>NC_137074.1:40562627-45362627 GCF_951640355.1 Cnephaeus nilssonii
TATAAGAAAAGAAATCACTAGGAATAAGCGGCGGGAGGGTGGGGGGGGGGCGGGAATAGGCTTGGGAAACAGGAGAGAAACTTGTCAATCTCCAAGATGCTAGAAAATGATTGTGGAAGTCTTTTGTTAGGGAATCCCATAATGGTATTGCTGCTCCTCTCTTGTGGACACGAACAGCAAGCAACTGGCCTAAGATGGTGAGGGCGACAGAGGATTAGACAAATGGTGAAAAGGCCGGGAAGGACATTACTGGTGTTTGGGATCATAAAGGACAAAACTGTATCATTATTTACCTTCAACAGCAGTGTCCTTATAAATGGGATTTTGTTGTGAGGGGGAAAAAACTGAAGGCATATATGAAATGTTTATTATGAGCGTATATGTATACATTATTTTACAAATGAGGAAAGAAAAAGGCCCTGCAGCACTATTCTTGTATAGTCAGTGGATCATACACTGATATTTTTTTAAATATTACTTCCAAAAGCAGGACATCCAGGCTGTTCCCAGTCCTTTTTATTTTAAACATATGAATCACTGAGAAGGTTAGCATTGTGCTGGAAATTATTTTGATGCATGTAACAAAGCTATATAAAAAATCATAACAGGAAGAAATAGATCAACTGTAGGTTGCAAGATAGCTAGTAGGATTGTAAGATCACATGGCAGGGTCCTTGGTATTATCCACTAGGCAGGAAAACAGAATATTCCTGAATCTTGAATTTTAGGAAACTACATTGTAAAGAGCTGGAGTTTTTTAACACACAAGTCAGTCTCCGTGCATATCTCCCTTAATCCTCCCACAGACACTTTAATGAAAAGGAGAATCTTTTATCAATATTTATATAGGTGATAGAATCCAAGTTTTATTGTTTCATAAAGACAAGTGCGTTTTTTAGTAAGGTCAAACAGTATGTCATTAACTAATTATATCCCTTTTCGCCTGCATATTTTATCTAAATTGGTTGTTATGGGCCATCAAAATTCATGACTTACCAGTAAGTTAGATAGTTGTTCCTTCAGATAATAATGGCAAAGGCAAAAGCCATATGGTTATAATAATAATCATGAGTGTTTGTGTAATGATGTGGATAGTCACCTATGATGTGCCAGGCACTGTACTTGAACCATTGTACTTTGGGAGCCGGGACGGGGGTATTACAGAGAAGAACTAGTCCCTGCCCTCACAGATTCCAGACTCGTGGGGGAGGGGGTGTTAAACATAGACATAAATTATTGTGATTCAATTGGGTAAGTAGTCATAAAGGCACAGGGTGGCCAGGAATACTGTAGTACAGGAAATATCTGTTGCATGTTTACTGAGTAAATGAAGTGAGGTGGCCTTCTGCTTGCCAATGTGCAACCTGCACACTACTCTGGCATTCTCGTCCTCTCTTGATTGGACTCAACTTACAGCCCATTGGACCTGCGGTCCTCGCCAGACTTTTGGTGGGTCTCCCAGGCCTAACCTATCCCAGCCACTAACACTCTATTGTATCAAAGTATCCAGAATTATTTCTCCTGAGGAGAGCTGAACCAAAGCTGTCCCGAGTAGCAAAGAAATATTTCAGAAATCACATCAACTCTTTTCCATATGTTGGGAAGCAGGGCAATCTTTTTATTAGATAATTATAAGAGCCCTGGGCTTAGATTAGAAGACCAGCCCATGATGAGTACGGGCAAGCCGTTTCAGGAAAATCTACCTGAGATTCTTATCACCACTGCACTTACCTGGGTTCACAAGACTCTTCCTTCCCATGAAGGTATGTTGCATTTAGGATAAGAAACCACAAGGTAGATTGCTGAGCCTTTGTTATAGCCTCGTGGTTCAACTAGGCTTCCTACAGGTATAATTCACAAAGAAATATACTTTTATTTTTTTGTCCCATGAAAACAAATTTTTTTATTAAAACAGTTAAATGAAAATGTTAAAATATATATATAGGAACTCTATTCCTAGAAAGTACACATGACAGAGCAAGACTTGGAAGAACAACACCACCATGGATTTTTAGAACTGGAAAATCTTCTCCAATTCAAGCTCAGAAATGATGGCCCAGAGTGGCTTAGTGACTTCACCAAGGCTGCACAGCCCATCGTGGGGAGAGCTGGGAGTGACGCCTAACTTGCGCTCTCCTATTAGGTCTCCCTCCACTGAACACATTCTGCACTTAACTCTTACTAATCCACCGAGGGTTCTCTTTATACTTGAGGACGCTTCCTTAAGTTCATCTTGAATCTCTTCACTGTAAGTCTGCACACAACTGGGACTTTTCAGGGCACTCCAAGCCCTGGCACAAAGACCCCAGGTTTTTGGAAAGACAGCTCTAATCCTCCTACTTAGGATTCTTTCAGAACCACCCCAGTTGCCTACATGTGCTCCCTGCTCTTTGTCCTCATTTCTGAGATAGGAGCAAAATGAAAAAGAAAATAAAAAGATAGGTATAATAATATTTGTTCATACAACTCTAATTATCTGAAGCAAATGGGGAAGGTTTTATTTCTTTTTCAGCTGGATTAATTCACCCCCAACTTCTCCATAATCTTGCTTTTGGATACTTTCAAATATAAACAGATTGCTAACTCTTACTCATTATTAAGCTTTTGTTCCTTGGAGATAAGTTTATCAAGCACCTAGTATGTGCCAAGTAGAGAGGCTGAGTACTGGAGATACTGTGGTCACACCGCACTTGCCCTTCTAAAAGGAACTAAACAAATCACATCAATACATACATAGGTATGACTACCTGGTACTAAGCGACCAGGGAAAACATAGGGGGCTGTGAGAATGAATATTGTGAAGATCTGATTTAGATTGGAGTGGGAGAAAAGTTACTGATTCCTTCCTGTGGTCTTCTAATTTGTCTTTTGACTCCCCCCCCCCCCCAAAAAAAAGATGGTATTTGTTTTCTAGGAACAAAGCTTTCAGCAAAAGAAACAAAATTATTTCTCTCTATTGCCTCAACTTCATCCTCTATGGCAGCACTTTCAACCTTTTTTTATCTCATGGCACACATAAACTAATCACTAAAATTCTGTGGCACACCAAAAAATATATTTTTGCTGATCTGACAAAAGAATAGGTTTAATTTTGAACAATCATATCGGATAACTATGGTTGTGTTGACTGTTGTCATTTTTCTATTTGATAGTCTAAGGGGAAAGTGGTCAGTGGTCCTGACTAAACAGTTAGGTAGTGCATGTTTTAAAAATTCTTGTTGAAAATGGCTGCTCTATAACATAAGTGATCAAAACGACCCTCACCCTACTTACTTTAGACAGGCACTTTGAGAATAAAATAAGACTATTAATGAGAGATTGCCTCCAACATCCCACATATTACTGAGAACAACATCCATAGAGTTTATAGTTAAACACAGTTTTCAAAAATGGTAAGAATAACAGTAATGCTTTTGGAAACACTTTGACAAACTGAAACTTTAACATCGTGTCTCACCACGGGCTCTGATGGTAATAAAAGATGCCAACTTTCTAAAAGTATAACAAAACTTAGGATTTCCAAGTGGACCAGCAAATATGCCCTGTTAGCTCCAGTGCCAGTATTATAAAAATCTGCCTTTAATTTCGCTTACCAGTAATAAAAGCTTATCACGCAGCCAAATCCCTACAGCAATGCTCTCAAAGGTTCTGCATGTGGCAGCCTGCTGCCTCTCAGCTTCCCCGTTAAACACCTGTTCTGGGCTGGGGCCATGCTTCTGGTTTCTCACTCAGGTGGAGAGTCTTGCTTAAGGGGACAGGCAGGTATTTTTGCTGTCACCAAAGACAGCCAATTTGGGAAGCCTAATCTTGCAAAGGGGCCAAGTTTCAGTTCTCAGAGTGTTGGGTTTAGAGTAGAAGGGACTCCGCCCAGAAGTGCAACCTGAATACTTCCCGATTTGCCCCTCTCTTGTCTCTGCTGAGAATCCCCTCGATAACTGACACATTTCATAGATTTCAGGCAACCAGGTCTACAGTACGTAGCTCCCATTCTTTCCTGTCACCTGGCTAATTGAATACTTGCCTCCTCTGATGGATAGAGCAACTCCTGACAAGCAGTGGCCTTGTGGTTGATCTGAGTTAATTCAAACACAATTATAAGCTGAGACATTAGTTATGGGGATAGAAGGAAGAAGGAATTTTACAGGTGTGAATTCATAGCCATTTCTGATCCAAATATTTCCAAAGGAAGCCTTGCTGAGCTGAGCAAATACCATCTCCCAATTCTCAAGGCCTCTGCCTCTCCTCATGAAAAAAGAAGTATTTTACAAGCTATAATTTTGCCATTTCTTTTTCTTTTTTTCAATTTCTTTTAACCCTAAGGTTAAAATTTCTTTTAATCCTAAGGATTAATCTTCACTTGTCCTCCTTTCAAAAGCACTACACCGGAATAAAAAACAACTTTCATTCAATAGCTGTTCTGATGATAAAGGGCTGGTGGTGCCAGTCAGTGACTTCATTTCTAAATTGTGACTTAAAATGCACAGCAGAGCTGGTGGCTGCCGATCATCTTAGTGCTGGTCAAAACCAAATGTAGCTACTCTCCATCCCAGAGGGTTTTGATTTTAGAAAGGGAATTCTGCACATCGAGCATTGGCTTGGGGATTTTGTCATTAACGTTTTGGACAAAGAGCAAATAATTTCTGCTTACTGGATCATAATCACTATTGCACAAATGGTGAAGTGCAGGGTCCAAAGGTTACACGTGAGTCTAACAGTCCCAAAGAAATTCTGCTGGAGGATTAGCTCTAAGAACAATTACAACTGACAACATGGTTGGACTCCTGGCTATTCATTTACTCATTATTTATTGAGCACCTACCATGTTCCAGAAGCTCCAGATCATCAATGAACAAAACAAAGATCCTTGTCTTCATAGAGCCTACATTCTAGTGGTTTTCAATAATAATGTCCAAATATTTCTTGGTTAAGTTTGTCTGCATTAAATGCTTCACTGTTGTTTTGGTTCTACTCCACTGGAAGATAAAACCAACACACTTGAAACTAAAACAAAACATTTACGTGAGCATGTTTATAAGAATTAGAATAAAACTGGGAGTACTAAGAGCCGCCTAAGATTAATCAGGAAAAGCCACTGGGTTTAGTGGGCCTTAAACTTGCTTTAAAGAAGAGATGAAATTAAATGTGAAGGGAAGGAGAAAAAATGTCCTGGGTGGGATAAGCAAGAGGAAGGACACACAGAACAGAAAGAGCACGTGATTTCAAGAGACAAAGGAAACTATTTACCAATAAGGCCAAAATTTAAAGATATCCTGTGGAATTTTAGTTACCCTGCCCATTCTCTTTATAGAAGAATTAATGATAACAGTATGATATGATATAACATATCATATATTGGCACATTATGAGATAACCTATATAGGATGACTTTTATATAATGACACATAATATTACACAAGTATAATGGCATATTATACAATGACTTTTCAAGAAAGAAATGTGCTTTCCAAAAGAGCAGCCATGGATGAAACCATAGGTTAAGATACAACCTCAACAAGTCAAAATACTTTATGAAAGAGTTAATAAATCTTTGTTGTCTTCTCTGGCAATTAGAACTCGTCTTTTCATTATTTATCTCAGTTATTCAGTTGAAAAAGTTGTAATGTGCAATACAAATGTTTAAGATGTGCAATACATTTGCTGTGAGGCAAATACAAAGGATGTTTTGATAAAATATATTTAGGAGTAATGTCACCAATTAAGTAGGGGGACACTTTAAAGACCCTGGTCTGTCACAGGTACCTCCAGAGCCCACTATGCTTTATTTCAGATGGCCCACTGGCCCTGGGGATTATGGATAAGAAAGCAGGTGTTTGAAAAAGTACCAATGATTCCAGTGTTTCCAATATGCAAATATTTTTAATACTAAAAACAGCATCCCCCAAACAGTAGTTATTCTTTTATTATTCACTACGCGGACAATACTTGGTGCTCATGCATATTCCAGGGACCCCACGATGCTGAGGTCAAGATGTGAAGTCCCCCTTTTCTGGTGGTGGCCTCTCACCATCTCACCTTTCTGGTGACCACCACAACATTAGCACAATGGCATGACCATCTTAAACTCTTCTGCATTTATTCTGATCATTGCTTTGAGGTGCTCAAAGCAAAGGTTCATTGAATAGTACATGTGATCTCCTTACCCCACGGAATTAAACATCTGTTGAATAAAATACAAGAGAATATATTCCTGACCCAGGTTTGGGCTTTAATCGTGTTAAACCGAAACCCAGATGGATGGATTATTCATTCTAAAAAATATGTGAAGGACATTTGTGTTTCCTGTGCATATGTACTTCCGGTTGGTTTTTAGAAGGTCATCTCCACTGTATAAAAAGTCAAATCTGTATAGATTCTTCACAAAGGCTTCAGTGCCATCCAGCCAGACTGTCATTGGTATTTCCACTTACTTCTTAGAAGGTGGAGCAATGTATGAAATGTCTATTAATGATTTTAGAAATGTGTTTAATTCTGTAACTCTGCTCCTCTCTCTAATATGTCCCATTGTGCCCATCCTCTTTGTTGCAGAAGGCAGAGCCTAATGCAGGGCTCACTCCACTATTTATGTATATAATACCCCCCTTCCCCACCATCAACTTCTCAAATGGCACCACAGTGAATTGCATTTGAAGCTCCTTCCATCCCAGCTGCACACAGGTACATCACCTGTGTACAGCACCCCCTGGCTGGTGGGGTGGAGGCTAAGGATTTCTACCTCTAGCCTCATCTTTCCTGGCTCTCTATCTGAAAGAGCAGAAGAAAATTCATCACTGTGGGAGGGAGGATTTACCTGCCTAACCCCTCATGCACCTCCTTTGATCATTTTAAAAACAGAAAGTCTAATAGAAATTTTTTGAAGAAATATACAGCAAGAAAAGTGATGGCCCATTTATCAGCATTTAATTCTAAATGCAAGGTAAGCTGCATTGTACTGAATCCCCAAGTTATTTTCATGGTTTTAACTTTGCAATTATTGCAGTTGAACAACCACTGAGCACAGCCCTGGCCTTGGCTTTTTGAATCATGTGGGTGCAAGGGGACAGGTGATCAGGCAGGCTGGGCCATTTCCAAGAAGAAACCGTGTCGCCTCCCCATAATTACATTTCATTGCTCTGACCTCCCCACCCCAGCTCATTACAAGATGGAGTCAGCTGAAGAGAAAAGGGGTATCAGGCAGTACCCCAAGCCACGTAAAGGGATTGTTCAAAACTTCTTCAAAATCCAAGTGAAGGCGAGTACTGGAGAACCACCTCCTTCTACCTGCAGCCCATGTCACGGATTCGGTTTCAATGAGTGTTTGGAAGCCATAGCACTCATGGGAAAATTGTGAGTTTAAGAAAATGCCCAGCCAACTGCTCATTTTATGTTAAGTTCAACTGTAAACATTTTTTAAATAATATTTTTGTCCCAATTCCTTTTATGTTGGTGGAGAAAATTTAACATGAGCAGCTGAAACCAGTTTGGCTCAGTGGATAGAGCATCGGTCTGCGGACTGAAGGGTCCCAGGTTCGATTCCGGTCAAGGGCATGTACCTTGGTTGCTGGCACATCCCCGGTGGGGGGTGTGCAGGAGGCAGCTGGTCGATGTTTCTAGCTCTCTGTCCCTCTCCCTTCCTCTCTGTAAAAAAATCAATAAAATATATATATATTTTTTAAAAATTTAACATGAGCAGGTAAAGATCTGTGGTGCTGTTCAGGTAACTTAGAGAAAGATCTGGAAATTACACTTCCTTGCTCTCCCCCTCCTCCCACATATTTTGCTGAGCTTTAATATTCATAAAGGCACAACCATGACTCTCCTGCTGCCCCAGGATGTCCTTGAAAGAAGTGGCTGGACCTCAGAAGGGGCTTCTTGGCAAAGCAGAGGCCAGCATTGCACTCTTTGTCCTTTTCAAGTTCCCTCAGAATAGGGCTGCTCTTCGGGCCCCTGGAATTTTCTCACTGCCACTGACTGCCTAGGGACCTCAGCCTCACCCTGTGATCTCGACAAGGACCCCCTCCTCCCATACCAGAGCTTCAGGCCATGGGCAGCTACTGTGACAGCCACCGGGTTTGTCCCACTAAACAGAGTGAGGAAACAGACACCATGGCCTCACATGAGTTTCCACACAATCTAGCAGAGACCCACAGCCCATGGGGGGCGGGGGGAAGAATGGAGGCTGGAGAAAGGCTATATCACCATGCCCACTTGATAGCCCCAACTAGAATGCCCAGAACTGTGCATTCCATCCTCAGCCCAGATCTTCAGGATGGCTTCTTAGAGTCTTGTCTTAACCAAGACTTCCTACTTCCAAGAAAGAAAATGGATGAAAAATACCAAAGACACAATAGGCTCTTACAAAACAACTGTCTCATGGTGAAGTGTAAATTAAATAATAGAACATATGGGTTGAATTTTCCTCAAAACACACAGGGGTTTTACAATTAAAATTTCCTGCAAAATGCATTTTGAATTTGGGGTGTTTTTGTTGTTGTTTTTGTTGTTGTTGTTGTTTTGCCATGGTCCAAATATTTGCAAAAGAGCAAAGGTCTCAAAACATAGTTTAAAACTTTTAAGAAATTCAAAGCTGGACTTGGCTCCGGCATCCTGGTATTTATAATTCTGCTATCTTTCTTTACACCATGACATTGAAGTGTTATTCAAGAGACTTGCTATAGTTCATTATGTAATTGAATTCATTCATTCATTTTTACTTTTACTGATCCCCATCTATGAGCCAGGTACTATATACTAAGCTTTTTCTTTCCAGATGTACTAGATGACATTGTATTCTAACAGTGGTTTGATATCGGAATTAGCTGTGAAAAGAATAAGCCCAAAATATGTTCATTAAATACTATACTAAATTTCATAGTGGTGGAGGTTGTATTGTTTTGAGAAACTTTTAACACATTTAGTGAAACTCTGCCAGGTTAGAGGTAAGAAAATAGCTAACATGCATTTTCTTGCATCCTAACTGTAATTCAGGGGTAGGGAACCTCTGACACATGGGCCATATAAGGCCCAAGAAATCATTTGGTCCAGCCCTGCTGCCAAGGCATTAGGGGTGAATTAATAAAGTATTTCACCAAATATAGCAGGCTAATTTTTAAGTTGACAACTTTGTATGCCTCATGAACAATGTTATAAATATCCAAATGGCCCTTGGCAGAAAAAAGGTTCCCCATCCCTGCTATAAACAAGTAAACAGATAACTTTCTGTGGTAAACACAAAAATGCACTACTCAAACCCCCTTCAAGAAATGGTCCAGCCCTAGCCAGTTTGGCTCAGTGGATAGAGCGTCAACCTGAAGACTGAAGGGTCCCGGGTTCGATTCCAGTCAAGGGCACATGCCTGAGTTGTGGACTCGATCTCCAGTTGGGGGCATGCAGGAGGCAGCCTATCTCTGATTCTCTCTCATCATTGATGTTTCTCTCTCTCTCTCCCTCTCCCTTTCTCTGAAATCAATAAAAGTATCTTTAAAAAAAAAAAGAAAAAGAAAAAGAAATGGTCCATACCCAGCTGTGGGGAGTGTGGGCGGCTGACAACCTTCAGGTACAGGGTCCTTTGGGACCAACCTCAGTGTTGGAGCCAAGGTCACGTTTTATTCCCATGTCCCTTGGCCAACAACTGAGCAAGGCAGTGATACCAGGGCCTGAGTCAGTGGGGCACAGGCCAAGGCAGGACTCCTCTGATGAGAAATCTCTGCACCAGAATTCCCTGGTGGGTGGGCAGAGACCTTGTCAGGCCTACAGCACAGTCTGATGGGTCCCCTCACCCATTCCTGCCTCTGCCCTTTCTTCTTCCAGATGTAAGTCAGGGTCGGCCTCCTGAAGAACTCAACTCGCAGCACTTCCTGACAACAAAGGGATAGATGATTAGGGTCAAAATCCTATTGAAAGTCTTCATTTAAGAAAATGTCATTCCCTACATGGTAAGTACTACTTTTCTATGTTGGAAAATGAACAATAGATATCTAGACATCTGCCACCTGTTTGACGGGTTTCTTTCATTTTAGTTTCCCTGACATGGAAATTTCAGGACAGGCATTCCAAAAATTCAACATCAGAATAACCCAACAACAATGCCCACATGGGCATCTTAATAAAGCATAAGAATCAGATAAACCTCTGTATTATTTTCCACATATTATGGTTTACAGAAGAAAGAGGAGGAAAGAAGGGAGGAGTTGAGGAGGGAGGGAGGGAACACACAGGTGGCCATGGATACACACTGTATTTTTCTTCTTAATCCAACCACCAACTATGGCACTCAGATCAATTATTTTTCTTTTATTGCCATAATTTCTTAAAAGTGAAAAAAATCTGCACCCTAATTATAAAATGTAACAGGAGAGTTCAACATTTTGGCCTTCCTAGAACAGGTATTTTATACATGTAAGATTTCTTAAAATATTAAACATGATATCAGGCCTTTTAAAATCATCCTTTAATGCCATCCTGAAGTCATGGATCACATACTAATCACATTTATGTAATTTTGTACTTTTTGAGTTCTTCAGGTATAGGAGCAGTTAGCGAAAGACCATTGAGTTGATGGTATCATGCACAATACTTCCTTATCCACCTGCAAATGCTAAAAACAATAAGTCACTGACATCTCTTTTCTTTTTGCTCTACACTTTCTCTTACATCAGTGATTTTTCTTAACTTTTGCACGTCAGAAGCACCTTCAGGAAAGGGGAGGCGAAGATACATAGGTGCCTTACAAACACTTGAATAGACATTTCTCCAAAAAAGATATACAAATGGCCAATAAGTACATGAGTAGATATTCACTAGTCACTAGGGAAATGCTCATCAAAACCACAGTGAAGTATCATTGTACAACTTTATACTCATAGAATATCTGTCGTTAAAAAAAAAAAAAAAGGAAAATAACAAGATGTGGAGAAACTGGAATCCTGGTACATTGTTGGTAAATTGCAAAATGGTTCAATGCTAAGGAAAACAGTTTTCAGGTTCCTCAAAAAGTTAAGCATAGAAGTACCATACGATTCAGCAATTCCACTGTTAGGTATACATGCAAATGAATTAAAAACAGGTATGTACATACATGTTCATAAAAGCACTGTTCATGATAACAAAAAGGTGGAAAATTAACAGATGAATGGATAGCCATACAATGGAATATTATCCTCTCTAATAAAACGGTAATATGCAAATTAACCATCACTCTGCTACATAAGCCACGCCCACCAGCCAATCAGGGCGAGTATGCAAATTAACCCCAATCCAAGATGGCTACAGCCACAGTGAGCAAGGTTTCCCAGGTAACAGAGCAAGCCAAGCTTTCCATAGCCGTTGCAGGCCTAAGCCTCCACTCAAGCTACAAAGTTTCAATTATAGAAGGTAAACAAATTCAAACAAATGGCGGCAGAATGGAGCTTGAGAGAGCAGGCCAGGGTTGCCGGCAGCAACAGGGGAAGCAAAGCTTTCCGCACACCCTGGCCGGGCTCACCCGCTTAAGGCTACAAAGTTTCAATTGTAGAAGGTGAATTAACTGCCATAGAAATGGCTGCCGCCCCGGAGGGAGCAGCAGGCTTGGCTCCGCTCCAGGCTACAAAGTTTCAATTGTAGAAGATAAATAAATTCCAGATACCAGGGCCTCCCCTTGGGTTGCCAAGGGGCGTGGCCGGCCTGCAAACCACCACAGGCCCCTCGCTCAGGCCGCTCCATGCCCCAAGGGAACCCCACCCTGATCCGGGACACCCTTCAGGGCAAACCAGCTGGCCCCCACCCATGCACCAGGCCTCTATCCTATCTAATAAAAGAGTACTATGCAGATTGGTCATCACTGCAACACACAATATAGCTGCCCCCATGTTGTTAAAGATCCTGCCCCCATGTGGACACAAGATGGCCACCACAAGACGGCCAGCAGGAGAGGGCAGTTGGGAGGCACCCGGCCTGCAAGGGAGGGCAGTTGAGAGGGACCAAGCCTGCAAGGGAGGGCAGTTGGAGGTGATCAACCCTGCAGGAGAGGGCAGTTAGGGGTGACCAGGCCGGCAGAGGAGGGAAGTTGGGGGCAAACAGGCTGGCAGGGGAGCAGTTAAGCATCAACCAGGCTGGCAGCGGAGTGGTTAGGGGGTGATCAGGCTGGCAGGCAGAAGCGGTTAGGGGCAATCAGGAAGGCAGGCAGGCAAGCAGTTGGGAGCCAGCAGTCCTGGATTGTGAGAGGGATGTCCGACTGCCCGTTTAGGCCCAATCCCACCAGGATCGGGCCTAAACGGGCAGTCGGACATCCCTCCAGGAGTCCCAGATTGGAGAGGGTACAGGCTGGGCTGAGGGACAACCCCCCGCCGTGCACGAATTTCGTGCACCGGGCTTCTAATATATCCATAAAAAAAGGATCAAGTACTAATACATGCTACAACATAGATGAACCTCAAAAACTTTATGCTAAGCCAAAGTAGCCAGACACAAAAGGCCACATATTGTATGATTCCATTTATACGAAATCAGTAAATCCATAGAAACAGAACATATATTGATGGTTGCCAGGGGCTAGGGAGAGGAAGAGAATGGGAAGTACCTATTTAATTGGAATGGGGTTTTCTTTGGGGGTGATGCAATGCTTTGCAACTAGATGGAGGTGTTGATTTCACAACATTGTGAATATACTAAGTACACTGAATAATTCACTTGAATGCTTACTTTTATGTTACATGAATTTCACCTCAATTTTTAAAAAGGCAGATATATTTTGAGGTTCATCTAGGTTGTAGCATGTATATATACCTGATTGATTCCCTGCATTGAGTGAGTCAAAAATATCTTGGAACCCAGGATTCAGTAGTTTTTCAAGTTCCCCCAGATGATTTTTATTGTGCAGCAAGTGTTGAACTTTGACCTGTAGTTGTATCTTTATTAAGATGACTAGCTTGATAGCAAAAAAAATAAATAAATAAATCTCAGTAATTTGGACTTTGAAAGTTACTTTATTTGGTTATTTATTCTGAAAATTAACAGGCCATCTACAATGTGCATTGTACTACCTGGTACTTAGCACAGATATTTAAAAAGAAAGGCAAGGAAGCTCTTTTTTTAATCCACACCCAAGGATAGTTTCCAGAGTGTTTTTTGTTGTTTGTTTGTTCATTTGTATTTTGAGAGAGAGGAAGGGAGAGAGAGAAACATCAATCAGTTGCCTCTCATACCTGGGATCAAACCCAAAACATTTTGACTTTTTTTTTTTTTTAGAGCATTTATCTTTATTTATTTATTTTGGGGGTTTTTTTGTTTTGTTTTTATTTTTAATTTCTTTATTGTTTAAGGTATTACATATGTGTCCTTATCCCCCCATTGCCTCCCCACCCCCTACCCCCACTCATGCCCTCACCCCCCTGGTGTCTGTGTCCATTGGTTAGGCTTATATGCATGCATACAAGTCCTTTGGTTGATCTCTCCCCCTTACCCCCACCCTCCCCTACCTTCCCTCTGAGGTTTGACGGTCTGATTGATGCCTCTCTGTCTCTGGATCTGTTTTTGTTCATCAGTTTATGTTGTTCATTATATTCCATAAATGAGAGATCATGTGATATTTATCTTTCTCTGATTATACAAAAAAAATTCAAGAGGAAGGAACACTCCCAAGCTCTTTCGATGAAGCCAGCATCACCCTAATACCAAAACCAGATAAAGACAACACATGAAAGCGAATTACAGGCCAATATCCCTCATGAACATAGATGCCAAAAATCCTCAACAAAATTCTAGCAAATCGGATCCAGCAGTACATCAGAAAGATCATACACCATGACCAAGTAGGATTTATCCCGGGGATGCAAGGATGGTACAATATCCACAAATCAATAAACGTGATACATCACATAAACAAATCGAGAGATAAAAATCACATAATCATATCAATTGATGCAGAAAAAGCATTTGACACTTTTGACATTTTGGTGTACGGACGATGCTCCAAACAACTGAGCCACCCAGCCAGGGCAGGAAGCTCATTTTTATTGAGAGCCCTTATTAAGCACAAGAGCTTTATCTGACATTATTTCAATGACTCCCATGGGTGCTCCGGGAGCAGACATTGGACTCTCTAAACCCATCAGGAAAAGGAGGCTCAAAGAAGTTACATAATTTGACTGGAGTTAACCATCTGTTGAGTGGCAAAGCAGGGATCATGTTCAGTTCTTAAGTGTGTAACTGGAATCCTGAAATTCCTGCTATAAAGGAGGCTCAGCCTCATCGGGGAGTTCGTTCGGCAAATCCACAGGAACTATGGGTGAGAGCAGAAGCTTTGGATCAGGATAGACCTGGAGTCAAATCCCAGCTCTGCCACTTTATCGCCATGTGGCAGGACGAGGCTAAATAACCCAGGTTTCCTCCTCTGCGCCAGGTGGTAATTCCTACCTCCTATATTTATTGTAAGGATTACATGAGATAATGATTGTAAAGTGTTCTGGCATAGTGCACACCCCAAGTACGCACTCAATAAATCCTACCTGTTATTCATTTTGTTTTTATTTCTTTTTACTAATACTGCTCCTCATACTGCTACTAGGGAAGAATGAAATCTGACCCACTAGCCATCCCTTTCTGTATTGGGCAGTAAATGTCACCAGTCCTGGAACCCCAACCATCCCAGTTAGTCTCCTCTGGGCAGCCTAATACTATTGTTCTCTCCTATTGCTCATTGTTCTCTCCAAATGCTAATTTTTGAAAGACTTAAAAAAATTAAATAGAATTTACTGGCACAAGTTTATCATAAATTCAACAGACATAGGAACTAAAGAAATGCATCTATTTTAGGGATAAACAAGCTAATTCTAGTCTAATTCTGTTCATTCTTATAAACACACATTTTTTTAGTAATGTGAACAGATAAATTTTACTGTAGAACTCAATTTTTTTTCATTAAAGTTTCTTTTTTTTCTTTTTAAAGATGTGCCAGAGGACACATTCCAAGAAGCAAGAGGGTAATTATAGATTGAGCATCTCCCGTATGGCCTGACAGAAGTCTACCATCACTTAAAAAGCCATTACAGCATATACTTAATGTCAGCTTGAAAGAAGAAGAAAAAACCACTTTCAGAGGTTCTCTTTGATTGACACATTTGAAATGACATCAGTTTCCAGCTTTAAAACCTACTGTTATTAGGTCTCTGTTGCTATTTATGTTAGAAATATGTGCATGTGTGTCAAAACAATATATCAACTCTGCTGATTGGCTGCATCTAGATTCTGTTGCCAAGGGTAACAGAACAATTCCTTTTAATCTTTCCTAAATTGCTTCTTAGTATCCCCCACCCCCCCACCCCCTGCTAAATACTTGGGATTTTCAGAGATTTTTTTTTTTCAGTACAGAGCAAAAATAAACGAATTTTATGTAGGGAGAAAACAAATACATATTGTCTGTGTGCGTTGAAAGGAAAGGGCATCCTTGGTGGATATGTTACTTTGTATTGCCACCTCTCATAGGTACTGTGATGGTACTGGTTCTAAAGGCTGAGCTAATTCAGAAAAGACCATCTCCACTCCCAACTGATGCAGCACCCAACCATTTGTTCTCCAAGGTCTTCTCTTTTTTGTGGCAAAAGGCTCACTTCACAGTTGAAGTTGGGTTGAAAGGCAAGAACAATTAAGAAAGAAAATAATGTCTTTGGAGCTTCGCACAGTTTTTCCTGACTCACTGTGTCATGAGCAAATACCAACCCCAGCTTTTGGACTTTTGAAAGATGAAGAAAACTGATCTGCATGCTCACATATGGACACGATATACCTATAAACTACCCAGGCAGGTTCTTTTGTATTAGTCTATTTTATGTTAATAGCTCTCAATCTTCAATAGGGTACTTGTTAGAAAGGTCCTGGGCAACACCCTCAGAGATTTGGGTTCCTTGGGCCTGGGTTAGGGCCCAAGAATTTGCAATTTAAATGAAGACTCTAAGCCAAGGTCCACATATTCAGAAATACTGCTTTGTATGTACTTTCCAAATGCTACATTCCTCCCTGAAACAGCAAAGACTCCCATTATGGACAGTCCTGTGCATCCCCTAGTCCTTAAACTTGACCTCTTCCCTGCAGAATGAATGAATGAATGAATGAATGAATGAATGATTATAAACTAATTTTCCCAAAATGTACCCCACTTGATGTCGTCTTCCATCAGTTTTATTAAAATTTAAGGCTTCAAGAGAATATAAGTACTCTTAGAAGATTTAACATCTCAAGCAAAGATTTACCTCCTCTCTCAAAGTTGTCTTGCCTAATAGAGCATCGGTGCTTTTGGTGAGATGAAAGAGGACGAGGGAAAAAAAATAAGAAAACTGGATGCCTGTTATGGGTTGCATTGTGTGCTCCCACCCCATTCACACTTTGAAGTCCTAACCCTGGTACCTCAGAGTGTTACATTATATGGAAATAGGGTTACTGCAGATGTAATTCAGTAAGGTGACTTCATTAGAGTGCACCCTAATCCAATATAACTGGTGTTCTCATGAAAAGGAGAAGACCCCTACAGAGGAAGGATGATGTGAAGACATGGCAAGAAGGCCATCTACAAACCCCAGAGAGAGGCCTGGGACAGATCCTCCCCTCACAGCCCTCAGAAGAAACACCTTGATTATGGACATCTAGCCTCCTAAAATGTGACCCAATAAATTCCTGGGGTTTAACCCACCAAGTGTATGGTACTTTGTTAACAGGAGCCCTGGAAAACTAGCACACCGAGTTTAAGAGTCCTCAGAAGAAGAATATGGCCAAAATTTAGTTTCTCCAAAAACAAACTCTTCCTAGTTATGCTTTTGCCTCTGTCTGTAGTTGTCTTGCCTAATAGAGTAAAACAAAATTAGTATTCCTGGTTCATTTTGATACTATAATCCTGGAAATTAGCAAGGCAATTATTATCTAGAGGTAATCAAAAAACCATAACTCTTACAAGGCATATCTCCCTGTTCTAGAGGCTGATCACTGCCCAGCAATGCCACCTGATGCAGAGTTCTGAGATACTGGTAGCAAGAGTCTCATATAAAAAATAAAATAAAACAAGTTGTTGTTTAACATTCAGTAAAGGGATGTAAAAGAGAAGTAATTGCATACACTCGCTGTGGGAACCAGCTTCTCATGGCAAACATTTCATTTCAGCAAACAGTGAAAGACACCATTGGAGCTTTCCAGGGTAGCTCCACAGGAATCAAATTTCTCTGAAATGGTTGTTGGCCTTGCCAAGTCTGTCTTTAATGTTGTCTCACCACGGCTTCTACTTTCTACCCAAAGATGTCTGTTATGGTACAACACTTGGCCAAGAGCTGATATGATCTCAATCACCAAGCTCAGACTGCGATCTATCTGCATAAAACTGCAGACATAGGGTTTCAGGAAAAGTTGACTGGGGGGAAGCAGGAGATTGAGTTATAGACTCAAAAACAAAAAAGGGTGTAAGGTAAGCTATCACAAATTTCACCAGTGAAATGATCAATGTGCAAAGCTCCTTATCTATGACAACACAAGGCAAAAGCACTACTGTGGTAGAATTTAAGCAACCTAGTAAAAAGAAGAAAACTATATAATCAGATCAACATGCAAAGAGCAACAATTAAAATGTAATAACACCATGCTCTTTATTTATAATGTGAGGAGTTAAATGGCATAGAGGACCAGTTATATATGCTCTAGAGTAGTAAAAAATGGCAAGCGTGGAAGAAAAAGAGAATTTACGTCTCATAAAAAGAAGGAAGTGATGAGAGGTGAGAAATACACTGAAACATCTGTTTCATTTCATAACCGTAAAGTAGTTTACAGCCTTTTTTTTACTATACCTCCAGATGTAATTTGGTGTTTGAGGGTCAGGAAAACAAGTTAGTTTCAATGTTCAACACATTTACACCATCAACTTTCTATATATTTATTTAGGCCAGCAAGAAAATGCCGAAGCCTTGTATTTAAATTTTGTCCACTACTGAACTGCAAAGAAGTAAAAAGAATTTAACCCTTTCCCACCACAGAATTAATCCTAACCAGTTAAATAGGTGTCTTTTCTCCCTTTTCAGCAATTACCTTTAAAAAATGAAAATGAACACCTAGAGGCACTTTCTGTTACAATCAATTTGATTTTGTTGTTCATTGTGACTTATTGTAGCGCAATGTGTAAATTACTTTTTGTTGAAAAAAGAAGCCAGCTTCGTCTTTCCAATTCTTTGACTTTATTCCATTACTCTACCTGTCAGTCTCTTTCTGTTTCTTCCTCTTTCTCTCTTTCATTTGTTTCCCCAAATCACTTCCAGATTTTAAATTTACCCAAGTTCCCAGCATCAGGAGGGACAGATGATCTAGCACAGGGCTGTTATGGGGACTACACTAGATAATTAGGAATAGCCTGCAGTGCAATGCTTGTGCAGCAGTCAGCTCTCAAGAATCATTATTCTTTGGAGTTATACTCCTCCTATTCCCAAGTTCATCTCTTCAGATCCAGGTTTTATTATGACTTTCGGAGGCTCATCTAGGAGAGGGCTTCAAGTCAATCATATGCACAGGGAGGATTGGGTTATGTGATCAGAAATCTCAAACATGTAGAAAGAAGCAGCCAGTCGGGGCAAATTCAACTGTGTGTTTATATCGGAGGGAGAGAGGAGGGCGGCGAAGAGGCTGAGAAAAGATTCAGGCAGGCAGAGGTGGTAACCAGCTGTGAAAGTATAGAACAAAACCTAACCAAAAGCAGTTCGAGGTGAAGGGGCAGGTGTGCAGGTGAGGACCTGACATCAGGACCACTGGTCAGGAAGAGACCACAGAGAGTCTGATGGGCTGGGACATGGCCATTCACCGGGGTGACGGAGGTAAAGGAGGCAGCAACAAGGTAGGTCTTGAGATAAAGGCCACCTTTAAAAGGGGTGAACTGGGGCTTCCTGTGGCCCCCTGCCCGGGGCACAGAGGTCTGTGCTCATCCTCACTCCTATTGGATAGCTGCCTCTGTGGTGGCAAAGGCTCAGGCACGTTCCAGTCCGGTGTCCTTCGACTTGAGCTAAGCAGTAGCCCTTCTGCAGGATGAAGCACAGACTCTGCTGGCGGCCGTTGAAGATAGAGGGTCCCAAGTCCACCGCCCCATCCCCCATGCCCTGGACCACAGCTGCTTTCCTCAGATGCTCCCAGTGTCTGCCATTGACTGACTCCTAGTGGGTGTTCCATAAATGCTGTTTAGATGTGTGAAGGAATAAGCATGCATGAGGTACATTACAAGAATCTTCTCTCTGTCTTTTTCCTCTCCCTTCTTTTGACAAAAATCTAACACAACCTCCAAAAGCTTCTAAGCTTCAGTTCAAGAAAAGATGAGCTCTTTCTATGCTCCCCCTCTGAGTCCCAGAGAGGAGGGTGGTGCAGATTAGTAGAATGAGCAGACACTTTGATGTTGCTCAAATCTGGGTTCAAATCCTAGCTCCACTTTTTGGAACTTCTCTGAGCTTTGCCCTTTTTTGCTGAGAAAATGGAAATAAGAACTTCCAAGACATCATTCTGGGGGCTAAAGGGGATATGTTTGACTTCCTAGTGTAGTCCCTCAAACATAATAGGTACTCAATAAATATAACTCAGTAAAAATACTTAATCATTTCACTATCCCTCTAATATTAAGGACTGCCCCCATTTTTACAGATTAGAAAATGCAAGAAAAAAGAGGTTAAGTAAATTGTTCAAACTGACATATTTCATGATAAGCCGTTGGGAAGTAAAATGGTGAGGCCAATAAAATATATTACCCTGTTGAAGATCGTGCTAACCCTAGCTAGTTTGGCTCAGTGGATAGAGAGTTGGCCTAAGGACTGAAGGGTCCCGGGTTCAATCCCAGTCAAGAGCACATGCCCGGGTTGTGGGCTTGATTCCCAGTAGGAGGCATGCAGGAGGCAGCCAATCAATGATTCTCTCTTATCATTGATGTTTCTATCTCTCTCTCCCTCTCCCTTCCTCTCTGAAATCAATAAAAATATATATTTTTTTAAAAGATCATGCCATATTTTAGAAACAAATAGACATAATCAAGGGACGAACAGGCTTGCACCAGAAAAACATAACCAATATTATAAGGACAGAAAACAAACAAAACAATAAGAATAACCAAATAGATTAGTTTAAAACTAATCTAGATATGGACCTTACATACCTTTCACAAAAATTAATCTAAAATGAATCATAGATCTAAATGTGAAAGTATAAAACTTCCAGAAGAAAACATAAGAAACAAATCTAGGTGACCTTGGGTATGGCAATGAGTTTTAGATACAACAACAACAACAAAAAAGCCCAATAAATGAAAGAAAAATTTGGTAAGTTGGATTTTATTAAAATTTAAAACTTCTGCTCTGAAAAAAGGCACTAAGATAATCAAAGGACAAGCCAAAGAGTAGGAGACAATATTTGCAAAACAAATAGCTGATAAAGGTTTTGTATCCAAAATATACACAGAACTCTTAAAACTTGACAGTAAGAAAACAAATAACCCAATTAAAAATGGGCAAAAGACCTGAACAAACACCTCACCAAAGAAGACATACAGATGGCAAGTAAGCATGTGAAGACACTCAACGTCATAGGCCTTTAGGGAAATACAAATTAAAACACAACAAGATACCACTACATACCTGTTAGAATGGTCAAAATCCAAGCAGGGACATCATCTAATGCTGGTTAGGATGAGGAGCAACAGCACAGCCACTTTGGAAGGCAGTTTAATAGTTTCTTATCAAAGCTAAACCTAGTCTTACATGATCTAGCAATCACACCCCTAGGTATTTAGCAAATTAGTTAAAAACATACACTCACATAAAACCCTGCACACGGATATTTACAGCAGTTTTATTCATAATTGCCAAAACTTGGAAGCGACATAAATGTCTTTTAATAGATGACTGGATAAAGAAACTGTGGTATTTCTATATCCTATATAATAAAAGGCTAATATGCAAATAGACCAAACGGCGGAACAACTGAACAACTGAACAACTGAACAACCGGTCACTATGACGTGTGCTGACCACCAGTGGGCATGTGCAGAACATGGCAGGCATTGGCTGCGGCAGGATGGTGGAACAGGTGAGCGGGGGCACCAGACCAAGGCGGGGCACAGGTCACTGTCATCGGGGCGAGCCTCTGGTGGTTACTGAAAATTCTTTGCTCCTGTGCACTGCGGTCCTGCCCGGCGCTCGCACTCGCTGCTGGCACTGGAGCCGCCACTCACACCCACTGTCAGCACTGGCCCCGCTTGCACCTGCTGCTGGTCCCAGCACCAATCACTCTGCACCATCAGTGGGTGCAAGCGGGGTCGGCACAGTCAGCACGTGGGAGCCATGGTGGCAGGAGCAGGGCTGTCAGCAGACAGGGGAACGGGGGCCGCCATGGGAGAGGCACGGAGGATGGACCAAGACCCTCCCCTGTGCCTACCGCAGCCTCGCGACCCACAGTTCTTCTCAAGGTGCACAAATTTGTGCACTGGGCCCCTAGTATTAAAATATTATTCAGCAGTAAAAAGAAATACTCTGTCAAAGCAATGAAAAGACCTGGAGAACCTTAAATGCACATTGCTAAGCAGAGAAAGCTGATCAATAAAAGGCTACATATTGAATGATTCCAACTATATAACATTTTGGAAAAAGAAAATTATAGGGATAGTAAGAAAAAAAAAAAATCAGTGGTTTCCAGGATTTGGGAAGGTGGGGAAGAAGCAAATAGGTGGAGCACAGGGGACTTTAAAGGCAGTGGAACTATTCCATGTGATACTGTAATAATGGATACATGATATTATGTTTTTGATAAAACCCATAAAACTATACAACACAAAGAGTGAATCACAATGTAAACTATGCATGTGAGTTTATAATAGTGTATAAGTTGTAGCAAAGTACCACCCTCATACACAAGACATTCATAATAAGGGAATCTGAGGGGGTGGAGAGGGAGTATAGGGGAGTCCTCTGTACTTTCTGCACAGCCCTGCATCAGGGTCCAAGCCCCCTGTATGAAGTAGAATGACGAGGACGGGGGAGAGCTTTGAACAGTGAGCATCTGGTCACAAGCCCCCCATCCCAGGTCTTCCCTCTAATAGTAGACAAGAGGGAGAATCAGGTACTGTTTTCCATTCTGCCAAGGGCAGGGCATTAAACATCCTTGTCTTGACCTTGGAAACAACCAATCACCAAGTACCTGCCACTAAACCCCTGCCTACCTCTCTACCTTCACCTCCTGCTACCGTCCACATTCCCACTTTGCATTCCAGTGATACCATGTGAGGGGACGCTCCTCACAACCACTATGGTAACCTGACTTTCTGCCTTAATGCATGCTGTTCCTCTCTCCCGAAAGGATCTGCCTCAGTGTGTACCCAGTCTTCACCTGCCAGGCTCCTCTCTCCAGAGATCTTTCCTCAAGCAGTCTCCATTCCCAGGTATCCTTCCTCTATACTCCCTTTGCACTGAATTAACCTGTTTCCAATTACCACCCTTCATTAGACTGAGAAACTTAAAGTCAGGGGAATGACAGTGTCTGGAATTTTGTAAGCAACAATATGCTTGTACCACTGTCTCCCTCCTTATTGTATAAATATATGCAATGTACCATATGTTAAAAGTAAAAAAAAAAAAAAATTGGAGCTACACTGCCTGGGTTTGAATCCTGCCATTGACTAGCCACGTACTCTAAATTTGGGGGTTGTGCTTAATGTTACTGGCTCTCAGTTTTCTCAGATGTGAAATGGGAATAACGTTTATCTAATAGGTTGTTGTGAGATTTGACTGACTAGATAGATCATAGATAGCTATTTTGATTACTACCTCACACCTTGTAAGTGCTGGTTAAGTATTAACTACCAGCGTTGTCATCATCATTGTCGTCATTGTCATCATCATATTCAGATTTGCAGTCCAGACAGTAGGTGCGTGGTGCCCTACATGCCTCTTTCAGGATTCCTGTGATACTTCTTTGGATTTATCTGATCTCCAGCTTATTCAGATTAAATAGTTAATACTGACCTTTGTATTCAGGGCTACTGGCACTTGGCACAAACTCTAATCCAGAAGGGGTTCCGGTGATTTAAGTAAATAGAACAAATAATCAGCAGCATCCTGAACGAAAACCACAAACTCTTCTCTCAAAGCATCTGTAGTTTAAAAAGAACTAGTTACTTATGGGGGGATTAGGGGGGGCACCAAGAAATAAAGAGGAAAAAGAAAGAAAATGGTGGTATTATTAGTAATAACCTTGGAAAGATAAATGTTTCTTAAAGGAAGAATTAGAAAGGCTGTTAATTTTAGCAGCTTGTGTTCAAAATGCTGAATTTCTTTAGAATGACACATTTGTTGAGAAGAAAAAGTACTAAGGGGACAAAAAAAAAAAAAAAAAAAAAACCCTAGCAAGGGAACAGCAAGAAACTCAAGCCAATATGTAGCTTGCATCTGCTGGCAATACCCCTCATCAAAGGAGGAAATAAGATACAAAACTGAAATTGCTATTCAAAGAAACTTGATAAACAAAATAATCCATTCAATATAACAGATGGCTATACAATAGTGTGTGCCATGACTAAAATATCTGACCCACCCACCTACCCACTGGTAGTGATACCAACAACAGCACTTTAAACCGGGCAACCTGGAATGTACCGAATAAAACTGCTGTAACTACAATGTCAGCAAAATATATTTAGGCTGAAAAGAATGGAAATACTCAAGAGGCATCATCTAAAAAAGAGTACTTCTGAATGCTATATTCTCTCTGCTCGGCCCAGGTACACATTCTGTCCTTGTGAGAGTTTTACCTCTGTTCAGTTCATCAGTCCTGTAATTCAAATAAGATCATCAGAGCTATGCTCAATCTAGTTCACCTGAGGAGATACTGAGGTTACCTCTACTGTGTTCCAAGCCCTGTGGTAGTCGCTGGAAGTACTGAGGTGGATGCGACATTGTCCCAGGTCTTGAAGTTTATACTCCAGTGCTGTTTGTCTACTTAGCAGTAACCCAAAACATCGCCTTGCATATATTTAAGCCTCTGTAAAATCTGGAATTGCTACATTAATGGAGTGTATGGATGAAAAGTTATGGTCAGAACTTTCTAGCTTCCATGCATGCCACCTGGTTTAAAGTTGCCATGACTGACTGGTCTGAAAGATTTGGAATAAGGCAAAAGAAACTTTATCGCTTTGCCACCCAAATCTGATCAATAAGAAAGTTATTTATCGTTTTCAATGTCTTCATGTATAAAAATGAATGTTTGAGTGATGGCTTTCTCTATTCAGATATTTCCTTTCATGGATACTGGGAATACTACCATGGCGAAGCAATGCTGTACTTCAGGAAAAACAAAACCCGAAGCACACATAAAAAGTGTCCAACAAATTAATCAGCACATTTTCCTGTTGCCCAATTTTCTGATTAACTTCTGATGGGCCTCTGGGGCAGTGAAGTAAAATGCTCAAACAAAAAGGACTTTAAAAGGAGGTGGACTTTCATTGCATAGTATTTCTGACAGCTTGCTCCTGAGCAAAGCAACTGGTGTCCCTGGGGACTCATTCAACATTCATTCGAATCGTGGAGAAAGAGCCCCAGTTTGGAAGATGTTTTTCTGGAGTACAGAGGGGGACTTTGATCCTAGCTCAGATAACAGCTGCCCTCCATGGGAGGGTTTTCTGGTCTCTCTATCCCTCAGGCCAGGTAAGTCTCTGGGGAGGTGTCTAGTTGACCTCAAAGCTCAGCCAAGCAACTGATACCTGAGGGAGGGTCTTTGAGTGGGCAAGGGAGCCTGGCATCGAGTGTTATCGTTCTGTCAGTCTCTCTCCTGGCTAGACACAGAGCTCACAGGAAAGGGACTCCTAAAGGGAATCAAGTCTCACCTTGATTTTCCCCCCATTGTCAAATTAAAGGAAGGCAGGAAGCCAAAATACCATGATAGATTTTAGTCTCTACCGTTGTGTTTTCTCACTACTCAGGAGTTGTAACAAAGTGTTTCCTTTGAAATTCCTGACCCCTGGTATTTCAATACAAAAGCAAAGGTAAATATGTATGATTAATACCTTAGAAGAAAATAAATGTATCATAGAGTTAATAGAGTAGGCATAGGAGAATACAAGACTAAATTACGTTGTAGAAAGCCATTTTTCTCTTAGAATGAGGAGAATTTGTGAAAAAATTTAAAGTAACCCCTTTACAATGTAAGAGATGACTTTAAATATTGAGGCTGTGAGGTAAAATTATGTCTTTGCTATTGTTGATTTTTTTTTTTGTATTTATGGTATGGAACATCAAGGGGATCAGACATTTTAAAAATATAACAATAATTTTTTGAAAAGGTGAGTATCAGATCTCCAGCCATCACAAAGTGATCCTGCCATTCATAATTGGATAAGACTTAATTTATCCTTTATTCAATATTTATTGAGCATTTAATAAGAGCAAGGCATTGTAGGGAATAAAGATATAAATGACAGTCCCTATACCTAATGAGGCATTAAGACTGTACCTGGTAGGAAAGGATAAATGCCATAGAGACATGAACTTGAGGATTTAACAGACCTCAATGACCACCAGAGCCACATGCAGTGTTGGCTCCAACTGCTATATGAATTAAAAGCTAATTTTAGGATGGCAGGGTATTTAGCCAATCTCCTCCCCTGTCACAAAGAGGAAAATGGGCTGCTCTCAACCCACAGAGAGAGGATCTCACCCCTCCACAGACTTACGAAAGCAAAGGAAGGCAATTTGCCTGCCTCTTGTCTCTCTCCTCTCTCCTTCCAACCCTTATCTTCAGATGTGAAGTATGGCATTGGCTGCAGTAAAGACAGCTGAGACAAGAGGGCAAAAACAGTGCTCTCCTGTCTTCTTCAAGCCGCCTTCCATTCTTGGGCGGCCTCCCTGGCTCACTTGGGAGCACATAGCACTTGAGGGAAGTCTGCTTTACAAAGGACACCTGAAGCGAAGGCTCCTCACACGAGCCAGAAGCATGATGAGGGAAAGAGAGGAGATATTTGTTCTTTCTCCCAAGGAAGGTGCTTTCCTTTGAGTCCTCCGAGGCTAAAAAAGAAAAAGAAAAAAGGTTGTTATTAATAAGAACTATTGGCAGGCATTCAGCGGGAGTGTGTGTGAAACACACAAATGTGTAGAATGCACACACTCCAACTGATGGCTTTTGTGTTTAACTCAATAAGACAGTGAGTCGTGCTGCAGTGTGTGCTGGACACCTGCTCAATACTTCTGTTGCTTCAGAGGAGATGTTTAAAATAACAAGACCAGCAGAAGAGACCCACATTGTCACTCTCGTATTGATACCAGTTACACCCAGATGTGTCCATTCTTTCTCCTCTTTTCTTATCCTTTTTAATACTTCAGATTGTCATGACAGGATTCAGGTAGGAAATCTACTTCCTGTCTTGACTTGTTCATCCCTGTGACTGCACTTGGATTCCTTAACCTTTTTTATTTTTACCTTTTATGAGGGTTTTACACTTTTTCCCCCCTTTCTGACATTATCTGTCTGGAGACTTTCAGTGTGAATATCTTCTAAATCGTGCTTATGTCGTAGTGCTTTTTTCACATACGTCTATCTATATCTATATCTATGTTTATATCTATATGCCAACATGTATATATATGCACAGCATAGAGGCCTTGCAAGTCCTATTCCTGTGCCCTGGAGCCCTGCACCACCATGCTGTGAAGACACCCTGAATGAAAGAACATAGGGAGCAAGAAGCCAGCCTCCCAGTCATTCCTGCTATCCCAGGTGACATACCAGATGTGTGAGCGAGACCCTCTTAGACCACCAACCCCAACTGAACCTCAATCTGTGTGCAGCCACAATAATGAGACCAGCTGAAACCAGCAGAACAGCCCGGTCAAACTCACAGGATAGCGAGAAAAAATAAACTGCCATTGGATTAAGTAATAAAGTTCCTGGTGGTCTGATACTTTTTAATAGATAACTGATGCCACCTCCAATGTACCTAGTATTACCCTACTCACAATAAGTGCTCATACACAGGATTAAAAATATGTATGCCAAACAGGCCAACAGGCCTCCTCATCCATATTCATTTGCTATCTTTGATACATATATTTCAATAAATCTTTATATCTGCTGGGTATACAATTGTCCCTCAGTATCTGTGGGATTGATTTCAGGACCAGCTTTGGATACTCAAGTCAGCCAATGCTCAAGTCACTTATATAAAATGGTGCAGTACTTGTGCATAATCCACCCTCATTCTCCTGTATACTTTAAATCAGCTCTAGATTACTTACAATACTTGTAAATGCTTATCTAGAAAATAGCGACAAGAAAAGTCTGAACATATTCAGTACAGATGCAACTACATAGGACATGTCAACAACAACCTACCATTTTTTTCTCTCAAATATTTTCCATCCACAGTTGATTGAATCTGTGGATGTGGAATCCGCAGACACACAGGACCATCTGTATATATAAACATTTGTTTACATAATTAACATATGATAGAAATATAATATATAACATATGTAATCTCACACACACACACACACACACACACACACACACACACACAAAGCAGACCCAATCTTCAGCACTGAGGTACAAGATAAACAATATTATGTTCTCAGCATCAGAAGTCTCATTCTCTAGTCAAATGGGGTACAACTGAATTACACTGCCATATGAAAGATGTAGTAGACTACTCCAGGAACACAAAGAAAGGAGTGGTTCACGTTGACTGGGAAAAGAGAAGGAAAATTGGGAAAATTGTGAAGGAAAAATATCAGATGGTAGTTACCAAGTTCAAAGTGGCAGCAGTGAGGAGTTCAGAGCTACACATATCTCTGCCAAGGGCCATCTTCTGCCATAAGGACTTGGAATTGAACTATTCGAACAAGAAATCACCTGAAATTCCTCTACATGGTATCTTCACTCTCTCTTCCCTTGCCTTTCCAACACTTTTGAGCATTATACGATTAGTTTCTAATACTTATTGGGTGAATCTTGCTATTGGTTAGCTATCAAACTTAACACTATTTTCTCATAATCCTATATAATAATTCTATATAATAAAAGGGTAATATGCAAAGTGACCAAACAGCAGAGCAACCAGTCACTATGACGTGCCTGACCACCAGGAGGCAGACGCTCAACGCAGGAGCTGCTCCCGGGTAGTCAGTGTGTTCCCACAGGGGGAGCGCCAGTCAGCCAGAAGCCCAGAAGCTGGGCTCATGGCTGGCAAGTGCAGCGGCAGTGGCGGGAGCTTATCCCACCTCCGTGACAGCACTAAGGATGTCCAACTACCGGCTTAGGCCCTCTCCCATCGGTCGGACATCCCCCGAGGGCTCCCAGACTGTGAGAGGGCGCAGGCCAGGCTGAGGGACCCCCCCAAGTGCACGAATCTCGTGCACCAGGCCTCTAGTATAATATATATCTGTTTATCTACTTGGTACACTAGCTGCATATGGCATTAGGCACTCAATTAGGCCTTGAGTATCTAAAACTCAACATGTCCCAAACTGAAGCTATTGTTCTCTAAAGCTTGTTCTCCTCTATTTTCCATAACCACAAAGGGCACCACTAGGCACCCAGTCACTCCAGACATGAACCTGGAAGTTATTCTTAACTCTTTACTCCCCTGAGGTTCCTGAAATCTAATTCATTATCAAGTCCTATTAATTTCTACCTCCTAAATACTTCTCAAATCCACTCCACTTCTTGAGTTCAAAATTCACGATGCTCTCTTGAACCACTGCCGTAGCTCCATTACCTGTCATTCTGCGTCTAGTCTTACCTTCCCTCATTCCATCCGCCACACTACCATGGGAGGCATCTTTGGAAAGTGAAAATCTCATCATATTAGTTCTTTGGTTAAAGCCTTTCCATGGTCCTCCTGCTTCAGAATAAAATGCAAACTTCTAGGCATAGCATTTAAAGTCCTTAATATATCTACCTTAGGTCTCATTTCCTTACTTCCCCATCCCCAACATACACACCCTACCTTCTAGCCATGGCAATTATTTGTACTTCCCTTTGCTACCTTAGCAATGGCTCACACTATCACTTCAGCCTCTAAGTACCACTTGTAGGCTGAAATGACTCAAGAACAGCAACTCATTAAGTCACACCTCACTTCTTCTGGAAGCCTGTCTCCACATCTGTGCTCCCTATTCCTTCAGCCCCATAATGTAGAATGGACCACTCTTATCTTTATTCCCCCAATTATATTCTAAACATACTCACATATATAGCTCGTACTATACTTTATTCTACTTCTTGGTTTCTGTTTCTGCCCTTTCTCATTCCCCCAATTCTGCCCTCACCAGGCTAACATTATTATAAATACAAAACATATCATATCCCTTTGATATTTGCATCACACCACACATTGCCTGGTTCATAGAAAGAATTCCATAACAAAGATGAATATTTTTCAAATGATTTGAACACTATAAATTAAGATATAATAAAAAAAACTGCATCAAGCATAACAAACTTACTGTCTTGACTTGTGATTTCGCTAGACTTACATTTGAATTATGAAAGTGTTTTAGCCCTGGCTGGTTTGGCTCAGTGGATAGAGCATCAGCCTGCGGACCAAAGGGTCTGGGTTTGATTCCGGTCAAGGACATGTACCTTGGTTGCAGGCTCCTCCCTGCCCGGACCCTAATCCGGGCATGTGCAGGAGGCAACCAATGCATGTATTTCTCTCACATCAATATTTCTCTCTGTCTATCCCTCTCTCTTCCACTCTCTCTAAAAACCAATGGAAAAAATATCCTTGGGTGAGGATTTAAAAAAAAAAAAAAAAGTGCTGCCAAAACCGGTTTGGCTCAGTGGATAGAGCGTCGGCCTGCGGACTGAAGGGTCCCAGGTTCGATTCCGGTCAAGGGCATGTACCTTGGCTGCGGGCATATCCTCAGTGGTGGGTGTGCAGGAGGCAGCTGGTCGATGTTTCTCTCTCATCGGTGTTTCTAACTCTCTATCCCTCTCCCTTCCTCTCTGTAAAAAATCAATAAAATATATATTTTAAAAAAAAAAGTGCTGAGAGAGGGCATCCTTGGCTTTCTCCTCATCCTAGAAGAAAAAAAAAAAAACTGTTTTAAATTTGGATGAATGAGTGTTTACTGCATCTCTTTCCTAGCTAATATAACAACTAAATCTTTATAAACAGGTTAGTGCTTCTGTGGAATAGTAGATTTGCAAGTCAATATACTTAGGGTATTCAGAAACCAGCTATCTGGCACAAATTGAGAACCACTAGCCAATGAATAACAACATGTCTCAAAATTCTTGCACTAAAACAGACACATAGGAAAAGCCATCCCTAGAACTCCATGATCTAAACCAACAACAGATTATAAACAGGAAATTAAAATGAGAGAGAGAAAGGGCTAAGGGCAAGCCTATTAGCTATAGCAAAAAAATGACAGCTGTTAGCCAGGGAGAAGACACAAAATTAAGAAGAGCAGATCTAGGACCTCAAAAAGAAAAATTATTCAGGGCCAGTAAAGGTACGGGAAAAAAACAGTAATCTGTACCTCCACTAGTCTGTGAACATTGCTGAATTATTCGATACAGGTAGTATGCAGCATATAAAGTATAGTTAATGTTTACATTAATGAACACTTTTGTTGTTGTTTTTTGTTAATCCTCACCTGAAGATTTTTTTCCTTTGATTTCTTAGAGAGTGGAAGGGAGAGAAGAAAGATGGAGAGTGAGAAACATCTAAGTGAGAGAGAGACACATTGATTGGTTGCGTCCTACACGTGCTCTGACTAGAGCCAGTGATCAAACCTGAGACCTTGCAGTGTGTGGGCCAATGCTCTAACCACTGAACCATATGGTTCAGGACCATTAATGAGCACTTTTTATTAAACTTACATTTATTACATTCTGAGAAAAATAAAAGAATGGTGTAAAACATTTTAAAAATTTTTCACAATTAATAATTTCAAAAACTGTTTAAATCTTATTTATCCAAGATATCCAGAGTAACCCATTCTTAAGTCTCTTTTCCATTTGAATAAATACTAGTTAAAGGAACCATTCATTTGATAACTAAATGCCATATAAGCCACACACTACACTAGAGCCTATAGGATAAGAATTATTTTTTTTTCATCTTTTTAAACCTCACCTGAGGAAATTTTTACATTGATTTTTAGAGAGAGTGGAAAGGAAGGGGAGAGACACATGCCCTTGACTGGAATCGTACCTGGGACCCTTCAGTCTGAGGGCTGACACTCTATCCACTGAGCCAAACCAGCTAGGGCTAGGATAAGAATTATTAGCCCCATTTTACAGGTGAGAAAACCAAGGCCCAGAAAGGTACATAACTAGTAAGCAGCTAAGTAGAGATGTGATATGTGATACTTTCATTCATGTCATCATCGAAAATTGAATGACTGAGAATTCATAAGATTATTTATTAATAAATTGATCTATAGGAGTTCATCTTGAGTACCTGCCTTCAATTCACAAATCTGTACTGCAATTGAGTTTCCTGTCACAGTGAAGAAACATTTAAAATAATTGCTTAACCAAGATAACTTCAGCAAAAGCAGAAATCATCCAGGATGAAATGTTTCTTATACTTTTGAAATGTTTCTCACACTTTTGCTAATAAAGGTCTAAGAATTTATGAAGTAAACTGTTAGGAAAAAGTATATGAAGTTACTGCTATTTCTCACAGACAGTCGAAGACTGAGCAGATTTTTAGTTAGGATCTAATAGTCATAATTGTCCGCAAACAACAATGGTTCTGCGAAATGAAGACATACAAACACACCAGCAATGAACTTAAAATCCAAAAGAACTGCTTGACCAAATATTTTAAGGAAAAATATAAAAACATACATTTGAAGGCAATTTTAATTTTTTAAAAAAAGATTAATATTAGCATTTTAAACTGTTAGTGTAATAGTTAAAACACTAGAAATGTCCCCAATAGTTATTTATTTAAGGGCTTTGTTCTTGAAATTCATTACATTATTCCAATAAAGACTAAAGAGGTTATTTTCTCTAAATTATTTAGGTGTAAGAGTTAGCCTTCAGCCAGGTGTTCCGTTTATGCAGATGGCAAAATAAATTATTCAGAAATAGAGACAGGTAAAACAGATGGAAAAGCAGAGTAAACCAAGAAAGCCATGGGCAGCTGCTCAACAGGCCCCAGTGAAACACCCAGTTCTACATCATGGTCCCAGCCTCCCAGTTAGGAAGAGTTCTAGGTACATATCCTGTTGTCCATTTCTCCAAAATACCTTCGGGACCTTGTACTCACTTCAGGGATAATGTATTTGAAGTATGTCATCTAAAATTCTTCATGGAAACATATGTCTTAATGTAAACACTAAAATATTCCTGAGGGCATTTTTTTTCCTACCAGATCAGAGTGTGAATTGCATTTCCAAATTACTTGGGGCTTTTTCAAACAGTGATCATACATCCTATGCAATAAGAACTATATACAGATAGTATCTTTCATAAACTGATGGAGTTGCCTTTTAACAGCAAAGGTCTGTCTCTTAGTTCACTGGTTCACTGACTCAACCTCTATAGGTCAAGAAGGCCAGAAAGACCTACTTTTTGGTAACGTCTACACTAGAAGAGTATTATAGTGGCAGACCATCATATAATGTCGCAATCTGCTGAAGAAATTCTGGGAAGTAACCTGCTTATAGAAATGAACCATTAAGCGGGAAGAAAAAAACATGTTCAGAGCTCTATACATACCTGCCTTAGTTCAGTTCATATTGGAATGCAAACAAACTACAGACTACCCACTTTAGGGAGGAGGCCAATTCAGGCACAGGAATTACCTGGACAGGGAGGAAGGATGCTCAAGGAAAGAGCGGCACCATTCCCTAGAGCAGTGATGGCGAACCTATGACACGCATGTCAGCACTGACACGCGTAGCCATTTCTGATGACACGCGGCCGCTGAGGTTTATTAAATACAATTATATATAACAATTATACATTTATGTTATTTAAACTATAAATATCGCGAAATAATGTTTTTTCCTCAAAGTGACACACTACCCTAGTTATGCTTAGTTTTTTGGTGAAGTTTGACACACCAAGCTCAAAAGGTTGCCCATCACTGCCCTAGAGTGAAGCACACTAGCCTGGATGCTGGGAGATCTGGCTTCTAGTTTCACCTCTGCCTTAATCTGGCCTTAAGACCAAGGTGTGTTAACCTGTCTCCACTCCAGTGGTTGGTTGGTTTGTTTGTTTGTTTGTTTGTTTGTTTGTTTGTTTTAAACATATTTTTATTGACATCAGAGAGGAAGGAAGAGGGAGAGAGATAGAAACATCAATGATGAGAGAGGATCATTGATCGGCTGCTTCCCGCACGCTCCTTACTGGGGATGGAGCCCGCAACCTGGACATGTTCCCTTGACTAGAATCGAACCCTGGACCCTCCAGTCTACAGGCTGATGCTCTATCCACTGAACCAAACCAGCTAGGGCCACTCCAGTGTTTTTAATGACCAAATGAGAAGGTCAGACAGTCCTTGAATCCTTTAAGATCTTGGACTCACTCTACACATCCATTATGAATTTGGAAAAAAAAGATAGTAGTGGAAGCTAATGAAATCCAAGGCCATCCATCCATAAATAAAAGCACTTAAAAACGCATCTTGTCTGCATCTTGTACTTTCATTTTTACTATAATTTGTAGGATTTAGAGCTATTATTTCAGAGGGAAACTTTTTAGAGACCAAAAGAAGAAGGCTATGGTATAAGCTAAAGAGTCAATCTTCTAAATGATTTCTATGGTTTGGATGTTTGGTAACCATCCAAAAAATCGACTGAATTTTTCACTTTTTACTGAAGTCTCTTGGTGTTACACAGACACTGCCTAAAATACTTGTTTCAACCAGTTTCCAAAACACATGTCTAAACAGCCACCGAAGTATTTCAAAGGATGGATATTGAAGATGCTATCTTTATTGACATTGCCATTTTGTCTAAACATTATCCTAGCAATTACCATTAACCCAGGCCCTTGTCCGGACACTATCCAAATTCGCCTGACTTCATTCACTTAAAAAAAAAAAAAAAAAAAAAGTTTACTTTTCCCATGTGGCCAGATTGTGAAAGAAACTCACAGTCTAATAGGGGAAACAAATAAGTAGGCAAATAATTACAATTCAATGGGATGGACTATGATATTTGTTCTGCCTTCTCAATGATGGCCTTAGACCCATTCCAGCTATATTGTCCTTTACTTAATATTCTTTTTTTTTTAATGAACTTGCTATTATAACCTAAGATTTTATGTCAAAAGTAAATTTTATATCATCTCTATATGTGGAAAATCAGTAACACATGTCAATAACAGACAGCAATTCATGAAAACAAGTATATTTGTTGGTGAACTACCTAAAAACCCTCTTGCAAATCATTGTTGAAATGCATAGTATAGAAGTAGTAGCTTATTGGTCATGATAAGGATCCTGACCAATAAGGATATATATTAAGTACCTATTATGTGCCAGGCACTATTCTCTGATGGCAATAACAATCTATTTAGGGATTCTAAATAGTAAAACAACAGAAACAGTTTTGCTCTTCAGAAAATTTAGTTTTCAATTTGGTTTGGAAGATTAACTAAACAGGTATTGAGACTACGAGCGTAGGGGTTAGGACCCAAATGATGACAGTAACTGTTGACTAGAGATGGAGAGAATCACTTCAACATATGTACAGGAGATCAAGTCAACAGGACTGGGGCATTATTTGGTTGTGGGGAGTAAAAGGGAGGGAGGTGTCAAGGATGATCGCCAGGTCTCTGTCCTGGGTGACTGAGTGCAGTGAGGTATCACATTCCTGGATTCACCTGGTACTTGGAATGTTTAGTGGATCATTAAAGGTCCTTATCTCCACCTAAGAGATTTACTGATGAGATATTATGGTATTAGTTTCACTCTATACTATTATAAGGGTAAGTTCAACAAAATAACTGTATGAATATTGGCTTGTTGAAGACAAATTGAACCAACTGACTTAAGACATGAAGTAGACCCAAAACTGCATTTTGGCTTTCTGAAAAATTAAATGCACTCAAAGACATTGTACAGAGGCAGTCTCAGATGGCCTCCAGGCTCAAGTCTAAGCTCACTCAACTGGCTAAAAGAAAATAAAAATCTAAGTCTCTAAAGAAATAATGTAGTCCTTGAGTTGCTCATTTCTCTTCAAAAACAAACAAAAAATACGTTGCAAATGATGAGGAACAGAAGAAAAAATTGTTGATACTCCAGTTAATGTCACTGGAAGCATGTCCCATCCTTCAGGTGTGGCCTCCACTGGTGCTGCCTCAGTGAATAATGGATGTTCCTGATGAAGCAAGCAAAAGTATAATGAAACCTAATTATTAGTCAGCACAGTGAGAACAGCCACGTTGACCTTCTGTTAACAGGAAGAGGATCCTGTTACAGCCACTCTTTGCTGCGTGATCCAACAGGTTATTAACTCAGGCATCCTTCAGAGTGAAAGCAAACAAGTCAAACACATACTTGCTTCAGTAAACTGGCATATAAATTATGGGACACCTTAGCATGCTCTTAAGGTAATTACTTTCATCATTACAAAACCATCATTTAATCTTCTAGGGAAGGCGTATTGTAAGTTGCAGATTTATGGATATGATTGAGTAGATTGGAGAGTCAGAAACCCAAAAACACTAATGCTGTTTAAATGTTAGGATCTTGGACTTTTTAAAACACTTTTTCAGTAGAGATAAGATCCAGGAAGAATAAATGACAGGCATAAGCGGAAAGTAGCAAGAGAGGGGAAGAAAACACAGACATGCTGATGTCTAATCCATTCCACGCTAACGAGAAGCAGTTCTCCTGAATGTCTCCCAGGCACACATCCAGCTTTTGGCCATTAAATTCAAACATACTGTATATCTACTCTTTAGGAAGACCAGAACCTATACCCCAGCCCCAGGCAGTCATCTTTCACACGCAGCTCTAAGAGCATTGTTGAGAAAACAGCTCAACGTGCCAAAACCACTGATTCAAGGTCAAAGCATCATCTACTATCTTTATATAAGAAGCATAATGCATTAGATATTTTCTAAAATGTACCTATTAATTCCTGCAGTGAATTCTTAGAATTCCACTGTAACAAAACAGACACTTCACCATTAAGGAAAGAATGATATTCAAGCAAATCTTTGATCCAGGAAAATCATTCTGGTTCTGTGACAGAGCAAGTGTGCATACATTTACAAAAATGGAGCTAACATTTAAACACTTCTCACAGAATCTCACTTGAGAAAGGGTAGCTCATAATGGCTAATCAAAAATTTTTCCCTCCAGGAATTGCTTTCTAAAGAAAGCTAAACACAGATCCCGTCAATGTTTAATGCTGACATAACTCAGAAGCTTTTCTTCTGCAGGAGACTGGGACGCTATCTCTGCAGGGCCCTGAAGAGCAGGAGCTTGGAAAGGAAGTGTTATTCAGACATCCCTCTGAGCAAGAAGAGAAACACCCTGAAGTACTCAACAGGTTTTTTTTAATCCTTGAAAATATGTATGGAATATATAGTCTAACCATATCAAGTTGAATATCACAGTGACACTCCTTAATTAAGTTGGACAACTACAGAAGCTATGCTGGATTATGTCAGTTTGCTCTGTTCAATGATAGTATAAGGGCCTACTATGTGCTACCCAGTGCTAAAGGAAAAGATATAGAAATAAACACTACAGAGTCACCAATTCCCAAAGACAGACATGAAAACAAATAACAGAAAGGGATGCTGAATATTTGAAGGAAAGTATTTACATTCTGGCCTGGAACCGTGTTAGTGAGTCCTATCTCGGTCTGGAGTAAAGGAGGAAGTATTTTTAAACCCTCTCTATGAGCATTAATTCATTTGTTTAATTAGTTAATCATTCATTCAGCAATTATTTATTGAGGATCAACTGCAAGAACAAAACAAAATCCTGGCCCAACAAAGCTTCATCCTAGTGAAAGGAGACAGACAAGAAGCAAAAAAAAAAACAAAACAAAACAACAAAAACCAACCAACAAATACATGTGATTTTTTTCCAACTGGTGATAATACCATGGAAACAAGTTAATAGGGTAAATAGGAAATAGGCTAGGGTTTGCAAAGGGGCTCAGGTGATAAGAAGAGTTGAGAATTTTACTACTATATAAAGAAAGGATGTAAGAGTAAACTTTGCTGATGAGACCTGAGCAAAAGAGAAGGTATTGAGCAAGACATGTGGGTAGTGAGAGAAAGAGTGTTCCAAACAGCAAGTGCAAAGGCCCAGAGACACACTAGGGAGGCCTGTGTGGCTGGAGCAGAGTGAACAGAGAGCAGAGTGGTAGAATATGAGGTTAAAGAAGTAACTGAAAAAATAGATGCAGGTTTAGAACATCTTCACTGGCAACAGTCACCGCCTTAATATTAGGCCATATCTTACCTAATAATAAACATGTAAATTGACCATACCTCCGCTACACCCACAGCCAATCAGCGTGAGTATGCAAATTAACCCAACAAAGATGGTGGTTAATTTACATACATACCTGGGTCCCAGGAACCTCCTCGGCACCCAGGTCACTCCCAGCCGGCAATCGGAGGAGCAGGGGGGGGCCCCTTCCCAAGCTTAAAGCCTGGGGCGGAGGCTTTAGGCTTGGGAAGGGGCCAAGGGGCGGAGGCTTTAGGCTTGGGAAGGGGCTGAGCCTGCGATTGGAGGGGCAGGGGTCCCCCTTCCCAAGCCTAAAGCCTGGGGCAGAGGCTTTAGGCTTGGGAAGGGGCCAAGCCTGCAATCGGAGGGGTGGGGGGAACCCCTTCCCAAGCCTGGGATCAGAGGGAAGGGAAAAAAAATCAATGGAAACATAACCTCAGGTGAGGATAAAAATAAAAATAAAAAAAGAAATGTCATAATCTATGAAAGACACATCTTAAAAATGCCTAAAGAAAGTTTTCATTTTTTCATGGTGAAGGGACTGGAGTCCGTGTTGATGAAAATACCTTGGCGGCTGCGGTGACTGGCAGTGGCTGCAGCAGCAGGCTGGCACCTTCCCCTGATCAGCCCGGTTGCCTCCCGTAAAGGGAGGCCAGACTGCAGCTTAGGTCTGCTCCCAACGAATTTCGTGCACTGGGCCCCTAGTCCTATATAATAAAAGGCTAATATGCAAATCGACCGAATGGCGGAACAACCAGTCGCTATGATGCTCATTGACCACCAGGGGTCAGACGCTCAACACAGGAGCTGCCCCCTGGTGGTCAGTGTGCTCCCACAGGGGGAGCACCACTCACCCAGAAACCCGGTTCACAGCTGGCGCGTGAGCTGCAGTGGCAGGAGCTTCTCCCGACTCCACAGCAACACTAAGGATGTCCAACTGACAGCTTAAGCCATCAGTCGGACGAGTGGGCCTAAGCTGTCAGTCGGACATCCCCCAAGGGCTCCCAGACTGTGAGAGGGCACAGGCCGGGCTGAGGGACCCCCACCTCCAGTGCACGAATTTCATGCACCAGGCCTCTAGTATGTATATGACTCTCTATTATTGTTACAGAAGACCAAAGAAATACCAAGCATGCTTCCTAGAGAAAGGGAGGGACCCCATTTATTAACACTAGTGGACTCCGGGAATGATTTCCAAATCAGAGTGAAGAAACATGCAGAGAGCCTGTCTATATATATCCCGCTGGGGTCTTTGTCTTGCAGATATGCCCCCTGCCCCCTTTGTGGCCCTGCAGGAAGGCCCCCCAGGTGTCAGGCCACATAAGATGGTCTGTCCTGGCACCAGCATAACAACTTCCCCCCCACCCCGCCCTCCCCCCCCCCCCCCCCCCCGCCGCCCCGCCCGCAGGGCAGTGCATTGTTCACAGTTCCATGGCCTCTGCATTTAGATAACAAGTTCTACAAGACCAGTTTCCTCCTCATTATGTCTAATAGTAAAACAATGGGTGATAAAAATCACAGAGAATATAATTTAAAAGTTTCAAAGAAAAAGTTTACAATCTAGCAATACAACATAGAATGTGTGACTGAGGAACACTGGTTAATAAAAAGAAAAAGAAAAAGATGAATTCAATGTAATACCAACTTTGAAGAAACTCACAGTCCAGTACATTTCTTTAACGCTCACTAAAACCTAACAAATTAAGCATTATTACCCCCAATTATAGTCAAAGAAACTGATGTAAGCAACGTGCTCTAAATCACATACATGGTGAACAAGCCAGAAGAATTTAATCCCCAATTTTTATGACTAATATTTTTACCTGAAAAATGCTATTTTAAAATATCATGTTTTCTCTTGGCCTTACCTTTGTAGAAACTGATTTAAGCCCATTCAGTTTCATAACTAACAGGCTGCTTCTTTATAGGAGATGGAAAACTAAAGCTAGAATGTGTTTACTAGTGTCTATAAGGTCTTAGTGTTTACAGTATGATATTGTAAAACCACACAGTCCCTGTATTACATTCAAAAGTACCCATTTGTTTCAGAGAGTGCACTTGGCTTGGGATATAAGAAAAAAGGTGGAAAGTCTATTTAGCCATTTTCACTCGATACAGAGCAATCTCTTTTAAAATGTTAAAAAACAAAAACTAGCAGAATCCCACTTTCCTATTCATTTTTTTAAAAGTCCCTAAGAACTATTTTTAAATGTCAAGAAAACATAGTCAATAATTCTTTCCTAATATTCTGTGCTGTCCCATAAAGGATGTGGTTAAGAAGTTTCCAGAGGAAAAGCAAGTACTCCATTAAAATTAATAATAGAGGTAGATCTTACTTAATGAGCTAATTTCCTACAATTAATACCCTGGCAAGACTAAAATATACTGTAAGGTTAAAATTCACCTTCTGCTATGTGCATCTTCATTCACTCTGATGGGGTGGGGTTGCCTCAGGGAGAAGATAGTGAAAGAAAAAGAAAAAAAAAACACCCTTGGATGTGTCCATTCACAACTGATATGATACTAGCTCCTTCCTTGAAGAGCTGAAATTTCCCCTGCAGTTAAAAGATGTTCCTGTCTTCTTTATCATCCTTTGTAATCAGATAAGTAAGTGAGATCACAAGTGTCATGTCCCAGCCCCGGGCAGTATCAGGCTGAGCAAAAAGCTGCTCTTTGCTCTAGCTTGCCATATGCATTTTCACATCACCAGGTTCTTTACTGCTTGAAAAATTAACACTGGTGAATCCCCTTAATTGGTCCTGACTGGTTGAACTTGGGGAAAGGTGCCAATTATACATCTTCCTGATTTCCAAGGTTTACAGAGCACCCATTGTCTGAGAGACATTTTATTTTCCGATTTATTCTTAAAGGTGTATACCACTAAGCAATAAAGCTTCTCAGACTATTTTAATTAAGGGATGTTTGATTCCTTAAGCTACTATAGTTCCCAATGAAAAAATTTGAAGGACACCATTCAGCAGGCATGGGAAATGTCGAAGAAATGCTGATGGGGAAAGGTAGACTCAAACTCGGGTTGCCTCAGTGTATAATTGGTGATGATGGTGATGATGAACAATTATCCATCCGAGTTCCTCCAGATCTAATAAGACTGCTGAAGACGTGCCAGCCACTGGGAACTTCCTGCTCAGAGGCCAGGTGTGCCTTTCATCTATGGCTTTCTCATTAAGCAAGACCGAACTGGTTTAATGAACCCCTGTTCTAGAGTTTCTGGAGAATATTCCAGTTAAGTGGCAGTGCCATTTGTCATAGTAAATTGACATTATCTACCTAAAGGTTTTTCTTTCATTCAAATGATTTCCTAAGTTGGGTCTGTGCTTCTCCCTAACTTCGGGAAAGATGATATATAAGACTAAGGCTAATATTTTAATGTTTTATTGCTCCAAATGTATATTTATATCTGTTACTATTTCTAAACCACTTTCATTATTTCAACAATTTAATTTTAACATGTATTTGGCTGCAACTGCTCCAAATATGACAAAGTCCTTACTGCTCTATTCTCTGACATTTCCCACAAATTAATCTTTCTGGAATAAAGGTGTATAGCAAGCATGTCAAACTCAAAGGCTAACACGGGCCAAATAAACAAGGTTTAAGTTGATGTGGGCCGCAAAAAAAAACAAAACCTTCAATTTTCATAGAAACGTAGGTTTATTTCGATAGAGACATGCTGAATACAAAGGGCTGAAATAAATGAGTAATCATTAACATAAAATAATAACATTTTAATAAAAATTAATATTTTTTTCTTAAACATTAACTTACCAGACACTGAATAACTGCACAAATTAATAAGCATAACACAAAGAAACCTATTTTTCTTGTTCTCCAAAAGCGAAACATTTCCTGTTGCACACACTAAACAAGTCAGTACAAGACTAATGACGTGGCAATCAGCTGCTAAAATATTCGCTGCTAGTATTAGTGGAGAGAAATGGTGCGCCTGTGTGTAAGGCACATTAAAGGAAATGAATGCAACACGGTTATAGTATCAGTCATTAGTGAAAGTTGTAGTTCATTATTAATAATTCTATATAATAAAGAGGTAATATACAAATTGACCATCACTCCAATACACAAGATGGCCGCCCCCATGTGGACACAAGATGGCTGATACGGGAGGGCAGTTGTGGGCGATCAGGCCTGCAGGGGAGGGCAGTTGGGAGAGACCAGACTGGCAGGGGAGGACAGTTAGGGGCGACCAGGCCAACAAGGGAGGGCAGTTTGGGGTGACCGGGCTGGCAGGGAAGGTCAGTTGGGGGCGACCAGGCCAGCAGGGAGGGCAGTTAGGAGTGACCAGGCCTGCAGGGGAGGGCACTTAGGAGTGACCAGGCCTGCAGGGGAGGACAGTTAGGAGCGACCAGGCCAGCAGGGGAGGGCAGTTAGGCGTGACCAGGTTGGCAGGGGAGGGCAGTTAGGGGCAATCGGGCTGGCAGGGGAGCAGTTAGGCGTCAATCAGGCTGGCAGGGGTGTGGTTAGGGGGTGATCAGGCTGGCAGGCAGAAGCGGTTAGGGGCAATCAGGCAGGCAGGCAGGCGAGCAGTTGGGAGCCATCAGTCCTGGATTGAGAGAGGGATGTCCGACTGCCTGTTTAGGCCCAATTTCACTGGGATCCCTCGAGGGGTCCCAGATTGGAGAGGGTGCAGGCTGGGCTGAGGGACACCCCCCCCCAATGCACGAATTTTGTGCACCGGGCCTCTAGTTATGTATAACCGGATATTGTAAAAATTATGAAATTTTTATTAAAACGTTTCTTACATACCATTATATTGGCTGGGCTGCAAAAATATTCATTGTGGGCTGCAAGCAGACTGCAGGCCGTGAGTTTGACATGCTTGGTGTACAGCCACAGAGAAGGTTTAAGCTTGGCGGTACTCCTAGAAACCACAGCTGTCTCAAACAAGATTTCAACCCCTTTGTCTTCACAATGCACCTGTGCAATGAAGTCAACCCTGCAAGTCCAGTGAAATGTCAGATTTTTGCTATTTTCTTTTCATTGATCTTGAAGAATAGTTTGCATGATCTAAGTGGATAGGTATTTGGAGGAGTTTTTGTTTTTTGTTTTGTATTTTGTTGTGTGTGGGGTTTTTTTTTGGTTTTTTGCTATTCTTATTAGTTTCTCATTTTATTGCTTTATGCTCAGAAAATATGGTTTGTATGACTTGTGCTTTCTGCAATTATTTGAGATTTTTCTTTATACACTAATTATATGGTTAGTTTTCTGTGCTATATGTGTTTGACAAGACACTATATTCGTTGTTCTTTGGATATGAAGTTAAGTATTAAATATGTTAATAGTGTTATTTAAAATTCTAGACCCTTTCTTGTTTTTGTCTAATGGTTTTGTTTATTTTCTAGGGAGCTGTCTCCCACTGTGATTGGAGATTGATGGTTTTCTTTTGTACTTTTAACAGTTTTTTATTTATATACTTTAAAGCTATGTTGTTAGATACATAATGTTCATGACTGTTATACATTACTAAAGGCACGGTGCATGAAATTCCTGCACGGGGGAATGGGGTGTCCCTCAGCCAAGCCTGCACCCTCTCCAATCTGGGACCCCTTGAGGGATGTCTGACTGCCCGTTTAGGCCCGATCCAGGTAGGATCGGGCCTAAACGGGCAGTCAGACATCCCTCTCACAATCCAGGACTGCTGGCTCCCAATTGCTCGCCTGCCTGCCTGCCTGATTGCCCCTAACCGCTTCTTCCTGCCAGCCTGATCACCCCCTAACCACTCCCTGCCAGCTTGATTGATGCCTAACTGCTCCCCTGCCAGCCTGTTTGCCTCTAACTGCCCTCCCCTGCAGGCCTGGTCACCCCTAACTGCCCTCCCCTGCAGGCCTGGTCACTTCTAACTGCCCTCCCCTGCAGGCCTGGTCCCCCCCAACTGCTCTCCCCTGTAGGCCTGGGTCTCCCCCAACTGCCCTTCCCTGCAGGCCTGGTCACCCCCAACTTCCCTCCTCTGCTGGCCTGGTCACCCCTAACTGCCCTCCCCTGCAGGCTTGATCGCCCCCAACTGCCCTCGCCTGCTGGCCTGATCGCCCACAACTGTCCTCCCTTGCAGACCTGGTCCCTCCCAACTGCCCTCCCCTGCTGGCCATCTTGTGGTGGCCATCTTGTGTCCACATGGGGGCAGTCATCTTTGACCACATGGGGGCAGCCATCTTGTGTGTTGGAGTGATGGTCAATTTGCATATTAGTCTTTTATTAGATAGGATAGAGGCCTGGTGCATGGGTGGGGGCTGGCTGGTTTGCCCTGAAGGGTGTCCCGGATCAGGGTGGGGGTTCTCTTGGGGCATGGGGTGGCCTGGGTGAGGGGCCTGTGGTGGTTTGCAGGGTGGTTTGCAGGCTGGCCACGCCCCCCAGCAACCCAAGCAGAGGCCCTGGTATCTGGGATTTATTTATCTTCTATAATTGAAACTTTGTATCCTTGAGCAGAGCCAAGCCTCCTGCTTGCTCTGTGGCTGCAGCCATTTTTGTTGGGATTTATTTATCTTCTATAATTGAAACTTTGTATCCTTGAGCAGAGCCAAGCCTCCTGCTTGCTCCATGGCTGCAACCATTTTTGTTGGGATTTATTTATCTTCTATAATTGAAATTTTGTAGCCTTAAGCGGAGGCCAAGGCAGGCCAGAGCAGATGGAAAGCTTGGCTTCCTCCATTGCCGGGGAAACCAAAGCCTCCTGCTCTCTCCATGGCCGCAGCCATCTTGGTTGGGTTAGTTTGTATACTCGCTCCTGATTGGCTGGTGGGCGTGGCTTGTGTGGTGTAGCAGAGGTATGGTCAATTTGCATATTGCTCTTTTATTAGGTAGGATTGTAGTGTTTTTTTTCTTTTCTCAGTATGAAATACCCTTCTTTGTCCATTTTTAAATATATATATTGTTTTGTTGATTTCAGAGAGGAAGGGAGAGGGAGAGAGAAATAGAAACCTCAATGATGAGAGAGAATCATTGATCAGCTGCCTCCTGCACACCCCACACTGGAGGTCCAGCCCGCAACCCAGGTATATGCTCTGACCAGGAATTGAACTGCGACCTCATGGTTCTTAGGTGGTTGCTCAACCACTGAGTCATGCCAGCTGAGCTTCTTTGTCTCTTTTAATGTTGTTGTTTTTCTTGGACTATATTTTCTTATGTTAATTTAACAATACTTAAACTTTATTTTAGTTATCATTAACCTGGCACATTTTTCTTGTCCTTGATTTTAAATTTACTTAAGTAATTTATTTTGGATATTTCATAAATAAAATATAGTTGGAGATTTTTAACCAAAGTGAGAGTTTCTTAGTAGTCAAAATACATTTATTGTGATTATTTATATTCTAGGACTTTTTCTTGCCATCAAAATTTAAATTTTGTGTTTACTTTGTTACTAATTATATTTTCTTCACATTTTCCTTCTGATCTATTGATTATAGGTAGAGTAGAATTATTGTATTAATATGGGAGTTGAAGGATTTGTTCTATTGATCTTTCTATAAAGTCGGAATGTTATACATTCTGTATCAATTTTTCCAGTTTTTACCCTATTTCCAACACACATATTTAAGTGTATTTTCTATTAGTGATAATATTTAATTAGAAATGAGATCCCTTACCATAACTTGTATGATGCCATTCAACTCATCTATTGAAATTTTATTGTTATATCACTTTGAAAATCTATGCTATTTTTTGAATTGGTAATCACACACAGAAAAAATCCAAAAAGTACAAAGAGGGATAAAGTCCAATGTAAGACTCTCTTTCATCCCTGTCTAGATCAGCTCCCCAGTGACAGCTGCTGGTATAATTTCTTGTACGTCCTTCCAGAGATAGTTTATTCATATGCAACCTTAAAGTCTGGCTTTAAAAAAAACACACAATGGTATTATACTCCATACACTATTCTGTTTTTGTGCTTTATTTATTTATTTTGCTTTGTTTTTTCTTAACAAATATTTGACATGTTGTTCAATATAAATACATATGGCATTTCACTTTTGTCTGATTTTTGTTGTTTTTCTTTAAATTTTTTTTGTCAATCCTCACCAAGGATATTTTTTTCCATTGATTTTTGTTGTTTTTTAAGAGAAAGTGGAAGGGAGGGAGAGGGAGAGAGAGAGAAACATTGATGTGAAAGAGACACATAGATTGGTTGCCTCCCACATGCACTCTGACCAGGGCCAGAGATTGAACCTGCAACCAAGTTATGTGCCCTTGACTGGGAATTGGACCCAAACCCTTCGGTGTGGGGGCCTGCACTCTAATCACTGAGCTACACCAGCCAGGGCTTTCTTTTAAACTTTTTGAAAAATAATATCTTCATTGGAAAAAACAATATATTCATATTGTTCAATTTTTTAAATTAGGATATACTATGAAAACTCTTGAGCTCTTTCTCCTCTTTGCAGTTTCCAGCACCAAACCAGGGAACTACTATTTTTATTTTCTTGCAATGTTCCAGAGTTTTTCTATACAACACAAATGTATATATATTCCTCCTCCTTATTCACAAAAGATGACATAATGTATACTTGTCTTTTTACTTAACAGTGTGTCTAAAGAGAACTTTTAGTATCTTACCCATAGTTTCTACATTCAATTTTAAAGTGGAATGGCACTTAATCATTTCAATATACCATACTTTATTTAATCAATATGCTACTAATGAACATTTGGATTCTTTCTAACTTATTGCAATTAAAAGAAATGCTTCAATAAATAGCTTTTGTCATATATTATTTCATTTACTTTACAAGCATATCTATGCAAGTACATCACTAATATGCAAGAGTATTTGTAGGATAAATTCTCATCCTACAAATTATGCCATCTTTTTAAGGCATTGTTTTCCCTTTTATGAATTACTACTAGAGGCCCAGTGCACGAATTTGTGCAGGGGTGGGGTCCCTTGGCCTGGCCGGCTATTGGGGTCAATCCGGGACATCACCCAGTCCCAATTGGACCAATTGGGGTGTCTGGCCATGGGGGAGCGGAGGTGAGGGGGTAGGGACTGCAGGAGGTTGGAATGGGAGCACACTGACCACCAGGGGGCAGCTCCTGCATTGAGCGTCTGCCCCCTGGTGGTCAGTGCATGTCATAGCTACTGGCTGGTTGTCCGCTTAGGCTTTTATATATATAGATAATTTATTTAACCAGTTTACTATTGGTAGATATTTTTATTGTTTCTGATACTGTGCTAATCCAAAAAAATTCTTTGTACACAATTAATATCTTTATATACATGCAAGTAAAATTTCATTTGTGCACATGCACATCTGTGACCTAACTTCCTAGCAGTGCAATTGCTGCTAGGTCAAGGGCATTTTATACCTTGACCATCGTAACTGCTCTTCATACAGATTGTGCTGATCTTACTCTCAACCAGCAATGCATTAGAGCTTATTTTCTCATGCTTTAACCAAACCAGTGTGTTTTCAAAGCACTCAAACTTTACTAATTTTATAGGTGAAAATGTTATCTACTTGTATTTTTAGTTTGCATTTTTCTTACCATTGCATGGGGCAGAACATATTGTCAAATAATTTTAAATGTTTTTTATTGTTGATTGTATTACAGATATCGCTCATTCCACCCCCTCTTTGTCCAATATTTCAAAAAGATTTATATCATCGCCCATATTCCTTATTGTTGGGTTTTTCTTGATTTATAGGAACTTTTCATATATTGAGGATATTAGTCTTTTGTTGCAAATATTTAATCTCCAAAATCTTTCATTGTTTATGTTTGATGGATGCAATAATCTTTGGAATTCTCTGATATTAATTGTACTTATTTTAAATTCTTCTTCTGTTTGTTCTATTACTCAGGAATGCGGGCTGACCTTCGAATATCCCTGTACACCTGCTTGATGTGTTTACTTAAGCCAACTTCAGTAATTATGGGGGAAAGATAGGCTGTATTGCCAAGAGCTTACTGGTATCTTATTTCCTGAGGGTAGAGGTTCCCCAGCCTTCCTGGAGGGAAAGGAGTAACTCTATGCCCTGGATGCAGAGCCCTCTTACTTAGCCTTGGGCCAGCTCAGAGCCTGTGCCTGTGATCAGCACATGTGGGAGAGGAAGAGGAGACACTCCCCTGCAGCAGCAAAGGGAGCTGCCAATCACACACACTGAGGTGTGCCCAGGGACCCTTCCTTCTCCTAGTAACTACTGACTCTGAGCTTGGCTTTCCCCAGAATTATTCCTACCTAGGCAGAAATACTCTTTTGTGCATGTTTTGGGCCATATTTCCTGCAGATTATTTCTCTCATGAATATGATCCTATGCAATTGACTTGGTCCTTTGTTGGTTAGTTGGTTTTAATATTTAGGAATTCCTCAAGATTTCTGATCTGCTATTAGTATTCTTCCTTGATTCTCAGCACAGTGACTAATTTTTTTTACTCTAAAATACTGTTTCTGTCATTCTGTGGCATTTGGGGCAGCAAGAAAGGTACATGCTTAGGACACTCTATGGATCTAACCTTCCCAAATTACTTTGAAAGCCCAAAAGAGAGGAATAGGACCTACCTTTTCAAGTGCATAGCTTTGTTTGTGGGCTTCTTGAAATCAGGGATGATAAATTCAGGGTGTTCCAAAAAAAATGTATACCTACGCTAACAGCTGATGGCCCACATTTTGAAAATGAAATTCAGTTTAATAAACACTGCTTTATAACTATTCAAAGTGTGTATACATTTTGGGGAAACACCCTGTATATAAGTTGGTACTTGCTTAGCATGGTGTCTGACTCATAAGAGGGATTCCATACGTATTTATGGCGTGATGAAAGGTATGAAGAAAAGAGGGAAAAAATAATTTTAAGAATAATTTTTATTAGGGCCAATTCAAAATGCTTTTATTGAATAAATAGAGGCCCGGAGCACCAGGCCTCTAGTATGCATATAAGATTTTGGGTTAATCTCTTCCCGCCCTCCCCCCTCCCCTCTCCCTCTGAGATTCATCAGTCTGTTCCATGTTTCCATGCCTATGGTTTCTGCTCCTGCGTTGAGAGTCTGCCACCTGGTGGTCAGTGTACATCATAGCTACCGGTTGGATGGTTGAACAGTCGGATGGTTGGACAGTTGTTTAGGCTTTTATATATATAGACTAGAGACCCAGTGCACGGATTCGTGCACTGGTGGGGTTCCTCAGCCTGGCCTGTGCCCTCTTGCAATCCAGGACTCCTCGGGGGATGTCGGACTGCCGGTTTCCGCCCAATCCCCACAGGCCCTGGCTAATCCATGCAGGGCTGAAACTGGCAGTCCGATATCCCCCAAGGGATGTAGTAGTACGCATAGCAGCAGGTGGCCAGGGAGGAGACTGAGCCTGGGCCAGGCACTGCACCACTCCCGCTCATTCTGGCCCCGCTGCACCTGCCACTGCCCAACTCACTTGATAGCACTGCCGCAGAGACAGGAAAGGCTCGTGCTGCCGCAGCTGCACTTGCCACCCATGAGCCCGGTATCTGGTGCCTGTCAGTCAGCTGAGTGGTGCACCCGCTATGGGAGCACACTGACCACCAGGGGGCAGCTCCTGCATTGAGCGTCTTACCCCTGGTGGTCAGTGTATGTCATACCAACCGGTTGACCAGTTGTTTGGCTATTCGGCCGCTTAGGCTTTTATATTTATACTAGGAGCCCAGCGCACGATTTGAAATTGTGCGGTGCCACCCACCCTCGAGTCACCGGTCTGGTTCTGCCTCGCTCCCCGGGCCCTGCAACAGCCCCCGCCACTGCTGATCAGGCCCCTCCCCAGCGCAGGCATGCAGAGGGCCCTGCCACCCCACCCCGATGCTGCGTGCACAACCTCCTCCTGTCCAGTCGACCCGTTATGGCCTCCCAGTTAATTAGCATATTTTTCTATTATAGATATATAGATACTATTTGCAAGGCACCAGTAGGCACAAGTGTTACAGAAGTGAATAAAACATTCTCCTTGCCCTCCTTAAAGATATGTATGGGCAAGGGAGGTAGAAAATATTAGAAGTACTTCCTAAATTCCAAGAATTAATATCCTAACAGAAAAACCTAAAAGAAATAGATTGTAGCTCTACAGGCTTGAGAGGAGAGCATAAAAGGTAATTACTTGGTAATTTGGACAAATAGAGAAGGCTATTTCAAAGTGACTAAAATTATAGGCGGAGGAGAACAGGATAGAGGTCTAAACCACATTTTACTATATGCACAGCAAAGTTTTGAAGCTGTATCTCAACTCTTCCATATACTCAGTCATCAAATGAGCAATAACTGCATTTTTAAAAAGATGGCCTAAAAGGAAAGTTTCTTGGAAATACAGGTGACAGAAAAACAACTGCATGCCAAAATCATTTCAAATATTAAAATGAATTATCTTTTTAACTTTGTTAAGGTTCAAGTAAATTTTGCTTTTAGAACACATTAGGCTTGTGCTTTTAGGTAGTATACTGATGCACTGAAGTTTGCTAGAAAGTGGTTCACTATTAGTGAGAGAAAAGTACGCAACTCTGGTGAGTATTTCATTCTGAAAATTTGTTTTTATAATCCTCACCCAAGGATCTCTTTTTATTTATTTGAGAGAGAGAGAGAGAGAGAGAGAGAGAGAGAAACATCAATGTGAGAAAGAAACAAACATCTATTGGTTGCCCCCTGTACTCACCTCACCTGGGAATTGAACCTTCAACCTAGGTATGTGCCATGACCAGGATCGAACCTGCAACCCTTTGGTGTATGGGAGGACAGTCCAATCAACTAAGCCACGCAGGCAGGACCACTCTGAAAATTTTAATAGCTCACTTCCAGCATGAATTTTTCAGATTTTAAATTTCTATATATTTTTATACAAAGGAGATAGAAATATTTAAAGTGTAAAATAACTAAAGGGAAAGATTAAACATCCTATAATTAAACCATTCAGTGATAGCCATTATTAATATTTTGGCATCTATCCCTCTGGTGTTTAACACATAGAATTAAAGTGGGATGATATGATACATAATACTTTAAAACATTTTTTTACTTAAAATATATTATAACATCCATCCATATCATTAACCGCTCTACAATAGCCTTTATAAGGACTGCATTACCATTTTTTTTATTAAGCTCCTGTTTTTGGACATTTATGTTATTTTTTCATGTTATACTAATAAACACTGTTAGAGCGAACATCCTGTTTATACATACTTGATTATTTCTTAGAATAAATTCCTAGAAGTAGAATTATTGACAAGTGTATGCATATTTTTAAGGCAATGTGTAGCCAAATTGCTTTTCTGAAATGTTGTGCCGGCACAAATGTTAGCAGTTTACATTTGACACCTTTGCTATTAGCCAATATTTCATATTGTTGCCAATCTAATAGTTTGAAAGTGATATTTTATTGCTTTAATTTACATTTCTTTGATTACTAGTATGTCTGACTATTTTTTCATATGTATTTTGGCTTTGTATATTGGTTTATATATCCAGTTCCACAGAATAGCATAGCATAGCATAGCATAGCATAGCATAGCATAGCATAGCATAGCATGGCATAGCATAGCATGGCATAGGGAGGGTAGAGAGAGTAGGATAACCTAGGGTAGAGTAGACTAGGGTAGGATAGAGTCACCTGAGCCCTAACAAACAACAGTATCCACAGAGTGATAGACCATTGTGGGTTGAAATAGAGGGTGAACCAGTCTGAGGTTGGACTGAAGTAAGACATAATTCTAGGATGTATGACCCTCTTCTTCCTTCTTTTCTAGATTCCCTACCTGGAGCTAAAGTAAGTGAAATAGGGCCTATGGGGAAGATGCTGGAAAGAGCTAAGCAGAGTAACAGCCAGATAGGGACTCAGGTTGGTGAAGGACTTCAAGGAAGAGAAATGCATGCCGATTGTATAGCTCAGTTCATACAATGGAGGCAAAAGATTTCTGCAGAGCCATTCTCACATCTCACACCACAACAACGTCAATGACAGCAAGCTCCTAAATCCCCCCTCTCCTCATGAAGGCTAAGGAAGTAAGTTAGACCAAGGATGTAACTAAGAGGAGCTGGGGAAGGGAGAGGCCAACTGAATATCAGCCATTTCTAATGGCTTCTAATGCCACTGCTCTCATTCTGCCCCTGAAACTCGAGGCAGAATCCGACACACAGTGGGGCCTGCAAATATTTGCTAAGTGAAATAATAATTGCAGGGGCCTGATGCGGCGGGGGCCAGACATGGCGGGGATCTCCCTTTTCCGCGTCCCGCGTGGAAAGAGAGATGAACGAACCGGTTCTAAGTGGAGGCGGCCAGGGATTGAGAAATAATCGAAATAAAGAAAACAAGATGCAGAAATAGATTCATGAAGCTGGGGCTGGGTGGGACGCCATCTTTCCTCTCCGATGGAGAGGCAGCATGACAACGACCCTGAGCCACCCAGCAGGTTTATTTTATATCCCAAAAATCCAGGAAGTAACACCAAAACTTAGGATCAAAGGAGCTTATTTGCATTCTTAACTAGGCCCTAGCATTACTGGATTTACATATCTAGACCCGCCCCTGCTGACACCTGGGCTGCTATGAAGTCAGAACTGATTAACATGTCCAGCCTCATTGGGGCATGTTCCCAGGGCGTGACTCGGCCTAAGTCCTGAGTTCAGCTGATGATAAATCAAGGAAATGCCCAGGTGCCTCCCAGGCGGCCCTCTACAAATAATAATAATAATAATAATAATAATAATAATAACTGAATGAATAGATGAAATCTGCAAAACCCATGCAACTAAGGGGAAGTCTAAAAGCCAATTTGGCTCTAAGAATGTTAACTTCAAATACAGGGGTGGTTTTTTTTAACTAAGAATAATGGGAAAATAAAATATTTACCTTCATTTATACCAATGGTCATTGCATGTATTTAAAGTTTTCTACCAGGAATTCTAATAAATATTTAAGCCATTCCAATTTACCTTGCCAGTTGGTACTTAAGGGGAATTAGGCAGTGGATTAAGAGAATGGTTTCTTCGGGAGCTTTGAAGTCTACTGTTTTAGGCTGTGTGATCACAGGACTGTCTCATCCACTTCCCTTTCTCCTTTCTTTTCTAATCTTTTGTTAAAGAAAAGTAGCTATAAACATACCAACCTATGTTGCTATAATGATTTTCTTAGTTAACACTGTAGTTAAGGTTACATACAGACTTTTATTGTAATCCCCATCTTCACTAGTTGCCAAGGTTTTGAACATTTCTTCAGCCTAAAGCTTTCCAGGCTTTGTTCCTTGCTCAGATAAACTTTAAACTCAGTCTGTTCAGCTGCTTCTAAGAAGAGAGAAAACAAGAGGTGTAATGTTTGCTCACGAGTGTTAGAAAGACTAACTTTCAAAAGTTGACATACTCATCATGGCTACTCATTACTTGGGACAGACGTCATCATCGAGGGAGTTATCAAGGAATCAAGAGACCAGGAGAGAATTATCAGGGGATGTCTACAAGCCAATTTGGCTCTTTTGACTGAACTTACTCAGATATCTTCACAACTTCCAAAAGTCTTAAACACAGCCTATTGATAGGTGGGTATCCTACATACTAGAATTTTCTACTCAAAGGATGAATATTGTTAAATGTGCTCTTTTATGCACTTACGGGTAACCTTTGTACACAGACAATGCTATTCAGTGGTTTACTTTGGTTTAAAAATTAATATTCAATTCATTATGATCACAAAATCAAAACTTATTTATGCTTTTTAAATTCATCACACAAAACATATAAGCCTAACTCATTTTAGCAAACATTTTTAGATTACATTTATTGGTGTGACATTAGTTAATAACATCTTATAGGTTTCAAGTGTACAATTCTATAATACATTATCTGTATACTGCATTGTGTGCTCACCACCAAAGCCTAGTCTCCTTCCATCACCATTATTTGACCCCCATTATCCTCTGCATCCTCCCACATCCCCTTCCCCTCTGGCAACCACCATTCTGTTACCTGTGTTATTTGAGTTTTTTTGTTATGTTTGTTCAGCAAACATTTTTTAAAGACATCTGATAAGGGATTGTTACCTAAAACATACAAAGAACTCTTAAAACTCAACAATTTAAAAAACCAACAACTCAATTAAAACTTGGGCAAAGACTTCAAAAGACACCTTACCAAAGAAAATACACAAATGGCAAATAATATTTGAAAAGATGCTCAACATCATATCTCATTATGAAATTGAAAATTAAAACAACAATAATATATTACTATATACTTATTAGAAGGCCAAAAATCCAAAACACTGATAATACCAAATGCCAACAAGGATGTGGAACATCAGGAATTATCATTCATTACTAGTGGGAATGTAAATTGGTGCAGCAACTTTGGAAGACAGTTTGGCAGTTTCTTACAAAACTAAACATATGCCTACCATATGAGCAAGCAATAGTACGCCATGGTAATTACCAAAATGGATTGAAAACTTGCATTCACACAAAAACCTACACAAGAATGTTTATAGAAGCTTTATTCGTAATTGCCAAAACTTTAAAGCAATCAAGATGTCCTTTAGTGGGTGAACAGATAAACTGTGTTAAATCCAGACAATGGAATATTATTTGATACTAAAAAAAAATTAAGGCTATCAAAGACATGAAGACACCTTAAATATTACTAAGTGAAAGAAGCCAATATGAAATAAGCTATGTACTGTATGATTCCAATTATATGATGTTCTGGAAAAGGCAAAACTATGAACAAAGTAAAAATATTAGTGGTTGCTAGGGGACAGGAAGAGGAAAGGATGAATAGGCAAAGCACAGAGGATTTTTAGGACAGTGAAACTATCTTTTATGATAATATAGTTATAAATACATGTCATTATACAGTTATCAAAACCTATAGAATGTTCACCAATGTAAACGGTGGACTTTGTAGACTAATGATGTGTCCATATAGGTTCACAGATTGAAATAAATGTGCTACTCTGGTGGGGATATTGATAATGGAGTAGGTTGTGCATATGTGGAGATAGGAATATATAGGAAATCTCTGAACTATCTGCTTAATTTTGCTATGAACCTAAAACTAGTCTAGAAAATAAATTCTATACAATGATATTTTAAAAGAAAGTCAGGGAAAGTGAGCTTCGTCCTATCCCCAAGAAATTCATGTTTGGCCGAGGTTAAAATGCAAATGAATCGTGAATGATGACAGTAGACTATTTAAACTTAACCAACTGGAAGTCACAATCTCAGATGCTTTGCTGGATGTGGTATCTTTTCTGGAACAGGTAAACACAGTATTCATCTGGCCAACGTGTTCTTTTCAATCCCATCAGGAAGGATGATCACCAGCAGTTCACATTCATATGGGAAGAATAATAGTACATATTCACGGTCTTGCCATAGGGCTCTATGTTAACCTTTCTCTTCTCTGTTACATGATAGTCCAGAAGAACTCTGATCATCTTGATATGCCATAGAGTATCACATTAGTTCACTCTCTTAGTGAGGTCATACTAGGCTGGTGAACCAGAGGTGGCAAGTGCGCTGGACATCCTAATTAGATACATGCATATCAGAGGGTAGAATACAAATCCTATAAAGATTCAGGGTCCTCACACATCAATAAAGATATTTTATGATAAATAACATTTTTCCAATGTTTTGTTATGAAATGTTTCACACACACAGAAAGGTTAGAATAATTTAACTGCAAACCCCCAAATTTCCAACACCTGGATTCTATAACTAACAACTCACAGTACTTGCTTTATTGTATTTAATGAAGTGTTTAAGAATTCAATAATCTGGGGTAGGTTGGGATATCCCCTTTAAAAGGAAAGACAAGTTGCATCTTGCATCCTCCACCAATAGGAAAAAGATAAGAGTTCTCAGTGACTCATTTTGAATTTGGGGCAATAGTGTCTTAGGAATACCAAATACTGGAGAGGATATGGAGCAATAAGAATTCTCTAATTCTCTAAGTTGGTTGTTGGACAACTTAGAAATCTGACAATTTCTAATGGAACCAGAGCAAAAGGAAGGCTCAGCAGCAAATCCAGACTGCACTGTGAGCTGACCTACCCTCCAGGCTATATAACAGATGCAATGGCACTAGGGATATAGGGTGGATCCATGGATCCTTGGTGAACACAGGTGAGACATCTCTGGAAAATGATAGTGCAAAAGCTACAGTAGAAAAAAAATCAGATTTTGGAGTAAGACTCTGTCCTTTGTTGCAGAAACTAGATGGGTTTTGCAAACTAAGCCCTAATAGAGACTAAATGCCTGACGGAAAGGCCATATTAATGTTGCAGCCCATCATGAATTGGTATTTTCAGATCTACCAAGTTATAAGGTTGTACAAGTGCAGCAGCAATACTATGGAAATGGTACAAAGCCAGGACCAAGCAAAGTCAGAAAATACAAAAAAGCTACATGAACAGGTTCTGACTCCCACACTTACTACACCAAATGTCTAAGCCTCAATTCACAACTGACATTTTGTTGAGGGGATAGGAAGTGTTCCTAAAGCCAAGTGATGGGGGAGGAAAAATCTTGGGTCCAGTTCATAGCTGGGTCAGCACAATATGTTGATATAAATTGAAAATGGACTACTGCTGCATTACAGTCCCACTTGGGGATAGCCCTAAATTTCATTTGTGAAGGATAATACTTCCAATGAGCAGAGCTGAGAGCAGGACATTTGATTTTTTACTTTTTATGCAGGAAGAAGTAGCTCGAGAAGGATATACATGGACTCCTAAGTATTTGCAAATGACTTGGCTGACTTGGGTCAGGGTACAGAAGGAACAAGTTTGGGAGATCAAAGAGGAAAAATAGTCTAGGGAAGAAGTGTATAATAGATCCAGTGGAGAGTGTACAAGGTGAGCACAGATCTCATGCTACTGCCAACCAGAGAGCACCCAAGTCAGGGGAGACACTCAACAATGAGGATGATGGATCCTGTGGATGTCAGCCACCTCCATGCTTGCGTAACGGGGCCAAGAAGGGAGTGACCACAGTGGCAGAAATAGAAAGACGTGCATGGGTCCAATGGTATGGACTTCCGCTCAGCAAGGCTGATCTAGCTGCTGCTACTTGAACACCCAACCTGCCAAAGTGTTAACCTGATGCAAAGCCCTTGATAAAGCACCAAAGCTTGAAATCAGCCAGACCCTTGATTACACCAGACTCACTCCTTCCACCCTGGAGGAGGCAGTGATTCAACATCACTAGAATTAATACTTCCTCCCATATGGCTTTGATTTTCCTTTCAGCCAGCATCACCATTCAAGGGTATATATAATGCTCAACTTACTGTCATGGGATTCCCACACAATATCACTTCAAATCAAGGGACCTATTTTACAGGGAAGGATATTCAACCATCAATGGATGAGCAAGAGATCCATTACTCCTACACAAAGTACATCACCTGGAAGTAGCCAGCCTACTAGAACAATAGACTTACTAAAGGCTCAACTAAAGTGCTAACTCAAGAAAAAGACCTCTATGTAGTTGGGACATTGCCCATCAAAATAAAGTATATGAGAACTAAACAAATAGATGTGCTGTTCTCCCAATAACAAGAATAAAGAGGTCTAGACACCAACAAGTAGAAGTAGAATTTTTCCCTCACACCCTCATTCACAGTGGTCTACTTACAGAATATGTAGAGGTCCTGGTACCCAGGGGAGTACTATTTCCACTAAGGGGACCTGTGAGAGTTCCATCAAACTGGAAGCTGACTGCTGCCTGTTAACTTTGGGTTCCTCACACAGTGTCCTAGCAGCCAAAGAAAGGAGTTACTATACTGGTGATGGGAGGAAAGTAATTGAATGTTGTTATCTTGAGGAGTAGGGTTACCCTCTACACAATGAAGGCAGAGAGAATATGTCTGGAATACAGGGGATTCACTGGGTGTCTCTGGATACTTCTATTCAAGGTAATATTGGTAAATAGCCAATTGTAGCAATAACAGCTCAACAAGGACAAGGAAATAAAGGGCTAAGATCCATCAAGGATGAGGATATTGGCACACCACCAAGCAAATAATCTAGAGGAACTGAAGTGCTGGGCGAGAGAGAGGGAGATCTAGCATGGGCATTGAAGTAGTTAGATGATGAATACCAGCTTTGACCTCGGGGCCAGTGCAGCAGTGGAGATTGTTATATTAATCCTTTGTATTAATCTCTTTTGGAGTGACTGCAGATGCCAGCACTTTGAAGATTTTTGTGACAAATTGGTCTTAATGTGTGGTATAAGCAGGGGGTGGACTGTATCAGATGTGTCTTGTACCCTGCCTCTCTTCCTCTTGGTCTTACTTCTGATTCCATTTTGATTATGGCTGTGGTGAACAGTTATGTGGCAACAAGTTACCACATCTTGCCTCAAGCATGCCTTTTGCTTCCCATAGTGTTTTTCTGATACTAAAGGAGTGGGATGCCCATAGTTTACTGGACATGGATGCTTGCACAGCACAAGTACAAGGGAGTTAACATCACACAACCCTCAACTGAAAGGAGATGGGAAGCAATGGACAAGATCTTCCACTTGTTGAATCTTGGGATCACTTACCAAATAAACTGCCTGAATGCAAGTTATTTTCTCGAGTTATGCTCTCTAGGGTAACCCAGACTAAGAAAGAAACCAATGAGAGTCAACATAGCTCTTGCATATAAGATATAATATGCTGCACAACTATAAAAGTTTTCATTCTACAAACATATCAGCTTGAAGAGCAATAGGAAATACCATTTTGATTCATTCTAGCCAGTTTTTCCTCTTCTTATAAGCCAAAAGTTAGGACAAATATACTTTTTTGCAAATTCTTCCTCAGCAGACATTAATAATAAAGAGAAATTATTATAAAAAAGAGAGTATATTTGTATTTATTTTTATTGTTCCTGAAACCACAAATTTAGTGGCTTAAAAACAGTACAAATGTATCATCTTACAGTTCTGTAGATTAGAGGTTCAACACAGGTCTCACTAGGTTAAGACTAAGTGAGCAGGGCTAAATTCCCTTCTGTAGGCTCTAAGAATCAGTTGCCTTATTTTTTCCAGCTTGTCAAGGCTTCCCACATTTCTTAGCTCACAGTCTCCATTCTTCATCTTCAAACCAAGCAATGGTATATCAAGTTCTTTTTACATCATATCACTCTGCCCTCCTCTTAAGCCTACCTCTCTCATTTTTAAAGAGTCTTATGGTTATACTGGGTCCACTCTGATAATGCAGGATAATCTTTCTATCATAAAATCACCAGGTTAACCATTTTCATTATATCTATAAATTCCCCTTTGCTGTATAATGTAATATATTCATAGGCTCCAGGGATTAGAACGTGGACATCCTTGGGGGTGGCATGATGAGTATTATTCTGCCTACCATAATATTAGAGTGAAGAAAAAATGAGTTTATAAATTTTCTTTCAATTCTACCCTCATATTTACTTTAGACCCAAACTCTCAATCAATTTAATCCAACTTTAATTTCTTGGTTATAATTATATTGATTTATAACATTTGATTGAATCAGGCCACTGAGTCCATTTTCATTTCGTAGGTAAACAGAATTGGATAAAACAGAAAAGCAAAGTGAATGACAAAAATAAAGTAAGAGGGGGAAAGGGAGGGAGGGAGGAAAGAAGGAAGGAAGAAGGAAGGAAAGACTGAAAGAAGGAAGGAAGGAAGGAAGGAAGGAAGGAAGGAAGGAAGGAAGGAAGGAAGGAAGGGAGGGAGGGAGGGAGGGAGGGAGGAAGGAGGGAAGAGACAACTTGTTTTATTTTTACATATGGAAAGTATGCTTAGTTACTGGACTCTGAGGTAACTGGGTTGGTTAACAATGCATGTGTCAGCTTGACTGGACTAAGGGGTGGCTAGATAGCTGGTAAAATATTATTTTTGAGTGTGTCTGTGAGGGTGCTTCCGGAAGAGATTAGCATTTGATTCAGTAAACTCATTAAAGAGTTTTGCCCTCACCAATGTGGGCAGATTTCATCCAATCCATTGGGGCCCCAAATGGAACAAAAAGGTGAAGGAAGGGCAAATGCTCTCTTCTTGAGCTGGGACATGGGAGATCCTGGTTCTCATTGGACTTCGACTGGAACTACACTTCCGGCTTTCCTGGTTCTCCAGCTTGCTAGTGACATATTGTGGGATTTCTTAGGCTCCATGTAAATCAATTCTCACAAAAAAATATCCTCTTAAATATCTCTATATATCAGGATAGGTTTTTGTTTTCTCTGAAGACCCTAATACAGTTGGAGAAGACTGTCTTAGTAGGAAGCACCCATTTGCTTGAAGTTTATAATCTCAGTCAAATTCAAAGTTCTGATGAGAGATTCTGGTCATCATAGCTAGTAAAAAATCTAGTCAAGTATGACCTTTCACTAGCACTACTTGTTTAAAATTATAATTTAAATTATTGGCACATGTAAGTTTTTCCAGCTCAAATTTCCTTAAAACAACTCATATTCTTCTTGATCCTTATAGATAACTAGAGGCCTGATGCATGGATTCGTGCACTGGTGGGGTTCCTCAGCCTGGCCTGCAGGGATCGGGCCAAAACTGGCAGCCTGACATCCCATGAGGGGTCCCAGAGTTCAAGAGGGCACTCTACAAAGTTGCTGTCACTCGGCAGCTCCTGCATTGAGCATCTGCCCCCTGGTGGTCAGTGCACATCATAGCTACTGGCCAGTTGGCCAGTCAGCCCATCGGCAGGTCACTTAGGCTTTTATATATATAGATACTGAAGAGTCAATGGCAGACAATAATATCCTTAGGAAAAACAAAGGATATTATCCAATAAAATGTATCTTATAGGCATGTTCAGTAATTCATTGTTCTTGTGTGAATTGTTCATATTTTATAACTTCCCAAATCTGATCTGTAAGATTAAATGTGATGAAGTGTTTCAATTGACAACATGTAATATTTTATTTTACTATTAATCTCAATCCGTGTGATTAAGGTTAATTCTGCAAGACATATTTCTTTTGAACTAGTAAATCCAACAAAAGTGATAAAGAAATGGCAGGGACACAACATCCTGAATATGCATTCGCACTTCAAAACAAATGGATTGTTCAAAAGTTATTAGAGATTAGTTGAGAATGAGTAGGTATTTACTGCTTTCATCTGGGCCAGAAAATCGTTAGAGAAATACTCTAATAGTAGAAATATTTCCTCTTGTAAAACATAATCATCTTTTCTTGAGAAGATTGGCTTGAAAATATCCTAGTGCTTTTAGATATTGTGTCTTTTGGGTTATGCCAAATATCAGTTTACTTGGGAAGCCAGCAATATCAACTATAATGTATTTAGTACAGGGGATTAAAGAGAAAACTGGATCCAGAAAGATGTTTCAGAAAGGGGAGACAGTATGTGGGTCTGTATTTAACAATGCACTCCCACCTAATCAGATACTTTGAATTCCTTTTGAGACTGAATTTCCACTCCTAAGAGCATCTATTCCTAGAGAAGCTTTCCCTCTTGCCTAACTTTCAAATTACTTTTTTTTAAAATATATATTTTATTGATTTTTTACAGAGAGGAAGGGAGAGGGATATAGAGTTAGAAACATCAATGAGAGAGAAACATCGACCAGCTGCTTCCTGCACACCCCCTACTGGGGATGTGCCCACAACCAAGGTACATGCCCTTGACCGGAATCGAACCTGGGACCTTTTAGTCCGCAGGTCGACGCTCTATCCACTGAGCCAAACCAATTAGGGCTACTTCTTTTTTTATTGTCTTCGTAGCTATTGGCAGAAGAATCTACTGATGTTCAAACAATATTAAGGCAAGCTTTATGAGCCAAATCGATCATACTTATGTCGTAATAGAGAAAGACTTCCAGTTAGAAAAAGTATGTAAATCCAGTCATTAGTGGTTTCTATGATTTGGGGATAGAGAAGGTCACTCTTGGGAACTGTGTGCATGCATTGTGTAAGTGATGTTAGGAGCCTATATTTACTAGTTCATACTTAAAGAACATTCCAACCATAAGGGTGTTATTAAATAAAGTTTAAAAGCAAGAAAATCCACCTCTTATTTACTCAAGGGTCAAGTTCTTGGAAGGTGGAAGGTAATTCAATCACAATTAATTTTCTCAGAAGATATGACGTTAAAACAGGTAATATATCCTAATATGTAGAAACTAATATAAATCGTCCTTTCCCTCATGTTTCCTTAATATAAGCAGTCATTAAAAGGTTTTGGAGAAAACAGAGTGAGCATATAAGGAAATTAATCATAAATTACATTTTAAAAGTCACTGACAACATCTAGTTAATCTACAGATGTTAGTTTCTTTAGTTGTTTTAATTTTCATCATACCCATTTAAGAAACTCTGGCATTACAGTCTTTGAAATATGTTTGTTCACCAAATACTAGTGAGTAACCTTTGAAGGAAAAAAAATCTAGGCCACAATAATTAGGACACTAAAATGAGAAAATTTCTTTTACCCAGGAAGATGGCAACTTAAATAAATTTCTTACGCCTGTACAGTACTCTGTCCAGAGAACTTCCTGTTATCCACAGTCTCATTTGACTTTCACAAACTGCATGTGAACTTAGTATTGCTAGGGAGGCACTTCCATCCGTATTAACAGAAGAAAAAGGTGAACTCAAGAAGTGTTAGTTACTCACCAGGTAACTGCACTGCTTTGTTCAATTCACTGGGTAACTACTATGAGATCTCATTATCTAAAGACATAATAGAACCTGAAAACATAAGTGCACCCAAAAAAGCTTAGATAAAATTCATATACAGTTGACCTTTGAACAATGTAGGGATTAGGGGCACCAACCCCAGAGTAGTCAATAATTCGGCTCCCCGAAACTTACTTATACCAGTTGTCAGGTATTTCATGTTTTAAAAATTCTTGCAGCACACCAGTTGGAAATGGCTGGCGTAGATCAATGCATTCAGTTAGCCTCAGACTCCCAACCATGATCAAAAACAGTACAGGTATTTATTGAAAAAAATCTGCATATAAGTGAACCCACACAGTTCAAACCCATGTTGTTCAGGATCAACGGTATAACAAACTTTTAATTGTCTATCATGTGTTGATTTGATGTAGCTATTTAGTTCTTCCTTTAAGATAAAAATAATTTCCTTTATGAAATACTTTTCATATGGCATAGCTTTGTCTGGTAAAACCGCTGTATTTGCCATGTCATATCTAGAACAAGTTTTAGCAGGAGAGTTCTTTAAACATAAGTGACATACACACATTCTTTTGGTGATGAATAAGAAAATTATACTACTGTATATTCTTGGTTTACTTACTTGAATTAATCATAGCTTATTACTAGTGGAAACATGAAGCATACCTTAATACCAATACTGACGTCTATCATAACATCTGCATTGTATATAGGGGTTTGTCTGCACATAAAGATTTAATAAAACCATCTTCGTGTATTCCCAATTCTACTAGAATTAATAGATTAGGAGGTTGGTTGATTTTCATTTCCAAACATCTCCATGTTAAAAAATATTTATACATTATAATAGGTGCCCTTTTGTGGTTTTGAGAGTTTTCAATTCAGAATAATATCACTAAATCCCATCTAGTCAAAACACTAAAAAATAAGCACTGCTCTCTAGGACTAAAAATAATAAATTTCATCTAGTGAGTGTCTGTCATGTACAGTTGCGTAAACTAGTCAACTTACTTCCTATAATCCTCACCTCCTCAAACAAACTCCATAAATAGAGTGTTATTATCCCATCTTAAAATTAAAAAATACAAGACTTAGAGAACACTTGCCCAAGAATATGCAGCTAATAAATGATGGAGTTGGCAGTTGACCAGGGTCAGGTAGCTCAAAATTATTGGGCTACTAGTTTAAATAATAAAAGATATTATCATTTCAACAATCATCACAAAAGCTTTAATGAGAGTTTTATTTACCATGATATTAAAATGCAGTTACTATAACACACCCAGGAACACTGACTTTCTCTGCAAGTCTCACTTACACACACTGAAGTATCCTCTCTTCTTAGAAGATAGCCTGTTCTGTCAATATTTTGCTTAAATGACAAAACACAAAAGAACTTTCCAACATTGTGTTCAAAACTGCATAGCAGGAGGTAAGAAATATTTTGGCACACATATCTGATACACAGTGTTGGCAGATAACATTAAAATGCATCTTGTAGTAAATCAGAGATATTAAATAGGATTATCAGTTGGAAAAAAAAACAAAAAACTCTTCCTTCAAATCATGGTAAACCAATCAAATGACTGAGTGAAATTCCGCATCAACTTACTCTAAGCAAGATAAAACATGACTAGTACACAGAACCATCAAATTAAATTTTTAAGTTAAGATAATCTCAGCACACATTTGCATAAAACAGAGGCAGACTGTACAGCTTAGCAGAATAAGCAATAGAAGTCTTAGCAGAATGAGCAATAGAAGTCTTCCCATCCAAAGATTTTTTATTTTTTTTTAGAGTTAGAAAAAATGAAGAAATTAGTAACGGGTTTCTGACTCACGGTGAATTGTGGACCCAATGTTGTGGCAGGCAGGTGTCCTCAAGACAGGGTCATGTAGGTGCAACAGGCCCACCCACAGGCAGCCACACTGCACCTGAACTTTCCGCTGGTGAGCACAAGTGACCTCTCCCACACACCTCCAAAGGCGAGCTGTTCACTGGCCTGGCCTTGAATTCTCCCTGGCTGGGAGGGCACCGAGAGCTCCACAGATTGAACTCTGAGCCGGTTTTAGTTGGAGATCCTATAGTGAATGCCAGACATCAGAATAGTCTGAAAGGGGTGAGAGGAAAGACTGGTGGAACAGATGACCTAGGTTCAAATCTTGTTTCTGCCCCTTACTTCTGCATCTTCAGAGAAATTACCCAACCCCTGGGAGTATCTGTTTGCTAATCTGCAAATTTGAATTTGAAAAATCCTATATAATAAAGAGCTTATATGCTAATTAGAGCAGATGGCGGAACAACCTTCCGGAATGACCAGTGGGTGGGGGGCGGGGCCACAAGGCCATGAGGCAGCCGGGGCTGCAAGGGCCTACCCTTGCACAAATTTCGTGCATTGGGCCTCTAGTCTATAATAATCTATAATAATGAAAGCATAATATGCTAATTAGACCAGACAGCCAAATGACCTTCCGGACAACCTTCTAGATGAAGCCGGGGCTGTGAGAGCTGAGGCAAGCTGCTGCGGCTGAGAGGAATGAGCCCCTTGCACGAATTTCATGCATCTGGCCTCTAGTAAAAGCATAATATGCTAATTAGACTGGACAGCCGAACGACCTTCCGGACATCCTTCCAGATGACCTTCCAGATGAAGCCAGGCCTACTAGAGGCATCGGGCCTCTAGTAGATCTATAAAGGGCATTGAATAGGTTAGCTGATATAATGCCAAAAGCCTGGTAGAGAGCCTTGACCTAGTGGATCCTCAATAACTCTTCCTCCCTCCCTTCCTCCCTCCCTTCCTACGTACCTATGAATATACCGCGGGCTCCTCCTATCTCCTGGGTGGAAAGATTGGTAAGCTTTAGAGAATGCACTTCCTTTTTTTTTTTTTTTTTTTTTTTTTAAGGCTTACACTCTTCAACTTCCTCATTTGGCTCCATGTCCATTTGTGCAGCTTCCCTTAAGAAGGGATTCTGAATGGAAAAGTGAGACCCAGTAACCCTCCTTCTCAGTCTTTTTGTGGAGCCCTGGGGTCGTAGTGAGAGGGCCTGGGGAGGCTTTTTTCACTGACGCCAAGCTAAATGATGCATTCAATTAGGTGAGGTTGCCTTCAGGTGAAGATGAAAAGGACCCTGGCTGCCCCAGGAGAGAACATTTCCTCCAGGATGTTTTCACTGCACTTTTCCATCCCACTTTAAATAGCGCAGGTGATAAGGACTTTATGTGTGTAACCCCCTGAACCAGCCCAGCAGCCCTGTGTCACTTGCTGCTACAGAGAAAGAGAGAAGGGAAGGTTGTGCAAGAAGAGATGCTTTTGCTTTCCTTTCAATTTTTTTTTTTCTTCCTCACTCGCCTTTTGGAAGGAAAGAAAATACAAGCACAAAGAAAGTAGCACTTATTTTACCAAAACTTCAAAAGACACCAAATCCAGGTCTCCAGGTAACTTTCTGGAGCATTCCAGTAACCTTTGATTATAGTTCCAATTAGGTTAAGTTTTGCTAAATGAGTTAGGTATTTCTCTGTGTCTGCCATGGTCCGATAATAGAGACAAATCAGTCATTTACTGTACATGTTAGTGAGGACTCAGGGAAGACTTTTAGAAGATTTGGGTCTTGGTCTCTCCAAAGAGTCAAAGGGCAGTAATTTCACAATAAAGGGCAGTGAGATTTGGACCTCGAGGTTATGGGAGAAACCCTGCTATCTGATCAGAGTGCAAATTGCTCTAAGGTTTGGCTGTCAATCACAGCACAATAAGTAGACCATTATATTTTACTGTCTGCTGCTTGTATAAACTAAATGAGAACAGTTTGTATACTTCCGACCACTTCTTTGTACTTTGGGCTTTAAAAAATGAATATAGCATATGTCCAGTTTGGTCATCAGAACTTCAAATACAAAGAAAATTGAGAAATACTTTCATAAAATAATTTTCTAATCTTCTCTGGATATATGAGATAAAGCAGTTTTTTGAACCATGCAAAGATAGAATACCGAAATTAGCCATACAAATATGAATACTGCCTGCCTGCCTATACTAGTATGCTTACATATTTTTACAAATAAATGGTATAGCCAGATTTAAATGCAGGTCTGTCCAAACTCCTACTTCATATAGCTATTGTGAAAATTAAATGTGACCAAAAAAAAAAAAAACCCACTAACTTAGAGCAGTGCCTGGCATGTAATAAGCACCCAGTAAGGGGATCATCACCCCAAAAACACACACATACATTTCATTTTTACATTTATCCACAGGGCCCTACTCACTCCACACTCCACAGCTGACTGGGTGACACAGGAGCCTAACAACTGGTCAACCATCTGCAAGTAGACAAAGACGAGGCTACAAAGAGAAGAAATCATATTCAAGGTGGAGGAACATCAAGGCTCTGTGGCAGCCTAGATGAGGATAAAAACACAGTGCTTGGAAAAAGACACCAGGTAAGGGACATGGTACTAGCTTGGTGGCAGGTCAGGAAATGACAGGATGCAGCATGCAACTGAGCTCGGCCATATGCTAGAGCTGGGTCAGAACGTACGTCTAAGTTCCTTTTTCTAAAAGCAAATGGAGTCACAGGTGTAAAGACACATTAAAACCCTGAGTGTGTATCTGACAGCAATCAAAATAAATTCTCCTCTTTGTTTGCTCTGAGATGTAGCCATATTTTCTTATGACCAAGTGCCTAATCTGGCTTGCAGACTATATATTTTTCCTATTTTTTCCCTCAGAAATGACTCACAAATTCTATATTATGTTACCCTATGCAAATTGCTTTCTGTAAACCCAGAATCATTATAAACATGGTACATCTGTTTTTAATAACTGAAGAAGTAAAATAAAACCTTTACTTTGGGAGAATATCCAGAGTTTTATCCTGAAGAAAAACTATATCCATCGGTTCCCAAGAGAGCCAGTTTGTGCATTAAGTGCTATTTGTTGGTTGGGTGATTGGAGAGTGGGAGTGAGGAAAAGGGGGGAAGTTGTTAGATCCAACACATCGTTAAGTGGAGTTTGTTTCTAAAAATGTAGCATCCAGAAGCTGGTGAGTAATCCTTCTTCGTAGTGCAATATTATGTCACCAGATCTGCTGATCCAATGCACAATGAAAGTAATCCTCGATTCTGCAATGCTGGTGATATGGCAATCGCAGATGTGCTGAAACAGAAGTGCTCATGCCAGGCAGAGTTCAGGAGCCACAGAGCTAGCCAATTGTTGAGTTTCCGGTCCATACTTAACTCTAAGCCTACACTATCTGCAGAAAGGAGGAGGTGGCTAAGGATTCACTAGACAGCCTTCCAATCCTTTCTATTTCCTCTCTTTCCACGGAGTTGTAATTGCACATTATTTTAAATTTCCTGCCAATCTCACAACATACTAATTATGACGACAGTATGGGATGAGGGTTGTGGGAGGTAGTGGAGAAGAAGCAGGTAAGGAGAAAGAGCTAACACTTGTGGCCATGTGCACTGTTAGGCTCTCTAGATTTAAACCTCCCAACAACTCCACAGAGTTGGTGTTACATGCATTACACAACTATCCAGGGACACAGTTTAATTTGGGATCCAAATCTGTGCAACTTCCAAGCTCTTTCCATTATATTATGCTGATCCAATCATTTTATGGTCTATGCTTACATTCTTCTTAATGATCCCTATTACTTTCCAAAAAGAGGGCAATGGGTGAAGGAAATTTAGGGCCAATATAGTTTATTCATAGGTTTACTCAATGGTAACTCGTGGTTCCAATTCATTATGGCTGTTTGTGACTACTCCATGATATCAATGGTTATCTTTTCTCAGAAATTGGTTAAATATCCACAGTATTAACACCCAGCCCTTCAATATCCAGGAAAGAGATTCTGATTGGTTGAACTTAGGTCACATGCCCACTTCTAATAGTTTAGTGGCTAGGAAAGGCAGGATCCCTTGACTGATAATCAACCAAGAAAATTGGATTGCTGTTACAAAAAAGCCAAAATAATAGATATCCACTGGAATGGTACAACCGAAACCTGCAATTACCTTTTCCATTATTTAAAATGTTATTATCTGTTCCTCTCCAATTAGAGTGTAAACTCCATAGGGCATGGAAATAGTCTGTTTTGTTGCTCTCTGTAAACCAAACAGGTAGCACAGAGGCCGATATGTAGTTGGGGCTCAATAAATGTTTGTTACATGAATGGGCCAGATCCACATGTTGTCTGAAGCCTCATTATGAGACACTAATAAATAGAGCTTGGTGCTTACATAAAACCCAGTGATTCACAGAAAGGAAGAAGTAAAACTGTCATTATTTGCAGATGGCATATTATATATAGAGAACTCTACAGATTGCACCAAAAAAAGCTGTTAAAACTAATAAATGAATTTAGTAAAGTAGCAGGATACAAAAGTAATATTCATAAATCAGTTGTATTTTTATACACCAATAATGAACTACCAGAAAGAGAAATTAAGAAAACAATCCCATTTACAATTGCAACAAAAAGAATAAAATACCTCGGAATAAATTTAACCAAGAAGGTAAAAGACCTGTACTCAAAAAAACTATAAAGCATTGAAAAAAGAAATTGAAGAAGATAGAAGTAAATAGAAGCATACACCATGCTCAAGAATAGGAAAAATTAACATCGCTAAAATGTCCATACTACCTTAAGAAAGCTATAGATTCAATATAATCCCTACCGAAATACCAATTGCACTTTTCAGAGAAATAGAATAAATAATCCTAAAATTATATGGAACCACAAAAATAACCAAAGCAACAGTCAAACCCAAATAAGCAAAGAAATCTTGAGAAAGAAAAACAAAGTTGGAGGTATCACACTACCTGATATCAGACTATATGCAAGACTATAGTAATCAAAACAGCACAGTACTGGCATAAAAACAGACACATAAATCAATGGAACAAAATAGACAGCTCAAAAACAAACCTATGTCTATATGATCAATTAATCTATGGCAAAGAAGGCAAGAATATACAATGTAGTAAAGATAGACTCTTCAATAAATGGTGTTGGGAAAATTGGACAGGCACATGCAAAAGAAACTAGATCACTTTCTTAAACCATATACAAGAATAAACTCAAAATGGATTAAAGACTTCAATGTAAGACTCAAAACCATAAAACTCCTAGAAGAAAACATAAGCAGTAAACTCTTTGACATTGCTCTTAGTAAGATCTACAGAAAACAATGGTAAGGAAGAACAGGTTGCCTAGTGAAATAATTTAACTTATTAAATTAGCACCCCACCCCACCCAGTGCCATCACCATGTGGCCTCTTTGGAGCAGGACCACATGAGGATTTTCATGAGCACAGGCATTTTGTCATCATGGCTCCATTTCTCCATGAGAACAATTAGAAGTTATACTTTATGACTGTACTGGTACAAAGATGCAATAAACCAAGCTGGATTCATTATGATATATTTATTATTATTATTATTATTATTATTATTATTATTATTATTTCCATTTTTTCTTCTTAAACAGAATTAAAATAAAAATATTTATATGAGTCACTAAAAGTGCCATGGGTCCCATAGGCACGGTGCCTAATGGGTAAGTGGGCCCTGCTCTAGGGGCCACCTGTAGGGACCAGGATCCCACCAGAGAGAGTTCTCCTCCTCCTTCCCTTCCTGATGGGATGCAGTTTCAAGGCAAGGAGCTGGTCCCACCTTTCTAGCTGGAATCCTAACTCAGTAGGTCTCTCCTTTTCTTGTCTAACATAAAAATAAACTGAGACCTAAGGGGGAACCTTATCTGCATTAACCTTCCACCGGGTCTCAATCATGCTGACTCTTACCCTTTCCGTTGCTAAGCTGTGAGAAAATTATGCCTCCCCAACACTACAGAGCCCTCCTCTTATTTATGTAAAGACCCCAATTAAGCTAGAAATAGAATTTAGCACTGCAAACATTGTTTAAAAAATGTTAAGACATCCAGTCCAGTGCTTCTGTTCATTATTCTCTGCTGAAACCTAATATTAGTAACAGCATGTACCGAGGACCTGGACCATGAATTAATAATGAAGCACTTGTACTGGAAAATATGTGAGCACCTAGTTGCTTTCTTCGGCAGGCACCCGCGGGGACAGGAGTTCGCTGTGCCTTACACATCACTTTCAGAGATGGTTTTGCAGGATAAAAGTAGTCATCGGTTATTTTGGAGGGATTACCTGCAGGGGAAAGATAACCGAGCACTCATTGACCACCCACCGGCCTCCCTTCTCTGCTGCCCAACCATTTCTCCTGTGAAACTTTCACTTTCCTCAAGTCCTTGGTCCCGTCAATGTTTTAACACGTGTAATTTCAATTATTCAGTTTACTCCACCACGAGATTAAGAGTGCCGTAAGGAACAAAGAAGGAATTGTCCAGGGAGGCAATGTGGGACAGTGGCTGAGGACAGAGGTCACCACGGATTAAATCAGATGGAGGATGGAATCCTATCATGCTGGACCAGCACATAACAGCTGCATGATCTTGAGCAAATTGTTTAATTTTTCTGATCCTCGGTTTTTCCTCATTAAAGGGGATAATAATCCTTCTGGATGAATGTAAAGATTAGGATGAACCAGGGGAGCACCTGGTACAGTGCAGTGTACAGTAGCACTTCATGAATACTAGCTGTTGTCGTTGTCATCATCACCATCATCATCATCGTTTTCCCCATCACCTTCTTTGGATCCCTACTACCTAGCATAATAATTAGCGCACGCTAATGTTTGTTCTATAAATCATGAAACACATTTTACATGTAATCCTTTGACCTAAAACAATGGCTTCAGAGGGCAATTTGTTTTGTTTGGCTTGGTTTTTGACAACATTAATTTTCACCTGTGTTTCCTCCTCCTTTGCTGCCTCATCCCTGCCTCCTGGGTGGAGAAATCTCTGACTACTTTGATAACAATGTCTCAGGGATGGTTTCCAATGGAGTCTCCACTGCTGATCGGTTTTACTTCCAAGAGAGTTTGGGAGAAATTCTCAGTCAGAAATGGTCACAGAGCCTATGGGAGCAATCAAGAGAAATGGTAAACCTGAACATGAAAATACATTTGAGTATTTGGCATTTGGCTCTGTATGTGTTGCTACAACTTTAAGGATTATTTGGTTTATTTCTTGCAGGGCAACCCACCTATCCTCTAAGACCAGGTTTTTTGTTGCTTCCTGCACAAGTAAAAAAAAAAAAAATGCCTTTCTACATCTGCAGAAAACAAGCAGTTGTTGTCATCACTATACTTGCCCTGTGAAACCTTAGCAAGGCGATAGAGTTACACATTCCGTTCCTCTGAGGGGAGCGCAGCATTTCATCTCCCCCATCGGGGCGTTGCTTCCAGTGGACCTGATAAACTTGGCTTTTGAGTTTTGTAGATTTAAATATTAAAAAATTTTAAACTAGACTAAAACCCAAAACACTCTTCAAAAACAAAACAAAAGGATAAAAGAAAGGGGTTAGAATTCTCCCTGCTGATGAAAACTAAGTCATTGGGGAAAGTCCAGTAGTTGTTGTTTTTCAGCTATTACATAACTGAGTGTAGTATGTGGCACAGGAAATAAGTTTGTTCATGCACCTGCACAGAAAAACCCACATCAACAAGTTTGCTGCGGCCGTCAATCTGTGGGACCAAGAGCTAAGCCTGAAAGCAAAGGTGAAATAAAATACGAAAATTGCACAGCAGCCACAGAGGAGTCAGCTATCCAGAGGCCCCTGTTGAAACCCCATCTTTAGGGTAGAGTTTCAGACACATTTTGATGTTTTGGTCACCTGACCCAAGCTCTGGAACCCAATTGGTCTCCGAGTTTACAGGCTAAGTAATGATGTAACCAGAGTGTGTGGGAACCAGAAGGATGAGACAGATACAATTTTTCCCAGTCATTTATTAGACTTGGCTACTAATTCTGCTTGTTCCTCGGTTTGACTGCTGGTTATCAGGAAATTCGAACTACTTAAAGGACATAATGAGTTTATCTATACTCGAGGTAGAATTTAGTCACATTCATATAAAATTAAACCGCAGTTAGAATAGTAATTTGTGAAATCCAATTATTTATATTTCAATTTGGTACCAGATATATTTTAATGTGTTGACATTTTGTCATGTACTCCTTTTTTTAAACTAAACATTTACATCACTTACAATAATATTCTTATGATGTCTAAAAAAATCCATCAAAATAAATATATTGGTTTATCTATGATTTTTTTTCTATCCCTTTTCTTAATTTGTAGAGTGTTTGTCTGAACAGAATAAATGTTTATGCTCATGTAATTTGTCACTATGGCAACTTTTGGCCTTTAAAATGCTGACACTATATGAGACACTACCAAGCAACCAAGAAATGATCCTCATTTGACAAGAATAAGCAGAACCTGTTTGGCAAACTTCAGGTATAACCAAACATAGCAGGGCAAGGATAACTAAGGATAAAAGCATGTGCTGTTCAATCCACACAACTCCATGTCAAAAAAAAGGAGAGCATATTCAAGTTTCATGGCAAAAGCGGGAGATCTAAAACTGATAACAATACTTAAATACAAAAAAAAGAGATTTTTTTCTCTAAATTTCCTATACCCATCCCCCCACCAAAGAAATCATTTAAGTAATTTCTAACGCACTCACTTTATTATCTTTCTGATGTGTCAGCATGAGTTTGTGAGAAGTTTTGCAACTCATCATTTCCACTCTCTTCAAGACGGTCGTGCAGTTATACCTCACAAGTTATCATCAGCAGTTTTATAACAGGCACAAAAAAATGTCATAGGTCTCCAAACTGATGGTGTGGCTACACTTTATAATAAACTCCCTGTATGGTTTTTAAAAGTAATTGATGCGATAGTTTCGGTGGCATTTATTCTCATAGAAAGTATCCTCAAAATACTTAATCTAGTTAGCAAAAATGTCTTTAGGAAAGAAATCCCTAAAAAACAGTTCTTTATTATTGTCCTTGTGCATATCATGCCCAACACATCCACAACAGATATGGTGTCTGACATCTACTTAAACCTGTTGGGAACTATATCAAACATTAATGGGGATTAGTGTTAGAACTGGTGTAAACATAGCAAACACTCTGCCGAAAGTCCATGCTCACATTTCCATATGTTATACAGTAAGCAGAATCATTTAACCAGTGAGGGACTCAGGAGTGGTGTGCAGGGAGCGAGTATTTGGCAGGTGAGAAGTAAACACTTCCTGGATATATTTACTTCGTAACACCAGCGCCTACACACCTACCGAACTCTGGCCCTTCAGCTTTTCCTCAAGAGACAGGTCAAGTTCAAGACAGGCAATTTCATTATGAAAAGTTTCTACAACACAGATAAAAAAAAAAATGATTTAGTACTTCCAGGTGCACTGTAATTCTTGGCAGAAAAAGTTAATTCCAGGTGTGTAATCTCCTAAAGAAATATGTTGTCAAAGCTGGATAAAACCATCACATTAGAAAAATAGAAGTCCACCCGTGAACAAAGTACCAGGTATGGCTAGGAAAACTCTCTGCTCCATGTAGAAATTACAGCATAAAAGCGAAACTCCCTTTTCCTTATGTAAACATTGCTTGGTTTTGGGCATCTTTTCAAAAGAGGTAGAGCTGAACATGCAGGAGCATATAGAAATACGACATACTCTTGGTGGGAGGTTTGGGGTGGGGCCCCAGTGCCAAGCGAGACTCTAATACACAGACAAAGGAAAAAAGAAGATGCATTTTATAGCTTACAGATTTTTTTCTTTTTCTTTTTCTTTTTTTTTTTTAAGCAGCCGACCAACCAAATAACTCAATCAACAACAACAAAACCAACATTTGCCACACAGTGGAAAATGTTATAACAGCTTGAATAACAAGGGGGCCCTGGCAGGGGTGGGAATGGCCGTAGAGGGGGCAGGAAGGGAGATCCTCATATTATGGAATATTTAAACTTTGTAATTCAATGCACATTTATTCATTGATTTCCTTTTAAGAGGCACTTATTTGTGACAGGTTTATGAACAATATAGCATGTACAGAGCACTGAAGTTCTCCCATGACTTGTTTGTATTTCCATATGTTCAGATGAAATGAATATCACATTTAATAGTATTACTAGCTGCTCTTGAAGTGTCTGCCAGCACTACATCCCGGGGGAGTTGTTACCACCAGATTAATATCCTGTGGGTCACTTAATTTAAAAAACCACATTACAGAGGCATTATGTGATTAGATGTACTACTCTTACAAGCCAGTTGGGCTGTGTACTTTGCATCTGGTTCAGAAAGGCTGGTGAGGCCAACGTATGAAGACCTCCAGTCTGGAGTCTCTGAGAGGCCAGTGATTGTACAGACATATGGACTTGTATAGACAAATGTGTCCTCCATTTACCATCAGACACTGCCTGGAAAACAGGATCTAAAAGGAACAACTCACTGAGTCAGAAACAGCTGGTCAGAACTGGCTGCTTCAGACAGGAGGTGCTATCAATCCCCCATCAGGCCTGCTTGTCACCAAATACTCTTAGGAAATACAGAATCATGCTATTTCCAGGGGATGCTATCAACACCAAGTTCTATCGATTGTAAAGTAGAATACTTGTGAATTTAAAATATGCTCTTTGTGCTCCCTTTAAGCATGTTCAAAGCTAGGCATTGGGCAGACCACCAAAACAACAGGAAGTGTGCCTTGTGAGTGAGCAAGAGGAATTTGCCATAGGGTCTGAGGCCACCCTGGAATGGGATGCCCAGCATTTCCTGCAGGAGTTTTAAATGGCATCGAGTGCAGAGGCCCCAGGCAACACAGAAGCATCAATCATCATTTGGGGTCCACTATGGATTGTCTGTAAGGAGATAATTCATTTAGGCTTCCTCCAGGCCAGGCCCAAAGAGGCCTCAGGCAGCCAGCAAGAGGGGAAGGAACTCTGAAAGGCATACCAGGTGGGACACTGTGAGCTGGAGAATCTATGTCTGAAATACATTGTGGGTATTTCTGGTTACATTCACAGTCAAAATAATGTTTTCCTTCATTAGCACACACCTGCTTGTTTCTTGTCTTTTTAACTGTCCTGGGTCTTCACAAATACAGTACAGTAAAATTATTGTTTTAAAAATAAAGTCATTTTGTTCAGTACTTTAAACTGTCAATGGAAAAGTTGTTGTTTTTTTCATCAAATATAAATTAAACTGATCGATTGTGAAGTACATTTCACTATGTAAAAGGAAAGAAATTTATTAGGAGTCAAGACTGTATGAGATGAATTGGACAATAAAAATAGTGTGATTATGGGTTTGCCAAAGCAAAAAATTCTCAACAGCCTCTCTGAAATTTCAACCAAGATCTTCTTTTTTGGAGGAAGGTGAAGTCTTAGAGAGAGAGAGGCATCTCAGTGACTGCTTTGGAAGGTAAAAGGATTGAGGATCACAAGTCTTTCAGCCCAACTGCAACCATCCAGGTTGCTCATTCTTTTTTTTAATCTGAAGCAGCAGGAAAAACATCGAGGTGAGAAAGGGAGGAGTGAAAAGATGATCCTCTTTGTATTCTGTTCCACCATTTGCCACATTTCTAAAATACAAGATTCCCGATCTCAAAAGGATGCAGTCTTTTGCTCTATTCCTCATTTGATAAAGTACTAATAATTCCCAATGGCTGAATAATTACTGAAAGCAATTTCCAGTTTCTTGCATTTGTATCTTTAAACTGATAAAAGGTGGAGATCACTCCCAATTTGTACTGATCTAGACACTGAAATACTGTGCCAAACTGGGCCACCCTGAGTGGGTCACAGCATCTCTGTGTGTGTTTCCTTACATGTAAAATCATGATATTGTTTTACCTGTCATATTCATGAGGTTGTTGAGAAGAACTGAGTTCATGATCATGAAAATGCCTTCAAAGATATGAAGCACTGCAACAAATTCAAGGAATGGGGGTAATTATGAAGATGATGATGACAACAACAAGAGAAGATAAAGGTGGAAATTGTGTATACCTATAAAATTATGGCTTAATAGTTGCCATTTAGGAATTTTTATATTTTTTGCCACCCAGGACTGAGATACTAATAAAAGTTATGAGCACAATGGAGATCCTCGGATGAAACATGTCTTAAATATGCAATGTATATTGCAAAAGAAAAATCATAATATGCATATGTTTACATTAACTAGCACTACCAAAGGTAGCAAAGGCATTAAGGCAAAGTGTTCAACATTTTGCAGACTTCTGGAAAGTATCTTCCCTGCTTTGCCTACAGGACTTCCTACTCTTAAATGATGCTTGGGAAGGCCTAGTGATGGTCATCTTTAAGCCTTTAGCCTGACAAGATACTGTCCTGTCCTATTCGGGTGCTGTGTTTTCTGTCAAAGGGTGAAATAAACATGCTTTTCAGTATCATCACCCAAGGGATTTTACTTTTGACCCTCTGGGTCTGCCTCAAATGACTGCTAAATAATGGAAGAATGAAAAAGAGGAAGCCTGAATAACAGTGAGAACAAACTGTTAGAGTAGGCAGAACTATACTAATAAAAGGGTAATATGCTAATTAGACCAGGTGACTGGACATCTTCCGGATGTCTGACTTCCTTCCAGGCAGTTAGGGGGCGACCAGGCCGGTGGGGGGCATTTGGGGGGTGGCCAGGCCGGCAGGGGGGCAGTTAGGGTGTGATCAGGCAGGCAGGCAGGTGAGCGGTTAGGAGTCAGTGGTCCCGGATTGTGAGATGAATGTCTGACTTCCGGTTTAGGATCGGGCCTAAACCAGCAGTTGGACATCCCCCAAGGGGTCCCTGATTGGAGAGGGTGCAGGCCAGGCTGAGGGACCCCCCCCCCAATGCATGAATTTCGTGCACTGGGCCTCTAGTAGGAAGATAAGAGCTGGGAGAGGCTGGGAGAGGCAGCTGGGGCTTGGAGGAAATAAGTGTGTGACAAACTGAAAATAGACAATGGAGGTGGCAGTCCCCTATGTGAGCAGGAAAGATTCAGAGCCCTCCAGCATGTGGTCTAACCCAGTGGTCGGCAAACTCATTAGTCAACAGAGCCAAATATCAACAGTACAAGGATTGAAATTTCTTTTGAGAGCCAAATTTTTTAAATTTAAACTTCTTCTAACGACACTTCTTCAAAATAGACTCGCCCAGGCCATGGTATTTTGTGGAAGAGCCACACTCAAGGGGCCAAAGAGCCACATGTGGCTCGCGAGCCGCAGTTTGCCGACCACGGGTCTAATCAATGGCATAGCACCTAGGTAAAAGAGCCTCAGAGCTCAAAGATACATTTTTCTGAGACATGAGGGAGTGGGTAACTAGCTCCTTGCCGAGGGGCACTCCAGTCTAGGGATATAAATATCCCAAACCTCACCCAAGTGGGGCACTCAGTTAGGTCTCGGCCAGCTGAGTTGTCCACCCGGGTCCTCTCTGAGTGTATAGCTTTCCTACAAATAAATCCTCACCTGCTTTTGCTGTTATTTGGTGTCTCTTGTTTGAATCTATTCCTACCAGCAAGACGAGAACTACGGGGCACAGAGTACTATCTCTGGCCAGGGGTGATCTCCAGCCTGAGACCTCATCCACCACTGACAAAACTATACCCTAAAAGAAACAATAGTTTTCCTAGTTTATCTCCAATGGGGATAAAGGCTTAATTTTGCAATATCAGTTGCTGTTCTGTTAAGCAACTACACTATAAAAACGTTATCTTTCTAGATATCTGCACACATCTCTACCCACAGCACCCTCCCAACACTAAGGCAAAGGAAAAGTATATTGATTTTCCTGGAAACTTACAGACCTTTAAGTCGACTAGCTGGAAATCTGTTTTTCAAATGGGAATCTATGTCCTGCTTAGGTAGCTGAAGTTGACAGAAGAGCTTTAATTGATAAGACATTCAAATACAAAAGCACTCGGCCAAAATCAAATACAGGGGCACCTTCTTAGGGCTGCTCTGAGATGAATGGCAATTATTTACACTCTACATTACTGCTCGGACACACAAAATAAGGCCAGACAAGAAGAGCAATGCTATCCATGGAGAAATGAGAATTACAGCATTCTAGATGGATAGATTTTTATTATCCTTGTTTTCAGATAAGTAAATTGTGAATGGAGGGCAGTGGAAAGCCTATGCCCTATTTTCTTGTCCAACTTCAATATCTTGTGCTAGAATTTCAAGGACACTTGAAATCCTCTTGCATTCCTCCTTTTGCCCATTATATTCCTTGTCTCCAGTGGGCATTTTCAGCTCTGCCAAGAGTGTCTGTGAATCTGTGCTCTGTTTGTCAGGACCAGCGGTTTGCTAATTATCCTAACTCCCCCTGCTGGTGGGTTTAACTACAACCCAAACTAAAAACCCTCTCATTTGAACAGCAACTGTTAAAAAACATTTTTCAAGTGAATCCACGTAGTAAAAGAGCAGGTCAGGAGAAGCAGAAAAACTTAAAAAGATGGTGAATATTACAAGAGAATGTAACTCACTATAATATACATAAATTGCAGGTTTGATATTATTTCTAAAATGAGCTTTTGTGATTAGATTTGTGAACCATAAAATAGATCTGTTGGTCTAATTTTTCCCTTATTCTCTTTTTTGTTCCCACATCCCTTCTCATTTGTGGTTTGTGATATTTCCCTTTGTCTCTAAGCTCTAGACTTCTACTTAATAAGTACCAATAAAGATTGGATGTTATCCTTAAACAGTGGTAGCATTCCCCACCTGCTAATTGCTTTATTTGTACTCACTGTTTCCGCCCTCTCATCAACAGGGCTTTAGCATAAAGGGCAATGAAGTAGAATGTGATGAGGCGAACAGGAGCCAGCCAAGTGAATGCTTCTATAATTACACGGTAGCCTGGAGTAGCTCTTCTCAAATCAAATTATGAGCCTGGATTACCTAAAACTCTCAGGACACAGCCCAGGTTTTCACTTGTCTGTATGTTACTGTTGACAAGCAGCCCTCTTTCTTCTTGCCTTTATTCTTCACAGAGATTTTCAAAGCTCCAGTTCCAATAATATTCTCAAAGCAATGAAACATGGTGCAGAAGGTTGTTTTCTTAGATGGCTCACCTGACCCTGTGTATTTTATAACTTATTTTTAAAAATTTAAAGAGAAATAAATGTTTCTCATGTTTATAACCACCCCTTCATTTGCATATCAAAGTTTAATCCTGGCTGAGTTGATTCATGATTCTTTGGCAAATATTTATGCCTTGTCAACATCCCAACCACCCATAAGGCAACTGGAACAAAAGTCACTAGGTCTGGGCAATGTTTGGGTCCTTGTTTGAACACCTGACTGTCCCTTGGGAAATGTACAATGCACCGGAAATAACAGTAATAAGAGGAGTAGACTCAAGGTCAGGCCAGCTGGAATAGGTACTCAAAGCTTCAGCTGACTAGCTGTGTGGCCTTATACCAGCCACTTAAATTCTCATTTTCTCCATCTGCAACCCAAGGACATTGAACTAAATATCTCTAAGGCCCCCTCTAGGTCTGTGGTTTCATATATTCATAAGTACTATATGGGTAATATGCACAGGAGACAGTACATATTTAGCTGCAGTAGCTAAGCAAAGCAAGATAACAATCCATTTCTCAAATGGTTTAAATGCTATTAAATCAAGATCTGGTATGTCCAAGATCAGGTCAACACATGAACAAAATGTGGTAAGGCTTGGCTGGTCAATGGCTCCTGGAGAGAGCGCTGAGGTTTAAGGTTTAGTTCCGCGAGGCTCTGTATTGGGTTAGTCCAGTGGTCGGCACAATCATTAGTTAACAGAGCCAAATATCAACAGTACAACTATTGAAATTTCTTTTGAGAGCCAAATTTTTTAAACTTAAACTTCTTCTAATGCCAATCCTTCAAAATAGACTCGCCCAGGCCGTGGTATTTTGTGGAAGAGCCACACTCAAGGGGCCAAAGAGCCGCATGTGGCTCGCGAGCTGCAGTTTCCCAACCACGGGGTTAGTCCAACAAAGCTTCAGTTTCCAACACTTAAATTATGGCTCAAACAGAAAAAAATTCAAATCACCTCATTCCTATCCGTAATGTTCAGTGAATTTTACTCTATATTCTTGAAAAAAAAAATATGGGACTGAATAATTATGAAATAAGTATTCTCTGTGCCATATTACTCTGTACTGAAGAATACTCTATTGGTTTACAAATATGTATTTAAAGCAGGCATCCTGGTGGGAAAGACAAGTAAGAATATAACCAACACAAAGGTAAGGACATTTTTCAGAAATGGTCTTCATAGCAATATGTTCTGATATTACACGCCAATTTGTTAAGGTGACTCTTAGCTATCACCAAAAAGATGATGACATTTTTATCTTCATGGCTAAAATCTTAATTTGGAAAGTCACATCAAACTAAACAGAAAATATCATTTGCATGTCCATTTTTTTAAAAAAGTATGTTTTTAATACCAACACCTTTTTGAAATCATCCATTAGTTTAAAAGTCACAAAATATTCTGAGTTTTAATTGATTTCATTTGAAAACTAAAAGACTTAGTTAATGATGCAAATTTAATTAAGGTTTCCATATTATTATTCTTAAATTAAAAATTATAAACATAAATGCTAGCACCTTCTGAGTACTTTCCATGTTTACTTAAAACACAAGCTATATCCACAAGACTAAAACACCCAACCAGTAAGCTCTCAACAGAGCCACTCAATGCATGAAATGACAGTGGCCCCAACATGGACATGGACCTTGTCCTGAACCACGGTTGCCTCCTTTGTGAAGTTAACTGAGATGGATGGGCAAAAGAACACCCCTCAGGAATGCATTAGGTAAGCAGATTACAAAGAATTTAGAACTTCCAAGTGCTCAAATTATACACAGATAGGGTAACAGGAATTTGATTTCTGGTATTTCAAGTCAAACCTGAAACCCCGTTCCAGAACTTTCCTGAAACATTTGAAGAACTTTTAAACCTACTTTGCAAACTTGAAAGGCTAAGGTCAGCCCATTTGGGGTTTGCTCTTAACTACTGCTTTTCTCTTTTACTTGTAGTTGAAGCAGGCAGAAAAAATAAATGTTACCAAAAGTTAAGTATATAGTATTTGTCATTTCCAATTATAATATCCTCTCCTTTCTATATCATTTACTTGCCATCAACAACACTACATTTAACTTGTTGGTCTCATAAAGGTGGAAATTATGTGTATATGGATATGTGTATATGGATATGTAATATATATTTTATATATGTACAATATGTATTTTACATACACACATACATATACAGCAGAGAAAAGGAAGTATTACTTGGTTTTTAAGCTATTTTAAAAAAAACAATTTACTGTTTTTTGAGCCTCCATTTTTTAAAATGTTTTTATTAATTTCAGAGAGAGGAAGGGAGAGAGAGAGAGGGATAGAAACATCAATGATGAGAAAGAATCATCTCTATACACCTATACACCACCTACTGGGGATTGAGCCTACAGTCCATGTGCCTCCATTTTTTATTCAGCAACTTACTCTCAAAACTTTCTCCTAAGTAAGCCTATAAGATATTCTTGAACAGAATAATGGTTACACACCCAGTATCTGAAGCCAGGCTATGGTTGCAATCCTAGTTCTACTTTTCCTTATTGATAACCTTAGAAAATTGCTTAACCTCACTGTGCCTCAGTCTCCTCACCCATAAAATGGAGATAATAATGGCATCTATTTCATTGTTGTGAGGATTAAAAGCATTTATATGTACTAGTAAAACAAATTTAGAATAGTGCCTAGCATATAAGAAGTAGTAGTTATTATATTTTATTTGAATTAGAATTAAAAGAGCCATAATGGCTAATAGGGCTAATATATTAGACTAGAGGCCCGGTGCATGAAATTCATGCACTGGAGGGGAGAAGGTCCTCAGCCCAGCCTGCCCCCTCTCACAGTCCAGGAGCCCTCAGGGGCGGGAGGAGACCTGGCGATCAGGGGAAGGCGATGTGCCATCACACCTCTGCTGCTGCCACTGCCGGCAGCACAAACCTCAGCCAGGCCTGGTTACCTGAGCCTCAGGCAACCCTGGGTGGCTGGGGGCCTGGGGGAACTGAGGGATCCGGACAGAGGCACACGGGGTGGCCCAGCCTGCCTGCCACCCCGGCGGGGCTGAGGGGACTGGGCGCCGCCATCTTGTGGTTATGGGCACAGCCATCTTTGAGGGGAAGCAGTCAATTCGCATATTCCCTCTTTATTAGATAGGATAGCACCATTATAGAGTATTTTGGAGTTACGCCTAGATTTGAATGCAGGGCTCTGAAACTTACTACCTGTATGACCTTTACTCTCTTTATAGTTCCTTAATATGTAAAGTAGAAAGAGTAATACCTATCACCTAAAATAAATGTAATTATATTTGTAAAGGGCCTGGTATGTTGTAGTTTATAAATATTATTTTCCTGATACCCTCCTCTAAATTGGTATTATTTGGGCAGAACAGCTCTAAGAAGAACCAGAAACAAAGCAGAGAGACATTTTTAGCTCTTTCTATATTTCAAAATGTAAAACACCAGTCCCTCAATGTCCTCACTTCCGTTACTGTCACTGTCAGTCTTGAATGAAAATGTGATGTTCTGTTTGACAGAGACCCTTAAAATGCCTGAGCATCTCTCAAAAGGCACAAAACTAGGAGAACTCTCAGGACCCTCTCACACTCAGAGAGCTGTATGTGGTCCCAGCAGGCTGTGGTCATAGAGAGCCCATTTGTATGTACTTGCCTAGATGGTGGACCACAATCCAGTCTGCCTCTTGTTGTCCCTATCAAAAAGCAATCACTGTTGCCCAGCTGGTGTGGCTCAATGTTGAGCATTGACCCATGAGCCAGGAGGTCACTATTCGATTCCCCATCAGGGCACATGCCTGGGTTGCAGGCTCAGTAGGGGGCATGCAGGAGGCAGTCATGGATGATTCTCTCTCATCATTGATGTTTCTATCTCTCTTTCCCTCTCTCTTTCTCTCTCTGAAATCAATAAAAATATATCTTTTAAAAAAAGCAATCACTGTTGGCCAATGTTCCAATAATCTCGTGATCTGGCATCTATAACTTCATCAAAAAAAAACTGATCTCAAATAGCTGGGGGTTCCCAGGATAACCTCCTTATATTGAAAATTCCTCAGAGTTACATTTCTAATAGGTGGTAGAAGAAATTTTCATGCCTCATGAAACAGAAGTGCAGTCTCTTTCAATACCTTCCAGGCCATGTTCATATCATGAGATACACAACATCAGGGCATATCTGAGCAGAGTGGAAAATTTTGGAAGTATAGATTGCAGGATCAGCGTTCCTAAAATTGGGACCTGACTTCAGAAGGGCAGGATGGGGTCCAAAATACTTTGTCAGCAGCCTCAGTTCTTTTCTGAAGTTATCCTCTCTCGTGAGATAACCTTTTACTATCAACCTTGTATTTGATGGTTTAAGAATTTTAGCCAAATTGGTCCCTTACCAGCTTCTGAACATAAAGACTTTCTGGACATCCATAACTTTGTGTGAATAGGTATCATAATTATAATCCAAAAATAGGAAAGACCACATATCCATTCAACCATTATAACCTGTATGCCAGATAAATTGGGGGAGGGAAGAGTGGAGAAGAGATGCATAGATGAGAAATACTGATTTCATCCAACTCTGAGGTAATATATACTCAAAGGGGAGAGAAGCCCCCCCACCAAAAAAAAAAGATGCCCAAATTATGTGATACACCATGATACTGTACCAAAAGCAGTGGTTTGTTGCCACAGACTCACTCCTCATCAGTGACTGAGATCTGGGTCCAGTTACTTGGTTTTTTAAGCCTCAGTGTCTATAATATGAGGATAGTACTACTTTATTTTGAGGAGTATAAGGATTAACTAGACAACATGTAGAGTGCTTAGCACAATAACTACCATGGGATTGATAGTCAATGAAGATTTGTCTTCTTCACTCCTTGGATATTCTTCAATGATATTATGAGCTTTCTATTTAGTGTCTACTGTTAGCATAGCCTATCTAAAAGTATTTATTTAATCTTTCACCAGATTTCAAAAATTAATGTCATGTATTAAGCTAGGATGCCAATTTCAGTAAATACCAAAGTTTTGACATTTAGTACTCCTAGGCCTCAAATAAAGTTCAGGTAGCAAGGATTTGATTTTTCCCTAATGCATAAATTAGAGGAGTAAGACATCCATAATATAGGCATTGGGCACCATTTGTCTAAATTAGTACAATATCTTTTTCACTGAATAGCATTTTATCATTGTTACGAAAGACATATTTCCACTGTGGGTTTTGACTACATCAACTTTCACCTCTTCTAGGACTTATTATTGCATTTGAATAAGAAATATTATTAGACTCAAGGAGAGCGACTAGCTGTTCTCATACCTGCCTGACCATCATCTTATTCCTTCACTACACAAACTCATCTCTGAGTAGGCTTCAATGTTTTAGATAGAATTAAACAGAGTAGAAAGAATTGAAAAAAAAAGTGATTAGGTCCATTTTTCAGGTCCATTTCAACCCTGCAATGTTGTGATTTTAAAGTTATAAAATCCAATTTTCCAAACTATCACTTCCTCCTCCTCCCACCAGATTCCTTCTATTCTTTTCAACAAGTACCAAAATGAGAATGCACACACATCCCCATACACCTGCTTCCACAAAGCCTTATCCAGAATAGAAAGTAAACCTCTTTACTTTCTCATTACTTAAGACTGTGATTTATAAAAATTCTTCCTGATCTTTAGCCACTTTCCTTGTACAGCACCCAAGCCCAGCACTGAGCATGTAATTAGCACACCATAAATACCTGTTAATTGATTGACAATGTTAATATTATTCATTCTTTTCATTTCACATACTTGTTCAGTGTTTTACCTGTTGTCTATTTATCCTCTACGCCTACCTCCATTGTTGTTTTCTCTAAAACTACAAGCTGCAAAGTGTAGGAGCCACGTTTCTTTGACTCACTGTGGATAATGGGCTGTAGAGAGATGCTTAAACGGGCTTTTCAATTGATTGATTAATAGAACGATTGATGGATGGATAGAGGAAAGGATGAATGCATTACAGCACTCTCCATTTGCTATTTCAACAGACTAAATTTACCAAAGGGGTCCCGTTCTGCCCTTGCCCCCTGAACAAAGCAGCAGAGGTAGGTGAGTGAGAGGGTCAAGGAACAGCCGTCCCTACCGCACACAATAGAGGAGGGTGTCTTGCAGTGGATACAGCTTCTTCTTCCACTAATTACTGCAAAACATCTTTTGAGGCAAGGTGGTTATTTTCTATTATTTCTTGGTCATTTTCTTAGGATATCTTGTATTTTTTTAAGTTATAAAGGGGGGGGGGGGGGACTAACAAGCACTCTACTTCTTTTTAACCCCACACTTTTTACCTTTGAGTCGCAGTAAGTGCAACTAATTCCCGTCGTTGATAACTTACTTGATTTTCTAGCATACATTCCGTCTATAAATGGACTTTCATAAATCTAAAAGAAGGACTAAAGAGATACACAAAATTTCAAATCTTTAAACTGCAAGATTTAATTTAGAATGCATGCTAATTTCAAGTCCAAAATAAGGGTATTGGATTCAAGTATATGAATTTTTTTCCCCAATTGTTTTAACCAGATAGAGGAGCAGAGAGGACTAGACCCATGGAAGCAGGCAAAAGATCTCCAGGTTTTCATGAATCCTGGCTAGAGATACAGAGACATGTCTCTGCTTATGTTTATTTCTACCAGGGCTACACATAACATGCAAGAAAGATGAGTTCCCCAGGAGCTACATCCTGTGGGCATTCCTGGGGCACTAACTAACTAAAAATCCATTACTCTTTTTTGCCACTCAAGAAAATATATCAGAATCTCATAAGCGAATACACTAGCATAGAGTCAAACATTTTACAATTATTTATTCATTTACTTATTCAATCCTCATCAAATCCTCAATGTTCATTATGTAGGTGAGACCAGCCACGGTGGTGCCTGTGCCCTTCCCTTTCCCGTTGGGACCATCATAGTAATAAGTGAATTGTTTATTCATTCATTTATTCAAAAATATGTATTGAGGACCTACTACTTGCAAGGTATGATTCTAGGCCCTGCAAATACATAGGTGAAAAGATATACAATTTCTCTGCTCTCATGAAGCTTCTATTCACATACTTTGGCCCATTCTTTGCTAGTAATTAATTGGATACAGTGCACAACTGGTTCACTCATTCTTCCTCTTTGGCTTCTTAACAGTGTCCTATGGGCTGTCTAGAGAACAGACAGAAGTAGGATCTGAGCTAATGGGGAGATATAACTCATTCCTCAACAAATCTTCAACGTCCACTATGTATGTGAGACTGGCCAAGATGGTGCCTCTGCCTTTCTCCTTAGCATGGGGACCATCATAATAATATGGTTCTATAATCACTCTAGAAATCTTCATTCGCTGTCATGGTAATTGAGACATTTATGAATCCTAATGAAGCTTAGTATGCCATTGTAGAAGAATAACTCACAATAGATTTATGTTAGATTATAAATTTTTTAAATCATTTTACAAAACATACTATGCAGTATAATAGTTTTAAGACAGAGTTTTGTTGCATAGACAAATATGGCTAGAATATATAGCAACATGTTGGCAATGGATAGCTCTGGGTAGGCTTGCGGGTGTTGTGCATGTGTGAATACATGTGTGCATGTACTTTTCAATGTTTTCTAATTTTTCTACAATAAAAGTATTTATTGAATTTTCTAATCAGTGGAAGAAAAAATGTTGTTGCTCCCAAAGACTATCCTATCTAATAAAGAGGGAATATGCTAATTGACCATCACACCCTCACAAGATGGTAGCACCCATGGCCACAAGATGGTGGTGCCCAGTCCCCTCAGCCCCACCTCATCCAGCCTCAGTTCCCCAGTCCCCTCAGCCCCGTAGGAGATGGCAGTTGGGGATGATCAGGCTGGCAGGGGAATAGTTAGGCATCACTCAGGCTGGCAGGCAGAGTGGTTAGGGGCAATCAGGCAGGCAGGCAGGCAAGTGGTTAGGAGCCAGCAGTCCTAGATTGTGAGAGGGATGTCTGACTGCCCATTTAGGCTCCATCCCCCTGAGGGGACCCAGATTGGAGAGGGTGGAGGCTGGGCTGAGGGACACCCCCCACCCCCCATACACGAATTTCATGCACTGGGCCTCTAGTATCAAATATTACTGCAACAGAGGAGGCCATCTCCTTGTCCAGGTAACTTATGAGGTGAAGGTATTTTGTAACGTATGAGGTGATAATTATATTTGGCCTTGCCATGCTTGGAAGAAAGCCCTGAAGTTTTTCTTATCAAATTTCACTTAGACCTATTAACCAGCAGTAACCTACTGACCATAATTTTTTAAACCCTGCTATTAGGTGTAGCCCATGGGTGGTACATCATCACTTATCAATAGTTGGTAATTTTTACAATAGCACTTATTCTACTGAAATAAATTATACATTTTTTTTCACTAACATCATCAAAAGAAACTTATCACAATGGTATCAAACACAAGAACTTTCAACAAGTAAATTTTTAAAGGGTATGGTAGATTTCTAAGTCAGCCAAGGTACTATCCTTGCTTGAGAAATATACATTGAAAAGAGTCTGCTAAAACAAACACAAGGACATGGCATACCCTCTTTCCTTTTAGTCTGTCTCTTCCAAACTTAATCACCCCCTTCCTCTTGGAGAAAGTGCAAGGCCATTCACCAGTGGAGAGAAAATAAATGATTGTGTAAACTCAAAGACTCAGCTTACCACAAATTGGCAAATAGAGTTAATAGCTAATTGTCGTCAAAGACTTCAGTCTTGTCACTTTTCCATGTTCTGGTCAGCATTTTAAAAAAGGAACCAACTCTAATTAGTAAAATAATTTTTCAGGTTCTTATAAAGCTGATTCTCTATAAAGCTCTTGGCAAAGCTTGCTTTTGTTTTGTGTTGTGGTGTTGTTTTTTTAAGTAAACGTAATTCCCTTATTCCTGTATAAGAGCTAAAAGCACTTGCACACTTAACCCACCTCCTAACCAGGAAAATATCTTTTTAAAGGTTTTTGTAAAGCCCAAATCTAGGAGCTCTGAGTCTCTGCTGCCATCCATCTTTGCTGAATGGCAAAAAGAGCCTAGACTTCCCAGATTGAAAGTTGTATTGGAGAGCTAGTATGAGATGATCATGCGAATTATCTCATGATATAATAATAGAATCTGAGAGTATATATATATATAAATATAGCTAGTACAGAGTCAAAATTATAGAGATACATATAGATAGTTCCAATTAACTACTGGTTCCATTTAGAAAAGAATCTCCTCCTGAGAAAAGAGAGTTTGAGTGTATCTCCCTGTTCCTCACTCCTTTACCTTTGAGCTTTTGGGGGGCCAGAAATGCTAACCTTAATTAATGGAAGATCCAGTAGACCCCAGGCAAGGGTTTGGGTCCCAGGCCCGGGTCTCCTCCTGTGCCTCTCCCTGGAGTAACGAGCAAGCAGGCTTCATTACTGGCAGCTGAGGGGAAGGGTCACTGGGAATGGATTTGCAGGGCCCTCATTGAGCGATCACTCCATGCTGAGAGGAGCTGGCCGTGTTCTCGGACACCTGGTCATTAACATTGCTAATTAGCAGCCATTAATCAGGGCGCTTGCTTTTTTTTGTTGTTGTTGCATGTCACCGGCTCAGAGGGACCAAGTGAATAAGAAGATTGTTTCATTACCTCCACAAGAGGTGGAATGAAAGCAGTTCCCATCAGCTCAAGATGAGATGGATTAAGGGAAAGGTTAGACAACAATTTGAGATGAGCTGGGGCGGGCGGGGTTGTTGGAGGGGCCAGGGAAAATCAGTCACCTATAATTAATGAAATCTACTGCAACCTAATTCTAATCATCGTGTAAGCAGTCCAACAACCAAATTTTTGTATTAAGAGCTTTATTTTCTTCTGTTAGTGCAGGGACTTATCTTTAAGTCATTTTAATTGTTTGAAACTTAGTATTTTTAAGTTTGATATTTTCTGCCTTCTCATTATAAATTCATTTTTTCCTTTAAAAGATTATGACATAACAAAATTTTAAGTAGTTAAAGCTAAAGCACTTTTAGAATATCTTCACATACTTACTTAAATGGATACATTCCAACCAACAGTCAAAGGATAATGAAAAAAATAATTCTACAGTTTTTAGAATAGAAATAATAAAAATAAGTGGTTTATTGTTACTCCTAACTGCCCCTAAAAGGCAAGAGGGAATGAAAAGGCTCTATATTGATTTGTATATAATGACACTGTGAAGAATAATGTCATTAAAAAGGGCTAAAGATTGTGTGTTTGTGTGTGTGTGTGTAAATTGGTTTTTGTTGTTGTTAATTCAAATGCAATGTGATAAACATGTTTCAATGGAGTGTTTTCTATTCTGGAATGTGGGGTGTTATGTGTGTACAGCACATTATATTTACCTTACTTTCTAGAAAATGGAAATCTTGGTAACGGATTGTATGTCCAAGTGTTCTTGACATCGTCAGCATATTTTATCTAGAAAAAATATTGTGAGGATACTTATTTAATTAGCAGTTAGTTAGCTGCTATGAATTCATTCGTTTATTTATTAAAATGTGCTCACCCAAGAGCATGCAAAGCAGATCTCTTCGACTTTGGTGGGAAGTTCTCTTTATTAAGCAGTGAGCACTTCAGCTTTTGGCTGTTTCTGCTCTAGTCTCTCTGTAGTGGGTTACAAAATGTGGTTTGCAGTGGCACTAAGTGACTAGGAAGCAGAGATTGCCTAAGTATTTATTAGTGTTGTGGCTTCATTTGGACATGCGTAATAAATACACATCTGCACATGTAATATGTACCCCTGCACTTTCAAAGCAAAATTATTCATTTAATATGCCCTACATTTCCAAACAATAAAAAGCTAAACCTTTTTTTTTTTATGTACTAATTTGCTCTGTTTGCAAAGAACTATGAAGTTGTTGGGGAAAGGAAGCAAGAATGTAAAATTAATCTGAGGAGTATTTCAATTGTGTTGGAAATCCATAATATGATTTCTAGGACTTCATGGGAAAGTTGAACGCTCAAGGGGAAGTTACACAAAGAACAGCTGAGAAAAAGTTGCATTCTGGCACAGAATCATGCAAATGGGGCACATTCTTCAGTTTTCTCATGACGGATTGCTTCTGAAACCACTGAGCCAAGCTGCAGCAATGCTAATGAGGGAGATGCATCAATGAACAGTGTCATCCCAGGGGCTTCCAAAGGGGATGGGGGGTGAGGAGGGGGCCGGAGGGAGTGGAGGAGGAAGGAAGAAAGGAAGAAAAAAGTGGTGGGGGGAGGGGAGGAGAAAAAGAAAGAGAAGCAAGAGCAGTTGAACTTTGAATTTTTAAGGCTAGACCATTCAAAAACAAAACTAACTTAGCAGGTAGCTATGGAAGGTACAAAATGAACAGCATTATAATTATATCCTGTTAAAAAAACAATTTAGGATGGGGGATGGAAAACTTTTTAAACTGCCTGTTGGACTAAAAATGATATTAAAGTTGAGAGCTAAATGCTTCTACCCAGAGACTAGCTTGTGGTTTCTTTATTGAGGACACTAGGCTATCGTGGAAAAGACTGGGGGACCATCGATGCCAGGAAACAAAAACTAGCAGTTTCAGTCTTAACTTCTTTGTGGTTGCAGATTTCTCATTTGAATATTTTTTTTTTCATTTCTGTAAATGCATACTTTTGTAGCTCATTTACTACAAACGAAAGACAGTTTGCCTGTCATTCTAATTGTGTTTTAAAAGACTTTTTCTCTTTAACCACATACACACAAAGATTAGTTTTTTAAAAAGAATGTTTCTCTTGAGATTAACAAATGATTACTTTTGTGGAGATCTGTGAGATTTCCTTCTTGAATTGCTAAAACCACTCACTCACTTCCACCCCACCTAGTGAATGCAAAATTAATTTATTTTCCATTTGCTTTCCATTCTGGGCTTCCAATACAAATTTCTCATGGAAATCTAATCAATTGCTATTTATTGAGCGCTTATTATACGTAAGACACTTGAAAGTATTCTTAGAAAGAAACCGCTAGAAAATACTTAGCACCGTTAAGTTTCAGACCTTTTAAAGTGGTACAAATTTTCCAAACATTATGAATCAACTCCCTTTATGAGAACACCTCAGTGAGAACAGCCAATTTGGTATGATGTGAATTGTGTGGTATACTTCCAAAATGTCCCACTGAAACTTATTCAGTGCTGGTTCAATCAAAAGTGTAGTTAAAATGTATTTTTTATTTCAGTATCTTACTTTATGACCATTGGGTTTTTAAAATATAAACAGCTAACTGTGCATTCTCCCCTCCCCCCGCGACTTGCTAGCTATTTCAGCCCCTTTCACTAGGTAAAAACATAAAATAACTTAAATGGAAAAAATAATGAGTGGTAAAATTTAAATTCTTTAATCAATGAGGGGTATATAAGGAGCTCTGCTCTAACCCATCAATACAGACTGAGGCTAAAATCAGGTCCCTTTCATTCTTTTCCTCTATTTCAACCAATAGGATCTGTAAGATTCAGAATTAAAGCTCCCCAACTCACTCTATTGTGTATTACAGTTCATATGGTATAGTTTCCAAGACCACCCACAGTTCTGAGACTGCCTAATGGAAGATTGTATCGGCTGCTGTACCTAATGACAACTAGATGAGTTAAGAATGAAGTGTTAGCATTCATAATACTTGTGGGCATGAAACAGATTATTCACATCATTTCAAAGATAACCTCTGTAGCAAAATGCATTCATTCGTGTAACACATTTCTAACTAATCAAGTACATTATCTATTGAAAGTGGCTTTAAAATTTTAAATTTCTCAGATAAAAATTGAAAATATATTGCATTAGAGGACCTGTTAACATGTATTTAGACAATTTTAAATTACATATTCATGGAAACTGCAAAGCATGTTTCTGGCATCTCACAGTGTCATTTAACAGCATAATTATGAAGTGTTATTAATTGGTAGTTCACTATTGTCCATCACACACCTGAGATTCCACAGTGTCTCAGGAAACTTTCCCTCTGAAAAATCTCTAAAGGCAGAGAGAACACATTTGAACCACAAGACATCTGGGAGTAAAGGCTGTTCTGGCTCCCCTGCCTTCCTTTCCAAGAAGGGACATTTATTTGAGGTCTCCTGTTTTATTTATTAATTCTCTATGATATGCTCCACAATATAGCCACATTCATTTTAATATAAAATTTAAATTAGAGTTTAGTTTGCTAGCTTGCTCCCTTGCTTGCTTTTGAGTCTGAGAGTAAAAGTGATACTCCGTGTTAATCCCCCCAGAATATGTTATCCTGAGTAAAAGGGTGCTGCGATCACTGAGCCTTCCTTTGAGCTAAATGACCCTGGTGTGAAGCCCTGCTGCAGACCCTAAGTTTCTTAGCTGCTTGGGTCCTCAGCTTCCTCGTGTGTAAAATGAGGGGGGGTAGACTAGGTGTGTTCATCTTTCAAGCCTTTTCACTATTAGTATGCTATAATAATTCAGGTAACACATTTTGTTTTTTCAATGGAGAGGAATAACTACTAAGAGATTAATGTAGATTAATTATGTGAATCTTTTCTAATAAGAGGATTTTAAGAGTTTATGACCTCCATGTGTGAAATCCTATATAATGAAAGCCTAATATGCTAAGTGTCTGACTATTCTTCGACCTTTCGACCAGTCGCTATGACGCGCACTGACCACCAGGAGGCAGGCGCTCCTACCAGTAAGTTAGCTTGCTGCTGGGGTTCAGCCAATCGGGACTGGGCGAGACTGGCTGGACACGCCCTGGAGCCCTCCCGCGGTCCCTCCCCAGCCCTGATTGTGCACCGGGCCTCTAGTATAAAAATAAAACCTACTTACTGTTTTGGCACATTTTATCCCTAAACTCTTTAAAAACAAAACCTGGGTGGGGGGCGGGGGGAAAAATATCCTGTTTGTATTACCTCTTGTTTTTGCTTGTTCAATAAAACTGTGTTTAACTGGATAACCCTTTTTTAGTCAAATCTTTCTCTTGGAGCATAATTCCAAGAAGAAGATGCAGAAAGAAACCAAAAGTCTTTATGACAAGTTTTTTTTTTTCATCATTTAAAAACATCTAAATTATGTACACAGTTATTCATGAGACTCATTGTCCAACATACCACACATCTTTAACTATGGCATTTTGGTTTCAAGCTCAGGCTCTGGAATCAACTCTGGGTTGAAATCATACCTCCACCATTTAGTTATGGACTTATTCATCCTTCCTAAGTCTCAGTGCTCTCCTCTTTAAGGATAATAATAATACCACATAGAGTTGAGGGGGCATTAAATGAGATAAGTCAAGTGCTCAGTGTTTGGCCCAAGGTAAGTGCCCCTCTAATGTTATTGATTATTAATACCATTACTAGATGGTGGGAATTGATATTTCCCTTCACATTAACGGCCCATTGTCAAGTTAAGATAGATATGTGGAGCATACCAGAGATTCTATAATAGTAAATTAACCCAAACCACTTAGCCAAATGTTGTCCAAATTACCCTCCAAAAATACCTTCTTTGACCAAAAACAAAATGCCTCCATCTTCCTACTCTTCTCCTGTGCATGACCCCAACCTCCATGCCACTATCATGGTGCTCAGCCTGTATAGACAGTCCTCTCTGCTGGTGTGGCCCCTGCACATTCAGAATCAGTCCCTGTGGATCATCACCAGGTTACTTCCTGTCCTAGCTGACACACCTGACCCACCATCAGCACCCTCAGGCTCAGTCTGGCCAGGTTCACCCTCACCTCGCTTATAAATCCCCTCCCTCATTCCCCTCAGGGGAGTCTCTTTCTTCCCAGATTTCAGTTTGGCACTCTTCGCCCCTTCATTAGCTCCCTATTTCATTCAGTATCAAATCTAAACTCCTTCACGTGGCCTTCCAAGCCCTTCTTTCTTTCTCAGCCTCATTTCCTTCTCTGCCCTCCACCCCACTACCCAACCTCCAGCCATATTGATCTACTGAAAGTTCTCAAAACTCATCATTATTCATCTCACCTCCTTCATGGGTTCTCTCTTTTTTCTAGGATGCTCTTTCTCCCTCTACTTGAATCTCCTCCTTCAGACTCCCCATAGCTAACTTCTGTTTAGCCTTAAGTTCTCAGCGTATACTATATGGGAGCCTTTCCTGACTGTGGAATATTTAATTAGGGACCTGCTCAGATGTTCCATGACAGTCCAGTCCTTACCTTGTCAGTTTTATCAAATATCATTGTGATAGGCTTATGTGCTTATTTCTCTGACTCCAAACAATAAATTCCCTGACAGCAGCAGTGGGTTTACCACTATGCCCCCAGCCTGGAGCCCGGAGCACAGAGCCTTTCCCATATTAAGTACTTAGTAAATATTTGTTACATAGATTTAATTTATATCTATCTTCATTTAGTCAACTTTGATGCCCAACCTAAAACATGTACTAGTATATTAATAACAAAAGTCATTTTTGCCTGGCTGATGTGGCTCAGTGGTTGAGCATTGACCTATGATCCAGGAGGTCACAGTTCAATTCCAGGCTGAGGGCTTGATCCCCAGTAAAGGGCATGCAGCAGTCAGCCGATCAATGATTCTCTCTCACCATTGATGTTTCTATTTCTCCCTCTCCCTTCCTCTCTCTGAAATTAATTATATATATATATATATATATATATATATATATATATATACATATATATATATGTCATTTTTAATAAATTGCATCAACATTAGAAACTGCCATTAACTAGCCAACCACAGAAGTTGATATAGACCTAATGAAACACATCGACACTCACCTTCTTGCCATACTGTCCTGGAGAACATTGCAGAGGGATCCTGGAAGAGCTACTGAATTTTTATTGAATAAAAATTTGCTAGTTTATTTATGCATCTTCAAGGCTGTTCCTTCTATCCTAGAGGCTAAAGAACATGAGGGAAGAGTGTTTGGGGAGATAAAGAGCCCAGAACCATTAGGGAAAAACAGGGAAGATTTATATATTGAGGTGTTAATTGGTTGTGTAGAAGAATTTGGGACATGTACCTTTTTTAAATGTTCTGTTTATGATTAAGAAAAGTGAGGAGGTTTTCCAAACCATGTATCTCTTTAGTGTGTGGGAGTGGGGGTGAGATGGGCAGTTTTCTTCATGTGTCTTAGCACTCATACTAATCATTTAAGAGCTTTCATCTCTGTTTTACTAGAAATAGATATTCCATATTCATCAAGCACCAACATAAGAAATAAATAGCATTCTAGAAGCAAACATTCATGGTGAACTTTAGACCCCCTGAGCCCTCGGCCATACAATGGCTGGTGTTTCCCCAAGTATAGGACATGCACCAGCCATGGGCATACCACTGGAGATGATCAGTATGCAGGTGGCACACTGGCATGGCATTGAATACCAGTGGTCCACAAAGTGGGTGTGGAAGTCATTATTTTCCATTTTCTTTCACTCCTTCTGATTAGAGTAAGAACAAAGTCTCAGCTAATCTTTGACACATTTCCTATACTTTACAACACCTTTAACATAAAATGATTTAATAACAATTGTTTTCATTTGTTTACTTTATTATGTTCTCTATATGGCATATCAGATTTGTTTACCATTTATTTCAGTCATAGTGTGATATTTTCATAGTAAATAGTTTTCCTTGCAACTAGATTACATTTAAAAGGTAAGTCCATGTAAAATATATTATTTTAAAAAACAATGTAGGTACAGGAAGTATGTGGCCATGATAAAAAATAACAAAACATGACAATGGCCATGAATCGTTAAATTTCGGTAAACAATTAAAAATTAGTCCAAAATTATAGATCAAAATTACAAATTAGACTTAGGTCTCCATAATAGTTTAGGTATTTTCTGACCCTCAAAATGCCAGGTTTTCTTTAAATCAGCAATAAAAGCGTTTCATTAATTTTATAAGCATTTCTTAAGGGCATTTTCTAAAACATAGAATCTCCCATACTTTCATTCCTGACCCTTTCTTTCTCAAAACCATGAAATGATTGTTACATAGACTATAGCACTCATGGGTCAACCAAAGGGGGGGGGGGGGGGGTGCGGCAGGAGGGAGGGAAGAAAGAATAAAAAGGATCCTTTAGTCCCATAATTACCAAAGAAATAAGCAGAACCTTGAGAAAACAAGCTGGTGTTCAAGAAAATAATTTTCATTGCCAGCACCTAACCGCTGGCCTCTTTCTTAAGAAGAGGATGAGGCCCACAGGGTAATAAAAGGCCCTATAGAACCGCATAAAAGTTCCACATGTGCTACCCCCTGAGTGGCCTTCAAGGGGGTAAGGGCTGGAGGGGGCGCAGGGGAGCAGGGCTAAGAGCAAGACAAAAAGAAATCCTGCTTCTGGAGAAGCAGTTCATCTTACACACAAAAAACTAATGAACGTGACAGGTTCGCGTTCGCAGAAGATGTTATCGGTGAAAAACAACCAAAATAATAATCCTAATAGTAGTAATAAGATGAGCCCTAGCAGTTGGGGTTTCTGCAATTACAGTGTGAATTGCATGAAAGGATTATATGAAGTGCTCTTGGCTTGGAGGGGGAAGTAAGAGCTTCAGCTTGCGAGTTGCAAGCAGCTGCTTTGGGGCCGTGCACCTGCCGGGTCCAAGGCTGTTTTCACCTCGAGAGGAAAACAGGCCCCTTCTCTTTCATTTCCTAGCCCCCAATCCGAAAACCACCTCTAAGAAGCGGGAGGAAAATAGAGAAGAGAGAAAGGCAGAAAAAAAAAAAATAAGACTAAAAAAGTTCGTCCATAACAGCAAGAGTGGCTCCAGACTTAGCCAGACAATCGTGGGGTTGGAAAGGCGGGGAAAGGTAGGGGTGGGAGGAGGGCGACAAGTGGGAGGGGATGACTTCATTTTAATGCAGCCACAGGCAGAGCGAGATCTGATATTGGCAAAGTTTCAAGGAAAATGGGGGGCGAGGGCGGGAGGAGAAGAAAGGACTCTTTTACTGTTTCAGGCGGCTAAGTCTTCCCGAGGAGCATAAGCTCAGCGCGACATTCTGGGAATAGCAATGAGGCACACACAACAATCAAAACACACTAAATCTGCTGGATGATTCAAACACATCATGCATCTGCACCCACCAAACAGGACTTCAATTCAATAACCTTGCAGATTGGAACAGGAAAAGAAGGGGGGGGTGAGGATTTTTAATTAGTAACTCCAAATACAAGCGGTTCTGTAAAAATTAGGTGTTTGCACTACACTTTATTCTAAAGTGAGTGGTAAGCGTGTGCTGCTAAAATACACGAACAAATCCTCTCTAACACCGCCTGGAGGTTGTTTCCTTCAGTACCAAGTAGTAGGAAGCTGCTTCAACGAGGCCTTTACCGGAGAGTTGAGAAGAATCTGCCTGGGGCTTTTTCACACACATACACACAAATACATGCATATACACAGACCTTTTACAGTAGTACAGGAAAACTATACAGTTTATTAAAACAAAACAAAGCTCACACACACACACACACACACACACACACACACACACACACACGAAAAAGAATAAAAGCCCGTGTCTCCAATCAGGTCATTGTGCAAACTACAATTCTATTGCCAAACATTTTTACCTACAAGGATTTCTATTTCTATGGCAGGGATAAATTATTTCACTACACAATTATTACGTGGTCTTTGAGTGTATGATCTATCATATATGTTTGTAATCCACGCTGTAGAATTGCACACAGTGAGCTGTGAATGATGTGCTTGAGTGCCCTGGAAAAGGCCTTTTTTTGTTGTTAAGAGAGATCCAAATTCAGTTATTTTCAGACTGACTTCCAAATAAGCTTGGCCTGGCCTCTGCTTGCTTTAAAAAAAAAAATCAAAAGAAAATAATTCATATTGAAGAGTGGGAAAGTGTTTGTGAGGCTCTCTCTTTGGACCCTTTAGAAACACTTCTCTCTTTTATTGAAAATTTATCCTACCTTCAACCTAAGCAGAAATTTGGAGAAATAAGAACAAGTTTTTGAAACTTCCTAGACTATACTACACAGAGAAGAGAGAGAGAGAGAGAGAGAGAGAGAGAGAGAGAGAGAGAGAGAGAGAGACTCCAAATGTATTAGTTATCTGACAAAATATAAATAAAATCTACTTGGACTATAAGCATTTTTTTCAACATGAGTCTCTATGGTTAATGCAAAAACTATTTAGTAGAACAAGAAAGACAAATTTTCAAATTATTAAGACATAAAAATTAACTCAATCATTCTTTAGAGCCTAAACGTATAAATGAATCACAGAAAGGAGGTAAGAAGTCAAGAGTAGAAGCATGAACACAAGATGTCTCAGCACGTTCATATTTTCAAAGAATCATTTGAGCAATTGGGGAGGTTCAAGCCATGGCAGCAGTTACACTTTTTAAAAAGCATACAACATTGAGTCAAAAAACAGAGTTCAAAAGGAACTCAAACCAGAGTCACTGGAATACCCATTGGTCCTAGTGAAAATATGGCCCTCCCCGCCATGATTGCCCCACAAGGGAGGCGACCGGCGGCGGTGGGGGGTGGGTCCAGCAAGCAGGCAGCGCCAGGCCGGCCAAGGCAGGTGCCAGCAGGGGCCCCCTGATTGCCCCACCGATCACCCCACAGATTGGCCCTGATTGCTGGCCAGGCCTAGGGACCCTACTCATACATGAATTTCATGCACCGGGCCTCTAGTATGAAATAAAAGATGGACAAGTTTATTAATCATGTAAGTGGGAATTGCCTGGACTTGTGGTAACCTGTGAAAGTGGAAAAGTGTAGAGACTGTCCATAGCATCCCTTAGTCAGTTCCCCTCTGAACAATGTGTCCCACTGTAGAATGAAGCCAGATTCAGGATGAGTTCTTCCCTAATGGGAATGAGGAAGGGATTTGAACCCGGGAGGCAGGAATCCTGAGTCTCAATCTTAACTCAGTATACCTTTGAGGTAATAACTTGCTTTCTCTGACCTCAGTGTTTTCATCTGTGAAATGGGGGAGTTGCATCATTAGTAAGTCTCAGAAATGTCATCCAGTTCTAAAATCCTGTGATTCTGTGGGTAGAACCAGACAAGACCAATAATATATTTTGTACCAAGAAATAGACAAGCTTATTTATCTTTCTCTCCCCCTACCATAATTAAAATCCTCCAAAAGTTGAATCCCCAACTTTGATGGAAGCTCTTCAATTAGGCTGAGTAATCTCACAAGAGTCTAACAGAATAAAAGTGAATTGTCAGTTATAGAGCCCCTGGAAGTTCTGACCACTCACTCATCTTTAAAGCCCCAGGTGAGGTGGGGGTTCAGGATCTCAGTGGAGAAAGAGGAGGATACTTGTTTATCCCACTCACAAACTCAATCCACATCCTACAGTGAGACACTGCTATTAATGGGAGTGTGTCTTAGGTGCCAGGAGAAAAATATGAAACACTATAGTGCTACCTTACCTCCCACCCAGTCAGATTTCATCTGTTCTTCAAGCTTCTGCTTTACTTCAAAAAGGTTTTGGAGACCATTTCACATTAATCTTTGTTCTTTACAAATTGGTACCATAGAGAGTTTGGCACTCATCTAACATTAATTATGCCTTGTGACATCTCCTATTTTTATTTAACTTTTAAAGCAGCATTTCCTCAAGTATGATACTACTTCGGTGTCCCTCGATATTATTCTGTGGTCAGAATCTATATAGGCTGCATTCAACAAAGTTGAACACATTTTACAGCAAAATGTCCAGAACAATTAATTAATGAACTGATGTGCATTGTGACATTCCAGTGATCTAGAGATAGCACTTGGCCTGTATCAGAAAATACTGTCCAATTTCTATAACAGGTTTCACTTAAGTAAGAATTAAGATTCAGGACAGGAGGGAAGATGGCTGCCAACAGGAAGGCAGGCCGCAAGATAGTGTGTGAGTGAGAGAACGAAAGGAGGATGCGTGGGTGTGCGTGGAGTGTCTATTTGTGAGTGAGGGACAGCTATATTCCAAGGGACTGTTGTGGACTGCCGGACTGGGCTCCGCTGATGGGGCAGCCCCTACTGTTGCTGAAATCTCTCCCAGAGCGGCCGGCTCTGCCGTAGAGACTGCGCCATCTTGAAGGAGAGAGTGGCTGTGATTGGAAGCCTAGCCTTACCATCAACCGGGAAGAACTCGGATACCTCTCAGGACCCTACAACCATAACACCCAGGGGCCAGCTGCGAACCCATGAACACCGGGTCTCAAGCAGTGTGAATACGCAGACACGGACAAGCCCTGCGCCTTCTCACGGAAAGGTCAGATATCACCTAGAGAAAGATGAGATCTGTGATCCAGGTTGGAGGGAGAAATGCACACAGCGGGATCTAGAGTTTCAAAGGAAGTCTGCACCCCACAAAATCCGCAGTGGTTGGGGTCAGCGTAGCCCACGAATGTGGAAGGGGGTCCACAGGGCTGCTGGCAGAAGGGAACTCTAGAAATCAACCCACAGCTGGGCTGGGCACAAAAAGGCAGCCTGAAGCTGTACCAGTAAACCGGATGTGCTGTGCCAGGGGAAAAAGACGTGCACAAACACGTGCAGTGCTGGGGGGGTGGGGGGGGGGTGAGTCGCGAGTCCGCACACTTATTCTGGCTTTTTTTTTTTCTCTTTAAATCCTAGCTTTTGATTACTAAGCCCAGTACATAGGATCACCCAATTAAAAACACTCTCAGAGACTGCAGGAGAAAGTTGGTTTTGTGGAACCTGGGGATCAGAGCAGGGAGAAATGATCAGAAAACAAGCTCTGGGGCAGTCCATTCCCCCAACCCAGTATTAAGCACGGCAGGGAAAACAAAAACTAAATACTGGGTAGAAAGGACTTATAGCCCTGGATGTCAATACAGACACACTGCCACCCAGGGATTGAATCACAAATAGACTATTGTGTAAATACAACTAAAGGCAGGCTGAGAAACAAAGAAATACCGCCTGCTTGAAAACAGGATTGTGGCTACGACACAGAGAAGCAGTGGAACGCAGGGAACTTCAATACTGTCCTGACTACCTGACAGGAAACAGGCATGCCAAACAGAACAATAGAGGAAGTGAATGACCTGAACTACTGCACATTTTTATTTTTTACCTTTTACTTAAGAAACTAATTTTTTTCTTTTTTTCTCACTTGATTTTACCTTTTTAATTATTATATTTTTATTTTTAATTAATATTATTACTACTATTATTTTACCTTTTTTAAGTTTCATTTTATTTTTTCTTTATTTTATTTCATTTTATTTTGGGATTAGTGTCCTACATTCTATTTTCATTTTTCCTTTAGCATCATTTTACTCTATCTCAACTTTACCTTTACGCCAACACTCTCTTCCTTACTTTTCCCCTTTTGTTATTCTGTTTCTCTTACCCTATTCCTAGATTTTTCCCTATTCTTTCTTTTTACCCCCTGTTAAAAACTCATTCTAACTATATATCTAATTTCTGCTCCCCTGCTCCAAGTCCATACACACTTCTCTCTTCTCTATCTTCACTATACAATTCTTTTTCTCTCTTCCCTTTTTATTTCTTTTTGTTTTATGTTTTTTGTTTTATTTTGTTTTGTTTTGCCCTTATTTCTCTCTGTCCTATTATTGTTTGTTTGTTTGATTGTTCATTAGTTTGGGTTTTTTTGTTTATTTGTTTGTGTGATTGTTTCTCTCTCTTTTTTTTTTCTTCTGTTTTTCTTCTCCTCTCTTGTTATTAGTTATTGTTTGTAGTTTGCATTAATCTCTGGGTGTTTGTTGTTTGCATTTTTTTGGATTAGTTGTTGTTCTATTGGAGTTTTATTCCCATATAAACAGTTTTCCCCCTTCTTTTTTTATTCTCTTTCTTTTCTCTCTTACTTTTTTTCCTTTTCTCGATATCATTTTTGTACTCTTTTTTTTTAATCCCCTATTTCTCTTTTCTCTGCTGGTCACTTTTATTTGGGGTTATTAGTATCAAGAATACACTTGTTTTCAGTGCCTTATGCCTTGTGCCTTGTTGTGTTGTATTTTGTGCCTTTAGGTCAATGCAGGAGAGAGAGAGGTACATAACCAGACACCCAGAGAGGAGAGATCATGAGGAGACAAAGAAACAGCCCACATACGAAAGAAAAGGAGGCATCACCAGACAAGGAGGTAAACAAAATGGAGGCAAGCAATATGTCAGAGAAAGAATTCAGAGAAATGGTCATAAGGTCACTGAAAAGGTTGGAAGACAAACTCAACAATATGTGTAAGAACCAAGAGGAAATGAAAAAGAACCAAGAAGAAATAAAAAATGACATCACTGCAATAAAGAACTCAATAGAAAGCATCAACAGTAGAATAGAAGAAGCGGAGGACCACATCACTGAGCTAGAAGACAAAGTAGGAAAAAATACCCAAGCAGAGCAGCATCTAGAAAAAAAACTTAAAAAAAGGAGAGCCTAAAGGAACTCTGGGACAACACAAAATGAAACAACATCCTCATAATAGGGGTGCCAGAAGGAGAGGAAACTGAGCAAGGAATAGAAAACCTGTTTGAAGAAATAATGACAGAAAACTTCCCTGATATAGGGAAGAAAAAACTCACACAAGTCCAAGAAGCTCACAGAGTCCCAAACAAAATGAACCTCAAAAGACTGACGCCAAGGCACATTATAATTAAATTGGCAAACACCAACAACAAAGTAAGAATCTTAAAAGCGACCAGAGAGATACAGAAAGTTACCTACAAAGGATCCCCCATCAGACTAGCAACTGGTTTCTCAACAGAAACACATCAGGGCAGAAGGGAATGGGATGAAATATACAAAGTCATGCAAAGGAAGGGTCTGAATCCAAGAATAATGTACCCAGCCAGGCTATCAATCAAAATTGAGGGTGAAATTAGGAGCTTCACAGACAAAAAAGGACTAAGGGTGTTTATTACCACCAAACCAGCAATGCAAGAAATGCTTAAGGGTCTGCTGTAAAAAGAAGAAATAGGAAGCAAAGAAGGAACACAGGCATAAAGAATAAAAATGGTGACAAACAAGTACCTATCAATAATAACTTTAAATGTAAATGGATTAAATGCCCCAAGCAAAAGACATAGGATAGCTGAGTATATAAGAAAACATGACCCTTATATCTGCTCTCTACAGGAAACCCACCACAGAACAAAGGACTCACACAGACTGATGGTAAAGGGATGGAAAAAGGTTTTTCAGGCAAATGGAAATGAAAAAAAAAAGCTGGGGTAGCAATACTTATATCTGACAAATTAGATCTCAAAGTGAAGGAGATAAAAAGAGATAAGGAAGACCACTTCATAATACTAAAGGGAGCAATTTAACAAGAAGATATAACTCTGGTAAACATATATACACCCAATACAGTAGCACCCAAATACATAAAAAAACTTCTGGAGGATATCAAGGGAGAGATTGACAGCAATACAGTCATAGTAGGGAACTTTAATACCCCACTAACACCACTGGAAAAATCCTCTAAACAAAAAATCCGCAAAGATACATCAATCCTGAATGACTCACTAGACCAGATGGAATTAATTGACATCTTCAGAACATTTCACCCCAAAGCCACAGAATATACATTCTTCTCAAGTACACATGGGTCATTTTCAAAGATAGACCGTATATTGGGTCACAGGCAAAGTCTCTTCAAATTCAAGAAGATAGAAATCATATAAAGCATTTTCTCAGATCACAGTGGCATAAAATTGGAAATCAACTACAATAAAAACAATCCAAAAAAATCAAACACATGGAGACTAAACAGCATGATATTAAACAATGACTGGGTTACCAGAGAGATCAAAGAAGAAATAAAAAAACATCATGGCAACAAATGACAATGAAAACACAACAATCCAAAATCTATGAGACATAACGAAAGCTGTCTTGAGAGGGAAGTTCATAGCTCTACAAGCCTACTGCAAAAAACAAGAAACAATGGTAATAAATTACCTAACCCTACAACTCAGAGTTAGAAAGAGAGCAACAAGAAAAGCCCAGTGTAAGCAGAAGGAAGGAAATAATAAAGATCAGAGTAGAGATAAATGACATAGAGACCAAAAAAACAATACAAAAGATCAACAAAACCAAGAGCTGGTTCTTTGAAAGGATAAACAAGATTGATGAACCTCTAGCCAGGCTCACCAAAAAGCAAAGAGAGAGGACCCAAATAAACAAAATCTGAAATGAAAGAGGAGAAATAACAACAGACCCCATAGAAATACAAAGGATTGTTTAAAAAAATACTATAAACAACTCTATTCCAACAAACTGGACAACCTGGAGGAAATGGACATATTCCTAGAAAAATACAACCTTCCGAAACTTAATCAGGAAGAATCTAAACATCTCAATAGGCCAATAACTATGGAAGAAATTGGAAGCAGTCATCAAAAAGCTTCCAGCAAACAAAAGCCCCGGGCCAGATGGCTTCACAGGGGAGTTTTGCCAAACATTCAAGGAAGAACTAAAACCTATCCTATCTCAGACTATTCCAAAAAATTCAAGAAGAAGGCACACTTCCAAGCTCTTTCTATGAAGCCAGCATCACCCTAATACCAAAACCAGATAAAGACAACACAATGAAAGAGAATTACAGACCAATATCCCTCATGAACATAGATGCCAAAATCCTCAACAAAATTCTAGCAAATTGGCTCCAGCAGTACATCAGAAAGATCATACACCATGACCAAGTAGGATTTATCCCAGGAATGCAAGGATGGTACAATATCCACAAATCAATAAACATGATACATCACATAAACAAATTGAGAGATAAAAATTACATAGTAATATCAATTGATGCAGAAAAAGCATTTGACAAAATCCAACACCCTTTCTTGATAAAAACTCTCAACAAGGTGGGAATAGAAGGATCATACCTCAACATAATAAAAGCCATATATGATAAACCCACAGCTAACATCATACTCAATGGGCAAAAACTAAAACCATTTCCCCTAAGAACAGGAACAAAACAGGGATGCCCACTCTCACCATTCTTGTTTGACATAGTACTGGAAGTATTAGCCATTGCAATTAGATAAGAAGAAGAGATAAAAGGCATCCAAATTGGAAAAGAAGAAGTAAAGCTATCCTTATTTGCAGATGACATGATATTGTACATAAAAAAACCAAAAGACTCCATCAAAAAACTGTTAGACTTAATAAATTAATTCAGCAATGTAGCAGGATATAAAATTAACACCGAGAAATCTATGGCATTTCTATACACCAATAGTGAACTTACAGAAAGAGAGACTAAAAAAGCAATCCCATTTACCATTGCACCAAAAAAATTAAGATACCTAGAAGACTCTATAGGCAGCAAAATTGCAGACATATGTCATAGCAATATCTTTACATACACAGATCCTAGGGCAAGAGAGACTAAGGAGAAAATAAACAAATGGGACTACATCAAAATAAAAAGCTTCTGCACAGCAAAAGAAACCATCAACAAAACAACAAGAAAGCCCACTGCATGGGAGAACATATTTGCAAATTTTATCTCTGATAAGGTTTTAATCTCCAACATTTACAGGGAACTCATACAAGTTAACAAAAGGAAGAGAAACAATCCAATCAAAAAATGGGCAAAGGACCTAAATAGATACTTTTCGAAAGAGGACATTCAGAAAGCCAAGAGACATATGAAAACATGCTATGCTCAAAGTCACTAATCATCTGAGAGATGCAAATCAAAACAACAATGAGGTACCACCTCACACCTAACAGAATGGCTATCATCAACAAGTCAACAAATGACAAGTGCTGGAGAGGATGCAAAGAAAAAGGAACCCTTCTGGTGCAGCCATTGTTGAAAACAGTATGGCATTTCCTCAAAAACTTAAAAATGGAACTGCCATTTGACCCAGTAATATCACTTCTAGGAATATATCCCAAGAAAACAGAAACACCAGTCAGAAAGGATATATGCACCCCTATGTTCATAGCAGCACAATTTACAATAGCTAAGATTTGGAAACAGCATAAATACCCATCAGCAGATGAGTGGATTATAAAACTATGGTACATCTACACAATGGAATACTACGCTGCTATAAAAAAGAAGGAATTCTTACCATTTGCAGCAGCATGGATGGAACTGGAGAGCATTATGCGAAGTGAAATAAGCCAGTCAGTGAAAGAAAAATACCACATGATCTCACTCATTTATGGATAATAAAGAACATTATAACCTGATGAACAAAAAGATAGATACAGAGGCAGAGAAGCATCAAACAGACTGCCAAATTACAACCGGAAGGATGGGGAAGGTTGGGGTCGGGGGGTCGGGGGGTAAGAGATCAACCGAAGGACTTGTATGCATGCATATAAGCATAACCAATGGATGCAAGACACTGGGGGCGGGGGGGGAGGGTGAGGGCATGTGCCGGGGGGTAGGTGAGGTCAGGGGAAGGTCAATGGGGGGAAAAAGGAGACATATGTACTACTAGTTGTAATACTTTAAACAATAAAATAAAATTTAAAAAAAAGAATTAAGATTCAGCCTGGCTGATGTTGCTCAGTGGTTGGACATCAACCCATGAATCAACAGGTCATAGTTTGATTCCTGGTCAGGGCACATGCCCAGGTTTTCGGTCCCAATTCTCAGTAGGGGGTGTTCAGGAAGCAGCTAATCAATGATTCTCTCTCATCATTGATGTTTCTATCTCTCTCTCACTCTCCCTTCCTCTCTCTGAAATAAATAAAAACATCTTTTTTTAAAAAAAAGAATTAAGATTCAGCCCTGGCCCAGTGGCTCAGTTGATTGTAGCAGTGCCCATATATCAAAAGGTTGCAGATTCGATTCCCGGTCAGGACACTTACCTAGGTTGCAGGTTCAATCCCGGTGGGAGTGCATAAGGGAATCAAACAACGGATGTTCCTCTCACACTGATGGTTCTCTCCCTCTCTTCCTATTTTCTTTTCTCTCTAAAACCAATAATCATATCCTCAGGTGTGTATAAAAAAAAGTATTAAGATTAAAAAGTTCACTTGTTTATAACAGCTAATCATACCAAAGATGATGAGTACAGTGACAATGATATGCACAGGATAATATGAATGTCAATGGAGAAATACCTACCTGGTGGGAGAAGAGTGATCAGGAAGATAGAAAGTTTTCTCCATGGGGTGATATCAGAAGTGCGGATGGGCCCTAACCAGTTTGGCTCAGTGGATAGAGCGTCAGCCCTCGGATGAAGAGTCCTGGGTTTGATTCCTGTCCAGGGCACACACCTAGGTTGCAGGCTCGATCTGGGGCAAGCAGGAGGCAACCAACTGATGTGTCTCTCTCACATCAATGTTTCTCTCTGTTTCTCCCCTTCCCTTCCACTCTCTCTAAAAGCAATAGGGAAAATATCCTCAGGTGAGGATTAACCAAAAAAAAGTTAGGATGGGAGGGATCTATCAAATTAGTGCCCATGTATAATGACTCACAATTTATAGTTTTTCTCATAAATTAGTACAATACCTACTTTTACATATCCCCTTGAGCACTTGCAATATATTAGATATCTTGAATTCATTTGTGCTTTACTTAGCCTTTCTAAGCATCTATATTTCCTTTAGAATTTTCCCATATATTTTTCCTATCTGTGAAATGTTTCCATCCCAACCTCAGATGATAGTGAAAGGCAATTGGACCTGCTGTATATGTATTTTTTTTTTTCAGAAATTCCTAAGGGCAAAATTCATTATGCAATATCCATCAAATTCTCAAGGAAAAAATATGATAATATTTCCAAAACAATGAGATTTAAACATATGAAAGGCTTGTGAGCAACACAAATCACATAAAGGAACTTTTGTTTGTTCACGGTAAAGGTGTGATTTGGAATTCCTCAGTAGAGTACCAACAGAGAGACCCTGACCCCTATAAGGAGGCTATCCTGACAAAGACAAGGTAGTTCAGTACAATTAAAATCCTTAAAGAGCCCTAGCTGGTTTGGCTCAGTGGATAGAGCACCGGACTGCAGACTAAAGAGCCCCAAGTTCAATTCCGGCTGGGGGCACCTGCTGGGGTTGCGGGCTCGATCCCCCCCAGTAGGGGGCATGCAGGAGGCAGCCAATCAATGATTCTCTCTCATCATTGATGTTTCTATCTCTCTATCCCTCTCCCTTCCTCTCTGAAATCAATAAAAATATACATTTTTTTAAAATCCTTAAAGACACTGCCACTGAAGGTAGGACCAATGTTCACCTTGTTGGCTAATGGGTGTTGCTAATCTTTCAACCTATGCGTAAGATACCTCACTGAACACATTTTGACCATAGACCATCCAAAGCCATTTGATAATAACCTGTAGCTTATTGAAATTCTATAATACTTATACTATTATCACTTTCCAGACATATATAAACATAATGAGTTGCCTACATCAGACATGCCTCTGATTGCTCCTTTAAAATAAAAATTTAACACCACCTCCCTTTCTCCAGTGACATGGTAGATTCATGACATAACCTCCTCCCCCATTCATACCTAGCTGTGCAGACAAATTTTCTTTGTAATTTTAAAATCAAGTAAGGGAACTTGGTGGTGGGAGGATGGGACAGAGGAGGGGAGGAGTGGTGTGTGGGAAACAGCAATAGCTTCTATGCATGTGGAAGACCCCGTTCATCCTGCAGTGAATAGAGCACTGAACTAGAAGTCAAATAGCTCGAGTCCTGGCCCAGCTCCACCTCTTACTAACTATGTGACATTTTCCTTGTCTTCACATGGAATAATAACGTCCTTCTAGTGTCACCCTCATGGTGCTTTAGAGGTTTAAATGAGTCGAACCAGGTGAAAGCACTGTGGAAAGTCTAAAGTGCCAAGTGCAGTATCAAGGCCTCTCTTCACTTTGTATGCTATTTGGTCAACAGCTCAACTCGGGGCCCAGAGTCAGACCAACCTGAATTAGAATCTGGCTTCAGCCTCCTAGCAGCTGTATGACCGTAGGCAATTTCACTCTCTAAGATTCATGTTCATCTCCTATAAAGTGGAAAGTACTAGCCCTCAAAGAGCTGTGAGGATTTAATGAGATCATAAACGTCACACCCTGACAGTGTCTGACATGGAAGTTTCTCAGTGAACGCTGGCTCATATCACTAGTGAAGAGTTACTGCCATATGGATCATCTTATTGCTACCGTGTGGGAGCATGAGACTCATCAAGTGTGTTTGGCAGCCCCATTACATATAAAATTTATATGTCACTTCCTCATTAGAGGCTTTCCTCACTCCCCCCACCCTTCCCCAAGTTCATTCATCTCTTTCCCACACTTCCTCTATTTCAATATTCTATCATATTTATTAAACACCATCTTGTAATTTACTTGTTTATATGTTTCCTCTCCTAGACTATCAGAAACTTGATGGCAGGAGTCTGTCCTGTTTATCTCAGAATCTCCCATGCCTAAGATAGTGCTACCTCATCATGGGCACTGAATAAATGCTTATGGAATTGAGTACATGCATATGTAATGTTCTGCTGCAAGGCAGTCCTCAAATAAGTAAGTGATGGAGACATATTTATAAAGATAACATGATACCAGGAAAGAGCAAATTGCTCAGGATCTAGGACAGCCTTAACTCGGGCATTGTCTCCTGCTCACTTCATAGTGTGGACTTATGCAGATCTGGTGCCTCTGCAATGCAGTTCAAGCAAACATTCATAACTCATTCATTTTACTGACCCTGTAAGGCCAATAAAAATGAAGTAAGACAATGGTGGAAGTAAATTTTTTAAATTCAGTTAGCTTTGCCTTTCTTTAGATTTTGTGTCCCTAGTACAATGTCACAAAATTCTGACCTCCAAATCAAAGAGAACAAATATAAACTGCCCCAGAATCAGGGGATTAAAGTAGGGGCTAGTTCTAGATGAAGTTGATGGTTTCCCACATAATGTGATTTACAGATAGAATTACAAGACCCTACCCTCTCAATAGTTTTCTTCCACAAATCTTTCTCTTCAGCCAAACTAGCCTGAAATTCTTCATTTGTAAGTTTGTGTATATGTGTGTATATTTGAGGAGTGGGTAAGGGTGGCCTGGACATGGCATCTTCAGAAAACCTTTACAAAAATGCCTACCTTTTCACTTGCCTTTTTCATTAGCATATTTGCATCATCCGTGGAAATGTGCCTTTATGTTATGCAAATTATCATTATCAGATCAGCTTTGGGTACCAAAGAATGTAGTTTGGCCATAGGAAAGAATAATTGAAAAGATTTTAAACTTGGGCCTCACATCACTTTGGAATTATAACAATGTGCAGCTTAAAGAAGGTATACTAGGGAGAAGTGACTTACTTAGAGCCCTGGACCCTGGGCAGCTGGGGAGGAATCGTAATGATGGAAGTCAAATGTCAATATTCACTCCTGTTGTCCCTGGAATCTGCTCATTATTCTTTTTGTTATTGTTGTTTTCAAGTAAGGTGTATAGAGTCCTGCGCATGTGCTAGCAATAGGCCAAGTTTGGAATATAGTGGTGTGAATGCAGATGTAGTATCTCCTTTTATGGAGCATACAATCCTAATGTTAGAGACAGATATTTAAACAAGCATACTGATTAATACTTAATTTTAAAAGTAAGAGAGAGCTAAAAGGAAAAACAACCAATTTTGAGAAAATAATGGGGCACAGGACCCTACCTCTCGGGTTGAGTGTAAAAGTGGATTCACTTTGAATTAAAATTTTAATCTTGAAAGTCTCTCATTTGCATGGGCTCCTTCCAAGGCTGTGAAGATAGGGGAGCTCTGCAATGTGTTCATACGGCTATATGGTTTTTATAAAATTTGCAAAAGTAAGATATTTTAACTGTAATCAGTTAAGACCACTGTCTCTTTCCACTCTGGTTTCCCTGTCATATTTGCCCTTGTGTTCTGTGGAGCTGGATGGCCATAGGCATTTTGGGGATCTAGTTCGAGGGAAATTGAGATGAAAGTACATTTCACTTGAGTTTGGTGGGAACATATTACAAAGTGTAGTTAAGTTACCGCAGGCGTCACCAATCTAAAAAAGGTTTTCATGAACATTCTTCCCAGCCTTTTTACCAACTCACACAGTGGATGACACAATGGTGCAGGCTTAGAGCTGTCCAATGATATGACTGTGTCCTTCATTGCCCAACACCAGAAGTATAAAGGTAGTGGGGGAGAAACCAGGTTTGAAATGCACGGGGCAAATGGAGCATTCACCCTGTGGGAAAATAACACTACTAAACATTTGCATGGCATTCTTAATAAAAAAAAGTTGTGAAGCTAAAATATACTTCTTAAACTGTCATCATAAAAATGCAAACTTTGGTTACTATGGTAGAGGAAAACGGAATTATCTTTTTTATTCTCACTTTGGAAAATATTATAATACCATTATCATATGAAGGAACAATCAAAAGATATGTAGTCATGTCAATTATATCTTAATTTTTAAAAAAAGATATGTAGCCAGAGAATGTAGGGGGGCGGACTATTAAAGCAGTGTTTATGGTACCAGTCTTTAGGATGCCTCCTCTTATTTTAAATAAATATTCATTTTTTAGTATAAGTTTATATTTGTGATTTCTTCTTCCTTTTAGAGAGACCCCTAAATTATACAAGCATCAGGCCCCATAAAACCTGCCCTGGTCATGGCTTCTCTGTGGAGATGACATTTCAGCGGAACCCCAAGGAAAGTGAAGGAAACATCCACAAGAATATAAATCTGGGGCCATGGAAAGAGCATGTGAAAGGTCTGGAGGTGGGAATGAGCTTGGAGAGCTCACACAGAAGACCACAAGTCCCATTTATTTCTAACAACACTTGTGTAATTATTAAAATAATGCATGTTGATTGTAGTAAATCTGAAAAGATCAGAGAGGCACAAAGAAAAACAAAAGAACAACCATATGTGCCCCAATTGTTTACTAGAAAAATATGATTGCTCCAGTTATACAACAAGGGTTCTGGACAAGGTAGGGTAGCTCTAGAATGATCAAAACCTGGCAGAGTTTTAAAGCATTGTACAAATAAAAAGAATCTGCTAAGTGAAATAAGGCAGACAAAGAAAGACAAGTACTGTAGGATTTCACTTAAATGTGGAATCTCAGAAACAAAACAAAACAGAAGTAGACTCATAGATGCAGAGAACAAACTGATGGTGGTCAAAGGGAAGGGGGTGGAGAGAAGGGTAAAAACGCTGAAGGTATTAAGAGTATAAACCTCTAATTATAAAACAAATTATTCACAGGAAATTGTCAATAATGTAATGATGCTAGATGGTTACTAGGCTTATCATGGTGTTCATTTCATAAGGCGTATATATAGGTGTTGAGTCACTGTGCTGTACACCTGAAACTTACATGATGTTGTATGTCAACTATACTTAATAACAAATTAATTAATTAAAATTAAAAATCTGGCTGCTCTCATCATCACTATCATCATCATTATCAATGCCCAATCAGAATATCAAATTTAAAATACCCTCTTGTAAGTCTTTTGCTAAGATCATCTAGTTATGAAAATCTACATAGCACCCGTGGCAGTAAAGACAGAGGTGAAGAGGGGTCCCTTAGGATTCCTAGTGAAGCGAGTACTTACTTTGTCCTACTGCCCAGCACTCTCCCTTACTCTAGAAACAGCCCTTCAGCTTTTACAGAACCAACCCCACCACTGTTTCAACCACACTAATAGAAAGTAGCAATCACAGTTCCTCTCCCCAACTCCCAATCTCAGCTGATAGTTTGGGAATGGGTACATGACCCATTTGGACCAATCTGAATTCTACCCCCACGGTTTTCTAACTGGAGCCCCAAGAGAATTGGCCCCCTCTGTAGTGGTAAAAATGGGAGATGGGGGACTGGGAGAAGTCAAAGGTCATGTTTCAAATCAAATAGAAGTTAGTCTAAGAAAATAAGGCTGAGAAGGTAGGAGAGGAGCAGAGAAGGATGAAGAGTGTCCTGATGACCATCCTGAGAGTCCCTGTTTCTAGGCGTCTCTGAGACCTAGCTGCCATAACAGCTTTTCCTGCTGACTGTCTAGGTGAGATGGAAAATAATCCCCCTCTTGTCTAAGTTAGTTCAAGTTGTGTGTCTGCTACTTGGAACCACATTATCCCTCAATATGCTACTCTTGAATGCCTCTGGTGGCTCTTTATCAAGTATAAGTCACCAGGCTGGATTTAGGGTTACTAATAAAGAAGAAAGAGACAAGAACTAACATACACTGAGTGTCTACTGCATTTCAAGGACTACATGCAAATTATTTAAGTTCTTCCTTACAGATACTCTAGGACCGTAGTCGGCAAACTGCGGCTCGCGAGCCACATGCGGCTGTTTGGCCCCTTGAGTGTGGCTCTTCCACAAAATACCACAGCCTGGGCGAGTCTATTTTGAAGTAGTGGCGTTAGAAGAAATTTAAGTTTTAAAAATTTGGCTCTCAAAAGAAATTTCAATCGTTGTACTGCTGATATTTGGCTCTGTTGACTGATGAGTTTGCCAACCAAACTGCTCTAGGAAGTAGTTATTGCTTGTAGGAAGTTGGGTTTTAGTGTGTTGAGTAATTTGTTCAAACTCTCACAAGAAGTCACAGAGGCAAAATTTTAATTTAAATCTAACTGCATATCCCATTCTTATTCCTCTGCTACATGTTGTCCATTATGGGGTCTTATAATACAATTCAGAAAAGAGATACTTATACAAATAATATAATGAGGCATGCGCTGATGCAAACAAGGAAAGAGGAAGCACTGAGTATGAACTGACCCAACGGGAATCTTGAAGCACTATTACTGCTTTTAAATCCTGTCCTTACCATGAACCTGTCATAGTTACTAGATAAGAGCTCCTTACTTAATCAAAGCTCCTTACTTAAATATGTTCATATCTGTAAGCTGGAGGTAGAAAATAAAATCTTCAAAGACTTAGCAATTTTATTGGGAGAGGAGTAATGTTTAACCAAGTCTATAATAAAATGCAGAAGGATCGGCAAAATACAGCCATCCAAAAACAGGCCAGGGAAAATGGGTCTAAACCATAGCAGAAATTACTTAAGTCCTTTATATGGGAAAATGGTTGGCTAATAGTGAGGGCTGTTAAACAATGAAATGGGTTACCAGGGCAAGCTAAGGAATCTCCTCATCTGCAGGCCTTTAAAATAGTAAAAAATTCTTGTCCTGAATGGCTTTACGTGTGGTCTTCCTTGAGGAGTGGTGGGGTCAGGGAGCTACAGAGGAAGGGATGACCCCTCCAAATCCTTTCCCAAAGCCTGGGATTCTCCCTACCTGACCATCATCACCTTGAGGAAGGGGTTCTTTGCCATTTGACAATCTGCACCCCCCGCTTTTAGTTCTTGCCTACCTTAGTAATGCACTAATTCACAACTGCTGTAGAAATGATTGAAATATTTAGACATAATGGAGAAAGTTTAATAGGGTCCAGTGGGAAACGCAGGTGTTTAGATCAGCTTAAAAATAATAACCACCTCCCCTGCTGGGGGCTTTCTATTCACCATCAGCTCTGCTTTTATTCTTAACCATAAAAGCTACCTCAGACAGGAAATTGTTCACGTGATTGGTCTTTACAAGTGCTGTTGGGTTTAAACTGAGGGCTATAGAGGTCATTAGTGGGCAGCCATGTGATTAACCTTTGCTAGCCCGTTGCTTTTCACACTTTGTTAACAGCTCCCATTATTGCCCCTCTGAGTCTTGAGGAAGCCGTTTATTGACAGTATTAAAAATACATAGCTACAAATTCTTAAGAGCCTCGTGTTTAAACACACACACGCACACACACACACACACACACACACACACACACACACACACACAATAAAACCCTCCCAACATCTTATAGCCAGCCGACTGGGGAAATGGGAAACCTCTAATTTGCCATATAGGTTTATCAGGAACTGCATTAAGTAACACGGCATTTACCTCAATGGTGGTCCCTGACTCCACTCCTTTCTTTCATATTGATATATGTTATGGTGACACCTGAGAATTTTAAAATTTGAAGCAGGAGCTATAAAATCTCTGGAAGTATTTGAGGCTTGGACTCTGTTACTTTTTAGGAAATTAGTTTGTACATAAGTTTGGGGAGAAGAGAGAGAAAGAGGTTGATAAGAAAAATGTCCCTCTTAAGGAAAAGTAAAACCCACATAAAACGACCAAGAGTTTCAGAAAGAATTTTTATGTGTGAATCAGGACTTTATTCTAATATGAATATATAATGGTTGTTTAGTTTTCACCCTCACTCTTAGCTATAAAATATCTTGGGAGGCATTTCTAAGAATTGTTTGTGTAAGAAAGACCATATTGATGTTTCCCAACCAGTGATATGTATGCCTAAAACCTACTTAAAGGGTTGCATTCTTCAAATGATCCTTAGTCCATGACCCCTCCCACTGCCCCAGTGACCTTCATGCGAGAGTTTAATGGCCTTTCTATGACCCCCACCCCAGCATAAGATTTTTCCCAAGAACTTTTCTTGTACTTTCAGAATTCTAGTGAAGAATTTAACTTCAGCCTCAGAAGTGTCTAAAGCTTCCCCCTTCCTAGGTCAGAATTCATATTCAAGGAGGGAATAGGCCCAAATGATCATTCAAGAGATTTATCCCCTTGTGGTATATATATATATATATACATACATATATAGATTGATTATAGATATATATCAAATAAATGCATATTTCACATTGCACATATACACAATGAATACCTACAGAAGTAAATATATATTATGTATAATAAATGAGTGGAAAAGAAAACCACTAGAATTCCATATAAAATTTCTGTGCTAAAAAGATTAAGAGAAAAAAAAACAATGTATAAAAGGAGAGATGATTCTCCTTCAATTACTTTGACTTTTCTTTGTATGTTTTCTATTTTGATGCTATTGATCTAACTTATTCATTAAATTAATTAATGTTCTTATTAAAAGAAGATAAACATAGTAAATGGGACTATTACCTTCTCCCACAACTATCTGTTATATGTTATAATGGCCTCTGATTTTTGTGTGAATTGTATTATATAGCAAGACTTTAGTTCCCACACATACTACTATACTATGGTCAACAAATCCAAACAAACAAAGAAGGTTCAATTTCCTTTTAAAAATTTCTTTATAACATTTAAAACTGACAAGCCACATATTCCTCTATTTCATGATGGAAGGGTGGCGGGGAAATTATTGCTAGGATAAGACTTTGTATTTTATGTCAAATTGTACCTGGAAGCTTATTTTAAAAGTAGAATTATAACCCGCCCACCCCCCAAAAGCAGGGATTTGAGATGAAAATGCCAAAATAACTTTAATTATCAGCTTGTTGGGGGTGTGACATTTAAATATCAGTCAGTGGAAAACTTCACATTGTTAATGTGTCACTCAAAAAATGTGAAATTTGTGTTATACCATTACTATTTATTTGTATATTCTTAGTCTCCAAAGAACATGCTTGGTAGATAAGAGCCCAAATCACTACAGCAAGTAGTCCAACATTTTCAAACTTCTTTTAAAATCAGAGTTAATTCAAATAATTGTAGGCTTCTTAATGTAAACCTTGGTTCTACATATTGCCAATATTTGAAATTGGACTGAATCATATATAATATTTCAATATAGAAAAATAACGAATTTGAATTTTACTCAGAATCTTTTCATATAATATGTGGCACTGGGGTAAAAATATGCAGTAGCCTCTAACATCAAACAACTATTTCTTGCCCTAGACTTGCTGTAGACAATAATTGGTTTTCTCAGCTCCCTCTCTCAAGCTGCATGAGAAAAGAAACCATGGAAACTGGGCCACCATAAAGCGATGCTTTCTAACCTCAGCTAAGCACTCACTGAGCCTCAGAAATGGCTTTACACACCCCTTGTTGACTAATTATTGTAGGGAACCATAGTGGCTGTTTGAAATACTCTTCATCCTTAAGGGCCCACCCCTTGACTTCCTTTACCTTAACCTGACTCATGGGAGATGACCATCTGGCCTGCTTCACTGAAGAAGGTCAGCCAGCATGAGTCCCTTGCACTATCCTTGATCAAACTAGATCTGGGTCTTGACCTGCCTGGCTTGCCTTGCTGGGTTAGCACATGAAGCTGGCTTAAGTTCTCTCCACCTATGCTACCTTCATCAGGCAGCCCTGACTTGACAGTTCACCATTTTTAAGGCCTCTATGTCACTGTGTGGTCCCAGCTAACCTTGATCCAAAATCCATCATGATTCTTTTTTAAAAAATATATTTTATTAATTTTTTACAGAGAGAAAGGGAAAGCGATAGAGAGTTAGAAACATAGATGAGAGAGAAACATCGATCAGCTGCCTCCTGCATACCCCCTACTGGGGATATGCCTGCAACCAAGGTACATGCCCTTGACCAGAATCGAACCTGGGACCCTTCAGTCCACAGGCTGACGCTCTATCCACTGAGCCAAACTGGTTAGGGCCCATTATGATTCTTAACCATTGGCAGAAGAGATAGATTCTTTCTATCTCTTCTGCCAATGGCCCCATCCCTGTCTCTGAGAACATGGCCATTGCTCCCTTTATCCTTATAAATTTCCTTTGAGGCCACTCCACAATTTACACTGCTTGAAAGCTTTATCCTTGGTCTTCTTCCCTAGTTCTCTCTCTTTGACAGTCTGTCTTTTCTGTCTTCTTTGGCAATCTCATCAAATCCATTCTTATCTTTAAGCAACTAATTCCTAAATCCCTAAACTCACATTTCTAATTTTCAGAAATATTGATGACTTCCTCAAACTAAAATCCTCTGCCCCCAAACTACCCCTTCTTCTCTACATCCTCATTTCAATAGATTTAGTCATTAATGGCCCAGAGGCATGAGTGTTTCTTCTCTCTCCATAGCCAATAAATTGTCATGACACTTAATGAAATCCAAGCTCCTTTCCATGGCCTAAAACTCTCTGAGTAATCTCTGATCTCATACCTCTATACCCTTCTGTGGCTCACCATGAATTAGCCTTGTTTCTGCTTCTCAAACCAATCAAGTTTGGGTTTTTTATGCATTATCTTCCTTCCTCCTAGAACTTTCTACTCTCCTTTTGCAGATCATTCCAGGATGGCTCCTTGTCCAAAATATCTCTTCATCAAAGAGATTGTGTCAGAAAACATATTATATTACACTATTCATATTTTCCCTATAAATTTTTATGACTGATGTTAATCAGTTAGGATTTTAAAATTATGAGTAGTTCAACTACAGTAGCAGTGATAGGCAGGCAGGAGGAAAAGACAGGCTTGGGAATGTGATGACAATTATACAAGTAGCAAGGGTGAAGGAGTTATGGATTATCCCCAGATATCTGACATGGGAACCAGATGTATGATGGCTGTCTTAAGTAGAATAAAAAAAATACAAGACAAAGAACCGATTTGGAGAAGAAACAATGGGTTCAGTTTAGGATGTGCTGAAGTTGTGTTGTCTACAGTACAGACTGAGAGATTTCCATGAGGCAACTGGGCATACAGGAGAAAGCTCATGAAAACGCATTTGAAACTACATGAGTAGAAGACAGAGGGTATGAAGAATAAGAGCAGAAGAGGAGCCCCAGAGACCAGTGGAAAACACCAACATGAAAGAGAAGAGAAACTCATGATATAAGAGGACAGTAGGTAAGAAGGAAATTGTGGGAGACAAGTAGGAGTTTCAAGAATAATAGGGAAATCAATGGTATCAAAGAACAGTTATGTTTCCTAAGATAAGAACTTTAACGTGCCATTGGATTTGGCAATTACGTCATTAATGAATTTCAGTGGTGGCAGTTTTAGAGGCAAGGTGGAGGCAGAAGTCAGGTCACACAATGCTGAAGAATATAGGAACCAATGTAAGGGAAAAAAAGAGATTTCAAGCTGTGAAGGGGAAAGAGAAAAAGACAATAGTTAAAGGAAAATATAGACTAGAGGTAGGGTCTTTCTTTTTGATTAGAAAGTCTTAATTGCATTGGTATGGTGATAAGAAAAAAAGGCAAATTGGGACAGACAGAGGCTTCCAAAGTCTCCCTGACTGATACTGGTTTGTTATTTCCAGCCTTATCACTCACTCCACCTCATCCCAAATATCCCCAAACTGGAGCTTGGAGGTTGGAGGTTGGAGGTTGGAGGTTGGAGGTTGGAGGAAGGCCCTAGAAGGAGAGGAGGTAGATATGAAACTTAGAATCCCTGCCTCCTCATTATGCCTCAAGCAGCTCCAAATACCTAAACCGCAATTATGGATGATTCAACTATTACTCCAGGTGTGGTGCCACATGTTTACCCCACCCAGACTGAATGTTGCTTGGGATTCAGAGGGTGTATAAGAAAAATCGTGTGTTACTTGAAATATAAAAGACTCCATATGTGTTAAAATGATTAAGTTTCATCATCTCCAAAAGCTCTCTATATTCTAAACAAACATGTACCTATGCATTGAAGATTCTTAGTATGCCATAAATAAATTTCAAACTTTCAACTATAAAGTTATTTAATGTCCATTAATATCATTCCTAATTTGGGAAGAAAAAAGAAAGAAAAACTCGCCTTTCTGAAGAATTCAAAATTTTTCTTGTCACATGATACCCAAGCTTCTCAGAAAAGCATTGCAATCTTTTTTCTTATATATATAACCCTCTTTTATAATCTTTTTTTTTATCTTGAGACTTCATGATCTGAGCATATTTAATTAGCTCCCACATAATAGCTACAGACATGGCACCTGAAGCAGGTCAATTGGCTATGTGACCTTGAGCAAGTAATTTTATTTCTCATAATGTAAATATCCTACCCAATCTACTTTCAGTTCAGTTGCATCATGAAATCAAATCTTATCACTTATTTTACTGCGGAGGAGACATACTGCAAGCCTACTGGAACAATCTTTTGGGATATGTAGGAGGACTGCCATTTCAGTTTCTAAGTTATACCAGAAACATCAAGCTGTGGAAGGAGCTTACAGCGTCATTCTACATGAGGGAAAGATCAAATAATGTTACTGCAAATTGCAGTTGTAATTCATTCTTCCATATAAATTATCTCTGTTGTACTAGCAAGTTCAGCAAGACCTTGGGTTATCAGCCAAATAAATGCCACTTCAGTAAGTTATTGCTGCCTGGGGCCAGCTTTAACTTGCATCGTCAACTTTTCTCTTGTCTAAAGTTCTACTGTAAGTTTTGCATTCATAAACCATGTTCCCCTTGCCTTTATTGCTTGCCCTCTTATGACTTTTCCCCTCCTCTTGGTTGCTAAAGAGAGCCCGATTGTATATACTAACACCAGAGAACTTCATCTACTGATGTAAAGAGTTCCATTCAAATTGTCAAAGTGCAAAAGCCCACTGAACATTTCCTTACTATGTGAAAATAGTTTCTTGCATCTTTGCACCACAATTCTGGGAATTCAATTTAAAAGAGATGTGTTCAAAAGTATATGACTTTGGCTCCCATATATGATCATGAGACAATAAAGGAACAGTAAATTTTGTGACAACTTTTGAAACTTGTGGTTCTATACAAAATTTCACCAACTTTCCATCACTTGAACTTAATTCAAAATGGAGTCAGAAAATGTGGTACTTGTCTAAATTAAAATAAATATTTCAACAGTCTTTTTTTCACCCTTTAAATTGATGGTTAAGTGTATAACAAAAGGAGAAGACAATAAACTATATATACATACTTGTCTGAAAAAGCCCCCCAAAATGCCACCCACATGCACAGAATACCACACACAGTCGCTTTATGAAGAAAAGTCAGATGCCATATAGGGTAACTATTGAATATTGATGACATTTTTCCCTACCTCATACAAATTACCCCTGCTAACATGCACCCAGCTTGTTTTTTCCCTGTGTTTCCCTCCGTTTATATTGTCAAGTGCAGATTAAAGACACATCCTAGGAGCATTCTCCGTAAGAACATTTCTCTCAGAGCTACTTAAACATGGCCTTTTACATATATCCTCTGCATCATTGGCCTTTGATAATCAGTAAAGTATCTTTGCTTGAAGAAAAATGAGTAGAATAAGCCTCTTCTAAGGAAAAAAAATCAACATGTGTAAGTAGGTAATGCAGGTTAAGAGTACAAAGCCCAGAAACCTAATACAATTCTCCTTAAGGACATACCATTCTACTGTAACATGAGAATGACTGGCATCGCCCTAATACATCTCCTATGCATCTGAAGAGATTCGAGAACAACCTTCAGTAACTTGCTGGAACTGATGCTTTTAAAGGCATTATCCCAGTGCCTCATGTTAAAAAGAGAAACCTGATTAATCCCAAAAGGCAGATTATACTGATTTGAGGAGGAGATGCTTGTCCTTATTTCGAATAAGAGTCCGCCTGATGTTTGAGAATTGGTAACTCATCAGAGAAATAAAATTACACTGTGAAGTTCTGAATTCTCCACTTCCCTCCTTTGCTAAACTCGTGTTCTCCTTCCAAACCCATACTAAGCATTTATTCATTAATTTAACAATTATTTATTGAGTAACTCACATGTGCCAGGTGCTGTTCCAGGCACTGAAAATACAATAATAAACAAACCAGACAGAAATTCCTACTTACATCCTTCATCTCTCAGACTTGTGGACCAAGCTAAAGTAGAGCTGTTTTCTTGCTCCCAAATCTTGTTGATCTGATCTTTTACTTAGGACAAGGGTCAGTTGTCTAAGAAAGAAAGCCCTCTTATTTATTAGAGTAAACAAAGGTCATTGACAATCCTACACCCATTCACCTCACAATTATTGATGACCGTGCCCTAGATGCCAGGATACAGACTTCAAACCAGGGGACAGCAAGATGAAAGCCACACAGTCCTTGCTTGGCTTAGCATGGATTATATATTTTTGTAATGTCTTTTATGTGAACAGATTAACAATTGATAGTTTTTATTTTTTATATTTATCTTTATTGTTGAAATTATTACAGATGTCCACTTTGTTTTTGTTGTTATTTTCCCCATTGACCCCCTCCTCCCCGCACCCACCCCTCCCAATCTTTTGTCACACTATTGTCTGTATCCATGGGCTATGCATATAAGTTCCCCGGTTCATCTCTCCCCCACACACACTCCACACCCCCACCTTCCCTCTGAAAGTCATCAGTCTGTTCATGGTTAATTGATAGTTTTTAAATTGAATTTGAATGTTTGAGGTCTCCTGATAGCCGAGAGTTGGTTGCTTTTCTTTTTTCCCAGGCCAAGTATTTCTCCTGATACACTTAAGTATAGACTCTAGGGATAATGGCCATTTCTCGAAAGTATGCTACTGACCAACTTGAAAAGGGTAAGCTGGACTTGGACGTGCATCTGAGTATTCTCACTCCATTCTCCATAGTCACAACTCCTGCTATGTTTTCAATTAGCTACAGTAACTGAAATTAATATTGCATTACACTTTTTTATTGTTCTTTAATTTAACCAACAATAATGATCAAGGCATAAAATAGCCCAAGTCCTTTGTTTAGGATCTGATGAATAGAACCACATGCCTGACCTCAACCCTTTGGGGAATGGACATTCAGAAAGTATTTACATGGCCCCTCAATTTGTTTATTATTTGCCTGCTGCTTTTTTAGTCTATGTGGCTTTGTTTACTCTACTCACTACATGTGGGGAGTGAAGATGGAGTCAGGGTTTTGCTGTACTTCTGGAATTATGGTATTTGAAAATGTTGCCCCATTTGTCAACCATTATGCCTCTTTTCTGCTAAGCATTCCAGAAGCCTCTGGTCATAGTGTACACAAAAATTAACAATTTTTTCTAGTTGTGTGTGTGTACATCTGTGTGTGTGTGTGTGTGTGTGTTAATGAACAGATAAACATCTATGTTGAAGTGTTGATATCAAGATATCCCACCTAGAGTGGGAAGTTGACAATTTATAATCCAAATGTCTGTGGGAGGCATGTCTGGTAGTGGATCTCTGTCATTCCTCACCAGGTGAACATACTATGGCTTTGAGCCAAACACTCCTGAGAGCAAATCCTGGCTTTACCTCTTAGCAGTGTGTGACTGGGCAAGTTACTTATTAACATTTCTGAGCCTGTCTGCTCATCTACACAATAAAAATAATGTGGCTGACCTTGCTGGCTGGTTTTGAAGATTAGAGATGGTATATGTGGTGAACAGAGCATGGAATCTCTATGAAAGGCATGCAATAACTGGCAGGCATCATTAGCATTAGCATTATTATTTCTCCTCCATTCTTTCCCTTGTACTCATCACCTGAACTCTCTCATTTCCCTTTCTTTTATTTTTCTTCTTTTTTTTAAATATATTTTATTGATTTTTTACAGAAAGGAAGGGAGAGGGATAGAGTGCTATAAACATCGATGAGAGAGAAACATCGACCAGCTGCCTCCTGCACACTCCCCCACCGGGGATGTGCCTGCAACCAATGTACATGCCCTTGACCGGAATCGAACCTGGGACCCTTCAGTCCGCAGACCAACGCTCTATCCACTGAGCCAAACCAGTTTCGGCTCCCTTTCTTTTTTCTTCTTGCTTTTTCATTCTCCTTTTCCCTACTCTCACCTGCCAGTCCCTATGCTCTCTGATTGGTGTCCAACGACATTGCCCAGGCCCACCAGCAACCCTCAGAGACAAAGGTGTTGTAAATTCTTGTTCTCCACGATCAGCCAAAGAAAAAACAGCCAGAGAAAATGCCATCTAGAAATTTCGTGTTGTGTAGAAAGATGTCCAATGCACTCAATCTATGCCGTGTAGCTAAAATTACCTTATTGCCTGAAAATGCTGAGTGTCTTTTTTGCAGGTAATATCAAGCCCCAGAAATTTAACATTTCTTCATTCATTTATTTATTTTCAAAATGTATTAAAGATACATAATGGATCCTATGCTAATATGGAAGCTCTGACAGGTTTATTATCTATTTTTGTATCAACTTACTCTACAGATATTTGTTGAATAAATAGCAAGTGAATGATGAACAAGCCAAAGTTTCCAGTTGTAAAGACACTGAAAAGAAAAAGTAAAATTTGTATTCATGTATGTAGGTCATGTGTACATACTAAAGCTTTTTTATTTTTCCAGTTAAAATGAGTAAGCACCCTCATGTGTCAGGTTCTAAACTAGATGTTAACATACAAAGATAAAATAAAGATAAGACATGGTCCCTGCTCTTCATTCAATAAAAAATATTTTTAAAAAAAAACTCCAGATTGAATCCAAAATTATAGCTGCAAGGGGGTATGGGAAACACCATTTTTAGTTATATAGCTTCTGTAGATCAGGAAGACATACCAGAAGGAGTTGAAACAGATGGAGCAAGCAAATCCACACAATTTGCCACAAGGGACAACAATGCATACGGATTGGTGTTTGTGAAGAGGTTAGTAAACACCTCTTAGTAAATACTGGTTTGCCCTGACGCCATTGGTCAGTATTCATTGTGCCCTAACACTGGGTCTTAAAAATACTGAGTTCAGCCTGGGAGCCCAGCCCCGTAACCAGACACCTCCCAAAGCCTGAGTCTGGATCTTGCTTCCAGCAGGTCACCCTTCCTGTATGATGGACCTTGCTCGCTCACAACCTGGATACATCCAGAAAGAGAGAGGTTCCTGCCCAGCAAATTAAAGCCCAAGGTAGAGTGGTGGGTGCTGAATTTGAGTATTTTGGGAGTACTATGAAAATCCAGAAGAGGGGCAACTAATTCTGCCTGGAAGGGTTAAGTATGACTTCATGTTTTGTCATCCCTGAAAATAGTCTAGTATGCAGAATAGACTATCACTCTATTTGGCTTTCTTTCTTAACAAGTAACCCATCATAAAAATTTCAGTGCTAAAAGCTGCTTGTATGACATACAAACTCAGTTATATGCAAAGTTAGCTGATTGAGAATCTGGCCCCAAAGCATTAAGCCTGACCAGAAAGGAGGATCCCTCTTGATTCTTTGTCATTTTAAAATTAAATTTGTTTAAATATAATTTGTCTAGTTATGAAAGTAATGTATAGTAATTAAAGAAAATTTGGAAAATATTGAAACCCATAAAGAAAATACAATTATCTTTCATCTCATCATCTAGCATTTAGCCACTGTTAACCACTGGGACCATTTCCTTTCAAGCAAATACTAACCAAAAGAAAGCCAGTATAGTAGTATTATCACACAAAATTGACGTTAAGGTAAAAAGAATTATTAGAAATAAGAATGGTCATTACACAATAATAAAAGCCTCAATTCACAAGTAAAATATAACAATTTTGAACTCTTGGGAATGTGTTATAGCTTGAAAAATATATGAATACAAAATTCAGATATCTGTTAAGAGAACATTTTTGTTCACACACTTTAATATGCTTCTCTCAGTAATTGACAGATCAAGCCAACAAAGAACAGTAAGGATATTGATGTGAACAACACAAATAAAGAACAAATTATGTATCCAACTACTTGTTGAACTCACAAGGGTTATTTACAAAAATTAACCATGAATTAGGCTTTAAGTAAGTCTAATAAATTTAAAGACTCTATACACCACATCTTCAGGCCACAATGTAATAAATATAACTTCTCAAAAAGAGATAAATAAAAATCTATTTCATTTGGAAATTTTAAAATAACTTTAAATAATTCATGACAAAATAATGGAAATTAGATTATTATATAATATTTCAAAATAATTATATATGCATCAGGTTTGACTCAATGGAAAGAGTGTCAGACTAGGGACTGAAGGGTCCCAGGTTCAATTCCAGTCAAGGGCATGTACCTCAGTTGCAGGCCCCACCCCAGGGGTTGCAGGCCTTGGCTGGGGTGTGTGTGAGGGCAACCAATTGATGTGTCTTTCTCACATCAATGTTTCTCTCTCTGTCTCTCTCTCCCTTCCACTCTCTCTAAAAATCAATGGAAAAATATCCTCAGGTGAGGATTAAAAAGATAAATAATTATATATGCAAAATCAACATATCAAAACTTGAGGGATTCAGTTAAAGCATTTTTTTATAGAACCATAGATTTAAATGTGTAAAGTAGAACCAGGGGCTCAAAATTAATTAATAAAATACATATCATAAAATTAGAAAATATTTAGAATTAAAGCCAAAGTGGAGACAATGAAAAGACTTAATAAGAGTGGAAGTTTTCTTATAATGTTAAATCAAGAAAAAAAAGTAAGAACTAAACAATATTAAGAGACTGTAACTTCATATGCTACAGAAATTTAAAAGGTAATAAATTAATAGTATGGATAATTCTATGCTAATATATTTAAAAACTTAGATGAACTAGATAAATCCTACAAATTTACACTAAAGCAAGAGTAAATGAAAAAAAAAGAGTAAATGGAGAATTTTAAAAAATTAAAAATAAAAGAAAATCTGAATAGGTCTATAAAAGTATAAAGGTATGTTTACCCTAAAAATGCAAGGTTGGTTTAATATTAGAAAATATTACAGATAATTCTCATATTAATAAGAAAAAAGTTAAAAATCTCTGTAGATGTAGAAAAGTCATTTGAATGATGTAGAAAAAAAATTTTTGAAATAAATGCAAATTTACTCATGAATTTTTTTTAAAACTTTAGAGTAACTAGGGTTTTTTCTTTCCTAAGGGAGGGTAATCATAAGCATCAACTTCAAATGTCATACTTAATGGTGAAATGTTGAAAATATCCCTTTGAGGAAGAATATCCCGTGTTCATGGATTGGTAGAATCAACATCATTAAAATGTCCATACTACCCAAAGCAATCTATAGATTCAATGCAATCCCCATTAAGATACCAACAGCATATTTCACAGACCTACAACAAACTCTCCAAACATTCATATGGAATAACAAAAGACCCTGAATAGCCGCAGCAATCCTGAGAAAGAAGAACAAAGTTGGAGGATCACAATACCAGATATCAAGTTATATTACAAAGTCACTGTTCTCAAAACCTCCTGATACTGGCACAAGAACAGACATGTAGACCAATGGAACAGAACAGAGAACCCAGAAATCAACCCAAACCATTATGCTCAATTAATATTTGACAAAGGAGGCAAGAGCATACAATGGAGTCAAAACAGTCTCTTCAATAAATGGTGTTGGGAAAATTGGACAGATACATGCAGAAAAATGAAACTAGACCACCAACTTACATCATACACAAAAATATACTCAAAATGGATAAAGAACTTAAATGTAAGATGGGAAACCATAAAAATCTTAGAAGAAGCTATAGGCAGCAAAAATATCAGACATACTAGTATGTCATAGCAATATCTTTACTGATACAGCTCCTAGGACAATGGAAACTAAGGAGAAACTAAACAAATGGGACTACATCAAAATAAAAAGCTTTTGCACAGCAAAAGAAACCATCAACAAAACAATAAGAAAGCCCACTGCATGGAAGAACATACTTGCCAATGTTATATCCGATAAGGTTTTAATCTCCAAAATTTATAGGGAACTCATACAACTTAACAAAAGGAAGATAAACAATCCAATCAAAAAGTTGGCAAAGGACCTAAATAGACACTTTTCCTAAGAAGACATACAGAAGGCCAAGAGACATATGAAAACATGCTCAAAATCACTAATCATTGAGAGATGCAGATCAAAACTATAATGAGGTACCATCTTACACCTGTCAGAATGGCTATCATCAACAAATCAACAAATGACAAGTGGAGATAAAGGAACCCTCATGCACTGCTGGTGGGAATGCAGACTGGTGCAGCCACTGTGGAGAATGGTATGGAGTTTGCTCAAAAAATTAAAAATGGAACTCCCATTTGACCCAGTGATCCCACTTCCAGGAATATATCCCAAGAAACCAGAAATGCCAATCAGAAAGAACATATGCACCCCTATGTTCATAGCAGCACAATTTACAATAGCTAAGATTTGGAAATAGCCTAAGTGCCCATCAGCAGATGAGTAGATTAAAAAATGGTGGTACATCTACATAATGGAATACTACACTGCTGTAAAAAAAGAAGGAGCTCTTACTATTTGCAACAGCATGGATGGACCTGGAGAGCATTACGCTAAGCGAAATAAACCAGTTGGAGAAAAATAAATATCACATGATCTCACTCATTGGTGGAATACAATGATCAACATAAACTGATGAACAAAAATAGAGCCAGAGTCATAGAAGCATTGAACAGACCATCCAACCTAAGAGGGAAGGCAGGGGAGAAGGGGTGATAAGAGATCAACCAAAGAACTTGTATGCATGCATACGAGCATAACCAATGGACACAGACAGTAGAGGGGTGAGGGCATGTGCTGGGGAGCGGCTGGGGAGAGGTCAATGGGGGGAAAAGGAGACATATGTAATACTTTAAACATATTAAAGTAAAAGGACTTAAATTTTAAAAAAAGAAGAAAAAGGAAACTTAAAAATAAATTAATTAAATTAAATTAAATGGGTCTGGGAGAGGCCACGTGCCCCTGGGTCCGGGTGAGGCCAAGCGCCCCTGGATCCGGGTGAGGCTGGGTCCCGGGTCCAGGTGAAGCCACGCGCACCTGGGTCCAGGTGAGGCCACGCACCCCCTGGGTCCGGGTGAGGCCACGTGCCCCTGGGTCCGGCCGAGACCAAACCAGAGGGAGTCGGACCTGCATTACCACCATTTGTCCACCATCCAGAGCTGAGGGGTCAGTGCCGACATGTACACATGAGGAACCGGTGGACATTGATATTGGGTCTCAAAAGAACTGTTGGTCCAGAAAGAAACTCACTACAGACTGATTCATTTTCCTGTCAGCATAACTATTATTGCTCGTCTCACATTCAGTTCATATAAGTATATCTCTAGTGACACATGATTTCGCTCATCTAGGGGAAATGATGAACAACATAGACTGATGAACAACAACAGAACCAGAAACAAGTAGGCATCGATCGGACTATCGGCCTCAAAGGGAGGATAGGGGAGGGTGGGGGGAGGGGGGAGAGATCAACCAAAGGTCTTGTGTGCATGCATATGAGCCTAACCAATGGTTAAGTTCAACAGGGGGTTGGGGCATCCGTGGGGAGGGGTGTGGAATGGAAATGGGGGGATGAGGACAAATATGTGACATCTCAATCAATAAAGAAATTTAAAAAAATAAAAAAATAAAAATAAATAAAAAAAATTAAATTAAAACCTGAAAAAAAATTCCTTTGAAATATCTTCCTGCCTTTATTATATCTCTTATTATGAATTACAATATTCTATTTACATGTTGGGGATAAAAAATAAATAAAATAAAAAAAAGTCATCTGTTTGGTGCTTGGAGACAAACTTAACACATCTCTTGATACTTTAGAATTACTACAGCATAATATACAATTATCCCAGGCAAACATACAAACTAATTCTTTGAATGTCTGGCAGCAATTTAAAAAGGACATGTAAGGATTTAACCCTTTTCATTGGGTAGAGGGCCTCCTGGGAGGGCACCTGAGCATTCTATATGGGTCCCTCTTACCCTTTAGGCCAAGAGAGACCCTCTTCTCACAATTCAATTGCTCACAACTGTTGCATGAGCTCTCTGTTCATGTTGAGGTTGAAGTCTCGTGATGATTGGTGCCATGGATCTGTCTCTCACCCAGTAGGGCCCTCCCTGGAGAAGAAACCCGGGTTCCAAAAGATATGTGATCAGTGCTGGGGCCCCACCAGCAGGCGAGGGGATCCCAAGGCAGGTGCTGGGCATGGAGGCCACGGGGGCATAGGCTACCAAGGAGACAAAACTGAACCTCACGTCACCCTTCTTGGCCCTGGAGGATGGCTGGTTAGCCAGAGACGGGTAAGATTCCTCAAGGAAGGAACAACCTAAGACAGGCACAGTCGCAGAGGGGCCATCCGGAGAGAATTTGGGGATCAACAGAGGTGGGGCACAGACCCTCACCCCCCTAACATTGCAGGGGCCTGAATCCTAGCCCCTTCTGAGGGAGGTCTCCTGCCCCCATGGCTGCTTTGTGCTTCCCATGCCCAGCTCAGATCAGGACCCAGGTGACCGACAGAGACTTGGCCGACAGCAGCTGCCCTCTCACTCCAACAAGAATTGTTTGAGTTGCCTTGTACCCATGGTGTGGGGAAGTGGGTCTACGATATCTAAATCCAGCCTACCACCAGGAATGCTCAGGACCTACTCAAGAAGGCAAATAATCCCTTCCACCAATATTTACAGGGTAAAACAAGATTATTGTTAGAGTAATAAATTTGACAGTAAAATAGTAGTCAAGTTTTCAGGCAAATTTAAATTGGCTAGTTGAAACAAGTGAATATTCTAGAAAAATTAATTGTACCGGATAAAAAGGTGTTCCTAAAGTGTCAACTAAAATTTTTATTGGTACTTCATCTCATGATAAAATTGTGCACCATATAATGAACCTAAAACAGTAATATTATAGTGCAAAAAATTAAAATTTAAAAGCCATCAAGACTACATTATAAAATTTTCAAAAGCCTCCTAACATTTAAATCAAAAAAGGAGGGGATAGTAGAGGAATATCATGTAAGGAAAAATATCCTGTAAGTAAATTACATCTAGAAAATTAATACTTTAGAAAATTAATTGTAAGGCTAAAAGCAAGACACCCATGAAAAACACACAAGGTGACAAAACAAGCCAGAGGAAAATCACTTGGGCAAAAATTGAAAAAGGATCCCCAGTCAAATTTATAGAAAATATTCCTTTATTAACCTTTGGTCGAGAATATGTTTGTATATTTTCAGAAAACAACTCCGAGACCATGTGGATTCCAGCAAGAGAGGAATCGACAGGACTACTCCAGCCATGAAGACAGAAGAGAAGCAGTCCAGAGACGGAAGACGCTGATGAGGCCTTCCCATACTAGCAGTTAGCAGCTGTGCATCACTGCAGATTGCCCAGGTCCAAACCGGACAGAGTCGGACCTGCATTACCACCATTTGTCCACCATCCAGAACTGAAATGTCAGTGCTGACATGTACACATAAGGAACTGTTGGACATTGAAATTGGGTCTCAAAAGAACTGTTGGCCCAGAAAGAAACTCACTACACACTGATTCATTTGCCTGTCACCATAACCATTATAGCTTGTCTCATTTTCGGTTCTTATAAGTGTATTTCTAATAGCACATGATCTCACTCATCTAGGGGAAATAATGAACAACATAGACTGATGAACAAGAACAGACCCAGAAACAAGGAGGCATGGATCAGACTGTCGGGCCTTGGGGGGAGGGTAGGGAAAGGTGGGGGTAAAGGGGGAGATCAACCAAAGGACTTGTGTGCAGGCATATGAGCCTAACCAGCAGTTAAGGACAACAGGGGGGTGGGGGCATGTGTGGGGAGGGGTGTGGGATGGGAATGGGGGGACAAGGACAAATATGTAATACCTTAATCAATAAAGAAATTTTTAAAAAAAGAAGAAAAAGGAAACTTAAAAATAAATTAATTAAATTAAATTAAAACCTGAAAAAAAATCCTTTGAAATATCTTCCTGCCTTTATTATATCTCTTATTATGAATTACAATATTCTATTTACATGTTTGTCTCTCCTGTCTCACCTCCTCCACCCTGTCCCAATGCTTAGAATAGTTCCTGGCATAAAGCAGGTGTGCCATTCACGTTTGTTGAAGGAATGAATGGATGAATGAGGCAGAGTTCCCTACTGCTAAAATACAGGTTGCATAAAGGTCACCAGGTAAGTTCTGATTCCCCGGCGGTATCCATTAGCACTCAAGGACTTTTTTAATGGAATTTGAGTACTGCAAATGTGTTGCCCTGTGATATTTAAGACGTTCCAGATGGCTCTTGTACCTTCCCAACTTTACTGTGTAAACATCATATCCCCAATTTGTTTTCACTTACTTAACTTTTCTGAGAATCAGTTCTTTCCTCTGTAAGTGGAAATAATAATAATAGTGGGTTTGCCTCACAGGGTTGTTGTGAGAATTTAATAAATATTCATGAAACTGCTTAGTGCTTATCAACTAGTATGTATATAGTAAATGTTGGCTATTGTACTATGGTTGTAATTATTAGTAACATTAGGGTTATTTCATTAGGGTTATGGTATCTGGTATAGTACTTTGTACATAAAAGCAACTTCTCAAAAAATGTTTGCTAAATGAATGAATGAGTGGTCTATGATGCTGAAATACACTGGTGGCCTTTATTCAATCTGCATTCACTTTCATTCACTAATTCATTCATTCAGCAAAAATGAATTGTATGTCTGCTGCATGTCGGATGCTATACTAAGCACTGGGAATACAGAGATGGTTAATGATAAGACATGGTTCTAGCCTTTGAGGAGCTCATAGCATATCTGAAATCACTCAGCAGCATGAATTTATTTTAATTTGAAAAATCTACATTGGCAGCTCTCTATTTTTATACCTACCTTTTACAAGCAAGGTACTTTGACCTTAGTCAAGACAGAGTCAGCATGGACAAAATCCAACCCAAAGCAGAGCACAGATGTTCTTATAAAGACTTGAGCCCAGGACTAGGATGAACTCACTTTGCTACAGTGGTTGGTCTTAAAGGGCAGCCTAGAGAATCAAGGACATATTCAAAGAGCGTCCTGAGCTAAGGCATAGTTTAGAAAATTATTGGCAACTGAAGGTCCCACCTCAAGGCTAGACCATGGCCATGGGGAATGGTATGTAGAGTCCCAACTAGAAGTAACCAGTAGGAGACATGTCCCATGCATCAACACTTCCCCCAATATGTGAGAGAATGAATTTAAGAGAAGAGATGATATGAGAAAGGTGATATACGGCAGTATCCTTCACTAGGAAAGAGATATGCCAGAGATGGGAAGGGTGGTCTCAGCCCCAAGCCCTAGAAAAGTTTCACATACTTGTAAATTACCAGACAGACTGAGGAAATTAGTATAATATCATATTGTCTTATATCGGTTAAAATAAAAATAGTAATGCCCTATAGGAGATAGATTTTTGCCACATTTTATAGTTGCTTACAGACATTTGAGAGCCCTTGTAATGTTTGAAAAACTTTCTGCCTTATGAATGTCAAGTTCTCAAGTTAGAAACAAGTCTCCTCAACTCCTTAGCTGCTAAGATGGACCCATAAGACCTAGGATCCACCAATCAAGTGTTGCCATATAATACTTGTATTCAAAAGTAAACAATGTGAAGAAGAAGAAGGCCTGTGAAATTTCTATTCTAGAGAACATGTGGCTAATCTGTCCAAGTCTTAAGAGAGCAAAAGGGCAACGTTTCTGGTGTCTAGTCCCTTCTGTGTTTGTTGTGCAATGGAGTTGAGGTATGGAATGACAGGAGTCATACTTTTTCCAGCAAAGGTTCTTGTAGCATAGTTAGCCATTATTTCTAGTTGTGTAGTATTCAAGCCAGAGTCTCTGACCCACCAGGAAATTGGGGAGTTTTTCTGCTTAACCCAACCTGGATTCTATAAACCAACAATACTGATAGATTCAATGAGTTATACCAATATCTCAACCCTGAGGATGGATTCGGGAGTTACATGGACACCCAGGACCAACATCTGAGTCACTAAATGCCAGGTCTCATTGATGGTAAAGGAGACAGAGCATACGGTTGCTCTAGCACCTGTGGCTGGATTACCAAATATTCTTTCTATGAAACATGGCTTAATTCAGGGGTTTACATATTGCCTACTATTTTCTCCTCTCAAGAATACTCAGGAATCAGAGCTGGCCTGCAGTTTGCTGGGTGAAAGATGTAGGAAGGGAGAAGAAAATCAGAAGCTGGGGAAATGAGGCCAAGTGTAACGGCCTCTACCCTACCTTTCAGAGGCATCCCCATTTCCTCCCATCTGAACTCTACTAACATTCTAAGAGTTTTCCCTATAACCAGGTATTTTTTTAAAGTGGGGGGGGGCGGGGAGAGAGACAACAAAAAGAAGGAAAGTATATTTTTCTCATTTATTACCAGAAAACTGCCCTTACTGCTTTTAAAGAATGTGTGTTTTGCTTCCTACTTATTCCTGTGGCTGCTATGAACTTTCAAGATACTACATTTGATATAAGAAACATAATTTCATTTCTTCACCTTAATATCAAAAGCCTAACTGTGCATCATTCTGTGATAGGGAGGCTAAAGGCTCCTCTTCCTGGAGTAATCCCTGAGCTAGGCAGCAGGGCATAGAGATAAAGAAGACCCAGCTTCTGACTCAGGGAGCTGGATTGAGTGGGAGACACACAGATGTACCCCAGTGGAATGAAAGCATAACCAATACAAATACAAAGTGTTAGGGAAGCCATCCTTGCCTTCTCCACAAGTGGAAAGGGCAAAGGCTTTACAGAAAGAAGTGACACTTTGGTCTTTATGTAATGAATGGAACTTGGATGATAAAATGAAGACATCCCAGGAAGAGGAAGCAACATAAACAGAGGCGCGGAAGTGCTGACTTGCAAGCCCTGTTCAGGGAACATTGAATACTTGATGAGGAGAGTATAGTGGTGTGTAACAGAGGAATGGGGTGGTGGGGAGGACAGGCTGTTCTCTGGGCTTCTTCCTCAGTTAGAAAGAAGCCAGGTATGACAACACTTGATTGAAAGATTATGGCATAGAGTCACTAAAAAGTTGAAACAGAGTAAAAAAACAAACAAAATAAAAATCCAGACACTTCACCCCAATATCCCATCCACTGAACTCTTCATAAACCTCATACATTCCAAATATTGCTTGGTAAAATATGATTTTTAAAAGAGGATATTCTTTGATAGAACTTAATCAAAGTATTTTATTCAGTTAAAAATTAGCATAAAGATAATGGTGAGGAACTCACAGAAGGCTGAAGTGCTACTGAACTGTAAAGAGAAAAGGGTCATAAAAGGGAAATATTCAAACTTGAAACATTGAGTCTATACTTCGGACCCTGAAATGGCTAAATTTTCAGGATACTCCAATTTCCTCTTGACTGGTTCACACACTTCTAGTTCCTTCCCTATCTCACCCTAAGCCCTCTTTGCCTCCCAGAAAGTGGGAAATGTCCCTCTTAGAGAGATCGAATGAAACAGGGAGAGAAACTATATATTTTAGTCTGAATCCCCCATCAACTCAGAAAGGAGGCAGCATTGACCTAACTTAGCACCATATACCTCACCTTTCAGCTGGTACCTTTGTGTACCCCTGGCTGATGCCAGCAACTCTGCCCCACGTCTCCCCCTCAGCTCTCCCAGGCTTCTTAGAACTCAGATTCCCAAGACAAAGCACAATTGAGGCCCAGTTAGTGCTCAAGTTTACTGAGAATTAAACCATAGGCAGATACCATCAAAACACATTTCACTTGTGACCTTTCACAGCCAACGAATGGGAAGGATTTTCCTTTGCCGGGATTGAATTTAAAACGACTTCCCAGGAGCGAAAGGTCAGCCCATGGAATCATGATATCCAGTTAAACACAGCTAAATAGAACGTTTTAGCATGACAATAAATGGAGTTATATTTAGCTGATTTGGGAAACTATCTGGCCGAGGGAAAGGGAGGAGTACAGAGATTCTTCATCTACCACCCCTCCTCCTCCAGCTGGAAAAAGTAATGGAGTAGTGTAGGCAAGCACAAAGGTGAAGAATTTTCCTAAGTCTGTCCATGTCTCTGCTTTCCCAACATTTACCATGTTCTGAGTAGGACGTGGTGGTTGAACTGCATAAAGGCTATATTGTCTTCTTGACACACACATGAAATTCCTATTAGCATGACTGGAGCAAGATGGGCTCCAGAGGGAGAACATACCCTCAAATAACTTTCTAGGGAGCTTTGATTTCTAGATATGTATGAGGTGAAAGCACATTAGCCAAACTGGCTTTGATAACAAATGCATTCTTTTTCAACAAGGAAAGACTGGAGGCGAAAAAAATAGTTGGCACCCGTCTGCCCTTAACTTGAAATGCCCCATGCCATTTTGAAATAGCCTTATACTTTGCTGTTGTTAACTAACAGATGGTTTTGTTAGCTGATGACTGTTTCTCTAAATAACTCCTGACAATAAAGGGCTGTGATACATGAGAGCAAAATGGGGACCATAAGTGGTAGCCTTTTACCTCCAGAATCTTACCTTGTCGTCCATCCTGAAATTTGATGTGTGTAATTGCAGCCACTGGGAAGGTGTGGAGTGCTATAGCATCACAGATCTGCCAAGAGTTAGAAGAGATTATAGATGTATATTGTTTTCTTAGACGGGAAAAAAAATATATTTAATTGAAACCAATTTAGAAATCAGGATCCCTGTAAGTTTAGAGTGAGAAGGTTTTCAATGAAATACTGTTTCATTCTGGCTGAGAGACCCATAATGTTTCTCTCCCAGGCTGAGTGTGCCATTTGATAGGGAATCCACTGTTTGTACTTGTTCCCCAAGACTCTATCTACTACACAATAAACTAGTACTCTGGGTAAATATAATCCATAGGGATTTAGCAAAAACCACCAGCCCTTGTGGATTTTATCTAAACATTGTTTCACTTACAGTGACCAATCCCTCAACTTCTAAGATCTTTTTAAGGTAAACCAGCCTTCTTTTGTTTTATCTTTTTTAAAATCTAACCTAATCTGGCTATCTATAACTCCATTTCTTATCTTTTATTCTGTCTTTAGACAATCCAAAATAGGATAACCCAACTTATTTAGGTACAATATGGGTCCCTTTCAAATTTCTTGCTAAGGAAAACATCTGACCAAATAACATTACTAAACTCACAGATACTCGGGCTTCAAGCTCTTGGCTCCTAACGGTCTATATTGGCCCAGCCACTTTGAGTCTACCCTCAACCTAGGAAGACCTTGATACCATATAAGGGAGAATAGGCCTTTACACAAATCAACAAACATGTCTTACTTAGAACTTGGTAAATGTTAGGAAAATGATCATCTTATCTCTCCAAGTTTCCTCTTTTCTCCTTATATATTGCTGACCTCTCATTGTTCTCCTAATACCTTACCTGGCCTCTGCAGTGTGACATGCGGGTCTGTGAAGCCCAGAATCCAAAGCTCCATTTCCTGATTAATAATTTAATTTCTCACCCTTGGTTCAAAGGGTTCCATAATGATTTTAGACTGCCACTAAAATGAACCACCCCAATCTGTACTCTTCCACCATCCAGGTCTGTGACCACCCATTATCTCTCAACCCCACTCTGCTCTAGATTCCCCTAAAACTATATATTATTCCCAAAAATGCATGGCTGCAAAAGGCCTAGATGACCATAGATTATTGAAATATTTCCTTTTAGGTACAGCTAGAATATTGTTGTCACAACTCCATCATTAAGAAGGGGAGATAATGGTGAATTGAACTATAGCAATGGCAGTAGGAAGAAAAATCATCATATTCAAATTATATTTTTGATAAGACTTGATAACTGATTGACAAAAAGAGATTTTTAAAAAGGAAAGTTCAGGATGACTTTCAGATTTCTGACTTAGAAAAGGTGTTGGATGCTGGATGTGATAAAAGATTAGGGGCAAAGAGTTTGAGATTTGAAAATGATTGAAACAAGGGCTATATATGCACAGGTCTCCTTTAATCCCATTATTTATCAAGACTTATGTGAAATCTCTGTACAAATGTCCAGGACTAAAATATCTTTTATTTGAATAAATGTCAAAAAAGTAGAGTAGGGAAACCTTTATCAAATCACAAAACTTTGAAACACAGTTCCCTTGTCTACAAGTGGTGATAACAATATTTATTCAGCACATTGGTGAAAATAGAACACGCATTTTACAAACCACCTAATACAATGCCTGGCACGTTATACTCAACAAATGATAGGTGCTATTGTACCTATGATTTGGAAAGGCTTACTTCACATGATCCAAGGATTGAGTCAGGCAATTTGAAAACCAATAACTGAACCAACAATAAAGTACTGAAAAATGCAGAGGGCACCCAACTTAGACTGTGTGATCTCATGGATTCACTGCTATTATTTACTGTTTACCTAGCATTTTAGTCCAGTACATTTCAAGGTCAGTCATTATCATTTATCGAACACAGGAAATGAGACTAGCACTTCACGGATGGGAAAAACACAGCAGCACCCTTGCTGGTAGGAGTCATATAGTTCAACTCAAACAAGTTCAAACACTAGATGGCCTGAAGCCATTGTCTGTGAGCAAATCTCTATACCAAGACATCAAAGAAAACAACCTGAAAGTACCTCTGGCTTTCTCCCGTATGTAGACACAGGCTGAGTAGTTTTGTTGTATATACAGGATATGCAACCTCAAGAAAACCTTGGGCTCAGAGTGGTAAATTGTACAAACCTTTCCCTCAAAGAAAGCCTTATGTTCTCTCTTTTTGAAAATGACAAATTATGAGTAATCTATCTTTTTCACATAAAATAAATAGTTCTGAGAATACCTATAAATACATAAAACCAGCAGAAAAACTAAATGTGCCTCAAAAAGAAAACCCACACACACACAAAAAAAAAAAAATCTCTTTTGTTAATAAAAAGGACACACATTTTCCCCAAACCCTGTTACTGATTGAAATCTTCTCTAAAAGAACTTGTCATGTCATCATGCAAAAAATTTTCAGAATCATCTACCATGGTTACAGTATAAGCTACTGGCAGCCCACATGCCCACCCACAAAGATGTGTGTATCAGTCAGGATTATTTGGTTGCAGGTAACAGAACTGGATCCTGGTTAACTCAAAGTAATAATAAAATTAATAATAATAATAAAGTAGATTCCAGAATCTAATGAAAAAGTGAACACTTGGGCCTAGGATCAAAGATGCTCTAAGGAAACAAGCAATGTGGACCCTGAGAAGACAGAGTCATTTGATGTGAGTCCCAAGAGAGAATGCATCTGCTGAAATGGACTCCCCATGGTTAACTGAGGACTCCAATTTTATGAATAATAACAGTCTAGTGGCCATTTGCCTTCATATCACAATGCTGATTTGACATTGTGAAAGGAGAGAGGGAAGGAAGGAGGATTGGGTAGGAAGAGCCTCAGACTGCAATGTAGCTTGAGAAAGTCCCAGCCATGCCAATGGGGAGCCCCAGAGCAAAGGCTGCCCATTAGAGGAGTCCTGTATTGGGCAGAAGTGACCTGGCTCTACAGAACCCCTGCTGTGCTATTACTGGCAATGAGCAGTCTTAGAAGACTTGGAATTGAAAGTTGTGGTGGTTCCCAAAGTTGCAACATCTGGAAGCTGGTTTTCTCTTAATGGGCGATCTGAGAGCACACTTCCATGGCCTTAGAAAATAAAAGGCTCCCTGTTTCTAATGATGATTAGATCAAATTCAATATCAGCACTAAATTTTCTCTCCTCATTTTTACCATGGATTCTGTACACTTTCCTCCTTGAATACAGTTCATTCCTTTCTTCTCATTCAAATACAGGCATGGATTTAAAGTTAACAGATGTCAACTTTGAAAATTAAACATAGAAATGGCTTTTCTATGTGCCAAGACCATCAAAAACTACTGTCACCCCATCATTTTTCAAATATCCCCCACTTAAGTGCTACACTTTCAGTAAGTGTCTATATCTAGCTTATAAACCAAAGCTGGCATTCTTTCGCTTCCATACCAAATTCTGGGATACCTCTCCTCTAAATTAGTCTGAAAGAAAATGTGCAAATAATTATGATACATAGAGTATACATTTATAGATATTTAGTTGTAAAATATGCAAAGTATGTAATAATCACAGAATACTAAACATACTAGTAAATGGTGAAAAGTGCTAAGGGAGTACCAAGTTCCAAGACAGGAGGTCCAAGACAGGAGAGGTGACTTCCAATGAGGAGGACTGGGAGAGAGTTTCAAGGAAAATATGTCATTTAATCTGGGTCTTCAAAGATGAATAGAATTTGTACATGCGAAGATGGTAAATGATACTGACAGATGGAAGACAAAAAAACATAGAGCCTAGAAAGCACAGCCTTGTAAAACACAGTAACAAAATCTTAGGGCAGCGATTTTCAACCTTTTTCATATCATGGTATATATAAACTAACTAGAGGCCCGTTGCATGAAGGCCTTCCTTCCCCTGGCTTCCGGCACTGGTTTTCCTCCAGCACCCGGGACCCAGGCCTTCCACCTTTGCTCCGGCCGGAGTCTGCCACCTTAGCTGCAGACTCCAGCCAGAGTCTTCCCTCTTCTCTTCGCTGCAGACTCTGGCCAGAGTCTGCCATCTTCATCTTCACTGCGGCTGGAGTGCAGCTCCTGTAGATCCCTTCTTCCCCCACCCTCCCTCTCATAGCAGGCGTCCTTTCCTGCCCGGCCACTCTGTGCCTAAAGTGGCTGGGCTGCGGGGCCACCTCCATCTTTGTCCTTCTAATTTGCATATTCCCTCCTGATTGGCTGGTGGGCATCGTGGAGGTATGGTCAACTTGCATCTTTCTCTTTTATTACTGTAGATTAATAAAATTCTGTGGCATACCAAAAAAATGTATTGTACTTTTTGCCAATCTGACAAAAAGGTAAAATTTTGATTCATTCACACTGGACAGCTATTGTATGGCTGTTGTGTTTTTTGTTTGTTTGTTTTTTGGGGTTTTTTTGGCAATCTAAGGGAAAAGAGGTCAGTGCCCCTGACTAAATAGTCAAGCATTGCATGTTTTAAAAAATCTTGCGGCACAAGGGTTTAAAATCGCTGCCTTAGAGCATAATCGTTTTTCATGACAGCAGGGACTTATTAACTGACAAATTTCAGGCAGCTCTTGGGACCTACATTTTAAATCTAAAATACTATTGGCTTGCTAATCACAAGTAGATATACTATTATTGATAATGTTTGATGGTAGAAAAATTCACTTGAGTATAAATCTCATCTTTTTCTCTTGGCCATGAGGACATTCTGCCTTGAGGATACGTTTTATTAGCATATACAGCATATGTTAAAACACAGAACTGAAGACATCCATGAAGTGTAGCTATTGCGTGACAGAGTGTTTAAAAATAAGTTTAAGAGCATGTCATTAGTTCAAGTGGTGTCTCTGACACCAAATAGCTGCTCTTTGACTGATCTAAGAATAAACTCATTCCGTACAGTGTTCCATTAGTGATTTTAATTGCATGCTAAGCTTTATAATTTGTTGCTGTCATTAGGTTCATGTACTGTGCTAATATTTATTATGCATATTATATAACACCTTATTAAGTTTATTTCCCGCTTTCTATAAATGTTTCATCTGACTTGCATGTAAGGAGCTAACTTTCATATCTACTAAAACTAGTGCTTGAGGCAGTGCCCTCAGCCGTCCCAGATCTGTCTCTTGCTTCAACAGTGTTTGGAGGGAACAGACCCAGGGACGCCCCTTCTTCCAGACTCCAGCCACTCTATTGCATCTCATCCAGTCACCACCTTCAGAACCACCTCCAGGACCAGCCAACACACCGGATTTTTTTTCTGCCTTAACTCCTTATTGCCAAACAACCATGAACTCCCAAATTCATCAGAATTAATCCACTGAGGTGGAGGCTGCGGTCAACTGCCTGGCCAGCGTGCATCTGTGGGCCTCCCATACCTACCTCTCTCTGGGCTTTTATTTCGATCATGATGATGTGGCTCTGGAGGGTGTGGGCCACTTCTCCACAAGTTGGCAGAGAAGAAGCACAAGGGCGCTGAGCATCTATCTCTTAAAGTTGCAAAACAAGCGAGGTGACTGCATTCTCTCCCAGGACGTGCTGAAGCCTCCCCAAGATGAGTGGGCAAAACTCATGACACCATGGAAGCCGTCCTGGCCTTGGAAGGAACCAGACCCAGGCCCTTGTGGAGCTGCAGGCCCAGGGTTCTCCCCGCTCAGACCCTCAGCTCTGTGACTTCCTGGGTGAGCAGGTGAAACTCATCAAGAAGATGGGCGACACCTGACTAACATCCATAGGCTGGCCGGCCCCCAGGCTGGGCTGGACCAGTATCTCTTTGAAAGGATTCCCCTCAAGCACGACTAGGAGCCTTTGGAGCCCAGAAGCCTTTGAGAGGCCCCTCTGCATTTCCCTGGTGTCTGGCTTTCACCTGAGCCTCTTCCTGAAACTACTAGCCATTCTTTTAACCACCCTGAAGCCCTCTCCAAATGAAACAATAAAGCTTTTGCATTAAAAAAAAAAAAAGTAGTGCTTCAGTTAAAGGTCCTCTTAGTATTCTAAACAGAGTTTTTAAATTTTTTTCCTTTGTTTTAGAGAGAAGGAAGAAAGAGGGAGAGAGAAAGAGAAACTTTGATGTAAAAGAGAAACATCACTTGGTTGCCTCCTGCATGCACCCACACTGGGGATCACACCGGCAACCTGGGCATGTGCCCTGACCAGGAGTCGAACCCATAACTCTTCAGTGCACAAGATGATGCTCCAATTAACTGAGCCACACTGGCCAGGGCTAAAAAGGGTTTTAAATTGTTTATAGAAGGAAAAAGGAAATGGTTTGTTTCCTAAGAGGGAAAAAAGTACATATACATCCTATTATACAACATCTGTGCCCTGAAGACCATAAATAATATTAATGGTAATTACTTGATTTGTCTTTTCTATGCCCTCCATGGAGCCATTTCTGACAAATGGTACCAATATATGTATCCTCCTTTAACTCACATCCTATATAATAAAGCCCAGCGACCAAAACAGTGGAACAACCAGAACAACCAGAGACCAGGGATATCAGGCAGGCAAGCAAGTGGTTAGGAGTGATGAGACAGGCAGGCAGAGGTGGTTAGGGGTGATCAGGCAGGCAGGCAGCGTAGTTAGGGGCAATCAGGCAGGCAGGCAAGCGAGCAGTTAGGGGCAATCAGCAGGCATACAGAGTGGTTAGGAGCCATCAGGCAGGCAGGCGAGCCGTTAGGAGCCAGCCATCCCGGATTGCAAAAGGGATGTGCGACTGCCAGTGTAGGCCCGAGCCACAGCAGGATAGGGCCTAAACCAGCAGTTGGATATCCCCTGAAAGGTCCTGGATTGCAAGAGGGTGTAGGCCAGGCTGAGGAACCCTCCCCCTGCTCCCTCCCCGTGCATGAATTTCATGCACCGGGCCTCTAGTTCAATGAATAAAGGGTGCTTCACTTTTAAGTACCTAGCACAGTGTCTCAGATATTAAAGTTGAATGAAAATGTTTAATTAAAAAAAATCTTAATGTAATAATTAAGATTTACTTTCAAAACATTCTCTGCATCACATCATATCTTATTCTCCATAAATCAGGATGGTGGTAGAGACACAAAATCAGAATATACTTACAGAGCAACAGCAAATCCCTCGTCATTATCCTACCTCATAACCTTGCCTCTCCTATCAACTTCCTTTCATTCTTTCTCTACTCCTTTCTAAACTTAACTCTTTGACACAGCAATCCCTGCTGAACATCTGCCATGTAAATATGAAGAATGTGTAAGCACTCAAGAGCATTTCTGTGGGTCTTGTCTTTCTTCTTCCCTTGATTTTTCCCAATTTCTTTCTTGAGAAAAAAAAACATGAATATGTGAGTCCATAGGTCTTATTCTTCCTGCCAAACCAAAAATGTAATAAAAGAAATTTTTTCATTTACTATATGTCAGAGATATAAAGCTTTTTAAGACAATAGTACTATTTTCTTAAAAATATAAGTTAAAGTAGATAAAAAGTCGGTGAAGAAGTATTGTATATTTATGCTCTAAATGTAAATATGTAAATATTTTTGGATGATAGTACACTGATCCCTCTTTCATAATTGAGCTGGTCACTCAAATTATTGTTTCTGTCTTTGTTGACCTTTCGGCAGAAACAGGGTCCAATGAGAGAATTGACTGATCCACACGAGTCTCTCATGGATAAAAATAAAATGTATCACTGCTTTCCTGCTAATAAGTCTGTCGCATGGGATGAGCCTGGGCTCCAGAGGCAGATATACCTGGGTTTAAATCCCAAGTCTTCTGTTTTGTATGTTACCCAACCTCTCTGTGCCTCCCATCCTTGAGGAAATAAGGTAAATAATTCACATTTTATAAGGCTATTGTTAGGGTTAAGTGGGAAAATGTATATGATGCATCTAGTACAAAGCAGGTACTCCATTAAGTCAATGTTTTTATTCCCAGGTTATTTAAATTTTTTTTCTTATTTTCACTCAACATTCTTTAAAATTGCCCTAGAAAAATCTGTTACACACACGTGAGGCAGCAGCATTCCTAGAAAGCTCCTGTCATGTCACTTCATCACAAGTATGTGTAGCAACCCTCAAATCAGTCAGGGAAAGGAGGGCCAATTAAAGCAGGTGTAGGTTTTCTTAGAATACAACTGAGGGAGTGACATGCCTATCATCAAGTGTGTCTTCCAGAAGGTGAGTTTTACATTTTAAAACAAAAGAACCTAAACTCTAAGTTATGAATAAATTACTGCTACTTAAAAGGCTTTTTTTAAGTCATGGGTTTCTTATCACTTCCTATGAATAAAAACACTAGACAACTGGAGAGATGATAGGAAAGAAATGGATTTGATGGTGAACTGGTGGTATTGATTGATGATCTTGTTTCATCTATAGCTGAAGAGCAAAGTCAACAGAGAAGGGGTATGGAAGTACAAGAAGGAAAAGAAGAGCGTCAGCCTGCGGACCAAAGGGTCCCGGGTTCAATTCCAATCAAGGGCACATACTCAGTTGCAGGCTCCTCCCCGGCCCGAGCCTTGGTCAGGGCTCATGCAGGAAGCAACCAATCGATGTGTTTCTCTCACATGGATGTTTCTCTCTTTTCCTCTCTTCCACTCTCCCTAAAAATCAATGGAAAAATATCCTCAGATGAGGATTAACAACAACAACAACAACAACAGAGAATGAGAGATGCATTTGGCATTGCAGTATATCAAGATACCAGTATCTGTAGCTCATTTCTTTTTAAAACTCAATGATAATACAAATTTTAGAAAATAAATACAGTCCTTCCCATCGATGAGCTTATAATGAACAAATTGGTGTTTTCATTAATTCAGAGCCAAGATGTGTTCAGGGGAAGTATAGGTTAATTTCCTGCCCAGATGCTGAACATGTGGTCAGGGAGCAGAGAGTGGGGTACAGAGGAAAGATTTCAAACCTGGAGAGATGGTCAGTTATAAACCTAGAGGGATTTTAAATGTGTCATATAATCCAACATAATTTCTCCAAGAAAAATATTCACATCATGTTCTTTTAAATCTATATTAAGCAGCTGAGGGAAATAAACTCTAGGTTTACTCAAATTGGTGTAAATTGATTGATGGTCTTACCTCATCTCTTTAAAGAAAACGTAATTAGATGATTTCTGAAAAATTAGACTTTAGTTACTAAAATCTTTAAAATGAATCCTGCTAAATATGTTTGTTTTGTCATGGTTTTCTTATGCTACTGTTGTTTAAAAGAAAATCTTTTATTTTTTAAGATGTCCAGGATAATCTGAGAATGACTGAGATCAATCCAATTAAGACGTCATGACAATAGTACATAATATCTTCAAAGAAAAAAAACCCAGATACACCTCACCAAACATCAGGGGTTCATTCTGAGGGTGTAACTGTCTGTGATGGTAAAGAAAAAAAAATACCTGTATTCTCAAGGTCAATGAACCAGAGGTGCAAATATAGTTAACGATGTGTTTTTACAGCAAATCCCTGTTTTCCCTTTCATCCTTAACTCAGACCTTGGTCATTTTGACATTTCCATATTTATGCTAACCTAACAGCTAATGTATGTTCTCAAATGGAATAGCTAAAGAAGAATTTTAGAATAGTTCTACCACAATGCAGCTTTTAAATATACTTTCAACTACTGTTTGATCTTTTTGCAAGAAAAACTTCTTATGAACTCTAAGTATTCTTTCATCTATTCCACTTTAGGTGACATATTCATTTTATTTTTACCTTCATCACACATATCCATCACCAAAAATATATATATGTTTTATTTGTTTTATCCAGTCACAGCATTTCATTTTCAATTTGAGCCGATATGCTCCCTGAGTGTATGTGATGTCAAAAAAGATAGATTTGCATGTCTTACCTAACTTGCAATTAGGGTTATTAGCAGCACTATATCCAGGAAAAATTTTGTGTAAGCTGGTTCTGGGCTCCTTGGCAACAGATAAAAAAAGAAATCCAGGACATTTCCTTCACAACAATCTCCTTCCATCTTATAATCTTTTGTTGAGTCTTTTCATTTTAGATTTTCCTCCCAAGAAAGTAGGTAGACACAACTGCCAGCATCCCTAGGGCCTTTGTTAATACCGAAATGACAAAAGTAGACCATTGAAAGGTGTGCTTGAAGTATGCAATTTCCAGTTCCTTTTGAATGATTCAATACATACACTTTGATTTTGATTCAGACTAAACACAATCAAAAGTATGCCTGTAGAAATTATGAAGTGTATACTTCCCAGTTCCATATTTCCTATTTACATAGAACTGGAAATCAGGTTATTAATATTACACCAAAGAAAATGTAGGAAAGAGGGGATGTCCTTTTTTTTTTTTTAATAACCCCTAAGAACTCCTTTACATTCATGGTGATTTTTCTTTATGCCATTTTACTGTGATGCCAAACCATTATGATCCTCCTTCATCATAATAGAGTACCCAAAGCAACCTGGAGACAGACTTCTGACATGCTACCAGAGGTAATTTTTACTATACAAATAGTCAAGATATGAACATTTAGGGGGAAAGTGGAGATCAGCTTATTGATTCCAAAATAGATTTTGCTGCAGATTCCCAAAACCTAACACATAATTGATGTGCAAATAATTTTTATTAGTGATTAGAAAAACATCCAATAAATGGACACATGGCTAAGTTTTTAGAATCTGCTTTTAAGATAAAAATATTTTTTTGATTAAATAGTTTGTTCTCATATTGAAGATGAAATCAACACTGAATCTTGGGATCCATAGGAGGTCCTAGTAAAAAATGTTTCCTTTAAGCGGATACTTAACATGTTGTTATAAAAGAATCATTCCCAGCTGCTCAGTTGTAACAGGTTGTATTACTAACAGACTTTTATGGTTGAATGTGTTTTAGAGGACTTCAGAGAAGATTTTGACAAGGAAATGGGCAAGAAAGCATGACTACACCAAGTAATCCAGGAGGCCTGAGAAATCGGTGTTGTTAGCATAGGGGCTCCTAACTTTTAACCATTAATGATAGGTTTTAAAGAAATCTCTATTGTGCAATGGCTAGTGAGATCTCCTCTTTGGATGTTTAAGAAAGCTTTAGGAAAATTATCAAAGCCTGGTAGATTTGCAATTAAGTACATATGAGAAAAGGTTGGAGATTGAAGATTTTCATTACCAATTCAATGTCTTTAAGAGTTACTGGATTATTTAATTTTTCCATTAATACTTGAGTTAATTCTGGTGGTTTACATTTTCCTAAAAATTTACTCCGTTCTCCAGAAGCAAGAGGTGTTCAAGGGCAGCAGTTCCCTCGGCCCTTGTGACATTTCCTGTGCTTGTTTCTCCTCCTTCACTTTCCCCACTTTTAGCAGTGACCATCCCTCTTTGTATGATCTGCTTCCCTTATTGGATTCAAAGGCTTTTTAAAGGTACTTGGAAATTAAGACCTGGAAAGGTGAAAAGTTCACGTTAGCTACCTGTTGTTGTATATCCTACATTTACTGACTGGAAACAACAAACATTTGTTATCTCAGTTTCTGTGGGTCAGGAATCCGGGAGTGGCTGAGCTGGCAGTTCTGGCTCAAGGTCTATCATGAGGCTGCATTCCAGGTGTCACATGAGGCTACCAACATCTCCGGCTCGACCAGGAGGGTCTGTTTCCAGCTCACTCACGTGGCTATTGACAGACCTCAGGAGACCTGCTTCCAAACCCATTCATGGGGGTCCCTACACAAGGTGCCTCATGGTAGGACAGCTGGCTTCCCCCAGAGCAAATGATCCAAAAGAGATTCTCCCAGGATGGAAACCACAGTCTTTATATAACCTCCTCTCAGAAGTGACATTCCATCATTACTACAATATTCTGTCCATTAGAAGGGAATTAATTTCAGGCCACATTCATAGGCAGGGGATTACATAAGGGCATGAATACTAGAAGCTAGGGATCATTGGGGGTCCTCTTAGAATATAACATTCCTAAGGATCTTCTGGACCAGGGGTTCCCAAATTTTCACCAACAAGAAACATCCCTTAAGTGTTTTGTGTTTTGAATTTTTCTTCCTGGCAGATTTTATTAAGTAATGGATTGTTTCTTCATTTTATTCATATAAAACTATAATATAAAACTAGAGACATGGTGCACAAAATTTGTGCATGGGGGGTGAGGGGAGGGAGGCTGTCCCTCAGCCCAGCCTGCATCCTCTACAATCCGGGACCCCTTGGGGGATATCCGACTGCCGGGTTAGGGATCGGGCCCAAACCAGCAGTTGGACATCCCTCTCGAAATCCGGGACCGCTGGCTCCTAACCGCTCACCTGTCTTCCTGCCTGATCGCCCCTAACCATTCCCCTGCCTGCCTGATCACCCCCTAACCACCTCTGCCTGCCTGCCTGCCTGCCTGATTGCCCCCAATTGCTCTCCCCTGCCAGCCTAATCCCCCTAACTGCTCTCCCCTGCCGGCCTGATCGCCCCTAACTGCCTCTGCCTTGGCCCCGCCACTGTGGCTTTGTCCAGAAGGACAACCAGACAATCATTTGGAAGATGTCCGATCTAATTAGCATATTACCCTTTTATTAATATAGATACAGTAATGAGCAATAGTTTTCTACAATATTTAAAATTAATGAAGGTAGATAATTAATTGGATGACTTACTGGTAGGGCCTCATCTCATATAAACATGACATTTTGTTTAAACTTTTTGAAATACTGAATATAGCCCCCTAGTTTCTCACTATTTCCTTTATGAATTCTCAGAGGATCAGATAATACAGATTAAGTAAAACTAATTAGTCCAACCCATTATTTCATAGATTAGCAAACCAGGTCTCAGAAAGGCAAGTGTTGGAGCTGGAACTACAGTCTCTATCTCCTGGTCCTGTGTCCACTATAGCACATGCCATTCTTGGTCTTATTCTTCACCCCCAAGACTAGCAAAAACCACTTAATAGATCATAATGATGATTATAATAATATATAATAATAGGGGCCCAGTGCATGAATTCGTGCACCTTGAAAGGAACTCTGGGCTGTGAGGCTGCAGTAGACACAGGGACGGGTCTCAGCCCATCCTCCGCGCCCCTGCCCGGCCCCGCCCGCCACGACCCTTGGTCCCCTGTCTGACGACAGCCCTGCTCCCGCCGTAGCCGCCACTCCCATGCACTGGCAGCGCCAGCTCCACTTGCACCCGCTGACAGTGCAGAGCAATTGGGGCTGGTGCCAGCAGTGGGTGCAAGTGGCAGCTGCTGCCCCAATTGCCCCTCAGGAGCAGGGGGAGGTGGAGAAGCCCTTAGGGGCAATCAGGGCTGGCAGCCGCCACTCACACCCACTGATGGGCACCGAGTGATCGGGGCCAGCACCGGGCACTGGCAGCGGGTGCAAGCGGTGGCTCTGGCGCCAGCTGCAGGTGCGAGTGGGGCTGGCACTGGCAGCAGGTGCAAGCGCCGGGGGGATCACGGCACGTGGAAGCAAAGAATTTTCAGTAACCACCAGAGGCTCTCCCCGATGACAGCGACCAGCACCCCACCTTAATCTGGCACCCCCACTCACCTGCTCCACCATCCCACCACAGCCAATGCCTGCCATGTTCCGCACACGCCCCCTGGTGGTCAGTGCACATCATAGTGACTGCTTGTTCAGTTGTTCTGCCATTTGGCCTATTTGCATATTAGCCTTTTATTATATAGGATGATATGGTAATCATTTCACAGTATCAGTAAGTTAAATCATATTGCTATGCACCTTAACTTATACAGTGCTGTATGTCAACTATATCTCAATAAAACTGGAAGGGAGAAGATTTATATAGCAAAGCTAATGTTATGAAGTATTCTCACCTTAAAGGGATTAACTTATTTTAGCCAAGCCAACCACAGTTAATGGAGCATTTTATTACACTTGATACAGATCAAATCCTGCTCTTAGAATTTTCACTATTCTAATTGTTAAGAAAAAGAAAACTTTTATGATGTTTAAGGATAGTTTACTGTGCTAAATAATTTGCTTATCAAATGGAAAATAAGTTGAAGGCATCACTGTAAGCCTGTGAATCACCCATCATTCCAACGGGGGTGAAAATTATTAATTATGGATGAGAATGGCCAATCCAGTTAAAGTCTCACTAGCCCCACTCACCAACACTAGGGCAGTGAGAAGGTTTGAACGATGACAGGTTTTCATGCCCAAGCTCTTTGTGTGAAGCACTGGATCATGATGGCTCAATGTGGCATTTTGTAATATCCATAGAGATATCACAAAATGCCACAAGTTACAATGATAATGAACTTGACTGCCTCATTTCCCAAAATAAATAGTACAATGAAACTAAAACTTTGCTTTGTAGTATTTACCCAGCAAAGCTCTTTGGAATAAAGTAATTAAGAAGTTAATCATAGAAGGTGTTTGAGAGGTGTGTGTGTGTGTGTGTGCGCGCACACACACACACACACACACACACACTATTCTTACATTTATAAAAGGTTGTGAAAACTAGAACATAAGAAATTTATCTTTCCTTTGGTCTGAAAGAATAAGACTTGATGGAAACAGAGTCACTAATGCTTGCAGTGGTAGGTAGGGTGTGTGTGTGTGTGTGTGTGTGTGTGTGTGTGTGTGCCTGCTACTAATGAACAGATTCCAAACAATGTCTCAACTATGACTAGTATGGTTCACTAGCACATTATTAACAGGAACTCAAAAACATTTTTTAAAATATATTTTATTGATTTTTTACAGAGAGGAAGGGGGCGGGATAAAGAGTTAGAAACATCAGATAAGAGAGAAACATTGATCAGCTGCCTCCTGCATACCCCCTACTGGGGATATGCCCGCAACCAAGGTACATGCCCTTGACTGGAATCGAACCTGAGACCCTTCAGTCCACAGGCTGATGCTCTATCTACTGAGCCAAACTGGTTAGGGCAGAACTCAAAAACTTTTAACAGTGCTTAACACTGTGAGATTCAGATGAGATCATCGATATTCATATCTCAGGATCTCTGCCAGGAATCACCTTGATAAAATCAGAACAGAAAAAAAATGATCAGGGAAAAAGCAAAGATGAAATATATTAGGGAAAAGCAAGGAGAGTAGTGAGACATTTGTAGATATACTACTTGCTCTCCCTGTTTTTGAAAAAGTTTGAAAGGCCAAGGATAACAGGTATTGCCTAAAAGGTGAACCACCATTTGGGGAAGGAAGGTCAATAGAATTGGGCTCAGAATATATGGTCTGTGTGTTCCCAGTCGAATCAATTCACGTCACTGGATTCCTATTTCTTTATAAACTGACGTGATATCAGTGATTTTCAATCTGTTCTGTGGAGGCCCAGGAGTTTTTGGAGACCGTTTTTTGGAGTTCAGTGGAGGTTAAGAAGAAGCCCCCACCTCCTCACCTCACTGGAAGGAGCTCTTTGGAATAAAGTAATTATTGTGCATTAGGCTCTCGAATACAATATTTGTTGCCAAAAAGTATTTTGAAACCACTGGTCTATCAAAGGTTTAAAAAATCAGCATGGCATTATATATCTGGGTTGGTAAAGATCCATCATAGAGCTATGACAGAAAACCTAGAGGATCCTGAAAGTTCTGTGTCAGGACCTTCCTCTCCCTGGGGGTCAAGAGGTGCAGGTGGGAGCCGTCTTGCTGAGCTGCAGCCGGAGCTTGGAACTGGCTCTAGTAATCAGACAACACGGGAGAGGCAGCTACCTAGGCTGTAAGACATGTAGGCAGCTCCGGAAAAGTTAACTTTTCGTTTTAAACATTTTTAATGTTATAATAATGCCTAAACAGGTTCTTGTAAGAGTGACAAATAATAGAGAAATAGAGAGGCAGAGTGTAAAATTCCCTCTTTATCTGCCCATCCCACAATATCACATTTTTCACCACAGGTAACCACTATTTTAGTTTGGTCTGTGCTCTCACAGACCTTTCTCTTCTGCTTATGTATGTATTTTATACATGTATATGCACATACATCATTTTAAAAAATAAGTTAAATTGTCTTCATTGTGCAATTTACTCTATTTACTTATCAATAGATCTGGGAAATTTTCCTTATCAGTACATGTATACCTGTCCTTTCTAAAATAATTTCATTGTATTTCATAATATAGACATGCCATACTCATTGAATAATTGCCAAATTAGGGGCTTTAAAGTTGCTTACAGTTTTTTTATTAATATAAACAATCAACATCATTGCACATGCATCTTTCTGTACAAATGAGAGATTTTCTGTAGGTGGATTACTAGAAGCTAACTTGCTATGCTAAAAAGTATGAAAAAAATTCATCTGGGTCTGTTTACATGAGCACCATCAGTGTGTTTCTCCTGTAGCTGCCAACAATAAATATTAATTCTCTTCATTTTTACCAATATAATGATAAAAAGTTTGATACAGTAATTTGTACTTGCCTGGTTACTAGGGAGACTGGTCATCTTTTCATCTGTTGTTGCCCATTTACGTTTGTATTAGTTAAAAGAAGCCTGACTGTGGCACTCTAGAGACTAGATTTTAGTCCTGGGTTTGTATTAGCTTGCAGATTTTGATCAACTTTATTCACCTTTCTGAACCTCAGTTTCTCAATCTGACAAATGGACATAATAATCTCAGTCCTGCCTTATTCCCTTACTCCACAAATCTATTGCAAGTGTTCCGAAAATAACGGATAAAAAAGCAAGTGGAAGAGTGTAAAATGCCAGGCATATAAAGGGGATTTCTTTTAGTTTTAAAATCATGTACAACATTACTGAGTAACTGTACTTGGGAGTTTTTCTAAACAAAAGGAGGCCGGTGCCTGCAGCAGCTCATTTACCTGCCAACTTCAGGGTCTCCTCAGACAAGTTGTGAGGAGAGAGAAGGCAAAGTTATTTGTTTAGCTCTAACGTTGCTCCCCATTCCAACTGGCCTGGGTGAACACAGAAGAAAGCTAGCTCCTTGTGGGATTTCTCATCTAAGTTTGTTATTTCAAGGAATTAGGGTGGGGGTGGCTCCTGTCCCACATCTTCTCTGGTTCATCATCCATCAGCAATAACAATGCCATCTGGTTACCGGGGACCAGTGAGGCATAAAATGCCCAGAAAAACAGCTGTCTTCCCCTTTACCTGTGTCAGAATTACTAATTAAGTGACAAATTTGCCTTAAGCAATAAATTAAATTTCGTGCTGCTGAAACTTGTATAGGTTTTACTCTTTATTAAATATACCTTTTGGTAACTATAACTCTTCCTATAAAAGAGACTTACACTCCATGAAACCAGGATAAAAATTCCCATCTGGCCATCCATTTGTTTGTTTTTAATGATGTATGCAGTAATTTGTATAAACCTTTAAATGTCATCTTACCTTTTGGTTTTTACTGTGAGATGAAACCAAATTGCCTGTTTATGTTCACTTTCTGTTCTCCAGTGTGGGTTCCTCATATTGTACATGGCAGGATTCCCATTTCCAGTCTTTCTGCTACCAATTCAAAATGCCAATGTATCACATAAATCTACCTGTGAGGGCAATGTGACTGAGCCCTAGTCATAATACCCTTCACAAATATGGCAAAACTTCATATAAATATAAATAGGCTATTTCGTACTCCCAAAATGTCAGCACTTCGTCTGTATAATCTATTTGGTAAAACAGGAATTAGAAAAATTCTGAATTGGATTGGACTTTCTACAATCAGCAATTCTACTGAAAGATCTACAGATTTTTTTGGTAACTAATATGAAAGAAGCACAATCCATTCTTCAGTTTTCAGCACAAATAAAATTCTTTCCCAAATGCCAGTCATCACATGTCACAAACCCTTTCCTTATAGTCCCAGGTTCCAACTATGTTTTTTCTCACCTCTTAACAGAAGGATTAATAGATTCACAAAAAACATTAAGATAATATCTCCTCCACTTTTAGAGGGCTATTCTGAATAGACATCTAGCCTTGGATACCCCAAATCAAAGGGATGCCCCAAATTATGGTATCTTGTATCTTTCACAATTACCTTGAGGACCTGGTTTGTTTGGTAATGGACGGGACTAATCTGGACCAGACTTTCTGTTTGCAATATAACCCAAATGCCTAGAGTCACCAGGGCACATTTCTTCCCAGTGGTGTATGTTAGGTCATTATCAAGTTCCTTCTCATTTTCCAAAGAAAGAGCCATGTCGTGATCCTTATAAATATACCACATCAATTGGCAATGTTACCAATTCAGTGCAACCATCAATTTTTGAGCTTCTATTATGACAATGGCCCTGGGCTAGGCATGTGAAGGGATAAATATAAGTCTTATATTTAAAGATATAAATACAGGGTGGGGCAAAAGTAGGTCTACAGTGGTGAGTACATGAAATACAGAGTTTATTCTTATGTTATTTTCCATACAAACAAGTGTAAACCTACCTTTGCCCCACCCTAAATATGCTGCCTCAGGAAGTTTTCATCTAACAGGAGAGTTGTCATGTATAAAAATAACTACAATCTTATAAGACAAAATGTAGAATATCCCTTAGAATGGGTAACAAGAAGATATACAAAATAGAGAAAACCATCTGATAGCTTACTGGGTCGGGTGGATACACTGGGGTTGTCTTGTCTGAACACCGATTAACAGAGTCCTGTGGGCACTCCCTCCACCTTTGTTCAAGTCTCTTTGTTGCTGGTATGACTCATCCTCTAAGTTCACCTCGTAGTGTTGAGAGTAGGGAATGTTTAGTGTTGTTTGAGAGAAACTGTCAATAGGAAGACCCATTTTCAGCTAGCACTCCTAACAGGAAGCAAATTGTTGAACCAAAAAGATTTACAATGTAATACAAACCTCAATGCACGTATGCATCACCTGTACAAGTGGTTAAAATGCAGATTCTAATTCAGTAGTTCTTGGGTGGAGCCGGAGATTCTATATTTATAACAAGTCCCCAGATGATGTCCACGCACTTCAGCCGATACTTTGGGTAGGAGAATTTAGGACATTGCTCCCCGCAGCTGCAGAAGACGCTAAAAGAGAGTTCAACCTGAAGAGTGGTGGACAAATAAAGCAGACAGCCAACATTTCACAGAGCATAACAGGGGGAAGCAAAGCTTTTGACACAATTCAACAGAGAAGGACTCAGTACTTAAAAGCTGCATTTTGTGCAAGGACATGGCCAAATGTTTAGAACAATCATGTCATTAGCAACAATGGATATGCAGCAGAGCTGGCATCCCAGGCAACAACGAGAATATGGAACACCGGAAACAGAATCTAAACTGGATCACAATTTCCCAGCCATAAGTTACTAGTCTCACTCATTCCTCAGTGATCAAGAGCTGAAGTCTGAGATGAAAACACGCTTTATATCTTTCATGCACATATTGTACATGGGTGGATCAAACTATATAGAATTCTCAATGAAGAGTGAGGATTCAGTCCCACTCAACTGCCTGAAGTAGTGAGTTAAATGACCTCTTTTGTTATTGGGAGAGATATGACTTCAGTAGGCCCATCTGTGCATTAAAAATCAAAATCCAGGTGCCCGGATCATGGACTTGGTATATTTGAATCTCCACATATGGCAACTACAGAAAAAAATTATTGAAATAAGATGTATTTGCAGCCTGTCTTTTGGTTCTATAGTTCATGACAAAGCAAAAGGATCTTGTAGTAAGATTCTTATAAGGAGAAAGCCCTACATCATGGGCCTTCAGTTGGATATTATAATCAAGTTCCATAGCAGCATATTTTCTTAGTGATACTAGACATTGTGCCTGGCTGCTAACTCTGAGTAGAAGTCAAAGCCAGACAAAGCAGATTTCTTCTCCTTCTGAAGGGGGATTTTTACTATTATCCCCAGGGAAGAGGCTAAGTAATCTTCTGTTGAATTCTGAACTTACTACCCAGCAGACTTAAGGTTTCTCATACTACCCAAAGGTTCTCAGAATATTTTATCTAATAAAGGGATAGCTATATCAATCTCAGATTGCTTTATTTAAAACAACTACTTTAAAAGTCCAATATAAATAGTTTCAATAAGAAGTGGCCCATCATCAAATTCTGCTGGATGCTTCTGCCCTCCTATTCACAATAGGCATTATGGTTTATTCTTTAATGTACATTAATTTGGTTCAAGCAGGATCCAGACTGCACATCTCAGCATTCTACTTGAATAAAGAAGAAAGAATTCAATTCCCCTCTACAGCAAATTCAGCCTTCCACAAGTCAGCTCAGCCAGGCAGTGATGGCTGCATTGCAAAAACTGCTTTGCGAATATTTTGCTAGGTTTTGTTGCTAGGTGATGACCGGGAAAACTTTGCAATTCCTGCTGAGAGCTTTAAAAAAATGTGCCTGTAACCAGTTTCATATTAAAGAGGAGAGGGGGTGGGGAATAGGACAGCCTGCACCTTAATTCCTCAAGGTTTACTCCTTGCCCTAACCTCCCCCTTGGCTGTCATATAGAGAAACTGTGACCATTAAGAAATGTAAACACACAACATTGGGAAATAAAAAAAAGAAAGAAAACAATATTCAATTTATCATCAACCAATCCAGAGTAGCGTTAATAAAAGGGAACTTGCCCAATGTCTTTTGTGTAGTCTAAACGAAAACTTAAATAACTTGGGCATGGGGGAGAGGAGACTAGAGGAAGGGGGTGAATGAAAAATACCAACTGATTCTCCCAACATTCTTTTCTGTCCCACATATTAGCAAAGACCCTTTGCTTAAGAAATTGGCCTGAAACTAGAGTCAGCTTGTACCTGAGCTGCGTTTCAGAAACCCTTGGCCTGGACCCGACTTTCGAGCCAAGCAGCAGGGATTCCTGGGAAAGCCCAGAGGCCTGTCTGAGGCCTGGTCCTCTGTCAGTGATTGATGAGGACAAGTGCGAGAGGTGACACACTGTGAAATCAGACTGAGGCACAAAGAGTTAATCCTTGGGCTTTTTCCAAATGGGGTCCTTTGATAGGAAAAAAAAAAAATATTTATTCCGTCCTTTAATTTGCAGCTAAAAACGCACTCTTGATATCTTATTCACTAGGCGAGATGCCAGCCTGCAACCTCCTGAAACTTCAGGAGATAAATACCACACTAGTGGCAGTAATTATTTTTCCGTGTAGCATTATCATCATCAAATTAGTTTAAACTGCTGATTTAACAAGTACTGTTTTATAACCAGTAGAGAGAGGAGAGCAGTTGTTTCTGCATACAGATTTCTTTTCACAAATTAAAGGACCTACCTATAAATCACAGGAGAGAAAAACGGAGAAATCACAACTTTGCCACCCTGGCTTCTCTGTTCTCAGAAATGGGGCAACAGCTTGGTAGTAAGAGTCCCCTTCTTTCCTTCACTAACTCATTTGCTTGCGCTCACTCCCCGCTGGGTCCTCTCCTGAGAGGAGAGGAAAGGCCATGTGTGTCTTTGGCTTGGCGACACAGGCGGGTTGCTTGTACTCTCGTACCCTCCACAGCAGATGCACAAACTTCAGCAGCGTCTTTTTAACACTTCATTAATTATTGAGCTGTGCCAAGAGTAATTATTTGGCTATGCCAGGAGTCCTTTTCTCCCACATCAGTAAACAGTAATTTAGAGAAGGGGGGCTATAACCTTAGGGTGAGCAACGTTTTCCCCCCGCAGCTGTGTGGTGAGCTCAACAATAGTGTCTATGCTTCAACAAATGAGGAGGTCCACAGCCCAGCCTCTGTTGCACGCAGGAAATGCGATGGCCAGAGAAAAGAAACCCACCAGGCTAATTGTGTGACGCAAAATTCGGAATATCTCTTTTGCTCACAGATCCAAGATACTCATTCTGACTTTGTGCTTTTGCCTTAATCTGATAACAATAATAAATCCAGTAATAGCAAGGGAATTTATTCCAGAATTTTCTTCATATGTTGTAATGAAAGCATGCTAACACTGATATAGTACTTTCTCAATTACTAAGATTTCTTTTCTTTGGCCATTATTCAGTAAGACTTTAAATTCCCTTCTTTTCCTTCAATTAATAGATATTGTTTCACGGTCACTTGAAAACCCTAATCCTGGGACTCAATAAAATAAAAATGTCTTTTTCCTACATTGTCAAAATCAAATCAGACACAGAAAAGACTAATGGGAGCTAATGTCCCTCTGGCATTTGGGTCGAGGGTGTTGCTGCATGTATTTCAGAGCCATGGAACCTCAAGGTTAGATGTTTACTTAATACAACATCCTTCCAATCCCTAAGACTGGGAACAAGGAAGGTACCTAACCATTTGTATACAATAGTTTCTAGCTAGTGCAACAAAGCAAGAAAAAACATACAGATTGGTAAGGAAAAAGTGAAACTGTCACAAGTGTGTATGTAGAAAAACCTAAACATGCTACAAAGCAACTACTTTAAGTGAATTTAGCGAAATCACAAACACATGTAAAAACATGCATGAATATTAGACATTATTCACATTATGTGAAAGAAGCCAGACACAAAAGTCCACATCATGTACTATCTCATTTCCATAAAATTCTAGAACAGACAACACAATACAATAGTGGAGAAAAACTGGAACACATATTGCCTTGGAGGAGGGGATTAACAGGTAATGAACATAAGGAAACTTTCTGGAGTGATGAAAATGTCTTATATATTAATAGAAGTGTGGAACACTGAACAATGTGCATTTATCAAAACTCACTAAACAGTATATTTAGGGTTTATGTGTATGACTATATTTAAATTTTACTTCCCAAAAAGAGTAAAAAAAAAACTATATCTAAATATTGAACACTGCTTAGTAAATTTTGTTTTTCAGTGGTATAGATTAAAAATTCTAAAATTAATTTGTGTGAGTTTAAACAAATTAATAAATATATATTAGGCTTGAGCAAATGAGTAAATAATGAAAGCCAGATTTCTCTTTGTTGTTAAATGGAGTCACGAATAAGAAAAGGAGGAAAACAAGAATGTATCTTGAGGTTGGGTTGAAATTGAGAGTATCAGTATGACCTCATGGAGATGATAGATAGATAGATAGATAGATAGATAGATAGATAGATAGATAGATAGATTAGAGAGAGATGAAAAAGAGAGAGTGAGACAGAGAGAAAGAAAGAAAAAGAGAGATACCTCATATTTACAGAGTTGAGAGGCGAGGGCCTGAGAATTACAAGATGAATAGGATCATCTTTTTGTGCCAGCAATTAAGGAAATGCTCAAAGATAATGGGGTCATGTCAAGTGCATACATGAGTCAGCTTGAAGGGGCTCCCTCTGGCAAAATCTGGAAAATTGAATGCATCAAATTAAATAATAACAGTAGTTGATTACAACTGTTTGAATAAAATAAAAATCCACACATATTGTATTAATTTCCCAGGACTGCTGTAACAAAGTATCACAAACTGAGTAACAACAACAAAAACAAATTTGTTCCCACAGTTTTGGAGATTAGAAGTCCAAAATCAAAGATTCTGCTCCCTCTGAAACCTGTAGGGAAATCCTTCTTTGCCTCTTCTTCGTACCTTTGGAGGTAGTTGCCAGCAGTATTTGTCATTCCTTGGCTTGTAGGTGCATCCCTCTGATCTCCATCTTCACATGGCATTCTTCCCGTGAGTAGCTTCATATCATCTTCCCTCTGCATGCGTCTGTGTCCAAATTTCCCCTTTTTATAAGGACACCAGTCATATTGGATTAAGGCCCAACCTAATAACTTCATCTTAAATTGGTTAAATCTGCAAAGACCTTCTTTCCAAATGAGGTCACATTTTGAGCTATCGGGAATTAGTACTTCAATATCGTTTTAGGGGGTAGGGGAGACACAATTCAATCCCTAGGAAGTGCATACTGCAATGAAAATATAAGTAAATGGTGGATAAAATAAAATTCTCCTTTGTAGTGGAAAGCCAACTAATAAGTAAAGAAGAAACTCTGGGAATTAAAAGTTATCAATGAATTCTAAAACTAGTGGGTATATTCTGATGCCATGGGATATTAAATAGTCTTAGACTATCTCTGCTTACTCTACTTATTAATTAAAAATGAAAAAAATAAAATAAATAAAATAAATAAAAATGAGAAAATGTTACCTGGACACCACTTTAATCATGTGGTCAAAGTTAACATCACCAGTGTTGGGACAAACAGACACTTTATGCCTCCTAATATGACGCACCAAGAAAGATACATGGCCTCAGTGCTATTCTTCGCAAATGCACAACCTCAACTGAATCATGAGGAAACATTAGGCAAATCAAAACTGAGGGGCATTCTACAAAATAACTGGTCTAAATTCCTCAAAAATGTCAAGATCAAGAAAAATGAAAGGCTGACAAATCCCTTTAGATTAAAGGAGACTAAAGGGACATGATAATTAAGCAATGCATGATTTTATATTGGGTCCTATACTAGAAAAAATATATCAATAAAAAGCAAAATTTGAATATGAACTGCAGACTAGATAATAGTATTATATCAATGTTAAATTTCCTTGCTTTTGAAAACTGCACTGTGACTATTTAAAAGAATGTCCTTGTTCTTCAGAAATACAGATTTAACTATGTATAAAGTATGTTTCAGAAAAAATAATATGCATATGTATAGCATATAGAAAGATAATTTTAAAATGGGGGAAAATGTAAAAATTTGGTAAATCTGGGTAAAGGGTATACAGGAATGCTTAACACTATTCTCACAATATTTTAATACAATTTGAAGTTATATTAAAATTAAATAAAATCAGAATAAAAAATAGATGTGAAGGAAAACGAGGTAGAGGGAAGGGTAAGACTATTAAAGACTTTGTCTTAAGTAGCAGGAAATCAGTGAATACTGATGAAAATGGAAATATTTCAATTTTAAAAACTAATGTTTCTAATGTAGTGATGGTTTTCAAAATCTTTCTTTAAATTTAGGATCTTAAGGGAGTAATATCTCTTCAGGAGAAAACTATCAAAAATTTAAAAACCCTGCATTTCAAAATCAAGTAAGTTAGAATAAAATTAAATGTATTTTTAATAACTGGTAGAGTATGATCCCAATTCCATAATATTATTTTTCTATCTATCTATCTACCTATCGTCTTGTCTATCAATTCATCTGTCAATCTCTACACATACATAAAGGATTGACTGAAGTAATGTTCACCAAATGCTAGATGGGGTTATTTATAAGTAATTTTTCTTTTTTGTACCTTTTATACTACATAAAATTTTGACAATAAGCATAGCACATTATCCTAACATATACAATGGCATTTACATTACATTTACATTTTTATTCTCAAAACATAATGATATTAATTTTAAATCTGATAAAATATTAACATGCTAAAGTCATTTCCAGTTCTATAAACAAACTAAAAAACCAACACAAAGTATCTGCTCCACATTTCAAGAGTAATGAGTTCAATCATGTTAAGGTTATAATTTTGTTAGTCTATTAATTTTTTTCCTCTCAATGCAACTAGAAATTAATTCTTTGTCAGTCTTAACAATTAGTGTTCTTATCTTTTTTTCTGAAATAAAGATGACATTAGATCAAAATCTTTTCATTTTTATTCTTTTAAAAAATTCACAGTAATAGCCTAGTCGTGACAAGCATCTGATAATACCATCTGCATGGAAAAATAAAATTCTGTGATTTCACAACCAACCCTACTAACTACCTCACTGGGTATGTGGCTAAATTAAAAGTCTTCTCTCACATTTATCCTGAAGCTTCCTTTATTTGAATTTTCTCTCACATCCCCAGCTTCTCTCAGAACATCCTTTATATTCCTACACACTATTTCTTGTTCTGCAGAAATGTCTTAAAGTCTCAATATTCTCCTCTAAGCATGAAGTCTTAAGGTTGAGAAAATAGACTGTAGAGGAGTAATGTGGTAGATTCTATTGCTGTTCATCAATATTCACTGCCCGTCCTTGTGGGATGATTACACTTATTTAGCCTGTTGAACACAGATGCCCATGTGACCTGCTTGGCTGATAAATGTGTAAACTGATGTATGTCCTTTCCAAAAGGTAAGAGCCAGTGCACATCTTTGCCATAATGACCAGCAGTGTTTCAGGTGGAAAAGACACAGTCTACTCAGCCTGGGCCCCTGAGTAAGACAACGTGGGGCAGAGCTGTAGCCAACCGCAGTGGGCAAAAACTATCCTTCAGAATCACTGGGGTATAGATGGTGTTTGCTGCTCAGCATAACCTAGCCTATTCTGTATAACTCATGTGGGTATACTGGAAGCAAAATGACTCACCCTTTTTGAATCGTAGTTTTCTTCTGCATTCATCTAGTCTAACGTCTGATGAACTCTCCCTGGACTCTAAGCGCCTTGGGAGGGGGCACCTTATCACAATCATATCTATACCTTCAGAATATTAGCAAAAGTTCTGAAAGATCTCCTTTTCTGGTTATCCAGGAACAGTCAGCTTATAAAAACCAATAGATACAATGAATCTATGAAACTCCAGTGTTGAGGCTAAGTTTATTCTCCTGCCTTCTTCAAAAATAAATCCTACATGTGGTCAGGGACTCATACCTACTAGACAAATCAATGAGGTCTTGTTCTCTCTTCCTAATGACCAATTATTACTTTATGTTCAACTCAAGAAGCAATTGTTTACTATATACCAGGCACTGTGTAAGACACTAAGAATATAGAAATAACTACAAGTTCTTTTCAAGAAGTAACTTATAGGCTAGTAAGACAAATAAGTAAAATATGAGCTGTTCTGACCAGGTCCATTCATATGGAGCCAATATACAAATGAATGGCTCCCTAGTGCCTGCCAAGGCAGCAGATACCCTTTAATAAATAGCTGGTATTTGCCCTCTTTAATCCAAGAACTATCCTAGCAACTAGGCAAGTCCTATTAAAGCCACTCCTTCAAGAGAATCACCTGGAATGTTGAGAGAAACCAGAAGATTCTTGGGAGTTTCCTTACAGTCACTACATCCCATCAATGTCCATGCTCTTTCCATTCTCTCTTCAATTCTTCTCATTTTCATTTCCACTGATGCTGGGCTACTGTACAACTTCATAACCTTCGTATCCTCATCACTTTCATCTTTTCTTGGCAATTTATGTTCATGTTTTGATGTTCCTCCAGATCCTGTTATTAGAGAAGAGGGTGCATGCCTGAAATGCCTCTGCATCTCTGACAGAGCCTACTCCAGATCCTTGTGTGCCATCAGCATTCCATAAACTCTTCTTCCTTGAAATCTGAACCCTCACCTGATAAATTCATCTTTTACAATCAATATTGATTATGAAGCTGATCCAAAGGAATGGTTTTGTCTACTTGGAGTTACCTGGAATCTTTACAATGGCCCCAGATATGAGAACTACCACATTTACTGCTAGGACATAACATGCAGGAAGCAATATTATCCAAGCTGCTTCATGATTCAAAACTCAATCCTTCAGGAGGATTGTATCTTCTCTAGTTCCTGACTTAGTTACATTCCTCAGTATCAGATTACTAGTTCCCTTATAAAGTAATTTTCTCACTTAGTTTTGTCCTTACATGATACTCATGACTTTACCTATCTACCTACTATGACTCCACCTCCTGGATTTTGCCCAAATGATGAACAGACTACTCATGTTCCAAATTCACTGTGCACCCATATTTTATTTCTTCCACATTCCAATTCTAATTTGCACTTCTTGGTAAGAATTGTCTGGTCTTTAGTTTTAATTGTTTCAGTTGATTTAAGCGACCCTTTAAAATCTCCTCGGTAAATATAGTGGTTGATGACATAGGATCTTTAAATCAAATTTGAAGATCTTTGATCAGGATTAAGGCACTAATTATTTTCTTTACTGACATAAATTTTATTTATATATTCATATATAGTTTTAGAAATATATCAAGTAGTGGTGAATGTCTATTTTTACTTCTTCTCCACCCAATCTTGTTTCTTCCCCAGAGATAACTACTAATAAGAGTTTAGTATATATTCTCTCAATTTTGATAGTTTCTCACACACACATTTGAAGTCACATATCAAGTTTATTGAACATCAATTATACTTCAATAAAACTGTAAAAATACAGTAAAACCAAAGGAAACTGTGTACACTCACCAAATGATCAAAAACTAAAGAGTCAAGAAGTGGAAACAGTATAAAATTATGAACATTTTCACACAGTGTTAGTTGGAGCTTAAATCTTATAGTGTCTATCAATTAAAATGCCACCCCTTTAAAACAGCAATTTCTCTTTAACAATTAAATCTTATAGAAATATTTTGATATAAATACAAATATAAACATTGTTTACAATTGGATACAGATTAATATTAAATGTCCTTCAACAGCAAAATAGTTATGTATAAGTTATATATATTATGGAATAAAATTCTTTTTTTTAAGTTTGTTTTATTTTACTACATAAACATTTTAATTTTTTTTTGTTTTTATAGGTATTGCATAACTGAATTAGTTTTGTCCCCAAGTTGGATTTGTTTAACAGGTGATGTATATATCTTCTATATAATAAAAGCTCAGCAACCAGTACTGCAGAACAACCAGAACGACCAGTCGCTATGACACGCACTGACCACCAGGGAGCAGACGCTCAACGCAGGAGCTGCCCCCTGGTGGTCAGTGCACTCCCACAGCTGGAGCATTGCTCAGCCAGAAGCTGGGCTCATGGCTGGCAGGCGCAGTGGCAGTTGATGCATAGGGCCTCTAATATATACCATAGATATAGATATAGATATAGATATAGATATAGATATAGATATAGATATAGATATAGATATAGATATAGATATAGATATAGATATAGATATATAGACATAGACATAGAGATATAGAGATATAGAGATATAGATATACATATATATATATATGTGTGTGTGTGTGTGTGTGTGTGTGTATATATACACTAGAGGCCTGGTGCATGAGATTTGTGCACTCAGGGCGGTCCCTCAGCCCAGCCTTTGCCCTCTCACAGTCCAGGAGCCCTCAGGGGATGTCTGACTGCTAGACATCCTTAGTGCTGCCGTGGAGGCAGGATAGGCTCCCGCCACCACTGCTGCATTCGCCAGCCCTGAGCCCAGCTCAGGGCTTCTGGCTGAGTGGCGGTCCCCCTGTGGGAGCTCACTGACCATGAGAGGGCAGCTCCTGCATTGAGTGTCTGCCCCCTGGTGGTCAGTGCACATCATAGTGACCAGCTGTTCCACCATTCAATCGATTTGCATATTAGCCTTTTATTATATAGGATATATGATTTAATTTTATTTATTTGACAGGCATAAATCACTCAGAAGAGCTCATTTTGATTTATTGGGTACATAATAATATGCCTTCAAAAGAAAAACATGTTCATATATGTTTGCTTGACAGATTGAAATGCTACAGAACTAGCACTTTGTTCTTTCAGATATATATAGATAGACAGAGATATATATCTTTCTGAATGTTTTCCTAGACTAATCATCCAAGTAAATCTAAAGGAGTTAGTCTAGGTTCTTGAATAAATATTACTTATTTTGTATTTTTACTTTTCATTACTGTAAAAAATAAGTGTCACCTACACTTTACATACATCATTTATAAACCTGTAATTGGAGTATTAATATATGCAAATATATTATTTATACTTATGTATTCACACCTACTCACAAAAAGCCAAACAAAAGCTAGGACATAGAGTGGAATTTCCTTTTGAATTCTGAGGAGTCTATTACACCTCTTTTTCCTATGCCTCAAATGAGAAGCTTGTAAATTTTGCTTTTCTTAGTTTGTATCACAACCAGATTTGCAGTTTATTGGACCTTAGTAAATTTAGCTATGTGATTGCTCTTCATCAGGAAGGGTCAAGGTGAACCAAAACACTTCCTGATTCACTAACACCTCAGGAAGTAGTGGGAAACATCCATGGAATATGACTGCAATGGAAACTGCACTTGAAGGAAAGGTAATCTGCCTTCTTCAAGCTCTGTTGGAGTTTAGCTTCAAACCGCTTCCTCCTGGTGCCTTACTTCTCCAGAATGTGGGAACCAACTAGCCCTAGCGACTATGAAACAAAACCTAATGATTTAGGCCAGCATCAGGGAGAGAGCAAGACCTTGAGAAACCAAAGTCATATGTTTGACTTCCAGTCAAGATGGCAGCATAGGTAAATGCAATACTCAAGTCCTCCCACAACACATCAAATTACAGCTAACCTACAGAACAACCATCACTCAGAACCACCTGAAATCTAGCTGGATGGAAGTCCTACAACTAGGGATTTAAAGAAGTCACATCAGGCTGCGAGGAGGGGCAGAAATGTGGAATAGGCTGGTTTGACACCCACGTGTGGTGCGTAAAAATTGGGAGGAATATCTCAGCTGTGGAGGCCCCCCTGAAGGGCCAGGGATCCCAGCCCCACACCAGGCCCCCCTGCCTAGGTTCCAGAGCCAGGAAGAGAAGTGCCCATAACTTCTGGCTGTAAAATCCAGCAGGGATTTTAGCTGAGTGAGATGGAGAACTGCTGGAATCCCAGGCAGTTCCTCTTAAAGGGCCCATGCGTGGATTTACTTGGACTCACTCCCTCTGAGATCTAGCACTGGGGAAGCAGCTTGAAAGGATCCAGTAACATATGGAAGGAACTAAATTGTCTAGCATCAGAGTGAGAACTAGGAGGAGCAGCTTTCTGTCAGACAAAAGTGCTGGCAGAAGCCTTTGTTCCTTTTCTGGACTCTCACCACAGAACTGGTAGTCGGGTGCCATATCTGAGTCTCCATTAACCTGGCTCATATTGTTCACCCCCACCCTGGTGAGTCCCTGAGATCCCACCCAATTTGCAGGCCCACCCCAGCCATTTCTAATGGCTTTTCCATACAAATGGACTCTCTTGCCTCATGCCTCAAACTTTTCTAAAATCTCTCAAACAAGCAGCATCTGGCCTCAGCATAACCCAAAACTCTTGTTAAGTGGTCCCAGGCCCAGCACTAGTGACAGGCAATCTTGCTTCTCAGCTTAATCTCTCCTGGGCATCTCCAAGCTCAGCACAATTAGTCATCTTCAGATCACTCTGTAGCTCATGCCAGGTGGCCCCAGGCAGGACACAGATGGTAGCTGATCTTGCCCCCCAGGAGGCTCCAGAGCCAGTGCACCTGGTGGACAGTTTCACACCACTGCAGATTACTGCCACCTGCGGCACACTCAAGGAGTGGATTTGGTGAACACCAAAGCCCCATTGAAGTGAGTCCTGCTCCACAGGGTCAACTCCTACATGGCAGCTCCTCCACTGTAGTCACAGCCAGTCCCACAGCTGATCAGCCTTGGGTAAATCCCTCCCACTGACATGCCAACAGCAAGGCTCACCCACAACAGGACAATGCACACAGTCAACTCAGGGGCACACCTGAAGCAACCAGCTCAATTGACTAGGGAGGCTGAGCCACTGGGCCCTATAGGACACCTACTACACAAGGCCACTCTACTAAGTCCAGAAGACATAGCATCTCTACCTAATACATAGAAACAAACACATTTTTGGTTCTGTATTTGAAAAAAATTATGATAGAAACAAAGCAGCCAAAATGTGGAGACAAAGAAACAGTTCCCTGTGAAAGAATAGCAGAAAGCTCCAGAAAAAAAGAACTAAATGAAATGAAGGCAAAAGAGTTCAAAACAATGGTTATAAGTATGTTCAAGAAACTTAGTGACTACTTTACCATCATGAAAAGAGACATATAAACCATAAAAAAGAACCAGTGAAAAATGAATCATACACTAACGGAAATGAAGAATAATTTACAGGGAATCAACAGTAGTGTAAATGAAGCCAAGAATCAAATTTGCAGTGTGTAATATAAGGAAGCAAAATACACCCAATCAGAACAGTAAAAAGAAAAAAAGAATCCAAAAGTATGAAGATAGTGTAAGAAGCCTCTGGGACAATTTCAAGCATATCAACATTCGAATCATGGGATTGCTGGAGGGAGGAGAGAGAAAGCAAGAAATTGAAAACCTATTTGGAAAAAATAATGACAGAAAACTTCCCTAATTTGGTGAAAGAAATAGACATACAAGTCCAGGAAGCACAGAGATTCCCAAGTAAGATGAACCCAAAGAAGTCCACACCAAGACACATTTAATTAAAATGAAAAAGTTTAAAGACAGAGAATCTTAAAAGCAGCAAGAGAAAAGCAGTTAGTTACCTACAAAAGAGCACCCACATGACTGTCAGCTGATTTCTCAAAAGAAACTTTGCAGGCATGAAGAAAGTGGCAAGAAATATTCAAAGTGATGAAAAACAAGGACCTACAACCAAGATTACTTTACCTAGAAAATTTATTGTTTAGAATTGGAGGACTTAAAAAGAACTTCCCAGACAAGAAAAAGCTAAAGAAGGTCATCACCACCAAACCAGTATTAGATGAAATGTTAAAGTCTCTTCTTTAAGAAGAAAGGGGGAGAGATTAAAAATATGAACAATAAAATGGCAATAAATACATATCTATCAATAATTGAATCTAAAAAACAAAATAAATGAACAAGCAGAACAGAAACAGACTCATAAATACAGAGAACATTTTGATGGTTGCCAGATGGGAGGGAGGTGAGGGAATGGATGAAAAGGTGAATGGATTAAGAAGTACAAATTGGTTGTTATAGAAGAGTCATGGGGATGTAAAGGACAGCATAGGGAATATAATCAATAATATTCTAATAATTATGTATGGTGTCAGATGGGTACAAGATTTATCAGGATGTTCACTTAGTAAGTTATATAAAGTCTAATCACTGGAGGGTACACCTTAAATTAATATAATATTGTATGTCAACTATAATAGAAAAATAAAAAATTATTTTAAAAAATAAATTTAAAAAAACAAAGTCATATGTGAGAAACAGTGATTGAAGCAGATGTCCAGAGCCTCAAATGTGTGGAGTATAGATGAAAGCCAAGAGATTCTAATGAGAAACTGGAGGGCAAAGCTGTTGTTAACTCAGCTTTGTTGACTTGGGAGTGAGACAACATAGTTCTCTTGGCCACACAGAGCAAGACGGGGCAGAGTAAAATGGGCCTGAGGAAAACAAGCTCTGAATGTGATGCTAGATAAAGAGCTGAAAGCCACGCAGGAGGTAAGGGCAGAGTTCCTGACCATGCAAGGCGGGATCTCAGCCCAAAGACAGAGGCAGAAATATGAGTGTTAACAGATGGAAGGTGGAATACTGCCCCAGTCTAGACAGGATGCAGGACTTACTGAACATCGATTACATGCTACGCATTAGGAACTGTTCCAGGCACAAGGGATTCGGTCATGAACAAAACAAAAGCTCTGCCCTCATGCAGCTTACTCCCTTAGAGAAATGCAGATAATGAAGTAAACAATTTTTTAAAAATTTATAACATTAAGTAGTGATTTATGCTACAGAGGAAGTAATACAGGGCAACTTGAGAGTGACTGTAGATAGGGTTCAGGAAAGGCCTTTTAGGGGAAGGTGGTGATATTTGAGCTGCAACATAAAGAATGAGGCAGAGGCAGCCATGCAAAGATATGAGGAAGAATATTTTAGGAAGCAGTAAATGCAAGGACTCTGTAGGAGAAACCTGGCAGTTTCAGGTAACAGAAGGAAGTATGAAATGATTTCAGATGAGGAGTTGGATCATGTGGGGCCAGTGGGACAGGTGGAGAAGTCTAGATGTTATATAAAGTACAGTGTAAAGCTATAGGAGGTTTCAAACTAAGAAATTATGTAATCCTGGTTTTTGTTTTTAAAAGAGCACTCTGTCTGCTCTGTGAAGAATAGGCGGAGGGGCAGGGGCAGGAGCAGGGAGGATTCGTTGGGAGGCTACTACCATAATTCAGTGGAGAGATGATGGTGGCTCAGAGCTGGAGAAAAGGTAACACACTGGAAATCTGTTTTGAATATAAGAACCTCCAGGATTCAATGATGGATTGATGTGGGGGTAAGGAAGAGAACAATTGAGCATAATTCCTAGGTTTTTAGCCTTAGTGACTGGATACAGTTATTAACATAGAGAAAGAAAAGAGCAAGACAGTTTTCAAGAAAGAAAGCCCAAGTTGCTTTTAAGCTCTATTAGTTTAAGATACCTCTTATACCTTAAATGCTGATTAGGCATCTGGCTACAAGACTAGAGCTCAGGAGAAAGGTCAACACAAGAAATACTTAAAGGGGAGAGATCAGTGTGTACAGACAGTATTCGAAACCATGGGGCTAAATGAGAGCTCCTAGATGGAGAAGAGAAGGAAATAAAGAGCGACAGAAAAGAAAAGAGATTGGCCTATGATTGGTCCATGGTCTCCCCAACGCTTAGAGGCTAGGAAGACATGGATGTAAAAGCAAATAGTGAAAGAGAAGAAAAGTGAGGTAATTTGGTGACAAGGAAGCTAAGAAGGGACAATAGCAATGACCATTAATTAGAAATCCAGAAGGGCCATGAAGGGAAAATCTTAGGCCTGTGTCCTGGGTCAATACAAGAGTGCTGAAGAGAGTCTGTGATTGAGGGGACAGATACATGGATCCCAGGACACTTTGCCCTTAGAGAAGCAGTCCATGGATCTCTTTAGCAGTCAAGGAGAGAGTGAAACCAGGAACCCAGATTGTAACAAGACATCCAGATAATTCCGTTCTGACAGAACTTTAATAAAATCATTGCATGAGCAAGTTGAGGAGGACTGCTTACACTCATTCTGCCTTTGTCAGCATCAGCTTAGGATCTGGGCTATGTTTGAGCCCACGTTCCCACATTAGTGGTGGCAATTGGGAGTGGGGTACCAGCACCAGCTAATCTTGATTGTCAAAACTTAGGGGAAACAGCAACAAGAAAAATGAGATAGGGGATGACACAAGGGAGCCAGAAGTTTCAAGGCCTGGCCAAGAGGAATCAGGGAGTTTGCGGGATAGTAAGATGGTAGAATAAGTGGGCAAGCATTCAGGCAAACATGGAGGTGGCAGGTAGTGCTCAGGAATAAAGGATAGTTTTATACTGATAACCACCCAGTTGCCTTACCCTAGAGTACTAGAGCTAGCCCAAGAAGGAAAAGGAAGCCTGCAATTGGAGTTGGGAGGGAAGGAACCAAATAGCAGTCGTAAAATACATAGTATAGTGCCAGACACACAGTAGGGCTTCAGTTGATGACAGGCGCATTCAGTAATTACCATTGTTTTAACCAGAGCAAAGCCCCACTATCTATGGGGTAATCACAGATCTTTATACTAACTGGTTTCCAGATTCAAAGTCTACGAAAGAATGGCCCACGCCCAGGTAATTTTGACCCCAAAATTACTTGCTTTACAGAAAAAAACTTTGAAATGGAATTTCAAGGTTTCCGTGGGGTCATCGTGTGCAGAAGAACACAACTATAATATGTTCGCGTCCTCTTCAAAAGTCAGATTCGCTTCCTCTGAGTATACTTTCAACTCTGAGTCCAGCACCTAACAACGTTGCTAGGGGAGAAGATTAAATTAAAAAGCACTCGTGAGCCTTGGGATTATCTGTGGATTTCACTCACGCAAGCTCTATTTCCTCCCAGTAATACTGGTACCTGAGGAACGCCTGCTCGATAGGTTGTGTTTGTTATATGAGCTTTTAAAGAGGCCAAGGAAAGAAACTCAGAACTTGGTTGTGGTGGAATTTAATACACTCCTCAGTGCCACCAGCAACCCCAGCTGCACACATGTATTTTGAAAGAATACTTAACCAGGGTGAGCCACTGAGCTCATCTTTGCCCAGGCTCAGAAGGTCTCCCCTCTCCTCACAGCAACTCCTCACACCTTCTGTATTTAACACAGATGATGTAAATGTTTGATTTTAAACAGCCGATCTCTAAGTTCCTCCAAGGACTAGATAAACCTGGTTAATGTGAGAATCTTGGGGAAACAAACCTCTTTGAGGTAGAACTACCAGCCTGACCTGCTGCCCGGAATTATATTTCATCATGTGCCCAAGGCTTGAACTTGCCGCAGAACTGGCTTCTCTCCTTTCTCTGTCACTGTCAAAACTATAAGGTGTCATTTAGTTCAATGCATTAACATATTGGTCAAGCAGAGCGAAGCAAGCCAATGGCAAAACCCAAGTGAGCTAGATGCAAGGAGGCAGATGCTAATGGTGTCCAAGACCACACATCTGACTGCCTATGTTCGTCCAGCAAAATCTATGTGGATGCCTCACTCCCCAGTGAGAAGTGCAGAGGATGTGGAAACAGCCCAGGGGCATGCGCTGTGGATAGCTAGCTATGTCACACCAACCTAGAAAATGTACATTATCTTTATAAGAGAGCACATTCAGAAAGTTCTGAAGTCAGCATTTAACCTTTTTTTTTTTTTTTCTAAATCCTGCTGGTAGTGAACAGGGTTGCAGGAAATCCTAAAACAGCCACTGTTTTCTTTATATTGGCATTAACAGGCAACATGAAGGGTTTACGAGAAGTTTGTTGGAAAATTTCCACTTTGAACAGCAAGGAATTAAGTGTGTCTATTCGGATTTCCCCCTCCCTCACTCCCCTTCTGAGAGGGGAGTTTACTCTTAAGTTGAAAAGCAAACAGCCACAGAAGTATTTCCATGGTCAAAGCCACTGGGTATGTTCCGGCCTTTAGGTAGAGTCTCGCAGGTTTCCCACCACAGCCAGTTTTACCTTCCAAGCATCAATCCACACTCATGATTGTTCCCGTACACCTGTATGCCATTCAGAGGTTCACCCAGCTCAAGCAAATTATATTTTAAAACTACACTGATAAAAAAAAAAAAGTTCAGGGAAAGGGATTTCCTAGCTCTCAAATAAAAATGTGCAGTGGAGCGCTTACTAAGTAAACAGAAAACATGGGCAGCTGAGAAATCAATTTAGCTGAACAAACAATGTTCCATGTAATGAACTACTAATTATCCTTTTATGCCATGTCAGTCTGAGTGATTACAGAGCTGTGCAGTTTAATTTGACGTTTGAGCATTGCCTTGCTCCATTAGTTTCATATAAAGCTACAACACATTCAAAAAAGGAGGGGGGTTCTGTATTTATCTGGAACTGAGTAAGCACCTGTATTAATAATAAGAGGAGCATCTCAGAATCTTTTTTAAAATGTGTTCTTAACGTGAGGATAAATAAAGCATGGAGAACCTAAGGGAGTGAGGAGATCAAACCGGTGTATTATGGTCAGTGGAGGATAAACACCTTGAGGCGATGACATGTGCTGGCTCATCACAGTAACTCCAGCCTTTGGAAATGCCACCACCTTGCCCTAGCTGGTTGGGCTCAGTGGATAGAGTGCCAGCCCGCAGACAGAAGGGTCCCAGGTTCAATTCCAACCGGCACATATTTCGGTTGCAGACTTAATCCCCAACCCTAGCAACCAGTCGATGTCTCTCACATCCGTATTGCTCTCTCTGTGTCTCTCCCTCTCCCTTCCACTCTCTCTAAAAATCAATGGAAAAAATACCTTCAGGTGAGAAGAACAAAAAGGAAATGCCAGCACCTTCACACTGAAGCCTATCCCATGCTCTAGTCCAGGCTCCAATCAGTGGCAGAACTGTGGAGCCAGACCGCAAGAGGTGCAGAGTTGGGGTGCAATGAGGAAGGCTCTTTTTCAAGCTAGACTCACTGAATGATACAAAATTTTTTTTAATGAACCTGTGTTGTAGTGAGAATATGATAGAGGAGGAACCTGGGGTGAGAAACTTTCACTTCACCTGCTTTTCACATCCTATCAGGTAGCAAGTGAAATAGCTGAGGGAGGAAATAATCTGGAAATCGTTTTTAACTCCATCCACTTCAAAAAATTCATGTCTAGTTCCTGCCATGGACCAGTGCTAAGTGTGTCCTTCAGGGACAGGGCGGCCTTTAATACTCAGGCCTTCTTATGTTTGTTCATATTACTGAGCAAGAAAAACTGACCTCATAAGGCAGTGGTTCTCAGCTCTGGCTGCACATTGAAATGACCTGGGACCTGCAAAATCAACACACACACACACACACACACACACACAAAAAAAAAAAAAAAAAAAAAAAACACCCCTGGATCCCATCCCCAGAGACTCTAATTTGATTGGTCTAGGGTGTCATGGAAGATTTGAAAGCTTCTCCAGTGAATTTTATAAAAGCCACGGTTGCAATCCACTGTTCCGTTGACTAAAGTTGTATCTTCAAATTATGCCGCTTACTCAATCCACAAATGTTTATTGAGGAATTGGGCGGCACTTACATGGGTATGGGGCAGATGTACAGTGGTGATCAAATGATCCCCCAGAAAGGGAAGAATCACCACCTCTTCAGAAAGCATTACAGTTGGAATCGTACAGCACTTCAGAAAGGTTGATCCCAACCAGTGCCCACCAGACTTCGAAGGAGAGGTTCCCATCCCTATGTAACAGATGGGAAGTGAAGCCTGGCAAAATTAAGTGGCTCTCTTGAAGTCGAACTTTTAGTAAGTGAAAAACTGGGACTTAAAAGAATCATGAAATTTTAGAGCCAGATTAAATCTCAGAGCTAACCTAATTCAAACTCTTCATTTTTTAGTTTGGGAGTTCCCTGAGTTCCAGAGAAATGAGTTAGGAGAGTTCTCTGAGTTGTGGAGAAATTAAGTGAATTTTGAGTTAGAGAGTGCCCTGAGTTCCAGAGAAATTAAGAGATTTGACCCACGAGTGGACAAATGGCTTTCAAAACCCTAAGACTAAAGCCCAGTTTCCCAATTTCCAGTTCCATGTTTTAATCTGAGCAGTACATTCAATCCACCTCCAAATGTAACAGGATATTCAATAAGAAACAGGTTCACTTATTTTAGCCTCACATCAAACTGATAATTAAGGATACAAATCCACTGCTTGGCACTTTGTTTTTAAGTTGTTTAATAAAAGTAAATGCAGCAAAATATCAGACATATGTCATAGCAATATCTTTATCAATATATCTCCTGACCTAGGACAATGGAAACTAAGGAGAAAATAAACAAATGGGACTACATCAAAATAAAAAGCTTCTGCACAGCAAAAGAAACCATCAACAAACAACAAGAAAGCCCACTGCATGGGAGAACATATTTGGCAATGTTACATCTGATAAGGATTTAATCTCCAAAATTTATAGGGAACTCATACAACTTAACAAAAGGAAGATAAACAATCCAATAAAAAAGTGGGCAAAGGACCTAAATAGATACTTTTCGAAAGTGGGCATACAGAAGGCCAAGAGACATATGAAAACATGCTCAAAGTCACTAATCAGTGAGAGATGCAGATCAAAATGACAATGAGGTACCATCTCACACCTGTCAGAATTACTATCATCAACAAATCAACAAATGACAAGTGCTGGCAAGGATGTAGAGAAAAAGGAACCCTCGTGCACTGCTGGTGGGACTACAGACTGGTGCAGCCACTGTGGAAAACAGTATGGAGTTTCCTCAAAAAACTAAAAATGGAACTCCCATTTTACCCAGTAATCCCTCTTCTAGGAATATATCCCAAGAAATCAGAAACACCAATCAGAAAGAATATGTACATTCCTATGTTCATAGCAGCACAATTTATAATAGCTAAACTTTGGAAACAGCCTAAGTGCCCATCAGCAGATGAATGGATTAAAAAATGGTGGTATATCTGCACAATGGAATACTATGCTGCTATAAAAAAAGAAAGAACTCTTAGCATTTGCAACAGCATAGATGGATCTAAAGAGCATTATGCTAAGCGAAATAAGACAGTCGGAGAAAGATAAATATCACATGTTCTCACTCATTTGTGGAATATAATGAACAACATAAACTGATGAACTAAAATAGATCCAGAGACATAGAAGCATCGAACAGACCATCAAGCCTAGGAGGGAAGGCAGGAAAGGGAGGGAGAAGCTGGGTAAGAGATAAACCAAATGACTTGTGTGCATGCATATAAACATAACCAAAGGACATAGACAGTAGGGGAATGAGGGGATGTGCTGGTGGGTGGCGGGGGACAGCCGGGGAGAGGTCAATGGGGGGAAAAGGAGACATATGTAATATTTTCAACAATAAAGAATTTAAATTAAAATAAAAAAAGAAAAGGAAGTAAAGAGAATAATATTGTCAGTTAACCTATAATAAAGAGACTTTCCCAGGATCCCAAATCCCAAATCCTTGACCATTTATGTACCTGAGGCCTGCTCCTGCTCCATGGATATATCCAGAATACTTAAGCAAATGTGGTCTTTATTACTAGCTCAGTCTGCAGTCCTCAATACCAGATGCACATTAGAATCACCTGGGAGTGCTCCTGAAAAATACCCAGGCCTGGGCCACATCCCCAGAAATTCTGATTTAATGGGTCTGGGGTAAATTCTGGGCAAGTTTCCCAAGTGATTCCAATATGTAGTGTGGGTTAAATCACTTACTCCAAGAGCATCTCTCCAATACACTGGACCACTGATGGTCCTCAGGTGCTCCCTGTCCCCTGAGCAAATGATCAGAGTGAGAGGAGGCTCCTGTATCCTCCTGCATCCCTTCTCTCCCCCAGGTTCCACCATGACTCCTCACTGACCTCCCAAGACAGCAGTTCCTCCCAAGCAAGAGAGGATCAGGACTCATGTTGAAACACAACTTTTTTATTTTTTACATTCTACAAAATACCTAGCCAATACTCCTCAAAACTATTGATGTCATGAAAAATAAGGAAAGACTGAGAAACTCTCATAGGCATAAAGAAAAGTGACAAATAAATGGAATATAGTATCCTGGGTTGGATCCTGGAACAGAAAAACGTCAGCATTAATGGAAAAACTGATGGAATCAAAATGAAGTCTAGAGTTAACAGTAAAGTACCAATGTTGGTCTCTTATTTTTGACAAATGTACCAGGACACTATAAGATCATAGCATTAGGAAAAACTGAAACTGGTCCAGGGGTTGAAGGGAACTCTGTACTATCTTTGCAACTTCTCTGAAAATCTAAAACTATTGCAAAATAAAAATGTTGATTAAAATAAAAAGAACAATTTTAGGTGCACTGAATGAGAATTTAAGAGATTGCTTTCCTCACCAAGATTTTTTAAAAATATATTTTTTTATTGATTTCAAAGAGGAAGGGAGAGGGAGAGATAAATAGAAACATCAATGATGAAAGAAAATCACTCATCGGCTGCCTCTTGCACACCCCCGACTGGGGATAGAGCCCACAACCCAACATGTGTCCTGACAGGGAATCGAATCCGGTCCTCCTGGTTTATAGTCGATGCTCAACCACTGAGCCACACCAGCCATAGCAAAAGTAATGCTACAGCCGTGAGGACACTTAGTCTTAATCATGATACTATTTACCTTCCCTCTCAAAGCTTTATCCCTTGCTAGTATGACATATTGCCTGTACCCTGAATTTGAGGATTTTCTCCCTACGATCTCCTTAAATTATTCCATATATCAGGGGTGACAGTGGCACAGAGGTACCTTGAGTTCTCCCCAGAGGCTAGAAGGTACCACTAACAATTGTATCAGTGTTGTATATTCACCATGTGGGGAAATAGAGTATGGTATCATTAGAACTCCACGAAATCTCAATGCTGAAGAACACAGCCCGGCTGCCATGTTCTGAGACATGAAGCTGCATGGTGTAGCCAGCATAACAAAGTGTTTCCATTGTGTAGGCAGCACCATTTTTACTGCCATGTTCTTACCACCCTCACATGCATATTTTATGAACTTACTGAATGCAATGTGTTCTCTACATAGTACATATGTAGCCTCCAAGCACATTAAAAACAGCTGCTGCCCGAACCCCTGTCTGTTTTCCCAGCCTACAAGCCCAGTTCCCAGACCTGCCTTCCAAGAAAAAGTGAATAAGCTATTAGCAAGAGGTATTTTGCTACCAGATCTTCAGGATGATCTCTACGAGAGCTCACGGAAGCTAAAAGGGGTCTAACTCCGACAGGGAAGAAAAGAGAGCTGGCCTTCTTCACTTCCTACTCAGTCCAAAGAGAAACCAGCTTATGGTGAGGGCAGTAGTTTTGTTGCTAAATTACAAACCCACTTGGTTCTGAGATGAGTGAGGCCCACTAGACTCCTACCTCCCTCATCCCACAGGCAACGCGTGTTCTAGGAGCCTCCTAAACTGTGCCTCTGGGAAGGGAAACCAAAATAGGAAGCTAAGAAGAAAAGACGAAGTGGGGTTTTTAAAAAAGAGCCTTTTATCCAATTGGGTATGTTCTCCTGTCCCCGGAACAACATAAGGAACCTCAGCTTTGACCACCACGGTAAGAAAAGGTTTCAAACCAGTCCCCTCCATCACGCCTGCTTCTGGCTTCCCGTGTGGCCAGCGTGGGATTTCCGTGACACGACGTCCCAAGTTGGAACCTAGAGTCTGGGTGGTTCTGAATTTGGCCCGTGCTCAAACTTTTCCTCCACTTAGCCTCCCACGTCCTTGCGTTGGTTGCTTCTGTGCCTATTTCTCCGCTGGCTCATAAACCCCCATGGAGGAGAGAGCCATGTCTTATTCATTTCTGTGTCCCTTGCTATGCCTACCACAATGCCTGCTGCACAGCAAGTGTTCAGCAAATGTTGGGGAAGTGTGTTTTGTAGTTCTTCACGTGGCCAGGCTTCCTGTGGAGCTGATTGATGGCTGCAGTGCCTGCGGGCACACCAACGCGGGGGTCGCAGCAGTGCTCATCAGAACGCAGCTGGAGGAGGCGGCTCGGTTGGCTGGAGCATCGTCCCCGGCACCAAAACGCTGCAGGTTCGAGTCCCAGACAGGGCACATACCTAGGTTGCGGGTTCGATCCCTCTGTACAGGAGGCAACCGATGGATGATGTGTCTCTCTCACATCAATGTTGCTGAAACCGGTTTGGCTCAGTGGATAGAGCGTCGGTCTGCGGACTGGAAGGTCCCAGGTTCGATTCCGGTCAAGGGCATATACATTGGTTGCGGGCACATCCCCCGGTGCGGGGTGTGCAGGAGGCAGCTGGTCGATGTCTCTCTCTCATCGATGTTTCTAGCTCTCTATCCCTCTCCCTTCCTCTCTGTGAAAAGTCAATAAAAAAAGAACTCAGCTGGAGGACCCTACATTTCTCCTGCTCACCCTGGAAAGCGTCAGGGCTGATTCCCTGGAGACAGGCAGTGGTAGCAGCACCTCAGAAGTAGGTACCAGAGACAGAATTTTCCTCCTTGTTAAGCCAGAGGGAAGTTATGGTTGTAAATTTTCTCCATGGTGCAGAATTCATTAGCTGAAAAGTAATGGTACAAGTATGTCTCATAAAGGAGACATACTACCAGGGCATGTCCTGAAGGCCACGGGAAGACGAGCTCTTGCAGCGTGATGATATACAGCTGACTTGCAAGTAGGAGGCGGGGTCGCATCAGTCACAACCACATGGTCTTACTGACCGCAAAGCACAACAACAAAACCATGAGGAAACACAGTCTTTCATGTGAAGGTGGGGCAACATCTCCCAACCTGAGTCCACAAGGGATGGAGATTCAAGGAAGGCCTCTCTAGTCTAGTCCACCCATCCACAGCCCCAGCGTTAGTTTTAGTTCTGTACTCCAGGGCTTTCCTCAAAAGCCACCCCCTTGTGGTCCTTTCCCACGGAGCCACCCACTCACTCAATCTCTTTTCTCCCACACCTATTCTGCTTTTAAAACATGTTGTTTCCTCCCACCAGAGCTTTACTTGGGCTAAGCATCCAGGTGGCTTGTCAGTCATTAGCAATAAGCATTTATGTTCCTGGACTCTGAAGGTAGAGAAGTAGAAATAGTAGAGGACCTTTGGTAATTACCTGCCTCAGGAAAGGGCATTTATGAATTAATTACACCCATTATCCTGCCGTGATTAACCACTTACTAGCATATCTTCTTTGGTTCAGATTCCTTCTTTACCCAAATTCTTGTTACTTTCCTATTTACAAGAACTCCCCTTGTGTTACATATATATCTTGCTTATTAAACTTCCTTTGAGGGAAGACCCACATCCCTAATATTTGTAATGGTACCCCACAATAGGGGTAGGGGAGAGAATGAAAAATACCTAAGACATTCAGTGCTTTTATTCCAGGTCCATCACTTTGTAGATTTTTCATAAATCTTACATAAAATGCCTGTTAAATCATCTTGGGCATTTTGGCAGCCAAATTCCAACAAAGTCATTATTTTCATGTCTTAAGTTAAAATTCTCCTCTGTTTACAAGTGCAGGCATGCATGTGTATCCTTCAGCCAAACTGGACAATTTCAATCTCTTCTAATTTGGCCTATCCTTTCTGGCCTTGTATGAATCAGATTTTTTTTCCCCTGAGATTATGCTGCATAACAAACAACCCCCAGAATCTCAGTGTTTCATGACAACTGACATTTAGTTTACACTCACAAGTCTGCATGTCTGCTGAAGTGTGCATAGTCTTAGCTGGGCTGGTCCGGACCAGCCTGGACCCAGGCCAGGTCACTTTCAGGTCTGCTTCCTTGTGCCTTCATTCTGGGTCCCAGGCTGAAGGAGCAACAGCTACCTGAGATATGTTCTTCTGATAGCAGAGGGAAGAAGCTCCAAGAGGGCTATCAGAAACTTATCACACCTCTTTTAAGGCCTGGAGTCACAAGTATCATGATGTCACTCCATCCACATTCCACTGGCCCAAGAAAGTCACAAGGCAAAGGCCAAAGTCACTGAGGGTAAGGGAATATGCTCCACCCCAAGCAGTTTGTGGGATGGAATGAATAATTGCTATTCAATTATCTAATCTACCACAAGCATCCACAGCTATATCTTTAGTATTGCATTTGACTGAAATGCCACAAACCTACCTATTTAAATCTGGCCTATCCTTCAAGACTCAATTCAAATGTCATCTTCTCCATCAAACTCTCCTGGTCATGGGGCAGGTATGACGCATTCTTTTTTCCCAATACCTTAATCTGTATAGCTCCAACATTGTTTATTACACACAGTATAATATTACAGTCACTTGTCTGTGTGATATCACCTATAAAAGCCTTAGCACCTTAAAAAAGGGACTATGAACAATTTATTTATTTTTTTATTACGGACATCATCCCATGCCTTTAGCACAACAAACGATCAGTTTATGTTGCATAAAGAAATGAATACATACACATATGTGTATACATGTGACTATGTCAGGAGGGTGTATCTGCATAAAGGAGGAAATATAATGATAAGGGTTTCAAGCTCTGGCACCAGACAGACTTTGATTCAAATCCTGTCTTCTCCTCTCCTTGGCTGTGTGCCTTCTGAGAAGGCAACTTAAGCTCTCTGTGCCTCAGTTTTCTCAACTATAAAATGGAGATCAAATCCATGTAAGGGTTGAGAACAAGACCAGCACTCAGTAAGTTGGCTATTTTATTATTACTACATACAGTATGGTAAAAACATTATTTCTCTTTTTATATACAGTGTGATGAAAATATTTTTTAAATAAGTACATAATGACAGCAACTAAAAGGGAACACATGTTAGAGTAGTAGTATTGTAAGTAAAGCATCCTCTTTTTTATTTTCTTCATGGATAATATGGTTTTGCTTATGCAACTAGAAAAATTAAACACTTCTTTTCCTTGGTGTTTAATCAACTCTGGGGTGGTGACATCCATATGGACCTACCGCTCCATGGAAATGACTTTTTGAACAGATGCTACATGTCAGACCCATTACAAATAATTTTTTCTAATTGTCATAACAACCCTACAGGGTAAGTAATACTATGCCCATTTTATAGATGAGAAAGGTGTTCAGGACTCTGCTGTTAACAAGTGGGGAATATGAGAAACCGATACAAGGCCTGACTCTGAAGTTCAGACTTCCTTCTCCATGCCACATTCCTGTTAGTCACTATTTCACAGTGTGAAATAGTGTGAAAAACAAACCAGAGGCAACCAGACAGGGCTTGGTTTCTAACACCATTCGCCAAAAAACAACAACAAACAAACCAGGGTTCCTTGGAGAAATGGCTGAATCTAGGACTGTAGCAGGAAATATACAAGATGAGCCTGGAACACCTTATAGTGCCAGAAAGTAATGAAGTACTCAAAAAATGTAAAAAAGAAAACATTCATACACAATGCTAGGGTACATCTAAGGGGCACAAGAACCAAATGAAAGAGCTTCCAATGGCCTAAGCTAGAGCAATTTGAACAACAAAGTAAAGTAGTATTGAATTATAACCCAAAATATAAAATAAATATTCATGAGACCATGGTGATACAAATCAGTGACCAAATAAAGAAATGAATGAGGGAGAATAGGTGAATTTCCAATGCAGAAAACTGCCAAATAATTTATGTGGATACTCTACCCTCAAGGAGAGGGAGCATAACTCCCCATTCCTTAGGTGCAGGGTTGCCCATGGTAACTTCCTTCCAAAGACTACAGTATGGAAAAGGCAGAAAAGAGTAACCTTAGAAGAGAGAAACCTAATAAACTACTTCAGCCAGGTGGTCAAAATCAACATCAACAGTAATACTCTGCCCTAGCCAGTTTGGCTCAGTGGATAGAGCATCAGCCCACTAACTGAAGGGTCCTAGGTTGTATTCCAGTCAAGGGCACATACCTCTGTTACAGGCTTCAACCCCAGCCCTGGTCGGGGCGCATGTAGGAGGCAACCAATTGATGTGTCTCTCTCATGTCAATGTTTCTCTCTCTGTCTCTTCCTCTCCCTTCCACTCTCTCTAAAAATCAATGGGAAAATATCCTTAGGTGAGGGTTAACAACAACAACAAAAAACAGTAATATCCTGTTGATACTATGTGCCCTTGATATGATATGATGATAATGGTACTTTACTTCTATAGTCCTCCTCCCCCAAACCTATAACCCCACCTAATCATAACAACACCAACCATCAGACAAATTCCACTAATGGGGCATCCTCCAAAATGTCTGACCAGTACCCTGAAAACTATTAAGATCATCGAAACAAGGGAAGTCTGAGAAACTGTCACAGCCGAAGAGCTAAGGATGCATGACAAATTAATGTAAGGTGGTATCCAAGATGGGATTCTAGAGCAGAAAGAACATTACATAAAAACTAAGGAAATCTGAATAAAAATATGAACTTCAGTTAATAGTAATGTATCAATGTTGGTTCAGTACTTATATCACATGTACCACACTAAGATAAGATGTTAATAATAGGGAAACTGGGTATGGAGTATATGGGAACTCTCTGTACTATCTTCACAACTTTTCTATAAATCCAAAACTACTCTAAAATCAAAAGTTTATTTTTGAAAAAATACAGGGCCTACATATAAAGATAAGTTTCAACTCTGGGATTGTCCCTGGGAGAACTTAAGAGAGAACCACCTGACAGAATGCTTGCCCACTATCACACTGAAAGCTGATTCACTCAACCAATTAGAGTCCATCTGGTGATCCTAAATGAGAGACCTATTTGCCAAGTCATAAGGCAATTCATTCCATGGTTATCTGATGCTATCCACCAAAGTCCCCCTATTATATTTTCTCTTGGCACACATTGTGAATAATTATTTGAGTAAGTACCCATTCAATGCCTGTCTTCCCCATGCACAGGAAGTTCCAAGAAGAAGGGACGTCTTTCACCACATATATTTCCAGAACTTAGTGCTGTTGCACCTACTAGGTGCTCAGTAACTATTTCCTGAGTGCATGAATGTCGCCGCAGTCTGGAGGAACAATGATCAACACTGCTAACTGTGGTCCATGGTGAATGACACGCCTTGGCTTTCTGAGGATTGAAAGGTCCTGGGACAAATGCAGCTTCTCTTTCAGTCTTCCCAGACTCTCCACGTCCCCAAATACCATTCTTTCTAAGCCTTTCAAACAAGATCAGAGTGAGGCATTTTACCTCTTGTAATCAAATCTTGTCCTAGAAAACACTAAAGTTTCCTAAAATCCAAGGAAATGACAAGATCTACATATTTTCTTTTGTGTGGCCCATCTATTAGCTTAAGAACTGAGCCTATTCCAGGTATCACAAGGAAAACTTAGACTCCTAAAAACCACAGGAAACATGTAGCCAAAAGCACTGTGGGGGGAAACCGTGAGCATAAAACAGATTTCATTAGGGGCGGTTGGTATTAAGTCTCTCTGGTACATCAATCTTCATTATTATTATTTTATTCTATCAGTGCATTCCAGGTCACAGCAAGTTAATGTTGCCATATCTTTCACTGCCTGGCCTTATGTAAGTGCTGCTAAGAATAAAATTAAGCAGTGGGAGAAAAACATCAGTTTGATGTCTAAATTTAGAAACCTTGATGAATAAATCTATTAAATTCATTGTGGAGAAGAGAGAAGAGCAAATCATTCCTCATTGGGAAGATAAAATAAATAGAAAATAAAAGGTGATTGTCTTTCTAATCTAGAACAACAGATTTAAATGCAAAGCCCCACCCCAATACCCCCCACCCCCATAACCCTCTTTTATTTAAAAATGAATATATTGGTTGTGTATTTTCATTCATATAAGCTTCAATTTATGTCAGAAAGACATAATCTGAAGCAAGAAACCATGCAGAAAATAGTTATATAAACCCTGGCTTCAGTATTTATCGGGGAGGGGTAGGACCTTTATGAGATCTTACTGATGTGATATAAATCATCTTCAGAAGATCATGGAAAGCAGGTGCCCCAACGCTGCACTGCAGACATCTGGCAGGCTTTTATCCTCACACTCCACCCTCCCGCTCAACATCTGGCAGCCCCTTCATCCCTGTACCCCACCCCCATCCCCAACTGCCTCCCAACATCTGCCACACACTTCTCTTAACCTCAGAAGCAAATCCAGTCAAAAGCTCAAAGCACAATGTTCCAAGGGTGGTGACCTGGAGTCACATGCTGAGTGGGGGTGGAGCAGGGTTTGTTTTTATTTTTTTTTTCCTAAACTTTAAATGAATACACAATTCACTCAGAAGTATGCTTTCATGTCTAACTGTTTCTCACTGAGAAGCTTGTTTAAAATTGAAATCCAAAGTTAATATTAACCTCTTAAAAAGTGTTATATCATTCTGGGAATTGGAGGATACACGCAAAAGAATTACAGGACAAAAACCAATTTTATACTGACAATGTTTCTTAGGAGCTAAGAGAATTATTTCTGTCTGGGGGAAAATAGACAAAACACTTATGTCTTGCCAGTGGTGTACAGGTTACTTAAAGGAAGTATCTTAAGCCTAATACAAAAATGTTTTGTAACCTATTTAAGGAGGTGAGTGCTATTTAATTCCACATGAGTTTACAATCCCTTCAGTGTTTCCAGCACCTTATGGCGCGCACTTGTTTGCAGAGCCATCGCTCCTGTGGTCTCCCCTGGCTCTGCACAGGAGACTAGCTTGCTGGTTGTGCTCTCCCTCAAGCACCTCCACTCACCTGGAGAAAGTCACCTGACTCAGGTTTCCCACTACCAAGCTTTTATTCTGGGCTTTACCACTCTGATAGCTTGCTGCTAACGGTTTCATGGTATTTCTCTTAGGACTACACCTAAAAGAGTTAATTCCCCAACTATTTCCTCCCTCCCCGTCCCACCCCTACACATTCTCAATTCTTCATCCCCTCCCTTCTTCAGACCAATCCCTATTCCATTCCTCCAAATGAAGAGATGCTTGCTCTTTCTTTATCAAGAGGAACATGCATAAAACCATGTAACCCTGCGTGTTCTGGGCACAGGTGAATTCCTGGGGTAGTCTTGGCTTCTGATGAGCTAGATATTCCAAACTTGAAGCCACTTGGGGCTTTGGATGGCTGCCAAGCTGCTGGATGCATCACAGAGACTCTGCAGTCCAGAGCCCTATCAAAGCATTTTATCATTTTATTACGCACTTAAATTAGTAATTACTCCTGGGACATTATTTAGAATCTGTTGAGTACGCAATTGCTTACTTAGAAGTTTAAATATGTCAAGTGACTGTTCATCAGTTGAAATTCCTTGCACATATGTTTTTCTGTTTGGTTCTCTGTTAATGTTTTATTTTAGTCTCTGAAAATGCTGTAAAAACAAAGAGTTATATCAACTGTTTTCTCTTTTGATTGTTACCTGGAGTGTGGACATCTTTATGCTTATTAAAATCACAGAGACAGTAAACCAAGTTAGGATGGAAGGAAACTAGAATCATAAATGGTATTTGCCTGCCAAAGTTATCATCAGCAGGATGGAGGTAACGTGAAGAACATCTACAGAGAGTGCAAAACAAGCTGAACTCATTAATACACAGAGTATACTGGAAAGAGCATTTGAGTGGGAGATAGCCTTCTAGTCCAAGTTCTCCATTATCTACTTTTGTGATGCTGGGCATGCCTCCTTACCGCTTTGGGCTTTGGTTTCTCATTTAAAATAAGTAGGTTTTTCTGCAGACATTTTTTTTTAACTTGGTATTATAAGAAAAAATCACTCACAAAAGTAGAGAATCCTGTAATTAACCCAGCTTCAAAAATCATTAATACATGTTGTTTCACCTATACTTCCTTAACTTCCCCCTATTCTTTCCTGCTGATATTTTTTTAAACAAACCCTAGACATAATATTTCATCTGTAAATACCTGAGTAGTTCTAAGCAATAAAGACTTTTGCCTTAACTACATTATCATCATTACATCAAAACAAACCAACCAACAAACACAAAGGAACAAAAACACTTAGCAGTAATTCCTTCAATCCCTTCAACTCTAACATTTCAAGGCCCAAAGCCTCTTACAAGCTACGAAGTCAGTTATAGCTACACACTCCTAAAAACTGAAACTTTTTTTACTCCGTTCTATAAATGAGGAAGGGTTTTAGCATTTTTACCTGATAGCTTCACTGATCTCTTCAAACCAAAGAAGAACATGAAAAACTTAGAAAGGGTTGAGTTAAAGAGCCAACCAAAAGGTTCAGATGTTCAAAAGAAGGCAGATTCCTTATAAAACATTAAAGAATTAGAATTATTCTGACCAGAGAGAAGACACACCAATAGAGTGAATTAGAAGCAAGAACTGTTCATTCATTCAAGCATCTTTTTCACTAATTCATTCATTCAACAAATACTAATTGAATACTTGCCTTGGGCTAAGGACAATGGTAAGTGATGGGAATGCCAATATGAGTATGACAAGTTGAGAGGAGTACTACTAGATTAGCCTGTGAGAGAAAAGAAAAGTAGTCAGACATTTATAAAGTGACAGCACTGATACCATCTAGGGTCCGGTGAGATGCCTCTGGCTTTTACTACACACAGGGCTTATGCTTTACGTAAAACTAGCCAGATTCACATACCTCCAAATCTGTGTGATAACACACCATCTTCTAACAGGCGCCCTCTGGACTGGGAGTCCAGATATCTGTGGTCTAATCCCAGATCTCACCAGCTCTGTGATCCTGAATAAGTCACATACCTCACCAGGCCTCAGTTCATTCATCTGTAAAACAGGAGCACTAAGAAGAAAAGGTTGGGGCTGAATGAAAAATTTCTATTTCTAACACTGCCCAAGAGATTCTGTACGACGTTCTCTTCTGGAAGGAAATAACTTTACCCAAAGAGATTTAATGGTGTATGCAACCACTTACTTAACTTTTCTAAGACTCAGTTTTGTTATCTATAAAGTGAAAATAATAATTATTGGGAAGCCAGATGAAGTAATGCATGTAGACTAATGGGCAGAGTGTCTGGCACACAATAAGTGCTCAATAAGTGTTAGTATTAGTCCATGTTGCATTTAAACATGTTTCTCATCCTTTATTGCCAATAGTCCCCAGATTCATGTGCATCAAGAATCGAAATGACCCATTCTCCCTTTTAAGGTTTTCAATTTCCTTGTAAATCTGGAAAAAATGTTCTCCAGTTCATAAATTCCAAAGAGTCTGATTAAAACTCTCACTGCCTCGTTGTGGAGCCTCATTTGCTGTGGCACTGCATTCAGGTAGCTATGAGCTGGTTGACTGAGCACCCACTAGGTGTCAAACACATCTGAGAGAAGGTAACTGTTTGAAAAAGATCATTGAAGCAAAACCTGTATAAAATCTATACTCCCAATTATTTTTGACTGTTATTTTATATTATCAGCACTTAGACATGGCTATTAAAATTAGTCCAGCAAGACACTGTGTATGCTTTAAGCTATGCATTTACTAAAAAAAAAAAATATTTATGACTACATGTTGTGTACATGATGCTGCACAAATCACTGAGGCAGACACAGATTATCTACTCCCCAGGGCCTGGGAGCTGGTAGGGTTGTAGGAGAGACGCTGCAGACACAAGCAGCTACCAACCAAAGCGAGATCCGAGAGCCATCAAGGAGGTACAACATTCTGAGAAATGAAAAATTACCTGTGCCTCAAGGCAGAAGAGAATCAGGGAGAACTTTCTGTCAAAGGTGATATTTAAACTGGCCCTTTAAGCCCGGCTGGCGTTGCTCAGTGGTTGGGTATCAACCAATGAACCAGGAGGTCAAGGTTTGATTCCCCTTCAGGGCACATGCCCAGGTTGCAGGCTCAATCCTCCGATGGAGGTGTGCAGGAGGCAGCCGAGCAATGATTCTCTCTCATCAGTGATGTATCTATCTCTTTCTCCCTCTCCCTTCCGCTCTAAAATCAATGAAAATATTTTTTTAAAAAAATAAAAAATAAATAAACTGGCCCTTTAATGGTGAGCAGGATTCTGATGATAAGAGATGTGTTTTAGGAAGGAGAGTCGCTGACAGCACCTGGGAAGAGTGACAGGCCTCCTCCAAGACAGCGAGAGCCAAATCCAGAGTCCCAGCTGGTTGGGGAGGGAGATACAGGGGAGCGCCTGAGCACAGACTGCAAAAGACAGGACTAGATGGAGGAAGGCTTTTGTCTCCACTAGGTTTCAGCATGACTTAATAAACAACAAACCACCCGAAGATTTAAAGGGCAAGGTGCTTTAGGAAGATCAATCTGGCACAGAAAAGAAAAACTCACTTTCTTCTAAAAGCTACAACAGATCTTTGAGGGCCTATAGTGCTCAAATGTAACATGTCATGTCACATCTTCCCCTGGGAAGCAGCACTGTTATACTTTCACTGACAGACAGTACACAAATACCTAGCTAGAGTTTGGTCAAGACCTGCAGGCATTGCTAATGAGGGCAGCACCCTCCATGCACCAGAACCTATTTCTCATTTTCCCTGAGAAAAGCACGACAACCCATGCCTCTCAAAAAAAAAAAAAAAAAAAGGCTGTTTATCTTCATGTCCCTAGAAAGTGCTACAGCCATCGCTAATAGCGTGCTAACTGTTGAAATGAAAGCGTTGTGTGAAAGCCTGCAGCCTTTATGCCAAGGTAGCATTGAAGGAGCAAGGCACATGTCATGAAATTAAATAAATTCACAAAGCCTATCTCCTCTGGAGCCCTGGCTTTAAATTCAGGGTGCATCATCAATGAAATAGGCTCAGTGGCCTCCACCTTTTGCCCGGGGAACATTTGTTAGATTTACAATTACAGGACATGATTTGAAATAGTTGGTATAATTAGTATTCACTCCTTAGGAGAACGGCCCAACAGTTAGAATTCAAAGGTACCAAAGCCAGCCCTGAATTTCTCTCTGTCTCCCTTCGGTCTCCCTTTTCCCTCCTCTCTTTCCTCTGCCCTCTCCCATTTCCTCCGAGGACCACGCAAGCTGGAGATGTGGCTGAGCAAATCCAGAAGTCACGGATGCTCCACAACGAACCAAGGAACAAAATGCCTGGTTCAGCCACGACTGTTCTGCTCCGAGGCAGAGGCTGCTGTTATCTTTGCTGCTCCCCACATCACTTCATGCAACTACTGATGACACAGCGCTGGTTCCACATAAAGAATCCTCTGTAAGAAGCCCCATTGCAGAGAGGGGTGCTGAGCATTCAACAGTGCTTGGTAACAATTATTAAAGTTATTACTGCACTCAATAAAGCAGAGCATAAATACATAGAAGACAAGGTAACTGCTGCTCACAACATAGGAAAATGTCCTCCGTGCCCAAGCGCAAAAGAGTTGGCCTGTTCACTAAAAAGCAGCTTAATTCCTGTTTGGGGAGGAGGAGGGAGATGAGGGGGGACATTGTGACGGTCTTCCAAAAGATAGCTGCCAAAACTGAGAGTATAGTTAGTTGTTTATTACACACCAACTCAAGGTGGTGTGTGCTAGTAGACACAGAAAAGCAAAGAAAATGGGAGCTAATTAGCAAGGGAGGCCAGGAAAGCTTTAGAAAAATTCTGAACTGGGAAATAATTGTTAGGGAATTTTGATTGTGTTATTTCCAAGGACAAAAAACAAAAACAAAAAAAAAAAGCCTAAGCTATAAACAAGCAGCATAAACAACTTAATTTTAAAGTTACCATGGACAATGAAGAGGCAATGATAAATAGAAAAAATAGACCCTAAACTCCAATGCACATGGAGGAAACCTTTGATATCTTGATGCTTTGGATTGATAACGTTGACACACTTCCCCTGTCTGGAAATGCAAGGGCAGAAAAATCACTTGGAATTCTTTTTCTATCCAAACGTTACATGTGCCACTTTTGAATCATCCCAAGTTTCACCTGGGTGGTGTCCAGGGGAAGGACCACTTCCTGTAAGTACGTGGCAATATAGCTATGCAGAAAGGGGATCCTACCTGACCTGGAGGACAAGGGGGCCTCTGCAAACTCCACATCCCAATGAATGCGCTGCATTGGGTTTCTTCCGAGCAGTGACTACTTTTTATTACATTGGAAGGCCCAACTTAGGCTTAGCCTCGAAACTGCTTCAACTGCTTGTTAGTGGTCTGTGCCCTCATTAACTACCACCGAAGAGACGGAAACAGACATTTAAGAGCATATATATCCTCAACTCTATATTCAAAGCCACGACATTTTTTTTTAGCCCTTGGTTTGGTGAAGGCTTGGTAGGGGGAGCAGTCCATGTATTCCTTCATTTCTTGGAATAGAAGCAGAGACTAATTGCATGTTGCTCTTTAAATCAGTTTAAAAAAAATAGTTTGAAACTAGCCCATAAAGTCACCTAACCATAAGTGACAATTGGCCCCTAATTGTACCTCAAAGGTTGGTCAATGGCAGTTCACTTATACTAGTGCTTTCTTTCCCAGTACACACACGGCTCCCCCAACCAAAACATGCAACTTTTAAAATTAAGATTTGTGGAAAGGGCTAAACGGAGTAGCATAGATGAGTAAACAGTGTCACCTAGTGGACAGGAAAAGAAGACAACTAGCGAATCGGCACAAATGGAAATTTGGGCTAGCGGTCAGCTTTGGGCCACATTTTCCCCTCACTCCAGCCCTCCATGATCGCCCATGAGCAAATAAGAAAGTTTCCTCAAGCAGACGCCAAACAAAACTACAAACATGAAACCAAAACCTGCATAGTTTGCCTCTCCAGTTCTTTAGTTCCCTAATAAAATAACATTTATTGAGCATTTCCCATGAGCCAATATTTTGAAGCGTGCTTTATATGGTTCATCTCACATAGTCATCCAAATAATCTCTGTTAGGAAGTTTGGGTGATTTTTTCCAAGGTCCCAGAACCTGACTGTGATAGCCCATGCAACAACACCCACTATTTAGCAACCGACACACACAGCCCAAGGGCAAAGAAAGAGATCTTGGGAAATACATGCAATAACACAATAATTAGTTACATGTTAAACACTTACTGTGCTCTTGTGACTATTTATGGGATACAAAAATGAACTAACATGAATCCTGCCCTCTAACAATCTATAGTCTTAAAACCTAAATTTGTAGAGTACTTTAAGGTTGACATCATTACAACCTATCTACATAGCTCTATAAGGTAATTATGCCCCTGACTTTAGAAATTAGGTTTTATGATTCATTCCAGGTCTCTTGATAAGAAGTGTCAGCTCTTCAGAATTTTTTAAAATATATTTTTATTGATTTCAGAGAGTAAGGGAGAGGGAGAGAGAGATAGAAACATCAATGATGAGAGTGATCACGGACAACAGGGGGGTGGGGGCATGCGTGTGGAGGGGTTTGGGATGGGAATGGGGGGGTTGAGGATAAATATGTGATACCTTAATCAATAAAGTAATTAAAAATATATATATTAAATCTATTTGAACATGTAAAAAAAAAAAACAAAGAAACATCAATGATGAGAATCATTGATCGGCTGCTTCCTGCACACCCCCTACTGGGGATCGAGCCCGCAACCTGCTCATGTGCCCTTGACTGAAATCGAACCCGGGACCCTTGAGTCCACAGGCCGATGCTCTATCCACTGAGCCAAACCAGCTAGGGCAGCTCTTCATATTTAAAAGCAAGTTCATCATTCCACCACCTCATGCTACCTCTTTCTCAGATGCAGCTGTGAGAGATCCCTGGCTTTATGACAAGGGGTGAAGGATGAAGGCAGAAGAAGGCTCTCTTGTGAACTAATCATAGAGACCAAGGGTGAAATGTCATTTCTTCCTTCCACCCCAGACCTGAGAGAAATGACCATAAATCAAATCTCTCAATAGATCAGATTAAAATAAACCATCAACATTCTGTAGGTCTCAGAAAATGAGAACTATAGGGAACTTCCATATCTAAAAGAAGAGTATACACAAAGAAACCCACAGCTAACCTCATACTTAACGTTGAAAGACTGGACATTTCCCCCCTAAGAAAGGTAACAAGACAAAGGTATCTTCTCTCATCATTCCTATTCAAAGTCCTAGCCAGTGAAATAAGACAAGAAAAAATAAATTAAAGGTATACTGATTAGATAGGAGGAAATAAAACTATTTTTATTTGCAGACGGCATGATTGTTAATGTAGAGAACTCTAAATAATCTACAAAGAAAAAAAAAACAAAAACTCCTGGAACTAATAAATGATGATTGTAGCAAGGTTATGGAAAATAAGATTACATACAAATGTCATTAATGAGCAACTTGAATAAAAAATTGTGAAACAATACCATTTACAATACTACCAAGAAGAAGAAAAACAACAACTTAGTCATAAATCTAACAAAATACATATGGGATCTACATGTGAAAAAATTACCTTTATATCCCAGAAAAATTTTCTGGGATATAAAAAAATAAATCAGCCGAAACCGGTTTGGCTCAGTGGATAGAGCGTCAGCCTGCGGACTGAGAGGTCCCAGGTTTGATTCCGGTCAAAGGGCATGTACCTTGGTTGCGGGCACATCCCCGGTGGGGGGGGGGGGGGTGCAGGAGGCAGCTGATCGATGTTTCTAACTCTCTATCCCTCTCTCTAAAAAAATCAATAAAATATATTTTTAAAAAAATAAATCAATAGAATCAGGAATAAATTATATACTTTATCTTGTAAATGCTGGGGAATTCTACCAGAGGTAAGATGCCAAATTTCAAAACCCCAGGGTTAGTGGCCCATAAGAGGTTGTCTGTTTCCCCTTTCCCTTCTGGACTCTTCTTATAGAACTAGAGGCCCAGTGCATAAAATTTATGCACAGGTAAGGTCCCTAGTGGCTGCAGGCTGCTGGCTGGAGCCTCCCTTCCTCCCCACCCCCCCCCACCCCCCCGCCTGTTGCCACTGCAGGCCAGGGTGGGCCGGCCAGGGGGAGGGGCCGTAAGCAATTGGCCAGCTGGCCCCGCCCCCTGGTCAAACTCCCAGTTGAACTCCCAGTTGAGGGGACAATTTGCATATTAGGCTTTTATTATATAGGATAAGAGAACCATAATCAGGTGTGGCATGCTCAGAGTCCCTAAGTCACTTAGGAAAGAAGAGGGGAAAAAGTAACGTTTTTTTTATAAAAAGGCTTAATATTGTCAGATGGCAAAAAGAAACAAGTACAGCATTCCTTCTGTTCCAAAGACATGGATGTTCTGCCTTTCTTCTAGCAGTTAAGATTCCAGATCTAAAATCCTCTGGGTATCTTTTTTAATTAAAGAGGTCCTTTTGATTTATTGAATGGAGCTGAGAGATGCAACTAAGTTGTCCACTTACACTATCAGCACCACAAAATAATTCATCTGCATACATCATACATCATAAGAACTGGGTGCATCTTGACTTATATGCTGCTTACTCTATGTGACTCTGTGCCTGGCACTTCCATAAGCACGTTACACATATTAGCTCATTTAATCCCCAAGGACCCCATAAAGGAAGTATTATTATCCCCATATTATATAGTTAAATACAATGATTTTTTTAACACTGCAAAGGTGTTTATTTTTTAAGTTTCACCTTGGATTGCATAACCTATAACATGTCAACTATAATACATTACAATAATTTAAATATTTCATAACATTTCAAGAAACTATTGTTTGTGAAAAGCAAGGTGTATTGGTGCTCTGGGGCCCTTGTGCATCAGTAGACAGGAAAGAAGGGTGACTCAGTTTAGGGAAATCCATATAAATTTGTGGTGTGCTGGTCAGTGTTTAACAACTAGCTTCCCATTTAAATAAAAGGGACAGTGGGGAAGAAAGGAAACAACAACAAAAAAAAAAAACACTGACTTGTAGTGTTTGCCAATTTCCATATATAAATACTCCCACCATTGCCAGTTATGAGGTTCACAAAGTTCCTGAAAATTTAACCAACCAGTGGGAGCTGACTCTAGCACACCACAGCAAAGCCCCAAGAAAGAGGGCCCATGACTGTTTTATTCAACCTGACACCCAGCACAACACTTAACAGTTAGTTGGCACTCGAGAAATAGTTGAAGATTTGAAGATGGCGACGTAGGTAAACACCTGTACTCACCACCTCCCACAACCACATCAAAATTACGACTAAAATACAGAAAAACCATTATCCAGAACCACTGGAAAGCTAGCTGAATGGAAGTTCAACAGCTAGAGAAGTAAAGAAGAAAACAAGCTGAGACTGGTAGGAGGTGCGAAGGCGAGGAACAGGCTGGTCCAGCAACCACGTGTGCTGCTTTTTTGCTTTTTTAATCGGGAGGGAGATCGCCTCTGTGGAGGCCGCCCAGAGGCACAAGGGGTCCCATCCCCACACCAGACCCCCAGCCCAGGGTCCCATTGCTGGGAAGAGAAGTACCTATGGGCAGTAAGAACTATGGGCTGTAAAAACCAGTGCAGATTAGGGCTCAGTGATACAGACGCTGCTGGAGACCCAGCTGTTCCTCTTAAAAGGCCTGCACCACAAACTGAACTTACAAACTCCCACTTCCTCTGAGCTCCAGCAACAGGGCAAGGCTTTGGAGGAAGACACATACAAGGAGGAACTGGATTGTCTGGCCTAGGGGCAGGAACTCGGGGCAACTTTCTCCCAGACAGAGCTGCTCCGCAGAGATCATTGTTCCTATCCTGGGACCTCCCCCGTCTCAGGGCTGACTGGCAGCCATTTCTGTTTGCTCCACCGTGGTGATTCCCTAAGACCCAGCTTCATCCAATTTATAACCCCACCCAAGCTGTGTGCAGAGGCTTATGTATATGAATGACCTGTCCTTGCTCAGGCTAAAATCAAACAAGCTGCAGCTGGGTCAGGGAGTCCCAAACCTATCAAAAAGAGGCCCACAATCTGGCACCAGCATCAGCCTGACTTGCTTCATAGCTGAGCCTCATCTGGGAACTTCCAAAGCCGATACACAAAGGAGGAATCTGCATATCTCTCTGTAGTTTCTGCTGGGTGGCCCCAGGCAGTGGCTGACTTTGCACCTCCCTGGAGACCTAAGATCCAGTGTACCCAGTGGTCAGTGTAAGACTATACCAGATTACAACTCTACACATCCATAAGCGACACACTCAAAGACCCACTGAAGCAAGTTCTGCTCCATAGGGGTGTCTTCTACACAGCAGCTCTCCCACTGTAGTCGCAGCTGGTCCTCACAGCCAATTGGCCTGGAGGTCAATTCCTCCCAGTGACACCAACATAAATCAAGTCTCAACTACAACAAGACTGTGCTCACAGCCCACAAAGGGGTGCACCTAGAGTTTCCAACTCAGGTGACTAGGGAGGCTGAGTCACTGGGCCCTATAGAACACCTACTATACAAGGACACTCTACCAACTCAAGGCGACATAGCAGCTCTACCCAATACATAGAAACAAACACAGGGAAGCAGCCAAAATGTGGAGCAAAGAAACATGTCACAAATGAAAGAAATGGAAGAAAGCAAATTACTGGATATAGAATTCAAAACCATGGTTATAAGGTTACTCAAGAACCTTCTAGAAATCTCCAAAAAAAAAAAAATGGAAAATGACCAGTCAGAAACTAAGCATACACTGACTGAAATAGAGTAGAGGATTCTGAGAATCAAATCAACGATTTTAAATAAAAGGAAGCAAAAAACAGTCAACCAGAAGAGCAAAAAGAAAAAAGAATTCAAAAATACGAATATAGTATAAGAAGCCTCTGGGACAACTTCAAGCATACCAACATTCATATTATGGGGGTGCCAGAAGAAGAGAGAGAGCAAGATATTGAAAACCTATTTGAAGAAATAATGAAAGAAAACTTCCCCTACCTGATGAAAGGAATAGACTTACAAGTCCAGGAAGCACAGAGAATCCCAAACAAGAGGAACCCAAAAAGGACTACACCAAGACACATCATAACTAAAATGCCAAGGGCTAATGACAAAGAGAGAATCTTAAAAGCAACAATAGAAAAGCAGTTAGTTACCTACAAGGAAATGCCCATATGACTGTCAGCTGATTTCTCAACAGAAACTATGCAGGCCAGAAGGGAGTGACAAGAAATATTCACAGTGATGAATAGCAAGGACCTATAAACAAGATTATTCTACCCAGCAAAACTATCATTTAGAATTGAAGGTCAGATAAAGAGTTTCACAGACAAGAAAAAACTGAAGGAGTTCATCACCACCAAACCAGCATTATTAGAAATGTTGAAGGGTATTCTTCCAAGAGAGGAAAAAGAAGAAGAAGAAAAAGATCAAAAATATAAACAACAAAATGGCAACAAATACATACCTATCAACAATTGAATCTAAAAATCAAAATTAAAAAAATAAGAAATCTAATGAACAGAATAAACTGGTGAATAAAATAGAATCAGAGGCATGGGAATGGAACAGACTGACGATTCGCAGAGGGAAGGAGGATGGGGGAAGTGGGTAGAGATTAAACAAAGATCTTGTATGCATATATGCATTACCTGTGGACATAGGCAATAGGGTGGTGAGGGTCTGGGGTGGGGCAGGAACCAGGTGGAGGGGGGCAAAGGGGGGAAAAAAGAGGGACATCTGTAATAATCTCAACAATAAAGATTAAATTTTTTTTTCAAAAAGAAATATCTGTTGAATGAATGAGTGGGTTAATGAGACGCATCAAATAAATTAGAAAGAGGTAAGTATACTCTCCTCCATTGGTTGTAACATAACTGGGAACTTGCTGCTTCACTGACAACACAGTCTCTGTTTGTCATGATGGCTGTGATTTGTGCTACAGTTTTGTGGAGAGAAGGGGAATATTATCTCAACTTTGTGCTTTGTTAATCATAATGGGAATACTAAGAGATATAAGACTCCTGAGTACATATTTTTCAAAAGTAAAAAATAAAAAAAATTAAATTTGGTTTTTGACTGATTTAATCAAAGAGAATACTTAGAATTTTAAAATGTTATTTAAACTCCTGAAACTCTAGCCTCTAACCTCTTGAAATAATAATTGAAATAATTATTTTGATAACCAACTATTCTTAGGAACTCATTACAACAAGACAGGGGACTAGCTCTCCACTGTTACTAGGTACTTTCTTACTGCTCCTGGATGTGATTTTCTCATAGCATTCATTGGATAGAATCTCAGAAGGGAACTAGGCATTCATTCAATTGTAAATAAATGAATTTATTTTGACTTTTCTAATACCGGTTGTGTGTACAACTTCAGAATCTATAAGAAGTGGATACAGGCATTGTATGACACCATTAAACTTCTAAAGAGAGAATGAAGAAAAGTACTAGGGCCCTGATATAGCTTAAATTGAGATTTAGAACAATTCAGAGTGTGTAAGCAGAAAGGCTAGTGGCTCCCAATCTATAAATATACGTATATTTATAGGATAAAATATAGGATTCCCAGTTAAATTTGAATTTCAGATAAACAGTCATTACTTAGGATGAGTGAAACTTCCAATAGTGCATGAAACATACTTGTCCTAAAAAAGTAATTTTTTGTTTGTCTGAAATTCAAATTTAGCAGGGCATTTTTATTTTTATTTTTTAAATCTAGCAAACCTATCACAAAGACATATTTTCTTGAAATGGCTTAAAAAGGATCCTGAAAGTTCAAATAGATTCCATATTTAAAAGTAAAATAAAGCCGAAACCAGTTTGGCTCAGTGGATAGAGCATCGACCTGCAGACTGAAAGGTCCCAGGTTCAATTCCGGTCAAGGGCATGTACATTGGTTGCGGGCACATCCCCAGTAGGAGGTGTGCAAGAGGCAGCTGGTCGATGTTTCTTTCTCATCGATGTTTCTAGCTCTCTATCCCTCTCTCTTCCTCTCTGTAAAAAATCAATAAAATATATTTTTAAAAAATTAAAAAAAAAAAAAAAAATATATATATATATATATATATATATATATATATATATATATATATATATATATAAAAGTAAAATAAATACAAAATTTTTTGAGAGAATTCTTTTATAGCCTTAGTGTTGAAAGCTTTCATAACTGACACAAAATCTAGATGCCATGGAAGAAACGATTGATAAGAGCCACTCTGTAAGAATCAAAACAGTTTTTGAGGTGGGGTCAGGCGGCGGCGGGAGGGAGGAAGGGGATATAAGTCAAGTAAAACTCAAATACATCTAGGCAAAAATATCAGCAACTTAAAACCTCAATAAAGGGCTAATCTCCCGCCAATGTAAAGAGTGCCCACCAATCCATAAGAGTAACAGAAAAATCATTTATCCAATTAAAAAGTTCACAGCGATAGGAACCGAGTATTCACAGAAGAGGAAATAGATATGGTTCTTAAACAAGTGGGGGGAAATACATGTCCAGCTTTACTCCTGGTAATAAAATGCAAATTAAAACTAGGTGAAGTTGAAGGTATTTTCTTCTACCTAATAGACTGACAAAAATTCCAAAAGTTTGATAATAAACTCTGTTGGCAAAACTGCATTAAAAATAGCACTTTTATATGTTGTTAGTGAGCTACGAATTGGTAGAATTCTTATGGAGGGCTATCTGACAGTGTCTAACAAAGTTTCAAATACATATCCCATTGACCCAGCAGTTCTACTTCTAGGAATTTTTGCTACAGGTATACAAATGTAAAACAAATTAAGTACAGGGATATTATCTGTAGCATTGTTGTAATGGAAAAATTTGGCAACAACCTATAGGAATTAAATAAATTATGGGTATATCTACATGAAATACTATGCAACTGTAAAAAAAGAATTAAGAAACTATTAATGTGCTAATATGAAAAAAATCTCTATGTTTACTAAAATTAAGTGGTATATACTATTTTACTATATTGGAAAAATAAAACAAAAGGTGCATATGTATATTTGTATTGGTTTTTATTTGCATTAAAAATTTTCCCTGATAGGATAATAAGAAAGCAATAATAGTGGTTACCTCTCAGAGGAATAAAGATGGTTGAATAAATGGCAGGGAAGGAAAAGAATCTTTTAATTAATAGTTTTTATACATTTTATATTTAAAACCTGTGAATGTACTACCAATTCAAAAACTTAAATAAAAGTTATAAAAATAGATGTATTGTGTCCGGACAGCGTGGCTCAGTGGTTGAGCATTAACCTATGAACCAGGAGGTCACAGTTTGATTCCCGGTCAGGACACATGCCAGGGTTTCGGGCTTTCTCCCCAGTGTGGGGCGTGCAGGAGACAGTCAATCAATAATTCTCTCATCATTGATGTTTCTATTTCTCCCTCTCCCTTCTTCTCTGAAATCAATAAAAATATATTTTTAATGTGTTATAATTATCCTGATACTGTTGTTATCCAAAATTAATAGGGCCTAGAGATAGCTTGCTACATATACTAAGTGGTCTGCCCTACTGTGTTTTCCACCTTTTTCATCTCATGGCACACATAAACTAATTTCTAAAATTCTGTGGCACACCAAAAAATATTTTTGCAGATCTGACCAAAAAAAATAGGTATCATTTTCATTCATTCACACCGGATGGTTATTGTTTTGTTGGCTATTGTCATTTTTTCATTTGACAATCTAAGAGAAAAGAGGTCACTGCCCCTGACTAAATAGTCAGATATCGCATGTTTTTAAAATTATTGCAGCACACCAGTTGAAAATCACTGATTTAGACCATTATCTCTTCATTTATTCAACCATTTATTGAGCATTTGCTATATACTCAGCCTTATGCTGGATACTTAGAGTACAGATATAAGTAGTATAAAAATAATTCCTACCCTCTCTGAGCTTAAAGTCTTGTTGAGAAAAAAATGCTAATAGCTAATCTTTACGGAGTGCTTCTTCCATGGTAACCACTGTGCTATGCATTTATGCAGTTTATCTCATTTAATTCTCACAATAACTCTAAAAAGTAAGAACCATTATTTGAACTGGAGCTTGAGGGATAAGAAGACTTTCCATAAGCAAAGAATGAGGAAACTCACCCCTGCAAGTTGAGGAAACAGCATGAGCAAAGACACGAAGGTAAGTATAAGTTGGCAAGTTTGTGTGATTGTATCATCAGGTTCATGGAGGGATGAAGGGATGAAAAGTTCACTTGGAGCCATAACCCCCAGGCTAAGGGGATTTGAAATTTTATTCTAATAAAATAGGCACAGATCGTATCTGATATTTTAATGCTTTTATTTTGGGTTACTTGAGATTATTTATTACTAGAGGCCCAGTGCATGATTGAATCATGCACGTGTAGGGTCCCCTACACGCTTTCGCTTTTGATCACGGGGGAGCTGGATGCCTGTCCGCTGGTGCACCAGGCCTTTCAGAAGCCTCCGGCGGGGTGCCTGAGTGGACAGGCACCCAGCTTCCCCGCTTTTGATGGTCCACAGTGGGACGTGAGCTCGCTGCCCCAGAGGCCCCTTCTGTGCCGCAGCACAGCCATGGCACAGATGCTGAGCTCGAGCCGCCGCTGGTGACACGAGCTCAGCATCCCGCCAGCCCAATCGGCCACCCCGGCCACCCTGAGTCCCGCCCCCCCCCCCGCGCCTCCTGGCCAATCGCGGGCATAGCGAAGGTATGGTCAATTTGCATATTTGTCTATTATTAGGTAGGATAAGAATAGTACAGAGGTCCCAGAGCAGAATTCAGCTGGAGAAAAATCATCATGCTCTCTCCCAGACACCTTGATGATGAACACATCAAGTTACAGCTCCATTCAATAAGCACCTAGCTCAGGCCAAGCCCTGAGCCAAGTGATAGAAATGGGAAAACAAACAAGTGAAACACATTCCTTGTGCATGAAAGTTTAGAGTTTAGCAGAAAAGAGAGGCTGTTAAATGAGCAATTCCAGTTTAGTCACATCAGTATTTTGATCTGGGAAACGTGGAGCACTGTGGGAGCAGTGAGCAGAAGTATATGACTTAGTTCATTGGAGCCCAGGACCGCCCCCCACCCCCACCCCAAGGAAATGCCTCTGAGACCAGAAGCACAAGTGTCATTTAGCCAAGTAAAGTAGGGAAAATAAAAAGGAACAGCATGTGCAAAGACATGGAGCTATAACAAAGCACAGTTTGGAGAAATGAGAGAGATCCTGTGTGGCTCAACTGTGAAGGAGGAAGAGTTGTTTTTATTCCCTTTCTACACTGTGTTTCTTTCTCTTTTCTCTATGACCCACTTGTCTCTCCCCCAGTAGTCTTAGGAAATAATTGGAGAAGCGGAAGGGAAGAAGGCATAGAGTTCTGAATGGAAGTAAAAAGGAAGAGGAGAAGGCAAGATGAAATGACCAAAGAGTGAGGAATGGAGAAGAAAGAAGGGAAACAGAGGAGGGGGCAAAGAAAGAAGTGACACAACTGCAGATAGTCCTAAGCCGTAGGGCACTGGTAAACATTAAAATGCCCTGAGAACACCAAAACCCAAAAGCATTTTTGAGAGAATTCTTTTTAAAAAAGGATCAGAAGAAAACAGCAATTGAGCATCTGCTGTGTGTACTAAGCATTTTCATACATGGAAATCACTTAACCCTCACAAAATCCCCATAACTAAGGCTTTGGAAGACTAAACGAGTGGCCCAAGTTCACATGATTGGTAACTGATGAAGCTGATGTTCAGACCTGGGTCTACTTGAAAATCTCTGTCATTCGAGATAACTAGAGAGCACGGGCATTGAAAGAAGATATAACAAACAACCGCGTCATCCTTATCATTTTGCTCAAGGCTTTCTTTGAACCTGAGAAAGGAGTCATCTGCATTCTAACATAAAAATCTTGGAAATTATAGTTTATTAATATTTTTAATATCTTTAATCTACTCCCGGCTGTACATATTACCCATGACAATCAAATCATGGGAAACAAGAAAAAAAAACAGATACATGAACTCTGACACTAATCCACAACCTCCGATTCACTAATAGTTTCCCAATAATTTCAACACAGAGACACAAACACATCATAGGAGAGAAGAGGCATAGGCACAAATGCTAAGAAATGCAAAATTAAGTTAGCCATCTTTTCATTTCCTCTTCGTATGAGATACATAGTCCAAAATGGCAGAAGGAAAGAGAAGATACTAGAGCTATAGATGATCAGCTGATGATATAATCATCTGCCTCTATTTTCTCTTTCCATGGATATCCATCCTTAACTATTTGGTGTTTGCCCTTCCAGACCTTTCTCAAATATGAATATATATACACACATAGAAAATACATATACATTTGATAATATATATATACACACACACACACATACTTACCCACTTATATATAGGCTTTGGTTTGGTTTTGTTAGGTTTCTCTTTATTGAATTTATTGGGGTGACACGGATTAATAAAATTGTACAGATTTCAGTTTTATAATTCTATAATACATCTTTTGTATATTATATCGTGTGTTTACCATCCCCAAGTCAAGTCTCCTTCATCACTATTTATCCCCCCATACCCTCTCCTATCTCCCACAACCCCCTTCCCTCTGGCAATCACTATACTATTGTCGGTGTCCATGAGTCTTTCTTTGTTTTTTTTTTCTTTGCTTAATCCCTTCACCCTTCTCACCCAGCCTTCAAAATCCTCCCCTCTGACAGCTGTCAGTTTGTTCTCTGTATCTATGAGTCTGTCTCCACTTTGTTTGTTAGTTTATTTTGTTCATTAGATTCCACATATTAGTGAAATCATATGGTACTTGTCTTTCTCTGGCTGGCTTATTTCACTTAGCATAATACTCTCCAGGTCCACCCTTGCTGTTGCAAAAGGTAGATTTCCGTCTTTTTGATGGCTGAGTAGTATTCCATTATGTAAATGGACCACAGCTTTTTTATCCACTCATCAACTGATGGGCACTTGGGCTGCTTCCAAATCTTGGCTACTGTAGATAACACTGCAATGAACATAGGGGTGCATATAGCCTTTTGAATTAGCAGGCCCTCAAAGCCAGGCAACGCCTGGGGCCCACAAATGAGAGCAAGAATAGAGTGACAAAACTAGTGGCAGCCATCAGGCAGAGCCAACCGTTTGAACTGGGAGCTTGACCCATAGGAAACTTCAGGTGAGGTAAGTAAGGCCCACACTAGTTTATTATCATCCCCTCAAATATCTATTGAGCAACTACTACTATGTGCCTGGCACTGCACTAGGCTTGGAAAATAAAAAAAATAGGAAATGTCTCCCTAACATTAGAGTTGCTGTAGTCTGGAACTTCTAAGTGCTAACTAGTTCCAGACTTTGTTCTGAGCCTCCCCCTTCCCCCCACCGCACCCCACCCAGCTCCCTTTCTTTTTCCACCTTGCATAACAGCTTACAGTCCTGGCGTGACAATGGGGTGATGGCCAGAAGGGGAAGGGAGATGTGGTAAAGTGTAGGATGCATTTTAGCCCATTCAAGTTCTCTAGCCAGGGCAATGGAAAGTCATCCACCTTTGCCTCTTCCCCAGGAATGAGTCAGTCTCACTTTATATTTTTGGTTCATTTAAATGCTTCCTGCTGTCCTGGGTGGCTTAGGACAGCCAATTTGGGATTGCCATTCACACTTGGATTTAGAGAATTTAAGAGAGCAAGTTCTGTGTTTGTATCCATGGAGACAGGGCTGGGGGTGGTTCACGCATTGCATGGAACAGGTAACCTAACACAGTCTCTGTGGAGGACCTCACAAGGTGACACCTCAGGCTTGTCAGGACACTTCCCCGCACCATCACATCGCCAATTTACGAAAGAGGGGGAACTCATATTTCCTTAGGTAATTACACTGAACTGGCAGAATGACTAATCCATCCGTTCTAAGCCATCACTTGTATTCGAAAGGTAACCCTAGTCTCTGCTCAAGATCAGAGTTCAAAGCAGGTTAGGATCTCAGCTGAAGGTTAAAGTGCTTGGTGCACCCCTCCCAAAACCCACCCTGAGGTGCTTCAGAAAAAGTAACAAGCTCTCAATTAGAAAATCTAGATTCTCTTCTGTGCTCTGATACTAGATGTGTGTTTTAGAGATTCAGCATCTTCATGTCTAAAATGGTGAGACACTCAACACCCTCCTGGGGCCTCAAAGAACTGCCATAAGACAAAAGAGAATGCATGAGAAGGTGCTTGTAGCTGCAAATTGCAATAGCTACATAAGTGACAGTGAGCAGGAGGAGGAGGAGGAGATGGAGGAGGAGGAGGAGGAGGAGGAGGAGGAGGAGGAGGAGGAGGAGGAGGAGGATAGAGGAGGAGGAGTGCAAGGAAGCATAGCTAACGTCCACCAACTGGATAAGATTGGTCAACAAATTATTCAATTTTGTCAGTGTAAGTGCATTCACTCTCAACTTTAAAGCTTATTTCATTTACTGTTCTAAGTGCCCACGTTAGCCTTAGAAACCAAAGAGTAATCCAAACACAGTCTATCACTTTCTTGAGTTCAGAGCGCAACCTTCTGAGGACCTAGCAGCTACAAACTAGGTCACTGGACCCAGTATATGTGCCCATGGATATGTAAAAGTAAAGTTATCAAAGCTTCAAGTGGGAAAATCCTGAGGCCACACAGGTTGCTTAATCTTTGTGCTAAATAACTACCAATCTCCAGGGTGTGGCAGGAAGAAAACAACCACATACTCTTGCTAGTGACCCAACTGCCCAGGTGAGTGTGAGTTCATGGGAATGCCCGCTCTATTGGGAAGTGGACTGGGCTGACCCGGAGGGACACTGAAGAACGGTTCTCCTTCATGGAGCTCTCATTGTAGACCTCACAGTCTTTTTTTTCTTTTTGTTAATTGAAAAGCTAAACTCCTCCTGCCTCAATCCTGTGATTTCCACAGTGGTTCCTAAAAAACTACAAATAAATCCCTGAAGCGACCTAAAGCCAAGATTTTCAGAACTGGCTTGCTTTCCAAAACCAAAGAGGGGAATAGAAAGGGTGTGAGGGAGACGGGGTTGTGAGCAGATGGAAACACAGATATAATTCCCTTGTATAAAATTATTACATAATGGAACTTTTTGCAAAACCAGAGATTATGTAAGACATAAAAGCAATGATTCCAAATCAAAGCACTTTATTTGTCAAAGTAACTAAAATAGTTATTTAAAACACACACACACACACACACACACACGCACACATACTGTTTTCTAAAGCGTGATATTTCTGCCTGAGTTTTTTCTTCTCACTTGGCAGCCCTGTTGTGTACACGATCTCTACAGGAATGCAGAAAAACCACCTGAGGGAGAAAATTACTAATCACTAAAAATTACTAATCACTCTCTCACACTAAACAAATCCCACCGGGAGGTTTTTAGTTACACGTCGGGATATGGGTTCTTTTTTTTTTCCCTCTCAGGTTAATGATACAAAGGCATACAAAATAAAAAAAAAGGAAGCATGTCACATCTTAATATGCATTAGTGGGGATATTTTTACATGATAGCATCTAGGTCTCAGTCCAAAATAAAGGCAAAGTAGACTGAAAGTCTCTAATGCCCACCACTGGGTCTCTCAGAAAGAAAAGAGGCTGGAGAGAGAATCGTACTTCCCACAGCACTGAATGCAGGGCCTATCATCCCCCGGCGGTGGCCCCTATCACTTACGCTAACATTCAACAACCTTATTTTCACATGATATTCAATTCACAAGCTCATCGGGTGCCTGTCATATATTATTTCATTAAATAGATTAGCGTGTTATTTATGGCGGTCCCACCAATTTATATCATATCTTTATACTGTTTATCTCAGACTTGTTTATCTTTTACTGTTTCTTTAGTCCATTGTAAATAGCGTAGGCCTGTGTACCTGCTTAGCTGATCAGAAGTTGAGTGTATCCAATTCAGTGGTCATATTACAAATGAGAGAAATTAGTAGAAGCAGTAGAATGCAGAGTTTCTTTTATTTGAGTGCCCCTCGGGTTCTTTTTTCTTCTTTATTATTATGGTTTTGGCAGATTATAAAACATAACACCATTCACTATGAAAAATGTTTGAGTAGGTCAACGGTATATAAAGTACAAAGTAAAAGTCACTCCCCAATAACTCTCTCATCTGAAGACCATATACACAAATATAGTATTATTTATGTATATTAATATAATTATAGATATAAATATATCATCCAAGTAGAATAATATTAAAGAGTTCCATAATTTACTTTCCACTTAACAATATTTTCTAGATATCTTTTCATATCAATAAACATAGAGTTAGCCCTAGCCGGTTTGGCTGGGTGGATAGAGCGTCGACCTGAGGACTGAAGGGTCCCAGGTTCGATTCCAGTCAAGGGCATCTACCTTGGTTGTGGGCACATCCCCAGTAGGGGGTGTGCAGAAGACAGCTGATTGACATTTCTCTTTCATCGATGTTTCTAACTCTCTATCCCTCTCCCTTCCTCTCTATAAAAAATCAATAAAATGTATATATTTTAAAAATAAAAAATAAATAAATAAATAAATAAACAAACAAACAAACATAGAACTATATCTTTCCTTTGAACAGCCACTGAATATTCCATTTGGGGGTATATCATAATTCATTTAAATAATTTCCTATTAGTGGGCATGTATTTTATACCCTAGTTTTACTCTTATTAATGAAGCTGAGATGAACAGCTTATAAATATATCCTTGAGTACCTTTCTGACTTTCTTTTAGAATAAATTTCTAGAAAAGGGATTACTTCATCAAAAATCATGACCATTTTAAATTTTTAAATATATTTACAATATACTTTGCAGAAAAGTTGATCCAACATCCCCATAGTCTCACAAACACTACATATGATCAATATATTTTATCTTTGCCAATCTGATAGATAATGATAAAAATAATGTCATTATTCTTCTGGGTGCATTTCTTTGTTAGTGAAACAATATTTTCAGATGACTATTTCATTAATATTGTAATAGAATCTAATTTTTAAGGATTAAAATTCTTCACATGCTATTCTACAGATGGAAACTACCCCTTGATTTTATTGACTACTATCCAATTATCACAACATAAAGGAGTCAACCCCATTTTCTAGATGAAGAAGCTGAGTCCAAAAAAAGTTAAGTAGATGGCTAAAAGAGAGTAAATAGCTGACAAGCCTCCTCATGCTAACACTATTTCTGAGGGCAGAGGGGTGCGGCGCGAAATGGATGGAAGGTACTCTGTGCTCTAGACAGGAAGTTCAAAGCAGAAATATTAAATGACTCACATTTATCCCCATTCTAATCCGAGCCATATAGAGTCCAATTGCATTTGCAACCCCAGAAACCTAACTGACAACGCATTTTAGTTTGTGTTCCAAAACCCCCAAATCTAGACCCCTGTGTTGCCTGCTGCACTGGCACCTAAAATGGCAATAGTAACTGTGCTCTATCTTCAGTCCTTCTTCAGTGTACAGATGACATTCGGTACTGATTCAACCCCCGTTAAAAAAGAAAAAGCCACATCCGGGGGCAACCCACCTCTGACCCGTGGCTCCAACAGGGAATGGGGTTAACCCGGATGGAATGGTTCAATCTTTAATTTTCTATCAGCAAGTCAAGGAAGAGGAACTACTTGAGAAACAAAAGGTAGAAGAAGATGCACCTTAGAGGGAAAAGGGGGAGGCGGGGAGGGGTGTGTGTGTGCACATACACACGTTAAAATTCTACTCCCCTGTGATATTTGCCTTTCAAATTACGATTTGGCACTCAGAGTAATTAAGCAGCATCTGCTAAATACCCTGTTGAAGGTTATTTCCTTCCCCCTTCCCGACTCCCACCTCCACATCCACTGGCTTTGTTTTGTGCCCCCTCTTCATTGGGAGCCTTGCGGAGGCCTCCCAGTCACCACCTGTGTGGCAAAACCAGCCTTCCCTGGAGATCAGCCGCTCTGCAACAGCGCACAGGTGTGTCCTGAACAATCTCGGCATTCTTGTTCCTCACTTAGGCAGAAAGAAAACAAAGAGGCAGAAGATTAAGTTATACCCGGGTACAAACAGATGCGAGAGAGAGTACAGGAGAAGCCATGTAAGCTAGAACCATATTTAGGTAAGTGGTACTGGAGGGTGCCTAGTGCTGTAACTGGGTTCAAAATAAATTTATACATTAACAACTACCGAGACAAAGAACGCTGACTTTTACATGACAACTAATTTTAGTTATGGAAATGGCCAGTCCATAGTAAATATGATTATATTATTGGTGAGGAAGAAGAATGGAATTGACATGTACTGAGAACACTTTTTATGTGCCATATAGTATTTATGCCAAGGCGTTGGGGGTTTTTCTTGGAAGTTTGAACTTTACCTCTATGATAGGAAGTACATAAATCTATAAAAATAGGCTCTCTGGTTTCTTCTCCTGCCCTTCACCAGCTTGCTGGCCGTTCTGATGCCCCCGATTTGCTATCTTTCAATGTGAAAACATTTCTCTAACCTTCTGTCATACATGCACACATGTTGTGATAATAAATATGAAAACGCTGCATTCTACACAGACCCAAGGATCGCTGAGCCTTGTCAATATAATGTGCAAATCCAAGGAAATAATAACTACAATATTTTGTTGTGTTGAAGGAAAGTAAATTAAGATCCTTAAAGAAGAAAGGATTTTTTTCAGTAAAGGACAACAGGCCCCTTTCTCTCTCTCTCTCTCTCTCTCTCTCTCTCTCTCTCTCTCTCTCCCTCCCTCCCTCCCTCCCTCCCTCCCTCCCTTCTCCCCCCTGCCCTCTTCTCTCAAGGGCTAACTCCCATGTTGCAATAACATTTCCACAACCTTGGGCAACTGAAATACCAGTCCTTAACTACAGAGTATTACTCATTCTATGTGTTAAGCTTTCTCATGCATTGGCATGCCGGGACATCAGAAAATCACAGAGAAAAGGCCAGAGCAATTAATTTTTCTTATGTTTACAAGAAGAAAAAATATTTCAAGTAAACAACCTCAGCCAACATGAATAATTGATAACAATGTTTTAGAGAGGCTTCCCACTCAAAGAAAACTTACTTGGTTGTTTCTGAGTTTTTATCCCTGAATATGGAGATGCTGATAGCAACCCAGTCATAAGACCATTTCTGAGGGAAACGTAGTCTTGCTACCTGAACATGTGCATGCAGGCTAGATCATAGGCAGCCTTAGCTCAGAGGTAGAAAACAGAGGAGCATAAACACACAGGCTCCAGGACGCTGCTGTCACACTAATGACAAATGATCTGAACATGGTCCTCCTGGGACCTTAGAACTGCGGCTGCATTATGACAGGCCATAGAACCGAGCAAAATGGAGGGGTGGGGGCGGGTGGTGCATAGCATCGTGGTTCAGAAAACAGGCGCTCAGACCACTTGGGTTCAAATCCCAGCTGAACTAGGTACAACCTCGTGACCTGGGGCAAATTACCTAACCTCTCTAAGCTACCGTCTCTTCTTCTTGACCTTGGGCAAAGTACTTAACCACTGGCAATTCCATCTCTTCTTCTGTCAAATGACCTTCCTTGTGACTTTGCTGCCATAATCGAATGAGATGATGCCTGTGAAGCTGCTGGCTGCACGGTGCCAGAGTCGGTGCTTGATAGATGACAGCAGTGGGCAATGCTAGCCAGTGTCATCATTTGGGAGAGGACACATAACTTGCCCAGCGGCTCCCAGCTGATTATCCAGGACTACGACTCAGTTAAATCCACTTCCTCCATTGTCACCTCTGCCACCCACCAGCTCTGCCACCACCAGGCCCAAGTGATTTAGAGAAACAAGTCAGTTTCCCATGCAACCCAGTCACACCCGCTCAACTCACCCCATCTTTACTTCACCCCCACCCTGCCCTGCCCTGCCCTGCCCTGCCCTCCGCAGCCACCCTGGGTAAGTCTCAATGGGAGGCTCTGAGCCAGGTCTGAGCACCGGTCTAACTGGATAGTAAGGCCAAGGTCCAAAACCAAAACCTTGACCCGCAAACCCAGGGTGAAACTGCCACCATTGCCAGCAAAAAGGCAAGGGCTTTCAAACTAGGAGAAAAGGGAGCAGAAACAGATAAGTGGTCCCCAACCAGCTCCTACCAAGCTCTTAAGAAAGAGGTTTGTCAAGGTTCTATAGAAACCCAACAAACAATTAAAGCAAAAAATCTTCCACATAAGGATGAAATAGAATAAAGACAAGGCAAGGTGCCCGGGCCACCAGCTCTAGGGTTCCTGAGACACAGAGGCAGTGGTTGAGAAAGTGAAAAAGAGCAAAGGAGACTGGGCAGGTGCAGGTCTGGCCAGAGAATGTCATGCTTGCACCCATCAGACTCACAAAGGATTCTGCGCTCAATTCTGGCCCCTCCAAGAGAAGAGACAGACAAACAGTGAGATGACCTACAGGCTGGTGGTGAGTCTCAACACTGTGTGGGAAGGGGAATGGAGGTGTTTGTCCTGGGAAAGCGACATCTCAGATGAGATATATCAGCTTTCTATGAATTGTTGAAGTTTGCCCATCGAGGCCAACTTTGTCTCTGTGGCTCCCACAGGCAGAGCTAGGGTTGGTGTGTGGAACTCACAGGCAGGCAAATTTCAGCACAACATCAAGGTGTCTTCAGCGGACATACAAAGTTGTGGTGGGAGAGTTGAACTATTCTGGCAGTTGTCAAGAGGATAGCGGAAATCATATAGGCAGGATCCCTGCACTGGCTAACGGGGCAGAGGATGAAAGAGATGACCTGACACCTGAGGTCCCTTTCCATTCTGGAATGGCAAAATGGGGAGAATCAGTGACACACACAGAGCTACTTTTCTTCATAATAATTACCTATTTATGTTTCCTCCCCTCTTCCTACCACTTGATTTTTTTTTCTAAATAAGTAAATGGGCCCTCGGCAAGTAGCTCAATTGGTTAGAGTGTCATCCCAATATACCAAGGTTTTGGGTTCGATCCCCGGTCAGGACACATATAAGAATCAACCAATAAATGCATCAATAAGTGGAACAACAAATCAGTGTTTCTCTCTCTTGTGCTCTCTCTAAAAAAAATAAATACATAAAATTTTTAAGTGAATGGACATACTTGTTTCCTAACCCTCAGATTCAATCACATTTAGAGGCTGATTATTAACTTGCTGAAAACACTGGATTACCTCTCTCTCTCATTCTAATGTGTTGGAAACAGGGAAAATAAGTAGTAATTTTAAAAAAAACACCCTTTTTTAAAAGGTCAAGATTGAAAGATTCAATTATATACCTTTTCATACCTATAAAAAGCTTATGTGAAAAGTTTTGTTTAGGAAAAGTTCCTAAGCACCAACTAAAAAGGCATCCCTGGATATCTTAAAATTTCAATGTTATGTGCTTCGCTTGTCCCCGATCCGTGAGAAGAAATCAAGGGGAACTGAGTGGCAGTCAGAGGAAAAGCAATGTGATGAGGAAGGTGTGGGAAGAAGGTGGGCACTCTTCTTTGAAAGAGCTAAGCTGGAACAGAGGCGCTGAGATGATGGTAAGAAAGCAGGTGCTGTAGGTGAGAAAAGAAAGAAAAGGTATAAAAGGGGAAGCAGAGAGGAAAGAGGAGGGCTGGAAGGAAGAGGAAAACAGAGGGAAATTTTCAGTAGAGCAGCTGCAGGAGCATCTTCCACGGGGCTCTTCCCTGATCAGTTTTCTGGATGTCCATCTCCTTGGAGGCAGGGAGCAGTACACTTCTGAATGCTCCTCCCTCTCAACCCTCTTTGCCTATTGAATTTCGTTGACTGGAACTGAAGTTAGAGAACGTTGAAGTTATCCTTGTATTCTCTTGTCCATTTTAATAACTTTTTGTTATTACGAGGCACGTTGATTGTAGAAAATTAGAGAATGCAGAGGAAACAAAAGGAGTAAAGTAAAAATCACCTTTACCTACCTCTCACCTAGTAGGCTTAGGTATAAATCTTCCTGTCTTTTTTCTGTTGTTTTTGTTTATAAAATGAGGGTTGAAATCAACAAGCAATATCTGAATGGTGCACCATACTGTTTCAGATAAAATTTTAAAAGGAAGAGTAGAAGCCATTGGACATCATTTTCTAGATTTTTTTTCAATGGTGTAAAACTTTCAACTTACTGTTTCTTAAAAAAATAAAAAAGGAGTCAATCTTGATTTTGTCAAGAGCTGGCACAAGGGCATAGGTAGCCAAACAGAGAAAGAGAAGAAAAACAGAAATTTGTACAATTAAGAAACTGAGTAAACTACTTCAAAAAAGCAAAGAATTCTATATAATAAAAGCGTAATATGCAAATTGTCCCCTCGGGCAATCGTTCAACCAGGAGTTCTACCGAGAGACCAGGAGTTTGACCACTCTCTATGATGTGCGCTGACCACCAGGGGGCAGCATGGAACATTGCGACGACACGCTGCAACCTCTCACCGGCTACCTGGGGGCGGGGGTGATGGGGATGGAGGTATGGTGAGAATTCGGGGTGTCCACCAAGCTCACTCCCCCTGCTACCCTCCCCCAGGACACAAGGGCTCACATGCTGGGGATACCCCTGTGCTCAGGTGCCAGGCACCTGCAAGGAGCCTGCCCCACACCCACGCAGCCTCTTCCAGGTGAGCTGGGCCGCAGCTGCCAGAACCGCAGCTGCCAGAACCACAGGGGATTCGCGCAGGAGCTGGTATGCAAGGCCAGCCGGGAGAGAGTACACTGCCCACTGGGCTTCCGTGCAGCGCTGCTGGGCAACCCAGAGGCCCACGCTGTGCCCTGACCCGTGGTGTCCGGCCGCGATCACCGCATCTCTGCATGGGGACTCGGGCACCATGACTCAGGAGGAAGGGGGCATGCGGGGGCCCGGGGACCCAGGTGCTGCCCAGGGCCCAGAGGTCAGCTGGGACCTGCCCTTCCACGCCAGATGCTCACACTTTGATCACCTGCCAGGCCTAGGGACTGCCCCTGTGCACAAATTTCGTGCACTGAGCCTCTAGTATCTGTATAAGTTACTTTCAGATGATACAAAAGTAGTGTATCATTTACTTAAAACAAATGTACAATTGGTTAAGCAAATACCATTACTCTACAGTTTTCAGGGTAACAATTTTCATTTCAATCATTATTAAAGACTGTACCACATCCTAACACTTTTTTCCAAACCAACTAAGAACATCAGGACAAATCACCCCCAAGAAATTACATCTAAACAGAGGCCTGAGGGATAGGTAGACAGGTATGAGCAAGCTGACAGGTGGACCTGTGTCCGTGGTAGCAGAGAAAGAGGGTTCCAAGTAAAAGGAATAGTGTGTGTTCGAGAGGGAGGAGAGCATGTCACATTCCAAGACCTAAAAGGCTTCACAGTGGGTGGGTGTGGAGTTTCAGGATGATATGGCATGAGATGAGGTGAGGCGAGCCAAATAGGGCAGGTCCTTACCAGCCTGGCACAGCCCTTGTTCCACGTGGGAAATTAGTCACAGAAGCCATTTCTTAGTGAGCCTTGAGGAATGCTCCCTGTAGGGAAAGCTGCTGATCTGGAGCCTTCTATATTACAGCACTCCACCACAAAGCTTACCATTGTCGCCAATGTGTGGTTCCTGCAAATTTTATCAATGTTGGTCAACACCAACTAGCAAGTGTAACAGCCAGCACCACTTCGATAGCACGCACTACGATCCAGGCATTGTGCTAAGAGCTGTGCATGAATTCATCTTCCCAGTAATCACATGGGATAGGTACTATCATTAGCGCTATTTTACGGATTAGAAAGCACGGAAAAGTTAAGTAACTTGCCCAAAGTCACAAAGCAGGCAAGTGGCAGAGGAAGGAAATTTGGCTCCAGCAGCTGTGTTCTTACGGATTACCCCACACACCCTCTTCATGGGCCTACCGAATGGGTTGCACTCTGCATCGGCGTAAAACAGACCAGAGTGGGGAATGTGCCCCTACGACGAGAGGCCTCGGTCAGTATTCTGCTACAGAAGACAAAACTGTATTAGAGCCCTAACTGGTTTAGCTCAGTGGATAGAGCGTCGGCCTGCGGACTCAAGGGTCCCGGGTTCGATTCTGGTCAAGGGATGTACCTTGGTTGCGGGCACATCCCCAGTGGGGGGTTTGCAGGAGGCAGCTGATTGATATTTCTCTCTCATCGATGTTTCTAACTCTCTCTCCCTTCCTCTTTGTAAAAAAAAAAAAAAAATCAATAAAATAAAAAAATAAACTGTATTAGAAGTCCCTCAGTTAAATTTCAATAAATTCATCAGCAGGCGTGCCTCCCTCAGTGGCAATAAAGTGATAATGATCCCCTTTGGTATTTATATAACGTGCTGTCATTTACGAAGCACTTCTTTATGTTGTCTCATGGCGGTGGTTGTCACAACAACCCTGTGCAGCCAGAAAGACTAGATGATCCTGAGAATCAGACCCTGACGAAGGAAGTGACTGCCAGGGGCCCCAGCAGGGAAGCCCGGTGGCAAACCCTGGGGGCCTGGAGCAGTGCCAGCGGCTCCCAGGAGGCTCCCGGCACCTGCCCCAGCCTTGGAGGGGAATCGTGACTGGGACAAGCGGAAGCTACTTACTTTGCTGATTGTGCGACCTCTGCCTCAATTTCCTCACCTCCCAAGTAGAAATAATGAAGACAGAAGGAAGGCCAAGAGACACATGAAAACATGCTCAAAGTCACTTATTATCCGAGAGATGCAAATCAAAACAACAATGAGGTATCATCTCACACCTGTCAGAATGGCTATCATCAACAAATCAACAAACGACAAGTGTTGGCGAGGATGCGGAGAAAAAGGAACCCTCGTGCACTGCTGGTGGGAATGCAGACTGGTGCAGCCACTGTGGAGAACAGTATGGAGTTTCCTCAAAAAACTGAAAATGGAACTCCCATTTGACCCAGTAATCCCACTCCTGGGAATATATCCGAAGAAACTAGAAACACCAATCAGAAAGGATATATGCACCCCTATGTTCATAGCAGCACAATTTACAATAGCTAAGATTTGGAAACAGCCTAGGTGCCCGTCAGCAGATGACTGGATCAGAAAACTGTGGTACATCTACACAATGGAATACTATGCTGCCATAAAAAAGAAGGAATTCTCATCATTTGTAGCAACCTGGATGGAATTGGAGAACATTATGCTAAGTGAAATAAGCCAGTCAATGAAAGAAAAATACCACATGATCTCACTCATTTATGGATAATAAAGAACATTATAAACTTGAACGAAAAGATAGATACAGAGACAGTAAAGCAACAAACAGACTTTCAAATTACAGGGGGAAAGTTAGGGAGGGGGGGGGGAGATAAGAAATCAAACGAAGGACTTGTATGCATGCATATAAGCATAAACAATGGACGCAAAACTCTGGGGGGTGAGGGCATGTATGGGTGTGGGGTGGGGGAGGCAATGGTAAGATATGTACACATATAATACCTCAATTAAAAAAAAGAAAAAAAAAGAAATAATGCTATCTACAATACACAGTTGTCGTGAAGACTCGGTGAGGTGGCGGGGGACACAAAGCTCACTCAACAAAGTCCGTGTTTCCTTTTTCCCGTCAACTCCATGTGTCTCCCATGAAGAAGGTTTATGTCACATTCATTTTTTTAAATTAAATCTTAGTTTAGATGTTGTTATAAAAAGGACCAAATGTGATAGCCTGAATAGTCAACCCTCCATGCTCTCCCCACCATCATATTCACAAGTCTGTGTCTTCTGTCTGGGGTTTTCTTAAGGTAGGTCACTTAGAGTGTAGCCTCCAGAAAATGTGCATGTGGGAGGGAGGAGGCTGCAGACCCCCGTCCCCCACCACTTTTCTTTTTTTTTTTAATATTTTTTTTTTTATTTCAGAGAGGAAGAGAGAGGTAGAAACATCAATTATGAGAGGGAATCATTGATTGGCTGCCTCCCGCACGTTGGCCCGAGCCTGCAATCCAGGCATTTGCCCTTGACCGGAATCGAACCTGGGACCCTTCAGTCCACAGGCCGATGCTCTATCCACTGAGCCAAACCGGCTGGGGCGTCCCCCACCACATTTCTGACGGTGACAAAGGGGTTGTAGCTGGCTCAGGTGCACGCTCCCATGTCCAGAAACAGCCAGAGATGGAAGGGACTTGCTCCGGGATCCCCAGAGACAGCACCATGCCCTTGCCTTCCCGGAAGCCCAGCCCAGCACACAGGCCATTGGATCACACTCTGTCCTTCCCCAGGCCCAGGTACTCGTTGTCCCAGGAGCATAAAAGCCTGCACATTGTGGTAAGATGCTCCCCCAAAGCATTTACACCCCAGAGACAAGCATCACAATCCTGCCCCTGGCCCTTGGGCTTCCTTCTGGCAACTGCACCTGCTCAAGTTTGCTCTGTGTTCCCCTGCAGAAGCAACCAGAAGAAAATGCTGGAAATTAAGGAAATTCACTGTCACCTTAAAAAGTGTGTTAAAAAGAGAAAAAAAAACATGTCATGCTTTTTATGTGAAATAAATTCAGACACTGAAATGTCTGAGGGAGAAAATGAGTCTTTGAATAGGAGCCTGCAGCAGGGAGAGAATGGAGGGAAAAGGATGGATTTTTGAAAATAACTACATTTCTTTTCTTTTCTTTCCTTTAAACACTGCCTGTTCAAGCAAGAATAAGCAGTCTCCAGCAGCCTCCTCCCCTCAGCTTTTCCTAGGGCCTCGAAATCGGGGGAGGAAGAAATGGTATAGTTGGCTTTGCATCTTCCTGCTGTATTTCTGCGGCATTTGATTGCCCTGGTGGTACTTACCTCACAAATGCAGCCTAGTTCAGGCCAGAGGGGAGGCAAAGCCAATGAAAAGAACTCCGCGGGCTGGAAGGTGAGCAGGCTGGATGCCGAACAGTGGAAGCCTTTTCATGGGCAATCAATAAGAAGTCCTGGTAGCTTTGGCTGCAGAGGATGCAGTATTCATTGGGGGATGGTTCGAGTAGGCACAGAGACAGCCAACTTTTGGTTACGGGCAAGGACTCCATGACGTTAGAGCAGGGGTGGGGAACATCCGCCGAGGGGCTGTAGAAAGCCCGCAAAATCATTTGGTCTGGCCCTGGCAAGGCAGGAGGGGTGAATTAATTGAATGTTTGACCAAATACAGCAGGCTCATTTTGTATGGCCCGAGGATGATGTTATACATATCCAACAGCAGCATAGTCACAAATCTCTGCAATTTGGAGGATCAATATCAGGAAGAAGGAGAAGAAGAGGGACTGCCCAGAACTACATGAGTTTATATGTGAAGTGACTAACGGAAGGAACTGAATTGACAAAGATGGACTAGTAAATGGACTAAGTGTTTTACATCAGGAAAAATATATAAGTTTGATATAAAATCTAGGTACACTTATAGAAAAATAAAACTATATTTTTGCTCTTGGTGGGCCTTGAAACTCATACTCACAACTGATATAAGGCATCTAAAGTGGGGCCTAGTGCATAGGAGGTTCTGAAGAAATTAACTTCCCTAGCCTAGACTGCTTTAATTCTTTATGCTACTAATTGCCTCGCTTTAAAGTCTGTGACATTGTTGGTTGGCTTAAGAAACCAGTTAGGTTTACTCTGAGAATGCAAACAAGTCCAACAACAATGACTAAAATACCCAACAACTATAAAAGCAGAGCACTGACCTTCCAGTAGTGATGTTGTAATAAGTAAAACAAGATAATGTCTATCATTACCCAGAGGCAGTGAAGTCAAAAAGGCCACGTAACACCCATACGCTCTATCTCCTAAGTATACACAGATTTCAGCCACTCTCATTGTTTCAACAATTCTCACCCTAGGCTCTCACCTGGTTACGGCCTAGTCTCCCTGCTTCTGCTCTGGCCCCTACAGTCTGCTCTCTACACAGAGTGACCCTCTTAAAGCATAAACAGGACTGTGTTACTCCTCTGCTTAAAACACTCCAAAGAAGCTTAATTCCTACTGCCCCTCTTTTCCTGAGGGTGAGCTAGATTCCAAAGAATATGGTAGGAAAAGGATAATATAGTAACTCTGTGGTAGAGAAACCTGGAAAACCTGCCTTAACCTAGTAATGAAAGTTAATATCACCAGTGAGGTCATATGGGTATGATGTGATGAGAAAGAACCTCTCCTCTGTAGTATACTGTCCAAAAAACCCACAACCCTAGTCTAATAATGAGAAAAGCAACAGACTAATCCAGGCTGTAGGACATGCTACAGAATATCTGACCAGTACTCCTCCAGGGAGTCAAGGTCATGAAAAACAAGGGAAGACTGAGAAACTGTCACAGACCAGGGGAAACTAGGGAGACAGGAAAACTAAATGCGATGTGGTTCCAGGGATTGGACCCTGGGACAGAAAGAGGACATTATGAGAAACCTAACAGAATCCTAATGAAATCTGGAATTTAGTTCATAGCAATATACTAGTATCAATTTGATAGTCCCGACAAATGAACCATAGTGATTTGAGATGTTTGCAATAGGGGAAACCGAAAAAAGGATATACAGCAGCAACTCTGTACTATCACTGCAACTGTTCCGTAAATCTAAAATTATTCCTACAGCCCTAACCGGTTTGGCTCAGTGGATAGAGCGTCGGCCTGCAGACTGAAGGGTCCCAGATTCGATTCTGGTCAAGGGCATGTACCTTGGCTGCGGGCACATCCCCAGTAGGGGGTGTGCAGGAGGCAGCTGATTGATGTTTCTCTCTCATTGATGTTTCTAACTCTCTATCCCTCTCCTTCCTTCCTCTCTGTAAAAAATCAATAAAATATATTTTTTTAAAAGAAAAGAAAATTATTCCTACATACAAGTTTAAAGACACATACAGAAATGTAATTTTCATTATATTTCTATAATCAACTTCAGTCTTTGAAACCCGTTTCTGTAAATGATGAAAACCTTTTTAGTTTTATCATTTTTTTAGATAATCAAGATATCTCCAGAATAAAATTTACTCACTTTTGGTTTTTTAAAGTAAAAGACTTCACTTAATTCCCAAATCCCCAATTCCAAAGTCCTCACCATGGCCTAGGATGTCCTATATGATCTGAGGGGGTGGCCCCTCTTCCTTCTCTGGCATCCTTGCCATCCTTGGAAGTTTACACACGTCCTCACCTCAGGACTTATGCGTTTGCTGTTTCCAGAAACCTACATGGTGTCATTCCTTCCTTTTTCACAGACCTTGACTCAAATATCACATCTTCAGAGAGGCTTTCTATGATCACGCTAAAAAAAAAAAAAAAAAAAAATCTTGACCCATCCTCCTCACTCTCCAGCCCCTTACCTTGCTTTATTTTTCTTCAGACTTCTTATTACCTAACATTACATTATGGACTCATTTGGGGTGGGTTTTGTAGTTTGGTTTGATTTGGGGATTATTTTTGGTCACTTTTGTCTATGAGAAGAGAGATTTTTGTCTGTTTTGATCACTGCTGGAACACAATACTTAGCAATTCCTGACACACGGTAAAAGTTTAATCTTTTTGATTGCATAAAAATTAAGTCTGCGCTATTCTTGCCCCTGGCCAGGTGGCTTGGTTGGTTGGAGTATCGTCCTGTACACACACACACAAAAAAGGTTACGGGTTGGATCGCAGGTCGGGCAGGGTGCATATGGGAGGCAACAGATCCATGTTTCTAACATTGATGTTTCTCTTTCTCTTTCTCCCTTTCTCTCTCTCTAAAAAGATAAAATTAAAAAATTAATAAACATATCCTTGGGTGAGGATTAAAAAAAAAATCTGTGCTGTTTTTGCTTTAGTTCGTGTCTCTTCAGGTGGTCCATTTCAACAGGAAAACTAAGATTGCCTTCTGGGCCCAAAAGATACCAGTGATGGACATGTTTGATGTAAAGGAAACGAAACCTCCTGCCTTGGACTAATTATAAGAAGCTATTATAATTAGCTCATTGTTAAATTAATCAGCAAAGCTTTTGCTATCTCAGGAGTAAGTTTTCCCCGAATGATAAGCCCCTGGACAATGGACCATATTTGGCTGCCAGCAAATGTTAAAGAAAATTACTCGTTGTTTAAGATGCTGGTAAAATGTATTGAGACCTATCTTTTTAACTTATTGGCATGAATAAGCCAGATTTCTGACTGCAATTGTTTTTATAATCAAATGTAGTCTATACACTTCAAACTATGCTCCTACATTAGGGAATTTTCTGGAATTATGAAAATGTTCTCTATCTTAATTGGGGTGACAGTCACATATGTGAATACATTTATCAGAATTCATTCAGTATTATACTTAAGACATGTGCAGTTAACTGTATGTGAATATTACCTTGATATTTCAAAGTATGACCCTAAAGTGATTAAAATTCCATTGTACAAAACTATTTGTGGGAGAAATGTATATGTTTATGTAACTCTATCAGTTATGGAGGGTGTATATGTATCACAAGTACTAACCTTTGTGCTTATTTTCTGTTTGAAAGTTTCTAACTAAAAAGCACTATCCTAATATTTGCCATTATCATCATCAACATATTCTTTAATTTAAATACAAATCATCTTGAAACTGTTTGTTACATATGTGAATACATTTATCAGAATTCATTCAGTATTATACTTAAGACATGTGCAATTAACTGTATGTGAATATTACCTTGATATTTTAAAGTATGACACTAAAGTGATTAAAATTCCATTGTACAAAACCATTTGTGGGAGAAATGTATATGTTTATGTAACTCTATCAGTTATGGAGGGTGTATATGTATCACAAGTACTAACCTTTGTGCTTATTTTCTGTTTGAAAGTTTCTAACTAAAAAGCACTATCCTAATATTTGCTATTATCATCATCAACATATTCTTTAATTTAAATACAAATCATCTTGAAACTGTTTGTTACCCTCATACAGTAAAATGCAAAAATTATTCCCTCAAATCTAAATAACCTTAACTGGAGACAAAATGTACTTGAATACATCTAGTTGCTGGGAGAATTTGCATAGAGGAAAGGTAAATACATTAATTGGAATTAAGCCAGGTGAAACCCCTATTCCTTAAAGGGGGAACTAAAGACACCTGCAGGTAATTAGCACAATCATTAACACAGGGAAACACAAGGTAACGATCCAGGACTGCAAGCGCTCAGCTAGACTCTGAGGGCAATATTGTGAACCTAGAATTCACACAGTAAATTAGCTCTTAAAATTATTCCAATACAATAACTTCATAACATATATTTCTAAGTTGCCAGATCATAACCTATAAACAAGTAACATCAAATTTACCCAAGAGGGGTACTTACATAAAAGTAAAATAAATATTTGCAACACTTCTACTTTCAAGTCCACAAAGATGACCCAATACACTACCAATTGAAATATATAAGAATTTTTTTCATTATATATTTTTAATATATTTTTATTGATTTCAGAGAGGAAGGGAAAGGGAAGGAGAGGTAGAAACATCAATGATGAGAATCATTGATCGGCTGCCTCTTGCACGCTCCCTAGTGGGGATCGAGCCTGCAAACCGGGTATGTGCCCTGACTGGGAATCAAACCTCAAGCTCCTGGTTCATAGGTCGATGCTCAACCATTGAGCCACACCGGCCAGGCTTCATTATATTTTTATTAAAAGCCTCTTAAGGTGGAGATTGGGTGTGTGAAGCTGACATCCTTTCCCTAAGAAGTATTTGCTTTGGGCATCAACCTTACTTATGTACTTCATAGCACATCACACCCTCTGAAATCTCATGATTCATGTTTGTTGGCTGACTTGTTTGTGGGCAGGCTCCTCCATTGCCATGTGAGCACCATGAGGGTGAGACATGGATTCTCCTGTCTTTGTGTGTCCAGCACCTGGAATAACGGGCAGGTACATAGCAGGCACTGAAACCACCCAATTCAGCTACGCTAATGGTGTGTGCATGCCCTGGGAAAAGGCTGCTGTGGGAAACACTAAAAGAGCTGTATTGCCCAGCCAGCATGGCTCAGTGGTTGAGCGTCAACCAGGAGGTCACAGTTCGATTCCTGGTCAGGGCCCATGACCAGTTGCGGGCTCAAGCCCTAGTGTGGGGTGTGCAGGAAGCATCCCATCACTGATTCTCTCTCATCCTTGGTGTTTCTATCTCTCTCTCCCTCTCCCTTCCTCTCTGAAATCAATTTTAAAAATATATATGTATACTAAAGGTCCAGTGCACGAAATTCGTGCACAGGAGGGGGGTCCCCTCAGCCCAGCCTGCACCCTCTCCAATCCAGAACTGGCAGTCGGGCATCCCTCTCACAATCCAGGACCACTGGCTCCTAACCGCTCACCTGCCTGCCTGCCAGATTGCCCCTAACTGCCCCCCTGCCAGCCTAATTGCCCGTAACTGCCCCCCCTGCCAGCCTGATCACCCCTAACCACCTCTGCCTGCTGTCCTGATCGTCCCCAACTGCCCCCCGCTGTTGACCTGGTCACTCCTAACTGGCCCCCCTGCTGACCTGGTTGCCCCTAACTGCCCCCCTGCTGGCTTGGTCACCCTCCACTGCCCCCCCACTGGCCTGGTCACCCCAACTGCCCCCCTGCTGGCCTGGTCACCACTCACTGCCCCCACTGCCAGCCTGGTTGCCCCCAACTGCCCCCATGCTGGCCTGGTCACTCCTCACTTCCCCCCCTACTGGCCTGGTCTCCCCCAACTGCCCCCCCTGCCAGCCTGGTCACCCCCAACTACCCCACCTGCTGGCCTGGTCACCCTCAACTGCCCCCCTGCCAGCCTGGTCGCCCCTCACAGCCACCTCTGCTGGCCTGGTCGCCCCGCGCAGCCTGCTGTTCAGTCATTGTGTGAGGGAATCCCAACCAATTTGCATATTCCTTTATTATTAGTATCTTACATAATAAAATGGTAATATGTAAATTACCATCACTCCGCTACGCCCACGATTGGGCCAGCAGGAGGCACAGGGGGCGGGACTCAGGGTGGCCGGGGTAGCTGATTGGGCCAGAAGGACGCTGAGCTCGCGGCGCCTCTGGCGCCGCGAGCTCAGCGTCTGTACCATGGCTGCCGGAGGCTTTCGGAAGGCCTGGGGCGCCTGCGGACAGCCAGCCGGACAGGTCCCCCGCGATCAAAGGCCAAAGCGGGGGACCTGGCCGCCTGTCTGCTCCGGCGCAAGGCCTTTCGAAAGCCTCCGCAGCGCCGGAGGCTTTCAGAAGGCCTGGGGCGCCGGCGGACAGCCAGCCGGACAGGTCCCCCGCGATCAAAGGCCAAAGCGGGGGACCTGGCCGCCTGTCTGCTCCGGCGCAAGGCCTTTCGAAAGCCTCCGCAGCGCCGGAGGCTTTCGGAAGGCCTGGGGCGCCGGCGGACAGCCAGCCGGACAGGTCCCCCCGCGATCAAAGGCCAAAGCGGGGGACCTGGCCGCCTGTCTGCTCCGGCGCAAGGCCTTTCGAAAGCCTCCGCAGCGCCGGAGGCTTTCGGAAGGCCTGGGGCGCCGGCGGACAGCCAGCCGGACAGGTCCCCCGCGATCAAAGGCCAAAGCGGGGGACCTGGCCGCCTGTCTGCTCCGGCGCAAGGCCTTTCGAAAGCCTCCGCAGCGCCGGAGGCTTTCGGAAGGCCTGGGGCACCGGCGGACAGCCAGCCGGACAGGTCCCCCGCGATCAAAGGCCAAAGCGGGGGACCTGGCCGCCTGTCTGCTCAGGCGCAAGGCCTTTCGAAAGCCTCCGCAGCGCCGGAGGCTTTCGGAAGGCCTGGGGCACCGGCGGACAGCCCGCTGGTGCACCAGGTGCATGATTAAATCATGCACTGGGCCTCTAGTAGATATATATATACATATTTTTTAAGAGCTGTATTATGTTGGACCCCAAAGCAATTGTGTGTGTGGCCACTCCAAAAAGACTCACAAAGGATAGTGTAATGGCTAGATGAGTGGTGGACCACAGTAGGCAGTATAGTGGCAAGAGGGGGTGGAAGATAGGGGTGAGAGTAAGGTTGAAGGGGAGTGGTTAGGCCATGAGCAGTGAGGAGAGTGCCTGGATTGGTTGAGGAATATGATGCACAGCAGTTCTGAAGTGGGTGCAAGGCACACAAAAGTATGGCTTGTAGGAAAATGATGTCAGCAGCACAGAGCGGGCATGAGGCAGGGCCTGAAGTAGAGCAGTGACAATGACACAATAGGCCCTATGAGATACATAAATGCCATAATTACTCCAAATTCAGATATTCTGATCAGAGTTCAGTTCTCATTATGTGAGAATCTCCTTGTGTGATATATCAAGACAGGTCCTCTTAGAGCTCCTGGGGGCAGTTTTTTTTGACTGTTGGTATAGATTAAACAAGCTTGGACAGATTTTAAGGGTCTAGACTGGTGAGAGTCAGGTCATACATTAAGACTTGTGGGTGATCCATGAGGGTAGACTGGTCTTGATGACAATGATAATAACAATAGATAATATTCTATAGGCTTTCCATGTGCCAGGAGCTAGTCTATCTCATGTAGGACCTACTGTTATTATTGCCATTTTATAGATGTAGAAAGTGAAGCTCAGAGGTAAAGTGATTTGCATAACCCCACACAATGAGTGAACACTGGAGGTGGGATCTGAATCCAAGTAGTCTGAATCCAGAACCTGCCCTCCAAACTAGCCTCGATACAAACAGGAGCAGGGCCTGGGCTGTGCAGGGTGATGAGTGCAATCTTGATGAGAACATCCTCTCCTTCAGGGCATTCAGTCAGTGGGAGAGAGGCTGGTCAGAGATTAGAATAAGAGAAGAGGAGGGGACTCATGCCAGATCATCAAAAACTATACCCCTTATGTCTCCAACACTTTGTCGTAAGACTCTTAAACTACATGGTACAGCTGGCCATTTTCCCACCTCTAGACAAAACCATCATAATATTGAGGCCAACTTATACCAAGCACAGCCCAAATTTGTGCCTTGGTGATGCTAAAAGGTTCAAGAAGTCTCTTAATGGAAGCTTACTAATCTAGACGAAAGGGTCTATTTAACTCTGCTTCTTTCACCAAATACAAGGCAAACCACATCACCTCTCTGGGATCATATGTCCATATGTTCCATATGTCCTGATATAATTGCACCTGCAGCAGAGAGCACAGCAATGTCTTTGAGTTGCAGGTGAACTGCTCCCCGTGCAGCTCTTCCAGGATCAAGGCAGCAGGAATGCCAGCAGGACCAGGTGTCCTAGGCTATACACCGGAAGATGAGCTCACTTGGCTGCAGCGTGAGGAGGAGGCCATGAAACTCACTGTCAGCATGGCATGTCCCTCTGCGACCTGAGGCTCAGAGTTGAGTCATCCGATTGTGAGAACCCAGCCACTGAGCCCAGGTACACCTTCTAAAGCTGCCGAAGGAGGGCTCTATTGCCACCCCAAACCTCCCGTAACTGGAGGACTGGGTAGGTCCTTGGAAACAGCAGGATTTCTGAGAATAACTGTCTGACACTGACTCCCATGGCTTCACAGCATTGGGATCAGCACCCAGGGGAAGATGGATCTGGGAGCCACGGCAGATACAAGAGCCAGGTCCAGGTGAGTGGGTGGAGAACAGAAGAGAATCCACAGTGCAAAGTCAACAACAAGTAACAGGAGTACAGGGAAGGTTTCAAAGGTGAGCCCAAGAGCTAATACAGAGAACCAAAGTTGCTGATACAGGGACTATAGCTGAGCCCATGGGCAGGGAAGCCCAAATAAGGGCACCAAGTCTATTCTAACAAGCATTCATAAACTCCAATTCATCCTCATGCTATTTCTGAAAAAACTAGTATTGTCTTTCTCCATAAAAGGTAAATAAAGTAATATATGTTTACCCATTAAATGACAGAGGAAGTTGAGAGTTTCCTTTACTTGGGGGTTATAAGTATTTGGGATATATATACACTAAGTGGCCAGATTATTATGATCTCTGAACACATAATAATCTGGCCACTCAGTGTAAATAAATTATATATATTAGAGGTCCGGTGCATGAATTCGTGCATGGGTGGGGTCTAGCCAGCCTGGCCAGGGGGAGGGGACATAGGTGGTTGGCCGGCCTGCCTGCTGGTCGAACTCCTGGTCAAGGGGACAATTTGCATATTAGCCTTTTATTATATAGGATATACACTGAGTGGCCAGATTATTATGCGTTCAGAGATCATAATAATCTGGCCACTCAGTGTAAATATCTTTTGTACACACATCCTACTATATATACATACAGATAATGTGCCCACAATATCTAGGAAATATATACATAACACATCTGTAAGTATAAGTATTTCGTTGATGAAGACACAAGAAGAGAGATATAGAAAGCAAGAGATACACAGAGAGAAAAAGAGTTAGAGGCTAAAAAAATGAGAGGGACTTACAGATCCAGAGTTCTACATGCAGGAAGGAACCAAAGTCTTGTTTGTTTTTTGAGAGGGGTGGTGCACTTTGGATTCAGAATGCTGTGTCAAGAAAACAATGTCCACATGTCTGGATTATGTTTGGGTTATCTGCACCCTCCCATCTTAGTGCAACAGGATTTGCCAGTGGACCATGTCCAGTGGAACAAAGACGGAAAAAGGATGCACATTCCTTCACACACACCATCACACAGTGACCTCCAGGGTCCAAGGGCCACTTCTGTCTGTGACATGTCCATCTCCTGTCATTAGGCTTCCATGCCTTCGACCATGAAGAGGTGACTAACAGAGAGAAGGAAAAGAAGTTTGACACCCATAGCAATCTAGTAAAAGCCCCTCTGCAGGTATAGTTTCTTTAGTACTGCTGTTTTCCATCCACATTAGCCAAGGCTACACTTGACTACAGGTGAGGTAAGGGCTACCATGATGATAGTCATTATGCCTCAGGACGTCATTGTTTGTTGATGTGTACGCAGCACTAGTTACTGGCTTTCTTTGCTAGATACAATGCATTTGGGGGAAAGGGACCTCCTAACTGCTAGCTGATATCCCCACTCAGTGTCAGAGTGCTGGGGTAGTGTGGGTCACTTGAAATGATAAATGTTGGAGGATGTTAGATTAGATTTTCCGGAAATCCTAGCTTTCATTTGTATAAGTAAATGTCATCTGATGCTTAGCAAAAGCATTCAACTGAAATGAACAAGAATCTTGGATTTCAGGCAGAAACAACCATTGAGATAATTTGTGTCAGTGGATAAAGGTTGCCAGAACTCTCTCTCTCTCTTTTTTTTTTTAAGAAGTCTACGGCTTAGCAAATAGTGCCTATATGCCAATGCAAAAATGATTAATGAAAGAAGGGTCAAAGCACTACAAGGAAACTTAATTTTCATTTTAAAATTTTTAAGGAAATTAACTCATGAGAAAATTAGTTTAAAAGACAAATGAGTTGATTTCCACAAGCTGTTCAAAATCATAATAACCCATCACTTTTTAATTCTTAAGGGTATGCAAAGTAATCTGATGAAAAATGTCTACCTTTCATCCCTACAGACATTTCTCTCTGCCCTCATTTTCTCCTCCCATTTATCTTTTCTAACTCACCAAAGTATATAATTATTCATAGGGAGAGAGGATTTGTGACCCCAACTGTCTTCTGAGAAATCCCATGGGAATACATAGTGGCATTTTCATTCATTCAGAAAATGTGCATTGACTAACTACTATGCCTGCCATTGTCTATGCTGAGAATCCGTTAAGGAGTAATTTAAGCAAGTTTCCTGCCTTCATGAAACTTATAGTTTGCTGGAAGAGAAGACACTAATCCAAAATCACATAAATAAATGCAAAGTTTCAATTCTGGTAAAGTACTATGAGTAAGAGATCTCTGAAACTTTAGAACTTCCTAAAAGGTAGCAATGGGTTCCATATGCCATTTTCAAGATTTTTAAATGTCTAAAAAAATTTTTATACTTGGTCACCATAAAGGAGTCTATGATTTCTACAATAAATTTCTTTGGTTTGGGTAGGAATTATAGCAATTCTGTATTTAATATATATTGTTCACATTCATCACAATGGTTAACTGGTAGGTACAACTGTCATTGCTTATTAAAATGAAAAAAAACTCATAATGGCTTAACAAATACAATTTTATGGGGGAAAATCTTTCAAAATGTATAGATCATGGGGCAGGTTGATGATAGGACTTTTGCTACTAACAATGTTGGAAACCTCTACTTCACTGGAGAGTCCTCTATTCCCTGAAACAATACATTAAATAAAACAGCTGCTTTCTGGCTTAGTAGTCTTATAAGCAGGCTGACAAATTTTGGTTTTGTTATCTGTGTTTGTGTTTACAGTTATAAACATTTCTCCCCCTGCATCTACAAGGTTATAATTATTAGGTGTTCCAATTAAAGCCATCTAGGCACTCATCTATTATTGCATGATTTTGAAAACATGCTATCTGTTTCAATGACTATGATATTATTAATCGGCTAATTATCATCATTGAAAAAATATGTGTCCAAGAAGTTTTAAAAACACCTTCTGAAAACAAAGTAATTAAAACCCTTAAAATGTGTATATTATTTGCAAATAAGATGCATTTTTATGTGTAATGGCTCAGCTTGAAGCAACGGCAAAAATAAGCAGCAGACCCACAGAAATTGAGTCATTGTTGACTTCTGATGTTTTTGTGACATTCCCTCCAAGCTCAGCATAAGGTATGTGTCTGTCAGCAATGGTCAGCTAAAGGATTAGCTGACACAGCTCTCCACTCTATGGGTCACTGGCAGAACAGACAGGTTCAAATATACAAGATGTTGGCTCTAACTCTTCCTGAATGCCTTTCCTACTTCATTAAGCTTTGAGCATAGCTGCTTGTGTAGGAAAATAACACACATTGGCACTCAAAAATATAAACCCACTGCTTAAATGCAATAGATCTGTGTAGGAATAATGTGACAGACTAGTTCTCAAGAAAATTTTTTGTAAGGCTAAAATAAGAGATTTCAACTATGTTTTATTTTCAATTGTGTTTTATCCATATAATCACATAATTATAAAACAGTGGTAGACCCAAATGTGGTCATGATATCTCTTCTCCTTCCCTAACTCATGCCCATGCATACAGATAGTATCAACCACAATTTATCAAAACAAATTATGACCAATAAAATATATTTAGCATTTTCTCAAAACCTCTCATAAGCCAAGTGTTTGATTTAGTACCATGACATTGTATTACTCTGGGAATGACTGGGGAAGACCAACAAGTAGAAAAAGGACACAAGATGCATGACTTGGAATAAAATGAGACAATCCAAAGGCTAATATTAAACTAAAATTCTTATTAAATGTAATTGTCAATCCTCCTTCGATAGGCAGGCTATTAAATATGAGGCTCCCCTAAGTTCTGGGAGACTGGAGGCCCCATCTCCCTGGTTTGTCACTTCACCCTCAGTGCCTGGAACTTAGTAGGTGCTTATAAATACCTGTTGAAAAATAAGTGGAGTTTGAAAGGATATTAGAAACAAACACTTCATTTCACAGAGGGGGAAACTGAAACCCAGAGAAGTAAAATGATTTTCTGCAGTCACAAGTGTGTGGCAATCTAATCCTGGTGCTTCCACATCTTGCTAGTGTTTCTTGGAGGAGGGCCTCATCCTCCACCCTCAGAGGAAGACATTTATCCTTTTATTCCAGGATTCTTTTTCTTCGGAAGTCAGAGTTAAAAGTGGTCACCCCTAATCTGAGATGCGCTCTAATCGTATTCCACGTTCCTGTGGCACCAGAACAGTTTCTCAGAGAGACTCCTTTCCGCTCAGATTGCCCCAATTTATGCTCCTCTTGAAGTGATAATATTTGCTAATGAAAGTTGAGGGATGGGCTCAAGGTGATCCTGCCAACCGAAAATAAAAGAAAATGTTGTGAAGATGGAGGAATTTTAAAAGCCATTTTGGTGCAATAGAAAGTATAATTGAAAGCCAAAGATATATTTAGACAGAAAAGATCCTATCCCAATGCCTAGTTTCCATGGTGTTGAAATGTAAGCTAAAATCCTTACTATATAAAGGGACGCATTTCCTTTCTCATTTTGAATATGCTTGAGTGGCAATGGCAGGAGATTTTGTCATCAGACAAAATAGAAGAATATTACCATTTGTACAGGGTTTTATAGTGGAAGGATACCATTTTATAAACCCAAAATTGAATGTTAGAGACATAAACCAATGTGTAAATTCTATAGACTGTAAGAAGGGATTTAACAACCAGCTATTGTGTTAAAGTCAAAACAGATATGTCCACAAACCTATGGGGCTGGACTTCAGCCTTTCAGGTCAATGCAAGTCAGACCCAAAGGCAGAATGTTCGTCCTCCCATCATTATAAAGCATCCAGCTGCATGTGGCCCCAGACGAGCCCCATTCACACATCCTGAGCTCCGGGACCATACAATAAAAAACAGCTCTAACACAACTGAACCAAATGGCACAGAATAAATTAGATACACATAAACCAAAGAAATGACCACATATGTCCCCATTAATTCCACTCACACACAGTGTAAGTATGTTTCACAGGGAAGTGGTAGAAAGGGCAGAAAAGTCGTGGGATTTATTTCTGCAGGCAACATGAAGCCTGAAAGAGCTTGTGACCTCTTGCAAGCGTATTCAGGATGACATCATGACAGTACTAGACATTCCAGAAGGCCCTGACTGCAGGGTAATTTGATGAGCACATGAGGTGAAGGTAGTACAAACAGGAAACAACAGCCTGAGACCTCTCAAGGGTGAGATTGAGATGATTTGACAAGTTACTGAATGAATCTGCTTGAGAGGCCTGAGGATCTGAGGCTACAGGGAAGCAGGAGGAGACGGGAGAAAGCAGAGCAGGCCACACATGGGAAGGACAGCTGCCTCCCGTGTGAGGGGTTTGGTCCCAACCATGCAGAGAACACCTACTGAACTTCTAGTTTACCATTTGAGAATTTAGAAGTAGCTGGAACCGGTTTGGTTCGGTGGATAGCTCTATCCACTGAAGGGTCCCAGGTTCGATTCCGGTCAAGGGCATGTACATTGGTTGCTGGCACATCCCCGGTAGGGGGCGTGCAGGAGGCAGCTGGTCAATGTTTCTAGCTCTCTATCCCTCTCCCTTCCTCTCTGTAAAAAAAAAAAGTCAATAAAATATATATTTTTTAAAGAATTTAGAAGTAATTTTCACTTTGATAAGCTTGGTTCCCACCCAGGCTATAAGCAATTTGGAGGTAAGAACAATAATCTCCTGTTTCGTTTTCATTTATATATATTTGGCAGGGAAGGGAAGCAAAATAGGAAACTCAGGCACATGGACAGACCTGGGAACCTAAGAAAATGACACAGCCAGGCTCAGGGAGTTAGAAGATCTAAACTAGAAGGCCACTTCAGGTCCAAGAAAGCAATAGCAGTCAGATCATTGTTACCCTCAGGAGTCCCTGGTCCCCTAATCTGGTGTTTAATTACAGAGTTGTAATCAAATGTATCTCTAAAGAAATTTCTGCTTTCCCCAATAATGTTTGCAAAACACCCTTCAAAAGACACTTACCATTCCAGAAATGGCTGAGGTTATTGTTTACATGGCTCTATAAGTGCCTGTTCTGGCTCAGAGGGCTCTCTGTGATCATCCCAGTGTGTGCTCTGCAATGTTATTACAATGGGAGGTATCACCTTTATCTCCCTCCCCACCTCCCAAAATACTGCAGCTATAGATTCCATAGCACTTCCTTCACATGGCCTACAATCCCACCACCAACAAACTCAATGGCCCTGCTAAAGCTCATTGGTCTATAAATACATAATCTTAGTTATTTTTCCTTAAGTGTGATAATTGCACATATGGGAACTAGATTTTGATGGAAAAAAATTTTAATATCTGAATTATCTTCTTTCCCTTTAGTTTCCTGCTAGCAGAAAAATACATTTCCATTAAAAGCTATCAGGATAGCTAAAGGGTACTCTATTCTAAGCAAAGTGAGCTCAGAAATTAGAAAATAAGCCAAAAGTGGATTTTTTAAAAATAAATTCACAGCTAAAATAAGTGTATTTTGGATTCTAGATGTCAAACTCAATTTTTTCCTAGTCATAAATTTATTTTTTTCTAGAGCCAAATTTTAGGAAGAGAAAGCTTTGCAGTACATCGTTACTTCATCAGGGTCTAGTTATATCATAGCACTCTATGAGCTGGTGTATACTTAGCAACATAAGGAGCATAACATAAGGAGAAATAACAGTTTTGGAAACCAGTCAGTAGAAGCAAAAACAAAAGAATTTGGCTTTATAGTAAAGTTTAAAAGATCATGACAATGGGTTAGATGTAAATAATTTGTTTTGGGTAAGGATTATAACAATTCAGTGTTGAATATATATTGTTCATATTCATCACAGTGGTAAACTGGTAGCTACAATCATGTTTGCTCATTAAAATTAAAAACTCATAATTACTTAATAAATGAGTCCTCATTTTACTTAGATAATTTCCTTACAATCCTTGCCTTGACCCTCCCACTTCACATAATACATATACCAACTTTCAATGTCAAGAAAAGCAGATGAACAGAAAGGTTAGCCTAAATACTAGGGTAATGTTCAAAGTAAATTAAAATACCAAATTACAAAACACAATACTACCTACCTACTGACAAGTTTATTCCCTTTTTGAGTCTTGATTGTACCATTCTTGATTTCTCGGTTAATTAACCAACTGCCACTACAAAGAGAATTTTCCTGTCTTCTTAATTAAATCAAATGTTGAAAGTCTCTTGGATTACAGGAGTGACTCTCAAACTTGACTAAGCATCAGAATCAGCTGGTAGGTTGGTTAAAACACAGATTGCTGGTCCCCACCCCCAGTGTGTCTGATTCAGTGGGTCGGAATTTGCATTCCTAACAAGTTCTTGGTTGATGCTGACACTGCTGGTCCAGGAATGACACTCTGAGAACCATTGGATTAGAAGACATTATTGTTGGTTATTATCTTTAACAGAGAAAAGAAACTTCACCTCTCAAAACTACCAGGACTTATGGGTGGTTTTTTTTTCAACAAATATTTCAATAATGTTGCTATTGGCATTTTCAGCAACAGGTTGGTAGACCAGAGCCAAGCAACTGGTCAATGTACTGAGGGGTTAAAGAGTGGGGATTGGTAAGTCCAATGGAGTAGAGAAAGGAATCTAAGAGAAGGTGACAGGATCAAGTCAACACTATAACTTGAGCTGCCTCAACTCTGAACTCCATTAGAAAATCTGACAGCTAAAGACCAAATCTGAACAATACCTTACTTTGAATACCTAAAATACCTGACTCTGTCAAGATACAGGTTGAGTGTGGGAGTCCTGGAGCTGTGAGGTAGTGAGAAATAGGAATCAAGTCTGGGAGACAATGCCTAAGAACAAGGTGGAAATTGTGTGAATACCAAACCCAGGTCAAATTGTTCCAAGAATGTCATTAGAATAAATAAAGAAACATAGTTTCTCCAGGTATTATAGGTGGTTGTGATGTAATACTGGAAGGAAATGGAAAATTCTGGATTTGTTCTTATAATTTTGGTTAATATCTATATATATAAAAGGCTAGCACACTAAGTGTCCATCTGAGTGGTCGCTATGACACACACTGACCACCAGGGGGCAAACGCTCAACACAGGAGCTGCTGTGACATGCACTGGCCATTTATAGAAAGATGGCACTGCGGAACTCATGCCCACAAAGCAACACTCAGCTTCCCCCAAGTGGGACACAAGCCCTGCCACCACCCCGGAGCGACACTCCACCAAATCGCAATCAACGCTACCAAGATCCCATGGCACAAAATGTGGCCCACAGCCCAGCCCAGCCTGAAAATGGTGGCTGCCAGGTAATGATGTCATGTAGCAACATGTAGCAATGCCTGGCTACCTCTCCCTAGAGACTAGCCTCCTTGGAGTTTCTTCAGCCTAGGAACATGACTTGCTTTATAGCCAGGTGGAAACATTTTACACTTTAACCAAATGTCTGTGAAGCATTTTCCTGTGCCTCATCTCATTTGATCCTCACAGGAGTCCTGGAGTAGGCAGATAAGAGACTCAATGGAATTCTATTTTCTTTTCATTAGCCAGAAAATGGAGATTTAGAAAGCTTAGAAACTTGACCTGACTGAAAAGAAGTAAAAAGTGGTGGACCTTGAAAATGACTTCAAGTTTTCTCACTGTGCAGAATATAGTCAAACACTGCTACAGTTAAATATTTTACCCTTTGTTCTCCCTGCATAATCTACAATAATAATGTGCTTCGTGTTGATATTTACTGCTGTTTTGCTGACAATTACATGAAAGAAAAGTTGGGGTGCTTCATTGGGCTGGAAAAAGTTTTCCTAAATCAGAAAGCAGGTCTAATTAAGCAAGTTTATTCTATATATGTAAAAGGCTAAGTTGACTCTCACATGCGCGATACATATAAAGTTCTCTCTGGAGCCAATCCCAAACTTGTGTTTCCATCTGTCATTGTCGATCGTGAATTTGGCTGACATTTCTATTATAGAGAAAGGGCAAATAGCGATATTAAAATATTTATTCTAATTAATTTCCTTTCAATGTGCACTAATTCATGCACCAGGCCACTAGTACTATAAGATACAAAATGTCAATAATGAAAATAAAATTTATTAACTACATGAACTCTACTTTTTGAAAAACTTCTATCCTCATTTTCACTTTCATTTATATGTTTATTTGTTCAGTTTATGTTCAAAATTGAACTTGTCAACTTCCCTTTTTAAACCATTCTTACTTGGAATTTGTGTGTTGTGGTTCATTTTTCAAGTTTAGAAACATAGGGACCATTTCTTATTTGCCCTAGTTGTGTTTTGAATGTGTGTGTATATATATATATATATATATAATGAATCCTATTAATGATGCTTGAAAAACGCTTCTTAAATCTAAAATATATCCATGCCATTTATTCAGTAACTCCCTTCTACTAGAAAAAATCATAAATAAAAGAGGATAATTTGGACAAAGACATTTATAGCAGCATTATATATAATAATGAAAATGCATAGACAATCTCTGGCACATATATACATTAGTGGCAAATAAATAGATTGTTATAACCAGAAAGGAAATGCTTTCATTTTTGCAAAGAATATTTAACATGTGAAAATACTTATTAAATACATTGATTGATATGGGTGTTGAAAAAGAATGAAAATATATAATAAAATATTAACATTTTGCATTTCTATATTTACAAATTGTCTACTATGATATGTATTTTTACTAAAGGGGAAAAGCAAGTTACTAGGAAGAAGGGAATGAGAAAGAGAGGGAAGGAAAGTAGGAGGAGATAAATGGAAAATTTCTTAAGAGTTATTCCTTCCTCTCTATTCTCACTTGAGCCACTGAAGCTCAGTACCTGGTCAAGGCACCTCTGGATTGCTGTGTGGCTCCAGCATCTCTTCCTCCCACTCCCCACCCCCCCGCCTACTGCCTCCAGATTGCTCTTCCTCTGCTCAAGAACTCCAAGCTCCTTTGCCAAGAGTGGAATAAAATTCATGTTCTCATACTCTGCTAGTGGAAATACATATTGGCACAAACTTTCAGTAAAGTAATTTAACAAAATATAGCAATAACTTTTAAAACATTCACATATTTTAGACCAAGATGTGTCCTTTCCAATTTCTCCTATGGAGAAAAAATATCAGACTATTTAAAAATCATTCTCAGGGTAAAGTCCAACAATAGTAGACTTACTAACTTACAAGATCACAACATGATTGTGTGGCATCAGAAATCATGCTTCCTAAAAATAAGTAATGGCATGCAAAAGTGCTGATAATGTAATATTAAAAGCAAGTTACAAAAGTGTATATGTGTTTTCATTAGAAAGGTAAATATTTACATAGGGAAAAAAGCTAGAAGGAACCAGAGCAAAGTAGGTATCTCTGGGTGGTGGAATCATAGGATGTAATTCTTTTCTCTCCTTTGTTTATGTCTATTTTCCAATTTCAAGAAGTAGATCTACTTAGTCAACCTTGCCTTTTATAACCCACACCTTCCGTCAGAGGGTCTCGTCTTGTCCCTGCATGATCTTTCCCTCCTCCATACCTTTGCTGACACTGATCCTCCTACCTCAAATTCCCATCTCCTTTTTCTCCAAGAGCAAATTTCAATCTCTCCATATCTATAAAGGTTTCTCTGGATATGCTGATCTTTAGCCATCACTTCTTTCTCTGGACCTCTGTTCATTCCTCAGTTGGTGGCATGACAGGCCACTTATCAAGGGCATGGATTATCTCCCTTAATCCCCAAACCTCCCTGGGAGACTTCCATTGTTCTATCCATTTCGTTGGTGCGGATACTGTGTGATCTAGAGCGATTAGGTAACTTGTACAAGAGTGCTGTTTCATTACTCTTTAATTATGTCATGTCTTTACATGCTTTGTCTCTCCACCTAGGTTACAAGCACTGTGTGTTCGAGGCCCTTATTTTATGCAACAGTACCTGACTTAGCTGGTATACAGAAATTAGTTTTTGCCATAATTGTATTTTCCAAACAATTGTTTGCTTTAATTATCCAACGGTATTTTGTGTTAACCATGTTTAGTCATTTTAACAATTTCCTGCCTTCTTAAATTGAGTATTGTGAGCATAATTAACTTTTTCTCTAATATGTATTATCAGTATGAATATTGCTTATGATACAGTTCTATAATGTAGTGATGCTCCCAGCGCATATTGGGGAATAGAATTTACCCTTATACCAAACATCAGCCATAGAATCCTAGTGTGTCTCACATTAAGTACTACCAGTTGAAACACATGGGTCTAATTCCTTTTCTCTCCTCCCCACTATTAAAATGGACAAATGAGCTTATTTTAACAAGTGTCATGTCTATACATTTCCAGTTGTATCTGTCTGTTGATAAAAGGAACTTAGTACTGAAACACTACAGCTGGGCTAATTGTAATCGAAACTATAATGGAAAATGGGCAGTTTAAAGAATGGGCCAGATAACAAAAATCTGTCTATTTCAAGAATCCTTACATGGGATTTATATTGCAAATTTCCAGATAAACTCTCAGGTAGATATAGGGAAGTAAATAGGTAGGTCAGTAGGTAGATGATCAATAGATTGGTAGATAGATAGATAGATAGATAGATAGATAGATAGACACATTTATGTATCAAATACACTCAGACACATAAACACTCCTATTGAAAGTCTATTCATACTAATTTGTTGTAAGATTAGATTTATTTTTCCCAACTTGCCTTATGATAATAATTACATGAGACCCTTTTGAAGTATTCAATTTAATATTTGAAATATTCAGATTCTAGGCCTAACCTCAGGAAATCCTGATTTCATTGATTTGGGTTGGAGCCTAAGAATCTATCCCTTCTTAACAAGCATTCTAAGTGATTCCTGGGTCTCTCTCAAGAACTTAATGAACTGATATTTGCTGGTAGCGTGGTCTCTGAGTTCCTGCATATCAACGTCTTTATTTTTCCCTCCATGAAAGAGGCTATCTTGGCTAGTACAGGATCTTCTCCCTTTATTGGACAAATGGTAAGAACTCATAAGGGCCTGTTCTAGGTGGTAAAGTGAACACACAAATCCTCTGTCCTCATGGTGTTCATATGCTATTGGGAGAAAGGATACAATGAATACATGAGTGCTATGTAGGAAATAAAGCAGAGAAAGGAAGATGGTAACAGTGAACACACAAATCCTCTGTCCTCATGGTATTCATATCCTATTGGGAGAAAGGGTACAATGAATACATAAGTGCTATGTAGGAAATAAAGCAGAGAAAGGAAGTTAGAGAGTGACAGGGAAGGTGGGGAGGGTGCTATTTTATTAAAATACAGGGAATTAGAAAGCTTCCTTGATAAGACCATAATTAAACAAAGACCTGAATGCAGGGAGGGAGCCATGTGGGAGTCAGCTGAAGTGAATCCCAGGCTAACAGCAAGGAGGCCATTGTGACTGGCAAGGTGTGAGCAAGAGAATAGGGGCTGTAGATGAAGTGAGAGAATAAAGGGAAGAGCTGCTGAGATGGGAACCACAAGAAGTTTGAGCACAGAAATGATGTGATATGACCAGTCTTTTTAAAAGATCACTTGGCTGTTGTGTGAAGAACAGACTCATGAGGAGGTTCTTACAGTAATCCAGGTGAGAGATCTGGGTGGACTGGACCAGTATTTGGGACAAAGGTTCACTGTTTTCTTTCATATGAATGAGACTGTAATAATTTTATCTCAGTCTTCTATAGATGCCATATTCTGTCTTTGGCTTTCATGTTTCAGAGGAAAAGATGGCCAGCCTGACTCTTTACTTTTTCACGGAGCTGTCCTTTCTGTTTGGAAGATTATAAGACTTTCCTGTTTATCCTTGAACCAAAATTTCTAATGAAGCAGACAAAAGACCTATTAAGTGAGGTTCCAAAGGAAAGAGTTGGGTTGTCAAAGGTCAGAAAAACACAAAGTTGGGGACAGGAAAGTCTTTCCTGAGACCTTCCTTACCTGACCACAGGTGGCTGCCCTTCCCCCACAGCTTCAGCTCAAACCAATTAACGTTAGAGCACAGCCCCCAAGCTGGACTCACATCCTATGTCCTCTGCTTTTACTATCACTTTCCTTTGCCAAAAAAAAAAGCACAAGCCAGAATTAGGTTTGGAGATAATTTCATTGGTCACATATGTTGCCAACATTTAATCTCTATATGTCTACTTTCATCTCTACTCATAAGCATCTGTTCTAGACACTTACTTAGTACTTAGATAGGTCTAAGTATCTAGTCACACATATCTGTGGCCCTGAAAGAATTTTGATATATTTATTCAAATATATTAATAGAAATTCTGCTTTATTTAGATGCATTTCTTGATGTTTTTTTAAATTTCATATTTGGCTAAAAGCTGAGTTCATGTCTATAAAAAGTTGTTCTCGTATTGGATGTAGGCAGGGAAGAGCCTTGAAGAAAGTATTTACGCCTTGTGCTATTTTGTGGGGTCTGGGGAGGGGCTGAACATGGAAGCCTGACTGAATACAGCGTAAGTGAGACAAGGCTCCTCCATGATGTACTGTACGCTCCAGGAAAGATGTCAAGAAATAAGCAGTATCTAATGGGAGATCACTGCAGGAAAGCAGCTGATAACAATTGATAGGGATCCACAGAAAGACGGAAGTGCAATAAAGACAAATAACTTCTTATTTTATTGTGTGTTCTTCTCTGCTCTGTCTCCTCAGCCATTGGGTTCTGTCTTGCTCTCACTCTTTTCCTGTCGCTCACAATCACCATGCTTTCTCTCTCATCCATTCAGGAACATCTTCATCCGCTATTTCTGTGTTTTCGGGTGAAGAAACACTTCAATGCATGTCATGTGCAGCGTAAAAGGTACGTATGCAATTGTAGATGAAGCTAACTGACCCAGGGGCACCAGGAGGGACACCAAGACCTAGAGAACTAAGTGGGCAAGATGCCCAGTCAGTGGACAGAAGACAAAGATGAACAAAATCCAAAGAGCCACCTGGAGAACAGATGGGGACCAGGGACCAGAATGCTCTTCCCAAATCAAATGGAAAACAGGGAGGCTATTCAAAGATTGGGGGGGAGAGGGCAGAGAGAGTGAGCAATGCAGAAGGAATCGTGACTAATGAGCTCACGCAGGTCCAGGCACTATGGGGATTCCCATTAAATGCTTATCATATGCCCAACCGGTTCTAGTAGAAAATCTCAAAGGGTGCCACCATTTTCAACCGTAAAACTATTTTTCTTCTTCAATGGGTGCATTTGTTTTTAAGAATACGGGTACATTAAAATACTCATGGTGGAGGGTTTTCGATGGTGAGAAGGTATCAAGGGGATATCTTCTGGTGCTGCGTGGTCACCTTGTGTGGAACTTTCTCCCTCACTTCATTCTTCATTAGGTTGGAATTAGGATAAAGGAGCAGAATGGGTCATAAGGTCCTGTTCCAAGTAATTAGAGAGTTTCTTCTTTTATCTACATGTGCCTTGTTAAAGTATATCAGTGTCAGCCAGGTTAATTGGAACTTTAATACATAATTGATGTTAATTTATGGCCCTTTTTGTTCCAGGATGCTACTGCAGACCTTAAAGTCAGGATACCGTTTTCTTGTTATTAATTATATACAGAAAGCCAATATCCCCTCTGAGAAGAGACCCATGTCATCTGTAGCTTATTAAAGATACAGTGTGTCAACCATAGGTCACTTTTACTGAGTAAGTCCTCCTTAAATCCCATATTACTCCATAATAACATAATACGCTAATCATAGTAAGTGAAATTAGAGTTTTGAGCTGAGGTTCATGCATACTGTATTATAATATGTTTAACACACAATGTTAAAAATGTTAGGTTTCTATGGACTCACTGTGTTCCACAAGGCCATGAAATCCTAGTTTCATTTTGAAAATCGGTACACCACCTGGAACCAAAAATGCCTCCATAAACATAAGCTGTAATACTACCATAACTGAGGTTGCCATGAATAAAAAATGGCAAATGAAGACTATGAAATTTGGATTCCCTGCACTTTCCATCACAATCGCAATTCTAATTCTTATTAAGCACATTTTTGGATACAGAGGGAAATAAATGGGGTGTCTCAAATCCAATAAAAAGCTCCATGTTCTAAATTTCTTCCACTGGGAGAAATAATGGTGAATTAAGAACTCGATAGGCAAAAATACAGAATCGTGCAAAAACTGTAAGCCACATAAGCCCATATATTGTCTAAAATGCCTTCATCGAAACCTCAAAGTAGAAATTGAGGGAAGGGCTCTGCCCTTACTTGCTGAATACCAGTCCTAGAGTTGTTGATAGTTAAAAGATGCTAAATTTGCCGATTTCACTTTGTGACTATACCATTTCAAAGAGTGAAAAATGGGTGACTTTATATAAATTTAATGCACTGGATTTTTTTTTATATGTCATCCTGTTTTGTTCAACTTAACATTAGCACCATGTGATCAGATATGACATAATGTGAGAAACAGCAGGGGTGTCTCACAATGGAACATGACACAACATGATGTGTCGAGTTTCTTTTGAACCTTTCTTGGGATCCAATATCAGCCAAAAGGAGGTCATTGTAATCATCAGGTGATTAATTAATTAGACAGTTAATTGTCAGAGGTAGAGGAATCCAAAGACAATGTGGTTCTACACATGCATGTTTGTACACAGAGGGAAAGGTGACTTTTTTCAATGTTCTGACCAAATGAAAAGATGCTAACGTTTATAAAGATTTGAATTGTTTCTTATGCAGGTAACATTGATGAATAGCCACTGTGTATTATGCCAGATGCTCTGTGAAGCATGCTCAGAAGTAGAGACTCTTTCCTGCCCTCAAAAAAAGTTGATATTCAAGTTGGAAACACAGTGCCTTCCTAGAAACAATGTGGACATTTGGAGCATGCATCACAAATGGTGTGGTTTTTGTAAGTTAACAATAAAGGAACACGTTTTAAGGCAATGAGTAAAAAAATAGGAACTACCCCATATACACTGAGTGGCCAGATTATTATGATCTCTGAACACATAATAATCTGGCCACTCAGTGTATATCCTATATAATAAAAGGCTAATATGCAAATTGTCCCCTTGACCAGGAGTTCGACCAGCAGGCAGGCTGGCCAACCGCCCATGTCCCCTCCCCCTGGCCAGGCTGGCCCGACCCCACCCATGCACGAATTCATGCACCAGGCCTCCAATATATATATACTGAGTGGCCAGATTATTATGCGTTCAGAGATCATAATAATGTGGCCACTCAGTGTATATACCATGGTACTGTGCCACCACTTGCTTTTTAGGGGAAGCTACCAAGTGCCAGGAACGAGGGCAAGTGGCATAGCAAAGGCTTTTTTAAACACAGAAATGAAACCCGTGTCAGACACTCATGAGTTAGGTATAAGCCTAAAAAAAAATTAAGGTCCTATGTAAACCTTTAAAATAATCAGTGTTTTACAGTTATTGTCTACTTTTTATTTTTCAGCTAAATGCAGAGATTCAGGACATGACAAATACTCAGTGTCACGTGTTTATGTAATGGTGGGACACCTCAGCTCCCATCTTTCCTGATTCTAGGGGAGCTGGAGACTCAGAACCCTAATGAAAGAGACTTGATATTTTGAGTTGCATTATACATATTCAGAAGGGTTTTTAAAACAATCAGTGGCAATTAATGCATTGCACAGAATCATTAACAAATACATCTCTTAAGCATCTGTTTGCATAAGATTCTGTCCTAGGCATTATAAAAAAAAGAAAAAAAGATGCATGTAATGATGTGCAATCCAAGATGTAAAGTACTTGTCATTATTCTAAATTAATGAAGAGGTTTTTATTTGATCCCCTCCCCCTCCCAACATTTGTAATTAACTTCACTGACCTTTCTGGGCATAGGTTTCTTCCTCTGCAAAATGCGGCTACCCACTCACAGCCCAGTGAATGCCAACAACTTCTCTAAATCAGGTGTGCTGTTTTCAATTGTTCTATGTTAAAAATAAAAGACAACCCGAATGTTAGGAGAGGTTCTACACAAGAAAAGAGTGATAGTGTTCTCCAGTGATGTGAGCCAAGATGGTAAGAGCTCCCAGGCCTTCATTTTGAGATAGCTGAAACAATTATAATTTATTGCCTTTTTAGGATGCTTTTCAGAAGCATCTCCAAAGCATACCTGGAATGTATGCATGTCTAGCACCCTCTCCCTATCCGGGTCCACAGCATCTCTGGCTGAAAATGACTGCAATAGTCTCTTCAGGTGCGTGGTCTCCAGCCAGCCCGTCCCCCGCACCGCTGCAAGCGTGATGCGCTTTCAACACACCTTCGTGGGTCTGTCCTAGACCCTTTATTCAATAGTGATCATCTTATTTCATGGAGAAAATCGAAGCAAATTAAAGAGAGCTTCCAGAAAGCTCTGCCACCCCATCTAGCCACACACTCATCCATTCTGCCTGTCTTCCTGTTACTCCAGATAATTTGCTTTTGTTTCTGTTCAAAAGCAACGTTTCCACTTGTCCTCTACATCCCATTCCTTCTTACCTTCTTGATGACATTGCTCCAATGATTCTCTCCTCTATGGCATCACCAGTTTCTCCCTTTCCTGCTGGATAATCCCGAGAACAGGCAAAAACAGTACACAGTTGACCCTGAGACTCGGGTGTGGCTGAGCATTTACACTATACCAAACACTTCTTATGTGCTATCTCATTTAATCCTCAAAGGGGAACTATGAGTTATTATCTTTGTTTGGCTGCTATAACAAAAACATCATACACTGGGTGACTTATCAACAACAGAAATTTATTTCTCACAGTTCTGGACTCTGGGAAGCCCAAGGTCAAGGCGCAGATCTGGTATCTGGTGAGGGCCTACTTCCTTATTCAGAGACTCCATCTTCTTGCTGTGTCCTCACATTTTGGAAGAGCAGAGGGAGCGCTCTGGGATCACGTCCATAAAGTAACAAATTCCATTCAGAAGGATCTCTACCCTTTGACCTAATTACCTCCCAAAAGCGCCACCTCGAAATACCATCACCTTAGGGGTTAGGTTTCAACATATGAGTTTCAGGGGAACACAAATAATCTATAGTAGGTATGTACTATGATTATCCCCATATTGCTGCTTTAGAAATTGAGGCTTAATGGGTTTTAAAAATGTGTCCAAGGTCCCACAGTAAATGGCATAGCCCTGGCTGGAACCCAGTTATCTCTGACACCAAAAGTGTTTTTTTCTTCGTTATCAAAAGGAAAAAATAGATAAAAGGTGAAGTATTCTCCTTCCCTTTAAGATCCAAAGCAGACGCACATTCAAAGCCAACCAGAACAGGGACCACCGGTTTCCGATTCTGAATTTCCGTGTGATTGCTTCCCTTCACTCTGTTAGCAGCTGCCACGAGCCCCGAGCCTCTCTGCTGCCTCCCCTTCCAAAGCAGCAGCTTCTCCCAGGACCCTGGCCTTCACCTCGTGTAAGCTGGGGCGGAATATCGTAAGTGATTGCTGTAATATCTCAGGACCCACCCGAGCACCGCTGCGGGTAGGGCTAATGTATTAGGAGACTCCAGAATTACAACCATATAGGTATCAAATAATAAATGAAGGATATTTATGGTGTATCAACTAAAGCTATGCTTTCTTTATTGAGATCTCTGACATCACCATGTAGGAACTTAACAGAAATGAGTAATTAGTTTAAGGCCAAGGATTAATCATTCCTACTTCAGAGTGAAGGAAAATTCACAAGATGAATTGACTACTCTGTTTCCATACGACTACAGAAGGCCTCCACCCTTTCAATTACCACATTAAATATGCAACAATGATTAGTTTCAAGGGAAGAATATTCATTGTGGTGAATGAATGTTAATAAAACACCACTTCAAGGGAGGGATCAACATGGCAGCATAGGAGGCTCCTAGACCTCCCTCCTCCCATGCACACGCCTAATGTACAGCTAGACACAGAGCAAGTCCCTCTGAGAGAATTCCAGAAACTGGGTGACTCCTATACATCCAAACAGGAAGGAAAGGCTGAGACACCCGCTTGCCATAAACCCCACCCCCAGCACAGCACCATACAATCAGGAGGGAACCCCCAACTCCCTGAGGAGCAAAGGATTTGTACTGCATATCTGCATACTATCTTCTAAGGATCCCATTTGAGGTTGGGTCCCCAGGACACCTGACTCTGAAAGCCAATAGGCTTGAATCCATGAGACATACTGAATTATCCTATCTAATAAAGAGGGGATATGCTAATTGACCATCACACCCTCACAAGATGGCGGCACTCACAGCTACAAGATGGCAGTGCCCAGTCCCCTTAGCCCCGCCTCATCCAGCCAGAGTCCCCCAGTCCCCTCAGCCCTGCCAGGGGGTGGCAGGCACCACACACCTCATCCAGCTTCAGTCCCCCAGTCCCTTCAGCCCCACAAGGGAAGGCAGTTGGGGGTGATCATGCCATCAGGGGAGCAGTTATGCGTCAATCAGGCCGGCAGGGGAGCAGTAAGGGGTGATCAGGCTGGCAGGCAGAGTGGTTAGGGGCAATCAGGCAGGCAGGTAGGCGAGTGGTTAGGAGCCCGCAGTCCCGGATTGTGAGAGGGATGTCCGACTGCCGGTTTAGCCGGCAGTCAGACATCCCCCGAGGGGTCCCAGATTGTAGAGGGTGCAGGCTGGGCTGAGGTACAGCCCCCCCCCCTTTGCATGAATTTTGTGCACCGGGCCTCTAGTAGGAAATAAAGAAACAGTTCTTAACAGGAACACAAGCACTCACCACTTGTATCCCCCAGGGATCAGTGCAGAGGCAGTGGGCAAAAATGCCCATCTCCTAATTTGTCCCTGGAGGGGGATTAACCACATACTTTCCCAGCTGCTGCCTGTGTCCAGCTTCTAATCAGCCTCCATCTAGGTGCTGTCAGTGACCCTCCCCTTTGGGACACTGACAGGTCTTGGCACACTCTCAGATATTGGCTGCCACAAAGAACAAAGATGGCAGCTTGGACAATCACAAATGTATGAGAGACAACCAGGAGCTTGGGCTAGTCTGATTGACAAGCTTTGTCTCCTACGTGAGAACAGTCAAGGCTGGGAGAGGTGGTTATTTTATCTACTGCACAAAAACCAACACAGACAGTCAAGGAAAATGAAAAAAACACAGAGGAAAAAGAGCAAACTACACCCAAAGTTAATAGAAGGAAGAAAATAAAGATCAAAATGAAAAGAAATGAAATAGGGACTTAAAAGACAAAAGAAAGGTCAATATAACTAAGATCTGGTTTATAAACAAATTGGACAAACCCGTAGCTAGACTAAGAAAATAGAGAGAAGACTAAAATAAATAAAATCAGAAATGAGAGAGGAGACATTGTAACTGATAACAAATATTAAGGATCATAAGAAATTACTATGAACAACTACACACCAACAAATTAAATAACCTAGAAAATTCATAGAAACATATGCCCTAACAAGACTGAATAATGAACAAATAGTAAAGAGATTGAATCAGTAATCAAAAACCTCCCAAAAAATAAAAGTCCAGGACCAGATGGCTTCACTGGTAAATTCTACCAAACATTTAAAGAATAAATGCCAATATTCCTCCAACTCTTCCAAAAAAATAGAAAAGAAGGGAACACTTCCAAACTCATTTCACAAAGCCAGCCTTACCCTGATACCAAAGCCAAACAAAGACACTATAAGAAAAGGAAATTATAGGCCAATATCCCTGATAAATATAGATGCAAAATATTAGCAAACCAAACTCGACAATACATTAAATATCAACAAAATATTAGCAAACCAAATTCAATAGTATATTAAAAGAATAATACCCCATGATCAAGTGGGATTTATTCCAGGGATGCAAGGATGATTTGACTTCCATAAATCAATAAGTATGATTTATACCACGTTACCAAAATCTATGTATGATCATATCAATAGCTGCAGAAAAAGCAGTTGGCATCATTTAACATCTTTTCATGATTTAAAAATAAAAAAAAACTGTCAGCAAACTGGGTTTAGAAGGAACATACCTCAACATAGTAAAGGCCATATATGATAAGCACCTAACATCACACTCAGTGGTTAAAAACTGAAAGCTTTTTCTCTAAAGGACAAGACAAGTCTTCCTATTCTCACCACTTTTATTCAACATAGTACTGGAAATACTAGAAAGAGCAATTATGCAAGAAAAAGAAATAAAAGGCATCTAAATCAGAAGGGAGGAATTAAAATAGTCTCTTTGCAGATGAAGTAATATTATATAATCAAAACTCTAAAGACTCCAACAAACAACTGTTAGAACTAATAAACAAATTCAGCAAAGTTGCAGGATACAAAATCAATGTACAGAAATTAATCCCTCTCCTAATACATCTGGCTGCTTATTTTGAGTAAGATCTCAGGTTCTATGTTGCCCACTGAGAAGACCTTCCCTAACTAACCAGCATCAGCCAGAACCTCATCTCACATGCAACTCTCTGGCATACATTTTCTTCAAAGCACTTTTCACATTTAAAATTGTCATATTTACATGTGTCCTTATTTATTCTCTGTTTCCTCCTACTAGAAAGGAAATACCATGAAAGCACCAACCATGCCTGTGTTGTCCACTACGCGTACTTGGCTTCAATAAATGTTTATGGAATAAGCAGGTGAATGAGAGGTAGGCAGAAAGAAGCATGGCAGTGTTGACGAGTAACCCAAGAGGACTCCAGGAACTCAATGGGCCTTGAAGGACAGAGTGGTAAACCACTCAGAATCTGATTTAGCTGGCCCTCTGTCGCTGCTTCTCTCACTGGGAAAGCATACCTACCTCAACATCTGCCGAAGTCAAACAAGTAACCCAGAAAGCAACTGCTAAACGCTTATTGAATTTAATAACTTTATTTCTAAACAATTCCACGGGATATGTATCACTTCTGAATAGAAGCTAAGTGCCAGTATGGGGTTCAACAGAGGTTTTTCTAGTTCAGACCAGCAGTGCCCCAGATAGATGGCTCTATGTATAGAGTAAGAACAAAATGAAGCAGAGCTGCAGGTAACCCTAACCAGTGTTGATGTAAGAAGAAAAAAAAAAGAAGAATTAAAAAAAAAACTACTCATAGCAAACTCCTGTCCCATCTCTAAGCCTCAAGCCTAACCTAACAAAAGCACATGGAATGTGGAGTCTTGTCAGCTTTGGTGATTTAAATGCTATGGTGTTTACCTTAGACAAGTATTTGGTTTCTGTATCATGCTTTTATTTCTGGGAAAACTTACACAAAGAAGAGAAACTTAAGGCTTTAATCTCCCACTCCATTAGATAACCACTCTCCGGAAGTTTTACATCATCACTACTTGGAATAGTTGCACCCCATTTCCATCCCTGGTCCCTAACACTATGCTGTTTCAACCACAACCAGGTAGGATAGCAAAGAGGATTATATGTTTGGTGAGAATGAAATAGGTTCAGAAAACCCCATCAGAAGGAAAGATCCTTTTTCTATCCGTGTGTTTAATAATGATGAACAAGAAAAGGGCAAATGGAAGAGAGCCTCAAGAGACATTTATTGGATCATTGTTTGGGAACTAAGGCGTTGACAGGTCTTCCCCTGCTATGACAACAGGTCTTGAGCCTAGTGTTTGTCAGACTAAGATCGTAATACCTTTTCACTTGGCTTATTATGTTCTCAAAAAACCCAGGTCAAGGAAAAACTTGGTAAATAAGAGAAGGAAAATGTGCTATCTGAAATAAGTAAAACTTCCTCAAATCTTAGGTTGCACAGCTTATAGCAAGTTAATTTGTATGTATGAATGTGTTGCAAATACATACTCATAAAATTATTTTTTTAACTTCTAGCAATCAGAAAGTACTCAAGCACACACATCGTAAACATATATACACTAGGTGGCCAGATTATTATGATCTCTGAATGCATAATAATCTGGTCACTCGGTGTATATCCTATATAATAAAAGGCTAATATGCAAATTGTCCCCTCGACCAGGAGTTTGACCAGCTGACAGTCCGGTCAACCACCCATGTCCCCTCCCCCTGGCCAGGCTGGCCGGACCCCACGCATGTACGAATTCATGCACTGGGCCTCCAATATATATATATACACACACACACATATACACATACACACACACACACACACACACACTGAGTGGCCAGATTATATGACCACCCTATCAGTACTTCATTGGACCACCTTTTGCCTTCAATACTGTGGCGATTCTTCTTGGCATTGACTCCACGAGATGTTGAAAGGTGATGCGAGGAATCTGACACCATGCCTGATGAATAGCACTGTCCAGTTCTGTGAGATTTGATGGTTGTGGAACCAGCTGCCTGATGGCTCTTTGAACTTCGTCCCACAAATGCTCAATTGGATTGAGATCTGGTGATTGTGGGGGCCACCTAAGCAAGGTAAAGTCTCCCTCATGTTCTTGAAACCACTCCTGCACAATACGAGCCCTGTGGCATGGCACATTGTCTTGTTGGAAGAAGCCATCTCCATTGGGATGCGCCATCAACATGCTAGGATGAACTTGATCAGCAACGATACTTTGGTATGTTGTGCTATTCAGACATTGTTCCACATGAATTAAAGGGCCCAAATCATGCCAGGAAAACATGCCCCAAACCATAACACTGCCCCCACCAGCTTGAAGGGTTGTACTCACGCATGTGGGGTGCATGCTTTCATGCTATTTCCGCGAAATTCTCACTCTGCCATCTGCCTGATGCAACTGGAAACGTGATTCATCGGACCACATGACTTTTTTCCAGTGCTCGACTGTCCAATCCTTGTGTTCCTGTGCGAATTGGAGACGTTTTATCTTGGTAACTGCAGACAGCAAAGGTGTTCGAACAGGCCTTCGGCTTCCATATCCCATACGATGCAGTGTACGGCTGATTTGCCTACAAACGTCAGGTGGTCATAATAATCTGGCCACTCAGTGTGTGTGTGTGTGTATATATATATTAGTCTTTTAATCTTTTGTCACATATGTGGTAAATCTTCTTTCCCTCCACCATATACACTGAGTGGCCAGATTATTATGAACGCAGATCATAATAATAATAATCTGGCCACTCAGTGTATGTGGTGGAGGGAAAGAAGATTTACCACATATGTGACAAAAGATTAAAATTCTTCTCATGTAAAACACAGTTTGCAAATTAATAAGAAAAAGATTGCTGTCACAATAATAAATAAATGAAAAGTATAGAAAAAGCAATTGACAAAAACAAGAAGTTCAAACACCCTACTCACATTTACTCATCTTTTATTTTTTATTTATTCAATCAACAAATATGTATTGAGTACCAGGTATGTGCCTGGGATTACACAAGATACCAGGTATATGGTGGTGAGCAAAATAGGGCCCCACTCTGGAGAGCTCATAGTACAATATTAAACCTGACTTGTAACCAAAGAAATTCTAATTAAAATGATGTTTTACCTATTAAATGCCTACAATTTACATTTTATAAATTTATCTACTGTAGTCAGTAGATAAAATGCCTACAATTTACATTTTAAGCTTAAGAAACACTAAGAAGCTTAAAATTTTTCATATGCCTTGTCTTGGTAGCTCCATACCTGAGAATTTTCTCTAATGAAATAAACAGAAAGATGCAAACAGATTTGTGCACAAGGGTGTTAACTGTGCTATTTATAACATCGGGAGCTGGAAACTACTTTAGTAGTCAACAATTGGTAACTTTTTCTAAAGATATTTAATGTCATTAGAAAATTCTCACCAAAAAAAAGTGTGGCTGAAAATTTCATCGTACAAAACTGGACATAGTGATAACCTGATAGTGACGTGTGAATATATGTATCTTCTACATTTTTTAAAGTTAAAGTGTTAGTCTAACAGTTAAGAAGCACACTTTTAAAACAACCAACCTAAGTGCATTTGACAACGCCATCTTGTCAGTTAATTGCCAAATAAAAAGCCTAGACGTGCTTTTTGTAATGTTCACAATTTGGGTAAATTTTGGAGCTCGCTGGGCTTAAGAAAATACTCCTTACGTTGGAAGCAATGCAAACCAATCCTCTTAACTGCCTGAGCGATAAAATGATACTTGACTGTTTTTAAGGGAAGGTTCAAAGTGCAGCTGACTTTAACTCTGCCTTTGGATACACAGCCTATGAAATCATTTAAAGCCCCAGACCGCCGAGGTTTGGACTCCGGGCTGGGATCGTCTCCCGTGCGGCCCGACTCCCCAAGGTCCCCACCCCGGGCCTGCAGGAGGCAGCCTCCTGCGGGAGGCGCCCCCACTCCACCTCCTGCCTGCGGAGGGGGGCGGGGGGGGGACCTTGGGCCGTCGCTGGCATTTCTGGAACCTGTTCGAGCCGAGCCGCTCCTTTGTGGCTGATCCTTCTTATTTACTAAACATTTGCTTAGCTCTGCGAGGACTCAGAGCTCACCGCTGTGGCTTCTCTTTAATAATAAATGGTGCACTTCAAATGGGGTGCCGCACTGCAACCCGCCAGCGGACAGGAGAGGCTGGACATCTCCCGTTCCCGCTCGCGGCGGCCGGAATAAACGGACCCCGAGTGGGAGACGCGGAGGCGACCGCCCCCCGCGCCCCGGCCGCGGGAGCCCGGCCTCCATCTGCCCACGGCCCGGCGGCCCGCCCCGTCCCCTTTCGCCCCGGGGACCCCGCACAGCCCGCCGCTCTGCCTGCCCCGCAATCTGGGCTGCGGCTCCCTCGGGCTTTGAATGCTTCCTTTCAAACTCGGTGGCAAACCCATTGGTCCTCGGCCTTTGCTCCGGGGAGCGCCCGAGAGCCGAGAGCGCCCTGCGCGCCCCTCGCCGCGGCGGCACGTGGGCTGGGCGCGGGGGGCTCCCCGGCCCGCTGGCCTCCGCTCCGCTAAATGGGGGTTCAGCGCGCCAGGCGGCTGTTAGGCCAGCGTTCCCGGCTTTGGTGTTCAAGGCCCTTTTTTATTTACTGGGAAAGGAAAGGGTCGGCCCTTGGATCGTTTCCCATTGTATAATGTGGAGGATAAGGGCCACCCCACACCCTGGTGTTCTCATCAAAGCTGCGCGGTCCCACCTTCATCCACGGCTGACCTGGACATGTTTTCCCGGCCTTTGGAAATCTTGAAAGATGCCTGTCCCAGACACAGGCATAAAGATCCTGAATATACGTTGGGACATAACTCGTATTCATCTAAAATTTCGTTTATCCAAGTTGTAATTTGAACTCTTATATCGCCCGTTTTGATGAAGGCATACGCGTTTTTTTTTGTTTGTTTTTTTTTTTAATATATTTTATTGATTTTTTTACAGAGAGGAAGAGAGAGGGATAGAGAGTTGGAAACATCGATGAGAGAGAAACATGGATCAGCTGCCTCCTGCACATCCCCCACTGGGGATGTGCCCGCAACCAAGGTACATGCCCTAGACCAGAATCGAACCTGGGACCCTTCAGTCCGCAGGCCGACGCTCCATCCACTGAGCCAGGCGGCATACGCGTTTTAACTGGAGCTGACTACAACTGAGAACTATCTTATTCCCAAAGTGTTCCATCTTTTGTGTAATTCTTTTATTTTTGTGTGTGTGTGTGTGTGTGTGTGTGTGTGTCCTGGAGACCTGAACAGATCTTAAGTGAAACTTGTTTTCATATTTAATACATTTCTGTTTCTTTTTTAAACGTGACTTAATTTAGAATAGGCTGTTAGCAACATAGGGGTTTATATGAAAATGGCTTTGCCTGGTTCACACAGAGTCCTGCCAATGTACTTTCCATTTTTCCCACGTAATCATCGCTGGGGATGGAGAAAAGATTGGAAGCACTTGTTCTCCAACCTCTCACTGAAAAACATCCGGCATGTCAGTGGTGAGCTTGGAGTGCCCCCGTGTGGCAGAAGTGGACACTACAATTTCTTTTTTTACAGGTTGAGGATGGTGCTGCTGCAGTTCTTTACTTTTGGGTCACATTCAAAGATCTGGTGTAACTTTTCCGTTAACATCTATGAATGGAGCCTCACTCCTTTCCTTCCATGGTAACATAAATATTTGTTGAAAATAATGAATGTATGGATCCTTTTGTTTCCTCTCCTCCCAAAGCTTTCCAGTTGATAAAAGGCAAGAACATTTATTTTCTCACAGAATCCATAACTGTGTGAGGCCCCATTCTGACATTTAGGAGCAGATAAAATGAAACGATGAGGAGAGCAAATGGGTGTTACCTCACATGCCCGCTCTCAACAATCAGCAGGAGCTGCCACAGAAGGATACTGAGGCCAAAAGGAAACGAGTGATGTGATGAGTGAGCAGGTGCAGAAAGAAAGTTAATCACTCTGTGCCCTGGAGCTGAAACCTGTATTATCCTATATAATAAAAGCCTAATATGCAAATTGACCAAACAGCAAAACGACTGGTGGAATGACCGGTTGCTATGATGTGCACTGACCACCAGGGGGCAGACTCTCAATGCAGGAGCTGCCCCCAGCCTGCAGAGGGAGGTGACCGGTAGCAGTGGCAGTGGGCAGGGCCGGCGAGCGGGCGGCACCAGGCTGGCCAATGTGGGTGCCGGTGGGGCCCCCCTAATTGTTCTGCTGTTCACCCCACAGATCAGCCCTGATCGCCGGCCAAGCCTAGGGACCCTACCCATGCATGAATTTCGTGCACCGGGCCACTGTTATAGTTGATCTATAACAGTGTTGGCCATCGGCTAGTAGTCATGGAATTTAATCTTTTTAATTTATTTCAGACTTTGTTTTCAACTCAAAAGTTAAAACAGTGTATTCATCATATCCCTTTAATTCTGCCAAACAATAAATTTAAAAGCTTTCTCTACATAATCATTGCTATAGCCTCTATCCTGGTTTTCCAGATGATGACCCACTCCATCCTTCATGTGCTGTTCTATTCCTCATCTAACTTTGATCCAAGTGCCTGTGTGTGCTGGTGCTCCCCAATCATGCAGTTTATAAGTAGACGTGGGTGGGTGGGTGTTCATAATTGTGGTGGCATCAAGTGGGGCTATCCTAGGCAAATTGGGATGTATGGTGACCCTACTTGTAAACTCTAACATGCAAGGGTCAGGGCCTCTGTGCACTCCAGAATGTGATGAGCAACTGGATAACCACACACATGATAAGCTCGCACCTCAATAAATTCCCCCCAATAAATGTTCCTCAGAAACAGTGTCTGTGCTGCCTGGTCATTCACTCTGGTTTGCTTGACGGCAGATATGGGTACCTACAAGTCTCAGCCTCTTTGCAAGCCTCCAGCTAACTGCTGGAGGCAACTTAGGTATCGACCACAGAAGATTGCCTCCTACTGGACCCTCAGAAGTTGAGTACAGAGGTGGCATTTTAAGTACCAAGAAGCCCAGAACAGGCACGCTTCCACTTCACACAACTGGTATGTCCCTGGAAAAGCGTGCATCCGGTGAATCACGTGTTTAATTCACTGGAGAAACTGGCTAAACGATGAGGCCTTGGCGTGACCCTACCATAAAAAAATGTTTTTAACTTTTACAATGTAAATAACTTACTGTTTTATAAATCTGGATTGTTGTATACTTGGTTTTCTTAAAGCAGAAAGTGCGGCCTAGAACGTTGGTTTCCCTCAGGGATGGTGAGCCTTTAGCTGAGTCACACGTTCAGTTATAGTCTAAACGGAGGCATTTCCATTAGGATGCTTTTAACAGCAAGTGCCCAAACACCACATCTGTCCTGTACAATGAAGATGGTGGATTGATGGTGGAATTCTAACTGAGAATTCCAGCTGGAACTTGAAGCAAGAGTTGATCCAGAGGCTCCAATAGTGCGAGTTTCTTTCCATTTTTCTGCTTTCTCTTCCCAGGTGATAGCTTCATCCTAGAGTTGGATTTGTGACATGCCAACATTATCATAGCTGCAGGAAGGAGGTGACTCCGTGTTCTCTAAAAAGTAATAACATGCAGAACCTTTTAGAGACAGACTGAGGATTCTCAGAGGGAAGGGGGGATGGGGTGGGAAGAGAATAATCAAACAATTTATATGCAGATATGCACAACCCATGGACACAGACAACAGTGTGATGAAGGCCTGGGGTGGGGGTGCAAGTATGAGGGGGAAAAGGAGGGGGAAAAGGAGGGGGACCTCTGTAATATTTTCAACAATAAAGATACATTTTTAAAAATAAAAAATAATTTAAATCTCAAGGGCAAAATAGAGTTTTCACATTTTTGATATATCTGTTTTCGTACCTCTTTTGTAAACAAAAAGGTAGTAACAGATGAAAATGGCTGAGTCATTTGACTTAAAGTATTTTATGAAATAATTGATGGATTAAATAGTATTTAAGAAAAAAAATCTTTCTTGTGAGCCTATTGAGGTCCACGATGGAGGAACCTCCCTTTTGCTACTGTAGTTAGTGTGGTAGGAAGGGGAGGCTGTGGTGAATACCAACACGTGCCCCAGGCTTCACATATTACACCAAACTGTTGGTGCTGGGAGAAGCCTTAGAGAACACACGGTCCCGCCTCTGTAGTGTACTAAGACCCAGAGACAGAGAGTAGATATAAACTTCATTTTATGAAAACTGAAGAGAAACTTAAAATGTGAATGCAGACCAAGCTTCTGCACACCCAGACTTGTTTATTTGTCAAGAAATAGCACCTGCAAATCTTATCTTACCCAGAACTTCAGCTACTCCAGACCAAACCAGGCCTCCCAATGAGGGCATGGTGGTACAATTTCAGAAGGCAAGCTGGTTCTGATACCCACAGCTTCTTCTTGGCTGAACATGGTGTTTTCTGAGTTGAGATTCATATACAGCAAATGATACATTGTATAGTGTAGGAAAACATACTTGGTATGTCAAGCTCATGATTTCACTAAGATTATTATTTCGGATGAGTCTATATCTGATGTGGCACTGGTATTTCACCTATATAATCCTTTTTTATCTTTAAGTATAAGATTCAAAAATACCTATGATCATTTTACATAGTCAACCTATGCTTGAAAGCTAATTTTACACACTACTGTATTCACAGAAAAGCTTTGAACAGTCTGTGTATGTATGAAGATTTAAGAGAAAAATTTTATAAAGCTTTAGAGATAGTCAATCTCATTAATGCCATTGACTGCCATTAATCTCACTGATTTCTTTGCTGTTTTCTTTATATAATTTTTAAAGAAATGGAGCTCATTGGCTTTTACTCAGTAGTGTTTGCACAAAACTTCAAGTCTCTTCTCTATATAATCTTTAATCTGACAAATTATATGCATGACCTGTCCTGATGTTAAAAGGTAATTGCTCACTTCAACATTCTAAGTCTGGCCTTCCATGGCAAGTTTACATTCTACATGCAAGATAAAGTGGATAGAGCCCTAATCCGTTTGGCTCAGAGGGTAGAGCGTCAGCCTGCGGACTGAAGGGTCGCAGGTTCGATTCCGGTCAAGGGCATGTACCTTGGTTGTGGGCACATCCCCAGTAGGGGGTGTGCAAGAGGCAGCTGATCGATGTTTCTAACTCTCTACCCCTCTCTCTTCCTTTCTGTAAAAAATCAATAAAATGTATTTTAAAAAAAAAAAAGATAAAGTGAATGGAAAAGATCATCAACTTAACACTGCTTGATCATGGTGAAGTTTTATTGTCTTAACTACCTTGTTTAAACTCTGCTGAAGAACTAGTTACAAATGTTTTAAACCTTATTAAAGAGACACTTGGGGAAACGTCTCAGATTTCTGCTTCAGAATATTTAGAGACACTAAATATTCTGAAAGGTCCTTCTACCACAAAATAAGTAAATCCTGGATAAGCCATCCTTTATTGCATTGCTGAATTTATAAAAAGAAACGGAGGGAGGAATTTTCAGGATATTCTCTCCAAACATAAATATTTAAAATGCAGGACCACGAGTAATAATGAAAAGGGAAAGATATACTGGCCTAAAGACAAAAGCCAGTATCAGAGCAGTGATAGCTGGACTAAATCTTTGGCTAGAAGCAAGTGCAAGAGTTGAACCTGAGATTCTCACATTAAGTTGATATTCTCAACGGGAATTAAAATGTTCCAGGTTATGCCGAAACCGGTTTGGCTCAGTGGATAGAGCATCGGCCTACGGACTGAAGGGTCCCAGGTTCAATTCCGGTCAAGGGCATGTACCTTGGATGCGGGCACATCCCCAGTGGGGGGTGTGCAGGAGGCAGCTGATCAATGTTTCTCTCTCATCAATGTTTCTAACTCTCTATCCCTCTCTCTTCCTCTCTGTAAAAAATCAATAAAAAATATATTTTAAAAAAAAATGTTCCAGGTCAGTAGTCTCCCTGTTTCCTAGAAAAAGCAAAAATGTTTTCTAGAGAAAATCATTCCAATTGTATTCCCACAAGATTCCAACTGATTAAGGGCAAGCAAATATTGGGTCAAAACCAAAGTCAGAAAATACACATAGAAAGAAGTCACCATTATTTCAAATTATCAGTAACTTCAAACAGATTAAAGTCCCCAAGGAAGTCATTCTAAAATTGCCAGGTATGGAATATAAAATTGCTATATATAAACTATTCAAATAATTAACTGTGTTCACAAAACTGTGTAATCATTAAGAGACTGTAAAAAATATCCTGTGGATTTGAAAAAAAACAAAACAAAAAGAACTTTTGGAAATAATATATATTGTTGAAAAAAGAAAACTTAGCAGATGGCTTAGATTTCAGATTACATGTCAATGAAGAGAGAATTAATGAACTGGAAAATATATCTGAAAGAAATATCCAGGATCCTGTGCAGAGGAAAAATGAGATAGAAATTAAGTTAGATTGAAAAATATGAATGGATAGGATAAAAGACTTTCATATAAATCCAATCAGAGTCCTAGAGAAGAGAATAGATAAAATGGAGGCACTGCAAATTTGAGGAGAAAATGACAAAGAATTTCCCAGAATTGATGAAATACATGAATTCACAGGTAAAGGAAATCAATACATAATAAGCAAGATCACTAAAAAGAAATTCACAATATAGACATTGTAATGAAATTGTAGGCCACAAAAGACAAAAAGAATATTTTAAAGTAAACTGAAAAAAAGGGAATGATTATTAGACTATCAGCAATAACACTATAATGCAAAAGAAAGGAAAAATAATAACTTCAAAGTTATTGAGAGAAATTGACTGTCAATTTAAAATTATGTATTCAACAAAACTGTATTTTCAGAAATCAGAAAATGAGGACATTTTTAGTGGAACAAAAACCTAGAGAGTTTGCCACCAACAAATCTTCACCATAGGAACATATATATATATATATATATATATATATATATATATATTTTTTTTTTTTTTTATTGATTTTTTACAGAGAGGAAGAGAGAGGGATAGAGAGTTAGAAACATCGATGAGAGAGAAACATCGATGAGAGAGAAACATCGATCAGCTGTCTCTTGCACACCCCCTACTGGGGATGTGCCCGTAACCAAGGTACATGCCCTTGACCGGAATCGAACCTGGGACCCTTGAGTCCGCAGGCCGACGCTCTATCCACTGAGCCAAACCGGTTTCGGCTCACCATAGGAACTTTTAAAGAATGTGCTTTAGTAAGAAAGAAAATCATTGCTAAAAGAAAGTCTGAAATGCAACACCCCCCCCAAAAAAAAAAAAAGTGAATAAATTGATAGAGATGTGGATAATTCTAAAATGAAATTGTATGTATGAATAAAAAGAAAAAGACAAGGAGGAGGAAGAGGATAAAGAATGGAGGAGGAGGAGAGAAGGAGATCTAATTTATAGTGTTTAAAAATAAGATAGAAAACTAAAGTTCTTACCTTCAATAGCATTTGAATCAGAAGTGAGTAACTAACGGGAATGTTCTAAGATCCTTGTATTTTTCAGGGAAGTATTGAATATATTGACTTACTTTAAATGTAATATGTATAGTATAAATTCAGTGTTAATTACCAAAAGAAAATATATTATTTTTAACTAATAGAGGGGAAAATTTGGTTAAGAAAAAAATTTTATTAATACACTGAACATTAAAAAGGCAAAGGGAGGAAAGAGGTAAGAGTGAAACAGATATGGGAAATATTACATTGCTAGAAACAAGACCAAGTATATCAATAATCACAATAATTACAAATGAATTAAACTCCAGTTAAAAGAAAAATAACAGGGTTGTTATTGTTTTTTAATCTATATATACATGCTATAATAGTCACATCTAAAATACAAAAATGCATTCGTCTACATTTGTATATGTATAAGTTAGTGTACACACATATATTTCTTTGCTCTGTCAGTTGAGAGACCTAAGAAAACAACAACACCTGAAGAGCAATGAACACATCTAGCACCCAGATCATCAAATATGGTTGCTGACACCATTCTCCAATAAAAAAGAACAAGGGCTCCTTGGAGATATGGCTGACTAGGACTAAGGCAGGAAATATACAAGTCCAGTCTGTAGTATGTTGTACTGCCAGAAAGTAAGAAAATGCTAAAAAAAAAAAAAAAAAAAATGATTAGAGTAGCTCAAAGGGGTACAAAAAGATCTCCCAATGGCCAAAGCTAGAGCAATGTGAGCAATAAAATAAATAAAGTAGCACTGGTTTATAGCCCAAAGTAAAAAATAGATATCCATGAACCCATAGTTATATAAATGATTGGATAAATTAATAAATGCAGGGAAAATATCCAGTGCAAAATAATTCCCAATATATTGTGCAGATACTCCACCCTTATGAAGGGGGAGACATAACAACATAATTTTCCACTCTTTAAGTAAGGCCTATCTATAGAAAATATTTTCAACAGGGCAATAAACAAAATACATTTCAAAACACATGAGTTGCACCTGAAGCCAAGGAAATTTTTATGTTTAAATACTTATGTTAGAAAAGAGATCAAAAATCAATGTTCTAAGAATCTATTCTCAAGAAGCTAGGAAAAGAACAGCAAAATAATTTCAAAGAAAAATGAAAGAAGGAAATATTAGAGCTAAAAGCAGAAATTAGTAGAAAATACATACAATATGGAAAAAACACACAAATTACCAATATTAGGAATGAAGGGGGCAATATCACTATAGGTAATACAGACATCCTATCTAATAATAGAGTAACATGTAAATTACCATCACTCCGCTACGCCCACGATTGGGCGGCGGGAGGCTGGGGGGCAGTACTCGGGGTGGCCTATCTGGCCATTGAGCGGCACGAATCCGCTGCCACTGAGGGGGGCTACCCTGCTGTTGAGAGGTGCAGGGGGCGGGACTCCCACCCCCTGTGCCTCTCAAAGGCCAGATCCGCGGCCGCTGAGGGGGCCTGCCGCGGACACCCAGCTGCGCCTCTCAACGGCAGGGTAGCCAGGTGTCCGCCGCAGCCCCCCTCAGCGGCCGTTGAGAGGCTCAGGGGGTGGGAGTCCTGCCCCCTGGGCCTCTAGTTTAAAAATAAATTCAAAAGATACAATAAATAATGTATGCCAATAAATTTGACAATTTAAATGACATGGACAAATTCCTTGGAAAACATAACTTACCAAAAGTGACACAGAAAGAACACAAAAGTTTTCTTTACAGAAAGATTTTTAACTACATAATTCTATTTCTTTAAAATAGAAGGGGATTATTTGAGTAATTTTTTTCTTCTTTCATTGGCATTTGTGCCTTCAAGAAATTGGTCTCTTACCTAAGTTGTCAAATTTATGAGCATAAAGTTACGTGTGATATTCTAGTTATTATCCTTTCAAAGTCTGAAGAGTTGGTACTTATTTTTCACACCTGACACGGGTAACTTTGTCTTCTCTCTTTCTCAGTTTGACTAAAGGTTTATCCATTTTATGGATCTCCTCAAATAACCAGCCTTTGATTACATTGCTTTTTCTCTATTGTTTTTGTTTTCTATTTCACTTCTTTCTGCTATCTTTATTTTTCCCTTTATTCTGATTACTTTGGGCTTAATTTTCCTCTTCTTTTTCTAGTTTCTTGAGATAGAAGCTCCTAAAGGACATCTAAAAAAAACCCTTACATTTTATAACATACTTAATGATAAAAGACTGAAAGCTTTCCCCCTAAGATCAGAAACAAGACAAGGATGTCTGCTATTCTACATCACAATGAAGATCAAATGGAATAAGCCAAGAAAAAGAAATAGAAGGCATGCATTTTGGAAATAAATAAGCCTGCCTTTATTTGCAGGAGACATAATTTTCTACGTAGAAAATCCTAAAGAATCTTAAAAAACAAACAAACAAAAAAAAAAACAAAAAAAAACACTAAACTGTGAGTTTGGCACTATAGCAGGATACAAGATCAATATTTAAAAAATATTAATTGTGCCATAGCCGGTTTTGCTCAATGGATAGATCATTGTCCTGTGGACCAAAGGGTCCTGGGTTTGATTCTGGTCAAGGGCACGTACCTCGGTTGCAGGCTCCTCCCTGTCCCTGGTCCCCTGGTGGGGTTGGAGCAGAAGGCAACCAATCAATGTGTTTCTCTCACATCAATGTTTCTCTCTGTCTTTCTTTCTCTCTTCCACCCTCTCTAAAATAAATGGAAAAATATCCCTGGGTGAGGATTAAAATATATATATATATATATATATATATATATATATATATATATATATATTATATACAGTATATAATAATTGTAATTTTATATACCACTAGTGTCCCGGTGCACAGATTCATGCACATTGAAAGGAAAATTAGAAGAAATATTTTAATATCGCTATTCGCCCTTTCTGTATAATAGAAGTGTCAACCAAATTCACGATCGACAATGACAAATCAAAACAGATGCATGCAATTGGCGCCAGCGAGAGCTTAATATGTATTGTGCATGCGCAAGTCAACTTAGCCTTTTACATATATAGAATAAACTTGCTTAACTAGACCTGCTTTCTGATTTAGCAAAACTTTTTCCAGCCCAATTAAGCACCCCAACTTCTCTTTCAGGTAATTGTCAGCAACACAGCAGTAAATAGCAACACAAAGCACATTATTATTGTAGATCACACAGGGAGAACAAAGGGTAAAATATTTAACTGCAGCAGTGTTTGCCTATATTCTGTGCAGTGAGAAAACCTGAAGTCATTTTCAAGGTCCACCATTTTTTACTTCTTTTCAGTCGGGTCAAGTTTCTAAACTTTCTAAATCTCCATTTTCTAGCTAATGAAAAGAAAATAGGATTCTACCGAGTCTCCTATCTCCCTAGTCCAGGACTTCTGTGAGGATCAAATAAGATGAGGCACTGGAAAATGCTTCACAAACATTTGGTTAAAGTGTAAAATGTTTGCACCTGGCTTTAAATCAAGTCATGTTCCTGGGCTGAAGAAACTCCAAGGAGGCACGTCGCTAGGGAGAGGAAGTGGGCATTGCTATGTGACGTCATTACCCGGCGCCCACAGTGACCGTTTCTGGGCTGGGCTGGGCTGGGCTGTGGGACGTATTTTGTGCATGGGATCTTGGCAGCGTTGCCTGCGATTTGGTGGGGTGTTGCTCTGGGGTGGTGGTGGGGCCTGTGTCCCACTTGGGGGAAGCTGAGTGTTGTTTTGTGGGCACCAGGACCGTGGTACCATTTATTTTTAAACTAGAGGCCCGTTGCACGATATTCGTGCAAGAATAGGGCCCTGGCTTCACTCCCAGCCACCCGGGAGCCAGCAAGTCCCCACTCCCCACCCCACCCGCCCGGGAGCCGGCATGTCCCTGCTCCTCAGCCACCCGGGAGCAGGCACGTCCCCGCTTCTGTCTGGAGCACCACTCCAATAGCTCCCTCCGTTGCCCCCTTCCCCTCATAGCAGGCTTCACACAGCTCTGTGCCTGCATATGCAAATTAACCTCCATCTTTGTTGGGTTAATTTGCATACTCACTCTGATTGGCTGTGGGCATAGCGGAGTGATGGTTAATTTGCATGTTTCTCTTTTATTAGGTAAGATGACTAGTGCACATCATGGCAGCTCCTGCATTGAATGTCTGCCCCCTGGTGGTCAGTGCATGTCATTGCTACTGGTCAGACAGACACTTAGCCTTTTATATATATATATAGATGAATGAACAATTAAAAATTGAAAATTAAAAGTAGAATCATTTACAATTGCATCAAAAAACATGAAATGCTTAGGGATAAGACAACCAAATTGTGCAAAACTTGTATACTAAAAAGTACAAAGCAGTGCTAAGAAAAATTAAAGAACTAAATGTAGTGAGTTCACAGATCAAAATATTCAATATTGTTAAGTTTTCAGTTCTTGCCAAATAGATCCACAGATTCAACACATTTCCAATCAATATCCCAAGATGCTTTTTTTTTTTAGGAGTACACTAGTTGATTCCAAAATGTACATGGGAAAGAAAAAGACCTAGAACAACCTATTTCCCCACCAGGCACCTATACAGTCCATATATCCAAGTTTCATATTATCTTCATAGTTAGTGTTTTCCCTTAACTATATCTATTTGTCCTGCACTCATTACTTAATCCAGGGGTCCTCAAACTACAGCCCGTGGGCCACATGCGGCCCGCCGAGGACATTTATCCGGCCCGCCGGGTGTTTTTGCCGCCGCTGCCTGTCCTGCTTAGCAGCCGACTCGTCCCGGGTCCGCAGTGCGCATGTGTGGAATGTGAGCCGCACTCTCCGACTCCCCTCCAACGGTCTGAGGGACAGTGAACTGGCACCCCATTTAAAAAGTTTGAGGACCCCTGACTTAATCTATCGTACATGGAATGATTGTACATTCTTTAAACCACATATAACCATATTTTATTAAGAGTAATGGTTGACAAATACATTCAATTGAAATAAATTTCCATCACTTTGAAGGTTATATAAATGTCTAATCATTATATTATACACCTGAAACTAACATAATAGTGTATGTCAACTGTAACTGAAAAATAAAAAAATTTAACCAAAAATAAATAATAACATAAAATAATTTTCCTATCTTGATTGGCTTGTTGGGAAGAATCAAGAAATTTATATATCAATATGTGAATTTATCATATAATATTTTTTCTAGAAAATATAAGTGAGAATCTGTGTTTTCTCACTCATAAGCAATAGAATGAGTGTATTGTTTTCCATATTTTTCAAGTTTTTCACTAATATCTGCTGCTCTTCATATGGTGTTTATGTGAAGATATGTACCAATTATTATAAACTAACAAAAAGGAAGGTACTGTGAACATAAACCCTAAAATATGAATAGTAAGGTCTTATTTTTAAAGTCCTACCTATGTTGTTTTCTGTTATGGACTGAACTGGGTTCCCCCAAAATTCATATGTTGAAGCTTTAATTGTAGAAATTAATTGTGATATTTTGTTATGACAATGTGACTATATTTGGAGACAGGGCCTTTAAAGAGGTATTAAAGCTCATTGAGTTCATAAAGATGAGACCCCCCAATCCAATAGGACTAATGTCCTTATTAGAAGAGGATGAGACACAAGGGAGTCTGGGGAGGTAAGGCCATGTTAGGTCACAGCAAGAAGATGCCATCTGCAAGCCAAGGAGAGAGGCCTCAGGAGAAACCAAACCTGCCAACACTTTGATCTTGGACTTCCAGCCTCCAGAGCTGTGATAAAATAAATCTCTACTGTTTAATCCACACAGATTGTGATTTTTTTAAAATATATTTTTATTGATTTCAGAGAGGAAGGGAGAGGGACAGAGAGATAGAAACATCAATGATGAGAGAGAATCATTGATTGGTTGCCTCCTGCACGCCCCCCATTGGGGAACAAACTGGCAACCTGGGCATGTGCCCTTGACCAGAATCGAACCCAGGACCCTTCAGTCCGCAGGCCAACACTCTACCCACTGAGCCAAACCAGCTAGGGCCAGATTGTGATTTTTAATTGATTTTTTTTATTAAGGTATTACATATGTGTCCATATCCCCCATCCCCCCCAACCCACTCCTGCACATACCGTCACCCCCCTGCTGTCTCTGCCCATTGGTTATGCTTATATGCATGCAAGAAGGAACACAAGCATTAAGAATAAAAATGACGACAAACAAGTACTTATCAGATTGTGATATTTTGTTATGATAACCCCAGGAGACTACGATGTAGTCTATCAAGCATTTACCACTAGTCTTGGCTTTACCTATTTCTGTGGATGTTTCTGTAAAGCAATTAACCAAAATTCATGTCGTTTGGCCTCCTCACCCCTTACATCCGCCACCATTTTTTTGAGCCAATCATCTCCTCCTCTATGCGGTGTATCCTGTGTGTGGCATGCCTCAAAAGCTTCCTAGAAATTCAGGGTTGGTTTCTGCACCTATTTGATCAGTTCATTTCTCAAGTTTTCTGGGTTGCTGCAGACCATCACAAAGCTCGCTTGGCCCAGGGACAGAAATCAATAAGGAGGGAGACAGCGGGAACGACAGGGGTTGGGTTCAGAAACCTTGCCACACAGTGCGCCGGCTTTGTTGAGCTTCATGGCACAGGCCCATGTTCTGTAAACTTTTCATCTGCACACAAATTGCATTTCACAGCGATACTAAAAGGGTGGATTCTGATGCTGCACGTGGGAGGTACGCACACAAATCCTGTTATCAGATAATAGGATTACCATGCATGCCTCCTGAGTTTGCTTTGAAACTTTACTCCTCAATCTACATATACAGCCACAGGCCAGCCATTTTATTACACAACAAATGAAATTGCTGCCAAATCATTTTTAGAGCCACTATTATTTTCCTCATCCTTTCTGAGTTGAGCTGCAACAACAGCCATATCAAAGTGAGTGTTTTCTTCTTCCCTCCCACATCCACACTGTCATACCCCCACCCACCCAGGTAACACGTTGTTTCTTACATGCATTCGTTCGGAAGCCCACAAGTAATTATAGGCCTTAAGGAAACTCAGAAGAAAAATGAATAGAAAAAAAAAATGCCAGGTGTCTTCTTCAAAACTTATAACCGAAACGTTATTTTAAATGGTCCCTTGCCATACATGTTGTCATTGGCTGTGATTTGACCCTTCCCCTTAGTCTTAGGTCATGGACAGCACAGACACAGGTGCAAAAATTTCATGTGTGTGACTTCTGCCCTCTTGTGGCTTCAAAGACCTCATACGGTGCTCCAGCTTCATTGTTCAAGCTGTGGAGAGACCAGCGCCACGATCCCCAGGGTTGGGTGATGGATGGTTGATCCAAGTTCCTGAACCAATAACCAGAATGCCCTGACCTATCAAAGATTTTTCTCTCAAATGCAAATTTGTTTGAAAATGATTCAAGGGACACAAATAAATATGATGTACATTTAATGAATCATTTTTACTGTAAATTAATTGATGAGAACTACAAAATAAGCCCTAGCTGGTTTGGCTCAGTGGATAGAGCCTCCACCTGCGGACTGAAAGGTCCCGGGTTCGATTCCGGTCAAGGGCACATACAGGCTCGGACTCCAGGAGGGGGCATGCAGGAGGCAGCCAATCAATGATGCTCTCTCATCATTGATGTTTCTATCTCTCTCTCCCTCTTCCTTCCTCTCTGAAATCAATTTAAAAAATATATATTTTTAAAAATAAAATAAGTATGCAATTTAGTGAGTGATATACTTGTTTCAGGTAACATATGAACACTTGACATCTAGAGCAGTGGTCGGCAAACTCATTAGTCAACAGAGCCAAATATCAACAGTACAACGATTGAAATTTCTTTTGAGAGCCAAATTTTTTAAACTTAAACTTCTAACGCCAATTCTTCAAAATAGACTTGCCCAGGCCGTGGTATTTTGTGGAAGAGCCACACTCAAGGGGCCAAAGAGCCACATGTGGCTCACGAGCCGCAGTTTGCCAACCATGGATCTAGAGAATCCTAAAATATCTAGGTTGTATGATTAACTCCTGTGCAAGATGAGTCTAAAGAGAAATTGTGAAATGCATAACATTTTATTCAGGGCCAACACCATAACTCCCCCCATTTTTTTAATCCGTTCAAGACCCTCATGCTACCCTTGGACTGGACAGAGCCTCACCTTCAGGTGTCCTCTGCCCTCTCAGGAGGGATCCTTCTCTGTTCGGAATTATTTCCACTCATCCTTCTTCCCTACCTGCCCTGAATCTCATTGCCTCAGAGTTTTACTTTATGGCTATTTTGTAAAAGATCATTTCATCCTATACCTCTTAGATGTGTCACAATGTTGTAATCATCAAAGCAGGTGTGGATTCAAATAAATTTTGCAGCTCGCTACCTTCTTGACCTTGGCCAAATCCTGGAAACGCTCTACTGACCCAATCACTTCCCCTTCCCCTAACAACTCTCTTGAATTTTATGGTAATCACCTCCCTGCTTTACTTTATATTTTCACTATCCAATTATGAAATCCTAACCAATATAATTTAGTTTTGAAGTCTACTTTTAAACCATATTTAAATAAAATATTTATAAAGTAGGGTGTGTTTTTTTTGCATCTACCTTCTTTCACCCAAAATTATGTAAATAAAATTCATCCATGTGCTTGTGTGTGGTTGTTGTTTCTTCATGTTCTTCTTGCTGTGTAATATTTTATCTTATTAACATACTATAATTTATTTATCCCATCTTTTGTTAATGATTCTTGGGGTTTTTTCCAATTTGGGGCTTTTTCAATCAATCCTGCTATAAATATTATTGTACATGTATCCTGGTGAATACAAGCACACATTTCTTTAGGGTATATAATTAGGAGAGAAATTTCTGGGTCATAAGATATGCAAATCTACAATTTTACTGAATAATGTCAAATAGTTTTCTGGAATGGATGAATCAGCTTAAATCTCTCCACTCCACCATCAATATATGAAAGTTCCTATGGTCCCACATCTTCCAATACTTCTTATGGTTAGAATTTAAATATTACCCAATCTGATGGGTGTGTAGTTGTACCTTATTGTAGTTTTAATTTGAATAATCTTGATTGTGTACTATTGAATCTGAATGTCTTTACATGTGTTTATTGACCATTTAGACATCCTCCTTTGTGAATTGTCTGTTCAAGTTTTTTCCATTTTCCTATTGGGCTGTCTGTTTTTTTGCCTTATTGAATTGTAAAATTTCTTTTTATACTTGGCCTTTATCTGATAAGTATGTTGCAAGTCTTTTCTTCTCTCTGTGACTTTCCTTTTCCTTCTCTTATGTGTCTTAATGTATGTAGTAAAATTTAGCAATCTTTTTTTTCTGTGCCTTCTTTTCAAATATCTTTCCCTAGATCAGGAGCATAAAAATATTCTCCTAGATTATCTTCAAAACGCTTTATTGCTTTGCATTTGACGTTGAGATCTACTTTCCACCTAAAATTAGCTTTTGTCATGTTGTTGGTTATAAATCCAATTTCCTTCATTTTCTTTCTTATTTTTTGTTTCTTTGTTTTGGTTTGTTTTTGTTGTTTAGGGGTTATTTTGTTGTTGAATTATCAGATCCTTAAACATTTATTTAAGTCACCTTTATTTTCTTTCATTATGTTTTATAGTTTTCTTCACAAAGGTCTTGCACTTTTTCTTTTAGATTTCATACCAAAGTACATAACTTCATATGCTATTTTAAATGGTATCTTTCACATCCTTTTCCAAATGTTGATTGCTGGTATATAGAAATTAAATTAATTTTTATATTGATTTGTATCCATTTCTCAATTTGGTTATAAATTCTAATAATGTATTCATTGTTCTTTTAGATACTGTGTATTAGAATCACATCATCTTTAAATAATGACAGTTTTGTTCCTTCCTTATCAATCCTTTTAATTCCTATTTCTTTTACTTACCTAATGGCTCTGACTGGGACTCAGCTAAAATTGTGCATGAAAATAGTAATCGTGAGCATCTTATATTTTTCCTGATTGTTTCATTTGTAACCCCGGGATTTTAATTTATGGAGGTGAATCAGTGATGACATAGAGAGGTTAATGCCATTGAAAGAATGGCATTACAGTCCCTGAGATAAGAGGCCAACACCACATGACATAGGACCTCCTGAGGAGCACCATGTGTGGTCAAGAGGCAGAATAGGAGGGATGGGAAAGCCTGGGCCCAGAGCCCTTACAGGTGTTTTCCTGGAAAAGGCAGAGCCGAGCAGGGCAAACAGTTCAGGATTAATTAGTTTGATCAGTCAATGTTGGGCTTTGGGCTGTGGGTAGTCTCTAGCTGTCTGGTTCCTGGCCCTGAAATGAATTAGGCCAGGGGAAATATTGGCTTAGTGTGTGCGAGTTAGGTAGAGGAGGTGGTTGGCTTGCACATAAGAGGCATGCTGCCAAGTAAATTATTTACTAATTTTAGGGATTAACTAGCCTTGTGTCAATGTAAGAAATGTCCAAACCTGTAAGAATTTTTATGAGTTTATTTGAGCCAAACTGATAATTGCCGGGAAGCAAAATCTCAACAGATTGAGAAAATGCTCCAGAGGGTGGCAGTTTTGCCCTTTATTTTATACATTACAGTCAAGCATGAGGAGGGTTACATGAAATTCACTGGTGATAGACTAGGGAGGCGGGAGAAAGCAAAGCAGGGAAATCTCTGGGATTGGATAAAGAGTAAAATGAAGAAACAAATACTTCTTTTACATTGGTGGGTATAGGATAGTTAACAATCAATATTTATAACACACAGAGATGGTATGCTGTTATACGGGGAACAAGATAACTGAGGGGTCCTCTGGTCTCGTGCTTGGTGGGAGATTGTGCCCTGAATGGTCTGGAAAAAGAGAAGTGCTCTGACATCCCAAAGTTATATCCTGCATGCAGAAAGACAGTAGATAAGCTCAGTTAAGCTAAAGATTGGCCTTTGTTGCTGAAACCGGTTTGGCTCAGTGGATAGAGCGTCCGTCTGCGGACTGAAAGGTCCCAGGTTCGATTCCAGTCAAGGGCATGTACATTGGTTGCAGGCACATCCCCAGTAGGGGGTGTGCAGGAGGCATCTGGGCGATGTTTCTAGCTCTCTATCCCTCTCCCTTCCTCTCTGTAAAAAATCAATAAAATATATTTTAAAAAAAAAAAAAAAGATTGACCTTTGTCAAAGATACCAGCCTAGAACATGACTACCCGCCATGACTTGCTTTTAAGAAGTTTTCATTTCAGACCATCCTATGTGGTTACTTTAGGTCTCAGTTTGTAAGGCCACCATGCAGGCCTCCCCTGAGCTTGTCAGGTTTAGTATGTGCCCCCCCTTTTTGTCCACACTTGGGAGGCCAGCCTCTCCTCAGCCAGCAAGATTTTTAAGATGCCAAAACATCATAAGCCCGGCTGGTGTGGCTTAGTGGTTGAGCATCAACCCGTGAATCAGAAGGTCACAGTTGGATTTCTGGTCAGGGCATATGCCCAGGTTGTGAGCTCGGTCCCCAGCAGGGGGCGTGCAGGAGGCAGCCAATAGATGATTCTCTCTCATCATTGATGTTTCTCTCCCTCCCCCTCTCCTTTTCTCTCTCTGAAATCAATAAAAACACATTTTTTTAAAAAAAGACAAAAACATCATAAGGCATAGAAAATAAAAAACATGATTAACACTCTGATTTCAAAGAGAAAGCGTCCAATGTTCCATTAGTTCTGTTTTATTTTGTTTTAGATGTCTTTTATCCTTTAAAAGTTTTCTAATCCTAGTTTGCCAACAGCATTTTTTTTGTAATTATGAACAGATGTTGAATTTTATCAAATCTTTTTCCTGAATCAGTTGAGATTATATGACTTTCCTCATATAACTGTAACCCACACAGAAGCTCCATTTCTTCGACTCCATTTCTATCACTGAGAAGCCATGGGGAGTCAGGTCTGTGAGCACAAGCTCACTTGTGACTCCAGGAATGGAGCCATTTCCTGTTGGAGTCTGGTTGGGCTTTGATATGCACAGAGTAGCCAAGGCCAGATGGTGGAAGGCCTGGTAGGGTTTTAATTCTAGGTGTAATAAACACACTGCTCTTGTTGTGTTTTGAGCAAGAGAGACGCTTGAAATGATTTGTATTTATATTGAATTGTGTGGAAAATAGACTGGATATTTTCTCTGATACTGATTTAACACACTCCAACAAATTCCTTATCCCTCCTAAATTAGTTACAGTTGTAAAAACGAGGGGTGGGGGGTTGCAGTTGGAAATCCTAAGTAATCTAACTAAAAAGAGAACTGCAGAGAAATGAGAGGTATTTCATTAGACTTGGTAAAAGACAATGAAGAGCCTGATTCATATTCCAGACGAGGAAACTAGTGGCCCTTGGTATGTAGGACTCCAGCCCTGCTGCCCCGGGTCTGGCCTCCCCAGGCTACTCTTCATTTGGTACAGCCACACCTGCCACAGAGACCTAAGTAAGGCAAGTGCTGCAGCCTCAGCCCCAGGCTGTTTCAGGAAGCAGCCACTCCCCTGAGACAACCAAAGTCCTGTTTCCAACCTAGATGGCCAGTCCCGATTTCTCCCTCCTTCATCCCCAGAGGGGACTTGGTGTCCTTTGCCACCCATTGCTTCAGTGGAGGTCACCTCTGTCACCTGAGATGTTCTCAGAATGGAAAGAGATCACGCAAGGGAACAGCAGTCATAGATTACACAAAATGGGCAACCACTGAGGAGTAGTGGGACAGCCACTCAATCTCACCGCCGCACAGACAACACACTAATAGGCTGGAGCAAAACGTCAGAGAGTTCGTTTCTGACCACACTTTAAAAATGAAGTAGGGGGCCTGGTGAGCGTGGCTCAGTGGTTGAGTGTCAACCTATGAACCAAGAGGTCACAGATTGATTCCAGGTCGGTGCATATGCCCATGTTGCAGGCTCGATCCCCAGTATGGGGCATGCAGGAGGCAGCCAATCAATGATTCTCTCTCATCATTGATGTTTCTATTTCTCTCCCTCTCCTTTCCTCTCTGAAATCAATAAAAATATTTTTAAATAATAATAATAATAAAAATGAAGTAGGGGTAAAGCAATAATGGCATAAGTAGGAAAGCAAATGCTCATGGTAAAAACTCTAAAGAAAATGATTTTCCATCCCCAGATTAAGTGTGTGAATAGATGTTAAATAGCCATTTTATTCCCATGAATGAGAGCATTTCATCTTCAGAATCCAGACTCTAGCTATTTCAGCCATCCCGAGTGCAGATAAGAAAAATAGTAAACCCCTGGGTCTGGGTGAGGCCATGCACCCCTGGGTCCGGGTGAGGCCACGCGCCCCTGGATCCAGGTGAAGCTGGATCCCGGGTCCGGGTGAGGCCATGCACCCCTGGGTCCGGGTGAAGCTGGATCCCGGGTCCAGGTGAGGCCGTGTGCCCCTGGATCCGGGTGAGGCTGGGTCCCGGGCCCGGGTGAGGCCACACACCCCTGGGTCCGGGTGAGGCCACGCGCCCCTGGATCCAGGTGAAGCTGGATCCCGGGTCTGGGTGAGGCCATGCACCCCTGGGTCCGGGTGAAGCTGGATCCCGGGTCCAGGTGAGGCCGTGTGCCCCTGGATCCGGGTGAGGCTGGGTCCCGGGCCCGGGTGAGGCCACACGCCCCTGGGTCCGGGTGAGGCCACGCGCCCCTGGATCCAGGTGAAGCTGGATCCCGGGTCCGGGTGAGGCCATGTGCCCCTGGATCCGGGTGAGGCTGGGTCCCGGGTCCAGGTGAAGCCGCGCGCACCTGAGTCCAGGTGAGGCCACGCACCCCCTGGGACCAGGTGAGGCCACGTACCCCTGGGTCTGGGTGAAGCCGTGCCCCTGGGTCCGGCCGAGACCAAACCAGAGGGAATCGGACCTGCATTACCACCATTTGTCCACCATCCAGAGCTGAGGGGTCAGTGCCGACATGTACACATAAGGAACTGGTGGACATTGATATTGGGTCTCAAAAGAACTGTTGGTCCAGAAAGAAACTCACTACAGACTGATTCATTTGCCTGTCAGCATAACTATTATTGCTCGTTTCACATTCAGTTCTTACAAGTATATCTCTAGTGACACATGATCTCGCTCATCTAGGGGAAATGATGAACAACATAGACTGATGAACAAGAACAGACCCAGAAACAAGGAGGCATCAATCGGACTGTCGGGCCTCAGAGGGAGGATAGGGGAGGGTGGGGGGAGGGGGGAGAGATCAACCAAAGGACTTGTGTGCAAGCATATGAGCCTAACCAATGGTTAAGTTCAACAGGGGGTTGGGGCATCTGTGGGGAGGGGTGTGGGATGGGAATGGGGGGATGAGGACAAATATGTGACACCTTAATCAATAAAGAAATTTTTTAAAAAAAAGAGAGATAGTAAAGAAAAAGTTATCCAAATAACTCAAATAGATTTGACAAGGTTTGCTCACTAAGACCCATGTCTTTTGCTCAGAGGAGAGGCCCTTTCACCCTCTTTTAGTATTTCTTTCCTCTTCTGTATTCACATTTCTCTCTTATCTTTGTTCTTTTCCTCTTAGGAAGCAACCAGGAAAAAAAACGGTCTGCCATCAAGAGGTCAGAGTGAAAATTTGAAAAGAGAAATGTAATATCTAAAAAACATATGACGGTTTGGATTAATTTTGTTTATGGGCAAATGGCACTTGTATAGATATAGATGTGAACAAAAGCCAGCTCCCTCTTTGTGTCCCACTTGTAAGTTTCAGGTTGTGACCTTTGACCAACTTTACTGTCCTTAGCAAGCATATCAAAGCTTTCTAGTTGATGATTTTCTGTGTTCTTTAAATGTAGTTCTAAATGTTTTTGTTAGCAACAGCTGGAATGGCCTGACAACCAAGATCAATATCACACTGGTCATAGAATCAATTATAAACAATTATCTATTACAAGACCACCAGGGGGTATGGCCCTGGTGTTACTGCATTCTTTGTCTCCTTGTCTTGTCAGTCATTAGTACCCAAGATATACTATTAAAAAAGTACTGTGACACGTTCGTTAGCAGAGAATAATCTGCACAAAATTGCTGGATCATCTGTTCTGCTTCAACCCAATCTTCTGTAAGTAAATCACCTTATAATAAACTAGAGGCCTGGTGCATTAAATTCGTGCATGGGGGGGTGTCCCTCAGCCCAGCCTGCACCCCCTTCGGGGGATGTCCGGCTGCCAGTTTAGGCCATAGGGATTGGGCCTAAACCGGCAGTTGGACATCCCTCTTGCAATCCGGGACCGCTGGCTCCTAACCGCTCACCTGTCTGCCTGCCTGATCGCCCCTAACCACACTACCTGCCAGCCTGCTTGCCCCCAACTACCTCCTCCCGCCAGGCTTCTCGCCCCCAACTGCCCCCCCTCGCTGGCCTGATTGTCCCCAACTACCACCCCTGCCAGCCTGTTCGCCCCCAACTACCCCCCCCTGCCAGCCTGTTTGCCCCCAACTTCCCCCCTGCCAGCCTGCTCGCCCCCAAATGCCCCCCTGCTGGCCTGCTTGCCCCCAACTGCCCCCCCACTGGTCTGATCGCCCCCAACTGCCCCCCCCTGCTGACCTGTTCGCCCCCAACTGCCCCCCTGCCAGCCTGTTCTCCCCCAACTGCCCTCCCTGCCGGCCTGATCACCCCCAACTGCCCTCCCTGCTGGCCTGACCACCCCCAACTGTTCCCTCAGCCAGCCTACCCACCCTCAACTGCCCTCACCTCCTGGCCTGATCGCCCCTAACCGCCTCTGCCTCGGCCCAGCCACCATGGCTTTGTCCAGAAGGATGTCCGGAAGGTCTCCTGGAAGATCTCCCAGTCTAATTGGCATATTACCCTTTTATTAGTATAGATTCTGTTGTATTCTATGGAGTAGCTTCTTTTTTCTTTCTGTCTAAAGATACTTTCTCATTAATCCAGTACACCTGTGCCCCACTGTTGACCAGCACTACAATTTTCAATTACAACATCACAGCATCATACAATATCTAAAGTGCATAATGATTCTTCTTAAAAATCAATAAAAGGTTAACTTGCCCAGCCGATGTGGCTCAGTGGTTGAGTATTGGCCGATGAACCAGGAAGTCACAGTTCGATTCCCTGTGAGGGCACATGCCCAGGTTGCAGGCTCAATCCCCAGCAGGGACATGCAGAAGGCAGCCAATTGATGTTTCTCTCGTGGATATTTCTATTTCTCTATCCCACCCCCTTCCTCTCTCTAAAATCAATTGACAAATATGTTTTTTAAAGAAGTTTATCTTGTTGTTCTTGAAAAGTGCAAGGAATGTATATTGCACTATTAAAAGGAATCCCACTAAAACATCGTCAAGAATCATTTTTAAATGAGGGCTTGTGGGAGTGTAACTCCCCTATTCCAAATCATTATTTTACTGTAATAACTTTTTCTTCTCTTCACATGGTGATGAAAGAACACTCTATTAAGCGATGTGACTGTGTGACTAAGAGGTGGGGCTCTGAAATCAGATAGATCTGGACTCAGCTATTTCAGAGCTGTGTGACGTTGGACAAGTTACTTCACTACCCTAAGCCTGGGCTCCTGATCTCTAAACTGAGATAATTAGTACCTCTCTCCTAGGGTTAGTATGAGGATAAAATAAGGTGACGCTTTCGAGGCACTTAGCCCACACAGCAATTGCTCAATAAGTGAAAGCTATAATTTCTATTGTCTTGATGCTGGAGGCAGTGTTGCCTAATGACTATGGACTCTGCAGCCAAAATGCATAGTTTCAAAGTTCAAATCGTGGCGTAACTACTTACTTAACTGTGTGACCTTGAGTAAGTTACTAAATCTCTCTAGGCCCCTATTTTCTGGTCTTTAAAATGGAGATAGTGAGTGTACCTACCTCATAAGGTTGTTGAAAGGATTAGGTGAGTTAATGCATAGGAAGTGCTTCCATCAGGGCCTGGTACATGTAAGAGTTGGTTGCCACTGTAATTAATGACGGACTGTACCATTATTACAATGCACTTTCCTCCTTCACTTCAGCCATGCCTCCCCTGGCAATCATGTCAGGTACAAAGTGCTCTTGGTGACAGCATCCCAAACCAATGAAGATATCCTTGCGACACAAACAGGAGAATCTGATATAAATGTTTATAAATTCCACACAAAGACATATTTGTCAAGCAGGTGTTTAACTGAATCAGGAATCCTAGCATCAAACAACTCAAGTATCACATTACATAATAGTAAATTTTGAAAAATGAAATAAATTAATGATGTATAGTTACAAAAATAGGTTCCTTATCTCTAATTCATGGGGAAATAATAGCTGTCTAGTAGTCTAAATAGGTGCAATTCATCCAGTTCAGCATAAGGTGGCGCCAACGGATGCTTTAATCTGTGGTTGCATGTATTGGCCATCAGAAAGTCTAGAAATACAGCAAGAGCTTCCAAGTTAACTTGGGCATTCCCAAGGAGCCTCAGCTGTCAGCAGCTTCCGGAAACCTTTTGTGTCCACCCTTCTGAAATTGCTTCATCTTGGGTAAGATCAGGAAAGTTCCTCTACATAAGTGGGCCTAAAAGTAACCTTTGGCTTCACTGATACTATTAAACTGGGGCATACATGTTTGACACCTGCCAGGAAGCTGTGCTCTTTTTCCTTTGTTTCTTGGCTTCATTTCTGGTAAACAAAAGTAACACATACAAATGGTAGAAAAGCTATCCAATTTTAAATACTAAAAGATAATAATACATAATGTCCAGAGATACACATTAATCCCGTGCCCCCAAAATCTAGCTTCCCAAATACCCTATTTCTGTCAGAAGTACCAATACTGTGTGGCCGGGGTGGCTCAGTGGTTGAGCATCAACCTATGAACCAGGAGGCCGCTGGTTTGATTCCTGGTCAGAGCACATACCCGGAGTGTGGGCTCAATCCCCAGTAGGGGGCATGCAGGAGGCAGCCATTCAATGATTCTCTCCTCTCTTCCTTCATCTCTGAAATAAAAATACATATATTTAAAAAAGAAAAGTACCAATATTTTCTGGTTGGCTAAATTCACAGCATTTGGGGTATTTTATTCTTCCCTAACAGTAATAATATCCATCTAGAACTTTATTTTTTTTAAGTTTTTATTGAAGAGCTTACACAATAACGTGTACACAACATTATTGAACTGCAGGCTGAAAAGTTGGTAAGTGTAAGATGGTAAATTTTATGTGCTCTTTACCACAATTTAATGTTTTTAATTTCAAAAAATAAACGAAAATAAACCAAAAAAAGTATTTAGCCATTTAACATTTTGATGCATTTAGTGCAAATTAAGTGAAGCAGTGATGCCCATAGTATAGAGAGGCCATAGAAAATGGGCCAATAAGCAAGCTTATACTAAAGAAATAAATTTTTGAAAGTCTGACTTTGGGATTCACTGGGCATGTGTGTTCCCAAGGAACACACACCAGTCCTAGTCCTATGGGTAAAAAGAGGGCAATATAGATGTGGAAGGAAAGAGCAGACTTTCAACTTCAACCTCAACTTCTCCAATGACTTGGCCACAGGGTCCATGTGACCCTGAGCACTTCCTTTAGGAGGTCAGATGGTGAGCAAAAACTGGAAGAGTCTTTGGCACCCACAAGAATTATTGGGTGTCTAAAATGGGGGAAACTAGTGAGAAAAAAAAGAGAAGAGGTTATTTTTTCAGATTCCATCTGGATTTCAGGCTGGATTTCAGACAAGACTCATTCGTCAACATCAGGAAAACCCCAGCAATGGTTAGAAATGCCTGTAATAAAAAATGACTACTTCTGTAGCCAAAAAACTCAGGGGACTCTACGGCATCCTCCACATGGCCAAATACAACCCTCCCAGACCCCTTCACGCCCAAGTGGTGCTAGGGTCTCCGGGCACATTTCTCTAGCTCCTCCCTAAATGTTCTTTTAATTTTAATTTTGTAATTACAGTTGACATTCAATATTATATTAATTGTAGGTATGCAGCATGGTGGTTAGACATTTATATAATTTGTGAAGTGATGCCTCTGATAAGTCTAGTACCCACCTGGCCTAAATGTTCTGATTCCCATAGTTAACCTGTTCAAAAATGGTCCTGAACGCAGGGTACGGGAAACTCAGACTTTTGTTTAAACTTTAGTCATGAAGAACTTACCCTGAATATGTGTTGGGGAGTAGATAAGATCTTCTTTATTTCTATATTGTAGGAGATTATTTGGTCATAGAGGAGATTCTGCTCTCTACCCCACTGAGACTAATTTATGTTTTCTGTCAGAAATAAATTACCCCTTCTGCATGGCTTGTCTGAGCTCAGGAGAGAGGCTGGCCTGGCAGGGTGGTCCACTCGCAGGGGTTCCTATACCACCAATGGGTCCAAATGAACCCAGTACACTGAGCAATGCAGCCCGTACAGTGTGTGTGGTCTTGGGGATGAGAGAATTGGGAAGGAACAGGGTGACTATCCAGGGAGGTCTGTTCAAGGAGGTAAAGAAACAAGGAGGGTCTGAGGTAAGTATCACGAGTCAGAGTTCAAATCCAAAAACTTAACCTAAGGATTCTAGAAGAGCTGAAACTTCATGGGCCATCTGGGCAATGCCGGAGAGGGCTGTTCCCTTCATCTGCCTTTTCCTGCTCACTGAGACATGGGGAGAGAAGACCAACTCCAAGGTGAAATGCCCTGGCTGTCAAATTTTACTGGGCCCAGGATCACCTGGGGACCTTGTTAAAAACTAGATTCTAATTCAGTAGATTCTGGTGGGGGGACAGGGTACAAAGACTATGCATTTTAACCAGCACCCCAAGGGATTTTTTTTTTTTAAATCCTCACCCAAGGATATTTTCCCATTGATTTCAGAGAGAGTGTAAGAGAGAGGGAGACAGAGAGAAATATCGATGTGAGAGAAACACATCAATTGATTGCCTCCTGCACAAGCCCCAACCAGGGCCCAGGCCGGGAGGAGCTTGCAACCAAGGTACGAGCCCTTGACCAGAATCGAACCCAGGACCCTTTGGTCCACAGGCTGACGCTCTATTCACTGAGCCAAACCGGCTAGGGTCATCCCAAGGGATTCTGATGCAGGAGTTTCATGGACCACATTTTAAGAAGCACTAAAATAAGTTATAGCAATGCTCAGGTCACCAGGCTACCATTGGAAAAGTAGTTCCCAGAGATTGAAATAATGTGTATGTGCATCAATGACTTAAAAAATCATATTAGTTAATGTGTGCTATGTATTGTCCCCACAGAAAGAGGTATCCAAAAACCATTCCATTTGAATTAAATGCTACTGATCAAAAAGTCCAGAACCAGGAGGCAAGGAGTGTAGCAGATGGCCAGGCAAGAGCCATTATGACGCCCTCCTCCTGGCAGGTGCAGCAACATAAAACACGCTTTACATAATTTACAAAAATTATGTCATAGGTCACAAATTTGATCAGTGTGGAGTTTATATTATTCCTGTAATAATTTCTATTTCACATTATATTTCTTTTTTTTCATAACTCATGGTTCGAAAGTAATACAGGCATATCTCTAACATTTAAGACTTCAAGAGAAAAGACCATAATGGGGCTGCCAAGTGGTATTCAGATCTTGCAACAACCAAGAAAATTACAAGCACTTGAAAACCAAGAAGAGAAGCATTGAGTTGATAGTGAACACAGTGTTGTAAAGCAAAAGATAGCAGTGAAATCAGTCTGGAAATGTGAATTTACTGATTTGAAAGAGTATTGACTTCGTTTCTAGTGAACTGATACCCAACAATGAAGAGACATCAGAATTCGGCAGTGACAAAGGGGTTGGGTTTGATGTTTGATGGATGTTGAAGGAGAAGGTGTCCTGGGTTTTAAGGATAGAGAGTATCTGCCATGAGGCATTTCTGTCATGTTTTTGTTCATTGTTATGGAGCTATGGTATCAATTATAATACTGATTTCTATTGGAAATCCGTTTCCTTTTTGCTTTCTGTATACTAATATTCTACGAGAAGTGTGATTTAGCTGCCCACATGCCTATGATATTGGCATTACTTCCAATCCAATAATTTACTTCTGTGCTTTGTGACTGTTTTTACTGAAATATTTGTTTGGCTACATGTGTCATGACTCCCTAAACACAAACTTCTCCTCCATGATTCTAGGTCAGACCCTGCTGTATGGAAATTCTGTTTTAAGGATTTGAAATGAGGAGCCTGGCCAATTCCCAACCCACTTATATCTTTTTATTTTTATTGTTTTAATATATTTTTATTGATTTCAGAGAGGAAGGGAGAGGGAGAGAGATAGAAACATCAATGATGAGAGAATCATTTATCAGCTGCCTCCTGCACGTTCACCCCCTGCCCCCCGACAACCCTCACTAGGGATCAAGCCCACCAACCCAAACATGTGCCCTGACCAGGAATCAAACCATGACCTCCTGGTTCATAGATCGACACTCAACCACTGAGCAACACCAGCCGGGCACCATTTATATCTTTTAAAATTTTATTATTTCACTGATGTTCTTTTTTTATGGTAAAAAACTCATAACATTAAAGTTACCATCTTAATCATTTGAAGCATGTAGTTTAGTAGTGTCAAATACATTCACATTGTTGTGCCAACAGAGCTCTAGAACTTTTTCATCTTGCAAAACGGAAACTCTATCCCCATGCAGTACTAATTCCCCATCTCCCTCTTAAATTATTCTCCACAAACTCACGCTCCATCCCTTGGTATTTGTCTTGCATATTAAAAAATGGCATTGAAATTCATCAACGTCCAAAATATCCAACTTAATTCGATTTTGTTTTCATAGAATTTGACTCATTAAATTAAAAGCTATGAAGTCTAGTGCCATGAGGGAGCAATCTCTGGTATCTATGACTTGGTGATTTTCCTTTCCTTTTTTTTTAGTTGATTTCAGAGAGGAAGAGAGAAGAATAAAGAGTTAGAAACATCAAAGATGAGAGAGAATCATTGATTAGCTGCCTCCTACACCCCCCCCCGCCCCCCTGCTACTAGAGTTCAAGCCTGCAACCTGGGCATGTGCCCTGACCAGGAATTGAACCATGACCTCCTGGTTCCTAGGTCAACACTCAACCACTGAGCCACACCAGCCAGGCTCAGTGATTTTCAACAGGGTGATATTAGTATGTCCAGTGAGACCATTCTTCCCTGTGCTGTACTCTCGATGCAGTCAGCCCAGGACATTAGCATCCCTGCCCCCACTCCCACTAAATGCCAGCAGCATCCCCAATCATCGTGACAACCAGAAACACCCCTCATATTTCCAAACACCCTATGGAGAGTGTGGTCCCCTCCTGGCAGAGTTCCACAAGTTGTTCCTTTTTTAGGACTCTTGACTTTGGCTGATCTCCTCTGTCAGTCATATGACCTAGTTCAATTAGATCATTACAAGTCCAGGGTACTGATATGGTTCCAGCTACTTATTATGCCAAAAATAATTATGCTTTCCCACACTCTTTTCTCCTACAAGCATCAGCTTGAATTTTTTGGCCAGTCCCCTTGGGCTCACACTTCTTTGAAGTAACTGTCATTAAGTAAGTTCTTAATAAGAGAGTCCTGCCCTGCTTCATCCACCTGCTCACCCAGTCCTGCCACCACTTGTGTTTTTTATTTCCTTATGTAGACCCAAGGGGGGGGGGTGGTGTCCAGGAGCACAGAGGTTGCCAGGAAGGGACAGCCTTAGAGGGGTTTGCATGCCAAATGACTGTTTCCAAAGGGAGGGCCTGGGTTATCACCACCGTCATCACACCATTGGCTCAGGCTCCCTTTTCAGAGCAAAAGGCACTGCCTTGAAGAACAGTCCAATTTTGTCAGACAGAATGAGAATGCAGCAACTTTTACCAGGCAAGACACAACGAGTCACTCCTTCCAAGCTGGTTTCTCTGGTTTTTCTGGCGTCGGGTAGTTTGATCTGATAGTGAGAACCAGGAACAGACTACCTGCTGGTTCTGCCTCTGATTCATAGCAAGGCTTTCTTTTTCTTGTAATGGACTTATTACTCACCAAAGTAAGCCCCAGCCACCAAGCTTGATAGGATCCCAGAGAAGGGAGCTTATATTTGACAGCATACAGTTATGAAATTTATGTCCCCTCCAATTACATCTGTGTTTTTACTTCACATAAAGTGATGACAAGTTGTATGTATCGTGTCATGGTGAGATTGCATTATCGGCTTCTTGTCGTGACAAGACAATGGCCCCATTTTTACCGGAAGCTACAAAGTTAAGGTGTGCAGCAGGCTGTGTATCCTTTTATTTTTTTTCCCCCTAGCTCAAACATCAGTTTACAGTAACATAATCTTCTGTGAAGTCTCATGGGGAGAAAAGCAATTTGGACATCCCCACTGTTACCTGACTCGCAGACTCTGTTGAATGCAGCAGACACCTCGTGTTACTGTCTTATCGATTCTGGAAACACCTGATACATGCCTCATCTCCTCTCCATTCTACCTCCAAGCATCTCTCATTACACCCCCCCCCCTTTTTTTTCATCCTCTCCACCATTCTCAGACAGGGGCTTATTAGCTTCCTTTCCCACTTGCTCTCCCCACCACTGTCTGTCTTACCTCCTTCCTTATTCCGCTGAATGCTCTGACTTTCTCACTTCCTTCTAATTCACTGGCCCTTTCCTCTGTCTTCCCTCTGAAACAAGCCTCCTCTGTCCCAGAAACAAAACAAAGCAAACAGAAACACCTCGGCTAAGCTGACCCATTAGTTAACCAGCCCGTTCCTTTCCTTCCTCTCTCTACCAAACTTCTGTTCTCCACCCACGGCTTCCACTTTTGTGCCATCCATTCACTTTATTCTAGCTCCACCTCCAGCGTCCCAACGAAGCCCCATTCTCCAGAGATGTTCACCTTGGCTCTCTGCAGTTCTCTGCAGCTGACCATCCAATTCAAAGAGGTTTTCTTTCTTTGGATTTCAAGACTTTTCTAATCAATCCTCCCACTTCTGCTCTCTTTATTCTTGACATCCACCCCACAGAAATCCCACCTACACTCAGGTCTTCGACTGCTCATTTCCCACCTCACAGCGCACTCGTAAGCAGCTGTGCTTACCCGAGACCGTGTCCCCATTTCACACACTTTCTTCCTGAGCTGCAGCAGGTGGAGCCTGGATGTCTGGCAGGGGAAGGGCCTGATTCATTCCCAGCCCTGCTCGCCTGGACATCCCTGTCCTTCAGTCCACTGCTCATTCTACTGGCACACCTCTCCCCTCAGATCATCGTATTGCTCCATCTTGGCAGCTCATTTACTTATTATATCTTGGATTCTGAGTTTTCTCCCGAGGTTTAATTATGCATTTTAACTACCTTCTAAATATTTCCAGTTGATTCTCCTATCATCACCCCAAACGCAAAGACAACGAATAAATGAACTTACCTCTTGGGGTGGGAGACGGGGGGCACAGTATTCTTTCTGAATCACAGGTTTCTTTCTTTCTCACTTTCACATAGTGAATCTCAAAATTCCAGTAAGTTTTGTTGTTTTTTCTTCCTGTTCCAATTACCAAGCCCTCTTAATTCTTCCTCCGTACCTCTCTTTTCTTTCCTATATATTTCCACTACGAGCATCCCATCTTAACTAGATTAATCTTCATAGAATCCTGCTCACAAACATTTATTATTGCCTTTATTAATCGGAAGTTTTTCAGTTGCAAATAAAAATCCCAGTTCAAAATCACAGATTAAAAAAGAAATGTTTTGGCCCACTTGCTCTCTCCACCACTGTCTGTCTTCCCTATCCGAAAGACCAAGGGTATCTGCCTTCAAGCATGGTTAGATGTAGGTACTCAAGCAACTCACCAGGAATCTCTCTCTCTCTCTCTCTCTCTCTCTCTCTCTCTCTCTCTCTCTCTTTCTCTCTCTCTCTCTTTAATACATTTAATTGATTTTTTACAGAGAGGAAGGGAGAGGGATAAAGAGTTAGAAACATTGATGACAGAGAAACATCCATCAGCTGCCTCCTGCACACCCCCTACTGGGGATGTGTCCACAACCAAGGTACATGCCCTTGACCAGAATCTAACCTGGGACCCTTCAGTCCGCAGGCCGACGTTCTATCCACTAAGCCAAACCAGTTAGGACCTCTCTCTCTCTCCATCTCTTTGGCTCTGGGTTGGCTTCCCTCTCAGGCATGCTTTTCTTTTTCTTTTATTTAATTGAATTTATTGGGGTGACAATGGTTAATAAAATCATACAGGTTTCAAGTGTACATCATCTGCATACTGCATCCTGCACTCACCACCCAAAGTCAAGTGTCTTTCCACCACCATTTATCCCCAGTTTGCCCTCTTCCACCTCCCCCCACCTCCCTTTCCTGCTGGCAATCGCCATAACTGTTGTATGTGTCTGGTTTTTCTTAAGTGTGACAAAATAGTCACCACCACCTGAAGTCTTATAGTAAAGAAACGTAGCATCGTTAGGGGGAAGAGAGTATCCTTTCTTAATTGTCCAGCATAAATCCTAACACTGGCTCTGATTTGCAAGACCTGGGCTATGGATCCGTCCCTAGACCCTGGCGTGATGTCAACCTACCCCGCCTACCTAGATTAAAAGTGGGAAAAAGCTTGGTTCCCATAGAAAATACGTGTGCTATTACAAGATAAGGGGATAGGTTCTGGGGAGGCAAAGGCAACAGGTGTCCAAATGCACTCTCCCACCATATAATACAATTAAATTCCCTCAGTCTGACATTCTAGATCCTCATACCTTAATGTGTCCTAAAACTTCCTTTCCTATTTTTCTCACCCAGTATCAAGTATAAGCCTCTCACTTGAGACAATCAATTTTTCCAGTTTATTGAGATATAATTGACATATGATAATGTATAAGTCCTAGGTATACAATGTAGTATATATTGCAAAATGATTACCACAATAAGAATAGTTAACATATCCAACACTTCACATACTTACTTTTTTTTTTTAGCCAATCTCAGCTATTTGCTGTACTCTGATATCTCCACGTGGTTTTCCTATCTCTATATCTTTGCTAATCACTACCCCATTAACACTTCGAATTATACCCATCTTCCCAACCCAAGATTTGTACACCTCTTTTTGGTCCATCTAACCATTCAGAAGGCAATGATTAATGCTTTTATTCAATCGGTTAAGATTTATTGACTATGACCTGGACCAAACAATACCACTCAAAAATCAGAAGTAGGAGATAGTGTCTGTTGTCATTTAACCAAAAGATTGGTAAAAAATGGGAAAAGCTAGTATAGAAATGAATATTTATTTAGAATGAGAAAATAAATTAGAACTAGTTACCAATTTTGAAAAGTTGGCACATCACAAAATCACAAGATCTAACAAGCAACAGTATTTTTGTTAACTGCCTAGCACCCCTCTATAATTCTTGTTGGTACATTTTGGGCTGTAGATTCTTTAATCAGATCATCATTTATTTTGTAATATTTCCTATAAAGAAAATAAAAATATAATTCAGTGTTTTCTCTAACCTCACTGAGACTTTTTGCTCTTTATTATTGATACACTGCAGAAGTTATTTCAGCTTCACAACTCACATTTAGTAACATATGTGTAAATATTTAAGATGCTGTCAAATTTGAGGGAAACTTTATCTTCAAGTACTTTTTTTTCCTATTTATGATCTATCAGATGGAAATTTTTCCAGAGACTAGCTTCTGGCTTGTAGCTCCTCCACAACACACTGGTCTCTGTGGAACACATGCACACCCCTCATGATAGCAATCTGGCCTGCGCTTTGGGGTGGAGAATGGCATTGGAATCAGCACAGAGGTCGGTAGGAATGTTCTTAGAAATCTCTCTACATCCTACACGGAAATGGCCTACGATAACTTTACCCACGGAAGTGACAGTGGACTAGGTAAATATATCTAAATAAAATTCCACTGACTATATTTCCAGCTCAGTTTCTGGCCCTGACGCCACTTGAGATCAGGTACAGACTCAGCAATCAAATCCCAGGTCTCCTTCCAGCCTCCTTCTCCCTGTACTTCCTAAATCTGACCGGGCACTCTGTCTTCTCCCAGAGCACCTCCTTTCTCAAAAGGTCAGCAGCCACAGAAGTCCCATTGCCAAGATCTGTCTAACCACCTAGACCAGTTCTACCAGTCCTTCCCATTTCAAAGCTTTATGAGCCCAAGAAAAGTGGCCAAAAAGTTCAAGCTGACACTTGCAGGGGCAAAAGACCAGTGCTGAGTTACAACACAGTATCCAAAATGGCCAAATGTAAAACTCTAGTACCTGCTTACTAAAGGATGTTCCCCAGACAATAAATGCCTACATAGACCCGTTCTCAGGCTGGAGTGGCAACTGCCGCCAACAGCCCCCCATCTGATCACCAAGGAGGTCAACTATTCCCCCTTCCCTTTAACTACACTGAGAAAAGGTGTGGGGTTTTCTTTTCATAATGAATTTTTAATATGTGAAAAGCAAACTAGAGTTGTGTTTTGTTGGCCCATTAGAGTCCAACTTGCAGGTGCCATTCCCCTTGTGCTGGACAACGCTCCTTCCGGGGGAAAAACAGACCTCAAGGACCTGTGCAAGGAAGGCCTGGGCCAGGTCACCTTGATCATTCCTTTGAATGGCTTTAAGGCCCAAATTTGTGGTTAATACAAAGCTGGGAGAAAGAGTGAATTAATAAAAGGAGCTAAAAGGTTTCCTCGAGTTAATTCGGTGAAGTTTTAAAAGAAAGAATAAATGTGGAATACTATAGTTGAGTCAAAAAAATACAAGAAGATAAAAAACAGATGACATTTATTGAATGTTACTATGTGTTGGCCACTATTATAAGCGTTTTGCTTGTGTTTGCCATATCTTAGATAAGTTGACTGTAAAGGCTGTGTGAGTACAAGCTATCAGTAACTCACCTGGCAAGATTGTAAGGACTGGAAATGGTGTGGGTATAGTGCCTGGCACAAAGTAGGCACTCAGCAAATGTGAGCTAATATTGGTTTCTAAAGAACTCTTGAAAGAAACTATCCCCTTTAATATAGAGTGATTCTTTCATCTTAGGTGGAGGGATGTAAATGAAGATAATAATTACTTCCAGTTAGTTGTAGGATATCAGTCTGAGGAGGGAATGGATTTATTCTGTGTGGCCCCGAAGAAAGAATTTTAAAAAACAATGTATTAATGTTATGAGGAGCTGGTAAAAAGAAAGGGAGGAAAGGAAAGAGGGAGAAGAGGAGGGAAGGAGGGAGGGAAAAAGGAGGGGAGGGGCGGGGAAGAAAAAAAGGGAAGAACAGAGAAAGGAAGTTGTTCTGCCTTAGAAGCAATGAGCTCCCAGAAGTCTATGGGGCTATTCTAGAAAGGGCAGGACAGATCTTTGACAAGGCTGATTACAAGGGTATTTCAAGCATCATATAAGCTTGCAGGTAGGGGATGTTTATAGCACTGGTCTAATACCAAGTCTCATCCCCACCCGGATGGCTTGAGATATGAAAGCTAACACTTGGGAGACTTTCATTAGGCCTCAAGCTTCACAAGGACAGTTTTCCACAAAATGGAATTCTCATTAATGAAGCAAAGGATAAGGCTGGTTCCTGGATAAACCAGTAGGAAATATCTACACTATCTAATTTTTAAAGCCCTTTGAAATTAACAAGAGAGTAAACTTTCCCCTATCAGCCCAACAATCCTGGGGGCAGTTACTTTCCCCCCCCCCGCCCCTCTTTCTGCTGCCAGAGGACAGTGGATAATATTTGTACAGCTTTAGGGAATTCATTAGTTAAATGCATGGGATAATGTAATTCTTGGAAAATGTTGGATCTTTTTTGCAAAGTAAAGATTTGCTCCTCCTGTGATTGAGAATTCAACACTATAAACAATTAAGAATTGTAGACAAATATAAAGTGCCATCTTTGTTATTTTCACAGTTTCATTCAACATATTCCTTGGGGAAAAAATTGAGTTTCATTATAAAGAACCAGCTTCAAGATAAAAAAAAAACCAGCTATCTATGTTAACTGGATAAGGTATATTTCTATATAAAGTATTTTACAAAACTATTGTAAAAGTTCATTGTAACGTAGTCATAAGAGTCACACTTCTGATTTTCACTTGATTTGAATCAATCTCTAGTGAGGCATTTTGTAAACATTACACATATAACTCACTAATTTATATCTTAGTACGTAGTATGGTACAGTGGTAAAATGGGTTGGTGCTAAAGCCAGTCTGTCTGGTTCAAATCATGGCTCCACCACTCACTAGCTATTAAGCTTAGGAGAGGTCCTCAAACTTTAGTGCCTCACCCCTAACATGGAAATAATGAGTATCCAGCTCAGAGGGTTGTTGCAAGCTAATACAAGAAAGCATGGGTAATTAGTCAGTGAATGTCAGGTACCACTGCTATTAGTACAAACATTAAAGGGAGAAAATACATCACATTTCAGAAAGGTTGACTGATGCTGAGTTTAAATACAGTACCCTAAGTAACCAACTGTAAAAATCTAATAGCTGGTTCGATCCCCTGTCAGGGCACATACTAGTACAAGAATCAACCAATGAAAGCATAAATAAATGGAACTGAGAGCTGAGATTCTGGGAGCTGAACAGTGGACAGAAGTCAGTGAGTTCTGGGGAGCACCTGTTGCATAGCTTGTTTACTAAATGATGTTCTCCCAAACAATAACTAGCTATACTGGCATGAAAGGTTGACCTTTTATTTCAGAAACATAGATTTCTTGTTGATTCTTGCATGCAAAGAGTATCTTTTGCTAACATGTGAGGATTGTAGGTGTTATTTAGGGGGTGGATATGTATCAGTCTCCTGGCAGAGTTCCCTGTGATTCTATAGTGAGATTTTTCCACTGTGATGACTGAGATCAACTTAAGACAATCACATTTGATAACACATGATGAATTTTCTAAAGCTTCATTATCTTAAGAAGCAAATATGTCAAATATATCCATACATTACTTTTTAACAAAAGATTAAAAAACAGTGGTACATCTATGCAATGGAATACTACACTGCTGTAAAAAAGAAAGTACTCTTAACATTCGCTACAGCATGGATGGACAGGGAGAGTATTATGCTAATAAAAGCCTAATATGCAAATCAATCCAACGACAGAACGACCGGTCACTATGATACACACTGATCACCAGGGGGCAGACGCTCAATGCAGGAGCTGCCCCCAGCCCGCAGGCACCAGGCCAGCCAAGGTGGGTGCCAGCGCCCCACCCCCCCCAAATCGCCCTGCCGGTTGCCCCACAGATCAGCCCTGATTGCTGACCAGGCCTAGGGACCCTACCCATGCACGAATTTCATGCATCAGGCCTCTAGTTAATAATAAAACATAATCCATTCATTTCAGATGAACTAAAGTTATTAATTAACTTAAAGTTAAGTTTCATTTCCCATTCCAGACATATAAATATTACAGGTTTTTTTTCCCCTTGCCATTAAAGATAGATGAAGGGAGGAAGGGAGGGAGGGAGGGAGACAAAGGGAGAGGCTATTGGTCCCTAACAATCTTAGAATCTAGTTGAGAGAAGAAAACCACCTGAAAAACCTCATGAACAAAGCAACCCAATCACATGCTGGGTTCGATGCCATAATCAGTTGGTACATCATTTCACTAAACAGGCTGAAAACTAAATAACCACTTCGTGTTAGTGGAGTATTTTATCATTGTTTATTAGGTGCCAGAATATATGTCAATATCAAAAAAAAAAGGGCAAGGAGCCTGGAAAAGAATTGAGAACAGCTCAAATTGGTCATCAAGGAAGTCATTCCCTACTGATTTGATTGAAACTCAAGGTTACCTTTAATGTTTTCATGTCTCTCTTTTTGTTGGTTTTGTTTTCATTTTTCTTTTCTTTTTTTCACTTCTGTCCTCTTCTCCAGGAATAAAAGGCTGTCAGCCCATGTGGTTTTGAAGTAGTGAAAAGTGTTCAGGCAAAAAGACTTGGGTGTGAGTCTCACTTGTGTCTTCCTACTTGCTCTTGGGCTGGGGAGTTAAATGTCCTTGTCTCCATTTCTTCCCAGGTAGAGAGAAATGATAGGGCCAGCCTCACAAAGTGAGGAAGAGGGAAATGGAAGTCAGGAAACCAGCATCTGAAAGGGATTAAGAAGTACAGATTGGCAGTTACAGAAGAGTCAAGGGGATGGAAAATACAGCATAGGGAATACAGTCAACAATCCTACCTAATAAAAGAGTAATATGCAAATTGACCCTAACTCCGCTACACTCACGAGCCACGCCAACAAGCCAATCAGGAACAAATATGCAAATAAACCCAACCAAGATGGCTACAGCCACAGAGAGCAGGAGGGAGGCTTGAGTTTCCCCAGCAACAGGTTTCCCTGCCCTTACAGGCCTAAGCCTCCACTCAAGGCTACAAAGTTTCAATTATAAATTCCAACAGAAATGGCTGCCGGCCACAGCGTGAGCAGGAGGCTTGGCTCCGCTCCAGGCTACAAAGTTTCAATTGTAGAGGATACATAAATCCCAGATACCAGGGCCTCTGCTTGGGTCGCCAGGGGGCGTGGCCGGCCTGCAAACCACCACAGGCCCCTCACCCAGGCCGCCCCACACCCCAAGTGAACCCCCACCCTGATCCGGGACATCCTTCAGGGCAAACCAGCTGGCCCCAACCCATGCACCAGGCCTCTATCCTATCTAATAAAAGAGTAATATGCAGATTGACCATCACTCCAACACACAAGATGGCTGTCCCCATGTGGTCAAAGATCCTGCCCCCATGTGGACACAAGATGGCCACCACAAGATGGCCAGCAGGGGAGGGCAGTTGGGAGGGACCAGGCTTGCAAGGGAGGGCAGTTGGGGGCAATCAAGCCCGCAGGGGAGGGCAGTTAGGGGTGACCAGGCTGGCAGAGGAGGGAAGTTGGGGGTGACCGGGCCTGCAGGGAAGGGCAGTTGGGTGGGACCCAGGCCTGCAGGGGAGAGCAGTTGTGGGGGGACCAGCCCTGCAGGGGAGGGCAGTTGGGAGGGACCAGGCTTGCAAGGGAGGGCAGTTGGGGGCAATCAAGCCCGCAGGGGAGGGCAGTTAGGGGTGACCAGGCTGGCAGAGGAGGGAAGTTGGGGGTGACCGGGCCTGCAGGGAAGGGCAGTTGGGTGGGACCCAGGCCTGCAGGGGAGAGCAGTTGTGGGGGGACCAGCCCTGAAGGGGAGGGCAGTTAGGGGCAAACACACTGGCAAGGGAGCAGTTAGGCATCAATCAGGCTGGCAGGGGAGTGGTTAGGGGGTGATCAGGCTGGCAGGCAGAAGCGGTTAGGGGCAATCAGGAAGGCAGGCAGGCAAGCAGTTGGGAGCCAGCAGTCCTGGATTGTGAGAGGGATGTCCGACTGCCCAGGATCGGGCCTAAACGGGCAGTTGGACATCTCTCGAGGGGTCCCAGATTGGAGAGGGTGCAGGCTGGCCTGAGGGACTACCCCCACCCCCGCCATGCACGAATTTCGTGCACCGGGCCTCTAGTATCGTAATAACTATGTATGGTGTCAGATGGGTACAAGACTTATCAGGGTGATCATTTAGTAAGTTATAAAATGTCTAATCGCTGGGTTGCATACCTGAAACAAATAAAATATTGTATGTCAACTGTAATTGAAAAATAAAAAGTTAGTTAAAGAAAAAAAAGAAAGCACTGGCACAGAGTAGGAACACAATCAGTGGTGCCCATTATTCTTTCCCCTTTGGAAAAAGGATAGAAAGAGAATCTTTGTTTTAGAGCAGTGCTTCTCAGCTTTTAACACCCGAGGGTGTTGTTTAAATGTAGATTCTGATTCAGTAGGTCCTGGGAGGAGAGCCTGAGATTTGACATTTCCAGTGTTGCTGGTCCTTGGACCACATTTTGAATAGCAGAGTTTTAGAGGTCAAAGGAACATGGAAATGGTCAGAGGAGAAAGAGCAATATGTAGGGAAATAAACCAATATTTATAGAATACCTACATATATATAATTACATCTTTTTTTTTAATCCTGAAAAGAACTCTAAGAAGTAGGTTTTATTACTATTTTACAGAGCAACAAATTGAGTATCAGGTGCACTAGCTCATAGGATATCTTTATAATTCCAAACTCAAATTCACTGTCCACTTTGAAGGAGGATGCAGTCGGACAGATCAACAGAAGGCGGTAAGGACAAATGAGTCTAAGTGGAAGAGAATGATCAAGTGGGGATAGGCATCAGTGACCTATAGAGGGAAAAGTGAGGGGGCTCAGGGGATTGGAGAGTGCATTTAATGGGGAGAGCAGCGAAAAGAGTACAAGGGCAATAATCTCTTTACCCTCTCTCTTTCTCCCATACTCCTTCTAAAGCTAGAATAGCTGCTGTTCAAGGTTAAACCCGCCAAATCATCACTGACATAGCACTAGTGCAACTGTCACTTTCCATGCAACAAAAGAGTGGATCTGGGCCAACTTCACCTCTCCTAGTTATTTCCATGGCTACCAAGATAAGAAAGAAAATGCAAAGGGAAGGTCAAAAGGAGGACAATCAAGTACTGCATTTCCAAGGGGACATTTTCAACTACTGAGTTTAGCACAGAGTTCATATCTAATCTAAGTTCAACACTGCCCTGGCAAACAAGAGCTGGAGCCAAAGGTATGAGTCCATGATTATAATGAGGTCTAACAGGTGACATTCCTATGACAAGAACACGCTGCCATAAATGTCTTACTGGAAGGCAGCAGGTATTGCCGTGTTTAGGTTCCACAAACGGTGGACTTCGTTCAGGGCAGACACAAAAAAAATATAACTAGCTTTAATAAACTCTGACCTTAGTTTTGCCTTCAGTATGACACACTTAATTGTTTTTAAGGCACCATTCAGAAATATACCAATTTGAACCCAAATTAGTAAATTTCTTCAAAAGTTTTCATGACAACAGTAATGGTTAAATGCCAATAATTAGCATAATGTGTTTTATTACACTACCAACTTCTTACCTTGAAAGTATAGGACCGGAGCGGAATTGCCTTGGATGAGTCCCCTTCCTTATCGTCATGGATAAGATCTGCCTAAGGTGATCCCACAGGGCAATCTTGATCAAGGAGTCAAAATAATACCAGGAAAATGGTCAAAGGACAAGCTGAACCAGCTCTATGACAAGAGAAATCAACATGCATTTAGTATCATCTACATATGTTAATTTTATTTCATTTTCACAAATCTGTGGACTAGGCAGTGACATGACCATGATGCTAGGACTGAGATTCAGATAAATTCATTAACTTGCTCTTGCGCATAGTACTGGCAAGTGGCAGAGTCGGAATCCTACCTAATAATAGAGTAATATGCAAATTGACCGTACCTTTGCTACACCCACAAGCCACGCCCACCAACCACGCCCACCAGGAAACCTTTGCAGGGACGTTGGGGTGTGGCGGAGCCCAAGGCTACCAGCAGGGAGCCTGCACGGATCGCAGGCAATGACCAGGGGGTCGGCTCCTACGATCCGTAGCAGGGAGGCTGGGGTGCAGCAGAGCCAAGGCCGTGAAAGCCTGGGGCCAAGCCCCGACCCTGAAAGAAGGCAGAAGGCGGTGGCCATAGCCAAGGCCTGGGTCCCCGGTGCCGGCAGAAAACTGGTGCAGGCAGCCAGGTGAATGAAGGTCTATTGCACGAATCTTCGTGCAAATGGGCTGCTAGTTTAAAAAGAAAAGCCAATGCTCCTACAGAGGACATGAGGATTGTGGTAGAAAGTGGCAGCTGCCTCCCTATATCAATTCTCCTCTTCTTCCTTAGCAGAGTCCCAATTTTTACTGGGGAGTATTCTCATTTGGAATAAAATACTGTGTTTCCCAGTTTTGCAGCTAGTCGTGGCAATTTTGCCTAAATTAGTTGTAGCAATTTTGTCTAAACTCTGGGCCATGAGACGTAGGTGGAAATGTTACATGGGACTTGGGAAGTATTAACAGTAATCTCTTCTGTGTGGTCAGTCTCCCTTCTGAGACCTCAGTTCTTAGTTCTCAGGCCACCTCCAATTGGACTGGACTCCAACTGTGAACTCCATCACCATTGACTGACCCTTCTCCAGTCCCAGCTTATTTCCTACCTGCCCTTCCCAGGCGGGGGGGGGGGGGGGGGGGAGGTGATGCTCCTCTGCTTCTCTTAGCTCCCCATGTTGGAAAGCGCATCCCAGATGCTACATGAGAACCAAGGAGCCACTAAAACTCACCAGGGTTCACAGCTGGTCTTTAGTGGCTGGTTGCACCTCCCTTCTGAGACTCTATGAGATTGGAGCCCAGCTCTGAACTCCAGCAAGCTGGCTGGGACCGCCACCGGCCCCATTTCCAGGGCCGGCCCAAGGAGGCCTCACCTCATCACACACAGACCTGTCAGCTTTACAATCGCAGGCCCCAGAACATCCAGAACTAGTGCTGCCTGCTCTGACCCTTCAAATCAGATCCCCTTTGGCCACTGCCGCCTGCATGAAACAAACTGGACGTTGTAGCATACTACCCCTCCACCCGCAGGATATTACCAAGAAGGCTGTTTATGCCTTCCCAGTGAGCAAAATGTACATTCCAGTCAGTATATACCTGGCCAGTGAGTTGCAAATCTGTCTCAGCTCAAATGTTTTCTCCTTTCTTAGTGTTACCATTCAGAAACCCTTTTATGATAAGTTTATATGCCTAAGCGAACCTCTCTTGATTTGAAGTATATATAAAATTAGGTCAGTTTTAAATCATAGAAATATGCCTACAATCTGACCATTATTTTCTACTCTCTTGTCAATAGATGTGAAAATGTGTTCTAATGCAAAGATCCTTTTTTTTTTTTCCTTTGAGAAAGAAAGAGAAATTTGCTGTTCCACTTATTTATGCATTCATTGGTTGTCTGGACGACACTCTAACCAACTGAGCTATCCAGCCAGGGCAACAAAGATTCTAATTAGATCAAGAAAGTTACTAGGAGACACAAGTTGGCAAAGATTCTAACTTGAGAGCTTTGGCAAAGCCACAGCATGCAATGCAGGGCCGCTTGTAAGGTAACATTAATGTCAGTGAAGATCAATCTCTTAAGTATTTCCAGGATGACTCAGAAGGAAAACTAATCCAGATGAGAGAGAAAAGTAGAAGAGCTTGTTTTTAATTATTATTTTAAACAATTTGAAAATCCTTATTGGCTTTTGAGTGTGGAAAACCAATGCGGAAATGAGTCATTCTTTCTACAGGTCTGCTACTGGACTCAGAGATTGACATTGTTGATCTGAAGTTTGCAAGAGAAAAAGGGATGGACTCCATTTTGGATGTGCATACTTTCATTCAGCATTATGTGGCTCTGAAACCCACCTTCCAGGACTCTCTAAAACACAGAAAGAGGAAAAAGTAAATTTGACTAGGGAAACATTGAGTTCCTTGTGAGTATTAAGGTAGACTTTTTATTAATGGTAGAACTAAGTACAGAAGGCCAGTCAGCAAGAAAAAAGTATAATCAGGATTCCTTTTGTGTTGACATATGATTATAGAAACTGATCGTCTAAATCTGCAGTGTGAGCCAGCAGGTGGAGACCCAAGAAAACTGATTGTGCACATGAAGTCTGCTGGAGAATTCTCTCTTATTTGGGAGAGGGTCAGTCTTTTTGCTCTATTGAGGCCTTCAACTGATTAGATGAGGCCCACCCACATTAAGGAAAACAATCTGCTTTACTGATTAAAATGTTAATCTTACCCAAGAACACTCTAGCACAGTGGTTCTCAACCTTTCTAATGCCTCGACCCTTTAATACAGTTCCTCATGTTGTGGTGATCCCCAACTATAAAATTATTTTCATTGCTACTTCATAACTGTAATTTTGCTACTGTTAATGAATCGTAATGTAAATATCTGTGTTTTCCGATGGTCTTAGGCGACCCTGCTAGCGATTCTCAACCTGTGGGTCGAGAACCGCTGCTGTAGAGCCTAAGGCCATCGGAAAACACAGATATTTACATTACGATTCATTAACAGTAGCAAAATTACAGTTATGAAGTAGCAAGGAAAATAATTTTATGGTTGGGGGTTACCACAACATGAGGAACTGTATTAAAGGGTCGCAGCATTAGAAAGGTTGAGAACCACTGCTCTTGCAGAAACTCCCACAGTAACATTTGGCCAAATATCTGATCATCCTGTGGCCCGGCCAAGTTGACACATAAAACTAACATTCATGTGGCAGGGTTTATATAGACCCTGTGCACTATATATTGCTCTGCATAATGAAGGTTTAGAGTAATTAGATCACTGCTAGTTTTGCATAGCATGGGCCTTTGCTTCTCAGAGACCTGGGTTCCTGGTCCCCTATGATGTTATTATCTATGTGACACTGAGCAAATTATCTCAAGTGGGTACACTTCAGTTTTCTCATTTGTATTTTAGGAATAATAATAATAGTACCTACTTTGTGAAGGCATTATGAGGATTAAAATTAAATGCATATAAAGCACTTAGCTCAGGACTAGTAAGAAGTCAATAAATGTTAACTATTATTACAATTATTTCCATATGATTTTCCCCTCTAATTGAATGATCAGTTACTCAAGGCAGAGAATTTATTTTTAACCTCTCTCAAGCACAATCCATGCTTAATCCATCATGTGCAACTGTTAACTATTTATGGGTTTAACTGGTCTCAGATTCTATGACTTTCCTTTTTATGATGAGAATGCCAGGGGCAGGACTACATTTTAGTAGCAGAATTTGTGCTCATGTGTTTTTTTTTTTAAGAAATAAATGTGGGAACTAGTTCATAAGCTATTGCAGTAATAGGAGAAGTTAGACAAAATCCATGAAGCAGAAATAAGCTCTAAACAGGCTCTGGTGGAAAAAGATAAGGTCCTTCAAAGGAATAAAATAAGTTTATAAATGGGATGGTCTGGAGCACATGTGCTGTATTCTACAGGCTTTGGTCGCTTAGCAAAATTGATGTGAGTTCTATTTAAAGAACTCCAGATTATTTTGAAGCAAATCCAAGAGATCATATCATTTCTTCTGTATATATTTCAATATGCATCATTTTTATTAAAGAAACTAGAGGCCCGGTGCACAAAATTCATGCACGGGGTGGGGGGTGTCCCTCAGCCCAGCCTGCACCCTCTCCAATCTGGGACCCCTTGAGGGATGTCTGACTGCCCGTTTGGATGTGCATACTTTCATTCAGCATTATGTGGCTCTGAAGGGGAGGGCAGTTGGACATCCCTCTCACAATCCAGGACTGCTGGCTCCCAACCACTCACCTGCCTCTGCCTAATTGCCCCTAATCGCTTCTGCCTGCCAGCCTGATCACCCCTTAACCACTCCACTGCCAGCCTGATCGACGCCTAACTTCTCCCTGGCTGGCCTGATTGCCCCTAACTGCCCTCCACTGCAGGCCTGGTCCCCCCAACTGCCCTCCCCTACAGGCCTGGTGCCCCCCAACTGCCTTCCCCTGCAGGCCTGGTGCCTGGTCCCCCCAACTCCCCTCTTCTGCAGGTCTGGGTCCCCCCTAACTGCCCTCCCTCGCTGGCCTGGTCTCTCCCAACTGACCTCCTCTGCTGTTCTGGTCACCCCCAACTGCCCACAACTGCCCTTCCCTGTCAGCTGTCTTGTGGCAGCCATCTTGTGTCCACATGAGGGTGGCCATCTTGTGTCTTAGAGTGACAGTCAATTTGCATATTACTCTTTTATTAGATAGGATAATAGCCACAATACTATCACCACCACCACCCCCACAAAAAAACAAATCAGGAAAAATTCCTTAAGACTATTACTACCCAGTGCTCAGATTTTACTTATTGTAATTATAAAGCCTTTTAAAAAACAGTTTGTTCAAATCAAGATATAAATAAGGTCCATATATTGTTATTGGTTGATATATATCTTGAGGGCTTTTTTTTTATAAGAAAAGATAGCTCACTCTCTCTCTTTCTTGTTGACACAAAAGGTCTTAGTTTTGCAGAAGTCCTCACTGTCTAGATTTTGATGATTGAATATTCATGGACTCATTAAACATATCCTTCTATACTGCGTATTTCCTATAAGTTAAAATCTAAAACTTGGTCATTTTTAGATTTTTCTTTTTTTTGATGAGGGACAAAATTACCTCCTAGGTTTTATATACTTCCATTAGAAGGTGTCTGGTTATCTTCCTGGAATGCAAGCAGCCATTCTTAAGCAATGCCTACACAGTGATATTCTAATTCTATTATATATTTCTTACTTATGTGAGATAAAAGAAAAACTTTCCCTCATTGCTATTAGCTTACTCTAAGGTACAGGTCATAATAGAATCATCAACTATTGAAATTATATATTTATTAAAATTTTAGTAATTTAGTTTTACATTTGACATTATATTATAGAACCAATCATTTCTTACCACTGTCAGCTGCTAGATTGTGTCTGTACTACACATTTATATCATAAAATAGATGCTCAATTTTAATTAAAGATGATAGTTTCTAAAAATGACCAACTAAAATTTTCATCTATACCTCTAATAGTATTTACTTACTTGACACCAATGTCTTCTTACTGTGGATAAAAAGGTAATGAATGTATTCATGTATATTATTTTTATTTCTTTTGAATTATTTTCTTGGGACAAATCCCTCAAAGTTCAGGAATTAATGGAAAAAGGACTTGTTTCTATTTATGTCTGTTTTTCTTTATTAACTTATTTTTTACAGAAGGATTATTTAATTTACAGTATATTAATTTAAATTAATCAAGAATGAATCCATAATTTTACTTCAACATTGATAACTGTTACATATTGCTATTTTAATAGATATAAAATGTTATTTTAAAGTTACTTTCACTTGTATTCCTTTGATTACTATCAAGAAATAACATTTTTTTCCCATGTGTTTGTTTACTAATTATTTTTACTCGTGGGTAGAAGAGATATTTTTCTTGAACTGTGAAAAGGCATTTCTGAACAACATAATTATATAATGGGAGCAGGGAATTTTAGAATCTGGTCTCTACTCAGTTTCCACAAATTGACTTACTGGGAGTGAGTATGAATATTTCTGGTTTGAATTTCCTTTCTATAAAGTTAGGCTGATTATACTTTAACCAAAATGGAAGGCTATCCAGAAAATTTAGTGAGTTTACATACCTTTAATTCTTATAAAAAAAATATATCCTGTATGCATATATGCATAACCCATGGACACAGACAATAGTGTGGTGAAGGCGGAGGGAGGGGGGGCGGGGGGGGGAGTGGGGACAGGATAGACGGTGTCAAGGGGAGAAATGTAATACTTTCAGCAATAAAGATTTTTTTAAAAAGAGTATATCTAATTATTTTAAGTATTTTTAAAGTATAACTTTAAAATATGAATTTAGCATTACAAAAAAAAGTTAATCCAAGATGAACCTTGAATTTTCTTACATTCAATTATATCCCTAAACTTGGGATCAGGAATTTACTCTGAATAACAAGACTATTGTCCTCTATACATTCCTACCTAGGGGGGAAAAAAATGGAGTAGATATGAGTTAAAAATTTTTTAAAAACCAGTTCTTCCAGAAACAAATCAATTTATTTAGCAAGTATTAACTAACACATTGATTTCTTGAGGATGGAAGCAGGGGGTGCTGTTTAGGGAAGAAAACTTCCCTGAGGGTTTGATTATAGGATGACATTCCCTCCATCCCCTCACACGCCGCTGCACTTAGGAAACCAAGTGGACTTAACAACCAATCCTGTGCCCATCCAGATACTAGTACAAGTCAATGTACTGCTTGCTCCCCCGGGAAGGTGACTTTCCAAACCAAACCTTGGCTCCAGCCTAATCCAGAGGAATGAGCAAGAGAAGGCTAAAGAAAGCATGCACAGAGTGGCCAAGGAGACCTGGCTCTAGGCTAGACTCTGTGTACTAGTCAGGGTCCTCAGTGTCAAGCAACCAAATTGACTTGAACTAATTTACAACTGACAACGATTTCACTTTCCGTTTTGAACAGTTTCCTGGACATAGCAATTTTCTTGACCCATAGAGACACAATCACAGTGTGAGAATGCCAAAGTGACAGTGGTTTTGCAGAACATTTTATATCTCCTACGAATATTACTCCTAGGAAATGTAATCAATTGTTTTCCCCAGAATACAGAGACTTTCCTTTTTTCATTGGCATCTTAGTGGTCAATTAAATAATAACCATGCTAATAAAAATAGCAAAATAATGTATAATTAACTTTCAAAAACCAGTACATTTATCAAAGGGTTAGATATTCAGAAACCCTAACTTTAAACTTAGCTTGTTAATGATAAACTTTATTTCTATGCTCTTTATTTCTTCCATTTCTGGAACTAATGTAAAACTGGAAATAATGTCAAAATGATGAAAAGCTAAAAGTTTAGTAATCACTCTTGTAAGTAGTACATGAGATAAGGAGATACTCTTGAAGAATGGGAAATCAGATTGCCCCCTGGGTGTTAAATCAAAATCAACACTGAGGTGTACCTTATCGAAACAAAATAGCCTGCCACCTAATTGATAAAGTGAAGGCAAGTATGGCAGAGAGACCTGGTCTGCCACTAAAACGTAGGAAAAGGAGATTCACAGTGTAAACACGGGCAGAGCCCAGTTAATTTGTGTCTTGAGGAAAGGGAACCCAGCCAGCTTCTACTAAGTAAGTATCTGGTCTGCCTGGTAGGTATTTCCTTAGAGCAGAAATGTGTGCAGTGGGCTCTCTTAACGTAACGCTATTAAATATCTCTCATAAACACATCCTCTTCTAAGCCTATGCGCCTCAAGGTATCTTCTGATGATTTGGCTTCACAGGAAGAAAAATTAAACAATGGGCTCCCCCCAGTCCCTGAAGGTTGTATTTCTCCTTTTGAATGAATAAAATACCTTTCTGGTTTCATATGTCAATCTTTGGTGTCTGGTCACCAAAATCCGGATGAAACGTTTTCTAAACTGTGATGTTTGCAGCAGACTCTACGGAACAGTGAGCTGTCCAAGTTTTTCCCAGGTAATCCCCTCTGCATCAATGAGGGTCAAGCAAACCTCTTCCTTCCCAAAATGTCCACACCCTTACTAGTGAGCACAGTACACTCGGGCCACCCTGCAGCCCCAGGATGGAAGCATAATGGTGGATGCACAGGCTCACAGCCAGAAGGTAACTTCGTTTCTGTCTCTTTCAGGTGAAACAGACCCATCCCCCTTGAACTATAGAGTGGCAAATACAGGTCCTCGCATTATAATAGGACCTCAATAGATTTGTGGTGAAATGATGGCTCCTCTTGCGTATGTTTGATTGTCTATCATGAAGGATAGGAAGTCGCTCACCATTCTAGGAGTATTTTCATGACTACATATGACTGGACCATTCAGTCTGAGTGTGGCCCTAAAGTAAACAGAACTTCCCACAACTTGGATGACTTTTTTTTTTTTTCTTTTAACAGACATTCCCCAGGGGAGGAAAATGCAAAAAATAAAATAAAAAAATTTAAAAAATGAGGATAACACAACCATCAACAGCTCAGACCCTTTTCAGGGTACTTGCTGGAGATTCGGCCCTCCCCTTCCTGGTCCCTTCTGTCTCCCATCAGTATCCCAGAGGATTCCCACACCCTCCTGGCTCCAGTCTTCAGCAACCACAATAGCTCTGATCTTGGCTTCTCCACACCAATTATGATCTCCCTGGGTGGAAAAGTAAAGAATCATTCCAGTCTCCGGTGTGTTCCTACAACTCTCTGAGCTCAGATCCAGCCTGTAGCCACCTTGCACCTGTGGAAAGGTGACCATGGGGCAGGCTGCGTTCCTTCCTAAATGCTACTGAAAGTCCCAGGATTAGCCATCACCAGTGAGCCATGTGGCACAGCCTTAGGACCCCAGCCTTAGGGCACCAGGCGTGGCTCAGGGCCCAGGAGAGATAACAGGTGGGTATCCAATCCCTGCTGCTGCGTTGGTGTGAGGTTGCTTGGTGTTGCTGCAGGCTGACGCCTCCACTGGTCCCAGGAGTTTCAGACAGAGCCAAAGCCCACCTTGAATTTCAATGGGTCAGCAAGTTTTTATTATATAGGATAATGTTCGGTGCGTAGATTAAATTGGATCAGTAGATTAAAAGGCCAATCAGAGCCAGCCAATTTTGCATGTATCCCAGCTTTTCTAGCTACTAAATGGTTACTGTACTCGTGATGTAAAATTATAAAAAATAATATAAAAAACTAGTGAATATTTTTTTAAAAAACAGAGTTTTTTCTTTTTTCAACTCCTACAAGACATCTTATAATCTGGGAATAACCTAGCTTGTCAAATAGTGCAAAAGAAAATTGAATTCATAAACATAATTGCATCTGACAAATTATTGATTGTAAACCCAGAGAAGGCACAATATAAAGAAAACGATAAAGTCTATTCTAGCATCCTTGAAGCAATGTGAATTTTTATTTTTATTGATATTTTAAAATTTCAATGGTATATTTTTTCATTTCTGAAAGTTTATATTAGAGATAAATCATATTTTTGGCTAAATTAGCAAGCAGGTAATGACTTTTCCAATGAAATACATTAGCTCAAATCTGAGTCTTCTGAAAGCTTTCTTAGACTACACAATTTAACAGTTCCTCAAGACTGTGGTTATGCAAAGCAAAATAGCTATTTTTAAATCACCTGCTCATTTTTCTTAGACGTTGAAAACAGAATAATTTAATGAATTTGGGGTTTGTGGGTTTTGAGGTTCAATTGTGTCTTGGCACTCAATACTAAATCAATTAATTACCAATCTGCTATCTCATTTTACAATGAGCTTAAAGTCTCCAGTGTACAGTTAGTGGTCTAGTGATTTGAAAAATGTGGGTGAGATGAAGTGAAACTCTATTGAACTTATCTACATCTAAAATGAACAGTATTTATTTTATTTCAGGCATGATAGTAAAGATCAACAGATAATTTTTTTTTACTCCACAAAATAACAATCTTCACCATTGTTATGAGGGAGCTGTGTCTGAGGGCATCAACCACCTCAGAAAACCCAGAGCCAGAACTGAAATTTAAATTTAAATAATTTAAATTTCGATTATTTGAATAGAAATTTAAATAATTTAAATTATTTCCACAGTTTGAAGTCAAAGCTAATTTGTATTACCAATTAATCAATATTATACCACAAGGTCTGTTACGGCCTTAAAAGGGATTTTTCCCACTCAAGTAATCCTGAGAGAAAAGAAGCTGCTATCATACGAACTCCGTTTAAATAGAAATTTTAAAATTGTACTCACAGTAACTAGATGCACACTTTTATTAAACATACAGTGTGCATATATAACTTTCTGGCTTCTGTTGATTCACTAGCTTTCAAAGGCTCATTCTACCTGAATGATGAAATAAAGACAAGTGGCTTGCACAGAAAGAAGCTGAAACCAATTGGGGATATGGAGAAGAAAGATAGGTAAGAGCTAAATGTTGAAGATCTGTTCCCCACAGAGCTGATATTGTTAGAGAAACACAAAGAAGTTACACAGACTTTGAGCTCCCCAGCACTGTATATTCACAAAAGATATATCTTACTCCACAATTATTTTCTCTGAGCACCATATTGAGATCCCGCCCCCACTTATTAGTAATTAAAGAAAAACTCTGGATTAGTTACAAGAATGTATAGTGTTTAATAGTGTAATTATTGCATCACAGTTAAACTGCATCTTTCTACAAGTAGCCACATTTAATTTAATTAAGCATGTTTTTTTCCCTGAGCCTAACATTTAATCAATAAAAATGTGAGCCAGGTGAATAAAGAGGAATTAAAGAGTTCATTACATTTGCTCACCTCTGATACTATTAAAAATACTAATAAAAATTAATATTAAAGTTAATAAAGCCCTGGCCGGTGTGGCTCAGTGGATAGAACGTCAGCCTGTGGACTCAAGGGTCCTGGGTTCGATTCCCGGTCAAGGGCATGTACCTTAGTTGCAGGCACATCCCCAGTAGGGGGCGTGCAGGAGGCAGCTGATGGATGTTTCTCTCTCATCGATGTTTCTAACTCTCTATCCCTCTCCCTTCCTCTCTGTAAAAAATCAATAAAATATACAAAAAATAAATAAAATAAATAAAGTTAATAAAGCATCAAAGTTGTATTAAAATAGATGATCAACAGCAGCAAATGTCCCACTTTGAAGAATGCAAGTGTAGTACTCTCTGTAATTCTCCCGGGTTGGATGTAGTCAGTGATGCATCTCCTTGGGCTCTGAGCCAAGGGCTATGGAGAAGCTGGGAACCCGGATTCTGGGGAAGGACATAGCGGTCAAGAGGAAGGGGGATCCAGGAAGAAAAGACTGACAAATTTCAACTGGAGACCAGTTATATGTTCTACAAAAACCCCCAATGAGCACTGTTAGGACTGAGATGCTCACTCCTCTCTACATGATCTGGCCTCAAATAAGAATAGGTTCTCTCTGGTACTGGACTAGCACGCCCAGCCTGATGCTGAGGAGCATGCGAGCATGTATAGGAGTTAGTAATGTAACTCATTTTAGGGAGGCCGATGGAGACAATATTGAAACCATAAACTATCAAGAGCTTAAACTTGATAAAGCATAACAGACAGAGCTAAAAACTGGCATTTCTGCCGCTATACTATTTAATTAACAAGGAGAAAAGCTGTATTTCCTTGTCTGGCATATCAAAACAATTCAATAAAGTAAAAACAAGATGCCATTCAGAATTCTAATGCAAACTTGTGGAACCTCTCACATTCACTAACGTCATTAATTACTGAGTTGGACTAAGGCCTGTTCATTAGACTTCACAGACATTATTACACTGCTCAAGGTTAAATTATATAGTATTTATATCTTCCTATACAGGTACATAAATAAAAACAACATAAAGAAAATAATATGGAGGGAAGCATCTACATAGTGTGTGTTTAAAAAGTTGTTTATTTTTCCTATTGTGGTTGTGAGGGTTTTTCCCCTCTTCCCAAAGTACAGTGGAAAGTCACAGAGTGATGCATATAACAGTAATCTCTTCCCTTTTATTTTCTAGTATAATGATAATTTTGATCCACCACTATTTTTGAATTGAATTTCTGTTCATGCCAGTGATTCTTTACTTGCTCTCTCTTGTCCTATTTAAGGACTGGAAGTGCAAGCTATGATCATGGTACAGCGTTTTCCTCTATGTAAAGCTCACAACCATCTCTAAGGGTGGAGCCTATAATTTTATCAGAAGAAAATCTAGAAAGAAGATTTTTACCTCTGGATAAAAATCAAGTGAACTGAGTAATAAAACATGCACATATTACCTCCCCATATCTTCCCCTCTAGGCACACACATATACACATGCATGCATAAATACACACGTACACACTGACAATACCATCACCCCTGCTTTGTGTAGATGAGGTGCAATCTCCTTTTCTGCAGATAAGATGTTTCTTCAAGCAAGGTCACTGGGTGCATATATACTGATTGGCAAGAAATAATGCCCTATCTAGAAAAGTTATTATGTCTAACTATAATTCTTTATTCTATCTACCTATAATTTTCTACATTGGTACAATTAGTGGATTTCTGAGTACTTTCACATATAATATTTTTATATGTTCAAGGTGACAGAATTAAATTGTGTTGCTATTAATAACATAATTATAAGACAGTGTCCAGGTCTTCAACTATGAACTCCTTGAGGGCTGGGCCTATGGGACTGCTAGCCCAGGCATCTAGCACAATGGCTGGCATTTGCTGAATGCTCAACAAATATTTGTTGAATAACTGAATAGTGGCAGAAGAAGTGAGTATGGAAGGAGAGAGCCAGAATCTAGCATCTGGGTTAGAATAGGACAATCTTTAGTACGATTTTATGGGTGGGTCTTACAAAACTGTCCAGAATAAATTGATTATAATGACAGATTTACAATGTATTTGATAGGAATTATCTAGAGGAAATCACTTTACCTTTCCAGAATAGCAATGTTAAATAGTCTGTGAAGTCTTTGATTAGATCAGTATCATGCAGGAGCATACCTGTTATTTCATTTGTCCTCACCTAGTAAGTCATCATCTTTTTTATTTTTTTAAACAAAAATACACTGTTAATTATGGGATCATACAGTTATATTATTGTGGGGTGACTATTTTTTAATTTATCTTTATTGCTGAAAGTATTACAGATGTCCCCCTTTTTTCCCTCTTGACCTCCACCTGCCCCTTCCAAGCCTTCCTTCATCACACTATTGTCTGTGTATGGGTTGTGCATATATGCATATAAGTTCTTTAGTTAATCTCTCCCCACTCACCCAACTCCACCTTCCTTCTGAGATTCATCAGTCTGTTCCAGTCTTTTATGTCTCTGGATCTAGTATTTTGTTCATCATCATCTTCTTTTATCCCCTTTTACTCATAAAAGTCCAGTTTACCACTCTAAAAGATTCCCTGATTTCTTAACTGCTTACATAAAAGTTGTTTGCATCTTTAGAGTAGCTGGCAAAACAAATATTGGTGCTCTTGAATGTCACAAACTGAATCTCTGCCCTATAGAAGAATAGAGTGTCATGGGGAAGACAGGCATTAAACAAATTTAAGCAAACAACTATATGATTACCAGTGTTGACTCAGCACCTGCTTGGGGCACCAGGAGAAACGAAGGGAGAGAGAGAGAGAGAGAGAGAGAGAGAGAAAGAGAGAGAGAGAGAGAGAGAGAGGATTTTGAATCAGAAGAAAATCTAGAAAGAAGTTATATTCAAGATATGTGTACATTTTATTGTAAGCCATTTCAAAAAAATAAACATTTGTTTTACTTTTATTTTGTGTTTGAATTCATATTTAGCACAGCAATTGGGGGAGAGCCAATAGAATATTTTAGGTGCTTAGGGTTTATAAATGTCTTAACCCAGCTCTGCAAGGGGACCTAACCTTCTCTGATGAGTAACTTTTAAGATGAGACTAAAATGATAAAGAAGAATTAGCCAAGTAAGGAGTTAGAGGATATCAGAAGAGATTTCCAAAGGGTACATACATCGTGCTGGCCTGGTTGCCCCAACTGCCCTCCCCTGCTGGCCTGATTGCCCACAACTGCCCTCCCCTGCCGGCCTGGTTGCCCCCAACTGTCCTCCCCTGCAGGCCTGATTGCCCACAACTGCCCTCCCCTGCAGGCCTGGTCCCTCCCAACTGCCCTCCCCTGCAGGCCTGATCGCCCACAACTACCCTCCCCTGCTGGCCATCTTGTGGTGGCCATCTTGTGTCCATATGGGGGCAGCCATCTTGTGTTGGAGTGATGGTCAATTTGCATATTACCTCTTTATTATATAGGATGCCCAGGATTTTGCTCACCTGCTCTCTGATATCCCCTTGCTGTTATTACTGTGAAACTCCCATACCCTTCCTTGGTTGTAAGCTATTACCAAAATCAGATGTTCAGACTAACCCCTTGAACAAGTCACCACTGTCTTCCTGTTTCCCATGCAGACGCCTCTTTGAACTAATATTTCTCAATACTCACCTCCCAACCCTTTCTATTTCTTGCAATCTTAAAAAACACAGTTCTTCATTTCTCTCATTAACTCTGCATATTTTCTTCTTGCTCACATTTTTTTCCTTCTTTTACATTCCACCTTACCTGGCTTCAACCTTTACTCATTGTTTTGTTTTCTTCCAGTCAATCTCCTACTCATACACATGACCATCTATAGTCATTGTAAGGTACTGGGAATGACTATATGTAATTGTGGTAGATGTAAAGGAAAGCCCATAATCTTCAGATTGGATTATTTGGGGCTCATTGTTATGTCATCTTAAAACTCATCTTTATGACAATAATGAATGGTTATGTCTTCTATTTTTCTTTATTCCTTCTATTCAAAAAACATTGAAGATGGCTTACAAAATATGCACAGTATAATAATATATTAAGGAAGTGAAGTAACCAACCAAAGGCAAACTAAGTGTACACAAAATAAAAAGCCAGGATAAAAGTATTTCACAAAACGTACACTGTGGAGTGTGGACACTTGCTCTAAGTATGCCTCTGAATTTTTAAACTACCAACACACGATGGAAGGAAGTACATTCAATTACACAATTCAAAATGCTCAGAGGATTATACGACAAACTAGTTGCGCAAGAGAAGCAGAGTCATTTGTGGTAATGAACTTCTGCAGGCGCTCCTTACGACAATGGTGCCAGCGTGAGTGGCATTCTCAGCTGCACCTCCACTGTAAAAACAGTGGTGAGATTCCTGAGGCTGCTTCTCCTCGTGCTCGACAAGACAAGGGGCTCAAGGTGTGGACCAGGCTAGCTAAATGCTATTCTTGCTAAACGTTAAAATGTAACATAGTATTTGGCAGGTCAGGAGTAAAAAAGAGGAGCTTGACAGGAACTCAACCTAAAGGTAGCCAACTGCAGAGAAATCACCATATAATTGACCAAATAGTATATACAAGCAATGGCTTTCCTTTGGGAAGACTGAGCTTTGAATATGAATGCCTCCTCCTTTACTTGCTGTAAGTAAATAAAACTACCTTGCAACACCCAGGTCATGTTCAAAAGAGTACCCCAAGCATGAACCCCTTGAGTTGGGCAAACTCCTTGAGTTAGGTGACACTGCTGTTCCTAGACTTCGTATGTTGTTCGTGTAATCCTAAACTACAGTTCAGTAAAATAATAAGAGTGGCCATGATGATGCCGAAACTGGTTTGGCTCAGTGGATAGAGCGCTGGCCTGCGGACTCAAGGATCCCTGGTTCGGTTCCGGGCAAGGGCATGTACCTTGGTTGCGGGCGCATCCCCAGTGGGGGGGTGTGCAGGAGGCAGCTGATCGATGTTTCTCTCTCATCGATGTTTCTAACTCTCTATCCCTCTCTCTTCCTCTCTGTAAAAAATCAATAAAATATATATTTTTAAAAAAAGAGTGGCCATGATGGGGAAAATGAGACATTTTGGGGGGGCTAGCAATCTGAATCTGTGCCAGTAACCTAATATACATTCTTGTTAGCCTATTGCCTAGTCACTGCCCCTTCTTTAATTATCTGGTCCTGCAAGACCTGTTTACCTAAGTACTACTCCCATTTTAGAGAGGCCATAAACCATGAACAATACACAGCCCCCAGACGGAATTACCAGCATTGGCGCCAGGCCAGGCCTTTAGATGTGGTCTCACGGTCCCCACCCCAACACACGAGGCTTTTTGCAAAGCCCGCGGAAGGTCCGGAAGTCCCATCCCATATTTGGGGGACAAAGAAACCAAAGGGAAAGCTTCCTCCACATTGGCTTGCTCAGGATTTGGAGAGAAACAGCCTCCCCTGAGACCTGTACTAGTACATGAAAAACATCTGAAAATAAATGGGTTTTTCCTGTGCCTCCAGTACTCTTGCGTATTTTTCGGTCGCCTGGTAAATTCTGTAACAGCCAAAAGAAGAGTATGCAAAGGCAGATTTCTCATCTGTTTTCTCTCTATATATAAAAGCCTAAGCGACTGTTCGACCGTTCGACTGTTGGACCATTCGACCAGTAGCTATGACGTGCACTGACCACCAGGGTGAAGACGCTCTGACTGGTAGGCTAGTTTGCTGCTGAGGTTCGGCCGGTTTGGACTGGGCGAGATGGGCTGGACACGCCCTGGAGCCTTCCCGTGGTCCCTCCCCAGCACCAATCGTGCATTGGTGGAGTCCTTCGGCCTGGCCTGCACACTTTCGTAATCCGGGACCCTTCTGGGGGATGTCAGAGAGCCACAGGCCAAGCCGAGAGACCCCACCGGTGCATGAATCCATGCACTGGACATGTAGTCTAAAGATAAAATGTAGGTAGATTGCATAGTCTTCAGAAAATCCTCCATTAACATTACTTCTCCCAACTGTACATTTCTGTAAACCACACAGGTATGTTGGCAATTTCTGGCATATTCATTTCCTTTAATATTCAGCAGAATTGAGGATAAGATTAATGTTGTTTTATAAATGTTAAGGAAACAGATGGCAACTGGGGAAATATGTGTGAGCTAAGCCAAGATTTTCCTCGGACCCTACCGGGGCAAGAATCTGTACACTGGGCCTCTAGTATACTTATAATGTTGTGTAACCATCACCACCATCCACCTCCATAACTCTGTTCACCTTGTAAAACTGAAAATCTATACCCATTAGACAATAGCACCCCATTCCCACCTCTCTCCAGACCCGGGCAACCTCATTTTACTTTCTGTAAGCTAAGACTGTCTGTAAGACCTAATGCAGTCTTTTCTTTTCTTTTCTTTTTTTAAGAGAAAGCGAAAGGGAGAGGGAGATAGAGAAACATTGATGTGAGAATGAAACATCAATTGGCTGCCTTTTGCATGTCCCCTCCCCACTCAGGGATCGAGCCCAAAACCCGGGCTTGTGCCCTGACCAGGAATTGAACTGGCAATGTTTCAGGATATGGGCTGACACCCAACATACTGAACCACACTGGCCAGGACCAAATGCAGTCATTTTAATGAGGAGAAAAACACACTCATAAAATATTTAACCTCAAGCAATGAAACTTCCTTGTGATGTGCATAAGATAAAGTATTACAAAACGAATGCTTCTCAATGGCTAAATAACTTGACCTATTGTGTAGCATAAATAACTCAAAGTTGGTTAAGTGTTGAAGACTATGAATAGCAGCTTTGGCTTTGCTGCAGCTGCTCTGCGGCCATCAATCTTTCTGTCAGTAATTCAATCGCAGGATACTTGTGTGTTTAAGCTCCTCCTCTCTTACAACAAGTAAAACTAAGTCCAAAAGTATACACGTTCATTTTTCAGTTTTGTTACAAGAGAAGTGATAGAACACTGGATCTAATTCATGCAAAAGTAGTATGGAGTTATTAAAGGGCAACTTAAAAATAAGAAAGAAGGAAGGTGTAGCACATGTTTATGGTTTACATGCATTGACTTGTCGTTTTTATGGATCCTAACTCTCACTGTGCTTTTGAGTTTCAATTCCGTATAAGCATAAATAGCCAAAAATTAAAACTGCATTCATATAACTTAATCCACAACTGATAACTGTTTGAGAATCTTTCATGAAAAGTTCCAAAATGTAATGTGATATTGTTCCTAGTAAATTTCTTCACAAGGTGATAAAATATATAATCCTGGGCAGTACTGGAAAAGCTTGCCTGAAGAGTGTTTTCTTTTTGTGTTGTTTTTTTTTTAATTTTTTTAATTTTTTTGTCTAAAGTCTGGTCTGAAAATTCTGGAAGGATAATTAATCAGAAGGAAACTGCTTTTTTATTTATTTTTAATCTTCATCTAAGGATGTGTTTCTATTGATTTTAGAGAGAGGAAGGGAGAAAGAGAGAGAGAGAGAGAAAGAAACATCAATGCAAGAGAGAAACATTGATTGATTGCCTCTCATATGCATCGAACTCACAACCTAGGTATGTGTACTGAGAGGGACTCAGACCTGCAAACTTTTGATGTAGGAGATGATGCTCCAATCTACTAGCCACCCAACCAGGGCCAGAAGGAAACTGCTTTTTAAGTGGAATAATTTATAATCTAGTAGATTTATGATTTTGAGAAAGTATAAAGTTGCTCTTTTAAAAAATGAGATAGAACAGATTCACTTCAGGCCAGAAGGGATTGGCATGAAGTATTCAAAAATAATGGAAAGCAAGGACCTGCTACCAAGACTATTCTATTCAACAAGGCCATCATTTAAAATTGAAGGCAAAATAGCCCTAGCTGGTTTGGCTCAGTGGATAGAGCATTGGCCTGTGGACTGAAGAGTCCCAGGTTCAATTCTAGTCAAGGGTACATGCCTAGGTTGCAGGCTCAATCCCCAGTAGGAAGCATGCAGGAGGCAGCCAATCAATGATTCTCTCTCATCATTGATGTTTCTATCTCTTTCTCTCCCTCTCCCTTCCTCTCTGAAATCAATAGAAGTTAAAAAATAAAAATAAAAAATAAAAAACAAATTGAAGGCAAAATAAAGAGCTTCCCAGACCAAAAAAGACTAAAGGAGTTCACTATCATCAAACCAGCAATAAGAAATGTTTTAGGAACTGCTATAAGAATAAGAAGAAAAAGAGAGAGAGAGAGAGAGAGAGAGAGAGAGAGAGAGAGAGAGAAACATCAGCATAAAAAAATGGCAATAAATACTAAGTGCCTATCAATAATAACCTTAAATGTAAATGGATTAAATGCTCTAATCAAAAGACATAGGGTAGGTGAATGGATAAAAAAAAAATGACCCACCTATATGCTGTCTACAAGAGACACACCTCAGAACAAAAAATACACATGGGCTCAAACTGAAAGGATGGAAAAAAATTTCATGCAAATGGAAGCACAAAATAAAGCTGGGGTAGCAATAATCATATGTGACAAAATAGACTTCAAAGCAAAGGACATAACAAGAGATAAGGAAAGCTACCTCGTAATACTAAAGAGATCGATCCAACAATAGGATACCCTGGTAAACATATGCACCCAATATCGGAGCACCTAAAAATATAAAGAAACTATTGGTAAATTTTAAAGGTGACATTGACATCAATACAGTCATAGTTGGGGACTTTAATACCCTACTGTCATCAATGGATAGATCTTCCAGACAAAAAAATAAATAAGGAAACAGTGATCTTGAACAACACCCTGCACCAGATGGATTTAATCGATGTTTACAGAATATTTCATCCCAAAGTAACAGAATATACATTCTTCTCAAGTGCACATGGAATAGTCTCAAAGATAGACCACATATAAGGACACAAAATAAGCCTGAATGAATTCAAGAAGATAGAAATTATGTCAGCATCTGCTCAAATCACAATGCATGAAACTATAAATCAACTATAATAAAAAATTCCTCAAAAATATTCAAACACATGGAGGCTAAATAGCATGTTTTTAAACAATGAATGGGTTTCCAATGTGATCAAGAAAGAAATTAAAAATTACCTGGTAACTAATGAAAATGAATACACAACAATCCCAAATCTATGGGACACAGTGAAAGCAGTTCTGAGAGGGAAGTTCATAGCACTACAGGCCTACTTCAAAACAAAACAAAAAAAAAAAACAAGAAAAAATTTAAGAAACCATCTAACCCTACAACTTAAAGAATTAGAAAGATAACAACAAGAAAAGCCCAGAGTAAGTAGAAGGAAGGAAGTAATAAAGATCAGAGTGGAAATAAATGACATAGAAACTAAAAAATAAAATAAAATAAAATACAAAAGATCAATGAAACCAATATCTGGTTCTTTGAAAAGATAAATAAGATTAATAAACCTTTAACCAGACTCATGAAGAATAAAAGAGAGAGGACCCAAACAAATAAAATCAGAAATGAAAGGAAAAGTAACAACTGGCATCCCAGAAATACAAAGGATTGTAAGAAAATACTATGAACAATTATATGCCAATAGCTGGACAATGTGGATGAAATAGACAAATTCCTGGAAACATACAATCTTGCAAAACTGAATCAGGAAGAATCGGAAAACCTGAAGAGACCAATTACAACTAAAGAAATTAAAGCAATAATAATAATAATAATAATAAAACTCTCAAAAACAAAAGTCCTGGACTGGATGGCTTCATAGACGAATTTTACCAATTATTCAAAGAAGAAATAACACCTATCCCCCTCAAACTATTCCAAAAAATTCAAGAGGCAGGAAGACTTCAAGCTCTTTTTATGGGGGTAAGCATTATCCTAATTCCAAAACCAGATAAAGACACTACAAAGAAAGAAAATTATAGGCCAATATCCGTGATGAACATAGATGCTAAAATCCACAACAAAACAGTAGCAAATTGTATCCAGCAATACATCAAAATATCATACACCATGATCAAGTGGAATCTATTCCAGGGATGCGAGATTGGTACAATATTTGGAAATCAATAAATGTGATTTGCATAAACAAAATAAAAGATAAAAATCACATGATCATAACAATGGATTCAGAAAAAGCATTTTATAAAATCCAGCACCCATTTATAATAAAAACTCTCAGCAAAGAGGGAATAGAGGGATCTTACCTCAACATAACAAAGGCCATATATGAAAAGCCTAGAGCCAACATTATACTCAATGAACAAAAACTAACAGCATTTCCCTTAAGACAAGGAATAAGACAGGGATGTCTGCTTTCACCACTCTTATTCAACACTAGAGGCCCATTGCACGAAGAGATTCGTGCAATAGGCCTTCCTTCCCTTGGCTTCCAGTACCGGTTTTCCTCCAGCACCTGGGACCCAGGCCTTCGCTCTGGCCAGAGTCTGCTGCCTTTGCTGCAGGCACCGGCCAGAGTCTGCCGCCTTTGTCTTCACTGCAGACTCCGGCTGGAGTCTGCCATCTTCGCTGCAGGCACCGGCCAGAGTCTGCCGTCTTCGTCTTCACTGCAGACTCTGGAGTCTGCAATCTTCATCTTCGCTGTGGCCAGAGTGCTGCTCCTATAGATCCCTTCGCCCCCCGCCCTCCCTCTCATAGCAGGCGTCCTGCCCCGCCTGGCCAGTCCATGCCTGGAGCAGCTGGGCGGTGGCCATCTTTCTCCTTCTAATTTGCATATTCCCTCCTGATTGGCTGGTGGGCGTAGCAGAGTAATAGTTAATTTGCATGTTTCTCTTTTATTAGTGTAGACAGTACTGGAAATTCTAGCTACAGTGATCAGACAAGAAGAAGAAATAAAAGGCATCCAAATTGGAAAGGAAGGAGTAAAACTGTCATTATTCGTAGATGACATGATATTGTACATGATATTGAAAACTCTAAAGACTCCACTGAAAAACTACTAGACCTAACAAATGAATTCAGCAAAAGATCAGGATACAAAATTAATATTCAGAAATCAGTTGCATTTTTATACATCAACTAGAGGCCTGGTGCACGAATTCATGCATGGATGGGGTCCCTTGACCTGGCCGGCAATCGGGGCAATGGGGGACATCTAGCTCAGTCCCGATAGGGGCCGATCAGGGGCCAGCTGGCGGGGGGGAGGGACCATGGAAGGTTGGCCGGGCACGGGAGGTTGGCTGTGGGAGCACATTGACCACCAGGGGGCAGCTCCTGTGTTGAGCATCTGCCCTGTGGTGGTCAGTGCGCATCATAGTGACTGGTCGACCGGTTGTTCGGTTGACTGGTCATAACGGTTGCTTAGGCTTTTATGTCTATAATAATAAAAGTGTAATATGCTAATTAGACCAGGCAGCTGAACGACCTTCCAGGTGACCTTCTGGATGAAGCCGGGGCTGCGAGGGCCGAGGCAAGCCGCTGCGGCTGCAGCTGCAGGGGCCAAGCCCCTTGCATGAATTTCATGTATCGGGCCTCTAGTATATAGACTAGACGCCCGGTGCATGAAATTTGTGCACGGGGGGGTGGGGGGGGTGGGGTCCCTCAGCCCAGCCTGCACCCTCTCCAATCTGGGACCCCTCGAGGGCAGTCGGACATCCCTCTCACAACCCAGGACTACTGGCTCCCAACTGCTCACCTGCCTGCCTTCCTGATTGCCCCTAACCACTTCTGCCTGCCAGCCTGATCACCCCCTAACCACTCCCCTGCCAGCCTGATTGATGCCTAACTGCTCCCCTGCCAGCCTGTTTGCCCCTAATTGCCCTCCCCTGCAGGCCTGGTCACCCCTAACTTTCCTCCCCTGCAGGCCTGGTCCCCCCCAACTGCTCTCCCTTGTAGGCCTGGGTCCCTCCCAACTGCCCTTGCCTGCAGGCCTGGTTGCCCCCAACTTCCCTCCCCTGCTGGCCATCTTGTGGTGACCATCTTGTGTCCACATGGGGGCAGCCATCTTGTGTGTTAGAGTGATGGTCAATCTGCATATTACTCTTTTATTAGGTAGGGTAGAGGCCTAGTGCACGGGTGGAGGCTGGCTGGTTTGCCCTGAAGGGTGTCCCGGATCAGGGTGGGGGTTCCCTTGGGATGTGGGGCGGCCTGGGCGAGGGGCTTGTGGTGGTTTGCAGGCCGGCCACGCCCCCTGGAGACCCAAGCGGAGGCCCTGGTATCTGGGGTTTATTTATCTTCTACAATTGAAACTTTGTAGCCTGGAGCGGAGCCAAGCCTTCTGCTTGCTCCTTGGAGGCAACCATTTCTGTTGGGATTTATGTATCTTCTATAATTGAAACTTTGTAGCCTTAAGCAGAGGCCTGGGCCAGCCAGGGTGTGCGGAAAGCTTGGCTTCCTCCATCGCCGGGGGCAACCCTAGCCTCCTGCTCTTTCCAGCTCTGTGGCTGCTGCCATTTCTGTTTGGATTTATGTATCTTCTATCATTGAAACTTTGTAGCCTTGAGTGGAGGCCTAGGCCAGCAAGGGCAGGCGAAAAGCTTGGCTTCCTCCATTGCGGGGGAAACCCAAGCCTCCTTTCTGCTCTCTGTGGCCGTAGCCATCTTGGTTGGGTTTATTTGCAGATTTGCTCCTGATTGGCTGGTGGGCGTGGCTTGTGGGCGTGGCTGGTGGGTATAGCGGAGTGGTGGTTAATTTGCATATTACTCTTTCATTAGATAGGATAATGAACTATCAGAAAGAGAAACTAAACAGCAGTCCCATTTACAATTGCATAAAAAAAATAAGGTACCAAGGAATAAATTTAACCAAGGAGGTAAAAGACCTGTACTCAGAAAACTGTAAGACATTAAAAAAAGAAACTTAGGAAGATAGAAACAAGTGGAAGCATATATATATTGTGTTCATGGATTAGAAGAATTAACATCAATAAAATACTACCCAAAGCAATCCATAGATTCAATGTAATTCCATTAAAAAACAAAAGAAAAATATCCCTCTTGGTTTTGTCTTTGGTACACTTGAGAATCTATAGTATATCAATCAAACAAAGAGATGTTTTTTTTTTTTCTTGGGAGTGAACACATCAAAAAGAACCATATTTTCCATTAATTCAGTGGCTGTTATGTGATGCTGGTAAACTTACTCTCTCAGAAGGTCTGTCACCTCACTTGGAATGGCTTAAGTTTCAGTTTCCCGATCTATCATCAGAGCACAACTTCCTATAACATGCTTTACTTCTGGATCTCTGCCAGTCCAGCACTTTTGAACTCAATGCTTCGCTCTAGCAATAATTTCCTACCTCACCCTTCTCTCTCCAACCTATCACACAGAATGTTTATGGAGTAAGATTCTAATTTCATCCTGTCATTTCTTGTTCAGAAAATTCCAGGGATCGCCCATTTCCTATAAACTCTTGTGACTAGCCAGAAACTCTCTCCCTCCCATTTTAAGTTCAGTTTAAATTCAGCTCCTTTCTTCTGAACTCTCCCCAATTACTACTGTGCACATCACATTTCTGAAATTAGTGACCATTATTGGTATGTTTCTTTAGGACTTAATCCCATATTGACTTGGATTGTTATTTAACTGATTCCTGTCAGCATCTTCTCTTTCCAACTAGATTGTAAACTCCACACAGAGCGAAGGTGCTCACCTTAAAAGTTGCATTTGTGTCTCCTCCTAGTTTTAGGCAGTTGTTACGCATACATTTGGTGCTCAATACATTTAAGAAATAGCTGTGTGCGAAATAGCTGTGATCTTTTTATTCTATTTTTTAAAATACCAATCATGACACACTAAATTGATTTGCTCATGACTAAAGGATTATAATCTACATATAAAATACTTTATGCTCCTTGAATTCAAATGAGGTGTATAGAATTGTTTTTGAAAAATGCTTACAACAAAATAGTACTTTGAATTCTCATTCTGTTCCTGACAGCTTGAGTTACAATTATTATCTTTAGGGTTATTTTGAGATCACTTCTTACCATATTCTACCATAGCATTTAGAATCAATTCCTCCTCCCACTTCTACTTTTTGAAATTTGGGACACTGTTAAATAAAACAAAGTGTCATCTAGATTTCTCTTTCTTGCTGTCTTGACAAACTTTAGTGGCATATAAATAAACATTTCAGGATTAATTTTAATTAGACCACTTGCAGATGAATAAAAGCAGGTATAGTCATACTTTCATGTATTTACATATCTTAGGAACTTGCATGAGCCTTATTGCCTAATCATACAGAATCTGAATCCCACTGTTGCCACGTTACTTACCCTGAGCCTTTATTTTCACATCCATACAATGGGAATAATAATACCAACTTCAAAGAATTTTGGAGGGTTAAAGTAGATCGTGCAAGTACAGAGTTTAGGACAGAGCCTGGGACACACAAGTGTTCCATGACTGGCTTATCACTATAACAAATAAATGTATCTCAAACTTCCTTTAGGTTCATAAAGCAAGGTTCAATCATAAGAACAAAAGTAAGATTAATTTTTCTCTTTAAATATGTAGCTCAGTGACTTTTCTTTCTTTTTTAAAATTTTACTGATTGATTTTAGATAGAGGGAGTGAATCATCCATCTGCTGTTCCACTTATTTTCGCACTCATTGGTTGCTTCCTGTATTGTTTTGCCCCCACCAGAGATGGAGCAACCTTGGCTTACCCAGACTACCCAGGTGGTGCTCTAACCAACTGAGCTATCTGGACAGGGCCTTGAGCTCAGCGATTTTCAACCTTTTTCATCTAATGACACACAAACTAATTACTAAAATTCTGTGGCACACCAAACAATATATATTTTTTGTGGATCTGACCAAAAATGGTATAATTTTGATTCATTCACACGGGACGGCTATTGTGTTGGCTGTTGTCATTTTTTTATTTGACAATCTAAAAGAGGTCAGTGTCCTGACTAATGGTCAGGTATTGCATATTTTAAACATTCTTATGGCATACCAGTGTGTCTCTGTCACAATGGTTGAAAATCGCTGAGCTAGCTAATTTTTGTGATTGGCTTATTTATTATATACAATTCCACTGCTGGTTTTATATATCATAAATATCCCTGAGGAAAGGCTCTATTGGTGGTGCTGGATAAGCATTATATAATAAGAAATGTCTATGTAAACTAAAACAACATATGTATCCAATAACTTGCCCAGTCATGCTAATCTCATTTAGATTTCTTTTCACTTTATAAAATGTCGTTTTTTAAAAAAAACCACAAGTTCCTGTGTTAAACGAAGTGTGCTTTAACTCAGCAAAATTATTGCACACAATACTTATACATAACACTTAAGATGTTCACGGGGCTGCTTTCGAACAAAGGGAGACCTGACGCTTCATTTCAGCCTTCCAAATCAAAGGCTTGTCCAGTTATTTTTATATTCCTCCTTGTCTTTGTCCACCCTTATCTTACCTAGGTCTTGCTTCTTCTAGGGTGTTTTTGATTGCAGGAGTTTGGCAGTGAACAGAAAACAACAAACTTTCCACAGAGTATTTTTCACCCTAACCTGTTCAATTTAACACTGCAAATACAGTGTCTCATCCATTCTCCTGGAAACACTGGCCCAGAGTGGACCAGGCACAGGGGATCTGCATTCCTTCCAAAATTCCTTCCAAAAAAGGGAGTGATCAAGATTCCCCTTACCCCCAACTCAGTAGTTGGCTAAAGAGGGCTGCGTTCTGCGCTGAGGCTAAGGCTTTGACAACTGAGCCAAAAGTGGAGACCTCTGGGGATTCACCTTCAGTCCCCACTTTCGAGATTGTTGCATATGCGTGTCGGGGGACGGGTGCGGGGTCGGGGGTAGGAGGGAGTGTACCCAGAAAGCGACGGCAGAAACACACCTGCAACAGCAGGTAGAAATCAAGGAGTCCGTCAGAAACCCCAGGCTCCACCGACTGCCACTCAGAGGCGACTTAATCCCACCCCCGAGATGGGGCGGAGCGTAGGAACGGCGTTCGAGAACCCCGCCCCTTTCCTCGGCTGGCCCCGCCCACACGGCTGAGCCCCGCCCTAGACGCCGGCGGAGCGCGCCCAGCCCCTAGGTCCGCCAGTCCCTGTCGTCACGTCCGGGGGCGGGCCGGGACGCCGGGGACGGGCCCGGGCGGGGCTGGGACGCCGGTGGGGGGGCGGGGGGGAGGCCGGGCAGGGCGGGGGTGGGGTTGTGGCGGTGCTTTGGGTGACAGCGGTCCATAATGAAGGTGGCTGCGGCGAGGCGCCCGGCTCCGCAGCGCCGGGTGGGGGTGGCGCCGGGGCCGCGCCTGTGAGACCTCGGGGGCCGGCGCGGGGAGATGGGGGCCCGGCGCGGGGAGTGAGGTGGCGGCGGCCGGGGCGGCGAGCGCAACTTTCGCCGGAGGGGCTCTCACACTTCCTCCTCTGGCTCGCGGGCCTCCACCTGCAGCCCCTCTGCCCCCGCGGGACCGGGACGGCGACGGCGACGGCGGGGGCATGTGGCGCTGGGTCCGGCAGCAGCTGGTAGGTACCTCCGACCTCCCGCTCGCTCCCGCGCGGCCTCTCGGGCCGGGGTTGGCGGGGCCGGGCCGGTGGCGCGGCGCCGGGCTGGGGCGTCGGGCTTAGGCCGCAGCGGAGGCGGGAGCGGGGCCGGGGCCGGAGCCGGAGCGGGCGAACCCCGCGCAATCCCGCGCGCGCCTCGCCTCCCAGCCCGGGTCGCCGGGGGCTGGCTGCGGGAGGCGGCCGCTTCCTGCCCGCGCTTCTGGGCGACTCCCTCCTCCTCGCCGGTCCTCGGCGGCTGCGGCCCGGAGCGGGGATCCGGAGCAAACGGGGCGAGGGCACGGAAAGTGGAAAGAAAGAGGCCGGCGTTTCCTGCCTCTAGCCATTTGCGACACGTTGGAGGGGAGGACTCGGCTTCAGCCTCTCGCGTCCCTGTTTGTGCAAGTCCCAGTGTGGCGTTGGTTCTCAAAAGGAGGGTTCGTGTCCTGGTCTCACCCCTCCCCGCGGAAGGAGTGTCCCCCAAAGCCTGGGTGAGGGACAGAAGATATCCCAACGCCCCGTTTAGATTCGGAAGAGATTTGTATGTGAGTTCTGTCCTCCCACGCACCCCAGGTGAAACTTTTGGAATGTCGTCGACCTTATTTCCCTCCCCCCCCTCCCCCCCGTCCTCCCGAAGGCAGTTTGAGCGAAATAGGGTTGGAACCAGTGGAACATGTCGGGGTGAGGGGGACGAAATCCTAGACGAGGGCGATGTGAGGCACATCAAAAGCGCCACGTTCTTAGAATTAGTTCGGAGAGAGAAATGTTCCCTGCCTCTTGGCGAACACAGCCCGAGGGCAGCAGCGGAAATGTGGGACGAAAGTTGCTCCCGGCCGCGGAAGCCTCACCTGGTCCGGAGGAGGGAGGAGGTCTGTGACGGGCTGGCTGCTTCACCTCTAGATCGCTTTAGTGAAATGCTCCTGCAGCGCAGGGGTTCCGTGCATTCATTCAAAAGGCAGCGAAGCAAAAACGATTTTGGGGAGACAAAAGCGTTGGGGAACTCTCTTTCCCTGCCTCAGGAACAGCAGTTTGACGTGAAGACTGCGAAGTATGCGGTTTCCGAGCCAGCCTTTATTTTGCAGTGGGCATTATTCTAAAAATAAAATTTAAAAAAAATCTTATATATGAAACTAGCACTGCCTGCCACTCCCTCAAACAAATGTTGGCTATTTTTAGTTAATTGTGAATTCAGATAGCCCAGATATATGCCTTATTAGGAAATCAAGCTAATGATCTTCTATAATAATAAAAGCGTAATATGCTAATTAGACCGGACAGCCCAACGACCTTCCAGAGGAAGCCAGGGCTGCAAGGGCCTAGCCCCTTGCACGAATTTTGTGCATCGGGCCTCTCGTATCATTATAATACCATACTGTGGTGAGACTTTGTTGCACGTAAGCCATAGCACAGTAACTTGACTCGAAGTTAATTATTTTTTTCCTGAAGTTAATTATTACAGGTCTGATCTCATGCTTTTGATTTGCCAGTCTTCCTGTATAGAAGGGTTATTTAGCTGATGGTGTTTTTGTCTGGTAGGAAGATCATTCTGAAGTGGTTCTCTGAAAGCTTTTCCTGTAGATGAAGACACAGCTTCTCAGTGTTGGGTATTTTTTGTTAATCTGAATAAAAGCCTGCTTGTATAACCTCTCATGTTCAAGACAGACAATGTGGTCATGTGTTTTAAAAATGACTTCAAATGAATGCAACCTAAAGGAAGGGCGGGAAGTTGTCTGGCTAATTTCTAAGACGACAAGTCGAACAAGTTGCTGTGGGTAAAAAATGCTGTCTCTGACGTTTAGTTGCTCACCTCATTGGTTTTATTTTTAAGTTATCAGATCTTCTAAGTATGTAATCAAACCTATGCCAATTTAGGACTTTGTACCTTTGATTAACTTTGTACAGCCACTTAAATTATACATTAAGGATAGTAATGAAAGCATATTTTACTATCCCAGTCATAAGCAGCTATTTTAGTTACTCTACCAGGAATTACTCAAAGTCTAGTTTAGATTATACTTCTATTTGCTCAATAGATTGAGTCATCCATGTCTTTTAGGAAGAGACTTATTTTAAAAATTGATATAAATAGGACAAAATTGGGAAAATTAATATGCAAATCAAGGATAGGTTTTTGGAGTTCTAAACATACTTTATTCATTATATGAAACCTGATTTTCAACAACTTTTCTTGCCCAAAAAGTTTATAGTCATTTTATTATAGAAATAAGTATTATGCTCTAGTACTTTCTCCTTAATTAAAGAAATGCTTGACTCCTTATCTCCACCAAGTATTTCCACTAACTAGAATTGATGAGGAAAATCAGGAGGTTGTCAGAAGCTTGATGTTTTCTGTTAGAGAAGTAGAGTGGAAATAATATCATTTCCCTTTTCTTTTCTCAGAGAGAGTGCAGAAAACATCGATGAGAGAGAAAACCATAAATGATTTGCCCTGACCGGGGATCGACCCCCAACCTAACTATGTGCCCTGACCAGGACTCAAACCCATGACCCTTCAGTTTATGTGACAACGCTCCAACCAATTGAGCCACACTGGCTAGGGCTCTCTTTCTCTTTTGTTCTTTCTTTTCTGGCTCTCAAAGAAGTTATTTTACACTAAGAAAAATTTTTTATGTCTTTTTGGTACAGTTAGTATTATCCATAGTGTACTCATTTCTAGCCGCATATGTGTATTAACTCAGAGATAGGATGACAGCGTTTTCATTATAATAGTGGAAATGTCATTAGCTACTAACTGTTTTCTAATATTTAGATTTGTATAGTAATTATTAACCATATTTGCTATTAAAATTCTAATTAATTAAATTAAAATTTTGTGTGACTATTACCTACTGTATTAGAAAGATCAGAGTAGAACGTTATCATTATCACAGAAAATTCTACTGGGCAGTACTACAGACTTTTAACTGAAAGTCTTTTTCAATAAATATTTTAGTTGATATGTAATATTTACAGGGCAATGCTATGTTTTTAAAGCACATCCTGGGTGCAGACATTATAAGGTGCTAAATACTGAGGATACAAATGTAGGTCAGTGAGCGCCTTAATTCATCTTTTTATGCTCAGTGTCTTCCACAGTACTTGACATAGAGTAGACATTGGGTTCATGTTTGCTCAATAAATAGGCAAAGAAAGAATGAATCCCATGGTATTGCTTCTGTGTTCAGAGATACAGTGACAAAATCCAAGAGTGACCAGTCCAGAAGAAAGCTAGAAAATGGCTGTACTTTTACAAAAATACAACTGAATGTTTCATACTTGTTTTGGCAGTGGTGGAAGGGCTGATAAGATTGTTTTCTGATTCACTGAGAAAAATGGGAAGCTCTTAACCTAAACTGTCTCAACTTTCTGTTTTCTCACCACACACACTGAACTTGTTTATAATTGTACTAAATTCTTCCCTTTCCACCTGTCACAAGGTAGGTGTGATAGTCCTCTTTATCCTGTAGCCTGTTTTCAACTTAGCAGCTAGAGTGATCTTATTTAAACACAAGTTAGATCATGTAATTCCTATATTTACAACCTTCTAAGGATTTGCCTTCTTGCTCACAGTAAAATTAACTGCTTGTGCTATTAATCCTGTTCTCCACAGTCCCCATCAAGTATCTGTACTTGTATGTTTAGTCTTTACCTTTAACCTGTGAACATGTTTAAGCCTCTCTCTACTATTTTAATTTGTACAGTACCTGAAAATGTCATATTATTTTCAAATTTTTAAAAAATAGGTCTTTTCTGAATAACTGTGCCATCTAATACACATGAAGTGTGGCTAGTTCGAATTGAGATATTCTTAAGTATAAAATAAACACAGGATTTCAAAAACAGTATGAAGAAAAAGGAATGTAAAATCTCAATTTTTTATATGAGTCACATGTTAAAGTAATATTTTGGATATATTGGGTAAAGTAAAATACTGTAATTCATTTTACCTATTTCTTTTTACTTTTAAAAAATATGATTACTAGAAATTTTAAAATTATAAATGTGGCTTGCATTTGTGGCTCATTTATATTTCAGCTAGTGCTGCTGTGTTTCTATCTATATATATAAAAGCCCAGCGACCAGAATGGTGGAACAACCAGAACGACCGGTGGCTATGATGTGCACTGTGGCAGCCAACCAGCCTGATCCGGGCCCTGATAGGCCCATTTACCCCCCCCCCCCCCCTCAGGCCGGGCCCCTGATCCGCCCCCAACACCCTGATCCGGGGTGGGGCCGGCCAGCCAACTGCCTGCGGCCCCTCCCCCCTGTTGACCCGGCCCAATGGGCCCCCATTGGGGTGGGCCAGATGGACCCCACCTGTGCACCAATTCGTGCACTGGGCCTCTAGTATAGTATATAAGTCTAGATATCTCAGTAGACTAAATATCTGAGGGTAGGGGCTATATCTTGCTTGTCTTTATATCCCTTGCTCTCAAAACAGCAGCTGGCCCATTGTAAGTACTCATATACCAAATGTTGGTTGAATAAATGAGTGTCAGATTTATTTCAGCATCAGTTTGGAAGTACTAGTACCTGCATTCTTTGCCTTTCTCTCAAGGAATGAAGAGTAGGAAAAGGAAGCTCAGGCCTCTGATAGTATTATTTTGATGTGACTAATAAGTTTTAGTCTCATGAATTAATATTTAAGAACCTAAATCTTTGAATGTTTGCTGCTTTTATCTCTATGTTCAGGCATATATTTTTAGATACCCAGTTTTTCATTTGGTTAGGGAGAGTCAAGTATTAGAAGAATCCCAACTATCCCAGCAGTACTGAAGTTGGTATCTTGACCAGATTCCAGATTCTTGAACCTTATGATTCCAATATTGTCATTAAATATCCCTGTAGCTGTTTTCAACTTAGCAGCTAGAGTGATCTTATTTAAACACAAGTTAGATCATGTAATTCCTTTATTTACAACCTTCTAAGGAATTGCCTTCTTGCTCACAGTAAAAACCAAAGTCTACTTGATCTGTATCCCCACCTCCCCAAATCACTTGTTCTCATTTCCCATCACTCTTCACTCGCTTTATCCACACTGACTCTCTTGAAATTCATCAGAAGTGTCAGGCCTACAGTGCTTAAATCCCAGAATCTTTGTCCTGGCTGTTACTTCTGCCTGGAATGTTCTACCTCCAATTATCTGCTGTCTCCTTTACTCCCTTCATGTCTTTACTCAATTGTTATAAGTGAGGCCTTTTCTGGAAATTCAGTATGAAATTGTAACGCTCCCCAACACTTCCCTATCCCCCTCCCATGCTTTTTATTTCTCTTAGCCCTTATCACTATTCAATATACTCTGTACTTTTATTTTTTATCTCATTTATCCTATGAAGGCAGTGATTTTGGTCTATTTGTTTTAGTTTTCCATATAACCACAGCTGTTTCTCAACTCTGCATCCACATTTAGGTAATACCATTTCTTTCTCATTTATTCATTCATTCACTCAGACATTTTCTGAGCACCTACTCTGTGATAGCATGTTACTAGGCTCTGGAAGTACCAAAATGAACCCCTGTTTTAGCCAGTCTTTTAGGAGTCTCTTCTTCCCTAATGGATATATATTGCATTGTTGTCATTTTTTTTTTTCCTATTACAAAAAGTGTTTTAATGACTGTTCTTATTTATGTATTTTAAATTTTTAAAAAATTGATTTGAGAGAGAGAGAGGTAGGGAAGAGGGGGGGGGAGAGAGAGAGAGAGAGAGAGAGAGAGAGAGAGAGAGAGAGAGAGAAACATTGATGTGAGAGAAACATTGATTGGCCTCCAGCCTGAAATCTGGACATGGGCGCTAACAGGGTATCAAACCTGCGATGGGATGTCGCTCAACCAACTGAGCCACATTGGCCAGGGGCCAGGGCTATGTGTTTGTTTTAAATTGAAATACTTAGCAGTGGAACTGCTGAGTCATAGGGAATACACATTATGACTGTTACTAAATGTTGCCAAATTATTTTCCCAAACAGGAGAGTTCCCCTTTCCCTACATCTTGGTCAATACTTTGTACTGTTAGACTTAAAAAAATTTACCAATCTGATGGCTGTGATTTATATCTCTTTTTTTTTCCTCTAATTTGTATTTTTCTGATTGCTGGTGAAATTCCGGTGTCCTGTATTTCATTCATATGAATAGATTACCCATTTTTCTATTGGGTAGTTTGTCATTTCCTTATAGTTCCTTCTGTAGTCTGGATGCTAATTATTTGTTGTATATGTTGTAAATATCTTCTTCCAGTCTGTCCCTTGTTTTTCACTTGTTCATAATGTCTTTTGATATAGAAATGTAAAATTTATTTGTAAGTAATTGCATTAGGCACATGATTTCTGCTTTTTTTTTTTTTTTTTTTTTTTACTTATTTAGAAATTCCTTTCCTATACCAGGATCAGAAAGCGGTTTTTCTAATGTTTTGTGCAAAGTACCTTAAAATTTAGTTTGTCAACATTTAGGTGCTTAATATAGATGGAATTGATTTTTGTATATGGAATAAAGTAAGTAATTTATTTTCTTCCATATGAAAAGTTACTTATCCCAGTGCAGTTTATTGAATGAACCATCTTTTCACCACTAATATATGTTGTTTGCCTTTTCTGTCATAAATGAGCATTCTTTCAATATCTTGTATTCCTTCTAGGTTCTCTATTCTGTTTCATGCATCTGTTGACCTATTGGGGCACCAATAATACACTGTCTTAAAAATATATGTATATATATATATGTGTGTATATATATATATAATTGTTTAAAGTATTACATACTAGAGGCCTGGTGCACGAATTTGTGCACCAGTGGGCTCCCTGGGCCTGGCCTGTGGGATCGGGCTGAAACCGGCTCTCTAACATCCCCCGAGGGGTCCCAGATTACGGGAGGGCGCAGGCCAGGTCAAGGGACTCCACTGGTGCACGATCGGGGCCAGGGAGGGATGCGGGAGGTTGGTCAATAGGGGAGGAGTTGCGGGAGGGCTCCAGGGCGTGTCCAGCCCATCTCATTTAGTCCCAATCGGCTGGACCCCAGCAGCAAGCTAACCTGCTGGTCAGAGCGTCTGCCCCCTGGTGGTCAGTGCACGTCAGAGCGAGCGGTTTAGCGGCCTTAGCATATCATTAGCATATTATGCTTTGATTGGTTGAACGAATGACGGGACACTTAGCATATTAGGCTTTTATTATATAGCAGGTCTCCTTTTTCTCCCATTGACCCCTGCCCCTCCCCAACCACTCCTACCCCACCACCCAAGTGTCCATGTCCGTTGGTTATGCTTATATGCGTGTATACAAGACCTTTGGTTGATCTCTTATCCCCCTCCCCCACCTTCCCTCTGAGGTTTGACAGTCCATTCGGTGTTTCTCTGTCTCTGGATCTATTTTTGTTCATCAATTTATGTTGTTCATTATATTCCACAAATGAGTGAGATCATGTGATATTTATCTTTCTCCAAATGGCTTATTTTACTTAGCATAATGCTCTCCAGGTCCATCCATGCTGTTACAAATGGTAAAAGTTACTTCTTTTTTATAGCAGTATAGTATTCCATTGTGTAGATGTACCACAGTTTTGTTTTGTTTTTATTTTTTAAAGTATTACATATGTCTTCTTTTCCCCCGATTGACACCCCTCTGGCCACTCCCACCCCCAAGGCCAAACCCCTACTACCCCAGGGTCTGTGTCCATTGGTTATGCCTAATATGCATGCATACAAGTCCTTTGGTTTATCTCTTAGCCCCCCTCCCCTGCCTTCTCTCTGAGGTTGGACGGTTTGTTCAATGCTGCCTTGTCTCTGGATCTATTTTTGTTCATCAGTTTATGTTGATCATTATATCCCACATATGAGTGAGATCATGTGATACTTATCTTTCTTTGACTGGATTATTTTGCTTAGCATAATGCTCTCCAGATCCATCCATGCTGTTGCAAATGGTAAGAATTCCTTCTTTTTTATGGCAGCATAGTACTCCATTGTGTAGATGTAACACAGGTTTTCATCCACTCATCTGTTGATGGGCACTTGGGCTGTTTCCAGATCTTAGCTATTGTAAATTGTGCTGCTATGAACATAGGGGTGCATATATCCTTTCTGATTGGTGTTTATGGTTTCTTGGGATATATTCCTAGAAGTGGGATCACTGGTCAAATGGGAGTCCCATTTTTAACTTTTTGAGGAAATGCCATACTGTTTTCCACAGTGGCTGCCCCAGTCTGCATTCCCACCAGCGTGCACGAGGGTTCCTTTTTTTCCACATCCTCGCCAGCACTTGTCATTTGTTGATTTGTTGATGATAGCCATTCTGACAGGTGTGAGATGGTACCTCATTGTTGTTTTGATTTGCATCTCTCGAATGATTAGTGACTTTGAGCATGTTTTAATTTATCTCTTGGTCTCTGTACTTCCTCTTCCGAAAAGTGTCTATTTAAGTCCTTTGCCCATTTTTTGATTGGATTGTTTATTTTCCTTTGTTAAGTTGTATGAGTTCCCTATAAATTTTGGAGATTAAACCCTTACCTGAGATAACATTGGCAAATATGTTCTCCCATGCAGTGGGCTTTTTTGTTTTGTTGATGGTTTCTTTTGCTGTGCAGAAGCTTTTTGTTTTGATACCACCCACATAGCCGTGGTATTTTGTGGAAGAGCCACACTCAAACGGTCAAAGAGCCGCATGTGGCTCATGAGCCGCAGTTTGCCGACCACGGGTCTAGGGCAATACCTGACTATTTAGTCAGGGCACTGACCTCTTTTCCCTTAGAACTTTAAATTTAAAAAAATTACAACAGCTAACACAACAATAGCCATCCGGTGTGAATGAATCAAAGTTATACATATTTTTTGTCAGATCAGTAAAAAATGTATTTTTTGGTGGGCCATAGAATTTTAGTAATTAATAAATGTGTGCCATAAGATGAAAAAGGTTGAAAATCACTGTCCTAGACTGTGGGTTAGTTTCCTAATGATAATGTTACCTGTAGATTGAGATAAAGTTTTCAGTGGTCTATTATAAAACAAGAAAAACTAGGTCATATTTGTGTGTGTGTGTTTGTGTGTGTATGCATATGTGTGTATGTCTTTGGTTAAATTTATAGACGTCCTTGTTTTTGAGGACTGTCTTGTAAATTTTTTAAAAATAAACTTTAAAAAACTGTGGTACATCTACACAATGGAATACTATCTATCTATCTATCTATCTATCTATCTATCTATCTATCTGCCTAAGCGACCATCGCAACCGAACGGACGACTAAACAGGCTGCATGGGGCAACCAGGCCGGCAGGGGACAACCAAACGACCGAGCTGCAGGCTGCGTGGGACGGCCAGGCCATCAGGGGGCGACCAAACACTGAGCAGCAGGCTGCGTGGGGCGGCCAGGCCGGCAGGGGGGTTAGTGAGGGGCGACCAAATGACCGAACATCAGGCTGTAGGGGCGACCAGACCCACGGGGGGCGGGGGGGGGGGGGCATTTGGGGGCGACCAGGCTGGCAGGGGGGGCAATAAGGGGCGACCAGGCCGGTTGGGCAGGGCAGTTGGGGGCAACAAGGCCGGCAGGGGGGGCAGTTAGGGGCGATCAGGCAGGCAGGCAGGTGAGCAGTTAGAAGCCAGTGGTCCCAGATTGTGAGAGGGACATCCAACTGCCGGTTTAGGCCCGATCCCCAGAATCGGGCCTAAACCGGCAGTCAGACATCCCCTGAGTGGTCCCGGATTGGAGAGGGTGCAGGCTGGGCTGAGGGGACCTCCCCCTCCCCCCCCCCCGTGCACGAATTTTGTGCACCAGGCCTCTAGTGCCGCTATAAAAAAGAAGGAACTTTTACCATTTGCAACAGCATGGGTGGAACTGGAGAGCATTATGCTAAGTGAAATAAGCCAGTCGGAGAAAGATAAATATCACATGATCTCACTCATATGTGGGATATAATGATCAACATAATTTGATGAACAAGAATAGATCCAGAGACAAATGGTAGGGGAGATGGGGAGGTTAGAGATCAACCAAAGGACTTGTATGGATGCATATTAGCATAACCAATGGACACAGACACTGGGGTGGTGGGGGCTTGCCCTGGGTGGGAATGACTCCGTTGGGTGTGGGGGGTGTCAATTGAAGAAAAAGGAGACATATGTAAAACTGTAGACAATAAAAAAAAGTTTTTAATCTTAGGATAGTTTTAGATTTACAGAAAAGTTGTAAAGATACTAACAGAATTGTTATACATTCCCTTACCCAGTTTCTCTTCTTTTCAACATCTTAGGTTACTATGCTACATTTGTTATACCAGTGAACCAATATTAGTACATTATTATTAACCAAGCTTCATACTTTATTCCGATGTTTTTAGTTTTTCATTAATATCCTTTTTCTGGTTCAAACTCCCATCTGGGATAAAACATTACATTTAGTTTCATGTGTTCTTAGTCTTCTCTGGGCATTGACAATTTCTCAGACTTTTGAGAATTGTCTTTTAAATCTTAGATTGTTTTCCTTAACCTTCTTCTTTTTTTGTTAATATTATTGTTTTGAAAGAAATAAAATGTTGGTACATTTATGTCAGTTTCTCAATGAAAAGTTTTTATTGGTCTGTGAAATCCAAAACAATGTCTGGTTATCAGAAGCCAGTGTGGTGACCATTAATAATTAAAGATTTCTAAGTTTCCTAATTATGTTTTAATTTTGTTATGTAAGAAATATCTATTAGTAATAAAAAAAAAGTGAGTATAAGCTTAGAATTAATTTAATATTAAAGGGAAGAACTGATGATCTGATTTGTGACAGAAATCTGAGCATTCATTAGAGCTATGACTGTATGCAGAAGGCCATAGGAAGATCTGAATTCAGTTACTCAATGAAAGTAGACCAACTCATTACAAAGGTGTTACTTAGAATTACCAATATATAAAATGTGATCATGTATGACTTCAGCTTTCTTCATTTTTCATGTTAAAAAAAAAAATTCTCTCCATTTCAAATGAGGCAAGATCCTATCCATTTCCAAAGTTTTAATGCTTTAGACCTTAGCTCTTGATCATTTTCTCTTCTTCCTTGATCCCCTAATACTTTGTTCTTTCCCATAAATTTATGTTTCTCCCTCTCCCAGATTTTTCATTTCAAACCTAAAAATATGCTTATGATTTGCTTACACTAAAAATTTTCACTTGATCCAGCTTTTCAGTAGTTAACCACTTCCTCTTCTTCCTCTCCTCCCCTATTCATCAATCCATATTAGCAAAAGTCACCAATGATTTCCTAATTATTGAGTTCAGTGGTCTTTTTTTTTTTTTAGTTGAAATATTTTTTTTTTGCGTTTCTGCCATACCACTCTTGTTTTTCTTCCTTTTCGTGACCTTTCTTCTTTACTTCTTTTCTCCTACGTTTATCTTAAATGATAGCCCTGAGAATTCCATCTCTTACCCTTATTCTCTTCTTCCTCTGTATATTCTTAATAGGCAGTCATATATATATATTTGACTTCAACTATCATTCATGCTTGTCAGGTTCCAATCTCAAGTTCAGCCTTCTTTCCTAACCTCCAAACAAACATATCTAGTTGTTTACTGGATATCTGTATTGGGTGTCCCACATTGAAACCAGAAGATGATTCTAGTTTAATCTTAAATATGTAAGGGGAAATAGGAAATTAGGTGATATCTAAGGTAAATAAGGCTTAAATCACTAAGGTTTCATCAACTCCAAGTGGGCAGGGACTTGTCAAAAATTTTTATCATCAGTGATCCTTAGCACACTACAAAGCACATAGAAAGTACTCAGTGAATACTCTGATTGGTTGCTCAAGTAGATTCTTTTCATTATATGTAGAAGGCAAGAATTGCAGATCAGGCTGTAGCCGGTTTGCTCAGTGGATAGAGCGTTGGCCAGTGTACTAAAGGGTCCCAGGTCCAATTCCAGTCAAGGGCACGTGCCTGAGTTGTGGGCTTGATCCCCAGTCAGGGGCGTGCAGGAGGCAACTGATCAATGATTCTCTCTCATCATTGATGTTTCTATCTCTCCCTCTCCCTTCCTCTCTAAAATCAATAAAAATATATTAAAAAAAAAGAATTGCAGATCAGTAGTACAATTTTAATAGTATTATGCAGGATAAGTGAGCTTGCTGAAAGAACTGAAAATAAGCTCAAGTATTTTCTGTTTTAAAAAAATACATTTTCAAAATTATGTCAGTTTGACCCAGTGTTGCCAAATCACTTCTATGCTTAAAATTTAATTTTTCAAATTTTCATAGCAGTTTAGGATTTGCTGAATCCCTTTTTTCCCTAACCTTCTATAAACATATTTTACTTTCTTCTGAAGCATGTTTCTCAGGTTCCTAGCATATAAAATTATTAAGACAATTGTGTTCCTTTTCCTTCCACCTTAGTTTTTTTTTAATCTTTTGTTTTAATTCTTATCTAAATACCTAAATAGATTCACATAGCATCTTCATTCTTTGAGTTCAGTATATTTTTTATAGTTTAGAATTTCTTACGTAATACATTAGCTTATTTAAATCTGTACTTGGAACTATTTGTTACAGTTTCCTGGTTTGGATACTGGTTATACTGCTTATGGTATAAGCAGCAACTTCTAACATGAGTGATTCTGTTATAGACCCAAGATAGTGAATTCTTAGAAATAACTTATATTCAGCCATCCAAGTACATCATTGCTTTTCATTCCCATCAGACCCAATTTTCCCTGTTTCTAACAAATATTTTATAAATGCTCCTTCCTCGCTTATCCTATATAATAAAAGGGTAATATGCAAATTGACCAAACGGCCAAATGACCAGTCGCTATGACACACACTGACCATCAGGGGACAGATGCTCAACACACACTGACCATCAGGGGGCAGATGCTCATCTGTCTTTTATCCTGCCTTAGGCTCATTCTCCAAAAGGAATTTTGACTTTGAAACATTTAATCTCTTGGTTGTAATAGAGAACAATTACATATAGTTCTCTCAATGAGAATTGGAAATCACACTAAAGCAACCAATCAGGAAATGATAGATGAGTAGAAAAGCCTGTAGAGCAAAGTATATGATCATTCAGAAACATTATTTCAGTAATAATATTATTTGGATTGATTTGCTAAATATAAATGCTTGGTATTTCATTGTACCTATCTGATAACAGAAATGCCATACAGTTTTATTCTATATAAAATCAAGAGTCTTAAGGATTTTGAAAAACATTAAAAATGTGTATAATTATGGCAAGATGAAAGGTAGGATGTCTAGATTGTGGAAAGTGTACTGGTAGGTACAAGATAGTTGGTTTTTGTTAACTGCTGCTGCTGATGTTATTTGATAGCAGTTTCTAAGTTTAGGCATTCTTGAAAACAGGTTTCCTATATATAAAATTAGGACAATTGTGTATTTTCCTTTCACCCTACTTTTTTTTTTTTTTTTTTTTTTTTTACCTTTTGTGTCATTTCTTGCCTAAATAACTAAATGAGATTCACTCTGCATCTCTATTTATTTTTTTTACTTTAGTATGCTTTTTTAATGTTATTGTGTAGAATTTTGTGGTTGTATTTTTGTGATATATATATATTTTTAAATATTAAACTTTGAAGGTACTGTGTAAAAGATATGTTGTTTGACCGACTATATGTCTCTGGCCTGTCTCAGTTGTAGCCCACTGCTTCTAATATACTAAGGAGGACCTAGGAAGCCATCTTCATTGGCATTGTTTAAATATATTTTGATTGATTTCAGAGAGAGAGAGAGAAACATTAATGATGAGAGAATCATTGATTGGCTGTCTTCTGCACACCCCCTACTGGGGATCAGCCTGCAACCTGGGCATGTTCCCTGACTGGGAATTGAACCGTCGACGCCCAACCACTGGTCCACACCAGCCAGGCAATTGCCATTGTTTATGATTATGAAGGGAAAAGGAGAAAACTCAGAAGTGTTTGAGAAACCTGGGTAGAAATTTCTTTTTATCCATCTATTTCAAATCTGGATGCCAGTTAGAAGATTTACAAGTTTCACTCCTTATCTAGCCACTGTTCAGCTGATAAGCAGACCAGAAAAAGCCAAATTTAGGGTTCTTGATTATAGAAACCTAAATTCTTCCTTACTAAGGCCTGCAATTTTAAAATTTCATATAAGCTAAAACACTGTCACACATTTATTTTTGTCATAAATGTCTCTGATTCTATACATAGATATCACCAGTCTAGCAAATAGGATATTCATTATCATGGTTGAATTATGACCAAATAGGACTCTTCTAATCCAGGAAATCCATGGTGTAAAGTCCAGAATGGGTGAAATTTATATTTTTAATTGTGGTAAAATATGCATAACTTAAAACGTATTATTTTAACAATTTTTAAGTGTATAGTTCTGTGACATTTAGTACATTCACATTATTGTACAGCCATCTCCTGAACTTTTTCATTATCCCAAACTGAAACTTTGTATTCATTAAACACTCTCTATTCCCCGCTTCACCAAAGGCCTGCCAAACCCTGAATTTGACGTCTCTTTCTTATTCCTTATACTAGAGGCCCGGTGCATGAAGTTTTTGTACTGGGGCGGGCCTCAACCTGGCCTGCGCCCTCTCGTAGTCTGGGACCCCTTGCTCCTTACTGCCTGCCTGCTTGCTGCTCCTTAATGCTGCCGCAGATGTGGGAGAGGCTCCCACCGCCACTGCGCTCACCAGCCATGAGCCTGGCTTCTGGCTGAGTGGCGCTTCCCCGGTGGGAGTGCACTGACCACCATGGGGCAGCTCCTGCATTGAGCGTCTGCCCCCTGGTGGTCAGTGTGCATCATAGCAACCGGTCGTTCTGCCGTTTATCCATGGTGTAGCATATGTTAAAATTTCCTTCCTTTTTAAGGCTAAATACTATCCCATTGTATGTTTTTCCACATTTTGGGTGATCATCTGTCCAATGCACACTTGGATTGCTTCCATCTTTTGACTATTGTGAATAATATTACCATGAACATGCGTGTAGAATTATTTGTTCAAGTCTCTACTTTCACTTCTTTTGAGTATATATCCAGAAGTGGAATTGCTGGGTCATATGGTCATCTGTTTACTTTTTTGAGGAGCTGTCATACTGTTTCCAGGTGTCTGCACCACTTTACATTCCATTCAGCAGTGCACAGGGATTCCAACTGCTCCACATCCTTGCCAATACTTGTTTGTTGTTGTTTTTTAAAATAATAGTTATTCTAATGGGTGTAGAGTGATATCTCATATTTCATCATGGTTTTGATTTGCATTTTCCTAATAAGTTGATTTCTTTGACATGTGGAATGAACCCCACCAACTGTAAAGCTGTACAAATGGCTTTGATGCGTATAGGGTAAGTCTAGGAATACCAGACTAAAAAGTTTCCTATTAGCCTCTCTTTCACTAGTAATGGTAGATTTTGTTAAATAGCTAGCATATGTTACCTTTAAGAATCTTAAAGTCTGGAGGGCCAGATGGATATACAGACAAGCAATTAAAATTCATTGTTATAAAATCTAGAATGGGAGTGTATAAAAGGTTTGGTGGGTGTAGTCAATAGCAGATGCCGTCCTTTATTTCTGGAGAAGGGGTGTCAGGTAAAGCTCCACTGAGAAGGAAGTTCTGAAGCTGAAACTTGAAGGATGACTAAGCTTTTGCTGGAGGTATATGTTGGAGTAGGGAATCAAGTTTGGGAAGTAATGTAACCTGTCAGAGATGAGCTTTCTCTAGTAAAGCACTGGCAGATGATTCAAGAATTTTGGAATTAAAAAATCACTCTAAATTTTATATCCTGTAACTAGAGAGCTTGTCCTAGTCCATCCCTGCACTAAACCAAAGTTCATGAAAGCCGAACAATCTTATAGATGACAAACTACTTTAAATCTTAAAATGAAAATTATGTTAACATGAAACAAAAAGTTAAAATTAAATTGTGTTATAATTAAGGGCATATTTAAGTTATTCTCTATCACCTTACTTTGGTCTGTTAACTGTGTAAAATGATCTTGTCTTTACAATACCTTCACATGGATATATTTTATTTAAAGTCTATTTTCAAAGAAAACTAATTTACAATTAAGTCTGTACATGTGGTAAAATACATTAAATTATTCCTCCCTAGAAGCATTGTATTTTTGCTAGACCACTTTCATGGACCTGAGGATGTTGGAACATATAGCCAACACAAATCACTCATATAAAAGCATGACCTAAATAAAGCTCCGTCATTTGTCTTAATAATCCTGTTCAGTTTTTTACTCTGAAGCTTTTTTTATTGTGGTTTGAGTTTTGTTTGTTTTGTTGTTGCTTTTGAAATTTTCTGTTATGGAGGAACTAGATCACATATAAGAATAAGAGGCACAAATTTACTTTGATCACTGTGAACTCTAAAGATAATGTTTTCTTAGTTATGCGACAATAATTTAATTATAGGACTACTAGAAGCCCAGTGCATGAAATTCATGCATGAGGGGGTGGTGTCCCTCAGCCTGGCCTGCACCTTCTTGCAATCCAGGAACCTTCATGTAGGATCCCTAGGCCTGGCCAGCGATCAGGGCCTATTGGGGCTTTCCTTCCCTCGGCTGCCAGCAGCTGGTCCTGCCCCCGCCACTGCTTGCCATCTGTGTGGCACTGTCCTCCCTCCCCCGGCACCAGTCGCTTCCTTCTGTGGGCGACAGGCCGTGGGGTGCGATCACTTGGCTGGCCTGAGCCTCCCTCTTTGGGGTGATCAATTGCAGAGCCCCCCCATCGGTCGCCCCGCAGAGGGTGGCCTGGGCCTTCCTCTGTGGGGTGATTGTGGAGCGATGGCCGGGCCCCCCAACCAATCGCTTTGCACCCTCCTTGGCTGGCCTGGTGCCAATGTGTGTCATAACATGTTCGTCTGGAAGGTCGTCTGGACGGTTGTTCTGCTGTTCGGTCGATTTGCATATTACGCTTTTATTATTATAGATAGTTTTAGTGTCTTCTTAGCTCTTTTATTTGTAACTAGTGGCCCGGTGCACGAAATGAGTGTATGGAGGGAGGGTTCCCTCAGCCCAGCCTGCACCCTCTCCAATCGGGGACATCCCTCTCGCAATCTGGGACCGCTGGCTCCTAACCGCTCACCTGCCTGCCTGCCCGATCGCCCCCTAACTGCTTCTGCCTGCCTGCCTGATTGCCCCTAACCCCTCTGCCTGCCTGCCTGATCGTCCCTAACTGCCCTCCCCTGCCGGCCTGATCTTGCCCCCAACTGCCCTCCCCTGCCGACCTGATTTCACCCCCAACTGCCCTCCCCTGCTGGCCTGATCTCGCCCCACTGCCCTCCCCTGCAGGCCTGATCTCACCCCCAACTACCCTCCCCTGCCGGCCTGGTTGCCCCCAACTGCCCTCTGCAGGCCAATTTGGTTCTGATTGGTCGGTTTCTATGCCAGTCAGCGTCAAAATCTCTGCCTTCTAGGCAGCCATTGGTTCCTCACAGTTAACACAGATTTGGTTCTGATTGATCAGTTTCTATGCCAGTCAGTGTTAAAAGCTTCGCCTCCTAGGCAGCCATTGGCTCCTCACACTTCATCCAGATTTGGTTCTGATTGGTTGGTTTCTATGCCAGTCAGCGTCTCTGGGCCTATCAATGGGGCCTGATCAGAAAGGCGGGGCTGATCAGACCTGGTGGAGGCCTGGAGAGAAATAGAGGCGCGGCTGCTGGCCCAGCCCGGAGAGAAAGAGAGGCAAGTGCTGATCAACAGCTGCCACACAGACTACAGATCAGACCCTGCTTCTCTTTTCAGGCCTCTCTCCGGGCCTGATTCACAGCTCCCTCAGCAGTCAGTGCTGGGTCGCCACAGCAACCAAGTGCTGACTGCAGGACTGACTTCCGGTTGGTTGAGCCTCCAGTCGTGATGGACCCTGGGTGTTTATATATTAGGATGCTTGGATTTTTTCCTAAAATCTTTGGGATTTTAAGATAGCAGAGAGGCTGGTATATTTGGTATCAAAATGTGAAAAAATTTTAATTCATTTTTAAGTACTGCTTTCTGCTAAAAATCAACTTCTAAAAATTATAAAGCTACTTACTGATTTCATTTCCCTAGGTCACATCAATCTGTGGTTATAAAAGGAGCCTATTTCAAATCAATCCTGTGTGTTGTCAGTTCTTCCCCTAAATCAGCAGTCTCCAACCGGTGTCTGTGGACCACTGGTGGTCCATGAGGTCCGAAAGGTTGGCATCCGCTGGTTTAAGGAAACCTTTGGAGCAGCAGTCACCAACTGGTGGTCCGCAGGCCACTGGTGGTCGATGAAGTCCGAAAGGTTGGCGACCGCTGCCCTAAAGACCACCATGAGACTTTTTGTTCAACTTAAAATACTCACTTTTTTTTTTTTTAGTACCTGTGGCTTTAACATATGCTCACGAATCCAGACAGAAGAGAAAAGAGGTTTTGAATTTCATACTTCAATTTTAGAGTATGAGAGTTTTTATTTTTAAACAATTTAAAGTTGTGTGCTTCCAAAACCCATATTGGGTGAGTAGAATACCACTAATATATCTTGATTCCTTTGCCTAGGACAAGATGAAATCAGAGGAGAAAGTAGCAGGCAAGCACCAAAGGGTTGAGGGTATAAATGGGTAGTCTGGGATGACTACAGAAAATGTAGTATGTGCCAAAGGTTTCTGAACTCAGGTATTAGGGAGTTCAGATTTTACTTCTTTCTCAGTGCCATAAAATTGCTGATAATGCTTGCTAGAAATAGTTTGAAACTACTAGTATACTTGAACTTCACACTAACAGTATAGTTATTCAATTAATTTTAATACCAGATGTGTGGGTTTTTTTTTTTTTTAACTTCTGTGAAAGAAAGGTGTTATTGAAACATAAAGATTCTCTTGTGTTATTTTTAAAATGTAAAACATTGAGATGGGGAACTGATTACAAAAACAGACTTTAGGGTAAGTGGTTTTAAGCTTCTTTACATTAAAACTGTAATGCTTGCTTTTATCAGAAAAAATCCACTTATATGCAAATTTACATACACTTTCAGAGATTCAGGTTTCAGAGACCTGAAGCCCATTTTTGGACCCTGCTATAATTCACTTTATTTTTACTTAGTTTGTGAGTAGTGTAATTTGTTGCAGAGAAAATGATACCAGTGAACTGAATTGGGTTAATTTCCACAAGGGACATTTAGCTGTACTTATACTACAGTCACAAATACAAATGTAACTATTTTATGTTTGAAAAAGAATATACACACCCACACATATGTGCATGTCCTTGATTATAGCATGATTGGAGATTGTGTGACTTAATCACAAGTGAAAAAAACACAAAACTACAAATGCATAAGTGGGTGTTATGGCTTCTTTGGGAGTGAGGAAAAACTTACTATTTTCCTGGATTTGTCTTCTTATTTTAAATTACGTTATTTTGGAATATGGTGATGCTGAATTTAAAATTCAGTTTAATTTAAAATTGATCTTTTTTGAGCATTTCAATATATCCTTTTAAAATAATTGAGGAAATATCTAAGAAATTCTGACTTGAGCATGTGATCATTGGTAATTCTAGTCATGAATTAAATGTTGCATATATACATCCTATCTAATAAAAGAGTAATATGCAAATTGACCGTACCTCATCTACACCACACCCACCAGCCAATCAGGAGCAAGTATGCAAATTAACCCAACCAAGATGGCTGCGGCCGCGGAGAGAGCAGGAGGCTTGGGTTTCCCCGGCAATGGAGGAAGCCAAGCTTTCCGCCTGCCCTGGTGGGCCCAAGCCTCTGCTCAAGGCTACAAAGTTTCAATTATAGAAGATAAATAAATCCCAACAAAAATGGCGGCAGCCACGGAGCCTGAGAGAGCAGGAGGCTTGAGTTGCCCCTGGCGATGAAGGAAGCCAAGCTTTCCGCCTGCCCTGGCCTGCCTTTGCCTCTGCTCAAGGCTACAAAGTTTCAATTATAGAAGATAAGTAAATCCCAGATACCAGGGCCTCCGCTTGGGTCGCCGGGGGGCTTGGCCGGCCTGCAAACCACCACAGGACCCTCGCCCAGGCCGCCCCATGCCCCAAGTGAACCCCCTCCCTGATCTGGGACACCCTTCAGGGCAAACCAGCCAGTCCCCACCCGTGCACCAGGCCTCTATCCTATCTAATCCTATCTAATAAAAGAATAATATGCAAATTGACTCTCACTCCAACACACAAGATGGCTGCCCCCATGTGAACACAAGATGGCGAGCAGGGGAGTGCAGTTGGGAGGGACCAGGCCTACAAGGCAGGGCAGTTGGGGGCAATCAAGCCTGCAGGGGAGGGCAGTTAGGGGTGACCAGGCCAGCAGAGGAGGGAAGTTTGGGGCGACTGGGCCTTCAGGGAAGGGAAGTTGGGGGAGACCCAGGCCTGCAGGGGAGAGCAGTTGAGTGGGGGGAGACCAGGCCTGCAGGGGAGGGCAGTTAGGGGTGACCAGGCCTGCAAGTGAGGGCAGTTAGGGGCAAACAGGCTGGCAGGGGAGCAGTTAGGCATCAATCAGGCTGGCAGGTGAGTGGTTAGGGGGTGATCAGGCTGGCAGGCAGAAGCGGTTAGGGGCAATCAGGAAGGCAGGCAGGCGAGCAGTTGGGAGTCAGCAGTCCTGGATTGTGAGAGGGATGTCCGACTGCCTGGTGGGATCGGGCCTCAACGGGCAGTTGGACATCCTTCGATGGGTCCCTGATTGGACAGGGTGCAGGCTGGGCTGAGGGACACCCCCCCTTTATGCACAAATTTCGTGCACTGGGCCTCTAGTATGTATATATATGTTTATAAGTATGTATTGGGAGGGTCTTCATTTTTTTGTCTCATAACTTTAGAAGAACATCATAATTCCAATCTTGGTGGAATTTAGCAAAAAAATATAAAATTCTATATCAGTGGTTCTCAGCCTCAGTTATCTTAACATCCTGTTAAAGATTTATGTATTCTTTTAGACCCTCAAATTTACTCTGTTTTTTCCCTTTAACTTATCCCAGAAGCTTGCATGCGTGGTTATAACTTAGTGTTATTTAACACTAGAGGCCCAGTGCACGAAATTCGTGCATGGAGGGGGGATTCCCTCAACTCAGCCTGCACCCTCTCCAATTGGGGACCCCTTGCGGGATGTCTGACTGCCATTTTCGGCCTAATCCCAGGGATTGGGCCTAAACCGGCAGTCAGACATCCCTCTCACAATCTGGGACCACTGGCTCCTAACTGCTCACCTGCCTGCCTGATTGCCCCTAACTGCTTCTGCCTGCCAGCCTTATCACCCCTAACTGCCCTCTCCTGCAGGCCTGATGTTGCCCCCAACTGCCCTCCTCTGCTGGCCAATTGGGTTCTGATTGGTCGGTTCCTATGCCAGCATCAAAAGCTTCACCTCCTAGGCAGCCATTGGCTTCCCACAGCACCCAGATTTGGTTCTCATTGGTCGGTTCCTATGCCAGTCAGCATCAAAAGCTCTGCCTCCTGGACAGCCATTGGTTCCCCATAGCACCCACCTTTGGTTCTGATTGGTCGGTTCCTATGCCAGTCAGCATCAAAAGCTCCACTTCCTAGGCAGCCATTGGCTCCCCACAGCACCCAGATTTGGTTCTGATTGGTTGGTTCCTATGCCAGTCAGCATCTCCAGGCCTATCTCTGGGCCTGATCAAAGAGGCGGGGCTTAACAGCAGTACCCTGGGAGGCCGGGAGAGAAAGAAAAGCCTGGCTGCTGGCGAAGGTCAGAAAGAAAGAGGGGGAGAGAGAGAGAGAGAGAGAGAGAGAGAGAGAGAGAGAGAGGTAAGTACACTGATCAACAGCTTCCACTGAGGCTGCAGATCAGACCCTGACTCATTTTCTGGGTCTCAGCCACCTGAGCAATCAGTGTTGGGTCGCCAGGCTGCAGCTGGGCAACCCAGCGCTGACTTCCGGATGGTCTGCATTTGGTCGCAGGCTCGTCCCTTTCCCAAGCCCCAGGCTTTAGGCTTGGGAAGCGCCCCCGCCCCGCCCTGCCCCTCCGATTGCAGGCTCAGCCCCTCCGATGGCCAGCTGGGAGTGACCTGGGTGCTGAGGAGGTTCCCGGGACCCAGGTATGTATGCAAATTAACCGCCATCTTTGTTGGGTTAATTTGCATACTCACTCTGATTGGCTGTGGGCGTAGCGGAGGTACAGTCAATTTACATGTTTCTCTATTATTAGGTAAGATGGTTACAGAGTAGATAGTGAATGCATGTGCTTCATGCATTTTAACCCTTTGCACTCGCTTGCTTTTTTCTCGATTCCTCTATTCTAATGCTAACCGTGTCGAGCCACACTCAACATCCAAGTACAAAAGGTTAATGCTCTAGTTACCTGTGTATTCTTGTAACTTTATGAACTTCATAAGCAAACTTCCTATGAACCCCCTTTGAAAAATAAAGCCAGAGATTACAGTATTAGAATTCAAGCTAGTTGCTTGTTCATTTATTTATTGAGTTAAAACATACCTGGATTTGCTCAGGTATACAATACAACAAATCATATAATCCTTCATGGCTTATCATACAACTTAAACTCAAATATTTGTTGAATAAGTAATGTCATGTACCTTTAAGATGAGCAGTGGTTTCCAACACTGATTTTGAGATCTGCCTTTCCCCCCTCATGAGTTATTACAAGACACAATTGTAACATGTTTAAAAGATAAATAAGATGGATAAACCTTTAACCAGACTCATCAAGAAAAAAAAAAAAAGAGGACCCAAGTAAAATCAGAAATGAAAGAATAATATAAAGGATTATGAGAAAATACTATGAACACTATATACCAACAAATTGGACAACCTGAGCAAAATTCCTAGAAACATACAATCTTTTTTGTTTTTTAAAAAAATATATTTCTTTATTGATTTCAGAGAGGAAGGGAGAAGGAGAGAGAGATAGAAACATCAATGATGAGAGAGAATCATTGATCGGCTGCCTCCCACACACCCCCTAGTGGGGATTGAGCCCGCAACCCAGGCATGTGCCCTCGGCCGGAATTGAACCCGGGACCCTTCAGTCCGCAGGCCGACGCTCTATCCACTGAGCCAAGCAGGCCAGGGCTGAAACATACAATCTTTTAAAACAGAATCAGGAAGAATCAGAAAACCTGAATAAACTGATTACAACTAATGAAATTGAAGTAGTAATCAAAAAACAGCCCACAAAAGTCCTAGATGAGATGGCTTCATAGGCGAATTTTACCAAACATTCAAAGAACTTAATAGTATCCTTCTCATACTATTCCAAAAAATCCAAGAGGAGAGAAGACTTCCAAGCTCTTTTTACGAGCGCAGCATAATTCTAATTCCAAAACCAGAAAAAGATACTACAAAGAAAGAAAATTAATTAGTGGCCAATATCCCTGATGAACATAGATGCTAAAATACTCAACAAAGTATTAACAAATGTGTGGATCCAGCACACATTTAAAAGATCATATACCGTGATCAGGTGGGATTTATTCTGGGGATGCAGGGTTGGTACAGTATTCGCAAATCAGTACATGTGTTACATCAGATAAACAATATGAAAAATAAAAATCACATGATTATATGAGTACATGCAGAAAAAGCATAAAATCAGCACCCATTTATGACAAAAACTCTCAGCACACTGGGAAAAGAGGGATCTTACCTCAACATACCAAAAGCCATATATGAAAAACTAACATACTCAATGGGCAAAAACCAAAAGTGTTTCCCTTTAGATGAGGAATAAGATAGCAATGTCTGCTTTCACCACTCGTATTCAACATAGTACTGGAAGTCCTAGTCACAGCATCAGACAAGAAGAAATAAAAGGTATCCAAATTTGAAAGGAGGAAGTAAAACTGTCATTATTCGCAAGTGACATGATATTGTACATTAGATAACCCAAAAGCCTCACATTTATTACACTACTAAATCTAATAAATGAATTCTGCAAAGTAGCAGGATACAAAGTTAATATTTAAAAATTAGTGGCATTTTAGCAATAATGAACTAACATAAAGAGAAATTAAAAAAGCAATCCCAATTGCAGTTTTTAAATGTACCTAGGAATAAATTTAATCAAGGAGGTAAAAGATCTGTACTTGGGAAATTATAGGAAATTAAAGAAATTGAAGAAGATACAAATAAGTGGAAGCATATACCATGTTCATGGATTGAAAGAACATAATTAAAATGTCCATACAGTCCAAAGCAATCTATAGACTCAGTGCAATTCCTATTAAAATACCAGTGGCATATTTCACAGGTCTAGAACAAATATTCCAATAATTAATATGGACCCCAAAAAGACCCTGAATAGCCTCAGCAATCTTGAGAAAGACCAAAGTTGGAGATATCAAACTATATTGCGATGTCATTGTAATCAAAACAACCTGGTACTGGCATAAGATCAGGCACATAGATCAATGGAACAGAACAGAGAGCCCAGAAATCAACCCACGCCTTTATGGTCAATTAATATTTGATAAAGGAGGCAAGAGCATACAATGGGGTAAAGACAGTCTTTTCAATAAATGGTATTGAGGACATTGGGTAGGTATATGCAAAAAAATGAAACTAGACTACCAATTTACACCATACATAAGAATAAACTCAAAATGTATTAAAGATTTAAATGTAAGTTGTGAAATCATAAAAGTCCTAAAAGAAAACAAACAAATGGGACTACAAAGTACAAAGCTTTTGCACGGAAAAGAAAACCAATAGAATGAAAAGGCAAGCCACTGAAAGGGAGGACATATTTGCTGATATATCTGATAAGGAGTTAATTTCCAAAATATATTAAGAACTTTTACCACTCAGTACCAAAAAAACAAAACAATCCAATAAAAAAATGGGCAACGGACCTAAATAGACACTTCTCCGAAGAGGACATACCAATGGCCAATAGATATATGAAGAAATGCTCAACATCACATCATTGGAGAATGGCTTCCATCAATGAATCACAAACAAGTGCTGGCGAGTATGTGGAGAAAAGGAACCCTTGTGCACTGTTGGTGGGATTGCACACTGGTGCCACCACTGTGGAAAGCAGTATGGAGTTGCCTCAAACAATTAAAAATGGAACTGCCTTTGGCCCAGTAATCCCACATGTGGTAATATCCTAAGAATCTGGAAACACTAATTTGAAAGAATATATGCATCCCTATGTTCATGGCAGCATTATTTACAATAGCCAAGATTTGGAAGCAGCATAAGTGTCCATCAGTAGATGAGTGGATAAGCAAGCTGTAGTACATTTACATAATGGAATACTCCTCAGCTATGAAAAAAAAAGATCTTTTTTTACAGCATGGATGGATCTGGAGATTATTATGCTAAGTGAAATAAGCCAGAGAAAGAAAAATACCATATGATTTCATTTATATGTGGAAACTAATGAACAGAATAAACTAATGTACAAAATAGAAACGGAGGCATGGATACATGGAACAAATAGTTGTCAGAGGAGTGGAGGGAGTGGAGACTGGATGAAAGAAGGTAAAGGGATTAGCCAAAAGATAGATAAACATAACACATAGACACAGATAACAATGTGGTGATAGCCAGAGGGAAGGGGGGACGGGGGCTAGGTGGAGGTGAGCAAAGGGAGAGGAAATGGGGACATCTGTAATAGTAACAATAATAATAAGGTTAAAAAATGAAAAAATAAATATGCATGCCACATTTTATCCTTGAAGAAACTGATTTTGAAATAAGACACCAAATGGCACCTTTGGATCCACAAGATGAGGCCATCACTATAAAATTTAACTTCATGTTTGTGTGTGTGTGTGTGTGTGTGTGTGTGTGTGTGTGTGTGTGTGTGTGTGTGTTTATGGAGCATACAAATGCATTTATTTCATAGTCCTGTACTAGCTGTTTCTAAGATAACAATAAATTTTAAAAATCAGAATAACAGCAGTTGAAAATTATACATTGTACTGTTAATATTCTTATGTACTAAATAAAATATCAGTCTAGGTAATATGGGAATTTCCACTATTTGTGTGTCTGTGCTTAATGGAAATTTTACAGGGATCCTAAGCATTGAATGGCAGCCAAATTACTTAGTAGATTATAAAATTAGAGTCCTTAATATCTGAAAATGGATTATTCTAGTTTATGAATATCAAATTTAATTGACCTAATTTAGTAGTACTAGTAAATAACCCTTGACCACCATGGGGGGAAAAAAAAAGAAATAAAGAAAATTCTAAGAAATTCCAAATCATTGTCTATTAGAACCAAAAAAAGGTTTTGGCATTTGGTGATTGCTTTTAGCTTGTCAAGGGGATCCAGAGATTTACCAGGGAAAGAGTATGGCACTATAGGAATTAAGTATTAGTATTCTTATCAGTACAAACTTTTCCAGTAGAGATCATTATTAAATTGTACCTTGAGCTATGGTCATTTAAATTTGAGGCCAGAATTATAACCATATTTCAGGGAGTCAGTTGATAATTTAATTAGCAAAAGGAGATGATTGTATGAAATGAGTCTGGCAAGACCTAATGCATTCTAAATCCTCTGGAAACAAAGTTCTTTGAAACCACGGTGATCTGAGTGTAGAATAAATATAAAACTTTTTCATCACATGTGGTAGGTGCTAACTAGGTCCTAGCTACTCTTCTATGATATTTTTTTCTTGTGGTAGCATTTCTGATAGTACAGACTGGTTTTCATTACCAGAGCTGTTACCTGGTTATTTTATATCTGAATAAAATGTTCCTGTTTACCTGTGAAAGAAAAAAAAAAATGGGGCTTAACTCTGCTAATAAAGAAATAGAGTCTATACTGTATGTAATTCAAGGCCAGTAATATATGTAATCTGAGCAGTTAAAACCAAATGTAAAGAATCATAACAAACTAATCTTATTGACCATTATTACTTTTTCTTTGCTTTTTCTTAGGGTTTTGACCCACCACATCAAAGTGACACAAGAACTATTTACATAGCCAACAGGTTTCCTCAGAATGGCCTTTACACACCTCAGAAATTTATAGATAACAGGATCATTTCATCTAAGGTAAGAATTAACACTATTATTAAAATTATATATATGTATCACTTTGTTTTGTAAAGTGATATGTGTATTCTAGTGTACATTTATTACCTTAAAAATTCAAGGAAATGGTTGGTAGATTTATCTTAACCAAAATTTTGAACTCTAAAATAAAAGGAGTTGCCAACTGTTAATAGCACGCAGCCAACATACTAAAAATTATCTTTAGTTGCAATTAAACTAAGAAACTAATATTTATACTAAGTACTGTACTAAGTACTTCTCATATCATTTAACCCTTACAGCAACTCTGAGATGGCTTTAGAAAGTGTTACACTCATTTTGTACCAGTTTCATAATTGGACTTGGTGGGAAATAATTTACTGAGGGTTGCACACTAGTAAGTGATGAGATTGGAGTTTGACCTCAGTTTTGTGCAACTTTAAAAAGCCTGACTTCTTCCAATTTTATCCTCTTCTGTAAACATGTTATAGTATCAAATACTGCTTCATTCTTACATATTCTTCCTTGCTTTATTTTTAAAATCTCTTAGTTTATTTTGAAAGTGACGATTATAGAGTAATACTGTCCAATAAACTTCTCTCATGATGGAAATGTTTTCCACAGTAATATGATAGCCATTAGCCTCATAGGGCGATTTATGCCTTGAAATGTGGCTAATGCAACTGAAGAACTTAATTTATTTTCAATTAAATGTCAATAGCCACATGCATCTATCTAGTGGTTACCTTATTGGACAGTGCATTTATAGAGGATGTGAATCAAAGAGACTAAGGGTAACGTTCTTAGATCATACGTATTGCTTAATAGACCACCTTAAGAAGCATTTTTGTGTTACTCTTTCCCTTTCCTCCAGAGTGACTAATAATTTTCTCTCTAATACTGATCTGGTCTTTCTCAAGGATAATGTCTCAGGACAATATCCTTGTGAAAGATCAGGTTCCTTCGCTCTATCCACATTATTTGCATATGCGACCCACCATTAGTGACCTCTCTCATCAGTAGTTCTAAAACAGCAGAAAGGGGAAATACAGGAGTAATAGAGGAGCTCTAAATTAATGACACAGTTCTTGGCAAATTATTCAAGAAGTAAAAGTCTTGAAAATTTTAAGGTTTTTTAAAAAAACCTTTGGATATAATTTATGCACAATAAATTCACCAATTTAAATGTACAGTTAAATGAGTTTTTACAAATGGATAAGATCATGTGACCACCACCACCATCAAAATGTAGAATATAGTCACCACTCTAAAAATTAGCAGCCAGTCCCCCTTCTTCTCACTTCTATCACTAGCAACCACTGATCTACTTTCTGTAACTATAGTTTTGTCTTTTCTGGAATTTCATATAAATACAGTCATATGGTATGAGTCTATATTGTGTCTGACTTCTTTTCACTTAACATAATACTCTTGAGACTCATCTTTGTTGTTGTTGCAAGTATCAGTACCACTAGTTGATTCCTTTTTAGTGCATGGTTTAACTGTGTTCTGAATTTGGGTCATTTTTCTTTTGTGGTTCTTTCACTACCAGTATTTTCCCCTTACATTTTCAGCTACTTTCCCAGCCCTCAACTCTAATATCTGTCATATTTTATTGATAAGGGTTTAGTTTTCCCTTGTTTTGCTGCCATAGCTGTGAGTTTAGATAGTGTCTCCAGACTAAGAAGCCATAGCTGACAATTCATATTCCTTCTACTTGCAATTAAAAAAAAAAATTGAACTCCAGTTTCTATTTATATTTTGGATATTTCCCAGAATTTTCAATAATTGTTTTAAATCTACTTTTTGTAATTTTTATCTGCTAGGAGTTCACAGGACCACTGAACTCCTGCGACAGTACTGAAAGCTATTGTGTCCTGGAAAAGTTGGGATTAAGTGTCTGTTTATGACTGTTTTCATATGAAGTAGTATTAGGTTTAATGTTTTGACCACAGTTTCACAAATGTAGATATTGATATAAGTACTGCCCATTTTTTTTGTAGCACACATGAGAACTCTCTCATTACTCCCTTATTACTTCCTTATTCTACTACTGTTTTCTTAAACTACTTCCAAACCAGATTACCAGCTATTTTATAGTCATATTGAACTTCCCTACAACTGTGCCTTCGCTATGATTTCATGTTGATAACCACAATCTTTAAAATACAGACTTTATGTATTTGCACAGTTTGTAGATTGCATGTTTTTGTAGAAATGTAGAATTCATGTTTTTGACCACAATTTCAAGAATGCATATATATCCTTCTTAGACAAATTTGCAAATTGACCATACCTCTGACACACCCACAAGCCACGCCCACTATCCAATCAGAGCGAGCATGCAAATTAACCCAAACCAAGATGGCTACAGCCACAGAGAGCAAGGTTTCCTCGGTAACAGAGGAAGCCAAGCTTTCCGCCTGCCCTTGCCAGGCCTAAGCCTCCACTCAAGCTACAAAGTTTCAATTATAGAAGGTAAACAAATTCAAACAGAAATGGCGGCAGAATGGAACTTAAGAGAGCAGGCCAGGGTTGCCGCCGGCAACAGGGGAAGCAAAGCTTTCCGCACACCCTGGCCGGGCCCACCTGCTTAAGGCAACAAAGTTTCAATTATAACCCCAACAGAAATGGCTGCCGGCCTCGGAGGGAGCCCCAGGCTTGGTTCCACTCCAGGCTACAAAGTTTCAATTGTAGAAGGAAAATAAATTCCAGATACCAGGGCCTCTGCTTGGGTTGCCAGGGGGCGTGGCCGGCCTGCAGACCACCACAGGCCCCTCGCTCAGGCCGCCCCACGCCCCAAGGGAACCCCCACCTGATCCGGGACACCCTTCAGGGCAAACCAGCTGGCCCCCACCCCTGTACCAGGCCTCTATCCTATCTAATAAAAGAGTAATATACAGATTGATCATCACTGCAACACACAATATAGCTGCCCCCATGTGGTCAAAGATCCTGCCCCCATGTGGACACAAGATGGCCAGTGGGAGAGGGCAGTTGGGAGGCACCCAGCCTGCAAGGGAGGGCAGTTGAGAAGGACCAGGCCTGCAAGGGAGGGCAGTTGGAGGTGATCAACCCTGCAGGAGAGGGCAGTTAGGGGTGACCAGGCCAGCAGAGGAGGGAAGTTGGGGGCAAACAGGCTGGCAGCAGAGTGGTTAGGGGGTGATCAGGCTGGCAGGCAGAAGCGGTTAGGGGCAATCAGGAAGGCAGGCAGGCAAGCAGTTGGGAGCCAGCAGTCCTGGATTGTGAGAGGGATGTCCCTTATTGGAGAGGGTACAGGCTGGGCTGAGGGACAACCCCCCTCCGTGCACAAATTTCGTGCATTGGGCCTCTAGTGTGTATATATATATATATATATATATATATACCTATTTTCCGGCATATAAGACGACTGGGCGTATAAGATTTTCCTGGGTTAAAAAGTCGTCTTAGACGCCGGAAAATACGGTACCTTATAATTCTTTTGATGTATGTTTTGAGACCATATTATTAGCAACATGTACTGTATTTTCCTGCAACGGGAAAGCTAGTATATATATATATATATATATATATAGACACACACGCACACACACACATATACATATATGTGTGTGTGTGTGTCTATATATATATATACATATATATATAATATACACACATATATATGTATATATACACACATATGTATACACACACATATATATATACATACATATATATATATACATATATATACATATATATGTATACACACACACACACACACACACACACACACACACTAGAGGCCTGATGCACAAAATTCGTGCAAGAGTAGGCCTTCCTCCCTCCAGCTGCTGGCACTCACTTCCCTCTGGCACCTGGGACCCTTGCTTCCCTCTGGCTGCTGGCACCCAGGATCCAGGCTTCCCTCTGGCTGCTAGCAGGCACCCAAGACCCGGGCTTCCCTCTGGCCGCTGGCAGGCACCCAGGACCTGGGCTTCCCTCTGGCTGCTGGCAGGCACCTGCAACCCAGGTTTCCCTTGCAGCCCTGGCTTCATCCGGAAGGTCTTCCGGAAGGATGTCTGGTCTAATTAGCGTATTACACTTTTATTATTATACATATACTAGAGGCCCGGTGCACAAAATTCGTGCACTGAGGGTGTGTGTCCCTCAGCCCAACCTGCACCCTCTCTAATCTGGGACCCCTCGGGGGATGTCCGACTGCCTTTCAAAATCTGGGACTGTTGGCTCCCAACTGCTCGCCTGCCGGCCTGATTGCCCTAACCACTTCTGCCTGTCAGCCTAATCACCCCCTAACCACTCCCCTGCCAGCCTGATCGACGCCTAACTGCTCCCCTGCTGGCCCGATCATCCCCAACTGCCCTCCCTTGACAAGCCAGTCACCCCCAAATGCCCTCCCTTGTATATTCCCTCTTTATTAGATAGGGTTTTTTCTTTAACATATTGGACAGCCCTAACTGGTTTGGTTCAGTGGATGGAGCGTCAGCCTGCAGACTCAAGGGTCCCAGGTTTGATTCCGGTCAAGGCCATGTACCTTGGTTAGGGGCACGTACCCAGTAGGGAGTGTGCAGGAGGCAGCTGATCAATGTTTCTCTCTCATAGATGTTTCTAGCTCTCTATCCTTTCCCTTCCTCTCTGTAAAAAATCAATAAAATATATTTTTTAAAAAAAGAAACATTTAAGATTCCTCCATATCTGCCTGGCTGATGTGACTCAGTGGCTGAGACCCCAGCCCAGGCTGCCGCCGCTGGGAGGGGATCGCGCCGTGGGGGTGCGCACCCCTCTCCAGGCTGAGACCCCAGGCTTCCGCTGGGAGGGGATCTCTCCGTGGGGGCGTGGGCGCCTCCCAGGCTGAGACCCCAGGCTGCCGGTTTGTGTGTGTGGGATTATTCCGTGGGGAGTGAGTTTGTTTTTGTTTTTTATAAAGGGTCAGGAGGGCCTCTGGGCAGAATTCTGCCAGGCCGCTTACTCTGCCGGCTGTCAGTGGCAGCCCTACCTGAGACTGGGGAACTCCGGCGGGGCTGAGAGGACTGGGCGCCGCCATTTTGTCATGGAGTGACGGTTAATTTGCATATTACGCTTTTATTAGATAGGCTATGTGTATAGTCAAATTTTTTTTCTGACCATAAATGAGGCTGGCTTCTATTACTCCTTTTTTACTACCTTTTTAGTGTACTATTGTTCTTTTAAACTCTTCCAGAGTGCATTATCTTTTATCCCACAAAGCCATAATGAACTTTCCTCCTCTTTGCCTTTGTTCATACTGTCCTTCCTTCCCGAAATGTTCTCCCTCTATTTGCTCTCTATTTTCAGCCTGTGAATTTCCTCTCTTAAAGCCCATGTCAAATATGATCTCCGTTATTAAATTTTCCTTTCTAAATGCTTTTTCCTTTCAATTCTTTGTATATCTCTTTATTTTTTTTATCTTCTAATGCAGCTATTGATATTTTGTTTTTAATCCTCTTTATTTAATATTGAATTTATCATTGTTCCTCTTACAGTGCAAGTGTCTTGCACGTTGTAGATGCATGATATGTTTTGGTTTAATTTAATTTACCATAGTGACTACCTTATTTTAAATTTAAACTTCTTTGCAAAAGATTTAATTTTATATCTTTTGTTCTCTTACTAATGTCAGACCTTACAAAGGAAAAAAAAGTCAATTATACAGTAATACATAACTGCAGAGAAGTTATATTTCTAATTCATATTTCTTGCCCACTATTAATAACAATTTGCAATTTTTAAAGCATGATAAATCATTAGTTTTCTCAGAATATTTTCATATTGTTTAATATTATTTTACCAGTGTCCCTCTTCTATATATATAACAGGACAAGTGCAGAATTTGGACTCATTTATTAATATATTTGTATTTTAGAAAACCTGGAAACAGTAATCTCTAATATCTGTAAGCTAGTTTTCATAAGAAATTTTTATTTATTCCAAGTTTTTCCATTGCATTAATGAGCTAGCCAAAGAAAATGTCTAAAACCAATTACCTTTCTGCCAATTTATGTAGTTGTTCTTTTCAGTATTCTAGAAGACAAAATGTATTATTACTGTTTTAATTTAAATAGCTTGATGTAAACTTAGGACATTGCCAATGTAATTCTTATAAAGTTGATACATTTGATTTGATGACTGAGGAAGTTACATGGAATACTCTGACCCCTGTAGGGACAACTGTATTTTTACTCTGGTTAAGATCAGCTAGAGATGATTTGAAACAGAGTTATTACCATCTCATATATAGGTATTGAATAGTAATTTGTTTTGCTGCCAGGAAGTATCTACCTCTCTTCCTTCTAGAGCCCTGACATAAATCCCAGCCCCAGAATCTGGAGCCACTGATTCTACCATAGGAAAGTATGTTTCAGGTATCCCAGATTAGAACTGAAAATTGTAATTTCACCTAAGAAAAAAGGTTGTTCGCTATTGTACAACTATTTGTGCATCTTTGAGTCAAATTGGCTTTTGTGGGCTCTTCTGGGAATCTAACTGGTCAGAGCACATAACTAAGTTATGGGTTCGATCCCTAGTAGGGGCGCATACAGGAAGCAACCAATGGATGTTTCTCTCACATCATTGTTTCTCACACATCAGTGTTTCTCTCTTTCTTTCTTCCTCTCTGTCTCTCTCCCTGCCCCCCTACCTTCCTTTCTCTCTAAAACATCAATAAAAACATATCCTTGGTTGAGGATTAAAAAATAAATTGCTCATACGGGAAAGGAAGTTTCAGGTCTCAAACCAACGGATTAAGAAGTGAATTTTTGACATACACAATTTTAGGAATTAGAACCATCTTACATTGCACCAGATAAAATTAAGTAAAATGTCTCTTTAAATATCTTGAATTGTCAATTAAGGGTTCATTGCTTGACATCAGGATAATTATCTGGAAAAAATCCCAAACATTTCAACCATGTTTATTTATTTATTAAAGGCCCAGCATATGAAATTTGTGTGTGGGTACGGTCCCTAGGCCAGGCCTGCGATCAGGGCCATCTTCCCTGGCTGCCTGCAGCCGGCCCTGCTCCCCACTGCCACCCACCCCCGGTTCCCCGTTTGCCATCAGGCGATTAGAGCCTGCCGGCCAGGGAAAGGGACCAAGAGGTGGTCAGAGCGCCTCATAGTGACTGGTCAAGCGGTCATTCTGGTCATTCCGCCGTTAGGGTCAATTTGCATATTACCCTTTTATTATATAGGATTCATCTATTTTATTAAAGTTTTGATCTCCAACTATGTGCCAAGTAGTAGTATAATTGCTGGATAGAGCAATAAATAAAACAATGTTCTATCCTCAGGGATCTTACATTCTACTTGGAGAATGTACACAGGGTAATGTAACAGTGCTATAAAGTGTTTTCCTGTTTCATATATGAAGTTGTGTTGTGAGTAATAAGTGACACAAGTGAAATTTGTACTGTATTTGTATCCTGCCCCTATTATATAGTATTATAGGCTTACGAGTTGATTAATAATATATCAGACACATAGTAATTAATATGAGCCCGGTTATTTCCTAATTGCTTTATTAATATATTAGCTCATTTAATCTTTATAGTAACACTAGAAGCCCGGTGCACGAAATTCGTGCACGGCGGGGGGTTGTCCCTCAGCCCAGCCTGTACCCTCTCTAATCTGGGACTCCTGGAGGGATGTCCGACTGCCCGTTTAGGCCCGATCCCTAAACGGGCAGTCGGACATCCTCTCACAATCCAGGACTGCTGGCTCCCAACTGCTTGCCTGCCTGCCTTCCTGATTGCCCCTAACCGCTTCTGCCTGCCAGCCTGATCACCCCCTAACCACTCCGCTGCCAGCCTGGTTGATGCTTAACTGCTCCCCTGCCAGCCTGTTTGTCCCCAACTTCCCTCCTCTGCCAGCCTGGTCACCCCTAACTGCCCTCTCCTGCAGGGTTGATCACCTCCAACTGCCCTCCCTTGCAGGCCTGGTCCCTCACAACTGCCCTCCCTTGCAGGCCGGGTGCCTCCCAACTGCCCTCTCCTGCTGGCCATCTTGTAGTGGCCATCTTGTGTCCACATGGGGGCAGGATCTTTGACCACATGGGGGCAGCTATATTGTGTGTTACAGTGATGATCAATCTGCATATTACTCTTTTATTAGATAGGATAGAGGCCTGGTGCACAGGTGGGGGCCAGCTGGTTTGCCCTGAAGGGCATCACAGATAAGGGTGGGGGTTCCCTTGGGGTGTGGGGCAGCCTGAGTGAGGGGCCTGTGGTGGTTTGCAGGCCGGCCACGCCCCCTGGCAACCCAAGGGGAGGCCCTGGTATCTGGAATTTATTTTCCTTCTACAATTGAAACTTTGTAGCCTGGGGCGGCAGCCATTTCTGGGGCAGTTAATTCACCTTCTACAATTGAAACTTTGTAGCCTTAAGCGGGTGAGCCCAGCCAGGGTGTGCGGAAAGCTTTGCTTCCCCTGTTGCTGCCGGCAACCCTGGCCTGCTCTCTCAAGCTCCATTCTGCCGCCGTTTGAATTTGTTTACCTTCTATAATTGAAACTTTGTAGCTTGAGTGGAGGCTTAGGCCTGCAACGGCTATGGAAAGCTTGGCTTGCTCTGTTACCTGGGAAACCTTGCTCTCTGTGGCTGTAGCCATCTTGGATTGGGGTTAATTTGCATACTCGCCCTGATTGGCTGGTGGGCATGGCTCGGCTGGTGGGCGTGGCTTATGTAGCGGAGTGATGGTTAATTTGCATATTACCATTTTATTAGAGAGGATGATTATAAAATACAATATGATTATTATTGTCCTCTTTTTATAGAGGTTAACAAGGTCATTTAGTGACCTTGAATTAGGATGTAGGCCAGAACAATTTAAACCCCCTACTATCTATGTTCTTAACCATTATGCTCCACTGTTTTACTTTAAATATTGACATTGTGAAAGATTTTCATATCCTTTATGAGATTTTCTTGGTGGGTATGCCAGTGATCACTTATCTAAAGTATTTTTTATTATTTTTTTGTCAATCCTCAACAGGATATTTTTTCCATTTATTTTTTGAGCAAGTGGAAGGGAGGGGTGAGGGGAAGAAAAGGAGAGAAATATTGATGTGAGAGAGGCACATCAATGGGTTGCCTTCTGTACCCAGGTACGTGCCCTTGATTGGAATTGAACCTGAGACCCTTTGGTGCATTGGCTGACACTCACCATTGAGCCACACTGACCAGGTCTAAATAATTTTTTTTTTTAATGTTGTTTTAGATGTGCCTTCTCCAGCTTCTAAAATATCAAGAATTTAGTAGCAAAATTGCTAGGTTACAGTTTACCTCATTTTAAAAATTATGTTAAAATTGCCAATAAATAGTAAAAGAAAGAAAAAAGAGTAGACTCTAAAATCAGATAGATTCTATAGCTTGGGGCAGGGTGAAAGGAGCAAATGGGGTAGGGAAATGGGGGACATCTATAAAATAAGAATTACACAAGTGCTCACTTCAGCACATATACTAAAATTGGAACAATACAGAGATTAGTATGGTACACAAATTGTGAAGCGTTTCATTTTTTTGTAAACTTTAGAAAGAAAAATCCAAGAAATTTCAATCATTAAAAAAAGAGTTACATGAATTTGGCTAAGAGCTTAGTAAATCAGATTTTACTTTTATTATTCTATCTATAGAGTGTATATTATTTTTAAACATTAACTTATTGTTCTCTTCTCTTTCTCTTTTTTTTAGTACACTGTGTGGAATTTTGTTCCAAAGAATTTATTTGAACAATTCAGAAGAGTGGCAAATTTTTATTTTCTTATTATATTTTTGGTTCAGGTAAGCTTTATCACTCAATAGATTGTTAAATTTATAGATAAAATTTCTAAAAATATCTTGTCAGGGAAAAGTTACATAGCATTCTAAATCATTTGATTTTGTGGTCATATTTTTTTTCTACAAAGCCTCCCCATTGTATTTAATGAATACAATTATTTAACCACATCAAGATTTCTAAAAACTAGCCAGTGAATTTTAAGATTAATTTTATTTGTTCCATTATTGATATGCTGTGGTGCTGATAACCATAATCAAAGCCAAGAAAATAACATCATCTTTCAAACGCTCGTTCAGAACATAAATATTTTGGGTTTTAATATGCAGCACATGTTTTTGGCACATTTTTGCCTATAGTACAAAGTGAATTTTTCTTTTTTTAATGTCAATTTTACTTTTATTTAAAACAATTTTTTTTTTCATTTTAAAAAATCCTCATGAAAATAGATTTTTGTTTAGGAGACCGTTTCCTTAACTTGAACCTGTATAAATTATAGGCTATTTCACAGTTTCTTAATTTCACATTACTTCTTTTTCTTAATATCAAAATATCAAGAGAATAGCTTATGAAACTTGAGTTTGAGTCGATATTTAAAAATAGTTATTACTATTTTCTTTTAAAAAGATTATTTTTTTCTGGTAATACTTTAGCAGTTTCTTTCAATGTGGCATTGAATTTTCATATGAACTCTGAACTTTCCTTTCAGTAGAACCTAGAATTTCAAAAGAAAAAACACTTGCCAAGTTATTACTTTAAAGCTTGAGGAAACATATACTATTTTTTAAAAGTTGTTTTTCTTCATGAGCAGAGAAGAAACTTCTGATTTTTTTTTTATCAATAGAACATCAGCTTGGTTTTCTCAGAAAAGTGAGAAATTTATACTAACTGTGTCCACATAACATGCATTTGTGAAATTACCAGCTAAGTTCAGGAATTCAGCTTGTCTGTGGAAGAGAACAAATTTAATTATCCTCCATGGTGTAAAGGAACATTAATAGTAAATCATTTAGAGCCATATTCTAACTAGCCAAACATAATTAATGCAAAAATGTCTCTACTTCTCCAGCAGATTCTAAAACCTCAGTTGAATGATAATAATTGCAGCATCATTTTCCAAGCTATACCCCCTCTGACTCTGCTAGATTTAACAAAATCACTTATGGAAGAAAAACGCTTTCCCTAGTCCCATTCCTTGCTCTGTCTCCCTAAGTAGTGTGTTTATTCTGAATCCCAGAGTAAAAATTACTGACAGACTTTTCAGCATTTATCAGGATGAGCGAAGAAATGTGAAATAAGATTCAGAGCAGCTGTAGCTCCACTCCTTGGCAAATATGGAGGAAGAATTGAAGTATTCTCTGTAAAGAAGGCAGATTAATGACTGAGTCTACTCTAACAATATTTGTGGGTATCCAGTAGGTTTAGATATTCTAACCCCATATAAGAGCCAATAAAGTGAACTTGTAAAACTGAACTAAATTATCCTCACTGTATAATATGTCCCTCCTATTATTTTTACTCTGGACTATGATACTCATTTTGTATAGTGTTCTCTGAATTCCTAGTATGTTTGAGATTTAAGATGTTAATAGCATGATGTGTACAATATAAAAATATAATATTCTGCATTCTTTTTTTTTAATCCAGCTTATGATTGATACACCTACCAGTCCAATTACCAGTGGACTTCCATTATTCTTTGTGATAACAGTAACGGCCATAAAGCAGGTATGAATTGCTTCCTATTCTTGTTTCCCCTTGTCATTTGCAAGTTGCTAAATATGTCCACTCCAAGGTAACATTTATTGTTGGGAAAATAATTTCCATAAAAAAGCAGCAAGTGTTTTTGATGTTGCATATGGTAAAATTAAACTGAGTTAAGCCACTCTATTATATTTCAGGTGACTCATGGTATGTTTACCATTGTTAAAATGTTGTTCTCGACACACCCAGAAGGCATTCAAAACAAGCATTTTATATGTATAAACTAAATTATATCCCATATAATCAAAGGCTAATATGCAAATCGTCCGAATGGCGGAACGAATGGTCGCTATGATGTGCACTGACCATCAGGGAGCAGGTGCTCAACGCAGGAGGTTCCCCCTGGTGATCAGTTCACTCCCACAGGGGGAGCGCCTCTCAGCCAGAAGCCCTGAGCCAGGCTCACAGCTGGCAAGCTCAGCGGCGATGGCGGGAGTGTCTCCTGCCTCCACGGCAGCTTAAGGATATCCAACTGACGGCTTAGGCCTGCTCCCCGAGGGCTCCTGGACTGCGAGAGGGCACAGGGCGGGCTGAGGGATACCACCGCCCCCCTCCACAGTGCATAAATTTTGTGCATCGGGCCTCTCGTTTTAAATAAAAATTGTGTAGTGCTTTCCTACTTTTTACACTTTCTCTGGTTAAGTTGATTTTTATGTAAAGTTGTACCCTAGTGGGAAATAGCTTCAACCAAATCCTGAAATGGTATTAAATTCTAGATATAGAAAAGAAGAGTATTATTGCATGAACATGTCAAGTTAAAAATAAAGGAATTTGTAGAAAGGTCATGTCTTTATAACTACCATTAAATATCTTGGCAGGGCCTCAGTTATACAGAGATTGTTCCTTCCACTTGAAAGAGAGTTAGTTGAATTTTCTTACGTAAATTTGATATAATTTCCTTTTTTAAGATTTAGGGATAAGGTTTAAATTGCTTGAAAGTGAAATTGACAGACATTTTGTAATTCTGGGATGTAGTATATCTAGTATGTCAGAATATCATGCTACTGCTCTCACTGTTTGATTTTCCTTTCTTCAGTGTTCTTTTGGAAATTGTCAGTCAGCATCCAAATCACTTCATATGGTCACATATTTACTTAGTTTTGCAGATGTCATTTATTTCATCAGAGTAACACATATTTGTCCCTTGGACCTATTTTCTATATGTAGTTCCCTCTTAGGTAATTTCATCCATGGTAGTGGTTTAAAGAACCATTTATATGGTACTTTAAATCCTGCGTGGGCCGAAACCGGTTTGGCTCAGTGGATAGAGCGTTGGCCTGTGGACTCAAGGGTCCCGGGTTCGATTCCGGTCAAGGGCATGTACCTTGGTTGCAGGCACATCCCCAGTAGGGGGTGTGCAAGAGGCAGCTAGCTGATAGATGTTTCTCTCTCATCGATGTTTCTAACTCTCTATCCCTCTCTCTTCCTCTCTGTAAAAAATCAATAAAATATATTTTTTTTAAAAAAATCGTGCGCGGGTATGGTCCCTAGGCTTAGCCTGCGATCAGGGCCATCTTCCCCGGCTGCCCGCAGCCGTCCCACTCCCCGCCACCACCCACCCCCGGTTCCCCGTTCGCCATCAGGTGATTGGTGCCTGACAACAGGGGGAAGGGACCGAGAGGTTGGCGGTTCCTGCCTGCTCACCTGCCCCACCCCCGCCGCGGGTGGTCATCAGGTGATCGGAGCCTGTCGGCCAGGGAAAGGAACCAAGAGGTGGTCAGTGCATCTCATAGTGACTGATCCAGCGGTCATTCTGGTCGTTCTGCCATTAGGGTCAATTTGCATATTACCCTTTTATTATATAGGATGGTTGCCAATCATATATGTATCCTGAAACTATTGCCTGAACTCTGACACTCATGTACAACTGTGCAACTTTTCCACTTGGATAGCTTAGGCTTTTCCTGACCAACATGTCATTCTCTCATTTTCTGCTCTGTTCTTTTTTTCTTCCTATCATTTGGTGCTACCTGTTTCTATTGAATAAATGTTTATTAGTTTGTCTGTTGCCTTCATTTGAATGTTCAGCTCTCTGAGGGCAGATACTTTGTTTTACAAACCAGTTTATTTCTAGTGACCAGAACAAGATCATGCTCCGATTGTATCTCCAATAAATAAATTGCTTGACAGATAAATAAATGAATGAATGAAGCTATTGAGTATTTTTTTGAAGCAATTTAAAATGTTGCATTACTTCTTGTCCTGGTTTCCCAATGTATGTATATTTGACCAAATATAGCCTGGATTTATTTGGAATGTGATGCCATTAACCATATTGAGAAATGCTGTTAAAAATCTGCAAAATAGGAATGTGATGTCATTAACCAAGTTGAAAAATGCTGATAAAAATCTGCAAAATAGGAGAGTTAAATATATTTATTATTATTGACATCCTGTCTCCTACTAAAATGGGTTAAATAAAAACACGTAATATAAAAAGCAGAAAGATTATACCTCAAACTGTGTTACAATGGTTGATGCAGTTAAGTCCTAAATTTACGTGAGAGCTTCAAAGCAAAAGCAGAAATATGAAAGGTCATAATTTTCAAAGAGAAAATTGATGTATAAGGACTTTTTTCCCTTTACAAGGTCAGGATTCAGAGTTTTCTCTTTTCTAACAACTATTCCTAAATTGTGCTCATTTAATAACACACAACATACTAAATATACTGTTCAGGTTTATATGCCCATTCCTATAGATCAGTAGAATAAATTTTAGAAAAATTGTACAAATGAAAGTAGCCATGTTCCAGTCTTTCCTTTTTCTCTCCTTTTAGTCTGCCTTTGTCCTTTGTACTTTTATCAAAATAAGAAAAGCTATATTATCAGTTTTTTATACTCTAATTGAGTAAAGATGTTAGTTTTCTTGTTTTTTTAACTTCTCCCAACCATATTTGCATATTAAAGGTTTTTTTATTATTTTTTTAATTTTTATTTATTTATTTTTTAAAATATATTTTATTGATTTTTTACAGAGAGGAAGGGAGAGAGATAGAAAGTTAGAAACATCAATGAGAGAGAAACATCGATCACCTGCCTCCTGTACACCCCCTACTGGGGATGTGCCCGCAACCAAGGCACATGCCCCTGACCGGAATCGAACCTGGGACCCTTGAGTCCACAGGCCGACGCTCTATCCACTGAGCCAAACCGGTTTCGGCTAAAGGTTTTTTTAGTTATGTAATGCAAAGTGTAGTGCTGTGGTAAACATCATAGTCTTTGCCTTCTCTGAGCATAAAACCTATGAAGTAGGGAAGATAAAACCAAACACAAAAGCAGTTATAGTTCAGTAAGGTAGTGGTCAGACCCAGTGAGCTGTAGATGTTCAGAGAAAGGATGGAACACTGTCTGGATAATCAAGGAGGGTTTCGTGGAAGAAACATTATTAGAGATGAGACTTGGAATAAGGGTAAAATGACAATTGGTGAAAAAGGTAAAGAAGCAACAAACAACTTACACAAAGTCCCAAATGTAAGAAAAGGCAAGACCTTTTTTGTGAAATGACATGGCTGACTAATGTTTGACACTATGTAGCAAAGTACTAAAAGGTAATACTGGAAATGTAGCTTGGTAAATTAAGCAGGGTGGAAGATTCTTTGGTCTAAGCATTGGAGAGTTATTGAGGGGACTTTGAATAGGATAGCGAATTAAAACAGTGTTTTGGAAAGATTAATCTGGCAGTAATATGTAGGATGGATTAAAATTTGTGAACTTGTATTAAAAATAATGTTTTTATTATTAGTGTCATCTGGCTATAAAAGGAACTATGCTTTTTGACAGTTTCAGAAAAAAACGTTTTGACCCTCCATTAAATTTCTCTAAAATTGGAATACCACATCTTTAGTGGGGCCAACATAATTTTTTTTTTTTTTGAGAGAGAGAGAGAGAGAGAGAGAGAGAGAAACATCAATTTGTTGTTCCACTTATTTATGCATTCATTGATTGATTCTTCCTGACCGGGAATTAAACTGGCAGCCTTGACATATCGGGATGGTACTCGAACCAACTGAATTATCTGGCTAGGGCTGCATCATTTAAATACTTTAAGAATAGTTTCCCAAAAGGTTTCTCTCTGAAAAAAAGATCTTGAAGTAATTTTTAATATTTGCTTTATGTGTTATAGTGTTATAATATTTTTAGGTAATAGGTGCACATGTTTTAAAAATTAGAAAGTACAAAATATCATATAATAAAAGTCATTTATACTCCTAAAACTCCCCCCCTTCCCATCTCCTGTTTCTCCTCCCCTGAGGGAGCCATTATTTGTACATTAGTCCAGATATTGATACAGAGTGTTTTCAGAGGCAAGCATTTTTTTTTTCACAAATGATTGCATAGAACAACACGTTTTGTACTTTACTTTTATCACTTAATGCTATCAGATATCATTTTGTTATCTTGTGTTATACCTCTGAATTCTTGAATTTTCTTTGAAATAACACAAGATGTCATGTCCACTTAGTCTTTGTGAAATGCTTATGTCTATTTCCCTTTTTAATGATGATCCACATACCCTATCATATTTTTTGGAAGTACAAATAATAATTCTATTGTTCTAGTGTTTAAGAAAGTGAAATAATTCAACATCAGTTTTCAAATGTGTTCTTTTTTTTCTATTTATTGTCTGTAATAATGCTATATGAATTTTTATACATATACTATAGGCCCGATGCATGAAATTCGTGCAAGAGTGGGCCTTCTTTCCCCCAACTGCCGGCACCAGCTTCCCTCTGGTACCCCAGACCTGGGCTTCCCTCTGGCACCCAGGACCCGAGCTTCCCTCTGGCTGCCCGCAGGGACCCGGGCTTCCCTCCAGCTGCCAGCAGGCACCCAGGACCCGGGCTTCTTCGGGAAGATCTAGCATATTTTGCTTTTATTATTATAGATATATTTAGAGAGAAGAAGGAGTGGGAGAGAGCGAGAGAAACATTGATGTGAGAGAGAAACATTGCAAACTTCTTGCACTCGGCCTGTCTGGGGTTCTGACTAGAAATCGAACCTGCCACTGTTTGGGATGATGCTCCAACCGACTGAGCCACATTGGACCAGCTGCATAAATTTACATTTTATGTTTAAAATATCATTTGTATGTAGAAGCAATAGAACTTATTGATTGACTAGGTGTTAGGGAAAGATAGGAATAAAAAAATTACTCCCCAGATTTCTAGCATGAGCAGTTTAGTAGATGGTGATGTCATTTGTCAAGATGGGTAATATGGAAAATGTAACATATTTAGAAGATAACATCATTTGTTTAGTTTTGAAATGTTCAATATATTAGATATCAAAATGAAGATATTAAGAATACAGTTGGATATTCAAGTTTAGAGTCTAAAAGGAAGATGTGAGCTGGAGATATAAATTTCAGAAATTTTTGAAGACCACAGGTATAGAAGAAATCTTGTAGCGAGAAAGTGAAGGGTGAAAAAAGGGCCCATAAAGATGACAGAAGGAGGCTTTCATAAGGAAATTGAGAAAGATTAATGGAGAGGTACTCTGAAAATAAGAAAAATGTATGTAATGAAACCAAGTTTTTATGAGTATATGCATCAAAATTGCCTAATATAATTCTGATAAATAAAATGTTTGGGGCGATTTTTATGTTTCTTTTTCTCATTTGATAAAAATATCTTCTAATTAGGTGAAGAGACTACCCAAAGAACATATATGCATAGCCCATGGACACAGACAATAGTGTGGTGAAGGCCAGGGGAGTTGGGGTGGAGAGGCTGGGTGGGGTGGGCAAAGGAGAGGATAGGGGATATCTGTGATAGTGTCAACAATAAAAAAATATATCTCCTAATTATACTAAAAAAGGAACTTTTATTCTTTTGATATTTACAGGGTTATGAAGATTGGTTACGACATAACTCAGATAATGAAGTAAATGGAGCTCCTGTTTATGTTGTTCGAAGTGGTGGCCTTGTAAAAACGAGATCAAAAAACATCCGGGTATGCGTTTAGTAAATAATGTATGTCAATTATATTTTGATATCACAAACTTTAATCTGATTATATTTTACTGAAAGCCTGCTTTTCTACATTAAACTATTTTGATAGACTACTTGTTTAGAACTCAAATAAGTCCTTGCCTTTTAAAATTGGTATATTCACTCTCCTCAAAATTCTTCATAGGTGGGTGATATTGTTCGAATAGCCAAAGATGAAATTTTCCCTGCAGATTTGGTGCTTCTGTCCTCAGATCGACCTGATGGTTCTTGTCACATTACAACTGCTAGTTTGGATGGAGAAACTAACCTAAAGGTTTGTATGTGTATAAAATGTCTTTGGATTATAGTGATATTTTTCTTTGGTTAAGGTAATAAAGTTTGACCTGATAAAGGAGAAATATTTTTAAATTACTGAAAATTCTAAGAATTACTAAGTTTTTTAAAAGAAATAATGTTATATATTTATTTCAAGGGTAGCCTCACATGGTTTAGTCAAGTTAAAGAGAAATGGGAAGTGTTGTTAGGAAAAATAAAATATTTTAATATTTTGGTGCTTTTTTTAGATAAGGGAGATTTGAAATAGATGGGGATGTAAAGTACAGCATAGGGAATATATATATATGGTGTCAGATGGTTGCTAGATTTACCGAGGGGGGGTCACTTAGTAAGTTATATAGATGTCTAATCATGATTGTACACCTGATTATATTATAATCTGTACTAGAGGGGGGTTCCCTCAGCCCAGCCTGCATCCACTCCAATCAGGCACTCCTCGGGGGGTGTCCGACCGCCGTTTTAGGCCCTGTGGGATCGGGCCTAAACCGGCGGTTGGACACCCCTCTCACAATCTGGGACAGCTGGCTCCTAACCACTCACCTGCCTGCCTGCCTGATCGCCCATAACTGCCTCTGCCTGCCTGATTGCCCCTAACCTTTCTGCCTGCCTTCCTGATCACCCCTAACTGCCTTTGCCTGATTGCCCCTAAGTGCCTTCCCCTGCCGGCCTGATCAAGTCCCCAACTGCTCTCCCCTGCCGGCCTGTTCTCACCCTCAACTGCCTCTGCCTGCCTGATCACCCCTAACTGCCCTCCCTTGCTGGCCTGATCTCGCCCCCAACTGCCCTCCTCTGCCGGCCAATTTGGTTCTGATTGGTGAGTTTCTATGCCAGTCAGCGTCAAAAGCTCTGCCTCCTAGGCAGCCATTGGCTCCTCATTGTTGACCCAGATTTGGTTCTGATTGGTGAGTTTCTATGCCAGTCAGCGTCAAAAGCTCTGCCTCCTAGGCAGCCATTGGCTCCTCATTGTTGACCCAGATTTGGTTCTGATTGGTGAGTTTCTATGCCAGTCAGCGTCAAAAGCTCCGCCTCCTAGGCAGCCATTGGCTCCTTACATTCACCCAGATTTGGTTGATTGTTTAGTTTGTATGCCAGTCAGCATCTCTGGGCCTGTCAGCGGGGCCTGATCAGAAAGGTGGGGCTGATCAGCCCCAGTGGAGGCCTGGAGAGAAATGGAGGTGTGGCTGTTGGCCAGGCAGGGAGAGAAAGAGAGGCAAGTTCTGATCAACGGCTGCCACAAAGGCTACGGATCAGACCCTGCCTCTCTCTTTGCAGGCCCCTCTCCCGGCCTGATCTGCAGCCCCCTAGGCAGTCAGTGCTGGGTTGGGGCACCAGCAGTGGCCCCAGTCAGTGCTGGGTTGCAACCCAGCACTGACTTCCGGTCTGGTCGAGCCTTCAGTCGTAGCAGTCGTTACAACCCTGGCTCTTTATTATATAGACTAGAGGCCCAGTGCATGAAAATTCGTGCACTCGGGGGAGTTCCTTAGCCCAGCCTGCTCCTTTTTGCAGTCCGGAACCCCTAAGCTGCACTTGGACATACTTAGCGCTGCTGGGGATGCGGGAAAGGCTCCCGCCACTGCCGCTGTGTTCATAGCCATCAGCCCGGCTTGTGGCTGAGCAGAGCTCCCCCTATGGGAGCGCACTGACCACCAGGGGGCAGCTCCTGCGTTGAGCGTCTGCCCTCTGGTGGTCAGTGCATGTCATAGCGACCAGTTGATCCCAGTCGTTCTGCCATTAGGGTCAATTTGCATATTACCCTTTTATTATATAGGATAATATTATATGTCCATTGTAATTGAAAAATAAGTTATTTTTCAAAAAAGAAATAGTTGATATGTAGGGTCCCATTTAGATCTTGAAACTGCAGTTTAATCCTTGTGGGTTTTTTTTAGACTCATGTGGCAGTTCCAGAAACAGCAGCATTACAAACAGTTGCTAATTTGGACACTCTTGTAGCTGTGATAGAATGTCAGCAACCAGAAGCAGACTTGTACAGGTATGGTGTGATAGTCAACCTACTCATTTTAAGTCCTGTTCACAGATCTCATTTTTACCATCATAAACATACAATGAAATCTTTAGCTAATCAAAGACATTATTGAAGAGGAGGTAGTGGAGAGAAACATTAAAGGAAAAAAGGCTAAAGCAGAATTTGCCAGAATTCTAATCCAAAGTATTAATTCAAAAAACCGTGCTCTTTTACTCAGACGTTTCTTTCCATTACTTTCTATTTCTATATGAACTGGCTTTATCACCATTATAGGAAATTTTATAACTATAATGGTAGTTATAAGAGAAATAAGATTATTATTTTTTTGATCCTCACCTGAGGATATTTTTTCATTGATTTTTTAGAGAGAGTAGAAGAGAGAGGGAAAGACAGAGAAATATCGATGTGAGAGAAACACATTGATTGGTTGCCTCCTGCACAAGCCCTGACCAGGGCCCAGGGCTGGGGAGGAGCCTGCAACTGAGGTATGTGCCCTTGACTGGAATCAAACCTGGGACCCTTTAGTCCGAAGGCCAATGCTCTATCCACTGAGCCAAACTGGCTAGGGCGAAGTAAGATTATTACGTTAGAAGAAAGTAACTCTGTGTATACACATACTCCAGGAAGGCAAGGGCTCTGTCTTTGTGTTCACTTGGAATGAATTCCTTTTAATGTTATGATTTACTAAATACAGTTTAAGTCATCTTCCAGGGATATACTAATTATTGTGGGCTGTGAAATAGGAACAACTTTTTATTATGAAAGTGATATACTAAACTCATTTTTACTCAGTAACTGGTGATTGAATATAAATTACAACCACATTGTAAAATTCACCCTCAGCTTCTTGTCATATAATATGTCTCCCTCTATTGGTTGAAATGTTCATATCTTATTAGTCATTTGCTTTTCCAGAATAATTACTTACATAATTTGTTTCGGATCCATATATTATTTATAATGGAGTTTTCTATGTGATGTTATATAATTTTGTGGTTTCATTAGAGTCAAATGCAGTATAGAATTTTCTAATTAGCTAAAAATTTGCTGTCCTATGCTTTAAGAGTTTAAACTATGAGATTTAACTGTGAAGAATTTAGTACTTTAAGATTTCTATATTGCTATTATTTCCTTGTCTCAAAAATGGTGAGTTATAAAAAACATTGTATGAAATGGAGCATTAAGCAGGCATAAGATTAATATGAGATCAAGTATCACTAATGTGATGATGAGTAGTTTTTGTATTATCTTGGAAAATGTGGAAAAAATTAAAACGTTTTTTTAATAGGAAATAATTCACTGTTAAATATAAGGTGTTCCTCTTTATTTTATCTTTCCCTTTTCCATAGTGAAAGTATATATTTTGTTTTAAATATATATGTAACTACTACAGAACACTTTTGTAATAGAAAGATAACTCACATTTATTGCTGTTTGTATTTATTCATTCAGCAAGTTATTGTTGAGCACCTATCTGTTCATTATGGTGAGTGGGAAATAAGATGAATCAACATGGTTTCTATCCTTGAGGAACTCATAGCTGTAAAGACATTATATATATAAAATTATATTTTTTCACTTTTCTATATGCTACATATAAGGGGAATATTGAAAGCATTTTTAGTGTCCAAGTAGGAGAATGCTTAGATGGGTACATGGTACAGTTATATAAGAGGGAAATATGTAGATTATAAAAATATTTTCAAAGAACTTAATGATATAAGAACATACTGAAATATAATGTTAAATAAGATACAGAGTTGTAGCTCTCATAATCCCAATTATATATTTTTAAATGTGTATTTCTGTGTACTTGATAGATAGTTAAATGGCAAGATAGAAGAATAGATAAGTACAGAGAGAAAGAAAATTCTGGAGGAATTATATGTCAAAATGTTAGTAGATATATCTTGGTGATAAGATTTCAGCTGCTTTTATTTATTTATTTTTGTTCTCCATAGTTTCTAATATTTCTTGAAAGAATGTGGAATGCTTTTGTAATTTAAAAAAGTATTTTCCATTTTACTGTACAGTATTCTTTTTTAAAATTAAATCTTTATTGTTGAAGGTATTGCATATGTCCCCTTTCCCCCCTATTGACTTGTCTGTACAGTATTCTTAATAATCATTTCTAATGGCTACATAATAGTCTAAGTGCATATACTATTACCTAACCATTACCTAATTTTTCAATACTTAACTCTTCCTCTGTTTTGCTATTACAAACATTGCGTGGCGCCTTGTTACAAATAAGTTCATCAATTCAAAATCCAGTAGCTAGATAGTTCATTGCTTCTCTTTTTTGATATAATTAGTTCACTTGGCTTCCAGGAATTCCCCTCTCTTGGTTTTTCTCCTACTTCAGTAGTCTCTGCTTTCATTCTCTTTGCTGAGTTCTCTTCTCCCTTGACTTCTTGATGTTAGAGTGCCCAGGACTGTCCTTGGTTCTCCTCCCTTCCCCACCTGTACTTTTCACTATCTGCACTCACTCCTTTGGTGAGTGCATCCAAGGTGATGGCTTTAAAGATCATCTACATGCTAACTCTCAGATTTATATCTCCATTCAAGATGTCTTTTCCCAAATTCCAGACTGTTATATCCAAGTTCATGTTCTACAATTGTATTTAGACATTTAGTAGAAATCTCAAGTTAATCATGTTGAGAACTGAGCTGATTTTCCCTCCAAAACTTTTTATGCCAACAGTCTTTTCTTACCTTAGTTGATGACAGTCTCTCCTTCCAATTCTTCAGGCCAAAACCCCTTGGAGTCACATCCCCTCTCTGCTAACCTCTCCTCACCTCCTCTCCCACATCTCATCCCAATCCATCAGAACATCTTATCTGTTCACCTGCAAAATATATCCAAAATTTGACCATCTTTTACTCATTTCACTGCTACTAATTTGTTCTGAGCCAGCATAACCTCCTACCTGGCTTACTGCTATTCTTATCAGTTTTCCCCTTTCTTCCCCTTGCAGTCTGTTCTCACAAAAGCAGCCAGAGTGGTCCTTAATTTTTTAGACTCTCTTGTTGGAATTTAGCTCAAGAAAATCAAAAGAATGGTCTGCGTCATCTCTGAAAGATGCCCAGGGAGACAACAGCTGAATTGGTTCTTTAAATCTAAATCCAAAGTTGAGGTTGGAAACAAGCCTTCATAAAATCCACTAAGTGGAGATTAAAAAAAAAGAAAAAGAAAAACAGCAGTGCATTTCCCTGATACAGACAGTTGAAGGAAGCAGAAGTAAGAGATTAGCAAGAAACAATGAAGCCAAAGGGATAAAGCATCTGTGACCTGGAAACAGGAGGAATAATAGGGGACATTGGGAAGGGAATGCTTAATATTGCTTTGCCTAGTTAAATGATTAACATGAAGCTCTGTCTAGAATTTGCTTCAACTCAAAATTTACTTCTCACTGTAGTAGAAAATAATTGTTCATTTGAATCGACTCTGTGATATGGAGCTGTTTAAGTAGTGGAATTTGGATCTGAAAGGCCAGGTTATGAAAATTCATTGATAACAAGCCACTTATTCTAGAAGCTCTGGAGTTCATTAATAGGTTTTTGCTTACTACTCTATTCCCACCACTTAATTCATACATAGTAGTTGCTCAATGAATATTTGTTGGATGAATGAATGCATGAGTAAGTAAATGAATGATTCTAATCACAGGAAGCTTATTTAATAAACTGATGAAATATGTGAGCATTCATTGTTGGCTAAATAATGTATACTTGTGTAGCAAATATAAATTCTCATGATGATAAAACTAATAATGGTAATAATATATATAACATTTGTATCACCATTTTGAAAACATTTTTACATTCATTACCTCATTCATAGCTGGAGTGAGATGGCAAGAATTGTTAGAGCTTATTGACTGATATTTATTTTTATAATTTCTAACATGATTATTGGACCATTCATAGAAACAAAAGGTTGGTTTGTTTCATGTATAAAAATAGTGCCAAAAGTATCTAAAGTTTTCCACCTATGATGTCATAAGTAACATATCTTTGTTTTTTTGGTAACATGGTGAATTCTTTTATAGATTCATGGGACGAATGATAATAACCCAACAAATGGAAGAAATTGTAAGGTAAGAACAAAACCACATTATTTAGGGGAGGGACTAAAATCAAATTAAAGAAATATTAGATAAGTAAGCTTCATATAATGTAAAAGGGTTCACGTGAAAGCACTTAGCATTTTATCTTCTAGTTATTTATAGCAGCAACATGTGAGGGCGAAGCAAATTTCATGAAATAATATAAAAATAATTTAGTAAGATTATTTATATACTTGTATTTTTTTCTAATAATATCAGGTAGTAACATAAAAGGAAACATAAAACATTCTTATTCAAATCCTTACCCACCACTTAAAGTCTAGAATACAAGAAATGTTTTCTATATTGTTTAACAAGTATAAGTGTTACAGTTTTCTTCATTTCAAAATCATTTAACACAAACTAGAGTACTTAGTGGCCAATCCAGAACCTCTTATTTACTCTTCTGATTGTTTTTTTGTTTGGTTGATTATTTTGTTTTCCCTCTATATTAAGGTTAATTTCTGGCTGCTGCATGAAAGGACTTGGGCTCATTTCAAAGATTTGCTAATAGGATGAGATTACATTGTTACTCATGACTACAAAGCCAAATTTAAAATAAATCTTGGAATCATCCCTTGAACTTCTAAATCGAATTAGCCTTTCACCTTTTTTCTGGAGATATATTCAGTTGAACTGGCTGCTTGAAATAAGTCACTGACATAAGAGTTGAGCACTTCTTAAAATGAAATTCTCAAGTCAAGCCACCAAAACTATCATGCATCAGCACTTATTCACATTTTTAATAAACATTAACACAGGAGCATGTTCAATGAACTCTTTAGCCATGGTCTTTGCTGAAGCAACCAGAGTTTGCTGATGAACTACCTTTTAATTCAAAGCTTTCTATCATTATATCCCAATTGTATATGCCAGTGTGAGCGCAAAGTTTTTCTATTCGTTGTTAAAAACAATACCATGTGAAAAGGAGCTATTTTATGACTTCTGGTTAATAGATTTTGGAATATCCATGTGTAGTGTGCTCCAAATATGACTCAATATTAAAACCATACTTGTTAACCATGTCCCAAACACCTGGTCCTCCCTGGTTCATTGATTTTTTTAGTGTTTGGGTTTGTAGACATCTTGGTTCCGATTCTGTTTGATTTGGATGACTGTGTATGTATGTTTCAGAAAAGCATAAGGAATCTCAACAAAATTAAGACTTTTTAACTTATCCATAACAGTCTTATCATTTTGCTATCACTAAAAAAGTACAATTTCCTTTCTAGTTATTCCTTCTCATTTTATATCTCCTTTATGGAGAGAAATTCAAACAGCAAGAAGACCTGAGCTCCAAGAAGTTTGCAATGCAAGTAGTAAAGTTGTAGTGTCAATCTTGCCTACAAAAGTACTAACTCACTTACTACATTGATGTTTTAGAATCCAAAGTAATTTTAATTGTGCAGAACTCATGCATTTACACACAAATCATGCTACAATTCTTACTTACATTGCATTTTAATTCTCTATTTTCTTTGAAAACTGTTTATTAATTTTGCTCATAATTTTTGTCCTCTATTAAACATTTAAAAATCATTGCTTAATCTTTTATTTGTGTTTTATGTTTAAAATTTTTGCAACTGGTCTGGTGGCTTTATGAGTTTATATACCAGCATAATCTTATTTCTGAGCCACCGATCTTAAAGTAACTGAAATGCTAAAGCAGGTGTTTTTGTTATGGTAACTAACATTATGATTGACCTAAATAGTAGCTAAGATTTTGGTTCTATATAAAAACAGTGTTGTAACTATAACTCAAGTACTTTCTGCTAAAGATGCCATTTTAGAATTTAATTAAATGTTTAATATATTTAATGCTTTTGTGTGGTTGTTTTTTGTGTTTGTGTGTGTTTTTCCCTAGACCTCTGGGGCCAGAGAGTCTCTTGCTTCGTGGAGCCAGATTAAAAAACACAAAAGAAATTTTTGGTTTGTATATGTTGAAAGTTTTTAATTATACGTTCATGTTGATACTTTATGAAGTATTTTTAAAAGCACAGCATTTGTGTTCTTTTGGTTGGGTAACTTGTTACTTAGTTACATGTTGCCTGTGATAATTTTCTTATGAAGATTGTGTTAATATAATTTTTGTTGTAGTGTTTGTTATTAATCTCTATTTTTGAGTAATAGACTAGAACCTTACTCTTATATTTTCTTTGTTAATACTTGTGAAACTGAGTGCTAAGAATATAATTCTGGCAATTCTTTCTATTCATGGTGGATAAGAACCAATATAATCTGGCATTATGGTATAGTAAACCACCTGTGTAGTTCTATTATGATTATTCTTAGATTGGATGAATAAAACTGCTGACTTATTCTTTAATTCAACAAATTCTTATTAATATGACTATATGCCAGGTACTGTTGAAATGTATACTGACTGGATCAAAATGATGAATAAATAATGTTCTTGCATTGGAGATTTATTAATTAATCAATTAATTAATTAACTTATGCTCTGAGTCAATTTTAGGCAAATTGTGAAATCAATGATAATCTTTAGCTGTCAACTAGTTCTTCCCTCTTCAGAAATGGCCCTTCATATACTAGCCAGCTTATGTTATTTACTGAATGTTTACAGCTTTAGGGGTCTGTCCTCTTCCTCATTTTCTTCTTTCATCTGTCTTATCTCTCAGTATTAGGCTCTCTGATAAAGAAGTCCATATATTTTTTTTAAAATGGAAAGTAACAAGTGTTGGTAAGGATGTGGAGAAATTGGAACCCTCATACATTGTGCATAATAGCACTATTTACAATCGTCAGAGAGTAGAAACTGCCCAAATGTTCATCAACTAATGAATATATAAACATAAAGTAGGATATCCACAATGGAAAATTATTTACTATCAAACAAATGAAAACATTTGCTGAGTGAAAGAAGCCGGACACAAATGTCACATATTGTAGGATCCCATTTACTTGAAGTACCTGGAATAGGCAAACTCATAGAGACGTAAAGTAGATTAATGGGCTTGGTAGTGGAGGGGAATGGGAATGATGCTAAATAGGTACAGGGTTTCCTTTGGGGGTGATGAAAATGTTCTCAAGTTAGATAGTGAGGATGGTTGCACAACATTGTGAATATACTAAGTGCCACTGAATTGTACATTTTTAAATGATTAAAATGGTAATTGTATGTTATGTATATTTTACCACAATCTAAGAAAACTATAATAAATGTTCTTATGGCAAAAGCCAAAGAAAACCTCCAAAGCTTTAGACCCTCTCATGTAATGCTGTATTTTAAAACATCTCTCTAGCATTAAAACCTTTCACGTGCTTAAAAGATGTGTATTTGAATGCCTTTAGATGGGTCTGCTATTGTTTGCCTCAGACCCACCTCTCTCTATTGTATAATTCTGGCTGATTTCTATAATTTTGGTGCCATTTGAGTTATAATTTCTGCCTTTATGGAATAATTTTAATGGTGAAAATTCCAGGACAAATGTTTAGGAAGAGGACATGATGAATCCTACACTGCTTCTCAAATCTTACTATTTAGGCATGGGTGTAAACATTTATTGATTATCTGTTTCTAGGCATTTTGCTAACTTGTCATACAAACTGCACAACAATTTTAAGAGGTACTAGAGGCCTGGTGCACGAATTCGTGCACGGATGGGGTCTGGCTGGCCCCACCCTGATCATGGTTGGGGGGCCAATCGGGGGTGGTTGTCCAGCCGGCCCCGCCCCTGGTTGAACTCTTGGTCAAACTCCCGGTCGAGGGGACAATTTGCATATTAACCTTTTATTATATAGGATATTTTTCTACTCTAAAGGTGGAGAAATTGAGACTCAGAGATTAAATAACTTGCCCAATGATGCAGAACTAGTAAGTGGCAGAGCTAGCATTCAAACCAAGGTCTAATTCCAACAAAGTATTTTAGAAGGCTGGTCTTAACCTAATTTCATTCACTCCCCAGTTTTAATCCCATTATTACTTTCATTCTCACTAATTTCATAGTCATTCACATGGGCACAAATTTTTTAAATGGCCCATTCCTTGTGTTTATTTACCCTGATAGATTTTCATATTATCTCTCCAGTGCTTATGAAATTATGTCTAGGGGTTCAGATTCTGGCATTCAGGTGTTTTCAAACTCTAATCATAATCTATTGTTCCATCGGAACAGAAAGTGCTTTTTCATATCTGTCTTTGTTAACAGTATTTGCTCTATCTATAATGGCCTGCCCTGCCATTTTTGTTTTCCCAAATCCTTTTTCTCTATCAATTTCAACTGAAATAGTATCTCATTCTTATATCTCAGTTATAACTCAGAAACAGAACCTTCATGACTTCCTTATCCAGCAGGTTGAGTAATTGGAATTCCCTAAAATTAGTATCAGAAAGTCTTTAAAAAATTCAAAGAAAGGAAAGTCAGATTGTAACAGCTGTCAGATGATGCATTTTCCCAGATGCTTTCATGCTAGTGAGTACATTTTTCTTGTGAAACATGCTAGGGCATTATTTTAAAGTACTATTTTGTTTTGTTTTGCAGGTGTTGCTGTATATACTGGAATGGAAACAAAGATGGCATTAAATTATAAGAGCAAGTCACAGAAGCGATCTGCAGTAGAAAAGTAAAACTTTTCATTTATTTGCACATAAATATGACTGTGGATGTGTATATAATTCATTGTGTATAATTTTTTTGTGTATAAAAATATATTTAACCCCTGTATAATGTCAAATCAAGGATTGTATCCTTGAGGATAGGGATGGCTTCTTATATTTTTGTATACATGTTGCATTTTGCACAATGTTTGGCATATAGCAGATGCCAAATTATGACTTTAAAATAAATATTATTTGGTAATAATGGAAACACTTGATCAGACTAACCCTCCTGCAGATAACAGTAGTAAAATCTGGACAAAATATTTTTTAAAAATAAACGATAATTTTAAAGCTCTGGAGAGTGGCCCAAAAACAGACAGAAACTGGCAAAGAATGTACTCTTGAAAGACAGTATCAGCAAGGGGAAAAATTTAAGAATGTAGCTTTTTTCCTGAGGGCACTCTCAAATTCATGGACTGCAAAGGGCATCTGAGAGCCCGAGTATTTACAGGATATAGGTGTCAGAGGACAGGGAAGAGCATCTAAAAAGGGGAAAATCTTATACAGGAGGGAGCCACAGAAGGAAATGAGCTCTAAAACCTGCACATAAATATTTCCATCTCCTGGGCTGACTATTAGAACTATACATGTGCAGGGGAGACCCCAGTGGGCTTGACAATGAAACAGTAACGGTATGTACCAGCAAGCTGAAAGATCCAAGCAGAGAATTTTGCTCTTGCCTGTTGCATTGGAGATATTGTTTGGTGTTTGAGCCTAGCCAAGTTAACTTCCTGTTAAAATTAAAAACCACACTCTTTGAGGAACCTAAAAGAATACACTATGCAATCAAAAATAAGCAGACGAGCCGAAACCGGTTTGGCTCAGTGGATAGAGCATCGGCCTGCGGACTGAAAGGTCCCGGGTTCGATTCCGGTCAAGGGCATGTACCTTGGTTGCGGGCACATACCCAGTGGGGGGTGTGCAGGAGGCAGCTGATCGATGTTTCTCTCTCATCGATGTTTCTAACTCTCTATCCCTCTCCCTTCCTCTCTGTAAAAAATCAATAAAATATATTTTAAAAAAATAAGCAGACGTGAAGAAAATGTAACTTGTACTAAGTAGAAAAAGCGCTCAATTGAAACTGCCTCCATAATGATTTTGCAATTAGCAAAGACTTTAAAGTATATATTATAAACTAGAGGCTGGTGCATGGAAATTCATGCACTGGAGGGGGATCCCTCAGCCCAGCCTGCCCCCTCTCACAGTCCGGGAGCCCTCAGGGGCGGGAGGCGAACCAGCGATCAGGGGAAGGCGACGCCCCCATCACACCTCTGCTGCTGCCACTGCCGGCAGCACAAGCCTCAGCCAGCCCTGGTTACCTGAGCTTCAGGCAACCCTGGGCAGTTGGGCAGCCACCATCCAAGGCTTGCCTGCGCCTCGGGCGTCGGCTGGGCAGCCACCATCAATGGCTTGCCTGCGCCTTGGGCCGGCCCTGGGTGGCTGAGGGGACTGGGGTACTCCGGAGGCAGGCGCCCCGGTGGGGCTGAGGGGACTGGATGCCGCCATCTTTGGGGCGTGGCAGTCAGTTAACATATTCCCTTCTTATTGGCTGTGGGCACCACCATCTTTGAGGGCGTGACAGTCAATTAGCATATTCCCTCCTTATTGGCTGTGGGCACCGCCATCTTTGTGACAGCATGAGGGTCAATTAGCATATTCCCTCTTTATTAGATAGGATAGTTTCAAAGGTCTAAAGGACATGTCAATGAATATAAGAGAAATCTTTTTTTTTTAATATATTTTATTAATTTTTTTTTTTACAGAGAGGAAGAGAGAGGGATAGAGAGTTAGAAACATCGATGAGAGAGAAACATCGATCAGCTGCCTCTTGCACACCCCCCACTGGGGATGTGCCCGCAACCAAGGTACATGCCCTTGACCGGAATCGAACCTGGGAACCTTGAGTCCGCAGGCCGACGCTCTATCCACTGAGCCAAACCGGTTTCGGCAAGAGAAATCTTAGCAGAGAAATGGAAACTGAAAAAAAAAGAACTCAGTGGAAATTCTTGAGTTGAGAAACATAATGACTGAAATGTAAATGTTATTAGAAGGGCTCAACACCAGGTTGAAGAAAGAAGAAATTGTCAGTGAACTTCAAAGAGCAACAGAAATTATTCAATCTGAATAACAGAGAAATATGAACAGTTTTAGAGCCATTTGGGACAGTATTAAGCTGTCTAGCATAAGTATAATCAAGATCCCTGAAAAAGAGGAGAGAAAAGGGACAAAATAAAAATATTTGAAAAAATAATTGAAAATTTCTAAAGTTTCACACACACACACACACACACACACACACACACACACCCCAAAAACAATAACAGAAGGGCAAAAGCCTAGGTTAGAGGAAAATTTCTAGCAATAAAATTTTAAGAGAAGAAGAAAAGGTTAAAATCAGTCATCTAAATTTCTACCTTAAGAAGCTAGATAAAGAGGAGCTATTAGACCCAATCTGAGAAGAGAAGGAATACTGAGGATGTGAAATCAATAGAATAGGAAATAAATAATAGACAAAATTAGCAAAGCCAAAAGTTGGTTCTTTGAAAATATTAATAAAATTGATAAATGTCTATCTACATTGAGGGATTGGTGGGAGGGAAGGGGAGTTGTAGGAGAGATATACTGGAAAATTACCAATATTAGGGATGAAAGAGAGACTGTCACTATAGATCTTACCTACTATGGTCACTGTATCCACAGACAAATGTAAACAACTTTTATGTCTCTAAGTTTTCCTTAATGAAATGGCAAATTCTTTGAAAACACAACTTCCAGAAATTGACACAGGATAAAACAGAAAATATAAACCACCTTTTATCTATCAAAGACATATAATTTATTATAAAAAATATCTCCACACAAAAGTATAGTGAGTCTTTCAATATATGGTGCTGGAACATTTCGACATCCATTTTCCAGAAACTGACCCATGACCCTTTCCTCCCACCATATATAAAATTAACTCCAAATGTAAACTTAAAATATAAGAGCTGCCGAAACCAGTTTGGCTCAGTGGATAGAGCGTCGGCCTGTGAACTGAAGGGTCCCAGGTTCGATTCCGGTCAAGGGCGTGTACCTTGGTTGCAGGCACATCCCCAGTGGGAGGTGTGCAGGAGGCAGCTGATCGATGTCTCTCTCTCATCGATGTTTCTAACTCTCTATCCCTCTCCCTTCCTCTTTGTAAAAAAATCAATAAAATATATTAAAATATATATATAGATATAGATATAAGAGCTAAATTTATAAAACATGGGAGAAAATGTTTGTGACCTTGGATTAAGGAAAGATTTCTTAGATATGAAATATACAAAAAAGAGTGAACGAAAAACAAAGCCCAAAATTGATAATTAAATTTCATAAAAATTAAAAACTTATGCATTTCAAAAGACACTTAGAAAAATGAAAAAAGACAAGCCATAGAATAGGAGAAAATATTTGTAAAGCTCATATATATATATAAAAGGCTATGTGACCAGTCGACCTACCGGTAGGTATGACGTGCACTGACCAGGGTGCAGACGCTCAATGCAGGAGCTGCCCCCAGCTTGCAGGCCCCAGGCCACCCAAGGCAGGTGCCAGCGGGGCAGGGGGAGGCCCCCGATTGCCGAGGTAACTGGCGGGGACGGGGGTGGGGCTGGTGAGCAGGCAGCACCAGGCCAGCCAAGGCGAGAGCCAGCAGGGGCCCCCCGATCGCCCCACCAGTCACCCCACAGATAGGCCCTCATCGCTGGCCAGGCCTAGGGACCCTACCCATGCACGAATTTTGTGCACCGGGCCTCTAGTATCTATATAATAGGAAACAGTAGGAAAATTAAATTTTTTAAAAAGTAGCACATAATTGATATGTTTTATATTCTCATTTTAGGTCAATGAATACATTTTTGATAATTTATCTAATAATCCTTATTTCTGAAGCCATCATCAGTACTATCTTGAAATACACGTGGCAAACTGAAGAAAAATGGGATGAACCTTGGTATAACCAAAAAACAGAACATCAGAGAAATAGTAGTAAGGTATTTTATTCTGTTCTAGACTCTGCTGCTGTAAAGGAAACGTCTGATAGGAGTGACCACTCTGATCTTCCTAAAACCATTACTCTTGAAGGATGACAAAAGGACATTGCACACCTGAAACCAATACAAAATATTGAAATTAAACTGTAATTAAAATAAAAGAATCACAGTAGATGAAAAAACAAACACAAACGACATTGCAAATGAAGGGTAGCCAGCCTGTATGTACTGGTATACTTTTTGCATTTTAGGACATGAACAATTATATTTTTATGTCATGATTTGAATAGTTACAAGAGATCACAAAAATTTAAATAATCTGTATTGGCATCCACTTGAATACTACAAATTCATTTTTTTATTTCTGTATCTTATAAGTGAAATAAAGAGTAAGTTGATTTATTTTCAATTCTGTAAGAGTAATTCAAAGAATCTTATTGTCAGTCTGTTAATAGAATGAAGTTAATAACACAGTTTATGTCATATAAAGTTTTAAACTGATTAAATATGGACTACCAAGAGAATTTAACCTACAATTTGGGTAAATAATTGTTCTCCAAATTTCACTTTAGATTAAAATACAAATACTGAATACAAATTTGGATCTCAAGAGACCACAAAGCAGATAATCTCAGGAACATATTTTTAGGACCTTTCACAGAATGCATGTTAAATGTGGTACTACTATGCCATTGAAGTAGGCTATTTCTGTGTAATCTGTAATTTAAGAGTTTTAAATCCTAGCAGTTCCAGCCTACCAATTTTGTAATTTTTTAAAAATTGCACTCAATTTTTAGTTATCTGTAATTTTGAAGAGTAAAAGTAGCATGGTAAGCATATTCCAGAGGTTATAATTAAAATTTTGCCAAAAGCAGTTTCAGTCACACCAGGTTTTTGGTAGCTTCTGAAAAGTAATAAATTCAATAATTTGAATGTAACTGTTTTTTTTTTATTTTATTTTGTTTGAGAGTCTAATGAGCAATAAAACTACCAAGGAAATGTGTTAAAAAGACAACTCAATAAATGAATTTTAATCCATGAGACTATTCTGCTTCAAAATATAGTTAATAGTCTGTTTAGACATGAAACTTTCTGATAATTTTCTGCAGTAATACTGAAGATAGTTTCATATTTTCACTTATCAAATAATCATTTTTTTCCCTCTAGATTCTGAGATTTATTTCAGACTTCCTTGCCTTTTTGGTACTCTACAATTTCATCATTCCAATTTCATTATATGTGACAGTCGAAATGCAGAAATTTCTTGGATCATTTTTTATTGGTTGGGATCTTGATCTCTATCATGAAGAATCAGATCAGAAAGCTCAAGTCAATACTTCTGATCTGAATGAAGAGCTTGGACAGGTAATGACCCTTTTAATTTGTTTTCCTGACTTGTTACTTTAATCAAAACAATACATGTGCAAAGACTAATAAAACAGAAAACATTAGAAGGCTTTTACCAAAAACAGCCCTACTTTGCTCCACACCTAATTTTGTTTTCCATTTTTAAATTTTAAAGCTGTTATTTGTTTGACTGGTGATGTATTTTATATCATCATATTTGTTTAATACTTCATTCTCACTCTTCCTAATCTAAAAGTTTTTTTTTTGTTTTTTAAAAAATATATTTTATTGATGTTTTACAGAGAGGAAAGGAGAGGGATAGAGAGTTAGAAACATCGATGAGAGAGAAACATCGATCAGCTGCCTCCTGCACACTCCCCACTGGGTATGTGCACACAACCAAGGTACATGCCCTTGACCGGAATCGAACCTGGGACCCTTGAGTCCGCAGGCCGACGCTCTATCCACTGAGCCAAACCGGTTAGGGCCTAATCTAAAAGTTTTTTATTAACTTGTATAAATAAGTGACATCTCACCCAGGCAGTGTGGCTCAGTGGTTGAGCATCAGCCTATGAACAGGAGGTCACAGTTCGATTCCTGGTCAGGGCATATGTTCGGGTTGCAGGAGGCAGCCTATTAATGATTCTCTGTCATCATTGATGTTCCCTCTCCCTTCCTCTCTGAAATCAATAAAAAATATATATATTTTTAAATAAGTGACACCTCCTAAAATATCCTCTTTAAATTACAATTCAACATTTGCTATAGATACTGGGCAACCTTTAATATCACATAGCAAAGGTAAAGTATATTATCTTTTATTTCTAGTTTCACCATTTGCTAGTTATATGATGGGGTTAGTTACTTAATTATTCTGTTTATATTTACTGTTTCCACAAAAATGAACTTTGAGGTATAGTTTCTCATGTATCATTATGTCTTGGTCAAAACAATTTTGTTCCAACTTTAATTCTACCTCCCTTGTTATATATTGATCTTTTTATTCTGCAATTTTGCTGAACTCACTTGTTAGTTCTAGTAGTTTTTTCAGTGGATTCCATGACCTATATACAAGGCTGTGTTATCTGCAAATGGAGATAGTTTTACCTCTTCTTTTCCAAATAAATACTTTTTCTTTTTTGTTGCCCAATTGTCCTGATTAGACCTTCAGTACAGTGTTGAATAAAAGTGGCAAGAGCAGACATCTTTGTCTTATTCCTGAACTTGGAGGGAAAGCATTTAGTCTTTCTCCATTAAGTAAGATGCTATCTATGGGTATTTGTAAATACATTTTACCAGGTTGAGGAGTATGCTTCTATTCCTAATTTATTGAGTGTTTTTTTAATCATGAAAGAGTATTGGATTTTTGTCAAATGCTTTTTCTACGTCTATCGAGATAATTATCTTATTATTAGAATAAAGGTCAAGTACCATTTATTATTATAGAGGGTTTCACTGATTGAGTTTTATATGTTGAACCAATCTTTCATTCCAAGGATAAATTTCACATGTTCATGGTATATAATCCTTTTTATATGTTTCTGCATTTGGTTTGTGTCTATTTTCATAAGGGATCTATAGTTTTTAACCCCTTGTGATAGCTACCTCCCGTTTTAAATGACTTCTTTCTCAAGTCATCATTGCAATAAGCATGTTCTCAACATAATTCTAGTTGTATCAAGAATTGAGTATTTTATTCTTCTCTTTATGGACCTACCTTCTTTTAGGGTTAATTTTCTAGTATTAGTCTCAAAGAATAATAAAATTATTTGTCTTATTTACTTTTTAAAATATGTTTTTTATACATTTCTTTTTACTGAGTTTGTTTCGTGCCCTCAGTTTCAATTTCCTCTGTCTATTTTAGACAACTTTCTACCTCTGACTTTTTGTGTTGCTATCATTTTGTATTTCTGGTTCCAGCTCTATACCATTTCTCCTGGACCAGATTCCCTTTCACATTCTAGGTTAATTAAGCATGCCTTCCATCCCTGCTCATAGGCCATTCTATTTATTTTTTATTGATGAGAGAGAAAGAGAAACATTGATTTGTTGTTTCATTCATTTATGTATTCACTGATTGATTCTTGTATGTGCTCTGACCGGGAATTGAACCCACAACCTTAACATATCGCAACAACACTTGTACCAAATGAGCTACCCAGTCAACGCTCAGAGATCATCCTTGAGTCCTACTAAACATCCAGGAGATAAAAAGAAGTACTAATACTACATTTTTAATCAATTCCACAGATGAACATACACATACAGATGCCACAAACTTCAAAGTGTATATTTTAAAAAATATTTTCTGGTACCCTGTTTTGTTTCCATGGCATCTTTAATTATTTAATGGATTATCAGAATCAGCATCAATATATCAATTTTAATAGGCAGACTTGACTTAAGGAGACAGAGGCCAACTTTTCTTGTTTAACGTAGGACCGTGAACACAAAGGTTGTGTTTTTTTTGTTTTCTATTTCTAGGTGGAGTATGTGTTTACAGATAAAACTGGCACACTGACAGAAAATGAGATGCAGTTTCGGGAATGTTCAATTAATGGCATAAAATACCAAGAAATCAATGGTAGACTTGTATCTGAAGGACCAACACCAGACTCTTCAGATGGAAACTTAAGTTATCTTAGTTTTTCCCATCTTAACAACTTACCCCATCTTACATCCAGTTCTTCTTTTAGAACCAGTCCTGAAAGTGAAACTGAACTAGTAAGCAATTTTTAAATTAATAAATAGGAGTTTCATTTGAAATAGTTCTGTTTGTGTTAGTGGGGCAAGAAATATATTTGACATGTATATCCTTTGGTTTAATACTGAAAATTTACAGTCACTTAATATGTGTTTGTAAATGGAACTAAGCTAAGGAAAGCCTACTGCCTTTAAGTAAAGAAGACTGTGCTGGGACAGAGCTTGAATTTATTTAATACTTTCGGAGACCTCACTTCTTCCACAAAAGAGGTTTCACCTTTACTTGCAATTTGGTTATGCCTCCTAAAAAGCTGACGGGTCATAAGCAAATGTGACATTTTACTCTTTAAAGTTAGAAGCAACCAGCTGTTATTTAAGCAGTTCAAAATTGTAGCATTCTTATTCTAGCTCTTAGGTTACCAAAATATGAACTGTATTTGCATTTTTTAGAATTCTGTTTCTGGTTTCCTAAATGTTATTTGGGATTGGTATTGATAGTGTGAATATTAATTATATATTTACAGATTAAAGAACACGATCTCTTCTTTAAAGCAGTCAGTCTCTGTCACACTGTACAGATTAGTAATGTTCAGACTGATGGCATTGGGGATGGTCCCTGGCAAGCCAGCCTTGCACCCTCCCAGTTGGAGTACTATGCATCTTCACCAGACGAAAAGGCTTTAGTGGAAGCTGCTGCAAGGTAGTTTAATCTGATTTCCAAATTGTCAGAAAAAAACTTTTAAATAAAAAATGTGAAAATACTAGTATTTGAATTATCAGACAAAATTCATAAACACATAGAGGTAGAAATTTATTTCAGTTTTTTAAATGAGAATTTAAAATGTGTCATTAATTGTTAAGCTTGCAATAGAGTCATATTTTGATGTGATCTCTAAAAATCTGGTTAATATGAATAATACTAGAGGCCCAGTGCATGATTAAATCATGCATGTGTAGGGTCCCCTACACGCTTTCGCTTTCAATCACGGGGGAGCTGGGTGCCTCTCCGCTGGTACACCAGACCTTTCAGAAGCCTCCGGCACGGCGAATGCTTCTGAAAGGCCTGGTGCCTGAGCGGACAGGCACCCAGCTCCCACACTTTCACTTTCGATTGCGGGGGAGCTGGGTGCCTGTCCGCTGGTGCACCAGGCCTTTCAGAAGCCTCCGGTGCGGCGGAGGCTTCTGAAAAGCCTGGTGCTGGAGCGGACAGGCACCCAGCTCCCTGCTTTTGATTGTCCGCAGCAAGAGGTGAGCTTGCTGCCCCAGAGGCCCCTTCTGTGCCGCAGCACAGCCATGGCGCAGATGCTGAGCTCACGCCGCTGCTGGCGACGTGAGCTCAGCATCCCGCCAGCCCAATAGGCCACCCCGGCCACCCCGAGTCCCGCCCCCCCACGCCTCCTGGCCAATCGTGGGCATAGCGAAGGTACGGTCAATTTGCATATTTGTCTATTATTAGGTGGGAAAATCTGTGAGAATACATGTGTATTGTTTTGGACCTACTCTGATCCTTAAAGATAGTGCTATATTAAAAGGAAATATTTTAAAATCCATCTTAAACTTGTATTTTAAATATTTTTATTCAAGCTATGTTATAATGATATATTGTGAAATATGAAATATTCCCTAAATTTTATATTTTTTTCTCATTTTAATCCTAGGATTGGCATTGTATTTATTGGCAATTATGAAGAAACTATGGAAATTAAAATACTTGGAAAACTGGAACGGTAATTATTTTCTTTATTGTAATTTTCTATATATCAAGCATTTAGTATAGAACAGATTTAGGTAAATTGTGGCTCAAAGGTCAAATCTGGCCTACAGCCTGTTTTTGTACAGCCCATAAACTACATTACATTTTTAAGAGATTGTTTAAAAAAAATAAGAAAGAATATCTAACACAGACCATATATGTATACAAAGCCTAAAATATTTACTATCTGGCCCTTTACAAAAAGTTTACTGACCCTGCTCTAAAATGATGTTATTATTACACTAGAGGCCCAGTGCATGATTTAATCATGCACCTGGTGCACCAGCGGGCTGGCTGTCCGCGGGTGCCCCAGGCCTTCCGAAAGCCTCCGGGGCAGCCATGGCACAGACGCTGAGCTCGCGGCGCCACTGGCGCCGCGAGCTCAGCGTCCTCCTGGCCCAATCAGCTACCCCGGCCACCCTGAGTCCCGCCCCTGCGCCTCCTGCTGGCCCAATCGTGGGCGTAGCGGAGTGATGGTAATTTACATATTACCATTTTATTATGTAGGATTGTATTTCATCACAGCAATAACAATATTCTGCTTTGAATCTTTTGTCTCTATTTTAGCTTAATGGCTCTTGAATTTATTTGTATTTATTTTTACACACTCCTAGGGGAATGATTTTTACAAGTTTCTTACTAATAAAGAAAAACTTTCTTATATTTTCTATGATTTTGTCTTTTAAACATTAAAGAACAGCTATCTTATTTCTACTGTATGATAAATTAGGCCCATTCTTACTATAATCAAATCTTTCATGATTTTATCAGTTCCAGTCATCTCAACTCCGGCTGTAAATTTTTATTTAGACTATGCTTTTCCAAACTAAGTAGAGCTTATTTTTTGGCTGCTTTCATGTGGGAGCCTGTCTAGATCATTCCATCAACTTAGATGCCATCATTCTAATCAGTGTTTATCTTTCAGATTGGCAAAGTATTGCATATGTACATCATCTATAATAATCTATAATAATAAAAGCATAATATGCAAATCAACCAAACCACCAAACAGCAGAACGACCGTCCAGATGACCTTCTGGACGACCATGCTATGACACGCACTGGCACCAGGCCAGCCAAGGCCGGTGCGATGCGATTAGTTGGGGGGTTGCCCTGCAGAGGGAGGTCCAGGCCACCCTCTGCAGGGTGATCCATGGGAGGGGGGGGGCTCCGCAATCAATCATCCCAAAGAGGGAGGCCCAGGATACCCAGCTGGTGGCGCTGTGGCTGGTGGGTGGGGCGTCCCTCTGAGGAGCCATTGATGGAAGAGCCCTGCAATTGATCGCCCCACAGAGGGGGACCCAGGCCACCAGCCAGTGACACTGGCGGGTGTGCGGGGCTGGCCAGCGATCGCCCCGCAGAATGAGGCCCAGGCCAGCCAAGCGATCGCACCCCACACCTGTTGCCCACAGAGGGAGGCGACCGGTGGCGGGGGGGTGTGGGGGTTGGGGGGGGGCAGCACCGCACAGATGACAAGCAGGGTCGCGGCCAGCTGCCGGTAGGTAGCCAGGGGAAGGAAAGCTTTGATAGGCCCTGATCGCTGGCCAGGCCTAGGGACCCTACCTGAGGGGTTCCGGATTACAAGAGGGCGCAGGCCAGGCTGAGGGACACCCCACCCCCTGCCCCCCTTTTCATTAATTTCATGCACTGGCCCTCTAGTTGTATATATTCATCCATAAGATTTTAGTCTACACCTGACCCATCCATGCAAATTCTTTTACTGCTCCTTAGAGAGGCATTTGTTCCCCCACCTATATACATGTATCCCATCCCAGGTTCAAAATCACTGCTATAATGAGCCTCTGTTATTCATGTGAGTGTGTGTATTTCTTAGGTGTGTTTGGGCAGAAAAGAGGAGAATCAATTACATTTTTTAGTGAGAAAGACATGGAGCTATGGGCAGATCTGGATTCCACTCACAAACTTATTTGACGTTAGGCAAATTACTTAATCTTTCTGTGTTTAATAGTCCTCATTTGTAAAACGAGATAAGACCTACCTCCCTTTGTTCTCGTAGGTCTTAAAGCATGATATGTAAAGTACATGGCATTTGGTTAGTGCTCAATAAATGTTAATTCCTTCTATTTGTATCTTCTTTTGTTAGTAATAAGTCATAACCAGTCATCTTGAAAATGTAGTTGAGGTTAATTTCTTGTTCTAAATTAATCGTTTTTATCTTTAATAGGGACTCTTTCTAAATATTTACTTGATATTATTTAAAAAAGTAAAGTTTTGTCTTTTTTTTTCCCTATTAGGTACAGACTGCTTCATATTCTGGAATTTGATTCAGATCGTAGGAGAATGAGTGTAATTGTTCAGGCACCTTCAGGTAACCAACCTGAACTTCTATGAATTTTTATTTATCTAATATTAAGAGCTTGATAACTCATTTTTCTTTTTAGGTGAGAAGTTTTTATTTGCTAAAGGAGCTGAATCATCAATTCTCCCTACATGTATAGGTGGAGAAATAGAAAAAACAAGAATTCATGTAGATGAATTTGCTTTGGTGAGTGCAAATTTCTATGATTTAAAAACTCTGAAAGATATGTATATCTACCTATATATTATATAAATATTTGAAAGATTTGGGGTTTCATTTTTGCATTAATTTATCAAAAATTATAGAATTACTAGAGGCCTGGTGCACGAAATTCTTGCACAGGGGGTTGTCCCTCAACCCAGCCTGCACCCTCTCCAATCTGAGACCCCTCAAAGGATGTCCAATTGCCCGTTTAGGATGCAGTCAGACATCCCTCTTACAATCCAGGACTGCTGGCTCCCAACTGCTCGCCTGCCTGCCTTCCTGATTGCCCCTAACCGCTTCTGCCTGCCAGCCTGATCATCTCCTAACCACTCCCCTGCCAGCCTGATTGATGCCTAACTGCTCCCCTGCCAGCCTGATTGCCCCTAACTGCCCTCCCCTGCCAGCCTGGTCACCCCTAACTGCCCTTCCCTGCAGGCCCGGTTGCCCCCAACTTCCCTCCTCTGCTGGCCTGGTCCCTCCCAACTGTCCTCCCCTGCTGGCCTGATCGCCCACAACTGCCCTCCCTTGCAGGCCTGGTCCCTCCCAACTGCCTCCCCCTGCTGGCCATCTTGTGGTGGCCATCTTGTGTCCACATGGGGGCAGCCATCTTTGACCACATGGGGGCAGCCATCTTGTGTGTTGGAGTGATGGTCAATTTGCATATTACTCCTTTATTAGATAGGATGTGTTGGCTCCATGTTCTTTAGTTAAAAGTTGACTTTTAACCTGTTAAATGTGTCTTCTCTTTGAACCTATTATAATCAGGGTACTTCCAGCAGCAAGGACCATTTAGGTTACTATATTAAAAAGTAGGGAGGGTTACTAAAAAAATAAAGGTGAAATTCCAAGGATGTGGAGAAATTGGGACCCTCATACACTTGTGGGAATATAAATGATATAGCCACTTTAGAAAATAGTTTGGCAGTTTTTCATAGGACATGGAGTATACTAAATGATGCAGCAATTTCACTCCTAGGCATACACTCTAGAGAATTGACAACATGTCTACCAAGAACTTGTACACAACTGTTCTCAGCAGCAGTACTTCTAATAGCCAAAAAATGGAAACACCCAAAATTCCATCAACTGATGAATGGATTAAACAATATGTCATCATACCTAATAAAATGGTAATATGCAAATTACCATCACTCCGCTACGCCCACTATTGGGCCGGCTGGAGGCGCAGGGGGCGGGACTCAGGGTGGCCGATTGGCTGGCGGTAGGAGCGGGGGGCGGGGACTCGCGAGTCCCCGCCCCCCGCTCCTCCCGCCGGCTTAAATGGCCGGCACTGCTTAGGCCGGCGCTGCGGAAGACACTGGTGGCGGAACTCGGGGTGGCCGATTGCGTGGCTGCTGGCACCAGTTTTCCGCCAGCAGCAGTTTTCCTCTGGCCACCTGCCCAATCGGAGCGCCTCCCGATCAGAGTTCCTCTCGGGGTGGCCGATCATGCTGGCGGGAGGCGCTCTGATCGGCGGGTGGCCAGAGGAAAACTGCTGCTGACGGATAACTGGTGCCGGCAGCCAGGTGAAGGAAAAGTCAATTGCACGAAACTTCGTGCAACGGGCTCCTAGTATCCATATAATGGACTATTTGGCCACTGAAAGAAATGAAGTACTAATATATCCCACAACATGCATCAACCTTGAAAAGATTATGCTGAGTGAAAGAAGCTAGTCCCAAAAGTCCACAGAGTTTATTTATATGAAAAATCCAACATAAGCCAATTTATAGTGATTGCCACAGTCTAGAGGAAGAGGGGGAAGTGTAGTCTCTGCTAATGGATACGGAATTCTTTTGGGTGTGATGAAAAGGTTCTGGAATTAAATACTGAAATAATTACACAACTCTTTAACTAAAAATTAATGAGTTATCCTCTTTAAAGGAGTGAATTTTATGGTATGTGAGTTATGTCTTTCAATAAAATAATGTAGGAGAATCTTATAGAAATAAAGTGCGAATTATGTGAATAGAAAAATTATTAAGCAGTTCTCTCAGTCTTAGGACCTCATGATATCTCATTTCTACTTTTCTGTAAATGTATGCTATGTACTCATCTCGGCTCAACTGCCTCCTTTACTTACGGCTTCTTTTTTCCTATTACTGTTCCCTAATTGTTTATGATATGGTTCATTTACCACACTGTAACATCCATGAGAACAAAGACATTGTTTTACCTTACTATCATATCAGTATTCAGAACAGTGCTGGCACATAGTTGACAATAAATGTTTGTTATAGAGAAAACTAAGTTCATTTATTAATAAATCTCATAGTCCTTTAACTGTTGTTTAAGAGAAGCATTTATAGGTGTGGGTCATTTGCAAATTAAGAAATGCCAATATTTAGAAATCTGCTAAATAGTGTCATATAGTACTTTTAAATCTGCCTTTCCAAGTTCTGTAATTAGAACATTTACTTTGGGTTTTTCTGAGGAAAATATATAGCAAGAAGAGGAACTTTTATAAGTTTCTGTAGATTTATATACCAACTTTCAAATACTAATACCATAAGAAAAATTTGAACCCAATAGGATCAGAAAAATCAAGCATATATATTTTAAAATTCTGTGTAATTCCAGTTCACCAGTGAAGATGTAATGATACGATTTTAAATCATTCAGTGGCTCTAGAAAGTATTGGTTGTTTGATAATGGCCACCTTATAGACTTCTTTATTTGAATTGCAAGTTTGTCATACCATAAAACCAGGAGTGGGGAACTTTTTTCTGGCAAGGGCCACTTACATATTTATAACATCATGCGTGGGCCCTACAAAATTATCAGCTTAAAAATTAGCCTGCTATATTTGGTCAAACATTTAATTAACTCACCCCTAATGCTTTGGCAGGGCCAGACCAAATGATTTCACAGACCTCTTATGGCCCGGATGTTCCCCACCCCTGCCATAAACCCTCAGGAAATGATAGTCCCTTTTGTTTAAAAAATTTCTTATGAAGTAGGTAAAAGTGGATTTGTACTAGTTAAAACAGAAAAGCAGAACCTGGGGCTGCCTCTCGATAATCATGAAGGTTCCATTATGGAACTTTTTGGCTTTCCCTGTAAAACAGTTTTAAAACCACAGATAAGATAATCTTATGATTCTATCTATTCTCTAATTTACAATTCAATGACCTTACTTGTTTTGAGCAACTTATTAAGAACTCCTTAGAAATTGAAAGAGTTATGATAATATGTGTTCCATAACTCAGATCACTAGGACTTTTTTATCACCTCATTTATTTTCTGTCACTAGATGATAGTACTTTTTAAATTATTTGTAATTGATTTTTGGTAATGGGGTCCTCAGTTTTATTTCAGTGACTTCTTGATTCCCCATTAGTTATTTTTGTTTAATTTTTGTCTTTAATTTTTCTGTGTTAGAAAGGGCTAAGAACTCTGTGCATGGCCTATAGACAGTTGACGTCTAAAGAATATGAGGTAATAGATAGACGCCTATTTGAAGCCAGGACTGCCTTGCAGCAACGGGAAGAAAAATTGGCAAATGCCTTCCAATTCATAGAGAAAGACCTAATATTACTTGGAGCTACAGCAGTAGAAGACAGGTAAGTATCAGATAAATAGGCAATATCATTTTTCTCATGCAAGAATTTTTTTAGCCAAGTGTTCCTAATTTATGACACATGTTTTATTTATTAACATCATGTAATTAATATATTTAAAATCAAAATCTGCAGTTAAAGCCTTTTTCCCCATTAGTGTGTATAATTTTCTTCTAGCAATTTATCTGAAATAGTTGAAAAAAAAACAGCTATGTACAATTTTGCTCATAGACTTAAATTTTTAGGATACTCTGCAGTATGTGTCATACAAAGACTTTTAGCACCTGCTTAATTCTCCGGCCTCACCTGCCACTACTGTGTCCTTCCACTTTATACTTCCACTAGAGGCCTAGTGCATGAAAATTTATGCCCTGGATGGGGGTTCCCTCAGCCCGGCCTTCCCCCTCTCACAGTCTAGGAGCCCTCAGGGGCGGGAGGCGACTCAGTGATCAGGGGAAGGTGACACCCCCATCACACCTCTGCTGCTGCCACTGCTGGCAGCACAAGCCTCGGGCGGCCATGGGCGGCTGGGCAGCCACCATCCGAGTCTTGCCTGTGCCTCGGGCCAGCCCTGGGCAGCTGGGGGGGCCTGGGCGCCACCATCTTGTGGCTGTGGGCACTGCCATCTTTGAAGGCATGGCAGTCAATTAGCATATTCCCTCTTTATTAGATAGGATAGTACCAAACTGTAGTTTTCCTCTGAACAACAACTATAGTTAACACTGTTCTATTTTATGGCTTTGTTCCTTGGCAAGGCTATGCCTTCTACCTGATCATTCTCCTCTTACCCATTTATGAATACCTATTTATAAAGAATAGTTCAGGTATTACCCCACTCCACTAAAACCTTTCCATACTTCTAACAGAATTTAAAAAGCTCTTTTTGTGAAGTCTCCATGTTTTGTAGATCTGTGGCAATATATTACAATTATTTGTTTAACGACTTTGTTCTCTGTTAGCCTGTGAATTTCTTGAGGTCCATTTATTCTTTGTCTTTGTTTCCAGCACCACTCTCAATATGCCTTTCACAGTTTGAGTTAAATTGAAATCTGTGAATTAAATTGAATTCTACAAATTAATCCTGTTATATTTTTCTCTACCTCTGAGATCTATGTGTGTTTGCATTTTAAAAAAAACAACCCTAGGTTTTCATTTACTTTTTAGTTGTCCTCATGAAATTTCTGAGACTCACCTGAGGTTATATAGTCCTTTATTGTCCACAGTCTAATTTTGAACGGCTGATATGAGAGATTTCCTTATCAAAAAAAGAGAAAAATCTTATAGTGAAATTTAAGACTTTCTAATAAAATAGTTTATGTAGGCCATATACTTAATTGCTTCTATAAAAATCAACTTTGAAAATATATTCTTAAAATATGAGTTTGTAATAAACGAGGCATGTGGCCCATCGGCTGAGAGTTTGACATGTTTGTAGATTTTATGTTAAATAGATGATCACTGATTTGGTTTTCTTGTCTCTTCCCTAATGGAGAAAAAGAAAATTCAGTTTTATCACTGAACTGAATGTTACTATAACATTCTTAGGTCAAGAAGTCCAGAATTTACCTTATTTATACTCCGTGATTTATATTTAAAATACAATCAGAAAAGTATTTTCTACTGCTAATTTTGTTTCATTTATTTTCAGACTACAAGATAAAGTTCGAGAAACTATTGAAGCATTGAGAATGGCTGGTATCAAAGTATGGGTACTTACTGGAGATAAACATGAAACTGCTGTTAGTGTGAGTTTATCATGTGGACATTTTCACAGAACCATGAATATCCTTGAACTTATAAACCAGAAATCAGACAGCGAATGTGCTGAACAATTGAGGCAGCTTGCCAGAAGGTAAGAATATAATTATCTGAGTCAGATAGTTGAGGGGTAAGCAAACTATGGCCCACTGCCAGTTTTTTAATGCCCATGAGCTCAAAATAATTTTTATATTATTTGATCGATAAAAAAGAATCCAAAGAAGAATATTTCATGTCGTGAAAATTATATAAAATTCATATTTTGATGCCTATGAATAAAATTTTGTTGGAACACAACCACTTTCATTCATTTACATGTCATAAGTGAAGGCTTTTGCACTATAGCAACACAGCTGAGTAGTTACAACAGAGACCTTATGAAGCATTTTTGTCATTTTTCACTGCTGCTTGATACACTTCAAGTTACAGCAACTCAATTCTAACTCGATAGTGTCTAGTGCCACACATACTGCCATCTGACATTTTACTTCTTATTTTCAGTCCTCACCTGAGGATATGTTTCCATTGGTTTTCAGAGATACAGAAGCATCGCTGTGAGAGAAACATCGATTGGTTGCTTCCCATACAATTGAACCTGCAACCTAGGTATGTGCCCTGACCAGGAATCAAACCTGCAACCTTTTGGTGTACAGGATGACGCTCCAACCAACTGAGCCACCCAGCCAGGGCTTACTATATTTTAATTATCATTATTTACTCATCATCTCCAAACAAAAAATGGACGTTTATTTATTTTAATTTTATTTTATTGTCTCCTTTTTTTCCCCATTGACCTTCCCCTGGCCTCACCTACCCCCCGGCCTCACCTACCCTCCGGCACGTGCCCCCACCCCCCCACCCCAGTGTCTTGTGTCCATTGGTTATGCTTATATGCCTGCATACAAGTCCTTTGGTTGATCTCTTACTGTTCCCCCCCACACACACACACACACAAACAAAAAGAGATACAGAGGCAGAGAAGCATCGAACAGACTGTCAAATTACAGTGGTAAAAAATGGACTTTCAATATCACACTTTTTAAAAAATATATTTTTATTGATTTCAGAGAGGAAGGGAGAGGGAGAAAGAGGTAGAAACATCAATGATGAGAGAATCATTGTCAGCTGCCTCCTCCATGACCCCTTCTGGGGATCGAGCCCGCAACCTGGGCATGTGCCCTGGCCTGGAATCAAACCCGGGACTCTTCAGTCTGCAGGCCAACACTCTATTCACTGAGCCAAACTTGCTAGAGCTAATATCACACTTATAAAGCATAGTGAAGTCTTAACCAGTTTGGCTCAGTGGATAAAGCACAGTGAAGTGTTGATTATTTTATCAAATTAGATGCAGCGCAATGCTACTTTGAGTGCTGGCCTTCAACAATATATTTAAGTGTCTCTGAATAATAAATACAGTGCTTGCACCAGAATGTAAATCTGTGTATTGCTTCTTTTACCAAGAAAATCTTTACAAAAGGGGACTGGGGAGAAACAGTGGAACCAAATAGTGTGATCAGTAATGTAGTTGATTTAGATGCTGATGCAAGCTTCTTATCTCTTCTTGGCAACAAATAGTTTGCCCAGTTGCCAGTAATCAGACCATGAGTAGTACTCATATAGCATATTCGTCAAATTCATGCACGGGGGTGGGGGTGGGGGTTCCCTTAGCCCAGCCTGCACCTTCTCCAATCGGGGACCCCTTGGGGGATGTCCAACCAGCAGTCGGACATCCCTCACAATCTGGGACTGCTGGTTCCTAACCATTCACCTACCTGCCTGCCTCATCGCCCCTAACTGCCTCTGCCTGTTGCCCCTAACCCCTCTGCCTGCCTGTCTGCCTGCCTGATGGCCCCTAACCTCTCTGCCTGCCTGCCTGATCACCCCAACTGCCCTCCCCTGCCAGCCTGATCTCACCCCCAACTGCCCTCTCATGCCGGCCTGATCTCGCCCCCATCTGCCCTCCCCTGCCTGACTGGTTGCCCCCAACTGCCCTCTCCTGCTGGCCTGATCTCACCCCCAATGGCCCTCCCCTGCCAGCCTGATCTCACCCCCAACTGCCCTCCCCTGCTGACCTGATCTTGCCCCCAGTGGCCCTTCCCTTCTGGCCTACTCTTGCCCCCATCTGCCCTCCCCTGCCGGCCTGATCTCACCCCCAACTGCCCTCCCCTGCTGGCCTGGTTGCCCCCAACTGCCCTCCCCTGCCGGCCTGATCGCCCCTAACAGCCTCTACCTCCACCACCATGGCTTTGTCCGGAAGGAAGTCAGGCATTTGGAAGATGGCTGGTCGACCCGGTCTAATTAGCATATTACCCTTTTAGTATTATAAATAGGTTATATAGGATATGATTGCCTAAATGAGGGGGAAAAGCCTTTTTCATTAGGAGGAGATGCTCTTGGCAGACAAAAATACATAATCCCTATATCTGGACTGATAGCCAGCCATATGCACTATACTGCCAAACTGGTCATTAAAAAATTGAACCGCTTTATTACACCTTACACCAAACAGCTGTTGCCCTTAAAACCCCTCCTCAGCCCCCACCTTAGGTTCTGCCTTTGCAGTTCACCCAGATTTGGTTCTGATTGATCGGTTTCTATGCCAGTCAGTGTCAAAAACTCTGCCTCCTAGGGAGCCATTGGCTCCTCGTAGTTCACCCAGATTTGGTTCTGATTGGTTGGTTTCAATGCCAGTCAGCGTCTCCAGGCCTATCAACGAGCCTGATCAGAAAGACGGGGCTGATCAGCAGCCCCAGTGGAGGCCTGAGAGAAAGAGAGGCGAAGCTGCTGGGCTAGGCCCGAGCGAAAGAGAGAGGCAAGTGCTGATTAACAGCTGCCACGGAGGCTACAGATCAGACCCTGCTTCTCTCTCCAGGCCTCTCTTCAGGCCTGATCCGCAGCCCCCTTGGCAATCAGTGCTGGGTTGGGGCGCCAGCAGCGGCAACACAGCACTGACTTCCAGTCGGTTGAGCCTTTGGTTGTTTTGGATATTACGGACCCTGGGATTTTATATATTAGGATACCCACAAGGGAAGTGTTATCCATGTTTCACCATAGTAATATCTCATGTTACGGTCCATTGTAGGAGTTAATAAAAAGAATAGTTAGGATTCCTTCATTCCTTTGCTTCCTACTTATCCATTTTCATGATTTTTTCTGAATGTTTTTAATTTTTTTAAATTAGGATTTACTAAATATAACAACGTTTTTATTTTAGTAAGACTTTATACTCACAATTTGGGAGAATATATTGAGATTATATGTTACAGTTCACATTTAGAAAATATAGTTACTGTGTCTACATATCAGTACATTGTAAAATTGAATATCATCTTTTTAATTCATGATATCGGTCACTCTCAGTTCTACTTAATCTTAACTTCAAGGTAATACAATTTAGTTTGTTCCCTGACAAGTCAGTTTTGTAATAATAAAGTCTGCAGATGAATGGTCCATTTTTCAGTAAGAATCTTTTGCTTACTAAGCTAGTGTAAATAATATGACTTCAAAGTATCTTACAGAGGACATAATTATTTCCTGTTTTAGAATTACAGAGGATCATGTGATTCAGCATGGGCTGGTGGTGGATGGGACCAGTCTATCTCTTGCACTCAGGGAGCATGAAAAACTATTTATGGATGTTTGCAGAAATTGCTCAGCTGTATTATGCTGTCGTATGGCACCACTGCAGAAAGCTAAGGTATGTTTGTGTTATAAAAAGTTCAATTAAAGATACATAGATCTAAAAGTATTCTTTAAGATTAATGACTTAACTAGGTCTATTTGGAGGTATGCAGTATATGAGTCTTAACTACGGGTCAGTCATTTCTAATATTATGAATTGTAACCATGTATATTATTAGACCTTTGGAGTTTTCAGAGTCAATGTAGAAATTTCAGCTATGCATAATAAATAACCTAGAAAGTCTGTGATGGGTAGCAATTGTGATTTTTCCTGAGACACATATTTGAGCTCTGACAACTAAAGTTTCACAATTTAGTATTTACCTACTGAGGGAGCCTGTAAGACTTCAGTTCACATGCACCTTCAGGTGGTTCTGTTGATCTTTGCTTATTCTTGCATTCTCGTGAAATGATAATTCTCTTTATTAAAAATGGCTATTAAGTAATAGAACTTTAGTAAGAAGTTAAAAAGCCAATTGTGATATTAAACTATATACAAAAATATTTAAATTTCAGCTATGATTCTAAGTGAAAGCCTATATATATTTTTTATAACTCCAAATTTGTAATTTGAGGTCTTAGACTGTATCCTTCACAAATAGTATACTTTGAAATGTACATCTAAACACTGGTTTGTTTCACATATAGATCTAATAAATTAGGCATTCAGTAGTTTTTGGCTTCATGGAACTTTCTTATAATGCCTATATTATTATAACGCATGTCCCCTCAGTCTATGGAAACTAAAACTGGAGACCAAACAGAGCTAACATCTAGGTTCTTTATAACAGTACATTCAAGAATTTCAAAGAAACATTTTTTTAAATTTCATTGAATTTAATTTTGATTGCTTTTTAAATTTTTGAAAATAATTATTTTTGCCTAACAAAGTTCAAATAGTTATTACTTTTTGCACCGTTATTAAGCTTTTTACAAAGCTAAATTGTATTTAAAGATCTTTGCTTCCCATAATAAAATCCAAGATAATACTGTGTGTGTGTGTTTTTGCTTTTTTTTTTTTTTTAATATTTTTTTATTATTGGTGGTATTACAGATATCTCCCATTCCCTCTCCCCTTTACCGTCCTCCTCCCAGCCCCTACCCATCCCCCCAGGTCTTCACTACCCTTATTGCCCATGTCCATGGGCTATGTATGTAAGATAATACTGTTCTGCAATGTCATTCTGAAAGACATTTCTAACATCCTAGTGGAAAGAGACAGCCCTCAAAAAATGAACCATAGAGAATATTATTGTCTAATATAAAATTAATTTTTTCTACTTCAACAGAGTCATTTCTGATAAATGGCTTTCTATAAATATAAGAAGTTGAAATTTTACCGTGATTAATTAGTTGTATGTCTTTCAGGTAATAAGACTGATAAAAATCTCACCTGAGAAACCTATAACATTGGCTGTTGGTGATGGTGCTAATGATGTAAGCATGATACAAGAAGCACATGTTGGCATAGGTGATTGATTTTTTCCTTTTTCCCTGAGCTTTTAACATTGGTACAGTTATCTGGGGATTTTGAATTTTTCTTTTGTAGACTAAAGTATAGTATCAAATTCATGAATGAAAACTGAATGCAAGATGGTAATATAGTGTTTCCCTATCAATAATTTCATTTTTACATGTAATTTTATACTTTTTAAAGTACTTTCATATATTATTTTATCCCTTTTAAACTCTAAATTTGTGATTTATATAGATACTTTCCTGGTTTTAAATTCTCGTTTTAGAAAGTTATTGTTATTTTTGTCAATCTAAAGATTCTGCAGCTCATTTTAAAGACAACTTTAGAGACAGAAAATCATACCAAACTGTAATAAAATATAAAATTCCAAGTAGCCTTCCTACTTAATAACCTTTATTCTAATTTTTTTTGCCTAGCATTTTTATTTGATTCAGAATACTAATTATTTTATTTATATTTAAATTATCCGTCATTTACTATTTAAACCATATTCTGACCTGTTTTCCTCAATAATTTTATTATACAAATACAGAAGTAAAGAGAAAAGTATGGGTTTCTCATTAAAGGATAAACCTTTAGTTTTAGAAAAGAGTGTTACTGGTCCTGTTTTGGAATCATCTCTGTAATATCCTGTGAGGAGTAGTTATTGGGTCTAATGTTTATATTTTATCTCAAATAAACTCCTACTTCTTTAATAATTAAATCTTCATTTTGAAAACTTAATTTTCTTTCCATTTTGTATATTGTTTCCCATAATTCTCCCTAATAATTTGATATCTTCCTATATCATATATTAAAGCATAAAAAGCTACAGTATTTATAACAGTTTGAGTCTAGTATGCTAGCAGACCGACTAATGAATAGGATAGACTTAAACATGTTTAAATAGATTCAGATAGATGTTTACCTGGTAAAGCTATTTAAACATCAGTAGGGAAACAACTTACTTGATAAAAAATACTGATAAAACTTGTTAAAGACTGTAAAAAGTAATAGAGGAAAAATTTAATGAATAATCATGTACTTTGAGGTGTAAAAAGGTCTATTAAGTACAAAACCAAAATAAAGCAAGAAAAAGATCAATGTGTGTGGCAAAAGTAAATACTGTCCCAAAACAATTTTAAAGACAGAGTAGTAAAGAATATTTTCAAAATAGATGACAAAGTCTTAATATTCCTAATATGTGAATTTTTAACAAATTAAGAATAAGAAAAATACTATAGTAGAAATATGTTGAAGGATGTGAGCCATCAGTTGTCAGAAAAGGAGAAATCTAAAATGAATACTAAATGCATGAAAAAAGGATTCAGTCTCTCACTAACAATCAAAACAATGCAAGTTTATATTGCCTATCAGAGTGACAAAAATTACAAAGATTGATAAAATCTGGAATTGGTAAAGGTATAGATTAGTAAATGCTCTTAATCGATCTTTGTAGGAGTCAAATTATAAATGTTTGCCTGTTGACCTGGCATTCGTGCATCTGGAATTTTTTTTTTAATTTCTTTATTGATTAAGGTATCACATATTTGTCCTCATCCCCCCATTCCCATCCCAAACCCCTCCCCACGCATGCCCCCACCCCCCTGTTGTCCGTGACCACTGGTTAGGCTTATATGCATGCATACAAGTCCTTTGGTTGATCTCTCTCCCTTACCCCCACCCTCCCCTACCTTCCCTCTGAGGTTTGACAGTCTGATCAATGCTTCCCTGTCTCTGGGTCTGTTTTTGTTCATCAGTTTATGTTGTTCATTATTTCCCCTAGATGAGTGAGGTCATGTGATACTAGAAATACACTTATAAGAACCGAAAATGAGACAAGCAATAATGGTTCTGCTGAGAGGCAAATGAATCAGTCTGTAGTGAGTTTCTTTCTAGAGTTTTTTTGAAGAAAATATGTGAATATGTTGACAAAGACATTTGTTATAAACAGTGTCCATAATAGTATATTAAGAGACAAAAGTAGATTACAAAACAATCCCATTTTTATACACTTGTTTGTATGTATAATAAATATATAGATATTTATAGATATTTACAGAATATGTGGAAGGAAAAATCCTGAAAGTATATATACCAAAAATAGTTTTCTTTTTCTAGATGCTGTGAATAGAGTTGTCTTTACCTATAACACTTTCGAACGTTATTTCTATCCTTTTATGACAAAAATTTAAATTTTTAATTTTGAAAAATAATTTTTCAAAGCTGCTTCCAGATTTAAAAAGTGAACTTGGCAATAACTCTTTTGAAAACTAAAAGATTATCATAACCTAAAAAAATGTACTCATTTATCAGATAAAATTATTTACTGATTTCAGATGATAGTGTACTTTAAAAATGCATTTTGTTTGAGTAATGTGTGAAAAATTTAAAGAACTCAAACATGCTCATTTTTGGTAGGTTCAAATTATTCTATCTTGATATTATTTATGTTCGGTGAAGTTAAACTATTTTATAGCATCCTCTCCATTAGAAATCTATTAACAAATACTTTGAACTTATTAGTGTAATTTATGTTCTTATTAGATCTGGGACTTTCAATATTATTTTTATATTAATTATATTTTATATTACATTCTAAGCCTTTGAAAATTGATGCTACCTGCCTAGTATATATTGTAGTTTTATATTAATTATATATTTGATTTAGAACAAATTTTTGGGAATCTGCTCTCTGCTATATCTTAGGATATAGGTATCCTAAGTCCAACTTCAACTGCTATAATTAACACATTCACAGATACATCATGAAAATTGTACTTAACAGTTTTCAATGACTTTGCCTTTTTGCCCCTTTTATTGCAGGAATCATGGGTAAAGAAGGAAGACAAGCTGCAAGAAACAGTGACTATGCAATAGCAAGATTTAAATTTCTCTCCAAGTTGCTCTTTGTTCATGGTCACTTTTATTATATTAGAATAGCTACCCTTGTACAGTATTTTTTTTATAAGGTGAGTTTCATGGAAATACTTATTTTTATTTTTTTAAATATGTTTTTATTGATTTTTTAGAGAGAGAAGAAGAGAGTGAGGGAGAGAGATAGAAACATCAATGATAAGAGAGAAACATCATCTATTGGCTGCCTCCTACATGCCCCCTACTAGGGATTGAGCCTGCAACCCGGGCATGTGCCCTGACCGGGAATCGAACCAGTGGCCTCTTGGTTCCTGGGTCGATGCTCAGCTGCTGAGCTACACTGGCCGGCCTCATGGAAGTATTTTAGAATCAGTTATTGACAGTAAGTTGAAGCTTCAATTTAAGGAATACTATCATCATACAAATTATTCTTAAAAATTGTTCCCATAACAGTTTTTCTTAAAAATCATTTCCATAAAATAACAGTTTATGGAATATACTTTAATTATTAGTCATGAATCTGATGTGTAGTGACAGAAAGCAAATCAAGGGTTGCCTGGTGCCAAGGGTGCAGGTTATAGAATTGACTGGAAACGGATATGGAAATTTTTGCATGAGAGAAAAGTTAATCTAGTTTGATTGTGGTAGTGGTTACACAGGTGTATAAATTTGTCAAAACACATAAAAAATTTCCAGTTAAAATTGATACATTTTATCTTATGCATATTTGAACTCAATTAATTTGATTTCTTGGATGTTATTTTGTTTTGAACCAGTAGTAAGTTTTAACCCTTTGTACTCGCTTGCTTTTTTCTCGATTCCTTTATTCTAATGCTAACCGTGTCGAGTCACACTCAACATCCGAGTGCAAAAGGTTAATTTTACTTCAATATGATGGTTTCAAGCAGGCATTCTAAATCTTTTTGTGTCATGAATTATTGTTTGGTAATCAAGTGAGATGTATAAATTACTCAGTATAGGGCTTTAACACATTAAGCGCCATGTCAATCACCAGTGACTGACACTATACTTTCCAGAAAGGAAGACAAAACAGGCTTGGCGCTTAACGTGTTAAATGCATAAAATAAAATACATAGGGTTACAAGGAAACTAATTATGTTGAAGTACTGTTCTGTCTCTTGACTCTTTTGAGGAAGGTAGGATTCGGTGGAACTCATGTTAAGAGCCCCTGAGTACCAAGGCATTTAATACACCAGAATATCCTATGTTGCCTGTATACCTGTAATTAAGTAATAGCTGCAAGCCAATGAAAGAACACAGGTAGATTGCATATCCTATATAATAAAGAGGGAATATGCAAATTGACCATCACTCTGCCACAAAGATGGCAGGGCCGACAGCGGAAGCTGGGTTTCTGTTACATAAGGTGGCTGCACCACAGTGGAGGCCGAGTTCTCATAACAAGCAATCAGCAGGGACTTGAGGCTGCACCTTCCCCTGCCCCCAGGAGGCTTGACAGGGGACCTCAGGCCACGCCCCCTGCCTTGGTGCCAGGCTGGGGGACCTCAGGCCATGTTCCCTGCCTGGCAGGGCTTGACGGGGGACCTAAGGCTGCGCTCCCTTCCCGGTGCCAGGCCAGGGGACATGAGGCTGTGGTGCGCCCCAGACTCTGACAGAAGGAAGATTTTCATATACTTTTTACTAATTTTCTTTCAACTCTGACACTTCTATTATAGAGAAAGGGCTAATAGCAATATTAAAATATTTCCTCTAATTAATCCCCTTTTAATGTGCATGAATTTCGTGCACCAGGCCACTAGTCTATATATATAAAAGCCTAAGCGACCGTTCTACCGTCTGACCGGTAGCTATGATGCGCACTGACCACCTGGAGGCAGACGCTCAACACAGGAGCTGCCAAGCTGCGGTGACTTGGCAGCTGTGGTTTTTGGGTGATGCACCCAGAACCAGAGAGGAGGGAGCCCGATTTCAGGGTGCGTCACCTGAGAACCACCCTCCCGCAATGTGGAACCCCTCAGGGGATGTTGGATAGCTGGTTTTGGCCCAATCCCTGCAGGCCAAGCCGAGGGACCCCATCCGTGCATGAATCTTCTAGTTGTTAATGATGGTGGCAGTTTTTCTTTCTAGCTTATAGTTTTACTGTGACATAAGTATATTGAAATCAGAAGATGTTTGACACTTCCATTTATTCTGTTTTAAATATTTTAAAGCTACTATACCCTAAAGTTGAAATAAAACTTACTTGTGCTGTATGTGAAAATATCAAATAGTAATTGGAAGGTATAAATTCAGAATTATGGTATTGCTTGGCAATGATACAAGTTGAGAGCATTTTATTCTGACATTTGCAGTTCTGTGTAGATTACTTTCAGACATTTTTTAATAAAATGGGAATTTTGTTTTCCCATTTTATATGGACAAGTTCTTATAGGCAGATCTGTTTTCCATATCAACTGAGACTGTGTTTCTAGGCTCATTAGTCATTTAAATTTTTTTTTCTTTTGGACCTAAATATTTTAATTATTTCCATTTAATCTTGTTTTTCAGAATGTATGCTTTATCACACCCCAATTTTTATATCAGTTCTACTGTTTGTTTTCTCAACAAGTAAGTAAATAGAAGCTTTTGTTTTTATACTTTCAGAATAAATTATGTGTATTCAGTGTCTGATAAATCCTTGGAGGGAATTTTTTGTTAGTCCTACTGATAATTAGATAAAACTTTTCTAATTAGTGTATTTAATGAGTTCATAGTATTTATTCTGATTTTTAGTTTGAAATGTGTTAATACCAAAATATATTTTAATTCTGGATACTTTTTTAAAAATGGATATTAACTCTTAACAGCTTAAGAGATAATTTTGTAACATTTTTCAACTTATTCTGTAAAATCCATATCAAGCCAGGACAGAAAATTGTTGGGGGTATTACCTCTTTTTTTTTTTTTTAACTCATAAATTTTTTTACGTTTGGAAGGAACCTTACTTACCTAATGATAGAGTTCAGGGATGACATACAGGTTTATCTCAGAAGCTTACTAAATAATCGGCAGGACCACCAGAAGCACTATATTGAAAGGGGTTCTCAAGCTATAGGCTCAGGGAAAACCCTTTTCTTGATTAGCAGTAGCTATACACATGTCACATATTTCCCATTCCTGATCTACTCTGTCTTACTTTATAAAAAAGGAAATTAAAATACACAGAGATTCAGTAACTTGCCCAAGCTCTCATAGCTAAGTTAATAACTATACCATATTTGGACCTACTGCTTCTGACTAATTGAGCACCCCCTTCACAAACTGCACTATACATCTTTAATTGATCAAGACATTTGTTTAAGTTTATTGAAACAACAAGAGCTTAATTAATTTAGGTTTTTCATGATTTTTTTTCTACCGTTACTGTTTTCTCCTGTTTACAATCTGTAACTTCAAATTCTAAATATCTGCTTAGACATTGATTGCCAATAATGTTTGTTTACTTGAATGAAGTAAAGAATGCTATAAGAGCGTATGACAAGGAGAACTAACCTAGTTTGATTAAGTTTCAGGGAGTTTACAGTATAATTAAAGATAAAATATTAAAAACAATATGTGAAGCATAGACAAAGTGCTAACCAAATTAGTACCAATAGTAGCACATAGGACTGTTTAGAAGAGAAAGCTATCATAAATGTGTAAAGTTTCATGGATCATGCCTTAAAGGAAGTGTAGGACTTAGATGCAAAGACAAAACCATGAAAGCAAAACTAAATGTGTAACATATCAAAGGGATAGTAAGAAACCTAGAAACATGTAGGAGAATTATGTAAAATTATATCACAGTGACCAAATTGTGGAGAATCTTGAAATGTAGATCCAAATCACTGTATTTCCAGAATTATTTGGCATAACAAAATATTCCAATTTCTACAAGAAATATAAATCTATGAACATTATATGTGAATGTTTAAGTCAGAAACAAACTGGGATTATTAAAATGGATTTTTGTATAAATTGGAAAAAAACTACATAGTTTTTGTTTATTTTGATATGCTTCTTTGTTTTTAATATGCATAAGTATAATAAATAATACATATTTTAGAATCTCAAAATTCCTATCAATTTCTCTTTCTAGACATTGTATGACAGCGTGTACCTGACTTTATACAATATTTGTTTTACTTCCCTACCTATTCTGATATATAGTCTACTGGAACAGCATATAGACCCTCATGTATTACAGAACAAGCCCACCCTCTATCGGTAGGTATTTTCCAGTATTAAATGTCCGTAACATTTCTGATTGCAAGTTACCAATTTTTAAAAATAAGCAAATATTTGGTGATTAATACTTTACTAAGGAAAGTACTTTAGTTGTTTATGGTTTATAATTGTTGAAGACAATAATTTTTCCAATGTTTTTAGGAATGAACACTTTTACCCTAGTAATGCATCAGGCAGCAGTTGTATAATTTACATTTACTATTGGAAGCCAGTAATAGTCTATTTCATGTGCACAAATGAAGTTATTCAGTAATTGGTTGTCTCTAGAGTTACTTAAATATTAATTTTTATGTTCTGGCATTGCCAAATTTATGAGTAGTAATCAATATAAAATGTAGGGTTAGGGACATTAATTCTTGTCCCATATCCTCTGCATTGGTCCTGGTTCCACAGAACCAAGTAATCACAGAGATGTGGAACTTTCCTCAGAACCGGTTTGATTTCCACATTAAACTGACCTCCACTTTTATAGAGGCATTCAGTTATTTGGAAATGGCAAAAACTTAACCTTGATTTCCCAGGATATCTAGGACTGGGCTTGACCCAAGATTGGCAAAGACTGGTTTTCTCATGATAGCTCTTGATGAACATGAAATCTATTGGGAGCCTCAGTGCTGAACCTAACTGAAATGACTCCACTAAAAAGAACAGTCATGGCAGAGTGACGGAATGTTTACAATAGAATATAATACAGATAAATCAACTTTTTACAATTAAACTAAAATAATAGCCTATATCGTATTTCTTTTTCAAATGAGAAAATGAATTTGAAAGTATTATCCTATATAATAAAGAGCTAATATGCAAATCATCATCACACTGTAATGACTCAGATACTCACACTGTCGAGAGAAGAATGGGGACCATCCAGGCACAAATGAGCTAGCGAGAGAGGAATGGGGACCATCCAGGCACAAATGAGCTCGTGAGAGAGAAATGGGGATCAGACAAGAAAAATGAGCTCATAAGAGAAGAATGGGGACTAGACAGACACAAATGAGCTCGTGAGAGAGGAATGGGGACCAGCCAGGCTGCAGCCCGAGAAAGGGACAAGGGACAAGCCGCCTACCCCACGGTCCCAGGTGCCAGTGCCTGCGGCCCGGGCAAAGCCACGCGCCCCTGGCCCCCAGTGGCTGGATACCTGCGGCCGGCGAGAGGGAGGGAAGCCCAGGTCCTGGGTGCCTGTGACTAGCCGGAGGAGGGAATCCTGGGTCCTGGGTGCAGGGTGAGGCAGAAGCAGTTAGGGGCAATCAGGCCAGCAGGGGAGCAGTTAGGGGCGATCAGGCAGGCAAGCGGTTAGGAGTCAGCAATCCCAGCTTGCCAGAGGCAGTCAGACATCCCCTGAAAGGTCCCGGATTGGAGAGGGTGCAAGCCAGGCTGAGGGACTCCCCTTTCCCCCCATGCATGAATTTTGTGCACCAGGCCTCTAGTCTATATATATAAAACTCTAAGCGACCGTTGGACCATTCCACCAGTAGCTATGATGTGCACTGACCACCCAAAGGCAGACACTCAATGCAAGAGCTGCCAAGCTGCGATGACTTGGCAGCTGTGGTTCTTGGGGGACGCACCCAGAACCAGAGAGGAGGGAGCCCAATTCCAGGGTGCGTCACCCAAGAACCACCCCCTCACAATCCGGGACCCCTCAGGGGATGTCAGAAAGCTGGTTTCGGCCCAATCCCCCCAGGCCAGGCCGAGGGACCCCACCGGTGCACGACCCTGGTCCTCTAGTGTGAACTATAAGTTGTTATGCAGTTATATATTATTACAAGTAGTAGTTTGATTGTAATGATTATTGATTAGATAAATAATAAATATGAGTCCTAATATGTTCCTTTTTCTTCTCTTTTTTAAAAAATGTACAGAGACATTAGTAAAAACCGTCAATTAAGCATTACAAATTTTCTTTACTGGACCATCCTGGGTTTCAGTCATGCCTTCATTTTCTTTTATGGATCCTATTTTCTAATGGGGAAAGATATATCTCTTCTTGGAAATGGCCAGGTAAAATTTATAATTTTTTAAAATTGTTTGTTAATGGTTTGATTTAATTTGGTTTTTGATAACTTTCTGTCATAAAAAATAAAAGTGAAATTCAGTTTAAATTATAAAATTGCAGATATTAAATTAAAATGCAATTATAAAAAGGTTTTAATGTTTTTTACTTGATAAAATTTTATGCAAATTAAAATAAAAAGGCAATACAATGTAATCTTAATATGAAGCTCAAGGTACCAGGCAATTTTGCTCTTCAAAAATACAAGGGGATATATTCATGTCCCTGCATGCTGTTCACTCCAGAACTGTGTTTTTAATAATAGCTACTGTTTACTTAGTGTTTACTTTTGTGCTAAGCTCTTTACATATCCCATATCCATTAATCCTCACAATAATTCTGTTGGAGAGATAATATGACCCACCCTTTTTAGATGAGAAATGAGGATTTAGAAATGAGGATTTGCTTTTAATTGCATGAATTATTTTTTTGGTATGTTTAGGAAGTGCTACAGAGTTTTCTGCTCTTCCTGCTGTTCTCCACATAGCAGTCCACATGATCTTTTAGAAATGAGAATATGATCATGTATCTAATATGCTCAAAATCATCTGGTGTTTTATTATAAGCCACACTGATTTTCTTGTAACTTGAACAGACCAGTTTGTTCCTGCCTTAGGACCTCTGCACTTCCTGTATCTCTTCTTGGATGCTTTTCTCTCACATGGTTTGCTGAAACATCACTGGCTCAAGAAAGCCTTTCTAGCCCACTCCTGTAAAATGCTGTCTCTTTCACCTTTCATCACTTACTGGCCCCTTACCGTACGTTTACATTTCTTCGTAGCACTAATCTGTCCCTCAAGGTATATATTTTTAGTTTATTTGTTTATCTGTCTCCTTCACTATGTGTAAACTCCATGAGGTCAGCAATTTTGTCTTATCGTTGCTTTATTCCCAAGGCCTGGAATATAATAGATGCTCAGTTTCTGTTTGCTGAGTATACAAATGAATAATGAATGAGTCTTTTTAACTTGGCTTTATTAAATAACTAGAGGCCCGGTGCATGAAAATTCATGCACTGGAGGGGAGGTCCCTCAGCCCTGCCTGCCTCTCACAGTCTGGGAGCCCTCAGGGGTGGGAGGCGACCCTGCAATCAGGGGAAGGCAACTCCCCCATCAGACCTCTACTGCTGCCACTGCTGGCAGCACAAGCCTCGGCCAGCCCTGGTTACCTGAGCCTCGGGTGGCCCTAGGCAGCTGGGCAACTGCCATCCGAGGCTTGCCTGCACCTCGAGCCAGTCCTGGGCAGCTGGGGGACTGAGGGATTTGGGGGACTCCAGAGGCAGGCGTGCAGAGGCTGAGGGGACTGGGCGCCGCCATCTTGTGGGCGCTGCCATCTTTGAGGGCGTGGCAGTCAATTAGCATATTCCCTCCTTATTAGCTGTGGGTGCCACCATCTTTGCAATGGTGTGAGGGTGGGGTGTCCCTCAGCCCAGCCTGCACTGTCTCCAATCTGGGACCCCTCAAGGGATGCCCAACTGCCCTCTCACAATCCAGGACTGCTGGCTCCCAACCGCTTGCCTGCCTGCCTGCCTGATTGTCCCTAACTGCTTCTACCTGCCAGCCTGATCACCCCTTAACCACTCCACTTCCAGCCTGAGCGATGCCTAACAGCTCCCCTGCTGGCCCGATTGCCCCTAACTGCCCTCCCATGCCAGCCTGGTCACCCCTAACTGCCCTCCCCTGCCGGCCTGGTTGCCCCTAACTGCCTTCCCCTGCAGGCCTTGTCCCCATCAACTGCCCTCCCCTGCAGGCCTTGTCCCCCTCAACTGCCCTCCCCTGCAGGCCTGGTCTCCCTCAACTGTCCTCCCCCTGCAGGTCTGGTCCCCCTCAACTGCCCTCCTCTGCAGGCCTGGTCACCCCCAGCTGCCCTCCTTTGCCATTCCAGTCTCCCCTAACTGCCCTCCCCTGCAGGCCTGGTTCCCCCCAATCGCCCTCCCCTGCAGGCCTGGTCACCCCCAACTGCCCTCCCCTGTAGGCCTGATCCCCCCCCAACTGCCCTCCCCTGCAGGCCTGATTGCCCCATACTGCCCTCCCTTGCAGGCCTGGTCCCTCCCAACTGCCCTCCCCTGCTGGCCTGATTGCCCACAACTGCCCTCCTCTGCTGGCCATCTTGTGTCCATATGGGGGTGGCCATCTTGTGTGTTGGAGTGATGGTCAATTTGCATATTACCCTTTTATTAGATAGGATTAGGTAACAAATTCAGTTAGAAGAAGTTATCCAAAAAATAAGCAAATAGTGATAGAAAGTGTTTTGAGCATCTGTCTCTTCTGAGCGGGGTAGAGCTAGGGTTAGTACAGTTTAAACTTTACACATTTTGGCAGACCTTCTTTAACCGAGAAAGAACATAAAACTGTAAGTATAAGCTTAAGTATTCTTGAAAATAACTGACTGACATAAATAGATCCCACTTAACCCAAACCAATATAATAAGCCCAACTAACTTCTCTTTAGCCAGATTCCCAAAATGCCCTCTGCCTCTCACTTCATTACCAACTCAAGGGGAAGTCAGAATGGAAAGAGGCAGTAGTCTTAGCTGATTAATTGCAGTTGAAATACATTACTTTTGCTAATTGCATAAAAAAAACAACAACATGTGAATGTGTTTTTATAGCTCCCTAGGGCCTCGAATGCAAGAGGAAGCCCTAAATAAACTCTGCTTCTAAGAAAGATTCTATGTAACTGGCCACTGTAAAACCAGATACTGTACTGAGGGATAAGACATGTGTAGTTATTATCACATCCAGGCACAGGTTCTCTGGCTGCATTTAATATCTGTCCACATAGCCCTGAAAGAGGAGACTGGCACTCCTCCAAGAGCTGAGTAGAGTGAGACCCACTGTTTTTCAGTATTTCTAGGTAATTTCTAGAGATGATAAAAGCAGAAAAAGGAGGGATTCATTATGCTTTTTCATTCTCTTAACCAATAAACTCCTCTAATACCCTTAAATAAAAGAATATTAATTGATATTTTATTGTTGATAACTATTACTTATAGATTGCTGTTTATCAGGCACCCTGTCCTTTTTGCAAACCCTAATTATAAAAATCTATAAGGTTTTCCCCCATTTTACAAATGAAAAAAGTGAGATACAGAGATGTTAAGTAATTTGTCAAGTAAATGCTAATTGTTAGAAATCTGTGATAACAAAACAGAGCCTTTTAAATAATTTTTAAACCAATAGTAAAGACTATGACTATTTTATGAACTAAGTTAACATAGACTTCTAGTTATGTTCTTATTTGTGGAACTTAAATCCTGACATTCTTTGGGGATTCTGCATTTTTAATTAACTATGTAAGTTTTTGCTATTAAAAAAGCCCAGGGGAATACTTTCTGACTGACATTAACACCATTTTTACAAGGAATCCTTGAGGAGTAATTCTATTAGTCATTATCTTTCAGGTAATGGTTTTGTGTGTAATTTTTTTTTCCTGCTCTCCTATGCCATGTTCAGAAATACAGTGGCAAGTTATCTGGTGTAACTTCTGGTTGGAATGGTTATAAAAAATAATTGTGATCAAACAGGGTTTTGTTATCGCTTTTACTGTGTGACAGGAATGAAGCAATCACTATATCTTTCTAAATAAAAACAGTCTATGCCACATAATTCCAAACCCATTTTGGATTTTCAGTCTGATAATGTTATGCAATGGATAATAATAATAAACATAGTAATTCTTATGGTGTTTCTTCTCATACTCCTTTAACTTTACTAATCTAGTCACAGATTTCAAATGTACTGGCTTAAATAATGCAAGTGCTTTTGGTAAAGAATGAAGTTACTTTCTGCTTAACATCAAACTTAGCATCATGGTGACACATAGTGCAATAATGGTTTATTCTTTCTGTTTAGATGTTTGGAAACTGGACATTTGGCACCTTGGTCTTCACAGTAATGCTTATTACAGTCACAGTAAAGGTATGGCACAGAAATTAGACAGATGAATACACTTTGTATGTCTATAATTCATAGTTAAGTTTCTTTAGCCATAGGTGCATATTTTTCCTTTTTCCTTCTTTAGTCATGATTTCACTGATTTCTATTTAATAATTCATTTTTGTCAAAAATCTTTTCTTAAGTTCATTATTTTGAAAAGCATCTGCTGATTATTATGGTCAATAAAGGTTAACCCCACAGTACTCATCTTTGAAATTTTGCTTCTTCTGTATATAATGCATGACAACACAAGTTGTTTCAGGCAATGGAGTTGAAAATAAAGTACTCATGAAATTTCAATGCTTTTTCCTCACAGGAGAAAAATATTATAAACTTTAATTGTTCAGTTTAATACTAGGATCCTTGCATTAATATTTATCTTCTAAGAAACTTTGTCATAGGAGCCTTACTTATAATTAATATATTTCATTCATGATTTTTTATCTTGGAGGTTAAAGACTTATATTAAGGATTTAACATTTTTTTTCTTTTTAGATGGCTTTGGAAACTCATTTTTGGACTTGGATCAACCATCTTGTTACTTGGGGATCCATTATATTCTATTTTGTATTTTCTTTGTTTTATGGAGGGATTCTCTGGTGAGTGATTATATTGTATTTTAATTACATTGATTCAACTCTGATAAATACAGATGGGCAAAAGTAGGTTTACAGTTATTAGTATGAAAATAATACAATCCTATATAATAAAGAGCTAATATGTTAATTTGACCGAACAGCAGAACGACCGTACGGACGACATTCTAGATGAAGCCAGGGCTGCAAGGGCCGCCTGAGGCTGCGAGGGCTGGCTAGGCTAAGAGGGCCTGCGAGGGCCAAGCCCCTTGCACGAATTTCGTACATCGGGCCTCTGGTAATTAATAAACAGTAATAGAAGAATAAACTTTCGTGTACTCACAACTGTAAACCTATTTTTGCCCCACCCCTGTGTTGTGATAGATTTTATTTTGAACAAATAATCTTGAGGTCCTACAAATTTACATCTTTCGGTTGATCTTACTGATATAGAGTAAAAAAAACTAACAATTACTGAATAGTATGTTCTAGGTGTTTTACCTAAGATATTACATTGATTCATCACAATAATCTTATAGTCACCATATTTTCTATATGGAAACTGAGCCCCAAGATTCCAAAGGTTAAGAACAAAGCTAGGATTTAATCCCCAATTATTTTATTCCACAATTAATGTCCTTAACACTAACCATATTTTCTCTAATTTATTTACTAATGTACATACTAAAAAGTCATATTGAGCCATTAAGTTTTCATGAATGACAACTTTTCTGTTAAAACTAAATAGTATGCTTCATCTTCATTGGTAAATTACCACTCATATTTTCAGCTACTATGATAGATTAAAAATTAATGCCTCTACTAAGAGTCTTTTATAAGTGATGAACAACTAAAGTCTCTCATTTGGAGAATTTATAATACATTTGTCTACTGTGCCTTTGATCCCTGTGTTGGGCAAAAAATTATAGAAGATGAGCAAAAAAACTTAGATTAGCTAAATAATTATCTTCCACTTAGGATCATAGAAGGATACTCTTTTGAATAACACTTTGTTTATAATGTTTGCTTTTAATGTTCTTTATTTTTTCATTTTTTCCTCTGTTACCCCATTTTAAAATATATTTGTAGAGAAGAACCTCTAAGTAGAACTTTTCAACCTAAGATTTGGATAATCCATCTTTTAATTGCTTAGTAGAGAATATTTCATTACATACTTTTTCTTGTGTTTATTGGTCTCTTAAGTCTGTATTACTGAGTAATTCTTTTGATATCCTACTAAGATAAGAGTTATCTAGTCAACTACTTGCCACTTTTCTAATAAAAACTATAGTTGTCATTGAAAGTAATTAAATTGAATTTTATTTTTAATAATTAAAGTCTACCTTATTTTATTAGTTATTCAATTAATTACTGGTTCTAAATGTTTAACATTATCCCAAACTTGTATTCCAAATTAAATTGTAAACCTTCAAATATAGTAGGTTTGTAAACCCACATGTAAAGCCACATGACTTGATTTAAGAAACCCTTATCACTTTCTACTTTTATTAATCCCACTTCCTTTCTTTGCAGGCCATTTTTGGGCTCCCAGAATATGTACTTTGTATTTTTTCAGCTCCTATCAAGTGGTTCTGTTTGGTTTGCCATAATCCTCATGGTGGTTATATGTCTGTTTCTTGATATTGTGAAGAAAGTATTTGACAGACATTTCCATCCTACAAATACTGAAAAGGCACAGGTAACCATTTTTATATACAAAACCTTTTATTTAGAGGTTTTTAACAATGAATAGCTATCATTATAATTTGCTTATATCAGAAAATAAGAAATTATTCATTTCTATATTAAGCATTGTACAGTGTAAATATTAAGTCTGATCTTTTTAAAGTTATTTTTGTTAATTGTATGACTCCTGACACATAGTAGATGCTTAAGAAATAATAGCTATTTAGTTGACTGTGCCTTGTTTGTATATTTGATTTGTACATGAGCTAGAAGTCTATCTGATTAATTTGTCTTATTATTATACCATAGCATTAGATCCATAGGCTCAAGAATACATTCTAATTAACATTTATGCTGCAATAAATACGGATTTTTTTCATCTAAATTTGGAAATTTAGTTACATATTCTACAAATAGAATGTGTTTCCCTAAGTAAGGGTTGAATTAGGCTTCCTATGTGGTGCATTGAGTTTTTTGTTTGTTTTGTTTTGAGGTGCTTTTTTGTAAATGCTCACCTGGGGATATTTTTCCCATTGATTTTTAGAAAGTGGGAGGGAGGAGAAAAAGAGAAGAAACATCTATGTGGGAGAGACACATCAATTGGTTGCCTCCCACACGTGCTCCAACCAGGGTCTGGGATCCATCCTACAACAGAGGTACATGCCATTGACCAGGAATCAAATCTGTGATCCTTTGGTGCACAGGCCGGCGCGCTAACCACTGAGCATACTGGCCAGGGCAGCATTGGTTTTAATTTCAGTGATCATGTCAACATTTCTTTAGCCTTTATTTATTTATTTTGGTAACTCAGTCCTAACCAATCTACATTTTAACACCATTGAAGCAGCATAGGCCTCCAAAGCCTGGCAAACTTAATTCAGATGCTGTTTTAACCATTTATAAAATGTGTGCCTTTAATCAAGTCATTTTCCTAAGCCTCAGTTTCCTCCTCTGTAAAATCAGAATAATAACTGCTGTTATACATGATTCTTAGAGATGATGAATATAAAACACCTAACACTGGGCCTGTATGTAGTAAGTCCTCAGTAAAAACATAATTAGCCTTTGATCCCCAGTTAGGGCACATACAGGAAACAACAAACGAATACATAAATAAATGGAACAAATTAATATATATCTCACTCTCCTCCCTCCCTACCTTCTTTCCTCCTTCCCTCTCTTTCCCTCCCTTTCCTCTGTCTCTCTGAAATCAGTTTTTAAAAAAACATAATTACAAGAATGATGAGGATGTTGCTCTATGATAATTGATCTCCAAATAAGGCTAAATAATTGACATAATCTGATTACTCTACATATGCATATATTTATATCAGTATGGAAAAACTTTTCTACTCTGCAGTCTATTACTTACATATACTAGTATATCAGAAAAGTTTACCTACCTTTTTTAATCTTAAGAGAGAACTATTTACAGTAACAGAAGAATATGTATATAATAATAAAAGCATAATATACTAATTAGACCTGACGTCCTTCCGGACGAAGCTGCGGTGGCTGGGGGCCAAGGCAGAAGCTCCTGGTCGCCACACTGAGGCAGAGGCAGCCACCACAGTGTCTGGGGCCGAGCCCCTTGCACGAATTTCATGCATTGGGCCTGTAGTTTTTAATAATTGTCTATTATACTTTTTCTAGACCTTTATGAAGATTACACATTGGTCTCCCACCTTGGTCTATAGAAAGTTATATTTCACCAAAATATATTAATGACATCACTTTAAAAACTATTCTTTTTATTTTAATGTTTTTTCTTGATTTCAGAGAGAGGAAGGGAGAGGGAGAGAGAGATAGAAACATCACTGATGAGAGAGAATCATTGATCTACTGCCTCTTGCACAATTGAGCCTGCAACCCAGGCATGTGCCCTGAGCGGGAATCGAACCGGTGATCTCTTGGCTCATGGGTTAACACTCAACCAACTGAGCCACACTGGCCAGGCAAAACTTTGTTCTTTATAAAAGTAAATAATTAGATTTATTTACATTTACCTTTAGAAATTCTATAATAGGCAGTGCATTTGCAAATTATGATGTATTTTCATAGACTTCTTAATAAAGGTGATAATATTAGTTCTTGTTACCTTTTTGATAGCCTCTTTCTAAAGGATTACATAGGAAATATTTTGTACCTTAAGGAGGACTCTTAGACAAGAAAAGGTTAAAAGTACCTTATTTATATTGTGGTTCTTTTTTAAAAAATATATATTTCTTTATTGATTTCAGAGAGGAAGGAAAAGGGAGAGAGACAGAGAAAAACATTAATGATGACAGAGAATCATTGATTGGCTGCCTCCTGCACGCCCCCATACTGGGGATCGAGCCCACAACCCGGGCATGTGCCCTTGGTCAGAATCGAACCTGGTACCCTTCAGTCTGCCCGCAGGCCGATGCTCTATCTACTGAGCCACACCGGCTAGGGCTATATTGTGGTTCTTTAAGGATAGGTTAAAATTAATTAAAAATGGAATGTATAATAAATCACTCATTCTATCTGTGTGTGAAAGCTGCCATAATCTCCCTCTTTGTCCCACTTAATTTACTTTTACGCTCTATCCACTGAGCCCTAACTGGTTTGGCTCAGTGGATAGATCATCGGCCTGTGGACTCAAGGGTCCCAGGTTCAATTCTGGTCAAGGGCATGTACCTTGGTTGCGGGCACATACCCAGTAGGGAGTGTGCAGGAGGCAGTTGATTGATGTTTCTTTCTCATCATTGTTTCTAACTCTCTATCCCTCTCCCTTCCTCTCTGTAAAAAAATCAATAAAATATACTTTTAAAAAATAAATAAATAAAAAATAAAATGACTTGACAGGTGTTCTGTTTTCTAATCCAAAAAGGAAATCTCTGCTTCTACTCAGGAATCTTCTGTGTTTTGTTTTTTTCCTTCAACAGTATATGGTCATTCAGATCCTATGTGTAACATTATTCCTTTGCTGTAAGCAGTGATCTTTTATTATTTCAGCCTTATACTTTCACCTTTGAGTTCACATGATGAAGAATAATTAGAAAGTTATCAGCCATTTTATTGTTTACCAGAAAAATCATATCAAAAGAAAAGTTGTCAGCATTTATTTTGCACTTTGTTTTACTCCAGAATAACAATGTGGTGTTAAGCATGAAGAAAGCGAGTAGTCCTACAAATGTCAGTCGTGTATATATACGATGTATGATATTTCCTGCTTTTATAGGGACAGATGTGTCTTTATATAGCTTGTCCTGTGTCTGTCTCTTAGGTGATGAATACAGCTCACTGACTCTTTGTATGTCCCATCCCTTTTCTGTCCACTTATAGATGTACTCCAACACAGTTGCTTTAAGTGACGAGTTCATCGCACTGCAGCCATTGTCAAGGGCAAGGAATCAGCTGAGCAAACTTAGGTAGAGTAGGAGTAGAACCTTGTTAACTTCTGCATGCTAAAGGTCAATTAAACACTATTTAAAAGATGGGCAGAGGCATGAATTAAGAGTGGGCCATTTTGTTAGCACAGCTCTGTCTCTAATTTGACCTTTATTAATATATATGTTAAAACCTAAAAAAAAAATCCATTTCTTCATTGAGAAGAAAATTCAGCAGAACAGGACAGAGATCTGTACCTTGTTATATATTTTACACTATTTTTTGTAGCATAATTCTAATGCTTCTGCTTGTCATATTCCTATTTAAGAATGCTCCTGCATGTTGAGAAATTTAAGCTAACGAAATTCATCAAAATTTAAAGTTTTAAGTTTCTGTTACTTGAAAGTGAGAGTTGCTCATTTTTTATCTTGCCTTAATCTGTGTTGTAAATTCATGTGCATATTTGTCTTTGTACATTGTAATGGCTGCTGAAGCATTTCATATCCTTGCTTCTGTTTAGTGCATCTATAAATTGAACATATACTTTATATCTCTTATATATACCTTTGTCTCTACAGACAGTCCCATTCTGTCAGTTACCACAAAAAACACACACCCAGTAATCTAGAGAAGTCTTTTAATGGAAGAAAATGAAAGCTTTCATCCTAGAACTATTGGTATCAAGATACCAAAATCATATAGTGTTAACTTTAATTCCAGTCTGGTTTGAAAAGAAAAAGTAATATAACTAAAATATTTGTTTAATTTTGGCACTCTTCAGTTTCCCATTCTATCAGTATTTTGTGGATTCTTAATCATATGCAGTATATATATATCGGATTTCCCAAAAAAATGTATGCACACACTTTGAATAATTATAAAGGCAGTGTTTATTAAAATACATTTCGTTTTCAAAATTGAGCTTTCAGCTGTTAAAGTATGTATACATTTTTTTGAATACCCTATAGTTTTTAAGTCTTTTTTATTCTCAAGGTTTCTAATCTCTACATTCACTTGATCAAATAAATATTTTTGACAAAGCACCACTTAACCTCTTATGGAACTCTGTGAGTTTACAATTTTGAGCTGTTCTAAAGTTTTACCAAATCTTTTAAATTTATTATTAGCTTCAAGATTTTTGAAATATTCTACTTTGAATTACAGTTAAAAGAATTATAGATGAATATACAAATGAGTGTAAGTGGTAGTCAACTAAATTTTATGTTTAAAACTAAAACAATCTTGAAGATTTGTCTTCACCTTTGGTTGAGCCAAATATGTATATCACATTTTATCTGTATGTGCTTTTCTGAAAACAGTGGGTATTCATTATATATTTGAACAGCTAATTAACTCTAAGGCAATAAGAAAGTTCATTATTTAAAGAACATTCTTTTGTCAAGTAAAGATAACTTTTGCATTGAGAATAATCATAATATTTTTATGAAATCATATTTTACATATTGTGTTGACTTATATCAAGCCACAAAAAAGAATGAGGTAAAAAGATCATAAACTAGAGATTTCAGGCTCCATAATCATGTAACAAAATAGTTTCCATCTGTGCAAGAACACAGTGATAGCAGGCTATGTTGATCAGGTAGCCTTTGCTGCAAGCCACTCTCCAATCAGGTGGACTAAGAAAGGGGAGATAGTGGACTGTCAAATGCTAATGCTGTCCTTAGCACTGCTTCCTATATGTCCTAACCAAAGTAGTTCACCTCTCTGAGCTTCCAGGTTCCTCACCCATCAGATGGTCATTTTACATACTGTAATTTATTTCCTTACTATCACTGTCAAAGGAAAAAAGAAGAAATGCTGTGCTCAACCAAAGGCCAGGGAGAAATAACAGTTGCTTAAATAAGCAGTGAGTGACCACTGGGTGGGCGTTTGCTCACAGCTGCATGAAGAACATGTGCCCACATACATCTCCTGGTGCATCCTATCACTTTTGAATACATCTTGGTTTTGAACTGCATTGACCTATATTCTTGGGTGTGATCCATGGTAGCTTGATTGTTTACAGAGAGGAAAATTATACAGATATCAAATACCTTTAACAGATTTCAAATATTTAATCAGGTCAGTACCCTAAGAACCATTAGCACAAAACTATTAGCAATTTTCTTTTGAATAAAAGAACAATCATTGAGTATTTTCTCCTTCCCTGTATAATAGGCAAAGCTATTGTGAAATGCTATCTTTACATAAACTTATTGTACCCTTGAAACCAAAAAATTCTACTACAGGCAGTCCTCGGGTTACGTCGGACTCGACGTATGTCGTTTCGTGGTTACGTCGCCATCTCCCATTTATTTATTAAAAAAAAATGTTTCGTCATTTCAACGTATGTACATACATATGTGCTTTATGTTTTTTATTATTTATTTACCACAAGTAAAGGTCAGGAATTGTTATCTTTTAAATTTTTTTTTTACCGTTTCACTTCATTACTGCTGTGTATGTGCTCCATGTGAGTGAAGTAGGTGCTTATGTAGGTGGGTTCCGACTTACAGCGAACATTGCTTACGTGGCGCCGTAGGAACGGATCGCCAATGTAACCCGAGGACCTACTGTACTTTATTTTTTATATATGTATTTTTCATTGAAATAATTATTAGTCAGTTCTAAGACAGAAAATACATAGAAATGAGGAAAATTCTGTGTTTTATTCAGTGAGGATTCATAATTGTAGAAAGTTTCCAATTAGTTTAGCTATTTGTAAATAGAGAAGTCTTCTGAGAAGGGAGCATGAGAGGTGCAAAATGGGACCTATCTTTGCAATGAGAACCCTAAATCTTGGTGACAGGGAATTTGCTTAATAGAAGAAATTTAATTTTATTGAAGGAAACCTGGTTTTAATTTGTCCTTTGTGCACTGGAAAATCATGGCTTTATTTTGTGCGCTTTGTTGTACGCCCTGTAAGCAGCTGCTGCTAGCTCTCTTTTGTGATAGTAAATGAATGTAGTGGTGTGTGAACATTCATTTGTGCCTCACAGATTGTGGACCCCAACTTACTGTTTTGATTCTGAACCTGCATACAGTGAGAGTATTGTCTGTAATATGAGACTTGTTGCTTTTCTATCCTTCTAGATGGAAGAAGATAAGGGTTCAGTCAGCTCAGCATATGAATTTGCTGAAAGCAAGCACAGAGGGGAGGACAGTAGGCACCTGCTAGCTGAGGCTTGCAGCCAGCAGGACAGTTCTTACGTGCACTAGGTAGTACTGCGCTGGATCTTCCTGGGGACGTATCCGCTAAGTTCTCATGTTTGGGGCATGCTGTGGGAGAACTGGCCTGATATTTTAGTTCTACTTTACTAATAACTCATTGTTTCTCACATTGTTGTTTTTGTTTACTTGTTTCCTTTTTTCTGATCTTTACTTTTTTTACATGTCCATTCTGTATACTTTATTAATCTTCCTTTAGAGTTACACTGTTGAATCATACTTCATCTCAAATTCTAACTAGTAAGGTATTTTCACAACCTATTGTCTTATATTCAAGAAGTTATTCCTTGTCACTTCTTTTGAAAATATGTCATGCTATTTCTATTATTTCTGAAATCACTTTCCCACTTGAAGTTGTAGTTGTGTATCATTTTATACATCTTAATGTAGTTAGACACTGAGTTGCTTATCTAAGTCTACCTCTTGAATTGAATGATCAAATGAATGAATTTTAGGATTGGTGCTGAATAGTTTTCTGTTGACTGATATTCAACAAACTCTCAGTTCTTTTTATAAATTTTAATAGTTATATCTTTGTAATAAAAAAGTATGAATTTATGAGGGCTTGATTAATAAACCCTCTTGAGAAATAAACCCTGACAACCTTATTGGGATGTGCAAAATATTCTGAGTTGTAGTAATTATGGAGGATAATTCTTACCACTAATGTATTTTTACTTGATCTACTTACCATTTTGTATATTGTACAGCATGTCTTTGAATAACATCATTTCATTTAATGGCTTTTCATTGTAACATTAATGAGATGCTGTAGGGACTTAACTCTTGTTTATATCAATTAGCCTATGATAAAATTGGTTTCATCATATGTCATTTCACTTAAAGTCTCACAACCCTCTCAATGACTCTTAAATGAGGCCTTCTGTAATTACTGGTCAAGAAGGTGCTATTGTCTCACCTGGGATAAATCCTAGTAAGTGGTGAAACTTAAAAAAAAAACAAAAAAACACTATTTGTAGATTGTAAATCAAACCATGTTACAGATATAATAATATGAAAAATCTAAATTATTTTGGAAGACATATTTTTAAAATTAGATTCCTTTATTGACTTGCCCTAAATGGAAATTGTTGAAGATAATTAATCAACTCTTGGTTATTAATATTAATTGAAAAGAAATTTAAAAGAATTCTGAATTTTTATTTTGTTTCTAATGCAAATTTGGCTATTTTAAAAGACATGGGTCTGGTGCACCTTAACTTTTATATGCCCATTAAAATGTACAGTACAGTTGAGAATTGGGTTCTTAGAATGTTGCTATTAAATAACAGGGGCCTGGTTACTGTTTTTTTTTTTTTTTTAACTATGTAACTTTTACAAAGTGAATTTTCTCATCATTCCCTTGACATTTGGTCTCCCTTCCTATAAACAAGAAGCCAGAAGAATCCTCAAACTATGAATGTGAATTTAGTAAAATTGCAGGGGGTATAACCCTGATCTGCAGTTTTTCTCTAGTTATCACTGAATTTTCATTGGTTGAATGAAATATAACCTGAATATTTTTCTTCTCATGTATTTTGCCTTTGGCATATTATTTTTTAGATAAAGATCACTTTTAAAAATAAGTGTTATATAATATCCTCTTTTATTTTCTATCTTGAAATTTCATATTTTTCTGCACTCAAAATTTGGTTGGCCTTGCAAAATAAGACAGAAGGCTACCCTGCACCCTGAATGTTGCAGTGGGCTAGGGTCTTCTAGTCATCTCCCTCTACTGTCACCTGCCTCAGAGGCCTCTATTGCTTTGTCATTTTTTTTGTCTCTGCATTACTGCTCTGAATGCCCTCTTTCAGGCTGTATCTAACAACCACAAGGATAGCATTAGGATGCTATGGCTATTGACCTTTCTCATTCTGGAACCAGGTGCTTACACCTCAGACCCGAAACCTGCCACTACCAAAGAGAACACATTTTAAGCAGTTTCAACTAACTACAAGTCCCTTTTCTCTCTTGTGACAAAGGTACAGATACTCCCTCATTTAGCAAAGCAGTGACAGAAAACCTTAATGACTGAAAGACTAATTATAATATTAATAAGGCTCCTCCTGTGGCAGGAACTAGATGCGTGCCTGATAAATATGACTGACACTTTATAAAACTAGTATTATTTTCAAATGTGTGCTGACTTACTGAACAGCTTTTTCATCTGGAGGTTAAAATGAAGGAAAATAATTAGTATTGGCAGTATTTCTACCATTCACTTTTCCTATGACATGCTGTAAAATGATTGATACTTAGAAAACTGAATTCTTAATATCAGCTCTGCCATGACTTGGTGCATTAATTAGTGCTATTCTGCTTTACCCCCTCCATCAAAAGTGGGGATCTTACCATTTTTCATAGATACTGATACTTTTCTTCACCTAAACTACAAATTCTGTGTTATATATTGTTATTTATGTAACAACATTATTAAAATAAAGGAGTCCATCTTTTTGAAACTAGGAATAAGCAAAATTATTAAAATAAGCTTACCTTAAAATATAATTATTATATGCATATTTTCATAGTTAGATTTAGGCAACACGTACAGAAATGTCCTCTTAGGAGATCCCTCAAAGACAGTGTGGAGGTAGTGTACCTATATTTATAACTATCTTTCCAAGTTGTTCATTTTACTTGGAGAGAAGGAAAGAAGGAAGTTTAGAGGAGTAACTGTAAGCTTGAGGCATGTTTTAGAGAAATAGGCCTTGAGTAAGACAGAGCAGTTATTAACTGCCTTCATCAAATGGCTGCCTGTTGCAATCCTATTAATAAAGAGGGAATATGCTAATTGACCATCATGCCCTCACAAAGATGACAGTGCCCACAGCCAATAAGGAAGGGATATGCTAATTGACTGTCACGCCCTCAAAGATGGCGGCACCCAGTCCCCTCAGCCCTGCTGGGGCTGCAGGCGCGTGGCACGGCCGGGCCCACCCTGCGTGCCTGCCTCCGGAGTCCCCCAGTCACCTCAGCCCCCCAGTCGCCCAGGGCCAGCCCGAGATGCAGGCAAGCCTCGGATGGCGGCTGCCCAGCTGCCCAGGGCTGGCCCAAGGCCAAGGCTTTAGCTGCCGGCAGTGGCAGCAGCAAAGGTGTGATGGGGGCATTGCCTTCCCCTGACCGCAGGGTCGTCTCCCACCCCTGAGGGCTCCCGGACTGTGAGAGGGGGCAGGCCGGGCTGAGGGACCCCGCCCCCTCCAGTGCACAAATTTTCATGCACCAGGCCTCTAGTTCTTAATAATGAGATGAAGCTATTACTTGTTTTAGGGATGTTATTATTCTTAACTAAATTTGGAATCAGTAATATTTTATGACTTCTGATTTTACCTTTAAAGGAAAAACATTTTCTTAAACACAAACTTTTCTCCTTTCATAATGATAGTGTAAGGCTCCTTTCCAAATACCTCCTTTAAGGCTATGAAGGGCACTCATTTTGAATATCAAGTATATAAAACAGTTTTAAGGACAAAAGAACAAATATGGTTAATAGCTTGGTAATTATTATCTAAACTTAAAAACATTACTTGATTTGATAGGTAATATGTAATAAAGTGATTAAAAGATTTAGAAATGTATGTATAAAAATTTTTTAACATTTAGGAGATTTAGGGAAGATATTTTGTAGAAGCTTCTAATGGGAGAAACTTCTAAGTGTTTACCATCACTGATATAAAAATAATGGAAATAGAGCCATGAGCCAAAATTTATTTCGAAAGGCAAGTTCTATAAACATGAAAATTGTTATTAGCCATACATAGTCATGTTGAATCTCCGTAGTTGTTTTGCTTGGGAGCCCTTCAAGCTCTAAATGACGTGGTGGTTCCCGGGAAGAAAGTGATGGAGTGTGTCGTACAAATTAATCAAAATTTCTCATAAATTAAAAGTTTCTTCTTTGTGCCACCAGGTAAGGTCTTACTTCCATTACTATACTTTTCTCTTATAGTATTTACAATTAGTAAAAAAAAAAAAAAGTATTGATTTCCTCTCTAAATGCTATACCCCATTTCCACCCCCAGTTATACTGGCAACTGTGGCAACATGTACTCTGGCTGGGCTCCCAGTTCCTAAATATGAGATCAAAGATCTGTATGGGAAAGTGATAGAGCTTGAAGGTTTGCTGGACAACAGTGTAGTGTTATTTTATAGATCTACTAGAGGCCTGGTGCACAAAATTCATGCACGGGGCAGGGGGGGGGGAGTGTGTGTGTCCCTCAGCCCAGCCTGCACCCTCTTTAATCTGGGACCCCTCAAGGGATGTCAGACTACCTGTTTAGGATGGGGCCTAAACGGGCAGTCAGACATCCCTCTCACAATCCAGAACTGCTGGCTTCCAACTGCTCGCCTGCCTGCCTGCCTGCCTGATTGCCCCTAACCGCTTCTGCCTGCCAGCCTGATCACCCCCTGACCACTCCCCTGCCAGCCTGATCGACACCTAACTGCCCTCCCCTGCAGGCCTGGTTACCCCCAACTGCCCTCCCCTGCAGGCCTGGTCTCCCCCCCCAACTGTCCGCCCCTGCAGGCCTGGTCCCTCCTAACTGCCCTCCCTTGCTGGCCTGATCGCCCACAACTGCCCTCCCCTGTCGGCCATCTTATGTCCACATGGGGGCAGCCATCTTTGAATACATGGTGGCGGCCATCTTGTATGTGTTTGGAGTGATGGTCAATTTGCATATTACTATTTTATTAGATAGGATACAAAAGTACAATTAACTAGCATTCAGCATTTTCAAAGCAGCTGGGATTTTTTTCTTTTTAGGGGAAAAAAAACACTTTTCTTAGTTCAAAAGGTGACCTGAGGAAGTCATCTATACATATATATAAAATTAGAGAAATATGCTAATTAGTTGGGACGCCATAACAGGTCGACCAGACAGGAGGAGGTTGCGCGCAGGGCAGCAGGGACCTCTGCACGCCTGCGCTGAGGGAGGGCCTGATCAGCAGCGGCCGCGGCTGCTTCGGGGGCCGGAGAGGGAGGCAGGGCCAGACCAGCAACTCTAGGGTGGGCGGTGCCGCACGATTTCGAATAGTGCGCTGGGCTCCTAGTTTCTTTATATTATTTTTGACATTTCAAGATGTTTACTCTGTTGGGTTGCTCATATATTAATACCTGCCCTTAGATTTTAAAGTGAAAGGTGATGAATGCAAAGCAAGATCATTACCTAATTAGTGTTCTGTCCATCTAGCTGCTGACTTTACAGATGTCATCTTCAGTGAATTTCCATCAGTTGATTGAACACTAGCTCTATAGGCAAAGCACAGTTGTTAAACTCCTTGATCTCTCTGGTTTCTGGTCTAGTTCAGGGCTTCCCATGTAAATGTGCATGACAAGTTAGTTGTTTGCTTGTTTTGTTTTGTTGTTTTTAATTTCCAGTCCATCACAGACCAATACTTTTTAAAAATACAATAAAAATTAATTACTAGGAAATGAAATTTAAAAGATATATAAAATATGCCCCAATTTTAAAATTATTTTTAGATTCAACAGTTATAAAAGTATTATGTCAAAGTACCTTAAAATTTTCTAATCTTTTATTCTCAGAGTCCAGAAACACCTATATCCTCATGAGTCAGCAATTATTTTTGGATAATACTGATTTGGGGATCACGCATTGAGTTGCACTGGTCTTTTTGCAAGGGGGCAAAAATAACAACTACTCTCTCTATGCTGAGGCTAAACGTACTGAATACACATCATATTTTTCTGCCCACACACAATTATTACTCATTGTCTTCACTTAGCCTGGAGTGCTCTCTCTCCACCATCTCCAGCTATTGAAATCCCATTCGGTCATCAAGGTGTATTTCGGATGCCATCTTTTTCACCATATCTTCCATGCCCTCCCACCATTACCAACAACAGCTGGGTGTGAGCTTTCCCTTCTCTCTTTTGATATTTGTGGTCTGCCTCATGCCATAATTATAAGAAGGCAGTATAATGTCATAGTAAAGAAGTTTGGGCTCTGGAATCAAAGAAACCAAGACTCAAGCGCTAGCTGGGTGACCTTGAATAAGTTCTTAACCTCTCTGTTTCCTCATCTATAAAATGCTTATGAATATGGTGCCTATCCCAAAAGGTGGTTATAATTCTTAGATAATCCATGAGAAGCATCTTACATAGGAGGTGGCACACACATAATAAGCATTCCATTATTTGTTCCTGACTTCTCTATTATCCTTTATTAAGCACAGTTCCTTGCTTAATAAATATAAATTGAATTTAAGTGTTTGTGTCATTTAAGTGATGTCAACAGGCAGTGGAATAGAATCCAGAAAGAGATTACCGGATAATTGGAGAGGTGAGGGAGATTTCATGGAGATGATGGTATTTAAACTGAACATGGTGTCGGGGTCAGCCTTCTGACCCTGATTGGTGGCAGGCCCTGGCACGTAACCCCAGGCAAGGAACACTGCCTGGTTGACAGTGTGGAGACTACAGGAACATTGGTAAGTTAAGCAGGAAAGGCAGCCTCAGATCGTTTATATAGGGCCTTAGGGGTCTCCCTAAGGTGTTGTACTTTCTCCTTTGAGCATTATGGGGGAGCTATGGACTCTGCTTTCTCCAGAGGGTGATTTTGAGATGGTGGAACTGAAGTCTAGGGACCCAAGGAGAAAACTGATGAAATCTTGTTACCTAAACCAGCATTTCCTAAACTATTCCTCTGAATATTATCATTCCTCCTGATGTTGATTAATGTTCCCTTGGGGCTTGGGGGCTGTTATTGGAAAAAGAAAAAAAGTTTCAGAATTGTTCGGTGTCTCACTCTCCCCTTGGAGACTGACCATGCACACTGACTCAGACAATCCTTTACTCAGACTTTTGTTGAATGGTGTTTCCTAAACTAAATTGGCCACAGAACTTTTTTTCGTGAAATGTCTGTAAACATCTCACATTTTAAGAAACAATACTGTGAACAGCCTAAACCAAGGGTATTGTAAAGGAAAAAGGAAAATTTGGTTATTTCTCAGTGCTTACCAGATCCTAGGACATTGATTGGTGCAGTCGGGCAATTCCCAATCAGGAACTGTGTTGACTTGCACTGCTTGGTATTAGGTAGAATTACTCTGTGCAGGGATTTTGCAGGACTTCACCAGTTGATTAGGTTCATTCTCAATGCCAGGTTATTTACATTCCACCCTGTCCATCTCTTCTGTCCATTGTGAGTGTCTCCACAAATGTCCCCCATTGTCATGCCTGCTCTCAACACTTGGTGATTCCCAACCTTTGTGAATTGCAACCCTCAAATGAATCTATTTTTCTTGTTGTTCTTCTTTTATACTTTTGAAAGATTTGTTATGCAATATGTTACATATGTAAAGGAAAGTAAATGAAAATAAGTTTATTTAAAATGACAAACCTTGAGAAATTTAGCAGTATTCTTGAATATCAAAACCAGGTTTGGGATTCATTAACTCTGTGTCATACCATTTTTTCCTCATTTAACAGGATTAAAATTATTAGTAGTATGTCTTAAAGTTATCTTGCTGTGTTTATTTATGCCTGAATCAGTATAGATCATGCATACTTTCAGGAATTAATTTATTTTTACATTTTAATAGTACTATTTAGTCACTTGTTTGATTTTAATACATGTACCATTAGTTAATTTTTTAAAAAAGTAAGATGAGCTGATTAAGGGTATGGTTGGCACTTAAGAGTTGCTCAGCAATTTAAGGTAAATTATGTACTTTTTTCAAGGATAATTATGAAGTGAATATATGTAAGTGCTTAGAACCTGGCATATAATAACACTGCATAAAGTATTTGCTACTATTTTTGTTGTTATAATTATTATAGTTGTTGAAGGTTGGGATTAGATCCTGCCTGGTTGTTATTTCCCAGGCTTCAAAATAGTTCACACTCCATTTTTCTTGATTGCTAGACATTTTAGTTGAAATTACAGAAGCATTTCACCTAAACAAAAACCTCAAGAATTCCAATTCATTATGCTTCTGAGTAGTTGATGTAATTTTAACCATAATAAAATATTGACATTAAAATCCAAAATCTTTGCATATTTAAATAATGTTCATTGTTTTTGTATAATTATTTTACTTAATCTCAAATTTAAATATTTTTGTACGATTACTCTTAAATTAAGCCTTTCATATCATATATTTTCATATTGCAGAAAACATGTTTATATACATTACTTTTAGTTTTAAAGTGCTTGTAATTTTTAATGCTTTTTGAAAAAATAACTAATTTTTTTCTGCTGCAACTTCTCCAGCTTACTGAAACAAATCCAAGTATCAAGTGCCTGGACTCCCTGTGCTGTTTCTCAGAAGGCGAAACAGCGTGCGCATCTGTTGGAAGAATGCTGGAACGAGTAATAGGAAGATGTAGTCCGACCCATGTCAGCAGGTGTGAAATTTCTCTAAGTAGCCTTTGCTGCAGATGAGTGTCCTGTAAACTGGAACAGATGAACATGCATCCCTAGATACCTAATAAATCAGCAGCTGGTTTTACCAACTGAAGCAGGCAGTGTGCTATTTATTAGCACTCTGATGGTAGATTTCACTTTATGGCTGTGGGGAAGGGGTTCTATTGCTAACAAAGGAAGAGAAAGCACCTTTGAAGAGACTTTTCATCTAATGAACAAAAAATTTTGCTTCATAATCTTTCTAAAATGTGGTAATAGGAGTGTGTATATGGTATTCATATTTGGTTTTTATAACTTTTTACTATGCTACTGTTTTATTTCCTATATATTTTTGTTTGGTTGGTTTTTGTATTTACCAGTACAAAATAATCTACATATAATAGTAAAATCAAAAGATCTTGCTTTTCTTATTCTTGGTCTATATTTTCTAGTCAGTCATTTGAGACTTTGCGGTATTTATACACACAAGACTGTATTGCTGTTTTCCTACTCCTTTTTATCTCTGTAATAAGGTTTATAATCAGTTGTGATTTTTAAGTTTTTACTTGGTATTTATGGTCTAATTAAAAGTTGTTAAGCTAGAACAGGCTCTTTAAATTATGGTCTATTAGAATCTTTGCATTTTTGTCTCCTCTAAAATCTATTTTTTTTATAATATATTTTTTATTGATTTCAGAGAGGAAGGGAGAGGCGGGGAGAGAGAGAAACACCAATAATGAGAAAGAATTATTGATTGGCTGCCTCCTGCACGCCCCCCAATGAGGATTAACCCACAACCCAGGCATGTGCCCTGACGTGCTCAATCACTGAGCAATGCCAGCCAGCCCCAGATCTATTTCTTAAAAGATTTATCAGTGCTTGCTTTTGTGGGTCACAACAAACAATGCAGTTTTTTGGTAAATTCCACTTAAATTTATTTGAAAGTGAAATGTATTCATTTCTTCATATATTTCCCCAAGAGACATATTATTTAGGGGATATTATTATTTAGGGGATATTAAGGAGTAGTAATAACTTTTCACACTTTGGTGTTCTTTAGGTCGATGATATCATATTCTTAAAATCAAAACAGCAATGCACTGGTGTGCATGAAGGGTTACAGATGAGCAGGGATAGATGGTGATTTCCATTGTCCATAGTGCACTGTGTGAATAGTATCACTTTCTATATGTGCCATGGCTTGGAAAAGGTTGGAAAGTATAGCAAGAAGAAATAAAAACCGGCTGATATGGTTCAGTGGTTGAGCATCAACCCATGAACCAGGAGGTCACTGGTTCCATTCCCACTCAGGACACATGCCTGGGTTTTGGGCTTGAGCCCCAGTGTGGGGCAGGCAGGAGGCAGTGGATCAGTGATTCTCCTTCATCATTGATGTTCCCGTCTCCCCTTTTCCCTTCCTTTCTCTGAAATCAATAAACACTTTTTTTTTTTTTTTAAGAAAGTACAACAAGAATAGAGAATGAAGGGTGGAGGAGGTACAACTCTTACCTGTTAATAAAGGAATTTTTAGTATTTGGTTAACTTTATGTTTTAAAAATGATGAGTATGATATTCATGCATGATAAAATTCAGGTAACTTTTACTGGTGAACTTGGTAGTTCCCACTTTGCCTTTAATTGTAGCCACGTCTTTATGATAAAGTTGCATTTGTAAATAGCTTTTTTATGTTAATATAATGTCTGTTGTTTCAGTCCTACTTAGTTATCATAACATATAATCAAAAATATTCTCATAATGCTGTGATATCATTTTGTAATAATTTTATTCCACATAAAAGAATTATTATGAGCAGTTAAATTTATTGGAATTTACATGTTATGACTTACACAATTGTATTGTAAAATGCATTATGAGAAAGCAGCTTTGTCATGTACCAGGCCAAAAAGTTTCCCAAAGGAAGTTCCAAAAGGACTGAATGTATATTATTTTACTTACTAAGACAGCTTCATTACATAGAACTAAGGTGGGAGTTAGAATAAAAGAATACTATAGATATCTATAATACTGTCACAGAATTTTAAAATTTTCTACTTCAATAGGAAGTTCTCATTAATGACAGGATACATCTTCACTGTTACAAAAAAACTAGAATTGATTTTAAATGAGCCAAAAATATTTTTCTTTGTTATATATGTTCCCACTTTCTTGATATTATTTAGGTAATATGTCTCCATTATCTTTATATAGTCATTTTTTACTGCATTATCCCTCTTGAGCCTGCCCCAGGCATTATGTGATTTATTTCAGCCTGTTCTCTTAAAGCTGGCTGTTACCATCTATACTTTTTTTCACTTAGAATTGTATCATATTCTTTTTTTTTTTTGTAGGACTTTCTTTTTTTTTTATTTTCTTAATAAAATCTTTAACAGTAATTAATATCTTATATGACAGACTATAAATATCTTTCTAATTTTGTCCAACATCTAATGTTTTAATTATCAGATGCTACTTTAATTATCTCCTTTTTGTTCTTTAAATTAATAATCTAAAAAGTGTTTTGAGATCTATTCTTTTTTTTTTTTTCTAGTGGTAAAAATCATATAATATGTAAAACCAGTTGGTGTTTTCAAAGGGCTATAGGAAATTGCCACAATTCCATTAAGATTGTATTTGAACTTTGAAAGTTATTTTGACACAGAGTTTTATTCCTGTTTTTTACATGTAATTGTATTAGTGAGATATGTTTGGCATTTCTGTTTTGATTTTGAAGCAGCCTTTATTCTACATTTCTATTTTATGTCTAATTTAAACGGTAGGGCAAGGCTGCTACTTGTTACCAGATGTAGAAGCCCTTGGTCTATTCCATTAACATATTAAACATAAAAGGGCATCGCTTGAGAATATAACTAGTGCTTTTATAGGACAGATTTCTCTGCTGATTGACCTTTTACTATCCAGGCATAAAAATTCTACTTATATTTGATTAATTGATTGTCAAAGGAATTTGCCATTTTGCAAGCTTGTTTTCAAAGGTAGCATCAGCCCTGACTGGTTTGGCTCAGTGGATAGAGCGTTGGCCTGTGGACTGAAAGATCCCAGGTTCGATTCCAGTCAAGGGCATGTACCTTGGTAGCGGGCACTTTCCCGGTAGGGGTTGTGTAGGAGGCAGCTGATTGATGTTTCTCTCTCATTGATGTTTCTAACTCTCTATCCCTCTCCCTTCTTCTCTGTAAAAAATCAATAAAATATTTTTTTTAAAAAGGTAACATCAAGGTGCTATATGAAAGGCTATGTCATGTTGTACCCTAAAGAGTTGTACTTTAGCAATAAATGATTTTCTGTATGTGTTTTATCAACAGTTACTTCATCCTAAGCAAAACTGTTTTCTAATTAGAAAGGAGTTAATAGTTGATATGTAATTCAGGTATTTAATGTTCTGTCAAATATGATATTTGACATAGGAATGCACATGTGTGCTTTGAAAAGAAAAATAAATGGAGGAAACCTTATCTAATAACATTTTTATGTAAGCAGTAGTTGCAAAGAAGAAAAATTTATATTAAAAACATTGGCAATTTGGGAGTGGAAACTTGACTCCAGATAATTGGGGTGTTGATACTTATGTTTTATCATATATGTCTGAGCATACTTTTTCCTGCATGAATACTTATTCTAAAAAATGTTGATAGTTCTGTTTCATTCATGTATTTTACAAATACTGAGTGCCTACTAGTACTATACTAGGCGAAGTTCTAGGTGCTAGAAACAGGGTAGTGAACAAGCCTTTCCTTAAACTAAGGTAGATACTGTTTAAGGTTTCCTGGAAACTAGTAAGTTCTGTAAACCATTGGTCTTCTTATTGTTTGTTTTCCTCTTTGCCAACTTTGTAAAATTTCCAGGGTCCAAACTTCATTATGACTGCTCACTTAATTGATTTAAATTTGAACATACAGAATCTCTTAGAACAGCGGTCAGCAACCTTTCGGGACCACTGATTGGCCACCACTGTCTTCAAACAGCAGATATGTGATAAAAGTGAATATGGGCCATTTTAAATGTTAATCTCTTCCTCTAACATCTTTTTTTTTTTAAGGAAAGTGGGAATCCTAGAAAATTACATAAAATGTACTTATTGTTAAATAGTTTTAGTCTTTTAAGAAAAGCCAGCTTTGACTTAGTAATCCTTAAAGTAGGTTAGGCTGTTTTAAGTATGGCAGGCTATTTTTGATCTTAAGTTACTTAAGCTTAAATTAATACAGCTGCACATAAAGTATTATGTAATGAACTAGAGGCCCAGTGCACAAAATTCATGCATGGGTAGGGTCCCTAGCGGCTGCCAGCTGCTGGCCAGGACCTCCCTTCCCTGACTGCCAGCCGGGGCCTTCCTTTGTTTTGCACCGCCCCCTGGTGGTCAGTGCACGTCATAGCGAGCAATCGACTTCAGTCCGTCGAACACCCAAGGGGACATTTTGCATATTAGGCTTTTATATATATAGAAGATTGCTTTATGGGCCTTATCATTCAGACAGTAGTTGACTTTTCCAGACCGGTAAAAGATCATTTGTTCTTAATTAAATGAAAACCCTAATTTCATTAGACTTAGAGGTGTCTTTGATGCCTATTGAATAAATCATTCACAACATTCAAACTAATTATGCTAAAATATTTAGAATAGAATTTATAGCTGAAAAGAAATAAATTAAGAACACTGCTATTTTGTTCCAAAGTTTTTGTTAAGTGTGATATTTGTTTGCTTCTGTGATGTCAAAATACAGCCTAGTTGCTTTTCAGTGCATAACTCTTAATAATATACTTATTTTTTAAATTAAGGTTTTAAGAGAGTCTTATACTCTGCTACCTCTAGAAAATGTTTTAATGCTAATGAATGTCTAAATTTTGGCTATTATTTTTATACTGGAGGCCTAGTGCACAGATTTGTGCACCAGTGGGGTCCCTCAGCCTGGCCTGCACCCTCTCACAATCCAGGACACCTGGGGGATGTAGTGCACGAAGCGGCGGGCGGGCGGGGAAGAGCCCTGGCTGGGCGCCGTGCCTCTCCCACTCATCCTGGCCCCGCTGTGCCTGCCACCCCCCACTGCTGCTGCTCGGTAGCACTGCCACGGAGGCCGGGGAGGCTCGCACCACCACAGTTGCGCTGGCCAGCTGTGAGCCCAGCATCTGGCGCCTGGCTTCAGCTGAGCAGCACTCCCACTGTGGGAGCTCACTGACCACCAGGGGGCAGCTCCTGCATTGAGCATCTGCCCCCTGGTGGTCAGTGCACATCATAGCGACCAGCCAGTGGTCTGGTCACTTAGGCTTTTATATATATAGATAGAGGATGATTAGAGCATTATTTTCCTCAAGTTTTGTATAATATAAATGAAATGTTTGTTAAACTCATCAAGTAAGAAGAACTTCCTTTTAGCATTTAAAAATTAATCAGTGATTATTTTAATATTCAAATTGCATTTTGGTTCTAAGTTTTAGAATACATTTTTTTTCTAATTAAAACATAGGTCCTGGTGAGCAAACTTTTCTCTTATTGTTATTTAGATTATGGAGTGCATCGGATCCTTTCTATACCAACGACAGGAGCATCTTGACTCTCTCCACAATGGACTCATCTACTTGTTAAAAGAGCAGTAGTACTTTGTGGGAGCCATTCAACTCCTTTCCTAAAATTCAGTGTGACATCCTGGTTGGTAATGGCCACACTAGCTCTGCAGAATTACTTTCTGAAATCTCTGTAGTTCATACCCACTCAAAGTTATAATGGCAAACAAAAAAGGATTTACATGAAGCACTCTCAACCCCTTTAATTTAAATCTGAACGTGTTAAAATTTATGAATAGACATTTTCCATCTCTTTGGGTTGTCCCTTGTGTTTGTGGGGCTCCTAATGGCATTTCAGCCTCTTGCTGAGGCCACCATATTTTAATATCAAGGTTGAAAAGGTAATTCATAGTTAATTGTATTTTTGAGTATTAGCTTACTTGTTGAGTCTTCTATTTAAATCTGCTTCTGTAAATTATGCTGAAAAGTTTGCCTTGAAAACTCTATTTTTTTATTAGAGTTATATTTGAAGCTTTTCATGGGAAAAGTAAATGTGAATAGTAAGAAATTTTGGTCCCTTAGTGACCATGTTATGAATTCATTACTGCTTTCTAAGTTCATAGAGAAAATTAGGAGAATGCATTTCTAACCATTATTTACTGCACTGTGGGTAGTAAATATATACCAATACCAAACTTCTCTTAATGTACGTAACACACCAGTAAAGTTAACCATACATATGCAAAATGTGTATCATATCTTATACATAAATCGGGAATCAAGTCCATTCACAAAATTTCAAATTGATGTTTAGTGATATTTTTATGGCAGAATATAAAGTGGGTAAATTAGCTATCATTAGCATATTATTATTTGATGTGTTTTCATTTAATCTTTTGCATGCTTTAATCTAGTTAATATATTTAAATTTGCTTTTTTTTCTTTGAAAATTGTTTATAATATTTTATGACACTGTTGTAAAGTTCAACTATATCAATAAAAAACAAGTTTGGACAGTATTTAAATATTGCAAACACTTTTAATTGTGCAAATCAAAATGTTGGAGTAATTAAATAAAAAATAAAGAGAAGAGCCTCTTTCTGTGGCTTGCCTTTCAGTAAGCTAGATTATAGTGTAAAGCATGTCAGACAAGAATCCTATTATTTTTAGGTTCGTATATGTTATCTGAGTTATGGCAGACTACTACAGCAAAGGGAAATCTGCCCAGTGTTTCATTATAAGGTATATTTTCAGGTATAGCTATAGAATGTAAGTGAAACAAAGTCTAAAACGCTAAATTTTATGGGTTAAGAACTATTACCCACCCCTAAGCATATTTAATGATTGTGTACATTTTAAACTATATGGAAATGGTTAAATAAGATTTTGCTAAAGTTTTCCATACAGTTGACAATATAATTCTTTTTTGTAGATTTATTTTGCAGCCTTCCACCCCTTCCCCCATTTCATGAATATAAGATTTCTTGAATTGGGCTAATAGGGAATAGTCAAGAATTAAGACTTTACCTTTGTTCACTGGTAAACTATTTTCTTGCTAATACAACCTTTGTTTCAATAATGCAAGAATATTGTGTTGTGAATTTCAGCTTAAATATTAATTTTTATAAATAGTCCTTCTTTAACTTAGATATTCCAAATAGGCTCAATAAAATGTACATTGGCTACACTTACCAATTCACATTCCAGAATAGGAAATATTGCTGAAAATATTCAGTAGGGTAATTTCATGGAGGATATTATGGAATTTGCTTTTCTTAGAATGTCTTATAACAAAATGACATTCAGTGGGGCCTGCATTACATCTACCTAGCAGTGTTTATTTGCCATCAACTAGACTGACTGCTGATACTGGAGAAGGACTATGAAGCCATCAAGCAGTCTCTAACCACTGCAGCAAGGCAAGTCAGCTCACCTGTATGGTGCTTAGGTTAAGGCGTGGTCGATGTAATTTCCTGTATTCCTATTTGAAGTTATTTAAAAACTTTATATTTAAAAAAAAGTAAATGCATCTACTGATAATGCTTACCCTATTCTGTTGTTGAAAACCTACTCCACTTAAAGGAAGATTATCTTATAACTGTAAGAAAAAGGGTTTTCTTCTATTTGTTTAAGAGAATATCAGTGTTGTCTGTAAGTTTCCAATAGTTTTCTATTGCTAATACTCATATTGTAAAACTATTACTACATAACCAGGAATCTCAGAAAATTTCCCCTTTGCATATTTATTTAAAATTCTTTGGAAAATACGATGTTAATTAACTTACTCTTATCTGCCAAAACCGGAGTAAGATGCTACATGTGTTATTACTAGTTAATTATTGGTCTCAAATCTATTTTCCTCACATGTTTGCCTGAAGGCTGTACCACTGAAGATAGTAGCAAGCACCAAGTCAGTTTCCAAAATGGCCCGTCAGCTGTTTTATGACTCAGCAGCCTGCCACAGCTTTAGCAAGCATTAGGTTCACCCAAGGGGAATAGGGTGTTGGCTGGTAGAACTACAGGTTTGCTGCCAGGTTGAGAATGAAGAAAGAGGAGAATTTACAGTGTGAATTTCTCTTAAAAACCATCCGCCTTGGGTTTTAATTTCCATTATATCTGAAGGCTTCCCAGACCTGACCCAAACTCTGGCACTGTCCTGGTTAGAAGATAAAAGAGGCACATCACCCTGTTCAGAAATACCTTTACTTACACCAGGGTGTTTTCTGCTGCGTAAGATTGTGAAATTGGGCTATTGGGCTTGGGTGATAAACTTGAGACTCTTATCTGATAGGCAGGAGTCAAGTGTAGTAAAAAATTTAAATTACACAAAGTTTTTCAAGTATGCTAATCTGAAAAGTTATTGGGGTCTGAGGGAAAAGGGAAAATCATTCATGTTTGTATTTTTATGTAAAGATCAATTTGGTGTATGATATACGTAGGTATTGATAAAAGTAACACACCAAAGAGTTATGTAAAACATGTTTTATTAATTTTGGGTCCCCTTTTAGAGACACTTTTATTTCTATCCTGAAATGAGTTAATCTATTTTCATAAAAATAAAACATTATTAATGTGCTGTTTATGTGAGATAACTTGAATGACATTCCTACAAAAATACAGCATATTTAATTATATGTTTGTAGTAATGGTGACTGTTAGATTTTTATGAGTAATTAGTAACTGTAAATACTGTAGCAACACTTAGTTTAAAATTTTGGACCTCAGACACTGTGGCTGTCCAATATAAGCCTATAAACATTTTCTGCATTTTTAGTAAATGTAGTTACTTATTGTACAGATCTCAGTAATTTTTAAAGTTTATGAAATTATATTTATCTAATAAAATTTTTCCTATATAATTAAGTGTTTTTTCATCATTTAAGCATGTTAATTAAGCCTCTTTGCTCATCACAACCAGCACTGCCAAATTTGTGTTGAATTACATTTTACTACATTTACCCTGCGTTATAGTACAAGAATACCATTATGCTTTTCTCTAACTGCAGTTTTCAAAGTTGTTTGGTTACACAGGTTTATAGATGATGAGTACATCTCCTGAAAAAGGGGCCTGATAGAAACGCACCAGCTGTAAAGACCAACACTATTTTTTTTTTAATATATTTTATTGATTTTTTACAGAGAGGAAGGGAGAGGGATAGAGAGCTAGAAACATCAATGAGAGAGAAACATCGACCAGCTGCCTCCTGCACACCCCCTACTGGGGATGTGCCTGCAACCAATATACATGCCCTTGACCGGAATCGAACCTGGGACCCTTCAGTCCGCAGGCCAAGGCTCTATCCACTGAGCCAAACCGGTTTCGGCAAGACCAACACTCTTGAACTAGAAAGTGCATCTTTCATGAATAGCTAGCCAGGGAGAATTTGGAAATGCCTTGGTCCATGGAAAATGTGCTTTCTTTGAAATATAACTGAGCCCTAGCCAGTTTGGCTCAGTGGATAGGATGTTGGACTGCAGACTGAAGGGTCCCAGGTTTGATTACGATCAAAGGCACATGCTCAGGGTTGTGGGCTTGATCCCCAGTAGGAGGCAGTCGATCAATGATTCTTTCTCATCAATGTTTCTTCCTTTCTGAAATCAATAAAAATACATATTTAAAAAATGAAATATAACTGATAGTGCACGTTTATATATAAAATATTCTAACCTTCTAATGACAGTTGTTATTCCTGATGCTTGCTCAGTTGCCAGTTAAAACACACATAATTGTTTAACCAACTTTCATTTAAAGGTAAGCTGTTTTCTTTGCCCAAGTATTAGTATTTGCAAAGGATGACAATGTATGATATATGTAACGTATTTTTATTTCTGAAATGAATATGATCCTGGACAAGTCACTTCATCTAAGCATCTGTTTTTCTTTAAAGGAGGTGAGGGTTTAGACAACCTTTAGGGTAATTTCAGCTTTTATTATACATCTAGAGGCCAGGTGCATGATATTCATGCACTGGGGGAGGAAGGTCCCTCAGCCCAGCCTGCGCCCTCTCGCAGTCTGGGACCCCCAGGGATTGTGCCTAAGCCAGCAGGTGGACATCCCTCTCGCAGTCCGGGACCCATCGCTCCTTACCACCTGCCTGCTCGCTGCTCCTTAGTGCTGCCGCCGAGAGGCTCTCGCCACTGCTGTGGCACTCGCCAGCCATAAGCCCGGCTTCTGGCCGAGTGGCGTTCCTCCTCTGGGAGCGCACTGACCACCGGGGGGCAGCTCCTGCGTTGTGCATCTGCCCCCTGGTGTTCAGTTCCCATCATAGTGACGGGTCTTTCTGGTCATTCCGCTGGAACGGTCACGTGGGCTTTTATTATATAGAATGATGGATTGTATTTTTAATGATTAAGAGATTTAGGACAAATTTTATGAGCAGCATTTCACCATAAAATTTAGTGAATTTAAAAACAATCCAAGTTTTATTTTTAAGAGCTAACTGGCTTAAAAGACAAAGTTACTGTAAATGGAGATAAGTCCACATGTCTCCAAACAGCTCTTTTGGGGAGTGGCAGAGAGCCCTTTGAAAAATCAGACTTTTTAATTCTGATTTTTGAGCTAAAATGGTTTGTGTTCAAGTAAAATTTGTAGACAACAAAGTGCATAGACTTTAGGATTATATTATATCATTTGTTGGCAGTCATTCCCCCAACCCAGTAAAGAACCTTTCCATCATCCCAGAAAGTTCCCTTGTGCCGATTTCAGTGTATTACTCCCTCCCTGCCCTTGGCAACCATATTTCTGTGTTCTCTCTTCATAGGTAAGTCTTAACTGTTCTTGAATTTTTTAAAAAAAAATGGAATTATGCAAGGTGTTCACTTTTGTAGGTGTCTTTATTACTCAAAATATGCTTCATTCATGTTGTTACATATACCCCCAGTTTGTTTTTGCTACTCAGTGGTGTTTCATTTTATGAACATCCTACTATTTATTCTTTCTCTTGTTTATGGACACTTGGATTATTTGGAGTTGGGGTGGTTATAAATAGTTATTATGAACATGCTTTGTGGACATATTTTCATTTCATTATGAAATAACTAATAGGATTGTTGGGTCATAAAGTTTTACAAAATGATTGTATGTGCCATTTTATGTACATTTATGTACAGTTATGAGAATTCCAGATGTTCTATTATATCCCATGATTTTAAATTGCATGATGACAAATGATTTTTAACTCCTTTTTATATGCTTATTGCAATTTGTCCTTATTCATGTCTCTGGACATTTTTTATTTAGGCTTCTTGTCTCATTACAGAATGTTTGGAATCCTTTATATAAAGATGTAAGTCTTTTGCTAGCATTTCTCCCTTGTCGGTGGCTTACCTATATATTTTCTTCATGATGACTTTGGGGAGCAGAAGTACTTTATTTTTTATGTAGTCAATATTTTTTCTCCTTTATTGTTGTGTGCTTTTTGTATTTTGTCTATTCCAAGGTCATGAAGAAATTGTCCTTTTCTTTTTCTGAAAGCATTATAGTCTTTTATGTTTGTCTGTGATCCATCTCAAATTCATTCATGTGTATGATGTGAAGCTAATCCCCATAAAGATATCTGTTTGTTTATTCTCATTGTTGAAAATATACATCTCCATTTAATCTTTTTGGTGCCTCTGTTTAAAATTAATTGGCTATATAAATGTGGGTCTATTTCTGGACTCTTGTTATATTCTATTCACTTATCCTTACTAATAGCAAACTGTCTTGATTACTATAGTTTTACTAGTGGCCCGGTGCATGAAATTCGTGCATGGGGGGGGGGTCTCTCGCCCGGCCTGCACCCTCTCCAATCTGGGGCCCCTTGGGAATGTCCAACTGCCCTGTGGGATTGGGCCTAAACTGGCAGTCGGACATCTCTCTTGCAATCTGAGACTGCTGGCTTCTAACCGTTCAACTGCCTGCCTGCCTGATCGCCCCCAACTGCCCCCCTTCTGGTCTGATCACCCCTAGCTGTCCCCCCACCTTGCAGGCCTGATTTCCCCCAACTGCCCCTCCTGCCAGCCTGATTGTCCCCAACTGCCCCCCTTTTAGTCTGATCACCCCTAACTGCCCCCCCTCCCCCGCTGGCCTGCTCGCCCCCAGCTGCCCCCCCCCCCCCCTGCGGTCTGCTCACTCCTAACCGCCTCTGCCTCGGCCCCGCCACCATGGCTTTGTCCAGAAGGATGTCCGGAAGGTCTCTGGGTCTAATTAGCATATTGCCCTTTTATTAGTATAGATACTTACCTTTGAAACCAAGTAGTATAACTTCTAACTCTATCATGAAGCTTGTTTTGGCTATCCTAGATCTTTTGCATTTTCATGTAAATTTTGGAATTATATGATCAGTTTCTAAGTGAAAAAAATCCTAATATTTTTGTTATGATTGCTCTGAATCTATAAATCAATTTGGAAAGAACTGACAACAATATTGAGTCATTTAATCCATGAGCAAGATATAAATGTCCATTTAGTTCATGTCTTCTTTAATTTCTCTAAAATTATACAGGTTTCAGATACACAGGAATATTTTGTAGTCTCCAGTATAGTCATACTGTGTTAAGGACTTCTTATGTATATGTGCTTATGAAGGATATACTAGTAGTTCTGTAATTTCATTTTCTTAGCATATCTTTACCAGGTTTTGGTGTTTGGGTTATACTGGCCTGATAAAATAGTTTGGAAAGTGTTTCCTCCTCCCCTCTTTTTTGGAAGAGTTTTTGTACAAATGTTGGTGTTATTTCTTCTTTTAATATTTTGGCCAATATTTACCATTTAGATTATGTGGGCCTAGAATTTATATCTGGGAATATTTTTTATCACAAATTCAATTTCTGAAACAAATACGTAAGTATTCATATTTTCTATTTCTTTTGTCAAATTTGGTAAGTTGTATCTTAAGAAACTTATGTAACTGCAAATATTTTTTACATAAAGTTGTCCAGAATATTCTGATTATTGTTATAATGACAATGGTATCTATAATATTCCTGCTTTTTTATATTGATAGCTTTTTCTTGACTTTTTACCTGACCAGTTTTGTTAGGGGTTTAATCAATTTTTTTTATTAATCTTTTTAAAGAATCTACTTTTGCCTTTGTAAACTTTATCCACTGTTTCTATTTTATTGCCTTTTCTGCTCATCTTTATAATTCTATCTTTCTATTTTGGTTTCAATTTGCTTTTCTTCTATGGATGTTTTTGAATTATAGATAATTGATTTTAATTAAACCTTTTGTTAAATTTTTTGGGGTGACATTGGTTAATAAAATTATGCAGGTTTCAGGTGTATAATTCTACAATACATCATCTAGTTAAGACTCCTTCCATCACCATTTATCCCCCTTTACTCTCTTCAATTTCCCCCTACCCCTTTTTCCCTCTTGTAATCATCATATTGTTGTCTGCATCTATGAGTTTTATTTTCTTTGCTTAATCCCATCACCTTTTTCACCCAGCTCCCAACCCTCTTTCCCTCTGATATCTGTGTTCTCTGTATCTATGAGTCTGTTACTATTTTGTGGGGGTTTTTTTTGTTCATTAGACCCCACATATAAGTGAAATCATATGACATTTGTCTTTCTCTGGCTGGCTTATTTCAGTTAGCATAATACTCTCCAGGTCCATGTATGCTGTCACAAAAGGTAAGATTTCCTTTTTTATGGCTGAGTAGCATTCCATCGTATAAATGTACCACAGCTTTTTAATCCACTTTTCTACTGATGGGCACTTGGGCCCTTTACAAATCTTGGCTACTGTAAAGAACGTTGCAATGAACATAGGGGTGCATATATTCTTTCAAATTAGTTTTGGGGCTTTTTTCAGATGTATTCTCAGAAGCGGAATTTCTGGGTCATAGGCAGTTCAATTTTTCATTTTTTGAGGAATCACCACAGTGGCTGCACCAATCTGCATTCCCACCAGCAGTGCATGAGGGTTCCTTTTTCTCCAAATTCTTGCTAACACTGGTTTGGTGATTTATTGATGATAGCCATTCTGACATTAAATTTATCTAATGATTAATGATGTTGAACATCTTTTCGTGTCTATTGGCCATCTGTATATCCTCTTTGGGGAAGTGTCTATTCAGTTCCTTTGCCCATTTCATAATTGGATTGGGGGTTTTTTCGTGTTGAATTTTATAAGTTCCTTATAAATTTTGGATATTAAGCCCTTATCAGATGTATCAGCAAATATGTTCTCCCATTCAGTGGATTATGTTTTCATTTTGTTGTTGGTTTCCTTTGCTGTGCAAAAGCTTTTTAGTTTGATGTGGTTCCATTTACTTTGTTTGTTTCCCTTGCTTGAGGAAATATATATCAGGAAAAAATACCGCTACAAGAAATGTCCGAGATTTTATTGCCTATGTTTTCTTCTAGGATTTTCATGGTTTCAAGTCTAACATTTAAGTCTTTAATTCATTTTGAGTTCATTCTTGTGTCTGGTGTAAGAAGGTCTTGTGTCTGGTGTAGTTTCATTTTTTTGTGCATATCTGTCCATTAATTAAACCTTTTTAATAAAGTCACTAAACCTATACATTTCCCTCTAAGATACACTGCTTAAGATACATCCCACAAATTTTATTTTCCTTGTCATTTTAATCAGAATATTTCTTTTATGCGTTGTTTTTTTATCCCTGGATTATATAACCTTTTGCACTCGGATGTCGAGTGTGACTCGACACGGTTAGCATTAGAATAAAGGAATCGAGAAAAAAGTGAGTGCAAAGGGTTAAAGGTGTTTTGTTTTGTCTGTAAATATTTTGGGCATATACTTTTATTCCCCTTTTATGCCCTTGGCTTTTTTTCTGACAGTGTTAGGCAGGCTTTCCAATACTATGTTGCACATTTGTGGTAATAATGGCTCTCTTAATCTTGTTTCTTACCTTAAAGGGAGTGTCTGAGATTTATCCATATATTGTGATATATGCTGTAGGGTTTGGATATATGTAACTTTTCCCAAATTAAGAATATTCCTTTCTAGTCCTACCTTGCTAACACTTATAGACAGGTATTGAACTCTGCAAAATGATTGTTCTGCTTCAATTAAAATCTATACTAATAAAAGGGTAATATGCTAATTAGACCAGAGACCTTCTGGACGACCATCTGGGGATTAATGGCGGAGTGCAGGCTAGGAGGGAAACACCTGCCTCTGCTCTGCCATTGATCCCAGAGCCACAGCCGGTGCCCAGGGCCTCCGTGTGGGCGGGGATCAATGGTGAGCCCAGGCCTGGTGGGAGGGCCTCCCTCTATTCTGCTATTGATCGAAGAGCTCAGGTCTGGTGGGCAGGGCCTCCCTGTGGGCGGGGATTAATGGCGGAGTGCAGGCCGGGTGGGAAATGCCTGCCTCTGCTCTGCCATTGATCCCAGAGCCCCAGCCGGGTGGCCAGGGCCTCCCTCTGCGCATCATTGATCACATAGCCCTGGCAGGGTGGGCAGGCAGACAGCGGGGGGAGGGGGGCAGTTGGGGGTGAGCAGGCTGGTGGGGTGGGGGCAGTTGGGGGTGAGCAGGCCCGCGAGGTGGGGGCAATTGGGGGTGAGCAGGTTGGCAGGGGAGAGGCAGTTGGGGGTGAGCAGGCCAGCAGGGGGGGACAGTTGGGAGCTATCAGGCCAGCAGGGGTGGCAGTTGGGGGTGAGCAGGCCGGCAAGCGGGGGCAGTTGGGGGCAAGCAGGCTGGCAGGCAGAGTGGTTAGGGGCAAGCAGGCTGGCAGGCAGGTGAGTGGTTAGGAGCCAGTGGTCCCGGATTGCAAGAGGGATGTCCCCTGAGGGGCCCCAGATTGGAGAGGGTGCAGGCCAGGCTGTGGGACACCCCCGCCCCCGTGCACAAATTTCATGTACCGGGCCACTAGTTATATTAAATTCCTTTCTCATTCATTAATGTGGACAAGTGTATTGATGGATTTTTCTGATGTTGAACAGTCCTTGCATTACTGAGATAAATCCTGATTCTTCCTGGTGTATTAGTTTTAGTGCTATGTTGGATTCATTTAACTATTACTTTATTTAGAATTTTGCATATATATATTTTGCAAATATTTTGTGTGTAAAACAAAATGGGCTTATAATTTTATTCTTTTGGGGTTTTTTTTCTGGTTCTGGAGTCAGTATTACAATAATTTCATAAAATGAGCCAGGGAAGGCCTCTCACTTCCCTCTTTTCTCTGGGAAAGCTTGCATAGTAAGGAATTAGCTATTTTGAAAGTTTGTTAGAATTTATCTTAAAACCATTTGGCCTTGAGGTTTCTTGAGAGGAGAGGTCTTTTACTACCATCTCTAATATATAAATATTTTATTCAAGTTATTCCTCTATATTTTATGTTTGTATGAATTTATTCACTGTATCTAAATTTTCCAATTTAGTTCACAAGACTTTATATCTATATGTCTGAAATAATTTTTCTTTCTAAATAATTTTTTCATGTATTCTCTTTTCATTTCTTTATTATGGTATAATTGATATATAACATTAGTTTCTGGTGTACAGCATGACTTTATATTTCTATGTATATATTGCAGAGTGATTAATAAGTTAACATTCATCATCAAACACAGTCATAAAAATTTTTATTGTGATGAGAACTTTTAAGATCTACACTCTTAGCAACTTTCAACATTCCCTATGAGAGATGGACAGATCCTGCAGGCCAAAAATCAGTAAGGATAGAGTTTTTGAACTAAACAGCACCAATCAACTGAATATAATGGGCATCTATCAACTGCTTTATTTGACAGTGACAGAAAACACATTCTTCTCAAGCTCACATTGAACAGTCACCAAGATAGACCAACCAGATTATGGCCCATGAAACACCTTAACAAATTCAAAACCATACTATGTCTGCTCTTAGACCACAGTGGAATTAAACTAGAAATTAATAACTGGAAAATCCTAATACATGGAGATCAAACACTTCTAAATAACATATGGGTCAACAAAGAATTCTCAAGAAAAAATTTACGATATTTCTCACTAAATAAAAGGGAAACCACAACTTACTTGTGGGATGCAACAAAAACACTGCTTAGAAGAAAATGTAAAACATTGAGTGTATATATTATTAGAAAAGGTAAAAAAATCAATAAGTTTCTACCCTAGGAAATTAAAAAAGACCAAATTAAGTTCAAAGTAAGCAAAAGAAATAATCAGCAAAAATCAGTGAAATGAAACAGAAAATTAATGAAACCAAAATTTTGTTCTTTGAAAAGATCAATACAACTTAAGCCAGGCTAACTACAAGAACACAAATTACTAATATCAGAAATGAAAGAGAAGACATCACTACAGGTACCAAGCACATTAAAAAAGGTAATAAAGTTTAGGACTATATGCTCACAAATTTGATGAACTAGATGAACTGGCCAATTCATTGAAAGATGTAATGTGTCAAAACTCACACAAGAAGAAATAGATTATTTGAATAGACCTTTATCAAATTTAATCAATCATTAATAGCCTTCAAAAACAGACAGCAGCAGGCCCAGGGTTTGCTGGTAAATTCTAACAAACATTGAAGGAAAAAAATTACACCAGTTCTCTATAATCTCTTACAAAGGGTAGACTCAGAGGAAATACTTCCTGACTAATTCTATGAGCCCAGCATTACCCTAATACCTACACCAGACAATTATAGACATTATAAAAATAAAACTACAGACAAATATCTCCTATGAACATAGATATAAAAATCCTTAGTAAAATTTTTGCCAATGAGGAGTGACATCAGCATCATGGCGGTGTAAATCATTCCTTTTTTTCCTCCTCTTTGTCTTATAACTAATCAGAGATCCATCTACCTGTGCACCCAAACGTGGCTTGGACCAGGGAAGAGACTGAGGACCCAAAAGAGTGGCAGCAGCAGGTTACCATGACCATTGACAGTGGTGGTAGAAGATGAATGGGGGATCTACCTGGCCACTTCTGTTGTAGCTGGAGGGACCTGTAGCTCTCTCTGAGGAATGATTGCAGTAACTTAGAAGGCAGGAAAGAGAAGAAGGCAGACAGAGTTGAAAACACTTTTCCTGCTGTCTTCCCTGAGATTCTAGCAACAGGTCTGCCCACAGACTTTGAGACCACCTCCAACTCTACTAGAGGATCTTCCTACCAGACAGTGGACACACCCAAAACCCCAAGCACATACCTCCCTTCACTGCCACCACCCCTGCTTTTTTCCCTCCACCAGTTTTTTTGTTTATTTGTTTAATGGTGGTAAGAGAAACTAAATACTATCACACAAAAAATACAATATTCCAGCAGCCAAACCCAAAGACACAGAATACTGTGATCTAACAAATTCAAGATAGCTGTTGTGAAGAAATTCAATAAGCAGAAAATAAACAAATGGGACTACATCAAAATCAAAAGCTTCTGCACAGCAAAAGGAAACGTCAACAAAACAAGAGAGCCCACTGAATGGGAGAACATATTTGTCAATGATACATCTGATAAGGGCTTAATATTCAAAATACATAAGGAACTCATACACTTTAACAAAAGGAAGACAATCCAATTTAAAAAATGGCAAAGGACTTAAATAGACACTTCTCCAAAGAAGACATACAGAAGGCCAAGAGACATATGAAAAATGCTCAAAAGTCACTAATCATCTGAGAGATGCAAACCAAAACAATGAGGTACCATCTCACACCTGTAAGAATGGCTACCATCAACAAATGACAAGTGCTGGCAAGGATGTGGAGAAAAGGGAACCCTAGTACACTGCTGGTGGGAATGGGGACTGGTGCAACCATTATGGAAAACAGTATGGAGTTTCCTCAAAAAATTAAATATGAAACTGCCATTTGACCCAGTGATCCCATTTCTAGGAATATATCCTAAGAAACCCAAAACAGCAATCAGAAAGAATTTATGTACCCCTATGTTCATAGCAGCACAATTTACAATAGCTAAGATCTGGAAACAGCCCAAGTGCCCATCAGCAGATGAGTGGATAAAAAAAAAAAAAAAAGCTGTAGTACATTTATACCATGAAATACTATGCAGCAGTAAAAATAAAGAATTCTTACCCTTTGAGATAGCATGGAGACCTGGAGAGTATCATGCTAAGTGAAGTAAGTCAGTCAGAGAAAGACAAGTATCACATGATCGCACTCATATGTGGAATCTAACAAAATAAACTTATGAACAGAGTGGATCCAGAAGCATGGAACAGAGTGCAGAATCTCAGAGGAAAGGCAGGGGAGGGTGGGAAGTAATCAGCCAAAGACCTTGTATGCATAACCCATGGACACAGACAATAGGGCGTTGAAGGCCTGTGCTGGGGTGGGGCTAGAAGGGATCAGTGGAGGTAAAAAGGGGACATATGTAATACTTTCAACAATAAATTTATTTTAAACATTTTTGAAAAAAAATAAATTCAATAAGCTATAAGAAAACTCAAAAAGGCAATACAGTGATCTCAGGAATAAAATGAACAAACAAGGAATACTTCATTGAAGAGACTGAAATTGAGAAACCAAATTCTGGAATTGAAGAACTCAATAAATGAGATGAACAATGCATTAGAAAGTATTGGAAAGAACAGATCAGATGAAAGAGGGAAGGAATAAATGAGCTCAAAGATAGTAATAAAAATATTCCAGGTGGAAGTGGAGAACAGATTTTTATAAAGTGAAGAGATGCTACAAGAATTTTCAGACTCCTAGAAGAGCCAACATAAGATTAATGGATATACCAGAAGGAGACGGAAGCAGGAACATATTTAAATAATAGCTGAGAACTTTCCAAATCTGGAGAAGTAACTGGATATACAAGTCAATGAAGCTAATAGAACATCTTGTTATCTCAACACAAAAACATCTTCTCTAAGACACATAAGAGTCAAAAGTCAATGATACAAAATTTCAAAGTGGCTATGGGTAAAATACAGTAAGATACAAAGCAATCCCCTTTAGGCTATTAACAGATTTCTCAGCAGAAACTCTACAGACCAGGAGATTAGAATGACTTGGTTGAAGTATTGAAAGATAAAAATTTCCAGCCAAAAACATTTTATCCAACAGTGTCATCCTTCAAAGATACAAAGGCTTTTCCAGACAAACAAAAGCTGAGGGAGTTCACAGCCGCTAGACCTACCATACAAGAATTATTGAAAGGAGCTCTGTAAGCTGGAACACAAAACTTATTAAGACGATAAATGGACAGTCAGAATTAGAAGAATGCAACTCTTTTTTAAAAAATAGTATTTTAAAAATTATACTAATTAAAAGGAGCATTAAAAATAACCATACTTCACCCTAGATGGTTTGGGTCAGTGGATAGAGCATCAGCCAACAGACTGAAGGGTCCCAGGTTTCATTCTGGTCAAGGGCATGCACCTTGGTTGTAGGCTTGATCCCATGCGGGAGGCAACCAATGTGTTTCTCACATCAATGTTTCTCTCTGTGTGTGTCTCTTCCCCTCCACTCTCTAAAATTAAATAGAAAAATATCCTCAGGTGAGGATTAACAACAACAAAAAACCATACTTCAATTTGGTAATGAAATCACAGCATAAAAAGATAATTTGTGATATCAAAAATATAAAAGGGGAAGAATAAAAGGATGGAAACATTATAAGTCAATGCAGATAAATTATGATCAGCAGGAAAAGGACTATTATATCTATACTTTATGTAACTACAAAGCAAAATTCTGGAACAATGATACAAAACATAAAAAGAAGAGATTGTGAATCACCATGGAAAACACCAACTTACAAAGATAGAAACAGAAGGAAAAGTAAACAATGGAGAGATAAAATGACCAGAAGGCAACAAATAAAATGGCAGTTAGTAAATCCTTACATATCAGTAATCCCCCTTAATGTAAATGGATTGAACCCACCTATCAAATGGCACTCAGTGGCTAGCTGGATGAAAACAAACAAAAAACAAGAGCCAACTTTATGCTGCCTACAGGAGACTCATTTCATCTCTAAAAATACATATAGGCATTCCAAGCAAACAAAAAGCAAAAGAAGGCAGTGTAGACATACTTATATCAGACAAAATAGACTTCAAACCAAAAAGCGTAACAAGAGACAAAGGTCATTATCCTCCTATATGATAAAAGGGTAATATGGAAATAGACAGAATGGCGGAATGACCGGTCACTATGATGCACACTGACCACCAGGGGTCAGACGCTCAACGCAGGAGCTGCCCCCTGGTGGTCAGTGCACTCCCACAGGGGGAGCACTGCTCAGCCAGAAGCCTGGCTCACAGCTGGCGAGCGCAGTGGCAGTGGTAGGAGCCTCTCCTGCCTCCACAGCAGTGCTAAGGATGTCTGACTGACGGTTTAGGCCCGCTCCCCATGGGCTGCAAGAGGGCGCAGGCCAGGCTGAGGGAACCCCCCAAGTGCATGAATCTCGTGCACCGGGCCTCTTGTATGATGATAAAGAAGTCCAAACATCAAGAGGATATAACAGTCTTAAATATATATGCTCCCATCACCTGAGCACCAAAGTATATTAAGCAAATATTAACCAATCTCCAGGGAGAAATAGGTAATACAATAACAGTAGGGGACTTCATTATTGCACTGTCAGCAATGTATATATCATCCAGACAGAAAATCAACAGGGAAACATTGGAATGGAATCACACATTAGAAGAAATGGACTTAACAGGCATTTACATGACATTCCCTCCAACAGCAGCAGAATACACAGTCTTCTCAAGTTCACATGGAACATTCTCCAGGGTAGATCATATGATAGGACACGAAAACAAATCTTAGCAAATTTAAGAAACTGAAAATATACCAGTTATCTTTTCTGACCACAATGGTATAAAACTACAAATCAACAAGGGGAAATTAAGGTCTACAAAATATGAAAACTAAACAACATACTTTTAAAAAACAACCAATGGGAAAGAGAAGAAATCAAAAAGAAAATATGTTGAAACAAATGAAAATGGAAATACAACATATCAAATATTGTGGGATGCAGCAAAAGAATTCTGAGAGGAAAGTTTATAGTGATAAATGCATATGTTATGACTTTATACCTTAGACTAGAAAAAGAACAGATTAAGTCTGAAGTTAGCAGAAAGAAGGAAATAATAAAGATCACAGAAGAAACAAATGAAATAGAGACCAGAAAAAAAAAAATAGAAAGGGTCAATGAAACGAAGAGCTAGTTCTTTGAAAATATAAACAAAATTGACACATCATTAGCTAGACTAAGAAAAAAAAGATTCAAAATTAGAAATGAAAGAGGAGACATTACAATGGATACTACAGAAATACATATGATAATAATAGACTATTATGAACAGTTATATGCCAACAAATTACACAACCTATAAAAAATGGGTAAATTTCTAGAAACACAAACTACCAAGACTGAATTAGAAAAAATATAGAGAATCTGAACAGACCAATAACGAAGCAAAGAAACTGAATAAATAATCAACTCCCAACAGAGAAAACTCCAGGACTAGGTTGCTTCACTAGAGAATTCTACTAAACACCACAATTAACACCAGTCCTCCTCAAGCTATTCCTAAATATCAAGGAGGTGAATACACTTCTGAACTCAAACCAGATAAGGATACCACAAGAAAACTATAGACCAATATTCCTAATAAATATAGATGCAAAAATTCTCATAATATTAGCAAATAAAATTTAAGATCACGTTAAAAGGATTATATGACCAAATGGGATTTATCCATGGGCTACAAGGATAAACATATGCAAATCAATAAACGTAATAAATCATCAATAAAATGAAAGGTCAAAATCACACCATCATTTCATAGACTCAGAAAAGCACTTAACAAATCCTTTTATGATTAAAAAATAAAACACAAAAAAACCCTTCACAGGTTGGGTATAGAAGGAATTTACCTCAACATAATAAAGGTCATATATAGCCATATATGACAAACAAACCTACAGCTAACATTATTTTGAATGGAGAAAAATTGAAAGCATTTCCTTTGAGATCAGGAACAAGACAAGGATGCCTACTCTCACCACTCTTATTCAGTATAGTACTATTCAGTAAGTACTGAAAAGTTCTGGCCAGAGCATTTAGGCAGAACAAAGAAATAAAAGGCATCCAAATCAAAGGATAGAGTAAAATTATAACTACTTGCTGATATGATGTTATATATGCAGAAAATCCCAAAGAGTTAGTCAAAAAACTATTGGAAATGCCCTGGCCAGTGTGCCTCAGTTTATTGGGCATCATCCAGTGCAGCAAAGATTGCCAGTTTGATTCCTGGTCAGGGCACATACCTGGTTTTGGGCTCGATCCCTGGTATGGGGTGTGCAGGAGGCAGCCAATCGATATTTCACTCTTACATTGTTTCTCTATCTCCCTCTCCCTAAAAATCAATTTTAAAATACATTCTTAAAAACAATTGGAATCAATAATTTTAGGATAGAGGCAGGATCCAAAATCACATACACTAATGATGAAGCATCTGAAAAAGAAATAAAATGATCCCACTCTTGTGCATAAATACGTAGGAATAAAGTTAACCAAGGAAGTGAAAGATCTGTACAATGAAAACTACAAGACTTTGCTGAAAGAAATCAGTGAGACATAAACAAATGGAAAGACAGTCCATATTCATAGACTGGAAGAATTAAAAGTTAAAAATGGCCATACTACCCAAGGCTTTCTACAGATTCAATGCAATCCCCATCAACATAACAAAGGCAATCTTCACAGAAATATAAAAAACAATCCTAAAATTTGTGTGAAACCACAAAAGACCCCAAATAGCCAAAACAATCCTGAGGGAAAAAGAATAAACTTGGAAGTAGCACGCTTCCAGATTTCAAATTATACTACAAGCCGTGATTAAAAAAAAAAAAAAAAGAGTATGGTACTAGTGCAGTAACAGACACATTGAACAGTGGAACAGAATAGAGATCCCAGAATTAAGTCCAGCATATACCATGAGCTAATTTTTAACAAAGGAGCCCAAACCACCCAAGGAAAAAATGGATAATTTCCTCAACACATAGTGCTGGAAAAACTGGAGAAACATGCCGAACAGTGAAGTTGAACCCCTGTATCCGTACCACTCATAAAAATTAACTCACACTAGATCAAAGATTTAAGCATGCCCTGGCCAATGTGGTGGCTCAGTTGATTGAGTGTGGTCCCATGCACCAAAAGGTCGCTGGTTCAATTCCTGGTCATGGCACACACACAAAATTAATTAACTAAACGTAAGACCTGATACCATAAAACTAGATGAAAAGATAGGGAAGAATCTCATTGACAGTGGTCTTGGCAGTGATTTTTTGGATGATAACAAAAGCAAAAATCAACAAATAGGACTATATCAAACTCAAAAGCTTCTTCACAGCAGTAGAAATAATTATCAAAATGAAAGACAGCCTGTAGAATGGGCAAAAATTTTTACGGACCACATTGGATAAATGGTTAATATCCAAAAATTATAAAGAACTCATACAACTTACTAACAAAGAAAATACAATTTCAAAATGGGCAGAAGAGCTAAATAGACATTTTTTTTTCAAAGAGAACATCAAAATGGCCAACAGACAAATGAAAAGATGCTCAATATTGCTAATCGTCAGGGAAATGCAACTCAGAACCACAATGAGATCACACCTCACACCTGTTAAGAGTGGCTATCAAGAAAATGAGACAGCAGGTGCTGGCGAGGATATGGTGAAAAGGAAATTCTCATACATTGTTGGCAATATAAATTGTCCAAGCACCATGGAAAACAATATGGAGATTACTCAAAAAATCAAAAATAGCCCTTGCTGGTTTTGCTCAGTGGATAGAGTGTCAGCCTGCGGACTGAAGGATCCCAGGTTCAATTCCAGTCAAGGGGACATGCCTGGGTTGTGGGCTTGATCCCCAGTAGGGGACGTGGGGGAAGCAGCCAATCAATGATTCTCATAATTGATGTTTCTCTCTCTTTCCCTCTCCCTTCCTCTCTGAAATCAATAAAGACATATTTAAAAAAATCAAAATTAGTCTATCATACAATCCAGCAATTCCATTTCTTCATACATATCCCAAGGAATAGAAAACAAGATTTCAACAAGATACATACACTCTCAGGTTTATCACAGCATTATTCACAATAGCCAAGATATGAAAACAACACAAATGTCTACCAACGGGTAGATAAAAATGATGTGGTCCACATATACAGTGGAATATTTAACCATGAGAAAGGAGGCTATCCTGCTATTTGCAACAATATGGATGGGCCTTGAGCACATTATGTATGCTAAGTGAAACAAGTCAGACATAGGTAAGTTCTGTATGATATCTCTTATATGTGGAATCTAAAAAAGTCAAATCTGAAAAAAATAAAAAAGGCATGGGAAGTGGGGGACAAGATCAATGGTGTTTAAGATGCAAACCTATAATGAGTAGTAAGCCGTAGAAATCTAAGGCACAGTATAATGAATATAGATAATACTATTGTACTATAATTATGTACTGTGACAATCATATTACAATATATAAATGTATTAAAGTAACATGCTATACACCTTAAACTTGCACAATGTTTAAGACATTTAAATAATAAAGTTTGTAATAGTGCTAAAAAAAAAAATCCAATCCAGTGTTTATTCCAAGTATGCAAGGCTGGGTTCAACATTCTAAATTCCATGAAGTCAAGTCATTATGCTGCACATCTTAAACTTATATGGTGTTGTATATTAATTATATCAATGTATCACATCAATAGGCTAAAGTAGAAAAACTATATTATCTCATCAACAGATACAGAAAAAGCATTTGACAAAATTCAACACTCATTCATGATTAAAAAACAAAAAAGCTCTCAGTAAACCAGTAATAGAGGGCAGTTTCCTCAACTGAAGAACATCTGCCAAGAGTCTACAGCTACCACTAATGATGAAAAACGGATTTCCCACTAGGATCAGGTACAAGACAAAGATGCCTCTTTCACCATTCCTTTCAACATCATACTGAAAGTTCCAGCTAGTGCAATAAGAAAAGGAAAAAATAAAACTGTCTTTCTTCACAGATGACATGACCATCTATGAAGAAAATAAATTTTAAAAACTTTTGGAATACATGATTATAGTAAGGTTGCAGGGCACAAGGTTAAAATACAAAAGTCAATCATTTACCAGCAATGAACAAGTGTAATTTGAAGTGGAAAACAATACCAATTACATTTACACCCCCAAATGAGATAATCCAATTGTCCCCATCACAGTAAATGACACCATCATCCATACAATTGTTCAAATCAAAATTTTATCTCCTTCCCTCTGATATATAATCCACCATTAAATTTAAAATATATATATATTTTTATTGACTTCAGAGAGGGAGAGGAAGAGAGAGATAGAAACATCAATGATGGAGAATCATTGATCAGCTGCCTCCTGCACGCCCCCCCACTGGGGATCAAGCCTGCAACCAGAATTGAACCTGGGACCCTTTAGTCCGCAGGCTGATGCTCGCTCTATCCACTGAACCAAACAGCTAGGGCTCCACCATTAAATTTTTAACCCCCCCTTTAATATACACTGAGTGGCCAGATTATTATGATCTCTGAATGCATAAAAATCTGGCCACTCAGAATGTGTGTGTGTGTGTGTGTGTGTGTGTGTGTGTGTGTGTGTGTGTGTGTATTTAAATATATATATATATTAGAGGCCCGGTGAATGAATTCATGCATGGGTGGGGTCTGGTCAGTCTGGCCAGGGGGAGGGGACATGGGTGGTTGGCCGGCCTGCCTGCTGGTCAAACTCCTGATCGAGGGGACAATTTGCATATTAGCCTTTTATTATATAGGATATACACTGAGTGGCCAGATTATTATGCGTTCAGATATTATAATAATATGGCCACTCAGTGTATATCTCTAGTCTGCTCACCCCTCTTCTACCATTGTCACACCAGTTCAAGCCAGCATCACCTCTAACCTAGAGAGCAACCTACTAACCGTGGGGATCATTCTCCACACAGTCATCATTTAAAAACCTAACAATTAAGTTTGCTTCCTGGTAATGTCTCCAAAGGTGTCCCGTTGTACTTAAGAAATTCAGACTAAAGTGCTGGCTCAAAAAATCTTAAGAGATGTGGCTCCTGCCTATCCCTCTGACGTCATCCCAGGCCACTCCCCTTGCCCACTGCACTGACACCTCATTGCCTTCCCTTCTGTTCCTCAAACTTAAGCCTCAGGGACTTTGCACTATGGTATGCCGGTTAATAATGCGGATTTTGTAATCCAAGAAAACACCATAATTTCAAGAGAAACATCAAAAGTGTTTTATTCAAAGTAATGTCCATCACTAGCTACACATTTCCTCCATCTTTCAGGTAACTTGTGGATACCATCCCAATAGAAATTTGTTTTGAGGCAAACCATTCAGAGACCCAATTTTCCACTTCTTCGTACGTTTTGAAGTGCTGCTCAGAAAGTGCGTGTGCCATCGATCGGAACAAATGGTAATCTGAAGGAGCAAGGTCTGGTGAATATAGCGGTTGGGTTAATACTTCCCAGGCAAGATCTTTTAACGTGTCTTTAACTGGTTTTGAAGTGTGTGATGGTGTGTCATCATGAAGCAAAATTACTTTGCCGTGTCTTCTGGCCCATTCTGGTCATTTCACGATCAAAGTGTGGTTCAAATTGATTATTTGTTGTCAGTAGCAATCAGTATTAATGGTTTCACCTGGTTTTAGAAGCTCATAATACACCACACCTTCCTGATCCCACCAAACGCAGAGCATTGTCCTGCAGTCGATGTTGATGGTTGACCTGGATTAACCCATGATTTTGTGTTTGGGATTCTCAAAATAAATCCACTTTTCATCGCCAGTCACAATTTGATGCAAAAAAAGACTTTCTTTCGTGCCATTGAAGCAACATTTTACTGATGACTTTTCGGTTTTCCATTTGTCATTCATTCAGTTGATGTGGCACCCATTTTCCTTCAAAATCTTTCCCATTGCTTGTAAATGATAGAAATTGTTTGCTGAGCAACATTTAATCTTTCTGCAAGTTGTTTTTGAGTTTGACACACATCTCCATCCAATAATGCTTGTAATTGTTGGTCTTCAAACTTTTTCAGTTGACCTGGACGTTCTTTGTCTTTCACATCGAAATCATCACTTTTAAAGCGTTTAAACCATCGTTCACAAGTATCTTGAGATGGAGCATGTTCACCATAAACTTCCTGAATTATACGATAACTTTCAGCACACTTTTCTTCAAAATAAAGTAATGAATTAAAACTTCCTGCAAATGCTCTTTTTGTGGCACAAAATTCAACATTTTTTAAGCGTAAAAATATCTATGATAACACCTTCAGAAAATTTGACATATGAAGTTTTGAAGGTTGTTGTCAATACAAAATAGCATACATATCAAATCGCATCTATATCAACATATGTGTAACTCCATCTATTGAAAAAAATCCGCATTATTAACCGGTACACCTGGTACATGCAATGTTTCTCTCTGCTATATCATGTGGCTATATCTTCTTTCCTTTTGGAGCTCTGGCCTGCTGAACCAATTCGGAATCTAGAAACAGGACTAGATTAAAAATAAGTAAACCAAAAAACTCAGATACACCAAAGTTTGTGAACCAATAAGCTAAAGTTTCTTTTCCTTATGTCTATAAGTTTCAGATTTGTTAATGAACCCAGAAATAACAAGCATCTGAGTATCCAATAAGTTTTCTTGTTTCCCTTAGAAATACTTTTTACATTCAGTGCATGTAGTTGGTAGATAAGGCCACATATCACTGCAACATGTCCAACAGCAATATATAGGCCTAAAGAGGAGAGGTGTAACATTCTGTTATTACATTCCATAGAGAGTTGCAGTCAGCAGCCAGCCTGTTCCATGAAGTCATCCAGGGATTCACAATTTTTTTTCATCCCGATGATCTGTCATCCAAGGGCACTATCACCACCTATTTGGTTGAGGTTGCGTTGACATGGGTTCTAGTTGACAGAAGATAATTTAGAAGTCATGCTGTTTAAGACATTGGTCCAGAATTAAGACTCATCAAATCTGCTTATTCTATTGGTAAGAACTTAGTCATATGCTACACCTAACTAAAGGCAGGAACCAAACAGGTAACCACTTGCCAGCTACAACTGTGGAAGCAGGGAAGAGCAGGTTTGATGGATTCTGCCAGTGTATGTGGAGCAAGTTTTATTTTATTTAACCCTTAAGGTTACTCAAGGACATCTGTTCTACCGCAGAATGACCCAAAAGACTGGAGCTAGTTGGTTGCATATATTTCACATGAAGGCATTATGGAATCAGAGATTGTTGATATAGAAGGAATCCTCATTTGACTGATGTGTGAAAACAGACTAACCCTCAAAGTCACAGTGATCAGTAGTGGAATTTTTCTTTTACTTGCACGTTCTCAATTCCCACAATGGCCAACTCTAACCTAGTATCAAGAGGTACACACTGCGCTAATTGGTTTGGCTCCGTGCATTGAGCACCGGCCTCGGACTGAAGAGTCAAGCACATGTACCTCAGTTGCAGGCTCAATCCCGGCCCCGGTCGGGCCACGTAACATGTGGGAGGCAACCAATTGATGTCTCTCTCTGTCTCTCCCCTTCCTTCCACTCTCCCTAAAAATAACAATGGAAAAAATATCCTGGGGTGAGGATTAACAACAACAACAACAACAAAAGATGTACACACTAAATAACTGGCTAGTCATACAACCACCTCTAAGCTGCTGAGACATCGTTGAGTTCATTCCATGATGTCTCTATTCCATACACTGAAAGCAGTATGCCTCTTTCTGTTGAATTAATAAAAATCTTAAGTAAAATCTATTCCTTTCTAAAAATCTTGCCGTAGAAGAAAAAAAATACTGAAGATTATATACAAATGCAATACGAAACAGCTATTGTGTTCTAGTCCTTAATGACTGTTACTCATGGGTTGATTGTAAAAGTAGAATCAGGTGCTTACAAATAGGAAAACTGTAACGATGTTTAAAGGCTTTGGAATTAAGTCATGGTTCAGATCTTGGCTCTACCACTTATTAGCTAGTTATAAGTTACTGTCTTGGAGCCTAATTTTTCTCATTGTAAGATTTCTCATTAATAGAAAGTTATAAACAAAAAATCATTTGATTAGGGTTACTTTACAGTGACAGTCTAAATCCACCCGCTTCCCAGTCTGTAGGGAATAGAGAGAGCCTGACCAGCAACTTTAGAATGAGGTCAAACTACAGTCAATTCTACTAGTAATTCACAGTAGTGATGGTCTATAAAGTTGCCGTAAATACTGAAACATTGCTTCCAGGGAAAAACAGGTCCTGCAAGCCTCTGGTCACATTTCCATCAACCAATCAATATATAGCCTTGCGCCCTATCCAGTTTGGCTCAGTGGATTGAAGGGTCCCAGGTTCGATTCCGGTCAAGGGCATGTACCTTGGTTGTGGGCACATTCCCAGTAGGGGGAGTGCAGGAGGCAGCTAATATATGTTTCTAACTCTCTATCCCTCTCCCTTCTCTGTAAAAAATCAATAAAATATATTTTAAAATATATAGCCTTGTTTTATGTTTCTCTTTAAAGACACTTCATTTAATATAGTGTTGATTCATTTACATTGAATTCACAGCCTCAGAATTCTAATTCATGCCTGAACAAAGCTAATCTAACACTTGTATTTTCTCTGTAAGGCACATCACAGCTTTCTTGTGCTTAGGGACACTAGACGGCACTTCAGCACTATACTTGGTGGCCATTTTAAATAGCGAAATCACCCACACACAGCACAAAAATGTGGGAAACTGAATATATCACGAAAAGACACTTGTTTACAGTCTGAGAGTTGAAACCTGATGGCAGAACATCACCTTGTTCAATTTCAGCTAGGAATGTACACGGCAGTCAATGCAAATTTCTGTCACTCGACCTGCAGCCTCAAATGACTGCTTAGGTGCTGCCAGTACTGATTTGGGGGTTACAAATAGATTTTAGAAAGAAGGCAAATTCAATACAAAATCAGCAAATAACATTCTTAATTGGTAAATCAATACCAAAGATGTAATGTATAATCACTGTGTGTGTGCTGAAGAGTTCAGAATCAAATATAGCATAGCCTTGTTACCAATGCTGTCCTTATGGTCTAATGGAAGACACACAAGGATTACCATGGTGTGTTATGGTAAGGGCTACTAAAATAATAACTAGAGAGAGAGAGGGCGCAGAAGCACAAAGGAAAGCCATCTACATCAGGCTGGGGCAGCAGAGAAAAGCTTCCCAGGATGGGGACTCAAGAAGAGGGCTTGTTGCTGTTGCTATTGTAAAAATGAGTCTGAACCATTTAAAGGAAAGGGTGTGGAAAGCGGAAACTCCAAGGAAAGACTGTGAAAAGCCCCAAGGTGCAAACACCCACCCACACAAAGGGTGCCGTGAGCTGGGCGGCAGGCAGGTTGTGCTGTGCCGAGGGTGGGGACGTTATCAGTAAGAACGCTCTCGCTTATTCACCAGCCTGTCTCTCCTGCAGCATCAATTCCCTGTCTACTGGATCTTTCACCAGCACACAACCATACCATTCTTTCTCCCATCTTTACAAGATATTTCCTTGACTATGCTTCCCCTTCCAGCTACCATGGATAACAAAACTATTTGAGAGTCGTCTGTACTCCTATCCCATTCCTCTTAATTCTCTCTTGAACCCACTCGTCAGGCTTTCCCTTTCCATTACTCCACTGAAATCTATTCATCAGAGTCAACAATGGCTTCCATGTTGCTAAATCCAGTATTTAGTTTGAGATATGTGTTTCTCTGCTATCTGCAACCTTTGACATAATTCCTCTCTTCCTTGGAACAGTCTCTTACAATACTTCTGTTTTTCCTCCAGCCTCACTGGTCGCTCCATCTCCGTTTTCCTTGCTGTTTCTTCCACACCAAACTGATCTCTTAATTTGGAATGTTTCAGGGCTCAGTCTTTAAACTTCTTTTTTCTGTCCCTATTCACTCTCAGTGATTTAATCCTGTCCAAAAACTTTAATCATTAAAATCTGACAATTCCTAAATGTGTATCTTCCAATTCTTACCTCACCCTTTATCACCTGATTTATACATGTAAATACCTACTCAAAATTTTGTTAAAATTATACAGGAATCATACACGTGTATCCTCAACTGAGCTCCTGATCCTTTCCTCCAAAACCTGCTTCTCTCATATCCTCTAAATCTTAGTTAATAGCAATTCCATTCCTCCAGTTGCTCAGGCCAAAAACCTTGGAATGGTCTTTGAACTCTGTTAACTATGATAACCACACCAGCCCTCTTCCCCCCGCCCCCACCATTATGTCTTATTCCTCAAAAAATCCTGTTAGATCTACCTTTAAAATATATCCAGAGTTCAACTTCTTTTTGTCAACTCCACTGTTATTACCCTGGCCTAGGTTATCATCATCTCTCATCAAGATAATTGCATTTAGCATATTTTCCAGGTCCATCCATGCTGTCCCAATGGGTATGAGATCCCTCTTTATATTAAGACTTAGCAGCCAAGTGAAATAAACCAATCTTGAGAAAGACAAATATCACATGATCTCACTTATTTGTGGAATCTAATGAACAAAATGAATTGACCAACAAAATAATACCTGAAATATGGAGGCATGGAACAGACTAACATACCTCGATGTGGTTTTGGGGGGTGAGAAGAAATAAACCAAAGAACTTATATACTTATATGCATAGCCCATGGACATGGGCAATAGGGTGGTGAATACCTGGGAGTGAGGGGTAGGTAGGGGTGGGGAGGAGGGGGGGAGGGGGGGAGGAGGGAGTAGGAGATATCTGTAAAACTATAAACAATAAATATATTTAATAAAAAAGATAATTGCATTAACTTCTTAGTTGACATTAGTTATCTGTTGCTGTATAACAAATTATCCCAAAACTGAGCATTTTAAAATAGACATCCCCCAGTTTCTGTGGAACCAGAGTACCTGGGTACCTCACAGTCAGGGTCCCTCACGAGGCCGCCGTGAAGCTGTCAGTCAGAACTGCAGTCTCATTCGAAGGCTCACCTGGAAGGATCAGCTTTGAAGCTTGTTCACGTGGTTGCTGACAGGATTCAGTTTCTCGTGGGTTGCTGGACCAATAGCCTGTTCTCCACTGGCTGTTAGCTAGAGGCCACCTTCAGTTTTTGCCACGTGGGCCTCTTAAAGGCAGCTCACAAAATGTCAGCTGGCTTCCAACAGTGAGCAAGTGGGAGCCAGAGAGAGTATGCAAAATAGAAGCTACTGTCTCTTTATAGCCCAATTTCTGAAATGCTATCCCATCCCTTTTGCCATATTCTATTTATTAGAAACATGTCTCCAGGTCCAGCCCTCTCCAGGGGATCACACACCAGTGTGAAACTCCAAAGAAAGGAATAATTACGGGTATTTTAGAGGCTGCCAACCACAGCTGGTCTGCTTTCACCTTAACCTTAACCCTCCACACACACACACACACACACACAGTCTTTTCTCAACACATCAGCTAAAGCAGTTTTGTTAGAACTCATGTAACAGCCTGTTATTACTCTGCTCAAATCGACTTCCCAACTGTAAGGAAAAGCCACAGCATTAACAATGGTCCACAAGGCCACTCGGGCCTCATCTCGTTACCTCCCTGCCTCCTCTCCAGCCTACTAGCCTCCTGGATGTTCCTCAAGCGTGGTACCATTTCTTTATAGTGGCTATTTGCTCTGCCTGCAAACTTTTCTGATATATGCACGGCTTATTTCTTCAGGTATTTATTCAGCTATCTCAGTGAGGCCCTTGCTGATCACCCTATTTAAAACTGCACATTCTCCTATCCCCTTTCTTTTTTCTCCCTGCCATAGCATTTCTCATTATATATTGCAGGATATTGTATTTATTTTATTACATCTCCACACACTAGAATGTAACCTCCATGAGGGCAATTACTTTTGTATGTTTTGTTACTGCTGTATTCCCAGGATAATGCCTGACACAATAGGGAATTAGAGGCATTTATGTGAACGACTGAATAACTTGTGAAAGCTTTGGGGAGTCCCCCAAGGATCTTAAGCCTTTTAGATAAATCATCCTGATAACAGAACAAGTAACTGGAAGAAAAACAGACTAAAGGCAGAGAGAAGTATCAGCCAAAGCAGGCACTTAGACAATACATGATGAACACTTAAATGACAGTGAGACACTAACCATCAAGGACATCATATGGACACGTGAAATAGTGAGGAGAAATGATGAGGGCTCCCCAAACTGGTCTACAAATTCAATACCACCATCAAAATCCCAGCTGTTTGGCTGTTGTTGAAGAAATTGACAAGTTGATGTTAATATTTGTATGGAAGTGTAAGAGGCCCCAGAATAGCCAATACAATTTTTAAAAAGAACAATTTAAAGGGCTTGCACTACCTGATTTCAAAACTTTACTAAGTTACATGAAACTATGTGGTTCTGACATAAGGACATAGAGATCGATGGGAATTGAGAAAACACACACACACACACAAATTTATCTGTATTTTCCTCATGGGTGCCAAGACCAATCAATGGGGAGAGAGTAGTCTTTACAACAAATGGTATAGGGACGACTGGATATTCACAGTATACAAAAATTAACTCAAAATAGGTCAAGGATATAAAGATAAAAGCTAAAATTAGAATACTCTTAGAAGAAAAGGCAAGCGTAATTTTTCTGACATTGGATTAAGCCATGGATTCTGAGATTTGATACCTGAAGTGCAAGCAACCAAAGAAAAAAATAAATTGGACTTTATACAAATTAAAGTCTTATGCCTCAAAAAAAGTTGTGAAAAGTGAAACGAGAATCTAGAAAATAGAGAATATTTGTAAATCATACATCTGATGTAGATCTAGAAAAAGGAACTCATACAAATCGACAATGACAAATAATTCAATGTAAAAATGGGCACACAACCTACCCAAACTGAATAATGAATATAAAAACTGAACAGACCAATAACTAGTAAGGAAATTGTATCTGTAGTGAAAAACCCCACAACAAAGAAAAGCTCAGAAAACCAGATGGCTTCATTGGAGAATTCCACCACATATTTAATATTGATCGTCCTCAAACTCTTTCAAAAAAATCGAAGAAAAGGGAAAGCTTCCAAACTCATTCTGTGAAGCCAGCATTACCCTGATATCAAAGCCAAAGAAACAGTACAAGAAAACTACAGACCAATATCCCTAATGAATATTGATGCAAAAAGCCTCAACAAAATACCAGCAAATCAAATTCAACAACGCATTAAAAAATTATACACCACGACCAAGTGGGAGTTATTCCTGGAATTCAAGTATGACTCAACATAGAAAAATCAGTTATTCTAATATACCAAACTAACAGAATAAAAGGTAAAAACTACATGATCATTCTAATTGGCACAGAAAAGCATTTGACAAGACCCTTTTGGATTAAGAAAAAACATCAACAAACTAGGAACAAAAGGAAACAATCTCAACACCATAAAGACCATACATGAAAAGCCCACAGCTAACATTATACTAGTACTCAGTGGTGAGAGGCAAAGCCTTTCCTCTAACATCAGAAACAAGGATGCCCACTTTTGCCACCTGTATGCAACATAGTACTGGAAGTCCTAGTAAGAATAATTTGTCAAGTAAGAAATAAAAGGCATCTAAATTGAAAGAAGTAAAATTATGTCTTTAGATGACAATCTTTTATGTAGAAAATCTTTTATGATAACACATACAAAACCCTCACCTTTTTATATGAAGAAAATATTAACAGGCTTAAAGTGAGAAAAAGTAATACAATAGTAGTAGGGGATTTCTCACTACTCCACCACTTTCATCAATGGATAGATTATCCAGACAGAAAATTAATATGAAAACATTGGACTTAATGACATATTAGACCAGATTAATATCTAGAATTTTTAAAAACCCTCCTGCAACTCAACAACAACAAAAAAATAAAATGATCCAATTTAAAAATGGGCAAAGGACTTGTATAGAATTTCTCCAAAGATATACAAATGCCCAACAAGCACATGAAAAGGTGCTCAACATTGCTAATCAGAGAAATGCAAATCAAAATCACAATATCACATCATACCCATTAGGATGGCTTGTATCAAAAGAAAAAAGATAAAACAAAACAATTGGTGAGCATATGGAGAAATTAGAACCCTTGAGTACTGTGGGTAGGATGCAATTGCTATGGAAAATTGTATGCCAGTTCCTCAAAAAATTAAAAATAGAACTACTATATGATCAAGCAATTCCAATTCTAGATATATATACAAAAGAACTAAAAGGTCTCAAGAGATATATGCACACTTAAGTTTACAGCAGCACTATTCACAATAGCCAAATGTCCACTAACAGATAAATGGATAAAATATGGTATACACATAAAATGGACTATATCCTGACACATGCTACCATATAAATGAAACTTGAGGACATTATGCTAAGTGAAATAAGGCAATCACAAAGACAAATACAGTGTAATTCCATTTATATGAGATATCTAAAATAAACTCACACACAAAATAGAATGGTGTTTACCAGGATCTGAAGTATGAATATGTATTTTCAATTCTCTTATACTAGAGGCCCAGTGTACGAATTTGTGCATGGGTGGGGGCCAAGGCCAGCTGGGGGTAGGGGCAGCGGGCAGTTGGCCGGTTGGCCCCGCCCCCTGGTTCAAGGGAAAATTTACATATTAGCCTTTTATTATATAGGAGGATTGTCAAGACTGGAATTGCTAGGTCATATACTAATTTTAACTTTTTGAGAAACAGCCAAACTGTTCCAAAGCAGCAGCACCAGTTTACAGTCTCACCAATGTTCCAATTTGTCAAAATCCTCAACACTTATCTTTTTTATTAAAGCAATCCCAATGGGTATGAAATATTTCATTGTAGTTTTGATTTGCATTTCTCTAATTACTAACGATGTTGAGAATCTTTTCATATGCTTATTGGTCATTTGTATCATTTTTTGAGAAATGTCTTTCAAATCCTTTGTTCATTTGTAAATTGAATTGTCTTTTTATTAAGTTATAAAAGCTGTTTAAATATTCTGGATATAAGTCCCATTATACTTTTTAATTAGTGGTATATTGATATAATTATCACAGCCTTTTATATTATACTTCATTAACTGTGAAAATATTTTCTAGCTGAAATCGGTTTGGCTCAGTGGATAGAGCGTCGGCCTGCGGACTCAGAGGTCCCAGGTTCGATTCCGGTCAAGGGCATGTACCTTGGTTGCGGGCACATCCCCAGTAGGGGGTGTGCAAGAGGCAGCTGATCGATATTTCTAACTATCCCTCTCTCTTCCTCTCTGTAAAAAAATCAATAAAATATATTTTAAAAAATATATTTTCTAAAATACATTAAGTATATCAAATGTCACGTTAAATATAAATTGCATATTTTAAAATTTAAAAAGCAACCACTGCTTTTTCAAACAAATGAATTCCAAGCCAAGGAGTGGGAAGTATGGGGACCCCTAGGTTAAAAGATTAGACATACATACAATGTATGGACCGTCTTTGACACCTAACTTGAATTGGAGGGGAAAAAAAGACAATTTAAATACTAACTAGATAATCACTAAGAAATTGTTAACACTGATGGTATTATGGTTTATGTAAGAGTCTTTATCTTTTAGACATACAATTGCTAAGACTTTCTTCAAAATAAATCCAATTGGGAAGATGGATGGCATACAGATAAAACAAGACTAGCCATGAACTGATCATGTTGAAGTAGGTTCATTAAACCATTCTACTTTTGTGTATGTCGGAAATTTTCCATTTAAAACTTATAAAGCACTATGCAATGTCCACTATGTGTAAGAACACAGGAAGCTGGCAGCAACCAAACACTACCAACTAAATTTTTTATTAAGAATTTCCGGTCATCTCAGAGCAAGAGCTCTGGGAAACTTAATAATGAGGGTGTGACATATCCATGCAGTTTTTTGTCAATGTTTAGGGAATACCACCAGTCACAGGCTAGCTAAATAGCTGTATCAACCAAATATGATACACACAATAGCACAAAGCACCAGCCATCAGCACCCACTCCTCACCTACGCAGTCCGTCTCACCAGAGTTCACTACAGGACCAGAACTGCCACTGGAAGAGTATAACTACCCTCACTGGCTACAAAAAATACTACCTTCAGGTAAATACATGTCTGTTGTAAGTAATTTTATAGCAATCCCCCAGGCCACCTCATGCTCACCCAAATTGCACATCCAATAGACACATGGAAGACAGTTGGACAGTTTTTAGAAAGTTAAACATAAATTTTCCAACCAATATAACAATTACATTCTTAGGAATCTACCTAAGAGAAATGAAAACATACGTCCACACAAAGACAAGTACATAAACATTCTTACCATTCATAACAACAAAAATGTGAACAATCCAATGTCCATTAACTGGTGAAGGGATAAACGAAATGTAGAATATCCATACAGTGGAACACTATATAAAGGAACTAAGTACAGGTATACACTACAGCATGGATGAACCTCAAAAATATACCAACTGAAAGCAGCCAGATACAAAAGACATCTATAATAATAAAAGCGTAATGTGCAAATCGACTGAACGGCTGAACAGTGGAACGATCTTCCCGATGACCTTCTGGACAAAGCCTTGGGCTGCAGCTGCCGGGGCTGCAAGGGATCCAGGCAGCCGTAGTGGTTGCGAGGGAGGCGCCAGGGCTGCGAAGGCCCACTCTTGCATGAATTCCATGCATCGGGCCTCTAGTACTTCAATAAAGCTGTATTTTTATAGTACCATTACAACCAACTCTTAGGAATGACTATTTTAAAGCTCTGACAGCCTATTCATTGTAGCTTCTGTACAATAAATTCTAATATAAGAATATTATTAGCATTTGTTTAAAAACTAAACATGCTATTTTAAAGGATTCCAAGTACACACATCTCTAAACCTTACTGAGCAAAATATTACTCTGTTAGCTATGTGTAATGTTAACAAATCATTGTCTACAGCTTACATTAGCCTTTTCTCTTCACCACTTTGTTTTCCCCTAATCTTATGCCCTACAGTATTCCTTTTAGTGAAAAATCTATTTGTTAGTGCCCAAGTTTTCCATTAGATACAAATTTTCTTAGAATATTTCATAATCTAAAATAAAATTTTAATATATATATTCTAAATGTAAAATAAGCATTATCCTTTTGTTTTTTTTATTTGGTGATTAAACTACTCACATGCTGCCTCTGATAAGTTTCACATTTTTTATTTCAAATCAAGCTTTCTTTTCATTATTTTGGTTCAAATTATTTTTTGCTTTAAACTGATCTGATAGATTCTTCTTTTCAGAGCAGTGCTGTCTTCTATGACCAGGCCAGCTTTAATTTCAATTTGATTCCATCGCTTTCCAGTCCACTGAAAAACCTGCCGAAGAGGATTTCCCTCTAAGCCAGCATTAAAAAAAATTTTTTTAACCAAACACTTCCCCTTCCCCCCCCCCCCCAAAAAAAATCTCATATGCAATGCCAAGTTCTACAAGGATTAAAGTAAAAAGCTACAGATGAAGTGGAAGAAGAGCCAGCCTGCCTGCTATGGCCCAACCTCAAGAAATACAGCAGCCTTAAGGTATGGCTTAAAAACCAATGTTCTAGGACAAGCAACATTGATTTCTGCACAGCACAAATACAAAACAAAACATACTTAAGCAAAACTCGTAAGAAAAACTTGGATATATAAATTAAAATACACATTTTATAATCTCAATTTTAAAAATAGATAATTATGATGATTCACAAAATAATATGCCTTTAAAATTCCATAAATAAAGACATTGCTTTCAGGAATTTCATCTACTACAACAAAACGCTGTGCATCTTTTATCAGAATTTCCCTCATGACATAAAAAAAAAGTCAACCAAAGAAGTCAAAAGCCACATTAACACAAAACACTGAGCCTAGTGGAAAGTTGTCATATAAATTAGCTGGTCAGCAGGAAATGCCAATTATCCAACAGGCCATTAAGAAAATAGGATGGCAAGAATGCTCTGGTAAAACCATTTATGTAACTGTGTTATAAGGTTAAAAAACAAACAAAAAACAGCATTATCTGCCTCCAGAATCAGATACAAATCAAGTATTCAACCAAATATGGCAACAAATAGTAAGGATAAACCTGGAAAAGGAGCATGTACTATTATGAATTTTCAAATTTATCTAAACTGTCAAATATAAACCCCTTCCCCTCAGAAATCAAAGGTAAAGGTATTGTAATATCAAACTTCACATTTTTATAAAATAAAAATAGAAATTATTACTATATGGTTGTAAAAATGGAGGCAAGTAAAGAGTTCAGAAATATACTTGTTTATAATCAATTAAATGATGAGCCATAATTTGAACCCTAATTATCACATTTTGTAGAAATCACAACCCAGGTATTGTGTCCTCAATTATTAAGATATATGTTAAATAGTTCACATTTTAAAAACATTTTAGCATTACATTACCAAATTTGATAAAATCTTATCAAAACAACTATGTCTTCAATATAAATCATATTGTTAAAAGTATAAACATTTAAAGAAAACTGCTGAGGTGCCAAATAAGTATTTTCTATTAAATATACACAAATTAACATTTAGAACTACATAAATTAATTCTTGCTAAAAGTTGATTCAGGTTTACAAAGGCATACTTTGTGAACTATAATAAATTTCCCCAGCACCACTTTCTTTTTTTTATTCCAAAATTATTTCATTAGGTTTAACTTTCTTCTGTCATTCATAAGTAAAAGTTACAGAAGGTTTACAATACGTAGTTTTAATAGTAACGTTTTTAAAAAATCTAAGCAAAGTGCACATTAAATTAGCTACAACTACTCAAACTTATCATCAAATAAAAAATAGAACACTTCATTCACTTAAGACTTTCTGAGGAAAAAAATAGTATACCTTGCTTAAATAAGGATTCCCCAGTAAGGATATTATATAAAAGATTTCCCATGTATTTTATTAAGTTTACTTTCTCTCATTAAAACTTTTTTTAAAAAGTCTAATGAAGAACACATACTTACAATGCCATATTACACATCTACAGTACTGTTAATTAAATAAAGCAGCCCAGTATAGCTGTAAACATTTTAAATGTAGTAAACAAGACTTGGCATGTCTTTTCTTCCTAAAACTTGCCATTACAATGCTCTTTCCAGGGAATTTATTCTTCCTGGATAAGTTTCAGGTATATTTTAGTCTTTAAAAATATTACACTGAAATAATGTGTGAAAAGATTTAGGCATGGCAATTTCACTGAAGCTTTTATTGCCTCTGTTGTAATATGACAGGGATTTTAAGGAACACATTGAATTTACAGAGATATGCTGATGATAGTCACTGAAGATAATCTTGATCTCAAGTATTTTTATATGTGTGGGCACTTCTAATTTTATACACTTTAGTATTTTAAAAGCATTATATTTTAAAATGTGTACCTGTTTTGACATTTGGCAAAGAGGAAACTGTACCTGTGGTTCAGTTTAAAACAAAGAATCAGCATGGGGAGTTTACCAGAATGAAGATGGAAACACTAATGAATTAAAGCAATTCAAGTGTGTGTGTGTGTGTGTGTGTGTGTGTGTGTGTGTGTGTGAACCTCTTTCTCACAGACATACAGACATGCACTCACATGCATGCACTCACACACACAACCATACGTGTAAGCATTTTTAGTACAGAATATTCCCTGTAACCAGACATTTATCCTCAGAGTAATCATACCACATTAAATCAGTCTTCTCTTTTCAGCCCTAGGAATAATATTGTTTAATTCTAAGATGCCATCATAGAGTGAACAACCTTAACTTTTATGCTACATAATTATATTCAAAGATTACGTATTTTTGTTTATAATTACACAGTAATTATAAATGTTTAGTACCAAACTGATGACAAATACTATTTTGTTGAAAAGGTCTTACATTTAAAAGGAAAAGTCTGTAAAACCAAGGCACTAGGCCATGAACCAATATCAGACTTTTATGAAAAACAATTTATAATGGGGGGAAAAACGAATGGGATCTCATTTCAAGACACCGCATACTTGAATTAATCTATCTGAAAACAATACCATAACTCAAAATCTTCAAGACAGGAAACAAAATAATACATATATCTTTTAAATTTTTTTCATAATTGAAGTTCCTCTTTATATTTACAAATATGAAATCAGGAAATACTTGAAAGGGAAGCAGCAGGATTCTTCTTTTTTCTTCCTTTTTTTTTTCCCTCCCCCAAATAACCAATTCCAGTAACCTGAAAAGAAATTTTCTTATTTTTCTTTAGGAAGAATATGATTGGAATATTAATGTAAGATCTGTGGGAAACCTTTCTAGTCAATTTCAAAATCATGTAAATAAAAAGTGGTCTTAATATGTCATTGTTCCTAAAATCATTTCCACATCTAAAACGTACTGCTAAGCTGAAGTACATTCCTTTGATAATTTCAACATTAGATCTTAGAGAGTACCTGGATACACCAAGCAAAACCTATTCCTGTTAAAGTCCATAGGCATCCAACATTTGAAGTTTTACATTTTTTAACCTACCTTACAGAAATCTTTAAAAAGGCAATAAATCCTCCTTCACGTGTCAGGAAGTGAACAGGAAAATCAGCATTTTCAGCATAAAAGCAGTTCATAGGTCTTGTAATGAATATAATACATACAAGATAGAATTCTGCTTTGATGTGAAAACATCAAATTTGAGTGAAACAAAAACAGTAAAGAGACTGAATAATTTACAAAAATAGAAGCCAAATTGGTATTTTGCATCAAGTGCATGCTTGCTTGAAAATCTTTGCTCCTGAAGTATTTGGCAACCACAGTGATTAGCAGTTAAAGCAGTTTCAACAAAATAAGGTCATCAAAAATGGACTATTTGTCTGAAAAAGCAGTACCTATGAGGATTGAACGTCATGGCTCATCACAACCATTTTCAAAATTTAATTCCTACTATCTTCTTATAAATTAAGAAAATTTCATTTTTGTTCCATGGTGTGCTAAAAAAATAAAATAAACCCTCATGCCTAAATTTAGAATATTGTATTGTGTAGCGATCTAAAACATTCAAAACAAATTAAATAGTTTAACTTATTCAACAGGCATATAAGCATTTCAAAATCATAATGAAATCCAATTATGTGCTGCAGAATGTAGACAGTAGAATCTAACATTATGCAGACATTTTCTAAATAAAAGCTCCCTGTAGGACAACTATATATAAACATAGGTAAGATAAGTAGAGTAGGTCTGTGTGACCTTTTGAAATCGAGGGTCTGAAACACAATAAATTTTTCAGGTAGGCACAAGAAGTTATCCTAAAAATTTTTCACGTTGGTTATTTTGACATTTTTTTTCATCAGATTCTCTGCTCACATCAACAATACATGTGATTTTCCAGGAAAAAAAAAATCCCCCAAACCAAAACACCATTCCAGATCTGGTACACTTAAATATATCACTCTCATTGGAAGTGCTATTAGCATAGTCTTTGCAACTAGCCCAAAGCATATATTTAAGAAGTTTTTATAAATTGTTTGTGATGTTCATGTTTAATTCTTATGCCACACTGTTTTCTGATGAAGACAGCATTGTGCTTTATGCAAGAATGGAAACCTCAAAATAATCACCATAAAGCTTCTAAGACTCATGGGAGAATAAACTAGGATGGTCCACAGATATAAGATGAAATCCACAATGTAGAATTATAAATGGTTAGAGCGGCCCAGACTAGAAGACAAGCCCAAACCACCATTAGAAGAATGAAATACGATATGGTCCAAGATGTATCCTTAAAGTTTTGTCTCAACCCTCAGTCTGAATTACGAGGATTGATCTTCAGTTCAGTCCAGCCAGCAGAAATTGACTGTGCAATTTTCCGTTGTATTTATTGTACAGACTATGTACATTCTAGAAGGTTCCTTTAGTGCTACACTGTTGTACTTTTTGTCCCAGCAATTTGAGGGCGTGCAAATTCCACAAAGTCATCAATAAGAACAGGCCATGCTCCTGGTGGGGGGGGGGGGGGGGGGGGGATATATGGGAGGAAGGAAAGAAAGAAAAGCAGAAATAAGACTAACATTTTAATAGGTTCCTTTATATTTTAACTACCTTCCACATAATAAAGTATATCTTTATAAATATTCCCACTGATAGGACTTTCAAAATTCAAGCTTTATAGAGTTTCTACCTGAAGTTTTCTTATATTCTCTCTGCTCTATTATTCTAACACTTGATCATTCTTTCAATGATAAAAATTACTCTTCTGCTAATCCATCAATAATATTATGGTTTGCCTGGCCAGAGTGGCTCAGTGGTTGAGTGTCGACCTATGAACCAGGTCATGGCTCAATTCCTGGTCAGGGCACATGCCCGGTTTGCAGGCTCCATCCCCAGTGTGGAGCATGCAGGATGTAGCCAATCAATGATTCTCTCTCATCTATCTCTCTCTCCCTCGCCCTTTCTTCCTTCCTGAAATTAATAAAAATATTTCTTAAATAATAATAATATGATTTTCTGAAAGCCACTGAAGTCAGGCCACTACAGCAATTTGGTCAAAATTGGTAGCGTACGGAATAACCATAATATACTGGCATGCTGCCAGTGCTTAAAGCATAGTAGGTCGGAGGAAACAAATTTTCAGGCATTTTTTGGAATTCTTATAAAAAATCTTAAGAAAATTAACAGCAAGTATCCAAATCTATCCTTTTTCATGATAAATACTAAAAAATTTTAAACTGCACGCCTCTATACGTCCACATGCCAACCTCTAAATCAGAAAGTTCTTCAGTTTTCTGTAAGGCCTAGCAGCACAATTATCATTCATATGCAAGATTAGGCATTTCTTACTTTTTAGTGAACACTATAAATTACAATGAAAACAAAAAGAATAAAATAACATCATCTCTGGTTAGATTATATGAATGGCTCCAAGACACTTTTAAGGAGGCCAAGGTCACTGGAGATTTTTCAAAGAACACCTCTGTCTGTTCAACAATCTCAAAAACAGATCCAGCTAATTCTCAAGGGGGGGACTAGGTATGTATGAAGAAGTCAATGTAAATCACTGCCACTTCTAGATAAACAGGTAGTAGATGGTAACATCATCATCTTTACAGGAAGAAATAACAAAAGCACTTAATCAGTGAATATTTATTGAATGTCAATAGTGTTATAGTAGGCAGCTGAAGTACATTTCAAATTAGACAAAGTCACTAAACTTAAGGAGTTTACTATTCAACTTCACAGATAAGACAAACACATAATAATAAAAGATATACATATAAAAGTACTTTGCTAAGAGAACAGGTTTCCTAAAATAATCTGAAAATCTCTAAACATGAATGAAAATTACTCATGCCTTTTTGGAAGATATGACTACTGAGTTGGTATTTAAAGAAACTATATACTGATAAAGAAATGAAGGCATTCCATACATTTAGAAGAGCACAAATAAAAGCTCAGAAGAGGGAAATCCAACTCCGAGAAAAACAGAAGTAGACAAGAAGTTCAAAAGTATATGATAAAAGAAGGCAGGTAAAAACAAAAAACTGGAAGGGCAAAACTTTTTATTACCTTCCTCATCATAATTAGACATGTCATCTGCAATCATTGTACTGAAGTCTAGAAGAAGATTCCAAGTATCTTTTGGTATGGATCGTTTATGATGTTCCTATTTAAAAAAATCCAAATCACTAAAAAGAGTTTTTTTTTAAGTCCAGATGATACTAAATACAAGAATGCAAACCAATTTGTGTATAGAAATTTTACTAATCAAATTTCTCATTCTATGTTCATTACATGCTCTGATAAGAGTCAATCATGCTTTAAAATATATCATGCTTTAATTTATTTTCAAACAAAACAAAATGTTAGAGAAAACAAGGAACTGCAGAAAACATGAACTTACCAACAAAAATTTATTCCATAAGTCTAAGAATTTAAATCTTCCATTAAGCACTAAATTCCAGTAGGCAATGGCCATTTCTAGATCTGTAATATTAAAAATAAATTATGTATGTCAAATGCCATGAATATTTATTCTAAAAAAACAGGTTAGACCACAGAAAGACTAAAAAAAAAAACTAAAAAAAAACCACTAACCCTTGTGCTCTGAATACTTACATATTAAAATTTCCCGAAAGAAATAAGCCCAAGGTTTGTAGCCTGGCTCCATCACCAATGGACGGTTCCATCAGGGCAAGAAGAATACCACTTACCTCAAAGGGTGTTTCTGAAGTTTTAATTAGATAATGTAATAAGCATGCTTGACTAGTTCATCAGTACTCAAATGTTAATGTATACCAGTGTTTCCCAACCTCAGCACTTTTGACATTTTGAGCCAGATAATTTTTTGTTGTGGAGGGATGTCCCATGCATTGTAGCAATAGCAGTATCTCTGGCCTCTAACCACCAGATGACAATATCAGCTCCATCCTATCCCTGGTGGTGACCACCAAAGATGTCTCCAGACATTGCCAAAGGTCCCCTGAGAGACAAAATTGACCCTAGTTGAGAGCCACTGACATACACCTACAAGTTGTAATGCAAAGAATTCCTATACACAATCCTAACCAATTTTCCAAGATGTTAGCTCTCTGATCCTGTCCTCAAGGAGACTATTAATTTTTATTTAAAAATTAAAATTAATAAACTAAGATTTGTTTTAAAAATTTGATGAAATTATGTAATGCCCATTTAATGATGATTGTAGCAGAAAAGGGTAAAGAAGCAATACTGCCACATGACAAAAACCTACGCCTGACATATGACAGAGAGAAAGACCCATCATCTCTTTCAAGGAACTAAAGCAGTTAACAAGGTATCAAGCTTTAATGAGTAAATTTACATCTCCAGGTCAGGAAAAATTACATCCTAAGTAACTTAACACATGCGGGCGGATCATGAGCATTCTCGTGTTTTCATATTACACAGTGTTTTACATAAATGTTAAAGGCACGCCTTAAAATTAAATACCCATTGTGTTTTGAAGTTCTTACATGTTCTTACAAGCTAATATCTTTTTAAAGTATGATACTTTGTAAAGCGTTTTTTGTACTCGTTCAATAGAAACTTATCTGGCCACTGGGTAAAGCTAGCAATAAAATTACTGGTGCGCAATGTGTTAAAAGTCCTTTTAGATATGATTTCCAAAACACTCTTGATAATCTGGGGAATCATGAGAGACTAGGAAGGACTTCAAAAAGACTCACATCCTACCTGAAAAATATAAAAAGGCCATAAGGAAAAAAAAAAAATCTCATCTTCATAGGATCTCAACCACTTCAAGGACAGGAACTACATATACGCAAACTGGCAGACTGAAATACACAGCAATTATTGAGAAACTGCTGAATGAATGAATGCACTTCCTATGGTCCCACGTGCAAATGTACTTACCTTCAAACCCGTCATTACCTCTTCCTTTAAACTCAATGGAGTTTTTTTCCTCCTATCCAAAGATAAGCCCCTAGCACCACTATTCTGGATCCAGTACCACTCTGCCTCTTCAAGGAATCTTGTCTATTGTCTTTTGATTAATTTTCCTCCCTTCCTACATCTTCAACTTTGCCTTCTTCTGGCTTTCCCCCTCCACAAAGAAACAAGCTCAGGTTATCAGCTATGTTTAAAAAATCTATCTTGGGTCTATCATTACCTTACTAGCTAGCTACCCTCTTTCTCCTTCCCTTCACAGATATTCTTCTTTCACAATGTGTTCCTAAAACATGTCTGAAAGTCAAACTCAGATCCCCAGGTTTTAAGAAAACTAGAAATATGACACCACCAATTCCTAATCACAATTCCTTTTTCATCTTTGTAGTCTGTAAAGCTCTATACCCAAAATTCCTTCCAGGTTCTTTAATTTTGTCCTTTTCTTTACCAACCGTCAAGCTTTAAGTGCAGTTAAGTAAAATTGCTGTTATTAGCAAGCAGAATAAGATTTGCTGTTATTAATATGCTTAATGATTTCCTTCTTCACTTCAAATGCATTAAATATATAAGAACTAAGCTCATTAGTGTTATCATTTTTTCTTTTTACCTAATTTTAACAAAATAATGAGAAACAATGAAATATTTAAATACCTGTAAAACATGAGACACCTATAAATGCCCATTTGTTAGCCAATACCTAACATAAGACTCTGACAAGAGTAGGAGTGTACATATATGTTTGAAAGTTCAGGTTGTAAAAGAGAACTTTTTGTAATCTACATTCATTATCCCATTTCCTCATCTCCACACACTATTTAATTCTATAAACTAGTCTCTACCTCTGCAACTCCACTAAAAGTGATCTCTGGAGTGGTTCCCAAGTAAACACTTTTATGTCCTTAATTTACTTCGCTCTCTGCAATATTTGACAGAACTGAGCACACCTCGATGGAACTTCTTTCAGCTTTAATGGTAGCACCCTACTGACTTTCTTCTGTCCTCTCTAGCCTTCTTACTCTTTTTTACAGGCTCCTCTTCCTCCATTCATCCATTCAATGTCGGTGTTCTGTAACACTGTATGTCAGCAATAACCACTTCCACTTCCCTCAGATTTTTCAAACCTTTACTTTTTTTCACACTAACAACTCCTAAATCTGAAATTTCTATCTCTATTTTTCTAGATTCATATATCTAATTGCCTAAGGACATCTTCAAATGGGTAGCCCCCAAAAAACTCTAATTCAATAGGGTTCAGACTGAACTCATTATCTTACCTCTACAGACCTGCTATTCCATTTCTCTCAATAAATAGCATCACCCTACAGTGTTTCTCAATGAAACATCTCATTCTGAGGAACTGTCCTACGTATTGCAGGACATTTAGCATCCCCTTAATGTCAGCAGAAACCCTCAGTCATTATGACACCCAGCAGACATCCCCCACGTTTCCAAATAGTCAAGTGTGTTGAGAAATGTAGGGAAACTCCTTTCTTCTTCATCACATACTTCCAATCGAAGCTCTCTCATTCTGACTTCTCCATCTCCATTGGCAAGGCCTATACTAGGGTCCTCTTCATGTCTAGCTAAATCACTGCAACAGCTTCATAACCAGTCTCTCCCTCTAGTTCTGCCCCTACTCCTTTTAAAGGATCAACAGTGCTTTCAAATGAAGCTTTCAGGCATATTAATTTGGTGTCACTTCCATGTTAAATTCTTCAATGATTAAAACAAGATACCACTACACACCTTTTGGAATGGCCAAACTCCAAAACACTGATAACACCAAATGCTGGCGAAGGTGTGGAGAAACAGGAACTCTCATTCATTGCTGGTGGGAATGCAAAATGATACAGCCACTTTGGAAGACAGTTTGGCAGTTTCTTACAAAACTAAATATATGCTTACCATAAGATCCAGCAATCACACTCTGTGGTATCTACCCAAATGAAGTGAAAACTTATGTCCACACAAACACCTACCCGTAGATGTTTACAATAGTTTTATTCCTAACTGCCAAAACTTGGAGGCAACCAAGATGTCCTTTAGAAGGTGAACAGGTATATTGACTGTGGTACATCCAGATGAAGGAATATTATTCAGTGCTAACACAAAATGAGCTATTAAACTGTGAAAAGACATGGAGGAAAACAAATGGATATTAATATTACTAAGTGAAAGAAGTCAACCTGAAAAGGCTATATACTGTAAAATTCCAACTGTATGACATTCTGGAAAAGGCAAACTATGGAGACAGTAAAAAGGTCAGTGGTTGCCAGGGGTTAGGATGGAGGAAAGGATGAGTAGGCAGAGCAGAGGATTTTTAGGGCATGATGCTATAATGGTGGATACAAGTCATTATATATTTGTCCAAACCCACAAAATGAACACCACCAAGAATGAACCTTAATGTAAACTTGAACTTTGGGTGATAATGCTTGGGAGGTGTGTGGGGGAGGTAATTAATGGAAGAAGCTAAGCATGTGTGAAAGGGGGTATATAGGCAATCTCTGTACTTTCTGCTCAATTTTGCTATAAGCCTAAAACAGCTCAAAAATTTTTATTGAAAAATGTTTTTTACTCTACAATGATTTCATTTTCTATTGCCTTCAGATAAAATCTACCATCTCTAGTCAAGTGAATTTACTTGCAGTTTCTCAAAGGTGCTCCATCTCCCTCCACATTAGAGATGACTTCTTTTTCTTTCGTCCTTGAAAATGTGTAATTCAATCTTTATGAAGACTTTGCAAACTCACCCAGACAGACTTAAGATGCTCCTGACACCATGCTCTCAGAGTAAGCAGTCAATAAATGTTGAATGAAAAAGGAACACTCAAAAAGAAGCTAAAATTAAGAGTTAAAACAGGGATAAAATTAAGTTGAACAGAGACAAAATGTTAACTGCCACAAGCACAGGAAAAAGTGCCTTTAGACAGAAATGTTTGAGTGACAGAGAGAATAGCCTAACTAGAGAGAAGTGCTTTAACATAGTTTCAGCCTCTTAAATTTCAACTCCAGCACTAGTTAATGATCTTGGGCAACTGAATTCATGTCTCTAATTCAGTTTAAAATAAAAATAATTGTATGTACCTGGTAAATATGAGTTCCTTACTATTACTTTTTTTTAATAATTTAAAAAAATTTATTATTATAGATTCTGAATCAGTATTGAAAAGAACAAATTCAATAATAAGATAGAAAGAAATAAAAGCAGTTAGAATAGAAGGAAAATGCAGAGAAAAGGAGACAATCCCTTACAGTAAAATTAAAAATGCAAACAGAGGTAAACCCTGTGTCATTCTTTCAAATAGAATCAAAAGGCCAATATGAGATTTCATAAATGATGATCAACTGAGTGTCAGATGAACATGAAAATGAATTAAGATTGGATCCAAACACTGTCCCTACAGGAAACAAAATGTTGCCAACTCACTAGGGAGGACAGGATAGTGATTAAAAATCCTATTCAAAATGTTTTCATTTACTTAGAACTATCTACAGTTAGAACAACATAGTGTAATTTTTAAAATGCAGAAACTGGAGTCAGATCTGAGGTTGAATCGTAGTTCTCACGTAACTCTAAAGTTATGGGCTTGTAATAAGTCAAATTCTCTGACATGATTTTCCTCATCATGAAAAGAGGCTAACAGGTTTCTTTTTATTTAGCACAAAGGGTTGTTACAAGAGCCAAAGAGGATTTTATAGATGAAAATACACTTTAAGAACAATGAATAAAATTATTCCTAAATATTAAAGTAAATGTTTAACAATGTTAAAAACTTTTTAATCATTTAACAGGTGTAGGATTCTAACTGAAAACCACAGTTTACAAGAAAATAACCTATAGACTTTAGTCTAATTAAAGTTCAGGATGGTCCTCAAAATGACAGGGCTGTTAAAGAACAAATGTAATTTTTGACCAAATAAATAATCAGTTCCACAAGAAATAACAGACCCACAGTATTCTACATTAAACAGTCTCTGTCTGAAGTATTATGTTCTGCTTCAAGAGCTCTATTCTGAGAGAAACTGAGAGACTAGAAATGTGTCTACAGGGGACAGTAACAGGAATAATAAAGGTCTCCTCAAATGAACAGTTAAATAATTGGGATACTGACCTGGAACAAAGGAGAAGGGTGATAGTGACCTTTTAAGGTTAGACTTCCTCTGTGTGTAGTAGAGGACAAATAAGAGCAATGATCCTATCTAATAACAGACAAATATGCAAATTGGCCATACCCCAACACACCCACAAGCCACGCCCACCATCCAATCAGAGCGAGTATGCAAATTAACCCAAACCAAGATGGCTGCAGCCACAGAGAGCAAGGTTTCCTAGGTAACAGAGGAAGCCAAGCTTTCCGCCTGCCCTGGCCAGGCCTAAGCCTCCACTCAAGCTACAAAGTTTCAATTATAGAAGGTAAACAAATTCAAACAAATGGCGGCAGAATGGAGCTTGAGAGAGCAGGCCAGGGTTGTCGCCGGCACCAGGGGAAGCAAAGCTTTTCGCACACCCTGGCCGGGCCCACCTGCTTAAGGCAACCAAGTTTCAATTATAACCCCAACACAAATGGCTGCCAGCCCGCGGAGGGAGCCCCAGGCTTGGCTCCGCTCCAGGCTACAAAGTTTCAATTGTAGAAGGAAAATAAATTCCAGATACCAGGGCTTTTGCTTGGGTTGCCAGGGGGCATGGCCGGCCTGCAAACCACCACAGGCCCCTCGCTCAGGCCACCCCACACCCCAAGGGAACCCCACCCTGATCTGGGACACCCTTCAGGGCAAACCAGCTGGCCCCCACCCCTGTACCAGGCCTCTATCCTATCTAATAAAAGAGTAATATGCAGATTGATCATCACTGCAACACACAATATAGCTGCCCCCATGTGGTAAAGATCCTGCCCCCATGTGGACACAAGATGGCCACCACAAGATGGCCAGCAGGAGAGGGCAGTTGGGAGGCACCCGGCCTGCAAGGGAGGGCAATTGAGAGGGACCAGGCCTGCAAGGGAGGGCAGTTGGAGGTGATCAACCCTGCAGGAGAGGGCAGTTAGGGGTGACCAGGCTGGCAGAGGAGGGAAGTTGGGGGCAAACAGACTGGCAGCAGAGTGGTTAGGGGGTGATCAGGCTGGCAGGCAGAAGCGGTTAGGGGCAATCAGGAAGGCAGGCAGGCAAGCAGTTGGGAGCCAGGAGTCCTGGATTGTGAGAGGGATCCCAGATTGGAGAGGGTACAGGCTGGGCTGAGGGACAACCCCCCTCCGTGCACGAATTTTGTGCACCGGGCCTCTAGTGGAAGTTATAAAGACAAAGATGTTAGCTTGTAAGGAAGAACTGTGTGATAACAAGAGTATCCTGTGAAGAGAATGGACCACTTCCTAAAATAAAGTGCCCACTTTCCTTATGTTCAAAAGTAGAAGTTAAATGAACACCAGGTACGAATGCTACTTTAGATCTAACAGAGGACTTATGAAGTCCCTTTCAAACATTTAAGATTCAGAAGATTATCAGAAATGGCAGGCAGGTGGCTGAAGCAGATGGTGATAAAGGAAGCACCCCATCCTACTGTCACAAGAAATAAGGTTATAGACTATGACAAAAAATGAAAAACACCAGCTCTTACTATCACTCGCACAGCTCTCCTATATAATAAAGAACTAATATGCTAATGGTCGTGATGCCCTCACGCCATAACAACCGATCAGGAGGAGGCTGCGTGTGCGTGCGTGCGTGGCGGGGCAGAACCACTGCATTGCTCCAGAGACAGGGAGGAAGCAGGGGGCGCCCAGAGAAGGCGGGACCATCCCGTGGCGGGGAGGGCGAGGGTGAGAGCCCATAGCGCCCCCCTCACCAGTCCTTCGCCACCCACCGCTCGCACTCAGCATGCCCGCCACCCACCTGCCAGGGAAAGAACAGCGCACGCTGCCAGGAAGCGGCGCTCAAAACCCTGCAGCAGGCGTGAGGCTTCCATGCTCTCCTCCGGCGCCATGATGGGGCGGAGCCGCCACGTTGCTCCAGAGAGGGGGTGGAAGCGGGGAGGCACCTGGAGGAGGCGGGACCAGTCCGAGGCAACTCGCGGAACTGAGGGCAGGACTTGAAGCGGCCAGAGAAGGCTAGAGGGGTCGGGGGCAGGGCCAGGCACGCTTGAGCTCTGGGTAGAGAGGTTAGGGTGTCAAGGCAGGGCAGCGGGCGGGTGGGCGGGGGTCACATGATTTCACGCGCTGGGTCTCTAGTCCTACATAATAATCCTATATAATAAAAGGCTAGCCCTAACCGGTTTGGCTCAGTGGATAGAGCGTCAGCCTGCGGACTCAAGGGTCCCAGGTTCGATTCCGGTCAAGGGCATGTACCTTGGTTGCGGGCACATACCCAGTAGGGAGTGTGCAGGAGGCAGCTGATCGGTGTTTCTTTCTCATCGATGTTTCTAGCTCTCTATCCCTCTCCTTTCCTCTCTGTAAAAAATCAATAAAATACATATATATTTTAAAAAAATAAAAAATAAATAAAAGGCTAATATGCAAATTGTCCCCTCGACTGGGAGTTCGACCAGGAGGCAGGGACGGCCAACTGCCTGCGGCCCCTCCCCCCGGCTGGCCCCGCCCCTGAACGACCCTCCCACCCCGATTGGGGGCAGGGCCAGACTGCCAACTGCCCGCTGCCCCGCCCCCTGGCCAGCCCCGCCCCCAGTCAGCACCCCCTACTCCAATTGGGGGCAGGGCCGGCCTGCCAACCACCTGCAGCCCCTCCCCCCAGCCAGCCTGGCCCGATCGGCCCTAATCGGGGCAGGCCAGCCGAACCCCACTGTGCACAAATTCATGCACCGGCCCTCTAGTCTATATAATAAAAGCCTACGCGACTATTATAGTAGAACGACCAGAATGACCGGTCGCTATGTTGCGCACTGACCACCAGGGGGCAGACGCTCAATGCAGGAGCTAACCCTGGTGGTCAGTGTGCTCCCACAGGGCTCACAGCTGGTGAGCGCAGCAGCAGTGGCAGGAGCCTCTCCCACCTCTGCAGCAGTGTTAAGGAGCAGCGAGCAGTAAGGAGCGAGGGGTCCCGGACTGCGAGAGGACACAGCCAGGCTGAGGGACACCCCCAACACCCAGCGCATGAACTTGGTGCACCGGGCCTCTAATATATGAATAAACCACAATGCTGTCACTGTTACTCTTTGCCAATTTGTTTTGGACCTCACTTCCACTCCTATGATCTTCTAATTACTCTCTGCCAAATACTTCAATACATGAACCCTGTAAACCCTTGGAAAGGCTGTCAAGAAAACTGTTTTCTTTTTAATCAAGTTCTTCAACTAAACAAGTCATTACATTTCCTGACACCCAACACCATTGCAAAACAAAAAAAGAAACTATGACTTACTTTTATTTCAGTTTTCTTTTTTTAATTAAGACATTTTTAGTTTTAGTTTCAAGTTTATGGAAAAAATTGAGGGAAAAGTACAGAGAGATACCCAGAACCTCTCCCTCTCTTCCCCCCATTTCCAGTATTTTTAACATCTTATAATTGATAAGCCAATATAGGTATATTATTAACTAAAGACCGTATTTTACATTAGGGCTCACTCTGTTGTACATTATATGGCTTGGGGGAGCATAAAAACAAATTTGAAAATTGTTAAATATATAAAACATGAAATGTATCATCTTAAAATTTTTAAGTGTGCAATTCAGTAGTGTTGGGTACATTCACACTGTTGTATAACTAATCTTCAGAACTCTTTTCATCTTGCAAAACAAAAATGTTATACCCATTAAACAGTATTACATTTTTCTTAAGCTCAATACCTACTAGATAAAAGAATAAACATATGCCCTAGCTGGTTTGGCTCAGTGGATAGAGCATCAGCCTGCGGACTGAAGGGTCCCGGGTTCGACTCCAGCCAAGGGCACATGCCTGGGTTACAGGCTCAATCCCCAGTAGGGATGTGCAGGAGGCAGCCGGTCAATGATTCTCTCTCATCATTGATGTTTCTATCTCTCTCTCCCTCTCCCTTCCTCTCTGAAATCAATAAAGAAATATATTTTTAAAAATAATAAACATAATTTTTAAACTTAATTCCTCTGCATAATCTTTTACTCAGTTTTTTGTAATCTAAAGATCCAATTTACCATATTATATCCAATTAGCTATAAAAGTTTAGTTTTGCTTTATTTTCATCATATAATAAAAACTAAGATTCAATAACAAAACTACATATTCACCCAAAAACATTATTTATTTTGTACTCCAGTAAGGGTTAGGGGATATAAGAAATAGATTCATCCCCTTTAAATCATCGATATTCACATTTTGTTTAATCTTACCAAAATATTGTTATATTTCTAAACATAACAAAAATAATTATCTTAGTGTACACATATAAATTAAACACTTTAATTGGTTTTTACATGTGGAAAGCAAAAGACTAGAAAAAAATAGCTCAGTTAACTGGTGGCCACAGATAGAAGATAGAGAAACCAACCCTAGGTATACCAGCTTATTTTATCTGCAAAATGAGAAACTTTTCTGTAAGAATATCCAACCTAAACTGAAGAATCAGTTGGAAATGAGGCTTCATTGTTTAGAATTTGCTTTACAGATATTTTATAACCTTTAATCAGTTTCAGTTTTGGTCACTCTTTAGGCCAATTCTTCCATACAAATGTTCTACATTCACCCCTTTCTCACTAATGTTCAATCACTTCCTCAGTCTAATCCCTCTTCACATATCTTTTTCTCAATACTTTTTCCCCCCCTCTCATCTAAAATATAAAGAAGAATTAGTACAAGAGACTCCTAATAGCCTCTCCAACTACTGTATATTCAAAATAAAAAAACAAACTCACTTCAATCAATGCGTAACTTATTTAACCTACCTGAGTCTCAATTTCCTTATCTGCAAAGTAAGAATAAAAAAATGGCTAGTGTTCTATTATTATGTACCTGGGACACTGCAAGTGGTGAATTATTGAATGAAATAATAACTTCATCAAGTTGTTAAACATTTAATGTGGCAGTGTATGTAAAGTTCTTAGCACACTGCCAGGCATACTGAAAGCTCATGTTAAATGGAAGTTACTGCCATCATCAAAATCTTCAGTGCCTCCCCATTGCCCACAAATTCCAATTTAAACCTTTCTGTCCTGTTTTTGAAAGAAGCCTGTGGTTACTGAGCCTTAATGTGTTTCACCAATTTAATCTCCAAACAAGCACTAAAATCAATTCAACATTTTCTGGCTTCCACAAAGCCGAGTTTATTTCTCAAGTTTCAGACCCTCATTCATAACTACCCTCTCACTGGAACACCTTCTATCTTCCCTTGCCCAGCCAAAGCAAACCCTTTAGTCACATCCCATCTTCCCAGGAAGTATGTCCCAACCATTCCAGCTTTTATTCATTTCCACTTTTATCTAAAACCCTCACACACGTTATTTTATATTATCTGCTACTGTCCAATCTTTCTGGGTAAACTGTAAATTACATTGTAGCTTTTAATTCCATATTCTCTATGCCATCCCCAAATGTATAGATATTACATACAGTATAGATTAATCTAAATTGTTAACAGTAGTTATTTCAGGATAAGATTATGAATGATAATCATTTTTTTTAATTCTTTCTTATGGCTTCCAAATAAATCATTTTATGATTCACAAATCCTATAATGCTATTCTACAGATCCATAGTGAAATAACTTATGATCCTAAGTTTCTACAATATCTTCTGGGAAATAAACAAATGGACGTACATATGTCAGGGGAATTTTAACAACTATTTCTTTTCTGTACAGTTCTTTAAAAAAAAAAATCAGTGGTTCACATGTGATAGATATTTCTGAATGTGCTCAGTATTGGTCAAGTAACCAGAAGTTCACTGTTTCTCACTGCTTTTCAGGAACTGGTATTTTCATATTTTTTGCTCAAAACACGTAATTTTCTATTACAAAACAAAAGTGACACTGTCAATGTATTTGAAACACCAAATATAATTTTTAAAAATTCTTACCTAATCCTTTTTGTCCTGGATTCTTTGCAAAATTAAAAGTAAACTGGTAAAAATCCTTAAATCGTCCTGGTTCTTTCAATTCTTGTTCCATCTTGGGTATCTGGGCCTTTAGTTTTTCTATGCTGTCACATCTACATTGTAAAATTAAGTTTATAAAAGATAAACTTTTTCACTATAAATTAAGGACTTAACTTATTCCTATGATAGCTTATCTTTATTTCATAGAACTTTTTAAAAATCAGACAGCTGTCATTCTCTTTTTACATTACATAAACAAGTATGGGTTTAGTTGAGGAAGAAAAGGTCTGGATGAATGTTAGAAATAATTACTATTTTGGAAAGAAATGGGCCATTACTTTTAATTACATAACTCACTGGACTATTAACACACCTGAAATGTAGAAGTCAGCTGTTGTGAACAGATGAGAATGTACACTAATCAACAACAATCACCAGTTTAAAGTGTAGTAGATACTCCTTTGATGGTAACAAACCACATGTCTAGCTTCCAAACTAACTGAAAGCATAATTTCTTATTTTGGTGAATGCACTCTTCTTGAAAAGTTACTTTTTGTTATATATAAGGTTTAAGTATCTGCTGAGCGCCCTAGCATTTCCAACTGAAGTTAGGATCCGCAGTAAGCTCTTTCTATTTTTTGCAAAGTATTCAACTTCTAAGGAGTTGAAAGAGTCCAAGTACCAGTTTTATTTTCCATATAATAGCCTTAAGATAGGAATATTCTATTTCTTATATAGAGTCTACAAAAGTAATCACTCCACTTTTTCTTCTGATCTTTTTGCTTTTATTTTCCTTCTATGTTCTTTATAATGCCTCCCAGATCATTGTTTGTACATTAAAATTTTGATTTGGAAGTTCATCATGTTATACATAAATTCAGTTTCAAAAGAAAAAAAAAAGGTGCGTTTTAATAACATCTGTCCTAGCATAGAAAATTGCAAGTTCAGAATGGGGCTGGCTTTGGCTGTGGAACACAGTGTCTAGGCCAGTTATTAATTTATTACATCTCAACTTTAAACCCACTCTTCTTTGCCCTAAATTGTGACTATCTGTAGTGGACTATAAATTGTGAGATTTTCTTTTCTTGCCAGTTGGCTCACTGTTAGGTTCTACCAACAGAGGGCAATGAAAGGCTGAAAGAGGAAAGGAACTTTTCTTATCCCAGTTTGTTTTCTGCAGAGAGCAAGGGTTTCAGTGTGCTGGAAGGTCCCAGCAGAGTTTACCAATGATGGCAGCTCACATGGTCCCACAGCAAGTGGCCTCTAGCCAGTTTTTTCTTCATCAGAGTGGCAGACAAGGCAGGCATCACAGGCTTTGTGTTCTGCAGCAGCCATGCCCTGCGATCCCTGTGGGGATCTCTTAAGTTTTTAGGTTCCTTGCTTACTCATTTCCCTCAGTTCCAGGGGTGGTGGCAGTTTCTTGCAACTGCAACCTCTGTTATACCTCAAAGCTTTCTTTCGCCCCTTTTACACAGTAAAACAATATTTTTAATTTAACCTATTCAAAGTACTGATATATTTTTGTGTCTTGTCTGGACCCTGATTGATTACAGTGTACCTCAGACTCAAGGTCAGAATGCCTGGGATCAAATCCTGGCTCTAATACTACCTAACTCTAATACTACCTAACTCTAGTTCTCTGTACCTCAGTTTCCTTATCTCTAAAATGGGGATATAAATACTTCTCATACACAGTTATTGTAAAGAGGTAGGTGAAGTACTTACTTAGCACAGTTCCTGAAATAAATGTTCAACAAATGTTAGCTATTATTATTTGATAGTCATCCACTAAAAACAAAGGGCAGCCTGTTACCTATCCATAGACTGAGTACTTTTGCAGCCTCATTAAATACAGACAACTAGAGGCCATAGGTAAAACCTCTACCCATGACTTTTCAATTTATTTATCCCAAGTCATTTAAGCTAATCAGATATCAAGATAAACTGAACAAAAAGTGATTAGTAATTTCTAAAATTTTAAATTCTAAGAGCTGTTCATAAATTCAGAATTTGCAGCCTCATATTATGAAATACCTTAAAACTTGCTCATTTCAATGTTAAATATTAGTAATTTTATTAGTAATTAAAATAGTAATTTATTTTAATGTAAGTACAATGCAAATGGAATAGGCTATTCTAACTATACAGATAACTTGACAAACCCAGAAAACTGGATAACATGGGAAGGAATTAGCATATTAGCCCACTTCTATTTATAACAATGTTTGTGGGCTGACAAATTTATGTTTACATTAAAAAACTTATAATTCATTTCCATAGTAATTCTCATAGTAATGAACTTAATTTCCTTTGATAATTATGTACTCACCCTAATTCTGTCATGCCGTCCATGAACTCTTGCTTGGAGAACTCGCACTGTGTTGCTGCTCTGAACTTCCACGCAATGATCAACACACTAATGCTGGCTGGATCGAGGGCCAGGTCATCACAGAACTGTTGTATACCATCTATTCCAATTTTATTTTCATCTTGAGGATCTTCACAAATAACAATGCAATATTAAGTTAATGCCATACTTTATTATACTATTTCTAAAACTAAGAAGGTAAAGCTTTATGCTCCATTAAAAAATAATCACATAGACCAAAGACATGAAAGCAATATTACTAAGTATCTCCCCTATAATATTCAAAGCCGATGTGCCCTCAAAATAGCACTCTTAATATGAACAGGAGGTGGCGGGGGGGTGGGGTGGAGGGGGCCTAATATATGGTGACAGAAGATGGTTTGACTTTGGGTGGTGGGCACACAATGCAATATACAGATCATGTATCATAGAAATGTATACTTGAAACCTATACGACCCTAGTAACCAATGTCACCCCAATAACTTTAATAAAATTGTGAAAAGATGGATTCACACTTCATGCTACATACTAACATAAACTCTAAAAGTAAGATGAACAGGAATACACAGGGTGGGGCAAAAGTAGGTTTACAGTTGTGAGTACACAAAAGAGTTCATTCTTGTATTAATTATTGTTATTTTCCATACAAACAACTGCATATCTACTTTTGCCCCACCCATTTTTATATACAGATGGGCACTTGATTTTTAAGTCTCATTTATTCATATGAAAAATGTCCCATACTCATACACATTCAGAAAATCAGACAGTCTATATAGAGATAAAGGATTTTTACTGAACCTATCCATATTTTAAGTAAGCATTATAAATTAACAGTATTCTATACAAAAAAATCTTTTTTCCTTAAAACTAAGTTCACTCTACCACAGCAATTACTTCTTGAGAGTATCAGAAAAACCATAAACTCAGCTATTAAATCCTAATCTCAACAATATAAATATCTGTTGTTCAAATTAAAGAAAAATACCAACTATCAATATTTACTTATCAGACAGAAAAACTTTTAAATAATGACAAATACAAGGAGAAAGAGGCACTCATACGCTGCTGCAAAGTGTGCTTTGCTAACATCTCTAACAATAAAAAAAAAAGTGACTTTTCTGATTTGGGGGAATGAGTTATGCATAAAATATCCCTTTTTTTAAAAAAAATTTAAGCTTTGTGTACATATTTCTGCATAAACAAAAAAGACATGGAAGGATCCACACCAGAATTAAGTACTGGTTACCTCAGGAGAATAAATAAGGAAAAAATGGAGAAACTATTAACTTTCTTCATTCATCTATTTTGTATTATTTAAATATTTTAAAGAGCATATTACTTTTAAGTTCTTTAAAGGTTATTAAAATTATCATGCAGGTTTTCTTAAAATCAGATCAGCTGAGTTTTATTAAATGGGCGGGGGGTCGGCGGGGAGACCTCTAGCCCCCATTCTCAAATTATATTATGGGGGAAGAAATAAAGAGGCTAAGAAAAAATATTAGTGGAAAAAGAAAAATAATTTATCTTAGATCTCTTTGAAGTAATTCTAAGATCTACAGAGTTCTGTTGAGATATCCACCTATATCATATGTTCTATGTATTATGCATATATATAAATACCTAAATATATGTTCTATGTATTATTTCTCACAAGCAGCATATAACTTTGGAACACCTGGTTCAAAATATTTAAAGTTACAAGTAAACACTCACCTTTGTATCTATTGTATAGCTGTTCTAACTTCTTCCTGTCCAATGATCCTTTTACACTCTCTCGTATATAAAGTTCGGGATTTTGGAAAAAATTGTCTGTTGCAACATCTAACTTCCAGTCATTTTGAGACAGGCAACTTACTGCTGTTTTTTCACTAGATTGTGTGAAGATCATAAACTGACGAACTTTATCCTTCTGCGATGATTTCAACTTGTTCTATTGAAACCAGAAAATAAACTGAAACACGATATAAAAATCACGGAACACTAAAGTGGTATTTCTATATGCCTGACTAATCACTCAGCAATACTTTTCCTCATAAATTATCAAAACATTTTAGTTCAAGATTTATTTTTGACCTACTATTAATCAGAAAGACAAATTTTGAAGAAATCTAAAACACAAAATTTAGTATCATTTTGGAAAAGAAACTAGGAGAGAGGCAAAGGAAGTTCAACCATCCTGCACTTCTTCTAAAAGTGGATCCTGAGAGCACGTATAAAGGCTATAGAAGGGAAGTATAGCTACTCTCAAAACCTTGACCAAGCACGAAGTTCTAAAGGGATATACATATAACGAATGGTGGGGAAGGTGACATTATCTAGCCAGCCAGAACCATCAAATGACCCTGGGTAACAATGAGATTAACAGGTGTTTGTTGCAGTCCTAAAACCCACTATAAAAAACATAGGGTAGCCCTGACCGGTTTGGCTCAGTGGATGGAGCATCGGCCTGCGGACTGAAGGGTCCCGGGTTCGATTCCGGTTAAGGGCATGTACCTTGGTTGCGGGCACATCCCCAGTGGGAGGTGTGCAGGAGGCAGCTGATCGATGTTTCTCTCTCATCGATGTTTCTAGCTCTCTATCCCTCTCCCCTTCCTCTCTGTAAAAAATCAATAAAATATATTTTTTAAAAAAACAACAACAAAAAAAAACATAGGGTATAATTCTCCTCCCAACTCCATCCCTTGTTTTCTTGCTATTTTATAGCAAATGTGAGAAAGCAACAGACTATGAGTAGCTTCTATTTTCCTGGTGGTGTTCAGAAACCAAGATAATTACCAATAAAATTTCATAATCAGAAGCCCTTGAAATATGAACTACCATGCATCCTTCCAACAAAGGTAAACAGGATTCTCCCTTTCCCCCCTGAAAGAAACACTTTTTTTCCCATAGCCTGAGCCTAGCATAGCCTCTCTCCAAAAAGCCTCTCTACTGTAATAATAACCTTTTCTCACTTGCCTTATGTTGATACTGATTCATTTCTCATCTGGCCTGAACCCTAAGCAAAATGAAACAAGGCAATTAGGCCCTGCACTCTCTCCCACTATTAAGGACCATGTTCTCCCTCCTCTCCCACCCAAGCAGTCTCCTATGGAATGTCAACCTCTCCACTATTATTCTTGTCTCCTAATACTATCTCTCAGCAAAATACTTGGGTTAGCTCTGACCAAGGTGGTTAGGTTGGCTGGAGCATCATCCCATACACCAAAAAGTGTCAGGTTCGATTCCCGGTCAGGGCAGATAGCCTGGGTTGTAGGCTGGATCACCAGTTCAGTGTGTATGGGAGGCAACGGATCAATGTTTGCTTGCTTCTTTCTCTCTCTCCCCCTTCCCTTCTTCTCTCTCTCTAAAAAAATAAAATAAAATAAAAAATTTTAAACCAACTTAGGTTTTTCCTGAGCTACTACTACAGCAAATGAAGGAGGGAAAAGGATGTATGGCATACATTAATAGAGACAGTGTCCTGTGGTATAAGCAACCATCTGAGAACCCCAGAATCTTTTATCTGACCCAAAGTGACAGATCACAAACTTCAACCCCCTGATTGTACAGATGAGAAAACCGAAGTTTAAAGAATTAGTTCAAAACTTATCCAGGTTATTATTAGTGGAAATGGGACAAGAACAGAAAGGTCTTATAAATCCAAGTCATGGTAATATTATAAAACCACATTACTTGTTGTACAGATTTATAAGCCTTTTGAAATTTTCAGGAAAAAGACTACCAAAAATATAATTCCACCTATCACAAAGTAAAAATAACACTATACAAAAATCAAACATGAAAAACTTTTATGCCCTGGAGTCTGACCTGCCAGCCATAGTCCTCTCTGTAAATATGCTATTGCTTGAAATTTAGATTAAAATTTCAACCTCTGTTCATTAAACTGGAGAAACAATAACTCCAGTAACCTTCTGTTACTTCACTAATAACTACCACCTCTGGACACCAGTAACTCATATCCCATTATACAACACATCTCTTAAATGTCTAAGATTCTTCCCTTTTGAAAAGTGTCTCCTCAAGACATAATTCAATTCCAACAAACCCACAATGAAATCAAATCCCAAGGAAGATAACTGTCTTGTTTAATTGAAAGGAAGCCAATTTGATTTCAATTTTTGTTAGTAAAAACTATTTTTTTTTTTTAAATTTCTATACCTTTCTCTCTGGGAAGATATAGTATCCTGACATATGTTTCAATCCTTCTTTGAAGAACAGGGAAGTACTGAGGGTCCCTATGGTCATCAGTGACCACTGTATAATGTACAAAGTGTTGGAGATTAAATGAGAAGTATAACTACTGTATAGTAGTTATACTATACAGTAGTTATACTTAACAGCCATTTTTATAGTATTTAAATGAGAAGTATAATTTCCACATCCTGGAAATTATTTTTTAATTAAACCTGATACAAGTGTTTAGGTTGGCTGGAGCCTCATCCCATACACCAAAAGGTGTGTAACTTTCCCCCCATTCTCCTAATTGTTGTTGGAGGCAGCAAAACAATCAGGATTATTTGGGGTTTTATCATAAAGTATTAAATCCAATGCACTGTTCCCTGGAACTTGAATCACTTTTGTTGAAGAGAAGGAAAAACACACTTAAGTTAATTCCAAAAAGAGCTGTTCGCTCTCCTAATGAGTTCCTGTCAGAGAGCAAGGTATTAGAAAGTTGGAGGAACAAAGATAAAAAAATCATCTTACCCACACAAACTAATAACGACATTATACAAGTGAATTATTTAATTCCAGGTCATATTTTATTTGAAAAAAAAGTATATGTATTAAATAATGTCTATGTATATACATATATAAACTATTTTAACTGGTTTAAATTTCCAGTATATGGGCAATATATATTTTCAGAAAAAAGTCTGCAGCTACCCATTTCTAGCACCATAAAAGCTAATGAGTGATACCTGGCAGAGAACTGATAATATGGGTTCCTACAAGGCCAAGTAGTAATAAGCAATCCCATTCCTTCAAAGTCTGATCAGTATCCTCTACCTCCTTCTTGTATTTATCATATACTCTTACCATTTCTCTATTTACTCTCTGTGCCTAGAATAAATCTTAACACCCGCTGTCCTACCGAAGAGGATGTACTCAATTCTGTGATCTCAAAGACTGTCTTAGAGTAAAGCTGGAGGGGACTACATTGACCTTCTCCCAAGCCTATTTATGAGAGCTGTAACACTCCCACCCCTTTTCCCCGGCCATATGGGGGCACCAGGCAAGGTGTTTTGAGAGTATGGTACCAAAGGCTGTAATTTTTATCAACTTAAAGAAGAGAAAAAGGGTATCTAGCCAGCAAATAATTATTTTATAGGAGATGAGAGGATGGACAGAAAACTGAAGTGGAAAAGAAACAGATGGATGTTTTCTATTTCTACTATAAACCCAGTGAGGAATCTTCCTAAGACCAAAAACATATGACAACTACAATGATTCAGCACTCAATTGTAGTATATGCCACTTACTTTAAGATCTATTTAAAAGAAACTAGAGTGGTCACTAAATAAAATTAGACAATACAATATTCAGTACTCAAATGTAAAAACTATCTAGATATTAAATTTTCAAGGAAATTCAATAGTGGTAAGTAAACTGTATAAAATACAGGATATATTCTGATTATTTTTTATTTTAGAAAAATAAAAGGAGACGGGAGGAGGAAGAGGAAGAGAGAGGGAGAAAGGAAATGAGGGAGGAAAGAAATGCTGTCTATTGTAATAGAAAGCTACTTGTAATTGTATTGAAGATTACCAACATTAGAAGTACTACCATAATCTGGACAATAAAAAGCACTTATTTGCCCTAACCGGTTTGGCTCAGTGGATAGAGCGTTGGCCTACGGACTCAAGGGTCCCAGGTTCAATTCCGGTCAAGGGCATGTACCTTGGTTGTGGGCACACACCCAGTAGGGAGTGTGCAGGAGGCAGCTGATCGATGTTTCTCTCTCATTGATGTTTCTAACTCTCTATCCCTCTCCCTTTCTCTCTGTAAAAAAATCAATAAAATATACATATATATTAAAAAAGCACTTATTTGCTAATCTTTCCAAAATAAAAAAAATGGCTGTTAATACATATTATTTAATACTTAAATCTATCACCTGCTTGTAAATTTTTTCACTCAAGAAATGTAAAAATCATAGGCAGCAATCAATGATTATCTCTCATCATTGATGCTTCTATTTCTCTCTCCCTCCCCTTCCTCTCTGAAATCAATAAGAATATTTTTTAAAAAATTTTTCACATCCTGCCGAAACCGGTTGGCTCAGTGGATAGAGTGTCGGCCTGCGGACCCAAGGGTCCCAGGTTCGATTCCAGTCAAGGGCATGTACCTTGGTTGCAGGCACATCCCCAGTAGGGGGTGTGCAGGAGGCGGCTGATCGATGTTTCTCTCTCATCTATGTTTCTGACTCTCTATCCCTCTCTTTTCCTCTCTGTAAAAAAATCAATAAAATATATTAAAAAAAAAAGAAATGTAAAAATCACATTTAAAATAATAGAGTAGGGGGAAAAATCAGACAAATACTTTGAATGTTGCCAAGAATCATATAAGTAGTCAAGTATCTTACCACTGAATCTATAAAGTCTACTGTGATAAAATATGGACTCAGAAAGACTCTATGTAAGAAAATAATAATGATCATAAAGTTAAATTTCTCACATAAGTATTTCTCTTAAGAAAAATAATAAACATGATAAATGATTTTCTAGTTAACTAAATCCTGACAATTTGAAATGAAATAATTTTAATGGGTAAGTTATATTTTTAAAAGCAAAAAATTAAGACACATTTTATTATTTCTATTATTCTAAATTTTCATCTTCTCACCCTTGACTTAATTCTAGTTATCTCAGGAGTTGATGAATATAGCTTACAAAAGGCAATGTTTTAACAATCAAAACACTGTAATGACCACTCATAATTCTCACTAAAAGCTCTGTGTTTTCTATAAGATTAAGTTTAACTTCATCTGAAACTTAAGAACTAGTTTAAGTCCAGAAAATCATACTTTCCATATACGATACATAGTATTCCGTAGATAAAGCCAAGTATTACAATATCCCAAACCACTCATCTATAAAAAAAAAACTTCCCATAGATTAAAGGTCTGAAGTCAAAAGCGCAGGAAAAAATCAATTCAACTGGAGAAACCAAGATGGCGGCATAGGTAAGCACCTAAACTGCAGCCTCGCACAACAATTTCAAAACTACAACTAAAAGACAGAACGGACATCATCCAGAACCACAGGAAAGCTGGCTGAGTGGAAATTCTACAACTAGAAGGAAAGAGAAAAGCTCACGGAGAATCAGAGCAGCTGCAAAGGGCTGAGGTACGGAGACACGCGCACAGAGAAGAAGGGTGGCTGAGTGCCTGGCTGGCTTTCTCTGGCGGGAGGGAGAAGAAAGCTCCCGAATGCACTGAACCCCAGTTCCGACTGCACTGAACCCCAGTTCCAGGCGAGGCCCTGTGGACCCAGGCTCATATGGGGGGAGTCTGGACAGTCAGGTAGAGAGAAAGGCACACGGAGACTCGGGGGAGCCATGGCGGGCAGGGGTCTGGAGGCGCACGCGCAAGTGCGCGCAGAGAGGACTGACTGCTGAGGTTGCCGCTGGCTTTCCCTAGCGGGAGGGAGTTGGAAGCTCCCGACTGCACTGAACCCCAGTTCCGACTGCACTGAACCCCAGTTCCGGGCGAGCCCCTGGGGACCCAGGCTCTTACGGGGGGAATCTGGACTGTCAGGCGGAAACTCGGGGGAGCCGCGAAAGGCAGAGGTCTGGAGGCATGCGCGCAAGTGCGTGCAGAGAGGACTGACTGCTGAGTGCGCCGCTGGCTTTCTCTAGCTGGAGGGAACCAGAAGCTCCCCACTGCGCTGAACTCCAGTTCCGGGGGAGAATCTGGGAATCCAGATTCATTGGGGGAGAAACTGGACTGTCTGGCAGCGGGCAAAACTCGAGGGCGGCTTTCTCTCAGAGATGCTTGCAGCGATTACCGAGGGACACTGAGACCCAGGGGCCTCATAGGGCAGGGCTGAAGGGAAGCCAAGGCTGTCTGCTCAGCCCTGAGACTCCGCCCCATCCAAGCTGAGCACAGAGGCTTTTGCAATTTTGCAAGTCTTCTCTCATAAGGCTGTCTCCAGCACAGAACTTCTTCCGGCGTAGACACAGCTGATCCTCACAGCCAACTGGCCTGGAGGTCAATTCCTCCCATTGATACCAACAACAATCAAGACTTAACTACAACAAGGCTGTACACACAGTCCACAAAGGGGTGCACCAAGAGTGTCCACCTCAGGTAACTGCTAGGAGGCTGAGCCACTGGCCAATATAGGACAACTAGCACACAAAGCTACCCTACCAACTCAGGGAAGCAGTGAAAATGCAGAGACAAAGAAACAGATCACAAACAAAAGAAATGGAGGAAAACAAACGACTGGATGGAGAGTTCAAAACCATGGTTATAAGGTTTTTCAAGAATTTCCTAGAAAAGGCTGATAAATTTAGCGAGACCCTCGAGGATATGAAAAAGGACCAACTAAAAATTAAACATACACTGACTGAAATAAAGAATATTATACAGAGACCCAACAGCAGACTAGAGGACCGCAAAAATCAAGTCAAAGATTTGAAATACAAAGAAGGAAAAAACACTCAACCAGAAAAGCAAAAAGAAAAAAGAATCCAAAAAGTTGAAGATAGTGTAAGAAGCCTCTAGGACAACTTTAAGCATACCAACATCTGAATTATGGGGGTACCAGAAGAAGAGAGAGAGCAAGATACTGAAAACCTATTTGAAGAAATAATGACAAAAAACTTCCCCCACCTGGTGAAAGAAATAGACTTACAAGTCCAGGAAGTGCACAGAAACCCAAACAAAAGGAATCCAAAGAGGACCACACCAAGACACATCATAATTAAAATGCCAAGGGCAAAAGACAAAGAGAGAATATTAAAAGCAGCAAGAGAGAAACAGTTAGTTAGCTACAAGGGAGCACCCATACGACTGTCAGCTGATTTCTCAACAGAAACTATGCAGGCCAGACGGGAGTGGCAAGAAATATTCAAAGTGATGAATACCAAGAACCTACAACCAAGATTACTCTACCCAGCAAAGCTATCATTCAGAATTGAAGGTCAGATAAAGAACTTCACAGATAAGAAAAAGCTAAAGGAGTTCATCACCACCAAACCAGTATTATATGAAATGCTGAAAGGTATTCTTTAAGAAGAGGAAGAAGAAAAAAGTAAAGATAAAAATTATGAACAACAAATACATATCTATCAACAAGTGAATTAAAAATCTGAGGAACAGAATAAACTGGTGAATATAATAGAATCAGGGGCATAGAAAGGGAGTGGACTGATAATTCTCAGGGGGAAAGGGGTGTGGGGGGTGTGGGAAGAGACTGGACAAAAATCGTACACCTATGGATAAGGACAGTGGGGGGGAGGTAAGGGCAGAGGTGGGGTGGGAATCGGGTGGAAGGGAGCTATGGGGGGGAAAAGGAGAAATAATTGTAATAATCTGAACAATAAAGATTAAATTTAAAAAAAAATCAATTCAACTAACAAGCAAAGTTCTGCAAGAAAGCCAGGCTAAGAATCTGAGGAATAACTAGAAATCCTCTTCCCTTTCACCTGTACAGAGGCAGTATATGGTTAGTGAAGAGTGCAGACTCTCAAGCCAGACAGGCAGCATTTCAATCCTACCTGTGCCTCTTAATTGCTGTGTGATTTTGGGAAAATTACTCAATCTCTGAGCGCTTCAATTTCTTCATCTGTAAACAGGGTGTGAATGTTATTAATTCAGGTTAAATTCTAAGAACTGTAACTAGCACATACATAGTAAGTCCTCTTTACAAGTGCATGACCAAAGAATAATAAACACTCCAGAGAAAAAAAGTAATTGTGTAAATGGTAAAGTAAGAATGATAACTATAATCAGAAAACTAGCAGCTAATATTTATTTGAACTCCTACTGTGTACCAACTATGCAAGGTGGTTATCTTTGATTTCATTTTACAAATGAGGAAACCAAGCCTCAGAGCTCAATTTATCTAAGGACACAGACTTGTCTAAAAGGCAACAGAGCCTGGTGCCTAACTTCAAGGCAGGGTCTTTCCATTTGCTCTATCTACACTGTCATCAAGTAAAAGAGGAAAAGGGCAAAAGTGCAAACCCTGTGTGTGCACTGGGGGGAGGAGGTGAATTGTGAACAGTATTTCTTCACGTAGTTTTATAGAAAAGTTAAATAATCAATTGACCATTCCCCTTTCAAATGTAAACAATCTGCATTCTGAATAAAATGTACCCATTAAGCTTATAACCGAACTCAAAAGGGTAATTTAGGGATGGAACTTCCCTTTTAGAGTTTCCTGGGAGGGAAGAGGGTGGGAAAAGAGAGGGATAGGTTATTTTTAAGATAAGTAATTCAACAGGAAGAAAAATGTGTTTGTAGTCCGGTAAGTCTGTTTTTTAAAAGATGACCATAATCTATAGCTTTAAATGTGGAAAGGAGGCAATAAAAGTCAGGTTTCCTTTTCCAATGAGAAGACTTGAAACCCAGAGGAAAATACAAATACATGTACAGGCTATGGCCAGAAAATATAAGCAAATATGTAAAATTTCAAATATTAAGAAAGACAAAACCCCTCCATATTCTTTTAAATACAATCTACAGTTTAGAAACATTACTTATGGTTTGGCCTGTGACTCTTATCATTCATCTGTAAACTTCCTGCACTCTGAAGGACAAAATGAACTCTTCTTTAAGAGGTGCTATACTACTATTATATCAAGTCAAATATGGAATATATAATTATTATATACTATACAATTAGTATACCCAATGATGTTTTATATTATGGCAATTAACCTGGGAAAAAGTTCAGAAAGTATACCTGTAAGATCCAAACTTACAATCTGTATTTTTTTTTTTAAAGAACTTTTCTCACAGGCTTAAAAAAATTCTGTTAATGGAAATTTAAAGGTTTTTCTCTTCCCCATTCACAGAATTAGATTATTCAAAAGATGACTACCATGTAAATGTAATGTTTTGATTCTGGTTCAGAGAAAACTGTTTTGCCTATTAAAAAGTTATTTTTGCTAATTCCAGATTATCTACGAATATAGGATAGAAATTACCTCCTTAAAATACTTGTGTTAGTTATCACATTTCAATTGATTCTTCCAAACTTACTGCTTCAACTTCTAACAAGCAGTCAAGGTAGCTCCTCTCCATACACTTTTTTTCTTTTTTTTTTTTAAATATATTTTTATTGATTTCAGAGAGAAGGGAGAGGGAGAGAGATAGAAACATCAATGAGGAGAATCACTGATCGGCTGCCTCCTGCACACCCCACACTGGGGATTGAGCCCACAACCCAGGCATGTGCCCCTGACCTGAATGGAACCTGAGACCCTTCAGTCCACAGGCCAAAGCTCCATCTACTGAGTCAAACCAGCCAGGGAAGACATATTTTCTTTAAAAAAATCAGCCCTAGCTGGTTTGGCTCAGTGGATACAGCGTCAGCCTGCAGACCAAAGGGTCCCAGGTTCGATTCCAGTCAAGGGCCCACCGTACCTCGGTTGCAGGCTCCTCTCGGCCCAGGCCCTGGTCGGGGGACATGTAGGAGAGGCAACCAATCAATGCGTTTCTCTCTCAGCAATGTTTCTCTCTCTTTCCCTCTCTTCCTCTCTCTCTAAGAAATCAATAGAAAAATATCCTTGGGTGAGGATTAAAAAAAAAAATCAAAATACAAGAATGTTACTAACAAGAAAATAAAGAATTAAATGAGAGTTTTAAGTTCCATAGTTAATGAACTTATGATGACTAACACTCAACAATCACGCAGTATGTTTCATAAAGAGAATAAATGATCCCTGAAAAAAATGAAGTCTCCCAATTCTAATATTTAGTAAGTTCAGAAATATAGGAATCTTATGAATAATAGATAAGCCTCTAAATGTGTATTGAAATGAAAAACATAACAAAGGAATGGGCCATGTCAACTTATCTCTGTTGCTGAACACTTGTTCAGTGTTGAGGGCTGAAAAGTGTATTACAAGAGTGCTTTTCCAAAGTTAAGTTCCTTAGAAAAAACTCTTTAAATCTCTTAAATTTTTACAATGAAAACAAGCAGCCTAATCACTGATTACGCACTAATTATATAAATGGGTTCCACATAGTAATAAAAGATGATTTAGGGACATTTTTTCCCTTCTGTTTTTGCTTTTTCTTAGGTGGGGGGTATACACCTAAAGTGACTAGGCAAACTAGATAGTCAGCAGGTTATTCAAGAGCTTGTTTGTGTCCACAAAGCAACTGAATCCTATTTGGAACTATTTCTCTTCTTCAAATGTCATGGCTAACACTATCACAGGGTGAACAATACATACTGAAACTTAAAAGGGGGATTTCTCACAGATTTTCACTATGGACCTAATCTCTGAGGCCACTTGACTCAAATAAGCTCAGCTGTTTTAAAATTTAAAAAGAAGACCACTACTGCAATGAGTTTATTTTACATTCAACTTTTTTACTGTATGTACCAAAAGTTTTAATTTTTCAATTACTTAAATGTTTAGGTGAAATAACTTGATTATGTATGGAAATAACTATCCAATATAAGGAAGAAACCAGAGTGAAACTAATAAAAAAATTCCACACCTATACCAAAAGGGTGCTCGCTGAGTATTTGTTTGTTGTGTTGTTTTTTAAGAGGGGGTAAAGTGTGTAATGAGAGACCAAGCTTCTAATCCCTGCTCTGCCACATACTGGCTCCTTACGCTGGTCATATCATTTAGAACTGATAAATATTCATTTCCACATATGTTAAGAGGAAGTAGCAGTAACTACCTCACAAACTGGAGTGGAAAATAAAATAACGGTGGTAAATTAACCAGCAAACAGTATGTTCTCAATAAAGGTTAATATCCTCCTTTCTCCCCAGTGGCCCAGTTTTCAGCATGTAGCCATTAAACTATACACAAACTACTAGAACATATTCAAAAGCAATCTATGAAAGATATTTCTGTGCTGTTTTAACTAGGTAAAACTCAACAGTCAGCTAGTTTTTACTGAATATTGGACAGTCATTTTAAAGAGAATTCAAAACTCACAGAAGCTTCATGGTAAAGAAAACTATAATACGGGTTTTGTCTTCAAAAACTGCTTTAAAAATAATTATTATAATATTGCAATAGCACACTATGGAACAGCAGAAACAAGGTCCATCATACCACTCAGAATCCTTCAGTGGGTTCCCATTCGTCTTGGAATAAAAACCCAATATCCTTTCAATGCCCACCCATGCCCATCTCCACTCCTCATCACTCAGACCTCATCTACTCCAATGCTAACATGACACTGTGTGGGGGAGAGGGAGCCCCATACAAACTGCTCCAGCAACACTGATCTCAATGTTCCTCAAATCTCTCCCCACCGTATTTCTGTGGGACTCACTCATTCATCTCCTAGTCTGCTCAAAATTCACCTCACCAGTAGTGAAGACACCATTTTGCAACCCCACTTCCACTGCACCCCAGCACTCTCAATTCCCCTCCCTAAAAGGGCTTTTCTCCGATAGCACTTAACACCTTCTAACATAGTAGGGAAGAAAAAGATATACTATGTTTATTATCTGTCTCTGCTGACTAAAATGTAGCTCTCACCAGAGCAGGGATTTTCATCTTTCAGTTAAACAAACTACACACACACACACACACACACACACACACACACACACACATATATCCCCAGTGCCTAGAACAATGCCTGGCACCTAATAGGTATTTAATAAATAATCATCAAAATTAAAGCCCTTCTTTAATTTGCTTTTATATATATAGTCAAACAAATGTAAAACAAGTTCTTAAAGAGACAATCTTGAACAGGCCTATAGTCATTCGGACTTATAAACACTGGTATTTTTGTTCAAAATACAATCTTAAATTTCAAAGTCCGCACATTTTTTAAAAAATTAAAAAACAGTAATTAACATCATTAATCATTCATTCATTTAAATTTTATTTAAAATATTCATCAATAATACTTGGGTTTTCATGTTTAAGTGAGTAATATATTTTATTTTCAAATCCAATTTTCAACCATTTCTACAGATTTCATGTGAGTCAGAAGACTGATTGTATCACAAATACTGGGGGAAATAGTAAGCCAGGAGAAAATAGTTTCAATTCTACAACAAACAATTTTGCAACCTTGAACCTCAAAACCTCCTTGATCCTCAATTTCTTCTTTTGTGAAGGGGGAGTAAATAGATGATCTCTGGAGTCATTTTAGGTCTAAAAATTCTATGATACTGTGAGTCAAAAATCTAGTAGGTTACACAGTCTACACACTTCTCACACCTCTAATAAAAATCATGCGGATGGCTCAGTGATTGAGCTTCCACCTATGAACCAGGAGGTCACAGTTTGATTCCCAGTCAGGGCACATACCCGGATTGCGGCCGATCCCCAGTGTGGGGCGTGCAGGAGGCATCATTGATGTTTCTCTTTTTCTCTCTCTCCCCATTCCTCTCTGAAATCAATAATATACATATATAAAAATCATTAGAACCAAAATTTTTAGTTGAATGGAACTTTAGAAATCATCAAATCCAATTATGTCATCTTAAAAATAAGAAAACCCAAAAATTCTGACCACTTTTTAAAAGATTTTCAGGAGTAACAGAATATTGTCTACTTTCTGAATTATTTTTAAAGTTATCTGAACAATCTTTTTTTATATATATTTTTTATTGATTTTTTACAGAGAGGAAGGTAGAGGGATAGAAAGCTAGAAACATCGATGAGAGAGAAACATCGACCAGCTGCCTCCTGCACACCCCCTACTAGGGATGTGCCCGCAACCAAGGTACATGCCCTTGACCGGAATCGAACCTGGGACCTTTAAGTCCGCAGGCCGACGCTCTATCCACTGAGCCAAACCGGTTTTGGCTGAACAATCTTTTTTCTTATACAAAATATTTCAGATTATCCCATCATTTAAGCTTGCCCCCAAATTGACAACACGTGTCCTAGCAATGGGCTGCATTACACACACAGCAAAACAAAACAAAAAAACATGAGTCCAAAAACTACACTGAGAAACAATTATAAGAAACTTATAAAACAATTTTTAACCAGAAAACTCTTATGGCCTAACTTCTATTAGGGCCCACGGTGATTTAGTTTCTAAACTAACTAGAGCATAGCAAGACAATTCAATTCTAGTGACATGATCTGAGTTCAGCCACAGAAGTGTTTTAAATTAGTAATATCTTGTCACTACTGGTATAATTAGATGAGTTATGGCTAAGATCCAAAACTAGCTATTTAATATTAACAAAAGGACAGAAGCTTACAAGCTCCAATCCAAGTTGAACTCTCAGGTGGAGCACACGAGAAACCTGAATTCCTGAACAGGTGATGCGCATTATCAGGACCTTGGCTTTCAACAGGATGCTGCTGACTGGGAGGTTACTAAGAACAGAACACATTTCCATGCCCTCTCAGCGCTTACAGGGAGTTACAGCTCCTCGCTTTAGGCTTACTACGCATCTACATGCCAAGCGTCTGGGAACCTGAGGAGTAATGTCTAAGACAGTCATAATACCTAAGAAACTAGAAACTGTTTAGACGCCCCAGTGGACCTTTGAACACTGTAATATCAATCCCAACACTGACCTGTACTTGATGACCAAGTTTTCTTACAAGCAGTAAATTTGTATGGAACTTCCCCTAGAATATAAATCTTGAAAAAAAATATAGCAAACTAAGCGACACATCTATATGACACCAAAAATTCTGCCAAGTTGGAAGCTGGGGCTAGATTAAGTGTCATTCAGCAGAAATAAGACCAACTAAAAACAAAAGACACTGGGGCATTCCCTTAGCACAGACACACACGCAGGCACCCTCCTCAAAGAGGCCTTTATGCTGCCCATGAGCCCACGGACAACAATATCATTTTTACTGTCTATTCACACAGTAACCTGCCTGGAATTCAACTCATGCTCAGACTTTTAAGGACAAGCATCGCTTCTGAAAAACAAAGAGTCCCACAGAGTCAGGTACATCACCACCAAAATGTAAACATAACTTGACCACCGCGTTAAATACTGTTGTTTTTCCCCCCAAACAAGCAAAATGAAACAAAAACAAAAACAGAAGGGGGGGGGGGAATCACTTGACAAACTGTTTTTTTTTTAAAAATCACAAGTGGTTTTTTTAACTGGCGCAATAAAGCAACCACTCCTCCCACCCCAAGCACATAAAATATGTGCTCAAAAGCTAGCCGGTCTGTTTCTCCTCCTTTCCTGAAATTAGAACAGGTTGCACTTCCGTACTCCCCGCCCCCCCCCCCGCCCCGGCCCCCCAAGCCCCGCGGTCCCCGGGGCTCCCGGCGGAGAAGTGAAGATCACCGCCTCCCACGGGCCGGAGAAACTCCTGCTCCCGCTGGGGACGCGCGGAGCGGGGATGGAGAGAGGCGAGGGCGGACCCCCGCCCCAATCACGGCCGCCCGAGACCCGCGGTGCAGGCGCCGGCGGCGGGGAGCTCGGCAAAGTCCTTCCCTCGGCCGGGGCGGGGGGAGGCTCCGCACCCGGAACCGCGACCCGGTCCGGGCCAGACACAATGGAGCCGGCGGCCCGGCAGGAGCGGGGCCGTTGCCGTCCCCTCCCCCCCTGCCCAACGCCTCCCCCCGCGCTCGGCCCGGCGAGGGCACCGGGGGCCGCTCCGCGCCCCAAACTCCCGGGCTCCCGACTAGGCCCGGCTCCGCTCCGCCTCCTCGGCTCTCGCGTAGCGGCGGCGCCGGCGGGAAGGGGCGCAGGAGGCAGGGAAGGCGGGAGCCGAGCCGCCGGGGAGCGGAGCGGAGCGCAGGCCGCGGGCCGGGCTCGGGGCGGCGGGGTCGCCGCGGGGCGGAGGGGCGGGCGGGTGCGCGGCGGCGCGGCCCCGGCGGCGGCGGCGGGCGGGCGGGCGGGCGGCCGGGTGCCTCACCATGTTGGTGTCCTCCAGGCCTCTCCCCTCCTCCTCCGGCTCCGCAGCGAATGGACGGCGGCGGCGGCGGCGGCTCCTCTCACGGGCTCGCCGGGCTCCCGCTCATGCGCAGTGCGGCCGGCCCGGCGCGGCCCGAGGAGGCAGCCCGGGGCCTGGGAGGCGGAGGGACGGGCGGGGGGCGGGAGCCCCGCGCGGGGGTTCCCCGGGGCGCGGGGTCTCCCGGGCGGGGGGGGGGGGGGGGGCGGTGCTGGGGCGGGGACGCCGGCGGGGCAGGGGGCGACGCACGCCCTCCGCGCGCCGACATCCTCCCGCCGCCCGCGGGCTCCGGCGGGGAGGGGGCGCTGGGCACCCGCTTCCTGCGCTCCTTCCGCCGGCGGACCGCCCGGCCGGGTCTACACGGGCTCCGGGAGGCGGGAGCCGCGGCCAATGAGTTGTGCAGCGAGGGGCGGCTGGAAGGGATCGGACGAGGGGCGCTAGCTCCATCCCAAACCACCCCATCCGTACGAAAGAAGCAGAAAATAGTGAAAGCCTCACCCCACGTTCTCTTCTCCCCTCCACCCCCAGTTCCAGCATCTGGACGGCATCAGGTCCCCCACGTGGACGTGCTGGGGGAGACCTCGGTCCCGCCGGGCGGGAGCTGCAATGCCCTTTAGGGTGGCGCAGGCTCTTCCCAGACATGAGCGGCCACGGCGAGACCGGGAGCAGAGTCCTGGGGTTCCAGGCGAGGAGGACTGGGCGATCAACACCCCACACGCACTGGACGCGGCTAGTGGGGGAAGTTGCAGGATCAGCGTCGCTGTTTGCTCTAAATTCCCAATCAGTTCACCCTTCCTAGGATAAGTTTTGGGAAGTAATGAACATATTTTTTTCACTGACGACTGACGGACGTCAGGGTGGGTGGACCGTCCGGGCTTGGTTCTAAGTCCCGTGAGGATGAGGGCGCCAGGATTGTGAGCTGGGGTCAAGCGGACAAGTATGCTGCAGGCAGTACAAAATGCTCTGTGGAGTGGTCCCTGCCCGTAAGAAACTGACTATCCTACTGGAGAGATGAGACACCTTTCACACACGAAGGAAGGAAATAAAGAGAGAATAAAGCAAAGGTCAGAAAATCACAACCAGGAATCAGCCCAAAGTTAAGGTGTTTCAGAACAGAATCAACCTCAGTGGAGGTGTTACCACCCTCACCTCTAACGACCTTCCCCCCCTACACCTCACCCCCCAACACGACCAGGTATAAGCTACCAGGTCAACAGTATAACTTCATGACTTTGAAGTTCTTATTCAGGCAGTAGAACTTGGGCAACTCCTGGGGGCCTCCTAATGCTTCCTGGAGCCAACCAATATCAGGAGTTCCCAGCACTCTGCCAACACAGACACTCATCCATTCTCCCCACCAATCTTGAGTGGGCACATCCTAATAGGCCACGCTGCTTGCTAGGCTTTGGGAAATCAGCTCTGTGAGATCTGCCTCATGCAGCAAGGCCCAAGCTGGGCCACACCCATGGCCTTTGACCTGAAATAGCAACTACACCTAGGGTCTTAATGAAGAAGATTCACTGTATCTCTGTTTCCCTACACTGTTATATTTCACTGAGATGTTAGCTCATAGGTTTTCTTAAGCTTTTGCCTAATTGCCAACTCCAGTGGACAGTCCTTAGTTCACATTCTATTTGACCTCTCTCTTGCATTTAAACATTTCCCCAAGTTTCCTCTCCAGCATTTTGCATGATCCCCTTTCTTCCACATTTACCCCTTCCCCTGTGAGCACTCTCCTTTGCTGACTCAACTCTCATTGGCTCTCAAATGCTGGGTTTTCCAGAACCATCCCTGAATCTCTTCCTGCATACAACCTGTGTCATGCTCTCACTCACATTCCCACAATGTCAATTACTACCTTTTTGTTGTTGTTAATCTTCACTAGAGGATATTTTCCCCATTGATATTTTTAGAGAGAGTGGAAGGGAGTGGGAGAGAAAGAAACATCGATGTGAGAGAGACACATTGATTGGTTGCCTCCTGAACGTGTCCCGACTGAGACCAGGGATCAAGCCTGCAACCGAGAGGCCCTTGACTGGAATCGAACCCAAGACTCTTAGTCCTCGGGCTGGTGCTCTAACCACTGAGCAACTGGCTAGGGCTCAACTACTCCTTTATCTGAGAAGTCCTAAATCTTGGCTTCCAGCTCATTTTGGTCATTCCAGAAGTCCATCAATATTGACAAATCCAAACCTGCTTTTCCTCCTGTCTTTTTACCAAATCATCCAAACTAGACATGTAAGAGTCCTCCACAACTTCTTCTACCTCATCCTCCTTAATCTAATCGGTCACCAAGACTCACTTTTACCTCCTAAATAACTTTGAATCTGCACTCTACCCTCCCCACCCCTCAGCCAAGCTGTTACCATATCTCTTCTCATCTTATCAGTAGCCTCTTGACTAATCTCCTGGCCTCTACTCTTTCCCCACCTCTCTGTAATACAAATCTGAATTTGTTCCTTAAAATACTCCAGTGGCTCCATAAACTTGAGCCTCTATGGTGTGGCCTATAAGCCTTTCTCCCCATAATCTGTCCACTCACCTGGCCATTTCCCACCACCTTCCACAGCACCTCAGATGTCAGTTTTAACCATCCGAAGGTGCCCTGCTCCTTCATGTCTCCTTGCTTTCTCTCATTCTGCTATCCTTGGCATACTTGCTAACACTGACCAAGGGCTTCCCATGCACCATGGACTAATTTAAACCAATGATACATACTAACTCACATAATCCTCACTTTGATCCTATGAACTATGCCCAGTGAATATGCCTATTCTGCAGAGAAGGCCCTAAAGCACAGGAGACTAAATAACATGCCTAAGGCTCCTCTGCTGGTATGTAGGAGAGCTGGGATTTAAACCCAGATACTGTAGTGTGTCTACAGAGTCTATTCTCTTAACCACCACTCTGTATTTCCCACCAAGTCCTCATACTCAATTCAAACACCACCTTCTCTGTGTCTCCTGACCTCATTCCTGATTCTAGCACTTCTGTGACACCTTGCATATACTTTGTTGCACTTATGACATCATATGATAATCCTTTGCCTACATGACCACCTCCCCTGCCAGACTGTGTACTGCTCCAGGCCAGAGACTCGGTTGCACACATCTTCAAGTTTTCAGTGTCAAAGTGAATGCCTGGCATATATGACACATATATACTACATGGTAATGGTTGCATAAATTAAAAGGAAGAAGATGTCTAACTGATGTCTGTCGATATGCCTTAAGACTATGCCTACATTGTTTGCTATTGTAATGGAATGTCTGTCCTCCTTGGCAGATGTATATTATACCATATGGTCAGATGGTAAATGTAGTAGCAACTGTATCCATTGCTGCACTTCCAAGCTATAGTAGTGAATGTGAAATGGAGACTTATTACTCAATCACTGTTATTGAGTGAGGGAAACATTTGTTAAAGTTATCCTGATTATTTTTTTAAAATGGAAAAATCCTGAAGATAAAGCATAAATTACAAGATTTGATTAAATAAAGACTATTCATTTAACATGTTCATAGTACTTTTTTTCATCATTAATTTTCAGATAATTAAGGCTTTGAGATTGTTTTAAACACAAAACTCATAAAGATTATCTTCTGTGGTGACAAGCTCAATACAATAATAAGAAATAAGAGGGAAATTTCTAACTAAAATCCACTATCCTCATTCTCCCTCTCTCTATAGACAGACATAGATATATATTGTATATCTCTATATACACACATATATATGTCACATAGCTCATACATACATATATATTCATTGTACACCTCTAGCTATATAAACAAATTAGTACAAAGTATTTGTAGATAGTGTAATTTTTCAAGGTAAAACAAGCAACTATTTGAAATAACTGTTACCTGAGATCCTTAAAAATCCATTTAGACTAAATATATTCACTGATAAAATTGTTGCAGCTCTGTTTAAGGAACTGTGTAAAACCAAGAATTCCATACTTTTAAAATCTGTCTTTTAGCAAAGAGAAAGAGCAGGAGTGATCTGAGAAGACAGACTGCTAACATGTCTGGTAGTTCATCCAGCTAGAATTAAGCCTGCAAGGTAACTATGTGTACATAGTTACAGTTCAAAGGCATTATGCTGGGATGCACAGCCACCACCTTCCCACACTTAACTTGGGTGGACTCAGTTTTGCCCAACATTTACATAAATGTGCTTATTGAATTCAAGCTTGCCTATTTATAAATACGTAAGAGTAAAACATTTTAAAGGGTGAAGCAGGCCTCGGGGGCAGGGGTAAGCCCAATGTAGCTGCAGGAAATCTAACGTGAGAGCCAGAGTCCCAGATTCATGCCAAACTCACCAGAATAGCGGAAGCCTTTTGGCTCTCCCCTTCCTGACAAGCGTTACCGGTGAAGCCGAAGAAACGACTGACTGCCTGGGACTTTCTCCCCCACATTCTGAACCATTTGAAGAGGAATCCTTAATCAGGACAAAGGGATAAACCTCAAGGTCTGTCCCTAGGAAACTGGGCACCATTGTCCTCTTCACACAAAAGGGCCAACAAAAGCAGTGTTCCAGTGGGTCACCTTCTAAGTAGGAAAATGGGGATATTTACCAGAGCCAGTCTGTCACCTCAAGGTACATGTGGGTCTGTTGATTTTAGCTGCTCCACACTCATGGTAGAGGAATGGACTTGCGGTAACAGCTCAGACTGGAGGGCCAGCGATGAGAAACCAAGCCCATCACTGATGATGTCACAATGTCCCACTGTCCGAAGGTACTCATCCTGGACCCCCTGCCCTGCCCAGCCCAGCCCAGTCCAGCTTTGTCCCTCCTACATGAGACTGTGGCTCAGCCTGGTGTCTGTCTTGGACAGCTCTAATCAGTTGCAAAGAGTGAATTCATTGAAATCGTAATGGCTTTGAGGTTGTTTTAAGATGATTCAGTAGTACTTTGAGGTTGGTTAGATGATTCAGTAGTACTCTGAAATCCAGGCTGTTTGTCCCTGGATACTTCTGGTATCCTCACCGAGGCATTTTTCACTGGTGATGACAGAGAAAATGCGGGTATTGAATCAACACCTTGCTTTTCTCTCTCTATTCAGAGGGTAATGCATAAGGCTACCCTCTGGGACTCAGTATTCTCAATTACAAAATGAGGTTGAATTGTATTATTTTCTATTAAACCCTAAGTTTATTTGATTTTATCCCGCTAGACTATTATGAGCTGTCCTTAAAGATCAGGAAAGAATAGCTTGGCTCATTCACTCACTCATTCATTCATTCATTCATTCATTTTTAAGTGTATGAAGCACCTAAGCAAGCACTGTCTGACAAATATAATGCAAGCCACAGTGTGAGGCACATATGAAATTTAAAATTTTTAGTAGTGACATAAAGTAAAAAGGAACAAGCTTCACTTGTTTTGTTTTTAATATTTAACCTAAGATATTGGAAATACCAGCATTTCAACATGTACTCAATATAAAATAGTATTCAGATATCTTACGTTCTTTCTTCATAGCATGTCTTTGAAATCTGAGGTGCGTTTTGCACCTAAAGTACATCTTCATTTGGACAAGTCACCTTCCAAGTGTTCAGTGACCACATATGCTACTTGCTGCTATATTGACCAGCACAGGCCTGGGCAGTGGCTGGCCTGGAGAAGATGCTCAACAAATGGGAGTAAATAAGTACTCTTACTTTCAGGAAATAAATGAAAAGCTGGGATATCTATAGATAATCAATAGTATGCATAAAAATATTTAGCATTTAGGAAACTAGCGCAGTTTAGTTGGAGAAAACATGTATCTGGGATAAATGTTTTCAGTGTGTATAGCAAACTAGGAAAATTACCAGTGCAAATTTGTCTACCAAGCACCATTAATGTGCCTGATCATGAACATGTCTTCCTGTTAAATGTGATTTCTGTATAAGAATTGTTCAACCAAAATAAGACATATATGAACCACTGAAACATATCCCACAGGTACTCTGGAGTTTTGAGGTGTGTTTTTCAGGGTTATCCAGTAAATAGGTAAATGGCATTTTCTTTAAGACATGTTTCCCTTTTCAAAGAAATTGTTTGGGATGGATGAAGAGAGAAGAGTTTGGTTCAAGGGAAGGTTTCTGTGCAAATATTGTAAAACTTTAAAAAAGTTAATAGCAGGGTCAGATTAGCCTGTAGCACTGTGAAAGAGAAAGACAAAAATAACAAAATATGAATATTATGAGATTGTCATTTTGAGAATAAATACACAAGAAAGAAGAAGTCAATGAAAGAATCTAATTATGAGGCCTAAATGGATCAATCTGTTGTTGGAGATCAGGGAGAACCCCTCAGGATATTTGAGAAAGAAGATGATTAGGCAAAGTTCTTTGGAGATAAAATGTGATATGGCCGCTCTTAATTGACCAAACGTGAAAGAAAGGAAAATGCTGTGGCTAAAGATCACCACTTCAAGATAAAATAACAAATTTGGGAGAATTTGAAGAGGTCTCTTGATTTTGTTGACAACCTGACCTGGAAGCAGGGTGTGTGGGATGGGGGTTGCGTGGAGAGGAAGGAAGCTTGAAGGTCCATGGTCAGGCCGGACAGGTGAGCTCTGGGGAGGCGTTGGTGACAGCACAATTGGCAGATCAGGTCTGGCTGGAAAGAACACCCCGCGGGAGGGGTCAGGGGAGAGGAAGGGATTCTTTTCATTCCTGATGGATGGCATATAGCCCTGCAGAGTAACAACGTAGCTGTGAAATGTGTAAGAAAACACCCCGCTCAGGCTGGGCACATGTGATGGGGCCACATACCTTGGGTGAAATGTATGTATGGCTCAGAGCCCAGGTTCTTGGGCCAGGTGTGTGTTATTTGGTTGATTTTGACAAGAGTCTAAGAATTGATCCCAGTCCTTCAGGTGAATGATTTCTCAAAAGCAATAATAAATAATATTAAGTCAATTATGAAGTCACTGCAGTTGACGTTTTTTTCTTTTAAAATTTTTTTTCATTTATTTTTTTTGTTTTTAATTTTCTTTTCTGCAGTTGACATTTTTTTTTCATGCAATGTTATCTTTACATTATTTGAAGTTCAGATCCCTTGCTATTTTCTTTTCACATATGTGTTGTCTTCTTTGATCCTCAATTCCCCTGACTGGAAATTTTGGATTAGATAAATTTTTGGTTTGCTTCCAAATTCAAATGTAAGCTTTCCTAAAAATTCCAGGAAGTATGCCCTGGCCTGTGTGGCTCAGTTGGTAGGTGTCTGTCATCCTGTACACTGAAAAGTTGCCAGTTTGATTGCCGATCTATGTTTTGCTCTCACATCCATGTCTCTCTCTCTCTCTCTCCCCCTCCCTCTCTCTCCAAAAAATCAATAAAAAATTTTTTTTAAAAAAATATGTCTTTACTAGAGGCCCATTGCATGAAGATTCATGCAATAGGCCTTCCTTCCCCTGGCTGCCAGCACCGGTTTTCCTCTGGCACCCAGGACCCAGGCCTTCGCTCTGGCTGGAGCATTCAGTCTTAGCTCCAGCCAGAACACCGCTCCTGTAGCTCCCTCTGCCTTCCACCCTCCCCCCTCATAGCAGACGTCCTGCCCCGCCCGGCTGCTCTGCGCCTGCATGCATGCTGCCCAGAGGTCCAGAGTGGCTGGGGCCGCCGCCATATTTGTCAGGTTAATTTGCATACCCACTCCTGATTGGCTGGTGGACATCGCAAAGTGATGGTCAATTTGCATGTTTCTCTTTTATTAGTGTAGGTTGATTTTAGAGAGAGAGGAAAAGATAGGGATAGAGAAATAGAAACATCAATGAGAAAGAAACATGGATCAGCTGCCTCCTGCATGCCTCCTACTGGGGACTGAGCCCACAACCCAGGCATGTGCCCTGATGAGGTATCAAACCAGTAATCTCTTGGTTCATAGGTCAATACTCAACCACTGAGCAACACCAGCTGGGCTCAATAAAAAGATTATTTTTTAATTCCAGGAAGTATCATTGTTCTCACTCAGTCATCTATTTCAACATTCATTGAACACCTGTCAGTGAATACATGTCACAACAGTAAGAAGCCCTAGAAATACAATGAAAGAACCAAACAGTCCCAGGATCCCTGCCCACACACCCTAGGAACTCATTGGAAACTATGAGAGGTGGGAAAGGGTTGTACAAGCCTTGCATCTGGGAAGCCCAGCAGGACTATGGGTAGAGGGGAGTCTGTGTGCAGTAGAAGAGCGTGGGCTTTGAATAACCTGAACCTGTGCTTGAGCCAAATTCTACCATTTATTATGAGGGTGATGTTGGCATATTTCTTAATGTGAGCCCCAGTCCCTTCATCTGTAAAATACCTACCTCAGGGTATGGTGTGAAGAGTAAATGAGACAGGCACTTGACAAGTTGTGGTTGCTCATATGAACAGACTGCTAAGGAGTGAACAAGCCATGAGTCTCAAGCTGAGTTGACTTGGTTTTCAGAACAAGTAGTGAGGTTTAGAAAGGAGTAGTTCTTTCCTGTTACATTTGGATGTCTCTTTAATCAAAAAGCCCCCTCAAGTAGAGCATTGTGATTGCTCTTCACATTTCATAGACTGTAAGATAACCCAAAGCAGCCAATAAGTATTAGGGTTGGCATGCCAGGACCTACATATAGATCAATGGAATAGAATAGAGAACCCAGAAATCGACCCAAACCACTATGCCCAATTAATATTCGACAAAGGAGGCATGAACATACAATGGAATCAATAAGTATTAGGATTACATGATGAGGCAAACACAGGTTAGACCAGTGCCCTCCAAACACCATATCAACACAGATTCTTCTGACACTTGATGTGGCTCTGACATCTGGAAACACTGTGACCAGTAGAGCCAGCTTGATTGGCCACACACACACACACACACACACACACACACACACACACACATATTGTGATCACATTTCTTCCCCAAATCTCAAAGGGCCATGATACAAAGTTAATGATAGTTAATGCATACTCAGAAGACATGTTGCAATCCCCCCGTGCTGCAGAAGGGAAGCAGAAGGTGGCAGCTTCCTCCTCTCCTGTCTGTGATCAGTTTAGCAGTTTGAAATATGTAGGTCCTGGCATGCCATCTGTCTCTGCTCATGTCTGCAATAGACAGACACATAGTGTGCTAGAGGACTCTGGTCAGGTTCTCAGATGGAACACTGATTTTATTTTGGTGGCCAAACCATAGATGAGATCTGGGTTCTACTTTTAAAATAACTTATCAAATTTGTTTCCCCAAAGGAAAAAGAAACAGTTGAATAAATGCAGAAATTACAATAATACAAATTTTTATTTACACATGTCTGTAGAAGCAAAGCAGATGTCAGTCTCACAAGACCAGTATTTTCCTGATTCAAAACAAACAAACAAAAAGACATCAAATGAAATGAAACTACAGGTGAATATCCCTCAAACACAGATGCAAAAACCATTTTAAAATACTAGCAAACTGAGCCCTGGCCAGTGTGGCTCAGTGGAGAGAGTGTCAGACCTCCCACCGAATGGTTGTGGTTTCAATTCCCAGTTAAGGGCATGCACCTGGGTTGCAGGTTCAGTCCCCGATTCACGGTCTTGGTGAGTGCGGAGGCAACCAATTGATGTATCTTTCTCATATCGATGTTTCTCTGTCTCCCCCCCCCACACACACACTCTCTCTAAAAAGCAATGGAAAAATATCCTTGAAGAAGAACAAAGTAGGTGGGATCTCAATTCCAGATATCAAGCTGTATTACAAAGCCACTGTTCTCAAAACAGCCTGGTACTGGCACAAGAACAGACATATAGATCAATGGAGTAGAATAGAGAACCCAGAAATCGACCCAAACCACTATGCCCAATTAATATTCAACAAAGGAGGCATGAACATACAATGGAGTCAAGACAGTCTCTTCAATAAATGGTGTTGGGAAAATTGGACAGATACATGCAAAAAAATGAAACTAGACCACCAACTTACACCATACACAAAAATAAACTCAAAATAGATAAAGGACTTAAACCTAAGTCGGGAAACCATAAAAATACTAGAGGAATCCACAGGCAGCGAAATCTCAGACATATGCTGAAGGAACTTCTTCACTGACACTGCTCCTAGGGCAATGGAAACTAAAGAGAAAATAAACAAATGGGACTACATCAAAATAAAAAGCTTTTGCACAGCAAAAGAAACCATCAACAAAACAACAAGAAAGACCACTACATGGGAGAACATATTTGCCAATGTTATCACTGATAAGGGTTTAATCTCCAACATTTACAGGGAACTCATATAACTTAACAAAAGGAAGATAAACAATCCAGTCAAGAAATGGGCAAAGGACCTAAATAGAAACTTTTCAAAAGAAGACAGAAGGAAGGCCAAGAAACATATGAAAACATGCTCAAAGTCACTAATTATCCTGAGAGATGCAAATCAAAATGACAATGCGGTACCATCTCACACCTGTCAGAATAGCTATCATCAACAAACCAATACACGACAAATGTTGGCGAGGATGCAGAGAAAAAGGAACCCTCGTGCACTGCTGGTGGGAATGCAGACTGGTGCAGCCACTGTGGAGAACAGTATGGAGTTTCCTCAAAAAACTAAAAATGGAACTCCCATTTGACCCAGTAATCCCACTTTTAGGAATATATCCCAAGAAGATAGAAACAGCAATCAGAAAGGATATATGCACCCCTATGTTCACAGCAGCACAATTTACAATAGCTAAGATTTGGAAACAGCCTAAGTGCCCATCAGCAGATGAGTGGATTAAAAAACAGTGGTACATCTACACAATGGAATACTATGCTGCACTAAAAAAGAAGGAATTCCTACCATTTGCAACAACATGGATGGAACTGGAGAGCATTATGCTAAGTGAAATAAGTCAGTCAGAGAAAGATAAATATCACATGATCTCACTCATCTATGGGTAATAATGAACAATATAAATTGATGAACAAAAGCAGATCCAGAGACAGGGAAGCATTGATCAGACTGTCAAACCTCAGAGGGAAAGTAGGGGAGGGTGGGGGTAAGGGGGAGAGATCAACCAAAGGACTTGTATGCATGCATATAAGCCTAACCAGTGGACACAGACAACAGGGGGGTGAGGGCCTGAGTGTGTGTGTGTGTGGGGGGGGAGGGTTGGGAAGGTAATGGGGGGATGAGGACAAATATGTAATACCTCAATCAATAAAGAAATTAAAATGAAAATATATATATATAAAATATCCTTGGGTGAGGATTAACAACAAAAAAAATTAGCAAACTGAATTAAATAATGTATCAAAAGGATTATGGACCATCACCAAGTACCTAGGAATGCAAGGTTGATTTAATAGTTGAGAATTAATTAATGTAATACCGTAATCTATAATAATAAAAGCCTAAGCGACGATTGCAACCAAATGGATGACCAAACAGGCTGTGTGGGGCGACCAGGCTGGCAGGGGGGTTAGTGAGGGGCGACCAAACAACTGAGCAGCAAGCTGTGTGGGGCGGCCAGTTTGGGGTGACCAGGTCAGCAGGAAGGGGCAGTGAGGGGCAACCAGGCCAGCAGGGGGGCAGTTGGGGGCAACCAGGCTGGCGGGGGGGGGGGCAGTAAGGGGCGACCAGGCTGGTGGGGTGCAGTTAGGGCAACCAGGCTGGCAGGGGGGGGAAGTTGGGGGTGACCAGGCCAGTAGGGGAGGCAGTTAGGGGCGATCAGGCCGGCAGGCAAGTGAGCAGTTAGGAGCCCATGGTACCGGATTGTGAGAGGGATGTCCGACTGCCGGTTTAGGCCCGATCCCCAGGATCGGGCCTAAATCGGCAGTTGGACATACCCCAAGGGGTTCCGGATTGGAGAGGGTGCAGGCTGGGCTGAGGGGACCCCGCCCCCCCCATGCACAAATTTCATGCACCGGGCCTCTACTCTATAATAATAAAAGCATAGTATGCTAATTAGACTGGACATCCTTCCGGACATCCTTCCTCCAGACAAAGCCGCAGGGGGCGGGGGCCATAGCAGAGGCAGCAGAGGCTCCCAGGCCATGGTGGCGATGGGGGGAAAGGGGAACGGGGCCAAGGCCCTTGCACAGATTTCATGCATCGGGCCTCTAATAATAGGATAAAAGACAAAACCACACAATCATTTAAACAGATGCAGAAAAAGCATGTAACAAAATCCAACAACCATTCCTGGTGTAAATTCTCAACAAACTAGGGATAAAAGGGAAGTTCCTTACCTGATTACAAAAACCTGTTGCTAACATCATACTTAATGATGAAAGATGGAATGTTTGTCTCTAAAATGGGAAAAATGCAGATATTTGCTCGCATCACTTCTAATCAACCTTGTACTGAGATTCTGGTCAGTCAAAAATTTTTTTTAAGTCATCCAGGTTGGAAAGAAGTAAAAATCATCTCTATCCTCAGTGACATTATCCTCTATGTAAAAAAACCCAAGGAGTCCCCTGCCTTCCGCCCAAAACTGCTATAATTAAAAAACGAATACAGCATGGCAACTGGATACAGGATCAATATTTTAAAAATCAATTGTATTTCTATATTCTAGCAATAAACAATCTAAAATTAAGAAAAAATTTCATTCACAAGAGCATAAAAAATAATACTTAAGTCTAACAAAGAAGTGAAATATTTATACACTGAAAATTATCAAATATTGCTGAGAGAAATTAAAGAAGATTTAAAGACTCATGTTCATAGGTTGAAAGACTCAATATTGGTAGGATGGTAGTTCTCCCCAGATTGTTGTACAGATTCAATGCCATCCCTATAAAAATGCCAGCAGTCGATGTGGAAATTGATAAGTTGATCCTAAACTTTATATGGAAATTCAATATCATCAGTCCTTAGGGAAATGCCAATTAAACCTCAGTGAGATGATTCTGCATATCCACCAGAATGGCTATAATTTAAAAAGACAGGCCTTCTGAAGTTTGAGTGAGTAGCTGGAGAAAGTGGACCCCTCAGGCATTGCAGATTGGAATGTAAAATAGAAATTTAAACTGTGAAAACTATTCTTAAAATTTGAACTTACTGCCCTGGCTGGTATGCTCAGGGGTTAGAGCATTGGCCTGTGCACTGAAGGGTCTCAGGTTTGATTCCCGGTCAAGGGCACATACCTGGGTTGCAGGATCCATCCTCAGCCCCAAGGGGGCATGTGCAGGGAGGTAATCAATGTATCTCTCTCACATCAATGTTTCTCTCTCTCTCCCTCCCTCCCTCCCTCCCTCCCTCTCTCTCTAAAAATCAATGGGAAAAAATATCTTCACAAAAATTTTTTTTTAAAATTTTCCACCCTGGCTGGTGTGGCTCAGGTGGTTGGAGCATTGCCCCATGCACCAAAAGGTGGTGGGTTTGTTTCTTGGTCCCGGGACACACCCAGGTTGCAGGTTTGATCCCCAGTCACCCAGTCAGGGCCCATATGTAAGGCAACTGATCAATGTTTATCTCTCACCTCTCTCTCTCTCTCTCTCTCTCTCTCTCTCTCTCTCTCTTCCTTTCTAAAATCAATTTTTTAAAAGAACTTACCATATGACAAAGTAATTCCACTACTAGGTACTTATCCAGGAGAAATATAAGAGGTATACCAAAATGTAGCATTGTACATAATAGATGAAAAGTGGAAATTATCTAAATACTTATAAATTGGTAAATAAAGAAAATGGGATATAGTCATACAGTAGAATAGTATTCAGCAGTAAAAAGGTGATTCTGTGTGGCCCCTGCTTCTTCCTACTCTCTTACAAATTGGAGTCTCCCTGGATTGACAGCAAGCGAGGAGTGACCTACTGGCTTCCGGTAGGAACCTTCATGTGGAAAATGCCCCAGACACAGAAAGTATTTTCAATGACTATTGTTGGGTGTCACAAAACACGACAAATATCCACTGTGTTCTCTTTAGGACCCCATCTAGGGTCACAAACTTGGGGCTCTGACCCAGGACACTGAAATTTCCAGGGCTGAAGAAAAGGGATGGGACAAGCATCCCAATGTCAAAGGCAGGCAATGCTTTGTATGTAGACCTGCCCTCTTCCCCAAATGCACAAAAGCAAGCTTTGTGCCCTGGCCCCCAGCAGTAACATTTCTAGGCACAGCTCTGCCACTTCCCTTTCCACTCCAGCCTCCTGGACCCCCTTGCCTCCTCTTACTTGGCATTCTGAGCTCCCCAGTCAGGTCTCCAATCTGTCCTGCCTACCACTACAGTCTCATTGTCCTCAAGGTCAGTTCACCCTTGTCACTTCTAGCACACACACAAAATAAAATAAAATAAAATAAAATAAAATAAAATAAAATAAAATAAAATAAAATAAAATAAAATAAAATAAAATAAAATAATTCCAGTGGCCACTTACTTATTGTCTGTATCACCCAAAATCTTCAGCTTGATTTTTCGAAGCCAGTAGATCACTCCTCGCTTGCTGTCAATCCAGGGAGACTCCAATTTGTAAGAGAGTAGGAAGAAGCAGGGGCCACACAGAATCACCTTTTTACTGCTGATAGTATTCTACTGTATGACTATATCCCATTTTCTTTATTTACCAATTTATAAGTATTTGAATAATTTCCACTTTTCATCTATTATGTACAATGCTACATTTTGGTATACCTCTTATATTTCTCCTGGATAAGTACTTAGTAGTGGAATTACTTTGTCATATAGTAAGTTCAATTTTTAAAAAAATATATTTTATTGATTTTTTACAGAGAGGAAGGGAGAGGGGTAGTTAGAAACATCAATGAGAGAGAAACATCAATCAGCTGCCTCTTGCACACCTCCTACTGGGGATGTGCCTGCAACCAAGGTACATGCCCCTGACTGGAATTGAACCTGGGACCCTTCAGTCCACAGGCCAACTCTCTATCCACTGAGCCAAACCAGTTAGGGCAGTAAGTTCAATTTTTAAAAAATTGATTTTAGAGAAGAAGAGAGAGACAGAGAGAGACAGAGAGAGAGAGAGAGAGAGAGAGAGAGAGAGAGAGAGAGAGAGAGAGAGAGAGAGAGAGAGAGAGAGAGAGAGAGAGAGAGAGAGAGAGAGAGAGGTGAGAGATAAACATTGATCAGTTGCCTTACATATGGGCCCTGACTGGGTGACTGGGGATCAAACCTGCAACCTGGGTGTGTCCCGGGACCAAGAAACAAACCTGCCACCTTTTGGTGCATGGGGCAATGCTCCAACCACCTGAGCCACACCAGCCAGGGTGGTAAGGTTAAAAAAAAATTTCCTTTCTTGCATGTTTTCCATTAGGGTGGGTCAAAAGGAAAACTCCTGGGAGAGTCAGAGGGCAGATAGGAAGCAGCAGCCATTTGGGACTCAAACACATTTCAGCTGATCTGCTGAATCATCTTATTGGCATGAAGCAGCAACTAGGCCTACAACTTCTCTCCTTTCCCCTGGATCCTCCTTCAGCTCCTTTAACACAACAGCCAGGTGTTTGTGCTCAGCTGTGACATAGGGCCCTCGCTTCTGCAGAACAGCCTTGACACCAAGGTCAGAGGTGATAACTGACACAGCTTTCAAGTTCATCCTTGCTCATGCTCGTGGGTTCCAGCCTTCTCTTGATCTCCCCCACTTTACATTCATCATCCCTTCCTGACTACCTACACAGTGGACTTCAAGTGTCAGCATTAGACATGGAGACAATAGCCTTACAGAGACTGCTTAACCAGCTCTCACAACTGTGCAAGGCCAACTCCCTGGAATGGTGGATGATGGATGGATGGATGGATGGATGGATGGATGGATGGATGGATAGATGGATGGATGGATGGATGGATGGATGGGTGGATGGATGGATGGATAGATAGATCTCCTATTGGTTCTGCTTCTCTACCAGGTATACATTTGTCCCCATCTCTATTCTACAGGTGTCCTCTTCTTTCAACACCCAATTTCTCCATGAAGCTGCCCCAGGACCTAGAGCTAAGAGTGACCCTCACACATACACGCAGAGAAAAAGTTGTGCAGCCCACGCAGGCTATTTGAGATCCCTAGAGCACTGGGCTAATTTTGCCTCATCTCTTAGATATTTCTGCCCATGTCATTTTCCCTCTATTAACTACTGGTCCCTCCAAGGGCAGGGACTATGTGTCATACATTTTTAGGTCCCTCAGAGTATTTTCGACTGGCCTAGGGCTCTGTGCAATGAACTAAATTGAATGGGACTAAAAACTCAAGGGAAAAGGAGGGTTGGTAGGATGATAAGGACTTCAAAATAAACTACTTTTAAAAAACATTACCACTTGCCTGCCTGGTGAATGCATGTCCACATGTCAGCCTCGGGATTCCTCTTCTTTCCAGCCACAGCCAGGGACATCGGCTTTCCAGCAAGGAAACACAGAACGAAAAGAATGTGAGAGCGCACACCTCCCTCCCCCAATTATTTACTAGTTCATGCAATTTGGTGTGTAATGATGTCTATCGATGAGAAGTGGGAAAAATCACCTGCAATATGATTTTTTTTTTTTTTTTGCTACCAAGGCTCTTTTACAAGGAGCCCTGAATGATATAATTTAATGAGTAGAACTATTACTCCAACTACTGTCTGCAAGGTAGTAATATGGATCAGAGACCATTTTCAATATGTAAAAATGTCTAACAGTAATGTTTGGATAAAGAAAAAAAGCATTCTACTGCTAAAAGATTAAATTTTTTTCTTTTAGCAGGGACTATTTTCATCCAGGTTGGTAATACACATTACTCCCAAGCTCATTATAAACCCTATATGTTATTCAATTACTTTAATAAAAGGAGAAATTACTCGATAACTTCTTAATAAATATATGTAATTTGTTAGGGAAATTGTTTTAACACCTCGTGTCCCTTCAATTGAAGTAATTGAGGAGACTCTAAAAGGATAAAAAGGTTCAACCACTATACTAGATATTAATACATATTAGAATAGATATTAAAAACTGAGTCTTCAAAATATTAAAAATTCACTCCTTTATTGTGTATAGTATAAATCTAAAATCAAATAATGCAATGAATTAAAGGAAACAATGTCAACAAAGAGGAAATATAACAAAAGAAATAGTTTCTGATAGTATTACAGGTTTATACTATGAATTTCAATTTTAATTCAAATCAAGTTGAATAAAAAAAATGAGTCATTTTCACCTGACTTGAAAAAAATTGCAGAGAATCAAGCTTTTGTTCTGTAATTTTCCATTTGTCTCATTGGAAATTTTTTATTTTTATTTTTTTGTTCTGTTAGCTGTGTGCTCTATTGATTAATTCAATCCAATGCCAAGGAAGGCAGGAATCGAGATGCTGGCAGATGTTGCTGCTTCTAACAGAATATATAAGAGAAGAGCCAACTGGTTCCTATGTTGTGGTTTCAATTAGAGCTCAGAATGAATAAACTCATCCCAGAGAATTCAGGATTCCACTGGCCCTGAGGAAACTCATAAGATGAATCATTTCTGTTTTATTCCCAAATAAACATAGAGTTTAAAGTTCAGACAGGAGTCAAGTAAGCACAGTTTCTCACTAACCACGCTTCTGTGCCAGCCTCTCCCTTCCAGGTGGATGCCCCTCAGTGCTGCAGGACAGATGCTGCGACCCCAGCAGCGGAGTCGGGGAGAGACCCAGGCAAGAGCACAGGCAGGCAGGCTGGGACATAAAGGTGGAGAGAGTGTCGAATGGCGCGTGGTGGATTACTGGGGCTCCGGTCATATTTAGAACTTACTGGGACTTGGTAAGGGATAATTATGCAGTTTTAAAAATTAGAATGATGAAGATCATGTCGCAACGTGGAAAATGCTTATGATATGTTAGGTAGAAACAATCAGGATTGAAACTTTAGAAACCTATGATTTTAACTATATAAAAAGTATGCCTGTAGTCCTAGCTGGTTTGGCTCAGTGGATAGAGTGTCAGCCTGCGGACTGAAGGGTCCCAGATTCGATTCCAGTCAAGGGCACAAGCTTGGGTTGTGGGCTCGGTCCCCAATGCGGGGCAGGCAGGAGGCAGCTGATTCTCTCTCATCATGGATGTTTCTATCTCTCTCTCTCTCTCCATTCCTCTCTGAAATCAATAAAAATACATTTTTAAGAAGTGTGCCTATAAATAAAAGGTTGAAAGAAAATGCAATACAGTAATAACAATGGTTATGTTAATGTAGGGAAATTATGCATGATTTTTAAAATATGTATGTCTGGTCTTCAGTAGATACTAACCAATTTCTTCTGTTTTTCTGTTTCTGCTACCTAACATGTTTTAAAATTGTATGATTGTAAATTAATCATCTTTAAAGCTAAATTTTCTTCTTTTTAAAGCCTGTATCCAGTATATGTGTATTTATATTTTTTCATTTATATGTAAAACAATAGTGAAAGAATACAATTAACTTTTAAAAAAATTCTCACCCAAGGATTTGTTCATTGATTTTAGAGAGAAAAGGGGGTGGGAGGAGAGCGAGAGAGTGTGAGTGAGAGAAAGAGAGAGAGAGAGAGAGAAACATTGATGTGAAAGAGAAACATCAATCAGTTGCCTCTCGTATGCACCCTTACAAGGAATTGAACCTGCAACCTTTTGACATACGGAATGGTGCTCCAACCAACTGAGCCATCTGGCCAGGGCCAATTTTAACTTTTAAAATATGGCAAAATAAAATAAAATATAGGTATTTTATTTCTTTCATTAAATTTTACTTAAATATTAAATAGCAAATAATATAATGTATTTAATAACACAATACCTAGCAGGGATCTTACACACTTAGGCCTTTGATATATATTGGTTGAATAGATTTGAAATCACTCATTCATTTGTTCATTTATTAAACAAACATTTATTGAAGACCTACTTCACCCCCATAAAATGAGTATTTTTGCTGACTTAGGAAGGGACCAAATGATTTTCTAAGTTATAAAATATAATTGTGTACTTAAAGGTGCAAAAAACATGTGTACAGTTTATCAAATTGTGGTAAAATGGCCCTAGCTGGTTTCTCAGTGGTTAGAGCATCTGCCCATGAACAGAAGGGCTGTAGGTTCGATTCTGGTCAAGGGCATATACCTCCATTGCAGGCTCAATCCCAGCCCTGGTCTCTCTCTCCCTCCCTCCCCTCTACTCTCTCTAAAAATTAACAGGAAAAATATCCTCGGGTGAGGATTAACAACAACAAAAAAGTTGTAAAATGAATCCCCTTGTAACCAACCTTCCCACCCAGGTAGAGAAGTAGAACATCGCCAGTGCCCCAGAGCTATAACACTTCTGGCCCGATCCTAACCTCTGCCTGTGCCCCAGCGGTCACCAGGACAGAGGCCAGGGAGCCGGCAGCTCAGGAAGCTCCAGGGCCCTTGCTTTTGTGGGCTCTTCGCAGCACATTCACTTTTCTTCGTAAAATTTGCAGAAGTCAACTGTTAGGGTGGCCGAAGGAGGAATGCACGAGGCCCAAAGTGGTAAAGGTTTAAAAATTTGTTAGGTCATCTGGGGACCACATGGGCTGAGGCCCCAAATGGCGCCAGCACCCATGGATGAGGAGTCGGAGGTTTTAAAGGACTCTAGGTGGGCTTTTTCGGTGGGGGACTCTCTGGGGGTCCGGATCCTGGGAAAGTCCGGAGGGGAAGGATAATGGTCTTAGTAGATGGAATGTGGTCTAAGCGAAAGGGAATGTCGGTTGAGAAGTGGCCTAAAGGTCAGTTCCCAGGGGAGGGGGTATCCATTCAATTATTTGATCAGACCTAACATAAACATTTCCCCACATTCAGTTAAGACCTCTTTGTACTTTCAGTTAAGACCTCTTTGTACTCATTCATGTCCCATTCTTTGTCTTAAATAGGCTTCCCCCCCAAATTGTATTAGCTTCAGGGCCCACAAAATCTAGATCTGCCCCTAGACCCACTGTCATGACCATGAGGCATTCTTTGCTTCCAGATGGATTACACAATGTGAAACTGTCCATTTCCCATTTTAAAATGTTCCAGTATTTCCATGAGCTCCGACCCTTGGCTGCTCGGGGAGCTGCTTAGAGAGAATGGACTGGCTTTTCACAGCAGCACGGTATATGGTTTGGGGTTTGTTTCACAGAAATGGACCACTCGAGCTGGGGACAGGCCTCTGCTTGGCTTTCTCTTCTTTATGAGACAGACAGGGACCCACAGAGGGGAGCGAGGCCAGTCAGTCATCTCCCGAACTCGTGCCTCCAAGGCAGAGTCGCTAACAGAAGGCTAGCTTGTTAGACACAGAATATTTACAACAAATTTGAATCGTCTGCCACCATTTAAGAGTCAAAAGATTTCACGCAAAACATTGGCTTTCTGACTTCCTCTGAGCATGTGGAAGATGTGACCACTCTGGCCCCCATTCCCTGAGGGCCGAGGGCCGGGCACTGACTGGGTGGAGCTGAGGAGCAGCTGCTTGCTGAGGCCACGCCTCCTCCCTGAACCGCCATTCCCTCACTTAGGGGTGTTATCTGAGTGTTTGGTCCCTTTAGGCATTTGGGAACCGGCTCTAACCTAGTATCTTGTGTTAGTACAAAATGGTCTCTTCGGTGATTTTGAAAAATTAAATTTAAAGCCAGCAAGGAACAGGCTCTCCCAAATACTACAAGATGCCTTTCTTGCCTATAGTTCCTGAGCTCTTTACAAAGCTGCGTGTAAGGAACCTCCCCAAATGGAATTAAGTGATCTAAGTGTACACACGAATAAAATTAGAAATGTGCAAAGGTTCCTCTCAAGTGACATAACTTCCCACTTAGAAGCAGTAGGAAGCACTAGGTCTAACTCTGTCGTTCCTGAATTTTTGTGTGAATCAAAATCTCACCTGGAGACCTGAAAACAGATTGCTGAGCCCATCCCCAGAGTTTTTTCCGGCTCAGTAGGTGTAGAGTGGAGCTGAGAGTGTGCATTTGTAAGAGGTTCCCAGCTGCTGCCCCTACTGCGGGCCCTGGAGCACTCCTTGAGAATCCCTGATGCGTGCCACTCAAAATGTGGTCCCCAGGCTAGATGCCCGGGAGCTGGCCAGGAATGGAGACTCTCGGGCCCTCTTTAGACCAGTGGAATCAGGATCTGCAGGTGGTTTGCAGGAATGTTACATGTTGAGATGCACTGGTCTAACTTGTCCATTACAAAACCTTCCTGGTTAAAGAAAAAAAACACCAAAAAACACAAACCCTTAGGCCATTTGATAAATATACAGAATACCAGGCCTTTCCCTTAGAAATTCTTTAGAAATCTATTTTTCCAACCATTCCAGGTGATTCTTATCATCAGGAAAGTTTAGGCTAAGGATAGTATTAACCTTTTGCACTCAGATGTCGAGTGTGACTCGACACGGTTAGCATTAGAATAAAGGAATCGAGAAAAAAGCAAGCGAGTGCAAAGGGTTAATAAATCTAAAGAAAGAATCATATATATAAAAGCCTAAGCAACCTGAACATCCGGAACGACCGGTGGCTATGATGCACACTGACCACCAGGGGCCAGACGCTCAATGCAGGAGCAGCCCTCTGGTGGTTAGTGTGCTCCCACAGCCAACCTCCCTAGGCCGGCTGACCTCCCATGGTTCCTCCTCCTGGCCAGCAGGCCCCAATCACCTGATGGGGGCCAGGACCCAGGCTGGGACAGGGAACCGGGGGTGGGTGGTGGCGGACATGGCCCCTTTCCCATGGGGGCCGAGGGCCGGCTCCCTCCTTGGGGCCAGCGGCCAACCTCCCATATCCCGTCCCTCCCCCCAGCTGGCAGGCCCTGATTGGCCCACCACCCACCTGCCATAGTGGCGGTGTGGTAGTGAGGGAAGGAGGAGGGGGGGAGGTGGAGAACCCTGCGGTGGCGGGGTGCTGATGATGGTGGCACCGGCATCTGGCGTCCATTCCTTCCACGCCTGGCCCGGCGACCATCGCCTCCTCTCTGGCCTGGACCTGATTGGCCTGGCCCCGATCGGCTCTGATCACCAGCCAGACCTAGGGACTTCACCCGTGCATGAATTTCATGCACCAGGCCTCTAGTATGTTAATAAAATGAGATGAGCAAATGAAACATAAAAAACTGGGAAATTCCAGAGGAGAAAATTGGTAGCATGTCTTCAACCATGTGGGGCTCTATAGCTGCTGGTATGCATTCCTTTTGTGGAGAGAGACACATTAAATCATCAGATCCTCTAACAAGCACCAAGCTCCTTTTATCTGGGTCCCTTCTCCTCAAGAAAACTTGTCATTATAATTTGGCTTCCATGTGCTTTTAAAACCAGGAGAAACATACCAGTCAAATCAATACTCTACGTATTCTGATGTGAGTGACAAGTACATTTCTCACTGGGAATCAAGAAATCAAGGTGTTGACATATTTTTCTGTAGGTTCTATTAGTGTCTTCAAGAGATCAAAACACCTTTGTTTTAATAACAAAATTGAATTGGTAGGCATGTGTTTATCTTATTTTATTTGAGGAAAGGACAAATAAAGTAGATTTCACTATGTTGTTTTTAACTTTTTTAATATACATTCATTTAAGCAAGTCGGATTTTTTTTAAAGGAAAATTACATTAGCAAATAATAGAAGTGTGTAAAATATACAAGAAATGAAACATCTAAAAAATAGTGGATGAGGAAACTATCTTTAAATGAATAAATTCCTCAGTGTTGCCCTGTCTGGTGTGGCTCAGTTGGTTGGGTGTCATCCCAAGCACTGAGGGGTCCGTTCCATTCCCAGTGGCGTGTGCTCGGGAGGCAGCTAGTTGATGTTTCTCTCTCCCTCTCCCTTCATCTCTCTTTAAAATCAATTTAAAAACATATTTAAAAAACTCATTGTTTTTACTAGTGAAACATCAAGCTTTAGTTAAGTCACATTTTCCTCCTTCACCTGTCTCCACTATTCTCCAGGAGGAGGGTGACATTTTACCCTTCTGCTTAAAAGAACTGCACCATCAGAGTCCACCTACTATACATTTTTTCCAGACATCAGGTATGTCCGACATCCTTTCGCAAATTCCAAATCTCTGAGAGTTGCACTCATTGCCTGTCCATCCACCACTCAATCCCACAATTTTCATCTGAGAGATTAGCAAACTCCCTGTCAGTGTGGAAGCATGGTATTTCTGTTAAGGTTTCAAGTGAATAATCTTATTCTAGAAAAGAAGCAATCAGAGGACCCGTTTGTCTGGAGGATGTTTGTCGGGAGGAGTGCTCCACCCAAGAAAGGTGGTGTCTGTGGTGTGGGGAATGACTCAGCAGAGGAGTCTCCTCAGCTCCCTCCACAGAGCTACAAATGCCAGTCTCTCCTCACTCAAGCCTACTCCTCTCCACTCTCCCTCCACCAAACCCAGGGGGAGTGGCTGAGAGTGAGACTTTGTGATTGGCCTTTTTAAGAGGGTGTCTGTGTCCCTAGCAGACTCCGGTCTGTGCTGGAGAACAGAATCCCCACTGATTTTCACAGCCAGATGTTATGTGGGTGTCTCTTCCTTTCTCTGGTGCTGTGGGCTAAGAAGCCTGGTTTGAGGTTGAGACCCCACCCTTCTCGGGGGAACTTTGCAGTTGGATCTCCCCCTAGAATCTCAGCAGCCACCTGTGGGAGTGGGGCTAGCCCTTTTCACGTCTTCGCCCTTCCTACCAGTCTCCATGTGGCCTTTTCTGTAAATCCTTGGTTACAAGACTTCTCTTCAGCTAGTCTTCAGTTGGCTGTTCAGGTTGACTGCTCTATATTTAAGTTGTAATTCTAGTTTGGTCCTGGGAGTTGGTGAGTGTAACCTACCTTTTAATATATATATTTTTATTTGGAACCATGGAAATGCATTATCTATTCAAAAATTAAATTAATACTTCTTTGAGAAGAGACTAACAATATTTACATGACCAAGGAACTAAAGACCTATGGCTTATTTTGCTATAATAAATCTTCAATAATTATTTGATGCCTTGTATTAATGTGAAATGACTCCAGGTGAAGGTGTGTGATGGGCCAGGCCTCTGAGAGCAGAAGGGAAGGTCCAGGGCCAGTGCTGCCCATCATGGAGGAGGCAGTCTGCGTACACTGGCACATCCAAAATGGGCGCTCCAAGTGGGGCCGGGTGGGCACTAGGGGAACAAACTTGGGCGGAATGCCAGTCTGAATTACAGTGAACATGAGCCTGCTTTCAGTAATAGAAGAAACCACATGTTCTTATGATAGAGGTGGTAATAATAAAGGATTAAGAAAAATTGAGAGAAGTCCCCAAGTTATCTTTTTGTTGTTTTTAGTGGTGTTTGTTTTGTTTTGGTGAGGAGGGAGTGAATTTGGAATGAGAATTATAATTATTTCTAATCTAATCAGAAGGGTGGCATGTATGAAGAATGATGTTAGCCACCTAGGAAGGAGGGAGGTACAGCAGGGCTGTGGCTTGGAGGTTTAAGAAGCAGTACTCACTGTACTTGCAACTCACTGTGAGAGACTGAGCCAGTTAGAGGCACCAAGGCATCCTGATTCCTGGGATCCAGAAGGTGAGAGACAAGTGTCTGGGTGACAGGGTAAGCACTAGTATCAGGACTGTTTTGCACCCCCTGCTCCAGAAGGAATGGTGTCCCAGGGTTATTCACAGGGAGGGGGCTGTGTGACTGAGAGCTGTGGGCCGGGCCCCCTGGGATGCCCTAAACACAGCCTGGTGGGGAGGTGCCTCTAATGCCCTCGGGGAGCAGTGAGTCATCAGTAGGAAGAAACCAGTGACCCAAGGTTCCCTGCTCTGGGCACGGAGCAAGCTTTTGGGCACATCCAACTCCTCCTCTCTCACCATGTCCCTCTTTCTGGGTGTCTTGAACTTTGATGTGAATATCTAGTGCTTTTTTGAGATCCTCTGATGAAAGGTGCAACAGAAAGGCAAAGCATTACTATTAACACTGTAAATATTTTAATGACCAGAGCAGAAGTGCCACAGAACATACACTGAGTGGCCAGATTATTATGATCTCTGAGCGCATAATAATCTGCCCACTCAGTGTATATCCTATATAATAAAAGGCTAATATGCAAATTGTCCCCTCGACCAGGAGTTCGACCAGCAGGCAGGCCGGCCAACTGCCCATGTCCCCTCCCCCTGGCCAGGCTGGCCGGACCCCACCCATGCACGAATTCATGCACCGGGCCTCTAATCCTATCTAATAATAGCGTACCATGTAAATTACCATCACTCCGCTACGCCCACGATTGGGCGGCGGAGGCTGGGGGACGGGACTCAGGGTGGCCTATCCGGCCATTGTGAGGCACGGATCCGCTGCCACTGAGCAGGGCTATCCTGCTGTTGAGAGGCGAAGGGGGCGGGACTCCTGCCCCCTGTGCCTCTCAAAGGCCAGATCTGGGCCACTGAGGGGGTCCCACCCTCTGCGCCTCTGAACAGCAGGGGAGACCCCCTCAGCGGCCGTGGACCATCAAAAGTGGGGGAGCGAGCTCTGGCCTCAGTCAGCGAGCCACGGAAACCCGGCAGAGGATGGAGAGCAGCGACGAGGAAGACATGGAGAAGCACCGCATCCACCTACGCCCCGTCACTCTGCGCACACGCTGCACCTCCTGCCCTGTGAAGTCCGGGTTAACCGGCCGCCCCTGTGGGGCGCTTTTTCACCCCGGCCATCCGTCAGGGTCCCGATGGACTCGAAGTGTCCTTTCGGGGCCGCAGTCTGAGGGGCGAGGAGGTGGAGGTGCCGCCTGGCCTGCTGGGATACGTGATGGTGATGGAAGAGCAGTCGGTGGGGAAGCAGGACTTTTCAGCGGGATCCGACAAGGAGGAGCAGGAGCTGGTGGAACCCCCGGAGGCGCTGGAGTGGGACTTCGACCGCTTTATTCCTGCCTCTGCCAGTTTCAGCCGCTTCACCCTGTGGGGCCTGGAGAGCATCCCTGGCCCGGATGCCAAAGTGCGTGCGGCCCTGACCTGGCCCAGCCTCGCGGAAGTGATCCATAAACAGGTGCCGCAGGACTGAGAACCAGCGCTTGAAACTGGAAGCCACCGATCCCTTCACCGGCTCTCCACTTTGGATCCACTGAGTCCACCACCCCAATAAATGAGCTCTTTCACAGCAAAAACAAAAACAAAAACAAAAAAAACAAAAGTGGGGGACCTGGGTGCCTGTCTGCTCTGGCACCAGGCCTTTCAGAAGCCTCCGCCGAGCCGGAGGCTTCTGAAAGGCCTGGTGCACAAGTGGACAGGCACCCAGCTCCACCGTGAAAAGCGAAAGCGTGTAGGGGACCCTGCACGTGCATGATTCAATCATGCACTGGGCCTCTAATATATATATATACACATACACTGAGTGGCCAGATTATTATGCGTTCAGAGATCATAATAATCCGGCCACTCAGTGTAGATGCATATTTCAACTTCCAATATTTCTAAAAGAACGAGTTAAGAATAGCAAGAGTGAGAAGAGAAGCTGATTGTGGAGGAAAAAAAGATGGTGAGTTCAACTAAGGAAGAGACCTCCCTGTTCTGGTCCCAGCAGAAGTGGTGATGCCCACCCACCCACACTGAAGCTGAAGCCAGACACCAGGGTCTTTGTTCCTATGCACACGTGTGACAACTGATGGGGCAGATGGAGCGAGTCCAGGCCCAGCCTTCATGCAAGAGGTGAGCTGCTTCCGGGCGTGCTGCTGTCCGTTAGTGCACAGGCCAGCCTGGGAGCAGTGTCCCAAAGGGCGGGGAAGATGGGGCTCCCCCTGACAATACCACCTGGGAGACACTGGAGCAGGCTAGAGCTGTGGAGGGAGCAGAGAGGGGACAGGGCGATGCATGTCCAAGCAGGGTGTTTCACGCCTGCCGGACCTGGAAATTTTGCTGGCAAGAGAAACCAGCTGGGCTAAATTAGAGCAGTTTCATAATTGCTCTCGAGCAATAACTGGAGTTAGAAATTAATAACTACCAGTTGAATATAAATGATGTTCCAGGCCCAGCGCTAAAGGCAACATCTACATTTTCTCATTTATTCTCCAAAACAACCCTATGTGGTCGTGCTGCCGGCCCATTTTACATGGAAAGTGTCTTGCCCAAGACACTACTATAAATAGCATGGTTAGGGTCTGAATGCAAACATTTTAACTTCAAAGTTGCTTGATTACAATGCTATGCGGCCTCCCCAATGATTAGAAAGCAACCATCAGGGCTCTTAAATTTTGTTGTTTTCTTGCTTATTATAGGCCTGAACACATTGCATCGAGAATGCTATTGTCAAAGATAAGGTAGCAAATTGCTTTCTTCCAACTATATGACTCTGGTTTTGATCCATGCCTACAATACAAATGGGTCTTATCCAAAAGAAGAGCTACTTCCCCCCGCCCCCCCCCCCCCCCGCATTGATTTTTAGAGAGAGTGGAAAAGAGCGGGAAAGACAGAGAAAAATATCAATGTGAGAGAAACACATTGATTGGTTGCCTCCTGCACACACTAGGACTAGGGCCCGGGCGTGCCCTTCACCGGAATCGAACCCAGGACCCTTCTCCCTGCAGCCAATGCTCTATCCACTGAGCAAAACTGGCTAGGGCAAAAGAAGAGCTACTTTTAAGTCAAGAAGATGTGTACCGAGGTCTATCTTCCCTACCGGACCGCAGCCCAGGCTTCAGTATTTGGTGCCTCTTTTGGACTCACTGTCTTGTCTTCTATTTTCCAATCTGTACTCCAGACTGTGGGCTGAAATAACTTTGAAAAACTTGTCGGAGAATCTCCAGGACTGCCAATTGCCTCCAGAATAAATCCTTTCCCTGCTGGGCAGCCACTCCCCAACCTCTCTCTGCCACACCACAGAGAGAGCTGCTGGCTCTCTCTGCGCCGGACACAGTGTGCTCTCAGGCCTTAGTTACTCGCCCTTGCCAGGCCCTCTTCCTGTAACGGCCTTGCCTTACCTCCTTTCTCCATCTGGCCAATGGTTGTCATGCAAAGCCCAGGCCCAGTATCATTGCTGCTCCCTCAGCTTCCTGACCCAAAGCAGGATTTATATTTCCCCTCACCTGTTCCACCATGGCCCCTAGTGCACAGGTGTATTATATTACTACCAATCCATTATAGGCCTTTTTCTGTGCAGCTGGATTCTGTTTCCATTCCTTAGGGTAAGGGCAAAACCTACTCCTTACCATCTTTGTTTCCAGAGGCTGTAGAACACAGCAAATGCTCTATCTTAGGAAGAAACAGAGGAAGTCACATACCAGGGAACTGCTGACCCAGCACACAACTGGCGATGAACGGATTCAGCCGGTAGGTGGGCAATTGGCCTAACTGGTTTCAAATTCCTTCTTACACATTATCACCTGTGAGCAACACAGTCACTTAATGAAATAAATACCTTAGAGTAGTGGTCGGCTGCCGAAAACCCAATCATTGTCACTAATAGAGAGATGTGAAACCTTAATTGCTCTGAAAGGTCGGAGCTAATCACTCATTGTTTAGTTGAGACATTGGTAGCTAAAGCAGCCTCCACCTGTTACTCTTATGTAAATTCTTGCTGATTGGCTATTATTAGAATTTCCTGCCTAAAAGATATGGGTGTATCTCATAACCTTAATAAAAGGGATAGCAAGGCCAAAGCAAGGCAGTAATCCTCCCCCTAGAGGTGGACTCCCGCCTGGCCCCCAATCTTCCCAAATTAATACTTTTCTAGTCTTTCATTTGCGTGCGGCCTTCTCCAGAACCGGAACCCTGAACCACGCGGGACGTGAAAGGGGTTCCCACAGTCGGCAAACTCATTAGTCAACAGAGCGGCAAACCGCGGCTCTTGAGCCGCATGTGGTTTGCGAGCCGCCGTTTGCCGATCACTGCCTTAGAGGACTCTACCTTGTTCCACTGAAGGATATGAAAGAGTGAAAAAGCAACTCGAAATTTCTACCAGAGCACCTCTGCTTTTCCCTCAATACAGTTTTGTTTGGACAGGAGAAAAGACTCTGTTGCTGAGACTATAGTTTAAAATGCAGCCCTAATCGGTTTGGCTCAGTGGATAGAGCGTCGGCCTTCGGACTGAAAGGTCCCAGGTTCGATTCCGGTCAAGGGCATGTACCATGGTTGCAGGCACATCCCCAGTAGGAGGTGTGCAGGAGGCAGCTGATCAATGTTTCTCTCTCATCAATGTTTCTAAATCTCTATCCCTTTCTCTTCCTCTCTGTATAAAAAAATCAATAAAATATATTAAAAAAAATAAAATGCACTGGTTTGGATGGCCTAGTCCTTACCTATCTCCCACCTACGTATCTGTAAGTACTTCTTCCTAACTAGTTTCCCAGCTGATAGTCTTTTCTTCCTCCATCCAACTTGCATATTGTGTATTTGAATTATAAAAGTTTACATGGAACATGTTAATTACAAAACAGAATGATAGATCCTCCCTTCCCCCAACTGATGGACGGAGTATGACGTAAACTCCACCTGCAGCACGGACATTCCTGAGCACCTAACCAGGCACCTTATATGGACTGTACATTGAACCACCAATCAGCACCTGCCAAATACCCTAAGCCCCCGATTCCTAAGTCCCTAATCATGTGCCTTACATGAAACCACCAATCAGCGTGTGCTGAGTACCCTAAGCCCCATCCCTTCGCTTTCCTCCCCTCAAAAGGCATGTTCACCCCGGCACGTGTGCTTTTTCTCCTTTGGAAGGCAGTCGGGCAGGGGTCTTCTCCTCCAATAAAGCCTGTGTCCTGGTTTTCTCCGGCCCCCTGTCTCATCTTTCACAGAATTGTATAATAAATCAAACCAACCAACCACCCAGTCCTTCAACTAAAACATTAATGGTAGCTTACATCTCCCTGCATCTACCTCACCAAGCTGAACCCTGTGCCTAATACCGGGAGCTAATCACCGTCTTCAACTTTGAACTTTTTATTCTATAATCATGCATTGCTTAACAACAGAGGCACATTCTGAGAAATGTGTCATTGATGATGTTGTCATTGTGCGAACATCATAGAGTGCACTTGCACCGACCTAGATGGTATTGCCTACTTCACACCTGGGCTGTATAGTCTAGGGCCTAGACTCTAGGCTCTAAACCCATGCATCATGTTACTCTACAAAACAACATGAGATCAAATCAAGCACAAGAGAAAATGATTCAATCAAGAGACTCCATGAAGAAAAGATGTCTGAGGCTGCTGCTGGTGTGACATGGCACACTTTTACAGTAAACTTTTATAAGTAGAAAGAGTACATTCTAAAACAACAATAAGAATATAGTAAATACATAAACCAGGAACAGTTGTTTATTAGTTTTATCAACTCTATGTACTGTATATAATTGCATGTGCTATACAGTTATGTGACTGGCAGTGCAGGTGTGTTTACACCAGCATCACCACAAACACGTGAGTAATGCGTTGACACTATGACAGCTGGGAGACAGCTCCACTATAATCTTACGGGACCACCATGTGTATGCAGTCTGCTGACTGCAATGTTGCTCTGCTGCCTGTGACTATATATGCATACACATATGTGTACACATACACACATGTTTATATATGTATCATTATATACTATGTGCTAGAATATATTATTAATATTTAACTTGGATACATTTAGAAAAAGTAATTTTACAGAAAGTGTGGCTAAGCGTAGAAAGCCTCACTGTGCTAAATACTTTTTTCATGCTTTCATTAGGAAAAAGATTTCTATTTTATTTCTTCATTTTTGTCTAGACCCTGTTTGTTGCTATTACTCATAGATATATGGCCCTCTGCATTTTCCCATTTCCACTGAAGTATTCATTGTTTGTTGAATGAGTTATTGCTGCATATGAGACTGTATTATATGTTGTGGAGAATACAAAGAAATGTAAAAGATGGTCTCTGCTTTAAGATGCCTATGATTTAATTGGGAAAATAAGACATAATTATGTCAAAATCTATGTGGGAAACATCAGGTTCAAAATTAATCTGTCTCCTGGCTGCCAAGGAAGCAATTCTGTTGTCAAGAAAGTGATGAGAAAGGTACCAAATACTAAAATTGGAAATGCTGAGTTCTCAGATAAATGTGATTACACAGCTTGGTTAGAATGTTCACTTTTCCAATGAGGCACCATGGAAGTCAGTACCCTGAGATGTGAGGGGGAGAAAATGGATGCCATCTGACTGGTGCAGAAAACAGGTATTGCAGGAGCCAGGTACCGAGTTCTGTGAGCAGCTATGATCAGGTAGCGTGTACAAAGGAAGGAGAACCCAGGGGGTAGTAGTTGGGGGGGAGGGTGGTGGAAGTCAGGGACTAGCAATGAAGAAGCAGGGATTCTCTGCTGAAAGTGAGCGAGCTGTGTTCTACATTTAGGAGCAGACCTGTCCAACTGGAGTGGGAGGTGCTTGGGGGGCGGTGGGCACTGTAAGGGAAAGGTGTGAAATTTAGGTTGGGCCCCACTGAAACTGGCCAGGAAGGGCAGGTTTGGATTTTATCTTGCAAGCAGTGGTCGCATTGAATTATTTGTTAGCGGGGAAGTTTAGCTGGCTACTAGAGCCCCTTTAAGAAACTGACATCATTTCACAAGGTTGAGCAGGTGCTACCCTATGACCTAACATCCCACTTTTATAAATGCACAAATGCACTGGTGCACTAAGACTGTGCATTGCTGCCCTGACCGGTTTGGCTCAGAGGATAGAGCAGGCGTCCTCAAACTATGGCCCGCGGGCCACATGCGGGTGTTCTTGCCATTTTGTTTTTTTACTTCAAAATAAGATATGTGCAGTGTGCATAGGAATTTGTTCATAGTTTTTTTTTTTTTTAACTATAGTCTGGCCCTCCAACTGTCTGAGGGACAGTGAACTGGCCCCCTGTTTAAAAAGTTTGAGGACCCCTGGGATAGAGCGTCGGGCTGTGGACTGAAAGGTCCCGGGTTCGATCCCAGTTGAGGGCATGTACCTTGGTTGCGGGCACATCCCCAGTAGGGGGTGTGCAGGAGGCAGCTGATCGATGTTTCTCTCTCATGGATGTTTCTAACTCTTTATCCCTCTCCCTTCCTCTCTGTAAAAAAATCAATAAAAATATATTTTAAAAAAATGTGCATTGCTACATTTCCCACAATGGCAAAGCACTGGAAACCATCTGAGTTGTTCAGCGGGAGAAGGGGTAAGGAATTGTGGTATGGTTCCCACTGGAATACTATGTAACAACAAAATAAACCGGCTAAGAGCATCAACAGGGGTGAATCTTGGAATCACAATACTGAGTGAAATAACATGTTCTAGGAGATACAGTATGGCGCTACTTTTACAGACTTCCATAAGCAGCAAAATCAACTATATGTATATACACTGAGTGGCCAAATTATTATGATCTCTGAACGCATAATAATCTGGACACTTAGTGTATATCCTATATAATAAAAGGCTCATATGCAAATTGTCCCCTCGACCAGGAATTCGACCAGCAGGCAGGCTGGCCAACGCCCATATCCCCTCCCCCTGCCCTCCCCCTGGCTAGGCTGGCCGGACCCCACCCATGCACGAATTCATGTGTGTGCGCGTGCACACACACACACACACACACACACACACACACACACTCTGAGTGGCCAGATTATTATGCGTTCAGAGATCATAATAATCTGGCCACTCAGTGTATATATATGTAGACTTCAATTTTGACTTAATTTATTCTACTTCTTTTTGTTTGTTTAATCCTCACCTAAGAATATTTTTCCCATTGATTTTTAGAGACAGTGGGAGGGAAGGGAAGAGACAGAGAGAGAAACATTGATGTGAGAGAGACACGTCGATTGGTTGCCTTCCGCACGCACCCCGACCGGGGCCAGGGAATTGAGCCTGCAACCGAGGTATGTGCCCTTGACTGGAATTGAACATGGGACCTTTCAGTCCATGGGCTAACGCTCTATCCACTGAGCCAAACCGGCTAGGGCAATTTCTTCTACTCTTTAAAGAATATACAGTAAACTATATTCTTAGAAAAGTAGTCAAGTGCTGCACAATGATGTTTTTGTCAAGGACTGCTTACATCTAGGACGGCGGTCCCACAAGGTTATAATGGAGCTGAAATGTTCCTATCGCCTAGTGACACAGCCATCGTAGCATCCTAGCGCAAAGGCTGCAAAACCCAACAGGGCTGTGGTTGCCACGGCAAACAGCTTTACGCTGGGTGTGGATGCGGGTGACACTGGGGAGCTTCTAGAGGTGTTCCTGAGGAATTAGCTAACGAGGAGTGCATAGCTGAAGAAGAGGCAAGAGAAGAAGAACCGGCAGAAGAAAAAAGAAGGCCCAACCCCCAAGGAACTTCTTAGTGAACGCTGTTAGCAGAAGCTTTTGCAGATTGCATCAAGCTCCTTAAAAAGTTTGAAAACACGGACCCCAACACTGAAAGGTTTTCATTAATAGGAATGTTCGTGATGCCTTATGTACTTGCAAGCAAATCGCTGATTAAAAAAAAAAAGAGAGAGAAACAAATGAAGTGAATGACCATGGACGTATTTCTGAGGAGCAGCCCCTCCTCAGGAGGAGCCTGGGGGTCCTTCCGGAGGTGCTCCAGAAGAAGGCACTGCCATCGCAGGTGACGGCTCCTGAAGTGGCCCAGCCCTGAAGACACGGCAGGGGGACCCGCGGCGGACGCGGAAGACACATCTTGATGACCCTGACCCTGTGTAGGTCTAGGCCAGTGGTCGGCAAACTCATTAGTCCACAGAGCCAGATATCAACAGGACAACGATTGAAATTTCTTTTGAGAGCCCAATTTTTTAAACTTCAACTTCTTCTAACGCCACTTCTTCAAAATAGACTCGCCCAGGCCATGGTATTTTGTGGAAGAGCCACACTCAAGGGGCCAAAGAGCCGCATGTGGCTCGCGAGCCGCAGTTTGCCGACCACGGGTCTAGGCTAACGTGTGTTTTTGTCTTAGTTTTTAACAAAAGGTTTAAAAAGTAAAAAAAAAAAAAAAAAAAACTTAAATAGAAAAAAGCTTATGGAATAAGGATGTAAAGAAACACTATTTTCGTACAGCTGTATAATGTGCTTGTGTTTCCCACTGTGTTACAGTTGCCTACAGTATTCCATACAGTGTTTGTTGTTAAGTGGTGCGAGACTGTATATATATTTGTACAACCTTAGTAGGTGCAATAAAGGCAAAAGCAGTCTAGCAGAAACTTTGCAATCACAAAGACAAGATCTAACACCCATGCCTGTAAACTCCCCAATAAACTCCCTAAGAAGGTGAAAACAAAACCTCGGTTGAGTTTAGCGCTAGCCACCTGTCCCTGAAATGTGTTACTGTCGTTTTTGTCATGAGTGTAACTGGGAAATAACCCACTGAGTTAAATGACCTTTTCTCCTCCACTCATTCTCTTCTGATAAAGTTGCGCCCGTCTTCCTAGAAGAGACCACACTGTATAAAATTTGAGGCAGAAGCAAGCCGTAATAGCTTCCAATAAAAAAGTATAATTCAATTTTATTAGTATGAAATACTTTCAGATAATTTATTATTTGTGATCAAAGTGTATGATTCTCAAATATGAAAGGGCTTTAACATAATCACAGAATCACTGAATAAAACTGCTGTTTCCAGACCCCGAGAAAAGCAGGAAGGCACTTGCTGTTTTGGTGTAGAGATACTGCACTTAAGATAATGTTTCGCCGGCCATCTCTTTGACGGGAGTGTCTTCTGCTTCCCTTGCGTCAGGTTCCTCTTACTCAAACTCGACTAAAGGAGCGTGTCGCTTGGCCTGAGCGCCTTCTTTGTAGAGCACTCTCTTGATGGTGCCGTCCTTCGGAGCCTTTATGGTGTGCTGCAGGGACACAAGACACCACAGGGAACGGCTGGGACACTCATGAGGACCAAGCACATGCCGAAGTCAGAGTGAAAAATGAAGCCAACTGCTCTGATGCTTTGTCGTCTATCAATGTTTCCCAGCCTTGCTCACGTCACAGAACAGAGAAAATAACATGTTCCTGGTGCGCCCGTGGGCTGACACCCCGGTAGCCCACCCAAGGTCACCAACTAGGAAGCTCCCCACCTTCACAGGAGAATCGCACCTGGGAAGCTTTTAAAAAGCGTTGGGCCCCTTTCTGGGAGATCCCAGTTTCAACGGGTGCAGGGAAGTTGTTTTGTTTTGTTTTTTTCTTAACATATTTTATTGATTTTTTACAGAGAGGAAGGGAGAGGGATAGAGAGTTAGAAACATCGATGAGAGAGAAACATCCACCAGCTACCTCCTGCACACTCCCTACTGGGGATGTGCCCGCAACCAAGGTACATGCCCTTGACCGGAATCGAACCTGGGACCTTCTATCCACTGAGCCAAACCGGTTAGGGCAGGGAAGTAGTTTTTAAAAGTTCCCAGGTGTGGCTGACAAAGTGTGGCCAGGTCTGAGAACCACTGGCCTATAATTTCCAACCACCTGCAAACCTAAAGAGCTAATTTAATATGACGGAGGTTTTCACTTTGACACTGAGCGTTGGCACCCTAGGTTTGGCCCTGGAAAATACCCATAGCGAATATTCAGTTGGGTTATTGCCTGAATCTAAGATATTAATGATTTCATTAATTTCAGAATCAAACGACAGGTGCGATGTCACAAAATTAAAATGAGAAGAATGTTTGTTTTTTCCTGCAGTTAAAGCTTTATCAGCCCATGGCCCTTAATATGTAAAATGGTATTAACTTACTAAATAAGGGAAAAGAACAATTAGGTCTGCTAAGCGCCCACAGTTTACCTGGCAACGGACCTCACGATGGCACGTACTTACCTCCATCTTCATGGCGATCATGACCATTAGAGAGTCTCCAGCTTTCACCTTGTCTCCAGCTTTTACAAGCACCTAGAGGTCCAGAGGGACAAGTTAATCCTTGGACACACAGCGGTCCTCTGTGGTCCACAGAGCTGACACATAAACGAACACCGCGGACGCATGAGTCTGTGGCTGTCCTGTCTGCCAAAGACAAACGCACCAGCGGAGACCTGCAGGGCAGCCTGGCATCGCGGGCACTGTTGTCAGCGGGAGGCACTACTTGGTTCCCCATTCCCACCCCCAAGCCATCTAGTTTTCCTGGAAACAGATTAATATGTCTTATGTATCTTGAGACCCTTTTGTTTTCTTCATGAGTGTACAGACAAGACATACCACCCATGCATATGGACAGCAGTGTGGTGACTGTGGAGGGAGGGAGGGTGGGTGGAGGTGGAAGAGGGCATAGAAGAGATAAATGGTGATGGGAAACAATAAAAGAGAGAGAGAGAGAGAGAGAGAGAGAGAGAGAGAGAGAGAGACAGACAGACATACCACCAACTGGGGAGAACTACTATACTTGAATGTCTTCACCATAGTCAGAGTAGGAGGCCTTGCCTCTTTGTCTAGTTTTTAGGTTGTCTAGGATACAGTGTTTCAGGTCCTCTGGCCCCGTGCAGTAAATGTATAGACTATCTTCAGGTGAAAGAATTATACTTGTTGGCAACCCCAGGAAAATCTGTTTTCCTTTTCATATGTATAAATGAACTCATGCAGCCCATATGGTCTCACTGTTTGCTTGTTTTTGCTAAGAGTTATCAAGGAGTGTTTGGAAACACAGAAAACTCAGGCTCTACAGAACCAGTACTATGAAAAATGAGAAAGAGCCGTGAAAGCCCCCCACATCTGCAATGCTGGGCGAGGCCTTGGTGTCAGAGGAAATCAATGGTCTGGGTTTAGGGCCCAGTTTTGGGGAAAACATGCATCTTTAAATGTAAGACCCTATTCTGCACCCTGTGCAGCACTGCCCACGTCCTGGGAGGCCTGTGGGGACTGAGAGTGAATGAGTTAAAGGCAGAATGGAGTCTCCAGCTCACACTGCCTCTCAGCAAACATTTCTAGGGGAACGTTGGGTGAAATCACTCAAATTATTTATTTATTTATTTTTAAAAATTTCTTTATTGATTAAGGTATCACATATTTGTCCTCATCCCCCTCAAATTATTTAAATAGTTTTCTTCTTCCTTTTTTTGGAGTGGTACCAAGAAGATACAGTTGAATTTTTAAGACTTAAATGAATTTGAGGGGACGCTACTACATTCAAGTATTTAAAAGGAGACTTCTGACCTATTACCACTTGAGGGTGTATCAGTATGGATCTCAACTCTGGATACATACTGCACTCAACACCAAACCACGTTGTTCTCCACCAATATCAGTCTTTCACATTTTAACACTGATGCAGTTATGTACATTAGAGAAAAAGTCATTATTCATGATAAATTGCTGTTAAATTTAACAGTACAAAACAACCCTTTTGCCCTGGCCGGTGTGGCTCAGTTGGTTGAGCATCAAGGTCACCGCTTCGATTCCCAGGCAGGTCACATGCCTGGGTTGTGGGCTTGATCCCCAGTAGGGGGCGTGCAGGAGGCAGCTGATTGATGTTTCTCTAATTGATGTTTCTCTCCCTCTCCTTTCCTCTCTCTCTTAAAAAAAAAAAGTCAATGAAAACATGTTTAAAAAAGACAGCCCTTACGAATAATGCTTGGTGAATACTCTTATTTTAATCATAACAAGACAATTTAAATTATTTGTACTTTTATGGAAATTCCCATTTTCAAAATTTATGTTAACAGTGTTTATTGTAAATTAGGTAAATTGGTATTTTCACTGAAGACTGTAATATAGAACTTGAATCTATCATAGAGTCCCTTGATTTCTTGAAATGAATGCTTTCCAATGAATGATATTTAGAGAGGAGAAAAAGAACATATATGGTATAGTTCAACAAAGACGTCTATTGGGTCTTATTGGGCATTATTCTGCACACGTTCACATGGTTACCTTCTCAATGGTTCCAGTCATGGGCGCTATGGCACCTGCTTGAATTCCTTCTGAGCTCACTGAAGACAAGTATTTGGGGACTGGAATGTCAAACTGAACAGTTCCTTCCTATAAACAGGAAACAAACCAGAAATGAAATCAATATCTTGTTCCTATAATTTTACTAATATACCTGACATAATGATTATTTTCAAGCTATCTATTAAATGTTAGTCATCTTTAACACCAGGGTTCTAATCCAGCTTTGTGACCTTAAGAAAATTACTAAACTCCTTGGTTTTGGTTCCCATTATGCAGGAGTAATGGTATACAAGCCTCAGAGGGGATGCAAGGGATTAATATATATAACTGTTGGTAAAAGACAGCCACTGTCTGGAAGTCATTTTTAGTAACATCTCTGCCATCAAGTGCTTAGTCTGAGGGAGGAACTGTTCTTAACAATTATATTTATATAATTGTCACAATAACCTTATGAGGTAGGTATAGTTATTATTCCTGTTTATAGATGAACAGGAACTGAAGCCCAAGGTCACACAGCTGCTCAGTGGTTTGAATTTGAATGAAAGCAGCTTCATTTTCCAGAACGTAAGCTCTTCGCCACTCACCATCCTGCCTCCTCCATCATATGGTCACAGTGTACTGACTACGGGAAGGAATGCCTGGCAAAGTGAGGTCATCCTCGACTCCATATACTTTACTTGATGACTAAAGGCACCTCATCACTAAGGGCTGTGATCTGTGAGATGGTTCCCAAATGTGAGAAGACTCTGAAGAAACCACAGTATAGCTGATAACCCATGCAGAACCCTAAGGTCTCTTGATAAACTCCTAACCAAATCCACGCAAAGCCTGCCTCCATCATCTGCCAGGAGAACACCACTCACCCCACTCCCTTCCTACTGAACACCTTGCCCACAGGGAACATCTGGTCCAGCTCCTCTCCCAATGGCCACCTCCTCCCAAATCCCCAGGGTTTCAAGTATCAGGAGGATGGCGGTTGGGGAAAGTGTTAAGGTATCAAATCCCTGAGAGAACAGGCCCACTGAGCAGGGAGATATTCTGACAAGAAGGGTGTAAGGACATGTTTCAGAATTAAAGGAAGAAAACGAGTATGTGTCTATCAATGAGAATCTGTGTGAACAAAAGAACAAGAGATGGCGGGAAGATGGCAAAGAAACAGATCAGAGAGGGAAACACAGAAGAGATTGAAGGAAGTGGATCTTTCTAATCCTCTTATCTCTGGTCAAGCAATTTTCTCCCAACACCAACAGAGTTATTACAAAGAAGAGACCTTACCACAGAAAATAGGTAAATTGTGTTTTCCAGAATAATTAACTTAGTTTTACTAGAAACTCCATTTATAGAACATTTCATGTAAGTACAGTCTCCCTCACTATGAAGATCACCGAGTACTTGGAAAGTTTTATCTCCAATCTAAAAAAAAAGAAAAAATACAGAGAAGATCCTTAAAGTAAACGAACAACACTACATAATTAATAAAATCAGAATTAGTTTCAAAAGGTAACAGGTAAAATGTTTTTTGTTTTTTTTTAAAAAAAGTCATGTAGAAACTTTCCCCTTAAGATTCATAAACGAAATACTCTAGGTAGAAACAGCAGTAAGATAATGAGAGGAAAACATAGTTACATAACATATTCATAGCACTCACAATGCTACAGATAAAGGTTCATGCAAGAATAGCAATACATGTGAAATAGAAGCATAAATCAAATTAAGCAAAATTATTAAAATTTTGTTGGGTATATATATATGTATTACATGTTTGCATTCATTTCTGAGTATCCAAAGTCAAGTTTAGTTTTACTGTGCCAAAGTCAGTAGTGAAAAAAGCCAGAACCACATAATTAGATGGTATTTCTTTTATCTCACCAGCATGTAGATCCTATTTATGGGTTTCAGTTATGATTTAAGAAGATAAGTTAGCTGGATATTGACCACAATTTTCTCTAAGAGAGAGTTCCAAAGAACAGATTTTACACTTAAATCTTTCAAGGTAGCTGGCAAAAGGACATGAAACCATTCTATTTTAAAGAATGTTTTCTCTCATATACACTCAAACAAAATTTCCCTTACATACAGAAAATCCACTTAAATCTTCTGTGTTTATTTTTCATCTCAATTCCCATGATGTTAGTGTCAAAATCCCATGGCTACTCTTTTCAAATATATTATGTAGGCTAAGGTGAAATAGGTTATACTGCAGTATTTATACACTGCTTTCATCTATCCTAAATTAAATATGCTTTGTAACCCACTCAAACGGCCATATGAAACTTGGTAAAATTCTCAGGATATAAAGGTTAGATTGGGAACAGTTTTGTTTAAAGATTTACAATAGCACATTGTAAATTTGTGAATGTAGTTCCATGAGCAGATTAGAACAAATCTGCCAATTTACCATTTGTCAAGGGACAAAAAGGGGTCCCCAAATCAGTATTATATAAAATTTATTATATAACATTTAAAATACTTAGAAAATTCTCAATTTTGTCATATTGAATGGCACAGACACTCCCCAGATAGCTTTAGGAAACTGAAGTTATTTAAAAAAGGGGATGAAGAGTCACAGGGATGTAAAGTACGGCACAGGGAATATAGTCAATAATCCTATATAATAAAAGGCTAATATGCAAATCGACCGAATGGTGGAATGGCCGGTCGCTATGACGCGCACTAACCACCAGGGGGCAGACACTCAACACAGTAGCTGAGCGCCACTCAGCCAGAAGCTGGGCTCATGGCTGGCAAGCACAGCAGCAGTGGCAGGAGCCTCTCCCTCCGTGGCAGTGCTAAGGATGTCTGACTGATGGTCTAAGCCAGGCACTGGGCCTCAGCCAGCAGTGGGACATCCCCTGAGGGCTCCCGGACTGTGAGAGGGTGCAGGCCGGGCTGAGGGACCCCCCCAAGTGCATGAATTTCGTGCACCAGGCCTCTAGCATTATAATAATGCTGTATGGTGCTAGATGGGTACTAGGCTTATCAGGGTGATCACTTTGTAAGTTATATAAAAATCTGATCACTTTGTTATACACCTAAAACTCATATGAAACTGTATGTCAAATGTAATTGAAAAATTTAAAAGGGGAAAAAAAGTACCAATATGAATTATAACTCTTATAATTAAGGGAGGTAGACTTCCCATAATTTTTCTGACTGATAGAAAGAAAACCAATGTGTCTCTCCAAGTGTTGGGCAATCAAAAGCTTATCTATAATAATAAAAGCGCAATATGCTAATTAGACCGGACAGCCGAACAACCTTCTGGGTATCATTCTGGACATCCTTCCAGACGAAGCCGCTGTAGCGGGGGCTGAGGCAGAGGCAGTTAGGGGCGATCAGGCAGGCAGGTGAGCAGTTAGGGGCGATCAGGCAGGCAGGCAGAGTGGTTAGAGGCAATCAGGCAGGCAGAGTGGTTAGGGGCGATGAGGCAGGTAGGCAGAATGGTTAGGGGCAATCAGGCAGGCAGGCAAGTGGTTAGGGGTGATGAGGCAGGCAGGCGAGCAGTTAGGAGCCAGTGGTCCCGGACTGCGAGAGGGATGTCCAACTCCAGTTCAGGATTGGGCCTAAACCAGCAGTTGGACATCCCCAAGGGGTCCCAGATTGCAAGAGGGTGCAGGCCAGGCTGAGGGACCTTCCCCCCCCATGCACAAATTTCGTGCACCGGGCCTCTAGTCATTAATAAACCCATTTTGCAGGATTTGAAATCTCTTAGGTCTTATTAATAATGATTTACTCAATTCTCTGAATTTGTACCTTACTATAGAAATTTGCTTGAGTTCTCACATTGTTGTTTAATGCTTTCAGCATTTCATTTTGCCAGTGCAATGGACTTCTTTTACTTGAGGGCTAGTATAAAAATTTTGACTAAAGATTCTCAAAGAATGACCTGTGGATCACTTGGGGTTCTTTCAGGGGGTCCATGAAATCAAACTATTTCATAATAATATTATGTAATTTGCCCTTTTTAGCCCACATTCTCTCATAAGTATACAGTGGAATTTTCAGAGATGCAGGACATGCGATAATGTTATCACTCTGTGGCAATGGAATGTGTGCTTGTGTAATCTTAGGTTCTAAACTTGTCTCAATTTATCCTACAACTCAACAATAAAAAAACCAACCTGATTTTTAAAAAATGGGCAAAGGACTTGAATAGACATTTCTCCAAAGAAGACAGAGAAATGGCCAATTAGCACATGAAAAGATGTTCGACATCATCAGCCATCAGATAAATGTAAATCAAAACCATAATGAAATACTACTTTACACCCATTAGGATGGCTTTATAAAAAGAAGAAAAAAATGTTGGCAAGAATGTGGAGAAACTGGAACCCTTGTGCACTGTTGGTGGGAACATTAAATGGTGTAGCCACTATGGAAAACAGTATGGTAGTTCCTAAAAAAATAGAACTATCATATTTATGATCCAGCATTTCTACTTCTGGGTATATGCCCAAGAAAATTGAAAACAGGGTCTCGAAGAGATATTTATACACCTACTAGTATGTTTATAGTAGCATTATTCACAATAGCCTAAAGGTGGAAGCAACCCAAGTACCCATCAATCAATGAATGAGTAAAAAAAAAATGGTATATACAGTCAATAAAATATTAGTCAGCCTTAAAAAGGAAGGAAATTTGGACATATGATACAACATGGGAGAACCTTCCAGACATTATGCTAAGTGAAATAAGCCAGTTCACGAAAGGACAAATGCTGAATGGTTTCACTTATGAGTCACCTAGCAGCCAAATTCATAGAGACACGAAGTAGAATGGCAGTTGCCAGGGGCTGGGGGAAGGAGGAGTATGATGCTCTTGTTTAATAGGTATAGTGTTTGAGTTTTGCAAGAGGAGAAAAGTTCTATGGGTGGATGGTGGCGATGGTTATACAACAATGTGAATGCAATGCCACTGAACTATACACTTAAAAATGGTTAAAATGGTAAATTTTGTTACTTATACTTAAAAATATACATCAAAATAATTAAACATGTTCTCAGTTTAATTTTCTGTACAGTAAAATTAACAGATGTAACTAATACAAACAAAGCTCTTTAGGGCGTTTCAGTGATTTTTAAGAATGTACAGGGGTCCTGAGACCAAAATGTTTGAGAACCGCTGCTTTAGATATAAATATATCCACACACTTCAGTGTCTGACTCAAAGCTATTATTTTTTGCCAACTTTTGAATCACAGCCAAACTGAGTACAAAATCAGAAAATGTATAGGGGGTAGTTTCCTCAAATTGGTCTGAAATAAAAGCACATGACATTCTCCTAAGTATAGACAGAGCAGTCAGTGGCTTAAGAGAAACCGGAGAGCATAAAAAGACCATTCTCAGTATGAGAGAGATCAGATGTAGAACAAAACCAGTAAGGCTTACCTGCATGCTATATGACCCATCCTGATTGTATGTTACAGCTATGGCTACATCTTCAGGGGATAAAAATTAAACAAAATTAGAAGACCTTCATTTATTCAGTAACTGAGATTCCAAAAATCTGATTTTCAACATAAAGATAACTAGCTGTTAGGATAGCAACATCTGTTAACTCCCTGGCAATAAAGATTAAAACAAAACAAAACAAAACAAAAAAAACACACAAGTTATCAGGCAGGTTTCACAAAAGGTGAATTTCAAACTTTGCCTTTTTAGAAATGGAGTTTTAGCTTTTTAAGACTGTAGGCTATTTTAGGTATTTTTTTTCTATAAGAAAGGCTGCATTGTTATGGTAAAAACTGTAATTAATTGGGAAAAAGAAGTTCTGGCTTAAGATCCAAATCGGCCATCTGTGTGGCATGATCATCTCTGTGATTTTGACTAAGTCCCTTTAAATCTCTGGGTCTTGGTTTTCTGATCCATTTGACCCATTAAATGGATGAGATGTAACAATGATGATATCAATGTGAAAGTACTTTATAAACTGTAATAGACTACACAAATATAATATACAATATATTCATTATTATGTGACTATAGAATTGGTTCAAGACTATTCAGGGAGATGGAAATTGAAACTTTTGTGGGCTACAGAATGAAGACCAAAGTCATTCCATCTAGTCCTGACACTTCAACCATCACGTTGAGGCCGCCAGCTCATATCTGTCCCCAGTCTTTCTGCAGAACTCTAAGTCGTGTCCAGCTAAATGTTCCATCCGTACTTTAAAATGAACATAGTGTGTCCAACAAATTATCTCCCGCCTCCGCCTGCTTTCCCTCCTGCCCTGTGAGCGCCATGACGAGCAATGTTATGCCCCTTGTCACCCAGGTTTAAAACCTGTCATTCTTACCTTCTCCTTTGCTTTCTACTTCCAACGGTCACCACATAACTGCCGAAGTCTTCCCTTTGGATGCCTGGACTACCCATTTCTTCCGCCCGCCCCTGATTCAGACGGCGGCTTCAGGCCTGGCTGACCTGAGGAGGTCCTGCCAGGACTTCCTGCTCCCTGTCCCAACCCTCCCAGCTGATTCCTAGCAAGTCCCCACCACAGTGAGAACACTTGGCTTTGCACTGAGAGCACCAAACTCTGTCCTGTTTCCCACCATTCTTCCACACAGCCCTGTGTCCAACCAAATGGGAAAATGGGTCAATTAACATTCTCCTGGTGTCTCTGTCCTTCCCCTCTCTGTGCCCTTTGCCCAGGCCCCTCCCACTGACCCCCCACCCCTCCTTCACATTGCGCTCACTGGGGAAGAGCCTGTCTGGGTGGAATGAACCCTCTCTCCTCTGTACATTTAGGCTTCTACATATAAACACCATTAGGATTCTCCCCTCAGCAAGGTTATGACAGAGTGATTTTTCTCTTTATCAATTGTTTTAAAAAATCGCAAAAATAAAAATGTTCACAAGGCCTAAAAGTCCTCCCAATTGCCCAGATGTAAGTACTATTAAACGCTGGAACGTGTAAATCCTTTCAGACCTTTCAAAATACACATGCAGGTTTGTATTTTTCTTTTATAAAAATAGGACATTGCTATACATATTGTTCTGCAACCAACTTTATTTTAGTTAACATGTGACATACAGACCTACTTGGTTCTTTTAACAGTAGCAAGGGAATAGTTTAAAATAATAATGATGAGGATGATGACAGCTAATGTTTGTTGACTGCTCACTACATGCCATTCAACGAGCTAAGTGCCTCACACATGTTGTGAAGTAATTGCCACTGCCATGCCCATGTACGGCTGAGGACAGCTGATGCTTACAGAGTACGTGACTTGCCCAAGGGTCACAGAACACAAGGGAGCCAGAATTCATACCCATACTGTCTAACTCCAGGGCCGCATCATTCCCACTACGCATCCTTCTTCCCAACACACACTTCTTTGCCAAGTGGCAAATTCCTTAGGAGATAAACATAGGAACAAAGACCTCTTTTATCTCTTCTTCCCGTTGTTCAGAATATTTATTTTTTCATAAGCTTTGTACTGAATGTATAAATGAATGAAACGTTCTAGCCTGTATCTTGTCAATAACTTTAACTCTTTTTAAGAGAAAATGCAGGGGTCAGGGAAAAGGAGGGGGAGGGAGATATTTGAAGAGGCTATGAAGCTGTTACACTGCCAGCTTTGAAGACAGGAAGGTAGAGGGGCCCCGAGTAAACTAAAGCAAGCAGCCTTTAGAAACTGGAAAAGGAACCAATTCTCTCTTTGAGCCTCCGGATGGAGCACAGTCCTGCCAGCACTTTGATTTTAGGGTTCCTGACCTCCAAAACTGTAAATTCGTGTTATTTTAAACCACTAAGTTTGTGGCAACCTGTTACAGCTGAAAAAAAAAATCAATCAATCACATCTTCAAAACCTTCCTATTCATTCTGCCGTCAGAAGGATCATTTTCACTTGAATACTGGATTTTCTCATTACCTTGCCTACATTTTTCTCCCCAGGATTAAATAAAAATGCTGGCATATCACATAAAGCTCCTTAGTCTCCGCCCCTACCCATCTACCCAGGCTCATCAACCACCACTCTCCCTAAGAATACTTAGCTTCTCATTTAGCAAGCCGTTCTTGATTTCCCAACATTCCACACTCTTTCCAGAATCTGTGACTTCTGCCCCAAGGATATTCCTCCACATTATTTAGCAAGCAAATCTCTACTCATTCTTAATGAATTAAATCTATCATTACCTTTTCTGCAAAGCCTTCCCTGACTTCTTTAGTCAGGATGCAGACCCTCTCTTTGAAGATCCCATAAAACCTGTATTTGCAGAGTATATTACACATTTTCCCTTGAAAATCTGCCTCCAACGAATCTGTGAGCTTCTCGAGGGCACAGATCATGGCCCTCTATTGGTTTACTCCCCTTTCCTAGTAAATATTAAGTACTCAATCAGAGCTACTGAATAAATGAATGCATATATACGTTAATGTTCTTTCAATCATAATACAAATTTTCCAGTTCACAATTATATTCATTTTATCTTAAATCCTCCCAATATTCTCATTTATCATTTTCTGTCTTTAATGTGTCCTTACATACTTAAACACAACTATTATTCTAGTAAAAAAAAAAAAGAGAGAGAGAGAAAATGCATCTGATCATCTCAGATCAGTTTTCTTTCAATTTATAAAATATGAACTTGCCGAAACCGGTTTGGCTCAGTGGATAGAGCGTCGGTCTGCGGACTGAAGGATCCCAGGTTCGATTCTGGTCAAGGGCATGTACATTGGTTGTGGGCACATCCCTGGTGGGGGGTGTGCAGGAGGCAGCTGGTCGATGTTTCTAGCTCTCTATCCCTCTCCCTTCCTCTCTGTAGAAAATCAATAAAATATATTTTCTTAAAAATGAAGTCTTGTAATAACATGAATGCCAATAGAATCACAGTAAAGACATCGCCAGAAAATGTCTAAATTCTTTTATGTATAGTAGGGTAACTCAACTTTTTCCCCTCTCCCCTAGATATCTCTTGACCTCCCACAAGAGAATCTTAGACACCTCTTATGTATTTAATAAGGTATGAAAGAAAGTTTAACATGATGCAGTGTTAGGTAAGCACAAGCACCTTGAAGTGTGGGTTCAAATTCTGGCTCTACCAATTCCTTTTGGTGTGATTTTTAAGGAAATGATCATTCTCCCTAAGCCTTTTACAAAGGTTTTATAAAGTTGACACTAATAAGAACACCAATTTCATTGGCCTGTTCTGAAAATGCAAAAGAAATAATTCATGGAAAGTGCTTAACACAATATCTCACATATGCCAAACAATAAGTCTTAGCTATTATTATTATTATTATTATTATTATTATTATTATTATTGAGGGCAGGGCAGGGTTCTGTGAAACATGGCCGCTAGTAACAAAGTGAGAGTATCTTTCAAGCCTTGGTCATTTAAAATACTTGGCCATTCTCACTGAGACCATTAGAGTTGGTTCTACTTTATATTCATAAATGCTTCTGGGCCCTTAGGCTTCTTGTTTGGTGCACTCCCATCCAACCACAGTCACTGCGGATTAGCCTAACAGTTCTGAAAACTGTGACATTCAGACCTGGATTATGGTTGAAAAATACTGCCAAAAGGAAGTAGTGAACAGCAACCATGTTGGCTCTTCAATTAATTTTTTAAAATAAAAAAAAAAAATCCAAGAAATGCAATATAATTCAAAACACGGCTCGGTGCCTCCGTGAAGATCCATGCCAAATAACACAGTTGGCTCATCTGCATTATAATCACACAGGCTGTTTTCCTGTTTAATGTAGATTGAAGAGGCCACTTAAATTTTATTGCTGCTGATACTTGTATTCAGCATATTCAGCCTAGTGTAAGATACTTTCACATTTTGGAGGCTGTTTTTTAGGATGAAATGAATAAACACACCCGCATAAAATGGATAGCTTAAGCATTTGCAGAATGCTACTCTACAAGGGATGTTTGCAAACTAACTTTCAAAGTACTCCGTGCACTTCAGGTAATGACCATCTAGGCTCAGGATGAAAAGATATCTAAAGAGCTGTAACCCAGTCAACTGTGAACAAGGAATTTGTTAAGAAGTGAGTGGATGTCTACATAGAACTGGGGTAGAGAGGAGGGTGCTGTGATGAGCTGACAGGAAGATTCTGTTCTACCTGATAGGCACGTTTTATAATGGAGTTGTCACAGGTCAAGGATACCTCACCTTCAAGGTTACCCATCCTTCCTGCTCTGACTCTGCCCCCCTCTGGCTTCCCATGCAAACTGTATTGCAGCAGAAGGCATATAGCCACCAGCTACCACGTGATTCTGGTCCCTCTGGTACACTGTTCCAGTCCAAATTTTGTGTCAGCCTCTCCTAACTTCAGTTACAATAAATCAGTTCCCACCCTGAGCCTACTCAAATTAATGTGCAATCAAAAATCAATTTGCCACGGGAAAGGTGGTGGAAATAGCATAGGAATCAGGGTCAGAAAGATTAGGTGTCAAACATTGGCTCTGCCACTTACTAGTCTTGAATAAGTTATTGTACCTTCCATGCCATCGTTTCATCAGCCATACGTGGCTGTAACAGTGACTCCCCCTTATTAAATTGTGAAGATAAAATTTACATGTGATAAGGCACTTAATAATAAATTACATATCTTTATTAATCCACTCCCACCTGAAATACTGCCTGAGCAGTGGGTAATCTTTCTTGCTTAGAGTTTTGGATATTGTTTTTCTTACTTAAAGGAATACATGCTCACCCTGGCTGGGGTGCTCAATGGTTAGAGCGTCAGCCTGTGAACCAAAGGCATGTGCCTCTGTTGCAGGTTCGATCCCCAGCCTCAGTCCTGGTCGGGCATGTGTGGGAGGCAAGCAATTGATGTGTCTCTCTCTCACGCTGTTCTCTCTCTCTCTCTCTCTCTCTCTCTCTCTCTCTCTCTCTCTTTCCCCATCTCCCTCTTTCTCTGCCCTCCTTCCTCCCTCCCGTCCACTCTCTTTAAAAATCAATGGAAAAAATATTCCCCAGTGAGGATTTAAGAAAAAAAGTAATACATTCTCAGGAGGGAAAAGAAGGGTAAAAATAAATAAATAAATAAATAAATAAATAAATAAATAAATAAATAAAAGTACTGCATTTTCACCGAAGAAATACAAACCAAAGAAAGTACACAGAAGCATGGTGGGGGGAAAAGACTGCTTCAAATCCCACCACCCAGTGGTAACCTCACTAAAATGTTGGCAAATTTTACTTCAGTTATTTTGCTATGTATGTTTTATAACATATTTTTAGAATATTTACAAAATACAGAAAAAGTGTAATGAAGAAAAAAAAATCAACTCTACCACCCAGAGCAAATCAATTCTATCATTTTGGCATACTTCCTCACAATGTTTAGGCCAGAGATCTTTTAAAAATTTATAATTGAATGATTGTGGCTGAGTTGAATCCATTTTTCCCCCCAGGTAAATGTGATCTATTTCTATAAAGCACATTTCCCTTCTAATAAAACATTACTTACTGTTTTCACCATCCCTAAGAGACATGTTTCTGGTGTAAGAAATATTCAGTCTTCTTCCACTGCTGGATGCAAAAGGAGAATATTGATCTAAAAGAAAATTCAACAGCAAATTTACGAACATCAAGCCTACTAAATTTATACCTTACAAAGAAAACAGGAACACAGTTCCCATACTGGCAGCTCGTATATGTTTTCTTTGTTCTTTTCATTGCTTTAAATTTAAATGAGATATTTCAATTTACATCGCAGGAGGTTTCACATGAAAAATCCCAGCTTCTCTTAAAAAGTGAGAATATGTGCAGCCTGAACTCTCATCCTCTGACGGCATGAGCTGCACTATAGCCATCCCTTTTGATGGGGCTACTGCATTCCAGGTTGCCCAGACCTCTACCTCTCGTCATTCTCCTTTCACGTGGCCTTATTCTCCTAGGTTACTGGTCCACCTAGAGGGGCTTGAGTGTACATCCTCTGCTGGACAATATCCAGAAGCTACAGCATGACTAAATTGAAGCAATTTACTCTGAAGTTCCTATCTGTGCTGGTTATAAATTTTAAAAAGAGGTGAGAGTAAGAAGACACTCCATTCTAAAAAGGCCAAGAACAGGCAGGCTTAGGAATGCCATATGGAGCACACTTAGATGCATTTCATTTAATATAACAGGACAAAATGAGGAGAGAGCACAAATCTCCTAAAGATGTAATTATGTGTTTTAAGCTTTCAATATAACTTTCTTGAATGAATCTAGAAATTAATGATCCTAAAAATAGGATCCTATAATAATATAATAATTCTAACAATAGTGAAGAGATAAGTGGATTCCATTTTTTTTTCCTATTTGCTCCAAAAGCCAGTTAGCGTAAATAAATATTATTGAGCCAAGTATGGGAGAGCTCAGGTTTTGCTCAATTTAGAGAAAAGAACTGTTTAAAGGAGAACTGACTGAAACTGTAATAAGCTAGTGAATTTTCATCATGAATTTCCAGCTTCCGGGGTGTTAGGAAGTTGGGCACTGACTTAGTGAGATGCTGAGGCAGGCAGTCAGGACGAACCTCTGCCTGTCTTTCCCAAGCTCCGACTCTATGACACGATGGAGTAACTAGGTCTCTAGTTAGTCAGAAATTTGATCACAGAATAAAAAAAGAGCGGAGGAATTAACCATAAATCATGGGTAACCCAGAGGAATCTGAGTGCCTCCTGGACCCGGGAAGTTGCTGCAGGTACAGAGGCTACAACAAAGCAGGCCACAGGGAGTGGTGGATAAAAGAAGTTGGAAGGGATCGGCATGGGCTGCAGCAAGCACTGGTGTTTGGTTGACAAGAGATCCATCTCTATGTTGTTAGGTGATTAGTTAAGTAATACCTAAAGGGTTAGAAGTGTTTATGGAATGTATCCAGAATATGTGAAAGAGCTCTCTTCGTCCTAAAAGTCACATTAGCAGAGGATGGTGTCAATCAATCACTGAGAGAAGAAAGGGAGGAAAGAGTGGCATAAAGAGAAAAAAACGTATGGTCAATAATCTATATATATATAAAAGCCTAATATGGAAAGTGTCCCCTTGGGAGTTAGACAAACTGGGAATTCGATCGCTCGCGATGACGTGTGCTGACCACCAGGGGGCGGTGCAGAACAAAGGAAGGCCCGGGCCTGCGGCCGGCAGCTGGCAGCCACTAGGGACCCTACCTGTGCATGAATTTTGTGCACTGGTCCTCTAGTTATTCATAAAATCTTGATAAGCAGGGGAAACAGAAATGCATTCCATACCTTCTGTCTGAATTTGGAAAACATCTGACATGGCTTTCTCCTTGAGGATGAGGCCCAGAGCTGCCTGGCATAAAAACTCTTTGGCTGTGGCCTTCCGACTGGGCAGCAGTTCTTCCCGGTGCTGAGGGATGAAGTCAGTGTGCACGTTCCCAGCTTTGAACTCTGGGTGGCCAGCCAGCCTGAGGAGGAAGTCAATGTTGGTGTGCAGTCCGACAATCTAGAAAGAGAATAAAAAACAACGTATTCAGAAAAACATTTGTATGGCTTCTGCTCTTTTTACTGAGTATCTTCTACTATCGACAATTCTCAGGCAAACAATAAAAACCTTACTTCACCATCACTATATTTCTGGACTTAACACTTAAAGGTACATCTACTATGATAAAGAGGTCACAAGAAATGGTGTTAGTGTGGTAGTGTGGAGAAGACATTTAATTGACTTGGACTAGGAAAGTGATAAATGTGAAGAAACTTAAATGAAATTTATTGGCAAGACTTTGAAGACCTGCCACTCAGAACACTCCCACAGCAGAAGGCACGATCACTACACTGGGGAGGGGATTGGATGAAATTACCTCCAAAGAGCTTCTGTCCAACACTAAAATCCAAATTTTACATACCGATATAAAAATAAAAAGGTATAAAACATAACCCATTAATGGAATCAAGGGTAAAGCCAGTTATCTGAGCCTCGAGTTCCTTCATTTGTTTGTTTGTTCATTCATTCATTTGCCATATACTGAGCACCTTTTAGGTGCCAGAACTTCATCAAGATACTGGGGACACAGTGAAGAACAAAACACACAAAGTCCATACCTCACAGAGCCTACAATCTAAGGAAAGATGATAAACAATATCTATAAACAAAATCCTAATATAATGTCAGGTGATATGAAGAAAAATAAGGCTGTCTAAGGGGACAGAGAGCAGCAAAGCGTCCTATTTTATTTTATTTTATTTTATTTTTTACTACAGGCCCAATGCACAAAGTTTGTGCAAGAGTAGGCCTTCCTTCCCCTGGCTGCCGGCACCAGCTTCCCTCTGGCACCCAGGACCTGAGCTTCCCTTCGGCTGCCAGCACCTGGGACCCGGGCTTCCCTCACAGCCCCGGCTTCTTCTGGAAGGTCCGGAAGGACGTCCAGTCTAATTAGCATATTACGCTTTTATTATTATAGATTTTATTGATTTTAGAGAGAAGAAGGGAGAGGGAGAGATAGAAACATCAATGATGAGAGAGAATCATTGATCATTTGCCTCCTGCATACCCCCTACATATCCCCTACTGGGGATCGAGCCCACAACCAGGCCATGTGCCCTGACCGGGAATCAAACTGTGACTTCCTGATTCATGTGTTGATGCCCTACCACTGAGCCACACCGGCTGGGCAAAGGATCTTATTTTAAATGTGACAGGCTTAAAAGGACTCTGAGGAGGTGAACAGTGCCTGAGGGTGGTGGGAGGGAGCCCTGTGATCATGTGTGGGAAGAACACTCTGGAGAGAAAACAGGAACACATGGTGCAATGCTGTGTGTGTCTAAAGAATGGCAAGGCGGCCAGTGTGGTTGGAGCCACAGAGATCAGAGGTTTTTAATGACATATAACAATTAGAATATCATGGGTTAAAAAGCAATCCTTTTATGAAGCTAAATCAGCTGGTACAGGACTTACTGCACCAAGAAAATTAATGTGCTACAAAACAGCAACAAACGATGAAATGGGTAAAACTGAACATAATTATTTTCCTTTGGAGAAAATAATACCAACTGTAGGCCACACTTGTATAGCGACCACGTTTCCGTGGTGTCGTGGTTATCACGTTCGCTCACACACGTGTGGAGCTGGCCTTACCTACAGGATCAAGAGGAATTTCCTATCGATTTCCCTGAAGTATAACACGGACCCTAATAGTTTCAGTCCTGCAAGCTTTCTTTTCCAGCTGGAATCAAGAAGTCCTCAAGCCCATAGGAATTCTCCCACATAAAATGAATTTGATGGCGACATAGGGGTGGTTGGTGGAAATAAGGTGACAAGGACAAAGGCTGACCACTCCTGACAGACGTTCTTGGCTGTGGAGATACAGAGAGCATCAGGGTCACCAACACGGCCGCGTCACTCACATGGTACTGACGAAGGCTGTACCTCAGCTTGGTCAAGGCCGCCTGGCGATCTGCGGCCCACACGACCAGCTTCGCAATCATGGGGTCATAATGCACGGACACTTCATCCCCTGAAATTGAAAACCACAACAACCTCTCAAAGTCAAAACCAAAGGGATACAATGTGATAGCAAGATGTTCTGCTGTGGCTTTATGGACATTTCACACTCAATCTTCACAGACCTCATGACAGATATTGCCACCACCATTTTATTCATGAAGAACAAAAGCTCACAGGGTTTAAAAACTTATCAAATGTCCAAGGAGGGCGTGGCCCTCCTGTCCGTTCAAAACAGTGACCCAATGACACACAGGCCGGTTTCCCCATCCTATCTTCTTCCTCTTGGAAGTCAGAACAAACTCCCTCTACCTCTCATATCACAATTGCTCTGCCCTCAGCATTCCCTTCCCTCCACCTTTTCCCCCATCAGACAAGTAAGGGTAACCATTCCTCTGTCCTGTGGTTGTTGGGAGATCTGACAGTCAAGTGCCAAATGTCGTACCTGGCAGAGCTGATAAACAAACAGCAGTCATCCTTACTACGGTAGAGAACGAGAATCTCAATCACTGGTTAGAAACCAGGTCAAGGCAAAAGGATGTGGCATATTACAAAGACTACTGATCTAGACCCTTGTGATTTTGGCAGGTCACCTGACCCCTCTAAAACCCAGGGTCTCCAGGTGTAAAATCAAGGGGTTGGATTACACTCCCTTATCCATCTATCCACCCCACCCCCCACTCGCCCACCAACACATATTGAACACCTTGCAGGCCTAGGCTTGAGCAAGGTGCTGCAAATATACCATAGAAGACAGTCCCTCCCTTAAGAATATTACAGTCTGACGGGAAAATAGGCAAGGAATAGGTTACCATAAGATAATATAATAAGGGCCAGGTCTGAGGGATGCAGGGGAACAGAGAAGGGGAGTGTTGGGAGAAGCTTCCTGGACTAGATTATCCCTCCCAGTGTCACGATGTGACCCTGGGAGCACTTCTCCGAATGGCATCTCTTATCCTTTGAGCCCTTCTAAGTTACGCTGCAAGCTTTGCTTGCCTTACAGGTTTTTTCTTTTCTATTGCAGGGCCCCTCTTTTCTTTCCAAGATGTTCTGCTGTGAAGGTAAAAATGTACTGACTACCAAATCTTGCTGTGGCTTAGGCAAGAGCTACCCAAGTGTTGCCCATGTATCATCCAGAAGCCCCAATGCCTCATTTTGGCTTTCAATTACCCATACGATTTTACGCTCACCCTGTGTCTGTCTCCGGCCACATCTCCAACTACTTACCATCCTAAACCATTTTCCCAGCCACATATTTTCTTCCAGTTCTTCAAACATACCTTCAAGTTCACTTTTCTTTAATGTGTTACATCTGCCTACGCAAATCCACGCGAGACTTCCTCTTTTAAAAGTGTCTCACATTAGCTCTTAGTCCTAGAACTGCTCTGCCACTAAAGTTAAGGTGGCGACAGACGGTGGTGGCTCAGAGCACAGACTCGGGAGCCAGACTGCCTGGGTCTGAGTCTTGGCTGCAAGGGTGATCTTGGGCAAGTCACTTCACCTCTCCGTGCCCTGGTTTCGTCATCTAGAAAATGGGGGTAAGGATACCTACTCATAGGACAGTGCTCAGGGTTAAAGGAGACTATACAGAAAAGTCACCTAGAACAGCACCTGCACGTAAGTGCTAAATGATGGTTTGCTATGACCATTGTTACTGATCAATGCTGAACTGTGATAGCTGTTATTTTTTACTTTTAATTTCTTTTATTATTGTTTAGCTTGCACTAAGTTTTCATATTAATTCTCCAGCTTGACTTGAAGGCAGAGTGCCTTACGCATAGCGAATATCAGTCACCTTAAATCATGTTTGGAACCAGGCAAAGTAAAAAATATAAAACAACACACACAAAATATTTATTGCTTGAGTTTGATCAAGTACTGCTGCATTCGGAAAAAAGAGCCTACTGATTAAACTACTAGTCATTCTTTAAAAATAACTATTCCAGAAGGAAAAAATAAACATTGCAGAGACATCAATTAAATCCTTTATTTCAAAACATAGTAGACATTTCCACAAGACACAAGGAGAAGACCCCATCCAAAAATAATAATGCACTAAAAGTTAAAAAGACTTTCTGTTTTATTTCCGCTTACCTTGCCGCACTCCAGTTTCAATCCTAGTGGAAAGGTCCGCTGGAGGCGTGGAGAGATGCACCAGCGGCCCGGCCCCCGGCATGAAGTTATTGAGAGGGTCTTCTGCGTATATTCTAGCTTCAAACGCGTGGCCCTGCAGAGTTATTTCTTCCTGGCTCAAAGGAATCTTCTCTCCTGCTGCAATCTGGTAACAGAAGAGTATGCATTTCCTATAAAAATCCACCGTAAAGCAGCTATGAGACTAGCAAGTTGATGGTCTTGCCTTTTTTATGTAAAGTGTACATTTGGACTTCACAATGAAGCCAAATAAAAATCACTATTTTATCCACCGCCTTGAGTATTGGGCAAAAAGAAGATATTTAAAAACAGATGCAGCTTGCTCAGCTGGCATGGCTCAGTGGTTGAGTGTCAACCTATGAACCAGGAGGTCACAGTTCGATTCCCGGTTAGGGCACATGCCTGGGTTGTGGGCTCAATCCTCAATAGGGGCGTTTTGGAGGCAGCCTATCAATGATTCTCTCTCATCATTGATGTTTCTACCTCTCTCTCCTTCTCCCGCTCTGAAATCAATAAAAATTAAAACAAAACAAAACAAAACAAAACAAAAAACAAACCAGAGGCAGCTTGAAAATAAAGTATTAATTACAATGGGCTTCTAGAGTTTTTAAATAGAAAATGCAAGCAAACTGCTGACTAAATTATAAATATAAAAACCAGTGTTATTTTCAGTATAATTGAAACTAAGATTTCTTTCTGGCACTGTGCTCTCAGTTTTCATCTAAAACATTAGCACTCAGTTACAGCATCAATATTATTTTAAAAAATAGTAAATTATTTGTTGGTGTTCACAGGTATAGGTAAAGTGTAACGTTAGACAGCTTTGTAATTTTAATCAGCAAGTGAGTGATAAAGCAAAACAGAAAGGGGAACATCATAGTTTTTCAATTTTATTATGTTTATGTACATTGCATAGCACACGATTATAAACAGAAAAAGGCTATTGGAAGACTTGCTGTCACACTTTCCCCTTAAGTTTTTCTCCAAGATGAGAAAATGACAACCTGAGAAAGCAAAAGCTATAGAGAAAAATCTCTAAGTAACTTAGCATCACAATGAACTAAACAGATAGGCATAAAACAGAAGCAGGTTCCATCCCTTTAAATATGTAAATAGGAAAGATCAGAAACCACAGCAGTTAGGAATAAAAGGAAAGCAGACAGAACTGAATGTCTTTATGGCACAGTGTTTCAAACCACAGACTGCAGCCATATTCCTTATAACCTTTTATCCTCTGTGATTTCAAGATTCTGAACTCTTTCGGGTTACTGCTTCAGAAAAAAAAAATCTTCCTTTTCCTTGAATTGTGGAAACATAAGCACTCTTTCCAGAAGTTTCTAAATCCACTACAGTTTTCCTGACACCCACTAACACTTACTAGCCTGATGTGCCTGGTTTTCATTAGCTCCCAAGGCTATAGAGGCCCAGAAGAGTCTTTTGGCTCAATTAAAACCACCAATCAACCCCAAGGAAATTGAAAAAGAAGCATATTGTCCACAGACATTCTGAAAAAAAAAATTATCAAAATAACCAAGATTTTAGCATCACAATATGAAAAAAACAATTTAGATTCAGGATATATATATAAAGAACCAAGAATCCCACAGAGATTGACTATTCATATGACTTAAGAAGGCTGAGATACAATCTATTGTTTTCAATAAAGAGAAAAACATGCTAAGCTATTATTAATAATATTTGAAATAATATGCTTTGTGGAACTCTGGTTTAGGCCAGTGCTTCTCACACTATTAAAATAAAAGGACAGTGTGGACTAAAAACTTTTGTAAAACCAGTAGATATGTCACAGCAATGCCAAATTGCTTTACTTTTTAAAAAAAATGTTTATTTTTTATTGATTTCAGAGATGAAGGGAGAGCGAGAGAGATAGAAACACCACTGATGAGAGAGAATCATTGATTGGCTGCCTCCTGCACGCCCCCTCTTGGGGACAGAGCCTGAAAGCAGGGCATGTGCTCTGACTGGGAATCGAATCGGGACCTCCTGGTTCATAGGTCGATGCTCAAACACTGAGCCACACTGGCCGACGCCAAATCACTTTAAAAATTTCTAATCATGTACTGTGACTTGTCTTGTACTTATCCCACTGTGGGCCAGCAACAGTGTTTAAGTCAACACTTGCACGTGGACCCTTCTGTGGGTCTATACTAGTGGTCGGCAAACCGCAGCTCGCGAGCCGACCGCGGTTTGCCGCTCTGTTGACTAATGAGTTTGCCGACCACTGGACTAGACTAAATGTTACTGTGTAGTTGGAAGCTGTGAGGATTAGGCAATTGTGGCATATTGTGTGCAAAGAAGTAAAGGGTAGTATTATGACAGTGGTTGGCAAACTCATTAGTCAACAGAGCGGCAAACCATGGCTCGCGAGCCGCGGTTTGCCGACCACTGGTCTAGACCATTCCCTTGGCTCAGTGATGGGCAACCTTTTGAGCTTGGTGTGTCAAACTTCGCCAAAAAACTGAGCATAACTCGGGTAGTGTGTCACTTCGAGGAAAAAACTAACTCCAAAACTCTAGTCACAAATGTTTCATCCTCAGGAGCAGCAAATGTTTCATCCTCGGCATGCGGCCGCGTGTCATCAGAAATGGCTACGCGTGTCAGTGCTGACACGTCATAGGTTCGCCATCACTGCCTTGGCTCTTCCTTCTGGCTGCCGGCCAGGGCCTTCCTTCCCAACTCGGTGTTAGCTCATTTCATCTTGGCTGGCATCTGTCCTGCCTCTAAAATCTAATGACAGCCTGGCCCAGAATGATGTGGCCCTAGGTAGAGTACCAGGTTTTGGTTTTGAGACAATGTGGTCACCAGCCATTGTCAATAGCAGCAGCTCACCTGTTGGCTGCCCCATGACTAAAGGGAAATGATGGTAATGAACAGATTGGGAATCCGTGTCCATAAAGTGACAATAATGTCATAGCATGAAATGCAGTGTCACCTTTAACCTCCCATTTTCCTGTTCCCATCACAACCAGTAAGAACTGAACCCTTATCCAAAAAGACACCTTTCTTTAGGAGGCCAGAAGGTAACGCAGTTTCAAGACTGATATTTCATAGAAAAATCATTCCCACCTTAAGCTGCCATTCCACCAGGTCAGTTCCTGTGATCATCTCAGTAACAGGATGTTCCACTTGCAGCCTTGTATTCATCTCCATGAAGTAGAAATCATGCTTTGAGTCCATAATAAACTCCACAGTTCCTAAAAGTAAAATACAATGATCACATTTCAATAGCATGTAATTAAAATGTAATAGCAAATTAAAATGATGTATCAGTTTTACCACTGTGTTCATTCAATGGTACTTGGTATTTCATGAAGAAAAAAAAAATCTCACATGTTGTAGCAGCAAATGACTCTCAGTCAAAATAGGGAGCCACATGAAATTTTGCAACAGAAAAATGTATTTGGGGTTTTGAGCAAATAGTTAAGCCCAAGATATGAAGCAGTGAGAACATGACTGCCATGTGTTATTGCGTCAGTTCACCCAAATCCTGGGAACTGTACCCTGTGACATCCCATCTCACTTTAACCCTCTGCAGAAAAATACAATCTTTTTTCCACAGTTTTGGGCTCTTGGAAATTTCCTTTAAAAGTCCTTTTGCTGGTGACGCATTGACAGATTGCTTAGCAACTAAATCTTATGTTAATAATGTATTACCTATTGGTATTTTATTAGGCACTACAAAACTTCCCCAGCTTTATCTATATATATAAAAGGCTAATATGCAAAGTGTCCCCTCGGAGAAACCAAGATGGCGGCATAGGTAAACACCTGAACTTGCTGTCTCCTACAACCACTTCAAAACTACAACTAAAAGACAAAACGGACATCATCCAGAACCACAGGAAGGCTGGCTGAGTAGAAATTCTACAACTAGAAGGAAAGAGAAAAACACACTGAGACTCAGAGGAGCTGCAGAAGTAAAATGCAGAGGCGCGCGCGGAAAGGGCTGGCAACTGAGTACGTGGCTGGCTTTTTCAATCAGGAGGGAGACACAAGGTCCCAACTGCTCTGAACTCCAGTTCTGAGAGAGACTCTGGGGACCCAGACTCATATGGGGAGAAACTGAACTGTCTGGCAGCGGGCGGAATGTGAGGGCGACTTTCTCTCAGAGGTGCTTGCAGTGATTACCGAGGGACACTGAGACCCAGGAACCTCTTAGGGCAGGGCATTGCTGTTTGCTCCGTCCTGAGACTCCGTCCCATCCAAGCTGTACACAGAGGCTTTTGCATATGAATGGTCTGGTCTTTTGAAATCTAAACTTACCTAACAAACTGCAGCTGAGTCAGAGAGACCCAGAACATCCAAAAGAAGGCCCAAGGCCGCACAGCAGCTTGCACTGCTTCACAGCTGGGCCTCATTTGGGCACCTCCAAAACCCAAACAAAGAGGAATCTGCAGATCTCTCCATAGCTCCTGCTGGGTGGCCTCAGGCAGAGGCTAAATTAGCACCGCCTTAGAGATCCAAGAGCCAGTGTACCCAGTGGTCAGAGTAGGACCATCCAGAATACAACTCCTCAGATCCATAAGGGACACACTCAAGGGGCAGACTCAGTGAGCACCAAAACCCCACTGAAGCAAGTCTTGCCTCATAAGGGTGTCTCCAGCACAGAAGTTCTCCCAGCATAGACACAGCTGATCCTCACAGCCAATTGGCCTGGAGGTCAATTCCTCCCAGTGATACCAACAACAATCAAGGCTTAACTATAACAAGACTATGCACACAGCCCACAAAGGGGTGCTCCAAGAGTGTCCACCTCAGGTAACTGAGGAGGCTGAGCCACTGGGCCCTATAGGACACCTAGCACACAAAACCACTCTATCAACTCAGAGAAGCAGTGAAAATGTGGAGACAAAGAAACAGGTCACAAATGAAAGAAATGGAGGAAAGCAAACTACAGGATAGAGAGTTCAAAACTACGGTTATAAGGTTTTTCAAGAATTTTCTAGAAAAGGCCGATAAATTTAGTGAGACCCTCGAGGATATGAAAAAGGACCAACTAGAAATTAAGCATACACTGACTGAAATAAAAAATAATATACAGAGACCCAACAGCAGACCAGAGGATCGCAAGAATCAAGTCAAAGATTTGAAATACAAAGAAGAAAAAATCACCCAACCGGAAAAGCAAAAAGAAAAAAGAATCCAAAAATATGAAGATAGTGTAAGGAGCCTCTGGGACAACTTCAAGCATACCAACATCCAAATTATGGGGATACCAGAAGAATAGAAAGAGCAAGATACTGAAAACCTATTTGAAGAAATAATGACAAAAAACTTCCCCCACCTGGTGAAAGAAATAGACTTACAAGTCCAGGAAGTGCACAGAACCCCAAACAAAAGGAATCCAAAGAGGACCACACCAAGCAAGACACATCATAATTAAAATGCCAAGAGCAAAAGACAAAGAGAGAATCTTACAAGCTGCAAGAGAAAAACAGTTAGTTACCTACAAGGGAGCACCCATACGACTGTCAGCTGATTTCTCAACAGAAACTATGCAGGCCAGACGGGAGTGGCAAGAAATATTCAAAGTGATGAATAGCAAGTACCTACAACCAAGATTACTCTACCCAGCAAAGCTATCATTCAGAATTGAAGGTCAGATAATGAGCTTCACAGATAAGAAAAAGCTAAAGGAGTTCATCACCGCCAAACCAGTATTATATGAAATGCTGAAAGGTATTCTTTAAGAAGAGGAAGAAGAAGAAAAAGGTAAAGATAAAAATTATGAACAACAAATACATATCTATCAACAAGTGAATCTAAAAATCAAGTGAATAAAAAATCTGATGAACAGAATAATCTGGTGAATAGAATCAGAGGCATAGAAAGGGAGTGGACTGACAATCCTTGGGAGGAAAGGGGTGTGGGGGTTGCGGGAAGAGACTGGACAAAAATCATACACCTATGGATGAGGACAGTGGGGGGGGGTAAAGGTAGAGGGTGGGGTGGGAACCGAGTGGAGGGGAGCTATGGGGGGAAAAAAGAGGAACAACTGTAACAATCTGAACAATAAAGATTTAATAAAAAAAATAAAATAAAAAAACAAAGTGTCCCCTCGGGAGTTTGACCAGGAGACCAGGAGTTCGATCACTTGCTATGACGTACACTGACCACTAGGGGGCGGCGCAGAACAAAGGAAGGCCCAGCCAGCAGCCAGAAGGCCCCCATCAGCCCTGATCGCCAGCCAGGCCTAGGGACCCTACTCGTGCATGAAATTTGTGCACCAGGCCTTCAGTTAAAGTATAAAAATTCATCCACTTTGCCTGGCTGGTGTGCCTCAGTGGTTGAGCGCTGACCCAGGAACCAAGAGGTCATGGTTTGATTTCTAGTCAAGGCACATGCCCAGGTTGCAGGCTCAATCCGCAGTTGGGGGTGTGCAGGAGGCAGCCGATCGATGATTCTCTCTTATCAGTGATGTTTCTATCTCTCTCTCCCTCTCCCTCTCCCTTCCGCTCTGAAATCAATAAAAAAATATTTTTTAATTATCTTAAAAAGAATGAACCCTAATGTGAACTATGTTCTCTGAGTGGTAATAATGTGTCAGTGTAAGTTTACTGATCAGAACAAATGTACCACTCTGATGTGGAATGTTGATGGGGGGAAGGTTGTGTGCGTGTGGGGACAGGGAGTATATGGGAAAATCTCTGTACTTTCTGCTCAATTTTGCTGTGAAACTAAAACTGCTGTAAAAAAAAAACTTTATTAATTTAAAAAATCAATTTTGTAATTTTAATTTAAAATAAGACAGAAAATATCGAATAGCATTATACATATTAGGATAACCATTATTTAGTAAAAGCCTTTTTTCAAACATATATGAATATAAGCATAAACACACACACACACACACACACACACACACACACACACACACATATATATATATATGGGGTCTCAATATAAAATATGGGTGTGTGGTTTTTTTTTTTCTTGTGGATCTGGTCAAAAAGGTTTGAAAGCCAGTGATATAAAAGCTCTATGTTTCTTTTGCCTCTAAAGTATACATAAACTATTACTTCTCCTCTTTTAGGAACAAATCTTAGCATACCTGCTCCGACATAATTTACAGCTTTAGCAGCTCGGACGGCAGCTTCCCCAAGCTTTTTTCTTACTTCAGGTTTAATACCGGGCTACGAACAAATATTTAAATAAATTCCCATTAGTACTTTGTCCCACTAGAAATTCCCACTAAGATCCAATATTACATCTTCATGGAGCAAATATTACATTCAAGAGATAATAAAGATAAAAAGCTAACTGTCACAATGCCAAAGTTTAATGGTTCTGCTAGTAATTTCTATGTCTTGCAGATATTTCTCAGCATAGTGATATATCTGTGTCCCTTGTTCCTACATAACTGTTATAACGATATGTCTACTTAAAATTAAATGTATCAATATAAACACTTTTGAACAGTCCCTATTTTAAGATGATAAAGCAATCTGGATCAGGTGTGCAATAATTATCTTGGAATACAGTAAACCTTGAGATTCCAAGTTAATAAAAACGGTTCAAAAAAAGAAATGTATGTCAATAAATAGGCAAAGCTTTTAACATTTTAAAAACTGAGCTCTACAGATATATATTTAAACAGTCACTGTTTCAAAATAAGGCTTTACTGAAATTGTTGTTGTTGACATTTACTTCAAAAGGCATAATATACTCTACAACAGAAATTAAAATTTTAATATGCGAATAACAAACTGATTACCAGAAATCTCAGATCCCTGAGCTGATAAAACTACATACTGATAAAAACATGCATGTTTAGTCTCCCCTTATCCATGGGGATATGTGCCAAGATCTCCAGTGGAGCCCTGGCCGGTGTGGCTCAGTTGGTTGGAGCGTCGTCCTATACACTGAAAGGTGGCAGGTTTGATTCCTGGTCAAGGCACATAACTGGGCTGTGGGTTTGATCCCCAGTTGGGGCACCTGCAGGAGGCAACCAATCGATGTTTCTCTTCCTCTCTAAAATCAATAAAGGACTTAAAAATATATATATATCTTCAGTGGATCCCTGAAACCACAGATAGTACCAACCCCTATGTATGTTTTTCCTATACCTACAGACCTTTTAACTTAAAGGAAGCAATTACAGCTTCTCTTTGACATATCCAAATTGTCAGCATCACTACTCTTGCACTTTGGAGCTATTATTAAGTAAAATAAGGGTTACTTGAACATAAGTATGTAATGTGATAGTCAATCTGATAACCAAGACAAATACCAAGTGACTAACAGGCGGGTTAGCCTATACAATGTGGATACACTGGACAAAGAGTGATGCACATCCCGGGTGGGATGGCATAAGATTTCATCACACTACTCAGGACGGTGTGATATTTAAAACTTACAATTTTCAGGAATTTTATTATATTTTTGGAATTTCTGACTTAATATTTTCAAACCACAATTGACCATGGGTAACTGAAGCTCTAGATAAGGAGGGACTATTGTATATAACCTTGAACAAGAAAAGAAGCCTGTGGCAGTAGCAGGCTCCAAAGAAATGTAAATCCAAAAATAAGTAAAACCACGCCTGGATGGGGTGGCTCAGTGGTTGAGCATCGACCCAGGAACCAAGAGGTCACTGGTTTGATTCCCAGTGAGGGCACAAGCCTGGGTTGCAGGCTCCATCCCCAGTAGGGGGCGTGCAGGAGGCAGTCAATTGATGATGCTTCTCTCTCATGGATGTTCCTATCTCTCTATCCCTCTCCCTTCCTCGCTCTCTACAAATCAATAAAAACATTTAAAAAACAGACAAACCAGGAGTAGGCCTTGGACCCAGAGAACAACCTAAGCCAGTCAAAATTTGTCCAATAAGAGCAAATCTCTCTCCTCAACAATACAGCAGGAAGATGACTGATATATTTCAGGTAACCTTAAACAGCAGTTAAAACAAGTCTTCTGCATAGAAAATACATTCTAACTAGACCAGTGGTCGGCAAACTCATTAGTCAACAGAGCCAAATATCAACAGTACAACGATTGAAATTTCTTTTGAGAGCCAAATATTTTAAACTTATACTTCTTCTAACACCACTTCTTCAAAATAGACTCGCCCAGGCCGTGGTATTTTGTGGAAGAGCCACACTCAAGGGGCCAAAGAGCCTCATGTGGCTTGCGAGCCGCAGTTTGTCGACCACAGAACTAGACCATTTCATTCCTTTAAACATTTGGTTAATTACAATTTAAAATCTGCATGGAAACAAGATATAGCTGCTCACTCTAAGTCAGTACCTTAGGTCAGAGGAGAATATCCTAAAAACTATTCAGATGGAATACAGCCCTGTTGTGTCCTGTGTGGTAGCCCCAGAACTTCAACCCCTCATCCCCACACTGCCGGGGTGGGGGTGGGGGGTGGTGTGTAAGTGGGGGGACCTTATCCTTACTAGTATACTACTACTTGGAAGCAGCTGTCCAGCAGGACTTTGGGGGAGACACTAGCTTCACAGATTTCTGATATGAAAATCAGAGTGACTAGTGTTTCCATTATAGAGAAGATTACAAACTTCTTTACAAGGTCCTTACCCCGGGGGCTTCCTCAATGATCTTCTGATGCCTCCTCTGGACACTACAGTCTCTCTCAAACAAGTACACAGCGTTGCCATGGTGATCACCAAACACCTGGACTTCTACATGCCTATTTAAAAGCAAACACTCATGTTAATATACTTTCCTAAGGATGACAAATATCACATTCCATAAGCCAGACTATTGTCCAAGGTGACCAGGATTCCTCTATTTTTATTTTACACATGATGGGATATTTTGACCTCAAAACAGAGAATATGAATTTAGAAACAGAACTACAGTAAACCTTATAAACACCCAATGAAAAACATTCCATTTATTGGATGAGCATTAAAGAAAAAATATATATGAAATAACTGGGAAATAAGAAAAGACAGAAAACACAAGAGACTATATAGGGTGTCCTAGAAAAATGTATACACACTTTAAGAGCTGATAGCTCAATTTTGAAAGTGAAATGTACTTAAATAAACACTGCCTTTATAATTATACAAGGTGTGTGTATACATTTTTTGGGGGACACCCTATATTTATGACCTCAGAGTGGGGCAAGGTACAAAAAGTACAAACTGTTAAGGCAAATACTGGTAAAGCTGACTATTTAATAATTATAAGTTATACTCTTATTTCATATATCTTCAAAAAGCCAATGAAAACTTTTTTATGATCAGGATATTTTTTAAAAATCAACTCCTATAGTCTGATTTTTTAAACTATGACATATTGAAAATTTAAATGTTAAGAAATAAATTAACATGGCTCATTAGTTTTTAAGACTATACTAACATTAAATCATAAAAAAACAAAAAGGCACTTAAATGTTGAGTATAAAAATAGCAAAATGACGAGAAATCATATTGAGAGTAAACGCACATAACACTTATGAAAACAAGGCTAACACAGACCATCTGGTGAATATAAGAAAGCATTCTTCTCAGTAGGCTTATTGTGATATGTTCACACTGTAGTTCACCTCACATATTCACCACCATAATACAGAAATGAGGGTTCAGCAAATGTTTTCCCCATTGACTAGTTAAAACAAAAACTGTCAAACCTAGGAAAACATTTAAAGAAACCTGGAAGTCAGAGGGAAGTGGAGAGGAGGGCATGGAGAGATTAACCAAAAAACTTATATGCATACTAGAGGCCCGGGGCACAAAATTCGTGCACTCAGTGGCAAGGGAGGTCCCTCAGCCTGCCTATGCCCTCTCACAGTCTGGGAGCCCCGTAATTGATAGCCCCAAAGAGGTAGGCCCCGCCCATCTGGCTGGGACTCCACAATGGATCGCCCCACAGAAGGAAGCCCTGCCCACCCGCGGTGGCTCTGTGGCCTGGGCCTCCCTCTTTAGGGCAATCCTGGAGCCCCCTATTGATCAATTGCCCCACTGGCCGGTGGCCTGGGCCTCCCTCTGTAGGGCTATCATGGGGTGATGGCCAGGCCCTAACCAATTGCATCACACCTGCCTTGGATGGCCTGGCGCCATTGGGTGTCGTAGCATGGTTGTCTGGAAGGTTTTGTTCTGCTGTTCGGTCATTCAGTCGATTTGCATATTATGCTTTTATTATTATAGACTAGAGGCCCAGTGCATGATTGAATCATGCATATGTAGGGTCCCCTACACACTTTCGCTTTTCGCGGTGGAGCCTGGTGCCGGAGCAGACAGGCACCCAGCTCCCACGCTTTTGATGGTCCGCGGCTGCTGAGGGGGGCTACCCTGCTGTTGAGAGGCGCAGGGGGCGGGACTCCCACCCCCTGTGCCTCTCAACGGCTGCTGAGGGGGGCTGCCGCGGACACCTGGCTACCCTGCCATTGAGAGGCACAGCTGGGTGTCCGCGGCAGGCCCCCTCAGCGGCCGAGGATCTGGCCGTTGAGAGGCACAGGGGGCAGGAGTCCCGCCCCCTGCACCTCTCAACAGCAGGGTAGCCCCCCTCAGTGGCAGCGGATCTGTGCCTCTCAATGGCCGGATAGGCCACCCCGAGTCCCGCCCCCCAGCCTCCCGCTGCCCAATCGTGGGCGTAGCGGAGTGATGGTAATTTACATGTTACTCTATTATTAGATAGGATATGCATGCCCAGGGACACAAACAATAGAGCTGTGAAGGCCTTGGGGGGGGGGTGTGAAGAGGGGCAATAGGGGGAAAGGGAGAGATATCTGTAATACTCTCAACAATAAAGATAAATAATAAAACAAACAAACAAACAAACCAGGAAGTCAGTTCTGGCCAGTGTGGCTCAGTTTTAATTCCCAGTGAGGGCACATGCCCAGGTTACAGGCTGGATCCCCGTAAGGAGTGTGCAGGAGGCACCCAATTGATGCTTCACTCTAACACCCATGTTTCTCTCCCTCTTCCTTTCTTACTCTCTAAAAAAAAAAAAAAATCATTAAAAAATCTTTAAAAAAACAAAAAAAGCACACAAAAAACAGGAAGTCTCATAATATCCTATTCAGCAGTGGCTCAGAGCTGTTCCTTTCTGTTCATTCCATAAAATACTTCATTAAACCACTTGGAAAAATTAATTTTCTTTTTTTTTAAAATATATTTTATTGATTCTTTACAGAGAGGAAGGGAGAGGGATAGAGAGCCAGAAACATCGATGAGAGAAAAACATCGACCAGCTGCCTTCTGCACACCCCCTACCGGGGATGTGCCCGCAACCAATGTACATGCCCTTGACCAGAATCGAACCTGGGACCTTTCAGTCCGCAGACCGACGCTCTATTCATTGAGCCAAACTGGTTTCGGCGAAAAATTAATTTTCTTGATTTATCAGTTCCACTGGATGGCCCATTTGGAAATCTTCCTACCTGTCCAACACAACAGAAGTAGATTTCTTCCTTTTGGATTTGCCTTCTTGACCTTTCCTCCTCTTTTTATTTATTCTTAAGCTAACATCGCCAAATACACTCTTCTTCTTATTTTGAACAAATTGTCAACTGTGAAGTCCTTGTCTAATATTCTTCCTTTATTAGATCTCAGTTTCTAACCTGTATCATTTTCCTTCTCTTTGAAGAACTTCTGTTATCATTACTTGCAAGGCAAGTCTACTGGTGACAAATTCCCTCAAATTTTGTCTGAGGACATGTTTATTCCTCCTGCATGTCTGAGGATAATTTCATTGCATATAGATTTCTACATTTTATATATATTCCACTCCTCTTGATTCTTGCTTGCATGGTTTCTGTGAGATGTCTGATGTACTACAGGAAGTTTTTGCCCCTCTGGCTTTTTCCAAGATGTCCTATTTGTGTTTGTTTTCTTATGTTTGAATATAACTTTAAAATTTCTTTGACAGTTATCCTCTTTGATGTCCTCTGAGCTTCCTGGTTCTGTAGTGTGGTGTCTGTCATTAATTTTGGGAACATTTTGGCCATTATTACTTTGAAATAGTTCTCCCACTCCTTTATTTCTTCTTGTATTCAAATAAGCACATGTTACCTGGTACACCATTAAAAATTGTCCTGCAGTTCTTAGATAGTTCAGTTATATTGTATTTGTTTGTTTTCATTCTCACTTCTCTTTGTATTTGTTTGGGAAGTTTCCATTGACATATGTTCAAGGTCACTGATTCTTTCTCCAGTTGTGTCTAATTTACTGATTAGTCCATCAAATGCATTCTTCCTTTGTTATGATGTTTTTTATTTCTAGCATTTTCATTTGATTTTTTTTCTTAAATTTCCATCTCTTTGTTTACATTACCCTCTGTTCTTGCATTTTTTTTTACTTGCTCCATTAGAGCATTTACATATTAACCACTTACTTTAAATTCCATAGATAATCCCCAAATCTGTGTCACATCTCAGTCTAGTTCTGATACTTGCCTTGTCACTCCAATTTGTGCTTTTTTATAATTTTTTTTTAACCTTTAAGGCTTGGAATTTTTTTTTTTTTAAATCCAGATGTGATGGCCCTGGCTTGTGTGGCTCAATTGGTGGAAGCACTGTACAATACACACCAAAAGGTGGTGTGTTTGACTCCTGGTCAGGACACATATCCAGGGTGTAGTTCCATCCCTGGTCAGGATGCATGCGGGAGGCAACCAAAGAATGTTTCTCTCTCATATCGATGTTTCTCTCTCTCTCCCCTCCTCTCTTTAAAAATCAATGAAAATAAATAGACAAAAAAAGGAAGGAAGGAAGGAAGAAAGGGAGGGAGGGGAGGAGGGAGGGAGGGAGGGAGGGAGGGAGGGAGGGAACCAGATGTGATGTATCCCATACCAGGAACTGAGGTAAACAAGCCTTGAATGTTTAATGTTAATCCGGTTTGGAGGCATGTTGTGTTTCATGTTTGCAGCACCTGTGGGTGCCAGAGGCTTCCCTTTCCTCCAATATCCTTGGTTTCCTTTTGTTTCTCCTGTTGCCTTTGGGCTTCAACAAGAACTGCTTTCTGGACAGAGTCTGTGTCCTGCACTTCTTTCAGCTGGAACCCACTGTTATTATACAGGAGCCCTGGTGACATGGTAGGGTGTAGGGCAGGGAAAACACTATGATCTTATGATTAAATCTCAGTGGTTTAGTTGACCTCTGTGCTTCAGAAGTGTTTTCCTAATACTATTCACACTTTGGTACAACGGGCAGGTTAGAGGTTAGACTTGGCTAGCTGCCCTTCCCCCAGGACAGAAAAGGTTCTGGCACAGCTTCCCTGGGAGTGCTGGCCTTGGTTTCTGAGAACAGACTGCTCTGGGCCTATTTCAGAAGGTTACTTTTCTACCCCCCAACCCCCACATTTTAAGAGATTGCTTAGATTTTCACTGTGAGAACTTGGTGGGATTCCTGGCAATAAAACTAATGAAAAGTTGGGAGGCCCCCCTAACACTGGGGGGCTTAAAGATTTTCTCACTATCAAGCTAGTCCACAATCAATCTCCAGTCATTTGTCAAAATTCCCATTTCAGTGTTCCTGTAAGTTTATGGCTCCAGCGGCTTCTGCTCCTGGCAGGCGGATCCGGGCTGTGCTTCGCTGTGTTCACGTGCCTGCCCAGACTTCGGGTGGTGGCTTCCCTGTGCCCTCAGTTCTCTTGTGGGTCTAGATCAGTGGTCGGCAAACCGCGGCTTGCGAGCCACATGCGTCTCTTTGGCCCCTTGAGTGTGGCTCTTCCACAAAATACCACGTGCGGGCGCGCACGTACAGTGCGATGGAAACTTCGTGGCCCATGCGCAGAAGTCGGTTTTCGGCCTGGGCGAGTCTATTTTGAAGAAGTGGCGTTAGAACACTCAAGGGGCCAAAGAGCCGCATGTGGCTCGCGAGCCGCGGTTTGCCGACCGCTGGTCTAAGTCACTGACTTTCATTCTGTCCAGCTTTTTACTTGCTCTTCAGATGTAACAACTTCCAAGCTCTTTCCATGCTGGAGCTGAACAACCTGATTTTCAAATTACAATGATAAAATTCTACTTTCTACGGGCCCTCCCTTATCTTTCAGCTGCTCCAGAGAGGACGGCACTGTAGCAGGGGCTCCAGGTTCGGAAAGGAACATGCTGGGGCCAAACCAAGAGCAGAACACAACACAGTTTTTATTCTGAGGTCTCAAAACTTCGACACAGTTTTCCTTTGGCTACGTACAAAGGAAGATCACGGAGGATCTGTGTTTTCTGTTTTGGTTCTGTAATCATCAAGTCTCTGGTGCCATTTCCCTTTTGCTGACTGACCTTTTCTGCTGCCTGACCTAACTTAGAGGATCCGGAGCACTATCTCAGAACCAATCCTAGCCGCTCCAATCAGCCACTGGGGGTCTGGCTGTAGTTCCATCCCTGGCCAGGATGCGTGCGGGATACTGGTAGGTGGATACAGCTGGATTCTATTAGAAATGCCTTGATATTTTCTAAAAGTTCTAAAGTTTTTAATTTCCCAGTTACATTTTAAAGTCACACAGATTATTTATTGACTCTGAAGTGAAGATGGAACCTGGTTTCTTTTATTACCCTCCAAATAGTACACTTTGAAGACTATTTTCTGTCCCAGCCTTTCAGATAAACACAATAACTGATCAGATCTAGAAAACATCTTGTATGTACTTTCCTCAGTTACCAGCACCATCTTGACAATTTTCTCAGACTCCATTAATTCAACAGGTAACTATTGAGCAGGACAGAACATAGTGTATTCAGTACAATTATCATGATATCAAAATATTATTACTAGAAAATACGGCACAGAAATACATAGAAATATTACTACACTTAGAGAATGAGATTATGAGTGACTTTGTTTTCCAACTCCTGTATTTTCCAAAAAAAAAACAAAACTGTAATGTATTCACATTACTTCTATATTTAAAAAAATATTATTGATGCCTATCATGAAGGAAGTAATATGCCAGGTAGTAATATATAGGGGGAAATGAAAAATAAATATACTAGCAGGTCCTTGATTCCCAGGAGTTTCCCAGCTATTGGAGGAATAAATTACAATGTGAGGTAATATGTAGCTAACGTTTCACAAGGAAAGAATGTACAGCTTCAAACGCTGTTGGAGCAGGGAGTCACAGTCACCGAAATAGCTAGCTGATGTGTCCACAACAATCTAACTCAAGAGTACGCCACGCGAGAGTCGGCCTGTTCTTTTGCAAAGATCCGGTGGGAGGGAGCCTGGTTTATCTTAGAGTCTCTGTCTTTTCCTGGCTTCCCACCGGCAGGCGGCATGTGTTATGCGCTCCTAATCCACTGGCCGACTTTAAGGTTGACTTTTTTTTATTTTAACAAACTCTAAATGAATTTAATTTGCTGTGCCATGTTCAGGGACAGTTCTAAGCTTGTATGGTCTGAAACAAAAACTATTTTGGGGCCCTCTTTAAAAAGAAGACACAATTAGGTAATGGAACTTGGAAGAGGTTCATGCAAGGGAAGCTTCAGCTCATTACCTTCAAGGTAAATCCCTCTCTAGTCATGGTTCCCAAATGAGTTATTCTTTATCAGGTCACTGGACTTACAGGATAACTATATCTACATCTGTATCTATGTAAATCACCCAAAAGTCTATGAAGCAGGAAGCTTTTATAATCAATCAGTACCTTATGTTAAGCAATAGGCATAAAAAGAAAACTCCAGAAAATAAAAATAAAAATTAGGTATTTACACGGCATTTGTTATTGTGGTACCTGGAGAAGCAGTTTAGTGCAGTGGCTTGGAGTGTGAATTTCAGAGTCAAACTGCCTGGGTTGAAATCCAAGCTCCACTATTTCTTAGCTAGGAGACCTCAGGCAAGTTATCTGATGTGACTATTCTGTTGCTCAGTATCCTCACCTGCAAAATGGGAATACTATCCTCTAAAGGGGTTCTTGCAAGAACTAGATTAGAATTTGGACAGCAAGATTAGTTAGTATATGTAAAATATTTAGGACCCAGCATATGGTGAGTGCAATAAAAGTGTGAACTGTTGGTAACACATCACTTACAATTATAATTCAGTTGGGTAACTATTTCCATTTTCTGAGCATCTCAACTGATGCTTACAGAGTTCTGTAAAATATAGCTTAATTTCTTTTTTGTTTTTGTTTTTAGAAAGGTGACATGGGCACATAGTAACCTGAAGATAGATGAGGTATGATTGTGCTAGTGTGCTCTTGAAACACATTGGTTAATCCTCACCCAAGGATATTTTCCCCCCATTGATTTTTAGAGAGAGTGGAAGGGAAAGGGGGGGGAGAGAAACATAGATGTGAAAGAGACATCAATCGGTTGCCTCCTGCACATGCCCTGATTCGGGCCAGGATCTGGCCTGCAACCTAGGTACATGCCCTTGACCGGGAATCAAACCCTGGCCCTAACTGGTTTGGCTCAGTGGATAGAGCATCAGCCTGCGGAGTCAAGGGTCCCAGGTTCGATTCCAGTCAAGGGCATGTACCTTGGTTGCGGGCACATCCCCAGTGGGGAGTGTGCAGGATGCAGCTGATCGATGTTTCTCTCTCATCGATGTTCCTAACTCTCTATCCCTCTCCCTTCCTCTCTGTAAAAAATCAATAAAATATATTTAAAACAAAAAACAACAACAACAAAAAAAAACCCTGGACCCTTGGGTCTACGGGCTGATACTCTAACCACTGAGCAAAACCAGCCAGGGCAATATAGCTTAATTTCTTACAAGAATTTTTTTTATTTTAAAAAGACCCTAAATTAAATAAAAAAGTAATGGATTGAATGAATTAATGGCATATCAATATCATGGAACCAATATTAAGGTCAACAAAAAGAATGAGATCTATGGGAAGATCTGACATGGAAAGATCTCTGATATAATATTAACACACAATATTATATAAGATTTGATTCACTGTTCTTCTGTATGTATGTTGTATTCTGTTTGTATATGTATAAATGTATCTATTCACATAGAAAATGGCTGGAAGTATGCATACCATACCATTATAGTGGGTACCTCAGGGGTGGGATTGGGGAATTTATGTACTTATGTCTTACTAGAACTTTGTATTTTATATAATGTGTGTGCATTTTTTATAATTTAAAAAATTTGAGTCAGAAAAAAAAGCTATCCCCACCTTGGAGTGTCTACAAACTTCTCAATCAGCATAGCATCATCGTTGAAAGACTTCTTTGCTTCCCTCCGGGCTGATTCCAACTGTTCTTGAAATTCTTTTTCTGATCTAGCGATCCTCATACCCTAAGATGAAAGGTAGATTTGACTACAACATAAATAAAACAAAGGAGAGTAGGCAGAAATGGAAAATATGAGCACGCACAGTCTTACTTTTCCTCCTCCACCACGGACGGCTTTGATCATGACGGGGTAGCCGATCTTCCCAGCATGCTCTCTCAGGCACTGGTCTGTCTGGTCCTCACCGTGATAACCTTCCACAACAGGCACTCCAGCAGCAGCCATTATGGATTTGGATGTACTTTACAATAAAAAAGCCCGAGATACCCAAATTCTATGAAATTTCATACAAGAGAAACAAATACAGCCCAGTCTACAAAATATAATGGAACTTTTTATTTTATGTTTAATTTCTTCTTTTTTATTGAATTTATTGGGGTCATATTAGTTAATAAAATTTTATAGGTTTCAGGCGTATAATTCTATAATACATCATCTGTATTATAATGGAACTTTTCAAAGAAAACACCCCATAGATAAAGAAAGAACTACAGTCTGAGATAATAAATATTAATACAAATATTAAAATATCTGTTGATTACCCTCAATCCAATTTTTCATGTGGTAGCTTATCCTACATTGTTTTTAACCCCCCAAAAGAATTAGCATGTTGATTAGAAATACTAATTAGCTGAGGATTTTCTGTAACTCCCTGGAGTGGCAGATAAACAACTTATGCCTATGACAACAAAAGTGTATTATTAGCTTGTCTATTATAGGTAAAATAAATCATTTCAATTGACCTTATTTAAAAAACATAAACTCATACCTCTTTATACCCATGTCCCTAATTGCAGATGAGGGAGGACCTATAAAAATAATTCCTTCTTGCTTACATAGTTCGGCAAATTCCATGTTTTCTGAAAGAAAACCATACCCAGGATGGATAGCCTAGAAGCGAGAAATGAAAAGACAAATTTACTAGCACTCCACTGGCAAATGGGATGCAGGGGAGGCCTCTCTGTAAGCTGGTGGTACCTACACTACGCTATCAAAGCCTGTTTCCAAACAGACATCTGAAACATTCACACTAAAGTTCTGAAGCCTTACCTGAACCAGAAGAATCTGTATTTCTTTTTATTGTGGTAATATATACATAAGATAAATCTCTATTTTAACCACGTTTAAGTGCACAATTCTGGGCAACCATTACCACCAACCATCTCCAGAACGCTTTCATCACCCCAAACAGAAACTCAGTACCACATTAGACACTAACCCCCCACTCCCTGGTAACTTTCTGTCTTATAAATTTTACTTTCTGTCTCTATGAATTTGTTTATTCTAGGAACCTGATATAAGTGGAATTGTACAAACTTACCCTTTTGTGTCTGGCTTATTTCACAAGGCAGAATGTTTCCCAGGCTCATCCATGTAGTAGCATGTATCAGAATTTCATTCCTTTTTTTAAGGCTGAATAATATTCCCCTGTATGTATATATTCGACATTTTGTTTACCACTCACCTGTTGATGGATGTAGATTGTTTCCACTTTCTGGCTATTATGAATAATGCTGCTATACTAGTACACATTGATGTACCCGTATCTCTTTTGAGTCCCTGCTTTAAATTCTTATAAGTATCAATCTACAAGTGGAATGGATGGATCAGAAGAATCTGTATTTTAATTTATAATAATACTGCTTTTAGGGTAGAATGTCAAGGAGTATACGTAGGAGTAAAGGTAATGGGGATTTCTTGACTCTGCCTTCGTACAGGGCTGGCCTAGAACTGAAACTGTGGAACCCACAAGCTGAGAAGAGCCCACTAGCACAATCACACCCCATCTATCTTCAGGTTACTATGTGCCCATGTCACCTTTCTAAACAGAAAACTAAGAAGCAAACAAAAAGTCATACACTAAAGCCTGTATACACTGAGTGGCCAGATTATTATGATTTCTGAACGCATAATAATCTGGCCACTCATTGTGAATGTGTGTGTGTGTGTGTGTGTGTGTGTGTGTGTGTGTGTGTGTGGTGTATTTTAGAGGCCCGGTGCATGAATTCGTGCATGGGTGGGGTCTGGCCAGCCTGGCCAGGGGGAGGGTACATGGGCGGTTGGCTGGCCTGCCTGCTGGCCAAACTCCTGGTCGAGGGGACAATTTGCATATTAGCCTTTTATTATATAGGTTATACACTGAGTGGCCAGATTATTATGCGTTCAGAGATCATAATAATCTGGCCACTCAGTGTATACTTTAATGAAAGCGGATCACCTCAGACTTTTGCCTAGTTATTTGCAAGTCCCTCAGAGTTTTAACAAATTTATGTATCTGGCTTTCTCGCTCACAAAAGAGGACAATCGGTGACCCAAGAACAGTGTGTTTTCTTAGGGCAAACATGCCAACAGGAAAGAGGGAAGACACAGGAAAGCAAACAGTTGCAGCTCAGGTTATTTAGTGAGGGATGAAGCAACTCGGTCTCCCACTTCAGTAGCCCTCAGGACATCTGCTCTTCTAAAATAATAATTATAACCAATCCTATATAAAGCCTAATATGCAAACCGACTGAACTGTGGAATGACCAGTGGAATGACTGGTCACTATGACATGCACTGACCACCAGGGGGCAGACGCTCAATACAGGAGCTGTCCCCTGGTGGTCAGTGCGCATCCATGGGGGGGGTGGGGGGGTTAGGGGGGGGAGCACTGCTCAGTCAGAAGCCGGGCTCACGGCTGGCAAGCACTGTGGTGGTGGTGGAAGCCTCTCCCGCCTCTGTGGCAACGCTAAGGAGCAGTGAGCTGAGAGGTAAGGAGCAGCGAGCAGGCAGGCAGTAAGGAGCGAGGGGTCTCAGACTGCGAGAGGGTGCAGGTTGGGCTGAGGAACCCCCCACCAAGCACACGAATTTTGTGCACCGGGCCTCTAGTTGAATATAAAAAGAAAGCTCTGCCAAACCTATTTCAAAACAGTTACATTTAAAGGACATTTCAAAATTAAAGCAGTTAGCTTCCAATGTCTGGGAAACTCATGTGAATAGAAAAAAACCATATCTTACTGATGGCAAACAACAAAATGCTAAATATTGAATAAAATGCGAAAAGTCACATTTTGATGTCAGTTTGGAATTTTGTTTCTTTCAAACCAATGCTCAATTTAGACATTTTCTATGGAATGGTCAAATGTTATTTATGCTAAGCAAACTGAAAAAGATCTACACTCTGTCCTCCCTGGTTTGCTAACAGCTTTTTTTTAAACTTATTTTATTTTTTTTATTAGGTATGATTTACATATATAACATTCACCCTTTATAGTTTCATGAATTTAGTAAATTTATACAATTGTGCAACTATTACTACAATCCAGTTTTAGAACACTTCTATCACTCAAAATAGTTCCTGTGTGCCCATGTGCATGACTAATTAATTCTTACTTCTAGAACCAAGCAACTTACTGACCTACTGTCTCTATAGTTTCACTTTTTTTTTTTTTAGAAATTTCCTAGAAATGTAATCATACAGTATACATAGTCTTATGTGTCTGACTTCTTTAACTTAGCATAATTTTTTTGGGGGAACATTTTAAATATATATATATTTTTTATTGATTTCAGAGAGGGAAAGAGAGGGAGAGAGAGATAGAAACATCAACGATGAGAGAGAATCATTGACTGGCTGCTTCCTGCACACCCCCTATTGGGAATGTGCCCTTGACTGGAATCAAACCCAGGACCCTTCAGTCCGCAGGCCGACGCTCTAGCCACTGAGTCAAACTGGCCAGGGCACTTAGTGTAATTTTTTGAGGTTCATCCTTGTTATTGTAGTTTATTGCATCGGTAGTTTATTTCTTTTTATAGAGTTGATTCCACTATGATATGCTACATTTAGTTCATGATTTCATTTGGATTTTTTTCCAATTTGGGGCCATTATGAATAATGCTGTTATGAACATTCATACAAGCCTATTTTTCACTTATCTTGGGTAAATGCTCAGGAGGGCAACTGTTGGGTCAAAATATGGTAAGTATACGTTTAAATTTTTAAGTTTTCTAAAGAAGCTGTCCTATTTTGCATTTCTACCAGCAATATCTGATGGTTTCAAGTTTCTCCAAATTCCTGCCAACATTTATTATCTGTCATTTATATTTATAACATCCTAATGAGTGTGAAATGGTATATAACTGTTTGTTTGTTTTTTTATTTCAGAGAGGAAGGGAGAGGGAGAGAGAGATAGAAACATCAATGATGAGAGAGGATCACTGATCGGCTGCTTCTGCACGCCTCTTACTGGGGATCGAGCCTGCAACTCGGGCATGTGCCCTTGACTGGAATCAAACCTGGGACCCTTCAGTCCACAGGCCAACGCTCTAGCCACTAAGCCAAACTGGCTAGGGCTATAACTGTGGTTTTAATGTCAATTTCCCTAACGACTAATGATATTGAGTATCTTTTATTTGGCTTATTGGCCATTTGTGTATCTTCTTTGGTGATGTGTCTATTCAAATCTTTTGCCCATTTTCTTCAATTGGGTTGTTTGAATTGTAAAGTGTTCCTTAAAAATTCTGGATACCACCCTTTATCAAATATATGTTATGCACATATTTTCTCCCAGTCCATGGCTAATCTTTTAAGTTCTTAATGGTTTCTTTTGAAGAGCAAAAGTTTTAAATTTTGGTGAAGTTTATTTTATCAATTTTTTCTTTTATGAATCTTGCTTATGATATTATATCGAAGAAATTATTGCCTAACCTTCTCAAAGATTTTCTCTTTATGTTTTCTTCCAGAAATTTTATAATTGTAGGTCTTCCATTTAGGTATATGGTACATTTCAAGTTATTTTTGTTTTTTATGAAAAGTGTAAGGTAAGAGTGTAGGAACTAGACTTTAGGTTCATCTTTTTGCATATAGATAGCCAATTGTTCCAGCACCATTTGTTGAAAAAACCACCCTTTCCCTATTACATTACTTTACCTTTATTCAAAAATTAATTAACCATAAATGTGCAACTTTCTATTCTGTTCCACTAGCCTGTGTATTTATCCTTCTGTTAACACACTGTTGGTCACTGTGGCTTTATAATGAGTTTTGAAATAGAGGGTCTAAACCCTACACCAAGCATGTCAAATTTGCGGCCGGCGGGCCGCATGCCTCGTTTAAATGTCCTAGACATTTGTTAGTCTTTTCAAACTTGTTTTAACTATATACTAGGCCTTTAGCTATGAGGACCACTTGTCAATTTCTATAAAATAGCCTGTTGGGATTTTGATATAGAGTGATTAAATCTATCAGTCAATTTGGAAAGAATTGCCATCTTAACAATATTGAGCCTTCCAATGATTTATCTACCTATTTATTTAGGACTCATTTAATTTCGCTCAGCAATGTTTTAGTTTTCAATACACTGGTCTTGAACTACTTTTGCTAACTTTGTTACTATTTGATTTTGATGATACCATTTATGACTGTAACTGTTTCCTTAATTTCATTTTCAAAGTGTTGCTAGCTTCCCTTCTTTTGGACAGATATTAAACTGATAGAACTCTGATGAGCTAGATAAGTACTCTCCCTTCAAACTAAAAAGGAAAGCAGCTATCTACTTGTGAATATCGAGTTCAATCACACATTCTGGGAATGACCTCAAGAAGTTTAATTTCTCTTAAGAAGAATAGCTTACCATAGCCAAACCACAGTATTCTTGGGCATTTGAATGGATTAAAAAAGAAAAACTAGCAATACTACCACCACCAGTGGGCAATTTCCTTACCCATCAGGCATATATTTAGCTGCCAGTTCACCCTGGTGGTTCACAAAATTGCAAGCCTGTTTGGATTGTTCATTCCATATTAATGCTTTTAATAGGAAAGATAGAAACTGGGGATGGCTAAATATAGAAAATGTATTCTCTAAATAGTAAGTAATTTTGTGAAAATTGGGCAACACGTTTACTTTTGTATTGTATATTTCTTCATCACCCTTACCTGTGCAGCAGAGATCTTGGCCACTTGCATGATTTTCTCCATAGATAGGTAGCTCTGCTGAGAGGGAGCAGGACCAATGAAATGCGCTTCATCTGCCTGTTTAACAAATGGTATATGTTTAAAAAACCACAGACCTAGTACTCTATATAGGACTGCTTCAGGGACATAGAAATAGAGAAAGAAATAGGAATAGAAATATAGAAATGCTGGCTCCCCAAGAACAATACAAAAGTACCAGCTCATATCTATGCTATAAAAATAAGCCACTGGGGCCCGGACGGTGTGGCTCAGTGGTTGAGCATCGACCTATGAACCAGGAGGTCATGGTTTGATTCCTGGTCAGGGCACATGCCCGGGTTGTGGGCTCAATACCCAGTCGGGGGCGTGCAGGAGGCAGCTGATCAGTGATTCTCTCTCATCACTGATGTTTCTATTTCTCTCTCCCTTTCCCTTCCTTTCTCTGAAACCAATAAAAACATATTAAAAAATAATAATCCAATTTGAAATCTTTTGCATTAGGAGAATGCCAAAACTTGATTTTTATGTATAATATATGTCACACACTAAAGTAAAATGAAAGTGGCTTAGGATAGACAGCAACAGGCATTCACAATATGAGACAGAAAAGTGGCTAGAAAGCTGCATGGGCCTACTACGCAAAGCTGGAAGGCCAAGTGAAACTCATCACTGTGGGTTTGTCAGTGCTCGGGGATTTGCTGTGGACATAACGGAGGACAACAGCTGGATTCACCCATGCCTGGGTTCTGTCTAAGGGATAAGAGCTAGTTATAACTGCTAACACGTACAAACCTTGGGGGAGGAAGGTCCTAGTTGTTATAATTTTCCAGTGAAGCCAAGTCTCTGAAACATTGAGTGACTTGTCTAAGACCCTTGGCCAGTCAGTAGTAGTTGCTAAAACTAGAATCTTGGTCCTTTCCCTTGCACACCAGGGATGTGGATATGAGCCCCTCAAAGTGGGGTCTGTGCATCAGCCACATTCTGTGAACTGCTTTAACCAATCCTTACTGACAGGACCTGGCGTGTAAGTCAACTACATCACAGAGTATACTGGTTAGTTCCACTGGTGTCCTATTTGGAAAATGTCCCCAAAAGGAATTATTAGTGAGCAGCTGAAGTTATCTACTGCAACACGGTTAACACTAGCAAATATAAACTGTCAACATAAAGAACTAAAATACTGACACACTAAACAAATATAAATATAAATAAATCTCCAGTTTTTAGCAACATACCATGTCCACATGCATGGAGTTCCTGTCAGCCTCACTATAAACAGCCACGGACTGTATACCCATTTTTTTAGCTGTTCGCATCACCCTGCAGGCGATTTCTCCTCTGTTGGCAATGAGGACCTTGGTAATGTTGCATCCTAAAACACCATAAAAATCATACAAAAAAATATTACTGGGGAGCAAGGAATAAAAAGGCAAAATAAATATTTTATGATATTAACAAGCTGATAAATATTTATGTTGGTAAAATCAGCAAAGCAGAGCCTAAAATAACCATTTTAACTAATATTAGGCAGTGCATTTCTTGTCATTGTAATTCAAGATATCCTTATTAACACAAACTCGTAAATTACTCAGATTTTTCAACTTAACATAAAAAGATGCTTTGTTATGCCAAAGATCAAAATAGCTCAAAAAATCATAGTTAATAATAATCTTTTAAAAATTTTGTTTTTCAATTACAGTTGACATTCAACATTATTTTACACTAGAGGCCCGGTGCACAAAATTCATGCACTGTGGGGCAGGGGGCAGGTCCCTCAGCCCGACCTGTGCCCTCTCACAGTCTAGGACCCCTTGGGGAATGTCCGACTGCCGGCTTGTGGCTAGATGGCCTTCTGCTGCTGCATGAGCTTCAGCAGCTGCTTGAGCTTCAGCAGCTGCTGCATGTGCACAGGCTGGGCCACCATGGTCTGTCCTGTGAACACCATCGAGTGGGTGAGTCAAGCACAGAGGCAGGCTCACCCTGAGTTCCCTGCACTTCCCTGAGTCACTGAGTTGTTCAGACTGACTGCCTTCTACAGAGAATGGCACCAGGATTGGGCCTAAGCCAGCAATCAGACATCCCTCTCACAGTCTGGGAGCCCTCCGGGGATGTAGCAGTGTGTCAAGCAGCAGGTGACCAGAGAGGAGCCTGAATTGGGGCTGGGCACCGCTCACACTGATTGACAGCCCACTGCACCTGTTGCCGCCGCTCGGTAGTGCTGCCGCGGAGTCAGGAGAGGCTCCCGACACCGTGGCAGCTGTGCTCGCCAGCCGTGAGCCCAGCTTCTGGCTGAGTGGCGCTCCTCCTGTGGGCGCGCACTGACCAACAGGGGGCAGCTCCTGCATCAAGTGTCTGCCCCCTGGTGGTCAGTGCTCATTATAGCGACTGGTTGTTTTGGTCATTCCGCCGAAACGGTCGCTTAGGCTTTTATTATATAGATTAGTTTCAGGTGTACAGCATAATGATTAGACAATTATATAATTTACAAAGTGATCCCCTGATAATTCAAGTATCCACCTGGCACCATACATAGTTAATTATAATATTATTGACTATATTCCCTATGCTGCACTTTACATCTCCAAAACTATTTTGTAACTACCGATTTATTCATACCTCTCAATCCCTTTACCTTTTTCACCAAGCCCTCCAAACCCCCCGCCATCTGGCAACCATAAGTTTGTTCAATGCATCTATTGAGTCTGTTTCTATTTTATTTTTTCTTTAGATTCTTCATATAAGTGACATTCTCTGTTGGACTTATTTCACATAGCATAATACACTCTAGATCCATCCATGTTGTTGCAAATGGTAATATTTCATTCTTTTTTATGGCCCAGTAATACTCCATTGTATATATCTAACCACTTCTTCTTCACCCATTTGTCTACTCATGGACAGTTGGGTTGCTTCCATATCTTGGCTATTGTAAATAATGCTGCAATGAACATAGAGGTGCACATATCTTTTCAAAAGAATATTTTGGGTTTCTTTGGATATATACCAGAAATGGAGTTGCTGGGTCATAACTTAGTTCTATTTTTAACTTTTTTAGGAACCTCCACAGTTTTCCATAGGGGCTGCACTGATTTGCATTCAAACATTGTACGAGGGAATTCCCTTTTTTCAACATCCTCCCCAACACTTGTTCGTGGATTTATTGATGACAGCCATTTTGACAGATGTAACATTCATTGTTTTTAATTTACATTCTCTGATGATTTATGACACTGAACATCTTTTATATGTCTAATAAACATCTGTATGTCCTCTCTGAAGCAGTGTCTATTCAGGTCCTCTGCTCACTTTTTAATTGGACTGTTTTTCTGATGTTGAATTGTATGAGTTCTTTATAAATTGTGGGTATTAATCCCTTAGTCAATATATCATTTGGGAATATCTTCTCTCATTCAGTGGGCTGTCTTTTTATATTATTGATAGTTTCCTTTGCTGTGCAAAAACTTTTTAGTTTGATATAATCCCATTTGGTTATTTTTTCTTTTGTTTCCCTTGCCCAAGGAGATATATCAGGAAGAATATTGCTAAGAGAAATGTCAAGAGTTTACTGCCAATGTTTTCTTCTAGGAATTTTGTGGTTTTGGGTCTTACATTTAATTCTTTAATCCACTTTAGGTTTATTCTTGCATATGGTGTGAGAAAGTGGTCTAGTTTCATTTTTCTCCATGCATCTGTCCAATTTTCCCAACACTATTTATTGAATAGACTATTTTTACCCCCACTGTATGTTCTTACTTCCTTTGTCATAGATTAACTGACCATATAGGCAAGAGTTTTTCTGAGCTCTTTACTCTGTTCTATTGATTTACTGTCTGTTTTTATGACCGAATCATGCTATTTTGATTACTTTAGCCTTGTAGTAGTTTGGCATCAAATAGTGTGATTCCTCCAACTTTGTTCTTCTTTCTCAAGATTGCTGTGGCTATTTGAGGGTCCTTTGGGATTCCTTATAAATATTTGGATTATTTGTTCTAGTTCTGTGAAATATACCATTGGTATTCTTGATAGAGATTGTGTTGAATCAGCCGAAACCGGTTTGGCTCAGTGGATAGAGCGTCAGCCTTCGGACTGAAGGGTCCCAGGTTCGATTCCGGTCAAGGGCATGTACCTTGGTTGCGGGCACATCCCCAGTGGGGGATGTGCAGGAGGCAGCTGATTGATGTTTCTCTCTCATCAATGTTTCTAACTCTCTATCCCTCTCCCTTCCTCTCTGTAAAAATTCAATAAAATATATTTTAAAAAATTAAAAAAAAAAAGAGATTGTGTTGAATCAATAGATTGCTGTGGGAAGTATGTACATTTTAACAATGTTAATGAGCAGGGTATATGCTTCCATTTACTTGCATCTTCTTTGATTTCTTATAATTTTTCAAGTAAAGGTCTTTTACCTCCTTGGCTGACTTTACTCCTAGGTATTTTTTTATGCAATTGTAAATAGAATTGTTTTCTTAATTTCTCTTTTTGATAGTTCATTTATTGATGTATAAAAATGCAACCAACTTCTGAATATTTATTATATCCTACTACTTTACTGAATCAGTTCTAATAGTTTTTTGGTGGACTCTTGAGAGTTCTCTATATACAGTATTTTTCTTTATATCTCCTTCAATTTTAAATGATAGCCTTGCAGTGTAGAGTAGTCTTGGTTCCAGCTTACTTTTCATCACTTTGAATATTTCATGTCAATTCCTACTGGCCTGAAAAGTTTCTGTTGAGAAGTTAGCTGGCAGTTTTAAGAAGGCTCCCTTATAAAAACTGTCTTTCTCTTGCTGCTTTTAAGATTCTCTCTTGTCTTTAACCTTTGCCATTTTAATTGTGATGTGTCTTGGTGTGGGCCTTTTTGAATTCATTTTTGGGGGCACTCTCTGTACTTCCTGGACTTGTGTTTTTCCTTCACTGGGTTAGGGAAGGTTCCAGCCGGCCATTATTTCTTCAAATAGGTTCTCAATTCCCTGCTCTCTTTCTTTACCGCCTGGTACCCCTATTATGCATGTTATTACACTTGATGTTATCACAGAAGTCCCTTAAATTTTCCTCATTTAAATTTTTTTTTTCTGCTCTGATTGGGTGTTTTCTGCTAGCTTGTCTTCTAAATCGCTGATTAGACCCCCTGCTTCATCTAATCTGCTGTTGATTCCTTCTAGTGTTTTCATCATTTAGTTATTGCAGTAATAACTAATCTTTAAGTAAGTACTTTCTTTGCTCCAGGTCCTGTGCTAAAAAGACTCTATCTAGAGTTAAACCTTCACAATACTTATATATATATTATTTTTTTATTTTTATTTTATTGATTTTTTACAGAGAGGAAGGGAGAGGGATAGAGAGTTAGAAACATCGATGAGAGAGAAACATCAATCAGCTGCCTCCTGCACACCTCCTACTGGGGATGTGCCCGCAACTAAGGTACATGCCCTTGACCGGAATTGAACCTGGGACTCTTCAGTCTGCAGGCCGACGCTCTATCCACTGAGCCAAACCGGTTAGGGCTATTATCTCAATTTTTAAAGTGAAGAAATTAAGGTTGAAAGAAATATCACATTCCTTAAATTATATAGCTAAAGAAATGGTGGATCTAAGATTGAACCTAGGTTAGCTTCACTCCAGAATTTGAGCTCTTAGACACTTGGCTCCACTACCTCTATCACTCTGAGCACAGGGATGTATGGTTCTCTTGCAATATCAATGAATATTGCACCAGTTCACTGTCATCAGTGCTATAATGACATGATATTATACAAATACATGAAATCCACTTCCATCATTACACACATGTCTTTTGATTGGAGCACTTAATTCATTTACATATAAAGTGATTATTTATAGGTATGTAGTTATTGTTCTTTGACAGCTCATAATAGTTATTTTCTCAAAAAAATAGGTTATTTATAATTTAAAACAATGTTTTTAAATAAGGATCTATAGAGCCCAAGAGTTGTCACAGGTCACAGGGGCTGTTGGGATGAAGTATACATTTGTGTTTAGTGAGGAGGGGGAGAGAGCTACACCAATCACCCACAAGTTATATTTAAATACATTTTATAATTGGGAATTTCATGTAAACTTTTATTTGAAAAAAAAAAAAGTCCTGCTACTTAAAATACATGTTATAAAGCACTGATTTAGACCATCACAGTTATGTTTTTCCAATTCAATACACTATGAGAGTCAGATAGAAATAACATAAATATAAAATATATTTTCCTACATATTTTAGATACAACAGCAAGATATATGACATAAAGGAGATAAAAACGTTGACAATACTTACTAAAAAAGTTATCACAAAAATCCAAAACTTCGAAAGCATATGAGAACTACTTCTATTATGTACCAATTAAAGGATTAAACATTTCCGTTTCTTACTTCACCATCTGAAGCAAAGCCAAACCGTACAACACAAACTGTTGGTACCTGTGGTTGTTGCATACTTCATGGTTCTTTGCTTCCAAGCCCATCTCCTATAAAATGAGTCCAAATGGAGTTATAATTAAATAGGATATGCAAGATCAGTCAATATTCTTTCAAATAATCTAAATTATTTAAAACCTGAAACCAAGTACAGATATGGCCTTAGTTAAACCTTAAGCCTACAAAGTGATTTACTAAACATTCTTTGTGGAAAGAAAACTAATCTAGAAACCAGGAGTTACAGTTCTGGCTGTTCTCCCTGGCAGTTCGTGTCCTTGAATGAGTCATTTAACCTACTTGCTCCTGAGATTGGCATTTGACCAGAGTCAAAGATGATGACTGGAAAGCCAAGGTACTTCAAGATCATCTAGTTCAGCCCAGCCCAAGGGGCTCAGTTGGTTGAGCATCTTCCCATGCACCGAAAGGCTGCTGGACTGATTCCTTGTCAGGGCACATACCGGGGCTGCGGGTGTATGGAGGTCACATCGTTGTTTCTGTCTCTCTCTTCCTCTCTCTAAGCATGTCCTCGGGTGAGGATTAAAATAAAATTCTAGTTCAACTTTTTTCAAACTCTTTTTTTTTACTAGAACCCAAAGTAAAAACTGCATTTGACTTCATAACCAGGTATGCACACAAAACAGAAGTTTCCTAAAAGAAGACTTTCCCTGTATTTTGATTTTCTATTCTATTTTGCTCTATTCCATTTTATTAAGTAAAATATGTTGGTCAAACTCCAGTTTGAAGAATACCAATCCATCTCAACCCTCTGATAAGACAGGTTTGAGCAATTAGGCCCAGAGAAGTAAAAGGAAGGAGCTGAACAAGGGAAGCAGAAAGAATGCTGGCTCTGGGGCCTGCTGGAGGAGCCACTCACTCCAGCTGCTGGGGATCCTGCACAAGTTGCTTTACATCAGTGTTTCTCAATCTTTTGTTTTCATTACCACCCCCTAGAAAATTTAAATACTAAGGAATAAGATTTTTGTAGGAGTGACTGAGTGGTCACAAATCATGTTAATATCTGTTAAAAAAGAAAACCACAGCCCCAAAATTGCTTCACTTGTGCTAAAGCCCATGACAGCAAACCTAGACTTAATACCTGGTCTAACTGCATCAGTTCCATCCCTTCTTCCCAAAGGAAGAAGAGGCAATCTAAGGATTAAAAATGGCGGCAGAGTAGGTGGATGCTGCACGGACATGCACCTAGGAACAAGCTGGAATTACAACTGAAATGCGGAAAGGCTTCCTGAATAATCAACGGAAAACTCACAGGAGAGAACCCTGATACCCAAGGACCAAAGGTGGAGACCACACAGAGACTGGTAGGAGGGGCGGAGGTGCAAAAGGGCTGGCCTGGCACCCACAGGCAGCAACTGAAGTCCCGGAGAGATATCTCAGCTGTGGGGGGAGGGGGCAGTGCCACTGAGAACTCTGGGATCTAATCCCCAAGCTGGGCTCCCCAGCAGAGAGCACCAAATCTGAGGAGGGTACCTACATAACATCTAGCTGTGAAAAGCAGCAGGGTGCTATCTGCCAGGGAGTGGCAGCTGAACGTTCGGGCACCCTCTTGAAGGGCCAATGCACAAAAATTCCCTGTGGAGCCACCCACCTTGTGCTTTGGCAGAGGGAGGGTGAAGTGAACTGGAGCTGTGAGAGCAGAACCCAAGACTGGGGACTCGGGGGATAGAGCTCAGAAGGCAGACACCCCAAGTTTCCTGGGCTGAGTCATTCCCTCACACAGTGAAGGACATCTTTCCCACATAGACATCTGCCTTGCCTGAGGGGAAGACAGTTGAGTCACCCTATTGGAAAACACCTTGCCCTGAGGCCACTTAAGAGATTAAAAGCAACAATTAGCCTCTAGGCAGAAGCAATGCCCCACCCTGTTGAAAAAAACTCTCAGTACACCTGAGGACAATTGCCTGGGGGCAATTCAAGTCAGAATCCTATTAGTCTGTAGACAGAGGCGGTCTCTGGAGGCTTTGAGTCTTTGCCTGATCCAATTAGTCAGAAACAGCCTTTAACACTGTCCTGCACTAGAAATTGAGAGGTGTAGAGGATCTACCTAATACATAGTCACAAACCCAAACAGACAACCAAAATGAGGAAACAAAGAATCCCCAAATGAAAGAACTAGAGAATTCTCCATAAGAAGAGACAAATGAAGTAGAGATAAGAAGTTTATCTGAAACAGCTTCAGAGTAATGATGGTAAAAATGCTCAACAGTATGAAAAAAGATATAGTAACTATGAAAAAAGAACAGAGATAAAGACTAATATAACACAAACAAAGCAGATTATGGGAAGCTGAGGATAGAATCAGTGAATTAGAAGACAGAATTGAAAATATCACTCAATCAGAGAACCAAAAAGAAAAAAACATTAAAAAACAGGAGGACAGCTTAAGGGAGCTGTGGGACAATGTGAATAGCAGGTATGCCAGAAGAGCCAGAAAGGGAGAAAGGAATAGAGAAGGTGTTTGAAGAAATAATGGCAGAAAACTTCCCTAACCTGGTAATGGAAAAAGTCACACAAGTTCAGGAGGCACAGAGAACCCCAAACAAGAAAAATCCAAACAGACCCATGCCCAGACACATCATAATTAAAATGCCAAAAATTAAAGACAAAGAGAGAATCTTAAAGGCAGCAAGAGGAAAGAAAACTGTTACCTACAAAGGAGCTCCCATAAGGCTGACACCTGATTTTTCATCAGAAACTCTACAGGTCAGAAGGGATTGGCATGAAGTACTCAAGGTAATGGAAAGCAAGGATCTGAGACCAAGATTACTATATCCAGCAAGGCTATCATTCAAAATAGACGGTCAAATAAAGAGCTTCCCAGACACACACACACACACACACACACACACACACACACACAGGTTAAAGGAGTTCATCACCATCAAGCGAGCATTATAAGAAATGCTAAAGGGATTGCTGTAAAGGATTGCTGAGAAGAAGAAACAGAGAGAGAAACCTAGCCATACAAAATTAAAATGGCTATAAATAAGTATCTCTCAACAATAACCCTAAATGTAAATGGATTAAATGCTCCAATCTAAAGGTGTAGGGCAGCTGAATGGATACTAAAACATGACCCAACTATATGCTGTGTACAAGAGACCCACCTCAAAACAAAAGACACAACAGGATGAAAGTGAAGGGATGGGGGAAAAAATTTCATGCAAATGGAAAAGAAAAAATAGCTGGAGTAGCAATACTCATATCCGACAAAATAGACTTTAAAATGAAGACCATCACAAGAGACAACAGAGGTCATTACATAATACTAAAGGGATCCATCCAACAAGAGGATATAATCCTGGAAAACATATATGCACCCAATATAGGAGCACCTAAATATATTTTAAAAAAAACTTCTAGAGGACTTTAAAGGAGAGATTGACAACAATACAGTCATAGTAGGGGACTTTAACACTCCTCTGACTTCCCTGGACAGATCTTCCAGACAAAAAATTAACAAGGAAACAGTCTCTAAAGGACACACTGAATCAGATGGATTTCATTGACATTCATAGAACACTTCACCCAACACAGCAGAATATACATTCTTCTCAAGTACACATGGATCATTCACAGATAGACCACATGTTAGGACACAAAACAAGTCTCTACAAGTTCAAGAAGATTGAAATCGTATCAAGCATCTTCTCAGATCACAGTGGAATGAAATTAGAAATCAACTACAGTAAAAACACCCAAAAACATTCAAACACATGGAGACTAAATAACATGTTATTAAACAACGAATGGGTTACCAACAAGATCAAGAAAGAAATCAAAAACTTCCTGGAAACAAATGAAAATGAACACACAACACCCCAAAATCTCTGGTACACAGCAAAAGAAGTCCTGAGAGGGAAGTTCATAGCACTACAGGCCAGGCATACTTGAAAACAACAACAACAAACAAACAAAACAAAAAAACAAAACAAGAAAAAGCAGCAATAAACTATTTAACCCTACAACTTAAAGAACTAGAAAGAGAACAACAAGAAAAGCCCAGAGTAAGTAGAAGAAAGAAAATAATAAAGATTAGAGCAGAAATAAATAACATAGAGACAAAAACAAACAAACAAACAACAATATAAAAAAATAATGAAACCAAGAGCTGGTTCTTTGAAAGGATAAACAAAATTGATAAACCATTAGCCAGACTCATCAAGAAACAAAGAGAGAGGACCCAAATAAATAAACTCAGAAACGAAAGTGGAGAAGTAACCACGGACACCACAGAAATACAAAGGATTGTAAGAATATACTATGAACAACTATATGCCAACAAACTGGACAATGTGGATGAAATAGACAAATTCCTAGAAAAATACAATCTCTCAAAACTGAATCAGGAAGAATTAAAAAACCTGAATAGGCCAATAACAACTGATGAAATAGAAGAAGTAATAAAAAAACTCCCACCAAACAAAAGCCCAGGTCCGGAGGGCTTCACAGGAGAGTTTTTCCAAACATTCAAAGAAGAATTAACACCTATACTCCTCAAACTATTTCAGAAAATTCAAGAGGAAGGAACACTTCCGAACTCTTTTTATGAAACCAGCATTATCCTAATTCCAAAACCAGATAAAGGTACTACAAAGAAAGAGAATTACAGGCCAACATCCCTGATGAACATAGATATTAAAATCCTCAACAAAATATTAGCAAATTGCATCCAGCAATATATTAAAAAGATCATACACCATGATCAAGTGGGATTTATTTCAGGGATGCAAGGCTGGTACAATATTCACAAATCAATAAAGGTATTACATCACATAAAAAAATTGAAAGAAAAAAATCACATGATCATATCAATAGATGCAGAAAAAGCATTCAACAAAATCCAACACCCATTTTTGATAAAAACTCTCAGCAAAGTTGGAATAGAAGGAGCATATCTCAACATGGTAAAGGCCATATATGACAAACCTTCAGCCAACATCATACTCAATGGGCAAAAACTAAAACTATTTCCCCTAAGAACAGGAACAAGACAGGGATGCCCATTTTCACCACTCCTGTTTGACATAGTACTGAAAGTGCTAGCCATAGTGATTTAGACAAGAAGAAATAAAAGGCATCCAAATTGGAAAAGAATAAGTAAAACTGTCCTTATTTGCAGATGATGCAATTTGTACATAGAAAATTCCAAAGACTCCATCAAAAAACTACTAGACCTAATAATTGAATTCGGCAATGTAGCAGGATACAAAATTAACACCCAGAAATCTATGGCTTTTTTATACACCAATAATGAACTCACAGAAAGAGAAACTAAATTTAAAAAAAATCCCATTTACCATTGCAACAAAAAAATTAAGATACCTAGGAATAAACTTAACTAAGGAGGTTAAAGACCTATACTCTAAAAACTACAGGATGTTGAAAAAAGAGATAGAGGAAGACATAAACAAATGGGAGAATATACCATGTTCATGGATTGGTAGAATCAACATCATTAAAATGTCCATACTACCCAAAGCAATCTATAGATTGAATGCAATCCCCAACCTCTCCAAAAATTCATCTGGAATAAAGTAAGACCCCAAATAGCTGCAGCAATCCTGAGAAAGAAGAACAAAGTTGGAGGGATCACAATACCAGATATCAACCTATATTACAAAGCCACTGTTCTCAAAACTGGCTGGTATTGGCACAGACATATAGACCAATGGAACCAAACAGAGAACCCAGAAATCGACCCAAGCCATTATGCTCAATTAATATTTGACAAAGGAGGCAAGAGCATACAATGGAGTCAAGATAGTCTTTTCAATAAATGGTGTTGGGAAAACTGGACAGATACATGCAAAAAAATGAAACTAGACCACCAACTTACACCATACACAAAAATAAACTCAAAATGGATACAGGACTTAAACATAAGATGGGAAACCATAAAAATCTTAGAAAAATCCATACAGCAAAATAGCAGACATACTATGTCGTAGCAGTATCTTTACCGTTACAGCTCCTAGGGAAATGGAAACTAAAGACAAAATAAACAAATGGGACTAAATCAAAATAAAAAGCTTCTGCACAGCAAAGACATCATCAACAAAACAATAAGAAAGTCCACTGCATGGGAGAACATATTTGCCAATGTTATCTCCGATAAGGGTTTAATCTCCAAAATTTACAGGGAACTCACACTACTTAACAAAAGGAAAATAAAAAATCCAATAAAAAAATGGGTAAAGGACCTAAACAGACACTTTTTGAAAGAGGACATACAGAAAGCCAAGAGATACATGAAAACATGCTCAAAGTCACTAATTATCCGAGAGATGCAAATCAAAACAACAATAAGGTACCATCTCACACCTGTCAGAATGGCTATCATCAACAGATCAATAAGCGACAAGTGCTGGCGAGGATACAGAGAAAAAGGAACCCTCTTGCACTGCTGATGGGAATGTAGACGGGTGCAACCACTGTGGAAAACAGTATGGAGTTTCTAAAAAAATTAAAAATGGAACTCCCATTTGACCCAATAATCCCACTTCTAGGAATATATCCCAAGAAATCAAAACACCAATCCGAAAGGATATATGCACCCCTATGTTCATAGCAGCACAATTTACAATAGCTAAGATTTGGAAACAGCCTAAGTGCCCATCAGCAGATGAGTGGATTAAAAAACTGTGGTACATCTACACAATGGAATACTACGATGCTGTAAAAAAGAAGGAACTCTTACCATTTGCAACAGCATGGATGGAACTGGAGAGCATCATGCTAAGCTAAATAAGCCAGTTGGAGAAAGATAAATATTATATGATCTCACTCATTTGTGGAATATAATGAACAGCATAAACTGATGAACAAAAATAGAGCCAGAGGGGGAAACATATATTAATGCTCAATTAATATTTGAAAAAAGAAGCAAGAGCATACAATGGAGTCAAGATAGTCTTTTCAATAAATGGTGTTGGGAAAACTGGACAGATAGATGCAAAAAAACACCCATTCTATTATATACATGCAGAATATAATAGAAGAATCCTGTTATTTGTAAATTTTAATATTTCCTACAATTTTTGTAATATCATACTATGTTAGTACAGTTTGGGTAAAATTATTATACTTAAAATCCTTTTTTTCTTGAAATATTAATGTTTATTACATGTACTATTATATGTAAGATCATTTTCTTGAATAATTTGTATTTATTGCATGTAACATTATATTTAAAATCATTTTTCTTGAGATATTAAGGCTTGTTGCATGTAACATCATATTTAAAATTGTTTTTATTGAAATTTAAAAGAAAACTGAGGGGGAAAAAAAGGCAATCTACCATGATAAAAACGCTTGCTTTTCCTTTCCCCCAAAAATAAGATATCTAGTCTAAAAGCAATTCCTTCATTTCTTTAATATCCCCCTGTACAACCCCTAGAAGCACCTTTCTTGTTGCTAGATGGAATTTTGTTTTTTAACACACCTAAGTTTTTTTCACTTTCTCAAAAATCAATTTTTTAAATTATTATTATTATTTTTACAACTGCTAGGGCTCAGGACAGGCAGCCCCAAGACATCACACAATGGCACATTCATATTTTGAATTAAAAATCACCTGAGCCCAGCAATTGTGGCTTGGTGGTTGAGCATCAACCCATGAGCCAAGAGGACACTGGTTTGATTCCTGATCAGAGCACATGCCCAGGTTGTGGGCTGGATCCCAGATAGGGGGCCTACAGCTAATCGATGATATTTCTCTCTCTCTGCAAATCAATAAAAACATATTAAAAAAAAAAAACACGTGAGAAGCAGCAGGAGTGGGAGGAGCTCTCGGACTCTGCTCTGTCTCTCTAAATGCAGGAAATACATCTCTTTGTGACAGGTGTCCTACCTAGAGCAGAGTCTGTCAGCCCAAAATATGCCTCTTTGGAGGATATTGGTCGTTGTAGGCAGGCTAAGTTCAAGAAACAGCAAACATGGGAGAAGCTCTGGAAACCAAGTAGAAGTTACCCTTTATTAGAGGACATTTACATTTGTAAGGGAAATCTCCTTTTGTGGGGTTGTTCCCTTCACTGTTCCAGGAAGAAGCTAGCTAAACCTCTAGAAACCATTATCTGTGGAGGTGTGCACTTCAATCTGCATAACAATCTTACCCTGGCTAACTGTGCTTAATCCCATAACTGGCTCTCCATCCCCAACATCTTTAGTCTTGAGATGAAGATGGTATTTAAAGTGATGGCTTTCCTCATTCTGGCAAGTTACTTCATTTCCCCAGGTCTCTCCAATGTACACAGGAGGTACTAGTATACATGTTATTAAACTTTAATTTGTTTTCCTCCTGCTTATGTTTCTCATGTCAATTTGATTATTATTTGAGCCAGAAGGACCTTGAAGGGTAGAGGGGAATTTTTCTTCCTCACTATAAGGCATTCTATAGGGCACTATTGCCCCATGATGCACACTCAATCAGATGTTGCCATCTATGAAGGACTGATGAGAAGACCCACAGCTTCAACATTAGACTTCCACAAGAAGACGTTCTCAAGATGCTACTGCTTTCCCATATCTTTCCAATTCAGCTGACCTCACTTTCTTTCTTTTTGTGTGTTAATCCTCACCCGAGGATATTTTTTCCATTGATCTTCAGAGAGAGTGGAAGGAAGGGAGGAAGGAGGAGGGTGAGAATGAAACATGGATGTGAGAGAGATATATCAATTGGATGCCTCCTCCATGCACCCCCTACCCCCCCGACAGGGCCCAGGGATCGAACATGCCACCCTTGGCCAAGAATCGAACCCATGATCCTTTGGTGCGCAGGCCAATGCTTTAACCACTGAGCCACGCTGGTCAGGGCTGACCTCACTTTAAAAAAAACACACATATCTTTATTGATTTCAGAGAGGAAGGGAGAGGGATAGAGAGTTAGAAACATCGATGAGAGAGAAACATCCATCAGCTGCCTCCTGCACACCTCCCATTGGGGATGTGCCCGCAACCAAGGTACGTGCCCTTGACCGGAATCGAACCGGGGACCCTTCAGTCCGCAGGCTGATGCTCTATCCACTGAGCTAAACTGGCCAGGGCTCACTTTTTTTTTTTTAATAAATTTTTATTGATTTCAGAGAGGAAGGGAGAGGGAGAGAAAGCTAGAAACATCAATGATAAGAGAGAATCATTGATTGGCTGCCTCCTGCATGCCCCCTACTGGGGATCAAGCCTGCAACCCGGGGCATGCCCTTGACTGGAATCGAACCCAGGACCCTTCAGTCTGCAGGCAGATGCTCTATCCACTGAGCCAAACCGGCTAGGGCTGACCTCACTTTTTTGAACTTCAAGGAGGGGGAATCAACTTTCCTGATCTTTATAAGGTATTTTCTAGTTCATAGCATCTTCCCATCACACTCTCCAGATAGGTTTCTGGATATATGTGTTTTTCTCTCATAGATATTTCTATCTCTCTATCTCTCTCCTTTCTTCTTTCTCTAAAAATCAATAAAAACATATTTTTAAAAACCACTTGAGAAATGGCTGATTTTTGCTAAGTCCAGCTTAGGACTTAAGTTTCAAGGTCATTGCTTACCTAAAGTTTTCTTATGCCATTTTTTAGTGAACACAGACAGACAGACAACCACACACATACCACTTAACTATAATCCTCTATCCCAACAATGTTTTGATTGATCTATTCCATTTTTCAGCATGACCTAAGCTACAACCTAAAACAATGGCTTAAAAACCAAGATTAATAAGTTGCTTCTGAAACAGGTAAAATAAAATATTCCCCCAAATTGCTCCATTGAGTCAAGCCCTACCAGAATAAATTGCTCCATGGAGGTAAGCCCTGTCAGAACTATGGCAGTTATAGATGGGTATCTATAAAACAGGAACTATAGGAACTGCACTGATTTCTTTTAAGTTTGTTTTTCAAATCTAAAGCCAAGCCACAAATCCCAGAGACAAACTCAGTACCTTGTTGGGAAAGTCCCTTCCTGAATCCCATAATAAATCTTGAACAATCCTAGAATGCCTCACTTTGCTGACACGGGTACTTCAGTGGGAATCCAGTGTTCCTAAAAAGGAAAAAGCCAGCCAACCAACCCCTAAATGTAAATGTCCTGATTAGTTAAGCCCAACAACTTCCATGTTCCCAAGGAATAAGCCCCACATTCAAGGTGTAGAACTTGAGGCCTACCTTAGTCTTCTGATCCTCTGCAGAGCCTCAACAAATCTGCCTTTGCTTTTATCAGTGTCTGGTCTAAATTCTTTTCTATCAGGAGACAAGAACCCAAACTCATTGGTAGTATTCTCATTTCTAAAATTCTACCACTAGATTTCTTTTCTCTGAGTTACTAGAGAATCATGATATAAAAAGAAATGTACATACCCTCTACACTGGTAAGGTTTTCAATTCTATATGCCATTGCAACTCTAGTACTTTCCAGGTGACAGCTACATGAAAACAATTCTATATCCAATTGCTAAGGTTTAAGAGGGAGAGGAAAGAGAGAAAATATGTCTGCATCGTATCATGAAGAGCCCCCCAAAACCTAAGAAAATGAAACTCGGGAGAACGAGAAGAGCACTAATACTGCTTTTACTGTCTTATTCTGCTCTGGGGCAAATCCTACAATGAAATAACTGAAAATCCAAAGCATTGACAGTAACTTGTGGAAAGCAAAAGCAAACAAGAAATTTTATCTAAATGGTTGTTGAGTCTGCAAAGGCGACATCTGTTGATTGATTCATATGTACCAGATTCCATTCAAGCCTCTTTCCATGTATTAATTCTTTTAATTTGCACAATCCAAAGTACTAGTATTATCTCCTGTAGGTACTAGTATCATCACCTCCTCCTAGGTCAGAAAATCGAAGCAAAGGGGTATTAAGTAACCTGCCCAAGGTTGCTCACACACCTAGGGAGTAGCAAAGCTGAGACCCCTGACTTCCGAGTCTGTGCCCTGCAGTACTAAGCTATACTGTCTTTCCAGAATGATGGAGAATGATGATGATGGGACAAAGGAAGAAAAAGAAGCCTGCTACCTGGAACCAAAGGGTATGTTTCCTGCAAAAGTTATTGTCACAGAAGCTTAAGCTCAGAATTTGAAAATGATCTGGAGTCAGGTTAGCTATGTGTCATCTGACAGCTTTGTTTAAATTTGCATACGGAGCTTCTGATAAAACAATTTCTCTGCCCGCCCCCCCCCCACCCCCCGGAGGGTAAATTGGTTTCTGTTAATTTGATTCTTTCCAAGAATGAGCAAGAACTCCAGCAGTCTTTGTCTGACCTGGACACCTTCTGAGGGAAAGCTGAACCAAAGGGGACTTGGAGGGCGTCCTGGCTCCACCACTCACCACTTGTGTCACCTCAGGCAAGTCGTGGACGCCTTGGTTTCACTAGAACTGGGATTCTAAAGCTCCCCCTCCCCCTCCTTCCCTCCCTCCCTCCCTCTCCCCTCCTTCACGGAACGCAGTGAAAGCGCGGGGTTAGGGGTTCGGAGCGGTACACGCGTTATTCTAGCCCTTAGGGCGAGGGGAGCAGGGGATGGCAGGCCCAGCTCCACCCCGCCCCTACGCTCACAAATGACAAAAATAGCGGCAAACCCAGCGCTGCAGGGTGGGTGAGCGGAAGGAGAGGAAAGGGAAAGACTGGGCGTGGAGACGCCTCCCTCTCTGTGCGTGAACTGAAAGCAAACCCCCTCCCAAAAAGGGGCTGCTACCTCGGCGGCGGCAGCAAGCTCGGGAAACGCTGCCATTGGTTCCTCTCCGCCGCCACCAGCCGCACCGACACCACGGAGGTCGCCGCCATGTCCTGCCGCCCCGGGGCTCTCCCACGCGTGGGCGCGCACCAGCTGCGTCCCACACTCTGCAAAAGCTCTGCTCCGCCCCGCAAGCCTCTTGTCCTCCGCCGGCCACCGTCCAGGTCAGAGCCGTGCAATGGGCCGAGCCCAGGGTGGTGGGCGTCTCCCCCAAAACCAATCAAGACACAGAGCAGCGCTTCGGGGCGGCGATTGGCCAATCGGGCCGCGTGTGGTCCCCGCCCCGCCCCGCCCCTCCGCCCCCGAGGGCTGGTGCTGGCCGCCGCCTCCCTGGGACCTAGGGTTTCAGAGCACTGTTTCTTCCACGCCGGCCGGCTTTCCGCTCTCCCCTCCGACTTCAGGTAGAAGGTCCCTCGGTGCGATCTTTATCCTTAAAGCCGTGGGAAGTGGCGGAGGAGGAGTCTTGGGGCAAAAGCCAAATGGGGTGGAGAGCAGGATACAAAATTCTTGTTCTCCAAAAATGAAGAAAAAAGCTAAAATAAAATTGTAAAACCTCCCGAGCTTTTTGAAAACATGTTTTAATTGAACTATTGGGAACGAGAAGTTAAAACCGGAATTGCAGAATATCTAGAAAATAAAGATACTGAAAGCACTACCTGTAGATGCTTATTCATAGTGAAAGTAAATGAAACATCCAATTCAAGGATTAGAAAAATGCAAAAGCAAACACACGGAAAGCAGCATAGAGACATTAGTAAAGATAAAGGAAGAAAAAATTAATTAAGAAAATTAATACCAAAGGAGTAATAAGCCCAGGGATTCGGGAAAAAACACACACAACCTGATAAAATAGATGGTTAACTAATGTAATCAAAAGAAGGGGGGCGTGAACACTCGCCACAGTTAAAACATAAAGGGGGGGGGGGGACCTCAGATCTAGAAAACAAACAGATTTGTAAGAGTCTAACTTTGCTCAATTTAAGCAAATAAACTTGAACACCTGGATGAAATGGATGATGTTACAAGAAAATACAATTTACCTGAACAGATCCTGGAAGAGATAGAAAATCTAATCAAGCCATTCCCACGGAACCAGAGCATATTATTATTATTATTATTATTATTATTATTAAAGAACCAGCTTTCCTAAAGCAGGTGGCCCACCTGGTCTCACCAGGAAATCCTACCCATGTGGTAAAGAGTGGTTGACTCCAGTGCTGGTAGCCTGTCCCAGAGCGCAGGGAAAACGGAGTCTTCCTCATTCTTTTTATGAAGTAAGCATAACATTGGCACCAACATCTAGCAAAAATAGGGTGCACACACACACACACACACACACACACACACACACACCTGTAGTTCAATTTGACTTACAATTACCAATGGGAAGATCTAACGTACAGCACGGTGACCATCGTTTCAACACTGTGTTTACACTTGAATTTGCTAAGAGAGTAGATCCCAAGTGTTCTCACCGCGCGCGCGCACTCTGCGAGGTGATGATGTGTTAACCTGATTGCGGTCATCATTCCACTATGTGTACATATACCAACTCATACACACCACACTTCAAATACATACAATTTTAGGTTTATACCTCAGTAACGGCAGCAAAGCTGGCTGGCTGAGGGAGGAACTGAACGAGGATAAAGAAAAAACAAGAGGCGAGGGCGTGCCAGCGAGGCTGGCGGCCAGCCCGGGCTCCCTGCGGGCGCTAGTGGTTGAGCCCCACCGTCCCCGCTTCCTTCCGCGGTCCTGGGGCTCCGCGCTGGAGCGCGCCCGCCCGCCCGCCCGGCTCTGCTGGCGACCTTGGGCGTGGGAGGCTGCTGAGGTTGAGAGGCGGGTCCAGTTAAGAGCTGCGAGTCTCACCAGGTGGCAGGGAGGGTGTCCTTGGCTGCAGCCAACAAGGACAACAAGCCCGGAGTCCGGGCGTATCCGCTTTGCAGCAGGTTATGATTATTACAATAGTTTTATTAACTCAAAAGAATGGCATCACAACTGTAAACCTACTTTTGCCCACCCCGAGGTGTGTGTGTGTGTGTGTGTGTGTGTGTGTGTGTGTGTGTGTGTGACTTAAATAAATAATTACGTTTGGGAGCAACTTGTTATACAGCAAAAGATAAGAACTGATCCACAGAATGTGTACTTTTACAATGAACCTCCATTACTCAACATAGTCTTTAAATTTTATTCATGTTGTATGTTTGTTTGTTTGTTTTTTACATGAAAATAGCACTATTTGTTTATCCAGTAACCTAAGGATGGACTTTGGATTGTTTCCAGTTTGGGATGATTACAAATGGAGCTGCTATAGGTATTTTTTTCTCACCTCCTTCTGTGAACATATGTACTCATTTTTCATGCATATACACCTACTTGTCAAATTAATAGCTCCGCAAACTATGTCTTGTGGTCCTGCCACTGTTTTTTGTAAATGATGCCCAGTGGAATACAGCCATGCCCATTTGTGTATGTATTGTCTGTGGCTGCTTTCACATTACTAGCAGAGTTGTGTGGCTGCATAGAAACTGGTCCAAAAAACCCACACTACTATCTTGCTCTTACAAAGTTTGCCAACCCCTGGGTTGTTACATGCTTATGCTTATAAGAAGCTGCCCAAAAGTTTTCCTAAAATGGTTGTTTCATTTTATTCTTCTACCAGCAACGAATGGCAATTCCTCATCAACACTTGGTATTGCCAATCTTTTTAATTTTAGCCATTTGGGAGGTTGTGGAGTGGTATCCCATTGTGGTTTTAATTTGCAATGGCTAGACTGGCCTTGGTAAGTGGGGTTCCCTGCTGTTGAGTCCATATAGAGCTTCTGCCCCTGCCACCATGCCCACCCCATTCACGTGCCCATTTTGCAAATCCTGGTGTGGTCTGTGACAAAGGCTAGCTAACTTCTCCGGCGGAGTCACCTTGTCGGCTTGGTTGTTCAGTGACCCTTTCATGGTGGATGCTTTCTGGTAGACATTAACATGTGACGCAAAACTCTTCACACTTTACGCCTACTCCGATGTGTCCACCCCCATGCCTCTATCCCAGAGCGCCTTGTCTCTGATCGTCCAGTCCTGCTCTTTCCAGCCCCCCAACCAGATGACCAGACCGTGGCACTGTCCAGGACACCGGGTATTTTCTCACCCTGGGCCACCTTCCCTTCCACACAGATGTGGATGACCAGTGCCCTGCTTGCTGCTGAGCCCACCGGGAAGATCCCCCTCCCCCCTGTCTTTCGGGTTCACTTCTGAATGCGGCTGTAATGCAGCCACTGTCCAGATTGGCTTTGCACCCACATACCAAGCCAACTGATCTGTAAACCAATTTGGACTTTCCTCCTTTTTCAAAGGGTGACATGCGTCCCCTCCCCCCACAGGGGCACTGGTGCTACTCTGGTGGGTGACATGGGGGCCGGGCTACATGCCCTCTAGACCTGCTCGGGCTAGAGCCTGGACATACCATTTCCAGCTTATAATTGACTACTGCTGAGACCCGTCTGACTTTATTACTGAGTGGATTTGACATAATCCAGCCCAAATGGGGCAATTCTGGATATATAGTCACAAAGTCAAGTGTCCTAGGACCCAGTGACATGCCAACAGCTGTTTCTCTGCTGCAAATGGCATGGGCTTGGTCTTGCTCCAGAATGCTCAGGGTCTGTGTTATGATTCTCCCACTGTCAAAAATCCCATACTGTACCTTTTCCCACCACTGACACCTCTACACCATCAGGTCTGCCTGACTGATGACTTAAGCAGCAGGGCTGATTGCAGTATCTGATGGCAGGCCTGGAGTTGCTTTACCACCCTTTCCTGCTCTGGCCGCACTCAGAACGGATAGCTTTCTATGTCACCTCGTAAATGGGCCAGAGGGATTCTCCCAGCTGTGGAATGCTGCCTCCAGAACCTGGAGAGGCCGACCTGGCTTTGTGCTGCCTTCTTTGTGGAAAGGATGCAAGATGCAAAAACACGTGTCTTTTGTTTTGAAGTAGATATTCTGGCATGCCCCTGAACCCGTGGGTCACAAAAAACTTCACTGAAGTAGTCAATGCCTGAATCCTTATAGGGTTTGTGTCCAACCTCCTGGAACATGTGTCTTACCTAGGCCTCCAGCATACTGACCGCTTTGTGCTTATCTTATCTAATGAGCATGATGTGATCCATGTCATGGTTCGGTGTGATGTCCCATGGGATGTCTGTATGGGCTAGTTCTCTTTGGATTATAGCATGATAGAAGACAGGAGAGTTAATAAATCCCTGAGGAAAAGCTATCAGTGAGTGTTGTAGAGCGATGGGACAATGATCAGCCTCATGGAAGGTCAAGTCAGCCTGAACAGTGGCTGATCAAGGGACTGTCAGCACCAGGGATTGAGGGGTGCTTTCCTAGGCAGGTGCTACACATTGGGCAGAGTTGGAAGCAGGCTAGAGAGCAACCTGCTCTTATTATCCTTTGTATAGATTCTTATTAAGTCACTAGAAGCCCAGTGCACGAAATTCGTGCACGGAGGGGGGTTGTCCCTCAGCCCAGCCTGTACCCTCTCCAATCTGGGACTCCTGGAGGGATGTCCAACTGCCCGTTTAGGCCCGATCCCACCAGGATCGGGCCTAAACGGGCAGTCGGACATCCCTCTCACAATCCAGGAATGCTGGCTCCCAACTGCTTGCCTGCCTGCCTTCCTGATTGCCCCTAACCGCTTCTGCCTGCCAGCCTGATCACCCCCTAACCACTCCGCTGCCAGCCTGGTTGATGCTTAACTGCTCCCCTGCCAGCCTGTTTGCCCCCAACTTCCCTCCTCTGCCAGCCTAGTCACCCCTAACTGCCTCTCCTGCAGGGTTGATCACCTCCAACTGCCCTCCCTTGCAAGCCTGGTCCCTCACAACTGCCCTCCCTTGCAGGCCGGGTGCCTCCCAACTGCCCTCTCCAGCTGGCCATCTTGTGGTGGCCATCTTGTGTCCACATGGGGGCAGGATCTTTGACCACATGGGGGCAGCTATATTGTGTGTTGCAATGATGATCAATCTGTATATTACTCTTTTATTAGATAGGATAGAGGCCTGGTGCATGGGTGGGGGCCAGCTGGTTTGCCCTGAAGGGTGTCCCGGATCAGGGTGGGGTTCCCTTGGGGCGTGGGGCGGCCTGAGCGAGGGGCCTGTGGTGGTTTGCAGGCCGGCCACGCCCCCTGGCAACCCAAGTGGAGGCCCGGGTATCTGGAATTTATTTTCCTTCTACAATTGAAACTTTGTAGCCTGGAGCGGAGCCAAGCCTGCTGCTCCCTCTGGGGCGGCAGCCATTTCTGTGGCAGTTAATTCACCTTCTACAATTGAAACTTTGTAGCCTTAAGCAGGTGATCCTGGCCAGGTGTGCGGAAAGCTTTGCTTCCCCTGCTGCCACCGGCAACCCTGGCCTGCTCTCTCAAGCTCCATTCTGCTGCCATTTGTTTGAATTTGTTTACCTTCTATAATTGAAACTTTGTAGCTTGAGTGGAGGCTTAGGCCTGCAACGGCTATGGAAAGCTTGGCTTGCTCTGTTACCTGGGAAACCTTGCTCTCTGTGGCTGTAGCCATCTTGGATGGGGTTAATTTGCATACTCGCCCTGATTGGCTGGTGGGCGTGGCTTGCCTGGTGGGAGTGGCTTATGTGGCAGAGTGATGGTTAATTTGCATATTACCAGTTTATTAGAGAGGATTGTTCTTAGTGTGCATACTAGGATTTATTTACCTGAGTTTCCCAGAAATGTAAGCCAGTAATTCCACAGTATGTACCTAGACAATTGACCTGGGATAGTCAGTATCCAAGATGGCCCTCCTCAATTTCCGCCTCTCCTGGCATTCACACCCTGTGTAGTCCCCTCCCACACTGTACCAGGGGTGGTCCTTGTGACCAATAGAGTAGAACAGAAGTGTTGGTATGTCACTCCCGTGATTAGGTTGTCAGTCTCCTTTTTGGATCATTCGCTCAGGGAAAATCCAGCTGTCATGTTGTGAGCCTCCCTATGGATATGCCACATGGTGTAAACTTGGAAGCAAATCCTTCGGCCCCAGTTGAACCTTCAGATGATTGCAGCTCTGGCCAACAATTCAACTGCCACTCGGTGAGAACCTCCCAGTTAAGCTGCTTCCAGATTTCTGACCCTCAGAAACTCTGTGAGATAATAAAAGTTTGTTGTTTTAAACCCCTAAGTTTTGGGGTAATTTGTCACACAGCTAGAGATAACTAATACAGGACATCTTATTTATCTCAGCACCTATCAGAGTGTCTGGCATTTAGTAAGTCCTTAATCAATGTTGATTGAATAAATGAATGAATGAATGAATGAATGAATGAATGAATTATGAGAGCATTAAAGTAAACCAGTAATCCAATCAGATAGTCTGGACTGAATTGAGACATTTAATTTATAACTTTAATGTGGTTTATCTTCTCAGAAATTAAGTTTATCTCAAATAGGTCTTCCTAGCTGGTAATAATGTGACAATGAAGAATAGAACAAAATAAATTATTTATAGAAAGATGTCTTAACCTATTGATTCAAGTTACAACCTCCATATTCAAGGCCAACCACTAAGATTGTAAACGAAAATATTTATACAAGAAAAACTGAATTATAAGAAATAAGTGAATCTCCAAAATATGTTTTTATTACAAAAACGTTTAATACAATTCAATATTCTATTAAGACTAAAATCAGGACCTTGCCAATACTCTTGACTTGTAAGAGAATAAGTCTTGGGTGACTTGAATTATTCTTTTACTAAAGAATGTTAGAGTCATGTGGTCTTTATATTCATGTCCTGACTTAGTTCCTTTCTTTAGCAATAAAAACAAGCATGAAAATTATTATTTTTTGGCAGGCTGCTTTACAGAATAAAGTGAACTAAAATAGAAAATGTGGCTATGAAAGTGCAGAAGTAGCAAGTTACCACTAGAGGGGGATCTACATTCAAGAAAGAAAAGTTGGTTAGCGGTTAGAAAATTGCTGTTTTCAAAGAAATAAAAAAATACCTTGACTTTACTCCATTTCTTCATCTTTAGAGCCACAGCTAAACAATCCCATTAAAACGAGAAGCTGACTGATGTCACAGAGCCCCTCCCTCTGCTTTAAGGGACTAGAACTTAAAGATAGGCTCCTTATTGCCTGGCAAGTCCTCCTTTAGCTACCCTCATCTAAATTTATTTCCTCTGTAAAAGGGAGCATATGCCAGTGTGAGGCTTTGGGCAGCACTTAGTATCATTTGTTCCTGCAGGCAACTTGGTGTAAACACCGGAGGCCTTGGTACTAGACCAATGGGAAGTCTAATCCTGGCTCTGCCACTTGTGAGCTGGGTGGCATTTAAGTAATTATTTTTTGTTAAATCTGAGCTTACTGTTCTATGAACCATGAGAATTAAGTGATGTAAATTACATAAATTAAATTATGTATACCTAGTGTCTGGCAACATACATATTCAATAATTAAGGGTCATTATTATTGTTCCTTGCTTATTATTTTACTCTGTTGTTCAGAGGTATCTAATTCTTAGTCTTTAGTGATTGTGGAACAGAAGTCATCCATATAAACAGTAAAGCTGATTTGTTCCTCTTGTTGGTGTCAGATAAAAAAACCTAGGCTACCTGTAAAATGTTGTTCTTTTTGATAGGCCATTTAAAGTGGAAAGGATTTAGTAGATTGCCAGGCATATGTTTGTCATATAAAACATAAGTAGTAAAATATTGTGATTCCATTTTTATAGACAAAATGAGGCACTTTTTTTTTTTAATGGGAGAAAATCAAGGATAGAATAAAATCCCCAATGTGAACACAGGTAGCATTAATTACGCTTGATGCTTTGGTAAATTGGAGGCATATACCACTTTACATAAATCATGTTAATTTAATATATCTCAAATGTTGTCCTTGAATGGTTAAAATATTTGGAAGGAAACTAGGAAATACTCTTAAGCAGCTCACTAGATCTTTCATAAAATGAAAAAAAAAAAAAACACCTTAGAAATTGATGTGCTGTTTGAAGTTAAATCAGAAATGACTCGGTTTTTGTGAAAGGTGGTTGACATTGTTGGAAGGACCCGCACTCTAAGGGAAGCCCCCAATACCCTGGAAACGATGAAAGCATTCTCTAAGCTCCATTGTTTTCTTTCCCCTGGGCACCAATTAGATTCTCTGGTATCCAGATGATTCACGCCTTAGGCGGATTCCATACACAATCAAACCCACAGCGCAGAGACCCAGCACGATGGCCCCAATCACGGGAAGGACAATTGTGTAGTCAGAGGAACACTCGTCCACTAAGAGAAAAAACAAATACAATATAGCAGGTAAGGTTTGATGAGGGCAGACTGGAAAGCAGGCTAGAGTAGGAAGTCTGAGCTCTGGAGTCAAACCTGAGCTTGACTCTTTTTAATTCCACCACTAACTCACTGTGTGAACTTGGGTAAGTTACTTAACCTTGCAATTTCCCCTTTTCGTAAAGTAAGCAATAATATATAAGATTTTTGGAGGATTAAAAAAGATAACCTTATCTTCTCAGCAATTCCATTTTCTTCCAGGTGTGCTCTCTGCAAAGTGTGATGTGCTTACGTAAAAGAAATCGTGTCAGAATGATACTGTGGTAATGAACCTAGTTATTAATATCAGGAAAGGAGAGAAGGGAAGGCCCAATAGTGTAGGCATGCCATTTGTGCAGCTTTGCCCGAAGCTGCAGGTTAACACACCCCGGGAAGCCAGTGGTCTGTCCCTGACAGATCACTTGGGGAAGGGACTGGACTGAAGGAGAATAGACATGTGCCCAGTAAAGTCTGGGTGACCTAGGGAAGGTGTTTGCCAGTCACCCCTGGGGGCAGGTCATTGGCCAGAGTAGGCGTGGCCACTGCAAGCACGGGGAGATTTGGAGTATTTAATCCACTAAACAAAGGCATTCTCTCTCTAAGCTCCTGGTTCTCTTGGTTCCCCTGGGACTCTGGTTGCAGGGGGCACGCTCTCTTGGCTCCCCTGCACTCACCCCATGGCCCACAGCCACGTGGGCCCCGCAGAATGGATAAATGGACTGCAACTAGCCTAATTAAACCGGACCCAATTCCAACATGGAGCGAAAAATCTGGACACTGGCTTTACTTCTAGCCCTGCTGAAGCCCCAGTTATTCTTCTTCCAGGCCTGGGTTAAGGAAAATGGGACTTGGGAAGCCCAGGGATGTAATTCCACGCAAATAAAAATCACTCATCCTCCCATGCAAGTCTCAGAAAATTCTTTTTCTTGAGCTATGGTAAGGACCCCACCCCCAACACCCAAGTGGGGAAGGGGTTACCCGATATTTACCGGTACTAGTTATTCAAATGAAACCTTTGTTCTTTCTGATTACTAGAATGTTAACTCAAAATTATTTTATAGGTAATTAGTTTGGGGGAGTGGGGTCAGGTAGACAACAGGAGTCTAAGGAGCAGCCATCACCGCAAAGAACTCATTAAAGGTGATAGAAAGGAAAAATTAAACCTAAGTGAACGAGCTCTCTTATCCCTCTCCTCTTGATTTGAATTCCGTTGGCTGTGGAGAGGTTTTGACACACTAGGAGATGAACCCTGTGTTAGTCATTCTGGTTAGTGGCAGGCTGAATAAACCACTCGTGCTCTGCAGTACGGAACCTTCAAGGCCGCCGGAGGCAGGACCAGAAACGGGACCCAACAAGGGGCACATGGAGAGAGATGGCATCTCTCCAAAGCCAAGCCCTCGCTGTTGAACCTGAGTCACTTTGGAGAACACCGGGTCCTCACATCCCAGAGTTTTCATCAACATCTCCTGTTCTAAAGGACTTCCTGACACTCCTGACGTTGTCCGGGGCTCTCGAACCTTCTTGAAGCTGCTGTGTGCCCTCCCCACCGCCTCACTTCTGGAAAGTGGAGAGAGCTGAAATACCTCAAGGGAAAGCCAGTACTCGTCCTAGATAAACAGTGGCTGTGGAGTTGTGGCCAACTTTCATAAACCTGCTGTGAAGAAGAATGAGTAGCACCTTTGGAAAGTGTAGCAAAACAAGAAACTTCCTGTTAGTAAAAGCGGCTAACACCCAGACAGCCATGACTCTCCTCTTTCTCTAACATAAAAACCCCACTTCTCCTAGTAGAACTTTCCCTCCAGATAGCAATCACTCCCAATCAGGAATTTCCCGGTTTATAACTTATTTTTGGTAAATGTTTGCTAAAAAAGGGAAGTGGGACACAATCTGGGTAGATCTACCTCTCCTGCTGGCCAGTTCTGATTGTTTTCAGGCTTGGCCCTCCCAGCCACACCCACCCCACAATGGCCCAAATCAACCAGTTTATGAGGATAGACTAGAATAAGAAAAATAGAGACAAAGCAGGAAAAAAACGTGTTAAGAAGACAGACAACAAATGAAGGTGAAGGAATTGGAGAACTAACATTTATTGAGCTTCTTTTGTTTGCCAAGATCTTTAGTACACGTTTTACATTTTAAAAAATGGAAGGTTAGAAAGCTTTCTAGTTTTTAACTAATGGTACATTACAGTAGTGCAAACCATGTCTTTTTAAAAATGATAGTCTATTAAGACTATCTGTAATTTAAATAAATCAAAATTTGGGCAAAACCACGAGTTTAAAATCAGTTTAGAATGTATTTTGAAATGGATTGTTTTTTTAAAAAAAGTAATATGCACAACAAATACTGGATAGTGAGACTCTTAAAAATGTATAAGAAAAAGCAATGCAATATGAAAGTGTCCTTCCCACAATTCTCCCTTTGGGTATCTGCTTTGTCCTCACAAGCACCCTACTCCTGTCCCTACCGCTTGTTCCCAATGCTCACCGCCAGGCCCATATTATCAGGTGTGGAGGGTGGAATTTGAGCCCAGGAGGCCAGGCCTCCCCACACAAACAGGAGAAAGCAGGAGGGGCTGCATTTTAGCCAGCCTTTGGGTGGCCTTTTGGTGGAAAGCTGGGTCTCCTAATCAGACTGGGAGGGTGGGAGAGGCAACTAGAAAAGTCAATCCCTTCGCTTTAGGCTGAATATGAAGCCAGAATTCCCAAGGCCTTAACCCCCCACATTCTGAAGGAGCTGGGGTTTTACATCCGTTCATATCCTCTACTGGGCCTCTCTCTGGCCACCAGGCATGCTGTTAGCAAAACGCCAAGCAGTCCTGCGATACTCAGGCCCACGGCCACAGGGATTTCTCTCTTGTTTCTGTCATTGAAGCATTCATCCGCTGTAACTGAAGTCAGAGTAACAGGTGTTACAGGCTAGCCACGATGCTGGGGATCCATCCTGCCCCTGCCTGCCTCGGCTTTGCAGAGAAGGAAACCAAGGGAGAGGGGGAGCTGCTGGGCCTCCCACCTGCTGCCTCCAACAGACTGATGGGTGCAAACCAGGAGGGGAGGGGTCAGCACAATGATCTGTGTGCTTGGGGCCACTTAAGGAGTGTATGTGTATGACATAGTAGATACCTAGGCCCCACGCCCAAGAAATTATGATTCAGTGGGTTGGAGGTGGGGCCACGTCATTCTGATGCAGCTGGGAGGCAGATCCGACTTGGAGAAGCATCGGTTTGGTCTAGAGCCGTGGTCGGCAAACTGTGGCTCGCGAGCCACATGCGGCTCTTTGGCCCCTTGAGTGTGGCTCTTCCACAAAATACCACGGCCTGGGCGAGTCTATTTTGAAGAAGTGGCGTTAGAAGAAGTTTAAGTTTAAAATATTTGGCTCTCAAAAGAAATTTCAATCGTTGTACTGTTGATATTTGGCTCTGTTGACTAACGAGTTTGCCGACCACTGGTCTAGAGGGTCAGGAGCACAACTGTGTCTTGACTCCCAAGTTACGGTAAGCCCTGGACCCATGGTTCCCAACTCTGGAGACAGGGACCTGCCCCAAATCACATGGCCCAAGTTTCCCATTCAAACTCTGTGCTTCTCAGCGGGGCTTCTGGACAGCCGGGGGCTCCAGGATTTGAGGGAGGAGGGGGTGAGAATGTGGGAGTTAGGAGCCTACTGTTTGGGATGACCATGCTCTGTGACCAGGCTGAGCATTGACACTTGATTTATTATGAGAGGGATGTTTCAGGAAACTGAAGTTCAATGCCTGGACATACGTAGAAATCCTTGTAGCCCCGTTCTTCTAGCGGCAAAAGGGGCTTTTGGGGAAAGTTACCCTGGTCTGCTCCTGGCCTTCCTTCTAGGACCCGCTTCCCTCTGCAGTGGTTAAAACTCAAAGCAGAAGTTACATGGAAACTAACATTATGAGGAAATAGTGTAATTGGGAAGAGGGGGTCCAACGGAGTACAATTCTATCTTGGATCATGGCATTTTCCTCTTTTCCCTCTGTAAGTGGGAAAGAATCTATTCTGAAATCTTGAATTTTAGACATCACTAACACTCAGGATCTTTAAAGTGTTCTCCAAACACACCTGAGTTTACTAGTACTCAATAGCTTACAAAGGGAGGTTGAAGATGGTGTTTTCTGGCTTATTGTGTGTGTGTGTGTGTGTGTGTGTGTGTGTGTGTGTCTTTAAATGACTCAGACAAGGATAATATATTCTGCTATGGGAGAGCAGTAGACATGAGTGGGTTAAGGTGTCTGGTTCTGTGGTTGGTATTGACTCATAGAGAGATGGTAGGAGGGGGGGTTGGCCCTAAGAGCTTTGTGGAATCATACTGTTCCAGAAAGCTCATGTGATTCTTGTTCCTTTGACAACTTCAGACAAAAAAACAGACCTTGAAACTACCCATGGGTCTCTGAGGTTTATGTTTGTGACATGGCGAACTCTTAACTTACCATTTCCAAAGTGGTCATCTTCGAAATCAAAGACTTGAAGTTGGACATTAATTGTCTTCAGATGAAGGTGGGCTGACAGCTGGATGCTCTGCTCAGTCACACACTTGAAGGAATGCCCGATCACCGTCTCAAACATCATCACAGAGCTCTTCATTCCTTGGTAAATTTTCTCTGAAAATAAAGGTGAAATAAAGGCATATGTGAATCTCGGCATATTATCTATTGAGTCCCAGCTATTGCTGGGTGGCCCATGTGCAGTTAAATGGCCTTCCCTTGGAAGTGGCTTTCTCCTCATGAAAAATCACCACTCTCCTGCGTTTCGGGGACTTTTTCTGGTGCTCTGTTTGGAGTTACTGTAGACTCTTGCATTTGTACATGCAAATGTCTTACATGACGTACTGAATTATCTGTGTACAGTACTCTATCATGTGTTATATCCCAGGGTAGGCTACTACTACCCGCCCCCTGCTAACATTACAATGGTCATTACAACTAATTACTCTTTCTAATAGCCCCACCACCACCTACATGAGCATTATCATTACTGTGCTATCATACAGGTACAGCTCCAGTGCTACTGCTGAGCCTTGCTTATTGGGATCTGGAGTTGTTTTATCTCCTCCCTCAGCCTCTAAATTACTTTCTGGCCTTACTTTCCTTTCCCCTGCCTCTTGAGACATTACTACCCTATTATTGGCTAAAATTTGGTCCATGCCTAGTGATAACATCAGCTAACTTATCTTAGCAGTTACAGTATTTACTCCCAGCCGATATGAGTATACTCGTCTAAGCGAGGTAATGTATGTGAAAGTGAGTTATTGACTGTGACATCCTACTTACACTTTACCCATAATCATTGACAACGACCCTCCTGAACAATATCAATATAATATAGTTAATATTTAAAATAGACATTTCTTGCCCTGGCAGGTTTGGCTCAGTGGTTAAAGTGCCGGCCTACTGACCAAAGGGTCATGATTTGATTCCCAGCCAAGGGCACATACTTCAGTTGCAGGTTCCATCCCCACCCTGGTCCAGGTGTGAGCGGGAGACAACCAATCAATGTGTCTCTCTCACATTTCTCTCTCTCTCTTTCCCCTTCTCTTCTCACCCCTTCCACACTCTCTAAAAAATCAAGGGAAAAGATATCCTTGGGTGAGGATTAAAAAATTAATTAATTAATAAAATAGACATTTCTCCACATTTTCATTTCTTGGCATATCTCTTTAGTATAAGTTCCTTACTAAGATAATAGAATTTTCAAAAGGAGAAAACAGACATGAAAACTCTTAGTACAGTACCTGGCACAGAGGAGGTGCTCACTAATGATCCTTTTATATAAACCTGGCTTTCCACAGACACATCTGAGGCCTCTGAGAAACTCCCCGGCTTGATTGGGAGCATTGCTTTTCTGGGAGCGAACATTGTAGAAGTTCTCTCAACTTGCCCCACTGGGCAACTCTCCATACAGCAACCAAATGAACCTTTAGACATAAATCTGATATGTCATTTTTCTACACTAAAGCCTCCAATGACATCCTTTCACACTTTAAAATAAACTCCACAGTCCTCGCCTTGCTTTGCCCACAGGCCCTGCATGCCCTGGCCTGGCTGCCATTCAGACCTCCTCTGCTGCTTTGCTCACTGGTCTCTACTGGTCCCTGAACACACCAGCATGTTCACTCCTTAGGGCCTGTGCACCCGTTGTACCTGCCAACTGGAAAGAGCTCCCCCAGGCCCAGAAGTCCCCATATCTCTCTGCTCAAACCTCACCTCTTCAGAGAGGCCTTCCTCCCCAGAGGGCTCCCCTAAGGCCCTACCTAAGTAACTTCCCAGTCCTCCCATCCCACCCTGCTTGTGTTTTGCTCATAGAACTCATCACTACTTAACTGTGTATTATAATTTAATGTGTCTGTTTACGGTCCCCTCTCCCCTTCTGGAATGAAAGTTCCCTGAGAGCAGAGATGATACACTTAGATAATAATGGATTCCCACTGTATTCCAGGGCTTGGCACTAGCAGGCACTAACTACGTTTTTATGGGATGAATGCATGATTACAAGAATATAGAATCAACTGCACCATCAACAACAAATCTGTCCAAAGTCACTATGCTCTTAACAGTTGCTGATAATGATTTCTGACCTAATGTAGTCCAACCTCCTTTGGGAGCAGATGAGCAAACTGAAGTACGCAAAGGTGTACGAAGTTCCCCCAAATTATTAATACTGTGGGCTACTCTCTCAGACTGTTTCTCAAAAGTGGCATCAAAGACTCAAGAATTCAAGGGGATGAAAAATGAGCTAACCAGAACCAGTGTCCTTGCTGACAGACCAGCCTTCTCTAGATTCTTACCTGGATTTGAGATGGTCAAATAGGCTCCCACTTCACTGATATAATATGAGTTTTCATCCTGTAAAACATCACTGTGTTAATCGTTGGGTGATCTCTGTTTTTATGTTTATGATTCTGGCGTACAAACAGGATCCCAGCTATTAAATCTTTGATATAAGGGTTTGGGCTGTAATGGTATGGAGCCATAATTGTGTTTGAAATTTTCAAAAAAAAAAAAAAGTAGGTATACTACACGATAAATAAACAATAAGTAATTGCTTGCCCCTGGCCCAAAATTTCTCTACTGCATGCTAGTTGCTAAAGCCTGACGTGAAATTTCCACCAGTACAAGTTGAGTCCCTTCAGTTGTGCCAAGTTTCCCCCTAGAAAATGTAAATCCATCTGGAAGCTGGATGGGTTGGAGTAAGCTTTTGTAATTAATGTTTTATGTTGGGATTCAAACTGAGACCACTCATCCTTAAGGCTACCGTGGGTGGATTTTATCAGGTCCATAAACTCTCTGGGGGAAATAGTGCATGCAAAATTTTGCCTGAATTTTTATGGGTAAAGTGTCAAGTACTTTAAACAGATTAATGGATTCATGTTTCCAAAATGCGGCCACAGTGAGCGATGCTGGGAAGAAATGGTTTACCCTGAGATCACTGGGTGTTCACTACAAGAGGACCCCAGGGTGTGTGCTCAGCAATATAAAGCAGTGCTTTATACCCAGAGATTGTCCTTTTTGGGAAAACAAAACAAACAAACAAATTACAAAACAGCCCAATAACCTCTGGAGAGACTGAGGGAGTGGGACATTAAAGGGAACTAAACTGAGACATGAAAAATTAAGTTAAAAAAGAGGTTTTTATTTTTTAACCCTTTGCACTCGCTTGCTTTTTTCTCGATTCCTTCATTCTACTCGGGATTTAATTTTTTAAATACCCCAGATTTTACAAAGCGTGGCAGTAGAATAAAAAACTGGAGTTTCTTTTCACACAAACTTATTTATTTGGATTTTTTTATATTTCAAATTATTGATACATTCAAAGAGTAATTTTAATCTCGATGCTAACCATGTCGAGTCACACTCGACATCCAAGTGCAAAAGGTTAAAGTAGGTGATTATTGTTTTGAAACACTATCATTGTTCTTGAAACATTCATTAGGAAACTATCCACAAATAAATGGTAGAGCAACCAGAATTTCAAATTGAATTACCTTTAGAAGTTTCAAATCTAGGCATTAAAGAAATGTAACAATAATAATCTTGACTACATTACAGCCCATTTGTATATTGTTAGTGGATGAAATAATTCCTTATACAATATAAGGGTTCCAGAAATATAAACGCTTTTAGAAGGTCACTGCTATTGATATACTGAACCCTAGATTTGCAAATCTAATAGGTAGCAAAAAGATATGACCTCAAGCTGCCTGTCTCCAAATCTAGCCTTTGACCTCTCTTCCATTCACTCTAGACCAGACATTGCTCTAAGTCTGGGGAGAATAAGACCTGGCTCCTTCCTTCGAGGTGCTCAGTCTCAGGTCTCAAAGGCGAGTTGAACAATGTGCTTGGACCATCCATTCATTTTAGCGAGGAACATCTGTGAGCCAGTCCCTTCTCGGGTTGCTTTCACATACTGTTTATTCAGATTTTATCTGGGTTCCCTTTTAGTGCAAGAGACACTTGGATGCACTTCAGTGCCCAAAGTCACTCTTGCAAGACCCCTGCTCTATCCTAAAGGCAGGGGGGATCCATTGAAAGGCTTTAAGCAGGACAGGACATGAGCATGACTTTGCTTGGGAAATTGCTTGGGCTGCCATGTGAGACTGATATAAGGAGCAGCAGGAAAAGAGTGGTTGAGGCCAGTTCTGAGCCCCATGAGAGACCTCTTGACAGTTCCCCTTTCCTGTGGCATCTCCTTGATCCATCCTTACACAAAGAAAGGATGCTTTATCTATATATATATACTATATATAAAAGCCTAAGCAACCATAGACCATTTGACCAGTAGCTATGATGCTCACTGACCACCAGGGGGAAGATGCTCAATGCACAGGCATGGAAACATGGAACAGACTGATGAATCTCAGAGGGGAAGGGGAAGAGATTAACCAAAGATCTTATATGCATACTAGAGGCCCAGTGCACGGATTTGTGCACCAGTGGGGTCCCTCAGCCTGGCCTGCAAGGATAAGGCCGAAACCAGCAGTCTGACATCCCCCTCCCAGGGGTCCCGGATTGTGAGAGGGCACAGGCTAGGCCGAGGGACCCCACCAGTGCACAAATCCGTGCACCGGGCTTGGAGGTCAGACAAAACAAGAGCTGGTCCACAGGATCCTGCCCTACATGTTCCTCCAGTCTTAGCTTGCAGGTCATATATGTTTAGGGGATGGGCTGGATTTGGTATGGGGGGCCATAGCTTGTCGACTCCTGGTCCATACCATCAATGATAAACAAGGTTGTTAAACAAATCAGTTGGTAATGAAATGATATAGAATGGCTTACCTCCTATTTGGGAGAATAACATGTTACTAAAATTCTTTTAATACTATTTTGAAAATATCTCTTTGTTTCCTTGCAGCCTAGTTTGGACTGTTGAATCTTTGTGAACATTGTCAAAATTTAATTTTTTTAAAACTTATTTAGTGGAAGAACGGGGATCATAATAACAGGATTTACCTCTTAGGTTGATGGGAGGATTAAATGAAGGAATCCATGCAAAAACTTATCACAGAGTCTTTACTCAAATTTTACCTGGTGTTATTCACAATGCAACAATAAATTAGATTGCCCTTTCCCAGTAAAGTTCTCTCACTGAAGTCAAATTATATATTTTTTAATCTATTTCCTAGATTCAGATCTAGATTCAGATAATACAAAAAGAGAGCAAGCCAGTGAGCTATGCTTCCATAGCTCTATTGATCAAAGAAACTGAACGCTCAGCTCCAGGGGATAGGAGTCGGTGGAGGGGGGCAAGGATGTGGGAAGCTTCAAGCAGGTGTCAGACTTAACCTAAAACCCAAGGGAAGTTACATGCCACACATTATTCAGTTTACAGTGTCTGCTTTTTCTTTGACGCCCACACCCATGCGGTCATTCTCTGCCAGATGTTTTCCTTATTTGGGGTTTGGTTTGGAGAATGACGAACACCTCCCATGCCAGATTCGTGAAAGACAAAATGAAAATCCTTAGTGGACCCAACAACATTGACAAAAGGGGGCCGAGGTCTCCTAATGTTGTGTATGGCACTTACAGCATGTCCATTTGAACAGACCATTTGCAAAAGTCCCATCTCACTATTCAATCAATGGGATGCCAGTATCAAAAGGGAGCTCTGAAATATCTCATCAAAGAGATCCCAATTCCTCAAGGAACCTAAACACCCTCCTTAGCAAAGGACAGGGTCCAGAGCAAGCCAGCCAGTCAAGCCTGCTCAGGAAGGAAGCATGCCATTGACCACAGGCCCCGGGTCCTCTCCTTCGCTTCTGCAAAATGTATTGCAGGAGTTTCACAGTTACAGATGTTCAGGATGTCAATTTTGTCTTCAACATCAATCAGGTCTTTTTGCTCAGCATTGTGTGACTAGCGCAATAGCCATAGGGCCTGTTTCCTTAGAGCTGCTGATCTACGTTAGGGCACCGTGGCCCAGTTCTCTGTGAAATTTAGATTCACTCCTTTATTGATTTATTTTGCCATCAAGCACTTGCTATGTACTATGTACCAAGCCGGGGCTGGGCACTAGAGAGAGAAATGTGAATGTCATAGACTTGCCTTCACGATGGCAGAATGTGTGATGAGGGCCCTAATGGAGGTGGCGGAACAACAGATGGAGGCTCAGGGAACCAAGCGAAGCGTCTCCCAGTTTTACCTGGGATGGAGGTGGAGTGGGGAGACTTCTTAAGGTGAAAATAATTGAGCCATCTTAAAGGATGAATGCAAAAGGGGGGTGAGGGGTGGAAGGGGCATTCCAGGCAGAGGGAAAGTGAAAGGGAAAACAGAGCATAAAATGGTACCGTATACTTGGAGTTCTAAATAGTGCCCTCTGCGCGGGTAAGAGTTCTCAGGAGTCTGTAAGCTAAGAGGACTCTGCAGGCCCCTGGAAACACGAGGCGGGTTAACAGACTTCCAGACCTGAGCTGGCCAAGGTCCTGCGTAGCCCTGGTGCCCCTCCCCGCTGGTGACTGGTTTCTCCCATGCCCTGGAGCTGCCCTGCCAACCAGGCGTTGTGTTGAGCACAGAAAAATGAACTCTACCCAAAGTTACTGAAAGGTGTTTTTAAAACAAACGATCTGGCAGAAAGGAAGTTGGCAGGGGAAGGAAGGTATATTTATCTCGCACCTGGAGGGTCTGAACAACTTTCAGCAAGTCACTTCAATCAAATGAGAATTGTCACAGAAAGGTTTTCAGTTCTTTAAAAAAAATGAAACTAAAGAAAATAAGAAAGGAAACCTACCTCTCCGAACCCGACTATGGGCTGGAGACCATACTTAGCACTTGCACCTGGGCTAGGTGAACTACACAGGAGAGGAAACGCTCAGAGAAAGTGAGCAGCTTGTCCGTGGGCACATGGAAATGATATGGGTAATGAGAGTCTTGTTTGGACAATGGCATCAAATGACAGTATAGGAGGCAGATTTTTCTCTATGTTTCTGTCACTATATTTAAATTTTTAAAATTACAAATTATTGTCCATGACTTAGAACCTACAACTATTGCTTATATTTCTTTTCTTTTCCTCCATAATGTCTAGCTCAGTGTTGAGGATGAAATAGGCGCTCAGTAAATTCTTATTGATAAATTGGTTGAAAATCAGGCTTGCTAATCAGCTTCCATTTATCATTCCACAATCTGGTTCTCACTTATAACATTTACTAGAGGCCCGGTGCATGAAATTCGTGCACAGGGGGAAGGGGTGTCCCTCAGCACAGCCTGCACCCTCTCCAATCTGGGACCCCTCGAGGGATGTCCGACTGCCCATTTAGGCCCGATCCCAGTAGGATCGGGCCTAAACGGGCAGTCGGACATCCCTCTCACAATCCAGGACTGCTGGCTCCCAACTGCTTGCCTGCCTGCCTTCCTGATTGCCCCTAACCACTTCTGCCTGCCAGCCTGATCACCCCCTAACCACTCTCCTGCCAGCCTGATTGATGCTTAACTGCTCCCCTACCAGCCTGATTGCCCCTAACTGCCCTCCCCTGCAGCCTAACTGCCCTCCCTGGTCACCCCTAACTGCCCTCCCCTGCAGGCCTGGTCACCCCTAACTGCCCTCCCCTGCAGGCCTGGGCCCCCCCAACTGCCCTCCCCTGCAGGCCTGGTCCCCCCCAACTGCTCCCCCCTGCAGGCCTGGGTCCCCCCCCAACTGCCCTCCCCTGCTGGCCATCTTGTGGCAGCCATCTTATGTCCACATGGGGGCAGCCATCTTTGACCACATGGGGGCAACCATCTTGTGTGTTGGAGTGATGGTCAATTTGCATATTACTCTTTTATTAGATAGGATAGAGGCCTGGTGCATGGGTGGGGGCCAGCTGGTTTGCCCTGAAGGGTGTCCCTTGGGGTGTGGGGTGGCCTGGGCAAGGGGCCTGTGGTGGTTTTCAGGCCAGCCACACCCCCTGGCAACCCAAGCAGAGGCCCTGGTATCTGGGATTTATTTATCTTCTATAATTGAAACTTTGTAGCCTTGAGTGGAGGCCAGGGCAGGCCAGGGCAGGCAGGAAGCTTGGCTTCCTCCATCACCAGGGGCAACCCAAGCCTCCTGCTCTCTCCAGCTCCGTGGCTGCTGCCATTTTTGTTGGGATTTATTTATCTTCTATAATTGAAACTTTGTAGCCTTGAGCGGAGGCCAGGGCAGGCCAGGGCGGGTGGGAAGCTTGGCTTCCTCCATCACTGAGGGCAACCCAAGCCTCTTGCTTTCTCCAGCTCCATGGCTGCTGCCATATTTGTTGGGTTAATTTGCATACTCGCTCCTGATTGGCTTGTGGGCATAGCGGAGGTATGGTCAATTTGCATGTTTCTGTTTTATTAGATACGATTATATTATAACTAAAATATACTCCTGTTTTCCAAGGCTCTCTTTTTCTCTAGAGCACTGGCTCTCAACCAGGGGTGACTTTGCCTCCAGGAGGACATTAAGCACTATCTGGAGACATTTTGGGTTGCCAGAACTGGGGTTGGCATCTAGTAGGTAGAAACCATGGATGGTGTCCCCACAAGGTAGAGGACAGCCCCCACCACAGAGACTCATCTAAGTCCAAATGTTGCTGCTGCGCCTGTTGAGAAACACTGGTGTAGAATACAGCAATATTTGAAAAGTAGCTGACTGAGCTGTTGAGCCATTTCTCTTGTGGAAGAATCTAGATGACTTTCCTGCCTTCATGCATTTCACACAACTCACCTATTAGGGCAGAAGGCACCACTCTGCGGCCCACAGATCAAGTCTGGCCCACAGCTATGTTTTGTTTGGCCAGGAGAGTGTTCAAATTTTAAAAAATGTGTTGGCCACACTTAAAAAATCACGTGCTTTTGTAAAAGGGTCTGAATGTTTGCCTTCCTTTGAACAATCAGAAGCTCGGGCAACCTTGGTCTCATTAGCACCTGATAGAGGTAACGTGTATAATATTTAATAACTGGTGCAGTAGGGCAGGGCCTACCGTAAAAGACAGTGACAAGTGCCCCGGGCTAGATGCCAGCCCCACCACTGGCCCCACCAGCCTCAGCTCCTGCCCCCCCCCCCCCCCCCCAGGGTGGTAGGGCACTCCCTAGCCTTCCTTTTGTCTCTCTCTACAGAGGCCTTATTAGTTGCCACTTATCATCTCATACTTACTCTAATGTTTTTCTTATGCAGATTTAATGGAAATCTCCCTTCACATAAAAAGTGGAAAAATATTTTCACTACAACATGTGGAAAAAGACATAGAAGACTGAAGGTCATAGGGTACAAACGCAAACTCCTTCCAGAAATGTTGAGAGCACTTGGTTATATGCGTCCTTGCCAACATTAAGTTCTATTCTACTTAAAAATCTTTGTTAATTGAATCAATTTAAAACAGTTTATTTTTTAAAAGTAAGAAATATAAATAAATTACCAGCCCTGGCCAAGTAGCACAGTTGGTTGGAGTGTCGTCTTGATATGCCAAAGTTGCGGGCTCGATCCCCGGTCAGGGCACATACAAGATGCAACCAATAAATGCAAAGATAACTGAAACAACAAATTGATCTCTCTCTCTCTCTCTCTCTCTCTCTCTCTCTCTCTCTCTCTCTCATAGTTCAATCATAGTTCCTGGTTATTGAACATCTACTTTCCTTGTATTGGACAATGCTCTTCACAGAAGTGAACTAGAATTCCCTTCCCCCATTTTTCAAGTGATAAAATAAAGCTCAGACCGGTTGAGTTGCCTGCCTGATGTCACAAGGAGAACAAGTGACCCCCTGGCTTCACGCCCATGCTCTTTCCATTCTACTCTGTTGTTTGCGCCCTCCCAGGATGTGATCTAGAAAGCCCAGGGCCTGGTTAGTCCCTGAATTTTGCCTGCTGTGGCTGGAAAGACCCATCGTGACATTTGGTTTTGGTCTTAGAATAATCTTGTTTCTCTGGTGCTCACTGGGAACTCCACTGGGTCTGTTCATCTCTACAACTTCCTCCTTGGGTGGTTTGCAAAGGGCACCTGCTGCTGGGTTCCCCGAGGCCAAGTCTTCCCCAAGAGGCCTCAAAAGGCCTTCTGAGCTGCACAGAGGAGGTGGGAGGGGGGAGAAGGCAAATATAAGATGTCGACACTTTCCTCCTCTCCATCTCCATGCCCCTCATTCTTATCAGAGAACATCTCAAAAGGCTCTGAGATCTATTTCCCTGGAACTCAAAGTGAAGTGTGGGATTGCACCACTGGGCCCCAGGGGGAGGGGGAGGGAGAGAGATGTTGAAGCCAGTTAGTATGAAGAGCTCAGTCCTCACCTTGGTGAATGTCAGGTTCACAAATCCGCCCTGGAAATTCAAGAGAAGGTTGGAATTTCGGAAGCCACAGTTCCCAGAGGCTTGAGTTGCATTGGGGTCGATGTTGAAGTATCTCTGAGGTGAAAAAACCTAAACCAGATAAAATAGATCAGCTCATGTTGATACAGAAGACAAGTCTAGCTGGGGAAGCAAAAGCACAGACTAATAACTGAGCCTGAAACTCAAGGCTAGTGGGGCTTCACTTGAGAATTTCAAAGTCCCTGCATGACACCTCACATTTCCAAACTGTTAGGTTCAAAGGATTCTTTAAAGGAGTTCTCCCTCAGAGAGGAGCTCCTTGGTAGATAACTCATGGCACCTGTATTCCTGATAAACTGTGTGGAAGTTAATTTTTGTTAAATTACGCATGTTGAAAAGTACTGCAGGAAAGATTTGCTATGTAATGTACTTCAGTTTCAAATGTGGAAGTTCTGTTTGAAATCATAAAAACTATGCAAAAAAGCCCTAGCTGGTTTGGCTCAGTGGATAGAGCATCAACCTGTGGACTGAAGGGTCTTGGATTCAATTCCGGTCAAGGGCACATACCTCAGTTGCAGGTGTGGGAGGCAACCAATTGATGTGTCTCTGTCATATTGATGTTTCTCTCTCTCTGTTTCTCCCCATCCCTTCCCCTCTCTCTAAAAATCAATGGAAAAATATCCTTGGGTGAGTATGAACAATAACAATAATAATAAAAAAAACTGTACAAAAGAAGAAAGTACAGTTTTGTGGTGATTCCTTTAGTAAATCAAATCATCTCAGTTTCACTTCCATCCTCTCCAATCTTCTTGTTAATCTGGATTTTCCGTATTCATGTCCCAGCTGGCTGGAACCACGGAAATCACCTAATCCAAACCTCTCACTTCACAGGAAAAGTTGCTGAGGCTGGGAGGCCATCGGGCGGGCGGGGCGGGGTAGGGCCAGGTTGGGATCAACACTGAGCACCCCCAATGCTCTGCCTATGGTGGCTAAAAGTGAGGGGTGTGTGCGGGAAGCCACCGCTTTCCCAATACTGTCTTAAGAGTGCACCAAGGAACTCGGAAGGCCCATGGACCTTGGGCGTTAGCAGGGCTGTGTTGAGATAGCAGTGGCTCAAAGCAATTTCCTGACCTAATAGCCTCAAAGTAAATGTTTACTGGGCCTTACTGACCTTTACTTGTCTTTATTGACCTTAGAGATGGTCTGTCTGCTACCTGTTTGTCGTGCTTTACTGAGGGCAAGATGTGTATCTAAAACTGAATAAAAAGCGGATAAGGCCAGGTTTCAGTGTGCCTCTCCAAGAGGGAGGTCTCCACCTGGCCCCCCATACCTTCTAAACTCATATTTCTTGTATAGTGTTTTCACTTGTGCGTCGGCCCCTCCTTCAGATCCTGAACCCTAGCTGTACAGGTTGTGGCAGGTGTGCATATTTAAATTTTTGGTGAGTGCCTTCCTCTCTCCCAGCTGTCGCTGTCTGTTTCTATTTTTACACGGATTCTAAAACAGATTCACCTAAAACTTTGGAGCAGCAGTCGCCAACCAGTGGTCCGTGGAGGTCCGAAAGCTTGGCGACCACTGTTTTAATGGAGCACCTTGGAGAAAGAGGTGCTCACGCTATTTATTTCACTAAAAGATGTGGGATGCAGGGGAATGCTCATTCTTGGCAAGGAAACTCCACTCAAACTTTTTGAAGACAGTGTTATAGTCCCGAGGCCCCAACTTACCGACTCGATGTCTTGAACCATCAGCTCTATCCCCATCTCTGCTTTGATACAGAGCTTGCTTCCATTTAGAACTTGATAAATTCCAGTCTTGGCTGGTGATGGCTGAGGTGCAAGGGTGGGCCCTGGAGCCATGGTGGCAGGTGAGGCTGTGTGGGTGGCATTGTGTGCAGCTGTGGTTGTGACCAGGGCATGGGTGGGTTGAGTGGGCTTCTGACTGGTTGTGTTGATGTGTGGTGAGGTGGACAAAGTGGCTGGAAGGGTGGTCTGGCTACTGGGTTGGGTGGTCTTCCCAGCTGTGTGGCTGACAGTCGATGGGTTGGGTCTAGTTGTGTGGGCTGGTGGGGTGATGGTGGGGGGCAGTGAGCCAGGAGCTGCACTGGGGCCGATGGTAGCCTCGGTGACAGGAGCAGCCGTGTGTGAGTTGTTGGGTGTGGCCAGGGTTGTGCCTAGAGTGTGGATTTCTGGGCTGGTGGATGGGGTGCTGTTGGTAGTTATCAGAGAGGTCGTTGTTAGGGTTTTTATTGTTGTGTGTGTGGTTGGGGTCTCAGAGTTAGAGGTTGTGGCAGCGGTTTGAGAGGGGACGTGACCACCCGTTGAACTTGCTGCTGTAGTTCTGTGAGGCACTTGGCTAGTCAGTTGCAGGAAAGAAGGTTTTGCTGTGGCCTGTACTGTTGCTGCTCTTGTGGGTTGAGAAGAGCCTGTGATTTCTGGAAACCCTGTTGCTCTTACTTGACTGCCATGATGCAAAATCACTGCAAATTGGGGAACAGAAGGGATAACACTCAACTAACAGCTCACAAAGGTCTTCCCCCATTCTTCATTAAAAATTAACATGCATATTTCCATATTTGGGGGAAAGTTAAAAGCATGTAACAGTCAAGGGAAGATCACCCGAGATTCTACCACAAGGCCACAACTGTCATGTTTTGGTGGTACCCATGCTTTTTTAGAAGGATGTGATCACATTGCATCCAACCCCTGTGTCTTCTCTATCCAACCTCCCTTGTCTAGATGGGGTATGGTACTAACACACCAAGTGATCACACTCAGCAAGACAGCTAAATGTCCATTCTTCATTCCCCATCTTCACCTGTGAAGACAGTTCCTGGGAAGAGGGTGTTTCTGGGTAGAGCATGGCTGTGTTGACCTGATTCAACTGGGGAAGTGTGGGATCAGGCCTAAACCGGCAGTCGGACATCCCCCAAGTGGTTCTAGATTGGAGAGGGTGCAGGCCAGGCTGAGGGACACCCCCCCATGCACGAATTTTGTGCACCGGGCCACTAGTAAATAAAAAATAATGCAAGGATAAACTGTGTTTTGCATACTTAAAACTGTCAACCTACCTTTGCCCACCCTGTATGTCAGCTCCTCAGAGTCCTCCCTGTCCCCCTTATGTAAACTAGCTCCCCATTCCGTGATTCTCCATCACAGAGTTATATTTGTTGCCTTCTCTGTACTGATCACAACTTGTAATTCTATAAGGGGATAGAATACAAATATTTAACGATAAGCCTGGCCAGACAGTGTGTCCCAGCAGAATATCAGCTGTGGTTAAATGTTTACTTATTGACTTATTTGTTGATTGCTCATCTCTCCCACTGGATTAAAAGCAATCTTGAGATGGGAACTGTGCATATTTTTTCACCACCAGTGCCTGTGCATGGGAAGCATTCTGTGGATATGGATGAATAAATAACTGAATGAGTGAATGAGGGTAAGAGGACTGTAGACCTCTAGGATGATTGTAAGGCTCAAAAGAGTTGGTTTAAGTGAAAGCCTTCATGGAGCATTAAGCAGTGTGTATTATCGTCACAGGTTCTTTCTTGGGCTTTTCCTGAAGGACTGAAGGCCTGTGGCTCTTTTCAACCAATAGCTCTATCCTTATCTCCCTCCAGGCACCTAGCAAGCCAGAAAAAGGGACAAAGTGCAGATGATGTTCCTTGGGAGTTTGTGATGAGGTACAGTGAGAGATGGCTTTGTGTCTTCAAAGCTGTGATTTCATTGCATTTTTATACTCATTGGAGACATAGCTGCCTGGTGCTAGGCAGTGACTTGGGAAAACACTCGGAAAAGACAAAGGAGATCTCTCACTGATGGTATTTATAGAGTCCTGAAGTTCGCATCTAATGAAAATCACCCCTAAACTCCTTCTTTAAAAAACATATTTTTAGCCAGTCAGCATGGCTCAGTGGTTGAGTGTCAACCTATGAACCAGGGTTGACTCCCAGTCAGGGCACATGCCCGGGTTGCAGGCTCGATCCCCAGTGTGGGGAGTGCAGGAGGCAGTCAATCAATGATTTTCTCTCATCATTGATATTTTTACCTCTCTCTCCCTCTCCCTTCTTCTCTGAAATCAATAAAAAAAAATCTTTAAAAATGCCAACACTTAAAATACGTATATATAGGCAGTGGGCAAAAGTAAGTGCAGGGCATAACTCAGAACCTGTCGACCCTCCCTCTACTAAAAACAACAACATAGCCATGGAGTCCACACACGGATTTGCCAAGCCCCTCACCTCCCAGCAACTCCTCTCCGGAATTCAGGAGACTCAGCAAACACGTACCCCAGGGCCTGACCCATTACTGATGGGACTCCTCTAGGGAATGAGCTGCAGGAAGAGGCGTGAGAAGGTTTTGGTTCTCCTACGACCTGCAGGCTCTGGGAAAGCCAGTGGCCAGACAAGGGCCTCTCCTCTAGGTGTTTCCCAGCCGGTCAGTCCGCCCCAGGTGGCCTTTGTTTGATTTCCCTGCTGCACCCCATCCCCCAGAAACGTAGAAGCCTCCTGTGAGCCAAGCTGCATGCTGGCGCTGGGGGCACTGTGTTCTCAGGGGCTCAGAGCCTCACGAGGCAGACACACAAACGGGCCACCCCCCTCCATGTGACAAGTGCTGGGGGGCCGGGGGTGAAGAATCCAACGGAAGGAGGAGTTCCTCAGACAAGGAAGCGAACAGTGTCCCAGGTTGGAGGAAGCCTATGTGCAAAGGCACGGAGGCCTCAGAGCCTGGTGTGTCTGCAGAATAGCAGGGGGTCAGCATGGCGGGAACATAAGAAGGGTGTGGGAAGCGGGGAGGTGAGGTGGGGGCACAGCAGCAGGCCGGGCAGGTCTTGGGGCGGCACTGTGCATGTGATGGCTGGAGCGGCAGCAGACGTCTAGAACCACGAGGAGACCTTTTGGGCACAAGTCGCACATAGGATGGTGGGTCCATGATCATGAGCCCCCCGCACACCAGACCTGGTCCGAGTTCCTCTGGACTTGTTTTCACATCAGAGGGAAAGGAACATTTATCCTGTTTCATTTACTGTCCTTTGGGGCTTGTCTCTTACGTGCAGCTGAACCCAAACTTTTCATCAGCAGTCGCCAACCTGTCGGACCTCACGGACCCCCAGGGGTCCACGGACCGCCGGTGGGTGACCGCCGCTTTAAATGACACCAATGTGATGCCCTCATTCCACGAGGGAGGAATCCGAGAGCAGGGAAGCGAAGTGACTGGGTAACGCTGACACAGCTAGTTTACCTGGAAGCTCTGTCTCTCCTAGCCAAGTGTCTAATGGCTTTCTCACCTCCGATTCCACCAACATTTCTTGAACCCCCGCGTGCAGGTGCAGTCGTGCAGAGCCCGGGCCGTGAGCCGGGCTTTCGCGATGCCAGTCTCAGGGCTGTCACCCTGAGAAAGCGCTCTGGGCAGCGGAGTGGCCACGGGCAATTCCCTAACCAGCCTCAGGACCCTCGTGTGGCAAAGGGGGCACCTTCACACGCCTCATTCACTCAGGTGGCCTCTGAGGGGCCGCAGCATCGCCTCTCACACTTGCGTTTACCGAGCACCCGTGGCCCCTGGATCTGTCAGTCATCGGTCAGCCATCGAACTGGCTCTCACGCCCAGGTCACCGAGGCTTACTGCCGGGCTGAGACCTTTCGCTTTTTTATTAGCTTGCCCTGCGAAGTGACATGATGACTTCCCTTCTGCCTCCCACAGAATGTGAAACTCCAATTCTGAGAATGTGGCACAAGAATGCACAGGCTGGACTAGGGCAGCTGGCCTGATCCTTCACCCAACTCCCCTAACAATTCATGTCACACTGCAGTGCCACTGCGTCCCCATGGGCGCCTGTCAGCAGGGCCATGTGGACCGAGCTAGTTCCCTCCCGTGCTGAGTGCAGTGGTTCTGGAGGGAGTTGTGGATTAACCGGCAAACCTGATCCCGGCACCCAAGAGGACTCCCTGTCTTAAAGGGAAAGCGCTCTTGGTGAAAGCAGGGGGTGGGGACATAAAATGGTCACTGAAAGCTCAGCTTCCCACACAGGCTCTCTGCTCCGAAGTATAATGGTGACATTTACAAACCTTTGACACCCCGGCTTACCGCTTTGGGAAATGGCGCAGTTTGTCAGGTCACACCTCATTCATCTCCACAATTCACTGCCTATATACTATCAACGTGGCATTTCCATGAGAGGGAAAGCAAGACACAGGGTGCTGTAGCAAGAGCCCCATTGCTAAGTCCCAGCTCCGGTCTCCCGCTCTTAAATATAAGCCATCTCTACAGACTCTCCCTGAGAAGGTGCCCCAAACCCATCTGGGAACCAGGGCCAGCGTCACCGTCTTCCGGGGTTGCCACCTGCTCTGCCCAACGCACAGAAAACCAGTGCACGCGTGGAAGCCCTTGGAAACCGTGAAGTGCGCCCACCTGTGTAAGCCAATGAGGAGCCAAGACGCTGGGAGCCACATACCCCCCCCCCCCCCCCCCCCCCGTAACGGACGCTACCACAGCTCCCCAGTCTGTCCTGTCTCGCCTCGGTCAGTGGCACCAAAATGCAGTTAGGACCAGGCATGGCAGGGTCCCTGTGCAAAGGCACGTATGTCACTCACCGGCCAGGGACAGGAAGAGCGCCATCGCTGCAGGGAGCTGCCAGGGCATGGCTGGGAGCCCGGGCGGGGACTCCGGAGAGCTGGTGCTGCTGCTCTGCGGCCTCACTCAGCACAGCTGGGTTTTCTTCTGAATGGCCCGCGGCTAATTCCTGGGCGGCTTCCTCCTTCTCCTCCTCCTTCTCGGGGTGCGGCCCAAGAAGCCGGTGGTTTACACAGTGAGAAGTAGCTGAAAGGCCCTCCCCAGGGGGGAGGGAACCACAAGTGGCCCTGGGGAGAAAGCAGGCACTTCCATCTCGGGCTCTAGGGTTTGTGAGGGTGGGGGGTGGGGTGTGGGGATACCCCTCCCCCCAGTTTGAAGGGCACCTGAGATCCTAGCTCCACCAGAGGTGGGGGTCTGAGGCAGCACCCGCCCATTCTCTCTTTCGGTGGGTCTTCATTTTCCTGAGGACCTTGAACTAAGCCAGAGACGCCTCTCAGCCAGGAGACAGTCAGCCCCTCCGTCAGGAGGGTGGGCAGGAGTCTTAAACAAGCTCAGTGGTTAGAGCATGGTCCGTCTCCGTGTGCTCACTAAATGTCTGAGGCAGCCACGGCCACCTCACCTGGGGCCTCATCTGGTGAGGAGCAGGAGAAACTGAGCTTGGAGTCAGGGAGATGTGGGTTAGAACCTGGCCTTTGCAACCCCCCAGCTGTACGACCTTGGGTGACCCCGCGGAGCCTTGGTTTCTCCTGCTGTATAACGGAGAAAATAATGCCTGTTCCCAGGTAGTTTCACAAACCCAAAGTTCCTGGAACACAAAAAACTACTCAGTATCTTTGAAAGGCAACCTTTTCATGTCTTATATCCTTCCTCTATTCAATTAGACAAAACAACGGAGGATTCTCTCTCAGGCCTGAGAGTCTGAGTGAAGAATATACATTCGTAGCCTATAGTATTACTATCAATAGAATGAGATCAACACAACACGGAGGGGCGTGTGTGTGTGTGTGTGTGTGTGTGTGTGTGTGTCACAATTCATCCCATAACAACGGTCTGTCTTGTTAAATGTTCTGTGTGCACTTAAGAAGCCTGTTGCTGGGAAGGGGCCCTGGCCCTGAGTGGGCCTGCTAGGGCTGGCTGGTAGTGTGTGGGTGCTTGACTTCATGCAGGAAACATCTCACAACATGAGTCCAGGTGAGTTTTAGAGGACGTTTATTAAGGTGGGGACAGTGAAACAAGGAAGGACCTAGGACAGAAGAAGCAACAGGAGAGGGACTAGGTGGGGAAATGAGCCCAGGCTGGGCTGCTTGGGCTCACTGAGAAGTCAGAGAAAAGGGGCCTTAGAGACAGGGTCGGGGGTAAGCCTGGGAGGAGCTTCCGCTGCCCATTGCTCCCCTGGTTGCAAGTCTCATAGGGACCCTTAGAGTTTAGGAGATTCGTGCCTGTGGGGATAGAAGCAGAGGGAAGAAGAAGGGGAAGAAAATGTTTTTCCTTAAGTTTCAGGTTAGATGTTGCCTTGTGAACTCAGCTCTCTCTCATGAGTTCAAGAAAAGTTGTGAATTTGTGTATTTTCCAGATTTTTTAAAATCTTGCAAGTATGAAGATAGTACTCCTTCCAGCTTTTTACATCTCAAGCAGAAGATACTATTTTTAACAGCAGCATGGAGTTCCAATTTATGTCAGAATAATACTTTATTAGCCAGCTTTTTATTATTTAATATTATATCTGTTATCCATTGTTGCTTAACAAATGACCCCAGAACTTAGCAGCTTAAACCAAACATTTATTATCTCGTGATCCCCTGGTAATGAATTCACAAGCAGCTTAGCTGGGTTCTTCTGGCTCTGGGTCTCTCATGAGGTTTCAGCCATGAAATCAGCTGGAGCTGAAGCCGCCGGAAGGCCTGGCTGGGGCTGGAGAGCCCACCTCCCAGGTGGCTCATTCACGTGGCTGTGGGCGGGCGAGGGGCTTCAGTTCCTGCGTGTGGGTCTCGTCATGGGGCAGCTTCAGTGTCTTCTCAACACGGTGGCTGGCTTCTTCCACGGTGACTAACTCAAGAGGCAGAATGAGGAAGAAGGCAAAATGCTTTTTATAACACAGCCTTGAGAGTCTGTTACCTTCGCTTCCACCACATTCTATTGATCAGAGTCACTGCTACTGCCCACATTCAAAGGGAGGAGTACCAATCTGGGGATGAATTTTAACACTACCACAGACATTTAGGTTGTTCCCCATCTTCCGCTACCTGTTTTCCCATTAAGAGCAATGTGAAAACGAACACCTGTCTATATCTATATATCTTTGTTGATTTGTTTACCATTAAAATAAATTCTTAGAAGTGGTATTGCTAGATCAAATGTATACGTGTTTTTTTTTTTAATATTCTATTGATTTTCTACAGAGAGGAAGGGAGAGGGACAGAGAGTCAGAAACATTGATCAGAGAGAAACATCGATCAGCTGCCTCCTGCACACTCCCCACTGGGGATGTGCCCGCAACCAAGGTACATGCCCCTGACTGGAATCGAACCTGGGACCCTTTAGTCTGCAGGCCGATGCTCCATCCACCGAGCCAAACCGGTCAGGGCATATACGTATTTTAAATTTTGATAGCCATTGCAAATTGTTTCCTAAAATCTAGTACTAATTTACACCCTCACCAGTGGTGTATGACAGTATTGGTTTTGTTATAGTCTCTCCAATACTGGAGGTTATCAAAGTTATAAATGTTGGACTGTCTGTTAATGAAAAAAGATTATCTTATTGTTTTGCTGCTTTTTGTATATTTATTGGATTTTAAATTTCTTTCCTGTGTATATTCATGTCTTTTGCCCATTTCTTTTTCTATTGTTGTTATTATCTACACTAATAAAAGAGAAATATGCAAATTGACTGTACATCCATGACACCCACCAGCCAATCAGGAGTGAGCATGCAAATTAGCCCAACAAAGATGGCAGGTTAATTTGCATACACAGGCACAGAACAAAGACTGAAGGCTCCGGCCTGAGCGAAGACTGAATACTGAATACTGAAGATGACTGAAGACTGAAGAAGCTTGGCTTCTCCACTGCGGCCGGAGTGGAGAAGCCTCAAGGCTTGGCTTCTCTGCTGCGGCGGAGCGAAGGCCTGGGTCCCAGGTGCCAGAGTCAGGAGAAGGAAGGCCTATTGCACGAATTTTCGTGCAATGGGCCTCTAGTCTATATATATAAAAGGCTAATATGCAAAGTGTCCCCTTGGGAGTTCGACCAGGAGAACAGGAGTTTGATTGGTCGCTATGACTTGTGCTGACCCCCAGGTGGCGGCGCAGAACATGGCGGGAGACCAGCAGCGGTGGGGTGCTGAGGGAGTGAGGGAAGGAGGAGGCGGGGAGGCAGGGAGGCGGGGAGGAGGGGAACCTGATCGGCCCTAATTGCCAGCCAGGCCTAGGGAGCCTACCTGTGCATGAATTTCGTGCACTGGGCCTCTAGTTGTTACTGATTTATAAAAGCTCTTTATGTACCAAGGAAATAGTCAGAGCCATATGTCTTAAAATTGTATTATGGCCCTGACCAGGTGGCTCAATTGGTTGGAGAGTTGTCCTGTGCACCAAAATGTTGCGGGTTTGATCCCGTCAGGGGACATGCCTACGTTACAGGTTCGATTCTTGGTTGGGGCATGTACAGGAGGCAACAGATCGATGGCTCAATGCCTCTCTCTCTCTCTCTCCACCACCTTCCTCTCACTCTTAAACAAAAACAACAAATAAACATCCTCAGGTGAGGTTTAAGAAAATGTATTTATGATTTTACTTTTTGCTCCTTTTTCTACATATAAGTTTTTGCTTCTTACATAGCCTAATTTATCAAAATTTTCTTTTAGTTTTCTTACAGTTTTTGTCTGGAAAGACTTTACCCTATTCAACATTATATTTTAAATGCTTTGACTTTCATGATTCCTTTCAGTCACATATTTGAACAATATGAATTATATTGAGGGCTGAGGTAAACACTTATTTTTTTCACATTGCTATCCAGGGATCCCAGCAACACTTTCACACATAATTTATCTTTTTTTGTTGTTGTTGTTCAGAACTAATTTGAAATGCCTCTTTCCATACTCTAAACTCTGGGATGTATTTGGGTTCCATTTCAAGATTTTTATACTCTGTTCCTCTTATGTTTGTTTATTCCCATAGCACAGTAAGTCCTCACTTAATGTTAGAAACAGGTTCTTGGAAACTGCGACTTCATTTTACCAGAGGCTCATTGATATAAACAAGAGTTAAGTCCCTATGACATATTTGTGGTTACAAAAACACCACAAAACTTCTAAATAAAGACCCCAAATACTTCTAATATTAAAGATTAAGATAAATGTGAACTATGCATACATTTAAGAAAGATGAATAAAAACATCACAAAACTTCTAAATAAAGACCCCAAATACTTCTAATGTTAAGGATTAAGATAAATGTGAACTATACATACATTTAAGAAAGATGAATAAAAACAAGGAAGATAATTATTTTCCAACCCGTTTCTTCCAGGTCAGGGGGAAGCGGGAGCTGGAGCCTACCCCTGCAGCTCAGGGTGCAAGGCAGGAGCCAGCTCTGGACGGGACGCTCGTCCACCGCAGGGCACACTCATACACACCTGTACTCACTCAGACTGGGGCAACTTAATAGGTTTTTATTGATTTTAGAGAGAGAGGAACATTGATGAGAGAGAGAAACAGCAATTGGCTGCCTCCTGCACATGCCCTGACTGGGAATCAAACCAGCATGGGACAAGGCTCAACCAACTGAGCCATACCAGCCAGGGCCTGGGACAATTTAGATACCTCACCTCAGGTGCAAATCTTTGGTATGGGGAGGAGACCAAGTACCTAGAGAAAACCCACGCAGACATGGGAGAACGTGCAGACTCCATACAAACAGTAGCCCCGGGGCAAGAATCGATTTTTATTTTTTTTTAACAACATCAGTGAAACAACATTGAATGAAACATTGTTTGAGGACCCGCTGTATGTGCTCTCTGGCAAATTAAAATATTATGATATAAACCTATAGGTTTTGCTACTTTAATAGCCATATTCGAAAATTTACCCATCAATAACAACTGTTAGCAGATTAAAGATGCAATTGGTATTTTATAGAGAATCAGTGAAATCGTGTTTTATAAAGCTTTCTCTCCTCATCTGACAATAAACTTGGAACTCAAGAGGCACTTCATACCTGATGAGGGGGTAAGCAATGCGAATGTGGTCATTGGAATCCTGGGTAGGAGGTGGGAGACCTGGATTCTAGTCCCTGCTCTGCTGCAGGCTGGCTGGGTGACTGACACATAGCAATAGAATCGCAGGTGGGCAACGTCCTCCTCGCTGCACTCGCAGCCCCTCTGGTAGCTGCTGTGGCCACGCAGCAAGGCTTCCACTAAAGGAAGAGAAGGTGTGTGCCGTTTGTGGAGGGCGGGCCTTCCAACATTGCCCAGGCCACCTGCCAAGTTCTCCCCGCTTGCTGCGAGTGGAAATCGGACCCTCTCACACTTGCTTTGGACTCTGCAGCCAAGAACAATGCTCTAGGGAATGGTGGGAAAACCAGAAGGAAGGAACCTGGGACACCAGATGACCGCGTGGGGCCACGCGGCCTGCATACCCAACCAGGGCTGTTTCGTGAGAAAGGATATTCTTTCAGTCACTATATTGCTTGATCTTTTTGTTACGACAGCTTAACCTTTCCCTTTACCCAGACACACGGGATATTATAGTCCACAAAGAAAAGGGCTCAAATAAGCTTGGGAGATGATGAGTTTAACAAAAGTATACACACTTTCCTTTCTGCAAGAGTTCTCAGATCCTTTAATCTAGCTGGAACCGACTGAGAGAGGAACAGACGATGTCATGTTTTAAACATGTATTTATTATTAGATAATGTTGTTGCTAAACTCTTACACTCTTCTGCCTATTCTACAAAATGTATTCTGGGAAATGCTGGTGTAGAGAATCTATGTTTCTAATTATTCCCTAGTGCACGGCTGGTGTTTAGTGTGGACTCAGACTCCCGCCAGGTTTTACAGACCCAGGGCCACTTTTAGTGCAACTGCTTCAGCCAAAGCCCTGGCATTTGGGGCGATGCCCCAGCGACCTGTTGAACTCTGGGTCCCTCTAGTGGGCAACAGGCAACATTGTAAAGCCACGGATGGTTTGAACAGGTTGTGAAAGGAGGATGGAGGATTTTATCTGATGGGTTTGGAGTCTTTTCCATTTATTTAAATGGAAAAAATGACACAAACTTCGTTCACAGAGGAGCCACCTCCCCCGCCTTTAAGAAGTCTATTTCCTGAGTGAGCAGTGTGTCCAGGCCCTGGGGCAGGGAAAGCAGTGTCTGCTGGGGACCTACTGTGTATCTGGCATGGCTTTACGAGAATTATTCCACTGTTCCCGTCCCACCCCACAGTCCACCACGAGCCCAGTTTTCTCTCAGAGGACGCCTGCCAACAGAGTAGCCATGTGGGGCATGGACAAGGAGGCCGAATGGAAGGCCAGAGAGGACCACCCAGAGCACCGAGGGGAGGCATCTGGGAACACCAGCCATGAGGCCTGGCATCGCACTGGCTCCTCTGGCCGCCCCCCTGGGATGTGAGGCTTGTGGAGAGGGTCTTTCTGGGGGGCCAGGGGGTTTGGGTACTTTGCGCTCAGCCAGCACCGTCAAGTGTGATCATTTTCCAAGATTCAGAAAACAACAACGGTCCAAAGGATGGAGAAAGCTTTGAGCTGTGTTTCTGTAATCAGTGGCTGGCTAATCAGTGGAAAAGGTGTTTCGGAGGATCCAAGTGATGTGTTTCCCGACTGTTCTAGTAGTCAGAACCCTGAGGATTCTTCAGTCCAGCTCTAGTTTTACAGATCCTCATTGAGAAACGCATATCTTGTGGTTGATAATGGGAGAGGCCAAAGCAGAGAAGTCTGCTGAGAAACCTGCATCAAGACTGCCTGTAAGAAGCGTGAAAACATGCCAGCATAGATTATACTCTCTTGTGACTTGGTAGACATGTCCAGTGCTGTTCCTGCAGCAAAAGGCTCTGTGTGCTTTAAAAAAATCCCAATCTGTGACAATAGGATGCTGAAGGCCGGGGGAGGGGGGGGGGTTGGGCTGGAGGGGCTGAGTGGGGGAAAAGGGGGACATATGTAATACTTTCAACAATAAGAATTATTTTTAAAAATCCCAATCTGTGGATTCACAAGCTTGGGTTGGGTCTAAAGCAGGTTCCCACCTTTGGGAAGGACATTCCCACAACCCTTCAACGGTTGCTGAGTGCAGGCAGAGGAGGTCGGGGCTGCTTGTGCAGGAGCCTAACGAAGTTGCTCTGCAGAACCTCCCTGAGACCCCGCAGTGGCTCTTCTGTGCCTCCTCTGCAGCTGACCTCACCTGTGAGTCTCATCTGACCTCACCTCAAGTCACAGCTGGCTGGCCTCAACCCACCTGCTTCCCTACAGATGTTTTAAGAAACAGGAACCAAAAGGTGGAGGAAGGTGGGGACTCACCTCCAAGGGTACATGGGAAGGGGTGGCTGGACCAATGAGAAAGCCAGGAAGCAGCTGAAGAACTCCCGGAAGGGCAAGTCAGAGGGCCTTGCTGACTGTGGCTGGGGCAGTAAGGTCAGGGAGTGCACTGGCTCCTGATGTTTGTTACCTCCTACTCTCCTGCAGTCTGGCTGTGAGGCCTCCATGAGGCTGCATCTGTCAGCACCAGGTAATGGCAGCACCTTTCTGAGCCGGGTCAGTCCATCCTCCCTGCTGTGCGTGGCGTGCCTCTGTGCCTGTGCACCACCAGGATGCCCCTCACCTGGAGAAAAACGCCCTGGAGGACCCAGCTCAGATGCCACCCCTTCCCCGACCGCCGGATCAGCGGCAGGGCTCTGCGCCCTCAGAGCATCACACCGCATTGTGCTGATCTGCTTCCGTATCTGTCTCCCCCACTGGACTGAGTGCTTCGCACTCATCATCACACCTCCCTGGTCTCGCTGGTGCAGCGCCTCCTGAGAACAGGGGTGCCCAGGAAATGCCGTAAGTGCTGAGTAAAATGAGTGAATACATACATACATAATACATACATACATACATGTTTTAATGGTGAAAATGGAACAATGTGTGTTGGAAAATAATGCAGGTAAGAAGAAATAAAATTTCCTATAGATTTGGGAAGAACTTTATTTTGTTGTGCGAATAATAAATATTGTCTACAAATCTGAAACTCACTCAGTCAAGAAAGATACTCTGTTGTCAGGAAAGGAGGCACGAGGGGGCGGGCACAACATAGCTTAACTTTTTGAAAAATGTCCAAGAACACTCTGCAGGACGAAGGTGCCGACAGCCCCTCCTTGAGTAGCCTGTCCCTTAGCCTCTGCCCTTTGTTGGCCACTCTGTCAAAGGGCTTTTTTTTTTTTTTTTCTGAGCAAAGTGAGTCACTTATTTTTGTTTTTCTTAAACCTAAGTGATATTCTTGAGCCCCACAGGAAACGCTCCTCCCCGTATTTGCTACCCACTCCATTCCAGAAACAAACCAAGGGACTGAAGACTCGGCCAAATCTTATGTCCAGCGAAAAGTTAAAATCAGATCACCCGAACAATTCCAAAACTAACTAAATCCAAAACTAAAACTAACTAACTAACTAACTAACTAACCCCAGAGCCCAGTGTGCTGGGGGTTCGCTGGGATTTCTTAGCTTCGGGCCTGCACTCTGTTCTCTGCTTTGTGGTACTGGGCCACTCGCCATGCCCCCTTCACCAGCTAGCTGCTCCCTGTCCGGTTCAGCCCAAAGGGCAGATGGATCAGAGGCTAGAGGAGGCGAGGGGCCCCCCTCCTTCCCATGTGCCTGGGTTCCCACTGGCGTTCCCCTGGCAACTGGTCTTCACCCTGGGATCCATGGTGGTTCCCCCAAGCCCTCCACACCAGCCTCCTCGCAGCCCTTCAGAGGCAGCAGCGACAGCCGGGAGCACCCCTCTTCTGCACCCAGCTCCTGGGACACCTGTCCCATCAGGCAGTGCCTTCTCCTCAGAGGGGAACCCCAGCCTCGTGGGGCCACCTCCAGTCCTTCCCTTTGTTCCCTCAGCTCTTGGGAGGAGAGCTGCTTCTTGCAGTTAGAATCTCCATAACATCTCATGGTCACTTCTGGTTTTCTCTTAAAAATCTCTACTAGTTGAATAATGATTCTTTATATTAAATTCTCTCTTAAAAGAACTGGTATGGTGTCTCTCTGTTGATTGGATCCTGACTGACAAATTCTAAAGTAAACAATTCTGAAAATAAAATGAGTAAAAATACAGAACAGAAAAAAATTTAAAATGGCAAAGACATAGCTGAAAAGAAATAACTAAGAAAATGAAATAATTTAAAGCAAAATAACTAAAAATCCTAAATGACAAAAATGTAAAAGTAAAAGACCCAGAACCCCAAATAACTAAACAACTGTGAACGTAAGTCACTTTAAAACTAAATAACTAGGAGGAAACCCTAAAATAACTGAAACCATTTTACTCTAAAGAGTATGTCAAATAACTAATTTGGAAATACAATTCTTAAAACGAAATAACTATATGTAACTGAAAATGAGTAACTAAAAAACCGAATCTTTAAAATAAAAACATTATCAACAGGTCACTTTAAAGCTATGACCTTATGTAACTGTAAAACTAATAAAACAAAAAAATAAATTAATTCAAAAACGAGTAAATCTAAACAGAAACACGTCCGAAGTTAACTTGTAACCAACCAATCCTCCGTGAAACGAAACAAGCCTGGAACAAAGTGACGGCGAGCATCACCCCCTCCCCCGCCCCCCGCAGGGACCGGAGGAGGGGCGGCCGCCGGGAGGGAGGAGGGGAGTCTCCGCCCCGTCGGGTGGGCGGCTCAGGTCCTCGGCTCAGAGGAGCGGTTCTCAACGGACCCCGCCCCCGTACCCCCCGCCCCCGTACCCCGACTCCGGGAGGAATGTGGCAACATCTGAAGGCAGTTTTTGACGGTCACAGTTTGGGTGAGTGGGTGCCGTGCACCTGCGGGGAGAGGCGAGGCCAGGGACGCTGCTAAACACCCTCCGACGCCCAGGACGATCCTCGTTGGGACCTGCCGGGTCCCGCACGCGCGAACCGGGGACCCCGGGCTGCCCGTCCCCTTAGCGGAGGCCTCCGCCAGTCCGCACCGAGCCCCGCGCTCCCGCAGGCGCCCGTGCAGCGGCGCCCGGGTTCTCCGTGGGCGGGGCCGGGGCGGCCCCCGAGTCCCGGGAAGGCGGCCCTGGCCCGGCTGGGGAGGCGGGTCCGCGGGCTCCGAGGCCCCTCAGCGGAGGACGGCCCGGGCGGCTCTGCGGAGCCGGGAGGCGCGGCTGTCTGGAAGGAGGGCCAGTTTTCTGGGGAGCCTCCCCCCCCCCCCCCGGCAGCCCGCCCTCGCCCGCCCGCGCTGCTTCTGCGCAGACATTAGTCATCCCCCCGCAGGGGCGAGACCCCCCGTTTCGCCCATTGCCCTGGAATTCCACGAAGCCAGTCGGAGAAGCGCTGGCTAATGCGTTCGCGGACCCACCTTTCTCCCCCGGTCACACCCGCGTGTCCTTCTAATCGTCACCTCCCTTCTCTCCCTGGACGCGTCCTCCCGTGTCCAGAGCGGCCTTGGGGGAACAGGTGTCATAACTGTCGTCCAACTGGAAAAGCCCCGAGAGCTGGAAGGGCGGGGGCAGGGGTGCACCCCCAGAGTTAGCTGGGGTGCCAGGCCAGGCCCGCGCGCGGACTCCCCCTGGCAGAGCGGGTGCGCCCCGGCTCGCCCACCCCGGATCGCCCACGGGGCCACTCAGGGTCCCGACAGGCGCCCCCTCACTCCCGCCAGAAACCAGCGCTAAGGAGCCGGGGTGTGTGTGTGTGTGTGTGTGTGTGTGTGTGTCGGGTGGGGGGAGGGAGGACGCGCTGGGCTGCGAGGTCTGAGCCCCTTTGCAGAGGCCGTGGCCTCAGCTTCCCGGGCGAGGCCAGGTCCTTAAAGGGGAGAGCCAGGGAAAGGAGGGCGAGGGGGTGGGAGAGGAAGAGGCGGCCGGGGCAGCTGCTGAACGGGAATGAGGGAGAATGGGCAAGAGGTGGCAGGAAATAAATTACACCCAGAGCGCTGCTCTCCTTCTCCATGTCTTCTGCCCCTTCACCTTCTTCGAAGGCGTCCGCGGACATGCACGCCCTGCTGGAGCAGCCTGGGGGGAGAAGGGGAGAAGGTGGGCGGGCTGTTGGGGAGAGGGTGGGAGAGGGTGGGAGAGGGTGGGAGGGCCCTGCTGCCAGGGAGGGGCAGCGCCTGTCCCAGGAGCCCGCACTCTCACCTCTAACCCCTCCCTCCCGGGGCGCACCGCTTCCCCTGGGTGGGGAGGGGTGGGTCTGTGATCTCCAGGCTCCCTTCCCAGCTCTGAATTCTGAAACTGTGACTGAGAAGTCGTGTCCACGCTGCTCATAGCCCCACCTCCTGTTCTCCCAGAAAAACACACACGCTCTCCCTCTTTTTGTGCCGGACTACCTCTCCACCCACCCCCCGTTCTTGCTCTCGCTTCTCTCCCCTGGTGACTGCCCATTTTCTCAGCAGCCGCGGCCAGTGTCACTGCACCGGCCCTGCGGGAACCAGGGGGCCGTAGCACATCCCGCCTCTCTCTCCAACGAATGGATTAATTAACCAACAGTCACACCGTGCACCTGCTGTGCCCAGGGCTGTGAGACGCTGTGGGGAACAGCAACTCCCACGCCTAGGAGGCTGCTCGTGCCTGGGGGCATGTCAGGACAACTGTGTCAGGGCCTTAGCCCATTTTACAGATGAAGAAACTGAGATAAAAGAGGAATAATCACTTGGAGAAATTCCCTTGGCCCGCACGTAAGCACTGCAGCTGGAGTCTACAGCATTCCTGCTCTGCTCCACACCGCTCACCGGCAGGCTACGGAGGCAGCAGGACGATCCCACGTGGCAGCCCCAGGCCAGTGTCAGCCTAGTGGGCAGAGGGACCTGGAATCTGACGTATGGCTGGAGAATTTCTGTTTGGTGAGAACGCAGAGGGAGGGGGCCACACACGGGGAGGGAGGTCGTCCTGGGCAGAGTAATGGCCTTGAAGGGGAGCAGAAGGAGCTTGCAGCTGGGGGTGCACTGGAGGCTCATTATCTGGGGGAGCAGCAGTGGTCGTGTGGGAGGTCCCCAACCTGCTACCCGGAGTCCCCCCAAACTGTGTTCTGGGGCCCAGGGTCCCCCCAGGGCAGGCCAGTGGGGACTGTGTGAGCAGCATGGGAGCTGCGGTCAGCCCCCTCCCAGAGGCCTCCAGGAACCCTGGTTTAATTCCTGGTCCCAGCACGTGGTAGGGGTGAGGCAGTTGAGGGTAAAATGAGAGACTGGTTCAGGGAGATGCCTCCCACCGTCCTCCATATGTGACTCAGGGGCATCTGCTGTGACCCCTACAGGTGCCTCTTTAGGGCGATCATCCCCCCCGGGATGCCTATGCCAGGAGCAGACCGTGAGAGAAGGTATGTTGGTCCTGCAGGCAGGCTGTAGGGGGCATGGGAGCAGCCAGGCCCTGGGCCACTCCCTGGGTGACCCGAAGGGCTGGGTTCCCGGGGTCCATGGTCTCAGTGCCCAGACAATGCTGCTTCCAGAGACCAGAAAGCCACCTGCTGGGAGGATGGGGGTGGGGGTTCTGGCCTCCAGCAGCTGTAGAACCCCCACAGCCTGCAGTGGGCATGGCTGGAGGCAACTTGGGAACTGAAAGACCTGACAAGTTCCAGCTCCTTCTAAGTGCACCTGAAGGGAGATGCACATTTTACACCCCAACACCACGCACCCACATAAGTGCATTTATAAAGTGAAACACACGTTTATGGAACTATATTACTCTCACAATGTGTGGTGTCTTTATTCTATTCAACACTCATTATTTTTAAAAAATATATATTTTTATTGACTTCAGAGAGGAAGGGAGAGGGAGAGAGAAATAGAAACATCACTGATGTGAGAGAATCATTGATGGGCTGCCTCCTGCATGCCCCCTACTGGGGACAAAACCCAGGCATGTGCCCTTGACCAGAATTGAACCTGGGACCCTTCAGTCCGCAGGCCGACGCTCTATCCACTGAGCCGAACCAGCTAGGGCTCAACAGTTACTATGCTCTATTCTGCCCTACTCTGGGAGATAGAGGAGGAAAGGGGCTGTGGGAGGGGGTGGGTCGCCCACAATCATCTCACAAGATCTTTTGAGGGAGAGTTTCTTCTGAGACCAACTGCAGATGCTCTGTGTGTTCCCTCAGGTGTCTTCCCCAAGGGCCCTGGGCTCTGGGCAGCAGAGACAATGCCCTATTCACCCTGTATCCCCCATGACTCCTGGGAGAAACCAGACTTGGTAGGACCTGGCAAACCTTGGAGAAAGCCCCTCCGTCAAAGCCCCTGGTTTGACAGGGAGGAAAGTGCAGCTCGTGGGCTGCCGTTGCTGTACCTCTGTCACGTCCACATTTCATCCCTTCCTCCTGGGCTCCCTGGCCATGGGCTCTGTGGCACTAAGCGTCTTAGGTACGAAGCCTTCGGTACTGCGGAGGTGGCAGCACTGAGGGGACCCCAGAATCTCGGGCCCAGGGTCTGGCAGGTCACAGGCACGTGACTGAACAGGTGAGACCCCCAGTGCCCGGTGGGAGGAGCAGGGACTTTGGAGTCAGACCCGAGAGCAGTTCTACTTCGCCAAGCGCTCACGACTGTGAGATCGCGGGTAAGCCACTTCACTTCTCTGAGCATCAGCTCCTTGTCTCTAAAATGGGGATGAGTTTCTATTCTGTAGGGTTGATGTTAGAAAAATGTTTACAAATGTCTGGCACATCGTAGGAATTTAATAGACAACACTGTTATGATTGTTGTTAATCGTAATTACAAGGGTACTTCAGAGAAGCTCTCAGAACAGCACTCCAAGAGGCTATTGTTACTCACATTTGGGGGAGGTTTGTCTGCCATTGTCTTCATCCTCATAAACATCTGGGGGAGGAAACAAATTATAAAGGTAATAAATAAATGGCTTTAAAAGGAAACACAGAGCACACACACACACACACACACACACACACACACACCAGAAAAACCACTCCAAACATAGAGGCCCCGGACAGATGTTCAATTTGAGTACAGCAATATTTTAAGTGATGGTTGCATTCTTAGAAAATGAGCCGAATGGTACGTTGGCTCCAGTACCAGCCAAGGCCTGGCAGCATGTTGGGAAGATGTGTCCCAGTTCATGTACCGGAATAAGCATAAAGCATATTGGTGGAGAAGGACAAGAAGGATGGGGAAGGTGGGCCGCTGGTACCGACTGGGGTGGCTGCTCTTGCCTCGGTGGGCGATCTCTGTAGCACAGAGCACCTACCTCCTAAATGGTTTGGGAGGTTTAGGTTTAGTTTTAGCACTTAATGTTTAGAATCCTACTCTTTTCGTTTGCTTAAACTACTGAATGAAGTTTATTAACAAGTGAACCCATTGGTGAGTTTAAATGTTTTTTTGGCAAATTACCAACTTTGGCGATGAAACTATGGCTTTTCCCTTGCTGTCCACTAGATGGCACAAAGGGAGCGCTGTAGCTCCAGAGAGTTCAGCGGCAGCTCCTACCCCACAGGGCAAACTATTTTATTTTCCTTTAAACTAGCCTTTTCTCCATTCTTTACAATTTGCAATAGCTTTTTAAGGATCATCTCTTTCACATAAGCTGACGTACATCATTTTCACTTGGGGGATGGGGTGGTGGTGGTGGAGTAATGCCCAAGCCCCTGGAGGAACGAATGTGGGGGACTAGTTGCGAAAGATAATATGTGATAGAGATGGTCCTTGAAAAGCTATGGCAAATTGTAAAGAACAGAGAAAAAGCTAGTTTGAAAGAAAATAAAAATAGTTTGCCCTGTGGGGTAGGAGCTGCCGCTGAACTCGCTGGAGCTACAGTGGTGCCTTTGTGCCATCTAGTGGACAGCAAGGGAAAAGCCATAGTTTCATCGCCAAGATAATATGCTAACAAAATGCCTAAATCATCTCATTTAATCCTCACGGGAAGACTGCACAGCATTACCTCCATTTTATAAAATAAATGATGAAAAGACCTTAAGCACAAAGAGGTTAAGTAATTCACCCAAAGAGATGGAGCTGGATTTGAGCTGGGCCTGTAAGCCTTCAGTGCTCGAACCCTTAACTGTTGTGCTGTGCTGCTCACCAAGCTCCTTCTTGGCCATCTAGGGGTTAACGCAAGGGGTCACTTTCTGCCTAACCCATCCCAGTAGCTCTCCCGAGTTCACAAAGGAGCTCTCCCTAGGACGTTTCCCAGGGTACTAGGCTGGATAGATACCGTTTGCTTGGTGGCCCAGAGTGTAAACTTGGACATCTAGGCCAGTCTATAGCTGAAGCTTCCATTTCCTTTGCAGACCTGTCTCTGGCCCAAAGGAAGGGAATCACTCCTAAGCATTCAATCAATTGTTCTCAGATTTCACATATTCTTGTGGTGTGCCTCCCTCCCTCCCTCTCTCCCCCCCTCCCACCTTCTTTCCCTTCCTTTCATGCCAGCTTCTAGGGAAGTCTGAGCTGGCTGTCTTAGTCTTTCAGAGCTACTAGGAACTGGAGTCAAAGAAATGTTACAACTGGGAAACCACCTCTAGCTCAACAACCAGATGCTCTCAAATGTCTGGGTTGGAGTAAGCCCATAGAGGGGTGGTAGGTGGGGAGGACAAGCTGACGTGTCTAGTTGAGCTTCGTCAAAGCCTTGCCCATTTCCTCAGAGATTTGATGTGAAATTTTCAGTAAGACTAAAATACAAAGCTCCCCCTCCCCCCCAAATTTGTATGGCTCCAAATTTTTTTAAAATATGCATTTTTTTTTATAGACAAAATGTCTGAGGCGAAATATTTACAGTGGTTATCTAGGTTATGTCTGATTTGCATTTCTGTATATTTTAAGCTTTAGATAATCTACATATATATTCTTTTTATAAGTAGAAAAGGAAACTTAAAATAGTTAAAACCAATTGGTCAAGCATCTAAAATAACCTGCAATCTCACCAGAAATGACTGTTTGCTAGAACTTATTTTCTTCATCATGAGAGTGCATGAAATAAGTTTTGAACAACAATAAGGTAATAATAAAAATAATGAAAGTAACTACATTATCTAGATCTAAAAGGAAATCCCACAGGTATCAGCAAACAACCCTTAAGTGCTACACTAGAGGGTTTACAGGTATTAAAGCAGTTCTTCTCACCACCAAGACCCTGAGGGACCAGACAAGGGACCCACAATTAGGCCTGCACCCTGCACAGGGGGACAGGGGAGACACGGGGATGGGGGGGGGGGGCTGTGTCTTAAAAGCGTTAGTAGACAGGCTCTTCCTCTGATACCTTCCTGGCAGAATGGTTATTCAAATGTTATGTATCCTTCAATGGCCAAGGCTTTGCAAATCGGGGACAGAAACTGAATTCAGAATTCAGGATTTTCAGCACAACTCAAGCTAGTAAAATACTACTCCTTAATTCTTTTACGTTCACCAGTAGCACCAGGAATAGCATGTTCATCTGTTCTGTGACTGTTCCTCCTGAAGTTGCTTGGGTTCTCAGGAGAATTCCCACCCTACAGCCTTCCCCCACCCAGGCCTTACTGCCACTGGCATGAGGAATCCTATCACCATGTCCTCACGCCAGTAGACTGGCAGGCAGAGAAAGCAGTTGCCACCCTGGAGGAACTAACTGATCATCATGAGGATGTCGGCTGTTACCAGAGGAAGTTGTCTGGCGTCTGGCGTCTGGTGACTCACCAGGACATTTCACAACCCTCCCATGCCATCACTTGTAACTGTAAATGAGCAAATGAACAAGAACAATGGCCAGACAAGAGTCTGGGGCGCCCACTGCACGTGTCACTAGCAGAATTGCCAGAGAAGGAGGGGGATGTAGAATTAGTGGGAGGAGAGGATGACTGAAAGACAGAACCCAAGGACCAACTGCAGCAGCAGGAGGGAGGCAGAGATTTAAGTAGGACTCTTACTCTGCCCCCTGGTGGCAATATTCTTCTTGGGAACCGCTCCCTCTAGATCCACTGAGACTAAGATTGCAGGGACGGGGAGGACAAATTCCCCATGTGGATATTTGACAGGAGTGTGATAATGAATAAGGTCACAACTCATTTGACCTCTTGGCTCCCAGATTCATATATTCTGCCTCCTGGGGGCCTAGTGACATTGGTCTAAGGTTAGCACCCCCACCCCGCAGTGTCATGCCCACTGCTGACGTATAAACCATCTGCCTTCCCTGCTCATCTCTTGCACGAGGAGCCCAATATGATCAGACAGCAGACTTGCCTTGGCTGGGAATTCACCCTTCTCTCAAGTACTGTGCTATAGGAGATAAGGGGCTGAACATTGGCAAAGAGGTCCTCTGAGTCTCACACTGTGCTTCTCAGTTGCTGATTAATCTGAGCCTGTCACTCTTTTCAATGCATCAGTGGTGCTCAGCAATAGCATCCCAATTCCACAGTCCTGACCGTTGATATTTTCCCCAAACCTCTCAGACACTGCACCAGCTGTCCACCTACTTCCGATGCCAGGTCACCCCAGGTGAAGGTCTAAGCCAGTGGTCGGCAAACCGCTGCTCACGAGCCACGTGCGGCTCTTTGGCCCCTTGAGTGTGGCTCTTCCACAAAATACCACGGCCTGGGCGAGTCTATTTTGAAGAAGTGGCGTTAGAAGAAGTTTAAGTTTTAAAAATTTGGCTCTCAAAAGAAATTTCAATTGTTGTACTGTTGATATTTGGCTCTGTTGACTAATGAGTTTGCCGACCACTGGTCTAAGCAAATGGACTGCTACAGCCGGCCAGGAAGCAGGGCTATCAATAGCACCTGCCACTAATGATGGGGTGGCCAGCAAGTAGCCCAACCCCGGAATCCCATCCTTTCTAGGACCTTTACTGGTGCTAACAGTCTCAGGTCAGGTTTCTCAGAAGCAGATTATGCAAGCAAGTTATAGAGAAAGGGCTTTTAGATGAAACTGTTAGGCAATGAGGGCAAAAGACAGAGAAGGGAAGAAGCCAGTTATAGGCGTGGGTTCCGTTGACGTCTAGCATCAGCCTGATGCCCTGGAAAACCCTGGAGCAGGGATGGTACCACAAATGTCCCATCTTGAGGCAGATGGATCATTCAGTTATTGGCTGGTGCTAGTTATTGTTCTAGAAGAGGTCGGGAAGGGATGTGGGACACATCCCTTACAGGAGACCATAATCTCTGAGGAAGTGCCTGGTGACGGAGTTCTGAGGCAATTCTCAGAATGCCACAGCGGTGAGCGGTTAGCAGCTAACCTCACAGCGGCTGAAGAGTGGGTACCCCCGCCTGATAAAAAGAATTGGGCAAGGTGTCAACAGCCTCTAATGTACCACTGTGTGTGGGCTTTCTTTTATTAAAGAAAAAAAAATTAATAGATTTTAGTTTTAGGTTTACGGAAAATTGGAGCAGAAAGTACAGATAATTCCCGTATAAACATCTCCATTCTCTCCTCACACAGCTTCTCCTATATTAACATCTTGTGCCCAGCCGGTGTGGCTCAGTGGTTGAGCTTCGACCCATTCACAAAGAAGTCACCGGTTCAATTCCCAGTCAGGGCACATGCCCGGGTTGCAGGCTCTATCCCCAATGGGGGGTATGCAGGAGGCAGTATGTTGCTCTCTCATCAACATTTCTATCTCTCTCTAAAAATCAAGAAAAACATATTTTTTAAAAGACCATCTTGCATTAAGGTGATACATTTGTTACAATTGGTAAACCAAAACCGATGCATGTTAACTGAAGCCCATAGTTTACATTAGGGTTTATTCTTTGTGCCCATAGCTATGGGTGATGACAAATGCATAGTGTCATGTGTCCATCATTATGTCATGCAAAATAGTTTCATTGCCCTAAAACTCTCCTGTGCTCCATCTATCTATTCGTGCCCCCACCCCCAGATGCCTGGTAACCACTGATCTTTTCACTGTTTTTATACTTTTGCCTTTTCCAGAATGCCATGTAGATGGAATCATACAGTATATAGCCTTTAAAAACTGACTTCTTTTACTTAGCAATATACATTCAAGTTTCCTCATGTCTTTTGTGACTTGATAGCTCATTTCTTTTCGTTGCTGAATAATATATCATTGTATGGATGTACTCTAGTTTGCTACTCATTGAGTAAATACCAAGGAATTAGATGGTTGGACCATATGGCAAAGCTATCTTTAGCTTTTGTAAGACACTGCCAAAATGACTGTACCATTTTGCATTCCCACCAGCAATGAATGAGAGTTCCTGTTGCTCCATATCCTCACCAGCATTTGTGAATATTTTCAGTGAATTGTGCTACTTTTCACAACGTAACTGTTTTTTGTGGGTTTTTGTTTGAGGTTTGGTCAATCTCCTGACGAGCTGACAGTTTGTATGAACCTAACCAGTGAAAGCATCACCAAAGCTCACGTTGACTTAATAGTCATCCCACTGTTGTTTTTCTGTCTTCTGAAACCAGCCTGCTCTCCTAGCACTGAAAGTGTGTGCATGCATGTGTGCGCACACACAGCTACACACAGACATATGGACACATCGGGACAAATCCACATCCTTATGCTTGGGATGAAGGAGAAGTTGAACTCTATCAATTTGCTCACATCTGCAGATTGTAGATTGTGGCCATCTTGGCCCTCTGTCCTTAAGCAAAGGGTCTTTGAAAGCTCTCTTTAAGGGATTCTTGGCACATGAAAAAAAGAGAAGCTAAATGTCTGAAGAATAAAACATACTCTATGACCAGGTAAGGCTGCTGGCTCAATTTTCTAACAGTTTTTGATAATCGGAAGAGTCTCCTGTTACATAAATAACCTGTAGGTTGAGAATGGAATTCTGAGTATATACTTTACTCATCTGTAGGGCCCTCTGAAAGAGGAGTCCAATACCAGGGGTCGGTCTTCCTTCATTTCAAGGTTTTCAAAATAGAAAAGGAAGCTGGGATGTGGCTTGATCTGAGACAGTATTGAGGGATAAAGCCAATTATTTAGGAGATAAAAATATGATTTTACCTTTTTTTTTAAAAAAAAAAGTTTTCACAAGCCAATACGAAGTATCCATGGAAAACAATACATAAAAATTCCACATTGAGGCAGGATAGTGAGAAGCTAGGAAAATTCTTGGGCAAGTGGAATGGGGAAACTGAGACAGATGGCTGAACAAACTGGTCAAGTACTTTACAGTCAGATAATAAATCTCAATGTCTTATCTTCCCTAACCAAGGACACTTAGGAGCAAATTGTTTACACATTCCAGACTGTGCTGGGATACACCTGCCTCGGTCCCTCTTCGGTGACGTTGTTGTTTTTTATACTCATCGGAGGATATGTTTATTAATCTTTTTTTCTTTTTCTTTTTAGAGCAGTGGTTCTCAACCTTTCTAATGCTGAGACCCTTTAATACAGTTGCTCATGTTGTGGTGACCCCCAACCATAAAATTACTGTTATGAATCATAATGTACATATCTGTGTTTTCCGATGGTCGTAGGCTCTACAGCAGCAGTTCTCAACCTGAGAACCGCTAGCAGGGTCGCCTAAGACCATCGGAAAACACAGATATTTACATTATGATTCATAACAGTAATTTTATGGTTGGGGGTCACCACAACATGAGGAACTGTATTAAAGGGTCGCGGCATTAGAAAGGTTGAGAACCACTGTTTTAGAGAGAGAGGAAGGAAGAGAGAGGAAGGAGAGACATTGATGTGAGAGAGAAACATTGCTCTGTTGCTTCCCGTACACTCCCCAACTGGGGATCAAACTGGCAACCTAGGAATTTGCCCTGACTGGGAATCAAACCTACAGTCTTTTAGGTAGATGGACAACACTCCAACCAACCGAGCTGAATGCCTGGCTGGGGCATTCAGTGACATTCTTAAGATGGAACTGACCAGAGAATGATCCTGACCCCTCTATACGCTCATCTTGATGATTCAGCATATTGAAGGACACACCTGGAAAGCTGTGAGTGTTCCACTGAGATCCTCCCGAGACCTCCCCTAAAATTCCTGCCTTTAGAAAACAGATTAAAAACCCTCAAGATATAGGAGGCCAGTGCATGCTCTCCTTGAGCACCTAGCACCCCCCCTCCCCTTTTCTCAGGCCTGTACTTTTGCTTTGCTAAATAATATATATTTGTATTGGTTTCAGAGAGGAAGGGAGAGGGAGAGAGATTGAAACATCCATGATGAGAGAAAATCATTGATCGGCTGCCTCCTGCATGCTCCCCTGAGCCCACAACCTGGGCATGTGCCCCTACTATGACGTCCTAGTTCAGGGGTCGATGCTCAATCACTGAGCCATGCCAGCTAGGCCTCCACTGTCTTGCCTTTGCTTAGAGAACTGTCCATGGACACTGAACACTGGAAAGAATGGCACATGCATTCCTCCCTGTGCTCGCTGGAGTGGGGCTGGCTCACCAGGCTCTCCTAGCCTCAGGCGCCTCCTTCATCCTCCTCCTTCACTAGAGTCTGAGACCTGCCCTGGCTGCATGACATTCAACGGGGGAACGGTCAAGGGACACCACTTGCTGGATGCTACAGTTAACATCTAACTGGCTGTCAGTCTTAAAGTGGGAGAATCCCCTTTCATCCTCTTAAGAGCTGTTTGGTTGGCTCCCTCTTTCTCCCGCCTGTGTCCTGAAATGCCAACTATTATAGTAACCTTTGGGGGTTAGATTAGCTCAATAAATAAACACTTACTGGACACTGGAGGTCAGAGATGGGTAAAATGTACCTTCAGCTACATTTCATCGGAGTCGTTTGCTAGCCTGATGTGATTATTCAGCACCTATACAAGTGCCAGGCCTTTGTATCCTATGAGGCCTGAGGGAAGCTCAAACTAATAAGACAACTTCCATGCCCTAGAAGAAAAATCCATGTTCTGGTGGAGAGGGGAAAAAAAATCACATCATAAAATTATAACACAGCATGTTAAATTCTGTACTGGAGTGCTTCGTAAGATACAGTGGATACAGAGGGGAGAGAGAGGGGCTCAGCCGTCTCCTCACTCCTTCCCGCCTCTGTCCTCTGTTTGTTTTAGGTCATAGGTGCCTCCGTTAGGGTCAGTGGGGAGCTTCTCCCCTGAGCTGGATCACAGTCTCCAAGTTCATTCGATAAGCGTTTATGAAATGCCCGCTGCGTTCCTTGCATAGGGAGAGGAATTACAGATGAGAAAGTTTCTAAGTCGGCAGGAGCACCGGCGAGAACTTAACCCTGAAAGAGGTGTGAGTGGGTGTCCCTCCCAGACAAGGAGAAATGAAGAGAGGAAGAATGGTGATCAGGGAATGAGGGAAGCTGGTATATTTGCTGACTCTGTAAACTAGGAGGCGGGGCAGCCCAGCGAAAGTAGCAGTAGATTTGGAAGTTCTCATTTGAAAGCTCAAGAGAACAGCCGGGGGGGGGGGGGGGGGGGGGGGAAGGTAATTAAGGGAGGTTTCAAATGGCAGGTCTGACCTCACCTGACAACACAGCAAGCAAGCACGGAGGAACGATGCCACAGGCTGGCAGTGGGGTTGAAGAACTGATCGTGTGTGTTTTTTTAACTGAAAATCCCTGGTAATAAGTTAAGTGCTAAAAATACCAATAAAAGAATTCATGTAGAATTAATATGGACTGTGTACAATATTTGACACTTTTTAAAAAGACCTCAGTACACACCTAGCACTCGCTTCAAACTGCAGAGTCCCTTGGCTTGAGATTTTTTTAAAAAATCAGCACTCTCAAAAGCAATCCAAGTTGATTTGGTTTTCCATATGGATTTTATACACACATGTATACTTAGAGCGAATACTATAAGAACATATGAGAGTGTGTAGATCTGCCTTATTTTCCTAGCAATTCACAAACATTTCTGCAGTCCTGGCTGGTTTGACCCTGGCCTCCTCTTCCCCTTCGCTGTCCCTCCCGCCGCATTCCCTGCGAGCCTTGATTCTGGGTCCCCCCCCCCCCCCCCCCCACTTTCCACAGTTAGCGCCGTTAATGCTGAATTAAGGAATAAACTATGTCCCCATTAAGTGCTCACTTTTTCCACCGGAGCCCAAATTATCTGACTGGGTGAGGGAAAGATCAGCTGTTTCAGGGGCAGTGATCAGAATTGCATTCTTTGTCTCAGCCTCCAGCGGCTCCCCACTGCCTTCACCAGCACACAAGCCCAACTCCTCAGCCTGATACATATTTGCAACCTGCCTCCCCTCTCCCGAACTTATTTCCTCCACTCTACCCATGAACCTCTCAGGCAAGGCTGCAGATCATCGCTGAAAGATGCTCACTGAGAGGCAGCTCAGTGATTTTCAAAGGTTCCTGGGTCCACCCTTAGCCCCATGTGACTGCCACGAGGTGTCCAGTTGCTAGGATGGGCCTGTGTGGCCTTGATTTCCCAGCCCCGGGCTCTGGCTGTCAGCACCATATCCCACGCACGGCACCCCACGCACCGCACTGTGCTGTCCCAGGAAGCTGCCTGCCCCAGAGCCCTTCCTGGTGAGCGTGATGTTTCCCTCAGTCTCACTAGGCCTTCTGGTCACAGGTAGTCAGGCCACAAATGAAGCGGTTGTCCCAAACCACAGAGCCTGCCTCCCTCCTTGAATTGTCCCACTGTTGTGTCCCACCCATCAGGCCACACGCTACTCTTCCCTGCCCAAGCCCTATCTGACTCCCCCAGTCCCTCTGTCTCCAGAGGCCTTGTCTCCACATCCTTCCTGCCACCTTAGCGCCTGTGTGGCTGGGGCCCCTGTATGCCTGGGTGAAAGGTGGTGCAGAGCAGTGCATGAATGACCTGGGGGGATAATGTTGTATGTGTCAGGGCTTTGTAAAGTGCTGGACAGATGTACGGTCCTGGTATTCCTGATCTTAGAACCTTCCAACCCTCCCCTGTTTCCTGATGCCCCGAGTCCGTGTTCTGCCCCTGGAGTCTTGTCTTTTCTCAGGGACCAGCCCAAGGCCCCGCTCCTGCTCACACACAGGGCACGAGGGCCCTTGCGAATTCCTAGAGCTCTCGCTGTTGGCTGACTCGCAGGAACATTGCAACCGACCCTGCACGGTGAGCCAGGCTCAGAAGACCTGGTTCTGCAGCTGAAATGTTGTGTGAAATTGACTCTCCGATGCCTGTCTGTGAAAGGAAGGGGCTGGGACCACACCTCTGAGTCTGTCTTTCAGTTCAGCAGTTTTTCGTTTTGTTTCGTTTTCAATCTAAATGACATGCTAGGTTCTGGTGCTGCTTCTTATCTAGATTTTACGTACACTGCTGTGACAACCTAGGGAGCACAGTGCTAGGACGGAAGAGGATTTGAAAAATCTGTTTCTAAACTGTTACCTGAATAAATACTATGTCCTCATAACAAACATTGTCTTTTTCTGCAGGTCAGGGCAGGGCAATTCAGTTAAAATCTAAATTGTAGATTAAGCTCAATATTGCAAAGATGTCAGTTCTTACCAAACTGACCTACAGATTTTACACAATCCCAATTAAAATATTAGTGAGCATTTTTCCTGTAGAAATTGATAAGCTAATCCTACAATACATACAGAAATGTAAAGGATATGGAATAGCCAAAACAACTTTTAAAAGGAGAAACCAAGTTGGAAAACTCAAATGATTGCTCAACCAGGCGTGGCTCAGTGGTTGAGTTTCCACCTATGAACCAGGAGGTCGCAGTTTGATTCCCAGTCAGGGCACATGCCCAGGTTTCGGGCTTGATCCCCAGTGTGGGGTGTGCCAGAGGTAGGCCAATCAATGATTCTCTCTCATCATTGATGTTTCTATCTCTCTCTCCCTCTCCCTTCCTCTCTGAAATCAATAAAACAATATATATTTAAAAAACTCAAATGATCTGATTTGAAGACTTATTAGAAAGCTACAGTTAATCAAGATAGTAATCAAGGTATTGCTGTCAAGATAGACAAGTAGATCCATGGAACCAAACAGAGCATCCAGAAATAGGTGCACTTATACAAAGTCAATTGGAGAAATGGTAATGGAACAACTGGCCTTAAATAAGCAAAAACTGAACTTTAATCCACACTTCACACCACACACTGACAACACAACAAAGCCTCAAAATGGACCAGAGACTTAAATGTAAATCTTAAACTATAAAACTTCTAGGAGAAAACATAGGAGAAAATCTTTGTGACCATTAGACAAAGATTTCTTAGGCACAACATCAAAAATATGACCCATACATTTTTTAAAACTGGATTTCATCAAAATTAAAATCTTTTGTTCTTCAAGAAGCACTACTAAGAGAATGAAAAGATAAGCAATATTTGCAAAACAAATATCTAATAAAGGACTTGTATCTAAGAAATAAAAAAAAACCCTCTCAAAACTCAGTAATCATATATATATATATATGTAATATGCTAATTGGTTCTAACTGTGTCCCAGTCACAACCAGTCAAAGGTGCTCGCACACAGGAATTGGTGGGTGGGGACAGGGGCGGGGACTTGTGCCACCAGGACATGAGGCTGGAGGCGCGTGTCAGGACAGGCCACAGCGGGCTCCCCTCCCTCCCCCCGCCGGGCAGAAGTTTGCACAAGCCCTCCACACCACCCAGCCCGGAGGGGGGCATCAGGGCGGAGGCGGGGCCTCGGCAGAGAGCTCTCAGCACTCCTGCTCCGGGGTCTGAAGGCATGGAGAGGAAGAGAAAGCACATAGGCAGTTAGGGGCTTTAGGCCAGGAGGGGAGTGCAGATAGGCAGTTAGGGGGATCAGGCCAGGAGCAGAGAGCAGATAAGCATTTAGGGGGATCAGGCCAGGAGGGGCAAGCAGTTAGGGCCATCAGGCCAGTAGGGGAGCAGTTAGGGGCATCAGGCCAGCAGGGGAGCAGTTAGGGGCATCAGGCAGGCAGGCAGGTGAGTGCTTAGGAGCCAGTGGTTCTGGATTGTGAGAGGGATCCCAGATTGGAGAGGGTGCAGGCCAGGCTGAGGAACACCCCCACCCCCATGCATGAATTTTGTGCACCAGGCCACTAGTAAGAAAATAATGAGCAAAGATTTGAACAGACACTTCACCAAAGAAGATATTTAGATGGCAAAGAAGCACACGAAAAGATGCTCAACCATTAGTCACTAGGAAAAAGCAAATTAAAACCCCAATGACAAACCACTACACATCTATTAGAAAGCTTAAAGTTAAAAAGACTAACAATACCAAGTGTTGGTGAGGATGGGGGGAGCAAGTGAAGCTCCCATACACTGCTGTGACAATATAAGGAAATCGTTTAGCAATTTCTTAGAAAGTTAAACATGCACCTCCCACATGGCCTAAGCATTTTACCTGAGAGAAATGAAAACACATGTTCACAAAAGATTAGTACTTGAATGTTCATAACAGCGTTATTCAAAATAGCCCCCAAGTGGAAACAGACCAAATGTTCATTAACAGGTAAATGGATAAAGAAATTGGGGTATATCCAAACAAGGGTATACTACACAGTAATGTACTATAGTTACACCAAAAAGCATGAGTGAATCTCAAAATAAGTATGCTGAGTGAAAGAAACCAGTCCCAAAAAGCACATGTTATATGATTCTCTTTATGGAATTCTAGAAAATTCAAACTAATCTATAGTGACAGAAAAATCAGTGATCACCTGAAAAGCAGTGGGAGGTGAGGGAGGGGCAGGAGAAAGGTAATAAAAAAGAAGCACGAGTTCGGCCAGTGGTGCTCAGTGGTTGAGCACCAACCTATGAACCAGGAGGTCACAGTTCGATTCCTGGTCAGGGCACATGCCTGGGTTGCAGGCTCAATCCCCAGTAGGGGGTATGCAGGAGGCAGCGATCAATGATTCTTTCTCATCTTTGATGTTTCTGTCTCCTTTCCTCTCTGAAATCAATAAAAAAAAATATTTTTAAAAAGCACGAGGAAACTTTGTGGGGTGATGTGTTCATTATCTTGATGGTGTTCCTGCTTTCAGAGGTTTATATATATGTCAACACTTATCAAACTGTATACTTTAAATATGTGCATTTATTATGTTAATGATACCTCAATAAAACTGTTTTTAAAAGAGTAGTTTAAGGTCTCTGTCCAGAAACTTTAATAAGATAAAATGCGTATTCCTAGACATTAACCCTCACTATGCTAATTCCCCAGATCTACGGTAGGACCCAGAAGGCTGCATTTGTAACAAGCCCTCCAAGTCATTCTAATGCAGGTTGTCCTTAAACCAACCTCTGTGGAACACTGGTCTTTGGGAGGAAGGGTTTCTGGAACAATTGTGTGACTAGAATGTTGTTTCTGGGGAAAACAGTAACTTTTTCTACTAGGGATGTTACAGCTTTCTATTTTATGCCTCTTGCACTCATACTCAATTACCATAAAATACACTTAGTATATATCCTATATAATAAAAGGCTAATATGCAAATTGTCCCCTCGACCAGGAGTTTGACCAGCAGGCAGGCTGGCCAACTGCCCATGTCCCCTCCCCCTGGCCAGGCTGGCCAGACCCTACCCATGCACAATTTCATGCACCGGGCCTCTAATATATATATATATATATATATATATATATATATATATATATATATATATTCAGTATAGTATAAATAGTTCAAAGGCAAATGTAAGTCATAGTTTCCCCCATCTTATACTTATATAATTTAAAATCAATTATGTATTCTTGTTACTATTTCCTGGCAGAGGCCTACAGTTTAAATCGAGAACTGTGTCACTTGGTTGTGACAGAAAACCGACGTGGTGGTTTTCCAGGCACACTTCTTAACGTATCTTTTCTACATGACGCACACTCACCCTCGCTTCCTCCTGACCACCTGACGATCAAAGCAGACACAGAAAGGATATGAAATGGTTGCATTCCTGCTAAATCTCCAGAGACAAAGCTTATCTTTTCATATTTATATAATTTTCCTTACCAAGTGGAGAACAACATTGCCAGTATAAATGATAGGAAACAGATTTTCCATATGAGATCCACAGTTCTTAACCCTAGCAACATTACCTAAAGGAAGTATTAAAACTCAATTGATGAAACTTGTGGATTGTTCTCCAAAATATCCCTGCTGTAATGAGGGTATATTGAGAAAAAAAAAAAAGTGACAGGGTGAAGCCCACTCAAAGATGACTTTTAATTATTAAAAGGACGACAGCAAGTGACATTGGTGAAAATGGTACAAGAAATATTATATTCTTCCAAAAACTCCACATGAAAGCATGGGAAAAAACTGGCAAAAGTAGCCAGAAACTGTATTTTCAGAACACTGGGAATTAAACAAAGGCTGACAACATTCCGGACAGCATTGATTTAAGAGAAATGGCTGCATTTCAGTGTGAACAGTGAGCTGTATGGTGTTTTAGTTGCCCTGTCCCATTCTGCCCCCGACTCTTGGTGACAGCCTTGGACACCAAGGACCTGTAATCGTTTTGAGCTTTAGCAATCATGATGAGATTTAGCAATCATGATGAGCTTTAGCAATCATGATGAGGTTTAGCAATCATGATGAGCTTTAGCAATGTGGCTGCCACAGGAGGGACAGCACAGGACAGGAGCTCCTTCAAAGCCTCATCTCAGAGAACTGTCCTCATTCCTTTGTCTGGGGTTTCCTTGCGATACCCTCATTGCAAATTTGTCTTTATTAGGTCCGATTCAAAGCTTGGCTAGTGTAAAAAGCCTTTCTCCGGGGGCATTTATAGAAAATGAGTGGAGGCAATTGTTTAACTTCCTCAGAAAGTTAACATAGAGTTACCATATGGCCCGGCATATATAACCCAGGGAATTGGTGACATAGGGTCACACAAAAACGTGTACACAAGTTTCCATAGCAGCATTATGCACAATATCCAAAAAGTAAAAACAACTCAACTATTCGTCAACAGGTGAATGGATAAACAAATATGGTATGTCCATACAATACACTACTATTATTCACCTGTGAAAAAAAAGTGAAGCACTTATTCATGCTACAACAGGGATGGACACTGAGAAAATTAGGCTGAATGAAACTGGACAGAAAGGGCCACATTTTATATGACTCCATTTATATAAAATGTCCGGAATAAAAATGTACATAGAGACAGAAGGTAAATCAGTGGTTGTCAGGGGCTGGGGGGAGGAGATGGGGAACGGGTGATAATGGTACATGGTTTTATTGGGGGGGGGGTGGAAATATTCTGGAATTTGTCACGCGGCGATGGTTGCACAACCTCATGAATAGACTAAATCCCAATGATTTGTACACTTTAAGAGAGTGAATTGTATATTAATTATATTTCAATTTTTTTAAAAAAGTAGTACAACTTCTGAAAGTCATATTGGCCATTTAAACTTCCATGAACAATTTCTGGGGTGGCTTTGGGCTATTGGATTGAGAAAGTTAATCTTGGCAATTATGTATAAGGGGGAACACAACTACAAGGGCCACACACACACACAACCACAAAAAACGCACTCCCTAAAGCAAGCCCTTTACCTTCCAGATACTCAAAAGTGTGGCTACAGTTATTTCCCTGGCAAACTATTTTCTTTAACAATATCTCCAATCTGCACACCCGCCACAAGGTCGGAAACAGTATAACTCTCCAGACTAAAGTCAGCAAGGGTAAGCCTACCTTTATTATTGTTTTGTTGTTCCATCAATAATTTACTTATTTCGGAAAACCAACAATCTCTGATTTCTTTGGAAGCTGCCTGCAATGACAGATAAGAAAACACTGTGAGTATCAGATCACCTGGAGGATGAATTGCACAGCACTTTCATTCTCCGGGGACCGAGTTAGAACAATGATGATAGAAAACACTTGTCAAGCCACGGGCACCCCTCTGGGGAAGACCCGAGCTTTACCTGCAGGATGTATTTCTCAAGTCCATTTCGGTTGACAAGTTCAAACTTTCTGTTGCTCCCCCTTTCAAGTTGGTGAATTGAAAGTGTCGTCCACTGTTATAAAGAAAGAAGAAAAAAATTTCCAAACCATCGTTTTCTGATTTCAAACTTGTCACTGTCAGCTACCCTAATCCTTTCTACCCCTGATGTCTCTCTTCTTCCATCTTCCTTCCAAGTGTTTTTGCTGTCTTCTCTTAATGGCTCCAAGGAGCGTAAAACACAATCTGGTACAGAGCCAACTGCCTCATCTGTTTCAGAGGATAACAGACTGTATCTTGTCTATCAGTAGAGCGGTAGCCGCAACCTTTAAGCAAAGATCATCTCTTCCGTAACACAGGCTCTCATCACCAAGTCTCTCACTCCTGTGCCCGGAGGAAATAGGTCCCTTCCCTCTACTTAGCACAAAATCCCCTCTACTCCGGCTCTGCCCTGTCTACTGACTGATTCCAAGCCCTGACTCTGGAGGCAGACGTGGGTGTGGATTCTGGCTTTGTGGTGTGGCATTTGGCAAGTGAGCCTCAGCTCTCTATGCTACAGTTTCCTGCCTGTGAAATCAGATCACTACGTCTCTGTCCATAGGGTGTGCGGGCCCCCAGCTGCGACAGGAGCCCTTTACCTGCACAGACTTCTGAAAGCTGTAATGAGGGGCCAGGCCCTGGTCACTGGGCTCCATCCGTATCTTGCAGAACACGATTCCCCTCTCAAATAGATAGAGCTGCCTCTGGCTGGGCTTAAACCGAATGAAACCCTTCATCTTGGAGCGCTCCTTGTGCACTGTCCAGACGCTGAACGCGCCGTGCCTCAGCAGCCTGCCCAGTTCTCGGATGTCCTCCTTCAAGGATCACAGACACACACACAAAGCGAAGCTGCTCAATGACTCGCCAGGGAAAGAACTCTGAGGGGTCTGTTTTCAAAGGAGAAATCATGCTTATTCTGAGGCCCACGACCCTAGAAATGCCACTCAGGCCAATCTGCCACTAAATCAAAACTGCAACCTTGTAAGCTTCACTGAGCACTCCATTACATCAGGAAATAGCTCAGCCGCGCAAGGCGATACACCTCCAGCACGTTGGATATACTGGAACTAAAGATACTGGGACTCTGAGGTGTTGTCTTGTAATTCATTTTAGCTAGCAGAATTCCATGTCCTCATCTTCGTTTCTGAGACATGACACTACTTAACGAGGGCAAGCAATTAACATGGGAATTATGCTCAGAAGAGACAGAATTTTTTGCTGCATCATGGATCTCGGATAATTCACGTGCTCCATCTGCTAGCTAACATCTGCTTCATGTCTATGAGAACCTGGGATCATGAGATTTGTTCTGAAAGGAGAAAGCTTAATACGACCTAATGCAGGGGTGGGGAACCTTTCTCTGCCAAGGGCCATTTGGATGTTTAGAACATCATTCCGCGGGCCATACAAAATTATCAACTTAAAAATTAGCCTGCTATCTTTGGTCAGACATTTAATTAACTCACCCCTAACGCCTTAGCAGGACCAGACCAAAAGATTTCCTAGGCCTTATATGGCCCGTGGGCTGGACTTTCCCCATCCCTGAAGACAGAAAATAACTGAGGAAATTAGGGCAGAAAAAAAAATTTTAAAGATGAAAAGGTTGTACATAAAACCCATGCAATAAAGCCATGTACACTTGCTGCAGACTCAGCTCTGACCTCCCAGCAGACTGCACAGAGGGAAGCACAGCGAGTTATGTGAATCATTATGTCCCAAGACATACCCAAACCAGTTGTTCAGGAAACGCACGGATTCCTGTTAATGAGACATGAGAGACATTTCTCCCACGAGTCCTCATACACACAGGGTCACTGAGTCAAATACTGAGCACCCCCTCAAACACATCCCAGAGTAGATGGATGAATGGATTTTAGGTAAAGCAGTTTCTAAGGACACATCTGGCGAAGGTGGAACATCACTTCATAGGCACAGCTGTAAAAGCAATTCTAAAAGAGGCCAGGACAATGGGGGTGTGAACAAGCCCAGGTGTACTCTCTCCAATGACCTGTAGAGGGCAGGTCCATCTTAGTAAGGTGTCTGCCAAGGCCATGGCCAAAGAAGCAGCCGTGGACAGCGATGTTTCTGTCCTTATTCACCTCTGCACTTTCCTCCTCACCCCTCCTGCAGCCACAGCCGTTTGCATGTTGGGAGGCAACTGATCAAAGGATGTGGGGCCAGGGAGGTGCCAGCCCCTGACCACAGGGGCCTCGTGTGAAAAAGATGCCAAACAGCCAACCTGATCCTTGTCTCAGCTGAAGAGACGTGAGCAGGAGGCAGTGAGCAGCAGGGGTTGCAGCTGTGAGATGCTCTATCAGAGGGCAGGTGGTGGAATGAATGATAAGGAAGATGAGTCACCGGAAACTATGAGGAAGGGGAAAAGACATAGACCCAGTCACTGCCTGGTGAGCGGAGAGGCAGGGCACATAGGTGAGAACCTCAACTCCCTTCCAGGCCAAGGCCCCAGAACTGATGGGGAGCCTGGAGTTGCCCAGTTCCCACCTCTGGGAGCTCGGCGCTGCCACTGTCCTGACCCTACCTGAGGTTCTGCGGCCAACTTTTCCAGTAAGCCCATCATCACTGGAAGTCACTGGGGCCGATTGCTGGGTGTGTGTCTAGCTGAAACGGACGAGCTGCATATCCTCCAGGTCGTCTTGCATAAGCTTTGTCAGAGCCATGCCCCTGATAGGATTAAACAGTCAGGATGCATGTCTGTGTGGAGGCCGCCACTGCCAAGGGGAAGCAGGCAAGGAGATTCCTCAGAGCCGGACCAAGGATGACCCGGGCCATCTTTTCAACCATGTATATCCTTTCTTTCCAATCAGACTGTAGTTGGTCCCAAAGCCAGAGACCACGTGCACAACCTCTTACAGATATTTGTCCCTTAGAAAGTATTTATTCATTTATTGGCATTTAGTGAGGGCGGGGGCGGGGGCGGGGGTGGGGGGCGGGGCATGAAGCTGAGTGCTCAGCACTACGACGAGGGAATTAATGCAGTGAATAGCATCTCCTCCAAAACTCATGTCCACCTGGGACCTCAGAACGTGACTGTATTGAAAACAGAATCTCAGATGTAATTAGTTCAAATTTGGTCATACTGGATTAGGGCGGACCCTAACCTAAAGTCTGGTGTCCTTATGAGAAGAAGAAACAGAGACACAGAGCCGCACACATATAGAAGAAGACAGTCGTGAAGACAGGGACAGGACTTGGAGTGATGTAGCTGAAAGCCAAGGAATGCCATGCGTTGCCAGAAACAGGAGCAAGGAGGAAGAGCCCTCCGAGAGAACCTTGATTTTGAATTTCTAACTTTCAGCACCGTGAGAAAATAAATGTCTGTGGTTTTAAGCCACGCCCTATGTGGTGTGTAATCTTGGCAGCTCCAGGAAATGAATATACCCCCAACCAGTTTTTTCCACCAGTGACGTCATGGTGTGGCCCTCACTTTGGTGTGTTGAAGAATCTAATGGATGTGAACTCAGAGATAGGCTAGGGGGTACACCCCACACAAATGAGCAAGTGAAAAGTCCTCCTCCGTATGGGAAATGATGGCAAAAATAAACTAGCAAACGCTACCATTTTCATGTGTGGACATTTTGTGGGCCAGAGCTCTGACAGAAGAATTTCACATGTGACCACGCGGGCCAAAGGAAGAATCTGGCTGAGAGAGCACCTAGGGAAGCTAGCCTCCAGGAAGACGGGGGTGCCTAGGTGTTCACTCTTGGCTGTGGCAGAGCTACATGCTTCTTACACGAAGAAGCAGAAAACATCTGGATAAGTGAATCCGCACAAAGCCTGGTCCAGAAATGAAAAGCAGAAGCTGTGGGACGGAGAAGCCGAGATTACAATCGCCAGAAGCAAAGGGGTTCCCTCCTTCCCAGTCTGATCAAGGACCCAAATAAGTCACCCCTGGGGCCCTGTATTCAGCACCTACCAGGTGCCAGGCAAGGTGGCTTAAATAGGATTTAATCTTCATTTACTCTACTTAGAGGTGCCGTGAGGGTGGGAAGATGGGCAAGGCAATCCCACTGAGTCATTCAGATTGTTTGCTCAGCCTTATTTCTGCAGCCAACAAATGGTAAGGAAAGTGGAAAGTAACCTAGAAACAAAATACCTGGGCCTAGCCCACAATAAACTCGCAATAAAAATACTTCCTTTAATATATTATAAACTTTGTTCCAGAAAATTAAAATGTTTTATTCAACCTTTACTATTCAACTTTGAAACTTGTTCCTGCCAAGTCAGGATTCAAAAGGACTCTAAATGTTTTTCTATTTTATACATTGGATTGAAGAGGAGGGAAACTTTTTTTTTTTTTTTTTTGGCAAATAGAGGGAAGTAAATTAAATCTCAGTGTTCCATAAAACAACCTTTCTTTAAAAAATAATTTTAAAAAGGTTTTTGTGATTCAATTAAGCCAAGAATTGAGTATACACAAAGAGAAAATGTAAATATCAGAAGGGATTTTTTTTTTCCTAGTTGCTTTAATTATGAAGTCACCCACTGAAGTTCAATTTCTTTCCTTTACAAAACCAGGTTAATATTGGATGTCAAATAGAGAAACTAAGAGATGAAGCTAGATTTATTCACCCGTACAACACATGATGGCAAACACTTTGTGATAAAGTTCCGCAAAGCTGAGTCCAAGACTCTCAGTTTCATTGGATCTGAGTTAGTAGTAGGTGAGTTGTTAGTACACTCTAAACAGAACCAGATGAAGAGTATGTGGAGAGGGCGGTACCCTGGCTAGGGAGTGAAGAGATCCAAGACACAGTGCAAGCTGATGACCGCGTGATCTTGGGCGAGTTAACTCTTCTTTCCATGGATCTGTTGCTGAAGCAGAAAGTTGAAAATTCCAATGCCTGCTCTATCATTCAATCGAATTATACAAAACGGTCACGATAAATTAGCTAATGTACGAGGTGTAAAGCAAGTTAGCCTTAGCAAATAAAGAAACCACAGAGTGTATGTCAAAGGTGCCATTCTGAGGACACATGGGGGGGGGGGGGGAGATGTTTTGCACTTGCTGTAAAATCTCCAAAATTCTATAAAATGGTTCATGTGATTTACACACAAGCCGTTTGGAGGAAAATTAAAGTAGATTGCTATTTACACACGTTTCATTCATTTTTTTTCTCATAACTTCCTCCTCTCATGTTACTTATATTCAGAAGAACAGCTGGGAGTTTCCTGCCCTGTGTAACATTTGATTCAGGCAAATGGGTATTTCATAGGGGCAGCTGACACATGGTCAAAGATAAAAAGAAAACAACAGAAAGATGTCCCCAAAAGCGATTAAACAAATCACTTCCTTGACTTCAGCTGAAGAAGGAAAAATTAATACCAAGGAAAGGGTCTGTTCTCACCCCGTGTGGCTCATGAGTAGCCCCTGAATCATGCATCAGCAGTAAACAGTGCGCTGGAGTGCCAGGGACAGAAACAGCTTCCCTGCCTGGATCACAGCAAACCCAGGGGCTGTTTCTGAAATGCTGACCAGAGAAATATCAGGAAGGAAAGAAAAAGATCACAATTTTTGTCCCTACTTAATTTGCATGGTTTAATTTATGACAAGGAAAGATAAGAAAGGTCATCTCATCTTCCCAGACCTCAATAAAAACAGGTAAAAATGAACAGGGGGGAAAAAAAAGAAGAAGGAGGAAAGTATCTGAAATGCAGAATGCTTGGTTCCTGTACAGTAAGCATAGCCTTCCAAAGAGGTCCAGGCCCTAATCCCTGGAATCTGAGAGTAGGTCAGGATACATGCCGAATGGTTTCAGATGGAATCAAAGTTGCTCATCAGCTCACTTTGAGTTGGAGAGATTATCATGGACTACCTGGGTGGGTCCGATGTAATCACAAGAGTCTTTAAAAAGTCGGAGAGAAGCAGAAGAAAGGGTCGGAGTGATGCAATCAACGTGAGAACTCAATGAGTGCGATGTTGCTGCTTTGAAGTGAGGCAGTGGCCGCGAGCCAAGACACGTGGGTGATCTTTGTTGTTGCTGGTTTTTTAAGATGGAAAAGACAAGGTACAGATTCTCTCCTAAAGTCTCCTAAAAGGAAGGCAGACACTTTGATTTTAGCCCCTGGTGAGACTGTTGTCCTTCTGCCCCGTGGATCATAAGATGAGAAATTGGTGCTGTTCTAAGCGACCAGACTCGTGGTGATTTGTTATGACAATGACAGAAAACTAATATTCCTGAGCTAAAATCTAGAGCACTTCACAGTGACTATGAATACTCGTTATGTTCCAGATGAATATTACTTGTGTTCCAGCACTCAGCGTAGAGGATGGTTTGCCTGGAATGCCCAGGACGCACCTGCTCAGGAACAACACAAATGCCAGAGCTGAGATGGCCCAACCTCCCAGCATCGCCTCTCTTGGTATTTTCCTCCAACCACTTGGATGAAGGCAAGAATAATACATGCTTGTTGGGCCTCTTCTGGGATCTGGGATGTAAAATGGGGTGAGACTTGCACTTAGCACCCATTTTCAAAGTAATTTTCATGGAGAAAATCTGATCAAGAAGGAGAATCTTTTAAATTTTAATAGTGCCAGGAGTCGAAATACATTACCCTTTTAGCAATTTCCCCTGCCCAGACATATCCTGGCCCCTGAGTTCCTGGTTTTTCCAGAGCACAGGCCAGGCTCCACATTCTGGACCACGAGGAACACAAGATTCCTGAAAACCCTGAGGGGCTGCTGGGACTCTGGGAGCACAGGTGAGTTGACGGACGTAGGCTACTTTCCCAGAGTCAAATTCCTTTACCATAAATTGTTTCTCCGACTTGGCCTCAGCATCTCCTACCTTGTTTACACGGTGCCTGCCTCTCAGGGGAAACTTTCCAACCAGTGTGATGGGACATAACATACCGGACATCCAGTGACGGCTGCCAGACCCACAGCCAGTTCACAGGACTTGATCAACTCCTCCATCATGGCCAAGGCCTGCTGCAGTTCAGCCAAGAACGCGGGAGCCTGGGTCCTCTTCGGCCCAGCCTGTGGAAACCAAATGCCTTGTAGGAAATCAAAAGGTAAGCCATGTCCCAAGTGAAGATGGAACACAGGACAGAGATAAGGAGCCACGGATCCAGCCAGCACGACGTATCTGAGACGGCGGGGACACCGATCTGCTTTCCAGCTCGCAAAGAACGGCGGCTAACGGTATTTGCTGGTTTACCATCAACCACACTTCTGTAGATTGTACTAATGAAGAATGAAGTTCATAAAATCATGGGCATTATACTCCTGCTCTATAAGAAACATACTGGGATTTTTTTTTGAAGCAGGAAAAAACAAAAAAACAAAAACACAGCCCCTTTAAATTGACTGCCCTCTCCTTTATACTCCTACCCCTGCGGCCTGTGGAAAAGTACGATTCATATTCCTGTATTGAATGTGAGAGCCTTATTCCTATGGGCAAAGTTATACTTAAAACCTTCCCGGAGGAGAATAGTTTTAAACTCCCGGAGAGACAAAGAACGGGCTGCCAGTGCAGGTTGACTGATGATTTACCTGTAAACGCTGTAAGGGTTGCATTTCCATAGCTCTGCCCTTCCTCCCCTCACACGCTACTGCCTTCAAAGTTACCAAGGAGGTCTGCACCTCCCAAACGTAAAGACTCAGCATTAAGTGGAAAAGCCTGAACTGCTAATTCAAGAAACCAATGTGTCCATTGGTAGCACTGTGACACTTAGGCCATACGAGGGATGGTTCTTACAGCCTGAAAGGCTTTTGCTCAGGTTTTCAGTATTTTATTCCCCACTACTTACATAACATATTGATGTTATCTAGTAAATGCAAACAAAAAGATTTTGGTTTCTCCCATTTTTTAAACACATCAATTTCTACAACCAAGAACAGATAGCTTTTTGCTGCCCCATAGAGCCCCACCCCTTTTTGTCCTCTACTGCATGATGTCAGCGAAGGGTTGTGTTATTTCCTTAACCTCTGCAGATGCAGCAGGGAGCAGGATTGTTAGATCAGAAACAGGAGTGACAGAGCTGATGAATGGAGCAGATCATGCTGCCTCCACTGAATGACCTGCCCAGGAGTCATACCTTCTCCTTCGTAATAAATATGCTCTGGTCCTGGGGAAAGATAGCAGGCTCACCTGACCTTACAATAACATCAGCAAAGGGTTGAAAGTTCTTACACCAGGCAGCATCCTCTTTACCCAAAATGTAAAACGCAACTTTAGAGACGCCACTGCTCCTATTCTTTCTCCTTCCTAGTTGTGCTTTGGTAATGTAGGGCTCAGAAAAAGCCTTACAAACATTACTAAGCCCTTCTCCCTCAGGCCAGCTCCCCTAGCTCCGCACTGTAAAATCATTACCTGTGTCTTGAGCTTCTAATTTCAAGGGGTCCCCCACACACATTCTGAGCAGAGAAGGCATGCAAATAACTTTGAGACACATGCCTCGGGTTTCTCTTGTTAAAACAGGAGTATATAATAGGAAATTTAAAAGAAAGGCCACTTCTAAGCCACAAATTTCTTCCTAATCGGGTTGGCTTCCATTTCCTTCAAAGGAACCTTGGCTGTCTCTCTTAGCGCGCGCGCACACACACACACACACACACACATTTGGAGAGGAATGGGACACCATGTATACAAATTAGATAAACAAAGGAAGAAATAAAAATCATTCATAATCATACCGTGCAGGAAAACCACAATAGAGATTTTACCACATTTACTTTCAGTCTTTTGTGTATGCATTTTACACATTCCTGTTTGTATTCCTGTTAAAACATTTTTGTGTAAAAGGAAGAAAAAGCAATACCATTTATCCTGCTATAAATCTCCACTTTGAAATTGCCTTTAATTATTTTGTTTCTTCCTGACTATGAGTTATGAAATACATACAATTTTACAAGACTTAAACAATCGAGATCTTAAGCAAGGAAAACAAAATCGCCATAAATCCTCCCACCCTTGGGCAAACACCATTAACAGTAATATAAAACAATATTTAGCATCCAGTACCTTAGCCGAATCTCCTTCTAGGTCACCTGGGTCTATCTCCAAATCCTCAGGAGACTCAAAATCCAGCAGACCCTGCATTAACCCAAAAGCCTTAGTGAAAAATCAAAAAGTAGAATGCCAACTAAATGTACTGTACAAACAATCTCCAGACAAATGCTAAAGTAACTGAGAATGTATGCAAATTTGTCTGTCTGTCACGAGTAAGAGGGAAAGAATGAATTATCTATCTGGCACAGTGTTCTTTGCACAAATAATATCTTATTAGCCACGTTCTTATGTAGCCTGCTTTTTCTCACTCAACAGCGTATCATGAATGTTTATTTTCTCATGACATTATATACTTTTAAAAACATGGTTTTGATTGTGTCAGCGTTGTGTCTTACACATAAATCGTAATTGATTCATCTTCTCTATTGTTAAATATTTTGGTTCTGTAATATTTCCTAAAGATAACTTCCTAGAAGTGGAATTGTCAATGTTAAGAGTTTTGATGCATATTTCCAAGTTCCTTAGAGAAGGACGATGTGCCTGCCAGCCACTTATAAAACCTTGCTCACCAGCCATTTAATCAGAATGTTTGACCAACTGAATTAACAGGTCAATCCCACCTCACTGCTTTTTAGTTTGAATTTCTCAGATAATTAGTGAGGTAGAACTTTCAAAAAATGTTTGCTACGAAACATTTCTTCTTTTGTAAAATGCCTATGTCCTTCATTCATTTTTTATTATTAATTTCTTTTTTATTGAGGTATACCTGACACATAAAATTGTTAGATATGTAAAGTGTACATCATGATGATTTGATATACGTATACATTGTGAAAGGATTCCCCCTATCTAGTTAATTAACACATCCATCTCACCTCACATAGTTATCATTTGTATGTGTGAGAGAGAACAGTTAAGTCTACTCTGTTAGCAAATTTCAGTTACACAATACAGTGTTATCAAACTTCATGTTTTACATTAGATCCTCAAACCCTATTCATCTTATAGCTGAACGTTTGTAACATTTACCCATCTCTCCCCATTAATTATTTCTTTAAATAGTAGCCTATTTAAAATTTTAAAAGAAGAAAAATGAATTTTGCTCTTATGATATGAGTTAGTTTATACAAGAAATCAGCATGAGTACCTATTCTAGAAAAGCTTTGTAATGAGCAAAACTTACAGTAAACAAATATTGCACCATTTTGCAAACCATATCTTAATTCAACAAAATCCAGGGAAGAAAAATTCTCTACATTAAATTTGATAGTTTCCAGTCCTGGCGAGTGTTGCTCAATGATTAGAGCATCATCCTACACACTGAAGGGTTGTGGGTTTAATTCCCTGTTAGGGCACATACATAGGTTTAGGGTTGGATCCCTGGTCGGGGTGTGTATGGGAAGCAACCGATCGGTGTTTCTCTCTCTCTCCCTCTCTCCCTTCCTCTCTGGAATCAATGAAAATAAAAATGTCCTCGGGTGAGGATTAAAGAAAAAACATTGGTAGTTTCCATCCATCACTTAGCCTGTTTGATAGAAATCATGCGTTCAATGAAAGCAAGTTCCTGTTGCTGATAGTAATGTATGCTGATAATTATATTAATGTTTAATTAACTTGCCTTGACTCATTAGACATTATGTACTAAAAAAACTCTTGGTAATGAATATTAATTTTTATAACATCTCAGATAACGTAGTAAGCGTTTCATGGATATTCCTTTTTTATTGTTTCATTATTAATTTCTATGAGCTCATTATTGAGCATGCAGACCATTGGTCACATCTCTTGCTAATATATATTTTCCCCATTTTTTCATGTGTCTGTCCTTCATGGTATAATCCGTCATTCCTTCCCCTTTCTTTTATACTTAGAACAGCTCTCCCACACCAGGATTCTACAATCCTCTCAAAGCCACGAGGCAGTCAGCCCAACATCCATGCTCTTTCAAAGAAGCTGCAGCAGGAGCTCAGTTCCTCAGGACGGAGACAACCACAAAGGCCTTCCTTTCCTCATAGGCCTGCCAGGGGTTTCAACGTGTGTTTCCGGCCATCCAGCAGCCTCCTCCATGGGAAAAACTGGCCGGCCCTGACTCGCCTCCCATGGTTTTGCACAGACCCCCAAGGAAGATTTTATAATGATTCCGTCTCTTGTTTCCTCAATAAAGCTAACAAAATCTTCCAAGTATTTGTAACATGTATTCCCTCCTTTAATGAGTCCAAAAAGCATACCAGGCAAGTATCATTACTACCTTCCTTTTACAGGGGAGGAGCCCGAGACAGAGCAGTTAGGAACCTGCCTGAGTTCACACAGCTGTCAGAGCCGGGATCCACACCCAGGATGTCTGACTCCCGACTCTGTGCTTCTGGTCACTGTGCCCCACGGTCCTCTGCAAATGGAACTTAGCTATTGTGTCCACATCGCTTCAGAGGGAACACTGGAACCCTCAGTCCCGGATGCAGCCAGGCCTGGGAGTGAAGCCCCCCTCTTCCCCAGCCTCCCTTAGGTCCCGCCCCCTCCTCCCTGGGCCCAGGGGTAGGACTTCATGACCAGAGTAAGGATGGGACAGTCAGAGGCATGCGAGGCCCTAAGAGGATTCTGTGTCATTCCTCGCTCACAGTTACTACGCATGTTGGGAGGCAGTGAGCCATCATCCTCATTCCCACACGGGCGTGACATGTCCAGGCATCAGACAGCGCTACCTGTCACGGAACTTCACGGGGCTCAGCGCTGGGCGAGCTCTCTACACGTATCACTCATTGGGTCTGGTCTCCGCATTCACTATGAGAAGACCTAGGCCTGAGAGGTCCAGGAATCCCAGTTGGTAGCAACAAAGCCAGTGCAGCCTAGGCTGGGGCTGTCGAGGCAAAGATGAAAGAGCTAACTTTTCCCCGAGAGCAGAATATTGGACTCGAGCTTAACCTCCGTGAGCCTCAGTTTCTTCATACTCCAGAGCCAGTCTGACACATCTGGTTGCGGGATTAAGTAAAAAATATGTGTGGGAAGGCTCCCAGGTCCCTCTGAACTCTATGATTCCTTGGTCTCCCCCCTCATTGAGGAGGGCCGCGTTGGACTTGGAGGACAGAAAAAGCTCCACGGACAGAAATTTTACCTCAGAAGACAAAGTCACAACTCTCCACGTGATCACCTTAGTGCATTCATCTGTTTTCCCAACACAGAAAAGCACTGTCTCATTGGCTTTACCTTCAACAGCATCTGGTATTTTGTAAGTCTCTGGCTTGGGCCTCTAAGATACTTGAAAAGAGGGAGATTGTGATCCAATTGGCGCTGGCATACCTTTCAAAAACAAACAGAAACAACATCAAACAAAACAAACAACACACACACACACACACAGAGAACAAAGGGGGCGGCATTTAAATACAAGAAAAGACAATTCTCAGGGGGAAGGGGGTCTGAGGGGTGTGGGAAGAGATTGGACAAAAGTCTTACACCTATGGATGAAGACAGTGGCGGGGGGTAAGGGCATGGGGTGGGGTGGGGAATCAAGTGGAGGGGAGCTACGGGGAAAAAAAAAAGAGGAACACCTGTAATAATCTGAACAATCAAGATTTATTTAAGAAAATAAATAAATACAAAAAATGAGTGGGCTCTTCATGGACGAGAGGAGAGGGGCAGCGGTGTTGACCAGCTTCCGAATGCTACTGAGTTGCTCAGTCCTTCAGGAGCAGGGAGTGAAGTGAAAGGAAGGGGGCAGGGGACAACTTGGCTGGTATTTTTATAGGCAACTAGGGAAGCAGGGCCATTTATTTCTTTTAGAAGGCAAGCCCTTAGAAGACAGTGGGGCATTTCAGGTCCTTCTACACAGGAGGCAGCCTGTCTTTGAGTTTGGGCGTGGCGGGGTCCATTGAGGTCATTTGAGTCTGTAGGATACATGATGGCTTATGATATCATTCAAGAGAGTCCCAATGTCTAATCTTTTGGATTTAATTCTGTTTTCAAAACCATCTTAGAAGAGGACTCTGGTTTCTGCACCAGGCTTCTCACAGACCTGCTCACAGAGACCCAGGGCAGCATCTAAACTTCCAACGTACGACTTCAGCATAGAAGAGACTTTCAATAAACATAAGTCCCAGTGCCAAATTCCTCTGCCCAGTTCATACGTTTGATAGCTTTAAAAATTTGGTGCATAATGAACAAAATGAATTGACCAACAAAATAAGACCCGGAGCATGGAGGCATGGAACAGACGTACCTCGATGTGGGGTTGGGGGAACAAGAAGAGAGAAGCCAAAGAACTTATATACTTATATGCATAGCCCATGGACATGGGCAATAGGGTAGTGAAGACCTGGGGGTGGGGTGGATAGGGGCTGGGAGGCAGGGGGAGAAGGGGAGAAAATGGGAGATATCTATAATACTATCAACAATAAAAATATATTAAAAAATTTTTGATGCACATAAACATTGTTCAGAGAAAACAGTTTGTGGGAGACCTTATAATCTCAACGTTACCCCAAAGTAGGCGCAGTCTTGACATTCTTGCCAGATTGCCTGAGCTCGGGGCAGATTCTTATGGTATTTAAAATATATCTGGAGATCTTCTTTCTGAGTGGGAAAAACAATTCAAACACATTAATCAGGTAGTATTTTTCAGTAAGTGGATAGGATAATACAGTTTATTTATTCATCCAACAAGCCCGGGTTTTTCAATGCGTGAGAAGCTGGGGATGCACAGTCAAGTGGCCTTGCATTGGAGTGAGTGTGTGATGGAGGGGATGGGGGCAATAAACAGCCATACGTACTAAATACAGATGGGAACAAAGTGCTGTGGGAGCAGTTACAGGAGATTCATGAACAGGAGTCGGTCTTGATCTGTGTTGTTTCTCCTCTGCTTTTTATTCAAAATACCAATGTCTCCCCTAAATAGTTCTTTCCCTCCCCCCCCCCCCAAAAAAAAAGGTGTTTACTGAGTGGTAAAACGAAACACTCTCTCCTATTTATCATAATCATGACTCCAATTCTAGGAAAAAAAACCATGAAAAAACAACAGAGAGAAACACCCCAGCAGGAAAATGTGACCATTCAGACAAAACCACACAGATCTAAATCGTGTGGGCAAGCCCCAAAGTGGCAAGCTATGCCTCAGTCATCGCTTTCAACCTGCAGCACAAGATTCGAGAAGGAAAAGGTACTCCACTATCTCAGAGCTAGAGACCAGCAGCGATCCGAGTGCTTGCGCGACCTTGAGAGCATGAGGCGGACTCACATCTGCCCATATCCCAGAGGGGAAGGACACCCTGCGCCAGTGAAGCCAGCTGCAGCTTTGCTCCGCCAGGAGAGCCTGGTCCATGGGCGCACAGAGCCACGCCGCTCTGGCAGAGAGGCCCACGTGGTTTCTTCCTTTCAGATTTCGCGTCCCTCTCTTCCCGCTCACGGCCAGTTTGTCATGTCCTTCACATGCGTGTGGGCTCTCTTCCCCTCACTGGGTCAACGCTGTCTCTTCTACTCTAAACACACGGCTCTGGTGAACGAGTTCCATTTCTGTACCTCTTCCCCTCTCCCGATGGATTGTCAGTGGTCATTTCACTACAAGAACTATAGCAACTCTGTCTTTTGTACTCTCTCTGCGTGCGCGCACACACTTAGTAAGAGAGGTGGCCCTTGAGAAATGTTGTTCAGACTGGTCAAGGCAGTGGTCGGCCAACTCATTCGTCAGCAGAGCCAAATATCAACAGAACAACGATTGAAATTTCTTTTGGGAGCCAAATTTTTTAAACTTAAACTTCTTCTAACGCCACTTCTTCAAAATAGACTCGCCCAGGCCGTGGTAGTTTGTGGAAGAGCCACCCTCAAGGGGCCAAAGAGCCGCATGTGGCTCGCGAGCCGCAGTTTGCCGACCACGGGGTTAAGGAACTAGAATAAGAATTCAAAGCTTAACAATAACATATTCATTATGCATTCACTCAACAATTGTCTGTGGAGTGTTTTTGGTGTGCTGGCACTCTGCTGAGTGCATTTGTTAAACTCAGTGGCTCCCAAAGCATAGTAGACTAGATGAGGGACACATTTCTGCCAGCCTGAAGGCCAGGCTTATACAACATTACAAATTGATTCAGGCATCTCATCTACAAATAGTCGGTCAGAGCACAAAGACATTGGCTGTTAGCTCCTAAAAGAATTTAAGGTTTTGCTGCTTTCAACACTCACCACCAGAAGATTCTCAGTAGCTGAAGGAGACTTTGGAGATACAGCTTCCCACCCAGTAAAGCATCCTCAACAGTCAGCCACCTTTCCCCAACTCTCCCAGTAACGGACGGACCTGGGTCTCCACATGGGAGCTGAGCTGAAACCTGCGTTCCTGAAACCTTCACCTTGGTTATGTGTCTGTACTTTGAGCAACAGCACAGGACATTACAGGCCAAGTACCGAAATATAACTATCGACTTCAATTTGCTCTTCAGTCCAAAATTCCTTAGAGAAAAGATGTGCACTAGCCAGCAGCATATGAAAGTGCCCGATTCCCCTCACCTCCTTATAGAATAAATCAGGAGGCTAAAAAAATTACTACCAAAAACTCATATTCACACAGGGAGACACGACTGCTTATGAATTAAGACTGTGGGCTCTGGTGGTGGATGGTTCAGGTTCAGTTCTTGGCTTTGTCAATTATAAACTATATGGCCTGAGGTTAGTCATTTCACCTTCCTACACCTCAGTTTTCTCATCTGCGAAGTGGGCTCACCACAGCAGTCAATTCCTATGGTTGTTGTAAGATTAAATGAGATGATGTATAGAAACCTCTCAACAAATGCCTGATACATGCAGAGTACCCAATAAATAGTAGCTTATTGTCACAGCACTTTTTACTTTGTAGAACCCTTCTGTATGCATTATTTTATTTGACTTCCACAACAACTTTACGTGTTGGTATTATTAAGCCTGTTGTATGGAGGAGGAAAGTGAGACTCTAAGGGTTTAAGTGACTTACAGCTAGCAGCTTGATCTAGATAAGAAGTTTCGTTTCCTGAGTCTCATCCCATGCTCTTTCCAGAGAGCAAAGGAAACTCAAAGTAAACCACTGACAAATAATATTCTACACGGAGCTTGGTCTCGGGGGCAGAATCTCCCTGGGTGCTATAGGTATAGAGTCGGATTAAAACACTTGGCCAGCATGGTCAGTGTGGCTCAGTGGTTGAGCATCAGCCTATGAACCAGGAGGTCTCAGTTTGATTCCCGGTCAGGGCACGTTCCCCGGGTTGTGGGCTCGATCCCCGGTGGGAGGCATGCAGGAGGCAGCCAATCGATGCTTCTCTCTCATGGATGTTTCTCTCTCTATATCCCTCTCCCTTCCTCCTTCTAATATCAATAATAATAATTAAAAAAAACCTTGGCCAGAGCAATATTTCAAAGTTCATATCTATGATTAGTTTCAATCTGCAAATACTATTGAGAAAAGATAAACTGCTTCCTATATAACAAAAGCCTAATATGCAAATCAACCAAACGGTGGAACGACTGGTCGCTATGACATGCACTGAACACCGGGGGCAGACGCTCAATGCAGGGGTTGCCATGACGCACACAGAGAAATGACACCAAGGACCTGGTGCTGACAAAGCAACACTCAGCTTCCCCCAGGTGGGACACAGGCCTCACCAAATCGCAGCCGACACTGCCATGGCGCAAAATGTGGCCCACAGCCCCGCCCGGAAATGGTGTCTGTGGGCGCTGGGTAATGACATCACGTTTTTGTTGACATTCTGAAGCCGAAATTGTCAACAGAGTATGTCTGAAGACCAACTATTGCTACAATGTACCTCTGAAGCCGAAAGAAGTTGGCATCATCGACAGAATGTATCTGAAGACCAGCTATTGGCACAACATACCTCTGAAGCTGAAAGAAAGTGACGTCGTCAACAGAATATGTTTAAAGAACAACTATTGGCATAATGTACCTCTGAAGCTGAAAGAAAGCAACATCGTAGACAGAATATGTCTGGAGAATAGTCATCGACAAGTACTACCTATACTGGTAGGAACTGCCTTCATAGCAAAAATGAGGTAAATGAAGATGCAATTCTCTAACACAGTTGTGGTGGAATGACTGTTACATGTCAATTTTGCCTATCCCTAAATTTCTCCGATGAAAAACCATCTGATGGAAAATGTATTCGATGTTGTAGCAAAGGCAAAGTTTTTACAAATTATATAAATTTTCCACAATACCCGGCATATTTTAAAAAATTGATGATAAACGAGGATTCTGACAGTAAAATTTTCATGGAAAATATTTGTTGTTATATCATGTTGTTATTGGTTTTTATTAATCAATTTATATATTATTTTCATGTACATTTTACTAATTTTCTTTCATCTCTGATACTTCTATTATAGAGAAAGGGCAAATAGCAATATTAAAATATTTCTTCTAACTAATTTCCTGTCAATGTGCATAAATTCGTGCACTGGACCACTAGTAGTAAATAAAGGATGATAGGCCCACCTTATTGGCTAACAAATACAAGTCTTTCACAGCAGTGGCGAATACCCTTAAAGATTCTCAAAGATTAGATAATTGCGGTTTTAAGATAAGAATTTATTACCTGAATTTTATCTCCAACATCAATAATCATATAGGATTATATACAGAGTTTGCATTCTGGGTTAATGATTTCTAAGGTGTCTCCCAACATGGAGGACTATAAAAAGCTTGTATAACTGTAGGAGAGGAATTCACTCAAGAAAAGATATTTAGTTGGAAACTCCTTGACTATTTCCTCATACTTAGACAATTTTTATGTGATTACACCCATTTTTCTGCCATAGGAATTTGGTCCTCACTCAAAAAATGTAAATGACTTTGCAATCCTATATAATAAAAGGGTAATATGCAAATTGACCAATCAACCAGTCACAATGATTTGCAGTGACCACCAGGGGGCAGATGCTCAATGCAGGAGCTGCCCCCTGGTGGTCAGTGCGCTCCCTCAGCCACAAGCTGGGCTGATGGCTGGCGAGTGCAGCGGCCGTGGTAGGACAGCAGCGCTAAGGATGTCCGACTGCTAAAGGGTGCAGGCCAGGCTGAGGAATCCCCCCCACCCCCCTGCCCAGTGCTCAAATGTTGTGCACCAGGCCTCTAGTAATGATATAAGCATTTATAAAATATTTCTAAACTATGAAACTAGATTTCACATTGGTGACTTGATGAGTGCAAAGTTGCAAAGTAAGAAAAAACACTAATAATGCTGTAAAAATAATTCGAAAAGGAAATAATGAGATTGAATACAAAACAGTTTTTAGTGTGCTACCTGGAATTCCAGCACTTGATGTTTGGAAAGCACATGCAGGGCCATGGAGGGAGGGGCCTTCTAAGCTGGTTAGGAGCTCTGGGGGCTGAAAGCTCTGTTTTTCCACGATGTCCAATACCTTGATACCTAGGGATTCTTGTTTGCTTTCTCTCAGTTTACAAATGTATTTCTCTTAAACTCATCAGTCATAATTTGGGTGGCTTAAAAATTTGGAAGTTCTTTGATCAGTTGTCTCAGACTCACAAAAAATAAAAACAAGGAAGAGCCCTAGCTGGTTTGGCTCAGTGGATAGAGCATCGGCCTACGGACTGAAAGGTCCCAGGTTCGATTCCAGTCAAGGGCATATGGCCGGGTTGCGGGCTTGATCCCCAGTAGGGGGCCTCCAGGAGGCAGCCAATCGATGATTCTCATCATTGATGTTTCTATCTCTCTCTCCCTCTCCCTTCCTCTCTGAAATTAATTTTAAAAAAATTAAAAAAACAAAACAAGGAAGAGATGGAAAAGAATGGCTAAGAGAGAAGAAATGGGAAAGATTTAGGAAGTTGAGGGCAGCAGGATCATCTGCAGTCCTCCTACGGGGAGGGGAACATGTGGATGCCAGCACCCAGGGAGCACCACTGGCCCAAACAGCCTATTTCTTGCCCAAAGCAGGGGCGGAGAAGCCTGATGGGAAGAGGGCTGTGCGGTTGGAAGGGGAGGTCGTCAGACGTATGTTGTTGTAGAACAGGAAATTCACAATTCGGATGCTATACGTCAGAGAGGCCGTAGAGTTAACATTTTCTAACCACCCTCTATGCTATAAAACATCAAATGAAAGTCAATATATTTTCAGTGTTACATCAGTACTACTTCTCTTGAGAGAACTAATACAACTAGTGAGGAATGTAAGTGTGATTCTGGTCCTGAAAGAGTTAGGTTAGTCATGCGGAGTTATTCAGGATCAGCTGCTTTGGGTTGCCTGGGGGCCAGTCTTTCATTTCACTGGGCTTTGCCGGAAGCCAGGCTTATAAGTGGCCCCCACCTATGAGTGAGCTCAGTCAAACTGGACATGTCTCACACCGCGTGCAGTTGTGCAAAGGACTTCTGCTTCGCATTCCAAAGGCAGATGTGTTTTCAGACCATTGGCCTTGCCATTAGCCCTTGCCACCTACACAGAAAATTAAGGGCTGACTTGAATCACACAGTTACTCTGATTGTTTAGGAACACAGACTTACTCTCTTGAGAAAGCAACGAGCCAGAAGTTCAGGGTTCTCAGTGCACTTTTCCAATTCTTTTAGAAAAGTCCTAGGGGGGTGGAGAAGTATAATAATGCTTTTAAAATGACATTTACATGCATTAAAATTTTTTTTTTAAGTAAAATCATATAAGGTTTTAAGAGGTGCCTAGAAAAAATGTTGTTTTCTGAACTTTGTTGCTCTTGGTTCATCGTCAACACACTGACTTGGAAGAAAAATAGTGTATTCTGTGACGTTGGTAGGATTCCCTCAAACAACCACATTAAATTCCCTGATAATTCTAAGCACGAGCCACTGCCGACGGGATGCTCGGATGCCTCCTGCCACCCATTAGCGTTAATAAGAACGGCTGCTGTTGCTGCTGCCCACTGCTATCACCGTGAGCTTCCTGTGAGTGAGGCATACGCTGAGTGCTTCACACACAATATCTCATTTCATCTTCCACCAAACCTCCTTGCAAGATAGGGTTTCATAAACCCGAGGTTACGAGAGGCCACGTAACTTCCCAGGGAAAGTATCAGAAATGAGATTTCCATTTCGGTTTTGACAACAGGCCAATCGACAGAAGATGTGGTTAGGAAGCAACCAAGGCTCTTTCCCCTTCCGGCAATTAGATGTGTCATTTTGGGGTCGTTCTCGTGAGTAAAGTGAGGTTTACTCATCTGCAAATTGCAAGGGTTGGAAAATAATTTCCAAAGTCCCTTTGTCCTCCATTTCTCTAGAACTCGGCATTTAAAGTGCCCCGGGCTAAAAGGACAACTTGTTTGACCGGTTAGCATTTTCTAACACCCTAGGTCCCAGCACTACCCTTTGATAATAGGTATGGTCATCTTTGTGTTCCCCATGCGGAACACAGTGTCTGACACCCGCAGGTGCTCAATAAATGCTGATGCACAAATAGATACATTGGCAAAAGAGCACACGCACAAATACAACAAGCCTCGTTCAGGCTTCATTAACGTCCTTTCCCTCTCCCCCCTGGAATCCTGTGGCACTTCTCCGCTCCTTCACATCCCATCCCAACCCGCGGATTCCGGACAAGTATACTTGCGTAAGCCAGAAACTATCTAAGTACTTCCACGGCCAAATTCCATCAGTCTGATTCCCAGCCTTCTCTTACTTTCCATTTCTCCTGATAATTTGAATTATTATGTACCTGTCATGAAATTCGTAAAGTTCTCTAATATTCCCAAAGAGAAAGTCCTTGTTGTTCTGAAGAACGTCTGGAATCAGATGCTTCAGCCAAATATAATCCATTGGAGTGATATATCCCTGCAGAGGGGCAAACAAGGTAGGTTTTACAGATAGAACATATGAAAGATGATCCGAATTCGCTACTCCAGGGAATACAACTTTAATAAAATAATTGGGGAATATAGAACACATATCTCCCGAAAGCCATTTCATCAGATTCTTTTGATATTATTTTCCTCATCGGTCCATCTTCAGAAGAAGATGGTTTATTGGGAATGATAATAAAAAGGCATTTTTACAAGAAGGACAAATATATGTTTAAAAACTTACCTATCATTTTTATGACCTGTTGCAATTACTATCATTTTATTATATTTCCTGCATGACTTTTAGAAGCTTATTTTATGTCGTTATAATCACCACACATAAATAAATCGCATTGTTTTGCCACATATATTTTAAAGTCTGCTTGCAAATTTCTACATATATGGTTTTTAATGTAATCTTACAAGCATTTTTCAGTGTTGCTACAAATTATTCAAAATAATTATTTATAACAGTTGAATAATTTCATTATTATTTAACTGTTACAAAATAATTAGCATGTATGTTAGACTTGATTAACCATTCCTTCCCTTTTTAATTGGATATTTGGTTTTCTGATATTTTATGGTAAAAAAATTATATTAAAATTTTGTACACATAATTTACTCCTCAAGATTATGCCCTTCACTAGTAAGAAAAATGTGCTACTTAAAACAATGAGAAACAATTCTCTCTTATTAAATTATCAAAAACATGTCAATGACCATATCCTTTTTGGCAAGCATATGGTGAACCTGGTTGAGCAGTACCAGAATCAGTATGAAGTGGCACAATCCTTTAGAAGGTATTTAGTTACATGGATCAATGGTGATAAGAATGTGCTTATTCCAGCTGGAAAAACACTTGCAATATTATAAGACCTAAAACCTTGGGGGGAATTCTAGAGACACATGGCAACTATTTTGATTCTCTGTGTAACAAAATTTCTTCAATTTGAATACATGTTTAACATCCCCCTCCCCAATCTACTTACATCAATTATGCTCTTCATTTCTTTTATATAAACCTTTTCAGTCTCAAGCAAGTCACGTATAAGGCACCTGAATCACAGCAGCAGGTGGGAAGATGAAAGAGAGGGGGGAGGAACAATGTTTTAGGATTCTTTTAGAATAATGCTCATCAATACTTCCTCTTAGTGGCTCACTTACTTAGTCAATTCATCCTGTTGTATGGACTACCCAAGGCCAACAGCTCACAAAACCACACTCTGATCAGACTGACGTTAGAGGAAATGGCAAGATCGGAGGATTCAAAACCCGGGTGTGCAGCTAGCGATTGATTTGTCCTCGGGTGGGCTACAGTGTGGGGGTCAAGAGGGCAGATGGTGGAGTAGGAAATGCCTGGTTTGGATCCTTGGTCAGGAGAGTTTGCCTGACCCCTATGTTGTATGTGTAGTTTCCTAGATTTTAGCTCTAGCTTTCTTCTGTTTCATTGCTCACTTGGATCTTTCACCCACTTGGGTGTATTTTGTGCACCGGGTTAGATAGATGCCAGTTATGCCCCCTTCTTCTGGCATTCGATGTTTCAGGGGGATTGATTTCCTCAGCCAAATGACTTGAGCTCCATCTGCTTCCCTAGAGGAAAGCAGGTGGGGAGTGAGGTCGGCAAAATTCTAAGATGATCTGCAAGATACCTGGCCCCTGCTATACACAGACCTTCTCCCAGTCAGTCAATCAAACACTAATTTAGGTGCTGCTCAGATGCGATTTTGCCATTCTGATTTGTTCCAAATCAGCTGACCTCATCCCATGAAATCTCTAGCTCTGGGTCTAGAAGAAGAGAGATTGGAAGCATGAGAAGGTGACATAAGGGAGATTCTCCTTTGCTGGCTTTGGAGGGGACGCGTGGCCAGGAGCAGAGGCAGCTTCTAGGAGCTGGGCATGGCCTCTAGCTGATGGAGAGCATGGAAACAGAGACTTGAGTCCTATGGTTGCAAGGAACTGAGTTGCAAATACAATGGCGTGAACCTAGGACACTGGGCACAGCCAGCCAATGGCTTGATTTTAATCTGTGGGACCTGGGCAAAAAGCCGGTCATGCTGTGCCCGGATGCCTGTGCCAGGGAAACTGTGAGCGGAGCTGCTAAGTTTCTGGCCATTTTTATGCAGCCATAGAACACGAATGGAGTGAGGCTAGATTCCCACATCTACTTCCAGACAGACTGTTTTCTCTCTCTTCTCAGGCTGTGAGGCCACACTTCCTTCCCAGGCTTTCTCTCAGGCCTCCACGTGAGTCAGTCAGTGTTTGTACAAGTTCACGAGTAGAGTATGCACACTTATGGTTTCCTGTGAACTGTCGACGGTTATCTATTAAACGGTAACCTAGCCTAGTGAATGGTTTCTTCTCCTTTCATAAAATGGACATGGCAAGAGACAAATAAAGAACATGATTTAGGAAATTCACACAAATATACAAATAGCTATTAGTCTTATGTAAAAAAAAAAAAAAGAAAGAAAGAAAAGAAAAAAAACCCAAAACGCTCAGTGCACACGAACCTAACGAAGACATAGTAAAAAGAAGTAATAATTTTCAACTTACTAACATGGCAGAAATTTCAAATCTCAAAGGGAGACCGATAGATGAGGATGTGGAAACACTCTCAGACAGTACTGGCGGGAGTGTAAATCCGTGCGCAATAACTTAGAAATAGCTTGTCACATCGAAAACGCGAGCTCCTTGACTCAGTAATTCCACTTTTAAGAATGTGTATTGTTTGTTATGAGAGCAACAGCATGGTAGCAACAACCAGATATATGTGGGAAATGAGTTAAATGCTCGTCAATCAATTATGGTACATACCTATGATGAAATGCCATGCAGTTTTTAAAAGAACGAAGTCAATTGAATAATGCTGATCTGACAATCATTTTAAGTGAATTTAAAAAATCAAGATGCAGAAAAGTATGCACAGTGTGCAATTTGTATAAAAATGAGTGTACACGCATACATATATGTAAAACTATATATGCTTAGAAAATTCATACAAAGAAACTTAAGACACTGTCAATAGTGATTGCTTTGGGAGAGTGGTACTGAAAGCTGAAAAACAGGGAAGGAGAATTTCTTCATTTTACTCTACACTTTTTTTACAATATTAGATTAAGAAACTTTAAACATTTACCACTTTTATAATTGAAGGAATGGCTTACATGGCACCTTAAAATGAGTGTAACTAGAGGTAATGATATGTAAACCCTATTTGAAGGCTATATATAAATCCCACAATTTACATATTTTAGAGCTCAACAGTTATTTTTAAAATGACAATCTTTGTATCTATTTATAAAAGCTTGTTATAAGACAAGACTGATGAAGGATAGTCACTGACAGAGGGTACGATTTCAAGGAGAAAGACTACCAAGAAAGTTACTTTAAGATCATACTTAGCAAACAGTCACTGAATCAGAGGTTTCTTCGCTTTTTATAAATCATCCTGAAATGATTGTCAGAAGGAAACATAGGCCTTGATACCAATCTATTTCTATGAGCTATGACATCAAGTAGAACCACAGCAACAGTGAAGCATTCATAGAAAACCAGATTTACAGCCAGCCTCTCATGCCCTCATGAAGCACTGGGCTTAGGCGACTTGGCAAGTCCGTTTAAGGATGAATTGGTGATTACATGAAGTCCAAAGGTAGAAATAACTAGGTGGTGAGCAGAAATCCAAGTTATTGCCCAACAGTTATGTAAGAACTTAGAGACTCTTAGGAGTTTTTAAGAATTTGACACAAAAAAATATTCACAACTTGGAAGAAAAAAAAAATCCCTCATCAGGTTATATCCCAGGTTATAGTTTGGAGAACAGTCCATGGATCACATCCAGCTACTTCATTTTATTCTTTTTTTTGTTTGTTTGTTTTATTTTATTTTTTTTATTATTAATTTCAGAGAGGAAAGGAGAGGGAGAGAAAGAGATAGAAACATCAATGATGAGAGAGAATTATTGATTTGCTGCCTCCTGTACACCCCACACTGGGGATCAAGCCCACAACCTGGGCCTGTGCCCTGACCAGGAATTGAACTTTGACCTCCTGGTTCATAGGTCGATGCTCAACCACGGAGCCATGCTGGCTGGATCACTACTTCTTTTTACTTGTGTGAGTGCAACGGATAAAACTCCAATGATAAGAAGTCCCCTGAACATTGGCCACCTACATTTCAGTTCAAATTAAAAATAACAATAACCCTCGGTCACTGTTAGCCATTCTTTTTCCTTTCCTCTCCTTTGTTTTCCTTTCAAATAAGGATAGAATGGGAGAAATTTTATGTTTCTACCTGATGATTGTCTGCTTTATTATTCCAAAGCACATACCTTTTTTCATAGAAAAAGACTCTCAAGGGTTGAACACCCAAGCCACCAAATATACTATGTAGATGAAGAACAGAAGACACTGGGAGTTCTCAAGTAATTTAAAAACCTTTAAACACCTCAAGTAATTATGTCCTGACTGGTATCTACCCAGAGGTGGGGCTGACCTGCTGGATCAGCCGGCACTAATGCACTCTACACTCCTGCACATTTGGGCTCTTTGTTTTACCTTTAAAAGGGGGATCTATCCCTACCTCCCACCCTGGACTTTAGGGAAGAAATGGAGGCATGATTGTTTGTTTTATGCTATCTTCAAATATGGAACCATATTTGAAGGTAGCATAAAAACAGAGCTTTGGCTATCTGGTTCCATTCCACATGACACCTCATGTTTGTCTCAGATGATACCATAACCAAGGGGTAAGATGGAACCTTTTAAAATAATGAATGCAATCTTATTTGGTAAGCAAGATCATTAAAGTACGTACATGTTAGGATTTCCTGATAAGTTTCTCTTTGTCCATGCATCCTAATCTTTCCCCCTTTTAACCCTAGCTCCTTATCCTCCCTGCCTCTTACTGGCCTTCCCCATTGTCCCGGCTTTCCAATAGAAGAGTATCCTTTTGGGAACCAGTTTGTCAGAAGTATATTTTTGCTCATTAATTATAAACACAATTTGTCATTAATTTTTATTTATACCTAATACTAGAGGCCTGATGCACAAAATTCGTGCATGGGAGGGGGGGGTCCCTCAGCCTGGCCTGCACCCTTTCGCAATATAGGACCCCTCGGGGGATGTCTGAATGCCAGCTTAGGCCCGATCCTGGGATTGGGCCTAAACTGGCAGTCGGACATCTCTTTTGCAATCTAGGACTGCGGGCTCCTAACCACCCATCTGCCTGCCTGCCTGCCTGATTGCCCCTAACTGCTCGCCTGCCTGCCTGATTGCCCCTAACTGCCTCTGCCTCGGCCCCCGCCACCGCAGCTTCATCCGGAATGATGTCCAGAATGATGTCTGGAAGGTCATTTGGCTGTCTGGTCTAATTAGCATATTACACTTTTATTATTATAGATTATAGATCACATTACACACATCAGCAAGTATTACAGATTTTCACTTTTTACCGTCTTTGCCAAATTTGGAAGTTCTGTTCTTATCCTTCTCAAATTCTAGAACATCTGACATAATGGATGTTCACCTTCTTAAACCTTTCTCTTCCTTTGGTTTCTCTATAGTACTAAATCTTTATTCATCTCTCTGTTGCTTCCTTGCTTCAACTGCCTCCTGTCTAACGTTGCTGCTCCCCAAAGGTCTGAACTCAGGTTTCCAGGCTTCCTTCCTTCCTCTTCCCTCATTCTTTTGGCTCTCCCACATCCTTATCTTCCTCCCAGACCTTTGGTCACACCCAAGTCCATGTTGCAAGCCACATCTTCACCTGGCTGCCTCCTATACACCTCATTCACCTCACGTTTGAAATAGAACTCATTAGATAGAAATAGCATGCTCATCAGTGGATCTGCCATTTTCCTAAGGTCCCCAAAACAGTTGTCACTTCAAACTCCATCCTTTCATTATCGCTTATATTCAGTCTGTCACCAAGCCTCATCATTTCATCTCTCAGCATGCTTCTTCTCTACTTCTGGTGCTGCCAGTATGGAGCAAACTCACCATTCCTCTTTTCTTAAATACTTTGGTGCACTCCTAGCATCTCATCCTTGCCTCTGAGAACTCGTTCTCGTCAATCTGTTTCACAAACCACTAGTCTATGTATGCCCTTCCCAAAGCTCCATTTCCATCGCACCTCCATTCTCCCTCTTTAAAGGCTTAAAATGGCTCTCAAGTGCCCACAACTGCCAACAGTCCCTCCAGGATTTCAAGACTTTCCATTTACAAGATAAGACTCTTGCACTAAAGAGACTCAGACAAACAGACTCAGAATGAGGAGTGGTGGATGGCAGTGACAGGTGGAATCTGTAACTTTACAAGCACCCCAGATGATTCTAGTACAGATGTTCTGCTATTCAATTGAGTAATACTGATCTGACCCACTCCTTTTGGCCACTTTTCCTCCTTTAGTTATTCCTGTGTTGTCATTATTTTATACTCCCTTCAAAATTGTAATCATTTTTGAAAACTCAGTTTCAATCCTCCTTCTTCCATGAAAACTTTTTTTAACAGCTTCAGATGAATTTAGTACTACAGTCTCATCATTGTTTCACAGGCAAAAATAATTAGATCCAAATACTTATTGGCTCTCTATTATGACCCAGGCACCATAATAGGCACTTGAGCTAGAGAAATGTATCATAATCCCAGGCCTCAGTCAGTTCTTAGTCTAGTGACAAAGACAAGAAACCAATGACTACAGGTCAGTGTGATAAGATACCAGAGAGTAGAGAGCAAGCAGGTACAGAGAAGAGTGCAAAGAGAAGGGGACTCAACCTGTCTGGAGAGGTCTCAGAGAAGGGGAAATCTGAACCATCCTCAGTAAGAGGTGAGGACTTGGCCATAAAGACAGGAAGAAGGATTCCATGTGTAGGATCCTGGCTACACTGGGGCCTTGTGGGAACCAGGCTGCTGGGACAAGGGTCTGGAGGGGGAGCATGAGGGCAGGGTGAGCCCAGATGGAGGGGATGCTGTCAAGCCAGGCTACCGTGCAGACTTGATGCAGGAGCCCGGGGGAAGGTGTGGGAGGTTGATTTGGCCAGCAGGGCAGGTGTCTCTCCAAGAGCCTGTTTCATTAAGCACAGAATAGGTTCAGACTTAGTTTTACATCCCTCTTCTATTTCAATAAATTCCCCAAACTGTACATGGTAACAACAAAGAACACTTTATGTGGACCAGCCATTTTCACCTGGTGTGCTGCAAGAATTTTGAAAACATGCAATACCTGACTATTTAGTCAGGGGCATTGACCTCTTTTCCCATAGATTGTCAAATAAAAAAATTACAACAGCCAATACAACAATAGTCACTTGGTGTGAATGCCCTGTCGTTGACCATAAATATATATTGTATTGGTCACGTCGAATAATAAGATTGTGTCTGCTTGGTTCATTTTTGGTATCAGAAATCCTCATATACAAATATGGATACTGATTTTTTAAATATATGTTTGTTGATTTCAGAAAGGGAGAGAGAGAGAGATAGAAACAACGATGAGAGAGAATCATTGATCGGCTGCCTCCTGCACACCCCCACTGAGGATCGAGCCCACAACACGGGCATGTGTCCTTGACCAGAATAGAATCCAGGACATTTCAGTCTGCAGGCTGATGCTTTATCCACTGAGCCAAAACAGCTAGGGCAGATACTGATTTTTTTAAAAGTCACTTTAAAGCAAAGAGTAGGTAATTACTATTATTATTTTGTAAATCAATCAAAATTATACCTATTTTTGTCAGATGGGCAAAAAAGATATCTTTTGGTGTGCTGCAGAATTTTAGTAATTACTTTATGTGTAGCACGAGATGAAAAAGGTTGAAAATCATTGCTCTGACTCATACAATGATCATGCTGAAGCCAATGATATTTTAAGCATTTATAAAAGGTCTGATGAATATGAATAGTTCCCTGGTTCCTGGAAGGCTAACAGTTTTGCTCAGTAGCTGTTCACGCTTTTCCACTTTTGTATCTGTTTCTATATTTTGTCTTACGTTAATTAGATTTTATCTCATTACTCTGATGTAATTACCTCAAATTGTTTTTGGAAGAGGATGGGGTACAAATAAATTATTATTAAAGTTTATCTGATGGATGCTTGATCTTCAGTATCACATAATAAAGAATGACAAAGTAATTTCATGCATACTTCATTTTTTAAAAAAGAGGGGTTGATTATAAACACAATCCCATTAATCTAATTCAAGTTAACAATCCTGCATTTGTATAACGTTAGGCATTATAAAGGTTTTTTTAAATTGTTGCAAAAATATATATGACACAAAACTTAAACCATTTAAACAATTTTTAAGTGTCCAATTCAGTGGTACTAAGTACACTCACAATGTGGTGTAACCATTACCAGGACATTTCCATCATCCCAAACTGAAAGTCTGTAATCATTAAACACTAACCTCCCCATTCCTTCCTGCCCCCATCCTCTGGTAACCTCTATTCTACTTTCTGTCTCTCGGAATTTGCCTAGTCTAGTCACACAACATTTGTCCTTTTGTGTCTGACTTATTTGAGTTAGCATAATATTTTCAGGGTTCATTCATGTTGTAGTATGTGTCAAAACTTCATCCTTGTTTAAGGCTATATTTCATTATTTAGATATACCACTGTTGTTTTTACCCACTCATCTGTTGGTGGATACGTGGGTTGCTTTCACCTTTTGTCTATTGCAAACAATGCTGCTGTGATCATTGCCATGCAAGCCTCTGCTTGAGTCCCTGCTTTCAATTCTTTGGAACAGAGGCCCCAGAATGGTCTTGCTGGATCACATGGTATTTCTATTTTTAACTTTTTGAGAAACCACCGTACTGTTTTCCAAAGCAGCTGTACCATTCTGTAGTGCTACCATCAGTGCACCAGGGTTCTAATGTCTCCACATCCTCATTAACACTTACTATTTTTCCATTTTGTAAGTAATAGCCAGCCCATTGGGTGTGAAGTAAGGTGTCTTTTTCAATGTGTTTGTTATATTCCTTGAGCCATCCAACACCTGATAAAGAGCTCGTCCAGGACAGATGTCCTGTCTTATTCATCCTTGTCCCATGACTTCCAAGCAGGTAAATTCCCAATAAATGTATGGGATGGATGAATGATAGATTTCAGGAACAGACAGATGCCAATTCTATGAGGAATAGTAGGTACTAATTGTTATTCTCATTTCACAGAGGAGGAAATTAAGACTCACAGCAGTAAGCGATTTGATTGAGATCAAACTGCTGGCTAGGCATTGCCAGCAAGAGTTCAAGTATAGGCTTTCTAGCTTTAAAACCAGCGGCGGGGGAACTGATATGCCAAGGATGAATGTCAGTCCACTAACGCAGCACCCAATATTCTGCAGCATAGCTCCGTCAGTGACAGGAAGGACACATGGTGGTCCTTCCTGTCACTGACGGAGGTGGGGGGAACTAGCTCAGGCCCTGGGTGTTCATGCTTAGGATTCAGGGAATTGGTCTGAAGTCTCAGAGCCATGGTCCACAGGCACATCTTCAACCCAACATAACAAGATGTGCGAGAGATTGCAGGCACACCAAGGAAATTCATGGAAAACTGCTGAGAGGAAAACCATTATCCATTCAGTTCATAGGAAAGGGTACTGATGGTACTAACTCCATCAGGAGTATCCAAATTATTCAGTAATCTTCGGTAAAGAAAATAAATTGTGAAACAGTTAATAAGCTTCCACTTCATGCAAATACAAAGAAGTCTATTGAAAAAAAAAAAAAAAAAAGGAAAATCCCAAAGACAGAAAAATGTATAAAATAGTCAAAGATAAAAAACCTTGGGAAGAGCCACACTGCTTTCTCTGCCCTGTATACCTTTTTTTTTTTTTTTTTGCAGACCTATTTGTATCTTTATCTCCCCTGCATATAGCTTATTATTCTATTAATTCCTTTCCTCCCAAGAGGTTTGTTTACTTACTATAATAGAACATATCTCTCAGAAACATTGCTCTCTCTTTCCAGCATTCCTTAACCCCGTACTTGCAGGTTCAAATAGCAAAATGTTTAATATTTGGTTTTATGACCTTGGTCATCAGATCCACCGAGACTGAGTCATGATGAAATATATTGTTTCAGATCAAATGATTTATCAAGGACTTGAGAGTTGCCTTCTTAGAAGGACTGTTACATGAAACAAAAATCTCAGTACAGCAAAACTATTTCGAACTCTTAATGAACGATGGTCTGCTTATAGAAAAGCCTAAATGACAACCCGACCTTTCGACCGGCCGACTGGTAGCTATGACGCGTAATGACCACCGGGGGGCAGACGCTCAACGCAGGAGCTGCCGAGCTGCGGTGACTTGGCAGCTGCAGTTCTTGGGTGACGCACCTGGAGCCAGAGAGGAGGGAGCCCGATTTGGGGTGCATCACCCAAGAACCGCCCTCTCACAATCCAGGACCCTTTCGGGGGATGTCTGTCAGAGAGCCGGTTTTGCCCGATGCCTGGAGGCCAGGCCGAGGGACCCCACAGGTGCGGGCCTCTAGTTTTAAATAATTAACTCAATATAAATCTCAGGTAGGCCTATAACTGTCTGGTTTGAGTGGGCTTTGGACCACATAGGCTTCATAAAGCAGGCAAGGAACAGTTAGACATTTTTAACTATTAAGAAAAGGAAAACAGAGAATTCTATTTTAAGTTGTCCTTAAAATATCAGCACAACCAAGCTTAAGTGTAAAACACAAGTGGTTCCATCTGGGCCAGGCCTGCAGCCTCCATGTCATGGTCAGTGCGATTTCCTGCGCACCTGCTGTAATGTTCTTGTTTTCTCAGTACCGCCCCATCACAGGACCCAAATCATTGTGCTCAGTTTAGAGAGCTGGCGAGGCTGATACCAAGTGTCAGAGAGCTGGCAAGGCTGATACCAACTGTCTTTTAAAATATAAGCCCTAGTCAGACAACATTCAATATCGTCCCTGCACAGATGTCATCGTTCACTCAGGTTGGCCGTGCCCTCCTGTAGGAGGCAGGAGATGGAGCTAGAGGCAGCCCCTGGAAACGTTCCCAGAACCCTGATGGCCCTGGGAGTGTGAGGTGTGTGTCTGATCTGCAGGTGGGGAGGGGAGAGAAATGCTGGCAGAACCACTGCCAGGGCATGGGCCCAGGCCACTGCCACTGGGGCTGCCTGGGCATGTGCAGCCTGGAGGGAGACCTGTGCTACCTCACTCCACCCCAGTCCTCTCTCCCCACCCCTCCCCCAGCGAGGCCGCCCCATCCACAGCACAGCTCTGCTGGACCAGAGGGTCCCAGCCCCCAGGACCTGCCTCTCCGAGGCTGCCCCTGTCCGTGCGGGGCCCCCGCTGAGGTTAGGTGGGCACGTAGAGAAGCCCTGTGTGTGATTAGGAGATGATCGGTGCAGCAGGCCCCTGCCCCGTGCAGAGGAGAGAAAGGAAGACAGTGGGGTGAGAATGGCCTGCAGTGAGTGCCTCTGTGTCCTGGGCTCCCTGCATCTCCCCGTTCCAGGTGTACCTGTGTGGCTTCATGCAGCGGCCAAGCCCTGGAACGGAGGGAGGATGCGGAATGTGCCAAACCACAGGAGCAGAGGCAAGACTGTGGGGGAGGGCGAGTGCCCCAGTGTCAGCGTTGGGGCTGCTGGCATCAGGGAGGAGCACACTGGGGCCATTGTCCTGCGGGCGGGCTTCCTGGAAGGGAAGTTTGAATGTGTGATGACCGTTGGAGCGTTCAGCACACATTCAACTCAACCAACGGTCAGTACCTACGTGTCCACTCTGTGCAGAGCCTGTGGGGGACTCTTCCTGGGAACTGGAGACGAGCAGGACGTGGGCTCCCCCCTCAGGAGGTCTGAGGCCTCTCAGAAGAGCGGGGAACAGATCCACAGACAATTTACACAGCGACACAGTGCCAACTGTTACTGACGCGCAACGCCCTGGGCTGGGCCCGCTGGTGAGGAGAGGATTCTGGCCCTTCGGACAGTCAAGTTCCACCCAGTCAGCGTTTCACAAACACATGTTTGGGTCATGCATTTTAGACGTGTCAAGCTTAGGACTTGTGTGACACATGTAAGTGAAGACATTCACGTGTGGAGCTCAGAATCTATGGACAAACAAGTCAGGGATAAAGGCCACGGACGAGACCACCAAGGAGCAGGTGTGGGAGGAAAGCCCAGCCAGAAGGACTGGGTGGAGTGGATGGCGGGCAGCACAGGAGGAGGCAGCCAGAGATGGTGCGTTATGTGAAGGGGCGATGCTGTATTAACAGAGACGTGACACACAGCAGGTCCTTCTGCAGCCATGGTGATGGGGTGCAGCATGAGGGCGCCTCTGCCAGCTCACCAGTGAGAGGCGTTTTCTGCAGCCGAGGTGGCATGAGGGTGACGGTGTCCACCCAGCCCCTGAGGATTGCCGAGCTCGGCCCTTCACACATGTAATGGTTATTGCAGTCAGTCCTCACTGCACCCTTCCAGGCAGGAATGGCCGTGCGGTGTACAGAGGTGGGTCACTTGCCCAGATCCTGTGGCCGGCAGGAAGGTCAGGATTCCAGCCCATCCCTCTCGCAGCTCAGGCCTTGCATGAACACTCACCATTTTAGAACACGGCCTGTGGTGTGTCTGAGTAGGACAGGGCCAATGCAGAGTCTGTGAGGACATCTCCTACCTAACAGAGTCCAGAAAGTGCAAATTACCCGAACCAGTCAAGCCTGGCTCTGTGCTTCAGTGGGGTTAGGCGCGAAGCTAGTCAGCCATCAAAACTGCTTCTCCATTATTTCAGTAAGGCATGCTTCTTTCTCCGGTCTCTTGCTCTCAACATCTCCTAGATTCCCTTGTACTTGGGGTTCAAGTCTTCTTTCCCAACAAGTTGTGAGACGTGCCCTTCAGCCTTATTCTCTGGTCCTGTCTCCCACATCTCTTTCTCCTCTGCCCTTTCTCTGCCTTATCTTATTCTTTCTAAATCTAACATGCAAATTGCAATTCCTCTCATTTTTTCCAGTACTTTCTGTTGTTCTCTAGTGCTCTGCGAAGCAAATTCCCCGATCATAGTGGTTTTTGTTCACCAGCAGCGACTGTGGATAAAGAGGGCAAGGCGACCCTGTCTTCCTTCTTTGAGATGGTTAAATCAGCGTCACCACTCTCATCTAATCTTATTTCTAATTAACTTCAAAATGTTCACGCACCTCCTCCCAATTAAATAAATTGAGTGCTCTGTTCTTATCCATCAAGCCTATCGTTCTCTTTCTCCCGCTCTGGGGTGGGATGGGGAGCCAGCCTGGGGTAGGCAATCCTCCCACATGAACAAAGGAGCCTCCCAGACTGCTGCCCCCTTCCCTGTGTGGTGTGTACAGTGGGGCACCCGGGCAGACGTTCTGGGCCACTCTGTTCATCCTCATCATTCATCCACCCCCTCTCCCCGCCCCCGCTCATCAATCTCCTGACTTTCATTGGAAATTATTTACCTGTCTGGGGCATCTATTTCCATATAGGATGATATGAATATGCGATTTGCATGTATATATCAATGTTCTGGTTACTTTGTATTTCTTGTGGAACAGTCCTCCGTGCTTGTGCACGTGGAAGGCTCTTGGGCTAACACATGGACCTATGTGGGCCTGGCTCCACATGGCCTGAAAGGAATATAAACGTAATTGAACATTTACCCATAAATATGACATACACATATGACAGATGGGAAGAATGTATGTGAAATTACTGTCAGGATTATTTTGCATAGGTAAAGAAGGGAGGTGATTTGCACAGCACTAACAATGAGTCAGTTTCCTTATGGGTCCCTGTCCGTGACCCCCTTACAAATCACATTATATAAATATTTCTGTCTGTGTTCTGACATGCATATGGCACTATAATCTGAGTGGATAATAGCAGTGCTGAGTCATTCTATGGGTAATATATATTAAAAATAATTGTATGGCTCAAAATAAGCTGAAGGGCTTACAGAGCAGTTATAAGCCATCTGGAAAATTTAGTTTGAAATAACAGGTACAATACTGTGACGACAATTTCAAACTCGGGTTCAGTAACCTGCTTTGAACCCATTACCTGTCTTGTTCCTTTTACAATAAGAAACGCGAAGCTTTTAATTTACTTGATGTGGGTTAATCTTTCGTTTTCTCTCATGTTCAGAAATCTGCACAATTAAAAAGTTGTTCAAAATGTTAATGATAATATTAAATGATGGTGTTTGCTAAGGGATAATGTTTGTTCTAGAAGACGGCTAGAGCATCTGAGGAACGAGAAACCAAACACATTAAGGATTTAGTTGCCCCCTCCTTCCGTAGACATTGACATTCTTCTGATTTTTGTCTAGAGGGGTGCATTAAGCACTTTGAGCAAGAGGACACTCCTGTGGATTCTGGCTCACAGCTGATCATCTGAGGATGCGTCCTCAACTAACTACCGAGGCGCCGGGAAGCCCTTCCGGGAGTGGGTGGTCTTGCACCCACTGGAACTGAATCCGGTGGGACCTATCCATCATCATCATCAGCACATCATCACCCCCGCGCGGGGTGGCGGCGGAGGGGCAAGCCAGGCTGGGCTTCGCCACGACCCACGCCGCCGGGAGGTGCAGGAAACTCGCGCCCGCAGCCCGCGCCGTGGGAGAGCCTCCCGGGTGCCGCGCCCCCGCCCTCCGCCCGAGCCCCTGATTGGGCCCGCTCTCCTCTGCCCACTCCGCTCGGCTCCCCGAGGAGGAAGCCGGCGAGTCCGGCCCGCGCCGACTGCCCGGGCCTTGCCCAAGACCCAGCGGGCAGGTTTTGTTTTGGAGACCAAAGGCCTTTGCTTCGACCCTCGGGAGGGCAGCCGACCTCCGGGTTGGGAGTTGCAGGAGCTGGGCGTGGATTCGGTAAGTTTTGCGTTAAGCGCCCTTTGAAATGAACGGGGCTTGGAAGTCGAGTCGTGGGGATTCCCCTCTCTGCCTTGCATTTTTTAAAACGAGCCGCTGGGGTGATGCTTTAGTTTTCCGCAGCGCTTCCTTCTCTTGTCCCTTAGGCTCCCAGAAGCTCCTGGCGTAGGCGGTGTGACGGAGCCCCTTCGGCCCCGGCCGGCGCTGGGAACGGTGCTCTAAACAAGGCAATGAAATGATGGGGCGACGGCAACGCGGCCAACACCCACCTCCCGGACCGGCGTCGCTGCCGCTGGCCCCGACCGAGCGGATGGTTAGTCTAACAAACATCTCCTGGTGAAACTGTATCGAGACCAGTTGCTTCGGGGTAGTTAACTCGAGATCGATGGTACGATTTTTTTTTAAAAAAAATTGCTCTACAGCCGACTGCGTCCTAAACGGGGCCGACCCTCCCACCCCGCCCCGGGGAGGAAAGGTGGTCCTCCGTTCTGACCCCCAAACGGGGGAGGCTCTAGCACGCTTCTGGGGGGGGAAACCGCAACTCCCCGATGAGTTGTTCTTTGTGCCCCGGGGAAACCGAGACCCAGAGCCGCCCCAGGTCCGCCGTCCGGGCTGGGGCCGCCCCGCCTGCGCCCCGCCCCTGCCCGGCCGGCCGCCGCGCCGCGCCGCCGAAGGGAGCAGCCCGGGACCGAGGAAAGCAGACTCGCCGTCTCTTCCGTCCGCCCCGGACCTGACGAGGTTTCTCAGCCGGGGAGGGGATGGTGGCGAGGAGGTGAGGGCGCGCACGTTCGGGAGGGCGGCTGCGGGACTCCCGCTGGGAGCGCGCGCCGGGAAGCGGGGGCGGCCCCGCGCGCCACGGGGTCGGGCTGGGGCCGCGGGAAGCGCGGCGGGGAAGGGGGGCGCGTTTCCTCCCGAGCGCCTTTGTTCGCTGCTGCTTGGGGGCGGGCGCCGACCACCGGGATCCCGGGCCGAGCCGCCGCCCAGGTGCTGCCGGCGCCGTGAGGCTGGGGGGCGCGGAGCTCCGCTGGGGGGGTAAGTTTCCCGGGTCTGGCGGGTCCCCCTACCCGGGGAAGCTCCAGCGAGGCGCCCGCCGCGCCCCGCGCCCCGCTGCTGAGACCCGCCCGAGCGCGGGAGACCCCAGGCCTCAGTTTCCGGCGGGGGGTCCCCCAACCTTGCGCTGCCCCGGAGGCTGCAGGGGTGAGTTCGGGTAGGAAGCTGGCGTCCGGGTGGAAACTAGGAACCGCCAGACTGAGGAAGCTTTCGTGGCTGGGGAAATGGAGACGAGGAAGTGGGCAGGCTGGGGGCACCGGGGAAGGAGACCTCTTCCTAGCGGGAAGGTCTCTGCCACTCTTTTTTTTTTTTTTTTTTTTTTTTTACTCTGCTGAATTTTATTTTGCATCCCAAAGTGACATACCATATAGGTGAAAGCAGCAACTTTTCATCGGACTCTGACTACACACCCCATATTTTTTCTTTCCCAGTGTTGGTTTGCATAGGTTATGGGTTATATTGAAGAGACACCTACGTTGAAGTTACACAGTGGTGGGTGGTGGCTTGTGGCTCATATTTAGGGTAACTCTCCGCTGAAAGGACAGCTATTAGAATTGGACTTGTTCCTCTGTGTCTTTATTTTGGGAAACGTTGCCTGGTCCCTATGGGGGGAGGGAGAGAGATGTGAGAAGCTGAAACTGACCCAGAAAAGGATGACTGAAGTGGCGCTGAAAGGTCCCATCCTGAACTTCCTGAAAGGGGATTGGTGATTAGCAGCTCAAGTTTTTACTTTCTCAAAACAAACTTAGGGTAGATTTTATCTCTTGTTTCAGGGGATGGGGGCTGCTTTTTTGGGGTCAACTCTTATTTTAAAGCAAGATACACTCAATATCTAAAATACTTCCTGTATATACTTAAAATGATCCTTCTCTCTCACACTCCTTCTCTCTCCCCCCCTTTCCCCTGTCCCACAGGCATTCTCCTTGAGTATTTACTGAGCACCCTCTGAGTGTGAGGCTGACTCAGTCTAACCCACATGAGTCCTGTAGGGGCTCACCCTGACACCTTAACATGGGGATGGGTGCTATGACAGGGGAAGATCAAGCCAAGCTCAGAGAAACTGTTCCCCAGGAAGTGAGAAATGAGAGATGATTACAGATAATAGTATGGGGAAGAGCGGGTGTTGAGTGGAGGGGGGCAAAAAAGGAAGAAAATGAGAGACATCTGTAATACTGTCAACAACAACAACAAATATATATTTAAAAAAAGGCATAAATGATATTGGACATAAGTGCTTTGCCCCCTCCCTGCAAAACAATCACAAAAGGTGAAGAATTTTCAAAATAAAGTGTAGGCTATAGCAAATAAACTTTATATTTCACTAAAATGGAGATCAACTTTCCCTTTTATAAAAGTCTGATTCAAATGATGAGATTGTAGGAAAAGAAAATAACTTTCAAATATAGAACAGGTTGAATCATAACTCATGGGTTTTGAAATGGGTCATCTTTTAAAATGGGTCACTTTGGCTAGAATCATTGCACTTGGTGACTTTCAAAGTGTAAAAGTAGAGTTCTTTCTGAGGATCAGCTGCACTAGAATCTACGTAACAAAACAGGACATGGTAGTAGAAAGAAACTGGGAGAAATTCAGAAAGAAATGGTCTCAAAGTAACAAAATGTATCCTATCTTTTTGGAATTTTGTATATGCTCATTTGAATAGATCTAAGGTTTGCATGTGATGTCACATATTATACCTTTTTTTTGGGGGGGGGGTATAGTTCCATAGCCATTATTTTATTCCATTGTTAGAATAATTTTATGAGGAAATGAACATATTGTATCTATGTTCTAGAAACTGAGGCACAGCATCTATACTAATAATAGCCTAGGGCCGTCACGACCAGATGGACAACCGGTCACCAGGAAGTGCATAGAGTACCTCTGGGTCCTGCCCCCACGGCCCACAGACTCCTATCACAGCAAGGCTAGTGGGCGGGGTGAGGCAGGCGCAGACAGCAGGGCCTGGCTGCCAGGGGCTGTGGCGAGCGAGCGAGCAGGCCCACAGACAGACAGCAGGGCCTGCCAGCCACAGCGCACCGGCAGTCCCGCCTCTGCGCGTGAGCTGCAGAGGAAACACCTTTTCTGACCGCTCATTGGCTAAGCTCCCCTTATGCCATTCGCAGTGTTCTTGGTAACTTGGGTAGTAAGAATCCAAGAAGGTGATCTAGGGTTTTTCCACCTCCCTCCTGGAGGAAAAAACGAAGGTCTGCTGCTGGAGGGGCTAAGCAATGTCATATGCTGCTCTAGCTGGTTTGGCTCAGTGGATAGAGCCTCGGCCTGCCGACTGCAGGGTCCGGGTTTGATTCTGGTCAAGGGCATGTACCTAGATTGTAGGTTCCTCCCTGGCCAGGGCCCAGGTCAGGGCTCATGCAGGAGGCAACCAATCTAAGTGTCCCTCTCACATTGATGTTTCTCTCAGTCTTTCCCTCTCTCTTTCACACTCTCTAAAAATCAGTGGGAAAATATCCTCAGGTGAGGATAAAAAAGAAAGAAAGAAAGAAAGAAAGAAAGAAAGAAAGAAAGAAAGAAAGAAAGGTCATATCCTATGAAAGAGACATCTTGAAAATGCCTAAAGAAAGTTGTCATTTTTTTGTGGTGAAAGGACTGGAGTCCATGTTGATGAAAACACCTTGGTGGCTGCGGCAGCCAGCAGTGGCAGCAGCAGTGGGGTGATGGGGGCGGCACCTTCCCCTGATCAGCCCGATCACCTCCTGCAGAAGGAGGCCAGACTGCGGCTTAGGCCCACTCGGGCCTAAGCCATCAGTAGGACATCCCCTGAGGGCTCCCAGACTGGAGAGGGTGCAGGTTGGGCTGAGGGACCCCCCGCTCCTGTGCACAAATTTTGTGTACCAGGCCTCTAGTATCATTATAAGAGTTCTGCCATTTGACATAGAATCTTTGCTAGCAAAGATTTAGCTAGAACAGTGTAAATCTAGATGACCACAGTATGCATACACAGGGTGGGGCAAAAGTAGGTTTACAATTGTTTGTATAAAAAATAATAAAATACTTAATAAATAATAATACAAGACTAAACTCTGTTTCTTGTACTCACAACTGCAAACCTACTTTTGTCCCGCCTTGTACATAGAAGGTATAAGAATCTTACCATGTTTAAAGATAAGAAAGTTGGTCTAGTGAGATGACCAAACTTTTTCTTAAATCCTCACCTGAGGATATGCTTTTATTGATTTTAAAGAGAGAACGGGAGAGAGAAACATCAACTGGTTGCCTCCAATAGGCGCCCTAACTGTATGCACCAAACTACGTATCTTGACCAGGGATTGAACCTGCAACCTAGGTATGTGGCCTGACCGGGAATCGAACCTGCAGCCTTTCTGGTGTACAGGCCGATGCTTCACCCAACTGAGCCACCCAGCCAGGGCAAGATAATCAAACTTTGAATAAACAAAACTGATTTTTTACATTTTAATGCCGGAAATTCAGAGGCTGACTTTGATCTGTAATTTTTACGATTATCGTCCATAGTGAAGGCTTTGACCCAAGAAGCCAGTTTTCTACAGAAAGGAATGTTCTACCAAGTCTGCAGGTAATAAGCTTCCCAGTTCAACATACTACTACACAGCTTAAGATCCACCTAAGATTTCATATTTTGTATTTTATTCCTTTCCTCTAATTCTTTCTACAACTTTCTGATAGTTCTCTAGACAAAGTAAGTTAAAAGGTTGACTGAAATCAGGTTTCCTCCATAATTCACAGGGTCTTATAACCTTTGGCTTTGTCATCATCATTAAAATGTATTTTTAAGGGCTTGTGGAAACCATATTGTTCTTTCCTGCCAAGGACAATGGAAGACCATTGTTAGATGTTAGTAGTAAGTGCCCTTAGCAATCAGATCCGTATTTTAAAAAACTCATATCTAGTGAATATTTTGCTAGAAGAATATTAAGAATTTATCTCATCATTTTAAAAGGAAAATAATCCCAAAGACTATCAGCCATCTGCTGTCTAAACCATCACGGTAAAGACCCATGAACAATTTCTAGAGAAAGGAAATTAGCGTATACCTAACACCTGATCTGCACCATTTTTTTTTTTGGTCAATTAATTATCTCAAATGATCTTCAGAAAACACTGTGTGGTATATGTTTTGGAGACAAGTCAAGCTCATGTGACCAGTAAATGGAAGCACCAGAATATGAGTCCACTTTTGTTCATATTCTGAAACTCTTGGTTGCTTCACTCTCTCGCCTCCATCAGGTCGAGTTCAGGTTGCACTGGAACATTTACTCACTCTGGTAATGGATACACACACACTGGAAACATCACTGAAGCCTTCCTAGCATCCCACCTACCACACAGAAAGTGAGGAAATTAATATTTGTTGAATTAATTAAATGCAGGCATTATCTACTTTCAGGGCTGCCCAGCATAATGCCTGAAGCAGGGTAGGCGCTTAATAAATGGTAGTTAACTTACTATAATAAATGCTGATTATATATACACCATTGTGTTTTACACCATTATTTTTGTTCTCTGTAGACCTTCAATCAAATGTTGTTTCCCAAATATAATGTCCAGAACAGGACATATGAACTGCCTTCGGACAACAGGCTTATATGTATAGTTTATATAATAGGTTTATATTGGGTTAGATTGTCAACTTATTTCTAAATCACTGGTTTTCATATCAGAATTTGACCTCAGCTTTGTATGACTCTTTCATTTCATCCAATACTTATTCAGCAAATACTTGCTTAAATCATGCCCTCTGAGTCCTATACTTTTTCTCCTTCCCTCCTTCTCACCTCTTTTTTTTAACCCCCCTTTGCCACTTCGGCTCCCCTTCCTTAAATACCCTAATCTTTTTTGTGGAGGAAAGGCTTTATGCACCCAAAGGACACGGACTCACGAGGTCCCTGGGTGCTCTGGGATCAAGAAAAGGAAGGAGGGAAAGTAGAGATGGAGGGTCAGCAAAGGGGGATGTTACAAAGGAAGTGAGAACAAGCTCGGACAAGATGCAGGCGGGAGGGAGCAAAACCTAAGTGACTCCAAACCTCAGACAGTGAAGCAGGTTCTCTGCCTTCTTGGGTCACTTCTCTTGGCCCTGCCCCCCTGCTCCCCTGCCCTCCCATCCTGGTGGGAGCTCCCGGAGGGCAGCCTTGCCAGGGCCGGGAAGGAAGGGCAGGGAAGGAGCTCAGGGAGGGACCAGGACCTCAGCTGGAATTTGTGGAGGTTACGTGGTGAACCCCAAGTCTTGGGACTTCAGTTTCTTCTTCTGCAAAATGGGGAGATGATTTCTCCCTCATAGGTTGTTGTGAGAGGTAAAGGGTTAGAACATGTGTAAGGCATTCCAAACGTGCCTGCTGTACAGTAAACACACCCATGTTAGCGACTGTTGCTAGAGTGGGCAACGGAGAAGTTTGCTCCTTAAGTGGGCAAGCACAAAACAAGAATTGTGTTTAAAAGAGCAGGCAGCCCTGGTCAACCAACAGCTATGCTCAAGAATGAATACAGAAGGCCAAGCCTAGAAAAGCAAATGTTTGACCTTTACGAGGCCTACTTTATAGTTCAGCTTCTTTGTTTGTTTCAAATTCTGTATACTCAGTCTCGTTACTGGACATTTTTAATGACTTTTAATATAACTCCTGGAATATAATAATATCTAGTCTGTAGTCCTGTGTTACCAGTTTCCTTAGCACCTGTCTTTACTTAGGGCCTGTCTTTATTTGTTTGTTCACTTGGTATTTCCCTGTCTTTATTTTGCCCATAACCAGCAAACAGAAATCTATACCTTTGTGTGACTAATAAAGAAACATATAACTTAGTTTATATGGGTGAGGCTTATTACTGGATTCACATGGTTGGTTTTATAACCTCGCTTTTTCTCTGTCCTACATCCATGATTGCTGTGTTGGCATTGAAAGACTTTAGACCAACACTGAATCAAGAATTAACTCTTTAAATGTGTTGTTTTTTTTTTGTGGAGGGGTAACAACTCCAAATAACTTCTAATCTTTGTCCAAGGTTTGAGCAAAAATTTCATCGCTACTTACAGCCACAAAAACACCTAAAAATAACTGTTGGGTAGAATTTTTTACAGGCCTTATATTGAAAACAATTGATTAATTTTTTTTATTGTTTTGTGAGAGAGAGAGAGAGAGAGAGAGAGAGAGAGAGAGAGAGAGGAGAGAGAGACTAACACTGATCAGTTGCCCCCTGCACGCGCCCTGAGAGAGAGAGAGAGAGGAGAGAGAGACTAACACTGATCAGTTGCCCCCTGCACGCGCCCTGAGAGAGAGAGAGAGAGAGAGAGAGAGAGAGAGAGAGAGGAGAGAGAGACTAACACTGATCAGTTGCCCCCTGCACGCGCCCTGAGAGAGAGAGAGAGAGAGAGGAGAGAGAGACTAACACTGATCAGTTGCCCCCTGCACGCGCCCTGACTGGGGATCAAACCCGCAACCTGGGTATGTGTACCAACCCGAAATCAAACCCACCACCTTGTGGTGTACGGGCGATGCTTTAACCAACTCAGCCATACCAGCCAGTGCAACACCCAATTTGATTAAATAATAAAATAAAAGTGAGAGAATATGTGAGTTGTGTATTCAAATTTCAGATTGCTTCCTTCCTTCTTGAGCAAATAAAATAGGTAAAGAGTACTAAACATAAACCAGTTGTGTTTTTCAGCACAAATTACTACAACTAATGTAATAAGAAAAAATCTATGGAAATCAAATTATAGCCTTTCCAGTAAATTCAGGGCTTTTTATTCCCGATTTCTTTTAACATGGCAGTTTGGCTGCTGAGGATTGGTCCTAGCTGTGTTTAACAGGGGGGAGATGATCAGACAAGCCAGGTAAAAATTCTTGAAATGTAAAACAAAATGTAAGATAAAGATGGGACAGAAAATATCCTTTTTCCTTTTGTGATATGCTGCGACAGGAAACAAAAATTTTGTTTTACTGGGACTATGGCATAAAAGTTTAAATGTAAAAGGTATATACTGTAGTACTTAGGCTTTTTAAAAAAAAATTGTAACTTTCTGGAGGAGCATCATTAATTCATAATCATACTTGCATCACTTTTCAATGATCCTGGCCCTGACCTTCAGTGTGCCTTAAGAGAGGGAATGGAGAGCCTGGGAAAATCCGTGACACACCTGGGGACGAGAAGCTAAAAATGTGTGACTCTTCTCCTTTCTCTCTGAGGCAGGAAGTAAGTGCATCAGCTAAGCGTGAGGAAGACAGGCCTCGGAGAGGGGGAGACTTAGCAGGGCTGGTGAGGAGACTGGGAGAGGGAGAAGGTCGGGACAAGTGAAGGACAGCCACACAGCATGGAGTGCCCTGCCCACAGCTGGGTATGGCCATGGGCAGGGATGCCGCCTGCCTGGGTGTCACACCTTCCCCAGCAGCCTGGCGGGTGTTGTAGGAGCAGAGAAGACGGGGTGACCTGAGGTCTGGGGCTGTTGGGGTGGGAGGACGGGAACCGAGGAGAGAAGGGTGAAGGTGCCAGATGGTTACTCATCCAAGACAGGGAGGTGGGTCAGGAGCTTGCTGGGTGGGGTGAGGGAGTTGGGGGCAGGGAGAGGTGGGCAGAGTGTTCTAAATGAATATATAGAGGTTGTGGTTGAAGAGTGTACTGGAGAGTATACTTGAATTTAGAATTTACTGGGAATGAAGTGTCAAGCGAAGCCACGTAAAGAAAGTGTGTAGCGGGGAGGAAATGTGAACGCAATGGTGCATACGTCATAAAATAAGGGTTCCTTAAACTTCCGAGTGTCTTCTCTATGCTCAGAGCGCCCACCGCATCTTCAGTCCTGCCTGCCTCCTCCTCATTACCTGCGGGACTTCTCTACCCGCTGTGTCCCCAGCACCTCACACTCAATACAAATCTAAAACCAAACACGTTCCCCCCTCACATTAACTAATGAAACCAGTTTCCCTCCTCTATCAGCAATGCTTGAAACTAGATCCCACCCCTCCACCTCCTCCTTGATCCCCATCCCAGGTCACTCAGCTGCTGGGTTTCTGTTTTCCTTGAGAGGGTCTGAGGGTCTTCTTTATCCCTCCCTCCCCCACTCCCACCACACAGGCTGGTGGGAGTGGGGGAGGGAGGGATAAAGAAGAGGACACAGGCTGGGTCCTCTTCACCTTGTGCCGTGTCAGCACGAGGCCCCGATGAGCCAGTGCCCTGGTCTCCAGCCCTCTGCGTCCATCCCGCATGCCACGGCCAGCCCCATCCGAATATTAAGACGATTATCAGCTACACGCAGACAGTTATCAGCAAGAAAGTCCTGTATGTGGCTTCACGCGGAACTACATTTCCTCTAAATTCTACTACACACACTCTCCAGTACACTCATCTTCACCCCAACCACATGCCATTGCCAGGTCAGGAGACTATTAAGGACTCTGTTCCTTCTCGGTCCGGATATTGCAAAAAGCTTAATTCGTTTTGACAAGGGAGCTAGTAATAAAAACACAGCCTTCTGTGACTTCCTGCTGCCCTGAGCGCTCACCAGCTCCTCTGCCTTATCATCAAGGTTCTTCTGCTGGTGCAGGCCCCACCCTCCCTGCTTTCAAATTCATCCCTGTTTCTCCGATACTGGCCACACTGCGATTCTTTCCCTTCTTTCTTTTTAAACATTTAAAAAAATATATATTTTGATTGGTTTCAGAGAGGCAGGGAGAGGGAGAAAGAGAGAAACATCAATGATAAGAGAGAATCATTGATCAGCTCCTCCTGCATGCCCCACACTGGGGATCGAGCCCACAACCTGGGCATGTGCCCTTGACTGGAATCAAACCCGGAACCTTTCAGTCTGCAGGGTGATGTTCTATCCAGTGAGCCAAACCAGCTAGGGCAGTGGTCGGCAAACCGCGGCTCGCGAGCCACATGCGGCTCTTTGGCCCCTTGAGTGTGGCTCTTCCACAAAATACCACGTGCGGGCGCGCACGTACAGTGCGATGGAAACTTTGTGGCCCACGCGCAGAAGTCGGTTTTCGGCCTGGGCGAGTCTGTTTTGAAGAAGCGGCCTTAGAACACTCAAGGGGCCAAAGAGCCGCATTGTGGCTCGCGAGCCGCGGTTTGCCGACCACTAAGCTAGGGCGATTCTTTCCTTTCCTGCCTGAAGTAGACTGCCTTCCTTCCTGCAGCCACCTACCTCCTGCTTGTCCTCAGTCCCTCTGACCAGCGGTCACTGTCTCTCCTCCCGGGACACTCTGACTGTGCCTGGAGCTGACACACGGCCTGTACCTCCTGTGGCATGTTGACTGTCACCCCTGAGAGCTGTGCTTTCATGGGGGCACCATGAGTCTTGTCTCAAGCAGACTGCAGATGCTCTCAGACTGGAGACTATAAAATACGACTTCACGGCTCCCACTGGGCCTGGCACAACTATTTCCACAGCGAGGACTCAGACACTTGTAGGACTCATCGAAACATTGGACACCGAGGTTGTTTAACTGGAACTTAAAAGTGCACACCTCATCATCTTGATTAAAACTTCAAAATGTATAGCAGGTTTGCATGATATTTCAGGGTCACAAAAGGAGACTCAACAAAGAAATGAATTGACGGCATGGGTGAAGTAGGACAAAACGGGGGGTCGTTTAGGGAAACTGGTAGCCTGTACGTGCACTAGCTGGGTTTTTCCAGCAGAGTTTAAGGAGCTGTGCCCCGCAGTTAAGAGTAACTGAGGGGTAGCTGAAACCAGTTTGGCTCAGTGGATAGAGCGTCGGCCTGCAGACTGAAGGGTCCCAGGTTCGATTCCGGTTAAGGGCATGTACCTTGGTTGCGGGCACATCTCCAGTGGGGGTTGTGCAGGAGGCAGCTGATCGATGTTTCTCTCTCATCGATGTTTCTAGCTCTCTATCCCTCTCCCTTCCTCTCTGTAAAAAGTCAATAAAATATATATTTTTTTAAAAAAAGAGTAACTGAGGGGCACAGCTCCCAGACTAAAAGGTATTTGGGGTGCGGTCTGCCACCTTCTCTTCTGATGCTCCTACTTCTGTTCTTCCTCTGATTACTCCTGTCTATTAGGAAGGAGAATATTAAGGATATCTGTTCCTTCCCCATCCCAATAGAAGCAAATCCAAGTTATATGCTGAATATTTGCATATTTCCTGTAAGCAGTTCTTTGTCCTGTTTCCCATTTCCAGCAGGCTCTGAGTCCCCTGTAACTTCTCTATCCCCTCATTAACCATACAGTGATATCACCTCCCATTTGCAAGTCAGAGTGCAGTGAGGGGTGCCCGAGGTCACACAATAAATCTCGCCCCAAAGCAGGGTAGCACTGGAGTTTCTGGCCTGTTGATTGGTCACTGCACCGAGCTGTGGGCACACAAAGGAAGCTGCACCCACAGCATTCTGTGTGTGGCCGTGCTGAGCTTTGCAAGCATTGTCTGGGATGGCTTTGTTTCCTGGAAGGCCCAGCATGTTCTTTCCCCAGGCCGGGCAGGTCTGTGGGCTTCTGCGCGGTCCCCTTTCCTGCAGGCTGAACACGGAAGCTAGAAGACGTGCTCTGGAAAAGCTGTAAGACTGCGAGTCCGAAGAGTGGGGGGCAAGTGCACGTGCGTGGTCTCCATTCGCAAAGCCAGAGCAGGGGGCAACATGGTCTAGTTGTCATTAGTGAATGTAGATCCCGGAGGTGCTCTTGCTTTTGGTTTGGGAAAGGCCGCCTAGCGACTATGTTCATTTTGGAGGCGTTCAGGGGTTCTTTTGTTAGAAAAAAAGAAGCTGGGTACTCTAAAGGAGTAGTTTACCTTTCCCAAATCTCCCCCTCATCCCATCAGGTCGATCCCTGGCATGTATTTCTGGCTGATGTAAATGGTGGGTAAACAATTCAAGCCCGTGCAGGTGAAGACATCTTGTTTTAGGACTTTACTTGTGGTCCAGAACCTAAGTAAGTAGCAGGGGTCATTAGCTTCGTGACAGGTTCTTTGTCATTTTTTTTTTTTTTCATAAAACTGTTCTGACTCTTTGAGGTCAGTTGGGAACAGTTGAAGAACTATAGGAAATGAAGGTAAACACATATGTGGGGCGAGGATGGGAGATAAAGTAAATGTTATGGGCTGGCTGCTAGGTTGTAGTGACGTTAGCAGCAGCAACACACCCACTGGATGAGTAATAGACCCCAGTTCGTTGGAGAGATACCAGGGCCTCTGTGAGTCAAGTGTACACGAGGAAGCTGAGGAGTTAGGCTTGTGGACTGATTGTCTAGCAAGAAGGTCAGACTTGTCAACCACTGTGAATGCGGGCCCAGGCAGCCAGCACTGGAACAGACTAAGCACAGCTGCTCTGATAGGGGAAGCTGGTTTGTGCCTGTGGTTCCAAAGTTTACTCCTTTGTGTCCTTTCCAGGGTCTTTGGAAGAGAAACCGCAGGTTAGATTCAACTGAGAATTTTCTCTGAATTCTTTTTTTTTTTTAATGTATTTTTATTGATTTCAGAAAGGAAGGGAGAGGGGGAGAGAGAGATGAAAACATCAACGATCAGAGAGAATCATTGATCGGCTGCCTCCTGCATGCCCCGTACTGGGGATTGAGCCCACAACCTGGCATGTGCCCTTGACCACAGTTGAACCTGGGACCCTTTAGTCTGAAGGCCGATGCTCTATCCACTGAGCCAAACCGGCCAGGGCTTTTCTCAGAATTCTTAAACACATGCTGTCTTAAAAATCTGCTGTTACGAATTCTCTGTTACTTTGTGGTAAGCCTCCAATTCCTTCAGTATGTCTGGTGGAGGAGGCCAAAGGGAACTTCAGCCTGCAGAGGTGGGCCCTGATCTAAAGGAGCACTCTTATGCCTGAGAGGAAGTCTCCCCAGGCCCCCACCAATGAATGTGATTTTGCAAATTTAGGCAGATGCCAGCCTCAGACACTGATGCTTCCTGCTGTCTTTTCTCACCCTGCTTAGAGCATGCCGTCTATGACCAGCCAAACCAAGGCAGAAATGACTGATCGTTGGTCTGTCCCTTATGGCAGTATTTCTCACCCTTTGCAGTTGCCACCTTAACATGGAGTAATCTGGGTGATGGCAAATATGGCTGGGTGCCAAAGGCTTGAAGTCCGAAGGAAGCCCTACAGCCAAGGTTAGGAGGGTGCTGCAGGACGCTCAGTGTGTGCCCATGGTTTCACATCAGGTGCAAAAGGGTGGGGGACTTGAGGGTGAGGTCTTTGGGCACAGAAGTGGGGCCTTTGCCCTGAGGCTTCAGATGGGGGTTCAGCTACCCAGCCAACCTGGACCATGTGGAGCTTGCATTGTCCTTTCCCTGTCAGTCTATAGAAAGCCCAGGAGACTGAGGTGTCAACCCCGTCCTTCAGGGAGGAAGGTGCTGTCTCCGAGTGGTGGAAAAAGAGAGAGGGTATATGACTGGCTGGGCATCCTGACCCCCAGTTCTTCCCAAGTGACTAGCTGTTTGATTGAAAGGTGGCTCCACCCCCAGCATGGTTCTTTTCACCAACATCCAGAGATCACCTATTTTTTAAAAATATTTTATTGATTTTTTACAGAGAGGAAGGGAGAGGGATAGAGAGTTAGAAACATCAATGAGAGAGAAACATCGATCAGCTGCCTCCCCAATGGGGATGTGCCCACAACCAAGGTACATGCCCTTGACCGGAATCGAACCTGGGACCCTTCAGTCTGCAGGCCGACACTCTATCCACTGAGCCAAACCGGTTATGGCAGAGGTCACCTATTAGTGTCAGATGCCAACCTGGGTGCTGAGGGTAGGCTATCTACAGCATCCTGCCTTGTGTTACAGAGTTCACAGTGTAATTGGGGGTGGCAGTTTGATAAAAGTCTCAGTACTGGAAGATCGGCGTGGGAAGGTGCTGTGGTAATACAGATAAGAAACAGCTTTGGTAGAGGGTGGCCCCAGGTCAGACTTCCCAGAGACAGACATGGAGCTCAGTCAGTATCAGTAGACTTCTTATTGGCAAGAGGCGGGCTTGCCAGCCACAGCCCTGCTGGCACAAAGACTGGCATGTATGAAACAGCAAGTGTGCCTGAGCTTTTAGCCAATCGTTTGGTATTGTTGACTCGTGGAGAGCACCTGAAGGGTTTAAAGAGTTCAATTGGCCCAGCCGGCGTGGCTCAGTGGTTGAGCACCAAATTATGAACCAGGAGGTCATGGTTCAATTCCCAGTCAGGGCGCATGCCCAGGTTGCGGGCTCAATCCGCAGTGTGGTGTGTGCAGGAGGCAGCCAATCAATGATTCTCATCATTGATGTTTCTATCTCTGTATCCTTCTCCCTTCCTCTCTGAAACCAATAAAAATGTGTATTTTAAAAAAGGGCTCAGTTAGTCTCCTGGTTAGATCTGAGTTTTAGAAAGGTCACTGACTGGAGAGTTGGCCAGGGGTCATTTAGTCTGCTGCTCTGGTCTTGGTGGGAAGTGATGATGACATGAAGGGGAGGGGGGTGAAGAGAGATTTAGAAGAAGCAATTCACAGGGTTAAATAACCGGATATGGGATGGAGGAAATGGGGAGACTTTCAGATATCTGACATAGATGCATGAAGTACAGTCAGACACAAATAAGGAGAAAATGGAATCAGCAGGTTTTAGGGCAGTGATGGCGAACCTCTGACATGCGTGTCAGCACTGACACGCGTAGCCATTTCTGATGACACGCGGCCGCTGAGGGGGCCGCATGCCGAGGATGAAACATTTGCTGCTCCTGAGGATGAAACATTTGCGAAATAATGTTTTTTCCTCAAAGTGACACACTACCCGAGTTATGCTCAGTTTTTTGGCGAAGTTTGACACACCAAGCTCAAAAGGTTGCCCATCACTGTTTTAGGGGCTAAGACACTAGAATGGGTTAGAAATGGCAGTCTTGTGTCAGGTAATTATCTCCCTCTCTCTCTATATATATATGTATATTCCCTTTTAATTTACATAAAGACTTTGAGTTAGGCAGTGTTACTCCAATTTTTCAGGTTTCTGAGTTAGATGCATGATACAGTGCAACCAATAGTAGGTGGCTGATCCCACACTGGTCAGATTTCCAGACTACAAATACAGCACTTTTTGGCTATAATCCTATGGCTTCCTAGTTTTGAATGTGTTAAATTTGAAGTACCTCTTGAGTTTCCAAATGAAAAAGTACAGAAAGAACATGACTGCATAGATTTGGACCTCACAAAGTCATTTTGGTTACAGAGAGTTTGGACTCTGCTTTTGAGAAACATATCTCAACTCCTTGATTATGAACCTTGATTTAAAAAAAAAAAATCTGCTGAAACCGGTTTGGCTCAGTGGATAGAGCGTCGGTCTGCGGACTGAAGGGTCCCAGGTTCGATTCCGGTCAAGGGCATGTACATTGGTTGCGGGCACGTCCCCAGTGGGGGATGTGCAGAAGGCAGCTGGTCGATGTTTCTCTCTCATCGACGTTTCTAACTCTCTATCCCTCTCCCTTCCTCTCTGTAAAAAATCAATAAAACATATTTAAAAAAAAATCTTCCTCTAATTCCTGCCTGGCCTGGGGCAAGCTTTATTGGATCTGTACCTTTCTCATCATTCATCTATTTTGCCTTGAACTGTATAGTTACTTTCATCCTGACTCTATTTCAAATCAATATAGTCTTGGATGTACCCATTTGAGAGATTTAAACTTTAAGTATATAAGATGATAGCCATTTTAGAGGGCTTTTATTTATTGATTTTTTTAAGGTTGAGGAGAGAAAAGGGGCTCTGTATTCTGAATGGGAAGAAAGTAGAGAGTGCTTCTTTCTTTTTCCCTCTACTCCCCTTTAAAAAAATAAACAGCTGTATGTCTCTCCAGCTGTATGTGCTTGCTGCCTCGTTACCCTATCCAGGTCAGTCCAGTTATATTTAGTTTGTAAGAAATTATGAGTAGTTTATTTCTTTTCAGCAACCCATTCACTTGTCATCTTTTCTCATCCCAACTCTAATAGGCTACACTTAACTTCTGCAGAAGGAAGTACATGGGATACCTGCTCGAAGCCAGTCACCGAACTCGATGAATGATGCCGGCGTGGGGACATACTGATGTGCCAGCGTCCTCATTCTATAGTGTGTTCCATTCTTTTGCAATCTCAGCAAAAATGGTCTTCAAAGAAGGTATTTTGTGACATAAGAAGCTCCTTTTACATTTGTAATGACCAGCCTGTCTTAAGATGAACATCGGTTCTACAGAGCACGAAGTTTTGTGGTCTCGAAGAAGCAAATGCCCATTTAACACGGAGCCTAACTAAAAACGGACGTCAGAATGTTTGTTAGTGGCAGAAGAGTGAAAAAATGGCAGTTTGTCCAGTTATTTGCCACTTGTTTCATACTGAGCCTTATGTTCTTTTGGGAACCATTTGATAACCACATTGTGAGCCATATGAAATCCTACTCTTACAGATACCTCATAAACAGCTACGACTTTGTGAATGAGAGCCTGTCTCTTAAGCGCAGCGAGGATGGGGCTCCTCACTACCAGTACCTGATTAATCACAAGGAGAAATGTCAAGCACAGGATGTCCTCCTTTTACTGTTTGTGAAGACGGCTCCTGAAAACTACGATCGACGTTCTACCATCAGGAAAACGTGGGGCAATGAGAAGTATGTTCGGTCTCAACTTAATGCCAACATCAAAACTCTGTTTGCCTTAGGAACACCTTCTAACCCACTGACGAGAGAAAAACTGCAAAGGAAATTGGTTTGGGAAGACCAGATGCACAATGATATAATTCAGCAAGACTTTGCCGATTCTTTCTACAATCTTACTCTTAAGTTACTTATGCAGTTCAGTTGGGCCAATACCTTTTGTCCACATGCTAAATTCCTTATGACTGCTGATGATGACATATTTATTCACATGCCAAACCTTATTGAATACCTCCAAAGTTTAGAACAGATGGGTGTTCAAGACTTTTGGATTGGTCGTGTTCATCGTGGTGCCCCTCCCGTGAGAAACAAACACAGCAAATACTACGTCTCCTATGAAATGTACCAGTGGCCAGCCTACCCTGACTACACTGCTGGGGCTGCCTACGTGATCTCGAGTGATGTAGCTGCCAAAGTGTATGAGGCCTCACAGACACTCAACTCTAGTCTTTACATTGATGATGTGTTCATGGGCCTCTGTGCCAATAAGATGGGGATAGTACCACAAGACCATGTCTTTTTCTCTGGGGAAGGGAAAACGCCTTATCATCCCTGCATCTACGATAAAATGATGACATCCCATGGACATGTTCAAGATCTCCAGGACCTTTGGGAGGATGCCACAGGCCCTAAAGTGAAAACAGTTGCAAAGGGTTTTTTTGGCCAGGTATACTGCAGGATAATGAAAATAGTTCTCCTTTGCAAATTGACCTATGTGGACACATATCCCTGTAGGGCTGCCTTTGTCTAATAGTACTTGAATGTTGTATGGTTCCACTGTCACTGAGCCAAGCCTGGATGAAAAACCTTTAAATGTTTGTCTACACCTTAAGTGAAAGATGAATATGAACAAAACAAAGAAATATTTTGAAAGTGCAGTCTCCCAGAATTTTTCTTTGATTGTAGAAGCTATTCAGTATACGTTATCTACTTCATTGCCTAAATCCATTTCAAGGAATTTATATTTAAAAAAGGTTTGTGAAAACAAAACTAAAGGGAAATTCAAGTTCTCAATGCCACACGTATATTTGCAGCATAAAGAAGTTATTAAGGAACCATAGTGTTAGAATAACTGCATTGGAAAGTACCAACCGAATGTAGAGTATACCATTTCAAAGAAAGGAATATATTGTTAAACTAGGTATACAAGTTAATTTTTATTAAAGAGCACTTGATGGAAATGGTGGAGGCAGCGGAGGATTGGCATAAGAGAAAGTATTGCGTCTGGTAAAAGCAAGCCTTGTATTTTTCAGAGGAGATTTAGGAAAATGTATAGCAGGTCCTCAAATATCCTGGTTTTGTCAAGCATCATTTTATTATAGCATTGATGAGATTTTGTAGGAAATTGACTCTTGTTTATATCAATTAGCCTATTGTAAAAATTTTTTCATTATACATTGTTCCGCTGCAGTTCCAATTATCGATAATGTTAAATGAGGACTTCTGTACACAATTTCTTTACAAACAGCCAAATCACTTATTGTCACATCCATGTAGATAGTGTTGGGGCCATTTAAAACATATTTATGTCTCCCCCCTGCCCCCAAAGTTTAATGTAAAATTGGAGAAGTCATTAGCTCTGCCCTAACTGGTACTATATATATATATATATATATATATATATATATATATATACACACACACACACACACATATATATATATATATATTTTATCATTAGAAAATGACACAAAACATGGCAGCTTGCTACCCATAGGGTCCCTCTGTAGGAAGAAATCTTTGTTAATTCAAATAAGCTGATATTAACTTTAATTCAATGAATTTTTCAACTGGTTCTTAAATATTCAATATCGGTCTGTTTTTAAGGTAGTTATTTGAATGTAGTTTGCATAGAGCATAAAATAATGAAGACTTCCAAAGGAAAGGTAGAACATTAAAAACTTTTCTCTATAAATTATAAAATAAAATTCTTAATATCTAAATTATTGTAATGGTTACTAAAATTAGCCTACTCCTCCCCAACAAGGTCTCATAAACCACAGTATTTTGTTCCAGTTTCAGATTTTAAAATTGAGAGTATTAAACATCATACCAAAACTATAGTATCTTAAAAAAATCGATTTCATCAAAATAACCATTAGATGAATCTTTGGCTTTTAAATATTTTAAACTTGAAGTCAGAATGAAAGATAGAAAGTTGTCAGAACGAGATTGAAAGCATTTGTAAAGCCACATCCTGTATAATAAAAGCCTAATATGCAAATTGACCGAACGGCAGAATGACCGGTCGCTATGATGCACACTGACCACCAGGGGGCAGGTGCTCAACAGAATCTTCCCCCAGCCTGCAAGCCCCAGGCCAGCCAAGGCGGATGCCAGCAGCCCCACAGACCGGCCCTGATCGCTGGCCAGGCCTAGGGATCCTTCCCGTGCACGAATTTCGTGCACTGGGCTCCTAGTGTTCCTTATAATCAAGGAGATGTGGCTGAGATGGAATAGAGTGACTTTCATTTCTTTTACAAAGCAGGGTAGAAAGGTGGCCACGGTGCCAACAGCCTCCCCTCACTGCAGAAAGAATGGGGTGGTGTCTATTATTAGGGGGATCATCTGAAAGCCAAAATAGCAACTTCAGCAAAAGCAGTTGTACTGATTATAGAACCTTTGTCTGCAGAGGTGCTTGTTAGGGACAACGAAAAGTCTCTCGTGTAATTAGATGATGTTTGAAACGTGGAAAACAAAAGAGAACTAAAAAAAGAATCCTCAGTAAACGCAACTAGATGATGGCATATATAATTTTTTTTTTTTTGCAGGTAGCTTTTTAATGTTTACAAAAATCTTTTTTTCTATTTTGAAAATTGAGGCTTGTTTACATTGATTGCTGAGATAATTCAGAATTCTTAACTAACGTCAAAACTACAGTGTCAACCATTGTAGTTTATAGTTCCCTTCAGAGTAGTTTCGGGGTTTTTAGATCACAGCTTGAAATTTCTGACCAATTTAAAAAAAACAAGAGAATAAAAGCACAGTTTGACAAAGCAGATTTATAATTAATTTTCATTAGCTGAGTCTTTAATAACTGCTTGCCTTTTGGCCATACAACACCCTGTGTAGCTGCTATACTTGTAACTGTTTAAATTTTTCTTTGGTTGAAAATATCAGCGTCTCCCTGGCCATTGAAATGATCTTGTTTGTTTACAGCAATACTTCTGTGAAACAATTATTTATTTGTGAAAGAGCTCTCCTCAACTGTGTTCATCTTTTTCTTTTTGCTTAGAATAGAACAGATTTAAATTTAAAGGAAATATGAAGGCACTTCCTTTTTTAATAAGAAGGAAATCGCCAGATGCTTCTTTCATCAGACTTAAAGTACTGAGAAGACTATTTGTAAATACAATATAAGGATTCCCGCCTTTTAAAAAGGAAGGTACAACTTTGGTGCTCCAATGCAGGGCTGTCTGAAAACTCATAAACAAAGGGAAAATAAACACTCAGCCTGGACGGTCACTTGGGTAGAAGATGGTTGTACACAGTGTTATTGCTAAAAACGTTTTACCTCTTGGTGGTTTGCATCTTTCTTTTTCATATTAATTTTATACCAAAATGCTAAATATTTATATTATTTGAATCTTGCTTATATGTTAAAATAATTAGTGGTTTTTAAAAAATAAATAAATCTGTGATTTACAATAAACAACTTGAAAATTTGTCAGCAGATGTGTATTTCCACAAGGGTTTTTAAAATCCTGTGTGAACACCATTTGTTTGTATCTAATCAGCTTGTGCTTCTTAATGTCAGAGGGGCCTATGGTACACAGTCTTACTCCAACTTGCTGCTATGCCTAGGATAGATGTGTCCTCCGCACACTGGAGCCCCTAAAATGCTCCTTTTGTTTGTTAAATGACTTAGGTTGGAATGTCTAAGTGAGGGAATTCTAGATTGTTTAGGCTGGGCTAAAGTAACATGTAGCCATAGTGTCTTAAGACACCATTTGAAATGGTCGTATTTTCCTTTTATTTGATATCCTTAGCCACCTCAAAATAGATTAAAATTTAGTCCTGGCCTTTTAATGCCAGGAATGTTCTCAGGTTCCTCTTGGAGTGTTTGGTGCTTCAGTACATTTATACATAGTATGTTCTCATCTGCTTTTCACCTGATTCCTGCTCACTTCTTAGAATATGCTGTGAGTCATTCTGTATATATTTTTTAAAACTTGGAAGTGTCTGAATTATTTGGTTGTAGTAAAACTTTTTACTTGCAAGGCATGGTTGGGGGGTTGTAGTTTGGACTCAAATGATGATCTCTTGGAAGAATTAATGAACTTGACCTATATGTGGGACTTCAGTTGAACGCCATAGCTGCAATGAAAATCAGACCAGAGAACTCTTGATATGCAAGGTGATTCATTCTGCTGTAATAATCAGAACGGATAGGTGCTCCCTGGCTGTTTCCCTGCAGTCACCACATGGTGCAGTGGAACAAGCCTCGGTCACAACTTTCTCTCCGGGAATCCTCTGCTCCAGACCTCCAAGGCTCCTTACTGCCTCCAGCATCAAGTCTAGTCTCTTCTACCTGCTCCCCACGGCCTTATGTAATGTTCCTTTCCTTCTTCATTCCCTACAGCTTTATTTTTTTCATTGCCACTATTATCCATCACAAATCTCATTCATGACACACGGGCAAGTTCATTTCCCTTGCCAAAAACACTTTCTCCTATAGCTACTGAAATCTTGGCAACTCAAACTTAACTGTTCTATAAAGCATCTCCCACGCCCCCCCTCAGATATACACTTACAAATGTATACTTACCACATATATTACTATTACCTACTAATTGTTTCATGTGTTGTTTTTTCCAACTAAAACTGAAGGTAGGGACTGCACAGTGCTTAAAAATCATTATTTTTCAAATAACTGTTGGCCCAGAAAGAAACTCACTATAGACTGATTCATTTGCCTCTCAGCATAACCATTATTGCTTGTCTCATTTTCGGTTCTTATAAGTGTATTTCTAGTATCACATGATCTCACTCATCTAGGGGAAATGATGAACAACATAGACTGATGAACAAGTACAGACTGTCAGACCTCAGAGGGAAGGTAGGGGAGGGTGGGGATAAGGGAGATAGATCAACCAAAGGACTTGTGTGTTTGCATATGAGCCTAACCAGTGGGGTGGGGGCATGCATGGGGAGGGGTTTGGGATGGGAATGGGGGGGATGAGGACAAATATGTGATACCTTAATCAATAAAGTAATTTAAAAAATAAAAAAATAATAAAATAAAAATTTTTAAAAAATAATTATTTTTCAAATATAATAATGTCATTTTGGCAAGCCATCCAGATATGAAAAGAAGATTAATTACTCAGAACCCTAATGGATATTATCTGACATAACATTTCACCTATACTACTTAAAAGTTTATAATTTATTTGATGAAATCTGAATGCTTGCCATATACCAAGTATATTGTATCTATCAACTTCAGCCCCAACAAATTTGTATTAGTTATGCATAAATATGCAAATGTGTAAAATCAAAAGTGAATCAGAAAATATAAACTGCTGCAGCAAAGATTAGTGATTTTAAGGTATTCAAGGCTGGTGGTAAAAACAGTAGTCTTATAAATTCTCTTATGATTAATCCACTAGCTATTTTTGCCTTTTCTCAAAGTTCTTTTGCAAGAATAATAAAGATATTTTTGTTTCATTAAATGCTGTAACTTTTCCTTTGTAGTTCTCATTAGAAGTATGATTTAATGGTCTACTGTAAATTAATACAACAATTCACTTAATTGGACCTATTTAGTCAAATTAAATGAATTCATTTACTAATTTAATTAATAGTTCAATTAAAGGGCCTATTTAACTAATACTTTTATAAAGATAAGATTTATAATTATAAAAGTAAAATTATAAAGATAAAAGTAGGTAGGTTGTAGTAATAGTTAGAAAAGTCCCAAAAGATATACCATCACTTGAGAAAAACAAGAGAACACTTTGCCAAGTACTGCTTTTCAGAGACAACTCAACTAAACACACTTTCAGATATGCTGAATTCAGCCATTTACTTAGACTCAAAGATACATTTCCATCAGTAAGAGCCTACCTGTTTCCTTGAGTCCACCTTAAAGTGAAAGAATATCAAGTAGTCTAATTAAATTAATACTGGCTTTAATCAAGAAGCACGTTCCTAAAGATGTTTGTTCATTCATTCTACAGGCACTTTTTTAGAGGCATGTTAAGAGCTAAACATGACAGACCCTGGGAATAAAAACAACTCACAAGTCAGTAAGTCAAATGGTGTGAGTATAAACAATGTGATGAGTGCTAGAACAGAGGTAGGTAATGATGGGGATTCTAAATTGAGGATTTAAAAAAAAACTCAATTTCCCCTTCTGCTTTTGGTCTTTTCCACTGAACTGCTAAGCATTCACATGAATTGCAAACACCTTTCGGTCGGCCAAAAATAGCATTAAGTTTGTATAAATTGTCTTTTGGGACCTATTGCCTTTAAGTAGTTTTAAACCAATAATTCAATTAATAGCAACAATAGTTTGCATTTACAATTTTCTTGATAATTCATTTTTTTAAACACTGAGTATCCTCAGAAATGTGGTTTATAAGATGTCATTTTCAGTTCTTGCTTGTTGCTTTTATGAGATCCATGGGTTTTGTTCTCAGGTAGATAAATGAAGGTTAGTATATAGAATAACTGTGATTTTATCTGGGAAAGATAAGTGATGAGATTTAAAACAGAGGATACGCTACCCTATCCCCCCACCCCAAGGAGTTAAAAATGACTTCTCTAAAGGGATCTGCAATCTTACCTGCCGGGGGAAAGATTTTCAGGACTGTCGGGCTGCTCCCGCTCAGGGTTCTCCCCATCATGACTGCATTCAAGTATTTCTTCATTCTGAAGTGAAAGAAAGTTTGGTAAGATACACTATGTTATTTGTGGGGGAGCACTAAATCTGTATCTTTCTTTCCCCCAATTTCTTTGTTTGGTATTGATTTTGCTTTTACTTCTCCAGATGAACATCATATCCAGTTTCTCATCTTTTTCTTTCTGTGGATCTGTTATTGTTGGCCCTTCACGATTCTTTTAGGAACAATGAAAACTCATCCTGAAAAGCATGTATTCCTTTTCCTTAATGATAGGCTATTAACATTGTTCTCCTCCCTCTTCCCTGATGATTCACAAAAAAAAACGGTTCAGAGTTTGAGCTGAAAGATAAAGAGGTCATTTGACAAAATATCTTCATTCCTTTTCTTCTCTTTGGGGTAAGAAATCAAAGTCTGGAGAAGTTGCGACCTGCCTGAGGCCAGAAAGAGCTAGAGGCAGAGACGACCTAAGTCTGGTGTCCACTTTCACAGGCTCGGTATCACCTGTCTGTGCTAGCACTCCACCTCCTAAAGCAGCTGGTTCCTTAGGATGCGCGATGTGGCCACCAGTGCAGGCCGGAAGCTGTGGAACAAAGCCCTGCCACACAACATGCCAGCTGAGACCTTGGGCAAGGTCACTGAAAGGTCACTGAACATCCTGCCACGGCCCCTATGCACTGTCTACCTCAGTAAGGCTGTGGCTCTTTTTCAGAACGATACTAGGCATTTAATTCTCAAAAAGAGGCAAGACTTGCTGCTCAGTTTGATGTCAGGAAAATATAATTTTAACAAGGAAGTGAATTGGTATAACATTGGTAGCAATGAGCCTATCACAAAAGTGTTAACAAATAATGAGCAAATAGATAATTGGCCATCATTTGAGTTCTTCTCCTGCCAGGTTCTGTTTAAATGAGTTATTTTACATTCTATAAAAGAAAGGATAGATTTGGAAAGGGCTCTCTTGCAAAAGAATTATAAGTTCAGGAAAATTTAATTAATAAACATAAACATTCCTGGTAAATTAGAGCTGGCAGTTGAAGAATGAGCTTTTCCCAGACTAAGAAACTGATGGGAAGTCTTGCAAAACAGGTGGGAGTGAGATGCTTCTCAACCTATTGACGGTAAGAAGATAGTCCTCTCCCTCGATTAGCAGCCAAGTTAAGGTTCCCTGAGTATCCACAATGCCAGCCACAGGGACAGCAATGAAAAAATGTCCAGTAGATGAAAGGAAATCACGGGTCTTCCATATTTTTCATAGATGTCTTCTTGAATCTGGTATCACATCCAGAAAGCAAGCTAACAAATAAAGGAGTATTTGGGACACTAATTTTGCTAATTCAGCTCTAAAATACAAAGGGAATCTTACATTCCAAGTTTATATATATTTTTCTTTTAAAATAGGATATCATTTCAGTAAGAATCTAAATTTTTCATTTCCTCTATTACATATAGTTGACCAGAGACAAGGATATATTTTTCATTTCAGTTAATATAGAGAAGTAAATGCCAATCCTTGGATTCAAACCAATGTAGTTACTTTCACCACACTATCCAAGACAGCTCTTTGTTCACATTTTCTAGATGATGTTGAACTAATTACCATGGCAGTTAATGTTCCATTGCATCCTTTTCTAGTTCTCCCTGAAATGCCTGCTGGGCTTTGAGCCCCAGCCTTATTCATCTTTGGATCCTTAACGTGAATCCAGGGCCTTTGTATAGAGTAACCGCTGCTATTAACCAAACTTCCTCTCACCATGAAACTGCTAAAATGAATTGTGCTCTTTCCAATTCTATTGATCTTTGTAAGTGTGGTGCATTGTAGGGTCTCTTGTTTCATGACAACTTAGTGATGGGAAAATAACGATGATTCAAGGTGTAGATGTGGATTTTGTCATCTTTTACACTAAATGATGACATCCCTCTAATTACACTTTGTCATGCATGGTGTCCTCATGAGCTTCCCGAAATGCCTGGGCATGGACTGGTTGTGTCAACCCATGTTCCTGTGGCTACATGTCAGACAGCTGATGTCAGGGCAGAGGAAGAGTCCTCTGCCAACCATGTGATGGAGTACAACACTGGTACGGTTGAGATGTGATGGGAAGGATCCACAGCAGATCTGAGGACTGCTCTAATAAAAACCTCAGTGAGGTTGTTAACTACAGGCATACCTTGGAGATGTTGTTGGTACTGTTCCAGACTATGGCAATAATGCAAGACTCAAAATAAAGTAAGTAGCAATCTTTTTGCTGGTGGAGGATATTGCCTTCAATTTGTAAAAAATGGAACATCTGTGAAGCACAATACAATGAGGTATGCCTGTATACTAAGGTTTTTGCTAAGGTTTAGACAGATTAGTGTTTAGTGCAGTGGCTTTCAAATTTCGACCACACCCATAAGAAAAGCATTTACATCATAACACACACACATTTCTTGGCACAGGGCTCCTAAAACCTTTGGAATTGCCTAAATAAGAGCAATAAAGATTCTTGATAGTCATAAGAAACCCTTTCAGCCACACCTGAGTTTATGTTCATGAGGTGACTTCTAGAAAGGCCCTAAGGCTGGTTACCAGTGAAACCAACCACATAATTAGAGGGTTTGAACTTTCAAGTCTCACCACCCCTCTACCCCCACAACACACACACACCACTCCCTCACAGGCAACAGAGAGAGGCTGGAGATTGAATTCAATCACCAATGGCCCATGGTTTAATGAATCATGCCTATGCAATGAAGTCTCCATAAAAACCCAAAGAGAGATTCCTGGTTGGTGAACATGTGGAGATTGGGGTAGAGTGGCTTACTCAGAGAGCATGGACATTCTAGCACCTTCCACATACCTTGCCCTATGCGTTTCTTCCATCTGTCGGTTCCTGAATTATATCTTTTTATAAGAAACTGATAATCTTGTAAAATGTTCCTTGGAGTTCTACGAGCTGCTCAATCAAGTTAACCTAACCCAAAGAGGGGACCCTGGGAACCTCTGATCTAGAGGTGATTTAGTCAGAAGCACCAGTGACAGCCTGGACTTCTGACTGGTGTCTAAGGGGGTGAGGGAGGTTTATAGGACTAAGGCTTTAACCTGTGGGATCTAATGCTATTTCCAGGTAGACAGTGTCAGAATTGAGTTAATTGCTTGGTAGTGTTGGGAAAACACTTGGAGTTGTCCTCAGGGCATCCCAAAGGGGGTATCTTCTCAGCCAACTGGTGCTTTAAAAGGGAACCAACTCATAAACTACCCTATTGGGAGGCCAATCAGGTGGAAAAGCCCTGTGCCCTTTACGTTCATTTTATTCTGAAGAAAAAAGGTGGCAGGCAGCCTGGCAACTGCTGTGGGCCCAACATCACTCTCCAAACCTTTGCTTCCACCCCAGCCTCTCTCCCAGGTCAAGTGACACCACCCCCCACACAGCCTGTCTAGCAGTACCCTTCATATGACTTCCTGTGTCTTCCCAACAAGCATATAATCTAATTGTTTTGTTTCCCCTATATTTTGAAGAAAGATGTTTTAAAATTAAGGAAAACAGGATACGTTCCTAACTTGAAGGAATTTTGTAAAAAAAATTTTTTTATTTCTCTGAAGAATATATCTTTTTAAAAGTATTCATCGTTTTAAAAGTACCCATATTCTTTAATAGCTAGTTTTCAGTTGATTATTAAAATTTCTTTTTCTTCCCAAAAGGAGAGATAGCAACATTTAAACTGAATCAAATTAGCTTTCCTTGAAGTTAAATGATTTCATTTTGTGATTGTCAGGATGCTTGGAAAGCAATTTCAGCTCCAACTCTTTTGAAGTGATACTGTCTGGTAATTTAAGATGAAAGTATTATTTATTATCACACTTCTTAAAAGGAGAAGCTATTAGACCTCACTCTGAGAAAAGGTCAGGCAGATAAGGGGTTGAACCATTTAAGGTAAGAAAGAGTGACCATTCCAAGAAGTGTTTAAGGTGAAGCGTTTTCTGGCATTGTAAGTTATAAAAACCCAAGATAATAAATACAGTGTTATGACAAGAACCACTGAGATTACAGAAGGGTGGGGTGCAGGTGAGGACAGTGGGAAAGACGGGAAAGGCGACCTCTCCAGCGGGCAGTCCTCTCTGGCCTCAGTCCGATGGCCTTAGAGACACAGTCCAGAGTGGAAACCACCGGCCTTGGAAGGGCTGGCTCTGCCTCCCCTTCTCCATAGCTGGACCTCCCGGGGGGAAAAGGAGAAACCTTCTCTTTTTTATTTGTTTATTTTTGAGTTTTAGTGGTTCTGATGTGGAGAATAGGAAGAACTTTTGAAAAACAAGAACCACTTAGAAAATCTATCCTGGGAGCGGATTCCCTGCTGGTGGGTCTGCCCTGTTTGTTTCCTCCCTCTGACCCTTTCCAGCACATCTTGCCTTGTCCTGCTCTTCACGGATACTGCCTGAAGAAGGCATGGCCCGAAGATTCCTTTGGCTACTAGGGCAGCCTCTTTAAAAATGGCAAGTGCCTGTTTGGAGGGTTAAGGGGCTGTCTTTCGCTCATCATCCACACATTGCTGTGAACCAGCTCATTCAGATTTTCTCCTATCTCTAGTCCAGATCAGCTGCATTGGGTGGGGCTTTCAAAAGGGAGGGGAGGAGAGAGGAAGGTTTTAGGACATTTTATAGACTGAAGCCCTTTGGAGAAGAAGGGCAGGCTTAAGGAGACAGGCTGGAACGGTCTTTATGCTTTGTGGACATGGGAAATGATTAGAGAGAGATAGGGGAATGGGTCCCACATGCAAACATTGCCTATTTCAAAATTTCTCCAGGGTCTGATTTACCTATCATCTTAAATTTCCCAGCTAGCATTGCTAGTAATTAGTTCAATGTTTTACCACTTAAGCTGGTTTTTATAGGCTGAATGAATATTCTAAACACTATTTGTAGTATTTTGTTTATGGGGAAAATGACTCCTTAAAAAACTGCAAATGTTGCAACATTATTTTAACAATGATTTGCAAGTCTGTAATTCTGAATAAATTATCAAAAAGTGAGGAACACATCACAAGGTACCTTTCTCTCATTTCCAAACCAAGAAATGTGAAGGAAATAAGTATATCAGAACATTAAAAAGAAGTTCCCCAATATGTTGGGAATTTTCTTTGGCTGTTTGATTTCATGTAATTTTAACCTCAATGCATAAATGTCAATGTAATTTAATTTTTATATGTCTGTAAATCTTAGAACCGAAATAAAATCACAAGTTTGGAAAAAGTGTTTTACTAGAGTAATCTTTGGTCCCTAACCTAATTCACAAATGTTTTCCACATAACCTCAAAGCCAACGTGTTGACTCTCATTGCTGTGGGGAAGGACACAGCCTCTGGGGCAGAGTTAGCCCAGCTAACAGAAAGAGAGGGTGTTGGCTGCTGTTATAGATCTATAAAACTCTACAAATGCTGGACTCAGCCTTCATAAAACCTCACTTTCTACTCTTCCCCCTGAATACTCTATAGTGGCCAACAAATTCATCCAACGAGGAATCCAAGATGAAAACCTCAACGTTATTTTCAATATCTCCCTTTATTCCCTTAGTAAGTCTTTTCCCTTTTCCTCTCTGCCTTGATCTACTTCTTCATTCATCAAACTTTCTCTGACAATGCAGTGTATTCCAGGTGCTTGGGAGAACATCTAGATTACTGGGTATGAACCCTGTCCATCTCCCTTTTTGATGCTGCCATTAGTAGGCTCTCAACACTCACCTAGACCGTGACAAATGTGGGCAGCTGGTCAGTCTGCCTACCTTCATCTAATCTCCTTTTCATTATCCCACCAGAGCTGTCTTTCCAATACATAGGTGCCCTCCCTGGCAGCAACCATCAACCAAAGCCTTCAGCAACTTGTCTTTGGTCTATCTTCCTAGCTTTCTCAAACCATTCCCAGATAGCCTATGCCCCTTCCTGGAATGTCCTTCTTCATCTTATCTATCTTTCAAAGTTGTATTTATTCTTTAAAGTTAAGTTCAAATGCCACCTCCTAAAAACATTCCAAATATACTTGTTATGCACTGCCCTTTAATATGTTATGTTCCTTTTTCTCAGAGATATATCATTTTGTTTTATAATTATTGGAAATAAGTTGTTTCATTCATGAAACTTGTAAGTTTCCTAAGTTTAAGCCCATGTTAGAATTGTTTCCACATGACCCAGAACATTGCTCTGTTATATATTAAATTGAGCTGAGTAAGCTACCCTAATTGGACCTATCAAATATTTCAGTTATGTCAAATTTTTATTGGTCAAAGAGAAAAGCCAACAGTGGTCTTACTATTATTTTCTCTTTTTTTAGCTCCTTTAGTGAGAATACATTCTCATAGATTATATTAATCTAATCATGACATCCTGCCTTGAATTCTGGATTCTATTTTATCTGAAGAGTTCCATATTCACCTTAATGAGTTCACCTTTATCCCAAGTCCTCATGGCCTATGAATATAGCCTCCAGCCAATGTGACCAAAGGTGGTCCTTGTAGCACCTGCATTCTTGCCACCAAATGTGCAAGTTAAAATTTCAGATTCCTGGACCCTACTCCTGAGTCAGAATCACTGAGGATGGGGCCAGAGAAGCTGCATTATTAATAAGCTTCACAGGGCCGAAACCGGTTTGGCTCAATGGATGGGGCGTCGGCCTGCGGACTCAAGGGTCCCAGGTTCGATTCCGGTCAAGGGCATGTACCTTGGTTGCAGGCACATCCCCAGTAGGGAGTGTGCAAGAGGCGGCTGATCGATGTTTCTCTCTCATCGATGTTTCTAACTCTCTATCCCTCTCTCTTCCTCTCTGTAAAAAATCAATAAAATATATATTTTTTAAAAATAGCTTCACAGGGCTGCAGTATATAGGGAACCTTGAGAATCTTCATTCTAGAAATTCTTCAGAGAGCTTGGTTGGGGACTGCCTCAAGAATTTGGTGGAACCCTCCTACAAAGGTATGTCTGTGGTTCCCTGTCTTTGGACACGTAAGAATTGGAGGCAAAGAAATGTGGACTTTGAGAAGTCTGGAGCCAGCTTGCTCCCTGCAGGCTCAAGATCAACCATCCCACATAGAAAAGAAAAGAAAAAAAAAAAGAACTTGGTGGATTCTCTGAATCTCTTATTTAGCTCTAAGAATGACTAAACTTCAAACATCATGGGAGGTGAACACTGAAATGTACTTATAGTTCATACAGTTCTCTTGCTGAGAAGTAGAAAGGCAAATGAAAGCTCATGGGATTCAAAGGAATGAGAAAGAAAGGAACTGAATTGGGCCCTAATCTGTTATCATTGGGCAAAAAGGTACATATTTGAGATGAGGAAAAGATATTCAGTTTAGGGCCTGCATCTGACTTTCCTTCAGCTCCTTTTCATCTTTTACACAGAACATTCTATCTATAAACATTAGACTAAATGGGAAACTAAAATTACCAAGAACCTGCTCGATGCCAGGCATCGTGCAAGGTACTTTCCATATATTTCTCATTTAATAGACCATCTGTGAGGCTACTTTTAAAAAAAATATTTTTATTGATTTTAGAGAGAAAGGGAGAGGGAGAGATAGAAACATCAATGATGAGAGAGAATCATTGATTGGCTGCCTCCTGCATGCCCCCAATGGGGATCGAGCCCACAACCCAGGCGTGTGCCCTTGACCAGAATCGAACCTGGGACCCTTCAGTCTGCAGGCCGATGCTCTATCCACTGAGCCAAACCAGCTAGGGCTACTTTTTTTAATCCCCATTTTGCAGATGAGGAAATCTAGAGTATGAGAGATTAGGCAAACTGCTAGGTAAGTAGATTAAGTAATCAGGTGGATAGGTTAAGTTAGATAGGTAAGTAAACTGCTATTACATAAATGGCTAGTTTCAAATCCCAGTTCTACCATATACTAGCTGCATGACCCTTGGGGAAACTCACTGAACTTCTCAGTCTCAACAGCATCAGGGACAAGACGAGGGACACACATCATCTCACTCACAAGGTGCTGAGGACTTGCAATGACCTGGGGCCCCTGCACCGCCCAGCACAATGTCTGGCCCTCAGTCAGTGTCAGCAACCATTCCCTCACCTCTTCCAGCCTCGGCTTTTTTTGTTTTTGTAAATTTTTGCTCAGAGCCTGAAAAGGCCTCTGCTACTTTCAATCATGCTAATAGGTGCCCAGGGGCACTGTTGGCACTCACAGCCAGGAGCACTTCCTTCATCCTGAGGGTTCCCTCAGGAACAAGGAATTCTCATCTGCCTCTGGCCTCTTTCCAGCTCCTCAGAGGCTGTGATGTGATGTGAGCAGCCGGGGAAAGCAGCCCCATGAGTCATGCTTTCAGCTTCCAGCTTCCAGCTGGCCACGGGAAGGACAGGAAGTACCACATCACCACAGCCAGCAACCACAGCCAGGCTCCACCTTTCCACCGCAGGGCTCTCCCAGACCAGGTCAGCGCATGGCCACGCGGCTGCCAGATGGTCCCCAGAGAGTCTCGGCAACTTTGTCACGTTTAATTTGCCAAGTTCCTGCGAACCTGAATGACAAGGATCACTGACGGAACACCGTTTTTGAATCCGGTGATGATAAAATCAGATCGTGATTATGTGTCAGGTAGTGAGTATCAGGGACCCTAGTAGCAATCATGAATGGTGTTGGTTTATAGATTTGTTTTTTTTCTGTGAACATTTAGTCTTGAGGACAAGGAAGGGCATTTGTCACAATGTTATGGTTCACGCTTCTAGACTGGCTGTAGTTTCATTTCATCTTTGAGTTCTAGGCTGAAAGCCAAAAAGACGTCAGAATTGTCGCCTGGAGTCCGATGCATGTTCGCTCCGTCTTGGTCATCTGTGTTGGACAGTGGCCACAGGACACATGCAGCAATGACTGTTCTTCGTGCCAGTCCACCTCCTTCTCTCCCTCTTACTAACCTATGTGTTAGAGAGGACAAGGGTTTCCAGGTCTGGGCCTTCTTTCAAATGCTATTTTTGCTAAATGTTAAAATGTATTTTGCAGACCAGATGAAAACAGGATGAGCCTGACAAGCTCCCAATCAGATACATGTAGCCAACTGCAAGGAAGTCCACAGGTGCCGCCTTTCTCCGCTGGCACCGTTGCTGCTCCCCGCTGCTCCTTAGTCCATTGGAGGCTTTTGTTTATAGGAACTTGAGGGGCTCATTTTGCTTTTATGGAAATGCCATCTAATTACAAATAGCTGTAGATGACCAGGTGCTTCTGATGAACTGAAAATACGCATCTGATCTGTGGGACACTTCATGGGTTTCCCCATCAATGCTCTGGTCATGTAAATGATTACATATGGATGCATTAAAAAAAGTAAGAAGAGTGGGGTTTTTCCCCCTTTAACTTGAATATTACCCCTGTATATTGCATTGAATGAGAGATTTCCCATATTTCCATCAGAGTAATATACTTTTGCTTTAATTCTTAAGCATAAGTGAATCCTATATAATAAAAGGCTAATATGCAAATAGACCAAATGGTCGAACAACCAAACAACTGAACAACCGGTCACTATGATGTGCACTGACCACCAGGTAGTTTTGGTTCTGGGTCGCTTGGTTTCTGGTTGGTCAGACAGACACTGTCTCCAGGATGCCGGATTAGGGGCCCAAACTGTATCTTAGTCTGGAGGGTTGAAGAATGCCTGCAGGACAATACAAGACATCCTTGAGTGACAATCCCTGGTCTGGTATTCTTTGTGCATTGGCCTTGCTTGTCTCATATGTAAATGTGCCGGCTATGGGAAACTCAAATTTGATCCCTGAATGCAGCTCCTTGGAGTGCATTCTTCAGGACTGGATAAAAAGAGCTGTTTATTTGACTTAAGGAAATTAAACGCTTACAGAAATGAAGAAATATAACAAATGTCAATGGCATGAAACTGCCTGTCCTGTCCCAGGCAGCCTTGCACCAAGCTGGGTTGGGAGGCATTGTTTTCTAACTGCAGCTTCTTTGCTTCCTCAGGTTTCAGCATTTACTAACCACACACAGCTTCTCTCCTGAAACTCTGCTCTGCTTCCTCCAAGGAATGCACTTTCTGGAGCACCAGGATGGGAGTCATGATGGGAAATGGGACTGGCACCCCAACAACCTGAGCAACCACGAGGTTCCCATCGGACAGGCATACCACCTTCACTGAGGAAAACAAGCAAGTGAGCTCATGGTTTCCAGTGGAAGTGATCTGGGACCAGCAAGACTGAGTGACAAAGGTTTAGCTGTGGGACTCAGGGGCCAGTCTATGGCTAACGGTGTAAAGACAGACTAGTATGCTTGGGGCTATATGGGAAGAATTACTAGTTTTATCTATGAGCTGTTTGAATAAGACTCCCACTGCTTCTCTTCAATGTTTCTTCAATGATTTATAATTTTCTGAGTACAGGTCTTTTACATCCTTGGTTAAATTTTTCCTAGGTATTCTTCTTTTTGAATTAATTGTGAATGGGATTGTTTTCTTAGTTTCCCTTTCTGATAGAACACTATTGGTGTAGAAAAATGCACTGATTTCTGGATATTTATTTTGTATACTGCTACATTGCCGAATTCCTTTATTAACTAAAGGAGTTTTACTTCCTCCTTTCCAATTTGGATGCCTTTTATTTCTTCTTCCTGTCTGATTGCTGTGGCTAGGACTTCCAGTACTGTGTAGAATAAGAGTGGTAAAAGCGGACATCCCTGTTTTGTTCCCGAACTTAAGGGACACACTTTTAGGTTTTGCCCATTGATATGATGATGTTGGCTGCGGACTTGCCATATATGGCCTTTATTACATTAAGGTATGTTCCCTCTATTCCCACTTTGCTGAGTTTTTATTATAAATCAGTGCTGAATTCTATAAAATGCTTTTTCTGCATCTAGTAATATGATCATGTGGTTTTTAATCCTTCATTTTGTTTATGTGGTGTATCACGTTAATTGATTTGCAGATATTGTACCAACCTTGCATCCCCATAAATAGAATATATTAAAACCAAGAAAATAACATTGGCACAATACATAGAGCTTACTCAGAGTTCACCAGTTAAACATGCACTCTGTGTGTGTGTGTGTGTGTGTGTGTGTGTGAAGCTCTATGCAATTTTTTTCATGTGCTTTTTATACATAAACTATACTCTGTTCTACCATTTTTTAATCCTCACCTGAGGATATATATTATTGACTTTAGAGAAAGTGGAAGAGAGAAAGAGAGAAAAAAACATCAACCAGCGGCCTCCCGCACGCACCCCAACTGGGCACCGAACACGCAACCCAGGTATGTGCCCTGACCAGCAATCAAACCAGCAACATTTTGGTGTATGGGATGATGCTCCAACCAACTGAGCCACTTGGCCAAGACTGTTCTACTAATTTTAAATAAGAAGTCAGATTATGAGAATGAATAAAATGACTTCCTTCAATAAAACAATATCTACCAACAATTATGTGTATGACCAGTTTTCCATATCTAGTTGTAATTAAGAAAGAAAAGGAAGAAATCCTACAAACCTCAGCTCTTGGGAGCACTAGTCCATGCTACATGCCTTTATAGGAATATTTTCTGGAGCTGATGATAGGCATGAAACAGGGGAACCTGGCTTATTAATAATTATGGCAGCAACATTCTCTCATGTCAGAAACCTCTACCGGTAAAAGGAAAGTGATCTTACCTTGCCTTCATATTTAGTCTTGTCATCTTTCTTTACCAGGGAGTCCAAATCTGTCTCTTCATAAGGTTCCTCAGATGTTTTCTGAAGAGAAGCTAAAGGGACAAAGAAAACTGGCCATTAATTTGGTGATTTGGCTTATAAATAACTCAGCGCTTAGCCTGAACAACAGCTGGACTGTGTTGAGGCAGTTGATAAGCAAAACTAAACTGAGTTGCTGTGATGGTTTCTGAGGTGGTAGGTAAATGTGGAGGTGAAGGAGAGATACAAACGTAGAATAGAGTCCTTGACCCCAGGCACTTGACATTGATCTGAAGAAACCAAGTCACATCCAACACCACTTGAAACATCCAACCACGACAAATCAGTAAATGATGCGATGTGGTAAAAACCATAGCTTCCATCATTCCTATTTGTAAGGCCAGCTGAAGTATCACTTTCTTTATGAAATCTTCCTTGACTTTCAAACTTCACAAATTCTTTTATGCACTGCTGCTTGAGCATTTATCATTTGTACTGTATTTGATGTCATTTTTGGATTTGAAAAGCCGATTCAAGTCTAGGTATCACATACTACTGAATATATATTTCCCATTATACAGGTAATTTGTGCTTATTATAGAAAATTTGAATACTACTAAAACCATACTATACTTGAACACTACCACTTGGTATATTTCCTTATAATCGTCTTTGAAATGCTCTTGCTCTCTCTCTCTCTCTCTACACACACACACACACACACACACACACACACACACACACACTCATACTATGATTTTATGAGGGGATGTCCATGCATGCCTTAGCCAGAAGGAGTTGTTGCTAATGTGATGATCTGGCATTTAGATTCCAGAAAAGATGGAATCACATTTATTAGTGGATAATATGACTGTGGGAAGAACCAGTGGCTGAGCCAGGGGGGAATTTGGCTTCCTTGCTCTGGCTTTCTTCTCTCCGTCACTCTATTTCCCTGCTTCCCTTTCCCACTGGCTTCTCAGACATCTGGGAGATAACTTTTTTTCAGGCTCCATGGCCACTGGCAGTAAGATTGGAACTTACTGAGAGGACTGCACTGGGGGTGATGGCTACAAGGCTAATATGGTAGGTGGTACTTTCATTCTTATTTGTCAGCGTCACTACCTTGTATCTATAGTTCCCTGGAGAAACTCACAGGATACAGGTGATTAAGCTGGGACAGGATTTGAGCATCTCTAAGTCCCACGGTCAGAATGCCATCCATCCATCTAATGTCACAGTTATATCATCCTGGTTCTTATCTGTGGTGGCCTTGATGGAGGTTGACCATCTAACTTTCAGAAGCCCCTGGCTACCCTCGGGTTCTGTGAGCCAACTGGAAGCAGCTTAGCCTTGCCATGGCTTTTTCGTGGAGGTCATATTGAAATATGTAGTGAAGTACATGTTTGCTGCCCCAGGTTATGTGACCACTGAAGCTACTCTACCACAATGGACAATCCTCTGGGCTCCTCACTTTCTGCAGGATCTCTGAAAGCTGAGAGATTCCAGGTATGCATTCACTATAATTGGCAAAACCCATGACTGAGAAGCACCTGCCCTTAACACTATTAAGTACAGTGACAAAATTAGAGGCAGGGATGTGGGAGCCATACTGCCATCATTTACATCTTGTTCTTTCATCTATGAGACACACATTATAGAGGAGTGTTTGTGCCTTAGCTTCTTCAACCAGAAAGTAGGGGATAATGAGAAAGCCTATTGGATCAGGTCACTAGGAGGCTTTAATGAGTTAATATGTACAAAGTATTTAGATCATGGTAAGCACTCAGTACATTTTAGCTATTATTATAGCTATATGGCATTAAAAATATTTTTTCACATTCCTTATTTAATTTCAGAGAGGTTAAACGTGGTACCCAAGACAACCAGCTAACAAGAGTCAGAGTTGACCTTTCAGCTCCCATCTCTAAGCTCCCTGCCCATGTTCCTTACACTGTGAAATGAGTTTATCTTGGCACAGACTCAGTTATGAAGAAATCAGACAAATGTGTTTGAAAATCCGGTTAGTGACCTGCCTGAGTAGAGTCCACGCTCAGTGGTTACTCTCCAAAACAAAAGCAGAGGATTGTTCTGCAGAATGAGCACGTTGCTGGACCAAGGCCAATGGTACCCGTTCAGACGTGATGAAGATCTATTTACTTGAGGAGGGTCATTACCTATTTTGAAATCATGTATTTGAAAAGCTGAGAAACAATCCATCATTCCTGCTTTGTTTATTTGTAGCAAACACATATCCCTTAAAATAAGGAGAGAGACAAAGTGGTGGAGGCAAAGTTATTTACTTCTAATAATTTAGAAGTAAACATAATTTAGTTTTGGCAAAGAGCCCTAGATGAGAGATCAGGAGAATCAAGTCCTGCTTCCAGCCATCCAAGAGGGATGTCTCCATAGGTGTCAGTGTTTGTGTGTATCTGTGGTATGTGCCTGTAAGTGTGTCTGAGTGTATGTGTTGAGTGTGTTGTGTATGTGTGTGTGTATGGAAAATTCAGGAAAGAAATGCACTAAACTGTTTACAAGGCTTACTTCTGAAAATTGGAATATATAAGAGACAGTTGTACTGAATGGAGAATTATCAAAAGTTCCCATAATTTTCAGATAAATAACAAATGAAAGAATTTGTTGCAAACAGCACTGCACAACAAGAAATGCTAAAAGAAGTTTTTCATCTTAAAGTGAAATGACACAAGATGGTAATTCAGTTAAAGAAATAAAGAATACTGAAAATGGTGACTAGGATGGTAAATATAAAATAATATATATATATTTTTCCCTTTCTCTTGATTTCTTTAAAAGATACATGATTGCTTATAGCAAAAATTTATAACACAATATTGGGGATTTGACATATGTAGATGCAAAATTTATGATAAGAATAGCACAGAGGATGGGTGGGAGGTGTGTGGAACTATACTGCTGCAAATTTCCTATATTTTACTACAACATTAACTCAAAGTAGATTGACACAAATTAAGGATGCATAATGATAATCCCTAAGAGAAACATCTGGGGGAAAACAATGCAAAGATGTATGTATGCTAAAAAGTCAATAGAGGGATTAAAAAGGAAGACTACAAGAAATTTGCTAACCCAAAAGTACGTAGGAAAAAAGGAACAGAGAAATAAACATGAGACAAGTAGACCACAAATAACAAAATAGTAGCTTTAAATCCAGCTGTGTCCTTAATTACATTGTATATAAATAGACTAAACACTCCAATTAGAAGGCAGAAGTTGACAGAATGTATTTAAAAAGCAAGATCCAACTATATGCTGCCTACAAGAAATATACTTTAAAAAGAAAAACAAATACAAGAATGGGAAAAGTGTCTCATGAAAACACTAAGCATGAGAAAGCTGTGATGGCTGTATTAATATACACTTTAAGACAAATAGCTTTCCTAAAGATAAGGAGGAAAACAGACATTTTATAATTATAAAAGGGCCAGTACATCGGGAAGATAAAACAACTATGAATGTGCATTTTCTTAGTAACGGGCATTTCAAATAATGAAGCAACAAATAACATATGCATCATGTCCAAGAGTGGTTTCTCACAGAATGTATGATTGTTTTAACACTTCAAAATAATCACTGTAACGCACCATATTAACAAAATGGAGGAAATCATATAATCATCTCCATATAGAGCACTAAAAAAAAGCATCTGAAAAATTTGACAATCGTTCATGATGAAAACTCTCATCAAACTAAGAATGGAAGGGAATGTCCTTAACCTGATAAAAGATATCTATAAAAACTTACTAACATCATACTTTAAGTGAAACAGGAACTCTTTCCCTTAATATTAGGAAAATGCAGCAATGTCTGCTCTTACCACTTCTATTCAACATTATACTGGAGGTCCTAGCCATTAGAATAAGCCATGGGGGGGGCGGGGGAAGTCACAGAGATTGAAACAGAAGAAGTAAAATTGTCTCTATTCATAGATAACATGATTGTATTTCCATTTAGAAATATATTCCTATTAAGAGTTATATATGGTAATTCTATTTACTATAGGGTTAAAAACCATTAAATTCATAATATCTTTTCATTACAAACTACTATGTTGCCAAGAGAAATGATAGGGGACCTAAATAAATGGAAAATTATATAATATTTATGAAATTAGAAGACTCAATATTGGTATAATAACAGTTCTCCCCAAAGTGATCTATATAGTTAGTGCAATCTCAATCATAATCCCAGCAGAAATCAAAAGAGGATTCTAAAATGTATATGGAAATGAAAAGATCCTAAAATAGCCAAAACAATCTTGAAAAAGAACAAAGTTGGAAGACCTACACTACCTGATCTCAAGGCTTAGTAATAAACTATAGTAATCAAGACCATGTGGAAGAATAAACTCAAGATGGATAAAAGACTTAACTGTAAGCCACAGAACCATAAAAGTCCTAGAAGAAAGCATAGAGAGTAAAATTTCAGACATCTCTCATAACAATATTTTTGTTGACATATCTCCTTGGGCAAGGGAAACAAAGGAAAAAATAAACAAATGGGATTACACCAAACTAAAAAGCAAAAGAAACCATAAACAAAATGAAGACAATCCACTGAATGGGAGAGCATATTCGTCAATGATACATCTGACAAGAGGTTAATTTCCAAAATATATAAAGAACTTATACAACTCCACACCAGGAAGACAAAAAATGGGCAAAGGACCTGAATAGACACTTCTCCAAAGAGGACATACAGATGACCAATAGACATGGAAAAAATGCTCAATGTCATTAATAATCAGAGATATGCAAATTAAAACCATGATGAGATATCATCTTATACCTGCCAGAATAGTTATCACCAATAAGTCAACAAACAAGTGCTGGTGAGGAAGTAGAGAAAAGAAAACTCTAGTATACTGCTGGTAGGAATGCAGACTGGTGCAGCCACTGTGGAAAACAGTATGGAGTTACCACAAAATATTAGATAGAAATGCCTTTGAACCAGTGATCCCACTTCTGGGAATATATCCTAAGAAACCCAAAACACAAAATTGAATATATGCACCCCTATGTTCATTGCAGCATTATTTACAATAGCCAAGATCTGGAAATAGCCCAAGTACCCATCAGTAGATGGGTGAATAAAAAAAGCTGTGGCCCTAGCTGGTTTAGCTCAGTGGATAGAGCGTTGGCCTGAGAACTGAAGGGTCCCAGTTTGATTCTGGTCAAGGGCATATGCCCTGGTTGGGGGCTCAATCCCCAGTGGGGGGCGTGCAGGAGGCAGCCAATCAGTGATTCTCTTTATTGATGTTTCTATCTTTCTCGCCCTCTCCCTTCCTCTCTGAAATCAATAAAAATACATTTTTTTAAAAAAAAGCTGTGGTACATTTGCACAATGGAATACCGTAAAGAATAAGGAGCTCTTACCTTTTGTGGCAGCATGGATGAACCTGGAGATTATTATTCTAAGTTAAATAAACCAGTCAGAGAAAGATAAATGCCATATGATCTCATTTACATGTGGAATCTAATGAACAAAATAAATGAGAACCAAAATAGAAACAGAGGCATGGTTACATGGAACAGACTGACAGCTGTCAGAGGGGAAGAGGGTTGGGGGATTGGATGAAAGAAAGTAAAGGGATAAATCATAGACTCAGACAATAGTATGGTGATAGCCAGAGGCTAGGTGGAGGTGGGCAAAGGGGGGGAAAAGGGAGGGAAAGAAACTTTGCTTGGGGCAATGGGCACACAATGCAATATGCAAATGATGTTTTATGGAATTGTACACTTGAAACCTGTATGGTTTTTCGAATCCCAATCCTATCTAATAAAGAGGGAATATGCAAATTGATAGTCACACCATCACAAAGATGGAGGTGCCCATAGCCACAAGATGGCAGCGCCCAGTCCCCTCAGCCCCGCCGGAGTCCCCCAGTCCTTTCAGCTCTGCTAGGGGGGGGGGGGGGGCGGCAGGCATGCAGTGCAGCTGGACCCATGCGCCTGCTGCCAGAGTCCCCCAGTCCTTTCACAGAAATTGGGTTGCCACAAAAGTTGGTTAAGCTTCTTAGGACAAAAAGCATTCAAAATATTTGAAAAGGGAATTCCAATATTTATAAAAGTGTGGACTAGACAATTCAAGGTTATTTCCACTACAACCTTCTATGATTTTGTGATATTAACATTCTGAATTCACATAGTACCAGCTGTATTGTATGTAAGCAGATATTATTGAAAGGAATGGTCATTATTATTAAAACAACTCATAAAACCACACTGTTTGTATGTCAAGGACATTCTGTGTGATTTTCCTAATGGCTAGAGATAATGCCCCTAAACCGGTAGTCAGACATCCCCCGAGGGGTCCCAGATTGGAGAGGGTGAAGGCCGGGCTGAGGGACACACACACACACACACACACACACACACACACACACCGTGCACAAATTTCATGTACCAGGCCTCTAATAAATTAAATAAAAAGAAAAATAAACCTATGTGGCATTGTAATAAGGACTTAATCTATTTCTTTAATCTTTTCGAAGAACCAACTTTACCACTCCATTGCTAATAGAATCTGGTGGGACTTTTAAAGGTCCTTAATGGAGTCTATTTTATGCAGATGTTACTTGCGCATTTGTATTATTCCTCTGCTAGACTGTGAGCTTCTCCTTGCATCTAGGCACTTAGTTTTATCAAATTTTATGAGTCCTCAATGCCTGTAGTATTTTATATCTGTGGTTTGTTTTAAATACTATCTGTCAAAACAACAACCACTGCTCATCTTAAACAACCACAATGTCTACCCTATGGGCACCGATGAAACAAAGCCACAAAGCTTCCTTCCCCAAACAACCTACCCAAGGCGGAAGGCTGGCTGGTTTTTGGTGACACCCATTTTGGGGAGGACTCAGGATGGGGGGCCACCGGTTGCACTGGACGAGTCTGTCTGGCTGCCAGTTTCATCAGACTCATTTGCCTCTTCTGAAAAATTTCCTGTACATCGCCCAGCTTCTGTAGGACTTTCTGGGCGTTGGCCTGCGGGAACAAAAGCAAATCATGAGGTTGCTCTGCACTGAGCCTGAGGACATGACTCATTCCCTTTCACCCATCTCCCCCTTTCCCCACGCCCAACCTCCCTCATAGGCAAGTCATCCCATGTCTCACCTCGCACCAGAATGTGCTTCTCAGAGTCTGAATCTCCCACTGATTGGCAACGACTGTGTTTCACTACTGCATCTCCAGCACAGGGTAGTACTCGCTAAATACATGGTAAGTGGGTAAATGTTCACTCAGCCCTGTCCATTAATGTAGAAAAGGATACCATAGGCCATGGATGAAGGGCATTAGGCCAACTTACAGAACAGGGGAATTTAAAAATAAGGAATGCACCATGAATTAAGGCCTTGATGGAGAAAAAGAGTTTAAGTGTTCTTGGGGAAAGAATTGGGTAAGTTCTGAAACAGGGTCAAGGAAACCACAGGCACCTTTAGTTAAAAAAAAAACAACCACACACAACAGCCCAGCTGTTATGGCTCAGTGGTTGAGCATCAACTTATGACTCAGGAAGTCACAGTTCAATTCCCAGTCAGGGCACATGCCCCGGTTGTGGGCTCGATCCCCAGTAGGGGAAGTGCAGGAGGCAGCCGATCGATGTTTCTCTCTCATTGATGTTTCTCTCATCAACAGTTTTTCTATAACTGACACTTCTGGCCTGCCTCCGAGATACTGGCTCCTTCCCTCAGAAGATGGCCCAGCATAAAAAAAAAAAAAAAAAAAGACAAATTTACTTTTCCAGTTGCGAAATGTGGCAACCTCTGTGGGTGTGTGCTGAGCTTGTACTTTCAGAATTAGGCATCCTCAAAGCACCCTGCATAACTCTTCTAATTCTGGGTCCCTTTTTTGATGGTTAAAATCATCCACGAGACAGATGCCAGAGTCAGCAGGACAAAGAAAAGGTACCCACTCTCCTTGATCCACCAGAGCTAGAGGGATGTCATGTTGCAAGTGAGGCCAAAAGAAACATTCAGCTGAATTCAGGCCTTGGTGAAACTCAAAGACATTTGGGTCTTGTTTCTTATTTCCTGAGCCCCTGCTTTAGAACACGTAGTCAGTTTTGGAAATGTCTGTGAGTTTCATTTCTCCCCTGGTATTTCTTCAGTTTATTTCTTTCCTACTTACATAGAGAGAAGGAGTCACACTGAATAACACTTAAATTCTTTATTGATTTCAGAGAGGAAGGGAGAGAGACAGAGAAACAGAAACTTTGATGAGAGAGAAGCATCGTTGATTGGCTGCCTCCTGCACCCCCTCCCCCCCCCCCCACACACACACACTGGAGATCAAGCCCACAACCCGGCATGTGCCCTAACGGGGAATTAAACCGGTGACTTCTTGGTTCCTGGGCTGATGCTCAACCACTGAGCTTCACCAGCCAGGCTGCACTGTATTTCTATTGGACAGGTTGGTCTAGACTAGGGTTTGGCAAACTTATCTGTAAAGGTCCAAACAGTAAAACTCTTCAGGCTTTGCAGACCATCTGGTCCCTGAGGTAACTACTGAACTTGGCTGTTGCTGCATAAAAGCAGTCATAGAACATAGAGAATTCAGAAACGAATGAGTGTGGCTGTGTTCTGATGGAACTTGACATACAAAAGTAGATGGCAAGCCCCTCTGGCCACAGGCTATACTTTGCGGACCCCTGGACTAGATTAAGTTCAGGGTCTGTGATTAAAGAGTCTCTTCAGAGAAGGTGCCCCTGGCCTCAGGAAGCACGGCTGAACAATGCACCGGAGGTTCTGAGAACACAGCTATGAGTCCAAGTCCCAAAAGGAACCAAATTCCCTAATTCAGGGTGATGGCAATGTCAGTTCGATGGTGATTAGAATTGGTGATCAGCCACTACTACCTGCCCTTGTGGCCCAGTGATGAGTTTGAGGAAATTGAGACGTGGGTGTTAACTGCTGCAGAAAGAAGAAATCTGACGGAATGAATGACTGTCAAATTGGTGATGGACGCTGTGCAGCCCTGGTGTGAGGTCAGTGCCACATGCTAGACCCCAACGACTCACCACGTGGACCGGACAGGACTCGAATCATCTTTGCCCTTTTGCATCTATCCCTTAAGACCCCAGAGTGAACCTTGCAAATGGTTCACTGAATTAAAGTGAGGCATTCAGAAGAGACCCTAAATTCCTAAGCTCAAACCAGGGGGAGGTGGGTACAAGATTAACAACTGCATTTCCCCCTTTCTCCTATTTTTACTTGCAAATCCGCTCTCCACACCACAATCTGAATTATTTTTTCTTTTTTTCTCTCAGAATTACCTTTCTGAAATCTAAATCTGATCATGTAACTCACCTGCTCAAAAGCCCTGCAGTGACACCTCACACCTCATCCTGCAGCACCAGCCTCTTCATACTTGATCCTGACCACTGCCTCCCTTGTGTGCCCCTCTGTCCCTCCCATTTTATATGCTCTTGGACCTGGGAGCACTGCTGAGGAAACGTTTGTCTTCCACTCCACTGTCAGCACCATGACTGCGGGCTCTGTACGGGATTGTGTTCTCAGGATAAAGCACAAACTGGGTACCCAGTAAACATCTGAAGAACTGAATGTTGCTATTTGCTACTGAGATTGTTTCATTCTCTACACGGGGTGCTGAGAGTGAATGAGGAAGAAAAATCAAAACAGCGGCACTAAGGGGGCAGCTCAATCGCCACGCACTAGGGAAATGCCTCGAGGAGCCTCAGAGACAGGTGGCTGCTACAAGAACAACAGTGTAATGGCTGATGTGTTGGTAATCATTATGTCCTAAATGTAGCAGATTCAACCTTTTAGACTTAGAGTACCAGCTTTTTAGAAACAAGTTTTATTTTTTAAAATTTATTTTTTAGAATGTTTTCAGATTTACAGAAAAATTACAAAATAGTATAAAGAGTTCCCATATACTCCACACTCAGTTTCCACTATTATTAACAGCTTACATTACTATGGTACATTTGTTATAATTAATCAATCAATATCGATACATTATTCTGATTTTTAAAAAATTATTAAATAAAGTATATACTTTATTAAATAAAGTACAAAATTATTAAACAAGGTACATTACTATTAAATAAAGTACATACTTTATTTAGGTTTCCTTACTTTTTACTTAATGTGCCTTTTTTCTCCCCCAGGGTCCCATCAAGATACCGTATGACATTTAGTTGTCATGACTTCCGCTCCTCTTGGCTGTGACCAGTTCTCAGCCTTTCCTGGTTTTTGATGACCTTGATGCTTTGAGGAGTATTGATCAGGTATTTTGTAGACTGTCCCTCGGTTGTTATTTATCTGATTTTTTTACATGATTAAACTGAAGTTATGTGTTTTTTTTTGCGGGGGGGAAGACCATAGAAGTGCCGTTTTTATCATATCACATCATACCATGTGCATGACTTAATACTGTTGATGTTGACCTTGATCACCTGGCTGAGGTCGTGTATTAGTTTTCTCTGCTGTGAAGTCACTCTTCCATCTCTCCCTTCCCATACTGTACCCTTTGGAAGAAAGTCACTATGTGTAGCCCCCACTTAAGGATGGGGAAGTTTTGCTCCATCTCCATGGGGGCTAAGTATCTACATAAATAATTTGGAATTCTTCTGCATGTGAGATTAGTTTCCTCCCCCCTATCTATTTATTTATGTATCCCATCATTTATTTATATCAGCATGGATTCATGGAGATCTGTTTTATACTTTGGGTTGTAATCCAATACTATTCTATCAATCATGTTGCTCAGATTGTTCCGGCTTCGGCCATGGGGAGCTCTTTCGATTGCCTCCTATGTCCCGTCACTGTGGTTTGTTTTGCTTTTTAGCAATTCCTTACTTTTTGACATTATAAGATGTTCCAAGATCACCTTGTATATTTTCTGCCCCAGTCCTAGAATCAGTCATATCTCCAAGGAGCCTCTTTTCTTGGAGAATGGTATTAGAAACCAAGCTCTGGGTGCTAGGTGTGCTCATTGATACTGGTGTCTCATTGTTTCTAGGCCCTCTCTGCTAGCCAAGTAAAGAGAACCATGTGTCTATACCAACCTGTGTATATACATATATCTTGGAATATTTCTATATGTGTAAAGTACCAGTTTTGACAACAAAGTCATTACCCCTCAGTGGATAAAACATTCTCTGACACATAGGATATTTAATCTTATAACTTAGAATTTTACTTCAAACTAAAAGAATAGATGGGCTTTGGGGATATTTTGGTCTATTTTATTCTTTTTTAAAAAATGTATTTTTTATTGATTTTAGAGAAGAAGGGAGAGGGAGAGAGCAAGAGAAACATTAATGATGAGAGAGAATCACTGATTGGCTGCCTCCTGCAGATATCCCAGTGGGGATCGAGCCCACAACCCAAGCATATGCCCTTGACCAGAATCAAACCCGGGACCCTTCAGTCCGCAGGCCAATGTTCTATCCACTAAGCCAAACCGGCTACAGCTGTTTTTTGTTTTTGTTTTTATAAAAAAATTTATTTTAGAGAGAGAAGAATGGAGAGGGAGAGAGAGAAACATCAATCGGTTGCCTCCCATATGCACCCTGACCAGGGATAGAAACCACAACCTGGGTATGTGTCTTGACTGGGAATCCAACCTGTGACCTTTCAGTGTAGTGGTATATATTTCTCCACCAGTGTCTAGTATTCCTCTGGCCAAGGCCACAGCCCTTACTAGCTGCCTCTCTTACAGTCACAGCTGCATCACTTCCTAGGTCCCCTTTGCCTTTCAGGATTAGGGTTGTAATTGCTCCCTGTTTCTTGCTAGCCCCAAGGGGCTTCACCATCCCTGTTAGATTCCCTAAATCCTGCCTGTATCTTTGTAAAAACTGCCTACATCAAGCTCCCTAAAAATAGGTGAATCAGATTCTCAAAAGGGTCCATGACTCAAAAGAGGTGAAGAAGCCTTTCAAGCAGAGGTACATGCAAAGTGATGTGGGTATCAGAGGAAGGCGTGCTATCTATAACTCACTGGCTTCACAGAAGAGTGCTCCTCTCAAAAGCAAATCAGATCAAGTTATTCCCCTGCTTAAATTCTGTAGTGGCTTCCTGCTGCTCTTAGAAGAAAGGCCGAACTCCTTAAAATGGCCCACAGAGCCCCACCTCGTCTTTCCCTCTCTAATCTTACCCCAAACATTCTTTGTCTGCTCTCTGTACTCCAGCCACGCTGACCCTTGAGTTCTGCAGTTGCGCCAGGCTCCCTCCAGCCCTGTGGCCTCTGCACACGCTGTTCCTTCGGACTGAAAAGGATCCCCATCTTCTCTACTCATTCTCTAGGCCTTGCTTCAAGTGACCCCCGGTCCAGGTCAAGTTCCGCTGTCACATACCCGATAGGACCCTGAATCCCAATTCCAGAGCACTCATTTCAGCTTTGGAACACATTTTTGTGTTTGACATTTATTAATGTCAGCCTCTCCCACTACCCTGTAAATTCCATGCGGGATGGAACCGTGTCTATTTCTGTTTGCTGTTGGTTCTTGGCACAGTGCACAATACATGAGAGATGCTCGTGAAGATTTGTAGGGAAATGAATGACTGAGTCAGACTGTGGAAGGTCAGTCTGCCCAGAAGCAGTCTGCCAGGAGTCTAAAAGGCCCCCTGAGAGCTCAAGAACTGGTTAACCTGCTCAGGATATCCTGCCTGGACTTTCTTCAGCAACAGGCAAAGGCCCTCAGTGCCTCCTTCCAAACCACAGGATGAAAATAACCCACCAACATTACCTTTACATCAGGGGTGAGAATCAACTCAAACTGGTTGTAAATCTCCTTGGGGCTGGGCAGCTGGTACTCCTTCGCTGTGTCCAGGAATGCCTCAATGTCGGTCAAGGCAACGTCAACACCCTCTCGAGACTGGTACTTGTCTACAGCTTGGGAAGCCAAGAGGTAGATTCCCGCTTCACACCACCGGCTGACCTTTGGAAAAGGAACACAGTGCCCTGTGCAGTTAGCCTGACCACAGCTCAGCCACCACAGTCCCTTGGGAGGTCTGAGCTCCTCTGGGTCTACCAGGATTCTGGGACACTGGGAACTTGTTGTGGGACAGCATCAAGTCGAGAGGTCTAACCCCTGTAAATACAACTGTAGAGGTGGACCAACCCAAACCAATTTTACATCTGTCCACTTCTCAGGGAAGTCACCCAACCAATAAAATGAATCGTGTAAACATTCTGCCCTTTTCTACTGACAGTAATTACTATCGCTCCAGGAGGAGAAAGGCAAGTACTTCTAAGTTTGGTCTCACTACAGAGAAATGTAACCAATGACTTTTCGGGTTGACCTTCTAGGCCACTTGTCTTACCTCCTAACTGGTTACAAGAGCACAAGGTAACTAATGAAGCATCAGACCTGTCCCCTACATGTTTTGCTGCAGGAGGGACTATCCTTTTAACAAAAAGACTTTCCTCTGTCCACATTTGCACTTATTGTCATTTGTCTTTCCCAGGGAAGCATCCAAGAATGAAAAGTTCTGTAACTCAGAACAGCAGTACTCACACTTTTCCAGAATGCTGGGATGAAACCAGGTAGGTGATGAATTCTAACAGTTCAACTTTTTAAAGATGTGCACAGAAAGACAAGGGTCCTGGTGATCCCTGAATATTTACATGAGCTGCCAGAGCAAGTACACCTGCATTTCCATTCCAGGTGACCTGAAGAGCTATGTCAAGTAACTATACAGGGGAAAAGCACTCCAAAGGAGTTACCGCTAAGTGGGAAATTACAGGCAACTTAAATCTGTCTTCTATTTCCCCCCTAAATTATCTACATTGAATGTGTACTACTTTTAGAATAACACACACACACACACACACACACACACACACACACCAATAAATATATTTAAAGGTTAATAATTATCACTGTGTGGGGATGAGAAGGGAAGTAGGATGTGTAGGCATCCACCAGTAACTTCTTCCCTCCTCTTTCCTACATTTTTGGATTTTCGAAGTAATAGGAAATCATGCTTTAATATATACTGTGAAAACTTTGTCTTGAAACATCATGCCTAGATCTGCAGAAAACATTAAGCTGGGGTCTTCTGCAGTCACAGCAACTACTTGCTTTCCCAGACACACACACACACACACACACACACACACACACACACACACACACACACACACACACTCAGCTCAGCAGTTATCTCTGGAGCAGATATGGACTGAGGGAAACAGTAGTTGATCCTGCAGAGAGTTCAGCCCACAGAGCAGACTGCGCACCGGGTGCTTCTGAGGCGCTTGCTTCTGGAACAGCTGGATTTCACTGACATTAAAATCCCTTTGGCAATGGGATGATGTAAACAGCCTGGGTAGGTGCCCCCAGTCACCGCAGAGAAAGAGCTATAGGAATGGAGCTCCCCCACTCATGGCCATGAACCACGTGCTGCTTGGGAACAGCTGACAGGGAAGGCTCCAAAAGTCACTGTCCCTGCTGCCTGGGCACTTGTCCAAGAGATCACTGCCAAAGGGCACCAGAGGCCGCACTCCCTCCCTGTGAGCCCTCTGCTCACACAGCATTGCTGTCTCGTCTCTGGAGTCTGGGGTTTGAACTTGGCAGTCCTGACTTCAAATCTGCAATCCCCTATTTCCTCCATGTGCGGTCTCAGGCCGTCACTTACCCCAGGGTTTCTCAGCGTGTCCCTGTACCACCTGCACCAAAATCACCTGGGCCCTTGCTGAAAACACGGATTCTACGGCATCGCCCCTAGACTTACTGAATCTCAGTCTCCAGAGTGGTAAACCAGGGAATCTGAAAGATAGCAAGCTCACCTGACAATTCTCATGCACTAAGTGTTGCAACCCTTGGACTTAACCACGTTGAATATCAGTTTCCGCCTCTGTAAAATGAGGCCATTAATACCTTCCTCATGACTTGTCTTGAGGATTAAATAGATGACATAATTATGCTCCCACAGGGAACTTAATAGGTCCTCTATAAATGGTAGGAATGTACAAATGGTCATTATAACTTAAGCTTTTCCCAAAGGATTCACAATCTGAGGCCTTCAGATGAGAAGAAGCGCTCTGCAAATAGAGGGCTCAGTCTCTGTATGCTTGAGGGGGAATCAAAAAAATGTCCCACAGGGCCAAGCCAGAACACACTCTTTTTTTTTTTCTTTTTTTTTGTTTACATCCTCATCTGAGGATATTTTCCCATTGATTTTTAGAGAGATTGGAAGAGAGAGGGAAAGACAGAGAGAAACATTGATGTGAGAGAAACACAATTGGTTGCCTTCTGCATGTGCCCCAACCAGGGCCGGGGTTGGGGAGGAGCCTGCAACCAAGGTATATGCCCTTGACCGGAATAGAACCTGGGACCCTTTGGTCTGCAGGCTGACACTCTATCCACTGAGCCAAACCGGCTAAGGCCAGAGCACACTCTCTAAGTCTGGGTCCACACCCAGGGAAACAGACAATTTATTCTAATAGGATGTGGTGGGATGACTGAGGCACTTTTGACCTTCAGTACTCCTCTGACCTAGAATCTGCAACTTGTAATGCCTCTTGAGCTCTGTTTCCCATGAAGTTCTTTATCTTCTCAGCAGCCATGTGGGGCAGGGAAGTCAAGTCTGTTAAGACGGCTTTACAGAAAATTCTGCAGACATCACTGTCACAGCTTTGTTTTGCTCACCTTGTCCAGCTGTCTATGTAATTCCAAAGACTTTTCTAAAATGTCATATTTTTTCTTGTTTTCATTGAAGAAGTCATCGCAGAGGTGCCTGAGTTCCACACACTTGGGCCTGATGGAGTCCGCTGCATAGTGGTGGCTTTGGATGAACTGGTCCCCGATTACTGCAAGCAGCTGGGCCTTTTCCAAGGACTCCTGCAAAGCATTACAGCCAAGTCATGACGAGGCTGATATTTGCCTGGCACTGTGTGCTCCAATCCTAGAGAGAGGCTAAGGAGATGCTGGTTCAGGGTTTAGGCTGAAAGTCTGGGGCTGGGGAATCTGGGCAGGCTCTTCCTTTCCCAAGAAATCTGGCCTAATCCAGGGCCATTGTCACTATGAAGAAAAACAAGTCATTCATTCAAGTATTTGTTGGGTTCTGGGATGGGCACTGAGGACATAGTGTTAACAAGCCAGAAACTTTCAGCCTAATGGAGAACTCACATATTAAATAAATTATACAAATAATTAAATGATTACAATGTGATAACTTCTAGGGCAGAGCTATTATACTGCACAGAATAGGAGACTCTGAATCCCACTGTCAACTAAGTGGAAAAGAAAAAAGGACAAACACGTGGCCCTGCGAAGAGCAGGGAGCGAGCTGAAGTTAAGAAAAGGTAAAGATCTGGTTTGGACAACTCTATGGGGGAGTCATGTGATTTAAGAAATAGCCTACCTAATAATAGACAAATATGCAAATTGACCGTACCTTCGCTATGCCCACGATTGGCTAGGAGGCGCGGGGGGCGGGATTTGGGGTGGCCGATTGGGCCAGCAGGACGCTGAGCTCGCGTCGCCAGCGGCAGCGCGAGCTCATCGTCTGCGTCATGGCTGTGCTGCGGCACAGAAGGGGCCTCTGGGGCAGCGAGCCCGAGTCCCGCCATGGACCATCAAAAGCAGGGGAGCTGGGTGCCTGTCCCCTCCGGCACCAGGCCTTTCAGAAGCCTCCGGCGCGTTCTCAGCTGTGGTCCTGAGAACCCTTGACACAGGAACCAAGACCTGAAGTGAGGGTCAAGCCATGTGGTACTTGGCCTAGAGGTTGGGCATGTTTGACGTGTTCTGGTAGCAAGGGTCTGCTGGTGCCGGAGGGGACAGGCACCCAGCTCCCCCGCGATCAAAAGCGGGGAGCTGTGTGTCCGCTCCAGCACCAGCAGACCCTTGCCATCAAAAGCGGGGAGCAGGCTGCTAGCAGTGTTTGTGGGGCAGTGGATATGGCCTGGATGGCAGGTTAGGCCTAGGGGACCCTACACGTGCATGATTTAATCATGCACTGGGCCTCTAGTGTTCCTATAAACCCTTTCCTGTAACCATAGCTCACTGTTTGCTCTGACCTCATCTGTTCAGCAACCACATCTCCCTCTCTCTGCATGGCTTGCTTTGCTCTAACCACATGTGCTATATTTTCCTGTTTTCAATCCTCACAGGTTATTGAGGCTTACCATGTGCCAAGCACCATCCAGGTACTGAGAGTTCAGTGGGAAACAAAGCAAGCAAAACCCCCTGCCCTTATGAAGCTTACATGTTAATAGGAGACACAAGCAATAAACAAATATCTTAAATAGTGATGAGTGCCATGAAGAAAAATCAAACAGGGAGGGGGAGGACAAGGAGTGCGGGTGGAGCAGTTGCTATTTTAAACAGGACGGTGGGAGAAGGGCCCACTGAGCAGGTGCTCTCTAGGAAAGAATACTATCCTAGGAAAGGCCTGCTTGCAAGGTTGGCCTTGGGTGGCTTCTAGGAACATCAGGAGGGTTCCTATCGTCCCCACGGAAAATGGCTCACCATACCTAAACTGGGCAAACAATATGCTTTATGCTGGACCTCTGCTGTCTTTCTGGGAGTCTGGATTCTGGTATATGCCAGGCAGAGGCTGCCTACGTGACCAGCTGCCAATAAAAACTCTGAGCACTGAGCACTGAGCTGCCCAGGTAGACAACAGTTTACAGTGTGATCCCAATGCACTGCAGGGAGCGTTAAGTCCATCCCACGGGACACCACAGGAAGAAGACTCTTGGAAGCTTGCACCTGACAGCCTCCAGAGTTCACCCCCTGCACCTTTCCTTGGTATCCTTTCACTGTAACAAATTATAACCATGGGTATACTGAATTCTGTGAGTCCTCCTAGCAAATCTTCAAATCTGGGTGTGGTCCTGAGAACCCTTGACACAGGAACCAAGACCTGAAGTGAGGGTCAAGCCATGCGGTACTTGGCCTAGAGGTTGGGCATGTTTGACGTGTTCTGGTAGCAGGAGGAAGCCACTGTGGCTGGAGCAGAGTAGTAAGCAGGAAAGGCGTAGGAGGTGCCATAGCGAGGAAAGAGAGGGACCAGACTGGGGAGGGCCTTGCTGCCACTGTCAGCACTTTGGCTTTTACTCATTGTGACATGGAAGCACTGGAGGTTTTGAGGAGAGGGTCTCAAAGCAGGGGGCCCAGCTAGGGGCTCCTGTAGTCATCTAGGTAAAGGATGTGGCTTCAACAAGGCTGGCAGCCAAACCAGCTCCTGCCTCAGTGCCATCCCCTGGGATCTCCTGAGGAGAGCAGGGAGTGAGCTGAAGTTAAGAAAAGGTAAAGATCTGGTTTGGACAACTCTATGGGGGTTTAAGAAATATGTTCCGATAAACCCTTTCCTGTAACCATAGCTCACTGTCTGCTCTGACCTCATCTACTCAGCAAACACATCTCCCTCTCTCTGCATGGCTTGCTTTGTTCTAACCACATATGCCATATTTTCCGTTCAAAGCTCTCAGTTTACCTCCTGGCCAGCCCTTCTCTAGCTGCTGTTTCTAAAGCCACTTTCTGCAACCCACCCACCCAGGCCCTCTCCCTCACTTTGTTTTCATTTTCTAACTACACTTTCCTCCATCTGAAAGTATCTCTGTTTACTTCAACGTACAATTTATCCCTCCTTTACTCACTCCCACCAATATGTAAGCTCCATAAATATTTGATCAATATAATGAATGCATGAATGAATTAATGAATGGGCCAATGCACTAGATGATGCAGTCATCTGCTTGGCTGGATTTGTGTGAAACAACACAGACCTGTGCGTCACCGCAGATGACTGCCACATTCCCAGAGGTCTCTGGGAGCAGAGAGGGCATATGCACCCTTGCTGACCATGGTGAGCATCCAGTGTACCTTTTGCCCTGGCTTAACTTTTTACAGTAACACAAGGAGTCATGATGACTCCCGGAGATGACAACTGGCCTCTCTCTTAACTTACAATGGCTCATGGTTTTAACAATCTCAAAACCACTTCCCCCTACCTAGCCAGTCATTCACCAAGCCCTACAGGGCCCACATCCTTCTTAATAACTTTTGAATTCTGAGCCCTTCTCCACCAACTCCTTCTGTTCAGACCTTCATGCTTTCTGCCTGGACAGCTGGCTTCTTTGTTCTCCTTCAAACCATGCTCCCACACTACTGATGAAGCAGCAATTCCAATTTTATCATGTCTACATCACTCCCAAGCTTCAAGTCCTTTTTGCTCCCTACAGTCTTCAGGAGAAAATTCAAACTCCTGAGCAATGCATAAAAAGCCTTTCATTATCAGGCTCAAACCTGTGCCTCCTCATCCTCCACTTCCCTCACCCCCATCCTCTGCTGTAACCCCACTAACGGCCCATTTGTAGTTCCCCAAATATTCAGGCAGCTCAGACCTCATGCCTTCTCTCCCTGCTCTCTCTGCCTAGAAAGCCTCATCCTTCCCTCATCACCCCTGCCCCCAACTTCTCTGCTTCCCCCCTCCCGCGGCACCCACACTCCTCTGGAGCTAAATCTAAAATACCCTTTAGAGTTCATCTTCTCTAGGATATGTTCTCTAACTCTACCATTTTATTCTGATGCCCCTCCTCTGGGCCTTTCTTGATCTGAGCACACATTTCACTGTATTATGATTACTTATCTATTGCCCTCACCATGCCACAGACCCTGGCAGGCACATACCAGCTATTATTCAACTTAAAACGGTACAAAGCACAAATTAGGTACTTAAATATAAATAATTGTTGTGCAAAACACAAAGGAGCAATGGTATACAAATCAAGCAGTGGCTATTTAAAGGAACTTGGGGTAAATACCCAGGGCGATAGTTCTGAACAACAAAGGTCCAGATGCACTGGTCACCATCCCTGGCGGGGAGGTTGGGATGGGGATTCCTCAGGCCGGATTTTGAATTGTGTTGCTGACTGCTGTGCCCTCAGAACTTAGAACAGTGCTTGGCATGGCAGGATATCAGTAAATACTTGCAGAACGAATGAAGAATTATGGGGAAGCACGGGATTTGGTTTGAAAGTTTGTAAGGAGGAAAATTCTGAAAAAAGGAGATTGCTTCTATACTGAAGGCAATCCGCCCTGTTTATCGGAATTCTGACTTAGGAGAGTTTGGCCGAAGGCAGAACCCCTAATTTGTTCCTTGACCTTTCCAAACAAGTCTGTGCATGTGCAGACTCCCAGGTGTTTACTGGAATCTTTATGCTTAATCTTTAGGTGTCCTTGTTTAGGTGTCCACTGCACACACGTGTCCCCCACAAGATTACTTACCTTACTGATTGTATCTAAAAGATAAATTTATCTCAAACTGCTATTACAATAAAAGCCTGAAGAGGCAGGCAAATGAGGCTGTCAGGTTCCTTTAGCCAGGCAGTACATTAGCCCTCTCTTTCACAGCAATCCTTTGTCAGAATAATCATTCATCCATCACTCGTTGTCTGCTGGTCAGCCCCAGCAAAGAATGAATGAGACACTGTTACTGGGACTGCTTGGCCACTGCACACTGAACCTGGGAGACATCCTGTAGCATAGGATGGACTCCACCACTTCTGTGATGTCAATGACAACAGCTAACATTCAATGAGACCTGACTACCTGCCAGGCACTGATCTGAACGCTTAAACTATTTCTTTCACTCGTCACAACAAACCCTTTAATATGGGTGCTGCTTTACAAGAGAGGAGTGGAGACACAATGGCCAAGGTGACCCAGGGAGGAAGAGCAGAGCCAGGCTTCAGACTCAGGCAGCCTGGCTGCAGAATCTGGCTCTGACCACCACAGACAGGAAAATGGCCACACGGGTGCTGCCTAAGCTCAGTGACCTCATGGGGTTGATTAAACCTGTCTGACTTTAGTCAGTATAGAAGCATGAAAACTTGCCAAGGAAATCTCTGTTGACTTTTTAAAAAACAAAACAAAACATTTAGCTGCCTACTTTGTTAAGAATGGCCCCAGTTTTCTGGGAATGGGGAACTGCATCACAGGCTATTTCCAAGAGCCCTGTGGCAATCACAGCGTGCCCTTCACTTGGCGTGTGGCATCTCACCCTCCAGAACTGTTCTTAAAACATGTGAGACTGCGGAAAGCTGTGAGGATGGCTAGAAGATCACTGTATTGAAATGAATGGATAACAATAATAGCTTCTGAGTTCTGACCACCTACTACGTACTAGGTACTCATTAAGTCCTCACTACACCCCTAATTCATTTTGTCTTCACAGGGACTCTGTGAGGTGGAAATTAGTATTGTCCATTTTTTCAAATGAGGGGATATGTTCAGAGAGGCTAAGAAACTTGACTAGGCTCCTAGGGTCGCATAGCAGGTAGTTGTTAGAGCTGAGATTTTTTAAATCTGGTTCGGTCTGGCTCTACAGCCTGTGTTACCATTTTCCAGCCCAGTTGGCCTCCCACATATGCTACGAATAATGGCTGTACAACCACGACTATCAAATCCTCCAAAGAACTTTACTGTAAAACCTCCAAACCACAGCTTATTTTTTAGTCTATACAGCTCCTGCTCATGTTAAATAGGCAATAAAACCAAAGTAAAAAGGAAATAGTGAGAAAGAAATTGCTGAAATATGGCGCTCTGCTCACAAACCTTTTAGATGCTGAAAATTCCAGAATGCCGGCTAGTCAGATTGCAATATGTAATTCAAAAATCTTTACTATAACTGCAGCTTATTTTTCTCCCCCAAGGACTCTACTGCTACAATGGAGGAAAGATGAGCATGTCTACTGTGGAAGAAAATGGTGAGAAATGGTGATGCTGTCTTATCAGGGAGCCCAGGATGGACCCACAGATAATGGCATAGGATGGAATGTATGTATGGGGAAGTGGGTCGGGTGAAACAAAAAAGGTGGAACATTAATGGCTATTGAAACTGAGCAATAGATACATGGGAGTTCATTGTTCTAGTCAATCTACTTTTGCATGTGTTTGAAAATTTACACACACACACACACACACAGAGTCATGCTAGAATATGTCCCTGAGAGGTTAACAAGCTGGATTACATGCCTTCTTGGACACAACAGTGTAACTGCTGACCCTTGCGTTGCGGGGAGAGATAAAGGCTGAAATCGGGTTGGTTCTCCCTGCCCTGTCCTGGTCTGTTCCTATCTAGTTAATCACCCAAGGCCCCAGCATGCCTCCCAGCCAAAAACTCTACAGCAAATTCTGCTTTTAGAAGTAGGAGATGGGGCTGGGACCATTGTTTCTCAGAATAAAAAAAAGGAGCACTCTAAGAACTGCTACACCCTCAAACTGGAACAAGATAAAGAAACAGGCTCAATTATCATGCAACAGGAATGCAGAGTGAGCTGGCTCCGAGGTTCCCCAGGAGGATGATATCACTGCACAGAATAAGGAAGTTAGTAAAAAGCCAGAAACCAGTGTGTGGCTATGTCAGGAGGGAAGTCAACTCCTGAGTACTGAGTGAAGGGCAAACCCTAAGCAAATTTCCACAGATTCTAGCCAGATATCACCTTGTTCCTTAACACTTGACAGAACAAATGCAAAGATTAGCCAAGGCCTTCTCATCTGAAGAAACAATGCCTCTTAGAAAACTGAGCACCTGGTTATGAGAAGATAGCTTTACTCAGTTCACCCAAAGGCAGGGGAATAGATCTACTGCATCCTTTAGAAAATAAGTACAAGACGGGGCAAGCAAGGCACAGATGGGTAAAACCAAATGGGGGGCTTGCCTGCAGTGGGTTAGTCCAGCTGGTTCCGGAACTCTGTCCAGGAAAGATGTGTCATAGCTTCACAGAGTATTCCTATGTCCCGTGACCATAGGTTGTGCCCAGCTCCAGTCAGCGATCTTTAAAGTATGTACCAAGGATCACAAGTCCAAGGAGGTGGGCAGATGAGAGAATGTGGATGCAATCATGCAGACCCAAACCCACTATTTAAAACACAATCCAGAGCACCCAGCAGTGGCTTCCCGTTCCATAAATATAAACTAGGAGCCACTGCTGCATGGCTGGAAGATCACTCTACTGAAATGAATGAATAATAATAATAGCTTCTGAGTTCTGACCACTTACTATGTTCCACATACTCACTACAGCCCTAACTCATTCTGTCCTCCCAGGGACTCTGTGAGGTGGGAATTACTATTTCAGATGAGAAGATATGTTCAGAGAGGCTGAGAAACATGACTAGGTTGAGAATAAAACCCAATCCTCACAGCCATTGCTCCCACCTTGTTCTGACCTGGCTGATGCTGCTCCAGCTGCATTCCTTGAACTCACTAACCTCATTCCTGCCTCAAGACCTGGCACTTGCAGCTTCTCTGCCTTGAAGGCTATCCAGCTCTCAGATCAAAAGTCACCTTCTTAGACAGGCCTTTCCTGACTACCCTAGCTCAAGTAGCAGCTCCAATCCCTTTCTATGAAATCCTGTTATCTTCGTCATACCACTTGTTACTATCTAGTAGCATTATTTATTAGACTAGAGGCCCAGTGCACGAATTCGTGCACTGGTGGGGTCCAGCCGGCCCGCCCCGATGGGGGCGGGGCTGGCTAGGGTGAGGGGCCGCAGTCATTCCGGTTGTTCCAGTTGTTCGCCTGTTTGGTTGCTAGGCTTTTATTATATAGGATTACTTTTCCCTTTTCTGTCTCTCTCCAGTAGAATGTAAGCTCCATGAAAGCAGGGTCTTGACTTTCTGGTAATCACAGAACCCTGGGCAAGGAATACCTGGTGATGAATACCTGGTAGGTTGGTAAGCTACCTTCATGGTAGCTATGGCCACATTTTTCAAGCCCAAAATAAAGGCACTGGGCTTGCTTGATGAAGCTTTTTTTTCTAATATACAAATGTGTGTGTATATATATATATATATATATATACACACACACACACACACACACACACACATATATATATATATATGTGTGTGTGTGTGTGTGTATATATGGGAATACATATATACATTTAATAAGGATTTCTTTTGAAAAAACTAAAATTACATAAAATTGTTTTTTTGTGTTCTATGAAAGAACACCTCACAAACATATGAAACTGAAACATATCAGATACATGAAATTGTATCCCTTCATTGTTTGATAAACATTTCTTTCTTTTTTTTTAATGTATATATTATTGATGTTCTACAGCGAGAAAGGGAGAGGGATAGAGAGCTAGAAACATCGATGGGAGAGAAACATAGATCAGCAGCCTCTTGCACATCCCCCACTGGGGATGTACCCACAATCAAGGCACATGCCCCTGACTGGAATCAAACCTGGGACTCTTCAGTCCACAGGCCAAAGCTCCATCCACTGAGCCAAAACCAGCCAGGGCTGACAAACATTTCTGATGACTGTGCCTCCAACACCAAAGTGTGTACGAGTAGCTGTCAATGGTCACGGATAGCACAAGGACTGCACACTAGGGAAGGATGGGATTCCTGAGTGAAAGCTCGTGCACAGGTGGGTCTGGGTGTTTGCGCAGGCGCAGAAGACCTCCAGCTCAGCATCCACAGCTGACAGCTCTTAGAACCAGCGTGGCCTTAGCTTACATTTGTTACTATTCATAAGGGAGTGTGTCTCTATACTGTGCATGTCAGTCACCTGGGGATCTCATGAAAATGTAGATTCCAATTCTGAGATGGGGGCAGAAATTCCATATTTCTAACAAGTTCTCACTCAAGTGATATCCATGCTGCTCGCCAGAGGGATTACACCTTGAAAAGCAACTATCTAGTACTACAAAAGTACTATCCAGGAAACACGCCTCTAGACCAGCTCAGAAAGTAAGTGCTAACCATAGAGTACTTGCTCCCCAAGAGACAAAAATACAGAGAAGCTAATCAAAGAAAAGCAAAAAGGAACTTCTCTGGCAAGAGACGACGGAGCGTTCTTGAGTCACATTAAGACTAATGTATTAAAATAGAATCACTGCTGAGTGCTGACCTGTGTGAAGATCTGGCAAGTTGTTTGATTCTGTTAAGAGAATTGAGAAATACATCCTCTTTTGCAAGTTTGATATTTACAGCTCTTGGGGCCTGAGAAAGGAGAAAGCACTGCCAACTCTGTTAGCAGCAGAACTTGTGTGAACCCATTTCCCCCTTTTCACTGTCTTGCTTGTTTCAAACTAGTTGTTCTTTTTTTTTTCTGGTTTCCCCTTCTGAAGTTTCCCCTCCCTACCACCAACCCCCAGCCCAGACCTCCATATCCAGCCCAGTGGGTAATGTGCCCACTGTCACCTGCCCCCCCCCCCCCACCCTGCTGCTCCTCCACTGGTAGGGATACCCTGAGGAGGGCAGGGCCGCCCAGAGCTCTCACCCCATCCGAGCCTCCAGTCTCAATGGGGTGCTTCGCAGCCTAAAGGGAACTCTGCATGGCAGGCATTACCCATCACAGGTGTTCATGTGCACATCTCCTTGTAGACCATGGGTGGGAGTGGGGTGACTGACAGGCCAGGCTTTGGGCATTCCTGTGTCCTTTGGCAACCTTCCGACAATGAGTGGGCATACCTGTCACTGTCCACGGTGACTACCTTCCCAGTCCACAAAAAAGGGCAAAAAAACAAACCTGGCCTTTTCTTTCCAGTTTTTTGTGTTCCTTAAGAAGTCGCTCCACACGCATCACACTGTCTCCGATGTCTGTAAATTCTGCTTGCTCTGCCAACAAGTTGTCCAGGGCAAGCTTAACCTACAAGACACATTAGAACAGTCCAGAAGTAAGCCAATGAGCATCCACCTGGAGGTAGAGGTTTGCTGTATTCTAAGAAAACTCAAAAGTCCTAAAAGGATTCAGGACCAATGGATATACAACTCATTAGCTTTCAGATGAAGCAGGGGTGGGCTGGGGTTGCTGAGACACATGTAGATGGAATAGTAAAGCTACATTCAACAGATTATCAATCAGAAGGGAAGATAAGCCACCACTGAAATACCGTGGATGCCAATAGGGAAACTGGATTCTAGAACATTAGTATCCCACTGAAAAAGTGAGAAGAGGATGTCTGAGAGGAAGGAGGGGGCTGGCATAGTGGTGGGGAGAGAAACCCCAACACACAGAGTTCAAGGCAGAAGAGAGAACTGGAGGTCACCAAACCATAAAAGGAAGTTCTATGAAACAAGGAAAGAATACCTCACAAAAATTGTGCTCAAAGTGCTGTAGTTGTAGGCATTGACTAAGCTTCAGGTGATGCTTGGACCAAAACTGACTAAAGGCTTTTTCTGTTTCATCCAACTGAACTAGTAACCTGTCAAGAAAGAATGAGAAAGCGACATTGTGGTTAACTCCCATTTCCACAGGAGTCTGTGTAGGTTTATGTAGCTAACATCTATGTCTTTAGTCAGTGTTTTAAATTGTGGTAATGTCCTTATTTTGAAAGTCTGTGTCACCTATGACTTTCTCATGGTCCCACGGCTTCCCATACCTTCCATTTTTCTACCAGGACACCTTCCCTGCCAGGCAGAAACTTTGCTTCAGCGGCTGTGCTTAGAGCATGCCCCCGGTAACCTTACTTTCGTGCTTTTTCTTTGACAAAGCACATCACCCAGACAAACTGTAATTTGGAAATGAAACTCAACCAATACTACCATCTCCCCTGAAATCCTGGGATGACAGCATTTCATAAGAGGACGGGATGGCATTCTCGTAAAAATATCTCTATAGCTGGATGTCAGATGGGTACCATCGTTTTCCCATTGTTGCCTCCAATATTATTCTTTCTTGACCCTACCAAGACCCAAGACTATCTGTTCTAGTCTGTCCTCGGTTGTTTCAGATCATCTAGTTCTATTCTCTCCTAAAAAAGTATATTCCACCTTCACTCACCTTTCCATGGTAGCTACATTCTCAAGTTGATTGGGATTGAGCTTCCTGGTGGGACTTTTGGTTCCTGGTTCTTGAATACATGACAGCAATGTGGCCCCTTGCTTTCCAAGTAATTTTAGCTCATCCTAGAGAAAGAGAAATATAGTCTCTCTTGTAAGAAATTAATGGAAAAAATTCTTGGTAGATTTGGAGTATGGAAAATGGTATACCTTTCACTCAGGGAATTAAATGCTAACAATTAAAGCTGCCTATTTATAAAATTAATTTATTTATTCGTAATGGCTAATACTACACATGACAAAATTAAAAATATACAAAAGGATATATATGGGGAAAAAGCTAGTTTTTTGTCCACAGCCCATCTACTTTCCCTCTCCAAAAGCTACAACTGTTAAATTTTGTGTGTATCTCAAGCTGTTGTAAATTAAAAGCAAAGTTAGTTAATAAAAAAATGGTTCGAATCCAAGACAGTGACCAGAAACAAGAAAATGGCAGATATTGAATGTTAAATGCTGGGAACTGTCACGCATAATAATGCAACAATTGCTAGTTAACCAGAAAAAAAGAAAAAACAAACTTCATTTGGTCTCATCAATGAATACCTGCTCTCCTTCCACCTACTTCCAAAAAGCTTGGCACAGAGCATTGGTGGTATAGTGGTTAGCATGGCTGCCTTCCAAAAAGCTTGGCAGAGGTGGATGGCAATTTCAGTTTGATGTGGAAAGATTCATACTTCCAAGGCAACTCTATTCTGCTCTTTGTACATGGAGACCTAGGGCTTTGCAATTGGGGAAGCGTCAGGCTATCTCCTTCCAAATCCAACAGCTCTTGTCCCCTGCTCACACAGTGCAGGTGTCTCAATGCCCTGAACATTAACCATGGGGCAAGGCAAAAGAGGTGAAGCCTGGCCTAGAACTTTGCTCCCAGGAGTTCTGGTTTTGATTCCTGGGTAACACACGATGCTAGTCTGGTATGCTGAGAGTGAAAGTCCCATGGTTACAGAACAGTCACACCTATGCACATAAACACCAACTCTCTTCCACCAGGCCTAGCCACCTCCAGCCTTCACACAGCCTCCAGCTTATTCCCTGTGGGAGGAGTTTTATACTCTTCATTCTGGTCACAAAAAAGTCCGGCACTCTCAACTGCATGCCTTTGCTCCTTGTCTGCCACCCCATTCCAGTATTCACGCACTTGAAGGCTTCCACTGTCCACTCTCAGCCTCATGACAGATTTGGTTTCTCTGATCTAGCCCCGCTGTGGCTCTGTCCACTGCAGGTAATGCCTCGAGGTGGCCACTTGGCTGGTATTTCTGCCTGAGAACTGGATATATCCCTTCTTTTCCATTCTAGGTATCAGCCCTCATTTCTTCTTATCTCACCAATGTTCATGAAATATTTGTAGGTTGGATGAATTAATAATAGTCTAAAAGAAACCAGGTTACAGGTGAATAGACAAGATAAGCCTGGGAGTGGGGGAAGCACTCATTAGTAGTACTCATAGCTTTCCCCTCCTCTTCTTACCCACTAAAAAGAGTCCTGGCTTCTTTTCTCACTCAGTTTCTTAACGGCCCCCGAGCTTCTAGCATTCCAGCAGTATTCTGGCATTAGCCATTATTAGAAATATATATAGTCTGTAGGTGTGTGTGTGTGTGCATGATACAGAATTGGGAGGAAACGTGGAGGGGCCCAACAAAGAAGAGGCATATTGCCGAGGGAGATAGGAAGAGAGATACACTGTTCCAGTACCATTTGCTGATGTTATCCATTCATGTGTCTCTGTGAATTCATGCAGATTGGGGTCCCAGGGGAAGACCAGTGCCCAGGCACCAGGCAGGCTGCAGGCTAATGCCTGAACCAAGAATTCTTAAAAACTTCTAAGACTATTAGGTTATTTCTAGAGGCTATGAAATTCTGATTGTCTTCTTGGCTATTTGTTACTTTGGTAATATTGATGGAATTGTCATCTCTGAACAAAACTGAATGAATACTGAATGGAACAAATACTGTCTACTAAGCAGTATTCATATTTGTAAAGTTTGCTTATCACATGATTGAAGGACCATTGTCACTTTCCCCTCTCTCCTTGCATGATGAAAAAAGGCCTATGGGTCTGTTAAACTTCTTATTTTAGCAACAACAACAAAAATGAGAGTCTGACCCTCTTTAAATGAACACATGGTACAGTGTCTTAGTTGACTAAAGCACCTAAGTGTGGAAGGCCAATGCCCTGTGTTTCTGGCCTAAATAAGACCAGAAAAGAGTTGAGAATCACCTTTTTGGGGGCTCAGGAGGGAAACTGCCTATTTCTGTGAACTGCTTCCAAGAGCAGCTCAGAATAAGACAGTAGGGTCATAAATAGGGTAAGAAAAGTACGTATCTGCACTGGGTTTGTAGTTAGCATATTGTTGTCTTAGGGCCCAAGGATCTTTTCTTTTTAAACTTGAGATATGATTCATATACCTTAAAATTCACCCTTTAAAGTATATAATTTCATGGGTTATTTTTCCAAAACATTTTCATCACCCCCCAAAATAAATCCCATACCTATTAGCAGTCCTCTACATTTCTCCTTCTTCCAAGCCCCTAGCAACCACCAATCTATCTACTTTCTCTAGGGATTTGTGTATTCTCAACATTTCATATAAATTGAATCATACAATATGTGGCTTTTGTGTCTGCTTCTTTCATTCACATAGTTATTTCAAGGTTTGATATACTAGTGTAGCCAAAAGAGAAGAGATGATGTTTTTGGAAGATAATTTTGAAGAAATCAAAATAAGTATATTAGAATTATTCTAATTCCATAAAGACTTAGTAAATGAGGCCAGGCTGCAAAAGTTCTCAAATTCGATGACCCTCCTATTTTGATTGGTTGATTGTTAGAGGCAACTAGGTGCTTATGTGGATCTAAAATAAGGGATCCCAAGCCCTAGACAGTTTGCTTAGTGCAGTGGTCGGCAAACTCATTAGTCAACAGAGCCAAATATCAACAGTACAACGATTGAAATTTCTTTTGAGAGCCAAATTTTTAAAACTTAAACTTCTTCTAACACCACTTCTTCAAAATAGACTCGCCCAGGCTGTTGTATTTTGTGGAAGAGCCACACTCAAGGGGCCAAAGAGCCACATGTGGCTTGCGAGCCGCAGTTTGCCGACCACAGGCTTAGTGGTAAGAGCATCCGCAAAGGGTCATGGATTTGATTCTGGGCAAGGGCACGTACCTCAGCTGCAGGCTTGATTTCCCCAGCCCCAGTAAGGGCACATGCAGGAGGCAACCAATTGATGTGTCTCTCTCACATGGATGTTTCTCTCTCTGTCTCTCCCCCTCACTTCCACTCTCTCTAAAAAAAGAAGAAAAGAAAAGAAAAAGAAAATCAATGGAAAAAATATCCTCAAATGAGGATTAACAAAAAAATTAAAAAATAAAATAAGGGATCCCAAAAGTCCCCAGGAGAAAGGGAATCAAGCTATCAAGCCAAATTTCTTAATGCTGTTCTGTTTAGACAAAAACTTTCCAGGTTGGGAGAAAGCTGTAAATCATACACTATAACTTACATATCTATTTAAGTAGCTTTAAAAATTCACTGTTCTGAGGAATGAATCTTATATTGGTTTTTCACTTAGAAAAGGTGCTTTCCAAATGGAAAAATTGTTTAATTAGTTATAGAATGTTTGATAAGTAATATGCTCTAATAAGAATAAAATAATATGTATAAATAACCATAAAAGTTACTAAGCATTTAATAAAAGTTTAAATGTATTATTTTTCAAGATATAAACCCTTTCTCTCTTTAAAGCATTTTTGGATGGAAAAAAAGGAAAAATGTAACCCTAGTTTAATTATCTTGGTATTTCTGCTTCTAACTTATAAGATAAGGAACCAAGAAATCAAAATTTATGTTAGACCAAAAATTAGCAATCACAAAAAGGCTTTAAAAAAACCCTCTGTGTTGTCTTTAAAGGGATATTAATACTACTTGGCAAAATAAAGATAGAATAATTATATTTTCATCTAAATTCAATTAATATTCTTACTCAAGATAAAGACTTGGACAAATTAAACTCTGTGAATTTTATCTTAAAATAATTATAGGTCTTTTCCATGATTTTAGGGCAGCACAGAATATAAATGTAATATAACAGTTTAGTTTATGTAAGACTTTGCATTTACTTTCTTACTAAAAGGCTAATTAAGTGGAATCTCCTAAATTCCTTTCTTTTGTCTTATTGGTTAGACATGGGTGTTTAACCAAATTGAGATAAGACGGAGTATAAAGTAATTTCTTACCAATGTCAGACAATACTGCAAATTATGTGGATCTACAAAGTTATTCCACCACATAATCAGAGGGAAGTTTTAGCCTTCTTTGTGCAGGGTTGTGTTTCAATACCAATAACAGCTTGTCGCCATGCCCAAGGAAGTGGCCTTATTTAATCTTGGAGGGTGGTTCTTTTCCCCCCTTTCCCTCGGTGGACCGCTTCGCCTGTGTAGACATGATGGAACACCCATCCATCTGCCTTTCCCGGGAGCCCTCACAGCGCATACAGCAGGACCTCCCTAGCTGATTTCACCCCTCAGATACGTGTCCTCGTCTAAAATGGAAAATGTTTTACCTTTTCCCCAGAGACCTCCCCGATTGACCACATTGTCATCTCAGTGCTTCTACAACCTCTCCAAACCATCCTTGGATTGAGGCAGAGAGCACACTTGCTCATGAGCCCAGGCCCGGAGCTCTGTGCTCAGTGCCTTCCTGTCATGCTCCACATTCTCAACATCACACAGGTATACTAGCTGACCGCTCTGCAGGCTCCCAGAGTCTATGACCTGTGGGCCAGGACCACCAACCCTTTTCTGACAGACTTCACAGAGGCACCCTAGACCTTGCCTCTGCACCCCATACCATCTCTTCCAAGAATCATAGGAGATGAACTTGAGCAAAGAAAAAGGTCAAACGTTTAAGGGATATTTTTAGGGAAAATTATCTAAATGCTTCCAGGATGCTTTCCGGCTTTCAAAGTTCCCAGCCAGATCTTTTGGTGACTCAGAGTCATCTTGGGGATAGATTTTGAACTCTTTTTTTGATAGCAAACTCCTTACAAAGAGAATTAAACAGTGCTCCCTGACACATGGAAGAATTCATTTGCCTCATTAATGAGACTCTGAGACTCCCCTAACTAAACTATGTGTTCGTTAAGTTTGCAGTCTTTGTTTATTTGTTTTCCTGGCATGTAGTGTGGAGTAGTCGATAAATGTTGAATAAATGAACAAATAAATCAACCACTTAGCAAAGCATGTTTGCAGATTTTGGGTCAGGTCTTCCCAAGCTCCATGCAGCAGGAGTACAAGCAATGCCTAGCTGTCTCAACCTGCTAATCCTCAGTTTGCTGCCCACTTGAGTTCTGGTCTTCTATGAAATAATAGATTCCGTATTCGGTCTGTTTGTGTTTCTGGAGGCAGAAAATGGCTTGACACCCATCCACGAAGACTTCCCTTCACTGCATGAAAGAACCTGCTAAGCTCCCTCGTCAGCAACTCATAAAAACAGTTCTGACGTATTTTTTGTGAATCACTTAATAGGTGCCTCTCCTTAAACCCAGTTCAGAGCGTGTTCCCTAGTCCTCTTCCTCAAGTTAATCCCCAAATAAAAAGACACATCCCTGGAAAGTGAAGCAATATGTCAGCTTGGTAGGCAGCCCCAGATTTCACAACAGCCCCAGAAAAGCTTATGCTTCAAAAGCTGACTCCTGCTCTCACTGCACTTTCAGCCTCTTCCATCTTGCTCTGTCCTGAGCTGCCCTTAAAGGGATGCTCGCCCACCTCATCTCGCCAGCACAAAGCTGGAATGAGTTTCTTTTTGCTGGTATGCTTCTCACAGGTCTTAACTGCAATCCTTCTACATGCACCATCCAGTCTCAAAGAGGTTTTCTCTTCACATACCGCCCACCCCAAAGGCTGAAGATGTTCGATGGTTCCCAAGTCATTGGAGAAGGGGGAAGGAGAGAACTTAATTCTGCTCCCAGCTCTCTCCAGGAGGCTGACCATCTGCTGGCACAAAGGCTGGACTGTGAGAGGCCACTGACCACTCACCTGCAGCTTGTCCCGCTGCTTTGTGTGGGACATGAGCAGCTCTGCAGTAGGCGGCACGCCTCTGGGCAGCTCTGTCGCGGCCAGGCGGGCCCCAAACGTCTGAAGCATCTGGGCAGTGGTCTTCAATGTCAAGGCAAAGTTTTCGATGGCCTGGAAGGTCAGACAATCATAACAGTGTGGCAGGATTAACATTCACAATATGTTTTATCAATGGAAGGACAGTAGAATTAGCTACCACTTCCTGAGTACCTACAAAGGACCAAGTATTATACTCGGTGCTCTACATTTGTCTACCAGCTCAAAAATCCAGAGTGGAAGGTATTTTATCTCCATTTTATAGAAAAGGGAATTTCAACAGGTCAAGTGAATTGCTCAAAATCCTATTACTTGGGCAGTAAGAAAGGAAGGAAGGCAGTATTCAAACAAGGTAAGCTCTTTCAATTTCAGAATTCTGTTTGTTACCTTAAGAACATGTAACATTAGCCCTAGCCAGTTTGGCTCAGTGGATAGAGCACTGGCCTGTGAACTGAAGGATCCCGGGTTTGATTCTGGTCAAGGGCACATGCCTGGGTTGTGGGCTCGATCCCCAGTTGGTGGCATGCAGGAGGCAGCCGATCAATGATTCTCTCTCATCATTTATGTTTCTATCTCTCTCTCCCTTTCCCTTCCTCTCTGAAATCAATAAAAATATATTTAAAAAAGAACAAAACATGTAACATTAAATCTGGCTCAGGATTTACACTAGATAAAATGCTACAAAGGGCAAGACCACTTACCCCTCCTCTAATAAACCCTTCCTTCTCTTCTAGCCCCTACATGGCTCTCTATCCTCCCCATCCCCTGCACACACACAGCCAGGCTGCCTCTCATGACCTTTAACTGAGTCATTTCTATCACATGTGGGGAGAGACGGGGGCCTTTTCCTCCCTCTTTTCCTTTACAAAAATGTACCTTATCCTGTGTCCCTTCCACTCACAGACCCTATTCTGCCATTAAAGGAATACCTGCTAATGAGTTAGTGACTTCGCAGCTAATATCCAAGGTGAGATATCTGCGTTTTAGCAGAGTGCTGTAGAAAACCTGGCCTAACCTAGAAAAAGTGGCACTGACCATCAGAAGAGCTAGTTGAAGGTGAGCGGCTGTTCAGAGTCCCCCAAGTCCTTCCACTCAGCCAGACTGGACCTGCCTCGCCCACTTCCCTCTGCTCCTGAGACAATTTTGTCCCTGAAGGTTAAGCACAATGCCACATTCATCTCTTCCCCCAGGGCATGGTACTGTGCCTGGCAAACAGGTGGCCCAAACAACTATTGAATGGATGAATGGTAGGAGCAAAGAGATTGTGTTATTTCAAAAAAAAAAAAAAAATCTAAGGCAATTTGGAAAAAATGAACAGCATAATACAATAAAGGACAGATAGAGAAATCAGAGCAAAAGGGAGAGCTGGCTAGCCCAGTAAAGCTGGTGCAATAGAAAAGTTCTTTTAATTTTTAAAGTAATGTATTAAAACTCTAGAAAGTGAAGAAAGAAAACCTAGAAGCACTCCAAGTTCCACGTTTTATGTGATTTAAAGAAATTGCATCCTGGACGACCTTCATCACATTTATACATGACATTCTACATTAGTTTCCCTCCATATCTCATATTTAGGCTTATTTAGAATTACATGTTTGTGAAGAACTTTACATTCTTTTTTTTTTTTAATAAGATTCTCTTGGAGTCACCATCATTATGGTGAAACTGATGACAAGTTTAAAGGGTTCTTGCCCAGTTCATGGGCTCTCTTCTACGTTTTGGGAAGGGACGTGCCTTCTTTGGAATTACATGGCATACGAAGAAGTGAGGGAGGGACTAGAATATGTTGCTCTGAAATTGTGTTGTTAGAAATCTATTTTGTTTCATTCTTAAATTTCCCTTTTTAAAAAAATTGCACTTAATTTGAACTACTAATTAAATGTAGTTCAGGTGTTGGGCAACCTGTTTCCAAAGTGACCAGATACAGACAGGTACGCTGACGCTGCCGTCAGGGTGGGCATGGAGCTTCTGATTTTGCTTAGAAAACCTAATTTTTTCAAGGGCATAGGGGCTAAGAGAGCAGGGGAAGGGACAAGACAACTTTTTATAGAAACACATTACTTGGTGAGGTTCAATTTTACTTTTTCCTCAGTTATTCTGACCCTTCTAGTTTAGCATAATCGCCACAAATATGAATAAGTAGGGAAAGTAAAACCCTATATAAGTCAGGTACTTTCACAGCTTCCTGTCTGTCTATACATTAGAATCACCTGGGGAGTTCCATGAGCCACGAATGACCGAGACCCATCCCAACTCAAATAAATTAATTTCTCTGAGCTGTAGCAAGGTATTGGTTCTTTGAAAATTCCCCAGGTGCATTCTAAGTCGAGTCCCCAAGACTCCCATGCCAGACAATCAGGTGAGGTGAAGGGAGTCAGCAGGAGAAACTCCAGCCTTTTCCCTTCACCCTACTTTTCTCCCAACCTGAGGCTTGGGAAACCCAACCTCCCCAGTGGTAGGTAGTCATAGGCAATGACCTCCCAACAGTTGATCTTTAACAACCCTGTCTTCGGGAAAACAAGGAGAGACGCTGAAAAGGGCATACAAGTTGGTACTCACAGTTCGATGATTGATCCACTGGCTGTGGCGATATTCCAGAGTTCCCCCTAAGTCCTCTGTCAGTTGGCTTTTGTCAATGTAGCCTTGAAGGTCAGAGACAGAATTTAACATAACGATCTATAAGAGGAAACAAATTAATATATTCCTCACAGATGATTAAATAGTAGCTCCTCTGGATTCTACTGTTAAGTAGCACGTCAACTCTGCCTTCTCAGAGATTTATATCCAAAATGGTTATGATGTCCAGCAGAGGAAGTCCCTTTCCACTTTCCCCCTTTGAGAGAAGAACGCCAGCCAAAGTGTGGAATAGTCTGTGACAAAACGGCGACTGGGATCAGGGAGCTCCGTTCTAAGCTGCCTAGAAGTCAGGTCTTGCTTGAAGTGAATTTTTGTCCCAAGTTCTGAGGTTAAGGTCTACTCTTTAGCCACCGAAATCAGGTGCTGTACCGAGACCTAAACATCCGTGATGAGAACCCCAATAAAGGGTGGGCTGGTGAATATCAAAATAAAATTAGAAAACAGGGACCAACTGAGGAGTGTGTACTGAGAAGATTCACTACACGGATGCACTCCCATGAAGAATGTTGATGTACCCCCAATTTACCCTTATGGAGGAGGTCTGGAGGTAACAGGGAGTGGGTTTTCATAAATTAACAATCCTGCTGATGAACACACCGTGAGTGAATGCCCACACATCTAGAGGAAGGTGACACCGTCCAAACTGCCCCCAGGCAGGGCCCTGGCTCTCTGTCCCAGGCAATACACCACACCTCCTAGTCACTCCTGATCAGAAGCATGGACCCCTCCTTCCTATCTCTGAAATGTGTCCTCTGATGCCTTTACCTAATGACCTTATATTTCTTCACTCCTTGTTGATTATTTTGAAAACTGATTCTTGGTCAGAGAACATAAGAATACAGGCTTTCACCCTGGCCGGTGTGTCTCAGTGGGTTGAATGTCATCCTGTGCATGGAAAGGTCATCGTCTGGATTCCCAGTCAGGGCACATGCCCAGGTTGTGGGTTTGATCCCCAGTCGAGGTGCGTACGGGAGGCACCCAATTGATGTTTTTTTCTCTTTCTCTCCCTCTACCTTCCTCTCTCTGAAGTCAATAAAAATGTAATCTTTAAAAAGAATATAGGGCCGAAACCGGTTTGGCTCAGTGGATAGAGCATCAGCCTGCAGACTGAAAGGTCCCGGGTTCGATTACGGTCAAGGGCATGTACCTTGGTTGCGGGCACATCTGTGCAGGAGGCAGCTGATCGATGTTTCTCTCACATCGATGTTTCTGACTCTCTATCTCTCTCCCTTCCTCTCTGTAAAAAATCAATAAAATATATTTTAAAAAAAAGAATATAGGCTTTCTTCTATTATCGTATCGTATTAGTCAAGTGATAAGCCCACTTTGGAATGAAAACAATATTAAGTTAGGGCCTAAAGTCTATAGGTAAAAACAAAACTGATGTATTCATCCAATAAGTATGCAATGAACTTCTAATAAATGCCAGGCTCCAAGGGATAAAATAGCAAGCATGACAGCCCCGCCTTCACGGAACTAAGGTTTAGTGGGATATGATTGCACAGAGCACTCTGTTAACCTCAATGGCCCCAGGACTTTCTCCTTCATTTCTGAAAAAGAGTTTGGAAATTTTAAAAAATATTTTTATAATATGAGAAAAAGAAAACAAAAACAATGTGAATCCATCTGTGTCTTTCTTTCCTAAAAAATTTAAACCACTTTTTGGAGTTTCAAAAAGATTTTTAGTCTTTCTATAATTCAAAATTATAGGACACGTAACAGGAAATTATCAAGTGAAAAATAATTTTTTCTTCTCAAAACAGTAGCAGCTTTGGTAATACTGGGATTTTTTTAAATAGCATTATGCAACATCGTATTGGGCAGAAATAACTTTGCCCCACAGCCTGGAGTTTCAGAAACCTATCGTGCCAGGCCCAGGTCTTCCATGCCACCTCACTGGCAGGACTCTGCTTTCTCATCTTTCCCAAGGAAACCCCAATAAAGACTCTGATCTAGGTTTTCCCCTTCACCCTGCTTCTGCCTTCTGAGCAAAACCTGGGCGTCCCCCGTGGGACTTGGGTGACAGGAGGTGACTTCCTCTCTGAGACCTGTGAGTATAATAAACTTCCACCTTCAAGCTCATTCTCAGTTCCTCCTGGGCACCACCAGCTTTACTGTACCATAACCAGCATGTACATTCTTAGAAGAGCTGCTATAGATTAAGAATGCCCTATCTATTCCTTTTCAGTATACATTTATGCTCTTATCTATAATTGTTTAAAGCTGTTCTTTCAGAGAGATCTGTGATCTTATCATTATGAAAGAAGCCCTTCCTGTATTGTCACACAATCCATGTTAAGAAACCAATTTGTATGACCATAGCCTTAGCCACTTCACATAATTTTCTCAGGCTGCTATGAGGATAGCTGTTCTAGAATAGATCGGTGCCAGCAACTGACTCTCAGAAACCCTTTGCTATTTCAGAGCAACCCTCTTCTTGGCTAAAGATACAGCGAGGCTAAGTCACTTAACGACTATTATATCCCAGTCCACCTGGTTCTTGTAAGAATCAGGCAAAATCAACTCCTTTCCCCTCACTCAACCTGTGAAAATATAACTATTATCTCACTAGAAATGAGCAGGGAGATCCTATATAATAAAAACCTAATATGCAAATCGACTAAACAGTGGAACGACCTGCAGAACGACCAGTCGCTATGACGCGCATTAACCACTAGGGGGCATATGCTCAATGCAGGAGCTGCCCCCAGCCCACAGGCCCCAGGCCAGCCAAGGTGGGTGCCAGCGCCCCCCCCCCCCGCCGCCCCCAAATTGCCTGCCAGTCACCCCACAGATCAGCCCTGATCACCGGCCAGGCCTAGGGACCCTACCTGTGCACAAATTTCATGCACCAGGCCTCTAGTGTTATAATAAGAGAGGACAGGATGCTACAAAGTAAAGTGCTAATATCACAATCATGTTTCACTAACAAAGTAAAGAAGACAACAAACAGTTTGAACTGTCATAAAAAGAACAAAATATATTTTGAAGATTGAGTCCATCAGCATGGTAACCTAGGACTCTGAATTCTGTGGCACAGCAGAGCTGTGAGGGGAATGCAATCTTCTCTGTAAGTTTATCTTATACAATAAACTTTTTGCATTAAAAAATACCCTGCTAAATGTGCCAATAATTTAGCTGACTAAGAGTTTTCTAAAAAGTTGATTTTAGTTTAAAATTAAAAGTATGATGGATAGGGAATCAATACATTACCACAAACAGAAGTAGCTAAAAAGACATAGTATCAAGATAAAGCAGGTGTTCATTCTCTCCTTAGTATATATGTACCATGTGAGAAGCAGGGCATAAATCACGTATGTACTAGTATCTGTGTACATATTATCACATGGAGAGGTGTGTTTTATACACAACCAGGGAAACAAACACATATGACATTTGGTCAAATGCTTAGTTCAAATTCCTTGTTTTGGGGCATTATATTTTTTTTCAATCACTTAATACATATATGTATGTATAGATCGTTATATGTATATTTACCTCTCACTATATTAATATATGTAATACATTATTTACAGTATATTGAGATAAATATATTATGTATGTATTATATCATCTATTATATTACATAGTATTAACATATCATATATTAATATAATGCATGTATGATATATTAACATAATATAATATGGCCTGGCTGGCATGGCTCAGTGGTTGAGCTTTGACCTATGAACCAGGAGGTCATGGTTTGATTCCCTCTCAGGGCACATGCCAGGGTTGTGGGCTCAATCCTCAGTAGGGGGTGAGCAGGAGAGAGCCAACCAATGGTTCTCATCATTGATGTTTCTATTTCTCTCTCCCTCTCCCTTCCTCTCTGAAATCAATAAAAATATATTTTAAAAAAACATAATATAATATGTACTATATATAAAGAGATGTACATATCTATATAATAATGCATATAGAGAAGCAAATAATAAATAATAAAGCAAATGGGGATTAAAATGCTACCAGGTAAATGAATCTGGGTAAAGATCATGAAATATTCTTTGCACTATTCTTATTCTTAAAGTTGTTTTCATGAGTTTGAAATTATTTCCAACTAAACAAAAAATATATATTAGAAAACTTTTATAACACTATAGATTTATCTTATTTATTTTTCTATTTTTTGTTTTTACATTTTTCAATTGATATATCATTTACATTTTTAAATGTACAGGTTTTAAGGGTATAGTTAAATTAGTTTTGACAAATGTAAACACACATGAAACACCATCCAGTCAAGATATAGTACATTTTCCCAGAAAGTTCCCTAACACCTCCTTCCAATCAATCTCTACTTCTCCATACCCTAACAGCAGCTGCTGTTTGATTTTCTATCTACCATAGCTTAGTTTGCCTCTTCCTGAACTTTATAGTCATTCATTTATATAAAATGAATCACAGAGTATGTATTTGCTAATGTCTAACTTCTTTCTCTCAAAGGAATATTTTTGAGATTCGCCCATTACTGTTGCATGTATCAGTACTTCACTCCTTTTTATCACTTAATGTTATTTCATTATATGAATATTCCACACTTTCTTTTTAAATTTTATTTTTATTTTTTTAAATATATTTTTATTGATTTCAGAGAGGAAGGGAGAGGGAGAGAGATAGAAACATCAGTGATAAGAGGGAATCATTGATTGGCTGCTTCCTGCACGCCCCCTACTGGGGTTCAAGCCCACAACCAAGGCATGTGCCCTTGACTGGAATCGAACCCGGGACCCTTCAGTCTGCAGGCCAATTCTCTATCCACTGAGCCAAACCGGCTAGGGCTTTAATTTATTTTTTGTTAAAGTACAGTTGACATGCAATATATTAGTTTCAGGTGTACAACATAGTGATTAGACATTAATATAACTTATACTGTGATCACCACAATAAGTCTAGTAACCATCTGTCACCAAAGTTATTATGATATTTTTTACTATTTTCCCTGTGCTATACACACTGCACCCCCATGACTTGTTTATTTAGTAGCTGGAAGGTTGTACCTCTTATTCCCCTTCACCTTGTTCACCAATAGCCCCACCCCCACCCCTCTGGCATCAGTTTATTCTCTGTATCTATGAGTCAGTTTCTGTTTTCTGTGTTTTTTGTTTGTTTATTCATTCATTTTGTTTTTAGATTCCACATATAAGTGAAATCTTTCAGTACTTACCTTTCTATGTCACAATTTCTTTACTCAATTCACCTGCTAATGGACATTCTTGTACATGCTTTTTTATAAGCATATGTTTTCATTTCTCTTGGGTGGGTCATAAGTTAAGTATATGTTTAACTTTATAAGGAACTGCCAACTTGTACCATACCTTACTACTTTCAATAGCTGCAAAGTATTTAACCAATTGGGTAGACTATAATTTATTTAATCAGTCCCTGTTGTTTGGAATTAAGCTGTTTCCAATTACTTACTATTACAAACAATTTGGTAATGAACATCATTGTATCTGTAGCTTTGTGCACATGTATGAAAATATCTGTAGAATAACTTTTATAGGTAGGTCAAAGAGTGTTTACATGATAATTTTTGATAAATACTGCCAATTAGTCCTTCATATTCGTTATTACCAACTTCATGTCTGTCAGCAAAGTATGAAAGTGCTGTTATCTCCACATCTCTGCCAAAATTATAGATAAAATCTTTAGTATGATTTCCTTTTGTAAGTGCCACAATGTTGGTTTTTATTTTCACTCTACAGTTGCCTATATTTATGTCACCCCCATATTTTAGATCCTTATTTTCTTTCACCCATACTACTACAATTTCCCTCCATCCTTCGGTCTCCTTCTACAGTCTTGGACACCCACCTTCAGAGTTATGTGACTCCAGTACCATTTACCCAATTCACTCAACTCAAAAACCTTCACTGGATCCCCATTGCCTACTGAATAAAATCCAGACCCTTATCCTTACAGGTAAGACCTATTTCATTTATTCTACTTTTTCTTTCAAAAGCATATATATATATATATATTTACAACAAGGGGCTTCCCCCTGAACTTCACAGAAAGTGTGTACTTCCTTCCTCCAAGTCCTTACACATACTGCTTCCTCTGCCCAGCTGTCCTTCTCTCCCTCTCTACCTTTGAAGTCCTACCTTCTTAAAAACCCAGCTCCAGCTTGGCCAGGATGGCTGAGGGGTTGAGTGTCGACCTATGAAACAGGAGGTCACAGTTCAATTCCCGGTCAGGGCACATACCCAGGTTATAGGTTCCATCTTCAGTGTGGGGCCTGTAGGAGGCAGCCAATCAATGATTCTCTCTCCTCGTTGATATTTCTATCTCTCTCTCCCTCTCCCTTCCTCTCTGAAATCAATAGAAATATATATATATTTTTAAAAACAGCTCCAGTGCCATCTTTTCCACTTGCTCCAACTAAATGAAGGCAAGATAAAAGGTCATGCTCACCGGTACTTTCATTTTAAATTCATCTTGATAGTATTTAATTCCAATGTCAGTGATTGTCCTCTGGATAAAGCGAGATGGACGAAGGATGAATATGAGCTGCAAGTTTCCAGGAAATGCTACCTGGAAGGGTCATGAAAAGAGTCAGGGCAAATATCACATCCATTGGACTCCTCTTGCCTAAGATCACAAATGACAAAGTTAAAGTGGACACCATGGATGCCAAAGAATTTGAATATATTTCACATTTCAGAGCTAAAGAGATCTTAGCGATCAGATAATTCAAACCATTCCATAAAAACCAAACTAAATCAAACACACACAAAAATGTTTCTGATTATAAAAAACAATTCATACTCTTTATTGAAAAATTGGGAAATAAAATTATACATTAGAAAAAGGAAACCACTTATGATCTCATAGCCATTTTTAATATTTTAACCCTATTACTTATAAGCTATTTTCTCTGCTTAAATATTTTTATCATGGTTAAACTCATATTATAGAAATATTTTGTAACCTACTCTTTTCACTAGATATTAATACCATGAGCTTTTATGCTTGATATTAAAAATTATTTAGAAATATTTTCATGGGTGCACAATTTATTTAACTATTACTTATAGCTAGTGATTTAGGCTTGTCCACATTTTTGCTTTAAAATAACACTGAAATGAACATCTTTACCCATATTTTGGAACATTTTCTTAAGATAGCTTCCTGTAAGAATTACTGAGTAAAATTTTAGGGTTTCTGATGCATATTATTGCTATGTTGCTTTCCGGAAGCATTGTCTTCATCTTGTGGTGAGGTCCTGAGAAATGAGATAACTCAGATTCATATAACAACTTAGTGGCCAAGTTAGGAATCCAACTCTTCCTTTCCTCATGGCTCTCTATTCTTCCAGTGGTTCCCAAAAGCAACCTCCCATGGTGTTTGTTAGGAAAAAAAATCTGGTCTTTGCCTGGAATGTTTTGATTCCTTAGGACTTAAATGAAGTCCAGGTATCTGTATTTTCAATGAGTACATGAAGAGATTCTGATTGGTAGCCAGGGATCCTGCACTATGGTATCTTTTATGCATAAGTGATTGATATTTTTCTTGGACAAATTAGTCTCAAGTATTAGATGATTCAGGTGTCTTATATGGATCCTGGGAAATCAGAACTCCCCAGAGGTCAGACCTCTGGAATAGTCATGGGCACTGTCAAGTGTCCAAATCCTCCGGTCGTCAACCATCGTTGTAGTTATCTCCCCCAAAAAATCCTGTAACCAAAACTAAACCAAAGGGGTCAAACAATCCATGCACAAAGGAAGGGAGACTTCCCTTCTCCCATGTTTGAAATGCAACGTCCTAAACAGAACCTTGCATTTTGTTATGTCATGGCAGGAAATGAGCTGAGACACTCCTTGTGTATGGCTGAGGCTCTAAAGCGGTCTGAGGGAAACTCTGTATGTGTGCAGATCTGTGTGTGTGGCTGCCTCTGCACGTAGGCATAAGTGAGATTTCAAATGTCTCTCTCCTGTCTGAGCCTCTTTACACACATTACCACCCTGCCATATCCCATCCTCCTCAGCCAGTCCCAACTGTCCCAGGGAGTCCATGCTTTGGTGGAAATGCTGGTATGGTTTGCCCTGAGGTATCTCTGCCTGCCCATGTGACTGAGTTCTCTGGTCTGAGGTCCCTACAGAGAACGGATACATCTACTTGCTAAAAGGCAACAAACAGGGATAAAAATCAGGCTTTTAAGATCAAAAGGAAGCCCATCCAAGGTTGTACAATTTAATGCCAAAAGTAAGCCCACTTTCAATCAAGCTACTTAAATATCATTTTGTCTGGTTTAGCTTGTGTCTTTCTAATATGTGGAAAAAATAATTTGAATACTGAAAAGAAGACTGTTTTAAAGTGGTGACCCCCAAAGTAAACTCTAAGACAGGATTTGGGTATAAAGAGTTTAGTGAGGAGGTGATCCCAGGCAGCAAGCACATGAGGAAGTTGGTGGAGGGTGAGACAGTGATGGCTAGAGAGCCAATACATCAAAACAGGGATTGCTGTGGGCAAGAAGGGCTGGGAGGCCCTGGCTGGTGTGCCTCAGTTGGTTGAGTGTCATCCCCATGCACCAAAAGGTTGCCGGTTCGATTCCAGGTCAGGGCATATGCCTGGGTTGCAAGCGGATAGATGTTCTGCTCTCACATCGATGTTTCTCCCTCTGTCTCTCTCTCTTTCTCTCTCTCTAAAAATCAATAAAAATGTTTGTTTGTGTGTGTGTTTTTGTTGTTGTTTTTTTTTAAAGGTTGGGAGCCTCTGAAATACTATATGGAATATACCTCAGAAGTATCCCATTGAAGCTGGGGTATTTATCCACCAACTTCTCTGACTCAATAGCTGTAGGTCACTCCTGGGGCATTAACTTCCCAGCATTCTCTACCTATCCCTCTTCAGTGACCAGAGAAAGAAGTAGAGAGACTCAGGAAGCCTTTGACATGGAAAGGAATTCTCTGCAGTGACCTTCAGGTGGCAGAGGGGATATGGGTGTGACATAACAAAGACCTTCCCAAAATTTGGCATAAAATAATCACCTTTTTCCCTGTGACTTTGATATGAAATAATTGGATAGACTACGTAAGTTACTTTTATAAAAAAAAGCACAAAAATAAATATTTACCGCTATTCGTGTCAAGGATGCTTTTATGGAGCTCCACTTGTCCCTTTGTCTGTCGATAACAATGATGAACCCGATGCCGGCAGCCTCCATGCTGCAAAAGAGGGTGGTCAGTATCAGAGACCAGGTGAGACACACAGGTTCTGGGCGGCTTCCTCAGGGGATGCAGTCTACAGCCTCCATGGCGCTCCAGGATCATGTGTAAATGCCCTGCACGGCACAAGGGAGTAACTGGGTCTGGCTTCCCTGACAAAGGAACCATCTCCTCCTCTCACCTGGCAGCCTAAACAACACAGAGATGGTTGGTGTTTCAAACCCTCTCAAGGCCTCTGCTTCAGGCTGGCAAAGTGTGAAACACCCGAGAGCACACGTGCCCAGGCCTGAAAGAAGATGCAAGTGCCAGCTGAGTACCACCTGTCCCAGTGCAGGCGGAGGACCTCAAGGCGGAGCTCTGCCATCGCCCCACTCCCAAGACTGGCTTTCAGGGAGCTGTCAATGTCCTCCCCTAGGAGTCATTCCGAGAGGTGCTCAGAAATAACACGTGTCAATGGGAAAAACGACTCCCTCCCAGTGCCTGGCCATAAACGGCCAGCAAACCATGTGCGTGAGAAGGTGTTTATGAAGACCAAAAGGAAGCTGCCTGGTCTCCTCTTCAGACCCCACAATAGTATTCTCACAAAACCCTTTTAAAATAAAGTCCTACTAGGGAAAACTTTTTTTCTCTCTTTGGGAGGAAGTAGAGAGGAAAAAGCAAGGGCTTTGGGGCCTGGTTCCAATCCTAGTGCTGCCACTTACTGGCAATGAGACACTGGGGAGATCCCTTAGCCTCTCTAAGGCTCGGTTTCCTCATCGGTAAAATGAGAACACCACCAACAATAGTAAAGTGATTGAAAGCACATTTTCTGAAGCCAGACTGCCAAGGTTTGAAACCTGGGCTCCTCCCATTTATAGATTGTGTAGTTTGGAGGGGACATTACTTAGTCTAGCTTCTCAGACGACCCATTTGTAAAACAATGATAGTACCTATCTATAGGGTGGATGTGAGGGTTAAATGAATATGTAAAATATTAAATGAGATGTATAAAATGCTCAGAACAATGCCTGGCATTTGGTAATACTGTATAAGTACTATTATTACTATTTCTTATGCGCTTGTTATGGAGAATATAAGACATAAAGTATACAAAAAGTATCAGACCTATAATAAGCCTTCAATAACTCTCTAATATTGGGAAAAGGTGAGCTTTGCTCTAAAAAGTTTCTGTAGGTGAATAAGGCAGAAGATCTAAGCAAAATCTGTAAGAAAATATGAGTACTTATCTGATGTAAGCATCACTAGGCCAACCCATTACCACAGCCCCATTCTGGCCCAGGCTGTCTTATTGGGAACATTTTCCAGGAAATGATGCAAGGAGGCGTGGTCTCACTGGGTGGAAGAGGCAGAGATTGAAGATTATGAGTGGAAAAGTGGCCAGGATTTGAGGGGGTGGTTGTCAAGAAGAAAAACCTCAGAGAGGGAACGCCAGAAGACTTCAGGGAAATTCCACTTTAATGCTTGTGACCTGTACCCCACAAGGTTAGGTGAGACTCCAGAAGGCTGGCAGAGAATAGCTACTGCACATGTGAGAACTGATGAGAAATTCTGAAACGTGCACATTCTGGAGATAGACAACTGGTGTTTCGGCCCAGCCAGAAGAGACAGACTTTGATGAACACCCTGTGTATTCAGGTGAAACTCTTATAAAGGCTGCATTCTAGCATAAATGAAACACCATCAGAGGTGCCATAGGATTAAGGCTATACTCTCGGAGTAAGGACAAAACAGAAATGGAGTTGCCCTAAGAAAACCTAAAACCAGATCCCAGAAAGATCAAGGTGATCCACCAGTAACTTAACTGCCTGGCAAATAAAAATCTAAAATTATTTGTAAGTAGATAAACCTCCACAACATATCATCCACCATATCCAGCATAAAATAAAAAAATGAATGGAACTGCAAAGCAGCAGGAAAAAGTAACTAATAATCAAGAGATAAAATAGTCAATAGATACTGTCTCATGTATGTTTTTGTAACTGGCAGACAAAAACTTCAAAATAACTATGATCAATATGCCATATCCATCAAAGTGGATTAAAAGGTGCATTATTTCAACAGAGCATAATAAAAATCTATAATGAAGAACCAAGTAGACCTGCTGTAATTACAAAACATCAACAACTGAAATTAAGAACTCAGATGTGTTTAACAGCAGACTGAACACAAAAGAAAGAGATGAATGTGTTATGACTCCAAAATGCCGGGAAGGTTTCATGGTGAATGTGGTATTTTTCTTAACTACATGGTATGTAAACAGGTAAATATATACAGTTGAGATCTGTATACTTTACTATATGCAAATTTTAACTCAGTTTAAAAACGGAAAGAATCCAATAAATTCAAGTTGTGGAAAAAAAGAACTGGTCAAACAGTGAAATAAGAACTGAGTCCAATGTAGGGCAACCCACCATCCCAGTTCGTCCAGGACTGAGGAGTTTCCTGGGACACACAACTTTCAGTGCTAAACCTGGAAAACAAACATGACTGGGGACCATAATTCAAATACCTAATTCCAAACACTAATATGATGGTCACTGCTCCTGCTTATGGGGCTTCTTACGGAAGGAAATCAAACTACTCTTTAGGATCATTCATGTTTATTGACAGTTGCTCTTTTGAAGAGCAGTGCTCAAGGTTGTTCCTGGTATAGGAGTAAAAAGAAAAAATGATCGACCTATGGTTTGTTATCTGTTTGTGTTTAATATTATTCTAAATTGAGAAGTAAAGAACTCATGATGCTTTCCAGTTTTTCAGCATCTCTTGGCATCTTTATCGGCAAAATGGTAGGCTGGCACAAGTTTGTCTCAATCACTCCTTTCAGCTTTGTCATTCTATGGTTCTCTAATTCTATATAGTGACTTCAAGTCCCCACTGCTCGAGACACACCTCATATTTCAGTTTCCTCAATAAACTCTGTTAATTGCCAGGCTGGAGTCTGAGTTTATGAACAAAAAGTCAATCTTAAGAGGCTATATACTGTATGATTCCAATTATATACCATTCTGGAAACAAAACAAAAAACTAGGAAGACAGCAAAAGGATCAGTGGTTGCCAAAGGTTGGGGACGTGGGAGGGATAAACAGGCAGAGCACAGATAATGTTTAGGGCAGTGAAACTGTTCTGTATGACATTATAATTGTATATACATGTCATTATACTTTTGTCCACACTCATAGTATCCTATATAATAAAAGGCTAATATGCAAATTGTCCCCTCGACTGGGAGTTTGACCAGGGGGCTGGGCCAGCCCGTCAACCGCCTGCGGCCCCCTCACCCCCTAGCCCGGCCCAATGGGCCCCTATCAGGGCCGGCCAGCTGGACCCCACCCATGTGCAAATTTGTGCACTGGGCCTCTAGTGTACAATATCAAGAGTGAACACCAATATAAACTATAGACTTTGTGTGCCGATGTAGGTACATCAGTTGTAACAATGTACCACTCTGGTGTGGGATGTTAATGATGAGGGAGGTTTGCCTTGGGAGATAAGGAATAGATGGGAAATTTCTGAACTTTCCACTCAATTTTGCTGTGAACTTAAAACTGCTAAAAAAAAAAAGTCTATTTTATAAAAACATTTTAGATAATAAAAATTCCTCCAAAAAATTAGTTTTTAAGCAAACAAACACATACTATAACATAGCTCTCCAAACAATTACAAACAGGCAGAGATCAGAGAAAATTCATAACCTTAAACATTTATATCAATAAAATAAAAATGAAAATATAATTTTCAACTCAAAAAAATGACAAAAATTAAGCAAACTGAAAGAAAGTACAAGAAAGAAGATATTAAAGATAAGGGGAGAAATGAATAAGGTAGAGAAGAGGAAAGCAATAGATCTATTATCTGAACACTGTTTCTTGTCCTACATATCCTGTCATTCTCTCCTTTGACTGTACCAGTTCTTCCTGGTTCTGTGTCATGAACCCTCTGCCAACTGCCCATAAAGATTTTGCAACTGGGCAGGGCTCTGATGCCTGGTAACCACTGTGACATTGAAGAAATTATGAATTTTGATAAATAGGAACCTGAAATGGAAACTGGACAATAAGGTCAAATTCCCCTTTCAGGCTTTCCCATGTCTCTGTTTTATGTTGAAACCAAAGGGTGAGGCAGCGAGACAGTCTGAGCAAATGCTAGGAAGAGGAAAGGGGAATGAATGGTCAAGTGGGCACTCTTTCTCAAGGGACAAACAGCATTCCAGGAAAGAAAAATACTCCCAAGTTTACTAACAATTATAAAAGGAACATAGAGCAGAACAAAGAAATCAGGGCCAAAAAGTAGCCCCTTGTTTTGTCTTATCTTCTACATCTGTGAGATAAGGCTTTCTACCCCTCGATGCTTCTCTCTACCCTGGTTTAGATGGCATTCAATGTATGGTCCTCGTGTGACTCCAAAAAGGCTGCAAGTACAAAATGAAAGTCACCCGTTTCATTTAGCACATGACTACATCCAGGGATTCAGTAAAATTAGACAGTGAGATTGAAACAAATATAATGGGGGGGGGGGGCGTGTATACCTGCTGCCCCCCTCCCTGTTCACTGTCTTCTTTACTGCTCCCCACAGAAGGAGAAAGTACTAAGCTGATGGGTGATCATTTTGGATGCAACTGAGCCAAGGAGGGAGACCAAGTTAGACTCCCTAAAACCCTTGAGGTCAATGCAGGAGTGAGGAATGGGGTTCTTCTTTCTCTGTCAGTGTCCACCTTCTCGCCCCATAAAAATACTTTTAGATTGAATGAATCATACCATACTGGAAATTTAACCAACATAACTTCTTGAGAACCCACTATGTGCTGGGCACTATGCTAGGGCTACAGATAAGAAAAGAAAAGAAAAGAAAAGGAAAGGAAAGGGGAGGTGAGGGGAGGGGAGGGGAGGGGAGGGGAGGGGAGGGGAGGGGAGGGGATGGGAGGGGAGAGGAAAAGGAAAAGGAAAAGGAAAGGAAAGAAAAGAAAAGAAAAGAAAAGAAAAGAAAAGAAAAGAAAAGAAAAGAAAAGAAAAGAAAAGAAAAGAAAAGAAAAGAAAAGAAAAGAAAAGAAAAGAAAAAGAAAAAGAAAAAGAAAAGAAAAGAAAAGAAAAGAAACATTGCTCCCCTCCCACCTAAATTCCTTATTTAGTGGAGTAGTTCACAGTCTAATGGAAGAGGTAGAAATCATTTCCATCTACTATGGTGTTTACAAGCTTTGGGTTCTGTGGAAATAAAAAGTCTGGGTGAGCAGGGTTGGGGTCAGGGAAGGTTTCCTTGAAGAAATGACATCAGACTGAGGGTTGACGAATGTGTAGGAGTTAAGCCAGTCCTAGAAGGATGGGAAAGGCATTCCTACAGAGAGAACAGCACCAGCCAAGCCGTGTCCTAATGGACACCATATGTGGGGATGGGAGGAGGAAAGGGAGAGAAATGGTGAAATAAAATGTAAGTAATGAACTTCAAAGAAGTGCATTAAAAATAAACCCATAGCCTTCTCTCAAAAAGTAAGAAGGGTAAAAAAAAAAAATCATCTTTGGAGTAGATTTGGTTAAAGCAAACTAAGCAACTTCCTAATCTCTGGTGGCCTTTCAATCACAAAGCAGGCATTGACCTCTAAATCTCAGGCAACAGATGGCAAGCAAGTGCAATAGCACACATGCACACACACACACACACACACACACACACACACACACACAGAAAGGGAGGGCAGAAGGGCGGGAGAGAGAGAGGGAGGGAGAGAGGGAGGGAGAGAGAGAGAGAAACACTGTTGTCTAAATTCCAAACCACACAGCAGTTAAGTAAGAGATTATATCATAAACTATACAAACCCATGGAGAGTGGGGCCAGTCTGCTCTTCTGGGGAATAGACACAGCATTATCTAAGAATTCCCAGCTCTATCTCTGCCTGTAAAATGATTGTTAGCAATGTGAACTCTGTCTCACATTCTATCCCTTGGGAGGTATATTAACTCACTTGGCATAAAGATGTGAGACCTGCCATGTTCCTTTTGTGGACTAAGTTGTGTTTCCGCCAGAGCCTCAAAATGTGACCTTATTTGGAGATAGGGTCTTTACAGTGCTCATCAAGTTAACGTGAAGTCATTAGGGTGGGCCCTAATCCAGTCAGACTGGTGTCCTTATAAAAAGGGGGGATTTGGACACATGGGCACACAAAGAGGGATGGCAAAGTGAAGAGACAAAAGTAGAAGCCATCTGCAAGCCAAGGAGACAGGCCTGGGACAGATTCTTCTCTCACAGCCCTCAGAAGGAACCAACCTTACCAACACCTTGATTTTGGACTTCCAGCTTCCAGAACAGTGAGATGATAAATTTCTGCTACTTACGCCAAAAAAAAAAAAAAAAAAAAAAAAAAAAAGTGTGACGTGGGTTGCAAAGGGTGGAAGTAGCAGATGCCCCAAAACATCTCTGCCATGGTCTCTGCTATAACACAGTTTTTATTCCTGGCCTTTCTATTTCCTTGCCGCATGCCTCAGTTTCTCCATCTGACAATGACAATTATAAAATTTGCCCCTAAATTCCTTATTTAGTGGAGATAAATGAAATAACTCCTAACATGGCTTGAGCTCCTTGAGCAATGGCCATGTATCCCAGATAACAGGACCCAGGAAGCCAGAATCAACTTAATCTAGACCAATGAACCTGAAGGAACAAAGACAGCTTCAGCAGTTCCATCAATACCTATCTTTTTTTTAGTATGTTTTTATTGATTTAAGAGAGAGAAAAGGGAGAGGGCGAAAGAGAGAGAAACACTGATGAAAGAGAATCATCTATCGGCTACCTCCTGCATGCCCCCTACTCTACTGGGAATCAAGTCCGCAAGCTGGGCATATGCCCTGACTGGGAATCGAACCAGCGACCTCTTGGTGCATGGGACGATGGTCAACCAATTGAACCACGCCAGCCAGGGCTGTTCCATCAATATTTCATTCATTCAACAATGTTTATTAAGGACCTCCTTTGTGCACTGTATGAACAGAACTGATACTCACTTATCATTGTTTTCTAGTCTCATTCCACATCCCTTGTCTGTGACTGATGGATAAGAGAAATGGACCGCTCTACATGCCAGTGTAAGCTGTGCTCATGGAAGATTCCATCTCAACCCAGCCCTGCCACATGGGGAATGGGGAATAAAGCCAGTGACTAAGAAGGCAACAGAACACTGTGTCCAGCTCACCTGGGGATGCTAGTCAGGTAGGTCATGACATTCAGAAAGTCCTCATCTGAGATGTGTTTGAAGCCCACAAACTCTGGAAAAGTGATGATTGGGGCACCATCTTTCCCTCGGCCTCCTGCAACATAAGTGGGTGGTCAAGATGTTAGCACAATGTTTTCATGTCATGCCTCTGCAGATAAAAGACTCTGACTAATATCAAGTCAGGAGATGTGTATTGGCTTCCCATTTTCTATCTCTATTACTTCAGAGTAGAATGTGGGAAGTCTGACACTGAACTATTTTAAACAAGTTGTTCGTGCTTGCTCAGTGGTATTGTGAGAATTTGATTTTTTAATCCTTTGAAGGTAGTTACTGTGTGAAAGGTAATATTGATTTAATTATTTAACATAGGTAGAATAGTAAAGAACACCAACACAAACACATAATACTTCTGTTCTTTTTTGTAGTCACTAAATTAAAAAGTTAAAATGGTAGTTAAGAGAGTTAACTCTTAAATCAGTAACCTGGTTGAAATCTTACTTTGCCACTTAATTTCTATGTGATTTTAGGCAAGACACTTAACCTACGTAGGATATATATATGTAATACTTGTACCTACCTCAAAAGGTGTTGCGAGAATTAAGTGAAAATATAAGAAAAGCACCTTAGCAGAGTGCTTGTTGCATATACGTACTCACTAAATAGTGACCATTATGGTTATTACTATTAATGAAGGCACAATAAGCTGCCGGCACTTTGATAATTTATAAACAGGAATATAAGACATCCCTGTGAGAATAAAAATGTACAATTAACATTTAAATATTTAGCTCATTGGAGCAGAGGCTACCAGGTTAAATTGAATAGATTTCCCCATCTCCTAGCAACTAGATGTAGCCACATGACTAAATTCTAGCCTCATGGTTCCTGTGTGTCAGGTACCCAGGGAACCACAGAGAACTCACAGAGGCACCATGAATATTTTAAATTTTTAGGGGAAAAACAATAGTTGGCATCTGTTACCCGCTCTGCATGATATTAGCTTGAGGTAGTTCACAGTTTCAACAAGAAATCACACTAAATTCTTTTGAATAGCATTGTATCTTTGTGGAGGTGGTTTGAGGTGGCTGCTGGGTTAAAAGCAAGTGCAGGATGAAAGTGAGTGTAGAACAGGAAGGGAGGCTAGTGATGTTTAGTTTGATTCCAAAGTTTGAGATCACTGTAGTTACCGAAGAATGAAATTCTTAGTATTATTTATAATTTTTTTTTTTCAGACAGCTACTGAGTTGTTAAAACGTGTAGACTTGGTTGTTTTAACTGTTTGGTATTGGTTTTGGACAAAAAGGGCCGTAAAAAATTCCTGAGACTGGCTGCTCTGAAAAGCCATCTTTGCATTGCTCCTGTGGCTGCCTCTCTCTCTTTCCCAGAGTCCTCCTTCTCTCGCTTTATAAAAAATCCACTGCATCGGATCACCGTCGTGCCCCACATGTCAGACACGGCTGAGGACACCAGCTCTGAGATCACCACCAAGGACTTAAAGGAGAAGAAGGACGTTGTGAGGAGACAGAGAATGGAAGAGATGCACCTGCGAATGGGAACGCTAATGAGGAACATGGGGAGCAGGAGGCTGACCATGAGGTAGACGAAGAAGAGGAAGAGGGAGGGGAGGAGGAGGAGGAAGAGGACGAAGATGAAGGTGAGGAGGCTGAGGCAGCTACGGGCAAACGGGCAGCTGAGGATGATGAGGGTGACGATGTTGACACCAAGAAGCAGAAGACCGATGAGAGGATGACTAGACAGCAAAAGAGGAAAAGTCAAACATTAAAAAAAAAAAAAAAGGCCTTCGTGATCTATTCACCTTCCACTTACCGTCTCAGAATGTAAAGGTGGTCACCTTCGGAGAGAATCCCTCAGCCTGCCCATCCACCCACCTGGGGCACCGCCACCTGCAGATGGCACGCACTCGCCACCACCCTACCAAAACCACGTGAATTTGCAACAGGGGAGGAGAAAAGAACCAAAAACTTCCAAGGCCCTACTTTTTTTCTTAAAAGTATTTTATAAATGAACATTTGTTTGTATTTTTTATTTACATTTTATATTTTTGTACATATTGGTAGGGATCCGCCATTTTTAATGATCTTGGGGTGACCAAACCAGCCTTTGGAGCATTTTCCGTCCTACTTCTGACTTTACTTGTGGTGTGACCATGTTCATTATAATCTCAAAGGAGGAAAAAAACCTTGTAAAAAAAGCAAAAACAACAACAACAAAAAACCCCACCATCTTATTCTGAGCATTCCAGTAACTTTTTGTGTATGTACTTAGCTGTACTATAAGTAGTTGCTTTGTATGAGATGATTAAAAAGACCAAAGATAAAAAGGTTTCATTCCCCCCCGGTTTTTTTTTATGAAGTTGCTGTTTTGGGTCTTTTTTTGGCTTGTCTGATGTATGTGTGAAACAATGTTGTCCAACAATAAATGGGAATTTTATTTTGCTGAGTTAGTTGTTCTAACAAAAAACTAACAAACAAAAAATTACTGCAATACAAAGGCACTGAGAACAGAGACAACAGGGAAACCTGTGCCCTAGCCACAGGGGTGAGCTGTGAGCGCCTTCCAGGCTAAGCCCGTGGAGGGGAACTACATTAAGAGGAATAATGGCTCCCAAGCATAGCCAACTGCTACAAATGATTGCATGTATTTCACATGTCTAAGAAACAGGTATCAGTGCAGGGTGTGGTTAGTGAGGATTGTGAGATTAACGTGGGTGTGGGATCAATGAAGAAATTACAGAAATTGAGAGACTAAGAGAAACGAAGAGGGGCAGTCTATATGATGGCTCCACCATTACATGAACCCACCTGCTGCTGAGTCCACGCCTGATAGGCATCTTTTGCTTACACTCTAACATTCCATTTAAATCTGCTTCAAGGGAGAGAATGCACTATTGAGCAAACATGACTATTTATATCACATAAAGAGAAGAGAAAGTCAGCAATGTGGTTACACAAGTCTCTTGTGAGTTTTGTTTTTGTGAGTGAGTCTTGGGCTCTCAGAGATACATCACTAACAAATGAAACGGGTGAGATTTGTCTGGATGGCTAGTCATTCTTCTCCAGCAAGTCCCTCTTTATTAATAATCCTGTATGCTTATTTGAAAGTTTACACAAAATATCAAGCTTTGACAAGGAGAGTGAGCTACCTCTTTACGGTGACTGAAAACAATTTAGATCAGGGTAGTATCAGCTTTCACCTAACATTCTTCCTCTTTGCAGTTTCACAATCAAAGGAGGTTCCAGAGAAACCAAGTGAAGAGAATTTGCATTTCTAGGAAGGCTAAATTTAGAAGCATTATAACACTGTATGAACTGTATAACCAATATTTGCCCAAAGAATGGCTAAAACATTCCAGGGAACCAAGAAGTGAAGTCATTAAATGGTGTCATGACTTCACTTTTTTTTTTTTTAAACATATTTTATTGATTTTTTACAGAGAGGAAGGGAGATGGATAGAGAGGTAGAAACATCGATGAGAGAGAAACATCGACCAGCTGCCTCCTGCACACCCCCTACCGGCGATGTGCCCGCAACCAATGCACATGCCCTTGACCGGAATCGAACCTGGGACCCCTCAGTCCGCAGGCCGACGCTCTATCCACTGAGCCAAACCGGTTTCGGCATGACTTCACTTTTTATCGTTAAATATGAATTAAAGCTATTCACACCTAAATGGAGAAATGTAGGTGGAGTTTTCTTGTAGATTGGTTAACAGCAACACTGAACACCAGAGAAGAGAGGCCCACCACCGCCTCCCCAGGTCAACTGAGGACACCTCCTGCTGTTGAATATTATTAGTCTTAACAGACAGAAGCACTAACGAAACAAAGCTGAGCCTCCCTACAGCATGGACAACCCACAACAAAGCATTCAGTGCCACCTGGTGAGGAAACGTGGAAATACCAAAGGAAGAAAGTGCCAAAGTCCCATTCAAGGAAGATAAAGAAAACCAAACGCCTTGTAACTGAGTAAAACGGTTACTTAAATAAAATAAACTTCACTGCTCCTAGTATAAATTTTACCTGTTCGTTAAATGGCACGAAGACTTCATCATGCAGAAGAGAATTTGGAATGCTGGGAAATCCTATGGAAAGACGTTGAGGATCAACAATGGGAGAGACATGGAGGCAGTTACTGCCCTTTGCCTTCAAGTATCTATTTTCCCTTTCTCTTTCCCAAAAGATTTTAACTGGAAACAATGGCCGCCCCACTCTCTGGGAGGCACTTTGGAAATCTCGGGGCCTAGGATACTAAATGATCTGTCCTACATAATCAAGAACTGTCCCACACCCTATGTGATTTCTGAATGTCTTCCTAGAATCTCAATGTAAGTGATCTGATCCTAGACTCTAACTCTGCTTTACATATAATCACGAAGGTTTTTTCCTGTTTTATTGAGATATAATTGACAACACTGTACTAGTGTAAGGTGTACAACATAATAATTTGATATATGTATATAATACAAAATGGTCACCACAAAAAGTTTAGTTAACATCCATACCCTCACATACCCTCACATAGTTACAACTTTTTTCCTTGTGGTGAGACTTTAAGATCTACTCTCTTAGCAATTTTCAAACATACAGTACAGTATTAACTAGTCACCATGCTGTACATTACATCTCCAGAACTTATAACAAAGTTTGTACCTTTTAACCACCTTCACCCCTTTCGCTCACCTCCCAACCCCACCTCTGGCAATTGCCAATCTGATTTCTGTTTCTGTTGATTCAATTTTTTGTAATATACTAAAATAAACATTGCTATGGGATTAAAATATATCATGAATAAAAAGGTCAAACATGTATTTGGAACATGCAATAGTAAGCATTTTTCATACATTATGTCATTTAATCCTCAAAATTTCAATGATTCCATTCATTATTCATAAGAGGAAACAGAGGCCTTGAGAAGAAAATTGCCTAAGGTGATACAGTTAGTCAGTAGCAGAATCTAAATCCTTATTTAGGGCTGTTGGGTACCAGTTTGTTTCTCCTATTCTGCCTCTAAGAAATTAGAAAAGAAAGAAATGCCTCAATAATACTCAAAGGAGATCACTTTGGATCATTAAACATATAAGTTAATCAATCTCTGGACTCCTTCCCCAGATGAGCCATTGTGTAATTATATACTCACTAGAGGCCCAGTGCATGAAAATTCATGCACTGGAGGGGTGGTTGCCTCAGCCCAGCCTGCCCCCTCTCACAGTCCGGGAGCCCTCGGGGGCAGGAGGTGACCCGGCAATCAGGGGAAGGTGACGCCCCATCATACCTCTGCTGCTGCCACTGCTGGCAGCACAAGTCTCGGCCAGCCTTGGTTACCTGAGCCTTGGGCGGCCCTGAGTGGCTGGGCAGCTGCCATTCAAGGTTTGCCTGTGCCTCAGGCCAGCCCTGGGTGGTTGGTGGGCTGATGGGACTGGGCACTGCCACCTTATGGCTGTGGGCACTGCCATCTTTGCAGGCAGGGCAATCAATTAGCATATTCCTCCTTATTGGCTGTGGGTATTGCCATCTTTGAGGGCAGAGCAGTCAATTAGCATATTCCTCCTTATTCGCTGTGGGCCCGTCATCTTTGCGATGGTGTGAGGGTTAATTAGCATATTCCCTCTTTATTAGATAGGATATACTGAGGCTTTAGAGTTTGGGTGTAAAGCTGTAGGAATCCACCCTGCCCCACCCCATCATCCATTCCAGACCTTGATGCACACTGGTGGCCGAGGGGTCTTCTGTGGTGCATGGCCACAGCAGCAGTTGCCAGAAACCCAGATGCCAGGAGCCAATTCAGCATGTCATAATTACAAGAGTTTTATCAAAAGGTTGATGAAACTTGGGGGCTCAACAAGGGCTGGGTCACATATGTAATTACCTGTTGGAGTGGCTAGAAGGCACTTCCCCCAAACCTGAATAGGATAATTTTCTACTGCTAGACAGGTCAGGGCATCTTAATCTACATGTTATTGCCTCCTGTTGGCCAAACACCTGAACAGCTATAGGCTATTTCCCAATCTGACAATGCTTCTGTACCCTACCCTTTGAAGTGTATATCTCCACCTTGCCTTAGGACAATTTGTGTTAATAAAAAGCACGGGGTCCTGAGTCAAGGGAAACTTTAGCTCCTTTAGCTGAAGCTCCTCTGACCCCCATGCCTCTCAAAACTATCTTTCATCTCTGGACTCCTACTTGATCTAGCACAGCCTTTCTCCAGGTTGCTGAACACTTCTTAATGCTGGGACAAGAACCCCAGCACCCAGAGACAGTTCCCATCCTGCCTTTGGTTCTGCACAATCCTAGGCTCCCCATGGGAAGCTATGAGAGGGCTCCCTCAGGAGGGTGGTTGGGCACTCCCTCCAGGGCCAAGACTGTGGTGCCTAGAGTGGGGATTCAATGATCAGACAGTCCGGCTTCACAGGACAGACCAGGAGGACTTGGATAATTTTGATATGTTTCAGACTCCGTTCGAAGCACTGGTGAAGCAGGCAGAAATAAGAAACATGAACACCCTGCACTTATGTAGCTCCCAGTGACTATGTGAGTAGTGACCAATGTGGAGGAAAGACCAGAGAATTCACCAGGTATTCTGGATTGTATAAGATGTCCCCTCCTAGGATACTACTCTGGGGTGGGAAACATACCTGAAAAACAAAGTTTAAATTTCCCTTAAACTCAGTAGAATGAGTTTAGAGCAGATTAAATATAATTTAGGAAAAGAAAGAAATGTGACTTTTTTTACATCCCATGTTGTAGAATAAAATCCACACTAACTACATATTCTCTCTACAATGTAACTAAGATGGCTTTGTTGCTTTTTTCAGAGGAGCTATAAAAGATAAGGGTAGCTGAAACCGGTTTGGCTCAGTGGATAGAGCGTCGGTCTGCGGACTGAAAGGTCCCAGGTTCGATTCTGGTCAAGGGCATGTACATTGGTTGTGGGCACATCCCCGGTGGGGGGTGTGCAGGAGGCAGCTGGTAGATGTATCTCTCTCATCGATGTTTCTAGCTCTCTATCCCTCTCCCTTTCTCTCTGTGAAAAATCAATAAAATATATTTAAAAAAAAAAAGATAAGGGTAGTGCCCGACTGGTGTGGCTCAGTGGTTGAGTGTCAACCTATGAACCAGAAGGTCACGGTTTGATTCCCAGTCAGGGCACATGCCCAGGTTGTGGGCTCCATCCCCAGTGGGGGGCATGCAGGAGGCAGCCAATCAATGATTCTCTCTCATCATTGATGCTTCTATCTCTCTCTCTCCCTCTCCCTTCCTCTCTGAAATCAATAAAAATATATATATATATTTTTAAAAAGATAAGGATAGTGACTTGTTACCTTATTCCTCTAGGATATGTGTTAAGGACATCTAATCTCACTATCCCATGCTTCCCAAGTTTGGTCTAACTATATTTTAGGGTTTGGTATGTACTTCCAGTTTCAGTAATTAATGTCATATCACCCTTCACTAAGTGAATAAGAAAGAATAATAATCTAGTAATGACAACTTTTCAGCGCTGTGCCCAGGCTCAGAAAATTTCTAGCCTTTTATCCATACTAGCCTCTCTCTATTCCCAATCAAATGCTTAATAAAAAAACAACAACATATTAAAATTAGGTCCTAGGAGCTAAGGATACAAGACAAATCTCTCAGAGACCAAACAACCTCAGCAATACTCATGAACCCTTAAAACCAAGACTCTCTTAAGGTTGGATCTTAGAACAACATCATGGTGGCAGCTATTGTCCGTAATTATTTCTTTTTCTTCCTCAAAATCTTTTCAGCTCTGTTCTTTTACAATCTCGAAGAAATGTATTCCCTCGAGAAAGATCAAATTGCACCCAACAGCTAAAGGAATGACATCCATGAGATTCGCCCCCCACCCCCACACCACCCCCACCCCCAATGCAGCTGGATGGTCCCCCGTTCCTTCCATTCTGAGTGAGGCTTAAGGGATGACTGAGACTCGAGTATAACGTTCACCAAGATTCAAGAGGTTGGGCCCTCCGAGCAGAACCCCCAATAAAATCTACAAATACACATGAATTAGCCCCTTACCTGAAAGAATGGCAAATTGTCTGTGAAGCTGTTCAATTATATCCACTGCCAACAAGGGCCTGATTTCCTGCTGCATAATTTCATCTGCATAAATGAAATACAAATTAGGTTAAATCCTTGCAAATTACAAAGAGAAAGTAAAAGGAAGAAAGCTCTACTACTAGGGAAATGTGGGACTTATCAAGAATCAAGAGTTGGTTATGAACACATGATTCTCCTGAAAACTCTATTCCTGAGATGCATGCATGGGTCTGGGTTTTGAGTGGTTTGAAGCTGATACACATGAGCACAGGAACCCCTTTCTAGAGCTTCTCCCAAGGTTTTGGGAGGGATCAGTGTAAGGATTGGGCCCTGAAGTTTAAGCTTCAGTAGCTTCACAGTTAACCTGCTAATGGTCTCATTACTAAGGGAGGTACTTAGGTGTCTGCTTACTCCTTTGAGTCTGCAGAACGATATTTTTTAAAAATATATTTTATTGATTATACAGAGAGGAAGGGAGAGGAATAGAGAGTTAGGAACATCGATGAGAGACAAACGTCAATCAGCTGCCTCCTGCATGACCCCTACTGGGGATCAAGCTCGCAACCAAGGTACAGGCCCTTGACCAGAATCAAACCTGGGACCCTTCAGTCCACGGGCTGACGTTCTATCCACTAAGCCAAACCAGTTAGGGCCAGAAGGATATTTTGAACACAATTTAAGTTACCAGAGTTCATCTCAAGCTGGGTGATAAAATCAGTCTAGATTTATGAAGGTTCTTTGATCTTTTTTCCCTCCCTTCTTCCCTCACTCCCTCCCTCTCTCCCTCCCTTCCTTCCTTTTTGCCTCCCTTATATTTGCCTCCATTTTTTCTTTCTTTCTGGAATATTTCAAGGGGCCTCTTCCCATGGCCAAGCATGTTTAAGGAGGCACTTCTTTATTTTGCTATTTAAAGATGATCCTTACTGAATAAAAGGTTATAGGTTTCCAAGACAAAAATTCAAATCTACAAATGTCCTCTAGCCCTATAATTTGCGTTCTATCCATTAGGGAAAGGGGGAGTAGAGAGAGGGGAAGACTCAGCTGAATCCCTTAGCCTGGGCTGGGAAGCGAAAACCATTTTCATGTTCTCTCTGCCTGAGATATTATTATCCTCATGTAATTGTTTCCAGGGAATCTCAAAGAATGAACTAATTATTTCTACCACAGTTAAACATTTGGTTAGATTAAGGCACAAACCAAGTAGCCTGTGCACTAACACTAAATAGGAATCTCCTATTAATTCATGTGCAGTCTGGGATATTCTAATGTTGACCAATCAGAGGTTATAGTTGGGAAGCTCCTCCTAGAGCCATGGTTTCTACTTCTCAGCTTTGGTGTGAAGGTTGAAGGAGATGATGCATATGGAGGTGTACACAGTAGGTATCCAGTAAATGCTGGCTATCTGCGTTGCTCTGGACACGTCTTTCCCATAATTGCTTTCTGAAAGTCATATAAGAGATTGGGCAAGTGCCAGTTTAAATCCAAAGACCCTTCCTCAATGACTTCTACATCTCTTTTTTGGGGGGAGAGGAAAGGGGGTAAACTCAGGCCAGAGTTCCTTGAGCCCAATACTTTCTACTCTGAATTCACCAAAAATTCAAGGAACTCCTACATTACTATTAATTCTGTGGGTGCAATAATGGCATTGCCGTTATATTTTACACAAAGGGAGGGCCTTCTCTGTTAGATACACAAAGTAAAGTATTTAACAGAGAAAGTATATGAAGTCTAAGACCTGCTTAAAAATACTCCAGCATTCCTTCCTGCCAAAAATGTGCAGGGAGCAGGAGAGAAGAAAGCAGATTGACAAAATATGGATAATCACTGAAGCTGGTTGATGGGTCCATGGGGGTTCATTATACAATTCTCTCACCTGTTTCAAACACAATTTTAAAGTATTACAACCACATAAAGAATTTAAGCACTAACAGGGGGTTATGTAGCTAAAGAGTATTTAGCTACAGAAAACAATTGCCCAGTAGTCTACTCAAAATTAGAGATAGATTATTATTTTTTCATACATGAGGGAACATATTTAAGAGGCAATTATCTCAGAGAAAACTAAGATCATAAATGCAATTTATTATTGTTACACCTCAATATTTAAGGTATGTTTTATATTAAACACTTTAAATTAAAAAAGTAAGATGTGAAGGGGACAACAGAACCGAGTAAGCCAACCATCCCTTGCACCATTTTGTTTTTTAATTATTTTTATTTTCATTAAAATATAGTTAACATACATTATTATATTAGTTTCAGGTATACAACATAGTTATTCAACACTAGAGGCCCAGTGCACAAAATTCATGCACAGGTAGGGTCCCTAGGCCTGCGGTGATCAGGGCCGATCAAGTTCCCCACCTCCCCACCTCCTCGTTTTCTTGTTCTTCAGTGCTCTGCCACCGTTGGTCGCCCTCCATGTTCCACACTGCCCCCTGGTGGTCAGCGCATGTCATAGAAAGCGATCGAACTCCCAAGAGGACAATTTGCATATTAGCCTTTTATTATAGGGTTAATATACCTAACAAAGTGATCACCATGCTAAATCTAGTAACCATCTGTCATCATTTAAAAGATTATTGCAATATTATTGACTATATTCCCTATCCTGTACATGCCCATCTCATTTTTTTCTGTCCCTTCCCCTTAGGTAACTATCAACTTGTTTTCTGTGTCTATGATTCTATTTCTGTTTTATTTGGTTTATTTATTTGGGTTTTTATTTTAGATTCCACATATAAGTGAGTTCATACATATTTATCTTTCTCTGTCTGACTTACTTAACTTCACATAATACCCTCTAGGTCTATCCATGTTGTCATAAATAGCAAGGTTTCATTCTTTTTTATCTGTATATATAAAAGGCTGATATGCTAAGTGTCCAACCATCCGACTGGTCGCTATGACAGGCACTGACCACCAGGGAGCAGATGCTCAATGCAGGAGCTGCCATGATGTGCATTGGCCAGCACCATGGACCTGGCGCCAACAAACCAACACTCAGCTTCCACCAAGTGGGACACAGGCCCTGCCACCACCTCGGAGCGACACCCCACCAAATCGTAGCCAATGCTGCCAAGACCCCCTGGTGCAAAATGTGGCCCACAGCCCAGCCCAACCCAGAAACGGTCACTGTGGGCTCAAGGTAATGACGTCATGTAGCAACACCCGGCTTCCTCTCCCTAGCGACTAGCCTCCTTGCAGTTTCTTCAACCCAAGAACACAGGTGGAAACATTTTACACTTTAAACAAATGTCTGTGAAGCATTTTCCTGGGCCTCATCTCATTTGATTCTTACAGAAGTCCTGGAGTAGGTAGATAGGAGACTCGGTAGAATTCTATTTTCTTTTCATTAGCCAGAAAACCGAGATTTAGAAAGTTTAGAAACTTGACCCAACTGAAAAGAAGTAAGAAATGGTGGACCTTGAAAATGACTTAAGGTTTTCTCACTGCACAGAATATAGGCAAACACTGCTGCAGTTAAATATTTTACCCTTTGTTCTCCCTGTGTGATCTACAATAATAATCTGCTTCGTGTTGATATTTATTGCTGTGTTGCTGACAATTACATGAAAGAGAAGTTGGGGTGCTTCACTGGACTGGTAAAAGTTTAGCTAAATCAGAAAGCAGGTCTAATTAAGCAAGTTTATTCTATATATATAAAAGGCTAAATTGACTCATGCATGTGTGATACATATAAAGCTCTCACTGGTGCCAGTCACACACGTGTGTTTCGACCTGTCATTGTCGATTGTGAATTTGGTTGACACTTCTATTATAGAGAAGGGCGAATAGCAATATTAAAATATTTTTTCGAATTAATTTCCTTTCAATGTGCATGAATTCATGCACCAGGCCACTAGTTGCTAAATAATATTCCATTGTATACATACCATATCTTCTTTATCCATTCATCTGTTGGTGGGCATCTAGATTATTTGCATACCTTGGCTATTACTAGTAATGCTGCAATAAACATAGGAGTTCATATATTTTCAAATTAGTGTTTCTGTTTTCTTCGGATAAATATCCAGAAGTGGAATTACTGGATCATGTGGCAGCTCTATTCTTAATATTTTGAGGCATCTCCATCTGTTTCCCATAGTGTCTACACTAATTTACATTCCCACCAACAGTGCATGAGTGTCCCCTTTTCTACACAGCCTTGCCAGACCTAGTTATTTGTTGATTTATTGATGATAGCAATTCTGACAAGTGTGAGATGTTATCACATTGTGTTTTTGATATGCATTTCCCTGATGTTAGTGATATTGAGCATCTTTACATACTAGTATATCTGTTGGTCATCTGTACGCCCTCTTTGAAGAAATGTCTATTCAGGTCCTCTGCCCATATTTTTATTGGATTGATATGTTTGGATATTAACCTCTTATTGGATGTATCATTCATGAATATCTTCTCTCATTCAGTAGGTTGTCTTTTCACTTTGTTGATAGTTTCATTTGCCATGTAAAAGCTTTTAGGTTTGATATTGTCCTATTTGTTTATTTTTCCTTTGTTCCCCTTGCTTGAGGAGGTATATAAATAAATAGAGCAATGTCAGAGTTTACTGTCTATGTTTTCCTCTAGGAGTTTTATGGTTTCAGGTCTAACATCTAAGTCATTAATCTATTTTGAGTTTATTTTTGTATATGGTGCAAGAAAGTGGTCAATTTTTATTTTTTGCATGTACCTGTCCAGTTTTGCCAACACTACATATTAAAGAGACTGACTTTACCCCATTGTATACCCTTACTTCCTTTGTCATGTATTACTTGACCATATAAGCAAGAGTTTATTTCTGGGTTCTCTATTCTATGCCATTGATCAATATATCTGTTTTTATGCCAGTGTCATACTGTTTTGATTATTGTAGCTTTGTAGTAGAGTTTGAAATCTGGGAGCATGATATATCCCACTTCGTTTTCTCAAAATTTCTTTGTCTACTTGGGGTCTTTTGTGATTTCAAATAAATTTTAAGATTCCATTGTTTTAATTCTGAGAAGAATGCCATTGGTATTTTAATAGGGATTGCACTGAATCTGCATATTACTTAAGGTAGTAAGGAAGTTTTAGCAATATTAATCCTTTCAATCCATAAGCAAGGTATATCCTTCCATTTATTTATACCTTCAATATTTTATAGTTTTCAGACTACAGGTCTTTCACATCTTTGATTAAATTTATTCATAGGTATTTTATACTTTTTGATACAATTGAAATAGGATTGTTTTCTTGATTTCTTTTTCTGATTGTCTGTCATTGGTATATGAAACAACAGATTTCTGTATATTGATTCTGTATCCTGCAACATTACTGAAGTCATTTGTTAGTTCTAATAGTTTTTTGGTGGTGTCTTTAGGGTTTTCTATAATTGGTATCATGTCATCTGCAAATAATGAGAGTTTTGCTTCTTCCTTCCCAGTTTGGATGTCTTTTATTTCTTTGTCTTACCTGATAATTGTGGCTAGGGTTTCCAGTACTATGTTGAATAGAAGTGGTGATAGTAAGCATCTTTATCTTATTCCTAATCTTGGAGGAAATGCTTTTAGCTTTTCACCATTGAATATGATGTTAGCTATGGGTTTGTCATATATGGCCTTTACTATGTTAAGACATGTTCCTTGTCAAATGCTTTTCTGCATCTATTGGTTTTTATGATGATCATATGGTTTTTATCCTTTATTTTGTTAATGTGATATATTGTATTGATTGATTTATGAATGTTGAACCATCTTTGCATTCCTGGGATGAATCATCTTGGTCATGGTGTCTAAACTTTTAAATGTATTGTTGAATCCAGTTTGCTAATTTGTTGTTGAGAATTTTTGCATCTATGTTCATCAAGGATATTGCCCTGTAATTTTCTTTTTTTGTAATGTCTTTATCTAGTTTTGGTATCCAGATAATGCTGCCTTCAGAAAATGACTATCTTAAAGTAAAAAAATCATCAGGTCAAACCATCATTAGTCAAGGACCACTGAATAATTATGTGCACTATGTCCACAGAGAAAGATTTAAAGTATAATATCAAGGATATAAAAATCATACATGTGGTGGGATTTCAGCTACATTAAAAAAAGAAGAAAGCATGTGGTGTGTTTATGTACATGCATGCAGGCATATGAAAAAGGAGTACATGAAATATTTGTGTTAGAGTGATGGAATCATACTGTGGTTACCCCTTTTAGTTCACATAGACAAAAGCATGCTCTGACAGCCTTTATTTTTTAATAATAACAGGACTTTATTGAAGTATAATTTATATGCAGTACAATGCACAGATCTTGAGTGCATAGTTTGATGAATTTTAACAAATATCTACACGGATGTAACCATCACACAGATCAAGATATGGAACATTTCCATCAACCCAGAAAGTTTCCTTGTGACCCCTGCTCCAGGCCCCACATTTTTGAGAGCTCCGCATATCACAACCCTCCCTCCCATAAAGAGATGAGTTAAAGACCACATGGGTGCCTCTGTTAACTCAAAATCCAGACCTCAGTGCTGGCACAGCACACCATAGCTCTAAACATCTACTGTCTTAACAGCACTGGTTCCCCAGGGAAATATTTCACATCTCTTGGTCTATATCATCAAAAGAAAAGGTGACTGTATCCAAATGCTACGAAGGTTTTCGAGCCGTGCCATTGCTGTTATCAGGGACAGAGACTGCTTCAGAATGCTGGGAGGATGTGAGCGGTGAGGATTTGAGCAGTGGGAGTGCTTAGGTAAGAGAAAAGACAAATGAATTAATTTGTTGAATTCATCCTCTCATGTGGCATTAGTGTTTAGATTCTTATATAATGAAAGATCATGTCCAATACTTCCAAGCATCAACATTCTTCTTTTTCCTTTCAATTCGTTATGCAAACATTCAAATTTTGAACTCCTTGGACACAATTACATTTGATTTAGATCACATTTACTTCAGATCACTGCTCTCAACAGAGCTCAAATTATGTGAAAATCTCAATGTTAACAATATAGTGCTTTTGCTGAGATGAAGGCAAAAAAAAATGCTTCATGGATTACTTAATGACAGATTATGCATATCGTTATTGCTAATCCAAATTTCACCAGCTAATCAACATGACATTCAGACGCACAATAATTCAATTTAGTCAATTTGCCCTTTTCTGATTTTTAGTCATCTATAAACCATATCTTTAAACATATTTTAATGTTGTTCTTATTGTTGTAGGCAGTTAGACAGACATGAGCAGAGCATAGATGATGGGCCAGGTACAGGAGGCCATTAGGGCGGAAAGCCCCAGGTGCCTAGCAATGGACAATCAATTGTAGGGTAGGACCTCACCCCCAGGATGACGCTTTAATCTTTAGTAAATCACTGGTCATGCAGTTTGGACCTCCTGACCTTTCTTCCCTAGAGATAACATCTATGCCTCAAGATGTCTGGCAGCTCCAGGCCCAGAAAGCAACAAAACCAGCCTCAGGACCAGCTGCATTGAATGACGGTGCTGGCCAGTCAGTGAAGACCACAACCCTGAAAGGACTCACCAGGAAAACTGCTGCATATCCTATTGCCATCTTCCCCTGAGAGCTCCCCTAAAATGCCCACCCTTAAAATACTTAGGATGGAGGACCCAGTGTGCTCTCCCTCCTGGGAGCACACCAGTTCTTTTCTCTTTCTCTTCCTACTCCCCCCTCCCTGCCCCTGGCACCTTTACCATCAGCTTCCTCACTCCCAAGGGCCCTTCCTTTTCCTCTATAACTTGTTTCCTAAGCCCATTAATTCTAGCAACTACTTCTCCCTCTGTGATTTACCCAATAAATGTTCTCCTACAGTCTGGGCTTTGGCTCTGAATTCTCTGGTACTTTGGCCGGAACCCAAGTACCAACGAGGTTGCTGAACCCAGGTTTGGTCTGACCCCACCAGTCAGACACCTGGTGCCCTGCCCACCGCCTACAACATTATGAGGGTATGTTTGTCAAGGTAAGAAGATAGGATATATTTTATTGAACTGTGGTATGCGAGCCTCCATTTGTACTCTTGCCCCAGGCTCTGCAAATGCCTGTTTAAAACTGCTTTAAGAACTGGTGAAACATTACTAGGTATAATGTTTTTGAATACTTATCCAAGTCCCCTTTCTCTTTGTTTTTTTCCATTACAGAAAAAGTTGATACATTTAAAGGTTCATAATTTCTACTGACATTTCACTTTGTACCCTTGTGTAAGACAAGCACTACAGAGGTGGACATTTCTATGCAAAGAGTTTCATTAGCAATGTTCTCCTGTAGCCCTTCAGAACTATTGAAGAGGTGCGACCAGCTCTGGTGCCTGGGCTATTCTGAATAAAAGGAAATCAACAAATGCCCTGAGGAAAATTAAGAATTCTGTGAAAATACCAAATTCCTCCTTTCCATAAAGCCCTCAAGTTTTAGCACTAGATTTCAAAGTGCCCCACCAGCATTTTTATCAATACTCCCCCAGAGCAGTGCTCCTCAAATGATAATGAATATTTAAATCCCCTGGGTTTTAAATGCAGATTCTGATTCCCTGGAGAGGCTTGGGCAGGGGGCCTTTCCAACAAACCCTCCTAAGGCTGGGGCTACAGAGAAGCCAGCACACGTGGACTCCAAGGCCTCAGGCTATTCTTGGCACTTTCCTGTTGCTTATGAAAATGCAGCTAAAGAGGGGGGAAAAGGGTTTTATTTGGGTGGTCCAAGTCTGCTTCTATTATCATTCAATAAAAATAATCATCCACATGCATCCAAGGTATTCTTAAAACTGAGGCCTAGATGGCGTAACTTTTGGCCAAACGTTTTCTTCTGTGTTATTTTAGTAGTCTGCACGCTGGGAAACAAATTAACCCTGGCTCGAGCACCTGCTTACCTGTCTACCCAGCACACCTCAAGCCCTATCTCAGTGTAGGCCCCTTAATGCCTATATTATCTCATGCTTAGCCCACTTCCAGCCTTGGATTCAATCAAGTCTATCAACTGGAAACAGTGTCTTGGATAGAACATGAGATGAGAAGACTTGATATTGTTAATGGGGAAACAGCACCAGATATTTCTGGCAGAGTTAGACCTTAGTCCTTGAGTTTGGCAGTGGAAGTTTATTTGGAAAGCCAGAGGGGAAGAAGTGAGCCAGTAGGGCCGCGTGGACTCAGAAAATAGGTTACAGAGGAAAAAGAAGAGCCCTTAGAGCTTAGGACAAAGAGAGCAAAGGTGCGCACCTCGAGGGAAGAAAGGAACAGGAAAGGCGTGGACATCTGAGAGAGAGAGAGAGAGAGAGAGAGAGAGAGAGAGAGAGAGAGATCTTCATGCTGAGGGTTTTTAAAGGTGATGATTTTAGGGCAGTGATGGGCAACCTTTTGAGCTTGGTGTGTCAAACTTCACCAAAAAACTGAGCATAACTTGGGTAGTGTGTCACTTTGAGGAAAAAACTAACTCCAAGACTCTAGTCTAGTCACAAATGTTTCATCCTCAGGAGCAGCAAATGTTTCATGCTCGGCATGCGGCCGCGTGTCATCAGAAATGGCTATGCGTGTCAGTGCTGACATGCGTGTCATAGGTTCGCCATCACTGTTTTAGGGAATGCCTCCGGGGAGAATCTCAATAGAATATTCATCAGCTTTCCAGGTGTGTCTTTCAGGGTCATGGTCTCTACCGATTGGTCAGCCCTAGGGTAGGGTCATTAGTGATTGTGTTATCAGTGGGGAGCCTCCTTCTCCCCACCAGTTGTGAGAAGAAGTGAGCTTCTTGTGATGTCATGAGAAAAGGAATTTTCTAAGACTGGCACAGAAGAATAAGGTATTGTAGAAAGCTTTATTTCTGTGGAATTAAACCCCTGAGTTTCCAAGGTCCCATTTCCCTCCACCCTCCAAGAAAAAAGTCCTGTTTTGCTTTCAGCAGAGCTAGGATTAAATCTGTTGCCCAGAATGTCTATTCCATGTTGGAGCACAGTGCAGTCTAGCATCAGGCTAGCTTAGTTTGTGTTCCTAGCTATAGTCCATCAGCCCATTGTGTGTGGGGTCTGCATCAGTCCATTGTGTGGGGCTTCTAGGAACATGGGCAAATGCAGGGAAACAGGAGCAAAACCAGAGGAACAAGAGAGAGATAATTCCTATGTCTGGGGATTTTAACCTTCTAAGATTTTGGTTGCTTGCAGTGGCCCCACTTACTCTGGCCAATTGCCGGGGCTGACCAGCAGACCCTGAGTGAGGGATGAATAGATTACTGTGACACATGTTTCTGTGAAAGAGAAGGCTTAGTGGCTGTTTTGCTTTAGGAACAAAGCAGCCTCGATTGCCTGCCTCCTTAGGCTTTTATTGCAACAACAGCTTGAATTAAAATTAACCTCTAGATACAATCAGCTGGATAAGTATCCTTGAGAAAGCACATGCTTCTACCAGGTTGGGTTTGAAGACTAAATGTAGAGATTCCAGTAAAACACCCGGGGGCTCGGACTTGTTTGGAAAAGTCAAGGTAGGGGCTGCCGCCTTCAGCAAGGTTCCCCCCAGAGGCCCCTGACCTTTCGGAGAATCCTCCTTACACACTTTCCAAACAAGTCCCGTGCTTCCCCTCAGCCAATGGACCTCTGTCCCAGGTTAGACTGAGAGGCTCCTTCCCTATGTCACCCAACTTGACTGTGCATGCGCCCATCTTCCCGTTTGTCTGGTCCCTTCCCCCAGTGATGTGCAGGGAATGAACGAGTGTTTCCCAGGGGAGGGTGAAGTTTCAGCTTCCCGGTGAAGCTGCCCAGATGGCCATGTCTATATTGTCTGGCCTCCCTTTGGCTCCTTTCCTATTATTAATAACTTGCTAATTACAATGGTAACAATTGCAGCTGGTCCTGCTGTCAGCCATGGTGTAGCTCCATCTGGTCTTGCTACTTTTCTGGGTCTGGAGCTAAAACACCACTGAGACCTAGATGTTATCTCTAGTTTGACCAAAACTCTGACTCTGCGATCAGCACACCCAAGGCTTTGTTCCTAAGATTACTTGATGCGGGTCAGAACCTTATTTCCCTGAGGGCTTAATGCTTAAGGGAGTGGTTGTGCACGGGCCCCCTTGTTGCTCCTCTAAGGGGATCTACACCGCGTGACTAGTGATATGGTAGGGGTGGAAAAGTTACCCTGGGGGTGAGGGCCCATCCTACAATACTTGTTTTCCCAGTTTTTCCCCTAGCTAGGCACCTGGGGCTTTCTGCCCTGGTGACCTTCTGTACCTGGCCTATCGGTCCTATTCTGCTCATGTCTGTCTAACTGCCTACTATATCAACATGACTAATGATCACTGAACAGGGCATTTTCCCAAGAGTTTCATTTCTTTTTAAAGCACCTTATAGAAAAAAATATCTTAACATAAATTAATCGGCATTTTAGACATTTGAGCAATATGATGGATATAAATTTTATATTTGTTCTAAAAAAAGGCCCTGGAGCCCTGGCTGATTTGGCTCAGTGGTTAGAGCATCAGCTCACAAACCAAAGGATTAGGGTTTTGAATCCGGTCAAGGGCACATGCAGGTTCCCCAGGCCTGGTAGGGGCGCGTGCATGGGAGGCAATGTTTCTCCCCACCTCCTCCCTCCCTTCCACCCTCTCTTGAAATCAATGGACAAAATATCCTCGGGTGAGGATTAAAAAAAACAAAACCCTGGAGACTTTGACCTAACATTCCTTCCTTCCTCTCTCATTAATTCATTCATTCAGATACTATGAAAATAACTGTACTTCAACCCAGCTCTGCCACTGACCAGCCCCTCCACCTAATATTTCTTTAGAGGGCTGATGTGAGGATTAATATACCATTTATTGAGCACTTACTACCTACCACGTGCTGTGCTATAAGGTTTACATGCATTACCCAATTTAATTTAAAATAACATGTGGAAGCAGTTTGAATAAAATAGATTCAATTCAAATGGAAGCCAATTAAATTTATCATTCACTTCTTTGAGCCATGATCCCAAGGATACAATAGATTTTTCTCAAACACCCATGTTATTGTCATGCATTGGTGTTTTGCTTTGAAATTCTGCTCACAAATGCCCCACTGACATCATCTTACCTCTTTCCCTTATATTTAGAAGTAACTTTGATAGAACTTGTGAGTTTAGAAAGACCCAGGAGCAGGACAGAGATTATACGTTGGGAAGCAGTATATGATAAAGAGTGGCATTTCAAGTGGGGTCCGGGGAGATTATTAACAAATGGAATTGGGTCAATCTGTTGGCCATAACAGGACATCAAGTGCAGTGATGAAGAGCATGACCTCTGGTGCCACAATGCCTGGGTTCAAATCCTGGCTCTGCCATTTACAGCAGAGTTACCTCAAGCAAGTTGCTTAACTTCCCTGTGCCTTAATGTCCTGATCTGAAAATAGGGGAAATTATAATATATCCACCTAGTATGGTTATTGTAAAAATTGAGTTAATATAGCTAGAGAAGTTTTTAAAAATTTCTCGTATATGGTGAGTGCCATGTAAATATTTAATTAATTCACCCCTGATGCCTTGGCAGGGCCAGACCAAATGATCTTGCGGGCCTTATACAGCCTGCTGCCTGGTCGTTCCCCAACCCTGTAATCTAAGCCATCAAGGTTGTAGTCATTTGTTACAGTAGCCCTAGGAAACTAAAACAATAGGCATAGACAAAGAACAGACAACTCACAGAAGAATATACATGTAAGATGTCTAACCTCACAAACAAATGTAAATTAAAACAGAATGAGATCTTTTCTGCCTGATGAATTGGCAGTTATTCTAAAGATAAATAGCACATAGAGTTGGCAAAAGTATAGGCAGATTCTCTATAAGTAAAAGTATCAATAGGCACTTTTTAAAAGTTGATTAATTTGGGAATATCTGTCAAAATGTTAAATATGCAGTCTTTAACCAAGAAATTTCATGCCTAGAAATTTAATATAAAGAAATATTAACACAAATTTAAAGCAATTGGCTACAATGATGTTTTTTATAGTATTATTCTTCTAGTGCAAATGTCCATTAATAGGGGATCAATTAAATAAATTATGATATAGCCATACAATAAAATACTATGTAACCATCCTATCTAATAAAAGAGTAATATGCAAATCATCACTCCACTACATTCACAAGCCATGCCCACCAGTCACGCTCCAGCCACACCCACCAGCCAATCAGAAGCGATATGCAAATACACCCAACCAAGATGGCTGCAGCCTCGGAGAGCGGCCATGGTCGGAACTGGGCGATTGGAGCCGAAGATCAGAGGGGAAGATTGGAGCCAGCTGGGGTCCCCTGCTGGCGATCAGAGCCAGCTGGGGGTCCCTGTCCAGGGCCCGAGCCTCAAACAGAGGCTTTAGGCCTTGGCTGGGGGTGGAGCCGGGTGAGCAGAGCCAGCTGGGGTCCCCTGCAGGCTATTGGAGCCAGCTGGGGGTCCCTGCCCAGAGCCCAAGCCTTGGCCAGAGGCTTGCAGCCTTGGCCGCGGGAGCGGAGCCTGGCAATCGGAGCCAGCTGGGGGTCCCTGCCCAGGGCCCGAGCCTCAAACAGAGGCTTGCAGCCTTGGCTGGGAGTGGAGCGGGGCGATCAGAGCCAGCTGGGGGTCCCTGCCCAGGGCCCGAGATAGGTGTGAACTACAAAGGAAACACCTTTTCTGACCGCTCATTGGCTAATCTCCCTGTATGCCACTGGTAATATTTTTAGTAACTTGGGTATAAGAATCCAAAAAGGTGATCTAGGGCTTTTCCACCACACTTCTGGAGAAAAAAACAAAGGTCCGCTGCTGGAGGGCTAAGAAATGTCATAACCTGCCCTAGGCGGTGTGGCTTAGTGGATAATGCCTAGGTTTGCCAACCGCAGAGCCCAGGTTAAATTCTGATCAAGGGCATGTACCTAAGTTGCAGGCTCCTCCCTGGCTGGGGCCCAGGTCAGGGCTCATGCAGGAGGCAACCAATCAAAGTATTCCTCTCACTTTGATGTTTCTCTCTGTCTTTCCCTTTCTCTTCCACATTCTCTAAAAGTCAATAGAAACATATACTCAGGTGAGGATAAAAAAAAAAAAAGAAAGAAAGAAAGAAAGAAATGTCATATCCTATGAAAGACACATCTTGAAAATGCCTAAAGGTGGCTGCAGTGACTGGCAGTGGCTCCAGCAGCAGGGTGATGGGGCTGGTGCCTTTCCCTGATCAGCCAGGTTGTCTCCCACAAAGGGAAGCCATCTGTAGGACATCCCCTGAGGGCTCCCAGTATGTGAGAGGTGGCAGGCTGGGCTGAGGAGACACCCCCCCCCCCCGCCCAGTGCACGAATTTCGTGCACCGGGCCCCTAGTTAAATATAATCTGATAGATCTATATGTACTAACAGGTAAGGAAATTCAAAATATGCTAAGTTTTTAAAAAAGAAAGATACAGAGCAGAACATTATCATTTATGTGAAATTTACATATCTATCCTATCTAATAAAAGAGTAATATGCAAATTGACCGTACCTCCGCTACACCCACAAGCCACACCCACCAGCCAATCAGGAGTGAGTGTGCAAATTAACTCAACCAAGATGGCTGCGGCCACAGAGTGAGCAGGAGGCTTGGGTTTCCCCAGCAATGGAGGAAGCCAAGCTTCCCCGCACACCCTGGCCGGCCCTGGACTCCACTCTAGGCTACAAAGTTTCAATTATCCTCTCTAATAAAATGGTAATATGCAAATTAACCATCACTCTGCTACATGAGCCACACCCATCAGCCAAGCCACGCCCACCAGCCAATCAGGGCGAGTATGCAAATTAACCCCAATCCAAGATGGCTACAGCCACAGAGAGCAAGGTTTCCCAGGTAACAGAGCAAGCCAAGTTTTCCATAGCCGTTGCAGGCCTAAGCCTCCACTCAAGCTACAAAGTTTCAATTATAGAAGGTAAACAAATTCAAACAAATGGCGGCAGAATGGAGCTTGAGAGAGCAGGCCAGGGTTGCCGGCGGCAACAGGGGAAGCAAAGCTTTCCGCACACCCTGGCCGGGCTCACCCGCTTAAGGCTACAAAGTTTCAATTGTAGAAGGTGAATTAACTGCCACAGAAATGGCTGCCAGAGCCCCAGGCTTGGCTCTGCTCCAGGCTACAAAGTTTCAATTGTAGAAGGAAAATAAATTCCAGATACCAGGGCCTCCGCTTGGGTTGCCAGGGGGCGTGGCCGGCTTGCAAACCACCACAGGCCCCTCACTCAGGCCACCCCACACCCCAAGGGAACCCCCACCCTTATCTGTGACACCCTTCAGGGCAAACCAGCTGGCCCCCACCCATGCACCAGGCCTCTATCCTATCTAATAAAAGAATAATATACAGATTGATCATCACTGCAACACACAATATAGCTGCCCCCATGTGGTCAAAGATCCTGCCCCCATGTGGACACAAGATGGCCACCACAAGATGGCCAGCAGGAGAGGGCAGTTGGGAGGCACCCGGCCTGCAAGGGAGGGCAGTTGAGAGGGACCAGGCTTGCAAGGGAGGGCAGTTGGAGGTGATCAACCCTGCAGGAGAGGGCAGTTAGGGGTGACCAGGCTGGCAGAGGAGGGAAGTTGGGGGCAAACAGGCTGGCAGGGGAGCAGTTAAGCATCAACCAGGCTGGCAGCGGAGTGGTTAGGGGGTGATCAGGCAGGCAGGCAGGCAAGCAGTTGGGAGCCAGCAGTCCTGGATTGTGAGAGGGATGTCTGACTGCCCGTTTAGGCCCGATCCCACCAGGATCGGGCCTAAACGGGCAGTCGGATATCCCTCCAGGAGTCCCAGATTGGAGAGGGTACAGGCTGGGCTGAGGGACAACCCCCTGCCGTGCACGAATTTCGTGCACCGGGCTTCTAGTAGAAGATAAATAAATCCCAACAAAAATGGCTGCAGCCACGGAGCAGGCAGGAGACTTGGGTTTCCCCGGCGATGGAGGAAGCCAAGTTCCTGGCCTGCCCTGGCCTCCGCTGAAGGCTACAAAGTTTCAATTATAGAAGATAATAAATCCCAGATACCAGGGCCTCTGCTTGGGTAGCCGGGGGGCGTGGCCGGCCTGCAAACCACCACAGGCCCCTCGCCCAGGCCGCCCCATGCCCCAAGGGAACCCCCACCCTAATCCAGGACACCCTTCAGGGCAAACCAGCTGGCCCCCACCCATGCACCAAGTCTCTATCCCATCTAATAAAATAGTAATATGCAAATTGACCGTGACTCCAACACACAAGATGGCTGCCCCCGTATGCCCAAAGATGGCTGCCCCCATGTGGACACAGATGGTCGCCACAAGATGGCCAGCAGGGGAGGGCAGTTGGGAAGGATCAGGCCAGCAGGGGAGGGCAATTGTGAGCGATCAGGCCAGCAGGGGGGGGCAGTTGAGAGAGACCAGGCCTGCAAGGGAGGGCAGTTGGGGGTGATCAAGCCTGCAGGGGAAGGCAGTTAGGGGTGACCAGGCCGGCAGAGGGAAGTTGGGGGTGACCGTGCCTGCAGGGAAGGGCAGTTGGGGGGGGGGGGACCTAGGCCTGCAAGGGAGGGCAGTTGGGGGCAATCAAGCCTGCAGGGGAGGGCAGTTAGGGGTGACCAGGTTGGCAGAGGAGGGAAGTTGGGGGTGACTGTGTCTGCAGGGAAGGGCAGTTGCGGGGGACCCAGGGCTGCAGGGGAGAGCAGTTGTGGGGGACCAGGCCTGTAGGGGAGGGCAGTTAAGAGCAATCAGGCTGGCAGGAGAGCAGTTAGGCATCAATCAGGCTGGCAGGGGAATGGTTAGGGGGTGATCACACTGGCAGGCAGAAGCAGTTATGGGCAATCAGGAAGGCAGGCAGGCGAGCAGTTGGGAGCCAGCAATCCTGGATTTTGAGATGGATATCTGACTTCCCTCGAGGTGTCCCAGATTGGAGAGGGTGCAGGCTGGGCTGAGGGACACACACCCCCGTGCATGAATTTCATGCACTGGGCCTCTAGTATATATATAAAATCCTACTGGTAATATGCAAATAGACCAAACGGTGGAAAAACTCAACCGAAAAACCGGTCGCTATGACATGCGCTGACCACCAGGGGTCTCACATGGAACATGGCAGGCATCGGCAGCAGGCGGCAGAGCATGGAATATGGCGGGCATTGGCCACAGCAGGATGGTGGATCAGATGAGCGGGGCACCAGATCAAGGCGGGGCCCGGGTCGCTGTCATCAGAGCGAGCCTCTGGTGATTACTGAAAATTCTTTGCTCCCGCGGTCCCGCCCAGCACTCACATCCACTGCTGGCGCTGGCCCCGCTTGCACCCACTGCCGGTGCCGGAACAGCTGCTCACACCCGCAGCTGGCGCCTGGCACCAGCCCCGATCACTCAGCACCGTCAGCAGGTGCAAGGGGCTATTGCCAGCTCCAATTGACCGTCAGAGCTTCTCTATCTCCTGAGGGGCTGTCAGGGCTGGCAGCCGCCTCTCACACCCGCTGCCAGCAACGGCCCCACTCGCACCTGCTGCTGGCGCCGGCCCCAATCGCTCTGTGCCGTGAGTGGGTGTGAGCAGGGTTGGCACCGTCAGCATATGGGAGTGGTGGTGGTGGGAGCGGGGCTGTGGGCAGACAAGGGACCGGGGACCACGGTGGGAGAGGCATGGAGGATGAGCCAAGACCCGCCCCTATGCCCACCGCAGCCTCACAGCCCACAGTTCCTTTCAAGGTGCACGAATTTGTGCACTGGGCCCCTAGTCTAAAAAATGAAAGTGTGATATGCAAATAGACCAAATGGCCAAACAGCAGAATGACCATCCAGACAACCTTCCAGACGACCATGCTATGACACACACTGGCACCAGGCCAGCCAAGTGGGTGCAATGTGATTGGTCAGGGGGGCCCCGCCATTGCTCCACGATCACCCCACAGAGGGAGGCCCAGGCCACCCTCTGCAACTGGTGAGGCAGGTGATCGGGAGGGGCGGAGGGGGTTCCGCGATTGCCCCAAAGAGGGAGGGCCAGGCCACCCTCTGCGCAGCAATTGATCGCGGAGCCCCACGATCGATCACCCCACAGAGAAAGGCCCAGGCCAGCTAAGTGATTGCACCCCATGCCTGTCGCCTGCAGAGGGAGACAAATGGTGGCAGAGGAGGGGGGGAAGCACCGCACAGATGGCAAGCAGTGGCAGCGGTGGGGGCAGGGCCAGCTGCTGGCAGCTGGGGGAAGGAAAGCCCTGATAGGCCCTGATCGCTGGCCAGGCCTAGGGACCCTACCCGAGGGGTCCTGGATTGTGAGAGGGCGCAGGCCAGGCTGGGGGACCCCCCCCCCCCTGTGCACGAATTTCATGCACCAGGCCTCTAGTATATACATAAGAGAGGGACTTACTCAAATTTTTGCAATGAGCAATTGGGGCAGAGATAGCTAACTGCCCACCAAAAACTCACAGTTCCTCTCCTATACAACAGAATTACCACTGGAAGGTGACTGCCTATCAGGGACTCCATCTCCCTCACACACACCCTATCTCCTTGTGACTAGTGAATGCCAATGGGAAATGAATAAAAATGATGTGTTACTTTTGAATCAGGGTACTTAAGAGGTGGATGTGTCTTCAGCACTGTCTCGTTCCCTCCTGCAGCTGCAAGGTGACAATTCTGAAGCTAGAGTACCGCAGACCCACAAAATAGAAGCAGGTAGGGTCCCCAAAACACTGAGGGAAGTGGCCCTCTGACCATGGGACAGTGTATTCGAGTGCATTAATTCATTGAAATTTAGGATTGCTGCAGTTGTGTTACCCTACCATACAGGTATGAATTCATTTTATGATATTATTTTTAAACACACTTTGTTCATTCTTTTTAAAAATAAAAAGGGGAAATAGCCAGTGAAAAAGCAAACCTCCACTGCTGACTCTCCCTGGCCCCCAACAATTAAATGAAATATGGGTCTTGGTTAACACACATCTCAATCAGTGTGTCATCTCTTGAGTTTCGTTCCCTTAATCCCAAGATAGCAGTATTATGCCAAGAAGTTGACTAACAGCACCCCATAAATATACGATAGCAGTAATGTCAGAAAGGCCACTTACACATTCATAAAACTTGCATTCAGAGACTCAGACTTTCATTACTGTCTTGAGTCACAGACAGAATAAAGTGATTGACAGCCAGAGCCTGTAGGTGAACCTTTCACCACCTTTTATAGTGGGGAGAAGAAGAAAGGCAACAATAGTATATATGTAATGCGGTGAGTTTAGGATTCAGAAATTCTTCATATTCTTCTTCCAAATTACTTCCTCTCCTTACTAGTAACAAAGCTGTAAAGCTCTTACGATTTAACTTTAGGAAAATTAAGGCAATAATTTATACCTGAAGTCAAGCCCTGTAAGGATTTATGCACATGCATAGGCGAGCACCTATGTAAGTATTTTAAGTGTGGAAAGCAAAATCTGATGAACAAGTTGTTCTTTCTTAAGTAGCAAATACACAGTAGCCCTTGCCTTTGAGAATATAATTATATGGTGCAGAATGTAGTATAAACATGAATCACGTCTCAAGTAGAAAGTATATACAGCAATACATGGACACAGACAATAGTGTGGTGAAGGCCGGGAAGGGGCAGCGGCTGGGTAGAGGGGGTAAAGGCGTGTGCAGGGTGGGGGGGGGGGGGGGGGATAGGGGACTGTCAACCATAAAAATATTTTTTTTAAAGGAGAGTATGTGGCAAGAATGGTTAATTTATTTTAAGAGCACATTTCTCCATTCAATAATTATTTTCTCTTGAAGAAATAGGTTCCAAGAATAAAGCAAGAGTAATGAGAAGGACAAAGACATTGGCTTTAATCACCTTTCCTAGCCTGTGATCCAGGGCAGGGGTGGGGTTGGTGGGGCAAGGAGGAGAATGAATCATTAACATTTTCAGCCGAAACCGGTTTGGCTCAGTGGATAGAGCATCGGCCTGCGGACTCAAGGGTCCCGGGTTCGGTTCCGGTCAGGGGCATGTACCTTGGTTGCGGGCACATCCCCAGTGGGGGGTGTGCAGGAGGCAGCTGATCGATGTTTCTCTCTCATTGATGTTTCTGGCTCTCTATCCCTCTCTCTTCTTCTCTGTAAAAAATCAATAAAATATATTTTAAAAAAAAACAAAAAAACATTTTCAGGGCAAAAAAAAAAAAAGTGAGCGTATATTAATAAGCCCATCCGTGAAAGCAGCAGTCTTAGAAACAAAAAGTCGTTGCTTCAGCTCTTAGAGCATTAGCTTCCAAATAATATGTAAGGCCGACTTAGAAATGTGTTTCTTCTCACGCAGCCCACTGCAGGGAAGTGTTTTCTCCTTTTTCTATTCTTAAACCACCAGGCTGTTATCAGCTCATATGTCTAACATGAAGCCTTAGCATTTCAGACTTAACATTTCTCTTCAGATTTCACATTTTCTTCAGGAACATGTATTTCGTAATCTGAATTCTTATTTTCATTTTATAACAGGAATATATGCTGGAGTGTTGTTGTTTTTTTAATGTAAAAATACAACAAAAATAAGAAAAGTAAAACTCCATACCATTCCTTCCTCCAAAATTAATTAGTTATGTCAATGTCTATAGAATAGTCAATATGTATAGATACAGACATATATGCTTTTGAAATTGGTTCAGACTTACACATTTCATCTTATAGACTGATTTTTTCCAGAATATTTGGACATCTCTTTTTATTATAAATTTTCAATAAACGACCATCTACAAAATTGTTAATAGCTTTAAAAAAAATAATGCTTTTTTTAAAAAGTACTTTTTAAACATCTTAGGAAACTAGAGGCAGCATTGCAAAGTAAATTTTTTTAATGTAAAATTTGTTAGTTAAGCTATTGTTCCATTGAGAATAAGGCTAAATAACAAAACGTACATAAAAGAAAAGCATTATTGCTCTCACAGTACCTTCTGTTGCCATATATTCTAGCCTAGTGCAGTTTTCTAGGAAATGGTGGTAAGCCCTCATCTCTGCTTCTGTTATCCGCACTGAGGTGTAAGGTAAGTGTCTCGGGTCCTGCTGCCCACACTTCTTACACCAGGAAGCCATTGGATTCCAGGGGATGGTGCCCGCAGCACGCCCCTCCATTCCTCTCAGCGCTGCACTCACACAGATCTGTTCAATCCCTTCTCCTGGCTAATCTCTCTCAAGTTCACTCAAGGTCATTGCATTGCTGAGAGTTGATCCTTTGGATTGGTGAGTGCTCACAGGATTACAGGCCCAACAGATTACCAGATTTCCTCATTTGGAAATAAAAGGAAAACTGGGGAATGAGATTGTCGGGATAGAGAGGGAAATCCTAAAGTCCATGAGAATCAGATTTTTTTTTTTTAGAGGAATCACATCATGAGATATACAGCAGGCTACTGTATATAAAAATAATATACAGTATATAAAAATAATAGACAGGGATACATTTTTTTATAGAATGCTCTGAAGAAAATTTATTCCAGGCCACAATTCTCCCCTCTTTCTCTTCCAACCTCTTCAGGCAGCCAAGGAATACAATCCAGAGAATTAACAATGCAGCCAACAGAAATCACTGTCTAGGCAACATTGATATGTTGTACTATCTGTGCAACACAGTTTAGCACAACAATGGCAAAGGTTCAAATCCTAAAATGGGATGCAGAGTATCTCCTGAACTACTTCTAGATCAGGTGCAAATACATTATCATGACTGTAGTAAAGGAAGTTCTTTGATCTGACCACAACTTTTCCCCAACTTACTACCTCTTGGGGAAAAGTGAGTTCACCTTTCAGAACTGTGCTGTGCAGAATGTGGTATATTCAGAGGGAGGCCACTTTTTCATAATGCATTTTATTTTGGTCCTTCAAGCTTAATGGTTTTGCTTATTAATGCTGTACTCTAATATTTAAAGAAAGAGCACAATGTGAAATGTCAGATAAGTAATAAATAATTTTGCATACAAACTTCTAATTTTTATTCATATGATTCAAGCTTAAAGTTCAGAGTAAGGCTTGTAGTTGGCCAAGAAGAAACTGGAAGACCCTTTTTATTAAAAAATAAAAATTTAGGAAGAGGGTAAAATTTACACGTGTTGAAATACTCAAATCTGAAGTGAAATTCATTGTAATGAATTTTGACAAATGGATACATCCATATAACTCATACCCCTTTCAAGATAGAAGGCATTTCCATCCACAGAAAAGAAAGGACTTCACATGTTCTTTCCTGGGCAAACCTAGCTCCCAAGCGACTGACCACTGTTGTATTCGTTTTTCAATAAAGACTAGTTTTGCCTGTTCAAAAAGTTCATATAATGTAATCTTACAGTATATATTATTTTGTGTCTAGCTTCTGTCTCTCAGGATAATGTTTGAGATTCACCCATGTTGTATTAGTAGTTCATTCATTTTTTTATTGCCGAGTTAGATCCCATCATATGGATGGTACGGTTTGTCTATTCTCCTGCTCATAGACATTCAGGGATTTCCCCTCCCCCCCCCCCGCCCCCCACCCCCGCCAATTCAAGCTGTTATGAATAATGTTGCTGTTAACATTCATGTAAAGGTCTTTGTGTGGACATATGTTTGCATTTCTCTTGGATAAACACATAGGAATGGTATTGCTAAGGCAAAGGAGAGGTGTATATTTGACTTGTAAGAAACTGCCAAATCTTTTCTCAAATAGGTTATATCAGAAGGCTTTTGAAGATTATAGACAGTTCTTTGTTAGTGTTAAAAGCATGTAAAGTACTTTAAGAAAAATTTCTGGGTTTTGTTTGGTAGTGCTTTTTGAATTTTGTCTTTAAATTAATATCCTATGTAATAAAAGGAGAATATGCAAATTGTCCCCTCAACCAGGAGTTCAACCAGGAGCAGAGTAGGCTGGCCAACTGCCCGCAGTCCCTCCCCCTGGCTGATCCGGCTGGTCATGGGCAGGCCGGCCGGACCCCACTCGTGCACAAATTCATGCACCAGGCCTCTAGTACAGAATAATTCACTCTTTTTGGTGTATAATTTTAAATGCATGAAGTCGTTTATCCATCACTACAATCAGTATACTAAATAGTTCCATCATCCCTTCGTAGTCAAATCACTCCTTCCCACCATTAATCCCTGGTAACCACTCCATCCCTATAATTTTGCCCTTCCCGAATGTCAGATAAAGGGAATCATTTAGTATGCACCTTTTAAGTTTGGCATCTTTCCCCTTAGCATCATGCATTTCAGATTTATTTATGTTGTCATGTGTATCAATAATTTTATTGTTAAGTATTCCATTGTACAAATGGTCCACAGGTTGTTTATCCATTCCTCAGGTGAGGGACATATGAGTTCTTTCCAGTTTTCAGTGATAAAGAATAAAGCTTCTATAAATATTCACATACAGATTTTTGTGTGACTGTAAATTTTCATCCCTCTTGGGGTGGGATTACTGGGCTGTATAGTATGTGTTTAACTTTGTAAGCAACTGCCCAATGTTTTCCAAAGTGGCTGTACCATTTTACATTCCCACCAACAGTTGTGTGAGATCCAGTCCCTCCCTCTTCACCATGACTTTTTATTGTCTTTTTTTCCTTAACCACTCTGATAGGTGTGCAATTTCTCTAATGACTGCTGATGTTGAGCATATTTTCATGTGCTTATTTTCCATCTGTATATCTTCTTTGGTAAAGTAGTCATTCAAAATTATGCCCATTGTAAAATTATGCTGTTCATTTTTATTTATTGTTAAGAGTTCTTTATATATTCTGGATACAAATCCTTTGTCAGATAGGTGATTTCCCCAATTTTTTCCCAGTCGGTGGTTTGTGTTTTCATTCTCTTAACAGTGTCTCCTGTGGAACAAAAATTTTACTGAAGTCTAACAAATTTTTCTCTTTTTTATGTTTTCTTAATTGATTTTAGAAAGAGAGGAAGGGAGAGAAACATTGATGTGAGAGAGAAATATCGATTAGTTGCCTCCGTATACCCCCAACCATGGATCAAACCCACAACCTGGGTATATGCCCTGACCAGGAATCAAACTGGTGACCTTTCGGTGGACGGAACAACACTCAACCAAGCCACACTGGCCGGGGCAACCAATTTTTCTTTTATGAATATTACTTTTGGTGTCAACCTAAAAACTCATTGTCCAACCAAGGTCACACAGATTTTCTCCTATGTTTTCTAAAAGATTTCTAATTCTGTTTTACATTTAGGTCCGTGATCCACTTTGAGTTAATTCTTGTATATGGGGTGAGGCACAGGTCAATGTACATTTTTTTTTTTGTACACAGATGTCTTAATTTTTAAGCACCTTTTGTTGAAATTGCATTTATACTTTTTTCCATTGAACTACCTTCACACCTTTGTCAAAAATCAATTAATCATATTGTGTGGGACTATTTTTAGATTCTCTATTCTTTTCCATTGATCTATGCTTCTGTCCTTTCCCTAATACCACAATGTCTTGATTATTTTGCTTCATAGTAAGTCTTTAAATTAGGTACTGTGAGTCCTCCAACTTTGTTCCGTTTTTTTTGTTGTTGTTTTTTTTTTTTTAGGTATTATAGTTTTTTTCGCCTATTATGGTATCTTTTAGCTAATTCTAAATCTTAGAACCAGCTGGTTGATTACTACCAAAAAACCTGATAAACTTTTGACTGTAGTTATATTTAATTTATAGATCAATTTGGGGAGAGTTGACATCTAATACTGATTCTTCCAAACTTTAAATACAGACCATGTATTATTTTTACAAGGATAGTTTCTAAAGTCCTTATGAAGTACCACATAATGCTCATTCTGCTCTCATTTCTTCTACCATGGGTGTGTTTTTTTAAATATTTTATTGAATTTTACAGAGAGGAAGGGAGAGGGATAGAGAGTTAGAAACATGGATGAGAGAGAAACATCGATCAGCTGCCTCCTGCACACTCCCTACTGGGTATGTGCCTGCAACCAAGGTACATGCCCTTGACCCGACACCCTTGAGTCCGCAGGCCTACGCTCTAGCCACTGAGCCAAACCGGTTAGGGCTCTTCTACCATGTTTTAAAAAAGATTATACCACAAAGCCACTGAAAATTATGAACATGTTCTTTCTCTTTAAAATCTGGGTTAGTTTTCGCAAAGGACTAGGGAAAAAATGCTCACACCACACCTGAAGGGCAAACCAGATTTGAGTAGTGGAATTTTCCTTCTCGTTTCTATACCATATGTCAAGGTCTAAAATCCCATTTCACCGCCTGAGGGATTTTTCCTCCTTTGCAAGCAAGAGTTCTATTGGTTGCTGGAGAGAGAAATACTGCAATGGAAACAAAAGTGGAATAAAAAGTAGAGGGATGCGGGTCCAGGAGATGCACCTTTCTAGTCTAAGGCCTGTGCCAGATCTTTCTCACATGTGGGGGCAGCAGGGGCGGGGCGGGAGGGAGGGGAGCGGGAGAAAGAGGAAAGAGAAGAGAGCCATTGGGGAAGGAAGAAGCCAGTCAAATGGTGAACAGAGGAGCCTGTGAAACTCCCAGAAGCTGGTGGCCAGTGGACATTTTAAAATAATGATGCCTCCAGCTTCATTTCAAAGTATCTGTATGTTAGACCAGTGGTCGGCAAACTCATTAGTCAACAGAGCCAAATATCAACAGTACGACGATTGAGAGCCGAAAACCGACTTCTGCGCATGGGCCACGAAGTTTCAATCGCACTGTACGTGTGCGCCCACACGTGGTATTTTGAGGAAGAGCCACACTCAAGGGGCCAAAGAGCCGCATGTGGCTTGCGAGCCGCAGTTTGCCAACCACTGTGTTAGACCATAAACATCTCAGCTCCCATCTTCAGAAAATTCCCCTCACCCAGCCAGTGTGGCTCAGTGTTTGAGCGTTGACCCATGCACCAGAGGTCACTGGTTCGATTCCTGGTTGGGGCACATGCCTGGATTGTGGGCTCAATCCCCAGTGGGGAACATGCAGGAGGCAGCTGATCATTGTTTCTCTCTCATCAGTGTTTCTACCTCTCTCTCCCTTCCTCTTTCTCTGAAATCAATAAAAACACTTAAAAAGAGAGAGAGAGGGAGGGAGGGAGGGAGGGAGGGAGGGAGGGAGGGAGGGAGGGAGGGAGGGAGGGAGACTCCCCTGTACCCCACCTCCCAATCTTCTATACACGTAAGTTTTGAGATACTGGGGAAAAGAGTTAAATTTCACAATTGGGTCACCCCGATGCAAAAGCAAGGCAGTACAAGCAGAAGTCAGAAAAGCAAAGACCCAATGAAATGGAGGGAGAGACTGGGAACTGATGGACAGATGGCTGACTCTGCCTAAAGTTTTCTTATGTTTGCTTAACAGCAACCTCCCCCACTAGACTGTCAGCACTAGGAGGACATCCATTCGTTATTCCTAGCCCCCAGGATACCCGAGGAGCAGGGGAGGGCACGAGGGCTGCAGCAGTGGAGGAAGAGGCCTGGATCTGGCCCTCACAGGGCCTATAGCCACAGGCAGGGGTCATGGCCACTCCTTCACAGCCTGTCCCCAGGTTAAGACACGGGTACCTGGCCATGTCAGGACTACGGAGGCCCTCAGTAAATGTGGTTAGTCTTAAATTGGTTATGTAAATAAGGAGAAGCCTGCAGGAGGACCTCTATCTCCTCAGTAATGGAATTAATTACAGCTTTCTTGGGTACAAAAAGAGTTAAAATGAATTCAAACTGATCGGATAATGGGTAAAAACAAACAAACAGAAAACCGACACACAAACCAAAACCTGGGCTGGGCAAGATTTGGGATCAGATAACTGGACAGAGAAATCCAGAAGTAACTCTTCTAAGCTGGACAAGACCCACATGACTAAACATGTATATTTTGTACCTGGTTCTCCCTCATGGTAAAGTCCTCTACATCTAGGCACTCTTCTATACTAAACAAAAGTGCACGGTGGTGCTGTTACCTTGCCATTGTAACTTTATCGGACTTTTTTTTTTTCCTAAGGAAGTATAAGTAGGCAGGTCTCCTAAAACTTTCTTCCTTAACAAAGTCTTATTCCTAAGTGTTACATATTTATTATGTCTACAACTTTAAAGACAAGGAAGTAAATCCTCAAGTTTTAAATGATAGTTTTCCTTTACAAAAGAATCAAGACTCTGGCAAAGTGATGTGCTAAAAGCTACACAGCTGTTTGCTGGCAAAGCCTGAGTACAGCCTTACTTCATTCTGGAAAGGCAGGAATTATCATTGATATTCTCCACAGTACAGAAAATGATCACTTCTAGAATCAATATTATTTACACAGATTCTAAGGAATCCTGACTTAATAAATGACCATTCTCTATATCATGGGTAGCTGTTATTATCATGACAACATTTGGGTTAATTTTTGTTTGGTGGCATTTTACATCATAAATACAGTGGCATCTACTCAGACCTTAAAGTACCACATTATATCTGAGTAAATCCAACACCCAACTCAGGTTACCAATAAACTGAAATTCCATTTCTCTGCCTTCACCATCCAAATATGGACAATTCACAATTGGGAATAAAAGAGGGAGACATAGGAGACATAGGTACTACTATTTATAATACTTTAAACAATAAAAAAAAAAGTTTGGACAATTCAAAGGCATAAGTCACAGTCATCACCGATGCTCAGTGAAGCAATGAGGTAGCTAGTTTCCAAGGTGGCAACTATGGTAGGCAGAAAAATGCCTTCCTCCTCCCCATCCCCAAACTATCTGTGTCCTGATACCCAGAAGCTGTGTAGGTCAGGTTACATGGCAACGGGAATGAAGGTTGCAGATGGGATTAAAGTCTGCTAATCAGAAGACCTTAAAATAAGGATGACCCAATATAATCACAAGGTCCTTAAAAGCAGAAGAGGAAAATGAAAGAGAGAACCTTAGAGACGACAACACAAAAAAGACCAGATGTTGCTGCCTTTAAAGATGGAGGAAAAGGGCCATAAGCCTAGGACTGCACACGGCTTCCAAAAGCTGGAAAAGGCAAGAAAAAGAACCTCCAGAAAGGAATGCCACCATGTTGACAGCTTGGTTTTAGACCATTGAGGCCTGTATTAATGTCTGAGCTACAGAACTGCCAGAAAATGAATCTGTGCTGCTTTAAGCCATTAAGTTTGTGGTATTTGTTAAAGTGGCCATAGAAAATAAATATAGAAAAAATAAATATTTAAAAAAAACAACAATTCCACCCCTTCCTGGGTGGGCATGTTCATCCTCCCAGTAAGAAGGGGAGGAATGGCCCCTCCCCTTATATCTGGGCTGAGCCTGGGCCTGCTTTGACCAGTAGGCTTTGGAGGAAGTAACTTGAGACTTGAAGCCCATTATCAAGAAGTCCTTGCTCTAGCAGGTTTGACTCAGTGGTTAGAGAGTCAGACCCTGGACTGCAGGGTCACGGGTTCGATTCCGGTCAAGGGCATATACCTTGCTCTGCTGCAGGCTTGATCCCCGGCCCAGTCCGGATGCGTGTGGGAGACAACCAATTGATGTGTCTCTCTCACATCAATGTTTCTCTCTCTGTGTGTCTCCTCCCTTCTACTCTCTCTAAACAAATCAATGGAAAAAATATCCATGGGTGAGGATTAACAAAAGTAAACAAACAAACAATCAAAGAAAAAAAGTTCTAACAGCTTCTGCTTTGTACCTATCAGAGACCTGAGCTTCTAGGTAAGAAGTACAGACTACCCTGCTGGAGAAAGGGCCACATGGGGAGACCCTGAAAGATGAGATACCACCATGTAGAGAGAGGCCACATGAGGGAATATCAAGGTGACAGCCATACAGCCCCAGTTGCCATCTGATTACAACCACTTGAGGGAATCATGAGATATAATTACATGGTTGTTTGGGAATGGTTTATTACCCATCAACAAATAAAACACAAAAACACTATCCAACAACAGCAACAACAAAAGCTCATGGCCTACTAGGCATGTTGTATCACAAGAATACGTCCCATTTAAATAAGCCTTCCTAAAGAAAAGTAATTTTCACTTACGAAATCAGTATATACTTTCACTCCAGAGTCTTTGTTGAACAATTTAGAGAATATACCCATCTTAACCAATTAAGTCTTCTGATCTGTGAACATGGAATGCCTTTCTATTTATTTAGGGCTTCTTTAATTTCACTTAACAATGATTTATAGTTCTTAAAGAACATGTGTTGCACCTCTGTTATCAAATTTATTCCTGAGTATTTTGTTCTTTTTGATGGTATTGTAAATTGAATTGTTTCTTAATTTCATTTCAGATTGTTCACTGCTACTGTTTAGAAATAGTTTGTTTTTAATATTGACCCTGTATCCTGAAACCTTGAACTCATTTACTAATTCCAGTATTTTTTTTTTTTAGTGCATTACTTAGGATTTTCTGTATACAAAATGTCATCTGCAAATACAGATAGTAGTTTTACTTCTTTCTTTCAAATCTGGAGGCCTATTATTTCATTTTCTTGCCTAATTATACTGGCTAGAATCTCTAATACAATGCTGAATGAAAGTAGTGAGGATAAACATCCTTGCCTTGTTCCTGACCTTTATGGGAAAGCTTCCAGTCATTTCATATTAATTAGGATATTAGCTGTGGGCTTTTTTTAAAATACCATTTATCAAACTGAGGAAAATCCCTTCTATTCCTAGTTTGTTGAGTGTGTTGTGTGTGTTTTTAATCACAAATAGGAATGAAATTTTGTCAAATTCTTTTTCTGCCTCTAGTGAGATGTTTACTAGTATGTGGTTTTTGTCCTGTATTCTATTATGGTGTATTACATCAGTTGATTTTCAGATGTTAAACCAACCTTGCTTTCCTGAGATAAATCCCACTTGATCATGGTGTATAATCCTTTTTCATATGTTGCTAGATTTGGTGCTAGTATTTTGTTGAGGCTTTTTGTGTCTATATGCGTAAGAGATACTGGCTTATAGTTTTTTGTGTTTTTTTTTTTCTTCTTGTAATGTCTTTGTCTGGTTTTGGTATTAGGGTAATACTGGCTTTATAAAATGAGCTGAGGAATATTCCCTCCTTTTTTGAAGAGTTTGTGAAGAGTTGGTATTAATTCTTCTTTAAATGTTTGGTATAATTCACCAGTGAGGGTATCTGATGTTGAATTTTCCTCTGTGTAAATGCTCTGTGAGCATTAAAGTAGGCTAACCTAAGCTATGATGTTCAGTAGGTTGGATGTATTAAATGCATTTTCAACTTACAATAGGCTTATCAGGATATAACCCCATCATACGTTGAGGAGCATCTACAGAATTATAACTATGCATTGTTCTTTAATGCAATGAAATATTTTTTTATTATGGGTAAGAGAACTTTCACAGGTATTTAAATTAAGCATTTCTTAAATTTTATTTTGCACTTTGCAATTTAGTTGTCAATCAATTTTTGTGTTCCAACAATTTTAATAGATCCTGAAGAATCCGTAAGTCCCAGACACAGTGTCTAGAGAGCCCAATAGAAAAAAATCACTCAGATGCAGTTAATTCACTTTTGGGATAGATGAAGTCATTACTCCAGCATGTCTAGTTGTCCCCACTGGACTCATTCCTATCTAAGCAGCAAATACTCTAATTAGATCCTGCCTACAGCACCAACAGCTGAGGATCCTAGCCATTTCAGTCATTATTCCATTGTAGAATAATGAGTCATGGGCTTAATTTCTCAGTTTGTTCTTTTTCTGGTTGCATATTATCAATGCCAGTATCATCCTAAAAGTAGTGACCTGGGTTACGAGTCAAAATTCTACAGCTTTGTCACCAAAACAGCCACCAATCCAATCTCCAATTATATAAGGAATGTCTCAAAGGCTATTCCTTTCTGCCTCACAGTTTAATTGGGTATAGCCAAACACATGAAATTATTTTAGAACAATAATAGAGTAAGATCAAAATCATTACTTCTAATATGAGATGATAATCTGAGAGAGTGAACTGGACTTGAAATATGAAACCTGAATGGGGGATTACTCACACCAATCAGCTAGATGACTAAGATTTTCCACTGACTGGAAGGCCCCTGTGAGCAATATGTAGTCTGTCTATCAAAATCCTAGAGCAATCTGAGATGTATTAGAATATTCATGTGTACTTAGACAGCACCTCTGTATATAAAAAGCAGTTCAGCAAAAACTTGCAGAGAGGATTCAAGAATTGGAAAGGATGAGGTGGGGAAAATCAAACTCTTTTCTGATTCTGAAATTCTGTAATTGAACCAATGTGACTCTATAGTCCAGAATAAAGGGGAGAAGATAATCCCACTTGTGTCCTGCATGGGTAAAAGCACATCTGGACACTGTTCACATGTGAACTGCATATTTTATGAGGGTCCCTGACAAACTAACAAAATCCAAAGAAGGAGTGAGCCACATCACATAAAAAACATCTGCAGGGCTTAATGTTTACTTGAAAAATGGAGCTTAAGAAGCAAAAGAATTATCCACAAATACTTCAGTCCTTAAAAGTCTAAAAGTTGCCTGACATTACTGAATACTCAAGGTCCAGTCGAAGGCACAACCAATCCTTCATACATTCAGCAAACATTTATTCTGCATCTTCATAGAGGGAGACCCTGTGTTGGGTAACGAGGCCACACAGGTAAGTAATGAGGAGTCTAGGAGCCGAGATAAGCACACAAATAATCAACTAACCAAAATACAAGGAAGAGTATGAGAGGTGTCATGTGAATAGAACAAAACCTACTTAGGAAATCAGAAAGGGGGCTCATTGTGTCCCACTAACAGGATGAAAGAAAGTACCTGAAGAAGGAAGCACTGAATTTCAGGACTTGTAAGGTTTGTACTGTTTCTGTGAGGAGAAATATATTAAAGGGTCATTCCAAATGGAGGGAAATTAAATGTTTGGAGGTGGGAACACATATAGCAGAAAATATAGTGGAACAAAGCTGAAGGACTCAGCCCAAGTTGACCAACCATAGATACAGAGATAGCAAGTATTAGGAGAGAAGACTAAAAGGTGCCAAACAATAAAGAGCTGTACTCCAGGCTACAGAGAATGACTATGTAAGAGTATCATGAACGTTTTGTAATACACAAGAGCCGTGTTGTTGTTTTTATACCAGTAATTCCTGGTATAGGTTAGAAGCAAACACAGGAGAGGCAAGAGGCTTGCACAATGGTTAGTCAGGAGGAAATGAATTTCTGAAGCAGGTCAGAGGCAGGTAGCTGTGGGAATGGACATGAGGAAAGAGACTCATTAGATATTTCAGAAACTGAATCAACAGGACCCAGTCCTGAATCTTCAAATCTCAGGGATCATGGAAAGAGCAGAAATCCCAACTGGAGGAGGAACTGGCTGAGAGACAGAAGTGGACAATGAATACGGAAGCACATTTTTTGGAATATATAACTGAGATATAACATTTCAGTGGTTTGTTTTTCAAAAGTCTAAAAATGTGATAAAGACTTATGAGATAAAACTTGAATGCCTGTTTCTCCTGGGACCTATTTTATTCCTTAAACCTTTTGAAGAGTTATTACCAGGTCTTATCAGAATAATACAGTACTTTGGGGTAAAAAGGCAGCCTAGTAATCCAGCACTTGAAGCCAAGATGGAGATCTCCACAGCCACCAGGACCTTGCCCTCGGTGCTGTGGTAGATGGAGAGGACGGTGACCCTGACACGGCAGAACACCATAGTCACATGGTGCTTTCATACTGTTATGCAGCCGAGTAGGATAGGACCAGGAGAATGCTCTTCCCCACAACCTTACTCTCTTCCCAACCCTTCCCCAATTCATGATCACACACCTCAAATGCAGAGCCCATCCATCCTAGCAGAAGTTCTACTTATTGCAAGTCCCCTGTCTTCATGGCTACTTATTGCAAGTCCCCATGAAGACAGGGGCTACTGCAGGGTTAGAGACCCCCCTCAATGAGAGTCCCAAACAGAGCATCGGAAGAGCTGCCTTCTGGTCCCAAGCCTACCCTGTGTTACCCCTGAGACCATAAAATATGAACCTCCTAAAGTCTCAATCCCTTCATTTGTAAGATGGGGATAATGGATACTCCACCTCTTTCACAGGTTTGTGAGATTACACAGGAGACCGAATGCTGCAAAGGGCACAAATGCCAGGGGTCAGTAGTAGTTCTTTGAGGGCAGAAACTACACAAATTCATGTTTGTATCCTATACGGAGCTGACTATGGGAGGAGGGAGGTAGCAAGATAAGCAAAGTATACCATAGCCTGGACCCCACAGGCAGCCTAGTGTTAGCCAAGGAATACTGCCTACCAGATCTTCGAGATCTATCATCTAGGTCTCCCTCCAGGCCCAGTGACCTGCCCAAGACCGTTAGTGGCACAGGGATATGATCAATAACACATTCACAATGTAGATGGTATTTTTACCCACATTATCTTACAAATAGCCTTGGAGTGAGTAAGGAAGAATTATTAAACCTCCCATTTTTCAGCCTGACATTCAATTGCTTATCCAGGGAAGAACTCAAATCCAACAGGTCATACCCCCTAACCACTGATCTTTCTCTACACCACAATTTCATGCATGGGCTGGTATTTGACACAGTCATTTCAGCACTCAATATCTTGCCATCTCTTTTCTTAGAAGGTATTTTTCTCCTTATTTCATCCTGCCTTCAGCAATATTTCACATTCAGCCCTCCTTGTCAGGACTCTACTGACCTTTTCTCTTAAAGACAAAAAAAAAGAAAGAAAGAAAGAAAGAAAGAAAGAAAGAAAGAAAGAAAGAAAGAAAGAAAGAAAGAAAGAAAGAAACAGTTCAGTGGCCACATTTGGCACTAGACACACTTTTGAAAACAAAATCATCAAAACTGGGCCTTTCCATATAAATCATCTTCACAAAGTATATCCCCACATGTGTATCATTCAAGATGTACCTCATTCTTGTACTTAAACACGCGCTAGTCTGGGCCCTCAAAGAGCAATGATGACTCAGTCATTCAATTAAGATTTCACATATAATCACCAGGAAGGCAGTTCTAACAAATGCGTGGAACACAGGTTAAAACTTCCAGACGCTACAGTGAAAACTGATTAGCATTCACGGAAGGGTCTCAAAGTGAAGGGAGCACCAGAGAAAATGACCCGATATATTCTAGTCACACCCATCCAAAGGCTCTCACCCTGGATGTGTCCAGGGAAGGGTTGGGGGAAGAACCCACATTTCACGGCAAGCCTCCAGTGGTTTGGCAGTGGTTTCTGCGGGAAACACCTGCATGCCTCCCTCCTGTCCCCATTACCTGGTAAACTACGACACAAGTCCCCATCCCCGCCCCTGGCCAGAAGCAGGTAACGGAGACTCAACAGCTCAGCTGACCTCGCGGTGTAAGACCCAACAGACTCGACAACCCCCAGGGACGGACGCCTGTGACCGGCCGCCCCAAGCAGCAGCGAGGCCCAGGCGCAGGGCACGCGCCCCACGGCCTTCGCAGGGAGGGCGCTGCCCCTGGGCTGCGGGGGAGGGCAGGGGGAGTAGAGACCCCAGCCTACTCCGCCCCCCCCCCCTTCATTGATAAAATGCAAGAAAGAAAAGAAAAAAAAAAACGTCACTTACCGACGTGAGTGGTCACTGTGGCCAGTCGCCGGGTGAGCTCTTGGGGAGCCATTTCTTCTTTGAACCCCAATAACATTTCGCCAAACAACTGTTTCTACTGAGGCTCTGGATGGTTTTCAAAGGGCATCTCCCCCGGAGGATGCTCTGCGCTCACCCTCTTCCTCGCTCTCCCCAGGCACAAACCAGAGTCACTGCCAGGCAGGCCAACTCTCCAGGGCCGGCGGCGACGCCAGCCACGCCCTCCGGGGGATTATTTAAAGGTTCTGTCGGGCAGCTTTCCCAACGTGACGTCTGGCTTGGAGAGAGGGAATGGCAGCCCCGGAGCTGCGAAGAGCCAGTCGCTCCAATCTCCCTGTAACTGCGCCACGGGCCTCCCGGGCCGAGGGAGCGGGCGGGTTCTGGATTTGCGGTCCTGGGCCGTCGGGTCGCCGGCGCCGCCTCCGGAGGGTCGAGGTGGGGATGCTCGGTCGGCTCTCGGGGGCGGCGCGGAGCCTGGGAGGGCGGAGGGCGGAGGGCGGAGGTGGCCGCGGGACCCGCTGCTCCGCGCCGCCCACCCCACGCCCGGCCGCGCTCCCGGCTCCTCCCGCCCCGGCGCCCACCTTTCCCCTCGCGGGCGGCACGGAGGGCGCGGGGGGCGGGGGGGTCGCGCACGCGCCGGAGCGCAGCCCGTTCTCGCGTGGGGCTGCGACCCAGAGTGGGGAGAGGAGACGGCAACTTGGGCGCTCGCGCCAGCACCGGCTTCGGAGCGCCCGCTGTGCGCCCTCCTGGCTCGCCCCTCCTGCCCTCCACTGTCTGCGGAGGAGCCGAGGTGAGAAGGCGCTGACTGGGAGAGGCGGGCCAGCCCCCCAGGATTCGGGAAGGAGGGCTGGGGGGTGGCCGGCAGCCGGCTCGGGGCTGTTGCGGAGGGGTGGGAGCGGTTGGCGTTTGTTCTCCCCCCTCGGTTGGAGGTTTTTCTCACGCAGTCACAGCGTCCACCGGACACCCCCGTACTTGGAGCCCGGACAGGGCTGGGCACGCGGGTGGGTACCCGTCTCCACCGCGCGGGCCTCTCCCTTCGTGCGGCTGTGCCGTGCGCCACCGCTCCATCTGCCGGCTGTCAGGCGCGCCAGCTCTCCGTCCTGCAAAGGCCTGGCACCGCACCCATGCGGCCCTCCTCCCCCATCCCTCCAGGAGCCGCTTCTCCGAGCAGCTGCCGGGTGGAGATGCTGTCCCTCGGCCTCCTTAGGTGGCTCCAGATGCCGCCTGGCGGGAAGGAAAAAATCCCGGTCAGCAGAGCCCGCGGCGGGGAGGGGAGCCTACGCAACCCAATCTGGTCAGATGGTGGTCCCTCAATACCCCATAACTGGGGAACCTGAATATCCGGTTGCCAGAGTACCGGGGCCACCCATGTGTTCTGAAAATGCCAGAAAACTCAGCTCTCCACTTAATACTAAACAATATACATCCTATATAATAAAAGGCTAACATGCAAATTGTCCCCTCCGGAGTTTGACCAACCGGGAGTTCGACTTCTTACTATGTGGTGCGGTGACCACCAGGGGGCGGAGCAGAACAAGAAAGGCCCTAGCCAGAAGCCAGGGGAAAGAAGGCCCAGATCCGCCCTGATGGCTCCCCAGGCCTAGGGACCCTACCTGTGCACAAATTTCATGCACTGGGACTCTAGTATCCTATATAATAAAGAGGTAATATGCAAATTGACCGTCATGCCCTCACACAAGATGGCCACCCCCATGTGATCACAGATGGCCGCCACAAGATGGCCAGCAGGAGAGAGCAGTTGGGGGCGACTGGGCCGGCAGGGGAGGGCAGTTGGGGGCAACCGGGCCTGCAGGGGAGGGAGGGCAGTTAGGGGCAACCAGGCTGGCAGGGGAGGGCAGGTAGGGGTGACCAGGCCCGGCAGGGGAGGGCAGTTGGGGGCGACCAGGCCAGCAGGGGAGGGCAGTTGGGGGCAATTGGGTCGGCAGGGGAGCAGTTAGGCGTCGATCAGGCTGGCAGGGGAGTGGTTAGGGGGTGATCAGGCTGGCAGGCAGAAGCGGTTAGGGGCAAGGAGGCAGGCAGGCGAGCGGTTGGGAGCCAGCAGTCCTGGATTGTGAGAGGGATGTCCGACTGCCACTTTAGGGATCAGGCCTAAACGGGCAGTCGGACATCCCCCAAGGGGTCCCAGATTGGCGAGGGTGCAGGCTGGGCGGAGGGACACCCCCCGCCAGTGCATGAATTTCATGCACCGGGCCTCTGGTTAAATAAATAAATCCCAACTCCAAACACCATGGATCCAATTTCTTTCTAGTAGTAGCCACTCATCCCAGGGGCTCGGGGTCATTTTTAAATGCTTTCTGCAACAACTGTGGGCTGTGGTTAAGAGATGATGGTTAGTCCACCTGTAACATGAGATGTGTGCAGAGGTTCTGCCCTTCTCCCTTCTAGGAGGTTTTCACTCTACCTGCACAAGTAGAACAACCATTTTTAAATAGCAGCCTCTTGCAAGAAATTCAGAAAGGGGTTAAAGACCCAAAGGTGTAAAACAGCTTTGGATTGTGTTTCCATGGTGGTTTCTGACCCTATTCAAGGGTCACAAGTATTTTTGAGGAAACAAAGGAGGTGTTTCCTATTGATAGTAATCAGAACCCCAGTACCAGTCAAAGCCAATTGTGAGTTTAGATCACTAGAAACCAGCACATTGCCTAGGAGACTAATGATGTGGAACATTCTGGACTTTGTAGATCCTCAGCTTCCTGGATTAGGCCATGCCCTTAGGGTGAGAATCATGAAAAGAAGGGAGAGGGGGGATGGAGAGAGGAAAGAGAGGCAGGAGAAGCTTATGAATGGGAATGAAAGCAAAAAGAGACAGAAAGAGAATAAATCACACTCAGAGTGCTGCTGTCCTTTCCCACTCCTGTACCTTCACACTCTTCAAAGGTTCCCATGGAAATGAATTGGCTGAATTTATGGCAAGATGTAGTAGGCAGTGCCTATCCTCAGAAACCAATTCTGGCCTGGCTGGCGTGGCTCAGTGGTTGAGCATGGACCTATGAACCAGGAGGTCACGGTTCGACTCCCGGACAGGGCACATGCTCAGGTTGCAGTCTCAATCCCCAGTATGGGGCGTGCAGGAGGCAGTTGACCAGTGATTTTCTCATCATTGATGTTTCTATCTCTCCCTTTCCCTTCCTCTCTGAAATCAATAAAAATATATTTTAAAAAAGAAAGAAACCAATTCTGTCCCACATCTCTAACACATGCTCTCCCAGGGCCTGAACTGCTTCACCTCGGTCATGAGGGCTGTGTGTGCGAGGGATGTCGTCTGTGATCTGAAAGTTCCCTTCTCCAGTTCTGAGGTCCTGTAAAAAAAAAATGAGCTCATAGCTTTCAATAGCTCATAACTCGTTCCTCCAAGAAAATGGTCATTATCTCCATTGCTCTTATAAATGTGGACATGCCCCTGGTCTCTCCTTCTTCCCCGCCCTCCTACCTTCCTCGCTTCCTTTTCTCCTTCCTAATTGTGATCTACATCCCTCCTCTAAAATATGGCAAAATTAAGGAACAAGCCAGAATAGCCTACCTCCCTCTCCAATTAATTTATTACCAACAATCAGCCACATCTATTGAACATCAATTATATGCCCAGAGTTGTGAAAGGCAGTGTCAAGTACAGCAACTACCACCGCTATATGACAAGGGACGGCTCTGTGCTTATTATAATGGTAGGTATTTCACAAACATCCTTTAAGCCTCACAATAACCCTGTAAGGGATTTAGTCTCATTTACAGATGCTGCTGGTACAAACTGCATCTTCTGAATCTAGACCATTCTCTTCTTTCAGGTAAGGGTTCACCTGAGTTTGCAAAGAGAAACCATCCTCCAAACACTGCCAAGGTAGATTCCACCGTCCTGTTAATGGACTATCAGTACTGCCTCTGACAATGAAGAAAAAGACAGAGGACCCCCCCCCCCCTTGGGTGCCACATGTGAGGATGAGGGATGCCTGAGGCACCACTGGGGCCATCTAGTTTAGTCTAGATCAGTGGTTCCCAAACTAGCAGAATCACTGTCCAGGTGATTTTTTAAAAATCCAGGTTCCTAACCCCATTTCCAGAGATTCTGATTCAGTAGTGTGGGATGGGACCTGAGAATCTGCATGTCTAACAAGTCCCAGGAATACTGATGCTGCTGGTCCTAGGACCACAGTTAGGGCACCCCTGGCCTACAGCAGGGCTCTTCAAACTTCTTAGACTGCACACCACAGTGTGATACAACTTTTATATCATGACACAGTAGACATACATACATGTAATTAAAAGTTGTATGGAACAATTTTTTCCTTACTACATCTGAAACCCTGAAATACTTTCTATTCTATTTCTTTCTTTTCTTTTTTTTCCCCCCAAACTGGTCCAAATTGCGGAGATTTGTTTTTGGAAAGTATGGTATAGTAGATATGTAAGAAAATGTCCTTATTCTCTTAGAGATATATACTGAAGTTTTAGAGATGAGATGCCATTGTCAGTAATTTCAACTACCAAAGAGAATAAATGAGATAAATACTGGTAGGATAACCCTGAGTTGTGAGCCCAACTGTTCTAATATGCAGGACAAGACAGTGATCCTTGTCTGAGAGGGTCACACCACATGCCACCTACTACACAAATAACTGGATAGGTGAACCCAGTAAGTGAAAAAGTCGCCTGAATTAAAACAACAATGCGATACCATCTCACACCTGTCAGAACGGCTATCATCAACAAATCAACAAATGGCAAGTGCTGGCGAGGATGTGGAGAAAAAGGAACCCTCGTGCACTGCTGATGGGAATGCACACTGGTGCAGCCACTGTGGAAAACAGTATGAAGTTTCCTCAAAAAGTTAAAAATGGAACTCTCATTTGACCCAGTAATCCCACTTCCAGTACTATATTCCAAGAAACCAGAAACACCAATCAGAAAGGATATATGCACCCCTATGTTCATAGCAGCACAATTTACAATAGCTAAGATTTGGAAACAACCTAAGTGCCCATCAGCAGATGAGTGGATTAAAAAACTATGGTACATGGCCCTAACTGGTTTGGCTCAATGGATAGAGCATCAGCCTGCAGACTGAAAGGTCCCAGGTTTGATTCTGGTCAAGGGCATGAACCTTGGTTGCTGGCATATCCCCAGAAGGAGGTGTGCAGGAGGCAGCTGATCGATGTTTCTCTCTCATCAATGTTTCTAACTATCCTCTCTTCCTCTCTGTAAAAAAATCAATAAAATATATTAAAAAAAAACAACTATGGTACATCTACACAATGGAATACTACACCACTATAAAAAAGAAGGAACTTTTACCATTTGCAAGAACATGGATGGAATTGGAGAGCATTATGCTAAGCAAAATAAGCCAGTAGGAGAAAGATAAATATCACATGATCTCACTCATAGGTGGGATATAATGATCAACATAAACTGATGAACAAAAATAGATCCAGAGACAAATGGCAGGGGAGGTGGGGGTGCAGTTAGAGATCAACCAAAGGACTTGTATGCATGCATATTAGCATAACCAATGGACATAGACACTGGGGCAGTGGGGACTTGCCCTGGAGGTGGGAATGGCTGCGGGGGGGGGGGGGGGGGGGAGGGAGGGTGTCAATGCAGGAGGGGGCGGGGGGAGGAGACATATGTAAAACTTTAAACAATAAAAAAAGTCACCTGAGCTCACGCCATTCTGACAGTCATTTTACTGTCATCTTCTGTCTCCTAAAATCAGCCTGAATTGCCTTTGCTCCTTTGCTCAAAGATTAGTTGACTATATTTGTGTGATATATGTGATATATTATAGATTATATACACACACACATCAAAAATGGCCTAAAGCAGACATCCATGTAATTACAGTTGTAAAATGAAGACATTTTGGGAAGAACATTGTATCATAGTTCATTCATTTGCAGTGGCTCTTTGCTCCTCTTTCCAGTGGTAATTTTAGAAATGAGTGTCAAATTTGAAATGAGCTCTGCTAAGTTGGGATTTTGCTGCTTGAACTCTGCACTGGGTCCTCAAATACACTGATGGGAATGTAGCTCCTCTTGCCCCTCCAATGTGTGAAGAAGCAGCCACACTTCAACAGAATAGGAGGAAAAATCTAGAACTATTTCAAGTTTTATCTTTTTGTATATGAAAATTAAAATAATAATGAAAAAAGGCATGAAAAGGCATGGAATAAACTTAAATGCATAAATATTACGTGAAAGAAGACAATCTGAAAGGCTGCTTACTATATGATTCCTGCTATATGACATTTTGGAAAAGGCAAAACTATAGGGACAGTAAAAAGATTAGTGATTGCCAGAGGTTATGGGGGGGAGGGAGGAAAGAATAGTCAGACACAGGACTTTTAGATCCCATTTTTAGTGCAGTAAAACTACTCTTCATAGGATTATAAATTTTTTGTCCAAACCCATAAAAGTATAATACCAAGAGTGAACTTTAATATAAACTATAGAGAGAAACCAAGATTGAAGCATAGGTAAATACCTGAAATTGCTGCCTCGCACAACCACTTCAAAACTACAACTAAAAGACAAAACGGACATCATCCAGAACCACAGGAAGGCTGGCTGAGTGGAAATTCTACAACTAGAAGGAAAGAGGAAAGCACACTGAGACTCAGAGGAGGTGCGGAAGTGAAGTGCAGAGGTACAAAGGTGCGAGCGCATGCGCACGTGCATGGAAAGGGCTGGCAACTGAGGACGCAGTTGTCTTTCTCAATCGGGAGGGAGGCACAAACTCCCAACTGCTCTGAACTCCAGTTCTGGGCGAGACTCTGGGGACCCAGACTCATACGGGGGAGAAACTGGACTATCTGGCATTGGGCGGAACTCAAGGGTGGCTTTCTCTCAGAGGTGCTTGCAGCAATTACCATGGGACACTGAGACCCGGGGCCTCTTAGGGCAGGCTGAGGATCAGCCATAGCTGTTTGCTCCGCCCTGTCGATTCCCTGAGACCCCGCCCCACCCAAGCTGTGCCCAGAAGATTTTGCATATGAATGGCCTGGCCCTTTGCAATCTAAAATTACCTAACAAACTGCAGCTGGGTCAGAGAGACCCAGAACATCCAAAAGAAGGCACAAGGCCCCACAGCAGTTTGCATCGCTTCACAGCTGGGCCTCATCTGGGCACCTCCAAACCCCAAACAAAGAAGAGGAATCTGCAGATCTCTCCATAGTTCCTGCTAGGTGGCCTCAGGCAGAGGCTAAATTAGCACCTCCTTGGAGATCCAAGAGCCAGTATACCCAGGGGTCAGAGTGGGACCCTCCAGATTACAACTCCTCAGATCCATAAGGGACACACTCAGGGGGAAGACTCAGTGAGCACCAAAGCCCCACTGAAGCAAGTCCTGCCTCATAAGGATGTCTTCAGCACAGCAGTTCTCCCATTCTAGTTGAAGCTGGTCCTCACAGCCAATTGGCCTGGAGGTCAATTCCACCCAGTGATACCAACAACAATCAAGACTTAACTACAACAAGACTGTGCACACAGCCCACAAAGGGGTGCACCAAGAGTGTCCACCTCAGGTAACTGGGGAGGCTGAGCCACTGGGCCCTATAGGACACCTAGCACACAAAGCCACTCTGTCAACACAGGGAAGCAGCCAAAATGCAAAAACAAAGAAACAGGTCACAAATGACAGAAATGGAGGAAAGCAAACTACTGGATATAGAGTTCAAAACCACGGTTATAAGGTTTTTCAAGAATTTTCTAGAAACCGCTGATAAATTTAGTGAGACCCTCGAGGATATGAAAAAGGACCAACTAGAAATTAAGCATACACTGACTGAAATAAAGAATAATATACAGAGATCCAACAGCAGACTAGAGGATCGCAAGAATCAAGTCAAAGATTTAAAATACGAAGAAGCAAAAAACACCCAACCAGAAAAGCAAAAAGAAAAAAGAATCCAAAAATATGAAGATAGTGTAAGGAGCCTCTGGGACAACTGCAAGCGTACCAACATCCAAATTATGGGTGTGCCAGAAGAAGAGAGAGAGCAAGCTATTGAAAACCTATTTGAAGAAATACTGACAGAAAACTTCCCCCACCTGGTGAAAGAAATAGACTTACAAGTCCAGGAAGTGCAGAGAATCCCAAACAAAAGGAATCCAAAGAGGACCACACCAAGACACATCATAATTAAAATGCCAAGAGCAAAAGACAAAGAGAGAATATTAAAAGCAGCAAGAGAAAAACAGTTAATTACCTACAAGGGAGCACCCATATGATTGTCAGCGGATTTCTCAACAGAAACTATGCAGGCCAGAAGGGAGTGGCAAGAAATATTCAAAGTGATGAATATCAAGAACCTACAACCAAGATTACCCTACCCAGCAAAGCTATCATTCAGAATTGAAGGTCAGATAAAGAGCTTCACAGATAAGAAAAAGCTAAAGGAGTTCATCACCACCAAACCAGTATTATATGAAATGCTGAAAGGTATTCTTTAAGAAGAGGAAGAAGAAGAAAAAGGTAAAGATAAAAACTATGAACAACAAATACATATATATCAACAAGTGAATCTAAAAATCAAGTGAATAAAAAATCTGATGAACAGAATAAACTGGTGAATATAATAGAATCAGGGGCATAGAAAGGGAATGGACTGACAATTCTCGTGGGGAAAGGGATGTGAGGGGTGCGGGAAGAGAATGGACAAAAATCGTACACCTATGGATGAGGACAGTGGGGGGGTGGTAAGGACAGAGGAGGGGGTGGGAACCGAGTAGAGGGGAGCTATAGGGGGGAAAAAAGAGGAATAACTGTAATAATCTGAACAATAAAGATTTATTAAAAACAAATATATATATATATATATATATATATATATATATATATATTATAACTTTCAGTGATTATAATGTATCAATGTGGGTTCATTAATCATAACAAATGCACCACTTTGGTGAGGGATGTTGGTAATGGGGGAGGCTATGCATGTGTGGTGGCAAGTAGTATATGGGAAATCTCTATTTTCGGTCAACTTTTCTGTGAACCTAAAACTTCTATTAAAAAAATTAAGCCCAATATGTAATACTTTCTACAAAAAAAAATGTTAAAAAAAATAAAGTCCACAAACTTGCAACTAGAAGTTGAATAAGTTCTGGAGATCTGTTGTACTGCATAGTGATTACAGTCAACAACACTGTATTATATACCTCTAAGTTGCTAAGAGATTGGATCTTGAATATTCTTACCACAAAAAAAAGAATAATCCTGCAAAAAAAAAAAAAAAAAAGAATAATCCTGCGACATAATAAAGGTGTTAGCTATGGCTATGGTGATAATCTTACTGCAATACATAAATGTATCAAATAAATCCATTGTATACGTACACCTTAAACTTATACAATATATACCAATTATGTCTCAGTTTTTTAAAATAGCATTATAGAAAAATTGCCTTAAAATTCTGTAATTTTGTTTTTGAGATGATTAAAAAGAGAATTTTTAAAAATAATGTTTTTCACATTCTTGAAAATACAAAAGTTTGTATTCTTATCCCACACTCTTTTATATCCTACCACAGCTACCCTCTGTGCTTAGCGGCTCTAAAGATGAAAGGTCATGAGGGTTCCTCGCCGTCGAGCCCAAGAGAGAGCAAGAACCCACAGGCCGACCGCAGGACAGACGGACCAGCACCCAGGGCGCTAAGGAGGCTGAAGGCGGAGCAAACCCCTCGGAGCAGGAGCCCAGCTGAGGAGGCGGGGACCACACGCGACGGGCGCGCGGTCCGATTGGCCGAGCGCCACTGAACCTGCTCGGCCCTTCGATTGGTTCGTGCGGCGACGCGCCCTCTCGGATGCCTCGCTCGGATTGGCCTGTTTCTCGGCCCAGGCCTGGACGGAGGCCAGAGGAGGACAAGAGGCTTCTGTGCGGGATGGAGGGACGACTTGGGAGGACGTCTGAGCTGCACACCTACTAGCGGCTGGGATCCAGGGATATGGCGGCCACCTATGTGATGTCGGTGCTGCTGGTGGCGACTGAGCGGACCGGCGGCAGCGTGTCCCGAGCCCGCTGCTGCGCCCGAGGTAACGGGTGTGTGTGGGGAGGCGGGGGGGAGAGACGGGGAGGTAGGGTTCCTGCCTGTGCTGTTTGGCCCCCTTTAGCCAGGAGAGATGCGCGGGTACCCGGGGGTGGGAGGGGAGGAGGACGAGAGGAAAGAATCTGCCAGTCAGGGAAGTCTGCTTCCAATTCCACCTGCGGGAGGGAGTCCCCCTACAGCCAGCCCTCCCCTTTCTTCCCCTTCCCACCGGCCACCCTTCAGCCTGCCGTTGGCCTCAGTTTCTCCATTTACGAGGTGCGGGGAGTGGCGCTGGGCCTGCCATCTTTTCTGCGCACCTCGCCATGGGTTGGTTGCCAACTTTAGCAATAAAAATACAGGATGCTCTTTAAAGTTACATTTCAGATGAACAACAAATAATCTTTTAGCATAAGTATGTCCCCGATATAAAATAAAAGTAAAATATAAAACAGTGTTATTTGTCGGAAATTTAACGGGGCGTCCTCTGACACTTGGACCCATCCTAACCATTTGCAGAGTGCCTTCCCTGTGTGGGAGTGCGGTGCTCATCCATGCTCTGATGAAACCTGAAGCGGGGCCAGGACGCCTTCCAAGCCCATTTCAGTTCTGCTGTCCTTCATCAGTGTGCAGTTCAAAGAAAGACTCCTGGGGAATTCTTCCTCATTGTTGGAATGAATCCAGTTAACAAAAGCGAATTTATCGTTCAGAAGGGCTGAAGAGTTGTTTTATATTCAAGTTCCCCGCTGTGGCATTTACTTTATGTTTTTGGGAAGAAGTAACTGTATTAAACTGTCAAAGAATAGTTATTTACTATATGATTTTGAAAATATATTTTATATATTAAATCACAGTGGCATGTCATTTGGCTTTGATGTCAGTGGAGAAGGTTATATTCATATGTGTTGCAAGAGATCCCTACATCACTGTAAAGGTAGGGTTAAAGTAGCATAGTGTGTAAAAGCTGAAGCTCAAATTGTGGAATGGGACACACCAGGGTTCAAAGCCCAGCTCCAGCACTTTGGAGGCAGTGGGCAAATTATATAATCTCACTGAGGCTTAGTTACCTCCTCTTTGCAATAGAGATGATAATTTCCACTTCATGGGATTGTTGTATTAAATCCTTGTCCATTGTCTGGGACATTAAAAGTAATTTTACCTGTTATTAGCCATTGTAATTGGACTTTTAATAAGTGTGGGTCTTTGGCATAAATCATTAGATAATCATTACATTTTTAAATTTTAAGTTGAAAAAAGCCAAGCAATTAAGGATATTATTATGGATATCTTGAACTTCAGTGAAAAGAAACATACTGTTTAATAATAATTAAAGCAGATATTTTAGTCTATAACAATTTTACCAGATCAAATATCTGTAAGCTGGGCTAATATAAAAAATATTTATATATCTGTATCTTTCATTGCTCCTCATGTGTAATTTTATATAGTTTCATTTTTTATTGTGTTTTATGTAAATAGGAAGAAACATTATCAGCATCAAAAATGACTACAGGGCTATGGTTGAAGTCAGAAAATGGGTGTATAGTCAGTGGCTGTTTTTAGTGAGGTATACTGAGTATATTTTAAAAACTAGAGGCCAAGCTTTTAGAATTTTTATGTTTTTGTATATTGTTTTATATCCTCAGTGTGTACAGTGTTAAAGTAGTTTTCTTATAAACTATTCCCTGAAATTCCTCTTGGGAACTTTTCCCATTTTTTTCTCCAAAAAACTACAAAACATTTTCACCACCTAGAAAGGAATATGTAATTTTGAAGATTCAAGTTTTAATTTTTGCAACCACTCTTTATTACCCAAGTGATCATAAACATGTCCCTTAACATATCTGGCCCTTGGTTTATTTGTAATATCATAACTAACAAAAACCTTTTCCCTCACCCCCAAGATTTATAAATGCTATCAGTGATTATTAGATACTAGAGGCCCCTTCGTCTTCGCTGCAGACTCAGGCCAGAGTCTGCCGTCTTCGTCTTGTCTGCGACCAGAGTGCTGCTCCTGTAGATCCCTTCGCCCCCCCTCCCCTGCTCTCCCTCTCATAGCAGAAGTCCTGCCCCGCCCAGCCATTCCACGCCTGGACAGCTGGGCAGCCGCCATCTTTGGCCTTCTAATTTGCATATTCCCTCCTGATTGGCTGGTGGGCATGGCTTGGCATAGTGGAGTGATGGTTAATTTGCATGTTTCTCTTAGATTATCCGCCAGGGAAAACTTCAACCATGGATGAATCCAAGTATATGTCTTCTTTGTGCCTACAGCTGGAGAAATTGGTACACTGGGAAAATTTCGTTAAAAAAAAATTAGTTCATGGTAGTCAAGTTCACCTGGGCTTTCATTCTTTTGTTTTATGCAACTGCTGTATCAAATCCTCTTCACTCTTTTCAAAACCCTGATATCTCCTACAAGCCATTCTCAACAAAGATCTCAATGTTATTGAGAAAAATAGAATACCTGAGCTAAGCTTCCTGCCAGGAAATCTGCCCATCCACCTTCATCTGCGCCCATCCAACTTCCATCAAAGTCTATGCCCTGATTCCTTTCCCTCTCCCATCACAGGGATCTCATTACATCCAGGGTTTGACTGTTGGTATTGACCTTGATCATCTGGCTGAGGTAATATTTGTGAGGACTCTCCACTCTAAAGTTGCTCTGAGAAATGATGAACCAGCCAGCTTTTTTTTTTTTTTACTTTTTTAGACAAAGAAACAATATATTTTTTAAGAAGTGACAAGATAAATACACTTAGGTTGGGGTGCTCATTAGTGAGTTTGGGCTTGGGCAGTAAGTTAGTGAAGGAGTAACATGGTTTGTTTATGTAAGCTTTTCGGCCCTGGATTCCTTACCTCTAGTGATGAGGGTGTCTCCCTCAGCTTCCCTGCAGCGAGGAGTGCACCTTTAACTGCAGAGGTATATTTCCTGCATGCAAGGCAACAAGCCAGGGTCAGTGGGCTCTTCTTGCACTAGCTGCTTGTCAAGTAACTTTAATTCAAAGTAATCAATATGCCGTGGTGGAATATTTTGGAATGGCCTGCCCTGGGCCCCAACAAAGTTGTAGGCTTTATTTAGATCAAGGCTGTATAGTCCCAGTTTCCTATTGAACAGGTACTTATTTTTAAAGTGAATGGTAATCAGTGAATACATATAGAACATCTTGCCTTGGAGCTGTAAACAGAGCTTGTTCACTATTTACATGTCTTACACATAGAAGAATAATATAGGAAATGTTCGTTTTGATACTTTTAATTATCTTTAAGAAACAGGATCCCAAGTTTGAAAAGGCACAAAAATCTCATTAAAAATGAGACACTTAACCCTTTGCACTCGCTTGCTTTTTTCTCGATTCCTTTATTCTACTCGGGATTTAATTTTTTAAATACCCCAGATTTTACAAAGCGCGGCAGTAGAATAAAAAACTGGAGTTTCTTTTCATACAAACTTATTTATTTGGATTTTTTTATATTTCAAATTATTGATACATTCAATACAATTCAACATACGAGCTGCTACCGATGCTAACCGTGTCGAGTCACACTCAACATCCAAGTGCAAAAGGTTAAAAGGATTCTATCATGAAGCAGTTTGATTAGTTGTAAATTTGGAAGTGATTCTGTGTTGTGCTGTATAAAAGCTGTTTGCAGACCAGAATTTTAAACTAAATATGAACAGTTCGGCTTTTAGCCATGTGTTTCGGAAATCATTTGATGGAGCCTTTATTTCTGCAGCATAATAACTTAAAGCTTTTGACTTTTAGATCCAAAAGGTAACTCTGGCTCTTGAATACTGTCTGGGAACAACTTGTCGTGCCTGCTTTGTGGAATTGGTGTTCAAAAATGAAATGCAAAAATGCAGACTGTCCCAGCACATACTGGTTATTGGTACTCCAGGGAGAACAGGAGACTTTAAATAGAGGATATCTTTGTAAGTATTACCATGTTTTTCCTAGGGCATTTTTTAACCATAATATGTGGGATATGGTAAAGAAAAATAATTAGCTTAATTGTTTAAGCCAATTGCCATACATGAATATCTAGAGGTAATACTAAGACTTTTTTTTAATATATTATTATTGATTTCAGAGAGGAAGGGAGAGGGGGAGAGAGAGATAGAAACATCAATGATGAGAGAGAATCATTGATTGGATGCCTCCTGTACTCCCTACACTGGGAATTGAGCCCGCAACCTGGGCATATGCCCTGACCGGGAATCAAACCATGACCTCCTGGTTCATAGGTCAGTGCTCAACCACTGAGCCACGCCATCTGGCAAGACTTTTCTTTAATAGACTTTATTTTTTCAGAATGCTGTTAGAGTTGCAGACACATTGAGACAATAGTACGGAGAGTTCCCAGATACCCTGCACCCAGTTATGCATATTATTAACATCTTACATTAGTAGGGTACATTTGTTAAAATTAATGAACCAACATTGGTACATTATCTTGAACCAAAGTCCAGAGTTTATTCAGATTTCCTTGATTTTTACCTAATGTCTTTCTGTTCCAGGATCCCACCGGGGTTGATTACCTTGACAGTTTTGAGGAGTATTGGTCTGATAGTTTTAGAATGCCCTACATTTGAAATTTGTCTGCTGTTTTTCTTTTCTTTTTTTCTTTTTGTAATATATTTTATTGATTTTTTTACAGAGAGGAAGGGAGAAGGAGATGAATAGAGAGTTAGAAAAATCGAAGAGAGAGAAACATCGATGCAGCTGCCTCTTGCACACCCCCTACTGGGGATGTGCCCGCAACCAAGGTGCATGCCCTTGACCGGAATCGAACCTGGGACCCTTGAGTCCGCAGGCCGACGCTCTATCCACTGAGCCAAACCGGTTAGGGCCTGGTGTTTTTCTTAAGGTTAGACTTGGGTTAGGGATTTTGGAGAGGAAGACCACAGAGTTAAAGTGCCATTTTCTCATTACATCAAGGGTTTGATTTGGTATTGACCTTGATCACCTGGCTTAGGTAGTATTTGTGAGGTTTCTCTACTGTAACGTTCCTCTTCCCTTCCTGCTCCATACCATAATTTTTGGAAGGAAGGCTCTATGCACAACCCACACTTAAGTAAGACTTATTTTTTAATTTTCCAAAATGGATCAAGATGCTTGTTTTTGGATGAAGCAAATAAATATGTTGAGCCAAGAGAGAAAAGATCAAATCCATGAGATTTATCAGAAATTAAATACAAGTATTGAGGTATGACATGATGTTTCTGTAGCTGGCAGGTTGGGTTAATTGTTACAGTATAGCTGTGAAGTGCTATATTGTCCCTTCCCCTGCTGAGAGTAAGTGTTTCCTACAATCTCTGTCTGACTCATTTCCGTAGTAAGACAGGGACGCTTGGTCTCAAACATTTTTTTTCTCCAAGTATTATTTATGAAAACTATTATAGCTGCTTAATTAATGTGTCAACATAATTAGTTATTGTCTCTTTTTAAGGTTGTGCTGCTTTCTGCCTGATGCCAGTCGATCTGTTGCAAGTCATCAGTTCATGAGATCCATTTCAAATTCTGGTGAAGAAGGAAGAATTGACCCTTGAAAGGTTCAACATTTTATAATAATTTTGAAAGAGGGTAATGTTATTTTAATTGATATATTTAAAAATTATAGCCAGGATTTTAAAAATATATTTGTATTGATTTCAGAGAGGAAGGGAGAATGAGAGGGAGAGATAGAACATCAATGATGAGAGAGAATAATTGATCAGCTGCCTCCTGCACACCCCCCATTGGAAATCAAGCCACAACCCTGGCATGTGCCCTGACTGGGAATCGAACCATGACCTCCTGGTTCACAGGTCAATGCTCACCCACTGAGCCACACCAGCAGGCCTAGCCAGGATTTTTTTTTTTTTAACCTTTTTATTTAAGCTCTGTGCTAAAATAGCAGAACCTAGTATCGTGTCTATGTATAGTATTTGTAATAAAGCTAGCAGAGTAAACATAAGAAGGAAAATAATGGTACCAGGTAGTAGAAAAACTCAAGATTAACTTTTTTTTTAAGTCCAGGGTATTTTATTCTTAGATTAGATACAATAATATCTGTATTTAGGCGAAATTAACAGAATGAATTTCTAACTGGTCTCTTCCAATGGCAGGGATGAGAGAAATCAAATGGCTTTTTATTGTGACTCTGAGATGAACTCTGGGATTTTACTCTAAAATACTGTAGGGAAGGAAATTGTATGTTCTTTGTGAGTTATGAGAGACCAGCAAGTACATGGGCTGTTCTTTTTCAGAACACGGGGCAAAGGTAGATGGGCTTCTTTTTTTGTTTCGTTTTGTTTTGTTTTGTTTTGTTAATCCTCACCAGAGGATATTTTTTCATTGAGTTTAGAGAGAATGGAAGGGAGAAAGAGACATCAATTGGTTGCCACCCTCTCCCCACCAGGGCCAGGGATCAAGGCCCTTGACCGGAATCGAACCCAGGACCCTTCAGTCCTCGGGCCAGTCCTCGGGCCACTGAGCCAAATTGGCTAGACTGGCTTCTGAGAAAAATATGTGCCAGGAATTTCAGTTTCTGATGTGATAAGAGGGCTATTCCCCAGTATTGCTAATTAAGACACTGTTAATATCTAATTATTTCCTTAATAAATAGAAGCAGAATCTAGTTACAGTGTAGCTGCGAAGTGCTGCATTGTCTTTGCACTCTGCTCAAAATAAAACTGTTTCCTTCCAAGCCCTGTGGCCGTGGTGCTGTAGCCGCCAGGGATGTGTGGTCTCACACATGTTTCCCAGCTTAAATGCTGAGTGGACTAAGGACTCTTTTTTTTTTTTTAATCTTTATTGTTGAAAGTATTACAGATGTCCTGTTTGTTTGTTTGTTTGTTTGTTTGTTTGTTTGTTTTTCCCCATTGACCCCTTCTCCACGCACCCGCCCCTCCCAGGTCTTCACCATTCTTGTCTGTTTAACCAACAACTCTTGAGCATTAAGTCTGTTAATACTTTGCAGGTGGTAACAGAAAGAAACATTTTCAAGAAGGAATTGAGATAAGGGACAAACCACATTTTGATTACTATGACTTATTGGGAGTGCAATTCCTTATTTAATTATAATATCTCCCAACAGTTGGCTTTGAGGGGAAAATTTTAAGTCACCTTTGTCAGTTCAAGCTATGTAGGGAGGATAAAGACCGCACTCCACAGCGAGCTTTATGCCGGCTGTGCAGTTCATGACTCTTCCATGGCCCAGAAGAGTGCTCAGCAGTTTATTTTTAATCAGAATGTGTATATATGCTATCATGTCTCAGGCTCATGATTTTTATGTACCACTAGTATCTATGGTTATAAACTATGATCTGCCCACTACTTGTGAAAACTATATTCTTAGTTAAGTATTTGCCATCTTCATTGAATTACTTGTTTTTATTCCGGTGAATTGACATCATGTATCGCTTTTTAAGTGTGATTTTGTTGGGCATACAACCTCGAATATCAGATAAAGAATCAAGAAAATAATCATATCAACTAGTAATGTGATAAGATGTATTTTAAATGGTACTTTTGGAAGATTCATGGTTGATCAGAACACAGAGGGAAAGCAAATGTGAAATAAAATGTCTAGATTGTGGACTTTATACAGCTGATATTTTTTTTAAAAATCAATAATGTTATTAGATCTGGTTGTCTTAACTTGCACAAGTCTTTTTATATATTACTAGCGTTCCCGTTGCAGGAAAAATCCTGCAATAGGGTTTCCTACTGCACTCTACCCCGCCCCGCCTCCGCTCCTCCCTTGTCCCCCGGCCCGCCTTCTCCGCCAGCCCGCCCTGCCTCCGCTCCTCCCTTGTCCCCCGGCCCGCCTTCTCTGCCAGCCCGCCCCACCTCCGCTCCTCCCTTGTCCCCCGGCCCGCCTTTTCCGCCAGCCCGCCCCGCTCTCCTTCCTTCTCCCCCGGCCCCGCCTCCGCTCCTCCCTTCTCCTCCCCCCGGCTTGCTTGCTTCTCAGCAGCTTTGCTGCCTTCAGCATCTCTTGGCTTCTTTCTATGCAGTCTTGATATGCAAATTAGCCGCCATCTTTGTTGGGGTAATTTGCATACTACTCCTGATTGGTTGGTGGGCGTGGCTTGGTTGGTGGGCGTGGCTTGGGCGTAGCGAATGTCTGGTCAATTTGCATATTTGTCTATTATTAGGTAGGATTATCATCATCATTATTATTTAGTCATGTTGCTCAACTCTTGTGCTTTCTTGGTGATTACTCTATAACTGGGATTTTCTCACCATTTCTGGTAGCAATTTTATTGACTCTGGCACAGGTCAGAGTCATTACATAAATTTAATTATATCTTGCTACTAATGTAAAACTAACTTTGTTTAAAAAAATATAATAGTTGCCGAAACCGGTTTGGCTCAGTGGATAGAGCGTCGGCCTGCGGACTCAAGGGTCCCAGGTTCGATCCCGGTCAAGGGCATGTACCTTGGTTGCGGGCACATCCCCAGTAGGGGGTGTGCAAGAGGCAGCTGATCGATGTTTCTCTCTCATCGATGTTTCTAACTCTCTCTCTCTCTCTCTTCCTCTCTGTAAAAAATAAATAAAATATATTTTTTTTAAAAAAATAAAAATATATAATAGTTGATGAGAATAGGTGACAAGGTGGGGCTCAGAAATGGTGTTGGCCTGATTTGGGGCATGCATTCATAAGTGAAACAATATGTTTGGATAAAGAGTTAGTGTTTCCATATTTGTTTTTCTCTTGTCCTGGTTATTAGATCCAGCCAACACATTTTAATTGGTTGTATTATGTGTATCAGTACAGTGGAGAGCTGTGATGGTAAACATATTTCAATGATTTGTGTTATGTTATAGTGTATGAGGTGATCAGAAAACACTGATAAATATCGGTTACCATAGAAAATTTTTGGAGTTTCCCCTTCCCCCCAAAAAAACCCTACATATACTGGAAAAGTTTTAAGTGCTATATCAAGTCTGTCCAATAGGACTTTCTGCAGTGATGGAAATGTTCTCTGTCATTGCTGCCCAACACAGCAGTGATGGGCCACATGTGGCTATTGAAATGTGGTTAATTCAACTGAGGACCTGAATTTTATTTACTTTTTAATTTTTTAATTTTAATTAATTTAAACTTAAATAGCCATATGTGGCTAGTGATTATTATATTGGACAGCATAGTCCTAAATGATAGTTAACAATCCAGAATTTATATTTGCAGTTTATAGTTCCAAATATGTTCAAAGGGTTACATGACTGTTCTTTTTGTTTTGTCCCTGGTGTTGACATCTGTCCCAGGCTGACACCTGCTCTTGGCCCACTTTGGTATGGGATTTAATTTCACTGCCCCAAACACAATACTGTCCTCTGTTTTATAAATAATAACACTCAAGATGCCTGATAGAATCTGCTCTTGCAGCCAGATGAATTCTTTGGTACTAACTACAAAAGAAGACTTTTATTTTTCCCTAGATATTGTGATGAGCATCTAGTGCTCCAATTACAAGTACTCTGTATAAACTTGGCAAGTAAATAGCCACTGATAGTTAACAAGTAGCTCATAGTGTTAGTAGTTCACGTAGGATTTGGTAAGTAATATTCACATGAATAACTTTTCTTCTGTTCAGAGTTGGCAGGAGGAGGAACATTTGGGAGGAAAACTGTGGCCATAAGTATTGAAGAAGACGAGCGTTCTTCACGACACTCAGACTTTCCACCACACTGTAGTGGAAGAAATTTTTTTTAATTAAATTTATTGGAGTGACATTGGTTAATAAAATTATGTAGATTTCAAGTATACAAGTCTATGATATATCATCAGAATATTGCATTATGCCCTAGCTGGTTTGGTTCAGTGGATAGAGTGTCGGCCTGTGAACTGAAGGGTCCCAGGTTCAATTCCGATCAAGGGCACATGCCCTGGTTGCGGGCTTGATCCTCATTAGAGGGCATGCAGGAGGCATCTAGTCAATGATTCTCTCTCATCATTGATGTTTCTATCTCTCTCTCTCTCCCTCTCCCTTCCTCGCTGAAATCAATAAAAACACATATTTTTTAAAAAGGCACTCGGAAGTTTAAGGAACCCTTATTTTATGATGTATACACCAGTGTGTTCACATTTCCTCCCCGCTACACACAAGACAACTTATCAGCAAGAAAGTCCTTTATGTGGCTTCGCTTGGAACTTCATTCCCTCTAAATTCTAAATTCTAGTCCACATACTCTCCAGTACACTCATCTTCAACCACAACCTCTATATATTCATTTAGAACACTCTGCCCACACCTCCCTGCCCCCAACCTCCTCACCCCACCCAGCAAGCTCCCTGTCTTGGATGAGTAACCATCTGGCACCTTTGCCCTCCTCTCCTCGGTTCCCGTCCTTCCACCCCAACAGCCCCAGAACCTCAGGTCACCCCGTCTTCTCTGCTCCTACAACACCCGCCAGGCTGCTAGGGAAGGTGTGACACCCAGGCAGGCAGCATCCCTGCCCATGGCCATACCCAGCTGTGGGCAGGGCACTCCATGCTGTGTGGCTGTCCTTCACTTGTCCCGACCTTCTCCCTCTCCCAGCCTCCTCACCAGCCATGCTAAGTCTCCCCCTCTCCGAGGTCTCTCTTCCTCACTCTTAGCTGATACGTTTACTTCCTGCCTCAGAGAGAAAGGAGAAGACTTCACACAGTGTCAGCTTCTCATTCCCAGGTGTGTCGGATTCCCAGACTCCCACCCTCCATTCCCTCTCTGAGGCACACTGAAGGTCAGGGCGAGGCGCTCACTTGAGGCACAACATTTGAGGGGACATAAAAAAGTGTAGTAATAAAAATCAATCCTATTTAAATGTAAAGTTCTTTTTAAACATTAAAATTAATGCAAAAATCCACAATAAACAAAATATCAGAATTTAAATAGAGACAGGATCCTACCCAACATTTACTTAGCCTGCCTCACTCGCCTCACCCTAATCCTGTGGCTGACTGTATGCAGCCCACGGGTGCTGAATGTTTCAGACAGGCAAGTAATCTCGATTCTGCATTCATCTATACATAATGGAAACAGGTTTCACTGAAAAACACTTACACTTAACTATATTCAATACAGATTTTCACTTAAAAAAAACACATTCTGAACCATTGAGTGCAGACCTGCAATTTGAAGAAACAACCAGTAGAGGGATCCGAAATTCTCTCCTACTGTAAAAGGACCATCTTCCCTTCTGAGCATTGCCATAACAAAAACAAACCCCAATGTTCATAGAAGTAGGTGATGTAATCCAAAGGGAAGACTAAAGGAGTAGGACTAGGACTATCAGGAAAAAAAAATAACTAAATCATTTAATTATTCCATTCTGACTTCAGCCTCCTCCTTATTGGGGAAATAAAGTATTATAATGAAACCTGCCCCTCTGAATATCCCTATATTTTCTGTATGGAAATACATTCAAATTTTAGTTCTCTTTTTCTAGTCTGATTAGTTTCATAGGAATTGTGGTCTCATATTAAAAATCTAATATGCAAAGTACCCCATGATGAGGATTTCTAGGCAGTTACAGTAAGAGTCCATTTTACTACTTTGTACCTTTTACTTTTAATCTTTCAAGTCCCATGGTAGGATAATTCTTGGGTCTTTCCCAAGGTTGGCAAAGGTAAGAGAAAATTACCTGTAAATTCTTTATGCTAGCTACATCAGTTTCCACATACTATAAATTTCTCTTCCTAGCTTGTTTTGGAGATCTATTGCTCCCCATTAAACAAATGTGCCCCTGTTAAAACCAGTCCAGGAGCCAAATGGGCATGTTCAAAGAAATCAAAAATCATTCAGAATTTACTGGAAAGCTTGTGTTTCGACTTGGTAGATTGTCTCAGTAAATCCACTGTCCTGATGCTGAAAAGCATAAATGGTTGCTATGTAGTAGTGATTGCTTATCGGCCAGTGGTCGGCAAACTCATTAGTCAACAGAGCCAAATATCAACAGTACAACGATTGAAATTTCTTTTGAGAGCCGAAAACCGACTTCTGCACATGGGCCACGAAGTTTCAATTGCACTGTACGTGCGCGCCCGCACGTGGTATTTTGTGGAAGAGCCACACTCAAGGGGCCAAAGAGCCGCATGTGGCTCGTGAGCCGCAGTTTGCCGACCACTGGCTTAATCCTATCTGCCTCCGTAGGAAGGGGACAACCTGAAGTTGAATTTATACCTCATTTTTTTAACTATGGGAAATTAAGGATGCTCTTAGTGTTATATCACTTATTAATTCGAATTTGAGGAAGTTTCAATAGTATGACTTCTAGAAAAGACAAAATTCTACTCAGTAACTGTCTTGGGTGTTTCGTGACTATGACTTTAGCTATGAAATGTTAGCTACGCTGTGGTTAGGGCCATTTTGGGGTTATGCCTCCACAAAGAATAAGTTAGTTCTTGATTCAGTGATAGTCCAAAGACTTTAAATTCCAACTTGGCATGGATGTGGGCACAGGGGAAATGGGTTACATTACCATTTCTCACTGTTGGCCACCTGAGATCTGCTGTGTGTGCTCAGCAACAAGATCCCCATGGACATAAACTAAGTGTTTACTTTTCCTCACCAGTTACACGTGGGGGTGGATTTCTGTTCACTGGTGTGGAAAACTAAAGGCAGAAATGCTGAATGAACAAACACACACAGACAAGCCCTGAGTCTTTGCCAAGGATACTGGTTCCGTGGGGATTATAGAGTACTGTTATATTTTAAAGACATTATGCTAAAACATTAAAATGTTCCATTAACGAGCTTGATTATGCAGATTTTGAAACAAAGAAGCTGAACTATAAAGTAGGCCTCGTAAAGGTCAAACATTTGCTTTTCTAGGCTTGGCCTTCTGTATTCATTCTTGAGCATAGCTGTTGGTTGACCAGGGCTGCCTGCTCTTTTAAACACAACTCTCGTCGGTTTTGTGCTTGCCCACTTAAGGAGCAAACTTCTCCGTTGCCCATTCTAGCAACAGTCGCTAACATGGGTGTGTTTACTATACAGCAGGCACGTTTGGAATGCCTTACACATGTTCTAACCCTTTACCTCTCACAACAACCTATGAGGGAGAAATCATCTCCACATTTTGCAGAAGGAACTGAAGTCCCAAGACTTGGGGTTCACCACGTAACCTCCACAAATTCCAGCTGAGGTCCTGGTCCCTCCCTGAGCTTCTCCCCACCCTTCTTTCCCGGCCCTGGCAAGGCTGCCCTCCGGGAGCTCCCACCAGGATGGGAGGGCAGGGGAGCAGGGGGGGGGCAGGGCCAAGAGAAGTGACCCAAGAAGACAGAGAACCTGCTTCACTGTCTGAGGTTTGGAGTCACTTAGGTTTTGCTCCCTCCCGCCTGCAACTTGTCCGAGCTTGTTCTCACTTCCTTTGTAACATCCCCCTTTCCTGACCCTCCATCTCTACTTTGCTAAATAACATTGCTTCACTAGATAAGGGGCAAAGCTGTCCTCCACTGTGTACACACAGGATTCCCCCCAGAAAGAGAAATGGTCCACGTGGGGATGGGAACCTGAAGTGGCAAATGCTGCTGAGGGACAGAGAGACAGAGAGAGAGAGAACTGGGAGAGCAGAGAAAGGGATACACTAATCAAGTATGTCTCAAGAGGAAATTGATCTACATAACCTTATTTGCTGATCGCTCTCCCTCCCTTCCCCCACCAATTCATTCAGTTATTAGCAAGCAAAATGAAAACTGCTTTTAAATCTACGATTGCTTTATTTTTTTCTTTTATTTTTCTCTACAGTTGCATCATATATTTCAATCCTTCCATTCTTTCTGTAGATCCCATGAATTAGTACTCATATTATTTGGCCCCAGTACAAAATAGACAGGTTTTTTTGCCTCAGTATAAAATGCTATTTGCCCATCAAACCACAGAGAGTAATAATTTATAGCTGGTATTTTGTTAAAAACCCACTGGCATGAACCCACAAATAAGCTGATTCATTGTGAGAGAACAAATACATCTGTTCCTTGGCTCTGCCCACTGTATTAGATACTCTGTGTATGTTCAAATGCTCACACAAGTCTATAGTCCAGGTCCCCGTGTCAGACTTGAACTCAAAAGACCATATAGAACTATACCCTACCCCCAAAGTGACATTCACACAGACAAAAACTTCACATAGTCTTATACCCAGATAAAAACCCCACATAAATAAACATTCTCTGAATAATAAGTCAGGGCATTGGTGCAAGGATGTGGAGCTTCTATTGGGAGGAGGGGAGAGGGCGTGGATGAGAGAGGAGGATTAAGAGTGGCCCAGAACGCCAGCCCTGGTGCCCATGTATACACACCGCACAGGGAAGGGGGCAGCAGTCTGGGGGGACTTCCTGCAGCAGCCTGTGTTCCCAAGGAAGCCCCTGAAAGAGGAAAAAAGAGCAGAAGGCTTCATGGTTCAGAACAAAGTACCGTTACTTCTATTGGGAGAGAGTACACAAAGATTTTGAAATACAGTGGAAATAAACAGAGAACAGTGATGGATGATGGTACCTTGACTAAAATGAGGATAGCAGATGGCACAATGGCTGCTTTAAAGGAAGGAAGGTAAGACTTTGATTTGCAGAACAGAAGGGAACCACAGAAACTATTAGAAAAGAAGTTTGTAACACCAAGGTGATGGCTTCAAGATGAGAGGAGCTGTGATTTGCATATCAGAGTTAGGAGGGATAGATAAGGCAGAGAAGTGGTGGAGAGAAGCAGATTTAGGGGGAAAATTCAGTAAATAGGGTGAGTTTCATTAGCTGTGAAAAGAGATGACCAAGACCTGAAACCAAGAGAACACAGGAGTAAACATCATACCAGGGTTGATAGCTGATCCGCTTAGCGCCTAACCCCACTGAAGCACAGAGCCAGGCTTGACTGGTTTGGGTAATTTGCACTTTCTGGACTCTGTTAGGTAGGAGATGTCCTCACAGACTCTGCATTGGCCCTGTCCTACTCAGACACACCACAGGCCGTGTTCTAAAATGGTGAGTGTTCATGCAAGGCCTGAGCTGCGAGAGGGATGGGCTGGAATCCTGACCTTCCTGCCGGCCACAGGATCTGGGCAAGTGATCCACCTCTGTACACCGCACGGCCATTCCTGCCTGGAAGGGTGCAGTGAGGACTGACTGCAATAACCATTACATGTGTGAAGGGCCGAGCACGACAGTCCTCAGGGGCTGGGTGGACACCGTCACCCTCATGCCACCTCGGCTGCAGAAAACGCCTCTCACTGGTGAGCTGGCAGAGGGCCTTCATGCTGCACCCCATCACCATGGCTGCAGAAGGACCTGCTGTGTGTCACGTCTCTGTTAATACAGCATCGCCCCTTCACATAACGCACCATCTCTGGCTGCCTCCTGTGCTGCCCGCCAGCCACTCCACCCAGTCCTTCTGGCTGGGCTTTCCTCCCACACCTGCTCCTTGGTGGTCTCGTCCGTGGCCTTTATCCCTGACTTATTTTTCTATAGATTCTGAGCTCCACACGTGAATGTCTTCACTTACATGTGTCACACAAGTCCTAAGCTTGACACGTCTAAAATGCATGACCCAAACACGTGTTTGTGAAACGCTGACTGGATTGAACTTGACTATCCCAAGGGCCAGAATCCTCTCCTCACCAGCGGGCCCAGCCCAGGGCGTTGCGCGTCAGTAACAGTTGGCACTGTGTCGCTGTGTAAATTGTCTGCGGATCTGTTCCCCGCTCTTCTGAGAGGCCTCAGACCTCCTGAGGGGGGAGCCCACGTCCTGCTCGTCTCCAGTTCCCAGGAAGAGTCCCCCACAGGCTCTGCACAGAGTGGACACGTAGGTACTGACCGTTGGTTGAGTTGAATGTGTGCTGAACGCTCCAACGGTCATCACACATTCAAACTTCCCTTCCAGGAAGCCCGCCCGCAGGACAATGGCCCCAGTGTGCTCCTCCCTGATGCCGGCAGACCCAACGCTGACACTGGGGCACTCGCCCTCCCCCACAGTCTTGCCTCTGCTCCTGTGGTTTGGCACATTCCGCATCCTCCCTCCGTTCCAGGGCTTGGCCGCTGCATGAAGCCACACAGGTACACCTGGAACGGGGAGATGCAGGGAGCCCAGGACACACAGAGGCACTCACTGCAGGCCATTCTCACCCCACTGTCTTCCTTTCTCTCCTCTGCACGGGGCAGGGATCATCTCCTAATCACACACAGGGCCTCTCTACGTGCCCACCTAACCTCAGCAGGGGCCCCGCACGGACAGGGGCAGCCTCGGAGAGGCAGGTCCTGGGGGCTGGGGCCCTCTGGTCCAGCAGAGCTGTGCTGTGGATGGGGCGGCCTCGCTGGGGGAGGGGTGGGGAGAGAGGACTGGGGTGGAGTGAGGTGGCACAGGTCTCCCTCCAGGCTGCACATGCCCAGGCAGCCCCAGTGGCAGTGGCCTGGGCCCACTCCCTGGCAGTGGTTCTGCCAGCATTTCTCTCCCCTCCCCACCTGCAGATCAGACACACACCTCACACTCCCAGGGCCATCAGGGTTCTGGGAACGTTTCCGGGGGCTGCCTCTAGCTCCATCTCCTGCCTCCTACAGGAGGGCACGGCCAACCTGAGTGAACGATGACATCTGTGCAGGGACGATCTTGAATGTTGTCTGACTAGGGCTTATATTTTAAAAGACAATTGGGTCCGGCCAGCATGGCTCAGTGGTTGAGCATTGACCTATGAGCCAGGAGGTCACAGTTCAATTCCTGTCAGGGCACATGCCCGGGTTGTGGGCTTGATCCCCAGTTGGAGCCGTGCAGGAGGCAGCCAATCAATGATTCTCATCATTGATGTTTCTATCCCTCCTTTTCCCTTCCTCTCTGAAATCAATCTACACTAATAAAAGAGAAACATGCAAATTAACCATCACTCCGCTACACCCACAAGCCACGCCAATCAGGAGCAAGTATGCAAATTAACCCAATCAAGATGGTGGCCGGCCACAGAGCGCGCAGGAGGCTTGGGTTTCCCCGGTGATGGAGGAAGCTAGGCTTTCTGCCCACTCTGGCCAGCCTTGGCCTCCACTCAAGACTACAAAGTTTCAATTATAGAAGATAAATAAATCCCAGATACCAGGGCCTCTGCTTGGGTTGCTGGGGGCATGGCCGACCTGCAAACCACCATAGGCCCCTCGCCCAGGCCGCCCCATGTCCCAAGGGAACCCCTACCCTGATCTGGGACACCCTACAGGGCAAGCCAGCCATATACCAGGCCTCTATCCTATCTAATAAAAGAGTAATATGCAAATTGACCATCACTCCAACACACAAGATGGCTGCCCCCATGTGGACACAAGATGGCTGCCACAAGATGGCCAGCAGGGGAGGGCAGTTGGGAGGGACCAGGCCTGAAAGGGAGGGCAGTTGGGGGCGATCAGGCCAGCAGGGGAGGGCAGTTGGGAGGGACCAGGCCTGCAAGGGAGGGAAGTTGGGGGCAACCAGGCCTGCAGGGAAGGGCAGTTGTGGGGGACCCAGGCCTTTAGGGGAGAGCAGTTGTGGGGGACCAGGCCTGCAGGGGAAGGCAGTTGTAGGGCACCAGGCCTGCAGGGGAGGGCAGTTAGGGGAAATCAGGCTGGCAGGGAGCAGTTAGGCATTAATCAGGCTGTCAGGGGAGTGGTTAGGGGGTGATCAGGCTGGCAGGCAGAAGTGGTTAGGGGCAATCAGGAAGGCAGGCAGGCGAGCAGTTGGGAGCCAGCAGTCCTGGATTTTGAGAGGGATGTCCGACTGCCCGTTTAGGCCCGATCCTACTGGGATCGGGCCTAAACGGGCAGTCGGACATCCCTCGAGGGGTCCCAGATTGGTGAGGGTGCAGGCTGGGCTGAGGGACACCCCACCCCACCCCCGTGCACGAATTTCATGCACCAGGCCTCTAGTAAAAATAAATAAAAGACAATTAGTACCATCCTTGCTACAGCTCTCTAAACTGTGTAAAACAATTTGGGTCCTGTGATGGGGCAGAATCAAGAAAACAAAAAAACTACAGGAGGTGCCCAGAAAATAGTTACTGACTATGATAAGGGGACTGCAGACCTGGCCCAGATGCAACCATTTGTGTTTGGAATTTTACACTCAGGTTTGGTTGTGCTGATATTTTAAGGACAACTGGAATAGAATTCTCTATTTTCCTTTTCTTATCCTATATAATAAAGAGGGAATATGCAAATTGACCATCACTCTGCCACAAAGATGGTGGCGCCCACAGCGGAAGCGGGGGTTTCCATAACACAAGATGGCTGCATCCACAGCGGAGGTGGGGTTTCTGTAACACAAGATGGCTGCACCTACAGCAGAGGCCGAGTTCCCATAACGAGCTTTAACGAGCAATCAGTAGGGACCTGAGGCTGTGCCCCCCCACCCTATGGGGCTTGACAGGGGACCTCAGGCCGCACTCTCCACCCCAGCACCAGGCCAGGGGACCTGAGGCTGCACCCCCCAGCCTGGCGCCAGGCCAGGGGACCTGAGGCTGTGCCTCCTACCCAGCAGGGCTTGACGGAGGTCCTGAGGTTGTGCCCCACTTTTGGTGGGGCTTGACAGGGGACTTGAGGCTGCGCCCCCACCCGGCAGGGCTTGACAATTGTGGGACCTGCTGGGTCTGGATCTAGCCCAATTGGGGGCAGGGAGGGCAGCTGGGTCTGGGTCTCATGCGGTTTTGAGGCACACATGGGTGGGCAGGGACTTGACTCTGGGTCCCATGGTGCACCCCAGACTCTGACAGGAGGAAGGTTTTCATATGCATTTTACTAATTTCTTTCATCTCTGACACTTCTATTATAGAGAAAGGGCAAATAGCAATATTAAAATATTTCCTCTAATTAATCCCCTTTTAATATGCACGAATTTTGTGCACCGGGCCACTAGTTAGTTAATAATTTCTAAGTGCTCATTGCCTGCTTTAGTTATTCAGCTTAACAATTACTAAGTTAACAATTACTAATTTTGTAGTTAGTAATTACTAGGCTGGTTAACAATTGCTAACTGCTTATTGCCTCCTTTATGGAGCATATGTGACTCAAATCCTACTCAAACCAATTTCAAAGGCAGTTATAAGCCTTCCTGGGATTCATAATAAGCATTTTCCTTAAGTGGACTGTTGGTTGAGTATTAAAAATATTTTTTCACATTGAGAATTTTCTTATGCTAAAACTTCCTAAGAGCCAATAACTAAAGCCTTTGTGACATGCAGGGGACATGAAATAGTGTAACTTTTTTTTTTAATCCTGATTGGTCAAAATGTCTAAAGCACAATAATAACACCTTATTGACCCTGCAGATTTTCAGGAAAAGATTGTTAGGAAAATTGAACAATATCCCACAGAGGTACACTCACATTGAGTGGAATACATTCTTCCTGGGAGTAGAGACATTAGTATAATAATGGAATATCTGCGGGGCTCGTAAAGATGAAAACAGGCCTAGAGAAGGGGTGGGCTCTTCTAAACATTTGTGGCTCTTTGAATATTAAATACTCATGTTTTTCACCCTCTGGGCTTTTGCACTAGACCCGCCTGTATTTCAATGTAACCCAGGTGAAAGCACATTGATCATTTCGGGATGTTTCTCTTTATTGAACATTATGTAGTTATTTGGATGCGCCTGCTCGAATCTGGCCTGCACAATTCTCCCCCTCCCGTTGGAGCGTTTATGTTTTCTCAGTCCTTTCCATCTGCGGTGTCCCAGGAATCTCCGTGGCGCAACAGAAACCCTCACTCAGTGTCTTGCTGTGTTTGGGTGATGGTGCGCGTCACATCGTGGCTGTGTGGTGCAGGCCAGGTTCCTTCAATCCTACCCATAAGCTGATGAGGGCTTGGGCAGCCTCCTGTCTCTAACCTGCTCACCTGTGTCCTTGCTGTGCAGGGACCTCTTAGCCAGCAAATTTAACCTCAGTCTAGTCATTAACTGAATAGTAAGTCTGAATCCTAATTTCAGTGGTATGCTGGCAAATGTTTAAAAACCTGACTCTCAAGGGATAGAGAGAAAGGGAGGCTGACTTACAGTATTTGCTGATCCTTGGGTATAAATACTTTCACCGTGGCCACTTTGAAGCTGACAAGGTGAAGTCATTTAAGGAAGTGGAGCTGGGAAGAAGCGTGAGCTATTGGCTTCCTGAGAGGGTCCTCTGGACTCCACTGCCTCCTCTTTGGTGAAAGGGGAATGATGGTGAGTACATCTTGCTCCCGGAATTGTTATTTCTGACCTACTTTGATCATTCATTCTTTCAATAAGCATTTGTGGGGAATCAATGTAGGTCAAAGGCCAGGTACTGGGCATGAAAGAGCTCACTGTCAGGGGCGTTGTGACTCAAATAAAATAATACACATTAACAAAAAAGCCCACCTTTTTAATTCTTAAAATACAAATTAACTTGAATTAAGTTTAACAGGATGGGTGTACGAAGGACTTCGGGTCCTCTGTCCACAATGGCTGCACATATAAAACCTTGTTGTGTCATTATTTAGTATAATGAGATATTGGAGAACATATATCTAGAGAAACTTCAATACTAATTTATTTATATCCCATCCACTTCCCAAAAGCATTTGAAGTAGTTTATTGTGTTTTAAAAAAAAGAAATGTAAGACCAAATCCAAAGATCACAAAGGTAGAAACTGAGACACAAAAGGAGAGAGGAAGGAACAGATAGCAGAGGAGCTACTGAGAAGAATTCTCAACTGTTAGCCTCCTAAGAAGTAAGGGAAGTGTTTATAGTTCTCAGATTTTAAGTCAATTCTTTAAAACAAAAAAAAAACACACATTGATTTCAACATGATCATTGGATGGATCTACCGTGTTTTGTGTTGTTACCGTGTACAGTTTTGGGAATTTATTAATGTAACACCTACTTGAAACATAAGAAGGATGTAAACCTAAGATCATGTTTTCCTAAGTCTGAGCCCTCAGGACCTAGTCTGTGCTTAATGAAACAGCTCTTGGGAGAGATATGTGCCTGTTTGGCCAAATCAACCGCTTATGCCTTCCTGGGCTCTTGCATCAAGTCTGCACGGTAGCCTGGCATGACAGCATCTCCTCCATCCGGGCTCCCCCTGCCTCTCATGCTCCCCCTGCAGACCCTGTCCCAGCAGCCTGGTTCCTACAAGGCCCCTGTGTAGTCAGGACTCCTGCACATGGAGTCCTTCCTGGAACACCCTCCTGTCTTCCTGGCCAAGTCCTCACCTCTTACTGCGGACAGTCCAGATTTCACCTTCTCTGAGACCTCTCCAGCCAGGTTGATGGCCCTTGCTGTCCGGTTGCACATTTCAGTTCCACATTAACTAGTTAATTGAGATTGTAAATGAATAGAAAGTCTTATGACCTGTTTCATTTTTTTTAACCCTTTCTTTTAAAAATATTTTTATTGATTTTTAGAGAGAGGAAAGGAGAGGGAGAGAGAGAGAGAAACATTGATGTGAGAGCTAAATATCCATGGACTACCTCCTGCACTCTCCCTACTGGGGATCGAGCCCATAACCCAGGCATGTGCCCTGACTGGGAATTGAACAAACAACCCCTCGGTCCACTGGACAACATGAAACCAACTGAGCCATATGGCCAGGAATGGTTCATTTCTTATGAAAATGAAAAGCAAGGCACGCCCTGGCTGGTTTGGCTCAGTGGCTAGAGTGTCGGCCTGCGGACTGAAGGGTCCCAGGTTCGATTCCAGGTGGGGGCACATGCCCAGGTTGTCCAGGTTGCAGGCTCGATCCCCAGTGGGGGTGTGTGGAAGGCAGCTGATCAATGATTCTCTCTCATCATTGATGTTTCTGTCTCTCTCTCCCTCTCCCTTTCTCTCTGAAATCAATAAAAATATATATTTTTAAAGAAGAAAGAAAAAGCAAGGCGCTATTAGACCAAAGATCACATTGTAACATTTTTTAGAAATAGAAATATATAGAGAGAATAATTATAGAGCAAGGAAGAGTAGTAAAGAGGATCTAGTCCAGCTCTTTTATACATAAAGAAACTGAGACCCTGAGGAAGGAAGTGACTTGCTCGAGGCTATCCAGCATTTAGTTGTAGAAATAGACTTGGAACTGTGGTCTGTTGAATCCCAGTATTTTTATAACACCCTACTAGTTTCATTTGGGCTTTTCTTTCATTGCCAGCAAGTAAGATTTTAGATATTCACCACCACAGAACTTACAAGTACCAGGAGAACATACATCTCTGATCCCTCCTCCACGCTGTTCTCCTCCCCTGGGACACACATACCACTCCTGTTCCCCTCGCTTGCTTTTTCCAAGACTCCATTCAAACTTCAGTCACTAATTATTTCCAGTGGCTTTCCCCACCCCAGGCTAAATTAGATGTCCCTCCAGTTTACGTCAAGTCTTGTGTAAACAGCACTATTACCTTCTCACTCTCTGTTGTACTGTGTGTTTTTTTTCTTATCTTGTCTATTATTATGAATTCACGAAAAACTGGGAGTGTATCTGGTTCAATTTTCTATCCTAACTACCTATAACTATGCCTGGCTCATAGCAGAAAGTCAATAAATATTTGGTGAATGCATTAATTATTTTGACAGGGAAACAAGACCAAAGCTGTGGTTCTGATATTGGCTGAATTCATGAGAGGTTTACCGAAGGGTGGGATTGGAACTGAACACTGGAGCATGATTAGAATACGAGAGATGTGGAAAACAGTGACATAACACTGGTCTGACTCAGGGGTTGGCAAACTTTTTCTGGAAAGGGCCAGATAGCTGGTAGATGCTGAATACAGGGCCCCAGGGCTGACTTATTTGGGTCCTTGATCAGACTGGGAAGGAAGGAACCCCTTTGCTTCTGGCGATTGTAATCTCGGCTTCTCCATCCCACAGCTTCTGCTTTTCATTTCTGGACCAGGCTTTGTGCGGATTCGTTTATCCAGATGTTTCCTGCTTCTTCGTGTAAGAAGCATAGAGCTCTGTCACAGTAGCCATCACCGCCAGGAATGAACACCTGGGCACCCACCCCAAAGCGGTCTCTTTCTGGAGGCTAGCTTCCCTAGATTCTCTCTCAGCCAGATTCTTCCTTTGGCCAGTGTAGTCACATATGAAATTCACATGTCAGAGCTCTTACCTACAAACTGTCCATGCAACAAAATGATAGGGTGTTTTTTTTCCATAACAAAATGAGAACAACCACCTCTAGTCTCCCTGTGCAGATTGAATACAGGAGACAGGGAAACGGCGAAGCTCCATTTATGTGCAAGAGAGGGTCCTTAAAAAGTTGTGCATAAATTGTTTACCTGTCTTTTCTGAACGAAAAATTAGATGGAATCAAAACAAAAATAGTGTCCTCAATTTAAATCTGTGTGGGAGGAGTTGCCGCTGAACTAGTGGGATCTAGAGTGGTCCCATCCTGCCATCCAGTGGACAGCAAGGGAAAAGCCAAACTTAGAGCAAAAGACGTGATGGTCAGGATTTGGTTTTCAAAGTCTGTAATTCGTGAAAAATGTTTTCTAACCAGCATAATTTAATTTTAAACTCCCTATTATATTTGCTAGTTAAAATATTTCATTGTATTAGTAAAGCAAAAAGACAATACTAGGATTTAAACACTAAGCCCTGAAACTAAATTTCCTACATCACATAGTGATGAAGAAGGTCGGCTGATGGAAGGGGGAATGCTCCCCAGGTCATAGGAGCATGAATGTGCATGGTCCACATTCCCATTCATGCGGTCCTTCTCTGTCAGCACACTCTGTGTTTATTCTGGCTGTGGACAAGGACCGCTCCAGACAGTCCTTGTTGGACACTGTCTGGGACCAGAGTCATTCCGTTCATTTTCCAAGAATGCAACTATCCTTTGTAGCCTGGTTGGATACTTGGCAAGGGCCTGTGTCCCTGGTTTGGTTGTGGGGGAGGGGGTCAGGGTGGGTGAGGGTGTGTTTTTCCTCTCCTTTTATTATGAAGGCTGCTAATGACTGGACGAAAAGGGACCACATGCTAACCTGACAAGCTCAGGGAAGGCCTGCGTGGTGGCCTTGCAAACTCAGAGGCCTACAGTAACCACAAGGATGGCCTGAAATTAGAACTTTAACTAAAAGCAGTCTATGGTGGGCAGTCATGTCCCAGGCCGGTATCTTCCCTGACAAAGATCAACTTTGATCTTAACTGAGCTTATTGTCTTTTTGCATCGATGATAACATACCTTTGGAATGTCAGGGTAACCTCCCTTTTTCTGGACCTCTCCGGGCACAACCAATGCCCCAGACCACAAATTCCCTCACTTATTGTTATCGTGTTAATTGCTGACTGTTAATTATCCTGTACCCACCTATGTAAAAGAAGCATGTGTCTATCATTTTATCATTTTACTTTTTATCCAATCCCAGAGGTTCCCTACTTTGCTTTCTCCTGCCTCCCTAACCTATCGCCAATGGACTTCATGTAACCCACTTACATCTCCTCTTTTGACTGTAATGTATAAAACAAGGTGAAAAACTGCCACTCTCTGGAACATTATCTCAGTAGCTGAGATTCCGCTTCCCGGCAATTGTCAACAGTTTGGCTCAAATAAACTCACAAAAATTCTTTACAGGTTTGAATGTTTCTTACATTAACATTCTTCCTCTAGGTGTTTCTGAGGATTTCCCTTTTTGTCTAGAATGAAAACAACAGCAGCCCAATCTCCCCCCAAATTAAGCAATAGCAGCACACCTGAAGTACCCAGAGTTGCTCTTAGATCCTCTAGCTAATGTCATAATTACTACCATAATCACAGCACGTGCCCACTTCGAGTTTCCAGGCGCTCTACATTGTACACATTTTTGCTAATTCTCACACCAACCCTACAGAATAGAAACTATCATCCCCATTTTAGAGACAAGGAGCTGATGCTCAGAGAAGTGAAGTGGCTTACCCGCGAACTCAAAGTCGTGAGCGCTTGGCAAAGTAGAACTGCTCTCAGGTCTGACTCCAAAGCCCCTGCTCCTCCCACCGGGCACTGGGGGTCTCACCTGTTCAGTCATGTGCCTGTGACCTGCCAGACCCTGGGCCCGAGATTCTGGGGTCCCCTCAGTGCTGCCACCTCCGCAGTACCCAAGGCTTCGTACCTAAGACTCTTAGTGCCACAGAGCCCATGGCCAGGGAGCCCAGGAGGAAGGGATGAAATGTGGACGTGACAGAGGTACAGCAACGGCAGCCCACAAGCTGCACTTTCCTCCCTGTCAAACCAGGGGCTTTGACGGAGGGGCTTTCTCCAAGGTTTGCCAGGTTCTACCAAGTCTGGTTTCTCCCAGGAGTCATGGGGGATACGGGGTGAATAGGGCTTTGTCTCTGCTGCCCAGAGCCCAGGGCCCTTGGGGGAGACACCTGAGATCACACACACAGCACCTGCAGTTGGTCTCAGAAGAAACTCTTGTCTGGCCGGTGTGGGTCAGTGGTTGAGCGTCAACCTATGAACCAGGAGGTCACAGTTCCATTCCCGGTCAGTTCACATGCCCAGATTGTGGGCTTCATCCCCTATAGAGGGTGAGCAGGAGGCAGCCGATCTCTCTCATCATTGATGTTTCTATCTCTCGCTCCCTCTCCCTTGCCCTCTCTGAAATCAATAAAAACATATTTTTTAAAAAATAAAAAATTAACCCTTTGCACTCACTTGCTTTTTTCTCGATTCCTTTATTCTAATGCTAACCGTGTCGAGTCACACTCGACATCCGAGTGCAAAAGGTTAAACTCTCCTTCAAAAGGTCTTTCAGTGTGATTATGGATGACCCAGCCCCTAACACAGCCCCTTTCCCCCTCTATCTCCCAGAGAAGGGAAGAATAGTATAGAATAGAACAGAATAAAATAGTAGAATAGAATAGATACTGTGAGGGTAATATTGGTCCATAAACATGTTTTGTTTTGTTTTGTTTTTTAATATATCTTGATTGTTGAAAGTATTAAACTTGTGTTTTAATTTTATGAATATATTTAAGTGGGCACACTGTGTTGAGATGTAAAATTTGCATCTCTCTTGGGTTGCACTCTAAGGAGTATGGAAAATTCTGCTCTAGACCACACGGGGGGCCCTACGAGGCCCCAGGTGTCCCTCACCCTCACCTGTGACACCATGAGCCGAGGAAGCCCTGGGCGCTGACAGTCCCCAGCAGGGAGGTGGCATCTGAGTCTTGGCAGTGCTGGGAGGATCCTTCCTCTTTCCAGGCTCAGGAAAATCCTCCCCTGGAGGCAGGGAATGTCCCAGATGACCCTGAAATAATGCCGTCAGCCCCCCCCCCTCCCCCCCCCCCCCGTGCCAGGCTGCAGCCCCTCCTCCTCCTGCAGGGCCCACAGGACAGAGGAGGCAGCAGCCGACAGCGCCAGGTCATCACTTTACCCCAGGTGCCACTTACCCTGCAGAGTAGCTAGAACTTGTGGGGTGGGTCCTTCATTTCAGAGCTGCCTGCAGTCCTGCCTAGCCCAGGCTGTGGGTGTTCTGTGAATGACTGAGGCCAGAGCCAGGTCCCAGTCCCACCCTCCTAGCCGTGGCTCTGGGGCCCCTGGCCCTGGCATTCTCTGGGGCACGGTGGCTTCAGACCCTAGAGACCCAGCCCTTGCATTCACACAGGGAGGGGTGGGTGATCAAGGGCCTGGCTGCTCCCATCCTCCCCTATGGCTCCCTGCAGAACCACCACTCCTCATCCTCACCATCTGCTCCTGGCAGAGGGGTCCCGGGCTGGACAATCACCCTAAGGAGGCATCTCTTGGGGTCACAGCAGATGCCCCCGAGTCACATCTGGAAGAGGGCTCAGTAAGGCTTTGTTGCACAAATACCCACCCCATTACTTTCTTCATTAATGTCCATGACTCCGCAGAACAAAGTCAAACACATGGTCTTTTTCTCCAGTGACCGTTTCTGGGAATGCAACAATCTACTACCAGGAAGCACTTGTACCTAGACTGTTTTCATCGCTGTCCCAGGCTCTTTGAACATTTCCTGCTCTGGCCCACATTTCTGGGAAATTACTCAATACTAGTGGGACCATCTGCTCCTGTTACTATATCTTTATTATGAAAGAATAGACACACAAACACACAAATCAGTCTGTGATTTTTACCCTGGGGTTTCTGCTATGTTAGAAACCAACCTCCTCGCCCCTTCGCCCTGCTCTACCTTTGCCCAGATCTGCGGCCCCAAATTTCTGTTCTTCGGATGTGGACTGTGACTTGTGACCCATTGGCGGGGGATGAAATTAATATAATGGGTCGTGAACAGAATTTTAAGAAAAAAATAGAATTGAAAATAATTTATGTCTATAAAGGTTGAAAGAAGTTTTTAGTATTATTTTTCTCTTTAGCTGTCTTCAGAATATTCTAGAAGGTGGGGTGTTGGCACGCTTGATCTCACAGTGAGCTTGTGTTGGGTTGTAGAAAAATGTTGTTTCTCTGTTAAGATATCCCCAGCAGCAGTGGGCACACCTGTCTCTTTAACTGTATCTGTCACGTGGGGCACTGAGAGCTGCAAAAACTCTTTGTACAAACACTCCATCCAGGCCCCTGCACTAAGAAACTTGACCATGCCTAGCATGGTCCCCACATCCCTGGGACCCAGGCCCCCTTTGAGTTCCTGTCTGGAAAAGCTCAAGGCTGTCAAAAGAATTTACCATTTGTTCTGGGCAAGACCTGATGATAGGCCCCTGACTCCCTTTCTTCAAGCATTTACTAAGAAGGTCTGAGAATTGTAACACCCACCTCTGCCCTTTGAGCTATGTATGTACGTCTCTCGCACACGCCAGGAGTCTTTCTCAAGGTCCTGAAAGCCATTCCTTTGCAATGTCATCATCAAGAAGGACAGGGCCTCTGTCACCCAGTCTCTGTGGGAGGACAGAATCCCAACTTCACAGCTTGCCTAATCCCATTTACTGAGCAACCCTTTGTCATTTTGTCACTTCCCTGACTCTTCTTGAGTCCCAGCTCACTCCCTTCCCTTGTCCTTCATTTTCCCTTCAAAGCACCCTGTCAGCTCTGCACAAATCAGAATGGGGCTCAGCTTCCCCTACTGCCAGCAATTCCTGAATAGAATCTGTTTTCACCACTTTAATGTCCAGCATAGCTTATCTGTGACAGCATGCGCGCGCACACACACACACACACACACACACACTCACTCCCTCCTCAGGACAAACACTGCTTCTCAGGGATGGGGGATTTGTGTCATCCTCATTGTCCAGATTGTTCCTTCCTGGGCTATTTCCCTGTATCATCTCTAAGTCCCCAGTAAAGTCTCGCTTAGCTGATCCAGCCTGGTCTGTGACATCCGTTGGGAAATTAAGTGAAGAGTCATGTACAGGACTCTTTCCTTCCAGGGACAAGAGTTGGGACTATGAGATCCAAGTCTGTCCCTATTGGGAGCTTCTCCTTCTACTGCCAAGCTTGGAGGAACTGGGCTAGTTTGACTAAGGGAGCAGAAAAATTTCCTTACACACAAACCTTCCTAAAGAATACAGAACCAGGCCCAGATGGCATGGCTCAGTGGTTGAGCATTGACCTATGAACCAGATCATTGTTTGATTCCTGGTCAGGACACATTCCCGGGTTGTGGCCTCGATCCGCAGTGTGGGGTGTGCAGGAGGCAGCCAATCAATGATTCTCTCTCATCATTGATGTTTCTATCTATCTCTTCCTCTCCCTTCCTCTCTGAAATAAATAAATATATATATATATATATATATATATATATATATATATATATATATATATGAGAGGCCCGGTGCACGAATTCGTGCACCAGTGGGTTCCTCAGCCTGGCCTGCAGGATTGGGCTGAAACCAGCTCTCTGACATCCCCCAAGGGGTCCCAGATTGCGAGAGGGTGCAGGCCAGGCCAAGAGACCCACTGGTGCACAATTGGGGCCAGGGAGGGACACCAGACGTTGGCCAGCTGGGGAGGGACTGCAGGAGAGCTCCAGGGTTTGTCTGGCCCAACTGGCTCAGTCCCGATCAGCCAGACCCCAGCAGCAAGCTAACCTACCTGTCAGAGCATCTGTCCTCTGGTAGTCAGTGCACATCATAGTGACTGGTCGACTGTCTGCCCCCTGGTGGTCAGTGCATGTCATAGCAAGTGGTTGAGTGGCCTTAGCATATCATTAGCATTTTACACTTTGATTGGTTGAATGGAAAACTGGACACTTAGCATAGTAAGCTATTATTATACAGGAGATATATATATATATATATATATATATATATATATATATATATATATATATATATATATATATATATATATATATATATATATATATTGTGTGTGTGTGTGTGTAGCCAGGAAGACCTATATCCTTCTTTGTTCTTTCTCTAAACCTCAGAAATTAGGACACCCTAGAGACACTATGGTGCTAGAGGTCAAGACAAGGAGGGAAATGAGGTTTCTGTGTTCAGAGACCCCAAGGGAAGCAGCAGGCAAGGGAACCAGGCAGATGACCAGAGATGGGGTAGGCATGGATGTCAAGGTAGCCTGGCATGAGGAATCCATAAGATAGGTGACATCTGAGTGTACAGAAGAAAAGACAAATCCTTGGTGCTAGAAACAAACATGTAAGTGAAACCAGAGTAGTGGGTAAGCAGGCGGGCTGATGCTGGGCAGCATGGGGGTGGGTGGGCCTGACCTGAATTAGTCTTCAGCACCAAGCGTCTTTAATTGTGGTGGCATACAGGAACAGAAAAGGAGGCATGGGCCCACAGGAGGTAGGAGAGGACTGAGATCCTACAGGAGGTCCAATCTCCAGTGAAAGGGAGGCTAGGTTGGTCTGGGACACCACACACCAGCAGAGAGCACCAGGAACAGGGAAGGAGCCAAAAAAAACTGGGCAGGTGGCAGGCCCCAGCACAGCTAACCAGGCATCAGGTTACCACTTAGATCCAGCAGAGAAACTGGAGGATCTCAGCAGTGAAACTAGGTCAAAACTCCATTTGACTCACCACAGCGGGTATACTGGCTGTCTGATCTATGGCCCAAGATGAACTCCAGAATGCACCCACTGTGAGACGGGGCGCTGCTTCCCAAGGGCTTCCACCCAGAAGGAGCAAGCAACCTCTATTTCTAAGGAGGCCCAGGTGGAATGGTCTAAAGCTATTCAAGTGACCCCACATTTCCTTAAAGCCTCGGATTTTCTTTTTCAATTGCATAGGACCTTTTCATCATAATCCAAAACAAGGTAAATTGATGACAAGTTTCCAGTGGTTGAGAACCACAGCTCTGTCTCTTATGCCACGTTCCAGGGCTCTGATCTGAGAAGCACAGGTCGTATAAGGCTGCAGAGACAACACTGGTTGGCTGACACAGGCTGAGAGGTCAGACCAGTGAACCGCGTCCAGCACAGCCAGAGATGAACCTGAGGAGGGGCAGTGAAGGATTAAAGAAGACTGACAAGAGAATACAGCTGGGGCTAGGTAGGATCACTGTGCTTGGATGAGGAAACAGTGACACAGCCTGTAAGCCGAAGCTTTTTTTTTTTTTTTTATCGTCAGAGCACACAAAGCAAAACAAGGAGAGTGGTCAACATGTTTACAATGTTCTTGGGAGTTTCAAATCTATTTCGTTATTCAAGCCTTGTTTTTGCAGCACTTGCTGCACCTCCCATTAGCTACCTAGGAACAAGGGAGGACTGTAGGGTCAAGCTTAATTGTGCTAGGAGGTCTCTGCCCTCCAAGCTTGGATTTGTATGTGGCTCTGCCACAGGTCAGTCCAAGGCTTGACCCTAGCCGCTCCCTACAGATCAGAAATCAGAAAGCCAGAGGGGAGCCTCCTGTAACAAGAGCTAAGACCGAGCAGACTGAGAATCACAGTTTGCATGGATTGGTAAAGCTTGTTCAGAGAAGCAATGAAAGGCTCAGGGACAAATGCTGTCTACTTTTTGCCATCCTATAAACCAAATCTGATTGAGCTTATCCTATGAATTTATTTAAATCCTCTTGAACCAACTGAAATGTTTTAAATTTCCATCTCCTAAATTAATTTCTATTCAGATACCACTTATTCATGTCAACCAAAACACGCCCAAAAAATCACCTCGTAATTGTGTACAACATATTCTTATCCATTCCAAACACATTTTATTGAATAAATAAAAACTTTATTTGTGTATTTACCAAAAACAATATCCTTAATTTGATCATTTAAAAAAAAATACAAACCTATGTAACCAAAATACTTAAAGGATTCGGTTAACTAAGTGTGGGCTATTTTTACCTATGAATATGAAAATCCAACTTTTCAAAACTGGTTTTGCAGAGACATGTTTGAAATATTTGTGAATTTTCATGAAGATTGACTCTTCATGTTATGAGATTTATTACAACATCTAGGTCAGATATTAAGGGACAAAATTATTTTGCAATCCCAAGTTAGAACTTTATACAAGAAATCCCAGTGGTGTTTAACCACTTTGAAAATTCTATTGAGTATTTTTCTTTTTCAAAATCAAGTAGGATAAGTAAATAACAACAGTACCTCGAAGACTTTTATAAATAGGAAAGCTACACTTTTCACAGCTATAAGCAAAAGGTATTTGTATTTCCCTGAGAGCATAGTTTGCTTTGGGTTCAAGGTGTGTGTGGGAGGGCGGGGGGTGGGGGGGGTGGTGGTGAAGTCATTGACAGCAGAATGTGATGAAAGCCAAGAGAACAGTTACCTGTTGATGATTGGGTGAGCTTAGCTCCATGCCCATTTTAGACCAGCCTTGTCAACTGGGGTCCATTAACCTGCCCTTCAAGTCCCACCCGAGCTTCTGGGCCTCATTCTCTCTAGGTCCAATTAGGTAGGAGACCCAGCCAAGCAGCTCAGAGGCCCCAGAGCCCATGGGTCTGATTGCTAGTCCTGCTTTAACTTGTGACTCATTTCTAAGAATGGATTCCTTCCTGGAACCCCCTTGGCCAGAACCCCTCCTTATTCACCTCTTTCCCTTCTTGAGAATGGAGTCATGCTCACAAACTCCAGGGATCCTCATATCATTTTTCTCAGACCTGACTCCTCCTGCCTCATCCTCTTCCTCCCATCCAGAGGTGCTCTGTCCATCAGACCTGCCTCAAGATCCAGTCTGCTGTGGCTCATTCCCCTGCTGGTGGTGTGGATTATGACAGTTAACTTGCAACACACTAGATATTTGTTTATTTGAGAATGAAAATTAGATCTTAAGAGCTTCTATCCCTGGCTAGTGCCTGGACATTTATACTTACCAAGTTTCTCAAAAACGACTGGAACTTTTCCCTTTCCCTAAAAGCTACAGACTGGCAGCTTCAAGTGCAGAACTCTGGGTCATCTTAATGGATCTATCTGCCCACTGACCCATGCCATTATTGAGAATCCCTATTCCTTGAGAGCCAGGCACCTGGGATTTCTACCCCAAGTCACCTGCGTACCGGATGATATAAACATTGTATAGAGTTCTTTCCTTGTCTTCATTTGGGTGTTCTGAACTAGTCCTGAAACTTGGGTCCCGCATTTAGAACCAGGTTTATAACACAGAGGTCCTAAATCTTCACTTTCCTAGCACTGGTAGGCTCAAAATTTGCTGGCTTCTCTTCTTAAAGGACTGCCAAGACAAGGACTGCTCTCCTTCTGAGGTGGCCCTTCCTGTGTGGCTGTGATGCTGCCATTGGATATCCTCTTTGGAAGTTCTTCCCTGAAACCATTTTTGGAACATGATTATAGCTCAGAAATAGTTTCTGAAGGCAGTGCCAAAGAAAGACAAACGCGTAAGCAGTGGCCTCACCGTTGACCTAAGTGCACAGCTTTTCAGAGAGACCACTCGGAAGGACAATAAAGACTTGGATGCAGCCCTCGCTGGTGTGGCTCAGTAGATAGAGCGTCGGCCTGCGGACTGAAGGGTCCCAGGTTCGATTCCAGCCAAGGGCACATGCCCGCATTGCAGGCTTGATCCCCAGTAAGGGGCATGCAAGAGGCAGCCCAACAATGATTCTCTTTCCTCATTGATGTTTCTCTCTCTTCTCTCCCTCTCTCTTCTGCTTTAAAATCAATAAAATATATATATTAAAAAAAAGACTTGGATGCAGCCTCATAGCTTTACATACATGTCCTCTCTCTCTCTCTCTCTCTCTCTCTCTCTCTCTCTCTCTCTCTCTAACTTGATGGAAAAAAATTATAATATTTTCAAGTGGCCTATTTACCTGTTTATTCAGTGTCTTCACGGTAAGGATTTGTCTTATTCATTGGTGTCCTCAAGGCTTGACAAACATAAAGAACTCCTTGAGTGTTTGCTGAATTGAACTAAATTAAATTGAGAGCTTTGTTAAGGTTATTAGTGCTCATGAGTAAGTGATACGTGTGTTCTAAATTTCCACAAATATGCTTGTATTTTCCCATCTTACTTTCATAGTAGGGAACTATCATATGTGACCCTAAGGCACAGAGCTTTGCACACACCAACATGCATTTATATTTATCCTCAATAATCTAAGCAGAAACAAATCTTGTAATTTTCCAAGTCTTGTTTACCTGCTTTGAATTTTAGCTCCTTCTAGCCATAACTTTTCTATGAAAATTAAATCCACTATCAAATTTCAAACTGCCGAGAAGTGCAAGCACAATATGTGTGCCACATCTGACATGAAATAAAACTCTATAAAGAGATTTGAAATCATCTGATGAAAATAAAGCACATTGGGTAATGCAGTTACTATGTTGTTACCATTGTTGTTGCTTAAATACAGCGTATGAAACAGGATCTCTTAATCTGTTCCCCCAATTTAGGGATTAGAATGAATTTCCAGTGAGCTCATTTGCAAGTTCTAGTGCTTAGAGTGAAGGATTGACTCTGTTCTTTGAATCAAAATTGTGCCAAGCAGATCCAAAAAGCAAACAGAAGGGCTTAAAAGGACCCTGAAAACTAGGGTTCCAGGAGGGTGAGATCTCAGGGACATGGACCCAAATCACTATCTAAAAAATGGAGTGCATGCCATCAAGAAAAGTCGGTCAGTCCTGGTAGGGTTGCTCAGTGGGTTGGAGTGTCATCCCATACATCAAAAAGGTTGTTGAATCATACACAAAAGGTATAGGGCACATACTGAGGTTTCAGGTTCGATTCCGGATTGAGGTGCATACGGGAAGCAACTGATGGATGTTTCTCTCTTCCTTCTTCTCTCTCTAAAATCAGTCAAAGCATACCTTTGGATATAGGATAAAGAAGAAGAAGAAGAAGAAGAAGAAGAAGAAGAAGAAGAAGAAGAAGCAGCAGCAGCTGGTGATTCCTGATTCCTGCAGTGGCCAGCCGTCTATTAGGATATTCACACCTTTTTAAAACAGAGCTCTGAGTCTCTGGGAACCTCTTTTCTCCATGGCAATACAACAGCTAGACATTAAGGGGCCAGGGCACTGGACTGTGCTGAAGGTACAATTCTGTCTGGTGATGACAGTTCTAGTCCAAAATGGGCCTCCTATGATCATAAAAAAATAGAGGCTCTTGATGGGAGAACAGAACACAATTTTTTTATATAAAAAGGCCTTTCCAGACCCACCTCCCCAGACCTGTCAGATGAAACAGCCTCTGAGATGCTCCTGACAAGGAGCCCAAGGCTCCCACACCTGCGTCAGTCGGGGAGGGGGCGGGGAGAAGCGGGAGAAAATAAAAGGAAAGGAAAGGAAAAGAGAAATACCCTTATTTCCCTGCCTTGATTAGTGAATCCTTTTGCAAACTTGTCAGAACAAAAAAACGAGCCAGTTTGGGGCACCTTGTTTTTGTTTCTGGTTTCCTGCTCTGAGAGAGCCAGTATGGCAGAAAGGGCACTGACTTTGACATTGAAAGACCTGGGTTTAGACTCCTGGTTTTGCTACTTGCAGTTTGAGTGATCTGGGGCAAGTCACTTCGCCTCCCTGAAACTTGGTTTCCTCGCTTGTAAAACAGTGATAAAAACAAAAAAAAACAAAACAGCCACCAGGTCTGTATGATGGTTCAGTGACTTGATCTACAAAGGCGCCCGGCTCAGACCCTGGCCCGGGCAGGTGTGTCCTGAATGTCGCATATGGCTCTTCTGCTCTCCTGAGGTAGGTCACGCAAACATTCCTGGCTGCTCTCAAGGGCCCCAAAGCTGTGACTCCCAAGGAGCCCCCAGGGGGAGCCAGGGGGATTCCCTGAGGTCTGACCTAAAACGCAAGCCCCGCCTACTGCCTGAAGTGGGCGGGGCCTGGGGAGGGGTGCGGAGGGTCTTCAGGAGGCCCCGCCCAGCTCCAGGGGTGACTCCGCCTCCCGCAGTCAGACCGACACCGCGCCGGGCACGATCCTCCGGATGTGGGTGTAGGACTTCCTGATGGTGACGCTGCCGTGGTGCGACACCCCCCGGGGCAGGACGCACTCCTCGGTCAGCTTCTGGGCCTCGGGGTCCCAGCACAGCACCGTGGCGATGACCTCGTTCTTCTCGTCGCGCCCCCCGGTGATGTAGAGCCGGTTGTTGCAGGGCGCGATGCCGCAGCTGGCCCTCTCGTGGCTGAGCTGGGTCACCAGGCTCCAGGTGTCCTCCAGGGGGCTGTAGGCGTACAGCGCTCTCATGGCCCCACCTGCAGACCAAGGGAGACACGGTGGGCCTCGCGCCACTGGTTCTGGGTTTCTCCTCCTTTGAACCACAAACACCATCCTTCCGATTAGGTAAGTCTACCATCTTGCCTAGAGAAAGGAGATGGACGGCTTTCTAAACACTTCCTAAGTGCTGGAGACAGACACTTCCCACCGTCCTTTTAAATTCTGCAGCCAGTGCTAATCAGGTTCCCAGGGGCACCTGGCTCCACCGAGCGGCCAAAATGCACCCCGAGACTGCTCCCTGGAAGAAATACCACGTGGTGCGTCAGGCAGACTCTGCTCATAATTCCAGCTCTGCCCCTTTTGATCTGTAACCACGAGCACGTGATAATAAGTCGTCAGAAGGGCCATGAGCACGAAGTAACTGGCAGAAGGCCTGGTGCATAGAAGCCGTGACAGTAACCACAGGCGGTGGCCCCTCTTTAAACCGAGCACGGCCTGGGACACCATTCAAGGTACTCGTCTCCAGATTAGACCTTGAAGCAGTCATGAGCCTGACCATAAACACACATGAAACCTCAACCAAGGAAGAGAGGGGTTTTTCCTTCATCTCTTTCCATATTTACTTGTCTGATTATCTCTTATTTGCTTACGTTATTTATTTTTGGCATCCCCGTTATCGGTAGTTCTCAATCCTTGCTGCACATTAAAGTCACTGTACGTTAAAAAACAATTGCAACTGCCCTAGCCGGTTTGGCTGAGTGGATAGAGCATCGGCCTGGGAACTGAAAGGTCCCAGGTTTGATTCCGGTCAAGGGCACATGCCCGGGTTGTGGGCTCGATCCCCAGTGGGGGACTTGCAGGAGGCAGCCAATCCACGATTCTCTCTCATTGTGGATGTTTCTCTCTCTCTCTCTCCCTCTTCCTTCCTCTCTGAAATCAATAAAAAAATATTTTAAAAAAAACCACAAAAAACCACTTGCAACTGTTGGCCAGCATCCTCTTTCCCATTCTGATTTCATTGGTCCGAAGTGAGGCCCAGCTGCCCATACTTTTGTAATAAGCTCCAAGGTGATTCTAATGAGTAGTCAAGATTGAGATCCATCACCTTAACATTATATGCCAACTGTGGTCTGGCTGGCCAGGCTTTCCTTCGGGCAAACTGCAACTTTTCAGAGCCCCCAAAGCAAGTAGGGAGAGTAAAATTCCAATGAACACAAAAGAAGAAATAATGATAGCTACTACTTATTGGGCAGTTATCATACTGTGCACATTTCAATATCTGCACATGTTCCTGCAGCAACTTCTAACTCCTCCCTGAGTCCCAGGGATGATTTGCTTTGTATCTCTCCTAAATGTGGGCAGTTTTCTGCCTCGAGGACTTCAAGGGAAGTCCCCCCAAAGCCTGGTCCAATCCCATCTTCTCTTCCTTTTCAACCAGGAATTGGTGAGTTCCCAGGAGGGCTTCGTCTGATCTACCTGCATGGCTTCGTGGGTGGGGAACCTTGCATACATAAGAAGCCATTTGCTCACTTACCAACCACATAGATGCGGTCCCGGAAACTCACTGCATTGATGCATTTAGCCTCCACTGGCATGGGCGACTTTAAACTCCACTTATTGGTTGAAGGGTCGTAACACTGAGTCTTGTCCGTGGCCAGTTTTCCATTGGGCCCTCCCCCAATCACATAAAGCTTCTTCTTATGGCTGGTGGCTGCGAAGGAACTGACATGGACGAGGAGGGGCGCGGCCTGTAGAGACGCAGGCCCAGAAGAAGCTGTCAGTCACATTGCCCAGCTTGCTGCAGTGGCTCACAGGACACAGGCCAGGAGCCAGGCCACACAAGCCTGGGCATCCTTTGCCTGAAGTCACAAGGCCTGTGGCCTTGACTCCCCTTGAAACACGGAGAGGATCAAAGCACATATATCCCACCCTCCCTCCAGACTCTAGCAGGCCTTGGGTGTTTCCAGCCTGTTTCTCCCAGAGTTCGGTTCTCAGGTGAGGAGGGGTTGTGACAGGCATAAATGTTTCCACTCAAAAGTTTTAGAGAGAAATGCTTTTTCAAACGTGCATAGTCATATTCATTCATGTGTTTATTCACTTAAAATTATTCGTGATATGCCAGGCATTGTCCTTCGTGTTTATAATATCCAGGAAGAAAAAATGGGAAACGGGTTTCAGGTGGCCACAGGTAAACAGACTCTCCCATTCTGGGGCAACATGCAGATTTGGGGATTAAGCCAGACTTGTGCTTCCACTCTGTGAACCCCAGGGCACGAAAGGGGTCCTCCAAGAGCTTCTTGCTCACTGACATGATCCTCTTGGGCCATGGGCCAACCCACAAGTGCCAAGTCATGGGGCTTACCAAACTGAGATCTTAGTACACCCCCTCCCCCATTAACATTAAGGGCTCCCTATTTGGCACTCTTCAGGCTGGCAGGTCTGGATGCCAGGAGGTCCTGGCTACCTGTGCTGTGCCTACAATGACCATGCTTTACACTCTCCAAAACTGAAACGTGCTCTGACGTATGATATGACAAGGAGAGAAAGAAAATATGAAAGTGGGAATAACCTGGAAATACCAGGAAGTGAGATCACTTGACTTTTTTTTTTTTTAATTATTGTGGTAAGAACACTTAACATGAGGTCTACCCTCTCTTAACACATTTTTGAGAGTACAATAAGTATTGTTATCTATAGCACAGTGTCATACAGCGGATCTCCAGAGCGTATCCTTTGCACCCATTGATTAGCAATGCCTTACCTTGGCCTGAGTGTGATCTATACCTGAGTTTGCATTGTGAAACTTGTGAAACTCTTGCATGCAAGTATATAAAAGATGATTCACTCATAAGCAAATAAACAAGGGCTGATTTCTAAGCACTGCCGAATGACTCTGCATTCAACAAACACTGTGTTAAAGGGATCCTTGGGCGTCCCATGTGGAGAAGACAAGGATAGGTGGCATCTGAGGACACGGAGACTATGGGCCAAGATATGCACCCAGAGTAGGATCCAGCACCACCCCCCCCCCCCCCACACACACACACACACACATCTGGAGTTCTGGCCAGGATAGGGCAGGTGTACACAAAGCTGTGACCTGATCAGCAATGCTAAAGCAATGATTCCTATGATGAGGGAAGCTCACAGCCACCAAAAATGTTCTCAGTGGGAGCTGAGTGATCAGGAAGCCATATCCCAACATTGCCATATACCCGTTTTTAGGGTTTGAAGTAATAATGCAAACAGAGTCACCCACAGAAATAATCTCCGATACCTCTGACCAGCAGTTGTGGAAGGGGTCGTAGGTCTCCACGTTGTTGATCCTCTGCAAGCCATCAAAACCTCCGATCACATAGACCTTGCCACCCAGCACCACCATCTTATGCCTCCAGCGGCCTATGTTCAAATACTCTATTTGGATCCATTTGTTGATTGAAGAATTATATTTCCAAACATCGTGCTGTGTTTCTTTGCCACCTAGAAGAGATGCAGAGCGTTTAAGAAACCACCAGGTGTGTCAGAAATACAGCTTCTCCCATAATTTCCCACAGATCCATAAGTGCTGAATCCCCAGGCCAGCCCTCCGAAGAAAAAAGAAATCCTGAAGGGGTGTGTGGCCTATTTGGGGAGACAGAACCAACACAGAGGAACAAAAAGAGAGTGTGAGGCTGGGGTGAATAATTCCAGACGTGTCATGTGGCATCTCTGTGCCGTGAGAGCTCGGGGAAGAGGTGGGCTTCAGGGAGGCAGGACCACGTCCTCCTCCACCCACAGCAGGAGCCTGGACTCCATGGTTGTGAAGCTAAGAAGCAAGCTGTAAGGCAGGACAGATAACGCTGGACTGTGCAGGGCCTTCCTTGACCAGCAGGCAGATTAAAAAGCAGCTTATGTTCTGTTTGCTTATTTATTTTTTAAAATGCAAACCAATAAATATTTTAAAGTCCCCGGAGTTGCCTAGCTGGTTGGCTCAGTGGTTGACCATCGATCGATGAACCAAGAAGTCACTGGTTGATTCCTCGTCAGGGCACACGCCTGGGTTGCAGTCTCGATCCCTTGTAAGGTGCATGCAGGAGGCAGCCTCAGGGACACACAGTTAAACTTCATTTCCCAGCCCACCTGCAATGTTTCTCTCTCATCCATTGATGTTTCTATCTCTCTATCCCTCTCCCTCCCTCTCTCTCTAAACAAATCAATAAAAACATATTTTAAAAAATTATCTGGGTTTATAACCAGATATAAGTGGGTTTGTCCTGTTTTTAAACAATCCTATATAATAAAAGCCTAATATGCAAATTGTCCCCTCAACCTGGAGTTTGACCTGGAGTTTGACCAGGGGGTGGGGCCGACAGCAGAAGTGGTGCAGGTGGCCGGGGGAAAGGGAGGCAGCCCTGGCCGGCAGCCGCTAGGGACCCTACCCATGCACGAATTTCATGCACTGGGCCTCTAGTTTTCACTATAAAAGAATGAGATGCTCCCAATAGAAAATGTGAGAGTGAGCTGGTAAATAATTTTTTCAAAACAACTCTCTTATTAAACAGAAAATACATAATTTAATTAGGAAGAGAGAACAAAACAGAGGAGAACTGTCCTTTTTGGTGACTTTAATAAAATATTTTAACAAATTTGTATTTCCAATTCCCCATCAGCACACAGTCCCAATTCAACTACTTAACGAAAAATATGTACTTTTCAGACTTGTTAACCTGCTCTACTGCCCTAGTGCGGCAATGAATGTCACTGATGATGCTCCGTGTCACGGGTAAGTGTTTCTCTAGGATGGAGCCCAAAAGTGGGTTTCCTAGGTCAAGGGTGTACATACCTTGAATTTTTATAGGTGCTGCCAAAGAGCCCTCTAAAGCTGCTGGTTGTCCTTTCCCCATGCCCCACCCACAATGGATGTAAGGAGGGGGTTGGGGGTTGTTTTGGGGGTGTTTTCTTTGTTGTTGTTTTATAGCCCAATGGAGAAAAATAATGCCAGTTTGGTTCTCCCTGGCTATTAGGGAGACCGAGCTTTTTCCTCTTTGGTGAATTTTTAGTTCACTTAGTTTAATCATTTTTCTTTTGGTTGTGTACCTTTTAGAGATCTCTATTTACTTAAAAATCTGTGATATTGGTTCCATGTAGGTAGTGTCAAAACTTACTAAATAACTATAAACTTTTAAAGAAATGCATGCAAATTTTATTTAAAAAGAAAAAGAACTCTATGAATTTTACTTCATAAAAGAAGACCCGATTAACTGGGCAGGCGTATCGTGTGCATAGATAAGAAGACATCAACCTTCTCCAGATAAATCCACTTATCCAGTGCCTTCAGGAATTTTCAGGGAACTTGAAAAGATCATTCTAAATTTCACTTGGAAGAGTAAATTTGGAAAGATTTCTAAGGAACTTGTGACAAAGAAAAATTAAGATAGATCCCTATTCCACATTACCCTTAAAATAAACCTCAAATGTAAATGCTTTAAAAGTAACTAAAGAAAATATAGAAGATATTAAGGATCTCCAGGTGGGATTTGAAACCCAGAATCATATAAGAAAGTTACTATATAAAATCTAAATCAATGTTAGAAAACAACACAGCCTGGGAGAAAGTACTTGCAATACAAATAGCAAAAGATATATGATAAGAACTCCAAAAACTTAATTTAAAAAAAAGACAAACCACCAATAGAAAAACAGTGTGAACAGATAATTTGTAAAATAAATATAGTTACCTATTAAATATACAGAAATATACTCAACCTCATTAATGATCCAAGTGTATAAATTTAAGCATTCTAGACTATTAAAAGTATAATTGACTGATAATAAAAAATAACATAAAATGGATGTTGAAAATGGCCACTGTTATTCATCATTGGTTGAACTTTAAATATATATTTTATTGATTTTTTACAGAGAGGAAGAGAGAGGGATAGAGAGTTAGAAACATCAATGAGAGAGAAACATCAATCAGCTGCCTCTTGCACACCCCCTACCGGGGATGTGCCCGCAACCAAGGTACATGCCCTTGACTGGAATCGAACCCGGGACCCTTGAGTCCGCAGGCTGACGCTCTATCCACTGAGCCAAACTGGTTTCGGCCATTGGTTGAACTTTAAATTGGTACAAACTTTCTGGAGGACAATTTAGCAATATCTACAAGAATTCTAAATTCTCACATCTTATGACCACTTCTAGGAATCTCTCCAAATAGCAGCACAAGTTCATAAACATGCGCAATATTTTTTTAGTGGAAAAATAAAAGCTGAAAAACAATCATGGTTCATTTATTCAATAAACTGTCCTGCAGCTGGTAAAAGGAATAATGATAATGAAATAACGCTAATGATGGCTAACACTGTTGAGGTCTCACCGTGTGCTTGGGATTGTGCTGTGCTTTACATGAATTATATCACTTAAAACATATGATAGATCCATTACACCAACTGCAATGAGGTGGAAAATGTATTGTGAATTGAAGTGAAATGTCTGTTGATTTTATTGTGTACTAGAGGCCTGGTGCATGAAATTCGTGCACAGGGTGGGGGGGTCCCCTCAGCCCAGCCTGCACACTCTCCAATCCGGGACCCCTTGGGGGATCAGGCCTAAACCGGCAGTCAGACATCCCTCTCACAATCCGGGACCGCTGGCTCCTAACTGCTCACCTGCCTGCCTGCCTGCCCGATTGCCCCTAATTGCCCCTCCTGCCAGCCTGATCACCCCTAACCACCTTTGCCTGCCGGCCTGATCACCCCTAACTGCTCCCCCTGCTGACCTGGTCACCCCCAACTGCCCCCCCCTGCTGGCCTGGTTGCCCCCAACCGCCCCCCCCTGCTGGCCTGGTTGCCCCATGCAGCCTGCTTGTTCAGTCGTTTGGTCATCCCTCTCTAACCCTCCTGCCAGCTTGGTCGCCCCACACAGCTTGCTGTTCGGTCATTTGTCCAGTTGTTTCGGTCATGACGGCCCCTGGCTTTTTATATATTAGGATAACAAGCATGCTTTCATGTATTGCTTGTATCGTTTTTTAAAAAGACAATGACACATTTAAGAGAAGAGAAGGACAAGTTGTAGAATAACATGCAGTGGATGTGGCAAAGACTGACTATAATTACAAACCCTGTCTTTTCCTCCTGGACACACAGTTAAATGGCATTTCCCAGCCCACCTGCAGGGGGTAGTGGGGCAGGGAGGGCATGTGGCTCATTCTTGCCAATAGACTGTGAGTAGAATTGTGAATCCAGACTAAAGCTGTTCTCAACTCGTTCACACTCAACTCATTCATTTTCTCTCTCCTCTCAAAATGAAGACCACATATACAAAACAGCAGCATCACAAGATGGAAGGAGCCTAGGTCCCTGAGTGACTGAGCAGAGCAACCCCATATACTGCTATGGTAATTCACTGAGATTTAGAATTAGATACTGAAACTGGCATTATTTACTCTAAAGCAATATAAAACTACTTTTAATTTAAAATATAGGATTATAATGACACAGAGAAACTGACATATTTTACTTCATCCTCTATATTATTTGAATTTTCTACAACAATTAAAACATATTTCTACAAGATAAAAGAAAGCTATAACCTCATCTATGATATTAATATAGCCCAAGAAGAACTGACCTGACCTTGATTTTGGAGGAAGCCAGCTCTGGGAAGCAGCTTTTCTCCAAATAAGCATAGATTAGAGAGAACCTTCTAGAGAAGAGAAGGGATACTTGTCTCCTCCCTTGGGGCCCCAAGAAGAGCTGGGTCGCTTTTGGGGAAAGCATGGGACTCAGAGAACCTGGGTTGGAATCCTGCCTGACATTTACCAGTGTGTGGCCTTAGGTGCATTCCATAACCTTTCTGAGCTTCCGTTTTCTCCATCTGTAACCTGGAGATTTAAGTCACCTATCTTATAGAGTTGATGTGAGAGGCATATGATTAAATGCTACCAAATTATAAATTCATCTACTATGCTGCAAAGATGGTAGAAAATATGTCTTTCAATAAATATTCTTTGAGCATTTACTATGGTGGCCAGGCACAGTGCTAGGTGTTGGGAATAGTGCTGACTGTCAGATAATTTAAGGATTAATGGTTGATAGGCAGAAATCATTGTAAATAATTGATCAAACTACTTAGAAGTAAGAAATGAAAAAAATACCGGATGCTTTGGGAGTGTCTAAAAGTATGACCTAAACTTGAAGGATCAGGTCTTGGAGAAGAGCAGACATTTTTATTCATTACTGTATTCCCAGTGCCAAGCTTAGTGTACTATGCCTATAGCAGACACCGAATAAATTCTAGTAGCACTTTCCTGTTTCTCTTCCTGTTCCCCAGATCCTAGCACAATATTGCTCACAGGTTAGTGCTCATCAAGTAAAAATGTGCTTTCCAAGATAAGACCACCTGAGCTTCTGGTTTCCATATCCTGACCCAGTCAGAGCTAGATTGTTGCCATTTACAATAATTCTTCTAGGATGGCTGCCTGCTCTCACTCAGGAAAATATGTAGTGCCAATGCGGACTTGCTTTGGCATCACGTGGCTCCTGCTTACCTGAGATGTAGACCTCATTTTTTAATGTCACGCATGCAAACTCCACCCACTTCTTATTCTCACTCTCCAGCTCATGCTCTGTCATGGGGAGCTTGGCCACCTCCAGGCGGCTGCGCCTCAGGGGGTCCAGGCAGGTTACCTCCGCCACAAACCGTTCATCCTTCGTGCAGCCACCGATGATCATGAACACCTCAGACTGGAACTCATGCATCCTGGGCTTGGTGCGCTCTGATATTATCTGGAAAACCAATGGGAGTACAGGATGACACAGGGTTTCAGAGCTCAGGTTATGGAGCCAGCAGAGCAGGGCCCAGTTCCCAACTCTGCCATTGTGTGACCAGGTAACATCACCTCCCTGGGCCTCAGTTTTATCATCTGTATATTAGAGATTATAGTGGTAACTACCTCACAGGTTTGCTGTGAGGATTCATTGAGATCATATACATAGTGTGTTTGGCCCAGAGCCTGGTATATAATAGGTACTCAATAAAGGTTATCTGTTATTGCTTTTGCTGCCATTTTAAGGACTCCAGGTCTGTTTACCATCAAATGCATTTCTTTTCCCTTCCTACCTGATATGAAGCCTTGAATCCTAGAATTCCATTTTTGGCCACCTTCCACTCCTGCCTTATTTCAATATCTTGATGACATCCCAGACTTTTGTTCACTACCACACTTCTTCTGAAAGAGAGGTCCTGACAGTGGGAGCAGGGTATGGCCAAGCAGGTTGGGGGACTGGGTCTCAACCTCAAGCATATGACCCTTCAGAGCCTTGAACAAGCAAAGAGAGCCACTCCATGGATATTTGAACCCAGCTGAAAGAGCAGACGTCTGGAGTCAAATACACCAGAGTTTGGGTCCACCACCTATGGCCTTGTGACCATGGAGAAGCAACACAATCTCTGTAAATGCCTATAATCATTTCTATGCCATTAGACCTTGGTATAGATCAAGGTGGAAATTTAGGAGGAAGTGAAACAGAGGGACAACTTTTCTGTCCCAAAAGACCTTTCCCAATGAAGGTACCAGCTACCATTTCTAAGTTAAATACAGATTGACATTTGCTTTTAGGGTTTTAAAATGACCCACTGTCCTCACCTTCGTGAACTTGGAGGAGGGACAAGATTAAGAAGGAGAGATAATGATAGGACAAGAAGGGTTACAGTTTGGGAAAGGTTAAAGTTTGAGTTCCCGGAGTAGCCTCCACGCTTACACTACTGTCACCAGGAACAAACCCAAGATCATTCAAGCAGTGAGCAGACAGGGAATTTCAGGAATCAACTAGCAATGAGACCGCAAGCCAGGGATCACAGTGGTGGGTTGGTTCAGTTACCCAGCCTGCAATGGAAATGAGAAAGTGCTTTGAGCTGGATTAGGGGCAATAAAGGCAGCAAAAACCTAGGACACAGTGAAAAGAGAGATTTTAGCCTAAGACAAAGAAAATGTCTGATTGTGGGAGATAGGGCACCATAAACAAACTGAGTGAGAATAAGAACAGTCTTCATTTGTGGGGCATTTACCATGTGCCAGACACTGTGCTAAGCACATCTAATTCATTATCTGATTATATCTCAAAACGATTCTAGCAGCTGGTAGGCATTATTATCTCCGTGTTACAGGTTGGGTCTGAGCTCTAGAGCAGTTAAGTAGCCCAAGGTCTCACTGTAGGTAAATTGTGCAAAGTTAAAGCCAAGATTCTCCTGACTGCAAGCCCAAATTTCTGCCACTGGAGACTTTTCCAGGTATCAGAATTCTCTCTCCTCCTAAATCCAAAGTTTAAGCTCCCACTCCCCACCCCCCACCCCATTTCAAATACAAAAGGCAGAGCAGGTGTTTTATAGCAGCTATTTTGCAGAAGACACAGTAGAAATATTTTATATCAAAAGAATGCCTTCATCACCTGCATTTCAGAGACTAAACAAATGGGAAGCAGAAACAGAAATAGCCAGAATTTTGGAAATACAGTTGATCAAGACTCTGAACTTTAAATGCTTCACTGAATACAGCTGCAGAAACTGACACTTGTCCAAGTGTATGAGGGTTTTGATTCCCAGTGCTGAGCCACCTGCCAGCGGCCCACATACCCAGCACGGGATATGACCCATGTGATTGCCTACACTCCCTCCATCAGTCTACTCACCACCCTTTATTTGCTTACTGTCCTCTATTCTCTGAAAGACAGACATTTAGCAAGGCAGATATTTTTTTGTAGTGCCTGGTGCCATTTCTGGCATATTGTTACTGTTGAGGATTTATTTGTAAAAAAATGAAGTCAAAGCATATTAAAATATATGGGATGCTGTTAAAATAGTACTTGGGGGAAATTTATAGTACTAATGACAATATTATGGGGGAAAGGTCTCAAATCAATGACCTCCAAATCTACCTAAGGAACTAAAAAAAGAAGAGAAAATTAAACCCAAAGGAAGCAGAAGACATGAAATAATCAAGGTTAGATTAGAAATAAGTTAAATAGAAAACATAAAAGCAATAGAGAAAAATAAAATTAAACCAGAAGCTTGTTCTTTGAGAAAACCAATACAATTGACAAACCTCAAGCCAAACTGATTAGAAAAGAAAGAGGAGACACAAATCACCACTATCTGGAATGGGAGATGTGAGTGACATCACTACAGATTCTACAGATAATAAGGGAATATTGTGAACAACATTAAACCAACATATTCAGTAACTTCTATGAAATGGGAAAGTTCTTTGAAAAATACAAACTATTAAAGCTCATTCTAGGAGAAATAGATAACCTGAATAGCCCTACATCTATTAAAGAAATACAATTTATAATTAAAGACCACACACACACACACACACACACACACACACCCTCCTGGTTCTAATAACATCACTGGTAAAACTACCAAACATTTAAAGATATATTTGCAGAGTGAATGAGTGACAATGAATCTGAGGACAACACAGAACTAGAAAGGACACGTGAGGAAAGGAGGAGGCTCCTGGGGGGCTTCACGCAGATCATTCCTAAGCCACTCTTTACTCAGATATCTACCAATGGCCTAATGAAGAAGGCTTGGTAGCCAAACCCAGAAGTATTGTATAGTGGGATATATGTGTGGGTTTCATGTATATAAACTTAACAGTCCCTATGTCATTACTTCCTGACTGCTTATCCACCTCCACTAAACCTAGTATTGTCTTTATACAGTAATGAATAAAATATTTCTTCAATTGTTAAGGAGAATCAGGTAGATTCAAATGATATGCACATTCACCGTTTTGGTCTCCGTTTATTCATTCAACAAACCTTTATCAATCACTTACTATATACCAGGGAATCTCCTAAAGTCTGGAGATGAAAATTCCAATACAGCATACTTTCTACCATAACAAGCTCCCAACCTGGAGATATTTACAGATGAGGAATTCAATGGTTAACATGGAGCAGTCGGTGTTAAAATACTGCAATGCCTCAGGGGATGAGGATGAGAGAAGCCTCTGGAGAAGATGATGAGTGAACCGAATTTTGAAGCAGGAGCAGAAGCTGACTAGAAGAAGAAGAGGGAAAAGGCATCTGAACAGCACCTGCATCGGCTGGAGGCGGAAAAAGCAGGTCCCCTTTGGGGAACTAGAAGCAGTGTCTTGGGGCTGTAGCAGAAGAAAGGGGCTGGAGATGGCACTAGAGAAGCAGGCAGGGGGTGAAGGGGGCAGGGCCGGGCTCTGGGAGCTCGGGCAGGAAGTGTGGGCTTTATCCCGAAAGGGGCGAGGAACCAGTGAAGAGGGTAAGCCTAGGAGAGAAATGATTAGGCTCCAGTTTTAGATCATCCGGCTGATGAATGAACTGGAGAGAGGCCACACTGGAGCAGGAAGGTGCGTTTTGAGGAACTTTCAGAAATTCGGGAAGGAAATAATGAGAGTCTGGACTAAGGGAACATCAGGTTCCCCAGAGTGGGCAGGAAGAAAGCAGCACCCCGTGGAAGGGCGACTGGACAGGGCACACTCTGTCCAGGTATGTGTCACCCCCACTACCCTCCCACCCTTCCTCAGCTGGGAAGAGAAGGGACGTGCCAGGCTTGGTGCTGGGTGATCTCTGTATCTCACCTATTCCTCTCAGAAGCTGCCCATGAGGCATTACCATCCCCACGTTACAGACCAGAGAGCCAGGGCTTCTGGAACGGCCTGACTCAGACTGTCATGGAGCATCTTCTTGCTCTAAGGATCTGCCAGCCGGCCTCCCCTGATCTCTATGAGGCCCGCTAACTCCTTTACTTAGCTGGTTAGCGGCAGCACTTCTCGTCTCACCTCATTGCCAGAAAGGTGGTACATCCTGGCTTCCTGGAGCAGCGGGAAGACCTCCGGGCACTGCCTGATGAGAGGATCTGCCTCCACCGTCTCCACAAAGTACCACGGGTCCAGAAGCGGCAGGCGCACGTACTCCAGGATGTAGGGGAGCAAGCAGAGCCGCTCCGACTGCTTGTGCCTGACCCAGCTCATCACCGTCTCAAACACCTGCGCCTCCTCCGTCACATAAAGGTCATCACTCTTCAAGATGTGATACAGAGTGTCCACAGGAAGTTCAAGGAACTCCTCAGCGTTCAGAATCTGCACAAAGTTTTGGATGATGTAACTTTGAACCTGCTTCTTTAGACTGTCCAAGGAGTGCGTGTCTGCCAGCCTCAGTATCCCAACACAGTTTTCTGGGTTCAAGGCTTCGGTGAGGAAGCTGGCGCAGGCATCCACCATCCGCAGGAACTAAGAGAACAATAAGGGACTAGCTAAATAGATAAGAATACATTCCTATTTTTTTAAATATATTTTATTGATTTTTTACAGAGAGGAAGTGAGAGTTAGAAACATCGATCAGCTGCCTCTTGCACACCCCCTACTGGGGATGTGCCCGCAACCAAGGTACATGCCCTTGACTGGAATCGAACCTGGGACCCTTCAGTCCAAAGGCCCACGCTCTATCCACTGAGACAAACCAGTCAGGGCAAGAATACATTCCTATTTTTGACAGCTCTATAATAGTCATTAAGAAAACATGTTGTAGAAGAATATTAAATGGCGTAGAACATTTTTATAGTGCTCTAAGTTTTAAAATCTGTTCATGGAATCTGATCAAGCCTCTAGTTTTAATCAGCAACTACAGGAAATAGAGTTGAGCCCTGGCCAGTGTGGCTCAGTTGGTTGAGGATCGCCCTGTGCACCTAAAGGTCACTGGTTGGTTCCGGGTTAGGGCACATGCTCGTGTTGCAGTTTTGGTCCTGGTCCCGGTGCGTGCAAGAGGCAACTGCTTAATGTTTCTTTCTCTCTATCTCCTTCTCCCTTCCTCTTTCTCTAAAATCAAGTGGAAGAATATACCGTGTTCATGAATTCAACATCATTAAAATCAGCATCATTAAAATGTTCATACTATCCAAAGCAATACAATCCCTATTAAAATGCCAACAGCATATTTCACAGACCTAGGACAAACTCTCCAAAAATTTACATGGAATTAAAAAAAAAGACCCCGAATAGCTGCAGCAATCCTGAGAAAGAAGAACAATGTTGGAGGGATCACAATACCAGATATCAAGCTATATTACAAAGCCACTGTTCTCAAAACTGCCTGGTACTGGCCTAAGAACACACATATAGACCAATAGAACAGAACAAAGAACCCAGAAATCGACCCAACCCATTATGCTCAATTAATATTTGACAAAGGAGGCAAGAGAATACAATGAGTCAAGACAGTCTCTTCAATAAATGGTGCTGGGAAAATTGGACAGATATATGCAAAAAAATGAAACTAGACCACCAACTTACACCATTCACAAAAATAAACTAAAAATGGATAAAGGACTTAAACGTAAGACAGGAAACCATAAAAATCTTAGAAAATCCATAGGCAGCAAAATATCAGACATATGTCATAGCAATATCTTTACTGATACATCTCCTAGGTTAATGGAAACTAAGGGGAAAATAAACAAATGGGACTACATCAAAATAAAAAGCTTCTGCACAGTGAAAGAAACCATCAACAAAACAATAAGAAAGCCCACTGCATGGGAGAACATATTTGCCAATGTTACATCCAATAAGGGTTTAATCTCCAAAATTGATAAGGAACTCATACAACTTAACAAAAGGAAGATAAACAATCCAATCAAAAAAATGGGCAAAGGACCTAAATAGACACTTTTTGAAAGTGGATATACAGAAGGCCAAGAGGCATATGAAAAAATGCTTAAAGTCATTAATTATCCAAGAGATGCAAATCAAAACAACAATGAGGTACCATCTCACACCTGTCAGAATGGCTAACATCAACAAATCAACAAACAACAAGTGCTGGAGAGGATGTGGAGAAAAAAGGGACCCTCGTGCACTGCTGGTGGGAATGCAGACTGGTGCAGCCACTGTGGAGAACAGTATGGAGTTTCCTCAAAAAATTAAAAATGAAACTCCCATTTGACCCAATAATCCCACTTCTAGGAATATATCCCAAGAAATCAAAACACCAATCAGAAAGGATATATGCAACCCTATGTTCATAGCAGCACAATTTTCAATAGCAAAGATTTGGAAATAGCCTAAATGCCCATCATCAGATGAGTGGATTAAGAAACTATGGTACATCTACACAATGGAATACTACACTGCTGTAAAAAAGAAAGAACTCTTACCATTTACAACAGCATGGATGGACCTGGAGAGCATTATGCTAAGCAAGCTAAGCCAGTCAGAGAAAGATAAATATCACATGGTCTCACTCATTTGTGGAATATATTGAACGACATAAACTGATGAACAAAAATAGATCCAGAGACATAGAAACATTGAACAGACCGCCAAACCTCAGAGGAAAGGCAGGGGAGGGTGGAAGTGGGGAGGGTAAGTAATCAACCAAAGAACTTGTATGCATCCAGATAAGCATAACCAATGGACACAGACACTAAGGAGGCGAGGGCATGTGTTGCGGGGCGCGAGTGGCCAGGGAGAGGTCAATGGGAGAAAAAGGAGCCATATATAATACTTTCAACAATAAAGACTTTAAATTTAAAAAAAAAAAAAAAAAGGAATACTGCCTGGCCGGGGTGGCTCAGTGGTTGAGCATCGACCTATGGACCAGGAGGTTACCATTCGATTCCCAGTAAGGGCTCATGCCTGGGTTGTGGGCTTGATCCTTAGTTGGGGTTGTGCAGGTGACAGCCAATCAGTGATTCTTTCTCTTCATTGATGTTTCTCTCTCTCTCTCTCTCCCTCTCCCTTCCTCTCTGAAATCAATAAAAAATATATTTTTAAAAAAGGAAATACACCCCTGGCCAATTTGGCTCGATGGATGGAGTGTCGGCCTGCGGACTTGGGGGGGGGGGGGGGTGTCCCAAGATCGATTCCGGTCAAGGGCACATGCCCAGGTAGTGGGCTTGGTCCCCAGTGGGGGGTGTGCAGGAGGCAGCCAGTTGATGATTCTCTCTCATCATTGATGTTTCCATCTCTCTCTCCCTCTTCCTTCTTCTCTGAAATCAATAAAAATATTTTTTTTTAAAAAAAAAGGAAATACAGTTGACCCTTGAACAATGCAGGGAGGTGGGGTGCTGACCTCCCACATAAATGAAAATCCATATACAACTAACATACAGGGGAAAGAGGAACATGTCAAATGACACCATGGGAAGATCAGCAAAATCCAGACCGTGGGAAACTCTACAGTTTCTTCATCAAATATATCACAAGGGGAAAGTGGGGAGGGGAGGAAGAGCCTAAGGATGAAAAGAGATCTAAGAAACACATCAAACTTTGGCAAAGTGGGGGCCTTATTTGGACCCTGATTTTAAACAAAATAATCTTAAAAGTCAGAAATTGTGCAGTGACTAATATTTGGTGATATGAAGCAATTATTATAATTTTAAGTGTGATAATGGTATGGCTATGTTTAAAGAAGCATCTTTCCTTTTAGAGATAATTACTGAAATTCTTGCAGATAAAATAAAAAAGCACTTCACAAAAATCACATGTACATTATGATCCTAACTCTGATCAAGAAAAGATGTATAGAATATAGGCCTAGAAAAAAAAGACTGAAAGATAATATTAACGGTTGTCAATCTCTCTGTGTATCAGATATTATGCTGCAGTAACAAATGACCCCCAAATATCAGGGACTTACAACAATACATGTTATTTCTCACTCATATTACATGTCCTTCACTGGGCTCTTCATTCCAAGACCCAGGACTTTGCAAAAGTCCTGAACTAAAGTATGCCAGTCTTGTGACAGGAGAAAAAGGATGGCTCTTAGCACTTTTGCTCAGAGGTGGTGCATGCCACTCATACCCATTCACACTGAGCTGACCAGGGTAAGTCTTGTGGCAAAATTTGTTGTCAAGGAAATAGTAATCCTCCCACAGAAACTGGTTCCATAGCAATGGACAGTGAATGTGTTATATAAATAATATAAGGCACCCTACTTGCTAATAAGACTATGATAATTTTTAAATTTTGTTTATTTATATACTTTTTATTTTATTTTATTAATCCTCACCCAAAGAGTGAGGATAATTTTTCCATTGATTTTTAGAGTGGAAGGGGGCGGGGGGGAGAGAGGGAGAGAGAGAGAGAGAGAGAGAGAGAGAGAGACATCAATTGGTTGCCTCCCACACTCACCCCGACTCGGGGCAGGGATTGAACCTGCAACCCAGGTACATGCCCTTAATTAGGAATTGAACCCTCAACTCTCTGGTGTGCAGGCCAGCACTCTAACCACTAAGCAATGCTGGCCAGGGCTATTTATGTACTTTTGAAATCTTCCAACATGAATAAGTAACACCATTGCAATGAAAATTAATTTGTAAAATTGATTGGCTTTTGTGTCTTATTTTTCAATTATCATCATCCTCATAATATGAGCCCCATGTGTATATATAGCCTTTTACAGCTTACAGAGCACTGTCATATGCGTTGTTATTTTAATATTCATTTTACAAATGAGATGTCTCAAATGCATCAGTTCATTCCTATTCATTGCTCTCTGTAGCTTACTTTGAACAAGTCCAATCTCCTACCTCCCTCCTGTCCACTGACCCCTTATAAGGTCAAGTTCTCAATGTTCTTGAGTTGATCAAGTAGCAGAAGATTGGAAAAAGGGAGGCACCCAGGGAGGGCTGGTCTGAAGATAGGTGAGAGTATAGACGGGCAGGCCTGCTGAGAAGACAGCTCTAGTGGCAGGACCTGGGGGTGGCAGGGTTGTGGGCCAGAAGGGTGGGGGTGGGCACAGGACTTAGAGTGGACCATGTTGACTTAGGTTTTGCCCTTCACGCCAGAGCAATCTAAGGATACACATCCCTGGTTGTTTGGATCATTTCCAATTACAAAATATTATCTTTCCACATCACATCACACTTTCCAATTGTCAGTTTAGAAAGCACTGACTGAGGGTCAATGCAACGTTGAAGAAGGCCTGAATTCTGCTTCAAACCACCCTGTCTGCTGGTCCCAACCACCTGCAGATCTGCTCCTCGCATGAGCAACTGTGGAAACGGTTGAGACTGAGAATTCTAACACCTGTTCAGTTGTTCGCAGATTTTCAGTTCAAAGAGTAAAAATACACAACTGAGACCAAGCCTCACTGAGCCCTCAGAACATGTAACCAGAGCGCTTTGTGGCCCTGCCCACAGAGACGTCGCTGGGGGCTGAAAGGGAACTCACTTATGTGGTAGCCTCCAGAGCAAGACAGCAGGTACGCCATGCCAGAGTTTGCGTGAGAAGAAGATGATGTGAAAACCAAATCGATTTTCTAAATATGTAGACTGTCTCTGAGAGGCCACCTAAGAACCTGGTAACAGCGATTGCCTCTGGGGAGGGGACCTAGTGGCTGGGTTCAGGGTAAAGAGGAAGAATTACTTTTCACTGTTTACCTTTCTGTACCCCCTTAAATTATGTGCCATGAGGAGGAATTCGCTATTTAAAATAAAGTAACTTTCTCATGAATAGAGGAAACACTACAAGGGAACACATCAAAATGCTAACCGTGGTTACTGCAAATGCAGCTTTGGGAAGTTACCAATTTGTTTTTTAGACTTTTCTGTATAGACCAAGTTTTCTACATTGAGCATGAAGTTGCTTTTAAAATCAGAAATAAATACTGTCTTGCAATCTCAAGTACACATTGAGATAATAAAAATCTAAAAAAAAACCACCACACAACAAAAAACATAAAGAGAACCTACAATGTGCCAACCCCTTTATAGTAACTAGATCATTCCCCCTCACAACAACACTATAAAGTAGATAGTTATTACCATTCCTGTTTTATAGATGAGGAAAACAGACTCAGAGAAGTTAAGTCATTTCCTGAGAGATTTATAAATAATAACAAGTAGAGCTAAAATTTGGAACTGTCTTACCTGGTTCCAGAAATGCATGTTTTTACATTATTTCAAGCTGCCTCCAGTCAACTAATGTGTGCACAGGACGGCAGCTTTGCAGATGCCAAACATCATCAATTTGCACGCCTCTCCGGAGAGCTAAGCTGATCTAATCTGCCCAGATTCGGGAAGGGCTGGCCAACAAGATGCCAATTCCTGCCCCTGCCTGATGACTATTGATGAGCAAAGAAGGAAACCAGGAAGGAGAATCGAATCAAGTACCAAAGTTCACATTTGTAAGAAGCTTTGATCTAAGTGTGTCTCCCCCCACTCAGAACCATGCATGCATCATTCATCCACATGTCCATTTCCCAAATGTGTACTGAGCATCTACGTGCTAGGCTCTCAGCTAGTGCTGGGGGTACAGCGGTGAGCGGAAAGAGACACCAGTGCTCACCGAAACTGTCAAACCAGTGGGAGACGTGAGCAGTGATCAAATAATCACACAGGTGCAAAGTTACTGCTGTGATATATGTCCAGTGATCCCACTGCCTGAAATTGAAGCAAGTCCTACTTCTACCTCTCCAGCCGTACACACTCTAAGCTGTCAACCAGGCTCTCCCTGCTGGAACCCCTCCACACTCAGACCTGTCTACTCACTTCTCCAAACATCCCTAAGCTTACCTATCCCAGTGCCTTTGCCATTCGTTTGGCCCCAACCAGCTTCTCCCTCATCACTAGTTGCTAAAATCCTGTTCTCCTCAACTGGGCAAGTTTGATTCCAGGGTCCCACACACACACACACAAAAAGGACTCAGAATAGCTTCCCCCTTAAAAGGAGGGAACCTTTAAGATTACCTCAAGAAGGAGGAAGAAGTGAGTAGCATAACCATCACCTTATCTACACAGAGTGTTTTCTTCATTCAGGGTTAAATCCAGGACCAGTGGGTGGGCTCCAGCGAGTCTCTGAACCCCTCACAAACATTTGTTTGCACATGTGCCATTTTCCTGGGAACTGAGTTTGCAAGAGACACTGTGAGTTGCTCTCTAGTATCCATCCACCTGAGCACAAAGTCGACACGAGGGAGAGCCAGGCTGAGAGAGGACCAGAGAGTCTTACACAGACTGTGCTTGAAGCCTTCCCTGCCTCTGGACATTTTTAATGCTGGATCAATACTTGTTTAAGAAGAAAGAAGGAGAATAGAAGGAAAGGAAAGTGGGGGCAGGCGGGAGTAAGGAGAAATCCCACCTATTCATGAAGTTCCTTCTCAGAAGCCACTCTTCCTTCATCGTTTCTCCCAACCTGGAGTCAATTCCTCCCTCCTCTGTGCCTCACTGGGCACTCACATACCCTTTTGTGGAGCACCAATTACGTTTCTGCCTGTACTGTGGTCAAGCATCTCAAGGGAAGGTACTAGGCTATACTTATGTTTTTACTTCCACCATCATCTAGCACAAACTCTGACAAAAGAAGGGAAAGGATGGAAGGAGAGAGAGAGAGAGAGAGAGAGAGAGAGAGAGAGAGAGAGAGAGAGAGAGAGAGAGAGAGAATATTTTGCAGGTGCCTAATATGTACAAACATCTGTGGTAGAGACTTTCCCACCCATTATTTTACTTAATGAATAAATTGTATTTCTTACCTAATATATTTTAGCAAGTAATAATGAGATAGATATTAGTATCACCATTTGTACAGAGACTGAAATAGAGGATTCAGAGTTAAGTGTGTTGCCCAAGTTCACACAGCTGGTGGGTGGTAGAGATGATACTGAGATCAGCTAGCTAACTTCACACGGGGCATTACACTGCCTGTGACTGTTGCATTGTTGAACTAACACAATTCCAGGAGAGTCTGAAGAGGCCTTATGAGGACAAGGATGAGTGGGGATCTCCAAGTTGCCTACACCCCCCCCCCAAATATGACTCCATAAGCACTTTTAAATGTTCGGGGTGTAAGGCAGCATCATGTGATCCTAACCAATGGCTGGGAAGCTGCTGATGCACAGGGCAGTCAAGGGGACAAGAAATTGGTTTGTTTAAAAAAATAATTTTTTTTCTTCTTCATATTCAAGATTGTTTAAGACTTTAGGGCATATTTTCTGTCTCAGCCTGTCCCAGTGGCACATGAACTTGTTTATTAAAGCTGAGCAATGACAGCTAATGGCAACAGACAACCAACTTCCTGTTTGGGGAACATGTGAGCATAAGGTTACAGCCAGGCACCTGACCCTCAAACAAGGAGACTAAAAATACAATCAAAGAAAACCACTTGAGACATGGCTGCAGTTCCCATGAGAAGTGTCTGCCTCAAAGAGAATGCACCCCTGCCCTCTTCACCACCCCTCCTCTGCTTCCCTTCATGCTCTCCACAACGGGGATCCTCAGGGTTCAGCAATGGAATTCCACATCTCCCCAGAGGTTCCTTCACATCCACTCCCGAATAACTGAAGACCTCTTCTGGTCCAAAGGATGTGTAAAGACATTGATATTCTTACCCTTACGCCCCAACAAATCAGTGTATGTGAAGACTTTATAAGCTGAATTTTAATAAAATTCAAATGTACTTGAAAGTGTTTCTGAATTCATTGTAAAATTTTTGTCACCATTTTTCTTCTCAGACAACAGATAACTAAAAGTAAAGCTACTCTCCTGTCAGTTCTGTGTTGGTGTTAAAGAGGGATCTTCATATTTAAAAATTATAAATCACCACGTATCCTGTCTTCCATCCTTTATCCTTGCCTCTCCCTCTCTCTCAGGTGGTGCACCCACCTCAGTCTCTGTCAGAATGTGCTCCCCAACACCATAGATGCCCTCTGCTCCCTTAAGACTTTCAATCCTTGGTCTAGACTTGGCTGAGAGGTCTGTGGTTCCTGGAAGCCGTATAGGGTAGGTAGGAAAGGCAGAAGCTAAGACTTGCAAATGGTCCACTCACTAAGGTGGGGCTGGTGCCAAGGGACTGAGGCAACTACAGAGGTGACTTGACCCAGAATAGGAATCAGAGAAAAAGAAAAGGGGGCAGTGCCCAAGGTTGTAGCAACATGGATTTTCATTACAACTAAAACTCCCCCATCCCACTTTCTGAATTCCACAACCAATGGGCAGCAACCAGGCATCCTAGGCTTACTTACCTGGGACGGATGGTAGGGTAGACAACAGAAGACAACTTCAACTTTGAGTTTCTAATACACTTTCAGAACTTATACTATAAAAATAGTTTGAAACATCAATTAGGGGTAACATCTGGGCCCTTTGAGTTTCAAAAGCCAGAATCCTAAGTTATAAAGTTTATGCCAAAACAGTAGAAGTAGAAGTGTGGAAGATAATGTAAGTCAGCTTTTCCCACATGGGAGGAGTTAACAATTCCCAGACCCGGATGAGAGGGGAGAAAGAGTCTAGTAACAGAGTGAGAAACAGGTGTGGGTCCCTGACATGATGTCCTGTCTCCCAACTCAGGCCAAAATTCCAGAGTTAGGGGGATACTGAAAGCCCCCTAAAGGTTGTGGATCTTAGGATAAAAGAATGTACATCTCCACTGCTGAGATGAAATCAGAAATGCAGCAGTACCACATAGCTGCAGCAGAAGAGAAACTGGAGTGAGCTGTTTCTAGACGAAGGAGGCCTATGGCAGTCGCTCCAGATTAGCACAGGAGAGTAGATGGAAGTTCCTTGGGTGTCCCTGAGAGGGGCTCAGAAGTAGCTGAGAGGACTGGCAGACCCAGAGAAGCCTTACAAAAGGACAAAGAGAATACCAAGTGATCAATAGGACTGATGGCCAGAACCAGGTGGGACTAAGGACTTTCCGTTGATGCCAATGGGGAAGGGGTCAATGACCAGAGACTGATGGGAACCCAGATACTCCAGCATGGACCAATAATAGAAATGACCATGGTAAGCCTGGTCCAAATGCCTCTTTCTATGCTGTCCTGGCACTATGTAAATGCCCCCGGAAATATAGAAGCGACCCGAATCCTGAACTGATTGAGTTTTCCAGAAGCGAGATGTCATTAAATTAACTACAATTTCTGCTACTGGTACAAGGGGAAGCTCAGGATAAAGATTAAATTTCAATGTTAGAAAAATAATAGGTTAAATCACACATTTTTTTTTGCATACCTGAGCTTTGTAGCCTAAGAGTTGGACCCTCTGTACTAATTAGAACTCAAGAACAATATGAAATTCGAAAACAGGCTAAGCTCATCCATGGTGACAGAGGCTAGAGCAGTAGCTCCCCTTGGGGAGTCCTGCTTGGGGGAAGGAACAAGAAAGCAATCTGGGAGGCCAGAATGTTCTAGATCGGGGTGGGGGGTGGGGTGGTTACATGATTGTACACACATGTAAAAAAGTCATCAAACTGTACACTCAGATGTCTGTATTTTATTTAATGTAAGTTATACCTAAAAATAAAAAGAAGCAAACATTGAGATCAAACACAGAAATGTAAAGTTAACAGAGACATTGTGGGCAGCAGTAGGCTCACTGTGGGGACACCTGGTCATCCCAAGTGTCCAAGGTTCCCCAGAGGGAATCGGGCCTGACGGGTAGCAGCTGTGCCAGTCGTGCCTCCTGACACACTCCCATCGAGCACCACTGGTTCCCATTGGGCAGCCCTCTCTGAAGGCCCCACTGCTTTCAGGATCATGGCTTGTCTCAGGCCTCGCCCTGAGGGGTGGTTTGCATAATGGAGAACACACAGGCTATCCACATCAGCAGACAGGAGTTCACTCAAGCTCTTATCTCACTGGCCGTGAAACCTGGAGCATTTACTTAATATTGCTGAATCTTATTTCCCTCCTCCATAGATTTGAGGTAAAAATACTTACCTCGGGTTAAATAAGATAGTATAGGCAAAATAGTTGTCACATAATGAATGCTCTAAAAAGGGCAACTGTCTACCCAGGACCACCATTTGTCCACCAGCCAGAACTGAAATATCATTGCTGACATGTACACATAAGGAACTGTTTGACATTGAAATTGGGACTCAAAAGAACTGTTGGCCCAGAAAGAAACTCACTACAGACTGATTCATTTGCCTCTCAGCATAACCATTATGGCTTGTCTCATTTTCGGTTCTTATAAGTGTATTTCTTGTATCTCATGATCTCACGCATCTAGGGGAAATAATGAACAACATAAACTGATGAACAAAAACAGACCCGGAGACAGGGAAGCATCAATCAGACTGTCAAACCTCAGAGGGAAGGTAGGGGAGGGTGGGGGGAAGGAGGAGAGATCAACCAAAGGACTTGTATGCATGCATATAAGCATAACCAGTGGTCACGGACAACAGGGGGGTGGGGGCATACGTGGGGAGAGGTTTGGGATGGGAATGGGGGGATGAGGACAATTATGTGATACCATAATCAATAAAGTAATTTAAAAAAATAAAAAGGGCAACTGTCACTGCTATGTGGACTGAAGAGATTAACCCTGATTGCTCAACACTTACAGTAGCCACATGGCAACAACATTGGTTGACAAAATGTGTGTGGGAGAGGGTGTATCATATAGGCAACAGGGTGATTCTATCTTGATGATGGCTAGGAAATAGTTGGGCTGGTTTCTTGCCTAAATTAACTGGCTATTCCAATGTTAATAAATCTAGGTGTCCCTGTCAATGACAAGAGAAGTTCATCTGTATCTTACAGTAATGGGACCTACTTTTTGCTAGGTGCTTGGCACTTAGTTGGTACTTAAAAATGAAGCAATTATTAGTATTAGCCTGTGGACTACTTCCTTCTCTACTCACCCATGACATTTCCAAGAGCCAGGACTGGCTTCTTAGTGTCCTCTTAAAGGAGGCAACGTAATTTTTGTTGGGGTCTTGATTAGTTTCTGAGGTCGTCTTCAGCTAGTAATGAATAAGAGCAACACATGTATACATTGACTCAACAGATATTTATGTACTGTATTCTCGGTATCGAGGAAGTCAAGAAGCCAACACAAGCCATCGGCCACTGACCACATGGCTTCCTCATCCATATAGGTTTCACCATCATTCATCCTGTCATCAGCAAAAGAAATATGAAAATAAGCAACGCCAGGACCTTCACCAAAGTCTCCACAAACTGCTACCATGATGAAAATTGTGTCCCCACTTCAGAGGGCGTTGTGGAGGCACTGCATGGGGCTTCTCAGGCCCAGGCCATGTGTCCAGGCTCCCACTCCAGCATCCCTCTTTCTTTTCTTATGGCCCTTGGGACTCAGCCTGATCTCCTTTTTCCTTCTAAGCTCCTTCTTCCTACCAGCTGCTCTGTATCTTAGGGATCCTTCTACCCAAGACTAAATGTAAGCTGAGTATGGTCTCCCTGACATCACATCTTCTTGCTGCCCTGCAAATAAGCTCAAATGCCCTTATTATTTAATGAGTGTTTTTATAATATTTTTAACTGATTTTAGAGAGAGGAAGGCAGGCAGAGAGAGAGAAACATCGTTGTGAGAGAGAAACATGGATCGGCTGCCTCCCACATGTGCCCCAACCAGGCATCAAGCCCGAAACCCTGGTAAGTGCCCTAACCTGGAATTGAACCCACAGCCCTTTGGCGTATGGGACAGACATTCCAACCAACTGAGCTACACCAGCCAGGGCTCTTTTTTTTTTTTTTTTTTTACGAGTTTTTAATAGTAAACTTGGCAAAATTCCCCAAGATTGAAAATGTTTTTACCAAGTTCTGATAGTCATTGTCCCAGGTCTATAGTTTCTGACTACCTTGCTTATTTGGGACTCATAAGCCTGAAGGTCCAGTTAAGGCAAGGAGGCCCTTTGCCTCTCTGAAGCCTTGTTGGGTGACGTTTATCTCACAATTCCCGCCTCAAGTGTGAACAGGGCACTTTCCCTTTAGGGCTTCTCTTACTTTTACCTTTCCAAAAGCTACTTAGATAAAATCCATTTCTCCCCATAGTTGGCCAATACATTATGGTCAGATTACTGAAAAATTCCTCTAGTGGGCAGATCATTCAGTACCTGCCACACTCAAAGATTCCTCCTAAAAGAAAGATACTGTCCCACCCCTGCCATAGCTGATTGGACCAATGGGTCCCTGACCCAAGGACCATCAGTCTGTTAACAGGCCAGCAACTCATGAAGTTGTCTCGTATGAAAAGCTCTTTTCAAACAGCAAAAGTGGTGATCGTCTGGGTCAACAGACCTCTCTTTATGGATGGGAGAGAAGCAATCAATGCGTAAGAGAAAGAGGCCTGAAAAGAGAAGCAGAAAATGAGGGAGAGGCTGAGTCACATCAAAGGTACAAAAGTTAAGAAACCTTTACTACTGGATGGGTGGAGAACACTAGGATAATTGGACTCCCACTGATTTCAGCTTTGGTGGATGTTCTAAAATGACAAGATAAAATGCCAACTCTAACACACTTTCTCTATCTGTAATTCTGAGTTACTGAAACTACAGCACAGTCCAGTTCATTGTACTATTCATGTATCATATGAATGTGATAAAATAAAACTTTAAATAATGGTTTCTTATCACCCTAATTCAGGAAGAAAAAAAATATCTAGGAATGGCTTAGGGAAATGTTTCCATAGTTCAGTGTCAGCTTATTTTATCCAAGGCAAAAAAACTGTCCAAAGTAAGGTAAAAATTAACTCACAAATGATGGGAATAAACCTCTATTTAATATCTATTACATATCAGGTACTTTACAAATATCACCTCATTTAATTCTCATAATAAGTCTCCCTGATAAGGCAACTATTCTTATCATCCTAATTTTACAAATGAGAAAAAGAGGCTTAAAAAATCTAAGTAACTTGTCTACAGCCACACAGCAAATAAGTGACTAAATAGGAATTTAAACCCAGGTTCTTATCACTGAAACCCATGTTCTTTCCACTCTACCACTCTGTTTTATAAGAAACCATTACAGGTAATAGCATATTTCATGTCTAAAGAGACCCCAGCAACATTACACAGCCATTGCAAAAACAGGCAGCTCTACACCTACTGACTTGTAACAATCTCCAAAATATACTGTGACACACAAAAAAAAAAAAGAAAGAAAGAAAGAAAGAAAAAACCAAGATGCAAAACCAAGTATATAGTCTGCTAACATTTGTATTTCAAAAATGGAGGCCATGAGTGAGAGTGATCCGCACATATACGCTGGTATGTGCGTGGAATAAAAAGGACAGTGAGACTGCAAACAGCGAAGAAATGTTTCACTGTCTCCCCTTTTGTGTTTCTGAATTTGGAACAGAGATGTGTTTTATCCATCCAAAAATTAATAAATTTTTAAAACCACAAAGTGATTTCAACAACCTAGGAACTTCTATCCCTTATGGTATCTTCAAGTATGAAAATATTCCCAGTTTTCTATGGCTGAGACTTCAAAGCAAAGTCTAGAAGCAAGAGAAATCAGAAAATGGGTTAACTAGATATCTAGAAGCCCACAGCATTCTTCTTGTATTTTTCATAAAAATTAACACTTACAGGAAAATGAATAAAATGGCCGCAGAGAGAAATTTATCATTTTTTTGCCTGAAAAGTGAACAAGATTTGGAAAGATCTGAGTGAAGGATTACCAGAAAAGGGGAATCAACAATAATCAGAGCTTGCTCTATCTCTCATTTGTCTCTGTCCTCCTCTCCCACCTTGCTCATTAAATCTAAACTCTCCACTGAAGCTCACCACTTGGGAGAAAATGAAAAGAAAAGGAAGAAGACAAAGAAGAAAAAACAACTTAATACCAAAATAATTTCCAGATATATAAAAGATTTAAATATCAAAGGTGTAAATGAAACAAAACTAAATGAAATTATAAGTGATTAAGTATATAATCATGCAACGGGGAAGATCTTTTTAAACATGCACACCAATGGCACAAATCATCAAGTAAATGATCAATAGATTCAACTCAACACCAGTTTTAAACTTTTCTACATAAAAAGCTATAACTAAAATTATGAGTTAAATGACCAATGGAAAATATTTGCAATGTCATTATGAAAGATTACAGTGTTTACTACCTAAAGAGTTCTCATAGCCTCTTGAAAAACTATCCAAAACTGAAAGGAGAACAAGAAACAGAAGCATAAACTCCATCCTCAATGAAACCAGGAGACACAGTAACCCCAAACCACAGACTATGAAGACTGGTGAGTGACTTTGCTGAGAGGACCGATAGAGGAACCAATTTGTCCCTCAGAACCCAAAAAAGCAGGAATATTAAAGTCCCAAGGAGCCAGAAAGGGTAGGTGGGGGCTGATAAAATGGTGTCAGTTTAAGAAGTTAAGCCTCCTGGTTTTTCTCCTCACCTAACAACTCCCACTCTCACTCCCCCTGGACAAGAAGACTTATCCTCAGGAGAAACCACATCAGAGAGGTTCTAGACTCAGGAATACTAGAAACATGACTTAACACAAGGAGGTTAAGTAAAGATTTGCACATACAGCCACACTTACACACCCAGTCAAGAACACATGTAGCTATCGTATATCCCCTAGGCTGGAGAATGAAGAACCTTATCTGGGGAAAATGAACAATCCTAGGAACAGTCCAACAGATATCGACATTTAGGGATCTCCAATGTAAAAACCTGGCAGGTCACCTGATAACCCTGGTAAAACTCTTTAGTCTACTAGCCTCCCATCCTGCTTCATGTGCACGAAGCTTCAAACCAGCATGTTAAGGCTTCAGTCTTAAAGATGAACAGCCAAGGATCAAATCATCAAAAGGATATTTGAAGAAACCCTCTCTAGTGGTTGAATGGTGTCCCCCCGCCAAAAAAAAAAAAAAAAAAAAAAAAGATGTGTGCATGTCATAATCCCCAAAACCTATAAATATTTCCTTATATGACAAAATAGTATGATTAAGTTGAAGAACTTAGGAGGAGCTTATCTGGTGGCTTCTAAATGCAATCACGTGTATCTTTATAAAATACAGACACACAAAAGAGAAGACACACAGGAGAGGAGAAGGCAATGGGACCATGAATGCAGAGATTAGAGTGGTGTGGCCACAATGAAGGGATGCCAGCAGCCAGCAGAAACTGGAAGAGGCAAAGAACAGATTTTTCCCCTAGAGACTCCAAAAGGAGTATAGCCCTGCTGACCCTTTGATTTTGAACGTCTGGCCTCCAGAACTGTGAGAGAATAAATTTCTATTGTTTCAAGACACCCAGTTTGTGGTAATTTGTTATGGTAGCAACATAACAGAAAATTGATATGCCCTCTAAGATAAAAGTTGGAGACCTAAGCAAGCAAGCTGCCATAGTGTCTCAAAATAGGAGGGGTTTGTAGGTAATTTTACATTCCTTTTGTTTGTATGCATTTCTGATTTTTCTGAAACGAGTTTTAATGTTATTGCAATTTAAAATTATTAAAAACTGCATTTGAGAAAAATAAAATCTATCTCCTTAGCCTATCATCATACAGGAACTCCCTTCAACCAGTGGGAAAACAGGGGACGTGGTTACTAGCCCCAACTTTGTCACTCAAGGCACATAGTAAGTGCTCAAAAAATTTGTATTCATTGAGCATCTATTTTGGTGTCAGATGCTATACTTGAAGCCATGACTGCTATTACTGTTATTATTGTCAGTGTTACCTGTCCATCTTTAGATGTCAGCAATCCTCTCTGGCCCTAGGAAAGGAGATTAGCATGAAGATGGCAATGGCAGCTGTGGCTGGATTGAATAATGGTGAATGGGGTGATTCTGCTCAAGGTTATTGGCCATTTGGGGGCAGGTGCTGCAGAGGGGGAGTGTGTTACCTTTTAATAGAAGGCTCAGAAAGAAACATAAAAGCTGTACTAGATAGAGGCCTCTTCCTGACATGGGGAGAACTTCCCCCCAAGTCAGATTTTTGGAGTGTTGGGTGGAGGCGATGAGGTGAGGGTGCTGAGCGTCAAGTTGCTGAACTCCTCCTCCACAAAACGAGGGGTGTTTTCCTAACAATCAGAAGCCTGAGTGTGTAAGCAGGTAAGGACAGAGAGCAGGTGAGGGACTGGGGGTGTGGGTAGTAACTAACTTGGAGATACCACCAGGAAAGGTGTGACCAGCCTTGTTGGAAGTATTTTTCTCTGTATCTTTAAAGTTCCCTGAGGTAAATGAGACAATAAAATTGGCCGCACTGCAATAAACCATTCCTCAGAATTCATCAGTGCTGTCTTATGGCTGATTTTGCTCCCTCTTTTCCTTCTTTCTTCCTTGCTGGTTTCATAAACACTGCACAGTTCCCAGCCTCAGCCAAGATAATCCCACTGCCCATGGTCTTGACCCTGGACTCCTCATTCCTTCCCTTCCCAGACTTGGTTTTCTGTTCACCTCAATTGCTGACCTAGTGATGATCCAAGAGGGTGTCACTACCTAAAGTCCCAAACCATGGACAAGGTCTGACCTGGCCTGTCCCTGGATTTATCATAAAAATCATCTTCAACCCTAGCCGGTTTGGCTCAGTGGATAGAGCGTCGACCTGCGGGCCAAAGGATCCTGGGTTTGATTCCAGTCAAGAGCATGTACCATGGTTGTAGGCTCCTCCCCTGCCCAGGCCCTGGGTGCAGGAGGCAACCAATCAATGTGTTTCTCTCACATCAATGTTTCTCTCTGTCTTTCCCTCTCTCTTCCATTCTCTCTAAAAATCAATGGAAAAATATCCTTGGGTGAGGATTAAAAAAAAGAAAAAAAATCATCTTCAGTGAGATGAACTCTGTTGTAACCCAATGGAACCAAGTTCAAAGTGTAATCTTAGACTTAGGCAAAGTTGGTTACCTGGAGATAGGAACCCTGTGATAATTGTGGATACAATTGACATCATCTATAGGTCTAATTATTCTATGAATTAAATATAGTTATTATAATTGGATTGAAACAAACATAGCCAAATGCCAACAATGAAACTTAATTCTGAGGGTTCTCTATCTCACCTTCTTTTATAGCCCTCAGGAGAGGTGCTCTTCTTTCACACCCACACAAAGTGCCGACCAGTCAAGGTTCTGCTTTCCCCAGAATCTACACACTCCTCCTCAAGAGGCTGCATGGTGTGGTGGCAAGCATGTGGCCTATGGACTCAGAGAGCCCAGGGCTCAAATCCCAGCCTTGTCGCTTATCCGCAATTTGCCTTGCTTTCCCCACACAAAAAGTTGTGCTAAGGCTTAGAAGTTAAGTATATGAACTGGTGACTTCAGGCCCTGGCTCCTACTGGGCTTCTGTAAATTATAGTCATTGATCCTGGAGTCAGGAACCAAGTGTAGGTATTAGGCACCAAGCTCCCCTGGTTTCATCACATTGAGGAGTCACTGCCTCATCTCACCAAAGAAGCATCTTCTGACTTTCAAGTAAGCACAGGCCCAGCTAATTATGTGTGTGTGTCCCAGGTACAGGCCTGAGAGCCAGTCCAGGCAGGTATCTGGGGAACCATGCAGAAGAGATCACTGAACCTGTTTGTTCACTCACCTGGAAGAGGTTAGCAGCTTCCAGGACCCGCTGGACGTTCTGCTTGGTGATCAGCGCCTTGCTGGTGTAGGTGTAGTCCAGGAGAGTGTGCATGGTCTCAGCATCAACTCCTTTGATAATGATCCTCTTCTCGTACTTTTCCTTTAAGTCATTGCAGAACATGGCCCTGAAGGAGGGACATGAGAATGTGAGTCCCACTGTGACCCTTGGTTCCAGGACTTTAAAGACCCCCTTCAGACCTGTCTGCCCCATGGAACAGATAAACGAAGTCATTCGGATGGGATCCTAATCTAATAGGATTGGTGTCATTATCAAAAGAGGAAGAGAGACCAAAACTCTCTCTCTGTCATGTGAGCACACAGTGGGCATCCATAAGCCAGGATGGGAGTCTTCACAGAAACAGACCTTGCTGGCTGGCACCATGATCTTGGACTCCTAGCCTCTAAAATTATGAGAACAGGTGCCACTATCTTCCAGCCACATCACTGAAATGGGAAGGTGCCAAAGTGGAGCCCTGGTGATGGAATGTGCATCCCAAAACTGGAAATCACTCATCAGTTCAAATTACTTGACTAGCCTACTTTTGAACCTTTTATTTTAGTTAATGAGATATTCTCCCACGGGTTCCCTCTGTCTTTCTTCCTCCATCCTTATCAACAATAATCCCCTACCCTTCTCTCCTCCCTCCTCCTCTCTCTTTCCTTCCCTCTTTCTTTCTTTTCCCCTCTTTATTATTTTTTATTTTTTTGTTAATCCTCAGCCAAGGATTTTTCCATTTGATTTTTAGAGAAAGTGGAAGAGAGAGGGAAAGACAGAGAGAAACATTGATGTGAGAGAAACACATTGGTTGGTTGCCTCCTGCTCGAACCCCAACCAGGGCCTGGGCCGGGGAGGAGCCTACAACCGAGGTACGTGCCCTTGATGGGAATCGAACCAAGGACCCTTTGGTCCGCAGGCGGATGCTGTATCCACTGAGCCAAAGCAGCTAGGGCTTTCCTTCCCTCTTTCTCCTCACAGAATATGATCATATGAAAAAAAGAGCAGATGTGAATTCTGAAATGTTAACAAACCCCAGCCTGGAACCAGAGGTGCAGTGATGTCATTTGGACCGATGGCCACTCTCTTCAGCCATAAATCCTCTTGGCCAGAGGGGCACAGAGCTGTCTACAGAAGCACACACCTTTTAAAGTGATGTCACGTAGGACTTACCTTGCTGCCTCCTGATTCCATAAAGAACCCTGCCATCAAAGCAACCACACAACTCCTTCCCAGCTCAGCCTGTCTTCCCGGGAGGCATTGGACAAGTTCACTCCCCAAGCCTCCTCTGTTTGAGTTTGTAGAGCAGCAAAGCCCAATAGAAACATAATGAGAGCCATATGTGCCATTTTAAATTTTCCAGTAACTTTATTTTTTTTAAGTAAAAAGAAGTAAAATTAATTTTAATACCCTTTATTTAATATACCTCAAATATTATCATTTCAACATGCAATAAATATTTTTAAATTATTAATGAGATAATTTACATTCTTTTTTTTTCATACTAAGTCTTCAAAATCCTTCCTGTGTATTTTATACTTAAAACACATGCCAATTCAGATGAGCCATGATACACATGCTTAGTGGCCACATGTGACTAGTGGCTACAGTATTAGATGGTGCAGCTATAGAGCATCAGTCATGAACTCTGGGGTTGAGACACCCAGATCTGCAATCATGTCAGAGGGCAAAGTGAGTGTCACCCGCATGAGTGCCACGTACATGAATATGTGAGAAACAGGACATTTAGCGGGAAAGGGTGGGCCGTGATGATGAGGTCAAATGAAGGGTCTTATCACAGAGTCCCACCAAGGTGAAATTTAGAAATGCTACCTCACCTAGAATGTGGTTTTAAGATTAGTGAAAGTTGAATTTCATTGAATCTGCATAATCTTAAAAATTCCAATGAAAACTGGAAAAGTCTAATAGGTAGATGTTTTAATATTAAATGAGGTAGACATGAAAGTTGTCTAATTCAGTGCCCTGCACTCTGAAGGGCTCTTAAAGGAAGCCTTTCCCATGTGACACAATTACTGGGGTCATCTGGACTCTTGATCGGGCTGTCACCCAGACCCAGCTTCTGAATTCTCTCTTGGACTCAGTCACTAAATAATATTTTGTCCCAGCTCAGCCCATACCTAACTGGGTCCCCCAGGAGCCAACCTTTGTGAGCTAGTGATGTTTTAGGAGCATGAGGGCAGTAGGACTGGGGAGAGGAGGAGAACAAGCAAGACAAACGTTGTATAGAAAGTCATCTTATTTTTTAATACATTTTTATTGATTTTAGAGAGAGTGGGAGAGGGATAGAGAGATAGAAACATCAATGAGAGAGAGGTGTCGGTCAGCTGCTTCCTGCAAGCTCCCCTACCCCCCAATTACAGATTGAGCCCGAAACCTGGGCATGTGCCCTGACTGGGGATCGAACTGGGGACCTCTTGGTTCATGGGTCGACACTCAACCACTGAGCCACACCAGCTGGGCTAGAAAGTCATTTTATTCTACAGGGAACCACTGAAGAATACTCTCCAGAGCTGTTAAGCTGGATGGACTGTGCTATACCAGCACCTGCTGGCATTCTCAGTTGAGGAGGTAAATTCTCAGCACTTCTGGTTTTCAGTGGGTGAGTGTTCATGTGCACAAGCAAAGGGGCTCTGGGAGCCTCGGGAGGGTGGAGAGAAGACTGCAGTAGTGGCTGTTAGCAGGTGGAGAGGGGGCTGTGGTCTGGTCTAGGCTCTAACGCTAGCTCACTGTGTGACTTTGTACAAGTGAGCAAACCTCAGTTTCCTCCTCTGTGACACAGTTTAATAATAGCCCCTATGTCAGAGAGTTGTTAGAAAGAATAAGTGAGATAATGTACACAAAGTACCCAACTCTCACTAAGGGAAAGCACTTTGGACCAGATGAGAGGATTCTTGGCAGGCTGGTGAGAGATTCTTGGGGTCGGTGGGTCAATCACATTCTGGCTTGCAACCCTCGATGCCCAAGTCCAGGCCAGAAAGTGGGTGTCAGTCATTGCATTGCTGCCCACCACCCATCCAGAGTAGAGTTAGGTACAGGCTGCACACAAACTGGTCTAGAAACATTAGTTTGGTGCCAGGCACATAGAATCTCAATAGATGTTCCTGGCAGAGAGAGGAAGGAAGTGCCCTAAAGATAGTCCCTCTCTTGCCTGCTTTAGCTCCCAAAGAGCATTTCTCTGCTCTCCTCTGAGACTTTTTAGTTGATTTTTCTGCCACTTAAATACACTCTCCTGGGCCACAAGCATCAGGCCGAACATAGATAAGGCGAAACTAAGGAGAAATTTATGTATTTCTCATGGACCAAACTCTGTGGCCTCTGCCGCTCTCCCAGGAGATCCATGGAAACACTGGGGCAAAGTTGGGACCCCATGAAATGTGCATAACCTGGGCAAGGTGGGCCACCCCTAAGTTTCCCTTTAATAACAATAATCTTTTACATTTACGTTTATAGCACTTTGTAGGGCAAACAACATTATTTTCTTTGAATATTACACCCATTTTATAGGTGATAGACTAAGGTAGAAGTTAAGTAAATTGCCCAAGACTTTACAGGTTGTCAGCAATAAAATGGGGGCCAGAACCTAGGACTCTGGGCTCTTCGTCTGGAGCTCAGCAGGGCATGAAACCAATAAAATCAGCAGGAGTTCAAGGTCATCTTTAGGGGTCAACTGAGTTTCAGCACTGAGTGAAACAGACCAAGCTTTGCTCTCTGAGAATACAGCTGAGTTAGTTGCTGACCATTTTCCCCTTAGCTTATGCAGGATATAAATTAAAAATGTGTGCAATAAAAATACTTTCTAGCCAGACACTGACCAATTCTCATGAGACTCTTGTAAAACAGAGGTAGCTATTAAAATCCTCATTTTACAGTAGAAACAGTCTTGTAGTAGGACGCCAGTTGCCCAATTCTTGAGTCAGCTCGGACCCCAAAATAGAGCTTGGGTGAGTGAGCTTATCTCCCACAACAGCCATGAAGGCATCCCAGGGCCCCAAACACTGCCTGGGTCACACCCGCCTCTGAGCTCTGCAGGCCTCACTTCTTATCTCATCCAGATATCGCCTCCTCAGAGTATCCCTCACTGACACTGCCCCCTTCTAAACAGTCACTCCCTAACATCTTTATCTCCTTTGCTTTTCTTGGTAACCTTGTCATAACTTGAAGTTATATTACATATCTGTTTGTTAACTAGTTTCATTATTGTCTCCCACTAGAATGTAAGCTGAGTGAAGACATGGGTGCCATGCTCACGACTGTATCCCTAGGGTTAGGACAGTGCCTGTAACCTAGTAGAAATTCAGTAAATATTCAGGGGGAAAATGAATAACTGAATAAATAAACTAATAAGTGAATGAATAGCCCTAGCTGGTTTGGCTCAGTGGATAGAGCATCAGCCTGCAGACTGAAGGGTCCCAGGTTCGATTCCGGTCAAGGGCACGTGCTGGGGTTGCAAGCTCGATCGCCAGTATGGGGCGTGCAGGAGGCAGCCGATCAATGATTCTCTCTCATCATTGATGTTTCTATCTCTCTATTCCTCTCCCTTCCTCTCTGGAATCAATAAAAAAAATTTTTTTTTAAGTGAATGATTAAATGAATGAACTTGTCTTTCCTAGCCCCTGGTGTTTGATTGTGCCAGGAATCTGCACCTCCGAAAATGAGCAAACACCCTTTGAAGGATGAGACTGAGGGGGCCTGCCTCCTGTGCTCTCCACCCCCACAGAGAACTTGCATCATACCCTCAGGTCCAAGGCCTGGATCTTGAAGAAGACACGCCCACACTGGAACATTCCACTTACAACTTTGATGAGCTCTCCATGCTCCTGCAGTTCCTACATGTCACCAGTTCAGAATTTTTCACCCAGCCCAAATGCCCTATGGCTCACCCTCCCCAGGCCTCCACACCTGCCTCTGAACTCTCTGCCTCCTGTACCTCTAACCCCACCACAGTCCTAAAAACCAATACCCACCTCCACCCCCCACCCCCCACTATCTCATTCCTAGACTGGCTCCACCTGCGTTGCCCCCTGCTCTGTTCTTCCTCCAAGCCCTTTACCATCCCAGGGGAACTAACTCCTCTGCATCAGGGACATATTCTGGGTTGGAGTGGCTGTAACATTGTTTGCAAACTGAGTCAAATTCTACTTAAGAATTTGTGTCCTTATGTATACAAAAGGTTAAAAATTTTTAATTAATGTGCTGCTTAATGAACACTATTGTTAAGAAAGGATTATTGGATATTAACCTAATGTGAAAAACCGATCGAAAGGGTTCTCACTGCAAAGAAAGCAAGGAGTCAGCAGATGCAAGGGTGACCTACCATGGACTGACATCATAGTCTATGATCCCAGCACCTCTAATTTAAGAACCATTGCCCTACAGAGAGATCACCTCACTTCCCAACACAAGGGCCCCTTGGCTCACCCTGAGAATGAGGGAATTAGACAAAGGTCCAGGTTCAAGGGAACAAAGGACAGGGAACAGACATGCCCTTGAAAGCCCTGCCGCCCTGTGGATTGTCCCTTTTGTCTTCTGAGATTCACTCCTAAAATTTCACCAGGCCTAGGGCTGCATCACAAATTGTAGAGAGGGGTGCCCTAACCGGTTTGGCTCAGTGGATAGAGCGTCGGCCTGCGGACTGAAGGGTCCCAGGTTCGATTCTAGTCAAGGGCATGTACCTGGGTTGTGGGTACATCCCCAGTGGGAGGTGTGGAGGCAGCTGATCGATGTTTCTCTCTCATCGATGTTTCTAACTCTCTATCCCTCTCCCTTCCTCTCTGTAAAAAATCAATAAAATATATATATATTTTTTAAATTGTAGAGAGGGGGGAGCAAGGAGGTTCAGATGGAAGCAGACCTTGTCCTGGCCCCTTAAGTCTTTCTCTAGTTTGGCTGCATAGACAGAACCCCTGCAGCTTATATTCAAGTAACATGGTTCATTAGAGCTAGTTCTGAAACAGGATGACATGCCAAAGCCTTGTTAGTAATAACGTGCAATTCTCTGTTCTGACTGCCTGTGCACATGCAAATTCCACACCCTTGGAGGGTGCCTTCAGAAAAGCATTTCGGGGTTCATGGCCATCTCTCTTTCCTACACCAGAGACATGACTAACAGCACTCTGCCATCTCTCTCCAGGGCCTGGAGGCAGCTCCTTGGACCCCTGCTGCTGGCTGAGTCTTTGCTCCAAACTGAGAGAGGAGCTGGAACTCCAGAGCTGCCCCCACCTGACTCTAAACACCATCAGACCTCTAAAGAACTGCCTTCTGCCAAGCTCCTTGCCCAACTTCACCATCCTTTAAGGACACTGCTCATGCACCTTGTGGGGACCAGAACTCCAGCCATGTTCCTATAGAACCAGAGTCCCTCTCACCCACTGGCCCATTGCTGAAGCTTCAGCATGCCATGTAACTCAGCCCGTCCAAGTTTATGAGAGAAAGCAGGGCTTGTTCTATCCTGCAAGCCCAGGATAGAACATCAATCACAACAAAGCCTGTGGTTAGGATTCCACAATGATTCAGCCACAAAGATAAATGGGCACCTCTTGTTTTGCCTGCCCAACATTTTTCCTCATTGTTTAGTAGGAGCACTCAGATTTTCCTTTGGGAACTATCCTTCCTCCAATATCAGTCTGGGGAGTTTAGATGGAGCTGGCCCCATTTCTTAGACCATGGATGAGCATGGTCCAAGTCACATATTATGCCTCCTAAGCCAAAGTGATTGAGTCATGTTTTGGCACAGGAAAAAGCTGGTCCAAGTGAGGCCACTTTTAAGAATTTTCTCTGGAATTATTGGGAAAGAGAAGGTCTCTTCCCACTGGAATTGCTGAGCTTGGAGAAATAAAAGTCTAGAGCTGCTGAATCTCTTCCTGCCTCCATGTGTGAGGACCCTCCCTGGGAGAGAAATCAACACAGAGGAAAGTAGAGCCAAGATATAAAGAGACAAACTGAGTCCTGGTGACATTATTTGAGTACAAGGATCCAATTAGGCCTGAAACCAATACTCCTGGACATTTAAATTAAGTGAGCAAATAATTGTTTTAATTCTTAAACCAGTTTGATCTGAGTATCTGACATTTGCAATGCAGAATCCTGACTGGCACACCTGACAAGAGAAACCCTGAACAACAAATGGGCCTAAATGCCAAAGAAGATTGTCTAAAAAGTGCCAGGAAAAGAAATGTTAAAATACTCTCAGTGTTGGCATATAAGGCCCTTCACAGTCTTGTCTGTCCCCTTCCCCTCCCATGAGTAGCTACACTGAACAACTAGCAGTTTCCATCGTGTGCCTCTGTTTATATCAACACCTTTGGGCTCCAGATAGGTTTTTCTATGTATGTTCTCTTGAGTCTATTTTTTAATATGTCTCCTCTTCTATTAGATTATAAAGCATCTGAAGGACAAGGGTTGTATTTTATTTCTCTCTTAATTCTTATTTACTGGACCACAGTACACACTTAATGTTTGTTGGATGGATGGATGGATGGATGGATGGATGGATGGATGGATGGATAGGTAACTACACATGCAGTGCAGTCCTGTACTTCAAGTAGGCCAAGCTGATTTGTTTATTTTACCCCACACCCTCCAATCACACATTTCTCCTCTAACTACCATGAGAATAAGTAATGAGGAGCTCCAAGACTGAGTGACCTGGAGCGAAGCATATGTTTATCCCAAGCCCTCCTGCCTGAGATTTTACATTATAAAACATGGGGTTGTTCTTCACCTTCATTTGCTTTTGTGCATCTTCCACCTCCTTGCTGGATATGAAACCTGGCTTCCCCTAACAAAACGCCACTTCCCTCACAGCCTCTTCAGTGATGTCTGGTCTGATTCTCACTTCCCACTAGGCAGGGAGCTGGGTCAGCATTGTGCTTACTGTCCACTGCCACATCCTGGCCAGGCTGTTGCCCCGGAGGCTCCTTATCACCGTCTTTTTCACCCCAGCCACGCCCCCATGCTGGCTTCCTTATGCCCTCCCAGTCATTCATTATCCAGAAGTCAAAGACCAGCCTCTGCTTAAAGATTTTTATGAGCATTCCCTGATTCTGACCACTTAGGAACGCGTGAACCTGCACAAGTTTCAATCCTCTCCCCCAAGTATTCAAATGTTGACACTTCCTCAGGCATAGATGTTATCCGTATTGTGATACATGGGTTCCAGACTTATCCCTCTGCCAGCTGCCACAGAGGAGTCTGGACTGGCAGGCCTGTTTTTTCATCCAGAGAAAAAGAGGAGGAAGACAGGAGATCCTCCAGCCAGGGAGGAATTTTAAAGCCAGAGGTGAAGAAGCAGCCACCAAGGTTGGCCTACATTCAGAGCTGCCCAGGCCAGGGCCTGCTACACTCACTAAGCCTTGCACCATAATGTCTCTATTTCTAATTGGTCCTACCAGACAGAACTTTTAATAATTTTAACCAAGGTCTCAGATCACTTTCCTGCTTATAAACTCTTCCATGGCTTCCCACTGCCTATAAGATACATTTCAAACACTTTATCTTTCAAGGTCTGACCCTACCCATTCCTCAGCTTTATTGGTCCAGACATATCCTTTACTCCAACCCTACTCTTCTGCTTCTGGTTCCCATGCTTACATTGCATGATACCTTCCCAGATGTGTATTCCTTTGCCTGGAATGCTGCCTGCCTTCTCTACCTCATTTGGTCTTTCCTGGCCAATGCCTATTCATCCCTTAAAACTCCACTCAGCTATTACCTCTTTCAGGAAGCCTTCTCTGACTGCTTTCTCTTCCGTCTGATTTAATAAGCAAAGCTCCATCGTAGCACTTATCACTTTTGACTGAAACATTGATTTATACCTGTCCTTCTCCACTAAGTGTCTGTGATTTCAAGGTCAAGCAGAAACCATAACTCATTCATCTTTGTAGACTCATTACCTGGCATAGAGTAGGCACTTAATAAATTCATGTCAATTGAATGAATACATGAATGGATAGATAAATGGAATTTCACTAACCCCACTCAGCACTACAGTACTGAAAGCTTAATATTTTGTGCCACTCCCTCCACCCAGACATTTTCACCTTAAGAGAGGTTATATACACTGAGTAGCCAGATTATTATGATCTCTGAATGCATAATAATCTGGCCACTCAGTATATATACATATATATATATATTAGAGGCCTGGTGCATGAATTCGTGCATGGGTGGGGTCCGGCCAGCCTGGCCAGGGGGGAGGGGACATGGGCAGTTGGCCGGTCTGCCTGCTGGTCGAACTCCTGGTCAAGGGAATAATTTGCATATTAGCCTTTTATTATATAGGATATACACTGAGTGGCAAGATTATTATGCATTCAGAAATCATAATAATCTGGCCACTCAGTGTAAATGACCCATTTTTCCTCAATTAAAGGCCAAATCACTGGTGGTATACTGAAGAAGTCTGGAAACAGTGTAGGTTTTCATAGCAATTACTAAGAATCCTCTTCCCCTCCATCTCCAGTTAATTTGTTAATGAGATAGACATCTTTTGCCAACCCAGCCTGCTATCCTGGGCTTTGAGGATACTACCAGTCTCTTAGAACTTTGCTAAATTTCCTAATCTCCATTCTTTTTATCTTGTGTGTGTGTGTGTTGTATTCATTAACCACACCTTCCAGGAATTATTCACTGGACATCTGTCCCTCCCTTAATTCCCTAACACCAAAATGCCCTTGATATCCAGCTCTTTATAAGCCTGAACTTACTCTACATAAAACACATCATGATCTCTTTTATTAAAAAAAATACATTTTTATTGATTTCAGAGGGGAAGGGAGAAAGAGATAGAAACATCAATGATGAGAGAGAATTATCAATCAGCTGCCTCCTGCACACCCCTACTGGGGATCGAGCCCACAACCTAAGCCTGTGCCCTTGATCAGAATCAAACCTGGGACCCTTCAGTCTGCAGGCCAACGCTCTATCCACTGAGCCAAACCAGCTAGGCCCATCATGATCTCTAGAATGCCAGTCAGCTCTTACTTGTCCCTGGACCTAAATCATTATATGTAAACCTGCTGGTAGTTAATCTTACAGCCCACCAGAAAGAGCTATGATGCAATTTTTGGGTTGATTGTGGGGTTTTTTAAATATATTTTTATTGTTGATAGTATTACAGATATCTCCCATTTCCCCCTTTACCCCAACTCCTTCCAGTCCATGCCCACCCACCTCCCCAGATCTTCACTAGAGTTTATTGTGTTTTAAAGTCACAGAATATCAACACTCCTTTGATTATTGTGGCTTTAAAGGTTTCCATAAAAAAGTTTAATGTAATAAAAGAATGCTAACCCTTAGCTGGTATAGAACATATAGGTTGCCTAAATAATATTCCTTCAAAGTAAGGGAGACTTATCTGTATACAAAAATAGCTTCACCAAAAGAACTTAAGATGGCTTATACTAAAGCAGCAGAGGTATGATAAAATACAAAACAATAGGATAAGAAATAAGGCCCAGCCCTAACCGGTTTGGCTCAGTAGATAGAGCGTCGGCCTGCGGACTAAAGGGTCCCAGGTTCGATTCTGGTTAAGGGCATGTACCTTGGTTGTGGGCACATCCCCAGGAGGTGTGCAAGAGGCAGCTGATCGATGTTTCTCTCTCATCGATGTTTTTAACTCTCTATCCCTTTCCCTTCCTCTCTGTAAAAAAATCAATAAAATATATTTTAGAAAAAAAAGAAATAAGGCCCAGCCATGGTGGCTTAGTGGTCGAGCATTAACCTATGAACCAGGAGGTCACAGTTCAGTTCCCAGTCAGAGCATTTGCCCAGGTTGCAGGCCCGATCCCCAGTCATGCAGGAGGCAGCCAATCAATGATTTTCTCTCATCATTGATGTTTCTATCTCTCTCTCCCTCTCCCTTCCTCTCTGAAATCAGTAAAGATATTTTTTAAAAGATAAGAAATAAGTAATTAAAGTAGGAGGAGAATATAACACTGAAACCTAGGCTAAAAAAAAAAAAAAGCCAATGCAATGAGCTTCCTGATAGCCAAAGCAAAACCGAAGTACAATAACTTGACTAATAAAAGAAAATAAACCAGGATTTGCTATCCCTCTTTAAAGAACATTTGTTTTCCTTTTGTCCAGTGCCTTCCCCTTCTGGGTAATATTCTGGTTCAAATGGCATACACACACACCCTCAAGTCTTTGGCCAAAGGTGGACTCTTGAATCAAGCTGGGCTGATCATTGTGCCCCACCTTTCTGGCACAGTGATTGGTCTAGGATTGGGTAATTGAATGGAGCTGGGCCAATCAGAGTCTTTCCCAGGGGTTTCAAACTGAAGCTAACCCTCCAGTTTCTCTCTGGAATCAAAGTCTCAGAGCTGCCAACAGGCAAACTCCCAAACATGTGGCAGATCCATCTGAGAAATGCCACCTGAAAGAGAAGCTGAGTGAAGGTGGAGAGAAAGCCCCTGACTGCATTCAAGGCCCTGGTTCCTCTTCCCCCTGGGCTCTGCTGCATCCTGGCCCTTCCTATGATTTGGTTATGTGGCCAGATACCTTCCTCTTTTGCCTGAGCTGATTTAAGTTGAGTTCCTATCCCTTACAACCAAAAGAATGCTGACTAATATAGAGTATTGGACAATGTGATCCTGGTGAGCTCCAAGGCAGTTTTACCAAAAGCACAGATGTTCTGCATTGGGCCAGCTTTTCCCAGGGACTGTTTGATGTTTACTATATTAGAATCTAGTTCCGTAAAGGCATTTTCATGTAGGGACGGTACGTATCCATGCCCTTGATGCAGGAATAAAGCTCAGAACTTGATATATTAATGACAAAAGTATTTAGCTGTTGTGTTTTAGTTGAGAGCTGCATTGAACATTATTCAAAAGAGGAGAAGACTGCCCTGGCTGGTTTTGTTCAGTAGGTAGAGCATCGGCTTGCATACTGAAGGGTCCCGGGTTCAATTCTGGTCAAGGGCACATGCCTGGGTTGTGGGCTCGATTCCCAGTGGGGAGTGTACAGGAGGCGGCTGATCAATGATACTCTCTCATCATTGATGTTTCTATCTCTCTCTCCCTCTTCCTTCCTCTCTGAAATCAATAAAAAAATTGAGAGAAAAAAAAGAGAAGACTAGATTTTCTGGTCTTAATTGAAAGAAGATTCACATGCCCTAGACACCAGGGATGCAGATGACAGAGATGACATTTTATTGAAAATTCGAAGGACCTGATTGCACTTCTACCCTGGGGCTGCGACCCCCACTGAGAAGGCCTTTTTTAGGATTGGAAGGCAGATCAAGAATCATAGATCTATAGTACTTACATATAACCACCTTAGTAGTTCTGCCAAAAGGAAAATATTAAAATTATAAAATACAGAGCCCAATGCTAGAAGTACAAACAATAGTTCACTGGAGTTTGCCAGGCATACCAATTGTGGCAGTAGCAATTCTCAACACTTTTGCCATTATTGAGGTTTTTAATCCAGACCCAGATGGCCTTAACCCATTCTTGTTTTCCTTTACATTAATTCTATCACCTACACTTGCTGGCTCCTTTTTAGACACCTTACATATTATGGAGGAAAAACCCAAGGATTACAACATCTAAACACAGCTTAAGAATAACCTCTCACCCACATTACTGCCATCGAGTAATTGGTTAATCCTATCTAATAAAAGAGTAATATGTAAATTGACTGCACCCCACTATACCCACAAGCCACGCCAACCAGCCAATCAGGAGCGAGTATGCAAATTAACCCAACCAAGATGGCTACAGCCACAGAGAGAGCAGGAGGGAGGCTTGGGTTGCCCCCGGCGATGGAGGAAGCCAAACTTTCCACACACCCTGGCTGGCCCAGGCCTCTGCTTAAGGCTACAAAGTTTCAATTATAGAAGATAAATAAATCCCAACAGAAATGGCTGCCACCACGGATCGAGCAGAAGGCTTAGCCCCTCTTCAGGCTACAAAGTTTCAATTGTAGAAGATAAATAAATTCCAGATACCGTATTTTCCAGCGTATAGGACGACTGGGCGTATAGAAGATTTTCCTGGGTTAAAAAGTCGTCTTATATGCCGGAAAATACAGTACCAGGGCCTCCGCTTGGGTCGACGGGGGGCATGGCCGGCCTGCAAACCACCACAGGCCCCTAGCACAGGCCGCCTCACGCCCCCAGAGAACCCCCACCCTGATCCAGGACACCCTTCAGGGCAAACTAGCTGGCCCCCACCCATGTACCAGGCCTGCATCCTATCTAATAAAAGAGTAATATGTAGATTGACCATCACTCCAACACACAAGATGGCTGCCCCATATGGTCAAAGATCCTGCCCCCATGTGGACACAAGATGGCTACCACAAGATGGCCAGCAGGGGAGGGCAGTTGGGAGGGACCAGGCCTGCAAGGGAGGGCAGTTGGGGGCAATCAAGCCTGCAGGGGAGGGCAGTTAGGGGTGACCAGGCTGGCAGAGGAGGGAAGTTGGGGGTGACTGGGCCTGCAGGGAAGGGCAGTTGGGGGGGACCCAGGCCTGCAGAGGAGAGCAGTTGGGGGGGGGGGGGGACCAGGCCTGCAGGGGAGGGCAGTTAAGGGTGACCAGGCCTTCAGGGGAGGGCAGTTAGGGGCAAACAGGCTGGCAGGGGAGCAGTTAGGCATCAATCAGGCTGGCAGGGGAGTGGTTAGGAGGTGATCAGGCTGGCAGGCAAAATCGGTTAGGGGCAATCAGGAAGGCAGGCAGGTGAGCAGTTGAGAGCCAGCATTCCTGGATTAATAGATTGTGTCCACAATACCCTCCCCATTCCTAGCCTCATGTTTGATTTTTGTAGCAAGTAGTCAAAGTCCCCTCATCATATCCTCAGGGAACCAGACCCAGAGACAGGTACTGAGGTACACGGCAGGGATCAAGCCCAGGCAGGGATTTCAACATTGGCCGCAACAAAGGAGCTTACTATTGACTCAAACTCAGCCTAGAAGCTTTTATATTTATGTAAGAGAAGCCAGTCTTCAGTAAGACTGAGAGAAGCCTAAGGACCCCTCTTTTTATCACCAGGACTCCCCTCCCTCTGTCCACTCTGGGAATCATAACATGGTTGCTCTCACAGGTCAACATCATTTATGGAGTGTGTCATAGTCATCAGTGAGTTGCTGCCCCACCAAATGGAGAGAACCACTGGTTTAAACGGAGATCCTTTGGAAGGTGGCGCCCTCCAATGACTTTGATGTGGGGACCTGTTCAACATAGCACAAATGACAGCTTTATTAGTAGTTTTATAAAACATTTTTAAAACATTAATGAGTGATAAATCTATGCTTCTCTCAATTTTTCTGCCATGAACATATTTGGACTCCTTGGCATTTGGCTCTTTGAGATTTAAGGTATGTTATGAGCTACTTTCGAAGCTTTATTCACCCTCACCCTTTTCTCAGTCTCAACTCTACATATTTTCCCAACTTCCTCATTCCACTTGAAACTTTTAAATAGGCTCTCAAAGGGAACTACATCGTCTTTGTTTACTGCCACCATGGTTTTCATATGCAGCTAGATAATAGTTGGGCAGCAGGCCCAGAGAACATGTATAGGATGATGGAAGTGAGGAAGATTCTGGAGGGAAATGGAACTGGTGGATTTTCTGGTGCATTGGACCACGTGAAAGATTATTATGGAGAGGCTGTGAACAAATGACATCCCCAAAGCAAATGGAAAAAGTGAATTGTTAATTTCAGGAAAAGCGAAAGACTTACAAGAAGGGAAATGTAATCATATCACACAATTTGGCTCAACAGGAAACAATGTTTTTAAGGACATAATGTAAACTCTTAATACAAATTTATCAAAAGAGGTGATAACATTATATTGAGAGATTATAGAGAAGAAAAGTATATGGTAAAAGAATTAAGTGTAAGTGCTAAGTCCTTATTAGACATACTAGGAATTCATAAACATCTAACACTGAGAAATCAAGAAAGAGCAATATAAGCATATTTGGTAGAAATGTAAATTTAATATCAAAATAAACAGATAAATGTTGAAAATGGTAGGGTGTGGTGGGCAAGACTGGAGTAGAGGAGGTGAAGATAAATTTTTGTTTTTTATTATAAGCCTTTAAATACTATTTGACTCTGATAACTGTTTGCATGTAATACTTTGATAAAAATAAATTTTAATTTAAAAAAATATGTGAATATTTGAAAGGCTATGAAGAGATAATTCACAGAAAAAGAACTTCTTTAAAATAAGAGAAATGCAAATTAAAACTAAATTGAAGTATTGTTTCTCATCAACCAAACTGGGGAAAAAATCCAAGTTTGAGGCCATCCTCTCTCGGCAAGGCTGTGGGGAGTATAAAATGATAGAACCCGGCAATAGCCACTAAGACTGCAGATGCATTTCTCTTTGATTCAGCAAACCCTCTTCTAGAAACGTACCCCAGACACTCTTGCGTGCCTATGAAATGACATGTGTAGAAGGTTATTCATTACAACACTGTTTGTAAAAGCAAAGGATTGAAAACAACCCAAACGCCTGTCAGTAGGTGACTGGCTAAAAAAAGTATGGTTCCATCACTTAGTGGGACATATTTATGTTCTCAATGAATAAAGATTTATTTTAAAAACCTACATAATTTTACAAGCAGCTTCCAGGCCCACCTCAGCTCCGAGGGCTGTCAGTCAGTGCCTCTCAGACAAAGCAAACGCTCTGCCCTTTCAAAGGCTGAGCATAAAGGGAACTTGGCTCTCAACCCCTTTCAAAATCTTAGAAACAAAGCAAAACGGGCAGTGAGGCAATGTCAGAGTTAACGTCGGTCCAGGTTCAGATCCCTCTTGGCCCTTTGTTAACGGAGACACTCGGGCCTTGGTTCCTCATCTGTAAACGAGGGCGACATTCCCTCCCTCCCAGGGTTGTTGTGGGACAGTGTAGGGGGCCCCGGGGGCCTGGCCCTCAATGAGTGCTCAACAGAAGTTGTTATTAATAGTAGTACCAGCAAAAGGAGTCCTGTCTCCAGGATGAATGTGTTCAGGAGAAGAGGACAATCATTTTGGAAATACCAAGATAAGAATCAAGGCACTGTGCTGAAGGAAAGAAGAGAAGGAATTTCCCTTCATGACCAGGCAGTTTTGGAAGAGACTCTTCAACCACAGGCAGAAACGTGCGCCATGTGGGCACCTCCAGCTTCTCGTTGCCTCCACTTCCTCAGGGGACTGGCAGAGTCTTTCCTTCCCTAAGCAGCCTACACAGCAGGATGGGGAGGACTCGCACCCCTCCCCCACCCCTCTGTTTAGGATGAGAATCCCAAGGCTCAGAGAAGCCACTGATGTACTCGAGAGCACACAGCCAGCAGTCCTGTTCCACAGCCGGGAGGGTACACATTTTAGGATAGCGTTTTCCAGCGATTCAAAAGAGAAAGCATAATTCTAAAAGTGAGTACTCGGGCCACAGAGCTAAGTTAACTTTCATTCACTTCTCAACGGGGTTGTGATCAATGTGAAAGCACATGGTCAATATTGGTGGAGTAAGGAATGTGTTTATCATGCCAACCCATCGTTATAGCTGGGCCTATGCTTTACCTTTTATATGCTTCCTGTGGAATGAAGCCCAAAATTTAGTAGCAGTTTGTACTGGAGTAAAAACAAGTATTTCCAGAATGTGCCCAATCCCTGCTCCAACAACGACCAGACATGTAATACTGGGTTGCTATTTCCTCCTGGGTAAAAGGGCATATCAGCCACCTTCATTGTGCTGTTGCCAAAATAAAATCAGGTAACTGTCTGTCTGGCACTTAGCAAGCACCACTTCCCACAAGCCCAGCCCTCCACTTGCCTTGTCTACATACGGGGTTTAATCAGTTCCACAACAACCTCCTGACCCTGTTCTTTGAATTCCAAAGAAAAATATTCCCATAAGCATCTCAAAAAAATTTTTTTTAAGAAAACACTTTGATGATATGTACAAAGGTAAATAGTTTTTCATTTCCTCAGCCAGAAACAAGAGTTAAGAACAATCTCTCTGAGAAGAATTATAAGGGTATTTCTTTTTCAAATTCCCCAAATACCTCTTCATCCATATTTCCTTTGGGGACCAGTTCCCACCATGTCTACATTAATCTGGATCTAGCTGTATCCACTGGGTTCCTGATTCTCCCCCATTCCTACCCTAGGCATTTGCTCATGGTAACCACTCAACAATTGGTTCTTGTTTCACCAAGCAGAATGAGGTGACAAATTTCCACAGAGTTACAGAGATAGTATATAGGTGCTATATACTAGGTGTGTGTGTCTCAGATTTCATTACCACAACAATCCCATCTTACAGACAACAAAACAGAAACTTAGAGCATTGAGTGACTTGCATCAAGTCCCATGGTCAGGAAGGAGCAGAGTGGCATGCAGTCCAGGCCTCCGGGTTTGTTGTAACCGGGAGCCTCTCTCTTCTAAAGCACCTTTGTAACAGCTTTCCCTTCTCACCCACCCCCTCAGCACAAACAGAAATCCCTAATTTTCAGCGAGTCATTTGAAAACTGCAAAGGAGGGGCCATATCCTTATCTCTACCTCTATTGGTGAAAAATACAACATCATGTTTCCAACATACTAGTCAGACCAAAGCGGGGGAAAATCCCCATGACTTCAGTAATTTTCCATCCTTTGGAACAAGGACACATCACACAGAAGATTTACCAAAATATATAAACATTGCTTTTAAGTAATACTAATCTCTTAACGTGGCTTAAATTCTAAAATCTAAGGTCGAATAGCTTTCTTTCTTGTATCTTGACTAGACACACAAGCCTAAATAGATATACAAACCATAAATTCAACAGCCAACTCGTTAGATTGGGCTCTCACATAAATACAGAGATTCCTGATAAGTTGCACCCCAATTTGACCCTGGTCTGAGGCGTGCTGACCTGAAATAGTTGCTGGCCGCAGCAAGCACCACGCGGTGGCAGGAGAATTCCTGAATGTCCACACACAAGATGACATCTGTCAGAGCATTTTCCACTCGGAGGGTCTCCAGGCCATTCTGCAGAATTAAGGAGAGTCCCGTGTCGTCAAATTTTGCCTTATCACCATTTAAGATTTCTACCAGGTCTCCCCTTTTCTGGGAGGGTTCATCTGCAGGAGGTGCCAGTGGCTCTTCCAAACTTTTCTCTACCACGTCGCCCATAGTCCAGATGCCCCTTTGTCCTGCCATCAACATCCAGACTGGAGAAGCGCCCAAGTTTCAGGCAGGTCACATTGCAGAAGCTGAGCGGATTTCCTGTGTAGGGCCCTGCACTTATCACCAGCTGTCACACACGCATAACAGGAAGTCTCGCACTTTCTCATCCTGTTACTACAAACGCCAATAATGTCTATTCTTCTTCTTTCTGTGAATATTCACAAGGGTAGACGTTACTTAGAACGGGGTGTGTAGGAAGGGGCTCCGGGAGGGGAGGGGTGGCTTCTTAGAGTCAGCTTAGTGTTGTGCAGTTATTTTGGTCCACCTCCCCCCTCATATCCGTAAGCAGGAAGCCTCTGGTTCTGGTTATTACATTTGTGCTCCTGGTGCTTCTGTAACTGAAGCTGTCCATGAGGAGATGGGCAGGGGGCGCTCTACCGTTCTCCCCCGCCATCCTCCCAGGAGTCTAAGACCCCACGGTGAGCCCCACAGAGTCTCTTGGGAACCTTGGAAAACATGCTTATCTCTGGCATTCTCGTTTCTATCAGCACCGCACATCTTCAGTCTTTGCCTTCCTCCCTGCTCAGGGGAAAACAATGTCATGGCAAATATTAACATTTCCCACCCCACTTTCCAAAATGTCTGTTGTTTCAGATATGCGGGGCAGAGGAGTAGTCTCCAGAAACTCCATCCCCAGGGTCTTCTCTCACAGAAGACCAATCAGGATAAGTCTTCGGATTGCCTTAGCAAGTCTCTAACCAGCCTGATCTCACCCAGCATCTATTGGCCATGCATCTAGCAGTGGATCATGAAACATTTCCATTACCTCTGCAGGTCTCCACTGAATAGTAATACTATCTTTTATTATTCAACGTCCACTATATCCTAGGACAGTTTTAGAAGTTAGTGTATTTTAATCTTTGTAACAACCCACTGGGGGTAGATATGACTTTCCTCATTTTACAGCTAAGGAAACTGAAGCTCTGCTCCAGTGAGTGGCAGGGCCCCGTTTCATTGGGCTCCAAGGCCACTCTTTTCTCCGCCACCATCAGGCTCTCAGAGCTGCAACATCATGTTGACCCTAACTCCTGAGTCTCCCACGGAGAGAACTGCAAGGCCTGCCTGCCATGGCTACACTATCCTGGTGCCTTGCTAAAGTGGCCTTACTGTCTCACTCCTGCTCTCACTCGCCTTCTAGATGTGGGGAGCACTACCAGGCCTCCTGATCCACAGGAATTCGATCCTCTCACTGTCCTGCTCAGTGGTGATTGAGCCCGCTCCAGGAGTCCTGATTGTGCCTCAGCTCTTCTTCTCTCCCATAGAGTTACTCTTAAAATCAGGATCTTTGGTCCTACCTGGTTTGGCTCAGTGGATAGAGCATTGGCCTGTGGACTGAAGGGTCCCGGGTTCAATTCTGGTCAAGGGCAATGCCTGGGTTGCAGGCTCAATCCCCAGTAGGGGGCATTCAGGAGGCAACAGATCAATGATTCTCTCTCATCATTGATGTTTCTATCTCTCTCTCCCTCTTCTTTCCTCTCTGAAATTAATAAAAAGATATTTTTAAAGGCACATATTCCCATTAATATATATTTTAAAAAATCAAGGTCTTTGATATTCCCCCAAACTTGCTCTTTATTTAGAGCTCTGTCAATCAAGATGATTCGGGCTTCAATAACAGAGTATCCCATCAAAAGTGGGTCTCATGCCCGGCCAGCATGGCTCAATAGTTGAGCATCAACCTATCAACAGGAGATCACAGTTTGATTCCAGGTCAGGGCATTTCCCTGGGTTGCAGGCTCGATCCCCAGTGTGGGTCATGCAGGAGGAAGCCAATCAATGATTCTCTCTCATCATTGATGTTTCTCTCTTTCTTTCCCTCTCCCTTCCTCTCTGAAATCAATTTTATATATATACTCGAGGCCCGTTGCATGAAATTCGTGCATGGGGGGGGCGGGTCCCTCAGCCTGGCCTGCACCCTCTCCAATCCATGACCCCTTGGGGGATGTCTGACTGCAGTCGGACATCCCTCTTGCAATCCGGGACCTCTAGCTCCTTACCGCTCACCTGCCTGCCTGCCTGATCATCCCTAACCACTCTGCCTGCCTGCCTGATCACCCCTAACTGCTCTCCCCTCCCAACCTGATCGCCCCTGACTGCCTCTGCCTCAGCCCCGCCAATGTGGCTTTGTCCAGAAGAACGTCTGGTCTAATTAGCATATTACCCTTTTATTAGTATAGATATTTTTAAAGTGGGTCTCACATTACAGGAAGCCAGATGTTTGGAGTCCCAAGTTGATCCAAAAGCCTAGTAATGCATCAAGGACACGAGATTTTTTCATCTTTCCATTCTATCACCCTCAATGTGATCCACTACTAGATGTATGACCAATAGGTGCTGGGTGAGATCAGTACCAAACACCATGTTTTCATACAACTAATCTATTCCAATATCAAGAAGTAAAAGAGCAGGCCTCTTCTCCTCCATCACTCTCTTTTTACCAGAGAGAAAATATTTCCTTAAATCCTCATCAGATTTCTAGGCTACTTGTCCACTTCACACCAAACACCTGGAAATATAAATGCAATACCATGATTGGCTTGAACCAAACTTGATTTGTCCACTGAGACTAGCCCACCTTCCCTAAGATCTAATAGCTGAATACAATCAGGGTCTGTTAGCACAGAAGAGGGAAAAAGGCTGGTGTACAGTTAACCTCCTGTGCCTGCCACAAAGACACACATAACCTTAACTCTCCCTGCAGGTCTTGGCTGGGAGGAACTCAAATTGTAAACAACATTGGCCATATTCAGCTCCACCCCAATCACCCAAAATAAAGCAAATTTAAAAATAAAACTTCAATTCTTTATTCATGATGAATCCGTTCCCTTCTTATTTTCCATATACTTTCCAAGCCCACCCATCCCATCCCCTGATACAAACAGATAACTGTTACCCTCCCCACAACCTCTCATTTCCTAGTAAGCAAGCACACACCTGTGGTATAAGATATTCACAATTATATTTTAGTGCAAAGGTAAAAAACACAATTGGATGGGCATTTATGTCAACCTGGATATGCTCTAAGATTCAGCATGAACTGGTAAATATTCTCTATAGCTACAGGCAGAATGATTGCTCTGTGAAAGCTTTATTTTCCCTGCTAGGCAACAAAATGTACAAGCCATTGGCAAAAAGCTTTATTAATGAGAAAACTATTTACTTATATCTTACTAAGTTAGTTGGCTTTATGATGCTTATAAGCTGTAGATTCTGTCCCCATACAAGTGGATAGCTTTACTCAAGGAAAATCTTAATTCCTAAGGCCACGGATTGTCCCCTCTAACTCCAGTCAACTGTCTTCTCTAATACAAATTATAATGATAGAAACAAGCCTTAAGTCAGCCACAGAGGAAGAGCCGCTGTTCCCTCATGTTAACTTATTGCTACAATGATCATCTATTGAGCATCAGCTGTGTTCCAGGAGCTATGAGAGTCACTTTAGGAACACTAATGCACTTAATCTTCCCACTAATCCAGTGCAATTGAGTGCTGTGATCTCTATTTCAGAGACAGGAAAGCAGATCAAGTCACATAATTGTAGCACAAAATATCAGTGTCACATCCATATCCCCTTAGCCCACCCTGGAATTCAAAAGCATACGCTCCAAAAGCATCACTCTGCCTGAGAGCGTTCTCTGGCTACAAGAAAATGTCAGTTCACCAGAAGTGCTGGAGAGTTAATGCCCCACAGTGACCTTCAACTGTGGGCCAGGAGTTGGTAGATAAGTAGGCTAGCTTCCTTGTCTCTAGGTGGGACAATGAAGTGTGTTCTACACTGTCTGTCAGAGGACTCCCAGAATGCTGAGCTCCAGTTGCCCATAGTAGTGACCTACTCATCCTCTCAGGGCTTCCCAGCCTTTCCATCTCACTTCCCCACCCCATCACTGTGCTTCCCAAATAAACTACTTGCATCCAATCCTTGTCTTAAGGCCTGCTTGGGGGTGGGAGGTGGGGGTGCAAATTAAGGCACATAGCTACTCAGTGGCAGAATCAAGATTTGAACTCAGATCTGGCTAATTCTAAAACCTATGCTTTTCAGACCCCAACAGAATCCCAGTCCCAAGAAGAGGCTTTCCCAGAAACACTCCAAGGCAACTGTGACTTTGATCCATCACAGTCAAGGGATTTATCTCTTTCCACCAACCTAGCAATGTCCAGTCAGCTCTGGCTACTGCTCTTTGCTGCACACCGTGATGCTCAAGGGGCTAATTCATCACTGACATAAGGACTTCACAAAGCCAACTAGACCATTGCCTGCCCTTCTAGTCACAATTTCAATGGCACCAACGCATCACTAGCTGCCCCTGCAGTGCCTCTGGGCCTCTGCCTGCCACATTTGCCAGGGCACTCTGCCCTAAGCACCACCATTGCCTCTCTCCCAGAGAAGCAGAGGAACCCCCTTTTCCTTTTCTGATGTTAGTAGAAAGGTCAAAGGGGCTCATCTTGACATCCTTTATTTTCTGCTTCTCAGAATCTTTGAGTTGCTGCTCTTCCACACCCCCATATGGGGGCTATCACTACATATGGAATTAACACACTGTATGGGAGCCATCTATTGCCCTATACAAGCCAAGCAAGTCCTCTATTCCCCTACACAGAAACCTCTCTTTCCTGATTCACAGTCTGTGAATAAGGGGGCAGTGAGAGATACTTCTGAAAGATTTATAAAATAATTCAGGAAGGTGGCTGGAAACAAGATAAAAATATTAATAAGTGTTTCCCAGTATACCAACAATAGCCAGTTAAAAATGTAATGGAAAAATAATGCTATTCACGATGGTAATAAAGCATATACAAATGCCTAGGAATAGCCTCCACAAGGAATGTAAGATAAAACTAACAAACTTTACTAAGAAATTTAAAACAAAAATTAAATAAATATACCAAATGGGAATATGCCAAATGGAAACAAAAGAACAAAACCTCTACTGTGACACACTTTCTCTCCATCCCAGACTATCACCAGTCTTCCACCAAATATATTTAAAATAAAAGTGTAGTATACATTACATGCATGAGTTAAGCTGTATGGTGTTTATAAGGGTATGTGTGCCTTATAATAATTCATTAAGCTATATATTTTTATTTGTCATTTCCTATATCTATACTTTCACACAAAAAAGGTAATAGTAATAATAGTAACAATAGTCACCATTTATTGAACATCTACCAGAAGCAAGAAGCAATGGCTTTGCCAACCATTAGCTCTTTTAATGCTTACAATAATCCTTTGAAGTAGGTATCACTGTTCTTCAACTTAAGCCTAAGGGGAACTGAGGCTAATAGAGGGCTCATGGCTTGTTAAGGTCACACAGCTCACATATGGTCTTTCCTCTGCTCTTACTCAGCTCCTTCATCCAATGAGATGAAGTAGGATTCAAATCCCATTTGCTCTCTCCAAAGCCTGGTTCTTAACTGCAATGTTGTATTCTGTCACCGTGATGTTATAACTACATATTTTGTCTCTAAATATGCTCAAAGTGTTCTGTCTTTGAGATGTGTTTATTCCCTTTGCCTATTGTCTGTCCCCTTCTCGCCTGGTTACAGAACAATACATAGGTGTGGTACCACTTTAGTAAATTTGATGGGCACTACTAACATTTTGGACAAAATAATTCTTTGTTGGGGAAGAGGGGGCTGTCCTGTACATTGTAGGAGGTTTAGCAGCATCTTTAGCCACTATCCACCAGATACAAGTAGCATCTTCCCTCAGTTGTGTTCATCAAAAATGTCACCAGACATTGCCAAATGTCCCCCAGGTGGCAAAATCATCCTGGTTGAGAAACACTGTCCTAGATATATATCTATGAAAATTGTTAAATTGTAGTTATCTCTTGGTAGGAACATTAGCAATGCTCTTATAACCTTTTTGCTTTAATGTATATTTTGAAGTCCATTTAAATTGTTTGGGGTGGGGATGGTGGGTAATGTTATGTTTTTCTTATTACAGAAGTAATGATGCTTACTGAAGATTTAGAAAATACTAAGCAAAAAGGAGAGTCCAGACTGCCATCTCCCAGAAATACCTAGTATTGGGATTTATAAAAACAATATTAGTCATCTTCAATGGCACTAATGCCATGAAACTTTTCCTGACATCCCAGCTGTATATTCTCTCTCGTTTCCCTATATTCTCACCTTTCTTAAGGCATGAATGAATATTTCTTGATGGTGGAGCTGGTTTCTTTAGAGAAGGAAGGTGCCTCCCATGTGCAGGGTGACCAACCATCCTGGTTTGCCCAGATTGGGGGGTTTCCCAGGATGCTGAACTTTCTGGGCTAAAACTGGGATTCAGACAATTTGGCCACCCTATTTCTATGTCCTCCATGTGCCAAACACCTTGCCTATCATAGGTATTAAATAACATTTGCCCAATTAGTGTTAGAAAAGAGAAATGAATAACAATGTCCTTTGATGGGAAGGAATAGTCCTGTCTTCCCCTCATCTCATTCCCACCCCATCTTTTCACACCTACATTTCCATTTCTTGAGTACTTACTCAGCATCCTCTGAGCTAAATTCTATGTATATTGGGAGCTATGAACAAGTCACATGTTGACATTTGTGGTTTCAACCCTCGCAGTTCTGGAAGATAATTACCCATGAATGTTTTCATGTTTCTGCATGTTTTGGGGCTTTCTGAGCAAAGAGCACTGGCACACTTGGCTAAAGGGAGAGTAAATAAAAAAAATAAAAAAAACATGCCTCAGAGGTTAGAGATAGTGTATTGCTCCAATGACATTTAGGAACTTACTTCTCCCTGAAGCTATTTGCTTGCATTGCATGGTAATAAAGGAAAAGTAGAGATTAAAGATTGTCCACTCCTTTCCCTAGTGAGGATTTGTTTACATTCCAGAATAAAGGCATGCCCCTCTCTCTCTTTCACTTTCTCTAAAAAAAAAAAAAAAAAATCAATGGAAAAAATATCCTCGAGTGAGGATTTTATAAAGGAGCACATGCTGATTTAAGTGGGGAGGCCGGACACCAAAACCTGAGTGCAGGGCCAAATCGAGGCCACCCATTTCATTAGTTAATGTAGAGGCTATTAATTTTAAAAGATCTGTGTCAAGGCTTTGTTTTCTCTAATAAATTCCACATACAACACACTCTTTTCATTTTTAGTCCACATAACAAAAGGCTTGTCATATATGGGTTATAGTTTTTCAAAACTTTCTATTCAGGGCCAGCTAGCCTGGTCCCTGAGCACCCCCTGGAATGTCCTCTACAGATCTGAATTTAAGGGAAGCCAGGTGTTCCCAGATCTCCACCAGATGGTTCTGAGCAATCGCTCTCTGAAATAACATCCACAAAACAGAGAGTCAAAATTTGGAAGTGCCTTCTGGGAGGCAGCCAACCAAACCTGATGCAAGCCCTCAGGTGGTCCCAGGGGCCAATGGAGGTAACCACTAACAAAAGCTAAAACTGACCCCCAACAAATGAAGAAATCAGGGAATCTCGTCCTTAATGCACTACACCTCACCCATATATTTATTTATATTTCCTTTTTAAAATAACTTTTGTTATGTTTCTATGATTATAAACAACTAGAGGCCCGATGAATGAATTCATGCACATTTAAAAGAAATTAATTAGAAGAAATATTTTAATATCACTATTCATCCTTTCTCTATAATAGAAGTGTCAACCAAATTCACAATCAACAATGACAGATGGAAAGACACACGTGCAATTGGCGCCAGTGAGAGCTTTATATATATAGATAAACTTGCTTAATTAAACCTGCTTTCTGATTTAGCTAAACTTTTTCCAGCCCAGTGAAGCACCCCAACTTCTCTTTCAGGTAATTGTCAGCAACACAGCAGTAAATATCAACACGAAGCAGATTATTATTGTAGATCACTCAGGGAAAACAAAGGGTGAAATATTTCACTGTAGCAGTGTTTGACTATTCTGTGCAATGAGAAAACCTGAAGTCATTTTCAAGTTCCACCATTTCTTCTTTTCAGTCAGGTCAAGTTTCTAAACTTTCTAAATCTCCGTTTTCCGGCTAATGAAAAGAAAATAGGATTCTACCAAGTATCCTATATACCTACTCCAGGACTTCTTGTGAGGATCAAATGAGATGAGGCACGTGAAAACGCTTCACAGACATTTGGTTAAACTGTAAACTGTTTGCACCTGGCTATTAAGGGCTCTGGTGGCAGCCCTCAGGTTTGGCCTTCAGAGAAGAATGTTAGTGTGGGAAGAAGTTGGAGGTGCAAGGCAAAACTCCAGGCCTAGAAGAACAGTAATATCAACCATGGTACCCAGAGGACTAAGGACCAGAGATGGGCATAAGGTTAGTTGATTGTGGTTTATTGAAAGGATTTTACAAACAGGTCAATGCCTCAGTTTCTTTATCTGTAAATTAGAATGTAATAATACTATCTACCTCAATCTGTTGTAAAGAGGGGGGAAATGAGTGAATATATGTGAAGCCTCTGGTACAATGCTTGGCATATATTAAGCCCTATGTAAGCATTAGCTATTATTATTCAAACCTTTCTGTAAAAAAGAAAGTATGTGTATTTCAGTCTAAATCTGGCTTCTGGCTTCAGACCAAAAACTCCTTCATTACAATGGCCTTTGTTAGTATCTACAAGCTGTCAATTGTTCCATGTTATCTTGAATCCTTTCAAAATAGTTAGTGTAGAGGGGCCCACAGACCACCGTGTCCCCAGAGAAATGAACATTCCCATCACCCCACCCTGTGTATCAGAAATATTATTCTACTCAGAGTCACAGCAGTTCATAGAAGAATTTATCTATCTGAGAAAATCTTCCCAAAAGTAACCTAGATTAGAGAGGCAACTTGAAAAATATATTAATATGTTGTATATATATATATGATTATTATAAAGAGTATTATTAAATGCTATGTGCTCTATCCCATCCTATTTCCTTTTATCCTGATAACTTGGAAAATGGATTACTTTTCTCTTTTTACAATTGAGGAAACCAAGACTCAAAGCTGAAGTTGGGTGCTTTGTGCCAGGTCACACCGGCTGTATTGGATACGTCAGTGATAGTATCGGATTAGCCCATGCCCTATTCTAATATTCTAATGATAAGTTCCCAGCCCACATCCCCTATCCTTCAGGGAGCCATGTTTGGTACTTCATGACTCTGCTGCTCCCCCTTGTTAAATGGTCTGGAATGAGTGCTCCCAGCCAAGGACAGTCAAGCAGAGAGAGAGAGATTAACTCAAGGACACATACAGCTGGCTCAAAAGATCACATGGGACAGTTAGAGCCTCTCTCTCTCTCTCTCTCTCTCTCTCTCTCTCTCTCTCTCATTTTAAATAAATACAAAGTTTGCCATTTGAGAGCATAAGTAGGAGGCAAAAGGATGCATCAAGAGACACCACGAAATAGAGTCAGAACCAAAAAAGTAAAAATTGTGCCCTCGCTGGCTTGGCTTAGCAGATATAGCCCGTCAGCCTGTGGACTGAAGGGTCCCAGGTTTGATTCCAGTCAAGGGCACATGCCCGGGTTGCAGGCTCGATCCCCAGTAGGGGGCGTGCAGAAGGCAGCCAATCAATGATTGTTATCATTGATGTTTCTATCTCCCTTCCTCTTTGAAATCAATAAAAACATTAAAAATAATTATTATTATAAAAATAAAAAGCAAAAATTGTAAGTGAGCAGAGGGACCTGGAAGGTAAAAAGAAGGCTGAAGCCAACATGTAGACAGGTCACCCTGAGACTGGATGGAGAACCAGGGGCTCCTGTTGCTGAAGATTTGTGGCCCCTCTGAATCTGGACCCACTTTCTAGCTCTAGTTAGGGCTCTGTTCTTGGGTTTCAGAGAGATGACTGCCTAGATCCCACTTTTCTTCAAGTGGCTTGATTGAGACTTTCTTACATCTAAATGGGCCTCACTGGAATAGAAGTAGAGCAGTATCATAAAGCTCATCTGTCTGACCCCACATATTAACTATGGTACTGCCCTTCCTCCACAGACCAGGCATGTGACCAGGTGCAGAGATGGGTCCTGAAAAAGGATCAGATACCATAGCTGCAGGCATTGCTAAGTTGGGTCTGCTATCCATATCCAATTCTAAAATGAACCTTCAAAATGAAGAGTCAGAGAGTAAGTTGGAAACAGCAACAATTCTAAAGAGTGGGTTTTGTTAAGAAGAACAGCCCCCAAATGTTCACTTATTGCTAAGTGAGGGGGAAAGGCTGTAACATGGGTAGGTACAGAATGCTCCCGTTTTTGCAAGTATGAGTGTATATAAACAACCAGAAAGAAAGGCACTCACTCACTCATCAAATGTCTAATGAGTATGTTCTAGATGCTCAGGGTATAATGGAAAGTAAAAAGTGACACAGTTACTCCCATCAGGAGTTTTCGGTCTAGTGAGGAGACCAACACTAATAGACAGCCAGTGATTGCGAACCAGGGCCTTTGTGCTGAAGGAGTTTTTGGTCTGAAACCAGAAGCCAGATTTAGACTGCAACACCCATACTTTCTTTTTTATAGAAAGGTTTGAATAATCATCCCTAATCTTACCTTGCTGTCACTCTAAATGCTATGGGGGAGAGGCACCTGGGGGGGAACCTTTACCAGGGGCAACTTTCCTTGGTTGGGAAAGTCAGCAAAGGCTTCTCTGATGACAGAGCTTGTAATGGATGAGGATGTAGTACCTGCATGAAGACATCCAGGCAGAGGCTGCAGCAGGGGCAAAGCCCAGTGTAGGAGGGACCACCGCACATATAAGGAATTGAAAGAAAGCCATGTGGTTGGAGTAAAGAAAGTTGGGCAGAGATTGGTGTGGGTTGGGGCTAGAGAGGTAGGCAGGGCCAGATCACCCAGGGCCTTACAAACCAGGTTAAGGAGTTTTGTCTTTACCACTGAGAGGCTGGGGGAGCAAGTGAGGGTGGGGTTTGGAAGATATAAATAGATTTGCACTTTGAACATATCTGTCTCTGCATGAAGAACAGATCACTAAGGGACCAGCACAAATGAGCTAGAAGAGAAGGGGGCCAGTGTGGAATCTGTCACAGTAATCCAGATGGCATATGGTGGCAGCATGGACTAGGGAGCAGTGCTGGGGTTAGAATCAAGCAGATGAATTTGAAGCATATGTGAAAGTTAAAATCAATAGGATTTGGTGATGGGTTGCTCATGAAATGAGTTTTCATTCCCTTTCTTCATAAAGGAAAAGGAATTTTCAAGAATAGTCTAGGTTTCTAGTGTGAACAGCTGGATGAATGGAGGTATCAACATGCTAATATAGGGAACACTAGGAAGGAAGCAGGTTAGAGGGAGAAGAGGATGAGTTTATTCTTGGTCATGCTGAGTTTGGAGTCTGAAACATTCAAGATATAGGTGCTCGCAGGTGAGATATTTGTACACAGTCTGGAGCTCAAAGAAGTTTGTGTTGGAAATATTAATTCTTTAAATATGTTTTCATTTATATTTACAGAGAGAGCAAGGGAGAAGGATGGAGAGATAGAAACATCAATGAGAGAGAAACATTGATCGGCTGACCTCTGCATGCCCCCTATTGGGGATGCAGCCTGCAACCCAGGCATTTGTCCTGACTGGAATCGAACCCAGTGACCTCTTGGTTCCTGGGTCGTCGCTTAAACTCTGAGCCACACAGGCAGGACTGGAGATAGTAGTTGATATACATAGCAAAATATTAAAAGTGGTTATTTCAAGCTTTTGTAAAGTTTTCAGCAATGAACAATATTTTTTACCAAATAGAGTTATTCAAAAAAAGTAAAATGTCCCTGTGTTCGTAACAAGGGAGAGTACTCTATTTACCATAGCTGGCATTAGTAACCTCACAGGAATTTTCCTAGAGTAGGGGAAAGCCCAATTAGTTTAATGCTAATATCTCTTTGGCAACACCATGCTTCTTTCACACGGGACTACACAGATCCAGACATCTTCCAAATTGTAACCTGGTGTCCTGAGCAGACAAATGCAACAGGAGAGCGTCCACTGTGCGTGTGGATGGACAAGTTTGGGATCCAGGTGTCTCCCTGATAACTGAGGTGTTTTAAGGAGCCCAACAAACAGCAAATCTTGGAGATGAACCAGTTGAGAATAGGAAGAATTAGGAGATGAGGACCTAATGATGAGGACCTAAATTGGAGAGTCTAACTGTTTAATCAACGTATTACCCACCCAGTCGTGGCAACCCTGAACCAGGGCTGGCCCCCACCTCCACCTCATGCTCAGAGGAGCAAAGCAGAGAGCACTGGAGCCATACACACACCGTTTCAACTTCCTAATTCACCATTTTCCCTGGGGCAGAGTGAGGAGGGATGTAAGGACAGAGAAAGACCAGGAGAGTAGGGCTAATGCAAGAAAACATCGAAAGTAGGAGGCAGCATTCACACTCACCAATGCTCACTGTGAGTTCATGCATTTAGCCTCAGGTTTATAAATCAAGCTCTCTCACATGCAAGAAAACTATGCTGTCCCCTGTACATTTGGATAGAGTCTGAGTCCCTAGTGACTAGCAACAAGTCAGCACTAGCTGGTTTTTTGCAGAAACTGAATTTATTAGCACAATACAGGGTTTGTAATTCTTATTTGGGTCCCGGATTTAAAAAGAAAAACAACACCCATATTTATATTCAGAGCAGCCTTATTCACAATAGTCAAAAGGTGAAAGCAACCTAAGAGTCCATTGACAGATGAATGAATAAGCAAAATGAGGTTTATACATAGAATAGAACATTAATCTGCCTTAAAAATGAAGGAAATCCTGCCATGTGCTACAACATGGGTGAATTTAAATACAACATGGACGAGGAAATTAAGCTAAGTGAAGTAAGCCAGTCATTAAAAGATAAATGCTGTGTGATTCTACTTGGAGGTACTTAGAAGAGTCAAATGCATAGAGACAGAAGGTAGAATAGTGGTTGCCAGAGCCTGGGAAGAGGGGAAATGAGAAGTTACAGTTTAATGGGTAAAGATGAGAAGAGTTCTGGATATTGGTTGCACAACAATGTGAATATACTTAAAATTACTGAATTCTTCACTTAAAAATGGTTAGCATGGTTTAGCAAAAAGACAGCAACAACAACAAAAACAGCTAAAAATGGGGAGAGGGTTTTTCTTTTTAGTTTTAACACATTGGGAATATTGGGCACAGGGTATTCCAGAGCTCCAAAAGTATTAACATCAAATGTGACATGTTTCAAAATATCCTTAGATGAAATGGTATTAAATATGGACTGGGTTTGAAATAGAAAATTAATCAAAGTTCAGTCCTGGGATATTGAAAATAATCTAAGACATTTTCCATGTATGTGTGGATTAACCTAGCATGAAGTGAATTGGAAGGTTTAATTACATTGCCAAAAATGTGGCTATAAAAGACATTCTAAGGACTAACGTGTCAATATAAGAAGATTACATTTCTCCCATGTGATACTGGCCTTGTGGTCGTGTAGGAGAGAGTTGTTCTCAAGGAACATGTGCTGTTTTAGGGGTGAAGCATCATTATACCTGCCACTTACTTTCAATGATTCAGCAAAGAAAAGTATCTATAATAATAAAAGCATAATATACAAATCGACCGAATGGCCAAACAGCAGGATGACTATCCCGACGACCACACTATGACACCCACCCGCGCCAGGCCAGCCAAGGCAGGTGCGATGTGATTGTTCGGGGGCCCGGCCATTGCCCCATGATCGCCCCACAGAGGGAGACCCAGGCTACCTGGCTGGCAACGCTGTGGTGGGTGGGCGGGGCCTCCCAATGTGGGGTGATGGATGGCGGGGCTCCCGGGCTGTGAGAGGGTGCGGGCCAGGCTGAGGGACACCGCCCCCCCAGTGCACAAATTTTGTGCATCGGGCCTCTAGTTTTCTACAAAGAAAGAGGTAAAGCAAAGAGTATATGGGAGCTCACTATACTATTCTTTTATGTGTTGTTGTTTTTATATATACATATATTCTTTTTATTTCAGACAGGAAGGGAGAGTGAGAAAGAGATGGAAACATCAATGATGAGAGAGAATCATTGATCAGCTGCCTCCCGCGTGCCCCACATTGAGATTGAGCTCGCAATGTGCCCCGACGAGGAATCATACCATGACCTCCTGATTTGGTCGGCACTCAACCACTGAGCCACGCCAGCAAGGCATATTCTTTTACGTTTTAAATTTAAAATGCTGGGGGATTTATGGGGAGCACAAACTCTCTAGCTTGGACAGAGAACAAGGCTTGGAAGATGAAGCCAAGAACGGGCTGAAAATCACTCTGAAGGATCAGCCTGGTCAGGACGCCACTTTCCTGAGTAGAAGAAGCTGCAGCCTGCACCGCTGGCATTGCTAGTACAGGCCACTGCAACACCCGTGCCATTGCCGCCCCTCCCCGGGGCCTCAATCTTACAACAACCTCCAATTGAGTAAATAAATCCAATAGAGGTGGTCACCTCTGGGTGACCCATTAGAATTAAAGTGTAAAACTTCATCAGCTGAGAATAAGACCAAGACGGGGACTTCCAATCAATCTCATTCTGAAGCAGCCAGGTGGACCTTCTTACCCTTAAGACACGTCATCCAGAGTAAAGAGATGTGATCAAGTCTGTTTGAAATTTCAAGCTATAGAATTTCAATACACCTTTATTTTTTTAAATATATTTTTTATCGATTTCAGAGAGGAAGGGAGAGGCAGAGAGAGATAGAATCATCAATGATGAGAGAAAATCAGTGATCACCTGCTTCCTGCACACCCCATACTGGGGATCGAGCCCACAACCCAGGCTTATGCCCTGACCGGGAATCAAACTATGACCTCCTGGTTCATAGGTCAACCACTGAGCCATGCCAGCTGGGCATCAATACATCTTTAGATGAGAACTGAAAAACATAAAAACATTGGGTTAAAAAAAAAAAAACTACTTTTTCTTCATCACCATTTCCAGAGAAGCTTTTCTGTATATCCATGGGTGTATCGCCCAAATTATGCAGAGATTCCTAAATTAACCTGAGTTCTTCTAGACCAGTGGTTCTCAACCTTTCTAATGCCGTGACCCTTTAATACAGTTCCTCATGTTGTGGTGACCCCCAACCATAAAAATTATTTTTGTTGCTACTTCATAACTGTAATTTTGCTACTGTTATGAATTGTAATGTAAATATCTGTGTTTTCCAATGGTCTTAAGCTCTACAGCAGCGGTTCTCAACCTGTGGGTCGTGACCCACAGGTTGAGAACCACTAGCAGGGTTTCCTAAGACCATTGGAAAACACAGATATTTACATTACGATTCATAACAGTAGCAAAATTACAGTTATGAAGTAGCAACGAAAATAATTTTATGGTTGGGGGTCACCACAACATGAGGAACTGTATTAAAGGGTCACGGCATTAGAAAGGTTGAGAACCACTGTTCTAGACTAATATGCTAGAAACTTGATACAATAAATATAATCCAATAGCTCTGATCATTTATGAGTCCTTAAAAATATGTAGAAACATTTTGCACATTTCAAAGCCATTTAAGAAGGACTTTCAGATGATCTCCTGTTTGGGTTAACAACACTGTTGCTCAGCATTGAAGATGTACATAAATGAAAAGAGAAAATAGTGTTAAGAGATACCCTGTGTAACCAATAGTCTACCCATAACATAGTTCACCACATTAACCCTTCCAGGTCCAAATACGGCAAGAGATGTTGAAGGGGCCGGCACTTCAAAATAAAACTCCCTGCTTACTTCTGAATTGCATTGCCACTTTGCAAATTGTCTCCTTCAGCATGGTGTGTGAGAAGGTGAAGGTGTATTAGCTAATTCAAACTGGGAGCTGAAAACCTTAGCCATCGCCTTCTCAGAGGGATAATGGAGATTTTAATGCTTATACCTAGAGAATGGAGAGAGTTAGGAGGTCCATCACCCTATTCTCAGGGTCTAGGGCTCTGCTTGAGCAGGAAAGCAGAAGACCATCAGAAAGGGCCAAACTCCAGAGTCAGAGAGAGCTGAATTTTAACCCCAGTTATTGCAGTTCCCACAGTATTGGGCAATTTGCTTAACTTTGCCGATCCTCAGTCTCTTCATCTACAAGATGGATTATCCATTTCACGGCATTGCTGCAGTTATTAAACGAGAACTCATTATGTAAAGTCCTTAGCACCACACCTGACATACAGAAGTGGAAAAAAATTAAAAAGCAACTATTATTAAATAACGAAAGTTTCAAACTCTACTGGGGAAAAAAAAAACACACACAGAGAGACATAAATTCCCTCTAGACGTGAGAACCATTTTGGCCACTGACTGACTGACTGACATGTAAATCATGTCTAACCCTCTCAAAATAACCCACCCTAATGGAAAGTCATTTCTATGTCTAAATTAGCCATAGTTCACCCTTTCATCAGGTTGCCCCTTTCTCTGCGAGCTCTGTCTTGGGCCATTGACTGGTTCAAGATGAAACTGATGATGGGGAATTGAAACAAGCCCTTTTCCAAAATTTGTTTAAATTTAATCAGTATTATTAAATGCCAAGCATGGACCAGCCACAGTTCAGGACACTAGGAGATACAAGGTGACGAAATGTGCCCCCAGCCCTGCCCTCAGGGAACTTTCGACCTAACGAGGCCAACAAGTGAACAGAAAAACTCTGAACAGAATGTGGAGCATGCAGGCTATTATCTATATATATAAAAGCCTAAGCAACTGTTATGACCAGATGACCAGATGACCGTCTGGTAGCTATGACACGCACTGACCACCAGGGGGCAGATGTTCAACGCAGGCACTGCCCCCCTGGTGGTCAGTGCACTCCCACAGCCAACCTCCCATGGCCGACCACCTCTCACGGTCCCTCCCCCTGGCTGGCCAGCCCCAATCGGCCCCAATCGGAACTGGGCGAGAGGGCCCCAATTGGCCCTGATCACCTGCCAGGCCGAGGGACCCCACCCATGCATGAATTCATGCACTGGGTCTCTAGTGAGAAAATAAGGCTCCTGGAATTATATGGAGCCTTTTAGACCCACTCTTCATATGTTTTCAACATTTTATTCTGTTCTTCAGCTGAGTTATTTTCCTTAACAATTGAACAGTCAGCAAACAGGCTTAAGTCCAACATATAGCCAAGTGAGAAAACAAAATCCACCTCTCTCAGTTTGCTTACAAGTTGCCATCTTTGTCTCCATTGTGCTGAGTTTGGGATTTTGTGGTTCTTGTCCATCAGAGGAAGGATACCTAATACAGTCTGGACAAGGCTATGCTGGATAGGATCTCTCTGCCACATTGGGGACTAAGGCCTTCAACAAATGAATTTTGTGAAGACACAATTCAGTCCATAGCATTCTGCCCCTGGCCCCCCAAAATCCATGTCCTTATTGCATATAAAATATGTTCATTTCATCCCAACAGCCCCAAATCTTAACTCAATCCAGCATCAACTCTAAAGTCTGAAGTCCAAACTGTCATCTAACATCTAAATCAGATGTAGGTGAGACTAGAAGTATGATTCATTCTGAGGCAAAATTCCTCTCCGGCTGTGAACTATGAAACCAGATAAGTCATATGTTGCTAAAATAGAATGGTAGGACAGGCATAGGAGGGACATTCCCATTCCACGAGGGGGAAAAATGGAAAAGAAGGAAAGGGTGATAGGTCCCAAGCAAGTCCAAAACCTAGCAAGACAAACTCCAAAGATCTTAAGGTTTAAGAACAATCCTTTTTGGTTAATGCCCCACCTTCCAGACCCAGAGCTATCTCGTTGTGCAGCTCTGCCAGGCCAGGGTCAGCCCCAAGGCTCTGCAAGCGGCAAATCTGCCCCTAAGGCTCCAGTTATTTTAACAGAGAATTTAATATAGAGAATGTTTAACTAGATAATTTTAAAAAATGGTCAACTAAGTAACTCGAAAGGCAAAAAGGACATTAAAGCTACCACAGAGGTGGCAAGAGCAGGAAGTGGTTCATAGAGCTGGGGGAACAGAGGGGAGAGGTTAGGATTATTAACTTTTAGAAGCTTGGAGGAGAGTCCCAGTGGATTAGGACCCGGATCTCTGGAGAGGTGCCCACCAGCTGTGCCGGTGTCTCTGCCAGGATGCAATGAGGTTGGCTTTGCAAGTTGGTAAAACCTCGAACTGAATTGAACTGAATGTTATTTACTAGGACTGCCATGACAAAGTACCACAGGCTGGGTACTCAAACAACAGAAAGTTATTGTCTCACAGTTCTCCTGGCCAGAAGTCCAAAATCCAGAAGTCAGCAGGATTGGTTCCTTCTGAAGGCTGCGAAGGAAGGACTTGTTCCAGGCCTCTGTCCTTGGCTTATAGATGGTTGTCTTCTCCCTACATCTGTTCACCTTGTCTTCCCTCTGTGCGTATCTCAGTGCCCAAATCTCCTCTTCTTACAAGGACATCAGTCATATTGGATTAGGGCCCACCCTTAGGACCTCATGTTAAATTGATGGCCTCTGTAAAGACCCTATCTCCAAAGACCCTATCTCTCACATTCTGAGGTACTAGGGGTTAGGATACAGTATATGAATTTTAGGGGGACACAATTTAACCCATAGCAAGCTGCTTCTGGAATGTACTGGCTCTGCTGGAGTGAAGAAGCAAATTTGCTGGGTCCTGAAGACAGGAGCAGGAAGCCAACCTGCTCCTCACCTAGCCCTGGGACCTCCCTCGAATGTCCCTTATAGACAGAGCCTAAAAGGAAGCCGCTGGCAAAGGAAAAGGGTGGCTTGTAGAGTCCCAGCCCCTGCATCACAAAGCAGAATATGTAAGAGTGGGTTTTGAAGCTGAGAGACAATAGTTCACTAACTGGCACGGTTCTGAATAATTGTTAGTTATTCTTATTAATCACCAGCTTTTATTTTCACTTTCCACACAGTTTTATAAATAATAAGGGAAAGTTGCATTAAAATGCCTAGTTGAACAAACACGCTGGCTATGCTACTGAGGCTGTACGGACGGCTGGTGGGCTGGAACATCACCATGCCACAGCTCACGTTCACTTGTCCACTGATGCCCAGCAGTGCGCCTGGGGCCTTCAGAACTGACCTATGGAAGGCCAATGTGTGATATGCATGGTGCATAAGAAAACTGAAAATTTGAAAGTCAAGTTGTCAGCAAGTGTTATCTCCATTTATAGCTCCAAAGATGAACATTCAAACGGAAAGGTTGTTTGCCCAAGATCACACAGCTAACAAGCGGCAGAGCCTGGATTTAAACTGAGGTCTGATTCTCTGTGCCTCAATTTCCTCATCTGCCAAATCAAGAATAAAGTACCAAAAAAAAAAAAAAAAAAGAATAAAGTACCTACCCAATAGAGCTGTTATGAGGATTAAATGAGTTAATATGTGTGCTCAGGATACAGCTTGGCTTGTAGTAAGAGCTCAACAAATGTTGACCAAGTCTGGGGCTTTTTCTCCCATAGCAGGCTGTCCCATTGTAGACACTGGTTGTCAAACTGAAGTGTATAGAGGATAGAACTGCAAAGAATGGAGATGGGGTTGGAAACAAAATTCCTTTAAATTTTATCATCATAATGTGTTTGCTATCAAATCTTTCTTATGGTGGTCATCTCTTTTGGACTCCCCAGGAACTACAGACAAGCATCTATTGAGCACCATCCACATGGTAATTTCTGAGACAGAGACAGTCCTATCTCAAGTGTGTCATCATCTCCTCGAGGACTTAGACAAGCAAAGACAACCCCGAATAAAGGCTACGGTGGAGGACATCTAGTATGGGAGCCTATAACTCAGAAACCTGATGTGGACTTGAGAAAGTTAGAGAAAGCTTTCATGGAGAAAGTCACATTTAAGTCAAAATATGAAAGACAAGGAAGAGGTTGGTAAGCATTTCAAACATAGGAAAGAACATGAGAAAAAGCCTAGAGGCAATGGGGAGCAAGGGGTATTCAAAGAATTGAAGGAAGCTAATTGTGGCATGGAATTTGGGGTGGGCAACATACAAAGCAGGGGAGACACCCCACCAGGGCCTGTTCCTAAAAGGCTATGGGAGGCATAGGGCCCAGGACATTAACCGGCAGGCGTGTAGGAACACTGAAGGGTGTGAACAAGTGGGGGGCAATTAGGTGTGCACTTTAAGATCAGCTCTGGATGCTGCATGGAGAATCACTTGGAGAGAAGGGAGGTGGGGAAATCCAAAAATTTCTGTGAACATGCCAGGTAAGAGAGGATGAAATTCTGAGATGGGCAAGTGGTCCTGAGGATGGAGGAAAGTGAATGGATTCATGAAATATTTAAAAGGTAGAGCCAATAGGATTTGGTCAGTGATTAGAAATAAGGACTGACAGAGAAGAAAAGAGAGGAATAAAGTTTCTAATTTGGGCAATTGGATAGGTGGTGATATCCTTTACTAGTATAGGGGCCCAGGAGGCAGAGCAGGTTTAAGGAGGAAGATGATGGGTTTAGGTTTAGGTTTAGGGTTGACTTTGAAGTGTACAAAGCTCATCCAGATGGAGATGATGTGTAGGTAACCGGATTCTCTGCCAACCATCACGTCTTACTTCCCCACTTCAACTGGCAACCACAGTCCTACCTCTCCAAGCAGCTAAGCTCTCTGTGAACCAACCAATAAGTGCCTTGAGTACCACCTGCTATCTAGAGTATTATTAGCCTCTCGTTTTAATAACCGATACATTTAAATATGCTCCCCTCAAAAATTCATCCTAAGCAAGAACAGGATGTGGGTATACCCAAGAGATAATTATATATGTACTGTGAACTCTATTTTAAATGAGACTATTGTTATTTAATTGACCGGTACTTTCTAAACCCGAATCAATTTTTTTTACTCTTTATTTTGCTACCACCAACCAGGACAGCGGGTCCCACTTTTTGTAATGTCTTCCTGTCTTATAATTCTTCGCAAAATTAAACACTAAGGAATGGAACACAAATTATTTGAATTTTTTATCCTTGAAAGGAAAAGTCTACGTTTCACAACATCAAATCAGATTTCTTTATCTGAGAATGTGGCTGGTTTAGAACCAGAAAACTTTAGAGCTAAAACATTTAAATAAATGGTTATTTTTAATTCAGAAATTCCTGCACACAAGGCTCCTTTCAACACATTTCAGCCTGTCTTAGGAGAAAGTTGTTAAGTGCAATTCTGCTCTCCTCCACAGTGGGTCAAGTAGCAGCTGCAGGGAGAAAGTGGTGAAGTTTCTTCAGGTGTAGGCTTCTCCCCAATGGGAGCTGCTTTCCACTGGAAGGAGTGTGGCCAAGCCCAGGACAGAACCTCTAGTGAAACTCACACCTTTGAAAACTTGAAACAGGAAAGCCACAAACCACCGAATCCAAAGGAACCATATACTATATTGAGAGAGATTCAAAAAGGCCACCTCTGCCCTAGCTGATTTGGCTCAGTGGATAGAGCGTCTGCCTGCGGACTGAAGGGTACCGGGTTCGATTCCAGTCAAGGGCACATGCCCGGGTTGTGGGCTTGATCTCCAGTGGGGGATATGCAAGAGGCAGCCGATCAATGATTCTCTCATCATTGATGTTTCTATCTCTCTCTTTCTCTCCATTCCTCTCTGAAATCAATAAAAATATATTTTAAAAAAAAAACAAAAACAAAAACAAAACGACTATCTCCTCCAAGAAGCCTTCCCTCATCCCATTTAGATGTGCCTCCCATTTGCTCACATAGAACCTGCCATGACATTTGATACCCCTTATTGGAAACATCTGTTCCAGTGCCCATTCTTCCACTACACCAGCATGTAATGTGAGGGCAGAAACTGTGTCTTGGACATTTGCATCTCTCTAGTTTTAAGCATAGTAGATACTCAATAAAATCTGATAAATAAAATAGTGAAAGCCCTAGACACATGTTTCTCAGGTAACTCTACCATTAATAAAGATACTTTGAGGCTTAAATATATATAAACATGTAATTTTATAAAATTGTATTGGCTCTTAGCTCTACTGCTAACATAAATCCCAGCCACCCGAAAGTCCTTTTAAGGAAGGAATTGTTTCAGATGTGCCCTCAAATAAATGTGGTCTTCTCTTTGGTCAGCCACTACATGAAGTTTGCCCTTTCTCCTCTGCTCTGGCCTACCTCCACTGGCAACCATTCATACATCCTTCAATTCAAATGTATGTACTGAGTGCGTCCTCTGTGGCCAGTACTGTGCTAACACGGGATACGCAGCATTGAACCTGATAGAACCAGGCCCCTGCACTCATGGAGCTTACAATCTAGTGCCCTCTGGCACCTGCTCACCTCCAAGCCCCAAAGGCCCTGAGGCTGTCACAGGGGCATAATACATTTTTATCTTTAAACTCTTAAGAATGTCATGTACTGATAAGGCAAACCGTGCTAATCCAAGAATCTGAAGGTTGGCCATCCAGAGTTAAATAACAAGTCTGATAAAGTATTTTAATTTTCTCAAGGCAACTGAGAACTTATCAGTCCAAAGGGGCACCTCCACGTGTTTTTTGGCCTCCCACAATGTGGCACCTTCACAGGGATCTCCCACCCTGTTGCCCTTTCAGCATAGCCAAAGGGAGGCAATGATGCCCACTTTCCTGTGGCATCATTTGCTAAGGCCTTTCAATTTCTTGCTCACAAGCCATGCCTGTGTGAATTAGGGAAGGCACCCCCTCTGTGCAGGCGAATTTTAAAAAGGCACCTCTTGGAATGCGGGGTCAGCAATCGGAAGGAGAGGTCCCTGATCCGGGGTCCTCCTTGACCGGTTAGGGAGGACCCATTAGGAAGGGAGACCTAAGGATTAGGATTCGGAGGGATGGGCTTCTCAATTTGCTCCCAGGTGCTGTGACTGGTGTGTATGGCCAGGTAGCTTTGGCAACAAAGAAAATCTCTCACAACACCCAGAGGTGACATTGAGAATAGTAATGTTAATGTAAGAAACATTCGAACCTGGGCAAGTGCTGGTGAGGATGTGGAGAAAAAGGAACCCTTATGCACTGCTGGTGGGAATGCAGACTGGTGCAGCCACTTTGGAAAACAGTGTGGAGTTTCCTCAAAAAATTAAAAATGGAACTCCCATTTGACTCAGTGATCCCACTTCTAGGAATGTAGCCCAAGAAATCAGAACCATCAATCAGAGAGAATATATGCACCCTTAAGTTCATAGCAGCACAATTTACAATTGCTAAGATTTGGAAACAGCCTAAACGCCCATCAGCAGATGAGTGGATTAAAAACTGTGGTACATCTACACAATGGAATACTACGCTGCTGTAAAAAAGAAAGAACTCTTACCATTTGCAATAGGATGGATGGACCTGGAGAGCATTATGCTAAGCAAAATAAGCCAGTCGGAGAAAGATAAATATTACATGATCTCACTCATTTGTGGAATATAATGAACAACATAAATTGATGAACAAAAATAGATCCAGAGACATAGAAGCATTGAATAGACCGTCCAACCTCAGACCCTCATGGTAGGGGGGGGGTCGGGGGCGGGGAAGGAGGGCGGGTAAGAGATCAACCAAAGGATTTGTTTGCATGCATATAAGCATAACCAATAGACACAGACAGTTGGGGCGGGGGGGGGGAAGGGGGAGGATGAGGGCTTGTGCTGAGGGGTGGGTGTGGGTGGGGAGAGGTTAATGGGGGGGAAAGGAGACATATGTAATACTTGCAACAATAAAGAATTTAAAAAGAAAAGAAAAATAAATAATATAAAAATGCACCCCTTCCCTCAATCCCAACTGGCCCACTCAGCAGAGTCCCATGCTGAAGCCCTGCTACCAACTCGCTGGGCCATGTACTGGGTACAAAATGCACTAGTTCACTTTCATTACTTATATTTTAAGTTGGCATTCATAACTAAGGAAAACAGTCTTTCTGGGAAATTATTGGACTATATGGAAATCCTTTCCTAAAATCCCAGCAGCAGCCACAGAAACTAAGCATGATTCAAGCTCATTAAACTTTTTCCAAGATTGCAACTTATTTCTGCCAAATAATTCTGCCAAAACCTGTGACTTCACTGAGCTCTGAGCAATTCAGAAATGAAAAATGAGCACAACCCTAACCAGTTTGGCTCAGTGGATAGAGTGTCGGCCCACGGACTGAAGGGTCCTGGGTTCAATTATGGTCAAGGACACGTACCTCAGTTGTAGGCTTGATCCCCAGCCCTGGTCGGGGCTCCTGTGGGAGGCAACCAATTGATGTGGCTCTCTCGCATCGATGTTTCTCTCTCTGTGTCTCTCCCTCTCTTTTCGACTCTCTCTAAAATCAATGGAAAAATACCGTCGGGTGAAGATTAACAAAAAAAGAAAAAGAAGAACGACCACAGTCTTAGGTTGTATGTACCTCCCTGGACAACTATCAAGGTCAGTGTGCCAACCAGTTGTCAAAGTCAAATCACTAAGGAAGTGCAATCTAGGAGCCTTTGAGTCTCTCAGAGCTTAAGTTCCAAGTAAGTCATTTTTCTCAGGTAGCGAGCCAACAAATCTCATCCCAGCCACTCATTACATTAAAATAAGCCACTCTCTATACCCTTTGGGCTCAACTGCTTCCAAAAGCCTGAAACTGGTAATAGTTCAAAGCACAGGTATGAGGAAAATGCATAATCTTGATCATTTTTCATCACATCGTTCAATAAACCAGACTTGAAATGTAGCCCTAATGTCAGCAAGGGTAGCCCTGCCCCTTTAAGATCTAGACACGACAGGTTCAAATCCCTGTTCCAGGTCCTGGGGAAAGTCCAGGGCTCTCCTCAGATTTCTGCGAATGGGGCAGAGCAGGAAGGATTGTGCTCAGAGCTCCTTCGGTTCTGGTTCCCAGCGTCCCTGGAATCCAGGCTCTCCCTTCTGCCCCCTGGGGCGTTCCTTTATCCTGGTGGTGGTGTGATTCACCCGGACCAGCCCTTCCACTTGTGACCCTGTGAGGCAACCGTGAAAGGTAGGCTGCCTGGGGTGACCTTACAGGGCAGCCCTACAGCCGAGGACACTCATGTAGACAACCTGTTGTCAAAGGGCCCCTCAGACAAGCAGCCCTGGGCATATCCCACTGCCCACACCTCGCTGAGGACATCCTGGCCTGGCTCCTGCCTCTTCTCCTCCTCCTCCTCTCCCCTCTTTCCAGCCACCACCAGGGTCCAAAATCTCCTCTCCATTTGGGATGAACCGATCAGCCCCTCCTTCCCAAGTCACCCCAGACCCAACTCGAAGCAAACCCTCAAGGGGCCCAGCTCAACAATGGGCCATTTACTCTTTCAGCAGAGGCCTGGACTTTCTGGTTGTTGTTTTTAACTAATAGTCACATCCTTGAAGACGCTGTGGTTTCCAAGGGCCGTTTTTTCTCGCTTTTGCTTCTCTGATGAATGGTGCCATGAAAATCGGGCACTTGAACAAATGTAACAGTGGAAAGCTTTTTCCTCCCTTTTTATTGCAGGTGTCTGGTTTATGGTGAGTGCGTTCAACTTTTCCAAGCTTAGAATGAAGTTCTCAAAATAGGACCTGGCAGGTGGGGTAGCTCTACTTATTTATAGAGCTGACTACTTAGGTTTAAAGACAGAAAAGAACTGTAGTTTAACATCTCGGCCAGGCCCCGGCCCAGCATGACAGGCCCCATTTGGTCGACAAGCTCTGTAGTAAGCAGCCTCTCTCGGGAATGCTGCTTTGCTTTGTGGCTGTCTGGACGTTTAGTGGGTTACACCAGGCAAAGGGCTGGTCTTGTTTACTCTCATGGCTTGTTTGGCTGACAGTCATTTTGCAGTTTCCTCTGAACCAGGGGTCCTCAAACTTTTTAAACAGGGGGCCAGTTCACTATCCCTCAGACCGTTGGAGGGCCGGACTATAGTTTAAAAAAAACTATGAACAAATTCCTATGCACACTGCACATATCTTATTTTGAAGTAAAAAAACAAAACGGCAAAAACACCCGCATGTGGCCCGCGGGCCGTAGTTTGAGGACACCTGCTCTGAACCTTCTCTGCCATCCCTACTCACACATCCCAAGATTCTACTCTTCATCTTCTCAAAATAAAATAAAAAGGGACACTCTCTTACCGTGTGTGTGCATGCATACCCATGCATACACACATAGTATTATGTGCATACATCTGTATGTCTATGGATATACATTTGTTCATAGACTCCTAGAGCTCATCAACAGTTACTAGAATCACCTGGAGCACTGTGAGGACAGGTTGATGCCTTGGCCCACCCCGGACAGATTGTATCCTTCTATCCGGAGGTAGGGCTGGGCACCTGTATTTTCTGAGCCCTTTTTAAACTCCCGAGGACATTCTGATGTAAAGCCAGGACTGAGAGCTCCTTAAAGGTCCTCTAAGCCTAGCTACTCAAGTCTGAACAGCAGGGCAGCACTGCCTGGGATGCCGAGTCTCAGGCCCCGCCCCAGGCCTCCAGAATCAGAATCTGCATCTCAACACGACGCCAGGTACCCAGTGTGCATGTTACAGTGTGAGAAGCCCTGCTCTGGTCCCTCTCTCATTTGATCCATGAGGCACCAGGAAACTAAGTGACTTCACAGGTCATGCTGTTAGCTGGGGGCTCAAGTGGGACTGGAGTCCAGGGCCCCTTACTACTAGACCCTTTATTCCCATTTCCTTATTTTTCAGAGTTAGCCAATAGTTAGGTATTCCTCAAAATGTGTATAATATAGTTTTACTCATTTATCACAGCTAACTATGACTTGCCTCTGTTAAAAAACACACACTCACACACACACACACACATAAAATTTAAAACACGCCCTAACCGGTTTGGCTCAGTGGATAGAGCATCAGCCTGCGAACTCAAGGGTCCCAGGTTCGATTCTGGTCAAGGGCATGTACCTTGGTTGTGGGCACATCCCAAGTGGGGAGTGCACAGGATGCAGCTGATCGATGTTTCTCTCTCATCGATGTTTCTAACTCTCTATCCCTCTCCCTTCCTCTCTGTAAAAAGTCAATAAAATATATTTTTTAAAAAAATTTAAACACATTTAAGACTTTCAGAAGTTCCCTTTTCCGCTGGTAGAGGACAAAATGGTTAGATATAATGACCAAAAATATTCTCAAAAATGACATCATGGAGCAGCTGTGGAGGAGAGATGGAGGACATTTAACCAAACAATCGTCCCTGATTTGTGGGTCAGCAGGTTGCAAAAAGAAGCCTCACTGATGTCAACAGAGGGAACAGACATTGCCTCCAATCTGTCAAGTCTGTATCTTGTGACAAATCAGAACTCAGCCAGCATAGGGGAGATGCCAGAGCCTCTGTCTTGCACCTAAAAAGAGGGCAAGTTGTTTATAGGCTTGAAAGTTTCACAGGTGCTCTCCTGTGAGAGCAAACTACATTCCGTTATCACAGATCAAGGAAGTTAGAGAAATTCCACAGATCCACATAAGACAAAGTTTTACAGTCAGGGCGGCCAACTATATCAGGAATCTGATCAACCCCACGCCTCCATAGCCTAGGCACCTGCAGGATTCTCCTTCCACTGGTTCCAGGCCCAGCCTCCCATCCGTGCACCCTGTACAGGGAGCGGGTGTAAGCCCTCACACCAGCCCCAGAATCACATAAGAGAAGAGAGACTCCCTCACAAGGTGCTTGTTCACAGCCGTCATTTGACCCGGGCTCCCTGACCCGTTGCTTGTACTTGATTCCATTCTGATTGTGCTGCTGGTTTGAGGGATGATTTTGATTCCCCACCTTGGCCACATGGGCTCAGGCTGCTTCAAGCAAACAGCCCTCCCCCATCTGACCTGCCTGTGACCCTCGTGCCCTGGCCCCACTCCATCTAAGAAGAACTATTTTCAGTCCTGAGAATGGCATCAGGCCATCAGGAACCCACAGTCCCAGGCCCAGAAGCACGTGCTCCTCCCTTGTTCCCTCGTCCCACCCCTGTAAGACTCCCAACAATACCACACCCCCAAGGCCGCTGGCAGAACCCTGAGAAGAGGCCTCGGCCTGTGGGCTGAGCACTGAGCAATGCCACTCCCTGCCCCGATTGCTTTGCTGGGGCCTTTTCAGGCATATTATGGCAGCTGGTTAGCCTCTCCATGCCGTTTATGCTTCTATGACTGTGACTCTCAAGAGAGGCAGAATGCGTGGTGTTTTGGTTCCCTGCCTGATGAAAGTGATCCACTTCCAAGGACACATTCCTTATGTGCTATGTACTGCCGCTCCAGCTATCTCTGGCAATGGTGAGCTCAAATAGCAGGAGAGGCCACTGCTAACAGCAAGGATTACAGAAAAGAGACTCTGCAGCTCAAAGAGGTCATGCTATCAAGGAAAACACCCCTCTGCAAAGACAAGCAGAAATTTTCTTCCATCCATTTGGATGCCTGCTGTCATGAAGGCGGGGAGGCAGGGCTGGGCAGCGGGGGGGGGGGGGGGGGGGGGGGCGGGGGATGGCCCAGTTTGGGTAGCACCAGAGAAGGAAGCAGCAGCTGTTACAGGGTAATTAACCTCAGGCAAACTGCAGAGTGGCCAGGAGGTTGATGTGAGGTCAGGCAGGATAAGGCAAGCCTTTACTGCCAATAGACAGGGATGGCCCATCTAAGCACTGTCCAAAGGCAAGAAAACTCTAACTGTAGAGTTCTAACAAGTATTTCTTCAGAGAACCCCACCCCCAGATCCATCCTGTCACTGCCAAGTGACTCCCACTAGGGGCTCCTTCAGGGAGGCCGAAGAGGCCCTGTTTCTTGTTATCAGATGATTTAACTAATAGGAAAGTCTTTTTCCTACTTTATGGTATATTGAATGGATGAATAGATAGATGAATGAATGAGAGAGAGAGTAGGAACAGGTATATTGCATAAAGAAGTAGGAACAGGAGTATTACATAGATAGCAAGTATTAAGGCCAGCATGTACCACCCTCCCCAAACTACCTGGGAAGGCCACAGTGACAGTTGAGTTTCAGAAATGCCCCAATGAAGCTATGAGTATGATCTTCCCAGACTGGTACCATTGTCAGAGAGCTGCTGCTACATACCAAGCACTGTGTCATATGCTGTAGTAAGTAAGACCATTGCATGTTCTGTGCAAGCCACTTTGAGAAATGTTATTTCAGTGAATAGATGTGATAGCTGTTCAATAATGCATTTAAAGAAGTGTTTATAAACACTTTTAATAATAATATTTATAAAAGTGCACTCTGGTCAGTATGGCTCAGTTGGTTGAAACCTCATCCTGTACACCAGAAGTTGGTAGGTTCAATTCCCAGTCAAGGTACATATCCAGGTTACAGGTTCGGTCCCCAGTTAGGGCATGTGTGAGAGGCAACTGATCAATATTTCTCTCTCTCCCTTTCTCTCTCTAAAATCAAATTTTTTAAATGCTCATATTTGTCCTGGTAAGGACAAATAAATCTGTTTTATGAGTGAAAAAAAATCAGACTCTTATTGTTATGAGTAACAAAACCCAACTCAAATGGACACAAGGCTAAAAATAGATATTTTTACGGATATAGAGAGATCACTTTGAACCTATGACCAGGTAATGAACTAGCAGACACTCTCTTTTCTTAACATCTGATTTATTATTTTCCTCAGACTGGCTCTTTTAGCTTCCCTATCCATGTGATAGAAAACATGCCTCATCTCTCATGGCAAACAATTACCCAGTGCTGGAGGGCATATGTGAAATGTCATTGGTAAAGGGCTAGAAAACAGAGGCTTTGAAGAAACCGGATGACATAAAGAGGTATTTAACATAGTCTCATGGCCTTACAGTTTTTCACTTGTCTACCAAGAAGTTGAACTGGCCTAGATTTCCATTCCCCTGTTTGGACTTAACCTCTTTTAAAATAATAATAATAATAATAATAATAATAATAATAATAATAATAATAATTTTTATTAGTTTATTTGAGCCAAACTAGTGACATTGCCAGGAAGCAAGATTTCAAATCCTCCTATACTTAACCTCTTAAGCCATGTTTCAGCCTGCCACCTTCTAACCTAGCTACTTCCTGATAACGTCCTGCCCCATGAAATTAGGTTTCCTTTTGTTTCCAGCATGAATCACAGATGCCTCCAAGTCTTAAAATATACTAATGAGCTGTTAAATGTCCCAATACCTTGACTTAAATGAACTTGAAATCAACTTCTTGCTTTAAGGCTTCTCTAAAAGGCTCAGCTCCTCCCAGGTTTATAGAGATGGGAGGAGAAAAGTAAGACAGGCTTTGTGATGTATTATCCCTATGAAATGTTTAGCATGCTGAGGTATAAGCTGAAAATCTCCCACCATAATGATCATACCATCATTCGTCGGCCCTTTCCATGTATCAGACCCTTAAACCCAAACAGCTTCACAAAAGTAATGAATTCTTAAACGGGAAAATAAAGATTCAGAGGGGTTAAGCGACTTGCCCAAGATCATTAAGCCAGTAAGTAACAGAGATAGAATTTAAACCCCAATATCTCTGATCTCAAAGCCCATGTGTTTTCCACATGGCTGATCAAATAGCCATTGTCATCTATTTCTACTTGCAATTTAAATTTCGTTGGGAAGGAGGGAGTGGAAGTTGTAATCACAGCAGGGTATCCCAGAATTCCTCATCACTTCTGTGACTCAGAGCACCTCATTCAAGTCAGCTTGGATCCTTTATTAGTTGGGTGTACACTAGACATTTTCAGCCTCAGCAGGGCTTGAGGGCTCCAGGATAGGCAAGCGCTCTGTCCCTGAGAAGGAGGTTTCCCCCTGAGTCCTGTGTACGGAACGGGTCATCGCTCAGTGTAGCCATTACAGATTGGAATGCTTCAAGTTTGCTCTTTCTGCCATTCTGACAGGATTTTCAAGAGGGGGGGGGGAGCATAAATTTGCTTCTCTGTCATCTTCTAGCTGCAGAGAAGACAAAACTAATTATTGTTAGCATCTACCTTCCCCAGTCCTTGAAGATTCTGTCTCCCTCTCCCCAGGTAACATGGTGGGGTGGGGCATTGGCCCACTCGATTAAAGGAAACTCCACTTTGAAGCAACATCTTACCCTCTGATTTCACTCTTTAGGGCCCCGTGATTTCACTCTGGGCTCTTCTAACTCAGATCGACATGGTTCCCCCTGAGGACACCTACTTCTTTTTTTTTTTTTTTAATATATTTTATTGATTTTTTACAGGGAGGAAGGGAGAGGGATAGAGAGCTAGAAACGTCGATGAGAGAGAAACATCGACCAGCTGCCTCCTGCACACTCCCTACTGGGGATGTGCCCGCAACCAAGGCACATGCCCTTGACCGGAATCGAACCTGGGACCTTTCAGTCCGCAGGCCGACGCTCTATCCACTGAGCCAAACCGGTTTTGGCAGGACACCTACTTCTTGTTGGATGTTGCTCCTTTCATTTATTTGTTCACTGAGGGTTTATGGAGCACCTACTATCTACCAGATACTATTCTAGGTGCCAAAAATACTGGTGTGGAAAAAGGATGGGAAGGTCTCTATGCAACTTATATTTTGCTAAGATAAATAAAACCTAAAATAAGTAAACAAGTAATAAGATAATTTACATGTGCGATCAGTGGTGTGGGTAAGAGGAGGCTATTAGAGTAACGAAGGACTCGGAGGAGCTACTTTAGGAAGGGTGCTCCTTCCCACGGAGGGGATGTTTGAGCAGGGACCTGCGGCTGAGAAGATCCAGCCTCATCAGAGGAAAAGAGCATTCCAGGCAAAGGAAACAGTAAGTGCGAAGTTCCTGAGGTAAGCAAGAGACTGGGCCATTCAAGAAAGAAGGGCTGCAACACAGTGAGCAAAAGAGGGAGTGGTCAGTCAATATGAACTTAAAGAGGAAGACGGGGATTCGGTCATAAAGGTTTCTGTAGGCCATGATTAGGAACTTGCAGTTTTTATTTTATTTTATTTACATTATATGAAATAGGGAAATAATAGAGGATTTCAGCAAAGCCGTGACATTATTAGATTTAAATATTTAAAATTCACTCTGGTCATATAGAAGACAGACTAAATGGAGGAAATGGTGGAAGAAGAGAGATCAGACAGGAGAGCTTGGCAATAGTCCAGGAAAAGTTGATGGTGCCTTGGGTGACAATAGAGATAGAGAGATGGAGATGGATTGGGGATATGTTCTTCAGGTAGAACTACAAGTCAGGATTATGGACTGGAAGTAGGAGATGATGATGAAATCCAAAATGACTCCTAGATTTTGGGTTTACGCAACTAGTTGCAAGGTGATGCCCTTTATCATTATAGGAACAAATTGGCAGCAAAGAGGGGGAAAGGATGGTGGAGATGGAATAGAGATATTTGGGGCATGTTAAGGTCTCTATTAGACCCAACAAGTGAAGTTGCCAGTACCAATTAGATTCATGATTCTGGAGCTCATAGAAAATATTTGGGCTAAAGATACACATTTGAAAGTCATCAGCATAGAGTGAAAGCATAAAATGAAAAGGGATAACATATCAAGAAAATGTAGTCAAATAAGGGGAGAAGATCCAGGGCAAGTACTGGGGTACAACCTCATTTGGATGTTGAATAGATGAGGAAAGAGCTGGTCTTAAAGATATATTGATCAAGAAGGATACACTTAACCTAATCAGAAAACCATTTTATTCTTTTTCTTCACTAGCTGTTCAAACAATCCCTCTGAGCAACTGTTAGTTCCCTATTCCTTGAATAAAATGAAGGCAAATTTGTGACTTTTCTAGACATTCTTAAGTAATCACTAAAAGCCATTTAATCATCTCTGATCTGAGAGAGAGAGAGAGAGAGAGAGAGAGAGAGAGAGAGAGAGAGAGTCTCATTTATAAATGGTTCAAGGTGATAACAAAAACTTCCAAATCTCTCCCTCAGCTTGGGTATGCTCCAACCTGGCTGCCTCTAGGGTATAGTTGGCTCTTCATTTCTCTTGCCTAAAACATGCAGTCCTCTTCCCCCCTCATTAGGCTGCTTCTGGTTCCTGCAGGCTTGAAGCAGAGTGGGGAGGGAGGAAAGGTACGGGACAGGAAAGATCTTACTTGACTAGTCTAGCTATCTGGGATTGGCTGGTGTTTAGAGCTTGAGCCTCTCATGGAACTATTTTTGGGGTTGTTTTTCCCCCCCGAGACTCCACCATCTCAAAAAATCTTGCAGTGGCAGTTTCCTTGCTGGAGTAAATGCATCTCTTAGGGCTGGTCACTTAAAATTCTTCCCTCACCACCTCAAAATCTAATGGTATGTCTTCAGGATTTGTTTGTAGTTTGTTTGTTTGTCTCCAAGCAGCCCTTTTGGTCAGGATCTAAGAAAACCCCATGCCTGCTCTTTATGTGTGTACTACGACTTCAGGTCCATGGGAAGTATTCAAGCATCATTTGCCCAAACTCTGGGAGAGCAACTGTCCCAATAAAGCATTGTCTCTTTATGCTGTCACCAGAGGAGCTAGCCAGCCACAGTCAGACTCCAGTCCTCCATGCTCCTCTCTCCAAGGTACTCCCCAGTAAAGCCCCTGTCACTAAATCATCGGGGCAGACTAAGCACTCCCACTGCTTCCCTACTTTGGTGGAAAACGTATATTGCAAATCCTCATAGGTTGTTTTCTCTCCAATATCCTTGCACTTTGGTCTCTCCAACCTTTTTTAAAAAAAAATTTTTTTTTTAACTGATAGATGTAAGAGAGAGAGAGAGAAACATCAATTTGTTGTTCCACTTATTTATGTATTCACTGGTCTTCAACTTTTTTATAAGCTGGAGGTGTTTCATCAGCTAAGGGACATAAAACCCACTCTTAGCTGCTTCCTTTGCAAGTTCTGGCTCATCAGCTCATTCCTCAATTTAAAATGTGGGAAATATTTGCTCTGAATGTGTTGGGAAGACAAAGCTGAAGATAAAGTAGGATGAGTCCTGTTTTACAATCCTGTGTACCCAGAAAACCAAGAAAGAGCAACCAGAGGGGAAAGTAACACCGGGAGAGTGGGATACAGCAGAAGCTACAGGATACTCAAGTACTCAAGTGTTGCTAAAAGGTGGATTAAGATGAAGACAAAGAAATTCTCACTGGAATTTGGTTCCTGTGCAGCTCCATTTCGGTGTAGTGTTGAGGACAAAAGTCAAATTGACATATAAGATACTTCCCAAGAATCTGTTCTCTTCTTCCTTGCAAGCAGAACCCCTATAGCCAGCTCCAGGGTAAATCTTGATTGGTCCAAGCCAACCCCTATAACCTACTTTCCTCTGGCAATGATTCATTTAAGAATGGGCATTTGCAGTCAGAGAAAGATAAATACCACATGATCTCACTCATTTATGGAATATAATTAACAACATAAACTGATGAACAAAAACAGATCCAGAGACAGAGAAACATCGATCAGACCATCAAACCTCTGAGGGAAGGTAGGGGAGCGTGGGGGTAAGGGAGAGAGATCAACCGAAGGACTTGTATGCATGCATATAAGCCTAACCAATGGACACGGACACCAGGGGGGTGAGGGCTGAGTGGGGGGGGGAGGGTAGTGGGGGGATAAGGACACATATGTAACACCTTAATCAATAAAGAAATTTAAAAAAATAAAAAGAAAAAAAGAACATTACTATAATAAATACAACTATTTATTTTTTAAAATGGGCATGTGATACAATTCTAGACAAGACGTGAGAAGTCTGTTGGAGGATTTCTGTAGAGGTCGATTTTTCCTTAAAAAGAGACACAAGAAGACAGCTCCTCTTCTTCCACAGGCTATTGTCATTTGTGTGTGTGACACCTTGTTCTGTGAAAACCATCTTGGTACCAGACTGGGGATAAAGCCAACACCAAAAAGGAGGGCACAGCCAAGAGAATTACCACAAAGCAGGCCTGGAGCCCGCTCTATCTGTGGGGTTCTCGTTTCATCTCATAAATCCCCATTTTATTTTACACAGTTGATTTGGCGTTTTCTGTTATTTAATGCCAAAATCATCCTAAAGGTAAAGGGTAGGCTTCAGGGAGGTGAAACATTGGAGGCAGAGAATTTGAGATGTTTTTCTGGGAAGAGAGGCAGAGAAATGATCTGGTTGCTGAGGGGGATGAAGGATCTAGTGAAGGCTTTTTTAAATATGGGACACACTGCAGCCAGTTTGTAGATAGATGGGAATGATGCCGTAGAAAGGGGAGAGGGCAGAGCTGCAGGTTCAAGCGTCTTCTCACCACCTCACTTAAAGTCCACAGCCTCTCCTAGAGTCTCCCCCACTGATCTTCCTGACGCCCTGCCAAGGAAGAGCCACCAGTTCTCACGCCATTGCTCCCATTGTCTGACTATAACTGTTTGCACACTCCCTCCCGAGCTGTCTGTTGGCAGAACCCCTTCAGCCATCTCTGAGCTCTTTCTTTGGAGAAGAAGCAATGGCTGGTCCCTGCGGGACTGGTCTCTCTTGGACAAGGTCTGCTCAAAACAGGTTGACAGAAGCCCAGCTTTTTATTCTCTTGAGGTCTTCCCAAGGAGACCCACACCTCACAAATGTTTACTTACCCTCACAGAGAAACACAGGCTACCCAAGAGACTAGCTTGCAGTTATTGGTTTATCCTCCAAGCTCAGCCTACCCCAAAACCCCACTTCCCGGGGCCTCAACTTAATGAAGTTTGCTATTACTTAAACTTTTCCTTCCTTAATATTCTACTTCCTAATTATGATCACACAAAAGGACACGCACTCCTGCCTGTTGGAGTCTGTAGCTACTCTCCTCCAAGGTGGAAAGCCCAAGTCAGCGGCTCCCTCCCTTTCCTAGCCACCTACGTTATATGCAAATTAACGTAGGCTACTGGGTCTTTCCCCCGGGAATGGAAACATTCAGTACCAGCTGGGGCTTGAGCTAAGTCAGACAAGGTAACTGTGTTTACTGAACAACTAAATGGCGATCCAAAAGGGCATCGCTGTGAAGCATTTCCAGTAAAAATATAAAAAAATATATAAAAAAGGACCAAGTCAAGAACAACGTTGATTTGCCTTTCTATTGCTTCCTGTCCAGAGTAATGATTTGTTCTGCATTTCACTTCCCCTATTTAGCAGTAAAACAAGATATGTAGCCTAAACTGTTTAACACCCATGCTCTGAGATACGATTACCTACAGTCATATAGAAACACCTGGTGAAAGCCAGACAACTGGGTTTCATTTCCTTATGAAATTTCTACAATTCGCTAACCAAAATATTACAATTGACCAAAATATTTTAAATATCTAAAACCAGCTTCCTCTGTTAATTAAAATCAAATTGATTAATTAGTTCTTATTTTACTACATAGTCTTACTAATGTAATTTTGGCTAAAATACAGACTGTGTTTAAGTAAAGAGATATACCAGCCAAATATTCACTTTTTAAAAATCTCCATACTTGCCCTGACTAGTTTGGCTTAGTGGCTAGAATGTCGGCCGGCGGACTGAAGGGTCCTGGGTTGGATTCCGGGCAAGAGCACATTCCCGGGTTGCAGGCTCGATCCTCAGTAGGGATGTTTCTATCTCTCTCTACCTCTCCCTTCCTCTCTAAAATCAATTTTAAAAAATTAAGAATAATAATAATTTTTAAAAATAATAAAAATCTCCACACTTACCCATAATCACTAGAAATGATATTTTTCCACTTAGAACAAGAATTTAAGTCACACTTGAAATTTTTAACCATATTGGAGTAAAGCATTTTAATACTAAGTTTATTTATTTTCTGGGCTTATATTAAAGTCTGTACCTGTGCATACTTTAAGAATTAGTTCCTTCATACTCTTTTATAAAATAAGGCAGTTATTAATTAATTAATTGTGTGATGATCTTTCTCTTGATGATGAGTCCTTGCAATGAGCATCAATGATATAAGGTTGTCGGAGACTCCTTTGGGGATTTTCCTCTGAGAACTGCCCTTTCCTGTGGAGATAATTTCCATAAACATGATATTGTTGATTTTACTCTCTCTTTTTTAAAAATATGTTTTTATTGATCTTTATAGAGAGAGGAAAGGAGAGGCATAGAGAGATAGAAACATCGATGAGAGAGAAACATCATGGATTGGCTACCTCCTGCATGTCCCCTAATGGGGATCAAGCCTGCAACTTGGGTATGTGCCCTGACAGGGAACTGAACCAGTGACCTCTTGGTTCACAGGTCAACACTCAACCACTGAGCCACACCAGCCGAGCTGATTTTACTCTCTTGACCATATTTGAGGAAACAGTTTCACTTTACCTATGTCACCCCTCCCCAAGGCAGCACAACTCAGTGCTCAGTGCCAAGAGAGACCTACTCAGCCCCTGATTTCTCCCATGAGAGCAAGTGAGTAGGTAAGTGAACACCCCGCTTCCCCAGCTATGCCAGATGCTGCCAGAGAGACCCAGTTCTTTCTCATCTATCCAGAATGCTAAGAAGTGCTGCATGATGGGAATGAGGGGGGGTAACTGCAGGAAGAGTAGACAGGGCTCTTGGAGAGAATCAAGGAGCCAGAGATCCTACTAACTGTGTCATGGACTCCATCAGGAAGCACACTCATGATCTGCTAGGGATGCCTCACCTGTGGATTCACCAACTTGCCCACAGGCCTCCCCAGTAGTCCCTGTGCCTCACCACACACACTGCCACCCCATGGCTGGCTCCCCGGGTATGACTTAGAAAGTAGCAAGAGTAACCCTTTGCAGACAACTAGCGAGCACAAAGAGAAAGTTGGCCCAACTCCAGGGGATTTATAAAAAACAAACAAACTTAAGCATTCAGCACCATCCTAGAGAAAGCAAACAGGAGGCTGTCAGCACCCAACCTTGCTTTGCATGCAATCTTTTTTTTTTTAATTGAATTTATGTGGTGACATTGGTTAATGAAATTATACAGGTTCCTGGTACAAAGTTCTACAATGGGTATATTGTATTGTGTGTTTATCACCCCAAGTCAAGTTGCATGCAATCTTAATCCACGCCCCCAACCCTAACCCTAACCCGCCCCCCGGCGCGCGCGCGCGCGCACACACACACACACACACAAACATACACACACACAGAAAAGGAAGTGTGGAGCAGGCATATTCATAGAATAGATTGAAGAAAGCCTCAGAATCCCTAACAGGGCTGACAAAAGGTATTTCTTTCCCAATGCCAGTCATTAAAGACTGAAGGAGGTGATTGCTTCTTCAAATACAAAGACAGCAATGTAAGACTTCAAAAAACATGAAAACAAGGAAACATGACATTATCAAAGGAACACAGTGATTTTCCTGATAAAGAATTCAAAATATTTGTTTTAAGGAAGCTCAGTGTTCAGGCTCCCCCTCTCAGGAGCACACCCATGCCTTTCTTCTCTCACAGGCATGCATCTCCTAAACTCTAAGGGTCCCCATGAGACTTTCAACCAGGGGAGCAATGGGCAGTGGCAGCTTGTCCTAGGCTAATCCCCTGAACCTGTCTCCAAGACCCTTTTTCTTCAACTTTCCAGTGAGCTAAAGGAGCCCCGCATAGGTTCTCTCCTGTTGTTTCTTCTATTCTACGCCTTTCCTTTAATAAACATAATCTCAAAATAAAAAATAAAAAAGGAAGTTCAGTGAACTACAAGAAAACAGAGAAAGACAATTCAACATAATCAGGAAAACAATACATGAACAAAATGAGAAGTTTAACAGAATGATAAAAATCATAAAAGAGGACCAAACAGCAATTCTAGAGGTAAAGAATACAATTAATAAAATGAAAAGAAAAACACAATAGAAAGCATCAACAGCAGACTGGATAAACCGAAAGAATCTGTGAAGTAGAAGACAGGTCCTTCGAAATTATCCTGAGGACAACAACAACAACAACAAAAAGAATAAAAAAGAGTGAATAAAACCTAGAGGAACTATGGGACACCATTAAAAGAAACATTATATGTATTATGGCATTCCAGAAGAAGAGAGGAATAAAGGGACTGAAAACTTATTTAAATAAATAATGACTAAGAACTTATAAAATCTTGGGGGAATTTTAGACATCCAAGTTCATAAAGATCATAGGTCCCCAATGTATTTAAACTTAAAAAGATCTTATCTAAGACATATTATAATAAACATTCTAAATTTAAACACAAAGAGATAATTTTAAAAGCAGCAAGATTGCCCTAACTGGTTTGGCGCAGTGGATAGAGCGTCAGCCTGAAGACTGAAGGGTCCCAGGTTCGATTCCAGTTAGGGGCATGTACCTTGGTTGTGGGCACATCGCCTAGTAGGGAGTGTGCAAGAGGCAGCTGATCGATGTTTCTTTCTCATCAATGTTTCTAACTCTCTATCCCTCTCCCTTCCTCTCTGTAAAAAAATCAATAAAATATATATATATTTTAAAAGCAGCAAGATTTAAAAAATTCCTCAGATACAAGGAAATTTCCATAAGGCTATTAGTGGATCTCTTAGCAGAGAGCCTGGAAGGCAAAGAGAGAGAGGGATAATATATTCAAAGTACTAAAAGAAAAAACACTGCCAACCAATAATACTTTACCCATCAAAGCTGTCCTTCAGAAATAAAGGCAAGAAAAATACTTCTCCAGCAACAAAAAGCTGAGTGAGTTCACCACCACTAGAACATCCTTACAAAACAAGATGCTGAAAGGAGTTATTCAAGTTGAATTGAAAGGGTGCTATTAGTTACATGAAAATATACAACATGCTAGTAAAAGTAAATATGTAGTCCAACGCCACCTGCATCTCCTACCTGCCACTCCCACTCATCCTGGCCCCACTGTGCCTGCCACAGGCTCTCGTCCAATCAGTCCTGCCCAATCAGTCCCGATCAGGAGAGGCTCATGCTGCCACAGCAGCACTCTCCAGCCATAAGCCCTGCGTCTGGCACCCTTCCAAGAGGAGTGGCCTTCAGGATCGAGCTGAAACCGGCTCTCCACATCCCCTGAGGGATCCCAAATTGTGAGAGGGCGCAAGCCAGGCTGCACAATCGGGCCAGGAGGGATGGCGGGAGGGCTCTAGGGCGTGTCCGGCCCATCTCGATCAGTCCCCAGCAGCAAGCTAACCTACTGGTCGGAGCATCTTCCCCTTGGTGGTCAGTGCACATCATAGCGAGTGATTGAGCAGCCTTAGCATATCATTAGCATATTACACTTTGATTGGTTGTCTGTTGTTTTGCCATTGGTCTATTTGCATATTACCCTTTTATTTTATAGGCTGTAGTTTCAATGGTTTTTATTTTACAAATTCTGAGATAAATACAGGAATATCAATATTGCCATTTTGCAGTCACTAACCTATAAATGTGTTGCTGATCAATGACTCTCTCATCATTGATGTTTTTATCTCTCTCCCTCTCCCTTCCTCTTTGAGATCCATAAAAAATATTTTTTTAAAAAAAAAGAAGAAAAAAACGGTGTCATGTCTGACAATCAGGAAAAGCTTCAGCTACAGAATACTTCAGTGATTGAAAATGAAAGAGGAGAGAAAAAATCTACCTACATTTATAAAGGACTGTCCACAGGAGAGACACAGGACTTAGTGAATTCTGATCCCTAGAAAAGTGCACCTTACAGTGGAGAAGAAATTCACACACACACACACACACACACACACACACACACACACACACACTGGACTGAACTCAAGAGGTACAAATAGGAAATGGCTTTGTTATCTCCTAACACTGTCCTTTAATGTGCCTTGCTGGATCTATTTTTTAGCCCCTGGACAACATACCAAGAAGAGCTTAAAGTTTTTCAGGTTCTATTCACAAGGTTATATGAATAGTCTCACTTGGGGACCTTTTAAAAAGTCCACCCCATGTTAAACAAAAAAAACCTCACATCCCATTCAATACTTCTCCCCACCGCCCAGGCTTGGCCTGTAGCTGGGGATCAACACTGGGCAAGAAGGTCTGTGTGGTCTGAAATCTCACTCTCCACCTCATCCACCTCGTCTTCTGCCTCTTCCAGGACTGGGTTAAGGAGGCAAAGGTCTTTTAACATAGGCTGGTACTGTTTGTGGTCTCTCTTGACTAACTTAGTTGGCTGATGTTGAAATGCTAGGTCTTTAGAGGGGAAGCATTTGTGGATTCCTCAGAGACCCGGGTGGCACCTTTGTAGTGCATGGTTCCCCAGGGCAGATGATGTACTCTTTGCCTACCGTCCTGTTATCCACCCCCTCAGCTCCTGACCTCTGGGGGTAACTACGGCCTCCTCATACTGTTGGAGTCCAGGCAGATAGCCCTCGGAGGCAGGGGCCCATCAAGACAAAGTCCACTGCCCACTGCAGAGTTCACTTGGCCAGGGAACACTCAAATATACATAAATAGATAAACAAACTAAATAAACAAATACATGCAAACATACATACATACCATTGACTTGTACATATTAAACAGGTGAATTGTATAGAATGTGAAACATATATCAATAAAAATGTTCCTTTAAAGACCCCTGGCGTGGTTATATTAATATTAGAGTGACTTCAGAATTTTAGAAAGGGATAAAGAGGAACATTTCTCAATAATAAAGTGATTACTTCATCAAAAATATATAATAAACCTTCATGTGTCTGCACTAAACAATGTAGTTTCAAAATACATGAAGCAAAACTCATTAATCTGAAAGGAGAAAGATAAGTCCATAATTATTTTAAAGATATGAATACTTCTTGCTCAATAATTTACAGAATAAGTAGACCCCAAAAATCAGTTAAGACATCAAATATTTGAACACTATTGATCAACTTAACCTAAATGATATTTTAGAATGCACCACTCAACAACAGAAGCTACCTCCTTTTCAAGTGTACGTGAAATAGTCACCAAGATAGACCATATGTTGGCGCATCAAACAAGAATGGGACCATTATTGTATTGAATTCTGTTATTAATGCTGATCAAGCATTCTAACCAGACGTTGAGTCTTAAGTCCCTGCTCTGTTTCTATCAAACTGGGTTCTGCCCTGCTCTGCATACCCCAGAGGGGGAACCAAGCTCCTGAGGTCCAGTCTCTGTACCTATAGCTTCTGCAATGTTCTCTTATCTTCCAGGCACTGAATTCCTAGACTTACCTGGCCACTGGTCACAAGAACTTACTCCCTTCCCCTGCCCCACCGTCATGAGTGCCTAGGCCAGTGATGGGCAACCTTTTGAGCTTGGTGTGTCAAACTTCGCCAAAAAACTGAGCATAACTCAGGTAGTGTGTCACTTTGAGGAAAAAACATTATTTCGCGATATTTATAGTTTAAATAACATAAATGTATAATTGTTATATATAATTGTATTTAATAAACCAAAAACTAAATATTTAACTTACCTGCTTAGTGACTTCTTTGTTCATCCGTCAGTCTGTTTCTTTTGTTGGTCTTGATATTATTTAGCTTGTGTGGGGTGCCGTGAACTAAGATAAGTGAGGGGGAGGGGGAATTCTTTAACTAACCTGCCTATTAGTGACATTTTTGTTGCTGAATTTCATTGGCTAAATCTTCAATTGAAGATTGGTATTTTGTACACTTCAGGCCCAAGCAAGCGCTACTAACTTCATCTGTCAATCTGTTTCTTTTGTTAGTTTTGATATTATTTAACGCTGAGAATAAGGCCTCACAAAAGTATGTAGAGGGAAAAATTGTGAGTAAAGCCATTGCTATATTTTTCAGGGTGCTAAAAGTATCTGGTGGTCGGTTCCAGGTACTCCAAATTTCCTGTTTGTAGTGGCACTCCTCTTGATTCTCCAAGCAGCACCTTTCCAGATTCTCAAGCTTTGACCTCAAGTCAACAAACACCTGAGCCCAGATACTGTCTTGAAATTCTGCAAGTTGCATCTCCAAATCATCAATTTACATCCATTGGAAACCATTTAATTCCAAACTACTGTAGACTACTACATCAGGATACTTAATTATTTTCATGGTCTGTTCTAGACTTATAAATTGACTAAATCTATCACTAAACTGGTCAAGTAATGAGTCTAAAACATGCTGGTACTTCATATGCAAGAGTTCCATTTCATTTTGTACAGCTGCACTGGCCTTCTCAAAATACTTTGTTACTCAAGGAAAATACTTATAAGTTTTAGTTTCTACATCTCGCTTGAAAATTTTAACTTTACTTTCAAAAGCTTTTATGTATCCAAACATAACGTCAATACTTTTGCCAAAACCTTGTAACTTTAAGTTCAGTTCATCAATATGAACAGAGAGATCTGTAAAAAACATCAGGGTGTTGACCCACTTATCATCATTAAGCTGAGGAAAGTTTCCCAGATCCTTATTGTCAAGAAATACCTTAATTTCTTCAAAGCACTCCACAAAGCGCTCAAGAACTTTGCCTCAGCTCAGCCATCTTACATTATTGTACATCAGCAGTCCACTGTAGGTGGAATCAACCTCCAGTAAAAGTGCCGAAAATTCTTGCTTGTGAAGGGGGCGAGCAGCTATTAAATTAACTATTTTTGTAACAGCTGACATTAAGTCGTTTAAGTCGGTGAGTCCTGCCTTGGCACATAAAGCCTCCTGATGGATAATACAATGAAAAGGCACAATCGGATGTCCAATAGCTTCTGTAAACAATTTGACAAATCCGACTTTTTTCCCCACCATATTTGGTGCTCCATCTGTCGTCACTGACACAACTTTAGAGGTATCAATGCTTAGGTCACGAAATGTTTGTATAACAACCTTACATATTTCGCTTCCTGATTTACTTGTTGACACTGATACTAACTTTATCAACTCTTCTCTCATTGTGAGACCATCAGAATATCGACCAATAATGGCCAACTGAGCATGTGATGTGACATCAGTAGTTTCATCAAGAGAGATCGAAAAATATTTACACTTCCTTATGTCTCTCTTTAATTGATGTTGTACGTTTGTGTTCAGTCTCATTATTTGGTCTTTTATGATATTTCTACTGAGTGGTAACTCAGATATTCTCTTAATAATTGCATCTTTATTCTGCATATCATGAAATAGAACTGGTGCACATCTTAGGAGAGTTTCTTTAATAAATTCTCCCTCACTGAGCACTTTTCCATGTTGAGCTATAGAGTGAGCAATGCTCAAACTTGCAGATGTTAAATTTGTAGAGCCTTTCATAAATTTAAGGATGGAATTAGATTGGCTCTTATAAAGGTGTAGCTGCCTGGAAATGTATTCCTTCCTTTCATCCTCACTTTTTTCCAAGAGCTGGGAATGATTAGTTTCAAAATGTCTATTTATATTTCACGTTGTGCTTACTACCGTTTCAGTAAATAGAACGCAAAATGATCTGCCATTTTTTTCTCTAAAGCCATACATCTCAGTCCATGTCTCTTGAAAGGGTCGGCCACTGCTACTACCACTTCCTTTACTTAACCTTAGTTTTTTATTTTTTGGGTTCTCCATCAGGGGGGCAGTGACAGAAGATAGAATTACAGGTAGCTTGTTAGGCCTGCAGGCAATTAGGGGTTAACTAGCCTAACTAACCACAAAATGGTGCATATAACTGTCTTTTAGGAAAGGGCAGGGTTAATAAGCAGAAATAGGGGTTAATAAGGATGCACAACAGTAATAGTGGTGAAATGGAGTCTGTACTATGGAGCAAAATGGTGTTCCTTATGTGAATTAAAATGGCTGCCGCTATTTCTAATGGCGGGAAACGGCACCCATAGCACACCACAAACCCTCGCCTCTCCCAGCCTCCCCCTCACTTATCTCAGTAATGATGTATTAGAAATCCATGACACCCCAGAACAGTAGATAATGGTTGCTGTGGTTAACTGATATTTGGTTACTGGTAATGGCAGGGCCCCCAGAGATGCGTCCCCTGCTGCGTTCCGCTGCTCCCTGCTCTGCCGGCGGAAGTGAGGGCAAAGATCCCGGCTTAACAGGAAGTCCCAGAACTAGACGCTCTGTGCCGGACTTCTGTTGTTTTGGCCTACAGACCTCCGGCACAGAGTGTCTAATAGGGGAGGATGAAACATTTGCGACTAGAGTCTTGGAGTTAGAGTCTAGGACTAACTCCAAGACTCTAGTCGCAAATGTTTCATCCTCAGGAGAAGCAAATGTTTCATCCTCGGCATGCGGCCGCCTCAGTGGCCGCGTGTCATCAGAAATGGCTACGTGTGTCAGTGCTGACACACGTGTCATAGGTTCGCCATCACTGGCCTAGGCTCTGGTTCCAACTACCCAGGGTCTGGCTCACACATTCATTCAAAAAAAAAACATTAATTGAGCACCTACTATGTACCAGGCACTGGGCTAGGTGCTGGTAAGTACCAGACAAAGTTACTTTTCCAAAGTAGTTACAATCTAGTGGGGTTACAGACAAGTAGTAAGACGATTACAGAACACTGTGCAAGCAAGTCCAGGGAGATTTGAAAGCACAGATGATGGATACCTGATTTGTACTTCAGGGGTAAGAAAGACTTTCTAGAGGTAATAAAGGCAAAGCTGAGACCTGAAAGAGGAGTGGGAGTTAACCAGAAGGACAGGAAGAGTAGTACAATGTTCTTGGCCAACAGTTTTCAAAGTGTGTTTCCAGACCAGCAGCAGCAGCAACAGCAGCAGCAACTGATAACTTGCTAGAGATGCAAGTTCACAGCTCCTTCCCCAACCTACAGAACCAGAAATTCTAGGTGTGGGACCCAGCAATATTTGTTTTAACGATCCTCCAGTTGATTCTGATGCATGGTAACGTTTGAGAATCTCTGCTCTAGGCTGAGGAACAACATGTACAAAGGCCTGGAGAGAATGTGGCTTCCTTCACCCAGAAGTCATACTCATTGATTATGAGAATGATGATGTCAGTGCTCATTTGATATGACAACACCACGCTTAGATCAGTCCCTGCATAACAGTAAAATAGGATAGAGGACTACCACCTGCTAAATACATAGTATACACTAAGCCCTATGCTTTACATAGTTCCTTTTAACTAATTTGCCCTATATCCCTGTTGACATGCCCATTTCACAGATATGTAACCTGAGGTTCATATATATTAGGGAATTTTGCCCAACCTCACTCAGCTAGTAAGTACCAGAACTAAAATTTGAATCCAGTTCTCTCTGAGTCCAAAACCCAAAGATTTTTCTACACCAGCCCACTGCTTCCAGGAAAATTATTTCAAGATTAAGAGATTAGGACAAGATCAGAATGTGGGCTGGACTCTTGTATGGACAGGATAGGGTGGAGAAGGAAATCCCAGTGTCTCCCCATGTTCCCGCCTCCCAGACTCCACTCCACAGAGAGATGACCAACAGGCAAAAAGCAAAGAGACCAAGCTCTTCCATTCAGGACTAAAATGGGTGTGAGAGACCCAAGCTCAGGGTTTCTCAGTTAAAAAACAAAAACCTTGTTAAAGCCTAATCAAAGTCTATGTTTCAGATTGAAGGCTTATCCTAAGTAATAAAAGGGTAATATGCAAATTGATCATCACTCCAACACACAAGATGGCCACCCCCATGTGGTCAAAGATCCTGCCCCCATGTGGACACAAGATGGCCGCCACAAGATGGCCAGCAGGGGAGGGCAGTTGTGGGCAATCAGGCCAGCAGGGGAAGGCAGTTGGGAGGGACCAGGCCTGCAAGGGAGGGCAGTTAGGGGCAACCAGGCCAGCAGAGGAGGGCAGTTGGGGGTGACCAGGCCTGCAGGGGAGGTCAGTTGGAAGGGACAAGGCCTGCAGGGGAGGGCAGTTGGGGGGGACCAGGTCAGCAGGGGAGGGCAGTCGGGGGGGACCAGGCCTGCAGGGGAGGGCAATTGGGGGGGACTAGGCCTGCAGGGGAGGGCAGTTGGCAGGGACCAGGCCAGCAGGGGAGGGCAGTTGGGGGGGACCAGGCCTGCAGGGGAGGGCAATTGGGGAAGACCAGGCCTGCAGGGGAGGGCAGTTGGCAGGGACCAGGCCTACAGGAGAGAGCAGGTAGGGGCAATCGGGCCAGCAGTGGAGCAGTTAGGCATCAATCAGGCTGGCAGGGGAGTGGTTAGGGGGTGATCAGGCTGGCAGGCAGGCAAGCGGTTGGGAGCCAGCAGTCCTGGATTGTGAGAGGGATGTCAGACATCCCTCCAAGATTGGAGAGGGTGCAGGCTGGGCTGAGGGACACATACATACACACACACACACACACACACACACACACGCACGAATTTCGTGCACCGGGCCTCTAGTCAGAAATAAATGGTATAATTATCTAGAAAGCAATTTGATCAATATGTAGTAAGAGCCTTATGCTTTTAGATACTAATCTAACCTCATCTATAAACAAAATACAATCATGAGAATAGTCCCAATATATTATTAAGAAAAAAGGTTGGCCCTAGCTTGTTTGGCTCAGTGGATAGAGCGTTGGCCTGTGGACTGAAGGGTCCTGGGCTCAATTTCAGTCAAGGGCACATGCCTGGGTTACGGGCTCCATCCCCAGTGGGGAGGCGTGCAGGAGGCAGCCAATCAATGATTCTCTCTCATCTTTGATGTTTCTCTCTCCCTCTCCATTCCTCTCTGAAATCAATAAAAATATATGTATATTTTTTAAAAGGTTGGATAAAAAATTATATATGTAGTGTGATTTCAATCATGTTTAAAATGCTTAATAAAAAAAGTAAAAGACAATATACCAAAATGTTAAAATAGTTTCTTCCCCAACTAATACAAAGTAACCTAAATTTAAGAGAAAGACTTATGTACCAAGCTGTTCTTTACTACATTTTAACAGCAAACCTCTAAAGCAACTTAAATATCCAATATTTTAAAAAATGAAAATAAATTAGGGTTCAATCATATGATACAATATATAGCAATAATCAAAAGTGAAATTTTAAAAAGTATTTTTGTCAAGAACTTGACTCCTGCCTGCACCCAAATGCCTCCAGAAGCAGGGCCTTGGCTAGACATCTTTCCAAAATGATGGTGAGAGACAGGTCCACAGAGGACAGAAATTGGCTCAGCGGGGGCTTCCTGGGAAACGGGTTATGAGTTCAAGTTATAGCTTTCCTCTCTCAAGGAATTTACCCTGCTGTGGCGGGGATTAAATATGGATCCAGCAAACCACAGATTAAATTGGATTTAAACAGAAAGAAATTTTATTTACATCTCACTTCCTGACTACTTACCCTCTAGCATCCTGCACATCCTAGATAGTGCTTTCCTGGTAGAGCTGTGACTGATTCACCTCTGAATCCCCGAGGACAGCACCATTGTTTTCATTGGTGTCGGTCATGATTTTCAGTGGCTGCCCTTTGTTCTGCACCTGAGGTCAGCCAGCTGCCAGCTCACAGACCAAATCCAGCCCTCCATCTGCTTTGTAGGTCAAGTTTTAAAGGAACAAGCACACACGCGCGCGCGCGCGCACACACACACACACACACACACACACACACACACAAACAGCATTTTTGTGACCATGAAAATAGTCCTGATATATATTAAGGAAAAAAGATGGGATGAAAATTATATATACCGTGTGATTCCAACCATGTTTAAAATGCTTAATAAAAAGACTAGAAGGGGATATACCAAAAAGTTAAAATAGCTTCTCCCTTGTCTTACACCGCAATCCTGTTATAATTATGCCCATTCCACAGATGAGGATGCAGAATGATTGCCTCTGGAGAGTGCAATTGTGGGTGGCTTATTCCTTTTCTATAATTCTACACCTGTCCCTATCCCAGGAGGTGGGAGGTAGGGTCCTAAAGGAAAAATCCAAAAACAATCCCTGAGGCTCAAATGAATCCCATCTGTACAGACAGACTGCCATCTGTCAAGGACCTCTGGGGCAGTGAGGACGCAGGTGCAGCTGTCTATAAAATTTAATTTAAGATAAAATTTTAAAACCGGAGCCATCCTTGATTAATTAAAATTAATTTCATTTCATTGTAGAAACCCAATCCAAGGCCGCAGAGCGGCAACCTCGCAGGGAAATTTGGAACTTTCCTGGTGCTATCTCAGCCCCCCAGCTTCCATTTCTGCTTTATTCACTCCTCTGGTTCAGAATCTCTTTGTAAACCAGAGGACCCAGCTTCCCTCTGATTATTTACTGATCTGATACCTCTTCACGCCCACAGCTCCCCCGGGTTCTGTCTGAGCCTCTTGGTGACAGCCCTCAGCTTCCACCCCGCCCCTGACTCCCTGCTCCCTGCCCTTGCTGGCCACCCACTTGGCCAGCACCCTCGCAACAGCTCCCAGCCCTGTCCTTAGCACACAGATAGCCACAACATGTTGTGAGTGAAGGTAACGACCCAGAGGAGGAGTCCGATTTTATTTCTGGTGGTGATTTCAGCAGGAGTTTGAGTGGCTCCTGGTTATAGTTAACAGCCCAGAAACTAGCTCAGGCAATTCTAGGGCTCTCTGTTTTTGCTGTTTCTGTCTTTGTCTGCACTTGCCACTGCCTCTCTTTCCCCACCAAGCTTTGTTGGTACCATTAAATTTTGTCTCAAATAGAATCCCTGATTCTGAACAGCGTCGGACCCATCAACTGGACCGTCCGTGCCTCCACTTCCCGATGGTTCTTGAATGACGCTTGGGTGCTTATGAATCGAGCAGAGAGAAGTGTCTCCAGCAGCACTGCGCAGCTCAGTGCCCCGAAGGGCTTTAAACTTGACCTCTCTCTGGGCTGCAAATTCATTCTCCAGGAAAAATTTCATTCCTGGACAATTCGAGACACCTGACCGGTAATTCGGGCCTCTGTATCTTAGTCTTGTGACTGACTCCTCCATGAACCTGCTAATAAAATGGGAATGGCTTGTAACCAAACCCCTGTCTTGAAACTTCCTGCACAGTAGATATTTGCTGCCAGAGCAAAACGTTCATGTACCAGTAATAGAAGCAGGCAGGCTTTCCAAAGTATGCCAGGCATGTGTTTGCAATCCTGTCACAAGCAGGGTCAAGAGTATCTGGCCCTGTGTGCTGGTGACCTGGGGGCCTTGCTGTTTTGTAGGCCAGGCAGAGAGATCTGGGGCTGGAAGGAAAGGAGATTGCATAATAGTGAGCATGGGTCCTTTTAAAAACCGCACTAGGCAAGGGTTTTCTAAAACACTTTTTTAAATTTAAAAAGGGTAGCCCCGCTGGCGTGGCTCAGTGGTTGAGCATCGACCTGTGAATCGGGAGGTCACAGTTCGATTCCCAGTCGGGGTACCGTCAGGGACATGCCCGGGTGGCAGGCTCAATCCCCAGTGTGGGGCGTGCAGGAGGCAGAGTTGTTGTTTTTTAAATGTCAAATGCTTGCTGAAAAAACATAGGACTACCCTAAACCCTAATTATATTAGTCCCTTGGTCAGGGAACCATGGTTTAAGCTCAGTTATGTGACCACTGAGTGTGAATATTTTATCTCACTCTTGCTCTCGCTCTCTTTTTATGTTATAAATGCCCACTGGGAAAGATTAAAGAAGTTAGAAACCAGGACCCCAGTGAGTGTTCAGAAAGGCTGGCTTTGTTTTCTAGGTTTCTATATCACTTCATTTTTTCAGGCTTGCATTTCAGATCTAGATAATAGGGCTTATATGCTTTGTTTTACCTCTTCTTTCCTTCCTTACCCCTCCTGCTCATTTTTTAAAAGTTCTTCGTTTATTAATCCTCTCATGAAAAATCTGCACAATCCCCACAGAAAATCCTGAAGAATCTTTAACTCCTTCCGTGTCCAATCTCCAGCTCACTTGTTGCCCAGTCTCCCTGATATTTTTCATTCTGTTCTTGCATTCCTTTTTCTGTTTTCTTAAGGTCTTCTTCTCATACAGGCCATGTCTTTCAAGTCTATATTTGGGTTAATTTTTCTTTCTTTTCTTTTTTTTATGGTTTTTTTTTTTTTTTTTTTTGATTTTTGAGAGAGCGAAAAAGGGAGAGGGACAGAGAGACAGAAACATCAATGATGAGAGAAACAACAATCGGCTGCCTCCTGCACACCCTCCATTAGGGATCAAGCCCGCAACCCCGAGCATGTGCCCTGACCGAGAATCGAACCATGACCTCTTGGTCCATGCATTAATGCTCGATCTCTCTGACTCCATCTTGTTCAAGCCTGCTTTGCTCACAGAGCCTTCAAGTAAACAGCTTCTTGCATACAAACATGCTAATCATTAGAGGAATTCTGCTTGTGTCTTGAGTTTTACAAAAACAGCCCCTTACCAGAAAGTATCTCGAGGAGATAAGGGAAGTATGCATTGTGTATCGAAGATTTGCAGGAACCTCATGACCAGACTCACATCAAGTAGAGTCAACAGACTAAGATCAATCTTTCTTGGACCCCTTAGGGTGTCCAGATGTCTATAGTTGTCAATCACCTTTTGGCCCTCCCATTTTCCCCTTCCCTTGACTGAATTCTGTACTTTCTTAAGCTGGATACGAGGCACCACTAGCTCTCCCATCTTCTTGGTTGGCACCTTCTCAATCAATAAACCCTTCCTTAATCCAAACTCCAACGTTTTGTGTTTTTGGCCTTTTGAACCATCAGGCACATGGACTTTGGACCAGTAACAAGAGCATCGAGTGAGCTTACTAAAGTGAGAATTCTTGGTCTGGAGATTGGTATGCTAGCCTCAACAATTTCTTAAAAGACTAAATGGGATCATTCAAGAACAGAAGAGGTCTGCAGCAGGTGTTCTTGGACAGGCCCAGCCCTTTCACACCTTCTGAAGAATACCTGGGAGGGCTGCCCTCAAGCACAGATGGAAGACACACTCTCAGAAACTGCAGGTCCTTGGGAGGAGAGTAGTGCCAGGTGCACCGTAGGAAGATCAAGTTGGAATTAGTACCTGCCTCTTAAATGTCACTAGTGGCAAGAAACTGGAGATAGCCCTTGCTGGTTTGGCTCAGTGGATAGAGCGTCAGCCTGCAGACCGAAGGGTCCCGGGTTAAATTCCTGTCAAGGGCATGTACCTCAGTTGCAGGGTCTTCCCCGGCCCAGGCCCTGGTCAGGATGCATGCAGGAGGCAACCAATCGATGTGTTTCTCTCACATTGATGTTTCTCTCTGTCTTTCCCTCTCTTTTTCACTCTCTCTGAAAATCAATGGGGAAAATATCCTTGGGTGAGGGGGGGGAGAGAGAGAGAGAGAGAGAGAGAGAGAGAGAGAGAGAGAGAGAGAGAGAGAAGGGAAGAAACTGAAGATAAAGCCAAAATCTGCTAGGACCAGAAGCAGGAATTTTATATAGACTCACAGCCATCTGTGGGGTGGACTAGTGAGCAGCGCTAAGAGTAGGAATATAGTCATTTTTTAAAGAAGGAACTTTCCACATGTGCTCATACCTAAGAGGGGTTTGCAACAAGTCATGTTAAAAGGTGTTCAGAGGTATCCCTTGGAGAATCAGGTCAATCTAGAGCAGTCAGGGCAGGAGTGCTTTATGACAAAATATCAGGTTTCTTCTGAGACCAGAGGGGCCACTTGAATTTTCACTACTGGGGAAGAAATTAAGACAAAGGAAGGTAAAATCAGATGTCCTTGGGGCAGAAGAATAAAGAAAAGAGCCGGGTCTGGCATCACAGTACGGGGAGGATGCAAGTATGCCTCAGCTCCCAGCAATCAGAGCCCAGGGTTCACAGTGATGACCAGTCACCCTTATCTGCAACGAGCAGGGCAAAAATGGGCACAAACAGGACCTGGAGGCCACTGAGGCACCAACTCCTGGCATCTCGTGGACGTCCATCTGTGAAGGACAGTTTCAAGAGCAAAGCCAGGATCGCCACCACACTCCACCCCCAGACAGGAAGCTCACTTTGTTTCTGTCGTGAGGAAAAACACCTTGTGGCAGACCGCACTCCTGAGGGGAAAGCTCGGGGACGGGGAGAGGGAGCTTGCCCTCCACGTGGCAGGAGACGTACCTCTTTCCCCAGATCTCAAAATGGAAAATTTCCCAGCTATATCTTTCCTTGTTGAATCCTAACGCTACTATGTTTGACCCCAAGTTCTAACTGGTCTAGTGGTACTGGGCGGGGTGGGAGTGGCACCCCAGAGGGGCAACTCAAACCTTTCCTGGTAACTCACTACAAAGCCAGGGAGAGTCAGACCTCTGCATCCACAAGGGCTTCAGAGCTGAGTCACTCTTACCTAATGGGAGACGAAGGGAGGGGAGGGGAGGGACTCAAGACTGGAGAGGCTCAGGTGCCATGAGCAAATAATGTACTGTGTTTATTCTCCCCTTCACTCAACACTCTGAGGGGTGTTGTGTAACAGACGTGCTGCGATGTTAAATATGTCCGTGGAGGAATATGGTGAGGGGGCGGGGATAATTTGTTATTTATGAGCTTCTGCTCTCTGAAGACTGGAACTCTCTTTTTTGAAAGGTGATGAGTGTAAAAATGCAAATTACTGAAAAGAGGGGGCGGGGTGGTGTCTAGGAGGAAAATGGCAGAGATCATAAAAAGGGAGAAAAGCCAAGCTGGTACTAGAGAGAGGCCCAGAGAGAGGGTGTCTAGTGAGAGAAGAGGGGTGGCTGAGGTAAGGGAACAGATGTTGAAAGAGGGTTTTATAGAGTTTTGTAGTGTGAAATGCCATGTAAATCTCCCTTTGTGGAACCGTCAGTAAAATCTCCATTCATCAGTGTTTTGCAACTGGGATTTATTGCTGGGGAGAAGCTCAAAGGGCTAGGCCCATACCTGTCAAAGAACCCAGCTGCATCCAGGGGCTGGGTATAAACATAATGCCAAGCCACAGTCTAAAAACACTGGAGGTGTGTGGTGGGGGGGAAGGGAGGGGCGGGAGTGGCGGGGGGGGGGGGGGGAGCCAATCGGGGGAAAAGGAGACATATGTAATACTTTAAACAATAATAAATACACTGAGTGGCCAGATTATTATGATCTCTGAACACGTAATAATCTGGCCACTCAGTGTATATCCTATATAATAAAAGGCTAATATGCAAATTGTCCCCTCGACCAGGAGGTCGACCATCAGGCAGCCCGGCCAACCGCCCATGTCCCCTCCCCCTGGCCAGGCTCGCCTGACCCCACCCATGCACAAATTCATGCACCGGGCCTCTATATGTATATTAGAGGCCCAGTGCATGCGTTCAGAGATCATAATAATCTGGCTAGTCAGTGTAAATAAATAAATAAATAAATAAATAAATAAATAAATAAAAACACTGAAGGTGTTCACAGCTTCATGGTAGGTGGGGGAGAAACTCAGAGAAGGCCCTACAGAAGAAGTGGCACCAGAGATGAGCTTTAAAAGAGGACCAACATTTCTACTACAATTGGGGACAAGGAAACATCAAGTACAAGAGGCCAAGAGCAGAGGCAGGAAAGGTTGGTGTGTTTACAGAGTGATATTGTCTGCATGGGGAAGAAGAGCATGCTGGAGAGAAAAATAAAAAGAATGGCTGGATGAACTATGGATTCTTGGCAACCTTAAACCTCAGAGACTGTTACGGATGCTCTGGAGAGCAAAACAAGGACTGCCGTGGGCTACCTGCAAGAAGACAGACTTTGGAACAATGTAGTATATCCCTGAAAGGAAAGGTTCCCCCCTCTCCAAGTTTCTGCCTCATTCACATGACCAGTCCAACCTGGATTGTAAACACCTCATACAATAAATCACATTACATTACAGAATAATCTCACTCCGTTTCAGAAGATTCCCCCTGGACTCGACAGCTCTACTTATATTCCAGCCCCAGCTGAAAAAAAAAAAAAGGCTGCTACCTAGCCATGCTCACTGGAGTGGAGTACGCATAACTTCCAAGGCCCTTCACCAATACTGAAACCACTCAAACTCTGGCGCCTGAGGAGCTCTCATATCCACCAGTAGTCCTCTGCCTGTCTCCAGGGCTGCCTGTCCCGTGGTCCCCTCCCTCCCTTCCTCTCTCAGATGACTATCCTGTACCTATCTGCCCCAAGAGAGGAGGCGTTCTGAGGAGGACATCATACAGCTGAGCCCAAGTGGATCCCAGGGTCTTGGTGGCACTTAATTTTTTTTTTTCAGGTGCCTTTAAACTCAAGAAGTAGAAACCATTCGATCCGTGAATAGATACACACTGAACACTTACTAGGTGAGCTATGATATAAAATGGGTAAGACATGATTCCTGACCTGAGGGGGTACTCAGTTGGTAAAGGCGTGTAAATAAACATGGGCAATTAGTGTAAAGACTGCTGGGAAGGAGATAAAGATGGGTTGCTGTGGAAAGACAGAGGAGAGATACCTAGCCCAGAGGAAAATGGGAAGGAAAAGAGGGTGTCCCAAGAGAGACTCACAAGCTGACTCCTGGAGGGAAGAGCAGGAGCTAGTCTAGTGAATGGGGTGAAAGGAAGGAGGGGGCATAGGAGGCATGGGGAGCAGGATATGAATGGGAATGGCCCGGATACCGAGAGAGTGAGTCCTTTGGCCCACTGTGGGTAGTTTATTAAAGCTGGTGTTTAGGCTGCAGAGATAGACCCTAAGGCGCCTCAGGAAGGACCTGTGTGCACTGCCAGGGAGTTGAGACTTTATCAAGGCAGTGAGGATCCACCAGTGCTTAGTTGCCTGCCTATTCCTGGAAAAACAAAAATCCATACAAGAAAAAAAATTTGACTCAGCCGCGAATAATAAATAGTCTTAATAACTTAAACACTAAATAATTATTTAATTAGAAATTATAATATTGGAAGGACGGGGGACAGGGATGACAACTGCTTTAATAGAAAATAGCAATATGGTATATAGAAATAGAGATTAAGTACCAGAATAGTTCAAATAGTTGAAAATGGTTGTTTTTGGAGAATCAGGAAGGGGAAGGGTGGGAGACGGGGCTGCTATTGCACAACTGACCTTGTAATACATATTTAACTTTGTTAGTAAACTATTTAGAAAGAAAATTGTCTACCTACATTAATATAAATACAATTTTTTAAATGTATGTGTGAATTCCAGCTTCACCATTTAATAACTGAATGACCTGGGCTGAAACTTTATCCTTTCTGCTGTTTAGTTTCTTCACCTGTAAAATGGGATAATACCACCTATCTTGCTAAGTTATTATGAGGATTAAAGGATATATATAAAGTGCCTAGCACTGACTCTGGAGTTTTGTAGCAACTTAATAAATTGCAGGCATTTTCATTTTTAATAAGAGACGGAAAAGAAGCCTAAAAAGTATTTTTAAGAGGCCTGATCTTCTATATTATACTAGAGGCCCAGTGCACAAAATTTGTGCACTCAGTGGGGCGTCGGGGAGTCCCTCAGCCCAGCCTGCACCCTCTCACAGTCTGGGAGCCGTCGGGGGATGTCCAACTGCTGGCTTAGGCCCGCTCCCCACGGCAGTCAGACATCCTTAGCCCTATGGGAGCGCAGCCCCTGGTGGTCAGTGTGCATTGTTGTGACCGTGGTTCTGCCATTTGGTCAATTTGCATATTAGCCTTTTATTATATAGGATACACCTCTGGTCATTGCAACACAATCCTTTATTCAATAAAGGCATGACTATATTCATAACGAATAGAAGAGAGAGAAGTTATAATTCTGACATCAGAAACCAAAAACTAGTTAAATGTTTGAGAATATACCCATCCTTGAAAAAAAAACAAACGCCAAATAATGTCCTTTGCTGAATCTATTTGCCTTGGAAAATAGGGATTTGCAACAACTTTGATTTGCATGTACGTCTAAAATAAAAAGGTAACTCAGGATTTAATGCAGGTGACAGTAACAGATTTACACAGAAAGACGGTTTCCCTGCGCTGTCTACACAAGCTTTCTGTCCCTTTCACCCTTCGGGCCCTCAGATTTCACAATTGGGAACCAAGGGATCAAATTTAAAAGATCTCTAAACCTCGTCGCACACTCTAAGGTTCTGCGACTTCATGGACATGTGCTTTTGCCTTGGACGTGGCAATAAACATACCACTCAGGTTTCTCATTAGAATCCTAAGACGATGCATTTCCTTAACCTGTTTCTAACTAAAACAAAGTATTTCCAAGTCACCAGCCCCTGGACTGGGTCTCGTCACGCTCGCATAGTGGTCGCCCCCGCAGTAGGAACTACATCTCCCAGGGTGCCCCGCGAGTGGGGAGCCCACTCGGATTGGCCCAGGGTCTATGACGCTCAGTGTTTTGGCCCGGACGGTCACATGTTTCCTTTGTTGTGAGCTACAGCAGCGACTGGTGGCTCCAGGAGACTTCAGGGCTGGAAGGAGCGCTGCGCCGCCAGCCGCTAACGGACCGCGGGGGCAGCCGCTGCTCGCCACTGCTGCTGGCCGCCTCCAGCCTTCGCCGAGAGGTACCCGGGGATGACAGCTCCGGGACCGGCCGAAAGGCGAGGAACCGGCCAGCGCCGGGGGCGGAGGGGCGACCGAGGTCACGACCACGGGGGTGTCTGCAGGAGGGAGGCCAGCGGCGTCCGGCCTCTCGGGGCCAGACACGGGGGCGCCGAGGAGAGATTGCGGTTGGGGCTGCTAGGCCCCTGTCTGAGGCGAGGGGTCTGTAGGGCGTCCCTGGGGCTGCTGGGCCCCTGTCTGTAGGGGTCTGTAGGGCGTCTTTAGCCCCGCTCGGCAACGACAGTCCTGAAAGGAGGGCACCCCAGCCTCCTGGCACTGCCGCCCCGGAACCGCGGCGATGCTGACGCGCCCCGCCGGGGCCAGGCTGGGAGGGACAGGGCCGCCCGGGCTGGGGTTAGCAGGTGGCGGCCACCCCGTCGCCTCGGGGGCGGGAGCAGCTGGCAAACGGGGCTGGGGAGACGGGTCCTGCTGTTGCCGACCGGCTTCGAACGGGGCGCTGCTCTTTCATAATCGAAGGAAGCACTGAATGCGAAGGCCTCAAATCAAGCCTTTCCGTGGTTTTTTTTATGTGTTTTTTTTTGGGGGGGGGGGCGGGGGCGATCGCTGTCTGTCGGGGAGGACTGACGGGGTCAAGGTGGGTTCCCAGACTACGGGCCAGAGTAGCCCCACTAAAGCGTTTGCGAAATGTGCTCGGTCCTGTCACCTGACTGCTACCCCCGCCCCAACCCCCTACGAGCCTTTGTTTACCACGGATCGCGGCGGGGCCCGGGCCGAGAACCCGGCCCTGGAGCGACCGTCCCCGGGGAGTCGTGGCGGGAGGGGCTGCGGGCGTTCCGCCGGCCGAGTCCCCGCCTAACCTCCCCACCTTCCTACCACTCCAAGGCTTGGTTTCTTAATTTAGTTCCTAACGTCCCCGCCCCCCAAGTCCCGGACTTTCCGTTCGCCGATTGTTAACGCGGTCGGGATTGGGCGCTTGCGGCGGCTGGCGGGGCGGGACCCGGGGGGCGAGTTCCGAGTGTTGATTGGCGGCCGACTGGTCGCTAGGTGGTCCTGCCCCGGCAGCGCCTCCCCGCCCCCTCGAAGGTGATCTGGAGGACGCGCGAGGGCGCGCTCTGCGCTGCTCTGCAGCCTCGGCCCGAGCGGCGCCGGCGGCACGCGCTCCCGCGCGGAAGGACCCTTCCGGGTCGCCCTTGGCTGAGCCCCGCAGCCTCTGCTAGAACCTGAGGCCGGTTCTGTGTCCTCGGGGAACGGCCCGCCCTCCAGGCCCGTTGAAGTGGTGCCTAATCTGCCACAATGCTGGGCAGGATGTCCTCTTGCGAATGTGTTCTTGATGATTTGTAAACAAGGTTTAACCCTTTAAGCGCCAAGCCTGCTTTGTCTTCCTTTCCGTTTAGCCCTCGGTATCCGATTTCACCGCTATGCTGGCGGCACCGGTGACTGGCCGGTCCGGACGGAAAGTATAGTGTTAGTCACCGGTGACTGACATGGCGCTTAACGTGTTAAATAGCTGAGTGAGGGCCCTAACGCCGCATTTTAGGGTGCCTCAGGCACCCCCCAGGCAGGGACTGGACACTAGTTTGATGGATTTTAGTGACTAATTTCTCGCACTCGAGCAGCTTTTTAAAGATCACGTCTCAGTATGTGCAGCTGCGGACTGTTTAGGTCCACCAGCTGAGGTTGATTTTTATTAGGTACGTAAAATAGATTTAAAATCTGCCTGCTGTCGACCAAGGTGTAAAGTTATAATTCTAAAATATTAGGTACCCTTTGCGGATATCCCCCTAAAAGTTAAAGATTCTTCGATACCTCCGTTTAAATTCGTTGTTTTCTTTGTTTGGGGGGAGGGGGGGTTGTAGCTCACTTTTCTAGATATTAACCCTTTGCACTCGCTTTTTTCTCGATTCCTTTATTCTACTCGGGATTTAATTTTTTAAATACCCCAGATTTTACAAAGCGCGGCAGTAGAATAAAAAACTGGAGTTTCTTTTCATACAAACTTATTTATTTGGATTTTTTATATTTCAAATTATTGATACATTAAAAGAGTAATTTTAATCTCTATAATTTTTCATGGTGTGATATTTTTTGAAACATTCACCCACCTGAAGACCTGGTTTACATTCACATGTTTCGCAAATATAAATCGTCTCTCTTCTTCCTCCTTTGGTTTTTCTGTTAGAACAAACAACACAATCTTTGTGTTTTTTGTTAGGGTGAGGTGTGATTATATGAAGCTTTCCATCTAAACGTTGCTCTAAGTTAGTGGATAATAATCTACCCCTGGAAGTTAGTGTACCATCTCTGAATTCTCCAACAAGATCATGTACTAGTTTCCTAATAAATTTCACCTGCGTTATCGGTTTTTCATTTTTTCTTTTTTGGCATCAGTTGAGACGGCATTTACATTTTACTTGTCCTTTCATGCTAATGAAAACAAGAAAAGATACTGGAAAAATAGACAAAAATCCCCCTTCCCCCCCGCCGCGGTGAAACTACGTGTCGAGTGTGGCTCGACATACGAGCTGCTACCGATGCTAACCGTTGTCGAGTCACACTGGACATCTGAGTGCAAAAGGTTAATCCCTATGGTAATTCAGAATTTGTGAGATCGAATTGCAAATGTGTTTTTGTTTGTTTGTTAATCCTCACCTCAGTATATTTTTTCCATTGTTATTTAGAGAAAGTGGGAGGGAGGGAGAAGTAGGAGCAGAGGTGAGAGAGTGGAAGAGAGAGAGGAACATCAATGTGAGACACAATAATTGTTTGCCTCCCCCATGCGCTTGGATGGGGCCCGAATGAACCTGCAACCCAGGTACAAGCCCTTGACGGGAATCTGCAACCCACCCCTCGGTGTGAGGGTCGTCACTTCAAACCAGGTAGCCACACCAGCCAGGGCAGCAAATGTCTTGTTTTGAAATTGTAAGTTACTGTGCCTGTAATAAAATCTACAAAAACGTTCATTTTAGCCATAGTGTGTTGATGCAGTTTTCCTGATCTCATGGGGAGATTCTGGAAATAGTGCTTGGGTTTTATCATGTTTTCTTTTCCTATAAATCCATAGGAATTGACCAAAAACTTAAAGCATTTCTGTAGGAGGTTGATTGAGCCATCTGGGTAAAGCAGCACTTGAATATGAACAATTCTCATTGGTTATGCATTTTAATATATATTTTTAAATAGAAGTGGAGATGACCACCATAAGGAGCAGCTTCTGTGATCCCAAACTGATCCTACATGCACATTCAGGGCTTTTAAAAACCTATCTAAATAAATAAAAAATGCAAACCTTTTTCAAAAATAAAACCACCATTCAAAAGGCTGCTTATCCAGACAAAGCCTGTGACTTAGTCTCTAAACAGGAAGAAGAAATAGTATTCTGAGTTAGAGCTATCAGCTTTAATTCAAACTTTCTTAGCTTTTATCCAAGTTGCTAAATCCTTAATGCTTTTTGCTATTTCTTAAATAAGCGGCTGCAGTTATTTTGTATATCTTTTTAAGATCCTATTCTATTAAAAACAGTAGCTAAACTAACTTTTTTTTTTAATTGACGAGTTTGTCACTCTGCTTAAACTCACATAAGGGCTACAGTTTTTCAGATTTGAGCACATCTTAAAGTTTACTAAATTAGTGTTTATATTAGGCTTTACCTATTCAGTCATTTCTAAAAGTTATTTGTGTCACCTAAGGTAAATAAAAATCACTTGACTTATAAAAGCTTTTATACATAGAGAAGCCATTTTAGATATTGGTTCTCAAACTTGTTCAAGTGGCAGAGCATTGATAGTGTCCTTGCAGACTTCAGTAATTCTAATAAGAGAACAGAAAGCATAATTCTAATCCTATATAATAAAACCCTAATATGCAAATCAGAATGACCAGTCGCTATGACTCACAATGACCACCAGGGGGCAGACGCTTGAGAGGGAGGCAACCAGCAGCGGCAATTGGGGGGTGGGGCCAGCCAGCTGGCAGTGCCAGGCCACTAGCCAAGGCAGGTGCTGGGGGGGGGGGGGGGTAAAAGGGGGGCGATTGCCCCGCCCACTGGTCACCCACAGATGGCCCTGATTGCCAGCCAGTCCTAGGGACCCTACCCTATATATTGGGAACAGTCTCATAGATTTAAAAATTAAAACCTGGCAAGGCTACTCTAACACTGAAAAAAACAGGATGATGCAGCGATGACATGCATGGACTCTGGCTTGCACATTTTGTGATCAGCCTTTATTCTGACACTTATAACTGTGTGACAAAGCCAATTACTTAACTTCTCTCTGCTTCAGTTTTTCCACCCATAAGATGGGGAAAATGGCACTACTGCCTCAGAAGGATCATGTTATGTACTACTTTTTATAATCAGGGCAAAAAAATGTAGCTGCCCATACAACAGCAAGATGCCTTTCACCTGTATGAAAAGTATGGTCACTGGTGCATGAGGCATCCTGGATGGCGAGAGGGATGTCCGACTGCCCATTTAGGCCTGACATCCCATTCCCCGAGGGGTCCCAGATTGCAAGAGGATGCAGGCCGGGATGAGGGACACCACCACCACCCACCCCACAACCCCCCGTGCACAAATTTCATGCACCTGACCTCTAGTAGAAAACATAATTCTAACAGAAACTATATATTATATATCTATAGGTCTTTCAATTTTAAAATAAAACAATGCATTAAATACCTAAAAGAAACATGTTAGCAAGATAAAGCCAATGAAGTTAAGTTTACATGTCAAGTCTAGTGAGAAGCATGAGTAGACTCAATAGGACAGTTTAATACCAGGTATGAGGTCTGATGATTAATGATTTGTTTTTCTTCCTTTGAGGAATATTAATAGCCAAAATTTTTAAGGCAAGGAAGAGAAACACTGAATGGAGAAATTCAATTTTTTGATTCTGTAATTTGGGAAAAGATAGTATTCTTTTTTAGTTATAGAATCATATGGTTTAGTCTGACATTGTTTAAACACTCCTAAATTTTTCATCATCATATACTTCTTATTTCTCTTTCATTAATCAAAGTCATAATGTATTGACCATTTGAGGTTCTAGTAAACAAAGGATAATCACTAGTTGCTATAATTCTAGGCAAAGAAATGTAAGGTTTTAGTTTATTTATGATATCTTAAGTGGGTAAATATGTTCTTGGTGGTTCCATTAAGAAATTAAAAATTTTGAAAATAGCAGCTTTCAGACTGGACTTTAAATATTCCATTTATAAAACTTGGTTCAGGATTCACTGCTCCAAAAGTAAACCTTTAAATTGAAAATTTAACAGCATAAATTTAAATATAATGGTTCAAATAAATTAGCTAACTTTTGTGAAAATATCAGAAATTTATAAAAATTGCTTAGTTTTACACAGTATCATGTTAAATACAACTTTCTAGTTATTTTAACATAATGGATTTATTATGTTGCAGTTGTTTTCTTCCTTCTTTTGACTTACTATGTATCTTTAAAGATAAACCTCTTTTTGGTTGGTCTTCTGTTGGCTCTGCTATTTTTTCACTCAAGGTTAAATTTGAGAAAATGAAGTCGTGTAGAGCATAGCACGTGGCAGTTCTGTACTGCATGTTACAATGACTGTGTTAATAAAAATGTTGTTTGTCTCCTTTTTTTCTGGTACTTATTAGTCTTTATAAGCCCCTCATTAATCTGTACTATCTTTAAGGCTGATTGTAATTTCTTTCTTTGTATAGAATTCCTGCATTCTAAAGGAAAAATAAGCTTGGTTGGAGCACAGCTACACTCTAGATTAATTCTGATAGTATACATCTTCTTGGGACTTTGTATGCTGACCCCCTCTGTCCCGTAAGTATTAGCTAAAAACCCTGCAGAAAATGTCCAGATGAATTGTCTTGCCCTTCTACTTCTTAAGGCAGCAATTTTCTACCTTTTTCATCTTGTGGCACACAAGCTAATTACTAAAATTCTGCAGCACACCAAAAAAATACATTGTTTTTTTGCCAATCTGGAAAAAAAAAGGTATAATTTTTTTTATTTATTCATTCATACTGGATGGCTCTTGTTGTATTGGCTGTTGTCATTTTTCTTATTTGGCAATCTAAGGAAAAGGAGGTCAGTGCCCCTGACTGAATAGTCAGGTATTGCATGTTTTAAAAATTCTTGCAGCACACCGGTTGAAAATCGCTGCCTTAAGGTATAATTCTAGATCAGATCAGTCATGAGAGAATCTCTTCCAATCTGCACCTGTGTTTTCTGTTAGAGAAACACTGAGAAAATGAATCTATTTTAATATCAGTCTTTGAGTTCTTGTCTGGTTCTTATATTAGCCAATCCCAAAGTCTAAAATTGGATCTGAATCCAGTATTTGCAACCCCAGTGCCAGACGAAGGATAGGCTCTTTATAAATGTTTCTTGAATTGAGCTGAATACCTGTGTTGGCTCAGAATCTTATTGCCATTGGGAAGATGCATTTAGCTAGGATTAACAATCCCCTGATCTGACCAATTTGAGATATTCTTTACCAAAGGTACACACAAGTTAGACTGCGTTCTACAAGTAAAGAAACATGCTAGATAACATTCACCTCACAATCATCGCATAATCAGGGTATAGAGAAGTGTGTTCATGTATTTCTGTAGAAAAAAATCAATAGTCCATAACTTGGTCTTGAGAATTTATGAGTTCTATTTATAGATATACTAGAGGCCCGGTGCACAGGGGGGTGTCCCTCAGCCCAGCCTGCACCCTCTCCAATCTGGGACCCCTCGAGGGATGTCTGACTGCCCGTTTAGGCCCGATCCCGGTTGATCAGGCTTGCAGACAGAAGCAATTAGGGGCAATCAGGAAGGCAGGCAGGCGAGCAGTTGGGAGCCAGCAGTCCTGGATTGTGAGAGGGATGTCCGACTGCCCGTTTAGGCCCGATCCCACCAGGATCCAGGACTGCTGGCTCCCAACTGCTCGCCTGCCTGCCTTCCTGATTGCCCCTAACCGCTTCTGCCTGCCAGCCTGATCAACCCCTAACCACTCCCCTGCCAGCCTGATTGATGCCTAACTGCTCCCCTGCCAGCCTGGTCCCTCCCAGCTGCCCTCCCCTGCAGGCCTGGTCACCCCTAACTGCCCTCCCCTGCAGGCTTGATCGCCCCCAACTGCCCTCCTTTGCAGGCCTGGTCCCTCCCAACTGCCCTCCCCTGCAGGCCTGATCGCCCACAACTGCCCTCCCTTGCAGGTCTGGTCCCTCCCACCTGCCCTCCCCTGCTGGCCATCTTGTGGTGGCCATCTTGTGTGTTGGAGTGATGGTCAATTTGCATATTATTCTTTTACTAGGAGCCCGTTGCACGAAGTTTCGTGCAATAGACTTTTCCTTCACCTGGCTGCCGGCACCAGTTATCCGCCAGCAGCAGTTTTCCTCTGGCCACCCGCCGATCAGAGCGCCTCCCACCAGCACGATCGGCCACCCCGAGAGGAACTCCGATCGGGAGGCGCTCCAATCGGGCGGGTGGCCAGAGGAAAACTGCTGCTGGCGGAAAACTGGTGCCAGCAGCCACGCAATCGGCCACCCCGAGTTCCGCCACCAGAGTCTTCCGAAGCGCCGGCCTAAGCAGCGCCGGCCGTTTAAGCCAGCGGGAGGAGCGGGGGTTGGGGACTCGCGAGTCCCTGCCCCCCGCTCCTACCGCCAGCCAATCGGCCACCCTGAGTCCCGCCCCCCGCGCCTCCAGCCAGCCCAATCGTGGACGTAGCGGAGTGATGGTAATTTGCATATTACCATTTTATTAGGTATGATTAGATAGGATAGAGGCCTGGTGCACAGGTGGGGGCCGGCTGGTTTGCCCTGAAGGGTGTCCCGGATCAGGTTGGGGGTTCCCTTGGGGCGTGGGGCGGCCTGGGTGAGGGGCCTATGGTGGTTTGTAGGCTGGCTACGCCCCCCGGCGACCCAAGCAGAGGCCCTGGTATCTGGGATTTATCTTCTATAATTGAAACTTTGTAGCCTTAAGGGGAGGCCAAGGCAGGCCAGGGAAGGTGGAAAGCTTGGCTTCCTCCATCGCTGGGGGCAACCCAAGCCTCCTGCTCTCTCCAGCTCTGTGACTACCACCATTTTTATTGGGATTTATTTATCTTCTATAATTGAAACTTTGTAGCCTTAAGTGGAGGCCAAGGCAGGCCAGGGCAGGTGGAAAGCTTGGCTTCCTCCATTGCCAGGGAAACCCAAGCCTCCTGCTCCCTCTGTGGCCGCAGCCATCTTGGTTGGGTTAATTTGCATACTCGCTTCTGATTGGCTGGTGGGCGTGGTTTGTGTGTAGCGGAGGTATGGTCAATTTGCATATTACTCTTTTATTAGATAGGATGGGCCAGAAATCAGGTCCATTAGTGTTCAATTGCTATTCTGTGCACAGTTTAAGGTGCTAGTATTTTCTCTTAAGCATTCCTCTATTTCCTTTCTACCCTCCCCCAAAAAAAGGAGTTATGCTAAATTAGTTAGTTTCTATAGGTACTACATCTATATAAACTTCAACAAAGCAGAAGAAATAATACATTTATATTAAAAGATTAAAAATTATTTTATAAACTTGGAGATTCTATATTGATAATCTAATTACTGTGGATTTTAAAATGAACTTTTTCCTGAATTACCTAGAATACTTGAGATTTTTTCTGAAATATATTCCATGGTTATATAATATATAATGACTAAATTGTTTACTTTTGGTAATATTGATAGACCAACTCAGAATTATTTAATGGCTCCAAACTCAGATCTGATATCTATTACCAGACATTCTTCAAATATCCAATGAAGAATTATCACAGGATATCTATTTTTCTCATCTTACTGTCACCATTAGCTTGCTATTGATGCCAGTGTTTACTCATCTTTCACTCAAGAAACCTTACTGCAGGATAAAATTGTCAAGTAAAGAAGTTGACAAATAACGAAACTAATTTGTATGTAAAATAGCAATTTGCTTTCAGGAATTGTTATTCAGTAATGATTTTCTATACAAAAGTAAACTTCCAGTTGGAAACTAAAATCAACTAAAAACATTTTTTAACATATTAGTAAATCCTGCCATCTACCAGTATAAGTGATTCATATCTGATTTATATGTTGCTGCTGTTCTCCATTTATTTTAGGTGTGGAAATTGAGACAACACAAATATTTTGACTGAGGCTTTGATCAAGCAAATGCTAAAAAGGTATTTATCATATTTATAAACTATTTAAACATAGTTATTTGAAGATTTAAACCATTTTACTTTCTTGAACCAGGGGTCACTTAGGTCAGTAAGAATCACAAGGAACAGTTCTGTCCTCAAGATCATAAAGGAAGGCAATCTCACGGTCGTTTCCACTACTAAATAAAGTATCTACCCAGTCCTTTCCACCGTTTCCTGATACTCCCAGTCCCCCTTCAGCATTTTTCTCCAGTCTTAGAGACACTAAAATAAGTTATCTCCACTCATTTTTCTGGGACATAAATCAAATACATCTAATTTTAAATTTACTTAACAATCAGAAACTAGGTCTACAACATATATGAATTTTGCAGCTGGAAATAAACCTTACAGTATCCTTAACACTGACCAGTGTGGCTCAATTGGTTGGGCGTCATCCAGTTCACTGGAAGGTTGCCAGTTCGATTCTCATTCAGGGCACATGACTGAGTTACGGGCTGGAGCCCTGGTGTGGGGCATGCAGAAGGCAGCCAATCGATGTTCCACTCTCACATCAATGTTTCTCTCTTGCCTCTCCCTTCCTCTCTCTCTAAAAATCAATTCAATTAAAAAAATATATTCTGTTAAGAAAAGTCTTTCCTTCAAGTGACAATGTACCTACAGAAATAAAACCCCTGAAGAAATAAGAGAGAAAAAAAAAGTTAGTAGCTTTACTAGACAAATGATGTGATATGGGCAGGAGTCATTGACATGACCGTCTGATCACCCTTGCATCCACTAACTTACCTAGATATACACTGAGTGGCCAGATTATTATGATCTCTGAACGCATAATAATCTGGCCACTCAGTGTATATCCTATATAATAAAAGGCTAATATGCAAATTGTCCCCTCGACCAGTAGTTCATCAGGCAGGCCGGCCAACCGCCCATGTCCCCTCCCCCTGGCCAGGCTAGCCGGATCCCACCCATGCACGAATTCATTGCACTGGGCCTCTAATACACATTCACACACACACACACACACACACACAGTGAGTGGCCAGATTATTATGCGTTCAGAGATCATCATAATCTGGCCACTCAGTGTAATTTTCTAATTAAATTTCCTTGGAACAAACATTTTCCTCTTGTCCAGAGATGCCAAATTGATTTCTTGCTTTTTCCATTACTAGTTAAAATAAAATACTTGATTTGTGTAAAATGGGAAAACAAAGGCTAATAAATTAACATATAGAAGCCCAAAAGATAAACTTTGGAATGCATCTCATATTTCTAAGATCCTTCTGTGCAAATCATTTACCCACCCTGTCATCTAGGAAGAGTTTATATTTTATGCTTTGTGGAGACTGGTTAATGGGAGAGTTCCCAGAAAGTCCAGAGAAGTCAGGATGTCCAAAAGCCAAGCCAAAGCTGCTCAGAAGGAAACAGCCCAGGTCTAAGAGACAACCACTTACAAACAAAGCAGTAGACAAGTATCTTGTTGCTGTTGAATACTTTATAACAGCGGGTGATTTTTACAGTTGTTCTAATCCAGGATTCTCAGTTTTACGTTGGGTAAAAGATATGAAAGAGCTCTTGTCGGTCAGTAATTAAGGAACCAGCTATGAGAATAAGGGGCAGAAAATATCATAAAAAGTCAGATCCTTAACTCCTATAAAGTTTTTGGGCTTTTGTGGGTGTTTTTAAATTTTTGAGAGTAATTTATTAAAGCTGAGGACATTGAAACAAGGAGGGGCTTAGGACAGAAGCAGCAACAGGAGAGCCTAGGCAGAGTCACTTAGTAATGAGCCTCGGTGGGGTTGCTTCGGCTCCCTGAGAAATAAAAGCCACAGTGAACGAAGTGAGCCCAGGCTGGCTGCTGTCAGCTCACTGCAAAGTCAGAAAAAGGGGGCCTTGGAGACAGGTTCGGGGGTTAACCCAGGACAAGCTGCCCGCTGCTCCATGGTTCCCCTGGTTGCAAGTCTCAGTGGGATCCCTTAGAGTTTAGGAGATGCATGCCTGTGAGGGAGGAAGGGCAGGGAAAGGCCCAAACGTGTGCTCCCAGGAGGGAGAGCACACAAGTTTTAATCAGCCTTGTATTGATACTTAACTCACTCAGTATGCTACCCCAAAGTGAATACAGTAAGATACTAGAAAGCAAACACAGTAAGATTATTGAATACAGAACACAGAGTATCTTTTCATTTATGTAAGAAAAACTTGTCCCTTTTATCCAAAAGGGAGATTCTATAATGCTGCAGTGATCATAGGGGTGCATATATCTTTTCAAATTAGTATTTTGGATTTCTTCAGAAAAATACCCAGAAGTGGAATTGCTGGATCATGTGATAGTTCTATATTTAATTTTTTTAGGAACTTCCATACTGTTTTCCATAATGTTAAGCCTTCTTCATGCTACCATCATTTGGCCTGGATATCTGACTGTTGAAATATTTCAGAAAGCAGCTGGGACCTTTATAAGTGATTGTGTATGAAATTCTGAGGGCTCGGGAATAGATGAGAGCTACCCCGAGTGCTCTTAAGCCAATGGTAAATACATTTTGGGTCATATATCAACTTAAGATGTGAAAAGCGAGTAGGAGAAGAACCACCTTAAAAATTAAAATGTAAGAGAATTGACAGCTAAAACCCAGTGCCTCAATTCATTAGTTACCTATCCATAGTCACTTCTGAGGGAGGTTTAAAAACAAATTATTTCCTATTTATAGTGGACATTTAGGGGAAAATAGAGAAAAACAAAACAAATCACTTCAGATTTTGGCATATGTGCCTCCTTTTTTCTATCTCTAGATGCACTGATTCATAAATTTTTCTATTTCTTTAGCATATGTTTTATGATCTGCTTTTCACTTACTATCTAGTTAATTCTTCCCCATGTCATTAGTCTACATAATTTTTTAAAATGTATTTTTATTGATTTCAGAGAGAAAAAGAAGAGGAAACGAGAGAGAGAAACTTCAATTATCAGAATCATTGATCATCTGCCTCCTGCACGCCTCCTACTGGGGATCGAGCCCAAAACCCGGCATGTGCTCTGACCTGGAATCGAACTGTGACCACCTGGTTCATAGGTTGATGCTCAACCACTGAGCAACACTGGCCGGGCTAGTCTACATAATTTTTAAAGGCTGCATAGACTGTGTTCCATCCTTAAGATGTACTTCGGTTTAACTAATCCCCTATTTAGGTCATTAGGTTGTTTTAAGTATTTTTTTATTAAAACAGCATTGGGGCCCTAGCTGGTTTGGCTCAGTGGATAGAGCATCAGCCTCGGGACTGACGGGTCCTGGGTTTGATTCCAGTCAAGGGCACATGCCCGGTTTGTGGGCTCAGTCCCCAGTGGGGGAGTGTAGAAGGCAGCTGATCAATGATTCTCTCTCATTATTGATGTTTCTATCTCTCCTTCTCTCTCTCCCTTCCTCTCTGAAATCAATAAAATGTATTTTAAAAAATACAGCATTGGGCATCTCTGTAGATAAATCTTTCTACATATCCTGTTATTTACTTTTCCAGCATTTAGTAATGCTGGAAAAGGACTTGCTAGTCAAACAATATACATATTTTTAAAGACCATTAATAAACATAATTGAATTCCTGTTTAGCAACACTAGTATATTAAGATAATATACACTTATATTAGGATTCTGAATATAGTCAAGTTCTCTGTCTTACAGTATTCTGACTTACCTTTATAGTCAGTGGATAAAACCCAGCTGTGTAAAAGGGAAGACAGAAGGTTATTAGTAATTCACAAAGTACATGGTATCCTTTCACCTGGGGGGTCTAATTATGCAAATGCAATTTTTATTTATCAATGTTTATTAAAACGAAGTAGTGCTCTATACCCTACATGAAATATATTACACGATATTGTTGCAGTGTTACATCAAAATGAAATTATATAATTTGAATACTGAATGTTTTACTTATTAAAATGTTTTCACTGTTTGTTTTTTTTCACTTTTAGCCACGTAAAGATCCCTAACAGTCATTTCTCAACAGTTATATAGTCAACTGATGTAACGATGGTCCTAATATTAGGACGAAGACTAAACAGAGAGGATCTCGGGGTGCGTGATTCCCCAGCAACTAAGCGTAAAGTCTTTGAAATGGACCCTAAATCTCTGACAGGCCATGAATTTTTTGACTTCTCTTCAGGATCATCCCATGCTGAAAACATACTCCAGATATTTAATGAATTCCGAGATAACCGATTATTCACAGATGTTATCATTTGTGTGGAAGGGAAAGAATTTCCTTGCCATAGAGCTGTTCTGTCAGCCTGTAGTAGCTACTTCAGAGCTATGTTTTGTAATGACCACAGGGAAAGCCGAGAAATGTTGGTTGAAATCAATGGTATTTTAGCTGAAGCTATGGAATGTTTTTTGCAGTATGTGTATACTGGAAAGGTGAAGATCACTACAGAGAATGTACAGTATATCTTTGAAACATCAAGCCTCTTTCAGATCAGTGTTCTCCGTGATGCATGTGCCAAGTTCTTGGAGGAGCAACTTGACCCTTGTAATTGCTTAGGAATTCAGCGCTTTGCTGATACGCATTCACTCAAAACACTCTTCACAAAATGCAAGACTTTTGCATTACAGACTTTTGAGGATGTGTCCCAGCATGAAGAGTTTCTTGAGCTTGACAAAGATGAACTTATTGATTATATTTGTAGTGATGAACTTGTTATTAGTAAAGAGGAGATGGTTTTTGAAGCTGTCATGCGTTGGGTCTATCGTGCTGTTGATCTGAGAAGACCACTATTACATGAGCTCCTGACACATGTGAGACTCCCTCTGTTGCATCCTAACTACTTCGTTCAAACAGTTGAGGTGGACCAATTGATCCAGAATTCTCCTGAGTGTTATCAGTTGTTGCATGAAGCAAGGCGGTACCACATACTTGGGAATGAAATGATGTCCCCAAGGACTAGGCCACGAAGGTGAGAAAACTGTTTACAAATTAACTACAATATAATTAACAAAAGTTTTTGTTTTTAACGTATTTTAAACATCCTGAAGGTAATTTCAGTGTAGTCATTTATATGTATTGTTGCATGTAGATTTATATAATTTAAGATTTGTTTTAAATGTCTCTCCCAGTGACGACTAGATTCATTCTTTGTTATTGTTCTGAACTGTCAGAGGGTGTTGCAAAGGGTCTTTGCAACTGTGCATGTCTCAACATATTTCTACTAATTTTTCATAGCCTTTGTAGGGTCCCAAAGCATTCCACTTTTCTTTCCAGAGAGTCTTTGGATAGAAAGGAGCTAAAGACTTTGGCAGACTAACAGACAACATGAAATATAGAGGTGGAGTAAGAAAGCTCATGTACATTGAGTGGATTCTCAGATATAAAACCCAACCTTCAGATCTTTTCTCATTGCCATAGTTACTATATTTAATGTCAATCTCAATTTTTAAATTTTTTTCTGATTATAAAAATTATATCATCATTATACAGAATTTGGAAAATGTATGTTATGTTAAGGTGTAGGAATGCAATTAAATATTGTACAATTATATCTCAATAAAACAAAAAAGCTGACTCTAGTTTTTTAAAAAGTAATTGTTAATGGTTTAACAAAGGACAAAAAAATACAATTTTATTCTATAAGTGCACTGATTTTTTCTAAGTTCCTGTTCTTTTTTTAAAGACTGTTCAGAGACTTAGGCTGAGTTTAAGAATGTGGAGAGGCCAAGGTTTTTAAATGTATTAAGAAAGCTAAACAGCTTCAGGGATATTCCACAACTTTCTGGATGCACAGTATCCCTCCAAGGAAAATCACTCATTCTTCCAAACAGAGTTCCTTGTAGCAGAAGAATGTTTTGGGGTCAAATAGGGCTGATAATACCTATTCTGCATATCTCATGGGATTAGAATAGGCACCAAGGGATATATGTTGTAAAATCAAAATAAGTCATTTATTATTAACTAGAGGCCCGTTGCACGAAGATTCGTGCAATAGGCCTTCCTTCCCCTGGCTGCCGGCACCGGTTTTCCTCCAGCACCCAGGACCCAGGCCTTCACTCTGGCCACCGCCTTCCGTCTTCGCTCCAGCCAGAGCGCTGCTCCTGTAGCTCCCTCTGCCCCCCGCCCTTCTCCCTCCCCCTCATAGCAGGCATCGCGCCCCGCCCGGCCACTCTGTGCCTGTATGCGTGCTGCCCAGAGGCCGGGAGCTGCTGGGGGGCGGCGACGCCGCCATCTTTGTCAGGTTATTTTGCATACTCACTCCTGATTGGCTGGTGGGCATCGTGAAGTGACGGTCAATTTGCATGATTCTCTTTTATTAGTGTAGACTAGCGTTCCCGTTGCAGGAAAAATCCTGCAATAGGGTTTCCTGCTGCACTCTACCCCACCCTGCCTGCTCTCCTCCCTTGTCCCCCGCCCCGCGATCTCCGCCAGCCCCCCTGCTTTTCTAACTTCTCCGCCAGCCCGCTCTCCTTCCTTCTTCCCTGGCCCCGCCTCCGCTCCTCCCTTCTCCCCCGGCCGCCTTCTCTGCCAGCCCACCTGCTTTTCCCTTCTCCCCCGGCCCCGCCTCCGCTCCTCCCTTCTCCCCTGGCCCCGCCTCCGCTCCTCCCTTCTCCCCCAGCCACGCCCCTTCTCCCCCAGCCCCGCCTGCTCAACTTCCTTCTCCCCCGGCCCCGCCTGCTCAACTTCCTTCTCCCCCGGCCCCGCCTCCGCTCCTCCCTTCTCCTCCCCCCGGCTTGCTTGCTTCTCTGCAGCTTTGCTCCCTTCTGCAGCTCTTGGCTTCTTTCTACACTGTCGCAATATGCAAATTAGCCGCTGTCTTTGTTGGGATAATTTGCATATTCGTCCTGATTGGTTGGTGGGCGTGGCTTGGCTGTTGGGCGTAGCGACGGTGCAGTCAATTTGCATATTTGTCTATTATTAGATTAGATGTTATTTACAAAGAAACCACCTGAATGAACATATTGGAGCCTCCGGCTAATTAGGTTAGATAAAGATAATAAATACTTTTTCTGATTCATTTAATTACTTGATTTACAAAAAGTTACTTCCAGTTTTAAAGGGGACCAATCCATTTTATACAGTGGAACACATCTATATAAAAGATTGCTATATCACCTTTCTTTAGGAGGCAAGTAGGAAAAAAACAAACTATAGTTATATTGAATTTACAGACTTATAATAGCAGATATTTATTTTGTGAGGAATCCTTTATTTTACAACTCTGCAATCAACTTCTGTCCCTCATATTGTCTTTCACTTACTTGTTACTGCATGTTAGTACCCATCACTAGGAATTTCATTATCTGAACAATATGTATTATTTGTACAGGTTCTCATCTTTCTGAGAAACTCCAAACTTCTTTGAAAAAGGGGTGATGTCTCTACTTCTTCAACTGCAGTTCACTCCTCTGACTTCTGCTCCAGTACTCTCCTGAAACTCCTCTCAATCAGGTCATCACTGACCTTCTGTTTATTATTTGTTAGACACCTCTTTTCAGTCTTTATCCAGCTTGATCTCTCTTTAGAATTTGACATTATAAATTGCTTTAATCCCTCTTGAAACTCCTTTAGCTTGTGGAATACCATTTTCTTCATGGTCCTCTTACTTCTCCAGCTGCTCTTTTCCAGTTGATGGTTCTATATCTAGTCTTGGGAATGTTGGTAGTCCCTTTGGTTCACATCTCTTTGTCTTGCCTTACACACTTTCCTAGGTGATCTCATCTACTCTCATGGTTTTAATTACCATGCATGCTATTGACTATTATCTCCAGCCCAGACTTTTTCTTTCATTCAACCAATGTTACTTTTTTTTTTTACTTGAGGATGCATCTTTAAAAAAAAAATAACAGGCAAAATAATACCACACTTAAATTTAATAGTTATTTCATATTATCTAATACCCAATTCATATACATACTTCCTCCAGACTGTTCTTTAATGAATCTGGATCTAATCCAGGATCACTTATTGCATCTGATTATTTCCATGAAGTCTCTCTTATTTCAGAACAATTTCTTTTTTGTGATTCTGACTTGTTGATGAGCAAGTTGTCCAGAAAAGTATTCTGCCTTCTGTATCAGTCTTGTTGCATCCTTATGGTATCACTTACCTGCATTTAGTTATGTTTCTGGAAACGAAGTTGGCTCTGCATGCCTCAGCTTAATAGAGACCAGTTAAGTATTTCTGGCAAGAGTTCATCCTAGGTAATACGACACATTAGGAGACACAGACTATCTGGCTGTCTTCACATTAGCAATGCAAAGATTAACTCCAGATTGATCTTAATTAACTCCACCAATGAACAGTTAGGTTATACTCCACATCAGTCAGTGTTTCTTTAGTGTTTATCCTGTGCCAAGTATCCTTCAGAGCTCAAAGCATATTCTACATATATATACCCACGTGTCTCTTAAATAACAGAAAACCCAAAAATGCATCCAAGCATGAAAGTTTGATAATCTTCACTGCCAGTTGTAAACCCTTGAGTGCATGGAGAGAAAACAGTGGAGACCAGTCACAGAAGGAACAAAGCTTAGCAACAGTAGTTGTCTTTTTAATAATATATATTATGCAACCTTAAATGTCTGTGCTAATACATAATACTTACAATATTTTTTATTGATTTCAGAGAGGAAGGGAGAGGGAGAGAGCGATAGAAACATCAATGATGAGAGAGAATCATTGATTGGTTGCCTGCTGCATGCCCCCCACTGGGGATCGAGCCTGCAACCCGGGCATGTGCCCTTGACTGGAATCGAACCCAGGACCCTTCAGTCCGTAGGCTGACACTCTATCCACTGAGCCAAACTAGCTAGGGCCATAATATTTTTTTTCATAATATTATTTTTTAATAAACACCAAGTGCAAGCATCATGATGTGTTTAGAGTACTGACTTCAGAAACAGACAGGCCTGATTATAATCTGGCTCTATACTAGTTAATTCTATGATCTTGGGCAAGACACTTTTAACTTCACTATGTATCAGTTTTCGCATTTGTAAAATGAGCATAATATTATCTACCTTGTAAAATTGTTGTGAGTGCCCTAGCCAGTTTGGCTCAGTGGATAGAGCGTCGGCCTGCAGACTGAAGGGTCCTGGGTTCAATTCCAGTCAAGGGCACATGCCTGGGTTGCAGGCTCGATCCCCAGTGTGGGGCTACAGCCGATCAATGATTCTCTCTCATCATTGATGTTTCTCTCTCTCCCTCCCCCTTCCTCTCTGATATCAATAAAAATATATTTTTTAAAATTGTTGTATTAGAGATATCATATGAAAGAATGTATAACCTACCATTTGACACAAAAAAAACTTAATAAAAATTATTACTGGTTTCATGAAGAAAATACATTTTAAATTTATGCTGTACTTTTACAGAATAGGAAATGTAATTGAGGCAGAAATGCTTGCTATCAAATGGTTCATTTTAAGCATAAATTGTTCATATCTATGAGAAAAAAATCAATGCTCTTTGCTATACTCCATTGAGCAATAGGTAGCTAATATTTAATAAGCTCCTACCTCTGGTCTAATAGTTACTATATAATGAATATCGGAATATAACTGCCATAATGAGAACAAGGTTCAACTTCCTATTAGAAACCATTTGAGAAAACTAAGATAAGTGTTTTTTGTGTGTTCTTTAAAGAAATGGTGTTTTAGTTGAAAGAGGCTTGTAAATACAGAGAAAAAAACTCATGGTTGCCAGAAAGGAGAGGAGCTGGGGAACTGGGTATAAAAGGTGAAGGGATTAAGTATAAATTGGTAGTGACAAAATAGCCACCAGGATGCATAGTCAATAATATTGTAATAACTAGGTATGATACCACATGGTACTGGAAACATCAGGGGGAACACTTTGTAAAGTATATGATTATCTAACCACTATGCTGTACACCTGAAACTAATACAAAATAATGTTGAATCTAAAAAAAGTGTTTTAAGATTAATAAATACCTTCATTCTTTATTTTATAGGTGATAAAACTGAAGCACAGTTAAATGAACCAACTTGTTCTTGTCATAAAGTTACTTAGTGGCAGAGGCAAGACTAAAATTTTTTGTTCTGAATTTTTGTTCTAGTCCCTCTTAAGGATGTTATTCTATATTATAGGATACATGGTTTCCCACTTTTAATTCATGTTAATTCATTGTTATTTTGAACTCAAACATTATTACATAAAAGCATATATATATTGTAATTTTCCCTCTACCTGACCTTTGGTATATCAGTTGTCCCAAAGGATACCTCTGTTACCAAATTTTTGAACTCTTTTTAGAAATATTCTTTGCATACAAGTGTGGTGTGTGTGTGTGCATGTGTGTGTGCATGCATACCCACATACCTCCCCACTTTTGTTTATGCAGATAGTAGGGTACTACAGTTTTGCACTTTGTTTTTATCACTTATAAGTACCTTGGAGATTGTTCTACATAGCCACATAAAAGACTTTTTTTTCATTTATTTGTACTTTTGTTATGGATTTTTTCAAATATTTTTTTGTTTGTTAATCCTTACCCAAGGATATTTTTTCTATTGATTTTTAGAGAGAGTAGAAGGGAGGGAGGGAGGTGGAGAAAGAGAGAGAGAGCGAGAGAAACAACCATGTAAGAGAGACATATCAATTGGTTGCCTTCCACACATGTCCCAACTGAGGCTGGGGTTAGAAGTTGGGGTGGGAAGGTGGAAGGGGGAGATCAGCAACCCAGGTATGTGCCCTTGATGGGGAATCAAACCCTCGACCCTTTGGCCGATGTTCCAACACTGAGCCATACTGGCCAGGTCTCAAATCATTTTTTTTAAATTGTATAGTGCCCCATCTATTGATACCATAATTTATTTGATTCATCTCTTAATAATAGATGTTTAAGTTGTTTCTAGATTTTTGTCATTACAAAGAATGGTCAGTATTGTGCATATGTCTGTATACACTGATAATTTATAACTTGAATTACTAGAAATAGAATTACTGAGTCATAGGATATGGGCATTTTTAGTTTTGGTAGCTACCGTATAAAATTTTCTTCCAAGCTATACTTCAGCCAAAAATATGAAAGTATCTATTTCTCAACTCCTTTGTCAACATATCATATTATTAGTTTTTGTAAATCTTTGCTACTCTGGAAAGTGAAAACCATATCTCATAATTTTTTTAGAATTTATTTATTGATTTTAAAAGGAGTAAGGGAGGGAAAGAGAAAGAGAGATATATCAATTTGTTATTTACCTGTTTATGCATTCATTGGTTCATACTTGTATGTGCCCTAACTGGGGATCAAACCAGCAACCTTTTGGTGCATAGGACGACACTCCCACTAACTGAGCCACACTGGCCTGGGCAAAGCCAACTAACTTTAAAATTCCATAGACCCTTATGAACAAAAAGAGCTTGGATAAGCTCTTAGTTTTTCCTGTCTCTATCTTAAATTTAAAGTACAAAATTAAAAAGCCAGTGTTTAACATAAATTTTGGGACTCTCCTAATGCTCTTAAAAGTTGTTTTTTCACTCTAAATATAGCCCATGCTCATTATTGTTTTGAAATTTTATGTTGCTAGAAAGTGGGAAGCCACACATCCAGAAACAATCATCATTAGCATTTTGGTCTATTATTTTTTAAATATGTTTTTATTGATTTTAGAGAGAAGAGAGGAAGGGCAAGGGAGAGAAAGAGAAATATCTCTGAGAGAAAACCATCAATTGTCTGCCTCCTGCACGCCCTACTGGGGATCAAGCCCACAACCTGGGCATGTGCCCTGACTGGGAATCGAACCGGTGAACTCTCGGTGCATGGGCCAACTCAACTAACTTGAGCCACACCAGCCAGGACCTTTTTTTCTTTTATTTTTCCTTTTTAAATATATTTTTATTGATTTCAGAGAGGAAGGGAGAGAGAGAGATAGAAACATCAATGATGAGAGAGAAGCATTGATTGGCTGCCTCCTGCACGCCCCCTACTGGGGGTCAAGCCTGCAACCCAGGCATGTGCCCTGGCCAGGAATCAAACCATGACCTCCTAGTTCATAGGTCAATGCTCAACCACTGAGCCACACTGGCTGGGTGCAGACCTTTTTATTTTTCTTATTTTATTTATTTTTTTATTATTAATTTTTTTACAGAGAGGAAGGGAGAGAGATAGAGAGTTAGAAACATTGATCAGCTGCCTCCTGCACACCCCCTACTGGGGATGTGCCCACAACCAAGGTACATGCCCTTGACCGGAATCGAACCTGGGACCTTTCAGTCCGCAGGCTGACGCTCTATCCACTGAGCCAAACTGGTTTAGGCAAGACCTTTTTAATATAAGTATTAATTGTACCTTATGTACAGCTTTTTACCTTGCTTTTTTCTTTTTTAACATTCTTTGTTATAAACTTTGGTAACATTTTTAGCGACAACCAACATTTTGAGTGGGGTTACCTAAATTTACTTCACTTTAAAAAAAAAAGGTTTTTTAATAATTTCTGTAAATATACAATCATATGTTGCTTAACAAAAGGTATACATTGTGAGAAATTCCTCTTTAGGTGATTTTATAGTTGTGCAGACATCATAGAGTGCATTTACACAAACATAGGCTATATAGCTCACTGCACACTTAGACTGTATGGTATTACCTATTGTTCCTAGGCTATAAGCCTCTATAACCTTGTTACTGTACAAAACAACCTGAGAGAAATCAAACACAAGAGAAAACGATGCAGTCAAGAGACACAATAAGCAAAATGTATGAGGCTGCTGCTGGTATAACAAGTATAAAGAGTACACTCTAGCCCTAACCAGTTTGGCTCAGTGGACAGAGCGTCGGCCTGGGGACTGAAGGGTCTCAGGTTCGATCCCAGTCAAGGGCATGTACCTTGGTTGCGGGCACATCCCCAGTAGGGGGTGTGCAGGAGGCGGCTAATCGATGTTTCTAACTCTCTATCCCTCTCCCTTCCTCTCTGTAAAAAAATCAATAAAATATATATATTTTTAAAAAGAGTACACTCTAAAACAATGATTTAAAGTATAGTTAAATAGTTAATACATAAACATAATCATTTATTATAATTTTCATGTATTATGTGTTATACATAAATCTATGTGCTATACTTTTATATGATTGGCAGTGCATTAGGTTTGTTTGCACCAGCATCTCCACAAACACGAGTAATGCATTGCACTACAACTTTATGACGGCTATGATGTCACTAGGTGAGAGGGATTTTTCAGCTCCATTACCACCTTATGAGACCACCCTTCCTTCTATCTGCAGTCAGTTTTTGACCCAAACAACAACTTATGTGGCATATAACTGTACTCCTTTACAGGGTAGTAGATTATACTGTGAAGTGGCTTTTTTAAAACTAGCAATCTGACAGAAAAATATCATTTTCTTACACTTAGAAAAAGTGCATCATCTTGTGTGGTTGTGCACATCTGAATTGCTGCAAAACTTCATTTGAAAATCATCCTTAATATTGCCAGAGTTCCAATTGAGTTAGGTAGGCTCTTTGGACCGTTTTACAATTTTTAAGGCAAACTCAAAAAAAGATACTCAGCTGAAACCGGTTTGGCTCCATGGATAGAGCGTCAGCCTGCGGACTGAAAGGTCCCAGGTGCGATTCCAGTCAAGGGCACATATGTTGGTTGTGGGCACATCCCCAGTAGGGGGTGTGCAGGAGGCAGCTGATCGATGTTTCTCTCTCATCCATGTTTCTAACTCTCTACCTCTCTCCCTTCCTCTCTGTAAAAAATCAATAAAATATGTGTTTTTTTAAAAAATACTCATAGGAATTTTCTGTGGTAAAAAATGATAACACTAAATCCCTTGTAAATGTTCTCAAAGTAATAATTAATAGCTTGTGTTATTTGGTACATTCATAGAGAATAAATTTAACTGTTTATAATACTATTCCACTTTCTTTATGGTATGTTTTTAGGGTCTGAAATACTCTTGAGTATATTTTAAACATATTATTTATTCATTCTTATAATAATTTTAGGTCAACTGGCTATTCTGAGGTGATAGTTGTCGTTGGCGGCTGTGAACGAGTTGGAGGGTTTAATCTTCCATACACTGAGTGCTATGATCCTGTGACAGGAGAATGGAAGTCTTTGGCTAAGCTTCCAGAATTTACCAAATCAGAGTATGCAGTCTGTGCACTAAGGAATGACATTCTTGTTTCAGGTAAATAAAGAATTATTATAGTAGCTACTTTTAATTTGAACATAGCTTGGCTGTTTAAATTAAAACAGTGTTACAAAAGAAAACAGTGACACTGGGTATGCCCACTTTAGGCAGATCAGTTTATATAACAAATAAAACCAAGATGACTTTTTGCTGTAACTACAGTAGCTATGGTCTGAAGTCTGTTAATTGATTAAGTAATCATACTAGCTTTGCAGATTACTAGATTACTACACATTGAACATATAACAACACATTTTATTTTGTACAATGGTATGCTTTTTTAAAAATCAGTAATTTTTTAAAATTTTTTAAAAGTAATTCTGGCCCTGACCGGTTTGGCTCAGTGGATAGAGCGTCGGCCTGCGGACTGAAAGGTCCCAGGTTCGATTCCGGTCAGGGGCATGTACCTCAGTTGCACATCCCCAGTAGGAGGTGTGCGGGAGGCAGCTGATCGATGTTTCTCTCTCATTGATGTTTCTAACTCTCTATCCCTCTGCCTTCCTCTCTGTAAAAAATAAATAAAATATTTTTAAAATGGACACAAGACACTGGGGGGGGTGGGATGAGGGCATGCGACGGGGTAGGGGAGGCTGGAGGAAGGTCAATGGGGGGAAAAAAGGAGATATATGTACTACTATATGTAATACTTTAAACAATAAAAAAATAAAATAAAATATCTTTTAAAAAAAGTAATTCTGGCCCAGCCAGCATGGCTCAGTGGTTGAGTGCTGACCTAGGAACTAGGAGATCACAGGTTCGATTCTGGGTCAGGGCACATGCCTGGGTTGCCAGCTCGATCCCCAGTAGGGGGTGTGCAGAAGGCAGCTGATCGATGATTCTCTCTCATCATGGATGTTTCTCTCTCTCTCTCTCTCTCTCTCTCTCTCTCTCTCTCTCTCTCTCCCTCTCCCTCTCCCTCTCCCTCTCCCTCTCCCTCTCCCTCTCCCTCTCCCTCTCCCTCTCCCGTCCTCTCTGAAATCAATAAAAATATATTTTAGAATAATAATAATAATTCTGTTTTTCGGGTGCTTCTGATGACCGACTCCTAAATTAATCTATATACATTTGTAAAGTTCAGAGTTTGTATTTTATTATTTGAGGCCTATAATTATTTCTTTTATTTTTTAAATATATTTTTATTGATTTCAGAGAGGAAGGGAGAGGGAGACAGAGATAGAAACATGATGAGAGAGAATCATTGATCAGCTGCCTCCTGGCCACCCCCCACTGGGGATAAAGCTGGCAACCCGGGCATGTGCCCTGACCAGGAATCTAATCATAACCTCCTGGTTCATAGGTCAGTGCTCAACCACTGAGCCATGCTAGCCAGTCTGTAATTATTTCTCAAGATAACAGTTGGCAATGTTAAAATCTGTTCTGTAGAACTATTTGCATTAAGCTTTCAGAGGGTCCTTGTTTTCATTTATTGAACTGAATTCTTAAGTTCTTGGACTGGGTGAATAAATCCCGTGTTTTATTATCTACGCCTTGGGCATAGATCCTTTGGTGATAGATACATATATATTGAATGTGCATTGTTTTGCATTTAAAGGTGGAAGAATCAATGGCCGTGATGTCTGGATTTATAATTCACAGTTAAATATTTGGATCAGAGTTGCTTCTCTAAACAAAGGCAGATGGCGTCACAAAATGGCTGTCCTCCTTGGTAAAGTAAGAGAAACCACTTTTTATCACTATTTCTGGTACATTTCCAAAATAAATACCACAGCTGAAACCTTTATTTTACTCACCCTCTGGGTATTTGGGCTTCAAATTGTATTTCCTTCCATTTCTAACCTCAATAGATAAACTGAAGATATAAACAATTTGACACTGTACTTTTGAATGGATAGTTTGTTCTCTCAGTTTGGAATTCGTGACAGTACACCACGTTTCTCTTTTCATGCGCCATTGGAGTCTAAATGCCTAAGAAGCATTGGAAAATAAAGGCGTTGCATCAAGTGCAAAAACAAGCCAATGTCTAATCCAAGCAGTTTTTTTCCTTTTACTGACTTTGGCAGTCAGGCAGAGATATATTTATCTAGAGTGATGCTATTTTATCTTTTTTTATTTGTACAAGTAGGGGCAAAACAAAATTAAAGCAAGTGTGAAGATAAACTCACCAACATATTTTAAACTAAACTTGTTATTGACTGCAGCTAATAAGTTTTATAAAAAATATGTAATTTGGTTCGGAACCCTTTGCTGTTCTTAGGAACTTGAGAATCACTTGTGGACTAGTGGTTTCCAAACTTTTAAAAAGTAACTACACCCTCCTTTTTAAAGTTAAATCGAATGTAAATTTTATTCCAAGCGCTAACTTGGGTCCTTTAGCTTTTCCCTGCCTCCATCTCTATCAGCTCTTCCAAAGCCTCCTCAAATTAATAAACAGTCTAAGAAAAAGCAGCATACTTGCTTGCACATGTATTTTTGACTGGTCCCTTAGTACCAGGCTCTCCTGTGGAGATATTTTAGAGCTACCAGTAAGAAACCAGAACTGCTCTAATTTGAAACAGAGATGGTACCAGGAAACTTTCCCACCCAGCCTCCCCTCTCCCATGCCCATAGAGGCTTCTAGATAATCTGTCTCTACTGTAGAATACCAGAGCTTCTCGAAGCACAGTGGAAAGCCACTGTTAATTCCTAAGGATTTTTTTTTTAATTCCTAAGGATATTGATCTAGTGTGGTGCTGCTGTCAACAAGGTCAGTGAAATAATGAGGACCTTGAGATAGATGTAATGGAAAGAAAATATTAATAGAATATTTTATAAAACCACTGGTTTGGCAGTACCTACTATATTATATATAGTTTTGGTAGCTATGCCTCAAGAATGATAAAATATTACTAAAAAGGGACTGCTAAAGTAAGGGGAAGAGATGAGGCCTGACTAAAAATATTATAATTAGCCCTAACCGGCCTGTGAACTGAAGGGTCCCAGGTTTGATTCCGGTCAAGGGCATGTACCTTGGTTGCGGGCACATCCCTAGTAGGGAGTGTGCAGGAGGCAGCTGATCGGTGTTTCTCTCTCATTGATGTTTCTAACTCTCTATCCCTCTCCCTTCCTCTCTGTAAAAAATCAATAAAATATATTAAAAATAAATAAATAAAATAAAAATATTATAATTAGTCAACATACAAAGGTATTAAAAATTATTTATCAAATACTTTATATGGATTAATTAACACAAATTTATTTCACAAATATCAGTATACTTGACTTGAAGCTACCCAAAATTTGGAATCACTAAATCAAGAAATAAAAGGAATCCTTCCTACTTTATACAGCAAGTACTCAATCCATGGAAACCATTATCCTAAAATTTACAATATAGGCTGAATTCAAACCTATAAAATTATTTAAATTTATAAATGTTCTCTGTAAAAGAACCCTAGGACGGCTTGGAATATAGAATCTTAGCACATGAAGGAATCTTAGAGAATACTTACTGTAACTTTTTCAATTCATAAAGTGGCCCAGCCAGTGTCACTCAGTAGTTAAGCACCAACCTATGAACCAGGAGGTCACAGTTCCAATTCCGGGTCGGGGCACATACCTGGGTTTTGGGCTCGATCCCTAGTAGGAGGCTTGCAGGAGGCAGCCAGTCAATGATTCTCTCTCATCATTGATGTTTCTCTCTCTCCCTCTCCCTTACTCTCTGAAATCAATGAAAAAAAATATACATATTTTTTTAAATTAATAAAGAAAGTGAATCCAGAGATCAAGCCACTTGCCCAAGGTTATACAGAAAGTGATAAAGGGACAAAAGCTCAGATTTTCTTAGGCTAGCGGTGTTTTATCTTGATGCTCACAGCACTTATTTTTAATGTAGGGAAAATTAGGTAGCCCTGGCGGGGTGATAAGATCAGTTGGTTAGAGTGTCATCCTGGTATGCCAAGCCTGTGTGTTTGATTCCCAACAGAGCACAAACAAGAAGCAACCAATGAATGCATAAATAAGTGGAACAACAAACTGATATCTCCTTCTTTCTCTCTCTCCTCCCCCATGCCCCACTGTCCTCATCCCTATCTGCTTCCTCCCTCTAAAATCAATTTTTAACTTTAAAAAAAAAAAGAAATTAGGACTGAGTCTCAGAATAAATTGCCCAAAGTCTTAACATTGTCTGGCTGCCTCTCCTGACTTCAAAGCCTATGTCCTACTGGCTACATTGTAGGACAGTTTCCATACCCCTTCTAGCTGCATAACCTTGAGTAAGTTACTTAGCCTCTCTGAACTACATGGTGTTAGAACAAACCCACCAACCGATCATTTTTAACATAAAGTGAGAAAAGCAAGATAGAAATGGCATTGGTTGCTGTGGAAATTTGGAGCAACACAGACTTTCAATGATAATATATAACATTTAGCCTTGATCCTTAGGCATTCATTATTGAACTATTAAAAGGAGTTGATGAGGTGTTTTAGTAAGATTAGTCTGTGGTTTAGAGACCTGGAGATTAATTGAGAGGTATGAAATGATATGGACCCTGAGGGAGGATAATGGCAACAGGAAACAAAAGAAAGGGACAGATGTCAGAGATATTGTGAAAGAAGACTCAGTAAGTATTAATAGTTAATTAGATGTGGAGGGAAGAGTTGATGATGACTGTCCTTTAAAAGAACTTTGGATGTTAAACAGGAGAGCTCCTTTAGTTAAAAGTGTCTTGTATGTCTCATTATGTTTAATGGACTATTCTGCATATAAATCATTTAATAAGTGACTTGTTCATTAGATCATCTGTCATATAAAGATATTAATTTGCCCTATCTTGCTAATATTTGTGAAAAGAAAATGTATGTGAAAGCCCTTTGAAATATATAGTATGGAGTTCATTATGTGTCAGGTACTTTTCTAGGTACTTGTAGAGATTAAAATGAAGAACAAGCCCTAGCCGGTTTGCTCAGTGGTTAGAGCATCAGCCTGCGGATTGAAGAGTCCCGGGTTTGATTCCGGTCAAGGACACATGCCTGGATTGCGAGCTCAATCCCCAGTAAGGGGCACGCAGGAGGCAGCCAATCAGTGATTCTCTCTCATCATTGATGTTTCTATCTTTCTCTTCCTATCCCTTCCTCTCTGAAAACAATAAAAATATATTTAAAAAAAAAAAAAGAACAAGAGCGGCCCTGCCTCCAAAGATCTCAGTCTAGTAATCCTTACCTAGTATTTTATTTACATAGCTTTCTTGTTTTATCATAATCTTATATTTTCATCATTCATGAGTATGAGCATTTAAGCTTAATCATGTAATTCTCAGCTCAAGCAGTATTATCCCTAAGGAGGTGAATATTTGTTTTTGAAGGGGTGAAAAAAATGTAGTTTCATGTATAAAGCACAGATATACATACAGTACATAAACAGATATATAATTATCTGTGGTATTAAAATTTCGTTGGAGGAGGCTATTATGAAAAAAAGGTCTAAAAAGACTCCTTGGTGGTGGTAAATATTTTAAAGTTTCAGAAGCTGAGCTAAATATATTGCAATTATAGTTATCAATTGCTCTTTAAAGGGGAGAGGTCACTTAATTCTTTAGCCAACTAGTTCAGCATTCAGGCTTTGTTGATTAAGATTTTTTCCCCATGTATTTTACATATAGGTATATGTTGTTGGAGGCTATGATGGGCAGAACAGACTTAGCAGCGTAGAATGTTACGATTCCTTTTCAAATCGATGGACTGAAGTTGCTCCCCTTAAGGAAGCAGTGAGTTCTCCTGCTGTGACTAGCTGTGTAGGCAAACTGTTTGTGATTGGTGGAGGACCTGATGATAATACTTGTTCTGATAAGGTAAGCCATGTTCTCTTACAGAAATTACCAATGGTATATATAAGAAGAGAAATATGCAAGGCTCATCAAGGGGATAGCGAGGTTCCTTTGTGTGAAAGGCCTTTTAAAACTTGGTACTTTATACTTTTGAGGGAAAATACTGAATTTCAAGTTAGTAAAGAGAGATTCTAATATGTCTGTCAATTTGCTGTAAAAAGCATGATTTGATTTTTTTGAAATGAGACTAATCTCAATGTTGAGATCTTGTACTAAATAAGTTGTTTTAAACCTTTTACTGCTGTAGTCAACAGAATCGGAAAATTATTCACACAAAACACAGTTGGGAAATGAATTAGCAAAGACTAAGACACAGTAACTAATTATGCCGCCTCCAACTGGGTCATTTTCTGCATACTTTAAAAGTATTTTTTAGAACAAAGGTGAGAAAAGGAAACATCTGTAATATAAATGGAGGATCGTTCAAATTTGCTGGTTTCATTGAACTCTTGGACAAAAGAACTTATGCCACCCTGACATCTCAGGAAATACAAAGTTTATTCTGGAAACAACTGTCCATTACCTAATTGGTTTAGCAATAGTTAACTGAATTTTGTCAATTAATTTTTTTTCTAAATTAACTTTACACAATGTGGTCAAAAGTTACATATTTAAAATTCATTACTTCAGAATTTGTTATCATTCAGAGTACACTGAATTGAGATTTATGTTCTTTTGAAGAAAGGTATCCCTAAAAGTGTAAAGAAATGATATTCAGATTAAATTATAATTATGCTACACAATACAATTTTTTAAAAATCTAAACTATTCATTTTAATAGAAATAAGTAAAGCAAACTTGGTAGCCATTCCTCCTGGAAACAATCTCTGTTTGTTACTTTATTCTGCTTGATAATAATAAATGTACATTGGAGAATTTCGTATTTCATAGTTCACTATCAAGCTAACTCCTTTAATTCTGTGAATTAATGGGATTTGACTTTTAATCATGTTTCTATATATTGATAGGCTTTTTATTAAGCAAATTTACATTTTTGTTTAGAAATTTTAATTAAACATTTCTATGTATTATTAGGTTCAATCTTATGATCCAGAAACCAATTCTTGGCTACTTCGTGCAGCTATCCCAATTGCCAAGAGATGTATAACAGCTGTATCCTTAAATAACTTGATATATGTTGCTGGTGGGCTGACCAAGGCAATATACTGTTACGATCCAGTTGAAGATTACTGGATGCACGTACAGAATACATTCAGCCGGCAGGTAATAACCTAAAAATCCTAAAGAAAAGTGAATCTAGAAGGGACTAAGTACATGACAATTATGAATATACTGCAATTCTGCTATTAAAATATTTCATGTGTGCTTGAACTATTTCATAATTTTTTAAAACTTTTTACCATCCCATGGTGAAGTAGCTATTGTGCTTGAGCTGTTGATTTTTTTTCCCTTTGACCTTTGTCAGAATTCTGCTCTAGTCCTTATCACTCTCTCTTGCATATTTTAAAAGATAAGAAATGCTCCCAAACTGGTTTTTTCTTTCTGTAGTCAGAAGCTAGTTGTTGTTTATTTGTTACAAAGAAAATGGCTGCTCATGTCTTCATCCACACACTCTGGCCTGTATCTTCCTGCTCCTCCTCCACCACTGCTTCCAAAAAAGGCTTTCCCTCAGCCTTTCGATTCATGGCTCGACTCTTCTTTCTTCTACCACCAAAATGCATGATGGTTCTGATGCTGGAAATCTGATTCTACCTATACCACTCTAGAGATCTTACACTCTCAAAGGTCATTACTTATCATCTCCCAGACTCATTCATATTCGCTTATTTTTTTCTACCCAGCTTTTAAATATGGGTTTTCCTTGAGCCTCTTCCCCCTGCCTTCTTCACAGTTTATACTCTATTCCTGAATGATCTCACCTACTGCCCAATACTGATGACTTAAAGTCTGTATCTCCATTAAAGCCTCCCTTTTGTGCTCCAGACTCAAATTTCAAGCTGCTTATTTGATACTAGAGGCCCAGTGCACAAAATTCATGCACTCACTGGGGGTCGCTCAGCCCGGCCTGTGCCCTCTTACCGTTCAGGAGCCCCCGGGGAATGACCGATTGCCGAGGAGCACCGCTGCTGCGTTCGCCAGCCATGAGCCTAGCTGCTGGCTAAGCAGCACGCCACCTGTGGGAACGCACTGACCACCAGGGGGCAGCTACTGCATTGAGCGTCTGCCTCCTGGTGGTCAGTGCACGTCATAGCGACTGGTCGTTCAGCCATTTGGTCGATTTGCATATTAGCTTCTTCTTATATAGGATTTTCCATGAGTGTTCTTCCCCAAACCTACTTTTTCTGTTTTCAAATAAGCTAGTGGATGGAAAAACTCTGTTTCTCCCTTACTCTCAAAATACTTCTGACACCAGAAATGTGTGTTTTTCCCACACTCTCAAAGGTCATTACTTATCAACATTGAATTGTTTTTCTACTTATTTACTTCTTCACAGTCTGGGTGTCTTACAATTCAATTCTGTTCTGACACTGTCTACCTGGACTTAGTGTTAGATTCCACAAGTGAAGGGCTCAGTTCCACTAGACTGCCCCTGCTTCAAATGCCAGTCACAAGTTCCAGGTTGTCCCCAGTATTTCTGATCTACCAGCTAAAAATCCAGGTTCCCACCTCTAGGTTGATAACTTGTTTGAACAGCTCACTGAATTCAGGGAAACATTTATTTTTGTTTCCTGGTTTATTGTGTAAAGGGGTGCTATAAAGGATACAGGTGAACAGCCAGATGAAGAGGTGTATAGAATAAGGTCCAGAAGGGCCCCAAGCAGAGGAGCTTCTGTCATTGTGCAGTTGAGATGTGCCACCCTCCCAGCACACGGATGTGTCAACAACCTGAACACTCTCCAAATCCCATACTTTGGAGATCATGTAGGCATGATCAATTATTAACTCAGTTTCCAGCCTGACTCCCTTCTCCAGAGAATTGGGGGAGGGCCTGAAAGTTCCAAGCCTCTAATCATGGCTTCATCTTTCTGGTGACCAGCCCCCATCCAGGAACCCACCAAGAGTCACCTCATTAGAACAAAAGACACTCCTATCACCCAGGAAATTCCAAGGAATTTAGACGCTCTGTATCAGAAATGTGGGGCCAGAGACAAATATACACAGACATCTTCTGTCTATAATAATAAAAGTGTAATATGCTAATGAGACCAGACAGCCAAATGACCTTCAGGACGAAGCCGCAGCTGCGAGGGCCGAGCCCCTTGCACAATTTCGTGCATCGGGCCTATTATTTCACGGCTAGAAAATTTCTTAGATTTTCCTCTGTTTTATATTCAATCAATCTAGCCTATCAGTTCTCAGAGTTTCTCCTATTCTTTTCCATTCCTATTCTTGCTTTTGTTAAATTCTTATCAGTTCCTACCTAAACTGAAACAATAATAATCTAGTGTTCCTTTCGCTAATGTCTTGCTTCTCTAACCCATTTTGCCACCAGTTATTTTCCAACAAATGTAATAATCAAGTCTCCTCTGATTGGAAACTATTGAGTAAAATCCAAAATTTTCCTACTTCCTTCTGTTCTAAGCCTTCTGTTGGCTGACCTCTGCTTGCCTTTTCAGCTTCACTTTCTGCCGCTATACTTCAATTATATTAATATCTATTATTTGCATTCTATATAGATCTTATGTGTTCTTGCCTTAGTTCATACTGTCCCCTTAGCCCCTCATGCCTTTTCTGGCTTCTCTCTTCACTGAGAAATGATAAATCATCTAATTTCATGGTAGACAGTTATTTGAGTCCAAGGCTACATTTCCTTTTCTTTCTTTTTTTTTTAAATATATTTTATTGATTTTAGAGAGGAAGGGGGAGGTAGAGAGAGATAGAAACATCAATGATGAGAAAAAGTCATTGATTGGCTGCCTCCTGCACGCCCCCTACTGGGGATCAAGCCCGCAACCCAGGCATGTGCCCTCGGCCGGAATCGAACCTGGGACCCTTCAGTCCACAGGCCGACGCTCTATCCATTGAGCCAAACCAGCTAGGGCTACATTCTCTTAAATGCTTAAAATCCTGAATGACCTATAAGAGCTGAAAAAATTAGCTTTTTTTTTTTTTTTTGCAGTCCAAATGAACCAAGCCTTTTTCTCTCACTATTTCCATGCTTCTTGACTTTGCATAATTCCTAAAAGCCACAGTTTGCTATTTTAAACATTTTGCATTTTAATTTTTATCAGAAACATCCTTTTAAAATATTGTGGGATTTTAATTCAACGATGAATTTTTTTAATCTTTCTTCAGTAGATCAGTTATTTAATTTAAAGTGTCATTAAAGTTTAAAATAATAAATGAAATATGATTCTTTTTCTTTATTGTTGGCATTTAAGCCTAAAGATTATAAATAATAATAATTAAGGAGAGGGTGGTTGGTTTGTTTTTGTTTTTTTACAATATTAGGATTGTGTTTCATTTTAATCTATAGTACATGTAATTTCCTGATATGAAAGTATAACTATTTCAAAGGTTGCTTGTTTGATTTAATTCTGAGCATTATTATCTGAAATGATGTTAATAACAAGATCCTATAACAATATAGTTTAAGAATCATCATCAAAGTGACTGTAAGGTTTAGTCATGTGGGGTTGCTTATCCCTGGAAACTAAGGATGTTGTTTTTTTGTGTGTTTTTTTAAGTATGTTTTTATTGATTTCAGAGAGGAAGGGAGAGGGAAAGAGAGATAGAAACATCAATGATGAGTCATTGATCAGCTGCCTCCTGCACACCCCTTACTGGGTAGCAAGCCTGCAACCTGGGCTTGTGCCCTGATTGGGAATCGAGCCATGACCTCCTGATTCATAGGTCGATGCTTAACCACTGAGCCACACTAGCTGGGCAGGATGTTATTTTTTATTGTATTGACAACTTTTAGAATTTATAGAAAGAGCTTGTGTACTTTTAAAATATATATGTATATGTATATATATTTTATTGATTTCAGAGAGGAAAGGAGAGAGAGATAAAAACATCAATAATGAGAGAGGATCATCGATCGGCTGCCTCCTGCACGCCCCACACTGGGGATCATGCCCTGACCGGGAATCGAACCGTGATCTCCTGGTTCATAGGTCGACGCTCAACCACTGAGCCACACCGGCTGGGCATAGCTTGTGTACTTTAGATGAAAAATGTTATAGTTTGGCACATAATTGGTACAATTCATGGGTTAGGTCACTCACGATAATCAGCCAAGTCATTCTGGATGTATATGAACTATAATATAGGCATTTTTTAAGTACTCATTCTTTTTTTTATTATTATTATATTTATTTTTTAGAGAGAGAGGAAGGGGGAGAGAGAAAGAAACATTGAATTGTTTTTCTACTTATTTACACATGCATTGGTTGCTTCTTGTATGTGCCCTGACCGGAGATCAAACCTGCAACCTTGGCATATCGGGACAATTCTACCCAACTGAGCTACCCGGCCAGACTCACTAATTCTTTTATACCTGAAGATACTATCCTAATTTGTGGTCATATTATAGCCACTTTCTATAATAAAGAATCTTCCTGTAATAGAAGAGCAAGCCAAGCTCTTCAAAGATGTTTTCTTTCAGTTATCATTAGGTTAAAACCCATCTCTCAGCCCACCACCCTCACTTCACCCCCCACAACTTGGCCCAATTACTAACATATATTTTATCTTAACACTCACTTCATCCATGCAAAACTAGCACTCATACATAGAGTAAAAGTTCAGCAAAAGGCAGCTTATTTCATGTCTCCTTTTATTGACAGTGTTAAAGCATGTCTTATTTTACTTTTCAGCTGCTACCAAATCTCTTACCTTCAATTAATGTGGGATTTTTTTATGTGTTTGTTAAAACAGGAAAACTGTGGTATGTCTGTGTGTAACGGTAAAATATATATCCTGGGTGGAAGACGGGAAAATGGAGAAGCCACAGACACTATTCTCTGTTATGATCCTGCAACAAGCATCATCACAGGGGTAGCTGCAATGCCCAGGCCAGTGTCCTATCATGGCTGTGTGACTATCCATAGATACAATGAGAAATGCTTTAAGCTCTAACACCAGGATGCTTCACCCAAGAAGCCACACTGATCCAAGATGAGAGGTTTCAAAAGCTCCAGAGTGGGACCTTGGCATATCTCCTTTGTGCCATATGCACAAAAAGTAAAAATAGTAATCGTGGTGCCTTTCTCCCCAAAATATCAATCTTTCAAACTGTAATAAAGCCTTCCCTGCAATTGGAAAATAAAAGGGGCTTGGGTTGTTGTTGAAGATAATGGTGTTGCTTGGGCTTTGAAAATGCATCTTTGTAAATATTTGTGAGAAACCTATGTGGAATAGGAAATACTGTCTGTCTGATTACCTTTTAGGAACTTGTGAATGGTCTCTTCATTTATGTATGTTTATCTGCAAGACTGTATATTCCTTATTTTGTCATATAGACAGATAGAAAATTGCATGACTTAAGGCTTCATTTAGGTTGAATCACGTAATGCTTACACCACATCCTAAGGAGGAAAAATCAGTTTTCGAAATCTTTGTCACTAAAAATATATTCAAACTGATTAATTTTATTGAAAGGATTTTTTCTGTAATTGATAAAAATGTGATGACAGCAATTTGAGTAAGATACCAAATTATTACTTCATGCTTAGAATTGCTGTCTTATATTAAACGTATTCTTAAGAAGAGATTGGGTAGAAGATAGAAAAGCAGTTGCCATTAAAATGACAGGTTACTTCAGTATTTAGCGTATCATCTCTAATGCCTCTTAAAGAGATCCCTTTTCGTGAACATGGCAAAGGAGTTGAAATCCATTTTGTAATATTGTCCTGTGAAAAGCAGGGACAGATCTTCTCCCTAGCCCAGTAGGGTTTGACCTCATTACTATGGTGCTTTGGGTGAGGACTTCGCCCCTGGTTATCCTACTTTCATGTGACCAGCTAAAGTCCTGGGAATCTCTACAATTAAGTTGTCTTTAAAGGATAAACCAGGGACCACCCAGCTGGGCCCATTTTTCTTTTTAAATTAACTGTCTGAATAAACTAATGGCAGTAATTGCAGTCTTCTAATCTCATTTGGTACCATTGTGTAAATTATTGATCAAAATTCTCAGGCTTCTATACAACAAATTGCCTTTGTCTAGATTTTTCAACTCCAGTTTATAAAACTTAACTAGTATTCAGGGATGAACTTAAAATTTCTAAGGCAATTTTTTAGAAATTTGTTTAAACATGACCTCATACCAATGGAGCAACAGGAACTACAGCGTAAGTGACTGTTATTTCTTGGTGGACCGGTGTAATTTACAACATTTTAGGGATGTTCCAGGTAGCCTGCTATGTTTCAACTTTCCAGGCACTATTGTCTTCTTACATTATAATTAATATGGTCCTTGTCATAGGAGATATGATGCAAATACATGTTTGGAGTGTCACCACATTTCTGTTAAAACCAATGTAGTAATAAAAAACTTAACATTGATAATCTTATTTTTATTATCCTAGAATGATAACAGAGATTTCAAATAAATTATATGGCATCAACTTAAATGCTTAGCTGGAATCAGAATTCTGAGGAAAACTCTAAAAAACTTACAAATTTTTAGGGAAATTTTACTTTTCAAATCATAATTTTTAATGATATATACCTTCTTGTGATAATTATCAGAGCAATTCAGAAAACAACTTTCTGTCATTTTAATTGAAAAATAATTGTATGTACTATTAGGATACTTGTTTTAATTTTTGAGTAAATATCTACTTTTGCATTATATCCTTTGTATAGATAGTGGTATCTATTTAGTTTAGAAATTCTTTGCAGTATATGAGATAATGTATGAGAAAAGTGTAAATGCTGAGGATTATACAGATGATACTTGTTACTTCATGTTTATTTCTAAGATCATGCCCATTCATAAATACAGACATTTCACATAAAAAATATTTTCTCAAGGTAACTTGTATTCTGGTACTTTTATCTATTGTAAAAGTATATTAACTATTGTATTTTGTTATTCATTTATTTTAATATCCATATGTTCATTGTAGTAATTTGAAATGAAATTCAATAGAACAGAATTTGTTTAAACATGACCTCATACCAATATTGTTTAATTTTTTCTACATAATTTAAAACTACATCAATTAAGTATTCAAACCAAGAACTTAGTTATACTAGGAAATTAAATAACTATTTTTAAAGTTACCCAAATGATATTTTAATTTTCTTTAATTATTTATCTTTCTTTACTGATTCTTGGTAAATAATGGTGTTAGCATTTTAAAAAACAAAAAATTTTAGGATATAATTAGTATATAAAAACGGATATGATATATCTACCAAATTGGTCAGATTATATTCATAGTGTCATCACATAGTTGACAGATTTTCTTTTGATGGGTAATGCTCATATAAGCCTTTGGGTTAGTGTGTATGTATAGTATACATGTGTATGTATGTAGAGAGTATGGTCATGTGCACACATATATACCAGTACAAACACCAAGAGTTGTATAAGTTTGTAATGATCAGGAAAAAAGCACATAAATTAAAAACTAATTGACCTTATTAAATTCCATTTCAGAAGATTTTTTATTTGGGAATTTCTAATTACTTTTTTACATTTAAAAATACATGATGAGTATTAGTATGAATACTTGTATATAGCCAGAATCTACATAATGCATGTGGTTTTACAAGGTCAGAAAACAAATTGGAGGTGGAGATGCATTTGCTAAACCCACTGAGTGGGGAAGGGAATTGAAAGTATGTTTTGTGGATCAACAGAAAAGTACAGTTTGTTTTTTCATGAACTTTAATCCTTTTCCATGTGTGAGTGAACAATAGAGTGGTCTAATTTTTACCATAGAAGACCTTCCTTTTCTACTCTAATCTTCCCACTGACTTGACTGCACAGGTATGAATTGGTAGCCTGTTGGATTTTAAATAACCTTTTTTCCCCTAGATGACTAAAATATAGATATTTACTCCATTTAAACAGGTGTTTAAGAAAAATGATGTATATACTCAGGGAGGGTATTAAGTTATCATTTTTGCTTATTTGGGGGGTTTAAAGTGCCATAACTAGGTAACCTTCAGTTCATGATTCTAGAGTAAATTTAATTTGATAAAGGGCTTCACACATAGCAGTGGTTGAACATTCATTCTTTTGTATTTAGGAAGATGAAAATGTTTTGTGGACTGATACATTTTCTCTTAGTGAATATGAATTGTTTATGTATCTCTACTGTCAAAAACTCTTCTTGGAACTCAGGAAAGACAAAGGTTCAATTATACTACTTTTGTCAGTATGCAAACCAGGTGTGTTGTGTGTGGGGGTTTTTTCCCCCTGTTGTCTGGCTATGGCAATAGATTTTTTTTTTTTTTAATTGATTTCAGAGAGGAAGGGAGAGGGAGAGAGAAATAAAAACATCAGTGATGAGAGGGAATCATTAGTCGGCTGCTTCCTGCATGCCCCACACTGGGGATCAAGCCCACAACCGAGGCTTGTGCCCTGACCCGAAATGGAACTGTGACCTCTTGGTTCATAGATCAATGCTCAACCACTGAGCCACCCTGGCCAGGCAATAGATTTTTTTTAATTGCTGTGAGAACCCATACATGAAAAGAAAGGGGTCAAGTTGTTCGTGTGTGCCTGTGGTGTCTTGAGATATAGATATGGAACAGACATCTACTCCAGACTGTATTTTCAAAGAATAAAAATTGCTATTTATGTGGTGCCATGTGATAAGATAATGTCTGTTAAAGGCTTCCTGTGGACGGCCTTTATTTTAGTAAACTCAAGACACCAGTTAACCTCAACATAATTTTGGCCTTATTAGAATTTGTTGTGCATTATATTAAAAGCCAGGTTTACATCACCTCAAACCATTATTCTTTTTAGTTAAGTAAATATATTCACCATATCATGTAACCAGAATGGGGCAATTTGTTTGACCTTTAAGGCAGTAGGTTTGACTAGCTAGCTATACTTATTGTCATATCTAATGTTACGCACTAGAAACCACTTGAGCCAAGAGTGTGAATTGAGAATTCCAGAGACATTTTCAACATACTTCATACATTTTAAAATATTTATATAAATGTTTTACATTTGTGTGATTGCCTAGATATTAAATTTACTTAGTGCTAAAGATGGTCATCATACATAATTTTTTAAAACAGCATTAGTCATAACTTATTTTATATATTATTCCAAAGAAAAGAATTTTAATGTTTTTAAAATGACTGCATCTGAATTTGTGCCTTAAGTTCTCCCAGTGCTATTTCAACTTTTTTTCAATCTAAATAAAGCTTAACCTTAGAAAAGTTTCATATTTGTTTCCTATAGAGTAAATAAACCTCTTAAAATCTTTTTTAAATTTTAGTCCTCAAGTTTTTTAATTAGCACCAACTGTGTGGTTGCTTGGCAGAATGAGAATGCTAAGAAAGGTTGTTGGGTGTTTGGAGTTTTATTATATTTTTTGGTTTGGGTTTTTTTTTTTAATTTGTTTTTATACCAAGGTGCTTTTTAAGATATTCAGGGAAAAAACATCAATTTTACATAGATTAATAAGCCCTTGTAAACATCATTTGCAATATCTACATCCAATGTCAAAAAAGTAAATTTTATTTTTGTTCCTTTATGTACTGTTCTTTTTTTTTTTTTTTCCTCTCTACAGACTTTTTCAGTTAACTTTCTTGGAAAAGTTCTTACTCTCCCCCCCTCCCCCCATGGTTTCTTCATTTAAATTTTTGTTGAAGTTTCTGGAGCTATCTGAGACAACACAATTACAGAATTGAACAAAAGTATAATACGCTTTAGAACTTGTACAGAATGGCCAAATGTCATTTGCCTTCAATTAGAGGCTCTAGAGTCTTCACAGTGGAGAGAGAAAACAAGGCTTTGTATTTCTTTGTTCTCAGTTCAGTTGTAGCACATTAATACTTACATGTTTTGTTTAAATATATTTTGTGCATAGTATTTTTTAAAAGTTGTATCTAATAAAATATCTTTTAACCATTATTACTTGATTATATGGGTGTATTAAATTTTGTTTACCAAAAATTTGTTGTTTTGTTTTTTTGTTAATCCTCACCTGAGGATATTTTTTCTGTTGATTTTTAGGGAGGGGATGGAGGTTGAGAGAGAGAGAGATTCATCCACCTGAGGGAGACACATCAATTGGTTGCCTCCTGCACTCACCTCAACTGGAAATTGAATCCAAAACCCTTAGTGTACAGGCCAACACTCTAACCACTGAGCACCAGTGAAGGCTGTTGTTCTATTTTATTTTAAATACTGGAGGCTCGGTGCACAAAATTCGTGCATGGGGGATTCCTCAGCCTGGCCTGCACCCTCTCCATTCCAGGACCCCTCGGGGGATGTCCGACGGCCAGTTTAGGCCCGATCCCTGTGGGCCTAAACCGGCCGTCGGAGATCCCTCTTACAATCCAGGACCACTGGCTCCTAACCGCTCACCTCCTACCTGCCTGATCGCCCCTAACCACTTTGCCTGCCTGCCTGGTCGCCCCTAACTGCCTTCCCCTGCTGGCCTAGTCACCCCTAACCACTTTGCCTGCCTGCCTGGTCGCCCCTAACTGCCTTCCCCTGCTGGCCTAGTCACCCCTAACCACCTCTGCCTCAGCCCCCACCACCATGGCTTTGTCTAGAAGAATGTCCAGTGTAATTAGCATATTACCCTTTTATTAGTATAGATATCCAAATGGTTGTGTGGAAAAGGGATAGGGGGAAATACATATTAATATATGTGTGTATTTACTGGTGTGTGGCGGGGGGCCAGATATGGCGGGGATCTTCCTTTTCCGTGTCCAGCACAGAAAGAGATGAACTGGTTCTGAATGGAGGCGGCTGGCGATTGAGAAATAGAAGACGCAGAGATAGAAGCAAAGCTGGGAGCCGGGTGGGACGCTGCCCTCTTCTGATGGAGGGACAGGGACCCAGAGCCTACGCCGCGTGTTTATTTATACCCCCAAATACCAGGGGGTTTCACCAAAAGTTAGGATCAAAGGAGCTGATTTGCATTCTTGAGTAGGCCCGAGCATTCCTGGTGCTTGACTGGATTTACATATAAAAGTCACACTCCCCGACACCTGGGAAAACTTAAGAGTCAGTACTGGGCCAAAACCGGTTTGGCTCAGTGGATAGAGCGTCGGCCTGCGGACTCAAGGGTCCCAGGTTCGATTCCGGTCAAGGGCATGTACCTTGGTTGCGGGCACATCCCCAGTAGGGGGTGTGCAAGAGGCAGCTGATCGATGTTTCTAACTTTCTATCCCTCTCTCTTCCTCTCTGTAAAAAATCAATAAAATACATTAAAAAAAAAAAAAAGAGTCAGTACTGATAACACTTCTCCCTTTTTGGTGAAGCATGTTCCCAGGGCGTGGCTCTGCCTGTTGCCCTGAGTTCAGCTGACAATAATTAAAGAAATGGGGGGGGGGGGGGGGTTGATGACAAATATGTGATACCTTAATCAATAAAGTAATTTAAAAAAAAAAAGAAATGCCCAGGGGGCCCTCTACACTGGTGTGTTCATAAAGTAACTACAAGGATTGCTTATATTTGTTTTTGTTGGTTTTTTAAAATATATTGTTATTGATTTCAGAGAAGAAGAGGGAGAGAGAGAAACATCAATGATGAGAGAGAATCATTGATCAACTGCCTCCTGCAACCCAGGCCAGTTTAGGCCTGACCCAGAATCAAACCTTGACCTCCTGGTTCATAGGTCAATGCTCAACCACTGAGCCATGCCAGCCAGGCAAGGATTGCTTATCCTATATAATAAAGAGGTAATATGCAAATTGACTGTCACACCCTCACAATATGGCTGCCTACAACCAGGCTGGCAGGGGGGTTAGTGAGGGACAACCAAACGACTGAATAAGCAGGCTGCATGGGACAACCAGGCTGGGGGGGGGGGGGGCGCCATGAGGGGTGACCAGGCCTGCAGGGGGGGCAGTTGGGGGCAACCAGGCCGACGGGGGGCGGGGGTAGTTAGGGGCGATCAGGCCGGTGGGGTGGGGGCAGTTAGGGGCAACCAGGCAGGCAGGCAGGTGAGTGATTAGGAGCCAGTGATCCAGGATTGTGAGAGGGATGTCCGACTGCCAGTTTAGGCCCGATCCCCCGAGGGGTCCCGGATTGAAGAGGGTGCAGGCTGGGCTGAGGGGACCCCCCCCTCATTCACAAATTTCGTGCACTGGGTCTCTAGTACTAGTATATGGAAAACCATGGATAGTGGGTAAAGAATAGGAGCCTCTTGTACTTTAAATATTCTCTAAAAAATCACCTGTACTCACCCTGAGCAGGCAGCTCATTTGGTTAGAGCCTCGTTGATACCCCAATGTTTTGGTTTCAGGTTTGCTCCCTGGTCAGGGCACATACAAGAAGAATCAACCAATGAGTACATAAATAAGTGGAACAAAAAAACGATGCTTCTCTCTTTCTCCCTCTCCCTTCCTCCCTCCCTCCCTCCTTCTTTCCCTCCCTCTCTCTCTCAAATCAATTTTTTTTAAAAATCACCTGTATTCTTATATGGAATGAGGGAAAAATGGGCTATACCTGCCTTTTGTTTCTCCAGTTTATTAACTGTTAATGGAGACAGATAATCAAAAGGGTTGTTTTACTCCTAATCATGTTGAGGTCTTTTTAAGTTTTATGTATTTTATAATGTTTGACATCTTTGGAGACCTTATTGGCTGGAGAGAAACCACCTCCCAGGACTATATGATTTCTAGAGGCAGTAAACAACTTCGCATTGAGCCCACCTTTCATATATAAACCAACAACCCCTTGTCCATACCCCCAACCACTTCCTTTAACTCACACACCAAGCCTGTTCTCCCCTTCCCTCACTCATCCTGGGGCCAGGTCCCAGACAACTAAGAATACCCCCAATGCCCCAGAGCCCACCAGAATTATTCAAATTAACTAATACTAAGCTGTTTACCCTGCCCCACTTTGACTTTCCCATGGAAACCCCAATAAAGGCTCTGGTCTATTTTCCCCTCACCCCCTTTCTGGTTCCTGACTGACACTGGTACTTCCCCTGTGGGTGGCCCTGGGTAGCATGCCCTGCCTCTTGTTTCTAGGGGATCTGTGAGTAACATTTCAACGGCATTGATTTCGTCATGTCACTCAATCACCTTTATTAGTTAAACTCACAAACTACTTATGTAAAGAGCCAGCTAAGGTCCAAGGAAACCTCAAGCGTATTATGTGCATGGGGGTGGCCAGCCGGTGAAGTTTTCCCCAACATAGGCTTTCTCTGTACAGGGTTATACAGAATACAGAAAACAGCAAACAGGGCACGCAGCTGGAGGAATGTGATTGCCTTCAAACTGCTTACAATCCAGGCTCACACCTGAGAACAGTTTCTGTTTGGCCATTATTTTCCTGAAGAGCTGGCAGCCCACCAGCTGTAAGTTCTCACAGTCTGCTTACAGATGGTCTTCATCATATTCCCACAAGGTGGGGGGAGGGGGGGAGTTGAGCTTGGGAAGGGGCCCATGTCCTGGCATATCAAACATCACTCGTTCATTTTTGAATTGTAAGACCTGTGCTGGTCTGCTGTCTCTGAAAAGCAACTCAGTATCTCATTAAACAGGATAGGACCATTTTGAGCTGGTTCTATGGTTACAATTTCTGCCATTATCCTGGGTCGTTTCAGCATATAGAACCCATCCCTTTGCTCTAGCCTCCTATTATTTTTACCTCTAGTCAACAAACTTTCACCCTAACTCACTCCACTAACACACAAGGCAAAGCCTTAAATCGGTTCATTATCCAGAATTACTCTTCCTTTGAAACCTTAGACTCTAATGTCTTTCTGTCTTTTGCCATAGCCTTCTTTTCTTTCCATCTCTCATTCCATGATCTTCCTTGTGATCTCATCCAGTTCTCCAATCTTCTAACATCTCTTTATGCAGGCCCCTGGATTACCCAATATCCCTTCCCAGCCTACATTTCATAATTATCACATTCCAACCACCCTCACCAGCAGGCAAAATTTCCTCACCCGTTTGATCTCCCATTCCACTTACTCTCCTACTGACATGTGTATCAACCCAATTATTGGGCTTCTCTCCTCCAACTCCCAAGCTATTGAGCCCTGGTAGAGAAAATCAATTAGCTGTCAAATGATACCTCAAAAATGTTGTGATCGCCAATCTCAACAGAGCAAGACATTCTTGGCAAGCCTTCAATGTGCATCTACTCTCTTCTTTTTCCTTTCTCCTAACAGCTCACTCACCACACCCCTGTCTTTTGTTCTCAGCAGTTGATCTTGCCTTCTCCTTCAAAGACTTAAGAAGGACATGAGGTAGAATCTCAACATCTTGCCCTCCCATACTTATTTCCCATCCTCTCTCTTCTTCATGACTTAGGTATCCCTTCTCCATCTAAACTCTGAATTCCCCTCATCTGGCATCTTAGGAACTTCCCTCTATCTCCTCTCTGATTTTCAACCTCTCTCTATGAACGTTTTCCCATAGCTTCTCCCATCTTTTTTAAAAATATTTTTATTGATTTCAGAGAGGAAGGGAGAAGGAGAGAGAAACATCAACGATGAGAGAGAATCATCGATCAACTGCCTCCTGCACACCCCCTACTGGGGATCGAGTCCGCAACCCCGGACATGTGCCCCGACCGGGAATCGAACCATGACCTCCTGGTTCATAGGTCGATGCTCAACCATTGAGCCACATTGGCTGGACACCTCTCCCATCTCTAAAATACCTTCCGCTGCTCTAAATTCCCTTCTAACTCCACCCACGTTTTTAAAAGTCTCTCTTTTGCCTCACTTCTTAATACACTGCAATCTGGCTCACATAACTCACACTGCTACAGAAATCACCCGTGCCAAAGACGCCAATTACATCTCTGTTGCTAAATCCAAAATTCTTACCTTATTTAACTCCCTGCAAATGTGATGCTCTTTGATTATATTTTTCCTCTCTTGGCTAACCTCACACTTTTCCTTTTACTTTTATGGGCTCTTCCTCACTCCTAAATTCTCAATCATCACGCTTTCTTCTTACCCTGCGGATAATTGTCCTAGGTAACTTTACCCACTTCCATGGCCCCGGTTATGACTATATTTGATGATTCCTAAGTAAATCAGTCAAAACATTTGATACACACAACAGTGATCTTTAAGCAGAAATATTCAAAAGAACATCCATGCTCATCTACCATAACTGCATTACCTTACTCCTTGATCGAAATCCCTGGCGGGCCTGGCCGGTGTGGCTCAATCGTTGAGCATTGACCTATGAACCAAGAGGTCACAGTTTGATTCCCATCAGGGCACATGCCGGCCTTGCAGGCTCAATCCCCAGTAAGGAGAGCATCAAGGAGGCAGCTGATCAAGATTCTCATCACTGATGTTTCTATCCCTTCCTCTGTCTGAAATCAATAAAAACATACTTAAAAAGAAAATAAAGATATCCCTGGCGGAAATAACTGGTTGACACGCTAGTTCCGTGGTCGGCAAACTGCGGCTCGCGAGCCACACGCGGCTCTTTGGCCCCTTGAGTGTGGCTCTTCCACAAAATACCACGGCCTGGACGAGTCTATTTTGAAGAAGTGGCATTAGGAGAAGTTTAAGTTTAAAAAAATGTGGCTCTCAAAAGAAATTTCAATCGTTGTACTGTTGATATTTGGCTCTGTTGACTAATGAGTTTGCCGACCACTGCCTAGTTCATATACCTGGCTGGCTGCTAAGGGCCTGGGAGAGAGATCTGAAATTTTCAGGGAGATGAAGGCTTTGCTTGTTGCCAAAATAAATACAACTCGGAATTCCCCAAATCTTGGGTGTGTAGGAGGTGGGAGGAATGTTTCCTGGGCTTATCTCTGTGCCTTGGCTTCCTTCTGCTGGAATCCCTGGCCTCTAGCTATCTCCCACATTCTCAGAGAGAGCGAAGATTCATTTCCTCAGGGCAGCTTTTGTGAACGTCCTCTTTCCACCCCAGTCTGAGTTAAATAAGCTCCTGTGTGCTCCCATTATCCACTCCATATACCTCTGTCAGCAAACTTTTCTGTTTACTTGACTCTTTACCTCCCTCTCTGAGACTATAGAGTCTTCAAAGTGAGGTGAGGGCCAAGAATCTCTAGCCTAGAAATCAGTCAGGAGAAAGGATCAGCTGGGGTAAGATGCTGGTAGTTAGTAAAATGTATATAGGTGGGTTAATTAGATGATATATAAATTATGTCTCAATAAAGCTGTGACATTTTTTTTAAACTTTGTATAAACTCTTTTCTTCAAGAAACCCATCCTACCCAAGGCTTAGTGGGTAGTTTCGGAAAGCTCAAGGTCGCTGAAAAGGGAAAGGAGACAGAATATGGCTAGAAAGTAGAGTGCCAATGACAAATGACCTATTTTGACTTTGCCTAGAACCGAAAAGTCTCATCAATATTTGTTAAATCATTTCTAATGATTTCCTGGCATCTTATATAACAGATAGTGACTTTCCTTGACCTTATCATTAGGTTTTGGGTTTCTGTCTAAATTTAGGTTCAGTAGCAACCTTCTCTTTGGTTCTGAGTCCAGCTCAAATGCTACCTTGTCTAAGAAGTCTCTCCTGATTCCCCAAGTGGGTTTATTTTTCACTCTTTGAGGACAAGAACCAAGTCTATCTTTTTATCCTAACTCTGTTCCCAGGACCTGGCAAAATGCCCAGAACAGAGTAGGTAATGGATATTTATTTGACTGATAATCACTATGGGAAGCAGAAGGGATGTGCTTAAAAAAAGGGAACAGGGCAAATTATAAAGTCTCCAAAGTCCTTTAGTGACCCCCGGTTTGGGTCACAGCTACTGCCTCTCTTGTTATGCTAAGTGGCAGTACTAAGGAATTGCTACCCAATCTTCTAATTCCTGACTGACTCTGCTACTGCTCCCCTAACCCCTACCTTGTACCCATGCCCCAACATCTGCATAGTTAGTAAAATGTATATAGGTGGGTTAATTAGATGATATATAAAGTATGTCTCAATAAAGCTGTGACATTTTTTTAAACTTTGTATAAACTCTCTTCTTCAAGAAACCCATCCTACCCAAAGTTGCTCTCAGAACTGGAGTTGTCAGTGAGGAAATGTTTCCAGTGTAATTTTCATCCTTGAAGCCTCGAGACAATAGTGTTAGGGGCAGAAATAGACTAGTGCGGTCTAGCTATAGTTGTAATAAATATTAATCATGCTCTGTTAACCATGATTGTTTTGTTCTGATTAAAGAAAGCACATTCTCCCCCGGGTCTGGGTGAGGCCGCGCGCCCCCGGGTCCGGGTGAGGCCATGCGCCCCTGGGTCCGGGTGAGGCTGGGTCCCGGGCCCAGGTGAGGTCGCGCCCCTGGGTCCAGGAGAGGCCGTGCGCCCCCGGGTCCGTGAGAGGCCACGCGCCCCTGGGTCCGGATGAGGCCAGGTCCTGGCCCCGGGTGAGGCTGCACGCCCCCGGGTCTGGGTGAGGCCGCGTGCCCCTGGGTCTGGGTGAGGCCGCACGCACCTGGGTCCGAGTGAAGCTGGATCCCGGGTCCGGGTGAGGCCGCATGCCCCTGGGTCCGGGAGAGGCCACGCGCCCCTGGGTCCGGGTGAATCTGGATCCCAGGTCCGGGTGAGGCCGCGCGCCTCCGGGTCCGGGCAAGGCCGCGCGCCCCTGGATCCGGTGAGGCTGGGTCCCCGGTCTGGGTGAGGCCGCCCCCCTGGGTCCGGGAGAGGCCACGCGCCCCTGGGTCCAGGTGAAGCTGGATCCCGGGTCCGGGTGAGGCCGTGCACGCCTGGATCCGGGTGAGGCTGGGTCCCGGGCCCGGGTGAGGCCGCGCGCCCCTGGGTCCAGGTGAAGCTGGATCCCAGGTCCGGGTGAGGCCACGCGCCCCTGAGTCCGGGTGAAGCCGTGCCCCTGGGTCCGGCCGAGACCAAACCAGAGGGAGTCGGACCTGCATTACCACCATTTGTCCACCATCCAGAGCTGAAAAGTCAGTGCCGACATGTACACATAAGGAACTGGTGGACATTGAAATTGGGTCTCAAAAGAACTGTTGGTCCAGAAAGAAACTCACTACAGACTGATTCATTTGCCTGTCAGCATAACTATTATTGCTCGTCTCACGTTCGGTTCTTATAAGTATATTTCTAGTAACACATGATCTCACTCATCTAGGGGAAATGATGAACAACATAGACTGATGAACAAGAACAGACCCAGAAACAAGGAGGCATCGATCGGACTGTCGGGCCTCAGAGGGAGGGTAGGGGAAGGTGGGGGTAGGAGGGAGAGATCAACCAAAGGACTTGTGTGCATGCATACGAGCCTAACCAATGGTTAAGGACAACAGGGGGGTGGGGGCATCCGTGGGGAGGGGTGTGGGATGGGAATGGGGGGATGAGGACAAATATGTGACACCTTAATCAATAAAGAAATTAAAAAAAAAAAAAGAAAGCACATTCTGACCTGGCTGAGGGTTGTATTCCCGGTGCCACCACCTCCGCCCCGCCCCTCCCCAAACCGGCCTGCATTAGCTGTAATCTGTAACCATTTCACCCATTCTTATGCCTTTTGCCTACTTCCTCATGTGTGTAATACTCATTTGTATCCTTTTGCATACCCATTCTTATTCCCACTGTGGACGAAAGGGGCCACATGCTAACCTGACTGATAGAGCCTCCCTTCCCCCAATTGATGGACGGAGTATGATGTAAACTGTGCCTGCAGCCTGGACATTCCTGAGCACCTAACCAGGCACCTTATATGGACTGTACATTGAACCACCAATCAGCACCTGCCAAATACCCTAAGTCCCTGATTCCTAAGTCCCTAAGTGCCTAATCATGTGCCTTATATGAAACCACCAATCAGCGTGTGCTGAGTACCCTAAGCCCCATCCCTTCCCTTTCCTCCCCTCAAAAGGCACCTTCACCCCTGCACATGTGCTCTCTTCCTTTGCAAGGCAGCCCGGCAGGGTCCTTCTCCTCTAATGAAGCCTGTAGTCCTGGTCTCCGGCCCTCTGTCTCATCTTTCACTGACAAGCTAGGGGAGGCCTGCATGACAGTCTTGCAAACTCCAAGACCTAAAGTAACCACAAAGGATGGTCTGAAATTAAACTTTAACTAAACGCAGTTATGGTGGGCAGTTACATCCTAGGCCAGTATCTATACTGACAAGGTCAACCTTTACCTTAACTGAGCCTGTCTGTCTTTTTGCATCTATGATAACATACCCTTGAAATGTCTGGGTAACTTGTAACTTCCCTTTTTCTGGACCCCTTGGGGCACAACCTAATGTGCTGGGTGGCAGGAAGATACCACAAATTCCTTCATTATCGTGTTAATTTGTTCCTGCACCCACCTAAGTATGTGTCTATCATTTTACTTTTTATCCAGTCCCAGGGGTTTCCCCGCTTTGCTTTCTCCCGCCTCTCTAGTCTATCACCAATGGATTTCATGTAACCCACCCACATCCCTTTCCTTTGATTGCAATGTATAAATACAGATGTAACCCACCATTCTCCGGAGCATTATCTCAATTCATTGAGATTCTGCTACCCAGCATATGTCAACAGTTTGGCTCAAATAAACTCACAAAATTTCTTTACAGGTTTCAATGGTTTTTTACATTAACACCACTTCCCCATGTAATCTTTGTCCTTCTACCCAATATAAGCAGCTGGCTTATGGGGGGAGAGGGTAAGAAAGGGAGGCAGGATGACCTGCTGCTCTCCCATGCTGCCAGCATTAATGGCATAAACGCTCAGACATGATTCAACCCTGTCTCTTAATTGGCTCTGATAGATCCTCCCTTCCCCCAACTGATGGACGGAGTATGACGTAACCTGTACCTGCAGCATAGACATTCCTGAACACCTAACCAGGCACCTTATATGGACTGTACATTGAACCACCAATCAGCACCTGCCAAATACCCTAAGCCCCCGATTCCTAAGTCCCTAATTATGTGCCTTATATGAAACCACCAATCAGCCTGTGCTGAGTACCCTAAGCCCCGTCCGTCCCTTCCCTTTCCTCCCCTCAAAAGGCGCCTTCACCCCTGCACATGTGCTCTTTCTCCCTTTGGAAGGTAGCCCGTCAGGGGTCTTCTCCTCCAATAAAGCCTGTGTCCTGGTCTCCTGGTCTCCGGACCTCTGTCTCATCTTTCAGGCTCAAGTAGTGACAGGCAGCCCTGACCCATTAGTTGTCCAGTTTCAATGGGACTTTGCCCTACTCAGCATTTCCTTACACGAAGAGGGATATGTGTGAAGACCTGTAATAGAGAGACAGTTGGTATAGTGGAGCAAGCACAGGTTTTGAAGCCAGATGGCCCTGGGTTTGAATACAAGCTCTGCTACTACTAGCCTCCACTTCCTCTTTTATCATTTGTAGACAGTGATGATGATCCATAGGACTGTTGAAGAAATCAAAAGAAATACTGTCATCAAAGCTTCTATCACAGTGCACAAGGCCCTGCAGAACAGTAAGTACTTCTCACACCTCAGTAAGCACAAAAGTCACCTGGGCAGGAAACCAAGATGGCGGCATAGGTTGAACACCTAACCTGCAGCCTGGCACAACAATTTCAAAACTACAACTAAAAGTCAGAACGGACATCATCCAGAACCACAGGAAAGCTGGCTGACTGAAATGCCCACAACTAGAAGGAAAGAGAAAACCACAAGGAGCATTAGAGGAGCCGTAAAAGCCTGAGGTATGGAGACACGGGCGGAGACACAAGCACGCGCACGTGTGGGGAGGACGGAGCCGCAGAGGACGGGGTGGCTGACGGCCTGGCCGGTGTTCTCTAGTGGGAAGGAGATAAAAGCTCCAGATTGTGCTGAACCCCAGCTCCGACTGCACTGAACCCCAGTTCCGGGAGAGACCCTGGGAAGCCAGGCACATGCTGGGGGAATCTGGGCTGTGGGGCGGAGGCACAGAGCGGCGAAAGGCAGAGCTCCGGAGGCGCGCACAGGAATGCGCGCAGAGGACGGACTGTTGCCTCTGCCGCTGAATTGCCCTGGCGGGGAAGAGTCAGGGGCTCCAGACCGTGCTGAACCCCAGTTCCAGCTGCGCTGGGCCCTGGTTCCGGGTGAGACCCTGAAAAGCCAGGCTCATGCTGGGGGAACCTGGGCTGTGAGGCGGAGATGCAGGGGAGCGGCAAAAGGCAGAGCACTGGAGGCGTGCACGGGAATCCACACAGAGGATGGTCTGTTGACTGTGCCGCTGAATTGCCCTGGTGGGAAGGAGACAAAGGCGCCAGACTGCGCTGAGCCCCAGTTCCGACTACACTGAAACCCAGTTCTGGGCGAGAATCTGGGAGTCCAGATTCATTGGGGGAGAGACTAGACGGTTTGGCGGCGGGCGAAGCTCCAGGGCACTTTTCTCTCAGAGGTGTTTGCAGGGAGTACAGAGGGACACTGAGACCTAGGAACCTCATAGGGTGGGGCTGATGGGAAGCCAAGGCTGTAGGCTCCACCCTGAAACTCCGCCCCATCCAAGCTGAGCACAGAGGCTTTTACAATTTTGCAAGTCTAGTTGAATAAGGCAGTCTCCCGGTGTAGACACAGCTGATTCTCACAGCCAATTGGACTGGAGGTCAAATCCTCCCAGTGTACCAACAGCAATCAAGGCTTAATAACACCAAGACTTTGCACTCAGCCCACAAAGAGGGGTACCAAGAGCGACCACCTAGGGAGATTGGGGAAGCTGAGCTACCGGTCCCTATAGGTCACTGACCACACAAAGCCACTCCATCAACATAGGGAGGCAGCCAAAAGGTGGAGACACCGAAGCAGGTCACAAATAGAAGGGATGAAGGAAAGTAAACTAATGGACGACACAGTGTTCAGAGCCACATTTATAGGGTTGCTTGGGAGTCTTCTGGAGGACCAAGATGGCAGCGTGGGGCGGATGCCTGATTGTTGCCTACCACAACAATTTTGAAACTACAGCTGGAGGGCAGAGTGGACACCGTCCAGAGCAATGGCCGGGGGAATTGCTGAGAAGGAATTGACCGATGGGAGTTGGGATCGGGAAGACGGGGCCCCGCTGGGTCCTGGATCCGGGTGCGCTCACCCAGCGACTGGTCGCCGCTGCAGGCCCAAGTGCCGCCACAGCGACCTCGGACCAGCCTGCCTCTGTGCACCGGGCGCACTGGAGCTTCGCCGAGCCCGACGCCCAGGGAGTTCCGCGGCAGCCGCCCCGGAGCTTTGAGAAAATGGCCGAAGGACTTGCTGAGAGAGAATTGACCGACAGGAATTGGGATCAAGAAGACGAAGCCCCGCTGGGTCCCGGGTCTGGGTGAGGCTGCGCGCCCCTGGGTCTGAGCGAGGCCACGCGCCCCTGAATCCGGGTGAGGCCGCACGCCCCTGGGTCCGGGTGAGGCTGGGTCCCGGGTCAGGGCGAGGCTGCGTGCCCCTGGGTCCAGGTGAGGCCATGCGCCCCTGGGTCCGGGATAGGCCACGTGCCCCTGGGTCCGGGTGAAGCTGGATCCCTGGTCCGGGTGAGGCCATGTGCCCCTGGATCCGGGTGAGGCTGGGTCCTGGGTCCGGGTGAGGCCACACGCCCTCATCGATCCGGGTGAGGCTGGGTCCCGGGTCTGGGTGAGGCCGCGCCCCTGGGTCCGGGAGAGGCCACGCGCCCCTGGGTCCAGGTGAGGCCACACGCCCCTGGGTCTGAGTGTAGCTGAATCTCAGGTCCAGGTGAGGCCGTGTGCCCCTGGATCCGGGTGAGGCTGGGTCCCGGGTCCGGGCGAGGCCGCGCACCCCTGGGTCCGGGTGAAGCTGTATCCTGGGTCTGGGTGAGGCCGTGCGCCCCTGGATCTGGGTGAGGCTGGATCCCGGGACCAGGTGAGGCTGTGCGCACCTGGGTCTGGGTGAGGCCACGTGCCCCGGGGCCCGGGTGATGCTGGGTCCCAGGTCCGGGTGAGGCCGCGCGCCCCTGAGTCCGGGTGAAGCCGCGCCCCTGGGTCTGGGCAAGACCAAACCAGAGGGAGTCGGACCTGCATTATCACCATTTGTCCACCATCCAGAGCTGAAAAATCAGTGCTGACATGTACATATAAGGAACTGGTGGACATTGAAATTGGGTCTCAAAAGAACTGTTGGTCCAGAAAGAAAATCACTACAGACTGATTCATTTGCCTGTCAGCATAACTATTATTGCTCGTCTCACGTTCGGTTCTTATAAGTATATTTCTAGTAACACATGATCTCACTCATATAGGGGAAATGATGAACAACATAGACTGATGAACAAGAACAGACCCAGAAACAAGGAGGCATCGATCGGACTGTCGGGCCTCAGAGGGAGGGTAGGAGAGGGTGTGGGTAGCGGGGAGAGATCAACCAAAGGACTGTGTGCATGCATATGAGCCTAACCAATGGTTAAGGACAACAGGGGGGTGGGGGTGTGGGATGGGAATGGGGGGATGAGGACAAATATGTGACACCTTAATCAACAAAGAAATAAAAAATAAATAAATAAGTAAGTCACCTGGGGATCCTGTTAAGTTGCAGATTCTGATTCAGTAGCTCTGAGGTGGGCCCTGAGATTCTGCATATCTAACAAGCTCCCAGGTGATGTCTCTACTGTTGGTTGAGGACCACAGTTTAGCAAAATGATGAAGTGCTAATGGAGTGTAGAGGAGAGGGCAGGAAATTAACTCTTCAGGAGAAAGGAAGGCAGACACTTCCTTGAAGAACTAGAGTTTGCAAGGAATGAGAAGGGAGCATGCATTCTAGGCAGGGGGAAGAGAATTAGTCTAGACCTTCACTTTGCGTAAAAGTGGGAGGTGACTTGGGGAATAACAAGGAATGTGGTGAACAGCCACCGGAGACTGGGGAGGTGAATTGTAAATGATCTTAAACCTGGTGTTAATGAGTTTTAATTTTAGCCTGAACCAGTGGTTCTTAAAACGTGGTCCTTGATCAGCATCATCCCCAAACTTGTTACAAATGCACATTTTAGGACCTACCCCAGACCTACTGAATCAGAAACTCTGGAGGAGGAATCCAGCAATCTGTGTTTGAACAAGTCCTTCAGGTAACGCAATGACCTGTAAAATGAGAACCACGGGTCTTAGGCAATGGAGGGTGGGGGCACTGGGAGGTGTTTTAAATAGTAGAGGGAAGCGATCAGATCTGTGTTGTAGAAAGGTGATCCCTGCCCTAGAGGTGCAGTAGAGGGGGATAGGAGGCAGGTAGCATGACCAATTAGGAGGAAAGGGCAGGAAACGAGGTGTCATCCAGGAATGTGCCTGTCTGCAATTAACAGAAAGCCTGAACTCAAGTTCTTTAAACAAATGAGTGATATTTTTCTTACACAGCAAGTTGGCAGTCCAGGCTCGGTACTAAGGCTCCAAACTGTCCTTAAAGACCCAGGCTCCAGCCCTAACCGGTTTGGCTCAGTGGATAGAGCATCGGCCTGCGGACTGAAAGGTCCCAGGTTCGATTCTGGTCAAGAGCATGTACCTTGGTTGCGGGCACATCCCCAGTGGGAGGTGTGCAGTGCAGGAGGCAGCTGATCGATGTTTCTGGCTCTCTATCCCTCTCCCTTCCTCTCTGTAAAACAAATAAAAAAAACTATATATTTTTTAAAAAAGACCCAGGCTCCGGCTTTCCTCTGCCCTACCATGTTGGCTCCTGATCTCATGGCCAAAGGATGGATGCTGTTTCTTCAGGTTTCACATCCAAATTCAAGGTAGAAAAAAGGGGACCGAGGGGCAAAGGCAGGACTAGTTACAACCCTCCGCTTCCTTTGGGAGACTCTTTTTTATTCATTGGCTTGTGGTTTCATTTTCTTGAGCCACATGGTCACTCCTGGCTGCAAGGAAGGGTAGGAGATAGAGTGTTTAATTTTCCAGCTTCTACAGAAGGTAGGGGAAGAAGGGTTGGAAAAAGATGTGAAGTCTGCCAAGCTGACAGGTATGCCACATCTAAAGGAGAGTTATAAGAAGAGAGATGGGGTGGTGAAAGCAGGAGAGGAGAGGCACAGCTTATCCTATGCTGTTGCATAAATAAGTCCTTTATACAAAAATATAAATGTCACCCCAGCCGGTTTGGCTCAGTGGATAGAGTGTTGGCCTACAGACTGAAGGGTCCTGGGTTCGATTTCGATCAAGGGCACATACCCCGGTTGTGGGCTTGATCCCCAGTGGGGGCATGCAGGAGGCAGCCAATCAATGATACTCTCTAATCATTGGTATTTCTATCTCTCTCTCCCTCTCCCTTCCTCTCTGAATTAAAAAAAAACAAACATATTCATATATATATCTCAACATTGTACAAGCAATATACAATTAAGGGTCAAAAAAATTTTTTCCCAGCTATCATACCCCTTATTATTTGTTTTTGTTTTACTTTAAAACTGATTGCCTGCATTTGGGGCCCTGGAGATCCAAAGTCATTCTACACAGAAACTGTGACTACTTAATCTTATCTACAATGAGTAGTAAATAAAGCAGCAGGGAAAATTACCTGACAGTTTCCCCTCCTTTTGTTCCTTTTATAATGACAACAATTCTTCTCCTGGCACATTTATGACTATTCTGACATTATTGCTGCTCAGCTAGGGAACACCAAACCTGGATGGGTTTACTCTGAAAATCTGAATAAGGCATTTTACAAGCATAGAAGGAGGAACATAATGGTCATACAAAATATGAGTTTGGAGATGTTTGGGGAAAATAAAAGTTATTACACACGTGGTATGTCTTACTGCCAAGGTCAATTTATAGAAGATTATTCATCCCAATTAAAATCCTCTGTTTAATTACATTTGAGGAATCTGAGGACTGAATACAGGGGCAAAGTCCCACAATTTGCCACTGGGTGCCCCATTGTGAGGATAGAATAGGATTTCTAACATCAGGGTCAACAGGATAGCACCGTGGGCAGTAACTGATTTTAGAACCTGGTATATGCAACTTTGTTTTGGCTCAGTTTAGGCCACCAGAGATCTTTTATTTGGGAATGAAGGCTCTTTACAGTCAGGACTGTACTTCTTGATTAAGGGCATTTGGGGGCAGTTCTGGAACAGAAGGGCCATCCACAAGGAAGCCAGGAAGAGATCATGATAAAACCCAGCAGAGAATAATACAAGTAAATACCATCAAGGAAATTAAAGGCTATTAGAAATTCTGTCAGCAAATAAATAAGCTCAGCACTAGAGTTGTTGTTTATCTTTCATAACAGAGAACTGTAGTGTGGGAGTCCAATTTAAAAACAATTAGCGGGGTGGGAGTTCTGGGGAGAGGTCAATGGGGGGAAAAGGAGACATAAGTAATACTTTATCTTTTTAAAATATATTTTTATTGATTTCAGAGAGGAAGGGAGAGGGAAAGAGAAACATCAATGATGAGAGAATCATTGATCGGCTGCCTTCTGCACGCCCCCTACTGGGGACCGAGCCCAAAACCCAGGCATGTGCCCTTGACCTGAATCAATTCAGTCCGGAGGCCGACGTTCTATCCACTGAGCCAAGCCAGCTAGGGCAATACTTTATTTTTATATTTATTTTAAATCCTCACCTGAAGATATTTTTCCATTGATTGTTAAAGAGAGTGGAAGGGAAAGGGAAAGACAGAGAGAAATATCGATGCGAGAGAAACACATCTATTGGTTGCCTCCTGCAGGCACCCTGACCAGGGTCCAGGATGGGGAGGAGCCTGCAACCGAGGTACGTGCCCTTGACCGGAATGGAACCCAGGAACCTTCAGTCCGCAGGCCGATGGTCTATCCACTGAGCCAAATCGGGTAGGCAACATATGTAATACTTTAAACAACAAAGAATTAAAGAAAAAATAAAACTACCATCATCCAAAAAAAAAAATTAAAAATAAATAAAAACAATTAAATGAAGATATTTCAGTACTGTATTAACTGGACACCTAAAAGCTGATTACATATATAAGGAAATGTAACCAAATTAAAATAAAAAGTCTTCAGTTTTTAAAAATTTGACCGGGAAGTTTAAGTAGAACTGGTTTTGTATGCTCCCCTTTTTACATTGTCTATGTTCCACCGGAAACAGCTCATATTACAGCTGAAGTTTTATATTTATTTTACCTTACTTTTACAAGTAATTTTCAGACATTTTGAGCCTATGCCCAGAGGCCTCTTTTTAAAATATTTTTAACAACTTTATTAATTCACGCTTTTGTTATGAATATTCCTGGGCAAATTTTGTGCGGACATATGGTTTTGCCTCTCTGGGTATCAGCCTAGGAGTTAACTGCTGGGTCATATGGTAACTCTGTGGAACTGCTAGGCTATTTGCCACAGCGGCTACACCCTCTTACATTCCCACCATAATGTGTGAGAGGTCCAATTTCTCCACATTTAGAGGCTTCGTTTTTATATGAAACTGTGGACAGGGGAGAAAAAAAAAGTGTCCTATGGAAAGTAACCTCACAGGGTGATCTGATCATAAGTTCCTAACTGGGCGGGTCATGGTGGGTAGTCAAGGCCCAGCCATCTAACTTCTGTAGTGAAAGGTTTTAAGCCATCCGGTGTGCATCTAAGTTAATACCCCTTTGAAACACCAGAAGTAATATCCCTCAGAGGAAGTATTAACCCTCAAGAGAGCACATAATTTTGTTCACAATCCTGTAATCCAATCCCCTCTTTGCTTCCTCCCACCTTCCTTGCACCCTCTTTTAAATTTCAAATGTATAAAAGAAACTGCAAGACTGTTTTTCTGAGGAGCATTTGAGATCTTGCTCCCCAGCATGTCATCAGTTTGGCTCAAATAAACTCATTAAGGATTTTCTACAGGTTTGCCCGGACCCGTGTGGCTCATTTGATTGAGCGTAGTCCCATACACTGGTTCTATCCCTGGTTGCGGTGCCCCAGTTGCTGTTTCTCTTTCACATGGCGGGGCAGCCGACTGATATTTCTCTTTCACATTGATGTTTCTCTCCCTCTCCCTTTCTTTCTCTCTAAAAAATCAATTAAAAAATTTTAAACATTCTCACCAGGCCAGCATGGCTCAGTGGTTGAGAATCGACCTATGGACCAGGACGTCATGGTTTTGATTCCTGGTCAGGGCACTTACCTGGGTTGTGGGGTGTGCAGCAGGGAGCTGATCAATGATTCTCTCTTATCATTAATGTTTCTTTCTCCCTCTCCCTTTCTCTCTAAAATAAATCAATATGTATATATACATATATATACACACACATATATATGTGTATATATATTTATATAAATATATATATATATATATATATATATATATATATATATATATATTTAAATTCTCTATAGGCTTAAACATTTCTTATGTCAACAAACACAGAGAACTCAACCAGTTCCAGCCATGGAAAGTTTCCTATCAGGGAAAATATCCTTTTTTTTTTTTTTTTAAAAATGAATGGAAACATGTCTTGCATCCTCTCCCCCATTCCCAAAGTCTGTGTTCCATGGTGACTGTACAATCCACAGGAGAAGGAGCACAATACATGGCTTCTTTGTGGTTAAGGTAGGGTCCAATAAGATCTACCAGGGTGGAATACTGAATCATGGGGTTCAGGGTACAGACTTTTCTTCCTGTAGGTTCTTGTCCTCACGAAGTTTGAAGAATAAACTTGCGGACAAAAAGGCTCCTTTAATAAAAAATGTAGAAGTTTATTGGAAGCAGATACAAACTCCATCTGGGCAGGGGTGTCCCCAAAGGGGACCCCCAGGGGAGGGGCCCCCCAATGGGAAAAGCCTGCCCTCTCTCTCTCTAATGGAAAAATAAAAAAATCCTGCCTCGTGTCCCTTTGTCTCCAGTTTATATATGCTGCAGTTCTTTGTTTGAACCTGACCCATTCTTATTGGTCCCTTTCCTTAATTTGGGACCCCCATGTTTTCCTCATTGGTCATTCTCCTAAACCAGGCGTCCTCAAACTACGGCCCACAGGCCACATGCGGGTGTTTTTGCCGTTTTGTTTTTTTACTTCAAAATAAGATATGTGCAGTGTGCATAGGAATTTGTTCATAGTTTTTTTTTTAAACTATAGTCTGGCCCTCCAACGGTCTGAGGGACAGTGAACTGGCCCCCTGTTTAAAAAGTTTGAGGACCCCTGTCCTAAACAGAATTAGTTTTCAAAGCCCACGTGATGCCTGCCTTTTTCTCTCCCCCTTATCTTGCTGGTTGGAGTTGGCCTTTGATCTCCCAACTGCTCAGGCCAGAGCCCCCCAGCCCCCCACCTGTCCTTGGTTTATGGCTGTTTTCATTGTTTAGACCAGAAATATTTCCATTTGCCTGGACCCTCTCTTCCTGTGGCATTTCTCTATCCTCTGTACAAAATAAGCACCCTTGCGTCTTTAAGTCTCCATCTATGCATTCCTCTCCCATGGACCCTCCTTATTCCCTAAACCTTCCTAATTAAGCTAGTAAGCTAATCCTTTCAATATGGTTTCACCAAAATCCAAATAGGCCTAACAAACGTTTGGTTTCTTGTTTGGACCTGGTTGGGGACAAGGATTTATTTTTAACTATCCGAATGTAATTCCCAGGCACTAATTTAAGTTTGCTTGAGGCTGTAAATAAGTGAGGCTCTCATTTTACAGGTCTAATTAGTATCTGCACCCTGGTAGGGGAACCTCATTACCTTAAGGGCTCCAGGAGTCAGGTTCCTGCCTAATCTTAGGAAGAGTGGTTGGTCTTCCCAGGGAAGAAGCCAGGATACCTGGTGCCTGGGAATCTCTGGTCAATTTAGCAACCGTTTTCCATCTGAACCCGCTTCCCCTTCCCACTCAGGCCCAGCGTTGGAGCCACCACCCTTCTCAGGTTTGCCTTCCCCTGTTTCTCTGATGCAAGAAGCTGTCTGCCAGCAATCGCCAGTGTGAGGCTCCCCCAAACTACTGGCTCCTTTTCCTAGGTCGGTGTCAACACTCCTGGGACCTCCCCCACCAACCCCCTGTCCCCACCCCTACCCTCACCCACTCCCCACCCTATTCCACTCCTCACCCCCTCCACCTCCAGTGATTGCACCGGTGAATAATGCCTGAGGAGGCCTGGCCAAGGAGGGGCCTGAAATCCAACCTCCAGCCGCTTGCCCAGCTGTGTGCCCCAGCACAGGTCTTTGTCTGCCTGAAGGGTAGGGTGGCTCTTTCTCATGTGCCATTTGACTTAGCAGGGGCTTCCTCCCAGTTCATTACCAAGTCTCTGTATTTTGTCCCCAGTCGCTGAATCTATCCTCTTACTTCCCTCCATCTCCACTGTCCAGTGGAAGCCATTCTCCTATTTCACCTGGGCAATTCAAATTGCTTTCCAACAGTCTGGATGCTTTTTTCCTTTCTTTTAATTGATTTTAAAGAGAGAGAGAGGAAGGGAAAGAAACATCGATTTGTTGTTCTACTTATTTATGCATTCATTGGTTGATGCTTGTATGTGCCCTGAGGTATCAGGAGGATGCTCCAACCATCTGAGCTATCTGGCCAGAGCGTGATCTATTTTGAAGGGAAATTAAATACTGTTCACTCCACACTTAACACTCTTGATGACCTCTTGTGGTTCTTACAATAAAGATCAAAATCTTAACGCCACTTCCTGTGTGATCTGGCCTCTGACTAACTCAGCCCCATCCCAGCCATTTTGCTCTTGCTTAGGTTACCCTGTGTGAGGGTGGTCCAAGGAGGGACACACGAAGCCAAAAGGGGTGAGGACTTATAAATGGATTAGGTCATCTGGAAAACCAGATGGGCTGAACCCCAAAATGGCACCAGCACCCAGGGACGGGAGTCAGAGATTTGAAGGGACTCTAGGTGGGCTTTTTCTGGGCGGAGAATTCTCTAGGTGAGTCCGAATCCTGGAAAGGTCCAGAGGGGGCAGGTAATGGTTTCAGCATTTAGCATTTAGCCAAGTGGAATGTGGTCTAGCAAGTGGAATGTGTTCTAAACGAAAGGGAATGTTCTTGTAAAGTGGTCTAAAGGTCAGTTCCCAGGGGAGGGGGTGTCGATTCAATGATTTGATCAGACCTAACACCCTGGACTTCTCTTACCTTGTCTTAGGCTTTATCATGACCCACAGCTCCTACTGCCTCAGGTTTCATTTAATTTTTTTTTTTCAGGGAGGACTTTTTTACTTCCACTTCACAGCACCCTGCCCCTTTCCTTCGTAGAGCTTATCTGTTATTGAAATGGACACATTGCATGCACATGTGTAAAGATCTGTAGCTATGTTATTTCTCTTTAAATATGCAAGCTTTCTCATGGGCTCTAATTCCTACTGGGGACTGGGCTCAACTCAAACTTGCCTATTAAAGTTATCTAGTCTTAAACAGTCTCATTTGGGGTAAATATTCAGTCAGTTCAAAGTTGCAGCCCTGCCAGACTTTCCCCACCCCCTCTTGACTTGCCAAGATGGCTTGTGGGATCACAGGGAAGCTTCAAGTGACAGGAGCTGGGAGCTGTAGCCTGGGTCCTCAGTGGTCTCCGCTCCCTAGTCACTCCTGGTCGCCATGGCCCTGCTGGCATCAGCTGCTGAGCTTGTTGACCGGCAAGCTCATGACGTGTTATTTCAGCACCTTCAGAGTCTGACATCTCACTTCCCTCCGTCTCTGCTCTGCTCACCAGCTGACTTAGGAGCACTTCTGTTCTTGTTGGGGTCTTCAGCTTTTCCCATCCTCGGGGTCTTAGCCACATTCTCCAGCCATTCCCTGACAAATCCGTGCGCCTTGCCTTTGGTTTAGGATCACAGTGCCCATTGGCTTGTCCCTGGCTCTCGACCATTCTACTTTCTGCCTGCCTGGCAGGAAGCACAGAGAGAAGGGTTTCTGGCATGCCATGTGCAAGTTCTGGACACCCAGCAGCGTTCTGACTCCTCTCCCTCCCCAAGGCTGCTCTCTGCTCCTGAGCCCTGATCAATGTAAAACTTCTACCAGAATTTGGCAGCCTTCCAAGAGCTGGGCCAGGGGAAATGGGCTCCCAACCTCACCTCCTGACCCCTGCTTAATGGGGTACTTTTGTGCTCTTGTATCAGGGTTAGACCCCAAAAGTCAGGAACACTGACACACACATGCTGACCTCTTACCTTATCTATTTCTCCATGAAATTTATTTTTAACATTCCAATTCCTAATATGTCTGTGGGTCTTAGCTTAAAGCTCAGGGAGGCCTTTCCTGTCTTTCACATAAGATTGATCATACATTTCACAAGGACAGGAACTGTTTTGCTCGTTTCTGATTCTCAGTGCCTAACATAGGTCTTGGCACACAGTGCCAAAACACAGAGTAGAAGTGCAATAAAAAAATTTGCTGAACAAAACAAAATTTACTGAACAAATGTTGTTAATCTGGTTAACCCCTAATAGACCTAAACCCCAGTCAATTACTGGCCCTCTTATTCGTTCACTCAACAAATACTTTTTGAGTTCATACTATGCACCAGGATTGCTATTGGAGATAAAAGTAAGTCCTTTGCCGAAACCGGTTTGGATCAGTGGATAGAGAGTTGATCTGTGGACTGAAAGGTCCCAGGTTCGATTCTGGTCAAGGGCATGTACATTGGTTGCGGGCACATCCCCGGTAGGGGTTGTGCAGGAGGCAGCTGGTCGATGTTTCTCTCTCATCGATGTTTCTAGCTCTCTATCCCTCTCCCTTCCTCTCTGTAAAAAAATCAATAAAATATATTTTTTTAAAAAAGTAAGTCCTTTAAGACATGTTTATTAAACATTAAATACATCCAAAAGTTGACAACATATGTAAAGTATAAATCAATTGCAAAGTGAACCCTCTCTAAGCCTACCACCCATCTCCAGTGGTAAATCCTATCCTATCTAATAAAAGAGAAACATGCAAATTGACCATACCTCTGCCATGCCCACCGTCCAATCGGGAGCGAGTATGCAAATTAACCCAACGAAGATGGCAGTTAATTTGCATATCCAGGCACAGCGCAAAGACTGAAGACAGCGTAGAAGGAAGCCAAGCTCTGCAGAAGGGAACGAAGCTGCGGAGAAGCAAGCAAGCAGGGCGGCAGAGAAGGGAGGGAAGCAGGCGGGGTGGGGTAGAAGGGAGGGAAGCAGGAGGGGCGGGGGAGAAGGGAAGGAAGCAGGCAGGGTGGGGTAGAATGGAGGGAAGTAGGAAAGGCAGGGGAGAAGGGAGGGAAGCAGGCAGGGCAGGGGGGAAGTGAGGGAAGCAGGCGGGGCGGGGGAGACCTCCACAGGAAGCCTTATTGCAGGAATCTTCCTGCAACAGGCCTCGAGTCCTATAAAATAAAAGCCTAATATGCAAATTGTCCCCTCAACCATGAGTTCAAACAGGGGGCGGGGCCAGCTGGCCAACTGCTGGCAGCCCCTCCCCCTGGCCAGCCAATGGATCTGCCAGACCCCACCCGTGCACCAATTTGTGCAGCAGGCCTCTAGTCTTTACATAATGAAAACAGGTGAAAGGGGGGCAGGGCAGAAACAGATCCCCAGAGACCAGTTGGGAGGCTAGAGGAGTCTTGAGCAGAGAGAAGAAGGAATTTGGGGCAGGGTGGTACAGGGCAAGAGGAAGGTAGGGTCTGCTCAAGAGATATTTAAAGGAAACCTGGACTTGATGGATTGTCACTCGCTAGTTGTGTGACCCGGCTTTCCCAAGCCTCAGTTTCTGCATCTGTAAAGTAGGCTGGTAATAACGACAGTTATTTGCATTCCTAGCACCTAGCACAAAGCTTGGTACAAGATGACACACAAAAATCATAGCCACTGTTGTCAATTACTGCACTAGGTAAACTTCATAAATGCTGGCAGAATGAATATTCTGTCCAACTTGGAGCTGGAACCTTCCATTTCCTTCTAGGAAGGAAACCGATAAAGGATGCTAACTCTGCCATAACCGAAGCCCATACTTCCAGGAAAAGTGGCAGCGCGGGGCCTGGGTCTGAGTCTGGGCCAGCCCCCGCCCCCTCCAGGCCCCGCCCACATTCCAGCGAGCACCGCCCCCAGGCCGCGCGCGGCGCCGCTGCCGCCTCCGCGCGCGCCCCGCCCCGCCCCTGCCGGTGACGTGCGGGCCGAACGAACCGGGCGGGCTACACCGAGCCTTGTGCTTCCGCGGGCTCCGGGGTCGCTGGGGCTTCGTGGCGCGGGGGTCTGTGCGGGGTTTTCACTGCTCCCTCACCTTCCCCGCGCGGCCTCGTGGCTTCCTGCTTGGCCTGCGTTCAGCCGGAGACCAGGGAAAGGGTGAGTGTTGGCGGGAGCAGGATGGGACCGGCGGGGAGCGCGCTCCGCTCTCGGGGCCTTGTCTGGGCGGGGGCGGCGCGGGCACGTGCGCGCCCCTCCCCCACCCCGCCGCCGCGCCGCCCCCGGTGCAGGGGGCGGGCGGGGGGGAGACGGCGGGTGAGTGCGGAAAGGAGGGGACTGGGAGGGGGAGCCTGGATCCAGGGAGTGTGTGTGTGTGTGTGTGTCCGGGGTGTCTCCGGAGCGGGAACCCGGAATTTGGGTCTGTGTGGGGGAGGTTCCTTTCCTCGGGGGCACAGCGCTCGCTGAGGGGATGGGGGCCCCCGGAGCCCCTGGAGCTTGCAGGTTGCTGAGCTTGGAGGCCTGTGGTGGGGTGGGAGACCAGGCTTGGCCCCCAGCATTAGCAAGTTGTGGACTCACCAACAAGAATCCTGGAATCTCCCTCCAACCTGTCGCCACCCCTCCCCGCCCCCCGCCGCGAGGGAGGCGTGGGGTTTGGGAAGGTTGGAGGGTATTCCAGGAATGCTGCCCCAGTTCCCGCCGCGGAGGTGTGAGGCCGTGCAGGGCTGGGCTGCGGAGCGGGGGAAAGCGAGCACTGGGAAGAAAGGCTGGTTTGGTGGGTTGTGGCCAGATTGCAGAAGACAATGAAGTTTATACCATCGCATTCCCCCCCTGTTAGGAATGTGATTATGTTAAAAAACAGAAAGGAGAGGAGTAAAGTAGCACCAAATAAACCTTAGAGTTTGATAGTGTTTTCATCTACCCTTATAACAGTTAGAGGTTACCTACAATTTTCTATTCCGTTTTCTAGTTATCATGTAAAATGCGATGTAATAAGTAGTACTCAGGAATATAATTTCCTCCTTCTTAATAAGCAAGTAGCAAGTATTCATCATAGAAAAATTTAGAAATACAAGCAAAACGAGAGAAAGTATCCATAGTTTCCCGGTCTACAGAGATTATCATTGAGTGTATATTTTTGGCTGTGTATTTTCTTCCAAAGATAGGCGCAAATGATGCCCTGATTAGGAATTCAGTTTTTATGGGAATCTTTTGAAGGTTTTAAGCTGGTAGGCATCATAATGTGACTGCTATGTGGAGACCAGTTAGGATGCTGTTTGCAGTACCTTGAACTAGGTCCATGACAGTGGAAATAGAGAAGGATAGAAAGATTAAAAAGATATTTTGGAGCCCTGGCCCGTGTGGCTCAGTTGGTTGAGCATCATCGTGTGTACCAAAGGGTCGCTGGTTCAATTCCCAATGGGGGCACATGCCTGGGTTTTGGATGATCCCTGGGGGTAGTGGGGGGGCTTCGATGGGGAGGCTACTGATTGATGTTTCTCCCTCTAAAATAAATTTTAAAAATTAACGTTTTAAAAAATGTTTTGGAGGAAAAATGAACAGGACTTGGAAATGGATTGGTTAGGGAAAAGGAGACGTCTTCGCTTTTCAGTATTTGTTTCGAGCAACTATGAATAGGTGGTGCCATTTACTGGGGAGAAGAATGGAAGAGAAATTTGAAGTGGGGAAAACCATGTTTTGTCTGGATATATTAAATTTGAGATGCATATTAGTTATGAACTCAGTATATTGAGGAGGCGGTTGGCTGTACAGGGTTGGCACTCACAGAAGAGAGAGCCTAGAGCTGGAGATAAAAGTTTGGGAGGCCCTGGCGAGTATGGCTAGGTGGTTGGAGCATCTGCCAGGGACCTGAGGTTTCAGGGTTCAGTTCCTGGTCTAGGGCAAGGGTTGCAGGTTCAATCCCCACCACCCAGGGTGGTGTGTGGGAGACAAGCAATCGATGTTGATGACTCTCTCTCTCTCTCCCCCTCCCTCCCTCCATCCCTCTCATCCACTCTCTCTAGAAAATCAATGAAAAAAAATATCCCTGGGTGAAGAGTAACAAAACAAAACAAAAAATTTGGGGGGAGTCCTCAGTTATATCGGTGATATCAAAGTTTTGGGACTGTATGAGATCACCTCCCTTAGGGAGAATGAGTTAGCTCCTGCACTCCAATACTTTGAGGTCTAGTAGAAGGAGAAGATTGAGCATAACAGGCCATTGAGGTCTGAGAAAAAGCAGGACACTGGTGTCATGGAAGCCAAAGAGAGAAGTTTCTGAAAGATGGAGAATTTTTTTTTTTAATCAGTATTTCTAAGATATTTGGTAAGATGCTCAGTTGGATTTGACATCATGGAGGTTATTGGTTTTGGGTCTATCCAATATAGAAGTGAAAGGTGGAAACCAGATTGGAATAATTGAATGGGATGTGAGGAAGTGAAGACAGTGAGTGTGAATTAGAAAAAAGTGCCCCTTCTTCAAGACCCCTTATGTTCATGTACCCAAAACTAAATTTGATAGGTGAAAAATTGATGTCTTGTTTAATTTTTCCATTTCTTGATTACTAATATGGTTGAAGATTTTTTTCACATTTATTGACCATTGGTGAGTTTCTGTTCCTGTCCTCTGTACTGTTGCTGCTTTTAAAAAAAAATCATTTTCTAATTTATTGTTGAGTTCTTTAGGCAGTAATAATACGTAGCTGATAGAGTGGAATCATATAATTGTCTTTTTGTGGCTGGCTTATTTCACTTAGTATAATATTCTTTATGTTCACCCAGCATGTGTCATAATTTCCGTTTTAAGACTGAATAATATTCCAGTGTATGTCTATATCTATTTTGTTTATCCAAGTGTCAGTGAACACTTGGGCTGCTTCATGTTTTGGCTGTTGTGAATAATGCTGCTAAGAAGGTGGGTGTACAGATATCTGTAGTAGATACTTGTTCAAGTCCCTGCTTTCAGTTCTTTTGGATATATACACCCAGAAGAGTGATTACTGAATTATATGGTAATTCTATTGTTAATTTTTTTGAGGAATTGCCACGTTGTTTTTTTGTTTTTTGTTAATTCTCACCCAAGGATATTTTTCCATTGATTTTTAGAGAGAGTGGGAGGGAGAGGGAGAGGGAGAGACAGAGAGAAACATTGATGTGAGAGAAACACAGCGATTGGTTGCCACCTGCATGCACCCGACCAGGGCGGAACCTGCAACCAAGGTGCAAGCCCTTGACTGAAATCTGACCTGGGACTTTTCAGTCCGCGGGCCAGCGTTCTATCCACTGACCCAAACCGGCTAGGGCAGGGGTCGGCAAACTCATTAGTCAACAGAGCGAGCCGCAGTTTGCCAACCACTGGTATCATGACACTTTTGTCTGATGTTTTCCTCTAAGAGTTTTATTGTTTTACTAGAGGCCCAATGCACGAAATTCATGGAAGGGGCTTGGCCCTCGCAGCCCCAGCTTCATCCAGAAGGTCGTCCTGCTGTTTGGCCATCCGGACTAATTATCATATTACGCTTTTATTATTATAGATATCTTACATTAAGGTCTTAGATCCTTTCAAAATTAAATTTTGTTTATGGTGTTAGATAAGTGTCTGATTTCATTCTTAAAAATTTTTTTGTAATTGATTTTAAATTAAATTTCATTTATATTTTAATGTGTTTTTATTGACTTGAGAAACAGTGATATAAGAGAAACGTCTACTGGTTGCCTCCCACACACACCCTGACCATGGTTTGAACTGTAACCTGGGTATGTGCCCTGACTGGGAATTGAACTGGGGACCTTTCAGTGCACAGGATGACACTAAGCCAACTAAGCCACACCAGTCAGGGCTTAATTGATATCGTGTATGTGTGTGAGAGAGAGAAAGAGAGAGAGACGTCAGTTTGTTAATCGACTTAGTTAAGCATCATTCATTGGTTGATTCTTGTATATGCCCTGGCTGAGGATCAAATCCGCCACCTTGATGTATCGGGATGATGCTCTAAGTCTAAACCAACTGAGCTACTCGGCCATCAGCACCATTTTTTGAAAGGACCGTTCTTTCCCCCATTGAATGGCCTTGGCACCCTTGCCATAAATCATTTGGCCATATATTCAAAGGCTTTTTGGGGAGAAGGGGGTCCCAATATATGGTGACAGGAGAAGATTTGACTTTGGATGATGGGCACATGGTGCAATATACAGATCTTGTAATATAGAAAACCCACACCTGAAACTTTTATGTTCATGTTGACCAATGTCACCCCAATAAATTTAATTTTTCAAAAAACGGTTTATTTTTGGTCTCTAGTCTATTCCATTTGTCTCTGTATTTGTCTTTATGCCAATACCACATTCTTTTTGTTATTGTTGTTAATCCTTACCCCAGGATACTTTTTTCCATTAATTTTTAGAGAGAGTAGAAAGGAGGGCAAGATACAGAGAGAAACATAAATGTGAGAGAAACACCCTGACCAACCGGGGCCTGGGATTGGGATCGAGCCTGTAACTGAGGTATGTACCCTTGGGGACCCTTCAGTCTCCAGGCCAAGGCTCTCTCCACATAGCCAAACCTGCCAGGGCCCCAAATACCATATTCTTGATTACTGTAGCTTTGTAGTAAGTTTTAAAATCATTAAGTGCAAGCCCTCCAGTTTTGTTCTTTTTTATGATTGTTTTGATATTTTGGTGCCTTAAAATTCTATATGAATTTTAGGGTATGTTTCTCTACTTACGCAAAAATGTCATTGGGATTTTGATAGGGATTGCATTGAATCTGTAAATGGCTTTGGGTAGTATAGACATTTATTTTTTATTTTAAAATTTTATATATACATATACATATATATATATTTATTTATTTTTTTTTTCAGAGAGGAAGGGAGAGAGAGAGAGAAACATCAATGATGAGAGAGAATCATGGATCGGCTGCCTCCTGCACGCCCCCTACTGGGAATGGAGCCTGCAATCCAGGCATGTGCCCTGGACTGGAATTGAACCCGGGACCCTTCAGTCCGCAGGCCCATGCTCTATCCATTGAGCCAAACCGGCTAGGGCCATAGTTCATTTTTTAAAAATATATTTTTATTCATTTCAGAGAGGAAGGGAGAAAGAGAGAGAGATAGAAACATCAATGATGAGAGAGACTCATTGATCGACTGCCTCTTGCAGGCCCCATACTGGAATCAAGCCCGCAACCTGGACATGGAATTGAACCGAGGACGTCCTGGTTCATAGGTCGAAGCTCAACCACTGAGCCACATCAGCCAGGCTCATAGTTCATTTTTCATGTATAGAAATGCAACTTATTTTCTTTTTTTATTTGAGAGAGAAGGAAACATCAGTTTGTTGTTCCACTTATTTCTGTGTTCATTGGTTGATTCTTTTTTAAACAAATAACTCCTTCTTGTACTTATTTATTTTTTTGTTAATCCTCACCTGAGGATATTTTCCCATTGATTTTTTTAGAGAGTGGAAGACGGGGAAAGACAGAGAGAGAAACATTGATGTTAGTGTGTATTGGTTGCCTCCCACACATGCCCCAACCAGGTCAGGGGATAGAGCCTGCAACCAAGGTACGTGCCCTTGACCAGAATCAAACCCAGGACTCTTCCGTCCATGGTCTGACGTTCTATCCACGGAGCCAGACTGGCTAGGGCAGTGGTCGGCAAACCGTGGCTCACGAGCCGCGGTTTGCCGCTCTGTTGACTAATGAGTTTGCCGACCACTGACCTAAGCATTTAAAAGAGGAACACTGTGGCTCAGTAGTTGAACTTCGACCTATGAACTAGGACAGTGGTCGGCAAACTCATTAGTCAACAGAGCGGCAAACCGCGGCTCGTGAGCTGCATGTGGCTCGCGAGCCGCAGTTTGCCGACCACTGTTTTAGTGGATGCACTATAATTTGCTAGGGACTATTTCCAGTTTTTTAAATTATCAAACTAGAGGCTCAGTGCACGGATTTGTGCACCGTAGGGGTCCCTCAGCCTGGCCTACACCCTCTCACATCCCCGCGGGGATTGGGCTGGTCCGACATCCCCCAGAGGGATGTAGCAGTGTGGGAAGTGACAGGTGGCCAGGGAAGAGCCTGAGCCCGGGCTGGGTGCAGCTCCCACTCATCCCCGCCCTGTGGTGCCTGCCTCTGCTGCCGCTGCTTGGTAGTGCTGCCCTGGAGGCGGGAGAGGCTCGAGCGCGCTGACCACCAGGGGGCAGCTCCTGCATTGAGTGTCTGCCCCCTGGTGGTCAGTGTACGTCATTCGCTTGACCATTTGCTTATAGAGTTTTATATATATAGATACGTAGGAAGAGAACTAACATTTAAGCAGCCAACATATGATGTACATCACCCTTCCTTGAGAGTATTTCCTTAGGATAGATTCTCAGAAATACCTGATCCTCCTCTCTTCTCATTTGACCACAGATTTTTATTTGAATCTTCATTGCCATCTCCTTAAATTGCCCTCCCGTTTCCCTCCCTGCCTTTAATCCTGGTCCCCTTTCATTCTGTTTTGTACACTGCTATCAAATGAAGAGTGAAGGTCGGTGTGCTTTTCCATCATAGAAAACAAGACTTATGAAACAGATTGTTTCTGTATCATCGGTTCTGTGGGTGTTAGAAAAAAAAAGTTTTCAAAGGCTGGAGTGCATTTCATGGATGAGTTGAAATTTAATTTGATTCTTGAAGGATGAAGTAGCATTTTAGTAAGTGGAGAGAAGGCAGAGGTGAAATATTACCCATTAGAAGGTAATTGTGAGATGTTCAGGCATGTGAACTTTGATGATTGCAGACAAGGGAGAGGTAGAACTCATTCTCCTAGATAAGGATTGTTTATTCTGCTTATCTGAAGAGTGAGCTAGGGTTTTAGATACATTGGTGATTTTTACCCATTTTGTTTTAGAAAAAATAGTTTATTTGAGGTTGTATGTATACCCTTTTATTGAGGTATAAATCACATGGTGTAAAATTCGCCATTTTTATTTATCTTGGGTTTTTTTTCTTTATTGATTAAGGTATTACATATGTGTCCTTATTCCCTCATTGCCCCCCCCCCCCCACCTCCCTCACTCATGCCCTCACTCCCCCTGGTGTCTGTGTCCATTGGTTAGGCTTATATGCATGCATACAAGTCCTTTGGTTGATCTCTCTCCCTACCCCCACCCTCCCCTACCTTCCCTCTGAGTTTTGACGGTCTGATTGATGCTTCTCTGTTTTTGTTCATCAGTTTATGTTGTTCATTAAATTCACCATTTTTAAGTGTATAAAGTATATTCACAAGGTTGTGCAGCCATTACTATCTAATTCTGTAAGTTTTCCATCTCCCTAGTAAGAAATCCCATATCTATTAGCAGTCAATCCCAGTTCCCCCCGGCAACCATTTTCTGTGTCTATTGACTTGTCTGTCTGTGGACATTTCATATAAATAGTCATATAACTTGTGACTTTTTGTGTCTGCTTAATAATATTCTATTGTATGAGAGAGAGAGAGAGAGAATGAGAGAGAGAGAGAGGTATCGATTGGTTGCCTCCTGCATGTGCTCCGACCAAGGCCAGGAATCAAACCTGTGACCCTTTGGTGCAGGTGCCAACATTCTAACCACTGAGACACACTGGCCAGGGCTAACCAGCTTTATTGAGGTACAATTTGCATATCACAAACTGCACATATATGAAATGTACAATTTGATAAGTTTCGACATCCTTATATACCTGTGAAACCATTCCCATAATCAAGATAGTGATCATATGCATTTCCCCGAAATTTTTCTTATGCCCCTAACTGCCTCTGCCTGCCTGGTCACCTCCAACTGCCCTCCCCTGCCTGCCTGGTCGCCTCCAACTGCCCTCCCCTGCCGACCTGATCTTGCCCCCAACTGCCCTCCCCTGCTGGCCTGATCTTGCCCCCAACTGCCCTCCCCTGCTGGCCTGATCGCCCCTAACTGCCTCTGCCTCGGCCCCCACCACCATAGTTTTGTTCAGAAGGAAGTCGGACGTCTGGAAGATGGCCAGTCGACCCAGTCTAATTAGCATATTACCCTTTTATTAGTATAGATAGATTATATAGGATAGGATTGCTTAAATGGGGTGCAGCGGAAAGCCTTTTTCAGCAGGAGGAGATGCTCTTGGCAGACAAAAACACATAATCCCTATATCTGGACTGATAGCCAGCCACATGCACTATACTGCCAAACTGGTCATTAAAAAATTGAATCACTTTCTTACACCTTACACCAACAGCTGTTGCCCTTAAAACTCCTCCTCAGCCCCCACCTTAGGTTCTGCCTTCACAGTTTATCCAGATTTGGTTCTGATTGGTTGGTTTTTATGCCAGTCAGCATCTCTGGGCCTGATCTTGGAGGAGGGGCTGATCAGCAGCCGCCTCTCTCCCTCCCCCCCCCCCCCCCCCCCCCCCCGTCTCTCTTCGAGAGGTCAGCAGTTCAGCCCTCTCGCCTGCTGCGCGTGCAGCCTGGCGTATGGTCGAACCTTCAGTTGTTTTGGATGTTACGACCCTGGCGCGTGCGCGCGCTCTCTCTCTCTCTCTCTCTCTCTCTCTCTCTCTCTCTATATATATATATATATATATATAATAGTTTATTGTGTGGATATATCACAATTTGTTTATCCATTCACCTGTTAATGGACATTTAGGTTGTGTCTAGTTTCTGACTAGCACAAATAAAGTTGCTGTGAACATTTGTGTACAAGTTTTTGTATGGTCATATGCTTTTATTTCTCTTGGGTAAATACTTAGGAGCAGAATAGCTGAGTCATATGGCAGAGTGTGTTTAACTGTTTAGGAAACTGCCAAACTGTTCTCCAAAGTGATTGTCCCATTTTTCATTCCCACTAGCAGTTCATGAGAATTCCAGTTGTTCCACACTCTAATTGTGTTCTTTTTAACATACAGAGAAGTAAGAAGAAAACAGAAAGACATAAAGATACCTATAATCAATCTCTCAGATTGTTCCTTTTGGCATTTTCCTCCCCCACATAACTCATACATGATTAGAAAATTTAAACATTATAGTCAGGAATAAAATGAAAAGCAAAACCACTACCCAGAGACAATGATAGTTAATTGGTTTTGATGTAGAAAAACACACACATAGACCAGCATCTCTTTTGTCTTTTTCTTCTGGTTTACAACAGAAGCAATCAAAGTATAGACGTTGTTCTGCACCTTGTTTTTTTTTTTTTTTCACTTTACAATCTATTTTAGAGGTATTTAAATGGTTTCATTACAGTCTTACAGTAGTACCATCAGTTTTGCTACAGGAAAACACAAATTTGTTCAGTGCAATTGATATAATAGGGAATTGTTTGAGTATAATGTGAAGTTTGTCTGCAAGAAATGCTAGGCAAATGCAGGAAAGTACCCTGCCCAACTGAGCCACGGGAGGAATACCCAAGCCACACACAGGCATGCACTTCAAATACCTTCCAGCAACCTCAGTTTACTGCTGTGTAATGAGTCATACCCATCCACATCTGGTGTTACAGATTTCTGTTGATTTCACATTACCCTCCTACCACTGGACAGTAACTCATAAGCTGCAAACTTTCAATGCCCACTAACGACTACAGCAAACTTGAAGTCTTTTTCAAGGTAAAGTGCCATGTTTATTTATGTACTAGAGGACTGGTGCATGAAATTCGTGCACGGGTAGGGTCCTTAGGCCTGGCCGGTGATCAGGGCTGATGGGGGCCTTCCTTCATTCCGCGCCACCCCCTGGTGGTCAGCGCATGTCATAGCAGGTGATCGAACTCCAGGTCGGTTGAACTCCCAAGGGGACAATTTGCATATTAGCCTTTTATTATATAGGATTTCTTAACCATTTAGCATGTGTAAAACAGCTACCATTATAATTAGACTCCCTTTTTTATGTTATTGGTAAAAATTTCGAGTGTCATACTTCGAAACTTCATTTTTCCCATAAGCCTCGTGATTTTTATGATACAATTTTACACAGCGTGGTACATTTTAAAAATGTGTCTGTCACATTATAGAAGAACTGATTTATTCCATGGTATGAATGTACATAATTTCTTTACTTTTTAAACTTTTAAAGTTTTGTTTCAAAATTGGGGATATACATCATATATACTAAAGAGCACATAAATAAGGAAGTATGTTATAAAGAATAGTAGTAAAGCCATAAATGACTACTTAGCTCCCACCCAGCTTACAAAATAATAAATTACTATTTTTTTAAATTTATTGTATGCCCCTCACTGAGCATTTTTACTTTTTTGAATATCTGAAATATTTCATGATAAAATTAAATTTAAAAATATTAAAAATCTGTACTTCCCCCTCAACTGGTCTTCCTAATGAATATTGATTCCCCAGCTGATAGCCCTGTCAGTGCACAAATAGTGTGCACACACATACCGGGGGTAGGATAATCTGTAAATAGATTTCTGTTTAAGATTAATGTGTGTTTATCATTGTTATTTTTTATCATTGCTTTGTTGAAATCTAATTCATATGCCATAAAGTTCACTCTGGTAAAGTGTAACATTAAGTTTAGTTTAGTTTTTTAAATTATATTCACAAAGTTGTACAAACATCACTATATCTAATTCCAGAAAATTTTCATTAATAGGTAGGTTTTTATTAATGGGTAGATTTTTCAGATTAGGCAGTGTTATTCTAAAGAAAAACTAATTTTCTAAGATATTAAAAAATGTCTTAGGCTTTAAGGTGCTATTTCCTTTATAGAAAGAATCATAGCTCCAGGTAGAAAGGCATAACACTTATTCCCATAGGATTTATTGTCCATTTGAAAGCTCCAGTGAAAAGTCCCTATTTAGTGAAGATGGCAAGATTTGGCTCAGTTTATATAGTCCCAATGACTGTGTCCACGAGTTTGGCACAATCTTGATCTGGTCCTGTTCTTTTCTCTCCAACATAGATATGTAGACGAGTTTTGTTTCCTTTTTGCTTCTCTTGGAAAGAAAACTTTTATGGCTTCATAAATGATACAACAGGATTGTCATATGAGTCAGAACTATCATTTTATAAGATTCCAATGATCTTTGCCTGAAAAGGGCTTCAAGTCTTTGGAAGGTTATATGGCTCCCTTTTGTATATTTTGACACTATGTTTGGTGTATAGGTTATGATAGATCTTTGTGATTGTGTCTTTTAATCGTAGCAGTCTTTATTAAGTGTTTTCTTTGCCTTAAATTATTCTGTTATTAATCTTGCCAAGCCTGCTATCTTTTTGTTTGCACATGCTTGTGTATAACTTTGCACATCTCTTTTGTTTTAATTGATTTCAGAGAGGATTGGGGAGAGAGAGGGTGAAGCATCAGTGATGAGAGAGAATCATTGATCTGCTGCCTCTTGCACACTCCCTACTGGAGATCAAGCCTGCAACCCACCCAGACATGTACCCTGAACTGTGATCTCCTGGTTCATGGGTTGATGCTCAACTACTGGCCAGGCATTTTTGCACATCTCTTTATTTTAAACATTTAGCCATAGTGCTTTTGAAGTTGTAGCAGTATGAACAAATTCATTTATAAGTGTAGTATTGTGGAAAGCATGATGAAAGCTAGTGTAAACTAGTAGTTATAGTTCCTGTGGATATTTATTTTTTATCATGTATTTTAGTTAGCCATTAATTTATTCAGCAAATAGTTTCTTGAGAGCTTACAGGAACTGTGTAGGGGAAAGATGGAGAGAGCTATATTGGAAGGCTTTCTCTGATAAGGTGAACATTTGAATTGGGATCTGGTAAAACTAACCTAGGGGGAGAGCATTCCAGAGAGAAGGAACCTTAAGTCCAAAAACCCTACGGAAAGATTGAGGTGTATTTGGGGAACAGAAAGAAAACATATGTCTGAATGTTAATGATGAAGAATGGAAAGGAAGGCTGCACCCAATTCATGTAAGATCTTGTAGGTCATGTTAAAGAGATTTTATTCTTTGTTATGAGAGGCCATTGAAGATTTCAAGCAGGGATGACATGATCAGATATATATTTTTATAGTCCTAAACTGAGGTATAGTGAAATACACCAACAGTTGAAATACACGGATTTTAAGTGTGTGGTTGGATGAGTTTTCATGATTGCATATTACCCATGTAACTCACACCATTATTAAAATATAAAATATTTCTGTCACCCCAGAATGATCCTTATTCCTCTTCCCAATCACTCTCCACCACCAGCACCCCACTACTATTCTCTTTTCATTCACCAAAGATAAATTTGTCTGTTTCAGAATTTCATATAAGTGGAATCATTTTATGCATTCTTTCATGTCTGGTTCTTTTACTTACCATAATGATTTTGAAATTCATTCCTGTAGTTGCTTGGATAAGGAGTTCATTGGGTATACCACAGTTTGTTTGCCCATTCTGTTTTGGATTTTGTAGATATTTTTTAAATGTCTCTTTGGCTAATAGAGGAGAATGGTTGCAGATTCTCTCATTCAAATATTTGATAAAGAAACATTGGTTGTCATGTTAACAAAGGGGAAAATATTTTGTAGGAAGTGAAGACTATAGAAATAGGGCCAAAGAATTATAAAAACCATTATTAACATCTTAGAAACATTTGTCTATGTGGAAGCAGATGGAAAACGATTGTTCTGCTCCTCCCCCATTCCCCTTTTTAAATCAGACGGGCAAAGTTGTCTTAAATGAGAGCACAAAATAGTGGTTCTAATGAGATTCACATGCCATAAAGAGCATAGAATTTTAAATAAGTTTTTATTGATTTCAGAGAGAGAAAGGGAGAGGGATAGAAACATTAATGATGAGAGAGAATCATTAATTAGCTGCCTCCTGCACGGCCCCTTCTGGGGATGGAGCCTGCAACCCAGGCATTTACCCTGACTGTGAATCAAACCCTGAACTCCTGGCTCAGCCACTGAGCCACACCAACTGGGCGATCATAGAATTTTATATTGAGAAGATGCCTCACATAGTACATAGCAAATTTTTCAAGGACCTCCTTCCCCTAAGAATTGGCCACCCTTGTAAGATATGTCTGCAAGACAGGGTTCTAGGACTAAATTCTAGGGGTTCTAGGTTTTCTCTGACATGAGAACTAAAACTTTTTACTAAGAATTTCTAGTGACTATTACCTAATTTTTATGTTTTTAATTATATAATTTAAAAAAATTTTCTCTTAGAGTTTATTTCAAAATATAGAGTATTAAAAGGTTTTGTTTTGGTTTTGGTCTTTAATCTTTTAAAAAAACTCAGACTAGTTTATGTTACTTGAATAGGTGTGATACAGGCTGGTTTTGCTTTCTTACATTATACATGGGGAAAAATGTGTGTGTTTTTAAGGCTAACGACAACATTTACTGTTTATAATGAGGTTGTTTCAATGAGATGAAAATTTTAAATTACAGGAATGAGTATTACATATATTTCTGCGTTAGTATTTGATCCCAAGGTATGGAGAAAGTCCTTTTTCACAGACAAATTATAAACAGTAACAGATTTTTTAAACAGTTCACAGTAACATTTCAGTATTCTTTTTAATTTCATTTTATTTAAAACCTAAAAAGGATTAGTAGGACATTTTGTGTCAGAGTTGAATCTGACAATATCTAACAACTGTTCACATTTAACCAGACAAGAAGAATCCAAAAATTCATATTGCCATGGTTTCTTACACATTCCATTCGCTTATTTATTACATCATGATGATAGCATGCTTCGGCATACGTGCCTAGCCTTAGCTAGCATATACTTGAATGCAGCATGTGTATACTTTAGTATTCTTGCTAAGACTGAAGCAGACTGACTTATTTAAACATGCTCATACACTCCTAAATCTTCCGATAATGTTTATCGGAAGCTCAAGTTTATGCCCAAAGATGGCAGGAGAAGATTGCTTACAAGGGCTGCATGAAATAGGAATTACCTTGGCTGAAAAAGTTAACTCATTGGTGGTTTCTTCCTTACTTACCCAACCCCTCTCCCCCCCCCCCCCAAATTCTTCCCTTTTTCCTCTTCTATTTCCCCAGCTTCAGAGCAAACGTTAAAAGAGAGTTTTTGCTTCATTTCTTAAGTGAGGGTAAAATAAAGTACTCTTTTCTTCAAGAAACCCCAACCTTTATGGGGAAGAACCACTGTAATCTTGAGATTACTTGAGGGGTGGTGGGAAGAGAATATGCAGATTATGAGATCCATGGAATGGGTTAGTGAAGATGATACTGGATTCACTCATCTTCACAGGTAATCCCATAAGACTCTTGGCAAACTGGAAGACAGGTGGTCTCTGAGGAAATGGTATGGCACAGAAATAGATTTGGAGATCTGCTGGGTTGTCTCTGCCTCCGATTTTAGATTTGTCTGAGAGTAAGGGTGTTATTGTTTTTTTTTCTTATTTGCATTAAGGAAAAAGGAATGAAGTTTATTTTTTTTTAAAGAATGTATTCTTCATATAACTGTCCCAGAATTTCACTAGAAATTCTTAGTGACAGTTTGTCTAAAACTGGTTGCAGACCAAATGGAGAAGGCTAAAAGAAAAGAGTAAGATTTTACTCTCACTTTTTATAAGCTCTAAAAACAGAAAATAATAGATTCAGGGTCTCTATAAAAATAAAGTCTTATTTCTGAATTAGAGCAGGTTAGGTAATGATGGTGAATAACATTAAATGGCTTGATAAGGATGTTTATTAACACTGAAGTTTTTAGAACATTTTAAAGCTTAGGGCTGTTTTGCACGATAACAGTTATAGGGAAAATGTTCTCTTAAATCCAGGATTTACATATACATATATCAGTACATGAGTCTGACACCTGAATCAAGTGAGTCTGTCCCTGGGATGGGTGAAAGAACTGAACTAAGAGCCTTTTTTTTTAAAGAGTAGATTTTTTTTTTTCAATTCTCACCTGAGGATATGTTTATTGATGAGAAGGGGCGGGGGGGAGATGGGGAAGAAACATTGATCCATTGCCTCCTGTTACACACCCCCACATGGGATTGAACCCGCTACCTAGGTATGTGCCCTGACCAGGAATTGAACCACAACCTTTTTGGTGTATTGGACAATGCTCCAAATGGAGCCACCCAGCCGGGCAAGAGGCAAGAGAATTTTAAATTGTTATTTTTGTTAATTTTGAGTGAATAAAAAAATAAATATTTTTGAGTTAACATTTCATCTTCATTAATTTTATTTTAAAACTTTGTATTACCTCAATAAATATTCTTTGTATTTTTGTCTTTGGTTAGGTACATAATCTCTGTTAGTGATAGAGCAGAGGTTTGGAAATCAGAGAAATATTCTTGTCTTTTTTATATTGTAGATTATCTAGAGGCCCAGTGCATGAAATTCGTGCACGGGGTGTCTGTGTGTGTCCCTCAGCCCAGCCTGCACTCTCTCCAATCTGGGACCCTTTGAGGGATCAGGCCTAAACGGGCAGTCGGACATCCCTCTCACAATCCAGGACTGCTGGCTCCCAACCGCTCGCCTGCCTGCAGGCCTGGTCACCCCTAACTGTCCTCCCCTGCCAACCTGATTGCCCCTAACTGCCCTCCCCTGCCGGCCCGGTCACCCCTAACTGCCCTCCCTTGCTGGCTTGGTTGCCCCTAACTGCCCTCCCCTACAGGCCTGGTCCCCCCAACTGCCCTCCCCTGCAGGCCTGGTCCCCCTCAACTGCCCTCCCCTGCTGGCCTGATCGCCGCCCACAACTGCCCTCCCCTGCTGGCCTGATCGCCCCCAACTGCCTTCCCCTGCAGACCTGGTCCCCCCAGCTGTCCTCCCCTGCTGGCCTGGTCGCCCCCAACTACCCTCCCCTGCAGGCCTGGTCCCCCCCAACTGCCCTCCCCTCAGGCCTTGTCTCCCCCCCCCAAACTACCCTCCCCTGTCCACATGGGGGCGGCCATCTTGTGTGTTGGAGTGATGGTCAATTTGCATATTACCTCTTTTTTTTTTTAATATATTTTATTGACTTTTTACAGAGAGGAAAGGAGAGGGACAGAGAACTAGAAACGTCGATGAGAGAGAAACATCAACCAGCTGCCTCTTGCACACCCCCTACCGGGAATGTGCCCGCAACCAATGTACATGCCCTTGACCGGAATCGAACCTGGGACCTTTCAGTCTGCAGACCGACGCTCTATCCACTGAGCCAAACCGGTTTCGGCATATTACCTCTTTATTATATAGGATGCTAAGGGGCAACTCATGTAACCACCCTGGAGCAGTTTTTTTTTTATTTGTATGTCAGTAGAAACTGGCTGCCCAATAAGGAGCCACTTGCCATGGATGATTATTGAAATGTGGCTACTCCAAATCGAGATGCTCTCCGTTTAAAATACACACTGGATTTTAAAGACTTAGTACAAAGATAAGAATGTAAAAAGTATCTTCCTGCTAATTTGTTTATATTGATTACATTGTTGGAGTAATATTTTGGGTATATTGGTTGAGTAAAATACATTATTAAAATTAATTTCACCCATTTTTTCCCTCTTTTTTTAAAATATATATTTTATTGACTTTTTACAGAGAGGAAGAGAGAGGGATAGAGAGTTAGAAACATCGATGAGAGAGAAACATTGATCAGCTGCCTCTTGCACACCCCCTACTGGGGATGTGCCCACAACCAAGGTACATGCCCTTGATCGGAATCAAACCTGGGACCTTTCAGTCCGCAGGCCGACGCTCTATCCACTGAGCCAAACCGGTTTCAGCGTTTCCCTCTTTTAAATGTGACTGCTAGGCCCTGACTGGTTTGCTCAGTTGGTTAGAGCAGTGGTCAGCAAACCGCGGCTCGCGAGCCACATGCGGCTCTTTGGCTCCTTGAGTGTTCTAACGCCACTTCTTCAAAATAGACTCGCCCAGGCCAAAAACCGACTTCTGCGCATGGGCCACGAAGTTTCAATCGCACTGTACGTGCGCGCCCGCACGTGGTATTTTGTGGAAGAGCCACACTCAAGGGGCCAAAGAGCCGCATGTGGTTCGCAAGCCGCGGTTTGCCAACCACTGGTTTAGAGCATCATCCCAATGCATCAAGGTTGTGGGTTCGATCCCTGGCCAAGGCACATACAAGAATAAACCAATGAATGCACCAGTGGGTGGGACAGCAGATCGATGTCTCTCTCTCTCTCTCTCTCTCTCTCTCTCTCTCTCTCTCTCTCTCTCAAATAAGGCTGCTAGAAGATATTAAATTTGTTTGTGGCTTACATGATACTTCTTTTGGACAGTGCTGGTCTAGACAGCATGTATGACAGTGACTTAAGAAAAGTTAGTAAGTGCTCAATGAAACAAGTTTGGAAGAGGAGCACTGTCCAGCAGGACTTTTTGCAGTGACATAATTCTTCTATGTCTTTGCTTATAGTAGTAGCTACTAGCCACTGATGACTATTGAGCACGTGAAATGTAGCTAGTTCTGAAATGTGAAATATTGAAATGTGGAACAAAACTGAATTCTAAATTTTATTTAATTTTAATTAACTTTAAATAGCGATGTATGGGTAGTGGCTCATGTATTAGGACAATGCAGATCTAGAAGATTTATTGGACTTTACTATAAGTCTATACAGTTTGTTTATTATGAGTAATAATAAACTATCAGTAACAATATTTATTGAGTACCTGTTCTGTAGTAGGTATTGTGTAAGTACCAGAGAGAGGATTTATGTAATAAATTTTTTATTGAGACTATATTGCTCATATTTTGTAATATGTTTGATACATTATGAATTTCAAGATAATGTGTGGGCCTACCATGTTTTCATTCAAGTCTGTTTTTTTTCTCTTTTCTTTCTTTTCCTTACGATGGTCCTTCTGTGAAAGCCTAGCCCTTTAAAAAAGTCTGAACAATGTGCTGCTTTGTTAAAGGGTTTTCTCTTGGAAGGAAATCCATGCTTTGTAACAGATGATGATGAGCATGATGATTTTTTTAGTAAACTTTTGAAGTTGTGTCTTGGGGTTGTGAGGGATATGTACATATTTACACTGACTTTTAAAGTGTCAGTATTTATTCCCTTTGTATGTGTGTACACATATATTTATAAGTACTAGTACCCAGCTGTGTTATTAATTAATTAATTTATTATTGCTTCACAGTGAAGAACGGATGTCATCATGTCTGGAATCAAGCGAACAATTAAAGAAACTGACCCTGATTATGAGGATGTGTCTGTGGCTCTTCCAAATAAGCGGCATAAAGCAATTGAGAATTCAGGTAGAAATTCACCTACCTTAGGAAATTACATATTTTTTTGTTGGCACATGCTAAAATGAAATGCATTTCCAAGGTGTATATAATTTGAAGAAGCTTGTGAGGGGGGATAACTAAGTGCTCTGTTTAATAGTAATACACCATGTGTGGCATAAAAGATAGGAACAATCAGGTAGACTGTGAAGCATCAGTAATGAGACAGGCTATAAGTTTTAGTCATTATTGTATGTTAGGTGTAATCATAAAGTCTCATATAAGCTATGTGTACTACAGTGTGCTGTCATGTGAGATGATTATAGGTGGTACATGGATTCAGGTTTTTTTATATTAATAGTTATATATTATTTTAATGTCTATAGAAACGATGATGGTCTCATAAGACTTGTAGTTTCATGACTATTGCTAAGGATAAGGCTAAAATTATTTTAAAATATTATTTAATTATATGTTTCACGTGATTCTCAGATCTGGTAGGTATCTTGAAAGTGGTATATGAATGATGGAAATTTGGGAAACATTGATCTAGTTTACCTCTGCACATAGAGGATAGTAGTTAAGGCTCAAGAGCATTAAATTACTTGCTCAAGATCATATAATTACTAGTTTTAAGTTGAAGAGCAGATCCTCAATTAAGTGTCTGTAATTTCCCAGAATGTTTTAAGCTATCTTTAAAAATGGAGCTAAATTTTGAGTTTTCAAAACAAATTACTACTGAAATTTATTATTGTTCATTTAAATGACAAATCTATGTAAGTTAATACTTACAGCTGAGTAAAGAAGGCATCAAAGTCATAAAAAGGTGTTACAGCTTCAACAAAGATGAGGACTCCTAGAGTTTAAGTAGTAAAGAAAATTCCTGTCTCTATAAATGCAATCAAGTCATACTATACCCTCCACCAAAGTCTTTGTAGAGCAAAGATTACCAAATCTAATTCCAAATAATGAAAACATTTCACTGCAACCCCCCGATTCAGTAGAAATTTTATTTACAAGGAAATGTTGTTTCCTTTCAGAAACAAACAAAATAGATGTGAAAGTATCATGCAACTCAAATGTATCATATGCCATAACTTTTAAAAATATATATTTTTATTGATTTCAGAGAGGAAGGGAGAGGGAGAGAGAGATAGAAACATCAATGATGAGAGAGAATCATCAATTGCCTGCCTCCTGCACACCCCATACTTGGGATCAGGCCTGCAACCTGGGCATATGCCCTGACCAGGAATTGAACCGTGACCTCCTGGATCATAGGTCGACACTCAACCACTGAGCCACGCCAGCCGGGCAACATAACTTTTTAAAAATAAAAATGAGAATAGGGAAAACTGAATGTTTTAGTAAACATCATAATTTCAATTTAATCCAGTTTAAATTCCCAAGCACTCAGCCTGAGCAGGGATACTTTTTTGTTATTGAGTCACAATTTGTTAGCTCTTGATATCCATACCCTATCTATTTCCCAATCATATTTTTCAGAATTTTCTCAAAATAGATTTGGTAGGATGCTTCCTTTGCCTGTATTTTATTTTGTTTGTTGTTTTGTTTTTACTTATTCCATGAAAGAGATAATTTAGAAGAGTTTTTTCTTTTTCAGGAGCTTATGATAAAATAGCATTCAGTGATCATTGTCTCTAGGGAGACTTTCAGTCTCTGCTGGTTTCTGTACACAGGGTTTGTATCAAGGATATATACAGTCATACTAGAAAATATTCTTCACCTCAAATATGAGAAAAATTGGTCATTTGCCTTTATGCAGACATCTATAAGAATGTTTATATCATTACTAGTTTTAAATTGACAATTTAATGGCATATTTTATGAGGAGAAAGTGACAGGTTGATCACGGAGTCCAAATTTTCTCTGTAATTTTTCCTATACCCCAAAGCATGGTGATTTTTTTTCATCTTACAAATGCAGGTTGTTTTGCAAAATCCCAGGTTGTTCAAGTGGTTATTTGGCTCTTCTATTTTTAAAAATTCTCTATCAAGCTACATTTTATATGCTGATATTTTAACTCTTTGAGTTGCACGTTACTTTGAGTAGTCATCATCTAAATTCTATTACCTTCGGAGGCACTTTCTTTCCTTTTGAATTTTCTTTACTCATCCCTTTGGGTAGTTGTGGTTAGAAACTGCTGAATTGCAGATCCTTCTCTACAGAAGGAAACTTACTGTGTTGTTATAAACTGCTCTCATGTTACTGCTTTAGCTAATTCTTTACTTCTTTCTCCTAAGTCACCAAATTTTCTCTCAGAATTTTCATGGGTTTCTTTTTATATTTTGGTAATTTTATTTTGATGTAATTTCAAACAGGAAAATTTCAAGAATTACCCATATTTTTAAAATTATGATTAATGACCAGTTGTTTACATTTTGCCTCCTTTGGTTGATCATTCTCCCTCAACCAGTTATCCCAGTATTGTTTTTTATAATGTCAACATAAGAAATATTCAAACCTATAGAGAAGTTTTGTGAGTTTACTTGAGCCAAACTGTCGACAGTTGTTGGGAAGCAAAATCTCAACAGATTGAAATAATGCTCCAGAGAATGGCAGTTTTGCACCTTATTTTATACATTATAATCAAAAGAGAAGACATAAAATCCATTGGTGATAGACTAGGGCGCAGTGATGGCGAACCTATGACACGCGTGTCAGCACTGACACGCGTAGCCATTTCTGATGACACGTGGCCGCTGAGGCGGCTGCACGCCAAGGATGAAACATTTGCGAAATAATGTTTTTTCCTTAAAGTGACACACTACACGAGTTATGCTCAGTTTTTTGGCGAAGTTTGACACACCAAGCTCAAAAGGTTGCCCATCACTGGACTAGGGAGATGGGAGAAAGCAAAGTGGAGAAGCCTTTGGGTTTGGGTACAAAGTAAAATAACAGACACATATATCTTTTACATAGGTGGGTACAGGATAGTTAACAGTCAACAATTAACATGATAAAATAATGAGAGGCTTTATGGTCTCTGCTCTGGTGCATTAATTGTGCTTTGAGGGGTCTGGAAAACGGGGAGTTACCCTGACATTCCAAAGGAATGTTATCGAAGATGCATTGTCTTTTGTCAGGGAAGATTCTAGTCTAGGACGTGACTACCTGCCATAAACTGCTTTTAGTTAAAATTTTTTAAAATTTCAGACCATCTGATGTGGTTACTTTTAAGTCCCTGAGCTTGCAAGGCCATCCTGCAGGCCTTCCCTAACCTTGTCAGGCTATCATGTGGCCCCTTTTCAACCACAATAACTCTTTTTCCCTCTCTGGGATCCAGTCCAGGATCACACGGTGCATTTAGTTGTCATATCTCTTTAGTCTTTTTTAATCTCCTCAAATAGTAACATTTGAATTATATAGGCCAGTTATTTTATAGAATGTCCTTTAGTTTAGGTTTGTTTGATATGCCTGTAATTAGATTCAGCTTTTTGGCTGAGTGATGTAGTCTTCTCAATGCATCCTATCAGAAAACACAATATTAGTGACTAGAGGCCCAGTGCATGATTGAATCATGCACGTGTAGGGTCCCCTACACACTTTTGCTTTCGATCGCGGGGGAGCTGGGTGCCTGTCCGCTGGTGCACCAGACCTTTCAGAAGCCTCCGGCTCGGGGGAAGTTTCCGAAAGGCCTGGTGCCGGAGCAGACAGGCACCCAGCTCCCCCGCTTTTGATGGTCCGCGGAGGGAAGTGAGCTCGCTGCCCCAGAGGCCCCTTCTGTGCCGCAGCACAGCCATGGCGCAGACGCTGAGCTCGCGTCGCCACTGGCCCAATCGGCTACCCCGGCCACCCTGAGTCCCGCCCCCTGCGCCTCCCGCTGGCCCAATCGTGGGCGTAGCGGAGTGATGGTAATTTACATATTACCATTTTATTAGGTAGGATGTTCACTTTTCATCATTGGTTAAGATGATGGCCACTAGGTTTCAGAGTTACTATTTTCCTGGGTTTCTTCTTTGCTTGCTGACTTAAGACAACCACTGATTAATTAGACCATGAATTACTTTATGTTCTTTGTGTAGCTCGAGATGCTGCTGTGCAGAAGATAGAGACTATTATCAAGGAGCAATTTGCACTTGAAATGAAGAATAAGGAACATGAAATTGAAGTCATTGACCAGGTATAATGATGACAAATTAAAAAAACGCACAAAGCTATTGAAAAAAATCTACACATGATGACTTGAAAAAAAATCTCTTGAGAGATAGAATCATAGTTTATTTTTTCCCTTTGCTGTTTTTTTTTTTTTTTTTTTAAAGAGCTTTCTCATTTTTGGAAAAAAGACATGCCCCCTCCCTTTTTTTTAATTAATGAAATTACAGGAAAAGATAAAAAAATTTACCTGAAATTTCATCCCAAATATAATTCCTCTTTGCTCTTGTGCTCAATTCTTTGTGGATGTTTCAATGACAATGCATGTGTACACATAAATATACATATTAATATGTCTGTATGCTCTTGCAAAAACATTGGTTTTTGTCATTCTTTTAGGTCTTTTGCCAACCTGATTGGTGGAAAATGGTCATTTTTATTTGTCTTTGATTATTAGAGAGGTCTAGCTTTTGTTGGTCATTTGCATTTCTTATTTTATGAATTATTTATATATCCGTCCTGTCATTTCTATTTTTTAAAGTAATGAGTTGACATTTGTTTTTAGCGACTGATTGAGGCAAGAAGGATGATGGATAAACTTCGTGCCTGTATTGTCGCAAACTACTATGCTTCTGCAGGACTTCTAAAAGTTTCTGAGGTAACTTTTCCTCATATGCAGTCATTTCTGGCCACCCATGTTTGTTGTGTGAAGGGGAAATTAGTGTTGATGTGGAATTCCTGCCTTTGAAACATTTCTTATATTGACCTTTAGAATTCAAGAAGCCTAGCCTAGTTTCCTGGGAATGTACATAAACTTATTGTGTTCAACCATAATCCTTTATTTGTCCTTTAATCGTACCTCTCTATGTTGTCAATAATCCTAAGTAACATTTTTTTTCTTTTTAATTAATCCCTTTCCTACTAATATTTAGCAGTGTTGTTAGGCTTTGCAGATAAAAAAATAACTTGTCTTCTTTCTCTTCATTTGATTATGGTTGGCTTTGGAGGAAGTTGTAGGTTGATTTTTTTTTTCTTTGACTTTTCATTGCTAATGAATGGAATTTTTGTTTGTTTGTTTCAGTAGATTTGCCCTGTTCAGGAAGCCCTGATTTCCATCCCCCCTTACTTTTTATGAAAAATTTCAAATATGCAGAGAAGGTTAAATAAGCACCTCTTAATGCATCACTTAGAATGAACAATTTTAACATTTTGCCATATTTGTTTTATCTGTTTTATTTTTCTCTAAAGCATTTGAAAATAAGTCCAGGCATCATGACACTTCACCTCTAAATGTTTAATTACGTATTTCCTAACGGCCATTCTTCTATGTAGTCACAATACCTAAGAGAATGATTCACTGCTATTATCTGTTAACCAGTCCATATTCAAATTTTCCTAGTTGTCCCCAAAATACCTTTTAAAGCTGCTTTGTGTGTTGTTGTTGTTTTTAAAAAAACACACAACAAGGATCTAATCAAGGTTCATAGCTACATTTAGCTATTTTGTTTCTCTAGATTAATTTTATCTAGACCCGTTCTCCCGCCTATTCCCCCCCCCCCAGAATATTGACTTATTTTAAGAGATCAGGGCATTTATTTTGTAAAATGTTCCACATTTTGAATTTATTTTTTTCCCTTGGTTATTTCTTCATTCCCTCTGTTTTTCCTGTAAACTGAAAGTCAAATCTAAATATTTGATTATTTTAAGGTTAAATCATTTTGGCAATAATGCTTCATAGGTGATGCTATATACCTCATGTTGTTTCACTTCAGGAGATATAGTAATCAGGTTGTCCTGCTGTTGGTGATAAGAGTGTAATTATTTGGTTACTGTGATTGCCACTAGATCACTCCAGTTATAAAGGATGTGGATAGGATTGAAAGGCAACAGGACAGATTGACATTTTGATAATTTCAGCATAACTTTGTTGTTCTCTCTTAAAATTTTTTTTTTCTTAAGTTTCTTTCAATTAGAGTTAGGTAGTTCTTCTTTTGGACAGTACTGGCTCTGTGAGAATGGCGGGAGGTATGATGGCATACTGCTTTGCATCGTTTCCTATGGTTTTTGTAGATAAGAGGTACCTTTCATATTTAGGCGTTCATATCATCCCGTGGAGCTTTAGGGTGCCTGGTGTTGGTGATACTCCTGTTGTTGTCTTAGAGAAATCTGGAGTATTATTTGAATTTAATTTTAGATGGTAGACAGTTGTCTCTTCTATTGCAGGAGTTTCCATAAAACATTAGAGTCTGAACCACTTTTCTGCAGCTAACAAATCATAACAAATTACCACAAGCTTGGTTGGCTTTAAACAACAGGAAGTTATGATTCTGGAGCCCAGCAGTCCAAAATCAAGGTGTTGGCTGGTGCATGCTCTCTTTGAAGACTCTTAGGAAGAATCCTTTCTAGCCTTGTCCTAGCTTCTAGTGGTTGCTGGCAATCCTTGGTGTTCCTTGGTTTGTAGCTGCATCACTCTAATTTCTGCCTCTGTCTTCACATGGATGTTTTCCCTCTGCATAACTTCTCTTTCTCTCTATGTTCAAGTTTCCTCTTTTTTTTTTTTTAATGTTTTTGTTGATTTTAGTGAGAGAGGGAAGGAGAGAGAGAGAAAAACTTTTGAAGTGAGAGAAACATTGATCTGCTGCCTCCTGCACCACCCCTACGGGGGATTGAGCCCACAACCCGGGTATGTGCCTGACCGGGAATCAAACTGGTGACCTTTTGGTGCATGGGACGGCGATCAAACAACAGAGCCACCCATGCCAGGCCAAAATTCCCTCTAAAAAGAGCACTACTAATGGTATCAGGGCCTACCTTTATCCAAATGACTTTATCTGAACTTGATTACATCTGCAAAGCCCCTATTTCCAAACAAAGTCACATTCATAGGTTTAGGGTGGACATGAATTTTTGGAGACACTATTTAACCCAGAGTAGATTCTGATGTCATTTGTTATGTGGCTTGCCGTTGGATTCAACAAAATGGACATCATGATCTAAGGGTTGTATGACGTAGGACTGTAGCTATTCTGAAGAGCTGATTATTCATTTAATGTTTTGTTTCCTTTTTTTCTTTCTGTTTTTACCATTAGCAGTTTTGAGTTGTGCTATTTTGTGGTCCAGAAATGTAATGGTTTTTATCTTATATTCTGATTAGGATATATTCAGTGATACTTAGTTATAATTTTAGTTTGTTGTAAAAAATATATTTATAGCTCTAAAAGATACCTTTATTATTGAAATTCAACAACTTTGTTGCTTTGATTCTAAAACACTAGTCTTTGGCTCCTTTTTCTTTCTAAAACAATTATTTTAATAGCACAAGGTTTTTTTGTTTTTTAATTTTATTTATTAAATTGATTGGGGTGACATTGGTCAACATGAACATATAGTTTTCATGTGTGGGTTTCTATGTTACAAGATCTGTATATTGCACTATGAATGGCACAGGTTTTAAAAGCTGGGCTTCCTAGGAACGTAGCACAGTGTGTCGTATTATATAACAGAACACACTGTGTTTTGTATGCAGGTTAATGAGATACAGAAAAATACCCTAGGCTTCAGAACTGAACTGAGGGCAAAGTTTATGTCAGTATTAATAATTTTAAAGCATTGTATACTACATTTTTCTCCTACGTGGGAACTATTTAACATATGCATATATTTTTATATTTCTTACAGGGATGTTTTATTCAGAGCTGTTCTATCTATGTAAAGCAATGTGAAACTTATTTGTTTAAATTTTTTATTGATTTGGAGGAGAGAGAGAGAAAGAAACATCAATTTGTTGCTCCATTTTTTTACATTCATTGGTTGCTTCTTGTATGTGCCCTGACTGGGGATCAAACCTGCAACCTTGGTGTATCAGGACAATGCTCTGACTGAAACATTTTTTAAAGTCAAATTTTGCTTTCTATATGATACTATGTATTTACCTTTATTTTTCATTTACCTTCAGAGGACTTGTATCTTTAGCCTTTAGTGTTAGGATCTTTGCATAGTTACTTATCACTTTCTTGTTTTGGTGGTTCAGACCATGTTCAGGAATTAGGACTTTATTTTATGGGTATGGAGAGATTTTGAAAGATTTTAAGCATGAACATAAAGTAGATAATTTTGCCTACTTTTGATGAATTTGATTAAAGTTTATTTTGATTGCTTTCACTTTTGCAGGGATCAAAGGCATGTGATACAATGGTTTTTAATCATCCTGCTATCAAGAAATTTTTGGAATCACCATCTAGGTCATCATCTCCTGCCAATCAGAGATCAGAAACTCCATCAGCCAATCATTCTGAAAGTGATTCTTTATCTCAACACAATGACTTCTTGTCTGACAAAGACAATAACAGCAATATGGATATAGAGGAAAGACTCTCAAACAACATGGAACAGAGACCAAGTCGAAATACTGGAAGGGTATAGTTGGATGGACGGGAGGGAACTATATTTAGTAGAGTATGTACATGTTATTTCATTTAACCTATTTTATAGGAACCCTGCCAAATAAGTTAATTCTATTCCTTTTAGAGTTGAAGAAACTGAGTCTCAATGAGATTAAAGTTATATGTGTCCACAAGCATCAGAACCGAGAGCTAAACCTGTGTCTTTCCTTTTTGTTGTTTTTGTTACTCCTCACCCAAGGACATTTTCCATTGATTTTCAGAGACAGTGGAAAGGAGGGGGAGAGACACAGAGAAACATCGATGTGAGAGCAACACGTCGATAGGCTGCCTCCCGCACATGCCCCCACCAGGGCTAGGGATCGAGCCTGCAACCGAGGCATGTGCCCATGACTGGAATTGAATTTGGAACCCTTTAGTCTGCAGGCTGACACTCTATCCACTTAGCCAAACCAGCCAGGGCTAAACCTATGTCTTTCTTTTGTTCTTCAACATTTTTAAATTTATTTTTTAATTTTTATTGATGTCAGAGAGGAAGGGAGAGGGAAAGAGAGATAGAAACATCAATGATGAGAGAGAATCATTGATTGGCTGCCTCCTGCATGCCCCCTACTGGGGATCGAGTCTGGGACCCTTCTCTGAAGACCAGCACTTTATCCACTGAGCCAAACCCGCTAGGGCTAAACCTATGTCTGTCTGATTTTAAAATTCAGTACCCCTGCATATGGCACCACTCCTAGTGCCATTCACATGGATATGAAAGAAATTTTGAGGAGTTGGCAATGCTGTGACCTTGCCAAGGTCTTTCCACTCTGTCATGTTTATTTGCGAGAGCAGTGATTCTTTAGCATTTTTCTCTGTGAAACTTGATATTCTAAGATACTTTGATAACTGGAGGAAATTTGATGAATGATAAATAGAATTGAAAACCATTTATTGCTCTTTGATCCTGCCAGTTTATGGAGTTGCCATCTCAAGATACTCTGAACTTGTTAGTATAATATTTGGCTTCGTTTATTTTTAAAATAATTTTTATTGGAAAAAAAAACTTTTTGAGAGAGAAAAAGGGAGAAGGAGAGAGAGAGAAACATTGAGGTGGCAGTGAAACAGCCCTGACCAGGAATCGAACCAGCGACCTTTTGGTACAGGGGCAATGCCTGTTAACTGAGCCACACTGGCCAGGGCAACATTTGGCTTTAGAAATGAGACTGATGGTTTTTCTCATCTACGTGTTCTATGGTAGAAGACATTTCAGGGTTCCTTTTCACAAACTCACACATCAGGATTTGATTTTTTTTTATATAAAAATGAAATTGGAAATTTTTATTATAAATGCATGTATTCATTGCTGAAAAATTTAAACTACAGAAAAGTAAAAAAGAATAGAAAAATCAATCATAATGCCACTACTCAAAAATTGGAACTCTTAATGTTTGGGTTTACTTGCCTTTTTCAGTATTGTTTCTGGGAAAATACTGTATATTTTTTCTTTTTATAATTAAAAAGAATTCAGGTTGTATTGATCATTGGATTTAGAAATTTATCATCTTTTACATAATACACATAGTCATGTTTATGTAACAAATATTTAGTACTATGTTTCAGGCACTTTTCTAAGAATTGTAAAAAGCAATCATATAAGGTAAAAACTATTATCATCCTTATTTTATAGGTGAGGAAACTGAGACAGAAGTTAAATAATTACCCAAGATTACAAATCTACTAAATGGAAAACCAGGATTTAAACCCTGGCAGTCTGTCTCCATAATTAAACTTGAACTATTGTGTTTAAATTACTTCTCATCGAAAATGTTTTGATAGTATAGAAGGTTGAAAAGAAAGTAAATCCCATTGAGCCCTTTCCCATTTACCATTTCCCAGAGGTAATCATTGTAATTAGTTTCTTGTGTATCCTTCCACACCCAATTTGCATAGACAAAGCATATGTGTATGCCTATTAAATACACACATGTGGAAATATAGTGTACAAACTTTTTGTCTCAACTAATGCAAATATTAGAGTAAAATTATTCTTTTATACTCTGAGGTGCCACAAAGCCAGAGAATTTTATAATAAAAAAATTGCAAGTTATTAGTTTCATACCTTGTATGATTTTATAGTTTCTGCCTATTGAAAATTGTCCAAATTGAAAATGAAAATTATGATTTCTTTCAGGACACCTCTAGTATTACTGGCTCCCATAAAACAGAGCAGCGGAATGTTGATCTTGCAGGAGATGAGACTTCACGACTTTTTGTAAAGAAAACAATAGTAGTGGGCAATGTGTCCAAGTGAGTATCCAGTTGAATTGTCTCATTTTCAGTCATCCATTTATGTTAATAGAACTCAGGCATACTCTTATTCTAATATATAAAAACTCAGGGTCCATAACGACTGAAGGCTCGACTGACCAGAAGTCAGTCTTGCAGTCAGTGCTGTTGCTGTGGCGACCCAGCACTGACTGCCGAGGGGGCTGCGGATCAGGCCTAGAGAGAGGCTTGGACAGAGAAGCAGGGTCTGATCCGTAGCCTCTGTGGCAGCTGTTGATCAGCCCTTTCCTCTCTCTTTCTCTCCGAGCCTGGTCAGCAGCCGCGCCTCTCTTTCTCTCCGGGCCTCCACATGGGCTGCTGATCAGCCCCGCCTCTCTGATCAGACCCGGAGATAGGCCCAGAGACACTGACTGGCATAGAAACCAACCAATCAGAACCTAATCTGGGTGAACTGCAAAGGCAGAACCTAAGGTGGGGGCTGAGGAGGGGTTTTAAGGGCAACAGCTGTTTGGTGTAAGGTGTAAGAAAGCGGTTCAATTTTTTTTTTTTAATATATTTTATTGATTTTTTACAGAGAGGAACAGAGAGGGATAGACAGTTAGAAACATCGATGAGAGAGAAACATCGATCAGCTGCCTCCTGCACACCCCCTACTGGGGATGTGCCCGCAACCAAGGTACATGCCCTTGACCGGAATCGAACCTGGGACCCTTGAGTCCGCAGGCCGATGCTCTATCCACTGAGCCAAACCGGTTTCGGCCGGTTCAATTTTTTAATGACCAGTTTGGCAGCATAGTGCATATAGCTGGCTATCCGTCCAGATATAGGGATTATGTATTTTTGTTTGCCAAGAGCATCTCCTCCTGCTGAAAAAGGCTTTTCCTCCCCACCCCCTCACCCATTTAAGCAATCCTACCCTTTATAATCTATACTAATAAAAGGGTAATATGCTAATTAGACCAGGTCGATCGGCCATCTTCCGGACGTCCAACTTCCTTCCTTCCGGACAAAGCCATGGTAGTGGGGACCGAGGCAGAGAGGGCAGTTGGGGGCAAGATCAGGCCAACAGAGGCAGTGAGGAGTGATTAGGCCAGCAGGGGAGAGCAGTTAGGGGTGAGATCAGGCCAGCAGGGAAGGGCCGTTGGGGGCAAGATCAGGCCAGCTGGGGAGGGCAGTTGGGGGCAACCAGGTCAGCAGGGTAGGGCAGTTGTGGGCAAGATCAGGCCGGCAAGGGTGGGCCGTTGGGGGTGAGATCAGGCCAGCAGGGGATGGCCGTTGGGGGCAACCATGCTGGCAGGGGAGGGCAGTTGGGAGCGAGATCAGGCCGACGGGAGGGCTGTTGGGGGCGAGATCAGGCCGGCAGGGGAGGGCAGTTGGCGGTGAGATCAGGCCGGCAGGGGAGGGCAGTTGGGGGCGATCAGGCCGGCAGGTAGAGAGGTGAGGGGCGATCAGGCAGGCAGGCAGGTGAGCGGTTAGGAGCCAGCGGTGGGATCGGGCCTAAACCGGCAGTCGGACATCCCTCAAGGAGTCCCCGATTGGAGAGGGTGCAGGCTGGACTGAGGGAAAACCCCCCCCAACCGTGCATGAATTTTGTGCACCGGGCCTCTAGTAGTATTATAATAGAGAACTCAGGAATTCTTTTTTTCAAACTCTTAGTTGTTTTGTTTTAAAATACATTTTTATTGACTTCAGAGAGGAAGGGAGAAGGAGAGAGAGATAGAAACATCAATGATGAGAGAGAATCATTGATTGGCTACCTCCTGCATGCCCCCTACTGGGGTTTGAGCCCACAACCCAGGCATGTGCCTTGACCTGGAATCAAACACTGACCTCGTGGTTCATGGGTCGATGCTGAACCACTTAGCCACACTGGTCGGGCAAACTCTTAGTTGTTTTAAAAAAAAGTAATATCCAGAGACTTGAGAATGCTGCTTTAATGTGTCTGCTAATCTTTGACATAGAGTAAATTATGCTTGGTAAAAATTTCTAAGACATGAGGTTTTGCACAAATGGTGTATTTCATTAAGCATGTAAGTGTGGATAAGTTTAGAGGGACTTTTGACTTATGACCTAGTTTTAACTTAGGTAGGTAGATCCTAAAAATGTTTTATTTGGTTGCCCAAATTGAAATGTTTTTAATTTGTAGCAGAAGGTTGCAGACCAGTTCTTAAAGACAGAATTCCTCAAAGTTAAAGAGCTATCTATCTCTCTCAACAGTATGATCTCATGTTATCTTTTGGGAGTGTGAACATTTTTGCCAAGTATTTAGGAATGAATAAAGACATAAATCTTCAAATAGCGGAAGATTATTTCCTCACAAAGTCTTACTTGCCCTTTTCCAACCCTGTTAGGTATATTTCCCCTTGTTTTTCCTTGTCATTTTTTTTTCATTTAATCATTTTCTGTTTTTGTACATTTTCCCCAAATCAGACTGGAATCTCTTTTGGGTAGGAACTATATCTTATTTATTTTGTACCTTATATTAGTTGGAGTTCAGTAAATATTTGTTTGATGAATAAATTGATATATTTATGGAAATTGTAATTAGATTCAATTATTTAAAAAAGGATTTGGAATTACAATAATTATCTGGCAGGAAAATCAGATGGGGGGGGGGGGATCTTCCAAGCCCCAGTTAATGGATCATTAATAACAAACAAGATGTACATAAAATCTCAGATACTAAAAACAAAGATTCTTAATGGTCCATGTAAAAGTATTTAAATGGAATCATAAAATATGATTAGGCAATTAGATTCCTGTTTTATAGATTATTTTAGAGTTAGCATGTATTCAGCTAAGGAAACTAAATAGCTTGTGTGAAGTGTTAGAGCTGGGGTCTTAAATATAGTACAGGACAGATCAGCCCAGGAAAGGTCTAAGTTAGAAATCTAGCTAGATCCACCAGGCCACAAGAAGATTGGGTAGAAACCGTCATTGACATTTTCAAACAATTATGTCTAATTTGTAGGTTTTGGGGGTTTTTAAAGATACGCTAGAACTAAAATACTGGTTAATTATAAATTTTAAGTAGAGGGAGTGATTGGCATGAAAATTGTAAGGTCTTTGTTCTGGAAGAGGGTAAAAATATTGATTTACCTTAGATTTTGTTAAGAGTGCTTGCTGTAATATCTAAGATAACAACTAAAAGAATAGATAATAGAAATCTAAACTTTAACAATAAGGGGAGGGGTGGAGAATGAATGAAAAGGGAGAATCTGATTCTAGAAAAAGGCAAGCAGGGGCAGGAGGAGGGATATAAAGAGAAAAACAAGACAAATAGTATAAAGTAATTTGGTAATAACAAATCTAAATGTATAAACAGTCATAAAATGCATATGGATTTAACTAGTTAGAATATAGTAATTCTTTTTAAAAAAAATATATTTCTTTATTGATTTCAGAGAGGAAGGGAGAGGGAGAGAGAAAGAAACATCAATGATAGGAGAGAATCATTGATTGGCTGCCTCTTGCACACACCCCACTGGGGATCGAGCCCGCAACCCGGGCATGCGCCCCTGGCCGGAATTGAACCTGGGACCCTTCAGTCCACATGCTGACACTCTATCCACTGAGCCAAACCAGCTAGGGCTATAGTAATTCTTATATTGAGATAAAATAACCTAAAATTCAGATCTCTGAATTTTATCAGTGAAATCTAAATACAGAAAGATTGAGAGTAAGCAAATAGGATCTTGCTCCCAGCATATGTCCTCAGTTTGGCCCAAAAAAGAAAAGAAAGTAAGCAAATAGATAAATTATAACTAGCAGATTCTAACCAAAAGAAAACCAGTGTAACATATTGATATCAGGCAAAAGAGACGTTAGGACCAAAAGCATTCATAGAGGTAAAGATTTATTATATAATGGTAAAAGGTTTTCTTCATCAAGAAGATAAAAAAATTCTTAGCTTCTATGTACTTCATAACATAGTCTTAAAATGATAACAAAGTCTTAAAATTGATAGAACCACAAGCAGAAATTACCAAATGCACTACCACTGACTTTATATACATCTCTCAGTAATTGGTACATCCAGCAAACTACTTATATGAATATAAAAAGTTGGAATATCAGTTAACAAAGTTGAAGTACACACATATAGAACATTACACAAGAGAAACAAAAGTTATTAACAGATGATACTGTCTACATAGAAAAATATAAAACAATTTTTGATAAAGTTTTAGAGTTAATGAGAGAACTTCACCAGGTTGTTGAATATAATATCAGTATAGAGATCAGTTGTTTCTGTGTGACGGCCACAAAATTAGAAAATGTGATTTTAAAAGATGTATTTACTATAGCAATAAAAATACAGTAAATAAGAGACATGTAAGCTTTTCATGAAGAATTATAAAAACTTTATTTAAAGACTTTAAAAGAACTTAATAGTATACTATGTTCATGGATAGAAAGGCTCAGTATAATAAAGATAACACTCCTCTTCGAATTGATATGTAGATATTCTGATTAAAATCTTGACAGGGTTCATGAAATCCACAGGCTGGTTTTTATATATAGAAGAGCAAAGAGTCAAGACTGGACAAGAATACTGCTGATGAAGAACCAGATTAGACAACAGGGCCTACTGCATCACTAAGGATACCTATAGGCATAGATGACATAAAGAAGGCTATGACCATATTTTCTAACAGAATGTAATAAGGGGGCCTTGTGAAATAAAATCAACTGCATAAGGGAGGGCTAAAGATACTGGTTTTACCATGGGCAGGACTTAAGGGAATGGCTTGTTTTGGCTTTTAAAAGGCCAAGCCAGTTGCAACATTCTTGACTACAATTGAGTAGGAACCCGAAGAGTCCAAAGTTCTAGCACCCTGAAACCTATATGAAATCAACCCAAATTCTAGAGGTTCCTAACACAAGAATAAAATACATCAGTTATTTCTACATCATGTACCCACTTGGTAGTAAAAGCAAGGTTAATTTTTTTAAATTCCATAGTGATACTCAGAAAACAAAACAAACTTTAGGGGAATGCCCCTTAGACCAAAAAAAAAATTTTTTTTTAAGAAAAGGATTAACTGCAAAGACTTTGGTTAGGTGATATAGCTATTAAGTTTTGCTACAATTTAAAATTTTTAAATTAAATTTCAGCTTTATTAAGATGTAATTGACAAAAATATAAGATATTCAAAGTGTACATTGTGATCATTTGATATATGTATACATTTTGAAAGTTTTTCCTCTCATCAAATTAATTCAAACACCTATCATGACCTCACATAATTGTGAGAACATTTACGTTCTATTCTCTTAGCAAATTTCAGTTATATAATACAATATTATCAGCTATAGTCACAGTGTTATAGCTGAAAGTTAGTATCTTCTTACCAGCCATTCTGTATTTTCCCCAACTCTCAGCCCTGGCAACTTTTTTTCTATTCTTTCTATGAGTTTGATTTTTTTTAGATTCCACATGTAAGTGATACCATGCAGTCTTTGTCTTTCTCTTTCTGACTTATTTCACTTAGCATAATGCTCTCAAGGTCCATCCATATTGTCACAAATGCAAGCCTCTTTCTTTCATGCCTCGGTTGAATAATACTCCATTGTATGTATTTATAATCATATCTTTATTCAGCTGTTGATGGACACTTAAGTTTACTTGTCTTGGCTATTGTAAATAATGCTGTAGTGAACATGAGAGTGCAGATACTTCTTTGATACACTGTTTTCATTGTCTGTGTGTATATATACTAATATATATATGCATGTACACTGAGTGGCCAAATTATTATGATCTCTGAATGCATAATAATCTGGCCACTCAGTGTGTGTGTGTGTGTGTGTGTGTTAGAGGCCTGGTGCATGAATTCGTGCATGGGTGGGATCTGGCCAGCCTGGCCAGGGGGAGGGCACATAGGCAGTTAGCTGGCCTGCCTGCTGGTTGAACTTCTGGATGAGGGGACAATTTGCATATTAGCCTTTTATTATATAGGATATACACTGAATGGCCAGATTGTTATGCGTTCAGAGATCATCATAATCTGGCCACTCAGTGTTTATAAACTAGTGGGATAGTTTTATTTATTCATTCATTTATTTATTTATTTGGTAGAATTTACTCTATGCCATCTGGTCCTAGAGTTTTCTTTGTTGGGAGTGTTTTGATTATTGATTCAATCTCCTTACTAGTTAGTAATTGTACTGTTCTGATTTTCAATTTCTTCATGATTCAGTCTTGCTAGAGGAGGAATTTATCCATTTCTTCTAGGTTGTCCAATTTTGGGGCATATAATTGTTCATAATCTCATTGTGCTTGTGTGATACCAGTTGCAACATCTCCTCTTTCACTTGTAATTTTATTTATGTGAGTCCTCTCTTTTTTCTTGGTAATTGTAGCTAAAGGTTTTTCTATTTTGTTTATGTTTTCAAAAAAACAACTCCTAATTTCTTGTATCTTTTCTTTTTTATTTTATTTTTGTTGTTGACATTATTACAAAATAGAGGCCCAGTGCATGAAAATTCGTGCACTGTGGCAGGGGGGTCCCTCAGCCTGGCCTGCCCCCCTCACAGTCCGGGAGCAGGCCTAAGCTACAGTCTGGCCGCCCCCATCACCCCACTGCTGCTGCTGCTGCTGCCGGCCCTCACAGCTGCTGTGGCTTTGTCCGGAAGGACACCCGATCTGTCCGGTCTAATTAGCATATTAACCTTTTATTAGTATAGGTGTCCTCATCCTCCCCACCTTTGCCCACCTCCACCTAGCCCCTACGTGCCCCCCATTTTCCTCTAGCCATCATCACACTGTTGTCTGTGTCTATGAGTTGTGCATATATGTTCTTTGGCTAATCCCTTCACCTTTTTTTATCCAGTACCCCCTTTCCCTCCCCTCTGACAGCTATCAGACTGTTTCATGTATCCATGCCTCTGCTTCTATTTTGTCAGTTTATTTTGTTCATTAGATTCCACATATAAGTGAGATTATATGGTATTTGTCTTTCTCTGATTGGCTTATTTTACTTAGCATAATCTCTAGGTCCATCCATGCTGTCGCAAAAGGTAAGATTTCCTTTTTAATGGATGCGTAGTATTCCATTGTGTACAGGTATCACAGCTTTTTTTATTCACTCATCTGATGGGCACTTGTTTTGTTTTCAAATCTTGGCTATTGTAAATAATGCTACTGTGAACTTAGGCATGCATATATTCTTTTGAATTGGTGTTTCAGGACTCTTAGGATATATTCCCAGAAGTGGGGTTGCTGGGTCAAAAGGTAGTTCCATTTTTAACTTTTTGAGGAAACTTCATACTGTTTTTCACTGCGGCTGTACCAGTCTATATTCCTACAACAGTACATGAGGGTTCCCTTTTCTTCACATCTTCCCCAGCACTTGTTTGTTGATTTATTGATGGTAGTAGCCATTCTGACAGGTGTGAGGTAATATTTCATGTGGTTTTAATTTGATTCTCTCTGATGATTAATGATGTTGGACATTTTTTCATTCTTTTATCTTTTTTATTGTCATTTTAGTCTTCTCTGATCTTTGTTATTTCCTTCCTTCTACTAGCTTTCGGCTTAGTTTGTTTTACTTTTTCTAGTTCCTTAGGGTGTAAAGTTAGGTTGTTTATTTGAGATTTTTTATTTTAATATGGGCTTTTATTGGTATAAACTTCCTTCTTAGGATTGCTTTTGCTGCATCCCTTAAGCTTTGGTGTGTTGTATTTCCATTTTCAGTTGTCTCATGATATTTTTATTTCTCTTTTGATTTCCTCTTTGATCCAGGGATGGTTCAGTAGCATGCTGTTTAATCTCCACATATTTGTGAATTTCCAAGTTGTTTTTTTTTATAATTTATTTTTAATCTTGTTTTAAGTAGGTGTTAATTGTTTTATTAGGCTTTTGAAGGAAAAAAAGGATTCAGTTTCTTTTTCTTTTCCTCTAGGTATATACCTCCCGACAAGAGAGAAGAAAATGACCAGTCAACCCACAAGTGGATGGTGTATGTCCGAGGGTCTCGGAGAGAACCCAGCATTAATCATTTTGTCAAGAAAGTTTGGTTCTTCCTTCATCCCAGCTACAAACCAAATGACCTTGTGGAAGTGAGGTAAGCATACTTGAGTTTGAAGAAGTGCAGATTTGCCCTAACCGGTTTGGCTCAGTGGCTAGAACGTCGGCGTGCAGACTGAAGGGTACTAGGTTTGATTCCGGTCAAGGGCCTGTACCTTGGTTGCGGGCACATCCCCAGTAGGGGGTGTGCAGGAGGCGGCTGATTGATGTTAGTCTCTCATCTATGTTTCTAACTCTCTATCCGTCTCCCTTCCTCTCTATAAAAAATCAATAAAACATATTTAAAAAATAAAAAAAATAAAGAAGTGCAGATTTATTCAAGTGGAAGAAAAGTGATTTAATTTGAAAACACTCCCTTGAAATCCTTTCTTCCTTTCTCCCTTTCTTCCTCCCCTCCCTTTTTTCCTCCCCTCCCTCCCTTCCTCCTTTTCTTCCTTCCTTCGCTTCTAGTCTTACATCTATCTTTTTTAAATTTAATATTTTAATTGATTTTCGAGAAAGGAAAATTTCAAACATGTACAAAAGCAGAGTATATTGAACCCTAATATATCCAACACCAATTATTAATAGTTTGCCAGTCTTTTTTTCCATCAAATTTTCTTTTTCTTTCCTTTACAAATTAGGTTCTGACTGAAAATTCATTGGTTCAATTAGCATTCTCACGAGTTCCTCTCTATCCTCTGAAATCATAGTCACTATTTGGGGAAGATCATATTGTGAACATATCTTTTAAGTCCTCTTAGCAGATACATTCAAATAAATTGTCACTTTCAAATAGAGTATTCATGACTTACTTTGTTTTTGCCAGAGTGGAGGAATAAATGAGTGTTGGGGTAGGAAAAATATATTTCAGCCTATGTCTGTCAAATAGCTATCAAGGATTCTGACTCATATTGTGACATTCATCAAAAATTTTATTTTTTAAAATATATTTTTATTGATTTCAGAGAGGAAGGGAGAGGGAGGGAGATATAGAAACATCAATGATGAGAGAGAATCATTGATTGGTTGCCTCCTGCACACCCCTCACTGGGGTTCGAGTATGTGCCCTGACCAGGAATTGAACCATGACCTCCTGGTTTATAGGTCAAAGCTCAACCACTGAGCCACACTGTTTGGGCCATCCAGTCACTCTATTTCATTATCTGTGAAAACAATGACATTGGATTATATGGTACTAGGGGCCCAGTGCACGAAATCATGCACCTTGAAAGAAACTGTGGGCCGCAAGGCTACGGAGGGCACAGGGGCAGGTCTTGGCCCATCCTCTGTGTTCCCACTGCGCCTCCCTGCCCCTCCCCCATCCCCTGTGTGCGGCAGCCCTGCTCCCACCGCCCGCTCCCACACATTGACAGCATGGAGTGATTGGGGCTGGCGCCAGCAGTGGGTGCAAGCAGGGTTGGTTTCAGCGGGTCTGAATGGCGGCTGCTGCCCTGATGGCCCTTCAGGAGCAGGCGGAGGTGGAGAAGCCCTCAGGGGCGATTGGGGCCAGCAGTCGCCACTTGCACCCGCTGACGGCGCCAAGTGATTGGGACTGGTGCTGGACGCCGGCAGTGGGTGCAGACGGTGGCTCTGGAACTAGCTGCAGGTGCGAGCGCCGGGCTGGACCTCGGTGCATGGGAGCAAAGAATTTTCAGTAACCACCAGAGGCTCACCCTAATGATAGCAACTGGTGCCCCGCCTTGGTCTGGCGCCCCCACTTACCTGCCCTACCATCCTGCCACAGCCGACACTCGCCATGTTCCGCACTCTGCTGCCTGCTGCCAACGCCTGCCATGTTCCGCGCGCGCCCCCTGGTGGTCAGCGCATATCATAGCGAACAGTTGTTCGGTTCCGCCCTTCAGTCTATTTGCATATTAGCCTTTTATTATCTATCTAATAATAGGGTAATATGCATATTGGTTGGGACACCGTCACAGTAACAACTGATCAGCAGGCTGCGCGCCCAGCAGGTGGGCAGGGACTTACAGTGTTGGGGAGGCAATGGGCAGCTGCCACTTGCCCAGGGCTGGCCTGGGGCTCAGGCAAGCCGCCGATGGCCGCTGCCGCTGCAAGGGTCCGAGGCTCAGGCATTGAGGGCCGGGCGAGTCACAGGCAAGCCACAGTGGCTGCGAAGGCCGAGGCTCAGGCAGCCTCGCGGCTGGCAGTGGCAGCAGCAGAGGCATGATGGGGGCGTCGCCTTCCCCTGATCGCCGGGTCGCCTCCTGTAGAGGGAGGCCAGAGGCGGCAGCAGCGAGGGGGTGATTGGGGCAGTGCCTTTCCCTGATCAGCCGGCGACAGAGGGAGGCCAGACTGTGGCTTACGCCCGCTCTGCAGGGAGCAGGCCTAAGCCATCAGTAGGACATCCCCTGAGGGCTCCCAGAGTATGAGAAGGGGCAGGCTGGGCTGAGGGACCCCTGTCCCAGTGCACGAATTTCGTGGACTGGGCCTCTAGTATAGGGTAAGTGTCTTAGCTCTAAGTATCCAGTAATTGAAAATTTAATGTAGGTTTGAGTTAAATTTTTCTTTTATCATTTAGCATTATATTTGTTTGTTTATTTTTAAATATATATTTTATTGATTTTTTTCCAGAGAGGAAGGGAGAGGGATAGAGAGTTAGAAACATCCATGAGAGAGAAACATCGATCAGCTGCCTCCTGCACACCCCCTACTGGGGATGTGCCCGCAACCAAGGTACATGCCGGAATCGAACCTGGGACCCTTTAGTCTGCAGGCTGACACTCTATCCACTGAGCTAAACCGGTTAGGGCTATAATTTAGCATTTTAGCATAATGCAGCATACCGATTTACTTTCAAATGAGGAATGTAAATGATTGTCAGAAGGATGTGAATTTCTAACTTATCCACTGGGAGAAAACTTTTCCTTTAGAATGATTACATGTGGATTAATGCGTTAAAATATCTGCTCTTCCACAGAGAGCCTCCTTTTCACCTGACCAGAAGAGGCTGGGGTGAGTTTCCTGTCAGAGTTCAAGTTCACTTTAAGGACAGCCAGAACAAGCGGATAGATATCATACATAATCTGAAGGTATTGTAACAAAACATTGTTCTCTGGAAATGAAGTATCTCTTTCACCTGGTATTGAACATAGTAGGTTAGTCCTTCTGCGAGAAGTGGCCAGGTGAAGGATAGTGGAAGCAGGATAAATCTTTTTGAGTGTGTTATGCTTACTGCTATACACTCCTTTGTCCTCTGAAGGTTGCGGGGGGAAGGGGGTGCACTTTACAGTTGAATGTATGTTCTTTAGATCAGATCATCAGAACACTTGAATTTCTGACCAGAGCTCACTGTTACTGTGTTACCTGCGGTTAATCTGTGTGTTTTTTTTAAATCTTACTTTTCTATAAAATGAGGCAAATGCAGCCCGGCTGGCGTGGCTCAGTGTTTGAGTGTCAACCTATGAACGAGGAGGTCACAGTTTGATTCCGGGTCAGGGCACATGCCCGGGTTTCAGGCTCGATCCCCAATGTGGGATGTGCAGGAAGTCACTTATCAATGATTCTCTCTCATCATTGATGTTTCTGTCTCTCTTTCCCTCTTCCTTCCTCTCTGAAATCAATAAATATATATATTTAAAAAATGAGGCAAATACAGAAAGTCCTAAAATGATGTTTCATTCAATGTCATTATAATGATGAGATGTCATGGGAACTTAACTCTTCCATATATCATTTAACCTGTAGTAGATTTGGTTTCATTATACTACTAGAGGCCTGATGCACAATATTTGTGCAAGGGGCTCGGCCCTCACAGCCCCGGCTTCATCTGGAAGGTTGTCCAGAAGGTCGTTCGGCTATCCAGTCTAATTAGCATATTACGCTTTTATTATTATAGATAGGTGTTTTGCTTAAAGTCTCAGAACCTATCAACGACATTAGGTGAGGATTTCCTGAAATAAGCCTTGTCTGTTTATCTCATAAGGATAAAGAATATGTTTACCTCCTAAGGGTAACAATTGAAGTGAACATGTTTTAGAAAATGTAAAGTACTCTAGCAGGTTGTAAAACTTTAGTTATTTATCCTCACCTGAGGATATGTTTATTGATTTTTAGAGAGAGGAAGAATTGATCAGTTGCTTCCTGTATGTGCCCTGACTGGGGATCAAACCCCCAACCTTGTGGTGTACAGGAGGACAATCCAACTGAGCCACCTGGCCAGGGTGAGGATTGTAACACTTTTGATTTGTATTGTCAGAAATCCTTCTCTGATATATCCACATGGTTTGTTATGCAGCTATTATAAGTTACATTTTACAAAGTGTTTTCTATGCCTGGGGGGAAATTAGCATTATATAGTAAGCAAAAAGCACCAAGTATAAAGTATATGTATAGTATGAGGTCAACCATGATTTAAAAAAGAAACAAAAGAAATATACCAAAATGTTGGAGTATATAATTGAAGTAATGATGTTGTGAACTATTTCCTATGACCTTTTTATCTGTGTGTGTTTTTTTGAACGTATTTTTACATAGTGAACATATTTAACTTTTGTAGTTGGAAGACAGACTATTTTCAAAATGTTCCTCTAGCCCCTCTCTATAGTAGTCTTGTATACATTTTCTTATATTGAACTTCTCCCATACACCCTTACTTGTGGCTTACTACATTGTTCTCGTTAATGACTCCCAAAACTGAGCTAAATGAAACTGAGTACATCTGCAAAAATCGGTTTTTTGTTTCCTTTGTTCTACAAATGTACCTTTTCAACCTTAAGGCATGCTGAAATTTGCCCTTCATTTCTTGTTATGCAGCCATTGTAAGACAGCTTAACTTCATGTACACATTATTTTCTAGAGATTACTGTGAGATTAGATTGCTTTATGACCTCAGAGAAAAACAAATCAAATAAAGAATTTACTGCCACTTTGTTCAGAGGGGCAAAATATGGTCCCACTTACTTAGAAGAAGGTCTAAATTAGTTTTGCTTTCTTTTTATCTTACTTTAAGCATCACACATACCATTTTGTACACTGGGCCCAGCCCTTATCCCGATGATTAAGGAAGTTTGCATAGTTTTGTATATTGTATTGTCCATATCATTTAGAATTCCTGGTGAAAGATTGAGGCACATTATTTTAAAATGATGTATTTAAAGCATTTCTTGTCAAGTTTTTTGAAAACTTAATTTTACTACATATTATGTATCAACTAGAGGCCTGATGCACGAAAATTCGTGCAAGAGTAGGCCTTCCTTCCCCCGGCTGCCGGCACTGGCTTCGCTCCGGGTCCTGGCGGCTTCCTCCAGCCCCGGCTTCATCCAGAAGGATGTCCATAATGACGTCTGGAACGACATCCAGTATAATTAGCATATGGCCCTTTTATTATTATAGATTGGCCTTGAGACCTTAAACACCTGTATTGTGACCATGTGATTTTTATTTGTACTAGAGCAGTGGTCGGCAAACTGCGGCTCGCGAGCCACATACGCCTCTTTGGCCCTGGAGTTTTTAGCAAAGGCCAGCTTAGGAGTACCCTAATTAAGTTAATAACAATGTACCTATCTATATAGTTTAAGTTTAAAAAATTTGGCTCTCAAAAGAAATTTCAATCGTTGTACTGTTGATATTTGGCTCTGTGACTAATGAGTTTGCCAACCGCTGTACTAGAGTATCATTTTTCCTGTCATTTCTATGTCAACCCTCAGAGCCATCTTTGCTTCTTCCATTTTTGTTCTAAATATTCTTTTAGTTGCAGACCATTATTCTTCATAATCTTATATTCTACCCTTTTATTGTTTCCTGATTAGCTTATTTAATTCTAATCTGTCTTTATTCTGCATACCACCATCAGATTAGACTTCCCAAACTAGGAGAACTATTATGGTATTCCTGTCTGAGAAACCTATATTGCTTTTATTTTTTGTGATTATAGATAATGCTGCAGTAAACATCTTTTTTTTGCAAAACATCCTCCATTTTTGGATTGTCCTTAGAATGGGTTGTTAGAAGTGCATACGTTATATTAAAAGTATAATTACTACATGTATGTCAGAGGTTTATATTAATTTTGAGTAAAATTAATTGAGTAATTCTTCCCCACAATATTAAGAGGGTTTTTGTTGAAGTGATCAATTTATATTATGAAAAAGTAGTTATGGTATGAAAACTTGTGGTGAAAGAGTTGTTAGATAAGATTATATTTATAAGTAAGCATGTGAAACCTAACTCTTTCTTTTGTCTTTAAATAGCTGGATAGAACGTACACTGGCTTGCAGACTCTTGGAGCAGAGACGGTAGGTTTTCCCCTCAATGGCATTTGGGAACAAATAGACTGAAAATTGATCTTCATTTTTAGTTAGAAAAAAATGAGTGCTAAATTTAGAAAAATTTTATATCCTCATTTATTTATTTTTTAGTGTGAAAAAGTACACATAAAATTTACTATTTTTAAGTATACATTTAAGTATTATTACAGATATTCACATTTTGTGCAGTGATTGCTTATCACCCTTTTGGAAAACTGAAACTGTAACAATTTACGATAATTCTCTATTCTCCTCTTCCTCTAGCTCCTGGCACTCACCCTTCTACTTTCTCTCTCTCTGAATTTGACTACACTAGATGCAATATAAGTGGTATCGTACAGTGTTTTGTTTTGTTTTGTAACTGGCATATTTCACTTAGCATGTTTTCAAGATTTATCCACGTTGCAGATGTGTCAGAATTTCCTTCCCCAAAAGGCTGAATAATGTTTCATTATACGTACATACTACATTGTGTTTATCCATTTATCTGTCAGTGAACACTTGAGTTGCTTACATCTTTTGGCTATTGTGAATACTAAGAATGTGGGCCTATTTGTTCCAGTCCCTGCTTTTAATTCTTTTGGATAGATACCCAGCAGTGAGATTGCTGGATGATACTGTAATTCTGTTTTTAATTTTTTGAGGTTTTCCATAACAGCAGCACCATTTTATATTTCCACTAACAGTGCGTAAGGGTTCCAATTCTCCAGCATTTGTTGTTTTATGTCTTTTTGATAGTAAAAAGACATAAAACAACATTGCGGGTTTGGTTTACATGTCCCTAATGGTAATTGATGTTGAGCATCTTTTCATGTGTTTGTTGGCCATTTGTATATCTTCTTTTGAAAAATGTCTTCAAATCCTTTACCCATTTTTTAATCTGGTGGTTTGGTTTTTTTGTTGTTGAGTTTTAGGAGTTCTCTCTATATTCTTGGTATTAGTTTCTTATTAGATATATGAAATACAAATATTTTCTCCCATTATGTGGGTTACCTTTACATTCTTTTTTTTTTTTTAACTTTTCATTCTTGATTATGTCCTTGGATGCACAAAAGTTTTTAGTTTTGACATAGTTCAATTTATGTTTTTTTCTTTTGTTACTTGTTTTTATGTGTCATATCCAAGAAATCATTGCCAAAGCCAATGTCACGAAGCTTTGCCCCTATGTTTTCTTCTAAGAGTTTTATTGTTTTAGGTCTTCGATCCATTTTGAATTAATTTTTGTATATGGTGTAAGGTAAAGATCCACATTCATTCTAATGCATGTAGGTATCCAATTTTCTCAACACCATTTTGTGAAAGACTGTCCTTTTCACATTGAATGGTCTTGGCATCCTTGTCAAAAATAATTTGACCATAGCCCTAACTGGTTTGGCTCAGTGGATAGAGCGTCAGCCTGCGGACTGAAGGGTCCCAGGTTCGATTCTGGTCAAGGGCATGTACCTTATTTGCGGGCACATCCCCAGTAGGAGGTGTGCAGGAGGCAGCTGATCGATGTTTCTAACTCTCTATCCCTCTCCCTTCCTCTCTGTAAAAAATCAATAAAATATATTTAAAATAATAATAATAATAATTTGACCATATATGTAATAATTTGACCATCTATGTGAGGGTGTATTCTATTCTAATGGTCTATATGTCTTTTATGCCAGTACTACACTGTTTTAATTAATACAGCTTTGTAATTATAAGTTTTGAAATCTGGAAGTATGAGACTCCAACTTCACTTTTTCTCTTCTTACCACCTCCGCCCCACCTTTTTTTGGAATTCATGATATATCAGCAGTAGTCATTATAATTATAATTAGCTAGTTATACTTTGTGTTATATTAGAAGATATTTTTTGAGCACAGAGTATATGCGAGGCACCAGTCTAGGTAGTGGGGATACAGATTTTTGCACAAGATAGCTATTCTCAACTATTCTTGGTTGTGTTGCGTTGAGAACTGGCAGATGGTATACAGTAAGCATAAAAGCAAATAAGGTTTCATTTACAAATAAGTGCAATAAAGAAGAGAGTTGCTTTAGCTAGGTTGTTTAGGGAAGGCCTGAGAAGACGACGTTGGATTGAGACCAAATGGTGAGAAAGAGGAAGACATGCAAAGATTTGGGGGAAGAGTGTTCTAAGGCATTGAAACAACAAATGGAAAGACCTCGATTTTATAATTGGTATTACTAATTATCTATTAAACCAGAATAGATTATATTCTGGGATAATCCTTTAGTTCTTGAGATGGAAATTGCCTTTAAAGTATGATTAGAAATAATTTGTCACATCTCTTTCGTAGAGTATTGTGTTCTTAGAAGGTTTGGGGCTTTCTGAGACTCTAATGATGAATTCATGAGCCCAATTATTGCCCGATTTTGTAGGTAGTGGATGTTGAGCTCCACCGGCATTCCCTTGGAGAAGACTCCATTTACCCTCAGTCCTCCGAGTCAGACATCTCTGATGCCCCACCATCTTTGCCTTTGACCATTCCAGCCCCAGTGAAAGCTTCCTCACCAGTAAAGCAGTCACATGAGGCAGTACCTGATACCTCTGTGGAGAAAGGTAATATATTTTTTTCTTGTACATTCATGTATTTTTCCTTATATGGAGGAGTCATTTTGGAGCATTTTTTTCTCATTTACATAATATGATAATTAACTGCTACCTTCAGAGACTCAGAGAAAGGAAATTTTCCATAAGTAGGCATGTTGCCTCTACTACCCAGTACTATTATGAAAATACTAAAATGCTTATTACTCTTCTCAGAAAATACCTTTCATTAAGTTCTCCTAACATTTTGTAGAACACAAAACTCACTAAAAAGCATTAAATTTTTAAAATAGAAATTACTTTATTTTTATGGTTATGTTGCTATTTTTGTAGATTCAACAAAAGCTAAATGCTTCTCTACAGGACATACTTGAATAAATCAGTGTTGCAAACTAGACCATGCCACAAATCTTTTTTTATTTATTTCAGAGAGGAAGGGAGGAGAGATAGAAACATCAATGATGAGAGAGAATCATTGATTGGCTGCCTCCTGCACGCCCCCTACTGGGGATTGAGCCTGCAATCCAGGCATGTGCCCTTGGCTGGAATCGAACCTGGGACCCTTCAGTCTGCAGGCTGACGCTCTATCTACTGAGCCAACCCAGTTAGGGCCACAAATCTTCTTTAAGTATGACAAATCGTTTGTTAAGGAATAGATACCATTCTTCCCACATGATAAAATAGAGCAAAACATCAAAGTAATAATAGAGAATTGGAAAAATCAATTAATAAACCTATATGTGCATTAGGGAAGGGGACTTGAACACAGTCTCAATTATAGCTGAGCAGGAAGAAACAAAACCTCTTCCACTGTGAGATACGCTGATGATAAATAAGGTGACCCTGCCTCCTCCTCACCAAAGTAAAAGAATTCATTAACATTTCCTGTAACTGGATGATTCCCTAACAAAACATTAGTTCTGATTTTGCAATATTAATGTTGGATTTTACAGCACAAACTTTATAAAACCATTTTCTCTGAAATGCTTTTGCGCTTGAGACTTCTTTTATGACAGGTAACTCAGAGAAAAGTAAGGCTTATCGAACGAAGTTCATGAGGTTGGGGCATATCATAAAACTGAATTTCTGCTCTATTTTGGGTTTGTAGATGTGTCTCTCACTGGAGGAGAATGTGGATATTTTAACAACCATATTAGAGAAAAGATAGGCATTAAAAGTATGACAAAGATAATTTCCCTGTTTTTAACTTAATCAAGGCTTTTCAGTCCAACTTAGGGAACTCTTATCATCATAATTAAAATCAAGCAGATAAATAAAGTTGCATTTTTGAGTTGCATCAGTCTTTTTCATTAATGGAAAAACTACTTCTCACTGGCTCAACAAGGGGAAACTATAAATAGCCATCCTAGAACAGCCCTGTGATGTGATTATGTCCAGCATCATCAATGTCATGGAGCATAGATACATATTTTCTAATTTAAGTTTTCCCATCACCATTTATCCCCTCTATGCCCTCTTCCACCTCCACCCGCCCTCACCTCCTGCAGTCACCACACTGTTGTCCATGTCCATGGGTTTTCTCATGGAGCATAGAGCTTAATGCTTCTTTCCAGCCTGTCGTTGCGCTCAATTCCTTTTATTAAATTACAACTAATTAATTGAGTTACAGTTCTTGCATGTAGTAGATATTAACTAAAATACCATGTATTTTAAGCCATTTTATAATTATATATAGTAAATACAGAAATATATTGAATTTTGTCAGTTCTTCAGGTGGAAGAAAATTATATTTTTTTCTGAGTTAAAAACCATTCATTTTTTATTCCTTGATGATTATAGTAGTTTCTTGTAATTCTGGTCTGGTTCCCAATTATGTGAACAAGAAACTTAAATAATAAATATCTAATCTTATTTAAAATACTAGAAGCCCGGTGCACGAAATTCGTGCACGGCGGGGGGTTGTCCCTCAGCCCAGCCTGTACCCTCTCCAATCTGGGACTCCTGGAGGGATGTCCGACTGCCCGTTTAGGCCCGATCCTGGCAGTCGGACATCCCTCTCACAATCCAGGACTGCTGGCTCCCAACTGCTTGCCTGCCTGCCTTCCTGATTGCCCCTAACCGCTTCTGCCTGCCAGCCTGATAACCCCTAACCACTCCGCTGCCAGCCTGATTGATGCTTAACTGCTCCCCTGCCAGCCTGTTTGCCCCCAACTTCCCTCCTCTGCCAGCCTGGTCACCCCTAACTGCCCTCTCCTGCAGGGTTGATCACCTCCAACTGCCCTCCCTTGCAGGCCTGGTCCCTCACAACTGCCCTCCCTTGCAGGCCGGGTGCCTCCCAACTGCCCTCTCCTGCTGGCCATCTTGTAGTGGCCTTTCTGTGTCCACATAGGGGCAGGATCTTTGACCACATGGGGGCAGCTATATTGTGTGTTGGAGTGATGATCAATCTGTATATTACTCTTTTATTAGATAGGATAGAGGCCTGGTACAGGGGTGGGGGCCAGCTGGTTTGCCCTGAAGGGCGTCCTGGGTCAGGGTGGGGGTTCCCTTGGGGCGTGGGGCGGCCTGAGCGAGGGGCCTGTGGTGGTTTGCAGGCCAGCCACGCACCCTGGCAACCCAAGCAGAGGCCCTGGTATCTGGAATTTATTTTCCTTCTACAATTGAAACTTTGTAGCCTGAAGCGGAGCCAAGCCTGCTGCTCCCTCCAGGGCGGCAGCCATTTCTGTGGCAGTTAATTCACCTTCTACAATTGAAACTTTGTAGCCTTAAGCGGGTGAGCCCGGCCAGGGTGTGCGGAAAGCTTTGCTTCCCCTGTTGCCGCCGGCAACCCTGGCCTGCTCTCTCAAGCTCCATTCTGCCGCCATTTGTTTGAATTTGTTTACCTTCTATAATTGAAACTTTGTAGCTTGAGTGGAGGCTTAGGCCTGCAACGGCTATGGAAAGCTTGGCTTGTTCTGTTACCTGGGAAACCTTGCTCTCTGTGGCTGTAGCCATCTTGGATTTGGGGTTAATTTGCATACTCGCCCTGATTGGCTGGTGGACGTGGCTTATGTAGCGGAGTGATGGTTAATTTTCATATTACCATTTTATTAGAGGGGACTAGAGGCCCAATGCACGAAGATTCATGCAAGAATGGGCCTTCCTTCTCCAGTCTGCGGGCACTGTCTTCGCTCCGGCCTGGAGCCACCTTTCTGCCTTCCCACCCTGCCCAGAGGCCCGGAGCTGCTGGAGCGGTGGGGGGGGGGGGGGGTGCAGAATGCCTACGTTGTCACCATGGCAATGACGCAAGTGTCCCGCCCCACCCCCGGCCACTCAGTGCCTGCGTATGCAACTTAACCCGCCATCTTTGTTGGGTTAATTTGCATACTCCTGATTGGCTGGTTGGCATCTCGAGGTTATGGTCAATTTGCATCTTTCTCTTTTATTAGTGTAGATAAGATTCATCATCAATAAATGTTTAAGTATTCACTTATATAACTTACATACAAGAAATAAAATTGACTCTAAATGGTATTAGTTTGTCTCTTAGCCTGCATTTTAATGTGATGTTAATATTTTTGTTCTTTTATAAAATCTCAACTTTATTCCTCTTTAAATTTTAATTACATATTCTTTATGGGCATTTAATAAGATAGGACATCATTAGATTAAGTTAATCCTTTTGAGTTTTTCCTCCTCTCTAATTTAAACAGGTTTCAATTTGTATAAAAAAATAGAACAAAATGAACTTGTGTACTGTTTATAGTTAATATGTTTTCTAATTTTTTAAAGAAACATTTTAACAAAATATGATTCTAGGCATATTCACATTTGTTAAAAAACAAGACAACAGGCCCCAAATGTGGTCACCTATGCCAAGCTCACATCACCAAATTCAAACTTACAGTTTCAGCCTCTTCCAGAAATGAATCTTAAATCAGTCAATCAGGAATCCCCTAATCAGCACTAGATGGGTAATTGGCCTGATAGACCCCTGCTGTCCCCTAAGAAAGGCGACCTTACCACAGCTGATCTGCTTTTTGCTCAATAATTTCCTTGCTCCTGCTCCCTTCTGCCTCTAAAAGTCTTTCATTTTGTACGGCTCCTGAGAGCTGCTTTTTCTCTGCTACATTGGATGCTGCTTGATTCATGCATCGTTGAATAAAGCCAATTAAAGCTTTAAAATGTACTCAGCAGAAATTTATTTATTTATTTGTTTATTTAATGGCCTTGACTGGAATCGAACCCGGTACCCTCCAGTCCACAGGCTGATGCTCTGTCCACTGAGCCAAACCAGCTAGGGCTGAAATTTATTTTTTAACACACTTCACCCAAAAATGTATAAAGGGATAATAAATACTGTGGATTATATTTACTTTACTACTAGTAAATGGCTTAAATGGTTGTTGAAATGATAAGGAATTTTTATTGTTTCATTCTTTTCCCACAATGGTAAGATTTTATTATTGAAAAGAGATTAATGACTTAATCATTTGCCTGTTTCATTTCAAGCAGGATTACCAGCCAATACTGAAACTGAGAGACATACTACATTTTATTCTTTGCCATCTTCACTGGAACGAACACCCACCAAAATGACAACATCCCAGAAAGTTATGTTTTGTTCTCATGGCAATTCAGCTTTCCAGCCAATAGCATCAAGCTGCAAAATTGTGCCACAGAGTCAGGTTCCTAATCCTGAGTCACCTGGGAAATCCTTCCAGCCTATCACCATGAGCTGCAAGATTGTTTCAGGTATACAGATGATGTGTGTGAAGTTGATGTGTATAAAAATTATTGGAATGACAAAAAAAATTCTGTGGTTTAAAAAAATTTTTTTTTTTTAGTTCTTCTAAGCAGGTTTTTTGTTTATTTAACAAGTGAGCTAATCACTTGATTAGCAGAACAAAGGTGTCAGGAAGCAAAAACAAAAGTCATCTATGTGGAAACAATTTTTTAATGAAGCAAGAAATGAAATTCAGAGAGGTCAAATTTTCATCTAGAATCAGCACAGGTAAAATGTTTGCTAGGATTATGGTTGAATTTAAAGTAGGAATTATGGTTTGTGATTATATATGGAAACCAGAGCAACTAGTAATAAAGCAAATGTAGAGGCCTTTTAGTTTGGAGTTGAAATACCCTTTATACTCTTAACTACATGAGAAAAATTACTCATTTCAGTTATTATCAGGAAGGTTGAATTTCCATTGCCTTACAACAATTTCACATTTATGTTAGGTAAACTTTTAGTAGGACTATATGTTTTTGGCTGTACCACCTCAGGAAAGACTGAGAGTCAGTAAAAATATTTAGGCACTGGGAGGTTTCTGTATAATACTTAAATGAAGGGGAAGGAGGGAGTCTTTGTTGTTAAAAATAGAAAACTAAGCAGTAATATGATCCAAGTCTTTGAAATTTATGAGAAGTAAAGAATGTATAATTTTATCTACCAATTAGAAGCACTGTGGAACTTGCTGCTTCAGAGGTAGATGTTGAATGTATAAATTGGTTTGAAGTTTAGATAAATTGAGGGATGACAAATTCGATCACTAGAAGACAATAGAGGACTTTAATGGTATATTGATACCCTTTGAGCATATTCTGTGGGAACATGAATCTCTCTGGATTGTGGCTGTGACATAGTATTGACAGAGACTTGGTTTTGGGTGGGTGAATTTCTTATTTTCCTATTGGAAATTAATCCCAAATCAAGACTCCTGGTTCCTAAATCCAATTTATCACTTACTAATTTCCTCCCTAATTTTAGCATCTTCGAATACAACCTGCCTAAGTTGTTAAGAGATTTATTATCTAGGGATTCAACAGTTTCACACTGTTATGTAAAGCGCTGCTTTTTGAACTTTAATGTGTCTACAGAGGAACTTGTTAAAATACAGATTTATATTTGGTAGGTCTGGGTAGGACCTCAGAATTCGTTTCTAACAAGCTCCCAGATGATGCAGATGCTAATGCTGCTGGTCTTCAGATAAGGCTGTAGAGAGGGAAACACACTAGTCCCTGGCCTCAGCTACACCGAGGCTGCTGCTACTGCTGCTGCTCAGTACCTGAAATAGACAGTCTCATTCACTTTTCCTAACTTGTCACCTTTGTCCTGGCAGCCCTGCCCTTCTTTCATTATCTTCCAGCATCTTCTTAGATGGGTTGAATATATTTATTTTGTTTAGTTTATTTTTTTCTCTTTTTAATTAATAAAGGTTCCCCCATATCAACGCCAAGTCCATCACCATTGCCTCGAACCCCAACTTCCACTCCAGTCCATGTGAAGCAAGGCACTGCCAGCTCTGTTATTAGTAACCCTTATGTTATCATGGACAAGCCAGGGCAGGTTATTGGAGCCACCACTCCCACTACAGGTGTGTGTTTGATCAATATTTATGTGATCCAGAAGATTTGATCTTTTTAAAGATGAAATCCTAGTGTCACTTAATAGCCATATAATGGGAAAATGAAATCTCCATCCATAAACAAGAGGAGGGAATATATAAGAGTAACACTAGTGCTGATTTTCTGAGGAAGATTTAGTCTTTTTGTAAAAGTTGTATTTTAAAAAATATATGTTTTTATTGATTTCAGAGAGAGGAAGGGAGAGGGAGAGAAACATCAATGATGAGAGAGAATCATTGATCGGCTGACTCCTGCACAATCTCCACTGAGGATCAAGCCGACAACCTGGGCGTGTGCCCTGACCAGGAATCGAACCATGACTTCCTGGTTCCTAGGTCGATGCTCAATCACTGAGCCACGCCAACCAGGCAAAAGTTGTATTTTTAAGAATTGACTTACATTTTCTCCTTAGTTTCTAGATTAAAAATGAGCTGTAATTAATTTTTAAAGAGAGAGAGAGTTGATTTTATTTCATTTGGAAGACATTCTTTTTGGGCCTGCAAGCAATGTGGTTATTTCCAAGTTAAGCTTTAGTTCAAGAATAACTTTGTGAGCAATATACTAGTATATTTCACCCCAGTCAAATAAAAAAGTCATCTTTACTTTTCTGTGAATAAGATAAATTTTGCGTCTGGGAGGAAAATTGTACCCTACCATTATAAAAAGAAAACACTAATAAGAATAAGACAGATTTGGATTCACCATGTTTGTCATGTAATCTTATATAACTACAGATTGCTCTTCAGGTTTTTTTTAAGTACTTTCACTAACATTAGTTTAATTGAAGGTAACAAATAGAATATTTAAACACATGCTCCTAAGTGTAAACATTCTTGTAGTTTTCACTTCTAATTAAGAGAAATGGTAAAAAGAGAAATGAAATAAGAGAGATGATTGTAAGGTAATGAAACCTTTCTTCCCCAAATATTTTATTTTAACATGTGAATGTGTGTTGGGCCATTTCAGGTAGGTTTTTGGAAAAGTTGGTTCCTTTAACAGTGACTGTAATTGTGGAACTCCTTTAAAAAAAATGCTGCTTTCAGTAATTACCTAAGACCCTTTTGAATATACTTAGGGATGCCAAATATGTGTGCTTTGAGAATACTTAGTGTTAGCAATCAGCCAAACGTCTTTGCAGACAAGTTTGGTAAATGGGTAGGTGACCAAATACCACTTCGGGTCTTGACTTTTATATATATATATATATATATATATATATATATATATATATATATATATATTTTATTGATTTCAGAGAGGAAGGAGAGAGAGATAGAAACATCAATGATGAGAACCATTGATTGGCTGCTTCACACATGCCCCACACTGGGGATCAAGCCCACAACCCAAGCATGTGCCCTGATTGGGAATCGAACCGTGACCTCCTGGTTGATAGGTCAATGCTCAACCACTGAGCTACACCAGCCGGGCTTGACGTATTTTTGACTGTAGATAATGTGAGTGATTTTTATCAGACCCTAAAGTCAGTTGTACACATGGAGTATAAAATGTTGAATGATGGCTGGATTTTCAAACAGGTATTCCTTCTAGTGAAGCTACTTTGAAGGAGCTAGCATTCACATTCACTTGAATGTATACATTTTGGCACATTGTTAAATAACCAATTCCATTATGTTATAGTATCTTTTTATACAGTAAAACTACTTACTTTACTTATTCTACACATTCTTACAAGCTTCTTGTCCCTTTTCAGGTTGGTGAAGTGGTCACCTTTGTAGGATGAATCCTTAAGTGTTTCTTCTATAACAGTTTCAGGGTTGTAGGTTTTCAACCCTTAAAGATGAAAACCATATAGTGGGGAAAAGGGAAGGGTGGTGGAAAATGCTTTAAAATTCCATTTTGCAAATTTTATTTTGTTTATACTTTACTTTTAAATCTGCCTTGCTTACAGGAAGTCCTACAAACAAGCTCTCTACTGCTTCTCAAGCCTCCCAAGGAACAGGTTCCCCTATTCCTAAAATTCATGGAAGTAGTTTTGTAACATCTACTGTCAAGGTAACCTCCTATTACATTATTGCACTTGGCTAGTTTTAATGACAGTGTGTTTGAGTTCAACAGTAATTTGTTAGTTGATACTGCAAACTTCATGAAGTAAAACCTTCAGGCTAATAAGTATCTTGAATGAAGATCGTCTTACTCCAGACTTCTGTACCTTTCCTTGATCTTTTCCTTGTGTAGAAAATGTTTCTCAACACTTCTGTCAATTGGTTACCTAGTATTTATTTGAAAACTACTATGGTGAGGCAGCTTATTTTTTGGGTGGAGGGGGGCAGCTTTGTTATAAATTTTTTCTTGTGAAAATATTTCATCTGGCAAAACATTCTTTTTTCCTATATTTGCACCAAAAAGGAGTAAATATATTTCCTTTTCCACATGTCAGCCATTTGGTTACTTGAAAATAATTCCTCTTTCCAAAATTAATTGTTTTATTTTTCAGGGAATAAGTCCTTTGAAATTTGGAATTCCAAATGTTATCTGACTTATTCAGATCAAAGTGCTAGCTATCTGTTCACTGTTTGGCAAAGACAATTCTTGTTGTTTGGTTAAGTTACTCAACTTATTTGTCATTGTCATGGCTGTCTTAAGGCTGGAGTTTTTGAGGTATAAACTCCTGTGTGAGAATTGCCAAGAATTCAGAGATCATCTCTTACATGACTGTGTGCTAACATTGCATTTCTTATACTTAAACACTTAATGGTGATGATATTGAATAGTTTCCTGGTCCAAGGCGAGGTTTTTCTCTAAATTCAGTGTAATGTGTGAGCACTGTGTTTATATAGATGTCTGGATTGTAATAATTTTGTTTCTTGCCCCTAACATTTATTTATGACAAATTGACTCTGAGATTTGCATTTTGAATTTGAGAATTGGAGACGACAGTATTTTAAATGTTGACTTTTGCTGTCTTTACAGTTGCTATTCGTTTAAGTTCTTTTTGTTGTTTTGTTTTTTAAATGTTTATAGAAAAATTTCCCTGTGTCCTGGGTATTTATTCTGAGTACAGACAACAAGTCAAGTTGTGAGAATTATAAAAAGGATATGCTGACACACTGACTGCCTGTTTCATTCATTTATTTAGTGCCTAGGCTCTAGGGATAGAAAAGAAATAAAACATAGTGCCTGTCCTTTACTAGCTTACCATTTGGTAGGAGACTAGACCCGGAAACCAGTGAGTTGACCAAATATGAGAGGTAGTGTGATAGGCATCTTCTGACATACAGGGGGGCACAGATGAGTGGCTTCCTGCCAATTACTAGTCTTGCTTTGCATTTGGTTTCCTTTTTTAATATATTTTTATTGATTTCAAAGAGGAAAGTAGAGGGAGAAAGAGAGAGAAACATCAATGATGAGAGTATCATTGGTCGGCTGCCTCCTGCATGCCCCCCACTGGGGATTGAGCCCACAACCCGGGCTTGTGCCCTGACCGGGATTCAAACCGTGACCTCCTGATTTATAGGTCAGTGCTCAACCACTGAGCCACACCAGCCAGGCGCATGTGGTTTCTAAAATAATATTAAAATGCAGGTGTTGAGGCTTAGAAGACCCCAAAGAGTTTTGGGCTTTTTGGTTTGGTTTGGTTTTTGGTTGTTTATAAGTGCTAGAGAATGTTACAGATTTGTATTAAATATGACTATAAAGTATCTAAAGTCACTCGTTTTATCTTAATTGTACAATATGTATTTTTACATTCACAGCAGGAGGATTCTTTGTTTGCATCTATGCCACCTCTTTGCCCAATTGGGAGTCACCCTAAGGTTCAAAGCCCCAAACCTATAACTGGAGGACTTGGAGCTTTCACAAAAGTGAGTATTTTTTCAGGGATCATCCTGCAAGTCAGTATGGTCTTACATAGTCTTTTTTGTGGCATGTTGGAGTTGGTTGACACTACCGCACAACATGTAACTTTTTAATCAGCCTCCGTTCTAAGCCAGATCCTATTTTGGAGACATGCTTCCATTTATTCAGTGGTGTCCACAGGGCAGCCCTTGGAGCCCAGGGAGATGGCAACTTGAGAGAGCACGGTGTGTTTCTCTCCGCTGCCAGCGTGCCAGTATCTAAAACAAACGAGTAGGCTGAGTTTGTAGATACACAGGATCAAGTCCAGATCCTGCTTTGTCCCTTTAATAGCTGTTATGGGCTACCTTTAAGCCGTGTTTTTACTCTTCTGGTGGAGCCATTCTTTACAGACCAGGCTTCATTAATTTATTCATTCCTGTGAACAGAATAGATTCAGGTATTAGTAGCTCTTTTCTTGGGATGTTTATTCAGTATCATTATCATGTTTGTTGCAAGGTAATCATCAAACAGGAACCTGGCGAAGCCTCTCACGTGCCCACAACTGGAGCTGCCAGCCAGTCACCACTCCCCCAGTATGTGACTGTGAAAGGGGGTCACATGATAGCTGTGTCCCCTCAAAAACAGGTCATAGCTGCTGGAGAAGGGACTGCCCAGTCACCAAAGATTCAGCCCTCCAAGGTTTGTGTTGGGTAGGGATGGGGAGGTAACAAGTATGGCCATGCTTTGCCTAAATAATTGACAAGTGCTGAAAAGATATAGGTGACAGCGTTGCTGATCCCAGAAAAGCCTGGGATCAAAGCCCCACTGGAAAAGCAAGTTAGTCGACGTGCAGTCCATCTGTTCTTTAACCAGTGACCAGAGCAGGCATGTCTTGTAGAGGGTCCTGGAACAGTCAGAGGCACAGGGCACGATGTTATCTCTGCCAGTGAGGGTGACTGACTTCCTGAGCACAGCTTTCCACATGCTTCAGTCTAAAGTGGGTAACTGACAGGACCAAGGTCTACTGTTTTACTGACTTATTTCTGATGGGCGAGTGCCGTAGTTTATACCTCTGATGTCCACGCTGTGTGATCTGTTTAATAATTCTTGGCTCTTTGGAGAGTTTCTTTTCATTACAATTTGGAGATGTGGGGAATTATTTGTTGGGAGAACTGTAAAATTGCACATAGATCCATGTTTTATAGCTAATAAGTGACAGGATTTGAACCCAGGTCTGCTGACTCCAAGACTCCTCATTCCAGAACTAATTAAAATTTGCAAGACATAAGCTAAACATGCTTTTAGAACATCCAGAGTTAAATTATCTCACTTTTAGGGAAGATATATTCTAAAGCTCTTGAGAACATTATGTGAAGTGTTTGCTTTTCAACTTTAGAGCCAGCCTGTCTAGGGAGAGTGAATTGTTTTAGAGCAGTGGTCGGCAAACTGCGGCTCGAGAAGCACATGCGGCTCTTTGGCCCCTTGAGTTTTTAGCGAAGGCCAGCATAGGAGTACCCTAATTAAGTTAATAACAGTGTACCTACCTATATAGTTTAAGTTTAAAAAATTTGGCTTTCAAAAGAAATTTCAGTCGTTGTACTGTTGATATTTGGCTCTGTTGACTAATGAGTTTGCCAACCACTGTTTTAGAGGAATACTTTAAAGTAGAAAAAGGTTTTAGATATTTTGGTTAGACTACATAGCTACAGATGGATCAAGATAAAAATTTATAGTGTTGCCCAGCCGGCGAGGCTCAGTGGTTGAGCATTGACCTATGAACCAGGAGGTCATAGTTGGATTCCCGGTCACATGCCAGGGTTTCAGGCTCGATCCCCAGTGTGTGGCATGCAGGAGGCAGACAATCAATGATTCTCTCTCATCATTGATGTTTCTATCTCTTACTCTCCATCTTTGAAATCAATAAAAATATATATTTTAAAAATAATTTATAGTATTTTATAAGTGGTTCTAAAATCTCTTTAAGAGTCCATTAACTACTTTCCCAAACTTACCTGGGCATAAGAATCGTCTGCTGATTTAAACACATAAACGCATAGGCCCCTATCTCAAACTTATTGAATCAGAATCTTCTTGGGGGCCCTGGGAATCTGGATTTTTAAAAAGCTCCCCTACTGACTCACGATTAGGCAAATTTAGGAACCACTGAGCTGCAGCATCAAATTTAACTTTGTGGCTTCCATAGCCCGAATCACTAAGACAGGTGCCTCAGTTGCATCCTAATCTCCCTCTGTTGTTTGGTCAGGGGCAAGCATTTTGTCAATGTCCTTAAGTGAGCAAATTATTGTCATGTGGACTTCCTACTCAGATACTTCCTATATGTTCTTCAAAATCAATTTACTTCACCTGGAGATGTATGGTATTACTGATTTAGGTTTCTGAATTAATACAGCATTTCTGTTTATGCTCAGGATAAGTTAGCGGATTTTGCAAATTCATTTATCTAATAATGCTGTGCTGGCTTTCTTGTCACATTGCCACCTATCTAATGGCAATGACAACTGAGAGGAAGTGGATGGGTTTGTGCTAGAATGCCCTGAATAAAGTTTAAGGACACCTAAAAAGAAAGCCACAGAAGAATGTGAAAGAACTGCAAAGAAGCATGAGAAAAGACATCACTGTTCATCCAGGAAATTGAAGTCATGCTTTGGGCTCGAGATCAGGCTCTGTCTGCAAGTACACCCTGGTTATTGCTGAAGTGCACTTGTAGAAACTGTGCTGGAAAACATATGGTGTTGTTTTACCTTCCCTACAACTTCGGCACAATAAAAACAGCATATCGTATTCATGAAAGTAGAGAGAGGTACTGCTTTTGACATGAAAAGGGACAGGAATTAGTGGGTTCATGTGGGAGTTAAGCAGTGTAGATAGTAAAAAAAGCATATACAGAATCTTGCTGACTTGCAAAGGTCTGTAAAGGGCACAGGAAAGGCAGAAATAGAAACATTGCATTAAAGTGATATATTTATAACAATACAGAACAAAGGGTGTCTGCCTTGTAAAACTAGGAGGAAATTAGGAATACAGAGGAGGTTTTAAGCCAAAATGTTGTATTTTTTTAAAAAAACACCAAAGCTAATTTGGGGTTCCAGTGTCCTACTTAAGAGCCTTCCTTGTGGTGTCCGTAGACAGCTGTGTGTAGGGTTCCCCCCAATAGAATGCCAGACTTACTCAGTCTCGGTTATTTTAGAACAAAGGAGGAGCTGTTATCCTGTGAGTGCTATGCTCCTAGTGGATAAGCTTGGCTAATAAAAACTGCCCTCCTGTGGCCAACTTAGGATACCACATTTTATTTGGCTCTGGGAGAGATTGTGTCATATCCTGGAAATTTTGAAGCAATTGAAAGTAAGGATAGAGATTGGCACATGGAGGGAAAAGCAAATCAGATGCATGGAATTTGGGGGAAGAAATTAAAATAGGTCCAATATGTATGTATTATTTTCTTTAAGAACTTGGCTTTCTTTAAGAACATGAAAAGAGATTATGTGTAATTTAACTTATGCAATAGGTTATTATTATATTTGATATATTTAAGAAATGTGAAGACTTGTCTTAGGAAAAAAGTTCAACTGCTGTAACCCAAGATATCCAAAACTCAAAGACTTAAGTAAGTTTATTTCTATCATACATAAAAGACCAGTGGGCAGTTCTGTGTTGATTCCACAATCATCAAGAATCTAGACTTCTATTTAGTTGCTTTGTCATTCTCAAAATTTTATTTTCATCTTGTGGGCTAAGAGAGCTACTTCATCTCAAGCTACTACCATATTCACATTTCTGGCCAGCTGGGGGAGAGAAGAGGAAGGGTGGAGGGGAGAAGCATAACCCAAAGGTTGCACTTACCACTTCTGTTCATGTGTCTTTAGCCAGAAATCAGATGACCACACCTACTTGTGCGGGGGCTGGGAGATATAGTTAACATTCTATGTGACTGTATCCCTAGCTGAAAATTGGGGGCTCTAGGAGAGAGAAACAAAGAATGAATATTGAGGTTCAACTCGCAGTTTCTGCTATACACCAAAAATGTTTTTCTACTATTAAGAAACTTTTTTATGATGCACAGAAAACTTTTTGATTAGTAAGCAGAGTTTTTATATCTCCACATCTCTAGGCGGAATGACTTTCCCAGCTCTGCAGCCACAGCAACTCCGTTGCCTGCAGAATGAGGCTGGTAGTCAGAATAAAGAGATTTGGGTAATCCTAAGGGATTGGTTGAACCATGCCAGGATAGCTGGGAGAATTTCTCTTCATTATAGGTTAACTTGCTTTTTTAAAAATTGGTTCTTTAATTCTTTCTTCCTTCTTTCCTTCCCTCTTCTCTAAACTTACATAAAAGTGGAGAGACTGCCCTGGCGGGTTTGGCTCAGTGGATAGAGCATCGGCCTGGGAACTGGGGGGTCCCAGGTTCGATTCCAGTCAAGGGCACATGCTCAGGTTGTGGGCTCGATCCCCAGTGGGGAGCGTGCAGGAGGCAGCCGATCGGTGATTCTCTTTCATCATTGATGTTTCTCTCTCTCCCTTTCCCTTCCTCTCTGAAAACAATAAAAATATATTTTTTTTTTAAAAAAGTGGAGAGACTATTATAATGAATCCCTTGTGCCCATTATCCAGTTTCAACAATTATCAAAATTTTTGCTAATCTTCTAGAATATGCTAAAGCAGACATCAGATGTTACATACTTTAATTTCTTTCTGACTAACAATCTAGGGTTTAAGATCAAAGTCCTCTGCCCTGGACAAATGCTGAAGACATTGACAAATGCTTGTCCTGTGGCTCTTTTCTCTCCAGTGGGTCTCGTGGGGTTTCATGGATTACCTTTCTTTAGTTAATGAGTGCCAGGTTAGCTTGGCATTTCATAAACTTATTCTCGTTTATGCCTCGAAATCTTATGAGGTAAACATTATAGACTAGAGGCCCAGTACATGATTTAATCATGCACCTGGTGCACCAGCTGGCTGGCTGTCCGCCGGTGCACCAGGCCTCCCGAAAGCCTCCGCCGCGGCGGAGGCTTTCGAAAGGCCTTGTGCCGGAGCAGACAGACAGCCAGCTCCCCCGCTTTGGCTTTTGATCGCGGGGGAGCTGGCTGTCTATCCGCTGGTGCACCAGGCCTTTGGAAAGCCTCCGGCGCAGCCATGGCACAGACGCTGAGCTCGCGTCCTGCTGGCCCAATCAGCTACCCCGGCCACCCTGAGTCCCGCCCCCTGCGCCTCCTGCTGGCCCAATCGTGGGCGTAGCGGAGTGATGGTAATTTACATATTACCATTTTATTATGTAGGATGAGGTGTCTAAAGCTAAAGCTCAAAAAGGTTAAATAACTTACCCAGCTACTAACTGATGAAACAAAACTGGGAAAACAGGTCTGACTGTTTAGAAAAACCTGTACTCTTTCCTCTATATTATGCTGTGGTTCATGTCAATTGATTAGGGGACCATTTTCTATTTGTTTGTTTGTTTGTTTGTTTTGTTAATTCTCACCTGAGGATATTTTTCCATTAATTTTTTGAGAGAGTGGAAGGGAGGAGTAGAGACAGACAGAGAGAGAGAGAGAGAGAGAGAACATTGATGTGAGAAAGACACATTGATTTGCTGCCTCCCACACATGCCCCAACCAAGGCTGGAGATGGAGCCTGAAACCGAAGTACGTGCCCTTGACTGGAATCAAACCCGGGATCCTTCAGTCCGAGGGCCAACACTCTATCCACTGAGCCAAACTGGCTAGGGCAGGACCATTTTCTTTACATCAGTCATATTATCCAAGCACATGGCAAGTGCATTTCTGTATATTTACATTCTTTGAAAAGAAACCATGTATGATTTAGTAATTATTTAACTTAAATATTCCATTCACCGGTTGTATTTGGTTTATCATTTTGTCCCACCTCTTAAGTAATACTATTTTTTAATTTAGAAAGATTCTAAGAATCTTTAGAATTCTTTAAAATAGAGAGTAATATAGTCATTACTCAATATCCTCCTCCCTAAATTAACATGTTCATATTTAATTTAAATCATTTTTTCTCCAAATAAAACATGATTGATAAAGATGAAGGTCCACTTTGTTCTTTCCAAAAGCAACACTATCATGAAATTGAATGTGTAGTTTTTCAGTCCATACTTTTATTATGTAAACACATAGCTATAAGTAACATGTAATGTTTGTGTGTTGGAAGATTTACATAAAAGATACAGTTGACCCTTGAACAAATAGGTTTGAACTGCACAGGTCCACTTAATCAGATTTTTTTCAAGAAATACCTGTACTGTTTGATCTGTGGTTGGGAGTCCACAGATGCAGAGGGCTGACTGTATTCTTTAAGTTACACTATTTTATATAGGGGACTTGAGCATCCGTGGATTTTGGTATCTACAGGGGTTCCTGAAACCAGCCCCTATGGATACTGAGGGATACTTGATGCAGTTAAGTTTTGTGGAAGACAAAAATTATACTTGGATTTTTTTACTGTGGGGATATCGATATCCCAAACGCCTATGGTCAGGGGCCAACTATATTCTTGAAAGTAAAATTGCTACAACATATTTTATGTGAATTCTCAGTTTTATTAAATATGCCAGTACCTCTCTAAGTGGCTGTACAGATATACTTAAGCAATGAACAAAAGCTCCTGTTTCTTCATATCCTCCAGCCAATTCTTGGTGTTATCAGACTTAAAAATTTCCCCTCCAATCTGATGGGGAAAGTACTTTCTACTTTCTTTTTTGCCTTTTGAAGGCAGATCTTTTGCCATTTTTGTAAAAATGTTTTCATCTAGATTCTGGTGAGAAGTTCTTTTTATGAAATAAATTGTTTCTTCTAATTGAGCATCCTACTATTTTGTCTTAAAAGAGCTCTGTAGTAGCCCTAACTGGTTTGGCTTAGTGGCTAGAGCGTCGACCTGTGGAATGAAGGATCCCAGGTTCGATTCCGGTCAAGGGCATGTGCCTTGGTTGCGGACATATCCCTAGTGCGGGGTATGCAGGAGGCAGCTGATCGATGTTTCTCTCTCATCGATGTTTCTAACTCTCTATCCCTCTTCTTTCCTCTCTGTAAAAAAATCAGTAAAACTTTTTTTTTTTTTTTAAAGAGCTCTGTAGTATTTTCTCACTTTGAAAGAGTTCACTCTACAGTATTTTCAGAACCAGATATTTCTAATGTTCATAATTTGGGTACTGGGGTCTTTTTTAAAAAAGTCATTTAAATATTCTTTTTGTTTACACTTTTCCATTTTTAACCAAGTGTCTACCTTTAGGAAAGATTAGAAATATATAGAAAGAGATGGCTTCTTAAAAATCAATTGAAAGAAAAAAATCAGTTGGAAGAGGTGACATCATTGTTAGGAAGGAGTTCTAGAGATAAAGAAATAATAGTTTCAGATAGAGGTAATATAGAAGGGGTTACAGAAGAGGTGATATTTGCCCTAGCCAGTTTGGTTCAATGGATAACGCATTGGCCTGCAGACTGAAGGGTCCCAGGTTCAGTTCCGGTCAAGGGCACATGCCTGGGTAGCAGGCTCGATCCCCAGTAGGGAACATGGAGGAGACAACCGATCAGTGATTCTCTCTCATTATTGATGTTTCTATCTCTCTCTCCCTCTCCCTTCCTCTCTGAAATCAATAAAAATATAGTTTAAAAAAATTTATATATATAGGGTTATTTAAAAAAATGAAGAGTTGATATTTACATTTTCATAGTGGAGTTTATAGTCCATATATGAGAATGTTTATTGCAGTTTTTCATAATGTAAAGTTTAAAATTACCTAAATATTCGTGCAGTTATGAAATGTTTACATATGTTATGATATATCAATTCTAATATATTATTACTTGGTTATTTAAAAAACAATGACTGGTAAAGGCTTGTGATATGATGAAGAATTAAAAATTACAGAATTTTATGTATGATCCTAATCTGATTTAAAATGAATATTAAAAAGAATTAGAAGTAAATTCACTAAAAATATTGAGAGGGTTTTTTTCTGAATGAGTAGGATTTTTTTCTTACACATCTGTATTTTCTATGAAAACACATATTTGTATAATTAAAACAATAGTAGCTGGGTTAAGAGAAAAATTATAACCTCTTATTGTAATAATTTCCCAATTGTAAGAAATATTGCTGTTCGCACCTATCATAGGTTGCCTTCCTACATTGGATTAGATCCCGAGTACCGTATCTAGGACTGTGCTTTGTTCTTTGCTAGCACACAGTGACTCTTCTGTTCTAAGTGCTCTCGAAGGACTTTAAGAAGAAGCACTGCTGGACTTTCCTCTGTTTTCAACAGGTTGTTGGGGTGCCAGTTGGGTCTACTTTACCTTCAGCAGTGAAACAGGCCGTGGCAATCAGTGGTGGCCAAATCCTCGTGGCCAAGGCCAGCTCTTCCGTCGCCAAAGCAGTTGGTCCAAAGCAAGTTGTGACCCAAGGAGTTGCCAAAGCAATTGTGAGTGGAGGTGGAGGAACCATTGTCGCTCAGCCAGTGCAAACCTTAACCAAGGCCCAGGTCACTGCTGCTGGCCCCCAGAAGAGTGGATCCCAGGGTTCAGGTAACTAATACTGTTTGGGGGTACTCAGCAGCAGTGCCTACCAAAAAGTTCTTTGCTAGTGATTTTATTTGGTATTTGGTTCTGTCTAGAAAACCTAGTAAGGTAGGTAGGTGTGTGTGTGTGTGTGTGTGTGTGTGTGTGTGTGTGTGTGTTAGCAGTAATAATAAAAATACAACTTGTTTCTTATGATACTGCTTTTAGGTTTGAAGAATAATTTTCATTGGTCCTCATTTCCACTTTGGGTTGTATATCATACTTAAAACTTTGTTCAGTCATTGCAGCATTTTGAGATATTAAACATTTGAATGTGTTCTAGGCTTTGATGTGTTGTTTCTGTGAAGGCATGATATTTAAGAATATCTGCCTTTAAAGCATTGTGTATCTGAGAAACAAATAATAAGCATTTTATTATTCTGTGTTTTAATTTTAGAGATGGCATTGCCCTAAGTTCCATTTTATCTTACTGCCTTTCTTCTCTTTTTCTTCTTTATCATTTTAGTAATGGCAACATTGCAGCTACCAGCCACTAACTTGGCCAACTTGGCAAATTTGCCACCTGGCACTAAACTTTACCTTACAACGAACAGCAAGAACCCTTCAGGAAAAGGAAAACTGCTGCTCATCCCTCAAGGAGCCATCCTGCGAGCCACCAACAGTGCTAGTTAGTCCATCATTAACTCGTTTGGTTCTTGGGTCTCTGGGTATGTTCATCTCATCCACCTGAGGCTCAGTTTTTACCTGTTTCAGGAAGCATTTCCATATCTTTGGTGGCATAATGGTAGTATTTGCCCAAATGCACTTAAAACATGTGCATAATTTAACTAGAATTAGCTTTAAGTAATCATAGTCTTACGAGGTGGCACTATTATTTTGGGTTTATCTACTCAGAGTTTGGGATCAGGGACGGATTACACTGACGAGATATGGCTCTTGAGGCTGTGCTGGGAGAAAGCTGTCTGTATGAACTGTAAATGAAGAAAGGGCTTCCTTTCAGAGGTAACTGACAACAGGTGATACCTGGGGAGAAGTTCTATACTTCCAGTAGCTGGAACCTATTTCTATTTTAAAGGAGACAGGAATAGGACTTGGATCCAGAGTCTCCACTTGCCATTGTTCAGATATGCTTCTTAAGTGTGCTAGGTTTGGAGAGGGAAAGAGCAGTACTGGCTCGGCCTAAATATATGTCTTAAAGCCCCAAGGAATTAAGTGGTTTATGAGACTTATATAAACTGCTTTGACATACAGAGAAAAACAATTTGAGTAGTGTTGTAAAGGGAAAGGTCAAAGGAATTATTTTCCTCTGAATCAGAAGTACAATTGGTACAGCAATCAAATTCATTAGAAATTAGCCACTCCTGCCAAAATGCAGTGTGTAAGCTAATCACCATTTTGTTTATTGACTCTAGTGGGTGATTTCCAGTCTCTTACCCTGGTGTTTTTTTCTTCATACCTATTTTTTTTCCAGAATTCATTCCAGAATTCATCAGTTACTTAGATTTTAGTTAATGTGCAGTATGTTACCCAAAGGGAAGCAAAAAGGGTCCATAGGCTTTAAAGTGGACTTTGAAGAGCTAAAAAGAATGGGACCCTGGAGTCAACATAAATATGAAGAAAGTCTTAATTTTTTCCAGGGGGTGGAAAGAGAGAGTACTGTAAAATCACACTAAATTCTAGCAGTTCCACTGAAATTGAATCAGATGCCAAAAAGTTTGGAAGCATGTCAGTGAGTACATTGAAGTGCTGATTAAAATCAATCAGTGGTTGAGCATCGACCCATGAACCAGGAGGTCACAGTTAGATTTCTAATCCGGGCACATGCTCAGGTTGCTGGCTCAATCCCCTGTAGGGGGCGTGCAGGAGGCAGCCAATTGATGATTCTCATCATTGATGTTTCTATCTCTTTCTCCCTTTCTTTCTGAAATCAATAAAAATATATTTTTTTAAAAAAAGTTGGTTAGAAAATGTCAGTATCAGACTTTCTCATGAACTTCCACAACTAAGTCAAAACAGTTGTCAAAGGTAAGTTCTTCATTGTACTCAGAGCTGAACTAATCAACTCATGCAGTTGAAAGTAAATAGATGTCACTCTTCAACTCTAGGAAGTTCTCTCTCTTGTCAGAGAAAGAAGAAGAATAGGAAAGGGAGGGAATGGTGCTGTAAATGAAACTCTCTGGGCTCACCTGTTTTTCTGTTAAGCTTCTTGATACTTGTTACGATGCTGCTGTCATTCATTGTGTTTGCAGACCTACCGTCCGGCTCAGCGGCCAGTGGTGCTGGTGCTGCCGGAGGCGGTGGCAGTGGAGGTGGCAGCAGTGGAGGAGGGGGAGGAACAGGAGGAGCCCAGAGCCCCGCTGGGCCTGGAGGGATATCCCAGCACCTGACCTACACATCTTACATTCTCAAGCAAACACCTCAGGTCTGCTCATCATGACTGGTGTCTTTTAAATCATTCCGTTATTTAAGAACTGCTTTTAGCTATACTGGATTTACCATTACAGCTCTGGGATTAGGAGTCAAAAACTGATATTTTAGCTGTGTTATAAATCTATATTATCTATACTAATAAAAGGGTAATATGCAAATTGGTCAGGACATCCTCACAGTAACGACCGAACAGCAGGCTGCGTGCGACGACAAGGCCAGCAGGGGGGTTAGTGAAGGACGACCAAACAACTGAACAGCAGGCTGCGTGGGGCGACCAGGCCGGCGGGGGGGGGGGGGGGCGGGCAGTTGGGGGCAACCAGGTCGACGGGGGGCGGGCAGTTAGGGGCGATCAGGCAGGCAGGTGACCAGTTAGGAGCCAGCAGTCCCAGATTGTGAGATCCCCAGAATCAGGCCTAAACCGGCAGTCGGACATCCCCCGAGGGGTCCCAGATTAGAGAGGGTGCAGGCTGGGCTGAGGGGGACCCCCCCATGCACGAATTTTGTGCACCGGACCTCTAGTCTACACTAATAAAAGAGAAACATGCAAATTGACCATCACTCTGCTACGCCCACCAGCCGATCAGAGCAAGTATGCAAATTAACCCAACTAAGATGGTGGCCATCATGGAGCTGGAGTGATCAGGAGGCTTGGGTTCCCCCTGGCAATGGAAGAAGCCAAGCTTCCTGCCCACCCTGGCCGGCCCTGGCCTCCGCTTAAGGCTACAAAGTTTCAATTATAGAAGATAAATAAATTCCAACGAAGATGGCAGTGGCCACAGAGCTGGAGCCAGCCGGAGGCTTGGGTTGCTCCCGGCGATGGAGGAAGCCAAGCTTCCCGCCAGCCCTGGTCTGCCCTGGCCTCTGCTCAAGGCTACAAAGTTTCAATTATAGAAGATAAATAAATCCCAGATACCTGCTTCCAGCCGGCGCTAGCCTATGCTTAGGTCTCCGGGGTGTGTGGCCGGCCTGCAAACCACCACAGGCCCTCGCCCAGGCCACCCCACGCCCCAAGGGAACCCCCACCCTGATCCGGGACACCCTTCAGGGCAAACCAGCCAGCCCCCACCCATGCACCCGGCCTCTATCCTATCTAATGAAAGAGTAATATGCAAATTGACTGTCACTCCAACACACAAGATGGCTGCCCCATGTGGACACAAGATGGCCAGCAGGGGAGGAAAGTTGGGAGGGACCAGGCCTGCAAGGGAGGGCAGTTGGGGGCAATCAAGCCTGCAGGGGAGGGCAGTTAGGGGTGACCAGGCTGGCAGAGAAGGGAAGTTGGGGGTGACCAGGCCTGCAGGGGAGGGCAGTTAGGGGTGACCAGGCTGTCAGGGGAGGGCAGTTAGGGGCAATCAGGCTGGCAGGGGAGTGGTTAGGGGGTGATAAGGCTGGCAGGCAGAAGCGGTTAGGGGTAATCAGGAAGGCAGGCAGGCAAGCAGTTAGGAGCCAGCAGTCCTGGATTGTGAGAGGGATGTCCCAGATTGGAGAGGGTGCAGGCTGGGCTGAGGGACACACACACACACACACACACACACACACACACACACCCATGCACGAATTTCGTGCACCGGGCCTCTAGTCCTATATAACAAAAGGCTAATACGTAAGTTGTCCCCTCGGGATTTCGACTACTCGCTATGACATGTGCTGACTACCAGGGGGCGGCACGGAACGAAGGAAGGCCCTGGCCAGCAGCTGGCAGTTGGAGGAAGGAAGGCCCCAATTGGCCGTGATCACCGGCCAGGCCTAGGGGCCCTACCCAGGCACGAATTTCGTGTACTGGGCCTCTAGTTTGTTATAAATGTTACAAATCTGTATTGTTTTGTTTGACAGAAGAGGGAGTAGAGATTCAGAAAGACTTAAGTAACTTATTCAAGGCTTCTCTGCTAAGCCAGTGCAGGCTTTGGATTTAAACCCAGATCTTTCTGACACAAAGGAAGATTTTCACTCTGCTAATGCTTCCCAAATCCATGAGGTAATAAAGTCTTAATGTGCAATTCAAAATGTTCTCTCAGAAAGGAGTAACAAAAGAGATGCTATCAGACTGTGGTATTTGGAGTTAGGTTGGATTCAAGATGAGGACCGGGTTTCCGCCTTCTTCCCCTTGTCACAAAGTCTTGGCTCTCCTCTAAGGAAAGTCATGGAATTTTGGTTCCAGACATTTTTACTGAGAGGGATGGATAGTAATCAGTCTGAGTGATTAAATCTAGCTTTCAGGACTAGATTACATAACTTGAGTTTCCCACACCTGCTCTGTAACTACTGTGCAAAGTTTGAGAAGTAGGGATAACTTGGTAGTGACACCAAGCACTGTTCTTTTCAGTTATTGTGGCTGAGTTGCAGAATAAGGGAGCATTGTAGCTTGTAACATGGGACGTTGTGATTTAAAGGATCAGAGGAAGTTTTTTGAATTTAACAAGTTACTGATTCGGTCTTTATTTTTTTCTAACTTAGGGTACATTTTTAGTTGGCCAGCCATCACCCCAGACATCTGGAAAACAGCTGACTACTGGGTCAGTGGTCCAAGGTACACTGGGAGTCAGCACATCTTCTGCTCAAGGACAACAAACATTGAAAGTCATCTCTGGACAAAAAACCACTTTGTTTACCCAGGTAAATACACACACACACAAATGCATGGTGATTGTGGCATTTATTTACAAATTTACAACTTATTCTTTCCACAAAGAAATTAAGGTTAGATGAGAAAATGAACAATAATGTAGTATAGAAAAAATAAGAATAAAATCTTGAGATTTGGGAAAACGTAAGTAGAATGAGAAAATAAAGCTAAGTTATTCAGATATACAAATAGTAACGTCCTATATAGTTAGTAAAATTTGCCAAACCAGAACAAGAAGCATTATCAGTCATAAAGTGTACACTATTTGTGAGAGAGAAAAACTAACCACAATATTTCCTAGAAGAAACAGACATTTTCTTGACACCTCATGCTAAAACTTCTCTGGAGGGACTTCATGCAGGAGATGCTGAATGCTGAGAGGTGACTTCACCACACCGTCCACACAGGACGTAAACGCTGCAGGGAGTTTGGTGCACGTTTCTACACGCTTCTTAATATAAGCCAAAAGATCATTCTTTTTAACTTTAGTCATTTTTGTGACAATGAAATGATACTCTGTGTAAGACTCTAATGCAAATTGTGCTGTGGCTGCTGCTCCTGGATTCTTATCATGGCTCCTTCAGTTACAGGCAGTCCTCAGGTTACGTCGGACTCGACGTTCGTCGTTTTGTGGTTACGTCGCCATCTCCCATTTATTTATAAAAAAAAAAAAAGTTATGTCATTTCGATGTATGTACATATGTGCTTTATGTTTTTTATTATTTATTTACCACAAGTAAAGGTCAGGAATTGTTCTTTCTTTTAAATTTTTTTTACTGTTTCACTTCATTACTGCTGTGTATGTGCTCCATGTGAGTGACGTAGGTGCTTATGTAGGTGGGTTCCGACTTACGGTGAAAATCACGTTACATCGCACCATAGGAACGGATCTCCGACGTAACCTGAGGACCTACTATATTAGCTGTGTGACCCTGGTAGTCATTGAGATTATCTCTTCATCTTTTAAGTGGGACTAAAATCTACCCTATAAAGTTTATGAAAAAATTAAACGATATAAGATATGTAAAAGTGCTTTTTGCCATTCCTGGCATATAGTGTGCTCACAGAGACTGAAAAATGGTATGATTTGTAGGATGCATTCATCTGGGGCACAAAGCAATTATTTAGACCAAGGGTCAGCAAATGACACCCAAAGCTTCCTATTTTTATAAATAACATTTTATTGGGACACAGCCACACCCATTTAATGCTATAAAAGTAGAGTTGAGGAATTGCAACAGAGATCGTATGGCCTGACATGCTCACTCATGCCGTTTGCTGAGCCTTGTTTTAAACTATTAAAAGTATTATAAGTTCTTGAATGATTCTCCAGGACTAAATGCTAATCCTGTACTAGCCTAGAGCACCATTAATTTACCCACTTAAATCTGGCCCTCTCAGTTCAATTTTCATGTTTAAAGATTATATTTAAGAGCACTTTGGACTCAATTATTTTAATAACAAATGGCCTGGTGTCTCTGAAGTCACTTCTGCCAAATAGTGGCTTGCAATTGCATTCATTTACTTGTTCTGTATTAGGGGTAAAGAACATTTGTAGGTAAAAGGTCATAAACTTGAGAATTTGCACAAACACTTCCCATAGTTTTGATCAGCAAGAGTTTCTTGGACATGCTCTAATTCTACAGGCATCTGTAAATAAGGAATGAATTGTGCCTATTACCCAGGGCAATATTATTACTTCAACCCATTTTGTTTTTGCAGGCAGCCCCTGGGGGACAGGCCTCTCTAATGAAAATATCTGATGGTACATTGAAGTCTGTGCCAGCCACCTCGCAACTCTCAAAGCCTGGAACCACCATGCTGAGAGTAGCAGGAGGGGTTATCACAACTGCCACTTCGCCAGCTGTGGCCCTGTCAGCAAATGGTCCTGCACAACAGGTGAGAATTAGCATGAGCATTGAAAATCATAATGAAACCTAAAAGTACTAAAAACATAAGATATTCAGCAGGCACACAAGTGGGCTATATTACTCTTTTTAAAAATGAAAATGTAATTTACATGTCCTAAAATTCACCATTTTTAAGTGTACAATTCAGTGGTTTAGATTATGTCCCCAAGGTTGTGCAACCATTGCCATCTAATTCTAGAACATTTTTTTCCCATCCTGAAAAAAACACTCTGTACTCAGTAGCAATCGACAGACATTTGTGTTGTGTCTACCTTTTGACTACAATGCATAATGCTGCCATAAACGTGTTGTACACATTTTTGTATAATATATTTTCATTTCTCTTGGCTGTATACGTAGGAAAGGAATTACTAGATCATCTAGTAACTATGTTTAAGTTTTCGAGGAACTGCCAAACTGTTTTCCAAGCGGCTGCACCATTTTAGATTCCACCAGCAATGTATGAGGATTCCAGTTTTTCCACTTCCTTGCTGACACTTGTTCTTACTCATTTTTTAAAATTATAGCCATTCTAGTGGATGTGAACTCGTAATTCATTGTGGTTTTAATTTGCATCTCCCTATAGCTAATTATATTGAGTATCTTTTCTTGTGGGTTTTTTTTTTTAAGATTTGTGTACCTTTAGAGAAATGTCTATTCAGATCCTTTGCCCATTATTTAATTGCGATATTATCTTTTCATTATTGATTTGGATAAACAATGTGGCAGATCCATAAAATTGAATATGATTCAGCTATAAATAGGAATGAAATATTTTATAAATGTGGTAACCCTGTGATACCGCCTCATTTAAAAAATTTCCTGGCCCATGAAATCTAAAAATGTAGGAACCACCAAATTAGAGAAGCAGTCTTTCTAAATGGCATTGCATTTAATAAGTAGGTAATAACACTAGTAGATAATATTTATTGAGTATGCTGCATGGCAGTCACTGTCCTACGTAAGTTACTGCCTTCTTTTGTATTTCTGTTAAATCTGGCCCTGCGGACGAGCAGTCAGAAGGAACAGCTCCCAGTGCATCATCCACTGTAGGTTCCATAATGAAAACTTCCGGGCAGCAGCAAGTGTGTGTGAGCCCGGCCACCATGGGAACCTGCAAGGCTGCTGCCCCCTCTGTCATCAGTGCCACCTCCCTGGTGTCCACACCCAACCCCATCTCCGGGAAGGCTACAGTGTCAGGTCAGTTGTATCAGAATGATATTATTCCTCCCTCCCTTCTTTGGCTATAATATTTTTAGAAGGTCTTAAATAATATTTTTATAATTTAATCCTCTCCCAAGGATATTTTTTCATTGATTTTGGTGAGTGGTGGGGAGAGAGAGAGAGAAACATGGATTGGTTGCCTCCTGAACAACCTCAGCCGAGGACAAATGTGCCCTCACTGGGAATCAAACTGGCAACCTTTCAGTGCACTGGACAACACTCAACCAACTGAGCCACACTGACTTTTTTTTTTTTTTTTTTTTTTTGGTATTTATTTACTAGAGGCCTGATGCACGAAATTCGTGCAAGAGTAGGCCTTCCTTCCCCTGGCTGCCAGCATCCGGGACCCTGGCTTCCCTCACAGCCTCGGCTTCGTCCAGAAGGTCATCCGGGAGGATGTCCGGTCTAATTAGCATATTATACTTTTATTATTATAGATTTGTTTGTTTGTTTTTGTTAATCTTCACCCAAGGATATCCCCCCCCCCTTTTTTTTTAAAGGGAGAGGGAAGGGAGAGGGAAAGACAGAGAAACATCGATGTGAGAGAAACACATCGATTGGTTGCCTCCTGCACAAGCCATGACCAGGGCCTGGGCCAGAGAGGGGCCTGCAACCAATGTACATGCCTTGACCAGAATTGAACCTGGGACCCTTTGGTCCGCAGGCCAACACTCTATCCACTGAGCCAAACCAGCTAGGGCCACACTGATTTTTAAATAAATAATTTAATGATTTTTAAATGCCATAATAAAATCTTAGCTATCTGGAGCTTTATTGGGTATTTTAGCTGCTTTCATAGTGTAATTTTGTAGAAAGCTGACAAAGTACCCATTTCTTTTTTTAAAATCAGTTTTAAATGGAACTCATAAAATATCATACATCTCTTTGCTTTTGCAAACAAAACATATAAAATATAAATTAGCCTTGCTGACTCTTTAACATTAGTTATTGTATTGGGTAGTATTAGGGTGCCGTGCTTGAGGTCTGACAAGATGAATGATGTGTTTTTGACCTGAAGGGCACCAGAAAAGTGTGCCTTTTACTCTGTTGGGTAACATACATCCAGGAGCCTTAATTCAAATAACTTGCATATGCCCAGGTTGTGGGGGTGTGTAGGAGGGGGTTAATGGATGTTTCTCTTTCATCGATGTTTCTGTATCTCTATCCCTTTCCCTTCTTCTCTCTTTAAAATCAATTTTTTAAAAAAATTTGCTTCAGCCCTGACCGGTTTGGCTCAGTGGATAGAGTGTCCACCGGTGGACTGAAGGGTCCCAAGTTCGATTCCAGTCAAAGGCATGTACCTTGGTTGCGGGCACATTCCCAGTGGGGGGTGTGCAGGAGGCAGCTGATCAATGTTTCTAACTCTCTATCCCTGTCCCTTCCTCTCTGTAAAAAAGCAATAAAATATATTTTTTTAAAAACAAAAAACTTGCTTCAGTTTCCTGATAATAATACCTGCCTCATAAAGTTGAGAGGATTGAATGAGTTAATATATTAATGCATGTCTGGCATGTAGTAGTTAGTCCTATATAATAAAAGGGTAATATGCAAATAGACCGGTCGCTGTGACGTGCACTGACCACCAGGGGGCAGACATTCAATGCAGGAGCTGCCTCCTGGTGGTGAGTGTACTCCCACAGGGGGAGTGCTGCTCAGCCACAAGCTGGGCTGATGGCTGGTAAGCACAGCGACCGGCCTCCGTGGCAGCGCTAAGGATGTCCAACTGACGGCTTACTTCCATCAGTCAGACATCCCCCGAGGGCTCCCGGACTGCGAAAAGGTGCAGGCCGGGCTGAGGGACCCTCCACCCTCCGAGTGCACAAATGTTGTGCACCGGGCCTCTAGTATATAAATAATTGCTGATATTATAATTTTCAGTGTCAGCATTGTTGTTAATCTACATTTCCTTATCCATAATTGTAAAATCTAAAAAGCTGTGAAAACCAAAGGTTTGTTTTTTACTTTCAGAACTAATTTTAGGGTGAAATCTAATCTCCATTGATAGGCAATTTTACTACTTAATATGGACATTTATATTTTGCTGAAGAAATATTAATGTATTTTATTATATCGCACTGTCCTTGATGCCAGGGGCTGATGTAATTTGCAGCATTGTGTCTCAGATTTGAGAAGTTTTGTTTTTCTACAATACAATCCAGATACTTTTCTAAAATACTATAAAAATGTTACAGCAATGTCAAACTGTTACAAAAGTTTCTGAACACTCTTAATTTCCATAGTAATATAACAGATTAATGTCTTATTGTAGATTGATAACAGTGTACCACTTGGCACTGATAAACAGAAAAGGCTGAGTATCACTTAAACGTGCATAAACGCACACACACACACCTTAATCCCTTTGGATAAGAGTGAGGATATTGTTGTTCTTATTAAAATTATTGTCATCACTACATTCCGTACATGACTCTAAACCAGGTCCCTATGTCTTGTTTGCTTTAGGGTAGAGGAGACCAGAAGATGAAGGCTAGTCTGTTTTTCCAAGACTTCCACCTCCCAGTTGAAATTGATCAAGTTCTATCTAGTGTAAGGAGTGCTCTGCTTTACTGACTGACTGTTGGAGGCAGATGTCAGGACCAGAGTAGATACTCTAAGAAATGAGTGCCCTCCCCTTTTCTGATTAAGTTTTTAGCATGCAGTAAATGAAGTCTCCCTGCTTTTAAGTTATAGTTTCATAAGAAGAAACTTTCTGAATAATATTTTCATAACAGAATCCAAGTATTTCCTACTGACCAGTAACTTTTTAATTACATTGTGTGTGCGTCCTAAACTGGTTTGAACAGGTCAGTCACCACTGGGACTGGAGCAGAGTGGACGAGGGAAAGGGCACTAGAGATGAAGTCAGGGTGATGGGGCCAAATCACTAGGGCCTCTGTAGGTCATTCTAAGAACTTTGACTTTTACTCCAAGGGAAGCCACTGGCAGGTTTTAAGCTAAAGGGTAACATGATCTGCCTTATCTTTTAACAGGACACTAGCTGCAGCCTTTAGACTAAATTATGGGGCCCAAATTGGAAGCAGGGAACGGACCAAGAAGTAGGCACTAAAAAGGAAAAGTCAGTGATGTACCAGGGAGCACCGGCAACATTAGACTAAAAGGAGTTCCAGAAAGAAAACAGAAAATAGTGGGAAGGAAATGATCCGAAAAATGAAACAAGTTAGCCCAGAATTGAAGGGCACGAACTTCCAGGTTCAAAAGTCACAGTGGCCAGCACAATGAATGAAAGATGGCTCACATCGAGGCACAATTTGTTCATGAAATCACAACACCAGGGACAAAGAGAAGATCTTAAGAGCTGTCAGACAAAGAAAAGTTCAGAAATTACATATCATTGGCTTTTCAGTAGCAATGCCGGAAGCTAGAATACAGCTTTTCAAAATTCTAGGGTGAAATTACTTACAGTTTAGAATTCTGTAGTCAGCCAAAACAATACTGAGTGTGAGGGTTGCCAGTGTATTTCCTATGCACCCTGTCTCAAGACATTGCTGAAATACAAGTTTTATCAGAATGAGGAGTTCTAGACCAAGATAGAAGAAGAAAACAGAGTCCAGCATGGAAGGCACAGGGGACTCCAGAGTAAGGGTGGAGGCTGTCCCAGGATGAGAGCTTTGCCGCAGGCCTAGAAAGCAACATCCAGATTGGAGCAGATCAGCGAGCTCCAGGAAGGACATCTCTTACCAAACGGGACTGTAAATGGTTTAGGAGGTTTGACTACGTGGAGAACTGTACTAAAGGGTGGTTTACAGCAATCTTGAAGAAGTGAAGACTTAGATGTTAAAAGAGAATTAAACAAATGAGAAGAAGGAAATGATTAAGCCCAGAAAATAAAATGGAATCATAGTATCGTGGTATTCTTTGCATCGATAGAGAACAATATTTGAGTATTAAGAAAGAAAGGCTATGAGTACCTGAATGTGCTTAAGTCTTAATAGTCAGTATGTAACATTAAAATGTTACATCAAAATGAATCAAGGCCTATAATATACACATTCTTTTAAAAAATACTGAAATAAATATTAAAAGAAACGACCAAAAGGGTTAAAAGTGGGTGCTACTGCCCTGGTTGGTTTGGCTCGGTGGATAGAGCATCGGCCTGTGGACTGAAGGGTCCTGGGTTTGATTCCAGTCAAAGACACATGCCCAGGTTGCGGGCCTGATCCCCAGGGGCGGACGTGCAGCAGGCGGCCGATCAATGATTCTCTCTTATCTTTGATGTTTCTATCTCTCCCTCTTCCTTCCTCTCTGAAATCAATAAAAAAATACATTTTTTTAAAAAGTGGATGCTATTGGGGAACTAGACAACGCTAGGGAGGTGGAGCAAAGGATGACTATTTTCAGTTATAAGCCTGTTAGCACTTTTTATTTTCAACTAATAAGCATGTAATATTTTAATAAAAAAGAATTTAAAAAACATGAAAATAGCCTGGCTGATGTTGCTCAGTGGTTGAGTGTCAACACATGAACCAGGAGGTCATGGTTCGATTCCTGGTCAGAGCACATGCCTGGGTTGTAGATCGATCCCTACCTCTCTCTGAAATAAAAATGTATTTTTTTATAAAATGAAAATATCAGGTCATTGTTTTACTCTCTGGTGGCATGTCTCAAGAAGTTCTTGTAAAGACTGGTTTAACATTCATCTATTGCAAAAAAAAAAAGATTTTCTTTTTTATTTAAGGCTTTCTTCTAGGAAGTACTTAACATATTCCTTTCCTTAAAGCAACTGCTTTCCACTCGAGAAAGTATCTTTAGCCGCTGATGCTGTTTTAAGTAATGACATTATAACAGGTGTTTGTGTTGTATCTGTTGTGCTTTCTCACAGTAACACCCTTTGTCACCTTACTGGCCTCTGAATGCCTAGCACAGTTCTGTAATGGAAATAGGAATGTAGAAATGACCTTTAAAGGAAAGTGGGAGAGGATGACCCTTTCTAAAATGCCAAGTTGAGAATCTCTGGTGTTTGACAAATAGAGGCTGCACAGAGAGGAGATTGTAGGGGACAGCAAGTAGACAGAGTGAAGTATTAACACACAGGGATGGTATGAGGGGATGCAGGTCAGTTGGGACCAGATGAAAATGGACTCTGAATGCTTTGAAACTAATTTTGGAAACATTCTCTAGGCAGTCAGGAGTCAGAGAAGATTTTTAATGGCAGAAAAATGGCAGTTATCTAAACAAAACGTAAACTTTATATCCAGATTTGTACGTATTACAGCTATATACAAAATAAATAAATTGTCATAGAAAACAAACATGGAAAAGAACTCTCAAAATATTCAATACTGGTTGTCTCTGTCCTAGAACTTTAGGTGACTTTTTCTCTTTTCTATTAGTTCTGCTTTTCCAAAAATTTCTGTATTTGTGATTGCGAGGTAAAAATAAGTCATTATCATCACACCATTGTTTCATTGTGAAATCTGCCACATCCATGGCCTCATGCTTCCAGCTCTTTGTTTATTGAAAGGGTGAGTGTCCTAAGAACTTCCTCTTGTGAGAAAATATAAATGCTAACGAGGGCAGGAACTTCAAGGAAGCATCTGATCTTCAGCTTGGCCCTATCTTCCAACTTATTTTAGGATTGTTAAAGATTCACTCCAGTCAATCCAATCCCCAGCAGGCGGTCCTGACAATCCCCAGCCAGCTCAAACCGCTCAGTGTAAATGCATCTGGAGGTGTGCAGACCATACTGATGCCTGTGAATAAAGGTAAGTCCTTCAGCAGGGGCTGTCCTACTGTGGTTGTCTCCAGGTCTGTCGTGGGGGAAGTCCATATTCTTTCCGTTGGTGACTGCTCCCCCTCGCACAGCCTGCCTTTGGCTGTCGCATGCCCCCTGGCACCTTGAGCTCTAGAGCAGCGGTTGCCAACCTTTCGGACCTCGCGGACCACCGGTTGGCGACCGCCACTCTAGAGACCAACCCTAGGACTGACAGAAAAACCCAGATGGCCCATGGCTTCTAATAGCTGCCCATTTCTGAAGTTGAATAGAGGGGGAACACTGTAAGCATTTATGAGACTTCATAAATGGATTTTTATTTTCTTAATTTAATGACAGGCCCCCATTTCCACAGTTGATGGCTATGATTCAGTTACCCTAGTACTAATGGTAAACAGCCCACCTTGTCAAAATCACTATTAAAAAGGACCTTCATTTCTGTTGTACTCTGATTGTTTTGTGCTATTAGTCTAAATTGGGCTGTCGTCTGTTAGGTCATCCTCATTACAATAACTCCTATATTTCTTATATCCTCCCCTGCCCTTTCTTGCCTTTAGTGGTTCAGTCGTTTTCTGCCAACAAATCACCTACCATTCTGCCGGTGGCTGCCCCCACTCCAGTTGTCCCCAGCTCTGTTCCAGCAACTGTTACGAAAGGTATGTCGTTTCTCACAGTATATCTGCCCTCAGGTTTTATGCAAGACATTAATGAGTCCCTTGGGTCTACAACCCAAATATTTTTCAGCATCTGTGGATCAGCCACCTCAAAAATGCTTACTGTTTACATATAGACTTGACATTGAGGGAAGCATAGAGATGCAGCATCATTTCTGCCCTTCAAGAAGGTGTAATCATGTTGAAGAGGGTTGATTGAGATAGATAGTAAGTAATGAGTGATAGATGCAGCCTAAGTGGATTCTGGAATATTTCAATCTAGGATGTCTGATCAGGATTGGTGGGTGTGGAGGGGGATAGGACTTTGTATGGACATGGATTGTCACCTGGATTTTAAAAGAGTGAAGCCTTTGTAGCTGTGGAGAGGTCAGGGCATGCCGGGTTAAGGGGACAGTAGAGACAGACCCACGAGACCCAAGCTAACAGTTCTCCCCTTGTCTGCTGACTGTGAGGACAGGCGCCATCTCAGGCCCCCAGCTGTGTCCCTACCACAGCTGCTGCGGCACTTCCCGCACTGGTTTCCACGGAAGGGCTTCTGTTTCTGCCTGCACGTGTCCTCCCATCATCGCTCCCTAACAGCTCTCTCTTTGTTGCTCTTCCCTTGTAGTGAAGACTGAACCAGAAACTCCCGGACCAAGCTGCCTCCCTCAGGAGGACCAGACAGCAGTGAAAACAGAAGAGAGCTCTGAGCTGGGGAACTATGCTATTAAGTAATTATTTCCGTCCTCTCTAAGGGAGTTGTGCTTTGAATGTTTTTCTGAAACTTAAAAAACCATGCCTGGGACAGTTGAGTATGTGTGGAGTTGTGGGTGTGTATTGTGAAGCCCCTTGCTGGGTGGAGACCTGTCCGGGTGGTGATCAAGCATTGATGCTCAGCTCCCGAGTCTCCATTTTACACATTGATGGGCCTGAGGCATCACCTACCTTACCTGTTGTCTCCGGAGCCTCAGGTGGAATTACAGACCTCCCTCCAGCGAGCTTGCCAGCATGTGTATACTTTGCACATGATGTAATTACTCAGGTGTGTACACATTTTTTTGTCCAAGTACCCACGTACCTGCCTAAACAGCTGCCTTTTCATGGGCCATACGCACTCATTGCTTCTTCTAAAAACACGTCATGCCCTGGCCGGTGTTGTTCAGTGGTCGGAGCATCAGCCCATGCACCAAAGAGTCGATTCTGTGTCAAGGGCACATTCCTGGGTTTGGCAGGTTTGGTCCCTGGCCCTGGTCAGGGCATGGCGGGGAGAGGCGAGGCGATGTTTCTCTTCTCCCCACGCACCCCCCCCCCCAAAAAAAAAAAAACTCTGAAAATCAATGAAAAACATATCCTCAGGTGAGGATTAACAACAACAAAAAAAACTTCACATGATTTTCCAATTTCCAAATCGGTACCCACCTCTGACCACATATTTTGATGTATCTCAGGCTGCTGGGGACAGTAGAAAATTAGTCATTTTCACATGATAGTAGACAGCTTGTGAACTGGAATAATGCTAAGACAGGCATTTTTATTACAGGATTTTCTGTTCTAGTGGCAGTCACCATACAAAAAGGTTATGTGGCTATTTACAAATATAAGTAAAATAATGTCTACTATTTACACAATTTGCCATTCCTGGGGTCTCTTCTGTTTATTTAGTCTGTTTTCTTTTTAAGCATAGAATGATCTTTTATAAAGAAGGGTGTCTATGGAAGGAAAGACTGCCCGTATAATTAGTTTAGTTTTCCTCAGAAAGGGGGAATAGGTATATAAATTTATGTGTATATATGGCTAGAAACTGTTATATGCATTTACAACCTCAATTTTCTTTTATCCTTCTCAGGATAGACCATTTAGAGACTATCCAGCAACTCTTAACGGCAGTAGTAAAGAAGATCCCATTAATCACTGCAAAAAGTAAGACACTTTTTAAAAGCTGTGAACTACTTGGGATATTGAGTCAACATAATCACTTGTACAGTAATTAATACTGCGGTGGTTATTTTAGAGGTTTAGCTACAGCTATAGCTCATTTACAGGGTTTTAGAATTCGTAGTATCTTGATCAACTAGTTAGTGTTTTACTGTCTTTAGTATTTGACCTGCAAGAGGAATTTTTCACATTTTTTGTATATAAATCATTAATCTGTTATGTATATCATTAAAGCTGCATTCGTTTTTAATATTTATTTATAAGGAAATAAATTAACATTTGCCTACAGTGTGCCACACTCTGCAGGCTCATTGCATTTACTGTCTTATTTAATCAGTCTCTTGTGGGATGTCATCTCTGTTTACAGATGAGAAAATCGAGGATAGTAAAATTAAGAAACCGCACAAGGTCACTAGCTGTGGGTGGTGAGGTAGGCTGCAACCCCAGTTCTGTTTGACTCCAAGGCCACTCATCCTCCCTCCTCCACTCACTGTTGCTCACTGCGAAATGCATGATTGTCACGACCTCCAGCAGCGAGGGCTGCCCTGTCGCTGCCATTGTTTGCCAGACTGAATCGCTGGCTTCTCAGCACAGGTGTTCTGACAGAGTAACAGCCTCACTGAGGGGCAGGCTGCCTGTGATACTTGGGCAAGATCACCCTGAACAGTTAGAGGGAAGGGATGGAGCACATGATCATATTATATTCATGCAAATATGAGAATGGTAGGCCAACTACAGACCACCCTGCTCATTTTATTCTAACTGTAATAACAAAGAGAGTATCTTTTTTTCCTTGGTTGAAGTTCAAAGGGTCATTTTGAGGTAGTTCAAAGTATACTTTCAATAACATGTTCCTAACCCAGCAGGAAAAAATCACTCAAAAAAACTTAAAAAAAAAAATTTAGGTACAAATACCTCAGAATATTAGAGCTGGAAGGCAGTTCAGAACCATCTTTCCCAGCAGTCTCGTCCTCCAGATGAGAAAACTGGAGCCCAGAGAGGTGACCGTCAGGTCCCCCAGCCACGAAGCTAAGGGCACGGCCAGAGCCACGTCTCGGGTCGTCTGGCTCCTGGAGGAGTTTTATTTCCACTTATTTTAATAGCTTCAGCCAGTGGATTACCTCTCTCTACCAAAGAAGCTGGCTGCCCACCGAAGGGTGTTGTTTTGAGTGCACACGAATGAGATGCCTTCTCTCCTAAGGAGAAGCATCTGAACTTGCCCGGTAAGGAACGTACTTCCATGAGGAAGTCTAAAGAAACTTTGAGACATGCTTCCAACAAATAAGACTTGAATTAAATCGTGGTTTTATTCAGAGTTTGCTGGATCTGTGCCTTCTAGGTGAGGATGCCAGCTGTTTTTCTGCGAAGTCTGTGCAGCAGTATTATGGCTGGAACATCGGAAAGAGGCGAGCCGCCGAGGTAATCCTTGTCTACCGCGTGCATTCTGGCCGCGTCCATAAGCCTTGTCATATGGACCAGTGATAAAACGTGAAGCATATTTTGTTAATATTTGATGATAGAATCTTTTCCTCAGTTACATATCTTGTTCTTCAAGACTTGTAGCTAGCCTTTGAAAGGTCCAATTTCTTTTTCTTTTCTTTTTTTCTTTTTTGCATTGGTAAACATTTTTACAAAATTCTTTAATGAATTTCAGTATATTAAAATTCAGTCAAGTGTTTATTACTCCAGTGCGGCAGCTACTATGCCAGACGGGGGTTATGAGGAAAGAGGGTGTGCAAAGGCATGCTTGGGAGCTATGAGAAGGTCATTGCAAAGGGTTTGGGGGAGGTTGGAGGAGAGGAAGTGGTAGATATTAGGTTGAGAACAGGTGACTTGTAGGCCAAACTTAAACTTAGGAGAGCCATTTTATATTATAAGCATTAGGTAAAAGTTCTTTCCCCTTTTTTTAAAATTGAGGATTAACACAATCAGATTGTTTACTTTAGAAAAAAATGATTCTAACAAGTTAGCAGGGTGATTTTACAATTGGGTGATTTGTTTGAATACTAAGTTGAAGAATTTGGTTATGATTTTAAAAAAAAATTTTTTTTAAGTGGCAAAGAGCAATGACAATGCGAAAGGTCTTACAAGAAATACTGGAGAAGAACCCAAGATTTCACCACCTGACGCCCCTGAAAACCAAGCACATTGCTCACTGGTGTCGCTGCCACGGCTATACCCCACCTGACCCCGAGAGCCTGAGGAGCGACGGGGACTCCATTGAGGACGTGCTGACCCAGATCGACAGCGAGCCAGGCAAGCCTTCAGGGGAGCAGCCTGAGGCCTGTTCCCATGGCACACGCTCATCTCTTCCAACCCCTGCAGTTGCCTAGGACTCCACAAGTTACTGTGGAGAACAGGAGCCTTTGCTCACTTCTGACCCCGTGACCCCGCCCTCCCCTAACACAGCCCCTAGAGAACTGTTTATGCCCAGGTGCCGTGTTCTGTCCCGGGTCATACAATAGGCACGCACTGTGTGTTCAGGAGTGTCCTCCTCAGCACCATTTCTTCTTGGAAGACTGTGCTAATCCACCTCCTTCCCTCCAGGCAGAAGTGACTTCTTCCTTTGTGACCTTATAACCCTCCCGGATGGGTCCAGTCTCCTTGAATCTGGGGACACTGCCTTATCTGTCACTTCATCTGCAGACATGGCTAGGAGTGTACCACCCAGCGTTGGAGGGGAGGCACAGACGTAAACAACTAACAGTGTTGCAGATAAAATGAATTGTTTTATGATAAAATATAAGCAGCTGTGTTGTTGTAGGGGTGAGGGGTCAGGGCCTAAAAGATATATTGGGAGAATATTTTGAGTCTCACCTTAAAGAGTAAGAAAGGTTGCTTCTGACTGATGTGGCTCAGCGGTTGAGTGTCAACCTATGAACCAGGAGGTCACAGTTCATTCCCGGTCAGGGCACATGCCTGATCCCCAGTGGAGGGCATGCAGGAGGCAGCCAATCAATGATTCTCTCTCATCATTGATGTTTCTATCTCTCCCTCTCTAAAATCAATTTAAAAATATATATTTTTAAAAAAGAATAGGAAGAGTTGTTTTCTCCCCCAAACCCCATTTCTGTAGAAAAACAGAAGTTCTGCCTCCTCGTCTGAGGGAACCTGGAGCACAGGGAGGGTGGGTGGGGTCCTTTAAGACTTAGTGCAAGTCTCTTTTCCTCCACGCAGCTTTCCCAAGACCCCAATGCAGGACGGCCTCTCCCTGCTCTGATCTCTAGCAGCACTTAATACAGAGCCTGGAGAGTTTGTCATATTTATGTAGCTAAGCTCTCGAGGGCAGAGACCATGTTGGTTACTTCTGTGCTTCACTGGTAGTAAATAAGGCATGATGCTCCACATATAATGGGGTTCCCATTAATGTGACTGATTAATTGTGGGTGCCCAGTCTATAAAGCAGAAGCAGCCAGGAGCAGGGTGCTCCACCTCATCCCGTGGCTGGTCTGACCTCGCTCATCCATAGGGTGAAAGGGATGCACTGGAAGATGCCTAGCGCCTCCGCTGGCTTGAAGTTCTAATGCTCTTGTTACATCTTGTATAAATGAGCTCAAGAGAGACTGGCTGTGAGGTGTACCTGAAACGATAGCAGCACTTCTCTCTGAGCAGTGAGAACATGGGTGATGGTCATTTTCTTCACTGTACATGTCTAAATTTTCCACCTTTAAAAACATGAAAAAAATTAGTCATTAATATTTGCGGGGTGAGGAGATGGTCTAGTTTTGGTGGCATGAGGCAGAATTATGTGCTGGCCGTGTCATCTCAGGGTGCCTGTTCTGCTTGTCGACCTCATGAGTTACTAGTTCTGCTAATCACAGAGCCATCGAGTTTTAGGGCCAGGCGCTCAGTTCCCTTACTCTTCTCGGTCTCAGGCCGTTGGTCTTTCGTCACCACAGCTGTTCTAAGACTGATCCCCTCTCCTTTAGAGTGCCCGTCGTCGTTCTCCTCTGCCGACAGCCTGTGCCGGAAGCTGGAGGACCTCCAGCAGTTTCAGAAGAGAGAGCCGGAGAACGAGGAGGAGGTGGACGTCCTCAACCTCTCAGAGCCATTGCAGATAAACATCAAAAAAGAGCAAGAGGAGAAGCAGGAAGAAGTGAAATTCTACCTGCCACCAACACCGGGGGCAGAGTTCATTGGCGACATCACACAGAAGGTAGGGGCTGCGGCTTGTGGTGCCTCGAGATCACAAACCAGGTGCTCAGTGCTCGGACATTCACCTGATAAACCCGGGCTCTGTTCCCTTGGGCAAGAAGTTAATCACCCGTGAGAAGGGTGCTTGTTGAGTGTGGAATTAAAGCAAAGGCAGTAGATTTTGTTATTTTTCATCTCCTTTTTGCTCATTTGCCTCAGTAGCAACACCTTTCCCTCATGAGGGAGGCATGTCATAATATTTCCAAGTCAAACTTTAGAGCGTGAGCTTCCCCTCGCATTCCCATAGCCCCCGGGGCTCTGCCTGCCGTGCACATGCACCTGATGGCACAGGAGAGCAGTCGTCCCCTTTGAGGAAACTCGGCAGCTGTCCAGCATCTGCACCTACAGTTACTCAGGACCCACAGTGAAAAGCAGTGTGTTGTCACTTGCAGGAGGAAATGAAAAACGCAGCCAGGCACTGTTTCCAAGTACTAGTATCTCTGCATCACCCTTTGCAGACAGCGCCTTAGGCTGAGTCCAGACTTTCCAATGTTTTGATCCCACTGTCGGGATTCATGGCATATCCTGATCACGGTCTCCCATGAAGGGGATGTGGGGGTGGATGTGGGATTATAATAGCATTTTTAACCATCACTTAGAATCATGAGAAATGGGGTATCTTATTCCAACTGGACATCTCCTTGGGTGCCAGAGAAATGTGCTTTGTTTAAAGCGGCTGTTCTCTGTGCAAACAGGAGCTAATGCTTCCGTTGGCTCTTCCAGATTGGGATCACCCTGCAGCCCGTGGCGCTGCACAGGAACGTGTATGCGTCGGTGGTGGAGGACATGATTTTAAAGGTGGGTGCCTGCTGGCAGCAGAGGGCCCGGCAGGCGGGCAGGCTGGATGGGTGGCAGGCTGTTGAGGGTAAGGGACAAGGACAAACAGAACCGAGATGACGAGGTTTTCTTCTGTGTTTTGTTGTTGTTAATCCTCACCCGAGGGTATTTTTCCATTGGTTTTTAGGGAGTGGAAGGGATGGGGAGAGACAGAAAGAGAAACATTGATGTGAGACACATCGATTGGTTGCCTCCCATATGTGCCCTGGCCTGGGGCTGGGGATCGAGCCTGCAACTGAGGTACGAGGTACATGCCCGTGACTGGAATCAAACCTGGGACCCTTCAATCTATAGGCCAACACTCTACCCACTGAGCCAGACCGGCTAGGGCCACAAGTTTTAAGATTTCTCACCGTATTCAGGCTTAAAGTTTTCTCTTTTTTTGTCTTCGGACTTTTAAGTGAAGTTAAGTATGGTTCTTCTAAGTGTAAACGCATCTGCAATAAGAGTTCCTTTCCTGACGTCACTGATGTTTTTAGTGTTATTCCAAGTGCTTTTTCAGCCGTTGGAGGTGAGAGTCGGTGCTCTCTCTGCTTCAGGAGGTGACCAAGGCAGAGCCTTGGGTGTCCTGCACAGGTCACACAGCGGAGAAGTGGCCACCACTCTCCCAGCCCCACCCGGGCTCAGCTGGTCCTTCCCTGCTGTGTCCTTCCCGCAGCAGAGGATGCCAAGTAACCCGCCCCTTGTTTCCTTTAAAAGCAACTTCTGATGAATGAAAGTCACCCCATTCCATTTCTGAGTCGTGGCGTCTATCATTGTGGCCTACTTACTGTGTGTGGCCTGTTATTCCCACCTTTAATTTTTCCTTGAGGACTCTTGACCCTTAGGTACAGTTTCCCAGGCGTAGGGTACGGGCTGGGGTCGGATCTAGCCCTTCCTGCCTGCGAGCAGGTGGCCGTTGCGAGAGTAACAGCGTGTTCTGTTGCAGGCTACAGAGCAGCTGGTGAGCGACATCCTGAGGCAGGCCTTGGCGGTCGGATACCAGGCAGCATCCCACAACAGGTACGTTCTCTGCAGTCGGTGGTGTCAGGCCTGCAGATCCTTCCTGACAGTTCAGTTGCTCGTTAAGATGTTTTATACTTAAGTCAGTCCAGGAAGAGATGGAGGTGTCCGTGCCTGGAACATTCTCAGAGGCAGGCAGACTCCAGGTTCTAGTTGGTTATTTTGAGAAAACCTGTTGGTGGTGGAAGCTCAGCTTTGCCGAGTCTGCACCTGCCCAGTCACTGCTCCGTGCATACCGTTCAGTAGGGCTCTGCTATGCTCCAGGGTCGGACAGTTACCAGCTCTTTGCAATTAAAGATAACAGTGTCCATTATATGTCAGACTGGGGCCTGGCATCCATATATTACCTGATTTTTATTTTTTATTTTTTTTTCATTGCAAAACCCATAGTCCCCTTTTGGAAATTGGGAAACCTGGCTTTGTAAGGTGATCTTCCCTGGCTTTTCCAACACGTCCCTGATAACCTAGAGGCAGACCCAGAGCTCTCTGGCTGCGAAGCCCACTCGCAGGCTCACCACGAGCTTGCTGCCGCTCTAATTATAAGTAATTGGGACACTGAATTTTGCTCTTTTTCTGGGCCCTGAAAGAATGGTAGGCAGGCCCTTGGTCCACATCCTCGCACTCCTTTCAGAGGAAGCAAACATTTTATCCCATTGTGATCAAGTTGTAAGGGTGCCTGCGGACAGACGTAAAGAGGCCTGTCAGAGGACGAGGTCAGACTTCACAGGAAGGCGGCATCGGGCACAGAGGCGTTCTGGTGATCCGCTTCCTGTCCACTTGAAGTCCAGGAGCAGGCTGAGCGCCTGCTGGGCCCCTGCCCGCCCCCTGGCCTGATCGTGGAGATGAGGGGGACTGGTGCTTTTGATGAGAACATTTGACATCACACTTGGCCCGGCAGGACTCCATCTACCATCTTCCCAAGAGACAGGCACTGAGGCCCAGAGCTCTGTGGTACTTTGGCTCAGCTCTCAGTCTGCGAAGACTGAGCCACAAAATACCATTGTTCTGCGCTGCACTGACGTCCTTTTTCTCAGTCCTCAGCATCTTTTTCTTAATCATTCAACCAGCTTTTTGAAGTCCATCTCATACCTGTGGCTGGGAAGTCAGATGTGAGCCCTAAATAGGGCTGAGTAAAGTGGGTAGCCAAACCTTCACCAAAGTTTTAAAAAATTAATAGGAAAGGAGAGAGAATGCCCCTGGCCACTACCCAAGAGGCCCTAAGTCATGCCTTGTCACTCACCATTATCCCCCCACCAGGGCCTGTGCAGGAGATGGCCCTTTAGATAAATGAGTAGATACTTGAAAGAATTGCACCTAACAGCCTTTGTTTTTTGGACCAGGATTCCCAAAGAAATTACAGTGACTAATATTCACCAGGCCATTTGCAACATTCCTTTTCTGGACTTCCTCACAAACAAACACATGGGGATACTGAATGAAGATCAGTGAGTGGAATGAAGACACCCCTAGAAAAGCAGGATCTGTAGCTGGATCCGAAGCTTTGAACTATGAATACTCTTCTGTTCGGGGAAGGAGGTCGTCCGGGCCTCAGAATGTCATGGTTAACGCACCGTTCCCTCCACCGAATTCAGCGCAGCACCAGAGTGTTCAGTCCCAGGTCAGATCCCGTTAGGACACAGGCTTCCTGGTTCCGGGGTGAAGCTGTGGGTGCATGCTGTCAGCTTGCATCTGTCCACTCTCTGTAAAGCTCACTGGAGGGTCCAGAGCTGGGCCAGGCCTGTGTATCAGGTCCTTCTCCCCGTGGGGCGTCCTCAAGAGGGCACCTTGGGCCTGATTCTCCCTCCAGGAGGAGAACATGAGTCTGGCAGGCCAGAGATTTCACCCATTCTGTGAGCTGGGTTATAGGCAGCCCAGCGGTTACCCTGGCAACACCTGGAGGACTAGGCTCAGCACTCGGCGGGTGGCCACGGTGTGGAGAATTGGCACTCGGCCCACGTGCATCGGTCACAGGATGCGGTAATGCTGTGCGGGAAACAAAGGCCCGAAGGGTGCAGCCTGAGCAGAAGTGTTACTTGATGGAGCACGGGAGCATCACTACCTACCGCCAGTCTGAGAGAGGAGGGATGACAAGTCACAGGCAAGGAGCAGTACATTCCGGCATTGGTCTGGGAAGGTTCGACTATAACCAGGAGCTCTCAACGTGTTCAAAGAGACAGTGCCCGCAAAGGCCGGCTCCCGGCAGGCTCGCACGGCTTCGCCTGTGTGCCAGGCAGCGAGCTGGTGCCACCGTTCTCGGGTCACCCAGGCTGCACCAGGCTGACCGGCCAGCGGGAGCACTCCTGCGACAGCCCCGCCAGGACTTCTGTCCTCGGGTGGGTTCCATGTCCCCTTCTCAGTCAGGTTTTTGCAAGAAGGAAAGTGTTTCAAAGAAACGCTTGTGAGTGCCTTAAAGGTGGAGAAATGACTGCTGAAGCCGAAAGACAGGGCTACCTGCTCAGCAGTGAGAAAAGACGGTCAGTGAGGAGGAAGGTAGCTCTGTACCTGGAAGACGTCCAGTTCCATTCAAGGTCCCAGGCTTCCTCACAGTCTGTGGAAGTAATGAGTTTATTCCCAGTCAGGAAGCTGCCCGAAGACAGTGTGAAACCTGTGAGTCAGGGTCAACGGAACGTACCTAGGCAGCATAATTTGTGTTTTCTGAGTCCTGCAGATGTTTGTCAGGAAAAGAAGGTGGGGAGGTGACACCATGAGAAATCTACCCACTTTTATTCAGCATCTGAGGATTGCAAATGCAGGAGGACGTCTGTTCAGAAAGGCAAGGGTGCCCCCTGGCTTGGTGGTAAATAGGTAGTAAAGGCCCAGCTAGTCACACACGGATGGGGTGTGGGCAAGTGCGTGGGTTCGTTCAGCAGTGGACTGTGACAGCCACTAAATGATTTAACAGCCCCCACATGTCTGTATTTGTATCATAATGTGTAATATAATTGTGTAACAAATACCTACAATAAATCTTTTAGTATTTGTGATGGGTTTTCTGAATTTGAATCACTACACTGTGGTCGAGTTCTTCTTACATTACGTTAGGAAGAGCCAGGGTGGGGCAAACATATAGGTATTTGTGTTAAATTCTCCCTCTTCTTTCCAAAAAAAGAACATGAGGCTATCTGTGCAAGGTAAAGGATAACAGCTACGTGTCAGAAAATTTTGGAAGATCCATGTTGACACTGGACACACTGATTTCTTTTTTTTTTTTTTTTTTTTGGACACACTGATTTCTGACAGCTCAAGGCAAAGGAAAGCTGCTGCCAGAGCTCAGAGCCTCCTCACAGCCACATGGGGAGGGAGCTGGCAGGAGAGAATTGTCTGTACTGAGGTCTTGAGGAAGTTACTCCTGAGACCGTCCGGCATGACCATCTGCTATCATAATGGCTAAAAACTACAGAAATGCAGAACATTTCAGAATGACCACTCTGTCCACCCTTCCTGAAATAAGGCTTGGAGAGCCCTTCCTTCGCCGGGAGGAGGCTTTGTGACAGGCCAAGCACAGAGCTTTCTAGGGACCGGACCTCACTAGTGTCGACCTTCAGGGAGCTGAACGGCCGGAGGAAGGGGAGCAGGGGCGCTGCTGGGCTCCCTTCCTGGATGTTCCCTCAGCCACAGAGGCTTGACACAGGCGTCACCTCACTGAGCACTCCCTCCTGCTGGTGGAGGGACGTGGCCAGCTGCAGGGCCAAGGCTTCCTCAGAAGCTGCTTTTCGTCGTTTGGCCCACGACCCTGGCGTTACTGCCGGTACGGAAGTGTTAGTGTTTGAGTTTGAGGCGGGTTTCTGAGTTGGAAGCACACAGAGCGGTACTTGCTCTGAATGACCAGCTGAAAGGACCGCGGGGCTTCCCTCCGCGGGGCCCCTGGGTCACCTCCCAGCTGCTGAGGCGCCGGCGGCAGGGCTGACCTTGCTTGTGGAATCAGGAATACTGAACTCTTCCTTCTGGCTGACGTTAGCTCACAGATTGAACTGTTTTTTATTTTTAAAAACTTTTCTCTTTACAGAATTAATACAAAAGTGCTTATTATATAGAAACTTTAGTAAATATAATGAGTAAAAAATTTAAAATTACCCGTAAATCTGCATCTTAAGGATAACTACCATTAATATTCCAATGCATTTTTCTTTGTCAATGTATATTACATATGTGATTTGGGACCACATGGTTGAGACTGTTGTCTCAATTGCCTTTTTTTTTTTTTTACTTTTTTAAAAGTATATTTTTATTGATTTCTGAAAGGGAGGGGGGGAGAGAAACATCAACAATGAGAGAATCGTTGATCACCCGCCTCTTGCATGCCCCCTACTGGGGACTGAGCCTGCAACCTGGGCATGTGCCCTGACTGGGAGTTGAACCCTAACCTGGTTCATAGGTAGACACTCAACCACTGAGCCACACCAGCCGGGCTCAGTGGCTTCTTAAGTCCACTCCAGTAACAAGGTTAGGCCTAAGACCTAGAGCCAGTGGGAGGAAGTTCCTTCAGAACCCAGATGTCCTTCTAATTAATGAAGTCTGGTTAGGAAGGTTGTCAGGTTGGGGTGTTCGAAAAGCTCTGTTCTAGTGCAATCCAAAAAGGTCTCTGGGCGTGCACGCATGCCAGCTCGAGGCAGGCTCGGGAGGGAAGGGCACCGAGCTGTGCCGGGGGGAAGGGCAGGTCTCAGTGGGAGGGACTGTGTCGGCATGGGGGAGGTGGAGCAAAGCTGCACGAGAATCGAGCTGCTCCCTGAGAAACGGGGAGGGTGCTAGGGTAGGAAAGAATTGTTACAACGCTGCACTCCGCTTACTGTCCTAAGTCCCCTGCACATAAGCCCAGACTCTTAGCCAGGTCGGGGGGTTAGCCTCACTTTGCAGATGAGGAAACGGGAGCTTAGACTGCTCACAGCTAGTGAAGGGAGAAGTCAAGATCTGAGTCCAAGACTAGCTTCAAAGACAGTTGTTTACCTAGGCTCCCGGGAGTGGGGGCACGTGGGGGAGCTAAATGTGGCGGCAGGTTGGTGGGTTTTGTGAGAGGCTGCATGTATCACGGCGTGGACTGCAGGGTTCTCGGGCTCAGTGAGCCTCGGTGTGTCAGCTGCAGCCGGGAGACATTCAGGTCTTATTTTTTTAAATTTTTTGTTTAAAAATATATTTATTGATTTTTTACAGAGAGGAAGGGAGAGGGGATAGAGAGTTAGAAACATCGATGAGAGAGAAACATCCATCAGCTGCCTCCTGCACACCCCCTACTGGGGATGTGCCCGCAACCAAGATACATGCCCTTGACCGGAATCGAACCGGGGACCTTTCAGTCCACAGGCCGACGCTCTATCCACTGAGCCAAACCAGTTTCAGCCATTCAGGTCTTATCAAGAGGAGGATGAAGGAAACTAGGAGAAGGTGCTCATTTATAATTAAAGAAATAAACAAAAAATTGAAATACCTTATTTTTGCGTTTTAGTAAAATCTGAAACTGTTCCATTAATCTGTTAATTTCCCACCGAATGCCCAGCAGGCAGTCTCTTCTTTTAGAAACATCTAATGTGCAAACCAGTGAAGTCTGAAATAATAGAACCCTTTGTGTCCGCATATGGCTTGGTTTTCCCTTTAGAATGGTTCTCGGAGCATTTCCGTTGCTGGAATGAGGGGAAGGGCTATCCTACCAGAGCTGCACCTCTGAGGGGTCACTCCCTTTGCAGCCTGAGCTAAAACAGCCCACCTCCACCCTGAGGGGCTTCTAAGACCCTAACGTCGCCTCTTGTGGCTTAAATAGGTGCTCCAGCCTGGAGTCCCCCTCGGGCCGGAGAGAGAAATCCAAAGGGAATCCTTGTGCCTTCTTACCAAGCTGACCTGGGCTGTGCCTCCAACCAAAGATGGGACATGAGCTCCTTCAAGGGCTTGAAAGGGCTGCTGTGCAAAGGGGACCAGGCTTGTTCTCCACAGCCGCACGGGCTGGGATTTTAAAGGGAAGGGAGTTCCAAGACAAAATGAGCTGCCACCTCAACAGGCAGGGAGCTCCCTGTCCCTGTAGCAGGGCAGGCTTGAGAATAAAGGCGGGTGTAGATGACACTTGAAGGACTTTCAGGGAATGAAGCTAATACTGCAGTCTTTAAAAAAAAAAAAAAAAAAAAAGGCTAAAGGCTCCCAGCCGGTGTGGTTCAGTGATTGAGCATCTACCTAGGAACCAGGAGGTCACATTTCAATTCCCAGTCAGGGCACATGTCCGGGTTGTGAGCTTGATCCCTAGTAGGGGGCGTGCAGGAGGCAGCCGATCAATGATGTTCATCATTAATGTTACTTTCTCCCTCTCTCTGAAATCAATACAAATATATATCTTAAAAATAATAACATTAAATTTAAAAAAATTTTTAAAAAGTTCCCAACCATGGCTGGGTAGCTCACTTGGTTAGAGCATCATCCCAATACGCCAAAGTTGTAGGTTCGATCCTTTGTCAGGGCACATACAAGAAACAGCCAGTGAGTGCATGAATGGGTTAGAACAGCAAGTTGATGTTTCTCCCTTCCTCTCTCTAAAATCAATAAATTTAAAAATTAAAAAAGAAAGCTCTTAATTCTTAGCCAGTGTGGAGGGTAGTTCCCTTCTGGTTATCAATATGTTAAGGGGTAAACTGGAAGTAGTAGTAAAATGTGGGGCTCAGCAACCTTCCACAAGGTAAATGGCATTTGTTCATTCAATACTTCAAGCACTCATCCCAAGAAATTCTTTGTTAAAAACGAAAGGGTCGCCCTAGCCGGTTTGGCTCAATGGATAGAGCGTTGGCCTGCGGACTAAAGGGTCCCAGGTTCAATTCTGTCAAGGGCACATGCCTGGGTTTCGGGCTCAATCCTCAGTAGGAGGCGTGCAGGAGGAAGCCAATCAATGTTCTCTCATCTTTGGTGTTTCTATCTCTCCCTCTCCCTTCCTCTCTGAAATAAAAAAACAAAACAAAAAACACGTAAGGGTAATCTTGGCCATAAAGAAACTATGTCTTTAAAATTGAAACCCTGTGATTGATACTGTTTCTTTTGGCAACTTCTTCCTGGTAATTCTGAATCACATGCAGGTGATAACCTAAGGTTTCTTGTACAGCTTGATCATGTGGGACCATTTGTAGGAACATCCAAGAACGCTACCTTGGGTTACCGCAGGTTGTAAGTTACCATGCAGCCGGAAAACAGCGGGCATGACTGGCTCTTTCAGGGACCTGCTGTCCATATGCCTCAGCGCCCCGGGCCAGTTCAGTTCACAACAGAATTGATCCTCGAGTTCTTCCGGTTTAAAAATAAGGGTGGCAATTAAAAGATCGGAAGCCGTCCGCACCCTTCCCGAGGACGGCCGCGGTCCAGAGCTGGGCTGAGTGGTGCCATGTCCTTCAGCGCCAGGCCCGCAGCCCGGTGGCAGCTGGGGGAGTGCGCCCCAGGGTGAGAAGGCGGGAGCCGTCCCAGACTCACCCCGTTTCCAGCCGCTGGCACTCTGCTCGGTGGGAGTCACACGTTGAGGATCCGGGGAGCCGGAGCCTGGAAGATGGCTGAGGGGTTAGGAGAGAACGTCTTCCTCACCTCAGGGACCTGAAACACGAGAGGTGGCACAGATCAGTGGGCCTCTCCCTCCACCTCCCCTCCCGTAGCTCCGGAAAAGTTCCCTCCTCTCGGCCCCCCTTTGTCCTCTGCGAGTTAAAGCTACCAACCTGAAGGGTCCGCGGGGAACCTCCACAGTGGGTGGGGTCCCTGCTAGGTCAGATGTGGCATACGACCTTCCCTTCTGCTCCCTGAAGCCCCTGGGCGGAATCGTCCCCACCTCCCTCCCATTTCCACAGGAATGCCTGTCACTACTGCCGAGCGGTCAAAGGTAAGACTGGGACTCAGGCGGCAGAGACACCTGCTCACCAGAGAAGCCAGCACTGGGGGACACCACCTGGCCAGTGCAAAGGACCTTGGGTTTCTGTTGATTGAGAGACCACTAGGCGCTCAGGCACTGCTGCCCCAGCCGTAATGCCATTTACACCCTGCAACCTAACCCCTAGTCCCTAACCTGGGGTTGAGGGGGTGGGTGGGGAGAAAGGCCTGTTCCCACAGGCCCTGCAGCGCTGGCTCAGGCTGACCTGGAAGGCGGCCCCGGGGCGGCCGTCCCATCCCGAGCTGTGGGTTGTGATCACCGTGGTCGGTTTCGCCTTTGTGGATCGTGACGGCTTGACTCCCGTCCAGGGCTGGAATTCCTGTCTGGAACAGAGACCAGGGTCACAACCTCACAGGGTCAGCCGCCGCCTCCCCCGCTCCTGCAGGGGCGCTGCCCTGGCCCGCGCTCGGTGGAGAATCCCGGCCATGCCCCCTGCTGAAATGCTGCTTCGGCTCCGGGGCTCCTCCCTCACAAAAGCTAGTTGCAGAGGAAATGCGCTGCCCAGGCACCGCCACTTCCTGGAGGAAGCGCGTCTGGCTGACCCGCCCTTCAGTTCTGAGTGCTCCACCTCCACCGCGGAAGTGGCTCACCTGACCCCCAAAGGAAGTAGCAGCAGAAACTTAACTCTCAGGTTGCAGGTGAGCAACTGGCTGCGGCTGCGCGGAGTTAGGAAAGAACTTGGCGCTTGCATCTTATTCGTCCCGGACCGCCCACAGCTGGTGTGCTGGGCCCAGGAGACAAACCAGCCCCAGCCCTCCCCGCCGGTGCTCCTGGTGTTGTCTCCGGGACGCCTCCGAGGGCCCCAGAGGCCCAGCGCCAGGGAAGGATGCTCCCTCCCCGCCCAGCACTGAGGCCCTGGGTCAGGAGGTGCCGGCCTGGAGAGCCCAGCACAGCGAGTCCTCCGCACCTGGTGGCCAGTGAGAAGGAAAATAAGGCTCAATGTCACTTTTAGTTAACAGTTTGTCTTAACTCCTGCAAAAGACAATAATCATAGTGACCATCGCAAAACCTACAAGATGGTCTGGCTCTTTTGCAAGGCTCTGCACGCAAGCGTGGGTGTGGGGGGGCGGGGGGCGGGCAAGCAACAGGGAAAGCCAGCTCCCTGGAGGGAGGTGAGGAGTGACGGGCTGCCACCACCCCTCCATGTCCTTGGAGTAGCATTTTCTAGATGAAGACTATTCCTCTGAACAGAAAAAGCCTCTGAATTACATCAGCACTACCAGGCGGTGCGCTCCGGAAGCGGAGACCTGCCGTGTCCACAGGAGCACCTGGCCTGGCGGAGGCCGTGTTCGGTGGAAAGTGTCCAGCTGGCTGGGCAGCACGTGTGGGCTGGACCCACTCCTGTCTCATCCCACCCACAGCCCTGGCCCGGTTTCAGGCCCTGCAGTCAACAAAGCTGCCTTTTCTTGGCAGCGGCACAGCTGGGCCGCGGGTGCAGGGAGCAGCCTTGTCTGTCCGGGGTCAGCATCGGATGCCAGGAGGCGAGCGGGACCGGGGCCCTATCAGATCCGTTTTGCCTCTGGAGCTGCAGGGTTCCCGAGGCCGGCTGCCTGAGCCATCTGCTGCTCCGTTTCTCCTGGGGAAGCAGGTCCTCTCCTGGGCAAGCCCTTCTGTTCCCAAACTGAGCTGGGCCCTGGGCTTGGTTCCCAAGCTGCTGCCCAAGGTGGCTGCAGGGGTCCCAGAGCAGGAAGCAGCCAGCGGCAGGGGCTAGAGCAGTGCCTGGGGCTGCTCCTCAGGCGGGGCGGGTGCTGGAGCCCAGGTTGGGGCGGGGGAGTGGGGAGGGAATCAGGGAATAGAAGGGACCAAAGATGGGATCCCCAGGACTTGGTGACTGCTCAGGAGAGGAAGGCAGACTACGGGATCTGACCAAGAAGATAATAAAAACGTAGGACTACCAAGGCCACCGTGCTTCTAACCCAGCAGGCTCTACTGCCACCTCACGCTGGACCCTGGGGGCTGCTCACCCTCCCACTGAGGGGCAGGGGTCTGCCCAGGGCCACTCGGAGAGCCCAGGACCGAGGGTCCGGAGGCCTGGTTCTCAGCCCAGTGCGGCTTCAAACAAATCCCTTCACTGCTCAGAGCCTTCATTTCCTCTGTGAAAACTGCAGCTACTGCTCCATGTGCACAGTTATGAGCCTTCATGTCCAGCAGCTGGAAAAGTGGGAGTCGAGTCTCGCACTTTAACTGCTGGCCCTTCAGCTGACCGGCCCAGGAAGGAAAGAGGGAGGAGCCAGGAAGGGGTCCTTCTGGAAGTGGGTGGAGCTAGAACCTATGCCACCGGTGCTGACCCGCAGGCACAGAATTCTGGAGGGGAGGCTCTGGGAGGAGCTGCTCAGGAGGAGGGAGCCTGGCGGCAATGAGGCCGGTCAGTTCACACGTGGAGACCAGGGCCAGGCCGGGCAGGACCTGCTGGGTGAAGCGGTCCATCTGAGGAGGAAGCTGGTCTTGCAAGGCGTGTCAGGCCATAAAACTGTGAACAATGCACTGCCTTGGGGGTTGGGGGGGTCAACGCTGGCCCCAGGACAGGTCATCGGATATGGCCTGGGGACCCCCAACACCTGGGGGCCTTCCTGTAAGCCCAGGAAAGGGGGCAGAACAATATCTGCAAGACAAAGACCCCAGAGGGTTATAAAAAGTGAAGCCCTCCGAGTGTTTCTTCACTCTGATTTGGAAATGATTCCTGGAGTCCACTGGTGTCAATAAACGGGGTCCCTCCCTTTCTCTAGGAAGCGTGCTTGGTATTTCCTTGGTCTTCTGTAACACATCTTTGGGGAACAATTCACTTAGGTGCATCTTTCAAGAAGGCAGGCAGGAAGGACTGTTCATGCCCGGCTCTAGAGCTGGGCGGGAGGGTCCCGGGGCCTGCTGGCCAGGTTCCGGGGTTTGCAGTGGTCCTGTCTCCGGGGTTTGGGGACCAGGCAGCCACACTCCCGCTCTTTCTGTTCCAGATGAGCAAGGGGCAGAGAAGCCAAGTGACCCACAGGCTGCACACCAGGAAGTGGGCCACCACTCCAGGACTCAGGAGGCGGCGCCCTAGGGAACAGCCTGTGAGGACACATTTGGTCTCTGAGGAGAGACACACGGGGTCCCACTGCCTGCGCCCTGGGCCTGGTGCCAGCCGCTCAGGCCCCTCGTCTGTAGAATGGGGACGACAAGACCAGAACTGATTCCAGAGGGTTCCTGTGAGGTCTTGGGGAGATAACCCGAGGAAGTCCTGAGCCTGGTGCCCAGTGCGTGCTACGCGGAGTGAGAGCTAGTGCCTCACGTGTCACCGGAGCGGGGAGGACCCAGCAGGACGTTCGGACCCGCCATCTGCTCACCATGGAGGAGGGACCGCTTCTAAAAGCCCAGGCTCCCAACACCCAGCGAGGAGGAGCCAGCACCGCACGAGGCAGCTGCTCCCTGCCAGTCAGTTCTGACTCAGAAAGTGCGCCTCGCCCCAGCCGAAGCTGCTCCCGCCAGCACCCCCCTGTCCTGCTCCTGGCCCCCCGAACATCATCAGCCCCGCGAAGGCGCGGCACACGCAGGACCGCTGTCCTTCCAGACCTCCACCAGGCTCCGGGCCGAGCGCAGCAGTCAGAACCGACCACCTCCTTCCCTGCCCAACGTTCCCACACGCGAGAACCCTGTCCGTGAACACAGGCCACCCTCTAACAATCATCCCCATCAAGTTGTTAAAAACTACAGGCCGTGGAGGAGGGGGAGGTTCTACCTGTCTCGATACGGTGGTGCCCAGGCTTCTACCAGTCATCCACTTACCGTGGCTGTGTTTTACTCTATGGAAATTGTACCTCAGTGGATTCGAGCCCTAGCCAGTTTGGCTCAGTAGACAGAGCATCAGCGTGCGGACCGAAAGGTCCCAGGTTTGAATCCAGTCAAGGGCACGTACCTCGGTTGCAGGCTCCTCCCCGGCCTGGGCCCTGGTCATTGCTCCTGCAGGAGGCAACCCATCAGTAGGTTTCTCTCACATCGATATTTCTGTCTTTCCCTCTCTCTTCCACTCTCTCTCTCTAAAAATAATCAATGAAAAGATATCCTCGGGTGAGGATTATAAAAAAAAAATACAGTTGATTTGCAAATAAAACTGATGTGGAAAGTTTATACCTCTTTGCTCCTTTAATTCCACAAGTTGGAATTTATACTAAAGAAATTATCAAAGGAGCAAAGATTCAGCTATAAGGATGCTTAGAAGTGTTTTTTTCCCTCTAAAATTTTATTTACTTATTTACTTACTTAGTTAGTTAGTTAGTTAGTTAGTTATGGTTACTCCTCACCAGAGGATATTTTTTCCATTGGGTTTTTTTTTTTTTTTTTTTTTTTTTTTTTTTTAGAGAGAGTGGGAAGGAGAGGGGTAGGTGGGGAGCGTCTGAAAACATCCATGTGAGAGAGACAGATGGATTGGTTGCATCCCCCACCGCCCCGACTGAGGTCAAGGATCGAATCTGCACCGGGGGTATGTGCCCTAGACCTGGAATCAAACCCTCGGTCTTTCGGCGCGCGGCCGGCGGACCGGCCACGGCAAAATATTGTTCACTTTTAAAAGGTCACAGCTGGGCGTTTTTTCTTTTTAAAGCAACAGTGTGAGACAGAGTATAGTGAAAAGCCGGTCTCCTTCCTCCCCAGCAGCATCCTCCCTCCTCCCCCCACAGGTTACCACCCATCAGAGACACCCCATGCTTGTCTGGGTACGCCCACACCCCTTCTGAAGACAGAGTAGCAGGCGCGCTGTTCTGCATCTTGCTGGTGTGACGTGGGCCTATTGAGGAGCTTCTGTCACCAGGACCTTCTGGGCTTCCCGGTGGCCCCGCCCTTGGCGGAGTGAGAGCTAGTACCTCCCGTGTCCCTGGAGCGGGGAGGACCCAGCAGGACGTCCAGCCGCTCGGCGGGACCGCGGGTGGCTTCCACCTTCGGCCTACAACGGTGCCACGGGCCTTACGTTCCTTCCCTCCGCCCCGCACGGGGCAGTCCCGGGGAGCGAAGTAACTGGATCGCGGGGCTGTTCTAACAGCCCAGCTGCGGAGGCCTCACCACCAGCCCCCGGGGCGGGGCCAGCGGCAGCCCAGGCCGTCCGCCCGCGCGCACGCCTCCCAGGGCTGGGCCCACCTGGTGCAAGTTCCAGGGAAGCAGGTGGAACTCCAAGGCGGGCGTTCTGACGGCGCCGCCGGGGTGGGTGCGGGGCTGGGAGTGAGCGGGAGCTCTCCGTCAGCGGAGGTATTCGCCCATTCACTCTGCGGCCGGTCCGGGAGCAGCTAGGGGGACCGCCGCCGCGCCCGGGGGCCTTCCAAAGGGAATGATCTCCGAGGCCGCCCGCCGCTCTCGAAGCCCTGTGGGATGGGTGTTCCAGGCGCCCCCTCTCCCCCACCCACCGTGTCCTCCTGGCTCCCGGCCTCGGTTTCCTCCGCCCCCCGGGTCTGGACACGATGCACTCCCTCCCCCCAGCCCCTACCTGTACGACGAGGTCGCTGATGCAGCAGCGTCCGCCTCCCCGATGGGGAGCACGTAGACCCCCTGGCCAGCGGGTGCGGGAGAGGCGCCCCTCCGGCCGCCCGCCCCCGGCCTGCGCCCCTGCGCCGCATCTCTGGGCCCCGCGGGCGCGGGCCACGCGCAGAAGTCCCGCTGGTACTGAGTGAGGGGCACGTCCCGGCCGGGGTCCCGGGCGCCTGCGGGGGACGCGCCCGTGCGCGAGGCGGCGCCGCCGGGGCCCGGCTCCTCGCTCTCCAGGTCCGAGTAGTGGTGCAGGGTCAGCGGCACCGCCACGTCCGAGCGGTCCAGCTGGTTCCAGCGCCGCGCCAGGCAGCAGAGGCGGCTGATGCAGGGCCACGCCATGCCGCCCCGCGCCCGCCCGGCCCCCGGCTCCCCGCGCTCCGGCAGGCCGCCCCCGCCCGGCGTCCCCGCCCCCGCGGCCCGCCCCACGCCGCCGCAGCGCCGCCGCTCGGCCGGGGGTGGCCGTGTGCGAGGGGGGAGGGCTGGGTGCGAGCCCGGGGAGGGGGGGGCTGGGACCCGGTGTGCGCCGCCGGAGCGGGGTGCGAGCCGGGGAAGACCGCGCGACCGGAAGGACGCCGCCGCGGGGATCAGAGGGTGAGGTACGAAACTGCCTCGCGGCATCGACAAAGGTCCAGCTTTTAGAATGTTTCCTAATTTATGTGCTCGCTTCGGCAGCACATAGACTAAAACTAGGATGTTTCATAATTTAATCCGAAGTTCCCTAAACGTCATCTTATAAACCAGGCCTGGCTTTGTGGGTCGCCCTCAGCCAGCCCTCGGGCAGCCCTCCTCAGCGCGGGTGTTTGTCGTGGGGACCGCGTGTCCGCGGCGAGGCTGCCGCATGGAGCCCGGCTGCACCCCAGGGACTCGCAGTCATGAGAGGGACACAGGGAGAACTGGGGGCCCTGCTTCCCAGAGAAAACGCATGAATCAGCCTGTGAGTCACCAGCTGCTTGCCTTCACAATACTAAATTTGTGACAACCAATCCACTTCTCATTGACAATTGGCATTCGCCCTCAACTGACCTTTCCCATGGTCGGCAAACTGCGGCTCGCGAGCCACATGCGGCTCTTTGGCCCCTTGAGTGTGGCTCTTCCACAAAATACCATGGCCCGGGCGAGTCTATTTTGAAGAAGTGGCGTTAGAAGAAGTTTAGTTTAAAAAATTTGGCTCTCAAAAGAAATTTCAATCGTTGTGCTGTTGATATTTGGCTCTGTTGACTAATGCGTTGGCCGACCACTGATCTAGTAACATAGATAGGCATTTACAACGTGTACAGTAAGAAGCTAACCCTGGCCCTGGCCGGTTTGGCTCTGTGGATAGAGCGTCAGCCTGTGGACTGAAGGGTCCCAGGTTCGATTCCACTCAAGGGCACATGCCCGGGTTGTGGGCTTGATCCCCAGTGGGGGGTCATGCAGGAGGCAGCCGACCAATGATTCTCTCTCATCGTTGATATTTCTATCTCTCTCTCCCTTCCTCTCTGAAATCAATAAAAATATATTTTTTTTAAAAAAGAAGCTAACCCTGTAAATAATTATGATTGTAAATTATGGTAATCTATACTAATAAAAGAGTAATATGCTAATTAGACCAGACATCCTTCCGAATGTCCTTCTGGACAAAGCTATGGTGGTGGGGGCCGAGGCAGAGGCTGTTAGGGGCGATCAGGCAGGCAGGGGTCCCAGATTGGAGAGGGTGCAAGCCGGGCTGAGGGACACCCCCCCAGTGCATGAATTTTGTGCACCAGGCCTCTAGTCATTATAATAATTATTAATTCCCTTCCCTCCTGGGCCTACATACTTGTTTTATTGCAAAGCTAAATTTGGCTAATCCTCCAGGCTAAAAGTCACCTGCATTCAAGTATCAGTAACAACCCCCTGGCCACAATCAAAGATTTCCTGAATATGTTTTTAAATATATTTTTATTTATTTCAGAGAGGAAAGGAGAGGAAGAGATAGAAACATCAATGTTGAGAGGGAATCATTGATTGGCTGCCCCCTGCATGTTGGGTGAAGCCCGCCCGCAACCCCAGAATCAAATCTAGGACTCTCTGGTCCACAGGCCAAACCAGCTAGAGCAAAGGTCTCCTGAATATCTGACACCTGGCCTCAGTGCACACCGCAGAGTAATTATACCAGCAACACTACAGCAGCAGCACTGGTTATCCCGAGCTGCATTCCAAGCACATTCTTGGATGGTATCCAAGAGAGAAGTGCAGTACAGCCCAGCCCTCACAGTAGGGTTCCTCTTCCAAACCACTGTCTTAGCTTGGAGTCACGCAAAGGGATGTAAGGGCTGCTGGCCGGGCCATGGCCCAGGAGGCTCCAGGAGAGGGGCACACTGCGACCACCAGTGGAGCAGCTGCCTTTGTGTGACCTCCATGGACCAGGAATTAGCCACCTGGATTTGGTGACTGAAATATTTAGTCCTGCCCGGCTGGTGTGGTCAGTAGTTGAGCATCGACCTATGAACCGGGAGGTCACAGTTTGATTCCCAGTCAAGGCACATGCCCAGGTTGCAGGCTCGAACCCCAATGTGCAGGAAGCAGCTGATCAACGATTCTCTCATCATTGATGTTTCTCTCTCTCTCTCCCTTTCCCTTCCTCTCTGAAATCAATAAAAATATATTTTAAAAAAAAACAAACTCTTCTGTAAATCTACTCAAGATTCTCAAATTGCATTTCCTAAAAATAACTCTCAATCATGAGGGCAAGTTAGTTCCACAAAAGTGAAGCTACTATGACCACTGCTGGTATTTCAGGAACATGCTTAAATTCAAAGAATGTACCTTTTCAAATGTAAGATGCAATTAGGCCAGTGACGGGCAACCTTTTGAGCTTGGTGTGTCAAACTTCGCAAAAAAACTGAGCATAATTCGGGTAGTGTGTCACTTTGAGGAAAAAACTAACTCCAAAACTCTAGTCACAAATGTTTCATCCTCAGGAGCAGCAAATGTTTCATCCTCGGCATGCGGCCGCGTGTCATCACAAATGTTTCATCCTCAGGAGCAGCAAATGTTTCATCCTCGGCATGCGGCCGCGTGTCATCAGTGCTGACACGCGTGTCATAGGTTCGCCATCACTGAATTAGGCTAAGGCTCTAGTCTGAATTTATCCAAGATACTTCCTTTAAGTCTCATTAAGTTTCAATGTTAACCAAGAAAGCAAAAGTCTAAAAATAGCTTTTTGTGTATGCCACGAACTGCCAGGAAACATTAACTCTTGGGAAACTTAATAAAATAAGCAGCTGTTGTTTCAGACCATGTCAGAGAGAAGATACTCTTAACTTGTACCTATTTATCAACCCAGGAAAGGGGCAGGCAGGTAAGAGAAAATGCTTAGCAGAGATGTGCGAAGGCCAATGTGCAAAAATGGGAGCCATTCTAGGTTCCCCTCCAAGTTTCCATCAGGGCTTTCCCTGTGCACCTTGCGGGGTTCACAGCTCACCCTACATCCGATGGAACAGGATTCCAGGGCAACATTACTGCTCTTCCAAAGAGACACACACCCTCTGTTTACAAACTAGAGTATAAACCTTTATTTCATAACATTGTCATAGTTCACTTTCTAGTAAGACATGTACTGAGGACACAGCTTAAAATTCTGGGAAAGCAGAAGCCGGGTGTCTTCCAGGCAGGAGCAAAGACGTGGTCACTCCAGGGCCAATGCGTTCCTGGGGCTTCCAGGCAGCAAGGACCAGATGCACCAGTGTTGTCCAATCCGTTTTACTTAGAGCCACCTCCTTTTTTGGGGCCATTAGTCCTCATTTCATGCCAAATTTTCACTAGAGGCTCCCTGTTCTTCCAAATGAGTTCATGACCATAAGTAATATACCACCTGGGAAAAAGAAAAACAAAGCAGGCCCACACTCAAACAGTATGACACACACATGGTAAGTACCATGATGGCATTTAAAAAATTAATGCTGCCGCAATTTACTATCTAGCTTATTAAAATAGCTAATTAATTTATCTGATATACATCCATAATTTACCTTTAACCCTTTGCACTCGCTTGCTTTTTTCTCGAGCTGCTACCGATGCTAACCGTGTCGAGTCACACTCGACATCCGAGTGCAAAAGGTTAATATCTGGAGTATGTAAAGGGGCGAAGTAGGGTGGGACCACATGAGACTGAACTGAAAAGTGTAAGTACTTCACACACACTACTCTGGATTCACCACAGCCCTGCAAGTTAAGCATCTCTTCTGTTACAGACACGAGGAAGCCAAGTCTGAGATAAGGTAATCTGCTCAAGGTGCTAACAGCTTCTAAATGGCCCATCAAGGACTCACCAACAGGTCAGACCAATTCTAATCCTGGTAAGAAAATTCAGAAGTAGAGTTTACTTACTAATGATGGCTAGTTTAAATGCTTTTCGTCATTTTCCACCCGGCTAAGCCAGTGTTCAGCAAACTGCGGCTCGCAAGCCACATGTGGCTCTTTGACCCCTCGAGTGTGGCTCTTCCACAAAATACCACATGCGGGCGCGCACGTACAGTGCAATTGAAACTTCATGGCCCATGCGCAGAAGTTGGTTTTCGGCTCTCAAAAGAAATTTCAATCGTTGTACTGCTGATATTTGGCTCTGTTGACTAATGAGTTTGCCGACCACTGGGCTAAGCAAAGGGTCGTTTGCTGATCCAAATTCTACCCATCTTTTAAAGTACAGTTCTAATCCCCATTCTCCTGTTAAAAACTGCCTAAAAGCAGCCTGAGCTAAGGAAGATGAAACACTGAGAAGTTTAGTGACTTAACTAGCTCAGTTTGCACAACTAGGAATCACCAGAACTGAGACCAGAACCCAAATCTGACTCTGAAACCTGTGCTCTAATCACTGCACACCTAGAGAGCAACTACTATCAGCTGAGGAGCACAGAGTGAGGGGCAAATGACAAGGGCCTGCTTTTGAGAAGCTGAGAGGTCCAGGTACTGCAAGACCAGGTGCTCAACCCAGGGCAGCACCAAGTGGTAAGTGCGACTCCGGGGCATCTGCCTCTCCGGCTGGGGGGAGGCTGGGAGGGTTCCTGGAGGTGGGACTGATTTGAAATGGCTGTTAATGGAATGTTTATTACGGAAACCGTTATTTTTGCCCTGGTTTCCCCAGATTTCTTGTCCCCCGAGGGAAAGACCAGATTTTGTTGAGTTTTGCATCTCTCAGACACCTGACTGAAAAAAATGCACTATTTGCTTTACATGTGTATCAGAATAGCAGTTTAAGGTTTTAACATTTTTAAATGTTCTGAGTATTTTTTTAAATTGTAAGTGCTTGGCTTTGTACCTAAATCTTAATATTCAACAAAAATAATTAAAATCTGATAAAAATACAGTCACCATTAAAATTTTGAAAAATTAAGAAAACCAGTAAACTCACAGAAAGAAATTTATAAAAACATGCAGCCCTGGACCAGTGTGGCCTGATGTGCAATCTGAAACTCTAGCTCTGCAAGGACTTTGTGACCTTGAATGAGTGCCCTTCTTTAAGCAGCTTCCTTTCTGTAAAAAGGAATACCTCACAGGATTTTAAGAGTATTATACACATCAGTCCTTAGCTTAGGCGTACCACACATACTCAATCTGTCAGCTATTATTATTGCAGCAGTACAAGGTGAAGACCATAAAATTTGGTGAGGGACATGAAGTCAAGGAAATGTGCAGGATACTAATGGAACCTTTACTATTAGCAAAGACTTTTAAATCTAAAGATGTTCTGGATATGACTGAGATCGAGTAAATAAAAGGTTGAAATTAGAAACAGCAAAGAAAACCGATTCCTCTGCCTTTCAGATCCTGGACTTAAAATGTATTTGATCCAATTATTTTCAGAATGGGTAAAGGTCACCTAATTATAGTTCAGGAGAATAAAACCTGCTGGGGATAAGATCCTTTAAGTACACCTGGAAGGATTCAGATAAATTTAGAGTTCATAAAACAGAACCCTTCTTCCTAAGTCTTCGTTTCTCATGCTGTAATATCAGGTCAGTTTCTACTATTTATAATGTGCTGATGTTAAAGCTAGAACTCACATATGCTATTCTTTAATCATCACTAAAAATTAAAAATGGCATAATGGCATTTAATTCTACCGCCTACTGGGCAAAACTGCTCCAATGAGAATAGATTCTTCTTTTCTTTTTCTTTTTTTAATTAAAAAAATTCAGTTTTCCCATTGTCATGAAACAAAGTAAAAACCAAGTATGGGCAAAAGGCCACATTTATACAAGAAAAGATAGGCCATCAGGGGATCCAGCACATCAGACAGACGATGACTCTGCTAAAGGGACTCTCATGGTCAGATGGGCTCCAGGAGTCCCGAGGAAGTTCTGTGACGAAGACGCCATCTGTAGGAAGCCCACTGTCTGAAGCACAAGTGGAAGATCTGGGACCACAATGCAATTACACTCAAGTGTGACGGCGGGAAGGGCTCGGAACTGGGCTGAAATCTCTGCTCGGCTACTTAAGAGCAGTCTGACTTTCTAATTTAAGGGCAAGAATTCAGTCAATATAAAAATACCACCACTGCCCTGACCGCTTTGGTTCAGTGGATAGAGCGTCAGCCTGTGGACTGAAGGGTCCCAGGTTCGATTCCGGTCAAGGGCATGTACCTTGGTTGCGGACACATCCCCAGTAGGGGGTGTGCAAGAGGCAGCTGATCGATGTTTCTCTCTCATCGATGTTTCTAACTCTCTATCCCTCTCCCTTCCTCTCTGCAAAAAATAAATAAATAAATAAAGACACCTCTTAAAAAAAATATACCACCACTGTCCCCACACCTCACTTCATGAAAATACTTACTGCTCCAAGTGATGGTCCATATCTTCCTGTAGTAACTGAGCCCATTCATATAAGATAGAGGTAATAGTAGTGTAACGTCAGGTGGCTAGCGCAGTGCTGCCATGTAACAGATGCCCAGTAGTGGTCACCAATGGCCTGTCACGCAGCATGCACACACACACTCACTGCAGGCAAAGCAACGGCTCTGCCCACTCTGTGTCTGCCTAGCACCTGTGAGATGGAGGTCAGGGTGGGGTTTGGGCAGGGGAGAGGAAGCCTGAGTGTGGGAAAGGAGGTGACAGCCCAGATTGGGGGCTGGGGAACAGTCTCCAAAAGAGGCTGGGAATCATGACAGATCAGGAGTTGGGGTGGCCTGAGGTTAAGGGTAGGGTAAAGGCACAGCCAGTCTCTCTACAAGTGACTGAGGCAGGGGCAGGGCTGATATTCTCATGTCCCACCTCACATGTGAAACCGGGCAAGGCCAAAGCAAACCATGTTGAGGATTCCTCACCCCCCCCCCAACCCCACCTGCCCCCGCCTTACTCTGTCTTCTTTAAGAGAAGAAAAGGACCTGAAAAAGCAGTGTAGCAACCAATTACACTCAAAACTTACATTCCAAAGAGAGCTCCCCCAAGATGTGCTGCATGATCAAAAAATTTCCATCCCAGGATCATTCCTGCTGTATCCATGGCAATAATGGCTTTTAGGGCCTGCAAGCCAGCAAAAAAAGAACATCACTGGTACAACTTTGCTTCCTTCAGCATTGACATTGCTAATTTAAGAACAAGAATTCAGTCAATATTAAAATACCACCACTGTCCCCACACCTCCCTTCATGAAAATACTCACGTTCCCTGCGGTGAACGTGAACATTGGAAGGAAGATAATGGCGAGCCTCCCGTCTGGAATCTTAGTGCAGACAGCTGCAAGGACCGTCATGATTGCACCCGACTGCAAATGAACAACTGGTGAAACTCTCAGCATGCAACTGCTTAGTGACCTCAACATCTAAAGTAGAAATACTTTTCCAGAAAGTTAACAAGCCACAGTTTCTAGGTGAGCACAAAGCGTAAAAGCTTTCAGTTACTGCCCTGGCTGGTGGCTCAGTAGGTTGTAGTATTGTCCCATATACCAAAAGGTTGTGGGTTCGTTCAAGCCTGTGGGAGGCAACTAACTGATGTTTCTCTCTCACACTGATGTTTCTGTTTTTCTCTCCCCCCTCCCCACCCCCCAAAAAATCAATAAAACAGCCCTGGCCAGTTTGGCTCAGTGGATGGAGCACTGGCCTGCAGACTGAAGGGTTCCAAGTTCAATTCCAGTCAAAGGCACATGCCTAGGTTGCAGGTTTGATTCCCAGTGGGGCGCAGCCAATCTGTGATTCTCTCATCATTGATGTTTCCATCTCTCTCTCTCCCTCTCTAAAATCAATAAAAATATATATTTTTTTAAATCAATAAAACATATCCTCGGGTGAGGATAAAAAAAAAGCTTTCAGCCGAAACCGGTTTGGCTCAGTGGATAGAGCGTCAAATTACAAGGGGAAGGTTAGGGAGAGGTGGGGGAGATAAGAGATCAATCAAAGGACTTGTATGCATGCATATAAGCATAACCAATGGATGCAAAACTCTGGGGGGTGGGGGCATATATGGGAGTGGGGTGTGGGGAGGGCAATGGTAAGATATGTACACATATAATACCTTAATAAAAAAAAAAAAAAATTTGGCTCTCACAAGAAATTTCAAAAAAAAAAAAAAAAAGCTTTCAGTTACTACTGTACAAAATATTGGGCAAAGGGGTTAAAAAATGGGTGAATAATCTGAATAGACATTTTCCCAAAGAAGACATACAAATGACCAACAGGTACATGAAAAGGTGCTCAACATCATGAATCATCAAAACCAAAATCAGGTATCACCTCACATCTGTTAGAATCTACACTAATAAAAGAGAAACATGCAAATTGACCATCACTCTGCTACGCCCACCAGCCAATCAGCGGAGAATATGCAAATTAGAAGGACAAAGATGGCATCCACCCAGCTGCTCCAGGTGTGGAGTGGCCGGACGGGGCAGGACACCTGCTATGGGGGGCGGACGGACGGGAGGGGGGGGCGAAGGGATCTAGAGGAGCGGCACTCCCACTGCAGCAAAAACGAAGACTCGTGACTACAGACTCACGAGTCTGCAGCAAAGATGAAGATAGCAGACTCCAGCAGGAGTCTGCAGCGAAGATGAAGAGAGCAGATTCCGGCCAGAGTCTGCAGTGAAGACGAAGGTGGCAGACTCTGGCTGGAGCCTGCAGCAAAGATGAAGACGGCAGACTCCGGCCTGAGTCTGCAGCTAAGACAAAGAAGGCAGACTCTGGCTGGAGTCTGCAGCAAAGGTGGCAGACTCCGGACAGAGCGAAGGACTGGGTCTTGGGTGCCGGAGGAAAACTGGTGCTGGAAGCCAAGGGAAGGAAGGCCTATTGCACGAATCTCTTCTTGCAACGGGCCTCTAGTGCCTATCATAAAAGGTCATGAAATAACAGGTGTTGGCAAGAATGTGGAGAAAAGGGAACCCTTGTGCACTGTTGATGGGAATGTAAATTGGTACAGCCAATTTATTTCACTTAGCATAATATTCTCTAGGTCCATCCATGTTGCTGTAAATGGCAAGATTTCATTGTTTCTAATGGTTAATACTCCATTGTGTATGTGTGTATATATGCTACATCTTTATTCATTCATCTCCTGATGGCCACCAAGTTGATTTCCTATCTTGTTGGCTACTCTTGATATGTACTCTATTCCAGTAAGCATATATAAATGATCAATAGTTAAAATGTATAGCCTCAAATTTACAAGGCTTTAGAAATGTATAAATCCTAAATTAGATATAGATTAGTTAACAGTTAATAGAAATAATTGTTTCAATGTTAATTTCCTGGCTTTGATAACTGTGTGGTCCTTCTGTAGTTAACAGTAGGGTGAAGGGCATATAGGAATTCTCTGTACTAATTGTGCCACTTTTTGTAATTCTAAAATTATTTCAAAATGAAGTTTAAAACTTTTGTAAAATTAAAATATTTTAAATTAGAAATACTTACTGCTCCAAGTGATGGTCCATATCTTCCTGTAGCAACTTTACACACATAACTGACAAAATTGGAAATAACACCTGAGAAATAAGTCACGTTTCAGTCATTTTAGTGAGGTATCACAATGGTTCCCATTTCTGATCTCCACCCACAGAGACGAACAGTGCCTGGGACCCAGCTGGGTCACTACAAGGTGCAGGCATGGACACTTATCTGGTCTCACTCCAGGTATTTTACAGGGAACAAAAAGCCAGACTGACAGCACAGTTTTCTGAGTAAGTCATTTACTTGACCTCTCAGTCACCTTTTTCTTCATCTATATCGTGAAGAAAAGAGACTAATTCCAAACTCACCAACTGTCTGGGAATCCTCTGGGCTGCATTCCAAACACTAAATCAGAACCCTGCAGTGGGACCGGGGAGTCCTTATTTACCCAGCTCAGCCACTGATTCTGCTGCAGATTTAGATTAGATGGTCCTTTACAGATCCCTTTGCCTCCAACATCATCTGAGCTGAGTGTGTCTCATTTATAAAAACAACTTCCTACAGAGCAAGTATTAATGGCATTTAAAAGACTCTTTGACCTCCAATACAACTAATGCTTGGGGAAAAACTACATCCTTATCTTACCCAGAGAAACCACTCAGCTTCTAGTTCTGAGGGACTAGATGAACATGAGTATTTAATAACATTGATTAAGTACTCATTCTGGGCCTTGTGGTAGATGCTTCTATTTATTCCTTTCTATATATCATTATCCTCAGAGAGGTATATAGTCTTTTCTGTAACATCACACAGCTGGTGGCAGAAAAAGTATCTAAACCTAGGTCTTCCATCTCTAAGCTCACTAAAGAATAACTACCAGATATCCTGCTTTAAATGAAGGGATTTAAAAAATGAATTTTTATACTTTATGGCTTTAATTAAGTACATTTTACAAAGAGAGATAAACAAAATTTAACGAATCAATTGCCAAGTTAGCAACATCTAGGAACCTGGAATCCTACACCACCACTTCCTGGCTGAAATAAGGAAATGATGCTACCGCCAGGACCACAACTAAAGTGGGTCCCTGCTAACATGTACGCTTGCAAGAATAAACTCATTCTTGACAATCTTACTGAATAGCTCTGGAAAAAGCATTCTGGAAGCTGAACACACTGTGGGAAATGAGTTTACGGTTACTGAATAAAGATTCAGATGACTGCGACAGCCGGGAAGTCTGGGAACTACTTATCTGTAAAATAAAGAAACCAAGCCCGGCCGGAGTGGCTCAGTGGTTGAGCATCGACCTATGAACCAGGAGGTCCCAGTCATAGCACAGACTTGGGTTGTGGGCTCGATCCCCAGTGTGGGGCATGCAGGAGACAACCAATCAATGACTTTCTCTCTCATCATTGATGTTTCTTTTTTTTTTTTTTAGAGAAAGGGAGGGACCCCATTTATTAACACTAGTGGACTCAGGGAATAATTTCCAAATCAGAGTCTCATCATTGATGTTTCTCTCTCTCTCTCTCCCTCTTCCCTTCCTCTCTGAAATCAATAAAATTATTTTTTTAATAAAATAAAATAAACCAAGACCTAGTGACATAAAAAGGACATGTTTAAGTTCAACACGAAACTTGAACTACTGTCTGAGTAATTTAAAACTAAACAGTAGCTAAATAATTCACATTAAGAGAAAATCTGCAAAGGTGAAGCAGCAGCCACACCAGTCTGTGGTCGTCTTCTGTGCGTACAATCTGTGAAACAAACGCATACTGAGCACTTCCTGTACGTAGAACACGGCTCTAATCATTTCCGTTGTCCCTTCTCCAGGTGGTGAGTGTTTGCACTCTGAAAAGCCCAAGAATAAGCTTGTTACCTGCAGATAAGTACACCGCCATGAACTGCTCCTGGCCCAGGATGTTCACGATGCTGGAGGAGAAGCTCCACAGCACGTACATATTTGCCGCCATGTGAAACAAGGAGAAATGGCTGAATGTGGACAGCAACATTGGAGAACAAAGGACCTCTAGGAGAGAAAGAAAAACAGACTGGTAATCGGGGAACATACCACCAGTAAAAATAGTCTATTTTAGATTTTTTCATTATTATTGTGAAACCAAACATGGGAAACAAAAACAGAGCCAGTTAAAAGATTAAATAAGCCCCAGCCGGTTTGGCTCAGTGGATGGAGCGTCAGCCCAAGGACTGAAGGGTCCCAGGTTTGATTCTGATCATCCCCAGCCCTGGTCTGGGTGTGTGTGGGAGGCAACCAATCGATGTGTTTCTCTCACATCAATGTCTGTCTCTCTCTCTCTCCCCCACACCCCCCACCCCATCTCTAAAAAAAATCAATGGAAAAATATTCTCAGGTGAGGATTAACAAAAAGGTTAAATAAATTGCCCTGGCTGGTGTAATTCAGTTGGTTGAGCATCGTCCCATTCACCAAAAGGTAATTGGTTTGATTCCCAGTCAGGGCACATGCCCGGGGTGCAGGCTCAATCCCTGGTAAGGGGTGTGAAGGAGGCAGCTAATCAATGTTCTGTTCTCATATTGATGTATCTCTTTCTCCCTCTCCCTTCTTCTCTTGAAAATTAATTAAAATAGAAGGAGAGATAGAAACATCAATGATAGATTGGCTGCCTCCTGCATGCCCCTACTGGGGATCGAGTCCCAACCCGGGCCTCAACCTGGAATTGAACTGTGACCTCCTGGTTCATACGTTGACGCTCAACCACTGAGCCACACGGGCCGAGCTAAATCTCTTTTCTACTTATTAAGCAACCAATAACAATTCTCAATTCAATGAAAGTAACTTGTCACTATGGTGAAAGTTGGTTAGAAGAAAGAATTAGTAAATAACAGTCTCTCAAAGAGTAGTAAACAATGATGATTCTCTCTCATCACTGATGTTTCTCTCTCTCACTCCCTTCTCCCTTCCTCTCTGAAATCAATAAAAATTTATTTAAAAAGAGTAAACATGTAGTGATCATGAATTTTAAGTTACTAAGTAATATTTAGATATCTATTATGTGCAAGGCACATTGTAGGTACCCAGGACATAGCAGAAAGAAAGTGGGGTCCCTGTTCTCAAAGAGCTATCAGGCTATCCTCTGATTTTGCTTATAACTGTTAATAAGAACTCATCCCTTTTATAACATTAACATAAAGCATATTTCTTTCATATTACCTCTACCTCAAAATAAAATCATACAAGTCAGACTTACTTGAGGCTGGATTGGATGTGAAATATCTGATCATTCCCCGCTGTAGAGAAGGTACTCTCCATAAACAGAATACAAAAACATTTGCAGCTATGATACCTACAAAATAAATATTTATAACTTAGGATAGTTAAAAATAAAAACAAAGAAAGTCTGATTAAAAGTCCACCTGAATAAGATTTTCTACCACAATTATATAAAAGTCTTACACACTTGGGGAGAAAAAGTGAGCTAAGGATTTTAAGTATCAAAACTGTCACGTGTTGGTAAAGTCAGAGAATTCCTGAAAAATCACAAATGCTCTAGGAGCTAACTTCTCTCACTCAGATCCATAGTTTACTTCTTCTAAACAGTCTACTCTTCTAAATCAATAATTAGATCTATAATTACTGTTTGGTAATGGCTAACCCAAAAACAGAAATAATGTAGACTAGGTCCTTTGGCCAAAAGGAGAAAAGCTATATAACATCACTTCTTTTTCTACAGGGAATGGTATGCTCCTTAAACTTAGGGATAGCTTATGAAACATCTATGTATTATCTATGTAGATGAAGATCCACATGTTTGAGAAAAATACATTGGCTAAGAGTTCAGGAATAATGTGGAAGATTTATGCAATTGCTTTTAAAAATGTTTACATTTGGGAGTTGGGTGATTTTCATATTCCTGCAAGAACTGATGTTACCAGAACTACCACTCAACTGAGTTGGTTTATTTAATGACAGAATTAACTATTTAGTCACAAAATTATTATTGCGGCTGGATTGGATATGAAAACTACAAACTTTGCCTGGCTGGGTTGCTCAGTGGTTGAGAATCAACCTATGAATCAGGAAGTCATTCATGGCACATGCCCAGGTGGCAGGCTTGATCCTTAGTGTGGGGCATGCAGGAGGCAGCCAATCGATGATTTCTCTTATCACTGATGTTTCTCTCTCTCCCTCTCCCTTCCTCTATAAAATCAATAAAAAAAATTTAAAAAAAACTACAAACTTTAAAACTACATTAATTTTATGTACCACAGCTCTTTGCACATAGTAGTCAGTCATCTAATTGAATTAAATAAATTGAAACATTTATTCATTCCTCAGCCTCTTTCGGCAACAGGCAACTAGCCCTTTCAACATCTACAATCATAATTAGGACTAATTCCAACATTCTGTAAGAGGACTTCTTTTAGAAGATATTCATTGTACAGACCCTGCTAGCTGCTACATCTTGGAGTTACCGCTGGCTTCCATATTTGCTCACTCTGTAAAGCTCTCAGCTACCCCCTGGCGTTCCTAGTCTCTCCAGTGTTTGCTCTCCTACTTGAGAATTAGGTATAGAAGGAAACTTCCACTTCCATAGATTCTAAAATATTTTCCATTTAATATCTGAAATCAGGATGTACCTTACAATTGGTGGAATGTCCTGGAAGCACTTGTCCTTTCTCCAAAGTAAATTAAATGGTGTTTACTGGTATTGCATCTAACTGACTTTATTCCATCCATTTTATCAGATTCTTATTAGTGAGGACTGTGACAGCTGTTTTATCATTTTTGGAAACTAACTGGAAGTCTTTCAAAGATGGTGAGGGGGACAGTATTTACGAAAGGATGAGAAAAAGGACTCACAGCAAGTTAAGTATGAGCACTGTGTACTAGTATGTGCATCTCCTAATGAGGCGCCTGGAACTCTGGGCAAGGCAGGTGAGCAGACCCTCCTCAGATGGGAGGAAAGACCTCAGGGGGCTATCCTAAACGAAGTGAGCAGTGATTACTGTGGTACCTGGGGTTCTTTAGTTTCTCTGGGATGAGGTAAATACCTTGCCTTCCCAGAGAATTCTCTTAGGTCTAGGTCACTGTACACAGTGATTGGGTAGCTCAGGGAAAAGAAGACCGAGAATAGTTTTGCCTAGGTTTCCACGATCAGAAAGATAATCAGTCATAGCTTTGCAGTTTGCTCCAATTGTGATTCAATGCAAAGAGAGCAAGACTGGGCCCCTGAACCTGCCTGCCTACTCTGCCAGTTCCACAAGCTGCTTCAGGTTCCTTCCAGAAACCAGTGACAGCATACATGTTTGGAAATCACAATCACCAAACACTGTAGGGAAGTAGAGAGCATCTCTGGCTATAGAGACTACAACTGGGGAAAAGACTTGAAAAAGGGAAAAATAACCACATATATCAAGATCAACAACTGTCAAAGAATTAACATTGCCAAGTTTTCAACCCAAATACTAGAAACCTTTCTGGTAAATTATGACAGAACTAGAGGCCCGGTGCACGACATTCGTGTGGGGGCGGGGTGGAGGTGCGGGGGTCGTCCCTCAGCTCGGCCTGTGCCCTTTTGCAGTCCTGGAGCCCTTGGGGGATGTCCGACTGATGGCTTAGGCCCGCTCCCCACCTAAGCTGCAGTTGGACATCCTTAGCACTGCTGCAGAGGCGAGCCACTGTGCTCGCCAGCCTGGCTTGTGGCTGATGGTGCTGCCCCTGTGGGAGCACACTAACCACTAGGATGCAGCTCCTGCGTTGAGCATCTGCCCCCTGGTGGTCAGTGCATGTCATAGTGACCAGTCATTCTGCAGTTCGGTCGATTTGCATATTACCCTTTATTATATAGGATATGGCCCTGGAACACACTGTAGTCCAAACCCCTCACACGTCATAGACCAGAGGTCTATGGTTAGACACCCCACCAGTAAACTACTGAACAAACATACCCAAATCATGTATATGAGCCACTATTATTCATTATACACACACTAACAAATTAAAAAGAAATGAGAAAAGTAGCAGGTATTTTCTTCCTTGCATATCCCACTTTTAAGGCCAATTATAGCTGAGAAAACTGTGGCTCTAAGAGGTATAAGCTTTCAGAGAGCCAAATTTAGTGGCCAAACCAGAATTTCTAATCCAGAGCTCTTTCTAGTAGAGACATGAGTAGCCAAGAGGATTTCTTCTGACCTTGGTCACTCTAAAACTTCGGACACCAGACAAAGGTCTCCTTACCAGGGAAACAGCATAGGCTGTTCCCAGCAGCAGGTGAACAGAAAAAGATGTGTGGTAATCCTTGGCCTATGAAGCAGCACAAAGGTATGGGTGAAGGAGTCCAGTAGAACTGACTCTGTGCTAATTACACTAACCTGGGCAAGAGGTCTAACCTCTCAGCCTGTTTCCTCTTTTGTAAAATGGGGGTAATAAAATCTACCATAAAGAATTGAATGATGTCCCGGGTCCGGGTGGGGCCGGCCCCCTGGGTCCGGGTGAGGCTATGCGCCCCTAGGTCCGGGTGAGGCTGGTACCTGGGTCCGGGTGGGGCCGTGCTACCCTGGACCCGGGTGAGGCCACGCGACCCTGGGTCTGGGAGAGGCCATGCGCCCCTGGGTCCGGGTGAGGCCACGTGCCCCTGGGTCCAGGTGAAGCTGTATCCCAGGTCCGGGTGAGGCCGTATGCCCCTGGATCCGGGAGAGGCTGTGTCCCGGGTCCGGGTGAGGCCTCGCACACTTGGGTCCGGGAGAGGCCACGCGCCCCTGGGCCTGGGTGAGGCCACACGCCCCTGGGTCCAGGTGAGGCCACACGCCCCTGGGTCCGGGGGAAGCTGAATCCCGGGTCCGGGTGAGGCCGTGGGCACCTGGATCCGGGTGAGGCCACGCGCCCCTGGGTCCGGGGGAAGCTAGATCCCGGGTCCGGGCGAGGCCGTGTGCCCCTGGATCCGGGTGAGGCTGGGTCCCGGGCCCGGGAGAGGCCACGTGCCCCTGGGTCCGGGTGAAGCTGAATCCTGGGTCTGGGCGAGGCCGTGTGCCCCTGGATCCGGGTGAGGCTGGGTCCCGGGTCCGGGCGAGGCCACGCGACCCTGGGTCTGGGAGAGGCCACGCGCCCCTGGGTCCGGGTGAGGCCAAGCGCCCCTGGGTCCGGGTGAAGCTGAATCCTGGGTCCGGGCGAGGCCGTGTGCCCCTGGATCCGGGTGAGGCTGGGTCCCGGGTCCGGGTGAGGCCACACGCCCCTGGGTCCGGGAGAGGCCACGCGCCCCTGGGTCCGGGTGAGGCCAAGCGCCCCTGGGTCCGGGTGAAGCTGAATCCTGGGTCTGGGCGAGGCCACGCGCCCCTGGGTCAGGGTGAAGCTGGATCCCGGGTCCGGGTGAGGCCACGTGCCCCTGGGTCTGGGAGAGGCCACGCGCCCCTGAGTCCGGGTGAGGCCACGCGCCCCTGGGTCTGGGTGATGCTAGATCCCTGGTCCGGGTGAGGCCGTGTGCCCCTGGATCCGGGTGAGGCTGGGTCCTGGGTCCGGGTGAAGCCACGCGCCCCTGGGTCCGGGTGAGGCAACATGCCCCTGGGTCCGGGTGAAGCCGTGCCCCTGGGTCCGGCCAAGACCAAACCAGAGGGAGTCGGACCTGCATTACCACCATTTGTCCACCATCCAGAGCTGAGGGGTCAGTGCCGACATGTACTCATAAGGAACTGGTGGACATTGATATTGGGTCTCAAAAGAACTGTTGGTCCAGAAAGAAACTCACTACAGACTGATTCATTTGCCTGTCAGCATAACTATTATTGCTCGTCTCACATTCAGTTCTTATAAGTATATCTCTAGTGACACATGATTTCGCTCATCTAGGGGAAATGATGAACAACATGGACTGATGAACAACAACAGAACCAGAAACAAGGAGGCATCGATCGGACTATCGGGCCTCAGAGGGAGGTAGGGGAGGGTGGGGGGAGGGGGGAGAGATCAACCAAAGGTCTTGTGTGCATGCATATGAGCCTAACCAATGGTTAAGTTCAACAGGGGGTTGGGGCATCCGTGGGGAGGGGTGTGGGATGGGAATGGGGGGATGAGGACAAATATGTGACACCTTAATCAATAAAGAAATTTTAAAAAAATTAAAATTAAAAAAAAAAGAATTGAATGATGACTAAATGAAAAAGTATGATTTTTTTGTTACTTTATTGATTAAGGTATCACATATTTGTCATCAACCCTCCCACCCCCCACACCCCCGAAAAAGTATGATTAAATATAGCAGTCACACAGTGACAGCCCAATAAATCAGCGGTCGCCAACCTTTTGGACCTCACAGACTACCAGTGGTCCATGGACCACCGGCTGGCGACTGCTGCAATAAATGAAAATATGGTAGAAAGGAAATGGCCTTTACAGGTCTGAATCCTAGGTATGTCACTTAATAGCTTTGTGGCCTGTAGCATTTCACCCACTTCACTTCAGTTTCCTCATTTATAAAATGAGGCTAATACTCCTTCCTACACCTCATGAAGGTTGTAGTGAAGCTTAAATAAGATAGTACATGCACCTAGTATGCAAATGCTCAAAGAAGTACAATTTCTTCCAGAAGAAGAAGAAAGAACATAGGAATATAGTTAAAAGAATAAAATGTCGCCGAAACCGGTTTGGCTCAGTGGATAGAGCGTCGGCCTGCGGACTAAAGGGTCCCAGGTTCGATTCTGGTCAAGGGCATGTACATTGGTTGTGGGCACGTCCCCGGTGGGGGGTGTGCAGGAGGCAGCTGATCGATGTTTCTCTCTCATCGATGTTTCTGGCTCTCTGTCCCTCTCCCTTCCTCTCTGTAAAAAATCAATAGAATATATTAAAAAAAAAAAAAGAATAAAATGTCAATAAATAAGTACCTATCAATAATCACTTTAAATGTAAATGGCTTAAAAGCTCCAATCAAAAGACAAGAATTGCTCAAGGTTTCTGCTTATATCTCCACTTAGAAGGAGTGTTACCTACCTCCACTTGACTCAGTAACTTCATGGATAAGCTCAGTGCTATTGATTTGGGAAGGTTTCTGCTGCCTCAGTGCCTACCTTTACCAAAAGTGATGGGCTGGCCCTACTGGTTTGGCTCAGTGGATAGAGCATTGGCCTGCGGACTGAAGGGTCCCAGGTTCAATTCTGGTCAAGGGCACACAACGAGTTGTGGGCTCAATTCCCAGTAGGGGGTGTGCAGGAGGCAGCCAATCAATGATTCTCTCTCATCACTGATGTTTCTATCTCTCTCTCCCTCTCCCTTCCTCTCGGAAATCTATAAAAATATATTTTTTAAAAAGTGAAGCACTGGATTACATCAGCGAGAATAATGAAGGACCTGCAAAGAAATCTCTCCTTCATAAAAATTGGCAAAAATTGTCAGAATCTACTTTTTCAGAACTCTGCAAACTAGCCAAAGACTTGCAACAGCCCAGTATTTAAGAAAAATGGCAGAATTCTGCTAAGAATAATGAGCTTGAAGCATTGTAACTTGCCTAGTCCCATCCCCCACTTTCTAGCTATAAGTTATCCTTGAAAACAATCCACTTTCCTAGTGCAGCCTGGCAACCAACAGACATAACAGAGTGGACCTAGAACTCTTTCAAAGCCTCATTCGTAAACAATTGTTATCATCTGACTATCTGATAATAGTTCTCTGGCAGACCCCACTCACTTGCAAGGCAACTGTCAATATTTGACCTGCCTGGGAGCTCAAGTACAAAACCCCTTTTCCAAGAGGCGTTTGTCAAATACAATTACAGGCAAATGTTTTAAGTTTGAGGCTGCCTCGGTGAGAAGAATATTTGGGGCAAACAAGAGACTAAACAAAGCCACAATCTCTTCCTATCCTGTGTAACACTCAAGAGAACATCTACAAATCCAAGGAAAAAGAGCGGCACAAGTGAATCTGTCACCCCATAAATCTATCCTCAATTAAAACCAGGGGCTGAGCTCACCTCACTTAGGATCAGAATAAGGAAAGCAATCAGAAGAGCTAAGCAAGGTTAAGAACTGGTACCTCTGAAAAGAGACAAGACGTAACTAAAGCACTAGTTTGTAAACCATGAGAACCTTAGTATGTAGTTAATTTATTATTAAGCTTCACTAACAAATGTTGTAAAATTAGAATCACTACTACCAGAATAATTACTTCACACAAGAGAAAGCTGAAGTCACACTGAACCTTTTATCAGCCTTTAAAAGTCACTTAGATAATCTGACAAAAAGGATTCAAGATCGTTAGAAAGATTCGAAGCACTTTACACTCAACATTTGTCTCTCTACTGCTATGTTCTTCATGCCAAAGAACTGATTTGACTAAAGAAAAAGCAGGCTAGGCAAAAGAATTCGGATTTTTAATTATATACCGACTTCTTTGAATAAATTATTTATTGACATGAGAAAGTTTTTAAATTCTGATCCCAGGTTTCCTCAAAATTAAATGGCATAAAATCTTCATCATCTTCAAAGAATACAAGGTATCAACTAATTTTAAGATACTCTGAAAATATCAAAGAAATAAAAACTTTGCTATCCTAAGGGAGTTAATTTTGGATACTTTCAGAAAACAAGCACACCCACCCACACACACACACAAAAAACCTCAAAACCCATTAATTCCATTGGAAACAGATGTGCTATTACAGTTATCTTGAAGTCATTTTTATTAAGACTTCACTGACTACTTTATGACGATATATCTTTAAAAGTCTCAACCCTTTGATTCAAGATCCCACTCAACATTCATTCACTCAACAGATTTTAACTGAGTGTCTTTGTGCAAGTTATGTGCTAGGTGCTATAACCAAATGAAAAACTCATTGATGTCCTCGAGGATGTTACATGTAAATTATGTAAGGCAGGTTCTGGTATAAGTTATTAAAAGGTGCAATGAGTTCAGAAAATATATGCACTTCCTGTAGGAAGCAATGTCTGAACCATAAGCTTGAAGACTAGATCAGGTACCAATGAGGACACAGAAAAACTGAAAGTTAAACACCTTTTCTCCACTTAGGTACAGAATATTTAAGAGTATCATTTGGTCTAATCATATTTGAGAAAAAGCAATATTTTGCTATTTCCCTAGGAAGTTATTTTTTTCCTATGTGCACAATTGTTCAAGTACTTTCAAATCTGGCCCCAGCCAAGTAGCTCAGTTGGTTAGAGCATTGACCCAATGCACCAAGTTTGCAGGTTCGATCCCCAGTCAGGGCACATCAAGAATCAACCAATGAATGCATAAGTTAAGTGGAACAACAAATGGATGTTTTTCTCTCTTCCTACCCTCCTCTCTAAAAATTAATAAATGAAAAATTTTTTAAAAAAGGACTTTCAAATCCATTTCCCCAAATTTCTCAAATAACTAAGTTCCTATAACAAGTCTCAAATAACAAGCGTTATCCTGAAGAGTCAGAATTGTCTTTCTATAAAAATTTACAAATAAAAATTATCATGATGATATGCATGGCATGCTTACATTTAAAGAGGATTTTGTAAATAGCATGGCACAGTAAAGAGAAAATCGCTTTAGAATCAGACAGACCCAGGTTTTGAACCTCGGTTCTACTACTTACTAGCAGTGTCGAAAAGTTCCTTCTCTGAAAGCCAGTTTCCTTATCTGTAAAAAGGGAAATAACTAACCTGTAAGCAACCTTGTGAGGTAGGGAGAGAAAGTGTATAAAGCATTTTGCATAAAGAAAGTACTTAATCAATGTCCCCTTTTGTTTCTTTAATAGCGGAAGTAATAATTATTCATAGCCTATTTCACAAGCTAGGATTCTACAACAAAGATAGATCAAAATTAAAAATAATTGACCCAGAGCATCATGTATACCTTTTTGCCACACTATTCTTTACACTGCGATATTAGCCTAAAGGTACAGAGACTATGTCTTCTAAACCACTGGTGAGCATGGTACAAAAGCCATTGACTGTGACATACTGTACCTTTTGGTTTGATTTCTCTTTCCTTGAATGGCTAAAACGTGTAAGCTAACACAAACCTGTCACAGTCCGCTGGCCATCACTTAGGTTATTCCACCACTTGTTAATCTAAAACAGAAGGAAAAATGCATATCAACCATATGGTAAATGCTTTCAGGGTAGGCAAATGAAAAGCTAGAAAGAAAGTGCTTTGTGCATATGAAAATCACTGGTGAACAACAAACATAATACATGTGATAGAGTGGAAAGCACAAGTGCTTTATAAGAGACGGTCTATATCCTCTACCCAGAGCCACTGATTAGCTCTGTGGTCTATTAGTAGATTACTTCTAAACTTCAGTTTCCTAATTATAAAATAGAGATAGTAACAGATATGTAATAGCATTCTTGTGAGAAATAGCAACAAAGTAAAGTACTTACCACACTATCAGATATAGATAAGTATCAGTAAGTGATTATTCACCAAGGTCCAATATAGTTTTAAAATTCTGAGAATATTTTCTACTAAAATTACCCTTTTTTAGGTATAATAATCGTACTGAGGTTTAGAAACAGAGAATCCTAATCTTTCAGGGACACCCACTGAAATTTTTATGGATGAAATATGCCTAGGATTTGCTTTATAGTAATCAGTGCTGGGGAGGGAAGGGAAAGAAAGGGGACTAGATGAAAACAAAGCTGCTTGGCCAGTGTGGCTCAGTGGCTGAGCATCAACCCATGAACTAGGGGGTCAGGGTTCAATTCCTGGTCAGGTTACGTGCCAGGGTTTCAGGCTCGATTCCCAGTAGGGGGCGTGCAGGATGATGATTTTTCTCATCATTGATGTTTCTATCTCTCTCCCCCTCTCCCTTCCTCTCTGAAATCAGTAAAAATATATTTTAAAAAAACCAACAAAAATCTATTATGCAGACGTGTTGGAAACCTGTAACTTTCTAAGGGACCTGGGATTATGGAATAAGTTAGTTTTACTATTTCTCAAACATATTGTTCTGGATAAATATCACTGCTACTGCCCGACTGACATGGTTCAGTGGTTGAGTATCGATTTATGAACCAGGAGGTCACGGTTCGATACCTGGACAGGGCATATGCCCAGGTTTTGGGCTTTATTCCCAGTGTGGGGCATGGAAGAGGCAGCCGATCAATGATTCTCTCTCATCATTGATGTTTCTTTCTCCCTTCCTCTCTGAAATCAATAAAAATATATATTTTAAAAAATCACTGCTGTATTGCAGTTTTCACCTATATATATATTCTATCCATTGTTCTGCTGACATAAAGCCTCTCTGAAACAAGTCGGACTCATGCTTCTTGTATGTGTCTATAGGCAAGCAAAGTGAAATGAATCCTTCTCCCTACTTTGAGAAACCTTTCTTAGGAAAAGGGAACCCAAGGCTGCCCTCTCAGACTCTTGCTGGCCAGGATTAAGTTCCTAGGAAGGAGAAAATTGAAGGGGACATTGACCCTCTCTCCAAATTGGAGGGGCAATGTGTCTTAAAATAATGAAGGTGCTTAAAAACCACATGGACCTGGATCCGCATAATAGCTTCTGGCCTCAGTGCTCAATAATATTGTCAAGTGAAATAAAATATATGTTTTTTCTAAAAGGCAATATTTTTAAAAAATCAATTAAGAGAAAAGAGGGCCATCAACTTGCATATGAAGTAATGAAAGCTCTAAAAGCTATGTATTTGTACCTTCTTGCATCCATCTCAACAATGGATATTTACCAGAGGCATATAAACATCATGTCACTGAGAAGTTTTCTAAATCTACATAGTATCTCTACCCCCAAGGCATAAATATTTTGAAAAATACTCTGTAACTCTAATATGGAATATAGAATCAAAATAGTGTAGGAAGGTGATGCAAGTAAAACTGGCCCTTAAACTTTAGTAGGCCTGGGAGAGGCCCCAAAAACATTAACAACTAGCCCTAGTGATTCCTTTTTTTTTTTAGACTAAGGATTTTTAAAAAATATATTTTTTTATTGATTTCAGAGAGGAAGGAAGAGGGAGAGAAAGAGATAGAAACATCAATGATGAGAGAGAATCATGGATTGGCTGCTTCCTGCATACCTCCTATGGGGATCAAACCCACAACCTGGGCATGTGCCCTTGACCAGAATCAAACCTGGGACCCTTCAGTCGCAGGTTGACGCTCTATCCACTGAGCCAAGCCAGCTAGGGCTCCCTAGTGGTTCTTGATACACATGGGTAGAGGGACAAACCGCCAGGAACACTGTCAAGTACAACACTGCCAGATATACAAACTATTAATAAATACTTGACTCCAAAGAATATTAAGTGTACTGATTTCACATCTACTGATTCAATGTTGTCATTAACTTCATAAATAACCAGACTTCAAGAATTGTGACCAACAGAATAAAGAAAGCCATGTTTATGTTTACCTCCTTTCTGAAGTCTCCTTCCTTTTGTGGTCTTATGCTATCCAACCAATCAGCTTTTATACCATCAAAATAACTCTGGACCCTAGATTTCAGTGATTCATATTGCCAAATAGCAGCTGATCCAAATGCAAAGCCTGTAAACTATAAAAAATATATTACAAAATAAACTTAATAGAGAAATAAATCTATACACAGTTCTAAGAACAATACTTCATTTTCATGGCTTTATACAAACCAACAGAAGGAACATCTGACACAGTGAAACCTATTAGGTGAAAATAACACTTGTTTCCCATTTTTTAACTTCACGGCACCCTATTAACAGCTAGCAATTTTTTAAGAAAATTAAAAACATTAACTTAATATCACTTGAAATGTTATATCAAATAAGAGGCCCATAAGGTTCTTTTCTGGGATTACATAAGTGAACCAGATTCTAACAGCAATTATTAAATTCATGCTCTCTTGTAATTATGTATGACCCGAAGATACCCAGATCCTTTTGACCCCTCCCCTCCACTTGTCTTGAAGGGAACCCAAATAGGACAAATGGTACTTTAACACTGAACCTGCAGCAAAGTACGTAACTCCTAGTAATATGAGCTCTTACCCCAACAGTAAAAAAAAAAGGCTTTACAAGAGTCCTTATAGGATAGGGAGAAGGGTAAAAGACTGTTTCTTCTACAGGAGGAATCAAAGCACTTCTCTTGTACGCTTCACCACTTGTTCCTGTGTCTGATTTTCGAGGTTCAATCTTCCTGGGTGCTTTTCGGAATCCACATTTTTGCTGAATAAAAAAATTAAACCTATAGAGGAAAATAACAGATTAGAAACAGAACTGCATCTTCCAAACATCAAAACCTCTATGAACCTCCCCACTTGGCCTGCATCATCACCACCTCAATTTATTCACACTCAATAGCCCAAAAGAAACCAAAACGCCTACTCGCAGGTGGGATGTAAAGTCAAATCATTGAACTCTGGAGGGAACTTGTTTGGGCTGTTACTGTGTATCAATCAACAAAATAATTTTTATCCATCCTCCACACAGAGTTTGCAGTCCTGTAAAAAGCGGAAGAACTCTAGGGGAATAGGGAAATGGAGAAAAAGATGAAGAGGATTAAGATGTACAAACCGCCAGTTATAAAATTAGTCACAAGCCCTAAGCTGGTTTGGCTCAGTGGATAGAGCGTTGGCCTGTGAACTGAAAGGTCCCAGGTTCGATTCCAGTCAAGGGCACATGCCCGGGTTGTGGGCTCGATCCCCATTGGGGGACTTGCAGGAGGCAGCTAATCCATGATTCTCTCTCATCATGGATGTTTCTATCTCTCCCTCTTCCTTCCTCTCTGAAATCAATAAAAATATATATTTTTTAAAAATAAATAAAATAAAATTAGTCACAGAAATGTAATGTACAACATAGGGAATATAGTCAATAACTACGTATGGTGACAGATGGTTGACTTATTGTGGTGATTACTTTGAAAGGTATATAAATGTCTAATCAATATGTTGTATACCTGAAAATAATACATATTGCATGTCAACTGTAATTTAAAATAAATGTTTAAAAAAGAGAAAGTAAAAATATAGGGAAATGGAGCAAAAATAAATTTTTAAAAAGCTGGAGCCCTGGCTGCTGTGGCTGAGTTGGTTGGGCATCATCCCATGAACCGAAAGGTGGGCTCCATCCCCAGTAGAGGGGCATGCAGGAAGCAGCCAATCAATGTTCTGCTCTCACATGGCTGTTTCTCTCTCTCTAAACATCAATAAAAATATATTTTCATAAAATATATTTTTATTGATTTCAGAGAGGAAAGGAGAGGGAGAGAGAGAGAGAGAGAGAAACATCAATGATGAGAGCAATTCCTTGATCAGCTGCCTCCTACACGCCCCATACTGGGGTTCAAACCCACAACCTGGGCATGAACCCTTGACCGGAATCGAACCTGGGACCCTTCAGTCCGCAGGCCAACGCTCTATCCACGGAGCCAAAACAGCTAGGGCAAAATAAAACAATTTTTTTTTTTTTTTAAAGCTGGAGGACTCCAAGTTGCCAACTTGAATTAGCACAGAATGGCTTTATTTTGTTTGAAATTTGGTCAATTTCCAGAACATTTATTTATTTGTTTTTATTTAAATCTTTATTGTTGAAAGTATTACATATGTCCCCCTTTTTTCCCCATTGACCCCTTTTAGCCTGCCCTTTCCCTGCCCGCCCCCCCCAGGTTCCAGAACATTTAAATATAAGTATTGCCCTTGAAGTCACTCCAAATTCAAATTAACGATTTCCTTTTATGAATATTGACCTTTATAAATTGATGGATTTTCCCCGTCTCCCTCCCTTCTATTTATTTCACTACCAGTTTTGGGGACACCCATCAAATGTTTTATAAAGGGTTTTTTAAAAATATATTTTTATTGATTTCAGAGAAGAAGGGAGAGGGAGAGATAGAAACATCAACGATGAGAGAAAACCACTGATCGGCTGCCTCCTGCATGTGCCCTTGACCAGAATCGAACCCAGAACCCTTCAGTCCACAGGCCAATGCTCTATCCCCTGAGCCAAACCAGCCAGGGCTACAGAGGGTTTTGTTGTTTGAGTCCCTTTAGCTTGACCTCCCAAAACATCTGACACTTCTAGCCAATAATGGGTAGAGCATCAGCCTGGGCCCTGGTCCGGACTCGTGCAGGAGGCAACCAATTGGTGTGTTTCTCTCATATCGATATTTCTCTCTGTCTTTCCCTCTGTCTTCCACTCTCTCTAAAAATCAATGGAAAAATATCCTCGGTTGAGGGTTAAAAAAACACACACCAAAACAAACCTGACACTACCGATGACACTTGCCAGCCCTTGCTCCTGTAAGACTGTACTCCCTGCTCTTCAATTTCCCTTTCCTGATGGCTTCCTCTTTTCTCCTACCCCTTAACGACATATGCTTAAAGGCCCCAACTGTTCCTTTATACACTCTCCATTCAAACTCAACCCATATAAATTTGTGAAGCGTTTTTGTTTCTTTTGTAAAACTCTTAACTTCTTCCAGGTAGACAATGTTATACAAGGTGGCCCCATCAAGTTCAGCTGCACAATACATATATTAAGAGTATATATATATGTGAATTACAGTTTTTACACGGACAACTTATTTTTCTCTTGTAATCTGTCTTTTGTCAGTCTAATTTAAAGGACCCCAGCCAATGAACCTAGGATTGGTAGAGGCAAAACACCCCTTTCTCCCCTATACTACACATTAGAATTGCCTGGTGAGCTTTTAAAAATACAAGCATACCTCATTTTATTGTGTTTCACTTTACTGCACTTCAGATATTGTGTTTATCAATTTAAGGCAAGACCCTCCACCAGTGAAATGATTACAACTAGCTTTTTTACAACTCCCTTTTTTACGAGCCGCTTTATTTCAGTGGTCTGGAACCGAAATTGTAACATCTCTGAGTCATACCATCCTTTAAAATACCAGAGCTCCACTTTGTACCAATTAAATAGTCTCTCCAGGGATGGGACTGGGGCATCAATATTTTTTAGGAGCTCCCAGGGGATTCTCATGTGCAGCAAGGGTTTCGATCTACCACAGATATGGGAAAACTTTAGTGAACATCGAAATCACCTGAGGATCTTGTGAACGTCAGGTTCTAATTCTATAGGGCTGCTATATTTCTAAAGCAGCTCCTAAATTATGGGTTGACAAACTATGGCCTTAAGGGTGGATTTGGCCCACCAGCTAAGAATGACTGTTACATTTTAAAAGAGTTGTTTAAGAAAAGTAAAAGATGCCGAAACCGGTTTGGCTCAGTGGATGGAGCGTCAGCCTGCGGACTGAAGGGTCCCGGGTTCGGTTCCAGTCAAGGGCATGTACCTTGGTTGCGGGCACATCCCCAGTAGGGGGTGTGCAGGAGGCAGCTGATCGATGTTTCTCTCTCATCGATGTTTCTAACTCTCTATCCCTCTCTCTTCCTCTCTGTAAAAATTCAATAAAATATTTTTTTAAAAAAAGAAAAGTAAAAGAATATGTGACAGTTGACCATGTGAGTGTCACTATTTTCATATGGCCTTTTGCAAAATAAGTTTGCCAACCCTGTCCTAGATGCCTAAACTGCTGGTTTGTGAACCACTTAGAATAGCTAGGAACCAGGGCCTGATCCCCACACTTCCAACAGTCTTTCTACTTAAATTAGACTGGTTATCTGCAGGTTAGTACTATCGGATTAGGATTAACAAAAATTAGAATTTGTAACAAAACAAAGAATTTCAATACAAAATTTCACTAGGGCTGACAGTAGTAGCATTTTGGGCTGCCTGCCAGCATCCATGCCCTCTTTCCCTCCCTAACAGTACCTGGAATTTCCAGCCATTTGGTGTGAGGAGGCTCATGTAGCTCCTGACTGGCTTGAGCCAACCTATACTAGGTGATAGGAATTTTCAGCTCCATAAATGGCAAAAGTAAACTTATTCTGCTGGATTTGAACCCAGAAGTATATAGCCCCAAGAGTTGCTGGCAGCCATTTTACAAGGAGATAGCATGCTGGGAGAATAAAGCCAACATTTAGGAAACAGCCAAGCCATGCAGAAAAATGGAATCCTGTTGACAATCTGAAACATTGGATCTCGCCTCTGGACTTTTTAACTGCATAAACCAATAATTACCCTTGCTTAGGTAGTTACAATTGGGTTTCTGTTGGTACATGGATGCTTTTAGGTGTGGTATTTCATCACATGTTTCATGGCAAGGTACATTCTCTGTCCTTAGGGAGTTTTTGTTTTAAATATCTTAAAATATAAAACCAGCCAGAAAAAGCATAATTTTCTCTAATTATGAATGTCTGAAATCATATTTACAGGCTTGGGTTCTTTAGCTCTACCCATTCAGGTGGGTATATAAGATGGAAAAATAAACGACAGTAAATGACTTGCCTGAAATAAGTTCTGAAAACAAATGAAACAACACAATGTAAGGAGAAGAGGGTCACTAGTGATATATAACAAGTCATGAAGACAGGCTTTTTAGCTTTGCTACTCTGGCCCTTCTGCCAATAACTAGTGATTTGTGAAAGTAATCTAACATGCTTAAAGTGGGAAAATCTTATGAATACTTGAATTATCACTAGTCACACAACTGTTATGGTTCAGTGTTTTTTAAATATGATTCCCATAACTTTTAAATAGGTCATCCTATATAAAAAGAGTAATATGCAAATTGACCATCACTCCAACACACAAATGGCCGCCCCCATGTGGACACAAGATGGCCGCCACAAGATGGCCGGCAGGGGAGGGCAGTTGGGAGGGACCAGGCCTGCAAGGGAGGGCAGTTGGAGGGGGACCAGGCCTGCAGAGGAGGGCAGTTGGGGGCAAACAGGCCTGCAGGGGAGGGCAATTGGGGGGGACCCAGGCCTGCAGGGGAGGGCAGTTGGGGGGGACCTAGGCCTGCAGGGGAGGGCAGTTGGGGGCGGACCAGGCCTGCAGGAGAGGGCAGTTGCGGGGGGACCAGGCCTGCAGGGGAGAGCAGTTGGGGGCGACTAGGCCTGCAGAGGAGGGCAGCTGGGGGGGACCAGGTCTGCAGGGGAGGGCAGTTAGGGGGGACCAGGTCTGCAGGGGAGGGCAGTTAGGGGTGACCAGGCCGTCAGGGGAGGGCAGTTAGGGGAAATCGGGCCAGCAGAGGAACAGTTAGGCGTCGATCAGGCTGACAGGGGAGTGGTTAGGGGGTGATAAGACTGGCAGGCAGAAGCGGTTAGGGGCAATCAGGCAAGCAAGCAGACAAGCGGTTGGGAGCCAGCAGTCCTGGATTGTAAGAGGGATGTCCAACTGCCCCCGAGGGGTCCCAGATTGGAGAGGGTGCAGGCTGGGCTGAGGGACACTACCCCCAACCCCCTGGCATGAATTTTGTGCACCGGGCCTCTAGTATCTATATAATTGTTAGCTTGATGGTAAGATAACAGTCTCATGATGTTTTTCACAGTGTGTGGATTTAGGATAAACACGATGTAACTTAGATATACGTACGAGTCACCACTAATGTCTATTACTAAATATTTGTGTGAATAAATTGAGTAGAAATGGCCTAATGTAAATGGAGACAAGATGTGACCAAGTATACAGACAACCAATTCATTCCACTTAAAAGAAAATAGATGTTTTTAGGGGAGGGGGAAATTCTACATAAACTCTTGAATGCCAAAATTACCCATCTTGAGTTAATAGATGGTAAATTAAGCAGGGAAAATAATTGAATATACCTGATTTACTAATTTGTCATGTTTTTTTACCTAAATATATCTTAAGACTGATATCCCAATCAAAAAATTTAAGCGCCAGATAACTGCTACAATCAGTTATTTTTCTTCTCTTTGCATAATTGACAAATAATGCAGACTTATTTCTAGCCTTAACCATTTTTCAGAAGTGCTGACAGAAGTTTGATAATGGTAAAGTTTCTGAAGCGTCTAAGTGAGATTTTTCTCCTTTTTCTGTAAAGGGCCAAATGGCAAATAGTTTAGTCTTTGTTGTGAACAACTTAAATCTCTGTTGCATCTTGTTTTGTAAAAACTATTCTTGGGCCGAAACCGGTTTGGCTCAGTGGATAGAGCGTCGGCCTGCGGACTCAAGGGTCCCAGGTTTGATTCCGGTCAAGGGCATGTACCTTGGTTGCGGGCACATCCCCAGTAGGGGGTGTGCAAGAGGCAGCTAATCAATGTTTCTCTCTCATCGATGTTTCTAACTCTCTATCCCTCTCTCTTCCTCTCTGTAAAAAAATCAATAAAATATATTTTTAAAACAAAAACAAAAAAAACAAAACTATTCTTGGCTGGTGGGCTGCCTTGAACCCACTGTAGTTTGCACAATTCTTGTATCACCACCTGCAGCGCTTGTAAAAAATGCAAATTCTCACCACACGTCAGACCTATTACATCAGAATTATGTGAAATGGGTCTAGAACTTTTTAACTGTATCCCTGATTTCATTCTTCTGCATACTAATTTCAGAAGCACAGGAAGTCACAGCAGACCTAATACATTATATGTGGTAATCCATCCTCCCTATTAACTTTAAATGCTTATTTCGAGGCAAGTAGGCATATACTCTATTTCAACTTTACCTATATTTTCCTGTAACGCACATTTTTCTATGCAACCAAATAAATGTAATATTCAAACTCTGCATAGAAATGGCAAAAAAAAATTAGATACTAACCTTCAATATCGTTTCATTTGCTTTTCTCAAATGGCCTCCAATTTTTACTGAAGACTCATTAATTTTTTTTCTTTTTTCCTTCCGAATGCATAGCTTTAACACTTAATACACCTGTTGCTTCCTAATAGCCATATTCATTTTCCTCCCCCATCAAACCTACCCAGGAGTTTAAGATTAGTGCCTCATGCTCCATGTTAAGTGTATCATGAAGGTACAACATATGCGTGGTTTTCACCAACCCCTGCTCTGATTCACTTGGAGTACTTATTAAAAGTACAGGTTTTTCCACTTTTCTTCCCCTGTCCCCTCCTTTTGAGTTGACAGGACAAGGGTGGGCCTAGGAAATGTTATATTCTACTCTATGAACGTTCCAGGTAATCCTTAAGATTAGGCAATGACTCCACTATATTAAAGCCTCAATTATTTACCACTAGCTGGTCCCCAGTGCTGATAAACACTTCAATTTCTTTGCCACCATCTATCAGGTGGATTCCAAGGCATCAATCTAACCAAGTCAGAAACTGGGAAGGTTGAAACTATAAAGAACAGGAACAAGTTCTAGAGTCAAATACATATCAGAATCTTGGATAGTCGAGTGATTTCTATATTCTCAACTTAGAACTAAATTATTCTAACGCAAAAGCAGCAAATAATGATAAACCATACTCTTTACGTAACTTCTACTTGGGAAGACTCCAGTAGTTTTCTTTCCAAATCATCTGGAATCCAAATATTCCACTATCTCAGTTCTTCAACAGAAAAGCCTCTCCTAGGACTATGCAAGAGGCAAAATGATGCTCTCCTCTGATTCCATCTTCCCTTACTTCTCTAGACGCTAAAGAAGGTAATTTGTAGAACATAGGCTTGAAAAAGACAAAGAAAATAATATCTCGGTACTACTATCCTGCCAGCTATGTAACTGCTTCACTTAAAAAATGAGTCCAGCCCAGTCCTGGTGGCTCAGTTACTTGGAGCATTGTCCCCTGCACCAAAAGGTTGCAGGTTCGATCCTGGTCAATGGGAGCGCATAACAGAGGGCAACTGATCAATGTTTCTCTCTCTCTCAAATCAATAAAAACATATCCTTGAGTGAGGTTTAAGAAAAAGAGTCCAGAAATGGGTGAAAAAGGTGAAGAGATATAAGAGGTACAGACCGAAAAACCGGAATGGGAACGACCAGTCAACCAGTTGCTATGATGCACACTGACTACCAGGGGGCAGATGCTCCCACAGCTAACCTCCCACAGCCAGGCAACCTCCCGACGGTAGGTCCCTCCCCCTGTCCCGCAGGCCCCTTACAGCAGGCCCAGGCTGGCAGTCGGCAGGCCCGGGCTGGCAGCTGGCCCAGCCCCCATCAGGGCTGGGCGAGACAGCCCCAATAGGCTCTGACTGCCAGCCAGGCCTTGGGACCCCACCCATGCACAGATTTCGTGCACCAGGTCTCTAGTATCTTAATAACTTTGTATGGTTACTAGACATATTGGAGACTCACTCTTGGACACTTGAAAATATTACATTATATGTCAACTATACTTTTTTTAAAGAATGCTTGACGATTAAAATCTAAAAAGGGGGGGGGGGGGCGGGGCGGGTGTCTAATACCTTCCTCGCGGGATCAGGAGGCCGGCACGCCTGCAGCCCTGAGATGACTTCCCCTCCCGCCCCTCCCGATGGGAAAGGGGCGGCACGGCTCGCGGAGCTGGACGGGCGGGCACTGCGCACCCGGCCCGGGGCAGGGTGTCGGCGAGAAGCGAGAACTGGGCGGAGGCGAGAGAAGGGGATGGAGAGAAGAAGGGACCGGGAGGAGAGGGGAGGAGAGGGGATGAGCCGGAGCAGCAAGAGGAACGGCACGGCCGCTGCCCCTGAGGATGCGCGGCCGGAGCTCCCGGCCCAGAGGCGAGACGCCGAGCGGCGGTCTTTACCTGCGTCCGAGCAGCCGCGGCCGGGCCAGGGCCGCGGGGAGCTCCGAGCAGCTGCGGGCGGCCCCCGGCGCAGCCCACGCCTGACCGCAGCACCAGCCTCTCTGCGCCCAGCCTCGCCACGCCATCTTCCCAACCTCTGCCCCACCATGGCCCGACCTTACCAACCCCTGCCCGGAACCACTTCCGGGGCGGAGGGGAAAAAAACCATAGAGCGCCGCGGAACAGCCTAGAGCGCCCCCGCGCGGCTGAGCGGAGGCTGGACCATCCCGAGGAACCAGAGACCCGCCCGCTGGCCGCTCTCACCCTCCACCGCCTTTGCAGATGAAGCCCGGAGAAAAAAGAGGAGGGAAAACTAGCATTTACTGAGTAATAATACCATGTGCCGGGCACTTGCCCTCATTGATTGTATTAATCCTCCCCAAACTCTTGAGGTGGTATTATGACTATTTGCAGTGGCTCAGAGGTTCAAAGAGGAGTAAGTTTTCTTAAATTATTTTTTTTTCTGCATCTCACCATTTCATGTTATGACATACTTAAGAGAATGTGTCTCATATCTTTACTAAAAAGTCTAAGCCTGAATTGAAAATATGGATTCCAGATAAAATTCAAACTTCAGGATTCAGCTCTTGCTACCTGTCAATCAGTTTTATTTCCTGCCACTCGGTCACCCCCTCCGACCTTAGCTGCAGCCATACTGAATCATTTGCAGTTTCTAAAAGGCACCTACTTCTTCCAAGTTCACATACCATTGTCACTGTCCGAGACCCTTTTCCTGTCTCTCCCTTCTCAACCTACCTAACCAACTTGTCCTTCAGACCAACCCCAATCATCACATCTCCCAGGAGACTATACGGGAGGAAAAAGTTTTCCTTGATACTTAGGGTCCCTAGCAGGGTCTGAAAATTAGCTGACAATGACATAGTAACAGAAGAAAAGCACACAAATCTTATTGAATTTTTACAGTGTACATGGGAGTCTTTATGAAATGAAATGAAGTGACCAGAGAAGAAAGCTTTTCTATCTTTTAGACAAAGTGTGGTAGGCAGTTAGACAGACACGAGCAGATCAAGGACAATGGGCCAGGAACAGGAGGTCACCAGGGTGGAAAGCCCCAGGTGCCGAGCAACAGACAATCACCTGTTGGTGACTTTCCCTCCCCTAGCGTATAGCTGGTCACAGTGGTTTGGACCCCCTGACCTTTCCTCCCGAGAGATAACATCTAGGCCTCAGTTGTATGTATTTCAGCTCCAGGCCCAGATAAGCAACAAAACCAACCACAGCTGACCCCAGGGCCAGCTGCATTGAATAATGCCCCCTGCCCTGGTGCCAGACAATCAATCCGTGGAGACCACAATCCAGAAAGGACGCACCTGGAAAACTGCTGAACATTCTATTGAGATCTTCCCCTGAGACCTCCCCTAAACTCTCCACCCTGAAAACCCTTAGGATGGCGGACCCAGTGCGCTCTCTCTCCCCTGGGAGCTCACCTGTGCCTTTCCCTTTCCCCTCCCTGCCCCAGGCACCTTACCATTAGCTTCCTCACTCCCAAACTCCAAGGGCCCTGCTGAAACCGGTTTGGCTCAGTGGATAGAGCTTCGGCCTGCGGACTGAAAGGTCCCAGGTTCGATTCCTGTCAAGGGCATGTACCTTGGTTGCGGGCACATCCCCAGTAGGGGTTGTGTAAGAGGCAGCTGATCGATGTTTCTAACTCTCTATCCCTCTCTCTTCCTCTCTGTAAAAAATCAATAAAATATATATATATATAAAAAAAAAAACTCCAAGGGCCCTTTTTTTGCCTCCATAACTTGTTTCCTAAGCCCATTTCTTCTAGGAATTACTTTTTCTCCCTCTGTGATTTACCAAATAAATGCTCTCTTACAGTCTGGGTCTTGGCTCTGAATTCTTCCCTAGCCAGAACCCAAGTACCAAGGTTGCTGAGCCCAGGTTTGGTCTGACCCCACCGGTCAGACACCTGGTGCCTTCCAGCTGCCTACAACAAAAGAAACAATAACTTGTGAGTAACTGGCAAGACAGTGGGGTTTGGGCTAACAGAAGTCCATCTACGGCTAGGAAGTCCTTATCTTCCTTAACTAGGTGGGTAAGACTTAGTTTAACAAGGTTTGCCTGCATATTACCCTGGTACCAGGTCTCTGATCCCTGGGCTCATAAGAGTCTGTCTTGCCCTAGGCGGTTTTGCTCAGTGGATAGAGCACCGGCCTGTGGACCAAAGGGTCCCCGGTTTGATTCCAGTTAAGGGCACGTACCTCGGTTGCAGGTTCCTCCCCAACCTGGGCTCTGGACCTGGGCCCTGGTCCAGGCTCGTGCAGGAGGCAACCAATTAGTGTGTTTCTCTCATATCGATATTTCTGTCTTTCCCTGTCTCGTCTACTCTAAAAATCAATGGGGAAATATCCTCAGGTGAGGTTTAAAAATAAAAATAAAAATAAAGTCTGTCTCCAGGAAAGGAGACATTTATTTCTTGCCTTTTTAAAAAATTTAATTTAATTTAATTTGTATTTATTTTTTTAATTACTTTATTGATTAAGGTATCACATATTTGTCATCAACCCCCCTATTTCTTGCCTTTAGGCAGAAAAGTGGAAACATTTTCCCCATTTACTGCTTCTTAATTGCCTTTAGCCCAAAATAACTTTTGAGTAGCATTTGTGATGTCTTCCAGGGCATGACTTGGAGAAACTAAAATAAATTCGCTTTGCTTTTGTCATAGGTATCAAGTCTGGGATTTGGATTTTAGTCTCTTTGCAAGCTAATAAGTTTGGGTGCTGAGGGAAACCAAAGATATAAGATTAAAGTCCGAGATATAAGATGATTGCCCACAGCTCAACAAGCGGTATGAGCATTATGTTTCATGGGCATCCCTTGTTCTCTAAGTCCCACAGCAGCAATGCCATGGGCCAGATGGATACTGAACATGCAGTAGATTTGCATCTCAACTGAACTTGGGGGTAGCTACCATTTTAATAGTAAGTGGCAAGCAAGCAAACAACCTTGGAATGTTTTTCTCCAGAGCAAAGGGGCAGGTGTGTTTATAGCCTTGTGTCTTAGTCTACTTGGGCTTCCGTAAGAAAATACCATAGGCCAGTGGCTTACACAACAGACATTTGTTTCTCACAGTTCCGGAGGGTGGAAGTCTGAGGTCAAGGTGCTAGCATGGTCAAGTTCTGCTGTGAGCTCCTGGCTGACGCCTTGCTGTGTCCTCACATGGCAAAGAGAGACAGCAAGCTCTCTGGTGTCTCTTCTTCAAGGAGCACTAATCCCATCACGAGGGCCCCACCCTCATGATCTCATCTACACCTGATTATCTTCCAAAGGCCCATCTCCAAATACCATCACATCGAGGACTAGGGCTTCAACATATAAATTTTAAAATTAAGGGGGACATGCCCGGCTGGCGTGGCTCAGTGGTTGAGCGTCAACCTAAGAATCTGGAGGTCTCAGTTTGATTCCGGGTCAGGGCACATGCGTGGGTTGCAGGCTCGATCCCCCGAGTGTGCAGGAGGCAGCCGATCAATGATTCTCTCTCATCATTGATGTTTCTATCTCCCTCTCCCTCTCCCTCTCCCTTACTCTCCGAAATCAATAAAAATATATTAAAAACAAAACAAAGTGTTATGGACTGAATTATGTTCCCCTTATTTTTTAAAAAAATATATATTTTTATTGATTTCAGAGAGGAAGGGAGAAAGAGAAACAATGATGAGAGAAAGAATCATGGATCAGCTGCCTCCTGCACACCCCCTACTGGGGATCGAGCCCAAAACCTGGGCATGTGCCCTGAGTGGGAATTGAACCTGGGACCCTTGACTCCGCAGGCTGACGCTCTGTCCACCGAGCCAAACCGGCTAGGGCAAGTCCATAACACTTTGGAAGAAAAAGATACTGTTGCCTTACAGAGCAAAGGCACACTTACTGCCTATTATAAAATATTTCGATTCCCTGAACTCAGCATTCCTCTCCTATAATGCAACCCCACCCACCGAGTGTGCAGGTGTCCTTCAGCCCTCTTGGAGTTGCCCCATGGCAATTGGAACTCAGGGACCCAACACAGAAATGCTGACACTCTAGCTAATGCTATTGCTCTGAGCAATAATTTGTCCTTCATCTCTGACTCAAAATTCTCGTGTTTTCTACCAACATCCATAAAACTGTCAGGCTAACATGTTAGCTTTCAAGTAGAGTAAAATATCAGGGCACTCACAGCTCTTAAGTGGGACCTATTGTCAACATAGTAAGGTCCAAAGCTGTAGGTAATTTTTATGGGTTTCTTTGAGCTACACTGATGACAATTTCTGGGAAGCAAGATTAAAAACTGCTCCAGAGAATGACAGTTTTACAATTTCTTTTATGGGTTTGTAGTTAAGGAAGATTACTTGAAGGTAGAAAAAAGCAAGGTTGGAATTGAATTACAGGATCGTTAACAAGCATATATGCTCCTGGAGAGTGGTTATGCCTCCAAGGGAGTCTTAAAAAGATGATTACTCTGGCATTTCAAAGGTGTATTAACCTAGATGCACAAGAACAATGAACAGGGTTTGCTGAAGGCAAAGATAAACATTTTACTAAAGAATTATATGCCTGAGGTGTGCTACCATCATGATCTACCCAGTTAGGAATTTATGATCAAATCACCCTGTGAGGTTATTTTCTATAGAGCCCCTTTTTTGTCCACACTGAAATTTTCATTTCAGAGGGAGAGCTTCTGTAGGTGCTGACAAGAACTTGGGGTGGCCATAGGCTGATGGCTGAAGAGGAATGAAGCTGGAAATTACTAAAGATGAGGAAGCTCAGAAAGTGAGAGTCCCGGATGTTGACTGGGTTGTTTACATTAACTTGGGGTCACTAGGATGACACAGGACCTGGAGTGGAATCCTGAGATGTCAATGAAAGAGAGGCAGTGAGCAGGTGATTGACAGTGCTGGAGAAGTGCTAGAGATACAGGGCAGAGCGCCAAGAGAGGAGAAATACATGCCCAAGGAGATCTGTGGACAGATGATCTGTGGACAGAGAATCATTAGGCCACCCTGGCTGGTGTGGCTCAGTGGTTGAGCATCATCTCATGTACCAAGAAGTCACCAGTTCAATGCCCTGTCAGGGCACATGCCCGGGTTGCAGGCTTGATCCCCAGTATGGGGCATGCGGGAGGCCGTAGATCAATGTGTCTTTGTCCTTCTCCTTTCCTCTCTCTCTAAAAAAATCAATAAAAACTTGTTTCCTAAGCCCCATGGTCGGCAAACTGCGGCTCTTTGGCCCCTTGAGTGTGGCTCTTCCACAAAATATCATGGCCTGGGCGAGTCTATTTTGAAGAAGTGGCGTTAGAAGTTTAAGTTTAAAAAATTTGGCTCTCAAAAGAAATTTCAATCGTTGTACTATTGATATTTGGCTCTGTTGACTGAGTTTGCCGACCATTGCCTAAGCCCAATTCTTCTAGGAAGTACTTTTTCTATCTCTGTGATTTTATCAGTAAATGTTCTCTTACATTTTGAGTCTTGGCTCTGAATTCTTTCCTAGCCAGAACCCAAGTACTGAGGTTGCTGAGCCTAGGTTTGGTCTGACCCCACTGGTCAGACACCTGGTGCGTTCCCACGACCTACAACTAAAGTACAGGCAGCGCCCTGCAAACACCACACATCCCCTCATTGTTACTGAGTTAATTGTTGACTGTTAACTATCCTATACCCAACTATGTAAAAGAAGTACACATGTGTCTATCACTTTACTGTTTATCCAATCCCAGAGGTCTTCCCGCTTTGCTTTCTCCCACCTCCCTAATTGATCACCAATGGATTTCATGTAACCCACATATAGCTCCTCTCTTGATTGCAATGTATAAGATAAGGTGCAAAACTGCCACTCTCTGGAGCATTATCTCAATCTGTGGAGATTTTGCTTCCCAGCAATTGTCGTCAGTTTGGCTCAAATAAACTCACAAAAATTCTTCACAGGTTTGAATGTTTCTTACATTGACACTCTAAAAAAAAATCCATTAAAAACCTTACAAAGTAAATAAATGAGAGGTATTATAAAGGATCCAGATGAATTGCCATATAAAGAGGTACACAGAGCAAGATCCAGAAGGCCCCAGCACAGGCGCCCTGTCGCCACAGAACTGGAGTGCACCACCCTCCCAGCACATGGACGTATTCGCCAACCGGAAAACTCATCCGGTTGTTTGTTCCAGTCTTTACGGAACTTAACCTTCAGTCTCTCCCCACCCCTTTCCTGTGTGGGGCTGAACGTTCCAACCCTCTGTTGTAGGCCGAAGAAGGCCACCAGGCGGGGTCAGGTTGGACCCGAATTCAGCAACCTCAGTTCTTGGGTTCTGGCTAGAAAAGAATTCAGAGCCAAGACTCAAACTGTAAGAGAACATTTATTGATAAAATCACGGAGAAGAAGTAATTCCTAGAAGAAATGGGTTGAGGAAACAAGCTATAGAGGCAGGGGAACTTGGAGCTTGGGAGTGAGGAAGGTAAAGGTAACACCTGGGGAATGGAAATGGAGGGGGGGTGGGAGGGAAAGGTGCAGGGCCTGCGTGCTAAATGCTGGGTCCTCCATCCTAAGGGTCTTCAGGGTGGAGAGTTTAGGGGAGGTCTCTGGGGGAAGATCTCAATAGAATAGTCAGCAGTTTTCCAGGTGTTTCCTTTCAGGGTTGTGGTCTCCACTGATTGTCTGGCACCAGGGCAGGGAGTCATTAGTCAATGCAGCTGGCCCTGAGGTCTGCTGTAGCTGGTTTTGTTGCTCTTCTGGGCCTGGAGCTGAAATAAAACTCAAGTCTAGATATTATATCCAGGGAGGAAAGGTCACCCTTGGGGACTAGGTCCCACCCTACATTTGTCCTTTGTTAGACACCCAGGCCTTCTACCCCAGTGACCTTCCGTCCCTAGCCCATCATCCTTGCTCTGCTCCTGACTAACTGCCTGGCACAGATTGACCTGTGTTGGGGACAAAAACTGCCTTAGGACATGACTACCCACCGTGGACCGCCTTTAGTTAAAAAGTGTTGATTTCAGAGCACCCTAGGTGGTTACTTTAAATCTCCCAGTTTGTAAGGTAACAGGCACAGGCACAGGCCTCCCCTGAGCTTGTCAGGTTTAGTATATGGCCCCTTTTCATCCGCACAGTAATGATTGATATCCTGCTAATGAGAAACATTGGCCTACGCATATGTACGTCTTTTAGATAACTCAGCGGAGAATGATGAGACTTCTCAGGACCCTGCAGCTTCACCTAAGCCAGTGGTCGGCAAACTCATTAGTCAACAGAGCCAAATATCAACAGGACAACGATTGAAATTTCTTTTGAGAACCAAATTTTTTAAACTTAAACTTCTTCAGCCCTGGCCGGTTTGGCTCGGTGGATAGAGCGTCGGCCTGTGGACTGAGGGGTCCCAGGTTCGGTTCCAGTCGGGGGCATGTGCCTTGGTTGCGGGCACATACCCAGTAGGGAGTGTGCAGGAGGCAGCTGATTGATGTTTCTCTCTCATCGATGTTTGTGACGCTCTATCCCTCTCCCTTCCTCTCTGTAAAAAAATCAATAAAATATATTTAAAAACAAAAACAAAAATAACTTAAACTTCTTCTAACGCCACTTCTTCAAAATAGACTCGCCCAGGCCGTGGTATTTTGTGGAAGAGCCACACTCAAGGGGCCAAAGAGCCGCATGTGGCTCGCGAGCCGCAGTTTGCCGACCACTGACCTAAGCAATGCTGCCATGTGGACTCGGGGAGGGCACTCGGTCTTTCACCCACATGGGGCAGAGCCAAGTCTCTATCAGGCTTCTCGCCCAGCCAGCACCCGCCACCCCCCCCCACCCCCCCACCCCCGCCAACCGGTAACTGTGGGCAGGGCCCGAGAGCAGGCAGAGTAGCCAAAGAAGACCTCTGGCTGTACCATTTGGCATTCTCACCAGCAGTGTATGGGAGTTCCAGTACCTTGGGATTGTCAGGGTTTTGTTTTTAGCAATTCTAATAGGTGTGTATTGGCATCTTATTTGTATTGATTGATTTGAGAGAGAAGGGAGAGAGAGAAACATTGATTTGCTATTCCACTTATTTATGCATTCATTGGGTGATTCCTGTATGCGCCCCGACAGGGGATCGAATCCGCAACTGTGGGTTATCAGGAGGATGCTCTAACCAACTGAGCTACCAGGCCAGGTGGCATCTTATTTGTATTTCTTTTTTTTTAAATATATTTTATTGATTTTTCACAGAGAGGAAGAGAGAGGGATAGAGAGTTAGAAACATCGATGAGAGAGAAACATCGATCAGCTGCCTCTTGCACACCCCCTACTGGGGATGTGCCCGCAACCAAGGTACATGCCCTTGACCGGAATCGAACCTGGGACCCTTGAGTCTGCAGGCCGACGCTCTATCCACTGAGCCAAACCGGTTTCGGCTTATTTGTATTTCTTTAATACAAGTTATTCTTTTTAAATAAACAAGACGTGTCTGGACACACAATGTTTCAAAACTTGGCAATCCTTGGGAGGAAGTACGGAGTCCTTGGTGGAGGCCGGGGTCAACTTGTTGGATGGAAGCAGTTGCACTGGCTGCCGGCTTTACCTGATAGGGAGAAGGGAGATGTTTTTTCATCTTAGGTCTGCAGGGACCTGCACGTCTTCCCTCTGGTCGGCAGAGGGCAGGACAGGGCAGAAAATAAGCTGCCCAGTTTGGGGCTTATCAGGCATCCCCATTGATTGTATTTGGACACATGGTTATATTTACAGTTTTACTCAAATGCCATTCCCACTGAACCTACTTAGCTGCTACCTTATGAGGCTTGACAAATTAACCTCGTGTAATGATTCAATGCCAAACCTTAACCAACCTTGTAACATCCTTCCATGCCAAAGCATAACTAACCTAACCTAACTGAACTTCCGAAACTGAGCTACTTTTGTAGAATCCTTAATAAGTCTACTCTCTAATGACACTCTGAAGAGCTTGTGTTAGGGGAATTCATGAGCAGCTGAGCTAGGTGCTCCTGTTCATCACCTCCAACTTTGCAGGAGCCAAGAGACACCAAGGAAAGACTGAGGGGGATAGGTCTCCCACCCGCCAGCTAGCTATAAGCACTCTCCCTAGGGCCCGGGATGTGAAACTCAGATGGTACTGCACAGATCTGCTGGGGCTGGGGCTGGGGCTGCAGAGTGCCCCGGCGATGTACTCCAGTCTGAGCTCCTGGCTCCCGTCTGGCAGTGGAACCGAAAGGTCCTAAGAAGGGTGGCGAACATCAGGAAGAGCTCCATCCTAGCTAGCTGGTCCCCTGAGCACACCCCATGCCCTGGAAGCAGAGGGAAAGGTCAGAAGGTGGCAGCTGTCCCTGTCCTACCACACCCCCTACTCACCACCCATGACACGGTGTTGTGCCCAGTACCCGCAGAGGATGGCAGAAAGGCCTCCCTGGCCACGAAGTTTCCACCCTTGTCTAGGAAGTGACTGGGGTTGAACTGTTGGGGTGTCTCCCAATACTCAGGGTCATAGAGCACAGAGGCCAGGTTAGGCAAGATGATGGTGCCCTGCTCAGAGGAGCTGGTGTAGCCCAGGGGCCTCAGCTGGCCCAGCACCCAGCCCTGACACTGGGCTGCAGCGAGCTTAGCGAGCACCCCATGTGCTGGTGAGAGTTGCCCAGGGGCCAGGGGGCCTCATGGAGATTACCCTCTGGGTTCCCTCCCTCCAGGCTCACGTCAGTGAAGTGGCTGAGCATCTGCTCTTCCTGCTAAGGGCCACACACCTCTACCCTAAAAGCTCCCAACCCGGGCCAGAGATGGCCACTGCCTCCTATGGAGAAGCTGTAGGCATGGTTGGAGGGGACCAAGTTCTGTACAGGGCAACAAACACTGTGTGTGCGTGTGCGTGTGCATGTGTGTGTGTGTGTGTGTGTGTGTGTGTGTGTGTGTAAGAGAGCGAGAAGAGATGACATGGCAGACAGACTAAGAGAAAGAAAGACTGAGTAATGAGAAGGAGAGGAGACAGAAAGCTTCACTCTAGGATTGGGGAGAGGAGAGGTAAACCCTAACCCTAGCCCTCACTGTACCTCAAAGGAGAAGTGAGTGATTGGAAAGAGAATCTGACTGATCCGATGGGAGCCGAAAGGAGCCAAAGGCACTTTCTGTCGGGGATTTCTGCTCCTTACCACATGGGCCCTGGGCTGACCAGGAGGCCAAAGTGGAGCCAGCCAGGATGGGGTTGGTTATGGAACCGGGACCTGGGACACTCAGGGGTTCTGAGGAAGGCTCATTTAACAACCACCAGAGAATGAAATCAACCACCCCTGTGGGGGCCAGAGGACTAGCCACAGGATTCTTGGTTTTGACAAAGGTATCTTGAAATTAAAAACAAAACTAGCCCTAGCTGGGTGATCAGTGGTTAGAGCACCAGCCCGCAGACTGAAGGGTCCAGGTTTGATTCCAGTCAAGGGCACGTTACCTCGGTTGCAGGCGCGTGCAGGAGGCAACCAATCGATGTGTCTCTCTCACATTGATGTCTCGCTCTCTCTGTCTCTCCCCCTCCCTTCCACTCTCCTAAAAATCAATGGAAAAAATATCCTTGGGTGAGGATTAGCAAAACAAAACAAAAACAAACAAACAAACAAAAAAACACCAACAACTCAACAGAGTTTGAAGCCTGCATCCCAAATAGGAGTCAGTAAGGAATGCAGAAATTCAGACAATGTAAATGCTTTTTGAAGGCACTTTTTTCTCTGTTTTAGTTGCACTACTGCAGCTTACGGGAGGGGCCTGGTCCTGGTCGTCCAGACCTACAGACGCCCAGACCTGGTCCCTCTATGGTTTTAAGCAGAGGGCTTGGGAGGCAGATTATTATGCTGAGTGGCCAGATTATTATGCGTTCAGAGATCATAATAATCTGGCCACTCAGTGTAAATAAAAAAATATATATATATATATATATATATATATATATATATATATATAGTGACATATTTATGCATTTCAGTTCTCTATTATATGTTTTGAAACTTTATTTGCTATTTTTTCATATCACTTCATATTATTATTTTTAAACAATTTCTTAGTGATATCTTCCTCAATAATTCAACTGTCCCTTTGTTCTTTTATTTTTCTCTTTCATGGATGCCATGTTCTTTGGAAGCTTGTTTAGACCAAGTTAATAGCCTTTTAGGCTTCCTCCAGGTGAATAGGAGTTCACTTTTTGAATAATAAGAATTATATGTCACAGTGCAGGGACACATCAGGAATTTAGAGATGCTTTGCTGGAGGCAAAGACCAACAAGTAGTTAGCATAATAAATGCGAGAGGTCCCGTCAGAAGGCTGAGGGACCTTGGGCTTTAGCAAGGGCTAAAACTATGCACCGATTGTTCTGTCGAGTCAATGGTGGCTGAAGGCAATCTCCTAACCTGATAATCTTTTACTGTTTACCAAACCTTACCTTTGATATGTCTGTTTGGTTCGCTAAAGGGCAAATGTGTATTCTAGTAAATAAAAAGCCATGGGTCCAGAGATTCCGGGAGCCACTCCACTAGAGGGTGAGGCCTCCGCCTGGCTTTCCCCCATGCCTTCTAAATTTATATTTCTTATCTGGTATATCCATTTGCACGTAGCCCCTTCTCCAGATTCTGAATCCTTGCTGCAAAAGGTTGCAGCAATGCTTAGGTGAGGCATGGCCAAAAAAAGATTGGGAACCACTGCTCTAAACAATAAGGAACTTTACAAATTATCCCCCAATGAGGATAGTCTTTTATAATCATAGCCCTCTGTCCCAAATGCCATAGATTGGGATGGATGAATGGATGGATGGCTAGCCAAATGGTTGGGAGCCCACAGCAGGAAGGCAGAAGCTGTAGCAGGTGGCTCTGCTGGGCAGGAAGGCCAGGGAAGGGTGGTTTCTGCAGATACTGGATTGGGCATGGGGCCACACCTGGGCCACTTCCCTTGGGCACAGAGTAGCTAAGCCCATGGGTGGAGGTCACACACTGGTGCTCACACCCACGTGGGTTCCTTCCTTCCAGTGTCCTTGGACTGAGAGCGATGGAGGCTTCATCTGCTCACCCCTTCAGGGACTTGAGGACAGAATTCCTACCTGGAGGAGTATCTCCGGGTGCAGCTGAAAGCTTAGTTGCCATAGGTTTCCAAGGGTGGGGAAGGGAAGGGACCAGGAGGAAGGTGGCTCCTGTCCCAGTAGAAGGCGCCAAGTTTCAGGACAGGAAGCAGGCAGTCAATAAAACCAGCCCACTGTGCAGGGAACACATCTTGGACCTGTGCCTCCCCTCACCCCTTTGCTTCTGGTGCACTCCAGCCTTCCTTCCCTACAGCCCTCTCTGGCCACCCTCCTCTCCCACCCTACCTGAGCTCTGCTTTTATGCCAGCGCTCTTGGGCAGCGTCGTGAAGGCTGGCAAGTCCCAGGAGTCTTTTCCCAATGGAGGAAATCCATTTGGTTATACCAGTCACACCCAGGCCTGCTACTCTGCAGGGCCACAGGGCTCCGGTCTGGGACAGGTTGGGACACCTTCACTCCCAGAACAGCCTCCCCTCTGGCCCATGGAACTCAACGCATCAGGCTCCTTTCAGCCTCTGACTGGCAGTCTCCCTGGTTGCATGGGGCAGCTCAGGGAGAGGCAGGGAACAACCACTGAAGGTGGCATCATGTCCCCTTGAGATACACTATTGTATCTCAGCGTGATGGAAACTGGGTTCCCGCTCTCCTCTGCCCAGGCACTAAGCACCGTCTCCAGAGGCCTCATCAGCCTTCCAGTCACCTCCCCCTCACCCCACTCGCACCCCAGCTCCAATCTCTGGTTAGTGTGGACTCTGACCCTGTGTTTGTCAGTAGTCAAACTAGTGTGGACTTTGTTTTAGTTTCAACTGTCCTGGGGACAGACTGCTGGGGTCTAGAGCCTCATTCTATCTCACACTAGGATGACCTTGGGTAAGTTATCTAGCCTCCCCTTGCCTCAGCTTCCTCATTTGTACAATGGAAATCATAATTTTGGCCAACTGCCTCATACAGTTGTACCAGGAGATACACAGTACACTCAAGTTGGGTAAACTGAGGATAGATTAGTGAAGAGATTGTTTACAAAGGTACATGGGCAGGAGTTAGGAAAAGTGCAGGCATAGAACTAGCCATGATGGGGTCTCCTTTATGCTCAAGTCTTAAAGACTCAGGAGACATTGTTAATGGTTTTAATGTGGAAAACTCAACACCAACCTCTCCATTAACACAGTCACTGCTTTCCCATTTCTACGCCTTTGCTCATGCAGTTCCCTCCACCTGAAGTACCTTCCCCCTGCGTCTCCACTCTAGTGGGAGACTTGCTTGCTCTGTTCCCAAATATATTGAACTTTGACAAATTTCCTCATTGAAAAGTGGATAATTTTCTGATATCTCATTCTGAAAGGGCTTTTAAAAAATTATTATTATTGATTTGAGAGGGAGGGAAGGAGGGAGACAGAGAAAGAGAGAGAGAGAGAGAGAGAGAGAGAGAGAGAGAGAGAGAGAGAGAAACATCAATTTGTTGTTCCACTTATTTATGCATTAATTGGTTACTTGTAAGTGTCCCATCCAGGGATTGAGTCCACAACTTTGGCGTAGTGGGACAACACTCTAAGCAATTGAGCTACCCGGCCAGGGCCCCTGAAAAGGATTATTGTGTGGACTATTATCTAGTAGACAATGTTGTCAACAGAGATTTTTCTGGAAGATGTAGCAGCAGCTTTCCTCATGCGCCTGTTTCTGAGGGTGACTCCAGTACTGGCCAAAGACAAAGTATTGAAACCAGAGTGGATGGTGGTCTTTCTGTGAGTATAACATGGGGTGACTGGGGTGGGTGATTATGGGCATAACCCTATCACATCTAGGAATGGGTGGGTGACATGTACCTTTCCAAACACTGATTTTGTTTGGAATGTGAATGTGAGTGGTTGTGTCACATGGTACATGGCCCATCTTGACCAGCTGCTGGCTCCCAAAGGAAATGTACATGGAGGTTGCTTCGGGTAAAACCTTCCCATTGACTTCTTCAAGGCTTTGGCCATGTCTCTGTGAAGCAGTTTGGTGAGTTAGTTCGGAAAGTCTGTTGCCTGAGGACTCCTATGCCTGGTCTGGGGGAGGTCCAAGGCCTTGAGATCTTCTTAGCAGCAGCCCCTGGGCCTACATGCTGATATTAAACCTTTATTTTTTACTAGAGGCCCAGTGCACGAAATTCGTGCACTCAGAGGGGGCAGGGTCCCTCAGCCCGGACTGCATCCTCTCGCAGTCTGGGAGCCATCAGTCGGACATCCTTTGCACTGCCACAGAGGTGGGAGAGGCTCCCACCACTGCTGCTGTGCTAGCCACCCATGAGCCCGGCTTCTGGCTGAGCGGTGCTCCTGCATTGAGCATCTGCTGCCTGGTGGTCAGTGAGTGTCATAATGACCAGTCGTTCTGCTTCGGTAGATTTGCATATTAGCCTTTTATTATATAGGATTACTATTTTTAATGTTTTTATTGATTTTAGAGAGAGAGGGAGAGGGGAAAGAAACATTGATGAGACAGAAACATCAATGGGCTGCCTCCTGCACGCCCCCTACTGGGAATTGAACCGGTGACCTCTCAGTGCATGGGTCGACACTCAACCAACTGAGCCACACCAGCCAGGGCTTTATATAATTTTATTAAAAAATATATATATATATGATTAGAAAAAGCTAGAAAGGATACACCAATATAACTTTGACTATTTGGGGGTGATGGGTACCTTAGTAGTGTTGTATAACTACCCCCAAATGTACTGTAGTGGCTTTAAAAAACATTTTATGTTGCTCAGGGATTTGGGAAGGGCTCAGCTGGTGGTTCATCTCTGATCTATGTGACATCAGCTGGGGTGGCTGAGGCTGGAGGTTCCACTTCCAAAATGGAAAATGCACCTGCCACAATAGGGTACATGCAGTTTTTGGTTTCTTCACTGTGCCTTTCTGCATGCATTACTTTTATTATAAGGAAAAAGTTATTAAAAGAAATACGGTGCACAACAGTGCAGGCAACGATCAGTGCGAGTAAGGCTTCAGTTAGCTAAGCCTTTCAGTGTCCCCTTGACTCCCTTGCTTTCAATGCTAGGCCCTATTTCTAGGTGATCAATTAGAAAGGAGCTGTCATGTCACTAAGCCATTCCCCAAGCACTGAGTATTCTTTTGTTCTGGTTTTCCTGAAGTCATTCCTCATAAAGGTTTCTTTTCCTTGATGACACTTTTTTGTCTCTTTGAAGTGATCAAATTCAAATGACCAAAATGGAAGTCTACAACACTTACTTCTTTTAACAAATATTCTTTAATACACCCATGTATAGGCACTATTCAAGAGTTAGTTGTGTAGTGTGATACTTATTAGGCTCTTAATATTTAAACCAGAAATGATAAGGTACACAAAAATAAGATGATTTACTGCCTTCAAGAAGTTTAAATTCATAGGCGGAAATATTTAAAAAATCAACTATAATATGCAAAGTAAAAGCAAATAAACCTTAAGTAGGTGTGTAAGCGAAGGGCTGTAGGAACACAGAGGAATTCGGTTGGAAGAGAAAGGCCTTATGGAGGGCACAGTATTTGAACTGAGTTTAAAAAGAAAAATATGCCTTTGACAAGATGACCAGGGATTCCAAGCTGAGAAAATGACAAAGATTTAAAAGTGTGAAAATATTGGCCTACTTTTAGGAATACTGAGTAGAAAAGGGTTGGAACCAAATACTGGACACCCTGACTGCCAGGCTAAGGAATATATGGGCCACTCTATAAGCAACTGTCTGTGCCCTGGAGATTTCTTTTAAACGCTTAGTCTCTTTTAAAAAAATATTTTTTAAAATTGAATTTATTGGGGTGACAGTGGTTCACAAAACCATACAGGTTTCAAGTGTACAACTCAACACAACATCATCTGCACACTGCATCGTGCGCCCATCACCCAAAGCAAAGTCTCTTTCCGTCCCCACGTAGCCTCACTTTGCCCACCTCCACCTACCCCCACCCCCCTTTCCTCTGGCCATCACCGCCCTGTTGTTTGTGTCTGTGTGTTATCTATATGTTTTTTGGCTAATCCCTTTACTTTCTTTCATCCAGTCCTGCACACCCCCACCTCCTGCTCCAAACACCTGTCAGTCTGGTCCATGTACCCATGCCTAGGGTTTCTAGTTTATTCATCAGTGTGTTTTGTTCATTAGATTCCACATATGAGATCATGTGATACTTGTCTTTCTCTGACTGGCTTACCTCACGTAGCATAATAACCTTCAGGTCTGTTCATACTGTCACAAAAGGCAAGCCTTTCTTCTCTTTTATGGCCAAGTAGTATTCCATTGTGTAAATGTGCCACAGCCTTTTTATACCAATGGGCACTTGGGTTATAAAGTATTTCACCAACTTGCATTTTTGGTTTCCATAATGTCAGTAGTAAATACAATGGCTCAGAGAGGGACACCAAGGCAGGGAGACCATGAGGCTATAATTATATTGTGAACAGAGGGAGGGAGAAGGGGGTGGTGGTGATGCACAGGACCTGGAGTGACTGAATTTATTGGGAAGGAGAGTAAATTAATTCAAGGCTTCTAGCCTGATAGACTCAAGAGGACAATGGTCCTACTAAAGAAGCACTGATTTTCAAGAAGCTGTTTGAGGCACCGGTGATGCCCAGCGGAGGCACTGAGCAGGCAGCTGGAGGCTGGCACCAAGGAGAGGCCAGGCCCACAGTAGGTTTGTCACTACACCTGTGGGAGGGAAAGAATCTGTGCACAGCGAGAAAAGGGAGTGGGCAGAGGCAGGAATAAGCCTTCCTTTAAGAGGGCAAAGCAGGTTAAGAGAGGTGGGAGGACACCCAGAGATGAGAACAGAGCGGCCAGGAGGGGAAGGGAGTCCCGGGGCAGCAGAGAGCTTGAACAGGACAGGGACCTGGAGGCTCTTCCCGCTGCCCGTTGCCCTCTGGAAGGTAAGTCCAGGCATCAACGGAAGTGCGTGTTTGTTTGTCAGTGCCGTCCAACAGAACTCCCTGCCGCGATGGGCATGTTCTACATCTGTGTCCGACACAGTAGCCGCAGGCCACGTGTGGCTCCTGAGCACTCGAAATGTGGAAGGAAAATTTTAACTTTAGAGTCAAGCCTCTGTGTTTTCAGGACAGCAGTTTACAAAACATTAAAATAAGATGATTTACTGCCATTAAGGCTGGGTTCAGGGGATGATCTCTGCTGATGGTTGGCAGAACCAGTACCAAGTAGTTTAAAAGCTTCTTGGCTGCATGCAACACGCTCGATTGAGAAACTCCATTATGATTACCCTTTTGAATGGGTACTTAATTCTCAATGAGGTAAGCTGAATGAATTGGCCAAAAGGGCAGTTATATTGTTTGAATTGCTGAGAACCCTTAACCAACTGTTCATTTGAAATATATTTCACTGCAACCGCCCACCTCGCCCAAGCATTCACCCTGCCCACGCCCAACCCTCTCCTTGGCAGCACGGGAGCTTTATTTGGTGACACAGTCTTAGGGGCCAGGGCCTACCAGGTGGTGTCAGGCATGCTGAGCCCCATGCCCCTGGCAACCAACCAGCTCTGCTCCTGACCCTTCTCAGATGTAACTCCATCGCCGGATACTCAAGAGCCCGCCTCTGGGATTCCAGTCACTCAAAGACACCCTGCTCCCTTCCCAGAGAACTAGTTGATACACCAGTTTTATAAAATCCAAAATAATTTTATTATTCACTTTTTCAGGTTTTTGTTCCCACAAGGTGTTCAGCAAACATGCTAAGGCAACAGAATGTCTAGTTGGTCACGACATGCAACGCTGACCATTCAACTGATGACAGCAGCGACCACGCCCACCTGAGCTACTGGCCCCACAGCACAAAGGGGGTTTGCAGAAACACACCGAACCACACGGCAATCAGCAACCTGAGGTAGGTCTCTTTACAGTACAAAGACTTCCCTTGCGAGACACTGAGTAGCAAGAGCTGCTTGAAGTCGCAGACTTTGGAGAGAAGAGGAGACTGTGCGACATCTGCAGAGAGAAAAGAAAACAGACCCACGAAATCCTGAACCCTGTCACTGAGCTGTGGAGGCGGAGACCAGGCAAACGAAGAAGTACCACCGGAAAAGCAGCGGTCGGCTCTGGGGCTGGGAGCCAACGTGTGTGGGAGCCGGCGCTCTGTGCAGTGGCCAGCGTGAGGAACCTGAGGCAGTGGGACCCTCTGTGGAGAGACTTGATTCTTGTTTAGAAACGACAGCAAGAAGAGGAAGGCAGGGAGGGAAAGGGGGTCGGGGGCCTTGCCCCACTGCTCTCCTGATGGAAACGGGGAGGTGACACCAGGACAGAAAGCAGGAGCCCTGAGAATTCACGGCGCTCTGCACGGCTTCGAGCGGGCCTCTGCGCCACCCCGTCCCGGAGTGGTTGTGGGAGGCGGCAGAGGGGGCCGCTGGAGGGCCTACCACGGCCACACGGCTTCCTTTTTGACACCCAGAAAACCAGGCGCCAGGAAAAACCAGCTAGCAAAGGACAATATGCTACCCTTTCTGTCGTCTAATAGCAAAACCAGATCTCCAGTGCAGCCAGCTGTACAAAAACGATAGAAAGGAATCTGCACTGTCATTAGCACAGTGCTTATTTTAATCCTACCTAATAAAAGGGTAATATGCAAATAAACATCACTCTGCTATGCCCACGATTGGGCTGGTGGGAGGCTGGGGGGCAGGACTTGGGGTGGCCTATCTGGCCATTGAGAAGATCAAGATGGCGGCACCCAGTCCTCTTAGTTCCGGGGGTCCCTGGGGAGATCAGCAACCAGGGGGGCATGGCCGGGACGGCCCAGCGGCTCCCTGGGGTCCCTGGGGAGATCGCAGCCCCGGGGGGGGGGCGTGGCCGGGCCCGTCCAGCCACTCCCGGGGGTTCCTGGGGAGATCGGCACCCCAGGGGGCGTGGCCAGACCCGCCCAGCCGCTCCCCGGGGTCCCTGGGAACATTGCAGGCATGGGGTTGCTGAGACCCAGACCTGGCCTCTGGCCACAGATTCATAGCTTCAAGGAGACCTAGGGCAGGGATCTGCCTCATCTGCAGAGAGACAGAGGTTCTGCAGTGCCCCCAAGATGTGGGTGGGCCCAGCCAGGGATCAAGGGGCATGGAAGGACTCCTGGCAGAGGGCCAGGACCCTCACCCCTGAGGTGGGGGTTGAGGGGTGGTGCCACCTCAGTGGAGGGGTGCTGCACTGCAGGGTACTGGACTGACTGATGTGATTCAGAGAAGCTCCCAGTGCTAATGTGCCTCACTCAGGCGGCCTTCACACTTCAGAGGCAGTGACTCCTGCTCCTGCCTTGACCCAAAAGCAAGCCTGCGGTGCCCTGCCCCATGGCAGAGCATGCCTAGGCAGTGAGTGCGAAGCCTTCCACCTGCTCCAGAGAAGTGGGGGCAGTAAAAAATGGGGGGCAGGGGACGGGGAGAGGAAAGAATGTGGAGCAATGGATGAAGCGTGTCCCAGTGCCTTCACTGAGCTTTGATGGCCAATTGAGATACTATATAAAGAAAATGAGGGAAGAAGTGAGAAAGAAAAGGAAGGACGAGCAACACAAAAGAAAGACTGAAAGGAACCTGTAAACCCATTGTCACTTAAATAGGGAATATAGTCAATAGTGTTGTAATGATGGTATGATGCCAGGTGGGTACTAGAAATATCGGGGAACACGTTGTAAAGTATATGATTGTCTAACCACTATTCTGTAACTAATATAAAACCTGAAACCAATACAAAATAATGTTGAATGTAAAGAAATGAAAATTGGAGTGAAATTTTTATAAATTTCAAATTTTAAATAAAAGCTATAAAGGAAGGAAGGGGAGAATAAAAATAGTGTTTTTCATTTTACCACTTTATTAAAAAGACAGTTGTCTTTATATGGTGCTTTTATACTTTTCTAAGTCATTATCTCATTTTAATTTCCGGGCAACTTAAAGACAAGATAATTATTCCCTCCACTATTCAAAGAAAGGAAATCTTGGTGTCTGGTCCTAATGATTCAATCGTCAAGCCCTTATTGTAAAGCAGGGCTAGTAAAATTTTCTGTGCAGGGTCATATCTATACTAATAAAAGCCTTGGGGGTGATCAGGCCAGCAGGGGAGGGTATTTGGGGGCAATCAGGCCTGCAGAGGAGCAGTTAGGGGGCAATCAGGCAGGTAGGTGAGTGGTTAGGAGCCAGTGGTCCCAGATTGTGAGAGGGATGTCCAACTGCAGGTTTAGGCCCAATTCCACAGGGATCGGGCCTAAACCTGCAGTTGGACATCCCCCGAGGGGTCCCATATTAGAGAGGGTGCAAGCTGGGCTGAGGGACACCCTTCCCAGTGCACAAATTTCGTGCACTGGGCCTCTAGTATAAAATAAACAGCTTACATTTTCACTGTAAATATAGGCTATATACAGAATTTTATATATATATATATAGATATAGCTACACGTATAAAGCTTCATTAACCCTTTGCACTCGCTTGCTTTTTTCTCGATTCCTTTATTCTCATGCTAACCATGTCGAGTCACACTCGACATCCGAGTGCAAAAGGTTATAGGCCTCTGATACATTGTACATTGAAATTAAAAACAAAAACTAAATTTTGTTTACATGAATCTGGAGTCAATACAATAATCAAAATAGGACTCTCCCTAAAAGTGAAACACACAAGCCAATCCTGAACTGCTGTGCGAAAGACAAAGTCGGGAAAGGCAAGGTTTCGGCAGGACAGGAAGAGCGCGGCCCCGGGGAGGAAAGAGACTGAGGCGGCCGGGAGGAGTTAGCCCTTGACAGCAATCTTGTTCTCTGTTGCAGCAAACATGGCATAGAACCGGGAGCTGTCGTTGGACAGAAGGACCGATGGGGTGTCGAACTCCACCACCTGCAAAGGAAGGAGATGGCATCAGGATGTGACTCGAGGACCCACTTTCAGGAAGGGGGGCAAGCCCAAATACCCCTTAAGGATGGAATCAGGGTGACAATCCGACTAGCCCTGCCATGCCCAAATGGGTTCCTTTTTATTTTATTTTTTAAAACTAACCAGGGTACCAGGGAAAGGTTGGAGAGAAACACCTCTAGACCTCCTTCACCTAATTCATTCAGCCTTAGGTAGGCAGGAATCAATCGACAAGGTATTACAGGGAACCCACTGCAGCACAAGTCAAAGGCTTAGCAGGCAAATGGCATCTAGTTATGCAAGCTGATCTAAACCTATAGATGGAAAAGGAATGGCTCAGGAGACTTACTTGGCAAAGAAAAAAAAAAAAAGGAAGTGAGAGCCCTGTCCGAGTAGCTCCGTTGGTTAGAGTGTCGTCCTGATACAACAAGGTTGTGGATTCGATCTCTCTGGTCAGGGCACATACAAGGGTCAACCAATGAATGCATAGATAAGTGGAACAAATTGATGTTTCTCCCTTCCCCCTTCCTCTTTCTAAAAATCAATAATTTTTTTTTTTTAAAAGAAGAAGAGCCCTAGCCAGTTTGGCTCAGTGGATAGAGCATCAGCCTGCGACTGAAGGGTCCTGGGTTCAATTCCAGTCAAGGGCACATGCCCAGGTTGCAGGCTTGATCCCCAGTAGGGGGCATGCAGGAGGCAGCCGATCAATGATTCTCTCTCATCATTGATGTTTCGATCTCTCTCTCCCTCTCCCTTCTTCTCTGAAATCAATCAATAAAAAATAAAAATAAAAAAGTGAGTAAAGGATAGACTCAGTCAATTATCCATTCCTTTGTTGTCACTGGAAACCATATTGCAGTAGCTAACGGCACTTGCAAGGAAAGAAAGGGAAACGAAGAAGGCATGGCTGGGCCAGATTGTGGGGAAGCTTGGAACAGCAGGATATAAGTTTGGCACCCCTACATGATTGCAAAAAGTAAACACATATGGTGGCTGGTCTCAACACGCCTTGGGCAATTCTTATTTACTAGAGGCCTGGTGCACGAAATTCGTGGACGGGGCGGGGGTGGTGGTGGTGGTGGTGGTGGTGGTTTGTGGTGTGTCCCTCAGCCCAGCCTGTACCCTCTCCAATCTGGGACATCCCTCTCACAATCCAGGACTGCTGGCTCCCAACCGCTCGCCTGCCTGCCTGCCTGATTGCCCCTTAACCACTCCCCTGCCAGCCTGATCGATGCCTAACTGCTCCCCTGATGGCCCAGTTGCCCCTAACTGCCATCCCCTGCAGGCCTGGTCCCCCGCAACTGCCCTCCCCTGCCGGCCCAATTGCCCCTAACTGCCCTCCCCTGCCAGCCTGGTCACCCCTAACTACCCTCCCCTGCAGGCGTGGTTGCCCCTAACTATCCTCCCCTGCAGGTCTGGTCACTCCCAACTGCCCTCCCCTGCTGGCCCAGTTGCCCCTAACTGCCCTCCCTTGCCAGCCTGGTCGCCCCCAAATGCCCTCCCCTGCAGGCCTGATCATCCACAACTGCCCTTCCCTCCCGGCCATCTTGTGTCCATATGGGGGTGGCCATCTTTAACCACATGGGGGCAGCCATCTTGTGTGTTGGAGTGATGGTCAATTTGCATAGTACCTCTTTATTATATAGGATGTGAATTAATTACTAACTAAACTTGCTCACTGACCTAAGTCAGTGTGTCCTATTTTCAAGTAACAAAATAACAGGTAGTAAAGCAAAACAAGAACCCAGGAATGCCTCAAATTCAGTGCCTTGTTGAGAGGGGGCTGTATCTCTCTCCAAACGGACGGGACTAAAGCTGCTATGGCTGCTCTTCTAAATGTTCAGAACCACCCTCAGATGCCAATCAGCTCAGTCCTCCCAGACAAGGCCACATGCCTCAGTACCTCTCCCTGGGCCAGCACCATAATCCTATCAGAGCCTAGGACTGTATGCAGGCGATGGGCAATCGTCAGCATAGTGCAGTCGGCAAACGCTTCTCGGACGGTCTCTTGGATCAGTTGGTCTGTCTCTGTGTCCATGGCAGCTGTGGCTTCATCTAGAATCAGAATCTGCCAGGGAAGAGAGCAGAAAGAGGATCTAACCAGTTCCTTAAGCATTCTGGTTAATTTAGATTTTACTAAAATGTATTTTAGCATTTGAATTTTATACCATATACTAGAGGCCCGGTACACAAAATTCATGCATGGGGGAGGGGAGTCCCTTAGCCCAACCTGCACCCTCTCCGATCTGGGAGTTGGACATCCCTCTCGCAATCCGGGATCTCTGGCTCCTAACCACTCACCTGCCTGCCTGCCCTAACCACTCTGCCTGCCTGATCCCCCTAACTGCCCTCCCCTACTGGCCTGGTCACCCCTAACTGCCCTCCCCTGCCGGCCTGGTCGCCCCTATTAACTTCTTTTTTCTCTCTCCTTTATGTAACACTTTTTCCTACTGACTCATCATTTATAAACTTTTCTTTCCTCCTTATTTCCTACTTCTGTTCCATCATCCTTCTTCCCATCTTTCTCTTACCCTCCCTCCCTCCCCACATTCCTGCTTTCCTTTATCTTTACCCCTGCCCTCCCTCCCCTTTTCCTTCCTTCCCACCTTAATTTTTTTCTTCACTTCCTCCCCCATTTCTTTCTTCTTCCCATTCTCCTTTTAAGCTCTACAGGCTCCCCTTTAAAACTTTTCTTCCCTCCCTCTTTCTCTCTCATCCTACCTTTCCCATACATTCTTCTCTACTTACTTCCACTGTTTTAATATCTATCTATCTACCTGCCTAATTACTCACTATCATTTATCTTTTTTCTTTTCTGACTCCTACTTTTAAAATCTGTCCCCAGAACACAACTATACTTGATTTTCATTATAGCTCCTACAGTTCACTCATACATCCTCTTTCCTTCTTTAACTCTGCTGTCTACTGACTTCTTTATAAAGTTCTTCCCTCCCTCCTTCCCTTCTTTTTTTTTTTTCACCGAGCAATTCTATTGGTTTAGGATGAGCTGCATATGAGGTAATAAAGCCGTCTGGAGGGGAGAGGTGGGAGGCCCGGAGGCGTAGCCAGGTCATCTATCCATAAGTTGTGTCCCCATTTTTGGCATCTCTGGTAGGTAGGGCAAGGCTGGCGTCTCCACAGATCCAAGAGCAGATAAGGGGTGGGGGAGAGAGAATGAATGAAACCAGAGAGAGAGAGAGAGAGAGAGAGAGAGAGAGAGAGAGAGAGAGAGAGAGAGAGAATAGTTGTATATGTGTCTGAGAGAGAATGTATATATGTCTATAGAGAAACAATAGTTGTGTATGTATCTATGAGAGGGAGAAACAGAATAGTTGTGTATGTGTCTATGAGAGAGAGGATCTGAAAGAGAGGGTTCTGGTGTGTTTCTGTGTAAGAAATGGGGAGAGCAAAAGATTGAAAAGAAGGGAAAAAAGGGGAGACAGATCCCACCTTCCCCTTAGGGGACCCCCTTCTCCTTGCCATGTAGTCAGCAACCCCAGCACTGAGTCGGCTGGGGTAGGGCGACCCCATTTGCCCTTCTCCATCTGTGCTTCTCCTGTGTCTGGGGCTTGTCTTCTGGAGGCCTTTGTCCTCCTGTTAACAGTCACCTCGTGAGCCCCCACCCTGTGGCCGTGAGGGGTGAGATCAGTTGGAAGTGTCAGAATGAACGCTCCCTGGTCCTTCTGTTGGGGACGTCACTGAGGATGGGGTCAAAGCCTCCTGCCAGCCGCCGTTTGCCCTCATTTCCCAAGGGCTGCACATCTGGCCTCCCCCGAGGTTATCTCCGTAGCCCCCTGGGCCCATCGAGCGTCGGAGTGATTCCACCTGGGAAGCAGGGTAGGAATTTCCGTTGAGCCCAGGCATCCCCAGAAACATGTCTCCAGATCCTGAAAGATTGAAAGAGCTGCCAGAGCCTGCGGAGGAAGGGGGTATCGGGGAGCTGGTGCGGCTGTGGCCCCGCTGGGTGACAGACACGGTGGTCTTGACGGCATAGATGTTTGCCTCCTCTTGAAACTTTCCGATATTTTTCTTATAGCGAATCCGCTTGTTGCCAAACCAGTTGGAGACCTGAGAGACGGTGATCCCACACTTCTTGGCGAGCTCCTCCTTAGCCTCCTCACTGGGAAATGAGTTACTCAGGTGGGAATAGAAATACTCATTTAGGACCTCGGTGGCCTGTTTGCTGAAGTTCCGGCGTTTCCATCTGGCATCCAGGAACCGGGAGCGCAGGATCATGATGGCCTCGCAGGTGCTCTGCTTGAGCTGCATCTGATGGCGCTGGACTTATGGTGGATGACGCTAACCATCCGCTCCATCTCCTTGGGTGCCACGGGCCTCGTGTGGCTCTGCTCCCTCAGCAGGTTCATGACGTGGGTCGTGAACTCGTTACACGCCTGCTCATACTTCTCCAGCTCCGAGTGGCAGATATGGCGAATCTGGGCAAGTTTGCTGCGATAGTCCGAGTGTTCGATGGAGTAGTCAGGGGACACGCCGCCCCGGAAGCTGCTGCAGCTGCAGCTGCTGCCACTGAGCACCCCCCACTCCCTTTCTCAGGCTCAGCCACACCTTCTGCCAGAAGCATGTTGTCCAAGCGCATAAGCTGGGGGTCCACTGGCTCCTTCTCCTGGGAGCTTCGGATGCTGAGGCCGGTCTTCTCCTTGGTCTCACACAGGACGCTAAGAGCGCGGGCTTCATTCGGTGGCAGTTTAGGGCGTGTTTCTTGGCCTGGGCCTTGTCCAGGCTCTGGTCCGTGATGGTCATTATCTGTTGCAGAATGTCCCCGATGTCTTGCTTCCCTCAGCCTCCCGGGGCCCCCCCACCCCCCGCTGGGAGGCTCGCCAGGGCCCCCACCCACTAGCCCCCGCCTGGAGGGGGCGACCCCAGCAGCCGCTCGTCCATAGTGTGGGGGGGGGCACTGAGGCTCCCTCCCTGTTCCGCCCCTCCCCCACCTGGTTACTTGCCCCCAAACTCGCCAGGACTGCTGCTCCCTCTGCCCCGCCCGTCTCTCCATCTCCTGGCTCTCCCGGGGGCTCACCCCGGCTCTGAAGGAAGACCTGAGGTACCGGGGGGCCTCCCACAGGAGACTCCGGCCCCCCAACGGTGGAGAAAATGGAGCCAGAGAGAGAGGAGGCCCAGGCGGGGTGTGTGTGTGAGCAAGAGGGAGGAGCCCTCCTTCCCTCCTTAAAGCTTCCGTTGGGGGTGGGGGGGCGCGTTAACCCCCAGCCCAGGGCTCAGCCCCGGCCAGGTGTTCGCTACCCCTGCCCCCCTTCCCTGGCCTCCCCGCCACCGTCCTGCTCCCATTCCCTGCCCAAAATGCCCGGCCCAGCGAGGGTGGCCAAGGCCAGAGCAGCCTGGGTGCTGCTGCTGCAAAGCAGGAGCACCTCCGCCCGGAAGGCCTTGACCGTCCACCCCTCCGTCAGGGGACCCGCCAATGGCCCGCACCGGGGGCCACCGCCCTCCTCCCGTGTCTGGGCGGGGCTCCCCGCTCCGTGCCACCTGCGTCCTGCCCCTGGCTGGTTTGTTCCCTTTCTGTATTTCTGTTTCTTCTCTAGACCTGTCTGCATGCCGGCCTGCCTTCCTCTCCCTCTCCTTTCTTATCTCCTCCTATCGTATCCTATCCTACCCCGGGCCTTGCAGCTGCCAGAGCAGAGGGCGGGGACACAGGCTGCTGATCCGGTCATGATGTTAGGGTGTAATGGATAATTAGCATATTCCTCTCTTATTAGATAGGATTATTTATGATTCTCTCTCATCATTGATGTTTCTATTTCTCCCTCTCTTCTCTGAAATCAATAAAAACATATTAAAAAACAAACAAACAACCCACCCATATACCCAAATGTGTCAAGGTTAATCCAGAAACACCTCTGGCATTCTCTTAAAAGTGCCTCTGGGCTGGGAGCCAAGAACACCTTCAGACCACGTGCCGCAGGGAAGGGTGCTCCTCCCCTCCCAGCTCCCACCAAACCGCCGCACCTTGCAGTGACGGAGCAAGGCTCTTGCTATGCATAAGAGCTGGCGTTCCCCCACTGAGAAGTTCTCCCCATTCTCCAGCACTTCAGATTCAAGTTTCAGAGGTAGCTGAGCAATCTAGGAAGAAAGAAAGTAGAAATGAGAAGGGTCAAAAAGAAAAGTGAGGGGGAAAAACACCCTAACTTTTGTCAAAAATCCAGTAGCAAAGGTAAATTATTCTGGAACAGAAGAAGGAATACTAGCCGAGAACCTGGCTCACCTAAAAGAAGGTACAGGTGTGATGGTCACGTGATCAGGGCCCAGGTTTTCTAGGACCCCCTATTTCAAATATACTATTCTGTTAGTCTCTTACTCTCAAAATGCCCCAGAAATTCCAATATTTTCATGTCCCCAAATCCTGGCAGATAGTGGTCCTAATTTTTGAGCCACTGAAAAATATGGTCGTGCAATAGGAAAAGGGGAAAATAAAACTGCTGATTTTCTTAAGTCTAAAGCTCTAGGCCCATGGCTGTCAAACTTCTCTTTTTGTAAGCTATGCAACCTAGTCTTCAAATGAAATTATTTGAGAAAGCTCAACCTAAAAGAGATAAAAGCAGAGCTGATCTAGTTGAGTTAGGGTAAGGGATCCTGAGTTTGACTTAAGCAGAGGCATGGACACCCTCCTCCAGGTGAGGGATATCCACCTGTAGACTGTGGCCCCTGGAGGGGCCTGCCGAGCACCCCGCAGAGATCTGTGAATCCACGAGCCGACGGCATGCTTTCTGCAGACTCAATAAATGAGGTATCTCTTGCACATAGAAAGATACTTCAAAAGCCTGTTGTACTGTTATGATGAATAAAATAGAAATTAATGTAAAAGCATGACTGAATTCTGAGTAGTTGTCATTGACATGTCTTCAGTCAACGGGTGGTAAAAAGGATAATATGCTCATGGGCGTGGGGGTAGAGGGAGGAGGTGGAGGTCAGAAATATCAACCTTTATGCCCTTTCTGGAATGTCTGGGAAGTCCTGCTCAAAGTGTTCCTCCACAGATACGCTGGAGGTGGAGGACAGACTAGGCTGGACCGAAGCCGCCGGGCAGGCTGGGCAGTGCCCACAGCATCGCTCGCCTGTGATTCTTTACTTACACATTCTTTCATGTGTGTCCTCTCCAGGGCGTCCCAAATCTGGTCTTCCGTGTACTGGCTGAAGGGATCCAAGTTTGATCTAGAGAGAAACGCAAGAGGAATGTCTCAGGGATCCTTCATGTGCACAGCCACACTGAGAAGGCTGTGGGGTAAAAGTCTAAACAAGCGCGGGAAACGGCCTTAAACCCCCTAAGGTCACAGACGGCTTATCCCCTAAGCAGCCAGAGGTGGATGCTGATGCTGATGACCTCTGAGAACAGAATTTCTTCTTTATGAAATGTTATTTTTACTTATATAAGTTATATAGAAAAATGAAGAAATATAGACATGCAAATCACAAAACACAAACCAACGCATGTTTTAATCATCTCTAGTCAGATCTGTAGAAACAAAAGGTGTTAGCATGTTGGCATATATGCTAGATTTTTTTCCTAGCACATACATGTTAAAATACATCTCCCTACATGCACAGGGAAATGCTCTTTCTTCCTATGCTCCAGGGGGAGAGCAGGGACCTGACAGCTAGCTGACCTGGAAAACGAGCCAGCCTGCCCGATCCAGCGGAAGGCAGAGGGAGTGAGGGAGAGGAAAGGGCCACCAAAGAGGAAGGACTTCCTTTCTTCTGGTTCAGGAAACCAGCTTGGGGGCTATTCCTGTTTACTGTCCCCACAGGATCTGCCGCATGGAAATCACGGATATCGAAATAGGACTAGGCACTGTTGGAAATGTTCAAGACCGGACAAAAAGCTCTCTGTCATGAGGATGAGGGTAGAGTAGTGGTGGAACAGGTATTTGGTGGAAATGGGATGTTACACTGATGGGGGGAGTCTTGTCTCAATCTCAACATGAAGTTTTGTAAGTCTAGTCATCAGAAAGGGATTAGGTTACAATTTGCTTTGCTCATAAATCTTGCTTGGCGTATGGGGAAATCTTTGGGAGAACCTCAGCTCTGTGCCATGCTTGTGTCCATATCTAGGGTCACTAATTCCAGGCATGCGAACGCAAGCAGGCTCACATCACAGAGGAGCACTACTTGAGCGGAGATGGCAGACGCACTCCGCGTCCGCGTCCGTGGCCTCTGGGCTGTCTCTGGGAGGCTCTGCCCGACCCTGCTCTCGGTGCCCGGGGCCCTTTGCACAGGTGCCCTCCCTCCGCTTGCAACATGCTCACCTGTCCTCACCCTTGTACTGGAGAGACACTGGTAAAAGCAAGGACTCTGGAGCCAGACTGCCCGATTCCTATACGATGTCTATCAATCACAACTGTGTGTGCTTGGCCAAGTCAGCCTCACTACTCCACATCCCAGTTCCTCATGTGCAAGACAGGATCAAAGACCACCTCCTCAAAAGGCTGTTGTGAGGACTCCGTGTGTCCACCACGTTTCATGTGTGTAAAGCACTTGTGGGAGTACCTGCTGCAGGGTGGGCACTGTGTGTGTGACAGCTATTATTACTGTGGTTTTACTTCTGGGCTATGATTCCTTCTTGTCCTTCAGGTCTCAGCTCAGATGCTACCTTTAGGAAGTGTCTCCTGAGCCTTCAAGCCTGGATGAGGTGTCTCTATGCTCACCCTTATGGCACCCATCACCCTGTTTCTTTGTCTCTCTGCCCACCGCACAGGATCCCTGTCTGGATCTTGTTCACTGTTGTATCCCATGTACACCATCTAGTATTTTTTGTATAAATAAAAAAATTTATTCCTATCATTATTTGACTCCTAATAAGAGGTATTAATATGTCACTACTTTTAAAAATATATATTTTTATTGATCTCAAAGAGGAAGAGAGAGGGAGAGATAAAAACATCACCGATGAGAATCTTTGATTGGCTGCCTCCTGCACACCCCACACTGAGGATCGAGCCCACAACCTGCACATGTGCCCTGACCAGGTATTGAACCTCCTGGTTCATAGGTTGATGCTCAAACCCCACTGAGCCAGGCTGTCACAACTTTTAAGTATTTTCAGTAATAACAGAGGCAAAGAGCAGTTCCTGGAGGGGGAGTGTGTACACACAGAGAATCTAAACAGACTGGGGTCAATCCCTACCATCTGCGTGACTTTGGATAAATTACTCCTCAGTTTTCTCTTCTGTATAATAGGGACATAGCGAAATGGCTTGGTAGGTTTAGAGTATATGTACAGTGCCTAGAACATGGTGGATACTCAATAACTGGCAGCTGTTAAATTGCCAAGGTCCATGTGGACACATTAGATACCTTGGTTCCAATATTGGTGGTTTCTAACCCATATATTCAATGCAATGTCCCAGGGACACAATCATCCCAGGATCTTGAACACCAGGACCAGAAATCGTTCTGATAAAGTCTACCTGTGAATGGTGTGGATGGGGAAGACTGATCTCTACAGGGATGCCAGCTAGGAAGAGCACTCTTAATTAAAGGAGAGGTGATCTGTTGATAATCTAAAACTGTGAAATTGTCTTTTTACAAAACAAGTCCTTACCAGTTCCACAGGGACTAAGACTGCCAAAAGGAAAAAAGAGAAACAAGAGCCACACTGGCCGGCCCCTCTAAGCGTTCCTTATATGTTTTAACTGCATGTTGGTATCTCAAGGAGATGTTCTCACCCATAATGCTGGTTAATGGTGGTGGAGATACAGTCTCCAAATTCAGAGTCTCCAGGAGGAAGCTGAGGAAACAGCTAACCATCCTTCCCTTGCTCCGGGAAACTCACTGCACAGGCTTTCTAATTTTCTAAGAAAAGCAAAAGAGCTGCAAAAGCTGAATGTTTTTTTTTGGAATTATAAGAAACCTGAGAGATTAAAGGAGGATAGAAGTTCTAGGATTTTATATGTTCTCAGTGTCTATCACTGATTTAAAAAGCAAAAAATTACAGCCTGGCCAGCATGGCTCAGTGGTTGAGCATCGACCTATGAACAGGTCACAGTTCAATTCCCGGCCAGAGCACATGCCCAGGTTGCAGGCTCGGTCCCCAGTGTTGGGGTGCAGGACGCGGCAGGTCAGTGATTCTCTCTCATCATTGATGTTTCTATCTCTCTCTTCCTCTCTGAAATCAATAAAAATTTATTTAAAAAAGAAAAAAAACAAAGCCAAAATTACAGATGGCAGAAATGAAACTTACGATTTCCTAAGTTTGCACAGCTGATGCCAGAAGCAGCACTCTGAGCTCAGTAACTGAACTCAGGGCATTAGCACACCAACTTCTGAGCTTGTTTAACCAGAAGCAACAAGTCTCTGGAGCTGATAACAAATGGCCCCGACTCCCGCAAAGGCTGTGCTTCCACCATGTTCTACAAACAGCTGCACAGCCAGCAGGTCAGTTCTTTACCATGAATGCTAGAAGCCCCTGGTTTCAGACCCATGTGAAGGGCTATAAAATTCTCCAATGAACACAGGCCTCTTGGTGCCAGCACATTCAAGGGAAGTCTAAAGTTTAACATGCCTTATATCCTAACGCTCTTCCAAATGATGATTAAAAAATTAAGAAAAATATGGTTTTGTCCTGAGCTTAAAATTGTAAGGCCAATTTTATTCGCAAAGGTGCTCCTGTAGCGTCTAAAAATAGAGAGGTCTATAGGAAGGAAGAGCAGGTTTGGCAATAACTCCCAATTGCTTAATTTTAGATCTGAATCTTCAATAAATTCTAATTCTCTTCTGACATTGCTTATTTGACCGTGTTATCTCAGTACCCAAAGGGAATGACTGGATCAACAGATCCAGTCTATACTGTCCAAATTCATTAGTGTTCTAGAGAAATGCCAAAATAAACGCACCCGGGAGTGTTGACCCTACAGGAAAGTAGGTGAGAATTCAGTTTATCTACCAAACCTCCCTGAATGAGTTCAAATGCCATTCAGACAAGTGTGAACACTGCCCTTGGTTATTTGAAATTAGATTAGTACCATTTTTTTTTCTTTTTAGGAAACTGCTCAAATTAAAGAGGAAATAGTAATATTACTTTCTGAGTTATTAAAAAAAAAAGAAGTCCTACCCTAGCTGGTTTGGCTCAATGGATAGAGTGTTGGCCTGTGGACTGAAAGGTCCCTCGTTCGATTCCTGTTCAAGGGTACATGCCTGGGTTGTGGGCTCGATCTCCAGTAGGGGGCGTGCAGGAGGCAGCCGATCAATGATTCTCTCTCATTATTGATGTTTCTATCTCTCGCTCCCTCTCCCTTCCTCTCTGTAATCAATAAAAATGTATTAAAAAAAAAAGTAAAGTCCTATCTGGGTTGCTTATATAGTTAAAACCGTTTTATTTAGAAAGAGAAGCAACATGAATAGGAATAGACACAAATAATGGAAACCCATTGTTTTTAGGAGTCAGAGCTTAAGGCTAAAGGTAGGATAAATTATAAGGAAGCAAAATGGGATTCAATATATTTCCTTCTTATGATTTTAACAGGTCAAGAAGAATTTTATCTTTGGCATGCTGGCAGATTGCAAGAGAGAGAGGGAGGCATCATTCCAGAGCATTACAGGTGGGAAAAATACTGGAAAATGGAAACACATGAGTAGTAATAATGCCTGGAGACCATCATTAGAATTGCGACTTGGAGTGCACTGAGGAGAGAAGAGCATGGAGGACGGAGGAAGATGGTGACGAGGACGATAATGGTTCTAACGTTATTGAATGTCCATCGTTTGCTAGGCTCTGTGCTTGTATAATTTTTTTAAATATATTTTTTATTGATTTTTTACAGAGAGGAAGGGAGAGAGATAGTTAGAAACATCGATGAGAGAGAAACATCGATCAGCTGCCTCCTGCACGCCCCCCACCGGGGTTGTGCCCGCAACCAAGGTACGTGCCCTTGACCGGAATCGAACCCGGGACCTTCCAGTCCGCAGGCCGACGCTCTATCCACTGAGCCAAACCGGTTTCAGCTGTGCTTGTATAATTTGTATGAACTGATTCATTCTTGACAATAACAGGTCTTAATAACATCCCCATTTCACGGATGAGGAAACAAGTTTAGGAGTGATCAAGTAGCTTGTCCAAAGTGGCAGGGAAAGATCTGAGCCCAAATCTCTCTGACTTCCCCACCAGCATGCTGCAGGCCTCCGAGCCCCGTTGTGTTACTGAGGTGCCCTTTGTAGTGGGAAAAGCACTAGACTGGGAGGTCACTAGATCTCAGTCCCAGATGGAGGCTCTGACAGGCCCACCTGGCCTTGAAATGAGGCACAAACACATGGGCGCTCAGGTCCTCACCTGACAGTGCCACTGAACAGCACTGGCTCTTGAGGAATGATGGAGAGTTTGCTTCGGAGGTCAGCAAGGCCAATGTCACTGATTCTCACTCCGTCAATCTTGATGCAGCCTCCAGACAACTCCACCAGGCGGAAGAGGGCCATCCCCAGGGAGGACTTCCCTGATGAGTGAGACGTGCAGAAGAGTAGCTCATTAGCAACTTACGAAACTGGTTTATTCTCAGGGCAAAATCATCTACTTTTCCGTTTCTATGCAGTCATTATCGCAACTGATTAACTCAGGAAATTATAAAATGATAGCCAGAAACAGGAACACACACACACACACACAACCACCACCACCACCACCACCACCACCAAACAGAAAACCCGATGAATTTTCCTGAACTACTAAGCATATACATTTAAATCACACAGCTCAGTCCGAGAAGGAATGGGCAGGACCATTACACTCTCATGAGAGTAAAATGGAAAAATGCCTCCTTTTCACCTTAGGAACAGGTGCACAGTGTTTAATGCTTCTCAGCAAAATGAGGAGAACAGCGGTCTCATGGCAAGGAGCTAGGGCAAACCAGAGGACAAGATGCGCCCTCTCTTTTGTCCCTTTGACGTAGCTGAGAGAGGAGACAAGGCCTTCCATCGCTGTAGCAACAGCTGGGGGATGGAAGAAGCTGTGTGGTAAACACACATGGGAAGGAGGCTTTGGACTGAGCCAATGAGCGGCTGGAGGTGACTCTGCTCAGACAGGGAACTGTGGCAGAAAAGCAGCTTTGGGGGCTAAAACAATGAGTGCATTGTCACTGTGATAAGCAGAACAGCTGTTCTTACTGGAATCTTCATGTTAAGTTATGTAAGTAATACAAGAAGATAACATCAATCTCTCATAATCACTACTGTTATTTATGACACATTTCCTTTTAGTCTTTTTCTCAGAGTAGAGCATACCAGAGACATGATGTTGTAATGGATTTTCCCACTGAACATAACATAACAAGCATTCAACCATATTATTAACTTTTCAGGATAAAAATTTGATGGCTGCAATACACTCCATCCTGTGGACACATTCTAACTCATCTAGCCCTCTAATGTGGGATGTGTAGTTTATTTAAAACGTATTATTATAACGTTACTAGAGACCTGGTGCATGAATTCATGCACGGGTGGGTCTGGCCGGCCCATCCCGGTCGGCCAGAGGGAGGGGATGCAGAAGGCTGGCCAGGAAGGGGCCGTGGGTGGTTGGCCAGCTGGCCCCGCCCCCTGGTCGAACTCCTGGTCAAGGGGGCAATTTGCATATTAGCCTTTTATTATATAGGATATAGGATAGGATAGGATGACTTCCTTGGGATAGATTCTCAGAATTGAAACTACTCTGTCAAAACATATAAACATTAAAAAGCTCTATCTAATGCCCCCTACACCCCCTAAATAGCCTGACACAGTGTTGTCTATCTACTTTCTTGCAGCTCAGGCCCTTGGTTTAGATTGAGAACTACAGGATTTCAGCTGTTAAACCACACTGCCCACCCTCTTCCTGTCTCCACGCTCTGAAAGACCTCTCACGAGAGCCTCATGACTTTATCTACGTAGTGGTCACTGAGGGTACAACTATCCTGCCTTGGCCGAGTCTGCAGCCACATCTCTGCTGTCAATATTGTTCCCTAATGGGAACCTAGAGAAATGTCCACCTTCCTAAGGCAGGACTCCTCCATTCCATCTACCAGAAATGAGTTGGGAACCCAAGCTCATGTAGCGGGACAGATGTTAAGGAGGCCTTCTCCTGCTAAAAGTGACTGGCTGTATTTAGGATTGGGGGGTCTGGTGAGTGAGTGGCCCCTTACCCAGGAAGTGGGGCGGGGGGGGGGGGACGGACTCTCCCTCAGTGCCAAGGCAGCAGTTTAAGATCCAAACTAAGAAAGGAATGGGGCTCAAATAATAGGTTAAGTTGTTCCATCTTAATAAAAGATGCCTCGGTTTGGAACTCCGGGACGGGAGACTATAGTCCTTGGAATCGCTGACAGAATGTGCTGGTAAAAAAGGCAACGAAGTCCTCACGACCACAGCAGGGCCCGAGTCCAGGAGCCTTGGAAGAAGCGAACTAGGATTAGAGTCCAGACTTTGTAAGTCAGGCTATTGATGATGATTTTATTTTTCCTGTTTCTTTCTCTCTGTCACTACTATGGTTTACTCAAGTCTTGATGAAATTTTCGGTCTGTCTTACTCGGGAGAAAGGGAAATCACAGAAGGGACACCAGTCAGAGCTCTTGGGAGAGCAGGACACCCCAGGGAGTCCGAGGGGGAGAGCAGAGTGAGAGCCGTGGGTAGCCGCCCTCCCTGGCTGAGCATGCTCTTGCCAGTGCAAAACACCTTCTTGCTTTGACATGAAGTAATTCCTTCAAACAGGGAGCAGGAAATGACTTTTGCTTTTCTTCTTGGCAGGTTCTTTAAAGTAAATTGGCCAGAAAAGATGCCAGGCGTTTTTTTGTGTATGTTGTTTGTTTTTTAATGGCAAGAAAAAAAAGCTAGGAGAATTTTGATGAAAAGGAACATGGAGCCCAGAAAGCTTATGAGAACTGCCTCAGAGAGACCCCTATACAAGGGCAAACAGGGTGAAAGGAGACAAGACACAATTTTGAAACGTTATTCAGGAAGGAAAGAGGGAGAGACATAAATTACTGAAGTCTTGACCCTAGAAACCCAGGTCAATGCACTTCTAAGCATGAGTGAGGTAAAATGCCCAAAAGGAAGGCCTATTCTCTCGTTCTTTGCAACTGATGTCAGAACAAGAAACGCATTTCTGTCTTCAAAGGGACAGAGGCTCCTTGTTTAGAGCTGGGTTAGCCTCTGATATCCATGGGGCCACCCGGGCCACACATCACAGAGACCGCGAACACCCGACGTCACAGAAGGAAGACATCCACTGCAGGCTCTTCAGAACAGTCAACCCTGGCAGCCACCTCAGTGCCCACGACTCGAGCTTATGCAATATAAACGGCGGAGACCCATAAAACAGGATTTCATGTCATGTTGCATAGATATCGCGCTGGGAGCAGGAACTGACATGGAAAATATTTGCTGGCTTTGAAAGCAGGCCATGAAACAGTGAGTGTAAAATGACCTCATTTTTGTAAACATATTTGTTGATAGAAAACACCTGGAAGATATCCACTAAAATGTTAACAGTAATTATCCCCGCGCCGTGGAGTTATGGGTGCGTTTCCCCTTTGTAATTTGCCATATGTTCCACGTGTTCCACAGTGAGAATGTGTACTTTTATGACTGGAAAAAACACAAAGTGTTAGAAAAGCAGGGTTGAAAATAACACTAGAGAAGTGGTTTCAGTGAGACCTGAGACACTAATCACGCATGTACTGGGGACCTGGTCTGAAGGGATGCGAGTGATAGTCAATAAGCAATACACATGGGCAACAAACTTAACTCCGACAGGGTCCTTACCTGACCCCGTCCGCCCCACAATGCCAATCTTCTCCTTGGGTTTGATGGTGAAGGACACTTTCTTTAGGACCAGAGGCAGATTTTCTTGGTACCTCATCTCCGCGTTCTCAAAGGTCACCTCTCCTTCCTGGGGCCAATCAGGCGGGGGAGCCTTGTTCTTAATTCTGGCAGGTGCTTCCAAAGAGAGAGTCTGGGGAGACAGAAGTGGCCAGGTCAGATTGGCCCAGATTCCGGGGGTTCTGTCATAGAGAAGTTAAACCAGGACAACCATAGCCGCCACACAGGAGCAGTGGTAGCCCTGGCACCTTGCTGTGAAAGATCCCTTGGCAGTAAATGCTTAGATAGGGACAGAGTACCATGGCTACTAATTCTGCAGTGGCTACTATTATGCAGCAGCCTCCTTTCAAACTGCCTCCTGTCTTAAGGAATTCTTCCACAAAACTGCCTTGGAGGCCAAGGGTGGGGCCATGAGCCCTTCTATTCCTCTTCAACCCTGCAGTTTTTATTGGAATTCTTTGAAAATATTACACTCAAAATAGGACTCTGCCATTTGGAAACCACTGGCTTAAATCCAAAGAAAGGTAACAACATTTATTGAACATGTAATCAGCTCTGGCTGGTGCTGCTCAGTGGTTGGAGTGTCAGCCCATGCACCAAAGGGACTCAGGTTCCATTCCTGGTCAAGGGCATGTACCTGGATTACAAGTTTGATCACCGACCCTGGTCAGGGCGTGTGCAGGATGTAAGTGTGTCTCTTACATCGATGTCTCTCTCTCTCTCTTATTCTCTCTCCTTCCCTATCTTCCACTACCTATATATATAAAAGGCTAAGTGACCGACCGTACGTCTGCCCGACCGTCTGGTACATATGATGCGCACTGTCAATTTAAAAATAAACGTTGACTTGTGCATGCACGATACATAGACAGCTCTCACTGACGCCAATCGCACATGTGTGTTTTGACCTGTCATTGTCGATCGTGAATTTGATTGTTTTTGTTGACATTCTGAAGCTGAAAGAAAGTGGTGTCATCAACAGAATATGTCTGAAGACCAACTATTGGCACAACGTACCTCTGACACTTCTATTATAGAGAAAGGGCGAATAGCAATATTAAAATATTTCTTCTAATTAATTTCCTTTCAATGTGCACGAATTTGTGCACTGGGCCACTAGTCTCTAAAATAAATGAAAAAAATATCGTTGGGTGAGGATTAACAAAAAAAAATAATAATATTGAACATGTAATCAGATTCTGGCACTCTGACATATCTCAGTCAATCCAGGAGAAATAGACTCTAATCCTAACCCTGCCACTAACAGCTGTGTGACTGGACACATCACTTCTTCACTCTAGGTCTTAGTTTCTCATTTGCAAATTGTGGGGACTGGATCAGATAATGTTGGAAACCCATTCCAGCTTTAAAATTCCGTGTTTAATATAACGGCTTATAATTTTTGTTATCAATAGTCAAACCTTGCAATGTTTTCAAACTTTCTGGCGACTAGTCATGGGGCTTACAGCGTTCTAGGGAAGTAAGGGCCAAAGACTACTGCTCTGGGGGGTGGAGACTGAATACAAACGCTCCAAGCTGGAAGGGTCCGTGTTGGGACAGGCATCCAGGTTGAGGACTGGCAGTGGGGAGCCAGTCCTCAGAAATGTGACTGGTCTGTGCAGGATTTACGCTGTACTACTGCCAGTCAACCTGGGGCTGACTACCCACCCCCACCTCTCCAGCCAGAGACTCTCACCAGCAGCGAGTAAAGCAAACACTACATATTCATATATATAACCATGTATCATCCCCAGACCAGAGCACTGGGTGAAGAGGCTAGTGGATAAACCTAAGGAACAGCTATTAGCAGATATATCAGATTGCTATGTGCCATTCTTTCCCAGAATAATCATTCATAAGTTTGAGAAATATCCTATGACTAATGAGGTCCATTGTCAAAACACGTCTCTGCGAGAAAATGCAGTTTATGTAACACACTAGTTCACAACTGAATGGCAAGTTTTCAACACTATGCTTGTTTTTTATTTTTTTTATTCAATACTATGCTTGTAAGTCATTATTGGGAAGTTGGAATGTATTCTTCCCATGTAAACAATGATATAAATGCTGACAAAGCCCTAGCCGGTTTGGCTCAGTGGATAGAGCACCAGCCTGTGGACTGAAGGATCCCGGGTTCAATTCCAGTCAAGGGCACATGCCCAGGTTACAGGCTTGATCCCCAGTAGGGGGCGTGCAGGAGGCAGCCGATCAGTGAGTCTCTCTCATTGTTAATATTTCTCTCTTTCCTTTCCTCTCTCTGAAATCAATAAAAATATATTTTTTTAAGAAAAGAAAAAAAAATACATAGTTTTATACAGTGCAAAAAAAAAAAAAAATGCTACATTAGCCAGCCTAACTGAACTAACAAAGTTTGAAACATTTTGGAAATGAGCTGATGAACGTTAAGTTCTCAATCAGACGATTCACAAATAGATTTAGAAACTCTTATGCTAATTCCGTCTCCACTCCACGCCTGCCGGAGAGACCGCCGGTCCTCTCCCGAGGGACGAGAAGGCAGGAAGACATGCTGCCTCCTTGCACATCCACCCGAGGCAGGAAAAGGGTAAAGGGTAAAACGCCTCCATGGAGGGTGAGGTCGAAGTCTGACCTTGATGTAGTAGTTGATCCTCTCCACTGAGGTGAAGCGAGCTTCTGTCTCGGTGGCCAGTCTGACGGTGAACTGGAACAGCCCCGTTAACTGACGGTGAGAAGCAGAAATGCAGGAGAGAGTTCATTATCGATGCCAACGCTAGAAAGCCTCCTTCATCTAGGAGACCACAGCTCAATCATAAGAACTGGGCACATACAGCAGCTGGTTTTATGAACGGAGTCATTCTCTAAACATTTAAGACAGTGTGCATTACACCCCACCCCCAGTCATCTGTAATTCTCTGTGAGTGCAGGTGGCATCGTGGTACTGCTGGCACTAACTTTCCTGCATCCAACGGCTTTCCACCCATCTTTGCGTGTCCAGTAACACGTATCTGAAGCTGCATACTTATACCTGCACCTGCTGTGGCAGACACAGCGAATCAACCTGTGAGCAGCCAGTGGGCAGGCTTCCAGGAAAGTCAACAAAGGGAAAGAAGGCTGAGCAGAAAGTGCGGGCAGAGCCCCTGTGCACGTCAGACGAAGGATTCTACTACTGCCCATCCAAAGATCAAGGACGTCTGCAGAGCATGGACAGCCTTGGGGGATATGTACAGATACATGTACATACCTCTTCTCAGGTTTCTTTGGCTACTTTTTAGTTTATCTTTCCAATATGGAAAAACGTCCAACATGTACAACAGGAGAGAGGACATTATAATAAACTCCCATGTACCAAACATCCGTCTTAAAACACTCTCAACTCACAGATAATATTGTTTCCTTTATATCACCTCATCCTTCTATATTATTTGGAAGCAAATCCAAGCTATCCTATTATTTCATCCATAAATATTCCAGCTTGTATCTCTCTAAAGTATAAAATCTTTAAAAGCACAATACCATTATTCAATACCATGATGACATCTAAAAACTTAATAATAATTCCTTAACATCTTCAAATACCTAGTCAGAGCTCAAGTTCCCAGGTTTTTTTTGAGCTAAAAACCATAAACCATTCCTAGAGACCAGAAAGCTTTCCACATGTAACAGTGTTGGGGGGGAAAAGCAGGAGCCTGGGGGAAAAAAATGCACATAAGAAGCAAACTGAGTATTTCTTTGAAGACTATGAAGAGGCCAGAGATGACAGGATGGTGAATTCAGAAACCTACAATTAAAAAACTATTTTCAAAAGCACCTTTATGAAGAAAATAGCACCTATTTCTTAAACACTTGCAACAGCCTTAAATCCCTTTATTCCTACACTAGAGGCCTGGTGCACGAAATTCATGCACGGGGGAGGGGAGTGTCCCTCAGCCCAGCCTGCACCCTGTCCAATCTGGGAACCCTCAGGGGATGTCCGACTGCCGGTTTAAGCCCGAACATCCCTCTCACAATCCGGGACTGCTGGCTCCTAACCGCTCACCTGCCTGCCTGCCTTATTGCCCCTAACCGCCTCTGCCTGCCTGCCTTATTGCCCCTAACCGCCTCTGCCTGCCTGTCTGATTGCCCCCTAACCGCTCCCCTGCTGGCCTGATCACCGCCTAACCGCCCCCCTGCTTGGCCTGATTGCCTCCTAACTGCTTGCTCCCCCGTGCCGGCCTGATCGCCCCCTAACTGCTTGCTCCCCCGTGACGGCCTGATCTTGCCCCTAACTGCTTGCTCGCCCTCACCGGCCTGATCTCACCCCTAACTGCTTGCTCCCCCGCCAGCCTGATCACCCTTAACTGCTTGTTCCCCTGATAGCCTGATAACCCCTAACTCCTTGCTCCCCTGCTGGCCTGATCACTCCTAACTGCCTCTGCCTCGGCCCCCGCCACCATCAAGGAAGTTGGACATCTGGAAGATGTCCAGAAGATGTCCGGTTGACCTGGTCTATTTAGCATATTCCCTTTTATTAGTATAGACTAGAAGCCCAGTGCACGAAATTCGTGCATGGGTAGGGTCCCTAGGCCTGGCCAGCAATCAGGGCCAATGGGGCCTTCCGGCTGCTGGCCGGGGCCTTCCTTCATTCCGCGCCGCCCCCTGGTGGTCAGCACACATCATAGCGAGCGATCGAACTCCTGGTCTTCTGGTCAAACTCCCAAGGGGACACTTTGCATATTAGCCTTTTAGATAGATAGATAGATAGATAGATAGATAGATAGATAGATAGATAGATACCACCCCTCCTGCCCTCCCAGGCTCCTGCCCCAGATGGTTACTTTAAAGCAGTCTGCGTGGCACTCTGGGCGTCAGAGGTGAAACAGTGACTTAGGAAGAGGCCCCTACCATGCCTCTCCTAGGCCAACATAGGAAGGACTCAAAAGGAGCGAAGGTGATGCCCCAGCCCAGAGACTGACCTGGATAGCGTAAGAGATGGCGAGACCAGCGTAGGCTGGGGAAATATGCCCATGCATGAGAACGACCATCAGCCCAGTGGTGGTGATCAGGGTGATGCTGATCAGGTCGAGCCGCACAGCCAGCCACCGCATTGCACACACGAATAGGAAGAAAGGACTTTGGTTGTGGTCCAGCAGCTCCTGGTACCTGTGAGGAAGGCAGACAGCTAATAGGCAAATAAGGTACCAGGTGACCCGGTCATGGATGATGTCAAAGCTCTGGTGAATTATGGACGGGGGCTAATACTTCAGTATTTTCTGTTTGTAATGAAGAGAATGATATGGAAACTTAAAGAGTACGGAGTACTCCATGCTCCACAAATAGGAGGACATGGGGTTTTCTAGTTTTACACTTTCAAAGAAACATATTGAAGATGTTAGGGGAAAGTATCTACTTTAACAGCATAGGGAAAGTAGGGGGAAGGAGACCAAATAAAGAGGCTGTGCTAAACGTCAGAAAAAATGTCATAGGTTAGGGGTCACTTTCTCACAAAAATAAAGGTTAAAAGGCAAACTGCAGAAATGGCCCAAAGCCAGGACAAGGAAACTCTCAGAATGAATACAGTAAAGTGGAAATTGTTGCTGACACACCATCACTGGGCAGAATGGTACTGTTTCCCACAGCCATGGAACAAAGAGCCAGGAGCTGAACCACAGCAAACAAATATACAGACAACCTTTGCCAATGGAGGAGGGGAGACACTACTGTCACGAGGGGTCCCAGAGAGCAGATGAGACCCCATCTGGAGTCCATAACCAGGATTCCAGAGCAGAAAGTCTTTCTAGCAAATGTGCTTTGCTTTAAAAAAAAAAAAAATCACATTTCTTCCTTACAATAAGACATGTGCTCTTTAGAGAAAATTAGAAAACTCAATAAAGGGAAAAATGCAAAAGTCCATAACCTTACCAGTTAAAACCAGAGTTAATATCTGGCTGCATTTCCTTCTAGCATTTTTTCAATGTACTTACATGTACATGTATATATACACACACATGCATAAACACACTTGTACATAGTATATTTTCTTCTTTTTCACTGAAAGTTAAGGTTATTTTTCTACATTGTTTAGCCTAATTTTTTTACTCTATATTAAAAAAAAAATTAATCGTGCCGAAACCGGTTTGGCTCAGTGGATAGAGCGTCGGTCTGCGGACTGAAAGGTCCCAGGTTCGATTCCGGTCAAGGGCATGTACATTGGTTGCAGGCACATCCCCCGTAGGGGGTGTGCAGGAGGCAGCTGGTTGATGTTTCTCTCTCATCGATGTATCTAACTCTCTATCCCTCTCCCTTCCTCTCTGTAAAAAATCAATAAAATATATTTTTAAAAAAATTAATCGCTTAATTTTTGGAATAGACAATATATGCATAGGACAGACTATTTAAAGGGTACACAAGTTTTACCATGAAAAGTCAATTTTTCTCCCGTCCATTCTCCAGCTACCCTATTCCCCTCTTCAGTGGCTATTAGTTTCTTGTGTATCCTTTCAGAGATATTCTAAATGTTATATATACAAATACACTTAAAAAGGAGACTAGCATAGACACATCGGTACCTTGCTCTTTCACGAATATATCTTAGAAATCATTCTAGATCAGTACCTTTAGAGCTGCCTCATTTTTTTTGTTTGTTTTTGGTTTTGTTTTATTAATTTTAGAGAAAGAGAAAGGAAGGGAAGGAGAGAGAGACATCATTTTGTTGTTCCACTTATTTATGGATTCATTGGTTGCTTCTTGTATATGCCCTGACCAGGGATTGAACCCACAACCTTGGCATTTTGGGATGATGCTCTAACCAACTGAGCTATGCGGCAGGGCTAGTCTCATGTTTTGAAGGGCCACACAATATTCCACTCTACGAGGATACTGTAGCTCCTTTAACCAGTCCTCTGTTGAATGACTTTGTTAGTTCAGTGGTTCCCAGCCTTTTTTTGGCCATGCCCCACTTAAGCATCTCTAAAATCCTGATGCCCTCCCATTTAATTCTTATTATTCAAAGAGTGAACTCCTATTCACATGGAGGAAGCATAAAAGGCCATTAACTTGGTCTAAACAAGTTTCTAAAGAACATGGCATCCATGAAAGAGAAAAATAAAAGAACGAAAGGACAGTTGAAGTACTGAGGAAGAAATCACTAAGAAATTGTTAAAAAAAATAATATGAAGTGATATGAAAAAATAGCAAATAAAGTTTCAAAACATAAAATAGAGGACTGAAATGCATAAATATGTCACAATATATATTTATATACTGAATATGAGGCCCCTAGAATCATAAGAAATGAAAAAAATTCACTGTTAATAACTCATTCTCGAATTGCCCCCCTTAATAATCAAATTGCCCCTCTGTGGGGCATATGCTCCATGTTGGAAATCACTGAGTTAGTTCTAATCTCTTGTTAATATAAATCTCCACAATGATTAGGTACATAAAAATCTCATATAAACAATATTCAACCAAATAAAATGTCAGTCTAGCACCAATGACTGTCTTTTACAGTTCCAAAAAACAAAACAAAACACAAACCAGCAAAACTCCACCAAATATGGTCATTCAGGACCAAAAGCCAACCAACTCCAAATCTGTGTTTTTGTCTTCTCGTTTGCTCAGAAGGGAGTTCCACCAAGTGAGTGAACTTTAATCAGAGACAATTAAATCACTGGTGATGAGCATTATAATCCCCTATTCTTGGACTCTTGATTAAATTCAGGGATGCTGGCTATGCTTGAGCCTTTTGGCCCCCCTCAGCGCTTACCTGTGCAGAAACTCCTGCCCCTTGTTGTAGGCATGGATGGTGGCAAGGCCCTGTATGCTGGATGTGATGTGGGAGAGGAAAGGTGACTGCGTGATATTGTCCAGACGCTTCAGCTCGCGAACCAGGACCCTGGAGAGAGAACGAGTTCTGTGTCAGAGGGTGGACAGCAACTCCAGCTCTGTCCTCTGCCCTGGAAGACACGAACCCTTCCGCTTTACCTGGACACAATGTGCAGAACTGCAAAGAGAATGACAAGGGGCGCCACTGCCACCAGTAACCATGGGAAAACCCCTGCGATCATCCCAACACCGAAGAACACCAGGATGACATTTTGGAGGAACATCTCAGCCTGGAAGGGCAAGCGCACATCGACTGGGGAAACCGTAAAGAAACAAGTGTCAGGCTGTGTGGATCCGCAAACAGGAAACACGGAACCCAAAATTAAAAAAACGAAAAGACATTCCCCAAAATCTTTAAAAATATATATTTTTATTGATTTCAGAGAGAGAAACATTAACAATGAGAGGCTCATTGATTGGCTGCCTCCTACACACCCCACGCTGGGGGATCAAGCCCGCAACCCAGGCATGTGCCCTGACCAGGAATCGCACCATGACCTCCTGGTTCATAGGTCGAAGCTCAACCAGTGAGCCACGCAAGCCAGGCATTCCTCAAAATCTTACCTAAGATTTGTGTGTTGCCTTTTAAACAGTCTGATAAAAAATAAATAAAAATCCCAGAGACCTGATTGCTCTAATTTTTCTTGTCCCAAGAAAATGTAAGTATTGTTTCCCCTCTGTGCCCTCATTTTTTTAAAAATATATTTTTATTAATTTCAGAGAAGGGAGAAGGAAAGAGGGATAGAAACACCAATGATAAGAGAGAATCATTGATCGGCTGCCTCCTGCACACCCCATACTGAGGATCGAATCTGCAACCTGGGCATGTGCCCTGACTGGGAATCCAACAGTGACCTCCTGATTCATAGGTCAATGCTCAACCACTGAGTCACGCCAGCCAGGCATATGCCCTCTTTTAGTTCACTATGTTGCCCAACTCCTTTAAACACTTCCTCCTTTTACAAAGTAATATATGCTTGTTATAAAATATTTTGAAAATATACAAAAAAAGATTACACATAATATTCATTCTCACCAAAAACAATGAATTTGCTGTTAACATTTAAAAAATAGATCCAGAGACATAGAGGCATGGAACAGACTAGCGAATCTCAGAGGGAAGGTGCGGTTGGGTAGGGAGAGATGAACTGGGGAACTTATATGCATAGCCCATAGACGCAGACAGTAGTGTGGTGAAGGCTTGGGATGGGTGGGTAGGGGGTGAGGGGGTCAATGGGGGGGAAAAGGGAACATCTGTAATACTTTCAACAATAAAGGCAAATTAAAGAAGAAAAAAAAGAAAATTTTCATCATGAAAAGTCAAACATGCCCAAAAGTCAAGAGAATAGAAACTTGAAAAGTTATCAACATTTTCTTCATCTCCTTTTTGACTATCTCCTCCCCCTACCTTTTTTTGGAGGGGAGAGGGATTGGAGTATTTTCATACAACTCTCAGATATATTGATACCGCTGATTTTTTAATTTCATTCTTTTCTCCGTTTGTGTGTGTGTCTGTGTGTGTGTGTGTGTGTGTGTGTGTAACAGAAATGGGATCATGTTATGCATCAGTTCTGTGTGTCAGTGATGGTCTTGAGCCCTTGCAACCTGTGGCCATGGCTTTACAATGCTTATCAGCACCTGTAATAAACTCCTCTATGGGAGCAACACCTCTATGGGAGCAACACAGAGCAGCAAAAACATTAGCTCTGGGTCAAAAAGATCTGGGCTCAATTCCCACTTTGCTATCTAATAGCTGTGCAATCTTGGGCAAGTTATTTAACCTTTCCAGGCATCAGCTTTCTCACGTATTCAGTGGGTGAAACAATACCCACCTTGTAGGGCTGCTGTGAAGCTCAGGACAGGGCGTGTAGAACATCAGCACCCAGGACGCCCTCAATAAATGTCAGGTGGCATTACTAATAGTCTGGGCTCTGGGAAGCATTTAAGTTCTGGTGCTGGCACAGCCCAGGCAGCACCCAGAAAACCTGCCAGAGTTGTAGGTGTCCAAAAAGCAACGAACTGCCCTCCAAATAAATGTTTTGGAATCTCAAATGACCCTCCAAGGTCCAAAGCCCTTATACTAACTCAAGCCTCTGAATTTGTTTCAGGTTAAATAAGATCGAATGAAAACTTAGATGAAACGTGAAAAATAAGATGGGGCTTTTGCTTAAATATAAGTTGCAACCTGAAGAAAATGCCAAAACTAAAATGTTCCTGGGACCAGCACCAGCAGCCACTGTCCTCTCAGAGTGTACGGCCGCACAGACCTGCACTATCGGGGAGTGTCAACTAGAAGGCTGGAGGGCACAGAGAACAGTGGTGAGAAATACCTTCATCCATGTCTCTGGAAAACCTGTTGAGAATTCTCCCCGTGGGGGTGGTGTCAAAAAACTTCATAGGGCTTCGGAGGATCCTTCGGAAGAGCTCGTTATGGAGCCGGGAGGAGGCTCGCAGCGTGCCCTACGGAGCAGAGGGCAGAGTGAGCAGGGCCCAGGAACCCAGGCACTCAGGCAGGCTCAGTCCCTACTCCACAGGCCGTCCACTCCCAAAACTGGAGAGGGGCACATGGCCATGGAGGGAGGAGGTGGCTAATGGGAAAAGGCTGAAGCTAATGGGATACAGGTCATTCCAGTGGAGGCCACTGTGTCTCAAAGGAGCTCCCTCCTCAGGATGAACCTGGGAGAGGCCGTGCGAAGCCGGACCGGTCAGCTGGGTGAGCAAGAGCAGAGGCCACCACTGCATACCTTGACAAAGGCCACTCCTCGAACGGCTTTCAGGATCAGCATGACGACCATGGAGAGGGCATAAATGCTGGCGTAGTACTGCCTGTGAGGATTGTCCTTCATGCTGCTGCTCACGAAGGTGCTGTTCCCGTGACTCACCGTGCTGTTCTGTTTGGAGGCAGGGCTCTGTGAGGCAAGACTCCCAGGGACGGCCAGGAACCCTGCTTAGGGCCACTCTCAGCTCAGGGGAGGGCGCAGGATAAGGACTCTGGGACCTGGTGTGGCAAACACAAGGAGGGCGCTGTCCCTCCTTCATTCTTTTCTAATGGACGAGGGCAGACAGCCCACAGGTGTGCTATGATAAGCTCTACATGCATCTTGAGTTGGTCAGGGAGCAACTATATTGTGAGGTTACACTAGGGACCCCTCTTTTTCATCCTGGGTGACCCTTGTTCATTGTGTCTTTTAATCGAAAACTAGTTTCCTTAAGAATGGCCAAGGAATATGGAGAGATGGCCATATTCTTAGGCATATAATTTCCCATTAATGAGGAACCTTACCCCACTTCCTTCGTTGATCCAGTAACTCAACCACCAGTTGCTGAAGGCGGTACTGCCCACGTTCAACATGAAGAGGGATATAATGAACAAGAAGGCCAAGGGGCCCCCGGCAGCCTTAATATAGACACCATACACTGACCACGGCACAGAACCCTGCCCCTTCTCCTCTGCTTGCATCAGCTGCCCTAGGGGAGAAAAAAGAAACATGAACTCAGAAGGAAAAGCTACTTTTCCAAAATGAAGGCACCTATATAGAAGAGCAAAATCAAAGAGCCTATAGCTTCACAGGGCTCTAGTTCAGAATTATTTCCTCTTTATCAGAAGCATTCATTCACCCATTTAACATTTACTAAGCACTTCCTATAAACAGGCCCAGGATGAGACCCTGGAATAGTCAAGACGAGTAAGACCAGGTTCCTGCCCTTGAGGGTCCTTCCACAGTCTGGTAGGACAGACAGGTAAATAAACACATAATTCTAGTAAAATGTGTTAGATGCAATGCTAGAGCTACATGCAGGGCAGCATGGGACGACCAGGGGGTATAGCTAACCTACTTGGGGGAGCTGTGCAGTGGTTAGCAGGGAGGTTTCAGGGAAGACTTTATGTGCAGTCTATATAGCACCTTGAAGGTAAGCCAGAGTCGGCCAGTTGGGGGAACAATGGGCAGAAGAGATAACGTGAGCACCACCACAGAGGTGGGGAAACAGCAGGGCAGTAAGTATAGACAACCAAGCCAGCGCAGCCTGAACAGTGTGTGTGCCGGTGGAGTGGCAAGAGACCAGGTGGATTAGGCAGGCTGTGCTCTGTCAGAGGTACTTGAACGTTACCCTTCAGAGAGGAACTTCTCGAGAATGGGCTACAGGTGTGTGGAGATCTGACTCTCAGCCCTACTGGGCTAGATGGGCCTGGGATGGCCAGTCCAGTCACCTCTGGCAGCGAGCAGCCTCTTCCATGCACCCCAGCGTCACACGCAAATAATGGCATTTTCTATGTGTGCCATATCAGGGAAAAAGATTGGAAAACACTGCTTTGAAACTGGGAGGAGGCCACTGAAGACTCCATGCAGGAAGGTGAGTTGGTGAGTCTCCTGTTTTCAACCCTATCACCCAGCTGTCTGCATGGTGGACGGACAGCAGGAACATAGGTATGAGAGGATAAAGGCCAGAACAGGTTGTAGCAATAGGGATGGAGTCTCGGGAGTAAATTCAGTAGGACGTGGTGACTGCGTAGGGGAAGAGAAAAGATTCAAAGGTAGCACCCAGGGGTTCCTTGGCACGGTCAGATGATTGATGCCCTACAGGACACCTCTTCCTCTTCATCACACACTTTTAATTATGTGGAACAAGCCACACAGGCCAGGAGCACTTTAACAGTTGCCAGTCTCCAGGTTAGTGGCTCTGCAGAGAACAAATGTTCCCTGAGAACATTCTGGCTTTTTGTACTGCTTCTGGCAGGAACGGATAGATGTCTCAGCCGGCTGTACTGTGTTTGTTTAGTGTGTGTGAGTAAGCTATCTTAAATGACACCTGAATTCAGAATTGTTACCTGGTTTATTAAAAGAAAGAAGAGGCAGGGAGTGGTAAATCAGGATGGTCAACTACTAACACCAAACACCTGCTGCAGTTTTAAGAACCAGGAAGTGAAAACAGAGGCAAACCCAGGATTCAAAACCTCAGATTCAAAACCTCAGGTGAGGACATGATACAACAGAAAGAGAGCTTTAAAACAGGACTGCATTCTTTTTTTGGGGGGGATGCGGGGAGGTGAGGGACTGACTTGCAGCTTAAAATTCACCAAGGTGAAAACACCTTAAGTATTGTAAACTAGTGGCCCGGTGCATGAAATTCATGCACATTAAAAGGGGATTAATTAGAGGAAATCCTATCTAATAATAGACAAACATGCAAATTGACCATACCTCCAACACGCCCACAAGCCAAGCCTACCATCCAATCAGAGTGAGTATGCAAATTAATCCAAACCAAGATGGCTGCAGCCACACAGAGCAAGGTTTCCTAGGTAACAGAGGAAGCCAAGCTTTCCGCCTGCCCTTGCCAGGCCTAAGCCTCCACTCAAGCTACAAAGTTTCAATTATAGAAGGTAAACAAATTCAAACAAATGGCGACAGAATGGAGCTTGAGAGAGCAGGCCAGGGTTGCCGCCGGCAAAAGCAAAGCTTTCCGCACACCCTGGAGGGGCCCAGGTCTCCGCTTAAGGCTACAAAGTTTCAATTATAACCCCAACACAAATGGCTGCCGGCCTTGGAGGGAGCCCCAGGCTTGGCTCCGCTCCAGGCTACAAAGTTTCAATTGTAGAAGGAAAATAAATTCCAGATACCAGGGCCTCCGCTTGGGTTGCCAGGGGGTGTGGCCGCCCTGCAAACCACCAGAGGCCCCTCGCTCAGGCTGCCCCACACCCCAAGGGAACCTCCACTTGATCTGGGACGCCCTTCAGGGCAAACCAGCTGGCCACCACCCCTGTACCAGGCCTCTATCCTATCTAATAAAAGAGTAATATGCAGATTGATCATCACTGCAACACACAATATAGCTGCCCCCATGTGGTCAAAGATCCTGCCCCCATGTGGACACAAGATGGCCACCACAAGATGGCCAGCAGGAGAGGGCAGTTGGGAGGCACCCAGCCTGTAAGGGAGGGCAGTTGAGAAAGACCAGGCCTGCAAAGGAGGGCAGTTGAGAGGGACCAGGCCTGCAAGGGAGGGCAGTTGGAGGTGATCAACCCTGCAGGAGAGGGCAGTTAGGGGTGACCAGGCCGGCAGAGGAGGGAAGTTGGGGGCAAACAGGCTGGCAGCAGAGTGGTTAGGGGGTGATCAGGCTGGCAAGCAGTTGGGAGCCAGCAGTCCTGGATTGTGAGAGGGATGTCCGACTGCCCGTTTAGGCCCGATCCTGGTGGGATCGGGCCTAAACGGGCAGTCGGACATCCCTCAAGGGGTCCCATATTGGAGAGGGTACAGGCTGGGCTGAGGGACAACCCCCCTCCGTGCACGAATTTCGTGCACTGGGCCTCTAGTAATTTCATATTGCTATTTGCCCTTTATAATAGAAGTGTCAGAGATGAAAGAAAATTGGTAAAATGTATATGAAAACCTTCCTCCTGTCAGAGTCTGGGCGCACCACGGGACCCAGAGTCAAGTCCCCGCCCACCCACATGCGCCTCAAAATCACGTAAGACCCAGACCCGGCCGCCCGTCTCCCCCCCCCCCCCCCCCTTGGGCTAGATCCAGACCCGGCCAGTCCCACCCTCGTCAAGCCCTACTGGGCAGGGGGCATAGCCTCAGGTCCTCTGGCCTGGCACCAGGACGGGGGGCGTGGCCTGAGGTCCCCCAGCCCATACCAGGGCGGGGGGCATGGCCTGAGGTCCCCCGTCAAGCCCCGCTGGGCAAGGGGCACAACCTGAGTTCCCCCGACCCAGCACTGGGGTGCACCTTGAGGTCCCCTGTCAAGCCCCGCTGGGTGGGGGGCACGGCCTGAGGTCCCCTGGCCCAGTGCTGGGGCGGGGGGCACGGCCTGGGGTCCCCCGCCAAGCCCCGCCAGGTAGGGGGTGCGGTCTGAGGTTCCCTGACCTGGTGCTGGGGTGGGGGGGTGCAGCCTGAGGTCCCCTGTCAAGCCCCATGGAGACGGGAGAGGGCGTAGCCTCAGGTCCTCCTGATTGCTCGTTAAGGCTCCTTATGGGAACTTGGCCTCAGCTGTGGGTGCAGCCATCTTTGTGACGGAGTGATGGTCAATTAGCATATTCCCTCTTTATTAGATAGGATTGTTTTTCTAACTCCCAAGATTTGTTTCAGTTGACAAGATAAAGTGTTGAAAGAACAGGACTTTGGATAGGGAAAGTTGCTGGGAGAAACCCAGGTGTGGCCTTGCCACAGTTCTGGGGCAATCTCCAAGGAGCGTCCCATTCTAACAGGAAGAACACAGGCGTCCCTGCAGCTGGACCGCCTCTGCCGTGGTGGGCACTGATTTTTAAAAGGCACAGGTGAGTCACAGGAAGGGTGGGTACACCTTTCCCCTTTTTTCATACTCAGGGTGACTCAGCTATAATTCTTATTGCCTTGGTCTGTTTAAGCAAACAGAAAGTGCCTCATAGTCTCCTGATATTATATAAGAATGCTGTTATTCCAGACATATAAGGCCAGGTACTCTACCACACACAGTGTTATCAAACATCCACAGTCTTATCAAACATCTATGGGTCACCATATGGCATGATTTCTGATATACTTTAATGACAAATCTAAAATCTCAAAAAAGGTCGTTACCTTCCTCTGGCTTCACTGCTTTCTCCTTTACTGATCCTGTTTTGGGACCCTTGTCTCGTGACTTCTGTGAACCACTGGTTTTCTTTTTTAAATTAATCTAAAATTTAAAGAAAAAGTGTCTCCATTTATGATATGGCCATTCAGACAAATGTCCACGCGACATATGAGAGAATCATGTCAAGCTGCTGGTATTACTGAAAAGCAATCCTTCCAACTTCTTAAAAGGCTCATCTATATTCATTTCTTGTACTTCCTCAGCTCCTTCAAGAACTCCACCTCCTGGCCCCAGCCTAACTGCTAGCTCCTCTCCTATTCCTGGGGCTCCCACTCTCATGCCAAACTGGATTTCCTGCCATTCCTCGCATCACTGTGACCTCCCACTTTGTCCACATTGGTCCTTCACTTGGAATGCCCTCCCCTTGTCCCAACACAGTCACAGTTGTCTTCATTCAAACAGATTTCAAATCTTACACCCTCCCTGAGGTAACTCAGATTTGTCTAGAATCGAGTTCAGCCCCGCCCCCCAGGCACTTTGTTAGTAGCACTCCATGACAGCACAGTTGCTTTAAATGGAACCTGGTGAAGAGCATGGTGCACTGGTCTTCCCTGAGACCCCAAGTCCCTCAGGAGAGAGATGACATCTCACTCGTGGTTAGAACCCCACAGGGCCTAACACCCAGAACTTCCCGTAACGGGGCACAGAGGAGCTTGGTAAACGTGCATCAAATTGAACCCAGGAGATTAGAAACCCTCTAATGCTCTCCTTTCCAAGTTCTTCTTATCTCTTCATAGGACCCTAAATTCTTTATTTACTGCAGTACATGAGTAAATGCACTGTCTAAAGCAGTGGTCGCCAACCTTCTGGACCTCACGTACCACCAGTGGTCTGCGGACCACCGGATGGCGACCACTGCTCCAAAGCTTTCCTTAAACCAGCGGTCGCCAACCTTTTGGACTTCACGGACCACCGGTTGGTGACCGCTGGTCTAGAGAGAATACATCCATTTGCTGACCACTTACTAGCGTAAGAACATTACATATTATTTCATTTAACTGATGCAACAATTCTAAGAGGCAGATGCCATTCCCATTTGTAAGATGAAGAAAGTGAAACTCAGGAGAGTTAAGTGACAGACTGAAAGTGTGCTCCTCCACTACAACTCACGAGCTGTCCAAGTTCATTGTTCCTTGGACATTTCGTACTTTAGATTCTCTTCTTCTCATTTTCCTCTGAGTCTACAGTGAGGAGGAAATTATCTGAGGAGTAAGTTCTCTGAGAGTCGCAGGGAGAGATCATAAATCCAAATCTGCATTAGGGTGTCTCTATATAAGTTACTGATGACACTTGGAATAATGCTTGAGTTATTCCAAAAGGCCGAAAACAAATCGGTCATGAACAGTTGTACTGCACCCGAAATCAAACAGGATGAAACCCAATGACTCCCAGAAAATATCCCAATAACTGCCTGCTGTTAGCCCTCACAGACATCAAAATGACCTGGTAGCTAAGAAGTAGCCTATAGCCCAGCCTGAGTACACTCCTAGGACCCAAGGTGCCTACAGAATAAGGACTTTGCGTGAGAGCAGGTTGGCAAGAAGGAAGAACACGCGATTTGGCGAGCTCTAAGTAAGTACTCCCTTGGATTTGCCTAACTCGGAGCCGAGAGTAAAGCCATGGAAAGCTGCCATCTTTCTGTTGCCACAGGGGGCAGGCAGCATGCCAGAAAGAGCACTTCAGAGTCAAAGTGCCCTTGTTTATATTTTTTAAAAAAGGCCCCAAATGGAGTCACTTTTGCTAAGCCACACCGAGACTCAGTACCTAACCTAACTGCAGTTTCAGCCTCTTCCAGGAGTGCAATGTTAAATCCCTCAGTCTGAAATTTCCTGATCAACACTATGGAAGTAACCTGCCTCTTAAGGCCCCCTGCCTTCCCCTAAGAAAAGATGACTTCACCTGAAATAATCCACTTTTTAAATCTCTTCTTCCCACCCTCTTTCTGCCCTTCTAGTTGCTAGAAGGGATGCTGTCAGATTCACAATCACTTGATAAAGCCAATTAGATCTTCAAATTTACACAGCTGAATTTTGTTGTTTAACATTAGTAAGCTGCTTAACTTTTCTGAGCTTCCTTTTCCTCAGCTGTAAAAGTAAGGGATAATCATATTTTGCTACAGAACTCTGTTTAAATGACTAAAATAGGATGACATCTATGAGGGACCAGATGTCATTATTAATCCTATTAATAAAGTAATAGGATTACTTTATTAATCTAGTAATCCTATCTAATAAAGAGGTAATATGCAAAGTGACCATCACTCCAACACACAAGATGGCTACCCCCATGTGGACACAAGATGGCCGCCACAAGATGGCCGGCAGGGGAGGGCAGTTTTGGGTGATCAGGCCAGCAAGGGAGGGCAGTTGGGAGGGACCAGGCCTGCAGGGGAGGGCAGTTAGGGGTGACCAGGCCTGCAGGGAGGACAGTTACAGGGACCGGGCTGGCAGAGGAGGGCAGTTGGGGGGGGAACCAGGCCTGTAGGGAGGGCAGTTGGAGGTGACCAGGCCAGCAGGGGAGGGCAGTAGGCAGGCAGGCAGGTGAGCAGTTGGGAGCCAGCAGTCCTGGATTGTGAGAGGGCAGTCGGACATCCCTCGAGGGGTCCCAGATTGGAGAGGGTGCCAGCTGGGCAGAGGGACACACACACCCCCATGCATGAATTTTGTGCACCGGGCCTCTAGTTGGGACATAATAGTTGTCAGTTAATGAGTGAAAAATTAGCAGCCAGGGTACCACGGATCATTTTCAAATGTATACAAGGATTAATTTCTCTTCCCTGGCTCTTTATTCACTTGTTTATTGAAAAAGGAGCTTCATAAGAAAGTAACCTCACAGGGTGATCTAAACATTAATTTCTAACTGGACAGGTCACGGTGGGTAGTGATGCCCCAGGCCTATAACTTCTTTAGTGGAAGGTTTATCTTTGCCTTAAGCAAGCCCTATTCTTGTGCATCTAGGTTAATAAACCTTTGAAATGCCAGAGTAATCCCTTTTCCCAGACCCCTTAAGCTTAACCACCCTCAAGAGAGCACATTCTCTTGTTAACTGTCATGTAATCTAATCTCTGCCCTGCTTTTTCCCACCTCCATGTAATCTTCCTTATGTTCCCTCCTTAATTCCAAATGTATAAAAGAATCTGCAAACTGACATTCTCCAGAGCATTTAAGATCTTGCTTCCCAGCAATGTCATCAGTTTGGCTCAAATAAATTCATAAAAATTCTCTACAGGTTTGGACGTATTTTACTTTGACAACACACAGAGCCCATATTGTTCTCCCTGTCATGGCCTCATGAATAAGTTCTCATTGACAGAAGTCCTTGGCTCACCAGCCCCACAATCCTGCTCTCCTAGAATAGAATTAGTATGTGAACCAAAGCACAGCAGTCTGGTCATCAGAAAATAGGGCTCTGCCAATAAAACACAGGCACCGAACTCAGCTGAGACCGGTTAGCCCTCAGTAAGGTCATGCCTCCCTTGCTAGAAAGGAGAGATGCATAAATGTCATATAACTCTTACCTCAACTGGGGGCGTCTCTCCCAGCAAGTTATTAAAAATGGTAGCATAATCACCCTTTAGATTCATCAGTTCCTCATGGGTGCCCCTTTCTGTAATACAGCCTTCTTTCATGAAGATCACTTGGTCACAATCAGCCAGGTACTAGAGACAAAGGCAGGGATGACACGGTGTTACTGATATTTGTGCAAATATTCCAATCCCTCATACCTTAGTCTAGCACTTCCCACTTGGGAGCGATTGAGCCCCCCAGGGGACATCTGGCAATATCTGGAGACACTGTTGGTTGTTTAAATTGGAGAGAGGGGTATTACTGGCCATCTAGTGGACAGAGGCCAGGGAGGCCTAGGACAGCCCCCACATCAAAGAGCTATGTGGCCCAATATGTCAGTAGTGCCAAGACTGAGAACCTCTGCTCTACTTTATTGAGATGTAGTACCAAGTACAGTTCCTCCAGTTTTTGACGTAAATCTGGTGGAGCCACAAGAGCCTTGCATTAAGCCTCACCCTGTTACTACACTGAGAAATACACACAATTACTGACTTTCTGTGGCAGGATGGGAGTTAATCCCCAAACCTGACAACGTATGCAAAATAGATGGCAATATTCTTCAGCTGCTCTCCAAAGTGGCAACTTGTCATGGAGTGACAGAGGGAGAAGACCTTGTTTTCCCTGAACAGTTCCTGCTTAAATTAACATAAGGCTTTCCACACTATCTCATACTCAAACTCTATTTTCTACCTACCTCTTCCTTCACTTACTGATTTATATGCAGAAGCTAAGATGCTCCAAGCATCTCTGATGCAGATAGCCAATCTGGTACAGTGATACAAAAAGCTTTATTGCTATAGTGGGCCAGGCGGCTATTTGCTGAGGAAATGAACACTGATGGTTCCAGGAACTTCTAGACCACAAAGGTACCTAGAAGGACCAAGCCCCCCTTCCTGTCTGATTTCTCAAGACACAGTGGGTGGCCTGGGGAAGGAAGAAAGCACCATACCTGTAGCTGGTGGGTAACAAACAGAACCGTCTTGGGCTTGAGGTGCTTCTGGATAGCACTGTTGAAGATGTGGTTGCCCACATGGGCATCTAAGGCACTGAGGGGGTCATCCAGGATGTAGATGTCCCGGTCACTATATAAGGCTCGGGCAAGGCTGATCCTTTGGCGCTGCCCACCGCTCAGGTTGGCTCCTCGCTCGCCAATCTATAGGAGCCCAGAAAGCATAGTGGAGCCGCCAACTCAAGTCCAGAACTGGGTTTAGTGACTACCCCAGTCACCATTCTTCTCCTCCACCCAAAGCGGCATCTTCTACTGAATTCCCAGCCTGGATGAGTGGCCATTATGATCCTCCAGGGCCCACAGTGGGGAGTTGGCCTAGATACCTCCTTCACTCCCACAATCATCTGGTTACTAATCAATCCTCATCTGGTCTCACCACCCCCTGGACACCCTACCAGTCCATTCTCTATGGGCAGAATGAGCTTTCCAAAACATAAAGCTAACCATGAACAACCTTCCTTAAACTCTTCAAAAGCCCTGAAGGATAGAATTTAAACAACCAAACTTGGCATACGAAGTAGGTTCCCAGCATCTCTCAGCATCCATTGCCAATCCCCCAGCACACCCTGGGATAGAAGCCATTAAATTGTGGATATATTATGAACACTCATGACTAATGTCACACCTTCTCCTGTACTATTCCTGCTCAGTTCTGGCATCCTCTCCTCTGCAAATCCCCGGCCCCCCTCCCCCCCCCATCTCTTCCTTACTAACACTCAAAAGAAAGGGATTCTTTTTCATCAGCTTGTTTTGAGCCTCATGTGTGGGTGTCCCATCCTCTCCACTTAAGCTTTCTGAGGGTGCAAGTTATTGTCTTATTCCTTTACGTTCCCAACACCCAGAAGTGTCTGCACATGCAGCTGGCACACAAGCACCTGATAAACATTACTAAAAGGACAAGTGAATACATCCATTGTAAAATGGTAATGGGCCCTGTAATTTTAAAAAACCTTGTTCTTAAAAAAACATTCAGTTAATGCAAAGGTTTTCAAACTTGAGCAGGTATCAGAATTACCTGAAGACTTGTAAAAACAGGTTTTTGGGCCCCACCCCTAGAGTTTCTGATTCAGGAAGTCTGGAGTGGGGCCTAATAATTTGCATTTCTAACAAGTTCCCAGTGTCACCGAATGCTGCTGACATGGGCACCTTGATTTGAGAGCCGGTGAACTAATTAAACCATTCACCAAACCTGGTTTGAGGGATTTACCTGAAGTCAGCTGAAACATAAGTGCCAGCCCCAGAGACCTCCAGGCAGGTCATGGGCGATGTCTCAGGACTCAAAAAGCCAGTTTCAAAGACACAGCTCTGGAAACTGCTCCAGGGCAGAGAACCAAAGAAAGGGATTTGTGCGGCGGCCTCTTCCTTTCTAACGGGAGAGGGCTATCTGCAGACTGCATCTGAACAAGGAGGTTGTTAGAATGAGGTTCAAGAAAGAAGCTCAATGTGCACATGCTTGACTCGTGGTTTTAAAAATGAGTAGTGCAGAAAACACGAACTCTGAACCAAAAAAGGGATTTTGTTTAAAATCCACCTGACATATGACATATTTATATCCTTAAAACAGGTAGTGTTGATATGCCAGCCACAAGGCATAAATGCTTTCCTAACATGAAGTACCAGTGAAAGTGAATCTCACTGTGTAGGTTTTTCTCCCACGCATTTAAGATGCACTCCTAGGAGGTGACTCCAGCAGAGCCCTGCCACTCATCTCCCAGGATCCTCTCTGCTACATACACGCCCCCATCGGGAGCAGAAGGCTTGTACCTCAGTCAGATCACTGTTGGGGAGAATGGCCAGGTCAGGCTGCAGGCAGCAGCTGTTCAGCACAGAGTTGTATCTGAAGAACACAAAGAGACCCAGCATCAGGGACACGGTTGGAGGCGAGCCTGTGGCTTGGGTGCCTTGTGTCTCACACAGCCTAGACAGAAAGCGTGACAGAAACCAAGCATTTCTTGCCTTTCTTCATCAAATTCCTTCCCAAAAAGGATGTTGTCTCTCAGCGTGGCATTGAGGATCCAGGCCTGCTGGGCCACATAAGCGAAGGTTCCACCAACTGCAATGCTGCCCTCTACAAGTGTCATCTAGGGAGACAGACACCATCCAATGGCATCACAATGCAAAACCATCCCCCTAAAGCCTGCAGAACTCCCCACATTCCACAATGAAGTTGAAAGTTTTGGCAGTTTCCTTGGTTGCTTTTTGGACCCAAAACTAGACCCCACCTTTGTTCCACAGAGAGCTTCAACAGCAAAGAAAAATCAAAGGTCTCCTTGCTTATGAGTGATGGGAGCCCAGCCGACCCATGACTTGAACGAACCAACACTTCATTCAGCAACCTATGGGCTACTTTACACCCTTTCTTTCTAAATGCAAACGGTTTTAATTAAGGGAAGCACAAGTGGAAGGCCCTTTCAGAATCCCCTGGGGAGGATGCTGTAAGGATTTACAGCCTCAATTTTAGGGCAGGCCAACTCATCTACAGAATTAATCCAGGCTATTAGCTAGATCAGCTGCTTCTGTAAAATGAGGATCAAAGGGGGGAAAAAAATCCAGTTCAACATCAACTAGTATTACCGAGTATCCATACAACGATGGTGAACCCTCCCCTCCAACATGAAGAAACTGCATCATGACCTGTTCACTTGGAATTGTTTTCAGTCATGGTAATTGATATGAATTGATTTATCCATTTTACCTTCTTTCAGGGTTCCTTCTGGGACTGATCATTGACAATTTGTCTTGGGTGAGGGATGCTATAACTTGGAACAAAGTTTCATTGACCAGTCTGTGTAGTCCTTGCACATAAAGCTTGTCCTCTCAAACACTGTAATATACAGTGTACACATACAGGTGATCACTAAGCTCCCTTCAGACAAAATGCTGTGAAGGGTGGGAATGTAGTGGGGAATGGGGGGGGGGGGGGGGCGGGAGATGCGGATGAAGGGTTCATTTTGTTTCTACTTTTCCTAATCCTCTCTAGGAAATAAATTCAGTTTTTCTGAGGCCTTTGCTAAGCAAAGTCCAGAGAAAAAAAGCAAAAAAATGCCAAGGACAATAACAAAATCTTACCTGGCCTAAAATGGCTGAGACAAGAGAGGTTTTTCCACTTCCCACACTGCCACAGATTCCAACCAGTTTACCCTGGAAAAAACACAGAGTGAGAGGGAAGGTCATTCAAGGACTACTGACCACTCACCTCCAGGGACTTCCTATTTCTTTGAGGAAAAACACATTAACTACAGTCCATTAATATGGAAACTGCCTCCCTGATCACCAAGCAAGTCACTTAACTCTTCCTTCTCTCTCTCTCTCTCTCTCTCTCTCTCTCTCTCTCTCTCTCTCTCTCTCTCACACACACACACACACACACACACATACATATTTTAAAGTGACTTGAATGCCCTCCAAACAACCACTAGTTATTTCCAGTGGTCTCACCTAGGACCATCTCCCCGTCTTGGTCATAGCTTTCAAGAGCTGGGAGCTTTTCATTCTCCCTGCAGTCTAGCTCTGGGTCTGTGTGACGTGCTTCTAGTTAGTTGCTGACTTGATAAACACAGCCACCTACTTCATAGGGTTTCTGTGGAGATACACTAAGAAAACAGATGTGTAAGCTTTTGCAAAAATTAAAGATGCTGAGGTATCCTATATCACTTTTAAAAAGACTCAACTCCTTTCCTGTTTTGTTGGTAATCTATGTTTTTAAAATATATATTTTTTTATTGATTTCAGAGAGGAAGGGAGAGGGGAGAGAGAGATAGAAACATCAATGATGAGAGGGAATCATTGATTAGCTGCCTCCTGCACGCCCCCCACTAGGGATTGAGCCTGCAACCCGGGCATGTGTCCTTGACTGAAATCAAACCCGGGACCCTCCAGTCTGCAGGCCGATGCTCTATCCACTGAACCAAACCAGCTAGGGCAGCAGTCTATGCTTTTTTATTGCTTATTTTATTGTTGTTTTTAGAAGAGAGAACAGAACTCTTAAAAAATTATTTTATTATGATTTTTTTTTCTCTACGGACTATACATTATTTTCAATAAAAACTGTTTACTGTTGCTTCCACTTTTCTACAAAACATTCCCCAGAATTGGAGGAATCTCTATACCACCAATCCCACATACAAGGGGAAAACCACTCCTGTGATTAACTGAATATCCTCAGGCAAAACAATGGGCAGTGTTAAAAGTTCTTAAGAACAGAGAGATGATTTAACAGGGCTGTTAGTTTAGAACCTTGTACTGGATGAAAACTCACAGAAAGGAAGGAAGAATGGTGGGGGAGAAAGAGCATGGATTCTGGAGGCAAATGGTCTTGATCTGAATCCCAACTCCACCAACACTTGACAATTGTTGGATCTTGGCCTTGTTGCTTAAATGAATACTGTCTCTCTCAATGGGCTTTGAGCAACTTGAGGAAAGGAGTTATCTTTGTAGAACCAAGTAGTGTCCAGTACTTAATAAAAGCATGTGGGACAATGTTTTTGATATGGTCCAGGAGCTTGAAAGATTATAGCCTGGTAGTAATGAGGAGACCAAATCACAGGTTCAATCTCTGCTCAGGTCAGTTAGATTTCCACAAAGAAAATTCTGCTCTGATAATGGATTGATGACTAAAAGAGACATCAACAATGAAGTGAGACATCAGAAGACACTAAGTTCCCTTCCCCTCCCTAAAGGGAGGTGTGGGGGGGGGGGGGTCTGGAGAATTATGGTCTCTCTTCAAAAGAGCTCAAGTTCTGTGAATGTGGGCTCTAAAGGGCAGAACGAGGATCAATAGAAAGTAGGAGAGTAAACCATCCACTGACTATCAGGACTAACCCTCGAATAGAGCTGATTAGCAGTGTGACAGAGCTGCCTCAATAAACAAGATCATCGCTATTCAATAAGAAGCCTGTTAAGAGTTGACTGAAGTAAAAAAGTGACTTGAGCCGGCCAGCATGGCTCAAGTGCTTAAGTGTCAATCTATGAACCAGGAGGTCACAGTTCAACTCCAAATCAAGCACATGCCTGGACTTGAGGGGGCATACAGAAGCAGCCAATCAATGATTCTCTATCATCAATGATGTTTCTATCTCTTTCTCCCTCTCCCTTCCTCTCTGAAATCAATTTATATAATTACACACACACACACACACACACACACACACACACACACACACACATTTTAAAGTGACTTGAATGCCCTCCAAACAACCACTAGTTATTTCCAGTGGTCTCACCTAGGACCATCTCCCCGTCTTGGTCATAGCTTTCAAGAGCTGGGAGCTTTTCATTCTCCCTGCAGTCTAGCTCTGGGTCTGTGTGACATGCTTCTAGTTAGTTGCTAACTTGATAAACACATTAGAACCCAGCACTCCCTACTTCCAGTGATGTAGGTAAACATTTCTTTACCACTGCCCTCGGTCCAAGGCACCCTAATGTTCTCCTGGGTTAACTGTTCTCCTTGCCTCCTTCCTGTTTCCCTACATACTCTTCTGAATACAGAAGCTAGAATGTTTCTATCTACACTAATAAAAGAGAAACATGCAAATTAACCATCACTCTGCTACGCCAAGCCATGTCCACCAACCAATCAGGAGTGAGTATGCAAATTAACCCAACCAAGATGGCGGCCGGCCATGGAGCTGGTGCAAGCAGGAGGCTTGGATTGCCCCGGCTATGGAGGAAGCCAAGCTTCCTGCCTGCCCTGGCCGGCCCTGGCCTCCGCTCAAGGCTACAAAGTTTCAATTATAGAAGATAAATAAATCCTAGATACTTGCTTCCAGCTGGCCCTGGCCTCTGCTCAAGGAGGCGCTGAAAAAAAAAAAGAAAAAGAAAAAAAGGAGGGGCTGGGACATTGGGTTGCTGGGGGGTGATCAGGCCAGGATGGGATGGCAGGGGCCATTGGGGATAAGCAGACCAGCAGGGGGGCCAGTTGGGGGTGAGTAGGCCATCAATGGGGGTCAGTTTGGAGTGAGCAGGCCAGCAAGGGGACAGTTGGGGACGAGTAGGCCAGCAGGAGGGGCAGTTGGGGGTGATCAGGCTGGTGGGGGGGGGGCATTTGGGGGTGAGCAGGCCGGCAGCGGGGGGAAGTTGGGGGTGAGCAGGCCGGCAGGTAGAGTGGTTAGGGACAATCAGGCAGGCGAGCGGCTGGAGCCAGCAGTCCTGGATAGTGAGAGGGATGTCCGACTGTCGGTTTAGGCCTGATGCCTGTAAACCGGCAGTAGGACATCCTTCAAGGGGTCCCTGATTGGAGAGGGTGCAGGCTAGGCTGAGGAACAGCACCCCCAGCCCCCGTGCACAAATTTGGTGCACCGGGCCACTAGTATATATATATGTCAGGTGACATCATTCTTCTGCTCCAAACCCTCAATGGCTTCTCTTTCCACTCAGAGTAAAACCGAAGTCATTACAGGAGGCTCTGCACCTAGCTCCCTGTCTGCCCCTGGCATCTACTACTCTCTCCTTTGCTCACTCTGCTCCAGTAATAGGCCTCAGGGTCTTTGTAGTTTTGTCCTTCTGCCTGGAATGCTCTTCTCCCCCAGTTATTCACATGACTCATTCCCTTACACCCACAGGTCTTTCCTCAAATATTACTTTTTAAAGGAATCCTTTCCCTCAGGCAACCTATTTACATTGCAACCACCTGCTCCCTGCCCCAGCACTTTCTACCACCTCTTCTTCACAGCCCTTACCACCCTCTGACATACAATATACAGTATTCTCCCCTATCCATGGTTTCCCTTTCTGTGGTTTTAGTTCCTTGCAGTTAACTGTGGTCCAAAAACATGAAATGGAAAATTCCAGAAATAAACAATCCATAAGTTTTAAACAGTGTGGCGCTCTGACTAGTGTAATGAAATCTCATGCAGTCCTGCTCAGTCTTGCCCTGGACACGAGTCATCCCTTTGCTGAGATCTACTCTGTATACACTCCTTGTTCATTAGTCACGTCGACTCTTTCCACATCTTTTCATATCAAAATGCTTGTGTTCTCTTATTTTACTTAAAAAGTGCAAGCGTAGTGGTACTGGCAACTTAGATATGTTAAAAAGCAGCTGTAAAGTAAGTGCTCCTTGTAAGTGAAAAGGCAAAAATTCTCGACTTAATAAGGAAAAATTATATGCAGAGGTTACTAAAATCTATAGTAAGAGCAAATCTTCCATCCTTGAAACTGTGAATAAGGAAAAAGAAATTCATGCTAGTTTTGCTGTCCCACCTTAAACTGTAAAAGTTGTGGCCACAAGTGCATGATAAGTGCTTAGTTAAGATGGAAGAGACATTAAAGTTGTGGATGGAAGATATAAACAGAAAACATATTCTGAATGACAACAAAGTGTTGTGCCAAAAAGCAATGAGCTACATGAAGCCTTCAGCAAGGGATCCCTGAAACAAGGGACACAAGTCATTTCCTGCAAGTAAGGGATGGTTACACAGATTCCAGAATAGGTCTTGGGTGAAAAATAGAAAAGTTACTGGAGAGAGACCCACCTAATTCACTTACCTTTTATTAGAGTATAGTGCAAACTGCTGTAGTTAGTTATTATTGTTAGTCTCTTACTGTGCCTAATTTATAAACTAAACGTTATCATAGGTATGAATGTATAGGAAAAAATTACCAGGATTCAGCACTATAGGTGGGTTCAGGGATTTACAGGTTCTTGGAACATATTCTCCACTTGTTTACTGTCTTTGCCACTAGAATGAAGCTCCAAGAGGGTGGAGGTTTGACTGTTTGGATTTTCCCTGCTAGATCCCAGCCCTACAACAGTGCCAGCAGAGTTGGTCATGAAAAAATGGCTGTGAAATGAGTGAATGTATAACTACATCCGGGACCCTGTGTATGAAGTAGCCCTCAACATGGTTCTGACTCCCAGTCATATTCTGTACTTTAAAAGCCTTGAACCAGGACTGTCTGTTCCAGCCACTCCCTAAAGGAGGGCTGCTGAGAGTCTCCAGTCCTGTGTGCCTGGGCTGTGATATCACACACCACAATGATCCTTTACTTGCGTTAAAAATAAACAATTATAACCGAATTGTCAATAATAACAACAACACTGAGAATTCCTATTATGTTCCAGGTTCTGTGTTGTGACTAGCCTGGGGGTAATGAGAAGCTTACACAAAGCTATAATAACCAGAACTAATTGTTACAGCTCACATACAACTACAATCAGTAGAAATCTATTGAGGGCAAAATCTTGGAAAACCCACTTGAATGTTTCATTTCCTTGCTTATAAAATGAGTATCTCATGAGACTAGTTGTTATTCATTTCTACTGTTAAACATTCCTCTTAGAGGTGGAGCTGGCTAGAATTGCTCATTGATTCAAAACCACTCCTAGCCATAAAATAGAACTTTGCTAAAAGGAACGGCAGCTGCCTGCTCGTGCCACAATAGACACCTGGGAGACAGACAGGTGTGGGGAGGCCCAGCGGTTACCTCTTCGATTTCCAGGTCGATGCTGTACAGTGTCCTCTGCAGGCGGAGGCTCCCCAGGTGGACAGGCTTGCCCTCTTCCTCCTCGGGACTGGGCCGCTCGTTGCTGTTCAGGAGGAGGTGGCCCTTCTGCTCCGCCAGCGCCGCCTGATGCTCGGTGCGCTCCAGCTGCCTCACCTTCTCTTTCTTGGCCCTGGCAGCCCTCTTGTCTTTTTTTGTTTTGGGGGTCAGCTTGGGTGAGTTCTGGATACTGGAGTGGGAGGAGTCCCATGCCAAGGTGGCATTTTTCATTTCTATCTTGATGTGAGGACTGGCTGGGTTTTTCTTTATCATGTGAACCTCTTCCATCAGAAACAAACTCTGATAGGAGTTGTGAGAGAGGTGCAAAGATGAGACACTGGATCAAGACCAGGGAGACAAGCCTAGGGCGTACACTCATGTAGCAAAACACATCAGGCTATACAGTGGAAGAAAGCTGAGGGCAAAAGGTAGCTCATTAGTGTAGCCCAGCCTCAGGCCCAGCGAGAGGTCACGGGGGTTGTGGGGACACCCTCAAGGAGGAACAGGACCTTGTCAATGGCCCAACACACTACACTACCAATTACATGCCACACTAGTTCTTCGTTTTCTACCAGTCTATGTGACCAAAGGGCATTTAACTAGCCCATATGCCGGCCCTTGTTCTCACCCATGAGTTGCTGAGTAGCAGTGGGAAAATGCAAGCAGAAAACCACAGGGCGTGCTGCTCCCCTACACAGACCCTCATCACTGCTTCCCTTCCAGACCACCCCTGTAGAACCTCAAAGCCTGTGTGCTTCCCTCACCCACAACATGGCACATGTCTGGGGGAGAGGCTGAGCTGAGACGGTGCCTAGGCCTAGCTCGCTGAGGTCAGAAAGGAGGGCCTAAAGTATAATTGACAGTAGAGTACTCCTTCTTGCCAGTAAGTCTCATGTCTTCAGAATCCTGCCTTGGAACTTGTGGAAACTCAAACCACCAAAGGAAGGGACTTGCGTGGAAGTGAAGGTTATTTCCCTCAGAAACATCCTTGGGAAGAGAACACGACTTTCCCCGCTCATCCCCCGAGTCCCACTGAGTTCTGTTGGGGGAAGAAAACGGGAACACTTCTGAAATCAGATCTGAAACACTGACCGAAATAAATCTCAGCCCAGGTCTTCGATGTGCCCATGACTTTGAACCCCCTTCTGACAACACTCTTAAACCAGTGGTCTTCTCTACAGAATGGTATCCCAGTTGGAGTCCCAATATGATTTTTTTAAAAATCTTTTTCAAATAAAAAAATGTAAAAATAATATTAGAAAGTCTTTATTTTATGTATGTATTTATTTTATTTATTTATTTTTTTCAGAGAAAAGATGACTTTTTAGGGCCAGAACTCTCCACTCAGTTACTGAGAACCCCCAACTATGTTAAGTGTGCAGGTGCCATTAAATGCACCATACAATCCCCTTCCCAAGCTCTTTCTGTTGGATCTGAAACTTCTGAGCCTGCTCTTTTCCTCCCTTAAATTGCCAAATCTCCTTATTCCTATTCCCTAATCTTCCTAGAAGTGGCATGGTTCTAAGTCTCCTAGATTAAAAGAAAACAAAATTAAATCGCCAAGATAATCCTCACACTTAGTCAACCTCAGGTTTCGTCTCTGAAAACAGCTGTTGGTTTCATTTGGTCACAGCCTTCCTAAAAGACTGAGCTAAGAATAACTTGTCCAATAGTGTCACCACCTTCACACAGTAAACCATGTGTTCCCATCATCTCTCCCCTGGAGAGTTACTAAAGGACCTCTTACACCCCAGTGGATTCTGTAGAAACATGCTCATGCAGCTAGTTTGCACTGCTCCTTCCCCACGGTTCCTTCCCACAGGCTCCCTGCAGCCCCGCACTCCTCCCAGGATTTCAGCTTCGGGCCACTCCGCCATGAGGTGCTGAGTCAGAACACTTGAATTTATATCTACTTGGATTTGCACTTGCCAGGACAACAGAATCTTCGAGGTACAGAAACCATGAGCCTTAACTTTACCACAGGACACGGACCATCAAACTACTACTCTTATTGACCAGAAGAATCAAATCAGAATGTATCTGCTAAGCAGAAGAAGGGACTACTCGTAGGGTTGCCAGGTAACATACAGGATGCCTAGTTAAATTCTGATTCCAGATAAACAATGAATAATTTTTTCAGTGTGTCCCGTGCAATTATTAAATGGATGTCCCAAGTTTTTATTTGCTAAAGCTGGCAACACTATACTGGTGACAATCTTATCAGGAAAGTCACAAGGTGGCTTCTCGCTACCTTTCTACAGGTTATTATCCTAGAAGGAGGAGAAGGGGGAGGGAGAGGGGATAGAGGAGGAGGGAAGAGAGAGAAGGAGGTTGGAAAGGAGGAAACTGCAAGAGAAATATGATAGAAGGGGATTGAAGTCTCATGGGGAATATAATAGAGCTGTGGCTGATTGTGCTTCCTTTATTAACTCTGAAGCTTCCTGGATAGAGGAAAGAGCTATGAGAAAAGCCACCTGCTAATACAGGTTCTCGCTAATAAGTGAAGAGAGCTCTCGAGAAACAAGGAGAGAACAAATCTATACCACAAACTCCTACTCCTTCATCTAAAATGCCACCAAACCCATTCACTAACAAGAAGGTGGGGCACATTTATAGGTGAATCATTTGCTTTCTTCCATGACTGAATATTGTGGGTTCAGCAAAATAAAGCTCTAGTTACCATTAGACCATTTCTCTTTACGTATATGGCTCTGGCTCTTAGCCTGCTAGCAGCCAGGCTGGGGTGAGGGAGGGCAGGGGCTGGGGTGCATTCTTAAACAAAATTCACCTAGTTAACCATAAATGAGTAGAATATCATTTGGCAAGTTCTTCACTCTTCTTAAAAGGTAAACCCAATTTGTTTTCTCCTGAACATTTAAGGTGATGATATTAACCCCTCAAACGCCTGAGCCTCACGCCTTCTAGCCACGAGCACTGCTTGTTTTGATGCAGAAATGCAAGAGCTGCTTTCTGCAGTGGCTCTGTCCAAGAATCCCCGCCCACACCGGTGCTGTTCCTTTTCCTTTTTTTAAAGTATTACCCACTTTCAAACATCCATCTCACCCCACCCTCCCAAATATACTTCCCTCTTGCATTATTCTGGAGGCACAAAGGCAGCTCAAGGCATGATCAACAAACCCTACCAGAAAAACCCTGATACTTCTGCATTTCTTAACATGATCTAGTTTTATGACTATCATGTCACTGGAGTTCCTGCATCATGAGTGGCAACCACAGGCCAGGAACAGGGAAGTATCAAAAAGGGCTTAGCATGCCCTAGCTGGTTTAGTTCAGTGGATAGAGCATCGGCCTGCAGGCCGAAGGGTCCCGGGTTCGATTCTGGTTAAGGGCACATGCCTGGGTTGCTGGCTCGATCCCCAATTGGGGGCATGCACGAGGCAGCTGATCAATGATTCTCTCTCATCACTGATGTATGTTTCTCTCTCTCTCTCTCTCTCCCCCCACTCCCCTCCCATCCCTTCCTCTCTGAAATCAATAATATATATATTTAAAAAGGGCTTAGCATATTGACCCATCAAAATGAAGCACTTTGGTAGAGGTAAATGGTAGGTCAAGGTAAGAAAAAGGTGACAGTCTCCTGACAGCTCTGATCCTCTAGGTTTGAATCACTGAAAAGGCCCAGTAAGTTATGACATATATCCATGTCAGGTCCAGGCAGAAGGGACTAACTCTGAAGAGAAACACTGAAATCCTGGGAACCCAAACCTAGGTGGGCCATCTACAAAAGGTACAAATTCATTTATCTGAAAAGGTAACTAGCTCCGCCCCGTCAGTCAGTCTTCTCCACTGGCTCCTTCCTTTTTCCCCTTCCCGCTCCCCTCCCCCCGCCCCCCGGCATGGCCCCTTTCTTACCAACTTGCCAAAAGGCTGAAGGTAAACAAAAGCCAAGTGCAGTGAGCCTGTGTGACCCACTGGAATAAAGGTAGGTAGTTTTGTCAGGGACGGGTCTTGACGCGGAGGAGGAGAGGAAACCACCTACCTTAAACCTGTCGACAGCAACCGATCCTTCTGAGAGGGATTTTACTGAGAACGGAGTTACTTTCAAAGCAAAAGTCATGGAACTGAAGACAGTCACCACTGTGAAAGCCTGAGAGGAGGAAGAGAGCAGAAACTGAGCCTTACGAGGCCATACAACCAAAATCCCAGACACCATCCATTTCCCTTCAAGTTCAGCAAGGCTGCAGCTTCACTGTCAAATGCTGGTATGAGACAGACACCTTTTTTAAAGGTAGTTTTTATGAGATCTTCAATTAAAATTCTCAGTAAATCTGAACCACAGAGTGATCTGTATTTTCAGAATTAAACCCAAAGTTGAGTTGTCGAAACACAGCCCATCTATTCTTTGTGCATTACGGCTGAATCTTCACTCTTCCACTTCTCGGTTTAATCACACAAATGAAAAAAAAATGCCTTCTGCCCCAACTGGTTTGGCTCAGTGGATAGTGTCAGCCTGCGGACTGAAAGGTCCCAGGTTCGATTCCAGTCAAGGGCATGTACCTTGGTTGCGGGCACATCCCTGGTAGGAGGTGTGCAGGAGGCAGCTGATCGATGTTTCTCTCTCATCGATGTTTCTAACTCTATCCCTCTCCCTTCCTCTATGTAAAAAATCAATAAAAAATATTTTTAAAAAATGCCTTCTGATTATTGGGGGAACTTCCAAATCCAAAAACAAGAGGATGAGAGCATCTGATTTTCCCAAGCCCCGAGGGCTCACTGACCTGTGATGCTGTGAGATCGAAGCCAAGAGTCAGGTGAACAGAGAATGTTACCACGCTGGCGATCACTATCACGATGGGAGCCACACCGACGGTGATGCTCTGAAAGTACCCGGCTTTTTCCAATATCCGCCGCTCCTCCTCTCGGATTTCTAAGAACAAAAAGGAAGCCAATCTCTAAAAAGCAAGCTAAAAAAACAAAAAACCACCCTGCAATATTGCTCCTCTGTCACCAAAAAAGACATGGGAGGTCTTTAGCCACACACAAGATTTAAAACAAAGACTAGGTCACTAGGACTATCAATTCCTATCATTAATGCTGGCACACAGGCCTGAGGTTTGAAATGGATCAAATCACAGGAATGAATCTGACAACAAACAGTACTAGATATCATCACAATGATCATCTTCTGCCTAAGTCTGATTCTCCTTGCAAATTTCTTCTGTTATAAACACATGAATTATATCTGCAATTGGCAGTTTTGCTTGCTGATCTGGCTGTTGTTTATTTCTTGTCTAGGTACTTACAGAAAAGACAGTACCACAGTAATGGAGAATGAAAAGGAGCTAAGATCTGCTAGAGTGCCTACTATAAGCTGACACTGAGATAGAGACTTCCACACAAAAAGCAGAAGGATGAGTGAAATACAACTTTTGTAGGCAGAATGGTTTTCTTAAATATTTGCAAAACTGACACCCTTATTCACAGAGCAACCCCAGAGTACCGAGACCATGACATAGGAAGTATGATAATAAAGTGGTGAGGTATTTTTAAACTTAAAGAAATTTTTTTTGAGATGCTATGCACTGACCTGAAAGGTATGACCACTGCTCAAGACATTGGAAACTAAGTACATTCAGGTAGCAAATTAGTCATATTGAGAACTACCTTCAGCTAGCAAATTAGTCATATTAAAAAAGATATCCAACTCATTGCTTTAACATTTATCATACACCTTGTCCAAATCTATCCTGAGCAAGAACGCTCTTTTCAAGCCAACACACACAGATGAAGATACCAAAGTCAGGGGCTGAAGGGTGAGTGGAATATCAGAAAGATTACAAAACGATAGTCCTGAGAGTCAGAGGGCCCATCAGCGGTCACCCTGCTAACAGCATGCTTGGCAGATGTCCACTTAGCATCCATCTGTTCCATTTTAAGGGCAACAAACTCACTACTTAATGAAGCAGCTTAATCCAATGCTGCACACTTCCAAGTGATCCTGCTCTGGATGGCTGCTCACATAAAAAGCTTAGGAACTGGATATAAGGTTCCTGAAGGTTTGTTTTTTTAAAAAATATATTTTATTGATTTTTTACAGAGAGGAAGGGAGAGGGATAGAGAGTTAGAAACATCGATGAGAGAGAAACATCAATCAGCTGCCTCCTGCACACCCCCTACTGCGGATGTGCCCGCAACCAAGTTACATGCCCTTGACTGGAATTGAACCCGGGACCCTTGAGTCTGCAGGTCGACGTTCTATCCACTGAGCCAAACTGGTCAGGGCAGGTTCCTGAAGGTTTAATCAACAAACCAAGCAGTGAAAATTAAATAGCTTCTTTGATCTGAACACTGTACTTCTATTCAACCTAAAATTGCATTTAACTTTTTAGCTGTATTCAGGTTAGCTCACTCTGAGGTTAAGGTCAATTAACAGAGCTTTTATACTAAAATAAAGTTTATGTGTAACTATATCTTTTTTTTTTTAAACTCTAAAGTGTCTTTAAATATATCCCTCTTAAATTTCACCTTTTTTAAAGGCCCACCATTCAACTTTTGTTGAGATCTCTTTGAATGCCCAGTCTATGCTAATTATTTCTCCAAGCTTTGTGGCTTAACAGATAACACATTTATGTCTGCAGTGAATTTATGGATCATGATAGGGCCAGGCACTGAGGATCTCGTGACTCAACATAAATTAATTGCTTGAAAAATATAAAAATAAAACAACAGGCCAGAAACCCCATGAGTGAGTAACAGAGCTAGGTTCAGCCATCGTGACCTCTCGCCCAGCGCTTCTCCCAGCACCCCTTTTCCCCGGGATCTCATGCCTAACTACCTCTGGGGCACATGCACCCACAGAGCACAGAGAGCAGCAGAGCTCTCAGCAGCCACTGGATACTGTTTTCTGTGATGTCCTCACGACCAGACCCAAAAATTATGGGCAGGATGAGAGTACAGACAGGGATCTTTGAAACTGAATGAAATGCATATAGCTAGCTGAATTATTTCATGGGTGGGGAAATCACAGTTTTCTCAGGTCTCAATTTCCTCATCGGTGAGATGAAGTCATGGGTACAAGTCGCTAAGATCCCTATCAGTGTAAAGTTCATCCTATATAATAAAAGGCTAATATGCAAATCGACCAAATGGCAGAACGATTGGTCGCTATGACGCACACTGACCTCCAGGGGGCAGACACTCAATGCAGGAGCTGCCCCCTCGTGGTCAATGCACTCCCACAGGGGGAGTGCTGCTCAGCCAGAAACCAGGCTCAAAGCTGGCCAGCACAACGGCAGTGGTGCTAAGGATGTCCAACTGACAGCTTAGGCCCACTCCCCCAAGGGCTCCTGGATTGCAAGAGGGCGCAGGCCGGGCTGAGTACACGAATTTCGTGCATCCGGCCTCTAGTAAGATATTATAAGAACTTAAGTTACTGAGATCCTATGACTTTAAGGTTCCTAGTAGCTAAGGTGATCTGGAAGCAGAGAAACCTGAGTCTTTCTACCATATGCACATATGAAGTCTGTCAACTCACTTTGAACACTTTGAGAAATTGCCTTGACCCAGGCATACATTTTAATAAATTTAATGTAGGTGAGAACTTCATTCATTTTCTGAACACGGTCATCTGTAGTAGTTACACATTTTCTCCTGAAATATGCAGTGATCCGTGATGCAAACATCTGAAAGAAAAAAGAGATGTTATGCCAAAATCAGAGCTTATCAAACGTTTAAGAGCTGTTTAGTCTCTCTGGGAAATAAATGTTTAAGATTATTATAAATAAAACGAGTGTCATGTAGTTGTATTATCTTTAATAAAACTGGTCCTTTAAATTAGAATCAAATATTTAATTCTTATCCCTTTGTAAGGAAGCTAAGACAAATATTTGTTCTCATAGTAATCACAGATATTGAGTGCTGTCAAATGGAAGTAGGAGGACCCTATCAGTACCAACGTGAGACCGAGTGACTCAAACACACTTGTGTTAGCTGGGGGCAGGGTGCACCTGCTGGGTTTCTCCTTCACTCAAATTCTCTCTTTTTTAAAATCTCATTAGGAGCCACTGCTAATGAGGCTCCTATTCAAGCGATACCTTACTTCCTCTCAAGTCCAGATTCTGCCTGTGTGGACTAAGCAATGTCTAGCTCCTTCTAAACTTTTCCAACATAGGACCAGCTTTGAGGAAATTTCCAATAAGAGATGTGAAACTTCAGTGGTGCCTACTATACATAACCCAACGGAAGTAACTTATCTAACAAGATGCTGCCAAAATACAGCAAGGAGGCTTACTCACCATTGCTGGATAAAAGAGGATAAAAATGGCTGATCCCAGGAAGCCTGTCGGTCCCAGAATAAATACATTATAAATCATGCCCAATATTGCAACAACGGGTCCTCCGGCCAGCAGGCTGCCCATGGCGGCGGCCTCAAACATCCTCTGCCCGTCGTTGGAGCACAGGTTGACGAGCTAGGAGACATGGAGAGCAGTGAGCGGCCCTCTTGTCTCAGGAGGATACAGGACAAAGTGGGGACCTAAAGGAACGAAATAGCTCAAGCAGGGAGCTTTCTCTCTGCCCTGAAGCCAAGAACCCTTACTCACCTCCCCCCCAGACTTCTCCTTAATGCTCTTTAACTTAAGGATCTTCTTAAAGGCCATGGTGAGGATGGCCCCCCGCAAGCGGACAGCAGTTCGGTAATTCAATGCCCAAGTCATTGCAATTGACCAGGAACGCACGATTTCTGTCAGGAGGAGGCCCAGGACTAATAGCAAGCTGTACGTGAGGTTAGAATCTGTGCCCTGGGAGTACTCCAAGAGGTGTTTCACTATGAAGGCCTACAGGGAGAAACACACATCACTGTCAGCATCTGCACAGCACCCACACACCACGCCACAGCTTTATGTTAAGTTAGAGGAGGCAGCTCCATTGTTCAGTGGCCAGCGTATAAACTGGGAAACACCTCCTTGGAGGACCAAACATCACTGACGCCCTGCCTGCAGTAAGTTCCTCAGGGCGTCTTGCAGGAGGGAGTTCTAACTTGAAAAGTTCTTCCTTAAGGACACCACCACAACTGTTACTCTTTCTAATGTAACATAAACCTGTCCATGAGCTGAAATTAATTCTAAACACACAGTCATTATAAAGTATATATTTGATCTTATTCCAGCAGCTCCACACATTGATACATTTCTTTAAATGAAATTAAGACCTTTGTGGGTGGGGGGGATCGTTTCAAATGTGCTTATTTGATAAAAAGGAACAGGGTACCTACAGTGGGACTGGGGAAGAGTGAGAAGTGCATTTGCAAAACATTCCTGAAAATAAACATCCGCAGTTTAATAGCACAGAAGGGAGCAAACGGAGCAGACTTTCACAAATCCAAAGACCCTCCCGTGGGTCCTCCCCGCTCCCCGCTCCCTCCCGAAAACAAAAACATGTTACCTCAGGTAGCACATGTCTAACACCACCTGCAGTGAGGAAGGCAACCAGCCCCCAAGGACCACCAAGTGCCACCTCCAGCTCTGGGGTCCTGCAACGCTGGAGCACACACTCACACAAGGCACATTCAGCAACAGGATTAAATACCAGGAAGTGGGAGGTAATGTACTTTTATTGAAAAATGAAAAAAAAAGTACCATCTTCAAAGAGCATCTCACAGACACTGTACAACAGGAGGAGCACTGCGGTAATATACATGGGAACATACAGAGTCGGGGTATACAAGGCTAGCCATCTAACAGGTCATCTGGCCGCTGGCCGTTGTGTTAGCCACACACGGTGGGAATACAGAATAGAACCATTATCTGTTTCCAGAGTCCGCATTAGTACATCAAGCTGACAGCACTTAATCGGTCAGTGCTCCTGACGCTGCAGGGAGTCTGCAATGGAGTAGATTCTCCAGGAATCAAGACCTTGCTGCTAAGGAAAAAGAATTAAAACAAAACAAAGCCCCAACCTCCCCAAAGAGGTAACTCTACTTAAAATCACTGACACTATTGGTTCGCTAGGCTATGAGGAATGACTTCTGCTCAGGACAGAATACAAAGATCTAGGCCTCAAGGAAAAATGGGTGGCATCCTTCAGTCTTTTCAAATCCTTGTAGCTAAAATTGATCTTGCCCAAAATGAAACAAAACAAAGCCACAACAAAAGAAAGCCAAACCAATCCCCTACCCAGAAGGATGGGGAAAAAAAATAAACAAGAAACCCAGCCACCCACCTACCCCAGATCCTCCCAGCGAAGGGGGCTCTAGCTGGAAACCAGCTCTGAATGACAGACAAAAATGGAGGCCAGGCACAACTGTCCTGAGAAGCTAACGCTGACCCCAGAACCCAGACTCTCTCTGGGTTAATTGGCATTTCTCATTTTTCCTGCGAGGAAAATAATACCAGATGTCCACTAGATCCTAAGAGATCCCCACCAATCAGATTTATGTCAAGTCTCAGTAAATAACCTGATTTAATAAGTAGGAGATTTCAGATTGCAAGAACTATCGTATTCCACCTTTCCCCTCCCTCATTTTTAGGTTTATATCCATTGTGTGGGTCACCACTGCATACAGCTTGGTCTGTTGGTTTACTAGCAAGAAGACTGGCTTCTTTTCCAGTATGCAATCCAAAATGTGGAACCGAGTCGCTGAGTGGCACGGTCAGAACCCCATTTTCCTCACGTGAAGCAACTCAGCAAGATGGCGATGCAGTAAAGCATTTTCTCATACACCTCGGCACCTGAAGGAACAGTCTCCAAAGGAAGGCGTGAAAAGACAGCAGGTTGTAGTTTGGGGTTCTTTCTTTCCCATACCTTTTGGGTGCCATTTTTCAGCACCGGTAATAGCGTAACTACCTCCCACAGGGGAGGAGCCGGGGAAGGTAAAAGACATAATGAATGCTTACACTATGCCAAGCTTTCAAAGGGGGAGGGGAGGAGAGGAAACAGCAGAGCAGATTAAAGCATTTCCAACAACACGGTTTTTAAAAAACAGTTACATTTCAAACCATTTTGTATGGGATAAAGAAAAAAAAAAGTTTTTCATGGCAAATCCAACCAAAATTATGTTTAAAAAAGTTACAAATTTATCATGTAAATTTAAACAAACTGGGAGAAAATGTGAGACTGTCAGCAGAGCTGTCTGGCTGTGGAAAACATTCCCAGTGAATAAACATTACCTTACCTGAACTCTTGGCGAGAGATTCTGCCCAGCTTGACTCTCTCATTCTGACCGCAGAATACAGCCAATCCTGAAAATTCTAAAGAACAGCTTCTCACTGGTTCCACTACAGAGAGACTCCCCCCAAATCCAGATTCTGACAGCATCAAGCAAGCTGCAGCTGGAGAGAGGTCGGAAGGGTGGAAAACTTACCTCTCTAGAGGCTTTTCACTGTCCTTTCCCCAAAAGGCCCTTGAGCTGAGTTAGCATTCACCAAGAGATAGCTCTGCAGGAGGTAGCCTTCTCTTGCAGATCTACAGGGAGGATGCTAATTCTTTGCACACGCATCATAGGTCAGGCCTGGTCTTTTAAGCTCTTAGTCCAAGGCGGCCACACAAATCAGCTCTGTAAATTCAGCCATTTGGCCCCTCATCTTAGGTGGGGGCCATATCCTTATAGATTCTGGTATTCCACTAACGTTACGGCAACCCTTGGACACACCCTGCACAGAGTGCTGGTCCATGGGCATCACTGAATCCTTGGATCACAGACGTCCAGCCCTGGCTGGCCAGCAGTTTAAAAACAAAATGCAATAACTTGATTGTGTTTCACCTGCTTTGCATATGGCCAGCAAGGGTCAGTGAGGCCCGAGGGGAGATGAGAAATATGCCGTATTTGGGGAGCGGGTTCTTATGTAGATTTCTGTAAGAACAGACTAAGCCAGTTGGAAAGTTGTGCCATATTAGCAAATGTGCAAAAATCTAAAACAGATGTTCCTCAAAAGGATTTAAGCGTGGTTGGTACTAATCTCAAAGCCAGCCTGTTTCTTCAATTTCCAATTGAAAAGTAAGTTATTAGAATTGGAGCTCAAAAAAAAAGAAGAAAAAAAAGAAGTATGCATTGTTTACAATTTTAAATCTTTTTGTCAATGAGAGAGACTGTGGACGGGACCATTGCTTTCTCAACTGTTCTAGGACGAATCCCATGAACTAATACAGGCCTTACGGTGCTCTTCCCCAAGGGTAGAGAAGGAAAAGCATGCTGCTTTTTACCTATGTAAGGAAGACTCTCCCAGCTTTCCCTGGCACCTAGGAGAATTTACTAAAGATTAGTGTTTCAGTGAGCTGTGCTTTTAAAGGGAGATGAAGGAATACTCAGATGCTCAAGGGAGTGACTGTAGGCCCCCGAAGTGAACATGCATAGGTAATTTTTTTCCCAAGTAAAAAGTGAAAATCCCAACCATCCATGGAATAATAGTTTTTTGGTGAGAGGAGCCAAACAAGTTCTCGCATTGGCCAAATGTAATCAATAAAGCCTGTATAGCGTGCTACCCAGTTGAAAGAATTCTATGAAGGATCAGAGCAGCCACCAGCCCTGTAGTGAAACAATGACAGAAGCTCTTCTTGGGGGAAGATGGCCCTACGAAAACGTTTGCCATTCTGGTCAATAACGTAATATTCAGTTATACAGTCCCTCTTAAAACTTACACAAAAATGTGTCAGATGGTCAATAAACGGAGAAACCCAATACCAGAAAAGTAGTGTTTTTGCTTCAGAAAAGAGGTCAAAACTTTTTTTTTAAAGGCATCAAACATTTTTTTTTTAAAGCAGAAAAACTGTAAATTAGCTTTACCTAATCACCATGCATCTTAGGCACATACTTACCCAACCCATGAACCTCCAGCTTACCCACACATGGGAATGCACAGTACAGTAGCACTACTGCTCCAATGCCTCAAGGCAAATATGTAGAGAATAGATTTAATCAAAGGCTCAAGTGTAAGGCAGCACAGCAGGTGTAAGAAACAGGTGTCCAGAAGACAGGTGAATGTTACTCTTACCTACTCTGCTTCAGTACACACTAGGAAAAAACCACGGTTGCCACCCCAACATTTGCCGTACAGTTTACAATGCAGACCAAACTGAGAATGGACTCCAGGTTACACTCTAAAAACCTCAACAGTCCTCTAGTTTCTTCAGGACTCATTTGCTACAGAACCATCAAACACGTGACAACTCTGCCTCCAGGTGTTTGGTGTGTCACCGGCACCAGCTCAACAGCCTATGCCACACCAGGCTGCTCTCGCCCACACACAGCACTGAGAGACACACCTTCCCAAACCAAGACTGTCATTTCATGTCGACACACAGCAAAGGAGCACAGTCCTGTGCAGAGCCAGACTCATTCAGTTTCCCCTCCGCCCCAGGACAGCAAGCCAGTTCCGTTTCTTATCTGGCAACGCGGCCCCCACATCCTTCCAGCTGCTGACAAGCCACTCACTCCAAAATCAATTGTTCCCTTTCCTTCGACCTGGAGGCATCTCTAAGGCTGCTAACTAGCCCAAAGGTGAGCACAACCCCTGCAACAGAACAAGAGCGTTAGAGCTGGCCATGGCCGGGCCCCTGGACACTGTCGGAAAGGATGGTTAGAACTTACTGGTCCACTGAAGCCAGCCAGCTGCATGATCATCAGGCACACGATGGAGAGGATGAGCCTGGTGCGGCAGAAGATCCACACAACCCTTCGGAGGGAGGCAGCTTCTGGCCCAACTTCATTCAGCTCTTCTTGCCAGAGTCTCTCTAGTCTTAACAAGGGCACATGTCCTCCGTTACACATCTCCCCAGGGAACATACACACCCTAGCTTCCCTCCTGCCATCACTTTTTGTCTCCAGGCTTTGACACCACTCACAAGAGTCTTTCCTTTCCAAATTATGTACCTAGCCTTCACCTTCTGAGAAAAAAATACCCTTCCTGAGTGTCTACATATTTACCCCGCACAGGGAGCCTCTCAGGATACAGAAAACACAGATGAGAACAAAAGTCTTTCCTTCCACCCAGAAAGATTATCCCTGCATAGCTTTTGTTTGTGGATAAGGACTTCCTTTCTCTAGGACCCCTAACCCTTTCTGAAGGATCCTGTGGTAAGATGTAGAGTTGTAAACTAGATTTTAATCATGACAATCAGCTACCATAAAAATGTATTCTGTCACAAGGCAGCAACATAATCTCCCTGTAGACTCAGGAAGAGAAGCGGGGCTGAGAGAGAGAGAGAAAGCCTGTGGTTAAAACAGGATTAAAGGTCAAATAGGAGATAAAGCAGAAGAGCAAAGAGAAAGTCATCCCAGCTACCCTCCCTCCACCCACTAGCCCCGATCTTAAAAGGACAGAGCTGAGGACTTCACACTGCTGGACCCACACCCCTAGCTCAGGCCCTACGCATCCAGTATGTGGGACACCGGGGTGGACCAGCGACGCCTACCTTCTGCAGTTCACATCAGAAGAGTCGTACTTGGACAAAGCCCACACGTTCTCCATGGAGAGCTCTCCCTTCTTGTGGGCCAGGCGGGCCAGGGGAGAAAGCCAGGAAAAAGTCATAAAGGAGAAGAGCCCAGCATTGTCCACTGGGTGCTGGTATCTAAGGAGAGAAAACCCAAAGCACAAAACTGTCAACACACACTGAGAGGCCAGCCGGCACTTAAAATACGCTGTTTAGTAAAACAGAGTTCCGGACTAAAAACGGGGCTCCCCAAGTGGTCTAATCTTTGCCCGCATTTTCAGCACTGCTTTTGGTGCTTCACGGAGAAGTCACCAGGAGAACCTCTTACTTGGAAGTGGTCCGAATGGGCTTCAGAGCATTTAAGCCATGATGGTACTTCCCCTTGGGATGTTCCTCATCCAGGATTCTGAGCTGAGAACGCGTGCAGACATCCAGGGAAAGGCCCTCAGCTCGGGCTGCGGTCTCCAAGGCATCTTGACATTCCAACTGTTTGAGCAGACATCAGAGCATCAGAACATAACGGATGAAACTGCAAGCCAGATTCATCTCGACTGAGACATTCCAAAGGTCAGTGGGTTAAACATCTTGTATGGTATGTACCTGTTTAGGAGCATTAAAAACCAGGTACCTAAAACTTCTAAACTAATAGAATTCATTTTATTTTTCTGAGCACTTTTAGGTTCAGAAACATTGAGCAGAAAGTACAGAGTTCCCATGTACCGTCTCATCTGCCCTCTCTCCTTCCCATCCATTTCCCGTTGGGAATATCTTGCATTAGTGTGGCTCATGTGCTACTTATGAGCCAATACTGACACAATTACTCTGAACGGAAGCCCACAGTTCACATTAGAATTCACTCTTTGTGTTGTACGTTCTAAAATTTATATGTTTGTCACCAAAATGCTTTATCTTTCATTTCCCAATATGGGCTGAGAGACAATTACTTCACTAATAACAGCAAATCCTTTGCCCATTTTCTATGACAAAAAATTAAAGATCACCCCCAAGTAGGCAGCCCCGTCACGCAGGAAGAAGATGTACACATGCCTCCTGTCCTTCCCTCTTATCAGCAACGGGGAGAGCAGAACAGGGTTTTCGCCCTGGCTGCACAGCTAAAGAGCTCCATACCCAAATTTCTGCAGCATGAAGCCGAGGGTCTCATGAGGTGAAATACAAAGTTATACATATTTGCTATAAAACTTATAAATATCAATTAATCAGATGAACAGAAATGCATGAAATTCAATGTCTGGCTGTGACAGAAGAGGGTGGGCCAAGAATCTATCCCCATTTTCTCTAAAAGGAACAAAAGCGCATGCCTTCCTGTTCCAGAATCGAGCATTTTTCCTCAAGAGAGGATTCTAAGTACATCATCCTTTTCTCACATCATCACAAATATTTCCCCAAATCGAGAGTTAAGGGCTGCAGCACCTAACACACTGCGCTTTACACAAAATATTGTTACACTCCCAACTCCTTTCCACACAGAACAGATGCCAAATATTAGCTGAACTGAAAGAGCCGAATTCATGCATAGGGATCATAGGAGTGGGCGCCTCAATGGATTGTTCCTCAAATACAATAGCTTTAATTCACAGGCGAGGTGCTGCTGCTTAATATCAGGAAACTACACAGCCCAGGCAAAAGGGAAGCACATTTTTTCCTTTGTCAAAGGCAAGGCAGATCAATCTCAAGAGAGTAACAACACAATGACAAATGAGTCAACACCAAGAAAAGAATGAGGGAAACCAAGATGGCGGCATAGGTTAAACATCTAACCTACAGCCTGGCACAACAATTTCAAAAATACAACTAAAAGTCAAAACGGACATCATCCAGAACCACAGGAAAGCTGGCTGACTGAAATGCCCACAACTAGAAGGAAAGAGAAAACCACAAGGAAAATCAGAGGAGCCGTAAAAGCCTGAGGTATGGAGACACAGGCGGAGACACGAGCACGCGTGCGTGCGGGGAGGACGGAGCCGGAGAGGAAGGGGCGGCTGACGGCCTGGCTGGCGTTCTCTAGCGGGAAGGAGATAAAAGCTCCAGATTGCATTGAACCCCAGTTCCGGGCGAGACCCTGGGAAGCCAGGCTCATACTGGGGGAATCTGGGCGGTAAGGCGGAGACACAGAGGAGCGGCGAAAGGCAGAGCTCTGGAGGCACGCACGTGAATGCGCGCAGAGGACGGACTGTTGCCTGTGCCGCTGAATTGCCCTAGCGGGAAGGAGACAAAAGCTCCGGACCATGCTGAACCCCAGTTCCGACTGCACTGAGCCCCAGTTCCGGGCGAGACCCTGGGAAGCCAGGCTCATACTGGGGGAATCTGGGCTGTAAGGCGGAAACGCAGAGGAGCGGCGAAAGGCAGAGCACTGGAGGCGCGCACGGGAATGCGCGCAGAGGATGATCTGTTGACTGTGCCGCTGAATTGCCCTGGTGGGAAGGAGACAAAAGCACCAGACTGCGCTGAGCCCCAGTTCCGACTACACTGAAACCCAGTTCCGGGCAAGAATCTGGGAATCCATATTCATTGGGGGAGAGACTAGGCTGTTTGGCAACGGGTGAAACTCCAGGGCGCTTTTCTCTCAGAGGTGTTTGCAGGGAGTACAGAGGGACACTGAGACCCAGGAACCTCATAGGGCGGGGCTGACGGGAAGCCAAGGCTGTAGGCTCCACCTTGAAACTCCGCCCCATCCAAGCTGAGCACAGAGGCTTTTACAATTTTGCAAGTCTAGTTGAATAAGGCTGTCGCCCGGCGTAGACACAGCTGATCCTCACAGCCAATTGGACTGGAGGTCAAATCCTCCCAGTGTACCAATAGCAATCAAGGCTTGACAACACCAAGACTTTGCACTCAGCCCACAAGGGGGGGTACCAAGAGCGACCACCTAGGGAGATTGGGGAAGCTGAGCTACCGGCTCCTATAGGTCACTGACCACACAAAGCCACACCATCAACATAGGGAGGCAGCCAAAAGGTGGAGACACCGAAGCAGGTCACGAATAGAAGGGATGAAGGAAAGTAAACTAATGGACGACACAGTGTTCAGAACCACATTTATAAGGTTACTTAAGAATCTTCTTCTGCCGAAACCGGTTTGGCTCAGTGGATAGAGCGTCGGCCTGCGGACTGAAGGGTCCCAGGTTCGATTCCGGTCAAGGGCATGTACCTTGGTTGCGGACACATCCCCGTTAGAGGGTGTGCAGGAGGCAGCTGATTGATGTTTCTCTCTCATTGATGTTTCTAACTCTCAATCCCTCTCCCTTCCTCTCTGAAAAAAATCAATAAAATATATTTTTTTAAAAAAAGAATCTTCTGGAGGACCAAGATGGCAGCATAGGGCAGACGCCTGATTGTTGCCTACCACAACAATTTTGAAACTACAACTGGAAAACAGAGCAGACACCATCCAGAACCACAGGAAGGCTGGCTGAGCGGATGCTCTACAACTAGAATAAAAGAGAGGGGGACGCGGGATGATGCTGATGCTGATGCCGGTGAGCCAAATATCACACTTTAAGAACTACGGCTCTGGCGACACAATGGCGGCCTGGAACGTCCTCGGCGCGGTTCCCCCGGCGGTCTCCGGCTGAGGGGACAGCTCCGCTCGCTGCCGAGCACGGACAGACGAGCCCCTGGGGGTCATGGGGTGGGAGACTCCGCGCTTGCTGACCTCCAAGTCATTCGAGAATCTCTGCGCCCCAGAAGCGGCCAGGTGCGCACGCCCGGCGACCGGCCGCTGCTGCAGACCCGAGTGCCGCCGCAGCGACCTAGGACCAGCCCACCGCCGTGCACCGGGTGCCCCAGAGCTTCGCCAAGCCCGCTGCCCAGCGAGTTCCACGGCAGCCGCCCCGGAGCTTTGAGCAAATGGCGGAAGGAACTGCTGTGAGGGAATTGACCGACAGAAATTGGGATCAAGAAGACAAAGCCCCGCTGAGTCCCGGGTCCGGGTGAGGCCGCGCACCCCTGGATCCGGGTAAGGCCGCACACCCCTGGGTCCGGCTGAGGCTGGGTCCCGGATCCGGGCGAGGCTGCGTGTCCCTGGGTCCGGGTGAGGCCATGCGCCCCTGGGTCCGGGTGAGGCTGGGTCCCGGGTCCGGGTGAGACCGCGCCCCTGGGTCCAGGTGAGGCCATGCGCCCCTGGATCCGGGTGAGGCTGGGTCCCGGGTCCGGGTGAGGCCGCGCGCCCCCGGGTCCGGGTGAGGCTGGGTCCCGGGTCCGGGTGAGGCCGCCCACCCTGGGTCCAGGAGAGGCCACGCGCCCCTGGGTCCGGGTGAGGCCGCACCCCTGGGTCCGGGGAAGGCCACGCGCCCCTGGGTCCGGGTGTAGCTGGATCCCGGGTCCAGGTGAGGCCGTGCGCCCCTGGATCCAGGTGAGGCTGGGTCCCGGGTCCTGGTGAGGCTGCCCCCCCTGGGTCCGGGAGAGGCCACGTGTCCCTGGGTCCGGGTGAGGCCACACGCCCCTGGGTCCGGGTGTAGCTGGATCCCGGGTCCGGGTGAGGCCGTGCGCCCCTGGATCCGGGTGAAGCTGGATCCAGGGTCCGGGTGAGGTCGCACCCCTGGGTCCGGGAGAGGCCACGCGCCCCTGGGTCCAGGTGTAGCTGGATCTTGGGTCCGGGTGAGGCCGTGCGCCCCTGGATCCAGGTGAGGCTGTGTCCCGGGTCCGGGTGAGGCCGCACGCCCCCGGGTCTGGGCGAGGCCATGCGCCCCTGGGTCCAGGTGAAGCTGGATCCCGGGTCCGGGTGAGGCCGTGTGCCCCTGGATCCGGGTGAGGCTGGGTCCCGGGTCCGGGTGAGGCCGTGCGCCCCTGGATCTGAGTGAGGCTGGGTCCCAGGTCCAGGTGAGGCCGCACGCCCCCAGGTCCGGGTGAGGCCACGCGCCCCTGGGTCCGGGTGAGGCCAGGTGCCCCTAGGTCCGGGTGAGGCTGGATCACGGGTCCGGGTGAGCCGCGTGCCCCCGGATCCGGGTGAGGCCGTGCACACCTGGGTCCGGGTGAGGCCACGCGCCCCTGGGCCCGGGTGATGCTGGGTCCCAGGTCCGGGTGAGGCCGCGCGCCCCTGAGTCCGGGTGAAGCCGCGCCCCTGGGTCCGGGCGAGACCAAACCAGAGGGAGTCGGACCTGAATTACCACCATCTGTCCACCATCCAGAGCTGAAAAGTCAGTGCCGACATGTACACATAAGGAACTGGTGGACATTGAAATTGGGTCTCAAAAGAACTGTTGGTCTAGAAAGAAACTCACTACAGACTGATTCATTTGCCTGTCAGCATAACTATTATTGCTCGTCTCACATTCGGTTCTTATAAGTATATTTCTAGTAACACATGATCTCGCTCATCTAGGGGAAATGATGAACAACATAGACTGATGAACAAGAACAGACCCAGAAACAAGGAGGCATCGATCGGACTGTCGGGCCTCAGAGGGAGGGGAGGGGAGGGTTGGGGGTAGGGGGGAGAGATCAACCAAAGGACTTGTGTGCATGCATATGAGCCTAACCAATGGTTAATGACAACAGGGGGGTGGGGGCAGCCGTGGGGAGGGGTGCGGGATAGGAATGGGGGGATGAGGACAAATATGTGACACCTTAATCAATAAAGAAATTTAAAAAAAAAAAGAATGAACTACTCTACCAAGTCCTTAGGCATAAGGTGAACACTTATTTAGTGGGTATGGACTATGGAACCTAATAATGAACTAAATAAAGGCTGCCAAGATTCAAGTACCACAAGGGTGTTTTTTGGTTTGCTTTAAACCTTTCGGCTGCCCATAACCACAAGGGGAAGAAAAGAAAATACTGGATTGATAAAGAAGAAAGTTACACTAAAAATACAAACACCACCCACAGTGTGACTCAGTGGTTGAGTGGCGACCTATGAACCAGGAGGTCACAGTTTGATTCCCAGTCACGGCACATGCCTGGGTTGCAGGATCGATCCCCAGTGTGGGGCATACAGGAGGCAGCCAATCAATGATTCTCTATCATCACTGATGTTTCTATCTCTCCCTCTCCCTTCCTCTCTGAAATCAATTTTAAAAATATATTTTACGGAAAGATCAGTCGGGAGCCGAAAACCAGGTGACACAGGCTTATTAGAGGAAAGACCTGCCGGGCTGTCTCGCAAGGGGAGAGCAGCAACCAACGCAGAGGTGAGCACTCCTTTTGAGGGGAGGAATGGGAAGGAATGGGGGCCTAGGGTACTCGGTGGGCGCTGATTGGTGGCTTACTGTATGGTCTATATAAGGTATATAGTTAGGCACTCAGGTACTTAGGAACAAGGGCTTAGGGTATTTGACAAGTGCTGATTGGTGGCTTAATGTATAGTCCATATAAGATACATGGTTAGGCACTCAGGTATTTCCGGGCTGCAGGATACGTCATGTTTACTGTTATTCCGCCCACCAGTTGGGGGAAGGGAGGATCTATCATTTATCAAAAAAACACAAAAACCTAATATATGAAAGTAGAAACTAGAAATATGTACAGAGTAGGCACAAAATGTTACAAGGGCCAGCCTTATTTGGATATCCAAAGCTTCAGAAGACGACAAAAAATGAGAGTAATGCCACTTCAAGTGCACATTGGATGGATATCTGCCAAAATGAACTATATGCTGGGCCATAAAGCAAACCTCAACCAATTCCAAAAGACTGACAATTTATAGTGTATGGTCTCTGACTACTTGAGAACGTCATTAAAATTCAATAACAAAGATAACAAGAAAATTTTCCTAATAGTCAAAAATTATGCAATACAATTCCAAATAATATGAGTTAAAGATGACCTCAAATGAAAATTAGTAAAAGTCTGAGCTAAATGGTAAGAAATTATAAGACATCAAAATTTGTGGGATGCTGCATAGAGTGAAATTGTGAATGCCTTAAAAGCATGTATTAGAAAAGAAGAGTGAAAAATCAAGAGAACCAAGATAGTGGCGTAAGTAAACACTGGTACTCAGTACTTGCCTCCTCCCACAACTGCATCAAGATTACAAGTAAAATACATAACAACCATCATTCAGAACCACCTGAAATCTGGCTGAATGGAAGTCCCAGTACTAGAGAAGTAAAGAAAGTACATCGAGACTGGTAGGAGGGGTGGAGACGCAGAACAGGCTGGCCTGATACCCACGTGTGCATTTTTTTAATTGGGTGGGGTATCTAGGCTGCGGAGGCCCCCATGGGAAGCAAGGGGTCCCAGCCCCGCATCGGATCCCCAGCCCAGGGTTCCAGAGCTGGGAAGAGAAGTCCCTGTAACTTTGGGCTATAAAAACCAGGGGAAACTGTGGCTGAGTGACACCCAGCAGTCCCTCTTAAAGGGCCGGTGCACGAAATTAACTCGATCCCTCTGGGCTACAGTGCTAGGATAGCAGCTTTGGGGGATCCAGGGACATGGTGAGGAACTAGATTGTCTGGCCTGGGGCAGGAACTTGGGGGGCACCTTTCTCCCAGATGGGGGTGCTCACAGGGATCATTGTTCCTGTGCTGGGACCTCTCCCATCCCAGGGCTGACTGGCAGCCATATCTGAGTTTCCATCAGCATGACCCACACTGTTTGCTCCACCATGGTGATTCCCTGAGACCCCATCCCATCCAATTCTCAGCCTCACCCAAGCTGTTTGCAGCAGCTTTTGCATATGAATGGACATCCTGGCTCAGACTTCAGACTTTTCTAAAATCTTTCAAACAAGCAGTAGCTGGCATCAGCACGCTTCAAAGCTATCAATAAAAGACCCAAGACCTCACACTAGCACCAGCCTGCCTTGTTTCACAGCCTTGCCTTGCCTCACCTCACCTCGCCTCGCCTGGGCACTTCCAAGCCCAATACAAATAGCAGCCATCTGTTGATCTCTTTGTAGCTCCTGCTGGGTCGCCTCAGGCAGTGGCTGACTTTACACCTCCCAGGAGACCCCAGAGCCAGTGCATCCAGTGGACAGCTTCAGACCTTATCAGATTACAACTGTATACATCCACACATTCAAGGGGGCAGACTCAGTGAGCACCAAAGCATACTGAAGCAAGTCCTGCACAGCACCTCTTCCACTGTAGTCCTAGCTGGTCTTAACAGTCAATTGGCCTGGAGGTCAGTTCCTCCCAGTGATGTCAACAGCAATCAAGGCTCAACTACAACAACACTGTGCATACAGCCCACCTAGAGGGCCCAGCTCAGGTGACTAGGGAGGCTGAGCCACTGGGCTCGACAAGACACCTACTACACAAGGCCATTCTATCAATTCCAGGAGACACAGCAGCTCTACCTAATACATAGAAACAAACACAGGGAAGCAGCCACTTAACTGCAGTTTAAAATGGTTTTCCTTTTCATCAAAATCATTACAAATCATCCTCTGTTAATGCTGATTTGTGACAAGATTTTACAATTTCATCTTTGAAAATGTCTTTTCACACAGATAAGTACTGCCAAATACTGAAAAGCAACCCATGAGTATATGACTTTAATTGAGCATATTAACCTCTTAGAAGGCATTATAGAATTCTATTAGATCTTTCTCTTGACATTTGCTTTTATCATGACACTAGCAGCCTGGTGCATGAATTCGTACACATTGAAAGTGAATTAATTAGAAGAAATATTTTAATATTGCTATTTGCCCTTTCTCTATAATAGAAGTGTCAGAGATGAAAGAAAATTAGTAAAATGTATATGAAAATAATATATGAATTTATTAATAAATAAACAACATGATATAACAACAACAAAGACATGATATAAAAACAAAAATATGAAATAAAAACAACATTGATACAATGACTGATAAATTGATTAAACTTATTCTAATATCTCCCTGTATACATTAAGAGTAAAAACACTGCCCTAACTGGTTTGGCTCAGTGGATAGAGCGTCGGCCTGTGAACTGAGGGGTCCTGGGTTTGATTCCGGTCAAGGGCATGTACCTTGATTGTGGACATATCCCCAGTAGGAGGTGTGCAGGAGGCAGCTGATCGATGTTTCTCTCTCATCGATGTTTCTAACTCTCTATCCCTCTCCCTTCCTCTCTGTAAAAAAAAAATCAATAAAATAAATTTTTAAAAAAAGAGTAAAAACACTTTCAGAGTGCTTGATTAATTTCCCTTGTGATGAAGTATTTACAACTTTAACGTCACACACTCTTTGAACTCGAGAGAAAACAACATATAACTGACCATGTCCGAAAACGGGTTCAGGTAGGAATATTCCTACTCTGTCTATAGAGTTTATTCTTGTGATTTATTAATAGTCATCGCAAATGCTGGCATCATGGGAAACTGTCTTCGAATTAATTTAAATGGGAGGCCAATGTCACACAGGAACAAATTAATTTTTAAATAAGAACAACCACTCCTTCCGTAGATCCTATTAATACTTTAGCTTCGATTATGTTAGGTCGTAATCTTTTGATAATAAATCTAGTACCATTACAAAGACCCCATTTACTATTAAGATTTCTCAGTAGCATGATGATTGCACGGCATTCCAAAAGGAGTAACGCTATTAAGAAATTTGATGGGGATAGAAACCAAGATGGCGGCATAGGTAAACACCTGAACTTGCTGCCTCACACAACCACTTCAAAACTACAACTAAAAGACAAAACGGACATCATCCAGAACCACAGGAAGGCTCGCCGAGTGGAAATTCTACAACTAGAAGGGAAGAGAAAAGCACACTGAGACTCAGAGGAGGTGTGGAAGTAAAGTGCGGAGGTACGGAGGCATGCGCGGAAGGGCTGGCAACTGAGGATGCGGTTGTCTTTTTCAATCGGGAGGGAGACACAAGCTCCCAAACACTCTGAACTCCAGTTCTGGGTGAGACTCTGGGGACCAGACTCATACAGGGAGAAACTGGACTGTCTGGCATCGGGCCGGAACACGAGGGTGGCTTTTTCTCAGAGGTGCTTGCAGCGATTACCGCAGGGGCCTCTTAGGGCAGGGCTGAAGGTCAGCCATTGCTGTTTGCTCCACCCTGTTGATTCCCGGAGATCCCGCCCCACCCAATTTACAACTCCACCCCAGCTGTGTGCAGAGGCTTTTGCATATGAATGGCCTGGTCCTTTGCAATCTAAAATTACCTAACAAACTGCAGCTGGGTCAGAGAGCCCCAGAACTTCCAAAAAAAGGCCCAAGGCTCCACAGCAGCTTGCACTGCTTCACAGCTGGGCCTCATCTGGACACCTCCAAACCCCAAACAGAAGAAAAATCTGCAGATCTCTCCATAGCTCCTGCTGGGTGGCCTCAGGCAGAGGCTAAATTTGCACCTCCTTGGAGATCCAAGAGCCAGTGTACCCAGTGGTCAGAGTGGGACCATCCAGATTACAACTCCTCAGATCCATAAGGGACACACTTAGGGGGCAGACTCAGTGAGCACCAAAGCCCCACTGAAGCAAGTCCTGCCCCATAAGGGTGTCTCCAACACAGCAGTTCTCCTATTGTAGACACAACTGATCCTCACAGCCAGTTGGCCTGGAGGTCAATTCCTCCCAGTGATACCAACAACAATCAAGGCTTAACTACAACAAGACTGTGCACACAGTCCACAAAGAGGTGCAACAAGAGTGTCCACCTCAGGTAATTGGGGAGGCTGAGTCACTGGGCCCTACAGGACATCTAGCACACAAAGCCACTCTATCAACACAGGGAAGCAGCCAAAATGCGGAGACAAAGAAACAGGTCACAAATGACAGAAATGGAGGAAAGCAAACTACTGGATATAGAGTTCAAAACCACGGTTATAAGGTTTTTCAAGAATTTTCTAGAAACCGCCGATAAATTTAGTGAGTCCCTCGAGGATATGAAAAAGAACCAACTAGAAATTAAGCATACACTGTCTGAAATAAAGAATAATATACAGAGATCCAACAGCAGACTAGAGGATCGCAAGAATCAAGTCAAAGATTTGAAATACGAAGAAGCAAAAAACACCCAACTGGAAAAGCAAAAAGAAAAAAGAATCCAAAAATATAAAGATAGTGTAAGAAGCCTCTGGGACTACTTCAAGCGTACCAACATCTGAATTATGGGGGTGCCAGAAGAAAAGAGAGAGCAAGATATTGAAAACCTATTTGAAGAAATAATGACAGAAAACTTCCCCTACCTGGTGAAAGAAATAGACTTACAAGTCCAGGAAGCACAGAGAACCCCGAACAAAAGGAATCCAAAGAGGACCACACCAAGACACATCATAATTAAAATGCCAAGAGCAAAAGACAAAGAGAGAATATTAAAAGCAGCAAGAGAAAAACAGTTAGTTACCTACAAGGGAGCACCCATACGAATGTCAGCTGATTTCTTAACAGAAACTATGCAGGCCAGAAGGGAGTGGCAAGAAATATTCAAAGTGATGAATAGCAAGAACCTACAACCAAGATTATTCTACCCAGTAAAGCTATCATTCAGAATTGAATGTCAGATAAAGAGCTTCACAGATAAGAAAAAGCTAAAGGAGTTCATCACTGCCAAACCAGTATTGTATGAAATGCTGAAGGGTATTCTGTAAGAAGAGGAAGGAGAAGAAAAAGGTAAAGATAAAAATTATGAACAACAAATACATATCTATTGGCAAGTGAATCTAAAAATCAAGTAAATAAAAAATCTGATGAACAGAATAAACTGGTGAATATAATAGAATCAGGGGCATAGAAAGGGAGTGGATTGATAATTCTCGGGGGGAAGGGGGTGTGGGGGGTGCGGGAAAAGACTGGACAAAAATCATACACCTATGGATGAGGATAGTGGGGGGTAAGGGCAGAGGGTGGGATGGTAACTGGGTGGAGGGGAGCTATGGGGGGAAAAAAGAGGAACAAGTGTAATAATCTGAACAATAAAGATTTTTTTTTTTAAAAGAAATTCGATGGGAAAATTTTCCTTTTCGGCATCATCCATTGAATCGATGGAATCATCACTCAAATATGTGTGAAAATCTCCATCGAGTATATCCAAATTTTCTTCATTTAATTTTTGAACATGCTCACTTTTTGAACAAAAAAATCACACATTTAGATATATTTTTAATATTATCTATAGATATACCATTTCCAAAGGTAGCTTTAATAACAGATTGTTACAAATCATTTCACAGGGGGATTTCAATATCCATTCCTAAATGAAAACTGCTATCAAGTTTGCCATCTCCAAGTTTTACTAACCATTTGCTATAAGCAGAATCCTCTGATCTCATATTTGTTTTAAGAGACAACTTTTCTGAAACATCCCCAAACACTACAGTACTTTAAACTTGTTTGTACTATGGCTGATCGCATAGCATGAAGCACAACACTGAGATATTGTCGAAAATCCCCTCCGAGAAGGAGAACTTTCCCACCAAATGCAACATTCAAATTCATAATTTCTTAGTAAACTGTCTATGGCGTTTATAGCATGACTGGATGCCATGGTGCATTCATCAATAATGAAAAGTTGGGCCTTTTTAATGTTTTAGCAACTTCACTCTTTATATTGAGTCTAGAAATTGAAGTTTCATTTAATGGAATTGGTCATTTATATTGGGAATGAAAGGTTCTTCCACTGAGAAGTAAATTTGCAGCAATTCCTGTAGATGCTGTGGGTAAAACTGTACCACCATGACCTCTAATATAATGTTTTAAAACTTTATAAAGATATGTTTTTCTACTACCACTTAGACCATCCAAGAAAAAGCATTTGGGGTGTACAGTTTGATCTTCAATGGCTGAAGTTATAGTCTGAAAGGCTGCCAACTGTTCATCATTCAGAGAATTTATCAAAACCTCTGCCTACTGTCACTCGTACAATTCATCACATGTATTTGTATTCGTTAATAAAGGATAGTCTGGAATTTTGAAGTGTGAACATTTCATTCCATGCAATGTGAATACCTCTTGAATTTCATTAAGGGCATGCATTTCACAGTTCATACAGGCACCTTCTCTTCGGTGTAATTTCCAACAAAAATCTTCAATAAAATGAGATTTATTCTCATCCCATAATTTGTCTGCATCAGAAGGACATCCAAACACGCATATACACTGAGTGGACAGATTATTATGCTCTCTGAACGCATAATAATCTGGCCACTCAGTGTATGTATGTATGTGTATATATACACACACACACATATATTAGAGGCCCAGTGCATGAATTCGTGCATGGGTGGGTCCAGCCAGCCTGCCAGGGGGAGGGGACATGGGCGGTTGGCTGGCCTGCCTGCTGGTCGAGCTCCTGGTCGAGGGGACAATTTGCATATTAGCCTTTTATTATATAGGATATATACTGAGTGGCCAGATTATTATACGTTCAGAGATCATAATAATCTGGCCACTCAGTGTATATTGCCATAGTTGTTTGGGCATATTAAGGATGATCACATCATCAATCATATCTTTCCAGACAGTGTCGTTGATTAAAAATCCTGATGTTTAGCAGCTTCATGAAATGTATCATAAATTACACCTCCTACAGTTCGCAGATCAGCAAAACTTATTGCACCTTTTACATGCAGAAGCAAAAGTCTAAGGTAATATCATCTGGTTCTTTAAAGCTCACAGTGAACAGCCTACCTAATACTTTATTCCCACCCTTTTGGCATTTTCTCCACGAGAATTATTAAACACATAATGTTGTGGAATCTCCCAATAATAATAATTATGCACGTCGGAATCTTCTCTATTCAATAAGAACCAAGCCATCAAAGTCGAGTTATGCCTTTTAGTCCTATCTATACTTTGGCAAAATCATTGGTATGAAAATACAAATTCTGATCATTTGGCAAATTAATAGCTAATCTTGTGTGATTGCATGAGATTGGTCATGCATTTGCATTGCAAAAAGTCTCCAAACAGCCTCAGGAGCGCTCACATACCTGGAGTCAATGAAGTCCTGTACTTCGTCATGATTGATATTTTTTTCAGAAATTTGAATATTTGCACAATCGTGCCCTTTATAGATGTATTTAAATAAATATTTGACACTTTTAACTGATGCACAGATTTCAACATTTATATGACAGTTATATTTAAGGCACAAATATGGGTTATAAGGGACAATCCAAGTGTTATCAACAACTTTATTTCCAATAGACATGGTGCTACCAGATCTTCGTTTGTATTTGGGATATCCATCAATATTTCCAATAGTTGCATTTGGAAATTCTTTCGGATATCCCTTTGAACATTTTCCATACATGGACTACGTGGATTTTGTATTCCACATGGTCCATGTACCATATTTGATTTTACAATCTGAAAAAGTTGAGGACACTGGTCTATATCCGGAATTTCTGCCTTAACTATACAGTCAATGTCATCTTCCGTTTGTAATTTGGATTCACTATTTAATATCAATAATATATGAGCATGAGGCAGTCTGTGTTTCTGAAATTCAATGACATGAATTTTAGCTATTACTTTGCCAAATAAATCGAATTTACGTATACCATTTGGTCTTCAGACATATTCTGTCACCGATGCTGGCCAGGAGGAATTGGGCTCCCTCCTCCTTCCTGTCAGGGTCCCTGGCGGGCCGATGGGCGGTGGTGGGGGGGCGGCCAGGGAGAGGGACCTCGGGGGGCCGCTTTGCGGTCAGGGACACGGGCACCCGAGGAGGAAGGAGGTGGGGAGGGCACAGGGCACCGGGAGGAAGAGCCGGTTCCTGGGCCAGCCCATCGTGGCTGGCGTCTGCTGGCAACTCTGCTGGCGACCTGGAGACACACATGTGGCCCGCACTCAAGTCCCTGTGTCCAGAGGGAAGGGCACTTGCTCCCAACGCCCCATCTGACAAACGCCGTGGTTGAACCGGAATGTAAAAGTAGGAAGGCCAGTGCGGCCGAGCTGAATAAACCTCTGCGGGAGGCCACCAGTGGGTGATGGGGGGGGGGGGGGGGGGCGGCAGCACCTGGTCACCTCTCTCTGCCCACTGGCACCTGCCTTGGCTGGCTTGGTGCCGCCTGCTTGCAGGCCCCGCCCGCCGCCAACTGGCTTTTATTATATAGGATTACATTGCAGATCAATCATTTCTAATTGAAAGGTGGGTGGAAGTTACTGAATGGCTGAATTAAATGGCTTTTTTTTATTGTGGCAAAATACATATAACATAAAATTTGCCATTTTTAAGTGTAAAATTATGTCACAAGGCAAGGGGACATCTGTCTGCGCAGATTTCTCAGGTATTTCCCCCCTAGAGACATACCAGGCACAGGTGCACATAAATCCCCTACAGATGTCACATTACTTATCTTGCTGGTGAGAGAGTGGGTGTTTAACATAAAACCGCAAGAATTAGAACATCAACTAGAGCTGGAAACAGGTGGGAGCCACACCCCCTCAGGCAGAAGCACCAATGGGAAGGACTCGGGGTCTCTGGCTACAAACGCCCCGTGGTGGCTCTGCCAGCCTGGGCATTGCAGACGGAAACCCGCCCGGGGGTCACACCTGGCCCCGGGCTCCTGTGTAGTACCTGAGCCCTCACCACCAGCTGTCTCCACAGCCTGGCTCCCAGGTGGCCTCTCCTCCCTCCTGCACTCGGTCCTGCTCTCAGATACAGTGCAGAGCCCACCTTTCCTTCACTCTGGGGCCGAAGGGCAGGCCTACGGCTCCTCTGCTCCCTCACCCTCTCTTCCTGCGGGCTGCGTGGCACTCAGCCCTGCCCTGCCCGCATCTCCTCAACTTGGCCTATCTATCAGCAATGAGTGGCTGGCCCAGCTCATCCTTCCAGAATCATCCCCACACACCCACGCCTGACTTGCAAACCAGGCCAAGATCTTGGGAGCCCAACTGCTAAGGAATCAAACCCACCAGAACACAGTGGTGTGAAAGAAACTCAGTGAACACCACTTGGATAACGCCTGGATGGCTCGAGCCCACCTCAACACACACAATGATGGCACGTGAACTCTGGAGCGGAGTTCTCCAGGCTCCAAAGCATCCAGTTTCTTTCTTTTTTTAAAGGCAATTTATCTATCTATCTATCTATCTATCTATCTATCCTCCTCACTTGAGGAAATGCTTTTGTTGATTTTATAGAGGAAGGGAGGAGAGAAACATCAACATGAGAGTGAAACATCGATTGGCTGCTTCCCACACGCACCCCAACTCCAACCAGGAATCAAATCCATAACCTGGGTATGTGCTCTGACCCGGAATCGAACCTGCCACCTTTTGGTGTACGGAACGACGCTCCAACCGGGCCCCCCGGCCGGTTTCTTGCAAGAAACCTCAGTGGCTATCTAGGAGCTGTGCTCCAACCCCAGGGCAGAGGCTCTAGTGCCTGGAGCGGGAACCCACTCTCCCGGGCCTGTCCGAAGGCAGGCCAGGGGCTCTAGATGGAGCATGAAGAGGCAGCTGGGGAAGCAGGGAGACTGAAGGGCCAGCTCCCACATGGGGCTCCCCGGCACTGAGGTTTGTGGTGAGTGAGTATATGTAAAAGATAAACAACACAAACACATTATGAGGGGGAGACTAAAGCATTTTGGTACATTCTTCCGAAAAACAAAGTACAAAAGTAAAATAAAGACTACTAATAGCCATAAAAACAAACAAAAACCCCATGAACAAAAAAGTGAACAAACTTAACAACAATGAAATCCTCTTATTGCTTAAGTTTGTTTCTTTGACTCTATATAACAATGCCATGTTCTGCCATCCCCTGGGTAGTAAGTCACTTCCTGTATTGGAGAATGCCAAATTCAAAAGCTCAGTGGTTGGGTGTCGACCTATGAACCCCTTTGATTCCCAGTCAGGACACATGCCTGGGTTGTGGGCTTGATCCCCAGTGTAGGGCGTGCAAGAGGCAGCCAATCAATGATTCTCTCTCATCATTGATGTTCCTCTCCTTCTCTCTCTCTCTCTCTCTCTCTCTCTCTCTCTCTTTCTCTCTCTCTCTCTCCCCCCTCCTTTCTCTCCCTCTCTCTTCCTCTCTAAAATTCAATTAAAAAAAAATATTTTCTAAAAAGTGCTTAGCCTGGAGATCCAAGATGGCGGCAGAGTAAGGTGGAAGTAACACTCACCTCCTCCCAGGTCCAAACTGGAATCACAGCTAAAATATAGAACAATCAACCTGAATAACCAAGTGAAGACTGAATATAAGTCTTATAACCAAGAATTTACAAAAGAAACCACATGGAGACTGGGAGGAAGGCTGAGAGGGAGAAAGGGCTGGCCCCACCCCCACATGTGGCAGCTAAGAATCCAGAGGGATATCTCAGCTGCAAAGGTCCCTATGAGGAGCGTGGGATCTCAAGTCCATGCCGGGCTCCCCAGACTAGAGTACCAGAGCCAGAAAGAAGCCCACAAACATCTGGCTGTGAAAATCAGCAAGGATTCTCAGGGAGAGACGAGTCTGCTCGAAACCCAGGCGCCCTCTTTAAGGGCCAATGCACAAAATCTCCTTTGCGGCCACTCACCCTGGGCTCCAGCAGAGGGAGGATGGATTGGAGTGGACTGGCGTTCTGTGAGGACAGATTGGGTTGTGTGGCTCCAGGGAAAGAGCTGAAGGGGCAGCTGCCAGGGTCCCTATGCTAAGTTTCTCTCCCACACACGCCATCTTACCTGAGTTGAGCACTCCCCTCCATATGGCATCAGCCCATACTCCCAACTCCCTGTCACCACCCTGCTGAGCTCACCCCCTGCGAAGGAGTCAGCTTCCTGGGTCCACAGTGTAGACTTTCTTGGAGGGCTCTTGAGGGTGAATTCAGAGGTGTCAGAGACTGAGTTGTATACAGGCTCTGGGCAGGAACCATCCCTCCCTCTGCAAGCACCTGACCCAGTGCAGCCCCCACATGGGAGATCCACCAGCCCCACTTTCCCAAATCCTAGTGGCCCCTACAGAGCAATCAGCTGGCTGTGGCCAGCTTGGGCCCTTGGTACAGACTCTCTTGAAGGTCTCTCCAGGAGGGAGAGACTGAGTTGTGTGGCTCTGAGGTGGGGCCATTTTCTCTTGCACACTCAACTGGTGCTACTGTTTCTATGCAGAGCTCTCCCTTCACAAGGCCAAATCTTGGGTGGTTTGGGCCTGATGAACTCTGCTGACTCCCTGAGACCCCACCCCACCACAAGGGCAACTTCCTTGTTTATAGCCAGATCTCATGACTATCATGTATCTGTAAAGGTAAACTGCTTCCTCGAAGATGACAATTAATTTATAACAAACTAGCATGGCATTTACTATGTGCCAGGCATTGTTTTCAATGCTTTACAGATACTAACTCACTTAATCCTCGTAACAACCCTATGAGGCAGGTACTATTATTACCCCCATCGTACAGCTGAGGACACTGAGGCACACATGTTAAATAACAGTAGGGATCTGAATCCAGGCTCCACAGCTGAGGCTCCTAATCATTACGTTATGTGCCTTTAAAAGAAAAAGATAAGCAAACAAATCATGACTGTACACAATGACCTCATATGCACCCTTCTGGACAGCCCTCCTCTCTTCCCCGGGGTGAGTATCAGATGAAAGTAAACTATGACTCTCTATCTCTGACTCTTCTAACTAATCTCATTATAAGCAAATGGTAGTTTCCAGAGTCAAAGTCACAAGTACATGACTGGAACACTAGGATGTAAATGAACTATTTTTACTTAATTACAACAATGTACTCCTGATTGTTTTTAAGCCAAAGATGAGCAGAAGGTAAAAGATAGATACATTATAGACTGGAATTTAAACATAAAATAGAAGCAAGCAAAGCATAAAACATCAGCAACTGTACAGATGTCCTCCCATGCTTGTAACTATTTGGTTAGATGCCTAATTTCTCTTCCTTTCTAGGCTTCCTAAAAAAGCTTACCTGGCCAAGCATGCCAGGAAAAAAAAGGATGCCTGTTTAAAGGTAAAAATAAATTTATCCTACCACATTAACATTTTGTAAAGTGAGTTATCAAAATTCTAAGGTTGAATGAATTAAAATAGAAATGAACCAAAGGAAAAGACTTAATTTATTCAAACTATACTATAGGAAGACAAAAATAACGTGACAGGGTAGAGAAACGTGAGTCAGAGACTATTTTGGGGACCAATAAATAGTGATTGGAGATGAATTAATTGATATCCAGGTTTCATACGTACATTAATCCATTTGGAATTAACCCCAAAAAGTTATATAAAAATGATAAAATAAATAGGACAGACAAAATTAAATGGCATATTTAATACAGATATGGAAGGGAGATCGCCTCCATTTTCCCCCAAAGCCAGAAACGATTAAAGGTAAGATGGATGAGTTTAAATATGAAGAGGAAAACTTTTTGTATAATGAAATTAACATTAAAGGAAAGGGGAATAAAGCTAAAGAAGTGACCAGGTTATATAATATATTTTGAACAGCTAGCTTTTCTGAAAAAGACATGATTTTATAGTCCATCACTCAATGAGTATTTGTTGAGGGGCTAAGGACCAGGCCCTGTTCTAGGTGCTGGGGATGCAGGAGTAAACAAACAGACCCGCACCTCAAAATCACCACCTTAATGCTGGGTACATTCTAGTATTTCTAAAAGGTCAAAATCCAGAATAACCTTCTAAATTGGTTGTCTCAAACTCTAAATTCAATGTCACCAACCAAGAAATATAAGTTAAATTTAAAAATAAAATTCTATACACCTTAATAAAAATAGAGATAAAATCTAATACGTGAAGGAGAAAGACAAACATAAAATCATCTGAACACTGCACCAATTATATACATCTAGAGGCCTGGCGCACGAAATTAGTGCACGGGGGGTGGGGAGTGTCTCTCAGCCCGGCCTGCACCCTCTCGCAATCCGGGATAGCTGGCTCCTAACTGCTCACCTGCCTGCATGCCTGATCACCCCTAACTGCTCGCCTGCCTGCCTGATCGCTCCTAACCACTCTGCCTAACTGATCTCCCCTAACTGCTTCTGCCTCAGTCCCCGCTGCTGTGGCTTCATCCAGAATGATGTCCAGAAGGTCATTTGGCTGTCCGGTCTAATTAGCATACGTGCCCATCTGGTGAGGGAAACAAGGAACATTCGATCCATGAGCAAATAAATGGCCATGCTTGCGCAAGAGACTTTCCCTGCTGTGTGCACTCACACCATCCCCGCGGCTGCGATCATTAGTGCACCCACCACACTGCGGGGCACCACTTGTCTGGTTTTTCCCATCTCATTTTCTCAGGCTGCCAGAGTGGAATGTCTGCTGACAGGGCAACCATGGGCTTCCCCCTGCATGGAGGCCTCCGCGACAAGATAGCAGGGGCCAGAAATCATTCTCCAGGCGGAACAACCCCTGCCTGACAGCAGGACAACAGCAGGGTGGCCTTCCTAAACCTGGAGACTGAGGATTCACCCAAGTTCTTACGAATGCAGAGATGGCAGGCAGCGACTGGCAACACCGAGGCGCCTCGCATCTTCCTGGGGGATTGAAGGCCGCAATACTCCTGCCTGGCACACCCCACAAAGAAAGCAGTCCCTGGGGCATGATCAGAATGGACAGGCCTCAGATCCTACAGGATATTCTCCCTCCCCTCTCCTTAATCACAAGGTCTTAACACAAACACAGAACGGGCAGCCTCTTCTTACCAACCTTTCTGGGCCAAGTCAAAGCTTTTCTGTACTGCCTCAGTCCCATAGCTGCCTTTATGACAAACCTCTTGGGAGACATCTTTTTAAGGGGAACTGTTGTACAATTTTAGATACAGGTTTCAAGAGACTCAAAATATTAAAAACTAAATTAAAAGGAAATTAAAATCTTATTTTAAATTAAAAAAGACAATGTCCTCCCAAGGACTGCTGACATCAGGCTTTCCCATCGTCCCTACCCCCAAGTTAAAGAAACTACCAAGGACATTTCCTCTCCCAATTCTCAAAACATCCTTGAGTATTTACATGATCCGGACCATCTCAAGCTCTTCCCTAAAGAACTTCCAAATAGTGGCCACTTCAATCAAGAGGGACAGCAAAATTCTCCAGCTTAGCAGCTATGAATTAACCCATGCATCTCATCGGTAACTACCTGTTCACTCCTTATGCTATAGTGCCTCGTGCTGAGGATCAGCTATTAATATGCCAGTGACTATAACTGCACAACATCACCATAGTAAAACAGGTGTTTTCCCACAGTTCATAATCTGGTATTACTCTATAATCAGCAGAAATTTGAGGGCTTTTAGTTGTTTTATTTATTTTTTATTTTTATTTTTTAAATATATTTTATTGATTTTTTACAGAGAGGAAGAGAGAGGGATAGAGAGCTAGAAACATCGATGAAAGAGAAACATCGACCAGCTGCCTCCTGCACACCCCTTAATGGGGATGTGCCCGCAACCAAGGTACATGCCCTTGACCGGAATCGAACCTGGGACCTTTCAGTCCGCAGGCCAACGCTCTATCCACTGAGCCAAACCGGTTTCGGCTAGTTGTTTTATAAATACGCTAACTTCCAAGGAACTTATTCAAAGTTCCTATTACACTGGTGTGCGAGATTAACTTTGTTATTACAATGATAAGGTTTCAAAAGATTACACTGAACCTGAGTCACAGGGGGAAAAACCTTACAGGGAACACTTGGAGCCCCATTGGTTGAGAGGAAGAGACTTTATCCCAAGGGATCTAGGGCAGAGGTTCTCGGTGCTGGCTACACAACAGAATAACCAGGGGAGCTTTAAAGCAACACTGAAGCCCGACTCCAACCCAGAGACTGGTTTAATTGGTCTGGGATAGGGTCCTGCATCGGTATTTTTTCAAACGACTTTAATATGCAGCCTGGGCTGAGAACCACAGATTTAGATAGATGAATACTGGTCTTTTGCATTTGACAAAAATCCCTTAAGTCTAGGCTTTGGCTTAAAAAAAATAAATTTATAAATAAAACTCTCTTCAGTGCCATGTGTATGCTCATGTTAAATGCTTAGTATAAGACATCAGTGGTTCCATCATGTGACTCCGGGACTGCAGAGCAGGCTGGAACTGCTGACAATGGTGAGAAGCAAACACAAAGGTGAAGATTTGAGCAGTTTGGCTATTCTTCCACTTAGTTTTCTTAGTCATGAAAACTAAGTGATTGCTAAACACCATGTCTGCTTTGGTAAACAGAAGTTTTCATCTGATATACACAGTTAGGTTGATTCTTTGAACAGCTAATTTAAAAAATAATCTTATAATTTAAACATATATAACATCTACTTATCTAAATAGGCTAACTCCCTAAAAGGGGGGTGGAAAACAAAGGGAGAGAAAAGCTTAATTTTGCTAATTAGTGAGCTTCAGTGTGGCAAATTAACATTAGTCTGCAGATTTTTTGGTGTTTTTTTTTTTTTGTTAATCCTCACCCAAGGATATTTTTCCTTTGACTTTTAGAGAGAGTGGAAAGGAGAGGGAGAGAGAGAGAGAAACATCAATGTGAGAGAGACACATTGATTGGTTGCCTCCTGCATGCATGACCAGGGCCGGGGAACCTGCGACCAAGGTACATGTAGTGACCGGAATCGAACCCAGGACCCTTCAGTCCACAGGCCAACCCTCTATATACTGAGCCAAACCGGCTAGGGCTGCAATTCTTTTTTAATTGATTTTTAGAGAGGGAGGAGGGAAGAAAGAAAGAGACATTGATCAGTTGCCTCTCCCTGCTATCGGGGATGAAACCACCACCTAGGTATGTGCCCTGACCGGAAATCGAACCTGAGACCTTCCAGTGCTCGGCATAACGCTCCAACTGAGCCACACCGGCCAGGGCACACATTAGTCTGTAATTTTTATATTAACAGATTCAACGGTTGCAAAACCTTCTGCAGGCTGGTTTCCTGTTCTGGCACTGACCTTTTATTTTTGATTAAGAGAGAGGGAATGAATGCTGAGGCATTAAAGAAAAATTCGCAGAAGGCTACCTAAAAGCAGAACCAAGATTTCATTGAAAAAGTTTTCATTAACCATTTGTAACTTCCAAGTTATCTATCTTAACAAAATAAAGACTGAGGTATTTAAAACTGCTTAAGAAATAGGAAGCTTGAGCATCTACCCATGTACCAGAAGGTCAAGGTTCAATTCCCGGTCAGGTTACATGCTGGGTTGTGGGCTCAATCCCCAGTGAGGGGAGTATGCAGGAGGCAGGCGATCAATGATTCTTCTTAAAAAAAAAAAAAAAAAAAGTATTTTTATTGATTACAGAGAGGAAGGGAGAGGGAGAGAGATAGAAACATCAATGACGAGAGAGAATCATTAATCAACCACTTCCTGCATGCCCACAGTGGGGATCAAGCCCACAACCTGGGCACGTGTCCTGACCAGGAACCGTGACCTCCTGGTTCACAGGTCAATGCTCAACCACTGAGCAACACTGGCCAGGCCCGATCAATGATTCTCATCATTAATGTTTCTATCCCCTTCTTCCTCTCCCTTCCTGTCTCTTGAAACAAAACATATTTAAAAACAAAACAAAACAAAAAAGAAACAGGAAGCTAGTTCTAATACTTTTCTTCCTTTTTAACAGAAGCTCTTTTAACTGCTCACGCCAACAGGCTATATTTATTCCCCTTAGGCAGCATTTCCTAGCAAAGCAGCAGCAGCCCTGCTGCAGATGGCGTAAAAGAGCTCATGATCAAGGCCACCTCAGGAGACCCATGCGCTGCAGGTTCAGTCACCACCCAGCAAAGCCACTTGGGCGCTGCACCAATAGCAGCACTGTTGTCATCTCTACCAGAGAGCTCTGGCCTGCTATTGGAGACCAACACCTGGCACCAGGCCCGATACCCGTATCATACACACTGAGCTCTATGAAGCTTTATGGATGTAGAGGGTGAGAGGGGGCCGCAGAGAGCAGGTGTTCTTACTCATCCTGTCACTGGTTGAGAAAATGTGCTGAGTCACTGAGTACCAATCAAGAGTAAAATAATGCAGAGACTGCAAATACTAATCTCCTTCACCCTGCCCTCCTCCTTCCTAACAGCAAGAAGACTCAGGTGATATTCTTAACTCTGAAAGCACTAGGGCATGGACAAATCCACACACCCTTCGTCCCTTAAGAAAAGCTTTCAGAGTCAAACTCTCAAAAATGTAAGGCACTAGACAAAACTACTTCATAACAATAATTGTCTCTGGGTAGAGGGGGTAAGGGTGATTTCTAGGATATAACTTCAAAATATTTCAACTCACTAATTATGAAAACTCCCACCAAGGTTAAAGGGTCAGCCCAACACAAAACTAAAGGAAATACTAGATGAAGGTCACTGGGCTTTGTGAATACTTGCTTTCTCATCTTCCTAGAGGCAGAAGAGTCTAACATGGTAGAAAGAAAATTCCACCAATGGAACACTTTTGAGCGAAGGGAAAAAAAGAGAGCAGTCATAAGGGCACATGAACTTGGGTTGACTTCTGCTTGTTTTCCATTCTTCCTCCTTTTCTAGGTTAGACATATTAATGAAAAACTAGCATGAGGCTGGCATTATTTCAATAAACGTGAAGATTTAAGTCATTAAGTCACCCTAAACTCTGGTCTGGGAGCAGTAAGAAAACAACTATATAATAAAAAGGTTTATAAAGCATTAAATAGCTTTGTCTTGCTTTTGCTTAAATTTTATTTTATTTTATTTTTGCTTAAATTTTAATTTAAAGCAACTAAAATCCAAATTCCCTGGCCTATTACTGAAGAACACACACACCATCTGAAACTCACCAACCTATCCCTCTACATCTATGACTTCACACTTTATGCTCAAAGCCAACAGGGTCCTAGTTGGCCCTGTCCACAACTCTTTCTTCTGCCAGGCATGCTCTTCCTTTCTCCAAATTCTACCCATTCCTCAAATCTCCAATCAAATGTTACCTCCTCCTGAAGTCTTCCCTGACCTCAAAGACTGAAACACTCTCTTCTTCATATTAATATCCGTAGCATCTAAATTACAGTCATCTATGTACATGCTTCTGAGTTTAAGCTTCTATTGGAGGACAGGCAAGCCCAGCATCAATTTATCTTTATCTGCATCAGACCACTTCATTCCGTGCTGTGCATGTATCTTGGAGAGTGCTCAAATGTTCATTGAATTAAGAAAACAAATATCACATCTTAAAATAAACAAATAAACAAACCAGGGCTCATGGAGTTATGTGATCTACATATGCATATATATGAGTGCAATCATAGAAAAGAAGCTATGCCTGAACCATGCCTCAGACACAGAAACAGTGTTAAGGAGTGGTGTAGACATAAATCTTCACGTTTATTGAAATAATGCCAGCCACGTTAGTACTTAGGCCCAAAGAACTAACAGCAACAGACGGCGCCCCTGTTAGCACTTCAGGATTAAAGCATGTCTGCTAAGCATGGGATTGTGTGTGGCCACAGCATTAACTTAATAGTCCTAAACAAAAGTAGGTGTTCCCTGTCTTTAGGGTGACTAACATTATTTTTACCTTCATTATCTCTAAGCAGATGTGATACAAATATTTGAAGATGTGACTGATTAGAGCAATTTTCCCCAAGAATATTTCAAAGGAAAGATTTGGCCACAATATTAAGAAATGGGCAAACTGTGCACTCTGCAACTTTGCTTACAGAGTAAAAAAAAAATCACCGGCCTGTTTAAAATCAGAATCTGTTCCTTGATGCTTTGCTTCTGACTTCTGTTTAACACAGTTTCAGGTCAACTGGGCCTATCAAAGGCTAATGGTGGTGAGTAAAACCTTGTTTTTCAATTAAGAGCCACAGATGTATTCTGATCTTTTGTTCCTTGGAGTAGTTTTTTTCTTTCTGAGGGACAGTAACTATACCTGGCAACTGGAACGTCTGGTCCCAGATTTTATATTAACAACTAATATAGAAATGATGGTTATGATTATATGACATGAAATTTTAATCTCTTATCCAATTACCAGCTTACATTTTAAAAAAACGATATGTTTTACATAGCCATTCTGCTTCCCAACTACTTAAAAGTATCCATTTTTTATATCATCTCTGCACCAAAAATCTTTTGTCATCCTTTTGGTTCCATCTATCAGCAAACTGTGAACATAGCAGACAAATTCAAGATCTATAAATCTTGAGAAATTCTGGTTTTTGACAGGTTAAATGCAAGAGCATTCTAGGTGGCATGTAAACTTGTGAAAGCATTTGATATGTATTCACTTTAGTGTGTATAAAAATATTGATTGCATAAACCTTTGATTTGATTGCTTAGGTCAAGGCTAAGCAAAAAGAAAAAAAAAACAACTAACGAAAAATATTTTAAGTAATGAAAGTTCAGCGGGTACAAGGATATGATAAAAACTAAAAAACAAACAAAAAAACCCACAGGATTCAAATTTCAAAGTTTTAGAAAGATAAAAGGATAATAAAAATGAAATTCATAGACTCCTGAAATTTTATAAAAGTCATATTAGCCTTCCTGTTTCTTTAACATGTTAAGCGCCCAGCCTGTTTTGTCTTCCAGACGGAAAGTATAGTGTCAGTCAGTCACCGACTGATGTGTTAAGATACGGCTCAATCACATGAAGTAAACTTGTCTGATGCCTAACTTTGATTTGGGGACAAAAGGTACAACAGTGACTCTATTTCCAGTTCTCCACTTACAAAGAAAAAGCTTACTGCTGCCACCGCACATCCCAATGTCAATGCTTCTCTACCCAATTGGGAGAGACCTGTCCCCAGAAATTTCACAGGACCACACCCCAGCTTCCCAGGTTCGACCTCTTCCTGCTCAACAAGCCATATTTGGACAAGCCTGCACACTCGCAAGGCTTAATCTACATCAGGGGTGGGGAACATCACCAAATATTTGACCCAATATAGCAGGCTAATTTTTAAAAAATATTTTTATTCATTTCAGAAAGGAAAGGAGAGAGAGATAGAAACATCAATGATTAGAGAGAATCATTGATTGGCCGCCTCCCACATGCCCCCTACTGGGGGTTGAGCCTGCAACCTGGGTATGTGCTCTGACCAGAATCAAACCATGACTCCCTGGTTCATAGGTCGATGCTCAATCACTGAGCTACACTGGCTGGGCAGCAGGTTAATTTTTAAGTTGATAGTTTTATATGGCCAGCAAATCCTACCTAATAATAGAGTAATATGCAAATTGACCGTACCTTCGCTACACCCACCAGCCACGCCCACCAGCCACGCCCACCAGGAAACCATTGCAGGGACGCTCCGCCGAACCCCAGCGTCCCTGCTAAGGATCCAGGAGCCGACCCCCAGTGGTTTCCCGCCAGCGGGGAGCCTGCATGGATTGCAGGAAACCACTGGGGGTCGGCTCCTACGATCCTTAGCAGGGAGGCTGGGTGCAGCGGAGTCCAAGGCTGCCGCCCGGGGCCAAGCCCCGACCCTGAAAGAAGGCAGAAGGCGGTGGCCACAGCCAAGGCCTGGGTCCCTGGTGCCGGCAGCCAGGTGAATGAAGGTCTATTGCACGAATCTTCGTGCAAACGGGCTGCTCGTGTTATAAATATCCAAATGGTGCTTGGCAGAGAAAAGGTTCCCCACCCCTGATCTACACGGATGCACTAATGACTAAGTTTGTTTCCTGTTCTCCTCTTGCCCTGCTCTATGTATCTACTGATCATTTTACCTGGATGCACTTCAAATTCAACATGCTTAAAAGCAAACTCATTCTTACCAGCAAACCTAGGCACCCCAATGTGTCCCTCCCCTTCCAGGGATGCCCCTAAATTTCTCTCACCTCCTCCACCTCATTATTACGCTGCAGACAGACCCAGGGCCTCTCTCACGTGGGCTAGCACAAGAGCCTCCCGACTGCTCTCTGTGTTTTCTCTCTCTCCTTGTACAGGTATTTTTTCCTTAACTGCCTCAAAACTAATCTTCCTAAGACAAAATCAAGTCTTCAAAATCCCTTATCAGCTCAACCTCATTAGTCATTAGGTCACACATATTAAGACTACAGTGAGATAGCAGACATACCTATCCGAATGGCTAAAATAAAGATTATTGGGGGGATCAGCTGGAAGAAGGTAAACGGGATAAATGGTGACAGAAAGAGACTAGACTTTGGATGGCGGGTATACAATGCAATGTGCAAATGATGTATTGTAGAATTGTGCTTATATAATTTTATTAACCAATGTAACCCATGTAAATGCAATTAAAAAAATAAAGATGATAACACCAAATATTGGCAGGAATGCAGAGAAACTGGATGCATACATTATTGGTGGGAATGTAAAATTGTACAGCTACTATGAAAAAGGGTATTGATGTTTCTTATGAAACTAAGCATGTACTTATCATATGACCCAGCAATCGCATTCCTGCGCATTCCAGAGAAATGAAGCTTATCCACACAAAATCCTACATACAAATATTCAAAGCAGCTGTATTTGTAATAGTAAAAAATTAGAAGTAATTCTAATGTCCTTCAACAGGTAAATGGTTAAACAAACTATGGTTTATCTATAACATGGAATACTGCTCACAATTAAAAGGGAAGAAATATTGAAACACAACAAATTAGATGGATGTCAAGGGACAAACGCTGAATGAAAAAAAGCCAATCTCTAAGATTCCATACTATAGATTCCATTTATATACAACTAGAAGCCCGGTGCACGAAATTCGTGCACGGCAGGGGGTTGTCCCTCATCTCAGCCTGTACCCTCTCCAAACTGGGACTCCTGGTGGGATCGGGCCTAAACGGGCAGTCGGACATCCCTCTCACAATCCAGGACTGCTGACTCCCAACTGTTTGCCTGCCTGCCTTCCTAATTGCCCCTAACTGCTTCTGCCTGCCAGCCTGATCACCCCCTAACCACTCTACTGCCAGCCTGGTTGATGCTTAACTGCTCCCCTGCCAGCCTGTTTGCCCCCAACTTCCCTCCTCTGCCAGCCTGGTCACCCCTAACTGCCCTCTCCTGCAGGGTTGATCACCTCCAACTGCCCTCCCTTGCAGGCCGGGTGCCTCCCAACTGCCCTCTCCTGCTGGCCATCTTGTGGTGGCCATCTTGTGTCCACATGGGGGCAGGATCTTTGGCCACATGGGGGCAGCTATATTGTGTGTTACAGTGATGATCAATCTGTATATTACTCTTTTATTAGATAGGATAGAGGCCTGGTGTACGGATGGGGGCCAGCTGGTTTGCCCTGAAGGGTGTCACAGATAAGGGTGGGGGTTCCCTTGGGGTGTGGGGTGGCCTGAGTGAGAGGCCTGTGGTGGTTTGCAGGCCGGCCACGCCCCCTGGCAACCCAAGGGGAGGCCCTGGTATCTGGAATTTATTTTCCTTCTACAATTGAAACTTTGTAGCCTGGAGCGGAGCCAAGCCTGGGGCTCCGGCAGCCATTTCTGTGGCAGTTAATTCACCTTCTACAATTGAAACTTTGTAGCCTTAAGCGGGTGAGCCCGGCCAGGGTGTGCGGAAAGCTTTGCTTCCCCTGTTGCCGCCGGCAACCCTGGCCTGCTCTCTCAAGCTCCATTCTGCCGCCATTTGTTTGAATTTGTTTACTTTCTATAATTGAAACTTTGTAGCTTGAGTGGAGGCTTAGGCCTGCAACGGCTATGGAAAGCTTGGCTTACTCTGTTACCTAGGAAACCTTGCTCTCTGTGGCTGTAGCCATCTTGGATTGGGGTTAATTTGCATACTCGCCCTGATTGGCTGGTGGGTGTGGCTTTGCTGGTGGGTGTGGCTTATGTAGCGGAGTGATGGTTAATTTGCATATTACCATTTTATTAGAGAGGATACTTAAAATGACAAATAGAGATGGAGAACAGAATCATGGTTGCCAGAGCTTAGGGCAGAGGGTAGGGAGATGGCTGTGGTTATAAAAGGGTAGCATGGGATGGAGGTGTTTTGTATCTTGACTGTGGTAGAGGTTCATACAAATCTATACATGTGAAAAAACTGCACAGAATACACACACATAAATGAATGAATGTAAAATTGGTGAAGTCTTAATCAGGTGGATGGACTGTATTAATGTCAATCAATCTCCTATTGTGATATTCTACTATAGTTACTCAAGAAGTTACCATTGGGGGAAGCTGGATAAAGTGCATAAGGATCTATCTATATTATTTTTTACAACAGCACGTGGCTCTACAGTTATCTCAAAATAGAAAGTTAAAAGATGAAAAAACCCTCCTCAATAACAACTAATAGTTCCCCAATACCCCCAGTAAAGCATGGCATGCAGAATTTCCCTTACACATCCTACAATCGAGACAACTAGTTCTAAGAGCTAACATCTATTGAGCACAGGCTATGTGGCAGGCACCATTCTAAGCATTTTTATGTATTATCTCATTTAATCTTCAATTATCCCACAAGTTCAGTTCTACCATCAATGCTATTTTAAGAAACTTTTTAAAAAGATTTTTAAAAACTGATTTTTAGAGAGAGAGAGAAACATCGATGTGAGAGCGAAACATCAATCAGCACACCCCTTACCAGGGATCAAGCCCACAACTCAGGCATGTGCCCTGACCGGGAATCAAACTGGCAACCTTTCCATATATAGGGCGAAGCCCAATCAACTGAGCCACACTGGCCAGGGCCTGTGAATGCTATTTTATTCATAAACCACTAAGGCACAGATGATATACTGGCAAGTAGCTTGATAGCATCACCACCTAATCATCTTTCAAAGCCCTGCTCCAATGTTACCTTTGTGACTTCTTCTAGATTAAAGTGCTATACTAACAGTGTCAAAAACTCAGAAGATATTAATAAATGTTTAATTAACAAGGTCTAGACAAAAGGACACAAAGAAGTTATAAAGCTGACACTTTAAGGATTTGACACTGATTACACTGAATCTCTGCTTCTCCAAAGTTAAGTTTAAATGGGAAAGCATTGTATAGATTATAGTGGGGACAGAAAACACCCATTAGTGAGAAAATGTTAATAAGACAGCCAAAGAGGGACAGCTAATGCTAGGCTGATGAAACTCCAGTGTCAGCTGCAAAGCCCACATCTTTCTCAAGTTTTCACAAAACATATACATGAACACAAATACATGACTTCTTAAACCCAGTCATCCCCACGTCCCCTTTTCGTGACTTTTGCAAGTCACGAAAAGGCATGATCTCTTTTCTTAGAAAAAAGACATTTTCTCCTGTTTAAGATGTATATTCATTACTTCCTTTAGGAGAAACTAGATTACATGTTTTTACTTGAAAAGCTTACTGATTATCCTACAACAATCTAGAATTGTCCCAAGTACTGTCTAAATTCTGAATGAGTCTCTCCAACGGAGTCACTTTAAACACAGACAACAGAAGCAGAGGGGAAGAAAATAACTTTAAGCCCATGAATGAAGCTTAATGGTCCAGATTTCCTCTGCTCCGTTCCCCCTCCCCTCCCATAAGTTGTCTTCCCTTAAGCAAAGCCTTTGCAGAAGGCACCAAAGGTGAGCATAAGTGGCAGAGAGAAGGCAAAGGGAGAAATAGATGGAAGGCTGAGAGCCAACCTCTCCTCTTTCGTAAGTAACCATAACTTCTTTTTTTTTAATGAGTTTATCTGTGCCAAACTGACATGCCAGGGAACAAGATCTCAAATGCTCCCCATAAATTCTTAACAGTGATCTAAAGCCAATAAAATAAAAGAAACTATGCATTACATGAAAAAAGGTGTGGCCTAGTATAACAAGCAGCTAAGACAAGGAACTCAGAAAGGAAATACTGACCAGCCCAGCTCTCTTGTATTTGGAGTCCTCTTCGTCCTGTCTGGAAGTACTGGTTCTCTGGCTCACATTTCTGTAACCAGGACTAGGGATGATACACTCTTTTCCTATGTCGATGTCCTTCATCTTTTCTGATTGGAGACGCCAGGGCTCTGACTCCTGGTTTCACTTGAGAATTTCTGAAATTAAAAATTCACCAAGAACAGATATTTCCTAAATTGTGCTTTATAATATGCAAAAATGCCTTAAAATAGGAAAAAGGGCATAAGCACTGAGATTTTCTACCCCTATATCTATAAAAAATATTTAAAATCTTTTTCAAGTACCACTCATATTTTCAAGAAAAAAAAAAAATCAATGTAATAGGATCAAGAATGATCTCCTCCGACTGCTAAGGAAAACAAAAAAGAAAAACAGACACACTGGTAAAGAGACACCCAACTTCTTCCCCTAGGTTCAAACCCAAGTATTTATAGGTCTTTAAAAAAAAAAAAAAGACTTTCTGGAAACAATTTAAGTTTGTTCTAAGGATTATAAACTTCACAATTTAAAAATGGATATTATTCCTCCTACTAAGTTTTACTAAATGAAAACTTACAAAACACTTATTCTACCAATGATCTATCCCATCTTTGCATTTTTATAATTAGATAGTGAAGAAGCTGATATTACTTTAAAGTACCATGGAGTTACATAGCTAACATACAAAAACAATATGCCTTCACTTTAAAAACAAATTCCCCTTGGGATATGAAAGTGTTCTAAAATTAGACAGTAGTGATGCACAATTCTGTGACTATACTAACAAAACACTTTAAGAGGCTGGTTTAAAAATAATAGTACATTTCAACAAAGCTATTATTCAAAAACAATAACCAAGACAAACTTCCCACCCTGCCCTATGAAGGCTTACCTAGTATGACCTGAAACTGTTCTAATTCTAATCAATATCCTGTATCAACTTTCGTTACTTTTGAAAAAATAAAACACATACACACCTCTCTGAAACATTTCCCCCACTCTATGATGGTTCAAACCTTCCTAGATACAAGCTGAGAAAACCCCATTCAGACCAGCCTCACTAGAAATTAAAGAAGTGCAGCCATGTTGCCTTTTAAATTCCATAAACTCTTGCTAGCAATCACTGCAACTTCAAAGTACTACTCTGCAGACCAAATTCTGACAGCTACAATTCATTTTTTAAGGTATCAGAAAAAAGGAGAACACTTACTAATCCTCTAAATACGAAGGACGGAATTTCCTCCACAGATCAGTGCTTCCAGCACAAAGAAAGCTTGACTTCTTGCCTTTCAGAAGTCTGATTCAAGTACTCTGAGTTGATACTACTTAGTTCCTTATCTTAAAAAAATAAAATAAAGTCACCTTGTCCAATGACAAATTGCATGATAAGCAATCACGTCACTGAGACCTCATTAAGCCTAAACTATAAACAGACCTGGCACCTGCCAGTGTCTGGATGCAGAGAGTAGTAATCCTCCTTGTTACAAGGGTCACAAAAGTCCAACCTTCCACTCCAAAGGTTCCGGAGCCTAGCTAATTTATGGAAGCTGAAAAGATTAGTCATACTTTGGAAAAAGGCAGGAGGAGGGGAGGGAGGAGGCCAAAGGAACTCATTTATATGATCAAATGCCGTGTCAAGAGGAACACGAAGACCACCTCAGCTGTAGAAGAACTCACAATAACCAAAGTTTCTTTCAATCACTTTATTTCAATTTATTCTACATATGAAGGACGTGGGGAGCAGTTTCCATCACCTCTAACACTCTTGCTTTTGCATCAAGACTCTCCTTCCAGTGATACAAGTGTACAATGAAACAGATGACCCTGCCTGGGGATGGGGTGGGGCTTGCACAGGATTAAGAACTTCAATGAGCCAGACTGGTGTTCCCAAATTGCCTTCATAACTTAGGTTTCCAACATCTCAGGAAATCTGGTTCCAGGTGCTGAAACTGCATGAGAGAACCCGACCTGAGGCTACAAGGATTCCTATTTACCACCCTCTTCCAACCCACTTGTTGTGTTCCCAACCTTCTGCACCTTTCACTTACGCTGGACCCCAGTATAACCTACCCATCTCCTCCATCAAAACCTGAAACTTTGCCAACCGTTGCCGTGCCTCCTGCCACCCCACGTCTGTGCAGAAACCAAAGGGGCCCTGTCTAATAAATACAAAGCATCATGCAGCTCTGTGTGGTGGGAGTGGAAAGGGCACTGATGAAATCAAGAGATCTGGGTTCCATCCTGGGCTCTGCCCAGGGTTTGCTGTGCGTGCTTAAGTCACGAACCTCATTTGCCCATTTGCAAAAACAAACAAACAAACAAACAAAAAACGAGAGGGTGGCTTCTCAGGTCGCTGGCGGCTCAGAGTGTCCGGTGTGCGGCTTGAGCCGGGGTGTCCCAGGCCGTCCGCCCCACAACTTGAGGGTGGGGTCTTCTCTCTGGCCAGCTTCGTCTGGGATGCCCTGGACCCTAGGGCGTTCCCATGTCCAGTAGCGGCCTGGCGAGCCGATAGCGACCCACACCCACGGGCTGCGGGCGCAGCAACCCCTGGCGGCCGCAGCCGGGAATGTAAGCCAGCACTCTGGACCGCTCATCCCACCCTACACGCCTTCCCCCCAGGCCCGCACCTCACCACGTGCCCCGAGGGGTCGCGTCCCAAGGAGGGGGCGGCGGGAGACCTGAGGAAGGCCAGGCCCCGTTTCTCAGGTGTCGGGCTTCTCCCGAACTGCCCGTCTCCGGGTCACAGCCCGCCGGCCCCAGAGGAAACACAGGGGAGTGAGCCCAGTGACAACCGAGGGAGAAGGAAGGGGGGGCGGCGGCGGCCACTACTTACCTGTGCCCCAGGTCCCAGACCGCCGCGCCGACCACTCGACCATGCTCCCGAGCTTCAGCTCCGGGACAAAACAACCGTTTATATCGGCATTGGCCGCCGGACTGCGCAGGCGTGCTGCACAAAGAATCCCCAAGACCGAAGGGAATTGTAGTCCGCCTTCCTAGGAGCCCGGGGCTGGGCACGCGGCGAAGGACTCAATTTCCCAGAAGCCCTGCAGTCGCCCTGGGGGAGGTGCAGGGTGCTTTTCAACCGGGCTCCTAGCTCTGCACCATCTCCCCCCCAGCTCTCCCGCGACCAGGTCTGCAGTCCTCTCTGAAGCCGGGTGCCCTGTGGGCGGCGGGGAGGGTGGGCCGGAGCCTGTGTGGCACGGCAGCCCAGTGTCTGTAGGCAGGTGATCCCGACCGTGTGCGGCCGTGTATGTGAAAGGGCAGAGCAGGACAGCACAAAATGTACTGTACCCTCCATCCTGTGAAACCATGTATATGACTCCTTTTTCTTAGAAAACTGCAAGAATGTAATAGTTGCATAAACCTGCCAAAAGGAATGTGGAGAAGTAGACTCAGTCCAAATTAGGCAATCTCTGTAACCCCCGTCACTTCCCTAAGCCCACCCAAATGACCAACCCTTTATAACCTATCGTTCTCCCGGGGTTCCCTCTCTCTTTGGTCTCACTGCTATGCCAGAAAGAGGCCGAGAGCCAAACCCGGGTTTGAATAAAGACTCTTTGCTTTTGCATCGGAGAAAAGGCTCCCTGGTGGTTGATTATTGGGGACCTCGAACTCTGGGCATAACATTTGGGGGCTCGCCCGGGACCCCAATACTAAGGTGACCAGATTTTAACATTGGTAAAGCGGGACACCATTGACGGGGGGTTGGGGGGGTGGGGGGTGTTCTTGATTAAAAATTTGGTCTATATGGAGCAACAAAAATTTTCATAGAACGCAAAAATAGTATTGTAATATATATTTTTTAATTTCAACATAAGTACAATTTACAAATATAATAAATAAAAAATTATGTATAGTATTATTTTATTCTTTGGCATATTTCTCATTTGAGTGAATTTTTTTTAGTAGATTGCTGTCGTTGTTTAAAAGGTCATGAATTTGCCGTAATGTAAGTCGTAAGTGTCACTTTCAAGGCTGGCGCTAGACTTTTTGCTGCCACTATAAAATATAAATAATACGAGTACTGTCTGCTAAATTCAAGAAAATTTATGTATTTATGAAATAAGTAAATAAATTAGTTACCTAAATTATCTGAATAGCTGATTTGTAATGACATCACTTGTTTAACTAGCTTACTAGCACGCAGTACGATGTGTATCGTCTGAGAGACAGTTACAAAATGTTTTCGTTGTTGCCAATCCCCAAAAATGCCATTGTTCATTAAGTCCAAACAATGGTGGTCGAATTCTAACAACTGATCAACAATGCGAACTTTGATAAGCAGTTCTCGATAATCAGTTCTCAACAATTATTTGTTATTATTAAAGTTTAACATTATAAAATTAACAAAAATAATATAAAACTCATATCCTGGCTAAATAGCCACATGGCCGCCGAAAACCGTATATTCCCTTCCCGTTCTCCTGCCGTTCCCTAGCTTGTCGTGCATTCTTTCCAAAAATTGGGACTTTTTTAAAACAGTCCCAATTTGTCCCGGGACGTGGGACAAATTGTTAAAAATCGGGACTGCCCTGCCAAAAGCGGGACGTCTGGTCACCTTACCCAATACCCATGAGGGACCCCGATCCGGAGAGTCTGACTGACCGTGGTAAGTGTCTGTACATTGTCTGTATTGTCTGTTCTGTTCTGTGCGAGCTCGCTTCTGAAGCCTGTATTGCCCGAAACCGTCCAAGTGGACGCACTGGCGGACCTCGGGCGGGAGGAGTCAGAGGACGCTTTGATCCTCCATCTGGAGGGGCGTAAAAACCCCCGTCTGGAGGGGAGTGGCTTCCCCTCAAACCTCTGGGACGAAGTGGGTCACTCCCGCTGGTTGGCACACGGCCATCGTCCAGTTTTCAGTTTTGTTTCCGCGGAGTCGGAAGGCTGTTCCTGGGTGTCTTTGTCTGTTTGGTTTCTGTGTCTTTCTGTGGACTTCTGTGGACTTACTGGACGGACATTATGGGACAGACTCAGCCCACTCCAAGTGAGTGGAAAGGGGAGCTTAATCACCCCCCTCCCCTGCCGGAGGCCATAGAGCTTCCTCAGGCAAATTAATCAGGTGACTGTTTAAACTGGTAAATATCTAGTAGGAGTCAAAAACTCAGACTGTTTGGCATATAAATATAAATGTGAAAGTATTTGTTATCTCTTTCTGCTGTTTAATTTATTTAAAGATAGGGCAGACCTGCTGTGACGGAATACAAAGGTCTTTAGCACCTGCTGAGACACCTTTTTCTCAGAGTCCTTTGTTCTCCATCAGAGAGGGAATCAGCCCACTTAGCTGATAAAAATTCCTCTGTTTGTATAAGTAAAGGTTTCAGTTTGCTCTGATTTGTGAATTTACTGTATTAAATTGAATTTTAAAGTCCTAGGGTTGATTTAAAAGTATACATTTATAACGTTTCAGAGAACTTTTATTTATAACTTTCTTATCTCTTTTGGTGCTCAGAGACTCCCAGAACGGGGCTAACAGCTTCACAGGGCGGAGAGATTTACAGGCCCTGTCCCTGCCTGTGACATCATAGTCCAACGTGGAACTAAGGCTAAAGTTATTATTAACTCTTTATAGACCCCGTTAACCATTTGTTTAACTTACTGTTTTCAGTTATTAGGATCCTCATAGAGGACATAACCTGGTCTTTCCCTTCCTCTCTCATCCTGATTCTAATAGCATCTGTAACTAGATTAAAGATCTTTTCTTTCAGGAGGCCATCCAGGCTTTCAGCTCGCAAGAAATCTCCTCCTGCGAGAGGAGAGAGGGACCCCCCCGGAAGGGGCTGGAGGCTCTCCCTCTCAACAGGTGTTTGTTTTGTGTTTTGTCATGTTGGTATCAGGACTGTTTGTTTTGTCTTTTTGTCTTATGTTTTCTGTCATATTTGGGCCCTATGTGTGTATTATTTGTTGAGTTTTGATTTGTCAAGGTTTTGTCAGTTTGTTGTCAGTTAGTTGAAATCTTCTTAGAGGACATTGAGTGGTTTTAAAATTTTCCTTCAACACACTGGCCCCGCCCACTGGCCTGCGGCAGAAGCCAGAAAAAGCGGCTGTGGCGGGCCACGGAGTTTGCAAGTCTATTAATCTTGTTTCCTTTGTCCAACATGAGTCAGGAATCCTGTCCTAGGATGTGGGAAAGGGAGGCCCCCATCAGGGGACTTAGAGGCAGTGTTCCTATCATCTGCTCAGATCCCAAGAATGTAAGAATACTTGTTTACTGAAATGATATAAGGACAGATGTTTGATATTTTGTTTGTCTGCCTGGTTATAATTATTTGTTCATATATAGAAGTCTGTGAAAAGAAATAAGAAACATTTAATTTGTTTAAGGCTGAGTGCTCTGACGGGTAGCAACCCCCTCTCCCGAGTGGCCACTGGGATTCTTTTTTCCCAGGGGTGTTTTCTCTCTGTCAGAGGGGGAATCGGCCTGCCTAACAACATTTCTGTCTATGTTTATTAATTTGAAGATATGAAGTTGTAACAATTGTAGTCCAAAGAGATTTAAAGCAGGGGCCACATTCTAAAATTAACTATAAGAAGGAAGCTGGAGCTGGCAAAGTCACCAAGTCTGCCCAGCAAGCTCAAAACCTAAATGAATCTTATTTCTAACACCTGCCACCACCCAGTCTTAATCAGTGATGGAGGAACGGTCTCAGAAGTGTTTGTCTCAACTGGCCATTAAGTTTGATATGATTAATATACATTGTAAAACCTTTAAAAGTAAAGGAAAATATTTTGTGGGCCACTTGGTCCTTGTGTGTGTGTGGCAACTCTTAAGTTATAATTTTAAAATCAGTAATTTTTAATAGAAACACACTCAAGCAGAGTGGCTTTTCAGAAAGGTCAGGGAGTCTGATTGCAGTGTAGGGGTCACCGGTTCCCCCATGCCACCTTCGTTGGCAGGAGGCAAGCGCTTTTCCCAGTGGGAACAGAGAGTGAATTGCCAGATGAAAACGCCTCGGTGGGACCCTTCCTTCGCCACCTGGGACCCGCGCCGCCGCGCTCCCTGCCTCCGCCCACCCGGTGTCCATCCCCTCCAGGGGTTGTTTTAAGTGGCTAGAGGCAGCAACCAGGAGGGAAATTCCCTTGTGACCCCCTCCGCCCCAATGAGACCCAAGAACCCTCGGCGACTCCTTGGACACTTTTCACCATGTTCTGTTAGGGGGCTTAAAGGCGGCAGCTAGAAATTCCCCTTTCCAGGCTTATCAGAATCTGAGATTCTTATCTGTAGGGAAAATGTGGCAGTTTGAAATTCAAGTGGCTGGGCCTGCTCCCTTCTCCCTCTGCCTTTTCTAAATATTTTAAAATAATAAAAGGTTTGAGGCATGGTTATGCATTTTTGAAGGACATAGAAAGAAGGTTTGAAGGCTAATTTAAAATTGTAAAATTTGTGAAGGTTTGTATATATGGTGAGAAGGGGAACAGAGAAATGTTAGAAGGAAAAAAAAGGCCAGCAGCAAATAGGAAGGAATTAATATGCCTATTGTAAGAAGCAGAGGCACTGGAAGAGAAAAATGTCCTAGCAGGTTAACTAGAGAAGCAGAAAGGGGAGACTCAGACTCCAAGGGTCTTTAAACTTAGAGGAAAAGGACTGACAGGACCGGGGTTCCTTTCCATTAAGCCCCCAGGGTAACCTTACAAGTGGGGGGCAAACCTGTTAGTTTCCTGGTGGACACTGGAGCAGCCTATTCAGTCTTGACAGAGCCGATAGGACCCGTAACCTCTAAGAAGACATCAGTCCGGGGAACCACCGGACAAATTGCCTGTTTTCCTTAGACATCAAGGAGGACTGTAGACTGGGGTTCGCAGAGATTGCTAAACCTCTATACTCAAGTACTGGGGGAACGCAGCCGCTGAACTGGACCGAAGTGGAACAACGGGCCTTCGAGGAGCTAAAAAAAGGCTCTCATCTCAGCACCTGCCCTAGTCTTACCAGACGTCACGAAGCCCTTCTACCTCTACGTGAGTGAGGTAAGAGGCATTGCCAAAGGGGTTCTCATTCAGACTCTAAGTCCCTGGAAGAGACCTGTTGCCTATCTAAGAGGCTAGACCCCGTGGTAGCAGGGTGGCCAGCGTGCCTCTGGGCAGTGGCCACCACAGCATTGCTGGTAAAGGAGGCAGATAAGCAGACTCTGGGCCAGGAACTAGCCCTGACAACACCCCATGGTATAGAGGCCCTCCTTCGAGGTGCTCCAGAGAGATGGATGTCAAACACCAGGATCACCCAGTGCCAAGCTCTTCTCCTGGACCAGCCCTGCGTCCGGTTCCATAAGACACTGGCCATCAACCCTGCCAGCCTGCTTTCAGATAATGATCCAGAGGAACCCATTCATGACTGCACGGAGGTAACAGACGCAGTACAAACAGCTCACCCAGACCTGACAGATGTCCCCCTATCATCACCAGACAAGGTACTGTTCACGATTGGGAGCAGTTATATTCAGGATGGCATCCGATATGCAGGAGCAGCGGTAGTCACCCTGGACCGCACCATTTGGGCGCAGTCCCTGAATAGGGGAACCGTGGCACAAAAAGTCAAACTTTTGGCCTTAATTCAGGCCCTCCAATGGGGACACAGTGCCATCCACCGGGAAAGAGGGTTACCAACTGCAGTGAAAAAGAACATTAAAAATAAGGAAGAGCCGAAACCGGTATGGCTCAGTGGATAGAGCATTGGCCTGCGGACTGAAAGGTCCCAGGTTCGATTCCGGTCAAGGGCATGTACCTTGGTTGCAGGCACATCCCCAGTAGGGGGTGTGCAAGAGGCAGCTGATCGATGTTTCTCTCTCATCGATGTTTCTAACTCTCTATCCCTCTCTCTTCCTCTCTGTAAAAAATCAATAAAATATATATTAAAAAAAAATAAGGAAGAAATTTTAGCCTTATTAAAGGTCATCTGGCTCCCAAGGGCAGTTGCAATAGTGCACTGCAAAGGACATCAGAAAGGGGAGACAATTGAAGCCAGAGGAAATAGAGCCGCAGACCATGCTGCCAAGGAAGCCGCCCAAAAACCAGTGAGGCCTTTACAAGTTTTAGTAACCCTGCCGGACTTGGACCTACGCAGACCCCCTCTTACACCAAACAAAAAGAGGATTTGGCAGAACAGAAGCAAGCCATCAAAGGACTGGAGGGTTGGTGTACCCTACCAGATGACAGACTGTTGGTCCCAGAGGCTATAGGTCGGACGTTAGTTGCGCAATTACATCAGGCTACCCACATAGGCGTAGATAAGGTAATTAAAAGCATAGTCACTAGAAGTACTGTCTGTGCACAGGTATATACTAAGCAAGGTAAGAAGGTCCCCCTGGGAATTCGGGCCCCAGGGAAATTCCCCAGGAGAGCATTAGGAAATGGATTTCACAGAGATTAAGCCACCGGCATCAGAGTACAAGTACCTGCTAGTTCTCATAGACACCTTTTCGGGTTGGGTTGAAGCATACCCCACTAGGACAGAAACTGCCTCTATAGTTGCCAGGAGATTATACCTAGATTCAGGCTGCCAGTAGTCATAGGATCAGATAACAGTCCTGCCTTTGTAGCCAAGATATCTCAAAATATAGCTCAAGCCTTAGGACAGGCATGAACAAGACTCAAAAAAAGGAAGAATTTAACTAAATTTATCCTAGAAACTGGTGAAAACTGGACCAACCTCCTGCCCTTCACCCTCTTATGGGCCAGGTGTACCCCCTACCGGGACGGGTTTCCCCCTTTTAGAAATCATGTATGATAGACCTCACCCCCCCCTCCTTTCCAGGGTCAGGGAGAAACTGAAAGCTGGAATTCATAACCATTCCCTTACTCAAGTCCTTACAGGCTCTGCAGTATACCCAGAGAGCCACCCATAAGCTTGTTCGCGATGCTCTGCCAGTGCCCACTGCGGACCCTGTACATCCCTTCCAGCCCAGGGACTCGGTGTGGGTAAAAAAGTTCACTGCCCAAGGACTCACCCCAACCTGAAAGGGACACTACACTGTTATCCTGAGCACGCCCACGGCTGTTGAAGTAGATGGCGTCCAGACCTGGCTACACCACTCCCAGCTCCTGCACCAGGAAACGGCCTGGATCCTGGCAACCACCCGTGAGATCCCTAGCCTGGGCTCCACGCAGGCCAGGAGGAAACTCGACACCTGCAGGAGAGGAACTGGACTTCACTGTGGACAGTACTGTTGGGGACGGTAGTACTAGAGGCCTTAGCCAGAAGTAAGAGACAAGGTAGAAATGCAAACCGTCTCATGATTGAGCCGGGTGTCCCAAGACAAGGGGCGACTGAAAGGGCAGAGCAGGACAGCACAAAATGTACTGTACCCTCCATCCTGTGTAACTATGTATATGACTCCTTTTTCTTAGAAAACCGCGAGAATGTAACAGTTGCATAAACCTGCCAATAGGAATGTAGAGAAGTAGACTCAGTCCAAATTAGGCAATCTCTGTAACCCCCGTCACTTCCCTAAGCCCACCCAAATGACCAACCCTTTATAACCTACCGCTCTCCCGGGGTTCGCTCTCTCTTTGGTCTCACTGCTGTGCCAGAAAGAGGCCGGGAGCCAAACCCGGGTTTGAATAAAGACGCTTTGCTTTTGCATCGGAGAAAAGGCTCCCTGGTGGTTGATTACTGGGGACCCCAAACTCTGGGCATAACATTTGCACCAGAAACACCGTGAAGGTCACCGTGCTTCTAGGTCCTGGTCGCCAGCCAGTCCCAAACCTTATCTGCTGTGCACTTGGCATTTGACGAGTGCTCGCTCAGGAATCCACCCTGCATTCTGATAGTGCTTTTCTTTTATCCCACTGCCCAACGCGGAGTGTGTGCTGCCTGTTTCTAGATAACAAAATGCCAGGATCACAGTTGTTAGAGTGGCAAGAGCCATCGGCACAGTCTGCCAACCCATCCCCTTCTTTTTATACGTGAAACAGGGTCTCAAAAAGATCGGTCACTTTATCTCTGTGTTCCATCTGTACCTTCAACACGATCACAACATAACTACTCCTGAGTGCCTACCTACTCTATCTGGTGCTTTACATGCGGTTCTTACTTCTTTTAATCTCCATAACAGCCCTGTGTGTAGGTCTATGATCATCCATTTAAGAGATTAAAAAAAAAAAATGAAGCCCCTCAGGCGGGGCTCAATAGCTGAGAGTAGACCTTTGAAGGGGAGGTCCCGGTTTGATGCCTGGTCTGGGCACATGCCCCGGTTGCAGCCAGATCCTCAGTGGCTGGTGTGCAGGGAGCAGGAGATGGATGATTCTCTCTCATCATTGATGTTTCTATCTCTCTCCCCCTCTCCCTTCCTCTCTGAAATCGATAAGAAAATATTTTTTTAAAAAATAAATGAAGGTAAAGTGACTTGAAGACACGAAGGTGCTTAGGCAAAGATGGATTGATAGACAAGTACAATAGAATGAAGAGCCTAGAAGCAGATTAATGCATATATGTAAACTTGATCTGTAACAGGAAAAAAACCACACATTACAAATCAGTAGGGAAAGAAAGAAGATTCCATAAATAGTGCTGGGATAATAGTTATCCCTATTTTTAAAATACTCAGGGATTACTACTTCATGCATACCACACAGAAAAATCTATTTCAGGTAGGTCAAAGACCTAAACTATGAACGAGAAAACTTGAACACATTTAGAAGAAAAGGTGAAATATCTATGTGATCTTGAGAGTAGAGAAGAACTTCTTAAGATACAAATAAGAAAGGAAAGATGGATAAATTTTTACTATATTAAAATTTAACCTTCTGTACAAGACGCCATAAGTGAAGACAAAACACAAGTTATAACTGACAATGTTCTTAAATGTGTAATATACAAATAATTTCTACGACTCAGTATGAAGTGGCAAATAATCCAATAGGAAAATAGGGAAGTGATGTGAACAAGCTGTTCACAGAAAAGGAAACAAGAACAGCCATTCAAATATGTTTGAAAAGACACCCAATCTCACTAATCATCAGGGAAATGGAAATTAAAATAGTGATGAGATGCCATTTTATGCCCATCTGATCAGGAAACCAAAAATCTGACACCACCAAGTGTTGTCAAGGATCTGGAGAGACAAGATATTTCACACATTGCTGGTAGAGTGAGTATCCATTGATAGAACCACATCAAGAAACAATTTGGCAAATTTAGTGGGTTGGAAGTGGAATGTGTTGTTAGACCTCAAGTAGATTCCTAACATTCAGTGGCTTGAAGTCAAGAAGTTTATGCCTCTCATGCTAGGACAGTGATGGGCAACCTTTTGAGCTTGGTGTGTCAAACTTCGCCAAAAAACTGAGCATAACTAGGGTAGTGTGTCACTTTGAGGAAAAAACTAACTCCAAGACTCTAGTCGCAAATGTTTCATCCTCAGGAGCAGCAAATGTTTCATCCTCGGCATGCGGCTGCGTGTCATCAGAAATGGCTACGCGTGTCAGTGCTGACACGCGTGTCATAGGTTTGCCATCACTGTGCTAGGAGTTCATTTCTAGGTGAGGGTACCAGATCAGCAGTGCAATTCTGCTTCTTGCAGTTCGTCAGAGACCCGGGTGACCGTGGCTCTCTCAGGTTCAACATTTGGCTTCCTAAGTTGCTCTGCTCATTGCTACCACCAGTCACCCAGGTGGGAGGAAGAAAAAAGGGAGTGTGAAGGTATGAGCTGGTCTTCAGGCACCAGCCAGGAAGCTGCATACTTCATTTCTAATCACATTCTATTGGTGACAATTTAGTCAGATGGTCACATCTAACTGAGAAAAAACTGGGAAATGCAATGCTCAGCATGGCAGTTATGAGCCATCAACAACCCTATTAAAATGACAGAAGAAAAGAAGAGATTTTGATAAAAGCTAATGGTTTTTAATGCCCATTCTTAAACCCAGCAATTCCACTTTTGCATATATGCTCCAGACTAGCCTTTATCAGCAGGAGCTTCTGCAAGTGAATTAAGCCCTACACAAAATTATTTGAGCGACTATTTTCTTATTTCTCCCAAGGATAGCATATAGCTAGTATCATTCTAGATGCCCAGGGGAGAAGTGAATTCATTACACACAATGAATACCTTAGGACATTAGGGCTTAATGCAATTAGCTGGGAAAAGGTGACCCAAAGGGTCTCCCACACATCTGCACAAGGAGATACATTCATTGTGCATGGTCTGTAATAGCAGAAAGAATATAAATTTCACTAATAAAGGAACAGATAACTAGTTATGGTATTTGTACAATGGGATATTATATAGCAGTCAAAGAACAAGGGCTATTATGTATCAACTAGAGGCCTGGTGCACGAATTTGTGCACGGGTGGGGTCCGGCCAGCCCCACCCCCGATTAGGGTATTGGGAGCTGATGGGGGCCGGATCAGGCTGGTTGGCTGCTGCAGTGTGCATCATAGCCACCAGTCATTCCAGTTGCTCTGGTCGCTGGACTTTTATATATAGAGATATGAATAAATCTCAAGAACAATGTCGAGTATAAATAAATTACAAAAAGACTCAAATTGTGTGACTCCATTTGTATTAATTTTATAAACATGTAAAAATGTGATACATTGTTTAAGGATACACACGTGTATTGGGCATGATAAAGAACAATGTCAAGTATAAATAAATTACAAAAAGACTCAAATTGTGTGACTCCATTTGTATTAATTTTATAAACATGTAAAAATGTGATACATTGTTTAAGGATACACACATGTATTGGGCATGATAAACAACAATTTCAATGTATAGATAGTTACCTCTACCATTGGAGGGAGGAGCCTAAGATAAAAGAGGGACATACAAGGGCATCATGTGTTTCTGTAATATTTTATTTCTTTTTAAAATGACTTTTAAATGTTAAAATTTAACAAAGCTTGGAGGTGGGTATATGAGTGCTTCAAATATCATTTGCTGTATTTTGGGTAGCCTTTAAGTATTTCATAATTTAAACGTTTTAATATCGAAAAAGAAGAAGAAAGGACCACAAATAAGCCACGAAGGCATAAAGACCCCCAACCCACAGGTAGCCGAAGAGAAACAACCCAGGTCACCAGCAGGATGGGCCACTGGGTCTGCAAACATGATTAAAAAAAAAAAAAAAACTTCCAAAAGAAACATAGGGGCAGACCTTCATCCCAGCCCCACAGGCACATCATGGGCTACAGAATTTCGCACAGATGGGAGGAAGGCGATGATGAGCCCATCACCTCACCCAGTGGAAAGAAGCCATTCTGGATCAGGTGCCTATAAACCCCTCTCTTTATCTGGCGAAATATGATGGAATTGACTGTGTCTATAGACTGGAACTTCACAAAGATGAAAGAGTTTTGTCTCTTAAAATTCTTTCTGACAGGGTGGCATCATCTCAACTCAGAGATGCAAACCTTGCAAATACCATAATTGGCAAAGCTGCAGGACACATGGCTGAGGACAGGCATGGTTCTAAGGATGAATGGAGAGGCATGGTCTTAGCCCAAGCACCCATAATGAAAGCCTGGTTTTATTTGCTTATTTTTTTATTTTTTATTTTAAAAAAAATACATTTTATTGATTTTTTACAGAGAGAAAGATAGAGAGCCAGAAACATCGATCAGCTGCCTCTTGCACACCCCCTACTGGGGATGTGCCTGCAACCAAGGTACATACCCTTGACCGGGATCAAACCTGGGACCCTTGAGTCCACAGGCAGACGCTCTATCCACTGAGCCAAACCGGTTTCGGCAGAAAGCCTGGTTTTATATCACTGTTGGAAGCTGCCCATTGTCCTCACTAGCAGAGAGGTGTGGACAAGGAACCCGGAAGGCTGGTCAACCTTGAAGCTCTGAAAGGTCAGAGCCAACCACCCACTGTTTAGTTGAGACAATGGTAGCTGAAGCAACTTCCACCTTTTAGTTTTGTGTAAATCCTTGCTGATTGGCTATTATTGGAATTGCCTGCCTAAGGGCTATGGGTGTATCCCACAATCTGAATAAAAGGGAGAGCAAGGCCGGAGCAAAGCAGAGTCCTTTCTCTTGAGCTGGGCTCCTGCCTGGCCCCCAATTGCCAAATTTATATTTTCTTGTCTAGTCTCTTTCATTTGTGTGCGGCCTCCTCCAGAACCCGAACCCTGAACCACGCGGGACGTAGGGGGGGACACTCGCATATCACCATTGAGAAAGATCCTGTCTTGTACATGCATCTGTCTTGTATCAGCTTTCAGGTGAGTATAAAAAAGGAGGCCTCCGTATCATGTCAGTGAGTCTCCTCCAGCAGAGTTGGAGCTAGGAGGAGCTGTAGATGGCCCGATAGGCAAACATGTGGAATGTACCAAAGGAGATGGCTCCAAATGGATTGGCATGATCATTCACCAAGGGGAAGCCAAACCCTCTGTGTGTTTCATCAAGTTTGATGCTGATTTCCACATCTATGTCTATGATTTGGTGAAAAAGCCCTGTTAGGATACAATTTGCCACATTTGTGAAAATAAATGTATACTTTGTAGACATGAAAAATAATGTTGCTTTGGGAACTTAGGGGTCCCCTTTAATTCAGTACCCTTGCCAGCATAACTGTTGTTTTATTCTGAAAAAAAAAATGTATGTGAACATGACATGTGTGTAAGGACTTTATCATGTTGAACAGATTGGGTGTGTTTGGTGGCTGGAGCATGAAAGGAAGGTACAGCTGTAAATTCAAGCTGAGTAAAGTTCAGCTAGTATCATAGAAAAAGTTTTAATATAATAGAAACAAACATTTCTCCTCTCAATGGAGATATGTGCAACTTAACAGAATATTTTTTAAAGGTGAATGCTTAGTTAAGGGTTCAGAAATCAAATTTGCATTAGGATAATTATTTCCCTTCAAATAGATATGAACCTTATGCAAGTTTGGGAGACACTGGCAGACTGGAGAAAGAATAAGGCAGCTAGAATGGAAGAGAAGAGTCTAGCTGGAAGTGATTGTTGTCCAGGAAAGAGGGTGCTGGCTCGGACTAGGACTGTGTTGGAAAAGAGGGAGAGAAGTGGACTTGAGAGCAATTTAAGAAATAAAATCACAGACCTTGTTGATGAATCACATGTAATGGCTGAGAAAGAGAGGTGTCAAGGGCAACACATAGGTTTCTGGTTGCAGAAGCGGATGGAAGGTGCTACGTCCATTGACATGAGAAGCACTCTACTACAATAGCCATCTGACACCCTCCTCTACCGGGCTTGTCAGGAGCTAATTAATGTCAAGTGGTAACCATCACCCCACATCTGCTGTGGTGCTCACATTGGAATTCTTCTGCCAGTGATAAAGACAAAATGTCTCTTTTGCAGATCAATTTTGCCATGAAAGTAATTTTCATGGAATAGGGCTTTTAAAAAAATAATTAAATCTTTTATTTGACATCATGGAAACAGTATAGTGTGACAGAATAAGGTACCTCTTTAACGGTCTCAGGAAAAGTAGAAGAGTATTTACGATATAAACAATGCCAAATAAAGGCCAAATGACATCATAACATGTTTTGCACACAAAGGTTTCATGATATTAGTAGAAAACTGCAGTGGGATTAGCTGAGTGTTCGTGTATTACACAGTAGTATAGTTATATTATAAGTCACATCACATATTCATTTTATGAAGGAAAGCATTACACACTTACCATCTTTGTAGTAATAACCTTCCAAGCTCATTAGCAGTAAAGTTAATAGTTAGAATAAAATAAAGTATTGCTTTAAAGTTTTTTGAAGTACTTATATTGAGATGCACTATCAAATTGGCCCCAAATATAACAGAGAGGTGTTCAAAAGCTAGTTCCTTATTAAAAAGAAGAAAATGATTTATAGCAATTATCTAATTTTAGCAAAACAATATTATCCACTAATATTAAATTAGTGTTGTGTTGATTCTGTAGTCTTGTATGTACATAATTTGTACATTAAAGTTAAGTTTATAGTAGTATAAGAGCTGTAAGTAGAAGGACTTTATACATGGGTTCATGAAAGTACACATTTAAGTAATATTATAATATAAATTTAAATAAGCGTCAGGGCTTTAGGATAATTATTTCCCTTCAAATAGGTCTGAACCTTATGCAAGTTTGGGAGACACTGGGCATTAACCAACTTTAGTTTGTGTAGGAATCCCTTTCATGTCCGGCGTGGTTCAGGGTTCCAGTTCAGAGTTCGAGTTCTGGAGAAGGGCCGCACACAAATGAAAGGAGACTTGAAGAAATTCAATTTGGCGATATGGGGGGCCAGGCGGTAGCCCACCTCTAGTGGAAGAACTACTGACTGCTCTGGCCCTGCCATGCCTTTTATTGAGGCTTTGGGGAAAACATCTTAGCCAGGATAAACAGAAACTTACATGTAGCCCTTAGGCAGGAAATAACAGAAACTTACATGGGACAAAGGTGGAGGCTGCTTCAGCTAACAATGTAAACAACCAAAGGGTGAGTGGTTAGAGCAATGAAGGTTGTTGACCAGCCTTCCTGGCTCTCTGTCAACATCTCTTTTAGTGAAACTGATTTGTTTCCGGCAAGTTTGGTCTACAAGACCTTCCGTGATCTGGCCCCACATAATACCACAGCTTCATTTCCTGCCACTCTCCTACTCAAATCTGAGGTCCTGGCAACACTGTAATTTCCATGTTTTCACCCTAGCTATTCCCTCCACCCAGAATAAGCCATCTAAATCTACCCAGCTAAAACAACAAGCTCCACAGCCCATAGACAGGCCTTGGGATTTTAATCCTCCCAGAGTGATCATTAAGGATTATTTACTCAAATGAATAAAATGATACAGTATGTCTAGCATCTCTAATGGTAACAGGCACAGGAGGATTCTCCTCCATTATTGAAAAGTACGGCTGGACACCTGTAAGGCCACACGGGGGAGGCACGAGGGTCTCACTACGGGAGGCCGGAACCAGCAGTCCAGCCAAGATGGAACCTTCGGCCCAAAACAGGTCTAGGCACTTCCCAAATGTTTTGCTTTGTAAATACTGGCTTTTTATCAGAAGAGGAGATAAACAGCTTCGGTCTACATTGGTGATGACCTTTTTGGCACGGATGTCAGTTCAGAAAAATTAAAAATCTATACAAGCTGCATTTAATTTTCATTCCAAATAGTTCATTTATGGAGTCCCAGGCTGAAATAATATGTATTCTTAAAACAAAAATTGTATGCTTTATTGATTCCAAGACCACGAATGAAAAAAATTCCTGTTACTTTTCAGCTACTAAAAAGTTACTGAGTGTATTTGAGAAGTAACAATACCCAAGCATCTTTTTAAACTCTTATCCTAAAATTAGATCTAGATCTAGGTGGATGATATGTGGCCTGCAGCTGACAGCCCGTTGATCTAAAGGAAAAGAAAAGTGAAAATATTCCTCCTTGAGTCAAAGTTTATATTGCCCAGGGATTCGGAAACAGCTTGTAATTCATATTTTACTTTCTATTTGCTTGTAGATTTTTATAGCTCAAATAAAATTTCAGATTTTAAAATACTTACTTAGTTCTAGCTGGTTTGGCTCAGTGGACAGAGAGTCAGCCTGTGGACCAAAGGGTCCCGGGTTTGATTCCAGTCAAGGGCATGTATGTACCTTGGTTGCAGGCTCCTCCCTGGCCAAAGCTCTGGTTGAGCTCATGCAGGAGACAACCAGTCAATGTGTTTCTCTCACATCAATGTTTCTGTCTTTCCCTCTCTCTTCCACTCTCCCTAAAAACCAATGGGAAAATATCCTCGCGTGAGATTAACAAATAATAATAAAATACTTATCTATTTTTAAATTATTTATTTGTACATATGCAACTTGCATGCTATATTCTATCTGTAGTAAGTTTTAAGACAAAATTTTCAAACTTGTAGTAATTTTTTTTCCTTCTGGATTTATTCTATTTAACTAAAGCAATTCCCACCCCCCCCACCCCCCACCCACAAATAATCAATGGAGTACTAGTCCAGCAAGATATTCTGAGTTGCAGAAATTATCAAAGTCAACTAAGTGGAAAATTATGTATATGGTATTCAAGTCACATGAACAAATTTTAGATAAATACTCTGAGAAATAAAACCTATTTAGCTAGACCTAGCCAGTTTGGTTCAGTGGATAGAACATCAGCCCATGACTAAAGGGTCCTGGGTTCGATTCTGGTCAAGGGATCATGCCTGGGTTGTGGGCTCGGTCCCCAGTTGGGGACGTGCAGGAGGCAGCCGATCAATGATTCTCTCTCATCATTGATGTTTCTATCTCTCTCTCTGAAATCAATAAAAATATATATATTTTAAAAATCAATGGAAAAAAATATCCTCTGGTGAGGATTAATCAAAAAAATAAAAACCAAAAGCACACACACAAAAAACCCTATTCAGCCTTGTTTAATTCAGTATTTCTCAGACTTATTTGAATGTGAAATAACAAAGGGAAAGGAACTCCAGCTGTGAAAAGCAGAGGGATGAACCTTATCAGTACCTACTTGAGTGAGGCTGAGTGAAAAGGGCTCATAGGAACAGGGTGGCTTCAGTCAACCCAGACAGCTTAAGTCCAGAAGATTCCATTCCGGCTGAAGTGACCCAAGCAATCTCAGGTGAGCCAGGGTAACAGTAACTATTACTGCCATTATTTCTGCTTCAATTTGTTAATTGCTCAGGATGGAAAGGCACTATACATACATTATCTCTAACCACATAAAACTCCTGCAAGATAGGTTTCATCCGATTTTTTTAAATTTGTATTTATTTATTTATTTTTAACAATTACTTTTTTATTATTATTATTGATTTCAGAGAGGAAGGAGGAGGGAGAGAGAGAGATAAAAACATCAATGATGAGAGAAAATCATCGATCAGCTGCCTCCTTCATGCCCCACACTGAGGATGAAGCCGCAACCGTGACCTCCTGGTTCATAGGTCAACGCTCAACCACCGAGCCATGCTGGCCGGACCATCCTCCAAATTTTAGAGATAAGGAATCTGAGGCTGAGAGAAAGTGAAATTATTCCAGCAGAAACAGGATTTGGTCTTAGACCCATCTTACTGCACCTTACCGGCTCAGTCTAAAGCTTCTTAAAAAAAAAAATATATATATATATATATATATATATATATATATATATATATATATATATTTTATTGATTTTTTTACAGAGAGGAAGAGAGAGGGACAGAGAGTTAGAAACATCGATGAAAGAGAAACATCGATCAGCTGCCTCCTGCACACCCCCTACTGGGGATGTGCCTGTAACCAAGGTACATGCCCTTGACCGGAATCGAACCTGGGACCTTTCAGTCCGCAGGCCGACGCTCTATCCACTGAGCCAAACCGGTTTCGGCTAAAGCTTCTTTATTGACTCAACTGCTCTCCCTTTGTTCTCAAAGCCACTGATTACCCTCTCTGGAGTCTTCCCTAACAGAAATAATTCTAGAGAAAACAGGTTAAACCATTGCTTATTTTGGCCCACTTAACTATACCATGTCTGGTTTCCTCTATGAACCAAATATTTGCACACTCTAAATCTGATGAGACCTCTGATCACTTAGGCATGAAATGGTATTTTGAAATTACTTCTCAAGGCCCTTTAAGAATCACACAAGCCCGGCCAGTGTGGCTCAGTGATTGAGCATCAACCTATGAACTAGGAGGTCACAGTTCGATTCCTGGTCAGGACACATGCCCAGGTTGTGGGTTTGATCCCCACTGTGGGGCTTGCAGGAGGCAGCCAATCAATGATTCTCTCTCAACATTGATGTTTCTATCTCTCTCTTCCTCAATAAAATCAATCAAAAAATATTTTTTGTTCTAAAGCATCACACAAGAAAATCAATCTTAACCCTTTGCACTCGCTTGCTTTTTTCTCGATTCATTTATTCTAATGCTAACCGTGTCGAGTCACACTCGACATCTGAGTGCAAAAGGTTAATAGTCAAAACCAACTCAAACACCTATAGAGGCCAAGCAGATAACATAAATGAGGGGAGCTGGTCAGGAATAAGACAACAGTTGGTGACAAACTGATTGCTCCACCAAAGGGCTTAACCGTTTCTTATCTTTGGCACATTGTTATCAAGCAGAAACGTGAGCCCAGTATTGTATTTTTCAAATGAATCTGGAAACACAGTTTTTATGTGAAGTCTCCCAATTCCAAAATGTTGATAACTAATTTCTTTTTTAAAAATATTTTTTTTTATTGATTTCAGAGAGGAAGGGAAAGAGAGAGAGAGATGGAAACATCAATGATGAGAATTATTGATCAGCTGCCTCCTGCATGCCCCCTACTGGGGATCAAGCCTGCAACCCAGGCATGTGCCCTGACTGGGAATTAAACCTCGACCTCCTGGTTCACAGCTCGACACTCAACCACTGAGCCACGCTGGCGGGGCGGCAACTAATTTTTTTAAAACTTTGGCACTGCCCATAACAACATAAACTTGCAGGCTGTTGACCTTAAAAGACCAGAGACCACACCTAGAGCCCTAGCTTTATAACCTCATAAGTCAACTTCTACTAAAAACAATATTACTTCTGCCACCTCCCCTCTATCCCACTAATCACTCCCTCCATCCAGTAGACCTGGGTCCACATTGCTTTTGATACACTCAAAAAAATCATAAGTTAAGACCTATCAGTACTGAAGTCATGTTTAAAACCTTAGTCTAAAGTTGGTTATAAAAAAAAGGACACCCCATTTTTTAAAAAAGATGGCAAGAGGGTTACAATAAGTGCATGTGTCACTTGAAGACAATGGCAGTCATTGCGTTACTGCTGTAGGGTGCCTTGTATGCCAAAGTGACTCCACAGTATGAGGAAGTCATTGGCACTGCTCCAGGGACCAAATATTTTTGCTTCCTCCTCTCCAAACTGATTTTCCAGATTAATTTTGGAGACTAGATTCAGGTCCAATTAGGTCACAGGGTGGGTAGTCCTCCATGACATTCTTTTCGCACTAGGGGTGCTTGTTAGAGGGGTGGCTAATGCCACCCGACACCTCTATTATTCAAAGCTAGGGCTCTAGGTGTGGCCTCTGGTCTTTTAAGGTCCACATCACCACTGTCTCCAGAGAAGAGCTAAGGAGAGGAGGATGGAAAGAGGTTGGCTCCATGGGGAGGGATTCCTCCTCTGCCTCATTCTCCACCTGCTGCTTCAAGGTAAGATGGGACAAGAGCAAAGCAGACATATAACTTTTGGGGAACAGAGAAACCAGGCTAATTCTTGTTATTCCTAGGCAGTCAATGATTGGATATTCATTTTGGTAAAAACAGGAAATTATAACACTGACAGCTTTGTACCTCTTTCTAGGATCCTAACAGTTAGCTCACCCTTCTCTGTGGTTACTTCATCACTCTCCTGCTTTGATTGGCCTCTTCTTCCCTGTGTCTTTCTCTTTCCAAGCGTATAATCCATTCCCATGGTTTCTGAATATCAGGTAATGTTAAGAGGAAAATTCCTTTTTAGCTATCTTGAAACAAATGAACTGGAACAGGAAGGAAGCTAAGGGAAAGAATGTGGATAAGACGTCATGAAGAGGAAAACTTTTCCAGTATAATTTTTTCCAGTCTAGAGTATTTTTTTCTGTTCATTATTGAAAATGAACAACCAGGAAGAGTACAGAGACAAATAAATATAGATGTTACCACATCATTCTCTGTTTCTACTCCACAAAATATGACTAGAAAGGGGTTGGGTTTAAGATTGGTATCAAGGAACTCTCTTTAATGTAGTCTCAGCCCAGGCAGTGTGGCTCAGTGGTTGAGCATTGACCTTTAAAACTGGAGGTCATGGTCTGATTCCCCGTCAGGGTCCATTCCCTGGGTTGCAGGCGCAATCCCCAGTGTGGGGAGTGCAGGAGGCAGCCAATCAATGATTCTCTCTCATCATTGATGTTTCTATCTCTTTCTTCCTCTTCCTTCCTCTCTGAAATCAATAAAAAATATATATATATATTAAAAAGATAGTCTCAGTGGTGCCCTGGCCGGTGTTGCTCAGTGATTAGAGTGACGGTCCTCACACCAAAGGGTCTTGGGTTCAATCCTCAGTCAAGGGCACATACCTGGGTTGCAGATTCAATCCCCGGTGCTGTAAGCAACCAATCAATGTGTCTCTCTCAAATAAATGTCTCTCTCTCTCTCTCTCTCTCTCTCTCTCTCTCTCTCTTCCTCTCTCTTTCTCTCCAAAAATCAATGGAAAAAATATCCTCAGGTGAGGATTAACAAAAAATAAAAAGGTAGTCTCAGTGGTGATGACTACTGAGTTTTAGAACAGAACAATCACAGCACATAGTAGAAACTCATTTAAATATTCATTAAATTGAAAAATTGGGTTCCTTCCTTAAGGTCCCGAATATCTCATACTACCTACCTGATGCCAACAGTGTGTAAGGCCATACCACCCTGAACGTGCCTTATCTCACACTACCTATCTGATTACTCCCCTCTTCATTAATTTATCATCATCTATACCTTAGTAATATAGTGAGAAAGAGAACTGTGGTTGCGAAATTTGTCACTGATATCACCCAGATGGCTCAAGGACAGAGATGAGCAATGGAAGGACATTGCCTGAAGGTGGAAAGGTTGGTGGTGAGATTGTTAAGAACATAACAGGACACTGAAAAGCAGTGGTCAGGGCTGAGTTTGCATGCACCTTTGGATAAGTTTTGCATGGAGACAGAATCAATGGAATTAAGGATGGAGCCCTGACTCAGCTCACCTCATCAACTTCCACCATTTGCCTACCAGCTCAGCCCATGTTCCCTGCTCAGGAAGGAGGAGCTCATATGCTTCTCCCATGCCTGCTATTTTCTCACTGTGCAGAAACACTCCCCAGGCCCCAGCCCTGGCCATGGAGACCCTCTCTCACAGAGTCTCTGCTCTCTACAGGAAGAGCCGACATTTTCACCATCAATTGCTCAGGGTTTGACCAGCATGGGGTGGATCCTGCTGCCTTCCAAGCAGTGTTTGACAGAAAGGCCTTTCGTCCAGTCATCAACTACAGCATCCCCACTCATGTCAACATCTCCTTCACCCTGTCTGCCATCCTGGAAGTGGTAAGTCCTGACCCAACACTGCAATAATCTAGTGGTAAGCTGTGGGTCTCCTGATTGGATTTTGTAAAATTAAGAGCTCATTCTATGGGTAGAGGAACATGAGAGGGAATGCTACAATATCACTGCAGGTAAAGTCTGTCCCTTTTTGGAATACTCCACAAGAAACATAATCCCAATGGCCTCATACTGCTTTTTTTCTCTTATGTTTCCCATGTGCCCTGGATTATTTGACCTACATTTCTCAGTGGCTTATGATTAAAAATCATGATTGCCACACAAAACAGCCTTGGAAATGAGTAAGAGGTAAGTGTTGGCATTGGACCTGACTTCATATATTTAACGATCCTGGATGAAAATTGTCTTTCCAGGATGCACAGCTTCAACTGATGACATCATTCCTGTGGCTAAATGTGGTACGATATTCTTAGTTTCCTCTTTACTATAGTACCTTCCTTTTTCTACTCCTCAGTCCAACTTTGCAGATTACAATGTATAAAGCTGAGAATACCCATGAATTAGAAAGTTCAAACAGAGCGAGACCAACAATGAAAACACAAAGCTTCCTGACTATTCTGCCAGTTTAGGAGGGAAGAGATGGGGCACAGGGAGAAGGTAGAATAAACCAAGGTCATGGAAGCCAATATTTAAATGGCTCCACCCAACGGAATCCAAAGCCAAGCTCAAGGTCTCCCTTGAAAGCTTTGAGAAAGAAGTGGAAGTAAGTAAGGCTGTTAGTGACATTGTGGCAGCTGTCACCAGAGAGGGGGTGGGAAAGTGAAAAAAGGAATGTAAAGTGCAGGAGATAGAGCAGGACTAAAACTAGTTCCCAACCCTTTTGCACATGTCGTGGTTTCCTTTAGATCTGGTACAATCCATTCATCAGGTGGAACCCAGAGGAATGTGGGGGCATCAGTAAACTCAGCATAGCAACTGAGAACCTGTGGCTTCCAGATATCTTCATCAATGAGTTGTGAGTACAAGGGATGAAAAAGGCAAGAAGGAAACCATATCTCCAGAGAGGAGCATAATGTAGTCCATAGGGGCCACACAAAGCCTCAATTTAGAAAGGAGCAGAATCTGAACTGAGGAACTTACAAAATCCCCAGAACATGGAGATAGGTAGAAGGGGGAAACCAGACAGGTGGGGCTGGAGCACAGGAATGAGGGGACCTGACAGAGAAAGAAGGCCAAGTCTAATGGGGAATCGCAGCCCCCACCTCCTCATCTTTCTCATGTACAGCATGGATGTGGATCAAACACCTAGAGGGCTCATGGCTTATGTCACCAGTGAAGGGCAAATCAGATATGATAAGCCAATGAAGGTGACCAGCATCTGTAACCTGGACATTTTCTATTTCCCCTTCGATGAACAAAACTGCACACTCAGCTTCACCTCTTTCTTGTACACGGGTGAGTGAGGCTCGTATACAGTAGTCTGTTGAGAGGCAGAGAAAGGGTTTTGGAAGAGGAGAGAACAGAAATCTGGGAACAGTGAGGGAATCTCACTGAAAGTGATGTGGAAGCTAAGTGGCAAGAAATCCAACAGTCTGGGCAAGGAGGTGGGGAGCATTTGGGGAGGCTGAGTTGTCTGGATCTCTTTGCAGTGGAGAACATGGTCCTGGGCATGGAGAAGGAAGTGCAAGAGATTTCTAACATATCACAGAACCTCATTCAGAACAAGGGGGAGTGGATACTTCTGGATATCCACCAGAGTACGACGAAGATGACTGTGGACAACAGCCAGTACGACCAAATCACTTTCTATGTGAGCTCAGGGGCCCTGGTTGTGATCTTCTCCTAAGATGCATAGCTTATGTCCCTCACTAGAGCATAAGCTCTCCCACTAGAAAATAAGCTATATAAGGGCAGAGATTTTTATCACTTTTTTCACTGATAAATCTCCAGTACCTAGCACAGTGTCTAGCACTCAGTAAATATTGATGGAATAAATCCTCCCTGACAAAGAAACAAAGCTCTATGGCAGTGATTACAGTGAGAGTGAGCGTCCCAACCCTAGGGACATCAGAACTTTTTGGAGGGCTGGAATTTTTATGTTCACCTTTTTAAAGAGATGGTAGAAGACACAGGCAACAGTTTGGTGATTACCAGAGGGAAAGTGGGGAGGGGAGGTAAAAGAGAGTAAAGGGGGGGGATAAATGGTGATGAAAGGAGACTTGACTTGGGGTGGCGAACAACCAATACCATACACAGATGATGTATTGTAGAATTGTACACCTGAAACCTATATAATTATATTAACCAATGTCACACCAATAAATTCAATAATTTTTTTTAAAAAAATAAAAAGAGATGGTGGGAAAGTTATGAAACACTGTCTTGGGGATATTATGATTCCAAATCCTAGTGACCCCAAAATATCTGCCACTGTCTTGCTTTCCCTCCCATTGGTCTTAAATTCTTCTAGCAAATTCACTAGATATTAGACCTTGATGAGGAGAGCAAGCAGAAATACAAGGATAAAATGCACATGATAATCTAAGAATCTGGTCCCTCAATCTTGCTAAGAGCACATTGGTAGGGATAAAAATGTAAGTGGAAAAAGTTGACACTTTGAGCCAAGAAGGAATGAGATATGTTTCAGTAGTAAGCAGCATGGAAAAATCAAACCCTCGGAAGGCAGACTGTGGTGATTAAGATGACTTTGTTGAAGAGACAGGACAGTGAATGTGACTTTTCCTTACTAGACAGTTTGCTCTGGGACAAATCTCAACTCTTTTTTTAAAAAAACAAAAAACACACATGTTTTTATTCATTTTCAAAGAGAGAGGAAGGGAGAGAGAGAGAGAGATAGAAACCTCAATGATGAGAGAGAATCATTGATCAGCTGTCTCCTGTACTGGGGATCGAGCCTGCAACCCAGGCATGTGCCCTGACTGGGAATTGAACTGTGACCTCCTGATTGATGGGTTCACGCTCAACCACTGAGCCACACCGACCAGGCCAAATCTCAACTCTTGCTCTTAACTTGCTCAGCAGCCTCCCAACCTACTCTTCACTTGCCCCCTCTCTCCTCCCCACCAGGTGGCCATCAGGCGCAGGCCCTTCCTCTATATCATAAACCTTCTGGTGCCCAGTAGCTTTCTGATGGTCATTGATGCCCTCAGCTTCTTCCTGCCTGCAGAAAGCGAGAACCGTGCCCCATTCAAGATGACCCTTCTGCTGGGCTACAATGTCTTCCTGCTCATGATGAATGACTTACTCCCGGACACTGGCACCCCCCTCATCAGTATGGCCCCTTCCTCTTTCAGGAGAATAAAAGCAAGGTTGGGGGAACGAGGTGGGGAGAGAGACTAGTGGAACCAGTTCAGCGTGAAAAGGAATCTTTAAAAAGGGTACTTTAAGAATATAGGAAACAAGAAGTCCTGGGACTTGCCACTGGCCCTCACATAGGCTTGCCTTCCCTCCAGGTGTCTACTTTGCCCTGTGTCTCTCCCTAATGGTGCTCAGCCTGCTGGAGACCGTTTTCATCACCTACCTACTGCACCTGGTCACCACCCAGCCCCCACCCATGCCCCGGTGGCTCTATTCTCTGCTTCTGCACTGCACCAGCCCAAGGGAACGCTGTCTCACTGCACCCCAGAAGGGAAACAAGGGCCTGCGTCTCACTCCCATCCAACTGCCTGGTAATGAAGTCAGCACTGCCCTCACTTCCTCTTGCAACACCTCTACTTCTCTGCTCTTGCCTCCTTCCCTGTTCCTCTCCATCCTCAAATGACCTTTGCAGCCCATGTCTGGGTCTCTGTCTCTCCTTAGGTCTGAAGGAGCCCATGGAGTTGGTGGGGAAGGTGCCAGGTCCCCGAGAGGCAGAGTTAAATGGGCTCCGTGAGTCAACAAGGACCCGACAGGAAGATGAGGCTCAAAAGCAGCACTTGGTCAGCCTGTGGGTGCAGTTTAGCTACATGATGGACGCCCTGCTGTTCCGCCTCTACCTGCTCTTCATGGTCACCTCCATCATCACGGTCATGGTCCTCTGGAGCACCTAGGCAGATGCCCATCTGCAAGCTCCAGCCTGGAGCTTCTCTTGCTTCTGGACACCAGCGAGGCTCTCAGGCCCATCCAAATCCCAGCCTCACCTTATTTTTAATCTAGTCCTTCTGTGCAGTCAGGCCAGACCTGGGTGGTTTCCTATACCCTCCCAGAGTTGGGTCCTTTCTCCTGCACGCCATCAACCCCCCTCAGCCTTCCCATAAGTCTTGCCTACCTGACTCCTCAGGAATACTTCGTTGATTGAATCACCCCAATAAACCTCTTTGCAGAAAGCACTGGTTCTTCCCTGAATTATATTATAGTATAAAAAAAATCTTGGGATTAAGAGTCTTCTTGAAGAAACTTCTCATTACAAAAATAGTGTTTTTCTTCTCTCTCTCTCTCTCTCTCTCTCTCTCTCTCTCTCTCTCTCTTTCTCTCCTATATCAGACAACATATGGAAGTAGAAGAAGGGAGAGAAGAGACCAAATTTATTACAATGAATTATAATAGAAGAGGAATTAACCTCCTAAATCCATTTATCCTGGATTTAAACTTCAGAAATTAATAATGTGCTAGAACCAGGCATCTCTTGCTTGAAGTGAGAAGCCTTTTGTCACAACCTGACATATGAGTCATTCATCATTAAGCACTTAGAGTGCTAACATAATCCCAAATTAACGTTAACTGTGCTGCAATGAGTTGATCTGCCCTTAATCATGCTGAAAAAAAAAAAAAAAAAAAAAGAACATTAGGCCAAGAAAAGCACATTTGAAAATGGCATCTGCTTTATTTGGGAGTTACGCAAATGAGCTGGAAAATTTCCCTACCTAGCACTTGCCTTATGATTTTGAGAGTTTTTGTGTATTGGCCATCTCTCCCACTAGCTGCCTGGGAAAGTAGAGACCCCACTGTGTCGCTGTACATGAGAGCTGTGGCATGATTTGATGGACACCCCAGGTTCAGAAAAGGACAGATTTGAGAGCAACTTAATTACAACTCAAACATGATCTTTTCTTTCTACAACCATTTCTTGTCCTTTCTTTCGTTTATTCTATTCTCTATCTGAAGCCTAAATTTCCCAGGTCACAACCAGCTAGGAGTAAAAAGAGAGTCATAATATTGTTCACTAAACAGTGTTTTCCTGGCTCCTCCTCTTCACTATTCTTCCTCAAACGCCTTGGGCTCCCTCCAGTCACCGTAGATGACCAGAAGTGGCAAGGATGCCTACGTCCACTAGAAGTGCTGTTGTGGTGGTGTGGGCCTATGGTCCTACCCCAGTGTTCTCTGCAGGAGCCTCTGCCCTCCCCAGCCCAAGCCACTAGAGGGCTGAATCCTGTAGTGCAGATATTCCCAGCTGGATGCTGAGTTGCCAGGAACAGCTGTTACTTGCTCTTGCCTTGCAGTCCCCTCCTGCAGGCAGAAGTCCATGGGAATTGGAGTATGGAGGCAGAAATACTCTGCTGTATTCCAAATCGCTCCTTTCACTCAAGCTCCTGGTCTTCCCTTAAACTTGTATCCCTTAATTCCCCCTTTTCCCCTCTCTGCATTGTTTTTCCAAGAAGGTGTTTGGCTCCTCAGTTTCCAGAACCTTGTCAAGTATTCCCCTGACCATCACCAGTCCTCCAGGCATGACCAAGGCCCAGTGCATACAATCTAGGCTCAAATCAGGAGTCTTGACATTCACCTACATAAATTAGTCTACCTGTGATTATTTTGGCACTTCCTCAACTCATAGCTTTCTACAAAGTGGGCCTTTAGAAAGGACGCAGTATAGTAATACTAGTCACCAACATTTATTAAGTTATTAATATGTGGCATTTAATCCTTACAGTTACCCTATGAAATGAGTACTACAGATCCACAAACCCTTAGAGCCAAATGTTTTGGAGTTCAAATACTTTCAGATTTTAAAAAGGTAACAACTGTGCATGTGCTGTATATCCCAAACACCCAAGTAGGATATGGTACAGCATCCTATAATCCAACATTAATATTTCTGCAGTGAAGGGGCGGGCTGGTGTGCCTCAGTGGTTGAGTTTTAACCTATGAACCCGGAGGTCACGGTTCTATTCCGTTAGGGCATATGCCCGAGTTGTGGGCTCCATCCCCAGTAGGAGGCGAGTAAGAGGCAGCCAATCAATGATTTTCTCTCATCATTGATGTTTTTCTCTCTCTTCCTCTCCCTCTCCCTCTCCCTTCCTCTCTAATTGATGTTTCTCTCTCTCGCCTTCTCCCTCTCCCTTCCTCTCTAAAATCAATAAAAACATATTTTAAAAAAATATCCTTGGGTGAGGATTAACAAAACAACAACAACAAAAATCATTGGCAAAAGACCTGAATAGACATTTCTCCAAAGAGGACATACAATTGGTCAAGAGACATATGAAAACATGCTCAAAGTCTCTAATCATTGAAGAAATGCAAATTAAAACCACAATGAGATACCACCTCACACCTGTCAGAATGGCTATCATTTTAAAAATCAACAAACAACACATGCTGGCAAGGATGTGGAGAAAAGGGAACACTAGTTCATTGCTGGTGGGAATGCAGACTGGTGCAGCCACTATGGAAAACAGTATGGAGTTTCCTCAAAAAATTAAAAATGGAACTCCCATTTGACCCAGTGATCCCACTTCTGGGAGTATATCCTAAAAACTCCAAAACACCAATCAGAAAGAATATATGCACCCCTATGTTCATAGCAGCATTATTTATGATAGCTAATATTGGAAACAGACCAGGTGCCCATCAGTAGATGAATGTATAAAAAAGCTGTGGAACATTTACACTATGGAATACTATGCAGCTGTAAAAAAAAAAGAGGGTTCTCTTACCCTTTGGGACAGCATGGATGGACCTGGAAAATATTATATTAAGTGAAATAAGCCAAACTGAGAAAGACAAATATCACATGACCTCACTTATTTGTGGAATCTAGTGAACAAAATCAATTGTCCAACAAAATAAGACATTAGGGCATGACGCATGGAGGCATGGAACAGACTGACATACCTTGATGTGAGGTTGAGGGGATGAGAAGAGATAAACCACAAAACTTATATACTTATATGCATAGCCCACAGACCTGGGGGCAGGTATGGACTGGGAGGAGGGGGAAAGGGGGGGGGGAATGGGAGGTATCTGTAATACTACCAACAATAAAATATTTTTTTATTAATTTCAAAGAAGAAGGGAGAGGGAGAGAGAGATAGAAATATCAACGATGAGAGAGAATCACTGATTGGCTGCCTCCTGCATGCCCCACACTAGGGATTGAGCCCGAAACCCAAGCATGTGCCCTGACCGGGAATTGAACTGTGACCTCCTGGTTCATAGGTCGATGCTCAACCACTGGGCTACGCTGGCTGGGCAGCAATAAAATATTTCTTATAAATCACTGGTAAGTGTACAGAAACTAGAAAGCCAAATGTGACACACTAAAGAACATCTATTTATCATGCAGGCTGTCACCTAAAGAGCAAAATTGACTTCTAGGTGGGAGGTAATAGACATAAAGAATTACAGACTTTATAGTTCAATCCTCTCATTTTTTTAGATGAGAAAAATGAAGTGGAGAAAAGTAAAATGACAAATAATGGGTTGCCATACTTAAAGAGAATCTGGGATCAGAGGTTGGGACTGTCAACATGGCAGCCACAGATGAGTGCTTGTCTATGGGACTCTTTTCCCAGGTGCCTTTCAAGAGTTTCATGACCCTCCGTCTCTCCTGCTTCAGGCACCATAGCCAGTCTGACCTCAACTATTACCCCATCCTGCAGGACGTTTTGGCTGCCTCCTGGGCTCCTAACTCCTGAGCCCTGGCCAACAGTATCTGCATGTGATTGCCATCCATTTGGGCTGCAAAACAATGACTCTCACTTCCCCCATTCACCAACTAATTCTGCCCTTGCCACTTTACAACCTGATTCCCCAGGGTCTCAGATGAATGGAGCCACCAGAAGGCCATGCATTGTGATCCCTCCCCCTGGCCCCACTACCACCTTAGAATAAGCTAAAGAGAAAGTTGTTCCTGTCTGTGACTTGCAAAAGTATAGCTCCTGTCCCCACTGTTTAACTTTGGGTTCAGGTATTGTCTAGGCCTGGGGATTTCATTGGGAAACCTGAGGGTCTACTGATTCAGTCCATCAGACTTCCCAGCTATAGAGTAATGAAAAGAGCAAGGAAAGAGCAATGGAATCAGATTGACCTGGGTTTGAATCTGGATTCTACCAATTCCCACATGCGTGGACATTGAGCAAGATTACTTGACCTCTTTGTACCTGTTTCCTAATCTGCAAAATGGGAGTAATAGTGCTGACCTCTCAAAGCAGTTGTGAGGCTATGAGTACTATAAATAAAATGCCCCTAACATAGTATAGAGCACATGGCACAAGCTCAATAAATGGTAGCTCTGGTTAAGCTATTCTGAGCCTGCTTTTTACTGGAAACTTAGAGGGAGCAGACAGAAAGAAAATGCTGAGCCCTGGCTCCTGCCCTCTGGATCCTACCTGCTTCAGACTCCTGTGCTTCTGCCAGCCCCCACCTCCACCTACCCGCACCCAGGATGGAGGCCCACACCTCAGCCACACCGTGGGAACAACAAGTGACTTCTCTGATATGGCCTCAGGACTCCCCTGAGGTTCCCAACTACCTTTCTTACATCTGTCCAAGGTGGCTGTGTCTTTCCGCATCCATGGTGAACTGACAACCAGGTATTTGACATTTATTGACTGCACACCACTGTATGCCACACACTGAGGGAGGGTGGGGGTGGAACAAAATATGCTTTCTGCTCTCAGTGAAGTTACAGAGCAAGAGGGGAGGTGCACATGTAAAGAGATGTTTCCAATAGAAGGATCACAACAGATTTCAGCAGTGTGTGTGTGTGTGTGTGTGTGTGTGTGTGTGTGTGAGAGAGAGAGAGAGAGAGAGAGAGAGAGAGAGAGAGAGAGAGGTATTCACAGATGACTAGAAGCTTGAGTTGAGCTGAATCTTTAAGAATTTATTAGTGGAACAAGTGATCAATGGTAGAAGATATATTTTAGGTTGAGGGAACATGTAGGAGTAAAATCACATATTGAGTATTGGGGTGCTATGTAATACGCAGTGTTTTTCCATGTTAGTCCAAGGCCCATGAGCATTCGAATCAGCTGTGGATCTAGTTAAAAATGTAAATTCTTGATCACTACTGCCTGCAATTCTGATATGGGGTGAAGATTCTGATTTAGGGCCAAAGGGGTGAGGGTCAGATGTGTAAACTAATCCTTATACATTTTAAAGATAAGAACAATCCCTTTTTTCTTTTTTAAAGAACAATTCCTTTAGAATATAAAATCCAAGGCAAAAATGATTGAAAGAGCGGTGGGAGTTAAGTCACAAAGAGCCTTTTAGTCATGCAGAGGAGCTAGATTTCATCCTGTGGGCCAGTGGTTTTCTGAGTGTGGTCCAGGACATGGAGCCACAGCATCACCCAGAAATCGGTTGGAAATACAAATTTTCAGCCCAGGTGTTCTTAACATAACTCTAAAGACAATGGAAACCATGGAAAGATTTCAAACACAAGAAGGATACAGTCCCATCTGCATTTCAAACAAATCACACAGGCTGCACAGTAGAGGCTAATTTAGGAGAAGCCAGACTGGGAGTGAAATCACTAAGGAGGTGACCAGGTGTGAAGCCAGAGGGCGCTGATGGTACCACATAGTTTCTAGAGAGATTTTTTTTTTTTTTTCACATAAAAGTTTAGCTTATTAATCCTCTCATGAAAAATCTGCACAGTCACCACAGATAAAGTCACTGAAGAATCTTTACTCCTTCTGTTGTTCAATCTCCAGCTCACTTTTTGCAGCACCAACACTGGCCGTTACAGTCCCCTGACTTTCTTCATTCTGTTCTTGCATTCCTTTCTCTCTTTTCTTGAGGTCTTCTTCTTCTCATATAGGCCATGTCTTGCAAGTGTACGTTTGGGTTCATTTTTCTTTGCGTAATCCAAGGAATCATAAATCATGCCAAAGCCAGTGGTCTTGCCACCACCAAAGTGGGTTCTGAATCCAAACACAAAGATGACATCTCGTATGGTCTTATACATTTTGGCTGGTTTTTCCCGAATTTCTGTCTTGGGTACTGTTGCCTTCCCAGGGTGAAGGACATCAATGACCATTTGCTCCTGCTGAAGTAGTCTGTTGGTCATGAACTTCTTGGTCCGGATAGTTATTGTGTCATTCATGATGAAGGTTGATCTTCAAGCAGCCAGGGAGGAAAAGAGAGCCACTCTTCCTTGGCCAATCATATCAACGCGTACAGAACGAGAGATTCTTTACTTTGGCTTTCTACACTCCTGGGAAGGCTGGCTTATGCTGCACGAGGATGAAGGATATGCTTTCCCAGGTGGGGGTGCCTATTGCTGAGCTGCAACTGGAGTGAAGGAAACCCCAGGGGAAAACAAAGATTCCTAGGAAACCCCCACCCCCTAGGCTGATGGTATCCTCCAATACTAGTAGATCTAAGACTGCTCCCAAACATGAAGGACTCAGAAACCCAGCCGTGTTCTCAGCACTAACTCAAACCACTGCCGACTTCCCTTAACCCCTGAAGGCATGCCCAGTGCTCTGTGCCCAGCCTCTGGCCCCTCTGCAGCTCCGAGGTTCTTTCTGCTCAGACACCCTGGGTAGCCCTCAGCCAGAACAAGATGTGTGCCCTGGGCGAGGACAATACCCATCTGGTGCCTCCACAGGGCCTACGTAACTGAACAAGATGACACTTGCCCACCTCTCAGAGGGGAGCAAGCTCTCAAGCCTACTTCCACAGACCCTGCTGGCTGGCCTGGACGCTGGACCCCTGCCTCTGGATCTCAGACACCATAGCTCTGGGCCAGAGCAAAGGCGGTGCCGGCAGCCAGGGGAAGGAAGGCCCATTCTTGCACGAATCTTTGTGCATCAGGCCTCTAGTCCTATAATCATTTGGGATAAAGAAAGGTGTTAAATCCCTAGGAATCCAAGTTGCCAGTGGTCTCAACAGTGGGCAATTTTACCCCCAGCTGGACCTTTGGCAATATTTGCAGACATTATTAATGGTTGCAACTGGGATAGGGGGATGTTACTAGCATCTGGCGAGCCAGAGATGCTGCTAAACATTCTACAATCCTAGGACAGCACCCCAAACAAAGAATTATGCAGCCCAGATGTCAATAGTACCACGGATGGGAATCTCTGTCTGGGCAATCCCAGGCTCACAGGAGTCCTTAACTGGCCCCAGATTTGCCCAAGGAGGCAGTTAAAGTCCAAATTCAAAGCCTCTGTCTACAGCTGTCCCAGGTGAGTGCCTAAGAATCCTAGAGATATGTGAACCCAAGATGGAGACTCCTAAAATGCCCAGAGAAAGCAGGGAGTATGGAGGAAGTCCCTGGCCCTTGCACAATGACCCCCGAATCAGCTAAGAGTTTCTTCTTCTTTTTTTTTTTAATATATTTTATTGATTTTAGAGAGGAAGGGAGAGGGAGAGAGATATAGAAACATCAATGATGAGAGAGAATCATTGATTGGCTGCTTCCTGCACGCCCCCTACTGGGTATCGAGCCTGCAACCCAGGCATGTGCCCTTGGCAGAAATCGAACCTGGGACCTTTCAGTCCGCAGGCTGATGCTCTATCCATTGAGCCAAACCAGCTAGGGCCAGCTAAGAGTTTCTGAACCACCTCCTAATTCCAGGTCACCATGAAAGCCCACAGCTTGGCTTAGGACAGACATGTGCTTGGAGCTAAAATGGGAATTTTAGGGACTCCCCAGGATATTCCTGGGAATGTAGGGTAAAGCTATTCCTAATGGCCTTAGAAAATGATAACCCAGCTACTGAAGCCCTGTCTAAATATCAGAGAGCCGACTGGAGAAGGAAAGGAGGAGGCAGGCACACCCAGGAGGAATGTCCAAAGCACATTTGTAACAAGGAACTCTGTCCTGGGATGAACTCTGAGAGCAGGCTTTCCAAACAAGCATTCCAGGTGCTTAACTATTTGACTGAGACAGAGGGCTGGCCAGTGGGGAAGTACATCGTACATCCAAAGAACTCTGAAGGTAGAAAGAGACCCCATGTCCATGCGGAGACTTATATGGCTTGTTATACACTGTAAGCATTAGAAAACCTGCAACCCTGGTTATTTTAAGTACTACCATTTTTATTGCCTTACTTGAATATAGTCTCTCACTCATCATCTTAGATGTTTCTTATAAAAGACTAGAGGCCCGGTACATGAAAATTCATGCACTGGAGGGGGGGTCCCTCAGCTCGGCCTGACTCCTCTCACAGTCCGGGAGCCCTCAGGGGTGGGAGGCGACCCAGCGATCAGGGGAAGGCAATGCCCCCATCAAACCTCTGCTGCTGCCACTGCCAGCAGCGCAAGCTTTGGCCGGCCCCGGTTACCTGATCCTAGGGCGGCACTGGGCAGCTGGGCAGCCAACATCCGAGGCTTGCCTGCGCCTCGGGCTGGCCCTGGGCAGCTGGGGACTGAGGGCGGGTCCGGCCGCACCGTGTGCCTGCCGCCCCCCTGGCTGGGCTGAAAGGACTGTGGGACTCTGGCGGGGCTGAGGGGACTGGGCGCTGCCATCTTGTGGCTATGGGTGCCGCCAGCTTTGTGACGGCATGATGGTCAATTTGCATATTCCCTCTTTATTAGATAGGATGATCAATTAATTGGGTGTTCATTTTTTCTTGTTAATGATAAGATTTATTTTTCCTCAAATTTACTGTGTTTTAAAATATGTTCAGAAAATATAAGGTCAATCGCCATCTATTTCCTTGGCTATATTGCTTTTACTGCATACTCCTGCCTAATATCTGTGCTATAGGATTGTTGGGAGGCATACATAAAATAAGGTAGGTAAGAAAGACATCACAATGCCTGGCATACTAATGATAACTAACATTGAGTACCTTACCAGGTACTCAATGTTAGTTATCATTACTACCACCAGCAGCAGTATTACCTGAGATTTCCAGATCCCAGAGTTGCAACTCTGACTCCCCAGGTAGGATAAATCCATGCCTGACTACTTTATTTCTTCTGCCCCTATCATCTCCATCCCCTGGCAGCTAAATTTACTTTAGAATCCAACCCATAGACTTCGGTGCAGTTTTTCAGCCAACCTTGATAAAAACAAGATATACATCAACCATCTTCAGCCACTTTCAGCAGGGCTTGATGCTAACCTTCCTTTCCTGGATCCAAAATCTGGTAGCCTAGCCTACCTGCAGAACTCAAGCACCCCTTAAAAGTCTTTCACTCTTGCCTACCTGGTGTGGCTCAGCCGTTGAGGTCATGGTTCCATTCCTGATCTGGGCACATACCAGGTTTTGTGTCTGATCCCCAGTAGGGGGCGTGCAGGAGGCAGCTGATGGATGATGTTTCTATCTCTCTATCCCTTTCCCTTCCTCTCTGTCTAAAAATCATTAAAAACATATTTTTTTAAAAATAGTGTTGAGTGCAAACTGTAATAGAAAAACAAATAAAATAATTTTTAAGAAGTTCTCTCTTAGCCAGTCCAGAAGTCCTATGTGCCACGTGTATGTGTCCATGTGGATACAGACATAGCAGGGCTTTGGTCCTACATGACACGATGGCCCAATCTTTTGACCAAGTTTCTAAGGAAGGAAAGAAATGATGTATAGAGTTTGTGGGCTGAAAGACTGCACATATGGCAAATCTCAAGTGGAAGATATTACAGCCCTCTCTCCTGTACTTTCCTATTCTGGGCCCCTAAGTCATTCCTACCTTCCTCAGCACTATCTACTTAGGGCTGTCATGATCTCTCATTCTGAACAGAGTTTCTTTTGTATTCTAAAAGAAACTTTACCCTTCTGCAAGAAAAAAATTTCCAAGTCTTTCTGGAAATGTAACTAATGTAACATAACAATGCTTCAATTCACTCTTTCGGTGTCTGATTGTTTTTTATAGAGGTGTGACATAAGATATAATATCGATACATGCCATTAATATGGATGTTATCTGAGATTACTAGTTTATATTAATGTATAACACTATTGACAACATAAAACATTAAAAGCAGTTCTGCTATCTGCTAATTTTATGACTTCTATTATCATGTAATTAATGCATAGAGTTAAAAAATGTATTCGGGACATTGATTTGGGGGAGAATGAATCAGGGAGGCAGAGAGATTGGAAAGAGAAAATCTAGATAAGGGGTGTTGGGAAAATATAAACAATAGATAATGAAGATATGAGTCAAAATTGTAATTTGGTATTTGCAATTAAACCTAGTGAATACATAACCAAATCCTTAAATATTGTCACCTTTCCAAATCTGCAGATTATTTGGTCTTACAAGAACATAATTCTTATCTCCCCAGCCCACACTCCTCACTAAGGCACGTTATTTTGTTACTGATCTCAGCACAGAGTAGCCAAACAGGCCCTTCTCCCTTAGTTTTGGCCCAACTTCCTCCCTGCCTGGAGCCCGGAAGGCATACCTGGATAAGGGCAAAGCAGAACGCTTTGCTGTGACCTCTCTGGGCACAGCCTCTCACCAGGGAGTGGTCACCTCTCATGAGCAGTATTCAAAACCAGGATCCAAGGTGTGGTCTGAGCTCCTATAAGCCCAAGGGATTTGGGAGCTCCTGGTGAGTCCCCAGAGAAGAGTCCAGAAGAGAAAGATGGAAGGGGAGTGGCCCTCTGGGGGGGAACTCCTCCTCTACCTCACTGTCAGCCTTCTGCTTCAAGGTAAGACGGGGCAAGAACAGGGAAGACCAGAGTGTGGTTCTGAAGGACATCTAGAGATTCCCCTCTAGTACTTGGAGGACATTCAGAATTAAGATGTTAAATATTTCTTCCATAATGTCTGTGTCTTGATTTCCTTTTGGTGACAGATAGAAAGACATTCCACCAATCAGGGCATGCAGCCTTCCTCTATTCCTACCTGCATAGGGACCTACCAAACTGTCCCATTCACCACCTCTCCAATTCCACCTTTCCACTGACCCCAGTGCTCCTTCCACCACGTGTCATCCCACTCTCCTATATCTTTTTCCTTTGATATGGGATCTATGAAAAGAGCAGACGCTAATTGTAAACATGCCCTGAAGGAGTAAGTGAAACATCAAGGGAAGGTGGAGAACAATCTGAGGCAAAAGGAAGTGGATACTTTGCTTCCCCAGGGGAATATTTGTTCCAAGTCAGGGTACACCGCTTCAACAGTATGGAAAGAAATGGAGATGAAGAGGAGCAGGCAGAGAAAAAGAACAAAGAAAGATGAAAATGGGGCAAAGATTCTGCTCAGGTACTCCCTGGCCATGGCCTAGAGACAACACCACACAGGCCTCACTATGTGATCCGCATAAAGTATATGCTCAGTGGTATCACCTAATAATTCCAATGCTGGAAATAAACCCCAACATATCTGGGATCACTAAATCTGAGATAAGCAACATAAAAATGCATGGCACCAAGGTAAACATCCATTCAGAATACCTACTACATATTTCCCACATCCACCTAGTAAGTGCTGTTGTTTGTTTCTCTTATCTTTTGATACATCTGTTCTTGCAGAAGTCCCTGAGGAAGACAATGCAAAAGAGAAATACATCAGAGCAGACTAACTACCCATTTTAGGGCAGTGCTCAGCGGTCTATTTGGTGGGCCCAAGAGCCCAAGAGCCTTGTGATGGGTCCCCTAAAAAGATGGTTTGCATATAGGTTTGGGCAGGTTTTGCATGAGGATGAAACAATGGGAATGAGGAGAAAGCCCTGACTCAGCTCACCACATAGACTTCCACCATTTGCCTACCAGACCAGCTCATCCTCCCACCCTGGCAGGAAGGGCTTTGGCCTTGGGTGGTTTTGGTACAGGAAGGAGGGTTCACCTGCTCCTCCCAGTGTGTCCCCTGCTTTCTCTCTCTGCAAAGAGGCTCCAGCCCTGGCCATGGAGACCCTCTCTCACTGAGTCTCTGCTCTCTACAGGGAGAGCCAACACTTTCACCATCAATTGCTCAGGGTTTGACCAGCATGGGGTGGATCCTGCTGCCTTCCAAGCAGTGTTTGACAGAAAGGCCTTCCGTCCAGTCATCAACTACAGCATCCCCACTCATGTCAACATCTCCTTCACCCTGTCTGCCATCCTGGAAGTGGTGAGACCTGGTCCCCACTTTCCATAGCTTCTAATAGGGAACAAGGATCCTCTGTCCTGTCGACCCAGCATTGTACTGGTCTAGTGTGGACAATAGGTACTCTGAATGGATTTCATATAAATAGAGGGGTTCCCTATGGGATGGGGAAACATAAAGAAGAAAGCTGCAGTGGTAAGCTGCATTTTTTCCAGGACTGATTTGTCCGTGAGTCCTGTTCTTTCTGAATGCTCTAAAAGGAAGTGATCTGTGTGTTGATTAAAACCTGAATGGTACCTAGATACAAGAGGAGGCAAGTAAGGAAAAGACAGTCCAATATTTAGAACTATGCCTGGCCCAATACATTAGTCAATATTATTAAGACTATGACCTGGGAGCAGGGCAAGTCTTTTTTGCACTAATGCACTAATGGTCCTGGGTGGGAATTTCTTCACCAGGATCCACATCTCCAGCTTCTGACGTCATTCCTGTGGATTGATTTGGTAAGGCAGATTCAACTATCCCCTTCCCACTTCCATTTATAAGGGATTTTTGAGGAGTTACTTTAAGGTTTTCCAGTCCAAACCTATAGCCAATGTATAAATCTTTCTGAGACCAAATAACTCCATTTAGAACAGTGGGGACACAAATCTCCCTGAGCATCTTAGGAAGGTAGAAATGGTGACCCAAGAAAATGGCCAAGAGGTTGTAAGCCAATCTATTGGTGTGTTCCTGGGTCTAAGTGATATTAGGCTATATTTAAAGACTGCCTGGAAAAAAGGCCATTGTGGGGTATTTTGCCAATGACAGCTGGCTAGATAAAGGAGGGGGTAGGATGTGGTCATTAGGGACATGAGTGGTGTTAGAGGATCAGAGTTTAAAGAAGAATGGGAGAGGCTGATTGGACCTCTGTCTCCCACTGCCCTGCCTGTAGATATGGGACAATCCTTTCATCAGCTGGAACCCAGAAGAGTGTGTCAATGTCAATAAACTAACTGTATCAGCAGAAAACCTGTGGCTTCCAGATATCTTCATTGTGGAATCGTGCGTATCTGGGCTGTACGAAGCCCATCTGAAAAGAACAGCCTAGGACAGTGATGGGCAACCTTTTGAGCTTGGTGTGTCAAACTTCGCCAAAAAACTGAGCGTAACTCGGGTAGTGTGTCACTTTGAGGAAAAAAACATTATTTCGCAAATGTTTCATCCTCAGGAGCAGCAAATGTTTCATCCTCAGCATGTGGCCGCCTCAGCGGCCGCGTGTCATCAGAAATGGCTACGCGTGTCAGTGCTGACACGCGTGTCATAGGTTCGCCATCACTGGCCTGGGATCAAGTGCAGGGCACAGGGACACCATAAGATTCAGACAGGGGCACAGCCTCAATTCACTGACTCCCACAAAACACATGAGGAGTAGCATAGGCGACATAGAGGGACATTAGAGAAAGAACCCAAAAGGAGAGCACAGTAGGGGAAGACCTGGGAAGAAAGGGAGACACAGGCTGATTCAGGCACCCATAGCACCCACCTCTCCTCCTCTCGAAAACAGCATGGATGTGGATCGGGCACCTCCAGGTCTCTCTGCATATGTCAGCAGTGACGGTCGGATAAAGTACGATAGGCCAGTGCGGGTGACCAGCATCTGTAACCTGGACATCTTCTACTTCCCTTTTGACCAACAGAACTGCACCTTCACCTTCATTTCCTTCCTCTACACAGGTGAGTGAGACACGTTTTGGCAGCTTCTTTAGATTCACAGGAAGACAATAAGTGGTGTAGGTATTATGAGGGAAAGTTTTAGACCAGTGTTTCTCAACTCTGGCTGCCCATTAAAGCTTTTAAAAATAGCAATAACTATACAACACCCTCGAGCAGTGATGGGCAACCTTTTGAGCTTGGTGTGTCAAACTTCGCCAAAAAACTGAGCATAACTCGGGTAGTGTGTCACTTTGAGGAAAAAACTAACTCCAAGACTCTAGTCGCAAATGTTTCATCCTCAGGAGCAGCACATGTTTCATCCTCGGCATGCGGCCGCGTGTCATCAGAAATGGCTACACGTGTCAGTGCTGAGACACGTGTCATAGGTTCGCCATCACTGGCCTAGAGTGTATCTTTCTGAGACCAAATAACTCCATTTAGAACAATTTCATTGTTTCAAGTGGGGCCCAGATGCTCTTAACTTTTAAGATATATTTTTATTGATTTCAGAGAGGAAGGGAGAAGGAGAGAGAGAGATAGAAACATCAATGATGAGAGAATCATTGATCAGCTGCCTCCTGCATGCCCCCTACTGGGGATCGAACCCCAACCCAGACATAGACCCTGACAGGGAATCGAACTATTACCTCCTGGTTCATAGGTCAACACTCAACCACTGAGCCACACCCACTAGGCGGTACTGTGATTTTTTATGTATCTCCCCAGGTTTTGCTGGTGTGCAGAGTTAAGAATTACTGCTTTCATTCCTCAATAAACTATTTTCTTAAAAGCGACCAAACTACTCCTTTAGTCTTAAATGGCCTTTGCACCATATCTGACCCTGAGCTACTGAACCTCTATAATTTTTAACTCAACCCTTTTAACTTTAATAGCTAACACACTTAACCCACTAAATCAATTTAACTGAATGCCACCAGGTATCATGTGGCAGATTTGAATACATCAATCATTAAGTGGGCATACAGGTAATGATAAAAATGTTGAGCTGTTCATGATTGATTCCACTAAAACAGCACCATACAACTGGGGAATTGAGAAGGAAAATGGGAATGGCTCTCGTTTGAGTCACATCCAAAATTCCCATAACAATTTTGACTCATCCTTGTTTTCAACAACAACAAAATCAGTGCTACAGCACACACATATGAATTGCTGGTCCTAGAACCCACTTCTGAAAAAGCCTGATGCCCTGCTTTTAAAAAGACAAAGAGGAAAATTTGTTGAGGAAACTCAATGGGGGAGGAATTGAATTTTGTGGGCAGGAGGCTTAGGAACTTGTGGACTGAGCTGCCCTGACCCCCTTGCAGTGGACAGCATGCTTCTGGGCATGGACAAGGAAGTGTGGGAGATAACAGATACGTCTCGTGACATCATTCAGACCCAGGGAGAGTGGGAGCTCCTGGGCATCAACAAGGCCACCCTAAAGATGTTGGTGGGCAGCAACGTGTATGACCAGATCAAGTTCTATGTAAGTCCAGGAATCACTCTTTGACTTCCTATCCCAATTGCTCTGTGATTTTTCTCTTGATCCAAGGCTTTTTGAGGTATAAAAAGAAGCTTTAGGGGGCTAAGCACCTGCTCCCCACTCCAACCTATACCCTAATGGTCCTAAAGAAGGATCCCCAAGAACCTCTGCCTTGCAGAGAGGAGGAGCAGCTGGGCTCCCACCTCAATGGAAAAGCCACCATCTGATGGTGCAAAGGGCCCTACTTTTCCCTAAACATCTAGAGCTGTGTTCCCAGCAGGTTGGACACAAATGAAAATTAGAAGACAAATTGGGGGCATTTCTGTAGAAGGGCCTGTGTTACTTAAAGAGATCATCCCATAACTAGCCAAACAGCACATCAGCAAAGATTAGAGTCAAATAGACAATTGAGCCTTTAGCATCAATTTAATTGCCGCATTCTCCACACTGTCTCCTCCCCACCAGGTGGCCATCAGGCGCAGACCCAGACTCTATGTCATAAACCTTCTGGTGCCCAGTGGCTTTCTGATTGCCATTGATGCCCTCAGCTTCTTCCTGCCTGCAGAAAGCGAGAGTCGTGCCCCATTCAAGATAACCCTTCTGCTGGGCTACAACGTCTTCCTGCTCCTGATGAATGACTTACTCCCTGCCAGTGGCACCCCCCTCATCAGTATGGCCCCTCCCATTTCCTGGGGAAGAGAAGGCAGCAGAGGACAGAGAGGGGAGCCTGGAGAACTGGCTGCCTCTCCACTTAAGGAGGAAAGGGGTTCTGGGGAAATATTGGATTTGGGGAAAGAGGCTTAAGAAAAGTGTAGAGATGATCCACCCTCGTTTAATTATAATTGCATTTGTCTTCAGGTGTCTACTTTGCTCTGTGTCTGTCTCTGATGGTGCTCAGCCTGCTGGAGACCATTTTCATCACCTACCTGCTGCACCTGGCCACCACCCAGCCCCCACCCATGCCCCGGTGGCTGCATTCCCTGCTTCTGCACTGCACCAGCCCAATGAAATGCTGTCCCACTGCATCCCAGAAGGGAAACAAGGGTCTGGGTCTCGCCCCTGCCAACCTGCCTGGTAAGGAAGTCAGCACTGCCCACACTTTCTCCTCCAACACCTTCATTGCTCTGCTTCAGCCTCCTCCCCTACCCCTCCCTCCCAGTTGACCTTCACAGCCCATGGTTGAGTCTTTTTCTCTCTGTAGGTCTGAAGGAGCCTGTGGAGTTGGTGGAGAAGGTGCCAGGTCCCCAAGAGGCAGAGTTAAATGGGTGCCCTGAGTCAACAAGGGGCCAACAGGAAGACAAGGCTCAGAAGCAGCACTTGGTCAGCCTGTGGGTACAGTTCAGCCACATGATGGATACCCTGCTGTTCCGCCTCTACCTGATTTTCATGGCCACCTTCATCATCTCGGTCATCATCCTCTGGAACACCTAGGCCGACATCCACATCCATCTCTCCCTGCAAACCACAGCTTGAGTTTCTCCTTGTATTAGGGCCAGCCAAACCGTGACCTCTTTCCTAATCTTAACCACTTCTCCAGTGACTACCATGTCCTCTTCTACATTCTCAAAACTTCAACACAGCCCTACCGAGTAGGTTCAGAACAGCCACGGTCCTCTCATGTTCCGTGGTCATCATTCCTGCACAAGTTTAGTGTCCCTCAGCCACACCTAACTTAACTCTGACTTCCTTATCAATCAAGGTCCAGGTCAGTGCAGTCTCTCCTTGATTGACTGACCCAATAAACAACTTTCCCAGGGAACACTGACCCCTCAGTACCTTTATGATAGGTCCACAAACTGGGGTGGAGAGTCCTCCTGCAGAAGTTTTGATACTTCACCCTAAACAGGTGTATTGTAATATTATTTAATTTTAAGTCTTTCAGACACTTTCAGAGTTTAAAATAATACAAAAGTAAAGTCTCATTTGCAAGAAATTACTATAAAATAGTTATAATTGCAAAATATTTCTTTCATCAATCATTTCCATTTCACTTTCCTTTACCTCTCTCATTTCTAAAATTGCTCTTTGAAATAAATAATGTGTCATTTTTTAAATTCTGACAGATTCCTCTGATTTCACAAAATCAAACAGAGAGGGCCTTCTGAATATACTTGCTTGGAAGAGGGCCAGAAAGACAGTTAAGGACCTCAATTAGAGTTCAAGTTAAATAAATTGTCATGCAGCCACATGATGGAATGCTTTGTAGCCATTTAAAGTAAGAATATAGATCTATGTTAATAAACATGGAAACAGGTCCATGGTTATAAAGTGGAGAAAACAAGTTACAAGACAGTATGTATACATTATTTCTGTAGGAAAAAAAAGCAGAGAAATGCAGGGGAAAAGGTATGTATGTCTAAACACCAAAACATGAGCAAACTTTGTGCTGGATAATGGGATTGGGATTATGAGGGATTGCTATTTTCTTTTATATATTTAACTATATTTTCTTAACTGTTTTCAATGAACAAATATTCTTTTTTACTATCAAAAATCTTATTTTAAATGTTTAATTTTTTATTTTTCAATTACAGTTGACATATAATATTATATTAGTTTCAGATGTACAACCTGGTGATTAGACATTTACATAATTTACAAAATAATCCCTCCAATATTTCCAGTAGCTACTTGACACCATACTAATTATTACTATATTATTGACTATATTCCCTGTGCTGTATTTTACATACCAATGACTGTTCTGTAACTACCAATTTGTACTTTTTAATCCCTTCACTTTTTCACCCATCTTCTCCAACCCCTCTCTCATCTGGCAATTATCAAAATGTGCTCTGTATCTATGAATCTGTCTCTGTTCTGCTTGTTCATGTATTTTGTTTTTTAGATTCCACATATAAGTGAAATCATATGGCATTTATCTTTTCCTGTCTGACTTATATCACTCAGCACAATACCCTCTAGGTCCATTTATGTTGCTGCAGATGGCAAGATTTCATTGTTTTTATTACTGCCTATCATTCAGAATCAAAGGACAGATAAAGAGCTTTCCAGACAAGAATAACTACGGAGTTCACCACCATCAAACTAGTATCACAAGAAATTTGAAAGTGTCTTCTTTAAGATAAAGAGTGTTGTAGTAAAATATAGAAATGTTTAAAAATGCTTAAAGAATGTCTAAAAACGTTAGGAAGGTTTTGAAATGTTTCCTTGTAACTTAAAGTGTGATATTAAGGACACATTCCCCACTGCCCTGGAGCATGTCTACCCCAGAGATAAGGATTTGAACTTCAATTACTGACTTAGAGTGACTTGCCAAGATAACCATCTGTGTGAGTGATGTACTCTCCCTAGATAACCACATGTAGCCCCTCGCCCTGTTTGAGATTAACATGTGTGCATTGACGTAATTCACTGGTAGCCACCTGAACTGCTGCGGGTACGGAACAGGCTTTAAAAATAGGTCCCAGCCAGCGGTGCTCGCCTGTCGAGACAGCCACAAAGGCACGTCCTTTTGTCAGTCCTGCCAGACGACAGAAGAACGGCTAGCACCTCCCGATCAGGACGCGACCGAGCTCTCGGGTGAGGAACGCCGGCCCCCTGCATCCGGACCAGCCCAGCCCAGCTGCCGGACCCCAGAGGACAGCACCACCGGCATCTCCATTAAGCCTATACCCGCAGCATCAGGAACTTGTGTGGGTAATAAAGTGCTGTGTGATTTGCATCTGCATATGTTTCATGTGGTGTAATTCCTCCGGCAGTTAATGGAATTATTTTGCGTATGCTTAAAATTTAAGTTAAAGCTTCTGGTCTTTTTGGTCCTAAGCCTGCCTTTGGTCCTGCTTGCGTAGAGTAGCCTCTTTGCTAGCAACTACTTGAATGTCCCAACTCCTGAACTGTTAACGTTTATCAAAAGGGGCCCCAGGTCCCTTCCCAGGATCTACTTGGGACAAAGAAGAAGAAAGATAAAAATATGAATAATAAAATGGCATGAAATACATATCTATCAACAATTAATTTAAATGCAAATAGATTAAATGCTTCAATCAAAAGACATGGTGACTGAATGTGTAACAATGGGAAATTGTAACCCACCCCACCATTCTTTTGACATTGTTTCAGTAAGTGCTGACTCTGACTAATATGTAAATTGTAGATAAGCAGCATGTTTGTATAAGAATACTAAGAACTAACTTCAGAAGATGCAGCCCCAACCTTCAGTCCAGGCGTCCTCAAACTACGGCCCGCGGGCCACATGCGGGTGTTTGTGCCGTTTTGATTTTTTACTTCAAAATAAGATATGTGCAGTGTGCATAGGAATTTGTTCATAGTTTTTTTTAAACTATAGTCCGGCCCTCCAACGGTCTGAGGGACAGTGAACTGGCCCCCTGTTTAAAAAGTTTGAGGACCCCTGCTTTTGTCATCCCAGTTCCAGGAGATTTACTGACCTTAAACCATAGAACCAGGATGATGAAGACCAGAATGATGCACACCAGACCATCACTTGACCAGTTTCAAGATCCTCATCAGAAAGAACTATGCTGGCCTGCATGTAGAGAACTTTTCAACCACCACCCCCCTTGATTTCTTTGTTCTGCTTTCCCTCTCCCTCCTTATAAAAGCCTCTGCTTGCACTGAGATGTTGAGATGGGCTTTGTGACAGCGTCCATCTTCTCAAGATGCCTGCATTTGAATAAACCTCTTTCCTTTTTCACCAGCATCTGTTTCACGAATTTGGTTTTTCTGGTGGCGGGCAGCCACACTTGGGTTCTGGTTACAAATGGGTAACAAAACAAGATCCTTACACATGGTGTCTACAAGAGACTCACTTTGGATCAAAAGACACACAGAGACTGGAAGTAAAGGATGGAAAAAGATATTTCATGAAAATGGAAATTGCCCATGCACCAAGAAGTTGCTGGTTCAATTCTGGGTCAGGACACATGCCTGGGCAGGACACAGCCAATCAATGTTTCTCTCTCTCTCTCTCCCCCCCCCCTCACCCTTCCTCTCTCTAAAAAATCAATAAAAACATATTTTTTTAAAAGAATAAGAAAATGGACGTGAAAAAAAAAGAAGCTATAGTAGCAATACTTATATCTGACAAATAGACTTTAAAACAAACACTATAACAAGAGACAAGAAAGAACCTAGCAATTCCACTTCTGGATATTTATCCAAAGAAACCCAAAGCACCATTTAAAAGACATAGACATTTAGCCGAAGCCGGTTTGGCTCAGTGGATGGAGCGTCGGTCTGCGGACTGGAAGGTCCCAGGTTCGATTCTGGTCAAGGGCATGTACATTGGTTGCGGGCACATCCCCCGGTGCGGGGTGTGCAGGAGGCAGCTGGTCGATGTCTCTCTCTCATCGATGTTTCTAGCTCTCTGTCCCTCTTCCTTCCTCTCTGTGAAAAATCAATAAAATATATTTAAAAATAAAAAAATTTTTTTTAATATATTTTATTGATTTTTACAGGGAGGAAGGGAGAGGGATAGAGAGCTAGAAACGTCGATGAGAGAGAAACATCGACCAGCTGCCTCCTGCACACCCCCTACTGGGGATGTGCCCGCAACCGAGGTACATGCCCTTGACCGGAATCGAACCTGGGACCTTCCAGTCCGCAGGCCGATGCTCTATCCACTGAGCCAAACCGGTTTCGGCTAAAAATAAAAATTTTTTTAAAAAAATAAAAGACATAGACATTAAAAAAAAAAAGACATATATATTCATCCGTTCATTGCAGCATTATTTGCAATAGCCACGATTTGGAAGCAACCTAAGTGTCCATCAGCAGATGAACAGATAAAGAAAAAGTGGTACATATATACAATGGAATAAAACCCCCTATTTTTTATTTTTAAATTTTTATTGTTGAAAGTATTACGTAGGCCATCCTTTTTTTCCTCACTAAACTCTTCCAACCCATTCCTGGTCTCCTCCCTATTTCTTTAAAAAAAGAATTCCCTATTTCTTTAAAAAAAGAATTCCCTACTTCACACCTTCATCAGCAGTTATTATCTGGGGAGAATTTTAACAGCTAGCTGGGAACAAGGCCTTGATGACAGATAGAAATTGAAAGGGGAAGTAAAAGAATACATATATATATATATATATATATATATATATATATGAATTATATTTCAATTAGATGAATACATTTCAGGGATTTATTTACATTTCTGCCTCCCCTAAGAGGATGTGCTTTTCTAAAGATCAGGTACAGGTCTCATTCTTTTTTATTTTTTTAATCCTCACCCGAAGAAGTGGTACATATATACAATGAAATAAATTGATTTTTAGAGAGAGTGGAAGACAGAGAGAAATATCAATGTGAGAGAAACACATCGATTGGTTGCCTCTTGCATGCACCCCGACCGGGGCCCAGGACTGGGGTGGAGCCTGCAACCAAGATACGTGCCCTTGACCGGAATGGAACCAGGACCCTTCAGTCCTCAGGCCAAGGCTCTATCCACTAAGCAAAACTGGCTGGGGCGCTCATCCATTTTTATAGCTCAGTATATGGCACCATGCTTAACACATCATAGGTGCTTAATACAGACTTGTTGAAGGGTTAATATATGAATGTATGCTAGCCAATCAAGAAGCAATATTTTAGAGGAAGAGGGAAAGGGGGAGAAAATGAGAGATATCTGTAATACTATCAACAATAAAAAATATATATATTTTTAAAAAGAACCACTATTTGCCGAAACCGTTTTGGCTCAGTGGATAGAGCGTCGGCCTGCGGACTCAAGGGTCCCAGGTTCGATTCCAGTCAAGGGCACGTACGTTGGTTGTGGGCACATCCCCAGTAGGAGGTGTGCAGGAGGCAGCTGATCGATGTTTCTCTCTCATCGATGTTCCTAATTCTCTATCCCTCTCCCTTCCTCTCTGTAAAAAATCAATAAAATATATTAAAAAAAAATAAAAAAATAAAAATAAAAAGAACCACTATTTTTCTAGCTCTAGGTATAATCCCTTTATCCCATCCTGGCATAGTTTATTTTATTTTTCCCTAACTAATGTGGAAAGTTAGCAGCCCCTTTTTATGTGTGAACTTAACTATCTTTGAGTTCTTATACCTGTTACTTATACACTAGTGAAGGCATTTCTGCTTACAGGTTCTCTTACAGGTTTCCTTCTTTCCATCACTTGGAACATATTTCTCCTTCAGAAACTTGTTCTTGACTTTTGCAATAACTTAAAATGAAGAGTGGTTGCCACATAGTTGAGCCCTAACCGGTTTGGCTCAGTGGATAGAGCGTCGGCCTGCGGACTCGAGGGTCCCAGGTTCAATTCCGGTCAAGGGCATGTGACTTGGTTGCGGGTACATCCCCAGTAGGGGGTGTGCAGGAGGCAGCTGATCGATGTTTCTCTCTCATTGATGTTTCTAACTCTCTATCCCTCTCCCTTCCTCTCTGTAAAAAATCAATAAAATATATTTTTTTAAAAAAGAGTGGTTGCCACATAGTTGAGAAATTTCAAATTTCTCAAGACCACATTGCACCATTTTCCCTTTCTCACCTCCACATTTATATTTCTCTAGATGTTATCTTGCCATATTTTTCCCATCTCATAGACATGTGACTAGGTTTTCTGTGCCAAGATTGTTATAATTGGCAATGTCCTTTGCAAAAAAACACAACCTGCTCATATGTTAGGTTTGAGGTGAGCCTTGTGGTCTAAAATATGAAGCAAAACAGAGTTTAGAGCCCTAACACAGATTATTTCACATATAATGCATGGTAGTAGAAGTCTATACAAAATAAGTAACATTTTTAAAATACACCATGAAGATGTTTCTTAACGTGTGTGGCTAGCTACCTTTCTCAGGGAAACACCAGGAAGGTTTGGAGCTTCTCACTAAGCAAGCATCATAAAGGCACAATTTAGCATGCAGAAGGTAAATGCAATTATGAAATGGGTCATTAAGATACTCCCCCTGAGAGTAATTGAGTAATTCTGCCAAGCTACCCAAAGCCAACATTTTCTCTTTTTTAAAAAAAACATATTTTTATTGATTTCAGAGAGGAAGGGAGAAAGAGCTAGAAACATCAATGATGAGAGAGAATCATTGATTGGCTGCCTCCTGCATGCCCTCTATTGGGGATCGAGCCCACCACCCGGACATGTGCTCTTGACCGGAATTGAACCTGGGACCCTTCAGTCCACAGGCCGACGCTCTAACTGCTGAGCCAAACTGGCTAGGGCCAAAGCCAACATTTTCCATGCCCAGGTTTCACTTCCTCCCTGGCTACCTGTTCCACCCTGTTCTATCATGACCTTCGCTAGATACCAAAGGAGCAGTAATTCTACCTGCTTACTTAATTCCTACTAAGTTAAGACCACATCTCTTGCCAATTTCCTCATACTTGCTGACGAAAGATCTGCTTAGATTCCTAGTCTCAGCAATCTTGAGTTCACAAACTACTTTCCTTTTCATTCTTCTCTGCCTTACACTTTGCTCTGCATGTCTGTGGCCCTCTTAGGAGCTGGGTTCTTCGGGAGAGTAGCTGCATAATATTGAGGATAAAAGAGGTCGCCCATGTTTCTGGTAACTATCCCACTTGCCACACAGCCAGCAAACCAGGTGCCCCATAACAGAAGACTGCCTGTCACCACCGGTCCCTGCAGCATGAAGGACAGGCTGAGAGCACCTTGTTTTCAGTGCTGATGGGTGGAAGCTCAAAGACCTCTGCTCCTTCTGAACCCTCAGCAGTTTAGTCTGTTCTTCTTCAGCATTGGTGATTGTACAAACAGCTCCAAGTTCGCACTAGTTTACTGCATGGATAGAAGAGGGGAAAGGCTTGTTCTCGGCATCAGTCTTAGCCAGTGGCTGGGCGGCATTCTTTAGTTTGAGCTAAGGTTCCTGGGGTTCTACACTGCGTATTTGGTTTTCCACTTCCTTGGCTGTGCCCCTTCTCTTCCTCCTTTGCCTCTGCCTTTTTGGCTTTGGCTCTCCATCTGCAGAAGCTTCTGGTTTCTGAGGGGGCTGAGGGGGGCTTGGGCAGTGGCTGTTTCTGTTTCTTTGGCTTATTCACACTACCAGTGGGTCTCCCCTTCTTCTTTCCTGAAGGGAAACCCTCTTGTTTGGGGGAAATGGTCATTGTATCAGTCTCCTTCTCTTCAGCCTTGGAGTTTGCCTGAGGGGCTAGTACACCCACTGGAGGTACATTCTTTGAATCAGAAAATATTCAAGATGCTGTTCCACCTAAAGAACTATCTGGTCTCCCTAGATTACTCCCAGACTTCTGTGAGGTTGCGGATGCCCTGGCACCAGGGGGTTCCTTTCCAGCAGTGACCAGGTCTGGGTGTGTCTCTGTCTTCACTTTGTAGTCCCCACTGCCACACCTCTCCTCTAAAGACCTCTCAAGGGGCATTTCTACATTCAACTCCTGGTTTGTTGGACAGACTGGGTCGGATACCACCTCACCTTTTCTCTTCTCCATCTCAGCATCCTGAGCAGCAACACTCCCACCTTCAGGAGGGCCACTTCAGAGACAGTATGTCATCCAGGGCAACTATGTCTCCCTCAGTCTCTGCACTGTTTGAAGACACACTCCTAATATTTGGGGACCATGATCTTCTGAACTATAGCTTCCAATTTCAATCCCCATCCTTTCCATGGGGCAGTATTTTGGTCTTCGCAAGACTTGTGAGGTTTAGCAGCAGGGCAGTTTCTACTGTCTGGACTTGGAAGGTCCTTGGTGGGTTCCCTCTTAGGAATGGACTTGAAATCCTGTGTAGAGCTGAAACCAGTTTGGCTCAGTGGATAGAGCGTCGGCCTGCGGACTGAAAGGTCCCAGGTTCGATTCCGGTCAAGGGCATGTACCTTGGTTGCGGGCACATCCCCGGTGGGGGGTGTGCAGGAGGCAGCTGATCGATGTTTCTCTCTCATTGATGTTTCTAGCTCTCTATCCCTCTCCCTTCCTCTCTGTAAAAAGTCAATATATATATATATATAAATCCTGTGTAGAAAGATGGGCATAAAATTAAATGCTTTATCAGCACCATCTTTTCATGGATGAAGGAGGTGTCCTTTCTCTGCAGTGTTACTGTTCTTCACATCCTGTGACTGTCTCTTACCGGGAATGGGAGAAATAAAAGAACAGACATGACCCCTCATGATTAAGGGGTTTTGAAAAACATGTTTCTCTTGACCTGGAAGCCTCAGCATAACATTACTGGGTTTGGTGATGTGTAGACTCAGCCAGGTCATGTCCATCAGTCTCTTGGGGTGGCCCATACATATTTTAATTGAGGATTCCTGGAGGGCTGCTGCTTTTGACTGGAGAGGTCTGCAGAGAAAGATCCCAACAAGATTCTTGCTCTAACTTCTAAAGTTCATAACCAATTTTCTATCCTGCCTCTTTAGTCACAATTACACTAGAAATGATTAACAAAAAAATAACTACCCTCTTATACATTTGTAGACTAAAGAGTATATTGCTAAATAACTCATAGTTCCAACAAATAAATCATTGAATTTTTTAAAAATCCCTACAATTGAAACTAGTACATATCAAATTGTCAGAGGTGAAATGTATAGCTTTAAATAAACATAGTATAAGGAAAGAAGGAAGGATACAAAGATTCTAGGAAATGTTAAAGCAATGCGCAGTAACAGATCAGTGGTCACCTGGCAATCAGAATGGAGTGGGGAAGGGCAAGAGAGAGCAATTCCAAAGGGACACATAGAAAATTTGGAGGATAATAGACTGTTTATTATCTTGATTGTGATGATGATTTCACAGGTGTATACATTTATCAAAACTTGTCAGAGTGTAGTGTTGAAACAGCTTATTTTATATCAATTATACCTCAATATAACTGGTCTTAAAATGTGCCCATGGAGGAACCCTCCTGCGTTGGTAGGACTGAAAATGGGTGCAGCCACTATGGAAAACAGTATGGAGGTGCCTCAAAAATTTAAAAATAAAACTACCTTATGGCCCAGCAATTCCACTTCTGGGTTTTTAATCTGAAGAAATCCAAAACACTAATTTGAAAAGATATATGCACCCTATGTTCATTGCAGCATTATTTACAATAGCCAAGATATGGAAGCAACCTAAGTGCCCCCCCCCCCCCCCCCCCCCCCGCCGCCACCCCGCAATAGACGATTGAATATAGAAGAGATGATACAACCCTGGCCAGTGTGGCTCAGTTGGTTGGAATGTTGTCCTATTTAGTGAAAGTTTTTGGGTTTGATTCCAGGTCAGGGCACATACCTAGGTTGCGGGTTCAATCCCACATCAGGGCACCTAAGGAAGGCAACCAATTGATGTTCTCTCTCACATTAATGTTTCTCTCTCACTCTCTCCCTTCCATTCTCTCCAAAATCAATAAGCACATCCTCAGGTGAGGATTTTCTTTTTAAGGAAAATGTGGTACAGATATACAATGGAATATTAACCAGCCATAAAAAAAATAATAAAATCTTACCAATTAGGACAACATGGATGGACCAAGAGGGTATTGTACTAAGTGAAATGTCAGACAAAGAAAACCAAATACCATATGATTTCACTTATATGTGGAATCTAAAGAACAAAATAAATGAACAAACAGACTCATAGATACAGATAGTTGCCAGATGGGAAGGGGGTTGAGGGGCTGGGTGAAAAACATAAAGAACTTAAGAGCCCTGGCCGGTGTGCTCAGGGTTAGAGCATCGGCCCAGGCATCAGAAGGTCTCGGGTTCAATTCCCAGTCAAGGGCACATATCTCAGTTGCTGGTTCAATTCCCAGCCCCAGTAGGGTGTGTGCAGAGGCAACCAATCAATGTGTCTTTCTCACATCAGTGTCTCTCTCTCTCTCTCTCTCTCTCTCTCTCTCTCTCTCTCACTCCCTTGCCTCCTTCCACTCTCTCTAAAAAAAATCAATGGAAAAAATATCCTCAGGTAAGAATTAACAACAACAAAAGGTAAAGGGATTAAGAAGTACAAATTGGGCCCAGCTGGTGTGGCTCAGAGGTTGAGCATCGACCTATGAACCAAGAGGTCACCAGTTGGATTCCCAGTCAGAGCACATGCCCGGGTTGCAGGCTTGATCCCCCATAGGGGGCCTGCAGGAAGCAGCCAGTCAATGATTCTCTCTCATCATTGATGTTTCTATCTCTCTCTCCCTCTCCCTTCCTCTCTGACAATCAATAAAAATATTTTTTTTAAAAAAAAGAAGTACAAATTGGTAGTTAAAAAATAGTCACAGGGATGTAAAGTACAGCATAGGGAATATAGCCAATACTATTGTAATAGCTATGTAGTGCCAGGTGGATACTAGAATTATCAGGTGACCACTTCAAAAATTATATAAATATCTAACCACTATGCTATATCCCTGAAACTAGTATAAAATATTTAATGTTAATTGTAATGAAAAATAAAATAAATAAAATATGCCCATGATGAAAAAAAACTTAAATATTATATAACAATGTAAAATGAAAAGTTAAAGTCCTTCTACATACCCCACCTACAACTACTAATGTCTTTGAAGTCTTCCACAAGGGCCTTCACAAGCATATTCATCTCTCTTTCCTCCAAATAGATAACTGTCCTGAATTTTGCATTTATTATTCTCTTACTTTTTGTTTTACTGCATATGCATGAATTTTAAACAATATATTGTTTAAATATGTATACTTTAGAATACACACACATTATGTAATATCATACTTCATATATTTTGCAGCTTGTTTTTATTTTTTATTTTTTTTATTTTTTTATTTTTTTAAATATTTTATTGATTTTTTACAGAGAGGAAGAGAGAGGGATAGAGAGTTAGAAACATTGATGAGAGAGAAACATCAATCAGCTGCCTCTTGCACACCTCCTACTGGGGATGTGCCTGCAACCAAGGTACATGCCCTTGACCGTAATCAAACCTGGGACCCTTGAGTCCGCAGTCCAACGCTCTATCCATTGAGCCAAACCGGTTTCGGCTGCAGCTTGTTTTTATCATTCAATATTATGCTCTTAAGGGTGAAAAAGATGAAGGGATTAAACAAACAAAACAAAAAAAACAAAAAAAAAACCCTCATAGAGAGGACCAAGATGGCGGCATAGGGCGGACGCCTGATTGTTGCCTACCACAACAATTTTGAAACTACAACTGGAAAACAGAGCAGACACCATCCAGAACCACCGGAGGGCTGGCTGAGCGGATGCTCTACAACTAGAATAAAAGAGGGGGGGACGCGGGATGATGCTGATGCCAGTGAGCCAAAGATCAAACTTTAAGAACTACGGCTCTGGCGACACAATGGCGGCCTGGAACGTCCTCGGTGCGGTTCCCCCGGCGGTTTCCGGCTGAGGGGACGGCTCCGCTCGCTGCCGAGCACAGACAGACGAGCCCCTGGGGGACATGGGGTGGGAGACTCCGCGCTTGCTGACCTCCGAGTCCTTCGAGAATCTCTGCGCCCTGGAAGCAGCCAGGTGCGCATGCCCAGCGACTGGCTGCCGCTGCAGATCCGAGCGCCGTCGCAGCGACCTCGGATCAGCCCGCCGCCGCGCACCGGGCGCACTGGAGCTTCGCCGAGCCCGCCACTCAGCGAGTTCCGCGGCAGCCGCCCCGGAGCTTTGAGAAAATGGCCGAAGGAATTGCTGAGAGGGAATTGACCGACAGGAATTGGGACCAAGAAGACGAAGCCCCGCTGGGTCCTGGATTCGGGTGAGGCCGCACGCCCCTGGGTCCAGGAGAGGCTGGGACTCAGGTCCTGGTGAGGCTGGGTCCTGGGTCCGGGCGAAGCCATGCGTCCCTGGGTCCGGGCGAGGCCACGCGCCCCTGGGTCTGGGTGAGGCCACGCACCCCTGGGTCTGGGTGAGGCTGGGTCCCGGGTCCGGGAGAGGCCACGCGCCCCTGGGTCCGAGTGAGGCTGGGTCCCGGGCCCGGGTGAGGCCGCATGCCCCCGGGTCTGGGAGAGGCCACGCGCCCCTGGGTCCGGATGAGGCTGAGTCCCGGGCCCAGGTGAGGCTGCGTGCCCCCGGGTCTGGGTGAGGCCGCACCCCTGGGTCCGGGCGAGACCAAACCAGAGGGAGTCGGACCTGCATTACCACCATTTGTCCACCATCCAGAGCTAAAAAGTCAGTGCCGACATGTGCACATAAGGAACTGGTGGACATTGAAATTGGGTCTCAAAAGAACTGTTGGTCCAGAAAGAAACTTACTACAGACTAATTCATTTGCCTGTCAGCATAACTACTATTGCTCATCTCACATTCGGTTCTTATAAGTATATTTCTAGTAACACATGATCTCACTCATCTAGGGGAAATGATGAACAACATAGACTGATGAACAAGAACAGACCCAGAAACAAGGAGGCATCGATCGGACTGTCGGGCCTCAGAGGGAGGGTAGGGGAGGGTGGGGTTCGGGGGAAGAGATCAACCAAAGGACTTGTGTGCATACATACGAGCCTAACCAATGGTTAAGGACAACAGGAGGGTGGGGGCATCCGTGGGGAGGGGTGTGGTATGGGAATGGGGGGATGAGGACAAATATGTGACACCTTAATCAATAAAGAAATTTAAAAAAAAACAACCCTCATAGACACACACAACAGTATGGTGATTGCCAGAGGGAAAGGGGTAGGGAGAGGTAGAAGAGGAGGATATAGGGGGGATAAATGGTGATGGAAGGAGACTTGACTTGGGATGGTGAACACACAATGCAGTACACAGATAATGTGTTATAGAATTGTACACCTGAAACCTATATATGGAATATTAGCCAGCCATAAAAAAAAAGATCTTACCAACTGTGACAACATGGATGGACCTTCACTAGATACCAAAAGAGGAGTAATTCTACTTGCTTACTTAATTTAGTGGTTAATTTTATTAACCAGTGTCACACAAATAAATTCAATAACAAAGAAAAAATACATTATGCTCTTGAATTGAACCATGTTGATGGGTACAGTTAATTAAGCTCTTTGTCGCATAGTATTCCATTACATAATTCTGCACTAATATACATGTGGTTATTGAACTTTTGACATATAGCTATTGTGAAAAAAAATGTTGCTATTGTGACTGGGGAACTTAATTTTTAATTTTAGTTAATTTAAAGTTTAATAGCCACATAGGACCAGCAGTGCAGTGCTAGAATATACCCAGGAGGAGAATTCATTGGGTCTTATGATTTATACATCTTTTATTTTAAGAGACCATGATAAATTGTCTTCCAAAATGTTTTACTCCCACCCACAGTGCATAGGAGTTCCTGAGGCTCTACAGCCTCACCAACACTTCCATTGTCAATGAAATGAGTGTGAATCAGAACCATCTGGGAGCTTTTATTTATTTTTTAAATATTTTTTATTGATTTTTAGAGAGTAGAGGAAGGGAGAGGGAAAGAGAGATAGAAACATCAATGAGAAAGGAACTCATCAATTGGCTGCCTCCTGCACGGCCCTACTGGGGATTGAGCCTGCAACCGAGGTATATGCCCTTGACTGGAATAGGACCTGGGGCGTTTTAGTCCACAGGCCAATGCTCTAGCCACTGAGCCAAACTGGCTAGTGCTTTTAAACACACACCTCTATAGGTGTGGGAAGATGTGAGTGCAAGTATTTTCAAAAAGCTCATCAAATGATTTTTTATTTCCACACATTCCCTGGTAGCCTCAGGGCTGTAGGCTTTTGGAAACATTAGATAAGGAAGGGTAAGCAGGATAGTTCTGTTTTAGGAGAATGGCAAAATGAAGAATTAGACTGGGAGCGGGTGGACTAACTATCTGGAAGACACCTGATGAATAAGCTATTCTAATAGTGCAAACAAGGGATGATGCAGACCCAAACTATGGTGCTAACTGTGGAGACAGAGATCTGTCAATCAGGTTTATGTAACAAAAAAGGATCTTAACTTCTCAATCAAGCTACTTACCTCAATATTGACAATAATCACTAATGTCCACAATTGGACAAAGGATGCATTTCTAGAGCTTTGTTACTCTGCAACAAAGAGTTTCATTAACTTCACTTTATCCATCAACACAATAATTACATGTTCTTGCCTTCCGAAATTAGCAGGTCCCTGCATAACTATCCCTCTCTCAAGGTTCCATGCACGTTCTCTGAGGCACAGTAACTTCCAGAAGGACCTCATGAGGCCTTTATCAATGGCCTCACCTGCCCCATCTCTCAAGTCACCCATTTTCCTTAAAAAATACTTGGAACTCAGATGTAAAACCACTCATCTAGACAAGGTTGCTAAACCTTGGCCTAACTTCTTCCCTTCCTGGAGCCCAGAAGACATACCTGAACAGGGGCAAAGCAGGACACTCTATCGTGACCTCTCTGGCCACAGCCTCTCACCAGGGAGTGGTCACCTGTCATGAGCAGTATTCAAAACCAGAAACCGAGGTGTGGTCTGAGCTCCTTTAAGCTCAAGGGTTTGGGGGCTCCTGGTGAGTCCCCACAGAAGAGTTCAGAAGAGGAGGATGGAAAGGGGGTGGTCCGGTAGGGGGGGACTCCTACTTTGCCTCACTGCCAGCCTTCTGCTTCAAGGTAAGATGGGCAAGAATAGGGAAAGATGGGAATGTTTTCTGGGAAAAATCCAGAAACTCGCTCATTCTCCAGAACTAGTAGAGTGCATCTAAAATAATTGAGTTAAACATTTCCTTTCTTTGTAGTATGTATGTTTTGGTTTCCTTTGGGGATAGATGAAAAACGCATTTCACTGATCGGTAAACACAGCCCCTCTCTCATTTGCCTGTATAGGTAGCTAGCAACCAAACTGTCTGTCCTACCATTTTATCACCTATCCAATTCCACCCCTTTATAATGTCCAACTTCTCCTTTCTACCAAGATATAATATAGTAGGTATGAGCAGGGTAGCTTGGTCCTATTAACATGGGAAGATCTTGTAGAAGAGGTATATGGAGGGAAGAGGAGAACTTTTGCTTCCCTCTTTCTCCTTAGTCTGGATATGTGCCTTATGAGTGAACTGGTCTGGTGAGATAGTGAAAGGGGCATGGGAAAGAACTTGCTGAGCAATAGTACAGGAATAACCATGGAGCCATCTAGGATTGGGGTGCAGGTGAGGTGGGCAGAAAGGCTTTTACAGTTTGTTGTATAGCTTCACAAACCACATGGTGAATGATCAAAGATATCTTCTCAAGATGGTGATGATGAAAATGGCACCCACAGATCTTAGAGGAAGTCACTGAATTTGAGCAGGGCACAGAGCACAGCACACAGCGGGCAGTCAATAAATTCACATTGAATAAAACATCCTTAAGTCTCCGCATATTTCACATCACGCTCATGTTTAAGTCTCTCCAAACTTTTTCTTTCAAGTAAGTGGGGAAACATGAAAGTGGGAAGGGAAAATTGAGAAGATGTTAGGGAAATTTTGACCAGTGACTATGAGGAAGAATCATAAGAGAGCTAGAGAGAAAAAAGTATGGCCAAACAAGAGCCAAAACTTTAAGTGCATCTAAAGGTTGCAATTATGAAAGGAATAAGACTCCCTGGAGAGTCTATTTGCATACAAATTTGGGTAGACTTTTTATACAGGAGCAAAAAGAAAGGTCTGAGCTCCGAGCCCTTAAAGGTCAGCTTACCACATCAGTTTCCGCCATTTGCCTACCAAACCAGCCTATCCTCCCAGCCCCGGCAGGAAGAACTTGGCCTTTGAGAAGGAGGGGCTCACATGCCTCACCCCATGTCTACATGTTTATCTCTGCAGAGAGGCTCTCAGACCCTAGCCCGGGCATTCCTCTCACTTAGGAAACACAAAAGCCCTATCCCCATCTCACAAGGTCTCTGCTCTCTACAGGAAGAGCGAACACTTTCACCATCAATTGCTCAGGTTTTGATCAGCATGGGGTGGACCCTCTTGCCTTCCGAACTGTATTTAAACAGAAGAACTTCCGTCCAGTCATCAATTATAGCATCCCTACTCAGGTCAACATCTCCTTCACTCTGTCTGCCATCCTGGAAGTGGTAAGTTCTGACTACATTTTTTCCCATAGGCTGCTAATAGGGAACAAAGTGTCTTAACCCTGTTAACCCAATGTTGCACTGGTCCAGTGGTGAGCAATGAGTCCCCTGAATGGATGTTGTACAAATTAGATGTTCATCCTATGGGATGGAGAGACACGAAGGGGAATGCTGCAGTGACATTTCTGCAGGGAACACTTGTCCTTGAGTCCTGCCCTTATGGGGATACTAGAGGCCTGGTGCATGAAATTCATACATGGGGGCGGGGGGGGGTGTCCCTCAGCCCAACCTGCACCCTCTCCAATCTGGGACCCCTTGAGGGGATCGGGCCTAAATGGGGAATCGGACATCCCTCTCACAATCCAGGACTGCTGGCTCCCAACTGCTCGCCTGTCTGTCTTCCTGATTGCCCCTAACCACTTCTGCCTGCCAGCCTGATCACCCCCTAACCACTCTCCTGCCAGCCTGATTGATGCCTAACTGCTCCCCTGCCAGCCTGTTTGCACCTAACTGCCCTCCCTTGCAGGCCTGGTCACCCCCAACTGCTCTCCCCTGCAGGCCTGAGTCCCCCAACTGCCCTTCCCTGCAGGCCTGGTTGCCCCCAACTTCCCTCCTCTGCCAGCCTGGTCACCCCTAACTGTCTTCCCCTGCAGGCTTTATCGCCCCCAACTCCCCTCCCTTGCAGGCCTGGTCCCTCCCAACTGCCCTCCCCTGCTGACCTGATCGCCCACAACTGCCCTCTCTTGCAGGCCTGGTCCCTCCCAACTGCCCTCTCCTTCTGGCCATCTTGTGGTGGCCATCTTGTGTCCACATGGGGGCAGGATCTTTGACCACATGGGGGCAGCCATCTTGTGTGTTGGAGTGATGATCAATCTGCATATTACTCTTTTATTAGATAAGATTCTATAAAAAACATATTCCCAGTGAGTCCCCATGCTGTTTTCCCCCTATACTTTTCCTTCAGCCTACATTTTTCTGACCTACCTTTCATTTGGAACTTGTGAATGAGAAGCTGAACTGTCACATAGGACCACTTAGGAAACAAAGGGAGGAGATAGACTAGGACCTGATTATGTGTCATTAATCATCCTAAAATTAATGTTGTTTTTTTTGTTTGTTTGGTCAGGATGCACAACTTCAGCTGTTGACATCATTTCTGTGGTTAGAGTTGGTATGTAACTTCTGCTTTCTTCTCTCTTTCTCCTTCCCTTTTTTTCTGGCTTTGTTGCAAAAATCACATTTGTTGCAATTGACAGTGCCCAAAGGCATAGACACATCCAACCAGAATGGGGCCAATGCTGATGAAAAATAGTTTTCTGGGCTGCCAATCAAAGACAGATGGAAAATACAGGAAGAAGGACAATACAGTTGGAAGCTTCCATGGAAGTTTCAGGGCCCAAATGTATCTAACACCCAGCTTAAGATTTCCCTCAGTGGAAAGTGAAATCCAGTAAGACTTTGTTAATTAGAGAAGGGGAGGCATTATCATGAGGATAAGAAGACAAATCAGAGTTCAAAATGAGCTCAGAAAAGCAGCATGCATAACAACGTGCATAGTATGATTCTATCTGTATAAATAAAAATAATGCTGGAATATGTATTAATTTTTTTCTAGAATGATACACAAGAAACTGTTAATAATGGAACTGAGTTGGGTATATGGACTGAGTTGGAGTGTTGAGGAGGGAGAAGACTTCTTTTTATATTATAACTTTCTGGAATGGTTGAATTTTTTCATATATCATTAGTACATACATTTAGAAAATATACATACATATGTATATATTTTTAAGGGAGTGGAAGGGCAGGAGATGCTGACATAACTAGCTCCAGGTTCCAGCCATACTATCCCTCTGTGTCTTGTGCTCTAGACCTGGAATAACCCATTCATCAGCTGGGACCCAGAAGAATGTGGTAATATCAATCAACTCACCGTGACAACTGAGAACCTGTGGCTCCCAGACATCTTCATTGTGGAATCGTGGGTATCAGGGGTGGGAAGCTGGAGGGAAAACCCTTCTGCAAGGAGAAGACCAGGGTAGTGCAGGGCAAACCCATTCTTTGGGGCCACTAAAAATGGGTTTTGGAGAGGAGCACAATCACAGCTTGCTAACTTCTCCCCTAGAAATTGGAAAGTGGTGGGCACAAAAGATGGCAGAGTGGCCATAATGAGCAACGTTGGGAAGCCCTACCTTAAGAGAGAAACTTAAACTGGTGTGTAACCCAGAGCGTTTCCCTCCCTCCCCTCCTGCTCCCTAGCATGGATATGGATCAGACCATGGAAGGCCTCTCTGCATATGTGACCAGTGACGGTCACATTGTATATAGCAAACCAATGCGGGTGACCAGCATCTGTAGACTGGACATCTTCTACTTCCCCTTTGACCAGCAGAACTGCACGTTCACCTTTAGCTCTTTCCTCTACACAGGTGAGTGGCAGTAGAGGTTCTGGTTTGAGGTAAAATGAGATCAACCAGTGGGGCAACAAAAAAGTACACATAAGCAAAGTCATTTTTACGCATAAAAAGGGACAGTTGAGTATTTGCTAGTTGGGGAGGATCTGGATGGTGGGGTGGGGAACTTAGGCTGGGACAAGACTTCCTGAGAAAGCCCAGAATCAAAAACAGGCAATTGAGCAGCAAGGAAGTGATGTTATAGGGCAGTCTGAAAGAGGTAGCTAAAACAGTTTTCTAATTCATCTCGGAGCCCTGCCCAAGTCGGGACTGAAAGTATGTTGAATGAATGTTTGTCTCCCTTGCAGTGGAAAACATGTTGCTGGGCATGGAAAAGGAAGTGTGGGAGATAGCGGATACCTCGCGTGACATTGTCAGCACACACGGGCAGTGGGAGCTCCTGGGCATCAACAAGGCCAACCCAAAGATGTCTGTGGGCTCTAGTCTCTTTGACCAGATCATGTTCTATGTAAGCCCAGAGATTTAGGAAGGGATATCCATCCCCCGGACCTCCATCATGGGATCTCTTGCTTCTTGCCCCAAGACCAGAAAAGCCCTGGGCACCATAACTTTTATTCTTCCTCTCTCCTGAGTCCCCCAAAGCAGTCCCTTTTTCTTAACCTGTCAGCTCTGGCCTTGGTTTTCTTTGGTGGGAATGGGGGAGTCTTGTTAGTCATATATAAGCTGCTCCTCGTCATTCAGCCCCAGAAGTAGCCCTTGTTGTGAGGAGGACACCAATAAAGGAAGGGGCTGGAGCCATCCTTAGGTCTCCTAGCTTCACCTGGCTCTCTGCTCTCTCCTCCCCACCAGGTGGCCATCAGGCGCAGATCCAGACGCTATGTCATAAACCTTCTGGTGCCCAGTAGCTTTCTGATGGTCATTGATGCCCTCAGCTTCTTCCTGCCAGCAGAAAGCGAGAATCGTGCCCCATTCAAGATAACCCTTCTGCTGGGCTACAATGTCTTCCTGCTCATGATGAATAAACTACTCCCTGCCAGTGGCACCCCCCTCATCAGTATGCATCCCTCACCCAACTATTGGGTAATGAGAAGAAGAAAAAAAGGAGACAGGGTAGGCAGGTGACCTGGCTAGACCTGCTGAGCAGATAAGGCAAAAAGCAGAAAGAAATCATCCTAGAAAAGGCTCTCTGTGTGAGACAGAGAAAAGGAGGGAGGGAGAGGTCCTTCTGGACCTGCCTCACTCTGGCGTGCTCTCACCCCCACCCAGGTGTCTACTTTGCCCTGTGCCTGTCACTGATGGTGGTCAGCTTGCTGGAGACCATCTTTATCACCTACCTGCTGCACCTGGCCAACACCCAGCCCCCTCCCATGCCTGGGTGGCTCCACTCTCTGCTCCTCTACTGCACCAGCCCAAAGATACTCTGCCCCGCTGCACTCTGGAAGGAGCATGTGGGCCCAGGACTCTCCCCAACCCACCTGCCTGGTAAGAGAAGTCACACTGCCCACACTCTCTGAACTTTCGCAACCTCTCACTTCTCTAATCATATTTCCATCCCACTTCATGGCTAAGTCTCTGTCCTCTCCGCAGGCCTGACACAGCCCAGGGAGTTGGTAGGGAAGAATCTGGAGCCCAGAGAGGCAGAGCTAAACGGGGGCTCAGGAATGACAAAGACCCAGCTAACTGACCTGTGGGTACAGTTCAGCCACATGATGGACACCTTCCTCTTTCGCCTCTACCTGCTCTTCTTGGCCTCCACAATCATCACAGTCATTGTCCTCTGGAATTCCTAGGAGCTGAGATCTAAAGTACCAGAGAACCTTCAGCCTCCATGATCACCTCAGACCCTGCTCTTCTGCACACGCAGTCCCCGCTCCAGCCCTCCCTGGGCTTAAATAGAATCACTGCTACTTTCTCAGAAACAAGAAATACCACACACACACACCCGCAGCCAGTTTTGCTCAATGGATAGAGCATCAGCCTTGTGACTGAAGGGTCCCAGGTTCGATTCCGGTCACAGGCACATGCCCCGGGTTGTGGGCTCGATCCCTAGTGGGGAGCATGCAGGAGGCAGCCAATCGATGATTCTCTCTCATCATTGATGTTTCTATCTTTCTCTCCCTCTCCCTTCCTCTCTGAAATCAACAAAAATATGTTAAATTTTTTAAAAAAGAAATAGCATGGAATGGAAAATGGTACAGATACTTTAGAAAACAGTTTGGCAGCTCCTCAAGTGTTGAACATAGAGTTACTATATAACCTAGCAATGCCATTCCTACATATAAATCCAAAAGAAATAAAGACATATGCTCACACAAAAATTTGTACTCAAATGTTCATAGCAGCATTATTCATAATAGCTAAAAAAAAAGTGGAAACAAACCAAATATCTATTAACTGATGAATGGAAATAAAATGTGATCTATCCATACAATGGGATATTATTTGGCCATTAAAAGAAATGAAGCATTGATACATGCTGCAACATAGATGAACCTTGAAAACATGAAAAAAAAAATCTGGTCACAAAACACAAAATATTATATAATCCCACTTACACCAAATGTTCAGAATATGCTAATCTATAGGTACAAAAAGTAGATTAGTGGCGGGTGCGGAGGTGGAGGGAAAAGCAAGCCAGAAGGTTCTGCGGCCGCTTCTAGTAGTTTCTAGGCACTGCCCCGGCGCTCGGCCAGGCAGTACTGAGGTGATTGCTGGGGCTGCTCAGGTCCACGTGGTACTGAGGTGGTTGCTGGGGCTGCTCGGGACCTGGTGACGTCGTGATTAGAAAGCGGATGGCCAAATGGGGTGAGGGTGACCCACGCTGGATCGTGGAGGAGCGGGCAGACGCCACCAACATCAACAACTGGCACTGGGCAGAGAGGGATGCTTCAAATGGGTCCACAGATAAGCTGAAAACACTGTTCCTGGCAGTGCGGGTGCAAAATGAGGAAGGCAAGTGTGAGGTGACAGAAGTGAACAGACTTGATGGAGAGACGTCCATTAACAATCGCAAAGGCAAACTTATCTTCTTTTATGAGTGGAGTATCACGCTAAACTGGACGGGTACCTCTAAGTCCGGAGTGCAGTACAAGGGACATGTGCAGATCCCCAATTTGTCTGATGAAGTAGAGATTAGTGTGAGCCTTGCCAAAGACGAGCCTGACACAAATCTTGTGGCCTTAAGGAAAGAAGAAGGGGTGAAACTTCTCAGAGAAGCAATGGGAATTTACTTCAGCACCCTCAAAACAGAGCTCACGCAGGGCATGATCTTGCCTGCGCTGAATGGAGAGTCAGTAGCCCCCACTGGTCGGCCAGTACCCAAAACTGAGGAGCACGAGGCTAAATCTGCTCCTTCCAAAACCCAGACCAGACCTGTTGGTGTCAGAATCCCCACTTGTAAGATCATCCACCCTTAGAGACACCTTCCTGACATCCCCAGGGGAGCTCTCCACAGTGCTTACCGCCCAAGAGCTGGTTCAGGCCTTTACCCACGCTCCTGCGACGCTAGAAGCAGACAAAGGTGGGAAGTTTCACCTGGAAGATGGCAATGTCACTGGGGAATTCACTGATCTGGTCCCTGAGAAACATACTGCGATGATGTGGAGGCTCAAATCTTGTCCAAAAGGGCACTTGGCCACCATCACCTTGACCTTCAGTGATAAGAATGGAGAGACTGAACTGTGCGTGGAAGGCTGAGGCAACCCTGCTCCTGAGGAGGAGAGGATACGGCAGGGCAGGCAGCGCTACCACTTGGAGGGCATCAAACAGACCTTGGGCTCTGGTGCACGCTTCTTTCAGAGCCAGCAGGGGGCGCTTCAGCCTGCCCCGCGCTTCAGTCCAGCCCTCTCCTGACTGAGGCTTGACTCACAGGATTGCACCATCCCAACCACTAACTTGGGGCCGGGGCCCTTTCCCTTGCGTATACCTTGGGTATGTGCATGTTTTCTGCTGAGTGGGATCAGAGGGCAATTTCTCTTTTATGTGTACATACGCTAAGTAAACGTAATTTTTTTTAAAAAAAAAGTAGATTAGTGATTGCATAGGACTTGGTGGGGAAAGGGGCAGGTGAGTGAGGAAGACTGCTAATGGGTACAAGATTTGGTGGGGGGGGATGATGATAAAAAAATGTTCTAAAATTAGACTGTGGTGATGTTTGCATAACTCTGTATTAATATGCTAGAAACCATTAAAGTGTGTGCTTTAAATAGATGAATTATATTTAAATTATATCTCAATAAAGCTGTTAAACAACAAAAAGTAACTAACCCCACCACAAAATTCTCTCTGCCCACCACTTCCCTGCTGCTTATTTTCTCATGCCACTGCTCCCCACTGCCATCTCCCCCACTCTGATCCCTGGACCCATTCATTCAGCTTTCACCAGTGTTTGCCCCTGTCGTCCTCCTCCACCACCGATGACTCACAAGGTGCTCACGGACCTCAGCTCCCCACTCACCTGTCAGGTTTTCATGCTTCCTTGATGTTAACATCACCACAGCTTCAGCTCACACACAGCTTCCACCATCTCCAACTATACAAAGTTCTCCCAGTCAGACTAGCTCAGGGCTCCTTAATAGAATTTGGCGATTCAGACATTATACCTAAGACAGTAGTTCCCAGAGCCTTGAACTATTTTGCATGAGGATGGAGGAGAGGCTGGGAGAGTGCAATGAAGAACAACAGCCGTGCTTCACTTTCTGGTCTGGGGTAGCTGTTAACCCCTATTGGTCAGCTGGCAGGTGGAGCTCCTGTACGTGCAACACACTATCAGGCTTAAATGAGAGCTTCTGCTTGTGTGGACAGTCCAGTCATCTGGCCCCCAGAACAGCAACATGGATTAAATAAATGAGTGAAGCATTCATTCAGTCATTGATGTATCCAGTCTTTACTAAGTGCTTACTTATAATTAGACATTTTCTTTTCTAAGTGCGGGGGAAATGTCAATGCATAAGACAGATAGGAGGAGACTGATTTTCTAAAGTAAACTAAATAAGATGATTTCATGTACTTTAATTGTTCTGAAGACAATAAAAAAGGGTAATAGAACATAAAATTACACATAGATTAACAGCATGTTCCAGGAAAACCGCTCCGAGAAAGTGACATTTGTGTCAGCCCAGAAATGAATGACAAAAAATAAAATAAAAATGAGTGAGACAAGGATGAGATATGCAATACTGGTGTGTCCATAAGGGAGGTTGGGATGAAGCATAACAGGCACTAAACTTATAGAAGCGATCTGGGTAGCCAGGTCTTTGGATGAGCGAGGTGAGAAACTGGAGGGAGAGTCCACATTGGTTCTTTTGTTCCTGTTTAATGTTTAAGAATTGTGAGGGTAAGCTTTTATAATCCACTCAAAGCATTTAGAACAGTACCTTTCAAACAGTTTTGATCACAGAATCTATTTTACTAATCCATGCATACTACCTCACTCAAAAAAGAACAGGTGATAATATAGAATTGATAAGGAACAAAAAGAAAAGTTGCAACAAACATTGCTAGAATTACATATAGATTCACTTACTAGATACTGTGTAAGAGAATATGCATTTATAGGTGTGTTTTTTTAATTATAAAACAATGCCCAAAAACTTTAAATAAGTAATATTTTTATTACAAGTTACTTAACTAGCTTGTACTCTCAAGGTAATGTCACTGCACAAGCAGGTTTTGAGGGAATTTGTACACAAGAAATAGAGACCTAAGCACAAAGCAAAACTACTTTGATGAAAGTATAGATCAGAACACCCTAAAGAAGGAATCAAACAATCCATGTGACAACGAATAGATGATGGATAATGGAACATAGCTAACCGTTTATTACTAAAAAGCATGAATAGCACCTCAGGTCAATGCTGTTGATGCATTAATAACAAAAACCCTGGAAACTGAAAGAATTCCAACAGTCCCCATGTCTCCTGCAGGAAAGAGTTTTGCAACTTTCCCAGAGGCTGCAGGATCTTAGTAGATTGCCAGATTTGAATCTTGAGGACACTTTGATAATGAGCAAATTTTAGTTGACCAATGCCTCATTTTAGCAATCCTGAATTAGCATGTTCTTAGTAAAAAGCTGAAAAGAAGTCCTGAAGAAAGGGCTTGAATTTGTCAGCCCTTCAGGGGGCCCTTACTGCCCTCTATTGGGAGCCCTTACTCAGGCCTCTGAGTGACCCTAGGACAGTGATGGCGAACCTATGACACGCGTGTCAGCACTGACACGCGTAGCCATTTCTGATGACACGCGGCCGCTGAGGCGGCCACATGCCAAGGATGAAACATTTGCTGCTCCTGAGGATGAAACATTTGCGAAATAGTTTTTTCCTCAAAGTGACACACTACCCGAGTTATGCTCAGTTTTTTGGCGAAGTTTGACACACCAAGCTCAAAAGGTTGCCCATCACTGCCCTAGGATTTGTGCAAACCAGCAGACTATGCATAGTGTACCTACCTTATCCATATATTCCTGATTAAAATTTGGACACATTGTCAGATTTTTTTCTAATTTGTAAAATTATTTCTATAAAATAGCCTTATAAAAATCCTAAATAATAGCCCTAACCAGTTTGGCTCAGTGGATAGAGCGTCGGCTGGGGACTCAAGGGTCCCAGGTTCGATTCTGGTCAAGGGCATATGCCTGGGTTGTGGGCTCAGTCACAACGAAGCAACCAATCAATGATTCCCTCTCATCATTGATGTTTCTATCTCTCTCTTCCTCTCCTTTCCTCTCTGAAATCAATAAAAATATATATTTTTTAAAAATCCTAAATAATAAAAGCCTAATATGCTAAGTGTCTGATCGTGCAGTCATCCGTTCAACCAATCAAAGTATAATATGCTAATAATATGCTAAGGCTGCTCAACTGCTCGCTTTGACATGCACTGACCACCAGGGAGTAGATGCTCCAACCGGTAGGTTATCTTGCTGCTGGGGTCTGGCTGATCTGGACTGAATGAGAAGGGCCAGACATGCCTATAGCCCTCCCATGATCCCTCCCCGGCTGGCCAACCTCCTGGTCCCTCCCCAGCCCCGATTGTGCACCAGTGCCAGTGGGGTCTCTCGGCCTGGCCTACGCCCTCTCGCCATCCAGGACACCTCTCGCAATCCGGGACCCCTCGGGGGATTTCAGAAAGCCGGTTTCGGCCCTATCCCGCAGCCCAAGCTGAAGGACGCCATTGGTGCATGAATTCGTTCACTGGGCCTCTAGTCTATAAATAAAATTACATTCTAGACTTAGTGACATGTCTTTATTAAAAAACTAAATTACATTAAAAGAAATATGAAAGTAAAATAAAATTTTAAAATGATTACAAAAATATGAAAGTTGCAGAGAAAAGAAAGAACATGTATCAACTAACATGCAACTGTAATTTCCATCATTGACCTACATTGAAGTTAATGAGTTGATGAGCTATTATTCCATCTGTCCTTGTGGAACAAGAACCCTGCTTGTTTGAGAATTAATGGGCCTGCAGTAAAATAAATATGTGGTGGCTTTTACAGTTGTAATAAAGGTTGTTAGTTTAGGCTTTTCCTTGGTTTGGGCATAGAAAAGTTATTTTGATCATAAATAGCCATCATTTACTGAATACTTTCCATATGCAAAGTCCATTACATTTGTTAGCTCATCTAATCCTCCCAACAATTCTATACGGTGGATATTAACATTATTCCAAGTTTACAGGTAAGGATGCCAAAGTAGACTTATCAGAGTGACCATTTAATAAATTATATAAATGTTTAATTACTATGTTGTACAACTGCAGTTAATATAATATTGTGTCAACTGTAATTTAAATTTTCAAAATTTGAAGAGTATGTTTTTAATTTCAAAGAATATGGAGTTTTCTGCCCAGCCAGCGTGTCTCAGTGGTTGAACCAGGTCACGGTTTGATTCCCAATCAGGGCACATGCCTGGGTTGTGGGCTCAATCCCCAGTGGGTGGTGTGCAGGAGACAGCTGATCAATGATTCTCTCTCATCATTATGTTTTTATCTCTCTCTCCCTCTCCCTTTCTCTCTGAAATCAATAAAAATATTTTTTAAATATGGAGTTTTCTTAATTATTTTTGTTATTGATTTCCAACTTAATCACACTATGGTTAGAAAACATGATTTGTGCTAATGCATGTCAAACTTAATGTGCGCATGAATCCCCTGGACATCTTGTCAAATTGCAGATTCTGGCTCAGAAGGTCTGGAGTGGGGCCTGGGCCTCTACATTTCTAACAGGCTTTCAAGTGCTGCTGCTGCTGCTCTATGGACCATAATTTTCATGGAAAGCGTCTATATGATACCAGTTTCTTAAAATCAGTTAAGATTTGTGTTTTGTATATTTAATGTTTATAAACATCGCACAGGCATTTGGGAATAATGAGTGTTATCCAGTTATTGGGTTCAGTGTTCGATATATATCCATTAGATCAATATGGATAATTATGATATCTGTCTTCTGCATCCCTTTTCATTTATCTGTTTGATCTATCAAATACTGAGAGAAATATATTTAAAATTTCTTGCTATGGTGGTGGATTTGTCCATTGTTTCTTCTAGCCTTGTCAATTTTCACTTCATATGTTTTGAAGCTTCATTTTTAGGTGCAGAGAATGAGAAATATTTTAACTTCCTTGTGAAGTAAAGCTTCATCATTATAAAGTGACCATTTCAATTTCTAGTAAAGCTTACCAGCAGATTTGTCTTGGAAAGCATTTGCCTCATGCACCTTTTTACATCTTTTTATTTCCAGCTTTTCTGAGTCCTTACATTGTAGATGTGTCCCATGTAAATAGTATATTCTTGAATTTTACTGTTTGTTCCAGTCTTTTTTTTTTTAAAGGACATTCTTTTTTTAAAATATATTTTATTGATTTTTTACAGAGAGGAAGGGAGAGGGATAGAGAGTTAGAAACATTGATGAGAGAGAAAGATCGATCAGCTGCCTCCTGCACACTCCCTACTGGGGATGTGCCCAAAACCAAGGTACATGCCCCTGACCAGAATCGAACCTGGGACCCTTCAGTCCGCAGGCCAACACTCTACCCACTGAGCCAAACCGGTTTCGGCATTTGGTCCAGTCTTTATGTGAATACTGAAAATATCTTAGAATGTTTTAATTCTACTCATTTCCTTGCTGACATACTGTGTAAGTAATTTAGCACTTTCTTTTTTAACTCCCCAATTTAGACTTTGATATTACTTTATATCATCAATATTTATTTAGATTTACTCACACATTTACAATTTTCTTTATTAGATCTTCCACTTAGCATCTCAGACCATTGTTCTGGAATTTTCTTCTACTTATGATATCTCTTTTATGGTATCAATGCTATTCAAAATGCTGTTGAAAGTGGTGGGAACAGTCTATATCTGTACTGTGCAATGTACTAGCCACTAATCACATGTGATTATTGAGTACTTGAAATGTGGCAAATGTGACTGAATATTTCCTTGTAAGTAATTTTAATTGTATCATATATGGTTAGTGGCTACTGCACTGGACAGTATAACTTTAGAAGTCTCATTAGTAAAAGTCTTTGGGTGACCAATGATCTCCATTTTTATTAATCTCAAATATATTTACTTCACCTATGTACTTGAAAGATAATTTCTCTGGGAAGACAGTGGTAGGTTGCAAATATTTTCTCTCAACTCTTTGAAGATTTTATGCCATTATCTTCTGGATTCCATATTAGCTCTAGTGAAGTCCATATAATTTGTATTCCCCTTTAGGTAATATATATTGTCTCTGTAGCTGGTTCTTTTATTTTTATTTTTTTAAGAACAACATTGATTTGTATATATATTGGCTGTTGTCATTTTATTTAATTTTTTATTGTTTAAAGTATTACATATAGTAGTACATATATCTCCTTTTTTCCCCCCATTGACCTTCCCCCATCCTCCCCTACCCCCTGTCGCATGTCCTCATCCCACCCCCTCAGTGTCTTGTGTCCATTGGTTGTGCATATATGCATGCATACAAGTCCTTTGGTTGATCTCTTTCCCCCCTCCCCAACACTCCCCAGCCTTCCCGATGTAATTTGACAGTCTGTTCGGTGCTTTACTGCCTCTTTATCTTTTTGTTCATCAGGTTATAACGTTCTTTATTTTCCATAAATGAGTGAGATCATGTGGTATTTTACTTTCATTGCCTAGCTTATTTCACTTAACATAATGCTCTCCAGATCCATCCATGCTGCTGCAAAGGGTAAGAATTCCTTCTTTTTTATAGAAGCGTAGTATTCCATTGTGTAGATGTACCACAGTTTTCTAATCCACTCATCTGCTAATGGGCATTTAGGCTGTTTCCAAATCTTAGCTATGGTGAATTGTGCTGCTATGAACATAAGGGTGCTTATATCCTTTCTGATTGGTGTTTCTAGTTTCTTGGTATATATTCCTAGACGTGGGATTACTGGGTCAAATGGGAGTTCCATTTTTAGTTTTTTAAGGAAACTCCATACTGTTCTCCACGGTGGCTGCACCAGTCTGCATTCCCACCAGCAGTGCACGAGTGTTCCTTTTTCTCCGCATCCTCACCAGCACTTGTCGTTTGTTGATTTGTTGATGATAGCCATTCTGACAGGTGTGAGATGGTACCACATTGTCGTTTTGATTTGCATCTCTTGGATGATTAGTGACTTTGAGCATGTTTTCATACGTCTCTTGGCCTTCCTTCTGTCTTCTTTCGAAAAGTTTCTATTTAGGTTCGTTGCCCATTTTTTTATTGGATCATTTATCTTCCTTTTATTAATTTGTATGAGTTCCCTGTAAATGTTGGAGATTAAATCTGTATCAGTGATAACATTTGCAAATATGTTCTCCCATACAGTGGGCTTTCTTGTTGTTTTGTTAATGGTTTCTTTTGCTATGCAAAAGCTTTTTATTTTTATATAGTCCCATTTGTTTATTTTCTCCCTAGTTTCCATTGCCCTAGGAGCGGTATCTGTGAAGAAATTGCTTCGGCATATGTCTGAGATTTTGCTGCCTGTGGATTCCTCTAGTATTTTTATGGTTTCCCCTCTTATGTTTAAGTCCTTTATCCATTTTGAGTTTGTTTTTGTGTATGGTATAAGTTGGTGGTCTGGTTTCATTTTTTTTGCATGTATCTGTTTAATTTTCCCAACACCATTTATTGAAGAGACTGTCTTGACTCCATTGTATGTTCATGCCTCCTTTGTTAAATATTAATTGAGCATAGTGGTTTGGGTCGATATCTGGGTTCTCTATTGTATTTCATTTGTCTACATGTCTGTTCTTTGCCAGTACCAGGCTGTTTTGAGAACAGTGGCTTTGTAATACAGCTTGAAATCTGGTATAGATCCCACCTACTTTGTTCTTCTTTCTCAGGATTGCTGTGACTATTCGGGGTCTTTTTTTATTCCAGATGAATTTTTGGAGAGTTCTTTCTAGGCCTGTGAAATATGCCGTTGGTATTTTAATGGGGAGTGCATTGAATCTATAGATTGCTTTGGGTAGTATGGACATTTTAATGATGTTGATTCTACCAATCCATGAACATGGTATGTTCTTCCATCTGTCTATGTCTTCCTCTATCTCTTTTTTCAGTGTCCTGTAGTTTTCCACGTATAGGTCTTTTACCTGCATAGTTAGTTAAGTTTATTCCTAGGTATCTTAATTTTTTTGGTGCTGTATATATATTTTTATCATTTTTTCTTTTTTATATATTTTTATGGATTTCAGAGAGAGGAAGGGAGAGGGAGAGAGAGAGAAAAAAACATCAATGTGAGAGAGAATAATCAACTGGCTGCCTCCTATACACCCCCTACTGGCGATCAAGCTCACAACCATTGTTTGTGCCCTTGACTGCACTCGAACCTGAGACCCTTCAATCCGCAGACTGACGCTTTATCCACTGAGTCAAACCGGCTAGGGCGCTGGTTCTTTTTTATTATTATTATTATCCTCACCTGAGGACATGTTCATTTATTTTTAGAGAGAGAGAGAGAGATCAATGTGAGAAACATTGACCAATTGCCTCCCACGCACACCTGGAAACCTAAGTATATGTCCTAGCCAGGAATTGAACTCAAGACCCTTCAGTGTACGGGACCACACTCCAACCAACCGAGCCACACCAGCCATGCTCTCTGACTGTTTTTAATCTGTGTGTGTGTGTGTGTGTGTGTGTGTGTGTGTGTGTGTGTGTGTGTGTCTTTGCTGTTTTGCAGTTCTGCCAGCACTAAGTTCCACCGTGTTGCTAACATCCTGTGGCCACCATTGGGGAAACTAGTTATCCTGCTGGTCAACTCTTTAGGAGGGAGCTCCACAGCATAACTCTTGGCACCTAGTGACTTTCTTGTATGATGACCAACCATTCCAGTTTGCTAGAGTCCAGGATGCAGGACTTTCATTTCTCAGACTGCCATTGTCTTCTGGGATAATCCTGAGCAAATAGTTCATCATCTTACTTACTTCCCCTCCTTCATACACACGTGTTCCTTGGGGGAGGCTGGATAAAGAGTAGGCCAAGGCACAGTGTCACACTGTTCCTACAATCCCTGCTCCATCTGGATTGAAAACCCTGATGTTCAGGCTGATACTTTTCTTTCTCTTGGCAATGCTATCTCAGGAACCGTATTGGCTCTCCAGTCCAGCCCCATCCAGGAAGCTCAAGCTCTCTTTAAAAAGGCCAACCTGTGTACGTCTGGATCTCAGACTATCCGGGGCAAATTCTTTCCAACAGGGCTCCATATACATCGTGGATATGGCTGGTCTACTTCACAGCTTTGGAACATTATATCAAAAGGTACCCGACAATTGGTGAGCAAGTTGGTGCAAGGCATAGTAATGCCCTCTAGGGGGTGATGTTGTCTAACTCCGCAAGCCACCCTCCAGCTACCTAACAAGGCCCAGCCAAAGTATTACTGCATTATGTGTCTGACTTTTTTCCCCCTTTCTTCTCTTCCCTTAAATTTTTTGAGTAAAGTTTATTTTGAATAATCAACCTGTTTTAACTGAACTATAAAGTTTAAAGGATAATTTTTCATCAATTCTCAGTCTGAAAACAAAGAGGATTGTTATATCTACGAAGACCAGGCATATCATTGGAAGTGATAGTGAAGATTCCAGAAAAAAAAGAAAACCACAGAAAGGAGAGCTCAGAGTTCTTCTGTTATTTCCTGGAAAACTAGGACATGAACATTAAAAACCTCAGCTGTCCCATAGTGTATTAAGAACCTTCAACTTTCAGAACAACTCCAGGCCCAAAAGTAACTAAAAAAATAAACAACACTCATGGCAATAAACAATCAACTCTGATCACTCAGCAGCAAGTGAGCCCAGCTGAGAAGCACAAAAGGCCCTAAGATTTACGTTCAAAATGCTTTGGTCTGTCGGTTTGATGCATGCAATCACCAGAGCCCTGCCTCTTCAGCAATACCTAGAAAAGGCCAAATCCAGTACACATATCAAGGGTGCCCTGAAGGGGACATACATACCATTATTTTGACATTTTTATCAGTAAACCTGAAGATGAAAAAAGTGCCATTCAAAAGTTAGAAGAAAACATGTCATGAGAAAAAGCCTCGTGACATTAGATTTGGCAAGATTTCTTGGACATGACCCAAAAGTACAGACAACAAAAGAAAAAATGGATAAGTTGGACTTCATCAAAATTTCAAAGGACACTATCAACAGAGTAAAATGGCAACCCACAGAATTGGAGAAAATATTTAGAAATTATATATCTGACAAGGAATTCATATATAAAAAATATAAAGAATGTCTACAACTTAACAACCAAAAGAAAAAACTGCCCTGGCTAGGTGACTCAGTTGATTGGAGCGTTGTCCTGTACACCAAAAGGTTACGGGTTCAATTCCCTGTAAGGCACATGTAGAGAGCAGTTATAGGGTTAAGCCTCGGACTGACCTGTTGGCAAAGCCACCAACAAGTCCCAGCTTAGAGGGCACAGCCCTCTTAGCATAATTAAGCTTGACCTTATGATGCCCCCTAGATCCTATCTGGGTAGCTAATGGGCTGTGGGAGGTGCAGCAAGTGCTGCTAAAACAAGTGAAACTCACAAGAACATTGTAACTATGGTGACCACTACCTTGTTTACCTCTGGCTATAAAATAAAGGCTCAGCTTGCCATCTGGATCTCTCTCTGTGGCCTTAGCCAGGCACAGGAAGATCCACCTAGAAAAAAAAAAGAAAGAAAAAAACAACCTAATTTTAAAATGGACAAAGGACTTGAATAAACATTTCTCAAAAAAAGAGATACAAATAGCCAATAAGCACATGAAAAGATGCTCACCATTACTAGTCATTACAGAAGTGCAAATCAAAACCACAACGGGATAGCACTTCAAAGCCATTAGGATGTCTATTCTAAAATAAAATAAAATAAAATAAAATTTTAAAGAAAACAAAAACTGTTGGTGAGAATGTAGAGAAATTGGAACACTTGTGCATTGTTGGTGGAAATGTAAAATGATGTAGCCACTGTGGAAAACAATATGGTGTTTCCTCAAAAAAATTAAATATAGAATTATCATATATCCAGCATTTCTACTTCTTTATATATACCCAAAATAAGTGAAAGCAGGCACTTAAACAGACATTTATACACCTATGCTCTTAGCAGCATTATTCACAACTGTATGGAGTTTTTATAATGAAAAGGCATCAATACAGTTTATTTCAATGCTTCTGATTTATAAGAAAAACTTCTTAATGCTTCAGCAGAAGTCGATTCATCAATATTTAATTTGGAAAGCATAAGCAAGAAAGACATTTTATTGGGACTACACAATTTAGCACAGTACTAGGCACCATACTAGAACAAAAACAAAAACACAAAATGGAAGTATGAATGATGACAGACATTCTTAAACTCCAAGCGATCATTAAACCTTCCAAAACCGTATTCAAAAAGTTGTGTAGTATGTGCACTTTTCTGGGGAGAGGCCCCACAATTCCAGTCAACTTCTAAAGGGCCCTCACAGTACAGAGTAGAATTCTAATCTCCTTCCCTATATTTTTAGTAATGAAAGCTGTAGGTGGACCTCAGGAAATTCCCTTCTGTGCATCTAATAGTCAATTTTCATGGAAAGAGGGTAAAAAGGAAAACAAATAAAAGTAACTTGCAAGGACTGGGCAGGGGAAAATTCCAAAGTGCTATTTACCTTATAAGTTTAGTAACATGCTCTGCTTTAGAGAGGAGAAATAGGAGCTAACCTGGAAGCAAGGAGAATCCTATGGGATTTTTCAGATCCTTAAAAAACTAAACTTAAATATGAATAAAGCAAATAGCAAAAATTTTAAATGCAATTTAACTCAAGTCCAATTTTCAGTTTCTGCATATTAACAACTTTTTATTTTTGAATATCACAAACTTTCATCAGAATACTTTTTAAAATATTCTGCATGTATTTAACAAATCTGACAAAGGACGAATATCCAGTTTACTTGCATTAGACTATGAAGCTTTACCTGAACAGCCAATTAACAAATATTTATGATCATTAAGTATAGGTAACAATGGAAAAGTCAATGCATTAATTTGATGGCATTCTATCACTAAGTAATGTTCATTAACACTACTAGTAATTCCCCTAGAGCATAGGCAAAATGTAGTGGAGGAATTTCCCTCAAAAGCAAATTTAAGGGATTAAATGTCATCATCATCATCATCACTACTGAGGAGAAAGCTGCTGCCTATGGACAGGGCCCCTTCTTCCTGAACATTCCCCAAACCACCCACCATCCCTTTCTCATCAGAATCATCGAACAACTTCTCACATGAATCCTCTACAAACAACTTCTCATTGGAATCATCATCTTCAAACATGTTTTCATCTATACCTTCTTCATCCTCCTTTGCATCTACTTCACCTTTTTCATCTGAATATTCAAACATCTTTTCATCTGCATCATCTTTTCCCTCCTTTTCATCAGCACCTTCAAGCCCCTTTTCATCTGCATCTTCTTCGTCCCCTTTTTCATCAGACTCCTCATCAAAAACTTTTTCATATGCATCTCCTTCTCCTTCCATTTCATCTGATTCATCGTAAAAGTCTCTCTCAGAGCCTTCCTCATCAAACACTTTTTCAGAGTTGTCATCTTCAAATTCTGATTTTTCAGAGTCATTTTCTTCTAACTCCTTTTCGAGCACATTTTCATGAAACCCCTTGTCAGAGCCATTCTCATCAAACTCTTTTTTGAGGCCATTTTCTCCTAATTCTTTTTCAGGGCCATCTTCAAACAGCTTTTCAGAGCAGTGTTCTTCAGATTCTCTTTCCAACTCACTTTCTTCAAACTCCTTTTGGGGGCCATTCTCTTCTTCAGACCCCTGGTTGGGGCCATCTTCTTTAGACTCCTTTTCAAAGCCATTCTCTTCAAAATCATTTTTTAATCGCTTTTTGGGTTCTCTTCCAGAGCCATTCACTTTAGACTCTTTTTTAGGACTAACCTCTTCCAACTCTTTTCTGGGACTACCTTCTCCAGACTCTCTTTCAAGGTAGTCTCTACGATCTCTTTGGGGGCAGGCTTCCTCATACTTTCTTTCAGATCCTTTTTGGGGGTAGCATTCTTTAGCCTCTCGTTTGATGTCACTTTCTTTAGCATCTTCTTCAAATTCTCCCCCATCCTTTGTTTTTTCAAACTTTTCATCTATAGGTTCTTCAAATTCCATTTGAGTTGCAGCTTCTTGAGCCTTCATTTTAGATGAGCTAGGGTGCTCTGAAAAATGCCTTACTCTAGAAGGCCCTGCCCTTACTGAAGCACAGATGGAATTTGAACACCCAAGACCTTTATTTGCCTCAGGAGCATTGAGGAAAGCCTCCCATCCTTTCAACCTTTCCTCCCTTTCTCTTGTGGTCTCCTCCACCTGATAATCTGTAGTTCCATCCCACACTTGGGCAGTGATTTGACGGCCACCAAACCACCGTCCATTAAGGGTTTGAATACAATAATCAGCTTCCTCTGGATCCCTGAAGGACACAGAGGCCACACCACCTGGGTGTCTATCAAACACAAGGAGCTTCCTAATTTGTCCAAACTTTGAACACTCTACTCGAAGATCTTCTCTGATCTCATTCAGCACCAATGGATCATCCTCAAAATCCATGGGATGAAACATATTTTTGATGATGACAACTCGCTCATGGCGCATTCGGGATGGCCCATCCCTTCTCTCGGGTCTCCAATCCAACTGCTTTTGTTGCAGAGACAGCTTTTTCTTGTAGTCCTTGCACTTCTTCTTCTTCTTAGAGGCATCATATTCCCCCTTCAGTTGAAACCTTGCCACCTCGACATGTAATCTGTGGCCTCTAATTTCATCTTCATCCAAAAGTTTTAATGCAAGATCCACAGATTCCCTCTTCAAATAACAGCAAAGCCCATCTCCTTTAAGATTTCCTTGATTGTCTTTGTAAAGCTTGACTTTAAATTCTTCTGTTTGAGGATCTCTCATAATAATGCCAAACTTGGACATGAGCTGTATAAATTCATCCAGTGTAATATCTGAAGGCAAGCCAGACACATATACATTTGTATTTCTGTCTTCTTCAACATGAAACCATCCTAATTCAGCCTTTCTCTTTTCTCCCCTATTTTTGGGATCACTGGGTTCAGAGGTCTTTCTTTGAGGAGTTTCCTCTGCAGGCCTACTACTAACATCTTGAACATTTGCAGTAGAGCTAGACACACCATCATTAGGAAAGCCATAATTGGCCTGATATGTAGCAATGAAATCTTCAGTGATCTTGGGGAACCAAGCCTTCTTATCCAGATCCCACTCATAGGGGGTGTCATCTGGCTGCTGCCTGAAAGAATTGGTTTCTCTTCTGGGATCTTTCTGGGTATTTCCATCCTTAGTGTCTCCATACAACTTTTGCATTCGCAACTGCTCATCAAAGTCATCTTTCTCATCCAAGTTGTTGCCGCTCATGTTGCCGATTTAGCCCAGGGGCACAGTCCAGGCGCGAGGCTAGAGGGGAATAGAAAAAATGTGGTCTGCCATGCTTAACCCTGCTGCTCCCCCACCCGCCTACCACCCACAATAGTGTGCATTGATAGATAAATGAATGAACAATATATAAAGTATACATATAGTGGAATATTATCCAGCCTTAAAAATAAGGAAATTCTGATATATGCTACAAAATGGATGAACCTTGAGGATAGTATGTAAAGTGAAATAAACTAGTAACAAAAGAACAAACATTATATGATTTCACTTATATGAGGTATTTGGAGTACTCAGATTCGTAGAGACAGTAGGATAGCAGTTGCCAGTACTTCACACTACTGAACTGTACACTTAAAAATGGTTAAGATAATAAATTTTGTTATGTGTATTTTACCACAATTAAAAGCCAAAACTAAAAAAAACATGAGCTTCAGCTTGGGAGGGCCTGAAATTACTTTTATTTAAAATATATTTTTATTGATTTCAGAGAGGAAGGGACAGGGAGAGAGATAGAAACATCAATGATGATGAGAGAGAATCATTGATCGGCTGCCTCCTGCATGCCCCCTACTGGGGATCGAACCTGTAATCTGGGCATGTGCCCTTGACCAGATTCGAACCTGGGACCCTTCAGTTCACAGGCCAATGCTCTACCCATTGAGCAAAACTGGCTAGAACTGAAATTACTTTTATTTATTGTCTAAAGTTGATAAGACTCTCATTACATTTTCTGACTAGCAACAACCAGTCATTCATTCAGCAAATATTTATTGAGCATGTGCCAGATGACATATGGGATACAGTAGTGAATAAAACAGACAGAAAGCCCTGATTTTCACGGAGCTTACATCTAGACTGATTGATATTTAAGACTCCTTTTGAAACCTAATGCTGACATATTAATTTACAAAAAGAACCAGTACTGACAGTTAGTTGACCAAAGAAATACAAATGTCTTTTAACATGGAAAGATGTTCAATCCCAGTCAAAACAAGAGAAATACAAATTAAAACTACACTTTTTCTTCCTATAAACTGGCAGAAAGTCCAAACTGTTGACAAAATACTCTGTTAGTGAGGCTATGGGGGGAAAGGCATGCTCATACATTGCTGGTATAAGGGTAAAATGGCATGTTTTTCATGGACAGCAATGAAATAATAACACCATAAACAATTAAGCCTCCCCAGACTTCCCAGTGAGTTCAACAGCATATCCCCTGCCATTGGAATTATATTCCATTTGAACCAGTAACTCTACTTTAAAAAGGAATTCTAAGAAATAAATGCAGGCCTTGGCCAGATAGCTCAGTTGGTTAGAGTGTTTGTCCTGATACACCAAGGTTGCAGGTTCAATCCCCAATCAGGGTACCTACAAGAATCAACCAGCCTGGCTGACATGGCTCAGTAGTTGAGCATGAACCTATGAACCAGGAGGTAATAGTTTGATTCCCAGTCAGGGCACATGCCTGGGTTGCAGGCTCGATTCCCAGTAGGGGCATGGAGGAGGCAGCCGATGAATGTTTCTCTCACATCATTGATATCTCTCTCTCTCTCTCTCTCTCTCTCTCTCTCTCTCTCTCTCTCTCTCTCTCTCCCTCCCTCTCTCTCCCCTTCTGCCCCCCTCTCCATTCTTCTCTGAAATAAATAAAAATATATTTTTTAAAAAGAATCAACCAATGAATGCATAAATAAGTGGAACAACAAATCAATGTTCTCTTTCTCTCTCTCTCTTTCTAAAAATCAATTTTAAAAAAGAAATAAATGCAGATATATAAAGAGAGCAATAGGAGGATGCTTGTACGCTTGTTGCAGCATTATGTATAATAGCAAAAACTGCAAAAATATTTTATGTTTATTAATCAAGAAATAATTGGATAAATAATGGTATATTCATACTACAGAATGGAATCATTTAAAAAAGCTAGATTTGTCTACATCCCACTATATATTAAATAAGTTGCAGACAAAATGCATCATCATCATAATAGCTAATACTTAAATTGTGTTGATAATGTGTCAGTGTTCTAAGAACTTTTCACATATTATCTCATGTAATCCTCACAATCTTTTAAGGTTAGGTATTATTATTATCCCATTTCAAAGATGAGGAAGTCTAGGCATAGAGATTAAATAATTTGCCGAAACCGGTTTGGCTCAGTGGATAGAGCATCGGCCTGTGGACTGAAAGGTCCCAGGTTTGATTCCGGTCAAGGGCATGTACCTTGGTTGCGGGCACATCCCCAGTGGGGGGTGTGCAAGAGGCAGCTGATCGGTGTTTCTCTCTCATCGATGTTTCTAACTCTCTATCCCTCTCTCTTCCTCTCTGTAAAAAATCAATAAAATATATATTTTTTAAAATAATAATAATAATTTGCCCAAGACTAAACACCTAGTAAATGACTAGAGCCTGGAATGCAATTCAGGAACTCTGGAGTACCAGCATATAATCATCTAGTACACTGTCTCTAAACGTAAGTCTGTGTGTGAATATACATGTACATATATGCATTTGAGGTTTTTTGTTTGTTTTTTTATACATATTTTTATTGATTTCAGAGAGGAAGGGAGATGAAGAGAGAAATATCAATGATGAGAATCACTGATTGGTTGCCTCCTGCATGTCTCCGTAGTCATTTACTGGGGTTCGAGTCTGCAACCCAGGCATATGCCCTGACCAGGAATTGAACTGTGACCTCCTGGCTCATAGGTCGATGCTCAACCACTACCACATCAGCTGGGCGTACATATATGTATTTTTAATATGTGTATATGGTATATGTGTGTTTAGGCATATATTTATAAATACAGATATATCAATATATAAACTTCAAGGGGAAATGGAAAGAATACCCACCAAATTATTAATAACTAGAGGCCCGGTGCACAAAATTCCTGCATGGGTAGGGTCCCTAGGCCTGGCCAGCAATCAGGGCTGATCAGGGCCTTCTGGCTGCTAGCCGGGGTCTTCCTTCATTCTGCGCCACCCCCTGGTGGTCAGCACACATCATAGTGAACGACAGAACTCCCGGTGTCCTGGTCGAACTCCCAAGGGGACAATTTGCATATTAGCCTTTTATATATATACTAGAGGCCCAGTGCATGATTGAATCATGCACGTGTAGGGTCCCCTACATGCTTTCACTTTCGATCACGGGGGAGCTGGGTGCCTGTCCGCTGGTGCACCAGGCCTTTCAGAAGCCTCCGGCGTGGCAGAGGCTTCTGAAAGGCCTGGTGCCTGAGTGGACAGGCACCCAGCTCCCACGCTTTTACTTTCGATCGCAGGGGAGCTGGGTGCCTGTCCGCTGGTGCACCAGGCCTTTCAGAAGCCTCCGTCACGGCGAAGGCTTTTGAAAGGCCTGGTCCCTGAGCGGACAGGCATCCAGCTCCCACGCTTTTGCTTTTGATCGCTGGTGCACCAGGCCTTTCAGAAGCCTCCAGCACGGCGGAGGCTTCTGAAAGGCCTGGTGCACCAGCGGACAGGTACCCAGCTCCCCTGCTTTTGATGGTCCGCGGAGGGACGTGAGCTAGCTGCCCCAGAGGCCCCTTCTGTGCCGCAGCACAGCCATGGCACAGACGCTGAGCTCGAGCTGCCGCTGGCGACGCGAGCTCAGCATCCCGCCGGCCCAATCGGCCACCCTGACCACCCCGAGTCCCACCCCCCCGCACCTCCTGGCCAATCGCGGGCATAGCGAAGGTATGGTCAATTTGCATATTTGTCTATTATTAGGTAGGACTAGAGGCCCAGTGCATGATTGAATCATGGACGTGTAGCGTCCCCTACACGCTTTCGCTTTCGATTGCGGGGGAGCTGGGCGCCTGTCCGCTGGTGCCGGAGCAGACAGGCACCCAGCTCCCCCGCTTTTGATGGTCTGCGGCGGGACGTGAGCTCGCTGCCCCAGAGGCCCCTTCTGTTCTGCAGCACAGCCATGGCACAGACGCTGAGCTCGTGCCGCCACTGGCGACGTGAGCTCAGCGTCCTGCCGGCCCAATAGGCTACCCTGGCCACCCCAAGTCCCGCCCCCTGTGCCTCCCTCTGGCCCAATCGTGGGCGTAGCGGAGTGATGGTAATTTACATATTACTATTTTATTAGGTAGGACTAGAGGCCTGGTGCACAAAATTCGTGCATAGGGGGCTGGGGTCCCTCAGCCTGGCCTGCACCCTATCCAATCTGGGACCCCTCTAGGAGGTTTGACTGCCGGTTTAGGCCCAATCCCTGTGGACATCCCTCTCACAATCCAGGACCGCTGGCTCCTAACTACTCACCTGCCTGCCTGCCTGGTTGCCCCTAACCACCTCTACCTGCTGGCCTGATCGCCCCTATGTCCTCCCCTGACAGCCTGGTTGCCCCAAACTGCCTCTTCCTCAGCCCCCACCACTATGGCTTTGTCTAGAAGGATGTCTGGATGGATGTCCAGAAGATGTCTGGACTAATTAGCATATTACCCTTTTATTAGTATAGATATAGATGGTTATAACTCTAGGAGTTGAGTAGGATGAGAGAAGTAGGGGAAGGGATTTTTATTTACTTATATAGTTTGTGTGTGTGTGTGTGTGTGTGTGTGTGTGATTATATATTGTTGGTTTTCAGTATCTTTCCAGTAAGTTCTTTTCCAAATTTTTTATTGTGATAAAATATATATAACATAAAATTTACTATTTTAACCATTTTTAAGTGTGCAGTTCAGTGACATTCAGTACATTTACATTATTGGGCTACCATCACCACCATCTATTCACATAACTCTTTTCATGTTGCAAAACTGAAACTCTACCCATTAAATAATAACCTCCATTTCCCCCTCCCCCCAAGCCCCTGGCAACAACCATTCTACAATCCTCTCTAATAAAATGGTAATATGCAAATTAACATCACTCCACTACATAAGCCACGCCCACCAGCCAAGCCACGCCCACCAGCCAATCAGGGCGAATATGCAAATTAACCCCAATCCAAGATGGCTACAGCCAGAGAGAGCAAGGTTTCCCAGGTAATAGAGGAAGCCAAGCTTTCCATAGCCGTTGCAGGCCTAAGCCTCCACTCAAGCTACAAAGTTTCAATTACAGAAGGTAAACAAATTGAAACAAATGGCGGCAGAATGGAGCTTGAGAGAGCAGGCCAGGGTTGCCGGCGGCAACAGGGGAAGCAAAGCTTTCCACACACCCTGGCCGGGCTCACCCGCTTAAGGCTACAAAGTTTCAATTGTAGAAGGTGAATTAACTGCCACAGAAATGGCTGCTGGAGCCCCAGGCTTGGCTCCGCTCCAGGCTACAAAGTTTCAATTGTAGAAGGAAAATAAATTCCAGATACCAGGGCCTCTGCTTGGGTTGCCAGGGGGCGTGGCCGGCCTGCAAACCACCACAGGCCCCTCACTCAGGCCGCCCCACACCCCAAGGGAACCCCCACCCTTATCTGTGACACCCTTCAGGGCAAACCAGCTGGCCCCCACCCGTGCACCAGGCCTCTATCCTATCTAATAAAAGAGTACTATACAGATTGATCATCACTGCAACACACAATATAGCTGCCCCCATGTGGTCAAAGATCCTGCCCCCATGTGGACACAAGATGGCCACCACAAGATGGCCAGCAGGGGAGGGCATTTGGGAGGCACCCAGCCTGCAAGGGAGGGCAGTTGTGAGGGACCAGGCTTGCAAGGGAGGGCAGTTGGGAGGCACCCTGCTTGCAAGGAAGGGCAGTTGGAGGTGATCAACCCTGCAGGAGAGGGCAGTTAGGGGTGACCAGGCTGGCAGAGGAGGGAAGTTGGGGGCAAACAGGCTGGCAGGGGAGCAGTTAAGCATCAACCAGGCTGGCAGCGGAGTGGTTAGGGGGTGATCAGGCTGGCAGGCAGAAGCGGTTAGGGGCAATCAGGAAGGCAGGCAGGCAAGCAGTTGGAGCCAGCAGTCCTGGATTGTGAGAGGGATGTCCGACTGCCCCTTTAGGCCCGATCCCACCAGGATCAGGCCTAAACGGGCAGTCGGACATCCCTCCAGGAGTCCCAGATTGGAGAGGGTACAGGATGGGCTAAGGGACAACCCCCCGCCGTGCACAAATTTTGTGCACCGGGCTTCTAGTCTGTCTATATGAATCTGACTACCCTACATACCTCATATAAATGGAATCATACAATATTTGTCTTTTTGTGACTAGCTTATTTCACCTAGCATAATATCCTCAATTTTCATCCATGTTATAGCTTATATCAGAATTTTCTTCCTTTTTGAGGTGGATAATATTCCATTGTATGTATATACCACACTTTGTTTATCCATTCATCTATCAATGGACACTTGGGTTGCTTCCATGTTTTATCTATTGTGAATAATGCTTCTATGAGCATGGGTATATAAATATCTGTTTGAGCCTGGCTGGCATGGTTCAATGGTTGCACATTGACCTATGGATTATACCTACATGTTTTCCACAGCCCCTGTAACATTTTACATTGCCACCAACAATGCACAAGGGTTCCAATTTCTCCACATCCTCACTAACACTTGGTATCCTGTGTTTTTTTTACAGTAGCCATCCTAATGAAGTGATACCTCTTTGCAGTTTTGATTTGCAATACCCTAATTTTTAGTGTTGTTGAGCATCTTTTCATGTGCTTATTGGCCATTTATATATCTTTGGAGAAATGTCTACTTAAGGCATTTGCTCATATTTGTTTGCTTTGTTATTGTTAAGTTTTGAAACAAACAAAAAAAATTAAGTTGAGAGAGATTCTCCCTGAGACCATCCATTAAAACCTTATCTAATCAGTCCTGGCCCCTGTAGTTGGGGTGTCTTCCTGTACACAGAAGAGTGGCGGGTTCGATTCCAGTTATGGCACATACCCAGGTTTGGGATTCAATCCCCCGGTAGGGGCATGTTTAGTCTCTAAAATAAAGGGAAAATATTATTTTAACAAACAAACAAAAGCACCTTTATCTAATCAGCTCCCTGCCTACAGAATAAGGCCTGAATTTACCACTCACCACTTTCCAAGGTCTCAGAAGTAATTTAAAATTTTTTCGACAATTGAACCTGCTTCCACACCCCATCCCCACCCCATTCCCACCCCTATCTCTGCAAAGGTTGTTCCCACCCATGCGCGCGCACCCATTACAGGCCAATCACTAGTGCTATCTAATAATCACCCTTCTTTTCTCTTTCCGCCTGTGGCTTTGCAGGACAGTCAACACCTTCCTCTACAAGGTACACTCATTTTAAGTGAAAACTTTTTCCAAGTTGCCTTCAGCCTTTCTTTCCCCAGGCTACATTTTCCAAAATCCTTAAGAAATGGTCTTCTCTCAGCGCTATCATTAACTAGCAGAGGGAAGAAATGACAGGTTCCTCGGTCCCACCAGGAGGCCTCGGTGCCGCGGTCCAGCGGCAACCGCCACGTAGAGGCAACGTCAGCCTTTCGAACTCCAAGTCCCGAGGTGCAACGCGCGCGTGGGAGGAAATAACCTTTGCGGAAACTTTGCAGGACCCGCGGATCTAGAATTCCCACAGTTCTCCTGCAGAAAGGGCGCGTTCCTGGCCAGAAAGCCTCTGGATTACCGCCTGACGCCTACGCTGACTCGCCTCGCCTACGCCGCGCCCCCACGGCCTCGCACTTCGCAGCCCCTGTTCGCCCCCGGCAGCCACCGCCTCTTTCCCCAAGCAGTGGGCGCCTCTCGAGCCTCGGACCTTTGCGCTCACGGTCCCTTCTGCCTGGAAAGCTTGCTGCTTGAACTCCAGACCCACTCAACTTGATGGTGTTCTTGGATCCACCCCTCTTTCCACCCTGATGGAGACAAGAGTAGGGTTGCAATAAATGCCGAGAGGCTGAATGAATGAATAATTGAAGAAATCATGAGAGAGTAATGTTTAATCACCCACATAACTTGGCAGAAGAAAATGTGGAACTATGAAGTCAGGCAGATCGGGCTCCAATACCAGTTCTTCCACTTACTAGATGGGTGATCCTCACCCCTCATAGAGTTCACGAAACGTTTGTGGAACGAGTGTGTTCTCACAGAGACAGGTGGCGAACTCAATGAGATCCTGCTTGTGTCGAACCTGGCCACCAGCAGCGCTCAAGAGAATTACTACTCGCCCTACTATATACCACGTGTTGTGTGTATGTAGACTGAGTTCCCTGAGGGAAGGGGATGTCTAAGTCGAGCTCCCCAAGCTGCCGGGTCACACGGCATGAGTAGGATGACGGAAGACTACAATTTTTAACAAGCGAGGGGCGGGGAAGATGACATATCCAGAATGGATCTGGCACCTTCGCAGGGACCACAAGTCTCATCATCCCGCAAGAATCTCATCTTGCACAAATGAAGGCCTCCTAAACTTACAGATCAAGTCTGCGGTCCATAGGACGCCACCCCAAGCGCTTCAACAGGTCAAGTTCACGGCGGCCGCGCCCCAAGCCGACTCCAAACTGCTGAGCCTTCGGGCGGGGCTGGCGCCCAGGCGAGGCGCATGCGCACTCTTCTCTCCCCGCCCTCCCCCTCGTTAGTCCTCCGCGTTTTGAGTACCGGGTCCTTTTTGTCCCCTCCTGCGTGCGGTGTCAGTTTCCGTGCGGAAGTGGTGGCCGTGAAAGAAGATGGCGACCCCTGTGGTGGTGCCGCCTGGTGCGATGCCCAGTCGGGCCAACAAGCGCAGTGTCTGCGGGCCGGGAGGAGGGGGCGGCGGCGGTGGGGGAGCCCGAGCCGCGGAGGAGGAACCGCCGCCGCCCCTACAAGCAGTTCTGGTAGCGGATAGCTTCAACCGCCGCTTCTTCCCCATCTCCAAGGACCAGCCTCGGGTGAGCGCCTTGGGGAGAGCAGTAGGAGGGCCCGGAGTGGCGGGGGGCTGAAGCTCGTTAACCTGCCGTCTGCCTGGCGAGGCGTGCTCTGGGAGGACGTGTGTCCAAACTCTTTCCCCGAAATCGGGTTTATCTAGTTAGGGGAAAAGCAGACCGACTGTCCAAGCCTGACCAGGGGAGAGGCTGGCTGGCAGCCTTGGCAGTGCTGTCTAACTCAGGGTTGGTAGGCATGCGAGGGCTAAATTGCAGAAGCAGCGCTTGTGAGAAGCCTTCACGCGGAGAGTCAACGCCCCCTGAGGAGGCTGCGAAGCCTTTATGCGGAGAAAAAAAAGAAATCCTTAGGGGAAAGGGAATATCACTTCCTCTTGCCTAAAAAAAAGAGCAGACTGGTCTGATCCCATAGGAACAGCTCTTTTGGATCTCGGTACAGTGTACTTTTTCCCTCCCAGGGTTTAATGACAGCCAGTGCCATCTGTCTAAAGGACCAGAACAGGCTCAGTGGCTGGTTGCCAGCAGCAGCCTCTGTCTTGTTGTCTAGACCAGCTATTTTCAACCTTTTTCATCTCATGGCACACATAAGCTAATTACAAAAATTCTGTGGCACCCAATATATATATATATTGCTGATCTGACCAAAAAATAGGTATAATGTTGATTCTTTAACACCGGATATCTGTCGTTGTGTTGGCTGTTGTCTATTTTTATTTGAACAATCTAAGGGAAAAGTGGTCAGTGCCCCTGACTAACTAGCTAGGTATTTGCATGTTTTAAAATTTCTTGTGGCACGCCGGTTGAAAATCCCTGGTCTAGACACTGGGGCGGGGGGGGGGTTGGCGTTGGACTGAGCTATGAGCTATTCCTGGATGTTGCTGGGTCACTCAGCCATTCCTAGTTCAAAGAGAGGGAACTGCATTCAGTTCAGGGGAAATCCTAACTCCTCACTCCCAGCAAAAAGCCTAATGGCGACTCATTTTGGACAGGTGATTGAGGTTGGCTAGCCCCGACTCTTAGAAAGGGGATCAAGGAAGGAAATTTTATGGGGGAAAGGCCTTAGCAGTGCTTAAGTATCTGGAGATATGATTTCCAGTAGTCTCCTTTGTCAGAGGTGGTAGTATAAGAGCTCTGTGTCTGATTGATGCTAAGCAAGTAGATTCTATGCTTACTATATCGAAATTGCAACACCAGACTAATGCTTAGAGCATGCTATGAACATCAAAAGCAGAAGCCTGATTACTTTTAAGTTTGAAAGATAAAACAAAACTATAGCATTTGGAAACACTGATATAGGAGTGAAAATTGTTGTTGTAATGGGGGAAAGAAAGGTACGCAGAGGGCCAGATTCAAGACTTCACTTTTTTTTCATCTAGGTCCTCTTGCCGCTGGCCAACGTGGCATTGATTGACTACACTTTGGAATTTCTGACTGCCACAGGTGTACAGGAAACCTTTGTGTTTTGTTGTTGGAAAGCTGCTCAAATCAAGGAACATTTACTGTAAGGCCCTGCAACTTTTCTTTCCATGTTTCACCATTTTTGTCCAGTTTTTTAAGGATGAATATAAATAAATAAGTGGGAAAATGTGTCTATGTAAAGGCCATCATAAAGTCTAAGGGCATCCTCTTCAATTATCGGAGGTGAGAGCTGAAACTGTGACAAAAATTAAAGAATGACATTTGGATTTTTCCTGAGTCTCTTGTAAAGTTTGATCCCAGTGGGTTTTGCTTTTTATTGAATGGCTCCAATATGGAAGTTATAAGAGTAAAATGTTTGTTTTTCAACTGAGCTTCTAAATATTGAGCTGTTTCTCATCTTTGTATTCTTTCTTTCTTTCTTTTTTTTTTTTTTGTTTTTTATTGCTGTGGTAAGCCACTAAATGTGGGTGTTCCTCATCTTAATATTCTCAGTGCTTAGTTTACTACCAAACACATAATAAGCACTTAACAATTGTTTGGTGAAATCTTGGAAAAGTAAATGTCAAGATTTATGGAAGCTTAGAAAATAAAGACTTGGATATTAGCATAGTTTCCAGTAGACAGTTCCTAAATTTGATCTGGGTTTTGAAAGGAAAAAAGTGGCATGAAAGTTTGTTCCCAGGAGACTTTGTATAACCTAAGTCTTAGCAGGAATTTGAATTCAAATCCATGTTTGAGGATGGGGGTTAGGCTATGGAGAGGAAATAACCATGTTTCTCTAACCCATAAAACAAGCCTTGTAACACAGGATGCTGAAACCATTAATTATAAGTTCATAAAGCCCTTTGAAGTTGAGGGACGCTGGCAGGAATTCAAAAAAGCCATAGAGAAGGAGTATGAGTGTTGATTGGGGGAGAAAAATGGGGAAGTTCTACATGATCTTTATGCTTGATTTACTCAATCCCTTCACTACCACCACCCCCCCTTCCTTTAGGAAATCCAAGTGGTGCCGCCCTACATCTCTCAATGTGGTTCGAATAATTACATCAGATCTGTATCGATCACTGGGGGATGTTCTCCGTGATGTTGATGCCAAGGCCTTGGTGCGCTCTGACTTCCTTCTGGTATATGGGGACGTCATCTCAAACATCAATATTACCAGAGCCCTGGAGGAACACAGGTTAGGATGGGAAAATGGTAGGGACAACGGTATGGGACCAGCAGAGCCCTAAGACTCTCTCCCTCCTATCCTTTGTAGGTTGAGGCGAAAGCTAGAAAAAAATGTGTCTGTGATGACAATGATCTTCAAGGAGTCATCCCCTAGTCATCCAACTCGTTGCCATGAAGACAATGTAGTAGTGGCTATGGATAGTGCCACAAACCGGGTTCTCCATTTTCAGAAGACCCAAGGCCTTCGACGTTTTTCTTTTCCTCTGGTGTGTGGGTGCCTGGGTTTTTTGAAGTCGGAAAGTGACAGGACTCAGTGAGACTGGTTAAAATCCTTATAACTTCTCTCCACAGAGCTTGTTCCAGGGTAGTGGAGATGGAGTGGAGATTCGCTATGATTTACTGGATTGTCATATCAGCATCTGCTCTCCTCAGGTGAACCCATTCAGGGCCAGGGCTGCACATCAAAGAGTAGAACTCTGAGGATGTGTTACTTCCCCTCCCTGCCCTCAGAAGGCAGGGTATATTTCTACTCCCTCTTTCTCTAATCTGTTCTACAGCAAATAGTTGCTGTCATCTTGACTCCAATATTGGGATTCTGGCCCTTGACCCACTGTCATAGGTCTGATAGGTCTCTGGGGACTTATCTTTGCTTCCAAAGAATAGCACTTAACCTTGACCCCATCCAACTTCCTCCCATAGGTGGCTCAACTCTTTACAGACAACTTTGACTATCAAACTCGGGACGACTTTGTGCGAGGCCTGTTAGTGAATGAGGAGGTAAGAAAAGGCTCCCAGTGCCTCTTTAAAAGAGCACTAAGCCTGGCTGGGTAGGTCAGTTGGTTGAAGCATTCTTCCAATACGCCAAGGTTTTGGGTTCAATCCCCTACCAGGGCACATGCAAGAGTGAACCAGTGAATGCGTGGATGGGTGGAACAGACTGATGTTTCTCTTTCTCTCTAAAATCAATCAATAAATTTAAAAAAAAATGTTTTTAATAAAATAATATAAGAGGGCTAAGATTTCATCTCATACAGATAACTTTTGGTCCCCTTTTCTGTTTTATTGAGCCTTAGGCGGGAGGAAAATAGCTGGGGTTGGGGGGAAACAGTACAAAAAGAAAAGTCTCAGGCCATTTGTGACATTGAGAGGCAGAGGGAAACTTAAGAAGGTAAGAAAAGTATTGTACCTGAGGGTGTTCTTCCTCTCTTGCTTGCTTGGGCGACCTCCCTTTCCTTGTCGTCATTCAGATTCTAGGGAACCAGATCCACATGCATGTGACAACTAGGGAATATGGTGCCCGGGTCTCCAACCTACACATGTATGCAGCTGTCTGCGCTGATGTCATCCGCCGATGGGTCTACCCTCTCACCCCAGAGGCAAACTTCACTGACAACACAACTCAGAACTGCACTCATTCCCGGCACAACATCTACCGAGGGCCTGAGGTCAGCCTGGGCCATGGCAGCATCCTGGAGGAAAATGTGCTCCTGGGCTCTGGCACTGTCATTGGCAGCAATTGCTCCATCACCAACAGTGTCATTGGCCCTGGCTGTCACATTGGTGAGCACAGGTGGGGGAGTCGAGCCAGTCATCTTAAGAGTAGGAACCTGGGGAGGCCCATGTCTCCATAGAAGGAGACAGAGGAATAGTCCTTGAGAATAGGGAACTAGAGTGGCTACCTTAATAAAGGAGGGAACAGAGATGTAAAAACAGTGAAGCTTTAATTTGTGCTCTGTGAGCTTCTTACTGGGTGATTCCTCACATTCCAGGCTACCCTATATTCATATTCAGGACCAAGTTAATAATTAACATGCAATAATAACATCTGTACATTACAGCTTACAAAGGCCTTTTGCATACATTATTTCATTTCATCCTCACTAAAACCTTGTGAGAAAGGTGTTACTTATCCCCAGATTATAGGTAAGGCTCAAAGAGGTTGTGTTGCCCAAGGTCATAGCTAAAGAGGCAGTCCTGGGGCTTAAATCTAAGTATTCTGATAGTTAAGTCCAGTGTCCTTTTTACTCTATCATACTGCCTGGTTAGCCTCTTAGTGATTCACTTTGGATATAGGAATGTGATGCTTTAAATTGAACTGCCCCTTTAAAAGACCAATAAGATTTTAATTTGAAATGTACAAGAAGAGGTGGGATAGATATGGACATGAATCTAATAAGTTTCTTGAGTTCTAGAGGTCCCCAGAAATCTTGAAGGTTCTCAGGTTCTTAAGTCCTGTGTGATAGTCTATAATTGTCATAAACCTGGTGGAGGATGGTCAGGCTGAGCAATGTTCTACTCTCAGGCCTGGGCTTAGAAGGGAAGCAGGTATTTCTGGTGAGTTGGGGGATGGAGTATTTGAGCTGGATGGGAGCTATGCTGGTATCAGTCAGCCATGTCTTCCAGGATTGGCCCTGGTCTGGAGTTGGAGCCATGAGTGACCAGGAGTTCTTCCTGTCCTGAGCCAGGTGATAACGTGGTGCTGGACCAAGCCTACCTGTGGCAGGGTGTTCGAGTGGCTGCTGGAGCACAGATCCATCAGTCTCTGCTTTGTGACAATGCTGAGGTCAAGGAACAAGTTACACTGAAGCCACACTGTGTCCTCACTTCCCAGGTAAGAACCGGTTCCATACTCTGTACAGGCCCCAAACTGAGTGGTGGACATGCTAAACCAGAAGGGACCTATGTCCAACTATAATCCAGCCTGAAATGAGATCCCAAATCCAGTGGTTTCATGGCCTGCTACTTGGCTTAGTAAAAAATAGTCACTCTCTTTGTCAGAATGTAATTTTCTCCAACACACTAATGGATCTGTGCCACCCACTCCTTTTTTCTCCCCTAGGTGGTAGTGGGTCCAAACATCACACTGCCTGAGGGCTCGGTGATCTCTTTGCACCCTCCAGATGCAGAGGAAGATGAGGACGATAGCCAGTTCAGTGATGATTCTGGGGCTGATCAAGAAAAGGAGAAAGTGAAGCTGAAAGGTGTGAGGCTCAGCAGGTGTGGGGCATCTGTGTGTCTCTCTGCCCCATAGAAAAACTAGTGTTTCCTCCTGGAGGGATGGGTACTTCCACAGGCCTCTGCTAAAGATCAATGTCTTTCCAGGTTACAATCCAGCAGAAGTCGGAGTTGCAGGCCAGGGCTACCTCTGGAAAGCTGCAGACATGAACATGGAAGAAGAGGAGGAACTACAGCAGAGTCTGTGGGGTGAGCTAGGCCTAGTCCTGCCATACACACAACCCTTTCCAAATCAGAACATTTTGAAGGAGAGTGAACACTTCAGAGTCAGACTACTTGTTCACTGCTTTATTCATGCAGACAGGCCATATATATGAATCTCTGTTAATGGCTCATTCCTTATTTTTCTTTTTTCTCATCCTTTATGGGTTCTCAGGACTCACAATCAACATAGAAGAAGAAAGTGAAACGGAAAGTGAGCGAAGTATGGATTCTGAGGAGCTAGATAGCCGGGCAGGCTCCCCACAGATGGATGACATCAAAGGTGAGTGGCCAGGGAAGCAGTATCTTGGGATAAAAGAGGAAAACCTCCAGTTTATTCTTTATCTGGATCAACTAGCCAAAGACTTGTATTCCTCCCACGAGGGGTTTGGTATCAAGTCAGAACTAGGTGACTTAACACATTCTGGAGTAATGTTGGCCCCACGAAGTTATTCTTGCTTTTAGTGTTCCAGAATGAAGTCCTGGGAACACTACAGCGGGGCAAGGAGGAGAACATTTCTTGTGATAACCTAGTCCTAGAGATCAACTCTCTCAAGTAAGAGCTTCCCCTCCCTATTTCCCTATTTTCTTTCCCTGGAGTAATCCCAGACAGAGGCTCTCCTGTTTCTTCCCCACATAGGAACCTGTTTCCTTGACATCCCGATTGTACAAAGCCAGTAGCATTTGGAACAAGGAGAGCATTAGGTTTTAGTCTTGGCATATTCCACCTTCCAAAATTCTCCCCTTCCACGTTGTTCCATCTGACTTCCTCTTCCCCCGTGTCCTACCAAAGTCAGCCCTACAGCATGCTGAAAGGGCCAAGGAAGGCCTTGGTGTCACCACAGTCTCCCCACAGGTACGCCTACAACATAAGCCTAAAGGAGGTGATGCAGGTACTGAGCCACGTGGTCCTGGAATTCCCCCTGCAACAAATAGATTCCCCGCTGGATCCAAACCGCTACTGTGCCCTGCTGCTTCCCGTGAGCAAAGATTGGGGCTGAGTACAAGGGATTGGGTGGAAGCAAATACACATCCTTGCTGTGGTGATTTTAAAAGAAATCAGGAATAGAAGGTCTTGTTGTGGCATATTATGTTACTGGTGGTTCCTTTCTCCTCACCTCTGGAATCATACTGGATTCTAGAGCAGCTTTGGTTGGTCCAGAGGAGTCCAGTTAGGTTCAATACTGAGTGGCCTTTGAGACTCCAGGATTCAGGCTATATCAGACCCCAAAGGTATACCCAGAATAGATCTGGACTTTAGACTCTCTGACCGTAAATGATTTGACTCAGAATGAGATCAGCCTGTAGGCTAGGAATAGGTATTTTTGAGGCAGCCTGCATATCTGACCCCCTTTCACCATCGCTGGGGAACCTCTTTTTCCCCAACCCTGACTGCTAGCAGTTACTAAGTCCTTCTGATATGATTCCACAGGGCCTGTATCATCTCCTTGTCTTCCCATATCATGAAATATGCATGCTATCAATATTTATTTTCTTTGCTGTTCAGGTGTATGTGCTCAGGCATATGTTGTAGCTCCCTTTTCCTTTCTTCCATAGCTGCTCAAGGCCTGGAGCCCTGTTTTTAGGAACTACATAAAGCGTGCAGCTGATCATTTGGAAGCGCTGGCAGCCATTGAGGACTTCTTCCTGGAGCATGAAGCACTTGGTACTTCCATGGCCAAGGTGAATACCACCTTAAGACTCATAGTCCTGCATTTGCTTTGAAACAGGCTTTGATGACCTCCATAGAGCTACAAACAGAGACTGACATGAATCCAGTATGGAGTTTGGTTAACAGCATCATCCATCTCTGGTATTGTGTTCATTGCCAGGATAGTACAGCTTTGCCCTGGGAATGCGCAGAGCACTACCTAGCAATAGTTCCAGAAGTTATACCTGTCCCAGTACCACCGTGAAGAGCTTACTCTTTTCTGTTTTGGAGAAGGTTATTCAGTGTATAGAAGAGAGCTAAGAACCTGGTAGTGAGGGGTGCTAAGATCTTGCCTCCTCTTCCTCTGTTATCCATTAATCTTGCTGGACTCTGCATGATCCCTGAGATCTCTGCTGGCCTTCTGCAGGTATTGATGGCTTTCTACCAGTTGGAAATCCTAGCTGAGGAAACAATCCTAAGCTGGTACAACCAAAGGGATACAACTGACAAGGGCCAGCAGTTGCGTAAGAACCAACAGGTGAGTCTTGCCATGATGGTTGTCTGGCCCTTGGCCCACAGGGTGGTTGGTCCCTGGGACTCTGATTGTTTGAGCTGTTTATCCACCAAGGAGAACAGAAGGATATATGCTCCTCCCTCAGTAGCTATCCTCTATGCTGTCTTACAGCTGCAGCGGTTCATCCAGTGGTTAAAAGAGGCAGAAGAGGAGTCATCTGAAGATGACTGAAGTCCTTCTGCCTGCTCCTGTGGTGTGAGTGAAGGCCCTCCTGGCTTCTGGGCCAGGGCAAGTGAGAGGCTAGTTGCAGAATATGAGTGTCCACCATCCTGGCAGAGACTTAAAGGAGCAGAAGCTGGAACTACAGTATTCTTCTCACTGCCAGCAACCATGTGCCTCACATCCTGACTGAGGAGTTGGGATGAGGGAAGTTGGGCTGGAAAATAGCTTTGCCTAATGAGGAACTAAGCAGGCCCTGCAGTTAGAGGAAGGCTAGAGGCACAGTTTTGTATTTTGGCTTTCCCTGGGGAAGCAGCAGAGAGCAGCTGGCCCTTTCTGCTGCTTGTATTTGTTAATATTAAAAAAAGAGAGAGTGGGTGTGTTTGGTTTCTGTCCAACTCTGACTGATCAGCTGTTGAAATAGGTGACCAAAGAGTTCTGAACCTCTGACATGACAGCCTTAACACCTAGGGGAGCAGGAGAAGAGGAGTGTTATGGCCACTAGGTGGTACTGTGGTGCCTTGCTAATTGACCATTGCCACGGCTCCTGGGTAATGGAGGACTTAGTCTCTGCAGACCAATTTGTGATCCTGGAGTAGTGTGCCTAAGCCTGTTTCCAGAGAGTGTCCAGTCCAAGCACTTCTCTGCCAAAGAGTGATGATGCCAAGCATGTATAAAGTCCATTAACCACCTGCCAGTCCCTCATGCTTTGTCCAGTTGATCCAGTACTACTATCAGAGGAACTGGGCTACTCTTCATCTTAAAGATAAGGAAATTTGCTCAAGGTCTCATCACTCTTTTATTTTTTTTTTATTTTTATTGATTTCAGAGAGGAAAGGAGAGGGAGAGAGAGATAGAAACATCAATGATGAGAGAATCATTGATCGGCCACCTCCTGCACACCCCCTACTGGGGATCGAGCCCACAACCCCAGCATGTGCCCTGGATCAGAATCGAACCCAGGACCCTTCAGTCCACAGGCCAATGCTATGTCCATTGAGCCAAAGCAGCTAGGGCAAGGTCTCATTACTCTTGAGAGGTAAAGCTAAGGAGTTGAGTCTCATAAGCCAGAGTTCTTTTTGCTTCAGCAGATTTAATGCCTAGGTAAAGGGAAGTTACCCACAGAGGCTTATATAACCCAAGCCAGCAATGGATATCTTAAAAACAGTAAAATCCTGCAAAATAGGTTTTCCCATAATATTGAGAGTTTACTGTATAACAGGCATTTTGCTAAAAACTTGTCATGTGTTAGTTCACTCACATCAGCCCTATGATGTAGCCTTATCCTTATTTTCATGAGACTGAAGTTCAGAGAGGTCCTGTAATTGGGAATTGATAGGGCCAGGATTTGTTACAGGACTCTACAACTGGAGTTTGTCACTGCTGTATTGTCTCCTTTAACCTCAGCCATATGCTCTTCTATCTCATTTTTTTGAGCTCTTTGTTGTCTTCATATAACCTATCCTCTATTGATACTGAAATTGTGGCAAATGTTACTGGTAACAAGTGGCCCTCCTGGAAATCACAAATAAAATGGTTGCCTCCCTTCATTTCAGTTGGGTAGAATGGAGTTAGCTGAAGAGGAGGATCCTGAACTGTACTCAAGAGGTGTGAAAGGGCATTACTAAGTATTTTTAAAGAGGAAAAACAGGCTGGCCAGGATTTGGCATTTACTTTCCTTACTCAGTCAATCTCAGTTTCTGCTTTGCCAGGTATAAGATCTAGTGCCTGGACAGCATATGAAGGTCATGTCATGGACTCAATCGGATCAGTTAAATACAAATATAGGGCACCTCTGCTTTGTACCGAATGGATGGCAGAGACCAGAGTGGCCTATAGAACTTTTTAGGAAGAACAGATTCCTTCCAGTTACAGTGATTAGGAAAGGCAGGTAGGATTGTGATGCTTGAGTGGCCTAAAAATAGAAAAAGGTAGAAGGGAACATTTAAAACAAAGCCATTTAAATATGGCAAATTAAACACATGGGCTTTCTACTCCCTCCAAAACCCTATTCAAATGCCACTAAGAGAATTCTTTAAAAATACACATGACACCTTGGCCAGTGTTTCTCAGTGGTTAGAGCATCGGCCCTTGCACCAAAGGGTTGAGAACAATTCCTAGTCAAGGGCACATAACTGGATTACAGGTTTGAACCCTGGCCCTGGTCAGGGCCTGTGCAGGAGACAACTAATTGATGCGTCTCTCACATCCATGTTTCTCTTCACCCTTCCACTCTTCCTAAAAAATCAATGGAAAAAATATATTTGGGGGAGGATTAACAAAGATAATAAAAAAGCACATGACTCAATGATAAGGGAAACTAGGTGACTAAATGGGAGACATCAACATTTTGCAAAATGAAAAATAAATGAGAGTGAAAGTTAGCAGAACAGACTGATAGGGATTCTACCTGCTCAGGTGGTTATTAACAAAAAAAGCAAACCAATATGCCCTTCTGAACCCAGAAAAGGCTCAGCAGAAAGGGGTAAAGATTGGGGCTGAAAATGGGATGGAGTAGAGGGGGATCACAAAAACCTGTGTAAGAAAAAGCCCTCCAAAGAATATACTCTGTTCATGGATTGGTAGAATTAACATCATTAAAATGTCCATACTACCCGAAGCAATCCATTGATTCAGTGCAATCCCTATTAAATTACTAACGGCATATTTCTAGAACAAATACTCCAAAAATTTATATGGGACCAAAAAAGACCCCAAATAGCCACAGCAATCTTAGGAAAGAAGAACAAAGTTGGAGGGATCACAATACCAGATATCAAGTTAGTCTACAAAGCCAGCGTAATCAAAACAGCCCAACACTAAAAAAAAAAATTTTTTTTTTTAAAAAGCCCGGTATTTGTATAAGAACAGACATAGGCCAATGGAACAATCTGAGACCCCAGAAATCGACCCAAGCCATTATGCTCAATCTTCAATAAAGAAGGCAAGAGCATACAATGAAGTCAAGACAGTTTCTTCAATAAATGGTGTTGGGAAAATTGAACAGATACATACAAAAAAATGAAACTAAACCACCATCTTACACATAAAAATAAACTCAAAATGGCCCTAACTGGTTTGGCTCTGGAAAGAGTGTCGGCCTGTGGACTGAAAGGTCCCAGGTTCGATTCCGGTCAAGGGCATGTACCTTGATTGCGGGCACATCCCCAGTAGGGGGTGTGCAGGAGGCAGCTGATTGATGCTTCTCTCTCATCGATGTTTCTAACTCTCTATTTCTCTGTGTAAAAAATCAATAAAATGTATTAAAAAAGCAAAAAGAAAAAAACTCAAAATGGATAAAAGACTTAATGAAAGACGTGAAACCATAAAAATCCTAGAAGAAACCATAGGCAGCAAAATCTCAGACATCTCTCATAGCAATATGTTTGTGGATACATCTCCTAGGCCAAAGGAAACTAAGGAGAAAATAAATGGGACTACATCAAAATAAAAAGGTGTTGTGCAGGAGAAACCAAGATGGCGGCATAGGTAAACACCTGAAATTGCTGCCTCCCACAACCACTTCAAAACTACAACTAAAAGACAAAACAGACATCATCCAGAACCACCGGAAGGCTGGCTGAGTGGAAATTCTACAATTAGAAGGAAAGAGAAAAGCACACTGACACTCAGAGGAGGAATGGAGGTGCTCACGGAAAGGGGCTGGCAACTGAGTAGCTGTTGTCTTTTTCAATCAGGAGGGAGACACAAGATACCGACTGCTCTGAACTCCAGTTCCGGGCAAGACTCTGGGGACCCAGACTCATAAGGGGGGTAATTGGACTGTCTGTCATCGGGCCAGAACACAAGGACGGCTTTCTCTCAGAGGTGCTTGCAGCGATTACCGCAGGACACTGAGACCCGGGGGCCTCTTAGGGCAGGGCTGACGGTCAGCCATTGCTGTTTGCTCTGCCCTGTTGATTCCCTGAGACCCCGCCCCACCCAATTTACAACCCCACACCAGCTGTACGCAGAGGCTTTTGAATATTAATGGCCTGGTCCTTTGCAATCTAAAATTAACCTAACAAACTGCAGCTGGGTCAGAGAGCCCCAGAACTTCCAAAAGAAGGTCCAAGGCTCCAAAGCAGCTTGCATTGCTTCACAGCTGGGCCTCATCTGGGCACCTCCAAACCCCAAAGAAGAGGAATCTGGAGATCTCTCCATAGCTCCTGCTGGGTGGCCTCAGGCAGAGGCTAAATTTGCACCTCCTTGGAGATCCAAGAGCCAGTGTACCCAGTGGTCACAGTGGGACCATCCAGATTACAACTCCTCAGATCCATAAGGGACACACTCAGGGGGCAGACTCAGTGAGCACTAAAGCCCCACTGAAGCAAGTCCTGCCCCATAAGGGTGTCTCCAGCACAGAAGTTCTCCCATTGTAGACACAGCTGATCCTCACAGCCAGTTGGCCTGGAGGTCAATTCCTCCCAGTGATACCAACAACAATCAAGGCTTAACTACAACAAGACTGTGCACACAGTCCACAAAGGAGTGCACCAAAAATGTCCACCTCAGGTAACTGGGGAGGCTGAGCACTGGGCCCTATAGGACACCTAGCACACAAAGCAACTCCATCAACTCAGGGAAGCAGCCAAAATGTGGAGACAAGTCACAAATGAAAGAAATGGAGGAAAGCAAACTACTGGCTATAGAGTTCAAAACCACGGTTATAAGGTTATTCAAGAATCTTCTAGAAACCGCCGATAAATTTAGTGAGACCCTCGAGGATATGAAAAAGGACCAACTAGAAATTAAGCATACACTGACTGAAATAAAGAATAATATACAGAGATCCAACAGCAGACTAGAGGGTCACAAGAATCAGTCAAAGATTTGAAATACGAAAAAGCAAAAAAACACCCAACTGGAAAAGAAAAAAGAATCCAAAAATATGAAGATAGTGTAAGGAGCCTCTGGGACAACTTCAAGCGTACCAACATCAGAATAATGGGGGTGCCAGAAGAAGAGAGAGAGCAAGATACTGAAAACATATTTGAAGAAATAATGACAGAAAACTTCCCCCACCTGGTGAAAGAAATAGACTTACAAGTCCAGGAAGCGCAGAGAACCCCAAACAAAAGGAATCCAAAGAGGACCACGCCAAGACACGTCATAATTAAAATGCCAAGGGCAAAAGACAGAGAATATTAAAAGCAGCAAGAGAAAAACAGTTACCTACAAGCGAGTACCCATATGACTGTCAGCTGATTTCTCAACAAAAATGATGCAGGCCAGAAGGAAGTGACAAGAAATATTCAAAGTGATGAATAGCAAGAACCTACAACCAAGATTACCCATCAAAGCTATCATTCAGAATTGAAGGTCAGATAAAGAGCTTCACAGATAAGAAAAAGCTAAAGAAGTTCATTACCGCCAAACCAGTATTATATGAAATGCTGAAGGGTGTTCTTTAAGAAGAGGAAGAAGAAGAAAAAGGTAAAGATAAAAATTATGAACAACAAATACATATATATCAACAAGTGAATCTAAAAATGAATAAAAAATCTGATGAACAGAATAAACTGGTGAATATAATAGAATCAGGGGCATAGAAAGGGAGTGGACTGACAATTCTTGGGGGAAAGGGGGTGCGGGAAGAGACTGGACAAAAATCGTACACCTATGGATGAGGACAGTGCGGGGGGGGGGGAGTAAGGGTAAAGGGGGGGTGGGAACCGGGTGGAGGGAAGCTATGGGGGGGGGGGAAGAGGAACAACTGTAATCTGAACAATAAAGATGTATTAAACATAAAAAAAGAAATAATGTAAATTGGAAAAAAATAAAAAGGTTCTGCGCAGCAAAAGAAACCATCAACAAAACGAAAAGGGAGCCCACTGCATAGGAGAACAGATTTGGCAATGATACATCTGATAAAGGGTTAATATCCAGAATATATAAGAAACTCATACCACTTAACAAAAGGAAGACAATCCAATTAAAAAATGGGCAAAGGACCTAAATAAGACACTTCTCCAAAGTGTACAAACAGAAGCCCAAGAGACATATGAAAAAATGCTCAAAGTCACTGATCATCAGAGAGATGCAAATTAAAATGCAATGAGGTATCAACTCACACCTGTCAGAATGGCTATCATCAACAAATGACAAGTGCTGATGAGGATGTGGGAAAAGGGAACCCTAGTACACCATTGGTGGGAATGCAGACTGATACAGCCACTGTGGAAAACAGTATGGAGTTTCCTCAAAAAATGAAATATGGAACTGTCGTTTTACCCAGTGATCCCACTTCTAGGAATATATCCTAAAAAACCCTTAACACAATCAGAAAGAATGTATACACCCCTATGTTCATAGAAGCACAATTTATAATAGCTATGATCTGGAAACAGCCCAAGTGCCCATCAGTAGATGAGTGAATAAAAAAGCTGTGGTACATGGAATACTATGCAGCAGTAAAAAAGGGTCTTTTATCCTTTGAGATAGCATGGAGGGACTTGGAGAGTTGTGCTAAGCAAAATAAGCCAGTCAGAGAAAGACAAGTATCACATGATCTTACTCATGTGGAATCTAATGAACAAAATAGATCCAGAGACATGGAAGCATGGAGCAGACTCTCTCAGAGGGAAGGCAGGGGGTGGGGTGGGGTGGGGTGGGGTGAGTGGGAAAAGATCAAACCAAAGAACTTGTATGCATATATGCATAACCAATGGACACAAAGTGGGTGGTAGAGGCCTGGGATGGGGGGCGGGGGTGGTTTAGAAGAGATCAACAGGAGACAAAAGGGGACATATGTAATACAGTACTTTCAACAATAAAAATTTTAAGAAATAAAAGCCCCTCCATTCCCCATCATATGATCCAGCCAGGTCATTACCTCTATTTCTCCCCTGCAAGAAATGGGAGATTCAGTCTTTGGAGAAATGGTGGGGAGGAAATTACCAAAGAAATACAAAGATTTCCCAAACCCAAAGGTCATGAGTTTCTAGACTGACAGCCCATGAGTGCCCAGCATAACAAATGAAATTTCAGAACCTTGGGGGAAATGTAAATTATTAGAGCCTCTGGGTTCAACAGCAAATATAGAGATGGGAGGTTAGGGGCTAGATTGAAATTGGCCCTGACCGGTTTGGCTCAGTGGGTAGAGCGTCGGCCTGCGGACTGAAGGGTCCCGGGTTCGATTCCAGTCAAGGGCATGTACCTTGGCTGTGCGCACATCCCCAGTGGGAGCTGTGCAAGAGGCAGCTGATAGATGTTTCTCTCTCATCGATATTTCTAATTCTCTATCCCTCTCCCTTCTTCTGTGTAAAAAAATCAATAAAAATATATTTAGATTGAAATTGAAGGACTTACTGAAAGTATATTAGTGTTATGGCTATGAATATCAGCACACACCAATATATCTCCAGGCAAAAACAAACTGAAGACTAATCCCAGATTTACAAGGAGGAAAGCTGCTCAGAGAGAAGGCCACCGGAGGGCTGGGTTTCAGACCTCAGGAGGCAAGGGCTCTCCCCGTTTCGGCTGCTTCCAGCTACGTCCACGGGGAGGAGTAGGAAACGGAGGGCCAGGGGCGCCGTCTTTGAATGCTAACCCTTAGGTGGAGAAGGAAGTGAAGCCAGGAGGGAGAAGGGTTGTTGAAAGGACTGGCTTAGGAGAGAAGCCAAGATGGCGGCGGAGGTGAACGGCTGATCTGCTGCCTCGCATGGCAGTTTCGGAAAAACAACTAAAAGATGGACTGGTGAGTGCGGCGACTCCTGCTCGCGTCTCCCCAGGCCGGGCGGCTGCTCCTTTCAGCCAGCACCGCAGCCGGGGCCATGAGCTCGTGGGCGCCGCGGCAGCTGCTGTGGCGGCGGCCGCGGACTCGGCGCAGCGGCTCTCGGTGAAGGAAGAGACCATCTTTCTGCGAGACGGGCCCACCCGCGTCACCAACCTGGCCCATCTCCCCACTGAGATCCTCGGGGCCCCGGAGACCGCCAACACCGACTTAGAGGATTCTTAAGACTTCCTGTCTTACACTCAAGTCCTCTAGCCATTTTGAGAGAGGAGAACCAAGAAGGCAGCAAAGTCAAACAAAGGAACTTCGCGCACAGCAATTTCAAAGTTAAACAAAGGAACTTCGCCGCGCACAGAGCATCTGCCACCCAGAACCACAGGAGAGCTGGCTGAATGGTGGATTTACAGCTAAGAGAGAAGAGGAAAGAGCGAACTCTGGAGGAGCTGAGGTGCGGAGGCGCGTGGGTCGGGGGAAGGGACTTGTGGCTTTTGTTCCAACCCTAGGGGAGATTAGCTCCCCAGATGCCTGCGGGGAGAGGCTGGACTCTCGGCCTTCGGGTCGGAGAGTGGGAGTGACTTCCTTGCGGAGGTGCGCCCAGCAATCAGTGTTTGCTGCGCTGGAGTGCGGAATGAGGGGGCTTGGAAACGTGGAAAGCAGAAAAAGCAGACTTGCAGCCAGTGCGGTTCGCCTCGCCATGGCCTGGTGGCGCCCTGAGGCCCCGCCCCGCCCTGAGACTCGCCCCGCCCTGGGACCCGCCCCGCTCGTTTTGCAGGTCCGCCCCGCACGCCTTGCAGGCACACCTGGGCTCCAAGCAACGGCTTTTGCATGTGGGTGGCCTGCCCTATGGCAGCTTGACCAGATAAACTGCGGTTCTAGTCGGACTGCTCTAGGGACGCTCAGACAGGAGGAGGAAACTGCAGTTTTTGCCGTAAGTCCTGCTGAGTGGTCTCAGGTAGTAGCTGACCTACACACCATTGGAGACCCAGAAACGAGGGCATCTAGTGGTCGGTGTGAGATGACACCAGATTTCAACCACTCGCATAAAGGACACATTCCAGAGGCAGACTCAGTGAGCGCCAAAGCCTTGCTGCACCAAGACCCGGCCCATAAATCTGTCTCCTACACAGCAACTCTTCCTTTATAGACACAGAGGATCTGCACGGCCAATTGGCCTGGAGGACAATTCCTACCAGTGACACCAACAACAATCAAGACTTAACTATACAAAGGAAGACCAAGATGGAGGCATAGGGCAGAAGCCTGATTGCTGCCTACCACAACAATTTTGAGTCTACGACGGGAGAGCAGAGCAGACACCATCCAGAATCACCGGAGGGCTGACGGAGCAGATGCTCTACAACTAGAATAAAAGAGAGGGGTACTCGGGATGATGCTGATGCCGGTGACCCAAAGATCACACTTTAAGAACTATGGCTCAGACGACACAGTGGCGGCCTGGAACGTGCTCGGCGCAGTTCCCCCGGCGGTCTCCGGCTGAGGGGAAGGCCCCACTCGCTGCCAAGCACGGACAGACGAGCCCCTGGGAGACATGGGGTGGGAGACTCCGCGCTTGCTGACCTCCGAGTCCTTCAAGAATCTCAACGCCCCGGAAGCGGCCAGGTGCGCACGCTCGGTGACTGGCCACCGCTGCAGACCCAAGGGCCGACGCAGCCACCCCGGACCAGCCCGCTGCCGCGCACCGGGCACACCGGAGCTTCGCCGAGCCTGCCACCCAACGAATTCTGCGGCGGCTGCCCTGGAGCTCTGAGAAAATGGCCGAAGGAATTACTGAGATGGAATTGACCAACAGGAAATGGGATCAAGAAGACGAAACCCCGCTGGGTCCCGGATCCGGGTGAAGCTGCGCGCCCCTGGGTCCGGGTGAGGCTGGGAACTGGGTCAGGGTGAGTCTGGGTCCCGGGTCCGGGTGAGGCCGTGGACCCCTGGATCCGGGTGAGCCTGGGCCCCGGGTCCGGGTGAGGCCGCGGGCCCCTGGATCCGGGTGAGCCTGGGCCCCGGGTCCGGGTGAGGCCGCGGGCCCCTGGATCCGGGTGAGCCTGGGCCCCGGGTCCGGGTGAGGCCGCGGGCCCCTGGATCCGGGTGAGCCTGGGCCCCGGGTCCGGGTGAGGCCGCGGGCCCCTGGATCCGGGTGAGCCTGGGCCCCGGGTCCGGGTGAGGCCGCGGGCCCCTGGATCCGGGTGAGCCTGGGCCCCGGGTCCGGGTGAGGCCGCGGGCCCCTGGATCCGGGTGAGCCTGGGCCCCGGGTCCGGGTGAGGCCGCGGGCCCCTGGATCCGGGTGAGCCTGGGCCCCGGGTCCGGGTGAGGCCGCGGGCCCCTGGATCCGGGTGAGCCTGGGCCCCGGGTCCGGGTGAGGCCGCGGGCCCCTGGATCCGGGTGAGCCTGGGCCCCGGGTCCGGGTGAGGCCGCGGGCCCCTGGATCCGGGTGAGCCTGGGCCCCGGGTCCGGGTGAGGCCGCGGGCCCCTGGATCCGGGTGAGCCTGGCCCCGGGTCCGGGTGAGGCCGTGGGCCCCTGGATCCGGGTGAAGCCGTGCCCCTGGGTCCGGCCGAGACCAAACCAGAGGGAGTCGGACCTGCATTACCACCATTTGTCCACCATCCAGAGCTGAGGGGTCAGTGCCGACATGTACTCATAAGGAACTGGTGGACATTGATATTGGGTCTCAAAAGAACTGTTGGTCCAGAAAGAAACTCACCACAGACTGATTCATTTGCCTGTCAGCATAACTATTATTGCTCGTCGCACATTCAATTCTTATAAGTATATCTCTAGTGACACATGATTTTGCTCATCTAGGGGAAATGATGAACAACATGGACTGATGAACAAGAACAGAACCAGAAACAAGGAGGCATCGATCGGACTATCGGGCCTCAGAGGGCGGATAGGGGATGGTGGGGGGAGAAGGGAGAGATCAACCAAAGGTCTTGTGTGCATGCATAAGAGCCTAACCAATGGTTAAGTTCAACAGGGGGTTGGGGCATCCATGGGGAGGGGTGTGGGATGGGAATGGGGGGATGAGGACAAATATGTGACACCTTAATCAATAAAGAAATTAAAACAAACAAACAAACAAACAAACTGAACACTGCAGAAAAGGACCTAAAAATATATTTTTTTGTTTCTTTTGGTGGGAAAATAAGCTGTATTTCCCCAACTTGATCACCCTACATTGAAGCCTGTTAATAAGCCTTGGACATAGACAGCTTCCAATCAGCTTTTTAGTATTTCACTCTCAAATGTGAATAGACTGCCAAGGGCCATCAACCATTTGAGGAGACTTCCAACGCAGAAGGCAGAGACTAAAACAAAATTGAAATCAAGGAAACAATGACAAGGAGTTTTTTAAAAACTTCAGGAATGAAGCTATAATTCTCAAAATTAAAAGAGAATGAAGAAAGTGCTATAAAAAGGAAGAACCAGAGAACAAAAAGAGTTCTTAGAAATTAAAAATAAATTGTTTCCTTCCACTGAGAACTGGAGGACTAGAGACCAAATAGGAGGGAGACTATATCCATCCTTACATACTTTCTGAATTTTGAATTATGAATATTTTACCTATTCGATTGGATAGAGGAAAGATTGAAAACAATATTAAAATCTTGCAACAAAGTGAAGTCATCTATCTATCTATATAATAGAGGAATATGCAAATATGCATGGCGCCTGGCAGGAGCCAGAGACATCAGGCTGCACCCACTGCCTGGCAGGGCTTGACAGGGGACCTCAGGCCACGCCCCTTGCCCAGTGGAACTTGACAGGGACCTCAGGTCGTGGCCCCCCACCCCAGTGCCAGGCCAGGGGACCTTAGGCCACAACCCCCCCGGAGGGGCTTGATGGGGGTGGGGCCAGCCAGGTCTGGGTCTCCTGCGTTTTCAAAACACGTGTGGGTGGTTGGCGGGAACTTGACTCTAGGTTCTGCAGCATGCCCCAGACTCTGACAGGAGGGAGATTTTCATATACATTTTACTAATTTTCTTTAATCTCTGACACTTCTATTATAAAGAAAGGGCAAATAGCAATATTAAAATATTTCCTCTAATTAATTCCCTTTTAATGTGCATGAATTTTGTGCACCGGGCCACTAGTTTAAGAATAAAAGGAAGCCAAAACCGGTTTGGCTCAGTGGATAGAGCGTCGGCCTGCGGACTGAAGGGTCCCAGGTTCGATTCCGGTCAAGGGCATGTACCTTGGTTGCGGGCACATCCCCAGTGGGGAGTGTGCAGGAGGCGGCTGATCGATGTTTCTAACTCTCTATCCCTCTCTGTAAAAAATCAATAAAATATATTTTAAAAAAATAATAAAAAAATAAAAGGAAATGTCCCTGACCAGTGTGGTTCAGTAGGTCAGCGGCATACCATACAACAAAAGGGTTTGATCAGGTTTGAATCTCCGTCTGGGCACATGCCTAAGTTTTGGATTCATTCCCAGTTGGGGCACTTACAGGAAGTGGCCAGTTGATGTTTCTCTTTTGCATCAATGTTTCTCTCTCTGTTTCTCATCCTCTCACTGAAATCAATAAAAATGTCCTCAGGTGAGGATTAAAATAATAATAATAAAAAGGAAATGGCCCTGGTTGGTATGGCTCAGTGGTTGAGCGTTGACCTATAAACCAGGAGGTCACAGTTCAATTCCTGGTCAGGGCACTTGCCAGGGTTGTGGGCTCTATTTGCTGTGGGGGATGTGCAGGAGGCAGCCAATCTATGATTCTCTCTCATCATTGATGTTTCTATCTTTCTCCCTTCCTCTCTGAAATCAATAAAAATATAGTTTAAAAATAATAAATAAAATAAATATTTTTTAATTGTCTAGGAAAAGTGAAGACAAATAAATAGTATGAGCTAAAAAATGTATACTGGGGTGGGGAGGGAAATGGGACAGAAGATTGCTGTTCAGAGCTTTCTTTTTTAAAAAAATATGTTTTATTGACTTTTTACAGAGAGGAAGGGAGAGGGTCAGAGAGTTAGAAACATCGATGAGAGAGAAACATTGATCAGCTACCTCCTGCACATCCCCTACTAGGCATGTGCCCACAACCAAGGTACATGCCCTTGACCGGAATCGAACCTGGGACCCTTCAGTCCGCAGGCCGATGCTCCATCCACTGAGCCAAACCAGTTAGGGCTGTTCAGAGCTTTCTTAATACTATTTGACTATGCACACATATTGCTTTGATAGAAATTTAAAGTAAAGGGAAGGTGAATAAACAACATAAACTGATGAACAAAAATAGAACCAGAGTCATAGAAGCATCAAACAGACTGTCCAACCTATGAGGGAAGGCAGTGGGGGAGAGGGTAAGAGATCAACCAAAGGACTTGAATGCATGCATATGAGCATAACCAATGGACACAGACAGTGGGAGCGGGGGTGAGGGTATGTGCTGGGGGGTGGGATGGCTGGGGAGAGGTCAATGGGGGGAAAAGGAGACTTATATAATACTTTAAAGAATTTAAAATTAAAAAAAGAACAAACAAATGAATGAATAACAAAAAATAAAAATAAAGGGAAGGTGAGATAGTGAATACACAATACAATATATAGATTATATATTATAGAATTGTACATCTGAGACCTACATAATTTTATTAAGCAATGTCACTCCAATAAATCCAATTTAAAAATCTATATATATAAAAGCCTAAGCAACCAGTTGACTGGTTGCTATGACGCGCATTGACCACCAGGGGGGGCAGACGCTCAATGCAGGAGCTGTCCCCCTGGTGGTCAGTGCACTCCCACAGCGGGAGCACCACTCACCTGACCACTGACTGAAGGGCGCTAGACTCATGCTCACAGCTGCCCACCACAGCAGAGCGGGTGCGAGCCTACCGAGGGGAGGCGGCAGCAGGCGCAGCGGGGCCAGGATGAGCAGGAGTGGCAAGCGGCGTTGGACTGCTGTTTATGCCCCATCCCTGCAGGCCACCCTGAGGGACCCCACCAGTGCACAAATCGGTGCACCGGGCCTCTAGTAAAAATATAAAGGGAAAGGTATGAAATGAAAATACATGCTTTGTGCAAGAGATAGCTAATAGGTCACCTTGCTGAAGTAAAAAATTTAGTCAGGCCCTGGTGGGGTGGCTCAGTTGTTTGGAGCATCGTCCCATACACCAAAAGATTGTGGGTTTGATTTCCATTCAGGGTACATACCTAGGTTTCGGGTTGGATCCCTAGTCCAGGTGGGTATGGGAGGCAACCAATCAATGTTTCTCTCTTTCTCTCTCCCACCCTCCCTCCCTTTCTCTCTCTAAATATATCCTGGGGTGAGGATTAAAAAAAAAAATTTAGCCAGGATATATAATGAAACAAAAGTCTGTATAAGATATAGGTTAGATCATGGAGGGTTTTCCATGTCATACTAAGGATATTTGGAAAGCATTGGGGAATGTGGAGAAGTTTCTGAGCAGAAGTGTCTGAAAAAGCTACTTATTCTTGAAATGTTAATTTGGCAATAGTGTACAAAATGAAGTGAGAGGAGCTCACACTTGTTACTGTGACCTAAAAGGACCTGTGTGAGCTGGCTCCAGTTTATTTTCTCATCTAACACTATCCCTGCAGTTACAATGCCCTTCTTCTGTTCCTCAAATTAGGCAAGTTTTTTTCCTGCCTTGAGCCCTTATACTTGTCGTGCCCTCTGCTGGAATGCTCTCCCTCCAGACCAGACCTTCTTATAGCTGCTTCCTCATTAGTTCTAGGTTTTAGCTCAAATGAGAGGCGTTCTCTGACCACCCATAACCTTCTTTCTCCTGTTACATCACATCACTCTATTTTATGTATATATTTAATCTACTTTTAGCCCTAGCTGGTTTGGCTCAGTGGGTAGAGCATTGGACTGCAAACCAAAAGGTTCTAGGTTTGATTCTGGTCAAGGGCATGTACCAAGATTGCAGTCTCCTCCCCAGTGGTCAGTGTTTCTCTCTATCTTTCCCTCTCTAAAAAATCAATGGAAAAATATCCTCAGGTGAGGATTTAGTAAATAAATAAAATAGAACTCAGAAACTAAAATATATATATATACTTTTTTTTATTGCTTTCAGAGAGGAAGGGAGAGGGAGAAATAGAAACATCAATGATGAGAGAGAATCATTGATCCGCTGCCTCCTGCACACCCCACGCTGAGGATCAAGCCCACAACCCAAGTATGTGCCCTGACGGGGAATCAAACCATGACCTCCTGGTTCATAGGTCTATGCTCAACCACTGAGCCACCCCGGCCTGGCACTCCATTTTATCTTTTTCATAGCATTTGTCACTTTGAAGTTTATTTGCAAGCCTCCTTCCAGATAAGTAAATGTCCTGAGGGCAGCCTTATGTCTTGTTTTGTTGTATCTCTTGCAGCATGCCTTGGCACTCAGTATTCATTAGTAAGGGATGAGGAGATCTGTTAGGAACCAATTCTATCTAGTTCTGGTTTGAGACTTACTGTCCCAGTCAGACGTGCATCTTCATTCTTGCACTCATTCTGCATTCAGTCCATTTATTTTTTTTTTAATATATTCTGGCCCTGGCTGGTTTGGCTCAGTGGATAGAGCGTCGGCCTGCGGACTGAAGGGTCCCGGTTTCGATTCCAGTCAAGGGCACATGCCTGGGTTGCGGGCTTGATCCCCAGGGGGCGGCATGCAGGAGGCAGCCGATCAGTGGTTCTCTCTCATCATTGCTGTTTCTCTCTCTCTCTCCCTTCCTCTCTGAAATCAATAAAGATATATTAAAAAAATAAAATAAAAATATATTCTTACTGATTTTAGAGAGGAAGGGAGAGGGAGAGAGAAATATCAATGATGAGAATCATTGATCAGCTGCCTCCTGCACGCCCCCTACTGGAGACTGAGCCCACAACACACGCATGTGCCCTGAAATACATGTGATACTTGTATTTCTCTGACTGGCTTATTTTGCTTAGCACAACTCAAATCGTGACCTCCTGGTTCATAGGTTGCCGCTCAACCACTGCTTAATAAATGGGCTGGGCTCAGTCCATTTATTAAACCACTGCTTTGCACTTAGGTACTGAAGTTGTAAGAAGGAATCAGCACTAGATTTGGTAGACCTGATACCCAGTAGCTATGTTTCTTAACAGACCCTACAGGGCCAGGGCCATGTCGAGGTCCCTTTCCCCCAGGGATACTTGGTCTGAAGCGTCACCCACCCACCCAGCTCTAGAGCCCAAAGCGACCTCTGCATTCCACCCCTCCCAGCTGCAGGGGAGCAGCCCATCCCCGCTGGGTCTGGAGCGTGGACCTGGGAGAGTCCAGGACCGTGGCCATCCTGGTGAGATCGGCCTTTCAGTCCCCGGGGGCCTAGACGACCGCGGCCACGCTCCCCGGGGGCCTGGGACCCGAGCGCAGGAACCAGCGCGCCGCCCGGCGGGTGGGCGGAGTGTCTGCGGCCGAGGCCCCGGCCATCTGCCGCGAGGCCAGCGCGGCTCGGCGGCCGGGGGCGGGGCCGCGCCGGGGCGGGGCGCGCCGGGGCCGGAGTTGGGGGGCGGGCCGGCCGCAGCCCAGAGCCGGGAGGGCCACGGCCACCGGAAGAGTCGCCGTCGCCAGCCGAGCCGGGAGCGTGGGGAGCGGAAGCGGCGGCAGGCGGCGCTGGGACCCGGGAGCGGCCGGAGAACAAGGGAGCTGGCGGCGCGGCTGGCGCGGGGCTGGGCTGAGCCGCTGGGCCGCGCTGAGCGCCGCCGCCGCCGCCGCCCGAGAGGCCCGGCCCGGCCGCCGGAGCAGGCCGCGCGCGGGCCGCCGGGCCCGAGGCCGGAGCCATGGGCGAGACCAAGATCATCTACCACCTGGACGGGCAGGAGACGCCGTACCTGGTGAAGCTGCCCCTGCCCGCCGAGCGCGTCACCTTGGCGGACTTTAAGGGCGTTCTGCAGCGGCCCAGCTATAAGTTCTTCTTCAAGTCTATGGACGACGATTTCGGGTGAGGACGGTCCCCGCCTCGCCTCCGGGGGACCCCAGCCCCTCCGGCTTCCAGAGGCCACTCGGCAGTTTGCACCCCCCTTGCTACACTGGCTTCTAGCCCTGCTCTGGATTCTAGGGGCCCCTCGGCCATTTGGGCTCCCCTGGGTTGTTGCAGATCCTGGAGCTCCCGCCTCTCTAGGAACCTTGGCCCCCTCGTGTAGGGGGACGTCCAACTCCCCGAGAGCAATCAGAGGACCAGCCCAGGAAGCCCCCTCACCTCTCAGCGACCAGCGGCTCAGACACACACACACACACACACACACACACACACACCCCTCCACCCAGTCCCGGAGCCCGAGTCCCCCCACCCCCTCCCACCCTCCTGCGCAGGGAGCCACCTTTTAAACACAGACTTGGGGTGTTTGGCACTCGGCCTTCTCCTTCTCCATCTTCTCCGCTCCACAGCTCCGATCCATATTTGGAGTACCGCGCATCCCAGGGCTGTGCTGGGGGACTTTGAACTGAGGGGAGGGGGAAGCGAGGGGCGCTCAGGCGCCAGGCTGGAAGCTAAGGCCTGCAGACCGGGAGTTTGGCTGTTCCCCCTTTCCTTGCGGGCTGTTTAGGATGTTGTTGTCAAGGGAGCAGAACGCCTGACCCCTAAGGAGGAACCCGCACTAGCCCAGGTGCTGATTTCCTCTCCAAACTGGGGCCTTTCCCTCCAGACGGTGGTCTTGGAAAGGGCCTCAGAGGCTGGGTAGGAGCGCCAGGAAGCGTCTCTTGGTGTTCACCTCCCCTCCCTGCCTGCCTCGTCTTCTCCTCCCCAGCTGTGGGCTTGGGACAGGCCGAGTTTGGAAGCAACGACTTCCCCTTTAAGAAGGGATGGAATGTTGGAGCCGGAAGGTTCTGTAGCAGCTGGCCTGGGAGGGGGAGCCTGGCCATCCCCTCACACACACCCCAACTCCTAGGGGACTGGGGGAGGGGAAGGCCCCCACACTAACTGGGCGCTGGGCCTGGAGGCCTGTGGGGAAGCCTGAAGGCAGCCTCTGCAGCCCTAGCCAGAGGCCTGCACTGCTCTGGAGCGGAGGCCCCGGAGCTGAGTGAGGGAAGACATTCTTCTCCCCAGTGTTCGTGTGTCTGGCTTCTCTCCCAGGACCCCAGCCCTCCTGGCCCTGGGAAGCAAGCACCCTCTCCCTCCCTGGCCTGGCATGTTTTGTTGTCACCTTTCCCCCTGGAACTCGGGGTCTGATGAGCCCATGAGCTCCTGTGTGTGAAAGTGCTTTTCCAGTGGAAAGTGCTATGCCGCTTCCAACCTCCTTTCTGTTGTGGTTATACTTACCCCGGGGTGGGGGACTCCTGATGTCTAATATTGTCTGGCCTCAGTCCAGAGACAGACACCCCTGCTTTCGGATCCTGGCGGTCCAGCCTCTCTAGGGACTCTCCTTTGGAAAATTCTGAAGAAGGATGAAATCAATCTGCAAGGGATGGGAGGGAGAGGGTGATGCCTTGGCCTGGTAAGAGAAGAATAGAGTTAGGAGAGTCTGAGATACTGCCTCAGGGACTGGGTTAAGGGCAAATCAGCTGGAGTCCAGTGCGCTGGCCCGACCCCAGGCCAGGCCTAACTGCAGTCATAGGAGGCCCCCCATTACATCTGCTCACTGTTGACAATATTGTTCTTTAAATTCACTGTCAGTCCACTCACTCTTTCTTAGCTTGACCAAAATCAATAATAGGAAATCACCCACCTGATTTTCTATTTATATTTCTTTATAAGATATGTTAAAAATAAATGTTAACTGTTGAATTAGGCAATGTTCATTCAGGTAACACCTGAACACATCTTGCATACGTCACTGGTACTTGAACCATCCTTTGTAAAGTATCAGAGTAGGCCATTTTTACAGGATTGAGAACAATGCTAAAAATGAAATGGAGGAGATTGATTTTGGAGATTGATTTTGTTTTTATCCCCAGAAGGATTAATGAGCAGACCTGGTAGGTTTACCACATAGGACTAATAGCTGAGGAATAGAGGAATGTGTGTGTGTGTGCGCGCGCGCATGTGTGTACACATTTAACAAACTCTTTATGGCGCTTACAGTGTACTAGGCACTGATCTAAGTGCTTTTCTAATTTTTACTCATTTAATTCTCTTAACAGCCCTATGAAGTAGGTAGTAATACCATCAGTTTACAGATGAGGAAATTAGAGCACAAAAACCTGAAGTAACTTACCCAAGGTCACACAGTCTGGCTAGTTAGTGGCAAAGCTTGATTCAATATCAGGAATCTGGCTCTACAGCCCAAGGCCTTAATCCCACTATTGTAGGTATTACTATTATTATCACCATTTTACAGATGCAACCTCTCTGAGGGAGATGCTGAGCCTTGGCAAACTGTAGAGGTGATAGGGCTGCCACTTAGCCCCATAAGAGGGGGTCAGGCAGAGGCCAGTGACCCCTACTGACAGAGGGGCCGTGGGTCAGAGGAGGAAGGCCGCTGTCTCTGCATCCCCTCCAGGCTCACCCTCTGAGGTACTGGTTGGTGAGGTCTCAAGAAGTATTTGTCAAGCTCAGGGTAGACCCACCCCTCTTAAATTATTTGGGAAATGGAAGAAGAATAAGCATTTTTACCCCTGAGGAGATAGTGTGTAGAACACAGTACCCATTGCTAGAGTGGTCTTGAGCTGTGGAAGGGACAACATGGGAAGTTGAGTCACTGTGTTCCTCCCTGCTCCCTGTCACACTGTCCTGCCTCTGGGCCTTTTGCCTGGAACACTGCTTCTTCCCCTGGCTCCCCATGTCCAAGTTCTCCTGTCCTCTGGGTGCAGCTTTTAAAGTTACGGTATTTTATCCTATCTATTCATACACCTGCTCCTAGCCAGGACTTGACATCGGTATCACTCAGCAGATGTCTGTCCAATGAACCCTTCTGCTGGTCTTACCACTCTGACCACTTCCCACATGGAATATGCTTATGTGAACTGTCCACTGGACTGTAACCTCAGAGAACAAGGCAGGCTCCAGGTCTGATGCTTCTTGAGGTTCATACAACGGCAAGCACGGGATCTAAAACTCACTGGGCTCTCTCTCTCTCTCAGCAAAGGCTTTTTAATCGCATGAACGGTGAATGATGGGCAGATGTGTTTGGTTCCTGCCCTTACAAACTTACTCCTAGTATGGATCTTGCTAAAAATTCACAAAGTTAGAAACTAGCTTTTATGGTATGCCTGGACTGTGCCAGGCATTTACAAATCCCATTTACCAGGATTGAGACAAAGGCTTAGAGAAGTTAAGGAACTTCTCTAAGATGGGAGGGCTAATAAGTAGCAGAATTGGAATTGAAACCCAAGTTTGTGAGAGTGTGGTGCGCGCACGCGTGCAGTGGATCCCTGAGCCATTTAGCGCCACTGGGTGGGGGGGCTGTCTGAGGCTGATCAGCTGATCGCTATGAGTCAACAGAGCCTTGGCGACCTGTCAGTGACCCCCAGAAAGAGAGGAAACATCTGTAGCTAGAGCTGTGTGGTGGGGCCTGCTGGGGGAGAGGGCTGTGGGGATTCAGCCACAGTTCCCCACCACAGGGAGACCCTCTCTAAAGCAGGTCACAGAGTCCCTGCCATGTGTCCCCCACACCCTCTTTTCCTTTTGAGCCCCAGTTCCCACAGGGGGCTGTAAGCTTAGGGTGTCCTTTGGCTGGACTGGCTGACAGATCTGAGCTACTTCTCTCTGTCCCTTCTTGCCCGCCTGTTCTGTCTCCAGGCTTTCTGCCACGATGGCCCTGAGCAGGATGATTTGAGCTGCTTTCTCGGGGTCGTTGTGGGGCTGGAAATGGTGGAGGAGCCAGGGCTGGTTGGGAGGGGGGAGGGTAGGCTCGGCCTTCGAACTTGGCTGTGAGTCCAAGAATGTGAACATCGCAAGGAGCCAAGCACATTCCCAGTTCTGGGCAGAACTTCTTCAAGAACAGGGAGAACTGGGCTTCGCAGCCTCCTTCCCTAGTGTCTTCCCTCTCTGCTCACAACTCCAGGCATGTGTCTCCCTCTTGCCCCTAATCACATCTTTCCAGCTCTGTCCTCCTGGGTGTTTGATGCAGTCTGGGGGACCTCAAACTACTCTAGTTCCTTTCGCTGGCCCCAAACTGTAGTCATGGTCTGACTTCTTGCCTCACTGCATGCCTATGACCACATCCCACCCCCCATGCCTCACATCACTGCCTCCCCTACCTCACCTTCCACACAGACCCATATCCCCTCTGTCGTACAGGACATAATGTGAAATACTGTCCAAAGAGTGTGGGGTTTAGAGTCAGACAAGCTGGGGTTGAATTTCAACTCTGACATCTAGCTCTGTGGCCTTAGACAAGTTACTGAATGTTTCTCAGTTCCTTATTCATAAAATGGGGATCATATTGTCTATGCCAGTGGTCGGCGAACTCATTAGTCAACAGAGCCAAATATCAACAGTACAACGATTGAAATTTCTTTTGAGAGCCAAATTTTTTAAACTTAAACTTCTTCTAACACCACTTCTTCAAAATAGACTCACCCAGGCCATGATTTTGTGGAAGAGCCACACTCAAGGGGCCAAAGAGCCTCATGTGGCTCGCGAGCCGCAGTTTGCCGACCATGGGTCTATGCAATGAGGCTGGTGTGAAGAATATATATTATAACTGTGGGGAGATAAGATGGTATAATCGGTAGGAATAAAGGCTTTGGAGTCAGGCTGATGAGGATTCAAATTCCAGCACTTCACTTATTAGTGGTGTCACTATAGGTGAATTTCTGAACCTACTGAACCTTAGTCTCCCCATCTGTATCTTATATATAGCATTGCTGTACTAAACGAAATGATACAAGTGAAGTGTTCACTCAGTGCTTGGCCCATAATACACGCTCAATAAATGAGAGCAATTGTTACTATTATCATAATGGCAGTAAATGTCTTCTCCCTTTTTCTTTCCTAATTTCCTTAAATTCCTCGCCCACACCTCCCAGAAGAATGTCAGGATTCCCAGTTGAGAAGGGAAGGACAGTAATCAGGGTGTGCTTTTTCCTAGTTTAGGGTCAGAGGGAAAGAAAAAGTCCAGCCCCTGAGAGCCTTACTGGGGATGGATAACGCACTCTTGAGGTTCTAGGGAGTGGTTGCACTCATGGGGGACAGCCATCTGTCAGGTGTAATTTGCAAATCACCTGGTGACTGAGAGAACACCCCAGAAGGCAGCTGGGCCATCCCCACCCATGCTGTTGTTTGAACAGGCTTGTGCTGGTGGTTTGATTCCCAGTTTAGGGTGGAGGAGCCCCTGAGAGTTGGGGTTGTGAGGACACCTCCATTTCTACCCCAGAAAGCTCATTGACAGCCTCCCTTTCCTTGCAGAGTGGTGAAGGAGGAGATCTCAGATGACAATGCCAAGTTGCCCTGCTTCAATGGCCGGGTGGTGTCCTGGGTAAGGATCCTTCCTCAACCCTCCCTCCGTCCACATTCCTGCCATGGGGTGGATGGAGGAAAGACATCGCTAAGGTATAGCTGATGGTTTTGTTTCAGTATCTGAATTGTCCTTGAGTTTCTAACTGAACAGTTTCTACCCCAGATTCTATAGCCTGGGTGAAACTGGGGGAAAGGTATGAAAGGGAAAAGGCGGGTACAGAAACACATAGGAGGCAAAATGGTTTCCTATGCCCTTTGAGGCACTTTGCCTCAGGTTCCCTTCTGTCGCCTGCTGGACTCTGCCTTGGACCCTTACTCTCTGCCCCATCCCTCTTCTCCGCCCATGCTTCCCTGCCACCATCAACCTGGCAGTGGGTCTGCTCCCCAGGTCAGGTGTCTTTGCATAGTCCTGTCTCCTTTCCCTCCGTGTCCCCTGCTTCATTCTCCCCAAGTCTTCATGCCCTGCCAGAAGCCAACTATCCTACTTCTCCCTGGTGCCCTCGTGCCATACCTTCCCATTTTCTCCCCATCAGCTGGTGTCAGCTGAAGGCTCACACCCAGAGCCAGCTCCCTTCTGTGCTGATAACCCATCGGAGCTGCCACCTCCCATGGAGCGCACAGGAGGCATCGGGGACTCCCGGCCGCCATCCTTCCAGTGAGTGTGACCTGAAGGTAGACAGGGCCTGTGGGGAGGGCCAGGTCAGCTCAGCCCAGGGCTGGGGGAGGGAGCCCCCAGCCTGCCCCCTCCCCCACCAAGTCCTGTCTTCCCTGCAGCCCTCATGCTGGTGGGGGCAGCCAGGAGAACCTGGACAACGACACAGAGACGGACTCCTTGGTGTCTGCCCAGCGGGAGCGGCCTCGCAGGAGGGACGGCCCAGAGCACAGTGCGTCTTCCCTGAACAGATGCCTTCCCCATCCCTGTACCCTCCCCACAGCTTCCACTCAGCTGACCACCTCTTTGCCCAGCTTCCTGAGCTCTGGATAGGACTGGCCCCAGTGCAGCCCCTAGCCTGCCTCTCCTCCCTCCCCTCCTCCACTGGGCACTGTGAACCCAGCTGCCTCCATCCCCTGCAGCAGCCCGGCTAAATGGAACTGCAAAAGGGGAGCGGCGGCGAGAACCAGGGGGTTATGACAGCTCGACTACCCTCATGAGCAGCGAGTTGGAGACCACCAGCTTCTTTGATTCCGAGGAGGATGACTCCACCAGCAGGTAGGGCCTTGGTTCCATGAGGACTGGTGGGCAGGCGATCCCTGAGGAGCTCTGAACCCTGAGGACCCTGGGCCCCTGGGAGGGATGTGGGCTTTGTGCTGGGGACCTGGGCCCTGCAGTGCCTCTTGTGGGGCAGGGCTAGGTCAGCCTGGTGGGGAACGACTGTGGGCCCCACAGGTTCAGCAGCTCCACAGAGCAGAGCAGTGCCTCACGCCTGATGAGAAGACACAAGCGGCGGCGGCGGAAGCAGAAGGTTTCCCGGATTGAGCGGGTATGGGACCTGGGATGCTAGGGATGAGTGGGGCAAGGCCAGGGCTTATCCGTCCTTAGGTCCCCTCCCCTCGGGTCAGTGTTTAGAACCTTAGAGGGAAGGTGGTGGCTGAAGGCTCACCTTGAGGAGGAGCTAGGGGAGAGCAGTGAGTTCCTGCCACCCCTGCCGGCTGCTCAGAGTCTCTATCTATTCCAGTCCTCATCCTTCAGCAGCATCACGGACTCCACTATGTCACTCAACATCATCACGGTCACTCTCAACATGGGTGAGTCTGGTGAAACAACACTCTTGAGTACCTACTGTATGCCAGACACTGGGCAGACTCAAGGAGTTTAAAGAGACACAAGTTATGTTCCCTACCCTCAAGGAGCTCTCTTTCCTAAACCTAAACGGATTATTTCAGTATCTCATGATCAGGGCTATGACAGAGAGAAGCACACAGAGCTATGGAAGCAGAGAAAAGCATCAGGGAGGGCTTCCTGGAGGAAGTGATTTCTGAGTCCTTCCCATTTCCCATGTTTTAGCTGTTGCATTCTTGTTCTCTGATTTCTGCCCTACCCACTCTTTTAGGAGATAGCTGGATGTAGTGAAAAGAGCCCCAACTTTGTCTGGAATTTAAATGAGTTTGAATACTGGTTTTGCCACTTAATGGCTTAGAAGAGTCACTTAAATTCTCTGAACCTCAGTTGTCTACTCTGTAAAATGAGACTGAGAGTCCCTGCCTCACATCCAGCAAGGATTAAATGAGCATGCTGAACACAGTGCCTGAGTCCAGTTCAATAAATGTTAGTTCTTGTCCCGTTCCACTCTTTCTAATAAGGGGCTCAGAATTTGGTTAGGAACCTTGCTCCCATCTCAAGGTCTTATTACTTCCTGTAGAAAAGTATAACTTCTTGGGCATCTCCATTGTGGGCCAAAGCAACGAGCGTGGTGACGGAGGCATCTACATTGGCTCTATCATGAAGGGTGGGGCCGTGGCTGCTGATGGACGTATCGAGCCAGGAGATATGCTGTTACAGGTACCATTGTTCACTGTGGCTGGTGGTGTAGATAGGGAGTTGGGGAGATGTACCCTCTGTTCCTTCTCATTCTTCGTACCCTCTCTACCCTATTCAGAGGCCCCTTCTTGGTGGGGGAAGACCTCCTGATCCACCAAGCTTCCCTAACTCCCTCCCCAGCACAGCTGCTTATCCCATTCCTGGTCCTATTTCCCAGGTAAACGAGATCAACTTTGAGAACATGAGTAATGACGACGCAGTCCGGGTACTGCGGGAGATTGTGCACAAACCAGGGTATGGTTGGGCTGAAGCATTACGGAGGAGGTGCCAGGCATTTCTGGCTATCAGGCAAGGGGCTTGGTCTCGCCTCCATACATCCTGCCCTCACTAGGGACACCCTTGCTTTCAGGCCCATCACCCTGACTGTAGCCAAGTGCTGGGACCCAAGTCCACGTGGTTGCTTCACATTGCCCAGGAGTAAGTGGATGGGGAACTGGGCCCTAAAACTGGTATCTGGCATACACGAGCCCTGTCTATCCTGCCTTCTGTGTTGCCCTGACCCCTCACATCTGTTGGGCCCAGCGGGCAGAGTGGGCAGCGCCTAACTCCTCATCCTCCCTGCAGGCGAGCCCATCCGGCCCATTGACCCTGCGGCCTGGGTCTCCCACACTGCAGCCATGACTGGCACCTTCCCTGCCTACGGCATGAGCCCCTCCCTGAGCACCATCACCTCCACCAGCTCCTCCATCACCAGCTCCATCCCTGACACAGAGCGTGAGTGTCCAACCCTGTCCCCTGGTCCCAGCAGACAGGGCCAGGTGAGGGGGACTGATGAAGGCCCACGTGGAGACTTGCTTGAAAGGCAGAGGGGCTGGAGGGGGCTCGGCTCTTTCCAGCTACCTCACACCGCAGCTTCCCTCAGGGGACACCCGAAGCTCACTAAACAGTATTTGCTTCTCAACTGGTATTGAGCACCCAGTGAGCCTCAGTTTCCTCTTGTAAAATGGGACTAAAGATGTGCACTTTACCAGGTTCCTGGGGGTTAATGAGAGGATATAAGTGAAGCAATTATCACAGTGTGTGGCATAAAGTAAGCACGTAATGACTGCCATTTTTATTATCATAACACACATTATGCATTATACTAAGCACCTTCATTTACATTATTTAATTATCTTCAAACATCCCTATAAAATAGATGTGAAAGTCCCTATTTTTACAGAAGAAACTGAGTGTCCAAGAAGTCAATAATTTGTCCAACACTGGTCCATATGTATTAGGTGGTAGAACTGGAATGCAAACTCCTGTCTGCCTAACTCCACACCCCTTTCTGCCTGACCATTTTGCTTCCCACCCCCAGGCCTAGATGACTTTCACCTGTCCATCCACAGTGACATGGCTGCCATTGTGAAAGCCATGGCCTCCCCTGAATCCGGGCTGGAGGTCCGAGACCGCATGTGGCTCAAGATCACTATCCCCAACGCTTTCATCGGTGAGAGGGCCCCTTGGTGGGATGAAGGATGGGGTGGTGGGCAGTGAGGGAGCAGGATAGACTGGGCACCCAATAACTCCCTTGAGCTGGAACCAGGCCCAGCCTCATGGCTTCTGTGAGGCCAGATGAGCCCAAGGTGGGCCTCCCAATCAAAGGTAGCCTTGCTCCCAGGCTCGGATGTGGTGGACTGGCTGTACCACAATGTGGAAGGCTTCACTGACCGGCGAGAAGCCCGCAAGTATGCAAGCAACCTGCTGAAAGCTGGCTTCATCCGCCACACTGTCAACAAGATCACCTTCTCCGAGCAGTGCTACTACATCTTCGGTGACCTCTGCGGCAGTACGTGCTTCCCCACTTCCTCGCCCTGTCTTCTGGCTGGGAGTGGGGCGGTGCCCAAGGGTGTGGCAGCAGACTCCAGGGAACCCAGAGGAGGGGGCAGCAGGGCTGGGCTCCCAGCTCAAGGCCTGAGAATTTTGTGGTGGAAGCAGAACCCAGTTCAGCCTCTTCACCTGCCTTGCGTCCCCTGGAGGAGCTGGCATTTTCTAAGGGCCTGGCACCATGCTGATTGTTTCTAAAACATCATCTCACTCTATCACTCAGTCCTCACAACCTCCTCTCCACCCTTGGGGAGATGGATTACTATCCCTGTTTTCAGATGAGGAAACTGAGATATGTAGAAGGTAAATAGTCCACCCCAGGTCTCACTACTAGAAGCAGAGGAACTAGGCCATGGGTCCAGGTCTTTCTGGCTCCAGAGCCCTTGTTCTCCCCACCATCTGGGTTTGACCAGGTGTGTAGTGGTGCAGAAACATTGTCTTAGCAAGGCCGGAGTTCCTATCCTTGGGCCTTGCTTAGCTTCCCAGCATCAAGCAGGTTCCACCAAGGTAGGACGTAGGATCTGTCTGAGGCCCCATGTCCACAGCTTCCTCAGACCTCTGTGGAGGGACTGTGCTTCAGGATGGAGCTAGAGAAGCTATCAGGGTCAGGTTGTAGAGAGGGGTGGGGAACGTCTGGCCTGTGGGCGGTATAAGGCCCTCGAAATCATTTGGTCTGGCCCTGCTGAGGCATTAGAGGTGAGTTAATTAAATGTCTGACCAAATGTAACAGGCTAATTTTTAAGTAGATAATTTTATATGGCCTGTGAATGATGTTATAAATATCCAAATGGCCCTTGGCAGAAAAAAAGGTTCTCCACCCCTGTTGTAGAGGATTCTACAAGCTATAACAAGGAGCCGGACTTGATCCTGAAAGAGTGCAAAGCCAATTAGGGTTAGTAAGCAGGAGAGGTCTGCGTGGAAGCCCTCTTATCTTTCTGAAGCCCTTTGGAAGGGGAGTTTTCGAAACAGGACAGCATCGCTCAGTGTTGGGAGCTGAAACCCTCCCCCAGCAGCCACCTCTACCTGAGGGAACCTTCTCTGAGCCCAGTGGTGCTGACTGGAGTCCAAAAACTAACTCTTAAAATGCTTCAGATTAGATTCTAGGCATCAGAAAAGCTGTTTCTGCAGAGCACAAGTCCTGGTGGAGGGTGGGTCCCTGGCCCTCAGCAGCTCCAGTGTGGCCACATGGAGTAGATGCACAGAGTTTTGGAGATAGACAGTTCTGAGTTCAAGTTCCCCTTACTGTGTGAATATGAGTGACACAGCCTCTCAATGCCTCAATTTGTTGATCTGTAAGGTGGAAGTAATAGTAGAATCTATATCATAGAGCTGTTTTGAGGACGATGTAATGTATATAATGCTTTCAGCACCATGTTTAGCCCACAGAAAGTACCCTTTAAAAAGTTGTCCATTCTTCATATATTTAATTGATTGTAAGATGAACACTTATTTCGCATTTCAGTATCTGAAATTGGAGTGCATCTTACAACCTGTGGCTTCTTAGACTCAATCAAGTGTGGTTATTGTCATCCTTAGCAGAAGTCAGCCCTGATCCCAAATTTCCAGGGACACATAAAGCTTTTCAGAAGAGCTCTAGTTTTTGCTCAGGAGACATCCTGCCATCCCTGTGTCCTCCGGGATCTTCTACCCATGGATCTGGCCACCAGAGGCCCAGCTCAGGGAACAACTGGCATAACAGGCCTTTTCCTGCTCCCTGGCTGAGATGTCCTAAGCTGGGAGTGTGGCAAGCTCAAAGGGAAAAGCTGAGGACCTGGGTAGCCCCAGGAGCACGTAGTCACTCCCCTTGGGATGATAGCCTGGAGGCTGAAATAGTCACCAGCTCCAGGAACATGAGCCAGGGCAGGCCCCTGCTTACTACCACCACCACCACCACCACCACCCCTCATGCTAGCTGCTGGCCTTGACAAGTTCATGGCGTGGCTGGAAGACTTCATTGGCTGCTTTAGACCCTTGGGCCCCCTCTCCTTATCTCTTCTCCCCTGGAAGGTTGGGCTGGCTTACTTAAGGGCTAGGAACAAAGGGCTCAGTCTATATCGGGCAGGCCGCTGGGACCTGGTGCAGATGGGGTGTGAGCAGGGGGAGTCCCAGGCAGGTCATTAGTCTAGTGGGCCCTTATATCCCCTTCCAGGTAGTTCCACCATTAGTGGGGGCATCCTTATCCTTAACAGGTACATAATTTACTGGGGGAGCCAGAGTCCTGAAAGAAGTAATGTTAATACAGAGAAGACCCAGGCCTCCCTGGGAATGGGTGGAGAGCACAGAAGAGGCACCTAACTTGTTCTCTTTCTGGGCCCCTCCCACCCCACTCCCACCCTCCCGGCAGCACCAGAAAATTGATTCTGGCCAATGGCCTTCTATATGGGGAGGTTCTGAAAGGCCCTATGTTCATTCTGGTTTTTAATGGGTATTTTTTTTAGTGTTAGGTGAGGGGGGAGGGCGCAATTTCACCAAACTGGTCCCTACTCCTTACTAATAACCTCATCTGGAAATGTAAAAAAGTAAGCAAGTTTTAGCTTCTGTTCTGGCTACAGTTTATGTTGAACTCAGGCTGGTCATTTAACCTCTCTGGACTGCACTTACTTCATCTGGGGAAAAATGTGCCTAGCACCTTCATAGGGTTGGGGTAATATTTGTATGAGATAGTGTTTTGTATTGTGCCTAATGAATTGCAGGTAGGCAGTACCTACCTGGTCGTTGGCTGAGATTTCAGCTTCCTACATTCCCCTACCTTTTACCCTCTAAGTCAGCGATTTTCAATCTTCTTCATCTCATGGCACATATAAACTAATGACTAAAATTCTGTGGCACACACACAAAAAATGGTTTTGCCAATCTGATAAAAAAGATCGGTATAATTTTGACTCACTCACATGGGATGGTTATTGTTGTGTTGGCCACTGTCCTTTCATTTGACAATCTAAGGAAAAAGAGGTCAGAGCCCTCACTAGTCAGGTACTGCATGTTTTAAAAATTCTTGTGGCACACCAGTTGAAAATCACTGCTCTAAGTGAACAGAATGAGTTTTGTCCCTTCTAGTCCACTGAGGAAGGAGGAGGCACTGCCAAAGGCTTTTCTGGGAGTTGGGTGTCAGGGTTTGGCATTGAGGCAGGAATGGTGACTCAGGGCCTCCCTGAGAAGGGTTTTCCCTGGGGCTGCCTCTGCAGGGGCTCCCTCTCCACCACCTCTGCTGGGCGGTGGGGAGAGTCTAAAGAAGGATGCGAGCTCTCTGGCCTAGGCCTCCCCCCATAATGGCGGGAAACTGCCACTGCTGTTGTCATTTCATATGCATCCAATCCAGCCTAGGCTGGGACCTCTCTCCTGACACAGAGGTGCAAAGGTATGGGAGAGTCCCAGCATCCGGCCCTCTCCTGCCCTCCACAGACATGGCCAACCTGTCCCTCCACGATCACGACGGCTCCAGCGGTGCCTCTGACCAGGACACACTGGCCCCTTTGCCGCACCCGGGGGCTGCCCCTTGGCCCATGGCTTTCCCCTACCAGTATCCGCCACCCCCGCACCCCTACAACCCGCACCCAGGCTTCCCGGAGCTGGGGTACAGCTACGGCGGGGGCAGTGCCAGCAGTCAGCACAGTGAAGGTAAGGGGGGGGAGAGACCCAGGTGACCGCCAGGCTTCCTCCGCGAGCTCTTGGACATCCACCCCCCTGTCCCTGCCTGTCCCCTACAGGCAGCCGGAGCAGTGGCTCCAACCGCAGCGGCAGCGACCGGCGGAAGGAGAAAGATCCGAAGGCTGGAGACTCGAAGTCCGGTGGCAGCGGCAGCGAGTCGGACCACACAACCCGCAGCAGCCTGCGGGGCCCCCGGGAGCGGGCGCCCAGCGAGCGCTCGGGGCCTGCCGCCAGCGAGCACAGCCACCGCAGCCACCACTCGCTGGCCAGCAGCCTGCGCAGCCATCACACGCACCCGAGCTACGGCCCCCCTGGCGTGCCCCCTCTCTACGGCCCCCCCATGCTGATGATGCCCCCACCGCCCGCGGCCATGGGACCCCCAGGAGCCCCCCCAGGCCGTGACCTGGCCTCGGTGCCCCCCGAACTGACTGCCAGCAGACAGTCCTTCCGCATGGCCATGGGAAACCCCAGTGAGTTCTTTGTGGATGTGATGTGAGCAGGGCCCCTCCCCCACTTCCATCCCACCCCTAACCTGGCTGGCTGCGTCCCTCTCTCCATCTGTCCAGTCTTTTTTACTTTGTCTGGTACCTGAAAGGGAAATAAACGGAACTAAATCCAGGCGCGCTAACTGCTCGCTGAGCTCAGCGAGGGTGGGATGACCCACACATAGCTATTGCGGCCCCTAACCTGCCACCAGCCCCCGCTTGTCCCTCTGCCCACTAACTGCTGCACAGGACTTCTCAGGATCCTTCATGTCCCTGGGACCCGACTCGCTGGTGCTGCTCCTTACTCCCTTCACCTGTGCAAACACTTCAGGAATGCAACTGTGCCCTTGAGGGCCTGCTCAGCCCCTTATCCCCACCATTTCCCCACCTCAGTTCCCTTCCACCATTCATTCAGCTACACCGTCTCCCTATTAACCTCATCCCCACAAGCATGTGTCCAATCTCTGAACTCCCCCCCCCCCACACACACACACACACACACACGCAGTACCGACACCAAAAAAATACTTGCTTCATCTGCCCCGAATGGTCCCTTGCCTGCTGCCTAACCGTCTCTTGCCTGCTGCTTGCACCCTAGAGTGTGGGTCACCTTTAGTAAGTATCCATGCTCTCCCTTCCTGCATTGGGCCCTGACCAGGAGCCGTGGGAGCCTTCGTTGCCTGATCTGCTAGTGGCTTCCAGGGAGCATCTCTGCTCTACCCCACCCTTTGCCTGCAATTGTGTGCTGGTTCCTTCAGACCCCTAACCCTACTAACCAACAGGCTCATCTTACCTCTGGGCCTGAAACATTTCTTTTCTTTCTTTTTTCCTCCCCAATTTTTCCTGGGCCTGGAGCAGCCAAGAATTTCGGGCTGTTTGACTTTCTGTGAACCCCCAGCGAGGGGAGGCCCAGCCTCCAAGGAAACCAGGAACCCTGCTTCAACAGCCCCTCAGGGCTTCCCGAGGATATTCAGCCCCCACACCCACACTTCAGCATGTCACTAGGCTTCTGGGGAGGGCTCCAGCCCTTTGCCCATATATGAGAGACTGTTCGCCTTTCCAGAGAGTGCGCGTGCTCTCTCTCTCTTTTACACACGTGCACACACACAGGTGCCTATGCAAGTCCACTTAAGCCTCAGGGCTGGTCCCTGCCCAGAGGGCTGGCCTCTCTCCCAATTTTCTCCCAGGTTGTGGGGCTGGTCCCCTGACTTACCTCCATCCTTCCTCCCCTTCCTCATAGCCCTTAAGCCTCCCCCACATGTCCCTATCATCGTCCTACCAGGATAAAGCCCATATGTGGGGCTCATCAGAGAACTCCCCAGACAAACAGGCTGTTCTTCCCTTGCCCCCTGCATTGCACACTTTTTCCTGTTGTCACACCACCATGATACCCCAGAGCATGATTGGGCAGGGAGACTTCTGGGAGTGCCAGGTTTGTATTGTTAACCTATTTTCTACTTTAAACAATTTATGACTTTAAGCCTCTTCTATAAATTCTTTTGGCTCACTTGGGCTCCCATATTTTCAGAACGGGGGTGTCAAGAGATGAAGTACTAAATTCCAGGCTTTGGGGCAAACCAGGGAAGGGGCATTTGGCATTCATTTAAATACTTCCTGGTTTGTTTTTGTGAGTGAAGGCTACATTGGAAATTTGACTCGATCTTGCCTGCCTTCTAGCAGTTCTGGTTTGCTCCCAACCCAGACCATGGCTTCCTCTAGCCACCTGGGAGGAGGGCTGCCTCCTATACTTCTCTTTTTTTTTTTCTGACTCTGCCATGTCCAACTTTCTTGAGGATTCTTCCACTATTGCTCATACCTTCATTGTTGGTGCTCCCTGTGTTCTGTCTTCAATCCACTTCTCTTTCCTATTTACTCCCCATTGGTATCATCCATCAGGAGGTCCTTACCTGCCTTTGATATGCTGGGGATTTTCAAATATATCTCTCCATCCCCAATTTCCCTCCAATCTTTAGATCTGTGTTTTTATTATCCACCGGACATCTCCATGGACATATCCATATGGACTCAATGCATTTCCCCCACTTCATGAATTCCAATCCTAGTTACTTTCACAATCTACATAGGCTCACCAGCTAGAAACATTTATGGACTTAAAAATCCCTTCCCATATCTTACTATTCAGCAGATCATATCCATTCTACTCCAACAATCTTTTCTTGAATTCAGCCCTTCTCCCCTCTGCCTCTGCTCTAGTTCACAGGAGCATGGGATCTGGAGTCAAGTTACTCTGGGTTTGAATCCCAGCTCTACTACTTTTTGGTTGTGTGATAGGAGAGTTATTTAATCTCTCTGAGCCTCAGTTCCCTCATACGTAAAATGACGATAATAATACCTACCTCACAGGGTTGTTGTGAGGATTTAAATTAGATATTGTACGAAAAGTGCCTAGCACAGTGCCTGGCACACAGTAGAATAGGTGCTCAATAAATGGTAGCTATTATTATTATTATCATTATTATTATTATTATTATTTGCTCTAAATTGGTAAGGATTTAGGGTATTTATTGAAGATAAATCTTTGGGAAAGGTAGGAGTGAAGCCTTGTGTGCTGGTTCAAGGATCAGAAGTGCCTATGTTTGGTCACTTAATGGCTTCAGGTAATGACCACAGTTTTAATGAAGGAGGCCAAATCTTCATCCTGCCAAATCTTGGCTTCTGAGGATGCGAGGGACAGTTAGGCTTGCATCCTGGTTTGCCCTTTTTTGTCCTTCCTTTCTCCCATGATGGGCTCAGCCCTGACTAGCAAAGGCATCAGGGTATCTCTCTGTATAGAAAGAGAAGAGCTAACATATTTTCTTCAGGTCCTGCAAGAGCCAGGCATGCCTTTCATGTCTGAGGGTTGGCTCTGTCTTCTCAGCTTGGATGTGAAGATTAACTCTGTTCAGAGAGGGAATTTCAAATCCCATGTCCAATTAAATTAAATTCACCAATGGTTTTCTAAACAACATATCTGCCTCTCACTAGAAGGCACACATGTTCTGGCCTTGAGGAACTGACAGCAACATAGGTATAGAAGAAGTAGGAACATGGACATAGTCTTGAAAAGCTTTATCTAGTTTCTTCCAAGTATTTGCCTCTTCACTCCCTGTTCCCTTCCTTGGGTCTTGATCCCTGGAGAAAGGCTTATGTCTGGCAAATATATACAATGAAAAATTAAAATTTGGGAGAGTCAGGGGTGGTGTTAGAAAGCAGTAAATTCAGCACAAACACTTCTACTGCCAAGTCGTGTGTTGTATGGAAAGTAGTGAGGACAGCCAGTCCTCGGACTCTGGAGACACTAAAGGCCTACAACGATCCAAGACTTAACAGATGGACTTCTAATGGTAGTAATCCTCGGAGGCTCTCCGAAACACTGAAATAGGAACTGGAGGGACTTCAGAGACTACAATTCCCAGAATGCTCAGTGGGGGGGGGGGGGAAAGGACGTGAGCGGAATCGGATAGGCTGGGATGTGCCTTTCGGCTAAGGCTGGATAAGGCCACTCCTAGCCCACCCCCAAGGAACTCCTACTACTCTCCCGTTCGAAGGTTCTCGAAGTCAGTCGGTAGTTGTAGTTTTGCTAAATCTAGAGAGCTTAAAATTGTAAGCGAGAAAGCCCGAGGACCTGATGGGATTTGTAGTCCGTGCGGGAGCCCGACGCGCAGGCGCAGGCGCAGCCGAGGCCGGGGCGGGGCCGCGGCACTGCAGTGAAAGCAGAGGCAGCGGGCAGGCGAGCAGGGGGCGGGCGGACATCTTGGGATCCGGAGAGTGGCCGGGCGGGCGGAGCAGCGGGCCGCGGACACCAGGTGAGCTCGGGATCAGGCCTCACGGGAGGAAGGAGGACGCCTGCCCAACTGCAGCTTTGCCCTTCCCTGCACAGGGTAGGCGGGAAGCTGCCCACACCCGGGAGTGGCCTCAGCCTTTTAGATCCCAGAGGAGCTGACGGCGGGTGGAGACGCCCGGGGCGCGGTTGCAGGACGGGCGGGGAGCGCGCCCTCCACCTGACCCGCCCGGCGCCTTCCTGGAGAGGGAGACCTCCTAGAATCCTCCCAGGGCAGGGACCCCGCGCGGCGCCCCCTCCCTGGGATGGTGACAGCACCCCTACCCCTCGACGCCTCCCCTCGGCCCCTGGACTGTCTCCCCATCTCCTAGGACAGTGACACCCCCTGGGCCGCCTCCTTGGACCGTGACAAGCCTCCCACCCCCCTCCTCCCCGCTGAGTGACAGCCTGAGGCTCTTATTCCTCAGGCCTGTGACAGCGCCGCACCCCGTGGAACCATCTTTTCCCGCGATGTCTTCCTTCCCAGGGCAAAAGCCCACCATCCCCTCCTGCCTCTACACCTGAACCCCAGAGCAGGCTCCGTCTCCCCAGCGTCCTCTGTTCACCACTGCCAGGCCCCCCCTGCCGTTTTTCCTCTTCAAAGCCCTGACCTTTGCCACCCTGAAACTCCTTCCCTGGCCTGATCCACACCAGCCCCGCTGCTGCTGTGGGCTCACCTGAGTGTTCTGCCCGCCGCCGCCGCCGCCAGGCTTCCCGCTTAGGTCAATATTCCGTCCCCGTCTGGGGCCCCAGCTCCCCCCCGAAGCCTTGGTACCTGTGAACTTGGTTCTTTGCCCAGGCTCTACCTCCATCTTGCCTTTCCTCTCCTGGACCCTTAGGGACTGAGGCATGGGTTGTGCCCAACACCTTCAGAGACCTCTCACTGAGTCTGGGAGACCTTGGTGGCCATAGTAATAGGCTTTATTTTACAGTTTAGAAAAGTCTGCTAAATTATACCCCTGTGAAATTAATACCAGGGCTAATCCAGGAAATCTAGAACTAAACGAACCCTTTTTTGCCCTTGCAAACGGTCTACGTTAGTTTGACCCAAATAATTTGGATAGTTGGGGCATCCTGCCCCTCACAGGTAGGCACCCAGGCCAGAAGTGGGTCTGGAATCACAGAATTTCCACTGGAAGGATCTCTTAACTTTATGTACCTGCATCCCGCCCCCGCCTCACCCCCCCCCCCCCCCCCCCTTATTGTACTTGGGAGCTGAGAGGGAGCCTCCCTTTTTGAAAGGAGGGGTGGTTGCCAAAAATAACTACTAAGCAGCTTGGGTCGTGTAAGTGTAGTCTGTCAGGGCTGGGACCTTTCTACTCTGCTCTTTTGCCTGCTTATCTGACTGCCTGGGGGAGGTTGGAGCCACACTTGGGGATCTAAGTCAGGGCCTAAGGCCTCCTTTCCTCCTCCCCCTCCCCCCCCCCCCACACCCTTCCCTGGAATGTTTAGATTTCGGTGAATTAGCCAGAGATTCAGGCCCTGCCCCTTCTCCGAAGGGCTGTGGAGACTGAGACTTGGTGCTCCTACAGCCGTCCCTGAGCCCCAGGCCTGAACCCACGGGAGTAATTCCTGCCACCATTCCTGCAGCCACAGGCAGGCCTTCCCGTGGACTCCCTGGTGAGAGCCTGTGTGAGAGGCTGCACAGGAAGGGGCGGAAAAGGATCCTCGCTGAGCTCAGTTCTGTGAAGAGGGGGAGGGGCTACTCTCTGGGCTCAGCCCCAGAAAAGGGAGGATCAAAATGGCCTTAGTATCCTGGGCCCAAGTCCCTCACCATTTCTTTCTCCCGTCCAGTGTGGGATAAACAGGAACTGGAGCCTGGCTAAGGGGAGGAGCATGCCTGCAAGGGCTGCAGGGTCACTTGCTGGAGGGTTGAGTCAGGGAAAAAAAAAAAAACCATTGTGACCTGCACAGCCCCACAGTGGATGTGGGCAGGGGTTCTGAGGCCTTCCCTTACCCTGCCTCTGCCTGTCCTAGGTCTGTTCTCAGAGCGATGGGCTGTGGAGACTGAGCTGCCGCCATGATTGGAGGCTTATTCATCTATAATCACAAGGGGGAGGTGCTCATCTCCCGGGTCTACCGAGATGACATCGGGTGAGTCCCCTGGCTGAACCAGCTGCGCCCCACCTTCCATCCCTCCTCCCCAGCATGCAGGATTAGGTCTGTTCCTATCAGTCACTTGACTTGGACCCCTCCCTCCCCCTCCCCCTGCTGCATCATGGAAGCTAAGCATGTACAGCCTGGCTCCCATGAGGTCTGGTAGTATTGGCCTGGCTACCAGTTGCTGGCCCCCAGGTGGAATTCTGCCTGCTGAATTCTGACGTGGCCCTCGCCGTCTTAGGAACTGCTGCCTTTACTGCCTCCTGTTTCCCTTAGTGACAGACCTGGTTGCTGGGATGAGTGCTTTTGCCTGGGCTGGTTGATTCCTCCTTTGAGGAGGAGGGAGACCTGTCTCCTGGGTGGAGTTAGTGGCCAGGCTGGAGGTACTAATCCATCTAAGTCTTGCCTTCAAAAGCCCTTCTCATGATTCGAGTCTTCACTGGATTCTTTTGAAAGCCTCTCCAGGCAGCCAAATCCTCTTCCACTCCCTTTCTCAGAAAGAGGCAGGCTGCTGACTTGGCTGTTTTCAGTTCCTCTGGGCCATTCTTGGAGGAGAGATTGCGAGCACTGAGGCCCTCCCTGGGTCACTGAAGGAAAGGCAGAAGGTCAGGGAGGCCATGCTGCCCTTTCTGGCCTATCAGAGTAGACCCAGAATAGCTTCTTGTTCTGGGTCCCACAGACCTTAACAAGTGGGCACAGCCTTCCTTCTCATTCTGCCCCATCCTGCACGCTACTGTTCTTTCCTGAGTGAGCAGCTCTAATGAGGTTAGGCTCCTCTGGTTCATTGTTCTTAGGCCTGTTTTTCTTCCTCAAAGATCTTGGGATAGACAGTCAAAGAATGGGCTTGCTGCAGTGCCCCAGCTCGTTGGCTTTTGGCTCCCAGGCTGATGGACTGGAGTGGCCTTTGTGACTATTTGTCCATTGGCTGGTGGTGGGGCATGAGCTAAAGATGTGGCAACACCTGGATTGCCTGAGCCTGCTGGCTACACCATCCGCACCCTGCTCCGGCCCTGCATGGACCTGGTTAAGCTAAGGCCAGGGCATACCCCATCTTGCATGCTTTGCTGTGCTCTCCACCCCTTGCCTGTTACTTGTCTGTTTTTACCTCATGGTGTGTGCTGCCTACCCCAGTGTGTTGTGTGTCTAACCCTCTCTCTCGTTGCTGTCACTCTCCTCTTCTTGCTGGCGTCATTTCTCTCATCCCATCTCATTGGCTGCTGTAGCAATAGGTAAGCAGCCTGTTAAGCTGCCGCCCAGGTACCGGAGGGTGGGGTGTCCTGCCCCCCATCCTTGTTTTCTTCATCCTTTTTCATTCCCTGAGCTTGCCCTGGAATTGGATCCCAGACAGAAATGGGTGGCCCAGCTCCACAGGTCCTTGGTGCTTCTCCCTCAGTAGATTGGAGCCTTCTCTGAAGTCACGCTGGCTTTGTCTAACTTGTGGGGGAGCCAGCCTTCCCCACTGGTGGGATTACTAGTGGGAAGACTGGGTCTCTTTCTCATGTGGGCCTGGAGCTCACTGAGAAGCTAGAGAAGGGCAGCTGGGAAATTGGGGGCATCCCTAAACTTGATGGACCTCACTTTATTCAGGTTACATCTGTCTTCCTATCATGGCACTTTAGAGTATGTGTCAGAATTCAGCAGTGAAGTGGGGATGCTGTTAGTAGCTGTGATTGATCCCTGTAGAGTGAGGTTTGCCTGAGTGCTGAGCAGCCCGTCTACCCTTTTTCCTCAGGAGGAATGCGGTGGACGCTTTTCGGGTCAATGTCATCCATGCCCGGCAACAGGTGCGCAGCCCCGTCACCAACATCGCTCGCACCAGTTTCTTCCATGTTAAGCGGTCTAACATCTGGCTGGCAGCTGTCACCAAGCAGAATGTCAATGCTGCCATGGTCTTCGAATTCCTCTATAAGATGTGTGACGTAATGGCTGCCTACTTTGGCAAGATCAGCGAGGAGAACATCAAGAACAATTTTGTGCTCATATATGAGCTGCTGGATGGTGAGACTGGCGGAGTGGTGGGCCTAGGGTGGGGATGAACCTGATGGGGCCTGGCCTCGAGGTGGGAGCAGGTCTGAAGCTCCAGTGGCTTCTGAACTTCCTTCCCTAACTATGTGGTCTTTTGAGCCCTGACTATGTGGTCTTTTGAGTCCAAATCCAGACCTAAAGTCTGCTCTGAAGTAGAACACAGAAATAGGCGCTAGTGCGTAGAGGAGGTCTTTCAGGGGGCTGAGAACCTGACTGGGATTTGGTGGCTGGGACTCCTGCAGTAAGCACTTTGCACCCTCTTACCTTTGTGGTTTGGGCCTTAGTTCATGACTGTCCTCCCAGCTTTCCATCTCAACACGTGCCTCAGAGCCTGGAGGAGGGTGAGGTCTTACAGGCCCCTCAAGTGCATTGCATTGTTATCTTGGCTCCTCTGTAGGGTATGATTTAAGTGAACAGAGTCATTCCACCTTCCCAACATCTCTCTGTTTTCTAAGGCTCAGTGCTTCTTGACCTCTCACCCACTGACCACATGACGCTTCTACTGATTTTCTCCATTTGATAAAATCTGACATTTTAGAGAGAGGAAGGGAGGAGAGAGAGAGAGAAAAATAAATGTGAGAAAAAAACATTGATTGGTAGCCTCCCATATGCATCCCAACCCCAGGGACTGAACCCAGAACCTGGGCATGTGCCCTGACCAGGAATTGAACCAGGGACCTTTTGGTGCACAGGATGATGCTCTACCAACTGAGCCACACCAGCCAGGGCAGAATCTGACATTTTCTTATAAAGCATACATCCCAGAGTAAATACTACAAAGCTAGAAGACTTTACTGCAGGTGATCCCACACTCTTCTGGGGCTGTGCTGGCTAGACATGCCTAGGCCAAGGAAGGGACAGGAATGAAAGAGCCTTCAGCTTTCTCCAGGATCTGATGGTTCCCTTCCTTTTGCAGAGATCCTGGACTTTGGCTATCCACAGAACTCGGAGACAGGCGCACTGAAAACCTTCATTACCCAGCAGGGCATCAAGAGCCAGGTATTGGAATTATACAGCTACAGTCCGGGTGGAGCCCAACCCCTTCATCCCAGCTGGCCCCTGAGCCTTGTCAATGCTGACTCATGAAGCTGCCTCTAACAGGAAGTGCTGGTCTGATCTTTCTGCCATGACTGCAGGCTTATTTTCCCATGTGGCCCTCTCCCAACCGAGGTGCAACTGACTCAGCATCTCTGTTACTGGGAATACAGATCAAGCAGTTTCCTTTTGCACTGGGGGAAGGAAGAATGGGGGTTGCTCTGGAGGCCTTGGTTCCTCAGGAGGAGAGAGTTTGGACCCTCCTCTAGGATCCAGGCCTCATAGCCTTCTTTTCTGCCTGTCTCTTCCCATCTGCGCTACCCTACGGCTTCCTGTGGGCTCCACATTGGCCCTGTGGCCTCCAGCATCAGGTAAGGTATTCCCTCAACTTCTACCCTTGCAGCTTTGCTCCCTTTCTTCAGGTCCTGCCCCACTGGGCCTCTGGGGGAAGATGGGTTTCAGGGCGGGGCCTAGAAGGAAAGGGATGAGGATGGAGTGGGGATAGAGACAGGATGATTAAAAGTGGAGAGGAGTGAGGCCATTGCTGTTTTTCTCTATTTCCATGTAGACAAAAGAGGAACAATCCCAGATCACCAGCCAGGTGACTGGGCAGATTGGTTGGCGGCGGGAGGGCATCAAGTATCGCCGGAACGAGCTCTTCCTGGATGTGCTAGAGAGTGTGAACCTCCTCATGTCCCCACAGGGTGAGAGCCCTCTCATGATAAAGCTGGCGGGGGGCTGGGGTAAGGTCCTGGTCCTGACTCAGCTTCTCCATTTGTCTGTCCATCACCAGGGCAGGTGCTGAGCGCCCATGTGTCAGGGCGGGTGGTGATGAAGAGCTACCTGAGTGGCATGCCTGAGTGCAAGTTTGGGATGAATGACAAGATTGTAATTGAGAAGCAGGGCAAAGGCACAGCTGATGAAACAAGCAAGAGGTGCCTGAGGCAGGGGAGCTGGTGGGAGAGGGTGGAAATTGGAGGGTTGAGGGGAGCCTGGTGAATCACAAATTCTTTCTGGACATCATTTCTGCAGTAATATAAACTCCCTCTTCCCAAGGATGTACTTGGCTAGTTGCTCTTGACATCTGTGCTTAAGAGAGAAGAGGGAATTGCCCTCGTCCTACTCAGAGAGTAAGCCCCTTTACTTGGTCCCCAGAACCAAGGCTTTTCTGTATATACTGCTGGCCTCTGCCCAGTGTACCTGAAACCTCTAGGTCCTAAGCAGCTGAGCTCTCAAGAGATGATGAGCTTGCAAAGCTCCCACTGATCCCTAATTCTGGGGCAGGGACCCTTAAGTCAGAAAACTGTATTGGGACAGTTTTTATTTTTCCTAATCTTTATTGTTGAAGGTATTACATAGGTCTTCCTTTCCTGATAGCTTTTGATAGTGTATAGTGGGAACCTCACCCAGGCTCTGACCGCCTTTGTGGGTGGGGCAGCCTCCCAGCCTAAATCTCTCCTTCCACTCTCCTGTACCGATGACACTTTGAGCCCCTTCTTGCAGCGGGAAGCAATCAATTGCCATCGATGACTGCACCTTCCACCAGTGTGTGCGACTCAGCAAGTTTGACTCTGAACGCAGCATCAGCTTCATCCCACCAGATGGAGAGTTTGAGCTCATGAGGTGCCACTGGGATGTGAGGAGGCAAGGGCAAAAAGTGGGGAGAGGAAAGAGGACAGACTCTGCTATGCCAACCTTGCTCTCTACTCCTAAAGGTATCGCACCACCAAGGACATCATCCTTCCTTTCCGGGTGATCCCACTGGTGCGGGAAGTGGGGCGCACCAAGCTTGAGGTCAAGGTGGTCATCAAGTCCAACTTCAAGCCCTCACTACTGGCTCAGAAGATTGAGGTGAGGACAGGGACTTGGGGAGGAAGAAGCACTTGTCTTCAGGAATAAAGGCAGCTGATGTCAGGGCTTGACAGAGCTTCCTGACAGGTGTGTTACTTCTAGGTGAGGATCCCAACCCCATTGAACACAAGTGGGGTGCAGGTGATCTGCATGAAGGGGAAGGCCAAGTACAAGGCCAGTGAGAACGCCATCGTGTGGAAGTGAGTCTTTTCTTCATGAGGCCACAACAGGGCTTAAGAAGCCTCGATGTACCCTCATTCCGTTTTACTGTTCGTCCTCTGAGTGTGTATGTGTGTTTTTCGGGGAGGGAGTGGACTGCCTATTTGCTTCTCCAGGAGCTTCTATTTGCTCTCACCCTATACCTATGTGAGTGTGCCACCTGTTTGCACTTGGGTGCATGCCTACATTTATTTATCAGGATGCTTTAACATTTTCCCATGTCTGTGAAGTAAACAGTAAGGGATGGCATGACCATCTATCTCAGCAGAAACTGCAGCCCACAGTGCTAAAGGAATAGCAGACCCAAGGTTCCATAGCAAGTGGTAATCCAGGTCCTCACTGCATTTTCTTGTCCTAGCACCTCCCACAAGCTCCTGGGTTCTTTCCTCCCACCCCTTTCGAAATTCCTCCAAGCTTCCAGCGGCACTTGCTGCCCATTGCTACTGTGTTCCTAGGATCAAGCGCATGGCAGGGATGAAGGAATCGCAGATCAGCGCAGAGATTGAGCTGCTGCCCACCAATGACAAGAAGAAGTGGGCTCGACCCCCCATTTCCATGAACTTTGAGGTATGGCGGAAGAGGGGCCTAGAGCCATAGCAGGGTATGCTGGGAAAGATCTTGGAAGTCATTCATATCAACCTCTATACCTACTACCTGCAGATTAGCAAACGAGGCCTTGAGAAGGGAAGTGACTTTAATTCATAGATCCATTTCTTCCCCTTTCAGGCTTCCAACTAGAAATTGCTATTCACACTAACCAAAATCTTTACCTTCTTTTGGCTTCTTGTAAGATAATTCTTTGGAAAGCTTTAGATTGCTGGAATGCCAAATAAGACACAAAGTTTACTTACAGACAGGAAAATGAGCTGACTTTGCTTTGTGCAAATTATGTTAGACATACAATTTTCTCCACCTTATTTTTTAAGTCCATAATATTGAGATGTTCTAAGTCAGGTCTTTGGTTGCTGCTTTCTGCAGATTAAAAGAATTGATTCAAGTTATCACAGGCAGGGCCTGACTTCAAACCCAAATGATTACTGGTTACTCTTGGATATGCTTTATTCTTTAGTAACCTTTTGGAGGACCCCCTCACTACCCCAACTTCTTTCAGGACACTAATCGTTCAATCACCTGTAGTAAAAGAGATAAAGGTAGGGCGGGGCCACAGAACTTCCCAGAAGAGAGAGATTGACTGGAAGGCCACATTCCTAACTGGAGCTGTCCCTTGCCCAGGTGCCATTCGCACCCTCTGGCCTCAAGGTGCGCTACTTGAAGGTGTTTGAACCGAAGCTGAACTACAGCGACCATGATGTCATCAAATGGGTGCGCTACATTGGCCGAAGTGGCATTTATGAGACACGCTGCTAGCTGCCTAGTGGCAGCTAGCCCGCCTCCCCACCCACCCACCCTCTTCCACAAGTCCAAGTGCCCCAGCCACCACACATCAGTGTCTCCTCCCTCCTGCTTTGCTGCCTTTCCTTTGCACCAGCCCCTGAGTCTAGGTCTGGACCAACCACATCGCAAGTAGGACTGGTGGAGCTGTCCCTGGGCTCCCTGGGCAAGGTGGTTTCTGGGGCTCCTGCTTCTCCATCCATCTGTCTGTCCTGGCCCAATGCCAGGCTCGATGAGTTCTGTGACCAAAGTCAGGTGGGCTTCTCCCCTCCCCTGTGGCCACATCTCTCAAGTGGGAGGGTTGGTTGCCCTTCACCTCAGAGCTCCCCCAACAGCTAGTAATGGATCCCTAGCCCTCAATCCCTATTCTGCTTTGGGATAGTGTGAGCTTCATTTTGTACACCTGTGACTTTGTCCAGTTATAGACCCAATAAACTGTAGAGTGAAGTAGCTGGCTGTGTTGATGCAGGGGGGGTTGGGAACTGGTGGGACTGCTCTTCCCATGTCTTACACTGCCTGCTTTGAGTACAGTTTTCTGTTTTGACCTCTCAAGACTTCTTCCCTTGTCTTGGTCTCAATTGTTAGGCCCCTCCAAGGCCATCCAGTCCCTAATCCTAATTTGTGTTCACCCCAGGTCTTCTGTCTCCTCTGAAAAGAAAACAGCTTCAAGGGCCAGCAGCCCCACCTGGCCCCAGTTCCCTGAGGGTAGAGATTCTTTCTCTAATTCACTCCTAGCTTTAGGCAGATAAAGGAGATTTACCCTCACCAGTTTTTCCTTGCTTGGTTTCAGCCTTTTTGAACCTAAAAAATCTAGAAAGTTTCAAAAAAACAAGTAGCAAAACATAATGGAACACTCATGTCCCATCATCCAGTTTCAACAATTATCAACTCATGGCCCATTCATTGATCAATCTGTGTTCATACTTAATTCAAGTGTCCTACAAAATTTTTAGTTTGCATCTGGATCCAAACAAGGTCCATTGTAGTAGGTGAATGCTTCTTACAAATTTTATAAACCACAAGTTCTCCTCAGCTCTTGCAATGTGGAAGAAACCAGCTATTTCTGTACAATACATAATTTCCCCCTCAGAATTTCTCTTTCCCAGTGTTTCCTATAAAGTGGTTATTAGATCTAGAAGCTTAATAGCTTCTATAGCTTTATTTTTATTTTTATAGCTTTATTTTAAATATCAGGATTGACTGATTCCTCACAAGGATGAATAATGTAATTTTAGGTGGCAATTTTAGAGCAGGGTTGGAAGAGTGTTCACATTAAATGTAAAGCAGTAGCATCATTAACTTATGAGAGAATCCGGGAAAGGAAGTAGTCTTTAGAGTTATTTACTGAGATTCAGGCCGCAGAGAAGTCTGCTTTGGGTTTAGGTAGACTTAGAGAACAAATACCAATGAATTTACACAGGCCGTGTTGTCCATCTGGTTTTCTCCACCTGGCTTTCTTGCCCTTTGGCAGAGTGAGGCTGTGCCCTGGGGTGGTGGAATAGGCAGAACTTGTATTGAGCTGCAAGCCTCGAGCAGAGCAGGCGAGCTTCCAGGCAGAGAACAGCCCATAAGGGTTGGGAAACATAATAACCGCGGCTGCACAGAACTGCGCAGGGGGCTTCTGAAAGCTCAGGAACCAGCGTGAGTCAGCAAACCTCTCGGCTGGCTCCAAAATGGACCCGCTCAGGCGTGCAGCCTAGCAAGACCAGTGTGCTTTACCCACCCGCCGGCCTTTAGGGCGGTTCCCACCCGCTGGACCTTTGGCATTCGAGTTCTCCGCCTTCCGGAACGCCACCTCCCAGAAGGCAGCGAGGGCCGCACGTGTGGCTACTTTTTCAGCGGAAAAGGCGTTGCGCAAGCGCAGAGAGCAGCTCTGGCGTAGACACAGTGGTGCTGGCGCACGGTTCTTTCGACCCCGCCCACCGGGTTCCGCGCAATCCACGCTTTACTTATGTCACCACTACGCATGCGCCATGAAAGGAGGGACGTGCTTTCGGGGGAAGGGCAGGGGTGGGCCTTGGCCGGGGTCTCACCGCGACTGCGCGGAAGGGAGCCGGACTGTAACATGGCGACTTGCGCTGAAATCCTGCGGAGCGAGTTTCCCGAAATTGACGGACAGGTCTTCGACTACGTAACCGGTGAGCCCAACCGAATCAGCGTGCTGGGGAGGCCAAAGTGGAAGTCGGGTGGGAAAGACTAAGGGAGGGCAGGGCCGGGGCCGCTGCTGGGCCTGGCCTCTGTGTGACCTCTTGTCCCGAGGGCGGGATAGGTCCGGAGCCCAGACTCGGGTCGCGGTTCCGGGGTTAAACTCCTTGTGTGTCCACCCTACCCCGGGTCTTCCTCGACCTGCCCCGCCCCGCCCAGGCGTCTTGCACAGCGGCAGCGCGGACTTCGAGTCTGTGGACGACCTGGTGGAAGCTGTGGGGGAGCTGTTGCAAGAGGTGTCCGGGGACAGCAAGGATGACGCGGGCATCAGAGCCGTGTGTCAGCGCATGTACAACACCCTACGCCTGTACGTGGCAGGGGGCTTGTGGGGAGATGGGAAGGGGAGGCAGGAGGGAATAAGGTCTGATGGCCCAAGAGCTTTTTCCTCAACCCCTAACTCTGCGCTTGCCGTCCCTACCGTGTAGGGCTGAGCCACAGAGCCAGGGAAACAGCCAGGTGCTGCTGGACGCCCCCATCCAGTTGTCAAAGATGACGGAGAACTACGGTGAGAAGGAGGGAAGATTGAACTAGCTACCCTCTCCTTTTCCTCAGCCTCAAGGCCCCAGCCACCTGCCTCCTGGAGCTCAGAACTCCTGGCACCTCTTTTCCATAGGACAAGATTGTAGAAGCTAGTTGATGTCTTTACTGAAGGCAAAAGAGCCCATTGATGAAGGGAGTAGGGTTGGAGGGTTCTCCAAGCTCTTGGCAATGGTATGAAGCATATGGGCTTTGGAGCTGGACAAACTTGGGTTCACCCACTCCCCACCCCCTGTTGTGTGACTTACTAACCAACTGCATGCTCTTGTTAGAGTTGCTTATCAGCTTTGTGTCTGGTTTATATTAGTTACTCAAAATATTAGTTTCCCTTCCCTCAGGGAGAAGGTGACTGCTTTTCTTCTCGTCTACAGACTGTGGCACCAACCTTCCAGGACTGCTGAAGAGGGAACAGTCCTCGGTGAGGAGGAGGATGAAAGGGAGGGGCTGTGTATGGTTTGGGTAGGAGTTGACTGTTTCTAAATACTGGACTATCTTTCTGGGGGATTTCTGAATCTTTAATTCTGTTCGTCATGGATAAATTGAGAGGGTTAACTTAAGGTGCTCTCTCTCAGCCTACACCCTAGGGTGAAATGGTTTTGTTTGGACCCTTAGACAGTGAATGCAAAGAAGCTGGAGAAGGCTGAGGCTCGACTAAAGGCAAAGCAGGAGAAACGTTCAGAGAAGGACACACTCAAGACCAGCAATCCTCTGTGAGTTTAGCAAAAAGGGTTAAGAGAGCAGAGCAGTCTCTGCTGGGATGAAAGGGTGGTTGGGAGTGCCAAAAGCCATCCATTTCTTCTTTTAAAAGAGTCTTGGAAGAGGCATCAGCCAGCCAGGCAGGCAGCAGAAAGGAGAGTCGGTTGGAATCATCTGGCAAGAACAAATCCTACGATGTGCGAATTGAGAACTTTGACGTGTCTTTTGGCGATAGGTGAGGGAGTGGCAGTGGGGGATGTGATACTTTTCTTTTTCCAATTAAAGAGAATTTGGAGAGATTAAATGGGGCTAAAAGTAATGTTAGGTTTCTGTTGTTAAACTTGCAGTACACCGATGTCTAGAGCACCCTTTGACTTCTTCCTGCTGCCCCTGCAGGGTCCTGCTGGCTGGTGCAGATGTGAACCTGGCATGGGGCCGCCGCTATGGGCTAGTGGGCCGAAACGGGCTGGGGAAGACAACACTGTTGAAGATGCTGGCCACCCGGAGCCTGCGAGTTCCCGCCCATATTTCCCTGCTGCACGTAGAGCAGGAGGTTGCTGGAGATGACACCCCTGCTCTGCAGAGTGTGCTGGAGAGTGACACTGTACGAGAAGACCTCCTGCAGCGAGAGCGGGAGCTCAGTGCCCAGGTTGCTGCTGGCAGGTGAAGGCTCCGTGCTAGGGAAGGACAGCAACAGCTGTCCTTCACAGAGTGCCTGCCATACTGTCATAGTCCAAAATCCGCATGCCCATCCCAGTGAGCAGGAGAGCTTAGAACTAGCACTCTCAAGCCCTTGTCCCTTCCACAGTGTCCAAGGCCCTCAATGCTGTGAGCAAGTCATTCCTGTACTCTGTTCTTGTCCCAGCAAAAAGGCAGCCAGTGGTCTGCTTTCCAACAGCATGGGGTGCAGGACATCCTCTTGAACTGCTCCTACTCAGGCTGATTGCTCTGCCCCCCATTTCCATCCCAGGGCCGAGGGCTCAGAAGCTGCACAGCTGGCAGAAATCTATGCCAAATTGGAGGAGATTGAGGCTGACAAGGCACCTGCCAGGTATTTGAAATTCTCCCTTTCTTCACATTTCACCTTTCCCTTATGTTACCTGTTCCAACTGGGTTCTTCACTTCTAGGGCATCAGTCATTCTTGCTGGACTTGGCTTTACCCCTAAAATGCAGCAGCAGCCCACCCGGTGAGTGGCCCTTGCCATTCTTGACTGTGGTTACTGTTGGCTCTGCCCCTGTGCTGGTGAGCACCCCCCTCTCATGCGGCTCTGTCTTTCTTTAGGGAGTTCTCAGGTGGCTGGAGGATGAGACTGGCCCTGGCCCGGGCCCTGTTTGCTAGGTGAGTCTTCTGGGCCTGTATATGGATATTATGGAGGATGGGCCTTGGCACTTAGGGGTTTGCAATGATCTCTGACCTAAAACCTCAAGCCTTGCATTCTTCTTATCCATAGGCCAGATCTTCTGCTGTTAGATGGTAAGTTTGAAATGTGACACCTTAACTTCAGGGTGGGAAAAGGTGGCAACACCCAAGTTCCTACACCTCCAGCCCTTCAACCCCAAATGTGTCCACTTTTCCAGAACCCACAAACATGCTGGATGTAAGGGCCATACTGTGGCTGGAGAATTACCTGCAGGTGAGTGCCTACAGGTGCCGGAGTAGGTTTGGGGGAAGTCTGCCTCCAAAACACCTAGAGGCTGGGAGCTGACTGCCCTCCCAAACTGGGCCTGCTGTCCTGTGACCCCTCAGACGTGGCCCTCCACAATTCTGGTTGTCTCCCACGACCGAAACTTCCTGAATGCCATAGCCACAGACATCATCCACCTGCACAGCCAGCGGCTAGATGGTTACCGGGGAGACTTTGAGACCTTTATCAAAAGCAAGCAGGAGCGACTACTCAACCAGCAGCGTGAATATGAGGCACAGCAGCAGTATCGCCAGCATATCCAGGTGTGGGAGCCGGCAGGACTGAGGGCCCCATCCCATGGGTATTAGAGTTGCAGGGAGTAAGGGAGCCTGACCAATGCCTGCACTCATCCACCCGCAGGTTTTCATTGACCGGTTTCGCTACAATGCCAACAGAGCCTCTCAAGTACAGAGTAAACTCAAGATGCTGGAGAAGCTGTGAGTACAATGTCCCATAGCCCTGACTCCTGTTCTCTTAATTTTTGCCTCATTTTGCAGGCCATCCTTGCCCTCTCATTATAGGCCTCCCCTTTTCTAGAAACCAACTTGAACTTCCTCCCCTACAAGAAAGTTAAAAGTTTTATACTGTTCTCAAAGAGTTAATCTTGTCCCCAGCCTCTAGTAACCACTAATCTGCTTTCTGTTTGTGTATATTTGTTTATGCTTAACATTTAATATAAATGGAATCATACAATGCGACCCTTGTGTCTGGCTTCTTTTGCTTAGCATAAGCAAAAGAAGAATGTACAGTCATGTGCTGCTTAATGTCAGGGATACATTCTGAGATTGTTGTTGGGCAATTTTGTCATGGTACGAACATTATAGAGTGCACAAACCTAGATGGTATAGCCTACTACACACCTAGGCAGTATGTTATAGCCCATTGCTCCCAGACTACAGGTCTGTATGGCATGTTATTATGCTGAATACTGTAGGCATTTGTAACAATGGTAACTATTTGTGTAACTAAACATAAAAAAGTTACAGAAAAGCCCAGCTGGTGTTGCTCAGTGGTTGAGCATCAGCCCATGAACCAGGAGGTCACAGTTCAATTCCCGGTAAGGGCATATGCCTGGATTGGGGGCTTGATCCCCAGTAGGGGGCATGCAAGAGGCAGCTGATCAATGATTTTCTCTGATCATTGATGTTTCTATCTCTCTCTCTCGCTCTCTGAAATCAATAAAAATATGTATTAAAAAAAGAGAGATGCAGTAGCCACAGGATATTTACAGCAAAAAGTACATAAGTAGCGTAGTCATTTATTATCATTATCAAGTATTATGTGCTGTACGTAATTACATGTGCTGTATTTTATACAACTGGCAGTGCAGTAGGCTTATTTTTACTAGCATCACTACAGACATTGTGCTCTGACATTATGACTTGGCTCTGATGCCACTAGGTGATAGGAATTTTCTGCTCCATTATAACCTTATGGAACCACCCTCATGTTTGCGGTCTGTTGTTAACCTTGTTATGTAGTACAAAACTGTACTCGAAAATAAGAATGTTATCTGGGTGGTGGGACTACAAGCTTTTCTAAGTTTTCTCTGAGCATGTATTTCTTGTGTGATTGGACAAATAAAAGTCATAAATCTAGACTGCCTCCTCTTTTCTCAGGCCAGAGCTGAAACCTGTGGACAAGGAGTTGGAAGTAGTGATGAAGTGAGTGCTGGGCCAGAGGGGCTGGTTGGAAGCTCTTGTTTCTGGCCACCGCAGTGCTGTTCATCCCCACCTTCCCTCCCACAGGTTCCCTGATGGGTTTGAGAAGTTCTCACCACCAATTCTGCAACTAGATGAGGTGGATTTCTACTATGATCCTAAACACGTCATCTTCAGCCGTCTCTCCGTCTCTGCTGATCTTGAATCCCGCATCTGTGTGGTATGGTTGTTGTTTCTCTGTTCCAGGAGCTGGGACTCTCCCACCCCAGCACATGCTGGGGATTGGCCCAGATCCTCAGGCTGCAGGGGGAAGAGGTCCACTGGGCAGGAGTCGGCCTGAGCCAAGGACTTGGCTATACATATACTGTCCCCATACTCCAGCCTTACAGGGCTGCCCTGCAGAGGTGAAAAGAAAGCCTGGCATGGGGTACTTGATGAATACTTGAAGCAGTATTCTGTCTTGCTCATCTCTGCTCTCAGTTTTCTCAAACCATGGAACATAGAGGAGAGAGTATAGGCTTCAGGGTCAGACTTCAGATCCTGACTCTGCCGTTTCCCAGCTTTGTTACTAAACAGTTTTCTCATCTATAAAATGGAGATAGCGTCTACCTCACTTGATTATTGGGAGAGTTAAATCCCCAGCACTTACTAGGTACTCAGGTATTAGGTTCTCTACATATTATTACCCCCTTCATTTTTCTTTTGAGTTTCTGAAAAACATTTTAGTTGAAAGAGTCATTGGGACTACCCAAGTCCAATTCGCCTTTCCTTTCCTTCTGTGTCCTATACATGTACACTCTAAAGTTCTCATGTTTCTTCTTATAGGTTGGGGAGAATGGGGCTGGGAAGTCTACCATGCTGAAGCTGCTTATGGGGGACCTAACACCTGTTCGAGGCATCAGACATGCTCACCGGTAGGGCCCACACCTTCACTCTCCAACTACCCCTACACTTGTAGCTACACTCTTTATGGTCCTTGCCTTTCATCCCCTCTTGCACCTTCATTTCTGACTGCAGGAATCTGAAGATTGGCTATTTCAGCCAGCACCACGTGGAACAGCTGGACCTGAACGTCAGTGCTGTGGAGCTGCTGTCACACAAGTTTCCTGGTGTGTTAGGGCTTGGGGTTCAGGAGAAAGGCCCAGGGCTGCTGCCTACAGTTAGGCCTCCTTTGGGGAGGTGCTGAGCAGCCCACCCAAGTCTAGTGTAAGGACAGAGGTATTTGAAGGTGGGGCTGGGGAGAGGGTGAAGGGAGGGAGTTGGGCCATGATGGAATGGGGCCTATTCCAGGACGGCCTGAGGAGGAGTATCGTCACCAGCTGGGCCGGTATGGCATCTCTGGAGAACTGGCTGTGCGCCCTGTTGCCAGCTTGTCTGGGGGCCAGAAGAGCCGGGTAGCCTTTGCTCAGATGACTATGCCCTGGTAAGGCCTTACTTTCTAGAATTCTTGCCCTCCCTGTTCCCCTCTGGCCTAGTAGAAAATGATTCTCTTGTCTTTATGTCAGAGGAGTTCATGATTTCTCCAATTCCCCATAACTATCCACCTTCCTGGGTTCTGCCTTCCAGCCCCAACTTCTACATTCTGGATGAACCCACAAACCACCTGGATATGGAGACAATTGAGGCTCTTGGCCGTGCTCTCAACAATTTCAGGGTGAGTGTGCCTTCATAATGCCCACTCCTTCCCAGGCCTCAACACTCCTTAACCCCCCACCCCCCTGAGTGCCTCTGGTCTCCTGTCTTTCAGGGTGGCGTGATTCTGGTATCCCACGATGAGCGCTTCATCAGGCTGGTGTGCCAGGAGTTGTGGGTGTGCGAAGGAGGCGGCGTCACCCGGGTCGAGGGGGGATTTGACCAGTACCGTGCCCTTCTCCAGGAACAGTTCCGCCGTGAGGGCTTCCTCTAGGCCCAACAAGCTGAAGGCTATGCCCAGGACATGGACTGGTCTCTCAGACCCCTGGGCCACCATGTAGGCAACCATCTCCAGGCCACGGACCTCCCCTGACTTTGGGGACAGCCTTATTCCCAAATCTCTCCTTTTGATTGGAGCATGCTCTGCACAATCCAGGGAACCCCATCTAAGGGTCTGTGAGGACTGGTCTTGTAAGTGGAAGGGGTAGGGGGGTACCCTCTGGGGTTATACTTCCCCCACTGCCCCAGCTCTGACTGGGCCCCAAGTGGCTGCTGTGTAAATTAAATCTTCCTTGCCTCATCTCTGCTGTTCCCTGGCAGGGCTGCAATGTGTTAAGGAGTGTAGGCTCTCTGATTTATTATTCTCCTGTGACATTTGTATCAATCACAAGGAGGGCGTTATAGCATCACCAGCCTTGACCCTGGAAGGAGACATCGCTACAGCCACTGGGGCTCAGAGGTCACCTGCCTGACCTTGCGGTGGGCTGGGCTGTTTGAATGAAGGGCAGTGTGTTACATCACTGTGGTGCTGGTCCCTGTATTGTGGGCTCAGCCTCACTGCTTAAGAGAGTGAACTAATTCTGTAATCCTGCAGCTTTAGACATGGTTTGTCATCTGCTTTCTCCCGTGGTCTCTGGCCCAGGCTCACCCTACTTCTTTGATCAGGACCTTCAGGAGGGTCTGAAGAGAAACTGTCTTTGTCCCCGTTTTGCTTGGGTGGTTTCTTTATTTTTCCTCTAACCATGTACTAGTAAGAGTGGCCTGGGAAGAAATTGAAAATGGTATCTAATGGGAAGAAATAGAGTACTTTGTTTTCAAATTAAGCAGTCTTAAGTGTGGGGTGGGATTTTTTTTTTAAAATATATTTTATTGATTTTCTAGAGAGAGGGATAGAGAGCTAGAAACATCGATGAGAGAGAAACATCGATCAGCTGCCTCCTGCACACCCCGCAATGGGGCTGTGCCCGCAACCAAGGTACATACCCTTGACCGGAATCGAACCTGGGACCCTTCAGTCTGCAGGCCGACGCTCTATCCACTGAGCCAAACCGGTTTCGGCGTGGGGTGGGATTTTTAACAGAGGTAATATGATTTATAAATATTGTTTCTCAAGGGCTCAGCTGCTCTATGTAATTGCTATACAGAAGACACTAACATAGAGACATTGTGTTGCTCTCCGTGGTGATGAAGGAAACCAGTCAACAGAAGGAACTTGCTGGCTTCATGGAGAATTATAGTCACAAAGTTCAACCAAGGAATGTTAACTCAGCTGGTGAGGTTGTTATGGTGCAGGTAGCTGGGAGGGAGATACCTGTTTTTGGAGTAAAGGAGAAGAAAGACAGGAAGTCTCTGCTGATTTACCACAGAACAGGCAGTGATGGACGAATGAAAACAGCGGAAGAGCCACTAATAGGCCTGCCTCCTCAGCCTCTCTCACTCCCTTTCAGAAGTCCACAGGAGAGGTTCTTCTAACTGTGTCTGTGGCTTTGTGAACCCCTCATGCTCCTAAGAGCCTTCTCACAGCCCCCATTGCTTCTGCCAACCTCAGAGGGACCTGGGGATGGGCCAGTCAGGGGCCATCTGGTGTGTGATTTGTGCCTACCTGTTTGCCAGGCTCAGCCCCTTCACCTCACACAAGTTTGTGAATCCTGATATGAGTTCTCCCAAGTCCTTAGAGTTGGTGGGAGTGCAGCTGAAGGGTTCTGTGACAGAATCTGCTTCTTTTGGAGGTAGGTGACTTTGTACAAAGAACATTGGAGTTGGGTCTAAGATCAAGTCCCAGTGCCATTACTGGTAATAGAAGGAGTCACCAGACTAAGAGATACTAGCTGTGTAAGGAATCACTTAACCTTTTTGAATACCTCTGCCTGGTTTCTTGATAGGATTGTGTTGAGGATTAGCTGACAAGCACATTATGCATATGATTCACAAAGTGTGGCCAGTCTGATTTGAAGGACTATTGTGGGAAAAGCAAATTTTCTGAGTGATTCCAGAGGTAGACAAGTTTGGGTTCAAAGGAAGGAAAAATTTTAATAGCTCAGGCTGCCTCCTGAGAGTTAAGTTTCCAGTCTCTGGGACTGTTCAGCCCTGTCAGGCTCTCAAGAAGGGCTCTTTCAGGTTGGTTTCCAATGTCATGACTCCAGGAACAAAACAGGAAGGGCCTGTATATGACAATACAGGCCTATATATCAGGCCTTCAGGGAATTGGGATGAATGAATTGTAGCAGCTGAGAAAGACTACATTAAGGGTAGGGTGAACTTCTGGAGATTAGAAGAGGGGAGCTGGCAGAAGATGGTTGTCTTGAGGGAAAATATAGACAATGTCGACTCCATTCCAGAAAGCACAGGGCAGAGAAATTGGACATGTATGAGTGGGAAGCCCCCTGATCACCACAGACTGCCCATCACAGTAGCCGCTCCTTTCACACTGTGGAGAGCCCATTTAACCCAACCATTGGGAAGCTGGTCCTTCCAACTGCTGAGGTTGGAGCTGCCCTGCTGACGTCAGGCTAAGTTCTCACTGTTTTCCAGGCAAATTTTAGAATGAAATAGGGGAAAAGGTGCCGTTTACCCTTGCTGGCTATGCCCCAGGTTAATTTGTCATTTTAGAATGTAAAATTCTAGTAAAAGTCACTCAGGAAGCCTGGGTCTGGCCCAACCCACAGGTGCAAGCCAAACAACACCTCTAGCATCAGTTTATGGGTCTGCACCAGCCTGAACATGCAGACTGGATGTTGGAACCTGGGGAAATCCCAGCAGGCTAGCGGGCTGGTTTCACAACTTGGCTGAAGGGCCTCTCTGGGTCCCTGAACCTGGAGCGATGGACTCCCTTCAACCTTGCCTCCCAAGTGGGCTTCATTGCACTTTGTGCTTCCCCCGTGATAAGCTGCTTGCCATTATTAAAGTTGTAAATCCCACTTTGCCTTGTTAGCCTAGAAGGCCAGACCATGGCTTGCTCGTCTTTGTGTCTTATGTGCCTGCCACAGGTTGGGTTTCCTGGGAAGCAGTGTGAAGAAATCATGCAGGATGTTTATTGGGGTATGCTGCTGGGACCAACACCAGGATTGAGCAGAGGGAGACGTTGAGCAGCATTGAAGGCCTCGGCCCCACACTCTAGAGCTGGATAGTCCTGCAGAGTTGTCCTGAGTTGAGACAATGGCTCAGGCAGGCCTTTATCTGCTGAGTTGACCAGTCGTTGAATGCTGGCTGCTACAAGATGTGAAGTTGAGAAAAGAAGTTTTCTTCAGCTGAGACAATTCCCCCAAAGGAACTGACAGCTAAGGACTTTGCCATCAGCACTCTTAGCAGCTAGGGCAGCAAGTCCTTCATTCCTGAAAGGAGGTCCGGGCAGCTCATCACAGCACCTACTACAGTGCCTAGCCTATAGACATGTGCTCAATAAAAGTGCTTGAGAAATGAGTATTGGGGGGAAATTATTTGAGGAAAAGTAGAGAATTATATTGGAAGAGAGAAGAGGGGGAAAACCCAAGAAACCAGCCAGAAGGTCATAACCAAAATCCAGTCCTAAGGGCATGGGGTCAGCACAGTGCAGGTGGAGACAAGGCTAGGGAGGATGGTGTGCAAATAAAGCTGTCTGCTCTGCTCAAACAAGGAAGGACTCCTTTTTCTGGGCCAAAGTCTTGGAAGCTTAGGGACCTAAGGAACAGATTTAAAGGGAACCTTTTTGTTTTTAAACCTCGCCTTGTTTCCTTTTAAGACAATGCTAAGGAAATAATTACAGAATATTTATTGAGTTCTTATTGTGTAATAGGTACTTTTGTAAGTCCTTTACCCCCACTAAGTCAATCTTCACAGACCTATTATTCCCATTTTACAGATGAGGAAACAGGAAGTTGACATAGTGGGTGGCAGGACTGGGATTCGAGCCAGTCTGGTTCTAGAGTGCAGCTCTTAACTGTCATACTGTACTACCGCTCAGCTCCTCGTGTGACCTGCTCAATGGTTTTGTTCATTCCATCACTAAAACTCATCAATTGCATGAGACAGGGGAGGGAGGTAGGGGCTTTGAATAAGCTCTCAGAAGAGCTAGCTGATGAGGAGGAGTACCTGGCATTGGCTGACACGCTGGGTGTTCAGTGAAGTTGTTTGTTAAATTAATAACAAAAAACACGTGGAAATAGTGGCAAAGTCATGCACTGGGATTAGCACAGCTCTACGACTAATGGCATCTTGGGCAAGTCGACCTCTCCTGAGGAAATTATCCTTATCCATAAAATGGGTATAACTCAGTTTGTCTTGCCTGCTTCTTTGGGTAGTTGGAAGGATTAAATGAGACAAAGCCCCGTGTAAGCTGAACAAAAATTTTTGTGAACTGTAAAGAGCTGTGGACCCAAAGGGTGTCATTTTCATGGATGGAGTGAGGGAGCGGCAGCCTGGGGCCTCCTCTGGAGACACACAGACTGGCACGTGTGCAAACACTCCAGGCCATCATCAAGATGATTGCCCCAGGAGGGCCACCCACGGCCCTCATCTGCTGAGTCAGGCATCAGAAAGTGTGCTTGCAGGAGCGCAGCATGAGACTGCCTGGCACCTGCTGAGTTGCATGGGGTAAAGCAGAAATCATGCAATTTAAGCCCATTCTAATAATATGTATAGGTCACGTCCTGTTGGTAATTCTAGGTTTCTGTTTTCTTTATGTTAAATAAATGGATGGTTTGGAAGTGATTTCTGCTTTACTGTATATAGAGAGGCCTTTGAAACCCTAAATTAAATATTTGTCAACCCATGCTACAGCATTTTTAACACCGAGGAATGCTTTCACAAATGTTCTCTTTTGGTCTCCATAATCCATTAAGTGGATCCTGATGAGTTATTCCCATTTTACAGAACTGGAGCTTGAGGCAGAAAGATGATAAGTGTCTTACTTAGATTCAGATACCTCTGTGCATGCAGAGATGGGGGCAAGAACAGAGGTATCTGGGTCCCCAGACTTCTCACATCTCTCCAGATCGCTGTTCTCAACTTTGTTCCATATTTATTCATGCAATGGATGGCATTCTCATGTCACACTTGCCCATGGACATACTCAAGGTCATGTTACCTTCAATCCTTTCAGGCAAGTGTTTTGAACCTAATTGTTGGAGATGGGCGATGTTCAAGCAGAATGTCAGAACCTAACAAGGCAAGGGGTGGCATCTGTATAGGAAGGTGGTCCAGTATGAGGTGTCAGAACCTGAGTGAGGTGAGGACATTCATGCATGGGAATGGCCTGCGCTCTGGGGTGGGAATGCAGCCTGGCCTGGGAAATCAAAGCCCAAGCAGGGTGAGAAGGACATTTTCTTTATTTTTTTAACTTATCTTTATTGTTGATAGTATTACAGATGTCCCCTTTGTTTTGTTCCCCGTTGACCCCCTCCACCCCACACTAGCCGCTCCCAGGCCTTCACCAGACTATTATCTGTGTCCATCCGCTATGCACATATGCGTATAAGTTCCCTGGTTATTGTCTCCCCAACAAACCCCACCTTCCCTCTAAAATTCATCAGTCCGTTTCATGTCTTTTTTAAAAAAAGTTTTTATTGATTTTAGAGAGAGAGGAAGGGAGAGGGAGAGAAACATTGGTGGCTGCCTCCTGCACGCCCCCTACTGGGGATCAAGCCTGCAACCCAGGCATGGGTCCTAACCGGGAATCGAACTAGCGGCCTCAAGCATGGGATGACACCCAACCGAGCCACTTTAGCCAGGGCAAGGAGGATGTTTTGAGGAGGGGAAGACGCCAGGACAGGGTGTTAGGCAAGTTTAGGGTGAGGAGGGTATTTACTGAGGAGGCAGGTGGAAGCAACCCAGTGTAGAGTATTGGAGACTAGAGTGAGAAGGACATGTGAATGCAGAAGAAGGCAGTGGTGACAGGGATTAATCATGTGGATAAATGTATTAGGGAAAATGGCAGCCCGGTTTCTCACAGTTGGAGAAGGAAATTATAAATATAGAAAGGGAGAAAGACCTAGCTTGTTTGTCTCAGTGGGTAGAATGTTGGCCTGCAGACTGAAGGGTCCTGGGTTCGATTCTGGCCAAGGGCACGTGCTCAATCCCCGGTGGGGGGTGGGTGTGCAGGAGGCAACTGATCAATGATTCTCATCATTGATGTTTCTATCTCCCTCTCCCTTCCTCTCTGAAATCAATAAAAAATATATTAAAAAGGGAGAAAACTAGAATGATGAACCTTGTGATGTTGGATAAAATTGGAGATATTGGTGTAAACTCATGTTTTCCAATAAATAGAGGTAGATTTAAAAATCAATATAGATTTAAGTGTGTATGTAGCTCTGTCCCAGCTCTAGCTATTGAGAAGTGACACCCCCATCCCAATGGCAAGGAGCAGTGCCCAAATCCTAGCTTCTACATAACATTCCACACGGTAAGGTGCCAGTGCTCCCTAGTGAATGAGCTGATTCTAGGGCTGAGAGAGAGAGACAAGATGAGTCTAGAAATCTTATACTACAAAGAAAAAAAAAAAGTAATTGGGACATATAAAAAGGACACAAAAGTTAGCTTGAAATGCTCTCACTGGACAAATTAGACAGTTTGAACAATATATATTGATTATAACCTCTGAATAAAACAGTTGATATTAATATACATAAATATATGAATAAATTAAAATTTTAATGAGGAACAAGACACATTTTCAAAGTAATTCCACCCAAACATTTATTCATTATAAAGGGAAAAGGAGTTACTGTACAGTAGAGAAGCTTAACTGACACCACCATATCAAGTAATCAAAGTCAACATCATCAGAACAAAAATAGACCCAGAGACATAAAAGCATGAACAGACTGTTGAACCTCAGGGGGAAGGCAAGGGAGAGTGGGTGGGAAGAGATCAACCATTGAACTTGTATACATCCTTTTTCACCCCATTCCCCCAAAGGCTCCCTTCTGGCAATCAAACCTCAGTCTGTTCTCTGCGTCTATGAGTCTGTTTCTGTTTTGTTGGTTCATTTATATTGTCCTTTAGATTCCACATATAAGTGAAATTATATGGTATTTGTCTTTCTCTCTGACTTATTTCACTCAACACAGGCCCATCCATGTCAAAAATGGTAAAATTTCATTTTTTTTTTCAATCCTCACCCAAGGATATGTTTTTATTGATTTTTTAAAAAGAGAGGAAGGGAGAAAAAGAGAGAAACAATGCTTGGTTGCCTCCCATATGTGCCCTGACCAGGGATCAAACCCGCAATCTGGGTATGTGCTCTGACAGGGAATTGAACCTGTGACCCTTTGGTGCATGGGACAACTGTCCAATCAGCTGAGCCACACTGGCCAGGGGAGATTTTGTTCTTTTTATGGCTGAATAATATTCCATTGTATATATGTTCCACATCTTCTTTATCTGTTCACCTCCTGATGGGAAGTTAGGTTGCTTCCATACCTTAGCTATTGTAAATAATGCTGCAGTGAACATAGTGATTTCTTTTTTAATTTTATTTTAGATTTCTTAGGATAAATACCCAGAAGTGGAGTTGCTAGGTCCTTCTTTGTCTCTTATTGTAGCCTTTTTTTAAAGTCTATTTTGTCTGGTATAAGTGTTTCTACTTAAGCATTTTTGTTTTGCTTTCATTTTCACGAAATATATTTTTTCATCCCTTATTTCCAGTCTCTGTGTCTTTCCATCTGAAATGAGTCTCTTGTAGACAGCATATGTATGGGTCTTGTTTCCTTATCTATTCAGTTACCCTGTGTCTTTTTTTTTTTTTTTTTTTTTTTTACAGAGAGGAAGGGAGAGAGATAGAGAGTTAGAAACATCCATGAGAGAGAAACATCGATCAGCTGCCTCCTGCACACCCACTACTGGGGATGTGCCCGCAACCAAGGTACATGCCCTTGACCAGAATCGAACCTGGGACCCTTCAGTCCACAGGCCGATGCTCTATCCACTGAGCCAAACCAGTTAGGGCTGATTTTTAGAGAGAGGGAAAGGCAGAGAGAAACATCAATGTGAGAGAAACACATCAATTGGTTGCCTCCTGCACACACCCTGACCAGGGCCTGGGCTGGGGAGGAGCCTACAACCGTGGTACATGCCCTTGACTGGAATGGAACCCAGGACCCTTTTTGGTCCACAGGCCAACGCTCTATCCACTGAGCCAAACCAGCTAGGGCACCACCAATTTATTTTATAAAATTCTTTTTAAATATAGGATCACACTAAATTGTATTTAGTTGTCTTGCCTCTTTAGCCTCCTGTAATCTGGAACAATCCATTGATCTTTATCTTTCATGACCTCAATATTTTGGAAGAGTACAGAACTTTTTTTTTTTTTTTGTAGAATGTCCATTTCGGTTAGTCTGGTGTCTCCTCTTGATTAGATTCGGGCTATGCATTTTTGGCAGGAATGTCATAGAAGAGAGGCTGTGCCTTCTCAGAGCATCTGATCAGGAGGCATGTGATGCCAATTTGTCCTATTACTGGTGATGTTAACTTTGATTACTTGGTTAAGGTGGTGTCTGCCAGGTTTCTACACTGTAAATTGCTGTTTTTCCCTTTGTAATTAATAAGTATCTTGTGGAGAAGCAATACTTAATTCTTATGTAATCAAAATCATCAGTGTTTGGCAACATGATTTGTTCTTTTGAAGTATTTGAGTCCTTCCCTACCACCAGTAGGTGACAGAGGTTTTCTGCAACATTAATTTTTTATTGAATTTATTGGGGTGACATTGGTTAACAAAATTATATAGGTTTCAGGTGTACAATTCTATAATACATCATCTGTATGTTGTGTGTTCACCACCCCAAGTCAAGCCTTCTTCCATCACCATTTATCCCTCCTTTACCCTCTTTTACCTCCTCAAGCCCTCTTTCCCTCTGGTAATCGCCATACTGTTGTCTGTGTCTATGAGGTTTTTGTTTGTTTGTTTTTGCTTAATTTCTTCATCCTTTTCACCCAGCCCCACAATTCCCCTCCTCTCTGACAGCTGTCAGTATGTTCTGAGTCTGTTTCCAATTCTTTTTTTGTTAGTTTATTTTGTTCATTAGATTCCACATATGAGTGAAATCACATGGTAGTTGTCTTTCTCTGACTGGCTTACTTCACTATACAATTATTTTTCTATTAATTATATGCTTTATTTTTCTTACTAGGTTCAGTCCATCTAGAATTCATCCTTACATGTGTTGTATAGCAACACAGTCTTCACCTTTCTCCATAGAGTGAACCAGTTTTTCCAACATTATTTACTTAACCTCTCTTTTCTTCAGTAATGGTGGTGCCACATTTATTGCATATTATGTTTTCATTTATATAATATATATTATGTATTATGTATTACATATTTTATATAATATATCATATTACATTGTATTTATTAATACATGTGTCAGGTTCTCTACTGGTCTACTTGTTCTTATACCAGGACCATATCTGGTAGGGTAAGCCCCACTCTTTCATTTTCATTTTTTGTTTAAATGTATTTTTAGTATTGATTTCAGAGAGGAAGAGAGAGGGAGAGATAGAAACATCAATGATGAGAGAGAATCATTGATCGGCTGCTTCCTGCACATCCCACACTGGGGATTGAGCCCGCAACCCGGGCATATGGCTTGACCGGGAATTGAACTGTGACCTCCTCCTGGTTCATAGGTCGACACTCAACCACTGGGCCACACTGGCTGGGCTGAATATTCTGAATACTTGGACCTTAGAAAGCTTATGTTGTCTAGTTTGTTGTCTTTCACTTGCACCCCTCCAGGTGTCTGGTTATTTTGGCCCAGGAGTTCATATTCCCTGGGAGTGTCAGCCATTCTGTCTGGCAAGGGTGTTGGGAAATGTCTGAAGGCCCACTCCAGTTCACACCCAGTCCTGGGGATTCAAGGAAAGTGGAAGGAAAGAGCCCTAGGGCAGAAAGCATACAACATCACAACTGATCACTCCCATTTGCTGCCTCCCACCAAACTGTTTAAACCCTTTAAGCTCTTAGGGAGAAGCAGGAGGGGAGGAGGTAACTGACATGCCCTCAGGTTTGGGAAAGAAGTAATAAAGGAGTGACTGCCAAGGTGATGCAGTCACCTTCTCATCAATTCCTTTCCTCGCAGGAATTTTGCACTACACTGAAATCATCTCTAGAGGACTTCGATATTTACTTATCTTTATAAAAATTGAGTCACATCATTCTGCAATTTGCTTTTTTTCTTTCACCGATGTACATTGTTGTTTAATAGCAACACAACGTTCCATGATATGGACGCACCATCATTCATTCAACAGTTCTCTTTTTGGTGGACATACAGGTTGTTTCCCTCCTTTTTTTTTTTTTTTTTTTGTCCCTAAAAACAGGTTTGTTTGTATCCTTGACTCCTTGACTGTATTCTCTTAAACACTTGTGTATTTATTCCTATAGGATAACTTCTCCAATGTGTGGTGGAAGGAACATAAGAAAACAGTGGTGCCTTGGCCGGTGTGGCTCCGTGGTTAGAGTGTCTGCCCTGCTCACTGAAGGGTCTCGGGTTCAATTCCTGGTCAAGGGCATGGACCTAGGTTGCAGGTTCAATCCCCAGTTCTGGTCGGGGATTCGAAAATCCTTAATAAGATTCCAAAGCCCTGAATAATTCAGTAACTTTCCTTTATTCCCTGTAAGGCTCCACGCTTTCTAACTCATGGCATCTGCACACACTTTTCCCTCTGCTAGAAACCTTCTCCCTCATCCCCTGCTTAGCTAATTCTTAGTTCTTCAATTCTCATTGTTCAGAGTACCTATCTCTGACCCTTCCCCCAAGATGGTCAAGTTCCCTTATCATAATGATTGCATTGAAAAATGTAGTTTCTTATAGCTACTATGTAGTTTCTTATAGCTATTATCATAATTACATTTTAAAAATCTAAATTAAAAAAACAAATAAAAATCTAAATAAAAAATGAATAATAGCTCTAGCTGGTTTGGCTCAGTGGATAGAGTGTCAGCCTGTGGACTAAAGAGTCCCAGGTTTGATTCTAGTCAAGGGCACATGCCCGGGTTGTGGGCTCGATCCCCAGTAAGGGGCATGCAGGAGGCAGCCAATCAATGATTCTCTCTCATCATTGAGGTTTCTATCTCTCCTTCTCCCTTCCTCTCTAAAATCAATAAAAATATATATTTTAAAAAATAAATAATAAAGATCTAAACAAATGTAGAAACATACCATGTCTGTGGATTAGAACATTCAATGTAGTAAAGATGTCAATTCTCCTCAAATTGATATACAGGTTTAATGCAATTCCTATAAATTTCCCAGCAAAACTTTTTGTAGATCTAGGCAAGATTATTCTAAAATTTATATGGAAAGGCATAGGAACTGGAATAACTAAACCAATTTTGAAAATAAGAATAAAGTGGGAGGAATCAGTCTACACAATTTCAGACTTACATAATATTAGGGGCCCAGTGCACGAATTTGTGCACCTTGAAAGGAACTGTGGGCTGCAAGGCTGCGGTGAGCATAGGGGCAGGTCTCGGCCCATCCTCTGTGCCCCTGCCCAGCCCCTCCCACCACGGCCCCCTTGTCTGCCAGCAGCCCCGCTCCCGCTCCCACATGCTGACAGCACGAAGCGATTGATGGCAGCTGCTGCCCTGACCACCGCAGTGAGTGCAAGTGGCGGCTACTGGCCCCGATTGCCCCTCAGGAGCAGGGGGAGGTGGAGAAGCCCTGAGGGGTGATCGGGGCCAGCAGCCACCGCTTGCTTGGGGCTGGTGCTGGGTGCCCACAGCAGGTGTGAGCAGGGCCAGCACCAGCAGCAGGTGCAAGTGCCAGGCAGGACCGTGGTGGATGGGAGCAAAGAATTTTCAGTAACCACCAGAGGTTCACCCCAATGACAGTGACTGGCACCCTGCCTTGGGCTGGCACCCCCGCTCACCTGCTCCACCATCCCGCCATGGCTGACCCCCGCCATGTTTCGTGCTCTGCCACCTGCTGCTGATGCCCGCCATGTTCCGCACATGCCCCCTGGTGGTCAGTGCATGTCATAGTGACCGGTTCAGTTGTTCTGCCGTTCGGTCTATTTGCATATTAGCCTTTTATTATATAGGATTATATAGGATGTCTTCAGTAAGCAAGGTTATTTGATATTGGCAGGACAGACACACAAAACTATGGAACAGAATAGAGAACACAGAAACAGCCTTGTACAGGGAAAGCCAACTGATTTTTAAAAAAAGTGTTTGTTTTATATATATGTGTGTGTGCATATATATATATATATATATATATATATATATATATATTTAATGTATTTCAGAGAGGAAGGGAGAGGGAGAGAGAAAGAGAAACATCAATGAGAGAGAACTATCAATATGCTGCCTCCTGCATACCTGGGGATCAAGCCTGAACCCTGGTATGTGCTCTGACCAGGAAGCGAACTGGGCATGGGATGATGCTCAACCAAACTGAGCCACACCTGCCAGGGCTCAACTGATTTTTTAAAAAATATATTGATTTCAGAGAGGAAGGGAGAAGGAGAGAGAGATAGAAACATCAATGATGAGAGAATAATTGATCGGCTGCCTCCTGCATGCCCCCTCTTGGGGATCGAGCCTACAACCCAGGCATGTTCCCTTGACCAAAATGGAACCTGGGACCCTTCAGTCTGTAGGCTGACACTCTATCCACTGAGCCAAACTGGCTAGGGCCCAACTGATTTTTGACAAAGCTACAAAAGCAATTCAATGGAGGATAGTCTTTTCAACAAATGGTACTGGAGCAATTGGCTATCCATAGAGGAAAATTTTAAAAACCTTGACCCAAACCTCACACCTTATTAAATTTTTTCAAATGAATCAAAGATTTAAACGTACAACTTTTAGAGGCTAACATAAGAGAAAATCTTTGGGATCTAGGGCTTAGTGAAGAGTTCTTAAAATGATACCAAATGCATGACCCATAAAAGGAAAACACAATAAACTGAGGTTTTGATGTGTTGGCAAAATGTAAAAACGAAAGGAACACTTGTATATTGCTGACAGAAATGTAAAAATTTTCAGCTGGTATGGAAAACCTCACTAAGTTAGTATAGAACTACCATATCACCTAGCAAATCCACTCCTGGGTATGTACCCAAAAGAACTGAAAATAGATATTCAAGCAAAAACTTTTATACAAAGGTTCATCACAGTACTGTTCACAATAGCCAAAAGGTGGGGAAAAAACAATTTTTATAAGCTGATAAATGAGTAAACAAAAATGATATAGCTATACAATGATATGTTATTGAACCAAAAAAGATAATTAAGTACTGATACATGATACAACATAGATGAACCAAGAAAACATTAAGTGAAAGAAGCCAGACACAAAAGTCCACATATTGTATGATTCCATTTACATGAAATATGCAAGAATATGGAAGTCTATAGAAACAGAAAGCCTGGTTTCCAGGGATTGAGAGGAGGAGGGAATGGAGAGTGACTTTTTAATGGATATGTGGTTTCCTTTTGGGGTGATCAAAATGTTCTAGAACTAGATAGTAGTAACGGTTGCTACTATCATTTTGAATGTATTAATATCACTAATGGTAAAATTTACTTATCTGTATTTTACCACAATAAAAATGGTGAATTCTATTGTATATAAATTATACCTCAATAAAACTGATATAATATATTAATTGTGACATTAATGGATGCTAAAACTTGTAGGTAAGATTTTGATGAAGATTGGGATACTTACATAGACTCAAACTATCTCCCCACAAATGTACTTATTTATTTACAAAAAGAAAAAAAATACACTGGGGGAGGGGATGAGGGCATGCGACAGGGGGTAGGGGAGGCTGGGGAAAGGTCAATGGGGAAAAAAAGGAGATATATGTACTACTATATGTATTACTTTAAACAATAAAATAAAATAAAAAGAAAAAAAGAAAGAAAAATATAGCATTACAGTGGAAAAACCTAGAAACCTTACCTGTGATAATTTATTTCATGTATCAACTTGAGGTATGCTTTGGGATGAGATTAACATTTAAATTGGTGAACTGCTCTTCAAAATGTGGGTGGGCCTCATCCAATCAGTTGAAGGCCTGAGTAGAATAAAAAGACCAGCCTCTCCAGCAAGAGGGGATTCTCTAACAGATTTCCTTCAGATTTCACCTGCACCATTGGCTCTCCTACCTGCTAGCCCACACTGCAAACTTGAACTTGCCAGCCTCCATAATTGGATGAGCCAATTCCTTATAATAAACAAGTAAATGAAAACATAAATAAGAACATAAACACACACATAGCTAAAGATACATCTCCTATTGGTTTTGCTTCCAATTGGAGAACCCTAATATACCACTTTAATCCAATGATCAAAGTTAACATCACCAGTAACAGTAACTGACAAGCACATCCTAATGTAATATAGTGAGAAGGCTACATTATTTATGCGGTAAACCTGCCAAAAATTAATATCCTGAATCTAATCAAGAGCAAACAACAGATAAACCCAAACAGAGGGACATTCTACAAAATAACTGGCCAGAACTCTTCACAAATGCCAGTATTGTGAAAGGCAAAAAGGAATGAGAATTGACTTCTGATCAAAGTGTGAGCCATTTTCTCACCAAAGTGTGAGCCTTTCAAGACAGAGACTATGTCTTTTTAGCTCTGTACCGCCCACCCCCTTCCTTATGCCTGGCACACAGCAGACCACCCAAGCTCCATGCCATTCCTTAGCCCCGTCTAAGATCCCCTCCCCATTCTGGAACCTGATTCTGGACCCTCTGGGGCTGCGCTGTTCCTTCCTGTCCTCAGTGGCCTGCCATGCTACAGCCCTACCACCAGAGTGCTCCCAGCTGGGCCTCAGAGACCCATTTGCTGTCCCCACAAAGCCCCTCTTCTCCCTGGTGTCACACAGCCTGCACTGCCCTGCCCCATCCTGCAGGATGCTTTATGCCTCATGCAGAGCTGCAGCTGCTGACCTGTCTCTTCCTCCGTTTGCCTGGGCTAAGACAGCCTTCCCAGCAGGCTCTCAGGGCCGGTCCAGCTTCCCAGCAAAGCTTGGCTACTACAAGTGTGTTATCTAGTCTCTGACAGGAACGCCATCTTCCTGGGACACTGCCCTACATCCAAACTCTTCTCAGGACCAAAGAGGACCTCTGGCCATTTCTGTGTGTTTGAGGCCCCCCCTAATGACTGCTCCCTGCAGCTGCAGCTTTGGCCCGAGGGCCACATATAACTTTTGGTTCATTTGCAGAAGGGGCAAAGCACAAAACCCCCTTGGGCTCCCGGAGGACTTCCCTGGACTGGTGCTGCCTGGAGACCTGGAGCACCTGGATGGCCTTCTGCCCACTCACCAACTGCTGTTTCTCCCTAAACCCGTAAGAGGGAAGCTCACTCCGCATGAGTCTGAAAGCAGGTTCAGCAAAGAAGGGGGGACAGGTGTCAGTGGGACCATGGCTCCGATGGTGTGGAAAGAACACGGGTAGAATGCAGCTGGAGCTCGCTGTGGGCTGGGTCATTGTGATGGTGGCTATGTTTTCCGTGTCATCCTCGTGCATTTCCACCCACGGAGTTCCCCGGGGAGAGGCCAAGCGCAGGCCACCATGCTAAGTGGTTTGAGCAAGGGAAAGAAAGGGTGTGGTTAAGGGCTCAGGTGCTCCAGGAGACAGGGGATCCCCCTGGGACAGAATGGTGGGGATGGCGACTGGATAAGCTGGGGCGGGGTGAAACCTCTCCCCGCCTGCTGCCCCCTACTCTCAGCTCTCCTCAGGGTCTCTTTGCAGAATCTGAGGGTGGTCTCTGCAAGAAAGCTTGCAAGGGTGACTAATGCAGTCACTTCCCCGGGAGGCCCAGACTCTCTGTCAGGGACTGGGGAGAGCTTCTGCAGCGTAACCCTTCCAAGTCTCAGGATAATTCTGCCAATGTCAAGGAACCTGTTTACCAACAGAGATGTTTTCGCCTGTTGCAGAGATGGGGTGAGGTGGGTCTCTGCTGGGGGGGGGGGGGGGGGAGGAGTGGTGGTCTGCCATCACTAGAAGGTTCAGCAGGCTGGAAGGCCTCACTTCCAAGGTGGTGGGCAACTGAAGCACAGGGAGTTAAATCCTGTGGGGGTGATCCTGCCCACTCTCCCCACCCCCCCGGAAAAAGTGGGGAGATGGCTCTGCAGTGGTGGGGAGGCTGTCTGCTTCCTGGTGGGGGGAAGTCGCTGCAGTGATGAGGACCCCTGCTTGGAGTGAGTGGTGCCTGGAGTGATCAGACAAGCTGAAGATACCTGCAGGGCACGGGGGAGGTTTCCGCGGGGAGGGAGGAGCACTCTGAAAAGGAATGGGGATGGCTTGTTGGGGCTTGGGGTCCAAGGATCACAGGAGGCTGGGGTTCGCTGCAGGGATGAGGGAGGGTTATTGCAGAGATGGAAAGCCTCGCTAGGGCTGGCGCGGGGCGGGGGCTGATCCTGGGGTAGCTGTGGTCGCTGCGGTGTTGGGGGGCGGCTCTGGGGCAGCTGCAGGACGCCTCACTGCCTGAAGGACAGAAAGGGTGGGGCCTCGGAGGCCCGTCTCGCACTGACGGGGGGCTGTGCGGCGGCGGGGACGCGGTCCCTGCAGTGCGGTACGGGTCCGGCTGGAACGGCCGGGGCTGGCGCGGAGGCGGTACCGCACACAGAGAGGGAGGGGGTTGGAAGACGGGGAACAGCAGCCCGCCGCAGCGGCAGGCGGGGCCGAGGCGGGCCAGGGGGCGGCCTTTCCGAACGGGGGCGGGACCAGCATCCTCGGGGCCGACGCCCCTGAGCAGACGGAGAGCGGCCGCTGCGGGAGTCCGGAGCGGGAGCCCCGCAGGTGCCCAGACCGAGTGCCCCCGAGGCGCAGCGGCGGCCCCTCACACCTGGCCCCGTGGCGGCGCCCAGGACTCCGCCGAGGACGCGACGGTGAGGCTGGGGCTGCCTGCGGGACGGGGACGATCCCTAGAGCCAGCCCACGGCAGCCCCTGACAGCTCGGCTCCGCGTGGGGAGAGGGGCCCTGGACGGGCTCCCCGCGCCCCTACACTTCCCCCGGCCTGGCCTCCGAAGGACCCCCTCCTGTCGCTTCCCGACCTCGTTCTTCCCAACCCAACCCCCTACCCCTCTCCGGCCTGCAGGCTCTCTCCGCATCCAGGTCAGTTGAGGCGCCGGAGAGAGAAGGGCTGCAGCCCTTGGGCTCCCCACCCCGCCTCGCCCCCGCTGTCCCTTGCTGGGCTGGGGGCACCCAGGAGGACGCTGGCCCTTTAAACCCTTGCTCCCCACCCAGAGCATCTTCCGACAGCTGGCAGCCGCGGGGAGCCCTGGGGGGCCGGCAGGTACGGGGCGGCGGTGAGGCTGGGAGCGGGGGGTGGAACAGCTGCGACACCCCCCTCCGCCCCTAGAGGGGCCGCCGGCGGGACTGCTCGGCGCCCTGAGCGCCGGTTAATCATTAACCCTCCGCGCCCCGGTTCCGAGCTGCCCGGAGCCGCGCTCCGCCCCGGCTTCCCAGGTAACGGGCGAGGGTGCGGGTCTTGCCCCCGGCCTCCTTCCGCCCTCCCCTCTGCACCCCTCGGCCGCCCGAGCCCCCGCAGCCTTAGAGCCCGCAGGTCCCGCCCTCCCGCCCGAGTTAGGAAGCCGCGGGCTTTCCCCGGCGCGGGCGGTGCCTGCGCGCCCCTCACCCCGCGCCCTCCCCAGGCACCATGCCCGGCCTGTACTGCCCCTCCCGCTGGACGCCGCTGCCCCTCACCGACTCCTGGGTCCGGGCCTGCGCCAACGGCCCCTGCCTGAGCCTGCGGGCCCGGCTCACCTACCGCAACCCGCAGCCGCAACCGGTGGACGGTGAGGCCGGGAGGGGCGCGGGATGCGGGGGAGCGGGTGCCGGGCGAGATCCGACGCCGCCTGTGCCCCCACCCAGGCGTGTTCGTGTACCCGCTGGCCGAGGCCGAGGTGGTGTCGAGCTTTGAGGCGGAGGCGGCCGGACGGCGCGTCTCCTTCCAGCTGCAGAGCCGGCGTCGCTCGCAGGCGGCTTGCTGCCGCGCGCTGGGGCCCGCGCCGGGGGCCTCGACGCCCCGCCGCTGCGCGCAGGGTGAGTCCGGGCAACCCCGGCCCCGCCCCCAAAGCCAGCCGAACGGCCCGGCTCTGCGTCCGCCCCTCCTCCTGCCCCCTCCAGCCACTGATTTATTTTTTAATTTTTAATTCATGGATTCATCCCTTTATTCAACAGCTGTGGACTGGGCACCTGACACGGGCCAGGTGCTGGGGGACTGTGACCCAGGCCTGACCCACGGTGTTCAGCCAGGGAGACAGACACAGCAGGCAGGCATCACACATCTGTTTCCCCCTCTGGAGCAATAGCTCCTGAGCCTGGGACGGGGTTGTGGTCATTCCCACGTCCCAGCATCTTGTACCACAAAGGGGTTCAGTGAGTGCTGGGTGGGTCCAGCCCTGTGTTAGGTTCCATGGCTTGCACTCCATTCTTTTCTTTACTCTGTGCGCATTCATTTGATTTCTGCACGTGGGATTTACCGTCCGAGTGAAAAGAGGGACAGAACCCAGTGGTGCTGAGAGTTGGCATAAGCCCAGCAGGTAGTTAGAAGCCAGAGTGAGGAATGTTCCAGAAGGAAGTGGAGCCAGCATTTGACTGAAAGGAAGGAGGAGGCGGGGAAGTGGAGGCGAGAGGGAAGGCACCCCAGGCCAGGGCAATGGTGTGAGTGAAGGTTTGGAATGAAGTTGTCCTGGGTGATGGTAATAAAACACCTGGTGTTTACAGAGATTTATGCTTCACAAAGCCCACTCACTGGTATTGCTTTGTTTGAGTCCTGAGAGGTATGAATGCAATTGCTGTTCTCCTTCTCCCTTTTATAGGTCATGAAAAATAGCAGCAATGGTCTCTTACATGTTAGATGCTTTGCACATAGTATTTCCTTTATTCCTCACAACGATCTTTGAGATACAGTGACTATGGCCCCCACAGGGCGGAAACTGAGGCTCCTCAAAACAAGAGAGTTACCAAAGGGCAGAGTTAGAAGCCACAAAGCCAAGACTCACACTGTGCTCTCGCCATACCATGTGGCAGCAGGCTTTCTTCCTTCTTCACTTCCCAGCTCCCCGCTTCTTCTATTCAGCAAGTATTTCTCAAAAGAATGGATAAGTGATGATTGTGGGACAGTGAGGTGAAGTAGGGCTGTAAACGTAGTCTGGGGCCAGACCATGGAAGGCCTTGACTATCACTGTACACACCTGGCCGTTTTTCCTTTCGCAACCGTGGTGACTCCACGACCCGCCCCCCGCCTCCCCTCAGTTTGTCAAATAAAACTATAATCTAAGTCAGTGATGGGCAACCTTTTGAGCTTGGTGTGTCAAACTTCGCCAAAAAACTGAGCATAACTCGGGTAGTGTGTCACTTTGAGGAAAAAACTAACTCCAAGACTCTAGTCGCAAATGTTTCATCCTCAGGAGCAGCAAATGTTTCATCCTCGGCATGCGGCCGCCTCAGCGGCTGCGTGTCATCAGAAATGGCTACACGTGTCAGTGCTGACACGCGTGTCATAGGTTCGCCATCACTGATCTAAGTAAATGGTGTGCTTGGTATGCAAATACAGCTTTATGTCCTCTAGCCAGCTTCCAAGCAGATTACTGCTCCTAAACTCCTCTTGGGTAGAAAGTTCTGGAGCCACTCCTAGTGGGCAGTGGGGAACTCCTTAGTATTCATGAGCAAGGGATTTGTGGGTCCCAGGCTACAGGAAATGTCAGTCCACAAAGATGGTCCTTTAGGAAGATGATGCCCAAGGGTTGGATAGATAGGGGCAGAGGTCCAGAGGGTATGGGTCCCCCAGAATCTTGGCGTGGTGTGAATGTGCCCTGTTCCCCTCAGCTCCCATTAGCAGGTTGTCACTGCTCCCTTTCTTGATGACAGCCAGGTCCTTTCACCATCCACCCACCTCTCTTTCTACTGTCATTCATCCCATGCCTCCATCCTGTATCACCATGCACTAGCCCAGTGGTCGGCAAACTCATTAGTCAACAGAGCCAAATATCAACAGTACAACGATTGAAATTTCTTTTGAGAGCCAAATTTTTTAAACTTAAACTTCTTCTAACGCCACTTCTTCAAAATAGACTCGCCCAGGCGATGGTATTTTGTGGAAGAGCCACACTCAAGGGGCCAAAGAGCCGCATGTGGCTTGCGAGTCGCAGTTTGCCGACCACGGCACTAGCCCATTGTCTCTCCAGTACCCCTTGCCTAGGCTCCCCTGACTCAGTGCCTGCACCCACCCCTATCTTCCTTCATCCTCTTCTGCTTCCAGCCCCCTCTGACCCCTTTTCTCACTCATCATAGGTCATCTTGTCTTGGATCTGGCCCAGGCCCGGTCCACACTGGTGCTGCCCACCGGCCTCATCACCCCGGCCGGCACCATGACAGTGACCCTGTGCAGCAGCCGGGAACTGCCCTCAAGGCCTGATGGGGTGCTGCATGTGGCTCTGCCCTCCGTGCTCACCCCACTGGCCCCGCCAGGTCCGCCGGGCCCCCCCAGACCTCCGGGGCTCTGTGACGACAGGTTGGGCCTATGGTGATTCTCTTCGTCCCTCCCTCGGCTTCTCTGGGTCTAGTGCGGGTGAGGGGGCTTTGGTAGGGTGCCCCTGGGTAATGGGCAGGGTGGAGACGGGCTGGGGCCAGTCAGCCAGAGGGGCTCGGGGCCTTGGTAGTGGCCAAATGACCCTCCTCGTGCTCCCTTCCAGCCCTACCAGCTGCTTTGGGGTGGGCAGCCCTCAGGAGGAAGGTCTGGCCTGGGAAGAGCCAGCTGCCCCTCCGGACGTGTTCTTGGGCCCTGCCCGCTGCCCTGCCCCATACACCTTCTCCTTCGAGATGCTGGTGACTGGGCCATGCCTGCTGGCAGGTGGGTGCCCCCCTCAGCATAGCTGACTGGGAAATAATTCCAGGCTCAGGGATGGGAGGAACACAGAACAAAAAGGAGACAGGGACCTAAGACTTAGGGACCTCCAGTCTCACAGTGGGAGCATCCTCTGGACACTACTATACAACACCCCCCTCAGTTTGTCAGTGTCATTTATTTACATACCACTCCACTCACCCATGGGAAGAGAGAGGCTTAGTGTGAGACCAGTGCGAGAAGTGGGGGAGGGTGCTGAATCAACAATTGGGTTGACCAACCAGGAACAGAGCTGGGACTCTGCCTCCTAAACCACGAAACCATGCAACCCCCCTCTTGTCCATTGGAGCCTATGACCAGGTTCTGAGAGCTGAGCTTTATCAGTCATGATCCTTGGGCCCGCTCCCCTCCCCCAGCCGCCACGGTCTGGGAAGGTGGTGTTTTATGCTCTTAGTGCTGACTTAGGGTGGGGCGATCATCACCCCTCCCTGCCTCTATGTCCCTCAGGCCTAGAGAGCCCCTCTCATATTCTACGGGCAGATGCCCCACCTCACGCCAGCTCTGCAGCCACCATCTGTGTCACACTGGCAGAAGGCCACCGCTGTGACCGGGCCTTGGAGATCCTGCTGCACCCCAGCGGTGAGGGAATGGGGCACACAGTGGGCCGGCTCTGACCAACCTCAGGGCCACCTCCGTAGCATTTCTCAAGCATAGATTTCTGCTTTCCTAGCCAGAGGGACCAAGTCATCTGTAAGGGTGGGCCCGGTGGTGGAGGGAGGCTGGACCTACAAGGTCCTCCCTGGACAGCAGGACTGGGCAGTTAGGGTCCAGAAACAGGGACTTCCCTGACAGAGCTGTGTCCCCTCCTCCCCAGAGCCCCACCAGCCGCACCTGATGCTGGAGGCCGGCAGCCTGAGTTCAGCAGAATACGAGGCCCGAGTGAGGGCCCGCCGGGATTTCCAGAGGCTACAGCGAAGACACAATGATGGGGACCGGCAGGTACAGCTGCCAGGGGGCCCGACTTGGCCCCTGGCCTGGCTGCTAGGTGCATTTGTGCATGAGGCTCAGGCGAGCAGGCTCATGTCAGGATGAGTAGGGGGCTCTGCTCACAGTAAGAACTCTCAGTACCGCCACCACCCTCCCAAAGGGCTGGTGAGTACTGTCTCCGGAAGGCCCATACAAGCCTCCCTGCGCTGTGTCTCAGAGAACGGGGGCTCCGTCTGCCGTAGGCAGAGGACAGCCACCTGCCTCTGCCCTGGCCTTGACTCACATGACCACAACAAGGCGACTCATTGGGTGGATTAGATAGAAAAAGGCCCCAGGGCTGAGTCCTGCTGCCAGCCCAGCTGGGAGTTGCACTGAGCCTGGCCCAGGGTGACTCTGGGCTCCCGTGTTCAGGTGTGGTTCCTGCAGCGACGCTTCCACAAGGATATCCTGCTGAACCCCGTGCTGATGCTGAGCTTCTGCCCAGACCTGAGCTCCAAGCCCGGACACCTGGGCACGGCTACACGGGAGCTCCTCTTCCTGCTGGATGGCAGCACTGTAGCACACAAGGCCTGTGGGGCACGGTGGGGCAGGCCTGGGGGACAGTCGGTCTGAGGTGGGCTGCAGCGCGCGCGCGCACACACACACACACACACACACACACACACACACCCTCTTTCTCGTACACAGACACATCTCTCCCAGATTCCAAGAGCCTATCTCATACATAATGGATTGTCACCTAATGTCAAAGCCAAGTGTCATATACACCTCCAGAGTCACATACACAAATGTCTCCCTAACACTCTCCATTCTCACTCACAGTCTTTCTCACACAGTCTCACACACACAGGGCCTCTCCCAGACCCTCATCCAGGCCCATTTTCTACACAACCTGCAGAGGCAGGCCATCTGGGTGCCTTTCTCTCCACCAGTGCCCCGGGGCCTGCCTCACACTGTCCTCTCTGCCCCTCCCCAGGATGCCCTTGTCTTGGCCGTGAAGTCGCTCCCATCCCAGACTCTCATCAACCTGGCCACGTTTGGCACGGCCGTGCGGCCCCTCTTCCCCGAGAGCAGGCTTTGCAGTGATGTAAGTGTGGTCCAGGAACTTGGGGGCCTTGTGGAGATGCTTCATTCAGCCTGTGCCTTCTCTCTGCAGGACACTGTGAAGCTGATCTGTGAGAGTGTTGAGACCCTGCAGGTTGCGGGAGGTCCCCCAGATGTGCTGGCTGCGCTGGACTGGGCCATGAGGCAGCCCCAGCACAGGGCCCACCCTCGGCAGCTGTTCCTGCTCACTGCTGCCTCGCCCGTGGCCGCCACTACCCAACAAACCCTGGAGCTCATGAGGTGGCACAGGGGGGCAGCCAGGTATGAGGTGGGCAGAGACAGGTGACTGAGCTTAACCCCCTCAGAGGCTCTGAAGGTCACAACTGCCTCCCTTCCTTCATCAGGTGCTTCTCCTTTGGGCTAGGGCCTGCCTGCCACCAGCTGCTCCAGGGTCTGTCTGCCCTCAGCAGGGGCCAGGCCTACTTCCTGAGGCCTGGGGAGAGGCTGCAGCCCATGGTGAGCTTGAGCCTGGGCCCTGTTCCCTACTCCTCAAGTCCTTCTCCCAAGTTACACTGAGTCTGAAGCAGAACCCAGTCCCGTTGTGGGGTCTCCTGGCTTCTCCCCCACTCCAATCCCCACTCTCCCTTGAGATGCCTATCAGGGGAGGAGCTACAGGTGTTGCTGTGGGATGCTTCAGGGGGCTAAAGGTGAGGGGAGCACAGCTTCTGACCACCCCCCAAATATTATTCTCAGTTGTGTCCTGATACTGAGTCATATCCTTGATAAGCCTTTTCTCATTCACAGGGTAGAGCTCAGGCCAAGAGACAGACCAAGCCCTGAGGCCTGAGCTCTCAGTCCCCTTGCTTGTTCCTACCCCCATTCCTCCCCCTAACCCCAGCCTGACCCGGCTCCCCTCAGCCAGAGACTAGGCAGATGGGAAGGGCGGCCTTTCTGCTCCGTCAGCTGAGTGGCACCTCTCTCTCTCCCCCATGGCCACTCCTCACAGCTGGTGCAGGCTCTGCGCAAGGCACTGGAGCCCGCTTTGAGCGACATCTCTGTGGACTGGTTTGTGCCAGACTCGGTGGAGGCACTGCTGACGCCCCGGGAGATCCCAGCACTCTACCCTGGGGACCAGCTGCTCGGTTACTGCTCACTCTTCAGGGTGGATGGCTTCCGGCCTCACCCCCCTGGGGTAGGCCTGGGCTGGGGGGCGGGCAGTGGGCCTGGGATGGCTGAAGCCCTTGCATCTCCTCCAAACCCTTCATTTCCCGTGCCTCTCTGCCAGACTCTCCTACTACCTCCAGGCCTCCTCAGAGACCACACTGGGCCCTCCAAGGTGACTGCAACCTGCCTCCTCTTGAGGCCTTCCACTGAGTTGTCCTGTAAAGTGTTGCCCTGGCTTTTACCACGGGTCACTAAGCCACACAGACAGAGAACAGCTCCAGCATTTGCTATGAGATTTTGGTCAAAATTTGCTCACTACTTCCCTCTGTGCCCTACAGAAGGCACCATCCGATTATTTCCTATAACATTCAGGGACAGACGCAGCACAGTCTAGATGAAATCTCAGATCCCAACTCAGCCAGGTACTAGCCATTTGATTTTGGGCAAGTGACTTAACCTCTCTGAAGACCATTTCCTCAAATGGATTTTTTTTCATAGGGCTGTTGTAATTCGAGGTCATAATATACACGCTCTTGGTAGAATACTTGACACATAGTAGGAGTTAGAGATAGGATAGTTATTTTTATTATGAAAAGCTTTCTCTCTTTGGAAGAACTAAGCATGCGTCTCCCTTTTTGATAATGGACTGTTTGCCTTTTTGCCTGGTTGCCAGGAAGCTCAGGGCCAGACCTGGACCTCAGCCACAGAAGCTGTATTAACCCTATGGTTAGCATGGATGCTTCCTCCTTCCCTAGTACTGGGCTTTCATTTCTGGTTTATTAACTTTATTGCCTCTTGCAGTTAGCCATCTTAAATCTGTCTGGAAAGAGGTAGCATAGAACGACAATCCGGTTTTTCCCCAATGACTCTTCCTCTCTAGGGCCAAGAGCCTGGCTGGCAGAGCTTGGGCGGCTCCATGTTCCCATCCCCAGAGGAGGTGCCTTCTGCCACCAGCGCTGGCACTGAGCCCACTGGCACCTCAGAGCCACTGGGAACAGGCACTGTGCCAGGAGAGCTGTCCAGTCCATGGGCTGCTGGGGACTCGGAGCAGAGTGAGTGCTGGGTGTATGTGTGTGGCTGTGCTGGAAGAAAGGGCAAGAGGAGGGGCCAGGGCTGGGCTCATTCTCCTGCCTCCATTAGGTACCGATGCTCTGACAGACCCAGTCACGGACCCTGGACCGAACCCCTCTTCTGACACAGCCATATGGCGTCGCATCTTCCAGTCCTCATACATCCGGGAGCAGTATGTGCTCACCCACTGCTCTGCCAGCCCTGAGCCAGGCCCAGGCTCCGCAGGCAGCAGTGAGTCCCCTGGCTCCCAGGGCCCTGGCTCCCCCGAGGGCAGTGTTCCCCTGGACCCCCCGTCTCAGCAGGGCTGCCGCAGCCTGGCCTGGGGAGAACCTGCAGGTTCCCGCTCCTGCCCCCTGCCTCCACCCCCACTGGCACCAGTCAAGGTGAGATTCAACCCACATCCATTTACCATATGTCCAGCGACACTTCTTGGCCATCTGCTGTATGCCATACATGGTGCAGTGGTTACATGAAGTCTAGCTGGAGAGCTGGGTGGGTAAATCTGTAATGATGCCATGCAACATACAGGGATGAGCACAGGGACATGGTGCTATGGGGACTTAGAGTTCAGGTGACTAACCCTGTCTCAGGGAGTCGGGAAAGCAAGAGCCATATCTGAAAAAATAAGTAGAAGTGAGCCAGGCAAAGAGGGACACGGCATGAGCAAAAAGACAAGTAACCTCAAGTGAGAAATAGTGTGTAGAGTGACATGACTGGGAGGGGGCCAGAGGCCATGGGAGCCTGGCCTTTTTCCTAACTGCCACTCAGGGTTTCAGTCAAAGGGAAAGTTGTGTGTGTGTGTGTGATGGCCAGGAGCTCTGCATTCCGTGGCCAATGGACCCCCCCCCTTGTCACATGCAGACTGGGGCCTTGAGTGCTGAGGTGTTGAACCGTCGACGCAGAGCGGCTCTGGCTGGCCGAAGCCTCTCATCACCCCCCGGCCAGGTGAACCCAGTCCCTGGCCGTCCCCGGCACCCCTCTCTGGGTGCAGCACCGGATGGGCCAGGCCCTGAGTCGGGGCAGCAGCTGGGACAAGGCCTGGATGACTCAGGTAAAGGTTGGATGGAGAGTTGAATTCTGACACCAAGGAGGCCTCTGGAAGGTGGAGCCCAGGGCACCACACCGCCTGTCCCTGCCATTGTCTCCTCAGGAAACCTGCTCTCCCCAGCGCCCATGGACTGGGACATGTTGATGGAACCACCCTTCTTGTTCACGGCTGTGCCCCCTGACGGGGAATCTGCACCCCCAGCAGTGCCACTGCCTCCGCAGGCTCCACGCTGCCATGTGGTGATCCGGGCCCTGTGCGGGGAGCAGCCCGTGTGCTGGGAGGTGGGTGTTGGGCTAGAGACACTCTGGGGGCCTGGGGATGATGGCTCACTGCCTCCATCACCTCACCAAAGAGAAGGTGCTTGGGACCAAGCACTCCATCGGCTGACAGCAGCTTCTGTGGTCCGGGACAATGAGCAGCTGGCTCTCCGAGGGGCTGAGACCATGGCTGACTGGGGTGAGTTGCTGGTGGGCCCAAGGAGCCTGTATGGGGCAGAGTGGCAGAGGTATGGGTCTGTTTGATCACTCTCTATACCTCACCTTGCACATAAACAATTTGAGGTGGCTCATCCACATTGACAAGGGGAAAAATTAAGCAGGGCAATGGGAAAAAAAAGGATAACAACAGGAAGGAGAGAATGAGGTTTTATTAAATACTCGAGGCCCGGTGCACGAAATTTGTGCACTGGGGTGGGAGTGGGGGTCCCTCAGCCCAGCCTGCGCCCTCTTGCAGTCCAAGAGCCCTTGGGGGATGTCCCACTGCCATGGAGGTGGGAGAGGCTCCCTACCGCCGCTGCACTCGCCAGCCATGAGCCTAGCTTCTGGCTGAGCAGCGCTCCCCCTGTGGGAGTGCAGTGACCACCAGGGGGCAGCTCCTGCGTTGAGCATCTGCTCCCTGGTAGTCAGGGCACATCATAGCGACCTGTCGTCCCACCATTCAGTTGATTTGCAAATTAGCCTTTTATGCCTGTGAGATTGGGCTAAAACTGGCTCTCCAACATCCCCCTAGGGATCCTGGATTGCGAGAAGGTGCAGGCCAGGCCGAGGGACCCCACTGGTGCATGATTAGGGCCAGGGAGGGGGACGGAGGTTGGCCAGCCGGGGAGAGACTGTGGGAGGGCTCCAGGGCATGTCTGGCCTGTCTCTCAGTCCCGATTGGCCAAACCCCAGCAGCAAGCTAACCTACCGGTCAGATTGTCTGCCCCGTGGTGGTCAGTGCACGTTATAGTGACTGGTCAACCAGTCGACTGTATGTCCCCTGGTGGTCAGTGCACGTCATAGCAAACGGTTGAGTGGCCTTAGCATATCATTATCATATTACGCTTTGATTGGTTAAATGGATGACCAGATGACTGGACACTTAGCATATTAGGCTTTTATTATATAGGATGCACACCATGAGATTATGTGCCTTTGCAAGTATGTGACCCAAAATTGGCAAGCTTCTTAGCAGCCAATAGAGAGAAATGAGATCTTGTAAGGATTTCTAGTGCCCATAACATAAAAACAAATGTCACTCAAGAAGACCGTTAAAACCAAATAAAGTTAACATTTCAGTTTCTCAGTTACACTAGCTATATTTCAAGTGCTTGATGGGTACACATAACTAATGGCTACCATATTGAATCATACAAATATAGGACATTTCCTTCCTCACAGGAAGTTCTATTGGACAGTGCTGAAACGAACGGGTGGAAAAGGCACTGGTCCATGCTTCCTGAGTGGGCCAGAATATTGAATTTCTGGGTGGCCAAGAGGCGTAGCCCCTGCTATGGATTAAGGATTCAGCTTAACCACTTCTTGCTAAAGTTGGAGAGTTAAGCTGGTCCTGATCCTGAGAAACTCTACTCTGTTCAAACGTGAACAGAGAAGCTATGGGAACACTGAAGTTTTTTTCTATGAAGCCCTAAGTAGAGGGTGGGTGGTGGGAGTGCACCCCCTCCGGGTCAGCAAACTGCTCCTTGGTTTCACAGGCCATGCCCGGAGGTCCTGGCTCCGAGCCCTTCAGACAAGCAAGGTCAGCTCTGCCCCCTCCTGCTTCACCTGCCCCGTAGCTGTGGACGCTACCACTAGGGAAGTCCTGCCCTCAGTCCTGCAGGTGCGGAGCTCAGGTAGAGTCCCTCCCAAGTGTCCTCTCAGGTGCTGGCCCTCACCTCACTGGCCACACGCCCAGACAAACCTCAGCCCTGTCTTCTGTGCCCCTGCAGAGCCAGTAGAGCCCCCGGGCACCCCTCCTGCCTCTCAGGGCCATCTAGATGCAGCTCTGCCCACAGTTGTCCATTGTAAAGGTAACACTCAACTCTGGGCAAATGGCAGGGAGCGCTGAGCTTAGGGATCACCACTGGCACTGATTGGCTCCATTGCAGGCCTTCAGGGAGGCTCTCTGGCAAGTGGCTCAGATCCAGACCAAAATGACAGCTCCAAGTCTGCTTTGGAGGATTCTGCAGCCCCTACCCGAGGTCCTCATACCATGTCCCCTCGGCCTCCTTTGAAGCTCAGCCTGGGCCATCGGAAGCCCAGAGGCCCAGACAGCCGTAGACTCTGCAGCCCCAACACAGGCCAGGCCAGTGACGGCAACAGTGAAGGCAGCAACCATGACTACTTGCCCTTGGTGAGGACTCGGGAGGTGGAGGGTGGTGTTGCCAGGGCCAGGGCACTGTCTCAGCTCACTTCTCCCCCCACCTCCTCTCTCCTCAGGTGCGACTGCAGGAGGCACCTGGCTCCTTCCGCCTGGATGCGCCCTTCTGCACTGCGGTGCACATCCCCCAGGAGCGCCTGTGCCGTGCCTCCCCCTTCGCTGTGCACCGTGCCAGCCTCAGCCCCACCTCAGCTTCGTCTCCCTGGGCACTTCTTGGCCCTGGTGTCAGCCGGGGAGACAGTGCCACGGCCTCCTGCAGCCCGTCCCCCAGCTCAGGCTCCGAGGGTCCAGGCCAGGTGGACAGTGGGCAGGGTTCAGACACTGAGGCCTCAGAGGGGGCAGAAGGGCCCAGTGGTGCCGACCTGCGGGGCCGGACCTGGGCCACAGCAGTGGCACTTGCATGGCTGGAGCACCGCTGTGCCGCTGCCTTCGGCGAGTGGGAGCTGGCAGCAGCGAAGGCGGACTGTTGGCTGCGGGCACAGCACTTGCCCGACGGCCTTGACTTGGCCGCGCTCAAGGCTGCAGCCCGGGGTCTTTTCCTGCTGCTGCGTCACTGGGACCAGAACCTGCAGCTACACCTGCTGTGTTACAGCCCGGCGAACGTGTGAAGGCTGCCCACTGCTGGGGTGGCGGCCCCCAACAGAGTCAAGTCACTGCCACCCGGGCCGGCTTCTCGGTGCCGGGAAGGGGTAGGTTGGTGACGGCCTGCCCCCCACTGCTTCTCATCCCCTTCCAGAATCCTCTTTCCCCCACAGAAAGTGCCTGCCTGTGCTCTCTCCCGCTCCTTTCACCCCCAGCTCCTTCCCCTCTGAGCTCTGTGCAGTTCGGTAAAAGAGGAGAGAGCCACAGCCCCCAAGTCCTATGCAATAAAGTGCCTCTTGCCCTGACCGGTTTGGCTCAGTGGATAGAGCGTCGGCCTGCGGACTGAAGGGTTCCAGGTTCGATTCTAATCAGGGGCATGTGCCTTGGTTGCGGGCACATCCCCAGTAGGAGGTGTGCAGGAGGCAGCTGATCGATGTTTCTCTCTCATCGAGGTTTCTAGCTCTCTATCCCTCTCCCTTCCTCTCTAAAAAAAAAAGTGCCTCTTAAAACCGCCTGAATGAGTTCTTTATCGGCCACACGCATACCCCTCACAAGTTGGTCTAGGCACCTCCATTCGGCTGCACAGACGTGGACTTGGTAAGGTTTATTGGGAAGGGCACAGAGTCCATCCACGTCCGGGGTCCTGAGAATGGGGCAGAGGTGAGCTCAGTGGGCTTTCTTGCTGTGCGGGATGCTCTTGGGGAAAGGCTGGGGGCCCAGCCAGAGCTGCAGCAGGATGACGGCATGGCACACGTGCAGGGCAGCAGAGCTGCAGGACGTGGAGGGGTACGTGTTCCAGGAGAGCTCGATGAGCCCCAGCACCAGCAACCTGGAGATGAGAAATAAGCTCCAGGGCTTGTCCAGCTTCCAGGCCCCAGCCCCTCCATGGTCCCTAACCCTAACCCATACCCCTCCCTCAGCTTGTCCCAGCCAGTACCTGAGCAGGTGTGTGAGCCAGCGTGCAGGCGTGGCCCACAGGAGGTAGGGCAGTGTGTGGAAGTACCAGACGTAGAACTGATAGTGGAGAGAACGGCTGAAGCAGATGCCAATGAAGTTGGAGGTGAAGAGGGTGGAAACTATCTGTATGCAGTGGTCAAGGCCAAGGGCAGGAGCAGAAGGAACAGGGGCTGGGGCTGGGGTCGGGCAGGGAGGTTCCAAAGTAGAGGGGTAACAATTTTTGGATCAGATAGCCCCCTGGCTCTACCATTCCCAGATGCATATCTTTGGACAAGTTTCTTAACCTCTCTGGACGTGCTCCTCAATCTGAGGTGGAGACAGTGATACCTAGGGCCATAAAAGCCTAGTGAGCCCATCACTTCCTAGCTGGGTGGTCTTGGTAAATTATTTAACCACTTAAAGCCCTAATGTTTCCATCTTTAAATAAGGATAATAACTATACTTCCTATATCAGGGTCTCCTGTAAGCTTTAAATGTTAGAGAATGTATATAAACCTCTAAGCACAGCACCAGGCAGAGGATGAGCACTCATAATAACAATGATATTTGAAATTATGAATAAATATGCTCACATATGTGAATGCTCAGCACAGTGTTTGGTACAGAGCAGGAGCTCTAAGAATGGGCCCTGTAGCTATTACTGGTGCCTCTTTTTCCCTCCCCAGGTCACCAGGCATCCAGGGCCACCTGACCAGGGACCCTGTCTGCACCTGGAGAGGGCAAGACTTACCTTCCCATGACTCAAAGGATATGATTGGGTGTGAGGGGTTGGGGTGGAACCTTCCGTTTGGAGGGATCCTTCAGCAGCGACAGAATACTTTCCCCTGTCCTGGGGAAAAGCCATTCAGACATTTATCAAGCTCTCATCATGGGCCAAGCTCTAAAATTCACTTCCATGAGCTCAACATCTCCCCTGAGCAGCCCCTAAGGCCCAGGCCCTCACTCCTTCCCCTACATCTGCCCTTGGCACTGCTCCCCTTTCTCACCTGTGCCACCTGCAGAGAACAAAGAGCAGGAGCAGGGTGAGGTGGGTGGCCAACAGTGCCAGGTGGAAGGCACGATTCAGGAAGAGGCTCTCGGGGAGGAAGCGCCAGTTCACTGTCCAACGGAAGAGAAACTGGCGGCCAAGGTCAAAGGAGCGGGACAGGTACCCGACGGGGTTCTCCAGCAGGAAGGGCAGCCCCAGCACCACCTGAGATGGATGTGATGTCAGCACAGCTGCCCAGGCCCACCCCAGCCTCATACCAGTCAGGAGAGTGGGAATCGGGTGTAGGTCTCAGAGGTTCCTTCATTCCCGAGGACTCCTCCCCCCACACCTCCCCACACACCCCCGTCAGAGCCTGGGGCCAAAGAAGAAGCTGAGGAGGCAGGTAATGACAGTGCTTTAAGTCTAACTGGGCAGAGCTAGAAAGGCCCTAAGAGACCATCTAGTTCAACATCCTTATATTACAGCAACAAACAAACAAACAAAACAGCCCAGAGCGGTAGTGGCTACCCAGTCCAGAATCAGTTCCAAAACCCTTGCCTCTTGGCTGTGAGGAAGTCTCTAGGAGGGAAGGAGGCCATCTTTAAAAAGGAGTGAGGCGGGAGTACCTGTAGGACAGCACAGATGCCCAGCTTGGGGAGGGTCCCACGGAGGCCAAATCGTGTGAGGAGAAGGAATAGTAATCCAGGGGCAAAGAGAAGCACGTTCATCTTCACAGAGACTGCCAGGCTAGGGTGCGTGGAAGAGATAAGGGTGGAAATCAGCTCCAGGGCTATGAACCCCCCCTCACCATCCTAGCAACTCCTCCCCTCCACCACCAAGCTCCAGGATAGCGTGGTGTGCCGGGCAGCAGAGCTGCAGGACGTGGAGGGGTATGTGTTCCAGGAGAGCTCGATGAGCCCCAGCACCAGCAACCTGGAGATAGAGCCCACACTCAGAACTGCGGGAGGGAGGGTAAAGTAGCCTGGGAGGAAGCTGGGGGTAGGGAATAGATACCTAGTCTCTATGCCCAGACGGAGCAAACAAATATATACTGAATATTAAGAATATTAATGACCAACTCCAATACAACTTTCTACAGATCCTGGACTCAGTGGGGCCCAACTGACCCACATTGTCTGGCCACTCCCTTGCTGCAGAAATTTAGGGGGAAAGTGATGGAAATACAAAAAGTAAGAAAGGGGACCAGAAGGGAGGGATGCTGACCTGAAACAGCAGCAACCCCAGCCCCAGCGCTGGGCCAGCAAAAGGTTGATACTGAGGAAAAGCAGCGCCATGGCCACTGGGTCATTGAAGAGCCGCAACACAAAGATGGAGTGGACACGGTAAGAGGCACAGCACATGAAGAAAAAGACGAAGGGAGGTACCTAAGAGGTGGGCACAGTGGGGAAGAAGGTCAGCTCACCTGCCCTGAGCCATCACCATACCTCAGCCCTCCCAGGTTGGAGACCCAGGTCCTGGCATTGTGGACTCACCTTGCAGGTCTGGTGGTAGATCAAAAAGACAAGCAGCAAGGTGGCCAGGTAGAGCACAGCAAAGATATGCTGGGCCATGCGGATGTCAGTGCCATGGCCAGTGACATAGTATAGCCCCATAAAGATGTACACGAAGCCGGCCGGGTATCTGAAAGAGGAGAGGGAACATGAATCTGGGCCAAGATACCCCACCTTGTATCCAGTCAGCCCCTCACATCCTTGCTGAGCCTGCTATCCCCCACTCACACAAGAGGTCCAGTGTCACCCCGCAGTTGGGTGTAGTCATAGGTGCCGTTGATGACGCCCTCTACCTCAGCCATGTAGGCCTTCCAGTCAATCTCTGTATCTGGAAAAGGAAAGGACGGTGCGGTTACTTCCAAGTCCAAAACTTGTCTGCCCCCAATACCCCCAACCCATCCAAGCACCGAGTTCCAGGTCACCCGCAGGGCTTCTATCACAACCGCTTACCTAACTGCCTACTTGACATTCTTTGGGTGAACCCAGGCATCTCAAACTCAACATGTTGATAATTGAACTCATAATCTACTCTAAGTCTGCTCCCCTTCCTGAGTTCCATGAATGGCACCATCAACCTCCCCTGTTGCCCAAGTCACAAAACTGAAACTTCCTTCTCTCTCATTTACAACCCCTATTACCATGTCCTATCTATTCTTCAGTCTACATATCTCTACTGTCTCATCCTTCTCAACTATTATATAGCAAACTTTGGGCCTACCATAATCTCTAGCCTCAATGATGCAACAGCTTCCTTATTAGGCTCCCAGCTTTCACGTTCACCTCACCACAATATATTTGCCACCCTGCAATCAGGAGCTCTTCCTATTATAGAAATGTATCATGTCTCTCTGCTTGAAATCCTTCAACGATTCCCTAAGGCAATTAAGATAAAGACCAGCCGAAACCGGTTTGGCTCAGTGGATAGAGAGTCGGCCTGCGGACTGAAGGGTCCCGGGTTCGATTCTGGTCAAGGGCATGTACCTTGGTTGCGGGCACATCCCCAGTGGGGGGTGTGCAGGAGGCAGCTGATCGATGTTTCTCTCTCATCGATGTTTCTGGCTCTCTATCCCTCTCTCTTCCTCTCTGTAAAAAATCAATAAAATATATTTAAAAATGCTGCATCCTATCCAGAAAAAAAAAAAAAAAGATAAAGACCAAACTCCATTACTGCCATTTTAGAAGAGGAACCTATGAATTATTGAGGTTAAGTGACTAGCTCAAGATCAGCAAGCTAGGAAGAGCAGAACTGAAACTGGAATTCATAGGTCCTAGATTCTTAACCACTAACTTTACTACTATCTCCTTAACACAGCTTACTGACTCCTTTATAATCTGGTCTCAACTTCTGCAATCTCATTTTAGTACTGGCCTCACTTGGGTTCTACATTCCAGCTCTAAAGAGACTCCATGCCCAGCGGGAGTGGCTCAGTGTAGAGCATTGACCTAGGAACCAGGTCTCGGGGATTCCCGGTGGGGGCACATGCCCGGGTTGTGGGCTCCATCCCCAGTGTTGGATGTGCAGGAGGCAGCAGATCAATGATTCTTTCTCGTCATTGATATTTCTATCTCCCTCTCCCTTCCTCTCTGACATCAATTAAAAATATAATAAAAATAAAAAATAAATAACCCCCAGAATTGAACAGATGAGACCCAGCTGGGGAAGTGACAAGTCCAAAGCCACAGAGACAAGCAGCAGCAGCAGCAGCAGCAGCAGCAGCAGCAGCAGCAGCAGCAGGACATGAACACAGACCCAGGTCTTTGGCGCCCAGGCTGGTTTACTTTCTTAGCCTGGCGGGCTGTACCTTCAGGGCAGAGGACCAATCTCTAGGGTCGCCCCTTTCGTCATGGGGGAGGGATTATAAGATCGGGTTTGGTTTTCTGTGGAGCAGGCTTGGAACTTGGGGTAAAAGACAGGGGTCTGCAATTGATGACTAAGTGGACCTGGGGTCTGGGTCTGAGCTCCGAATCTGAGTCCCGGTTTGAGTAGGGCGTTCGGGTCCACCTCCCTCCCGCCTTCTCCGCTCCCCTCCCCCTCGGCGCACTCACATGCCACCCTGTGAATGACCCAGAAGGTGATGCCCACCTCCGCCAGGCAGAGGCAGGCAGCCACCAGCAGCGTGTAACGCGGCTCCAGCAGCAGTAGACGCCGCTCTTGCCAGGCGCGCCGCAACCACTGCTCGCAGAGTCCCGCCACCCGGGGTGGGGGTCCCGCCCGCGCGCGTTTCCGTACGCCCGCGGCCATCTTGTCGGTGCACCGTTCATGTGGGCCCGCCACCCTGGAAACCGGACCCTTTGGCACTTAGGTTCCGCTCTGGGCGCCGGTGTCCTAACCGAGTTGCCAGAGTCCTTATTTCCTACACTAAAATGTACTTCTTCTACATCGGTCTCTCCCGATGGACTGCACGTTCCCTACGAGCAGGAATGGTCTTACTCTTCCGTATACACTTAGCCCTGGGTACCCAGGAGCTCAGATGGATCGAACATTTGCCCAGAAAAACAACATTCCTGCCCGTGCCCTCCCCTCCCCCCGCCACCCACCCCCCCCAGTCATCCCTCCCGGCCCAGCATAACACTTCGCCGGTGTTGATAATATCTGTGTTCATGCCTGTGTCCACGCCCCTCCTGCCACCCCTCAGAGCCTTACGGGTGCTCAAAACGGGGAAGAAACGAACCTTTCATTAATTTTCATATTTAATGTAAGGAGCCGGTCAAATTGAAAATACGAGAAGGGACAGTGATGAACCGGAGTGAGTCTGACACCATGAGTGTGGTTCTCAGATGTGAGTGACAAGTACAGCCGGAAGCTTCAGAGTCCGGACGCCCTGATTAACCAGCCGGAAGATTCTTCGAAGCGCGCTTAGCAGAGGACGGAAGTTCCACGTGTTTATGTTGAGCAACCTCACTTGGGGGCGGAGACTCAGAGGCCACGCCCCCACGACAGTACCGTTCAGACTGGCTTCACCGGGGAGCCAAGCCCCGCCTAAAGGTGCCGGCCGACTGCCCCACAGGCCCCGCAGCAGCAAGCATGGCCTCTCCCGGGGCCCCCGAGCCCCGGCCGGAGCTACCGGAGCAGAACTCTGGGTACCGAGAGGTCCAGTACTGGGACCAGCGCTACCGGGACGCGGCCGACTCTGCCCCCTACGAGTGGTTCGGGGACTTCTCCTCTTTCCGTGCCCTCCTAGAACCGGAGCTGCGGCCCGAGGACCGTATCCTCGTGTTAGGTGGGTAGTCCCGGCGCTGCCCAGCCCGGGTGGAGCTGACTGGACCGGCTCCGCCTGGGCGCCCCCGTCCGCTTTCCTCGCGTCTGTCTGCCCCTTCCTGAGGATGCCCAGGTCAGGAGCCAGGATCCAGTATCTTCAGAATCTGGAGTCAGGGCAAACAGAAGCCAAGAGTCAGTTCCCTGTCCCCCCACAGCTCGACAGTGTCTCTGAGCCTGAGCGTGGTAGGGGACCCGGGGCCCTGTTCCGCGCCCTCGGAAGGCAGCCGCCAGCTCTGGAGAACTCAGAGAATCTAGGAAGTCCCTACGCTGGTTGGCTCTATGACTTAGGACGGGCCGTCCACCCGTCCTGAGCTTCGGAGTCGCTTCTAGAAATGGAACTGCGAGCTCAAGTCGGATAAGGCACAGGCAGGCATCTCGAGCACAGTGCATACCACCGTTCTGTTTGCGCCAATGGGCACCGGGAGCTGTTGTCACCTGGAGAGAGTTACCACTTTGCAAACTCGGGAACCCGGTCTTATGCCCCGCTTGCAGTGATGAGGACAGCGCCCTCTGAGGTCAGAGGGGATATTGCCACCGAGATTGGTGGAGATTCGAGGAAAGAGTACTAGGATGCAAGATGGGGCTTTGTCCCAGAGCCAGCCTTGCGGGGGGGGGGGGGGGGGGGGGGGGGGTGTCTAGAGAAGTTTGATTGAGCAACGGGATTCCTTCCAATTATAGTTTTTATTTTGGCATTTGTAAAAGCATTTATATGTTTAAGTGAAATATTTCATGTGCTTGCTTTGGCAGCACATATACTAAAATTGGAACAATACAGAGAAGATTAGCATGGCCCCTGTGCAAGGATGACTCGCAAATTCGTGAAGTGTTCCATATCCAAAAAAAGAAAAGAAAAGAAGTATTTCATATACATGTCATCTGTAATACAGTATATGAAAGGTATAAACAATAAATCTAATATGTATGTGTATACCATACTCAGTTTGAAAAACAGAATATTCCTAGGACTAGAAAGGAAGTATAACCTAGTGCTTAAGAACTTGGACCCTGGAGGCAACTAATTCTGTCGGAATCTAGGCTCATGTAATCTTAGCTGTGGAATAATGGGCAAAATCACAGAATCTTAACCATGTAGTCCTGGAAAAAATACTTAAAATTTCTGTGCCTCCATTTTCTCAGCCTTAAAAATAAAAAGAGATTACTTATTTATTGGATTTTTTATATATATTTTTTTTTATTGCTTTTTTTTACAGAGAGGGATAGAGAGTTAGAAACATCGATGAGAGAGAAACATCAATCAGCTGCCTCCTGCACACCCCCTACTGGGGATGTGCCCGCAACCAAGGTACATGCCCTTGACCGGAATCGAACCTGGGACCCTTGAGTCCACAGGCCGATGCTCTATCCACTGAGCCAAACCGGTTTTGGCTATTTATTGGATTTTTTAAGATGATTGAATGAGTATGAAAGATACCCAAAACAATACCTGGCAAAATAAAAAGGCCCATGTATATTCAAGGTTTTCTGTGTAGTCCTCCCAAACCCCTTACCCCCCAGAAGTAAAAACTCGAATTTTATGTTTTTAAGCCATTACATTTATTTATAGATTTACCATAGATCTGATTTTTTTAAGCTTTCGTGTGCATCAAAATCACCTGGAAAGCTGGACCCCATCCAGGGACAGTCTAAGGTAGGTCCTAGGAGTCTGTAGTTCAGCAAGCCCACAGCGGATTCTCATGCTGAGAATAACACTGCCTTAAAATCTCCTAGACTGGAAGGTATTCTTTTTTGGAGAGGGGAGAAAAGTCTAAAAATAAAAAGGAAAACTTTCCAGGCATTACTCCCAAGATCTAAAGAGAGGACCCAGCCGAAACCGGTTTGGCTCAGTGGATAGAGCGTCGGCCTGCGGACTCAAGGGTCCCAGGTTCGATTCCGGTCAAGGGCATGTACCTTGGTTGCTGGCACATCCCCAGTAGGAGGTGTGCAAGAGGCAGCTGATTGATGTTTCTCTCTCATCGATGTTTCTAACTCTCTATCCCTCTCTCTTCCTCTCTGTAAAAAATCAATAAAATATATATTTTTTAAAAAATAGAGAACCCAGCCCGGCCTGCGGGGCTCAGTGGTTGAGCATCGACCTATGAACCAGGAGGTCACAGTTCGATTCCTGGTCAGGGCACATGCCAGGGTTTTGGGCTCAGCCCCCAGGGGGCATGCAGGAGCCAGCTGATCACTGATGATTCTCATCATTGATGTCTCTCTCTCTCTCTCTTTCTCTCCCTCCCTTCCTCTCTGAAATCAATAAAAATATATTTAAAGAATAAATAAAAAGAGGACCCACACCTTGGGGAGTACCTATGCTACATTCCACTTTAACAAACAAGCTGAGCACCTGGTAGGTGCTAGGGAATGTGCTGGGTGGGCCCTTTCTAACTTAATATTTATGACAACGCTGAGAAGTGAGTAATAAGTATTACTAGACTTACTGTAGATCAGGGGTCGGTACTATTTCTGAAAATGGCCAAATAGTAAATATTTTGGGCTTTGTGGGCTATACAGTTTCTCTGACAACTAGTCAGCACTGATGTTGTAGTAGAAAAGCAGCCACAGACAGTACATACGTGAATGAGAATAGCTGTATTCCAAGAAAACTTTATTTACCAAAACAGATGGCAAGCTGAATTTGGTATCCCCTGCTGCAGGTCATTGTCTCAGGTTGGGTCCAGAAACAAATCCTAAGATTACGATTCCTCTCCTAGTTCTTTGTTAGGGATGTGCTCCCGAAGCAATCAGCCAGAGAGTGAGGGAATAGGGAAGGGAAGAGACCAAGCAGGATTGTGATCACAGGCAAAAGTTTCCCTGAGGGTAGTTTCAGCCTGAAGAGTCACAGATGCAAACTGTCAGAATCAAGCACACACCAACACCTAGAGACACTTCAAGTGGATCTGATCAGAGCACTGACAATGTCCACAGTTGTCACGTAGCAAGTAGGTGGTGAAGTAAGGGTGCCATCTGACTCCAGAGCTTCTGCTGCTGCACCATATATATGGGCATAGAGAGACATCTAGAACTCGGTTACAACTGATAAAATGACTAAAGATGGAATGTCACAACTGAAGGTGAGTGGACCTCCTGAAAACTGGGAAACAGTTTCGCATAGTGGTTTAAGAGCTCTGATTCTGGCGTGAAACAGGCCTAGATCCAAATTCTAACTCTACCACTGGACTATGTGACCTTGGGAAGTTTCTTATATACTTTGGGCAGCCTCAGTTTTCCCATCTAGAAAATGGTAATGATAATAACAGTTATCTTCTCTATGAAGGTAGTATGAAGATAAACTGAGATAATGCTTAGAAATGCTTAGCATAGGGCCCAGTGTTCAGGGACTATTAGCTATCATTATTATTATTAAAAATGGGAATTAGAGGGGCAGTTTATCACAGACCATTCAGAGGACAGAGAGTACCCTGCCTGAGGACTTGTGTATCTGGTCCCTATGGCTAGAATATCCTCGTAACAGATGAATGCATATGGCTGTCCTAGCTTTGCCATCATTATACATCTCTGATCCTCCATGTTCCGCAGGAATCTTATCATAATTTCGCTTCAATTTGCATTTTCTATATATTGAGAAGGGACTGACCAGGGGATTGACTGTCAAGTCCCCGTGGTGGCTATTTTTCTTGTTATAAATTAGTGAATTGGCATTCTGGCTTACCCCTCATTCTCTTGGTGTTGGGACAGCATCCACATAGCTCTGGACTCCTAGGTAGTGGGTTCTTGGAGCTGGCTCAGTTTTCCAGGGCTCTACTTCTCTAAGGCTCCACCTAGGGAGGCAGGGACCTTCCCAAACCCCATCTTAGTTGCTAGCTCCAAATCACTGAGGCAGCAGGATCAGAAATCACTGCTTTGTAAGCATGACTGGCCCTGTGGTCAGATTTTGTTCTTCCTTCATCTTTAGTGAAGTTCTCTTGGGATATACCATTCCTTTACGGAGGGGAATAAAGGAAGGATATTTGCCAGCTGCCGTGGCTCTGGTTGAGTGTCAACCAAGGAACCCAGAGGTCACTGGTTCAATTCCCAATCAGGGCACATGCCAGGGTTGTGGGCTCAATCCCCAGTAGTGTGCATGCAGAAGGCAGCAGATCAATGTTTCTCTCTCACATCGATGCTTCTCTCTCCCTCTCCCTTCCTCTCTCTGTAAAAAAAAAATCAATAAAAACATTTTAAAGAAAAGGGGGGGGGGAGGATATTTGGGTTTGTCTGTAGTTGGGCAGAGCTCTGTAGGCATGAGGTCAAGTGTAGGGTGGTAAAGGGTTTGTGGGTCAGAGAACCCAGCCTGAACTGAGTTAGGGTCTTTTGTTCAGCCACTCTCACCTCCCATCCCATGTAGTGTATCTACCAGAGCTTGCTGTAAGGAAGCACACATTAATTTTTTTCAGGTGAGACAGTAGTCTGCCTGAGCCCTGGGGCCTGAGAAAGAACACAGGAAAGGTCAGCTGAGGACCAGCCAGCATCCTCTGGGTGCTCTGACCTGGTACCAAGCCCTGCTAGATTAGGGCTATCCCCACAGCTGATCCTGTGATCCTCTTAGAGACAAATGGGGATTAAAGGCAACCTAATCCCAAGAGCTGGGCATCCCCATGTGGGGCCAGCAAGAGCTGTCATCCAGCCCTGGTCTCAGGCTGAGACTGACCACAAGAGGGCCTGGAAGAAGCCAACAGATCTTCGGAGAAAGTCTGTGGGTCCACATCCATGCCTCTAACCTCCACCTATTCTTTTACTGACCCGATCCTCTTTGGGACTGCTTTTCAGGCACTTCCCACCAGTATTATGATTCTTCAAGACTGATTGGTTGTCAGCTTCCCTGAAACCCTTGCCCAACCCCCTGATGTGGGGACAGGGATCATCTTATGTGTTCCCACAGCCTGTTCCTATTGAAACACTCATCACATTACATGGCAATCGCCTGATTACACATCTGTTCCTCCCACCAAAGCATGAGCTCCTTAAGGTCAGGGACTCTTACTCAGCAGAATACAATATGTAAGGAGTTACAAGGGATCAGCTCTACTGTGTCCCCACCTAGTTTCCCCTTCACTTGTTAACAAAATAGGATAATAACCCCTAACTTGAAGTTTTCCCAGAGGTTCTCTGGGAGGTCCGGTATTAGGGTAATATTAATATCCTAATGATAATACTATGAACCTAATGATGCCAATATTGTCCCATTCTGAGTCTGAGAAAACAGGCTCAGAATTGAGTGAATTGCCAAGGCAGTGTGACAAGGAATATCCGAACCCAGATCTTTGAACTCCTACGTTCAGAGCTTCTTCAGCTGTTTTAGTTCTTAAAATTCAGTGCCGCTTATCCTGCAGGCAGGCTAGGTCTTGTTATCTTCCTTTTTCTGAATAGGAAACCCAAGTTCCTAATTCGCGCATCTAGGAATGATAGAGCCAGGATATGTGCCCACGTCTGCATGACTCCGAGCCTCATGCTCTTTTCTGTACGGTGCTGCTTCTTTCTCAGCACAGGAGGGTTTGGGCTGTGAGGAAATGGGCCAAGAGTAGATGGGTAATTGGGGAGGGGAGAATCAAAGCTAACCTATCTCGCTCAGCTGGTGTGGCTCAGTGGTTGAGTGTCAACCTATGAACCAGGAGGTCACGGTTCGATTCCCAGTTGGGGCACATGCCCGGGTTGCAGGCTCGATCCTCAGTGTAGGACATGCAGGAGGCAGCCAATCAATGATTCCCATTGATGTTTCTATCTCTCCCTCTCCTTTCCTCTCTGAAATCAATAATATATATATGGGGGGGAAAAATAAAAGCTAACCTAGCTCTTTTGCTACCCACCTTTTCCCACCCAGGCTGTGGAAACAGTGCCCTGAGCTACCAGCTGTACCTTGGGGGCTTCCCTGATGTGACCAGTGTGGATTACTCATCAGTAGTGGTGGCCGCCATGCGGGCTCGCTATGCTCACGTGCCCAAGCTGCGCTGGGAGACCATGGACGTACGGGCACTGGGCTTTCCCAATGGTTCCTTCGATGTGGTGCTCGAGAAGGGCACGCTGGATGCCCTGTTGGCTGGAGAGCGGGATCCCTGGACTGTGTCCTCTGAAGGTGTCCACACTGTGGACCAGGTGCTGAGTGAGGTGAGGGAGCAACAAGAGAGGAGGGCAGACCAAGAGGTGGAGCTGATGGGTTGAGGTTTCAGGAGATTGGATGAACTTAGAAGCCAGAGGAGGCATGGTTTGGAGCAGTCACTTTCAGGACTGTGGTTACCTGAATGAAGGGGAGAGTTACACTGGTCAAGATTATAGGAGGCTGGAGTGGCCAGGTTCACAGAGCTGATGATTGGCTACTGGGATGCCGTAGGGATGGCATAGCAGCCAGGTTCCAGATAGGTAATAGACTGGGAGGGTGGGCAATTGGCAGGAAAGCAGTGCCCCCTGGCTTGACATCACTCCCATGCTCCTACCTGTCTATAGCCCTACCCCATGGAATGACCAGGGACACAGAAGGAGGCTCAATTTGCCATGGAGAGCTGGATGTAGGGTAATATCTGGGAGGTCAACTGGGACAATACTGACCTTTGAGAACGTGAAGATGGACTCCTCACCAATGGCTTCTCTGTTTGCCTTGCAGGTGAGCCGAGTGCTGGTCCCTGGAGGCCGGTTCATCTCGCTGACCTCTGCTGCCCCCCATTTTCGGACTAGACACTATGCCCAATCCCGTTATGGCTGGTCCCTAAGGCATGCAACCTATGGCAACGGTTTCCACTTCCATCTCTACCTCATGCACAAGGGCAAAGAGCTTAGTGTGGCCCAGCTGGCTCTTGGGACCCAGATCCTCTCATCCCCCAGACCTCCCACCTCACCCTGCTTTCTCCAGGACTCAGATCATGAGGACTTCCTTAGTGCCATTCAGCTGTGAGGCCAGAAGCATGGTCCTTGAGTTCTCCTTACCTTTCTGCCCTGGACTCCTCAAGTTGTTGTAATTCCTGACTCAGGGCTTAGGGTTGGGTCCAAGGTGCTCACATCCCAGGGGCCTGATGCCTAAGATAGAGCTGATGAAAGCAACCCCACATGAAACAATATAGCCCAGGCTAAGTTACATCTCAAATCACAGGTTTCTGGCTTCCTTCTTGGGTTTCTCAGATCTCTCCTGGGCTCCCCAACTTCCTTTCCCACCATATTGAATCCACCACAGCCCCTCTGCTTGCCAGCCAGACTCAGAGACCTGCATCCCTGGGGCCTGTTGTTGCCTCCCCTCCCCCTTCAACCTGGATTTATCCACAGGAGGCTGCAGACTTGGCATCTAGATTGCTTTACAATTCTGACCCTAACTCCAGCCCCAACTCTGATGACCTGTCCTGTTCTGGTTGTATATGTACCCAAGACTGCTACATTGTAATGATGTTCTCAGGGCCGGCTGCCTGCTGTGTTTACTTGGCAACTCTTCCCTGCCAGCAACATGCACCTGAGATTCTCAAGTACCCATTCCCCTCCCCAAAAGGGACTCGAGCCATTTCTGCCTGACCCCTGAGCAAACCGAAGCAATAGCCACACACACACAGGGAGGTCTGTGTTTATTCACACACTCCTGGTACAGTGAGGATGGAGGAACATTTACAAAGGACACCCCTGGGTTGAGAACATCTCTAGGGCCACAGGTGTCATCCAAGGGTGCAGATCAATCCCCATTTGGGTTCCCAGGGGCAGGGGGCAGGGGTCCAAGGTAAAATCAGACCTGGGCCCTTGGAAGGTGATACCTGGAGGGGAGGGGTCTGCCAGAGAGCCGCCTGGGGTCAGGCCTGGGCAGACTGGCCACGTGTTGGTTACCATGTTGGGGCTTGTCCATTCCCACCCTCAGCACTCGTCCTATCTGCCAGGCGCAGAAGAGCAAGGAGGAGACCGAGGGGGGAGGGCACTAATGAGGGGAGCCAGTAAACAAAGAGTCGGATATAAAAATACAAATGTGCTGAGGAAGTCCCTTAGAAAGAGGCCGAGGCTGGGGTCACGCCAGACAGGGGTGAGGGCGAGGAGCGGCCTGGAGGGCTGGGCTCAGGTGGGTGGGAAGCTCATGCAAATATGCAGCCAAACATCCCTGGCCGCGCGGTCCGACACGGCTGGCAGTCAGGTCTGCAGACCAAACCGGCCGGAGAGGGGCGGGGCTGGGGAGCCGTGCGGGAGGGGGCGGGCCGGGGGCTGAGGGCCGCGGGTCTCTGTACGTTCTGGTGTGCGGGATGGGGCTGCGGCCCGCGGTTCTAAAGTGCATGAGCGCGGCGGTGGGCTCCGGGCGGGTCCCCGCCGCTGCTGTTGCTGCCGCCGCCGCCGCCGCCGCCGCCGCCGTGGTGCTGAAGCGGACAGCTCCGGAGTGCCTGGCGGCGGCGGCAGCGACTCCGACCCGGAGGCGGCGCGGCCCTGCAGCCCCCGCCCGCGGGCGCCTGGGCCCGGGCGGGGGTCGCCGGCAGCTGCATCGCCTGCCCGCGCTCCTGGCCGCTGCGAGGCTGGGCCCGGAGCCCGCCGCCCGAGCCGGCGCGTCTACACTCCGGACGGCGGCTTCTCCCCCATCCCCTTCAGCACGTCGTCTATCCGGTCATCCTCGATCACCACTGCACGGGGAGAAAGCGCGTCAGCCGCGCGGCCTGGGGGGCGGCGGCAAGAATGGGCCCGCGTCCTCGAGCCCCGCTCAGAAACTGCCTGTAGCCCAGCAACGCCCCTCGACCCCCGTGCCATAGTGCCCTCCCCTTCCGAACTCTCCTGCCGCCGACTCGACCCGCGGCCGAGCCTGGCTCCCACAGACCCCTCCTCTCCCAGCGGAGGAACGCCCCCTCGTTATAAGGCTCCAGCCCTTCCACCTCCCAGCCAAACCCTCCCGCCACCTGAGCTCTCCTCCATCCGAGCTGATCAGAAACCTTCTTGCTCATGGGATCCCCCTCGTCCACCCTCACTGCAACTGAACCCCCTCCTCAAACGGAATCTCCAGCTAGTCCAAGCCTCTCCCCAACCTAACCCTCTTGCCATTTGGACCCCTCTTCCGATCCTGGCACCAAACAAAGCCCCCTCCCCATGCAAAGAACCAGGATGTCCGATTTCCTGCCGCCCCCCCCCCCCCAATGCTCTCCAATCGGACATCCCTCCACACCCGAAGGTTCTTCCGTAGCCTCCACGGACTCAGCGTTTGATCCAGAAGAAGCGGCCCGTCTCCCCACATTCCCACTTCCAGGTAACCCCAAATGCCCCCGGCCGGTCCCTCCCCCTCGCCCGGGTGCCAGGGCTCTACTTCCAGAGGTGTTGAGCATCGAATCCGGGGCATTGCGTTCCCGGGAGAGGGAAAGAGGGGGACAGCGCTGCAACGGGGACCCCCCCCCCCCCCCCCTAATCCCAGCCTGCGAGCGGCTGGCTGCGCTGGTCTGCGGCAAGAGCTGCGGGAGACTGGCGGGGAACCGCCTCCGGGAGGCGCCCGGCGGAGGGTTTCTGGGTCAGGCGGCGACTCCGGGCCCCGGCCGCGTACCTCTCTTGGCTCGGCCGATCTGGCCCAGCTTGGGGGGTCGCTTGGCTTGATTGCCCGCGAAGAAGGAGTTGGTGTCCTGGAGGCGGCAGCTGAAGGAGAGGTCGGAGCCCTCGGGGTCGGCGCCGAAGCGGCCCATCTTGTCCTCACTGTAGGGCAGGATCTCGGACATGGCGGGCGTGGAGTGGGCGCGGGACTGCAGCGGGGCGCGGACGGCGGGCTAGCTGCCGGGCCGGCCCTAGCTCAGCGGGGGAGCCGGCGGAAGGATGAAGTCATGCAGCATCCGGGGCTGCGGAGCCAAGCGGGGCCTCCTCCCCCGCGCCTCCGCCTCCCGGGCCGCTGGGCAAGCGGCGGCGGCGGCGGCGGGGACCGGGCGGGGGCGGCGCGCGGGGGCGGGGATGGCGGCGGCGGCGGCGGGGACGGGAGCGGAATGACGATGAGCGCCCGACTGCCGCAGAGCGCGGCGGGCTGGGCGCGGTGGAGGCGGGGCGGGCACCGGCCGGCGGAGAGGGGCGGGGCGGGGGGCGGGGGGCGGAGGGCCGGAGAGCGCCCGGCTCTCCAGGGAGGAGAGGGGGGAGGAAGGGCTGTGGGAGGGTCTGGCGCGAGGCGGGAGTGGCGGCGGGGTGAATGGCTCCGGCCGGCGGGTGCAGCACCTGCCCGGGACGGGGGGAGGGGTGTGTGGCGGGAGCGCTCCTGGCGCCGAGGGGCGGGAGGTCTGGCCCGGAGCCTCTGAGAGCCGAGCCAATGGGACTGGGCATCGGCGGGCAGGCCGGGGCCGGAAGGCGGAGCTGGGCCGGCCTTCGATGGGGGGCGGAACGCCGGAACGCGGCGCGGGGAGGGTCGGACGTCGGGAGAGGTGTGCGGACTGGGCGAGTCCGCAGGACTAGGCAGTGGCTCCGGGCAGCGGGTGGCATCCTCGCCGTCGGCGGTCTTATACTGGGCTGCTCTTCGGGTTTTAAACTGTGCCCCCGCAGCCCGTGTTTCTCTGACTGCCCTTCTGGGCCGGTCTCCGCCTCTCTGTGTGCCAGTCCCTAAAGTGTGCCTGCCTGTATCTGCCTCCGTGACCCGTCCCATCCCTCTTGGCGTGACGGCCTCCGTCTACGTCGGTCTTAAATGTCTTTGCTCTTCTGCCCCTGTCTCCATGCTTGGCCCCTGGACCCATGGACCACTGTGTCTCCTCCTCCGAGTCTCTGTATCTCGGTCTCACCTGGGAGAGGTCTCGGTAACGGGGCCGACACGCGAGCACCAGGGCGGATGCCCACCCCCAGCCCCAATGCTGGCGCCTAAACTCGGGTTCTGAGCGTCCGACGCGCCCTGCGCTTTCTCCGGCCCCGGGCGCCCGCGCCGCGCGTGCCTTGGGAAAAGGATGAATGGTGGTGTCGCGAAGGGCACCCTGGCTCCAGGTGACGCAGGGAAGCCCGGAGCGCCCGAGGACGCGGTGAGCTTCTGCGTGGGTCCACAAGCAGAGGGGGAGGGACGGAGGGCGCGCCCCCGCCCTTGTTGAAGTGCCTCACGTGACAGTTCTCGCCGAACCAACGGGAACACTCCCTCCTCACACCTCCCACCCCCAGCTGGCCGTCAACTGCAGCGTCACCTGCTTGCTAGCGCACAGGGGCTCTGTCGAAATCATTGGCCTTGAAGGAGAGGGGTGATGACAGCGCTGATAAGGGTTAATAATCATTTCCTACGTTCAGTGCACGATTGAGGCGGAGGGGGTCTCCTCTGTCAGTGAAGCGTGTCTCTTCCCCCCTCCCACCCCCCACCCCCCATCCCGCTCCCGCCACCTCCCACCAAATCACACAGCTAGTAAGGCTGCCAAGTACTGAGTGTCCTTCCTCCAACAACTCACCAAGTGTTAGTCCCTGGAACACAGAGGCGAATGCAATGGTGGCCGCCCCAGGGACCAGGACTGGTGGTGTGGCGGCGGGGTGAGGGGGGACGAGGGGGGGCGGGCGGAAGGAGAGGGAAGAGAAACGGTTGCCGGAGGCTGCCTCTGTGCAAGCCTCACTCAGAGCCACAGATCTGGGGGCCCATCCCTATCAAGCGCTCCTCTGCTGTGTGCTAGTCGGAGATAAGGCGGAAGCTGGAGGTGGAGGCCCAGCTGAAGAGAGAGCCTGGAGACCTGGAAGGACAGCAGAGGCTGGAGCTCAGGAACACTAAGGAGAGAGTCCAGAAATGTCACCCCCACTGGAGGTTGTCCAGCAATGGGTTCCAATCCTGGTTCTGCTACTTGCTCCAAGAACTTGAACTGAAGGTCCCATCATTCTAGATTTTAAAAAAGTAATTCATGCCCGGCCAGCATGGCTCAGTGGTTGAGCATTGACCTGAACCAGGAGGTCACAGTTTGATTCCCTGTCAGAGCACAGGCCTGGGTTGTGGGCTCGATCCCCAGTGTGGGAGTGCAGGAGGCAGCTGATGGATGATTCTCTCATCATTGATATTTCTATCTCTCTCTCCCTCTCCCTCCCTCTCTGAAATAAATAAATAATATATACTTTATAAAGGTAATTCATTTCTACTTGTAAAATTTTAGGAAAATATGGAAAACCATACAAAACCTTTGATATACAGGGGTGGGCAAAAGTAGGTTTACAGTTGTGAGTACAGGAAACAGTTTATTCTTTTTTTCGTTTTTTTAAAATATATTTTATTGATTTTTTACAGAGAGGAAGAGAGAGGGATAGAGAGTTAGAAACATCGATCAGCTGCCTCTTGCACACCCCCTACTGGGGATGTGCCCGCAACCAAGGTACATGCCCTTGACCGGAATCGAACCTGGGACCCTTGAGTCCGCAGGCCGACGCTCTATCCACTGAGCCAAACCGGTTTTGGCTTTTTTTCATTTTTTAAAATATATTTTTATTGACTTCAGAGAGAGGAAGAGAGAGATAGAAACATCAATGATGAGAGAGAATCATTGGTTGGCTGCCTCCTGCACACCCCACACTGAGGATGGAGCCTGTAACCTGGGCATGTGCCCTGACCGGGTATCGAACTGTGACCTCCTGGTTCATAGGTCAACAACCAACCACTGAGCCACGCCAGCCAGGCAGTTTATTCTTTTATTACTTATTCATTATTGTATTATATATTTGACTTACAACTGTAAACCTGCTTTTGCCCACCCCTGTACATATGTCCTTCCAATCCTTTCCCATGCATTTGAATAATATGCGTATCTCTCTGTGCCTCCACTTTCTAGTTCAAAGCATAGAGATGATAGAGCCTATATTAAGGAAAGTTTCGGAGGTGAGATTGTCCTGAGATGAAGTGGGTTGTCTCAGGAGGTAATGAGCTGGCCCTCACCCGAAGTGCTAAAGGGGACATAACGTTTCTTACCAAGGATGAGATGAGAACACTGGGTGGGGAATTGAAACAATTCTCTTTTCTTCCCCCAGAACGAGGGAGATGGAGGAATGACAATTTAACTTGGAATTCATTTCGTTAGATGCTTCTTAAATAATCTTATTCCAGCCCTAACTGGTTTGGTTCAGTGGATAGAGCATTGGTCTGCGGACTGAAGGGTCACAGGTTTGATTCCGGTCAAGGGCATGTACCTTGGTTGCAGGCACATCCCCAGTATGGGGTGTGCAGGAGGCAGCTGATTGGTGTTTCTCTCTCATCGATGTTTCTAACTCTCTATCTCTCTCCCTTAAAAAGTGTGTGTATGGGGGGACTTTTTAAAATTGTGATTCCCTATTTAAAATTCTGATGTTCTACATCTCTGCCTATGAGACAAAAAATCATTTTCACAGCTAAAATGAAATAAAATTTGTGTGGCATTTTGTGACCATGTATTGGATTTCTCAATTGAAAGCCCCTCAAAACCCAGTGGACTCAATCCATATGTTCTAAACAGAATAATATATCTTTTGTTGACATTTGAGCATAAATGGCACTTTTATTCAAGTGGAAACTGTAGGCTTGTTCAGTAGGTTGAATAGGACCCCCCTAAAATTCATGCTCAGCTGGACCCTCAGAATGTGACCTTATTTGGAAACAGGGTCTTTGCAGATGTAATTACTTAAATTAAGAGGAGGCCATAATGGATTTGAGTGGGCCCTAAATTCAATCACTGGTATCTTTATAAGAAGAGGACAGATGCACAAAGACACATACACACAGGGAAGAAGGCTAAGTGAGGAAGCAGAGATAGGAGTGATTTAGCTGCAAGCCAAGAAACACCAAGGATTGCTGGGAGCCACTGGAAGATGGAAGAAGCGAGGAAGGATTCTTGTCTACAGACTTCCAAAGGAATGTGGCCCTGCCAATACCTTGATTTTGGACTTCTCGCCTCCAGAACTGTGAGAATAAGTTTCTGTTGCTTCAAGTCACTCAGTTTGTGGGACTTTGTTACAGCAGAACTAGGAAAACAAATACAACCTGTTACAAATATTTTGGGGCAATCTTTTACATCTCTCATGACCATGTTTCACCTTCCTTAAACTCTGTCCACTCAAAGGAAGCCCACCCCGTGAGGGTATTTCTGGGACTGAGTGGATCAACATGGTAAGATATCCAAGGCCTGTCAAAGTGCCACTAACAAGTGTAGAGTATGATTTCATGTATGTGAAAAAAGTACATATACATATGCATATATACCCATATACATACATAATGTGTTTAGGTATATAAATGCATATAAAAGGAAAATCTGGAAGGATACACACCAAACTGCTAATAAGGGTTACCTCTGAGGATGGAACTGGGATACCAGCAGAATGAATTTCATCTTTTATTCTGTATGTTTCTGGAGTATATTACATTTGCAATAAAAGAGTTTTAATGATTTTTTTAAAAAAATGTTTAAAACCAATGATATAGTCCATTTAGCAAGCATCACACTCTGGCCCCAGAAAAATCAGGTGACTTAGAAAGGAGACTAATAGTTAGGAGCGCCAAAACCGGTTTGGCTCAGTGGATTGAGCGTCGGCCTGCGGACTGAAAGGTCCCAGGTTAGATTCCAGTCAAGGGCATGTACCTTGGTTGCGGGCACATCCCCAGTAGGGGGTGTGCAGGAGGCAGCTGATTGATGTTTCTAGCTCTCTATCCCTCTCCCTTCCTCTCTGTAAAAAATCAATAAAATATATTTTAAAAAAATAGTTAGGAGCACAGAGTTTAGATTCAAATTGAGGATCTGCCTTCTACCTGATGTGTAACTTTAGGTATGTTATTAAGCTTCCCTGTGTCTTAGGCTCTTCATCTGTAAAATAGGGACTGTGATTCTGATAGAATCTACAGACTGGGTCATTCTGAGGATTAAACAAGTTAACATACATAAAGTGCTTAGCTAAGTGCTGGAAAATAGAACTGTTAGCTATTATTATACAGAAAAGCATAAAGAAGTGAAAAGTAATCTCATGATTAGATATATTCATATTAATTCTTAGTTGTTGAATTTCCCCTCCATTTTTTGTTGTTGTTGTTGTTGTTGTTGTTATCATAGACAGTACTGTGATGAACAAATGTAGGAAAAAAAATGGCCCATGTATTTTGTAGCTCCTCCAATCAAGAAGTAGTATCTATTTCTCCAACCCTGAATCTGAGCTTAACCTTCTGGCTTGCTTTGCCCAATAGGGACATTAGCAAATGTACTGAAAGCGAAGACTTGGAAAAGGTTCATATACTGGGCCTTACCCTATTTTCTGGTGCTGGGAGTTTTGAGCTACCATATGAAGAAGCATGGGCTAGCTTACTGGAGAAGGAGAGACCACACAGAGACAGAGCCCACTCATCCCAGCTGGGACCCAAACATGTAAATGAGGCCATTCAACTAGACCACTCAGGTCCTGCTGAACTGACCCAGACCTGAAGACCACCCAGTCAACCCGCTGAACAGATAAATAACAAGTGTTTGCTATTTTAATCCACAAAGTTTGGGTAGGTTTTTTATGTAGCAAAAGCTAGTACCATCCTAAGAGGTAACCATTATTAGCAGTTTGGTGTGTATCCTTCCAGATCTTTCTCCTGTGGATCATGATTGTTTCCTGGAACAATTCCCTAGAATTAGACTTCCTGGGTCAAATAGTGTGTACACTTATATCTATTGATTTATATTGGCCAAAAAAGCATCAATTTGTAAGCCACCAGCAATATATAAAAGTGACATATTCCTCATCTTTGTCAACACCGAACATGGATGTTTCTTATCTTCATGACTACATTATCCTTGTAAATTTAACACATAACCCATTGTTCATTCCCTCTCAATTTATAATCAATGTAGAGAAAAGAAAAGATTACTCCTGTAGGAAAGAAGAACAGAAAAGAGAGAGAATAATAGAATGAGAAAATAAAGCAGGGTCAAAGATTATAAACACAGAGGAAAGAAAGTAGAATTGTAGAATAAAGCAACCTTCAAGCCTCTTATACATAGGATACTTAACATGTAGTCAGGAATAGTTATGAGCCTACTAAATGATTTGGGTCATAAAAGAGACATGGAAAGGAACTGTCCATTTAGGCCAAGCCTAGTGAAACTGAGAACACTATAAAAGTAGGTACAGGGTCTTTCTTATGTGGCTGCATTTCTTGGAGCAACTCTCTGAGATACGGATGACTGTTCCCATTTTACAGATGAAGAAAATGAAGGGTCAGAGCTTTCAAGTAACTTGATAAAGATCATACAGCTGATAAAGAATTGAACCCAGATTTGAGTCCACATCTGTCTACCTTGAAAATAGATGTGTGTCCCTTAACTCTTCCAGAGAGGATATGGCAGAAGACAAGCAACTACTTAGGAGGAAATGTATCCTTGAGCCAGACCACTTGGGTTTGAATCCCAGCTCTGCTACTAACTGTGTGACTCAGCCTCTCTCTGCCTCAGTTTTCTTCATCTGCAAAACGGCTTCATAAGCGCCATGAGGATAAATGAGTACATAGGTGTAAAGCACCTAGAACACTAGCTGGCACATAGGAAAGTGCTGTATACACTTGCTATTTCCAGTATGGCATTGCAGCAGCCGTGGGACTGTTTCTTATGAGCGTGTTGCCGGGAAGTCCTGACATAGTAGCTTTGTTTACACTCACGTGGCCAGGTCTCGGTAGAATTTCCCTCGGGGCAAGACCAACCCTGCTGCCATGTTTCTCTGCATCCAGGCCTGGGGGGAGGGGAGAAGAAGGAAGTGCTGTGGTGCCACACGTCATCAGAAGGAATATGAACAACTACAGGCACTTGTCCCAAGTGGCCATCCCAAGTCCTTGCTGCTGCAGACCCCAGTATTCTGGATGTGAAAGCTCCTTGCTCAGGGAACCAGCCTAACCTAGAACCCATCTGCCTTCTCTACTATCTAGAAAACAGAACAGGCTTTCTCCAGCCTTTCAATTTTCATTTCTACCTATAGGATTTTAATTACTACAACAACAACACTAACAGCCCGTAACACATTGAGTGCTAGTATGTGTCAGACACTGCCCCAAGCATTTACAAGTATTGTTTCATTTGATTCTCACAACAATCCTTTGAAAAAAGGTACTATTCTTCTTTCAATGTTATAAGTGAAGAAATTCAGTCTGAATCCAGAATCTTTCATCTTAACTATGACACCGTACTGTCTCCTGTTTGAGAACATGTAGTTATGGGGTGGAAAGTGCCAAAGAAAACAATCCAGCATTTCTCAGCCTGATTCATTCGGCACCCACCTTTTCTCAGCCTCGAGCGCATTCCATGCGAGAACCATTTTGCAGCAAGATGTTTGAGAACCGGATTATGGATTTGCCACTTCTCAGGTCAGACACTGTGTTGGGGAGGAAGGTGGAGGATGAGGCACTTAAAACACACACACACACACACACACACACACACACACACACACAGTGGTAAAAGAAAATACGAGGCACTCTGCAGGGTAGCAGACTGCAACACCTCCAGGCCTGATTAAGGAATGACAATATGGAAGGCAGATGGCAGATGCATAGATGCCACACTATTGCCTTTCAGTTAAATAGTGCTTGGGTTGTGTGTGTGTTTCCCCCCCCCCCCCCCCCCTCTCTCTCTTCTTGTAAATCTCCCAAATAAAATGGTTTGCTTTCCTCAAGTTAGAAGTGTTAACACATCTTTTCTTTAAATATCTGTGGATGGCTGTTTTTCCCTCTGCCAATTTGTCACCATCTGTAACCCTCTCTTTGTGAGATGATCTGATGACTACAATTATCTTGGAGAGTAAAAGTGCAGTCTTGGAGCAACATGTAAGAGCCGAGTCAGAGGGTGGGCCCTGTGTGTTGTATCAGTGTGTGGTGTGTGTTGGGCTGGGAGCCCTGTGCATGTACACACTGTGTGTGAGTGGGCAAGTGTGGACATTCGGTGGGCATCCCGTGTGTGTACGGCTGTGCATTGGCTGGGTGCTTGCCTGTGTACTTTGGATCTCCGTGCTCTCTGAGAACATCGTGCGGGCACCCTGTCTGTGGGTCAGCGCCTGCGGGCTGCTCTGCGGGCTGGAGAGCGGCGGTGCGCACTGCCCGGGGAAGATGTTCCTCAATGGAGTATAATTTCTCAAAGGTGTTTACAGGGGATGGGGAGGGCCTGCCATTTGGGTAATTGGGCCGAGAAATAGCAGCAGCGTTTGGGCCTGAGTCAAAGGAATGTAAATTGCGGGAGGCTTGTGAAAGGATGCTGCGGGGGGATGGGGGAGGGCTGACCCTCCGAGGAGCGGGTTCCCTGCGGTTCTGGAGGGCGGCAGGTTCCCGAGCTCAGCGGGGTGGCCGCGGTCCCGGAGCGAGGTCTGGGTGGACGCTCCTCCCCTCCCCCACGTTCCCGTCCCCAGGCGCCGCGCCGCGGGAGGCGGGGGGAGCCCCCCACCCCGGCAGGCGGGGGTGGCGGCGGCCAAGTGAAGGGCTGTGGCAGCGGCTACGATGGCGCGCGGCGGTGGGGCCTGGCCGGGGTCCGAGGCCGCGGCCTGGGCGAGGGCCAGCCGCCAGGAGCCCTAAGGTGCCGCCTGCCCGGACTCCACCATGAACATCGCGCTGCAGGAGCTGGGCGGCGGCGGTAATGTGAGTGGGGCTCCGGGCTCCAGGGTAGAGCCCCCCACCCGCCTCCCCAGTGGAGGGAGGGAGGCTGGCGGACAGGCAGCCTCGGGCAGGGGCTCGGGGCTGGAGGAGCAGGGGCTGCGGGGCAGGGGTGGGAGGGACCCAGGTCCCAGGTCCCCGGGAGGGGAAGGGGCCTCGCTGCAGACCGGAGGCGCCCGGCCTGGCGAGAGGCGCTGGGGCTGGGCCGGGGGCGAACAGCCCGACCCGCCTGACCTGCGTGGGCGCCCCGGCCTGTCTGGCAGATGGTGGAGTACCGACGGGCCACGCTGCGGGAAGACGACGCCCCCGAGACCCCCGTGGAGGGCGGAGCCTCCCTGGACACTGTGGAGGTGAGCGAGGGGTCCTCCCTTTCTCACCAGGCCCCAGCCCTGGCGTGAAGCCTGGCATACCCGGCGGCCTTTGGCTGCCCTGGAGGGGCACCTGCACCTGCCCCCACCCACCTCCGCTCCGATTCTGGCCTCTGCGCTAGGACTATGGCGAGGCGATTCTAAGCCATGACGTTGCACAAAACAGGCTCAAGACTCAACTCAGCTTGCCTCATTGCCTCGGTGCCCCGAGTTAACTAACCCCGGTGGCATCTTTACTCCATGGCTCTGAAAACTGCCTGTGCCTTCGCCCTCTGGGAGGCCTTCTGTGATCTTGGACCCCCCCACCCCACCCCCACCTGCAGCTGGCTAGCCGTGTCACCCCGTGCTCCCCAGGTGGGATTCCAGAAGAGGACGGGACACCTCTTAGGCTTGCACACCCAGCTGGAGCTGGTCTTGGCAGGGGTCTCTCTACTGCTGGCTGCGCTGCTTCTGGGCTGCTTTGTGGCCCTGGGGGTCCAGTACCACAGAGGTAGGTGGGCTCACACCTGTCCCCAGCACTCCCGGCTGTGGGGACTCAGCAGGCTGGAGGGCCTCTGAGATATTCTCTGGGCGGAGCCACCTTCCCCGGCTTTTCTCTCTCCTCCCAACCTTCCTGCTGTCACGGCCCCTCTCAAAGCATTGGCCTTTCTCAGACTGACTGACAGCCCCCTACCCTGGCCATGTTCCCCGCCACAGACCCTTCCCACAGCACCTGCCTCACAGAGGCCTGCATTCGAGTGGCTGGGAAAATCCTGGAGACCCTTGACCGCGGGGTGAGCCCCTGTGAGGACTTTTACCAATTCTCCTGCGGAGGCTGGATTCGGAGGAACCCCCTGCCTGACGGGCGTTCTCGCTGGAACACGTTCAATAGCCTCTGGGACCAGAACCAAGCCATACTGAAGCACCTGCTCGGTGAGTGCGCCTGTCAGGGGCTTGTGCCATGTACCTGCTTCATGCCCAGCATAAGGCTTGGCACTTAGTAGGTACTTAATAAATGTCCACCAATGAAGAAATAACTGGGTGACTGGGAACACTCCTGGGGTAAGGGATGCAGAGAGCAGGGGACTCCTGAAAAGTGGAGATGGGTTTCAGGGGGGGCCGACCTCTAAGCACAAGGGAGGGACTCCTCTCTGCATTCTGTCTGGTGGGCTGCTGAGGTGCGGTAGGCACCAGGGAGCCTGCAGTGCTTAGAGATCTTGGATGGTCTTCATGGACAGGGGCGAGGAAGCCACACTTGGCTGTTTCACCCAGTCTTCCTGGGTTTGCATGAGGAGGGCTGCCCTTGTTCAGAAGGCAAAAAGAGGGACCAAGTAAGAGGGACCAACCTGCTCAGCAGTCAGCATAGTTGCCACCTGGACCTTTATTCTACTCCCCAGAAAACACCACCTTCAATTCCAGCAGCGAAGCTGAGCGGAAGACACAGCGCTTCTACCTATCCTGCCTACAGGTGGAGCGCATTGAGGAGCTGGGAGCCCAGCCGCTGCGAGACCTCATTGAAAAAGTACAGCCCCTGGGTGGGCTGTGGGCAGGGAGAGGACAGGACTTGGAAGAGGGTGTGGCCCCCGGGAAGCTTTGGGGACCCCTGTGTCATAGGTTCCACGATGGTCTCTACTCAGATTGGTGGCTGGAATGTTACGGGGCCCTGGGACCAAGACAACTTCATGGAGGTGCTGAAGGCAGTAGCGGGGACCTACAGGGCCTCCCCCTTTTTCACCGTCTACATCAGCGCTGACTCTAAGAGTTCCAACAGCAATGTGATACAGGTACAGGGCTGGGGAAAGGTGGGGAAGGACGTATGGACCATTTGCTGAGCCCAGACTCTCCTCCCCTCTGACCGGCAGGCTGGGGAGGCCCCCCTGCACTAGAGTCCAGGTTTAGGTGGGGGTGGGCTTACTCCTTTACCTTGCTATTGCAGGTGGACCAGTCTGGGCTCTTTCTACCTTCTCGAGATTACTACCTAAACAGGACCGCCAATGAGAAAGTAAGGAGCATCCTCAGAATCCCCATCCCTACCCCCTGTTGATCTCTGTTTACTTTGCCCAGGGTCAGGGTGGAGAACTAAGATGAGCCTATCCTATCACCTAGTGAGCTGACTACCCTTCCTTCCTTCTTTTCCCCTTCATTCTCCCTTCCCTTCCCTTCCCTTCCCTTCCCTTCCCTTCCCTTCCCTTCCCTTCCCTTCCCTTCCCTTCCCTTCCCTTCCCTCCCTTCCCTCCCTTCTCCTTCCTTCCTTCCTTCCTTCCTTCCTTCCTTCCTTCCTTCCTTCCTCTTCTTCTTCTGGGAAAACATTTTATAGGCACCTACTGTGTGCCTGTGCAGTGGGGGAATTCTGAGATGTACCTTTCAGTTACAAGAAACTTTCAGTGTGCATGGGATCATGGACCTAGATATCTGAGAATAAGACTCCAAGTGGGTTTTTGGGACTCAGGAGAGACTTGGGTAGCCAGAGAATGTTTCCTAATAAGATTACATTGGAGCTCCACCAGCGTGGCTTGGTGGTTGAGTGTAGACCTATGAACCAGGAGGTCATGGATCGATTCCCAGTCGGTCAGGGCACATGCCCGGGTTGTGGGCTCGATCCCCAGTGGGAGATGTGCAGGAGGCAGCCAGTCATTGATTCTCTCCCATCATTGATGTTTCTGTCTCTCCCTCTTTGAAATCAATAAAAATATATATTTTTAAAAAGAGCTTCAAAAAAAAAAAAAAAAAGATTAGATTTGAGCCAGGCCCTGTAGAATATCTAGGGGTGAGTGATATTATGCTGGGTAAAGAGAACAGTTTAAACAAAAGCATTGAAGAAGGAAAGGCTAAGGTGTACTTGGACCATGGGAAGGGGTCCAGTTTGGCAAAATGAGAGCTCAAAGCAGATGAGAGGCTGGGAAGGTGGATAGGGTCTAGTTCCGGAAGGGACCTGCAATGGCACCCTGAGGAGTTTGTGTATAGGCCTCAGACCATTGCATGCTCCAGAGCAGGGAGGGAGTGACCCAGTGAGCAGTGCTTTGGGAAGCCAGTTGGGCTGGGGTGTGAAGAGTAGATGCAAGAGAGGGAGCTTGAAGATCAGTTAAGAGTCTCTGCAGTACTTCAGGCTCTGAGTCTGTAAGGATCCAAATGGGGGAAGTGGCAGAGGGACTGTTAGGAAGGGAAGGATGCAGGGGACATAAGTCCCAATTGTGAATTGTTGGTGACTGGATGTTAGAAGAGAGGAGTGGAAGGAGGAAGAGATGAAGCAAGTTAAGGCTACCAACCAGAATGATGGTGGAATGGCGGGGTCCTTGGAAAATCAAGGGTGCCTGTAGGAGAACCAGCTTAGGGCACATTGGGTCAGAGGAAACAATGTGATGTCACAGGAAAAGGGCAGACTTTGAACTCAGACCTTGGTTCCAGTCCCAGCTCTGCGGCTTGGTGCAGGTTGATCTAGCTCTTAGAGACTGTTCCTTCATCTGTAAAATGGGATCATAGCATCTACTTCATATGGTACTTTAGGGGTGGGGGGGGATGCAAGCTTATGCTCCTGCATGTGGCAGACACTCAGGGAGTGGGAGCTGCTAATTTTAGACGTGTGAGTTTGAGGGACCTGGGCACCATCTCTATGGAGAGGTCAGCGGGCAGCTGTAAAAGCTGGGTGCATTCCTGGAGAGAGGATGAGGCTGGAGGGAGCTGTGGGCTTGAGGGGCATCTCCTTAAAAACCTAGACAAAAGCTTTAGGAGAGAGGAGAGAAACGGGGAGAATAGGGAAAGGAGAAAAGGAAAGCCTTTCTGAAGGGCAGTGGGAGAAAAAGAGCCAGAAGAGGAGGCTGCTATGGAGTAGGACAACCAGGAGAGTCATTTATCCTTCTTTCATTCATTCTCAAACACTTACTGAGCATTCCTCAACCAGACCTCTTCTAGGCCTGTGGTCAACAAGACATTGCCACTGCCCTCCAAGTGGGGGAGAAGGCATGAAATAGCTTGGTACATCCTGTTTACAGTTGCCAGGACTGTTACAGAGAAGCATGGCATCCTGAGAGTGAGTGTAACAGGCAGCCAGCCTCGTCCTAGGGTCAGGGTAGACTGCAGGGAGGAGAGAGTGTTCTAGGCATAGGGAATGGCTAGCTTATGTACAGGCTCTGAGGTGAGAAGGAACATGGCCCGTTGACAGACTAGAGAGGGGAGCAGGAAGGGAGAGGGGTCCGAGTCCTTCTGGACAGGTATATAGACTCATATAGTACATGAACATTGTGGGTCAAGTGTAGCATTTATCCCAAAAGAAATAGAAACTCAAGTGAAGGGAGTGATGTGAACAGATGTGTGGTTTTGACATCGTCGGAGTCAGAGGAGGAGAGAATTTGGAGAGTGCAGGAGAGAACCACGTGGTCCAAGACTTGGGAAAGGTCAGGAGAAAGGCTCTTATCGTGCTGCCAGTAGTCATGGATAGGGAGTCTCCTATGCCAGCATCTCAGGGAAGCTGCCGTGCAAAAGGTTCATAGAGGATAAAAACGTAGCAGTAAAGCCAGGTTCTGTGAAGTATCAAAAGTCAGTCTCAAGCTGAAGGTACGGAGGTAGAGAGAGGAAGGGGTACGTCAGTGGGCAGGATAGGGGTCAAGATCACTGGTGGAACTAACCATCCCCCTTAGGATCTGGGAGGACTGAGATTGGTACTCACACCTCTTCCTCTGACACCAGCCGTGAGGAAAAGGAGAGGTGGGGAACGTGAGGAAATCTGAAGTTCAGAGGAAGGGATTCTAAAACTTTTCAGTAGAGGGGGAAAGAAGATGGCCTTTGGTGATTAAGGGAGCTCCGGGTGAGAGTGAGGAGTGGCCCCTGGGAGGAGGACCACCCAGGGCGTCAGTGCTAAACAGTGCTGAGGGGCAGCAGAAGAAATGGTAAGCAGAGGGGGCGGCCAGAACAGACGCCCTCAGCCTTGGGCAGGGCTTGTTGCTGGGCTGTCAGGATGACTCGGGGTTTTGACAGGTGCTTACTGCCTACCTGGACTACATGGAAGAGCTGGGGGTGCTGCTGGGTGGACAGCCAGCCTCCACACGGGAGCAGATGCGGCAGGTGCTGGAGCTGGAGATACAACTGGCCAACATCACAGTGCCCCAGGACCAGCGCCGGGACGAGGAGAAGATCTATCGCAAGATGAGCATCGCCGAGCTGCAGGTGGGGCCAGTGGGGAACAGGGACAACTGGGAGGCGCCAGCCCCTGGCACCGACCACTCAGCTTCTCTTCAGGCCATCTTCCGGAGGCAGCCAATCCTTTGTTCATTTCCTTGCTTTTCTGAGCTTCCCAGCTGCCTGGTTGCTATCCTGGAAAGAAATACATGGTTGCTATCCTGGAAAGAAATACGTGGTGACCATTTTAGGCCACCTTCCACTGGGCCATCCCTTGGTCCCTTTCATGTTGCCTGGGCATGCATAGAGAGATCAAGTTAAAAACCTGTAACAACTGTACAAGACATCCACGAAACAATCAGAAAGTAGGTGGAAGCATCTCCTAGAGGGCCCTCACTGTGCCAGGCATCAACCCTTCGGTTGTTGGATTATGGAGAAGTTGGGTAAGGGGGTTCTGGAGGAGAGGCCACCTATGTAGGGATGCTGGGTGGTATCAGAGGAATGGTGTGTTTTTCCATTGTTATGAAAAATCTGTGCCCCAGCTAAATATCACACGTGGTGGTTTTCCTTGTATAAGTGACTGGGCTCCCCGATTGAGGGGCGCTCAGGCCTGGAAAAGGGTTTCTTAAAGGAAGGGGCCACAAAGCAATTAATAGCACCTTGGTAATGGGAAGGACTCCCAGGCTCCAACATATCAATGGGTGAAGGGTCTGCTGGGAGCCAGGTGAGCAAGCAGGGAGGCTTGAGATATACTTTGCTCCCAGGCCCTGGCGCCCTCCATGGACTGGCTGGAGTTCCTGTCTTTCTTGCTGTCACCGCTGGAGCTGAGTGACTCTGAGCCTGTGGTGGTGTATGGGACGGATTATTTGCAGCAGGTGTCAGAGCTCATCAACCACACGGAGCCAAGGTATGGGGGATGGGGCTCAGGGCTCCGTGCAGGTTCCAGGCAGGAACTGAGCATAGGGAACTGGTATACCAGACACAGAAGGATTTGACAAGGCCATGGACATTCCAACCAGCAAAAAACAATGTCTGTGATATACTCCCCTAGGCCAGGGCTTCAGGGGTCTACATGTGATCTGTATCCCTGCTCCAACCTGACTTCGGCAGGCAGGTGTATGGTCCCAGAGTGAGAGAGATTCTGGGACAGCTCCCACGCACGCCTCTCAGGACGCCAGCTGCCTGCACATTAGTGGAGCTGGTTTGGGGTAGAAATGGTAACCCACCTGCCTTTTTCTTATGTTCTGGTCCGGATGCCAGCACCCTGAACAATTACCTGATCTGGAACCTGGTGCAGAAGACCACCTCGAGCCTGGACCGACGCTTTGAGTCTGCACAAGAGAAGCTGCTGCAGACCCTCTATGGCACCAAAAAGGTGAGCGCTCTCTCTCTCTGCTCCCACTTTCCCGCCCAGCCTAGCTGATGCTTCACACTTACTGTGTCAGGCACCAGTTGCCTCACGGTGCATTATGGAGCACAGGATTAGGAATCAAGCTGGCTTGGGTTACAACCCCAACTCCTCCATTTTTTTTACCCAATGGACCTTGGTCATGTCACGTAGCCTCTCTGAATCCCCATTTCCAGGTCTGTAAAACAGGAGTATGTGCAGGAAGAATATATGCAGTTCTTAGTTTCTAGGTGCCCTGTTCAGTGGGGGAAATGGACATGTACAATTACTTAGGGGTGATAAGAGCTCACATTGAATGAAAGACCTTCTTCATGTTATAGGACAGAGGTGGGGGCAGCACATTATACCTGGGGGGATAGGTGGCATTAGGAAAGACTACTCAGAAGAGGTGACATTTGAAGAATGAGTTCTCCAAGGAAACAAGAGAGAAGGGCATTCTAGGCAGAAGGAACAGGATGTGCAAATTCCCAGAGGCCAGAGGGAGCATGGTGGGTTTGCATGTGTTCTGGTGTGAGCTTGAGAACAGGGCGGCCGAGGCTGAGGGTGGGGAGATGGGCCTGGGGCAATCCATGAAGGGACCCAAAGGTTGTGTTAAGAAGTCTGGCATTGATTCCCCCCCCCCCCCCCCCAGGGATGGGGAACCATGGGATGGTTTTAAGGAGAAGAGTCGCCCAGTTAGATTTATGTATTAGATCATCTTTCTTGGCAGCCAAATGGAAGATGGAGGGGAGAGGCCGAGGAGAGGGGAGGAGAATGGAATTAGAGTTTCCAGTTAGGAGAACACTGCAATCTTCAGGCAAGAGATGATAGTGTTGTAGTGCAGGGAAGTGGCAAAAGGGTGGTCAGGAGAGATGATTATGAAGTAGCCTGTAGAAACTGGTGATAAATTGAATGTAGGGGTAGGGAGAGGGAGGAAGCTGGTGACTTCCAGGTTTCTGGCAAGGGGGGCTGAGATGTGGAGCTGAGCAAAGAAACCTCTGGACCTCAACAGGCCTCTTGGGAATTTAAGAGGAGGAGAGTGCCAGGAACAGAGTGGGCAGCACACGTTTCTCCCGAGGTTTCTCTGCCGGGGCTGGCACATCTTGTGATAGTGCTCCCCATTGTCCATGGAGTCCCAGGAGAGACGGCACCAAACCCCAGGCCTCCCTGGTCTAGCGCTAAGAGGGGCTGACCCCAGAGACAGCTTGGAGGACAGAGCCATCTCTGGGAGGCCTGGCTCTTGGTCCCTTTCAGTCCTGCATACCAAGGTGGCAGACCTGCATCTCCAACACGGACGATGCCCTTGGCTTCGCGTTGGGCTCCCTCTTTGTGAAGGCCACGTTTGACCGGCAAAGCAAGGAAATCGTGAGTCTTCAAGTTTCCTCCAACTCTACCCCTTGTTTTAGTTAAAACTCACTGTTCATGTTTGTGAGTACATATAGGAGAAAATGGAAGGAAATTCATTAACAAACTTTGGGTATGGGATTATGACGGGTTCCTTTTGTCCTTTAAAGTTCTCTGCATTTCCCAAATTTCCTATAATGAGTTTATGTTACCTGTTTAATAAGAAAAAACAATATTTACTTATTTACTTATTTTTCTCACCTGAGGATATGTTTTTCATTGATTTGAGAGAGGAAGGGAGAGGGAGCGAGAGAAACATCAATGTGAGAGAGAAACATCTATCGGTTGCCTCATGTAGGCGCCTCAAATGGGGATCGAACCTGCAACCTGGGTGTGCCCTGACCAGAAATCGAACTCTCGACCCTTCAGTTCACAGGATGAGGGTCTAACCACTGAACCACCGACCAGGGCTTTATTTATTTTTTATTAAGAGATGATAATGAATGTGCTGAAAGTATTATCTACAAGGATGTTTATGGCAGTGTTGTTTGTAATAAGAGAGAATGAAAACAGCTTAAATGTCTAATCATAGGAGAATGGAAAAACAAACTGTGGTTACGATGGGCTATGAGGCAGCTTTAAAACTGGTGACATATTTTTAAATGAAAAATAAGTAAGTTGCAATATATATACATATATATTGTACAATATAATTCCATTATATATGGAAAGACACTGTAAGTAGATAACCAAATGTTAAATGAAGTTGTCTCTGAGTGAGCGATTATAAGTGGTCTATTTTCTTCTTCAATTCTTCTGTTTTCTAAATTTTCTGCTATCAATTCTTTCCCTTTGTAATCAGATAAAAATCAATGCGCTATATTACATTTAATATTAATTAAATTTTCAGTTAAAATTTTTTATTAATTAGAACAAAAGCCACCCACAATCCCAGTACCTTCACAAATCATGTTTCCTTCTCATCCTCCCCAGATGCTCAGCCTTAATTCAGGATTTGGGCACTCCCACATGCTCCCCTGGAAGGACAGGGATGGGACACCAGGTGGACACGGTGGGGGGGGGGGGATTCATTAATGTGAGTGGGAGGCAGACTTGTGTCACTTCCCTCCCAGGCAGAGGGGATGATTAGCGAGATCCGAGATGCCTTTGAGGAGGCCCTGGGACAGCTGGTTTGGATGGATGAGAAGACCCGCCAGGCAGCCAAAGAGAAAGTAAGCTGTGGCCAGGGTTGGGGCGCCACCTTGAGGTGGGGATGGAGGAGACAGTTTTATGGGAGACTGGGGAAGGAAACCCGTAACCTGGACTCTTCAGGCAGATGCCATCTATGATATGATCGGCTTCCCGGACTTCATCCTGGAGCCTAAAGAGCTGGATGATGTTTATGATGGGGTGAGTACCTCTGCTCATCAGTTCTGAACTTCAGCCCCATGGGGGGCACTATTCCCGGGGCTCAATAATAGGAGCTCAAGCACTAAGAGGGAAAGAGGTGCTTGTTAGTTCCTTTCAGAGGCAATGCAGGCAACCTACATTGCTCAAGTGCTGGCTCTGTGCTAGGCTGCAGGCTCCACGTTAGTAGAATGCAGTGTTAACCAGCAGGGATTTGCAGTCCAACCTGACTCAAATCCTATTTCTACCCCTATCTGTTTAACCTTGGACAAGTTGTATAACCTCTCTGAGCCTCAGTTTCTTCACCTGTAAAATGGGGTCCTAGAAGTACCTACCTCATAGGGTTCTTGTGAGAACAAAAGGAGGGACTCTGTAAAAAAAAAAGCACCTTTCATAAATGCTCTTCAAATATTGGCGTTTATTACTTACTAGATATTTTATGGTTGAAGAAACTGAGGCCCAGAGAGGTGCTAATTAGTAGCCAAGCTGGAACTTTTGTCTTCAACATGTTCTCTTGCTTGTTTTCTCCTTCCCACCACTCCGATAGTATGACGTCTCTGAAGATTCCTTCTTCCAGAACATGTTGAATTTGTATAACTTCACTGCCAAAGTGATGGCTGACCAGCTCCGAAAACCTCCCGGCCGGGAACAGTGAGAATGGAGGGCTGTAGGCAGTTGGGGCAGCAAGAGGAGCAGGGGAGGTCTCCAGGGCTTGGGGGGGGGGGATGGGCAAGAGTGATCCAAACCAAGACACAAGGTCCTTGCTGGAGGTAGGTCAAGGCTGCTGGGCTGGGAGGAGCATCGGGAGCGTCAGGAGACTAAGCCTCTCCCTCTCCCTCCCCCAGGTGGAGCATGACCCCCCAGACAGTGAATGCCTACTACCTTCCAACCAAGAATGAAATTGTCTTCCCTGCTGGCATCCTGCAGGCCCCTTTCTACGCCCGCAACCACCCCAAGTGTGTCTGAGGCAGGAGGGGCTGGGTGTTGGAGCCTGGGCCTGTGGGTGGGCTGGGAGCAGGGCTGGAGGTGGGATCCAGAAATCTCCCTACCATGTCTTCACTCAGCATTCCTCCCCTGCCAGGGCCCTGAACTTTGGTGGCATCGGTGTGGTGATGGGCCACGAGCTGACACATGCCTTTGATGACCAAGGTAGAGGCCCATGGAGTTGTTCCCTTCAGCCTAGAATTCCCAGTGGCTCCCGCAAGGCCTTGAGCTGTTGGGAGCAGGTCGAACGGACCCTGGAGGGGGGAGCTCCTGACCCCAAGGATTGAGCTCTGGTCTCAGTGGGGCGCAAAGGTTCATTCTCCTCAGGGCGTGAGTATGACAAGGAAGGGAACCTGCGGCCATGGTGGCAGAATGAGTCACTGGCAGCCTTCCAGAACCACACGGCCTGCATGGAGGAGCAGTACAGCCAGTACCGGGTCAATGGGGAGAAGCTCAACGGCCGCCAGACGCTGGGGGAGAACATTGCTGACAACGGAGGGCTTAAGGCTGCCTACAATGTGAGTGCCTGGCCAGCCCTCCAGGGGCTGAGGCCCACCCTGGGGGGAAGAGAGCCGGGTGGAGGGGATGGGAAGGCCCTGGTGGACTTACCGCTCCCGTGTCCAACCCTAGGCTTACAAGGCGTGGCTGAGAAAGCATGGGGAGGAGCAGCAGCTGCCAGCTGTGGGACTCACCAACCACCAGCTCTTCTTTGTGGGATTTGCCCAGGTATTGCTCTCCTGGGAGGTCTGGGGTCTGCCCCTCTCCCACTTCTTCCTGGGTGTGTCTTTAGAAGTCTGGGGCGTGTGGGAAGTGGGGCCAAAGTTGGGGGGTGGAAGGTGGTCTGGGGAGGCCTCTTGGCTGGGGCACACCAAAGCCTGTGAGGAAGCCTGAGGAGAGAGGATTCCTCAGGCGGCGTTTGCAGATCTCAAAGGGCAGGGCTGGCCTGCTTGAGGGGGAGGGGTGGGCAGCAGGACTGATCCTCACCATGTACTGTGAGGTGGCAGTGGAGGAGGAAACTAAAGCTCGGGGACAGAGTGGCTCATCCGGGGCTACCCAGGAATAAAGTAAGTGGCAGAGTGTGACTCAGGCAGGGTCTCCTCTAGGCACTTGGCACTACAGCAGGCAGCCTCTGGGGGGGTGGGCTTCTTCCCCTCAGATGCAGCAACCCCATTTCCAGGACAGCTTTGAAGGGCCTTCAAGGAATTTGGGGGAGCGGGTGCAGTCCCCTCCCTGACTGCTGATAGCCAGGGGTTGGAGCTGATGCTGGCTGAGCCCCCGCCTGTGTCCCTGAGGCCTCCTGAGCTGAGGGGCAGTGCAGTGGTGGTTTGTGTCCCTGGATGGCTCTGCTGCAGCCCAGTCTGTGACCTTGCCCACATTAGACACCATATGTCCCCGTGTCTGTCCTGGCCCGCAGGTGTGGTGCTCGGTCCGCACACCCGAGAGCTCTCACGAGGGGCTGGTGACCGACCCCCACAGCCCTGCCCGCTTCCGTGTGCTGGGCACTCTCTCCAACTCCCGTGACTTCCTGCGGCACTTCGGCTGCCCTGTCGGCTCCCCCATGAACCCAGGGCAGCTGTGTGAAGTGTGGTAGACCTGGGTCCGGGGAGAAAAGGCCAGCTGTTGCTAGGGCCTGGCGCAGCTCGCCCAGCAAGGCTGTTTGCTCTGGAGTTTGGAGAAGGCAAATGCCAGCTAGGCTCGGTCTAGCCCCTCCACACCACAGGTGACATAAGTCCCAGTCCCTGCTCAACCACCACATTGTGCCTCTGCTTTGGGGGTGCCCCTGCCTCCAGCAGAGCCCCCACCACTCACTGTGACATCCTTCCATGTCACCTTGCCTGAAGGAGGCCTGGGTGGGGGAGGGGGGCACCAGCTCCCCCAGGAAGGAGTCGGCTTTTCTAGCCCCCAAGCTCACTTGGCTTGATGGCCATGGGGCCTGCCGTGCCTGCCGCACTCGGACAACGCAGGGCCTGGGTGGTGTGCCTTCCATGCTGCTTCTGGAGGCTCACACAATGCTCACTTGGGAGTGGACTTAGCTCCTTTAGCACCCCCCTCAGGGGCCGCCCTCCACCTCATACTGCTGCTCCCCACACTGCTGCCAACCCTCACTGACAGACCAACTGTGCTCGGCTCTTAGTGGGAGCCTCAGGGCCTCTGCAGGCCTCCCTGCCGCCTCCTGGTTTCCGTGGGCTCCGGGTGGAAGTGTGTATGTGTAGGGGATGCTAGTTCCTGGGTCTTGGGGCACAACTCTTAGGGGAAGGCTGAGTCTTCCCAGACCAAGCCGGAAAGCAGACAGAACAGGGAGAGGAAAGGACAGAGTTTATTTTTGCAGGGAAGAGGGTGGGGAGGGTGTGGTCTTGGCCCTGTAGGACCCTGTGCCAATAAACAGACATGCATCAGTCAGCCTGTCTCTTCCTTTGGTCCTGTTTTCATTTATTCATGTACTCATTCCACCAATGTTTATTGAACACCTACTATATGCCAGGCACTCTTGTGGACACTCAATAACTCACTCACCAGAAACAGGGGACTGACATTTGAAGCCCCAAGAAGACAGAGAAAGAGAGGCGGGATGGAAGAATGGAATGAAGCTAAATCTGAGTGGGCAGAATACATCCTCTGCTCCCTGGTGGCCACATCGCCATTGCCTGCTGGTCTACAGCACAAAGGCTTTGCCACTGTCCTCCCCTGGTGTGTGCAACTGGGCCCGACATGGAGTTCAGGGTAACTACGGTGCTGGGGTCAGCTTGAAAAGTGGGTGGCACTCACCCTGCAGTGGAGGGAAGCCCTGGCCAAGGGAGCATGCCATTCCCTGGAGCTCGGAGTACCAGCCGCTGCTTGCAGCCGGAAAGGCATGCGTTTCCCTATTACCGCAAAGGCTCAGTGCTCCTGAGAGTCACTCATCCCACCTACATACACTCATCAGGGCCTAGCAAGTGCCAGGCACAGAGATGGCAGATACAGCCGTCACCCTCCAGAATAAGGGAGGGAAAGAAGCATTTGTTGAAAACCTCTTGCATTCCAGGCACCTCTCATTCATTTATTAATTTATACATTCACAGATGTATTTTTAAAAATGTATCAATTACCAACAATGTTCCAGTCCCTGGTGATGCAGAGATGAATAAGATGGTTCCTTCTCTCAAGCGACTCTTCTCTTGGCACTTTCACCTTCCTGAGCTCATCTAATCCTCATAGCAACGTTTTGTTGTTGTTGTTGATTTTCACCTGAGGATATGTTGCATTGATTTTTAGAGAGAGTAGAAAGGACGGGGAGAGACAGAGAGAGAAACATAGATGTGAGAGAGACACATCGATTGCCTTCTGCATGCCCCAACCAGGGCTGGGGATCAAGCCTGCAACCAAGGTATGTGCCCTTGACCAGAATTGAACCAGGGATCTGTCAGTCTGAGGACCAACGCTCTATCCACTAAGCCAAATTAGCCAGGGGGCAACCTATTTTATAAGTCCTCCAGTTTCCATTTTACAGATATAACCCTAACCACTTCACTGAATTCAAAGAGACCTGATTGAAATAAGCTTTAATAGCTGAATAAACTTGAGCCTGTTCCTTAACCTCTATGAGCCTCAGTTTCTTTATCTGTAAAATGAGAACTAGAGCAAAACTGTGGAAAGAGTCCAGTCTCAATTCTCTTTAAAATTCAGTGTTCTGCCCTGGCTGGCGTTGCTCAGTTGGTTTGAGCGCTGCCAGTATACCAAAAGGTGGCAGGTTTAGTTCCTGGTCAGGGCACATGCCCAGGTTGCAGGTTCAATCCCTATTGGGGGTGAATGCAAGGTTCTCACATTGGTATTTCTCTCCCTCTCTCTTTCTCTCTCAATAAAAGCATGTCCTCAGGTAAGAATTAAAAAAATAAAATTAAAATTCAGTGTTCCCCAAGATGCGGGTAGGTTTGGTTGTTTGGAAGGTTAAGAGTGAAACTTTGTCAGGGATTGGTGCTGGGGTCCCTGGGTGATGGCACCAGCATGTGTCCCACAGTTTGTCTCCTGTCCCAGCACCAGGCTGTCCCCATAAAGAGCTATATTTGGGCCCCTGTCAAGTTACCTGGAGGTGTTGGCTGCTCACCAAGGGAAGGAAATAGCTGGCTACTCAGAAAGGAGCAAAGTGGCTTTGGGAACTCTAAGACCAAGGGAAGGCATAGCTTGAGCCACTGCGAACATGACTCCAGGAGGGACGGCTAAATGTATCAGAAAGGAGGGTTTCCATCACATCTGGAAACCTGGTTCTGGCTCCAGCTCTGTTACCCACTAAATGTGGGACACTAGGCATGGCTCATCTCCTCTTCAGGGCTCAGTATCCTTAGCAGTCTGTAAAATAAGTAGTGATTTGGATGAGATGATGTCTGAGGACCTGTTCAGCTTTAATGTTTTAAAAAGGAATTCATGGCCCTAGCCAGTTTGGCTCACTGGACAGAGCGTCGGCCCATGGACAGAAAAGTCCCAGGTTTGATTCAGGTCAAGGCACGTACCTCCATTGCAGGCTTGATCCCCGGCACCAGGAGGCAACCAATCGATGTCTCTCTCTCACATCAATGTTTCTCTCTCTTTGTCTCTCCCCCTCCTTCCCACTCTCTCTAAAAAAAAGAGTCAATGGAAAAATATCCTTGGGTGAGGATTAACAACAAAAACAACAATAACAAAAAAGGAATTCACAGGCTTAGCAAATTCCAGAACCCAAAGAAATACTAAGAAATGGTTTGTGATGTTTGGGTGTTGCATAGAGGATGAGATTTATATGTCAGAGTAGCAGCTTTCATTTACTGAGTCCCTATTTTGTTTAAGCCTGTATTAAACACTTTAAAAACACCATCTCACGAATTTCCCACAATAATTTATAAGGTGGTTTTATCATCTCTGTTTTACAAGGAAGAAACGAAGGGAAAAGATTATATAACTTCTGCCTGGCTGGTGTGGCTCAGTGGTTAAGCAATCAATCTATGAGCCAGGAGATCACGGTTCGATTCCTGGTCAGGGCACATGCCCGGGTTGCGGGCTTGATCCCCAGTAGGAGGTTTGCAGGAGGCAGCTGATCAATGATTCTCTCTCATCACTGAGATTTCTATCTCGCTCTCTCCCTTCCTCTCTGAAATAAATAAAAATATTTTTTAAAAGATTACATAATTTCCAATGTCAGATAAGTCAGGCTGCATTAAAATAATATCTGGAACTCAAACGCTGTTAATCACCACCATTTAGTCTTCTAAGTCATGACAGTTTAGACTCAAGCACAGACAACTGTTCTCCGGGCAATTTCATCATACTTCTATGTGAGACCATCACCAGCAGGTACATTTCCATGCTACCCAGCTCCCTTGGGCCAGGCACATGTGTCAACTAGGCAGCTGCAGGAAACTTAGGCACATGTTGATCTGAAATTAAGCCAGGTAGCACCTGTTTGTTGAGCACTCTGCAGGTGCTTGGTTCCGAACAGGTGACAGACCTTCACCCTTAGTAGCCCCGCCATGCTGAACATGCGTCTGTGATATGCTCTGGTGTGTTCAGGCAGAAGGGGGATTAAAGGATGGTGATGGTGCTCCTGAGTGGACACATGAGAGCAATTATTGGTAAGGGCTGGACCACAACCTACACTGTCCCATTAGGAAGTATGATTAGTTCCCATGCACAACTAGGTAACATGTCAAATAATATGATTATACACTTGGAAGCATGCTGGAAATGTCAGGCTGGAGGAGAGTCCCTTATAAAATAAGCACAGTTTCAGCCCTGGACAGTGTTTCTCAGTGGTAGATCATTGGCCCACACACCAAAGGGTTGTGGGTTCGATTCCCAGTCAATGGCATGTACCTGGGTTGCAGGTATGATTCCAGGCCCCAGTCAGGGCATGTGCAAGAGGCAACCAATTGATGTGTCTCTCACATTGATGTTTTTCTTTCTCTCTCTCCTTTCCTTCTACTCCCTCTAAATATCAATGGAAAAAAATATCCTCGGGAGGAAAAAAAAAAGACACAGTTTCAGTGGACCTATCATGACTCACAAAGGAGAATCTGGACAGTTTTTCAATGTCCCACTCTGACTCCAAAGAGAGGCCCAGGCCCTTATTATACATAAAGATGACATTCAAGAAATATTTGTCAGCCTGGCTTGTGTAGCTCAGTGATTGAGTGTTAACCTCCTCAGGAGATCACAGTTCCATTTCTGGTCCGGGCAGATGCCTGGGTTGCAGACTCAATCCCCAGTAGGGGGCGTGCAGGAGGTAGCCAATCAATGATTCTCTCTCATCATTGATGTTTCTATCTCTCTATCCCTCTCCCTTCTTCTCTGAAATCAATAAAGATATATATATATTTAAAAAAATATATATTTGTCAAGGCCCAGCACAAGCCAGGTATTAGGTTGGGTGTTATGGGCACAAAGATGGAGAGGACACAGTTCCTGTTCTCCAAGAGCGCAGTCTAGGGAAGGAGAGAAGTATGTATCAAGCATGGTGGGAGTACAGGGAAGAAATGAGTAACTTGAAGGGTAGAACAGGAAGTGTCCTGGACAGGTGACGTTGAGCTGGAGTGCAGAAGATGGAAGAAATTTGCTAGCTGAAAACAGTGAAGGGCATTACATACACAAGGAAAGGCCAGTCAGCTTCAAGGACAGGGCATGTTTAAAAATGGTGAAATGTTTAGGATGATCAGAAGAGGTATACGAGCCCTAGCTGGTTTTGCTCAGTGGATAGAGCATTGGCCTGAGGACTGAAGGGTCCCAGGTTCGATTCCAGCCAAGGGCACATGCCGGGTTGCAGGCTCGATCCCCAGTAGGGAGCATGCAGGAGGCACCTGATCAATGATTCTCTCGCATCATTGATGTTTCTATCTACCTCTCCTTCTCCCTTCCTCTCTTAAATTTATATATATATATATATATATATATATATATATATATATATATATATAATTTTTTTTTTTTTAAAGAAGGGGTACACGAAATAGGCATAATGAGAGGTTAAGAGTCTGGAGAAGAGAAGTTATAACAGCAGGTATGAAAAGAAGGAATTGTAACATCTGCTTTCCTGGGAATTAACAGTAACAAGGGCCACAGTGCAATGTGACTCTTTGAAAAACATCACACAAAGTAAGTAGCAACCTAGTGGAAACAGTGCAATGCTGTGTCCTGCGAAGAGCACTTCTGGTGCTGTGTTATTTAAGTGATGCTCTGGCTTGAATGGTTTTCAGATGAATAGAGCCATCCGTAAGATGCATAGCTCTACATCTCAGGCCATGAGTTTGGGGGCAGCACAGAAGGCTGGTGGATGCAATTTGAAGGAAGGTGGTAGGAAGACAGGTGATGGGCTGGCCCTGCTTGGACAGCAATTTGGCCACAAGGCTGGGAGTTTGGTCAAATGGTAGGAAGGAGTGTTTCTGGGAGGGCAACCCGACTGAAATGAAGTTGAGGCGGAATATCCATGTTATCATAGGGCCTTGAAATAATTCCATTTACCTCAGTCCTGCAGATTTCAGGTAGGTGGAGAATGACAACTGCCTGCTTTCCAGTTGTTAGGTACCTAGCCAAGCACTTCATAGACATTGTCTTATTTCATTCTACTAACAACTTATGAGGGAGATACTTCATTACCCACATTTCACAGAGGCAGAAACCAGGCTGAGAGAGGTTAGAACACTTGTCCAATGGTCACAACTAGTGAAGGGCAGAATTTGGTTTTAAACGCCAGGCCTGCTGCTCTTGAAAGCTTCTGTCCTCCCATTCACCCCCAACTTTTTATTTTGAAACATTTCAAACCTACCAAAAAGTTGAAACAAAGTATACAACAAACATTCACATACTCTTCATCTGGAGTCATCTGTTAACAGCCTGTGTCTTATGCCACATCACCCCATCTCCTCGATGATGGGATATAACTGGTATAAAAGACAAAAATCTGTGCTCTGATATAACGAAGTCATGGAAAAATGAGAGATTTAGGAGAAATACCTTTACAGATGACTGAAGAAAGCAGGACAATATATGGACATCTTGAAGTCAGAGATAGTATAGGCAGAACAGCTATAGTCTACTCAATTTCTGTCAGCAGACCAGGACTGGGGGAGTCATTGGTGATGGAAATGCAAAGTCATCCCCAGAATCCTAGCATTCAGTGGAAAAAAGCAATAGGTTTTAAAATGGGCTTCAGACCTTTACACCTATATTTATACAAATATTTAGCCAACATTCACTCAGTGCTAACCACACTGTGCTAGTGTTGTTAATATTTTTACTTTTTAAAATTGATTTCAGAGAGGAAGGGAGAGGGAGATAGAAACATCAATGATGAGAGAGAATCATTGATTGGCTGCCTCCTGCATGCCCCCTACTGGGATTCAAGCCCGAAACCCAGGCATGTGCCTGACCTGAATGGAACTGTGACCTCCTGGTTCATAGGTCGACACTCAACCACTGAGCCATGCAAGCCGGGCTGTTTTTTGATTTTTTAAATAACCTGTGTTCTTTTATGCTTCAGAACCAATAAAATGACTCTAGGCCAAATGATGAGTGTTCTCACCAGATGAAGGGGAGAATTACTTCCTCTTTTCTCACCTTCTAGATACATACACATAGCCCAAACTGAAGAAGAAACTTTGAGGTTTGCCTGCAACAGTCAAGAGCTTGGAAGACTGAGAGATCCCAATTCTACTCCTTACTATATATGATTTCCTCTGTACAATGGACACAACCCTACCAAATTCAAAAGGTTGTGAGGCAATATGTGATATTTAAAATCAGTCATGTCAGTGTCCGTCATACCTGAGGAAGACCAAGACAGACAGAGGGCAAAGACCCTTGTTCCGTTTTTTTTATTTATTATTTTTCCCCACTTTTTTTAAAATTATTATTAAGGTATTATATGTGTACATATCTTACCACTGTCCCCCCCACCCCACACCCATACATGCCCTCACCCCCCCGAGTTTTGTGTCCCTTGTTCCGTTTTTAGCCCGTCACAGCACTGGAGCATAATACTTACTCCCCCTGGCTCCACAGGTGGACTTAAGATGGTAGCCATATTCTCATGGTAATATTAGAGCACACTCCTTCAACTGGGGGAGAGGGGGAGGGGATGTAGTAAGGTTAATATTCCACAGTGGAGTAAGGCTACACACAGATTACACCAACTTCACACAGACGGCAATCAAGCGTCCCGGCTTTCGAGAATTTCGTCCGTTTGTCCCGCCACGCAGCCAACTGGGGTGTCACTGTGGGTTACCATTCACAGCGCCAAGAGGAAACCGATGGGCGGTCTCCAGGCGCACAGCCGGCTCGCCTCCCACAGCAGAGAGCACGCCCGAATCCCCAGCCGCAGTCTCGTGGCGTTCAAGGAACTCCCGGTCCAAGGTTTGCGCCTATGCTGCGCGGGCAGCTGGGAACTGTAGTTTTCCTGCAGCTTCCGAGGGCGGAGTCCCGGAGCGGGACTCCCAGGCCGTGGCGTCGCTTCCGGTCCCAGGCCGGCTCCGGAGCAGGAGGGCGGGGCGCCGTGGGCGACGCGCGAGGCTCCCTGGGAAACGGGGCGGGGTGAGCGGGGTGCGCGCGCAGCTGGCCGGCAGTGGCAGTGGCGATGGAGGAGGGCGGCCGGGACAAGACAGCGGTACAGCCCCAACAGCCCCCATCGACGGCCCCCGGCGGCGCGGAGGAGAAGCCGGGCGGCAAGGAGCGGCAGGATGCCGGGGACAAGGACAAAGAGCAGGAGCTGGTGAGGCGTGGCTCCGGGACCCGGTGCGGGCTGAGTCACGGCGGCTCCGTAGGCCTCGGGCCAGACTCCCAACGGCCCCGCCGTCCCCGGGAGAGGGCGGATGGGGTACCCCCGGGCTCCCGGCACCCTGCTTCTCTGCTCCTCATCCACAATTCCGCGCTGTTACACCCGCCGCCCTCACTAGCCCTCATCACCGCCTCGTGTGGTGGTCCGAGGTGGATCATCGCCATCCCAGGTTTTAAAGTGGCATTCAAGCAGGACTGGTCCAGAAGCCAGGCTGCCTGCCCAACAGGACTTCCCATTCCGCTGTCTTTCCTCGTCCACCTGATCTCTCCTAAAGAGGCAGGCTGACTGTCCACCTGCCCCAGGGTGAATGGGAGGAGGATGTGTGTGGGATCCCTTCTCTTGATGAGCTTCTTCTTCCTCCAACCCTCCAGTCTGAGGAGGACAAACAGCTTCAGGATGAACTGGAGATGCTCGTGGAACGACTGGGGGTGAGTCATGATATGTTAACATGAGCGGGTTCGTATTTGCAGCTTTCCCACTTGTTTGCTTTATTCCGTTCTGAGGCAACACGATGCGAGGTATAGGGAAAGATGGACTGTGTTGGGATCAGTGTTATGATGCTGTTTCGAGGGAGGAATGTAACAAAAGGTATTTGAAGCATTTTGTAACTTTCTCTCTGGGAGAAGCAATTCGTGAACTTTTAGCCGGGGTCATTTGTTTTTGTGCCAGGCCGTATGCAGGTAGTTGGGGAATCACAGATGAATAAAGACAGTGATTTTCCTAGGGGAGCCGTTAAACACATGTACTATGACTTCAGGGATGTGCCTCCTTTTTTTTTTGTCTGCCCCTCACACCTCCTGATCAGGAGAAGGACACGTCCTTGTACCGACCAGCCCTGGAAGAACTGCGGAGGCAGATTCGTTCTTCTACAACTTCCATGACTTCAGTGCCCAAGCCTCTCAAATTCCTGCGCCCACACTATGGCAAGCTGAAGGAAATCTATGAGAACATGGCCCCCGGGGAGAATAAGGTAAAACTGTTTCAGAAACTGGTGGAGGCCTAGTTTAGGAATTCCTTTTCTTGAGGAACCATGGCGCTCATGGAAGTCACCGGAAACCTGATAGACCTGAGACCTGAGCTAGTTGAATAGAGCCTATCATAGTCAAAATACATAAGAGCTGATAGGAGGATTGCCTTCTCAGAAGATACTGTTTCTGTCATTTATGTTGGACATTGGGTTTTTATTATCATGACCTATTTTACTTGTTTAACCTTAATTTTTTCCTTTCCTTATATCCCATGTGCATTAATTTTTAAAAATATATTTTATTGATTTTTTTACAGAGAGGAAGGAAGAGGGATAGAGAGTCAGAAACATTGATGAGAGAGAAACATCAATCAGCTGCCTCCTGCACACCCCCTACTGGGGATGTGCCCGCAACCAAGCTACATGCCCTTGACCAAAATCGAACCCGGGACCCTTGAGTCCGAAGGCCGATGCTCTATCCACTGAGCCAAACCGGCCAGGGCCATGTACATTCATTTGTTTTATCTTTAAAATAACACCTAGTTCAGTCACTTCTTTGCTTGTTGTAACAACCCTAAACTAGGAAATCTTCAGTTCTCACCTGATTACTGAAGCAGCCTCCTAACTGACCGCCTTCTTTGTTTTTTACTTCCTACACGGTTTGTCTTTCATGCAACAGTCGTAGTTGTCTTTCTAGATTGTGAGTCTTTTTCTGCTTAAAACCTTTTAGTAGTTTATTATTGTGATTAGAATAAAATTGAGAGTCCATCTTTCTCCACTCCTTCCTTATCACCATCCGTCAGCCATGTTTGTTTAAAAGGGATACAGTGTCCTGGTTGAATGGCTTAGTTGGTTGATTCCATATACCAAAAGGTTGTGGGTTTAATCCCCGGTCGGGTGTGTATGGGAGGCACTGATCCATGTTTCACATCGATGTTTCTCTAAGTATCCATAAAAACATTTCCTTGGGTGAGGATTAAAAAAATAAAAGGGAGATATCAGTACAAACCCTGGGGTTATCGTGAGGCTTACCTTAGATGCCATGTGTAAATTTCTAGAGGTTGGTGCATAGTTAATACTTAATTTGGGGGATAGTGACAAGTGATCTTGATTCCATAGTGTGATATTCTACCCTGGATTTAACTTTAAAGACTGGTTTCTTTAAAGCGTTTTGCTGCTGATATCATCTCTGTTTTGGCGATGACCATGAGTGGGGAGCGTGAGTGCCTCAAGTATCGGCTAGTGGGCTCCCAGGAGGAATTGGCATCGTGGGGTCATGAGTATGTCAGGTAAGACCTTTTCTTGGGACTCTGAAGGGAGTTCTGAGACATAATTCTGAGTTCGGTCTTAGAGTATTATCTGTCTTAGAGTACCAGTGTATTGAGTTTCCCAGGCACTGAATTCCCTGACCCACAGGGAAGTGCTTCCTGTGAAGCTGTGTCCCCTAATGGTCTGGGTCTATCCATTAGGCATCTAGCAGGAGAAGTGGCAAAGGAGTGGCAGGAGCTGGATGACGCGGAGAAAACACAGCGGGAGCCACTGCTGACCCTGGTGAAGGAGATTGTCCCATACAACATGGCCCATAATGCAGAGCATGAGGCCTGCGACCTGCTCATGGAAATTGAGCAGGTGGATATGCTGGAGAAGGACATTGATGAGAATGCATACGCAAAGGTCTGCCTCTATCTCACCAGGTGAGCAAGTATGATGGGGAATGATGGCAGCCTACTGTCCCAGCACTTTTCTCTTAATTGTGCCTCCTGTTTTCTCAGAGCGTTTGCATCAAAGGTAGTGCCAAACTAGTTAATTTATCTGTAAACTACTTGAGGACAGAAACATCATGTCTCCTTAGTAGTCCTGGCATCTGGCATAGTGCCTGGATAACATATATATAGTATTTAGTATTTATTTTGGGTAAGTGAAATAAATGGGGTAAATGTATGTCTGAAACTTCTGATCCCTTTATTATTTTTACCTTTGTAGCTGTGTGAATTATGTGCCTGAGCCTGAGAACTCTGCCCTACTGCGCTGTGCCTTGGGTGTGTTCCGAAAGTTCAGTCGCTTCCCTGAAGCTCTCAGATTGGCATTGATGCTCAATGACATGGAACTGGTAGAAGACATCTTCACCTCTTGCAAGGATGTGTATGTAGGGAAGAAGTCGGCAGAGGAAGAGATAAGCTCATGGGCGGGAGCTTGTAGTTTCTGGTTAGAGCTTGAGGGGCTTTTCTGTGTCCTTAGTGGGTAGGGGCTGAGCAGTTGTGATGGCTCTCTCCCACAGGGTAGTGCAGAAGCAGATGGCATTCATGCTAGGCCGGCACGGGGTGTTTCTGGAGCTGAGTGAAGATGTGGAGGAGTATGAGGACCTGACAGAGATCATGTCCAATGTGCAGCTCAATAGCAACTTCTTGGCATTAGCTCGGGAGGTGAGACTCTGCCCTTTTCTATCAAAGCTTTCTTGGTTGTGATTCTACCTGACTATAACTGACTGGACTCTTTGGTTAGAATTTCCATTGAGTGGGATATCAGAAGGGACAGCTAAGGGAGGACTGGGGGAGCAGTTGTGACCCTCTGACTTCTCTTCAGCTGGATATCATGGAGCCCAAGGTGCCTGATGACATCTATAAAACCCACCTGGAGAACAATAGTGAGTAGCTATCTGCTTGTGTGTGGGGATTGGAGGATTATTAATTATGCCCCTTGTACTGGGAATGATAGGTTGGCCAAACACATTTATCCTGTAGAGCTCAGAATTCCCACATACCTTTCCTCCAGGTCAGTGTTGGGAGCAAAGATAGAGGATCCTAGGGGGCCAGCTCAGAACCAGGTACCAGCTGCCATGTTTCCTTCTTGCCCTACTCTAAACCAACCTTTCTTTCCTCTCCCTCCTGTGTAGGGTTTGGAGGCAGTGGCTCTCAAGTGGACTCTGCCCGCATGAACCTGGCCTCTTCTTTTGTGAATGGCTTTGTGAATGCAGCCTTTGGCCAGGATAAGCTGCTGACTGATGATGGCAACAAATGGCTTTACAAGAACAAGGACCATGGTATAATTCTGTTTCTGCTGTATCTTCGTGTTATTTTGATCACTCTTGTCCTAGGTTCATCTGTTACCTGACAAGGGATCCCCAGTGCAGTTCCTGGGAGAGCTCTTTATAACAGTTTTCTTGATGTAGGACCGTTTTAAGACAGATCTTTTTCTTGCTATAGGAATGTTGAGTGCAGCTGCGTCCCTTGGCATGATTCTGCTGTGGGATGTGGATGGTGGTCTCACCCAGATTGACAAGTACCTGTACTCTTCTGAGGATTACATCAAGGTTGGTCTGGGCATAGCCCACTAATGGGGACATCCCCCTTCCCTGTTCTAGGGCCCACAGGGCCTCCCTTTCACTGGTCAGTTATCTGGTTTTTAACTCCAGTTTAGGCAGGTGCTACTTTGAGGCCTGTGTTGCGTCCTTGTGATAAGGAAGGTAGAGTGGTCTGAGTGAAGAATCTCTTTGCATTTTTGCAGTCTGGAGCCCTTCTGGCCTGTGGCATTGTGAATTCTGCGGTCCGGAATGAGTGTGACCCTGCTCTGGCACTGCTCTCAGACTATGTTCTCCACAACAGCAACACTATGAGACTTGGTTCTATCTTTGGGTAAGGCTTGTTGCTTCTCTTTCTGGTCGTGCTCATCCTGAAATCTCTGTAAAAAAGGGAATTGGCCCTTTTCCCCTTTGTATTGCCAAGAACTATCATTATGCCTGTCGAGTACTTGGCTCTTTGTGACTGTTGAAATGATGACTGAATGACCAATCCTCTTTTTGTTTCTTCCTTGGATGTGTGTTGGGGACTGCGTCTCCCTGTCTTTTGCAGGCTAGGCTTGGCCTATGCTGGCTCAAATCGTGAAGATGTTCTAACACTGCTGCTGCCTGTGATGGGAGATTCCAAGTCCAGTATGGAGGTGAATAGAGACTGTTGGTCATTTATGGGAGGTGGGGAAATACTCGAGTCCTACCATTCTCTGTGATAAATAGTGAAAAAAGAAATGGAGTTGGGGCTGGGAGAGGGGGGAATTACATCACTTTCAGTGAAATCCCTTGAAACTGTGATTCTAAGTCCCAGTGGTGTTGCTGCTAGTTCCAGCCCTTGGGATCCATGAGGAGTACCAGACTAGAGTGGCTAGTAACTTAACCCAGTTTGAGGGGAGTCATTCTCACTCACTGGTTTAGTTATTGGTCAACCCTAAATTTTCTTACTTGTGTAGCGTTGTTTTAGTGATGGATAAGTATAGCATAGGCTTTAGTCAGAAAGACCTCAGTTCAAATCCTCCCACCTCTGCTTATAAGTAATGTGATTTTAGACACATAACTTAACCTCTTTTGGCTTCATTTTCCTCACCATTAAAAGAGGAATAACAGTAGGAACTGTTTCATGGGTTGTTGTGATTAAATGTTAATAGTATGCAAAGCAGGTGGCATAGTGGCTGACATAATAAGTATTCAGTGAATTATTGCTACTATTGTTATTTTGGCCTGCCATCAGAAAGGGATTTTTACCTAGTGCAGTTACAGCAGGTTGTAGGAATTCTCTGTCTGGAGTCAAGATAGGTAAACAACTGTTTTAATAACTTATGTGTAATACTGACTTCCCTGTTTCTAGGTGGCAGGTGTGACAGCTCTAGCCTGTGGAATGATAGCAGTGGGATCCTGCAATGGAGATGTCACTTCCACTATCCTTCAGACCATCATGGAGAAGTCAGAGACTGAGCTCAAGGACACTTATGCCCGTTGGCTTCCTCTTGGATTGGGCCTCAATCACCTGGGTGAGGGAATGGCTCTCTATTTGGGCAAAAGGCTGACAATAAATGGATAAAACAGGGACAGTTTATGTGTCAGGCTGTGGTGTGGAAGCAAGTGTCTTCTGACCCCTTGAATCTGTCCTGTAGGGAAGGGAGAAGCCATTGAAGCAATCCTGGCTGCGCTGGAGGTTGTGTCAGAGCCATTCCGCAGTTTTGCCAACACACTGGTGGATGTGTGTGCCTATGCAGGTGTGTGTCTTTGTGCTTCCCAGTGACTCCATTTCTCTCCTAGACTTTTTTCAGATTGTTTCTCCTGGCTCAGTCATTCTGATCTGTATTAGATTGGTTAGCTTCTCCTATTCTTGGAGTAAGCTTTTCCTTGGTACCTTTTCATTTCTACCCTTCCTCATTCTTACCATCCTGCTATAGGCTCTGGGAATGTACTGAAGGTGCAGCAACTGCTCCACATTTGTAGTGAACACTTTGACTCCAAGGAGAAGGAGGAAGATAAAGACAAGAAGGAAAAGAAGGACAAGGACAAGAAGGAAGCTCCCGCTGACATGGGAGCACATCAGGTTCTGTGGGCAGCTAGGCACTCTGAGTGAGCTCTGAGGGAGGAGAAGTTTGCAGGGTAGAGGGTGGGGCTGGTTTGGATTGGCCTTTGAACCCCTCTGAGTATGGCTGTGTATTGACTGGATTTCATACATGAGGGGGAAGGGTGTGCCCCACAGGACAGCTTTTTCTTTTTAGGCAGGACTCCAGTCAAAGGTGAGATTTTTGTTGCCTGAGCTTACTGGGTTCTGCTGCCTCTTCATTTGCAGGGAGTGGCTGTGTTGGGGATTGCCCTTATTGCTATGGGAGAGGAGATTGGTGCAGAGATGGCACTACGAACCTTTGGCCACCTGGTGAGTATCGCATGGAGAGGATGAGAATATACTGATTTTGATGCCTGGGGGTCCCTAGAGGAAACTTTCCTGACGGGTTTTCATGGTTGAGAAATGTTTTTTTCTGTGCCCTTTCTATGAAACTTGTTTAAAGCCTCTTTTACCTATTAGTCTGTTCCTGTAACAAAGCTTATTTTTACTATTTTCTGTGATATTCTTGTTATTTTCTTTTATTACCAGTTGAGATACGGGGAGCCCACACTCCGACGGGCTGTGCCTTTAGCACTGGCCTTAATTTCTGTTTCAAATCCACGACTCAACATCCTGGATACTCTAAGCAAATTTTCTCATGATGCTGACCCAGAAGTTTCCTATAACTCCATCTTCGCCATGGGCATGGTGGGCAGTGGTGAGTATCAGTCAGAAAAAGATCATAACCAGTTTAGGGGGAGGTTTGAGGACCTTTTTTTTTCAATACTCCATGATGCTTAACATTTCCAGGTACCAATAATGCCCGCCTGGCTGCGATGCTGCGCCAGTTAGCCCAGTATCATGCCAAGGACCCCAACAACCTCTTCATGGTGCGCTTGGCACAGGTAACGAATAGAATTGTTTTCCTTAGAGTTTGCTAAGGGACATATCTCTGGGGATGGAAGGGAGACATGTAGTGACATGAAGGGGACCTTGAGTTCAGTCTGGAAGGGAGGATGTGAGTGAGTTGGATTTCCGTGTAACTAAGTTAGTTGATGTCTTTTCAGATGTGACTCTTCACCTCTACTTTCTGTATTTTTCAGGGCCTGACACATTTAGGGAAGGGCACACTCACTCTCTGCCCCTACCACAGTGACCGGCAGCTTATGAGTCAAGTGGCTGTGGCTGGGCTGCTCACTGTGCTTGTCTCTTTCCTGGATGTCCGCAACAGTGAGTTCCTGTCAGGAATCTTATATGGTGGCACATGGTGCCCTGTCTCCATCCCTACCAGGGCCATCTTGATCATTTATGAGCAAGGCTTTGAGTTAGCTCTGTACCACTAAAAGTTTTTAGGGCCTGTGATGGACCTCATGAAACTTTTATCTCCCACATTTCTTTTTTTTAAATCCTCACTCGAAGGTTTTTAAAATGTATATATTTTTATTGATTTCAGAGAAGAAGGGAGAGGGAGAGAAACTTCAACAATGAGAGAAAATTATTGATCGGCTGCCTCCTGCACGCCCCCACTGGGGGTTGAGCCTACAACCCAGGCATGTGCCCTGACTGAGAATCGAACTGTAACCTCCTGGCTCATAGGTAAAATGCTCAACCACTGAGCCACGCTGGCCGGGCACCCAAGGATTTATATATATATATATATTTTTTTTTTTTAATTGATTTTTTACAGAGAGGAAGGGAGAGGGATAGAGAGTTCGAAACATTGATGAGAGAGAAACATCGATCAGCTGCCTCCTGCACACCCCCTACTGGGGATGTGCCCGCAACCAAGGTACATGCCCTTGACTGGAATTGAACCTGGGACCCTTCAGTCCACAGGCCGACGTTCTATCCACTGAGTCAAACCGGTTAGGGCAAGGATATTTTTTCCCATTGATTTTCAGAGAGAGAGGGGATGGTGGGGGAGAGAGAGCCACATTGATTGGTTGTCTCCCACATTTGCCCCTGCTGAGGCTGGGGAACCTGCAACCAAGGTACGTGCCCTTGACCGGGAATCAAACTCGCAACCCTTCCATCCAAGGTCCAATGCTGTAACTACTGAGCACCGGTCAGGGCATATCTAGCATACTTTTGATCTGGCCCAAATATATTTTCTTTAGAGAAAGGAGAACTGAGTCCAATTTCTGCTCCTGCGTGCCTGGGGAAAGTGATTATCAAGTTTGAGGGCTGTTAGCAAGTAAGGTGGGGACATCTCTGGTTTATAGTAGGTTATATGAGGAGAGGAATGTGGGTTCAGCTATATAACAGGGGTTAAAGAGGGCTGGAATGGGGTCCCTAGATTCAGATCAGGCTTGTCCTAATGTCTCTAACTATGTTTGTCATGTGTTCTTCCCTCAGTCATCCTAGGCAAATCTCACTATGTATTGTATGGGCTGGTGGCTGCCATGCAGCCCCGAATGCTGGTTACATTTGATGAGGAGTTGCGACCATTGCCAGTGTCTGTCCGTGTGGGCCAGGTGAGGGGTTAAGTGGAAGGGAGGGCTCAGACTGTATTCTAGAACTTTGAGAATGCACATGTACCTGCTTCTCTGAAACTGGTATGGGCTCTGGGTTGTTGCTGCATTGCTATCCGGGGTCCCTTCATCTCAATTTTCTCACCCTACAGGCAGTGGATGTGGTGGGCCAGGCTGGCAAGCCTAAGGCCATCACAGGGTTCCAGACACACACAACCCCAGTGTTGTTGGCCCATGGGGAGCGGGCAGAATTGGCCACTGAGGAATATCTTCCTGTTACCCCCATTCTGGAAGGTTTCGTTATCCTTCGGAAGAACCCCAACTATGACCTCTAAGTGGCCACCAAAGGCTCTGAGCTGCAGCTGATATGTTAGTGGGCCATGCTCCCTTATGCCAGAGGTGGACACTGCTCCAGACCTTTGGTGGAGTTGTTACCTCCTGTTCTTTTGTTACTGAGTGAGATCACTTTGTTGAATAAAGACCTTTATCCCCAAGGTCCCTCTCTGTGTGTTTTCTGGGGTATTGTGGACAGAGGCCAGAATGGGGTGGGGAGTAGATGTGAGCCAGTATTGTTTGCAGCAACTCTGAGCCTTGGCTAGCAGGGAGGCTGCCCTGAATGGAAAGAACTAAACCCTTTCTCCTTCTCTCTTTCCTAATCATCTTAAGACAGTGGTTCATCTTCAAATCCTTGAGATGCTGATAAATGTAAATCTTCTTTTTAGGAGATGCATATACACAAATTTTTATACAAACTCTTACAAATAACTTTGTGAGGGCTTTGTGGACCCATATACCTCCTACCCCAACCCTGTCAAGGCACACCCATCTCAAGCCCGTTATTCCCTGACTGGACTAAACTAAGGATTCCTGCTCTAAGAGGCAGCAGAATTAGCCCCACTCTTTATAATTTGACTTCTGTGTTGATGTATGAAAAGGACATCTTTAGCTCCTATGACCCTCTGTCACTCTTGGGAGGCTGCTGTTTGAGAAATTTGATCATGTTAACATCTATTGGGCTGTCCTTTCAGAATCAGTATAAGAAACTTGACCCTGACCTTCCCTTGATGTAGCAATGGGAAAGAGAAATGGCCTCCTTCCTGGAATATAATCACTCGATCTGCAGTATTTCTTCCTTGTGGGGCTGGTATAGCTGCACTGACTATTGGGGCCTGGGCCTCTGTGGATGCAGTAGAGAACATGTGGTCTTGGCAGTAATTGCTAGCATTTTACCCAATACTTACTATGAGATTAACCTCTGAACAGTGACTGGCACTTCATAGGTCTATAAATGTTAAAAGAATAATTCTACATACTTCTGAGACCTCACAACAACTTTGAGAGAGGTATTATCCCTGTATTTTGGTGAGGAATGTAATGTGGAGATTCAATAACTTACTCAAGGTCATATAGTAAGTGGTGGAGCCAGGATTGGAATCTAAATCTATCTGACTCCAAAACCTGTGCCTGTAAATTCATTATATTAATCTGTCCATGTAGCTTTGGAGACTTGTGGACCCCATTGTAGTCCAAGCTCTTGGCTAGCTGGAGAAGCAGCAACTTTGGATTGAGTGTCTCCATTGTCTTCTCTGCTTTCATTTGGCAGCCTGTATAAAACCTGTATAAAAGGTTAAAGCACTGACCTTGGGAGAGCAAACCTGTCAAACCCCTTTCATGAGACCTGTTGTAGTTTTGAGAAAATCAGCATGTCTCATGAGCCTCTGTTATCTGTATAAGGGGGATATAGTAATTGCCTTACCTGATATCCAATGGTGATGATGTTAAAATAAATTAGAAACTGAAAACAAAAGGATAATTGGAGTAGGAAAGTTTCATGGTGGCTCTTAATCTTTTCACATTCAATTGTTCATTCAGCAAAAAATAATGGAGCCTTATTCTGCATTAGTTATTCTAGTTTGTGGGAATGCAAAAATTGAAAAAAAACTTATCAAAAAGCTTATGTAATGGAAAGAAAACAATTGTGATCAATATTGTACTAGGCGAACAAGTTACCCTGATATCATTCAAATGGGGCCTAAGTGCCTGGATAAGAGGGATTTGAGGAAACAATTGGAAGAAGGTGAGTTTGTCCAGAGGTAAAGAGGGTAGGATATAGCTAAAGGAGTAACAAAAGCCGAGAGGTGGAAAAGCTATTTGTTTTCAGAAACCATGGATAAGTGAGTGGAGCCAGGGAAAGTGTGGTTGGAGGTAGTTCTAAGCCTTCTCTGATCAGGTTTAGAAGAGCTTTGCTGTGCTAAGAAATTGACAATATCTCAATCACTGAATAAGAGCAGGAAAGTGACATGATCAGCTAGCTATCTGGGTGGGAAAGTGCAACATGGAGGCTCAGAGACCACGCAAGTGAAATGAATGCCTAAATTGGGGCAGTAAAAATGGGGAGATAGGGAAGAGCTGAAGAAAGATTTATTTATTTATTTATTTATTTATTAAAATATATTTTATTGATTTTTTACAGAGAGGAAGAAAGAGGGATAGAGAGTTAGAAACATTGATGATAGAGAAACATCGATCAGCTGCCTCTTGCACAACCCCTACTGGGGATGTGCCTGCAACCAAGGTACATGCCCTTGACTGGAATCGAACCTGGGACCTTTCAGTCCACAGGCCGACGCTCTATCCACTGAGCCAAACCAGTTTCGGCTGAAGAAAGATTTTTTTTTAAAATGCCTTTATTGATTTTAGAGAGAAAGGAAGGGAGAGGGAGAAATAGAAACATGCCTCCTGCATGCACCCTACTGAGGATTTAGTCCACAACCTGGCATGTGTCCTGACCCTAAATTGAACTGGCGACCTCTTGGTGCATGGGACAATGCTCAACCAACTGAGCCACACCAGCCAGGCAAAGAAAGATTTTTTAAAAGAAAATCAAGCCGAAACCGGTTTGGCTCAGTGGAAAGAGCGTCGGCCTGCGGACTGAAGGGTCCTGGGTTCGATTCCGGTCAGGGGCATGTGCCTTGGTTGCGGGCGCATCCCCAGTGGGGGGTGTGCAGAGGGCAGCTGATCGATGTTTCTCTCTCATCAATGTTTCTAGCTCTCTATCCCTCTCTCTTCCTCTCTGTGAAAAATCAATAAAATATATTTAAAAAAAGAAAAAAAAGAAAATCAAGACTGGATTTTGATCCAAACACCAGTAGGACCTGGTATCTGATTGGATGTAGTATGTGGATGGGAAGGAATGTAGGATGAATCCCAGATTTTTTTAAAAATAATATATATTTCTTTATTGATTTCAGAGAATAAGGAAGAGGGAGAGAGAGAGAGAAGCATCAATGATAAGAGAGAATCATTGATCGACTGCCTCCTGCACACCCCCTACTGGGGATTGAGCCCACAACCCGGGCATGTGCCCTTGGCCAGAATCAAACCTTGGCCGAAGCCCTATCCACTGAGCAAACTGTCTAGGGCAAATCCCAGATTTTTTGGTTGGGCAGTGTTTAATACAATACATGAACAACAACATGTTTAGGGGCGAGGTGGAGGACTCTATTGAGTAGGGAAAGATGACAAATTTCTCTCTGGGCATACACAATTTGAGATGCCTGTGGGATGATTAAGTTAATAGATCTTTTAAAAAATATACTTTTATTGATTTCAGAGAGGAAGGGAGAAGGAGAGATAGAAACATCAATGATGAGAGAGAATATTGATGTACTGCCTCCTGCACGTTCCCTACTGGGGATTAAGCCTGCAACTTGGGCATGTGCCCTTGGCTGGAATTGAACCTGGGACCCTTTAGTCCACAGGCCAATTATCCACTGAGCCAAACCAGCTAGGGCAGGTGAATATATCTTAGAGTTGCAGTTTGATTCCCGGTTGGGGCGAGTGCCTGGATTTCGGGCTCGAGCATTTATGTTTCTATTTCCCTTTCTCTTCCTCTCTGAAATCAATATGTATATATATACGTGTGTGTGTGTGTGTGTGTGTGTGTGTATGATCTCTTTTAGGTAGAATCTTGTTCTGACTGGAGTTTGAGTGGATTCTAAGGTAGGAATGGATTACATGTAGGTAGTAACTGATTTTTTAAATTGAATCTTTATTGTTGAAAGTATTACATATGTTCCCTTTTCCCCCCTTCTAGCATGCCCTTGCCCCAGGCCTTCACCATCCTGTTGTCTGTGTCCTTAGGTTATGCATACAAATTCTTTGGTTGATCACTTCCCACCCACCCACCCTCTCCTGCCTTCCCTCTGAGATTCCACAGTCTGTTCTATGTTGTTGTTAATCTTCACTTGAGGATATTTGTTGTTGTTGTTGTTGATGTTAATCCTCACCCGAGGATATTTTTTCCATTGATTTTTTTTTTTAAAGAGAGAGTGGATGGGAGGGGGAGAGACACAGAGAGAAACATCAATGTGAGAGAGAAGCATTGATCGGGTTGTCTCCCATTCGTGCCCTGACCAAGAATCGAACCTGAAATCTTTTGGTGTCTAGGATGACACTCCAACCAACTGAGCCACGCCACCGGGGCTGATTTCCTTAGTTTGCTCAGGGAGAAAGAGAAATGAAAGAGTAGAGTAGGGAGCCCTATGTGATTAAGTCACAGCACTTAAATCAATGAATACTCTAGATCTAGATTGACATTTTCATTTTCACTGTAGTTCCTCTTCTATGTATCTATTTTGCTCTCCCACCTTTGGAGCTTCAGTTCCTCATATACAATGGGAATGATAATACAATCCATTCTGTAGGAAATTGTGAGGATTGAGGTCACATAAGTCATACATATTAAGTGGCCAGTTCATCATTTGGTGCTGAGTTATTTTTTCTTCTTAGATAATGTGTATACACAAGGAGAAGGGAGTGAACAAAAACCTATGCACTGTTTTAAGCACTTTTTAAAAAATATATTTTTAGTGATTTCAGAGAGGAAGGGAGAGGGAGAGTGAGATAGAAACATCAAAGAGAGAGAACCATTGATCAGCTGCCTCTTTGCATGCCCCACACTGGGGATTGAGCCCAACCCTGCCTGACCCAGAATCAAACCATGACCTCCTGGTTCATAGGTTGATGAACAACAACTGAGCCATGCAGACTGGGTTTAAGCACTTTCACATGAATTAACTCCTTTAATCCTCACAATCCACATTATCATTGTGAGATTAAAAGCACGGCAGTTAAAAGCTTAGACTTGATCCAGACTGCCTGGTTTCAAATCTTACCATTTTATAACTGTACTAGAGGCCTGGTGCATGAAATTCCTGCACGGGTAGCGCCCCTAGGCCTGGCCAGGGATCAGGGCCAATTGGGGCCTTCGGGCTGCCCGACAGGGCCTTCCTTCATTTTGTGCTGCCCCTTGGTGGTCAATACATGTCATAGCGAGTGATCGAACTCCCGGTCTCCTGGTTGAACTCCGAGGGGATAATTTGCATATTAGGCTTCCATATATATATATACTAGAGGCCCAGTGCATAATTGAATCATGCACGTGTAGGGTCCCCTACACGCTTTCGCTTTTCGCGGTGGAGCTGGGTGCCTGTCCGCTGGTGCACCAGGCCTTTCAGAAGCCTCCGGCTCCGAGGAGGCTTCTGAAAGGCCTGGTGCCAGAGCAGACAGGCACCCAGCTCCCACACTTGATGGTCCGCGGCCGCTGAGGGGGGCTACCCTGCTGTTGAGAGGCGCAGGGGGCGGGACTCCCGCCCCCAGTGTCTCTCAACGGCCGCTGAGGGGGGCTGCTGCGGACACCTGGCTACCCTGCCGTTCAGAGGCGCAGCTGGGTGTCCACGGCAGGCCCCCTCAGCGGCCGTGGATCTGGCCGTTGAGAGGCACAGGGGGCGGGAGTCCCGCCCCCTGCGCCTCTCAACAGCAGGGTAGCCCCACTCAGTGGCAGCGGATCCGTGCCTCTCAATGGCCGGATAGGCCACCCTGAGTCCCGCCCCCCAGCCTCCTGCCACCCAATCGTGGGCGTAGCGGAGTGATGGTAATTTACATGTTACTCTATTATTAGATAGGATATATATATATATATATATATATATATATATATATATATATATATGATTAAGTAGGTATATTGTCAGGTATTAAGTAGGAGAATTTGGATTAAAACCCAGGCTACCTACCTGACTCCTGGTATGTGGATTTGGCTTTAGTATGGTCCCTTCTGGGGTCTCAATTCTTTTGACTACTGGGCAGTCGTTTTGAGATTACTTCTTCCATCATTCTGAATTTTCCATGATTGATTTTTACTCTCTGACAGTGGCTGAACTTTGTGAAAGACACATCCCTTATACTAATTTCATAGTTAGAATGTTTCAATTCTTTTAACATAGCACTCAGTTTATATATTTTTAAATTATTTAGATAGACTTTTTAGAGAGAGGAAGGGGGAGAGAGAGCAAGACAGAGACACAGACATTGATTTGTTGTTCCCCCTATTTTCTCATTCATTGGTTGATTCTTTTTTAAAAAATTTTAAAATATTAACTTATCTTTATTTTCTAAAGTTTTTAAATGAACATACATTACTAATGTAAAAAACAGTTTCTAAAACATTGGTTGATTCTTCTATGTGCCCTGACCAGATCAAACCCACAACCTTGGTGTATCCAGACCACGCTCTAACCAACTGAGATACCCAGCCAGGGCATAACACTCAGTTTAATGGGTCTGTTAATGAACTAACCTACATCATTTCCAAAGGCTGTATAGTTCATATTTCTTTTTGTATTTTTATAGAATATTTTACATTCTATTTGTACCATGACTTACTTAGGCAATACTGAGTCTTTGATTTCAATATTCTCGACCCCTAGCTAGCACTTCACCTAGCACTTAGTGTGCACTCAGTAAACGCTGGCTCCAAGTATGAATGAACTAAAGGACTGCGGAACACAGCCTCAGAGTTGGAGGGTCTGTCTGGAGTTCTAAAGTTCGGGAGGGGACACGGGGGCGGGCCGTGGCTGTCACATGACGAGGCGGAGCAAATCCCATGTGCTCCGCGGCGCCGGGCGCGGCTCCGCCCTCCGCGCCGGTCACGTGGGGGCGCCGGCTGCGCCTGCGGAGAAGCGGTGGCCGCCGAGCGGGATCTGTGCGGGGAGCCGGAAATGGTTGTGGACTACGTCTGTGCGGCTGCGTGGGGCTCGGCCGCGCGGACTGAAGGAGACTGAAGGTAAAGCCGCCATGTCCGGGCCCGACCCGGCCCCCCCACCCCCTCCCCCCGCATCCGCCGCCATCCGGGCCGGGACCGGCCACCCTGTGCCGCCGCCCCGGCGCCCTGGCTCCGCGGCTCAAGCCCAGGCCCCCGCCCGCCAGGGCCCGATCCCCGGCCCACGTGTGCCCGGCCTGGCCCGGCCCGGCGGCTGGGTGGGGGTGGGGAAGCGCGGGGCCAGAATATGCGGTCCCTGCGGCCTGGGAGGGCGCCGGGTTCACCGGCCACGAAGTCCCGCCGCGGTCTGACCCGAGGAGGCCCCGCCGGCGCAGGCACCGCGGCTCCCGGCCCGCCGCCCCCTCCCCCCTTTGCGGCCCGGCCGCCGGGAAGTGACACGTTGTTCTTTGGCACTGGTCGGCTCTGCGCAGGGAGGGCGCAGGGGAGGGAGGCGACGGCGGTGGGCAGGGAGGAGCCCCCGGCCCCGCCCGCCCGCCCTCCAGGCCGACCCTCGCTTGAAACCGGCTCCTCTTCGGCCGCCGCCCGCCTGGCCTTTTACTGCCCGACTCCCGCCCTTCCTGGCTTCCACTCCTGGGCGGCGGCAGGCTTCGCCTCGGGCCCCGCGCGGGTGCCCCCGTGGCCACCCGCGGCAGGCGTGCCTTGTGTGCCCCTGGGCCAGGCCCGGAACCCGGTGTCCCCAGGTGGGGGGTGGGGACACCACGGCCGAAGCTGCTAGCTCCGTTTATGATCCGGGAGCCTGGTGCCAGCGAGACCTGGAATTTCCGGTCTGGTTGGTCTTGGGCCCCGCGGAGCCAGGTTGATACCCCTCACCTCCCAACCCCAGGCCCTCGGATGCCCAGAACCTGTAGGCCGCACCGTGGACTTATTCTTAACCGAGGGGGTGAGTGAGGGTGCTGTTTCAGCAGGTCAGGGGGGTGGTTGGAGGTGATGCGGGTTGACAACGTGTTGGTGGGGGCATAAGCTGTATCTTGTCTGCTCCTTCACCCCCTTGGCGTCTCAGGGGCTCAGTGTGGGACCTAGCCCTTTTCTCACCCCTCCCCCACTCCATTTGCCTTAAGCCTGGGTCCCTTCCCCTTTCCGAGCTCCACTCTTTCCCAACAGGTGTTGGGGGGACCCTGATGTGGACCAAATGAAATGAACAAAGCTCCACAGCCCACAGGCCCCCCACCCGCCCCATCCCCTGGACTCCCACAGGTAATTAGGAAGGAATTAGCAGAGACTGGGGTGGGGGTGGGGGAGATCAGGCAGCCGGTCAGGAACAGGTTCCAACCCTCTGGATTTTCCCACCCCCATCTGTGTCAGGGCAAAGTGCAGTTTTCTGCTGCCAATTTGAGACAGGGCTCCTGGCTGTTCCCAGGGGCTGTCATGGAGAGGGGGTATGTGGACTGCTGAGGCTCTTGCCCCAGATCTGCTCCCCTTACTTCACCAGCTTGGGTTTCTGCCCCACCCGGGTTTCCCCTCTTGCTGAACTCTGGTCTCCCCCTTCAGCCAGCGTTTCCCCCGGGGCAGACAGCACCGGTGGTGTTCAGTACGCCACAAGCGACACAAATGAACACGCCTTCTCAGCCCCGTCAGGTGAGGGGCTGTGGGGATGGGAATAGGGGGCCTGGGTGGGAGCTGTGGAAAGCTTAAGCCAGCTTGGGCCTGGATGGAAACTATGGAGGCCCTGTACCTGCCCCAATTTCCTGACAGTTGCTCTGTGTTCTTTCATGCGACTCTGCACTTTGCACTGTTGATTACTTATGGCCCTTTGGGGAGTATGTAGTTGGTGGGGGGTGACATTACTAGGGGTCCTGGTGCCATGAGAATTGGGGGCAGTACTTTGGGCCCTGCTGCCAACTCCTTTCCTATTTCCTCCTTTTACTGGGAGGCTGCCATTGCTCCATTCCCCTTCCCTTCTTTCTCTTTGGACTGTGGCAAGATAAACACTCCAGCTGCTTCTTGCCTTTCTCTGTTCCCTAAATTCTTCCTCACTAAGTGGGAGGATTCTTGTCCTACTTCCTTCCCCACCTCCCCGCATCACCTTGGGGATAATGCTCTTCTTTCCTGTCCCCATGTGCTCTCAGGGAGGATTCAGGTCTCTGCAGGTAATACCCTTTTGCTAATTCTGGACCTTCTCCTGGTCTCACCCGTATCCTCTGTCCTAGTCCAGGGCTAGACCTAGGGACTGGAGGCTTCAGGGTGGGGACTTATTTGCTGTCTAGGTTTTCAGTCTGCGACTGACTGATGCATGTTAGGGGCTAAATCTTGCACTGTGTACCTGGCAACTGGGCGACCTTTGCATGTTAGTTAGTTCCTCAGTACTTTAGGGTGGAGCAGTGCATGCTGGGAGTATGTTGTCCAAAAAGGCTTTAGTTAGGCATAATGCATCTGGGTGCTAGGAAGCCTCTGCAGAAGGGTAGCCTGGTGGAGGTGACATGAGTATGCATGGCAGTGAGGGAGTGAATACACAGGGTGCGAAGTGTGTACCTCAGTGTAGAGGGCATGTGTAGGTACAAGAGGCCACTTAACCATCATTTGGTGAAGTGGGCCTTGGAAGGATTGGGCCCCATGCTCCATAGCCCTAGTACTTCTCTCCAGATTAGAGACATTGCAGGAGTGGCCCTTCCCAATGTCAACTGCCTTCCTCTCTCTTGACAGCACTTCTACCCTAGCCGGGCCCAGCCCCCGAGCAGTGCAGCTTCCCGAGTGCAGAGTGCAGCCCCCGCCCGCCCTGGCCCAGCTGCCCATGTCTACCCTGCTGGATCCCAAGTAATGATGATCCCTTCCCAGATCTCCTACCCAGCCTCCCAGGGGGCCTACTACATCCCTGGACAGGTGAGGCTGGAGGCTGGGGGCTGGAAGCCACAGAATCTTGTACTCCAACCCTCATCTCCCCAATCCTGACCCTCCAATCCCATCTCTTCTCCATAGGGTAGGACTTCTTTCTGGTCACTGCCCAGAGTTGGCTTGTCCTATCTTTTTTTTTTAATGGCTTGTCCTGTCTTGCCCTACATTCTCTTTGTAGTCTGATATGATACTCAGCTTCCTCAACTCCTTCTCTCCCCCTCCTCCTCTCCCTTCCCCCTCACCAGGGGCGTTCCACATATGTTGTTCCGACACAGCAGTATCCTGTGCAGCCTGGAGCCCCAAGTTTCTATCCGGGTGCAAGCCCTACAGAGTTTGGGACCTATGGTAAGCAGGGGAGGGGGGATCAGGTGAGAGTTGAGTACAAGGGACATCTAAACTCACTAATTCCTAAAACCCTTTCTAGGCTTGTCTCTTGGTCTAAAAATGATAGGGTTAATAGGTTGTAGGGATATGTGTGGGTGGTGGGGAATTTTATCCTATTTCTGAGAGTTGGAGTCCTCTCCACCTCAAGGAATATTGGATCAGGCACCAGTTTGAGGGCCTGTAAGTAAACATTTCCTGTGATACTCATTCCATGGTTTTGGGACCCATGGATTTGGGAGGTTTTTGTAGCTGTTTTTCATTTATATTCTCAGAGAGGATTAGTCTGTTCTTTATGGTAGTGGTTTCCAGAGTTTTTTGATCATCTATCACGAAAAATTTTGATTAGGTACCTCTAATACATGTTATGTTGTTTTTTTTGTAAATTTGCATAATTTAAACAAATAATACTTAGGTTGCTTGTGAAAAACAAGTGGAGATTATGGATGAGATTAAAGAATGTATCCCACTTTGGAGACCATTGCTTTAAGGAATTAATTTTTCCTCATCCTGGGCCTGGTTCATAATTTTACTTTTTATTTCCTTGCTCCTGAGCAAAGGGCTGGAGACTGGAACTGGACTCATGTTGAGTGGATAGGGTTGGCAAATCTCTTTTTCTCATTCCCAGCCAAAGACCTGATTCTGTTTCAGGTTAAGTAGTTGCTGCTCCCTCAGAGTATATGTGTACGTGGTGCCTGGGGTGGGGTACATACAGCATGTTATCAGGTGGAAGAGGAACAGACAGAATTCTGGTGGCTGGTGTGTGATGGGGAACGAGTCCCTGCCTATAAGGGGTGTGTGTGCCGGTGTCAGGAATTCTTGTAAACGCAGCTCAGACTGGTTCCCCAGCTTTGATAGACACCTAATTCCCTTGGGGAGGAGGGTGGGGCAGGGCAAGGGGCCGGCTGTGGGTGATGAGAAGTTCTGGGGTTGGGAGGTACTCAAGCAGGCATTTGTATATGGTTGTGCCCTGACGCTGCCACCATTCTTCCTTTCCGTGTGTCGTCTCCCCCCTCCCCCGCCAAGCTGGCACCTACTACCCAGCCCAGGGTGTGCAGCAGTTTCCCACTGGTGTGGCCCCCGCCCCGGTTTTGATGAACCAGCCACCCCAGATTGCTCCCAAGAGGGAGCGGAAAACGGTGAGTAGCAACAGGGGCTCTAGGACATGTTGGAAAGGGAGAATCAAGGTCAGGCGCGTTGTGGGTCAGGGAGCAGGAAGTTGAGGAAGGAGATCTTCGGTTGAAATGGGCAAAGAATGGGGATCTGTGAAGTGCTCCTGTTTTTTTGTGTGGTGCTAAGATTACTCTAGAAGAAGCTCATGGGAAGACTAAAGTGGCTGGTGGGGAAATTCCTGAGAGACCTGGGTTCTGGGGTCCAAAAGATCCATGTTTGGTTTTAGGTTTCTGGTGGCTTGCTTTAGAAATGGTTAGTTTTCTGTGGCCCCACCCCCACCCCCTAGTCCTGGAAGCTCTTGAGGCCTCCGCCTCTGCTCAATCCTCAAGCCCTGGGCGTGGTGCCCAGAATAGGGTGCCAGGGCTGGGGAAGCCGCTGAGTCACCCTGGCTCCACCCACTGGATCTGGGCCCTGCCCCCAGAGATCAGGCCGACTAGCCACAAGTGAGCCGAATGGGTCCTAGATGGGGGTCCTGGGCCCCAGGGTGTGCAACCACTGCCTTGGGGACTGTTGGGGCAGGGATGAGGGAGGGAGGGGCATTGTGATGTACAGGGCTGCTCTGTGAGGTCAAGGGTCTCAGGGGTGGGGACCAGGCCAGGGACTACAAGAGCAGCCGGATGGGTTGACAGTAGAACTCATAGGGTTTCCGGCACCCGCCCACCTGTTCCCAGTGGGAGGGTGGAGGGTTGGCCTGGAGTCTTAGGTGTGGGGCAGGGTGGAGAGGTGGGCTCCTCCTGCGTTCCACTCATCCTGTAGCTTTTTTTCCTCAGATCCGAATTCGAGATCCAAACCAAGGAGGGAAGGATATCACAGAGGAAATTATGTCTGGGGCCCGAACTGCCTCCACACCCACTCCTCCCCAGGTATTGTCTGCTAAGTAAGACCATGGTTGGGATGGCTATTCTGCCCTGGACTCCCAAGTCCGGTGGTCTTTTCCTTCAACTAAGGGATTTATTTCCCTGCTTCCTGGATTCTAGGCAGAGCTAAAGTAGAAATGGCTCTAGTAAAGAGGGTTGTGGGACTCTTCAAGGCAAAGTTGGTAACACTTTGTGTCCTGCAGACGGGAGTCGGCCTGGAGCCTCAAGCTAATGGGGAGACTCCCCAGGTTGCTGTTGTTGTCCGGCCAGGTGGGTAAGCATGTGGAGCAGAGCTTTTACGGGGAAAAGGAGTGTGACAATTTAAAATGCCAAGGAGGTATAAGAAATAAAACAAAATGCCAAGGAGTTGGGGTGGTGCCTTGAACCAGGTGCCAGAGAAGAATGACTTAAGTTTCAGGTAGTGGATTTTGAGTGGGTTGGGTTTTGGGTGAAAAGGGAAAAGGCTTAGGTGGGAGAAGATTGGGGGAAGGGAACATTAGGTTGGGAATGCCTTGGCTGGGAGGCGGAGGTGGAGGAACAACAGAGAAAGACTTGCCTTTAATTACTCATTCTTCTTCCTGTGGTGCAGATGACCGGTCACAGGGAGCAATCATTGGGGGCCGGCCGGGGCTGCCTGGCACAGAGCATAGCCCTTCAGAATCGCAGCCTTCGTCACCTTCTCCGACCCCATCACCACCCCCAATCTTGGAACCAGGATCTGAGCCTAATCTTGCAGTCCTCTCTATTCCTGGGGACACTATGACAACGGGGATAATACAAATGTCTGTAGAAGAATCAACCCCCATGCCCCGTGAAACTGGGGAGCCATTTTGTGTCTCTCCAGAACCCACTCCCCTCGCTGAACCCATACTGGAAGTAGAAGTGACACTTAGCAAACCAATTCCGGAATCTGAGTTCTCTTCCAGTCCTCTCCAGGTTTCCATCCCCCTGGCATCTCCCAAGGTGGAAATTCTTCCTGAGCCTAATGGCACGGTCACATCCGAGGATCTAGAACCAGAGCTAGAGTCCTCAAACCCAGAACTTGCCCCTTTCCTTCCTCCCGCTTGTCCCTCTGAATCCCCCACGCCTATTGCTCCAACTGCCCAACCTGAGGAACTGCTCAATGGAGCCCCCTCACCACCAGCTGTGGACGTGAGCCCAGTCAGTGAGCCAAAGGAGCAGGCCAAGGAGGGTACAGCACCAGTGCTTCCCCGCACCATCCTCTCTGCCACTCCAGCTGTGGCTCCTCCGGTGACTTCCCCTGCTCCAGAGGAGGAAATGGAGGAGGAGGAGGAGGAGGAGGAGGAGGAAGAAGGAGAAGCTGAGAGTGAGAAGGGAGGAGAGGAACTGCTTCCACCAGAGAGTACTCCTGTTCCAGCTCACCTGTCCCAGAATTTGGAGGCAGCAGCAGCCAACCAAGGTAAGATGTGGCTGGAGGGTGTGGTTCTTTCTATTTATTGATCTCCCATTTGTGCTATTATGTCTGGGTCAGAAGCTCTGTGATGGAAACTAAGAACTAGATTAAGGAATTTTAAGAGAGGGTGTGATGGAAAGAGGAAATGTTACATAGTGACTGCTTTTTCCCCTTAGGGGTTAGGGGCACTTCTTAAGTTATTCCCATTCCTTTTTTCCTCCCCTGTCCTAAATATAGTGGCAGTATCTGTGCCAAAGAGGAGACGGAAAATTAAGGAGCTCAATAAGAAGGAAGCTGTAGGAGACCTTCTAGATGCCTTCAAGGAGGTAAGGAAGCAGATAGTAGCAGAGGGCAGAGTTTGGGTATGGAATGGTGGCTGAATTGCAACCAAACGAAATGTCCCCACGGTTGCAGGCGAACCCAGGAGTACCGGAGGTGGAAAATCAGCCTTCTGTAGGCAACAACCCCTGTCCAGAGCCTGAGAGCAGTAGTGTGCCCCCGCGACCTGAGGAACCAGATGAGACCTGGGACTCAAAGGAAGACAAAATCCACAATGCTGAGAATATCCAACCTGGGGAACAGAAGTATGAATATAAGTCAGGTATGTTGAAGGAAGGGTTCAGAGGGCTGAGTACTCTTATCAGGACCCCAGGAGGCAGTATGGTTGGTTCATCTGTCTTCCTTACAGATCAGTGGAAGCCTCTAAACCTTGAGGAGAAAAAGCGTTATGACCGTGAGTTCCTGCTTGGCTTTCAGTTCATCTTTGCCAGTATGCAGAAGCCGGAGGGACTGCCTCATATCAGTGATGTGGTATTGGATAAGGTTGGTGGGCTTGAGGGGAAGCTAAGTTTGTACTGACTGGCTGGCTGGATGGGGAGGAGCCCAAGGTCCGGAAAGAGCAGTCAGTGGTCCTAGCCTGTTTCTGATACCTTCTCTGTTCTTTTCACAGGCCAATAAAACACCACTGCGGCCACTGGATCCTGCTAGACTTCAAGGCATAAATTGTGGCCCAGACTTTACTCCATCCTTTGCCAACCTTGGCCGACCAACCCTCAGCAATCGTGGGCCCCCAAGGGGTGGGCCAGGTGGGGAGCTGCCCCGAGGGCCGGTGAGTGGGACTGGCTAGCGGGATAGATGGGCAAGGGGAGTGGGATGTGTGGCCCTCTGTATCTCATTGGGGAATTAGAAGTTTTCCCTGAAGATGTGTGGTAGTCGTGTCAGGTTGTGCTGACTACTGCATCTTCTCTTGTCCTTCCCCCTTGCTTAGCAGGCTGGTCTGGGACCCCGGCGCTCTCAGCAGGGCCCCCGAAAGGAGCCGCGCAAGATCATTGCTACAGTGTTGATGACTGAAGATATAAAACTGAACAAAGCAGAGAAGGCCTGGAAACCCAGCAGCAAGCGGACAGCAGCTGATAAGGACCGAGGGGAAGAGGATGCTGATGGCAGCAAAACCCAGGTACTGGCAAGTCCCTTGTTTAGTCTCTGTTCTTTCTCTTCAGTTTGCTGAGCCAACTTTGCCTATTTTGCTTCTGTCCATCCTATCCCTAGCCTCTTCCATTCTCATACCCTTTTCCATCCCTCCCAGTGGCCCCTGTTCTGAGAACCTCACTGGATCCTATTCCCTCTCCCCACCAGGACCTGTTCCGCAGGGTGCGCTCCATTCTGAATAAGCTGACACCCCAGATGTTCCAGCAGTTGATGAAGCAGGTGACGCAGCTGGCCATCGACACCGAGGAACGCCTGAAAGGGGTCATTGACCTCATTTTTGAGAAGGCCATTTCAGAGCCCAACTTCTCTGTGGCCTATGCCAACATGTGTCGCTGCCTCATGGCGGTTAGTTTCCACTATTTTCTAAATCTTGGGGTCTGGCCTCCCATTTCTTGAGTCCAGCTTCTTGGTTCTCCTCCAGTCTGTGCTGTTGATGGCAGCTAAGAGGAGGCAGAGCCGGAGCTAAAGGTCTTCCTGGCTTTTAGGTAAAGACTCTGAGGGTCTTCCCTGCCCTGGACTAATCTGAATGTGACCATCTCTTTGACATACAGCTGAAAGTGCCCACTACAGAAAAGCCAACAGTGACTGTAAACTTTCGAAAACTGTTGTTGAATCGATGTCAGAAGGAGTTTGAAAAAGACAAAGATGATGATGAAGTTTTTGAGAAGAAGCAAAAAGAGATGGATGAAGCTGCTACGGTGAGAGAAAACTAACCAATTCCACTGCTTATCCAGAAGCTACTTAGCTGTAGAATTGGGGGTGAGGGTAGTGGTATGGGGTTTCTCTGCCTGAGGACATGAGTGCTTGTTGCTGGGTATAGAAATCCAGATGTTGGAGGAGAGGGTTTTAGCCCTGTGGCTGGGTATCTTTTTGATGTGTTTCCTGTCTCACGACTGCCAGGCAGAGGAACGGGGACGCCTGAAGGAAGAGCTGGAAGAGGCTCGAGATATAGCCCGGCGGCGCTCTTTAGGGAATATCAAGTTTATTGGGGAGTTGTTCAAGCTGAAGATGTTAACAGAGGCAATAATGCACGACTGTGTAGTTAAACTGCTTAAGAACCACGATGAAGAGTCCCTTGAATGCCTTTGCCGTCTGCTCACTACCATTGGCAAAGACCTAGACTTTGAAAAAGCCAAGGTAGGGGTCCTGGGATGTGGAAGGGGACAAGCTGAAATACGTGGGGCCTACTGTCCACTGGTAAACTCCCTGTTGGGCTGTCATGTCTGGGCCACTGAACCACAGTGATGGAGCTGAGGGCCTGCAGCTGGAGGTGAAGAATTAGAAGTTCCTGGCCTGACCTCTTTGCTGCTTCTCCCTAGCCCCGAATGGATCAGTATTTCAACCAGATGGAAAAAATCATCAAGGAAAAGAAGACTTCATCCCGAATCCGCTTTATGCTGCAAGACGTGCTGGATCTGCGACGGGTGTGTGTCCTTGCCTTCCCACTACTAATCTGCTGCCTCTGACCCGATAGCCCCCAGTTGTGCCTGCTTTGTCTGGCCTCTCTGATGTAATTATCTTGTGGTTGGCTTCATGTCCCCACAGAGCAATTGGGTGCCACGCCGAGGGGATCAGGGTCCCAAGACCATTGACCAGATCCATAAGGAGGCGGAGATGGAGGAGCATCGGGAGCACATAAAAGTGCAGCAGCTAATGGCCAAGGGCAGCGATAAGCGCCGGGGTGGCCCTCCCGGCCCACCTATCAGTGAGTTTGAGGCTACAATTGAGGAGGGGCAATATGAGGGGTTGTGCTTTCCACTGATGACTTCTTGTTAGTGCCACGTGTCTGGGCCACTGATACCCCATGATGGAACTGAGGATCTGAGGAAGCGAGGCTGGGGTCAGCCCAAGTGGACAGGGCTGTTAGGCTTTACTCACTGTTTCAGTATGCTCTCCTTTTTGTCCCAGGCCGTGGCCTTCCACTTGTAGATGATGGTGGTGGCTGGAACACAGTCCCCATCAGTAAGGGCAGTCGCCCTATTGACACCTCACGACTCACCAAGATCACGAAGGTAGGTGTGTGTGTGTTGGAGGGCGTAATGTTTGTGATAGGAGGATACTGAGGGATCAAAGTAAGGCATTAAACACCATTTGGGTCTCCTGCCCTCATTCTCTGAGGTTGGGAAAGTGACAGCTAAAATTTTCCTCTTAGATTAACTGGTTAGATTACTAGAGACAGGACTGCCAACCCTAAGACGTGTGATCACATTGGTCTGGGCCACTCTGTGGTCAGCACACTGACAAACACACCAAATTAGGTAGGTCCATTCCCTGTTCTGTACATCCCCCAGGCTAAAAATGGTTTTTACTGGTAGGAAAAAGTAAATGTTATTATGTGATGTGAAATTATGTAAAATTTACATTTCATTGTTCTTAGTTTTATTGGAACTCAACCACACTCATTCCCATTATCCTCTGTGAGTGCTCTTGTGTGACAGCGGCATTGTTGAGTAGTTGAATAGAGACTGTGTGGCTGCAAAGCCTCAAATATTTACTATTTGGCCCTTTACAGGAAAAGCTTCCCTGGCCCCTGGTCTGGGCTGTTGGTGGCTGTGTGGCTGGGGGCTTTGGCCAGGTCAGACCCATGACTCTTCACCCCCTTTCCTTCCTCAGCCTGGCTCCATCGATTCTAACAACCAGCTCTTTGCACCTGGAGGGCGATTGAGCTGGGGCAAGGGCAGCAGTGGAGGCTCAGGAGCCAAGCCCTCTGACGCAGGTAGGGAGGCCACTGTAAAGAGCTGGGTGATTAGTCATGAGCTCTCTTGGGTAGAGCCTTGTCTGCATGGGAGGCTTGTCTCCTTGCCTGTCTGTGGGGCTTTCAGTACAGAGTGGTTAGGTAATGCAGGAGCCGTGTACCACTTGGTGGGACTAGGGACTGAAATGCTTTAGTGTTGGGGCTAGGACCAAGTGTCCCAAACTGGCAAGTAGGTGATAGGATGTAAGAAAATGTATTTTAATTTTCATTTACTGCCTCCCCAGCATCAGAAGCTGCTCGTCCAGCTACTAGTACCTTGAATCGCTTCTCAGCCCTTCAACAAGCAGCACCTACTGAAAGCACAGAAAACAGACGTGTGGCCCAGAGGTGAAGTTTCCTAGGTCTCTGTTTTTCACACACATGGAGGATACCATGATTGGGTTTGGGTTGTTGCCATAGGATTCCTCACACACAACTGTAATGCTGAGCATGGGGCATTTTCCTGATGCCAAGAACAAGGCCTGATGGTTGCTCAGCATGTTGGGTAAGGGAGCGAATGCCTGGGCAGTACAGGTGAGAGACCGTGTGCTTGTCTTTCTTCCAGGAGTAGCTTGAGCCGAGAACGAGGTGAGAAAGCTGGGGACCGGGGAGACCGCTTAGAGCGGAGTGAGCGGGGAGGTGATCGTGGGGACCGGCTAGATCGCTCTCGGACACCTGGCACCAAGCGGAGCTTCAGCAAGGAAGTGGAGGAACGGAGTAGAGAGCGGCCTTCCCAGCCAGAGGGGCTGCGCAAGGCAGCTAGCCTCTCGGAGGAACGGGACCGCGGGCGGGATGCTGGTAAGGGGTTGAGAGAGGAAGGGGAGGAATGGTGTGGGCTAGTTTGGGACTAATCAGTCCCTAGATAGTCTTCAGAGCTGCAGTTTGCTGGAAAGACTGGAACTGAAGAGTCTCTGATCTGTTTTGTACCCCCTCAGGGAAGCGAGAAGCCACCTTGCCTCCTGTGAGTCCCCCTAAGGCTGCACTATCAGAAGAGGAGCTTGAGAAGAAATCCAAGGCCATCATTGAGGAATACCTCCATCTCAATGACATGAAGGTTGGTAGTGGGAGGGATCTGAGTGATGGTAGAGTGGGCAGAGACTGTGCTGCCTGGTATACATTGTAGGGTCTGGACCAGATTCTGACTGCTCTCTTCCTCCTGTACCCTGTGCCCCCTGCAGGAGGCAGTGCAGTGTGTGCAGGAGCTGGCCTCACCCTCCCTGCTTTTCATCTTTGTGCGGCATGGCATCGAGTCCACACTGGAGCGCAGTGCCATTGCTCGTGAACATATGGGACGGCTGCTGCACCAGCTGCTCTGTGCTGGGCACCTCTCCACTGCTCAGTACTATCAAGGGTATGACCGACTTCTTTGACCCTCCCACTTTTACAAAACCACAAATTTCCTTCCTTTTTAGGACCTGTGGAACCTTGAGGAAGAATGTAGGTTCCTCAACCACCCTGGTCAACATTATTTTTGTCAGGGGTGTAGGGGGTTGAGCCATCTAAGGACAAGAAGGTGTCCTTAGCTTGAGCTAATTGCCCCATGTTTATGAAATATTCCTGATGGGCTCCATGTTTAATTCTTTAGTCATGCCTTGTTACCCCAAAAGGAGGGTGGACACCTGGCTCCTCTTTCCTAGAATGCCCTAACTTTGAATTCCCTTTTCAGGCTGTTTGAAATCCTAGAATTGGCTGAAGATATGGAAATTGACATCCCCCATGTGTGGCTCTACCTAGCAGAACTGGTAACGCCAATTCTGCAGGACGGTGGAGTACCCATGGGGGAGCTATTCAGGTGAGCTCCCTTAGCTGGAATTCAGGAGAGGTAGAAAGGGGGGGATGAGGACGGAGGGGTGTTTGGCTAAGATGCCTGGGTTTAGGGAGGGGTGGGGTAGTATGTTGAGGGCTTAACAAAAACAACTGAATTTTCTTATAGGGAGATTACAAAACCTCTGAGGCCCCTGGGCAAAGCTGCTTCCCTGTTGCTGGAGATCCTGGGGCTCCTATGCAAAAGCATGGTGAGTGAGAGCCTTTCAGGGATGGTGTGTTCAGGATTTCTTCCCACTGTGCTGTTTGGGCTATTTGGGGTGACACTGAAGCCTCTCCTGGTCCTGTGGTGGGATGGGGTTAATGGGGATGGATGGTAATGCTGTGTTAGTATCTGAGAGAGGCTGGTACTCCCTCAGACCAGTTCCTCTTAGAGTTCTGGCCAAGTCTGAAGAATGAGAATCTAAGACCCTAGACCAGTGGTCGGCAAACTCATTAGTCATCAGAGCCAAATATCAACAGTACAACGATTGAAATTTCTTTTGAGAGCCAAATTTTTTAAACTTAAACTTCTTCTAACGCCACTTCTTCAAAATAGACTCGCCCAGGCCGTGGTATTTTGTGGAAGAGCCACCCTCAAGGGGCCAAAGAGCCGCATATGGCTCGTGAGCTGCAGCCGACCACGGCCCTAGACCCTTGTTTGATTGTTTCATTCGTTCTTTTATTTATTCATTCATTTTGTTTTTTATAAATAATGTTGAAAGTATTATACATGTCCTTTTTTCCCCCGTTGCCCTCCCCATTCATTCATTTTTTAAAAACTAGTGTTTAAAGAAACACAAAAACATTTACTACATAGTAAGCATTGATAATACAGCAATGAATAAAAACAAGTTGGAAGAGGAGAAAAAAAGACGACTTAACAAAAACAACAGTGTGAAGTAAAGCATAAAATAAAGTGGTTGAAATTGAGTGTTTTAAGCACTGTGAAGTTGCAAATGAATGTCTGTTTGATAATCATGACAGTATGCTTTCCTGGAAAAGCTGCCTGGTGTGAAAGTTAATTGTTGACTAGCAGGTAGAAAGGTGGGAAGATAGGAAAGGCAAGCTGGGTGTGGTGTTTAGTGGTAGTGAGAAGTTGGAAAGTGCAGTTTCAGAAGAGTTCAGCTACCTGGAACCTGGAGGAATGAGACTTGGAATTGAAAGGAATTGTTCTTTCAGCATACATAATTATGTACCAGGATAATTTATGTTTAAAAAAAGAAAAAGCATGTTGAACTGCTTCTGTATTTTCATTGAATCTAAGGTGCCATAGATTATAGGATGTATTTATGCTCTGCTAAGAAAAAAAAAAAGACTTATGGTCGTATTTTTAAATGTAATATACTTCCCTAGCTGGTTTTGCTCAGTGGATAGAGCGTTGACCTGCGGACTGAAGGGTCCTAGGTTCGATTCTGGACAAGGGCACATTTTTGGGTTGTGGGCTGGATCCCCCAGTGCAGGAGGCAGCCGACCAATGATTTTCATTATTGATTTTTCTATTTATCTCTTCCTCTCCCTTCCTCTCTGAAATCATAAAAATCTTTAAAAAAAAATAAAATAAAGTAACCATTAAGAAATGTAATATACTGAGACAACTCCATTTCAGTGGTGGTAAAATCCATGGGCATCTTTAAAATCTATGAACTGCTAGTATAAAATAATCTTGTTAAGAGTTGATGTCATCATTTTGAATACCTGTGATTACGAAAGTAATCCTTTCAGAATCTCTTGCTTTTTATAGGATACTAGTGGCCGAGTGCACGAAATTCGTGCGGGGGGGGGGGGGGGGACGGGGGTCCCTCAGCCTGGCCTGTACCCTCTCCAATCTGGGACTCCTCAGGGTATGTCCGACTGCCGGTTTAGGCCCAATCCCACAGTTGGACATCACTCTCGAAATCCAGGACCACTGGCTCCTAACCGCTCACCTGCCTGCTGGCCTGCTCGCCCCAACTGCCACCCCCCACCAGCCTTCTCGCCCCCAACTGCCCCCCCCCCCCCGCCAACCTGCTTGCCCCCAACTGCCCCCCTGCCGGCCTGCTCGCCCCCAACTGGCCTCCCCCGTCGTCCCCCCCCCCACACACACACACCGGCCTGATCACCCCCAACTGTCCTCCCCTCCTGGCCTGATCTCCCCTAACCACCTCTGCCTCGGCCCTGCCTCCATGGCTTTGTCTGGGGTCTAATTAGCATATTACCCTTTTATTAGTATAGATGTGCTCTCAGACTGCTGTTTATGAGAGGATTCTGATTTGTGTTGTGGGTGGAGGGGTGTATATGCTTCTAAAATTTTCTGGACTTGGGAACCAATGAATGTACTTGTTAGCTGTCCTTTCCCATCAGCATTTGTTACTTGGAGTAAGGAAAAACGAAGCTATTTTAGGGGGGAAAAAATGTGTAGGAGTGTGTAAGGCTAGGACGAGGTATCTATTTGGATTTGGCTGTTTACCTTTTGTGATCCAGTAATTCTTGGATAATCCTGTGAAAGGTAATTGACATCTTTCCTGGAGCCTCTTAGGCCATCCCCCCAACCCGCAGTGTCTTAGTGGATGAGTGCCTTGTCTGTGATTGATGTCTATGCCTGGTACTAGACTGTAAACTTGGAGGTCCTGTGCCTATTTTGTACCTCTATAGCAGTGGTTCCCAACCTTTTTTATGGCCATGCCCTACCTAAGCATCTCTCAAATCCTGATGCACGCCCCTCCCCTCCGCCCGACATATAATTCTTATTTAAAAAGTGAACTCCTGCCAAGACCGGTTTGGCTCGGTGGATGGAGCGTCGGCCTGCGGACTGAAGGGTCCCAGGTTCGATTCCGGTCAAGGGCATGTACCTTGGTTGCGGGCACATCCCCAGTGGGGGGTGTGCGGGAGGCAGCTGATCGATATTTCTGACTATCCCTCTCTCTTCCTCTCTGTGAGAAATCAATAAAATATATTTTTTTAAAAAAAGTGAACTCCTATTCATGTGGAGGAAGCCTAAAAGGCCATTAACTTGGTCTAAACAAGCTTCCAAAGAACATGGCATCCATGAAAGAGAAAAATCAAAGAACGAAAGGACAGTTGAAGTACTGAGGAAGAAATCACTAAGAAATTGTTTTTAAAAAAATGATATGAAGTGATATGAAAATATAGCAAATAAAGTTTCAAAACATAATAGAGGACTGAAATGCATAAATATATCACAATGTATGTTTATATACTGTATATGAGGCTCCTAGAACCATAAGATGCAAAAAATAACTCATTCTGGAATTCCCCCCATAACAATCAAATTTCTCCCCTGTGGAGCATGTGCCCCACGTTGGGAACCACTGGTCTAGAGCATCCTGAGCTCTAACTGGCACCTAGTGGCCTTTCAGTAAATGTTTGATAGATGCCATTTGTGGTGCTGTTAGATTCTTGGAGAGAGAAAGGGATGCTGAGTTGTTCTTGTGTTTTCCAGGGTCCCAAAAAGGTGGGTGCACTATGGCGAGAAGCTGGACTCAGCTGGAAAGAATTCCTACTGGAAGGCCAGGATGTTGCTGCCTTTGTTGCTGAACAGGTTTGTTGCTGGAGCTCCATTTGGGGCTGGCCAGTCTTCCGTCATCTCACTCACGTGGTACACTTACCTCTTGACTATGGGCTTTTTGATTGCAGAAGGTGGAGTATACCCTGGGAGAGGAGTCAGAAGCCCCTGGCCAGAGGTTGCTCTCCTCTGAGGAGCTGAGCAGGCAGCTGGAGAAGCTGCTCAAGGAGGACAGTAGTAACCAGCAGGTGTTTGACTGGATAGAGGTACGTTTCTTTTGATATCGGGAGAGCAGGATAAAGGAGAAGTTGTTCTGGTGTGATGATGGGGGCAAAATTCAGAATTTATGGGTCATATGTTTTTCTTTTTCCTGAATAGGCCAACCTGACTGAGCAGCAGGTAGCATCCAACACATTAGTTCGAGCCCTCATGAAAACTGTCTGCTATTCCGCAATTATCTGTAAGAGGAGCCAGGAAGATGGTGGGGCAAGGGTGTGGGCCCAACAGACGGAGGGAGGGAGGTTTTGGTCTTTGCCTCCTAGTTCTGAACCAGAATGAGGGTGCATTATCCCACTTATCTCTGTCTTTCTTCCCATAGTTGAGACTACCCTCCGAGTGGATGTTGCAGTCCTGAAAGCACGAGCGAAACTGCTACAGAAATACCTATGTGATGAGCAGAAGGAGCTGCAGGCACTCTATGCCCTCCAGGCCCTTGTAGTGACCTTAGAACAGCCCCCCAGTAAGAGCCAGGCTGGAGGGTTGGGGGTGGGGTGGAAGAACCGCCAGAAAGCGGGGACAGTCATGGAAAGGTGGGTGGTCATTGGAGAGCAAAATGCTCTGATGGTTGATTACTTCCCTCTATAGTGTTTGTTTCCTTGTCTACAAATGGGAGGAGTTAGACTCAGTCTTGAAGGTGTGACTACCTGTTTTGTGCTTAGCCAGCTATTAGGTGTCAGGAATGCAGAGCTGATAAATGATGGTTCCCTCTGCCAGGCACAGGGCTGAGATACATTTCTTGCCTCATTTAATCTCACAACTGTTCTTTAGAATAGATGGTATTGTCTTCTTCCATTTTGGGAGACTGAGGGTTAGGTTAACATGCCTGAAGTTATGCATTCCATAAATAGGAAGGTGCTGGGACCCTGGGCTGTTAGCAGTAAATCAAGCACAGTTCCCATGCTGTCCTGGAATCCGCAACAGAGTGAGGAGTTGGAAGATGGATCCTGCGGGGTGCTCTTGGGGGAGTACACTTAGTCTAAGGCAAGCGTGTCAAAATCTTGGCCAGAGGGCTGAGATTTTGACATGCTTGGTCTAAGGGATAATGAATGGGAATTGACAAATGGGAGCTAAATAACAAGTGGTAGGGGGAGACTTGGAAAAAGGAACTGTGTAGAAGGCCATGAAGTAGGAAGAACTGGACAGAAGGTAAAAGAACTTGAAACTTGAAGGAAGACCATTGTGGGAGAGCACAGAAACCAGTCATGTGAGGCAAAATGGGGGCGAGAGATGGACATGGGCTGGGTCACGCAGGGCTATGTACCCAGGGGTTGAGTTCTGGGCTTTAGCCTAAGGACAAGAAGAGGCCTTTGTGGGCCTTTAAGCAAAATTAAAATATTCTAATTTAGTCTTTAGATCTGGCTATTAGGGGAAGAGTATGGTTTGGAATAGGGGTGAGGGTGAATGCAGTAGGATCAGCTAATCCAGGAATGTGTTGGTAGTGGCTCAGTCTGGCTGTGGGGATGGGAGAGGTGTGGGCAGATTCCAAGACATACACTGACCTGGGAGAGGGCGATGAGAGTCATAAGCCTCCCGGGATGGTTTTTAGTATTTAGTAGGTGAGGTGATAGTGTGGTACCATCCATTGAGTGGTAGGGAACACTGGATCAAGTTGAGTCTGGCCATATTGAGTTTGTGGTCTGTGGGTGGGGGTGATCAGAGATGTTGGTAGATAGCTGGATATCTGAATTCATTTGGAGAGGAAGAGATCAGGACCAGAGGTCTACCTGTGAGTTGCTAGCACAGGGCAACAGCACATGCAAGTCACAAGTAGAACACAACAAATTACGGGATTGCCTGAGGGAGAGTGATGAGGGCCTGAGATAGTACCTTCAGGTGAAGGATCAACAGATAGATATCAAGGAGGACAGGACCCTATGAATGAAGGACTAATTTTAGGAGAGGGAAGTGGTCAGTAATGCTAGATACTGCTTGAGAACTCCATGAGAGATGACCTGAAAATTAAGGGCTTCTGCAGCATAAAAACATGCGGAGGCCATCCTAGCAGAATCATTATTTGGTGGAGTAGGGTGCAGGATCTTAATTGGAAAGGACTGAATAGTATTTGAGAAAAGAAAACAGCAAATGTAAACAAAAATCTTTGAATTCAATCTCTGTCAAAATACGAAAATACTTGGGTATGACATAGTGGTTGTAAAGGAGGCCTTTTGTGTTGAGATCAGAGAAACTTAGGCTTGAAAATACAGGGCAGATTGTGTGTATAGGGTCCCCAGGATGGGTGTGCAAAGGATTTGGAGCACAAGTTTGGGACAAAAATGTACTGCTGCCATTGCTGTGGGATGGGGATGGGAGGCTGCCCAAGCAAGCAGTTGTAGATTTGAGGGTGTGCATACCCCTAAGAGTATCCTGGATTGCAGCTTCTTAGGCAGCTCAGTCAGCTTTTCACAAATGAACTGGGCTCTAGATTCTATGGTTTATTCATTTCCCTCTCCTTTTTTAGAAAAATTTATTGATTCTTTAGAGAGAGAGAAAGAGGAAAACATCAATTTGTTCCTCTTATTTATGGATTCATTGATTCTTTTATGTGCTCTGACTGGGGATCGAACCCTCAATCTTGGTCTATCAGGATAACACCAACTGAGCTACCTGGTCAGGGGTATATTAATTTATTGTGTGTGTGTGTATGTGTGTGTGTGTATATATATATATATATATATATATATATATATATATGTTTTTATTGATTTCAGAGATGAAGTGGGGGGGAGAGACATCGATGATGAGAATCATTGATTGGCTGCCTCCTACATGCCCCCTACTGGGGATCGAGCCTGCAACCCGGGCATGTGCCCTTGACTGGAATTGAACCTGGGACCCTTCAGTCCTAAGGCCAACACTCTATCCACTGAGCCAAACAGGCCAGGGCTTAATTTCTTTATTCAGAAGAACTATGTTCACTACTTTTAGGAATATAAAGTTTGCTTTGGAAATACCGGCAGTGCAGTGTGGGGAAGGAAGTAGGTTGTGTTCAGGGTTATAGGACAAGTGCTTGGGAAGGCTAGGGGTGAGGGAGAAAGAGGGTTAGAGAAGGGGGTGCTTGAGTTGAGCCTAAAGGAATTCACTAGGAAGGTGACAAGAGAAAGGATGTTCCTGGCAAAAGATGTAGCACATATAAATATGTCAAAGCCAGAGAGGGTGTATATGTTTCAGGAGGTGGAAAGTAAGAGGAAATTGGAATCAAGTTTGTCAGGATCTGTAATAGGGGCCAGTAGATGTTTAGGTTATACCCTTGAATTGTGAGTGATACATCTGGGATTGTGATTCCAAATTCAGGAGTACCAATTTTACATATTAATTACATGTTAATTATATTAAGAGTGAAGAAATTTGAAGCTGCTGAGGTGAGTGAAGCTAGGCAAGTTTTGGCTAAGTGACTCATTTCTGCGCAGTCACCAGTCTCTTTAGATCATGAGGTTAGCGTCCCGTCACAAGACCTAGTCACTCTGAGATGGTCAAAGATACAGATGTCTGGACAGTTGGTCAAGGGCCTTGTTTTAACATTGGAGCTTGGGAGGGATTCCTGTGGGTGGGATGGGGTGGCTGTGGGCAGCACACCTCTTACATCTGTCCTACCTTGCAGACCTGCTTGGGATGTTCTTTGATGCGTTGTACGATGAGGATGTGCTGAAGGAAGACGCCTTCTACAGCTGGGAGAGTAGCAAGGACCCCGCTGAGCAGCAGGGCAAGGGCGTGGCCCTTAAATCTGTCACAGGCTTCTTCAAGTGGCTTCGTGAGGGGGAGGAGGAATCCGACCACAACTGAGGGCCGGTGGGGTCGGGGACTTGGAACCCCATGGACACTCGGATGGCCCAGCCAGCCGCCCGGACTGCAGGGGGGTCAGCAGCAGCGGCGGTGGCAGTGGGTGCCTGTAGTGCGATGTGTCTGAGCTAATAAAGTGGCTGAAGAGGCAGGATGGCGTGGGGCTGCCTGGGGCCCCCCTCCAGGATGCTGCCAGGTGTCCCTCTCCTCCCCCTGGGACACAGAGATATATTATATATAAAGTCTTGAAATTTGGTGTGTCTTGGGGGGGCACCACTGCTTGCCCCTGGGGTCCTTTTTTTATTTTCTGAAAATCACTCTTGGGACTGCCGTCCTCGCTGCTGGGGGCATATGCCCCAGCCCCTGCACCACCCCTGCTGCTGCCTGGGCAGGGGGAAGGGGGGGCACGGTGCCTGTAATTATTAAACATGAATTCAATTAAGCTCACTGCCTCTGCTTTATGGCCTCCCTCGGAGAAGGGGTATGGATCGGCGGGCAGCCTCCTTTCCAGAGCTGGCACTACAGCAGCTTCCTAGAACTTGGCACCCCTCTTACCTCTTCCCCTGTCCATGATTGTGGGAGCTGGGAGTCACTTTCTTGGAGGGTGGCCCTTGAAGTGGACGTGGTGGGGGTTCCCTGTTAGGAGGGGAGAGGGAGACTGAATAGCTGTGGGGTATTTAGTAGAATACACTTGGCTGGTTTCACTTTCCTAGCAGAATGTGCTCAAACCCCTGTTGAGAGGAGGTGGTCCTGAGTTTCAGGCTGTTTATAGCCGGCGAGTCCTTTCTGGTTACAAGGGCTCATCAATAAAATGAGGGGGTTGGATGCAGTGAGGTCCTATGGCCCCATACATGCTACTGGCAGCCTGGTCCAATGAATTCTCGCCAAGACAACAAGACATGTCGACTCCCCTCCCCTGCGCCATCCGCCTTAAGGGGTCATTCCATGGTTGGGCCTGGGAGCAGAGGACAAGCTTTTTCCATACCCCTGCCCTGCGTGCCCCTGACGCCGGCTCGGCCCCGCCCGCCTGCTCACTTTAGGTGGTGACGCGATGGCCACGCCCCCGCGCTGACGTCAGCGGACCGGTTCCCTCTCCCGGGAGCGGTGGCGGATGCGCGGTTCCCACCCCCCTCCCCTGACGGGTTTTCCCCTCCCTGGTGGCGGCCGCGGCCCGACCCTCTGCAAGCCGATGGCCCGGGTCCCGAGCGCGGGCTAGCGTGCCTGGGTTCCCGGCCATGGGCTGTATCGGCTCTCGGAGCCCAGCGGGTCAGGGTAAGAGGCAGAGGCCGGGCACTGGTTGGGGAGTCCGGTTGCGGTGAGCGGGTGGGTCGGGGCCTTGAGGAAGGGGCCAGCGTCGGGAGAGGGAGGAGCCTGCACCAGGGAGGCGGGCCAGGCTAGAGGAGGGAGCGGAGCAGGCCTGAGCGGGGAGAGGGCTGAATCAACTTGGGTTCGGTCCCTTGGCCTGCCTGCTTCTGGGCTCTGCAGGGTAGACTCGTGTCTTTCCGCCCGGATTCCCACCGCTGAGGGTGGCAGGAGGCGCATGGCCTGGGGAGGGGTTAGTAAATCCTCTCCAGCCCATGGAGACTGTCCTTGTCCACCCACATATACTCATCACCACCACCACCACCCCTTCCCACACCTCTCTTCTTGCTGTCCTGGGAATGGCCCTATCCTGGGAACCTACCTCTCTTATCTGTGCCCCAATCTCCTTAAGCCTGCAAACGCTGGCCAAGTACCCTACCAGGGAATTTTTAATTAAACCTTTACTCCCCACTTCAGGGTCAGATGGTTGATGAACGGGACTGAGACCCAACTTGGGGCACCTGTGTGCACCTGATCACCTCTCACCTCTTATAACTCTTTTAGTTCCCTTCCCCCACTCTCAACAATAACAATAACAACAAATCACCCTACCCTGTGGAGGCAAACAGGAGCCTAAAGGGAGGCCATCAGGTCTACCCACAACTGCTGACCCTTGCCTTGGTTCCCCTGGATGGTGCATGCTGGGGCCTGGTCTTAGTCCTGTGCATCTGTGGTTGGCCACTCTACTTCAGTGTCATGGATTTCGCCAAGCCTAAGGCCAGGTAGGAACTTAAGATGTTGAGGGCTAGGTTTCTGATGGGTCCTGGGTTTCAGCATAGGTGGTCAGTCACACAGGCCTGGTTGGTACTTGAGGTTCTTTGGAACTAAGACTCAGATTTGTACTTTCCTTGGGTTCCCATGAGGAATTCTGGGATTTGTAGTACCAAATTAGCCTCAGCGTTTGAAGCTGAGAAGCATAAAGCTGCTCTGACCTCTCTGGCGCTGTAACGCTTGGAGTTCAGGAAGTCATTCCTCTTGTAGTCGGGAGAGTTTGGCTGACTTCAGGGTTAGGTACCAGCTAGGGCCAGGGATGGCCTGTAACCTTGTGTCTGTCTTCTGGTTGGTAGCATTTCTGGGAACCACCAGCTGGATGAGGCCCAGGGACAGAGACGGCTGCTCCAGCTAAAGGTCAGTTGTGATATACATTGCCTGTTGGCACTGCCTAGGGGAAGAGCCTCAGCTAGCTGAGCTCCACAGAGCTTGGCTGGGCCCCTGGCACACCCACCTCCTCAAAGCCATGAGACAGGAACACTTTCCTTATGTGACTAGGAACAGGTTCCAAGTGGGGAGGAGAATGGCTCAACATCCGGAACCAAAATAGGAATAGAACTGGGAGCTGAGCCTGGAGCAGTGCTGGGCTTTTGGTTCTCTGCATCAATACAGCCAGCATGCCTATGATTTCTGTGCTGGGCAAAATGTTTCTTTGGCAGCGTGAAGGGCCTGGAGGACGATGGACTTGTCAGACAAGTCGCAGAGGTGAGACCAGGGACTGTAGATGTGATCTGGGAGGTGACGGGAACCTGAGGAGTAGGGTGTTCAGGTGGCAAGAGGAAAATTACTTTGGCTTAGATATTGGGAACCAGGCTGAAACAGGAACAGCCAGGCTGGGGCCAGACAGGCCATCAGGAAACAGCCTTAGGGGACTGGGACGAAGGAAAAAAATCATGGGCTTGTCAGAGAAGAAGAGTAAAGCTGAGCCTGGCGAGAGGAGAGAACCAAGAGAAGGAAGGCAGCAAGCCTGCAAAGGGCCCAAGATGGTGGTGGAGAGGGGGCCGGTGATGGCGGTGGAAGGATGAATGAGGTGTGCTTTCCAAGAGGAATCGGTAGGCTGAGAAACCAGAGAAGATTCAGAATTTATCAAAGTTTAGGTTTCATCCCGAGGGTTTTGATGGCAAAATATATCCAGTGGAGGAAGGTGGTCAGTGGCTGCCACAAAATGGCCACAAAAGGAGCCGGAAGGTTAGGGGTAGTGGGATAGGAGCTTGCAGAGTTGTGGGAACACCAGGTGGTTGCTGATGTTCTGGGAGGTGGGGAGAGGTGAGGAGGATGATGTGGCAACACCGGATGAAAAGGAGGGGGATCTTGGCAGAAGTGGGAGCCCAGCTGAACAGCGTTTCCCCCACCCCTCAGTGGCCTCGGACCCCGCGTGGGCTGTGGAGTGGATCGAGCTTCCTCGGGGCCTCTCTCTATCTTCCTTGGGATCTGCTCGAACCCTCCGAGGCTGGAGCCGGTCCTCTCGCCCTTCCTCTTCCTCCGTGGACAGTCAGGACTTGCCAGAGGTGCTGGGCCCCTGGTGTTGGGAGGGGGTGGGGGAACCGTATCCACACGAAGGGGATCTGTATCCCTCGCCAGCCCGTTTCTGGCTGCCTTTGCCTGAGCGCGGAGGCGCTATCCGGCCGGCAGTAAGGCCGCCCCCACCGGTCTGCTCTGCTCGGCGCCTTGCCAGCGTCGGCGGGCGGGCTGCTCGCGCCTTCGGCGCTGACGTCAGCGCATCCCGGGCCATATCCCTGGAGACCCTGTTGCATGGTGATGGGTTGCCAGGGAGACATACACCTTTTCTCTGGGCCTGGGCCGCAGCTGCGCGGAGTGCTGGCACTGATGGTGGCGGCTGGGGGGAATGAGGGGAGGGAGGGAGAGCGAGCCAGGAAACACCCAGCAGGTGCTCCTCCCTCCAGGCCTGGCCAGAGGCTACCGGCGCACCCTGGGGGCCCTGTCAGCCAGGTACTGAAGGGGAGGGACCGAGGGGGTGGGCCTGAGGTCAAGGGGCAGGTGGAGCCCCTCTTGTGAGGGGTGGGAACTGATGGAGTAGAGCTAGGCAATGCCAGGGAGGGTGCCTGTATCTCTGACTTCATTCATTTGTTGAGGGAAACATTTGCCTGGGCTTGCCAAGGAGCACAGAGCCAGGTGCAGGGTGGAGGTAGGAACCCAGGTGAATCAGACTCAGGCCCTGCCATCCTGGGATCCCTCAGGAGAGATGCAAGGGTAATGCTGGGGATGGGAAAACGACTGAAAACACAATAGGAGGTGTCACTTGAGTCAGGCCTTGAATGGTAGGGAGCATTTGTCAGGCAAAGATGGCATTTTTTGCCCAGGGAAAAGCTGGGTTTCTTTGCCTGGAGGAAGGCAGGAGGCTGCCTACTGACAGGGAAAGTGAGAAATGGGGTTTTACTGGACAGAGGAGATCAGTGGTGGATTCCAAGCAGGCCTGGTAGGAGGCAGGGCCTCACGGAGTCCTTCAGTGCCTGGCTGTGAGCTTGCACTTCATTGGACAGTGAAGGGGCCCAGGAAAGATTTTAAATAAGGACATGTTGTGACCAGTTGCACCCCAGGAATATTGTGTACATTTATACATTGCCTTGTTCATTCGGCCTGTGTATTTTGAGAGATTGCTCTGTACCAGGCATTGTGCTAAACCCTGGCATGCAGCAGTGACCAAAAGAGACCGAATTTCTGAAAGAGCTTAAGACCAGTGAGGGAGACCAACAAGAAATAAGGAAACACATAAAATAGACCATAATTACACACTTGAGATACATTGATAGAGGATGGTGACTTGTCACAGACTACAGAGCGAGGGTGGACAACTGGTAGGGTGGCCAGGAAGCCTTCTCTGAGGGAGTGATATTTCAGCCAAGACCCAAAAGGTGAGAAAGAGCCAGCCAGACATGGAAAGGGGGAAGGAGAACACTTACACAACATAGGAGGCTGAGAAAATAGCATGGAGTCTGAGGAGCTTGGGGGACTACCACTATGCTAATCCGGGCAAGGAGCATTTGCAAAGGATGAGGGTAGTATTAGAGGCAGTTGGTGATGGAATCGTTAGATCTTAACAACAGATATGCGTAAGGAAAGCTTATGGGAGAGTTGATGGTAATGCTGAGGTTTGGAGCCAGGCTGAACAGGAGAATGGTGGGATGATGCAAAGTAAGGGCCAGATATGGAGGAGAAGGTGTTGGGTTTGTTTTTGGTCATCCTGAGTTTGTGGCTGTGATAGGCTCCAGAAACAGCTAGAATGTGGGTCTAAAGACAGAGGAGAAGAGGGGTAAAAGGAAGGGGACCTGGATGTTATATCCTCTTCCTTTCCTCTTTTCTCAAAGACCCTACTCCATGGTTCTTCCAGAACTGTCTTCTTCTCTGGGAGCTTGGAAGGCAGAGGGTTAGCTATAGTTCTGCTCCTTTGGGCCTGCCCACGTCTCCATTGCTTCCTGCGGGGACATAATTTGCTGGTCCTGGCTTCTTACCTTCTTACATATCCCAGCAGCCTTTGGGAAACATGTGTTGCCCTGTCATCTCTTCCCAGCTCCCATATCCACTTGATGCCTTGGGTGGGGTACGGGCATGTGGGAGGACACTGCTGTCAGAGGAGCACTCACCCTCTGATTCTGTCACCCAAGGTGAATGTTGGAGACACAGTCGCGATGCTGCCCAAGTCCCGGAGAGCCCTAACTATCCAGGAGATCGCTGCACTGGCCAGATCCTCCCTGCATGGTATGTACCCCTTCCCATGCCTGTGGCTATTTGGACCTTTCTTACATGCCCTTGGGGATTGTATCCTGTGAGCTCCTGCTGCTATCTCCCTTTTCCTCTCTTTCTCAGGTGAATCCCTGCCCCCTGCCCAGCCAAAGGCACATGTGGGCCCTCACTACCACCACCCTTACACTTCCCTCCCAGATGCTCCCTGACCCATGCTCTTACCAGGCTTTCTGACTCTGCCCCACCTCCAGGTATTTCCCAGGTGGTGAAAGACCACGTGACCAAGCCCACTGCCATGGCCCAGGGTCGAGTGGCTCACCTTATTGAATGGAAGGGCTGGAGCAAGCCAAGCGACTCTCCTGCTGCCTTGGAATCAGCCTTTTCCTCCTATTCGGATCTCAGTGAGGGTGAGCAAGAGGCTCGCTTTGCGGCAGGTGAGTGACAGAAAGAGAATCAGCCACACATTTGTCATAGGGGTATTCTCTCTCATCTCCTTGGGCCTGATGTGGGGTTTGGAGTGTTTCCACACCCATGTGTCTTCCCTCTCCTGTCTCCAAGCTGAGCCCTAACCTTAGCTCACTTCTGCTAATGAATTCCATGTCTTCCCCAACAGGAGTGGCTGAGCAATTTGCCATTGCAGAAGCCAAGCTCCGGGCATGGTCTTCAGTGGATGGTGAGGACTCGACCGATGAATCCTATGATGAGGACTTCGCTGGGGGAACTGACTCAGGTGAGGGGACATTCCATACTAGTACTGCCAACTGGGGTGGAACTGCCTGATAGGCCCTCTGATTCAGAGCTCAGCCTTTGGAAGGGGAGATCCAGAATGTCCTCAGCCTTTGGAAGGAGAGCGGAGAGAGGCAGACTCTGTCCAGGTAATGCTCGACTTTCCTTAGCTATAGTGAAGGAGGGCTGTCCACTCTCGTGGGTGGGCAGTCAGCAGGTGGAAATGGAGTAGTTCCTTTCTCTGCCCATCGATGCAGTTGAGCCTTGCAGTCCTAAAAAAAAAAATAAAAAAAAAATGCCCGGAGACCTCGCCAGCACCTTCTGTGCAACCATGTTGTCTCTGGGAGGGTCTGCCGTGCCTTGCCTCTGAAAGTCCTCTCAAGACAGCCTCCCGGCTGGCCGAGGCAGCACAGATGCATGGTGCAGCAGCCACAGCACCTCCCGGGGCTGAGGCCCAGGCAAACAGGAAGCTGGCGGAGCCTGGACTGCCCACAGGGCTGCTTGGCTCCAGCTTAGCATCCTTGCATTCCAGGCTAGCGGGCCTCCTCTCCGCTGGTACTTGCAGAAGGGACCCTGCGGGGCTGTGCAGCTGTGCAAGGCCCTCCTTTCATCTTCCATTCTCGGGACCAAATGGCTGACTTTCTCTGTAGCTTCTGGGCTCAAGCCTCCCAGACCACCATCCCCCTTTCACCCCTTTGTCTTTGAAGATTGCGTCCACATGCCCCATCCCGTTAGCTAATTAACATTCTCCGAAGTGGGCAATACATTAAAGCAGCTTTGAGACTGCCGCTGTGGTCCAGAGAGGACTGATTGGGATGACCGAGACAAAGACAGATCCGGGCCACAATGTTTTTGTTTCATTGAGTTCCAGGCCTGCTTTGACCCCTGGCATCATGAAAACAGCTACATTTATCCAAGGCCACTACTGGCCCATGTAGAATCATTGTGCAAATTTGAAAAAAGTTCTCCTTTTCCTGGTGGGCACAGCCCCATGCCAGGGCATGCTGCTTGGTGAGCAGAGCGTGGTCTGAATTTCACTTGCTGCCTTGGACACACTCCCCTTGGGCAGTGAACAACCTGCACGACATGTAGGTATCCCTGCATTTATTGCTTTCTTACTGTGTGCCAGACTGTTCTCTCAGCAACCCTGTAAGGTAGGTATATAAGAATCCCCAATTCGCCATTAAGGAAACTGAGGCAGAGAGGTGAAGTGACTTGCCTAAAGTTCCCCAGGTCCTACCCACCATCCCTAGAGCCGTACCAAGGTAGAGTGCGGAGATGCGGCTTCCAGGTTGGCCAATTGAGATGGGGCTAGCAGGGTGATCTTCTTTTCTCTCCCCGACAGACATGGCTGGGCAGCTGCCCCTGGGACCCCACCTCCAGGACCTCTTCACTGGCCACCGGTTTTCCCGGCCTGTGCGCCAGGGCTCCGTGGAGCCTGAGAGCGACTGCTCGCAGACAGTGTCCCCAGAGACCCTGTGCTCTAGTCTGTGCAGCCTGGAGGACGGGCTGCTGGGCTCCCCGGCCCACCTGGCCTCCCAGCTGCTGGGTGAAGAGCTGCTTCTTGCCAAACTGCCCCCCAGCCGGGAAAGTGCCTTCCGCAGCCTGGGCCCGCTGGAGGCCCAGGACTCGCTCTACAACTCGCCCCTCACGGAGTCCTGCCTTTCCCCCGCCGAGGTGGAGCCGGCCCCCTGCGAGGACTGCCAGCCACTCTACCCAGCGGTGGGCAGCTGGGAGCACCAGCGGCAAGCCTCTGACGTGGCTTCTTCTGGGGTGGTGTCCTTAGAGGAGGACGAGGTGGAGCCCGAGGAACAGTGATGCAAACCGTGCTTGTCGGCGGCACGTGTCCCCTGGCCGCTGCGGGGGGCACGGCCTTTGGGCCCAGTTGTGGGCTTGAGGCTCCCAGCAGAGCTCCAAAGCCTGGGGGGCTCCTGGGAGCACTCACTCCTCATTGTGTGTTTTGCATGAAAGTGTCTAGAGAGGAGGCAGGGACCAGGCTGGGGGCGCATGTCCAGCCCCCACTCCTGGGGCTTGCCGGGGGTTGCCCGGGGCCCCTGGGGCATGGCTACAGCAGTGGCAGAGTGATGTTCATGTTCTTAAATCAAAAATGCCACATATTTCCTCCTCTGGTGATGTGAACCTCTGAGGGGGCAGTTACGACTGGGCTACGTGGGATAGAATGGGAGGGAGCCCGGCCTCCCCTGCCCCTCCCCCTGCCTCTCTCCTCTGCTTCTCTCCTCACCTCCAAGTCCGTGTACAGTGCTTGATAGAATCACCCCTACCCAGGGCGCCTACGGATTGAGCCGTCCCCCAGGGTCCCTTTCCCAGCTGGGCTCATCCTGTGCTACACCTCTCCATTGTCTCTAAACCTTTTTTCTAAAGAAAGAGGGGTTTTGGTCTGTTCTTTCAGTCGGATCTTCTCTGGGAGGCATTGGAATGATGAAAGCATGTACCCCCACCCTTTTCCTGGCCACCCTGAAGGGGGCTGGGCGCTTTCCCAGTCCCTTGTAGGATGTGTGGGCAGGGGCCCCGTGGCTCCCAGCCCACCAGGTTGCTGCAGGGTGGAGCTGGAAGAGGGCATGGCTCTGGTTGCTACAGAGATGTGACTTCTACGTTCTTCCAGAGAGGGCCACCAGGGGGCCACACGGGTGGCCCTGAGCAGGGCAGGAATTGTGCCAAGGGAGTGCCTCTCCTTGGGGAGGAAAGAGGGCAGTGCCTTTTTGTCTGAAGGAAAGGCCAGAGCTACAGTACTGGGGGCAGCCAGGGTGTTGATGGCCAAGCAGTGGAGGCCTCTGCAGATCCTACACTCCGTGGACAGCAGGCTCTGGAGTTTTATGGCCACGGGGTGCAGGTGGCTACAGATTTCAGGCCTTGTAGGCTTTGGCAGGCAGGAGGGCCCAAGGTAAGAACACGAGGTGATGGGCACAAGCATTCTCTATATAAGTGGCTCATTAGGTGTTTATTTTGTTCTATTTAAGAATTTGTTTTATTAAATTAATATAAAAATCTTTGTAAATCTCTATATACATCTGGTCATTGGAGGTTCCAGTATAAACCCATCTTAGTTCTACCCCTTTCCCCCGCAAAGGGGCAGCAGGGGTCAAGTACCCCGCCCCACCCCCACCCCGCCAGGGCAGTGCTGATCTTCCTGCCCTTGGAACACTTGCAGGTGGGTGCTGTGTCAGATTCCAAGTAGGAGGAACTGGAAGAAGCTGGTGCCCCTGGTCTGGAAGTGGGGGCTGGGGCCCCAACCTTTGGCTGTAGCTGCCTCCTGCTTTCCCACGGCAGAAGGGACAGGAGAGCTGTAGGATCCGGGCTGACAGCAAGGCCACTGCCACCCCAGGCTGCCTGCTGAGGAATTCACTGGCACTTGTCATCGCTGTCAGAAGGGCTGCCCTCCCCAGGGAGGCTGTGGCGGGAGCGGGGCCCCCAGAGTGCATGCACCTCAGTCGTCTCTGTGTCACTGCTGCTGGTGGCGCTGTCACGGAAGCTGGCGAGGGGTGGCCGGACTTTCACGCCCTGTGCTGTGACGGAGCCCTCAATAGCTTTCCGGAGCTGGAAAGGTGAGAGGGTCAGTCTGGGCTCCCTGCTCATCCTCTCCAGCCGTTCCCTCCAGGTGGCTGGACATAAGCTTCCATGCCTTTTTGGAAGTGGAAGTGGCGTTGACAGCCACTATCATCTTACCTCCTTCAGGGTAACGATCCCAATGAGTCTGCCAATACTGGTGACATAAGCATGGTCCACTCCCAGGAGCGAGAAGATGGTGTGCGTCTACAGGGTGGGGAGAAAAACACTGGACTTTATGCACCAGGGGAGAGGGGCCCAGGAGGAGGTGTTGGGTTGGGGGCAGGATAGAGGGGGTGCTACAGGTGGTGGGGGAGGGGGAAGGCCAAATGGAGGGAAAAGTATGAGATTGTACAACCAGTCTTCAGAAACTTGATAGTGAGAATCTTCATATGGATGGGAAACAGACAGAGGAAGGATTCTTTATCCCATGTTAGCAAGGAGAATGGATGAGGAGAACAACTGTTCAAATATGACACCTAATGATTGGCCAGGCACCTAGCTAAGTCTTACATTAATTAGTGTTTAACTTTAGCACTGTCCTGAGAAGTCTGACACCCATTCTACAGGACAGGCCACATGAGGCTCAGTGGTGCAGTGACTTGCTGGGGGTCATCAGTAAGAAGTGGCCCAGCAGCTCCAGGCCACTTTCAGTACCCTCTAGGAGGAGGCACTATGCGGATGTCCGATTAGTCATGGATATATCCAGGAGGAAAGTTCCACCCCCCTCCCCCGCTTAGCGGTCCTGGCCCTGAATCCTGTTCCTCTTACTCCACCTGGGTGGCTGACACATGCTTCCCCTTTGCCCTCAGCTGGCTGAACATGTAAGGTATCCCTCACCCTGGCTCCAAACCCCCCCCCCCGCCCCCCCCAGTATTGGCCTGCAGCACTCTGTATGTCTCTCACAGTTTGCCTTTTCTAGGGCCCAAAGCATCCCAGGTCTTGTTGACATGTAGCTTACGGTGCAATGGACAATAGTATCCCCCAACCCCCATGTTTTTCTTGCTTTGGACCCTTCCCCCAAGCTTTCCAATGTAATCACCCAGGGTTCAGAAATTGTCAGCTAGTTCCCCTTGTGCTCCAAGTGGATTTTCTTGGGCCAGATGTCTTGAAAAAACACTCTACTGACTCAGCAGTTCCTGGAATTTTTGGCCTATCAGTTATCACACTGTTTATAGTTTACTTGTAAGCCTCTTGGCTTAATGCTTGAATTGAAATGGGCATTACTATCCCAGCTTCTTGAGTACCAGCTACTCAGAAATCATTGTAATGATCTTAACACTTTAAAAATGTTTTAAAAATGTTTTCTTGTACAGCTGCTGAATTCCTTAGGAAAGAACTTCCTGAACTTTCCTAGCTTCCTCCTTCTAAGGCATGACAGTACTTATAAAAGGAGGTGGAAATTCAGTTTTAGCATAAGTTTTTCTGTGTTCCTTTAATAAATGTCTTAACTGCCATTCTTTAGCAAGTCCCTTGAATCCTACATGCTACAAGTTATCTTTAATTTCCTCATCTGATTTCATTGGGAAACATATCTTAATAAGATTTCCTGTATTGCCCAGCTGGTGTGGCTCAGTGGTTGAGCGTCAACCTATGAACCAGGAGGTCACGGTTCGATTCCTGGTCAGGGCACATGTCCAGGTTGTGGGCTCGATCCTCAGTGTGGGGTGTGTAGGAGGCAGCCGATCAACAGTTCTCTCTCATCATTGATATTTCTATTGCTCTCTCTCTCTCCCTTCCTCTCTGAAATAATATATATATATATATATTATATATATATATATATAATTTAAAAAAAGATTTCCTGTACTAATAATCCCTTGGATTTGTCTTCTTATGTTTAATAATCCATCTCATCCTCTCTCAAGGATCCTATTAATTCGTTCCCCTGAATTTTCCACAATCCTAATCAGAGTGAGCTTCTGATAGGTTATATGCCTTTTGGGTTTGCAAACCACTTGTCCTGGGGAGTCACCAAGCCTTACTGATCTGCCTCCTAAACATCCTGGCAATTCTTCCTGACTTCCTCACCATCCTGATCAGGATGGGACTGTAACATCATTTTTATTTTATTTTTGTTAATCCTCACCTGAGGATATTTTTCCATTGTTTTTACATAGGATGGGAAGGAGGGAAGGATATCTATACTAATAAAAGGGTAATATGCTAATTAGACCGGACATCTTCCAGGCATCCTTCTGGACAAAGCCACAGTGGTGGGGGCCGAGGCAGAGGCGGTTAGGGGCAACCAGGCAGGCAGGGGAGGGCAGTTAGGGGCAATCAGGCGGGCAGGCAGGTGAGTAGTTAGGAGCCAGCGGTCCCGGATTGCGAGAGGGATGTCCAACTGCCTGCAGGGATCGGGCCTAAACCAGCAGTCAGACATCCCCTGAGGGGTTCTGGATTGGAGAGGGTGCAGGTCGGGCTGAGGGACCCCCACCCCCATGCATGAATTTTGTGCACCACGCCTCTAGTGTGTGTGTGTATGTATGTATGAGCATATATATATATATATATATATATATATATATATATATATATATAGAGAGAGAGAGAGAGAGAGAGAGAGAGAAACATAGATGTGAGAGAGGCACATCGATTGGCTGCCTCCCACACTTGCGAGAGAGAGAGAGAGAGCGAGAGAGAGAGAGAGAAACATAGATGTGAGAGAGGCACATCGATTGGCTGCCTCCCACACTTGCCCTGACTGGGGCCGGGGATCAAACCTGCAATCCAGGTATGTGCCCTTCACTGGAAATGAACCTGAGACACTTTGGTGTACAGGCTGATGCTCTAACCACTTAGCACACCAGCCAGGATGGGACTATAACATCTTAATGGCTTATCCTTTCTGCCTCCCTTCTATCCAAGAATTACCATCCTATCAGCTTTCTCAAACTCGAGTTAGAGCCCAGACTCCCCAGAATGGCCTATAGGACCCTTTTCAAGCCCACCTCAGCCTGTCTTTCTAATCTCAGATTCCACCAGACTCTCCAGCTTCCAGCCTCACCTAATCACTCATCCTATTCTGAACATATTAATTTCTTGCACACTTCCTTCATTACACCATCTCTTAAAGCCCCCTATTTTTCACCTCTAAGCATAACTAGTAGTAATTTCTAAAATATATTCAATACTTACTATGTGCCAGGTACTTTTCTAAGTGGCTCACATGTATGACCTCCCTTAATCCTCAGAAAACCCTGTGGTGTAGGTACTATCTTAGTACCCCATTTTACAGATAAGGAAATGAAGCACAGAGAAGCTAAGAAATTTGACAAGGTCACACAGCTAGCCAGCACTGGGCAGAATGAGGGTTAGGTCCAGCCAGTCTGACCCAGTGTTGGCACTCTACTTCCTCCCCCACCTCCACGCACTGCTTCTGGGTAGGTGGCCTCTGAATGAATGCGGGGCTTGGCTGATATGGTGATCTCCGGTTGCACAGGTTCCTAAATAGTCTTGTGTATTCCCTTGCCCCTCTGGATGTTCCCCTCCTGAACTTAATTGAGCTACTACTTATTGACTCCTCGGGCCTGCAAGGACATTTTGAATTCTAATCGTATGTTCTTATCACTTCCAGTTCTTTGTACTTTTGGTAGTCGGTTCCTCAAAGGTTTCTCTTCCTCTGATTTTTTTAAAAGTTTGTAACAAACACCTACTTTGTTCTTTTTCATTTTAATTTAATTAGACACCAGGGAGTTCATTGGAGAGCCTGCATTTCTTGGGCTTGGGAACAGTGAATTGAAAGGGAGAGGGACAGCGTGGCCCGCTGAAAGAATACTGGGACTGAGGCCAGGAAATCTGGGCTCTCGGCCTGACTCTGCTATGCTGACCGAGGCAAGTGACCTCACTGCCTCAGTTTCCCCATGTATCAAAATGGTTCAAACCACAGGCTTTTGGGTCAATCTTGGATTTTGCTACTTACTGGCTATGTGATCTTGGCCAAATTGCTTAACTTCTTTGAATTTCAATGTCCCCATCCATAAAAACTGGAGTATCACACTATCTATCTTACACTGTGGTTGTGAGGATGAAATCAAACACGTGAACAGCTTAGCCCAGTGCCTGAGACTCAGCAGGCACTAATAGAATGTCAGCAGCATCATCATCTTTCTGTGACGTTTGAGAACTAAGTAAGATGATGGAAAAGCTTTAGCGGTCTTGGGAAGAAAGGCTTTAAATCAGGGTGGGGAACATCCAGCCCGCGGGCTATATAAGGTCCGCAAAATCATTTGGTCTGGCCCTGCCAAGGCATTAGGGGTGAATTGATTAAACGTTTGGCCGAACATAGCAGGCTAATATATAAACAGCTGATAATTTTGTACGGCCCACGAATGATGTTATAAATATCCCAATGGGCCTTGGCAGCGAAAAGGTTCCCACCCCTGCTTTAAATAAAAGCCAAATGTATTGTTCTCGGGCCTATCTCCTTTTTTTCTTGCAACTGCGCTGCAGTTCCTCACTCACTCTGATCAGAGGTCTTTACCCAAAGGCTTATAAGTTCCTTTAATACATTTTTTGCTTTTTTGTTTCTCTTTTGTTCCCTGCCAGGGCCCCTGCTTGTCTACACTAAACTGGCTTTGAGGCACAGCTTGCATCTAAGTTAGCTGTCCAAACTGCAGACCTTGGGAATGCTCCCCCACTGGCCCCGGCCCCCACACAACAGAGGTTTGCACATTAAATCTAACAATTTAGCTAAAACAGGTTTCTGGGTGTGCCTGCACGCCCCGCCTTCACTGAGGACCCTGAAGGTGCCCAGTGATGAGCCCAAGGCAGTCCTCCCCAGAGAGCCCTGTTCTCTAATGTCAGCCTCACCCACCACCAACCTGTCTGCACTCACGTTTTCTCCCCATTTCTGCAGGCTGGTCTTGCCCTTCTGCTGAGCTATCTTCCTGCGTCCTTACCCCTTTTCCTTTGGCCTACATTAACTGAGACGTTCTGGGGTCTGACATTCCAAGCCCCCCACTGGGCGTTTCTCATCTTTGTTTATCTCTTCTCTGCAGTGTCCCCACCCCTACTTGGATGTTTGTTAGCTTGTTTAGGAGATTTTCTTTTCCTGCCTGTTTCTCACCCTTTCTTTTTCAGTGTGGGTGTATCAGCCTTGTTGGGAGCTGGCAGCCTCCCCCCTAGCTCTGACCCTAGCCTGGCCTCCTGGCTCCCACCCAGCTTGAGCCGGGTCTGTGTTGCTGCTTTGGTCCAGAGTTCCCTGGGGGCAAGGCGGAGAAGAGGAAAAATGATGCTTGATTCCGCCGCAGGCAGGAAGAGGCTCAGGGGACCCCGCGCCTGGCCTCCCCGTCGTGTGAAGCAATGTGTTTGAAAAACAGCTCAGCACAGAGCCCGCTCTCCGCTGTCCCTTTTTTTGCCCACTGGCTTGAGCCCAAACTTGTGGGAGGACCTAGACCCCCACCCAGGCCAGCCCCAGGTTGCTGGCCCTACCTTGTGCAAAGAGGTCCGCTCCACCAGCTGGAAGGGGGCAGGGTCAATTTTGCAGTCGCTGAAGTTGACAGGTTCATCTAGTTGCTGCTCCTCCCACTCCAGAATCTGAGGGTATGAGACTAGGAGGGTTAGGCAGAAGGTGCCACCGGCGGCCCTCACCTCCCTGAAAGCTGGCCTGCCCCTTTTCCTACCCCGTGGTCCCTCCCATGGGGACAGAAGCCAAGATGATGACTGAACACATCCCGGAAGAAACAGAGTCCAGAGTCCAGTCACACCTTACCTCCTCAGGGGTCATTTCACTTTCCAGGTCTGAGTCGCTCTAGGAGAGAGGGAGGGAGGCTGGCAGCTGGGGCTGGGGAAAGGGGGTACATCCCCCCCCCCCCACTGGGGGAGGTTTATCACCTAGACCCTGGCCTGCCCTGTCTAGTGCTCCTGAGCTGCAGAAAGAAGTGAGCACTTACTGCCAGGGAAATTCGGACCCGCTTCAGCTTGCGCTTGTCACATGATTCCGACTTCTCCACCTTGGTTAGAGCCGACAGGGAGAGAAGAGGAATTGACGTTATAGGGAGGAGGGAGGTGAGAAGAGTGGTGGAGCCGGGGGGAAGGGTGCATTGCAAGGACAGAGCTGGCATCCAGGAGGGCAGAAGGGCAGGGAGAATGGAAGCAGGTGCTACAGGGCTACTGGAGAGGTTATCTCAGCACTAGAGGTTGAGCTAGACGGAGAGGCTCCAGCCACTCACCTCTGAAGCAGCCTCGGGGGGTGGACTGCCACAGAAGAGGCTCCTGAGGGCGATGCCAGCCTGCTCCACGTTCCCTGTGTTCCCAAACACAAGGCCCTGGGGCAATGTCATCTTTGGGGGAGAGGGGAGGAGGGCAAGGGGAGAGGCATCCTGGTTCTACCCCCGGTCCATTCGGGCAGCCTCTTCGCTGGGATGTGCCCCAGCTAAAAGGAGCGCAGGGGCCCTTGTGTGGTCTCAGAGGCCGGGCTCCAGCTCTGTGGGCGAGCGGAGGGAGGTGCTGGTGGGTGCTGGGCTCACCTGGGGGACTCTCCCTGAGGCTCATGGAGTTGCTGGACGCCCTCTTGAGAGCGGGCTTCAGGGGCTTGTGAGTCTCCCCCCGGGCTGCCGGGAAGCCCGGGTCCTCTGTGCTCACCTGCACAGGCAAAGGGGCTGGTGAGGCGGTGGCCCCAGGATACCGCTAGGTCGCCCTCCTGATCAGTCCACGCAGTTGGGAGGAGGTGTGTGTGACTGCAGGGCTTTCCCTCACCTGGAAGCGGACTGAGGTCTCAGGGCTGGGGGGACTCTCCTGATCGGGGGGCGGAGGAGTCTGGGCAGCTCTCCGCTCCTGCATGTGCTGCCGCCGGCGGGCTGGGCTTAGCTGGGCCCCCAGCAGCGCCACCACCTGCGAGCGCTCAATGGAGCCCAGGAGGATCATCGACTCTGAACAGAGCAGGTGGGAGGACTCAGGAGCCGATAGTGAGGCCCTCCTCCCCACCCCAACCTTCTCCCGCACTCAGAGTGGGGCCTTGGACACAGGCCACACACCAGGGGGAAAGCCCTGCCTGGCAAATGCTGGCTCTTCCTGTTCCCTCCCCCTTCCTGAGCAGCGACCCTGGGAGAGGCTCATTGCTCCTGGCCCCTTGCTGGTCTCACCCGAGGACTCAACTAGGGCCAACATGCGGCCCTTGGTCCTGTGCAGTGCCAACCGCAGGTCCCGGAAGGTGCAGCTGAGGGCCACATGGGGAACATCTCGCACCATGATGTCCTCCACTCGCACCCGGTACTGCCTGGGGGCAGAGAGGCACTTGGTTTGTGGTGAGCATGGGGAGGATAGCCGGAGCACTACCAGCAGGGCCCTAGGGAAGGCCCCAGAGCCCATGGGGACAAGGACTAAGGGCCAAGGAGTAGTCCCTGCCAGGGTATGGACAAGGGGAGCTCTGGGCAGGAGGGAGCAAGGTGGCTGGTCTCCCAGCTTCACTGACTGTGGACCCTGCTGGAGGTGGGTGTGAGGGGGTCCTAGGTCACCTGCCCCTCACCCATAACCCCTTGGTTGCCCGGCCCTCCGTACTGGTGGCGCCCCCAGCCCAGCTCAGGCAGATAAGGCAGTTTCTTGATTCGGATGATGCTGTCGTAGAGTGAGGGCTGTAGGCTCTGGGCAACAGCATTGGCCAGGATGACGGCGATCATGACGGGCAGGATGTGGGCGATCTGGCCTGTGAGCTCAAACACGATCACAGCCGTGGACACCGTGTGGGTCACTGCTCCTGCCAGTGCAGCCGCTCCTAGGGAAGCCACCTTTAGTCTCCGGGTGCCCAGGGAGCAGGTGGCCCTTCCCACCTGGGGACAGTCCCATGGGTACCCGCAGGGCTGCCCAGGACAGTTTTGAGAATTGGGTTTCTGCATTTGAAGGAAGCCTGGTTTCTGCCAGCAGGGGGCACCAGAGCCTCAGACCCTGTGGCCCTACCAGGGGTTTTCCAGGACCTGTGGGGAACTGGAGCACTCACCCACCACTGCATAGCCCCCAGGCACAATCCGATAGGTGCTGCTGTCCGTGTGAATCCCATCTGGGAACCAGGCGGCCATGCTTTCGCCCACCAGACGCCCAAATGCTGCTCCTTCAGGGAGTGGGGTGGGAAGAGAAATAGGTAGTGGAGGGGGAGGGTGGGAACACTAGGAAGAGAGAGGGTCAGAGGGTGGGGGAGGGGCCAGTGGGTCATTCAGTGCAGGGGACAGTCCTTTGGGGGTGGGCACTGGGACAGGGCTGGACCAAAACCCACTCCCGGGCAGTGAGGGTATGGCCAGGGGGTAGCCAGAAGGTGGGAAGGGAAAACAGGCAACTGAGGACTCACCAATGACGAAGACAGGCATGAAGGCCCCACAGGGTACTGGGATAGTGGTGGCCAGTGCAGACATCCAGAACTGTAGGCGGAAGGCAGTTCAAACAGGTAAAAGTGCCACCTGGCTCCAGGTAGCCCCCAGCTCCACCCCAAGGACTCCCCATTGCTTATCAGGTAAATGTAGATTTACCAGCTATCCCAGAATTCCCCAGGAATGAAGGACTCCAGAACCAGATGGCTTGGGTTTAAATTCTCCAGAACCAGATGGCGTGGGTTTAAATTCTCACTTTGCCACTAGCTATGTGATGTTGGGCCAATTATGATCCCTTTATGTCTCAACTTCTCATCTTTTTTTAAAAAATTGATTTCAGAGAGGAAGGGAGAGGAAGAGATAGAAACATCAATGATGAGAATCACTGATTGGCTACCGCCTGCATGCCCCCCACTGGGGACCGAGCCCGCAACCCAGGCATGTGCCCCTGACCAGAATCAAACCAGGAACCCTTCAGTCCACAGGCTGACGCTCTATCCACTGAGCCAAACTGGCTAGGGCTCTTTTTTAAAAAAAATTTTATTGATTTTTAGAGAGGAAGGGAGAGGGATAGAGAGATAGAAATATCGATGGGAGAGAAACACCGATTGGCTGCCTCCTGCATGCCCCCTACTAGGGATCGGCCAGCAACCCGGGCATGTGCCCTGACCATCCTGACAGGGAATCAAATCAGTAACCTCTTGGTTCATGGGTCGATGCTCAACCACTGAACCACACTGGCCGGGCTTGAATGCCCATCTTTAAAACAGGGAGACTAATAGTACCTTTCCATAGCGTTGTTGTGAGGCTTAAAGGAGTTAATACGCGGAAAGTGCTGAGAACAGTGCCTGGCACCTAAAAAGCCTTGTAAGCATCAGCCGTACATTGGTAAGGAGCCCCACCTTCATGAGAATGAAGATGACCAGGGTGAGGAAGACATTGGCACGTGGAGGGCTCCAGGCCTGTGCAGTCCCGGGAGGCTCCAACTCCTCCACCAGGCCCTGGCGGACCCATGTCCGGTTGTCAAACAGGGTGACCAGCGTCTCTTTCTGTGACAGCTATAGGGGAAAAGGGTGCCTCAGGTCTTAGGATGAAGGGACGGGGTCCGTCGGAGAGCAGGGGCAACGGAAAGCATACGTTCCTGTTCTGCCTGGGGTTACCTGTCCAGCCATGAACTGTCCCAAGCCAGGGGGGAAGGTCAGCGTGGAGATGAGCAGGGTCACGAGCGCCGGGAAGAGCAGGCGTCTAGAGATGTAGGTTTCACAGCATCAAACACGCGGTGCCCTTGCTGCGGGGGAGCGGCTGGGGGCCCTCGCGCACCTCAGGGCTGAGGTGGCAGCAGAGCCTTAGCTCTTACAGAAAAGCACCCGGTTCCGAGAGGGTCCCCTTGGCTGTTCACGAGATGACGGCCCGGAGGGTGGTGGCCACTGGGGTTATCACGAGCCCCAACGACTTTCTGTTGGCTCCAAACTCCCTAGGCGGGCAGCAATGGCAGAAAGTCCACCCCCCAGCTCCCTTCGGGACACCTCGGAGCTGTGTCTCCTTCCTTCGCCCTCAGCAGGCCTAGCTGAAGGGCTTTGCGCGAGAGGAAAGGGGTTCTGGCTCTGTCTGTTTCTCTGCGGTGACTTAGGCTGAAGGTCAGTGTTAGGGGAGAGAGGCGGGGGTCACTTATGAAGTTGACTGAAGGAGCCATAGGGAGCAGGCTCAGTTGGCTGCCCTTCCCCTGAAGGACATTAGTCCCAACAAAAGTCACGTCTTGGGCTTCCCCCTCCCAATCCTCAGGTCACAACTGAGAGAGCTGTGCTCTGGAGATTAAAAAAAAGTCTCGCCCATCTCCATGCTTCCCTGGAGGAAACAAAGGCTCATCTACTCTCCAGGGAGCAGGCGCCAGGCCCAGGGCCAGGAGGTCTTAGTCTTTGACCTAAGTGCCCTCTGCTACTGACTGCAAAGTCAAAAGTGCCAGTTTTCAGGTAATTCATGTGAGAGCCAAACTGGTCAACCCACCAGGAAAACACCACTGGCTGATTTTCTCAATGGAGTGCCTATTTTTTTTTTTAATTATCACCTGAGGATATTTTTTCCCATTGATTATTTTGGAGAGAGTGAAGGGAAGGGAGGAGGGGGAGAGAGAGAGAAGAATCATCGATGTGAGAGAGACACATCAATTGGTTGCCTCCCGCATGTGCCCTGACTGGGGCTGGGGATCGAACTTGCAACTGAGGTATGTGCCCTTGACCCGGAATCGAACTCTCAACCCTTTGGTCCTTGGGCCGACACTCTAACCACTGAGCAAACTGGCCAGGGCTGGAGTGCCCCGTTTTTGACTGGGCCACTATATGCCAGCTCACCTGTCACCCCCCCCAACCCCCCCACCGCACTGTGACCCGCACACACCCAAAGCCAACCCACTTTTTCATGAGGAAGCGGTTGATGGTTTTCTGCTTCCGCATCACCTGGACAATCTTCCGGTTCAGGTAGACGAAGAGCGCCCCCCCAAAGCCACTGGCAATACTGGGGAGGGAAGAAGCATCATTGCAAGAGGGGTCTTCCCTCTTTTACCTCCTCCCCTCCCACCGCCCCAGCTCCCACAGCTCCTCACCCAATGACAGCAAAGGCTGGCAGCTCCTGGAGGTCAAAGGGGAAGTCGAGCCGGAACCGGGTTTTGAAGAGGGCAGTGATAGTCTCTGGGGGAAGGCAGAGTAGCAGAGGGAGGCAGGTGTAGCGTCGAGGGCCCCACCTGAGCCATCTCAGGGGCTCCCCGCACCCCCCCAGGAGCCCCCACCTTCATCCCGGTTCCAGACGGCCAAGACCCGGAAGATGAAGGCACTGAAGGTGGCAGCAAAGAAGCCCCGCCAATAGTTGCGCACCGCGAAGAAGGTGGAGGTGACCTCGATGCTGAACAAGACACCTGCGGGGGGCCGGGGAGCGCCACTTCAGGCCGGGGCCGGGGCCTGGGCCAGGACTCAGAGCCGATGAGAAGGTAAGGCCCCGGGCAGGGCCGGGGGCTGGACTGGCCACCTACCTCCGATAGGTGCTGCAAAGCAGCAGCCCACTCCCACGGCACAGGCGGCGGCCAGCATCTCTGTGTTCCGTGATTCATTCTGGCGGGAGTGGTGGACCGGGGAGTCAGCTGGGCTCAGAGCACACCCCTCTCCTCTGCCCTCCTCCAGGGCACCCCTCACCTCATAGATGCCCCCGAAGAGGGAGAGGAACTTGCTGAGCAGCGCAGCACACATGCTTGCGATGTGTACAAAAGGGCCCTGGGGGAGGGGGTCCGGAGGTGAGAGGGGAAGCCGCACACCCTGGCCCCGGCCTGGCTTCTTCCTCCGCTGGGAGGGCCTCCTTTCTTCCCCAGCCCGCAGTTACCTCTTTGCCAAGGGGCATCCCACTGCCCAGAGCACAGGTCAGCCCGATGACCTTCGCTACAAAGGTCTTGAGGGTGAGGTATTCCTTTAGCACCACGCCCCGCAAGATGGTCTTCATCTCGGGGATGCCGGACCCTGGCGAGTGGACAGTCCCAGGAGAGGAATTGGATGGGCCTGGTTCCGGAGGACCCACCTCCGCCCGCCCTTCCCTTCTCGCCCTGCTGTACCGACAGCCTGAGGAGCCAGGATCTGTGTGAATCCAGCTGAGAAAGTGATGAGGACGACAGGATAGGTGACCCAGGCCAGGTACTGGAGCAAGAGGCTGGTGTTCAAGCCTCGAGACATCCACTGCTGAGCTGTGGGGAGAGGAGGTGCTGCTGGACCCCTGGGGGCACACCCAGGGCCCGCCTGGCCGCTGGGCCACATGGATAGGAGAGGCTGTCCCAGGGAATACCACACAGAGCCCGGGCACAGGGGCAGGGAGGGGGTCCTACAGGCCTTCAGCGGGGGAGAGATCATTGTAGGTAAGAGGGGCAGTTGGAGAGGGGAGGCGAGAAGTCACGGCCGATGGGCGGTGGCAGTGATTATGTCTGAAGATAGGCCCTCAGGCGGCCAAGGAGCCCAGATACTTCGGCAAGTTTGGCATGGAGGACGCAGGCTGGCGTTTCCCAGCCCTCCCCTGCCAGCCCTTGTCCTCACCCTGCAGACAGGCGGCAATGGCATAGTCCATGGCCCAGCTGACCAGCGCCATGACGAGCCCCAGCAGGACCAGGAAGATCCAGTCTTCACCAACCCTGGATACTAGGAACTTATGACAGCGCACGGAACAGACTGGGGGCAGGGAAGGAAACAACGGGGGGCTGGCACCAAAGTGCTCCTACCCCTGCCTCCCCCAACCCCCAAGGGGCAGCTCTAATGAATGGCCTCTGTCCCCCCAGTACAGCACAGCCAGATCCCCTGCCCAACCCAAGTCTCACTGCGGCACCGGGCGCAACGGCTCTGTCCGTATTCGAGGAGCTCTAGGGGAGCCGGAGGGGACAGCGGGCTCCTCCAGGGCTTGGGCCCTGCCAGGCGGATCCGAGCAGCCTCCTCTTTGGCAAAAGCCCCAAGGTCCTGAGTGTACCGGCCATACATCTGAGCAATGGGGAAGACAGGGTTAGCAGCTCTGCGTGGCTGAGAGGGGATTCAGGGAGGGCCCTGGGGTCTCCGCTCCCCTTCTCCCAGCCCCCAGATTATATATCCCCTCTTGAACCCACAGGTCCCACTTTGGCTCGGGGTGTGGGAACAATGCACATTGCAGACTGTGGGAGCTGTCCTGCGGAGTGATGGGGACTGCCAAGGTACAGGGACACAGCGCGGGGGGGTGGCAGAATAATCAGTCCTCTTCTCACGGCGCTGCCTGGGGGAGGGTAGCGCTGAGGAGGAGTGGGAGGGAAGCCCCAGAGGAGAGCTGGAAAAACCTACAGCTCTGAAAGTGGGAGGAGGGAAGGTCAAGGGCACACGGGTAACAATAAGATCCTCAAGGAGCTGGGGGCAGTTGAGTTGGGTCTAGGAACAGGCGGGGCCTCAATCCTTATCACGTTCCTGCTGGGCCTCTGGCCTGTGACCGAGTCAGCTGTACCCCTTCCTCCCATCCTAATCCCCTTGTCCCTATTCTCCCCCCCCCCCCCCCCCGCCCCAGCCTGCCAGACCAGCTGGGAGTGGAAAGTCTCGAGGGTGGGTGGGGAGTACTTGGTGGCCTCAGCCCACACTGGAGCTGCCCTGAGCCCAGTGGTAGGTTGGGGGACAGCAGAAGCTGATGGCTGGGCTATGATGCTGGGGTGATGGGACCGGGGAGTCTCCGAGCTATGGCTAGACCTGCCCAGCTGGGCATGTGTTGAGGGGTGGGGAGGAGTAGATTCCGGCTGCCACCCGCAGAGCTTCGAGACACAAAGAGCTCCTGTTGGGACTGGGGGGTGGTGGTGGTGAGGGAGGGAAAGACAGAGAGAGAGAGAGAGAGAGAGAGAGAGAGAGAGAGAGAGAGCAAGAAAAGGGAGGAGAGAGACCAGAGAGAGGAAAGGTGGGGAGGGAAGAGAGGACTGGGGAGGAGCAGAGAAGAGGGAGAAGAAGGGAGGAGGAAGGGAGAGAAACAAAGTAGAGTATAAACAGGCCGACACAATGTCAGAGTGGGAGGTGAGCCTGTGAGAAAAAGACAAAGGGATCGGAAGGAGAAGGGGGAGAGCCTGGAGCAGAGAGTGCCCGGGAGAGAGCGTGACCCTGAGAACTCACACCAGAGATAAAGCCCAGGCGCAGGGGATGGGGCTGGGCTGGTGCAACTGATAGACACCGTTTTGGGGCCAGGTGCCTGGCTTCCTAGACCAATGCCCCCCCCGTTCTTGGCTTGTGCAGATGGACAGACACCTCCCACCCTATGTGAAGGCTCAACCCTATACCCTCGCTCCACCCCCACCCCTGTCACCTCTCCCTGTCATCCTGTTCCATCCGGCCATTCCCTCTCTGAACTGGGCACCTCCCAGCCTCAATTACAGCCAGGGGCTCCCTCCTCCTGGAGAGATTCCCTCCCTGCCTCCTTCCTGGGCAAATTCCAGGACCAGCTGTTTATGAAGGAGCCCTTCCCTAGAGTTTGGGCCCCCCACCCCAGTGAACAAGGAAGGGCAAAAGGCTTCTCAAACACTAAGTTACAGTGGTGGCCACACGTCAGCTCAGAACCCCAGGACCCCCTGCTTCTAATGAGGTCAAGGGACACCCCTGGGGTGGGTAGGGGCTGGATACTCAGAGTAAGCATGGACAAAGGTCCCAATTCCCACACCCATTCCTGCTTGACCCATCCCCCCTTAAGTTCCTGTCCCCCAGAGCAGCAGGTCACCTTTTTTTTTTTTCCCCCCAAAGAATAGACGCAGGGGTTCCTGCCAATATTGGGGGCTGGGTTTGACCATCTTTCTACACACTCTTGTTTCTGTGTCTAGCACAGTAAAGTGCACGTACTGGGGACAGAGAGAATGTCTTGGTGGTGGAGATAGAGGTGTAGACAGATAAAGTTCAACGGGTGTGAGCGGTGCTGGGGAGGGGTAGTGGGGTGCTGAGACTTGGGTCCAGGTGGCCAGGGGGAGGAGCTAAGAGAACGTGGTGTGTGGTGGGGAGAGGTAATGGGAAGGACACCTCGGACAAGCACCTGATCTTGTCCTCTGCAGGCCCCAGCCTCGGCCAGAAACCTGCATGCAGCCTGTCCCTTAGCCCTCCAACCTCTCAGGCCCTCGAGCCTCAGTTTCCCCAGCTCAGAAGGCTGGGGCGGGGCTCGGGTAGGTCCCGGGTCCTCGCGCTTCCGAGGGGAGCCGGGAGCAGCGGTCCGGGGCGCACGCCGCAGAGCTCGGCTCGGCTTCACTCACCAGGGTCTGCTCGTACTGCAGCGCCCGCGGCTCCATCCCTTCCTCCGCCGCCGCGGCCGCTCCGGCCGCCATCTCCGCGCACAGCCCTCCGGCCTCCCGCCGCGGCTCGGGCTCTGGCCTGGACTCGGCTCCCCGCCCGCAGAGCCCGCGCCGACACCCGTCCCGTCCCCGCAGCCCGGGCGGCCGAGTGCAGAGAGCCTCCCGCTCGCGTCCCCTCCTCGGCGGGCGGGCCGAGGGCGGCGCCCACGGTGCTGCCCCGCCCGCCGGCCCATTGGCGGGGGCCGGCCCAGCCCGGCCGGGGTCTGCGCGGGGGCCGCCTCCTAGGCGAGGCAGAGGCGGTAGGGGGCGCTGGGAACGCGCGAGCCCGCGCCCCCTCTCCGCGGAGGCGGGGGGCAGAGCGGGGCGCCGGGTGCCCGAGCGGGGGCGGGTCCGCTGGCACGTGGAGGGGCGGGCTGGGTCTGCAGCTCCCGGTGCCCGAGCCGAGCGGGAGAGACCGGAGACGCCGGGGTCGGAGAGCCGGGACCGGGGCCGGCGGCGCCGTCCGCATCAGGCTCTGGAGGCCCCGTCTCTCTCTCGGAAGTGGGTCCCTCTCTTGCTTCTCCGGAGGGACCAGCAGCTCAGAGACGCCGCTGCTCCGTCTGGAGTGAGAAGCAAAACTGCGGGGCTCGGAGGGGAGCATTAAGTCCAGGAATAGGGGGGTAGGGTTGGGGGGGGGCAATGCTCGGAGTTGAGGCCCTGGGTCTCTCTCATCCCTTCCCTTCCTCCCCTTTCTCGCGGCTTCCCCAGGGAGGTGCACCTGGAGCACTCTGGACTGCGGGGTGTGCGGGGCTGGGCCGAGGGAGCGGGGGGGGGGGGGGGGGGGCGGGGGGGGGGGCAGTGAGGCCCGGAGGAAGGGAGGTCTAGGTGCGGGAGAGGGCGCTCCTGGAGGCGGGCGTGGAGGGACAGAGGTCGCTTCTCCCTGGCAGGGCCCACGGAGAAACCCGAGTAGCTGCTGACATCTCGCCGCCATGGGGGAAATGGCCCGATGGGCTCTTGGTTCTCCATCAGGGTTCGAAGAAGGATAGAGCAGAGGGTGGGGTGAACGCAGCGTGGATGGTCTGTGTGTGCGTGTCAGAGATAGTGTCAGGGCAGAGGCCAGTGCCCAGGAAAGAGGCGGTGTGCCGGAGGAGGCAACAGGATGGAGGGACGTGTGGGAGGTAGAGGTGCTGGCTGGGGGGAGGGCACAGCGCCCAGGAAGGGGGCAGTGTGAGAGGAGCCGGCGTCCTGGAGGAAGGGGCAGCCAGTGTAAGGCCAGAGTATCCGTAGGAGAGGAGCGTGCCAGGGTGAAGGGGCACACAGATCAGTGCCCAGGGGGACAGGGCAGTGGAGAGGGAACGAGCAGTACCAAGCTGAAGGGGCAGTGCTCCCGAGGGCAGTGTGATGGGGTCAATGCCAGGCTACAGGGGCGGTGCGGGGGAAGAGAGCAGGGCTCAGGGCCAGAGGACAATGGTGGGGAGGGTGCGGTACCAGGGGCAGGGATAGTGCAGGCTTTCCTCTTCCCCATAGTGACATCATGGCAAATTCCCAAACTGAAAGGACCCAGCTCGGGTGACAGCCAGCCGGGCCGAGCTGGGCCAGGCCGGCCTGAAGGGCCTCGGTGCCAGCCGGAGGGGCTAGGGACTGCGCCCTGCGGAGCCGGCGCTCTGGGGGCGGGGTGCTGCTCCGCCCTTTCTCGGCGCGGACTGTGCCCTCGGCGAGCACGCGTGCTGGCAGGGTAGGGCTGGGCTGGGCTGGGCTTCTCTGGGCCAAGGATCAAGGTCTCTGGCTGGGGTAGCGCCCCGTGCGTTCCAGTTTTCCCAACAGGAATACTGCAGAGGGCGCAGTCGAGCCTCCGCAGAGAGCGAGAAACCGCGCCACCTCCGCGGGAGGTGGGGGTCTATCTGTTGCGATCCCGCCCTGGGGCGGGGTTATCGGCCTGAGGCCCGCCCTCAGCACTGAAGGCTCTCAGAAGCAGTAGTTCGGGGCGGAAGTTAGGAAGCCCCGAGAGCTAGGCGACGGAAGTGGCCGTGCTACTGCCTGTCTGTGCGCAGGCGCTATTCCATTTCCCGGCTGTTGCCGTTCTGGCGGTACCTTTCCCCCCCGCTCCTGCTCCTGTTCTCCGCGCGAGGGGGGTGCGCCGTCCTCCTAGTCGTGGTTGCGCGGTCAGCGCCCCCTGTGCTACTCTCGTCGCCCTATTGCCATGGCCGGCATTCTGTTTGAGGATATTTTTGATGTGAAAGACATTGACCCGGAGGGCAAGAAGTTTGACCGAGGTAAGCGAGGTATATAGAGGCGGTTTTGGGTAAGGGACTAATCTGGTTCTTGGGGACACGCCCCCGGCCGGCCCCGGTCCACCCAACCCACGTGGCAGGCGCCTACCGTCAGGTCCTGATGTAGGGACCGCGCTCAGGAAACATTTTATAGATGAAAGAACGGAGACTCCGAGCTCTCCTTGGGTTCACGCATCCTGTGCCCGTGTCTGGGTGGCCTTTCCTCGTGGTGCTAGGAAACTCCTGGGCATCTTTCCGGTCACTGCCCACTCCGCTAGGCGCTGTACTGTGCATCTTACACGCTTTGTCTTATTTCTTTCAAGAATCTACATGAGGTAGTTATTGTCTTACCCATTTTTCTTTGAGAAGTAACCCACCCAAGACTGCACAGCAAGTAATCCGACTCCAGAACCTATATTATTTTTTGTTTGTTTTTTAGTTTTTATTGAGTTTATTGGGGTGACATTGGTTGACAAAACCATGCAGGCTTCAAGTGTACAATTCAACAAATCATCTGCATACTGCATCGTGAGCCCATCACCCAGAGTAAAGCCTCTTTCCACCTATATTCTTGTATTGCCCTTAGGATCTTTAGCTTTTTGTGAAGCCCTCTCCGAGTTAGAGTTGACTGCTTGGAATAATAAAGAGTTGCTCTTTATCCTGTCATTGATCAATAATTGTTTCTTTCTGTTTTCTCACCCTTTGCCTGGAGACTGAGATGTTCTTCAAGACAAACACCAGTTCTTACATGTCCTAATAATCCCCTCAACACAGCACCTGACACAGAAAGACAAAACCTTTGCCCAAAGTTAGGTTGTTTCTTAATCACCGAGGTAGGCCTGGAGTCTGGATATTCTTTGTTGCCAGAGGACTTTTGATTCTTTTCCTGGAATTTTCTCCACTTTGCTTCTTGCATATCGGGTTCTGATTGAGTCTGCACTTCTGAGAGCAGATGAGAGGCCAGTGGATGCAAATTGGGTTAGGTTGAGTCTTCTATTGCGTTCTGCCCCCCAAAGTGTGGTCTGCAGGGTCACCCTGGGTCAGGCACTTACCCTCTGCCACTCTTTCTCTACTTCTCTTCAGTGTCCCGACTGCATTGTGAGAGTGAATCTTTCAAGATGGACCTTATCTTAGATGTAAACATTCAGATTTACCCTGTAGATTTGGGTAAGTATTGAACACAGAAAATAGCAGGAGACTTTTTGCCATTTCGGCTGTTTTCACTCTCAGATATTGCCGTTACTTTCAGGTGACAAGTTCCGGTTGGTCATAGCCAGTACCTTGTATGAAGATGGTACCTTGGATGATGGTGAATATAACCCCACAGATGACAGACCTTCCAGGTGAGGGAGTGAAGAAGGGAGTACTTGAAATATGCCTGAGAACAAAGTAGATAAGTGGTATAGAAAGACCCTTATTTAATTGTCGTGGAATAAATGATTATCAGCAGAATCTGAGGAAGTTAAAGAAATTGCTGCACTTAAGAATTAGCAAGGTACCTGGCCAGTGTGGCTTAGTGGTTGAGTGTCGACCTATGAACCAGGCAGTCATGGTTCGATTCCTGGTCAGGGCACATGCCTGGGTTGCAAGCTTGATCCCCAGTGTGGGGCATACAGGAGGTAGCCGATCAATGATTCTCTCTCATCATTGATATTTCTATCTCTCCCTCTCACTTTCTCTCTCTGAAATAAATGAAAACATATTTAAAAAAAAGAATTAACAAGGTGTTTATCCAGAACAGTGAGTACATGCTTGTGATTTGTAGCTTTTTGATGGTGGAGGAAATGACTACTGAGTGACCTAGGCTGTATGGGCCTTGAGTCTTGGGGGGGAGTTTGGTGTGATGGGAGTTTGGAGCCCCATTGAGTTAAAATCTCAGTCCTACCACTCATTTGTTGAATAACCTTAACCTCTTTCAGCCTCAGTTTTCTTGTCAGTGAAAGACAGATGGTTGTATCTAGTTCACAGGTTTGCTGTGAGGACTAAATAACATTGTATTTGGAAAGTGCCTGTTGCTATAATGCTGGCACTTAGTTAGTAGTTACCAACTTTAAAGAACCTCTTATTATTGTTAACTACTTTAAAAAATATGTTTTTATTGACTTTTAGAGAGAGAGGAAGGGAGAGGGAGAAGGGAGAGATAGAAACATCGAGAGAAACTTCGATTGGCTGTCTCCTGCACGCCCCCTACTGGGGATTGAGCTCCCAACTGGGCATGTGCCCTGACCAGGAATCAAACCAGTGACCTCTTGGTGCATGGGTCGATGTCCAGCCACTGAGCAACACTGGCCTGGCATTGTTAACTACTTTTAAGAGTAACTGCCTCTATTGTTCCACAGGGCTGACCAATTTGAGTATGTAATGTATGGAAAAGTGTACAGGATTGAGGGAGACGAAACGTCTACTGAAGCAGCAACACGTCTGTAAGTTCCTTGGTCTTGTGAGAACCCTTTCACCCTGCCCTGTTCTGAGAATTTGGGACTTGCTTATCCTTCCTGTGTTGGGTCCCTCTCTCTAAGTACCTCAGACCTAAGCAGGACCCAGAAAGAAACTTCTGGGAACAGTTTTCAGTCTAAAATGTAGGCTGCTCACTTTGCTCTTTGTCAGGGTCTCGGCCCTGGTGGTCCAAGTGAGAGACTGATAATCTTGCTGTGTGCGGTGCAAAGGAAGGTTGCTTCCTTAGGAAATAAATGCAGCATTAAGTAATTAAACTGCTAGGTGTGTTTGTGTGTTTGTATGTATGTATGTATGTATGTATGTATGTATGTATGTATATGTATATGTTGCTACACTGCAACCCAATCCCTAGTTCTTTGGTTTCCCTGCCTAGCTATTTTTTCTTTTCTTTAAAATCTTATTAAAACAATATGTGCCCTTTGTAAGAAATATGAAAAGCAGAGAAGTAATGTCAAGAAGGAACAAAAGTCATCTATAATTCCATACCCAGAGGGAACCTTTTACATAAACATTTTTGAATAATTTAGGTATTTTTTTCTTCTGTGCTTTTTTCTTTGAGATCTTGTTGTTTATTACAATGTTTTCTTCTACTCTTTTTGCTTAACGTTATGTAAAACATGTTTCCCCATGTCAGTTTAGAGCTTTTCCTAAACATTTTAATAGCTGTATATCTAACATTCCAGTAAATGGATATATCTGAATTGATTTGACCATTTCCTTTATTCTGGGCATGTAGTATTTTCCACTTTTGCTAATATAAAAAACACTGCCTTGCATATGTCTGTGCATTCATTTTTGTCTGAATTTTGGTTCCTAGTGACAAAACATTAGAAAGGTGCCTCTTTTTCTTAGGCTGGGCTGGAGAGCTGCTGAATAACAGCTGCTCCAAATCTCAGACTCATGGGACTGGACCTTCTGTTTCAGCTCTGCCTACGTGTCCTACGGGGGCCTGCTCATGAGGCTGCAGGGTGATGCCAACAACCTGCATGGATTTGAAGTGGATTCCAGAGTTTATCTGCTGATGAAGAAACTGGCCTTCTGAACCACTGGGAAGCCAACCTTGCTGCTTAGTCACTCAGGTCATGGACATTTGTTCAAGCCTGAGTTGCAGTGGCTGTTGTCCTGTTCAGGAGGGGCCGGCTCTCTGTCCACTGGTGCTTCTCTACCTGGTCTGGACTCAGTGGGAAACTGACTTGCCTGGGAAAGACCCAGCGGGAGAGTTTAAAATGAACCAGAGTTGTTTTGTGTGTATGATTTTTTTAAATTAAACTTTACTTTTTCAGACTTTTCCTCCCCTTAAATTTTTCCCCCATTTACTTTAAAATCATTTATTTTTAGATTGCCTATGGTATATTATGTCTCTGGCCCATAGCCAGATGATCATCCAATGTAAGATCTGTCTCAGCCTTTTGGTATCTAGGTTCAGAGTTTCTCAGTCTCCTGGCTGACTATCCCCAACATTTGTCCTCCAATGTGATTTTCTACACAAGAGAAGATATGGTGTTTTTGGCTCCTGGGGCACCCCCAGGCGCAGAAGATAACCCCCTTTGGCATAGAATTTTGAATTGGCAAGGAGCCCTGCTTGTGTCCTTCCAACACTTTCAGTCGCTTAAGAAGTCAAATCACGTTGACTTGAGAGAGTCACTTGGGTAGCCTGGAAATGTTCATCATTTTGAAGGAAGCTTTGGGTAGAGGCTTTTATACACAAGCATGGGACACAACTATGAAGAAAATAGGAAGAGTGGATTTGGTGGTTATGGGACCAGGTGGAGGAGCTAGCTGTCTGCTCTGTGTTCTGGTGGTGACCTGGAGGGAGGGTAAGTTTCTTACCGGTGACACTGAACAGGGAGCTGCTGCACAGACCAGTGAAGCGGACAGGGCACCAATACCAATGAGGCTGGCAGTCCAGTGCCAGTGCCCGAGACAGTGCAGCAGCCTGACTGTAGTCACCACCTGGAACGTGGAGGAAGCACCCAGTTGAGGAAATGGTGATGCTTACAAGGACTCCAGCAGAGGAGCTGGCTCTTCAGCCTGGCATGCAAGGTCCCTGAGAAAGCATGCGGGACTCTGATTACCCCTGGGAAATTCAGGGTAACTATCCAGAGATTTGTGAGTGTGTATTAAGCAGTTGTCTCTTTTGATCTCTTGTATTGCCAGGGGAGCTGGGCCCCTGGTGGGATGCCTGGGGTATCTCCTTCCCCATCATTTTCAGGTCTTTACATGAGGTGTTAGAGTATTTAGGGAAATGGGTTGAAAATGAGTGGTCCCTGCAGGGGAGGAGGTAAAGGTGTTTCTTTTGCTTTAGTATGGGGTGGGGAGGGTGGAGAGGGAAACTGGAGATGCAGTGGGTGTTGGGGTGGATTTTTATGGGATCCTACAGCCTTTCCATAGAGTCCAGTTTTGGGGTGGGAGACAGGTAGAGAAGGGTGAATTTAGGTTGGAGTGGGAGAACCTAATTATCAATAGTAGTTTCTGGGGTGGCACAGCAGACTGTCCTAGCTGCTCTGGGCGGCAGAAGAAAGAGAACTGGCATACAGTTGAAAAGAGATAGGAATGTTCTGGCTGTAACAGTTTTTTGTTTTGTTCTGTGTGAAGAGAAGAGGAGACAGATTTGAGAATGGGTTAGATATTCAATAGGGACAAATTAGTTCACACTGGAGAAGCCCATGAGTTATTTACATTTGCCCCAGAGCAAGTCAGATGCCAATACTGGATGCCTGGAACTTTCTGGCTACATACTTTCTGCAGTTTTGCTATCTTTGTCTCATCTGACTGTGCTGAGAACTCCTAATTGTCTCTGGTCCCTTTGACATACCTGGTTCTGGGTGCTGCCTCTTTCATGTACCATAAAGGGTTTCATTTGATTATTAGATGTACTCTACTTGAGTACTGCAGTAAATTAAAATTTCCACTTATCATTCCCTTGACTGCATCCTGGAATTTGTAGTGTAGATGAACTGATTCTTTCCCACGTAGAAACTGACACCATTCGAGATTTGGACAACACTTTTGAGCTTTGTGCATTTGTTGATTCCTTCTCCATGGCAACTGTTCTGTCCATAATGGGGGAGAGGGACACATGGAGATGTCTAAATTGGTCACTCGTACCAAGAGCTTTGGCTTTCTACTCAGAACTCTTTTATCTGTTGATGTATTTACTCCCTAAGGACTTGGGAATTTTCCCTAATAAACAGAATCACTGAATAACATTGGACAGTGCACCGCACTGGGGAGAGCATGCGCTTTAGACTAAGTTGGCCTAGGCCAGTGGTCGGCAAACTCATTAGTCAACAGAGCCAAATATCAACAGTACAACGATTGAAATTTCTTTTGAGAGCCACATTTTTTAAACTTAAACTTCTTCTAACGCCACTTCTTCAAACTAGACTCGCCCAGGCCGTGGTCTTTTGTGGAAGAGCCACACTCAAGGGGCCAAACAGCCGCATGTGGCTCGTGAGGGTGTTTCTTTTCCTTCTCACAGGCTGTGAAACCTTTGGGAACTTGCCTGGCTTCTCCCTCATCTATAAAATAGAGAGTCGCCGGAGCCTTAAAGGAGGCCATACGGTTCCTGGCACACTGACTTTCATCCTGCTTCAGCACGCCTCCAGTGACCCCAGGTATTGGCGGCAGAGTTGGGAGCTCTGGGTTCCTGGCTCCTCTGCCTACACTGTGGACGTGCCCCTCCTGTCCTAGCTGCTCTGGGTGCCAGAAGAAAGAACTGGCACACAGTTGAATAGAGATAGGAACTTCCTTGTCGTAACAGTTTTTTGTTTTGTTTTGTGTGAAGGGAAGAGGAGACAATGATTTGGGAATGGGTTAGATATTCAATAGGGACCTTTTGGTGGGGAGGGAAGAGGAGGAACTTCCATTAGTTTTCCCTACAGGAGCCTCTGGAGGTAGTGTTGACCTTTGCAGTGGAGATTTGTTCTGGGCAATATAAACCTCCGCTCCCTTAGCACCAAGATGGCATTTATGGGCAAAGCCCCATAAGCCTGGCTTTTTTCTCTGGAGATCCCCTAACAGAGTTTATGGTGGTCACACAAAGCTGCTTTTTAGATACTATTTACCTCTGGGTATTGGGAAATGAGCCTTCAACTTGTACTTGAGTTGTAACTTGTGTCTCCTGCTGTGTGAGCCCTAGGAGGCTGACTCATGCCACTTCCTGCACTTCCCCCTGACCTCCACAGGAGGGAGGCAGGACCCCAAGCTTGGCGAAGCTTCCCGCTGAGCTGCTGAAGCTCCGGCTGTTTGCTCAGCTGTCACTTCCAGGTCTTGTCTTGCCTGAACTGTCTGCACATCCTTACCTGAGGTGTGAGGCACTCCTAGGCTTCCTGTTAGCTTTTCTTTTCTTTTTTTTTCTTTTCTTCTTTTAATTTTGTTAGGGAGGAGCAGAACTATTGCCCTCTGAGAAGAATATCTTTTTCTTTTCAGTTAGCTTTTGGGTACTTAATTTATTCTTTATTTATACAGGCTCAGACAGTCTTTCTGGGAGACAACGTCTCATTCATTTCTCAGGGGTAAGGATCTCCTAAGAAAAGGAGATCAGAATGCCATTGAGAATGAGGTAAAGGGTTATGGTAAAGAGACTAACCTTAGTTCTGAGCAGAAAACCAAAGCTCGCTTTTCTGTTTTCTGACATAAGATTAGTCTCTACCTTTGTTCAGAGGGCAGGCCAGTCCAGGCCTTTAAGGAATTATCATACGAAAAAGCATATAGAGAATTCGTAAGTTGTAGATTTGTACAGAAAATAGACCAACGATAACTAGCTGCTCTGGTGAATATTATTGATAGGTTAAAAAAATAGCTTTTTCTGCCCCGCCGGTGTGGCTCAGTTGGTTGAGCGTCATCCCATGCACCAGGAGGTCGCTGGTTCGATTCTGGTCAGGGCATATGCCCAGGTTGGGTTGCAGGCTCCATTCCCAGGAGGGGGCATGTAGGAGGCAGCAATCGATGTATCTCACATCAATGTTTCTCTCCCTTCCCCCTTCCCCCTTCCCTTCTCTGAAATCAATAAAAACATATTTTAAAAAAATAGCTTCTGGTGTTTTAAACAGTGAAAAACGATCCCCTTTCTGTCCTATGTATCTGCCTTTACCAGGGCTGTGGGTTCCAGGGAAAGCAGGAAACCTGGTGGAGCTGCAGTTGTCTCCCGGGCCTCTCCTCCGGGTAAGAGAATTACAATGGGAGACACTGCTGGTGTGGGCAGTGCCTGAGCACCTTACTCCTCCTGAGACAGATTTTGGAAGTGAGGGTGCGCCCCCGCAAGGAGAGGACTGGTGGGGCTGGGCATGGCAGCAGAGGGGTCAGGAAGCGGGAGTTGGAGCTGGGCCGTGGGGGTGGGCACGGAGGGTGAAGGAGAGAAGAGTGTATGTTGTCCAGTGGGAGGAAGGGTTAGGGAAGAATATCCAGGCTGGAGGTTGGGTGGCAGGAAACCCATGTCCGAAGTTCCTGGAGGAATATTCAGGGCTCCGAGGGCCCTGGGTGAGGGTCCAGGAAAGAGCCCATGAGTTCCATTCAAAGGTCCGTGTGTCCTGTTCAGTTGTCCAGGGATTTGGTCTAGGAACCTGGAGGTTTGGTTCAGCAGACCAGGCCTCTTGGCTCTGACTCCCTGCAGCCTCTTCAGAAGTCCAGAGCCAGTAGTTTTGGCCAGGGCGCTGGAGTTCGTCTCCAACAATCCAGAAGTCCTGTTTGGAAGCTTGTTCAGTGTGAGGAGTAGAGAGGTACTGTGTGGGAGCGCTGTGGTGGGTAGGGCCCGCTTGGCACAGAGGGTGGGCCCTACTGCATGCAGCAGGAAACGCACCTTTCCTCGGAGCAGTTGTTGGAAGCTCAGGAAGATGGCATGGGGATCTTTGTGAGCTGTGGTCCTGCCCTGTGGAGGAAGCTGAGGGCAGAGGATGGGCCTGAGGCCAGAGACCTGGGCCAGATCTCATGCCTCCCTTGTCTATGTGGGAAGAGAGGGTACCAGCACCCAGGCTTTATGGCTGGGAGGGAGCATTCCTTGGGAGGTCATCTCTTCTACCTCAAGATTCTTAGAATTCCTCTTCCCTCAGGCCTTCTAAGGAGACTGAGTCAGGAAAGAGGGACATTTCCTATAGTTCCCTTGACTGGGGACTTACCTGGGTTCCAAGGAGGCCCTGCAGGGCCCCAAGGAGGAGGCGAACTTGTCCAGAAAGCTGCCCCAGTAAGAATGAGAGGCAAGTGGGTCCCAGTTGTCCCCGTGCTGACATCACTCCCTCCAGCAGGAGGGTCGTCGCCCCCAGAACGTCCTGTGCCTTGGTCTGCTCCTGGGAAAGAGATGGACGAGAGGAGTGCACTGCTTCAAAGGGCATGCTAATAGCGGGTGGGAAGCTGGGAGGAGTAGCCAGCAGAATGAATCATAGAAGCTGAGAATTGGACAGGACCAAGGTCCCACCCAGCACAGGAATTCCTTCACAGTCTCCCGACAATTGGTCATCAGCCTCTGCTTGAATAACTCCAGTGTCCGGTAACCCTGCCTGGTCTTACACTTACTTTCAGTCAGAAAAGCTCTTTTTCTTTCTTTCTTACATTATACCGAAATCTGCCCTTTTATGGCATTTGCCTCTTGGTTCTAGTGCTGCAAAAAAAATCTCTTTCTGCTACAAAATCTTAGGATCATGTGATTCTTTTTTAACTGAATGTAGAGATAAACCATCATGAAGAGCATAAAGGTGAAGGGAAGGGCTTGCTGGTACGTGGCAGAGCTGGAACTAAGGGCTCTCCAGGAGCTGCCCCCCCCCCCCTAGCCCAGCCCCCTAGGACCCGAAGGGAGAATGAGATTCCAGGGGTCTTGAGGATAGAAGATTTGACCTACCGTGGAGTGCTCCTTCCCAGTGGTTTCCTGAGCCTCTGACTAAAGCTCCCCATGCTATACCATGAGACTGCCACTTCATCCAAGCTAATCAGACAGGCTTTTTATTTTTTTAAAAAAAATTTTAAATACATTTTTATTGATTTCAGAAAGGAAGGGAGAGGGAGAGAGAGATAGAAGCATCAATGATGACAGGGAATCATTGATTGGCTGCCTCTTGCGCGTCCCCCACTGGGGATCAAGCCCACAACCCGGGCATGTGCCCTTGACCGGAATCGAACCTGGGACCCTTCAATCCGCAGGCCGATGCTCTATCCACTGAGCCAAACCAGCTAGGGCAGGCTTTTTATTTTTTTAAACCATTCCTCATATAACATGTTTTCTAATCACTTACTGTTCAGGTTGTTTCCTCCTGGGTATATGTTAGTTTAATAGGTCCTCTGAATAAATTAGCGTGTGTCTAGTACTTAGTCCAGTATTTTTAAGTGCAGTCCACTCGGAATTTTATGGGAGTATTTCCACATTATTGGTGCTAAACATTGAAAGCTACCCAGAACCACTAGGTTTTTAAATAGCTGCCTCAATAATGTTGTTACATGTGAAGTTTGGGGTCAACTCAACCCTCCTGGATCCTTTTCATAGTAAATTCTAGGGCCAGAAGTTTATATGAGGGAAGCAGGGCATTGTGGCCTGCAAGCTGGAATAGGACTTTGCTCAAGTACTTTACACATGTAGATTTTTTTTATCTATCTCTGTTAAATTCCACCATGTTTTGAACCTCGCCTTTCAGTGATTTGAATTTTGATTCTGTCTTTTGTTATTTTTGTGGTGGTTCCCAGCTTTGTGTCATCTGTGGATGACAGATCAGTCTTACTTATTCATGCCAACTGAAGAAGCTTGAATTGGAATAAGTCAAAGGCATGGCCCATGAGAGACCTCTATCCAGCTTTTCATGATGTTCAGCTTTGAATCTATTTAACACACTGGAACTGCAAGTCATCCTCTTGTCCAGAGGATGTTATCACAGTAGAATGTAGATTGGGTTAGAGTGGCCAAGCTGAAGATGAGATATTTTCAGAGAACTCAGGAATTTTAAAGAACCCACAGGAAGCAATAGGAAACTGACGAAGACAGGACTTAGAGAAACCCAGGGAAGGGGTGGCTTTCTTACCGTCTGGGTTTTCCATTCTCCCAAGCTAAAGTCCACAGCAGGCAGCAGGACAGGTGTGGACAAAGGGTGAATGTCTGGGCACTGGCTCTGTTGAAAAAATTGGTGGGAGAGGGGAAGAGAAAGGACATGGTAACCTAATGACTAAGATGCGTCCATGAGTAATAGGTCCAGATTAGCTTTTAGAGGAGAGCTTGATTGCAAATCATAACCCTTGTCAAGGTCATGGTCTTACCAAAGACAATATTGGAAGAACAGGGATTGGATCAGGGAGTGAGGGTATCTTACCAGTTAAACGGGCAGAGGGGACAGTGTTTGGGGGTTCTCACCAGTCGGCCGTGAAGGACATGAGAGTCACGTAGCAGTTTATTTAGCAGTCGGGGGTCACAGGCAGGAGGAGCCGGGCTAGACAGGGTCAGTCGTGCAGTTAGGAGAAGCATGACCACGAGGAGCAGTTCTTAGATCAGGAGAGGCGAGGTTCGAAGGGGTGGATAAGGAAGAAATCATTGTTGGGTGGTGGTCCAGGAATTCCCATTTAGGACCCAGACCTGAAACCCACGGAATCTGCCACTCAGATGCCTCATTCCTCGGAAATTGGCTTCTCCCAGCCCTCCCCCACTGCAGCATATCTCCTTTCTCTTTCCCCTTCTTCCGTGCTCTGATTTGGCTCTCAGCCCCGCAAGCGTGTGCTTACCAGTCAGCTCCATTCTGGCCAGGCTGTCTGGCTGGAGTGGCTCCCTGTACGGGGCCTCTGCCCTGAATCCTTCCTGGGGCCATGGAGGCGGCTTGGGCTCTTGCACTTGTGGGCAGAGTGGGGTGGGGCACACAGAGCTGGGTGGGGCGCGGCACAGGTGGGCTGAGGAAGAGGGTCTGGAATCTATCCTGCGAGTGACGGGAGTGATGAACACTTATTCAAGTTTTAAGGAAGAGACTCTGGCTGGGGGAACAGATGCTGGGAGGGCTTGCGATGCTGACTGACCAGCCTAGAACTGCTAAAGCTCTGAGCGCTCCCACGTTTTCTCGTGATTGTAGCATATGGTGTCTCCTCTTTGTCAGGGTTTCTCAGTGAATCTGACACGAGTTTGGTGCCTCCTGCCGAGAGCAGCAGGACAGGATATGTACACAAACACACATCTTAATGGGCCTCAAATTCTGAGCAACCTTGATTGTTTGGTGGGATAAAATCTGGAATGGGGATAGAGAAGGGAGCACTGTGGCACAAACCTGAAGAAGAGAGGGCGGAAACCGGAAAAAGGCCAGGATGGGGAACTGGCAAATATGTACGTACAATGTGCGGAGGGGTAGCTTGTGGCGTGGGGCTGGGAAGTGGAATTAGGCAAAAACAAACAAATAAGCAACACCAACAAAAAACAAAACATTGGACTAATACAAGTCATTGATTAAAAGATTAAGAGAAGGTGGCATGGGAGAACTTAACCTCTCATTCTTTCCCTATTTACTCCCACACATAAAGCCTCTTAAAGTTTTTCTTTGCACCCCAAGTTCTGAAATACTGGGTTTTCCAAGGCAAGGAGGTAGGCTAACATTCCTGAGACTTTCTTCCTGAGGCACGTTGTCCAGGAATGGATACCTACTGAGTGAGATGATGCCCTCCTTACATGGTATACCTCGCCACGGCCACCCACCATACCTCATAGCCCATACCTTCCTCCCTGCCCCCTCTTCAGACCCCTTCCGGTTCCTTCACAGGACCCCCCACATGGCTTCCTCCTTCTTTCACAAGTTGTGCAAAGAGGCCTGCACCTGTTTCAATATTGGGATTTCCTATAGGTCTGTCAACATGCAGGAACCCTCCTCCCATCACCCTCTCTCCTTGTGCCCTGGCTTGCCTGACCCAGCTCCCCAGCCCCTGGATTCAGAACCTTAAGCTAATTAGGAATGACTGGGTAAGAATGAAGATTGGAGCTGTGTCCACCTTGGCGCCGTGTTCCCCCAGTCCTAATAATATACTTCCTTTCTCATCCCCCCGCCACCCCCAGCCCATGTCTCCTTTCCTTAGTGCCCGCCGGGACTGTGCTGTATTCTATGAAGTCTGTGATCAGTCCCTCAGAACACAGCACCCCACCCCCTACCCCTGCTCTGTTCTACTCCTCCCATTCTGGGAAGGCCACACGCTTCTTGACAAAGGTCAGTGCCTGTAGGTTCCAGTTTGCCCGCCCCTCCCCCAGCTGAGAGCCCAATTCCTCTTTCCTGTCCTTCCTACCCTCACTTAACTGCAAGCCCTGCTTGCCACTCACCGGGTGAGAAGGGCTCCAGGACCCAGGTGCAGAGCAGGAGGCACTCGGGGAGCAGATGGGTAGGAAAGCTTGTGGCGTTGGGGCATAGCCCCTTCCCAGCAGTGGGGTCACACGCCTGCCTGGGCCACTTCTGCCCAATCAGAGAGCAGGGAGCCACCAGACACTGCGGAGGGCCCCCGGAAGTGACGCCTTCTCCTCCCACCCTCACTGGACCTGGAGCCCCTGCCTGGACCATGGTCTACTATCAGAGCCCAGCTCCTCCACCCACACACACCACCTGGAGGATCTGTCTTTTCCTGGGAAATGCGCAACCTGGGACCTGGCTGGAGAGCAGATGGGAGGGGAACAGGTTTTTTTTTTTTTCCCAGGAGGAATCCAGCAGGACATTTTTGTTTTCAGTTCCTGGCTGGCCAAATTTCTTTTCCCGAGATACCACACCTGCTGCTGAAATCCAATAAGGCTCCTGCCTTCCTGCTTCTCTCTCCTATAACCCCTAGGGGGTAGTGTCTTATACCCCCTTTCTGAGCGGGAACATGGGTATTGCCTGTATTAGAGAATGACGCTGTCAGAGGTCAGTGTTATGGGGAAAGGGTTTGGACAGTTTGAAAGGACTGCACAGTGAGGGGGTGTGTGCTGGGGCCCATTGGCTCGGACAGCTAAGCCCACTTCTCTCTGCCAGTGTACACCTTTGCTTGCTGGGTCTTTCTCCCTCTTCCATCTCCTACCATTCCACATGTGACAAGAGGAATAACCAGGCCCATGTGTCCCAGTCTTAGGAAAGACAGCTGCTATTCCCCCCCCCCCCCCCCGGCCCCATACCTCCTGCTGGCCTAGCCCCCCTCTTCCTTTGGCCCTGCCTCTAGGTCCTTTACTTTCCTCTCAGTCCCAGGCTCCCCACAGCCTCTGTCCTCAGGGCCTCCTGGCCTGACCTTGTTCCCATCCCCCCTCCCCCCCCCCCCCAAGTTCTTCTTCAGGCTCTCTCCTGCTCCTCCTCCCCAGGCAGGATGGGGCTGTCTGCTAAGGAGTATGGCCTAGATCCCGGAATTCTCCATCTCAACCAGATGAGATGCCTCCCAAGATTAGGAAGGAGGGTGCTGGGATGGTTGGGATGGTGTGGGTGGGGACAGGGAGGCAGTCATGACCAGAAAACCAACCAAGACAGAGGAGTTTGAGGTGAGTGGGGAGGCTGAGGGTCCCCGCAGCCCTCGGTGAAGGAAGAGGTGAGAAAGCCTGTCAGGTGGGGACGATGGTGGTTGGATGATCTTGAGGACAGGTTACACAGCCGGGAGGGAACTGTCACCAGGCGGAAAGGACACAGTCTATTTCTGGCTAAGTTTCTGTCCTGGTGAACAGTAGAATGAGGAGAGACCTCAGACAAGAGGTGGGGACACAGGCTAGGCAGTGAAAGTGGGTGGGTGAGGTTTGAGAGGTGCTGTGAGCCCAGAGTCAGGGGGAGATCGGTTGACAGGCCTCTCCTGACGTTGTCACCCTTAAAGACAAGTCTTCATCCTTCCCGCAGGAACCGAATCCCGGCCCAGGCCTCAGGCCTAGCCTTTGCCCCTCCCTGGCCTGGGGTTCTCATCCTGGGCGGGACACGCACCTCCTGCTTGGTCCAGCCACCCTGGGGCCACCGGCAGGGGAGGGGGGGCTGGGGGGGCCCTCCAGACCTGCCTCTCCTCCCCTCTTCGCGCCCCCTGGTCCCTCCCCTCCCCTCCCCCCTCGCTCCCCCTGGCCCTCCAGCCCCTCCCTCCTCCCCTGCCCGGTCCCAGCCCCTCCCTCCCCTCCCCCACTCGCGATCCGGGCCGCGGCGGCTGGGCCGGACCCCCCGGGCTCAGCCCGGCCCCTCGCCGAGCCACCGCCGCCGCCGCCCCGTTTGCAGAGGAGGAGGCCCCCGGCCGGGGTGCGGAGCACGGGGCATAAAACGGGCCAGCGCGGCGCCCGGGGCACCAGAGCAGCGGACCGCCGGGTCAGAGCCGACCGCTCGCGCTCCCGGCCTCTCTCTCGCCTGGCCCGGCGCCGACTCCGCGGCCGCCCGACGAGCCCCTCGCACTGCCCGGGCCCTGGCCCCGGCCCCTCCGCCGCACCGCCCCCGGCCCGGCCCTCCTCCCGCCTCCCTCCTCCCTCTCCTGCCCCCTCCTCCTCCCGCCTCCCCAGCTGTCCGGTTCGCGTCATGCCGAGCCTCCCGGCCCCGCCGGCCCCGCTGCTGCTCCTCGGGCTCCTGCTGCTCGGTCCCCGGCCGGCCCGCGGCGCCGGCCCCGAGCCGCCCGCGCTGCCCATCCGGCCCGAGAAGGAGCCGCTGCCCATTCGGGGAGCGGCAGGTAGGTGGGCGCCCCGGGGAGGTGCGGGAGGGGAGTCCGCTCGGGGCGAGTCCGTGCCCGCCCCGAGGGGGCGCGGGCGCAGGTGGTTCGGCGCGGCGGGGGGCCGGGAGGGGGGCCGGGGGTCGAGGCGCGCGGTGCCGGGGACCCAGGGCCCGCTGGCAGCGCCCGGGGCGGGCACAGGCAGGAGCGGGACGGCGGCTGCCAGCCAACCCCGTCCCCGCAGGCTGCTCCTTCGGCGGGAAGGTCTATGCCTTGGACGAGACGTGGCACCCGGACCTGGGGGAGCCCTTCGGGGTGATGCGCTGTGTGCTGTGCGCCTGCGAGACGGTGAGTGCCCCCAACGGCGCTGGCCGGGCCCCTCGCGGGCGGGCGGGGCGGGGGGCATGGGGTCCGGGGTGTCGGAGGGGACGCGGAGATGGCGAGGAGAAAGGGCGAGCCTGCAGATATCTGGGGTGCTTTCCCGGCGGAGGGCTGGGGCGGAAGCGCCCCCGTCCAGGCGCAGGTGTGGACCGTTCTGGATCGCCCACTATGTGCCGGGCTGTTTGCCAGCTCCCCTCATCGGTCCCTCACGTATTGACTCCCAGCACAGCCCCCCTCGGTAGATGGTTATTGTCCCCACTTTCAGACAGGGACCCCGAGGCCCAGAGAGTGTGAGTAACTTGTCTGGGGTCCGCAGCTTGGAAGGGGCCGTGTCTGCCTGGGCGGGACCTTGGTCTCTGACACCCCCTCCTTGGGTCTTGGGATCGGTGCCTTACACTCACCCAGTTGTCTGTCTTTTCCGTGAGCAGCCCCAGTGGGGTCGCCGCGGGAGGGGCCCGGGCAAGGTCAGCTGCAAGAACATTAAACCCGAGTGCCCCACCCTGACCTGCGGGCAGCCGCGCCAGCTGCCGGGCCACTGCTGCCAGACCTGCCCGCCGGGTGAGGCCCGCTCCGCGGTGAGGGGAGGGCGGCAGGGCGGGGTTCTGGGTCCTGAGCCCCTCCTCCGGGGCGGATGGAGCCCTTAGAGCGGATGGAGCGGCCGACGGGCCCCCCCAGCGCCCCGCTGAAGCCCGCGCCCCCACCCCCGGCGCAGAGCGCAGCGGCCCGGAGAAGCAGCCCCCCCGGCCTGGCCTTCGAGTATCCGCGGGACCCGGAGCACCGCAGCTACAGCGACCGCGGGGAGCCGGGCGCCGAGGATCGGGCGCGTGGGGATGGCCACACGGGTAGGCAGGGACCCAGCCAGGACCGGGGTCGCGGCTTTGGCGCGGCCAGGCCGTCACAGCGGGTGAAGACGTTAGGGACATCTTCCTTCTCTCCCAGACTTCGTGGCGCTGCTGACGGGGCCGAGGTCGCAGGCCGTGGCCAGGGCCCGAGTGATACTGCTGCGCTCTAGTCTGCGTTTCTCCATCTCCTACCGGCGGTGAGAACGGGCAAGGAGGGAGGAAGAGCGGGCCGGGCGCTGGGGCGGGAGAGCCGGGAGGGGCTGGAGGGCTGCTTCGGGCCCAGGCTCAGAGTCCGCGCTCCCCTCCACCCCCATTCCCAGGCTGGACCGTCCAACCCGAATCCGCTTCTCAGACTCCACTGGCAGCGTCCTGTTTGAACACCCTGCAGCCCCGACCCAAGATGGCTTGGTGAGATGATGCCATTTATGAGTGTTTATCTCGTCTGGACACTGTGCTGAGCGTGTGCTCTGCATTACCGCCTTTGGTCCTCACAACAGTCCAAGTGGGAGGAAGGCACTGATGTTATATGCCCATTTTACAGATGAGGAAATTGAGGCTCAGTAGCAGAATGTGATTTGCGCAAGGTCACACAGCTAGTAAGTGGTGGGGCCAGGACTTAGACCCCTGGATTCCTTCTTCTTTTTTAAAAAAATATTTTTTTATTGATTTTAGAGGGGAAGGGAGAGGGAGAGAGAGATAGAAACATCAATGATGAGAGAGAATCATTGATCGGCTGCCTCCTGCACACCCCCTACTGGGGATCGAGCCCGCAACCTGGGCATGTGCCCTTGACCGGAATGAACCTGGGACCCTTCAGTCCGCAGGCCGACACTCTATCCATGAGCCAAACCGGCTAGGGCTGGATTCTTTCTTAAGCTTCCTAGGAGAGCATGGGGGCTCCTTCCCGTATTCCCTCTTCATCAGACAGGCCTCTTCGCTGGCCTGTCCTGCATACTGTTTGAGTAGGGTCTTCTTGTCTCTCTGCTCCAGGTGTGTGGGGTGTGGCGAGCAGTGCCTCGGTTGTCTCTGCGGCTCCTCAGGGCAGAACAGCTACACGTGGCACTTGTGACACCCGCTCATCCTTCAGGCGAGGTCTGGGGGCCCCTCATCCGGCACCGGGCGCTGGCTGCAGGTGAGGGGAGCAACAGCCCCTGGGCATGAAGTTCTGTCTTCTCTATCCCAAGGAATGGAGTGGGCTGCGGAGGGGACTTTCTGATGGGCTCTCCTGGTCCTAACCTCCCCCAGAGACCTTCAGTGCCATCCTGACCCTGGAAGGCACCCCACAACAGGGCATAGGGGGCATCACCCTACTCACTCTCAGTGACACAGAGGACTCCTTGCATTTTTTGCTGCTCTTCCGTGGGCTGCTGGAATCCAGGAGTGGGGGTAAGTGGGATACGGGGAGGGATGTGAGACGGGCGGGAGAGCACCTGGCTCTCAGAGGTGTCCACAGGTACCATCGTTTCAGGACCGGCCCAGGTTCCCTTGCGGCTCCAGATTCTACACCAGGGGCAGCTGCTGCGAGAGCTCCAGGCCAATGCCTCAGCCCAGGTGAGCGAAGGTTTGGCTTTCGTTGCCATCTGCTCTGGCCTCTTGCTGCTCCCACCGATTATCCTGCTCTGTCCCTAGGACCCAGGCTTCGCTGAGGTGCTGCCTAACCTGACAGCCCAGGAGATGGACTGGCTGGTGCTGGGGAAGCTGCAGATAGCCCTGGAGAGGGCAGGGAGCCCAGGGTTGCGTATCAGTGGACACATTGCTGCCAGGCAGAGCTGCGATGGTGAGGCAGGGTGGAGCCTGGCACCCTGGGCACACACGACTGAGAGGCACAGACAAGTGCCAGGGGCAGGGCCAGGGTGGATATGGGAGGGATCCTGGGGGCTGGGGGTATGAATGGCCATGGGGCCAGCCTGCCTCCACTTGTCTTGCCCCTCTGCAGTCCTGCAAAGTGTCCTTTGTGGGGCCGATGCCCTGACCCCAGTTCAGACAGGTGCCGCTGGCTCAGCCAGCCTTACACTGCTAGGAAACGGCTCCCTAATCTACCAGGTAAGTCAGGGGCTGCAGGAGGTGGAAGGGCAGCAGAGTGAGGCTAGAGATTTGGCCTGCAGTTCAGGCCCCAGGCCTTCTCTGCCACTCCAGTTTGCTCTCCCCAACTCTGCCCACCAGGTACAAGTGGTAGGTACAGGCAGTGAGGTGGTGGCCATGACGCTGGAGACCAAGCCTCAGCGGAGGGGACCAGCGCACGGTCCTGTGCCACATGGCTGGACTCCAGGCGGGAGGACACACAGTGAGTGCTACAGGCAGAGCGGGGCCCCAGGGCCCGTGTACCACGACGTGGGGGTTGTGGGAAGCTAAGTTGGAGGAGCAGATAGGTTCAGCATCCTTCACGCATTCACAGGCTCTCTCATTGATACATTGATTCACGGGACACATTTTTAGTGAGACTCAGGCCAAAGAGGACAAAGGAAATCAGATATGGCCCCTGTCCTCAGCAAGCTCATGTCCAACGAGAGGAGTAAGACAGGGAGACCAGTGCAGGAGATGATATACTAATTGTGAGGGCAATGGCTGCCACTTACTGAGCCTTTCTAGGTGCCACGTACTATGCTGGTTGCCTTACTTATATTATTTTTGGCCCTCACAGTACCCATTTTAGAGACGATGAAGTGAACGGTCAGAGGTTAACTCTTCAAGGTTATTATGTAGGTAGGAAGTGGCAGAGAAGGGACTTGAACCTGGGCCTGCACGGTTCTTATTCAGTGTGACTGGTGTGGGGAAGTGTGTATGGGTGTAGTGGGGGCACAAAACATGGAAAGGCTTCAGAATCTTAGGCTTGTGTGAAAGCTGAGGAGGGTTCATCTGGGATCTGGCAGGCTCCAGCTGGGGCTCACCCTTCACTGTCCCCTAGGCCATGGGCGTCTGCCCTGGGCTGGGTGCCCGAGGGACTCATATGCTGCTGCAGAATGAGCTGTTCCTGAACGTGGCCACCAAGGACTTCCCAGATGGAGAGCTGCGGGGGCATGTGGCTGCCCTGCCCTACAGCGGGCACAGCGCCCGCCATGACAGTGAGTGCCCCACGGGTTTGCCTGCCCTTGGCTGCCCTCTCATCAGTGACCCAAGCACATAAGGGCTGGTGTCAGTGCGAGAGCCTGATGTGTCTTTCTGTGCCTGAGCTCTAGTTCGCATCTGGAGATGTCTAGGTGGGGATGTAAAGGGTGGCCCTCCTGGGAGACCCTCCCTGTTGCGATGGTGCAGGGGTCTAAAACTTGCTGCTCCCCCAGCCCTGGGCCGATGGGCAGTGTCTGCCAGCTCATGGAGTCTGTGCTGGGCAACATGGGAAAGCCGGGATTGAGCGGCTGCTCTAGGCCACCTGCTCATCTGTCACCTCTCCTCTGTCCGGATCCAGCACTGCCCGTGCCCCTGGCGGGAGCCCTGGTGTTACCCCCTGTGCAGAGTCAGGCTGCAGGGCATGCCTGGCTCTCCCTGGATACCCACTGTCACCTGCACTATGAAGTGCTGCTGGCCGGGCTTGGTGGCTCAGAACAGGGCACGGTCACTGCCCACCTCCTCGGTCCACCTGGGATGCCAGGGCCCCGGCGGCTGCTGAAGGGATTCTATGGCCCAGAGGTGAGGATGCGATGGTGGGAGGCAGCTTGGAAAATATCTGCTTTTTAGCTTAAACGGCTGTGTGTGTGTGTGAGTGTGTGTGTGTGTGTGTGTGTGTGTGTGAGTGAGTGTGAGTGTGTGTGTGTGAGTGTGTGTGTGTGTGAGAGTGTGTGTGTGTGTGTGTGTGTGTGTGTGTGTGTGTAAGAGAACAGGCTGCCTGGTATGGCAGAGCTGGCATGGGCTCAGGAGTCAGACAGACCGGGCTGTGAACCTGACCCAGCCTTTTATTATTCATTCTCTTCCCTGCGTCCTTCTCTGGTGGGATCCCTTGAATAGTAGGTCATATCCTGGACCTCCAGAGGAGTAGGTGGGGTGACCACGCCCCCTGAAGTAGATGGGCGGTCATGGACTTGTTGTCAGAGAGACTGGGTTCCTGAGCTCCATACCATTGCTAATGAGCTTTGCATCCTGGAGACCTTATTTAATCTCCCTGGGTCTCAGTTTCCTCATCTGCAAGTCGGGAACAGTAGACTCAGCCCTAGAGTGCCTTGTTCCCATCCCTTATCCTATCTACTCACAGGCCCAGGGCGTGGTGAAGGACCTGGAGCCTGAGCTGCTGCTGCACCTGGCACAGGGCACTGCCTCCCTGCTCATCTCCACCAAGGGGAGCCCCCAAGGGGAGCTTCGAGGGCAGGTAGGCAGCAGTGGGGGTGGGTCAGAGTTGGGCTGGCACCCTGTGTCTCCGTGTCACTTGTTCTCTCCAAGCCCCCGGGGGTGGAAGTATCACACTGCTTTGCTGCCTGGGAGGATGAAGCCATACGAGGCACATAGATAACAAGGCTGGCAGCAGGCCACCCTGTGCCTGGCAGTGAGAATGATTGCTGGGATGAAGAGCATCCTTCTGGGGCACAGGGTCACGCAGGGGATGAGGTGTTCATGCTTGGCGGGCTGGCCACAGCTGGTGGAGACGCAAGGGGCAGCCCGGGCGCTGCCTCAGCTCCCCTCCCCTCCCAGGTGCACCTCGCCAACCAATGCGAGGTGGGCGGCCTGCGCCTGGCGGAGGCAGGGGCGGAGGAGGCCCGGAAGCCTGGGGCTCCTGAGGCAGTGGGCGCAGCTGCACTGCCCATGCTGCCCGCTGTGCTTGGCCCTGATGCCCCCGCGCCAGTCAAACCTGGCAGCCCCTGGAGAGCCCGAGACCCCAACACTTGCTTCTTCGAGGGACAGCAGCGCCCCCATGGGGCTCGCTGGGCACCTAACTACGACCCACTCTGCTCACTCTGCACCTGCCAGGTAGGAGGCCCCGGAAAGGCAGGCCGTACTGGGGCCTGGGTTCTGGGGCAAGGGCTCCAGTCAACCTCCCACCTCTCCCTGCAGAGGCGGACAGTGATTTGTGACCCTGTGGTGTGCCCGCTGCTCAGCTGCCCGAGTCCAGTGCAGGTGCCGGACCAGTGCTGCCCTGTGTGCCCCGGTGAGTGCCATGCAGGGGTGGAGACGGTCACGGGGGCTCCGCCAACGGGGGATGAGGCCTCTAGGAAGGGAAGGAGGGTGTCACCCTCTGCCTTCACTACTTTTTGGCTCCACAGAGAAACAAGATGTCAGAGACCTGCCCGGGCTGCCGAGGAGCAGGGACCCCGGAGAGGGTGAGCTGGCAGTGTATGAGCCAGGGTGGGGAACCAAGAGGCGCTGTTGGGTGGGACCAGGAGGGGGACGGTAGGGTGAGAATAGATATGGGTGGGTGAAGGCTGAGGGATACAGATTTCAGTGACACCTTGTAGGAAGCGGTTATAGGGTTAAGCCTCGGACTGACCTGCTGGCAAAGTCACAAACAAGTCCCAGCTTGGAGGGCACAATCCTCTAAGCATAATTAAGCTTGATCTTGTGACTGCTCCCTAGATCTTTCCTGGGTAGCTAGTGGGCTGTGGGCGGGGCAGCAAGTGCTGCCAAAACAAGTGAAACTTACAACAACATTGCAGATTACCTTGTTTGTCCCTGATTATAAACAAAGCCTCAGCTTTGCAGTCTGGATCTGTTCTGTGGCCTCAGCCAGGCACAGAAGATCCACCTAGACCCGGCCTTTTCTCTTTGTCTATCATTTCTCCATCCTTCGTCGCCCCGGCTCAGGCTCGCCGAACCCTTGGCTGTGCTGGCGCGGCACAACACCTGATAGGCTTCATTAGAGTGACTGGCCCAAGAATGGGCCCAGGGGTTAGAGGGTGTGGGGTTGGCCTGAGCCTGAAGCCTTGGTTTTTGGATCCAGCCAAGGAGCTCAGTACTAATGGCAGCTGGCCACTGTCTGCCACCAGGCTGCTATTTTGATGGTGACCGGAGCTGGCGGGCAGCGGGTACCCGGTGGCACCCCGTCGTCCCCCCTTTTGGCTTAATTAAGTGCGCCGTCTGCACCTGCAAGGTATGGCTGCTGAGTCTTCCCCAGTGCTATAACCCCGGGGGGCTGCAGAGATGGGAAGGGGGCTCCAGGAGAGGAAAAGCCCAGCCTTGGTGAGGGGGGCTCAAAGATCAAAATAATATGGGAAAGTCCTTTGGGCTTTGAGAGCTGGCTTCCTGCAGGAGAAGGGCAAGGGTGACCTGTGTGAATTCTGCCAGCTGACTGTCTCCATGTAACCCGGGCGCTTCCTGTGCCCCCCCCCGCCCCCCCCCCCCCCCCCCCGCCCCAGCTGCACTTTCCTCTCCTGTGAGCGGATGTGCTAGCACCTGCCTGGCAGGCGACGGTGAGCATTTAGTTCAGGTGTATAAAGCACCAGCCCAGGGCCTGAGTAGAAGGCCATGGATATATTACTCGAGGTATGCGGGAGGAGAGGGAGGAAGCAGGAGTGCTCCCCCTCCTTCCTAACACCCCTCACACAACGGATCCCTACAGGGGGACACGGGAGAGGTGCACTGTGAGAAGGTGCAGTGTCCCCGGCTGGCCTGTGCCCAGCCTGTCCGCGCCAACCCCACTGACTGCTGCAAACAGTGTCCAGGTGAGGGGCGTGGGCACTGAGGCCTCCTGGGGCAGATGGGGCCCTTCACGCCGTGTCCTGGGTGAGGGGATGCACAGTGAGGGTGGATGGAAGGGACTTCTCAGCTCATTCAGCATTTCCTGGGCACCACGCTGTGCCTAGTCTGGAGCCAGGGTTCTAAACACAATGGAAAGATGTGCATGTATCAGGGGGCTATGATGGGTTCTAGTTCCTGCCCCATCTATCCATCCATCCATCCATCCATCCATCCATCCATCCATCCAGATTTATCACCTACTAAGGGCCAGAAACTGCTAGGTGCTGGAGATTCAAAGACAAATAAAACCTGGGTGGCCCTCATAGAGCTCAGATCTACTGACCTCTTCCTCTTCATCTCCCTCTTTCCCTTCCAACAGTGGGGTCAGGAACCCACCTCCAACTGGGGGACCCCATGCAGGCCGATGGGCCCCGGGGCTGCCGGTTTGCAGGGCAGTGGTTTCCGGAGAGCCAGAGCTGGCACCCCTCAGTGCCCCCCTTTGGGGAGATGAGCTGTATCACCTGCAGATGTGGGGTAAGTGAGGCGTGAGGGGCTTGTGTGAGGTGGGCATTGGAGGCCTGACCTGGACTAGGGCGACCTTCCCAGGGAGGGCAGGGTCCGGGGGGCAGCCCTCCCTAAAGAGGCTGAAGGCTGCTGTGCCCCCGTGCCTCTGGGGACCCTCAGGATCTGCTCTGTCCTGCCTCAGGCAGGGGTGCCCCACTGTGAGCGAGATGACTGTTCGCTGCCACTGTCCTGCGGCTCAGGGAAGGAGAGTCGCTGCTGCTCCCACTGCACGCCCCGCCGATGTAAGTGAGGGGACCCAGGGGCAGCACTGACCGTGGGGTGCTGAGGAGGGAGGGGAGCACCCGCCGTGTGCCAGGGACAGTGCCCTCTGCTTCACAATTGCCACTCTATTCTGCCCTCACAGCTGACCTGGTGGGCTTGTTATTGGTAATCTTCCATTGTTGTAAAAAAAATGTTTTTATTGATTTTTAGAAAGAGAGGAAGGGAGAGAGAGAGAAACATCAATGAGAATCATTGATTGGCTGCCTCCTGCATGCCACACACTGGGGATCAAGCCCACATCCTGGGCACGTGCCCCAACCGGGAATTAAACTGTGACCTCCTGGTCGATGCTCAACCGCTGAGCCACGCCGGCCAGGCATAATCTTTTCTTTACATATGAGATTTCTGAAGCTCCCAGGAGTTAGGCTACTAGGTTAAGGTTACACAGCTGCTCTGTGCAAACTTGCTTAGAAAATACTGACCTTTCTGGGACCAGAACAGGGATACTTTGCTGGGCTCTCTGTGCCACCTCATTTCCCTGTCTCCTCCTCCAAAGTTCACTCCCTTCTGTCCTCAGCAGCCCCAGAGACCAGGACAGCTCCAGAGCTGAAGAAAGAAGCCCCGGGCTCCTAGGGAGCAGCGGGAAGGCCCATGACCAAGAGGATGGGGCCTGGGCTGGGAGAAGGAGTGGCGCCGAGGACCCTGCCTCCTCCCGCGGGAAACCCAGTGCCTTTGGCTCCTCTTTTCTGCCTCTTCTCCCTCCCCCACTACCTCTGGGACCACAGCTCCACAAGGGGGAGGGGCTGTCAGGGCAGACCAAGGCCATGTCCACTCCAACTCCTGCCCTGTCACCCTCTGGCCTCTGCCTTGGAAGCCCAACCCCTTTCCTTCTGTACATAATGTCACTGGCTTGTTGGGATTTTTAATTTATCCTCACTCAGCACCAAGGGTCCCCCCCTACTTCACTCCTGCTGCCCCTGAGCTGAGCAGAGTCATTATTGAAGATTTTTGTATTTATTAAAACATCTTTTTCAATCTTTGAGCTAAAGGTCTTTCTTTATGGCCAGGGACCCCATGGACAAGGGTCTGAGAGTAGGAGGGTGGAGAGATGAACTCTGGCTCCGGGAGCTTTGCTCGGACCCTTGGGGAGCGGGAAGAGACCTGAGATGAAGCAGATGGCACAGCAGCTGGCTGGCAGGCCTGATTCCACAGAGAAGCTTGGGCCTGTCTTTGAGGTGGACTAGAGCCTCAAGAACGATGGCACTCTGAAGCAGAACTGAAGTGCAAGTTTGGTTTCCACTGGTCTACCCATGGCTGCATTTTTGCTGACTCCACGTTTGAAGTTGCTCCAAAAAGAGAAAAAAGTATAACCAGCCTCTATTTTCTTTATCTAAAATGAGGCAAACACTTCCTGTTAATCTTTCCTGGAAACTAATTGCATTCTGGATCAGTTCTGGGGAAATTCTGGATCAGAGCGGATTGGAATCAGCCCTAGTCCAGTTCTTGGCTGAGCTTATCTAAGTGGTGGACGGAATAAGGCCCCTTGTTCCTTTCTCCCCTTTCCTGCCACCAGCACCTGGGCGCTCCCACAGACCGCACAGGCTTGTGGGAAATAAGAGCGTCAGGATCGAGAGCTGTCAAATACACACACCTGCAGGCTTGTCTTTTGTATAAACAATGTGGGATGAAATGAGTCTGGAGTTTTATGACCTACTGGGGTAGTAGGAAGCGGAAACCAGCGCCTTCTTATTTAGGGATAGGCATGGTGCGCTGTGCTTGAGAAGTTATGGTCTTAGCCCATTGAAGCATCTAGTTCCAGTTCTGCTATTAACTAGCTGAGTGATTTAACCTCCGCGAGTCCCTATTTCCTTTCTGTAGAACAGAGATCTCCCTCACAGGATTCAATCAGAGCTTGTGAATCACACAGCTCAGTGCTTGGCATACATTCATTGCAAAGATACTCGAGCTGAGGTAGGATTCCTGGAGCTGGTTTGAAATAAAAGGCAGGGAGAAATCTGGGGAGGAGAGTGGCAGTGGGTTCCAACTTTGTTTGGTGTGATAGTCTGCCGAGTGCTCAGGCGGAATGGGGAGGCCAGGCTGGGGATGAGAAGACGATGAGGATGGGAGAGACTGGACTTGGCCCAGAGCCCTGGCTGTCAGTAGGGGTATCAGAGGGTCGGATAGGGAAGAAAAAGCAGCAGGATCGGCATGGGGCTAAGTGCAGGGAACCAAGTCAGCTCCAGGTGTGGTATGATGGAGGATTTAGCCCAGAAATGGATGAGTTGACAGTACTGCCCCTCTGATGAGGGAGTTTGGTGGGAAGAAGGGTTGAGGAAGGAAATTTTGATCCCTAGATTTAACATGAGTTTGCTACTGACACAAGACAAGAGGAAGAGTGCGCATCCACAGGGTGGCTCCATGGGCTCCGAGAGGCAGGGCCTTGCTCCTGGATCCTGCCCCAGGCACCCAGCCAGCCTTCAGAGCAGCATCAGTGGATGCCAGTTGAGCAAAGGAATGAAGAGCTAATGGATCTAGGCAGACCATTGTTCTTCTTAGACCACAGTCCTTGAAACACCTTTCCCCTCACGGGCCTGCATTCTAACCAGAGCTGACCTGTCCCCAGATCCTGGGGACCTGGTATAGTGACTGCAGAGGTCCAGCCCTGGGCACATGGGAGCCACAGGTCAGACAACTTGGAAGCCCTGACTTGCAGAGACCTCAAGAGGGCACCCCATCCATTCACCTTTAGGCAACTGCATTACCCCAGAGAGTCCTTCGCCTTCCTAAAAAAACAAAAGCAACCCTACAACAATAACAAAACCCAAGGAGAGCCCATCCTGGGCAGAGGATTTTAGTGTCTCCAATCAGGTGCTGGTAAGATTTAAAATTGGGTCAGTCAAGCCTTCTATGTGGTAGAGGGTTTGACTGGGCCTCTAAGCTTCTCCGGGGAAAGAGATGGAAGGTAATACACAGGGGCTCTGCTGCCAGAGGGGAGGGGGGTGGTTCTGATACACCTGGTTTTTGAAGTGTCCTTCACATGCAGTCCTCCACTTTGCGCTTTCTACTTGTGAGCATCTTTGGGCTTTCTGCGGGGACACCCCTGTGCCATCTTTTATTCGCCACATCCAAATTTTGGTGTCTGGTGAGGGATAGCCATGCGGGCTGTGACCTGGTGGCGCTGCTGGCTGCTGGCAGCTGGCAGCCACCAGTTTGCTTTGGGCCTGTCACGTGGAGCAGGGTCTGTGTAGGTATTTGAGTAGTTTACGGCAATGACTTCAGAATGGTAATTTCCAAACTCTGCCTCGGACCCTCTGACGTGTGAAAGGGCCTCCAGGCAGCAGGAGAACGGGGGCTGTGGAGAGTGAACAGCCCAGGTGCTTGTGGGGAGTGGGGAGTCCAGGGCCCCCCACTCAACTTCCACGTAGGCTGCTGCACTTCTCAGAAAGAAGAGTTTCAGACAACTGTTCTATTGCATTTCACCCTTAGCCTTTAAGAAAACAATGGGAAGTAGACACACAAAGGTGTGACACTTTTTGTTGTTGTTAATCCTCACCCGAGGATATTTTTCCATTTCAGAGAGAGTGGAAGGGAAGGGGAGACAGAGAGAGAGAAACATCAATGTGAGAGAGACACACTTGAATCAGATTGAACGGAAGTACATGCCCAGAATCAAATCAGGGACCCTTCAGTCCACAGGCTGACGCTCCATCCACAGAGCCAAACCAGCCAGGGCAAAAGTGTGACCCTTCTGACACAATGATAGTGACGAAGGGGGTGTCTCATAAAGTAATAGAATTAGGACCAGGACGGGGTTCAGCAGGCATACTGGAAGGGACACATTTTCGCTCACCAGATTTTCGGTCAGTCAGAGATGAAATGTGAAGGAAAAAACAGAATATGTATGGAATCCTGGAAATATACTGTTAAGGATGGCACAAGGGAGGGATTTTTGTGTGACTGTTAATGATTATACAGTTCTGAGAATGAAGCCACCCTTTTGTTTGGCTCTAAGATATGTTTTCATGGATCAAGGGGGCTGCCAGGATTATTTTTGCTCACCATAAAAGTAAATCATTGCGAATAATTATAGTAATACACAAATGTGTGGGGAAGAAAGAAAAATTCACCTGTTAGAAAGATAGAATTCCAACCCCTGCATAATCGCTATTAATAACTCACTGAGCGTTTTTCTGAGTTTTAGTTTGCCCAGCCCCAGTCCGGCCCCCACTCTGGGTCCTGCCCCTGCAGCACCTCTGTCCCCACCTGTGGAGTGGCTGTGATGCCTGCCCTTGCCCCAGCTGAGGGGATTCGTGTGATAACCTCTGGAGCTGGAGCGCATGTACGTCTGCACAAATAAGGAAAGCCGGAGATTGCATTTAAGGGAAACCTGACCCTTTGTATTTAAATTGGCAGGGGAGGCAAAACCCCAGAAATTTGGAAAAAATTTTCACCAACTCAGAGAAGTTGGCAGATGGGTTGGTATTCAGTGATTTGATTTTCAGGGCATTGACTGGAGTCCACCAGGGGGGTTCCAGCTCCTCAGCGGAGGGGTGTTGGGTAGGCCTCGAGGTTGTCTGGTCCTCATGTGGGCAGCAGAGGTTGGCTAGCGGAGCTGTAGTTTGAAAATCTCACTGAACACCTCCTAAAGAAGCACCACGCAGAACACACAAATGGGCTCCTGAAACCGCTCAGGAAAGGGGTTCATGCGAAAGAAGGGGGGCAAGGAAAGATGGTAGGGGTGGGTACCTGATGGACCTGCCCTGGAAAGGCTCTTAGATGCTGGAGGACAAAAGATGCCTCATTCTCCCGCCCCCACCCCTTTTCAGCAGCTCCTGCAGCTGGAACCAGATCAACCCCAGGTGTCTTCCCAGGGGAGCAGGGAGCCCACCTGGGGAGTGGCCCAGCACTTCTCCTTCTGACCCCCCTCCCCCCAGGTTCCAGGAGGTCTAAATAGATTTACTTTCAGGACTCATCCCCCTCTCCCCTTGACACAAACATTACTGCACCTGCTGGCTGATGCCTGAAATTCCTTTAGAAGAGTTTTTTCCTTCCACAACCGGAAGATGGGAGTTTTAAAATGCAAACAACTGGTTAAGATAGTAGGTCATCTGCTCAAGTACAACCTATCAGTCAACAAATGCAAATGACTATTGTCAGATTCTCTTTCTTTTGACAAGGGGGGAGTTAGAAACAAGGTAGAGGATGGGCGACGGAAGGGTGAGGAGGTAGGGAAATGGGAACGCACAGACAGCCTTCCAGGCGGGGACATTGACGAGGGCCGGGCTGTTACCTTCCAGACCTCCACGAGGAATAGTTGCTGTGTGAGATGGAATTTCTGTCCTGCACATCTGTGCACTCTCCCAGCTTAGCGGGAACTCGGCCACTCAGACATATGATTCACATCAACTATGTTTTTCCTGACTTTCAGAGTTTTTTTTTTTTTAAGAAAGGCTGACGTTATTATGAAGGAACTTTTTTCTCATAGGTTTCAACTGAGGATCACTTAGGCTCCAAAGGAGGTACCACTGGGAATGGCACCAGGGAAGACCTTCAGATGTAGTTTTTTAAAAAATATACTTTATTGATTTTTTTACTGAGAGGAAGGGAGAGGGAGAAAGAGTTAGAAACATCGATGAGAGAGAAACATTGATCAGCTGCCTCCTGCACACCTCCTACTGGGGATGTGCCCACAACCAAGGTACCGGAATTGAACCTGGGACCTTTCAGTCCACAGGCTGACGCTCTACCCACTGAGCCAAACCGGTTAGGCAGATGTAGTTTTTTTTTTTAAAAAATATTTTTATTGATTTCAGAGAGGAAGGGAGAAGGAGAGAGAAGTTATAAACATCAATGATGACAGAGAATCACTGATAGGCTGCCTCCTGAAAGTCCCACACTGGGAACTGAGCCCACAACATGGGCATGTGCTCTGACCAGGAATCAAACCGTGACCTTCTGGTTCATAGGTGGATACTCAACCACTGAGCCACACCGGCTGGGCCAGAGGTAGTTTTTAATTTCCCCAGCTCTCCTCCAGAGATAGGCGAACGAGGGAACTTCCTGACAGGGATTAAAAAAGTAGTGTTTTATTTTCGTCTGGTGACAAATTTAATTAATTTTTATTGAAAAAAAGTTTTGGCAAACAGAAGAGGGTAAAGTGAAGACATTTAATGTCCATTACCTAATAAAATTAAAACACCACCTCAGAAATAATCCTCATTTAACTTTGATTTCCCTCCTAGCCTTTTTCTGAACAGTGCTATACCATGATTTATCTGAACATTTCAGATGGTTATTTCTAGTGAACCATCTTTTTAAATTATAAAAGTAATGTTTGCAATAATGTAGAAAATCTGGTTAAAGAAAAAAAAAATCCAGAATTTGTTTTTGCAGAGAATACAAAGTTTTTTGAGATACTTTCTTCCTCTTGTGTGTTTTGTTGAGTTTATCCTGTGTTTATAGTTTTATATCCTTCTTTTCTCTGCTTGGCCCTATTATCACATATCTCATGAGCTTTTGCCATGGATTGTTGGGGTTTTAAGAGACTCTTTTTCCACATAAGGGTGAAGCCAGACGCAGAAGCAGAGGGATAAGCTGACACCCCGCAGCCTGAGTGCGGGCGTGGGCTAAACTTGGCCCTCGGTCTGGTGGGATAATGGCAGAGCAGATACGTGGCGACAGCGCCTGGGATAAAGAAGGAATGAGTTTGGACACCTAAGATGAACCACAGTCTGAAGCAGTGGGGAGCCATGAAGATGCTGGCAAGTGGCAGTTAGAGGGAGTCACAGATGTGCCTCCAGGGGGGGGGAGGGGCTGTCCCCCTGAGATCAGGGAAAAGCTGCTCCGAAGCTTGGACGAGCTCTCTCCACATAGCTGTGGTTACCTTAATAGTTTGCAACGTGTGTATTCATTTTGGTTGCCAAGAAGACTCCGCTGAGTGGATTTGGGCTCAGGAGATAACATTTTGTGAGAAGAAGGGAGGCAGTTGTTGGGGATGGTGGTGGAGCCGGGCCTGAGGAGCAAGAAAAGGCTGCTTTGCTAGAGACCCTCATGGTCAATTGACCTCTATTGCCTCAGTTTACTTACTTGTAAAAACTTCCCAGAAACATGGCATGTCTTGAAGCAGCAGCAGCTTAGTACAGTGGTTTGAATACAGGGCCTGACACTTAAAAAAAAATTGAGATAACATTGATTAATAACATTATATAAGTTTCAGGTGTACAACATTCTAATTTGATATCTGTGTACACTATAGCATGCTCACCACCTAAAGCCTTGTTTCGTCCCTCACGGAACATTTGACCACCTTTCGCCATTTCACTCTCCCTCATCCTCTTTCCCTCTGGTAAACACCAATCTTTTGTCTGTATCTATGAGTTTGTTTTGTTTTGTTAGTTCATTTGTGTGTGTTTTTTTTCCGGTTTATATGCCACCTATGAATGAAATCACAGTTTATACTTTTTCCTCTGACTTATTTCACTTAGCATAACATCCTCAAGGTCCATCCTTGTTGTCATGAATGGCAATATTTCATCATTGCTATGGCTGAGTAATGTTCCATTACCTAGATGTATCTATATCTGTATCTATATCTATCATCCATATCTATATCACATCTTCTTTTTTTATATTTTTATTGATTTCAGAGAGGAAGGTAGAGGGAGAGAGAGATAGAAACATCAATGATGAGAGAATCATTGATTGGCTGCCTCCTGCACGCACCCCCCTGGGGATCGAGCTCGCAACTCCGGGCATGTGCCCTTGATCGGAATCAAACCTGGGACCCTTTGGTCCACAGGCTGATGCTCTATCCACTGAGCCAAACCGGCTAGGGCTATCACATCTTCTTTATCCAGTCACCTGTTGATGGACACTTAGGTGGCTTCCATATCTTGGCTATTGTAAATAGTGCTGCAGTGAACATATGGTTGCATATATCTTTTGAATTAGTGTTTTCATATTCTTCAGATAAATACCCAAAGAGGAATTGCTGGATATATGGTAGTTCTATTCTTAATTTTTTGAGGAAATGCTATACTGTTTTCCATAGAGGCTGCAACAATTTATAATCCCACCAATAGTGTACAAGAGTTCCCTTTTCTCCACATTCTCAAAGACACTTGTTATTTCTCATCTTTTGATAATAGCCATTCTGATGGGTGTACGGTGATTGATACTTCGTTGTGGTTTTGACTTGCATTTCCCTAATAATTAGTGATGTTGAACATCTTTTCATGTGCCTGTTGACCATCTGTCTGTCTTCCTTGGGAAAATATCTATTCAGATCCTTTGCCCATTTTTTAAAAAAATGAGTTGTTTTTTTATTGTTGAGTTGTATGACTTTTTAAACATATTTTGGATATAACTCCTTTTTGGAGTTATATCATTTGCAAATATCTTCTTTCATAGAGTTGACACTCAATGACATCACTATAATTAGACCTGATTGGGATGGGATTCATTAGGGAGGTATAAAGTGCTGTGCATGCCCATGGAAGGGTGAGGTTATTCTGGGGTAGAGGAAATGGAGTGCTAAGGCCTCTCTTGTGTGATAGGACACACATTATTGCTGCCTTTCTACTGTCAAAGAGAGTCTTTCGTAGCCAGCCTAATCCTCACCCTCCTTTCCCAGCACAGAGAGGAAACGTTCTTTCTTGCTGGGAGTGAGGCGAAGCCAATCTACCTAATCAAGTGGTGAGAGAGATGGGGTGCAGGGGCAGGGCTCTGGGGCTGGAGAAGTGTGCAGCAGCAATGTGAATGAAAGGGAAGTAGCCATGAGAGCAAAGAGGCTCCAACAGGTTGCTGTGGGCTGTGTTTATAGGTCTCCTTTAATATTTTGCAAGATATGAATAAAAATAGAATTATTTTTTTGTGGTAAAATATATAGGGTGTCCAAAAATGTATATACACACATTGAATAATTATAAAGTCACTATTTCATTAAAATACATTTCATTTTCAAAATTGAGCTATCAGCTGTTAAAGTGTATATACATTTTGGGGGTTACCCTGTGTATATAACATAAAATCAACCATTTAAACAATTTTTATGTGTATAATTCAGTGGCATTAAGTATATTTACTGGTACAGTGTTGTGCAACAATTACCACTATCCATTTCTAGAACTTTTTCATCATCTCAAACAGAAACTTTGAACCCATTAAACAATAACCAACTCCCCGTTCGCCTTCCAGCCCCTGGTAACTTTTATTATACTTTCAGTCTCTTTGAATTTGCCTATTCTAGACACCTAGTAGAAGTGGGATCATAGAATATTGGTGCTCTGTGTTGGGCTTATTTCACCCCACATAATATTTTCGAAGTTTATCCATGTGGTAGCATGTATCAGAATTTCGTGCTTTTAAGCCTGAATAATTTTCTATTGTATGTATATTTCACATTTTGTTTACCATTCACCTGTTGGTTTTGATATTTGGGTTGTTTCCACTTTTTGGCTATTATGAATAATGCTACCATAAACACTGGGGTACAAATATCTGAGTCCCTGCTTTGAATTCTTTGCATATTTACTCAGAAGCAGCATGGCTGGTTTATATGGCAATTCTCTGTTTAACTTTGGTTGTGCATCTTTTGTTCTTATTATGTTTCTCAAGTCTTACAATTCTGTTATAGTCCCCCCTTTATTTCATGCCAGTGATTTGTTGGAGAAACTAGATTATCTCTACAGAATGATCCACATTCTAGATTTATGTATGTATGTATGTATGTATGTATGTATGTATGTATTTATTTATTGGCTCCTTGTAGTGCCATATAATTTGTTCCCGCATCCCCTATGTTCCTGAAAACCGAAAGTTAAATATAGAGTCTTGATTGGATGCTGGTTCAAGTTTTCCACAGGAATATTTCATAGGAGTGTTCTGAATTTCCTAGTGGGTCATATCAGGAGGTACGAATTGTGCTTCTTTTTTTTTTTTTTTTAAAAATATATTTTATTGATTTTTTACAGAGAGGAAGGGAGAGGGATAGAGAGTTAGAAACATCGATGAGAGAGAAACATTGATCAGCTGCCTCCTGCACATACTGGGGATGTGCCCGCAACCAAGGTACATGCCCTTGGCCGGAATCGAACCTGGGACCCTTCAGTCTGTAGGCCCGATGCTCTATCCACTGAAACAAACCAGTTAGGGCACGAATTGTGCTTCTTAAACATAAATCTACTCTGAGAATGAACCGCCCAGCTATCTAGGCTTTTAGGATTAGAGTTCTTGGAGCTGCATTTCATGGGGGAAGGAAGTAACAGTCAGTGGCTACAGGGCTGCTTCCTCAGGTTTTCTGGGGAGAGTGTCCCCTCTCCCACCCAAGCAGCCCTCAGGACCTGGTCTGGCCCAGGGCTCTGAGGTGAAGCTTCTGGAACCTCAGAGCTTCTGCAGCTCACCAGGTGGGGCCGGGGGAGATCTGCACCCTGGCCAGAAGGAGAAAGTAAAGGGTGGGAAGACAAGGCCCTATGCTTATCTTATCTCTGGGCTTTGTACACAGCTGATGCCCAGGGAACGTTGGTCTGTAGTGATGTTGGTCTGTAGTGATGACGGTCTACCCTTTACTTTCACTAGGTACCTAGTGAAAAGAAAACCACGTTTTCACAAAACTCTGCACATGAATGTTTATGGAAGCTTTGTTAATAACTGTCAACAACCGGGGACAACCCAAAGGTTTTCAGCAGGTGAACAGATGAACAAACTATGCTGGGTCTGTCAGTGAAACAAAACCACTAGGCAATAAATAATAACGAACTACTAAGACACACAGCAACGTGGATGCATCTCAGGTTCATTACGCTCAGTGAAAAAAGCCAACTCGAAAGTATGATTTTATTCATATGGCATTCTAGAAAAGGCAAAACTATATGGATAGAAAAGAGATCAGTGTTTTCAGGGACTGGGGCTGAGGAAGAGGTTGACTACACAGGAGCACAGGAGAATTTTGGAATCATGGGACAATTCTATATCTTGATTGTAGTGGTGTTTACATGATTATATACATTTATCAAAAGCTCTCAGAACTGAATTCTAGGAAGGGTAAATTTTATCACATGTAACATATACCTTAATACAAACTGGGGGAGGGGGGATGGTAGTCTAGTGATTACTTGTCATTTTGAGACTGCCAATGAAATCTCCCAATCCTATTAGCTCCCAGATCACCAGTTCAGAGATCACCCTCAGCCTCCCAGTTCTCCACTCAGAGAAGTCTTGATAAAAGGCATAGCCACAGTCCCCTGTATAAACCAAAGAGACCATTTATCCCTCTCTCGGGGACAGCTGTGAGTGGGCAGGTGAGTTGGGCTCAACCAATCGGATACCCTCTCCTGGGCTGTGACCAAAGGTTTGAGGATGGTGGCAGGTGAATTCCGTTGTGTCAACGGCAGCAGCTTGTGGATAGATGGTCCTGTGCTGAGACCTTGACATTCTTACTGCTCTCAAGAACGTCCCTGCTTCCTCCTCCTTATCATACCAATTCCCATTTTGCTTCCAATGGCTAGGATAAGTTTCTGTTGTTTGTAAGTCATGAAACTTGATGATACAAATAGGGTAAGAGCAGGTAGAAAGGAGGAGAAGGGAAAAAAATAGAAGTATCAATGGGGAAAGAGGAAGATGGAGAAGAGGAAGATAAGGACCAAGTAATGAATCCAGGCAAGCCCACACTGGGGAGGCCAGTCATTGGTACAGGGGAGGTGTCTATCCTTGGTCCCGATAGTGCCACATTTCAGCAGTGGTGTCTGGTTCCCCACTGTTGTACTTTGTGGAGGTGGTGATATGTGTGTGGGGTTGTTGTGGCAGATGTGCGAATGTGCTCCTTCTGTCCTTACTGGTTTGGGGTAATAATACAATGAATGACAACAGCTATTATTTATTACATGCCTACACTGAACCATGCATTCTTTTTTAAAAAACGATTTTAAATAGATTTTTAGAGAGAGAGAAGGGATCGTCAATCGGCTGCCTCCTGCAAGCTTTCAGTGCACAGGATGATGCCCAACCAACTGAACCACACTGGCCAGGGCTGTGACATGCATTCTTTTTTTTTTTTTTTTAAAATATATATTTTATTGATTTTTTACAGAGAGGAAGGGAGAGAGAGTTAGAAACATCGATGAGAGAGAAACATCCATCAGCTGCCTCTTGCACACCCCCTACTGAGGATGTGCCTGCAACCAAGGTGCATGCCCTTGACCGGAATCGAACCTGGGACCCTTCAGTTCTCAGGCCAACGCTCTATCCACTGAGCCAAACCGGTTAGGGCTACATTCTTAATTTCATCCATAATGCCCTTGGGTAGGTACTATTATTCCCACTTTATAGAAGAGGAAACTGAGGCTTAAGAGATTAGGCAAGGCGTACAAAGACACACTGATAGTAAGTGGTTGGGTGAGGGCTCAAATGAAGTTCTGACTCAGGGGACATGAATTCAAGGGATCGTTTTATTTTATCCTTTTTTTTTTAAATCCTCACCTGAGGATATTTTTCTATTGATTTTTAGAGAGAGTGAAGAGAGAGGGAAAGACAGAGAGAAATATCAATGTGAGAGAAACACTTCGATTGGTTGCCTCCTGCACAAGCCCCTACCAGGGCCCGGGCCAGGGAGGAGCCTGCAACTGAGGTATGTGCCCTTGACTGGAATTGAACCTGGGACCTTTCGGTCCACAGGCTGAGGCTCTATTCACTGAGCCAAACTGGCTAGGGCTACTTTATCTTTTTAAAAATATGTTTTTATTGATTTTTAGAGAGAGAGAGTAAGGGAGAAGGATAGAGAGGTAGAAACATCGGTGAGAGAGGAACATCATCGATTGGCTGCCTCCTGCACACCCCCTACTGGAGATGGAGCCTGCAACCCGAGCATGTGCCCTGGTTGAGAATCTAACCATGACCTCTTGGTTCCTGGGTTGATGCTCAACCACTGAGCTACACTGGCTGGGTGGGATCATTTTAGTTTTTTTTTTTGTCTGTATGTCAATTTTCTTTTTTTTAAAAATTTCTTTATTGATTAAGGTATCACATATTTGTCATCACCTCCCCCCCACCCCCCCGCCATCATTTTAGTTTTAAGGGAAGGGACAGGATGTTTAAGGATTCCCAGAGTCAGTGTCCAGGATCCCGGTCCCCTTGAGGAAGGCTTCATGGGGCCTCATCCAGTTCACAGAATTCTCAAGGAGGTCGTGCCTGTTTCATCGCAGGTCTTTAAAAGGTCTGCAAGGTCCAGATTACGTAGAGGAGTAGTTCTGACCTGGGAGTTTTTACTAAACACCTATGCCTGGCTCCTAAACCAGACTCTCTGGGGGTGGGAGCCTGGCAGCAACAGTTTTAGAAAGCTCCCCATGGGATGCTGATGCAGGTGAGGGAGGAGGACAAAGGCAGGCGATGTGACCATGTCAGAGGTCTCTCTCAGAGCAGCCAGTCAGAGAAGGGTGCAGCAACTTCGGTACACTGTGGTCAAAAGCAATGGTGATAATCTGCTATCGGTGCCCATGAGAAGGTTGTTCCAGGGTAGTTAGTACCAGAAGGTTCAGGGATCTCCCATAGAAGTCTCCTAAACCCCACACACTTGTGGGTTCTGGGTAAGGTTACTAGTTTACACATCCCCTCCCGCCCCGCGCTCCCGCAAGTGTACTGGGTCAATTGCCATCAACTTTCAAAAGGTAGGACCATAACCTTTCCTCTTATTGTATTTCTCCAGGTGTCCTGGGGTCAAGGATGAGAATGGAGAAGAGGTAGGGTGTGTGTGGGGTGTCTCATTTCGATTAGAGCAGGTCTCTGAAGCTCCTTTCAGTTGCTGCTTTCACCATTTCTCTGCTGTGTTGTCAACTATCTCCTACCTCCCTGCCACGGGCCCCTGTCCCTACTGTTTGCCAGTCATCTCTGACCCCCGTCTCTGCCTCCTCCTGTACCTCGTGGGACTGGCTGCCTATGCAGAGTTGGTGACACATCCTCAGCCTGTCCCTGGGTCTTGGGACAATGCTCACTCTTTTGCCTGTGCCTAAGAGTGCCTTGTCACTTATTCCCAAATTTCTGGGGCTTACAATCCTTCTATTTCAGTTTAGCTTTTTAAGGGGAGAAGATGCGTGTGTCCCATGCTTGAGTTCCTAATGGTGTTTCCTCCCCTCACTGCTCTGGCCCCCCTTTTACTCTGAGCCTTTCTGGGAGGAGACGTGCTTCCTTCAGCATCACCCTCATGACCATTTACTGAATGTTTACCGTGAACCAAAGAGCACCATGATAAGAGTTAACATACATGTGGTCCTGCAAGCAACCATGAAATGGTTATTATTATCCTCCTATCCCCATTGTGCAGATAAGAAAAACAAGGTACATAGAAGTAATTTTCCAAACTAACATAGTTGAATAGGTTCCCCATGATATATGTCTCCCTCCCCCTGCCCCTTTAACCTCAGATCTTTGCATTCCAAGTGGAGCTCAGTTTATAGTGATCAGGAGCCTTTATCTCACTACTGCCCCTGGCCTTCACATTGTGGTGTTGAGTCTGGCCCACTTCCTCATGGTAATTGCTTTCCTGGGGTTCTAGTTGCTGCTCATATCATGGATCTCATCACCCACCCACCAACTATGCATTACAGCTTTCCATACACATGTGAATCTTAAATATGATTAGGGTTCAACTTATTTTCCACGGGGCCAAAAATACTTCTTTTAATGTCTCCAAGCACTTTATGACAACACTAGAGGCCCAATGAACGAAATTCGTGCAAGAGTAGGCCTTCCTTCCCCCAGCTGCAGGCACCGGCTTCCCTCTGGCACCTGGGACTGGGTTTCCCTTGCAGCCCTGGCTTCATCCGGAAGGTCATCCGGTCTAATGAGCATATTATGCTTTTATTATTATAGATAAAGGGTACCTACAGGATGGTGTCACTCAATTCCACAGGTCACAGTGTGTGTGTTGTTGTTAAGAAGCCAAAACATAATAGTCAATGATCCCTGAGTGTCAGGATTCTTGCTGAAAAACATGTTGTTTTCTTTACATTTTTTGTTATATCAATATTTAGTACTTATATTATAAAGGTAAAGTAAGTATAATCTGGATAAACATAAAAAACCATATAAAGAAGAAAACCAAAATCATGTATAATTTCAACCCTAACCCTGGTGATTCCCTGAGACCCTCCCCCACCCAACTTTTGGGCCCATCCAAGCTGTTTCCAGTGGCTTTACCATAGGAATGGCCTGTCTTGGCTCATGCTTGAGACTTTTCTAAATTCTCTCAAACAAGTAGCATCTGGGCTCAGCAAGCCCCATACCTCTTGCTAAGTGGCTCCAGGTCTGGCACTAGTAGCAGCTGACCTTGGTCTCACCTTCAAGCACAATACAAGAAGTAGCCATCTGCAGATTGCTTTGTTGCTTACTAGTATGCTACACAGGCTGTGGCTGACCTTGGTCTGCATCTCCCAAGAGCCCCCAGAGCCAGTGCACCCAGGGGACAGCTTCAGACCACGTTGAGGCACCACCACCCAACCACCTCCACAAGCAATACATTCAAAGGGTGGACTCAGTGGGTACCAGAGCCCCTATAAGGTAACTCCTGCTCTTCAGAGTGGGCCTCTGCACAACTGATCCTCCAAGGTGGTGGGAGGTCGGTGATAAGTAGTCACAGCCCATCCTTGTAGCTGATCAGTCTGGGTAAATCCATCCCATTGACATGCCAACAGCAATCAAGACTCAATTACAACAGAAGGGTATACAGCCCACATACCGGGGTGCATCTCAAGTACTCAGCTGGGGTGATCAGGAAGGCTGTGCCACTGGACCCTACAGGACAATTACTGCATTAGGCCATGTTACCAAGCCTAGGAGATATAGCAAGTCTACCTAATACATAGAAACAAATCCCATTGACATGCCAACAGCAATCAAGACTCAATTACAACAGAAGGGTGTACAGCCCACATACCGGGGTGCATCTCAAGTACTCAGCTGGGGTGATCAGGAAGGCTGTGCCACTGGACCCTACAGGACAATTACTGCATTAGGCCATGTTACCAAGCCTAGGAGATATAGCAAGTCTACCTAATACATAGAAACAAACACAGGGAGGTGGCAAAAATGAAGCAACAAAGAAACATGGCCCAAATGAAAGAACAGTACAAAACTCCAGAAAAGAACTAAACAAAATTGAGACAAGCAATCTACTATAAGCTAAGTTCAAACCACTGGTTAAAAGGATGCTCAAGGAACTTAGTGAGGCTTTCAACAGAATAAAAAGGAACCAGTCAGAAATGAAGACTACTCCAAGTGAAATAAAGAATAATTTATAGGGAATCATCAGTAGAGTAGGTGAAGCCGAGAGTCAAACCATTAATTTGGAATATAAGGAAGCAAAAAACACCCAATCAGAACAACAAAAAGAAAAAAGAATAAAAAAAATTAAAAAAGGGGAAGATTGTAAGGAGCTTCTGGTCAACTTCAAGCATACCAACATTACATCATGGGGATTCTGGAAGGAGAAGAGAGAGAGCAAGAAATTGAAAACCTATTTGAAAAAATAATGACAGAAAACTTCCCTAACTTGGTGAAGGAAACAGACATACAAGTCCAGCGAGTGCAGAGAGTCCCAAACAACAAGACACATCATAATTAAAATGCACAAGGTTAAAGACAAACAGAGAATCTTAAAAGCAGCAAGAGAAAAGCAGTTAGTTACCTACAAGGGAGGTCCCATATGACTCTCAGCTGATTTTTCAAAATAAACTTTGCAGGCCAGAAGGGAGTGGCAAGAAATATTAAAAATGATGAAAAGCAAGGACCTACAACCAAGATTACTCTATTCTGCAAAGCTATTATTTAGAATCGATGGACATATAAAGAGCTTCCCAGACCAAGAAAAGCTAAAGGAGTTCATCACCACCAAACCAGTATTATATGAAATGTTAAAGGGTCTTCTTTAAGAAGAAGAAGACAAAGAATATGAACAATAAAATGGCAATAAATATATCTCTATCAACAATTGAATCTACAAATAAAATGAACAAGCAGAACAGAAATAGACTCATAGATACAGAGAACTTTTTGTTAGTTTCTAGAAGGGAGGGGAGTTAGGCGGATGGATGAAAAAGATGAAGGGATTAAGAAGTACAAATTAGTTGTTACAGTATAGTCATGGGGATGTAAAGTAATAACATAGGGAATATCCTATCTAATAAAGAGGGAATTTGCTAATTGACTGCCACGCCCACAAAGATGGAGGTGCCCACAGCCACAAGATGGCGGCACCCAGTCCCCTCAGCCCCACTGTGCTCCTGCCTCCGGAGTCCCCTAGTCTCCTCAGCCCCCCGGCTGCCCAGGGCTGGCCCGAGGTGCAGGCAAGCCTTGGATGGAGGCTGCCCAGCCGCCCAGGGCTGCCTGAAGCTCAGATAACCAGGGCTGGCCAAGGCTTGTGCTGCTGGCAGTGGCAGCAGCAGAGGTGTGATGGGGGCGTCGCCTTCACCTGATCGCTGGGGCGCCTCTCGCCCCTGAGGGCTCCCGGACTGTGAGAGGGGGCAGGCTGGGCTGAGGGACCCCCACTCCAGTCCATGAATTTTCATGTACCGGGCCTAGTCAATAATATTCTAATAACTAGGTGTGGTGCTAGATGGGTGCAGGATTTATTGGGGTGATCACTTATTAAGTTACATAATATCTGGTTATTGGGGTGTACATCTGAAACAAATATAATGATGCATGTCAATTGTAAGTGAAAATTAAAAGATGATTAAAAAAAAGATTTTCATGTAACCATCTAGTCTTTTGCCTGTGCTGTTATAGATGCATGAAAGGGGGTTGCCTTGCTATTCTGGTTACATATAACAGAAATCATCTTCAGTAAGATGATGCTTGGCCTTCTGAGACTGTGAGGGTCAGGCATTGTTGTCTTTGCTCTGAACAGGACTGAGCTCAGTGGACGTTTGGATTCTCACCATGCTTGCTCAGCCAGACCCCTTCTTCTAGTGCTTTTGGGGACCCCTCTGCCAGCCGACCTCCACCCCTGGATACAGGCAGACACACCTGGGGAGGGCATCCATCAGCATACTTTGGCTCAACGCTGGCATGCGGTCCAAGCAGTGTCAGCTAGAATCTTCGTGGGCAGAGCTGTGAACTTGAGGGGAGGAATTCTCATTTTCCCTGGCACTTCTAAAGGCCTTTACCTCTACGATGGGAAAAAACTAGATCCAAGTAGAGTCAAGAGGTGGAGAGAGGGACAAACTCTGCTACACGGACACAGCTGGGCCTGACGCAAAGCAGTATTTTGCTTAGCAGTTGGTGAGCCAGAGCGGCCCCTTTTTGCTCCATCTGGGTTTCCATCACTTGTTTATAGAGACTCAGTCCTAGACTCAGTGGGGTTGGAGAAGGAACAGGAGATGAGGGCATGAGGTTGGACAGATAGGCCAGGGAAGACTGTGGAGGAGGACCTTGACTATCATACATACCTGCAACCAGAAGAACCAAGGGCCCCCAAAACTCAGGGCTGAGGGGACAGCTTGGAGGTAAACTGGGAATACTGCCGTTAGAGGCAGGCAAGCAGGTCTCTGCCCCGGGCCAGGCCTCAGAGGACTCAATGCTTCTGAGTGCCTTCCTCCAAATGTTCCAACCTCTCCTCCATCCCCTTGGATGTCTGGGTTGGGCTGGGGCACCAGCTGGGCTAGGTGCCCTGAGCCTGCACTGGGGCCTCTGTGGCCCATGGTCTCCAGAAGCCTGTTCCTCAAAATTTTTGAAGTCTCACTCTGCCCGCTTAGACGAGTCAGAGCTGCCCTCCTAGCAGAATCGTTGAGCCAGGACCAGGTGTCCTCCTGGGGCCTGGGCCTGGGCCCCATTTCCAGGAGGGCAGCCTGGTGAGTGGATTGCTCCTGTAGCCAGCACAGTATTTTTTTTTTTTTGTGGGATCATATAACTGAGTCATTCAGGATACAGGACAAATTCAAGGCTCTGGGCGAACAATGGTCAACGGCCAACTCTTGGGCTTGCCTGTGTGTGACGCCAGGCTTCAGTTCTCGCCTGGCGGTGCTCCAACTGCCGCGCTGCCTCGGGCCGGCAGCACCTGAGGGTGGTGGGGCTGGCAGCAAGGGCGCTCTGGGCACCCTCCCCACCTTGCCAGTGGCACTAGGACGGCCACTCCAGGCAGTCTTCTGGGTGTTACTCATCTCCTCCCAGGGCTTTCAACACCAGCTCAACAGCAAGGGGCTTTCCCCATGGGTGCTTTTGCTTGCTGTGATGTTATGGGGAGCATGAACGAGTCTGTTCTTTTCACTCTGGCCACGGGCCCTCTCACCTTTCCTTCCTCTGGAAGGCATGGGTGTGGTCAACAGGGAAGGAGATCGTGTTCTAGGAATTCAGTGATTATGGCCTAGAGAGTTCTAGAGGAGTTACGGCTGGAAGATGTGCTGTCTGTGTTTATGCTATGAAGTCCCCCCAGGGGTAAATTTAACACGATCTGAAAATAAATAATTGCACATATTGTTTTGCACACTCTAGGAAGACTTGCATTTGTGATCATTTACTAAGGGAGCCCTCGCACAACCTTTGAAGAGTCCTGGAAGCCAGCACTCATGGCTGCACTGTGGGCGATGCAGTGTCATGAGTCGTGATGGAACCGCAGAGGCAGGAAGGTCCATGTTGTGTTAATAGAAACAGTTCTTGAAGAACCAATGCGCCGTGAGTAATAACAGCCTTGCTATCATTTCCTCGCAGTGAGGTTCACAGAGCTAGCCAGGCGGAAAGTCAGGAGGAAGAGACTGGTGAGAAGGCATGGGGGAAGTGTCTTTTGGGACCAGATGAACAGAAGCCAGGCACTGTATGGGCTCCTCCCCTCCCTGACCCCCTGTCACCAGATCTAGCCGGTTCGCCTCAAGCATGGATGTGGGACTGGGATGGGCGGGGCTGCTTCACAGGAGTGTGGCTCTCAGAACTTTCAGGGATTTCTTCTTGAGCGGGTCAGAGTTCTGGAGATGGCTCTTCCAGGGTCCTGGCTGGGGGCTCGGAACCTGGCTGCCAGTGCGGGGGAGGGGGCTGTGGGTGGGGCACGTCTCAGCATTTAACATGTAACCCAGCATTGGACCCCGTTTTGAGCGTGGTGCCCTGCCCTCACTCTGCCTGCTATGTCAGTTCAGAAAAAAGCAACAACAAAAAAAACAAAACCACCTCTAGTGTTTGTTGGAATGAGGGATGGAATGGGATGGTCAGGACCCTCAATCCTCCTGTTTTTGGCTCCACTTTCAGAAGTACCTGGTGCCACTGATTCCTGAACCATTTGGCCGTTCTTCGGCTTTAATAGGATGTTTCCTTTACTTGCACCACAGCTCAGGACTGAGTTTTCTGAAGTCTGGTACATTGGTTACCTTTTGTCTAGTTGCTTTCCAGCTTCTAAAATGTTGCTATTGACACTTCTTCTATTCTCTTTTTCCTTATGACTTTTTAACCTTAAAAAAAAAAAAAAAGATTTCAGCCTGGCAGGTGTGGCTCAGTGGTTGAGCGTCGACCCATGTATCAGGAGATCACAGTTCCATTCCCAGTCAGGACACAGGCCTGGGCTGCGGGAATGATCCCCAGTAGGGGGCATGCAGGAGGCAGCCAATAAATGATGTTTCTCTCTCACCGATGTTCCCATCTCTCTATCCCTCTCTCTTCCTCTCTGTGAAATCAATAAAAACATATTAAAAAAAATTGATTTCAGAAAGCACGGAGGATGAATGCGTTGGCCCAGTCTACCACTGTTAAGCTAACAGAGCGATCTCTCTATTATTTAATCTGATCTCTCTAACATTTAAATCTGATTACATCTCCCTTCTGTTCAAAATACTTCCGTTGCTCCCCATTGGCAGCAGGATAAAAAACCAGAAATCTGTGCATGACATTTTGAAGGCTTTGTTCTAAATCAGAGTTTTTATTGGATTCTATTAATTTTAATGAAACAGGAATTTCAGGACACCTAGAGATAGAGTCAAAATTTCACTTTTGTTCTCTATTAAATGTCAATGCTGAACAGTGTTTGGCTATCACCTGCATCACCTCTGTCCCTTTTTCTCTGGGAAACTTTAATTGCTGAATTGCTCTGAGCCCTGAGTTGGTTGGAGTTGGGGTACAATGATGGTGTAATGGTGTGTGTGTGTGTGTGTGTGTGTGTGTGTGTGTGTGTGTGTATGTTCACACCTGTGGCCGCAGCCCTGAGCAGCTGCAGGAAATTTCCGGTTTATGTTGCCAGCAGTGAGAAGGCAGACTCTTTTTTTTTGTATTCTTTCTGGGGCATAAATTACAGCCGGTGATAAAACTTGTTCAGTCTCCCTCACTATGCCATCACATTGGACCACACAAATACTTGGCTTAGGTAATCCTGCTAGAGTAGAGGGACAGGCTTTCCCCCAGATGGATTAGGGAGACACATCCACAGTGGGAGCTGGCGGGATCACCAAAAGGTGGGGGGATTGGCATCTATTTTCTCTTTTCCCTAGCGATAACACGAAGGATAGTTATGAACAAGTGAAGTTGCGTTTGGTAGATCTTGCTCAAAAAGAGAACGTATTGATCTATTCACTCCCTTGCCATATAAAAGAAAAGTGCCATCGTGAGTGGCTCCAACAGAGTGTTAGGACCCAGGGTGACTTTGCTGAGAGTCTCTCAAAAAAGGCAATGCAGACTCTTCGTTGTGCTTTTCCTTTGTACCTGTCTCTCTTCCCCAGAACACAACGCACCGACTTTCTGGTTCAACCACATGGAACTCCCCATACTTGCCAGGCAATAGCTTACGTTCTTGGACATGCAGTTTTGCAGTCTGCTCCCTCTGCCTGGAAAACCCACTCTACCTTTTCTATTCCAGCTAGGTTAGCCGAGTTGCTATTTTTCAAACATGCCAGTCATATTCTCACCTTCGAGCCTTCGCGTTGGCTGTTCTCTCTGCCTGGAATGTTCTTCCCGCACGTCTCCACGTGGCTTGCCCCTCGTTTCATTGTCTCCACTCCAGTCCTACCTCTTGGTCATCACTGTCAATGCCCTCCACCCAAAGACCGCCAGGAACCCACCTGCAGAGGAGCGAGCTGGGTTTATTGCTAGTTGCAGTGAAGGAGAACACCCACCACGGGGCACTGGGAGCTTCTCATGCGGGCGTCAGAAAGGACCTGCAGGGTTTGGGCTTGTTTTTGTCTAGATCCATCCTGGTCATAGAGTGGCCTTGTCTGGTGTTGATGTTCTGTGAAATTGTTTATATTCCACAGGAGAATGCCATAGCTTGGCTGTGGGTGCCAGGGCAAAAACCAGGATGCCAGGGATAGCTTTCTTTTTATGACCATTGAATCCTTAGTGGATAGAACAGAAACTGGAGGAGAGGGTATTGAATAAAAATGTGTTGAACCAATTGATGAAGTCTGTGCTCGGCAGATTCTTTACCCCACATTCAAGTGCCCAGCCGGAGGCCCCTCTGCTGGGAGCCGTCCCTGGTGAGCCCAGACCGGCCCTGATCTATGCTCTTCCTCTGCGCTGCAACCCTCTTCAAAGCAGTTATAAGAGCCATGCCATGAGGGTCTGCCTGTCAGTCTCCCCACCCTGCTGTGAATGCCTTGAGGACAGGGCTCCCCTCCTTTCCCTGAGCACCCAGGGCCAGCACAGAGCAGGCACCTAACAACTTACTGGCCGGCTGAGTGCCCAGCTTGGCTGTGCTTGAATCGTGCCTCTGGCTTGGGCTCCAGAATTCTGCATGTGTCTTCTGAGAGTATGGTCTGCAGGCCACTGGGTGGGAAATAGTTAAATAGGAGCCAGCCAGGCACTGTCAGTCAGAGGGTATGTTTGTGAGTTTCTGATACCCAGGAACAGCTTTAGGCAGGACTTTGGCCTTCATGTGGGCCTCTGCAGTGTGGATTCCACCTGGGTTTGGCTTATTCTAGAAAATTCCCCCATCCCTGCTACCCAAAGGCCAAAGGAGGCTGATTGAAGACTTCAGGGCCCAGGAACGGGAGGGGAGGGGGCCGTAAGAGCCTCGGCACCCCCCAAACAGGGACTGCATATAGGGGACACAGGGAGTTACCTGATTATCTGGGTCTTCCTCACAATGACCCATTGAAGTATGTGCAGCCGGTATCTTTACTTTACAGAGGGAGAAACAGAGACGCAGAGAGGTTAAGTAACTTGTTCAGAGACACACAGCTAGTGAGTGACAGAGGTATGATCAGGTCTATCTTATCCCCAAACCCACGTTCTGACTTCCCACAACCCTCTGTGTAGCCTTCATGGGACAGTCTGGACATTTGACTTAAGGAACCCACTCAAAGAGCTCTCTGGATCAAGGGGCCCCTGGAGTAAAGGGGCAAGACAGGAAGTGGCAGCCTTCACAGAATAGACCCGAGTAGGGTAGGCTACATTTTGGCACATCAGGGGAGACAGTAGAGAGAATTCCACCTTGGGGCCTGTGTAAGTGGCCCTCTGGGTTGACTGTGCCCTCTCCACTGGTCAGAAGTGGGCCAAGATGGGATGTATGAGGAAACCTTAACTCCTGTGGACATTTCCTTAGCTGCGGGCATGGCAGCTTCCTCTTTTGGCCACTAGGGGGCGGTCCCCTTCAATGGCACAGGGCCACTCCCTGCAGTTATTCTCAGGCCTACTTCTGCTCTGAGGAGAGAGGAGTGGATGCTGTTAAGGCCTTGTCTGCATCCATCCTGTGGTCTTCCCTTTCAAAAAACAACTCACTATGAGCGTGTGTGTGTGTGTGTGTGTGTGTGTGTGTGTGTAGTGGGTACATAAGTAACTGAGGACCTCTTTTATCTTGAGGAGGAAATGTGTTCCATCAGAACCACTGGCCCTCAGACAGTATTCATAGCTAAGCCCATGTACAAATGCCTACCACATTTCTGTAAAATGATATATTCTCTTTTACATTTAATAAAAGGAAACATGGGATTTCTCTGTAGGTATGGCTATCACACAATTCAGCTCTCAATTTCCAGCCAAGATGGCATAGTGAGTTCATGCTGTGGCCTATTCCCTCTCCTCCAAACACATAACAATAATAAACAATTTTTTTACAATGATAAATAAAAGGACATAGTTGGACCCCAAATCAAAATGGATATCTTTGTGTACCAGGAGCAGATCAGAAATGTGGGGCTGAGGGCAGGTTGGCCTCGGGGTCTAAAAGCAGCAAGAGCTGCGGAGGCATAGCTCCTGGTGAAGAACTGAAGTGCTCCCTGTGAGACAGGGGACAACAGCCTGGCTTCTTGTAGTCCGAGGTGGGGTGAGGTTCCCTCTGTTTATGAAAAGAGGCAAGAAAAAAAAAAAAGCCAGCTGTTTCTATGCAGTCTGGGGCTTGAAATGTGGGAAGATGAAGACAAACTCTTGACTAGGAGCAGAGCCAAGCCGTCCTCTGGCTATGTTCCTGGATCTGTGATGTCCTCATACCACACAGAGCAGGAGCCCCGAGACACTATTATAAGACCTGGTTTTCAACGGAGCCTAGGGTCTCAAGCTCAGGACATTCAGAAACAGATGAAAAAATAGATGTAAATACAAAATTTAAAAATTCTTTAACTCACTATGAGATTGTAAACCAAAATATATGAAAATGTGGTAAGAAAACAGTCAACAGAATCCACATTTGTAATATGAATTCACCCTAGATTAAATTAATTTTGTGAAAGTCTTATAAATAATTAAAAAATGTTTAGTATGCTTAAAAAGGCAAATGAAGGCTTAATATCCATTGAACTTTAACAGGACATGGATGAGGGTAGATAGAAATAAAACGAGAAGTAGATGTAAAAAGAATCAATAAGAAATCTTGGAAATGAAAACAGTGATCATTAAAAAATACACTAGACAGAATAAACTGTTAGACTAGACACAAGAGGGATTTAGTGAATTAGAAGACATTGCTTAGGAATGAACACTAATACAATAAACAGAGACAAAGATTAAAAATATAAAAGCACGTATGAATCATGAAAGATGGCGTGTAAAATGACAATGTATGTCCAATACGAGTTTTAGAAAAAGAAAAATGAATGGAATCACAGTGAAGTGATATATGAGGAAATAGTAGCAGAGAAATTTCCCTGGGGAAATTACAGAACATCAAAGGCAAAGAGAAAAAGACCTTACAATAGACCTGAGGAAAGACAGATTACTTACAAAGGAACTTCTAGCCTCAGCAAAAAAATATCTGGATGATGGAGTAGTATTTTCAAAGTGCCACTGGACTTTTATACCCAGCGAACTTACAGTTGACGTTAAAGACAAAAAGGAACCTTTCCATACAGATAAAAACCTCACTGAAAGCATCATTATAGGGTGTGCTTCAAGAAGAAAAATGAACCCAGAAAGAAAGGAAAGGATACAATAAACAATGCTAAGCACATAAATTGATAAAATTATGTTAATAAATCTAAAGGTTGATTATTTAGAGGTCTTACTTTTTCTCTCCTATTTTTTAACACACCCCCTCCCCCCCTCCCGTCTCTCTCTCTCTCTCTCTCTCTCTCTCTCTCTCTCTCTCTCTCTCTCTCTCCCTTTCTCTGTTTTACATGCAGGGAGATTTTTTGGCTTTTCCCCAAAACCTCCTTGTAATTTTTCATTTCTTCTCTCATATTTTTATTATTCACATATCTCTGCTTATCTTTCCAAGGATATTAATTATAGACTTTTAAGCAATTTTCTTCTCAATTGTCTTTATATCCTTTTTTTTTTTTTTGGTCTCTTCCCAGAGGAGGCTCAAATGTCTGGTAATCCTTGCTTGTTATTATTTAGGATAAAGCAATAAAAAGCTGACTGGAAGCTCTGTGTGCATGGGCTGGTGTTGTCCAGGTGGGTTTCACTGTAGGATGGTTTGACTGAACCACTTTCCCATGAGTCCACAAGTGCCAATATATGTAAGTCTTTTCTCTAGGACTGGTCAACCTCTCTGGAGAAGAATCTCATCTGTTGACTGTGAGGTGTTAACCCATTTGCCATGTTCTGGGATGCTGAATAGTCCAACTCACACAGATTTTAAATAAATCATCCTATGTTCAGTCCCACATCTCTACTCTCAGAGATACCTGGTATTCCCAGTTTCTATGACTTTTCAGGATTGGGCCCACTGTACCACTTTGCTCCTGAATTTTTTGTATGGTGGGCTTTGGTGTCAGTTTTTTCTGGTATATTGGGTCTGCTACTCCTCATCTATCTGTTTTTCAGCTTCCAAATGGTGTCCTTTTGTCTTTCATTCTTTTGTGGGTTTATGCTTAAAAAATCATTTTAGACAGTTCTAAAATAGAGACTTGGGAAGGAGTTGGGGTAATTGTTAACTGGAAATCTTCAACCCCCCCTCACCTAAGTAATAGGCAAAACTAAAACCTAGACCTTTGCTGCTCAATATGGTAGCTACTAGCCACATATGGCCATTGAGCAATTGAAATGTGGCTAGTCTAAAATGAGATGTATTACATTTACAGTGTAGCTCTATACATTGAATTTCTGAAACTTAGTATGAACAAAAGAATGCGAAATGGCCCGTTATTGAAAAAAATTACATATTAAAATGTCAATATTTTAGATTTATTGGGTTAAATAAAATATACTACTAATATAAACTTCACCTTTTAAACTATTTAAAATGTGGCTACTAAAAATAGAAAATTATATGCATGGATCATGTTTTATTTCTATAGGACAGCACTACTCTGGATGACAAAAGATTGAGGAGTTGTTTAATGATCAAGTAAAGTGTGATAGTGTCCTTGATGTATATGAAGAAGAAAATGGAACAACTTTAGATTTGTTAGAATAAATTATGATTAGATATAATAGTCAATAATTAAAGATAACACCAACCTACACCATACACAAAAACAAACTCAAAATGGGTAAAAGACTTAAATATAAGATGGGAAACCATAAAAATCTTAGAAGAATCCATAGGCAGCAAAATATCAGACATATCTTTACCGATACATCTCCTAGGACGATGGAAACTAAGGAGAAAATAAACAAATGGGACTACATCAAAATAAAAAGCTTCTGCACAGCAAAAGAAAACATCAACAAAACAAGAGAGCCCACTGCATGGGAGAACACATTTGCATGTAACATCCGATGTAACATCCGATAAGGGTTTAATCTCCAAAATTTATAGGGAACTCATACAACTTAACAAAAGAAAGATAAACAATCCAATCAAAAAAATGGGCAAAGGATCTAGACACTTTTAGAAAGTGGACATACAGAAGGCCAAGAAACATATGAAAAAATGCTCAAAGTCACTAATCATCCGAGAGATGCAAAAAAAATGACAATGAGGTACCATCTCACACCTGTCAGAATGGCTATCATAAACAAATCAACAAACAACAAGTGCTGGTGGGAATGCGGACTGGTGCAGCCACTATGGAAAACAGTATGGAATTTCCTCAAAAAATAAAAAATGGAACTCCCATTTGACCCAGTGATCCCACTTCTAGGAATATATCCCAAGAAATCAGAAACACCAATCAGAAAGGATATATGCACCCCTATGTTCATAGCAGCACAGTTTACAATAGCTAAGATTTGGAAACAGCCTAAGTGCCCATCACCAGATAAGTAGATTAAAAAACTGTGGTACATCTATACAATGAAGTACCATAAAAAAGAAATAACTGAAAAAAGAAATAACTCTTACCATTTGCAACAACATGGATGGACCTGGAAAGCATATGCTAAGCAAAATAAGTCAGTCAGAAAAAGCTAAATATCACATGATCTCACTCATTTGTGGAATATAATGAACAACATAAACTGATGAACAAAAATAGATCCAGAGGCATAGATGCATCGAATAGACCGTCAAACTTCAGAGGGAAGGCAGGGGAGGGGAGGGGGTAAGAGATCAACCAAAGGACTTGTATGCATGGATATAAGCATAAACAATGGACACAGACAGTAGGGGGGTGAGGACCTGTGCTGGGGGGTGGGAGTGGGTGGGGAGAGGTCAAAGGGGGAAAAAGGAGACGTATGTAATACTTTCAACAATAAAGAATTTAAAAAAAGAATTAAAGATAAACTGAAGAATTAAAATACAACATATAGCTTCCAAACCAACATAGAGAAAATAAGATACTATAAAAACTATCAATTCACCAGAAAACAGCAAAGATTTTTCAAAGAGAAAAAGAGGAAACATTATTAAACTTCTATTTAATAAACTGATATCAATAAGATAAAATATTTAAGTAACCACTATTTATATAAAGTTGACCAATTACATGCAGAGATGATCAGAATGGATAAAAGCACATGAACCATATATATGAACTGTAAGGAGTCATTCCTAAAAAAGTGAGTTAAAAAGAAATCACAACAGAAATTACCAAATGTTTAGAACCAAATGATAACAAAATACTATATAGCAAAGCTTATAATATAAAGCAAAACAATTATAATTTTAAGGCATTTATTACAAAAAGGACAGGTTTAAAATTAATTAGGTACTCAGTACAAAAATGGTATGATGAGTAAACCCAAGGAAAGTAGGGGGAGAGAATAAAAATAATGGTGGTTCATTGAAAAAGAAAAGTAACAAAATAGACAAGCTTCTAGCAATACTTATCAAGGAAAAAAGTCATAATCAATATTAGAAACAAAAATAGGCAAAACTAGAAATGGAACATAAAATTTAAAAAATAGTAAGAGAACAATAGAACAAGTTCACATCAATGAAATTGAAAATAAGAAATGGATACTTTTCGAAAAAATGTAAGTAATCAAACTTGACTGAAGGAGAAATAGAAAGTTTGAATTAACCAATAATAATTGTATAATTAATCAAACATCCCCCTTCAAAAGACATGAATTTTGCAGGAAGGTTTTGCTGAACCTTCAAAACACTGCTTTAGAAAATTGAAACAGGGAAATTAATTTTTGAGGCTAGTATATTCTTTTTAAAAAAATATGTTTTATTGATTTTTTACAGGGAGGAAGGGAGAGGGATAGAGAGTTAGAAACATCGATCAGCTGTCTCCTGCACACTCACTACTGGGGATGTGCCCGCAACCAAGGTACATGCCCCTGACCAGAATTGAACCTGGAACCCTTGAGTCCGCAGGCCGATGCTCTATACACTGAGCCAAACCGGTCAGGGCGAGGCTAGTATATTCTTGATATTAACCAAACAAGGTAGATTCAAGAAAAGAAAATTATAAACCAATCTCACTGGTAGCCAGCCTCCAAGATGGCCCTCAATGACCTTCATTTGCTATTCACATCCTTGTGTAATACTTGCCCCCAATGAACCATGGCTTGTCTGTGTGTCCCATTGGATACTGCAGAAGTGACTTGGGGGCTTGTTCATAAAAGACACTAAAGCTTCTTTGCCTTACTCTTTTGGATAGCTCACTCTGGAGGAAACAGCTGCCATGTCATGGACACAGTCAAGCATCCCTATAGAGAGATCCACATGATGAAGAACTGAGCCTTTTGCCAACATCCAACACCAAATCACCGGTCATGTGAGGAGTCATCTTAGAAGTGGTTCCTCCAGTCATAGTCAAGCCTTCATATTACTGCAGCACTGGCTTGATTGTAACCTCATGAGTGCCCCAAGACAGAATCTCCCAACTAAGTTGCTCCCATATTCCTGACCCACAGAAACTGAGAGATAATAAATGTTTATTGCTGATTTAATCAGCTAATTTGGGATAGTTGTTATTGTCATGGAGAACTGTTACTCATTTAAGAACCTAGATGCAAAAGTTATAAATAAAATACTAGCAAAATGAATTTAGCAGTGTATAATTAGAGTTTATTTCAGAATGTGAGAATATTTAATTTAGGAAAGTTTATTAATGTGATTTACCATATTAAAAAAATAAAGGAGAAAATATATGAACAACTTAACAGATACAGAGAAAGCATTTGATAAATTTTTACATCCATTCATGACAAAACTCACTGAATTGTGAATAGAAGAAAACTTTTTGAACAGGATAAAGGTTATTCATCAATAATCAACAGCATGCCTTAGCTGGTTTGGCTCAGTGGGTAGAGCGTCAGCCTGTGGACGGAAGGTTCGATTCTGGTCAAGGGCATATACCCAGGTTGCAAGCTTGATCCCCAGTGGGGGGTGTACAGGAGGAAGCCAATCAATGATTCTCTCTCATCATTGATGTTTCTATCTCTCTCTCCCTCTCCCTTCCTCTCTGAAATAAATAAAAATATATTTTAAAAAATCAACAGCAAACATACTCACATGGTGCAATTTCAGAAGCATTTCTTTTATATTCAGGAGTAAGATAAGATGCCTACTATCATCACTTCTTTTCCACATTGGAGAACCTCGCCTATGCAACAACTCAAGGAAAAAAAGAAGAGGTATAAAAATTGGAAAGGAAGAAATGTAAGTGTTTTGTTCTGCAGACTGTAATTGTCTACATAGATAATTCAAAAGAATGTACAGATAAACTATTAAAAGTATTAAATTAATTCAGCAATATTGCTGGACACAAGGTCAACAGAGAAAAATTATTAGTCTTCCTACACATCAATTATGGACAGTTAGCAATGTAAAAACAAACATCTCACTCATAATGGCACAATAAAGTATGAGATGCCTAGTGATTAATCTAACAGAAGATAGGATAATTTTTATGGAGAAAATAGTACAACATTGTGGGAAGAATGCAAAAGAAGACCTGAAAATAAGTGAAGAGACATAGGTTCATGGGTCAGAAGACTCAATATCCTAAATATGCCAATTTCTGCCAAATAATCTAGACATTCAATTAAATTTCAATTTTAAAATCCCTATGAAGTTTTTTTTTTTGATGGAACTTGACAAACTGATCTTGAAATTCATATGGAAGAGCAAGAGCTAGATAAGTTTAGAAAAGAACACACGGAGGTGGGATGGGAGGAAGACTTAACCTACAAGATAACAAGACTCAGTGATATTATAAAGGAATGATAATTAGAGAGTGGGGTGATGGTGCAGAACAGAGAGCCCAGGAAGAGACCCACGCACATATGGAAAAGATATACAACAGTTGGCATTTCAAATCAGCAGGGGAAAGAAATTACTTTTAAAAATAAGTGATGCTTGGAAAATTTGTTATCCACGTGGAAAAACATTAAATTAGGTTCTTAGTTTCATCCTCCAAAATAAATAACTAAAAAGCTAACCTTTTAGAAGAAATACGGAGAAATCTTTATGACCTTTGAGCAGGTAATGATTTCTTAAACAGGACACAAAAATCAACCATAAAGGGAATGAAGGACATTCTCAGAACAACTTCTGTTCAAAAAAGACATCTTAAATAAATTTGAAGACAAGACTCAGGCTAGGGGAAGGTATTTGCTACTCAAAAAGAAACTGAATGGGCAACTTTATTAATAATCAAAGAAGTAAAAATTTAAGCTATATGAGATACCATTTCACACCCATTGGGTTGGCAATAATTAAAAAGGGATACTACTGAATATTTACAAGGATGTAGAGTAGATAAACAGACACTCTGATGGGCTGCTGGTGGTACAATCATGTTGAAGAGCAATTTGGCAATGTCTAAGGAATGTCAACTCTACAATGGACTTCTAGAGAAATCCTACATGTGCACAAGGAGACACATATGGGACATGCATAAAAATTTATTATAACATTGCTCATATTGGAAAACCTGGAAATCGTCTACATATCCATCAACAGGAGAATGAATAAGTAAATGCAATACTACAAAGCAGTGAAAATACTCCTGATGTACACAGTGGATATATCTCAAAAACGTATTTGTTGAGAAAAAATATCATAAAGACATTTTACATGAAGTTTGAAAACATGAATACTGTAACAGATACATACACTGAGTGGCCAGATTATTATGATCTCTGAACACATAATAATCTGGCACTCAGTGTATATCCTATATAATAAAAGACTAATATGCAAATTGTCCCCTTGACCAGGAGTTTGACCAGCAGGCAGGCCGGCTAACCGCCCATGTCCCCTCCCCCTGGCCAGGCTGGTCAGACCCCACTCATGCACGAATTCATGCACTGGGCCTCTAATATATATATATATATATATATATATATATATATATATATATATATATATACTGAGTGGCCAGATTATTATGCATTCAGAGATCATAATAATCTGGCCACTCAGTGTATATATTTTATAATATACAGGGGGAAGATAAATATCAGCATTCCAGAGAGCTGGGTGTTGGGTGCTTATATGTAAGATATGTTAGTGTCTATACTTCTTTGTTTGCTTAAAATATTATATAAAAATCCTCTCAGTTCAGACAGAAGGACTCCCGAGCTCCCGTGTGTGCATATTTCATGACGCTGGGCTTCTGGGTAGCCCTTTCTCACCAATCCTGAGCTCCCTTAGGAGAATTGTCTTTTTCCTTTCTGTATTCCTAGGTCCTAGAATATTGTAGATGTTCAACCTGTGTTTGTTGGTTGACTGACTGACTGATTGAATGAGTAAACAGATCAAGAGGGGAATGAAAAAGAAGGAAAGTTAGGAGGAGGATAGATAAAGAGGTTGAGACAATGCTTTTACTGCCTGCATCTGACATGGCCTGCTATGGAGAGAAGTGGATGGACTTGAGAAAAACTAGGAAAATGAGCTCTGCTGGACTTGAGACATGACTAGAGGAAGAAGCCCAGGATGTTTCCTGAGGCTCTCGCTCAGAGGATGGCGATGGTGGCTGGCCATGACATTTTTTGCCTATTTAGGTGGGGAATCCTAAAGAACATGTAAGTTTAAGAAGACAGTGAGTTTAAGTTTAAATAGTGCTGTGAGACCTCCAGGTGTAAATATCCAGCTTGTACTAGGATAAATGGACTATAGCTTAGGAGAGAGGCCAGAGCCAGAAGTGTAATTTGGTTGTTATAGGAGAATGAGGATAAGTAGTCTGGCAGTGCCTATGCATCCTTAGGGAGAGAGGACAGACTGAGGAGGGCAGGCAGCTGCACACAGACCCTGGGGAGCATCAGTGCTTGAGGACTGAGTGGTGAGAAAGAACCCAGGCAAGGAGGCTGAGACGAGAGTCCAGAGAAGGAGGAGGACAGGAGAGGCAAGGAAAAAGGTTTCAGGAGAGAGAGTGGGGTCAGATAAGGAAGAAAGGTACAGAAAGATAACAAAATAGTGCTTTTGAATTTGGTAAAAGCAGGGCATTTGTGGTCTTTGCTGGAGGAGTTTCACTGGAGATGTGAGAGGGACAGCAGATTGTATTATATCATGAGTGACGAAGTGCTGAATGTGAGTAAATGTGGAAAAGTGAACCTCAAAACCCACTTCTTTCAGACGTCTGGACTTGAAGGGGGGAGGAAGGTAGGTTAGTAAAATCAAGGGTGGAGCTAGGGGTTGAAGATTGTTGACTCTAAATAAACTAAGGGAAGGAATCTGAAGAGAGAGAGAGAGAGGTTTAAAATATAGGAGGGGGGGGGTCTAACCAGTTTTGCTCAGTGCTTATAGTGCTGGCCTGCAGACTGAAGGGTCTCGGGTTCGATGCCAGTCAAGAGCATGTACCTTGGTTGTAGGCTCAATCCTTGGCCCTGGTCGGGGCCCGTGCGGGAGGCAACCAATCGATGTGTCTCTCTCATATTAATGTTATTCTTTCTCTGTCTCTCCTCCTCCTTCCACTCTTTCTAAAAATGAATGGAAAAAAAATGCTCTGGTGGGGATTAACAACAACAACAAAATATTGGAGAGGGGGGAGATAGTTGATGAATCAAAGTTTTGGCAGAAATGAGGGAATGCACTAATATTAATATTAGCAACACTAATTAGTACAGTAATATTAACACTAGCAAACACTTACAGACACCTACTGTATATCAGGTGCTCTTCTAAGTCCTTAACATAAAATTAACTCATTTAATCTTTACAACAGTCCTATGAGATAGGTACTATAATCACCCCATTTTATAGATGAAGAAACTGAGGTACTGAGAGGCAAAACATTATCATCATCATTACTGTGCTCTTTTTATTTATCAGAGGTATGGCTGCTGACAATTCTGTAATGCATGAATAGGTCAGTTTTACACGTTAGGTATAGTTAGAACACAGAGAGAGGTAATAAGGACATGGAAGGAGAGTTTGCCTCAGTCTCTGATTTTGGAGGGAAGGAGGGAAGGATGCATGTGGTCACAGAGATGGATGAGAACTTAGAGGAGTGGTGTAGAGAAGGCAACAGGAATTTCAGGCAGCTCAAGCCAATGGCTTCAATTTCTTTGGCAAAATAGAGAAGAAAGACATTTATTGTGGAAAACACAGGTAACAATAAAAGAAAGAATATTTTAAGGTCAAGTCATTTCCATAACTACTTTAAACATTTTGTTGTATTTACTTCCAGAATTTGCTCTAAGCATACATATACTGGCATAAATACGTAACAAGGAAGTCAGTCCTCCTTCTAATGGAGAGACTAAGAGTCAAAATAAACCCATCAGAATCCAAAATCCAAACCCTGTCATTTTGGAGCTACCAATAGTGTTGAGGAGAGATAGCTGTTTGAGCTCTCTTCCTCGTCCTGAGAAATCTGCCTCCAGCTCTTTCGTTGTACGTCCTGTAGCCTCCGCTGGCGTGCAGCGGTCTGAGGCACCGAGACCTGGCTGCCCTGCCAACGTATTGAAAGGTCACCTTTGCAGTGGGGGCATACGGGGTGCATCTCTGCAGACCATGTCCTTGGGGAAATGTTTCAGTCCTAAGCATGAATTTAGCTCAACCCTAGTGGCAGAATAATAGACCTCTTATGAGCCGATTGGGTGTAAAAACAAAACCCAAACAATATTTATATGTGTGTTTGTGGTTTTGTTTCAAGGTAGATTGACCTAGATTAAACAAGAGCGCGCGCGCCAAAAACACATTCTGGCCTCAGGGATGAAGCCCTATCAGAAATTGGGGGTGGGATGGGGCAAGGCTTCTGGAATCCCCACAGGGAGCATTCATCAGAGTGAGCCCAGTTGTCTGGGGCTAATGCTGTGGGGAACGGTAACTCGGTTTGTATTTGAAGGGTGTGGAAGACCAGCCGACAGATCCCCGAGAGAGGATGTAGGAGAGATGGAGGTGAGGTGCTCGGACCTTAGCAAGTGGAAGGGGCTGGGGCCTGTCCTGACGCTACACCGCTGGGTCAGCCTGAGGATAAGAAGGAACTTAATTGAAGGGTGTGATCCCAGGGCCCACAGGATCCTGCTCTCCACATTCTTCCCTTAATAATCTTGCCAATAATTAAGTGTGCTATGCCATGCTCTTCAGTGGCCTCTCATTGTGCATGGACCATGGCTTATGAACTAACTCCCTGTGTTGGAAACCCCTACCAGACTGGACTTCATTGAAGAGCAAATTAAGCTCATCTCGGGAGCTGGCCACTGCCATGTTCCCCACTCCTGCAAGGACCCTACGCCAGTTTGTCCTTATCTCCCCTCTCAACACCTCTGTGTGCTGTTTCTGCACCACCAGGTGAAGCCCCGGCACGCCTTGTTCCCAAGCACACAAAATTCGTGGAGAAAAAGAGGCCCAAACACACTGAGAAAACATCGAGGCAAAGGCATGGCTGGGATCCCAGAACCGACTCCCCGTCCCCCTGCAGTTACAGTCTTGGCCGAGCTGAGCCCTTTCCTCAGTGTTTGGCTTGGATGTTAGACTAGGTGAGTCAGCCCTCCTGGCATCCTCCTTCCAGTCGCAAGTCTCACTGAGATGGGGTCACTGCCAGATCAGTAGAATTATTTATTGGTCTCTCCCACAGCCCAAGTCCTACCAGTCCTCTCTCTGAAACCAGGTCCCAGAAGATGTCCTGGGAGGGTGTGGGCAGGAGCGAGCCACAGGAGCTGTCTTACGTCAGCTCTAGAGTGGCCTGGAGCCTCTTGTTGTGACTTGGGGCCTGGGCCCTAAATGAAGGAAGCGCTTCCCTCGGTGTCTCTAAATGCTTTCCTTGGGTACAAGGCCAGGGAGCACACACCTCCCAGATGTCGCTGGACACGCCTGGCTGGAATCCCAGCTCCATCACTGACTGGCTGGGTGGCCTTGGCTTTCCCTCGTTGAGCCCTCAGAGATAAGTTTCCCTCCTCTTTAAAGTGAGAAATCGTGCTATCTGTACTTAGGACCATAAAAAGGGTCGATGCATATGAGTTATAACAGGGCCTTGTAACTAAAATGTCCACCAGGCACCAATACGTACCACAGATGTGAAAACCCAAATTGAGATGCCAAGTCACCTATTGAAATGTCTGAATCTGACCCAAGACTTTTCAAACCCCTTTGCCCACTTTGGGACTGTGTAAAAGGAAAAAGAGAGGAGACAGGAGGGTTTTGCGAGGGCAAATTTCCTCGAAGAACGCTGTGCTGGGAGTCCCATCTCGGGGATAAGTGAGTTCCTGCTCCCTTACCTCAAGCCTACTGAGGTCTTGCGCCTGGGGGACAGGGCTGCTCTGAGAGCATAATGTGTGACCCCTCCAGCTGGGCGTTTTGGCCTGGGCTCTGGTCCCACCTGGGAAACTTGGAAAGTGAAAGGAGGGCCCACGAGCTGCTTTGGTTGGGCTGCTGCCACTATGCTGGGACCAGCCTGTACTTGCAGAGTCTTTTTTTGTGGGGGTGGGGATGAGAAGCATGCGAGTTTCCTCTGGACAGATGTGGGCCTCACAGTAGAGAGGTCCTGCAAGGACTCCATGTCTTTGTTCCTCTGTGGGGCTCTCCACTAGCTGAAGGCTGGAGCTGAATGCCCAGGGGCTGAGGAAGGGGTCTCAGGTGACCACCCCAAGTGAGGTTGGACTGGAGATACACCCAGAAGTTAGAGAGAACTTTGGGAGAAAGAGCCCGAGTGGGGAACCCTTGGAGAGGGCATTAAAGCACTTGGCGAGAAAGAGGCAGAATTTAGCATCTGCCTGGCAAGAAAGCCTGAAGTCAACTTAACAGCTGTTGCTGCCCCTTCCCCGACTGCTCCCACAGAGCAGCAGTAGTCGTAGCCATGGTAACTGGCTGGGGAGGCCTAGTGGAAAAAGAGAGAAGAAGCCAGCCCCTCTACACTGTCCCCACTGTGGGCTTCCAGCTGGGCAGGTGGGGGGAAGAGTGGGGTTTATGGTAAAAGGTTCAGACTGTGGATGAATACCTTGCATTAGCATTCTAATTTCTGAACGGAGACTGGGTTTGCAACCAAAGTGACCACAGACACTATTCTAAGAATGAGCAGAAAATTCTCAGGCTGGCTGGACTTGTCATCCAGGCCGGGGAGGTTTCCTTCCTGGAATACTGTTGGTGCAAGGAAATAGCACGCCAGTTACCTCGGGCTCCGAGCATCGCCGTTAGCAGCTGGGACGCGCACAGAAATCTTTCTCCCCGCTCACCTGATCCTCTCTGGCTTACAGTCTGCTCTTGCCCTGACATACTTTTCTCCAGCTCATATGTTATGCTTGAAGCATGTTGTCTGTCCCAACGTCCAGGCCAAGTTCTCTTGGCAAAAGCCATTTCTTGGCACGGATGATCTTGAGTCTGATCTCCCTAGAAGACAGATGACTCTGTGACAGGCACAGTCTTCCTCAGGAAGAGAAGAGCGTGAAGTGTTTTTCCTATTTCTCAGACGGGGGTAGGAAGTTGGAGCAGGCAAACTAACCGCTGCCATTGAGCCGTCAGAAGGCCCCCGTCAGCAGACTTAAGCTCCCTGCCACACTGGTTGCTCATCTGTAGACGAAGTTCATGATAATAATGTGTATCTCACAGGATGAAATGAAATCTTGGATTAGGTTGAACCCGAAGACATAGCCAACAAGCATTCAATCGTTTTTTACTCCACAAAAATGCCGAGTTCGGATGGTTCATCCTCATATGTAAACAATGCTTTGTGAACTCTAAACTGTTAGATATTGTTTAAACAGTAACAACAAACGTCTTACACCCATGCTTCCTAATGAGTCTCCAGAATTCTGTTTGCAGGAATGTCTCAAGGTCCCTGGTGATTTGTGAAGCAGTCACAACTGACAGAATGAAATGCTGAATGCTTCTCAGTTCCTTGCCAGTTTCTCCCAGCACCCAGAGAGCCCCCCACCACCCCTCTTTTGGTCTCATTGCAAAAGCTAGCACAAACAGCAAGCCCCACCCCCAAGCCCCTAAACCCCTCAGACAATCATATTCTGAAGTCTCACTGCACTGTGTCTAAATGGGCATTTGCTATATTCATCCCGTTGAGCACTCAGTGTATCCTCTCCATTTTGAGGCCATCCATTCTTCAAAAAATATATCTTCCATCAGATTGTTAAATCTGACAATATAAAAAAAATTAAAAACTGCCCTGGCCAGTGTGGCTCAGTTGGTTGGAGTGTTGTCCCCAACACCGAAAGGTTGCAGTTTTTTTTTTTTAAATATTATTTATTTTAAATATATTTTATTGATTTTTTACAGAGAGGAAGAGAGAGGGATAGAGAGCTAGAAACATCGATGAGAGAGAAACATCGACCAGCTGCCTCCTGCACACCCCCTACTGGGGATGTGACCGCAACCAAGATACATGCCCTTGACCGGAATCGAACCTGGCACCCTTCAGTCCGCAGGCCGATGCTTTATTCACTGAGCCAAACCGGTTAGGGGAGGTTTAATTCCCTGCCAGGGCACATACCCAGGCTGCAAGGAAATAGCACGCCAGTTACTTTGGGCTCCGAGCATCGCCGTTAGCAGCTGGGACACGCACAGAAATCTTTCTCCCCACTCACCTGAAGGCTGCAGGTTAGGGAGGCAACTTCTCTCTCTCTCTCTCTCTTCCCCCCCCTTCATCTCTCTAAAAATCAATAAACAGATCCTCCAATGAGGATTAAAAAAAAAAAAGCTTTTGTATGAAAAAAAAAAAGACGCTATAAATACAATTGAGAAAGAATTCACGGGGTGGGCGAAATGGATGAAGGGGGTCAAAAGGTATCAATTTCCAGTTACAAAATAACTAAGTCATGAGGATATAATATACAGTATGGTGACTTTAGTTAATAATACTCTTTTGTATATTTGAAAGTTGCTAAGAGAGTAGATCTTAAGAGTTCCCAATACAAGAAAAAACAATTTGTAACTATGTGTGGGGATGGATGTTAACTAGACTTATTGTGGTGATCATCTTGCCATATATTGAATCACTATGCTATACACCTGAAACTAATATAATGTAATATGTAAATTACATAGCACTTAAAATAAAAAGGATTCAAAGAGACAATTTACAGAAAAGGAATGGCAAGTGGCCAATAGACTATGAAAGGATGGTCAAACTTACTAGAAATAAGGGCCATGCAACTAAAAATTGTAATGAGGGACAATTTTGCACCCATTAGACTGGCAAGATTAAAAAGTCTGAAAATATTACATCTTGGTGTGGTTGAGGGAAAACGGAGACAGCCATATACTGCTTGTTGGAATATAAACTGAAGAGCAGTTTCACAGAACCTAGTAAAATTGGAAATGTGCATATCCTATCTCCCTGCAATTCTACTTCTGGATATACACTTGGAAAAACCTTCACCCATGTGCATAGGGCTCATATTATTGCATTGTTTCATGATGGTAAAAAGTCCATCTATAAACAAGGGTATAATATAAAATGTGGCAGAGTTGGTAATACAATGAAATATTCTACAGTAGTCCAGAGAAATTAACTGGCACTCTCCCTATAAATGCAGAGAGAGAGATAAAACTTACACTGTTAGTAAAAGGAGTGAGTTGCAGAGCCCTATGTCCGGTATATTATTACTTAAGTGAGATTTAAAGCCATATGCAACAGCATCATCTGTATTATGCAATGCACATTATTGGACCAGACAGATACATACAAATTCATGACGGTGGTTGCTGCCCTAAGGAAAAAGGAGAGGAAGGGAGATTGGGGTCAGAAAGACCATCAGCTTTATTTGTAGTTTTATTTCTTTAAAAATATTGCTAAAGGCACATCTGGTAAAGCATTATAAATTGTCACTCCTGATTTGTGGAAACACAGTATTATATTATTTTCTGTTCTATTTTGTAGTTTTAGCATTTCTTTTAAGAATTTCCTCTCTTTTATTTTCTTCTTCTGGAACACCTATTAGAGAAAAATTGGAACTTCAAATTTATTTTCCACATTTCTAGCTCTCTCCCTTTTTTAAACTTTTGTAAATATTTAAGTTACTTTTTTATTAATTTTAAAAATAAGTATAGTTGACATACAATATTATATTGGTTTTAGGTGTACAACATAGTAATTTTTATATACCTTATAATGTGACTAACACAATAAATCTGGTAAACTGTCGGTTACATACCAAGTTATCACCATATTATTGACTATAGTCCCTGCGCTGCAGATCACACTCCCATGCTTTATTTATTTACTAACTGGAAGTTTATACCTCTTAGTCCCATTCACCTGTTCACCCATCCCCTGACACCCTTCCTTTTCAGGCAACCATCAGTTTATTCTCTGTAACTATGAGAGCCCTGTGCACTTGGTTTGTTTGTTCGTTTGTGTTGTTTTTGTAGATTCTATATATGAGTGAAGTCATATGATGTTTGTCTTTCTGTCTGACTCATTTTACTTAGCATAATACCCTCTAGGTCCATTCACTTTGTTGCAAACGGCAAGATTTCATTCTTTTTAATGGCTAATATTCCATTCTTTACACCCACATCCACCCCACACATATTACACCTTTATCCGTTGATGGACTCTTAGATTACTTCCATATCTTAGCTATTATAAATAGTGCTGCAATAAACATAGTGTTAGGGTCATGGAAGGAGGAACGCAAGGGGCCAAAGTGGTAAGGGATTATAAATTTATTAGGTCATCTGGATTCCACATGGGTTGGGCCCCAAAATGGTGCTAGCACCCAAAGACAGGGAGTCAGAGGTTTTTAAAGGACTCTAGGCGGGCTTTTTCTGGGCGGAGAATTCTTTGTGAGGGTTGGGATTCTGGGAAACTCCAGAGGGGATAGATAATGGTCTTAGCAAGTGGAATGTGGTCTAAGCAAGTGGAATGTCCATTGTGAAGTGGCCTAAAGGTCAGTTCTGGGGGGTGGGGTTTGATCAGACCTAAACATAGGAGTGCATATAACTTTTTAAAATATTTTTTTTCTTTTTCTTCAGATAAATGCCCCAAAGTAGAATTGCTGGGTTGCATGGTAGTTCTGTTTTAAACTGTTTTCCATAGTGGCTGCACCAGTTACACTCTCATCAACAGAGCACAAGGGTTCCCTTTTCTTTACATCCTCACCAACACTTGTTCTTTGTTGGGATTTTGCCTGCATTTTAACACTTGCCTGAAGTGAAATACTGCATTGTCATTGAACAAGTTTATTGCAAGGTTTGTTACTTCTTTGTCATAGTGATATTTCTCAATCAATATTCACGGTACAATTCCCTGAGACATTAACAACATCAGGTTTAGCGGTAAACTAAACTCACACTCCTGCATTCTCTCCTTCGTTTGTCACCTGAGAGATGCATGACTCATTATGCAGGTATCAGCATGAAAAGGTTGTTGGGTCCAGAACTGAAGTTTTGTTCAACAACCGAGACGTTTTTCAATGAACAACTGGGTCGAGAACTGAACTGTTCCAGATGGGAGACATTTGAGAACCGAGGTTTGACTGCACAGGGCTTTTACCTCCTTGGTTAAATTTATTCCTAGGTATTTTATTCTTTTTGATGTCACTGTAAATGTGTTTGTTTTCCTCATTTCTTTTTCTGATAGCTCATTATTAGTGTATAAAAATGCAATGGATATCTGAATATTGATTTTGTATTCTGTAATTTGACTGCATTTATTTATTTGTCCTAATAGTTTTTGGTAGGGTCTTTAGGATTTTTTACCTATAGTATGTCATCTTGTCTGATTGCTATGCAATTTGAATGCCTTTTATTTTATTTTTTTTCTTGTCCAATTGCTGTGACTAGGACTTCTAATACTATAATAAACAAAAGTGGTGACAGTGGGCATCCTTGTCTTGTTCTTAATCTTAGAGGGAAAGCTTTGAGCTTTTCACCGTTGAGTCTGATGTTAGCTATGGGTGTATCAAATATGACCTTTGTTACATTGAGGTGTAATATTAAAAAAAACCTGCCACTTTGTTGACAGTTTTTATCGTAAATGAATGTTGAATTTTGTCAAATGCTTTTTCTGCATCTATGGAGATTATCATATGATTTTTATCCATGGCTTTGTTAATGTGGTTTATCACATTGATGAATTTATGGCTATTGAATCATCCTTGCATCCCTGGAATAAATTCCACTTGGTCATGGTGTATGATCATTTTAATGTATTGTTGAAATTGATATGCTAATGTTTTGTTGAGAATTTTTGCATCTCTGTTCATCAAGAATATTGGCCTATAATTTTTTTTTGTAGTGTTTTGATATCAGGTAATGCTAGCGTCATTTGGAAGTGTTTCTGCCTCTTAATTTTTGAATTGTCTGAGAAGGATAGGTATTAATTCTTCCTTAAATGTTTGGTAGAATTCACCTGTGAAGCCATCTGGTCCTGCACTTTTGTTTGTCGGGAGTTTTTAATTTAATTTTATTATTACTGATTACTGATTCAATTTCATTACTACTATTAAGTCTGTTCAGATTTTCTGTTTCTTCCTGGTTCAGTCTTGAAGTTTGTACATTTCTAGGAATTTATCTATTTCTTCTTGGTTGTCCAATTTATTGGAATATAATTGTTCATAGTATTCTTTTATGGTCCTTTGTATTTCTGTGGTGTCAGTTGCAATCTTTCCTCTTTCATTTCTGATTTTATTTATTTGGCTCTCTCTCTTTTATCTTGATGAGTCTGGCTAAAGGTTTATCAATTTTGTTTATTATTTTAAAGAACCAGTTGTTAGTTTCATTGATCTTTTCTATTTTTTTTGTCTCTATTTTATTTATTTCTACTCTGATCATTATTATTTCCTTCCTCCTACTAACTTTGGGTTTTGTTTATTCTTCTTTTTCTACTTCCTTTTGATGTAAAGTAGATTGTTTATTTGGGATTTTTCTTGTTTCTTGAGACCTGTATTGCTAAGAACTTCCTCTTTAGAACTGCTTTTGCTGCATCCCATAAATTTTGGAGAGTTGTGTTTTCATTTTAATTTGTTTCAAGATAGTTTTTAATTTCCTCTTTGCCCGATTGGTTGTTTAGTAATATGTTGTTTAGTCTCCACATGTTTGTGTTTTTTCCAGTTTTCTTCTTATACTTGACTAGAGGCCTGGTGCATGAAATTTTGTGCACTGGGGGGTGGGTCCCTCAGCCTGGCCTGCGCCCTCTCGTAGTCCGGGACCCCTCGCTCCTTACTGCCCGCCTGCAGTGGAGGCGGGAGAGGCTCCCACCACCGCCACAGCGCTCTCCAGCTGTGAGCCTGGCTTCTGGCTGAGCGGTGCTCCCCCCTGTGGGAGTGCACTAACCACCAGGGGGCAGCTCCTGCATTAAGTGTTTGCCCCCTGGTGATTAGTGCATGTCATAGCAACTGGTCGTTCCCCTGGTCAGTCGATTTGCATATTAGAGTTTTATTATATAGGATTTCTAGTTTCATACAGTGTGGTTGAAAAAGATACTTGATATGATTTCAATCTTCCTGAATTTATTGAGACTTGTTTTGTGGCCTAACATGTGGTCCACCCTGGAGAATGTTCCATGTGTACTTGACAAGAATATGTATTCTACAGCTTTTGAAAATATTCTGTAAATATCTATTAATTTCATGTGGTCTAATGTATTAAGGCCAATATTTCCTCATTATTTTTTTTGTCTGGATGATCTATTCATTGGTATAAGTGGGGTATTAAATTGACCTAATATGTCAATTTCTCCCTTTATATCTGTTAACATTTGCTTAATATATTTATGTGCTCATTTTTATGAATGTTATATCCCCTTCTTGGGTTGACCCTTTTATTATTATGTAATGACTTTCTGTGTCTCTTTTTACAGTCTTTGTTTTAAAGTCTATTTTTCCTGCCTGGCCATGGTGTGGCTCATTGGTTGAGCATTGACCCATGAACAAAGAGGTCACTGGTTCTATTCCCGGTCAGGGTACATTCGAAGGTTGGGAGATTGATCCCCTGTAAGGGGCGTGCAGGAGGCAGCTGATGGATATTTCTCTCTCACTGATGTTTCTATCTCTCTCTCTCCCTCTCCCTTCCTCTCTCTCTTAAAAAAAAATCAATAAAAAGATACTTTTAAAGTCAATTTTTCCTGATATGAGTATTGCTACCCCAGTTTTCTTTTATTGTGTGGTTTCTATTTGCATGAAATATCTTTTCCCATCCCTTCACTTTCAGTCTATGTGTGTCTTTTGATGTAAAGTGAGTCTCTTGAGGTCAACATATAGATGTCTTTTTAAAAAATTCACTCAGACTCTAGCCGGTTTGGCTCAGTGGATAGAGGGTCAGCCTGCAGACTGAAGGGTCCCAGCTTCAATTCTGGTCTAAGGCACATGCCTGGGTTGTGGACTCAATCCCCAGTAGGGGGTGTGCAGCAGGCAGCTGATTGTTGATTCTCTCTCATCATTGATGTTTCTCTCCCTCCCTTTCCCTTCTTCTCTGAAATCAATAAAAATATATAAAAAAATAAAAAAGCCACTCAGCTACCAATGTCTTTTGATTAGAGCATTTAGTCCATGTACATTTAAAGCAATTGTTGTTAGGCATGTATGTATTGTCATTTCGTGAATGTTTTCTGATTGATTTGGTAGTTCTCTGTTTCTTTCTTCTTCTCTTGGTCTCTTTCCTTGTAGTTTGCTGTTTTTCTTTAGTGTTATGTTTGTGTTCCTTTCTCTTTACTTTTTGTGTATCTTTTGTAGATTTTTAGTTTGTGGTTACCATGAGGTTTATGTATATTGACCTCCATATGTGGCCGTCTATTTTAAGTTAATAGGCATTTAGGTTTGAATGTATATTTAAAATGCTCTATTTTTACTCCCTCTCCACACTTTGTTTTGATGTAATATTTTATTTTTAAAAAAAATCTTTATTGTTAAAAGTATTACATATGTCCCCCCTTTTCCCTCATTGAACTCTTCTAGCCTGCCCTAGTCCCCCACCCCAGGCCTTCACCACCCTATGGGTTATACATATACGTATACAAGTTTTGGGGTTGATCTCTTCCCATTTACCCACCCACCCTCACCTTCCCTCTGAGATTCCACAGTCTGTTCCATGCTTCTACGTCTCTGGTTGATGTAATATTTTAGATCTGTTTGTTTTGTGTATTCCTTAACTACTTATTGTATTTATGTTTGATTCTGCTGTTTTTATCTTTTAACCTTTATATTAGCTTTTTCAGTGGCTTATCCACTGCCTTTACTATATTTTTGCCTTTAACATATGAGGTTTTTTCTTTTGTATATTTTTAAATTTCTGGCTATGGCCTTTCCCCCCCCCCCCCCCCCCCCCACTTAAAGAAGACCTTCAACTTTTCTTGAAATGCCAGGTTAGTGGTGATGAACTCCTTCAGTTTTTGCTTGTCTGGGAAACTATCTCTCCAATTCCGAATAATAACCTTGCCAGACAGAGCACTTTAGATTATATGTTCTTTTCTTTCAGCACTTTAAATATATCCTGTCACTCTCTTCTGGCCAGTAAAGTTTCTGCTGAGAAATCAGCTGTTAGTTTTATGACAGTTACCTTGTATGTGGCAAGTTGTTTTTCTCTTACTGCCTTCAAGATTCTCTTTTTATCTTTAACACTTGTTATTTTAATTACAATCTGTCTTGCTGTGGTTTTCTTTGGGTTCATCTTTTGGAACTCTCTTTGCTTCCTTGACTTGGATGTCTCTTTTCCTTCCCCAGTTAGGAAAGTTTTCAGCTATTATTTCTTCAAATACATTTTTTGCACCTTTCTCTCTGTCTTCTTTTTCTGGGATCCACATAATGCAAGTGTTAATGTGCTTGATGTTGTCCCAGAGGTTCCTTAAAGTATCCTCATTTTTTAAAGTTCTTTTTTTTTTTCTTTTTGCTGTTCTGATTAGGCGATTAAAACTTTTCCGTCTTCTAGGCTCCTAATCTGTTCTTTTGTATTATCTAATCTGCAGTTGAACTCTTCTAGTGTATTTTTAAAAAATTATTTTTGAGGATATTAGAGATGTTCCCCACTCCTCTCAGCTCCCTTCACTGCACTATTGTTTGTATCCATGGGTTATGCATATATTCATATAAGTTCTTTGGTTAATCTCTTTCTGTCCTCTTCTTCTCCCCTCCTTCCCCTCTCCCTTCTCCCCTTCCCTAATCCCTTCCCTCTGAGATCTGTCAATATATTACATGTTTCCATGTCTCTGGACCTATTTGTTCATCAGTTCATTTTGTTTATTAGATTCCACATATAGTGAGATCATGTGATGCTGTCTCTCTCTGACTGGCTTATCTCACTTAGCATAATAATCTTCAGGTCCATCCATGCTGTTTCAAAAAGTAAGAGATCCTTTGCCGGAGCTGACCAGCAGCCCCTGAACAATGGATGAACAGATTACTCTGACACAATTTCACTGTGGGGGGAGAGAGTTAAGGGGCTTGCCTGGCTCAAGGGTCCAAGCAGCCTGGATTGCCTGCCTTGTTAGGCTTTTATTGGAATTTTTATCTTTAGATACAATCAGTAGGGTGAGTAATCTTGGGAGGACACATGTGTTTACATTTTCCTTTAGGCAAGGGCATCCAAGCATAAGGATTGCAGTAAACACCTGGGGGTCTGCATGTGCACAGACTTGTTTGGGAAGGTCAAGGAATAATTAGGGGCGCTGCCTTCAAACACTCTCCTAAGTCTCCCCTAAGTTGGAATTCTGATAAACAGGGCAGGTGGCCATCCATTCACTTTCCTTTTCTGGGAATATCCTCCTTACAACTTTCCAACCAAGTCTCTTGTGCTCCCCAACAATCCTTTTTTATAGTTGCAGAGTATTCCATTGTGTAAATGTACCACAGCTTTTTTAAAAATTTTTTATCTACTTATCTACTGATGGGCACTTGGGCTGTTTCCAGACCTTATCTGGTGTAAATAATACTGCTATGAACATAGGGGTGCATATATTCTTTCTGATTGGTATTTCAAGATTCTTAGGATATATTCCCAGAAGTGGGATTGCTGGGTCAAATGGCAGTTCCATTCTTAATTTTTTGAGGACTCTCCATGCTGTTTTTCATAGTGACTGCACCAATCTGCATTCCCACCAGCAGTGCACTAGGGTTCTCTTTCCCCACATCCTCACTAGCATTTGTCATTTGTTAATTTGTTGATGGTAGCATTCTGGCAGATGTGAGGTGATACCTCATTGTAGTTTTAATTTGCATCTCTCTGATGATTAGTGACATCGAGCATTTTTTTTTATGTCTATTGGGCATCTATATATCCTCTTTGGAGAAGTGTCTATTCAAGTTTTTTGACCATTTTTAAATTGGATTGTTTGTCTTCCTTTTGTTGAGTTGTATGAGTTCTTTATATATTTTGGAAATTAACTCATAAGATGTATCACTGGCAAATATGTTCTCCCATACAGTGGGTTGCCTTTTCATTTTGTGGATGGTTTCTTTTGCTGTGCAGAAACTTTTTAGTTTGATGTAGTCCAATTTGTTTATTTTTTCTTGTGTTTCTTTTGCCCTAGGACAGTGATGGCGAACCTATGACACGCGTGTCAGCACTGACACGCGTAGCCATTTCTGATGACACGCGGCCGCTGAGGTGGCCGCATGCCGAGGATGAAACATTTGCTGCTCTTGAGGATGAAACATTTGCGAAATAATGTTTTTTCCTCAAAGTGACACACTACCCGAGTTATGCTCAGTTTTTTGGCAAACTTTGACACACCAAGCTCAAAAGGTTGCCCATCACTGCCCTAGGAGATGTATTGGCAAATATTCTGCTATGTGAGATGTCTGAGATTTTACTGCTTATGTTTTCTTCTAGGATTTTTATGGTTTTACAACTTACATTTAAGTCCTTTATCCATTTTGAGTTTATTCTTGTGTATGGTGTAAGTTGGTGATCTAGTTTCATTTTTTTGCATGTACCTGTCCAATTTCCCCAACAGTATTTATTGAAGAGACTGTCCTTACTCCATTGTATGCTCTTGCCTCCTTTGGCAAATATTAATTGAGCATATAGGCATAGGTTGATTTCTGGGGTCTCTGTTTCATTTCATTAATCTATATGCTTCTAGTATATTTTTCATTTCAGTTACTGTATTCTTCAGCTTTGATTGGTTCTTTATTATATTTTCTAACTCTTTGTTGAAGTTCTCACTGAATTCCTCTATTGTTCTCCCAAGTTTGGCAAACTTCTTTTGAATGCTACTTTGAATTGTTTTTTTTCTCTTTTAAAAAATATTTTATTGATTTTTTTACAGAGAGGAAGGGAGAGGGATAGAAAGTTAGAAACTTCGATGAGAGAGAAACATTGATCAGCTGCCTCCTGCACACCCCTACTGGGGATGTACCCGCAACCAAGGTACATGCCCTTGACTGGAATCAAACCTGGGACTCTTCAGTTCACAGGCCGATGCTCTATTCACTGAGCCAAACCAGTTAGGGCTACTTTGAATTCTTTATCAGGCAAATTATTTATTTCCATTTCATTAGGGTTTTTTTCTGATTTATTAATTAATTAATTATTGTTACTTCGTTTGGAAAATATTCCTGTCTTCTCATTTTATTTGACTTTTTGTGTTTGTTTTTATAAATTACATAAAACAGCTATCTCTCTTTTAAAAAAAAATATATATATATATATTTATTGGTTTCAGAGAGGAAGGGAAAGGGAGAGAAAGAGACATCAATGATGAGAGAGAATCATTGATCAGCTACCTCTTGCACTCCCCACACTGGGGACCGAGCCAGCAACCCAGGCATGTGCCCTGACTGGGAATCGAACCGTGACCTCCTGATTCATAGGTCCATGTTCAACCACTGAGCCACGCCAGCCAGGTTATCTATCTCTCTTGATCTTGAAGAAGTGGTCTTATGTAGGAATGACCTCTGTGTAGACTGTGTGTGTTGGGTGTTTTTGGCAGGCTGGCTGGAACAAAATCTGGCAAGTGTGGCACATGGGACACCCAGGAGGCTAGCCAGCCAGAGCTACAGTAAGCACTGGTTAAGGTGTCCTGGAGCATGTGGCTGGCTGGCTGGCTGGGGCTGCAGCAGGCACTGCCTGGAAAAGCTCAGGAGTGCTGTGGAGGTGGCTAGAGTGCTTGCCCTGAGCTCTTGCCCATGCTATCTAGGTGGAGGGGGAATGTGAACAATGGTACTCACCAGCATCTCCAATTGCTGCAGATCCCGAAAACTTTCTACAGTCCCCCACCTGCTTGGCAGGCTCTTTTGGGTTAGTAAATGGGTTGTTTTCACATACAGTTTAGGTGTCCTTTGAATAAATATTTTGTTTCTGTGCCCCAGAGCAGGCAAGTCTGCTCTTGCAGACCCCTCAGTGTTATCCCTCCCTACTGCAGGTCACCCATTGAGGAAGGGTTTCCTTAGTTACCACCTCTCCATCTCTCCTATCCGTCCGTAGGTGGTCCTTCTCTCGTTTGTTGAGTAGAAGCTGTTCACTCAGCCATCAGTTGTTCTTTAGGAGGAATTGCTCTGTATATAGATGTATATTTGGAGTGTCCATGGGAGCAGGTAATTTTGGGGTCTTCCTAGGCTGCCATCTTGGACCCACTTTCCACATTTCTTAAAAACATTAATTCATATTTTCCTTTCCTTGTGTTACATTTCAGAAGAATCCCTCAGTTCAGTTTTACAGCTCAATAATTCTTATAAACTGTAATTATTTTGTTATAGCTCATCTGTTTAATTTCTTATTTTCAAGAGTTCTCATTGGCCCTTTCACCACAGACTGCCTATTCTTGGATGCCAGACTCTCACTTATTCCTCTGAGGACTTGGATTATGTTTAGGTCTTGCTATGATTATACGTTGCCTCTGTACATTCTTTTTTAATGTCTGCTCTACTTCTTTCATGGTGTTGGCCTTCCTCAGAAGTTTGCTGATTGCTGACAATGTTCATTGTTGTAGTTGAGAGATTTACCTCATTAGACTCTCTAGCATCTGTTCGTGCTACTTGCTTGGAGAAGGTGTGGCATGGGCGTGAGTGTGGGGCAGGGGAAGGGTGGGCAGTGGGAAGTAGGGTAGGGCAGAGGCTGTCTTGTGGGTGTGGGAGCTCCAGTTTCTGGTATGCATGGTACACTGCCTTGTCTGAAGCAAGCACGGAGCCAAGCCCACATCTACTGTGTTGCCCGGAGGGAATGTCCCAGGTCTCTCTAACTGGCTGGGGGTTTGTGTTTATGTGACAGGGCTGTTTACAGAGACCAAATGCTGCTCCTCTTGGTGGGTCTCCTTTGAATTTCCTTGGTCCGGTCCAGCTCTCAGGGCACTCCTTCCTCTGGGCATGGTGCTCTCCCACGGGACTGTTTTCTTTCTCTAGTCCAGTCCCATCATTATTTTATCAGCATTTCATCTTTAGGAATTCTCCACAGTTTCTGATCTAGCAAGGGGACCCCTGCATAATTTTGAATTTCAGATTAAAAAATTTTTTTCTTTTATTTGTTAGAAATGTATCTTTTTTTAAAAAAGTGTGTTGTTCTTTTTAAAAATGTTTTTATTGATTTTTTTAAGAGTGAGAGGAAGGGAGAGGGAGAGAGAGAGAAAGAGAGAGAAAGAGAGAGAGAGAGAGAGAGAGAGAGAGAGAGAGAGAGAGAGAGAGAGAGAGAAAGAGGGAGAGAGAGAGAGAGAGAGAGAGAGAGAGAGAGAGAGAGAGACATGGATGTGAGAAAGAAACATTGATCAGTTGCTTCCTGCATGGACCCCTACCAGGGATGGAACCCGCAACCTGGGTATGTGCCCTTACTGGGAATCAAACCTCGACTTTTCGGTGCATGGGACAACGCTCAACCAACTGAGCCATACAGGCCACCATCTATGAATCTCAAGCTTGAAGAGAGAGGTTAGGGCTAACTAACGACGTAGATTTAGGAGTCATAAGAATAAAAGAAAACTTGAAGCATGGGAGGATAAAAGATATTCAGAGAGAGCTTGTGCACAGAGAGAAGAAAAGCCAGCCAAGCATAGAATTTAGGAAATTACCTACACTTAAGAGGTTGGGATAAAATGAGGAACCAATGGAAGAGAGTGGTTAGAGAGGTAGCGGGAGACTTGGAGAAGGGCAGAGGAGAGAAGAAGGATAAAGAGTGTGAGAGGTGATAGGACTAGCCCTAAAACAAGGTCAGGAAAACAACACTGAGGCTGCTGGTGGCTTTTGGGAGCTGCCTCACTGGAGGGATGAGGCCAAAGCCAAATGGAGACGAGTTCAGGGCCGGGTGATGAGAAGGAAGCTGAGGCAGACAGCGAGCACTTTGTCACAGCAGTGGAAGAAGTGAAGCTTGTAGAAGGCAAAACACCACCGGGAGGGGATTCTGCTAGACTCTGGGGGGAAAACCCCTCCATTAACTGGAGGCTTCCTGATACCTACATGTAAGGAATTTTTCCCTTTTATAGGAAGCAGATGGAATTAACAGACTTGATTATTGTTTCTACTTATAATGTACACAGCCAGAGGTATATTGTAAATACTTGTAATTCCCTGTCATAAATCCATCTTTGTTTTAAAGCCACCGTGGTTTGCTTTTTAGTTTTCTCTTTATGACTGAGGGACATTTTCCCACTTTGTCATTGAATAACTCAAGAAATGCACAATTAGCCCTAACTGGTTTGGCTCAGTGGATAGAGCATCAGCCTATGGACTGAAGGGTCCCATGTTCAATTCCGGTCAAGAGCACATACCTCAGTTGCAGGCTTGGTCCCTGGCCCTGGTTGGGGCGCATGTGGGAGGCAACCAATCGATGTATCTCTTTCACATCGATCTTTCTCTTTCTCTATCTCTTCCTCTCCTTTCCACTCTAAACATCAATAGAAAAATATCCTCAGGTGAGGATTAACACACACAAAAAAAAGAAAAAAAGAAGAAAAAAAAAAGAAATGTACAATGAGGTGTCATGATTTTTGTTCTCGGGAAAGTAGTAAGACATGTAGTAACAACTTCTGCCCTTGGAATAAGTATATGGCTGCTGCTCAGAGGCCATGCTCTCCAGAAAAGACTCCTCTCTGTTTAGTCTGTTGCCAGGAGAGCCACCTCAGCTCTGAGAACCACACCTGCCTAGACTAACACAGAAATTGGACCCCTGACATAGGGCCAAATCAGTGCGATTAATATCTGGGTACTGTTTGGCACCATAAGAGGAAATACAGGGTGAATTAACTTTGTAATTGGATTCTGATTAGTTGTGTCCTAATATTTTCATGTCATTGCTCTGGGAGAATGACATTACTGCCCAGTCCTGAGAGGAGAGTCTTGACTAATTTAGGAAGATTATGAAATTAAAGGAGAGACAGAGAAGGCAGAAAAAGGGGAAATAAAGCAAGGCCCTAAATACAGGCTCCCAAGAGAAAAAGGGGGAGAGTTATAGTGGACATTTGCTTTTTTTTTTTCCCCCTAAACGCTTTATTGAGATATTCATTTATACCTTTATTAGAAGGTATAATTGATATTCAATAAACTTTGTATTTAAAGTGTACAATTTGATAAGTTTTGGCACCATCAACATTATCAAGATAATGAATGTATCCATTAGTCCCAAAAGTTTCCTTTTGTCCCTTTGTAAGTCTTCCCTCCCTTACCCTCTGTGCCTAGACCAGTGATGGGCAACCTTTTGAGCTTGGTGTGTCAAACTTCGCCAAAAAACTGAGCATAACTCGGGTAGTGTGTCACTTTGAGGAAAAAACATTATTTCTCAAATGTTTTATCCTTGGCATGCGGCCGCCTTAGCGGCCGCGTGTCATCAGAAATGGCTACGCGTGTCAATGCTGACACGCGTGTCATAGGTTCGCCATCACTGGCCTAGACAATCATGGGTCTACTTTCTAGAACTACCAAGAAGCTTGAATTTTCTAAAATTTTATATACATGAAATCATACAATATATACTCTTTTTCTATCTGACTTATTTAATTAGCATTATTATTTTGAATTTTATTCATGCTGTTGTGTGTGTTAATAGTTCGTTTCTTTTCATTGCAGAATAGTACTCTATCTTATGGGTTAATAGTACTCTATCTTAAACCACAATTTGTTTATCTTTTCATCTCTTGAAAGGCATTTGGGTTATTTCCAGTTTTTAGCTATCATAAATAAATTTGCTGTAAATATTTGTATACAAGTCTTTGGATGGGCATGTGCTTTCTTTTCTCTTGGGTAGCTACCTAGAAATGGAATGGTTTGGTCGTATAGTAGATGTAGTTTTAACTTTTTAAGAAGCTGCCAAGGCCCGGTCGGTGGCTCAGTGGTTGAGTGTTGACCTATGAACCAGGTGGTCACAGCTTGTATTCCCAGTCATGGCACATGTCCGGGTGGTGGGCTCAATCCCCAGTGTGGGGAGTGCAGGAGTCAGCTGGTCGATGATTCTCTCTCATTGATGTTTCTATCCCTCTCTCCCTCTCCCAGCCGGGGAGCAGGGCACCTAGGTGTCTCTGAAGGCCTTTTCCCACATAGAAGAGAAATCGTAGCTTCTGGTACTTTCTCTCAAAACTCTGACCCTCATGGGGCAATGTTTATGAGGGAGAGTTAAGAGAAAGAAAAGCAAGATTCAATGTATAAATACTATATGAGTTTAGCAAGATTATCCTATTGTGGTACTATTGTGGGAGATTTGTCTTCTTGCTACTTTTCCATATGTTCCAGGTTTTCTGCAAAATTATGTTTTAAATAAAATATGTTTATTTATTTATTTATGTACAGTTGACATACAATACTGTGTACAGTTTCAGATGTACAACATTTATATACCTTACGATGTGATTTCACAAGTCTAGTAACCAACTGTCACAGTACATAGTTATCACAATATCGCTGACTATTCCCCTTCATCTTTTTCACCTCTCCCCCTCCCACCCCTCCCTTCTAGCAACCATCAGTTTGATTTGGTTCTATGGGTCTGTTTTTGTTTTGTTTTTTAATTCCAAATACAAGTGAAATCATATGGTATTTGTCATGTCCATTGATACATGGACAAAGAAGATGTGATATATATATATATATATATATATATATATATATATATATTTAAAATGAACTATTACTCAGCAATAAAAAAGAATGAAATCTTGCCATTTGTGACAACATGGATGGACCTAGAGGGTATTATGCTAAGTGAAATAAGTCAGACAGAGAAAGTATGTTTGTTTTTTTAAAGTTTCATGTGAAAAGTTGCAACTGATAATAAAAATGTTGATGGATAGTTAAAAGAGCAGAAGGAGCCGAAACTAGTTTGGCTCAGTGGATAGAGCGTCGGCCTGCAGACTGAAAGGTCCCAGGTTCGATTCTGGTCAAGGGCATGTACCTTGGTTGCGGGCACAACCCCGGTGGGGGGTGTGCAGGAGGCAGCTGGTCGATGTTTCTCTCTCATCGATGTTTCTAACTCTCTGTCCCCCTCTCTTCCTCACTGTGATAAATCAATAAAATAAAATAAAAAAAAATAAAAAATAAAAAAATAAAAGAGTAGAAGGAAAAAAAATCCCCAAAATTCACTATGCTTCTTTCTGGGCAAAATTGCCCCTCCCATTCGTCTCCCTGCCCCCTTGCCCTGCTTATTCTTCTTCATGCTATTTGTGATGACCAGGCATATTTTATGCTAATTGAATGTCTCTTGTCTGCTTCACCATCAGCATGTAAACAGCACAAGAACAAAGGCTCTGCCAGTTCGGTTAATCTCTGCAGCCCAGAGCAGACCAGGCATTGAGAAGGACTGAGCTCAGTAAGTGTTAATGAATGAATGGTCAACTTATGAGCAATATTAATTTTCTTCTTCATACGTATCTGAGTTTTTAGCTGTTTTCCAATGAATTTTATTACTTTTGTGATCATAAAAAAAGTGAATAAATATTATTTTTTCCTCCATGGAAATGGCACAATGAAATGACATCTCAATTATAATATTTAAGAGTGAAGTTCTTTTATAATGAAGTTGACATTCCTTTAAGTCTCAAAGAAACACAAGAAATCCACTGGTGTGAGTCATATGTCTGTGTGGCCAGATTCCTGCTGAGCTGGGTGAGAGCACACATGTGTAGAGAAAACCACAAGTTGTTCACAGGGCCATCAACGGTATAGTACACAGGACCGACCTGTGCAAATTCACCTCCCAGAAGGCTAGCTGGAGGCCTGTGCTCTGTGTGTCTCTCCCGCATCTGTTCACCTTCTTGCCTTTGTCAGTAGGTATAGAGATGTGCTCACCAACAGGGTTCTGGAAAGTCTGCCTGGATTAGATCTCGGGGCTGGGCCTCTCCCCTGGGAAGATAAGCTGGGGCTGGTCTGGTTCCAGCTGTTGGAGGATGAGGAATCTTTCGTCTTCCAACATCTGGAGTCTGCCATCCCAGGATGAGTCTGCCAGACCCTTCCCATTTCCGTTCCTTCCATTGCTCACCTTTTCTATCTTAACCACTTGCCCTTCAGCCCCGTAGGACCTGTTTTCTATGCTCAGGAACACGGCTTCTTTAGGTGATGTTCAGTGATAGCTTCAAACTACAGCTCAACTTGTCTGCCATATTGGAAAACCTCTCGATGCTTCTTGAAGCTTTCCAATCCCTTGATCACATAATCCATTGTGGGATTGCAGCTGCTTCACTAGTGGGGATCATAGAAAATGGGATCAATTTGGGATCCCTTCTCCATATTTATGACAGGCATCACCTGCCTTCTCTCTGCCTCTCCACACTTCCAAACGTTGTGCTGATTCATCTCATAGAACAAGTTCGTGCCAGTAGAAGGGGTGGCTCCCCAATTGTACCAAGGGATACATATTTCTATAAGGGGTGCTTTAGCTGAACTTCATTTCATCTATGTAATGTGTCAGCCGACATCATAGTTTTATTTGCACCTTCTCTCCTCATTCTGGGAGAAGTTTGAAGGCTTCATGAAAATTTCTGTGAACTCCAGGAGGCTGACAATTTCAGGTTCGCTCTCAGCTGCAAGTCTCTTCCTCTTCAACATCGCTGAGATCATTTGCATCCCACATTTCATGGTGACTCTTTCTCTTCTTCTCCCACCAACCAGATACAGGTCTTTTCTTTGTTTTCCCCAGATTCAATCCCAGCAAGACCAATGATTTTAGTGTTATTCATTAGATATCCCTGCTCGCTACGAGTTTTAAGAACTAAAACATTAGCAGTAACCTGCATCTACCTCTGTGTTCCCACCATATTCCATATTTCTTTAGCTGCCTGGTTGCTGGAAACTGCACTTAGATTTCTTCCCTCCCCAGGCGTGGGTCTTTGCTAGAAGCATTGGTCCCCCTGTCCCTGCAGGGTAGAAGTAGATAGAACCGACGGGGCTTAAATTTTTTTAAAAAATTTTGATCATTTTGCATTGTTTTTCAATTATAGTTGACAGAGAGCCCAGGGTGTATGTGGGGGAGGAGGTTTGGCCTGTGGGGTTTATTCTCATCTGTGATTCTCATGGTGCCCAGGCCCCTCGAGGAGTGAGGCAGTGAGATGGCGGACTGCTACACAGAGCAAGAGAAGGCGGTTGCAGTTCTGGTGGAAAACTTCTACAAATATGTGTCTAAGTACAGCCTGGTCAAGAACAAGATCAGTAAGAGCAGTTTCCGAAAGATGCTTCAGCAAGAGCTCAACCACATGCTGATGGACACGGGCAACCGAAAGGCTGCTGACAAGCTCATCCGGGACTTGGACGCCAACCACGATGGATGCATCAGCTTTGACGAGTACTGGACCTTGATAGGAGGCATCACCAGCCCCATCGCCAACCTCATCCATGAGCAGGAGCAGCAGAGCAGCAGCTAAAGTACCCCCATCGTCCCCTCATGGCACTGCCCCAATGCCCGGCCCCTCATGCTCTTCTCAGCCTCCTGCCCACCCAGGCTCTGTCCTCACTTCTCCCTTGAGACCTTCTGTTAATCATTGCTGAACAGGGGGAGCGGGTGATATCAGGGTCTCTTTATGAACATCTCACTCTGGGGGGTGCCTACCTCAGGGTTTCAGTCCCTGGAGCCAGCAGGCCCTGGGCGTCCAGGCCCTCGGTACTGTTTGGGGAACTCAAGAGATTCTGAAGTCCATCTACCCTTCCAACATCTCCCCCACATACACCCTGAGCCCTCTGTCAACTGTAATTGAAAAACAATGAACAATGATATTTCCTCTAATCAATTCCCTTTTAATGTGCACAAATTTTGTGCACCAGGCCACTAGTCTATTTATAAATCTTCCCATAGCCTTTATTCCTGGAGTGCCTCGGTTTGCATCAAACCGAAGTCTTACTATGCATTGTCTGATTCTATTCTCACAGCAACCTAAAGAGTATGTACAATGATCATCTCTCTATTTTTTTTAGAGAGAATAAAAGGGAGGGAGAGAGAGAGAGAGAGAGAGACATTGATGTGAGAGAGACACATAAACCCTGGTTGCCTCCTACACATGCCCCAACCAGTGCTGGGTATCAAACCTGAAACCGAGGTACAGGCCCTTGACCAGGAATTGAACCTACGACCCCTCGGTCAGTGGACCAACACTCCAACCACTAAGCCAAATTGGCCAGGGCTATCATCTCTATGTCTCAGATGAAGAAAGAGAGGCACAGGCAAGTAGTAGGGTTTAGACCTATGTCTGTATGATCTACAAACCTGTGTCCTTGACCCTTGCCCAGACTGGCCTCTCAAAGTCCTCTGTGTGATGTTTGGGGTTGAAGTGGGGTTAGGGACTGGACATTTGAATCAAATAACTGTTCAGAGAGCTCCGGATTGAGTGGTCCCTATGTTACCAAGAGGCTCAGATATAAACTTTGTGTCTTATACAATTTGTGGAACGCTCTTTAGGAAAAATAATTTTTAAAAACCTTACTTTTTTGCCTTGGCCTCAGAAGGGACTTGCACAAGGGAGGGTGCTGAAGCTTAAGCTTCATTATCAAGGTTTGATGCCCAGAGGGGCTGGGCAGGCAGAAGCTGCCTTCACAGAGCAGGCCCCGAGCAAAAGCTCTGATCTGGTACAACCAAGGAGAGTCCAGTACACCGCAAGTTCCACCCAGACCCAGGGACATTGTATAAATGGCGGTGGCCTGTGCCTCTTCCACAGGACAGACTCGGAAAAGGTGGCCCAGGGTCTGGGTGTGTGGGTGGGGTATGTGCGAGGAATTTCCTGGGCTGAGAGCACCGCAGCTTCCACTGATGGCCACTAGAGGGAGTTGCGCACCTGGATACTGCTTGTGACGAGTTTCAGGCTCCCAGTCACCCTTCCAAGGCACTCAGGGTCTCTGGGCCACTCCCCATTGTTATCCTCGGGCCCAGGGGTGCGGATGAGACTTCATCGGCATGGCATGCCGTGGCGTCCCCTTTCAAGGAATAACTCACAGGGGTAGTGGGTACAGCCGTTGGAGGGTACCTATGGATTTTACCTGCACTATACTGTCAAAGGTTCAGAGATAGTCAAAGTAAAACCAATGAAGCAGTAATTAGTAAAAGCTTACTGTGTACACACCAAGGAGTTTGCAAACCCGGAGCACTCAGACCAAAACATAGGATGAGACGCCGAGGAACACTGTAATGAAGCAGCTTCTACAGTGAGAAGGCGCTTCACAGTGACTGGGAGTTAGGCTAAATCCTGGTTTTGTCTGCCCGGGAAACCTTCAAGGAGGGTCTTCATTTGCTTTTGCTTTTAAGAATATTAAGGAGGAAACTTTTCTTCCCTCAGGAGCCATGGGCCCTTTAGAAAATTCCATAAGTAAAAACCAGTTAAATGTTTAAACTACATAAGCAGAAAATTTAATTCACGTCTAACTCGAGTTTTACAACACTTAGCATTACACGATTGCGTAGGTCTACCTGGATTCTGTGCTGTAATTTGGAGAGGAAGGTCCCAGGAGTGCCTGCATGTAGTCTCTCTCCTCACAGCTGTGAACTCCTGGAACCCAGGACGGGTCTTTATTTGATAACCCCTCACCTAGCACACTGGGGTCTCCATCAATGCTTCTGGCTTGAACAGCTAAGAGAGAAAGAAGGGGAGAGAAAATGGGCAAGGAGGAACTAGTGAGATGGAGACTGACTAGAGCTTATTTAAAGGAACTTTGACTCTTTCCTGTAGGACTTTAGAAATAAAGAGAGGGGGGGGGGATATAAAATAAATAAGTTGGCATTCTTATTCTCAGGTAACTCACTTCCTAGTGAAAAAGAAAGATGTGCCAGTAACTATGGTCTTGGGCAAAGTATAAGGGCCTTCTTGGGGGGAGGCCCAGCCTCTGGTGGCCAAGGCCTCCTGCTATGAGACGTACTCCTTGAGGGTCTCCCAGAGTCAAGTGTCTGGTAACAATGTCCAGAACCTCACTTGACTCTTGGTCCTTTGCAGGTGACAAGTCAGAGTGTTTGCTTACATCTCTTGTTAACCTTCAAAAACAAATGAACCATCTATTTTTTACCAGCAAAAGGGGTTTATTTGGGAATAGTAGAGGAATTGCAATTCAGGACCAGCAAACTATGGTAAACCACAGGCAAGTCTGTAAAATAGTGGAGGGGAGCATGCTTTTATAGGGCAACAGTGGAAGTTGGGAGGGGCTGCTGCAGAGTCCAAGGTGGTGACGGCTTCTCATTGGCTGGGCTGTAACCAGGAGCTCAAACCCAAGGCAACCAGCAAAAGAAGTTCTGGTGACCATTAAGGTGTTTTGCAGGACAAGGAGAAATTCTCCTTCCTTCTGCTGTGGTGTGTCCTCTTGTTTGGGGTCTGGCTCCCCTTTAGGGCTTCTTGACTTCATTTTAAATGATGTTTCCTTTATTTATTTTAACACGTTCCATGGAATCTTTGGACAATCTCTGTATCCTCAGCACCGTGAACGTGCACAATGACAATGTAAATATACCTTGATGGAATTATTTTCAGTTCATTTTTTTGGTATCTTGATGGAAGTCAAATGTTCATCATCTCTAGGAAATTTTCTTGTTTTATTTTTTGAGCATATACCCTTTTCCCCCACCCCAGTATATTTTTGTCCTCAGTTTCTAGAACTTCTATTAATCATATGTTGGAGTCCTGGATTGATCCTCTACAGCTCTTATCTTTTATCTTACATTTTCTATTTTGTTGTCTTTTTAATATATATTTTTGAATTTTTATAAGAGTTTATTTGAGCCAAACTGATGACATAGGCAAGGGAGCAGGATCTCAAATGCTCTTTGATCTATTTTCTGATCTACTGATCCTTCTATTGAAATTTTTTCAGTGATCATATTTTTAATTTCTAAGAGTGCTGTCTTGTTCATTGAATTTTCTGATTATAGAGCATTCTGGCTTTTTAATGCTTGTACTAGCTTCTCAAATTTCCCTGAAGACACTATATGCATATTTTTAAGTTTTCTCTTGTTCTGTGAGTTTTTAAAAAAAATATATTTTATTGATTTTTTTACAGAGAAGAATGGAGAGGGATAGAGAGTTAGAAACATCGATGAGAGAGAAACATCAATCAGCTGCCTCCTGCACACCCCCTACTGGGGATGTGTCTGCAACCAAGGTATATGCCCTTGACTGGAATCAAACCTGTGACCTTTCACTCCGCAGGTCGATGCTCTATCCATTGAGCCAAACTGGTTAGGACTGTTCCCCGAGTCTTATCTAAGATCAGTTTTCCTGTTGTATTATTTATTATTTTTAAAAAATATTTTTGTTGATTTCAGAGTGGGAGAAGGAGATAGAAATATCAATGATGAGAGAGAACCATTGTTCGACTGCCTCCTGCATGCCCCCTACTGGGGGTTGAGCCTGCAACTTGGTCATATGCCCTGACTGGGAATCAAACCTGTGATCTCTTGGTTCCTGGGTCAACGCTCAACAGCTGAGCCACACCCGGCTGGGCAATTTTTCCTGATTTATAGTTTTCTCAAATTTTTAAAATTGAATTCATTGGGTCTCTCAACTTTTTATTTTAAAAAATGTTCAAACTTAAAAAAAGTTGAAAAAATAGTGCACTGAATATGAGTACACCCTTTCCCTAATCATCAACCATTAGCATTTTGCTACATTTGCTGTCTTTCTCTCTTTCTGTTTTTTTTTTCCTGAATCATTTGAAAGTAATAGCAGACATTATGACATTTTACTCTTAAATATTTCAGCATATATATCCATTTAGAATAACAATATTCTCTTATCTACCACAAGATCATTACTGCACTCCAAACACAACATTGATTCAATAATATCTCCTAATACTCAGTTCATATTTAATTCTCCCCATTTGTGCCCAAACTTACTTTAGTAGCATTTTGTAAAATCCAGAATTGGATCAAGAGTCACGTATTACAGTTAGTTATGTTTCCTTATTCTCTTTTAACCTAGGACAGTTTCCCCTTACCACTTTTGGGGGCAGTTTTTCATTGTGCTGACTTTTTGAAGAGCTTAGGCTAGCTATCTTGTGGAATGTTGCATGCTCTGGATTTATCTGTGTATGTTAAACAGGTTAAACATTTTTGGCAAGTACATTCCCTAGGTAATTTTGTGTACTTAAGATCTCATCTCATTAGGAAGCAATTCTTTCCATATTGGATGTAGCTTACACATCCTGGGCAGTGACACTATACAAGTGACACTGTGTCCTTTTCAGGGCGTCACATTCAGAGGAACACAGTGCTCACTTGCCCTTCATTGGTGATACTGATTTGGGTTACACGTTCAATTTCTGTCTGTCTATCGACTTGTTTTTCCCATGTCTGAAATGTTTCAGCCATTATTTCTCCAAATATGTTTTATTCCTGCTACAACCTCTTACCTCTCCTTCTGGGACTTCATCTATATACGTATATAGTAGACTGCTTAATATTGTCCTACAGGTCACGAAGGCTCTGTTAATTTTTTTGCCATTGAAAAAAATGTATCTCTGTGATTCACTTTGGATAGTTCTGTTGCCCCGCCTTTAAGTTTGCCAATATTTTTTTCTACAGTGTCTAATCTTCCCTTAAGCCAGTCAAGAAGACTTTAATTTCTGATAGTGTACTTTTCAATTCTAAAATTTGCATTTGACCCCTTTTAATAGTTTCCATTTATTTACTGAATTTCCCCATTTGTTTACTCATTATGTTTCGTTTTTCCCTTTAAACCCTTAAACATTTTTATAATGGCTGTTTTAAAGCCCATGTCTATTAATCCCAACATCTCTATCATGTCTGGGTTTGTTTCTCCTAACTATTCCCCACCCCCCGCCCCCCGATTTTGAATCACATTTTACTACTTTGTTGCCTGTCTAGTGATTTTTAATTGTAGGCTGTACCTTGTACGTGCCATGTTGTTGGAATTATGTGGTTTTCCTTTACTAGTAAAGGTTGTTGAGGTTTGTTTTAGCAGGCAATCTATTTGCTGGCAATCTATTTGCTGATAAATCACTTTGATTTTTTTTTTCTTCAAAGCTTGTTTTAAGCTTTGTTAGGACTGGTCTAGAATATTCCTTATTTTAGGGCTAGAATAGCACTACTCCTAAGATGTGGCCTTTCTGAGGCCTCAAATGAATTTTACATTGTTCAGCCACTCTGGCTGGTTGGAACGTCTGAGTTTCCTGCTGTTAGTCCCCTGTAATCTCTGCGCAGCTCCCAGCTCCTCACTAGCTGTTCTCTGCCATGCTTTGCTCATCTGTCCATGCTCACAGTCAAAGACTTAAGGGGACTCCTATACAGATGTCTAAAGCTCTTTTTCTGTGTAGCTCTCTCATTTCCAGTACCATCCTCACCAAGTTCCAGCTGCTTCAGCAGGCCTAAAATCTAATTTCTGTCTTTCAGCTCAGTGAGTGCATTGTTTTCTGCTTGGGCTCCACCTCTCGGTACTGTGGTCTAGAAAATGTCTTCAGAAAGAGAAGCCAGATACTCATGGAGCTCACTTGGGTGATTCTCCTCTTAGGGATCACAGTTCTCTACTAACTGTTGTCCCAATATCTTAAAAAAATTTATTCATACATGTTGTCTAGTTTTATAGTTATTTATAGCAGGAGGGCTAGTCCAGTACTAGTTACTCTGCCATGTCCTAGAATATTGGAAAATTTAAATGCCAAATACAGTTTCTTAAAAAGATACCACACATTTTTTAAATTTTTATTTCTTTCAGTTTTGGTAAGTTTTGTGAGAAAGTTGTCCAATTTATCCAAATTGCAAACTATATTGTAGCTGAAGGTGGGGCTTTTGGGGAGAACCCGTATTTACAAGGCAGGAGGAACCATAAGAACCAATGAGAAGGAGAGGCCAGAAATGTAGGAAAAGGGTCAAGAAGACATAGGGAGGAATGAGTTTTCAGAGTAAGGGAGTGAGGGGTCAAGAGTGACAAGTGGGATCAAGACAGACAAGATGCCCTTAGACTGGCAACTGGGAGTCACTGGTGGTCTTGGAACAGTCTCCATGGAGGAACTGGGGCTGAAGCGGGGCTGTACTGGGTTGAGGGTAGGGGGTGAGGAGGTAGAGACGAGGCTAATGGACTATTGCCTGGCAGTTTGGGAGCAAGGGACAAGGAAGGGGAAGGAGGGAAATCCAGACAAGGAGAAAGAATCCGTGAAAATGAAGAGAGGAAGGAGACGGGATATTTGAAGCAAGTTCTGAAAACTGAGTCTGGAACACAGGGAAGGGATAAATCTAAGCAAGAAGGAACAGTTTCTTTTGAGACAGAAAAGAAAGCAGAGTCCCTGAGTCAAGAGAGGGAATGGTTTTGACAGGGAAGGGAGACACGTCACTACTCTCATACTAATAATGTTTACAGCCAAATTTATAGGTTTGTGAGCAGCAGCCTTACCACCTGTTTTTGTTCATCTGCCCCTCCTCCCTCCCAAACTTCTTATGTTTTTTCTCCTTTAATGGCTCATCCTTTCCTTCTTGTCCACTAAGCGTGGTCACATCCTAGCCACCTGTCCCTTAGAATACTCCTCTCTCCACTCTTGGGTCACGGCCAAAGAAATGTTTTCTCCTCTTAGGATAAGGGAAATTTTACTACTTATCCATTTATGCATCAAAACTTTTATTATTTTTACCTCTTTAGATGGGGCATCTGTTAAATGTTTTCACACTTCCCTGCTGAGGTGGAGACTGCTAGCTGGCCGTCAACACCCTCTCCCTCCTTCTTAGTAAGAAAAACTGGACACAGCTGCCCAGTGATATCCTTTGCAGTTATTAGGTGTGGTCATGCATCTTATCTTCGTTTCTTCCAAAGCAGATACTAAGATAAAGGCTTTCAGGTGGCAGTTTGTTTGGGAATGTGATCTCAGGAAGCAAGAATGAAGAACAAGTGAAACAGGGTCAGAGGATGTGTTTGTGAGTTGACCACTGCTATGCATGACTGTGCTCAGTCTAGAAGCCTTCTGCTAAGTCTCATGAATGCATCTCAGAGCTCTCTGCTTGAAGGATGAAAGAGGAAGAATTTATCCTTTGTCTTCTATCCCCCACTGATCTAAGTCTTAGACTCTAAGAATAGCACCACAAGCATTAAATCCCCATGTATTTTGGATTGCACATCTATTGTAATCTACTAGTGGCCTGGTGCACAAAATTTGTGCATGGGAGCGGGGCAGGGAGGAAGGGTGTCCCTCAGCCTGGCCTGCATCCTCTCCAATCTGGGACCCCTCAGGGGATAACCGGCAGTCAGACATCCCTCTCACAATCCAGAACTGCTGGCTCCTAACCGCTCGCCTGCCTGCCTGATTGCCTCTAACTTCTTCTGCCTGCCAGCCTGATTGTCCCTAACTATTCCCCTGCTGGCTTGATCGCCCCTAACCACCTCTGCCTTGGCCCCACATCTGGGACCCAGGATTCCCTCCTCCAGCCGACCACAGGCACCCAGGATCCAGGCTTCCCTCCCTCTGGTCACCCATAGGCGCCCAGGCCGGCTGCAGCCGCAGGGGATGGTGGGCAGGTGGCTTCGCCTGGGCTGCAGCCGCAAGTGCTGGCACCCGGGACCGCAGGGTGGGCAGCTTCTCTGTCTACCAGGCCACAGCCAGCCGCAGGTACTGGTGCCTGGGACTGCATGGTGGGTGGCTTCTCTGTCTACCAGGCTGTAGCCAGCTGCAGGTGCTGGTGCCTGGACCGCAGGCGGATGGCTTCTCTGTCTTCCCTGGGATGCAGTGTGGGCGACTTCTCCGGCTGGCTGCGGCCTGGGATCATGGGGCAGGCGGCTTCTTCATCTCCCGGGCCACACCCAGCCTCAGGTGCTGGGGCCAATCTCTCTGTCTCCCCCAGGACGTGGGGCAGGTGGACATGAGGCTTCTCCAGCTGGCTGTAGCCTGGGATCATGGGGCAGGGGGCTTCTTCATCTCCCGGGCTGCAGCCAGCCTCAGGCACTGGCGGCCGACTTCTCCGAACCCTACAGGCCCGGGGTGAGGGGCGGGGCGGGGCTGCCACCATGGTTTCAAGTTAATTTGCATACTCACTCTGATTGGTTGGTAGCATAGCAGAGTGATGGTAATGTGCATGTTTCTCTTTTATTAGTGTAGACTAGTGACCTGGTGCACAAAATTTGTGCACATTAAAAGGGGATTAATTAGAGGAAACAATTTAATATTGCTATTTGCCCTTTCTCTATAATAGAAGTGTCAGAGATGAAAGAAAATTAGTAAAATGTATATGACAATCTTCCTCCTGTCAGAGTCTGGGGCTCACCACGGGACCCAGAGTCAAGTCCCTGCCCACCCACATGCATCTCAAAATTGCGTGAGACCCAGACCCGGCCGCCCCCCCCTGCCATTGGGATAGATCCAGAGCCAGCCAGTCCCACCCTTGTCAAGCCCCGCCGGGCAGGGGGCGTAGCCTCAGGTCCCCTGGCTCAGCGCCAGGATGGGGTGTGTGGCCTGAGGTCCCCCAGCCCAGACTGGGGCGGGGGTTGTGCCTTGAGGTCCTCTGTCAAGCCCCGCCTTGTGGGGGACATGTCCTGAGATCCCCTGTCAATCCCCCTGAGTGGGGGGCATGGCCTGAGGTCCCCCGTCAAGCCCCACCCTGCGGGGGGGGGGCAGCCTCAGGTCCCCCGTCAAGCCCCGCTGGGTGGGGGCATGGCCTGAGGTCCCCTGTCAAGCCCCGCCAGGTGGGGGTGCGGTCTGAGGTCCCCCGGCCTGGTGCCGGGGTTGGGGGGTGCGGCCTGAGGTCCTCTGTCAAGCCCCACCTGGTGGGGGGCACGGCCTGAGGTCCCCTGGCCTGGCGCTGGGGCGGGGGGAGCAGCCTGAGTTCCCCTAGCCCAGCACCAGGATGGGAAGCGCACCTTGAGGTCCCCTGTCAAGCCCCGCTGGGTGGGGGACACAGCCTGAGGTCCCCTGTCAAGCCCTATATGGGGGTGGGGGAGGCATAGCCTCAGGTCCCTGCTGATTGCTCGTTAAGGCTCCTTATGGGAACTTGGCCTCAGCTGTGGGTGCAGCCATCTTTGTGACAGAGTGATGGTTAATTAGCACATTCCCTCTTTATTAGATAGGATAATAATAAAAGCATAATATGCAAATTGACCAAATGGCCAAACAGCGGAACGACCGTCTGGATGACCTTCTGGATGACCTTCCAGATGAAGCTGCAGCTGCAAAGGCCTACTCTTGTATGAATTTTGTGCATCGGGCCTCTAGTAATGTATATAAGTGCCAATAGCAGGACAGAACTAGACGTATAGAGCACTGGCTCAAGGCAAGGCACTGTCAGGTTGCACAGGCAAAGAACTGATTGATTAAAGTCTGTGCATACCTGGTTGCCAAAGCAGTGGATGGAGTAAGAGGTTTGGCCAAGATGATTTGAGGTGATGCACAGGGGGATCCTTGTATCACTCAGATTTGTGCTTGTCTTCTGTCAAGTCCAGTCCACCATAGAGTTCCAATCAAGAAGTTTGTCAGCTATAGTCTCTGCAAGAATGTTATACAAGGGTGTCGTCATTGCTACAGCTGTCCCAAAGCTGAAATTGGCATTTATCGTCTCCTTCTCCTGTCACTGTTATAGATTTTCCTCTCCATCAGCCAGCACTTTGATTGGTGTGGCTTGGTTGCCTGGTGGGGAGACCTTCATTCCAATGGATCTGAGCCTTAGCTACCATGCTCTTGTTGGACAGTGGTTGTAGTTATTACCTGATCACCATTATCACTGGACATAGGACCTCTAGTTCTTCATGGCAATCAGAATCAATCACCCCCAGTGAGTAATCTTTGCTTATTGGTCCATTGGCATAGGATTCCAGAGTCCAGATAGCAGGTATACTTTCAAGTTCACTAGACCCCTTATGTTAGACTAGAGGCCCAGTGCATGAAAATTCATGCACTCGGGTGGGGGGTGCCTCAGCCCAGCCTGCGCCCTCTTGTAGTCCGGGAGCCCTCAGGGGTTGTCCGACTGATGGCTTAGGCCCGGGAGTGGGCCTAAGTCGCAGGGAGTGGGCCTAAGTCGCAGTCTGGCCTCCCTCTGCCACAGCCGCTGCTGCCACCACCACTGGTGGCCTCTTTCTGCGGGAGGCGACATGGCAGGCTGATCAGGGGACGGTCCAGGCCTGAGAGTGGCCAGCTCTGCCCCCTAATCGCCCCTCCACTGCCACTGGTCGCTGCTAACCCCCCTGATCGCCATCCTCTCCCTCTGCCCGTTGGCATGCGCCTTGGCTGGCCTGGCTCCACCCTTCAGTAGATTTGCATGTTACGCTTTTATTATATAGGATGCTTTCTCCTCTCCCCCACCCCACTCCAGGTCTTCTAATACAACGGAGGATAAGGCTGTTGATACAGGAAGCACAGAGTCTGAAAATGGGCCACTAGGAGTAATGATGGGAAGACTCAATCCTACTTCTAACTCTTGGTCCCTGGACTCATGTCAAACAGCTACTGAAGAAATAACACTATCGCGCACTGGCCAGTGCCTATGCCTCGTCTTAGAGGATGCACCTCAACTCCACAGGGGTTTGTCCTCAAGCTCATGCCTCAGATGAGACTTCAACAGGTCATTCCACTGTTCTCTTAGACTGTTTGTTTCTGGGGTGCTGAAGAACACAGTAAGATCAGTAGATCCTATGATCATAGGTCCATGTCACACTTCCTTTGCCATCAGAAGGGTTCCTTGCTCTGAAGTTATGATGTTCTGAAGTGTGATACATCATGCTAGTAGGTGAGGAGTTTTGTGAGCCCGAAAATGGCGGTGCTGGTGGAAGACCGATGGGCAGGGAGGGAAATCAGAGAAGGTGTTCTGCTGCCCTTTATGTGGCAAAGGACAGTGAGATAGAAATCAGTGTGATTGTTCTGCTGCTGCTGGAGGCTTGGCCCACGTTCTGTGTGTCATACACTTGCTTGGAGGTCCTTCTCTTGAGGACCTTGGAGAAGATGACCCACAGAGGACTTACGGCAAGGGCTTCAGGCTCACTCAACTGGGCAGGGCTACTGCCTATGGCTTCACAGGCTGAACACTTCACCACACCAGGGAGTGCCTTTTGCAAAACTATGACGTGCATGGCACCACCCAGAACCACACTGTGCAGAGATCCTGCATGAGGGTCTCACATTTCACCAATGGTCGCTGTCACATGTGTGCTGGGAACAGTCCCACAATTTGATGCTAAGGAAATCCCGACTATTAGCTTAATCTGAGGGCGTAGACAGGGTGTGGTATTAAAATCTGGCCTTGCCTTGAACCTCCCAGAGATCCAGCTACCCCTGCTCACCTCTAAAAGCCTCTAGGCCTCCTTGCATTCCTCCACCCATGTCCTCCCTCCCTGCAGTGGGAGGCATGGTGATTCATGCAGAGGCCTTGGTTTACAGGACAGTCAGTTTTATGAGCCAGTGATACGGGGCTTTTGAGTGTTTAAAGTAAAGCTGTCATTATGGTTCTGGGGACAACAAAGAGCTGCAGGAATGTTAGCAGCACCTTTCTTCTGAGGAACTCACCGTGCTTTCACTTTCTCCTCAGTATCTCTGTGAAGTTAGAAGAGAATATGGGGACACAATCCTCATTTTACCCCAGGAGAAACTGAGGCCAGAGAGAAAAAGGGACTTTCCCAATGTGTGGGCTGAAAGCTTGTGTCCCCTCTAAAACTCACATGTTGACATCTTAATCTCCAATGTCATGGTATTTGGAGGTAAGGCCTGGGAGAGGTGACTAGGTCATGAGGGTGGTGCTCTCAGGATGGGATTAGTGCCCTTATAAAAGAGACCCCAGTGAGCTCTCTTGCTCTCTTTCTGCCAAATGAGGACACAATGAGAAGACATTTGTCTGAAAACCAGGAAGAGGGCTTTACCAAGAACCTGATCATGCTGGCATCCTGATCTCAGACCTCCAGCCTCCAGAACTGGGAGAAAGAAATGTTTGCTGTTAAGTCACCCAGTCTATGGTATTTTGTTATAGCAGCCCAGACAGACTAAGACACCTGGGGTCACAGCAACTTGGTTGCAGAGACTCTACCTCAGTGCATCACTCCTCAGACAGTTGCTACTTCTTTTTGAAAACCTCACACACCTAAACCCACAAGGAGGATGCGTCAGTCAGGGTCCAATCAGGAGACAGAAACCACACAGTGACTTGAACAGGAAAGTTTAATATAAAGAATTATGAACTACAACAGGAGATTGGGATACAGCAAAGTTGGTTGGTAATGGGTGGAGAAAACTTGAATAAGTACTGGAGCAACCACTCCCCCAGAGCTGGGGTAGAACGCCCAAAGGTCTTCCTTTGCAGGCCTGAGATCCAGACTTCATTGAAGAGGATGCAGACAGGGCCCACTGGATGCTGAGGTCTGCCCAGGTGCTGTGCCAGGACTCACTGAGAAACAGTTCTCTGGGGGGCAGGGGTGGGGTGGGGAGCTGCCCATGGAGAGGCCCTGGTGCTGCTGGCTGCTGGGTCTATCAAATCCCTGTATGCACTGGGCCAGGTGCTGCAGAAGTCTCCTGCTGCAGGAGGCTGCCCCAGGAAACACACTGGGACCTGGCAGGCTAGCGCCTTCCTCCTCCAGCTTTCTTTCAGTTGCCACTACTGAGAGGCTTAATGCTCGGCCAGCCAGCAAAGGGGAAATATTTTAGGGTCCAGCTCCATTCTCACAGAGCAATCGCCTTGGAGCTGAGAGGCAATAACTTGATCACTGGCACAGGAGTTCTTCAACTAAGAGTATTTGAATTCCATTTGGTAGCTTTCAGCTTCAAACCAGGCTTTCAGAAATGGAAAGTCTCTAGGCCCAGGAAGGAGGAAAAGGGACCCAGGAATTCAGGGAAACAGATCAGCAAGGTGAAAAAATCCCTACCCACCCCCAGCACTCTTGGGGAAGAGAAAAATCTATAATTCATTTTTTGGTTCTTTTTAATTGAGGTGTAATTTACAAGCAATTAAGTACATTAATCGTAAGGGTACTACTTGAGAAGTTTTTGCATATGTATAAACCTATGTGATCACCCCCCAGATCAAGAGAGAACATTTCCAGCACCCCACAGAACTCCCTCACTCCCCTCCCAGTGAACACAGAAATTCCCTTGGGCAGCCTCCCGCAGCAGAACACCGTTCTGACGCCTATCGTCGTAGATACAACCCGAAGGAAAATCAGCCATGATGCTTATTGCACGGTTCCCTATGAAGATGTCTGGCTACAAGCCTAGATCAGCAGGCTACCGTCCCTTTACTGGCTGGGTGATGCTCCATTGTGTGGGCCCAGCTAAGGTAAACAGTAGATAAATCTCTGGACTGAGAGGTGCCACCCAGTGGGTGGGGCAGGACAGGCTTTGAATCATTTGAGTCACTGCAGAGTCTTCAGAGTCTGGAATTGTCAAAGTGAAGGTGCAAAGGACCTCAGGGAGCCACTCGATGGACAGGGCTGAGCTATAGCACAGTGGGCCAGGGGCCATAGGAGGGCTAGACTTGGGGCCTACTGGCGGGGCTGTGAGCCAGTGCCCCAGCTAAGGTCCTGGGGTAAGTGGTTGTGATTCAGAGGTGAACAGGTGACAGGCCCTCACTTTAGTGCCATGACTTGCCAGATCAGGGTTGGGGGTGGGGCTGGGTGGTCCTTTTGGCTCTGTCCAGGGGCTCAGCACCTAGAGCTGCGGCGGGGCTCAGAAGGTGATGGAGGAAACGTTGTTTTCAAGAAAGGAATTTATTTATATATTTATTTATTTATTTATTTATTTATTTTAATTTTATATTTTTAATTACTTTATTGATTATGGTATCACATATTTGTCATCACCCCCCCCATTCCCATCCCAAACCCCCTCACATGCATGCCCCCATCCCCCTGTTGTCCGTGATCACTGGTTAGGCTCATATGCAAGCACACCAGTCCTTTGGTTGATCTATCTCCCTTGTCCCCACCCTCCCCTACCTTCCCTCTGAGGTCTGACAGTCTGATCAATGCTGTTCTTCAGTCTATGTTGTTCATCATTTCCCCTAGAGGAGTGAGCTCATGTGATACTAGGAATACACTTATAGGAACCGAAAATGAGACAAGCAATAATGGTTATGCTGAGAGGCAAATGAATCAGTCTATAGTGAGTTTCTTTCTGGGCCAACAGTTCTTTTGAGTCCCGATTTCTATGTCCAACAGTTGTTTATGTGTACATAACAGCAATGATATTTCAGTTCTGGATGGTGGACAAATGGTGGTAATGCAGGTCCGACCCTCTCTGGTTTGGTCCTGGGCAATCTGCAGTGACGCACATCTGCTGACTGCTAGTTTGGCAAGGCATGGTCAGCGTCTTCCATCTCTGGATCAAGAAAGGAATTTATTGGAAGCAGACTGGCAGCTTTCACAGAGCCTAAGGATAGGAAGGGTGGGAGACCTCAGGAGGGTTTGGGGACTGCAAAGGCAGGGAACAAGTTTCTTTGTTTGTTTGTTTTGTGCTCATGCACACCCCCTCCCTCTGGCTCTGCAAGGTCTCCCTTGTTTGCTTCTCTGTGCCTGTGTCTTCACTCCCTTCCCTCAGCTTCCTCTATCACAAGCCCAATCAAATTAGGCTGTTTCAGCCTCATTCTCTGAGACCTCCAGGTGAAGGGCCTGTTGAGTCTGTCTCAGTCTCAAGAGAGAGTGACCAGTTGAAAACATCTGCCTCCCCATCCCACCCCATGCTTTGGGTCCTCCTGGGTCCAGGCAACAAGGATAATGGGCAACCAGGTGCAGTCATGGCCTCCAGGGTGGTGCGGGAGGGGTCTCTATGAAGAGAGCATGGTCAGGAGAAGTGACGGTGACTTTACTGCCTAGGCAAAGGAGAGCAGGAAGGTCTGGCACTGAGAAAGTCGTCCTCTGGAGTTCCCCATCCAGAACAGCCTCTGTTGTTGGCTGTGTTATAGTGAGAGTCTGAGGGCTTCAACCCGCTCGGGAATGGGATGACGGTGGCTGTAGGGAAAGAACCAGTAGCTGCGATCTCTTGCTGATGGGAACTGGGTGGTAGTCCCGTTGGAAACCTGCCAAAGTTCTGGGGAAGGAACGTTAGGAAAGAGACAGGAAAGTCCCAAGGGGCCCAAACTGAGTCCATGTGGGCAGGGAGGGGCAGAGGCTCTGAAGACAAAAGGATTGAATTAGCTGTCATGGCTATGTGTAACATTGGATAAGTCACTTAATCACCCTGACACCGGTTTCCTCATCTGTAAATTGAGATAATAACACAACCTACAGGATGGGTGCTATTAGAGATGATGATTGCATGGGTCACAGTGCTCTAGAAGCTAACTATTGCCATTGTTTACACACACACACACACACACACACACACACACACACACGTACACACACGTACACACACACAAGCAGACATGCACGCACACACTGACAAACAGAAGGGGAAAGAATGTGAGTGCCTGCGTGGGTCTCCCTGATTGTATGTAGGCTTCAACAGTGCTGGCTTGGTACCAGGGACCTGGGGGCCTTTTGAGTACCACCTCACAATAATGTCTGAGACCTCAAGTTAAGCAATTGGTTCAAAATACAAAACGGAAACTCACAACGGAAATGGACAAAGGTTAAGTCCCCTGCAATTCAACTAACTCATAAATGATATCTTAAATTCTTCTTCAATACAAACTCTACACGAGTTATCCAGGCCATAGTATGTCGGCATAAGAGGGCCTACCTTTGTATTTTGGCTCCAGCACGTACCAGCTGTGTGGTTTTGGGCAAATGACTGAGCCTCTCTGTGCCTGTTCCTCATCTGTAAAATAGGAATAATAATAGCGTCTACTTTAGAGGGTGTTGTGAAGTACTTAGAATGGGGCCTGACACATAGCTGGTTTGACTATTAGTATATTTACTGTACGGTGAAGGTGCATTCTCGTATGCTTGATATAATTAGGATAGGGCCTCCAAGTAAGGGCCTGAGCCTCAGAAAGGTTTTTAAAGGGCCCTGATTATGTTTGTGTGACTATATTCTTATTTAATCAGGTGTAACTTAGATTGTTATCCACAGATGTGTGATGGTAGCTTCATAAAAATTAATGGTTCTCTGCAGGGCTATACTGCTGCCAGGGGTATTTTGGAAATTTTTTGTTGGTGGTGGTTCCCCCCCACCCCGCCTCCCCATAATAAGCAGGCATTACTGCTGTCATTTAGTGGGGCGAGACTAGCAGAATAAAAGATTTCTCTTGTATCCCTCAGGACTTATGATGATACAATTCTAGAATATAACTGAACCTGGAATTATGCAGGTGAAAAATCTGCTTATAATTATTTGAGCCCAGAGCTACAGTAGTTGCTTTATCTGCAGGGGATATGTTCCAAGACCCCCAGTGGATGCCTGAAACCACAGATAGCATTGAACCCTGTATATACTCTGCTTTTTCCTATATGTGCATGCCTATGATAAATTTTAATTTATAAATTAGGCACAGTAAGACATTAGCAACAATAACTAATAATAAAATAGAGCAATTACAACAACAGACTGTAATGTGGAGGTTTTCTCTCTCTCTCTCTCTCTCTCTCTCTCTCTCTCTCTCTCTCTCTCTCCTCTCTCTCTCTCTTTCTCTCTCATAACCAAGACGAATGGGAAGGTCTGGGGGCCTTTCAAGGGCCTTCCAATAATGTGGGAGACTTCAAATACAACTTCAGGTCAACGATTTTCAACTTTTTCATCTCATGGCACATATAAACGAATTACTAAAAATCTGTGACCCACCAAAATAAGCAATTGGCTCATTTGTCACTAAAGTCATTTCTGTGCTTTAGTCCATATTCACAAATGCTCATTTGGCTCATTTTTTGCTGATCAAAAATATATTTTTGAATGAATCAAAATAGGTGTAATTTTGATTCATTCACACCAGATGGTTGTTGTTGTGTTGGCTCTTGTCATTATTTTATTTGACTATCTAAGGGAAAAGGGGACAGTGTCCCTGACTAAATAGGTATTTCATGTTTTAAAAATTCTTGTGGCACAGAGTGAGCCTGCCGAGACACACCGGTTGAAGATTGCTGCTCCAGATAACTAAGTGATTAGCGGGCAGGGAGTGTGCATAGCATGGATGGGCTGGACAAAGGGATGATTCATGTCCCTTTGGGTGGGTCAGAGCGGGATGGCTCACGATTTCATCTTGCTACTCAGAACGGCATGCAATTGAAAACTTATAAATTGTATATTTCTGGAATTTTCCATTTAATATTTTTGGACAAAGGTTGACCGTAGGTAACTATAATTCCATTTTACAAATGAACACATAGTTATGTGGGTTTTTTTTTTTTGGGGGGGGGGGGAAAGGTTTAGTAAGTACCAAATTTCTTAGGAGCATATGTCAAGGAAAGATTGTACTGTTTTATTTAAAACTTTACCATTTTGAGAGTTTTCCATTTTGAAAAGTCACTCACTGATAAGAATTGTCTTGTATGATAGGATGAACAAAATTCCTCTGCATTTTAACTGTCATTTTCATGGTGATTCTACATTTACATAGAAATATTCTGATTCAGCCTGTATGACAGTGTCGAATGCAAAGGAAAAGAGTCAACAATATTCTGTTGAACATTGAAAATTTGGTTTTATAACTGCCCACATGTGAACAGTTGCCAGACACCAACTCCACAGTTCTTTTTTAATAAAGTCACCCCATTAAGTAAAGATTTTTACAAAAAAACACACTTATAAAGTTGACAGCATATCATATTTCTGAGATTTAAAGAAAAAGTTTAAAAGTTAAAATTTATACTGAATGTTAAAAAACATCCTTAAGTAAAGTTGTTGCTGTTTTCTTCTGTAATAGTATAAATGCTTGCAAAATAGAGTAAGCAACATATTGTAGAAAAATTCCAATTACCAGTGAATGATATATTATTAGAATGATGATAGGAAAAAAATCCGCTGAATTCTGATGATACTGTTCTAAGAAAAATCGATGAGACTGTGAAAGCTGTTGAGTATCGGCTGTGTAATGAGATCAGACAAGCACATTGTCACTAACTAAAGTCCCCTGTGGGATAAGAATGCTCTCTGCTCACATGGATAAGGTTAAGGAATGAAAAAAGCCACAGTGGACGTTTATTTTCAAAATCACTGACAATGGATACAAAGGTGTTGACAGTATTTGAAGCCCTTAAAAATGATTTCCGAGAAAATATAATTCCCTTTTCCAGTGTCATTGTATGCACCACAGATTGAGAGCCTCAGCTACAATTTGTTGGCCATTTAAAAGGTTTGTAGGCCATTTAAAAAAATTAGTACCAGATGTTTAGCACAATGCAAAGAAAAACATTTTGTGATAATTGTGTTATTATTATTTTTTAATTCCTTGCTGTTTTTCAGGATTTTCACTGTTACTGTGCTGTAGTCCCATGTGGTCCACCTTGAAGGCCTAATTTCTCTAAGATTTCTTGTATTCTCTTTCAATCCAGTCTCTAGTCTGCGTCATCCGATGAAACAAAAGAACTCTAGGCCACAGTAAAATAAACTCAATCATGTAAAATGTAGAATTGCATTTTTGTGATGTTATTTAAAAACTTTTCCAGAGTCAGTTCTGTGGGGCAGAGGCAGGAAGGTAGACTGAGCAGTGAGTGCCATGGGCAATGGAGGGGTGGTGCTGGGGTTGGGGGACACTGCACACTAGGAGGGGGAGGTGGTCATCAATTACTATCCATCTTCTATCAATTACTATCCAAGGTGCAGGCCTGCTGAGCAGCAGGAAGGTGGGCTCCTTCGTGGGTTTCAAAGGCCAAACAGTTATGCACTGCCTGCTGCATACCAGGTCCTGCACTAGGCGCTATATTCATGAAATCTCATCTAGTCCTCACAACAATCTTGGAGGATATTATTGCCCCTAGTTTATAGAGAGGAAGCTGAGGTTCACGAAGGATTTATCCCAACGAGTAGAATCAGAAGAACACAGTGAATTGTAAATATTTTTAAGTAAATAAATGAATGAAAACAAACTCCCCCCACTCCCCAAAAAGGCACAAAGGTAAATTTTTTGAAGCATGTTGTACACACTATCCATATATCCAACTGAGCAAGTTCCAGTTCAGTTACATCCAACCTGTCCTCTCCATCCCTGACTATCCCCCCAATACCGGCCCGCACTGGGGTCTCTACACACACATTCAATCAAGCACCCTCCATGCAATTGCAATTACGGAGATCCAAGCAACATACATCCTCTCTCTCCATCTGTTGAGTGTGTGTGTGTGTGTGTGTGTGTAGACCAAAATGATGACAATGGCTATCTTTCAAAGCATCATGAACTATGCACATCCCAAATATTATCTCTAATCACAGCACCCACTCTGTAGGGTAAGTGTTATTATCCTTTTAGTCTGCCTCAATTTGACTCAGCTTTGGGAACCAGGGCTGGTCAGGGACCTGAAGTGAATCTCATGGAATTAAAATATGCCTTTTCTTCTGGTTTATCATATATGGTCCTCAGGGTCTTTGTAAATACTAGAATGCCTGCCTTGAATGAGTATTGAAATGTCAAGTCAGGAGATGTGAGCTCTGAGATACTTCATCACTACCTTGTTCTATGTCATACAGAAGGAATTCATTCATCACTACTCTTAGAAACAAGGCCAATGCTGTTCTGATAATATTGTTCTTTCTTATATTTTCTTTTTTTGACAGCCTATAATTTGCTTAACATGCTAATTCTGTTTCTTTTAGGGTTATCTCTTATTTTTTTAACATATACAAATGAGCATGGTGTATTATTAACATATATCTTCACACAAATTTTTAACTGTTTTTTGTTTTTATTTTAAATTGTTTTTTAGAGAGAGAGGAGGGGAGAGGGAGAGAGAAAAACACCGATTGGCTGCCTCCTGCACACCCCCTACCAGGGATGGAGCCCAAAACCTGGGTATGTGCCCTGACCAGTGCTTAACACAAATTTTTTTAAAAAATTTCTTTATTGATTAAGGTATCACATATTTGTCCTCGTCCCCCCATTCCCATCCCACACCCCTCCCCACACATGCCCCCACCCCCCTGTTGTCCTTAACCGCTGGTTAGGCTCATATGCCTGCACACAAGTCCTTTGTTTGATCTCCCCCTTTACCCCCACCCTTCCCTACCCCCCCCCCCCCCCCCGAGGCCCGACAGTCTGATCCATGCCTCCTTGTTTCTGGGTCTGTTCTTGTTCATCAGTCTATGTTATTCATTATTTCCCCTAGATGAGTGAGATCATGTGCTATTAGAAATACACTTATAAGAACCTAAAATGAGACAAGCAATAATGGTTATGGTGACAGGCAAATGAATCAGTGTGTAGTGAGTTTCTTTCTGGGCCAACAGTTCTTTTGAGACCCAATTTCAATGTCCAACAGTTCCTTATGTGTACATGTCAGCACTGACATTTCAGTTCTGGATGGTGGACAAATGGTGGTAATGCAGGTCCGACTCTGTCCGGTTTGGTCCTGGGCAATCTGCAGTGATGCACAGCTGCTAACTGCTAGTATGGGAAGGCCACATCAGCGTTTTCCGTCTCTGGACTGCTTCTCTTCTGTCTTCATGGCTGGAGTAGTCCTGTCGATTCCTCTCTTGCTGGAATCCACATGGTCTCAGAGTTGTTTTCAACTTAACACAAATTTTAATTCTGATGTTAACTGGAACCTCTCTATTTAATTCTTCTGTATTTATTGTAAGGAAACACTTTCAATATTCTTATTTTTAAATCCAAATGACTTACATAAGGCGGTGGAACCATCTGATCCTATTATGTATTCTAGTTTAGTTATGCTGGAACATTTACACATGGAAATGTCTGTCATTTTATTATCAACCATTTTTATCTCTCCTTTTTATTTCAGCTAGGATATAAAAAAGAGAAACGCAGTCCCTGACACCCGAGAGCCGGCCTGGCACTCACCGCTTGGCACAGTGTTCTCCTGTTGCAACATAAACAATTTCCCTGAACACCACTAAGAGGCAAGGCTACTCTGTGATCCTGATGAATCTAGATAAAGACAAGAACACTCTATGATCATGTCTGAACACAGACAAAATGTGAATATGGACTAAAGCACAGAATTGACTAAACATTTGCCCCATCTTGGCCAATACAAGTGACTGCTGCTCCTTTACAACACTAGCTTTAGCCTTGCTCTAGTCTGCCCTTCTGGGTTACATTTATTAGAATACCCATTTATAGAACAACTAGAGGCCTGGTGCATGAAATTTGTGCACTGGAGGGGGGGGAGGGAAGGTGGTTGTCCCTCAGCCCAGCCTGCATCCTCTCCAATCTGGACCACTTGGGGGATAACCGGTAGTCAGACATCCCTCTCACAATCTGGGACTGCTGGCTCCCAACCACTTGCCTGCCTGCCTGCCTGATTGCCCCTAACCGCTTCTGCCTGCCAGCCTGATCACCCCCTAACCACTCCCCTGCCAGCCTGATCGATGCCTAATTGCTTTCCCGCTGGCCCGATTGCCCCCAACTGCCCTCCCCTGATGACCCAATCACCCTCAACTGCCCTCCCCTGATGACCCAATCGCCCTCAACTGCCCTCCCCTGCTGGCCCGGTTGCCCCCAACTGCCCTCCCCTGCCAGCCCAATTGCCCCCAACTGCCCTCCCCTGCCAGCCCAGTTGCTCCCAACTGCCCTCCCCTGCTGGTCCAGTCACCCCCAACTACCCTCCCCTGCAGGCCCAGTTGCCCCCAACTGCCCTCCCCTGCAGGCCTGGTTCCCCCCAACTGCCCTCCCCTGCAGGCCTGGTCCCCCACAACTGCCCTCACCTGCCGGCCTGGTCCCCCGCAACTACCCTCCCCTGCCGACCTCATCACCCCCAATTGCCCTCCTCTTTGGCCATCTTGTGACCACATGGGGGTGGCCTGATTGCCCACAACTGCCCTTCCCTGCTGGCCATCTTGTGACCACATGGAGGTGGCCATCTTGTGCAAGGATGTGATGGTCAATTTGCATATTACCTCTTTATTATATAGGATTCCCACCTCTTGACAGCATCCATTCGAAAGCTAAGCACCACTTCCATAAACCCTCCCAAAAGTCACCTAACACAAACTTAAATCCCAAAGTCCTTCCTATCACCTTTCTCCCAGTGCATGTTCTCCCTCTTTGCAATGAGTAATGCATTCAACTTGTTCAACCACAGTGTTCCTGAGGGTCTTTGGCTGGGAGGCATCAACAACTATTATAGTGATATCTATTTCTGTATCTATATATAGTTCATGCAATTGTGTATATGGGTAGATTATGTTACCTATAAATTTTATTTCAAGATAGTAAAGGGGCTTTGCAAAGTATTTATTATAGAAAGTGGTTATTGAGTTTGGTAGAACTTGGTAGTTTTAGTTTTGATAGAAATTTTCTGAACTTGACCCTGTGCACAGGTAAATCATGGTGTGTTGTTTTGCCTGCATGTAACCCTGTGTGTGAATGTGGGCCTTGCATGGGGTGCCACATAAATGAGCAGGTAATGTCAAATGACACACACACACAAAATTGTCCTCAAACCAAGCACAGCGCAAATCATTCTGCTTTGCAAATAATGACTGGCCTGGGCGTGCTAGGCGTCAGTCTTGTCCTTCAGTGCTCTGGATTTGATCCCTTTTGTCGTTGTTTTACATGTCCCCATTAATTGGGCATTTTGGACACTACTGTCTGGGCATTAAACCTTGCTATTCCCATGTAGGACCTTCATATATCCCTACCATTTGCCGTTCAGATGTGAGCTTTTCCTTCTGACTGATGGTCGCCACATGAGGCATCTCACCGTCCTGCCAAGAACTGAGTGTTAAACAAAGGGCAAAAGCGTTGTTATGACCTCGTGAAATGAAACTGCCCCTCTTTCTAACGTTACAAAAATTAGCTGCTAAAAAAGGAGAGGGGCATTTAGAAAATTCTGAGAAGCTCCAGTGATTAAGATGAATGATGTTTTATGAATGAAAAAAAAAAAAAATACTGCTTAGGTAGGCATACCCTCCCTGAGTGAGCACCTGCTGGCTCCTTCCGTGCATGCTGGAGAGCAATTCGTCAAAGAAATCTTGCTTTTAATAGTGTGTGGGAGGAGGTGGTTTAGATTACTTATGGCTAAACATCAATAAATGATCTTACAAGTTCATTATTTTGTCTCCAACGACCTCCCACCCCAGGTCTGTGAGGGCCAGGATCAGTGCCTTGTTCACGGATTTCTCCCAAGTGCCTAGAAGGCGCTAGAGACAGAGTTATTGCATGAATGACTGACTGGATGAATCCATCCATCCATGATTCATCCATCTCCTCCTCATCTCAGTTGTGTGAACTTCTGAATACCAAGGGTGCCGCCCTCACCCCAGCGGTGGTGGGACAAGGACACACAACGGCACAGGGGCCTCATCCTGAGCACCCACGCGGGACACTTATTTCCAGGCTCAAGTTCAGCCTCCCGAATCTGCTGTTGTGCACGAGAGACGCCGAGGACAGAGGCGACTTATGAAGGGCGGGTCCCCCACTTCCTCCGGGCCCTCTTCCAGGCCGCGGGGAGGGCCGCCCAGGGCGTGGGCGCAAACAGAAGGTGCTGTGAAATCCAAGGGCCCTGGCCGCGCCCCTGCAGCCCCTTGACCTGGGCAGAGGTGGGCTCTCCGCTGATTGATTTCACGACCTCCGCCCCAGCCCCCGCAAAGGGAGAGAACAGCCTGCAGGGGTTTGGGGCCCCGGCACCCCCGCCGTTCTCAGGCCAGAGACCCTGAAACAAGAGCGTGGCCTGGAGTCAGGCGGCCGCAGCCAGGCACAGCCTGATAGGGCCGGGCTCCTCGCATAGTCTCACAGCTTTGCAGCTCGTGCTGTACCCTGGGCGCACTTTTGATTTAGATGTGCTGTTGTTGTGAATCCTCACCTGGGGATATTTTCCCATGGATTTTTAGGGAAAGTGAAAGATAGAAATTTTAAGATAGTAAAGGGGCTTTGCAAATCACCCAATCACCCTCAACTGCCCTCCCCTGCTGGCCCAGTCGCCCCCAACTGCCCTCCCCTGCAGTTGAGGGGGAGAGACACAGAGAGAAACACGATGTGAGAGAATGGGTCGCCTCCCCGCACGTGCCCCAACCAGGGCCGGGGATTGAGCCTGCAACCTTGACTGGAGTCCAACTCGAGACCCTTCAGCCCGTGGGCCACGCCCTACCCACTGAGCCAAACCGACTAGGGCTAAAGTTCATTTTAAAAATATCAAGCACGTTACTCACATTCTTTCTTTACATGGTAACACAATCAGAAGTACAAAAAAAAAAAAAAAAAAAAAAAAAAAGTCGGGTTTCTGCCCACCCTAGTCTCCCAGTTTCTAGCTCCTAGAGTCTTTCCTGGGACACAGGACGGATGGGTTGATTCGCAGGACAGGAGGGTGCTGCCGCAGGAGAGCGCTCGGCGCACTCAGCCTCTCACCGACTGGTTCTTGGGAGCTGCGTCCCTGGAGACCGGTGGGCTCCCGGGGTGTGTGAGTGGGGGGTGGAGGGGAGGTGGGGGGATCGAGGGTGTGTGCACAGGTCAGGGAGAAGGACGTTCTCCAGGTTGAGCCTGGCTCTGCTCAGTATCTTCCAAGAATTGCAAAGTGGAGAAGAAAGCAGCCTCATTACCAAGGACACCATAGGCAGCGAGGAAGGGAGATGGGTGATCTCCGGATTCAGCGGGGTGACAGAAGGCGGCCCAGAGCTGTAGGTGGTTGTGGGGGAGGGGTGAGAAACAGAGAGGAGGAAGAGGAGCAGGAGGAGGGAGAGGGAGGAGGTGTCCTAAGAGGGAAAGAAGGAGGAGGGGGGAGGGGAGGGGAGAGAGAGAGACAGATTGTGAGAGGGAGACTTGTGTGTGGGGACTTGGAGGGATACCTGGGGGAGGCTTTAAGAGTGGGAGGATCTTGAGATAGGGATCACTGTCCTTCCTGTGGTCCCTTTTGTACTCACAGGCCAGTGAAGATGAGGAAGTTTGATTTGTTTCCACCTGCAGTATGGTAGGCACCCAATAACCGGGACTGTGGAACTGGGCAGCTACCTATCTAAAGTACACACATCGAACTAGAACAATGCTCATGGTAGTCCTCAAATGAACTTCCCTGGTCCACTCTACTGAGATAGTGGAAAACCCTTCGCCGATTCAGGGGGGAGCCTGAGTCCTGAGCACGTTCATGTCTTCCTATTCTTTCACCATCCAGCTTTACATCATGACTGGTACCAACACAGGCACTTCCTTCAGGCAGCAACGTGATGGAGCAATGCAGGACCAGTTCCACTCGTCTTGGGAAAGTCAGTTCCCTCCCAGTGTGCTGGGGGCCATCCTTCACTGGGAGGGGAAGGGAAAGAAGGAGGAATCGTGAATTAGAAACAAAGCTTTGTGTCTGGCCTACTCCCTTTCTTGGTACCTTAGCAATATTTGGTTTCTGTGTTACTATGACTTCCTGGTTTTCCTCCTACCTCCCTGGCCGCTCTTTCATGGTCTGCTTGACACGTGCCTCTCTCCCTTTTCTCAGTTAAACGTGGTACCTATACCCTCTCCCTGGGTGAGCTCATCCATCCCTGAGGGACCAGAAATGGATTTGATGACCATTTGTGACTCCTAGATTTCCCTCTCTACCCATCCCTTTCTCTTGAGCCCCAGACTTGTACAGCCACCTACTTCCACAACAACACCTCAAACTTTCTATCTCCACCCAGAATTCATCTCTTCTCCTCCAGCCTGTGTCCTGGTTTTCGTTTTCTCAGTGATTGCATTTACTTTTCTCCTCAGCTGCCCAAGCTCCTTGGCCCCTTTCTCAGCCTACCGACCTTCAGCTATGCCATTCTGGTCAGGAACCACTAAATCAGCTCTCCAATCCATGCACTTTTCTTCTCGTCCAGCCACCATCACCTGCTAGTTTCCTAACTTGTCTCCCTGCTTCCAGGTTTGCCCTCCTCCAGGCCTGAGTGATGTTTCCAAAATGGGCATTCGATCATTATAGCTGGCTTCGGCGTAAACACAAAATTCCTTCCTGTGGCTTAGAAGGAATCTGACCTTTGTCTGCTTTTCCACCTTCATGTGTCACCATTCCAGGCTCAAACACTGAGGTCCAACTATCCTATTTCGTTCACTTCCTTCCATGGTTATGCTGTGACTGAGGGACGTTCCCGTGGTCCTTTCTTCTCTCCCCAATATTTCCTCCACCCTTCTTCCTCTGGCTATACTGATCCTTTAGATCCCCATGGAGATGATAAATAGGATAAGGGTTTCAAGGTCTGGGTGGTTCTTCTTAAATACTATTCTTGCTAAATATTAGAATGTAGCCCAATATTTTGCACACGTAGCTGTAACTTGATGAAGGAAATCCAATAGGATAAGATTAGCCAACTGCCAAGAAGAAATCAACATGTAATTAACCAAATAGTGTATATACGTAATGTCTAAGCCTCCCTGGGAGAGACAGAGCTTTTGGATGTAAATAAAACTACCTAATGACAACCATGTCTGGTCCTTGAATAGAACACCCCAAGCAGGGAACCCCTTGAATTTGGTAACAGAGACATCTTTATTCTAGGAAGTGTTTCTGGATTCCAAGTCCAGCTTAGCTGCCTCTTCTTACAGCTCTTTTCAGACTGTAGTTGGCTTGCTGTTTGTTTATCTTTCTTTTCCCGTTGAACAATAATCAGCTTGAAGACAGGGACCCTGGCATCTGGGTCACTTCATTGCTCTCAGGGACTGGAATGGAGTCTGGAACATAGTAGATAATAAATATTGAGTAACAGCCTGCATAAAAAAAAAATTGAACATGTAGAAATAAATAAAGACCAACCAAAGGACACAAGCAAGGGCTATCTATTCAGAGTATAACAAGGGAGTCAACCTCCATCATTTGCTTTTTGGCAAAGATTCAAGGCAGGCAGGGGAGTGGAAAAGCTGCATAGTGGAAAGAAGAGAAGGCATCAAGTATGCCCTGATTGAAGCCATTAATATGGGGAAGCTGTAGGCTGGCTAACTAGAAGTGGATTAGCCCATGGGATTGGTTAGGGGTGCATAATTAGCTTTCTTTGATTGGTCCTAAGTTGGAAGAACGGACAAAAATTAGGGAAGCTGTTAGTTATTAACTGAGTCCTGTCCGTTTGGAGCCAACTGTTACAGGGACTATTGCTTGGCTTCCTGGACTGGTTGCCTGAGATAGCTATCTAACTCTACAAGTCTGACTTGTAGATAGTAGGCTGGCTTCCTGGGCTGGTTGCTACAGATTTTGGGTCAGAGTTTTATTTTTATATAAGGTCTGGTCATTGCCCATTTGTATATTCAGTCTCTTAAACTAATATTTATTAGCATCTACTGTACACCGTACTTTGTATTGTGTTGTATATGTAGTGCCTCATTTACTTTTAATCATACCTCTGTAGGGTAGGTATTACCGTTTCTCCTTAACCCTTGACCACTTCCTCCTTCAAAACTCATGCTATTTACATTTTCTGTCTTCTATCTCTTCTTGATGCCTTCGGTTGTCTCCTGACCTCACTCCTCACCCAAATTCACTAAGGATAGGGTTTCTGATGTTCTCTTCCAGCCCAAGGTTGCCATCTTCTCAGATATGCCATTACCCTTACTCACTTCCTTCCCACAATGCTAGATTCCTAGTTCTGGATTTCTTCATCTCCAAACCTCTTTAGTCACCCATACCTTAACCATCAAGCATATCAGTCATCATTACCAGGAAAAGTCTCATCTCTGATAGAGAAATCCTATCATCTATTATGTGATTAAAATAATATCCTACCCTTATAGTTCTTCTGGGAAGTAATTAATTTTGGGTAAGGGCATTATGGTAGATTTCAAAATACTTTTTAGTATTTTTCTAAGATATCTGAAATGTATTACATGAATAATACTCCCAAATCCTCTTAAGTATTATTTTTTTTAATCTTTAAAAATTAGTGTCATCTACCTGCCTACCCATCACTCTATCTCTCTCCTAGAAGGAACAGGAAGGGAAAGAAGTCCATGTAACATTATACAGTCACCGTTACAATGCAATCGGAATCTATAATGATGAAGCTTCTTTAAAATGAAGTTACTATAATTATTTTGAAAGATCTCCAAAAGTCACGACAAACACAATTGACATAAATCATGTTTGAGTGGCCATGTTCCAATATGCTGAGTATGATGGTTAATTTTATGTCTTAACTTGGCTAGGCCATGGTACCCAGTTGCTTGGTCAAGCATCAGGTTAGATGTTGCTGTGAAGGTATTTTTAAAGATGTGATTAACATTTAAATCAGTAGACGTTGATTAAGTAGATTACCCTCCATAATGGAGGTAGGCCTCATTCAATCAGTTGGAGGCCTTAAAAGAAAAGACTGCGGTGCCTTGAGGAAAAAGGAATTCTGCTTCCAGACTGCCTTTAGACTCAAGGTGGCAGCTTCAACTCTTCCCTGGGTCTCCGGCCTATTGGCCTGCCCTACAGATTCAGATTTTGGACTTGTTAGCCCTCACAATCTCATGAACCAATTCCTTAAAATTTCTGCTTATTCACATCCTATTGGTTCTGTTTCTCTGGAGAACCTTGACTAATACACTGGGCAAGGACCATAGGTGCAGGACAAAATTCCCACACACAGCACAAATGATCAACAGGATCCACCTCTGTAAATCACTTCCTCTTGCCTCCAGCTATTAGTCTTCTACACTTCTAACTCCTCCTCATTAAATCTGTCCTCACATCTGATAACACTCATTTACGGTGGTTGACTCAGAGATTATACTTAAGTTTAGTAGGTGGTTTCAGCCAGAACATGGTGTCATTATTAGCATTTTAAGTTTCTTGTTTCCAAGTTGAAGAAGGAAGAGTCTTAACATTATCCTTGAATAAAGAATGTTCCACTAATAGGCTAAGAGATTTATTTATCATAAGGCATCCTTTTCTTGTAATATAATTTTATTGGTTTCAAAGAGGAGAGGAGACAGAGACAGAAATAGGAATATCAAAATGATGAGAGAGAATCATTGATTGGCTGCCTCCTGCATGCCCCCAACAGGGATCAAGCCCGCCATCCCGGCATGTGCCCTGACAGGAATCCAACTGTGACTTCCTGGTTCATAGGTCGATGTTCAACGATTGAGCCACACTAGCCGGGCGTCCTGAAAGTAAATGTGTCTTAATCCTTCAGGGTGGGGCATGGCAGGTTTTATGCAATCTTAAATTTATACAATTTGAGGTCCTTAATTAGAAAAAGGAATACAGAAATATCTCACTTTTGCAATTTTCAGTAATATGTGATCATATGAATGCCTTGTGATGGCTCCTCCCAGGGCTTTGGACAGAAGATGTAAAGTGAGGGGCTCTGAAGCTCAAGTTTTATCTGGCTTCAGGGTCAATCTGGCTTTGCTTCTGGGGTTTTAAGGGCAGGGACCGAAAGGAGGGTGTTGACCTCTCCTTGGTGTGGTTTCTGCTTTGCTGGGGAGGGAAGCTGAGGCTGGCTGGGTTCCAACTGCTGGAGGAAGATACGTTTATCTTCCTCTAGATCCAGAGTGTCCCTCTCCTCTAAGCCCTGACACTGGGTGTTGTCAGATCCTTGCCCCATTTCCATCCCTTCTCTTTCTCTGCCCCAACCCCTTGTCCCAGAGTTTCCAGGCTCTTGCACACTGTTTCTTTAGGGAGTGTCCAGTGACATTGTAGATGACAGCATGCAGCCCTGCAAATGCAAACGCCTCTCTATATTTCCTGAAGCTGCTCAGTCTCTGAGGACAGCATTTCCGACTGCAGGGGAGGTGGTGGATGCAGCTGCTTCCTGCGTGGGCACTTTTCTCTAGGTCTTTTCTCCGCAGCTATGGACAGCATCTCCTCCCTTCCTCCTGCCTCTTCAGACTTCCGAGTGCTGGTTTATCCATCTGACAGAAGCACACGCATGCTATTTGAAGCACTGGCTTTCTAATTGTAGCCAGAGACAAGTATTTTTATATAGTTTGCTTTCCTGTATTTCACTGAGTATATGATTTACCGGCACCCCCTGTCCTCATTCTGGGAGAAGCTCCACTGAATGAAAATTTCTGCAAATTCCAGGGCGCTGACATTCTCAGGGTCTCTCTCAGCTCAGAGTTCCTGCATCTTCAGAACCACTGGGCTCATCGGCACCCACATTTCATGGCAATTCTTTCCCTTCTGTTCCCACCAACTGAAATCTGGGCGTTTTCTTTTATCTTACCCTAGAATCACTCACGCAAGACACATAGGTATCATAGACTTTACTGAACAAGTTGGAACAATGGAGTTTTTTTTTATATTAGAGCAAAAACCAAACAAGTTAAAATTATGTAAATATCATTCTCATTTCTCACAACCACTTTTGGGAATTTCTCTCTTGCCTCCTTTCTCCCCAGACATGAGCCTCTGCTAAATTGGTTGCTACCCCTTCCCCCTCATCCCTTAGTCCCTTAGAAGGTAGAAGTAGCCCCATTTAGTTGAGATTAAACAAAACAACAACAGCACAAGTTCTTCATCCTGCTACACATAGTGTGAATAAAAAACAGAGAAAAATGAAGAAAACAGAAGACCTCACCATTCTGCAAAAATGGACCCCTCTCTGTCACACATTGCAGCCTTTCAGCTGTACACACACACACACACACACACACACACTCACACACACACACACACACACACACACACACTCACACACACTCACACACACACACACACACAGCCAGTCAGCCTTGCCTCAGATATCTGGAGAGAACTCTCTCTGAGCCCCCAGCAACACCCCACCTCCCTCTATTTCCTCATTTCATTTTCTCCTCTTGGATCCCAAAAGCTGTCAGAGAAAAGCACTGCTCCTTGTTCTCACTTCATGGAAGTCCACGGCCAGGAACCATCCTGAATAGGGAGACAGGGAAGAGGCAGGCCTGGAGAGGACAGGGAAGCACTCCTAGGAGCTGGAAGGTTTATTTAGGAACAAGGAAGATGAGTCCTGTGATGGAGAGCCACATTGTAGACCCCAGGGCATTTCCGTGCTGTGCACACAATGGGCATCTCCAACACTTTCATGACAAAAGGCCAGCACAAAGACGGGTCCTAAGCCTAGACACCGCCATCTTGCTGCTCGGCCCCTGCCCTGAGTTTCTCCAGCTCGTCACTGCTGTAGCCTGTGGGGCATGGCTGGTATTTGGCACCTGAGGCCTCTGTCCAGGAGGAGCAGTGATGATGCCAGAGGCTGCAGATGCCATAGACAGTGGCCAGTATGGCTGCCCCTAAGCCCAGGTGCCAGCAGAAGAAGATGGTGAGGAAAGCGAGGTCCTCGTGGTTTTCTGATCGCCAGGACTGCCCGGAGGGAGGGATGTACATCACCAGGCAGAGCTGCAGCATCCAGGTGCTCAACACCAGCCCCAACCAGGTCTTGAGCACCCAGAGTTGGGGCTGGTCCGGGACCCAGACCTCGATGGTGAGCACCAGGCTGACCAGGAAGGTGGGCACAATGAACAGGATGTGCACACGGATCTCCAGGGCGCTCTTGTTCTCAATGTGTGCCATCATCAGCAGTGCCAGGATGCAGAAGGCCAGGGCCTCGGCCGCCCGCTCCAGCTTCATACTCTGCCGTGCCTGGCACGACTGGCTCACAATGTCCACCACACCGCTGAGCATGAAGAACCCGTACATGGTGATATGATGCCAGTTGTTGGAGAACACGAACGGCCGCCGAGGGTCTTCCCAGTTTACTATCTTCATCCGGTTGACTCCTGGTGGGTAGAAGAACTCGGCCAAGATGCCAGCCAGGCTGATGACGACCTTCACCACTCCTTCCACAGGGACCGGCTTCCACCTGTGTCCCCTCTTCTCCTTCGGGGGCAGAGGGAGCTTGAGAAACCTCTGTCCCCGTAGCAGGGCCAAGGACACCAGCACTGAGTAGTAGAGTGAGAAGAAGAGGAAGCAAATCCCTGGCAACAGGTGTCCCGCGAGGGTCCCCATGGTCTCTGTGTATGTGTCAGGGCCAACAGGGTGAGAGCTGGCAGATGAGCAGCAACCTCACAGGGCTCTCCTCACAAGCAAGAGTGGCTGCTTCTGAGCGGTGGAGAGATCTCCCTGATCAGCCCCACCCCAGCCTCCCACACCTGGAAAAGCATGCCTCACCTCCTGTGTTGGAAGCACCTGCGTTCCTCCCAGGGTGGGTCTCTTTTAGAGACGTGGCGCTTCACCTCACTCTGTTCCTCACCTAGATGGGCAAGGCCTAGAATCGCCAGCTCTGCCCCTCCCTGCAGGCACTGCTTTACCCTTTCTCTTCCACCCTCCACCTCACCCCTCAACAGAGAGCCGGGAGGGAAAGGGTTAAGTTACTCCAGCAAAGAAGAGAGGTGGCCTACTCTCTTCTATGACTGTCTCTAGGTGCCAGGCACGTTGGATTTTTATTTTTATTTTCCATTTAAATCCCTCAACAACTCTATGAGGGAGTTATTGTTAAGCAAAACTTACAGATGACATCAAGGCTCAGAGGGGTGAAGAGTACCACAAGGTAAGACACCTAGCAGCTAGCACAGCAGAGCCAGGAAGAGGTCCCAGGTCTATTTATCTGTTTACAAAGTTCAGAGTTTGTGCGCGGCAAAATGACTGAGTCTCAGCTCCGACATTGCAAGTCTCATGATTATGGGCAAGTTACTTTGTCTTCTTGAGCCTCAGCTTCCTGATCTATAGAATGAGAACAATAATGACTTCAAAGGTCTGTTGTGAAGATTAAATAGAATAATGTATGCAGAGATACATATTAAATACTCAATAAATGGTAGTGATTATTAGTAATTATACTGTTGTTATTATTAACATTCCTTGCTAAATTCCTATAATGCTGAAGTTGTGCAAGTATTTATATGAATGATACTGAGGCAGGATTCATAAAGGAAAAAAAGTCAAAAGTTAATTATATTTAAAAATGATAAAGTTTTTTTAAAAATATATTTTTATTGATTTTAGAGAGGAAGGGAGAGGGAGAGAGATATAGAAACATCAATGATGAGAGAGAATCATTGATCAGCTGCCTCCTGCACGCCTCCCACTGGGGATTGAGCCTGCAACCCGGGCATGTGCCCTTGACTGGAATCGAACCTGGGACCCTTGAGTCAGCAAGTTGACGCTCCATCCACTGAGCCAAACCAGCTAGGGCTAAAAATGATAAAGTTATAATAATAATTATTTTTTTATTTCAGAGAGGAAGGGAGAGGGAGGGAGAGATAGAAACATCAATGACGAGAATCATTGATTGGCTGCCTCCTGCATGCCCCCTACTGGGGATCAAGCCAACAACCCAGGCACATGCTCTGACCAGAAATTGAACCATCACCTCCCAGTTCATAAGTTGATGTTCAACCATTGAGCCAGGCAAATTATAAAGTTTTTTAATGAACATAAATTTAACACCCCAATTAATAATTTATTTATTTGTATATTAAATTATTGTCAACAAATTTCAAAGGAAAAATAAACTGTAAAATTTTACCCCAGTGGGTTGTGAAGGCAGGATACCAACCCAATGGCCAGAGAGCAGAGCATTAAACCAAAGCGAATTATTCTCTATCCTTAAGATCTAATGACATTTGTCTTGCTAAGTTTTGAACTTGCTTTGGGACCATCACCCCTATCTTCCAATGTCTCCCTTCAGAACAGGAATATTTACCTGTGCCTGTCCCATGACTGTATTTGAAGCGCGTAACTTTTCTGGTTCCACAGGTTCACCACTGGGGAGTTTTGCCTCAGGATAAATTATACTTTGTATCTCACCCATACCTGATTTAGATATTTATTTTATTTTAAAAAATTACCTTTATTGTTGAAAATATTACAGATGTCCCCTTTTGTGTGTGTGTATGTGTGTGTGTGTATGTGTGTGTGTGTTGTTGTTGTTGTTTTCCCATTGACCCCCTCCACCCTGCACCCACCCCTCCCAAGCCTACACCACACCATTGTCTGTGCCCATGGGCTATGCATACATGCATATAAGTTCCCCAGTTAATCTCTCCCCAACACCACACCCTATCCCTGTGATTTAGATATTTAGATGAAACTAGATTTTAGAGTTGATGCTGCAATTGGTTGAGATTTTGGGATGCAATAGATATATTTTGCATATATTTATGATTTTCAGGGGATCCAGGAGCAGAATGTTATGGACTGAATGTGTCACCCCCCATATTCATATGTTGAAGCCATACCCTCCCAATGTGGTAGTAGATGGAGATGGGGCCTTTGGGAGGCAATTAAGTTTAGATGAGGTCATGAGGGTGGGGCTCCATGATGGGATTAATGCTATAAAAAGAGAAAGAGGAACCTGAACTCTCTCTGCCATGTGAGGAATAAGCAAGAAGGTGGTTGGTTGCCTGCAAGTTAGGAAGTAGATCTTTACCAGGAACTAAATTGACTAGCCTCTGGATTGTGGACTTCCCAGACTCCAGAACTAGAGAAATAAATATCTGCTGCTTAAACCACTCAGTCTGTGGTATTTTGTTATGGTAGCCTAAGCTGACTAATACATTGACCTATTGGTGGTATGGTATTACTTCCACACATTTGTGAATTTCTGGCTTTCTTTCTGTTATTGATTTCTAACTTCATCCCATTTAGTTGAAGATACTTTGTAGATATATTTCTTTTAAAATTATTGAGAATTGACTTGTGGCCTAACAGGGTCTATCCTGGAGAATGTCCTATGTGCACTTAAAAAATGTGTATTCTATTGTTGTTGGGTAGAGTGTCCATTTATGTGTGTTAGATTTAGTTGGTTTATTGTGTTGTTCAGTACTTTATTTCCTTACTTACCTTCTGTCTGGTTGTTCTATCCATTACTGAGAGTGGGGTATGGAAGTCTCCACCTATTTTTGTAGAACTTTCTTCCTTCAATTCTGTTCATTTTTACTTCATATATTTTGAGGGTTTGTTATTAGGTGCATAAATGTTTATAATTGTTATATTTTATTGCTGTATTGAACCTTTTATTAATATACTAGAGACCCGGTGCACGAAATTCATGCACCCGGGGGGGGGTGTCCTGCAGCCCAGCCTGCACCCTCTCCAATCTGGGACATCCCTCTCACAATCCAGGACTGCTGGCTCCCAACTGCTAGCCTGCCTGCCTGCCTGCCAGATTGCCCCTAACCGATTCTGCCTGCCAGCCTGACCACCCCCTAAACACTCCTCTGCCAGACCGATTGCCCCTAACTGCCCTCCCCTGCCGGCCTGGTCACTAACTGCCCTCTGCTGCTGGCCTGGTTGCCCCCAACTTCTCTCCCCTGATGGCCCAGTCACCCCTAACTGCCCTCCCCTACAGGCCTGATCGCCCACAACTGCCCTCCCCTGCTGGCCATCTTGTGGTGGCCATCTTGTGACCACATGGGGGCGGCCATCTTGTATGTTGGAGTGGTGGTCAATTTGCATATTACCTCTTTATTATATAGGATAATGTTCTTCTTTGCAGCTTGTAAACTTTTCTGATTTAGTCTATTTTGTTTGATATTACTAGTCACTCCTGTTCTCCTTCAGTTAGAATTTGCATAGAATATTTTTTCATCTTTTACTTTTAATTTATTTGTATCTTTGGATATAAAGTTAGTCTCTTGTAGGTAGTGTCTGGTTGGGTCATGTTTTATCTAATTTGTCAATCTCTCTACTTGACTGGAGAGTTTAAACTTTTGACATTTAAAGTAATCTACACTAACAAAAGAGAAATATGAAAATTAACCATCACTCTGCTATGCCAAGCCACGCCCACCAGCCAATCAGGAGCAAGTATACAAATTAACCCAGCCAAGATGGTGGCTGACCACGGAGCTGGAGCAAGCAGGAGGCTTGGGTTGCCCCCGGCGATGGAGGAAGCCAAGCTTCCCGCCTGCCCTGGCTGACCCTGGCCTCCACTCAAGGCTACAAAGTTTCAATTATAGAAGATAAATAAATCCTAGATACTTGCTTCCAGCCGGCCCTGGCCTCCACTCAAGGAGGCGCTGGAAAAAAAAAAAGAAAAGCAAAATAAAAAAAGGAGGGGCTGGGACCTTGGGTTGCCAGGGGGTGATCAGGCCAGGATGGGACGGCAGGGACCATTGGGGGTAAGCAGACCAGCAGGGGGGCCAGTTGGGGGTGAGCAGGCCATCAGTGGGGGTCAGTTGGAGGTGATCAGGACAGCGGGGGGGGGGCAGTTTGGAGTGAGCAGGCCAGCAGGGGGGCAGTTGGGGGTGAGCAGGCCAGCAGGGGGGGCAGTTGGGAGCAAGCAGGCCAGTGGGGGGGACAGTTGGGGGTGATCAGGCTGGCGGGGGGGCATTTGGGGGCGAGCAGGTCGGTAGGCAGAGTGGTTAGGGGCAATCTAGCAGGCAGGTAAGCAGCTGGAGCTAGCAGTCCCGGATTGTGAGAGGGATGTCTGACTACCAGTTTAGGCCCAATCCCTGTAAACTGGCAGTAGGACATCCTTCAAGGGGTCCCAGATTGGAGAGGGTGCAGGCCGGGCTGAGGAACACCCCCCCTCCGTGCACGAATTTTGTGCACCAGGCCACTAGTTACTGATAAAAAGGAACTGGCATTTTTCTATTTGCTATGTGCCTTACAGGTTTTTTGGTCCTTTTTCCCTAGAATTACTTTTTTTTTTTGCATTGAGTTGATTTGCTGTAGTGAAATGTTTAAATTCTTTCTCATTTTCCTTTTGCATATATTCTATAGCTATTTTCTTTGTGGTTACTATGGAGATTACACTTAAAATCCTAAAGTTATATCAATATAATTGAATTTATACCAGTTTAACCTCAACAACATAAAACAATTTTGCTGCTATACAATTCTGTCCCTATCCTCTTTCAATTATTGATGTCATAAAAATTAAATATTTATGCATTATGCATCCCAAACTATACACTATTAATTGGCTTTAATGCACTTGTCTCTTAAAGTGTGTAGAAAACAAAATGTGGAATTACCAAGCAATCCTATATAATAAAAGCCCAGCAACTGAACGGTGGAACAACCAAAACGACCACTCAACCAGTCATTATGACGTGCACTGACCACCAGGGGGCAGACACTCAATGCAGGAGCTGCCCCCTGGTGGTCAGTGTGCTCCCACAGCAGGAGCAGCTGCTCAGAGGGCTGGTCCACAGCCATTCGTCTGACCAGGATGAGCAGCTAATCTCGCAGTGGGCCGATCCCCACAGGCCATGCTCCCTCTCCCCACCAGTGCACGAATCCCATGCACCGGGCCTCTAGTCTCTCTCTCTCTATAAAAGCCTGAGTGACCCTTATGACTGAACGACTGGAACGACCGGTCAACCAGTCGTTATGATGCGTACTGATCACCGGGGGCAGACGCTCAATGCAGGAGCTGCTCCCTGGTGGTCAGTGCACTCCCACAGCCAACCTCCCGCGGTCCCTCTCCATGGGCCCCAATTGGCGGAGGGGGGGGACCAGCCAGCCAACCTCCCTCGGTCCCTCCCCCCTGTTGGCTGGCCCCCCTGATATGCCCCGTTTGGGGCCAGGCCAAAGGACCCCACCCGTGCATGAATTCGTGCACCAGGCCTCTAGTGTTATAATAATACTATCTTTTAGATTAATAATTGTTTTTAGAAATGTATTAGTCTCTTAAATCGTGTAGAAAACAAAAAGTGAAGTTATAAACCAAAGTTACAATAGTACTAGCTTTAATAATTTCCCATGTGTTTACTTTTATTGAGATCTTTATTTCTTCAAATAGTTCAAGTTACTGCCTAGTGTTCTTTCATTTCAATATGCAAGTCCTGTAGCATTTCTGGAGGGGCGGGTCTAATAATAATGAACAACTTCAGCTTTTGTTTATCTGGGAATGTCTTAGATTCTCCCTATGTTTGAATGACAGTTTTGCCAAATATAGGGTTATTGATTGACAGGCTTTTTTTTTTTTCCCCAGCGCTTTGAATATATATTAGCCTGTTGTCTTTGGACTTCTAAAGTTTCTAATGAGAAATCTCATAATCTTATTGTGGATTTTTGTATGTGATAAGTTGTTTCTCTCTTGGGCTGTCATTAGGTTGGTTATAATGAGTCTTGATGTGGGTCTCTTTGAGTTCATCCTACTTAGTCTTCATTGGACTGCTTGGATATTTGTATTCATGTCTTTCATGAAATTTTGAAAGCTTTCAGCCCTTATTTCCTCAAATATTCTCTTTGCCTCTTTCTCTCTCTCTTCTTCTGGGACCCTCACAATGCATATGTTTGTCTATTTGATTGTTTCCCACATGCCCTGTTCACTTTTCTGTTCCTCAGATTTGATAATTTTGATGATCTTATCTTCATGTTTATGAATTCTTTCTCCTACCTGATGCAGTCTTCCTTTGAATCGCATTAGTAAATTTTTCATTTCAGCTATTATATTTTTCAGTTCCAATTTTTTTATGTTAAAAAATATCTTTGTTGATATTTTCATTTTGTTTTTACATAATGTTCTTGACATTCTTCATATCTTTCTTTAATTCTTTCAGCATCTTCAGGACAGTTATTTTAAAATCTTTTTCTGGTAGATCTGCCATCTAGTCTTTCTAAGGAATGTGTTTTGTTTTTTTTTAATTTACTTTTTTCTTTGAATAGACCATACTTTCCTGTTTCTTTGTATGCCTTGTGTGTATGTGTGTGTGTTTTTGTAAAAGGAAAATTTGAGTCTAGTAATGTAATATCTCTGGAATTTAGATTCTTCCTTCCATAGAGTTTGCTGTTTTGTTTTTCATTTTTGTAGGCAATTTCTGTGATGGGGATCAACCTGAGGTATAAAGGTATAAACTTAATACCTTTTCAGAGCTCTCCTGTCTGATCCTTTTCCTGGGCATGTGCAGTGACTTTCTAAATTCCCTTGCACATGCAATTCCTTTTGAGTGTCCTAGTCCTTAAATGTCTGGCTCCCAAAAAGTGAAAAAGAGAAAAATAAAAGGGAAAAAGAAGTTGCTAGCTCTTTAAATGTCCTGAAAGTTGCTTCACCCAGGGTGGGGTTGGGTGGGGTGGGGACTCGCAACAATGGAGGGACATTGAACTTATATCTATTCCACCCCACCCCTGTGTCTGTACCTCTGCAAACTGAAGCAGCGATTAGTGGCTAGAGCACAGATTCCCGATATTTGGAGAACAGGATTCTTTTGTTCACCTGTGTGCCAGCTGCTCCTGGAATGTGTGTATGCCTGCCTGCCATGGGGTTGGGAGATGGGGGATAGGTATCTATTGCTGAGTGAAGGGCTGAAATGAACTGGAATCAATAACTTATCATCAAAGCTTTCCTCTGAAAATTGCAAGCCTTCCATAGACCCCACAGTTCTAAAATAGTTACATCTGCCAGTACAATTGCTATCTAGGTGGAGAGATGGATTCCTGATGCTTCCTACTCTACCACCTTCCCAAAATCTTTTTTGGTTCCTTTTTATATCTTCTATCTATTTATTAACATTTCCATTTTGTTTATACATTGTTTTCTTGACTTTACCCACATATGCTCATTAGGTCTTTGAGCATCTTTAAGAGAGTTGATCTTAAGTCTCTGTTTGTTCACCATCTGGTCATTCTCATGGCCAGTTTCTGTTGATTAATTTTTTTTCTTTGTAGGACCATACTTTCTTGGTTCTTTGTATGCCTTGTGGTTTTTGTTTATGCTATGACAACTTTGGAAATCAAATGTACCCCTTTCCCCAGAGTTTGCTTTTTTTGTTTTTGATTGTTGTAGGGCAAGCATGTCAAACTCTCGGCCTGTGGGCCGCATGCCTCGTTCATTTGGCCCGTGTTAACCTTTGAGTTTGACATGCATGTTGTAGGGTGTCTCTGTGCCAGGGATCAGCCTGAGATGTCAAGGCTTGCCTTGCGTACGTGCTCCAACCGGGAATCCCACCCACAACCCAGGTATGTGCCCTGACTGGGAAAAGAACCAGCCACCTTTCGGTGCAAAGGACGACACTCAACCAACTGAGCCTCTCTGGTCAGGCAGGTTCTGCTTTTTAAAATCTCCTTGAAGCTGCTTCAGCTAGTAGGAGTTGCAACAATGTTGGCCCACCTCATTGTTGGCACCTTTGTTATCAGAAGCAGCAGTCAGTGAGTAGAACACAGATCTCCAATATTTGAAGTAGGAGAACGTATTTCTTGTTTACTCTGGCTCCTTCAAGCCTCTCCAGGAATGCTGGTATGGCTGCCTGCCGCAAATTTGGGGTGGTGGGGAGAGTCACCACTGTGCTAAGCTGAAGTTGGTACAAAGTAATTGGGACGTATTGTCCAAGCTTTCCTCTGGAAGCTGAAAGCCTTCAAACAGATTCCAAAGTTCCAAGATAGTCACACCAGACAGATTCTGCCAATATAATTGTTGTCTAGGTGGGGAGACAGAGTTCGGACACTTCCTGCTCTGCCATATTTCCTGATGTCCCTCATCATTTTTCACATGCACTCATTTGTGTGTGTGTGTTTCTCTGTAATTTTATCTCACGTATAGATTCATGTAACCACCATCACGTTCACTATCATCTCTTAAAAGTTCTTTCAATTCTCTGTCTTTGGGTCACAACTTAGTTGTCAAAGACATGGCTTATCTATTCCATTTTGATCCATGACATTGGTGAAATCATGCTGGTAAGACCTAGAGAGCAAGAAGTAGTAGATAACCTAGATGACTTGGTAAGACCCATGTCGTGTGGAGGGCAGGAGGTAAAATAAAAGTTCAGGAGTATGCCACTACAGCGAAAGCTTTAGTGGTCCAGTAGCATGTCAGGATATTCGCTCAAAGGAAAGACAAGGTGCTGAGCCTTATACCCCCACCATAAGAAGAACACATTTGGGGGCTCTTGGGTTTGTGGAGGCACCTTGCACAACATCTGAGTGTGCTGTGCTGATCCCGTTACAGGGTTTCCCGGAGAGCTTTTAGGTGGAGGTCTGTGTCAGGAAGAATTTCCAATGGGCACAGGACGCAGTGCAAGTGGCTTTATCATTACCTGGTGGGTCCAATAGGGGCAAATTTCATGGAGGCTGTGCCATGTCCAGATAGAATCACAGTTAGGGCTCCAACATTTTGGAACAAAGCCATGACCATGTTGGCAAGTGACTATCCATCCACGTTTTGAGAAATTGCTCTTAGGTTCCTATGTGATTGAGTTTATCTCTGTCACATAAAGACCGGAGGAGGAGATGTAGAAAAGCAGAGACCTTGGTAAACCCCTCTTCCAGTGATAATGTATGCTATTTTCAATCTTTCCACTAATGTCCTTCTCTTCCTAACCAGAACCAGATTTTGTTTTTCACCATAAGCACCTAGGTAGTAAGGCCGTGAGTAATTTGTCGTTCCTTTTCTATTTTTCCCTGCATTTTACAATGAGCAAGCATTATTCTTGTATAATTAGAAAATATCTGAAAACTTGAAATCAACAATGTAATTTTTAATGAATAGATAAAAAGCTTGGACATGAAAAAAATAAAAATGTAGCAATTTCTGGATATTCATTTTATGGAAAATATTAATTTATGTCTATTTTATATTTTTCAAATGTTCAAAAAGGCTTTATTAATTTAATTTTATGGTAAAAATGTTAACATGAAAAACTTTGTAAGCACTCTAATCAGGCATTAAAATATTTCTTTATACATGTATATTTATGTGTATAATTATTTATAAAAATATAAATGTAATGCTGACAATGTTTAAAGATACCAAAAAGCACAAAGAAAAATAAAGAGTAATATAAAATAGAAAATACCAACACAGAATGAACAAGTGTTAAGATTTGTCATGTTTTCTTTCAGGATTTAAGCAAGCAAGCAAGCAAACAAACATTTAAATCCTTCCAATCCCCTTCCCATACCTCCCTCCTTTCAATATTATAACTTTGGCCTGGATTTTCCCTGTCATTCTGTCATTTTATATATGTTTGCATCTCTCTCTTCTCTTTCTTTCTTTCTTTCTTTCTTTCTTTCTTTCTTTCTTTCTTTCTTTCTTTCTTTCTTTCTTCCTTCCTTCCTTCCTTCCTTCCTTCCTTCCTTTCTTTCTTTCTTTCTTTCTTTCTTTCTTTCTTTCTTTCTTTCTTTCTTTCTTTCTTTCTTTCTTTCTTTCTTCTCTCCACCCCCTTCTATCTTTCTAATCTATCTGATAGTTTTCTATGTATTTCTAGTCCTGTAGAAACAAGCAAGGAGCTCTTCCTTGAACAAGGCGCTGGTCATGCCTAAATTAGGACCCATGTAAGTGAAGTTCCTTTGTAGTGAAGTCAGTGCAGTTAAATAATAAAGGGGGGATTCAAGAATCACACAAAAATACAGTTGATGGGAACCATATGTCTGAGTGGCCACCTTCCAATAAACTGAACGAGTGCACAGATGTGTTGGTCCTAAATTTCTCTACTCCCAACTCCTATTTTATCCACCAGGTAACTAGGTAATCAGGGCTAACCTTAATCTCCCCCGCCCCTACACACACACACACACACACACACACACACACACACGCACCAAAGTGACCTTGAGTCCCTGGTGTGTCTGTCTCTCTGATCTCCCAAGCCAGCAGTTACTCATCATCTGCTACTCTCCGAGCCTTCCAGGTTGTCAAAGAGACAATGACTGATAATAATCACTTGCTGATTGGTAGACTATCTTTGGCAGATGGGTTTCCATCACTGTGATGTCTCAATCAGTCATTTTAAGCTCCTCATCCCAGTGGAAGAAGAAAAATCTTTAGCTTTACCCACGCCTAAAGGAATTTTAGGCATCAGCCAGCAGGTGCTGAGATGTGTTGCTATGGAGAGAGGGGTCCTGAAAGCTAATCTGACCTAGCCCTTGTAACCCAGTAGTTTTCAAGGCTGCCTATTAGAATCACTGAGGAACTTTATAAATGTTTGCCTCTTGCCACGTCCGATGTTCTGATGTAATTGGTCAGAGGTTGGGTTTGAGCATTCATATTTTGAAAATCTCCCATGCAGACACAGAAGGACAAATACTATATGATTCCATTTATATAAGGTATCTAGAATAGTCATAGAGAAAGAAAGTAGAGTGGTGGTTGCCAGGGGCTGGGGGGAAGGAGGGTAGGGGACTTGTTTAATGGGCCCAGAGTCTCCTTAAGGAAGATGAAAGTTCTGGAGAGGGATAGTGGTGATGGTTACATAACAGTGTAAATGTACTTAATGCCACTGAACTGTATACCCAAAACTGATTAAAATGGTAAATTTTATGTTTTGTGTATTTTGCCAAAAAAAAGTGAAAAATAAACTCTTCCCCTGGTGACTGAGAACCACCCTTTGTTATGTGAGGTTACTGTGGGAAGGGTGGGTCCTGCCCTCTCCTTACTCCCCTGGGAGGTTCACTTAGGTGTTGTTCTGGTTTCAACTACTGCTGCACCTGGAAGCAAAGAAGTGTCACTTGTCACGTTTCCTTTAAGATTTGGTCCGTCCCTTGGAAAGACGTCTCAGAATCCTCTCCATGGCTCCTGTGGCGCTTCTGCGTCTAGTAGCAGCATTTTGGGTAGGGGCTGAATGGCAACCTCTCTACCAGCAGGGGTTTTGTTCTCTGGTCCCTTCCAATATCTGAGGCTGGAGCCTCCTCCCTTCCCTCTCTTTTTCCAGACTTAGATGTTCTTGGTTTGGTTCAACCCCATGATCTGACTCACGCTGTATAAATCACACCACGGGGATGACGAGTTCTTTGTACGTTCTCTAATGAAATGTCACGTTGACCTAGTGTGTAACTCAGATGTTAGCTGAGGTCCTCTTATCTTTTGAAATGTATATGAAGTTGACTCAGCACCTGCCCCACACCCCGGAGAAGTCTATTGCTCTGTCCAAGGTTTCTGAACTCTCTGGGGCTGGGATTTTCCTCCCACTCGACTGTGAGTGCTCTAAAAATGTTCTACAGCAGCATCTTTTGCTTTTTTTTTTTTTTTTTTTCCGTCTGACCCAGAGGGGCGACTTGGCCCTTTTTCATGGATTCCCACCTCTTCCCTTTGGAAAACAAAACGAAAACACTCACACAGGCATCTATTTGTGCATTGGGCTTTATTATATGTGTGAGGAGGATGATCAGGTATTATATCACCCCAAAGCAGAACTCCCAATGTTGGCCATTAGATATTTCTGTTCTTAAAAATCCTTCAGTAATATCATAGGATTTCATCCCTATAAAATTCCCAAACTAGTAAGATGAACCTAGGTGGCCCTAGCTGGTTTGGCTAGAGCGTCAGCCTGGGGACTGAAGGGTCCTGGGTTCGATTCCGGCCATAGGATACATGCCCGAGTTGTGGGCTCGATCCTCAGTAGGGGGCATGCAGGGGGCAGCCGATCAATGATTCTCTCTCATCATTGATGTTTCTATCTCTTCCTCCTTCTCCCTTCCCGTCTGAAATCAATAAAAATATATTTAAAAAACAAAAAACGAACCTAGGTGTTAGAAGCCAGGTTGGCATGAGGGGGTGACTGGGATGAATCATGAGGGGGCTTTTGGGATTCAGGTACAACTGTATTTCTTGATCAGATGCTGACTACACAGATGATTTGGAGGAAAGCTATGGAGTTGTACATTTGTGATTCACACACTTTTCTGGATTTATGCCATGCTTCAATAAAAATTTTACATTAAAATTAAAGAACACAGAAGAAGCTTGTCAGCAACCTTGTGTCCAGGCATGTAGCTTGGCTCTCTCTCCCCATCCAGAGTCTCTCCCCAAATCAGCAGAGAGAATTCTCCCATCCGCCCAGCTTTTGCATCCAGAAGTCAGTTTTGGGTTTTGACCTGTTGATGTTTTCAGAAAGGACTGTTGTCAATGAGGAGTCTGTGCAGAGATGGCCCCTCACACACCCTTCTTCCTAAACATCCTGGTCACAATCGCACTAGTGAGAAGTGGGCAGACTCGTCCACGTGCCCACTTCTCACTCCTTCCATTCTTCTCTATCAGCCCGTCCTCTGGAACATCCAAACCTGTCAGAAGAGAGACTTTGTCTCTGCTTCTTACCTTCCAGAGAGGCCAGGAAACCAGCTCTGCGTAGTGAGACAGATAGACTGACACATCCTGAAGCCACCCCTAGAGCTAAACAGCCCCCAGGAAACAAGAGTATTGCTCATGGGATAGGAAGTCAAACCATGGCTCTCAGAACACTTTGTTCTGTCTACCTGTGGGCATCCTCAAAGGACAGCTCTGAGTCTGGACACCTCCATCCTGCAGCATGTCCTCCACCCTAAGCTTCTCTAGCTCCATCATGGGGCCCAGCAGGCATGGTGGGACCTGGCACCCGTTCTTCAATAGTAGGAGCAGCCATGGTGCCAGAGGCTGCAGACGGTGGCAGCACAGTAGTGCTTAAGGCCAGGCTCCAGCAGAAGGTGCTAAGGAAGCTCAGATTCCAGTGGGTAAGGGGCATATCATCACATATAGCTGCAGCGGCCCGGTCAACGGGCCATCTGTGCCTTGAACACCTACATCAAAAGCCAAGGTGTTGGCTGCCCACCCCAGCTTCCTGTGCTGCTGTGCTAGCCACGTCTGGTTCATTACAGCCGCTACACGCTCACAGGGAAGAACACCAAACCCAGTGACCTGCTGCCCTGGTGTGTGGAGTAGGACCAGCTGGTCAGGCTCTTCCCAGTCCATTATCACCATCTGCAATATCCTCAAAGGACAAAAGGCCTTAGCAAGGGTGATATTAAGGAGGCAGCTGCTTCCCCTAGCTCTTCTTGCTGCTGCCACCTCTGCCCTCACATTCCTTGGTAGGGCATGGTTCCAACAGGACAGGGACACCAGCCCTAGGGAGGGGAACCCAGGGCTCTTCACAGGTAACAGCTGCCCTTTCTCCACTCCCTCACCCCTTGCCCAGGGAAGCTACAGCCAGTCAGACCTCACCTTCCTGCCCTGTCTTGGCCTGTGGTGCTGACACCACCGTGGGGTTCATACTTATTATTGGCTGAGCTGGGTCTCTGGGGCTGGGGCTCCATAGGCAGCGGTCTCAACACTTGGAGGAGCCCTGATCTTGCTATTCAAATCTCTGGCAGTCTCCCCCACCACCCCTGAAATGATGCTTGTGTTAAGTAAGATGAAAACAGGTTTTTTCCCACTGGAGAGGGGGTCTGCAGGAAAATTCTTTGAGCTTTGTGGGTTCTACTGTTCTGTGAAACTACACTTTCAGGCCCTCCACCTAAACTGTCATCTTCTCAAAGTATATATCTGGGGATGTGATGGGTTGGGGTCACGTTAAGAACCAGTCTCCCAGCTTTTACCATCCAAGAGTCTGGTAATGTGCCGGGGTTTTTGTCCCAGCATTAAGAAGGGTTCAGCATCTGGAGAAAGGCTGTGCATAGATTAAGTAGGAGTCCAAAGACGAAAGATAGTTTTGAAAGGCACTGGGGGTCAGAGGAGCTTCAGCTAAAGGAGCTAAAGATACTTCTTGTCTCAGGACCCCTTGCTTTTTATTAACACAATTTGTCCTAAGGCAAGGTGGAGATAATACACTTCAAAGGGTAGGGTACAGAAGCATTGTTAGATTGGGGAATAGCCTATAGCTGTTCAGGTGTTTGGCCAACAGGAGGCAATAACATGCAGATTGAGATGCCCTGAGCTGTCTGGCAGCAGACAATCATCCTATTCAGGTTTTGGGGAAGTACCCTCTAGCCACTCCAACAGGTAATTACATATGTGACTCAGCCCTTGTTGAGCCCCCAAGTTTCATCAACCTTTTGATAAAACTCTTGTAATTATGACATGCTGGAATTGGCTCCCAGCAGTAATGCTAAGTTGATGGGGATTTGGTGACATAGAAGTCAATTATGTATTCCAAATATGATTGAAGTATAGACAGGTGAGCCAGGAAAGGAGTCTGGTTCTACTTGGTCAAATTGAGTCCTACATATGCATGCCCTATGACCTAGCAATCTTGATCCTGGATGTATATCACAGGGAAGTCCTTATACAGATCCATTAGGGATCACTTACAAAGATGTTCATCACTACACGTTTCTATAGGGAGTTGAAGGCAACCTGAGTGTCCATTACTGGGACAGTGGGGTACATACACATAATAGGGTTAGACAGCTTGAGTTACATGCCACACAGCAACATGTTCACGTGTTAAAAGCAGAGAGGAGAAAACAGAATGAGATATAACACATGATACCATACACATAAACTTTAAAAATATATGTGTACAAATCAACAATGCACATTTTGCAAGAAAACCTTCAAATAAAGATGCCCATTAACACAGTAAAATAATGACCTGTGGGGAGAGGGGAATGAAAGTAGGGAATAGGGATAAAAGAGACTACATTAATCTCTAAAATAAGTAACGGGCTCTGTGTAGAACAAGGACAGTAATATGGCATGGACTGAGCAAAACAGGAGTAATCCAAACCTCTTCAACTAAGGCAAACAAAAACAACCGTGGACACAAAAGGGAAGACACAATGTGCCTATAAAATCTTGATTATACACGGTAGAGTGTGATGTGGGCCATGGGAGACAAGGCAGGGAGAGACCCTGTCCATGTTAGGGAAGTCAGAGGAGGCTTCATGGAGAAGGTGTCAAGTTTGAATGAATGTTACCCACTTAAGAACAGACCTCTTTCCCAAGAAACCCATTCCAGTCTAGCCGCCTTCCCACACTTGCTTCCACTGCCTGAAAGCCAGACACCAAATCTTTAAATGTTGGCTCATGTAAGAGAGGTCTGCTCACATCAAAGAAAACCTGTCCATCCACTTATACAGAGTTTGGAATCAAACCTTATCAGATTATTACACCAGAAGCCAAGCATTCACACCAATGACACTGGTATATCTTGATGGATGGTTGGGGGGACCAGAAGATGGCCTCTTGGCTGGACCCAGAGCCCTCTCATGGACCCAGGGACATGGGTGAGGCCATCTCCAGTGGCTAGTTGTAATTTGCTCTCTGTGTTGTAATGCCCTCCTGTTATCCCCATGTAAAGCTCAATTGTGGTTGAATAAAAGGAAAATGATAAGTTGAGTCAGAAAAAAAGTGGTTCCAGGGGCATTAGAGATGTCATGGCATCTGCTTCCAGTAATGGCAGATGACCCTTCATAATCCACCCTTGCTCTAAAGAAATTACAGAAGTTAGAGGAGACATCAAACCATCATCGAAGGCCTGAGAGAGAGAGAGAGAGAGAGAGAGAGAGAGAGAGAGAGAGAGAAATTGATCAAGTAGAATAGGGAGGAGAAAAGAGCCTAAATGAGTGAGCCTTTGCTCCTTAAATGAAATGTGTTCAGCCACTGGGAGAAGGCAGCTAACAGGCCAAGCTTCTTAGGCGAGTGGGTGGAGTGATATTACATTCCATAGGGTCCTGAACACACACAGGAGTCACTTGATACCTCACCTCACTGATGTTTTTACCCTGATGCTATCTGCCAATCCTCAGAATCTAGAACATGGAGCTGGAGGAACAGTGTTGATGTTCACTGTCCTCCAAAGAGCTATAACTGGAAGGGGCTGACTGTGGTCATCTACAATGTTCTCAAGCCCTGTTCCCAGACTGAGTGCCCTCAGGTATTGGCAGAAGGAAAGGAGGATCCTGTCTGGAAGAAGATCCTGGGTCTCAAATTAATTTACAAAACAGTCATTTCAAATAAAATGTCCAAAAAGTGCATAGGCCACATGAGGCATGTGAGACAAAGCAACATGTGTCAGAATCAACAGAAGCCACAAACAATAGAAACAGACCCACCGGGTCTGTTTATTACAGATACAACCTGTAGTAAAGCAATAATTACCATGTCTATGGAAGTGATAGCAGAACTTGCAGTTTTATGCAAAGGCTATGGAAATCTTGAAAGCAACATTGCAGATTAAAAAACCCCCAATTAGATATTCTATAGCTGAAAAGTACAATAATCCAATTAAGAACTCAAAGGAAGGGTTGATAACAGTCAGTAGAAAGAAAGATAAGTCAGAAGAAACTATCCAGACTAAAGCCCAGAGAAATTATAAAGATGGAAAATATAGAAGAGAAGATAAATGAGATAGAAGATACAGTGAGAAAATCCAATATATGTTTAGTTGAAGTTTCAGAAGGAGGGTGAGAGAGAGAATGGAGCAGAAGCAACATTTGAAGAGATAATGGTTGAGAATTTTCCAGAATTGATGAAACAAACCAATCCTCTGATTCAAAAGCCAAATGAGAGATTCCCACAGGAAATAAGATTCTCAAAGAACCAGGCACTGAGTAAGCCAAGGATTCTCTTATGCAAGTTCTCCTTCCAGGACAAGGTGTGAAAGTACCCCAAAGGAGCTGGTGAATTTCTTTTCAGAGGAGTTTTTGTTGTTTGTTTAAGGAGATGGCAGAAACTTGAGCTTATTTATAAGCTGAGGCAAGAAACCAGTTGAGAGTGAGAGGCTGAAAACAAAGGAGGAGAAGTAATGCATGAAGAGGGAGCAGGGACCCAGGCTATGAATAATTATAATAGCCACCATTTATTCAGCATTACAGGTTGGCGTCTGTTTCAGAAACTTGCCAGACATTGATATTAATTCTTAAGGTCCTTAACAATTAGTATTTCTATTCGGATATCACTGATATGTTAACAGATGCTCAGACAGTTTAAAGAAAAAATCAAACAAACAAACAAAACAAACCTTGATAGTACAGCTAGCAAGTGGCGGCACTAGGATCCAAATCAGGTGGGACGTACTCCAAAGTCCGTGTTCTCCCTACTCTACCAGGCTGCCTTCAGAGCTGCCGTTGGCCTCAAAAAGGCCTTTCCTCTGTCTGAGATTGGAGGGGAGGAGAAGATGATGGTGGGTGGAGATTTCTGCAGAATATAGCAGGTGGATGTAAGAAACGTCCAAACCTACGGAGGAATTTTATGAGTTTATTTGAGCCAAACTAATGACAGCTGCTGAGAAGCAAAATCTCAACGGATTGAGAATGCTCCTGAGATTGGCGGTTTTGCAGCTTATTTAATACATTAGAATCATAGGAGGAAGCGTAAGGAGGGTTCCATGAAATCCATTGATGGTGATTGTGGGGGTGGAGAAAGCAAAGTGGAGAAATCTCTAAGACTGGATAAAGTAAAACAGAGCGACACGCACTTCTTTTACGTGGTGCACACAGGGCCGTTAATAATGAACACTTACAGCACACAGAGCTGTGATACCGGGAACAAGGTAACAAAGAGGGGTTCTGTGGCCTCACCATTACTCTGACATTTCCAAGGTACTATATTGTCTGAGATGCAAAAAGACAGTAGACAGACTCACTTAGGTGAAGACTAACCTTTGTCGATAAAGCTATCGCCATGCCTCACTCAGGTCCCCAGGAGTGAGTGCTGGGGGCTGTGCCCAGGGGCTGTGAGCTCCTTACCCCTGCACCTGCCGCACCTGGCCCACTCCTGAGACACCGGAGCGCCGATAGAAGGTCCAAACGCTGGAGGGACCATGTGTTCTGAGAGGCGCGCCAGTGCCCTCTAGTGTGTGATCTCGGAATTTCCTGAGGTCCCGCTACTGTGACTGGGGCGGACATAGGAACCCCTAGACTAGAGCCCCACTTGGGTGTTCCACCACTGGCCCAGCAGACAGCGTTGAGCGGTGTAGCCCCACGGTGCGGACAAGAGCTGGGCCGGGGGGGGGGGGGGGGGGGGGAGTGAGGATGGTGTGGTCCTCCAATGAGCCTGGTCTGAGTCAGCTCCCATCCAGGCCTGCCGGGAGGCCTCCTCGTCCCTTTCACTGGCCTCCACGCCTTCCAGGTCTTCCTTCTCCTTGGGAGAAAAGAGGGGGGAAATGAGTATATTTGTGCCAGACAGCTTCGTGTCATGTGGAAACTCACTGCTAAGAAGAATTTGAAGTGATCCCTGAAGTATGGTAGCAACCATACTTAGGTAAAAACTGCTGTTTGAATTTTAACCCTGCTATTCTGGCTTCTGCACGCACTTAACTTGCTTAAACAATAGGGTAGTTACCTCAGCTTCCAGACTGAGACCCGGAAACTCACAAAGGTAATTTTCCTGTGCCTGTGGACCAGAACCACAGGAGATTGATTCCCACTGACTCAGTAGCTCCAGGAGTAGAAACGGTAGATAACCTTTAGAGATTACTAACTCTGCTTGACTCTGCCTCTGTAAACCTGCTTTCGCAAGATAGGGCCTCATTCCAATGTCCAGCAGGATGTGGCTGGGAGCGGCCCTGCGGGCTGTTCCCAGCATTTAGAATTTAGAATTTAGAACAAAGGAAAATTTTTGTGGTTTAGACCTTTAAAAGGACTGCTTACACCTGGAACAGCTCGATCGTGAGGGTGGATTCCACCTGCGTGTGGTGCTCTCGCGGCCGTCCTGGCCAGCTCAATAAATCCTTTCCTGCTTTTTTAAATCAATCAGCAGCCTCCGGTGGTCTTATTCTGACTCCAGGGTTCGACCCCACAACAATCCCAAGGATTTTTGAGTATATCAAAGAAAGGAAAAAGGACGGGGCAGGAGGAATCAACAGACAGGGAAGGGTAATACTTAAAATGAGTTTTGAGACCTTGATCTGCTTGTTCCTAGACCAGAAGACTAGAAATAGGATGTTAAACTTTTAAATCATTAGAGCTTTAGACAAGAAGAAACCAAAAAATTTAAGTTGTTCAAGAACCAGGAATAAAATACCAAGGGAAAGGGAAATCATGGAACTAAAAAATAGAAAAAGAAGCAAATAGAAAATATATATCAGAGATGATAATTATTGCAGATGGATTAAATTCCTCTATTTTAAAAAAATATCCTACTAAAATGCCTAGGACAATCTACTATTTTCTGTTCATAAGATGCATGCTAAAAGAAAATGACAGAGTTTGAAAACAAAGAGGCCATTAAAGATGTACCAGGTGTGGACGAAAGGGGCCACATGCTAACCTGACAAGCTCAGGGGAGGCCTGCATGGCAGTCTTGCAAACTCAGAGACCTGAAGTAACCACAAAGGATGGTCTGAAATTAAACTTTAACTAAAAGCAGTTATGGTGGGTAGTTACATCCTAGGCCGGTATCTACACTGACAAGGTCAACCTGTACCTTAACAGAGTCTGTCTTTTTGCATCTATAATAACATACCCTTGGAATGTCTGGGTAACTTGTAACTTCCCTTGAGCCAGGACAGCTAACACAAATTATCATGTTAATTGTTCCTGCACCCACCTAAGTATGTGTCTATCATTTTGCTTTTTATCCAATACCCAGGGGTTTCCCCTGCTTTCTCCCTCCTTTCTAGTCTATCACCTCCCTCCCTTCCTTTGATTGCAATGTATAAATATAGATGTAACCTGCCATTCTCCAGAGCATTAGCTCACATCGTTGAGGTTCTGCTTCCTGGCAATTGTCAATAGATTGGCTCAAATAAATTCACAAAAATCCTTTACAGGTTTGAATGTTTTTATGTTAACACAGGAAAAGCTAACACCCCAACATCTATCCATTTTGAGTTCTAGCTCCAAAATGCATCTCACATCTACCTATTTCTCTTCACCTACTATTCCCTAAGCCAAACCATGGACAGTAGCAATAGCTTTCAAATTGGTCCTTCTATGCTCCTCTTGCCTTCTTTCCTACAACGCAGACAAAATGTTCTTCTAAAAACTTAAATCTGATTCTCAAAATTTAACTCTCCTCCCTGCCTAAAGTCCTTCAATGTCTTCTTCTGGCACCAAGAATAAAATTCAAACTCCTGCCCTGGCCGGGGTGGCTCAGTTGTCCCATGCACCCAGAGGTTGCTGGTTCAATTCCTGATCAGGGTTGCAGGCACGATCCCTAGTAGGGGGCGTGCAGGAGGCAGCCAGTCAATGCTTCTCTCTCCTCGACATTTCTCTCTCTTCTCTCCCTCTCCCTTCTTCTCTCAGAAAAAAAATCAATGAAAATATCTTTAAAAAAATCAAACTACTTACTCTGGCCTATAAGCCTCACTCTCACCCCAACCTAGCTCACACCACCCCTCTCTCCGAGCTGCTGCCACAATGTCCTTCTTGCTGTTCATCAGATGTGCCCAGGCACACGCTGCCCCGCTGGCTGGAATGCCATCTCGGAGCCCTTCCTTTTCGTTGCTCAGGTCCAGCTTCTGGATCTCCCCTGCAGAAAGGCCTTCCCTGACCAGCCTAACTAGAGTTGGGCTCCTTGCCTATTGACTCTTCATCACTATGCCGTCTATTTCCTGCAGAGTACTTATTACAATCTGTAAACATCTTGGTTTTTTTATTTACTTATTCATTACTTTTCCAATATAATTTTTACGAGAGTCTTTTGGGTTCTTCTCAGTATATACTAACATCTGCAGGGAGAGATTATTTTTTTCTGCTGTAAGAATTTGTTCTTGTAATTTCATTTTAACAATACAATAGAGCCTTTAACATAATATTGAATACTAGTGATCATGCTAAGCATCCTTTCCTTGTGCTTAATTTTAATGGGATAGCTTGAGGGTTTTACTGTTTAATAAGTTATTTGCTATTGCTTTTTGGTAAATATTCTTCATCATATTCCCATATTACTTTTACTTTTCAGTTTCTTCTGTGACAACCTATCTATTTAAAATGTCTCTTTCTTTTGGTGTCAATTGGTATTTTCCTAGGAATTCAAAAATCTTCTCTAGATATTTTAGTTGGTTGCCATAGAGTTGTATGTAATATTGTCTTATAATCATTTTTCTCTCTTTTGTATCTGGCATTATATGGCCTTTCAATAGGAAGACTCAATATCATAAAGATACCAACTTCCCAAAATTAATCTATGAATTTATTGTTTTAATAAAAATCCCAACTAAGATTTTTGTAGAATTGACAAGCTAATTTAGTATAGATATATTTTACTATAAAATGCATGTAAAGTACTAGAATAAAAGATGAGAGAATTAAAAATAATAACTTTGGAGCAGGGAAAATCCAAGTAAGGGAGAAAACTTAGAAGCTAAAAATTGGACATATGTGAACACATTAAAACAAAATTCTGCATGAAGAAATACCAAATAAAAAACAAGTGAAGTTAGAAAAATCATTGCAACTCATTCAGATAAATGGCTAATTTCCTTAATATATACTGAACTCTTACAAATAAAAAAATTTTAAAAGCCCAGCCCAACAGAAATATGGACACAGGGCAGAAAAAGATATACAAATGGTCGAAAGACCAAAAACATTCCAGGGGTCCTCAAACTTTTTAAACAGGGGGCCAGTTCACTGTCCCTCAGATCGTTGGAGGGCCGGACTATAGTTTAAAAAAAACTATGAACAAATTCCTATGCACACTGCACATATCTTATTTTGAAGTAAAAAAACAAAATGGCAAAAACACCCACATGTGGCCTGCAGGCCATAGTTTGAGGACGCCTGCTAAGGAAATACACTTTGGAGAGCAAGTTGGCAGTAACAAGCAACCTTGAAGCTAGGCATTTTTTGAGACACTGCAACCCCAATCTTGGGCGTGTACCCTACAGAAACTCTCACACACATGCTGAAGGAGACATGGACTAGTACACTGTCCATAGTGGCGTTGTTGGTAATCAGGACACAATGCAAACAGTCTAAATTTTCATCATTAGGAAAAATACACTGAGCGGCCAGATTATTATGATCTCTGAACGCATAATAATCTGGCCACTCAGTGTGTGTGTGTGTGTGTGTGTGTGTGTGTGTGTGTGTGTGTGTGTGTGTATTAGAGGCCCAGGGCATGAATCATGCATGGGTGAGGAAGTCTGGCAAGCCTGGTCAGGGGGAGGGGACATGGGCGGTTGGACGGCCTGCCTGCTGGTTGAACTCCTGGTTGAGGGGACAATTTGCATATTAGCTTTTTGTTATATAGGATATACACTGAGTGGCCAGATTATTATGCGTTCAGAGATCATAATAATCTGGCTACTCAGTGTATATTTAAGATAATATTAGCACAATAGTATACTATACTACAGTTAAAATAAAATTTTGTTTATAAAAAGCACACACCTGCTCTAGCTGCTTTGGCTCAGTGGATAGAGCATCAGCCTGTGGACTGAAGGGTCCCAGGTTCGATTGGGCACAAGCCTGGGATTGCCAGCTTGATCCCCAGTAGGGGGCGTGCAGAAGGCAACCAATCAATGATTCTCTTTCATCATTGATGTTTCTATCTCTCTCCTCTCCCTTCCTCTCTGAAATCAATAAAAAAAAAATATATATATATGTATATATATATATTTTAAAAAGCACACTCCCTAGAGCTTATGTAGCAACATATGCCTGGTCCTGTTCTAAGTTTTAAATAAATATTACCTCATTTACTGAATGAACCAGAGTAGATTTATCAACACGAATCAACTAGGATAAATCCCAAGAGGATCGGCTGAAAAAGCAAGTCACAGAAGTATAGATGCAGTATTTTACCATGTATGTAAAGTTTGTAATATTTAAAATAATACATGATGCTCAGGAATTCACTCATCTTACCTTATAATAGAGAAACATGCAAATTGACCGCACCTCCGCTATGCCCATGATTGGGCCAGCGGGAGGCTGGGGGCGGGACTCCGGGTGGCCTATCCGCCGTTGAGAAGATCAAGATGGCGGTGCCCAGTGGCCGGGCCCATGCCGCCACTCCCGGGGGTGCCTGGGGCGATCGGCACCCCTGGGGGCGTGGCCAGGCCCATGCAGCCTCTTTGGGGGTCCCTGGGGAGATCAGCAACCTAGGGGGGCGTGGCCGGGAGATGGGCAACCCGGGGGGAGCGTAGCCGGCCCATCCAGCAGCTCCCGGGTGTCCCTGGGGATATAGGCAACCTGCGTGGGCGTGGCCAGGCCCATCCAGCCTCTCCCAGGGGTCCCTGGGGAGATCGGCACCCCGGGGAGGTGAGGCGGGACTCGCCCAGCTGCTCCCAGGGTCCCTGGGAACATTGCAGGCATGTGGTTGCTGAGACCCAGACCAGGCCTTTGGCCACACATTCATAGCTTTGCGGAGACCTAGGGCAGGGATCTGCCTCATCTGCAGAGAGACAGAGGTTCTGCAGTGCCCCCAAGACGTGGGTGGGCCCAGCCAGGGATCAAGGGGCATGGAAGGACTCCTGGCAGAGGGGCAAGGACCCTCACCCCTGAGGCGGGGGTTGAGGGGTGGTGCCACCTCAGTGGAGGGTTGCTGCACTGCAGGGTACTGGACTGACTGATGTGATTCAGAGAAGCTCCCAGTGCTAATGGGCCTCGCTCAGGCGGCCTTCACACTTCAGAGGCAGTGACTCCTGCTCCTGCCTTGACCCAAAAGCAAGCTCGCTACACCCTGCCCCATAGCAGAGCATGCCTAGGCAGTGAGTGGGAAGCCTTCCACCTGCTTTGGAGAAGGGGGGGCAGTAAAGAATGGGGGGAGAGGAAAGAATGTGGAGCATCCGCAATGAAGAGGTGCTTGAGAAAGAGGCTCGGAAGCCTGACTGGAAGGTTTGTTCTGTTTGCTGGGCCGCTGCCCCTTAGGAAGCGCAAAGAGCATGGCTCTGAGGGCTTCCTGTGTGCTGAGTCAAGTTCCACAGCCAACTGGAATTGGCCTCAGTTTTCGGGTCTGTAAAATGGATGAAGCGTGTCCCAGTGCCTTCACTGAGCTTTGATGGCCAATTGAGATACTATATAAAGAAAATGAGGGAAGAAGTGAGAAAGAAAAGGAAGGACAAGCAACACAAAAGAAACACTGAAAGGAACCTGTAAACCCATTGTCACTTAAATAGGGAATATAGTCAACTAGAGGCCCAGTGCACAAAATTTGTGCACTCAGGGGGCTGGGGGGCTCCCTCAGCCTGGATTGTGAGAGGGCGCAGGCCAGGCTGAGGGACCTCATCAGTGTATGATTGGGGCTGGGGAGGGATGCAGGAGGTTGGCCAGCCAGGGAGGGACTGTGGGCGTCCTGTCTTGCTCAGTCTTGATCGGCCAGACCCCAGCAGCAAGCTAATCTACTGGTTGGAGCGTCTGCCCCCTGATGGTCAGTGCACATCATAGCGGCTGGTCACTTGACAACTGTCTGCCCCCTGGTGGTCACTGCATGTCATAACGAGTATGTTATTAACATATTGTGTTTTGATTGGTTGAACAGACGACCAGATGACCAGACACTTAGCATATTAGGCTTTTATTATATAGGATAGTGTTGTAATGATGGTATGATGCCAGGTGGGTACTAGAAATATCGGGGAACACTTTGTAAAGTATATGATTGTCTAACCACTATTCTGTAACTAATATAAAACCTGAAACCAATACAAAATAATGTTGAATGTAAAGAAATGAAAATTGGAGTGAAATTTTTATAAATTTCAAAGTTTAAATAAAAGCTGTAAAGGAAGGAAGGGGAGAATAAAAAGTGTTTTTCATTTTGCCACTTCATTAAAAAGACAGTTGTCTTTATATGGTGCTTTTATACTTTTCTAAGTCATTATCTCATTTTAATTTCCGGGCAACTTAAAGACAAGATAAGTATTCCCTCCACTATTCAAAGAAAGGAAATCTTGGTGTCTGGTCCTTGGTGTCAAGCCCTTATTGTAAAGCAGGGTTAGTAAAATTTTCTGTGCAGGGTCATATCTATACTAATAAAAGCCTTGGGGGTTATCAGGCCAGCAGGGGAGGGTATTTGGGGGCAATCAGACCTGCAGAGGAGCAGTTAGGGGGCAATCAGGCCAGCAAGGGAGTAGTTAGGGGGCAATCAGGCAGGTAGGTGAGCGGTTAGGAGCCAGTGGTCCCGGATTGTGAGAGGGATGTCCAACTGCAGGTTTAGGCCCGATTCCACAGGGATCGGGCCTAAACCTGCAGTTGGACATCCCCCGAGGGGTCCCATATTAGAGAGGGTGCAAGCTGGGCTGAGGGACACCCTCCCCAGTGCACGAATTTTGTGCACCGGGCCTCTAGTATATAATAAAAATATATAGAGAGGTTATGTCAGGGGTGAGGGTGAGGGGGAGGAGTAAGGAGGGTCCCTGTGGGACCTCATCAGGAAGGATGCTGCATTTCAAATGCTTAGTCCTGGCTAAATTGTTATCTATACCTCGATGTATCTTTGAGATAGCTCATAAAACAGGAAAAAGTAAAGGGAAAAATCACCTACTTCCTTTTAATTGATTTTCTTCCAGTCTTTCTTCTATGCTTATTTTATATCCTTATGATGATCCCATACACACTTGTATCTGTTTCTTTCACTTAATAAGATCATTTATCATGTTGTTAAAAACTGTTGATAGAACAAACAGATGGTCACCAGCTAGGAGGGAAGTTGGAGGGGTGGGTGAAAAAGGTGAAAGGGATTAAGGAGTACAAATTGCCAGCTATAAAAATAGTCACAGGGAAGTAAAGTACAGCATAGGAAGCACAGTCAATAATGCAATAGCTATGTATGGTGTCAGATGGGTACTAGACGTATGGGAGTGATCACTTCATAAGTCATTTAAACATCTAACCACTATTTTGTACGCTTGAAACTTATATGATATTGTGTGTCAACTGTAATTGGGAGAGTAAATTAATTTTTAAAAGAAACCTCTCTTGATACATCAGAGTTTATGGTAATGAGGTGGTTAGCAGCCTCCATATGGGGCTGTTCCCAGAAACACCACGCGGTCGGAGGGTTGGAACAGCCCCATCCACTGACCTCTGAGAGGTGGGGGTGGCTGTGTAAAAACTCCTTACCAGCGAGATTTGATGAACTTCCGAATTGGCGAGCACACGCATATGCTGGGAGGTGGCTCACCCCAGCTCCCGGGGACAGGAGCTCCTGTGCTTGGGACTCTTGCAGACGTCACCCTTTGTACTTCCTTATCGGACGTTCATTGGTGTCCTTTATGATAAACCAGAAAACATTTTAAAAACTCTTCACAAATGTTGTTAATGACAGAATGAATTCCAACCTGTGGATGCACCAATAACATACTTAACCCAGTTCCCAGCCTGTTGATTCCAATTTTAATAAACTCTTTCTCATTTTTCAGTCCAAACAATATCTGTGCTTTGGGAAGTGTTTGGGATTATACCTTCTGATGCTTTCCCACAAGTAGAATTTTGGGAGCAAATAGTATAAGCCTTCACAGACTCGCTCTGTTACTCCTTTCTGCCAAGAGTGGGACCAATTCACTCTCCCACCCACCAGCAGTCCTTGGGTGACTCCATTTCTTGTGCAGCTTTGTCAGCACTAGATATTCTTGTTTTTTTAAAATCCTCACTATTTTGATATATAAAAATAGAAGTGTATTTGTATTATTTTGAGAATGTATTCCCCCAACTGAGCACCGCACGTTGATACAGGGAGAAAAGCTTTCCTGTCGAGGGCACCGTCAGACCCACGGTGTCGTCCCCGCGGAGCCGGGCGCAGTGTCCTGGGCGCCCCGGCAGGTGCAGCTCCGAGCGTCGCCCCTGGTTCTCCGGGACTGAGCGCCCCCCCCCCCCGCCCCCCCCCCCCGGCCCTCCCACACTCAGTCCGTCCCAGCTCAGCGCTGAGTTCGGCGGCTCTGCTGCGGGAGCCCAGCCCCCGCGGGCGCCCAGCGAGGTGCTCGGGGTCCCCCTTTACTTCTCACCATCCTTCTTTCCTCCCCGACCAGTCGTGTGGGGCTCACCTCCCCCCCCACCCCATCTGGTGGGCTGGGGCTGATGTTTAGCGCTGCCGCACAGCCGTCCTTGGGCCGCTTTCACCCAGGGACACCCTGGCCACTGACATCCCGCCCACAGCGTGCGGGCACTCAGGGCCCCATTCAGCCTCCCGAGGCCGGGGGAGCGGGGTGGGCGGGCCGGGCACCCTCCCCCGGGAGCGCACCCCCGCCACCTCCATCTCGGGCCACACACAGGCGGGGTGGGACCGACAGAGGTTTTCCTTTCCCATGGACGGGACTGGAATTTGGGTGGGAGGTGGGAATTGAGGAAGTCGGGGAGGGAGGGATGACGGGGTGGGTGAGAAGTGGGAGGCTGTTGCTAGGGACGGGGGCGTGGAGGAACGCGGGGGTGGGGAGGGAGGGGTTGAGAGGAGTTAAGGGATGACATGAGGGGACCGGAGGAAGGGAGAGGCTGGGGGGTGGGATAGGGAGATGGGGGGGAGGGTGGTGCAAAGAGGAGACCAGGGAGCAATTAGGAGGGACATTCAGATCAGCTGGGGGTTCCAGGAGAGGGGAGGGGGTGCGGGAGTAGCAGGATGAAAGGGATTTCAGGAGGCACTGCCAAGCCTCTGCTGCCCCCTGGCGGGATCTGGGCATGGCTTTCCTCCAGGGCTCTGCTCGGAGCGGGACAGGCCCCGGGGAAGCCTGCAGCTCCAGGCCATGGCCCAGGTGGGGAAGGCGAGGACACAGGCGGGCGGTGTTTAGCGAGAACAGGCAAGGACAGTGCTTCCCCAGCTGTCAGGAGCCTCCTGGGAGTGGACCGAGAGGTCACCTGGGAAGTGGAGCCCACATGGAGGGAGGAGCACCTGCTGGAGGGAGGATCTGAAGCACAAGGACCACGGTGGGAAGCCCAAGATCCTCCAGGGACCAGCTTCTCCTCACAGGGTACAATCCCCACCGGGGAGGGATAAACGATGGTGTGGACACGTTCCGGGAGGCTATAGAAATGGTGCTGTAAGGTGATGCTCCTCACACGAGTGGGATACACAGATCCGCTGGGAGAGCTTCAGCAAAAGCAGATTCCGACCCAGCAGGTCTGAGGTGGGGCCCGAGACTGCGTTTCTCACGAGCTCCCAGGCGAGGCCTGTGCTGCTGCCTCAGGACCACACTGTGAGCAGCAGGAGAGTAAGCCGTTGTGTACTGACGCGGAGAAATGTCCATGTCATGAGGCAAAGTGAAAGGATCGTCTAAGCGGGATGAACCCCATTTTTAAAAAAATGGTGTCTTATACAAACACACAAATGCATACACATACATAGAAAAAAAAAGATGCGAAATTTACACCAGCTGTATTTTTCTACAGGAAATGGGATTACAAGTGACTTTAATTTTCTACTTTCAGCTTGTCTCGATTTTCTGAGTTTTCTTCAATAAACATGCACGGTTAATGTATGAAAAAAGATGATCGCGTAACCCCAGAAATTATATGTTTGAAAAGGAGGACTCAGGCAGAAGTTCACAGGTTTCCCTCCACTGGGTTGGTTGCTCCTCTCCCCACACTCTCCAGAGCATCTATTTACACATTGCAGGGAAAGGGGCCCTCAGACCCCGAGGCGTGGTGCTAAAGGTCACTTTGTTCTGCTAAAGGTTAGCTCAGACGCTCAACAACTGTGTGCTCACCGGAATGAGGTAAATTTGGTTATGCAAACTCTAGGAGTACGCTTAGATTGCAGCATGCTGTAAAATTTTCTTAGTGGCTATTACTTATTTACATCGCGTGTATTGATTATGTGGGCTCTCCAAGCTTGAAGATCTTAGTATTATGTTTTTTAAATTATTGTTTGGTTTTTTTTTTAATTCTCACCAGAGGATGTTTTTTCCATTGATTTTTAGAGAGAGTGGAAGGGAGAGGGAGAGATAGAAACACTGATGTGAGAGAGACACGTTGATTGGTTGCCTCCTGCATGCCCCTAACCAGGGCCGGAGCCTGCAACCGAGGTATGTGCCCTTGACCAGAATTAAACCTGGTACCCTTCAGTCTGCAGGCTGATGATCTATCCACTGAGCTAAACCAGCTAAGGCAATATTATGAGTGGATAACTCTTTTCACTTATATGTCATCTGGTAATTTATCCTCTCTTATTGATCATCTCATTTGATTTTCTGAGGTAAGTGCTCTCATTTCCCTTTTATATAAAGAGGGAGAAATTGAACCTCAGAGAGTTAAATATAAACTTGCCCAAGGCCAACAGCTAGTAGGAGGCAGAGTACTGAACTTGGTAACCCAGGATGTCTGACTCTAGAATCTAATTTCTTACTGAGATGTATCTCACAAGACACTGGCCTCAGGTTCAGAAATCTACCCTGGCCGTTCCTGTGCATCCACATCTCTGGAGCCTTGTCCTCTGGTGTATGAGTGTGGGGTGATGAAGCCTCTGTAGCACAGCTCAGGCTACAGTGAGGGGAGCGGCGTGGGCTCACTGAGAGCCACGCTGGCACGTGGAAGGGGCAATGTGAGGATGATGATGGGAGGGATGGTGATAATGAGTTTATTCACTTCAAAGAAGGATAACATGAAAATGAAATCTAGGAACTGATTACTAGGAATTATCTAGATATCTTTGAGAAGATCTTTTTTCTTCTTTATAAAATAGGACACTTTTATTATGTTTCCCCCTCTCTTTGAAAAGATTCAGTCAATCAAACAAATTGCTTTTGTTAACTAATAATTGGTTCTCTCTCCCTCTCTCTCCTTTTTAAATTAATCAGTCATTTGTAACTACCATAGTTTCTAATCAACATGAAATATAAATATAACCACATGAAACAGCTGCAGTTCTATACAAAAGAAAAGAAATTTTAATAGGCTTGTGCAGCTTTATAAAAAAAAAATCAATGTTTAATTATTGTTAAGACTTTTAAAATAGTGAAAAGACCCACCCATGAACTTCCTAAGAATCTATTCTAAAGAAACAATTTAAATTGCAGAAGAAAAAAAATGTATTGCATTATTTATGATAACCTAAACAGTGAAAAAACACTAACTATTCATCTGTAAATGAATTGGGGCACATTTGCATGTTTGCACAATGGCATATTTTGCAGCAATTAAAAGTTCTGTTCAGCCTAGAGAGTGGAGAAAGATTTCCAATGCAGGGCACCAAACCCAGAAGCTATTAAGTAAAAGCTGACAGATTTGACACCATAAATATTAAAAAGGCTTGTCCTTGAAAGACATCATAAACAGAGTGGAAATACAAGTGACAAACTGAGATAAAATATGCAGGAACAATCTTAAAACCGTGTGTTTTTATTTTCCCCATAAATCCTGCTCCTTCGAACTTCTCTCCTCCAAGGCTGAGCCTTGCAGCTCAGTGCCCAGAGAAAAAGGGGCAGAAACTACCTGGGACAGAGAGGCCCTGGAAAGACTATGAGTCTCAGCCCTGACTTCCTTCACCTCCGTAGAAAGACAAGGATCTCCAATGCCAGCCTTTGCAGAGAAAAGAAACAATTTTTTTTTCCTGAAGTTTGCCCTTTAATAAATCAAAGACCAACCTTGGTTGACTTGATCATAAATGTCTACACAGGGAGAACTACTATCAAGAGGAAGCATGGAAAATAGCCATCCCTTCCGTGGGGAGCATCGTGGAAGGAAGAGAGAGACAGGGATAGGAGAGTGGATGGTGAGAGATGTGTGTCCTGACTGTTGCAAACTTCTAGACAGGGAGATTGAAGGAAACATCCAAAGTAAGAGACAGGCTTCAGACCCCATTTTTGTTTGGCGTTCTGGGATGAGAAGCCTCACAAGACACCTGCCCTGGACAACCTTCCTGTCTATTTAGGCAGAGAGAAGGCTAGCAGTTAGCTACCCAGAATCTTTCCTGGCATTCACTGGCAAGAAGGACATCCAGGATTTCCTGGATACCCGTGGGCAGGAAGAGCTGACCCTGTAGGTGAGGACTGGGTGGTCACTCAGGATGGAGCCAAATGGGAGTTGCAGCCAGGCCTCAAGGGGGTTCAGAGCACCCGTGGGACGGCAGTGGAGAAGAGTTCATTGAAAGAACCCCTGACTCCAAAGAAGCTAAGAAAGACCTCAAGTTTCTTAACTCCATGTAAACAACAAAAGACAGTAAGATGCATGTCCAGTGTCCAGGCCAATCAGAAGCATGGTTACAAGTCAAAGGTAAGTATCACATGATCTCACTCACATGTGAACAAAATAAACTGATGAACAAAATAGATCCAGAGACATAGAACCATGAACAGACTGAAGAATTTTAGAGGGAAAGTGAGGGTAGGGGTAGGGATGGGGGAGGAGAGATTAACCAGAGAATTATATGTATACTAGAGGCCTGAGTAGCTCCCTTCCGCTCGCCTCAGCTGGCCACCCCACCCGTTGCCGCTAGTAGCTCTCAGCCCCATCCCACCCGCCGCAAGAGCCTCTGCTCGTTTGGTCGTGACGCCGTTAGGGGGTCAATGGGAAAAAACAACAACCAATAAACAAAGTGGATATCTGTAATATAACCAATAAACAAAGTGGATATCTGTAAAAAACAGCCAATAAACAAAGTGGATATCTGTAATACTTTCAATAATAAAGACAATTTTTTTAAAAAAAAGAAACATGGCTACAGACATCCGAGGAGCCATGGAGCAGTACAAGGACCTGGGCTCAGGACCTTAGACCCCTTCTTCTCTTCACCATTAGACCATAGCAGCCCCATCTTCCATGCACCCAAATGTCATCTCAGAGAATTCGCAAAAGGAGAACCATAAGAGTTAAGATACCTAGGCCTATCATAGTCTAATTGCTGAAAACCAAGTGTAAAGAGAAAATATTAAAAGTAGCCAGATAAAAGACACTATATATACAGGAGAGTAATGAAATGAATGATGAAAAATAAGGAAGGCCAGAAGATAATGGAGCAACATCTTTAAATGGTTAGAAGTAAAAGCTGACAATCCATAATTTTATATTCTGTGAATACACCCTCAGAAATGAGGGTAAACAAAAGTCATTTTAAAATAAATGATAGTTGAGAGAATTCATTGCCTGCAAAACTGCAGTCTAAAAAAAGTTAAACTAGACAGAAACCCATTTAGAGGACATTACACCCAACAACTGCACATTCTTTTCAAGTGTGCACAGAATGGTCAACAAGATAGACCAGATGCTGGGCCATAATGTAAGTGTCTCGATGCATTTCAGAAGACCAAAATCTTAGAGTATGTTCTCTGACTCCAACAAAATTAAATTGGAGACCAGTAACAATAAGATAGGTAGAAAAAAATCCCTAAATATTTGGAAATTAAATAAGGTAATTTTAAATCTATTATGGGTCAAAGAAGAAATCACAAGAGAAATTTTAAAATATTTAAATTAAATTATAAATGAAATAGCAAAATTTGTGAGCTGTACCTAAGCAGCTCAGAGGGAAGTTTATCGGTTTAAATGCTTACAGTGGAAAAGCAACAAGGGTTTAAAATCCATGATTTGAGTTTCTAGCTTCAGAAACAAGAAATGTATGAGTAAATTGAACTCAAATTAAGTAGGGGAAGGAAACAATAAAGATAAGGGCAAAGATCAATAAAAGGGACAATAGTCCAACTCTAAAGAAAATGAACAAAGCTGAAAGTTGGTTTTGTGCAAAGGTGATTAAAATTAATAAACCTTTTGTGAGATTAGCTAAGAAAAAGAGAGAGATAACACTATCAGAAACAAAAGATGGAATTCAATAGGGATTCTCAGACCTTGAAAAAATTAAAAAGTTATGAACAATCTTATGCTAATAAACTTAACAATTTAAGTAAAATGAACAAATTCCTTGAAAAACACTATTCACCTGAACACTACTTGCCTAATATAAATATCCCTGTACTCATTAAATACATTGAATTTCTAATAATAATTTAAAAAAAACTTCCCACAAAGGAAACTTCAGGCCAAGATAGTCTCATCAGTGAATTCCATCAAACATTTATGGGAAATGGAAGGAGTGACAAAATCATATTGTAGAAGAGCACATAGGTAAGAAATAATGTTGCAGTTATATTTGAAAATTAAAAGCTGCCACAGTGATGTTGAGATAGGCAAATATTTTTTACACAGGACACAAAAAGCACAAACTATAAAGATATTGGACTTACCAAAATAAAATTTCTATTCATCAAAACACATAATAAAAAAATGAAAACTCAACATCCAGACTGGAGAAAATATGTGCAATACACATATATGACAAAAAACTTGTGTCAAAAATAGATAAAGAACTCTTGTTAATCCTAATATATAAAAAGCCAGGGGCTATCATGACCGAAACAACCAGACGGACGACTGAACAGCAGGCTGCGTGGCGTGACAAGGCCGGCAGGGGGGTTGGTGAAGGACAACCAAACAACTGAACAGCAGGCTGCGTGGGGTGACAAGGCCGGCAGGGGGGTTGGTGAAGGACAACCAAACAACTGAACAGCAGGCTGCATGGGGCGACCAGGCCAGCAGGGGGGCAGTTGGGGACGACCAGGCTGGCGGGGGGGGGGGGGGAGGGGTGACCAGGTCGGCAGGGGGGCAGTTGGGGGTGACCAGGCCAGCAGAGGGCGGCAGTTGGGGCCAACCAGGCCGGCAGAGGGGGGCAGTTAGGGGCAATCAGGCCAGCGGGCAGGTGAGCAGTTAGAAGCCAGCAGTCCTGGATTGTGAGAGGGATGTCTGACTGCCAGTTTAGCAGGCCTAAACTAGCAGTTGGACATCCCCCAAGGGGTCCTGGATTGGAGAGGGTGCAGGCTGGGCTGAGGGGACCCCCCCATGCACGAATTTCATGCACTGGGCCTCTAGTCAATAATAAAAAGACAACTCAATGAAAAATAGACAAAAGACTTGAAGAGAAACTTGAGAAAACAGAATTCTCTGGTCAATAAGCACAGGAGAAGATGGCCAACATTTTTAGTCATCAAGGAAATGCTAATTAAAACCACAATAAGATATTGCTTCATACCCATTAGAATGGCTAAAATTAAAAAAGATGAAAAATTCTAAATATTGGTAAGGATGTGGAGTAACTGGACTTTCATATATTGATGATGATTATGTAAAATGGTACCTCCATTTTGAAAAATTGTTTTGCAGTTTCTTATCTACATATATGAAAGGCTAATATGCAAAATGTCCCCTTGGGAGTTTGACCGGGAGAACAGGAGTTCAATCGCTCGCTATGACATGTGCTGACCACCAGGGGGTGGTGCGGAACATGGGGGGCGACCAGTGGTGGCGGGGGCAGGGCGCTGAGGGAGCAAGGGAAGGAGGAGGCCAGGAGGCAGGGAGGTGGGGAACCTAATCGGCCCTGATTGCCGGCCAGGCCTAGGAACTCTACCCGTGCACGAATTTCATGCACCGGGCCTCTGGTATAAAGATAAACATATACCTATCTTATGACCTAGAGTAATGTAGGAAGAACAATATCCCCCCTAAAGATGTCCACACCCTAATCCCTGGAACTTGTGACTATATTACATTATGTGGCAAAAAGGACTTTGCAGATAGATGTGACTCAATTAAGGATTTTTCAATTAAGAAATTATTCCAGATTACTTAGGTAAGCCCATATAATCATAAAGGTCCTTAAAAATGGGAGGAGAGGCAGAAGAGGTCAGAGTGACACAATGTGACAAAGATTGATCCACTGTTGTAGGCTCTGAAGATGGAGGGAGGGGACCATGAGCTGAGAAACATGGGCAGATTCTAGAAGCTATAAAAAGTATGGAAATGAATGCATCCTTGCTCCGGGTTGAACTGTGTCTCCCACAATATGAAGCTCTAACCCCCAGTGTGATGGTATTTGGAGACGGGGCCTTTGGGAGGTTGTTAGGGTTAGATGAGGCTATAAGAGTGGGGCCCACATGGTGGGATTAGTGTCTTTGAAAAAAAGAGACACAAGAGTGCTCTCCCCACCCCCACATCCCCTCATTATGAGCACACAGCCAGAAGGCAGCTATCTGCAAGACGAAGAAAACCTTCACCGGAGCCGGTGCGGACACGCCGACCTCAGACTTCCAGTCTCCAAAACTGTGAGAAAACAAATTTCTGTTGTTTAAGCCACCCAGTCTCTGGTATTTTGTTATGGGGCCCAAGCTTACTAAGACACCCTAGAGCCTCCGGAAAGGAAGGGAGTTCCGAGGACCCCTGATTTTAGCCCCTGTGGGACCTGTGTCAAACTTCTGACCTACAGATCTATAAAATAATATTACATTTGCCACTAAGCCCTTAGTAACTTGTTACAGCAGCAACAGAAAACTAACACACCCAGCAATTCATTTTCTAGCTATTTACCCAAGAAAAATGAAAACAAATCTATAAGATTCATTGTATATGTTTTTTTTATTGTTAAAAATATTTTTTTTACATTTCTTTATTGATTACGGTGTTACATATGTGTCCTTATTCCCCCATTACCCTCCTACCCCCCCTCATGCCCTCACCCCCCTGTTGTCTATGTCCATTGGTTAGGCTTATATGCATGCATACAAGTCCTTTGGTTGATCTCTCCCCCGTACCCCTCCCCTCCCCTACCTTCCCTCTGAGGTTTAATGGTCTGATCGATGTTTCTCTGTCTCTGGATCTATTTTTGTTCACCAGTTTATGTTGTTCATTATATTCCACAAATGAGTGAGATCACGTGATATTTATCTTTCTCTGCCTGGCTTATTCCACTTAGCATAATGCTCTCCAGTTCCATCCATGCTGTTGCAAATGGTAAGAACTCCTTTTTTACCGCAGCGTAGTATTCCATTGTGTAGATGTACCACAGTTTTTGAATCCACTCATCTGCTTTTTTATTGAGTTCAGAGAAGAAGAAGAGGGAGACAAAGATAGAAACATCAACGATAAGAGAGAACCATGCGTTAGGATCAACCCGGGTATGTGCCCTGGCCAGGAATCCAACCATGACCTCCTGGTTCATAGGCCAACACTCAACCACTGAGCCATGCCAGCTGGGCTTGTTGTGTGTTTGTAGCAGCTTTATTCACAATAGTAAACACTAAAAAGACCTCAAATGTCCATCATTAGGAAATGAATAAATAAATTGTGGCATGTTTGTACAATAGAACACTATTAAACATTTAAGAAAGAATGTCAAAACGACAATGAGGTACCATCTCACACCTGTCAGAATGGCTATCATCAACAAACAACAAGTGCTGGTGAGGATGTGGAGAAAAAGGAACCCTCATGCACTGCTGATGGGAATGCAGACTGGTGCAGCCACTGTGGAGAACAGTATGGAGCTTCCTCAAAAAATTAAAAATGGAACTCCCATTTGACCCAGTAACCCCACTTCTAGAAATATATCCCAAGAAACCAGAAACACCAATAAGAAAGGATATATGCACCCCTATGTTCTTAGCAGCACAATTTACAATAGCTAAGGTTTGGAAACAGCCTAAGTGCCCATCAGCAGATGAGTGAATTAAAAAACTGTGACACATCTACACAATGGGATACTATGCTGCTATAAAAAAGAAGGAATTCTTACCATTTGCAACAGCATGGAAGGACCTGGAGAGCATTATGCTAAGCGAAATAAGCCAGTCAGAGAAAGATAACTATCACACGATCTCACTCATTTGTAGAATATAATGAACAACATAAACTGATGAACGAAAATAGATCCACAGACATAGAAGCATCAAACAGACCGTCCAACTCTAGAGAGAAGGCGGGGTGGGGCAGGGGGTGGGGCGGGAAAGAGATCAACCAAAGGACTTGTATGCATGCATATAAGCATAACCAATGGACACAGACAGTAGCGGGGTGAGGGCCTGTGCTGGGGGGTGGGAGCGGGCGGGGAGAAGTCAATGGGGGGAATAAGGAGATATATGTCATACTGTAAACAATAAAGAATTTAAATAAATAAAAAGAGAAAGAATGAACTATGGATAGATGCAGCAACATGCATGAATCTCAAAAACATTCTGTTGAGTGACAGAAACCAGACACAAATGAATACATGATGTATGATTCCATTGGCGCTCAGGAAGGGGCAGAGTAATTTACGTTGATAGAAATCAAAATGGTCATTGCCCATAGGGGTTGGGCACCAGGGAATTTTCTGGGGTGATGGATATAGTCTACATTTAAATTAGTGTGTTGGTTACATAGGAGTAAAAATTCATCAAAACCTTTTGTTTTACACTTGAGATCTTTGCATTTCACTGTACGTAAGTTTTCCTGAATTAAAAAAAAAAAAAAAAAGGAAAAACCAATAGTGTGTGTGGCGATATCTCAGTCTCTGGCATACCTTTTATGTATCCTATATTTTTTCGCATAACATAAAAAACTCCTTTGTTCAATAATGTTTGCTGCTGTGATTGATGAATCTAAAAATCCCACTGTCTTAATACAAAAATATTTCTTATTCACCTGAAGTCCAAAATGGATGCTCATGATCTCAGGCAGTCCTCCAAGTGGTGATATAAGAGTCTGTCTTGGCCTCCACACCTCCATAGCATGCTTCCAAAGATGTGTGCATCTGTCTGCATCAAGCCAGCCAGCAGCAGGGTGAAAGCTTGGAGACTGTGCATGAGAGGCTTCAATGGGCCACGCCTGGCCGGGGCATGACTTCCGCTCTCACTCTGCTGGCTTGAATGTAGTCGCATAGACACACATGACTGAAAGGCAGGCTGGTAATTGTAGTCTAGACAAGAGCCATCAGAGAAGATGAAAAAGATTTGTAAGTTAGCAGTTGCTGTCACACCGTATTAAAATCTCATACTAGCTAACATGTGTTAATTATATACTATTCATGAGCAACTGTTTAAGAGCTTTACAATCTTCAAAAATTCTTTGAGATACATACTAGTTTAATCCCTGTTTTACAAGCGAGGAAACAGAGGCATAAAGAGATTGAGTTATCCAAGTCATTCAGCTCATAAGAGGAGGAGCTTGGATTTGAACTCAGGCAGCCTAAGGCCAGAGCAGGTGACCATAACCAGTACTTTATGATGCATCCATTTAAAGATTGTATAAAAATTTTAGATGAGTCAAATTTTACTTAACCATCTTTATATTGTTAGAGATTTAGGTTATATATTAACTAGGGCTACGAATAATGCATTGCTGAACGTCTTCAAGTTCCCTCTTCCCATATTATGGATTGACTCTTTAGAATTCTTTTTTATTTTTTAAAGTTTGCTAAATTAGGCAGACAAGACTCTGCTTCCTCTCTGAATTATGTACTGCATACAAATGACCTCATTATTGACAAGACATTCATCATGGGATGTTAAATGTTTTGGTTCAGCTCTCTCAATTTGCAAATTGTCCTCTACAGAATATTAATCTGCTTTTGGTTGATATTTGGCCCTGAAGATACTTGAGTAGACAGATAGTTTCCCACTTTACACAACAGAGTTATGAATTTTTCATTGGGAAAGATCTCATAGCCTAGCTGGTCTAATTCTTTAGCTGATGAAGAAGGATAGTTCTAAAAATGTCAGGACAAAAATAGAAATTTTAGAAATTGAATCACATTATTTTACTTGATAGAGGAGCTTGCTTTCAAAGAGAGTCCATGAGAAATGCTGCAGCAAGCAAAAATTTAGCTTGTGAACAATTAACAGCTGTTACAGTCCAGATGCAGAAAGGGACCAAACTTTGAACTGACAAACTGGACCTCAGCTGTGGAAGTGACTTGGCTGTTACAAGATAGTTAACATATTCCCAGTCCTAGCGTGCACAAACACCTTGCTCAGCACTTTACATTCTTTGTTTCATGTAGTCCTTGCAGCAAACCTATGGGGTATATATTGTTAATATCCATGTTGTACAAATGAGGAAATGGAAGCCTGCAGAGGTTAGAGGCTGATGCATTACTTTTAAAAGCAGAAAACCATCCCCACTATAGCTCATGGAACCTCATTAAAACAATATCTTTTTATTATTATTATTTTTTAAATATATACTTTTATTAATTTCAGAGAGGAAGGGAGAGGGAGAGAGAGATAGAAACGTCAATGATGAGAGAGAATCATTGATCAGTTGCCTCCTGCATGCTCCCTACTGGAGATAGAGCCCACAACCCAGGGATGAATGGAATCAAACCCAGGACCATTCAGTCCACAGGCCAACGCTCTATCCACTGAGCCAAACCAGCTAGGGCAAAACAATATCTTTTTAAATTCTTTGTTTGTCAGTCAGGGTGGACTAGGAATTCCACTCAGAAGATTATTCCCAAACCCTAAAATTCTCTTAGTTTCTCAGGAAAAAAATAAAAAAGGAATAGGATAAAAAGTTAACTAGAATGGTAAAAATCTAAGCTTTCTTGAACTCAGAGTGGGAGGAACAGGTTACTAGTACTGATTGATTGGATGGTGACCTTTCAGGAAAGGCTGACCCACCAGGAAGTCTATTGTAGTTTCCATTCTCTGTCACTTGCTCTTTCTGTGTCAAAGCCCTCCTACCAGGTGTCTGCGGGCGGGGGGGGGGGGGGGATCCCTCCCTCCTTTCTTTTCTCCTTCACCTTCTCCCACAGCCTCTTCCCAGCTTCTTTCAGGCCCAGCCTCCCCTGCCAGTCTCAGTCCTTCCCTGTCATTCAAGCCACAACCCTGGGGAATCTTCCTGAACTTTTCAGAAGGTAGAGGCTGGCTTCCATTAGCCTCCATCTGTTAAAATGCGAAATTCCTTCCCAGACGCCAACCCTTATCCCAAAGCTCCCTCTCCTTGGAACACAGGTGTGTCCCAGGGGTTGTCTGTTCCCCTGATGACTGTCCTACAGTCTGAGGTACCCCCGGAGGCTGAGCTGTCGCTCACAGGGGGCCGTGGGGGAGGCAGGCTGCAGGGATAAGGAGCAATGGGTCCTTCCTGGTGCCCCTGTGGGCACTGTGTGGAGCTGAGGACAGCCAGGCACTGGATGAGAGCTTGGCTTGGCTTGCGGATAATCTCCTGTATCCCAGGCCCCATGGCCTCTGGTGTCCTCACCTGGACTGTGGCAGCTTCCTCTGGGACAGGAGGAGATTCCAGGGAGAACGGGCTCAGGGGGGGTTGGACAGTGGGGTGGGGACTGTGTGGAAGGAGCCTCGGTGCCAGCCACCTGAGTCCAAGCCCGTGCAGCCCAGCCAAGACCGCGGGGACATGAGGTCTCGGGTTGGCACTGGCTGGGGCGCTGGGAGGCCCCCAGGAGGAGTCACACAGGCTGACTTCCTCGGGAAGCTCACCGTCTCCTTAGGAAGGAAAGGCATACACCTGCAGGCTTGCTCACGCACACCGAGCTCACACACACGCAACGCAAATGATGTGAAGACACCCGAGCACAGTGAAGAGCGGACCGGCTCCAGTGCGGCAGAGACTGGACTCCGCGACAGTGGACTGGTGCCGGGTCTGCCGGCCCCAACAGCCTTGTGGTCTCACCAGACCCAGCTCACAAGGGGCAGTCTGGCAGCATGGGCACTTGGCCCCTGTGGGAGTCTGTAGTTTGGTTGGTGTGGCATAGATCTCTGCTGCGTGTGGTATGGCCTTGGTGGAGAATCCCAGGGGTCTCCTTGTGATTCTCCCATGGGAACGTGTCACCAACCCCACAAGACAACTTTCCCATCACTGACATCTTCAGCACGATGGCAGCGGGTTATGAGGCTCAGGTGACAGAGCTGCTTGCATCTCAGGGAACATGGGGCCACTTGGAGACATTGGGGTGGGGCAACTTGAGTGGGGGTTTCCCCTACCTTCTCAGCTGAAGCTCTGCAGACTAAACATGTTCGTAGAAAGAAAAGAAGTTGCTTTTTGCTGTATTATCTTGTTGGATCCTTTTATATACCTATCTCCCAACTAACTGTGAGTTCCTTTAAGGCAAGATTAGAATCCCAGCCACTATATGTGATCCTGGGCAAGTCACCTCACTTCTCTGAGCCTCAGCATCCCCTCTAAAAATGGGGGGTAGCCCTGACCAGTTTGGCTCAGTGGACAGAGCGTCGGCCTGCAGACTGAAGGGTCCCAGGTTCGATTCTGGTCAAGGGCATGTACCTTGGTTGTGGGCACATCCCCAGTAGGGGGTGTGCAGGAGGAAGTTGATTGATGTTTCTAACTCTCTACCCCTCTCCCTTCCTCTCTGTAAAAAAAAAAATCAATCCTATCTAATAATAGACAAATATGCAAATTGACCATACCTCCAACACACCCACAAGCCACGCCCACCATCCAATCAGAACGAGTATGCAAATTAACCCAAACCAAGATGGCTACAGCCACAGAGAGCAAGGTTTCCTAGGTAACAGAGGAAGCCAAGCTTTCCACCTGCCCTTGCCAGGCCTAAGCCTCCACTCAAGCTACAAAGTTTCAATTATAGAAGGTAAACAAATTCAAACAAATGGCAGCAGAATGGAGCTTGAGAGAGCAGGCCAGGGTTGCCGGCGGAAACAGGGGAAGCAAAGCTTTCCGCACACCCTGGCGGGGCCCACCCGCTTAAGGCAACAAAGTTTCAATTATAACCCCAACACAAATGGCTGCTGGCCTCGGAGGGAGCCCCAGGCTTGGCTCCGCTCCAGGCTACAAAGTTTCAATTGTAGAAGGAAAATAAATTCCAGATACCAGGGCCTCCACTTGGGTAGCCAGGGGGCGTGCCCGGCCTGCAAACCGCCACAGGCCCCTCGCTCAGGCCGCCCCACACCCCAAGGGAACCCCCACCTGATCCGGGACGCCCTTCAGGGCAAACCAGCTGGCCCCCACCCCTGTACCAGGCCTCTACCCTATCTAATAAAAGAGTAATATGCAGATTGATCATCACTGCAACACACAATATAGCTGCCCCCATGTGGTCAAATATCCTGCCCCCATGTGGACACAAGATGGCCACCACAAGATGGCCAGCAGGAGAGGGCAGCTGGGAGGCACCCGGCCTGCAAGGGAGGGCAGTTGAGAGGGACCAAGCCTGCAAGGGAGGGCAGTTGGAGGTGATCAACCCTGCAGGAGAGGGCAGTTAGGGGTAAACAGGCCGGCAGAGGAGGGAAGTTGGGGGCAAATAGGCTGGCAGCAGAGTGGTTAGGGGGTGATCAGGCTGGCAGGCAGAAGCGGTTAGGGGCAATCAGGAAGGGAGGCAGGCAAGCGGTTGGGAGCCAGCAGTCCTGGATTGTGATAGGGATGTCCGACTGCCCGGTGGGATCGGGCCTAAACGGGCAGTCGGACATCCCTCCAGGAGTCCCAGATTGGAGAGGGTACAGGCTGGGCTGAGGGACAACCCCCCTCCGTGCACGAATTTCGTGCACCGGGCCTCTAGTAAAATATATTAAAAAAAAAATAAAAACGGGGGGTAATGTTGGAGCCCAGGGCCCAGAGGTGCTGTGAGCACTGAGAGAGAGAAAGCTCACAGGACCTGGCACCGTGTCTGCACAAAGTCTGTTCTCCTTAAGGGCTGGCTATCATTCTCCTTCCCCGTGGCCCTCTGACAAAAGATTCCCCACGCCAGGCCCAGCACTCAGTAAATCTGTGCTAATGTGTTAGTGGGTGTTGATGAGTTCATGTAACCCTTGGGTCACATGTGGTTAGCATGTGTGCATTTTAATAGGCTCTTTTACAGTGACTCTAATGATGTGTGGATTGTCTGGGGGCTCTGGGGTTGTTCTCTCAAGTTGTAAACTCACCACCGCTCTATTCCACCCTCCTGGGAGTCTAGCCACCTCCTCTGCAGCCCGGCATCTCTGCAACCCCCTCCTCACAGGCACTCGACGCCAAGGACTGCAGGGCGTATGTGGTTTGTGTCCATGGGCATGTGTGCTGTTTGTATGCATGTGTGTTGCCTCTGTGTTGTATGAATGTGTGTGTCCTCTGTAGTTAAGTTCCCAGAAGCAGTAAAAAGCTGACCCTGCCGGGGTGCAACTTCCTCACTCACCTCCGAGGGCTCCGAGCCCCTCCCAGCTCCCCCAAACTGGAGTGTTGCAGCATATGTGATCCTTGGTCTTTGTATTTCAGAATTTCAACCAGGACTTTGGCTAAACGGTGCTCCAAACAATGGTCCTTCTTAGCTAACTGAATGGAATAAAGCAGTGCTGAGATAGTGTTGTCTGGGCAATACTGCAGTGCCCTCTAGTGGCTATTTCCGGAACTTTTCAGTGTTTGCAGTTATGTTTGTCTTTGCGCCCAAGAGCTCAGAAGTTTTTCCTGGGAATCCAGCCAGGCTTGGCCTCGGTTGCTGTTGGTCATTCCTCTGCCCCGCAGAGAGCACAGCTCAGTAGGAAGTGGGGGTGAGGCTGGGGTCAGGCTGGGGAAGGAGTTGATTTGAGGAGACCAGATCTGAGCCTGCACAGCCCAGGAGACAAGGTAGCAGGAGATAGTCAGACCTCTCATTTTCTCTGCATCCCTCTCTTCTTTTTTTCTCAGGAAATGATTTGGCACATGGCTTGATTCTCTTAATGAAAACAAGGATACCTAAAACAAGATGACACATAAAAGTCAAGATTCTCAGACCAGGCACATGCACGCACACCCACATCTAATCCATCAGCAAGTCTTGGACCCAGCAAGTTCTGGACCCAAAACATATCTCAAATCTATCCTCACTTGCCAGACCATTGCCTAAGCCACCATCATCTCCTGGATGAATTATCCCAAAAGCCTCCCAGTCCACCCTCTGGATTCTACTCTCACTTTCCTATAATCCAGACTACACGCACAGTAGTAAAATGTTCTTTCAAAATAATAAACAGATCCCATTGCCCCCCCCCCATTTAATAATGCTTTATTTGTCCTCCATTTCACTTGAAATAAAGTCCAAACTCCTTCCTGCATCCTACAAGGCCCCGTGTGTGGAATGAAGGAAGGCCGCCACTCCGAAGGGTGGAACCAGGACCAAATGATAGAGTTGTAGAGCATGAGAGAGAGTCCCCTCCCGAGGAAGAGAAAAATTTTCTAGTCATCAAAGCTGCCCAGATGGTCTGCTCAGTGCGGGGTACGGTCCTGCCATGGAGAGTGCAGAGCTGCCGCTGAGTGGTTGGCTGCAGACTGGAGGAGGTGACCCCCCTTGCCTTCCTGCACCAGAATTCTGTATCTGTCCGCATGAGAAATGTGGGAGGAAGTCCCCACTTCATTCGTGGTGGAGAGACACACAGATAGAATCTGAGTGGGTGCAGTAGCTCTTTCGGAAGTGCCAGCCGCTGCCTCTTTGGGAACTCTTCTTCCAGGGAGGAGCCAGTACCTGGGGGGCAGCCCTTTCTGTCGACACCTCCAGTGTGGGGAAGGCCAAGTCCGCCTCCTCCCTGAAACGTCCTCCTCTCTGGCTCAGTTCTTCTGTCTTGCGGGGTACCCTCTTCTGAAAGCCTGCCAGAGACTGTGCTGCAGGTCGGGGTCATTGAGATGGAAGGTGCAAACTCTGCTGTTAGGAAGGTCTTGGGTGAGGGGGAGCTGGGCTGGCTGGCAGTTCCAGCACCACAAGGACACTTGGACCGGGAGTGGGGGGTGGTGAGTGTGAGGGGCAGAGCTCACAGGAACTGGACCCAGGGAGCCCTGTGGTCATGGTGTCCCGAGAGTCCCAGGGCGGGGCCAAGGCTTTGTTGGTTTTGAAAGATCCCCAGGTGGTTCTAAGGTGACGACGGTTGTGGAACCCTGGCTTAGTTGGGAAAAGCGTTGCCTTTGAGACATCTGGATTAGAATCCCAGTTTTGTCATTTGACGCTGGTGTGACTGTGGCATCTATCCCTCTAGTCCTGTGAATGAGCAGGGGGAGGAACAGGGAGGAGGGAGGGAGACAAGGAGAGATTTGTTGAGCAGTGTACCTGGCCAGGGTGTCTTCGCCAATGGCCACATTACACAGGCCCAGCTGTACCCTAGGCCATGGGTACAGGCAAGGGTCCCCACTCAGTCCAGTTCCCATTTCTGAAGCACTTGCTGCCAGGAAGAGCCAAGATGGCGTCTTTATGTAGGGAACACAGTAAATCCTTAAAAAACATTATGAAAAGATTTTCCCAGCCACCCTATGTGGTGGGTACTTCAGGATCCCACTACAGAAAAGGAAATGGGTACGTTGAGAGGTTGGAAATTGTGTCTAAGGAAACTGAAGTTAGGTACTGGGCTGGCATTGGAATGCAGCCCTGTCTCAGTCAAAAGCCTAGAATGAGTCTTGCTTACCCACCATCCAGATTAAGAAGTGAAATATTATACGGTTGAAGTCTCTGAATTCCCCTCCTGATCCTCTCGATCCCCTCATCTCTCTCCCCTCCAGCCGCTGTCCTGAATTTGGTGCTTATCATATTCATGCATGTTTATATACCTTTACCACATATGCAAAGATCTATAAACAGTGCATAGTATCTGACTGCACATTTAGAGCCTCTTATAGACAGTGTCAGGGAAAAGAAATCCTTCTGCAACTTTGCCTCTCAAAATTGTTTTTGACATTTATCCATGTTGACACAGATCTCCAATTTATGCATGATCACTTTTTATTTTTTATTTATTTTTATTGGGATATAATTGACATGCAACACGGTATTAGTTTTATGTGTACAACATAATGCTTTGATATATATATATACACACATTGTGAAATGATTACAGTTTACTTAACACCCATCACCACACACAGTTACAAATCTTGTGATGAGAACTTTTAAGATATACTCTCTTAGCAACTTTCAAATATACTATATAGTATTGCTAGCTGTAGCCATCATACTGTACATTACACCTCCAGGATTATTTATCTTATAATTAGAAGTTTGTATCTTTTGATCGCCTTCACCCATTTCATTCACCCTTCTCCTCCCCGCCCCCCCCCCCCCCAACTCTCTCCCCCCTTTGTTTTCTGATACCAACCAATTTGTTCTCTGGATCTATGAATTCAGGTGTGTTTTTTCCCCCTTAGAGTCCACATGTGAGTTAGATTATATGGTATTTGTCTTTGTCTGTCTGACTTATTTCGCTTAGCATCATGCCTTTAAGATCCATCCATGTTGTTGCAAATGGCTGGGATCTGTGGTGGGAGAAGAAGGCCTCCCGCTCAGCAGCGTGCTCCTGTAACAAAGGTATCCGGTTAACAGCTTGTGGATAGCCTTAGAAGTAAGTCCACAAAGAATTTCCAACTCAGCCGCCTAGCCTTTTACTTTAAAGAGTAGACCCATTGAGGATCACCCCTACCAGTGGCGTTTCAATACCCTCTGGGGGTCACCACCTCCATGCAGCCTTTTTTATGGCTAAATAATATTCAGTTGTATATACGTGCCATATTTTCTTTATTCGTTCATTTGTTGATGGACATTTAGGTTATTCCCATGTCTTGGCTATTGTAAAAAAAAATGCTGCCATGAACATGAGGGTGTAGATACCATTTTGAGATAGTGATTAAGTTTCCTTCAGAGACATATCCAGCATTGGAATTGCTGGGTCATATGGCAGTTCTATTTTTTTTTTTAATTTTTAAGTATATTTTTATTGATTTCAGAGAGGAAGGGAGAGGAAGAGAGAGATAGAAACATCAATGATGAGAAAGAATCATTGATCGGCTGCCTCCTGCATGCCCCACACTGGGGATCGAGCCTGCAATCTGGGCATGTGCCTTGACAGGGAATTGAACCATGACCTCCTGGTTTAGAGGTCAATGCTCAACCACTGAGCCACGATGACCAGGCTGGCAGTTCTATTTTTAATTATTTCAGGAACCTTCACGCTGTTTTCCATATGGTTGCACCAATTTACATTCCCACCAACAGTGCACAAGGGTTCCCTTTCGCCACATCCTCGCCAACACCTGTTACCGCTTGTCTTTTTGACGATGGCCATTCTAACAGGTGTGAAGTGGTAACTCATTGCGGTTTGATTTGCATTTCCCTGATGATTTGTGATGTTAAGTGTTTTTTTCCATGTACCTGTTAGCCATCTGTGAGTCTTTTTAAAAAAAAAACATATTTTATTGATTTTTTACAGAGAGGAAGGGAGAGGGATAGAGAGCTAGAAACATCGATGAGAGAGAAACATCGATCAGCTGCCTCCTGCACACCTCCTACTGGGGATGCGCCCGCAACCAAGGCACACACCCTTGACCGGAACCGAACCCGGGACCCCTCAGTCCACAGGCCAACGCTCCATCCACTGAGCCAAACTGGTTAGGGCATCTGTGAGTCTTCCTTGGAAAAACGTCTATTCTGATTCTCTGCCTATTTTTTAATGGGATTGTTTGATTTTATCATCACTTTTTGAAACCCATGACTCTGTTGATGGACCTCTAGGTTGTTATCATGTACTTTTTTAGACAACGTTGCTACACACACTTTTGTTCAGGTAACCTTTTGCACACACATAAGCGTTTCACAAGGGTGTACACCCGGGAGTGGAATTCCTGGGCTGAGGGCATTGGGCTCTTTACATTTATTTTGCATTTCCCCTTGTGTCAGCAGCATGCCAGAGTTTCTGTTGCTTTATGTCCTCACCCACACTAGGATTGCCAGATCTCACACGTACAAGCCTACCTTCTTATTCTGTGCTTAATAGTCTTTTGTGGTAAAAAAAAAAAAAAATCAATGGAAGAATAGTTACACAAGGAATGCATCCAGATTACGTTCTTGGCTATGTAATCCTCAGAGAAGTCTGGATGGAGGACGCTAAGGCAAGCTGTGCCATTGTTAATTCAGAACATTCTGCTATGAAACATGGAGTGAGAGACATGAAGCACACTAGGACCTGGACCAGCTTGTGGGTGATCTCCTCCAACAATCTGTTTCAAGGCATCGTCCTTTTGTCGTGACCTTTTGTTTGGGGGAATACATAGGGAGCCCAAACGACTAGGTTTTCCTGAGGTGGCTGCAGTCCATGCCAGTTGTCCCAGAAAAACTTCTAATCGCACCTCCTTGGACTCTTCAAAGTGTTCAGGTTTGAAAGATGCATTCTAGGGTCCTGCAAAAGATAAAAGTGGCAATTCAGGTCCATTTCCTATCCAGAGTATTTGGACTTCTAATATTCTGCTGTGGTCAGTGTGGATATGATTTAAGGCCAGAGAGCAAATCATAGGGGAAGAGCTACAATGATTGCTACAACAAGGAGATGTAGGATGGAAGTAGGAGAGCCTGGGATCTTTTCAGAGAGGGAGCTGACCACAGCTCAGCAGCTCTGTTGCCTGTGCTCTCACTGTGGAGTTGGGGCCGTGCTCCTTGCTCACTGCCCCTGGGAGAGCCAGCTCCAGGGGCAGGTGGTGCCGGGAAGCCTGGCAGGTGTTCCCCCTCCCAGTCTCCTCAAGATCAGAATCCGTTCCAGGCCACCAGACAGTGCTCCCTGCCAGCCCTTTCACGAAAACAGTTCCTGGATGTGCTTCGTGAGTTGTGGCCAAGCTCTTGTGACAACACCTCCTGGAACAACAAAGGGATCCTTTGTGGGCAGCCGGCTCCAGTTAACAGCTTGTGGATGGCTGGACTCTCTGGCACTTTCTCCTTTAGACGGCACCCCATCCCCCGACTCCCATCTATTCAGTTGAAGACAGTCTGGGATCCCACATAGATAATTGGGCCATTTGATCAACCTGAAGAGGTAGGTCAGGGCGGCCTTCCAACAAGAAAACTTCCGGAGGAAATGGAGGACACAATGGGAGACCTGTGGTGGGAGGTCCCTCGGCGGTTCCCTTCCAGCATCGTGCCACCTCCTGAGTGAAGGCTCCAGCTCAGCAGCGTGCTCCTGGAACAAAGGCGTTGCCTTAGAAGTAAGTCCACAAAGGATTTCCAACTCGCAGCCTAGCCTTTTACTTTAAAGAGTAGACCCATTGAGGATCACTCCCACCAGTGGCGTTTCAACACCCCTCTGGGGGTCACCACCTCCGTGCAGGCTTTGTTGAGCTGCGACCCACCCCGGCCCAAAGAACAGTGACCTCTTGCTTTTGTGCTTCCTTCATTATCCACTGTGTGTGTGTATACACACACATACATATGCCTGTCACAGCACAATGACTCCCTCAAAGACAATGGCAGTGTCTTACCTTATTTCATGCACTAGGAGCTCAACAAAAGTGTAAGTTAAGAAATGAATCTGCTCATCACCTAGAGGGAGTTAGTCACAGAAGCAAACTGGATAGAGGAACCCAAATGAGATCTCAAGTCTCTTGTTGCCTTCTGCTTTCTTCTCGGTCTCATTTTCTGTCATGCAGATGGACTGTCCTGATATTCGAGGAGGCTGGCCACCAGGAAGCCCCAAGTCACAGCATTACAGCTCTGGGAAATGAAGGCAGCTGCATGGTCTCCCCCTAGGCTCATGGTCATCCCAGGGGCCATAGTGTGGGGTCCACTGACTGAAGGGTTCACTGGAATCATATGACTGGACTGGGAAAATGGGGGGATTGTGGCGATCCTGAAGAGACAAGAATAATAGACATTTAGAGCAATAGCATTGGAGCTTGGGGAATTCCTGGGAAGACAGATTCAGAGCTGGAGCCCAGGACTGATCCTGTCGGAGGGATGACTCTGGCACCTGTAATAACCACAGGCCAAGGGGGTGGGGTTTTAGTGCCAAACCTCTGTAAGAACAGCAAGTGGTTATATCTGCAGACTCTGAACATCATCAACAGTAAGCAGATGTTGGAGAACCTACTAAGTGCCAGACACTGTGCAGGCCCACGGGGAGAGGTGGTCACCAGTCAGCAATCCTTGCCTTCATGTGACTTGCCGTCCACTGGACACCCATGCTCCACTGAATGGACCCCAGTGAGCCTCACTTCCTGGCAGACTTGGCTTCCAGGATGACTGGGGTGGGCAGTCATCATTCTGAGAGCTGTTCATCATGGCAACAGGGCTATGATGTGGATTTTTAGGATTTAGGATCAAAAACAGGCCCTAACTTGAGAGAGAGAGAGAGAGAGAGGATGAAAGAGAGAGAAAAGGAAGAGGAAGAAGAAGAAGAAGAAGAAGAAGAAGAAGAAGAAGAAGAAGAAGAAGAAGAAGAAGAAGAAGAAGGACAGCCAGGCATTGGGGTGGGTTGGGACAGGACCAGGACTTGCTGTGGTCTGGACCCCGTCTAGAGGGTGCTGCTCCTCTGGCTCAGCACGAGCTGCCTTCAGTCCCTGGGCTGTCTCTTCAGTCCAGCTCCTGGGGGAAGGCTCTGATTGGCCTGACCTGGGCCAATGCCCACCCCTGTGATCGGGAGCAGGTTCTGTGATTGGCAACCCCACCATGTGGAGTTGCGGAGAGGCGGGTCACCCATAGGAAGGATGAAAGGGAGGGAAGTATGTTGAGTGTGACAGAAACAGCAGCGTGTTGTTTTATCTCCATTTTCTATTACCCAGGTGTTGTTTATCTCAGTTCTCCAGGTGAGGAAACTGAAGCTTAGAGAGGTTATATGGCTTGCTCAAGGTGACATTGATGTTGTGTGACAGGACTTGAGCCCAACCTGCTTGATGCAGAGTCCACACTCTTCATCTCTATACCAAGGGCAGGTGGCTGGCAGGGGCACCTCACTCAATCACAAATGGTAATTTAACAGAATAACATAGTGGTTAAGAGTTCAGGGACCAGTAAAAAGGTAATTGCAATCCAGCAGGCAGGACAGGGAGGACTAACTTATACTGAGGCAGCAGCTAAGATGTACAGGAGGATGCGAATGACTAGAGAGCATGAAAAGAAAGGTTCGGTAACTGAAATCTGTCACGAGTGATAGCCAACAGGACGCATGAAGGAAGGACAGGATGCAGACCCTCAGGTTTCTGGTGTGGGCACCTGGTGGATGGAAGTCCTTCAATGAGATACAGAATTCGAAGGAGGAAGTGGTGGGGTTGGGGGTGGTAGGAAGATGGCTATAATTTTGGACATCTTGGATTTGGAGCTGCCTGAAGTACACCCAAACAGAAACATCCAGGAGCCAGTGGATAGATGGGGTCAGGAGCATGGGAAAGAGTCATGGGTGTAGCTGGTCCCTCCCCCGCCCCCAGGGGCACTGACAAAGGCCTGAGGGTTCAGCCTGGGGAGTACAACATTTCAGGGCAGTTCAGAGCACTTTTGGGGTTCTGCAATTTTGTGAGAAAATATCAGGAAGAGTATCTCATTCATTACTGTGCCTCTTCCTGCTCTGCCCCTTCCCTGCCTGCCTTACCTGGGTAGGTCACTCTCCCCAGCCTGCCTTACCTGGGTAGGTCAGTCTCCCCAGCCTGCCTTACCTGGGTAGGTCAGTCTCCCCAGCCTGCCTTACCTGGGTAGGTCAGTCTCCCCAGCCTGCCTTACCTGGGTAGGTCAGTCTCCCAGGCTGCCTTACCTGGGTAGGTCAGTCTCCCCAGCCTGCCTTACCTGGGTAGGTCAGTCTCCCCAGCCTGCCTTACCTGGGTAGGTCAGTCTCCCCAGCCTGCCTTACCTGGGTAGATAAGCCTCCCAGGCTGCCTTACCTGGGTAGGTCACTCTCCCCAGCCTGCCTTACCTGGGTAGGTCAGTCTCCCAGGCTGCCTTACCTGGGTAGGTCAGTCTCCCAGGCTGCCTTACCTAGGTAGGTCAGTCTCCCAGGCTGCCTTACCTGGGTAGGTCAGTCTCCCAGCCTCCCTTACCTGGGTAGGTCACTCTCCCCAGCCTGCCTTACCTGGGTAGGTCAGTCTCCCAGGCTGCCTTACCTGGGTAGGTCAGTCTCCCAGGCTGCCTTACCTAGGTAGGTCAGTCTCCCAGGCTGCCTTACCTAGGTAGGTCAGTCTCCCAGCCTGCCTTACCTGGGTAGGTCAGTCTCCCAGGCTGCCTTACCTGGGTAGGTCAGTCTCCCAGGCTGCCTTACCTGGGTAGGTAAGTCTTAACATTTCAGTGTACATGGCATATCCTGAGTAGAGCCTTGCCAGGTTTCCTGAACCTGCTTTATAACATTGCACACTTCTGCACAGCACTCATGCCATTTGAATAATTTAATCTCATCAGTAATGCTTTCCCCTACTAGACCAGAAGCTCCATGAAGGCACAGACCATACCTATCTTGCTCTTGTATCCCAGTGGGATGTGGAGAACATCCCCCTCCAGGCCTTTTCCTTGATCCCCCAAACCCGCCAACTTCCAAGGATGCTGATTTACTTGGCCAGTTTCCGAGGCACAATAGGGACAGGATCACAGCATGTTCCAACCCACCTACATTCCTGTGGCCCTTCACCTGTGCCTCTGGCTCAGTGACACAACCTGGGCTTTCCTGGGGCCAGCATCTTCTCCTCTCCTGTTTCTCCCAGTACCAGAGCACTTGGAAGGGCTCCTCCTTTGAGGGAATGGAGACTCAGATGAAGTGAATTGCTGACGGTCACAAAGCTAAGGAGAGGTGGGGTCAGGTTTCTAACCCAGGTCGGCCTGGCTCTGAAGCCCTTATTTCTTTCACTCCTTCCAGCTGGGAGCAGGGGGGTGCGGCGAGGACTCTGAGTAGCAGTAGGGACCCAGACAGGTCTGACAAGATGCATTCTGAAAAGGAAAACGCAGTTAGGCCTGACCCCAGAGGGTAGCTTCAGAAATCAGGGAGAAGAAAATGCCTCTCTTGTACTATGCCAGCTGGAACACTGGGGCAGATCAGGTGCCACGTCTGGCTGGGCTGGGAAAGAAGCCCAGGAAGAAATTGGCCAGAGCCAGTACCTGGGCAGACGCTGGGAACAGGGACAGCGAGGAGGAGGGGCGGGGCATCCCAATGAACCTTTCCCACCTGAGACCTGCAGCAAGGCCTGGCAAAGGCCGTCAGGTCTGCGGAGGGAAGGAGAGCAGGTCCCATGGACCCTGGCGGTCTGGAGTAGGGAAACTTCCACATCAGGTGGGGATGGGGGAGGGAGGAGGGGAAGTGCGAGACTAAAAGGCGTTTTAAGTGTATATATAGAGAGATTTCAGAAAGGAAGGGAGAGGGAGAGAGAGAGACAAACATCAATGTTGAAAGAGAATCACCAATGGGCCACCTCCCACACACCCCCTACTGCGGATCAAGCCTGCGACCTGACCAGGAATCGAACCTGACCTCCTGGTTCATATGTCGATGCTCAGCCACTGAGCCACACCAGCCGGGCTAAAAGGCATTGTTTTAAAAAGCAAATGTGACTGACTTTTCCTCTGCTTGAAACCTTAAAACCCAAATGAGGCTTCCTGTGTCCGTAGGGCTGGATTCCAAACTCCTTAACTGGGCTGGTGGAGCCCTCTGCAATACGGCCCTGTTGATCTTGCCAGTGACTCCTAAATTGTCCCCCCAGTGCAGACTTTATGATCTGGTGGTTCTCCCCACTGACCCCCAACTTTAGACCCACCTGGGGAGCTTTTAAAATACATCAGTGCCCAGGTTCCTAAAACTGGACAACCAATGGGGTCCAGGCAGCCTGTCACTATTTGAGCCAATTAAGCAGAGACAGGGTTGAATCATATATGAGTGCTTATTCCAATAATGCTGGCAATACGGGAGAGCAGCAGGTCATCCACAAAAATCTGCTCTGCCCCTCCCCACTAGCCCGCTGTTTATGTTGGGTAGAGGGACAAAGAGTACATGGAAAAGTAATTATTACAGGCATGGGAAAAGTAGGCAAGGTATAATGGTTATAGGTTATAGGCAATGTGGGTTGGGGGGGAGGGGGGTTGCAGAGGGCGGGTGCCCTGGGGCACCTCCAGGACTAGATTGTTTAATCTTTCCACAATGATAGGCAGTTCACAGAAAAGGAGGATGGACTGCATTCTGATATTGGCTCCTATGTCCTGAGGTGTACAACTCTCAGCCAGGTTAGAAGGTGCTTTCTCTAATCAGAATAGAACCATCACAGTTAACAGAGCATGGTTAATATTTCTTAATAATAATAGCTAGTCCCTACTATTCCATTTCTGCCCCTAACACTCCATCGCAGATCAGGATCTCTGGTGGGGGCCGGGGGGTGGGCACCCTTCATTTTAAAAAACTCCTCAGGTGATTCTATTGTGTGTCTAGGGCTGAGGACCCCGTGGCTCAGCCTTTGCCTTCTGCCATCAATCCTGGCCAATTCCTCTTCATCTCCAGGCCTCAGCCTGGTTGCAGCTCCGAGTCTGCCTCTCATGACCTCTGTCCTGGCGTCCTCCTCAGCGGGTCTGTGCCTGTCTATGCCTGTGGCCCACAGCACAGAGTAACTGTTCAATAAATGGCCTGAAATGTTGAGTATCGAGTTAAAAATCTGTCTCCCTAAAAATTTCCTAGTCCTTGATATTTCCTCCTTTCTAATTAAACATGAAAGCCCCAGTCTTTTCCATTTTTTTAACTTTCCCCAAATGTCTATGGACACTGGTCTTTAATTAGCACTTCTGCACCCCTCTGGGTCCTCGCTGTCCTCCTGAGCAGGGAGCTGGCTCTCTGTTCCGGCAAACGTTAGTGTTTCCCCAAATAGCTCCGAGAAAAGGAAGTGCGGCTTCTCCACCAGAAAAGACAGTTTGCAAACAAGAGCTCTGCACAGGCAGGCTCAAAGGCAAGTGGAGCTCCCCCTCTCTGGGAGGTGTTTAAAGCACCTCCACTTAAGATCACAGAGCGGTTTAGTCAATACTCATCCATTTCCTCCTCCACCCTTCCCCAGGGGAAGCCAGAACGGAGCCCTTGTCAGAGAGGGTACTGGCTGCAGAATAGCATCAAGAGAAGGAAGGGGATGAACCTGGTAAGATCGGAAGATGATGAAGGGGGGCCGCGGCCAACAGGGCGTTCATTGTCTTTGGAAAAGCTAAGAGCTGCGAGCTGGCCCAAACACCCCGAGGCAGTTTCCGAAAGCAACTGTGGAGAAAGAAGCCTGCACCTTTCTCACCTGCTTTGAATGGGTGGCTCGGAAGTGGGGGAAGAAGCCAGGAATCCACAGGGCATCCTTCTCCTGCCAACTGCCCAGGGCCTGGAGGGAAGCCAGGCTGCCAGCCCCCTGGAGCTTGGGAATGTGTCTGAGTAGAAGGAAGCTGCAGCAACCCCCACCCCCTCCCCATCCTGGAGAGGAGGTGCTGATGCAAGTGCCCAGGCCCCAGGGAGAGAAATGGCTGCAGCCAAAGCGCTAGGTGTGGACAACTAATCATTGTTGGATTTCTGGCGCCGTTGACTTTCCTTCTCCGAGCTCAGTTTCCTCACCTGAAAATGAGGATTTTGTTGGACCAGTTGCCAACGGGGCTTCCAGCCTTGCCTTCTGGGGCTGGTGAGAAAGCAGGGGAAGGAGAGAGAGAGAGAAGTGCAGAAGAGGTTGTGATTCAAGAGAAAGAAAGGATCTGAGCCCCTGTCCGGGGGATTTGGCATGCCTGCACATGGCATCCGGCCCTAGACTGGAGGCCCGGCCCATAAAAGAGGGTGGAAAGACCCCCCCCCCCCATCTTGGGGGACATCAGATGAGGAAACTGAGGTCCAAAGAGCTTTAAAAGCCTCACACGGGGTCCCACGGGTAGCAGGCAAGGTACCTTTGTCCACTATGCCACAGTGACTATGGGGATGGCAGGCCTGTGAAATTTCATGCACCAGCTCTGATAGATTGACAAGCACTGTCACGCTGGGAGGTGTTTAAAGCACCTCCACTTAAGATCACAGAGAGGTTCAGTCAAAACGCATCCATTTCCTCCTCCACCCTTCCCTAGGGGAAGCCAGAACTGAGATCCATGAGCAACGTCTGCCACAGGCTTGGGAAGGGATAGTAGCAGCATGGATACCACAGATTTACTGTACTTACGGATTCATTTAGAGCAGTGGTTCTCAACCTTTCTAATGCCGCGACCCTTTAATACAGTTCCTCATGTTGTGGTGACCCCCGACCATAAAATTATTTTCGTTGCTACTTCATAACTGTAATTTTGCTACTGTTAACGAATCATAATGTAAATATCTGTGTTTTCCAATGGTCTTAGGCGACCCTGCTAGCGGTTCTCAACTTGTAGGTCGCGACCCACAGGTTGAGAACCGCTGCTGTAGAGCCTAAGACCTTCAGAAAACACAGATATTTACATTACGATTCATTAACAGTAGCAAAATTACAGTTATGAAGTAGCAACGAAAATAATTTTATGGTCGGGGGTCACCACAACATGAGGAACTGTATTAAAGGGTCGCGGCATTAGAAAGGTTGAGAACCACTGATTTAGAGAATTGTCGTTGAGATGCTGCTTCACACAGGGCACTGGCATTACACTGGGGATTCAGTGGTAAATGAGACAAGACCCTGCCCTCAGGAAGCTTACATTCTAGAAAGGGAGAGAGACATGACACATGTAACCCAATGACTAAATAGCATAATCTCATCTAGTGCTGAAGAGTATAAGGAAAATAAAACAGTGCAATGGGCTAGACAGCGATGGTGTGGGGAAGAGGGAGTAGACCAAAATGGTCAGGGAGGTAAACCTTTAAGCAGAGACCTACATTCTCAAAGGAGGCAACTCTCCAAGAGCTGGAAGAAGAGCATCCAGGCAGAGGGAACAACCAGTGCAAAGGCCCCGAGGAGAGACCAGCCACTGAGGCTGCTTAGATGGCAGGGAGGGGTTCAGTGGAGGAGATGGGAGTGGTGAAGCCAGCTCTCTGCTCAAGGAACTCATTCAGATGTATGACAGGTCTCCCAAACAGCCAGTCCAAAGTAACAGCCTCAGTCCCCAGCACCCTCCCCCCGCCAACCAAATTGTTCCTCCCTCAGTCGTTCCTTCTCTTCTTGTAAATGACCACCCATGCCATTGCTCAAACCACTGTGCTACATACACCCCAAGCCCTGTTACCATCAACTCTGGCTGTGGCCTCTTCCCTGGTCTCCTTGCCTTTACCCTGGTCCTCAACCAAAGCCCCTAAAACTCTCACCAAACCAATCCCACTATCACTTTATTGCTCCAAAGCTCTCTTCTCTCACTTTTGTATTTCTTGCAACAATCCCAACCCACAAACTCGGGGACACATATTTATTATCTTTTTAAAGGAGAATCTGAAGTTGATCACAGCCACAGGGGCATTGAGCCCCAATTCAATTCACACACATTCCTTTAGCGGTCCCCAAACTGACAGTGTTTCCAGCATGGTTCTGGGGACTGGGCATTAATGATCGTAGGACCATTTATCAGGCACCTGCAGTACGCCTGGCCGTGTGGCCAGAGCTTTACAATAACCCTGCAAGGGAGGTATGATTATCATCCCACTTGGACTCAGAAAGGTTCGGCTTCTTATCCTAAGTCCCCCAGCTGGCCCTAGCCAGATTGGCACAGTGGATAGAGCATCAGCCTGTGGACTGAAGTTCCCCGTTTGGATTCTGGTTAAGGGCACATGCCTGGGTTGCAGGCTCGATCTCTCTTCTCACTGATGTTTCTATCTCTCTTTCCCTCTCCCTTCCTCTCTGAAAGGCCCTGCCCACTCCAGGCCCCATACCCCAGCAAGGATTTGGAGTTAGGTCTCTCTGATGCCAAAGCCCAAACTCTTGCTTCTACATAAACTTCCTCCAAGACTCAAATGGGCTCAGAGAGAGGTGCCTTGACCTCAGCCTGGATGACTTCCTTTCCTTCCAAATCAAAGCCTGCTCCCTGGGTTCCTTGGCACCTCCTCAGCCTGGAAAGATAAGAAGCTTAGCACCTTTTGTCTACCTAGCCCTGAGGAGGTGGAGGTGTTCCAGTCCTTATCTGGTCTGGCTTTCAGTCCCCATCCCTCCACCTGCCCCCTCTCATGTCCCCTATGATGCCAGGTGGTCACCTTCCTGACATAGGCTGTTGTCGCCAATACCCAGATGCCCTTCAGCCTGTCGGCCTCTTGATCAGGAAGCATTCCCGTGGGAACCATGGTGCCAACATCCGGTCAGAAAGGGCCTTCTGATACCTGCTGGCCCTGCTGCCTCTGTTTTCAGGCCCAAGAACAAAGGAGCTTGGTGCCTGCCGCCCGGCAGGCTGTGTTTGTCCAGGGCGAGGCCTAGCCTGGCACAGATGCTGCGCAAACAGGAGTGTCGGCTTCACAGATCCGCCTCACGACCAGCGGGGCTTCAGCTTAGAGGTGTTGCTGCTAGGCCACCTGCTGAAATGTTACCCTGTTCCAACCAGCACCCCAGGGCAGAGGGGGCTGTCGGGCAAGCAGTCCACTCTCTAGGCCTCAGGCTTTCCAGCTCTGCAATGGGAGGGTTGTACCAATGGTCTGTGAGACTCCTTCGGTGGCCTAGGACTTGAGAACAAATCTGGGAGGCAGAAGTACCGGGGTTGGGTCTGGAATCTGGGCTTCTGTCTGGCCTCCCCGAGCCTTCCGTCTCACGGCATCTCAATCTCCACCCCTGATTGAGCCCCATTCACCCCACATGCCTCGGTCTGGCCAGGAGGACTGACCTCCCTCAGAGCAATGTCCTTGAGTGCTGGATCCATGACCCCATTTACCCCAATGGAGCTTTTAGGACGGGAACTAGGTTACTTCACAGTAAAATGATTAAGTGTTACCATCTTGCTTCTGAGGCCTAGATCTGATCTCTCACTCTGCCTCCAGAAATCTTAGGGTCACTGGGAAAGGCATGGAAGGATGTTTCTCCAGTTAGGACAGTGAGAAGCTGCATGGCGATAGTGATTCCCAGATTTTAGTGAGCATCAGAGTCACCTAGAACCCTTGTTTAAAATACAGAATGCAGGGTTCATTATCTCAGAGACTCTGAGTTCCAAGATCCGAGGTGGGCTCAGGATTCTGAGTTTTTAACAAGCACCTAGGTGATACTTAGATCTCTGATGAAGTAGAATGAGCATGTCTAAAAGCTATGCAGCCCTGGGTTCAAATCCCATCCCTGACCCTTATTAGCACTATGACTTGGGACAAGTCACTAAGTCTTTCTAGATGTCAGTTTTGTTTGTGAAATGAAGCTAAAATAACATCTACCTCGCAATAAATGGAACCTATTGTTTCAGAGTGTTTATTGCACTTTGTAAATGTTTGTTGAGCACACGGGGTAGAAGTCCATTTGTTTAAACCAGAAACTTGCGGTTCTCCTTGATGTCTCCATCTACCACCCATCTCTCAACTACTCAATCACAAATCCCATTAACTCTACCTCTGAAAACATATTAGACCTGCCCACTCCTCTCCAACCCTAGCCACCACTCTAGCCCAGGCCACCACCTTCTGCCTGACCACTGTACAGCGTCCTCCCTGATCTGATTTCCCCCAGCACCTTCGCCTACTCATCCTTCCCAGAGCAGCCATGCTAATCTGATTGGGTAATGTCTCTGCCTCCAGCCCTGGCCCTCAGAAAAGCCTTATGATTCTGGAAAAAATTCCTCTGGTTCCTCCACACCTACTGCTACGCCTTTTTCAGCCCTTCTCAGACTCTGCACTCAAGATCTGAACTTCTTTCAGGTTCCTTCCATGAACAGCAGTTTCTCTTACCTTGGGACTTCACACAAAGTATGTTTGCTCTGCCTGAAACAGCCACCGCCCCCACTCCCAGAACACACACACACTTCACCTATTCATCATTCATATTTCAGCTTGCATGTAATTTCCTCAGGGCCAGACACAGCCATCCCCCTCACATGTGCTCTAGTAACTCTGTCCTTCCTTCATAATACCTGTTACACTCGGCTGTGATGACTTCATGCCTGCCTCCACCACTAAACTAGCTCCAAGAAAAAGAACACAAACCTCTGTCTTATCCATTGCTGTAGCGCCGGTGACTGGAGTCTTTGGCTCAAAGAAGGATGAAATATACGGATGAATAAATGAATGAATGAATGAATGAGTGAATGAATGAATGAGCGAGAAGGCTTTGGTCGCAGGATTTTTCGAGGTGAGTGCCTCCTGATAGTACCCTAAGCTGAATTTAGGGTCTGGATGTGCCTGGAGAAAAGACAGCCACGTGGGGACGTCTCTGGACATGTACCGGCCACAGGAGGGCGCCCCCGGTTCATTGTACCTGGACAGCAGCTCCTCGATTACTAACCACCGACAGGCGACAGGAGGCGGGTTTTCCCTCTGATGGACTGTGTTGCTCCGCCCAATCTAATTCATCTTTTCCTTGGCCCCGCCCACTCCAGGTCTTGCAGACCCTGAGGATGGGCTCGATGGAGGTGCCGCCAACTGAGCTCCAGCAGAGCGCTGTCGGGGCAGAGCCAGCCCTCCCGGCGGCCTGTGAGTGGGCGGCCGGTGGCTAGAGGCGGGCCTCGGGGTTGACGGGCAGGCGGCCGTTTCCGCCCCCCTCGCCCAGAGCGGCCGCGCCAGCGCCGGGCACAGCAGAAGTGAGTACGTGAGCGGCGCGGCAAAGACCCGTCCTCCGACCCCTGACGGCCCGCGCACCCCGAGCCCCGGATCCGAGTCGAGCCCGCGGCGTACCCCGGATTACCGTGCACCCCGAACTACGACCACCTGCGCCCTCTCGCTCTGGCTGGCCTCCCCGAGCCCTCTGGCTCCGAGCTCTCCAGCGCCCAATCCTCCTGGACCGGTCTGTCCGGATTCCCGCGGGACCGACCTGCCAGCATCGCCGGCTCCAGGCGCTGCCTCGGTCCCGGAGCCGCTCGCCTGAATTGCACCCCCTCCCGGCCCGACCTCCCGGGACTGCGCGCGAGCCTGCCGCGGAGCCCGAAGAGCGGACCCTCCCCCGGGCGTCCGCAGCCCCGCCGGCGCGGCTAGGCGCGGCCCGGCTCGGCTCCCGGAGCGCCCCCGGCCATGGCCCGAGCCCGCCCGCCGCCGCCGCCGCCGCCGCTGCTGCCGCTGCTCCCTCCGCTGCTGCTGCTGCCGCTGCTGCTGCCCGCCGGCTGCCACGCGCTCGAAGGTGAGCGGCGTCGGGGGGGCGCGTCCGAGGGTTAAGGTGCTCCGGTCACCCGGGCGTGGGCCGGGGAGAGCCCGCAGTGTGGTTCCGACACGGACTGAGCGCACGCCGGAGGAGGGCCCCCACCTGCGCCCGCTCCCGTGGCGGGAGGAGAGGTGTGAGGACGCCCCCCGAGACGCCTCGGGGGCTCCGGCTGGGTCCGAGGCCGGCGGTCGCACGGGCTGTACGATCGCGGGCCCCTGGACTCGGGTCGAACGTCTCCGCGAGTCCTGGCCGCGCCGTGCACTTTGGTGCGAACACCCCGCGGAGAAGCGGGGCCCTCGGCACCTCGGGGAGGCGAGGAAGTGTGGGCGACCCCGGCAAGGCGGAGGCTCCGAGGCTGCGGCAGAGTTGTGGGAAGCGGGACTCCCCCAGGTTGGGGGGCGGCGTCGGTTAGGAACCCGTTGGAGTTCATTGTGAGAGTGTGAATGAGTGCACCCCGCTTTGTCAGGGGATGGCTGCGGGGGTGCAGAGGCGGGGGCCTGTTATTGTTTATGGTTTACGGAGTGCCAGTCGCACACGAGGTGCACGGGCATTGCACACTGCTCTGCGGATCCCCCGCCACCTTCTTGCAGGACACCCCCCCAGTGCTCCCGTCTCCACTGAACCCCTGAGGTGGTGGGGTTTGCCCCAGGTAGCTCTGGAGCCCCGTGCCTTACCCCTTAGCCAGTGGGGAAGGCCGGGCTTCTCAATAGCTTCTGTGAACCCTGCCAAGACTGCTGCTGAGAGGGGAGCTCCATCTCCCCAGTGACTGTACTTGGATGAACGGCCCAAGTGTTGTCGGCCCTGGCGAGAGAGCTCACACACAGGCCACTGGACACCAGCCTGCCGGGGACAGGGGCACTGACATTGGCCACAAACGACACACACACACACACACACACACACACACACACACACACTTTCAAAAATGTCCGAGCCATTGAATGAGGGAAGAAGAACCTTCTGTAAGGTGGAGGGAAGGGCACCCCTGAAATTTGGGGGAAATTAGAATAAAGGCAGTACTTAATGTTTGATATCTTTAACAGATCTAGGCACTTGCTTAGTTGAAGAACAAAAACGACTTCTGTGTAACTTGATTTGTTCATTTGCTCACCATGGGTACAGTTAAAGGTTGGAAGGAAAAATAAACACAGTTCCGAGAGAAAGGCATCTTCCGGGGCTTTCTGATTTTCTCCGGGGAACAACGTTCCTAGGGACCCCCCGCCCCTTTCATCTCTGAGCCCGCCAGTGCTGACAGACCGAGTCCCACCGACGGACACATGCAAATTCAGGCAGACACACCAAGGTCGCGCCCACACTTGTGCACACTCATCCACATGTGTGTGTGATAGGATCGCTGGCGTGAGAAACCAGAGTGGGGCTTTGTTGTTGATTGCCTCAAGGGTGTGAGCCAGGGAGCCTGATGGAGTTCCCAGGTCTGTGTCTTAGCCCAGGAGAGGCGACACAGGCACACACGCTTCTGGGGCTGTGTGTGCCAGGCCCCAGGGCCCTTGTTGTGGGTGTGGTGGGTGCTGGTGCTCAGATTAGGGTGGGGGTGTGGTTTGGGTCAGGTGAGGTACAACTACCTGAGGAGGCTCTCCCCCCTCCACCCCCACCCCCGCCCCATGCTCTGTCTTTTCCTCTCTGTCCCCATCCTTTTCACCCCTCACAATATGCGCAGGCCCTAGCAGGAGCTGGCAGCTGGAGACCCAGGACCTGAGGGGCTGGCTAGGAGGCAGAGACCTGCTGAGCTGTAGCCTCGCCCCCATCCCTCTCCTGCCCCCTCAGCTGTGAGCGGCCAGGCCAGTGTGCCCCTGGGGAGCAGCAGTGCCTCCCGAGGGTGGCTTTCAACAGTCCCTTTTGCCAACCTCAGACCCTAGTGTCTTCGGTTTGTGTGTGTGAAAATGAAAGGAAAAGGAGAGATGCCTCAGGGCATTGATCCTAGCCCTGCCCGTACCCCTACTCACTGTCCAGTTCTCCCTCACAGGGAGGTGGAATAGGATAGTACCCACCTCCTATGGCTATGGAATCCTTAATGTGTGTAAAGTTCTTAGCACATAGCTATGGCTATTCAAAGATTCGCTGTTATTGTTATTATTACCCTAGGGTTTGCTCCTTGGGGGACCTCAGAAGTGAAAATTTATGTTGTGCCCTTACCGTGTTGAAGGGCAATCACAGGAAAGAATAATGGGGGAGGGAAGGTTGGTCTGAGAAGGGAAGAGTTGTCACCTCACCTCCCTCTCCCTTCAGCTCCGGGCGGGCGGGCGGGCGGGAAGGGGAAGGATGGGAAGAGAGCTGTCGCTGACTCCAGCCTGTCCCCCACCCCTATCCTGGAGCTGGAAGGTGGGATGGGTAGACTTGGAGGTCCTGGGCTGTGACCAGAGAGCAAGCTCTGAAGATTTCTTCATCGCCACAAGCTTCACGGGCGGGCGGGGTGATCCAGTCTCCTTGCTCCAGCCTTCCATTTGGCTTTGCCAGTATATAGTTTGCTCTGGGCCTACGGGAGACTTCGGCTCTCTGCATGGGGGGCTGAGGGAGGAGGGCATTATATTTAGGCTCAGGGTCCTTGAGCTAAGGGTGCTGCCCCTCATGGACCCACTCGTTAGATACTGTCTAGTACCGGTGGCTCTTCCCTCCCTGCACACTTGGGGTTCAGTAAAACTCTGCATCGAAGGATGGCATTCGTTTTCTGTGAGGATGGAGCCAACTAGCTTGTCCTTCCTGGTTGAAGAAATACCCCTCCTCTTGCCCTTTGATTGATTACCCCACCCCCCAACACACTCGAGGTCTCACACACACACACACACACACACACACACACACACACACACACACAATTGCCCTCGGATTTACCCACAGACACAGGGAAACAAGGCCACCTTGTTGCTCACTTTCCTTTCGAGTAATGCTCTCTAGTCTCCTAAGCCAAGATCATTCTCTGTTTCAGAACCAAGAATGGGTATGGGAGTGGGATCCAGTAGGCGAGCAGACCGGGCACGGGGTGTGGGGCGAGGAAGGCTGTTTGAACCGTAGGTCCCTTATACCTGCGACAGGATGGGGAGGCCCCTGCTGGAAAGGTCAGCCCCTTTGGAGAAAAGAGAAACAGCAGAGCGATGGAAAGCCAGCGCAGCCCCCTCCCGGCCGGCCGAGCCACGGTAGCTGAGCTGCGGCTGCAGGGGAATCGGTCCCTGAGGGAAAGAGGCAGGGTGTGAGTCCCGCTCTTTCTCAGGCGGCAGCAGTGGCCACTGTGTAGGTGCTGGCGGAGGGGGGACAACGGCCTGGGATTTTTGTGGCTGGCTCACTTGTTTGAGTTGCCTCTGGTGGTCCCCGCCCCCTCTCCGTCCCTGTTTGTTATGAGCTGGCACCAAAGAGCTGCTGCTGAGGGACAGTGGCAGGCCTTTGGGGGAACCAGTTTGTTTGTCACTGCCTTCCCTTTAGCCAGCACTGCTGCTGCCACCGCTGCCGTGGGCAAGGCCTCCGCCACCCTCCGCCACCGGCCTTATACTAATTAAACAGCGTGAAGAGGCTGAATCACCAGGCCTGCATAGTTTTAAAATTGTAGCCCTGCCTGTTGTGCTGAGTCAAACTGGTTTGTCGGGATTGGGCAGCTGGGGGAGGGGAGAGTGTGGGGAGGGAGCCTGGGTACAGCTGGGCACCTGATGGGGTGGGAGAGGCCCCTTGCCCTGGGGGCTGGCCCTGGCGCCAGGTCTCCTATTGCCTTCTGTCCCCAGACTCCTGGCCAGACCGACCCACTGTGACCTGGATCCCTGGGAAGGGCTCAAAGGCCTCACCTAAGGGCTAGCTCTCCATCCATCCTCCGGACTGGATGGCAGGGTCAGGACTGGGGTGGGGGGCATGGATGAGCACTGAGGCATCTGGGCTCCCTGCCCTGTGCCTCTTCCTCCCTTCTCCTCCCTCTCAGGTTTATTTAATTATAAATCCCCATGATCTGAGGGGAAGAATGAAAAACAAAATGTGTTCTCTGTTCTGAGATGCTCCCCACTCCTCCTTCCCAAACTTGAGGGCGACAGCAGGGGCGTGTGGATGGGGGAGGTGGCCTTGGGTGAGAGAGGCTCCTCCAGGTCCCATGGCAGGGTTCCCCCGAGACCCCTTGCTCCTCAGGCTAACCACCCTGAGTGTGCAGGTTGGTGCACGCATATATACCATGAGAGAAGACTGGGGACAGAGTCCTGGAGTTGGTTGGCTGAGATATGGACTCTGTGTTGTGTGTGTGTGTGTGTGTGTGTGTGTGTGTGCGGGGCGGGGGGGAGTTGTGGAGGGTTGCAACTCAGGGATGGCATGAAGTTCATTCTCTCTTTGCAGGCAGGACTCTGGGATGCACCTCCTCGCACAGACCACAGCCCCTCTGTCCACCTGCCCCTGCACACTCTGGGGAAAGACCTTTTCCCCACCTCAAAGTCCCTGGGCTGGAATTTGGCTTGGAGGCATCTTGCTTGTCTCTGGAATATTTTGGTTCCTTGAGTTTCACTGACACCCCTATTCCCCGGGGAGGGTGCTGTGGGGCCTGGCAGGTGCGACCAGGGCAGGTGGCAGGCTCCTAGTTGGTGCCCTTGTACCAGGGCGGCCCAGTGAGGCTCTCAGACACAGGCCGGCTGCCCCGTTTTCCTCATGCTGGGCCCCCAACTTATGTGTGGAAGTGTTGCCTGAAGTTCCCGGGGCTAGATCTCTTCCTGATGCCCCCCCCCCCCCAACAGCTCAGGGGCCCTGCAGACAGTGCCATTGTGCTGGCAGGGAAGTGGCCTGCTACTTGGCCAGGGGCTCTACCTGGGGAGGCTGCACCCAGCCACACCCAGAACCATCTTCATGCCCCTGCACCACCCTCAGCCTTGTGACCTGTGACAGCTCCAGCATGTGCCAGGGTGACAGGAAGCAGGTCTGGTCCAGGCTGCCCAGTACCACTGCTTTCTTAGCACACACTCCCCCGCCCAGCTCTTCCCATAGAAAGACTGTACTTGCAGTGTGTGTGTGTGTGTGTGTGTGTGTGTGTGCGCGCGCGTGCTGCATGTGCATGAAGGATGCACCTCTGAGGCTTTACACAAACTCACACTGTGTCTGTATGCTCGGCATGTTTCAGTGCAAACGGGCCTCCGTGTGTGTGCAGCTGATGTTAGTGTGTGTGACTATGTAAGAGCATGTAAGAGTCTGTACAGGAAAACTGGTGTTTTTGTTTGCACTTGACTACACTCAAAACCGTGCCTTGTGGCTGGCAATAGTGTGTGCGGCTGGGTGTGTAAGGAGAATGTACAGTTGGGTGTGTGTCCCTCTGTGTATGCATATGTCTCAGGAAATCTGCACATATGAAGACTGAAAGAGTGACTCTTGGTGTAAGGCAAGCCAAATCTGTGTGTCGGAAAGTTTCACTGTATGTGAACGTCTGGAGAAGACTAATCTGTTTGTGCCATGTGCATCCGAGTGTCTGAGAGAGACAGACCATGGCTGTGTGTGAAGCTGTGTGTGTCTTCGGGCAGCTGTGGCTTTGTGTGTTTTTGGCCCCCATATGTGTTGACTTGTCACTCTTTGGCCCCAGTGGTGGGGAATGAACCTGGCCACTGAGAACTGGGTGAAACGTGTGCATCTGTATGTTTGTGCACAGGCGCGGGCCACACAGCTGCTGCCACGTGGCTTTTCTCTGTCGCTCTGAAAGTGCAATTGCTTCATTTCTGAGCATTGAAGGCCCAGTTCCAGAAAGTCCCCAGGCCTGGGGTCCACTTCCCTGCTTGCTTTTGGGGGGCCGTTGGGGTTCCCTGCTTGACCAAATCCTGTGTCTGGGAGTGGCCAGCTACTCTCCGGTCTCCCTGCAGCAGCCACATGGTGGAACAGAGGAGGGCAGGGGTGCAGGCAGCAGCTGGAGAGTTTAGAAACTGCTCACTCACTTTTCTTTTGTCCTCATCCCCACACCTCATATCCTTTACCCCAACCCCGGCACACGCGTGCGCACACGCACACACAAGCATACATATACACACACAGACACACACACACACACCCCACATAGCAGAAAAAAGGTGGGCTCTGCTGGGTTGGGTCTCTCCCTCCCAGTGCCACAGACAGGGGGATTCTGCACCCCGCCACACACACACACACACACACACACACACACACACACCTCCTGAGGCTGGGACACGGGCACCTCAGGTCTCTGTCTTGCTGAAGGAAGCCGACCCCTCCCCTCCCCCAAAGAGTAAGCCCCCTCCTCATCAGGGTGACCGGAGCCCTTCCTCAGGCACACATGACTCGAAATCCAAGTCCTCTCCTCATTAATGGGAAAAATGTGCGGAGATTGAGCGATGGCCAAGGCTGAGCGATGGCCAAGGGCCGATCCCCTCCCTCCCTCCCTCCCTCGCTCTCTCCCCAGAAATTAAACAGAAATGAAGAGCCTCCCCTTTCTCCTGCCCACCCCCCTCTTCCCACCTCCCCACGTCTCCTCCCTCCGCTCCCTCCCTCGGAGCCAGCGCAGGGCTTGTTTTAAACTGTGGAGGAATCTGGCTGAAGGGGGGAGGGGGCTGAATATTTGGGTTTAAACAGTTCCAGATGGGTTTGGCACAGGCTGAGCAGAAGGAAGTGCGAGAGAGGGAGGAGGGAGGCAGTCCAGGGAGCGGTGGGAGCCTTGCCTGCTCGGGCGGCGGGCGGGCGGCGGGCAGCGGGCAGACTAGCAGGCGGACTGGCTGGCGGGCTGGGGGAGGGGTGCGTTGGGCTGGGCTGGCTCCCAGGGACAGGACACTACTTCGGACTGCTGGCTGGGGAAGAGGCCACTTGGCAGCCTCCCTCTCTGCCTCTGTCTCCTTGGGCCTCCTTGTCTCTCCATCTCACTGTCTTTTGTAGTGCGCCGCCGGCCATCCCAGCTGTCTGGTCCCCACCAGCCGTCTCTCACATCTCTCCTGCTCGGGTGCCGCCCACCCTCCGCCTCTAGGAGGCCCCTGCTCTGCCCGCCAGCCTCTTTCCCTGCTGGTCTCTGGGCCCCTGCTTCTGCCCATCTATCTCCTCTTCCCTCCTGCCCCCACCCCATGTTGGTGTCTGTCTGCCAGAGGGACCTGTCCAGCCACCGACCAAAAGGCTGGGAGGACTCACCTGCAGCCTGTCCTCCAGGGACCAGCGCTGCTGCAGGGAGGGGACGGGCCTCACTCAAAGTGAATGGCTGCTGCCTGGCTGCCCCCATGGCATCCATTGGGCCCCAGGGCCACGACTGCGTCCTCCACCACCCTCAGCTCAGACCCAGCTGCAGGAAACCAAGCAAGGCTGCGAGCCTGGAGCCTGTGGGGTTCGGGTCTTTTCCCTCTGGGTGCTCTCCACCTGCCCCGCCGCTGATGTAGAGGCCTCCAGAAGTTCTGGGGTGACTGTGCCCCATTCCAGCTCAGACTCGAGGGGGAGGATGGCTGGTTGCCCTGCCTTCTAGGCTGTAAGAAAGGAGTTGACACTTCTTTCCCCTCTTTCCTGCTCCTAGATCTGATCTTGGGGTCACGCTGTCAGAGGGCAGAGTTGTCCAGCTAGAACCCAGAACCAGGTTCTGAGGGGAGCAAGTTTATGTCGGAAACATTCATGGGTTCCTCCTGTGGCGGAGCAAGGGGACATAGAGAAAGAACCACAAGTCAGAAAAGGATTGGTGCTGTGACAAAGCCCCTAGCCCTGGATGCCCAAGGAAGGCACCTAACCCTGACTTAGGGATTCAGGGAAGGCTTCCGGGAGGCGGCGACAGCTTGGTTGGGACTTAAAGGATACACAGCAGCTTTCCCTGTTCCTCTTTCACCGAGGAGCACATTGCAGTGAGAGTGCCCTGGTTAAGGGGTTAGTTGTGGAGTCAGATAGACCTGAATTTGAGCCACCTTCCAGCCCTTCACCCCCAACTCCTAGCAGTTGCACTTGAGGCCATGTATTTATCTGAGCTTTGGTTTTCTCGTCTGTGAAAGGTGTACACCAACAGTACCTTTATCTAGAGATTGTGGGGAGAACTGCACTAGCTGGTCTGGGTCATGGTGGCCTTCTTCCCACCCTCAGAGAGCATTCCTGCCCCATCCCCCAGGCGGCTGAGTGGGAGGGAGGCTGAGGTGGAGTGGGTTCTGGCCTGTAACTGCCCTCCCCTTCCCCGGGCTTGTGTGGGGCTGGGCCTTTGTGTTGGGAATGGAGTCAGGGGAGGCCTGGGCAGCAGGGTCTGGAGCACACGGCCCTTTGTTCCAGCATAAAGGCCCTGCTGGCCCTTTGTGTGGAGATTAGCCGAGACTGTAGGTGTGTGAACTGGCCCTGGCTCTTGCCTCATTAACCCAGGCCTGGGGTCAGCAGCAAACACCCACTCTCAGCTGGCCTGACCTGACATCTCAGGGGCTGTGACATCTCTGGCGATGGCTGCAGGGTCTTCTCCAGGGCAGGGGAGCTGAGGGGTTTGGGGACTTAGGGGAGGGGTGGGGTGGTGCCTGGGGGGGGGTTGGTCTCGTGTTTGGCTTTTACTGGGTGACCTCTTCCTTCCCATCCTGAGCTTGGCCCCTGACCGTTTTTCTTCTGTTGCTCCCCCCAGAGACCCTCATGGACACAAAATGGGTGACATCTGAGTTGGCGTGGACATCTCATCCAGAAAGTGGGGTAAGGCTTCCTTCCTCACCATCTCTCCTGAGTGTTGGTTGCCCCTTGCATCTCCAGAATCTGTCCTCCTGGCCATACCAGGGCTGGCGGTCACGCTGTCTCCCTCCCTCTCTCTCTCTCTCTCTCTCTCTCTCTCTCTCTCTCTCCCTGTCAGTTTCACTTCCCGCAGCATCCGCATCCTTTTCACCTGTCACCTGCCTTCTTTGCCTGATGGCCCATCTCTCATCCTCCAGCCTGCCTGTGTCCGCCTCTCACATACATGATCTCTGTCCCATTCTCTACCCACCCCTCAGCCTGTCTCCAGCCTATTCCCGTCCCTCTCCAGCCTGACAGCCCTTTGCTTGTCGGCCCTGACTCTCTCCCTCCTTCCTGGGTCCCTGGGAAGAGCACTGGCTTGGGAACCAGGAAACCTTGGTTCCAGATCTCGAACTTGCTCTGTGACCTTGAGCAAGGCAGTTTACCTTTCTGGGCCTCCATTTCTTGATTACCAGATTCCTGTAGTCCTGACATCTCTAAAATATTCTAATTAACCTCCCTACTTGGCCTCCACAACCACACTAAGCCCCGAACACTAGGGTTTGGTGGCACTACAGGCCTTCAGCCCCCAGGCCTGACTGTGTGACCTTGGGCAAATCCCTGCCTCTGTGAGCCCTGACTACTTCTTCTCTAGAGTGGGGACAGCAGATACACCTTCTCATGGGGGGGTTGTTGTAAAGGATAAGTGTGACAGCCAATTTTATTGAATGCTTGCTCTGTATCAGGCACTGTTACAAGGACGTTACATGTTTTACTTCCTCATTAGCCTCATTTACTTCCACTCAGCCCCTTTTTACAGCCAATGACACGACACGAAGGCACAAAGATAATAAACATTATGGCTAATACATAGTATTTATCAAGTGCCCTAAGTGCTCTGTTCACTTAAAGTCATTTATTCCTTGTACGTCTTTATTCTTGCCACGTGACAGACGGGGAAATGGAGGCACAGGGAAGTTAAGTGACTTGCCCAGAGTGACACAGCATGCAGAGACCTGGGATTTGAACCCAGATAGTCTGTGTGTTCAGCTACCACATTGCAGAAGCATCTCTGTGAAGTAAATATAGCAGATCTGGGCATGTGGTAAGCACCTGGCAAATGTTGGTGCTCACTCCCTGTCTTTCTCACTTGGCCCATGTACAGTGGGAAGAGGTGAGTGGCTACGACGAGGCCATGAACCCCATCCGCACGTACCAGGTGTGTAATGTGCATGAGTCAAGCCAGAACAACTGGCTGCGTACGGGGTTCATCTGGCGGCGAGATGTGCAGCGGGTCTACGTAGAGCTCAAGTTCACTGTGCGTGACTGCAATAGCATCCCCAACATCCCTGGCTCCTGCAAGGAGACCTTCAACCTCTTCTACTACGAGGCTGACAGCGATGTGGCCTCGGCCTCCTCCCCCTTCTGGATGGAGAACCCCTACGTCAAGGTGGACACCATCGCGCCCGATGAGAGCTTCTCGAGGCTTGATGCTGGCCGTGTCAACACCAAGGTGCGCAGCTTCGGGCCGCTGTCCAAGGCCGGCTTCTACTTGGCCTTCCAGGACCAGGGCGCCTGCATGTCACTCATCTCCGTGCGTGCCTTCTACAAGAAGTGTGCATCCACCACTGCAGGCTTCGCCCTCTTCCCAGAGACCCTCACTGGGGCCGAGCCCACCTCACTGGTCATTGCCCCTGGCACCTGTATCGCTAACGCTGTAGAGGTGTCAGTGCCACTCAAGCTCTACTGCAACGGTGACGGGGAGTGGATGGTGCCCGTGGGCGCCTGCACCTGTGCCACCGGCCATGAGCCAGCTGCCAAGGAGTCCCAGTGCCGTCGTAAGTGGGGACTGGCCTGGGGGGCGGAGGGAGCGAAGAGCTTGGGCCACAGCCGCCTATTGCCCCCTGTCCACTGCTTCCTGCCTGCCAGGCGAGGTAGTCTGGCGTCAGGTCTGGGGTGGGGGAGGAAAGGGAAGAAGGGTATCAGGTGCAGAGAATGTGCTGCAAGGAGGGAGCTGAGAGAAGATGAGAGGTACCAGGATAAAAAGGAGAAAAAAAAAAGAAACTAAATAGAGAGGAAGGGAGACAGGAAAATTCTTGACAAGGAGGCCCCTGGAGAACCTGGTCAGAGACTCAGGAGGCCAGCAAAGATGCCTGTTTGTCCCACCCCAAGGGTACGCCTCACCCTGGAAATACAGCTGTGGGGACAGGGTCTGTGGCACCGTGTGCTTGGCCCTTTCACCGTGGGGGTCTTATCTGCTCCTTGAAAGGCGGTACTTAGGCACAGTGGACAGGGACCCAGCCTCTGAAGCCTGAGTCCTGCCTCTGCCCTGTGAGACCTTGGGCAGATTGCTTAACTCTTGAACCTCGGTTTCCGCATGTGCAGGACAGGGACAGGAATGATTTCTTTATGGAGGGGAGTGGGGCTTACCTGAGTCGATGCCTGTGAAGTCTTGGAGCCGTGCCTGGCGCGTGGCGAGCACAAATGCTGTGGGAGTTCAGTTGACTCTCGGGAGCCCTGGGATGCACGGGATCAGGGATTGTTTTGTCTGTATTCTTATGCGAGGAGGTTAGGAGGCTTGTCTCTGGTGGCTTGCCGTGTACTTCTAAGACCTTACAGCTTACTAGCCGTCTCTTATCTGAGTCTCACCACAACCTTTTGAGGCCGATTCCAGTTATGTTCCCTATTTTGCCAATAAGGAAACTTCGAGTCTCAGAGAGGTTCTGCACTCAAGGCCTCATAGATGGGATTGTGGGAGCTGGGCCTAAAGCCTTGTCCAGCGCTTTGCCACGTAGGACAAGGTGCCCGGGCCTGTCTTCTGTCCCCTTTGCCCGATTCTGTTGAGGGATGGGAGCTGGCCCTGTGCATAGCCCTAAGTTGAGGGGCTGGCTGCCCCAACCTGTCTATGAGGCCAGTGTTGGGTGTTGTCCTGAGAAGGTGAATAGTGCCTTGCCAGGCCCCTCTCACTTTTCTAAGGGAACCTGCCCCCAGACTTCCTCTCTCTAAGTGGAGAAAGGTGGTGGGGGTGATGAGCCTGACAGCCTGAAGAGGGGCTAACACTCTGCAGGTCCCTGGCAGGAAATGCATACTGGTTCCCATAGCAACCAGGCTGGCCTGGCCTCTGCCCCCTCCCCCACTGGCTCAAAAGAGCTTGGATGGAATATCACCTTAGTGAGGGGAGATTAAACCCCAGGGAAAGGCATAGCCCCAACCCCGGGCATTCCACACTCTGGATGACCTCCCCAGAGGCAGTATTTGTGGAGAGGGTGGCCACCTGCTTTAGTGTGTCCAGGGCATTCCTAGTTTATGCCCATTGTCCTAACATGATTATTACTAACGATCCCTTTCACTCTGGGAATATTCCAGTTTGAATAATAAATTATATGGCCATCATAGATCAGACAGAACCCAGGTTCCGGGGCCCAAGTGCAGGTGGTAGATAGCAGGAGAGGCAGCAGAGAAGGGGTGTTCAGGCATCCAGCTCTGGGCTCTCTGAAGCCTGGGGTTCCCCTGGTGGATGCTTTGAGGCCTCTGAACTCCAGGTGACCCCAGCTTTCCTGCCTGCTTTTTTTTCTCTCCTTTCCTCACCCCTCTTCTGCCCTCAGCCGTGCCCAAGGGCAGAAAGAAGCTGCTGCCCTGCTCCTGGTGGGTGGGGAGAGAAGCTCAGAGGCCCCCATCTCCAGTCTGTCCTGGAGTGCCTTGAGGGTCCCAGGGTTTCCCTCGGGCTTCAGAGAGGGGTGGGGCTTCCCCGTGGAGCAGAGGGTGCTGCCAGTTCGCTAGTGGGCTCTTCAATCTTCCGCCTCTTCCTCTTCTCACTTCCCTGTCTCTACAAGCCCAAGCTGTCCAGGCTGAAGTCTTCATCATTGGGGCACCGGGTTGGGGGCAGGGGCAGGGAGGAATTCGCTGACGTGGGGTTTCCACGGGGAAAAAGGTCCTTTTGTAGCTGCAGTTGGAGTTGGGCAACACCAGCGTGGCCCCCACAGTCTAGAAGGTGGAGGGGCCAAGACGTGAGCTGGGGAAGGGCCAGGTTCTCACGGGGGTGTGGAGGGTTGGTGTCTGCAGAGAAGGGAGCTGAGCACGCCCTTCCTCTTCTCCCCCACAGCCTGTCCCCCTGGGAGCTACAAGGCGAAGCAAGGAGAGGGGCCCTGTCTGCCCTGCCCCCCCAACAGCCGCACCACCTCGCCAGCCGCCAGCATCTGCACCTGCCACAATAACTTCTACCGTGCAGATTCGGACTCTGCAGACAGTGCCTGTACCAGTGAGTGAACGCGCCTCCTCACAGGCTCTGGCTCCAGGCCTTGCCTCGGCCGGCCAGCCTGGGAGGGCCTAAACGGTCACTATGAATATCTCCATTTTCCATATGGGGAAACTGAGGCTCAGCTGGGAAGTGACTGGTCCTTCCACCAACGTTTAATGAGCACCTACTAGCTGTTGAACACCAGGAACTGGCTGGGGCCTTCTAGTGCATCTTCCTCTGTGCAGAACTGTGGCTCTCTTGGCCCAGCTCTAACCATGGAGCGGTCCTCACATCCATGGAGTCGCCTGGCGTCCCGCTTTCTCCCTGCTCTGGCCTTTGGTGTGCCAGGCATTGTGCCAGGCACCAGGGATGTGGAAGAGAATAAGATACTGTCGCTGCCCAAAAGGCAACCTGGTGGGAGAAACAGATATGAAGACAGATAATGACCATATAATGTGCTAAGTGCTCGGCTGGAGGGATGCCCAGGAATTGTGTTGTGGGAGTGCAGAGGACAGGGAGAGGATGAATTAGGAAGGCTTCCAAGAGGAGGTGACATCTCACGTTGAGCCTTGAAGGCTAACCAGGAGTCTGTCTAATGAAGAAGTGTATGTAGGGAAGGTACTCTGCTTATTAAAACAGAGGCAAAGGCAAGGAGGGAACAGCAGGTTGGAGGGTGCAGGAACTCTGCGCAGAAGGAGGGTCCTAGGCCCCTTAGCTCACTGCCTTCTCCCTCCTCCTTCTCTGCAGCCGTGCCATCTCCACCTCGGGGTGTGATCTCCAATGTGAATGAGACCTCGCTGATCCTCGAGTGGAGTGAGCCCCGGGACCTGGGTGGCCGGGACGACCTCCTGTACAATGTCATCTGCAAGAAGTGCCACGGGGGCCTTGGGGCCGGGGGTGCCTCGGCCTGCTCACGCTGCGATGACAACGTAGAGTTTGTGCCTCGGCAGCTGGGCCTGACAGAGCGCCGGGTCCACATCAGCCATCTGTTGGCCCACACACGCTACACCTTTGAGGTGCAGGCAGTCAACGGTGTCTCGGGCAAGAGCCCTCTGCCGCCCCGCTACGCGGCTGTGAATATCACCACCAACCAGGCTGGTGAGGAGGGGACTCAGGAGGGTTGGGCCTGGGTCCTCTTCCCCAGACAGAGTCGAGGTTTCTTTGGGCCTGCCAACGGACCACCAGGGGGCCCATGGGACCTGGGTCCTTGGAGGAACCTGTGGTGAGCCCCCCGCTCTTCCCCTAGCCCCGTCCGAAGTGCCTACACTCCACCTGCACAGCAGCTCAGGCAGCAGCCTGACACTGTCCTGGGCACCCCCCGAGCGGCCCAACGGCGTCATCCTGGACTATGAGATGAAGTACTTTGAGAAGGTCAGAGCCTCAAGGGGCAGGAGGAGGCCTTGGGACAAGAAGATTATACCCAGAGAGTGTTAGGGACCCTTGGGAGCAAGGCCTTGGGTCCTGGGGGGGTGGGGGTGGGGAGGTCATGGGATGGGCCTGGGGGTGGGCAGGGGCTGACTGGCTTCAGAACCCACTGAGACCCTCCTTCCTCCTGGTGGTGTAGAGTGAGGGCATCGCCTCCACGGTGACCAGCCAGAAGAACTCTGTGCAGCTGGACGGGCTGCGGCCCGAGGCTCGCTACGTGGTCCAGGTCCGCGCCCGCACCGTCGCTGGCTACGGGCAGTACAGCCGCCCGGCTGAGTTTGAGACCACAAGTGAGAGAGGTACATCCCCTCCGTGCCTATTCGTGCCCCAGCCCACACTTTCCATCCCTCCCCTCACCGGTGCCCTCCCGTCTCTAGGCTCCAGTGCCCTGCAGCTCCAGGAGCAGCTGCCCCTCATTGTGGGCTCGGCCACGGCTGGGCTTGTCTTCGTGGTGGCTGTGGTGGTCATTGCTGTTGTCTGCCTCAGGTACTCCCAGGCCCACGCTTGCTCCCATGGCTGACTAGGGCTTTTCTTAGTACCCTAGTGCCCAGGTGAATCACTGGCCACATCAAACCCAGAGCTACAGCCTTCCTGGGCCCAGGCTCTCCTTGCTGGAAAGGTCCTCTCCAGTCCACGTCCACATCCTCACCTATTCCTTCCACATCCTCTGAAGCCACTGGCAGAGTGGACGAACTCCACTGAGCCCCTTGCCCAGAGACCCAGTGGCTGCTGTATCCACCGACCTTACAACCAGGCACTGGGCCATCCCCCGGGCACGCTACCCCTCCTGTGTGCCCCAGGGTCCCCTGAAGCAGGGTTGCTGTGGGACTGGTCTCAGGCCTCCTCTCCCTCTCCCGCCCTCCAGGAAACAGCGCCATGGCTCTGATTCAGAATACACGGAGAAGCTGCAGCAGTATAGTGAGTTTGTCTCCTTAAGTTCCCTCGGTCCCCGCAGGGCTTGGAGATGCCTCCTCCTGCTTCCAATCAGTGCCATTTCCTGAGCCCCTACCTCACTCCCACCAGCCTCAGAGATGAATGAGATGTGACCCCTGTCCCCAAAGGCAGTTAGTCCTGTGAAAAAGACAAGAGGTGTACACACAGGAAACAATGAGAGAATAATTCAGTGTTAAGCTGGGCGTTCCTGTTTCAAGGGCAGTAAGGGTTCAGAGAAGAGGAAGGCTTCCTGGAGGAGGTGGCCTTGGGCTGAGCTGAGCCAGGCGGGATGAGTAGGGTGTAGAGAGGTGGGGGAGAGCATTCCTGGCTAGAGGAGCCTCTGGAAGGTAGTGGGTGGGGTAGGGAGAGCGCCCAACTGTGGGGGCAGTGAGAATTCTGGCTTGACAGCTGCTGGGAAGCAAGGCGAGGTGCTTGCGGCCAGTCCTTGGAGGGTCGTGAAAAGCAGGCAGAGAGGAGTTGGGACTTGACTCCACCATAGGTAATGGGAAAGGCTCTCAAGCTGGGGAGTGATACAATGAAAGTATTGTTTTGGGGAGACAGGTATGCAGGTAGATTGGTGGGAAAAGTCCAGAGGCAGAGAGCCCGGCTGGGAGGCTATTGCAATAGTTGGAGTGTTGAAGGCCTGGACAAGGACAGGAGCAGTGTGAATGAGGGGAGGGGCAAATGGGAGAGAGGTTTTGACATGATGAGAGATGAGGGTGAAAGAAGAAGAATCCTAGGTGCCTTTTATGGTCACTAGTTCTCACAGAGGGGATGGTGGGGAGGGAGCGGAAAGTTGTGGCTTCAACAGAGAGGAATATGGAGCTGGCTTAGCAGGGAGGTCACAACCTGTGCTCCCACCAGGGGTGACAGCCTGAGGGTGCAGACTGACTCAGGCCCCTCACTGAAGAGCCGCCCCCTTTCACACCCACCTTTTCTTCCTCTAGTCGCTCCTGGAATGAAAGTTTATATTGACCCTTTTACCTACGAGGACCCTAATGAGGCCGTGCGGGAGTTTGCCAAGGAGATCGATGTGTCCTGCGTCAAGATTGAGGAGGTGATTGGAGCTGGTGAGTCCCCAGGGCCACAGTGGGGATTGGGGGGGGGGGGGGAGGAAAGGGGGTACCCCAGGGGAGGGCTGAGGCAGGCTGGGTATAGGAGCATTCCCAGAAATAGCTTACTACCTGTGCCCTGTCCCCTGCAGGGGAGTTCGGGGAAGTGTGCCGGGGTCGACTGAAACAGCCCGGCCGCCGGGAGGTGTTCGTGGCCATCAAGACGCTGAAGGTGGGCTACACTGAGAGGCAGCGACGGGACTTCCTAAGTGAGGCCTCCATCATGGGTCAGTTTGACCACCCCAACATCATCCGGCTGGAGGGCGTGGTTACCAAAAGTCGGCCAGTCATGATCCTCACCGAGTTCATGGAGAACTGTGCCCTGGACTCTTTCCTCCGGGTAAGAGCCAGCCTCCAGCCCCTCGCCTCTCTCCTGCCCCAACAAGATGGGTTGGGCAAACCACTTCCTCCCACAAGTCACACGGACCCTGTTCAAGTCCGTGAATATTTATTAAGGGAACCAGCAGGGACTTCAGAGCCAGAGAAACCCCAGTTCTCACCCTGACTCTGTCCCTACTGCCTGTGTGACCTCAGGCTTTTGCTTACCTTCTGAGTCTAGCTGCCTTGGTTGTAAAATGGGAGCGCTGGATCTAGTTGGGTCCTCACGGGGATTGAGATGTTGTATAAAGATGCCTGCCACACAGTAGGGCAGCTTCCTTACTCTCAGTGCCCTCTGGGCATGGTCGCAAGGATAAGCAAAGCCTAGTCTTGGAGGACTTGGAGAGGGTGGGCGGGCAGGCAGGCGTTGGGCAGGCCCTGGGCGTGATTCAGCTTGCTTGTTGCCTCCAGCTCAACGATGGACAGTTCACGGTCATCCAGCTGGTGGGCATGTTGCGGGGCATTGCTGCTGGCATGAAATACCTGTCCGAGATGAACTATGTGCACCGCGACCTGGCTGCCCGCAATATCCTTGTCAACAGCAACCTGGTCTGCAAAGTCTCAGACTTTGGCCTCTCCCGCTTCCTGGAGGATGACCCCTCTGATCCTACCTACACCAGCTCCCTGGTACAGGAAGCAGCTGGGAGGGAGCCTGGGGGCGGGGCCAACCAGGCAGGGGCTCAGGGCTGGGGATCAGCCCGGAGTCATAGGGTGAAGGGCATGTGCCCCCCCCACCAGGGTGGAAAGATCCCCATCCGCTGGACTGCCCCAGAGGCCATAGCCTATCGGAAGTTCACCTCTGCTAGTGACGTCTGGAGCTACGGAATCGTCATGTGGGAGGTCATGAGCTATGGAGAGCGACCCTACTGGGACATGAGCAACCAGGATGTGAGTGGGGCCAGGGTGGTCCAGGGGGTGGGGGCTGGCTGGGGAGTGGAATTGGTTGCTCACTCCAGGTTTCCCTGTTCTCGGCTCAGGTCATCAATGCCGTGGAGCAGGATTACCGGCTGCCCCCACCCATGGACTGCCCCACAGCACTGCACCAGCTCATGCTGGATTGCTGGGTGCGGGACCGGAACCTCAGACCCAAATTCTCCCAGATTGTCAACACCCTGGATAAACTCATCCGCAATGCTGCCAGTCTGAAGGTCATTGCCAGCGCCCAGTCTGGGTCAGTACCTCTGCTTCTGCTCCGACCCTGCTCGTAAGCCAGCAGCCCTACCCCGGCTTCCCCTGTCTTTAGGACTTACCAGGTCCCTCCCCTCTCCCACAGCATGTCACAGCCCCTCCTGGACCGCACAGTCCCGGATTACACAACCTTCACGACCGTTGGTGACTGGCTGGATGCCATTAAGATGGGGCGGTACAAGGAGAGCTTCATCAGCGCGGGGTTTGCATCCTTTGACCTGGTGGCTCAGATGACCGCAGAGTAAGTGTGCCTCAGATTTGGAGGGGCAGGGCAGGGGGTCTGAGCTGGGCTCAGGGTAGTGAGCAGAAGGAGAGGGACTGACCCTGCCCTTGGTCCATGTGCAGAGACCTGCTCCGGATCGGAGTCACCTTGGCTGGCCACCAGAAGAAGATCCTTAGCAGTATCCAGGACATGCGGCTGCAGATGAACCAGACGCTGCCCGTGCAGGTCTGACACCCAACTCCCACCGGGTGTGCGTGCCCCTCAAGGACTACACAGGGACTCTGACCGGTCGGCTGGACTATTAGACTTTTGGGTGCCTGGCCTTAGGCTGTGGCCCAGAAGATGAAAGTTTGGGGAGGCCCAAGCTGGGACTTCTCCTCCAGGCCTGTGCTCCCTCCCCAGAAGGTGTGCCCAAAACCTCTTCATATTGAAGATGGATTAGGAGAGGGGTGATGACCCCTCCTCAAGCCCCTCGGGGGCCCAGGCCTTCCTGTTCTCCAGTGGGGGATCCCCACCACTTCAGACGTGGCTGTTCTTCAGCGGAGGTCCTGGCAAGGGCAGGTTGGGGATAAGCCTGGGTTCCATAGGGCCCAGCCCTGGCAGGGGTCTGGCCCCCCAGGTAGGAAGAGAGCAGTCCCTCCCTCAGGAACTGGAGGAAGGGACTCCAGGAATGGGGAAATGTGACACCCCCATTCCAAAGCCAACTGGCACCTCCAGTTTGCACAGGGACTTGTTCTGGGGGCTGAGGGCCCTGCCCCACCCCCGCCCTTGGTGCTGTCATAAAAGGGCAGGCAGGGGCAGGCTGAGGAGCAGCCCTTGGCCCCCCCCCCCCCCACCAGAGACTGACTCTCAGAGCCAGAGATGGGTTGTGTGTGTGTGTGTGTGTGTGTGTGTGTGTGCAGAGCGTGGGTGAGCGTGTAAAAGCTTGGCCCTGTGCCCTGCAGTGGGGCCAGCTGGGCCTTCAGCGGAATAAAAGCAGTAAGACGATTCTCTTGCCCCTTCTTATTCCACTCCCAAGGCAGGATTCCCTGGTGCCCTCAGTTCACAGTCCCTGGGTGCCAGCTCTTCAGCATTTCCTGGAGTCATTGGGAGACCAGATCCAGGCTCAGCTTCCCTGTTTTGCTTTATCATTAGTGCATCTAACTTCTTGGCAGTGGGTGATGACAGTAGAGTGCAAAGTACCCAGGAGCTCCCTCTAAGGCCCAGAGCTCCTGGGGGGAGAGGGGGGTCTGATTGGTGTTTTACAGACAACATCCTTTCACACCCATTGTCTCAAGTTGCTGAGGGTAGAGCCGGTTGGTCAGCTCCCAGGGTCACGTGGCTAAGGACAATGGTGTTTAGCTGGAGAGGCCAGCTCCCGTCAGCAAACATCAGCCCAGAAGTGTGGCTACTCTTTTCTGAGCAATTACTATGCTCCAGGCACTGGGCTAACATGCTTCATTTATACACAGATCGTATTTAATCTCACAACAACCCAGCCAGGGAAGGAAGTCTTTTTATCTCTTTTTACAGAGGAGGAAAGGGAGAGGTTAAGAAACTTGCCCAAAGTCGCTGAGCCAAATAAATGAGGTCTGGGGTTGGGGTTCCCACCCAAAGACTGCCTGCACACTCGAAAGGTTCAGAGGATAAATAATAAGAACCAGGGAGAGGGTTAGGAAAACAGCTTCTGGAAATGTCAAAGGAGAAAATGCGGGGATGGGAGGTGGGGGTGGGGCGCAGGTGCAGTCGTTTTCCCAGCGGCAAGAGGGACTCTTGGACAGTAAACCCACTGCGCGGCATGGAGTAGGTTTCCGAGGTACCTGCATAGCCGAGATTAGAGCTTCGTTGGCTGGACCCGGTGGGGGGAGGGGCGTGGACAAAGCCTTCTAGATCTGATGGGGCTCCTCACACTGGATGCCTCCAGGCGGGCCGAGCCCGCAGGGGAATTCTAATTGGGGTGATAGCTAGGGGTTGGCGAGGCTGCAGGCCTGGAGGCTCGGGGACCAGGCCCGGGAGGACGGAGGCAGCCTGAGTCCGAGATGGAGGGTTTTGTTCGGTGCCCCACGGCCGGCTGCCCGGGAGGGAGAAAGGAGCCCGGGAGGCGGGGCGCAGGGAGCGCGCGGCGCAGGCTCCCCGGCCGCTCCCGCCCCTGCGCCGCGCGCTCGGGCCGCTCCCGCTCCTTAGTATTCCCCCCACGGAGCCCAGCGCCGCGCTGCAGTGGCTGGGCCGGGCAGGGGCGCCCCACGGCACCCCCGAGGCACGGAGCGGGTGGGGATGGAGCTCCTGTGCGAGGCCTCCTGTCTTCCCTGGTTGGGGAACTCTGCGGAAGGCGGGGGTAGGAGGAGGATGCGGGGCCGAGGTCGCCGTGGGCTTAGGCGCCGGAGCTGTCCACGGCGCGAGGTGTCGCAGGCCGCGGGGGGAGGGGACGCGATGCCGGGTGGCGTCCGGCACCCCTCGCGCCGCATTCCCGGGGTGAAGGCTCAGATAAAGGGGGGGGGGGGCGCTCCCAGCTCCCGCGCAAGTATCCACTTCCTACCTCTCGGGCTCCGGGACGGGAGAGGGTCGGTGGCCCAGGTCTCCTGGAGCGACCCCCCTCACCGCCCTGTCCTGCCACTCTAACCATTTTAGCGGGAGTATGGAATAGGGGCTCTGCCCGAAGAGGTAAGACGTCGCCCCCTACTGGGTCCGCAGGGAGGGCGGGATCGTGGACTTGGAGCACCAGAGAAGTGTGGGGGCCGGGAGCCACACAGTGACCAGGGTCACTTGGTGTGTGCCCCCCCCCCCCCCCCCCAGGCTGCAGATTTCGAGGGACGTCTTGGACCCAGAAATCCAGGGTGCATAAGGTACTCTGTTGGATGTGCCTGGTGCGCATACCTCCCTCCACGTGTGTCCAGATGGCCTGGAAGCCCCACCCCCTTGCACACCTCGCTCACACACGGAAACTGCGGGCTGGGGCACGCCACACTTACCAAAGCCACACCCACACCCTGTCCCCAAGTCACCTCCCTTACTCAGGTTCACAAGTCTTCAGTTACAAGACCTTCCCTGGCCCCACCTTCCAACCCTCACACCCTCAGAGGTGGGGGAAGGGATGTAAAGAAGGAAGAACAAAAGCCATCCCCTTTCTTGACGGCGCCTTTCCGCAGTGCTTTCCTACCTGGGCTGCTTAACCAATCCAGCAACCTGTAGGAGTCCTCACACCCTGAGCAGGGGTGCAAGGAGGGGTGGGCCGTGGCTACCGCAAAGGAAGAATGAGGTATTCAGGAGGGGCCTGGCTTTCCTGGAGGCAGATAAGGAGTGAGGGGGAGTGAGGTCTTAATCTGCCCAGTCTTGGTTAATTACACACACTCCTGGGGATAAATGATTAGATCTCCAAGTTAGTGCTTAAAAATGGAAGCCAGTGAGGGTGGGAGGGCGGGGGAGGTTTGGAGTTGGGGGGAGAGGTGTTGAGGCTTGGGGGTAGGCAGCTATCTCTTACCCCCTTATCTTATCTTCCCCAGAGAGGCAGTCGCAGGCCCAAATGACCCATTTTGTGGCCCTCCCTTATGCCTGAACTCTGTAGGGACAGGTAAGGAGAGCATGCTGCTCTAGGCTGCTCTAGCCTCTGACTGCTTCCCTCTCCTCCAGGGTGGCCCCAGGAAGCAGGAACCTGGAGAGCAGCCCTTAGATCTAAGCCTGGATGGCCAGATCCTGGATTAAAACCTGAAAAACCTGGAGCAACTGGGGTAGTGCAGTGGGAAAGGCATAGATTTAGAGCAGCGGTCGCCAACCTTTCGGACCTCGGTGGTCCGCCGACCACCGGTTGGCGACCAATGATTTAGAGTACAGGCAGAACTAGGGTCAAAGCCCAGCTTCCTAGTCTGTGACCTTGGGCAGGTTGACCTCTCTGTGCCTCATGTCCTCATCTAGAAAAAGATACAGTGATCATTCCTACCTCAGGAGACTGTTGCAAACACCAATCAGTTGGTATATGTGAAGTATGGGCCAGGATCATAGTAAGTACTCAAAAATGTCAGCGACTATTTTTATTAAGATGAAGTTTAAATAAAATGTAGGAACAGATAGGAAAATGCTGAATAGAGCTTGGCACTCGCAGGGTTCAAAGACACCAAAGCACTTGGGGAAATCCACCAACCCCATTCCACCAACCCCATTCCACCCATGGGGATGCTGAACACTTTGATGCAGGCTTAGCCCGGGCCTTGGCCCACTTCCTGAGAAAAGGCTGCTGGGGCCTGGGTGGTTTGAAGGCAATGAGAGTGCAGAAGCTCATTATGGGGTAAAGAATGCAGCAAGTTGCTGAGGAAGCCTGGTTTCTTCATTTCTCCCTTTGGCCCAATGATCCCGCCCTCCCTCCTGGAGGGGGCTCTTTCCATTCATTGATTCTCCAAATATTTACTGGATATTTTACTACATGCCAGGCACTGTGCTGGACACTAGTGACACTGGGATGAGCAAGAACAGAGAGACCTCAGTCTAATAGGGACATGGAGGCTGTTCAAACCATCATACAAAGAAATGTATATAATCACAAGTCGGGGTAAATGTTACCCTTGTGGGACTAAATCACACCTCTAGGGACCTGAGCTAGTTTTGGGCAAGGCTGGGGCCCTCTAACCAGTTATCTGATGCCTAGGAGAGGGAGCTGGGGACCCCATTACCATCCAGGTACCTTTAACCTTTTGGCATCGGACCCTGAGTATATCTTTATTCACTTCCTCCCTTTCTCATTCATTTATTCAACAGACCATCATTGAGCCTGTCCATATGCCAGTCCCAGAGTGTGGAGTTAGGGAAGCGGAGATAAACCGGCTATAGCACCACTCCCTGGAGGTACACATAGCTCAGAGGGGGACACTAATACTAGTATATAAATCAGCTAATATGATATGATGAGGTAAATGCTACAGCTAGTTAAGCACCAGGTACTATAAGGAAGGGACCCAGGCTAGGAATTCTGTCAAAGAAGACTGCCCAAGAAGGTGACTTGAAGTAAGCCTTAGAGGCTGTTAGTAGTTAGCAAGAGGGGAGGAGAGAGCAGTATATGCAAAGGTCCTGGGACAGGTAAGAGCAGGGTAGTCTATTGATCAATGTCATATGTCCACGACCCTCTTCCTTCCTCTTCCAACTCAGAGGATGGGGAAGGAACAGGGTCATGGATATGTGACCTTGACCAAGCCTTTCATTCCCCATAATTCTTCCCCAGTTGGGGCCATCTGCTTCCCATAACCCAGGGAGCCAGTCTTGGGCACCTGGTCCCAGCAGTTCTACAATTCTACAGTGTTCTTTGGGCACCCCGTAGGTTGCTACTTCTGTAGTCCTCTGCTCTACCTCTTCTCTACTGCAAGGTGCATTTGCCCTCAAGCATGTCTGAGAACATGATTCATTCTATCCCTGTTTCCACAGAAGAGCTCAGAGAGATTACATGGCTTGTCTGAGGTCACAGAGTCAGTCAATGGCAAAACAAGATCTGAATCTGACTTAACCCATCCATGCTTCTGTTCTCTTCCCTCTACATCAGGATACCTTGGGAGAGGGCCGAGGGGAATCTAAAAATGCTGCACCTGGATGGCACATCCAGGCCCTTTCTGGGCCACTTCCGAGTGATGCTCTCCCCCCTAGGAGGGGGCTCTGCACACATGAGCAAAGGCTGCCTGGACTTTCCTTTCTCAGAGAGCGGAGGGGGAGAGAGAAGAGGAGAGCCGGGACGGGGGAAGGTAGAAGGGTGGGGGCCCAGGTGCTGAAGGCACTGTCAGTCCAGTCCAGGAATGGTATAGGGTTCCAGCTCGGGGGTGGGGGCACAGGTCTGACAGGCAAGCAGCTCTGTCCCTCCACCTCTCCTCCCTGTCCCTCTCTGTTTCTCATTAATTATTCCCATCTCATGGAGTAGGAATGAAAACAGACTCAGGATCTGGCTGGAGGCCTGCTGTGACATCAGCCAGAGGTGGCTGCGCTGGCCCTGACTGCTGGGGTCCAGGAAAGACCCCTTTCCCCACTTTGTCTTGTCCTGACAGGAAGAGGCAGGAGACATGCTCCCTTCCCTGGGCACTGAACTTAGAGTAGGTGAGAAAGGTGGCACTTGCCCGAGGGGACCAGGAACGGGTGTGTCTGAAGGAATGTGGGGGGTACAGGAGCTGGCTTTCTCCAGACACCACTGACTCCCACACACCCTGCCACTCCTTCCCCCACAGCCACCCCCTGTACCACTCCCAGGCATTGTTCTCCCATCATCCTCTCCACTTATTTTTGAAGCTACCTACTCAGTGATTGAAATCTTACCTTATACTGCCTGTTTCCCATCCTGACCTCTGTCATCCTTTCTGAGACAGGCTTCTTCTGGGACTTGGTACCTGGCCAAGTCCAGCTTCTTGGTTTTTATACCCAGATATTGACCTCTCACCTCTAGTAACCTCCTCTTTTATTCCCAATTGGCCTCCAACAGCACAGTGGGCTACACTTTGATCCTGGTTACTAGTATCACTAAGCCATTTCCTCCAAGATTGCAATGATTTCCAGGCTCCCATCACTTCCTCCTGTCTGCCTCGTTTTGAAACCTCTGGTCCCCTTTTCTCTCTTACCTGGGGGCCTTCTGGGATATACTTCTCTTCCTGCCCAATCTGGACTATTCCTACTCCCAAACAGTCCCACCATGATCTCTCTGAGCAATTATTGTGCTGCTGACTTCCGGTAAAATTCCCCCATAGCAGCTGGTACAGACTTTTCTCTATTGCACCTTCTTCCAGGCACTGAGCCTCAGGCAATGGAGATAAGTGAGCCACCCTCTAGAAGCCTACAGTTCAGTGGAGGAGGAAGATAAATAACATGGTGACACAGGAATAGTACAGGTGTCACTGGTGGATTTTGAAGAGGAGAGTGACATCAGTGTTTTGGGAAGTGGAGTGAGGCAGGTGTCAAGGGTGGATTGGAAGATAGAGATGGTGACAGGAAGGCAGGGGAGAAGGTCACAGTCTAGGTGAAGAGTAATGAGGTCCTGGGTGGAAATGGGGCGAGGAAGAGGTGCAGTAGAGATGACAAAGAGGGGGCAGGTAGGAGGGATCTTACCTTGCAGAGGTAAGTAGCAACATGCTTAGTGATTGATTGGATGTTAGAGGGGAGAGACAGTAAATATCTAAGCGTGGTGATTCCGAGGACTGGGAGGTTGGGTGTACTTTGGCACCATTTATGGATTCAGAAGGTACAGGAAGAAGAGCAATACTGGTATGTGTGGAGAACAATGGGTTCAGTTTGAAGCTTACAAGGGGAGATGCCCATAAAGCCATTGAATTTGTGGATCTGGAGCTCAGGACCCAGGTCTGAGCCAGAGTGTCAGGCACAGCATGGAGGCCAGAGATGACATGCAGAGAGTGGGCAGGACTGCCCAGGAGAGTTGTAGAGAGAAGAGAAGAGGCTGGGGTGGGTATTTGGGGGATGTCCCCTCACTGCTCCTACCGACATCCTCCATGCCTCTCTGAGAGTTCTTATCACACTGCATTGTAAATGTTCCTGTTTGTCTTCTCTGCTCCTTAAAAGAGGCACCATATCTTTATAATGCATATTTCCCAGGGAGATGTGCCAGGGTCTGGCACAAGATAGGGGCCCAGTAATGCCTGTGGGATGGATGGATAATAATAATAATGTGTTGAGGGCTTACTATGTGCCAGGCACTATTCTAAGTGTTTTACATTTAGTAATTTATTTAATCTTCAGAACAACCCTACATTTCTGCCTCTCAATGGAAATGTACTCTTACCATTTCCATTTTACAGATGGGGAGGCTTGACTAAGAGAAGTTAAATAACAAGTAATTTGTCCAAGGTCACAGAACTAGTATGTGGCACAGCCAAGATCTGAATCCAGGTAGTCTACTTCAGAGCTGATGTTTTTTACTCCCACACTGTTCTGGTTCTCAAATAAAATCTTAGAATAAGAACAGCTATTATGATTACCATTATTGAGTGCTTACTGTGTCAGGCACTGTGCTTAGAACTTTATTAGATTAAGCAATTCTATATAAATGAGTTAATAGATGAATACACTGATGGATGGAATTAAATATGTATGTATGTATGTACAAGTACATGAATGGATGGGTGAATGAATGAATGGGTAGATGAGAAAGTAAATGGGTGGATAGATAGAGGGATAGATGGATAGATAAGTGAGTATGTATGAATGAAGAATAGTTGAATGAATGGATGATGAGTAGGTGAATAGATATGTAGATGGATGTATGAATGGTAGGACGAATAAAAGAATAGGCAAGCAGGTGTTTGGATGAAAGAATAAGTGGATGGATGGATGAATATGTGAATATTTGGAAGAATAGATGAATGGATGAGTGTATAGAAGGATGGAGGGAAGGATGGAAGATAAATAAGTAGGTAAATAGATTAATGGCTGGGTGAGTGGATAAATGGATGGGTGGATGGAAAGATGAACAAATTGTAAGGTGGATGAGTGGATAGACAATGGATATATGGATGAATGAATGGATAATTAGATGATTAGGTAGCTGGATGATTGGATGAATGGATGGTTGGATGGATGAGTGAATGTTTAGATGGTTGGATGGATAAAGAGGATTGAATTCCTATATTTAGGGCTGTGAAAGAGAGTAAGAAAACCCACAAATTATAGTCTCTGCTCTTTCTCTTAGTTATATCTATGCCTTCTCTTGGTCATTTCTTCCACATTAGTATATAGAATTTGTTCTGTCCTCTCCCCTCCACCCCCACAAAATTACAACAACTAGGCACCAAAACTTGGTCCTCACCCACTTACTCTCACCCCTAAGTTCAGGGACATCCTGAAATGAATCCCAGTCATCCTGATTCCTTTCCTGCTCTTCTGCCTTGGTGTCCAGGGAAAGCACCTTCCAAATAACCAGCCTAGGGAGAAGGCAAGTGGTTATTGTGGGGGCTCCTCCCTCTGCTCCTGTTGTGGTATCTTCAATAGGCCTAACCCCGGAGCATCAGTACCCAGCAGATGCCAGGTTGGAGGGTTGTGATTAGAGTAGGAAACTAATGGGCATCACAGAAAGTGTCAGGGGAACAGTGTCGGGGTGCGGGGTGTTCTGTGGGTCTGGCAGGACAACCATATCTATTCTCAGAGAAGGGGTGTTAGGAAGTAGCTGTCAGGCAGACTGAGCGGAACGAGGCCTTGCTGAGTTAAAAGGCAGGATCCACCTCTGAAAGCGTCTGATTGTAAGCTCTTGGCTCTACCACACGGGAGCTGTGTGGCCTTGAACAACTCACTTAGCCTTTTTGAGTTTCCTTTTCTGCGAAACGAGTTCATAACATCTACCTCACGTGGTCACTGAGAGAATGAAACAAGATGATGCAAAGAAAGTGTGTGGCACATGGAAACCCTTTAACAAATGCTTTCAAGAAGTAATAAAGTATGCACATTTCATGTTTTCTGGGGGAAGGTAATCTATGGAACCTATCCTCTGTGTCTGTTTGGGAAGAAGTGTGGGTTTGGGGCGACAGTGACATTATAGGTCTAGGGTCCCCATGACCTCTGAGTACCAGCACAGCCTCATGGAACCTCCTTGAAAAGCCTTCTTCTGCTTCCTGTCCCCATAAGCTCTTTCCACAGCCTGAGCAGAACAAAGTGGCATCAGGGTGGAGGTGGGAGTGAGAGTTAGCTATGGAACCCCTGAGGAGTCCAGAGCCTCCCTGTAGCCCCTGACCCGCCCTCCCTCTCTGGGCCAGGGGCCAGCAGGCAGGGCATCCAGCACAGTGTTTCACAAAAAAGAGCTTCTTGTTGTGGAAGATGAGTCATGGAGACCCCAGCCCTAGCATGGCCCTGGGAGGAAAGCGGGGGAGAGGGTTCCTCCCCTGCCCAGGAATGGGCCTTCTCCCACGGCCAGACCTCAGTGTGGAGCATGTGGATTCACAAAAGCCAGGAACTGGGGTTTTTACCTTTTCCTTTCCTGTGACTTTCTGTCACTTCTCTTGTCTCATTTCATCCCCACCATGTTTACATGTTTTCAGATGGGAGAACAGAGGCTGAGGATCTTGTGTTACATTTCACAGGCATCTATAATATTAAATCTCTGGGTTTTTAACTCTGCTGGGGACACTTTCTCCTTCTAAACTGGGCTTGTCCTGGACTTGAGCACAGGATATATGAAGGGGGGAGAAGGGAGTGACTATGTCTTGTACTAAACATTTTACATAGTTTCATCCCCATAACAACCCCATGAGGTTGTGAGGAAGATGCTATTACCCCGTTTTACAGATAGGGAAACCGAGGCCCAGGGAAGTCACGAAACCCAAGGTCACGTGCCTAATACAAGTTAGAGCTTGTATTTGACCCAGGGTCTCTGTCCCTTGACCAGAGAGGGGGCCTTGAGGACAAGGACCACAGGGGCCTGGAAGAGGAGATGAGGGGCTCTAGCGGCACGGGGAGGAGTGGGGTGCTGTGCAGTTTGCCTGAGCACCAGGGCTCCTAGCTCCACATGCAGCTCTGCACTGGGAGCCCAGCTCCGCGCGTGTGAAACGAAGATGCTGAGCTGGTGCCAGCAGGGCCATACCCAGCCCCAGCCCCCACCCGAGGGCTCAGGAAATGACACACCTCAACTGCAGAACAGATTGTTGGACCCGTCTCCAGGATCACCTCCCAGGGCAGGGGTTTGCAGATGGCTGTTCAGCAGCTCCTGGGAGGGAGGAGGTCAGGCCTCCTGGGCTGAGGAGTGCCCTCCAGGATGACCCAGACCCACTGTGTGGTGTGTGTGCTGGACACATCAGCCTGTGGGGCAGTTGGTTGGGGGTCGGGGTCTGCTGTGTGATCTCTGACAATGTAGTTAAATATCTCTGGGCCTCATACTTGGTTTTGTAAACAAAGGGAGAGATATTTCCATATTTCCTGCCTACCTTCTGAGCATCGGGCCTGGAGAAAGAGACCTCCTACCCCCTCTCCCCCGCCCCCCCCCCCCGCCCCGCCTCTGGGGGTCTGACTCTGGGTCAGAACAGTCTCTGGAAAGAGATGGGGGACCGGGATCTCTGCCTGCTTTTTCTAGGGGCTGCCTGTAACTTACTTCACAAACCCTGCTGTGCAGAAGGGACAGCTTCCTCTTGATACCCTTGCTATGATGTCTGAAACACGAAGCTTTTCCTGCTCCCGGGGCTAGAGAATGTGCTGAGAGCGGGGCGGGCGAGGATGGCAAGTTGGGATGGGGATTTGCTCTAACTTGGCAGCTAAACTCTATTGTGGGCAGGGCTGGGCTCTGGGCTCAGCTCTAGAACATCATTGGCTCCTAGCACAGGTGACTGAGGCCCCGGTGGGGACGGCCAGCAGAGCTCAGGCTCCCACATTCTCAGGCCGGAAACTGAACTCTTGAGTGGCAGTCTCCAGGGCCTCCCTTTTGGGGTTGCAAGCGGTGTGGAGGCCAGGAGTGCCCGGAGACTGAGGGGAAATGGCCACCGTCATTTCAAGTGTGTGCAGGGGTCCATCCCCTCTCCTTCCACACCAGCCGTGGCCCGGGCAGCAGCTCAGGCAGAAGGGTGGCTGGGGGAGGGGAGGGCAGAGCTTGCAAAGGAGGAGGCAGGAATTCTGGTTGGAAATAATTCAAATGAGGCTATGAAACCAGAACCCTGTCTCAGAACAAATTGGCCAGATTTGGCCTGGGGGGAGGAGGGTTACAAGGGGAGTGGAGGAGGTTATCCCTGGCTGAGGGGGGAAGGGTTGGCTGGACTTCGAAGTGTGTTCCCAAGAGGAGCCCAGGCCTGAGCTGCCATGGGTAGAAGGGGGCAGCCGCCCCCCCCTGCCACCCACCCTCCCCCGACCTTTGCCTGTCATGATGTTGGAGGGAGAAGCCAGGTGCCCCAGCCACCCATCTGGCCTGTCCTGGAGGAAACAGGCCTACTCCCTCACTGATGCTCTTTAGAACGGCCAGGCTGTGACCCTGTCCCTGCCCCCAGGCCTGCTCTACCTCTGAAGCAGAGGAGAGCCCCTGTGACTCCATCCTATTGAGTATTCTTCAAAAGTTCTGTTTCCCTTCTAAGTCCCCTGCTCTGTGCAAAGCCCGGGGTAAAAGGATGAACTCCGCTAAGGCTAGGTGAGGAGGTGTGACTTAAAAAATGGATTCTCATTTCTTGTTCTAACTGAGGAGGCATCTGGGGGCCTCTCACAGAGCAGGGCTGCCCGGGCAGCCTGGGGAATGCCTCTCCTCCCCAGTCATGGGTCGGAAACAGAGGAGGGGTGGGCAGTGGGGATTCACACGGGGTCAGGCAGGGGCCTGCCGTCGAGGAAAACCAAGGCCTTCAGAGACTCATCAAAGGCGTGCTGTGTGAAAGAGGCAATCTTGGAGGGGTCACTGGGTTCACACTGCCTGGAGAGGGATGAAGGCTAGTCTGGTTGGGACTGGTTGGGAGTGGAGGGAGGTGGCTGGGGGGACAGGCTGAGAGAGGCCCAGCACAGCAGGCTCCTGGTCCAGCTCTAGCTTCCCCTCCAGCGTCCAGCGGGTTGGCCAGTTGTAGGTGGAGCTCCAGAGAGCTCTTTTCCAGGGAGAAGCTCTGTCTGTCTGCCTGTCCTGGTCTGGGCGTCTTGGTCCCAGAGAGGAAACAGGGTTCCTGGCCACCCCACCCCCATGCCTCCATGTCTCCTCAAGGGCCAAAATCAAGTGTTCCAGCCAGATGGAAGCAGGACTCAGCCAACGGCCATGACCCTCCTCCGCCCCTCACCCCCATCCCTTTTTGCCCTGACCCTTCCCTAACTCTGATCCTAGCCCTGGGGTCTGTCTGGCTCGCAGCTCCTTCAACACTTCCTACATCTTGCAGGATTCTGCCTTTGTCTTTCTTCCCTGTGACTCAAATCCCACCCAGTGGAGAGGGGACGAGAGACTGATTGGGATCCCCTTTCTTGCTCCTCCCGGAGCCCACTAACCACCTGAAGAGCTAACTCCCCTCCCATCTGCAGCGTGGGGGGCTCAGAGGCCTCTCTGCCCTTTCCCCTCCTAGAGCCCTTAGAGGTCCCGGAATCCTCTCTGCTTTATCCTCCATGTGGATTCCCAGGTCTCCACTGACCTGCGTGCCCCCTCAGAGTGTGGGTCTCATTCACTATTCTTGACACCCCTCACCCCACTTCAGTGAGGTCTCAGAATTCTCTCTGTCCTCCCCCAGCCCCAGTGCGGACTTCTAAAGTCCTCCTCTGTGCACTCCCCAATGGGAACCCCAGAAGGAAGTCACTTCTGAGGGAATGAAGGGGGGCAGCCATGGCTCATGATGAGAAGGATGTGGGCTTCTGGCCCCTCCGTGGGGATCAGGCTGGGCCTGGACTTCTACTCTCAACCCCTCCTCTCAACTGAGGGGGCCACTGTGGTGGGTGGAGTGAGCTAGAGGGAGAGGGGAGGGGCAGGGGAGGTGGGGGAACCGGTCTTGTGTTGTTCTTGGCTTGGAGCCCCCCGCCCCAGGGAAATCCTGACTCTGTGGAAAACTGAGCAGGCAGTCAGGCAGGGGAGGAGGAGCTGGAAGAGGAAGAGGAGGAGAAGGGGGAGGAGGACCACGGGCTCAGGGTGAGGTGGGGGTAGGGCTCCTCTCATAAATCAATCTCACCAGCTCTCAGGCCTGACAAAAACCAGAGACCCTGTGTCCCTTGGGGGCTGGGGTAGGGGAGGGGGTGCAGATCATCCAATGGGCTTTGGGGAGAAAAGGATGAATTGAGGGACAGCATCCTGCTCAGAGGGACCTGACTCAAGCCCCCCAAAACAACAGGTGTGTGCGTAGCAAACTTCACAACTACGGAAGCTGAACCAGAGTGTGTGTGACAGATTGATGGGGAGGGGGGAGGGGGGTGACCCACAGGTCAGCAATTCAGAACATTTTTATTGCCTTGAAATCTGCCCTGGTTCAACTCCTGAAGAGCTGTGTGACTTCAGACAAGTTGTTTCACCTCTCCAGGCCTCAGTCTCCCCAGATGTATGAGGGTGCAGGGTGGATAGAGCCTCCCTCTGGCATCTTCCGACACTCCACTACTGCCCTTTCAGTGCTTGGCAGAGGAAAGAATATTCCTCTGGAGCTGGCAGGACAGCAGTTACGAGTCTAGGCTGATTCATAACGGTGGCCTTGGGTGGGTCACATAACTTCTCAGAGCCTCAGTTTCTGCCTCTGTCCAATGGGTCTAATAATGCCTCCCTCATTGCTGTGATGCCAGTGAGTGAGACAGTGTATGTGTGAGTGAGACAATGTATGTAAAGGGCTGGGTGTGGCAGAATATCAGTCAAAGGTCATTGTTATTTTGTGTCCACCTCTTGGGTGTTTGCAAGTTTCTCAGCCTTCCAAGGATTACCTCTTTCCTTTAATATGCAAGTATCTATACTAATAAAAGGGTAATATGCTAATTAGACCGGGAGACCTTCCGGACATCCTTCCAGACAAGCCATGGTGGTGGGGCCAAGGCAGAGGCGGTTAGGGGCAATCAGGCCAGGAGGGGAGAGGAGTTGGGGGCAAGCAGGCCTGTGGGCTGGTCGGGGGGAAGTTGGGGGCGATCAGGCCAGCAAGGGGGGGCAGTTGGGGGTGAGAAGGCTGGCAGGCAGAGTGGTTACAGACAATCAGGCAGGCAGGCAGGTGAGCCGTTGAGAGCCAGCGGTCCCAGATTGCAAGAGGGATCGGGCCTAAACCGGCAGTTGGACATCCCCTGAGGGGTCCCAGATTGGAGAGGGTGCAGGCCGGACTGAGGGACACCCCCCTGTCGTGCACGAATTTCATGCACTGGGCCACTAGTTAATAATAATCAAGCAGCTCCAGCTCTCAAACTGGCAACATAGAAACCCTTACAAATCACCCCCTCAGTATTTGCAAGGACTCTTGAGATGTCTGTGCTTCTCCTCCTCCCACTCACCTCTCCTGCCATGGCCCAGGTATTTCAACCAGCAGAAGGGGCCAACTTTTGAGGCATATTCTGTGCCTCTGAGAGAATGCTGAAAGGCATTCCTGAAGGAAAGCAAGACCTGCCAGGAAAGGGAACCCCAGCTAGAGGTTTCAAGAGAGATCACACCCACCCCCTCCTATTCCCTCCAAGCTGTGTTCTCAGTGTGGCCCGGCCCAGTGGGTCTGTTCAGACTCAGGAATAAGGATCTGGAGTGGTCTAAGCCAAAGCCACCCCACTCCCTCACCACCCACATACACACTCTAGGGGTTTCCTGAGACCCAAGGAAAGAGATGAGCCTGTGGGTGGGGAGGCGAGCTTAGGGCAGAAGATGGGTTGGTCCAAGCTATTTTTCTGAGAAATAATACTGTAACACAGTTGCAAAGAAAAGATTATTTTTTAAGGAAATAAACACAACTTGGTACCTTGAGGCAGATATTAGAGTCTGAGGCCCAAGATGCAAGGGGCAAGGGATTAAGAGACCTAAGAGGGGCTGGACTCTTCTAGGTGGCTCTTGTGGGGACCAGATACACTGTTGTCAGAGGCATGGGCTCCCCAGGGTGAAGGAAGCATGAGGACCCCGGAGGAGAGGGAAGGCTGACAAGATTCCCAGGTAGTGCCTTTATAAATGTGTCTCCTCCACTACCTGCTAGCCCCTCAAGGGTGTGGCCAATACAGGCACCTGTGGTGGCCCTTGGCCCTCTGGGCCCCCTTGGCCCCCTGGGCCCCCTGCTCTTGTGAGGCTTATCTTCACTTGGGTTTCCCCAGGGCTGAGAGGAGTCCAGCCAAGTCAGCTGGGAATTCCTAGAGAGACCATTTCTCAGACAGATGCTCCCAAGCTGGAGCCTCCAAGACAAGTGGGCGTCTAGCCTTTGCTTGACCACTCCCATCACCTCGCAAGGCAGCCCCCTCTCCTCTTGGTTGGGTAGCTGAGATGACTGAAAAATTAGAAATGGGTAATCCTACAAGCATTTATAGCTGGTCTCTCTGTGAGAGTGAAGCGGGGGTCAGGGAGCAGCTATAGGTGGCTATTTAGGGTGAGGCCCAGGATCCCAGCGAATAGGCTCAGGCCTGGAAAGCAAGGGACGGGGTTTGAGTCTTTGCTCTACCATTAACTCACTCTGTGGCCTTGAGGGAGTCCCTCCGTTCCTTGAGCCTCAGTTTCTATAACTGTAAACTTTACGGGCTGGGTTTGGGGGACTTGGAAAGGCCCTGCCCCTGGCAACAGATGCTCGTCCATGAGTCTATGAATAGCTGGCACAGAGGGATCAGGTCTTGGTCCGTGGGGGCTGGGCTGGCAGGAGAGTGCTCAGAGAATGGGCCCTGTGTGGGATGGGACAAGGTTCCCTTTCATTTCACGAGGCCTTGGAAGCAGCCCAGGGCCCACAGACTCTCCCTTCCGCCAAGGTCAACCTGACCCTGACCCGGGGGGCACAACTGCCTGGGGCAATTGAGGTCAGGAGCTGGCAACATGGGAGAAGGAGCCAAGTGCAGAGGTTCAGACTCCTGTCCCCTGGCTGGGGTGAGGGTCTGAGCAACTGCAGCTGTGTGCCTCATGCTCGAGACAGTGGCCCAGGGCCCCACCCCCTGCAGTCTTGGTGGTCCCAGGAAAGACCTCCACTTGGCCTACGTGTCAGACAAACCTGGTATGGAATCCAGACCTGCTACTTACTAGCCCAGTGACCTTGGGCAAGTCACTGCCCTTCCTCATCTGGAAGTCAGGGACTCTAATTTTTACCTTGCATGGTGACTGGGACTATAAAGGCACGTGTGAGCATCACGCCCACAGCATGGGCTCCACGAAGACTGGACTCTTCCTGCTGCCTCAGCCCTCTGCTCTTGGTCTTTTTGCTCATTTGGGTATTGGGGGCTTCCAATTTTCAGGTCCTAAAATCTGCACAATTTAAAATAGTCAAAACAAACCCTCCACTCTACTTAGACGGAGAGGGAACGAGCTCCGGGCCCAGCCTAATGGGTTCCAGGTGTGCTCTGTGCCCTGCCATGGCTGAACCTGCCTTGGTGGCTGAGGCTGTGACTGCCCGGCTGGCTGGGAAGGCTCAACTAGCCAGACCTTTCCAACCGCACTCTCCAGCCTGTGAAGAGTGTAGAGCTGGGCCAGGCCCTACCCAGTATGGTGGGATGGCCAGCTTTGTGCTCAGAGAGCCTGGGGTTCAAAGCCAGGAGGCACTGTGCATACCCCCAGCAGTATGTGGGGGTCTCCCAGACCCTCCCTCCCCACCTCTCCCCAACTTCCCAAATCCATGCTGAGCACCTACTGTGTGTCCCGCCTTGATCTCAAGAGGTTCTGGCATTGCTGAGACAATTTTCAGACCAATAAATCTCACAAGAGGTCGACCGTGGGAGGGAACTTCCAGAGAGGCTCAGGGAACCAGGTGGGAGCCCAGAGGGCATAAGTAAGGTTTCTTTTATTACAATTATACAGTAATTATTGTGTTATATAATCAGAGTGACGGCCATCATTTATGAATGTTGAACCATGGGCCAGGTACTATACTTGGTGCTTTCCACACATGAGCTCATCAAATCCTCTCAGCCGTACATGGGGACAGCTTCTGTTCTCTCAGGGAACAGAGAGGGGGCAGGAGGCTCAGGGAGACCAGGGGCCCTGCCTGAGGTTGCACAGTTAGGAAGGGACTGCTGTGGGATGTGAGCCCAAGGCTGTCTGACCTCAAGGCAGGGCCTGTCCAGCTCTGCTATACTTTTCACAGGCTGGTCCAGCCCTTCCCTAAAGTCAGTGAGAGTGCATGTGTGTAGGCGTGAGGATCTGATCAGAAGGCAGAACAGGGAGGGATTTCTCCCTGGAGCGATGCCAGAGGCTCAACACCCATAGCTAGGCCCAATGCCCCTCCACCAGCCCCAGCCCACCCCGCCTCCCAGTGCTCTGTCTCAAGCATGTGCCCTGACCCTATTGGGCTACCCTCTCTCTCAGCCTTCTCACCACCTCTGGATTGCCATTCCCCTCCCCCTCCCCCCAATCTTGAGCTGGGTAGTGGAGGGCACTGTTTGCTTTGGGGCCACCATCTAATCACCTGGCTCCCAACCATGTCAGCTGGGCCCTCCAGGACAGACTGGGCAGTCACTGCTGGGGGAGGACTGGAGACCCACTCTAGAACTGCAGGTGGTGTGTGAGCATGATTGCAAATGAGAGGTTGCTCTCAGCCCTCCTGTTTGGGTAATTATTAATAACTAGAGGCCCGGTGCACGAATTTGTGCATGGGTGGGGTCCAGCCAGCCCGCCCTGATTCGGCTGATGGGACCAGCTGAGGGGAGGGGATGCAGGAGGTTGGCCAGCTGGCCCTGCCTCCTGGTCAAACTCCTGGTCGAGGGGACAATTTTATTATATAGGATAACAATTTGTAGACTCTATTGCTTCAATAATCATCCCATACATATAAACTTATTGTCATAACTTCTCAAATCACTTGGTACTTTTCTTCATAACACCAATTTGTAATTATAAATGTATTTACATTATTTTTTGCAATTTTAATTTATTTACATTATTTATAATTTTAATCTTTTTACAATTAATGATTAATTTATTTATTATATGGTTAATGCTGCCTTCCTGCTAGACTGGATTTTTGCTGTATCCCCAGTGCCTAGCACAGTACTGATGCGTAGTAGGTACTTGACAAATTTTTGTGGCATGTATTTATGGATGAATGAATGAAATGGAGTTAATGGGGGGCTAAGAAGAGGTAGGGCAGGACCAGAAGGCTGGGGAGCAGGAGAGGTATGAGGATGAGCTTTGGAGCCTGTCTATGGAGCTGGGGTGGGACAGCATGAGCAGCTCTGGAATGGGGCAACGAGCTGTAGGGCCCCTTCACTGGTCTGGAGCGGAACGGCAGCCTCCCCCAGGTAGGAAATCAGAGGGATCTTGTGGCTCAAGGCCTCTCTTGTATCTCTACAGCCTTACAACCTAGAAGGGCCAGCAGCCAACTTTTTTCCCCTCCTCCCGCTGACACTCTCAGAAGGGAATTTAGGAAGAACATCCATATTTGGGCCACTTCAGAGAAGTCCTGGAAGACCTATCTACCGGTGCAGGATGGGATTTTCCCCCGCCTGTGTCCCCTTCCCCGTGTCTCTAGGTCTGTTGAATGCATGACACTCTCTCTCCATCCCTCAATCTTCACTCCTTAGTCAATATTCTGGAGATGTAGAGAGGGAAGTTGTGAGGAAGATCTGGGTTCAAAACCAGCTCTACCACTTTCTAGCTGGGAGATCTGGGTACACTTAGCTTCTCCAAGCCTCAGTTTCCTCATCTCTAGAATGGAGGTGCTAATCCACTTGAAGTGTTTGCTGAAGGGTCCAATAAAATCACGTGGACAGAGCTTTTCTCTTGCTGGGCACCTAGTAGGCACTCAGTGAAGGCCTGGGCCCTCATTCCTGCTCTTGGTGCCACCTAGCTGTGTGATCTTGGGTAGGACCCTTCACCTCTCTAGCGCTCAGCTGCATCTGTCAAACAAGAGGGCTGAATCAGATCATCTTGAAGGCCCCTTCCAGCTCTGACTTGCTTGGTTCTATTCTGAGCAGCGAGCCCCACCTCTGGGGCAGGGGCAACGTGAACATTCTTTCAGCTCAGATTCAACCCAGGCACATGCTTGCCCAGCCCCATCCTTCACATTTAGCCTGTAGCTGTTGCCACATTGGCCGCACCCTTGGCACCATGTTTCCCCCCACCCCCACCCCACTTGCCAGGGCCACAGGCGGGTGGCTCATTCTTGTGGGGCTGAAGGAGCCCAGGAGGAATGGAGGAAGGGGATGGGAGGGAAGAGGGGAGGGTAGAGGGGCTGGCAGAGAGCCGTGAGTGGAAAGGATGGGCTGTGACCTTGAGCCCTGTGGAAGTCTAGCTCTGCCACTTTCTCGTGGTGGGTGTCCTGGGGGAAGTCTGTTTCCTCATTTATGAACTAATAATAATAACAATTAAAAAACCATTAGACTGCTGTGAAGATTAAATGAAAAAATATATGTCAAGTGCCTGGCTTTCTAGTTTTGCTCTCTGGGGGGCTGGGGGGTGGGGGTGGGGACAAACACCCTTCCCTCAATCACCAGGGCGGGGGCAGTTCCAGGAAGGCCCTGTGGGGGCGCTTGGCCGACTTTCCCGCGGGCCTGCGGTCCTCACCCGCAGCCCAGTCGGAGCCCCCTTCCCCGGGGCTGGCAGCCTGGGGTCCTCGGCCTGGGAGCCCAGCCCGCGGAGCAGGGGAAAGCTGAGGCCCGAGCCAGCCCCCGCCCCCGCCCCCGCCTCACCCGCACCGCCTCGGCCTCCGAACGAGCGTCTTTGATCTGTAACCTTCAGGGGGATTAAGGGCCCGAGAGCCCCGCTCCCCGGGGCCCCCCATTCCTCGCCGCCTCCCTCCGGGCTGACCTCCCAGTCGGCGGCCCGGGCTGGGGGCTGGCTCCGCCGCCGGTGGTCCCCGCCGCCCCTGGCCGCCGCGCCTCCGGGCAGGCCGCTGGGATTGCAGGGGCAGCGGCCGCGGCTGGCGGCTTCGGGGAGCCCCTTAGGGCGGGGGCCCTGGGGCGGGGGCCGAGAGGGGCGGGCCGGGATCCGGGGTGGGGGCCGGGCCCGCTGCCTCCCGGCCGTTTTGGCCGGGGAATCTGTGCAAAGTGTTTAAAAAGAAAAACTCTCCGGAGGAGGACGTAACCTTTTCTTAACATCTGGGGCTCAATTAGCTAATGACAGCAAAGCCTTCTCCGGTGTCGCTGACCCCGAGGCGGCAGCCCCGCTCCCCAGCCCGGTATTTATACAGCTGCGGCCCCTCGCCGGGACGCGGGGCGGGGGCTTGGCGGGGTTATCTCGGCGGAGATCCGCCGCCCACCCCCCAGGAGAGAAAGAGCGGGCCCAGCACCCGGTCCCACCCGCGGCCCTCCGCGTCGCGCACGCTCTCTCCCTTTCCCAGCTCGCTGCCTCCCCCGGTCCTCCCGGCTCTCCCACTCCGTCTCCCCTCCCTTCTCCTCTCCCAGCGCTTTTTTTGTTGCCTCTTCCTCTTCCTCCTTTCTCTTCTCCCGCGTCTCCCCATTCTCTCCTTCGTCTCTCCTGCTCACCGATCTCACTCCACTCTCTTTCCTCCTCTGCACTTTCTCTCGCTCACCATCCCCTTCCTGTCAGTCTGTCTGTCTTTTCTCCCCTCTTTCTCTGCCTTTTTTTTTTTCCTCTCTCCCCATCGGCCTCCCCTCTCTTTCTCACTCTGAATAGCTCCCTTGTTCGCGCTCGGGGTTCCTGTCTCTCCCTCTCATTCTAGCGCTTCCTACCCACCTTTGTCTCTCCCTGTCTCAACCTTTGAATGCCTCTCTGTCTGTCCTCCCCAGGTGAGTCCTGCCCTGGCTGCCAGGCAGATACCCCCAAGGGGAGCAGGCCTAGAGTCCCAAGGCAGAACTGGGCAGGGCGGGGGCTGAGCACTTGCTGACTATGCCCATGCCCAGTATGAAAAGTGTGGGAGAGCCCTGTTTAAGGCACCGACTGTTCCTGGTTAGAGCCACAAGGGAACCAACCCCAGGGCTTCCCTCGAGGCCCTGACATCCCAGCCCCTGGAATCTCACCTTCCCTGCCACTCTGCCCACCCCAACACCGGGCTAGGTATTTTGAACCCAGATGCAGGTGCGGACACACACTTTCCTCTTTGTCTTCCTTCAGCACAGTTTAAGACAGGCTGGAATCTTAAAAAAAAAAAAATCACCAATACTAAGAATAAAAAGTGATAAGTGCAGAAACTATAAATAGCATAACACAGTCATGTCCAAAGGCAGTGTAGAAAAGCAAAGAAGAGGTGGTTTCAACTTGGAACTCTCTTTTTATTTATTTATTTAAAATATGTTTTATTGATTTTTTACAGAGAGGAAGGGAGAGGGATAGAGAGTTAGAAACATCGATGAGAGAGAAACATCAATCAGCTGCCTCCTGCACACCTCCCACTGGGGATGTGCCAGCAACCCAGGTACATGCCCTTGACCGGAATCGAACCTGGGGCCTTTCAGTCCGCAGGCCGACGCTCCATCCACTGAGCCAAACCGGTTAGGGATGAACTCTCTTTTTAAAAAACCAATTCTTTAATCCTGGGGGAGTCATTTGAGCCTCAGTTTCCTCATCTATAAAATGGGAATAATAATAGCTCTTGCCTCCTAGGATAAGACCGCAGTCAGTGGAAGGTGAAGTTCTTTCATCAGGGCATTGGTTTTTTGTTTTCCTGGAGAAAATCTTGGAGTCTATTCTTTTTCTAGGATAGAACCGTGTTCCAAAATTCTATCGGTTCCTCTCACTGAACAATTCTTTCACTGACTTTCACAGAAAAACTCAGGTAGATAACCTTGGCAAGCAGTGGGGGTTGGGAGAAGGTCAGAGAGCTCCTGAAGCCCTCCGGTTGACGCTGGGTAGGACCCTCGGCTCACCGCGCACCGGGCACTGCTGGCGAGCGCTTCAGACACATGATGGTGAATCCTCCCGAGAACCAAACGAAAAGGGCACGATTGCCCTGTTTTACACCCGGGGAAACGGAGGAGCAATGGTCCAAGTACCACAGCTCTCTCTCAGGGCAGAACTGGGGCTGGAACCCAGGGGTCTCGCCTCTGGAGCCTAGGAGGCTGTCTCCCGCAGATAAAGGGTCCAAAAGGGAGGGGCTGTCGGATCCCCTTCCGCAGTCCGAGTGGGGCGGAGGGGGGCACAGCTGGCCCTCTTCCTGGGAGCCAGCGGTGGGTGGGCACCATCCTTGGATCCCGAGCCGGCCGCCTCTCGGTGCAGGCGGGAGGGGGCGGGGATGAAGGGTGGGGTGCCGAGCCCCGGCGGCAGCTGCGCCCGCCCCCTTCGCCGCCCCCCAGGACTGGCTCTGCGCGCCGGGCGAGCTGCCGGCACCGGATGGGGAGTCCAGCGAAGGCTTAATTTGCAGGAAGACATTCTCATCAGATCGCGTCTCCCGCAGCCGAGCGCTGCAGCCGGGGGTCGGACTGGGCTCCTCCCAGCACCCCTCCCCCGGGGCCCTGGCGGGGCGAGAAACCGAGATGGTGGCAGCAGAAACTGGAGCCCGGCGCCGGGCGGCCGCGCGGGGCCGAGCCCTTTGAGGGCTCCGCTGCCTCTTGCCAAGGTCAATCAGAGCCTCCCGCGCCCGGGAGGCGCGCGCCGCGTGCGCTGGGCTGCCGCCGGCGGAGGGCCGGAGGGGGGCGTCCGGGCGGGGCCGCCCCAGGGTGGGGTAGAGCCAGCCTCCGCGGAGGCTTCCGGCCCCGGCCCGGTCAGGTGCTCGGAGACCCCGGGCAGGAGGAGGAGGGGTGCGGGGATGATGGGGTGGGGGTGCTGGGGCCTGAGCCTGGGACCCAGGCTGCGGGGTCAGACCCACCCAGGCGGAAACGGGGACTAATGAGGGACGTTTTTATGCTAATATGCACCTGGCTGGGCTTTTTTTTTCTTTCTTTTTTTTTTTAGGGTGTCGAATAGAAGGGAAGAAGTTCCGGAGAGCCGGAAACTTCCGGAAGTACTTGATTCCCTGATAAAAGACAGCCGGGCTCCACGGCTCACCCCCTGTGTGGTCTCGGGGAAGTTACCTGGGGACGTTATGGGGCTTGAGTTTCCTCCTCCGAAAGAGAGAACATGGGTCAGGTTTCTTTCCAAGCTCAGTCACTATGTCAGCAAAGAGATGGAGGTCAGCCCTGAGGATGGATTGGAGACCGATCGCAGGAAGTGTGAGGAGGGGGTGTGTGTCCCGGCAGGAGCGTTAGAGGTGGCTTCGGCCATTCGAGGAGCTGTTTCCATGGGCCTGTGGCTGACGGTCTCCACTGGTGACCAGAGGTGACCGTGAGGGGCCAGGGAAGGAGGCTGAGCCAAGGTTCCTGGATTGATGGATGGTAGGAGCAGCGGCCGGAGGAGGCAGCTGGGTGGCAAAAGAAGATGGGAGATTGGGTGGGGAGCAGGGTAGGGAAGTGGGTGTTTTAGAGGGTACTCACCTGAGTTTAATCATAGGTTGGGGGGGGGGAGGGATGAGTTGAAGATTCTACGGAGAGAAAGGGGAGATAACTGATGGGGTCATGTCCTGAAGAAGGCTGAGGCTCAGGGTGGGAATTGGGCACAGATGGGAAGGGATGGGAGACACTTTGGTGTGATGGGTAAGGAGGGAGCGAGGATATTTTGATGGAGGAGGCACTCTTCATTGGCCTTCCACAACTCAACTCAGTGTTGGAGGAGGCCTCAGTGTAGCCACTGAGGGAGGAATAAGAGTGGACCTGGGGAGAACCCACCATGGAGACCACAGCAGGATTAGAGTAGGGAGGGAGGAGGGGCTGATGAGCAAAGATGCCGCTGAGGTTGTATTATAGGAATTTGAAAGCAAAGTAAAAGAAACCTTTGAGGCCTGGCTTAGTGGCTCAGTGGTTGAGCATGGACCTACGAACCAGGAAGTCACGATTCGATTCTAATCAGGGCACATGCCCAGGTTGTGGGCTTGATCTCCAATGGGGTCATGAAGGAGGCAGCCAATCAATGAATCTCTCTCTTCATTGATGTTTCTATCTCTCTCTCCCTCTTCTCTAAAATAAATAAAACAAATAAACAAACAGAAAACAATAAAACAAACAAAAAACAATCAGGAGATAGCTGGCACTTACTGAGGTGTTCTATACATTGTCTCATTTAATTCCCACCACACAGTTTGATAGGTGTTATTAATCCCATTTTATAGATGGGAAAATGGAGGCTCAGAGTGATGAGGAACCTGGCCCAAGTCTGGGAGCAGATGAAGGCACAATTTGAAGCCAGGCCTATCTGCCTCAGAATGGAGGCCTCTTCCATTGTGCTCCGCTGGGTATGAGTCTTGACCCTAGGGCCTCAGCAATGCTTCCTTCCCCAGGTGTGGCCATCCTGGGGCACTGACCCATTTGGCTGGCAGGAAGGGGCTGGGCTTTCAACCCAGTGCAGCCTGCGCTGAGCCAGCCTGAACTTAGCAGGAAGCCTCTGCCCAGCTGAGAGGAGAGAGAAAGGGTGGGCTTTTTTTTTTGTTTTCTTCTCCAAAATGAGATCAAACTATATATGTTGTTCTGCAACATGCCATTTTCTCCTATTTCCATGTATGTATATATTTAAGAGAGGAAGGGAGAGAGAGAAAGAGAAAAACATCAGTGATGAGAGAGAATCATTGATCGACTGGAGCTGAGTTTCCAGCCTCAAGAATGTCTTCAAGAATGTTTTCAGGGAGTCCAGCCCAAGTTGGTAAGCTCCTTTTCCACCACACATTCCATGAAGCCAACCACAGACCCCAGCAACCCATCTCTTCATCCATCCACAGGGCTCCTAAGGCGCACTGGCCCACGGACCTAGGGGCATTTAAGTTTTACTTCCATTCAACCAAACAGCCACATTCTGGTGAAAACCAAGGTGGGTGGAGGTCGGTAGTCCACCCTCCCAGCCCCTTGTCCTTGAGCTGCAATAATAGAACTCAGGCTGGCAAGAGGTAGGAAGGCAAGAATCACAAGAGGCCTCTTCAGAGCCAACCTGCACAATATCCCGGGTTGGGGGGCTCCAATTCTCATCAGCTAACAGGGGCTGTAGATTCCAGTCTTGGGCACAGACAGCCTGTCTCCACTTGAAACTTCTTCTCAGGCTATGCCCACCCCTTTGGGCTGGAGGAACTCCTCCATCACACAGGCCTCTTGAGGTCGGCAGCTGATCCATCCTTTCTGGGCAGACAGGGGCTCACTGCCCCAGGACTAACAGGATACTGGAAAGGAAGTCAGAATAAAGCTGGGTCCCAAATGCCTGGAGTCTTGGGCCTACTTCTCTCAGCAAAGATGTGGAAAGAACAGGTTAGTGTGTTTATCACTGATGCCCCAGAACGAAGACTGTGAAGCCAGATTTACCATGTCTAGTCTAGGTTTGGTTGTTGCTACCATGACCACAATCACTGTCACCATTTTCATTTCTACCACTGTCATTGTTTGCATTTCCACCACCATCTCTCTCACAACCACCACATTAATCTCTACCATTATCATTGTTTCCTTCTCCACCAATATCTACCTCCATCTCTACCACAACCACTACTTCCATCTCCATTACCATAACCACCCCCACCTCAACACCCACCACTGTCAATATCTCCATCGTGCTCATCACTATCATCTCCACTTTAACGACCATTATTAGCATTTCCATCTCCATTTCAACCATGATGTCCATCTTCACAGCCATCACTACATCTTTTACCACTAACACCTCTACCACACCATCGCGTCCATCTCTATCACCATCATCACTACCTCCACTAATATCACTACCTTTATTACCAGTACCATCTCCACCAGCACCACTGCCATCTCCATCATTGTCACCACCACCACTACTACCCTCTCATCTTCCCTAACCCTCTGTCTCCTGCCATCATCAGCACAGTTACCCCACTCACCCCTACTCTATCCATTTTCATCCATCCACATGACATAGAACATAAAGAACTGCTATTTGGGTTAGCCCTTCAACATCTTTTCATTTGCTCAATCCCAGAAAGGCCAAATAAAGACCCTGTTTCTCCCATTTTTCTCTCAAGACTTCTCATGGAAGATGAAGTTAAATGCCTTGCTCTTCAAGTTAAGGGAGCTTATGTGTCTCTTGCCATTCCTGATTTACCAGGCCCATCATTCTGTCCTGGAAGGAAATTGGATTACTCTGACAGAATGTGTTCTTTGGAAAGCAGTGATGGTTATTACCTAATTCCTTATGACCCAGTGTTTGTAGATTGATTTTTTGACGACGTGTCCCAATAGTTTTCTATTAGAGCAGCTCTCCTGATGGGTCTGGCACTTCCAGAGGCATCTGCTTTTCCCCAGGTTTAAAGAGAGGCATGGACAGGCTGCCTGAGTCTCCTTCTGGTCTCCAGGCCCCTCACCAGTTCTCCATTAATCCCCTCGGAGTGAGAGCTAGTGATCTGACTGCACCTTGGGCCAATTCCTTAAGTACCTAAGCATGTAAGTCATCAGGCTCTGTGGATGTGAACACACAAGTTCTTTCCTCATTCCCTCTTGGCTTCCCGCCTTCCCATGATCCCATGTGGTGCCTCTTTCAGTTTCAGATCACAGATGACCCTTTTAGACTGAGAAAAAAAAATTAAAAGCCTCGGCGTTTTTAGTGTCATTGCTTTATAGGCTTTCTCTCCCCAACTCAGAATGAGCCAGCAATCTCCTGATCCCCCTTTCTTTGGCCTGTTAGAGTTACAAAATGTTTTTCTCATTCTTTGCCGCCTTGTGCAAGTTATATCTCATTTCTTTTTCTAAACGACTCTCCTGATTTTTATCTCCACGGCCTTTTGTTATTTTTTTTGTACGTACCCCTCCTTCGTATCCTGGCCTGATTTCTACTTTCTTTGGCACAAGCCATTATCATTGTAGTTCCTGGGAAGCTTTCTGCATAACTCAACGAGTAACCTCCAGGTCCCTTCGAGCTGCTTTATGCATCAGGATAGCTTCGTTCTCTCCTCCTGATTTTGTTGCCTTATGTGGACATGTCCAATTCTCCGTAGAGAGTGTCTCGGTTCTTAAACTCAGTATTTGTGTTTTCCATCTTGGTTCCCAACGCTTTGTGTGGAAAACTTTTAGAAAGGGCCAATTTTTGAATCTTGTTTGAGTTCCTGCTTTTCTTCCTTTCTCTCGGGTGCTGGGCACCTTTCTCAATATGCTCTTCCCTTCTCCAATTCCTGTAGTATGTGGGCATCGAACTTAGTCAGCACCCTTCCCAGAGTACACACCGGGTACCACACAGGGAGGGTTCTAGTACCTGGATCTGGGCACTGGTGCCCACATTGGAGTGTGGAAGGGAACGCTTACCAGGAGTGCTTGGTTACCGTAGAGGGGGTGTCTCATTCACAGACCCATTTGTTTATTCCTGGACTTCCTTCTTCCCTTTTGAACCTCTATGTTTGTCTGGGGCCCTCTTAGCTGCAGCCTCCTGAGAGTCAGGCTGACAATGGCCTGAAGGAGCGCCCCGGCTAGTAAGGTACACAGACCTGGAATCAGGTCAGTTATCTAGAAGGTGGTGCTCGCAAGGTGTGAAGACAGTGCAGTGTGTGTGATGTGCTCTGCCTCTGGGCTGAGGGAGGTTTCTCCAAGAAAGCCATGTTGGAGCAGGGTCTTTACAGTCAGGAAGGTGTTTGCCAGGAAGAGGGGTGTAGAAGGGTATTCCAAGCAAACAGGATATGCAGAGGCAGAGAGGGACATCTGGGACTGGCCGTGTGGGGCCAGCTGAGTTGTCTTGCTCCCTGGAGGCCCTTGATCTTCCCAACCCTCCACTGGTCTGGATAGATCACATCCAAATGGCCCTGCCACGGCCGCTTTCTGTGCTTCCCCTGGGGATCCCAATGCTCCCAGGGTCATTTGTTGTCATCTGTAAAATTGCCTCTTCCGTGAAGACTTTCTCCATCCAACCTGGCCAACCTGTGCCCTTGTGTCCCTGAGAAGAGGCTTGAGAACTCGTCCCTTTCTCGTGGCTGTGACAGTAGGGACTCCATGAGCCCTTCCTGTACAAACATAGCTTTTCGTGGGCTGAGCCTGCTCATTTCCAACCCAGTTTGCCTGGTGAACTCCTCCTCATCTGTTTAGACATAGATTTTGTGAGGGTTTCACTGACCTGTTCCCTCCCCCAGGACAAAGAGTCTGTCAGCTCCACTGTACTGGACTGTGCCCACTATTCTAGTCACCCCTGAAACCCTGCCCTTCATTGATTGAATGAATTCCTTTCTTAGTCTGACCTCTGTGTCTTGTATATTATTTTTCATTGTTCCCATTTTATACTGTATGTGTTTATGTACTTGTGTAACCTCTTAGCGATGCTCAGAGGATAAAAAGATTCACTCTGTTTTCAGAAATGTATCCTATGGAAGACCATTCTTGTTGCCTACTCAAGAGTCATTCCCTGCGGTCTTCTTTGCTAGTAGGCGTTGACCTTGTTTAAGCAGCCATGTGCCCAGAGATACCTTTGCCACTGATTGGTGGAAGAGTAATCTAATTCCTGCCAATGAGACATAAGGGATTAGGCTTCAGGGGGCTTCTGGGAAAGGCTTTTCCCCCAGAAAAGAAGAAATGAGAGGTAAATGCCCCCTTTTCTACCTTCCCCTGGTCTCTTGTTTGGGACAGTATTGTGTGAAGGTGTGATGTTTGGAGCTGTAGCATCCCATCTGTGACAGTGAGCAAAGACCGAGAGAAGTACAGAGACATGGATCTAGCACCCTGGCATTACTAAGAAACTAAACAAACCCCAGAGCCCCCTACCTTCTAACTTCTGGTTATATGAGGCAAATCAATGACATTACTGCTTAAAACACAAGTAGTTGGGTTTTCTGATATTTGCAGCTGAAGGCATTCTTAAATGCAAAATTTTGTGAATAAACTTTTTACTTTGAAGTAATTATAGAACTTAAATATTTTATGAGATTGTGAAGCATTTACTATCCAGATGGTTCAGGAGAATCTGTATTTTTCTTCTCAAGTGAGCATGCCACATCTACCAGGAGTGGGCCTCAGGCAGTCTTTCCTTTCTATCCTGGTTTTTCAGTCTTCAACCTCTCGAACCTCCCCTAGGAAGAAGGAAAGCACCCCTTCCTTTGGCCTCTGACCCAGACGCCAGTCAGTCAATTCCATCTAGTTCCTTCCATTAGAGCTGAGGAGATTATCTTCTTAGCAACCCACAGAAAAAGGTGTATTGTTACTGCATGTTGTAGAAAAATGGAAAGTTAGATTAGTAAAAAGCCCGGGCCTGATTACATAGTTGGTAAGCTGAGGAGCCCCACAGTGAGGTTTGGCCAAATGCATCATCTTCACACCTCAACACCTAGACTCCCTTGGGCTTAAATAATGTCAGGATCAAGCAGGTGGTAGTGCCACATTGCTTTGAGTGGCAGCCATGACAAGGTGCCACTCAGCTCTCCTCCGTAGGAGTGAAATTGACCAAGGGCCCCAGCTTCTGTGCTTTGGTACCAAGGCCACACTTCCCATGGGAGGCTCCCCCATGAACACTCCTCTGGGGACAACTTTAGCTCAAGGACTTCCCCTTGGCTTGGTCAAAACCTCCTTAGAACTATGCTGCAGGCTGAGACTCTGCCCATCTAACCCTCATACCTGCCCTCACCCCCTCACAGGGCTCAGACCCACAGCATGGTCTGCCAGCTGCACACCTCCTCTGGCTCACTTCTGTGTTTCCTTCAGAGATTTTTCTTCAAATAAATACCTTGCCTATCCAATCCCATCATGGGGAGTGGCTTCTTGGAGGACCTGAACTAATGTGCTTTGGTTTTTATTTTATTTTATTTTTTATTAAATATATTTTTATTGAGAGGAAGGGAGAGGGAGAGAGAGAGAGAAACATCAATGATGAGAGAGAATCACTGATTGGCTGCCTCCTGCACATCCCACATTGGAGATCGAGCCCGCAACCCAGGCATGTGCTCCGACCAGGAATCAAACCGTGACCTCCTGGTTCATAGGTCGATGCTCAACCACTGAGCCATGCTGGCTAGGCTGTGCTTTGGTTTTTAAACCCCCAAACTCAACCTCCTAATCTGTATATAAAGCACCTGGCATAAAATGTTGTTCCTTTTCTCTTTTTCTCTTAGGAGGTATGAAGGTGTTAACAGTGGCCATGCTGTGAAGCTGTTCCTGTCTCTGATGGGAGCCAGAGGTACCCATGACCAGAACATGTGCCTACTTGGGAACTATATATCTTGAGTTCAGAGAGGCTGAGGCACTCACCCAAGGGCACACAGCTCACGCCCAGGTGCCCACACACATACACAATGATGCATGTGTGTATGTGGAGTGGGGAGACAAAGTCAGAGTGAAGAGATGGGTCAGGATGCAGTGTGGGAAGGCAAAGGGCATGAGGAAAGCGGCCCCTTCCTGCCCCTCCTGGCTGACTTCCCAAGCTGGTTTGTGTGTTTTGATGCCATGACAACTGGTTGTGGGATCTGTATGTGGAAAGTGAGGCTTAACTTTAAGATACTGTGGGTAGCCCTGGACGGTGAGGCTCAGTTGTTGGAGCGTTGGCTGTGCACTGAAAGGCCTCGGGTTCGATTCCTGGTCAAGGGCAGGTACCTAGGTTTGCAGGTTGATCCCTGGCCCCAGTCAGGGCTCCTGCGAGAGGCAGCCAATCGATGTGTCTCTCTCACAACAATGTTTTCTTCTCCCTGCCTCCCTCCTTCCCTTCTACTTTCTCTAGAGAGCAATGGAGAAAATGTCCTCGGATGAGGAATAATAATAATAATAAAAAGACACTGTGGGTAGCTTGATGGGCCTAGAAGATAACAACTTCATGACCCACCAGCCTGTCAGTCTTGCTTCAGCCTGGAGATGCTGCCCAGCCAAGCCCTCAGTCATTGAGAAATGCCTTTCTCTGTTCACACTCACTGCCTGTCCTGCCAGTTGGGCTCACCTGCTTAGCAGTACCAACTCTGATTCTGGAATGCTCTGTTCTCCTATGTTTGTCTAAAACCTCTCCATCTCTTGGGGCTGAGTTCCAATCTCACCTCCATCTGGAAGCCTTCCCTGATTTCCCTAGTCCACAGAGCCTTTTCCTTCCTCTGAACTTGTCTAGCAGTTACTGTACTCTGTAGCATTCACATTATATTTGGACTTTGTCCTGATCTAATTCAACGAGCTCCTAATATGTGGCCAACACTGTGCTAAGTACTGAATGCTCATGTGGGTATCTTGGGGGTAAGGGTACTCTAGGCTCATTCGCCTCAAATGAGAGCATCTGATCATCTAGCAGCTCTGGCTTTGTGACCAGGAGAGGCCCCCATCGGCTCCCAAACTAGGCAGGACAGAGGGTGCAGGGTGCAGTTTATTAGAGCCTTCCATCTGCGTCCAGACAGGTCACTGTCTGAGTCTCATTTTTCTCAGCTAGAAAGAGGATGCTGGTATCTACCTCACAGGCTTGTTCTGAGGACAAATGAGGCAATATATGCAAAGTACCTAACACAGTGGTAGACATGTCAGTTCTTTGCCTCTCTCTCCCTGCCAACCCCACATCCTACACCTCCTGAATGTACCTAAGTGAAAACATTGTGTTCTCCTCTTCTGCCTCAGGCCTTCAAAGAACTCACTGACCTGGGTCACAGAGCTAAAGGAGGCAGAGGCCTGCCCTCTGGGAGCTCACCATCTAGTGCGTTCACACACTGAGGGCATTTGTCCCCCCCATCAGCCCTGGGACAGGAAATAGTATTCCTGTGTCAAAAATGACACAGCCAGGGCTCAGAGGCTGAGCTCCCCCCCGCCCCCCCGCCGTCTCCAACAAGCAGTGCAGTTGGCCTCAGCATCAGAGCTGAGACTTAAGAGAAGCCCAACATAAACAGAGAGAGCACTTGTGAAGACATCAGTTCTGTCCAAAGAATTCTATAAATTCAACACAATGGCAGTCCAATTGCAATAGGATCTGTATGTGTGTGTGTTTGTGAAATTTAACAAACCAGTTCTAAAACCAATCTGGGAGAATAACTGTGTTGGAATAGTCAAGAAATATTTGAAAAAGAATTACAATGAGGGAGGACTTGCCCCATCAGATAACAAAACATCACCAAGCTGTGCTAATTGAAATGGTGGTGTGCTGGCATGGGATAGCATATGCATCGATGTCACAAGACAGAGAGTTTAAAAGGGTTCTTATAAAAAGGAGTTTGGTATAGGATAAAGTAGCATTTAAAAGCAGTAGGGAAAGACTGAACTTATCAATAAATATTGTGGAGATAATTGGCTATTCGTGTGAAAAAATACATAAATCTGATTCGTGCTTTACACCATTCACTAAATAAATTCTAGATGGATTAGAGAGCTAAGTGTAAAACAACAAAGCTATAAAACTATTAAAAGAAAATATAGGAGAATTTGTATATAACCCTGGGGTAGGAAAGGCTTTCTTTAGCAAGACATAAAACACAAAAACCATAAAGAGAAAAATTGTTAAATTGGATTATGTCCAAATCTAAAACTGCTGCATGACAAAAAACAACAACACCATAAATAATGTTAAAAGACAAGTGACAGATTGAAAGAACATATTTGCAACATACACAATTGAAAAGGATTAATATTCAGGATTATATAATGAATTTCTACAAATAGTAAGTAAAAGACAAACCACCCAAAAGAAAAAACGAGTGACAGTTCAGAACAGACAGTTCACCCTAGAGGAGCTGCAGGTGGCCAATAAATGTATGACAACAGGCTCAGTCTCACTCATCACCAAAGAAACGCAAGTCAGACAACACTAAGGGCACCAATACCTTTTCCACTGTTGGTGAGCATGGGATTCGTCATGGTGTTTGTAGAGCGTGACCTGGCAGTGCCTGTGAACATGTAGAAGGCCCAAACCCTCACAGCAGTTCCACAGCTCTGTCTGGAGAAGTGCTCCAGGCGCACAAATAGGCCTGGTCCCCGGGGCCGGGGTGGAAGTGGCAGAAACCTGAGCCATTAGAAACAACCCACATGCGCATTGACAGAGAAAGGGTTAAATATATTTTTAAATAGCCACATTAGTAATGGTTTTCTGAGGTCCAAACAAATGAGGGAGACCTTTGCATCCTGAAGCGAAAAGGTCTTGTTATGAGAGAGAAGCAAGTCACAGAACAATCTGGCTCTATTTACGTAAACACGGGTGCACGCTTTGAAACTATTGCATGAGGAAGAATATTCTGGAAGGGTACGTACTAAACTGACCATCCCTGGGGAGAGGAGTGGGATTGTGTAGGAGTCAAGGTGGTCTTTATCTGAACTATTTAATTTTTTTGCATGAGTAATACATGTATACATGCATTACTTATAATAATAATAAATAAAATAATAAATTTAAAATAACTAGAAAAACCAGCTCTAACTCAATGCTCAGCAGTTTATGCCCTTAGTTTTCAAGCCCTGCACCTGATGGTGCCCTTGATCTGTTGCTTAGATCCCATACCTATGGGGTTTTTTTTGGTTTTTTTTTGCTAATCTTCATCCAAGGATCTTTTTCCATTGATTTTTATACAGAGTGGAAGGGGGAGAGACAGAGAGAAACATTGATGTGAGAGAGACATATTGATTGGTTCTCTCACACATACATCCCAACCAGGGCCAGGGATCGAGCCTGCAACTGAGGTACATGCCCTTGACCTGAATTGAACCCATGACCCTTCAGTCCAGGGGGCTGACCTGCTATCCACTGAGCCAAACTGGCTAGGGGCCATACCTGTTTTTTGACTGCACACGCGCCCCACTCTTTACTACCTCACCCCACTAGAATCCTAGCCTGGCTTCTTGACTTGGGTTCTTGTGCCCTTGGTCTATCATAGGTTAGGAACAAAGGGGAATTGTTCATGGCTTTGGTCCCAGAAGAACACGTGGTCCAGTAAAATAAGAACTTCAGAAAAGATGTGATTGGAAAAATTGAGGAAGATTTCCTAGAGAGGGTGACAGTAAAGCTGAGGCTTGAAAGATGGATCATTTTTATTCTAAACCCTCTCCAACCCCCAATTATGTTGAAAACTACATAACACCATTATAGAAATGTTGAATAACACAGAGAAAAAAAAGTCACGCCTAATCCCATCAACCTATGCCAGTGACTTTTATGAATTCCCTTCAAGGCTTTGTCCACAAGGACATTTAAGGATTGCTATGGACTGAATTGTATTTCACCAAAATTCATGTTGAAGCCCAAACCCGAATGGGATGGTATTTGGGGAATGGAGCCTTTGGGAGATAATTAGGTGTAGATAAAGTCATGAGGGTGGAGTGCTCTTGGTGGGATTAATGCTCTTATAAGAAGAGGAAGAACCCTAACCGGTTTGGCTCAGTGCACAGAGCATCGGCCTGTGGACTCAAGGGTCCCAGGTTCGATTCCGGTCAAGGACATGTACCTTGGTTGCGGGCACATCCCCGGTAGGGGGTGTGCAGGAGGCAGCTGATTGATGTATCTCTCTCATCGATGTTTCTAACTCTCTCTCCCTCTCCCTTCCTCTCTGTAAAAAATCAATAAAATATATTTAAAAAAAAAAAGAAGAAGAAGAGGAAGAGACACCAGAGCTTCCACTCCTTTCTGGGTGCACACACCTCGGAAAGGCCTTGTGAGAACATAGTGGGGAGTTGGCTGTCTGCAACCCAAGGAGAGACACAGGAACAGACCCTGTTGGCACCTTGTCTTGGACTTTCAGTCTCCAGAATTGTGAGAAATACTTTTGTTGTTTCAGCCACCTAGTCTACGGTATGTTGTTATGGCAGCCCGAGCAGAGTAAGACAAGTATGCAGTCCAACTAATGCATTTAATCATATGACTTGATTTTTAATATAACATTATATCACAACCCCTTTTTACATCAAAAAGTGAAATTTATAATGATCACTTTTAATGGTTATGCAATAAGCCATCCAGTGCGTATACTATGATTTAATTACCCATTCCCCTATTGTTGGATTTTTTTGGTTGTGTCTTATTTCTAAAGCTGTAATGACCATCTTTGAACATGTAGTGCGTTTTTTTCCCTCCCTTTTGGTTATTTCTTTGGAACAAATAAATTCTCTGAAGTGGAAATACTGGGTCAAAATTTATGAACACTTTTATGGCCCTTGAAATATGTTGCCAAATTGCTTTTAAAAGTATAGTTCCAGAATACACTGAAGGCTTTGTTAGGCAAATATGAGAGGGATAGGAATGGGATGGGGGTCCCAATTCCAGGAAACAGCATGTGTAAAAGTGCATTGACCAGGACAGACTTCTGTGATTTATCCCTGGAATGCCATCACATGGCCAAGATGTAGAATTCTATGGCAGATTCTGTTGGCAAACTCAGTAGCTATCCCCCCCCCCCCTTTTTAAAGTTTAAATGCATTTATTTTTAGACAACCTACATGACATGTTTTTTTTTTTCTTAAAAAACAATGCCTCTGCTTCAATAAATCAAAGTCAAAATAAATGAAGAGCTCAAGATAACATCAGTCCCTTTTAGTTCTGGTGTGTGGATGAAAACAGCAGCCAGTTATGATAACAGATGATAGATCCAAATTGCCAAATTTGTTAACATTTTTCCATTTCTGAACCATCCTTAAAGAGAACGCTATATGGGGTCACACCATCCACCTGGAAGTCCAGCAGAGCAACCATGCCATCTGGATTCATGTTTTCACCAATAGAGACGGGCAGTTTTTAAAATTAGCAAGGATGTGCTTGATTTGTTCTGCAGCCCCTGTCATAAAAGGTTGTACTCTTTCTTGTCTCTGTTTTTCAAGTTTCCCTTTGATTGATTTCATGTCATCTTTGATGTACTTCTAGGCTTTTTTTGTGTGTGAAGCTCGCTCGTTTCCTGCAAGTGACAATATCAACACCAGAGACGACTGTGCTTTCGGTACCTTCACCTTCCACCTTCAGCGGAGGCCTTTCTACCAATAAGTCATTGATGTTACCCTCTGTCCTACTGATCATCTGCCCCTCTACCTCCAAGCACAGCCTAACTGTCATCTCCTGGATCGTGTAGATAGCTGAGAACATCTTATTATGGCTTATAATGTGCCAGTAGTTGATCATGATGGCAGCTAGAAGGAGAGGGCAGCGGTGCTGGCTTAGTAGGAGCCCAAAGCTCGGAGATAATAAGGTGCAACTGGAGCAGAGCGGGGGGGGGGGGGGGGGGGGGGGGAGGGGAGGGAGGAGCAGGCAGAAAAGTCAGTAGCCATTTTTTAAAAATTGATACTTAGAGAGAGAGGAATGGAGAGGGAGAGAGAAAAACATCAATATGAGAGCAAAGCATCCATTGGCAGCCTCTTGCACGCCTCCCTGGTTGCGGGCATGTGCCTTGATGTGGAATCGAACTGGCAACTCTGGTGCATGGGACATGCCCAAACAACTGAACCTCACTGGCCAGGGCTCAGGAGCCATTCTTAATCTTTTTCTCTCTTGTTATTCTCTCACCATAGAAGTTAAAAGCCAGATAATCTGCTTCCCAGCTTTTTTTTTTTTTCCAACTAAAAGTGACCACGTGACTCCATTCTCTTCAAAAAGATGTAGGGAAAGCTCTGAGAAGAATTTATTTTCTTTCCTACCCCTCTCTTATCCTCCCACCCTCTCTCCCTCTTCCTTCATTCTTTCCTTCTTTCCTTCCTCTCCCCTTTCCTCCCTCTTTTCCTTCCTCCCTCCTTTTCTCCTTCCCTCCCTCCTTCCCTCTCTCTCTCCCTCCCTCCCTTCCTTCTTTTCTTCCTCTCTTTCCTCCCCATTTTCAACCTGTTTATTAAATCGTTCAACTGGCAAGTTAAAGGCTTTTGATTTCTTGATTAAAGGGGACATTGTCTTCAGCACCATCTCTTCTTGCCTTGATGTAATACCTGGAGCTGCAGCAGCCACACTAAGATCATACGGTTGGACAAGCATGAGGACAAAAAGCCAACATAGCGTGGGAAAAAAGGCAAGACAGAAAATCCTCGATAGCACCATTTGAGCAGCTGAGTCAATACCACCAATCACCTACCTCTAACTTCTTGTTTTGTGGGAGAGGCAACCCTTATTTGATTAAACCATTGTTAGTCAGATTTTCTGTTTCTTACAGTCTAATGCTTCCTAACAGATAGTAGACTTCACCGCCATGCCCTGTCTCCCTCAGACCGAACCTGGGATTTAGATTCCAGCCTCATCATATTATAATTTAATCCTGTCTCTTGGAACTGGTGACATGGACCACCGGCATCCCAGTACATGTACTGCCTGCCCATTCACAGTCTGGGTGGTATCCCCTTCCTAGCTCTGGATGCTCCAGCAGACCTCAAAGTCTGACGCTAGCTCCTATAGTCTCTGAGTCTTGTTTGTTTATTCAGGAGCAACAACCAGGCCAAGACCTGGTATTCAGGGTTCACCAATCACTGACTGGCTCCCTTTGAGGTCTCAAGAAAATCCCTGAGCCAAGAGGCTTTTTTTTTTTTTTAACTTTATTTTTATTGTTGACACTCTTACAGATGTTCCTCATTTCCCCCACGTTGCCCACCTCCACCAGCCTCCATCCCCCTTCTCTCTGGCCGTCACACTCTATTGTCTGTGTCCCAAGGGCTATGCATATATGTTATTATTATTATTTTTTGGTAAAGAATTATAAATTTATTAGATCATCTGGAAACCAGATGGGCTGAGCCCCAAAATGGCACCAGCGGGCCAGAGGAGGGGGAGCGGGGTATATATGTCTCCTGTGAAGGTCAGAGTAACCAGTGGGTGGGAGGCCGGGTGTAGGTGGTCCACTGAAAACTGGGTGAGGCGGTTACTGGAAACTGCAAATGGTTTTTCATGTCTTGAGAAATCTGTAATGAGAATAATGGAGAACCGCTGGGAGGACGAGAGCCCCAGGTGGGGCCTAGTGGATCGCAGGGAAAAGGTAGAGAATGTGCCCAACATTCCAGCCTCTTTTTCTTTTTTTCTGGAAAGCTGGGGGTCTGTCTAACATTTCCCTCCTCAAGTATTCTTGGCACTGAATTCTTTCAGAGGAAAATTGGCATTGGGTCTCTTCTATAGCTGCTTCCTGTTGAAAGGAGGCAACATTTTTTTCTTCAAAGCCAAAAACCCTTGCTCTTTGTCAGAGGGACGATGAAGCCTGGGCACAAAAGGAGGGTGTGATGGCGTCTAGGGGTGGTATTTCCTGAGCACAAGTAGGGCTTGTAACCTGGGGAGCCAAACAGTTTTATAAATGTTAGTATTAATGGGGCACATAAATGTTCTTTGGCTAATCTCTTCACCTTCTTTCAGGCAGTCCCCCCTACAACTCCTCCCCCTCTGACATTGGTCAGTTTGTTCCATGTATGCATGCCTCTGGTTCTAATTTTGTTCATTAGATTCCACATGTAAGTGAGATCATATGGTATTTGTCTCTCTCTGACTGGCTTATTTCACTTAGCATAGTAATCTCCAGGTTCATCCCTGCTGTTGCAAAAGGTAAGAGTTCCTTCCTTTTACAGCCACATAGTGTAAATATACCACAGCTTTTTTTATCCATTCATCTATTGATGGGCCCTTGGGCTGTTTCCAGATCCTGGCTATTGTAAATAATTCTGCTATGCATAACATAGGGGGTGCATATAATTCTTTCTGATTGTTTTTTCAGGATTCTTAGGATATATTCCCAGGAGGGGATTGCTGGGTCAAAGGGGAGTTCATTTTTTATTTTTTGAGAAAACTCCATACTGTTTTCCACAGTGGCTGTACCAGTCTGCATTCTCACCAACAGTGCACTAGGGTTCCCTTTTCTCCACATCCTCACCAGCACTTGTCATTTGTTGATTTATTGATGATAGCCATTCTGGCAGGTGTGAGGTGATTGCAATTTTAATTTTGAGCCAAGCATTTTGGTTCATTTCTGGATTATTCCCTTACCAGTTGTATGGTCTAGGTCAAGTCAATCTCTCTGAACAACAATTTCCTTATCTGTAAAATAGGTGATTAGGGTTGCTGGCAAGGTTAGAACTGCAAATCTGGTAAGCCTGGTAGGAGCCAAAGAAATACCTTCCATTTGAAGACAAGTGAGGCTCAGAGAGGAGCAGGAAGGTTCCCCAAATCCTCACGGAACAGAACCAGGGGTAGACTCAGCATGCCAAGCTACATCAAGGGTGGGTTCCGGTAGCTGTGTGGGTCTCCTCTGTGTACACCTGGTGCTGGGAGTGATGCCTGTTCTTCCCTAGTCACTCAGAATGGGAGCTACAGCTGGCAACACGGCAACAGGCCCACATTCCGGCAACAGGCCCTCAAGGAAAAGAAGGAGCCTCTGTTTCTGGACCATGGGGCCTTCGATGCCTGCTGAGACCTCGGAAATTGGCGTGTTGTCCTCAGGCCCCTGGGGTAGAGCGGGGGCCTCCCGTGTCCCTCCAAGGGGCCAGAGTCAGCTCAGCCTGCTTACCTCCCCTGCACAAAGTTGCCCGTTCCCAGCTGACAACTTGAAGGCTACGTGCCCCAAGCTAAAATTAGGACATGTGCTCTGTCAAAGGATTCTTTCCATGGCTGAACATATTTATTTGAAAGTTCTTATCGAGGAATAAAATGAGCTCCTCCAGAGGTTTAATGAATCAACTAATTGGAAGGAACACAAATATGTGCAAACAGAGCTGTCTGAACCCACTAATGGTATCAGGACAGGTTTCCTTGTTGATAGCTGAGTCTGGAAGCCTTAGGCCCAGGGGCAGAAGGGAAGAGGTGGAAGGGATGGCCATGGCAGAAGTTACTTGCTTGCACAAACTCTCCCAACAATTTTTAAAGGGGATACAGAGGCATGATGATTCGTGAGACCAGAATGAAAAGATGTAAACGGATGTAGCTTGAAAGCAAATCCAGGGTCACAGAGAGCAGCTGATCTAAGGGTGGGCATTGACATTTTATTCACTAACTTCCCCAACTTGCCAGCCTTGCAGGTCCTGTACCCCCGACTTCCCCTGTGTAATTACCCACCCCATACTGGCCTCTGCAACTGGGGAGACCAGGCTCCCACACCCCATAGATAGAGTTTCCATCTACCTTCCAGGTCAGCCATAGCCTGAGGAAGGGAGAGCTAGAGGGGAAGTGGGGGAGGGTGTGAGGCCCAGGAGAAGGGCCTGTTCTCACTGGAGCATAGCAAGGTTACTAGTATTCTCATGGAGTTTCCACCATCCCAGAATAAGGTTGGATCCCCGGTAACTCTGTTCATCATCATACCTGTCATAGGGAACACACAGCTTAATCCCCTGCTTCAGTCTCCTCTACTCATCATGTGAGAAAGCCATGTGCTTGGATGGCAGAGACCTGCATTCTGGTTCTAACTGGGCCCCAGGATCCCATTAGAAGGAGCCAATCAGGGGGCAGGAGAGGGGACTGGTTTCTGCATCTTACTGTGTGACCTCGGTCAAGGTAGTTGACCTCACTAAGCATCAATTTGCTTCTCTGTAATATGGACTAGTGACCTCTCCCTTATACGCAGAGCACCTAGTTCACTGTCCAGCATATAGTGGGTCATTGACAAACAGTGACTGTTAGTGTATAAAAACTATTAAAACATAAAAGGATAAGGGATACCGACATTAACAATAATTACCCTGCTTTTCTTGTTCCCCCAGGCCGAGGAAGCCGTAGAGAGGATTGTTACAGCCTTTTCAGCCTGATGCCTGACTTCTCCTGGGGCTACTCACATGGCTCCTAGGCAGATGGGGTCTGGCTGATTTCCATGGCCACGCTCCTTGCACACAACGCCATTCAGACCCACAGATCTGGCATGACCCTGTTCTCAGCTGGGTAGGGTGTCACTCCCGCCCACTCCATAGCAGTCAGGCCAAGACCAGGGGTAGCCTTCCCTGCAGCGGCCACCCCCTGGCTACTCTTTATGGGAGCCTCAGGAAGTTCCCTCTCCAGCTCTTCTAGCTCCCACCTTCCTTGTGCGTGTCCCCTTCTCATCCCTCCTCTGCCCCACTCAGCCTGCTCCTCCACGGTGGCAGTCGTGCTGTGCATGTCCAAAGGGGAGACTCAGAGGAAAGCCCTGCTTCCTGCTACTTGTCTGCCCTATCTCCACAGGCACCAGGCTGGGCAGGTGGGACCCCTGCTAGATGTCCTCAGCCTGGCCCTTCCCCCACCTCCTCCAGCCTGTGGGGATGGGGGCTGAGAGGGCGATCTTAATTTCTCCGCTTCTAATCAGCACAGCTGGGAGAAGCAGCAGGCAAGGGCAGGAGGAGGTGAAAGGCCAGGGGCCTAATCTACAAGCCACCGAGCCACCAGAGCCCAGCTCCCCTCCTAACAAGCCATGCAGCAAACAAATTATCTTTGTTGTTCCTGGGAAATCTGCAAGTACTTACCCGTGTAATTAGCATCTGTGTCTTGTGCCGGCAGTTCAGGTGAACAGGCCACGGCTACCTGGTGCCAGGCCGCCTGTAATCAAAACCAAAGCAGCCGCCAGGGTGCTCTCCAGCAAAGGCGATGTCAAACTCAATCATCTGGGATGGTGTCCCCAGGAGCCAATGCACACTGAGGCCGCAGTAGCTCTGAAATGCAAGAAAGAGGTGGGTAGGAGGCCAGCCGTTTCCACGAACCACCCTTGGTCCTTTGATGCTGGGGCAGATGGAGGGCTCAAGGCCTAACCCACTGATGCGAAGGCCCTGGGCCCAGGGATCTGCATTTTAAGCAGCTTCCCAGGTGACTGATGCACAGCCAAAGTTTGGTAAACACTGGATGTTCTCCAAGATCCCCTGGGTCGGTAGAATAGTAATAGTGATAAATAGCATTTATAGACATACCTCATTTTATGGAGCTTTGCTTTATTGAGCTTTACAGATGTTGCATTTTTTTTACAAATTGAAGGCAAGACTCTCCACCAACAAAAAGATTATGACTCATTTCATGGCGGTGGTCTGGAACCAAACCCGCAATATCTCCTGGGCTGAATGCCTACTAGGTGCAGGGGCTTTATATATGAGTCTGTTATTTCATTGAAAGGTATGAATGTATCCTTTTCTTAATTTTTTTTTTTTTTTAATCCTCACCCGGGGATATTTTCTTCCATTGATTTCCAGAAAGAGAGAGTGGAAGGTAGGTGGGGAGAGAGAGAGAGAGAAACATGATATGAAAGAGACACATCGCCCCAATCAGGGCTGGGGATCGAGCCTGCAACCGAGGAACGTGCCCTTGACTGGAATCAAACTCTTGACCCTTCAGTCTGTGGGCCAACGCTCCAACCACTGAGCTGAGCCAGCCAGGGCTGAGTGTCCCCTTTTAGTAAAGAGAATAACTGGCTTGACCAGAGTCCAGAGCGGCAGGGCTGAGAGTGAAGCTGAGGTGTGCCTGTCTCCAAATCCTGCTCTGGGCCCCTCCCCAGAGTTATTTCCCACCCGAGGCTACTTGTTCCAGGCCAGGTGGAGGCTACGTGGCATCTCCCCAACTTTGCACGTGGAGTGGCAGCTCCCTCTCTCAGAGGGGATAGGGAAGGTGGACACAGGAAGCTCCCGGCCCAATGCGGAAAGCTGTTCTCTGCTTCCTGCTCAAAGCAGGGAGTAACACACAGCTTCTGTCTCCCACTGGGGCAGAATGTGGCCCCTACATAGAGCAGGAAGGATAGGCCAGAATGGGCAAACAGGCAGGCTAGGAACAAGATGGAGAGCGGGGCTCAGCAGGGAGCCTGGGGAGGGAGGCACTCCCTGGGGCAGCGGGAGGCCGGCTGAGGCAGCTCTCCTGAATACAAGGCAGAGTTTGCACTCCAATAAACCCCGGTGTGCACGGATGGGGTGCAGTGTAAGACGATGTTGATTCTAGCCTGGATAGCACAGAGACTGGGTTTTCATCAGTTCCTCGGTGAAGAGGAAATTGGAAATTAATATCAAAATCCCACTGAGTAGTGTCCATAGTTTCCATATGTAATCATGCTTGGCTTAGCTAGGTAGTAAAATGTTTATGATTTTCTTTCCAAGGTTGAGTTTAGTCATTCTCAACGAACCATTTAGTTGGCTTCATAAAGTCCTGCATTAAAGCACCCCTCTAGGTGATGCTGTAGATGGATAGATACCTGGCTAGGTAGACCCTCCTGGCTGTTAAAGTGAAGGCCTGGGGCCCAGACGGCGCAAGTCTCGGGAAGTCGTCCTCCGAGACAGCCGCTCTGGCAAGGCTGGGGCGCCACATGTTACACGAAGCACTGGCTTGACAGGGAGTGCACCGTAAAGGCTGTTTTGAGGACGTCTCCTGGCATTTGTGATTCATATGCAGACATTCGAATAGTATGCCCCTCCCCCAGCACGTGCTTTTGGTAAACTGAGGCCTCGCGGCGCTGCCAGCTGGAGCGGAGGTGGGTGGGTGTGGTCATCGTGGTCAGGCACACTCTGGCACTTGTTCCTGCTCCGTCCTGGAAAAGGCAAGAAGCGCAGCAGCCTCCTGGCGCCTGCCCTGATCTTTAGCTCACTCTGCACTAGAAGTGCAGACAGAGATGTAAAGGCCGATGCACACAGCCCTCACCATCTGCTGGAGCTGGAGGCGATGAGGGCAGTTGGGCAGGCTGAGGGCCTGAGGTCCCATCTCATCATCCGTCCACACACACACAGATATACCACACACACTCTCACACATGCACACACAGTTGTGTGTACACATAGACATGCTCACACATAGACATGCACATCTATATACACACATACACAGAAAGACACACCTTCATTCACAAAGACTCATAAAATAGACCACACACACACATCCAGAGATAGACATGTGCCCAACCTTATATACAAATAGACACGTAGTCTAACATACATACATACATGGATACAGACACTAACATGCTCATTAGTATATAAGACCCACCCTTATATGCCACACACAGACTCCATACTCTCAGACACACCCTGTGCACACACACATTTCTTCTCAGTTGCCATTTGGACTAGAGAAGGCGGTGTCTGAACTGCCATGTGTGGGGATGCCTCGTGGCTCCAGGCAGCGTGAGGCCCACGGCCAGGCCCTCCCCTGCAGCCTCACCAGGGCCACTGACAAATGCCCCCATGACGACTGCCCAGCCGCCCCCTGCCTGTCTGATCTTCTCTCCCACACATCAGCAGCCTCTCTAACAACAGCATGCCTTGCCCCTCAGCCTACACACACACACACACACACACACACACACACACACTCATACTCAGGCACACAGAATGTGCTCTCTCTCTCTCACTATGTCACACAGAGCTGCTCTGTCTCCAGCCTCTCCAGTCACATCCACACCATGTGCCTGTCAGCTTGCCCCCACCCCACTCCACCCCACTCCACTCCCAGCTTTGGTCTTTGTCTCATGCACAATATACGGGGTCCCATGCAGACGCCCTGTATCTGTCTGTCTGTCTCTCGCACACAACGGAACAACTTGAGCCATGGCAAGTGGGAGAGGGTGTCAGGCCCGATGGAAGCTGTTATTCTTAGCCCTGTCACTGAACACTTCCATCCCCTCCCCACTCAGTCCCTGCCCTGCCCGTCACCCTCCCCACGAGACAGAGCCGAACCTGAGGCCAGTCTAATCCCCCGTCTGTGGAGAAAGAGGGAAGGCAGGAGGGGATTGCAGACCAGCACTGAAAAGGAGCAGAAAATTGGATTTATTTTTGCTGCTCCCCGCCCGCCCCCCCCCCCCCCCCCCCCGACTCTGCCTCCAGCTGCTTGGAGAGCAGTTGTGTGGGGAATGATGGAAGAGAGGGAATTTGCATTGGAGAATACTTGCTGGATGGCCTGAAACATTTGTTGCCATTGCTGATCCAGTTCTTTGTGTGTGTGATGTGTGTGTGTGTGATGTGTGTGTGTGTGTGTGTGTGTGTGTGTGTGTGTGTGTGTGTGTTTAGGGTACAGGCATGTAGGGGGTGGGGGTGAGATGACTCTGAGGAAGCAGGACGCGGGAGAGGGTACCAGGCAGTACCTTTCCTAAGCCATTTCTTAACCTTTTTTGCTTTGGAGCTGGAACTGGCTATAAATAGATCAGACCCCAGCTCAGCTTTTGCTCAGCCCCAGGGACTCTCAACTCCCAGAACTCTCTATGCCACTGGGCCCTCTCTAGGCCTGCACCTACCAGGCATTAAAGTGGGGGCCCAGGAGAAAGGAGTTCTATCCCCCAAAAGTCCCACAGATACTTCAACCCCAAAGTTCTTGGTCTTTTCCTCTCCACATCTCCTCCTCACCAGTGTTCCCTAAGCTGGACACTTCAGACATCCCCACTTCCTCCTTGGTCTCCCCCACCTTCTGGTTGGGTTTCAAATATTTTATCTCAGGTGCCCTCCAAGAGTTCTTTGTCTCCACTCCCATGTGCCCAGCCCTGGCCAGCCCTTCTTTAGCTTTTGCCAGGACTCTTGCAGTAGCTATTAGCAGGTCTTCCCACCCTCGGCCTCCTTTTCTATCAGTCCATCCTCCAAACAGCTGCCAGTGATTTAAAAGGTAAAAATAAATAAAGCCTGACCATGTCACTCTCCTGCTCAAGACTCTTCTCAGGGTGGCACGCCACGCTCCTCATTCCATCCCCTGCCCCTTGCACCTCACTCTGCACACACAGAGCCAGCGCCGCCCTGAGCACAGCAGGCCCTTCCGTGTCTGCTGCCGTGGCACATCCCGGTTCCTTAGCCTGAGACGCCTCTTTCCTCTTCTTCACCTTTGGGAATTAGAAACCAACTCAGCGGTCATTGCCCTTCTGATCTCGAGTGCTGACACAAACCTTGATTCTAGCCCTGCCTTTGCCGGGTCAGGTCCTCTCATGGGAATGCCCGCTCCTGCCTTCTCCCTCTGGCCCAGTCCCGTCCAGCTCGAACCTGAACTTTCTCTGTGACATGCACTCTGGTCTCCCTTCCTTTGGGGTTTTCCAGTCTGTGGCTCACACTGGGCCCGGATTCTTTGGCTCTGTGTTGTCATTCCCCATTCGGTGTGCAGTCACCCCAGCTGGCCTGTGAGCTCCTGGCGGCTGTTGGGGTGGAGTTGCCGCCACAGCGTTCCCCCCCGCCCCTCTCCCGTGGAGCTCTGAGTGGTGCTGGCTCACAGCCAGGGCTCAGATTCTTCAGGGGGTGGGGGTAGGAGTGGGGGCACTGAGTTTCAGTCCAGGAGAGGGAGGAGGGCAGGAGAAAGGAGCTCTTAGCAGGTGCTGAGTGAAGACAGGTTCCAGCCCCCGGGACTCCTGCGCACAGAGCAGGGCTGGGGACACAAGGCCTGTTCTCACTTGGCAGCTGTTGGCAAAGCCTGTCCCCAGCGGTGATGCCAGAGGTAGGGGCCCCTGGGCAGGCTCTGGCTCTGATATTGGTCTGCTGAGTGTCCAGGAGAGAGAGAGGCTCAGAGTGGGAGAAGCAGAGATAGAGACGCAGGGAGGCCGGCAGGGAGAGGGCCAGCGATAGAGACTGAGAGATCCAGGCAGTGAGTGAGACGGAGACATGGTGACAGAGAGAGGGACAGACAGAACGAGAGGAGATAGAGACACAACACCAAAGGACAGACCGAAAATTCAGATACAGAGACACTTAGACACACACACAAAGATAGAAGTGAAATCATAAAAAGGAAGAGAAAGTCAGGGAGAGACAAATTGAAAAGGAGATTGAAAGGAAGGTAGGCAGAAGGAACAGGAAGAGGCAGAGAGAGGAGGAAGGCAGATGTCAGGAGAGAGTGAGGGAGACCGAGAGAGAAAAAGGGAAATATAGACATAAATAGACATATGGGGATGGGAGAGCCTGCGAGAAGCTTGATAAATACACACACAGAGGAAGCCAGGGAATCACCTAGAGACAGCAAGGCAGCAAAGGGAGAAGAGGCTCAAGGAGGCCAGGGCAGACCTGGGCATCGTAGGAGGCCAGGGCCTGTCCGCTGGGCATAAACTGTGGGGGCAGAGGAGGGGGAAGACCTGAAAGTAAGGCTGGGTGGAAGGGCTCTGCAGGGTCCGTCTTGACTCCTTCAGGATCTGGAGCTGCCCTCACAGGAGCCCGAGGAGAGGGCCCCAAACCAGAGGATGGCGGGTGGTAAGAGGCCCAAGCCACGCCTAGAAACAGGGTGGCCCAGCTGCTACTTGGTCCAGAGGAGCTTCCTGATCATGGAGCCTCTCAGCTCAGCAGGGAGAGGAGCTGCTGGGAACCACAGAGCTGAGTCTGTGGGAGACCCACACGCGGACAGTGCTCTGGCTGTGAGCAAGCCCCAGGCAGACTCCCCAAGGCCTTGGCAACCCATTCCATTGTTCCACCACCCAACACAGAGAGCCCATTGGAAGTCCCTCCTGCTGTCTAACTCAGATACCTCCCACTGCAAGTGCAGCCCACTCAACTCTTTAGGAGGTTAAATTAAAAAAAGAAAAGAAAAGAAAAACTCCACAGAAATCTGAAATGCCACCGAGTGCTCAGACAAAGACCCCTTTCTGTACAGTTCCACTCCCTCCTACACCTTTCCCCCCCTCCCCACCCCCCTTCCTTACTACAGGCTAAATTGGCAGTGGGGAGGTTTTGAGTCAACAAATGCAGTGGGCTGGGGAAGGGAGCCCTGAAGGGGATTCCTGTCTGGGAGACGGTTGCTGACAGCAGTTACTGTGACAACAAGGAAGGCCTACAACAGACTGGCAAGCAGCCCCTGCCTCCTGCACCCCTGCCCAATCCTAGCTCTTCCTATACCTCCTACCCCAGTTCATTCATGTATTCATTCATTCATTCATTCATTCATTCATTCATCATTTACTCACCATAGTAGCTCAACATATGGACACCAACCATATGTCTAGCACCTGCTTGGCATGTTTGTATAGGAGTAGGCAAAAGTAGGTTTACAGTTGTGAACACGTGAAAGAGTTTATCCTTGTATTATTATTTATTAATTATTGTATTATTTTTCATATGAACAACTGTAACCCTACTTTTTCTCCCACCGCTGTATTGATAGCTTCATTCAGTCCTCACGACAACCAGCAAGTTCCATTATTCTCTCTTTAACAAAGTAGAAAGCTGAAACCCAGTACTCTGAAGTGACTTGTCCAAGGTCTCCAAGACGATAGAGCTGGAATCTGAACCCAAGAGGTGGAGTTGAGATTTGAACTCAGGTCTGTCTGGCTTCCCAAAGCAGTATGTGGGCCTTGGGCCAGTGCTGGGAAGCCAGGCACCAGGTGGTGAGCTTCATGAGAGCCAAGACTATACCATCTTTAGCTCTGCAGCTCTAGAACTGTGCCCAGGGCCTGCACACAGGAGGTGCTTGGCACATGCTTGTGGCATGAATGTTGGCTTATCGAGGGGAGTGCAGGAGTCGGCGAAGTTGAGAGCCTTCAGAAGAGAAGTCCTTCCTACTTGGAAGAAGCTGTACCTGGATTCTGCAATGCAAGTACTCGAGGGCACTTATGGAATGCCTACTCTGTGCCAGGCACTGTGCTAGGGCCTCTGAATACAACACTTTAAAAAAATGCATTTGTCCTTTGCCCTAAAGAAAGTCTTTGTTTAGCAGGGGAGACCAGCACATAAACAGATGGAGGCGGAGGTGCTAGAGCAATAAGTACCCAGTGCTGTGGGATTCCAGGTGGAGTGTGGACCTAAATGTGAAAAGCAAAACAATAAAGCTTTTAATAATGCAATAAAGTCAGCACAGAAAAATATCTCCATGACCTCAGGGTAGGGGGAGATTTCTTAAACAGCACATAAAAATAACGCTAACCATAAAGGAAAAGATTGATAAATCTGAGGACATTAAAATCAAGAAGTTCTGTCCTTCAAAGGACACCATTAAGAGAGTGAAAAGGAAAGTCAGAGTGGGAAAAGATTTTGCAACACCTACAACTAACAGGGGGATCATCTCCAGAATGATCCTACAAATGTGGATGCAGGGGACTGAACCAATGGGAATATTGGACCAAGGAATTGAATATGCAGAAATTCAAATGGCCAAAAATACTATATGACAAGGTGCATGCCCTGATTGATAATCAAGGAAATGCTAATTAAAATCCCAACAAGATTCTACTATATACTCACCAAATTAGCAAAAGTGTAAAAGTCTGTCGAAACCGGTTTGGCTCAGTGGATAGAGCGTCGGCCTGTGGACTCAAGGGTCCCGGGTTCGATTCCGGTCAAGGGCATGTACCTTGGTTGTGGGCATATCCCCAGTGGGGGGTGTGCAGGAGGCAGCTGGTCGATGTTTCTCTCTCATCGATGTTTCTAGCTCTCTATCCCTCTCTCTTCCTCTCTGTAAAAAATCAATAAAATATATTTTAAAAAATAGTGTAAAAGTCTAATGAAAACCAAGTATTGGTAAAGATGTGGAACAGAGTTCTTAAAAACCTCTTTGGAAGCAGTATCCAAGTAGTCAAGTCCAAGATATGCACACCCCACAGGTTAATGCCAGTACAAGAATGTTCATGGCAAGCATTGTTCATGAAGGCCCCAAACCGGAACCAACAGATCTTGTAGAGTGGGTAAATGGAGTTCAGGGGAACAGAGAGGACAGCAATTCTGCCTGCGGGACTGTGGTATGAGGGAAGGTGACCTCTGAATTTGTTCCTGAAGGTGAAGTTTCCCAGTTAAGGAAGAGGGAGGGAGGGCATTCCAGACAGAAGGGCTGGCAAATGCACAGGCATTGGGTCCTGAGCAGTTCCCCCTGGTCCTGGAGGTGGTTGGGTTGGGGGTGCCAGAGAGAGAGATAGGAAAGGAGAGTCGGGGTGGGAGGTCAGACTTGTAGAATGTGAAGGTCTTTGTGGGTCATTGTAGGAAGTTTGGCTTAAATACAAAAGTGGGAGAGAGGAGCAGTTCGAAGGGAGACCAGTTAGAGGCTATTGCAACAGATAAGCAGCTTGAGGGAAGGGATAGGGTGGATTTGGGGACCAACCATCTCTGAGACAGAATAGATAGGATGTGGTAACTGCGTGTGGGGAGGGGGATGGGAAGGAGCTGAGGCAACTCCCAGGTCTCTAGCTTGGGGAACTGGGTGGATGGTGATGCTGTACATGGACATCCAGAGATTGAAGAAGGAGGGAAGGAGAGGTTTGAGGAGGGAACTAAGAGTCCTGGTTTGGAAACATGCTGCTTTGGTGCTTCCTACAGGATGGACAGATGAATATCTAGGACATCAGGACAAGCTTGGACATGGAGCCACAGATATCAAAGTGATCAGACCAGGAAGCCATGGGCTTAGATGAGAAAAATTGGGGAGCCAGAGCAGGGCAAGACCAAAAGAAGTCATAGATGGAGCCCTGGGAACCAAGCAGAGGCTATGGGCAGAGGAGAAGTAAGTGAAAGAGACAGAGAAGGGATGATCAGAAAGTAAGAGGAGATCTGGAAGAGGGTGGTGGTATCACAGCAGCTAAGAAAGGAATTTTCACAAGGGCTGGGTGGTCTGTGGAGGGCAAACAGGGTATTGGAAATAGGTAGGGTTGAGTCTGTGATAAGCAGAGAGGAGGAGTAGAGGGAAGTTGGGGGAGGTATGGTCTGAAAACCTTTATTTTCTCTGTCAATTATACGTGAGGGAGGAGGTAAGCAGGAAGCCTTGAAAGGGTGGTATAGGGTTAGAACAGGAGCTGACCACCAGGGGCCCAGGGGCCTGGAGGGCTGAGCTGATGTCAGGGACCATAAATCTGGAGTGGCACCAGTTTGCACGGTTGGGTGATTTTCCTATGCCTGCTTGTAGCCTGGGAATCATGATAGGGAAAGCAGATGACTGGAATCCTCCGGGGCTGGGAAAGGCAGGGTGAGGGGGTGTGGGAACTGAGGGTGCCAGAGAGGATGAATGATGTGGCCAATCACAGGCAGGTCGATAGGGGAGGAAGTGGAGCCAGGAAGGGGCTGACAGCCTGGCAGAGTGCCTCGTTCAAAGCCAGCACTCCAGTACTGTAGTTGAATGAGCAAGACAGAATGAGAGAATTGGAGAAATCTCTGTGAAAGGAGACCAGGTTTTATGGGAGGAAAGGAAAGAAGTTGTGGCCCAAGAGGGGGATACTGGTGTTCAAGATTTTACAGGAGGCGTTCCAGGCAGTATGTGGGTGGCTGAGGTGAAAAGAAGGTCATTGAAGATGGGAAGATAGAGGATCCAAGAAGTGAGGTCGATGTGGATATTCAAGGTACCTAGGATGATGGCTAGGATTGGGGTCCAGAGGAAGATCATGAGTCAGGTGCCCATGACCTCAAAAGATGTGGGATGACCTGTGGGGGAATATGTGATATTGGCCAGCTTGGGTAAGGGGTATAATGGCTGGATGGTGGATGGTGGGAGAGGAAGTGTAATGGACTGAGGTGGCAGAGGGAGGCGGGAAAATGCTAACTCTCTCTCCAGCCTGGCCAGGTGCCACTTCCTGCAGGCTCCCTGAGCATGCTCTTCTAGGCCTTCATTGTTCTTTGAGTCTGAAAGACTCTGCTTAACCCTTGAGTGTATACAACCACAATATGTGCTTTTCACCCCTCAAGATCACAGGACAAGACTTTATTCTGTGAGTGGAGGTGGCCCCTATACATTGTGGACCCAGGATAGTCTGAGAAATGGGCCATGGGTATGGGACAAGGAGGCCTGGCCGGCAGCTTGGGATAGTGAAAGTGTGAGGCTGTTCTGGGCCAAGCCACACTGTCCACTGGCCTTCTCGGACCCTTCCCCATCTTCCTGGCACATGCAGAGCTTTCTACCCTTCAACTCCCATATGGAGAATCAAACCAATACAAGGAGGCCATGAGCTAAGAAAGCCATGATGGCATCCAGTGATGGTATCCATGATGGTATCTGTCTGAAATAACCATCCCCTTCACCCACTCTCAAAATCCCACTCAGCCTTCAGTGCACAGCCAAGGAGATGCCACCTCCGTTCTGATCTCCCCTTCTCAATATCAATTCTTTGATACCAAGATTTTTGGTCCCTCGATTTGGCATTTGTTTCCACCAGTCTTAATGCTGGGTTTTAAAGACTGAGGGTCTGTGTTTTCTACAAGACAGCATTCTTTTATTTATTTTATTTTATTGATTTTTTACAGAGAGGAAGGGAGAGAGATAGAGAGCTAGAAACATCGATGAGAGAGAAACATCGATCAGCTGCCTCCTGCCCACCCCCTACTGGGGATGTGCCCGCAACCAAGGTACATGCCCTTGACCGGAATCGGGGACCCTTCAGTCCGCAGGCCGACGCTCTATCCACTGAGCCAAACCGGCCAGGGCCAAGACATCATTCTTAAAGGCAAGACCTCGGAAAGGGCTCTGTGGCTCACTAGTGCGAACTAGGGACAGTCTCTTAACCTCCACAGACTCAGGATCCTTATCTGTAAAATGGGGCTAAGACGATTTACCTTATCAGGCACAGGATAAATGTTTAATGCTTTTTATTTCTTTATTGCCATCATCCCCATTTTATGGATAAACTGAGGCCCAGTTGTAAGCAGGTATAGATATTTGCACTAAGTCTGCTGGACCGTCTAGGCTCTTCCCTCCACAGCTCCACCTCCAGGCAGCCTGCCTGGCCTTTGCTAGGGGAGTGTGTGCTAAGGGGGCCCTGGCAGAGGCTGTGGATCTCCCCTGGGGGCTGGGGGTGGGGGAGCACCTGCGGCCATTATGATTGGCTTTTATGAGCCTGTTCCACCAACTGGTTCCCTTCCCCCAAGTCTGAAGCACATTGAAGCTCTTCCTGTTTGCTCCCAAGCAGATGGTGCTGGAATCTCTCTACACCAACTCCCATTCATAAATCACTGCCTTCCCCTGGTGCTGGAGCGACCATTTTAATTACAGTGGGGGAGGTGTGCGCGCGAGTGTGTGTGTGTGTGAGGGTTTGAAGAGACATGGAGATGGCTGCCACTTCTTTCTATTGGGGATACAGCCTCTCTCCTCACTAGTCCTCCCAGCCCACCCTGCTTTACGGAGGGAACTCTGGGGGGTCCTATGCCTGAGGAGTGAAGCCCTGGTGAAAATGTTTCCTATTTCATGTGGCACTCCCCCGACCCCCCACCAGAAGGGACCAGGCAGCCATTCTTAACCCCACACTTTCTGGCTCCAGGGTCTCTGCATGGTGGTAGGGCAAGGTGCAGGTGTGTGTGTGTGTGTGTGTGTGTGTGTGTGTGTGTGTGTGTGTGCATAATATTAACAGAGACCCTAGTGTGTCCCTGGCACCCTGATGGGTACTTAAGGGGTTGTAAGGGGAGAGGGGTGGTTGGAGATAGGGATGGAGACCTGGTCCCAATCAGGTCAACTCTTATCGGCCTGGTGAGATGAGTGGAAGTGTGCGGAAGAGAGTGACAAGCTTGAGGGAATCCAGGCTGGGGGACTCTTGCTAGGCACCTAAGCTAGACTCCATAGCTCTCTGGACTCTTTCCTGGAAAGGTGCATGTGAACATTATTTCCATATCTATTTGTACACCTGAGTGTGCAAGTGAGTTTGGATTTGGTTGTGGATATTGTGCTTGTTGTGTGTACAAGCAGTTTATAAACTTGAAGTCATCATGTGCATTGTTCATGCTTGTGTGTGACGGTGAATGGGCTTGTGTGGGTGGGATAGGGCCTGGGGCTTGTGTGTTTGGGTGAATATATGAGGGTCCTGAGGGCTGTTTGTGTTTAGGGTGGGAGCAGAGGGGCTGCATTTGCGTTGGGAGTCTAGGTGACAGGCATGAGGCGTGGCTGCTGCTTGTCTACCATTCCTGTGTTTGGGGCAGTGTGACTGCAGGCCGAGGGCACTGTGTGTGGTCCCTGCTCCCTCCGCCTCCTCCATTCTGAGCACCTCACTGTGGAGGTGTGTCCAGGGGTCCGGATTCTCTCCCTGGTCCTTGGAGTTTCACTTATAAATCTGAGGTGTGGACTGGCCCCTTGAAGGTCACCCTGAGGAAGGGAGTGGGAGGGGACAAGGGCACCCTCTCCCCAAAGCCAGAGGGAGGCAGTCAGTTCCCCAACATCCCCACCGAGGAACAGTGGCTGCCCTAGGGGCTCATGGCTGACCTGTGTTTTTCCTCCCCAAATCCCTTCCTTTGTTGAGACCCCTATGAATGTGATTCTGCTTAGGACCCTTCTCCAGGTGAGTCTACCCAGGGAAAGCTGAGACCACCTGCTTGTGTCTCCCCCCGCCCCCCGCCTCTGGCCCTCACCCTGGTATTAGGTGGCACTGAGGTGAGTGGGTGGGGTGGGGGTGGGGAAGAGGGTAGTGCAGACACCAGGACAGAAGCTCCTGAGAGGAAACATTCATTTCCCCCTGCCCCCTGCCCCCCTTTTCCCTGCTCACCTTCATTTCTCAGCACTTCCCCAGGCAGCTCCAAGCTGTGCCGGTGGAGAGAGCTCTGGCTTTAGAATACAAGACCCACATTTGCCACTTGCTAGCTGTGTCTCCAGTTATAAGTCTTTGCACTTCTCTGAGACAGTCTCTTCTGCAAACTCAATATTAAAGTACCCGCCCTGCCCACCTCACAGGATTACTGTAAGGATTGAGTGAGGTCATGCATGTGAAAGTAGCTAGAAATGAGAAAACACTGTAATATACACATACTAGCTGTTATTACTCCTGGCTTTTCTTTTCTTTTTTAAAATATATTTTATTGATTTTTTACAAAGAGGAAGGGAGAGGGATAGAGAGTTAGAAACATCGATGAGAGAGAAATATTGATCAGCTGCCTCCTGCACACTCCCTACTGGGGGATGGGCCCGTAACCAAGGTACATGCCCTTGACCGGAATCGAACCTGGGACCCTTGAGTCCGCAGGCCGACGCTCTATCCACTGAGCCAAACCGGTTAGGGCCTGGCTTTTCTTTTAACTAACCAACATCATTTCCATTTCACAGAGAGATGACTGAGCCCTGGAGAGACTTGAATCTGTGCTGCTCCTGTGGCCTTTGCCAGGATCCCAGTCCCCACCTCCCAGCCCTCCCTCTGGCCCTTAGCAAAGGAGAGACTGACCTTCGCTATCCCTTCATCCATTGGCCCCGGTCTTGCCTGCCTTGAGAGCTGTCCTGCAGGCGACAGCTCAAAGGGCACCTCCTCTAGGAAGACTTCCCACATCCGAGCGAGCGGAGCTGGAATCTCCTCCGCCAGGCTCCCCGGCTCCCTGAACACACCTCGTGGCAGCTCTTATCAGGCTGCTCTGTAATTGTTTGTTTTTTCAACACAGTTTCACAATTACTGCACAGTGTACAAACACTGACAGTGCAGTGTGATCCAGCTATTGCAGCCACTGCGAGCTGCCACCCAGGTGCTCGCTCCTGCAGGGCCAGCCCTTGCAAGGCAGAACCACCCTCCCCAGTTCTTACCTGTGACATCCCCTCCCTCCCTCCCCCCTCTCCCACCACACACACACACATACCCAGGGCCTTAACCCAGAACCTGGGTCCAGAGGCTCTTGGTAAATGGATATTGACTGAAGGAACACATGAATGAGGGAAGGAGTGGAGACTCTGTGAACAACACAGAATGGGAGATGCTTCTTGTTAACATCTCTTCGTAAAAGCCAGCCAGTTCCTCCATCCAGCTGGTGTCTGAATTGGGGCCAATCATAAAACAGGGAGGCCCCTGAGGCTGAGGGCAGCTGGCTTGCCAGTGGGCTTTATAAGGCAGTTTTATGGACTCAGCTGAGATGTGGTGATGAGAAGCCAGACTTTAAACATCCTCTTAAAGTTCGTTTTCACTCCCTTGGGCCTCGAGCTGAACAGAACTGAGGAGAAGGCCTATTGAGGAGGTGCCCATGAAGGGGTGATGAGGAGAGCATCATCCACATGGACCAAAAGGAAGTAGGCAGAAATCGCAGCAGGAAAGGTATAAGTTAGATATGAGGAAGGACTTCCTTCTGGGGCTGGGACCAGGCAGGGAGTGATGGGAAGGGGACTGACTTGCTCCTCATTACCATGTAACTTATGGGAGTCCTGTCATGTTTATTTTCTTCAGCCTCCACTGAACTTTGCTTCCGGAGGGTGACCACCTCTGATCCCCATCTCACCCTGCTCACTCTTAATGTGTCTCCATTTTGAGCCAGGCAGAAGCCTCCAGGAGGAGGGAGAAGAGAAGCAGAAGCTGAAGTCAGTACCAGGATCTGCTCAGGAGCTGGAAGCCCAGGCTGAGCCCAGCACGGCCAGGCCTGTGAGCACGGGCTCCCTGTGATCTGAGATGCAAAGCTTTTCTTCCAACTCCTCCCCACCCCCCTACCTTTGACTTGTGGGAGGGAGAAAAGCAACCAGCCTGAAGAAAGTGCTGAGAAGAGATTTAGAGCTGAAAAGAGGTCAACGAGACAAGGAGAGAGAAAAAAGAAAAGAAGTGCAGGGAGGGGCTTAACATGCTTGGAGTCCACGGGGCAGGTTTGGGAGGATGATCTCAGCTACCTTCACACCCTCCAAGGAGTGTTAGCACTTTACAGATGGGAACCCACACTCAGAGGGCATCGATGGCCTGCCTGGGGCTCCCAGCTGGTGAGGGTCTTGAACCCAGGACTATCTCAATCAAGTACAGAGCAGGTTCCCTGGGGACTGCAGGGCTTCCCCATGCTGCGGCCCAGGGCAGGGACTCCTGGCTGGGTCCCTGTGAGCACAGGTAGCACAGGATGCCCAGGCCAGTCAGTCTCCCTGGGCCAGCCTGGGCCTGCTCTTCGAGGCTGGGCTTGCGGCTGGACTGTCCTTTGGGAGGACTGACCACTATGCTCTTGGGAATAGAGAAGTTGGAAACCAATTAAAGGCTTTCCAACTGGGGTCAGAGTCCTCAGCCACAGAGACCATGCCCTTGGCCTTGGGGACAGCAGCTCATTCTCTGGATGGAAGCTTTCGCCCAAGCAGGATTCATCACCCACCCCTTCCCCACTGATTTCCACTCCTGCCTGCTGAGAGTGGTTAAGGTCAGGAGGAGCTTGCTCCACAGCCCTACTCCCCGCTCCGTGGCCTGCCTGGTTCAGGGGCTGCTGAGCTGCAGAGACAGGGAAGCAGGTACAGTGCTCTGCTAGGCCCGCCCCATTCACAGCTAGCTGTGAGTGCCTGGGGTGGAGGGGGCAGGGTGTGAGGGTGTGGAGGTTTTAGGGGGGCTGCTCCTCCTCCACCTCCTCCTGGGTGTGGCCTTAGACTTGAGTATGGCCGGGCCCCTTAATTCCCTGGGGTAGGGGAAGGAGGAAAAAGAAGGGAAGGGAAAGAACCTGGATGGAGCACCTATCACGTGCCAGGAGCTTTACATACATTAACGCATTTAATCCTAACAGCCACCCGAAGGGAGGATTGTTATCCTCATTTTACAAGTGACAAAAGTGAAGTTCAGAGAGGTTAAATACCCCATCAAGCCCACCTAGCCAGGAAATGGTGGCGCTGGGATTCAAACTCCCAGCTCTCCCCACCGTGATCTTGCGCTCCGGGAGAGGATGGCGACCACCCTTCCAGAACCCACAGGCCCCAGGCGTTCCCAGGCACACTCCATGTGTGCACATGGCCTCTGGGGGCCCAGGCCTCCCAACTCTAACAAACACCTTTCAGACGTTTCCGGACACTTTCCACCCCTGCTCTGGGTCCTTGGGAAAACCGAGTTGCCTTTGAAGGGGCCCCCCAGGCCCATCAGCATCTCTACTATTTCACACTTTCCCTTCAGGATCATCAGATGAGGAACAGCTGGGCCTGCAGATTTATTAGGGTTTTGCAAGTGATTCCATCCGCTCTTCCCTTCCCTGGCTAAGCCCCGCCCTCGCTCCCATTAGTAAAGCAAAGAGAGTTCCTTTGTCAGAGCCCCAAACCCACTGAGCTGGTATGAGTTTCGCCTCCCCCAGTCCTCACAGCAATGGGAACCAGGCCTACATTTCCCCAGAAACAAGAGAGAGAGAGAGAGAGAGAGAGAGAGAGAGAGAGAACTGAAAAAACACACAGAAGACCCAGACCCAAATTTTCCTCCTATGTGACTGGAGGCAAGTCATGTAATCTCTCTAGGCCTCAGTTTCCTTGTCTACGAATAGGAACATTCTCTACCCCGAGTACCTGGCAGGGAGGATGGGAGCATCAAAGCCAGTACTCTGTACTCTCTGAAGGCCTGTCCCAGGCCCTCCTCCTCCTCACTGTCCTGCACCCAGCAACCTTAGGTGGTATGCTAACCTGCGAGCCCACCGAGATGGCCCACCCTCATACACACTGCACATATCACGGACCAGGGAGTTTCCACACTAACAAGCTTTTAGAAACATTGGGAATTTCTCATTTTTTCCCCAGGGGTCACCCATTGACCTACACCTGCGTGACAGGCATGTGTGGGAGCTCCCAGTGGTCATGTGACATCAGGAGAGCCAAGGGGAGGAGGCACAGGAAGCAGTGGGCACCAGGGCACAATGTGAACATTCAGGAGCAAACAAGAAACAACAGGGCCCAGCCACCCCAGGGGTCAGAGTTCCACGTGTGAGCGGTAGTCACAGGTGTCACTTGTAAGAGCTGGGCAAAGCCCTCAGAGAGTTGAGCGGAGACCCAGACTGACGATGGTAGTTTAATAATAAATCATTACATGTCACCCTGATTATTAAACAAAACATATTACTATTTGGTTAACTCTTAAAGCACCAGTGATAGTACTTACGAATTAATGGCTCAGAATGATTATAACGGTCATGGAAATAATGCTATGCTGAAGCTGAAGGAAGTGGTTTTGCCAATAGACACATCAGAAAGCGATTGACTTGGAACCTTAGGCATGGAGGAAGCAGTGGAAGGGGTACATCAATTCTCTTCAGGTTTTAAAATTGTGTTGAAAAACACAAATAAAAAAAAATAATTGAGGGCTATGGCTGTGATTGCAGGACTCATATGTAAAGACAACAAAAAGTAAGTATGCATGTGTGCAAATAAGGATACAGGTGTCGAAACACCAACCGTCACCCCTGATCACCAGGCTTGGTGCAAGGGCTCCTTCACAAGGAGGCTTTGTGCAGCAATGGCCCAGCCTCCAGAGCCACCACAGGCGAAGGCAGGAGGCAGCCTGGGCCTGAAGGAGGCTGAGTTCAGCCAGAGCCTTGAGCGTGGGCACTGTAGGAGCTCAGGGGAGCAAGGCCAGCATAGTGACTGTGGAGAGAGCGGGAGTACAAGCCAGCAGAGGGGATGTGATGAGAGATGGGGGAGGGAGGGGTGAGAATTGGCAGCAGAAACGCTCTCTTGAGCTTTGTGCCAATTCTGCAGCCAAGCATTGCAATATAATCACCAGGTATTAAGAAAATAGAAATGGGGTCTCCCGGCGCCAGGCAACATGGGCAGATGATGAAGACACGGAGAGATGACTGCGGTCCAGGGGCTCCCCTACCCCTGCCGGGGAGCAGGGAAGGGCCGCTAGAACCAGAAGATAGCCATGCCTTACACCTGCAATTAGGCAAAACGCTCATTTTAGTTGTTGAATAAAGTTGTAGTTGACTCTTTCTGTGATTGGCGATTTACCAGGGCTTCAGCAATTTCTTTGTTTTAAAGAGCCTTGACTGGGATGGACCTGCCTAAACTCCCGGTGTCTAGGCAAAAGCCTTCACATCGCAGAATCCGGAAAGGGACATCCTGAGCAACTGATCCTGACAAGGACCTTGTTGTGTTCAGAATTCCCCCACAGGGTAAGCAGCCCTATTTATAAAGACGGGATTAGCCCTGCTGTGTCCCGTACTGGGCAGAGAAGCAGGATCAAGGTACCCAGCCAAGAAAGAGTTTCCTGGGAGAGGAAGGTTTGGGGCAGTGGCCTCGTTGGAGAAGACCTTCGGGAGTTACTTGAACCTGCTTTGCATTTTTCCAAGATCCAGTGTGTGCGGGCTCTTAATCAGCCAGAGATGGCAGTCACTTTGGATGGAGGCAGGGAGGCTGAAGCTAGACTGGAACCGGGAGAAGCGCACTTTCAAACACTCAAACATTTCCTTTGTGGGGAGGGGGCTGGGCTTGAGGATTCACACTCTCCTTGGCTGGAATCCCCGGAAACCTAATGAAGGGGCTCACATTGTCTTTCTGTAATCATGCTTGCCATGTGGTGTTAAGAAGAAGTTTAATGCATTAAAGAGCCAGCCATTCTGCATTGTAAAATAGGAAAATTCCAACCACTTAACCATTCCGCCATGCCTTCAATCTGTCAGTGAGTTCTAGCGTCGCCTTCCACTGGCAGCCAGCTTGCCATGGGATGTGCACACAGTAGGTTCTCATGAGCAGCCAATGCCTTCCCCTCCCCATCCCGGTGTGGGTCTAAAACACGTAAGGTTATTATAACAGGTCAAGTCTCACTCCCAGATTTGTTTAACCTCACACCATGTTGGATATAAATTCCTTACTCTAAATAACGGTCACTCATTTTCCCCCTGCCTTGAAACAACAGTCATTTCATTCACCCCAGCTGGCAGCGCCCAGCAGACTGGCTAACTGGCTCTTACGGGCTGCAACATGCCGCGGCCTGTTCCTGCTCCATCTCCCCTCCTTCTCAGCTTTTCTACCAGCCACATGCAAAAGTCTGCCCCATTCCTCGATTATCACATTTCATACGGAATTAGGTATTGCAGGTCTCATGTTATTCAATTAGCCTGGCGGAGGCTGAGGGCATGACTCAGAGGCACTCCCAGTTTCACCTCCTTCCAGTCATGCCCTCCTCCTTTATCCTGACCCCTGTCTTGCTGGGACACCCTTCTTCCTCCCAAGGCTTAGGTGAAACTATATGCTCAGGCCCCTTGGTTCCAGGACACAGGGCCTTTTCTGACCAGCTTTCTTTTTCACCGTCTTGAACCCTGGCTCTCCAGCGTTTCTTAGAAGTACCCAGATGAATTACCTCCGTTTGCCTCCCCATGGTGTGGCTCGCAGCCCTGCGGACCAGCCCTAGGCTTACCCTGGCCCTGGCAGCTTTTACATTCTCCCTGTCACTGGACTAATGGATTCTCTAAAAAGCTCCAGCCCTTCAGGCTGCAGTGTCAGCAGCTCTGGGTGGCCCAGCACACACTTCCTCCAGGTACATGTGAGTGTGCTAACAATCCTGGTCCCACCCACACATCCTGGCCTGGTAGCCTCCGCTGTTCCACATTGCAGCCTTCGCATTCTCAACTCCCACATTTACGTTTCATCAGAGCCCACCCCGGCCCTCTGCAATCCCCCCATCAATCCACAGTGATGTTTTTGGCTGTACCCCCTGCCCTTGGAAGTGATTTCCCACCACTCCAGAGACAGACACATGCGGACCTCCTTCTCCTCCCAGCATACTTTCTCTGCTCAGCTGTCCTCAGAGGTGCCAGGAAATGCATTTGGGGTTCATTTGCTCATTCAGCAGAGTTGTCTGAGGACCTACTGTGCTTAAGACCAGATTTCTTACCTTCAGGATTTATAACCTAGGTGGAGAGGTGAGAAAAAAAGCACAGCTAGTAGTAACATGAGAGAAAGTGCCTCTTATGAGAGAGATAGAGGAAGACAGGACACTGGTGAGATTTAATCTGCACATTTGCTTTGGAAATTCTGAGTTATCTTGTGCGAATGCCAGAGGACCTCTAGGAAACAGGGAAAAGAACTTAGGGTCTGATGATTGGATCTCAGAAGTCTCCCTGAAGACCGTTAAAGAGATAAAGAATGTCCCAGCAGGCATGGCTCAGTGGCTGAGCATCGACCAATGAACCAATAGGTCATGGTTCGAATTCTGGTCAGGGCACTTGCCCAGGTTTGGGGCTTGATTCCCAGTGGGTGTGTGTGCAGGAGGCAGCTGATTGGTGATTTTCTCTCATCATTGATGTTTCCATCTCTTTCCTTCTTCTCTGAAATAAATAAATAAATAAATAATATATTTTTTAAAAAGATAAAGGATGAATCAGCTGGTTTTGCCCTGTGGACCTAGAATTCACCTTCAGCTAGAAGGGAGGGAAGAAACATTGAAAGATCCAGGTTCCCTTTTCTAACAATAAGCTTCATTAGCTTCCTAAGAAAGGCCTCCCCTAATTTCGAGGTTCCCTTTGGCAATAAGCCCCGTTAATTGCTCTAAAGTTCACATGACTGTTTGAAGCAAAAATTACAACATTGCCTTGTGGCTTTTATAATGTATGTAGATGAAATACATATGATAACTATAACATAAAAGATGGCGGTAGGGAGTAATGGACCTCTGTGGTTGCAAAGTTTCCACATTTTACTTGAAATAGTAACTCTAAGTGGACTGTGAAAAGTTAAGGATATATTGTAATCCCTGGGGCAATCATTAAAAAATTAATGCAAAGAAGGATAGCTACAAATTCAATAGATAAATTTAAATGGAATTATAAAAATCCAAAAGAAGTCAGGGGAAAAGAAACAGATAAATAGAAAACAGAGGGGGGCAAATAAAACTAAATTCAACCATATCAATAATTATATTAAATGTTAATGGACTAAACATTTCAATTAAAAGGCAGAGATTGTTAGAATAGATTTTAAAAACCTAACTAGTTGCAGTCTGTGAGAGATATAATTTAAATATAAAGAGAGATAAGTTTAAAATAAATGCATTAAAATGATACACATTGAAAAGATGGAGAGGTTATATTAATATCTGATAAAATAGACTTCAAGACAAAGGGATAAAGAGAGGTGTTTTATAAATGGCAGATGGATAAATTCATCAGGAAAGGAGAGCACGCATAACCTTGTATGCAACTAATAACAGTGCTTCAAACCCATGAAGCAAAAATCAACAGAATTAAAGGGAGAAATAGATAATACCATGATCATAGATACGGATCTCATCAGCAAGGGTGGAGCTGCTGATTGCACCTCCAGGACAAATGGGTTTGGGAGGCCATGCCCGGGGCCAGGGCTGGGCCATAGGCTTTGGGCAGCGGTGAGACATCTCAAGAGGAGGCAGGGAGAGCCAGGCAGTAGTCCAGCCACAGAGTCTGCAGAGACTCTTTGAGGCGGGCACACTGAGAGTCCTCTGGGACTTTATGGAGAGCCTTCACCTTGAGCCCCATCTGAGGTGAGGAGGCAGTGGTGGAGGGTATTGAAGCTGGTTCCTGAAGGTAGTGGTGATAGTGCCAAGTGGTCACTTTTATTAGATGTTCCAGAACAAAATGCCAAGTAGTGGAATGGAAAGCAGCAGCAGAGGCAAAAAACAAACAAACAAACAAACAAACAAACAACACAAAACAAAACATATCAAAAAACCAAAACCAAACCAAACAAAACTCACTCATTTCATTATTAACCACTCAGGACTCATTAAATATACCCAGTGAGGTGGGGTCAGGAGTCAAAGACCACAAGAGCTAACCTTACTTTTGTTTTGTTTTGTTAATCATTACCCAAGGATATTTTTTCATTGATTTTTTTTAGGGAGAGTGGAAGTGGGGGACTGGGGGAGGGGAGGATGGAGAGGAGAGGAGAGAGAGAGAGAGAGAGAGAGAGAGAGAGAGAGAGGTGTCCCAGGTACATGTCCCTTGATGGGGAATTGAACCCGTGACCCTTTGGTGCATGGGCCAACACTCTACCACTGAGCTATACCGGTCAGGGCAAGCTTACCTTATCTTGAATTGTCACCAAGACTGATGGGGTCTGGAGAAGCAAGAGATGGCTCTATGGTTCTCAAGTTTGAGTGGGCATCAGGATCTCTTGGAGGGCTTGTTAAAACAAATGGTGGGCCCCAGGCCCAGAGTTTCTGATTCAGCAGGAATAAGGTGGGATCTGATGCTGACGCTGCTGGTCTAGGAAATCACTAAGGTAAATAAAGTGCCAAGGGGGCCCAGACGAGGAAAAAGCCTCTTTTGGCTTACCGAGTCAGCGTAGAAGGCCATCGTGGGAGGTCGGGGTGTGGAGGACACAGAAAGGACGAGGTGCATTTATGGGGCTGAACTGCAATGTCCATGTTAAGGAGTAGAGCAGAGAATCCTGGTAAGGTGGACCAGAACCTGAACCATGCACGGCCTAACTTAGAAATGAAGAGCAAGAGCACCGGCTCAGAATTCGGATCCGTGGATTCAGATCCTTGTTCTGCTGCGTATTAACTGCATGACCTAGAAGAGGTCACCTAAGCTCTTAGAGCCGCAGTCCCACAACTTCAACACGGGGCCAATGCTAACACCTGTCCTCAGGATTGCTTGTGAGGGAGTGCAGGTAAGCACCTGCACAGTAAGAGCGCTGTCAATGCTGAACGAAAAGCTAAGGATTTGCAGGTGTCGTGCACTCGGCTGACCCATCTGTGAGCTGATGTTGAGCACATCAGGTCTGGGCTGCAACAAGCTGGTCAGACAGTATTTCTGAGACCCTTCCTGAGGACACGGGGCTTTGGGCTCAAGGGGTTCCAGGTCTCCTTCTCAAGACAATCACTTTTCTCTAACGCAGGCTGCCCCTTGGCCCCGCTCTGGTCCTTCCCAAGCCCCTGGGCAACCACAAGGGGTGGTCGAGGCCGCTCCCCCAGGGCCCAGGCTGAGGCGCTGCAAGCAACCTTCTGGGCTTATTTGCCCCACGTTCAGTTATCAGTGGGCATCCAACAGAGCAAATGGCAGCAGCGTTTGGGTTTCTCTTTTTAAAGCAGAGGGGATTTAGTCCATCTGCATGAAGGAAAGGGGATGAATTCCTCCCCCCTGCCCTGTGTTCTGAGATAAAATGGTTCATTTCCATGAAAATGGAAACTCAGAGAAGAATCCTTGCGGCACAGTGCCTTTTGGACTGTGAGCCATGCACACAGGGTAGAGAACTGTGCCTGTCCCCTATCCTCTTCTGGTGCCACAGAGGCCCTCAGGGCATGGGTGCTGCCTCCGGAGTGGCCCCTGGGTGGTTCTGAGCCTCTGATGCTGGCAGCTTTACAGGAATATGGGAGCTGGTTTAGAGTAAACTGAGGTGTCCATCACCCCTGGAAACTGTAATCAGGCTCTTATTCTACTGGGCCACTATACTCCTTGCCCCAATCTCATATAATTCGTGTTTATTCCTCTTCTTCTTACCAACCCACCACGAAGTCCTTAGTATGTCTTGTGGCCATGTCCCTGTAGGACCTTACAGGACGGGGTGGGCAGGCATGGGCCCCAGGGACTGGAATTGCCCCTGGTAGTTTTTTTCACCCCGGGGCTGGTCCACAGTCAATTCTGACCCCTCAGTATAAGGGTGCCTGGACGCCAGTACTACCTCCGTTCATCCCCTTCCCACTCCCTGCTTTCTGTCTTTGTGGTTTGAATGGAGCTCGGGGTAAAGCCAAGCCTGGTCATCTTGGGAAGCATTGTTCGTGGTTGGAAATCATGAGTACATTTTGAAAAATAGTCAAAGAAAATCCTGCTTAGGGAAGCAAGTTTCCCAGCAAAGGGAGAAAAAGCCAACTGGCAAAGTCCAACAGGAATAATCAGAAATAGTCTTTGGATTATTCACCCTGGGTATCATCCACCCCCTCCCTGACCTTCCCCGCAGCACAGGTAACCGAGAGATATGCACATTAAGGTGATTGTCTAGTAAGAATCAACTTAGACATGAAGCCAAATTCCTGAGCAGTTTCCACTGCAATCCAGATTCCCTCATGCTGCCTTCTCCAACTCCTTCTTCATCCAAATGCAGTTCACATTATGTATCTGCTCCCTGGGGGCTGTTGGCCCTGGCAGATGTTTGCTGCAGAACCCTGGGACTGATCCAAGGGTTAGACCTTCTGGGCCCTGCGTGGAGGAGGCACAGCTTAAAGGTGTAGGTGGATTTATCTCATCAGCCAAGTATTGCCTGAGTGAGTGTCTGCATGAACAAAAGGACAGTGAACTCCCCTCACTTAGCCTTGCAAATCAATTCCTCAACTTTCCCACCCCATGTGGGGGTACTTTCCTCCCCAAGGATGGAGTAGAATAAATGAGGCAGCAGCCCAGGTGGGAGGCAGGGGATCTGGTTCTGAACTGGCTGAGTCATCCCTCCAGTCCTCCCCCTTCTCCTTATCCCCCGCCATAGCTTTAATTCAGTCTCTGTCTTCCTTTGCCCCAAGTAGGCATCAGCCTCCCTGCCTCCACTCTCCCAGAGCAGCTCCTTGAAAAGCAGATCTGAGTGTGTGAATGGCTTGGGGTTTACACACAGGGACAAGCAGGTGTGGAGCTTGGCAGAAGCCTGGAAAGGAGATGGCAGGGGAAGCTCAGGCTGCATCAGGCCCCTTTCTTGGTCCAGTGGGGCCAAGCGCTTTCTAGCTAGTATGGGCTGGTCCATGCGGGCCCAGGTCCCGCTCTAGAGAATTATCACCGGAATTCCTGAAAGTGCTTGAGCCCTGCACTTCTTCCCCCCCCCTGGGGCAGGGGACCGCTCCTCTCAGAGCCCTGCAGTGTGCACATGTGAACTGTGGGACCCTGTGGCTATTTGTGGAGTGACTCAGAGCCTCTGGGAGGGCAGCAGGTCCACAGCTTTGGAGTGGGGGTGAAGGTGGTTCATGTTTCTCTCCCAAGCCTTCCCCCCAACTCCTTGGCACCCAGGAGCCAGGCCTCTGAGAGCTCACAGGCATAGTTTTAGTTCAGTTTCTAGCTCACAGGCCATATTGTTTTTTGGTTTTGCCTAATCTGAGCCAGGTCCTGGAGGTGTTTCCTAGAACCCTGGCTTGAGCTGTCGAAGATCTGCAGGACATGAGCAGTTGGGAACAGGGGGGTCCCACAAGCTTCCTGTCCCAAGGCAAGGGCAGAATGCAGACTGTGGGGCCAGGACCAGCCGCCCCAGTTGGAGGAGGAAGGAACCTGGGCCTCCCAGTGCTGAGTCTTCCGTGACTTGGGGTGGGAGGGGTATAGACTTCACATCCTGTTTAAATTTGGCACTAGTCACATTTTTTAACAGGGGTTATGACCCACCCTCCTCTCTCTCTCTCAGGCCTTCCTTACATATTCCTCTAATCAATTTTTCACTTTTGGCTCTAATTCTGCTCTTCACCTTGGAGCTTTGGGCCTGACCGAAGGAGGAGAGGTGTGTGATGTCTTGAATGCTGCCTCTGAACAAACTGATCGTGGAGAGGCTGCTGGGAAGCCCAGCAGTAGCCGGGGGGCTGAGATGGGAAAGAAAAGAGGAGGAAAAGGACAGAGGAGGACAATGAAGAGAAGAGGAGAGGAGAAGACAGAGGGGGTGTGTGCGTGTGTGTGCGTGTGTGTGCGCGCGTGTGCACACACACGCACGCGCACACATGTGCATGAAAGGGCATCGTGTTGTTGCATGTGAATGTGTTGGGATGAGAGATAGTGATGCAGGGGGTCTGAGCGGAAAGGCAAGAGAGAGGGAAAATGCCTAATTACAGCCAGGCACAACTGCCCTCGAGCCAGTCCCCGGCCAGCTGGCCATGTGAGCAGAGACTCTGCCGAGCAAACACCCAGCCCCTCTGTGAGTCCCAGGCGGAGGAACCCGCATTCCTGCCCAGCGAAGGCCGCTTTAATCAAGGCTCCAGATCCTTCCTGCAGCCGCCCGGGGGGGACTGTAACGCTAAACACATTAGTGTGTGAGATTGAAAGGTAACATTCTCATGGAAGCCCCCGGAACAATGGGCCTCAGGTCTGGGTTTCATTTGGAGGAACTGTGCGGTGGGAATTTCTCTAATCAAATAAAAGGAAAATGAAAAACTCTATCGTTCGCAAACTTTAATGCTCTTAATTGCATTAATTTGAAAAACATACAAGGTCTTTCTGAGTGTGGTGTTGGAGCCTGCTAGGAGAGGAAGCTGGGGCTGGCTGGGGAGGGGCAGCTGTCTCATGGCAGGGAAGGGTGCCCGGGAGAGGCGGCCAGTGGGGCTGGGGCTGAAGGATGGCCTGGCAGAGACCCAAGTGATAGGGGGTTAGGCCTCTGTCTCCCGCCACCCCCACTCTGTCACCCCTCCCCGCCTTGGTATTTCCGGGGCCTCCGTGGTGGCTGAAGAGGCCTGAGAGCCCCCTCAGGCCACTTGGCTCGGACCTGCTGCTGTCACTCAGTCCTCATCGGCCCAAACCCGAGGGGGATGGGCAGACCCTCTGTGCTCTGTCAGCACCCACAGCCCAGGCCCAGCTGCTCTTCTTGCAACACACCCCACCTTGGATGCCTCCAGAAGCCCAAATCCCAGCCTGCCCTTTCACCCCCACTTCACCCCACTGGGCCTGCAGGAGTCCACCAGCCCCTTGCTGTCCAGACCACTGTCTTCACAGAGAATGGAGCGGAAAGAAACACCTGCCCGAGGGCACTGGGTCTGTCAAGATGTGATTCAGCCCCCGGAGGTCTGCAGGAGCCATAGGCTTCCCTCCGCCCGCCTGGAGCTAGCCGATCCTCAGGGGAGCTCCTTTCTCAGGAGTTCAAGGGGCTCTTCACAGTGAAACGGCAGAGGGACAAGGCACTTGGCCCTACAGAGGGTTGTGGAGTCTGGAGGTTCCTAACCATCGTGGGGCATAGCTCTCCTTGAAAATCTGATGAGAGCTAGAGGCCACTACACACACACACACACACACACACACACACACACACACACACACACGTGTCCACAGACTTGCACATGGTTTCAGAGATTTCACAAACACCTGTCATCCATGTCCAAAGACTCAGGTTATATCCTGCTCTTAGGTCTTGGCAAGGCATGGACTTGCTGGTGGTCCTTCCAGGAGAGTGGGATTCTGGGCACTGAGGCTGGTGCAGGACAGGGGTTAGGATGGCTCTCTGGAGCTGGGCAGAACTTGAAAGGCTGAATCTTGGGCCTTTGCCTCACAGAGGGATGTGCAGGGAGCAGAGCATGGTGGGGTTTAACTCTAGCTTCTCCATTTTCAATTTGTGTGACCTTGAGGCAACTGACCTTCCTCTGCAGGAATAAGGTAAACCCCACCAGGGCTGTGGTGAGGGTTAAATTAGTCATGCTAAATGTACAGCAAGCAGTAGGGGCCCCATAAATGTTGGTTACCTCAGGGGGCCCTCAGTTCTTAGGTGACAATGGCAGGAGTTAGGGGTTGGAGGTTCAGGCCTTTGTTTTTAGTAGTCACATAAGGGGCCCTCTTTCTGCATCCTATAGTTTTCCCCCTGAATCACTGTTGTCTGTGGATCCCTCAACCAGGAATTCCCGTCTCATCCTTGAATCTGTAGTAACCTCATCTTAATCTCAAGTGTCACCTCCTCTATGAAATCCCTGGGAGACCTGATTTCCCTGGGAGATAGGCTGGGGATGTGTTATTGTTCTTATTCTCCAGAGAACCAAAACTCTGAGAGATTTGTTGAGCTGCCCAAGGTCACACAGTGGCAAAATCGGATAATGGCTTCCACTATCTGACACCTGCCCTGAGCCCAACCCATGTGACTATGCCGGTCACTTTGTATATGTGAGCTTTCTGCATTTTACAGAGCCCAAGTGTCTTGGCTCCAGGTCCACATTTTTTCTGACACCACAGTGCCTCCCAAAGACAAGGATGGAAAACTAAGAGGCTTCCAGCACTCGTTTAAAATCTTCTTTGTGAAGAATTTTGTCAGCCATCAGCCAACACCACTTAGAGCTCTGGGCGTGGACTAATGAGGGACACAGTCTTTGCCTGGGTGGAATGCGGGCTTCCAGGGTGGCCAGACCCACCACCTTCCAAGGGAAACAGGAGAGAGAGAAGACAATCGGAGTCTCCTATTATCCGGCCACTAATAATGCCTCTCAGGCCTCAGTTTCCCCATTTGCACCACCGGGAGCTGGAAGCATGGGCCTTTAAGGACACTCCCAGCACCAGATTCTAGTATTCTGTGACTGTGAGCGTGCCAAGGGCTAGCTGTGCCTGGGTGCAGGGAGGCAGGGAGCAGCGGGGTTGGCACGAAGGTACCTGGAATGTTGCAGCTCCTTTGTCTGCCTGAGTTCAGAACTCAGGAGGAGGGGCTCATCCGGGAAAAGGGGAGAGCCCTGGTTAAGATGATTTGCAAAACAGGATGTGCTCAGGTTAGCAGGGCCTAATGGTAAGCTGGGGAACAGGCAGATGTGCGCCCTACGCTGGCAGATGTTACTTTTTAAGAAGTTCTGAAGGCAGAATCCTGGGGGGGAGGGAATCCCCTGGTCTAGTCTCTCTGTGCCTCAGCAAAGGCTCAGTGACTTATGAACATGACCCGCTTTAATCCTGCCACCGTTCTGTTGAGGAAGAATATTGCTTCCCACCCCCCATCCCCATCTCCGTCCCAGCTCAGAGGCAAAAGCAGCCCCTCAGATGTGTAAGGTTACCTGGCTGGGAAATGGCAGAGCAGAGTCCCAGCTGGTGCCGATGGCACCAGGGGCAGTTGAATTCGGACACCAAGGATACTCAGAGAAGGAAGCCTCAAATGAAAGGGTTGCAAAGGGGATACCGGTGTGCCTCGGTTTAAGCAAATCCGGTATTCCCAAATCTAAAAATAGCTCCTTATATTGGAACTCCTTCCCATATGAATTCATTCCCATACAAAAAAGAATCACTGTTTTTTTTCTTCTTGAAGAAGCCAACTCCATTAGTGCATTAAAAATATGACTCAAGTTGCCAAATGTGATTTCATATGCAATCCCCTCTCCCCACCCCCAGCCACAACATACTTCTCGCTGCTGCTCCCAAAGGAATATCCGCTTTGCCTAAAGAGAGGTTCGCCTGCAGTGAGAGGGGCTGGCAATCAACATGGCAAACACATGTCCTGGATTTTCTGAGACTGGCTCACTTGCTAATATTAGGTTTCCATTGTCCCATGAGAACACTTGGAACTATCAGGCCTCGGGGACTGATGCTTTGGTTCGTACAATGTGGTCACCGTGGAGAGGAGGACACTCTACCGTCACACCCATTTTCCAGTCTGGTGGGGCTGAGGGGTAGGCCTGGTCAGAGAGGGGGTGACATAGGGAACCCAGAGTGTAGCCTTGTGAGGCGGGGTCGGGGTTGCCGGGTATGGGTGAGTCAGCTGAGACGCAGCCCCCTGGGTTCCTGGGTTCCTATTAACCAGCCATGCATGCGAAACAGGCAGCTGCAAAGACCCAAGGCTCCTTCACGGGGCGCTCCTCTGCATGGGAAGTGAGCGGGCGGGCCCTGGAGGGTGGCCAGGGAAGAGCAGCTCCATGATTAAAGGGTTGGAGAGCAGGACTTTTGAAGTGAGACCGGGATGGCTGGTTATTTATGCATTAAGCTCTGGGCCCTGCCTCTACCCCATCCCACCCCACCCAGCAACCCAGCAACTCTGACCCACAGCCCAGCCCTGGGCCACACAGGGCTCCAGGAGGGTAGCAGGGAAGGCAAGGATTTCCAAAACCTCAACTGAGCACCTGGAGTGTACTGGCAGGGGCCTTCACACACATGCATCATGACTCCCCCCCCCCCCCCCCGCCCCAACACACCTATGGGGGAAGGAGCCCCATTTTACAGGTGGAGACACTGAGTTAAAATGCTTTGCTGAATGTCACATGGCCAAATGTAACAAGGACCCAGGTCTTTTCTGACTCCACCTCATTACAAACATGGAAGAGACAAAGGGTGAGGATAGGGAAATGGGACTGAGGCCCTCCAATAACTGGGTTGTCTCCCCAGGGCTGTTTATGTGTAAAATCATTGTTCTCAAAGTAGTAGCAATAACGAGGTTGGTGCCCCATATCACTTATTGAGCAGTTACTACATGCTCTAGGTTACTACATGTAATTCTTATAGCAATGTCCTAAGGTGAGTAGCAATAATCCTCATTTTACAGATGAGGAAAGTGAGACTCAGAGACATTACCTGACTTACTCATGGTCACAGAACTACTAAAGGGCAGAACCAGGATTTCGAACTTAGACTGTTCTGTCTTCAGAGCCTCCAGTACGTCCATCACCCCATGCCCCCACCTGACAGTTGCTGAAACTGGAGTCCATGGGAAAGATGGGAAGTGACTCAGAAGCCATCCTAGGAGCATCCTTAGAGCACAGGAGAGTCGCCCCAGGAGGCAGCTTGCTGGTTAGCTGTTTTCCAGCGCCCTATGCTAGCTCACCTCCGTGCTTTGGCTCAGCAGTTTCCTTCCTGCATTAAACACATTTTTTTTTTTTTTTTACATATCAAATCCTACTCATCCTTTAGGACTGAGCTCAGATGTCTCTTCTCCCATAACTCCTCCCCGATCTCCTAATTATATGTGTGCACTCCCTCTCTGAACTCTCTCTCTGCCATTTGTGCGGCAGGGAGGACCCTGGGCCTCCCCTATTTATTTGGCTCAAAATGGTTTGAAGAAGAGAGATTGAGTTATGATTAAGGTCTTCCGGGCTGAAATTTCAGAGTGGGGATTATGGAGTTCCAATCTGGGAAGCCTGAGTGAGTCATGGAAAGCAGTTTCTCCTGGTGAATTAGGGATTGGGGCAGCAAGGCCCACACACAGCCGCAGGCACAGATGCAGCTCTGATCTGGCCCCTGGTCTCCCTCACCTTCCTCACCAGTCCTGTGTTGTTCCTTCACCTTTGGAAGTCTGGGGCCCTCTGGCAGGCACCCCATAACCCTTCTTCTCATGCTGCATAGTCAGGCTGTAGAAAGAACTCAGGACCAGGGCTCCCACAGGCCTGGGAGTTGGTGGCTTCAACTTGTGTGTACCTGTGTGACCTCGGGCAAGTCAGCTCCCCTCGCTGGGCCCCAGAACTGACCAATGTGCTTTCCACTGAATTCCGGAAATACAAGGAGCTCCCAGTCTAGAGAGGGACACAGTCAGGTGACTAGGTCATTGTTAAGTCAAAGTGGCTACTTCTACAGGAGAAGGAGGGAGAGAGCACTGAGGGGAAACAGGGACGGTCAGGGGATACAGTGACCAAACCTGTCAGGGGGAGTCAGGGATGACTTACAGAAGAGGTCATCTGTAAGGTGACAGAATAAGGATTTGAAGATTGATGAGGGTTTGGTGGCCTAGATTTATTACTTGACCTCTATCCCTGACTTCTAATAATGGCATGCCCTGTGTTACCACTTGGTTTTCAGGGGCGTCCTGGCACCCCTATGGAAACCTCAATTCAGCCACTATGTAAATCCTGGCAACGCTGAATGAGCTCGCAAAGGAAATGGGTGGTAGAACTGGAGCAGAAACGAGAGAAGCAGGCCAGAGGAGGGAGTTTAAAGAAGTAAATATTCAATAGCATTAAGTGCTACAGGGACCAGGAAGGATGAGGATGGTGAAAAGGAAGACAGTTATTGGAGTAAAGAAAAAAGACTGGAAGGAAGAATGCCAAAGTGCTCGCAGCTCACCTCAGGGTGCTATGATTATGTACGGGTTATCCTTTGTCTGCTCCTATGCACTGCTCTGCACTTGCCAGTTTTCCTACAATGAAGCATTTATTTGATAATCGAGAAATAGAATAATTGAAACTTGTTTAGAAAAGAAGTCATTGGTGACCTTGGCAAGAGCCGAGTCAGTAGAGTTGTGCCGCCAAGCCAGATTGCAGGGCATTAAGAAAGTGGCAGGGGGTGAGGAAGCGGAAGAAGTGTGTGGGGAACGCTCAGAGAGGTTTGGCAGTAAATGGAAGGACAGAGATGATACCTGGAGGCAGCAGGGCCAACCAGAGATGTTTGTTCTTTATTTAACAGGGAGGAACTTGAAAAAGTAATGAAATTTCCTGAATAAAAAAAAAAATCAAGATCTTATAAAGGACTCTTATGTCTCTTCTGGATATAAGACACAGAGGAGGAATTTTTTAAATTTTTTTTGAATTTCTGGGACTTTTCTGTGGCTTGTGAAGACAATAGGAAAAAATTACATGAAACTGGGATTGTTTTGAAAAATCCAGGTTTTGTAGCTGCTTAATATTGTGTGCGTTTCCAATCAGAGGAGAAGGAACAAATAAAGGGAAAGATAATAAGGAAGCCAAGTAGGGGACACCCATGTTCACAGCAAGCATCATTCAAAATAGACAAAAGCTGGAACAACGCAAGCATCCATTGAGAGATGAATGAATAAACAAAATGTACCAGGTACTGTCCCGGATCCTGAGGAGTTCTCTGAGCTATAGAAGATCCTGAGGCATCCAGTGTTGCCAGGGTTGGGGGAAGGGAGGGAAGAGAGAGGGGCACCCCGTCCGTGCACCTGGCTTCTGCAGGGCTTTATGGCCAGGATTGGATGCAGGGATAAAAAGATGGCGGGAGTGATTGGGGTGGACATTGACAGACCCAATGCAGGTCAAGGGGACAGGGGTATGGGGTGGACCACACTGAAGTGGTTGATCTAAGGTCCAGGCCAGGGAGGGAGCCGGGCTTGGCTGGGGAGGAAGGAACCTGAGGAAAGCAACTATGCCTGAAGTGCTTATTCTGTTTATCATCTGGAGGAATGGCTGGTAACACTGGGTGTCCTCAGGCAGCGATGCCTCTCTGCACCAGCCCCGGTACACAGAGATATATGGTCAGCAGCACTGACTATTTCTGGGCCATCCCTAGGGCAGAATGCTTACAACCCAATTTTAACTGAACTGCCCAATGCACCTAGTATCTTCAGCCTTTTCCACCTTCAGCACGAGAGAATACTCTTTGCCCTATTTGTGGCCTAAGATAACAAATAGGGGTTGGAGAGACCAGGGTTCTAATCCCGGCTCTTGGCTCTATAATTTACAGGCTATATAACCCTGGATAGGTGTCAAGTTTCTTTATTTGAAAAATAAATTCAATTATAAGATCCCCTCAGGAGTTTATAAAGATTGAATGTGCTTTATATATGTATAAAGCACCTAGCACAATGCCTGTAAAAACTAATGAATGTTTAGTAGATGTCACTTCACACACACACACACACACACACACACACACACACACACACACACACGTGTTTGGAATGTCTACATCAGTGAGGTTTGCCACCTGGCCCACGTCAGTAGGGCTGTTACAAGGTGGTTGGGTCGGCCCAGGCTTCTACCTGTGGGCATACAGAGACCCATTTTTTTGTTTGGTCTCAGGTCTCTTTTCTCCCCTCTGGTTCCTCCCTTATATCCAGTGGGCTTACAGACATGGTTGCCTCTGCTGACCATGGCAGGGTCTTAGAGCTTCAACCCTACATTTGTATGGTATTTGTGAAGAAGTATGATGTTTGGTACATTGCAATGAGGTAATGTGCTGTGGGGAGGGGAGGTCTGCTGTGAGGAGCTGGAGGACACTGTGGGGAGGGGAGGTCCGCTGTGAGGAGCTGGAGGACACTGTGGGGAGGGGAGGCCCGCTGTGAGGAGCTGGAGGACACTGGTACACTGAGGCCCCCTGTGGTGACGGGAAATGCTCTGTGAGGAACTGTGTTGCCCTCCACGTCATAGTCCTGTCTTGCCTTCCCGCTTTTGTTTCTCCCCTCAAATTAGAGTTTTCATGGACAGGGTCCCTTCCCTAATAGACCTAAAAATAGCCTTCCAACAGACACTACCTTGAGAACCTCCCACCTGGGCTCCTTCCTGCCAGCACCCCTTGCTGCAGGGCAATTGTCACTTCACCCAGAGCCCAATTAGCATGTTGCAGAGCCCACTTAGCGTGTACTGCCCTGGGAACCCAGCCTGAACTGATGCATGGATGAGAGCATTGATGAGGACATGAGGGGCACAGAGGGGCCAATTCTGCAGACTTCCTACGCCCTCCAGGTGTCACATGTACTGTGATGGTTTAGGGATTCAGACCTGAATAAAAACTGGTGGGTTCTGATGAAGGAGGAGGAGGAGAGAAGCAAGGACCAAGCATTCCACATTCGGTCTCAGTGGTTCCAGAAGCTTCTGACTGGTGGGGGATGTGTCCTATGGAGGTTCTCCAGGGACTTACAGTGGCATCCTGGTTTTCTGAGACCCATGGGGACCTCAACAGGATGATAAGGTCTGTGATGGGGCTACTGCTGTTTCTATGTTAAGGGAGGAAGGAGGAGCATGGTCAGAGAAATGGTATGCACCCACCTCTCCCAGTCAAACACCTATTCATTTCCAGTCAAGGAAGGAGGGAGGCATGGCGGGCGAGGGAGGAGCTGGGTGGGCTGGCTGGACCTGCCTGGCACTGAAGGGGACTGGCCGCTGGGCTGGAGGACGCTGTTTATTTGACTATGATGTATATTTAAAGGTCTCAGTTACAGTGGGCCCCGGGCGCTCTTTAACAAGCTGCAGCTGTCTGGTCGCTCATTAGCTTTCCTGACATCTTCTCCGGGCTGGGCCTGGGGGAGCAGTCCCTGAGCCCCTCTCCGCGGGCCAGGGCCTTGGAAGCTGACTTCTTGCCCCGAGCCCCGGAGCCACCATGATGAATGACGCTGCTGCCCCATGCAGACAAACGCCTTCCTGGAACAAGCCCTGTTAGTTTAAGACAAACAATCCCAGGCGACTCTGGCAAAAGCCCTTGGATGGAAGGCCCCAGCCTCACCTGCCCCCACCTGCCCCTCTCTGGGCACTGGGCAAAGACACACGAGGGGCCAGGCAGCTCCAGGCACCGTCCTCAGGATGGGGACAGAGCGGGGTCTCCAAGCAGGGCCTGGACGTCTATGAGGTGAGTTGACGGGGAGAACTAACCTCCGTAGGGAAGTGGAGAAGCAGGTGGGCCTGTGAAGCAGGGGCTTGGGCAGCTCGGCATCTGCTCTCTGCCGCTCTCACATGTGTCTCTGCTCAGGTTACACCTTCTTGGCCCCAGACCCCTCAAACGTAAAATAGGCCAGTTTGTGAGATCCGTGGTTCTCAACGCTGGCTGCGTATTGGGGTCACTGGAGGAACGCTTAAGAAATACGAATGCCTGAACCCCATTCCCAGAGTTCGGTCCAATTGGGTTTCAGACACTGCCACTCTCCTCTTCCCCAAAGCCCTCCAGTGATTCTAACGTGCAGACAGGGTTGAGAGCCATTGGTTTGGGTGGTTCCTAAGGTCTCTCTGAGTCTGGCTTGTTAGGTCTTCCTGGACAATTCCTGGTTCCTTAGCAGACACCCCCAGGAAGCCATCAAAGTGCAGAATGTGGGCCCTAGAGGTTCCTCTACCAGGAGCTCCTCCTGCACAAACCGCCTGGACTGGAGCAGGAAGGGACCTCAGAACTCAGCGGGTCCAAACCGGTTTTAGAGATGGCAACACGGAGGCCTTCTCCCCTGGGTGAAAAGAACTCCAGGCCACATGGCGAGTGCTTTGTAGGTGTAAACATCGGCAATGTGGGAAATTACCCTTATTACAGACGGACTAGCTGAAGATGGAGAGCAAGACTGGGGCATTGGCATTATAATCACTCTCTGTCTTCCCAACTAGATTGCCAGCCAGGTCTCCTTTTTAAATTTTTTTGTTCTTCTTCCTGACTTAGTAATACGTGACTGTGTAGATGGATGGATGAATGGGATGAATGGTGGGGTCGTCCTCGTTTTGGGCATCCATCACTAGATTCAGTTGTGGGTCACCTAGGCTGCCATCACCTTCACTGCTGTAAATAAAGGAGGGGCAGGGGCTGAGGGAGGCACTGACAGCCTGTGAGCCTGGGACTCGGGGGAGGGCCCTGAAGCTGGTCTTGACAGACTTGCTGTGAATGACGAAGCCAGATTACACACCCGTTATTACCCCCGCCCTCCCTCCCCTGTGAATTCACATCTCCAAAGCCCATCACATAGCAGAGCCAGGAATTTCATATCCTCAAACATCTTTGGGCCCAAAAGGCCATTTCTGCCAATGGGTGAATGTGGTCCTGCAGGTATCAGGTGGGTGAGGACAGGGGTGGATGCTCTAGACTGGGTCTGACACTCAAACTTTTAGTTCCTCAAAATACCACCCGACACTCAAACAGCCCTTGGGCAGACACTCTGAAGCTCGTGGGGGCTCCTCAGGGTGGGTCCCAGGGATCTGAATTCTTTTAAGAACTCTCCAGGGATTGTGTTGTGCAGACAGGCTTAGGAATCCTTTGACTAGCGGGTGGTGGGGAAGGCATTGTAGGTGGAAGGAACCGGACGTGCCGAGGAAGGGGGTTGGTCCCAGGCCAACAGTCAAATGTGTCTGGAAGCCAGCTTATTTGGGGAAAAGAAGGAGATGTGATTAGGGTGGGAGGATGGGCTCAAAATGCCTTTTTGCTAGAATCCTTTAAAAGAATCCCCCTGGGAAGTGGCCGTCCATTTCAGTGCTCCTCACGCAGCGCTGACGTGCCCAGGTTGCGGGCGATCTGGTGCCGATTACCAGGCTGCGGTGCATTAAGTAATGCAACAATAAAATTTGGGTCATTGCAGCACAAAGTTCCCTTTTATTTTGACAAGTGTAGTTCTTACTCTGAAGTGTTATCATAAATAATTAAATTAAACCAGTAAATGGCGTGTAGTGTGCTTTGCTGAAGTAACCAAGTCTCTGTAACCCCAGACACTGAGCCACTCCTTTGGGGATTCTTGGCTCAGAAACATTCGGGAATTTTTCAGAACACAACAGTATTTGAGCTGGTTGAGGGAGAGGGTAGGGTGAAAGGTTCATCTCAGTCCCTTGCTGTCCCCTCCCATCAGTGTGTCCCATTCCGCTGTACCCCATCCTGGCACTTGACCTGTGGTCTTTTTAAAATTCATATAATATTTTTTTTATTGATTTCAGAGAGGAAGGAAAAGGGAGAGAGAGATAGAAACATCAATGATGAGAGAGAATCATTGATTGGCTGCCTCCTTCATGCCCCCCACTGGGGACTGAGCCTGCAACCCAGGCCTGTGCCCTGACTGGGAATTGAACCGTTGACCTCCTGGTTCATAGGTTGATGCTCAATCACTGGGCCACGCCGACTGGGCTGACCTGTGGTCATTTGAATTCAGAAGAGGGATTGCTGCCCAGCCCTGGGCTGGCCCTGGGGTCGAGGGGTCGGGGCCTAGCATGCATACTGTGCAGTCTATTTTTCATAAGGCCTGCCCAGGCACCAGGACGTAGACAAGCCAGTGCTTCAGATCTCAGGGAGGCAGAGCTTGCTGGGACTCGTAAGACCATTTGACTCTCTGTCCTACCCACAGCTCCCATCATTTTATAAACAGGGAAACCGAGGCCCAGGGAGGTGAGGTGGCGTGCCCTAATGCTTATTGGCCAATGGATAGGGACGAGCAGCACCCAGAGTGTGAGTGAAGAAGACTCTGAAACCCAAAAGGGGGATGTGCTGGAGGGACAGGGGCTGCAGGGCAGGGAAAGGAGAGTGGGGAGGGTGGAAGGAAAGGGAAAACAAAGAAGGAAACAGGAATGAGATCTCATGGATGGTGGGGAGCTTTGGACCTGGCTCTCAGGGGCCATCCAGGAGGAGACCCTGAGGGATAACCATCAGAGTCCTCAAGCATAGAGGCCTTTGCCCACCACGTCGAGGCAGTTCTTAAACTATGCAAGAAAGAATCGAGATCTTTCCAGTGGGGAGGAAAAATCCCCAGAGGTAGAACAAGGTGGTCAAAAGCAGGCAGGAGTGTTCAGACCCTCCACAAGGTGAGTGGGCAGCCTTTCTCTTCTCCCATTCACTCCATCCCCCACCCATCTTCTCCCGTCACCCTGCCTGCTGGACATCCACGCATCAGCCTCCCTCATCCTCCTTGGGGCCCTCAGATAAGGTGGCAGCTGGGAGCTGGGTTAGAGAGGGGGCCTTCCATCACCTCCCCTTTTGGTGGTATTCCAGGCCCGTAGCACTCCATGCAGGAACAGCTCCTTTCTTAGGGCCAGAACTCCCAGGGGGAGTTCCAGAACCTGGGCTCGCTCAGAGTCCCAGCCACTTCCAGGAACTCCCAGGGCCTTGGGGCCGAGCCAGCTCTGAGAGTCACAAACAGGGATCCTGGATGGAGGAGCCCCTCAGAATGAGGTGCCTGACAGCACACATGGTCCTCCCACCTGCCCCCTCTGACGGGGTGTTTTTCATAGCACCTGCAGTGGGAGAGAAGCATGTTGTTCTAACTCCACGGAACACTGAGCTATGTCAACAATAGACAGGGAGCTTGGAACAAAAATCACCTGTGGGGCGGCACAGCCGCACCAGCAATCCCACAGAGAAGGCAGCCGAGTCCTGAGCTTCCCAAGGTGGCAGGTGGTTAACTGTGCACACACTCAGGTGTTGGGGAGGTGCCTGGTGGCATGGGCTTTGCCTTGGGGCTATTGATCTTCCTTTGGAGTGTTAGAGGGGGCTGGTGGCCTGAGTGGCAGCCCCTTCTCTACACCGCCCCCCCCCCCCCGCCCACATCCAATGCATCCCTCACCGGGAGTGTGGGCAGGGGAGGGAGAAGTGAGCTCGGCTGACCTAGAGAACCCTGGCCCCATGAGGCCTGTGTCAGCTGGGAAGCAGGTAGGCGCTGCTGGCTTTCTGATCCTCTCCACCTCCCACAGACCTGTGGGTCCCAGGCCACCTCTTAGGCCGTGGTGACAGGGCAGGGGTGGAGAGAGAAAGGTGATTTGCACACGGGGTGGAATCTGAAATCCACTGTCACTGCACCGGGTCCTCAGGGAGCTCCCTCTGAATGACCTCCCCTCCCTGCTGACCTCCTCCTCCTCTGAGGCACCATCTCCTCCAGGAAGTTCTCTGAGACCCAAGGCTGAGCCAGGAACCCGCCTCTGTGCCTGGTTGTACCCTGTCACCTTCAAACCTTACCGTCTCGAGTCTATCTTCCTAAGGCAGGTCTGAATCCTAGTTGTCTCTGTGCCCACTTCCATATACAGTAGGTGCTCAATCAATGCTTGTTGTGTAAAACAGGGCTTCTCTGGAAAAAGCCTGATACTTAGGACTGAAGGCTTTAGTGGGAGGCCGCATTCTCTGGCCACGGCTGCACTTGGCCTGGAAGTACCAGTTGGGGGAGAGGCTAGGAGGAGAGCTGTGTGCTCGGGGCCTCCATCCAGCCACGGTCTGCTCCCTGTCACAGCGGGAGCCTCTCTCCTCTTCACCAGGCTGGGCTGCGGCTACTGCATTCCCTCCCTGTCAGGCACTGTGGGGATATGTGTGTGGCCAGGTTGGGGGGAGGGGACTTTAAACAAACAGCCCATGGCCCCAGTGAGTGCCAAGGCTCAGCGAGGCTCACCATACTCCCTCCCTAGTCAGAGGCCTTTCCCTGGACCCTGGGACCAGGAGCCAGCGGAATTCATTTAGCAAAAAAGGGTTGGTGCTCTGCCTCCCACTCCCCAGCCGGGCCAGAGAGCGCCTGGGCGCCCCTCCTGCTCTCCCTCCCCCTTGGGCCTTTCACCCCCTAATCCACTGAGTGGGGAGCAGTCACGTGGGCCCCCAGCTCTCGACAGGAAGCTGTCGGCACCACTGGCTCCAAGGGCCTGCTCCCTCACCGCCAGGGAAGGCGGGCTACCTTCCCCCAGCCCTGCTCGCTGAAACCCAACCCCTCTTTCCAGCTGCAGCAAGAAAGAGCCCCAGGCCCAGCCTTCCCCGGGGACCCTGCAGCCTGCAGATCTCACGGTCAGGGAATTTTCTCTGCGCAGTGTTCCAAGCCAGCGGAGCCTCCAGAACAAAGGCCAGGGAGAGACAGCGACCATCTTCCCCCTTCACCGCACCCTCAAGTCCAGGCAGGGAGACCCAGTGGACTGCAGTCCTTGGAGGAACCGGGTCCAAATCAATTGGGAGCAGTCTCACTTCCAGCTCTTTCCCCGCCCAGGGAGGAAACACGAATGCTGGCCCTGGCCTGAGTCAGAGTCAGGCCTGCTCAGAAAGGCCTCCTGGACTCCTCAGAAAAGGGGACTGCGGCTGGTTAGCGGGGGAGAGGCACAGGTTCCAGAACTAACTTGTACCTGGGGAAAAGGCTACTTACAAAAGAAAAACTGGGCTTTTTGTAGTTGTTCCTAAGAGCAGACTATTTCTCAAACTCAGCTAATAAACTGTTGTCAGGCAGCAGCCCTGATAACAGAACAAATAGAGTGGAAGGATCCTAGAGATTGAGGAATGGTTCAAAACCCTGTTTCCCCAGTTGCTAGCCCCAAGGCTGGCCCGGCTGTAGCGACACCCCAAGATGTGTTACGTACAACTCTGAGACAGACTAATTTTCTCACCTGTAATATGGGACGAACACTATTTGTCATGCCTACCTCCATTCATTTAGCAACGATTAAGTACCTACTATGTGCTAGGCCTTAAGTCAGTTGCTGGAGACTGAAAAGTAACAGGATATCCACCCAGGGGTCATGTCAGATAACATGAAGGTGCTTGGGAAACTGAAATGTTGAAACAGATAAGGACCAGCTGTAATGATCTCATTAACTTTCTGTGAATGGGGCTGCTAAAGCGATTTTTAAAGTTCTTCGGAAGGGTTTTAAGTAAGCCAGGTCTGTCTCCGTAATCTGTCCTGCACTATTTATTTGCTTAGCCACCCGTTTCTTCATAGATAGTGCAAAGGAAGGGCTTCAGACCAGCCTCAGGCAGAATTTATCCCAAATCCAGAGTGAGTGGGGTCTGAGTTAATTAGGTCTTTCTGTAGCTTAATGTATAAACCTGGGCTCAGGAAATTTGGCCTTTAAAGCAGGTGCCCTTTCAAATGAGGTGGGTTTCATGTGACTATTTTAACTTCGGCTCCATTACCCTTTATGGGCTACAGGGGTGGTGGGGGAGCGGGTGGGGAGAGATCTGGTACAAGTCTGCTTCCGTGAGTGGGGAGCCAAAGGAACCGTAAAACAGCCCTCTCCCAACCCGGTAAGTCACACTTGTGGCCCGGCTGGGGTCTCCTCCAGCTGGGGTGAGGGCAGGTGCCAAGACTCCCAGTCCTACCTACGGGGCTGATACTGTGCTGGGGTTTCTTTCCTCCAACTCTTATTAGCCCCTTCTTGTCTTTGGACTTTTCCTCCCCCAGCTTTATGGAGGTATAATGGACAAAGAATATTGTGTATATTTCAAATGTACATATAATGTGATGATTTGATATACATATTCACTGAGTGGCCAGATTATTATGATCTCTGAGCGCATAATAATCTGGCCACTCAGTGTATATCCTATATAATAAAAGGCTAATATGCAAATTGTCCCCTCGACCAGGAGTTCCACCAGCAGGCAGGCCGGCCAACTGCCCATGTCCCCTCCCCGTGGCCAGGCTGGCCGGACCCCCACCCATGCACGAATTCATGTACCAGGCCTCTAATACACACACACACACACACACACACACACACACACACACACACTGAGTGGCCAGATTATTATGCGTTCAGAGATCATAATAATCTGGCCACTCAGTGTATATTGTGAAATGATTACCAAGCTAATGAACACTTCTATCACCTTACATAGTTACCCTTTTTTGGTGCAAATATATGGTAATACCTACTTTCTTAGCAAATTTCAAGTATACAATACAGTGTTATTAACTACAGTCATCGTGCTGTACATTAGTCCTCAACTTACTCATAACTGAAAGTTTGTACCCTTTGTCCATCTCCCTGTTTCCCTCACCTCTCAGCCCTGGCTACCACCATTCTACTCTGTTTCTGAGTTCAACTTTTATTTTTTTAGATTCCACCTATAAGTGATATCATACAGTATTTGTCTTTCTCTGTCTGACTTATTTCTCTTACCATAGAGCTCTCCAAGATTCATTCATGTTGTTGCAAATGAAAGGTTTTTCTTCTTTTGTATGGCTGAATAATATTTAATTGTATGTTTATATACATGTATAGGTATGTGTGTGTGTATATCACATTTTCTTTATCCATTCATCTGTTGACAGACACTTAAGTTGTTTCTATATCTTGGCTATTGTGAATAATGCTGCAATAAACATGGGAGTGCAGATATTTCTTCAACATAGCCATTTCATTTCCTATGGATATGTACCCAGAAGTGGGATTGTCATATCAAATGGTAGTTCTATTTATAATTTTTTGAGAAACAGTCATATTATTTTCCATAATGGCTGTACCAATTTACATTCCCTCAAAAAGTGTACAAGAGTTCCCTTTTCTCCACATCCTCAACGACACCTGTTATGTCTTACATTTTCTGATAATAGCCATCCTAACAGGTGTGAGGTGATAGCTCATTGTGGTTTTGATTTTCATCTCCTTGATGATTAATGATGTTGAGCACCTTTTCATGTACCTGTTGGCCATTTGTATATCAGGTTTTTTTGTTTTGTTTTGTTTTTGCTATTGAATTGTAAGAGTTCTGTATATATTTTGGATATTAACTCGTTATTGGATATAAAGTTTGCAAATATTTTTTCTATCCCATAAATTGCCTTTTCATTTCGTTCATTGTTTCTTTGGCTATGCAGAAGCTTTTTAGTTTGATGTAGTCTCATTTGTTTACTTTTGCTTTTGTTGCCTTTTACATGTGCTTTGTGCTACTGTAATTATAACCAACATTTCTGAAAGCTTTTGTTGTCAGATCCAAAAAATAATTGCCAAGACCAATGTCAAGGAGCTTTTCCTCTCTGTTTTTCCTACTAGGATTTTATGTACTCAGGTCTTACGTTTAAGTCTTTAATACACTTTGAGCTGATTTTTTGTTTATGGTGTAAGGTATGGGTCCAATTTCATTCTTTTGCATGTGGCTCTCCAATTGGACTGCTTGTTCTGGTTTCTGGGTGGCCTCCAAACTCTCCAGCCATCAGAGTGCCATCTTGGGCACCAGGTCATAGGACACTCTCTCACTTGAGAATCTCTTGGCTAATCCTGAAACTCCTCACCCCCCACCCATGGATCTTTCCCACCTTCTCTTATTATTTGCCCAGCAGGATTCCAGGTCAACTGTACTTTAGCCAGTCCAATACCACAGCCACTAGCCACAGGTGGCTGTTGAGCACTTGTGGCCAGTCTGATTGAGATGTGCTTTAACTATGAAATACACACCAGATTTTAAAGCCTCGGTATGGAAAAATTTATGTAAAATATCTCCCTAATAATTTTTATATTGATCACATGTTGAAATGATAATATTGTGGGTCTATTGGGTTAAGTAAAAGTATATTTAAACAATTAATTTCACCTGTTTCCTTTAAAATTTTTTTAATGTGGCTACTAGACCATTTGAAATGACGCCTATGACTCCCACTTGTGGCTCACATGACGATTGTATTGGACAGCGCTGCCCTAGAGCACCAAGCAGTAAACTAGCGTCTGGGCTGGGTGGTGGGCAGACTTCAGTGACCTTTCTAAATCTCTGCTTCCTTTGGTCTCAAATAGGATTAAAATCATCTTCTTCAGACGACTGTTGGAGAACTTGGACGAGCTAACAGTTGTGAAAGGACTTCGCAGATACAAGGTAACTCAGTACACGTTGGGTCCTTTTCCAAATCACAGCTCAAACATCTTCTAGAGCAGTGGTTCTCGGTTTGGGATGCACCTGGATTCGCCTGGGCCGCGTTTCAAAAACATGGCCCCGTTCCAGGGTAATTGGTCTGAGTGGGGCCTGGGCATGAGCAGAATTTCAAAGCTCCCAGATGATGCTAATGCCTCACCAAGACTGAGAACCCCTGCTCTAGAAGAACGGTTCACTCCTTCACCCCGCAAAGCTCTGACCCCCTTGCTTTACGTGGCGTCCTTTTAGCATTTTACATGTGTTTTGTGCTACTTTAATTATAACCAACATCTCTGAAAGCCTGCCCAATGTCTGGCGCTTTACATTCATGGCCTTTAATCCTCACCACAACTCGGCAAGGCAAATTCGATTAACACCGTTCTGCAGATGAGGCAGCTGGGGCTTAGGAAGGTTAAAGTAACTTACATGTTCAATAAGTGGAGGGAGGCAGGGGGAAGCACTCAGCCCAGCTCAGTCAGGCTCCAGAGTGCGAGCCATTGGCCACGAGGCCACACTGCCCTCATTTAAAATTCTTCGGTCACTAGGCTGGAAGTTCCAGGGGGCAGGGATGACTTCTTCCTGTTTGCGACAGGACTCAGACGATGCATTCAGTAGTCCCCCCTGATACATCCCTTTTCAAAATAAGTGGCTTATTAAAGGCTTGACTGAATGTGATTCACGTTTTCTACTTTGAAAGACTTCAAATACAAACATTCTTAAATCAAGGGGTGAACACCCACACGAGGGACTCACCTGCAGCCATCTGAAAGGACAGGGGAACTGCACAGTGACATGGAAAGGCGATTATGGTGGCATGAGAAGTGGTGGGAAAATCCAGATCCACAGTCTGGAAATGGCAGAATTAAAATTATTTAAAAACTTTTTTTTTTTTAAGTGAAAAAGCAGTGGGAGAGCGGGGAGGGAAGGACTTGATAATGTTACCAGTGGTTGTGTTGTGGCGGTGAGATCACAGATCATTCTTTTTCTTCTATTTGCCAAATCTTCTGTAATGTGTCTCTATGAGCTTTAGACCAAATGGAAAGAAAAAATCCTCTGGGGTGATTCATCCCAACAAAAACCGTACGATTTGGTCTGCGCTCCTTCATCCTCTGCCTCAGTCCAGGCCACCTCGCCCCACCTCTGTGAGGAGAAAGCGAAGGGGAGGCAGCAGGGTACCTTGGAGAGCCCCTGGGGCTCTTCTCCCACAGCCATTCTGGGAGTGGAAGAGTGAAGGGCTGCATCCTTCCCTCTAGGGGCAGGGTCCTAAGGCCTCCATAACCAGGGCCCTGCTGTACTGCAGGGAGCAGGAAGGAACGTGGAGAGCCCTCGTCCTGGGCCTCCCGGTGCCTTTCCCAGGTTGGGAGCCAAGCACTGGAGCAGGCCGCCCTGACCTGTCCTAGCCAGGCCCAGCAGCCTGTGGTCTTAGTCTGCTGCCTGAGGGCTGGTGGGTGCCCAGAAGTGCAGTTTCTGAAAGGAGACGACTTTCCTTTTCCTCTTGGGCTCTCTCCTCTCCCTGGTGTGGCAGGGACCCCACCCAGAAGCTAGCCCTAGCCCACCCTGCCACGGGGCCAGCCCACCGACAAGCAGACTGGGAGAGACTGGTTCTGAGCTTGGACCCAAACAGATCTAGTTCAAATTTTGGCCAGTTTTGCCACTAAATGAGCAACCTCCGGAAAATGACATGCCATCAGAGCCTCATCTGAAAAATGGCAGAAGAGCCCCCGTTTGGCAGGGCTGTGATTAGGGTCAAACGAGAGATTATGGGCAGAAAGCCCCTAGCACAGGCCCAGCAAACAACAGCTGGTATTGGTGCTTCTCTTAGCCAGGCTCTGGGGCTGGGTGAGGACCTGGATATGACTTTGGGGATCAGCCCCTTTTAGTGCTTTGCTCTTCTCACCCTGCCTCTGAGGCTGTCTCTGGGAAAGTCCCGTGACTTTTCAGCTGGCCACCTTGCCATCCCTACTTCTCCCTTCCTTTATGTCTGCTTGGCCCTGGGGAGAGAACCTAACTCTTTCCTGAGGGGTATAATCACTGTCCTCTCGCTGGAGGTTGGACGGTGATGGTGAGAGGGCTGACCTCATCCTGGCCCTCCCATCTGGCTGTGCCCCACTGCAGGATCCTTCAGGAGACAGAGGCCCAGTCTCGATGGTTCTGCTGGTATTCCCCGGAAAACACACACAGGCTTGGGGTGCATTTCTGAGGGACAGGGCAGTTTCCTAATACTTGCAGCACTGTATTATTATTATTATTATTATTATTATTATTTAACACTCTGCAATTTGCAAAGCACCTTTTCATACCTCATCATATTTACTCCTCTCAATAGACAAGTTTGTGGGGTGATATCATTATGTCCATTTTACAAGTGAGGCCAGTGAGGCTCAGAAGCATACATGATGGCCACAGGAAGTGACAAAGTGGTGTCTCCTGAAGGCACATCCTGGAGAGTGAATGTGGGCTCAGGGACAAGTCTCCTGGGGGGAGGGGGTATCTTCTTTGTTTTGAGCCCTTGCCACACACCCAAAGGAGGCCCTGTCTCGTCTCCAGTCAGTAGAGAACGTGGGAATCTGAGTAAAAGGAAGGGGGTGGGGGGTGGGGAACAGACTGGCAGGGGAGGTCATTTTCCCCAGGTGCTGGGTGTGAAATGAACAAGATGAGGAGACAGATGCCTCGACGCCATGAGTGGTGTTTCAAGTGGAGGAGGGTTATCTGGCTCCACACCTGGGGCCTTTTAGGCGGCCCCCACCAGGACATGACCCAGTCCTACCCACAGTGCAGCCACAACCTTGGGGAAGAGAACTAGCTTCTCCTTGCTGGCGTGCCTCTGGCAATGGGGGAAGAGAAATCTCTGGAAAGGCTTTCCAGAGAGCAAGACCCCCTACAGCGCTCAGAGGGGCAGGAAAGGAAGCGCCTCTCCCACGTGTCCTGTGTCTGGATCAAGTGCCCCTGTCACCTACCTGCTAGACTGGGAGGGATGAGGACAGGCTTGCTGAGACCAGAAGAGGGCAGCTGGCAGCCCGCCCAGTCTCCATTTCCCGTCTGTCTGCAGAGAGAGTGTGGTGGCCCGGGGTCCCACCACCTGTGAGGCCCAAACCAGCGACAAAAACTTGTTTCGAGAACCTTTGACTTACAAATTGCCGTGGGATGCTATGGGGGAGGAGGGAGGAAGGGAAGTCCCGGACTAAGTGTCCTGAAGCCAGCCGTCAGTTTAGTTTGGCCATTGCCTGTCCCTCTGCCTTTGTGGCCAGCTGTGTGGTGGTACTATTTTCAGCAGCAGGAGCACGAATGTCCTTGCGAGCCGCCAGCCAGCTTCCCAAAGTGAAACCCTAGCCTGGAGGTCCCAGGGCCCTCCCCGGGCGGGCGGGCAGGCAGACAGGGCCTCAAACTAGTTCCTGGAAACTTTATGGCCCCTCTCTCTGCTCTGCTCAGTGCCTCTCTCGGGGATTGCTCAAATAATAAAATGAGGCACGATAATAACAGTGACCATTTATTGATCACTACCATAAGCCAGGCACTGTGCGAGGCATTTCATTTCTATTACTTCATTAGTTAGCAGCTTGTCCTGCTTTAGAGAGAGGAATGCTATATAGGGAACACGTATATGGTTTCTAGTTCATAAATTTGTTGCTGATAGATGAGTCCCCCCAAAACATCGTTTTTATGGGAGAAAATAAGACTTCATTTATATTGTTTTGCTTCGCAGGAAAACTTCCAGAAACCTCAGTCTGAGCCAGGCCCCAGCCATTGGTGTCCACAGTGAGCACAACCTCTGCAGACTTGTCCTCTGTAATTCACAGCATGTTCTGGTCCCAGCTGTTCTTCGATCAGAGGCTGTATTTAGATGTCTTTCTCTCCCTTGCTCAACTAAGGTCTTTCCTGTCAGAACTGGAGGGACAAAGTTCTGGGTCCAGATACAACTGGTGGGCATCGGGGGGGGGGGGGGGGGGTCTTGGCAAACCCCCGTCCCAGCCGCTGGGCCCTGGGAGGCTGCCCCTGCAGGAGCCGCCAGCACAGTGGAGGTTTTGTGGGGAGGGCTGGTGGTGGAGGGTGGAAAAGGGGAACATTCCTCCAGCTGGTGGCAGGAGCTGGCTAGCCAGAGGCCTTTTTCACGGCCCAATGCAGTGCGGCTCTTGTGTTTATGAGCTTTGTGAGATTTAGATTGCTCTGTATTAGCCACAGGTTTTTTTGGGTCACATCAAAGGTTAGAAAGCTGTGGAAAGAGTTCTTTCCCCATGAATCACACTTCCCAAAAATCTAATTCTCTGAGAGGAGCCGGCTTGCTTTATAGAGCTGGCAGGAGAAAGGGAACAAATGCAGGGCTCCTGGGGAGTTCTCCTGCAGAAACCTCTGCGAGGCCGGACAAAGGAATTCTGAAACAGAAGAGCCAGGGCAGGAGAACGACCCACGGGGACCAGGTTGATGGACTAGGGCCGCGGTTGGCAAACTGCGGCTCGCGAGCCACATGCGTTTGGCCCCTTGAGTGTGGCTCTTCCACAAAATACCACGGCCTGGGTGAGTCTATTTTGAAGAAGTGGCATTAGAAGAAGTTTAAGTTTAAAAAATTTGGCTCTCAAAAAAAATTTCAATCGTTGTACTGTTGATATTTGGCTCTGTTGACTAATGAGTTTGCCGACCACTGGACTAGGGTTTGGGGATTATGGTGGGGCTTCTGATGCTGCTGGCCTGGAAGGATTGGGCCCCTGCAGCATACAGCTCCAGGGAGTGCCCTGGCTTGCGCAGTGTATGGCATACTTAGCCACACATGGCAACCCTATCTTTCTTTGCTCCCTCCCGGATGGATTGGGTATCTCTTTAATGGACTTCCATGAATCCTCTAGATGGTCATAGATTATAATTATCTCTATATATAAAAGCCTAAGTGACTGAACGACCGAACGACCTGTTGACCTGTTGACTGGTTGACCGGTCGCTATTATGTGCATGGACCACCAGGGGACAGATGCTCAACACACAGGATCAGGCTCCCTCCTGTCTGGATCGGGCCTGTGGGGATCAGGCCGAAACCGGCTATCCGACATCCCTCGAGGGGTCCCGGATTGTGAGAGGGCACAGGCCAGGCCAAGGGACCCCACTGGTGCATGAATCTGTGCACCAGGCCTCTATTCTAATTATCTGCACCCTATTCCCGGCTACTTCACTGTTACAACTCGGAGAACAGGAGCCAGCTATATCTTCTTAGCTTTTACTTTCTAGTCAGGCACATAGTATATGCTCAGTAAATGCTGGTGGAATGAATGAATAAACATTGTCGAAAGAGTTCTTCTAGCATTTGGGGACTAACTTAAGTATTAGGAGCCAAGAAGGGCTTTGATTTCTTTGAAGGAAAAGTACTATCCAAATATACCAACTCCTTTAAGACTCAGATTGACCACTACCTGCTTTAGGAAGCCCCCTGATGAGTTTTTTGTTCACTTAGTCCCTCCTTCATTTCTCAAACACTTACCAGCCTCTCTCGGGCACCATGACAGGGTGCCCTTGAGAAGCCCACAGTCGTGATAGGGTGACTGATGTACATGCTGGTCATTACATGGAGTGATCAGAACTGTCAGCAAGGCACGTGCGAGGCATGTGCAAGGGGCCACGGGGTGCTAGGAAGGAGTGGCTCACTCACTGCTGGAATGGAGCTTGGAGGCAGGGGCTGGAGAGCAGACATGGAGGGAGACCACTTTTGTTTTGTTCTTTTACCAGCTTTGGCTCTCTTGAGCACAGAGAGGTCAAGTATCTACTCCAAGGTCACGTGGCCAATAAGTAGGTCTCAAACCCAATTCTGCAATTCTGTATCCTGTGACATACCACTGCTTTCTATGCTCCAACTCAGGCTTTGATAACCTGTCCATCCCGTGGCCTCACAGAGCGTTTGATGTAAAGGCAGGCCTCAGCAATGGCTACGGAGTTTATTTCTGAGCCATCAGGTGACCTTCTGGGCCTCCTTTGATCTGTGGTTGCCTTGTTAACGATCCAGCTTGTTCCAGCTCCTCACTTATCTCACTCAACAGTTTGATGCTCTGCTGACCTACTTGGCAGCAATCATATTCCCTACGCCCTGCATGGCCATCTCCCTCATGGTGGATTATAGCGCCTTTGCACCCTTGGGCACTTGGGCTCCCGGTAGTCATGGGGCTCTGAGGGCTTCAGTTCCTCCATGTATGGACACGCCTCACGCCACCAAGCCTCCTGCACTGGCCGAGCCCAGAGTCCCTGTCCCCTGCTGCCAGATAGCCCTAGCCAGTCTCCTCTGCCAGGACTTCCTCTCTTCCCTCAGCTCACACTGCCCATCCCTGCCCACTGGGTTGCAATAGGAGAGAGGGCATGGGCCCAATAGTCAGACACGTCTGGTTCAACTCCTGCATCTGCCAGTTTTCAAAAGTTCCTTAACTTCCTTGTGCCTTATCTTCCCATCTGTAAAATGGGAATGATAATATCGATTATATATGCATAATACGTGAAAATGCTCAGTTCTGTACCAGGTACATGGCTTAGGAAGTAGAAGCTGGTATCAACTACTGCTTACAAAAGCTTTGAAAAAGCTGGTTCTCTTGAGCACGGGGAAGTTAAGTGTCTTTCTTCCCCAAGGTCACATGACTAGTGTGTGTCTCAAACTCAACCCTTCCACTCCATATCCCATGACATAACATCATCTTGCTTTCTGTCTTGAGTCCAGGCCTTGATAACCTGCCTATCCTACGACTCTTGTTTGATCCTGAGGTGCACAGAGAAAGCTTGATTTAGCCCATTTTATAGTGAGGAGATTTGGGCTCAGTGAGAATAAGAGAGTTGCCCAAGGTCGCACTGCCCATCAGGAGGGAGCTGGGTGAGAACTTGTTTTGATTTCACATTCTGCGGCCTCAAAATAAATCTTTACCTCCTCAGTTCCTCCATGGCCAGAGCATCCCCTATTCTAAGACCTCTATCCCCGTGCTCAGAATGCCAGTGAGTCTGGGCATAATTCTGGCTCTTTCCATGGTCCCAAGCAGACCCGTTTGGTGGAGAAAAGTGAGAAGGACCCTCCAGGTAGGTCTTAGGGTGTTAGAGCTTCTGGGCGCTGAAGAACACAGTGCCTGGAGCCCTGGGAAGGAGGGTGCTGCTGGTTACGATCCTCTCCTCATGTCCCCGAGGCAGCCCAGACTCTACTCTTCCTGCACCCCAGCCCCTGGCCAGAGCAACCCTGTGGCCGGTTGGCGGCTGCTGCCCAGCCCCCAGCCCCAGGCTGCCAAGGTTGGCAGCCTCTCGGCCACGCTGCACAACTCCGCGCCTCTCCTCCTCAGTTTATTCCTTCCAGATACACAGTTGCTGCTTTTTATTTGGATCACTTTTCTGTGTTATGCTATTTCAGTTGTTTTTCCAATCCCTCCCTTCACCCCCCTGCCTTCCCCCGTGGCAGAATTCCTAAGGAGAGGAGATTTTGAAGAGACTGTAAGCACATCTGCTCTCTGGCTGCAGCATTCCAGGAGGGCCCTGTCAGGGGCTCAGGTCCCAGGGAGCAGGACACGCTGGGCAGTGGAGGCTGGTGGGCAGGGTGCAGGGCCCTGGCAGTTGAGGCCGGTGGTGGGCACGCTCACTGCAGCAGGCAGAGCTGAGTCTCAGGGCTCATGGGTGCTGCCAAAGTCCTGGAGCCGCAGCTCGCCAACTCCCTGGCCCTGCTGGCTGTGGCTGCTGGCTCTCGGCTCAGACGTGTGTATGCCAGGCTTGGGGTGAGAGAAACAAGGAGCCTTCAAAAACACCCTAGCCATCCGTCTAGTCCTATTCTGTTAGTGGTTCTGAGGGGGTGGGAGTACCCTCATGTATGCTAGAGAGGGTGTGTTGGTTGCATGCAGGCTCAGAAGTCACAGGGCGTGGCTCACCAATGGCTGTGTGAACTCGGGCAAGTTACAGTGCAGTGGGGATGGTAACATGTCTCCAGCACAGCACTGTTGACAGGGTGAACTGAGTCAATACATGAAAATACTTCCTGGAACATAGTAGGTACTCAATAAGGCTTTCATCTATTATTAGTATGTATGCATGGGGGTATATATGAGCTTTAATAGATTTGGGTGGGGTGTTGCTTCTCAGACTTTGGAGTTTGAGAGTCGCCTGGGAAACTTGTTAAAAGTGCTAGTTTCTGAGCCTTACCCACAGATTCTGATTCAGCAGGTCTTGGGTGGGCTCAGGAGTTTACTTTTAATCCGGAGGCCCTGCTAATGCTGACACTGGTCCAGGGCTGATCGGGAGTCATTCAAGGTGTCTGGGTGAATAGATTCTTGAAGTCTTGGACTCGGGTACATCAATCAGAACTGCCTTACAAATGCAGCCAGAGACCAGATGAAGGGGTGGAGTGGGAAGAAACCACTTCAGGTTGAGCCTTGAGGCTCCAAAAAAGAATTAAAGTTATAGGGCTTTAAGCAAAGTCCTATTGAGGGATTTGGGTCGGACCAACTTGGTTTATAAGCTCAGGTCAGAGCAGATGGCAAGGAGGGTGTAGAAGTGCAGTTAACTCAAGACCAGAGTGGCAGAGGGGTCTGTGCCCTGAAAGCAGAAGCAGCAGTATCTGGAGGAAGAGAGAATCCCCCAGACTGAGCAGCTGTGCTAACCCCCTTCTCCCTCAGACTGGGCATCTGAGCTGCTGGCGGAGCCTCTGTGAGCTGGTCCCTGCACAGTGAGCCAGTCTGCGGCCAGACACCAGGGCGTGGCTGAGGATAGGAATCCAGCTCTATCAACTCATCCCCTTAAAAGCTTATAGTTTCTGGATTTTATTTTTCTCTTTTTTTCTTTTAGGAAAAATCTTTTAGAACAATTCTTTGTTTTGACTGAGCTAAGGAAAGAAGGAGGTGGGCTGTTTTGAGGCTGGGCAAAGAGCTCGTTGGCTGCTCTGGGGAAGAGACTGTGAACCAGCAGTGGGGTCCATGATGCGGAGGTCACCTCTCCAGAAGCAGGCTGGTGGTGCAGCTCTGAGAGCTGGGTCCTCCTCACTGGGATCTCCTCTCAGGTGGTGAATTTGATGCATTTATGAGTGTGTGTGAAGGTGAGTGAGTGACTCAGTGAATGAGTATATGTGTGTATGTGCACAGGTGAGGGTTGTATGCATGTGTATTCATTCAATTCATTTAACAACCACCGCAAAATATCTATTGAATGTATACTATGCACCAGATACTGTCCTAGAAGCCTGGGATACATCAGTGGACAAAATGAAGATCCTTGCCCTTAAGAACCTTACATTCGATGGGGACTTTGTGTGTCAAGCAGGGATGGATATGTGGTTGTGTGTATAAGTCTGTTGTGCACACATAGGTGAAGAATGAAGAATAATAGTACATAGGCAGACCTGGATCAGGAGCCACCTACCATTTTCCAGGCATGAATCTGAGCAAAATACTTAACTTTTCTGAGTCTCAGTTTTCTATAAAATGGAAAAATAATCTCTTTCTATAAAATAATCAATTTCTCTCACAACTATTGTGAGACTAAATGTGAAAATATTAGGAAAACTCCAAGTAAAGTACCTGGTATATGATAGTTTCCGAATGATATTATTTCTTCAAGTCTCCTGTATAGTTGAAGGATATATTTCTACATGTATATACCAAGCCTGTGTTTGTGTCTGGGCGAGGTGCCCCTTGGTTGGCGAGGTGCCCCATGTGTCCAAGGTCTGAATGGGTTCTCCCTGAATGAGAACCTTCCTTCCTCAGGATATAAGTCTGGAATCCCACGAGTTGGTCCATGTAAGTCCTGGGTTAGGTCTGTCATGAGTCCATTCAGTGCAGTGTGACTCTGTTGTTCGCAGTTCTGGTTTTAGTGAACACAAAGCCTCTTGGTCACCCCTTAGTTGATACCCACCTATAACGATGTGCAGCTTCTCTTTTCTCAGTTTCATGAGTCCTTGGCCATGATGCTTCCTCTGAGATCTCCTTCTTACCCCCAGATCATTTATAGAAGTAAATCTAGAAGATGGACACAGACCAACCACCAAAGGCAACTGTGGGAGCAGGACTGCATTTCTGGGTAATCTGCTTGGAACTTCCAAGATTCTTGCTTTCTCCCACACAGCAAGAAGAGAGATGGGCCCTGGCCAGGTGGCTCAGTCGGTTGGCCATCATCCTGTGCACTGAAAGGTTGAGGGTTAGATTCCTAGTCAGGACACATGCCTGGGTTTCAGGCTCGATCCCCAGTAGGGGGTGTGCAGGAGGAAGCCGATCAGTATTTCTCTCTCACATCAATGCTTCTCTTCTCTTCCCTCTCCCTCTCTTTTCCTTTCTCTAAAAAAAAAAAAAAATTAAAATTTTTTTTTTAGAAAAAGGATGGGTCAAATTTCTGCTTTTTCCCTCTAAACTCTCCCAAGGAGACAGTCGATAGTTTTGGCTATGTTTTCTAAGAGGATGACTCAGAGTGTCTGCCTTCAGCCTCAGCATGCCTCTACTGCTCTATCTCTAAGAGTCCATCGGATGTCCAACTGAGCAACTGAGACTCAATGTGCCTGAAGTCCTATCCATGTTCTTGATCTCAAACCAGCTCCCCCTGGGCATCCAGCTGTCCTGATAAACGACTCCAGCATTCTGCCAGTCACTCTAGCTTGAAATTGCTGAGTCATCCCTTACATGGCCCTCTGTTTCATTTCCCACAGCTAATCAGTTTATCTAATCATTTCAACTTATTCCCCCAACCAGTCCTTTCCCACTCCAATTCCTGCTGCCACCACTCCCCTGGTCAGGCTGTCCTTGACTCCTACTTGTTCTATTGCCAAAGTCTCCCACTTGGCCTTCCTGCCTCCAGCTTCCCCCTTCACAACCAGCCGGTCCACCTCCTAAAGCAGTGGTTGCCAACCGGTGGTCCGCGGACCACTGGTGGTCTGTGAGGTCTGAAAGGTTGGTGACCGCTGTCCTAAAGCACCGCCATGCACTCATGGCTCCCTCAGCCTCTAGCCCCAGCTGCTTTTTCCACCCACAGCACCCTCTCCTTGCTTCTCCTCCGCACACTCTCTGCTCCAACCTAACTGATCCCCTTGTGGTTCCCAGCACACTGCTACCTGCTCCCCTACCTTTGCTGGACTTGTTGCCCTCAACCACCTGGACTCCTTTCTCCTATTCCAACTTTTTACCTAAATTCTAGCCACGGTAGATAACACCATAACATTCTGAAAATTTGACGAGGTGGGGAAAGTAGGGGAAAGGGAGCCATAGTTGCAAGCGGTTTGCTAGAGGTAGAGAATTTAGTTTGCCTTGGGGCAGACTTCTGCTTTGTTCTGGGAAAATCAACAGAAGCCTAAAACTGTGCAGTCACTGTCAGCTGAACACAATGTTCACTGTTCTGGTTCAGCAATGTAAATAGCCATAACTTGGGAGATGGAGACTGCCTTTTCTTTCCTTTTTTATCTAAGGTTTGTGGAGAGGAATTGTGAAGGAAGGGAGCCTGGACTGGTCCTTGTGGAGGTGACTATTTTCAGCTGAAGTTTGGCGAGTTGCTTGCAAGAGATTACAACCTTCCTGAGGATGTTGGAGAGGGCCTGGAACTCTTGCTTTGGGAGCCAGGTGACATATCTTGGCACATAGCTGGGGAGAAGGACACTCTGTCAACCTCTGTACAGTATTCCTCCAGAATCCTAGTGCACAGAGGAGGCAGCAGCCATGGGTGCTGGGGGACCCCATAAGGAGCATCTCCAGCAGTGGCCTCCATGAGCCCCACATGGTGACTGCTGTGACGAGATGAATTTGTGACATCATTCGAGATGACCCACTGGGAGCTCCCAGAAATATCTGAAGGAGTATTGCATAGAGTGAGGCTCAGTGTCATTGCAATTAATCGTTAAAGTAGCAACAAATCACTTATACCCTAGGCCAGTGGTCGGCAAACTACGGCTCGCAAGCCACATGCAGCTCTTTGGCCCCTTGAGTGTGGCTCTTCCACAAAATACCACGTGCGGGCGCACACGTACAGGGCGATTAAAACTTCGTGGCCCATGCGCAGAAGTCGGTTTTCGGCTCTCAAAAGAAATTTCAATCGTTGTACTGTTGATATTTGGCTCTGTTGACTAATGAGTTTGCCGACCACTGCCCTAGGCAGGCGAAAACTAAACATGCAGTGCACTGTTAACCATGGTTGCCTCTGGGTGCCAGTATTCTAGAGAGTCCATTTTCTTCTTTATATTTCTATGAAACTTTTCAAATTTTCCACCATAAGCATTTGTACTCAGAAAAACAAGAGCTATGAATAAAAAGATATTTTCCCTTTCCTTCTCCTGGGCCCAGTGGAAGCCTCTGCACTGCCCAAGGCTGCTGTGTCTTCCCCTGCTGAACTCCTACAGTAACTCCTGGGTGCAGATCCGTGTTAATTCTTTGTTTTAGGTCCTTGTGCCAGCTCTGCAAGCTCGTTCAGGATAAGGGGCTCATCTCCTACTTGAGCCCTCCCCCTCTACTCATTCTGCTTTCCGAAGCTATTTCTCAGAACCTGACTGGCCTGCTCCCACTGTGGGCTGTCAGACTTGCTGTTTCATCTGCCAATGCCCTCTCCCCCATCACCCAGACGGCTTGTCGGCTCCCTGCACATCACCTTCAACTTTGACCCAAATGCCACTTCTCAGGGAGGCCTTCCCTGACCAGGCTATTTATTGTTGCACACCCTCCCAGCACTCTTTCCCCCTTTCCTGCTTCATTTCTCCCTATGACATTAGACAGATCTCCATCCAACATGCTATGTATGTATACGTCCTCATTATCTATATCCTTACACGTGTATGTAAGCTCCAGGAGGGCAAGGATTCTTGTCTATTTTGTCTTTTGCTGTAATCATACTACCTAGTATGTATGCCTAGTATGTATAGAAGATGCTAAAAAATGTGTTGAATGAGCACATTATATAATAATAGTTACCATGTACTGGACACAGAATAAGTGCTTAATAATTCCCTCATTCAGTCTTCACAGTGTTTTGCGATAGCATTATCGCTGTCTAAAGATGAAACCAAAGCTCAGAGAGGTTGGGTAACTCAGTTAAAGCCACAAGCTCTTGCATATAGCAGAGTGGAATGTTTGCTTCAGGGGCCAAGAGCTTCCTTATCAGGAGGTCCTCTCCGTCCTGAGCTTGGGGAAATGAGGCTGTCTCTCAGTGGGCTCAATGCCCAGCAGCCCTCCTGGGGCTGGGGCTGCTGCTTCCCTTGTGCTGCTTCCCCCACTGCAGGGACCACAGAGCTACTGCTCACAGGTATCATTCCTCAAAAATGGATTCCTCTTCCAATTCAGGTCCCTTCTGTGACAAAGGGCCCATGACCCTACCACCAGAGAAGCCAACTTGCCCCTTCCCCTTCTCATGGCCTCTACTCTCTAGCCTGGGGGCTCTAGGTTCCGGTATAAATGAGCAAAACAAGAAGTTATTTTTTCCTTCTCTCTCACCCATTTTCCCAAAGGAAGATTGGTTGCTCCCTAAGAACCTTCTGGGACACCAGCAAGAACCCAGAAGACTTAGGTTCAAGTTCTGGATCTGCTGCTCACTAGCTATGTCGTAAGCTTGAACTTATACATTGACAGAACAGAATTTTTCTTTCCCTGTAGTTTCCCTAAAGTAAGTATTGTAATGCTGGCAAATGTAGAATGTGCCTCATGGGAATGTTGTGCAGATGCATAAGACAATGTGGTTATCTTACTTAGCACCATGCCTGACACATATGACTTAATAAATGTTGGCTGCTATTGTGATCCGTCATGACTGGCTCGGTAACTGGGCAGCAGGGTCTGCAATCAGCTGGTAGGATGGGGTGTGGGCTGAGGATTATAGCTGACCACCATTCCAACCACCCACTAAACTTTCCTAGAGCTTCAGTTCTCAGTTTGTATTCCTTGTTCAAATTCACATGACTTTTAAAAGACCTTGATTAGGACACTTTTCAGAATATCTAACCTCTTACTCAGTACATTATGTTTCTGCTGGGAGGTAATTGTTGCCATCTCTGCTGGGCTGCACAATTTGAGGAATAATTTGCACAAGCACCAATTGCCACCATGACCAACGCATGAAGCATAATTATCTCTAGTGGAAACTGTGATTGAGCCTGTGAATCGAAGCCTGATTTGCAGGGCTGTAAATGAGCTGCCACCTCTGGAGCACTGTGTGCCTGCTAGATGTTAGGGCTATAATCAACCTCAGCCTGTTTCCAAATACTCGTTCTCCAAGTTCCAGTAGGCCAAAAGTCCTCATTCTGGTGTCAAGATCTGTAGTCTGTAACTGCACTGAGACCTTCCTAATGTCCAAGACATGACTCACAATTTCAAGGGAATTTCCTTTACTGTTTTTGCTTTCTAGTCATAATATAGTAAGTATGATTTGGAGCAATCCATCTGCCACACTCCCATTTTCCCAAAGGAAGACTGGTCGCTCCCTAAGAACCTCTGAAGACCAACAGGGTGGGACACCAGCAAGAACCCTGCTTTCCCCACTCAGTGTTTGGCCCAGGAAGATGTAGTTTTATTTGTGGCTGAAGGGGAAGGAAATGGGGGGTTCCTTCTCCCTCATTTGAATGACCATACACAATAGATTTCATCTCTTGCCCTCACCATGGCCAATATCTGCTCTACACATGGGCCTAGAGGCCAGATTTTGAGTACTTCTGAGAAGCTGACGGCATCTGTGACATGGGAGGTCTTTAACTCTGAGAAAAGGGTATGTATTCTGCCAGCTCTTTGTACCATCTGAAAACATGCTGGGAATCATATTTGCAGGTCCACAAATGTTATCTGATTGTTCCATAGCACGAAAAACTTAATTTGAGGCTAAGTGGCGAGAGCATACTAAAGGCTGAGGCAACATGGCCTATAAGGGCAAAACATGCTGAGTTTGAGCAAAAATACACATTCTACATGTAGTCAGCACTTTGCAGACACTGGAGAGAAGGTAGGCAAAGCTGGGATCAATATTCACAGATAATTCTGCAACTTTATTTTAGCCTCCTTTTTACCTCCTACAGGCCAGTGTGTGTCATAATTACTTTGGCTACACAATCTTTGTTTGTATCTCCAGAGAGACAGCAGTCTTTGAAGAAAGAACACAAGTCTGGAGACAGAAGACCAGAGTCTGGAAGGAGTGCCAAGATGAAGGAAATGTAAAATAGTGAAAAATGCAGGCTTTTTACTCAGTCAGACTTCCTTGTTTTGTTATACACTATCTGTGAGACCTTTATAGCTTATCAAAGTCTGTTTGCTTAGTGCAAAATGGAATAGATAACTATCCTGTAAGATGGTTATAAAAATAATTAAAACATATGTAAAACATAAAAAAGCTGGCTCATCTTAGGTATTGAAGAAATAGCAAGTATTATCATGATTAACATCTGTAAAATAGAGGTATTTAGTAATACCTACTTTGCAATGTGGTTGTGAAAAGAGGGAAGAGCTCTGGCTGAGTGGCTCAGTTGGTTGGAGCATTGTCCTGTACACCAAAAGGTTGCAGATTCAGTTCCCAGTCTGGGCACATACCTAGGTTGCAAGTTCGATCCCAGGTTGGGGCGTATACAGGAGGTAACAACCAATCGATGTTTTACTTCTCTCTTTCTCTCCCTTCCTCTCTCTAAAAGTCAATAAAAATATATCCTTGAGGGAGAATTTTAAAAAGTTAGAAAGAAAAATGCCTTTGGCCTGTAGATGTTTAATAAATGGTTACTGTTGTTAGTTCTGTCTTTGCCAGGTACTATGCCTTTGACCTTCAGCAAAGTCACCTCTGCCACTGGTAAAATGAGGAGTATTTCTACTCCACTCCACTCCAATAAGGACTGCAGGGGCAGCTGGAGGTAATTACACATGCCTTGCTTGTGTTCTGGAGTTGTGATAACTAAAATCACACACAACATATTGGAAGGCAGGAGTGGGGAACAATGTGCTAGAATGAAACACACTGAATTGGAGGGCAAGGGGCTTGGGTTGTACTTTTGGTGCTCATTTGCTGACCATTGGCAAATCACCAAGTAATCTGACCTTTAGGTGCACACCCTGCTGACCTCTCAGCAACCGTGAGAAATACAAATGTGAGAAATTATCATCCTTATCAATCCTTGAGGGTAAGGCCAATCATCTTTAGAACCCAGCGAAGTCCTTGGCATATAGTGGGCACTCTATATTTTTGTTTGTTCAATGAGTTATAAACTGCCCAGAAGTCCTATTTTTAAACATTAATTAACTTTTTTTGCCCATATACTTATAGCTTTTGGTATTAGTCTGATTTTTTGGATCACTGGGTCTGTGTCTCAAAGTATTTTATTCCATGCTAACCTTAACATACTTGGAAATGTTATTTGGACACAACTACTGGTAAAAGCAGAAAAAAATTGTCATTAAAGAGAGTAGAGCCCGGCCAGCGTGGCTCAGCTCAGTGGTTGAGCATTGACCTATGAACCAAGAGGTCACGGTTCAATTCCCAGTCAGGGCACATGCCTGGGTTGCAGGCTCAATCTTCAGTGTGGGGCGTGCAGGAGGCAGCCAATCAATGATTCTCTTTCATCATTGATATTTCTAACTCTCTCTCCCTCTTCCTTTCTCTCTGAAATCAATAAAAAATATATTTTTAAAAAAGAGAGTAGAAAGCAGCTCTTCTGTATATGGTAGCTGTAGCACATTTTCATAATTCAACACCTATCTCTGGTTTGGTTACCCTTCCTCTAGGTTCCCTTTTATTCTATGTACCCATTCTATAGGATTTATCTGGAGTGACGATGGTAGGCATTGCAGAAGCCCGACTCATGTAGCCCTTCATGAGTAGTTAAGAATGTGAGGGGTGCCTTACAAAGTCTCCTCCAAATTGAAAGTGGCAGATGCAAAGTGACAGGTAGAAACATGGATTAGGGCACTGGGCTGATGCCCAACCAACTGAGCCACACCAGCCAGGGCCCTAAGTCATTTTTAATGCTATTCCCCACCCCAGAGTATTTTTCCTCTTTACCTTCCTCTCCTCTGACCCACCCCATTTCACCTCTTCTCAAAGCCTGACCAAAGCCTCAGCCAATTACTCCTGCTGAGTTAGGTGTCCCCTGTAGTCTTCAACTCACTGCATGGTAGTTTCTGGTTTATTTATTTACTATCAAGTTCTGAAAAGTAGGCCTTTATCTTGTTCAATATTCTACCCGCAAATGCCCCAAATAGTGCACCACAGTAAAGATAATGCTCAGCAAATGCTTAATTTATTTAGTATACCAGAGCATACTTCTAATTTTTGCATTTTAATTTTTCTCTAGATATTGTAATAGCTAAGCAAATGGAGGTACATGTCAATCTTTTTTCTTTACACAATAGACAAAAAGTGATGGGAAGCTGTTGACCCATCAGCTATATTTTTCCTGGTACCAGATCATCACATTGCAGAGCTCCCTGGAACCATTGAGGTACAGTATTATTATGCTGCATAATTTGTTTTAGATCATGGGATGTAGGGAGCGGCTATAGGGCTAAGCCTCAGACTGACCTGTGGCAGGGCCACAAACAAGTCCCAGCTTGGAGGGCAGAGCCCTCCTAGCATAATTAAGCTTGACCTTATAGTCCTCCCTTGCTCCTTCCTAGGTAGCTAATGGGCTGTGGGAGGTGCAGCAAGTGCTGCCAAAACAAGGTGAAACTCCCAAGAACACTGTAAACATGTTGACCACTTCTCTTGTTTTGCTTTGTGTGATCTGACTATAAAATAAAGCTTCAGCTTGCAGGCTGGGTCACTGTTTCCTCATCCAGGCAGTGATCCACCTGGTCCCAACTGTACTCTCTTGTCTGTCTTCTTTAATCTTTCACCACCCCTCCTCAGGCTCACTGAACCTGGCCATGCTGGCTTGGCACAATGGGATAAAATACAAAGTTTTCCAAACTATTTTACAAAACCATCAAAACTCTATTAAAAAAATCCTACAAGGAAAAGTACCCCAATCTCATTTATAAACACCAATTTAAGAGGATATTAAATGTAACAAAACATGGCAAGATACAAAACTTAAATTCTAGTTACACAAATACATCCCCTTTAGAATAATCCTGCCCTCACCTATAAAACTTCAGACTCAATCATTAGTTCCATAAGGACCACTCTCCCTCCAGGGGGTAAGGGAGGGGGAGGAGGGGGGGTGGATGCCAGCCCTAGCATTGGCTCTGGCCCTAACCCTAACCCTAACCCTCATATTGGCCTCGGCTCGGACCCTGTTGACCTTACCTGCCAAGGCCTCATGGTACTGCACTTGCCAAGTGCTGGGGTGCCTTTTCATGGAGCTTGGCCACAAAGTCCAAGATTTTCAATTTTCCAGGTTTCTTAGGGGACCCAAGAGAATGAACAATCTAGTGGATTGGTGTGAGGCACCTGCCTGCAATTGAAGTATTGCTGCTGCACGAACTCTTCCATAATAAGCCTCTTCGGGTGCCCAAAGAGGTAGAGATGTTATCGGCATCCTTTGAGGGACACACCCCCCACTACCGACGCAGCATCTCCCAGACCTGTGCCTCCCTGGCGCTATTACCTTGATTCATGTGGATAAAGCCCAAGACCATCATTAAGAGACCCAATCTGGGGCCACCTGCTCCCAGGTCCTCCTCCTCAAGAGGTTTTAGTTTGTTGATCAAGGCATGTGTGGTGCTCGAGGCCCAGCTGTTTTCAGCTCAAAACCAAAGGCAAACCGCAGATGCTCTGCGGCCTAGCGATGATCTCAGGGAGAAGACCCTCTAAGTCTCCGAGAACTCATTTCACCATCTCGGAGCGAGGGAGGGGGCTCTTCTTTTCGTCCTTCACCAGCAGACTCGGCCACCCTCGCATCGCCGGGCCGGAGCTTGGGCTGCTAAGACCCTCGCGCCTTTTCGGGTGAGGGCGGGCTCCGCTGCCCCTCCCTCTCGAGGCGCCAAGGTTCCCCTGCAGGTGGGGGCCCGGGGTCTCCTCCTGCGAGGCGGTCAGGGCTCACCGTGTTAGCCTGAAGGATGGGGGGACCCCCGCTCTCGGGTTTCTGCGGCGCATTTTCGGGTAGCCAGGTGCAAGGCGCCGGGCAAACCCCATGGAGGGGCTGGACAGCGGCTGGGGCGGCGGGAGGAGGACTGGGAAGACGACAGAAGGGGCTTTGTGGCTGCCGGGCAGCGCTTTAGGACGCGGGACGGTGACCGCCACGCAGCCAGCGCCGAAGACTTGCGGGGCGCCCTGCGCAGCCTCAGTCCGCGCCCGCGCGCGCGCGCGGCTCTCGCGGGGCTACTTCCGGCCAACTGAGGCAAGATGGTGGCCCCGGGACGCGCGAAGCCCCGCCCCTTCCGGCCCCCTCTGGGCGGAGGGGTACACGCCCCGCTCTCTGGATGCCGGGTCGGCGGGGAAGTGTCCCGTCTGAGCGGCTTTTTAGGCTGGGGAGCTGGAGGGGCGGTTTGGACCTCCAAGACCGCGGAGTGGGGGCTGTTTGAACAGGAAGAATTAGGGATGGAGTCCTAGCCATGTCTTTCGGCAGGTGCTGATTTATAAGTGCGTGTATTTGGGATTTTGAGTGATGCACTGCGGCCCAAGTGCAGAGTGCACGGAGGTGCAAGCCGTAGGATGAGGCTGTGCTGGCCAATCAGTGAAGGGCCTTGAACAGGATGCTTGGGCGATGGACACTGACTCTGAAATGCTGGGGGAATTCTGCAGGGGGGTTTAGTCAAGGGAGCGCCTTGGACCAGTCTGTATTTCCCGTCTCCCCTGTGGCCCCGTGGAGGATGGATTGGAGCAGGGCCGACCAAAAGCTGGGAATCTAATTTGGAGTATTCTTGTAGTGCAGAACAGGAACTGGGTTTTGGCCTGCCTTATTCATTGGTGTATCCTTAGCTCCTAGAACAGTGTCTGCTACGTTGAGGCACTTCATAAATATTGTAAAATAGATGATGAAGGGGTAAGGATAGCAGATTCTACAGGAATGAAAGACAAATGATGAGATATTTTGAGGTACAGCTGGCAGAAATAGTGACTGTTTTAGAGGAAAAAGGGAGATTTTTTTTAACCTAATCAAATTTAACTACACCCATATTTTCTTTTTGCATACCCTACTCTGAGCTTTCTTCCACTTCCTGCCTCTTTTTTCTTTTCTCTCCTTCCTCTCCCTCCTCCTTCTCCTCCTCTTCCTCTTCCTCCCCCTCCTCCTCCTCCTCCTCTTCCTCCCCCTCCTTCTCCTCCTCCTCTTCCTCCCCCTCCTCCTCCTCCTCCTCCTCCTCCTCCTCTTCTTCTTCCCTCCCTCCCTCCCTCCCTCCCTCCCTCCCTCCCTCCCTCCCTCCTTCTCTCCAGGATTTAGCTTAAATGCCACCATTCCAAAGCCTTCCTTAGTTTCCATGCATGGAAGTTCTTTATTGCCATTTCTGAATCACCATAGCAATTTGTATTTATTTAACATCCACTCATATAGACCTTGTTATGTGCTAGGCCCTGTTGTAAACACTTTTCAAATATTAATTTAATTCTCATTAAGGGAAGTACTATTATCATCATCCCTATTTTATTGATATGTCTTTCCTATGGCATTTGTTCTTTTACTAGCTCTATAATCTTGTTACCTAAACCCCCTGCTTCTCAGTTACCTTATCAGTAAAATGGGTATAATATTAGAAACAACATTGTAGAGATTATGTGAAATTATGCAGGTAAAGCATTTAACAGAGTGCTTGGCAAATATTGAATGTTTGACAATGTTAACTGTTATTTATTGCATTTTTTAATGTGCTGGTACTGTACTAAGTATTTACATGTATTAACTCATCTACTCCTCATAAAAGCCCTGCTAGGTAAGTGGTGTTATCTCCATTTTACAAGTGAAGTAACATACAAAAATGTTAAGTAACTTGCCCAACATCATATGACTGACATTTGAACTGTATAGTATATATAACTCCAGAGATCATGCTTTTAACCACTACATTAACAGATGTTAATTATTATTATTATTATTATTATTATTGACCATACTTTGTATTTTAATTATTTTTGTGCTGATCTTTTTACCCTCCAGAACAAAACATTCTAAAAACTAGGGCTGTATCTTTAACTTTTTGAAGAGCCCCTCAGAGTTGGCACTTAGTATATAATTGTCACTGAATAACTGATGGAAGGCTTTAAAGTAAATATGCGACGATTAGATTTTTCTAGATATAATTACAAACTTCATTTAAAAAACTTCTGAAATTTTATACTATGTGACTTACAAATTCTGAGAGTGTGTGAAGCAAGAAAATGTTTATAATCAAGCTTGAGGCTATTATTAGCTTCCATTGTGCCAAACATTTTATGTACAGTATAATTTAGTCCTCACCAATCCCTATTAGGAAGGTATTATTATCCTTATTTTACAAATGGGAAAACAGTCACAGAGAGGTTAAATCACCTGTCCCAAGCCACCCATCTGTTAAGTGCTAGACCGGAAATGAGAACCTACATCTGTCTATTTTGAAGACTGTATTTATGACTGCCATGCTGGATTGCCTAGTTATCAGTTTCACCTGAAGGTAGAGAAAACCACTCCTACCTAAAAGGATAGCGCTAGAGATAAAATAGTCCACTTAACATATCTTTTTCATATAAAGCATTGCCAAAGAGATATGCAGAAGATAGATGCAAAAGCTATATTGAATGGAAAACATTTTGACGGACAAATTAACAGTAATAACTGAATGAATAATGTACCACTACTCATCAAAAAAAGAAACAAACTACTGATAAAACATGGATGAGTCTGGCAGACATTATGCTGAGCAAAGAAAAAAGATACAAAAGGTTACATACAATATGACTTAATCTGATGTTCAAGATAGCTTAAGTTAACCTGTGGTGATAGACATTGGAGCAGTAGAGGGGGGTTGCCTGGAAAGGGATATGTATTAAACTTTCTGGGGTGGTGAAAATATTCTGTATCTTGATTTGGGGGTAGGTATACATTAAACTGTGCCCTTAATATATATGCATCTTACAATACATAAGTATACTTTAAAAATTATAAAAACAAAAGTTTTTTATTGAGGTATAATTGACATATTAGTTTTTGGTATATAACATAATGATTCTGTATCTGTATATATTGCAAAGTGATCACAGTAGTCTAGTTTAGCATTTGTTATCATGCATAGTTAAAAAATTATTTTGTTTTGTGATGAGAACTATGAGGTGTGTATTTTTATTCTTATTTTATAGAAGAGGAATCTGAGGCTCCGGGAAATTAACTTGCCTAAAGTTACCCAATTAATAAATGGAAATGTCAAACGCAGTCCAGATATTTTTAACTGTAAATCTCATAATACTTTCAAGACCGTTGGAGTGGCTTTCAGGTTGGGATTGTCACTGAAATTCATAAGACAAAATAGGTTTACCAGGCATGAGGTTTATGTGGCCTTAAGGGATACAGAATAAGGAGCAGAACAGCATATTAAACTAACAGTGTCATGAAGGCTTTGGACATTCAGAGCCAACATCCAATGTCCCAATCATCATTATGGTGGTTTGTTTGTTTTTAACTTAAGGGAAACTTTAGTGTTGTTGTTTTTTTTAATATGTTTTTATTGATTTTAGAGAGAGGGGAAGGGAGAGAGAAACATTGATGAGAGAGAGAAACATCAATCGACTGCCTCTTGCACGTTCCCCACTGGGGATCCAGCATAGTGGGGATCAAAACTGGGCATGTGCCCTGACTGGGAATCAAACCAGTGACCTCTCTGTACATGGGAGGCTGCTGAACCAACTGAGCCACGCCCACCAGGGCTAGTCTTTTTAAAGCAATCTAGTTTTAAAATAACTTGAGATTAGGAGAGAGATGAAAGAACATGAAACCTTCTAACAGAGTCAGACAGATAAGCGGGAGGATGGTCACTGGACAGGGCGTCCATGTCAGGTCTTTGTCCTGTACATGAGGTCACAGATTCTGGTCAGTTTATTGTTTTCTTCAGTTTCCTACTCAACGGTCTTCTCCAGCAAGTGGATGTGCATCTGCTCCTTTCTCAGGCTTACCGGGAAGGCCACGGCTTCCACTTGGGCCTTGCTGGGGACCTAGGTGAACTCCTTGTTTGCCTACTTGAGTTGCTCTTCTGTGTGGGTCTTCAGCACACGATATCTCTGGCCTTCTTTCTCAGTTCTCAGTATATAATCCTCAACGTACTTCAGCGATTCGTCATTCTTGCAGTAGCCTTCAGTTACCTCCTTCTGCTTCTCAAACTGCTTGAAGAGATCGGAGAAAGATTTTTTTCATGGGATTCAGGTCTGCAGTAAAGTTGGTCTTTTTCTTTCAAAACCTTCTGGTTTGTGGCTTTGGCAGGTTCCTTCTTTTTCAGAGCCTCCTCCATTGCTTGGGACACAATCTCCTCAAATCCATCCATGATCTTATCCATCGGCAGGTTCTTCATGTGGAGCTCTCTACACCTGCTCTTCAGCAGCAGGGTCCCCTGTGGTGTCACTTCCACTGAACTTCCCAGGTCCCTCTGGCTGTACTGCAGCACGTCCTCCATGGGAGCCCCGTGCTAAGGACACACAGGGTTGGCCCAGCACAGGAACACTCAGAGCTCCTAGGAAGTCAGGTTCTACCAGCACCGCCTCAGGGGAACTCCATGCCTGCAGAGCCCATCTGCGCATGCCTCCTGCTCCAGGTAATCTCCCTCGGTGGTGCTAGGTCCTCAGCTGGCTCTCGGCAGGGCCCCTCACTCAGGTCCAAGGTGCACCTGACCCTGCTGGGGGCGGGGGGGGGGAGGGGAAGCGTGTGGTCAGCTGGCCAGGCTGTGAAGGGTGAGGCTGGGGGCTTATGCTGAAGAATTTGTGGCTCCCTCCTCACCTGCTGCTCAGTGGTCCCCACCATGGTCTGTACCAGAGGAGTGTCACTGCTGAGGCGAAATGAGGTAAAAATTCAATGACTAGGCCTTTAGCTATTGGAGGTGTGAAGGTTATGAAAGGTGAATGGACTGTTTTGTCACTTGCCTCTCCCTGGATGGTACAGTGTTGCCATGGGAGGGACCTAGATAATCATTTTTTTCTGTTTTGATTGTGTCTATGTTGTACTGGACAGGCAGACTGTTAAAACACTCCTGGAGGGTAAAGGGGGTCAAATATATGGTGAAAGAAACTAGACTTTGGGTGGTGAGTAATCAATAGAATATACAGATGTCAAATGTTAAGATACACCTGAAAATTATGTATTATTAACCAGTGCCACCCCAATAACTTTAATTTTTTAAGAAAACAGTCCTTACCTAAGCTATTAAAAGGGAGAAACGGTGTATCTCTTTGGCAAGGGGCAGGCAGAGAAACAAATACTTTGGTGAAGGTTAGATTGAAACCTTCTTGAGGGAGGATCCTTGTAGCCTAGACCAGAGCCTTTGAAAGCCCACAGTGCTCAGCACAGCTTAGTATGTGGAGAGGGAAGAGGGAGTTACACTGAGAGGGCAGACGTACAGGATGAGTTATCCTGGAAAGGTCCAGCACTGTGGGGATAGAAAAGGTGTGTCTTAGAACAAAGCACCGAACTAGGTCAGAAGACCTGAGTTCCTCTTCACACTGTGCAGGGCTTACCTCTCTGGGCCACTGTTTCCTCAACTTTAAGGCCTGACAACCCTTGCTTTGCCCATCCCCATAGAGTTATGTTGCAGTTCAAGTAAGATTATAAGTGCAAACATACTTTTGCAGTGCTTAACCATTAAGTTTAAGAAACAAATATAAAATGTTACAGATTTTTTTTTTTTTATTTAAAGAGAAGTGGTAGAAAAATCTCAGTAATGAGTGTGACTGGCCTCTCACGCAGACATTTTGGAATGAGCTTACACATTCCTGGTTGGGAAAAAAAAAAGTCTGGCCAAAAAAGATTAAATAAAGAAATGTCAAGTCCTGACACTCCATCTAAGGCCAGTGAATGCTTTGGTGGGGAGCCAGAGTTATCTTGTTGGATTCCTTCTAAACTTGGCAATAGAGCCCTCGAACTCTTGAGTGCCTTCTCCACACAGATGCTGAGTAACGACTCACCCCAGGTCTGAGTGAGCCCCGCACTGCATAGTGCTTGTGTCTTTCCTGTTTCTCCTGACAGTCTTGACAGCTGTGCAGCTGATCTGGCTCAAAGAAGGGATCAGAGGAAGAGCTTTGTCCCCAATCCCTGGGGCCGGGGGCAAAATGGAGCCCAGTTCTGTCACAGCAGAATGGGTAGAGGCCACAAGTCCTGTACGTGCAGCTGGTGTTGAGGCAGGATAGCTAGGCAGATTATTTGATCTGACTTGGGTAATGAAAATTGTCTGTCACTGTTTGAAGAGGAATTGTGTAAGCAACAGTACTTCTGTGTTGGGCTGCCTGTGACCCACCAGTGTCTGTAATGTAACACCCAATCCAGAGGAGGAGCAGAGCCTGGCCAGGGGGAAGGGGAGAGATGCAGGGGGGCACAGGGCCTCCTTTTCCCTCCTCCATTGCCCCCCACCCCACCCAAAAAAAAAACACAAAACCTCGAAGGAGAGTTGGCGAGAAGGCATTTGCCACCTGGACACAATGAGGCCCAGTGCGAGGGGCAGGCGTGGGGCTGGCCTGCAGCCAGGGCCCTGGTCTGAATGGCTGTCACCGAGGGACTGCCAACAGCCCATCTCTATCCCCGTGAGGCTGGGCCAGGGCCGGGGTGGGGGGCCCACCATCCCCATCTCCGAGGCCCAACTCACACCATTCGGTGGCCGTGATCAGAATGCCAGGTTCACAGGGGCTTTGAGCAGCTGAACAGAGCTGTTTCCCCTCTGCGGCCGCCAGTTCATTTGGATTAGAGCAGGCTCTCCGGAGTCCCTTTGTTGGCTGCTTGTTATTCTGTACGCACTGAGCACTGTGCATTCATCTTTATTAGTTCTAATTGCTTCCCTATTCTAATGGGATCTTGATATTCCCATACAATTGAAAGGAAATGTATTCATTAAAATAATTCTTCTCCTAACTGCTGCTTCAAGCTGCTCCTCCAAGTGACATTGTCTCTCTAGCCACAGCCTGCTGAGGCCTCTTATTAAGACTCTCGTCAAAAGCCAACTTTGGGCAGCAAACTTTCCTCACAGGAGATTCCAGACACTGAAGAGAGGGCGCTTTTTAATCGGCTCACACACTGAAGTTGGAGGCCAGCTGGTGTAATTGGGGGTGCTGCTCCAGCGGGTGGGGGGAGAAGGGCTTGCCTGCAGCCCTGCCTCCCACAACAATGACCCCTTTCTGCCCACCAACGGGCTGATTTAGACAGGGCTTCCCCCCTGTCCTCAGTGTGAAACTTTTTGTTTATGCCACAAGCAGTTACTCGGTGTGTTCTAAGAGCAGGGGGCTGAGCAGGGTGCTGTGGGAAGTGTGAAGACGGAGCTGTAGTCTCAAGGTGTTTATGGTCTCCGTGGGTGGCTCCCAACTCCCGGTCCCTACAGTGAGGCAGCAGAGGAAAGGCTGGGACTGCCCCACTCTCAGTATTCCAAATGCTTAATAGGATAGAGAACTTAGAAACGCAGGCTGCTATTTCATAAATGTGTGTGCTTTAATAAACGGAAATCTTTCAAGCCACGGGATCATAAGGCTAATACAAGAAGTATCTTTGGGACATTGGAAACCATTGATCTACTTGGGGAAATAAGCCATAATAAAAAAGAATGACTACATAAACGTATGGTCTTTACATGTGTGGTATAAATAAAGTGCATCAGGAGTTTGGGGGAGTGGAAGGGAGCGTGTGCTAGGCGCTATGCTGTCTCTTGAATCTCATTTAATCCCTGTAACAGGCCTGTGAGAGAAGCATAAGTATTCCCATTTTACAGATAATAGCTAAGAGAAGTTAGGTAATTTGTTCGGTATCAACAGTTGGAGTCAGGATTTAAACACCAGTCTTCTGATTCCAAAGCACAGGCTGTTCTCACGGCATCACACTACCTCTCACGTCGTATCTGTCAGGGGCCATCAGAGGAAGTTTAATGTGGAAGGTGGTGTTTGAATCCCTCGAAGCCTTTAGGGACGGTGGGTTGTCAGCAGGTAGAGAGTGGGTTCCCCAGGAAGGAAGAGTCTGGTCATAAGCACAGGGTCTGGAAGAACCTGGCAGAGCAGGAAATGACAGGATTCCAGGTGGCCCAGCGACGGGAGAGTGCAGAGGAGCAGTGGGAGGGAGGCAGAAAGGTTTGTGCGGGCCACGTTGTAAAGAGCCTCGCCTGTCAGGCGTTTAGATGTTGTACTGTAGGGACTTCTCCAAGGAGGATATTTGAGCCTCCGGATAAACACAATATTTCTTTCAGGAGCATCAATTTTCCTTAAGGTGAATAATTTTAAACATCTTTATATTAAAAGAAATTCAGAGATATTATGGAATAGAATGCAAAATTCTCATGAATTTTTAAGAGAAAACAGAAGACTTCAAAGAGAGCTTGGGTGTGCTGGCAAGAGCCTCAGGCTTCGCAGTCCCTCGGGGGAACTGAAGGCATTTCTTTTGTCTGCTGCTGGTGTATTTCAGCGGGAAAGTTTGAGAAATACTGGTTTTGAATAAAAGGGTTTGATCCCAGGTATAAAATGATTAGGTATATTTCAAGAAGCGTGTCAGGGGCTTGGAAAATGGGTTGGACCGGGCAGGGACTGAGGGTAGGAGGCCAGTAAGAGACATAAAGGGCCCAGGGGGCTGCCTGGCCTCAGAGCCCACCTAACAGTACCCTGTCCTGAAGCTGCTCCTCCCCTTTAAGGAAGGACTGGAATGGCCCGGAAGGCTGTAGCAGAAGCAGCCAGGGCAGGGCCTGAGCTGGGCCTGGGCCGGGAAGGGTCCTCCCAGAGAACTTGCGTGCCCTGGCCACCTCACCTGCTCTGCTGCCAGCTGACCACTACCTGCCGACTACCTTCAAGCCCAGCAGGTTTGTTAGCTTACCGAGCAGAAGGCAAGTGGTTGAACCAATGATTCTGTTGAGGGGAGGGGCGGCCTGAGGCAGAGAGGCCCTGCCTTGTTGCAGCGTCCTGCCATCTGATGTTGGTAGGCAGTGCTGTTGTGCCTGGCATGGTGGCAACAGTTACCTTGTGGTTGAGAGACTCAAAGGGAGGAAGGAGAGAATAAGGCAACTCAGCTTAGGATCAAGGCTGAGCTTTACTTCTTCTTAATCTTTAGATGATGGAGATAGCCTACCTTAGGTAGCCAGACTCTCCTTTGGATGGATGATTTTTTTAAGATAGTTTAGAATTTGTCTCTTGAAGCATTTTTAAAAGCATTAAAACCTTCCATAGTGCTTTATTTTTTTCTTAATTTAGAAGGGAGTGTTTGTTGTAGAACATTGAAAAAATTCTGACCATCAAAAAGAAAGAAACAAAAAGCACTCTTAATCCTACCACTTAGGAATAATCATAGTTAGTAAATATCATTATGTGTATCCTCCCCCAATTTTTATAAGCACATCCATTTTTATTTTTAATGGAGTTATCTTGTATCTACTGCTTATCTACATATATAAAACCCTAATGTGCAAATAGATCAAATGGCGGAACAACCGAACAACTGGTCGCTATGATGTGCGCTGGCCTGGTACCAGGGGGTGCGCGGAACATGGTGGGCATTGGCTGCGGTGGTCTGGTGGAGCAGGTGAGTGCCAGACCAAGATGGGACGCCGGCCGCTGTCATCGGGGCGAGCCTCTGTGGTTACTGAAAATTCTTTGCTCCCGCATGCTGTGGTCCCACCTGGCACTCGTACCTGCTGCCGGTGCTGGAGCCGCTGATCACACCCGCTGATCACACCCGCTGCTGGTGCCTGGCACCAGCCCCGATTGCTCAGCACCATCACCCGGTGCTAGCAGCGGCTACTGGCCCCAATCGCCCCTCAGGACTTTTCCACCTCTCCCTGCTCCTGAGGGGCGATCAGGGCTGGCAGCCGCCACTCACACACTCTGCCAGCGACGGCCGCGCTCGCACCTGCTGCTAGCGCCTGGTGCCAGTCCTGACCACGCGGCGCTGTCAGCAGGTGTGAGCAGCAGCTGCTGGCCCCGATTGCCCCTGAGGGCTTCTCCACCTCCCCCTGTTCCTGAGGGGTGATCGGGGCAGTAGCCACCACTCGCACCCGCTGCTAGTGCCGACCCCAGTCGCTCCCTGCCATCAGCAGGGTGAGCTGGGGCCAGCGCGTCAGTGCATGGGAGCAGTGGCAGCAGGAGCAGGGCTGCCAGCAGACGGGACTGGGGGCCACAGCGGAAGGTGCCAGGTGGGGATGCGGAGGATGGGCTGAGACCTGCTCCTGTGCCCACCACAGCCTTGCAGCCCACATTTCCTTTCAAGGTACAGAAATGTGTGCACTGAGCCCCTAGTGTGCGCATAATATATTTCTTCACATACTGTGGATCTTTTAAGATACTAATAAATATTTTTCTATAATGCAATTATTTGTGATTGAAAATATTCTACAGACTTCATGTCACCTTTAAATGCTTATTATTATACTAGTGGCCCAGTGCACGAAATTTGTACATGGGGGGTGGTGGTTTCCTCAGCCCAGCCTGCACCCTCTTCAATCAGGGACCCCTTGGTGTCCAATTGCCAGTTTAGGTCCGATCCCTGTGGGCTCCTAACTGCTCACCTGCCTGCCTGCCTGATCGCCCCTAACTGCCTCTGTCTGCCTGCCTGATTGCCCCTAACCCCTCTGCCTGCATGCCTCATCGCCCCCAACTGCCCTCCCCTGCCAGCCTGATCTCACCCCTAACTGCCCTCCCCTGCTGGCCTGATCTTGCCCCCAACTGCCCTCCCCTGCCAGCCTGGTTGCCCCCAACTGCCCTCCCCTGCCGGCCTGATCACCCCTAACTGCCCCTGACTTGGCCCCCACCACCATAGTTTTGTCTGGAAGGAAGTCAGACATCTGGAAGATGGCTGGTCGACCCAGTCTAATTAGCATATTACCCTTTTATTAGTATAGATACTAGAGGCCTGGTGCACGGATTTGTGCATGGGTGGGGTCCCTTGACCTGGCTGGTGATGGAAGCCTATGCAGGGGCTAGCTGGCCAGGGGGAGGGACCCTGGGAGGTTGGCCGGCCAGCCCCCCACATCAGGACCTGGGAGGAGGGACCATGGGAGGTTGGCTGGCCGGAAGGAGGGGCCGTGAGAGCGCACTGACCACGAGGGGACAGCTCCTGCATTGAGAATCTGCCTCCTGGTGGTCAGTGTGCATCATAGCGAATGGTCGACCAGTTGTTCCGGTCATTTGGTTGTAAAGGTCGCTTAGGCTTTTATATAGATTTAGGTTTTCAGATTTTTGTTAAATACAGTGTAACTTGAGACTAAGCATTTCACAAGCCAATATTGCAAATAATATTTTATTTTGTATTATATTATACAAATAACAATTTCATTGCAGAAAAATAGAGGTTAAGACAAGAAAAAAATTAAGCACCTGTAGTTCTACCATCCAGAAATCATATCTATTTACCTTTCAGAGCCTATCCTTACAGATTTTGTTCGGTGCATATATTTATACCGATATAAATATATGCAGGGCTATATTTACAAAATTTATATCCATACATAAATATATGCACCAAATAAAGACTGTAAGTTTGGTGTTGGTACATTTTTTTATTAAAACGAGACTTTTTGCCAACCGCTTTTTCTTTTTAATATATATAACTATTCTTATCATTAAACAGTGTTCAATATTATTTTGTTTCTTTCTAATAATACATTGTATATGTGTACAAACATTTATTGATCCTATTGCTGTCCATTTGAGTTTTTCTTGGATCATTCTTTTTGTTATTTTTTTGCAAGAGTTCTTTAAATATTAAGAATATTAAATTCTTGGTCATGTTGCAAATCTTTCCTAGGTGATTATTTTTCTTTGAGTCTTGTTTAAGGTAATTTTTTATCTTTATTTTGTAATTATAGAAATAAAATGTAATCATTGTACAAAACTTAGAAAGTAGAGATTGAAATAAAAATGATTAAAATAACCCTAAATCTCCCCCAATTGGAGATAACCACTATTAATATTTTATTTATCTTTAAAAAATATTTTTGGTTAATCCTCACCTGAGGATATTTTCCCATTGATTTTTAGAGAGAGTAGAGTAGAAGGGAGGGGGAGAGACAGAGAGAGAAACATGTGTCTCTCTCACATCAATTGTGTTGCTTCCGACACGCACCCTGACCAGGGCCAGCCTACAAGCAAGGTAGGTGCCCTTGACGGGTATCAAACCTGGGACCCTTCAGTCCTCTATCCACTGAGCCAAACCAGCTATGGCCACTATTAATATTTTAGAGTGTGTCTTTCGAGATTTTCCTATTTCCCAGTATACATAGGAATATGGTATATAAGATTCTTAAAAACCAACAAAATTTAGATTATATATTTCTGACATACTTTATGCACTAAATCCATTTTGAAAATCTTTCATGTCAACACAAATGAGTCAGTACCATTATATACTGGAATAATTTTAAAGATAGACAATATTTACACATAGTTCAAAAATCAAAACAATATAAAGAAAGTATACATTGAGAATTCTTGCTTCCACTCATGTTCCCCTTCAACTGGTTTTCTAATCTTTCTTCCCAGAGGTCACTGCTTTTAATAGTTACAGTGTTTCTTTTTGAAAATACAAGCAAATGCAACTATATATGCCCTGTCGTTTCTTACATAGAAGTTAGCACACTGTATTCATTATTAAGTACCTTGCTTTTGAAAAGCAAATTAAAAGTATATAGTGGAGACTTTTTTATATAAGTACATAGATAACTTCCTGGTATTTAATGGTATGGATAGACCTTAATATCCAACCAATTCAATATAATTGGACATTTGGGTTATTTCCACATTTTCACAGCTATAAGCAACGCTATAATATATACATACATACTAGAGGCCTGATGCATGAAATTCGTGCAAGAGTAGGCCTCCACAACCCTGGCAGCTGTCTCGATCCTGCAGCTGCAGCCCTGGCTTCATCTGGAAGGTAGTCAGGACGGCCATTCAGTCAATTTGCATATTATACTTTTATTATTATAGATGTCATTTCTATATGTATGCAAATATATTTGCTGGAAAAATTCTGAGGGTGGGGTTGATGAGTCAAGGGGTAAATATGTTAGTAACTTAATGGAAAATGCCAAATTGTCCTTCATTGGGTATTCCTACCAGCAGTGTAGAGGGTATCTATTTCCCTACAACTTCCCCCAATCAAGTATATTTTGGATATGTGTAAATGTTAGATGACAAATGGGCATATCATTGCAACTATAACTTGCATTCTTCTTATTGTTAATGAAGTTGAAAATTCATATGCTTCTAAGCCGTCTTAGAATAAAGCATACCATTTTTTCTGAAAATTGGTATTTTTTTCTCCATTGAGTTATTGGTCTTCTTGACTTATAGAAACAAATTATGTATTAGTGATTGGCCCTTTGTGAAATGAGTTGTGATTTTTTTCTTCGAGTTCATCATTTGCTTTTTAAAATTTGTGTTTTTTTGTTTGTTTGTTTGTTTTTACTTTGCTTATGGTGCTTTTGCCATTCAGGAATTTCAAGATTTTTATATAGATGTATTTATCAGTCTTCTATTACATGACTTCTGGATTTTGAATCAATTAGAAAGGTCTTCACTACTCCAAGATTATACAGGAGTTCTATTATTCTTCTGATAATTTTATGATTTTCTTTTGTACATTTAAATCTTTGATTCAGTTGACATTTATCCTGGTATACTCTGTGAAGTATTGGTCCAGCCTCTATATTTTACCAGTTAGTGAACACCATTTTTTAAAAAATCTGTCTTTGCACCCTAGATGGTATGTCCAGTGGTTAGAGCATTGGCCCCATGCACTGAAGGATCGCGAGTGCAATTCCCAGTCAAGGGTACATACCTGGGTTGCAGGTTCGCTTCTTGTCCCTGGTCAGGCCTTGTGGGAGGCAACCAGTTGATGTGTCTCTCTCTCACATTGATGTAACCCGCCCCACCCCTTGCTTCCTTCTACTCTCTCTGAAAAGCAATGGAAAAAATATCCTCAGGTGAGAATTAACAACTACAAAAAAAAGTCTGTCTTTGCCTCACTGGTTTGATATTTATCATATTCCATATTCTCATATATCTATGGGTCTGTCTCTGGACTTTATTCCATTGGCCTGTTTATCTATACAGCATCATTTCTGGTGGCTGCATAATATTGCTTCTTTTGCATATAGAATAATTTATTTTTGTTAAACATCTAGGTTGATTCCTACTTTTCAATATTCCAAAGAGTGCCTCAGTGAATAACATTTTTGCACATATTTTACAGGCACGTGCATGTGTAGTGGATCAATTCTTTCCTTTGGATAAAAAATTTTTATACACAGAATTACTGGGTCAAAAGGTATGTGCCTTCTTAGGCTTTTTTTTTTTTCATACATATTGCCAAAATGTCTTCCAGAAAGATTGTACCAATTTTCACTCCCTCCAACAGCAATATGAGTGCTGATTTCCCCTCACCCATGCCAACTCTCAGTATTATCATTCTTTTTAATCATTGCCAATCTGATCAACAACAAAAAAAAGTGGTCTCTCATTGCTGTTTTAATTTGCCTTTCTTTGAATGCTAGTGAGGTTGAATATTTTTTCAATTTATGGTGGTTTTTTGATGTACAGAAGTTTTTAATTTTTTATGTAGTCAAATCTATCAATCTTTTCCTCTATGGTTTCTGCTTTTGTTGACATGTTTAGAAAGTCCTCCCCCATCTTAAGATTATAAAATATTCACTTATATTTTCTTCTAGTACCTTTATGGTTTCATTTCCATTTTTATCCATCTGGCATTCATTTTGATGAATGGAGTGAGCGGGGAAATAACTTGTATTATTTATTTATTTATTTTTCAAATGGATACCTTGTTCTTTCATCACTGTTAAGAAGTGTGTGTGTGTGTGTGTGTGTGTGTGTGTGTGTGTGAGAGAGAGAGAGAGAGAGAGAGAGAGAGAGAGAGAGAGAGAGAGAGACTATTCCTAAAATGAACAACGTATATAGCTGGATATTGAGGGGAAATCCAGCTTTAGACTTTGGGTCATCAATAAAAATATCAGTAACTGTACTAAACAGGTAGACATGGCATTTTACAACATATGTAGACTTTTGAGTCAAATTAACTAACATTTGACATTCAAAACCCAGCATTGCAGCTCAATGCTGTGCAAGTTTGAGTGATCCCTCTTGAGTCTTGGTTTCTTCTTCTGTAAAATGGGGCAATAATACTTCTATCTCTTAGCTTTGTGATGAGAATGAAACAAGGTAATGTTAGTAGCAACTATCAATGTATATCTTAGTATCATGGACAGTTAATGCACATCACTTGCCCTTCACACTGTATCCCTCTCACTCCGCACCCCATCAAGAGATCCCCTCAGGCCCTTTCTATAAATAGCTTATGCTGGAGAGGGGAGGGGTTGAGTGCTGTTTGCTTTTTATAGGTTTTCTATCTTTACACTTGTGATCAGACTCTCACTTGTTATGTCTTGCTGCTTTTAGTGTCTTTTCATTAGTAGCCTTTCTCTCCCTCTTCTAAATATTCTGCTTTTAATGGATACCAGCTAGGAAACCAGACAACTGGATTGTTAGAAGTACAGTATATATAAATTAAGAGTAACTGGGATCTAAGTGAGGTCCTGAGGGCCTCTCCTGTTGTATAATGTAGTGGTTCTCAACTCTGGCTGCACAATTAGAATCACCTGGGGAGTTTTTAAAGCCTATCCACTCTTGGGTTCTACCCCAGACCAATTAAATCAGAATCTCTGGTGGTGGGGCCCAGGCCTGGGTGTGTTTAAGCTCTGCAGGTGATTCTAGCATGCATGCTGGGCTGAGAACCATTGATTGAGTGCACTGGCTTCGTGAGATCTGTATTCACACTTAGTGGTTGGTCCCCCCTCTGGTTCTCTCTCAAAATGTGCCCTAAGTTTGGGAGGTCACTCTGTGGAGCAGAAGGCCATATGGTAGTGATGTCAGGGATCTTCAGAAGGCTGCTGGGCTTGCTAGAGAGAGCAGCTCCAAGTCTCAGGTCTCTGTTGCTGTGTAGGTCACATTCCTCTGGACATTTAGAAATGTTGTTGGCAGTTTCTCTTCGAAAGACAGAGCTGTCCCAGTCCCCTCCCAGGCATGCCTCCTGCCTCTGGGGGCTTCCTGGGACCACCATGGTTTTGAAAAGAGTAAGAGGTGATGAGAAACAAACCTTGAGAAAATACCTTTACTTTTTATTTCTACTTTGTTTATTCTTTTTCTCTTGGCTCCTTTTCTGTCCCCCAAAGTACATGAGGTGATATGTGATACATGTCAAATCTGCTTGGTTCCCAGCTTTGGTGGATCCATTTTATCCAGGGATGGAGGCACTCCAAAGGGCAGGCTCGCCCTAACCTGTTTGGCTCAGTGGATAGAGTGTCAGCCCTTGGACTGTAGGGTCCCAGGTTTGATTCCAATCAAGGGCACGTACCTCAATCCCTAGCCTTGCAATTGCAAGAGGCAACTAATTGATGTGTCTCTCACATCGATGTTTTTCTCTCTCTGTCTCTCCCCCTCCCTTCCACTTTCTCCAAAAGTCAATAGAAACATGTCCTTTGTTGAGGATTAACAACAACAACAAAAGGCAGGCTCACTGCCACCAACTATTGGTGGACCCACTTTGTCACCTGGCAAAATAGATACAGGTGTGCTCTATACAACCACAGGATGGCTCCCAACAATATGTCTCTTTGCTACAAGATCAGCTTTCATCTCATTCTCGAGTTTTGATAACTCGACTGTGGACTGAGTCTCCTTCTAGGCGTCTCACCCGATTTATCAAAAACTAGGGCCTCCCTGGTTCCATGAGACCCTGTTGGAAAGAGTTACCATTTTTCCTAATGAATTAAAACCAACTCCTCCAAGCTTAGCAATGAAAGGAGAATCTCTGTGGAAAGAGGCGACTGGAATTTTCCCTTGGGATTTCTCATCATTGACATTAGTCAGTGTCCCCACCCTCCAAAATACACACACACACACACACACACACACACACACACACACACACACAGAAGCTGAGACCAGATCCTTCAGACCAAACTTCACAACAGAGGGAGTAGCATGACTCCATATGATCTTGTTTACAGATGTGACTTGATCATGAGGACTCAGGGCCTGCCTTTTTCTAGTGTGGAGGCTGCCTCGTGTGGTCAGAATCATCACAGCAGCCCCAGCCTCGGGGCAGAAGCCTAGACAATTACCCTCTTGAAAGTTCAGAAAGAGATGAGAGTTCCCCTTCTCTCTAGTGCCACCATCTGAGTTCCATTTTTCTGTCTGAAAAGCTGCCTCTTCCTCATATGATTGAAATAATTGCTCATTTTTGTAGGAAATAGGACCTCAGATTCAAGTAAGGTTTTGTTGATCATTAAGGCTGCACATGGAAGGAAGGAGGTGGGCACACATCAGCTTACCTCAATGCCTTGACTGGTCTTTCTAGAAGTACAGTATGCATCTACAAAAGACAATGGTTTTTCTTTAGCTATGTTCAGTCAAGAGGTGTAATGTCATAACATTGTGAAGTACTCTTTGATGTTGAGTCATGATGAAGCCATAGGTGAGCCATTTGAGGGTTATTTATAGAATGCTGAGGATCTACTTTTCAAAGAGGTCCCAATAGTTGTCCAGGAAGAGAAAAATACAAGGGTCTACAGCTTGCTGAAACTTTCTCTCTACCTGGAAGTCTATGTGACATAGCTCTGCCTATTTTGCTGCTGATGTCTTCACCCTCTTCAAGAGAGACCTCACCCCCACACATCATGGAATGGCCTTACCCTACGGCTCTAATCATACAAGAAAGTTGTAAAACACAACAAAACATTGGGGTTAGAGTGTGATGTGCTGATAGATTTCCCCAATGCTGTCTGTCTGGTCTGTGTTCCTGGAGGTTGTTTGGCTATCATCCTGTCTTCCTTATCAGCTGGATAACCTCATAAATTCTGGGCCACTGATCCTCAATGGAGTCAGTGCTGCCCTTAGAGGCATTTCAGAAATGTATGGTGTATTTCTCTTTGTTACATTGATAGCAGGAGCACTACTTGAAGGCAGAGGGGACCAGATTTCTTGCGTTAGGTGGGACAGTTTTGTCCTGCACTTCATGTGACATTGTATGCCCTACCAGACATTCGTAGAAATAGAAAATCTCTTTCTATTGGTCTGAGCCTAGAACCTAATTCCATTTTGTGTATAGCACAAAATGCTTTTTGCACAGTTCTTTAAAAAAAAATGATCTTAGAGAAAGGGAGAGAGAGAGAAGAAAACAAACATCAATGTGTGAGAGAAACATCAATTGGTTGCCTCCTGTACCTACCCCGACCAGGGATTGAACCTGCAACCTGGGTATGTGTCCTGACGTGGAATCAAACCAGTCACCCTTTAGTACAGAATGATGCTCCAACCAATTAAACCACACTAGCCAGGGCTGCACAGTTTTAATATACACTGATACTTTCATGAATGCTATAAATCGAGAGAATACTATATTTTATCTTTAGTAGGAGTTGTTAACCATTTCAGAAAACCACAAAAACAGCAAAATCCTCATAGTATTTCAGTTGCAAAAATAACACACTTCTATTCATCTGCATTTGTACATATCTGTATGAATAGATGTACTTATTTAGTCTTGCTTTAGAATGTCAAATATAAACAAGTATCCATAATGTTCCAGTCAATATTATTTTACTTCTCTTAAATTCTCTTATGATTCATTATAAGTAGGTACAGTTGTCTTATATCTACTAGTGCAATTATACTCAAACATTTATAGATTAAAATGCATATTATTCTAAATTATTTCCTTTCAATTCTTTATTCTGGAGTTAGGGCAATACATTGATTCTTTACAAGAATTATGTGTGTAAGTGAGTTACATTATTCATAATTTTCATTTTAGAATAGTAAAGGTGATCTTACAAAATATTTGCTATGAAAAGGGAGCATTGGGTCTAAAAGGATTGGGAGCCACTGCTCTAGGCAGCCTCTTGGAGGATATTTTGTTTCACCTAATTTTCACAACAGCTCCATGAGCTAGTTCCTATTATGACCACTATTTTGCACAAAAGGAAACTGAATCACAGAAATATGAGAAAACTTGCCCAAAGTCAGATATCTCGAAAAGGGGAGAGCCAGGATTCTAGGGTCCTCTCTCTGCATTCCGCCTTCCACCCACCACGTCTGCCCCATCTCCCATGATTGTCCAGGTACCTGGGGCCTTTCTACCTGGAAGCCCATTCTCTGGTCCTGCCAGGCCTCTTGCAGGGATCAGTGGGGATTCAGAGTAGAAGAAAAACGACTTTTCCCTTTTGGATAGAATTTCAGTTGAGTAAATCAAAGAGAAGTGCTTTGCATGGAGCAGACCCCCAATAACTTTGTTGGCTGAATGAATGAATGATGGAATGAATGATTTAGTAGTGTCTGTGGGAGAGTGGTGCTGGGTCCTTCGGAATAGCCCCTGGACTTTTTAGTCGTTGATTTCAGTAAGCTGATGTGAGTTTCCCAGGCTTGACACCAGGTTCACAGGACTCCCAGCTCAAGGATGGACACCTCCATTGTCTCCCTGGGGCTGAAGGAGGCTGGCCACTCTTTTTCCCCAGAAAGCACAGCTATTGAAACATGAACCAGCACATCTCCCTCACTCTTTCCTCATGCTCATTGACATGGGGCACAGGTCCTAGAGGTGGGGGTGTTCTCTAAGTAACAGCCATTCTTTGTGTCCTTTGTTCTGTGAACTAACTGACTCTGTCCCCAGGGACACCAGCTCCTACTGTAGGAACTGGCAAAGGGTAACACTGTTTCCTGTGGGCCTTTGGCAGGCTTTCACTCTGAGCTACTGCATCTTCTTTCATTCAGCAAATGTTTTTTGAGTTCTTGCTTTGTGCCAGATACTCAGGTGCAGGGATGAGCAACAATATATGGGCCCCACCTTCCAGAGACTCAGATTTAGGACAGAGGACTGGCTTTTGCAGTAAAGTGTAGAAAGAGCTGTGACAAAGGAAAATACAGAGGCTCTGGGAGCCCAAAGGGAGGGGTTGTTGATCCAGACTGGGGAGAAGAAGGAAGCCTTCCTGGAGGAGGTGTTACCTGAGCCTAATCCCAAAGAGAGGTTATGATGTAGCAGTGACAGTGGATGACTATGTTAGTCAGGGTCCCAACAGGGAATATGACACACAAGTTAGGATACTTTGAGGAGGGTTTAGGCACAAACAGGTTATTTGCAAAGATGTGGGCAGGGGATGGGGAAACATCACCCATTATCACAGAAACAGGGCTAGCAGCAGCAGAGCTCTCACCATCCCTGGGCCAGAGAGTGGGAGGGGCTACTGTGCTCTGGAAGGACAGAACATTTAGCCTTGACAGAAAGAGTAACCTTCTGTCTGGGACCAGCCAGCCTGATATAACCTACAGGGAGTGAATAAATACCCTGGCCCATGCTCTCCTATCCTTCAATCGCTGCTGGTGCTCCCCATTGGCCAAACCCACCCAGAAGCCAGAAGGCACTGGAATTTGTTTATGTGATCCATGGGGGGCAGTCTCTGGGGCACAGAGTAAGGCAGAGAGTGAATCTAGAGGGGCAAGCAGACCTACCCAGCACACTGGGTTAGGGAAGGCATTCCCAAGTGGAGAGAGCTGTTTGTGAAGGCCGGGAGGTGTGGGAGATCATGGTAAGTTGGGGAGATGCATTTCTTTATGGCTGGAGCTCAGAGGGAGTAGGGGTTAGAGTTGTCCATCACGAAAGGCCTTGCATGTCTTTCTGAGGAATTTGAAAGTGTATCCTAAAGGCAAGGGGAGCACCAAAGGATTCTAGGCAGGAGGTGACATGATGAGATTTGTGTTTTAAAACGGCTACTCTAGCCCTGGGGTGCAGATGGTTTAGAGATATCTTTTCAGACCAGAGATGGTGAGGCCTCAGTCAAGACAGTGGCAGTGGAGAAAGAAAGAAGTGGATGGATTTGAGAGGTTTTTTAGGAATGAGACTCAAAATGTGATGAAAGATTGGGAGAACGAGGGAGAGGGAGAGGTCAAGGGCCATGCCGTGGTTTTGGCTTGAAGCTCGGACAGGGGAAGGAGCGTGGAGGGAGCAGGCCCAGCGGTCACCTCCCCAGCTTTGCTTTGTGGGTTCAGAAGTCTTAGGTTGTCCTTTGTTGGCAGCACCTTAGGGCTAAGGGGGCTTTGGAGAGGCTTCCTAGTCCTGCCGCAGGGTAGGCAGCTGGGCCAGGAGCACACCGTACTAGAGAGCCACTTTTGCTGCCACTCTGGGATCTCCTGAGCTGGGACCTGCTCCCCTCCAACTCCCTGCCCCTTCCCATATGGAGAGAGGGCGTGTTTTCTTTTAATGTGCTCCATTGCCGGGGCAAATGAGGCCCAGCCCAGGGGAGGGAGCCAGCAATGATGCAAAGGACGGGCTCTGCAAGCTGGGGCGAGCGCTGGGGTCCTGTCATCCCCCGTTTCCTTCCCTGGCTTTGCCGAAGGCCCCGGCTGTCCCCGTGGGCTCACATTTCATCACTAGCAACTCTGACGAACCTGCTATCCGGTAACAGGTCCCATTCCTTGGAGTTCTGTGCCCAAAAACCTGGAATAATTTTCTTTTGTTTTAGAGGGAAATGCTGAGGTAGTTCTTTCATGTTCTAAGAAGTTGGGTAGTCATGGCAACACATAAGGGTGGGGTGGGTGAGGTGGGGGGGCTTCTTAGCAGCATTTCGTTTCAAATGCCAGATTAAAGGAAAAGCTTCTTTAGAGTTTGCCTCATTAAGACATAGCTGGGTGCAGGCTTGCTGGCTGATTTTCTGGTTCATCATGTTCACATTACATTTTGCCTACATTTTCTCACCTGATGGACAGTCTCCTGGGACTGCTCCCTGCGAATTTTGGCTCAAAGACTTCTCTGAGAATGTCAGCTTTTTCTTGGCAAGAGAGGTGGTGGGAGTGTTTTCTTTGTTCCTAACTGGGGCCTTGTCCTGTAAGTAAGTCCCTTTCTTACAGTGGGACTGCCACTTTAAAAAAAAAAGGGGGGGGGGGAGTAACATGTTTATTGAGGTTTTGTTCCGACTACAGAAGGAAAGATGTTCACCGAGAAGCCATTTCATTCCACACTGCACTTGTGATCCAGGATCTTCCTCCCAGAGTTTGACCTGGCCCATGGACCAGGGGAGTCCACAGCTGGCTCTGGCTCTGGGGCTCTGGGGCCTCCCATTCCAACTGCTTTCCGGGGAAATCTAGGAGAAAATAAAGGTGGAAACGTTTAACCCAGAGACTGAACTCAGCGCTATTTTCCTAAACTGAACTGTGTATCCTGGCTTGAGGCGACTTTAGAATTCTCCTTCAGCTGGGACTGGACTCTCCACTGCACCCCAGTCCAAACCTTCCTTCCCAGCAGGGAATTCCAACTCTGGCCCACGGAGGATAATCACATTGCTGATGCCCAGGTGTTAGCGAAAACATTTCCCACACTCAGTCACCAAGTCTGTCCCTTGTTCCTTCCAAGTATCTCGTAGCTTCACCTTATTATTAATGTTCTTATGAACAACAGCCAGTTATTGAACACTTACTGAGAGCCAAAATGTCTATTATCACCTAATTTAATAGTCATTCAAAACCCTGTGAGGCAGGTACTATTATTCTCATCTCATAGAGAAGGGAACTGAAGACCCAAAAAGTTAATTTGTCCAGAGCGAAATCACTGGGAAGAGGTGGAGCTGGGTCTGTCTGATGCACAGCCTGTGCTCTTTCCACCACGACATGGCCCGTATCCTCGGCTACCACCCAGCTTTCACCCCCGCTTACTGATCACAGCAAGCACTCCTGCTTCATTCCGGCCAGCATGTAGCCACTGAAGGTTCTTTCTAAAGCTCCCCCTTCATTGCTCAGTTTTGGGGGTGCAGAGACCATGCTATGCTGTCTTTCTCACCATGGTGTCTATAGGACTTAGCCCTATTTATGTAGTGGATCAATGAAAAATACCTTTTCCTCCACCAGCCCTTCCCTCATTCTCAGTCTTGGGTCCCTGCCACCTGGAGCCACGGCTGCCCTCCATCATCAGACATGGCTCACCTGGTTCCTGAGCCCAGGCAGGTGGAATCCCATCAGAGTATTGAGGGTGCTCACAGGGTACATCCCTGTGGAGCTCCCATAGTTCTGGCTGCTTCCGCAGGGAAAAACATTACTGTGCTACCTCCAAGATCTGGGGTGCAGAGGTTGGTTCCTGGTCCCCCCAATGCCGTATTGGATATCATCTCCCTCACCTCTCTCACATATCAGCCTTGTTCATAGAGTAGCCATTTACTAAGCACCTACTGGGTTGGGCACTCGACAAACATAATCTCAGTTAATTGATAAAAACCTCAAAAGCCAGATAGGAGTATCTCAGTTTTTGCTGATGAGGAAACAGCCTTAAGAGAGTAAGTCACTTGCTGAAGGACTCACAGGTAGGCAGAGGTGGAGGAGGGATTTGAGCAGGAGTCCTTCTGGGGCCGAAGCCTTTGTGATTTTTCCTTCATAGCCCTTTCCCATAGGGGCTGGGCTTCTGCCATGTTTTACCATCAAACCTCTAAATCTCATTTTCTGGGAACCTGACAACCTCAGAGGCTAATGGTCATACTAAGAACAGGTACAATTTTGTGAACATCTATATATACCAGAATCTCCACAGATGACCTCATTTAATCTTCACCCCTATGAAGAGGTGCTATGATTATCCCCACTTTACAAATAAGGAACCTGGGAGACATTGTCACCTCCGATGCCATGCAGTTACTCAGGTGAGGGGGCTGAGATTCCAGCCAGGCTTGTCTGCGTGCAAAGCTCCTGCTCTTTACTACTCTTGCAAAAGCCGGCTGATTGGGAATGGGCCCGGCAGACTGCTACTCCTTTCGCTGCACCCCATTCTAGCTGGGGTCCAGCCACCCAAATCCAGGCCGGCACTGCCTTCTGTCCTCTGGACTTCTGCTGCTCTACCCCACCTGCCTGATGAACTAGCCTTCCAGGTGGGCTTGACCAGAGTCCTGCTCACTTGCCCCTCCGGTTGCTGGGCTTGGCACTGCTGGCCACCCCAACAGCTAGGGAAGTTCCTCCACCTCCCAACCTGCCATGTGCTATGCGTAGAGGTCCCTGGATGATTTTCACCACCTACCCACTTGCCAGCTTGATGGGCTGTGATAACCTGTTCTTGTCCCTGCCTGCAGCTCCTCTGCCTGGCTTCCTGGGTGTCATATAGCTCCCCTGCTTCTGTCCACCAGTGACAATCTCTTCCCTGTGGCCCTAGAACCCCCATATTCTGAGCCAGTCCCTATGCGTGGCCGAGCCTGGCTCAGGGATTTCTGGGCACTGTGCTGATGCCACTTGCTGGCTCCTGGCTCCTCCTGACTGCCTAATGCCCTGTTCTGCCGTCTGATACCTGCCCTGTCTATCTGCATCAACCCCTGCCCCTTAGTAGTCCCTCCTCACGACCCTTGCCCAGTCAGCTCTCTCAGCCCACTTAATGGGACATTATCCAACCTTTCTCAGCATCTCCCAATTCAGACTCTGCTTCACTTAGAGCAGAATCAACATTCAATGAATAACCTGTGCCAGGGGCCCAAGTATAAGGTGACCAGATTTTAACATTGGTAAAGCGGGACACCATTGACTGGGGAGCGGGGGGGGGGGGGGTGTTCTTTTTTTAAAAAAATATATTTTATTGATTTTTTACAGAGAGGAAGAGAGAGGGATAGAGAGTTAGAAACATCGATGAGAGAGAAGCATCGATGAGCTGCCTCTTGCACACCCCCTACTGGGGATGTTGCCCGCAACCAAGGTACATGCCCTTGACTAGAATCGAACCTGGGACCCTTGAGTCCGCAGGCCGACGCTCTATCCACTGAGCCAAACCGGTTTCGGCCGGGGGGACGGGGGGGGGGGGGGGTATTTCTTGATTAAAAATTTGGTCTATATTGTAATCGCTTTTGGTTTTTTTAATAAAAGGAAATTCACTTCTTAGATCATTGTTGAATTGCATCCTCTTTTCTTACTCATTATGTTAAAAATCTAAAAAAAAATAATTTAAAATTATATTATAAATTATTATATACATATTGCTTAAAAACGCAGTAAGTAGGTACATAATTACATGAACATATTTTATTGTTAGTTTGTAAATTAAATTAATTTGATTGTTATAAAGTAACTATATTTTAAAAATTATTTTAATCCTATATTTCTTTCTAAATAATAACAATACTAACTTGTATTATTTTTCCTCTGAATTTGCCGTAACGTAAGTCATAAGTGTCACTTTCAAGGCCGGCGGTAGACTTTTTGCCGCCACTATAAAATATAAATAATACGAGTACTGTCTGCTAAATTCAAGAAAATTTATGTATTTATGAAATAAATAAATAAATTACTTACCTAAATTATTTGAATAGCTGATTTGTAATGACATCACTTGTTTAACTAGCTTACTAGCACGCAGTACGATGTGTATCGTCTGAGAGACAGTTACAAAATGTTTTCGTCGTTGCCAATCCCCAAAAATGCCATTGTTCATTAAGTCCAAACAATGGTGGTCGAATTCTAACAACTGATCAACAATGCGAACTTTGATAAGCAGTTCTCGATAATCAGTTCTCAACAATTATTTGTTATTATTAAAGTTTAACATTATAAAATTAACAAAAATAATATAAAACTCATATCCTGGCTAAATAGCCACATGGCCACCAAAAACCGTATATTCCCTTCCCGTTCTCCCGCCGTTCCCTAGCTTGTCGTGCATTCTTTCCAAAAATCGGGACTTTTTGAAAACGCCGCGGGACGCGGGACAAATTGTTAAAAATCGGGACTGTCCCGCCAAAAGCGGGACGTCTGGTCACCTTACCCAAGTACAAAACATTGTGTGGGGCCACCGAGACCCCCCCGCTGCCCCCTGCTCCCCAGACCCCCTGTCACTCAGCCTTTATGCCTGGTTTTGCTATTTTCCTTGATTCCCACTACTGCCCCCCCCCCCACCCCTGCCCCAAGCCTCTCCCACCCCACCAAAGCCTCCTATGCTCTGAAGCCTACTCTGAGGACCAAAGTTGTTCTTCAACTTCTTTGCACACAAAGGAAAAGCAAACTGGGGTAAATGGCTGGCTGGCAGCCTAGGAAGAGCCAGCCTGGAGGTCGAGACCCTAGGCTTGGCCCAGGAGAGTCTCTGATCACCTAGAACCATTCAGTTGAGAAGCTCTCCTCTAAGCCATGGCGATAAAAATAGTGACAGTTCCCATTTATCCAATGGTTACAATGTGCCAGGCATTTATATATGTCTCTGGTCCTCTAAGGCAGGTCATCTTTATCCCCATTTTACAGAGGGGGACCAAGGCTCAGGGACATTCAGGAGCTTGCCCAAGGGCTGTGCTTCTCTGAAAAAGTGGGTGTCACGCTATGGCATTCTTTGTTTCCTCCATATGTACCCACCTTACAATGAAATAGGGAGCTCTTGAAGAGCACAGCTGTTTCTCATTCCTGTCTGCATCCCCACCATGCGGGCACATTGTGGGCACTTGGCCCTACCTATTTTCCAGGTCCTTCTGGGAAGCCCAAGGTTTCCACATCAATCCCAAAGGAGTAAACCCACATGTCTTCCCCAAGGAAGTCCAGACCCCTTATCTGGGGAAGGTGTTTGGGAAATGGAGCTGAGCGGCCACCAAGTAATTTGGTGACCGTGGCCTGTGGGAGTAGGGTGTCTCCAGGTCAAAGGCTGTAGGTAGGGGTCCCTAACTCTTTGCTCCTCCTCAGTAGGTCATCTCCACATACTTATGTCCCTGGTTATGGTCTTAGGGGGTCTTTCCTACCTCAGGCATTGAGAAATCTCAAGTATCTCTATAAAGATGATCCTATCTTCATACCCAGCTCCTCATGGCAACCCATGGTAGTCCTTGAGAGAGGGAGAAGGGGAGAGGGTCAGCGAATTGAGAAGTGAGTCCTATTATCACACTCCTGCCTCCATCCTACCTTGTATATGGACAGTGTTAGGTCAGTGTGACCAGAGAAATTGCTGAGCAGGTCCAGTTTCTCTCTATAGGTGGTGAAGCCAAGGCCTGAAGAGAAGTGTTTCCTGCGAGGTCACACCGGGAGGAGAGGCAGAATCCACAGGCCTCCCCGTCCGGGGCTCTTCCCTCCGATTATGTTGCTTCAGCATCAACTCGGTTACTGAGGCGTTGCCACCCAGTTCTGGTTTCTGGAGGTCACTGACTTTTCTTGGTTGCTTCCTGGTTGGAGGACTTTGTGCCTCACCTATAAGGGAGTGAGTATTGGCAGGTAAGACCACTAAAGGGCAAACATTTGAATGTGCCCACGTGGGCCCACGTGGGCCCCTGCAACACTTGACAAAATGGCAGGCTGGGCCGCCTGTGCTCTTGTTGCTCACTCTCTCTCTGCTCCTGGGAGCCTGGTGGGCGGGCAGTTGCCTCTGTTTTGAAGACAGTAGTTGCTATGGGTCTATTAGTGCCCGAGAGGTCTGTGCTCTTTGGCCAATCAAAGAGCCTAGCGGGGCCAGTTGGGTTAACTGGGAGCTGCCCTCCTCCTCCTCACCGTTTCTTCCAGAGGGAAGGAGCAAGCTTTCAGCCATCTACATATTTTCAGCTGAGTTCTATTTTGCATAAAGTAAACTTAGCAAACAGAGAACACAGTGAGAATATATTTGGCTTTGAAGCGTCAGTGTTCTGACAGGCATTTCCTATTAGCTCTCTCTGAGCCGACCAGCCCAGCGAGGTTTTGCTTAAGTGGCATAATTCTCCCGCAGTGGAGACAGCTCATTCATTAGTCATTCCAAAAGCCAAATACAAAATATCCTTCTCTAAGCCAACTCCCCCAACCAGCTCCACAGCCCGCAGCCCGGGTGGAACAATGAAACTGTGGGGCTTACTGGGCCTGGCCAAGGTCAGCCCGAGAGCCACCTGCCTGCCGGCTTTGGAGGATGGCTTTGGCTTGAGCCCCCATTCCCTTTGGAACAGGAAGGACACATTTTCCTTTCTTGGCAGAAGCATGGGGCGCCATCCATTTCACTACTGAGTCACTTGCAATAACTCGAAGTCCTGATTGAATGCACTTTGTTTTGTTTTGCTTATTTATTTGTGTTTTTTTTAGGTGTTAGAAGCTAAAGGTAGTCATTCTAAGAGGAAGCAAAGGAATGTGTCCCTTCCTGCTTTGTTCTCTGACCTGAGGGCAGCCCTTCCTTGATTGGCATCCTGTGTGCTATCTCTTTTAATCCCTGCACAGTGGGGACTGATGTCCCCACTTTACAGATGAGGAAACTGGAGCTCAGAGAGCCGAAGTGATTTGCCAAAGGTCACGCAACCAGAGTTCAAGCCTGTTGGCTCCAAAGTTCATCTTCTGTCTCTCTTTCAGGAAACCTCCTTTGGGATCATTATCTTGAGTTTAAAAATGAAAATATACATCGAGATGACAGTCTCCTTTATTCCACTTCAGAACCAAGAGTGCCGCTGTGTCCCAGGCACCCAGAGCAGGGTGGACTGAAAAGCCAGCCAGAGAGAAAGCAGGGGAAGGCATGCTATTCTAAGAGGAAGGTTGAAAACACCCTGGAGCGGAAGTTGGGGGTGGGGGTGTAGATAGTTCTGATGGTGGCAAAGCACGGTTTGAGGTGGGCCAGGAGCTGGGACTAGAACAGAAACAGGGAAGGGTTTGTTGTGGTTCCGAGGTCCAGCTGGGGATTCCACAGGTGCCCCACTGAATGGCCGTCTGACCAAGCAGAGTGCCACGAGTATGACTCCACTCACACCCCGTAATGTGGGGAGCACCAGAGGAGGACCAAGAACCTTCCTGTGCAGAGACGAAGAGCTGAGGCTGTGGCCACAGCTGGCGGTGGGTGTCAGGTTCCCAGGAGCGCCTAATTAGCACTCCAGGTGGACAAACACAGTCCCAGGTGCCCAGGCCAGTGGGGAGTGCGTGTGTATGGGGGGAGAGCCGGGCCCAATCAGAAGTAGAGTATATGTACATAGGCTAGGAATGAGATCTCAGAGCCCTTCCAAAGTAGACATCCAAAACTAAAACTCTTGAGTGGTGCCCTCCTTAGCCTGGCATTAAGGCCTTCCTCGAGCTTCTGAACTCACCTTGGTAGTGTCATTTCCCACCCTCCCCTTCACCCCTCCACACTCTGTCCAACTGCTTCTTGTCTCCAAACACACACAGCACTTTTACTCTACAGCTCTTCCACGTTCTCTTTCCTCTGCATGCACTTCATCTCTCCGAGCATCCACAGCCCTACCTGGCAAACTCCTACTCACCCTTTAAAATCCTGCTTAAATCTATCTGGGAGCCTCCTTCATTTCCCGAGGGGACCTTTTTCTGTGTTCCTGACCCTTTGTCTTTAACACTAGTAAATCACTGCTTCTAGTGCGCTGTCAGGGACCCTGTCCTGTTTTATCTCTGGATTCCCAGGACCCAGTGGAGAGCCAGCATATAGAAACACGGCCTGAATAGCTGTTTCATTGTGCCTCAAATCTAGATGAAAATATACATTTTATCTAAATAAACTTCTCTGATGCTTGAACCCCTCACTGTATTCCCAGCCTGATGTAAAGTACATAAACTGCCTAATCTTACTCCCTGGCATATATATATTAGATGCTCAATTAATGGAGTTGATTATGTTTTTTCTCAGGGACTCAAAATGGACCTAGAAGAGTCCATAGAAAGAACACTGAATCTGGACTGAGGGCGGTGGCTCTGCCTCTAAGACCCTCTATGACTTTGGAGAAGTCATTTCAGCCTCTCTAAACCTCAGTTTCCTCAACTAGAGTGAGGGATACAACTAGATGTCCTATAATTGGGTCCCTTTCAGCTCTGAGTAAAACAATGCCAACAGAACCAAAGCAAGCATCACCAGTAGACTTAGGGAGTCCAGCTCTGGTCTTCCTGGTATGACCTCTGGTCAGAAATCAGTGAACTAACCTTGACCTTAGTGGCCCTTCCTAAGGGTGTGTTCTTCTCTCAGGCAGGACCAATCCTTAGGGAGGCAGAAACAACTCCTTGCCAAACTCAAAGCCAGTCACACCCGCGTACCATCCTGGAGCAGGAGGGAGACAGTCTGTCATGGAGCTCGTGGCAAAATCCATCTTCCTCCCCAAACACCAGCTATGATTAGCTGTGTCTTCACCACAAAACTGCAGGGGTGTGTGCGGGTGAGTCACAGATGTTCAGATCACATTTATAGAGTACTTGTAGGCAGGGGGGTGCTTGGTGGCAGGGAGGGGGCTGTCAGAAGCACCCCAGTTTCCTTTCCCTACCCCCAACAGTTGTTGAAATGTTAGGACCCAGGTGTTTGGGTTACAGAGTTTAAGAACCATCCTCTGATGCCACCCAGCGTCTAGGCGGCTCCTTATGTCAGGCCCGTGACACTCAGAGCAGCTCCCCTCATCTCATCACCCCCATTCCACCCACCCCACCCAGGAGGGCTGCTCTGGGGACAGACCCAGGCCTGAACCCTCTCTCTCTTGAACCCTTCTCTCCCTGGTCCCTGCCATCCCCAGGGCTACTCCGAAGGAATCAGAATATCTCTCGAAGTGGCTGGTCTAAATCTCACAACCTCCAGAGACCCCACCTCCATAACCTAGGCTCACTTTGTGGCTACTGATGTGAGGCAGGGCTGTAACCAATGGCCCAGGAGTCCCAGCCCCTCTGAGCTGGGCACTCTGTTTTCTCATGTCACCCTCATGCCCCCTCCCCATCCAGCCACAGAGGACCCTGAGCTGCATTCAGGAGCTGGGAAGGAGGTGGAGGCCTCTTATGTGAACGAACTCTGTCTGGCAGGCGGACAAGTCCCAACAGGTGGATCCGGGCTGCAGCGTGCAGACAGTGAGTCACCCAGGTCCCTGTTGCTTACTGGACAGAGCCAGAATAATGACAATAATCATAGAGGGCCTGGGTGCTGTTATTAACGCCCACCTTTCCTCCCAGAATGGTATCTCCTCCATCCATCTGACAACCCTCAGGGGCAGGGAGGAGCTGAAGGCAGAGATTTTTGTGGCCCTGTCTTAAATACAGGGGAAACTGAGGCCAAAATTATTTTCCACTGAAGTGGGCAATCCTGAGAAAAAGACTGTTCCGCCTCCAAATATCATCCTTATGTCAAGAGAGTCACACGGACCCACAATTAGTGGTCCTCACTGGCAAAGATCTAGGCTCAGAAGTGGAAAGAACCCATATATATTTTTTAGTTCTCACAGCCTATCCTCTAATCCTTACTTATAATAGCCCTAGGGGCTAGGGATAAATAGCCCTAGGGGGCAGGGATAAATAAACATGAATGGAACTGATGTTGTTTTTTCTCAGGGACTCAAAATGGACCTAGAAAGAGTCCATACAAAGACCACTGAATCTGGATTCAGGGCGGTGGCTCTGCCTCTAAGACCCTATATGACTTTAGAGAAGTCATTTCAGCCTCTTTAGACCTCAGTTTCCTCATCTAGAGTGAGGGATACAACTAGATGTCCTATAATTGGGTCTCTTTCAGACAAAGAACCTGAAGTTCAGAGAGGTTAAGTAATTTTCTCATGGGCACACAGCAAAGAGTGGCAGAGCCAGAATTTGAACCTGGTTAGTTTGTGCCTTCTCAGCCTCCTGTGTATCCACAGTCAAGAATCCCAAGATCTCCTAGGCTGGCTTCCTAGGCCTTTGGGCCTGGCCTTTTTTAAATTTCCATCCTCTCCTGGACTCACTCTATCTCAAGATTAGGGCTCTTTCCAGGGCTTTCTGGAGGCCAGCTTTCATTTTCATCTTTGAGCAGCCGTGGAAAAGTAAAGACTCCACACTTTAATTTCGGGGTCTTAGTAATTATCTAGTATTCACCACCCACTCAACTCTACTCACTAGTTATTATAATAACAACAATAATAATTTAGAGAAGCAATGATGATGATCATCGCATTCACTGATCCCCCACTGGAGGCTGGACATGATGGATATAGTCTTGTCATTTTTTATTTCAAAACAGTCCTGGACTTGGGAGTCAGGAATATTGAATTCCAGTCTTAGTTCAGGCAAAGATGCCACACATCACATGGCTGAGTGAGCCCCTAAATCCCTCCATGCCTTCATTTTCCCCTCAGTAAAAAGGGGGTAATAATCTCGCAAGATGATGTGCTTTAATCTTCTTGAGAGGAAGTCATAATCAGACAATTTTTTCTCTATGCATTACCACCGCATATCTATAATAATAAAAGCGTAATATGCTAATTAGACCAGACAGCCAACCGACCTTCCAGATGAAGCCAGGGCTGCGAGGGCCGAGCCCCTTACGCGAATTTCGTGCATTGGGCCTCTAGTTTTCTAATAAAAACGACCCAGCAGTCTATTGCCTTAATGATGCATCATCGTCATGCTCCTCTCCCTGTGTTCTCACTGCCCAGCCCTTGGGAAGGGTGCTGGGTCAGGGCTGGGGGCACGGGCTGATCTCTTGGTTGCAGTGGGAGTCTCCCTTCTCCAGCCCTCACCCAACAGCTGCCTCTGCCAAGGCCCTGGAGCTAGAAAAAGCAAGGCCATTGCTGAGCTCAATAAATGCTTTTATTAGTCCTTTTATTAATGACGGTGGTATTTGTCGAGAAGCTGGGACAATAGTTATTCCAGTAAGAGGATATTAAGCTCCCACTGACAGGTCCTGTATATCTAACATGCTCTGCCCTCCCTCCCCCCCCCCCCCCCCCCCGCCCAGCTGCTTTATTACAATGTACCATACCCCTGGCCTCCTAGCAACTCCAAGAAGAGAGTGGAGGGGTGGGGGAGGCAGGGATAAGCTGGTGTCATTAAACACACAGGTCTTTTCAGAGGTTACTGTAAGCCAATAGCAGGAAGCTTTTTCTTCCCCCCTGAGAGATTAGGAAGCCTGTGTGATTTCTGTGTCCTTTTATTTTTTATTTTTTTATTGTTTTGCCACCTCTGGGCTCTTGGCTATTTTACAGCCAGAGCTGCAGGTGATGAGTTGATAAAGGAGGAAGACATCCTTGAACCTTTTTGTTAACTTTGAGACCATTCCCATTCTTTATTTTCAGCCATTTTACATTATTTTTTAATTTATCGAACATTTATAATACTTACTATATGCTGGTCATGTTCTGGATGCTTTTCAAATGCTAATTTATTAAATCTTCACAACATCCCTATAAGGTAGATACTATTATTATTGCTGTTTCATAGATGAGAAAATTAAGGCCCAGAGAGGTCAAATGACTTGCCCAATGCCACACAGCTAATAAGTAACAGAGCCAGGTTTGAACCTAGGCAGTGGTCTCCAGAGTTTATGTTCTTTATCTGAAATTTTAATACTAAGCCTAGAAAGAACTAGGAAATATTTCCAAAATCCAGCAGCCTTATTGCTCTATCAAAGGGAATTAGATCTTTTCATGTAAGGGATACTATAATTAATTACAATAGCAGTCCCCAGAATCAGAGAATCTAGAATCCTTAAAGTCTATCTGATCTAATCCTGTGACGAACACAAGAATTCTCTCTGCAGCATCCCTCATAGGTGACCCTCTAGCTTGTGCCTGAATACCACTAGTGACAGGGAACTCATTACCTCACCTGGCAGACCATTCTATCTTTGCACAGGTCTCGCTATTAGAAAAGAAAGTTCTTACCCAGGCTGGATTGAAATTTAGCTCCCTGTAACTTATTCTCATGGACCTACTTTTGTTCTCTAGAGTTGGGGGTGGGGAGCTTTATCCTTTTTGTATAGGATAGTCCTTAAAGTACTTGAAAACAGCTTTCATGTCCCCTTAAACCTTTTTTTCCTCTTTGGGGTTAGACTGCCTTAGTTCTTTCATGATCCTCATTTGTTATAATGTTCAGATTCTCCGTGTTCCTGTTTCCACCTTCCGGTGCATGATCGTTTGTCAGTGTTCATCCTAGAGTGTTGTCAGAAGGAGACACGACACATCAGGTGTGAGCCAGCAGTGCTGAGAACAGGATCATCCCCGTCTTCACCTCCTTCTTTTGTGTTGTTTCCAACGAGGCAGGCTAAACTCGCCTTAGGGTTTTTGAGTCGAATTATACCCTTGACTCATATTGAGCTTGCAATCAATGTGTAGCTCTATTAGGTCCATCTCCCAAATTCTGAAATTATACAGCTGTGCTTTTTGTTTTTCTGAGCCCAAGGGTGGACTTGACATTTCCCACTAGTAAATTTCATCTTGTTAAATTCAGTTCCTTGTTCCAACCCTCTCAAGATTGACTTGGAACCTGACTCTTTTACCGTACTTAGTGATTCCCTAATTGATTTTGTGTCATCTGAAATTTTGATAAATATGCTATCCGTGTCCCCATTCAGGTTGTCATTAATTTCTTTTTCTTAAGCCAGATGGGAAATTTTCGGCGGTTGGGTTTACGGAGGAAGTTGAAAGAAAGCAGGAGTGACTGCAGAGGGACGTTGTCTGTTTGGATCAACAGGAATGACTAGTGCCCTGCACGTACTGGGGTTGTGAGTGGCTGGGTAACCAGGTAGAGACTCGGACGGCATCCCTTCTGCGTCAGAGCCTGTGACCCATGACGCGGCAGGAAGGTAAATATTGATCGCTTGGTTCAAACATCTGATAGTTTCCTATATACCCTCTGCTGATAAGTCCTGAGAGTGGGAATGGAGGATGTTATGAAATAGAAGCTCAGCCCATTGTGAGGACACAAACAGGACTCCCAGACCAGAAAGGGCCAGGTGATCTCTGTAAGCAGTAAGACCAGAAGCAATAAAGGAGACATTCTTGGAACAAAGACACACAGAAAAAGTTTTATTTAGCATGCTGCATGGAGTCTGAATACATTTTTCTCAGTTCAAATAGCCATTCCCTTCTGTCACACCTTAGAGGTCACACCTAAAAGCCAAAAGAATCAGACTGAGGCTGCATCATTGGGGTCCACAGCAGGGATCCCTGTTTATGCCAAAGGGTGTTGGAAATCAGTTAAATGCCCCAATCTTGCTACCACTGGCCCTTTAAACAATCCAGCCCACTCATGCCAAGCACCATAGGATTGTAGTTTTTCACTCTTTCTAATAGTCACCCAAATTATTCTCTTCCTTGTCCATTTTGACCCACTCTTTTTATTCTCTAGTTCCCACGACTTCTCCGCCACATGCCCCCTCCCCACTGCCACCAGGAGTCTGGTAATTCTTCGTGGCTAAGACCAGAGGATTTTCAAGACTATCATGAAGCAGAAATGGAACCAGGTTGGGAATTAAGGCCCAGAGAGGTCAAATGACTTGCCCAAAGTCACACAGCTAATAAGTAACAGAGCCAGGTTTGAACGCAGGCAGTTGTTTCCAGAGTTTGTGTCCAGGTAGGAAAAACCAGGAAGGTTGAATGGGGGGGAAGCCTGGGGCCAAGTGGAAGCCAACGTCTGGAGCAGAACACAGCAGCGCACAGTGAACTGGTGAGCAGGCAGGGTGTTTATGTGGCTGCTGTGGCTCAGGCAGAGGCGTGCTTCTCGGGGTTAGGGAAGGACATCCCCAGCTCTGTGACTCCCCGCTCCACACTCCAGCCTGACACCCAAGAATACTCCATCTTGTTCCCATAATGTATTGAGACCCTGTCTTAGTCTGTTGAGGCTGCTATAACAAAAATGCCATATACTGGGCAGCTTAAGCAACAAACATTTATTTCTCCCAGTTCAGGAGGCTGGAAAGTCCAGTTGATTCAGCGACTGGTGAGGTCCCCCTTCCTAGTTCATAGATGGACATCTTCTTACCGTGTTCTCACATGGCGGAAGGGGTGAGGGAGCTCTCTGGGGGTCTCTTTTAAAAGGGCACTAATCCCATTCATGGGAGCTTCACCCTCATGATAAATCACCTCCCAAAGACCCTACTTCCTGATACCATCATACTGGGGATTAGATTTCAACATATGAACTTGCGGGGGGGGGGGGTGGTGGGGAGCAGAGAGGGCACACACAAATATTCAGTCCATAACAATGTGCTTTGTTGCTTTGTCAGTTTGGGGAACTTGACGTGCACGGCTACTCTCTTGTGATAGGTACGTCACTTCCACTCGAAGGGCCTGTCACCTGCCTCAGCTCATTTCATCGGAGCCCCACTAGGTGGATCAACCCACCGGGCCTCCCTGCTTGGCTGGGGTGGGGGGTGCTGGACACGTACTTGGCATCAGGCACTGTGCCTGGTTAGAACTGAGCTCACACAGAAGGAGGCCATCCACACAAGGATGGAACCCACTTATCTGCACAGAGCCAACATTTCTATTAACTTAGTAAACGGAGAGCCTTGTTCAGTGAAGTCATTAGAAAGGAGATACAAGTAAGTGGGATCTTACTTTTTAGTCATATGCATTAAGAGAATACACAAACCCTCCAGTTTGCCTGGGTTCGTATTTCACTTTACAGTTTATCTTTTGGTCACATCAATCCAGTCTTTAGCAGATCATTGGCCTTATTTGGCAGATCATTGGTCTTATTTTTCATGAGTATTATTTTCTGTTATTAGCCAGATTCTTATTTGCCTGTGGTCTGCTGCTTTCAGGCCTAGCCTTGTGGGCCTGTGTTAATTTGCGGGGTTGAGTTATTTATGTTGTGTTACAATCTCGTCTATCAATTTCCTACGCATTTTCCCCTCAAGATGAGCACTAATTCAAAAAATGCATAAAATCCTAAACCCAGGGATGGGGAAAAAAAGGGTGAGGATGGGATGTGAGAACTGAAGGAGTATCTCTCTGTGTTCTGCCCCAGTGTCCCAAAGGTGGAAGAAAGCAGGCATTCCCTCTCACTGCTCACAGCTCTCAGCTGGAAAGAGAGGGAAATGGAAGGGAACACGGTAAAAACACCAACTCCACACCCAAATGAGTCAAATGAAGGTGCTTCTCAGAGTCTTGGTCTCTTCCTGCAACTTCAAGGTCTGAGCAGAAAACAGAACTGTCCAGCTGCCTGTGCTCGGATGGGAACTTCATAAATCTCCAGAAAGCCTCTGACCCCTCCTCTTTTCTCTTTGGCTCTGTTTCCTTCTTTGCTGAGGGTCCCTATTTGTCAATTCCCTTTGCTGAGGGAATTGCATCAGTTTTGAGTCAGACAAAACAAAAATAAGGGGACAGACCTCCTTGAAAAAGGAAAAAGTAGTGGTGAGATTTTTTTTTTAAAAAAAAAACCATCTCTGACTTATTAGAAGCACAAAGTATGTTAGAGGAGGATGGCCAGGATCTCAGATGCAGTTTGAACACTGGGGGTTGGGTAGGAAAGCAAGGGTTTTGATTCAACCTCATGGTTCTCCCTCTCCCCCTGCAGGTGAGAAGAGACACACGAAGAGACAGAGTTTAGCAGCATAGGGACATGCAGGTACAAATGTGTATGTGCGGAAGTGCCCATGTATGCCTGGACAGAAGAGGCAAACAGAGAAAGGAGTCCTGGATAAAAAAAAAGAAAGGTGATTGAAATGATAGTAGAAACCATTGTGTTATATGCATCCATTCAATATACTAGTATATGTATTGACTGCTGCTCTGGGCTGGGCACGTTCTAGGCTCTGAGGATACGGCAATAAATGAAACCAACCTCTGCCTTTAAGGAGCTTATGCTAGTGTAATACACGCCAGGCATTTAACCTACATTATCTCATTTATGAGGTGGTTTCTATTATCCCATTCTACAGATGCTAAAACTGAGGCACAAAGAAGCTGTAATAACTTGGCTGAGTCTCACAGTTGAGCCAAGATTTGAATTCAGGTCCATCTGACTCCAGAGCCCCTGCTGCTAACCCCTGGAACGTGACACTCCACCTCCACTAGCGAGTCCTGAAGTGAAGGCCACTGGCCCTGACTTAGTTATTCGAACTCCTTAGACAGACAAGTTTTCCTCCTCGAACCTCAGTCTATCCATCTGCAATAAAAGGGGGTGGATTGGTTGATCTCTGGAATTTCTCCCAGCTCTAGTGCTCTATTATTCTGGGAAAGAAAGTCTATGTTGGTATTTTCCCCCCTCCCAAGTGTTTCTTGGGAGCAGAGAAGCTCAGTAGATGTCTCCAAAGAGATGAACACCCGGAGCCATGTTTCCCACACTGGGTTCCAAGGATTTCTTTCCAGGGATTTGGAATTTTCTATGAGAATTTAATGTTTATGAAACAGATTCCTGGAGGGTCCTGAGCTCCAGAGAGAAGCAGCTCAGGGGTTGCCCTCTGGCCAGCAGAGGAGGGAAGGAGAGGGGGTGGGAAGGAATGGAGAGAAGAGGGTTTGCTGGGGGTTGTCCAGACCCGAGGCTCAGAGCCCAGGAAGGCAGGTGTGGTTCCGGCTGCACCTAGAACTCTGTGAGGATCTGGCCAGAATGTTTGAGGGGGGAGGGACCTGTTGCCAATTGGTAAAGTGTGTGACCAAGCAAGGTGAGCCGGGTCCCAGCTCTTCAACCTTAACCCTGACTCACCTCACCTGGCCGGTCAACCGCTCCTAATGGGAGCTTTGTCAACTGGAAAAGTGAGGTGGCAGCAGGAGCCCAGCTCGCCCGGTGGCTAAATGCAGCCCGGGCGCCCCTGATAAGCTTAGTCAACTTATTAAATTACACCGGAAAAATGGAGATGGAATATTAATTCCACACGCCTCTCCTCTCTGCCTGGGGAACCTGCCTTCCTGGGTTTCACTTTTCAAAGGCTGAAATAGATATGGAGATTTCACACTTAATTAAAGGAGAAGGGTGCTCACTTCAAGTCTTTTCAAAACCATTTGGGTTCTGAGCTTAGTGGAGCCAGTGGAGACCCAGTCACCATCTGGCATGAAAGGTGTTAACTCGGAGTCTCCCTTCAACTCTAGACATCAGATTCAGAAACAAAGAGAATTAATTTCGGAGGCCCCCTTAGCCGGCCCCTCCCCCTCCAGCCTGTAAGATGAGAGCCCATGTATTGACTTGGTAGGTATTAAAAAGTTAGGTCTGAGAGGTCACCTGCAATGCAGAACGCCAGGTGCCAGAGCTCACCCCTCAGGGCAGATTATCTTATCAGGCAGGCTGATAAAACTCAGGAAAGTCTGGCCATAAGGAACAAATATTTATAAGCTAACTCCTCTCAGTCCCGAACAGATTAGGCACAGAATGTAAGCAGGAGCACTGGGTGCATTAGCAATCAACCTTGGCCATTGGAGCCTGGTGTTTTATCAGAACCATCCCGGGCTCCTCCAGGCTCTTTAAGAAGGATTCATGTAGAATGCTGAACTGGTCAGGAGACACTTGGCCAGGTATTGCCTCCCACGACCCTGCCCACAGCCTGGTGAGGACAGAGCTATTATTACCCATTTCACTGTTGGGGAGACTGAGTGCAGAGAGGTTAAGTGCCCTTTTACACAGCTAGCAAGTGGCACGTGAACTCAAGTCTCCTGATTCCAGAACCTGTGTGCTTTCCACACACCAGCATGGCCTTGATTGGTTCTGCTCGCTCAGCTATCCTTTCAATTAGCAGTTCCCCACGAGGCCCCCCTGCTTTGCCCTCAGTTCCCCAGTCACAGGCCCTATTCCCTTGGCAGATGAGGTCAACCAGCAACAGGAAGAGGTAAAGGAGACAGTGACCTCACGGTGATGGCTGAGGGATGCTCTAAGATAGCCCTTACCCCAAAATACACCCCTGAGGTCACTACTGGGGCTTGGAATTAATTGTGTTGGGTCCCCAATTCTTTTCTGCTAATTCATTCTTCCTGGGAGAGGTTATTAATAGATTAAATGGAAAAGCATTAGAATGAGAAGCTCTTGGTGTCAGAGGAGGGCTCACTGATTTCCCCTTGTGCTGATGTGGGGAGGGCTGGGTAGAAACTGGAGAAAGCCCCTCCCCCTGGGGGCCTGGGTTTCTCCTCTGCTGAAGGTGCAGTTGAACTAGATGGTCTTTGACCTTTCAGGCCAAATCTCCTGGGATGAGGAGCCCCTTAAGCCTTCCTCTTTCAATCCTCAGCCACGAGAGTAGGAATGTTCTGGAGGAAGCAACTTCTAAGCTCAGAGGAAAGTGGTGAGTAGCTGGGGTCAGGAGGCAGCTGGTGCAGAGGCCTGGAGGTGAACGTGTAGCCCGAAGCTTAGGTTACAAAAGGCTGGGAGATGAGGCTCCAGAGATAAGCAGGTGCCAGATCACAAAAAGCCTGTAAAACCAAGTCTTGGCTTTATCCTAAGAGCAACTAGGAGTCAGAAAGGATTTAAAGCAAAGCAAATAAGTGGCATAACAATATTTGTGTTTTAGAACGTTCCCTCTGGTGCAAAGGTGGAGAGAAAAATGAAGGGATAGGGACAAGAGAAGGTGATGGGAGGAGGAAGGGCAGTGGAAGAAAGACTCCAAGTGGATTTATTTCTGCTTCCCATTCCCCTTCCTCTGACCTAGGCTGGCCTGGTTATGATAGCTGTATTTGCAAAAGTAATAATAATAAAGGCTGCCACTTATACTAGTAGATGCTGCCTCTGGGCCAGGCGCTGTGTGGAGTGTTGTGCATGCTTTGTCTCCTTTATGCCTCCTAATAACCCTATGAGGTAGGAACTATTACCACCCATATTTGATAGATGAGAAAACTAGGCTCAGAGAGGGCAGGTGTCTTATCTTAGGCCACACAGCTGGTCAGTGGTAGCACCTGGACACAGGCAGAGGTGTGGCTCATTCCAAAACTCCTGCTATTAAGCATGGGGTGCCCAGCCTCCTGAGAGGTCCATGTGCACTCTCCAGTGTGAGACGGAGCCCTACCGGCCAGCTTCCTGCAGCAGAGGAAGATGAGAGTTGGTACACATTGATTTAAACAAATTGCAGGTTGTGTCTGGAGAGGGTGTGAGGTCTTTGGGAGGTTTGGGCTCCATGGCTGGTTCACCTTTGCCTGTAAGAGGGGAAATGGGGCAGGCTCTGGTACTAGTGACCTGCTCTCCACCTCCCACCCCACATGAAAGGGCTTCTCAGAAGCTTTGGGCTTCAGGAACCATTTCCCAGTCCAGAGGGGAGCCAAGAGGCTGGAGAACACGGGGAGAATGGCCACTAGGCTCTCACATGCTGCCTTTTTCTAACAGGGGAGCAGGGTCCCAGGGCAGGGCCAGGGAGGGCTGGAGGGAACCCCAGGGTGGTTAGAGCAAGGGCAGTGCTCCCAAAGGGGAGCAGAAGGGCAGATTGTCATCTCTGCTCCCTCAAAGTCACTAGACCCTCAAAGGGAGCAGTGAAATTCACCTACTGGTAAGGAGTGATAACGAGCACGAGGTTACTTTGCTGGCAGCTGAACGTGCAGGCTTCTGATCTGGACCCTACCATAGAGAGCTGGGTCACCTGGGAGAAGTCCCTTCCTACTTCCTGTACCTCAGTTTCCACTGGGTGAGGTAAGCCCGAAATCCCCCCTTTCCCAGCACTGGAGTGTAGTCTCCAGGGCCTGAAAGAGACTGAGGTCCAGGCTGGCTGGTTCACAGCCCTTTCCAGCCACCAGGGCCACTCTGGAACCAGCCTGCACAGTAGACTGCCCCTTGGGCCGCCTCCAGCCTGCGGTGGAACAGCCAGGCCAGCACCAAGCTCCTGCACCTCTCCACCTCCACCCCAGAAGGACACCAGCCACCTGGGTCTGCTCTGTCAGTTGGAAGAGAGGGCCGGCTTACACCTGCAGCAGGGAACACTGATTAACTTATTTTACATTACCTGGCTCTAGGGCCTCCAGCTTGACATGCAGATTTATGTAAAAGAGACCTGACATGCAAATGAGCCCGGCCTACCACTTGTTTTAGTAACGGGGAGTGTTGCATCGCTGGTTCCTCCAGCCCAGCTGCTCTTCCCACGGCCCACTGCTTCTCACCGGCTGAGTGGGTGCCTCGCCCGCCCTGCCTCTGCTCTGCACAGAGGGAGCACAGGCCGGGTGAGAAGTCAACCAGACTGTGAGGTCAGAGGGTAGGACGAGGCTAGAAACAATGCTTCCCCAAATAGTTTCTGGCCGAGTTACTTATGAGAAACAGACAATGGAGAGATAGACAAACACACACAATGAGAGAGAGAGAGAGAGAGAGAGAGAGAGAGAGAGAGAGAGAGAGAAAAGAAGAGGGAAGAGAGATGGATTCAAGGTGGTCAGGAGACAGGGCAGCACATAAAACAAGCACAAAAAGGGACAGACAAATAGGCAAAGGGTAGACAGAGACAGCACAGAGTTATAAAGGGTGAAAAGCAAAGAGAAGCAGAGATAAGACAGAGACGGGGGACACAGGAGGGTGATGCTGATGGAGGGGGCGGAGACCAAGAAAGGAACAGATTTCAGAGCTGCTGTGGAGGAAGAAGTGAAGATATAGCAACAGCCTGGCTGTGGGGAGGAAAAGTGAGGGAGGAGCTGGCGACAATGACAGCTTGATGTTGGGGAGTTGAGAAAAGGCGTGACAGGCGGAAGTGACTGGAGAGACCTGTGAGGAGAGACACAGGCAGGCAGCATCGCCACCACCTCACAAACCCTTGATTGTATCCGTCTATCTCTACACACATGCGTATCTCTAGACACACCCATACATAAACCATTCAGGCACACACTGGGTAGAAGAAAGTGTTCTAGAACCATCAGGCTCTAGCAAGTGCAGCTGTCCTGGGAGAGAGAGGGTCATCTCTTCCTCAGTGGGCCCAGAGGGAAGTTCACTGCCCACCTCTCGGCTGGCCCGGGCCCCTTTCACAGCCAACATCTCTGGTGCCAGGATGCTCTCCCACACCTGCCTGAGCCAGTCTCCCCAGTCTCTGTCCTTTGAATGCGCCCAGTTTGAACATGAAAGCAAGCAAGCAGACAAATCAAAAAAGAAAGGAAACCCCCTCTTGTTCCCACAGCCTCTTTTGTAGGGAAATTGACTTTTGGAAGGAGGGAGCTGAGTGCAGGCCCTGAGTGGGTGGTCTTGGAGTGCAGGGGGAGAAGGCTGGGAAAGCTTCCTGTGGCTTTTAGATAATCTCCTCTTCCCCTACACAAGAACTCCAGGGAGGGGACGGACAGGAGGGGGCATTTTTAAAGACCTAATGTGGCAGCATTGAAGGTACCCTCAGAGAACTAACAGCCCGACCTCATTGTTTCCCGGGAGAGGGAACTGTGACCCAGAAAGGTCCAATAGCTTGGTCTGTGCGAGTTCGGCTAAGGGGTGGTTCACCAAGCAACTATCATTTCTTCCAAATCGCCCCCTTGGCATTGACGACTTTTCCCCTCTTTGCCTGTGGTTCCTCTGACTTGCCCACATCAGTGCTGGACACACTCAGAGCCCCCTTAAAGAGCAGATGCTATTTTAACTCTGAGACAGATGAACTTCGCACATAATTTGAAAGTTATGAGCACAGACCCTTCTGTGCAGTTTTCACTGATGCCCCAGGAATAGCTCGGGCTCAGCTTGCGTCGCCTTTACCATCTCCCCAGCTAGTACCGGCCCGTGCCCCAGCAGATAAAGCTGACAAAGAACTCAGCCCAGGGAAGGTGTGTCATGTGAGCCATAGCATTTCACCTGGCAGAGACCTGCTTTCCGATGGGGATTCCAGGAATCCAGGTCATCTCTGGGAGAGCCTCACTCCTCCTACAACACATATCTAGACCTGACGGTCACCTCCTCAGACCCACATTACTGCCTGACCTTGACCTAGTCTATTTGTTTCAGTCAGAGGTCATCCGGCTCCACTCAGGCCTAGTCCTTGAGACAGCGTCAAGTGTCACCTTCCTGTTAATCTCTAGCCCTGTGGTTTTTAACCTCTTGGGGTGAGGGATCCTTTTGAGAACATGATTAAGACCATAGAGGTTCTCCCTACAATAATGCCTATAGCCACAAGGTTTTACATATAATGTCTGGAGATTCGTGGACTCTCTGAAGCCCTCAGAACAAGACAGACCACAGAGTCCTCTGGCATTTTCAGGCCTTAGGAAACCAGTGTCCATGTGTCGAGGCCCCAGGACCCCACCCATTTCAGAAGCAAACTGTAGTCCTGACAAGGTGGCATTCCAGGACACTTCCCACAGAATATCTTCTTTCCTATTTCTGTCTCAGATATTCCTTTCCGGGCAACTATTTATTCCATGTTGAAAGTCTGATCTAAGCTACCACTTATCCCCCTAACTACACATTAAGGCAAGCTCAAATGTCACGTAACTCATTTCTACTTTCCCTTACATTCCCTCTCTCTCCCTCTTCAAAAGCACCTAACCACTCAGTCTGTGACCTTGACCTGTTTTGCTCTATTTCAAGCCAGGGCTCAGCGTAGCACCAGAACTTGAGGTGGTTCCAGAGACCAGCAGAGTAGATGACACACTCTCAGAGAGTTGAAAGGAAGTCTTGCCTCCTCATCAGCCAGGGGAGACCATGGATAGCCACATTCTCAGGAAAAAAAGGGTCTCTGAGGACCAGTGTATGGGACGAGCAGAGAAGCCAGAGAAGGGGGAGGGGGGAGGGGAGGAACTAGAGCGAAGATTCTCTCTGCAGATTCCAGACCCTGAGCACTACCCTGCCCCCACCCCACCTCTCCTTTCCCAAGAGCTGGTGATAGAAGAGGCTATGAACCCTAGGCCTGGGGACACTGAGAGGCCTCTGTGTGAAGGGATGATGATGGGAAGGCTGGAATCTCTGGGGGGGCGGGGGGAGGAGGCAGGGCAGGGTAGGGGCATGGGAAGTTCCATGTGGAAGGCCAGGACTCAGGGTGGGCTGGGGCTCAGAAGAGTGAGAGCAGGCCCCTCACCAGAGAGGGGTCTAAGCCAGTCCATGGGGTGGCCCAGGCATCTAAAATGCCTTTAGATGGAGAAAGCTGCTTCATCTACCCCTGGAAATCAGGAAGTTGGGACCCACACAGCTGATTATGGGGCCAGAGGAGCAATTTCAGAGGAAAGATTAAAAGAATTAAAGTTGGCTCAAGAGGGAGCAGATGAGAGGAAGCTAGATGTGGGGGGCGGAGTGAGGGGGGGGGAGGAAGGCAGGGGTGTCTGCAAATCCCCTGCACCCTGTTCCCTGCTAGGAGGGCATCTGGGGGTGGAGGTAGGAGCCTTGCTGAGGTGGAGTTGTGGGTGAGGGTCAGGCCTGTTATCTAAGGGGGATTCTGAGGGGGTGAGGGTCAAAGGTAGAATACCAAGGTCTGAAGATCATTAGAGCTCTAAGAAGGGACAGCAAGAGGCCGGGAATAGAGCCTAAGCCCAGATTTTTATTCCAGGCAGGGCCGTTATAAGGGTGGCTCTGCAGGAGAGGGGGATTGGTCCTCTCAACTATCCCTCCCCTCCAGGCATAGAAACTAGTCTGAAATCTTCTGGCTAAGCAAAGAAGACAAAAGAGTGTATGGTGGGTGGGTTATTGCTAGTAGAATGTACCATCGAGGCCATCCTGGGGCAGAGGGGCAGGGACAGATGCTATGGTCCCAGGGGGCCCCAGGTTGAAGGACAAGGACAGTCCTGCCTTCAAATGGCATTGTCCTGCTTCAGGTCTAGACAGGAGAGTCAAGGCCAGAGGACAGCTGGGGCTCAGGAGAGACGCTGGTGATTCCTCTGCTCTGCTGTCTGCTCTAGTCACACACACACACACACACACACACACACACACACACACGCACACGCACACATGCACACATGCGCGCGCGCACACACACATGTACCACTCAGACATGCTTGTTCTCATATTCTCTCTTTCTCTTTCACACACACACACACACACACACACACACACACACACACTTAAACATGCATTTAAATAACTTGCAGACGTATATTAGCAAAAACATTCCATCTGGGCTGGGATTTCTCTCATTGCTTTGAATTCCCCTGGGTTTGAACTTGAAAAAAAAAAATAGGAAGAGGCAAAGATTTGACTAATGTTGGGTTAAGGTTTTTTCTTACCCCTTTCTTTCTTGGTTACTGACTGCCAAGAATTTATGTTTGTAAAAGGAAAAGAATTAACTGTGTTGATTAAGAGGCAAACTCCCTGGAAGTGTTCTCTCTTAACCCTTTGGTACCCTCTCAGTGAGAGATACCAGGGTTCGCCTGAGGCCCAGAACCTTCCAAAGGGGCTGATCCTCCTCAAAGGGAACTTACGGAACTTGCCCTTCTGGTGTGTGAGTGCGTGTCTGTGAGCAGATGCGTGGGTAAGTGGCGTGGGAGTCTGGTGTGAGCGTGGGTACTGTGGGAGGAGTGTGTGCACCTGTGTGAGTGTGCTCATGTGGGAGTGAGCTGGGTGACTGTGCACGCATGTCTCTCAGCAGACCTGGTGTGTTCTGGGAGAGTTTGCAGCCTGCTGGCTGCATGGCAAACTCCAGCAAGGTGAGGGGACCTTCATCTTGACCAAACTAGTGGAGACTGATTTGGCAGGAGCGTGGCCTGAGCTGGGAGGCAGAGGGGCTGGGGTTCGGAAGGCTTCTGCTGAGAAGCAGGTTCCTTCCTGGTATCTAGCGGCTGTTACCATGGACCAGTGGTCGGCAAACTGTGGCTCGCGAGCCACATGCGGCTCTTTGGCCCCTTGAGTGTGGCTCTTACACAAAATACCACGTGCGGGTGCACACATACAGTGCAATTGAAACTTCGTGGCCCATGTGCAGAAGTTGGTTTTCGGCTCTCAAAAGAAATTTCAACCGTTGTACTGTTGATATTTGGCTCTGTTGACTAATGAGTTTGCTGACCACTGCCATAGACCAACCCCAACTGGAGGCTAACCCTGGCTACCGGTCAGGGGAGTGGAATGGGGAGTGGGGGGAATGTTGTCCTCCTTTCAGAAATAGATCCGAAGCCCACTCTGGAAAAGGCCAGTGCAGATGTGGGCTTGTAGGGTGCCAAGCACTGTGTCGAGGTCTATATTAACACATTTAATTCTTTAAAAAAATTTATGTTTCAATTACAGGTTACATTCAATATTATTTTGTATTAGTGTCAGGTGTACAGCATAGTCATTAGACAATCATATACTTTACGAAGTGGTCCCCCCAATATTTTAAGTACCCACCTGGCACTGTACATAGTTATTACAATATTATTGACTATGTTCTTTATGCTGTCCTTTACATCCCCAGGACTATTTTGTGACTAACAACTTGTAGTTCATAATCCCCTTACCTTTTCTCATCCACTTCTGGGTATATATGCAAAGAAACCCAAAACACTAATTTGAAAGAATATATGCACCCTATGTTGACTGCAGCATTATTTACAATAGCCAAGATATGGAAACAGCCCAAGTACCCATCAATAGATGACTGGATAAAACAGTTGTGGTACATATGTACAAGGAACATTATTTGAGCATAAAACAGAATGAAATCTTATCATTTGTGACAGTGTGGTTGGAGGTATTATGCTAAGAGAAATAAGTCAGACAGAGAAAGACAAATGCATGTAGAATCTAAAGGGCTGGATGAAAAACACATTTAATTCTTCCAACAAGGATGTGCAGTGGAACTCTACAATTATCCCCAAGTACTGATGGGGAAGTGGAGACCCAGAAAGTTTAGGTAGCTGCCAAGGTCACAGGGTTGATTAATGGCCTTGAGCCCAGACTTTGCTTTCAGTCCATGTGCATACCAAGGAGGAGTGTGGCTATGGAGGGCCCTTAACATGGAGGAGTCAACGTAAGCCAGACTGGCAGGCTGAGTCTGGGAGTGTGAACCGGGCCTGGCTGGAGGGCCAGGAGGGGTCAAATTAAAGAAATGGCTTAAACCCAGGCTGGTGAGTTAGGAAGTCATTTGAGGCTGGGGAACACTTATAAGTGGGATGCAGAGACAGAGTCTCTGATGGTCTAAACCAGTGGTCGGCAAACTCATTAGTCAACAGAGCCAAATATCAACAGTACAACGATTGAAATTTCTTTTGAGAGCCAAATTTTTTAAACTTAAACTTCTTCTAATGCCACTTCTTCAAAATAGACTCGCCCAGGCCGTGGTATTTTGTGGTAGAGCCACACTCAAGGGGCCAAAGAGCCGCATGTGGCTCGCGAGCCGCAGTTTGCCGACCACGGGTCTAAACCTTCTTAGTGCATGTGGAGAATCTGTCTTTGCTTCAGGGACTTTGGGGTTCATCAAGCCTGTACCAGCCCCATGAGGGGAGCCCCAAAAGCTTCTTCCCTGGTGAACTCTAACCTTCTTCCTCTACCCCCCTTACCCTTCCTATGAGCAGGGGATCCAAGCCAGACTGCAAGTGGCAAGCAGGCCCTGCCCCTGGTTTTGCACTTGCTCCTGTGGATGCCTGCTGCCTGGGGGACTGGGCATATCACTGCCTCTATGGTCTCCTCCTGTCTCCATTCAGGGCAGGCCCCCCTGGGAAGGAGACTTTCAGCCTCTTAGTAGCTCAGCTCTGACTTTTCCCTTATTAATGGGAGACTGCCACCTCCCAGCCATGCTCCTTTGTGGTCTGGGTGAGTGGGCCCATGCCTCTGTCCAGACAGTCCAGGGACACTTTGGAAGGGTGCCACAGCCAAGCTGTGGGCTGATGGTAGAGGGTGACTCCCCTACACTATTCTAATCTCATAGTTTTAATGTTTTCTTTTGTGTGGTTTTTTTTTTAGAGGGATGCTTTGTATCAGAACACCATGTTCAAGAAACACTATCTACCCAGCTTTGGAACTTTGAGTCTAGAGGGAACTGGCCTCCTGGGGTCCCCCTACAACTTTTCTCATAGTTACTTCAGAGCAGCTGCCAGCCATCATCTCCTCACCTCTACCCTGGGCAGGAAATCATCTAGAAACATCCCCTTGAAACATCCCTTCAATCTGCCTCTTATCTTGATACAACATCTTATATTGTTGTATATAAGGTCACCAAGCATTCTTGCCTCCTCAGCCCCTGGGATTCTCCTCACATCAGCCCTGTAAGGCAGGCAGCTCAGAGATTATTAGACCCATTTTACAGATGAGGAAAATTAAGTCACATGGTTGGTGAGTCACATTAGCTGCACTGTTAGATAGATTTCTTTTTTTTTAAATATATTTTATTGATTTTTTACAGAGAGGAAGGGGGAAGGATAGAGAGCTAGAAACATCGATGAGAGAGAAACATCGACCAGCTGCCTCCTGCACACCCCCTACCGGGGATGTGCCTGCAACCAATGTACATGCCCTTGACCGGAATCGAACCTGGGACCTTTCAGTCCGCAGACCGACGCTCTATCCACTGAGCCAAACCGGTTTCAGCTGTTATTTAGATTTCTAGGCATTGGGACCAGAAGGTAGCCCAGGAGTGAGGTGGTGTTTATGGAGTGGGGAGAGGGGAGAGGGGATCTGGGTCCATGCAGCCAAAGAGATGGAAGAATTAGAGGGATGGGTGATCACAGTTTCTCTGTGCCCAGAAAGTCCCACCTGAGTCACCTGCCTTTCCCTGACCTAGACACCAGCAATGTCCCCACTGAGCAGGAGTGAATCACTCCCTGGTGTCACGGTGCTCTCAGGCAGGCCTTCCTCCCAGCTTTCGTAGGATCTGACTCAAGGTCTGTTTCAGGTAGGCCCACATCTAAACAAGAGGAGGCATTTGAGAATTATTCAAGAAAAAAGAGCCCCATGAACAGTGTTTGGGCTCTTCAGAGAAAAGAGATAGACCAGGTTACAGGGGTGGTGGCAATAGTAATACCCAATTAACCCAATTACATAACAACATTGACAATTACATCGTGCATTTATTTAGTGCCCACTTCCAAAGAGCTTTAAGCACCTTCAGGTTTATGATGCTATTTGACCTCATAAAAGTCCCACAAATGGGTGATGATAGTTATTACTACCATTTTATAGATGAGGAAACTGAGGCCCAGAAAGGTGTTAAGTGATTTGCTCAGGGCTTTACAGTAAGGGAGTGGGTAAGTAGGGCTGGTTATGTCCTGTTTCTGTAAGTTTCTCTGGGTGTTTCATGCAGGGGATTCTCTTTTGGGGCCTACATTCCTATGGGCCAAGGTGTGGCCAGAGGAGGTGACTGGCAGCAGGCTCAGAGATTTTCCTGCACAAGGTCACTCAGAAACAATGAGTCAAGCACCCTTATATTGAGGTCAGTTTCCTCTTTCACTTCCCCAAACATTTGTGGGGAGTGAGCTCACTTGTTGCCTATTCTCAGATCAGGAGCTGAGGGTATTTGCACAGTTTCCCCTGAAGGTTGTAGTAGTAGTGGTGATCTGAAAAAGAGGTCAGTGCTTCTATCCTGGGATTCCTGCCCTTCTGACCCACTCATCCCCCAGCCAAGGGTGGGTCCTCTCTATCCCTGCCTGTTACCACAACATCTGCAATGGTTTCCTGACCCGTGGTACCATTTCCATTCAATCCTCTCCATGACTGATCTTCCTAAAGCTCTCCCCTGTCACAAATCAGTGGATTCCCATGACGTCCAGCCTCAGCTTGGCATTCAAGGCCCCACCCAATCAGGTCCCAAACTCTCTTTCCAGCCTTGGCTCCTCTCCGTCATCCTCCTCTACAAAACCCTGTCTTCAGCCAAGACTGTAGAACTTGACTAGACATGCTTTGTGTTTTCCCAACTGCACAGTTGACTGTCATACCATTCCCCTGGCTGGGAAGCCGCTCCCACCCTCTTTGCCTGCCGGATTTCTAGCCATCCTTCAAAACCTATGACAAACGCGGCCTCCTTGATTCCACCACCAGGAAGTGATCTCTCCCTCCTGCGATATCTCAGCTGGTTCATAGGTCCCTAAGCAAGCACTTCTCTGGTTGTATGTTGTAGTGATCGTGTACAGCTTTAGACATCTGCAAAGCTACAAAGATTGCAGAATTCTGCAATACCGTGTGTGTGTGTGTGTGTGTGTGTGTGTGTGTGTGTGTGTGTGTGTTGTTGAGATGAACATGGCTATGTAAATACCTAAACACAAAGAAGGAGTTGAACATCTACTGGGTTTAGAATGTGTCAATCACTTTTGCTCTGCCAATGACCACAGAGCCAGCTATCTCCCTCAGAGGACAGAGAACACTCACTACCAAGTTTGTAAGCACAGTTGCAGGAAGAGGGACTAACTAGGGAGAGGGAGGTTGTAAAGGAATGTGTTGCTCATTGACTCTAGTCCAGGCACTATGTCAGAGAGAGGAAATTTCATGTGAACGATGAGCTCACTTAGCCCTCACCATAGCTCTGACAGGTAGGGATCATTGACCCACTGTGCTGAGGGTCAGGTTCCTCAGGAAACAGACTCTAAGAGGAAGACCCATGAGCACAAGGTTAACTGGGGAATGTTCACGGAACAACCACTGTAATAGTCATGGAAGCAGGATGGGCAGAGGGAGATGTTGTGCTGTGGTGGGGTTGCCATGAGGCCTTGGCTGTTCCCATGGGGCATGCTGAAGCTTGGGTGGCCCTTCAAAGGTGTCCCCCCAACCAGGCAAGGGGCTGAATCACTGAACCCCCCTGGGAAGGGGCATAACTTAAGCAAGACAGCTCCCTTCAGCCGAGGGCAGTACCCAATACACATAGGACTTGGGACCTGAGAAGTGTTGCCCAACACACAGTTGGAAGGCTTCAGGGTTGGCCTCGGGCCTGCCTCTGTCCTGAGACACTGTGTGGCTTTCAGTTCATTTCAGAAGTCAGCCTGGCCACCCTGTGCCCCAGAGGCATCTTCAGGAAGAGCACACCCAGAAAGTCCCCCATGGAAATCACCCCATGAAAAGAATGGTCTCCCCTTTCCTGAAAGATCTCTGTCTATTTGGTGTCAAATTATAGCAGTGGGAAGGCAGGTATTGCTGATCTAGTTACTGATGTTTTTCTGTTGCTATCTGGTTCTTACTCACACTTTGGAAACTTTGATGGTGGAATCCAAGTGTGACATTCAAAATATTGAACAACCAGAAAACACTCAGGAGTTGGAGTGGGTGCTGGCATTCTGCATCAGGCTGAACGTGGATTGGAGCTGGTGGGCTCTGGAGGACAAGGCTGCATTCTCCCAGGGCCATGCGCTGGGGAAGGACCCGGAAGGGCTTTCTTCAGGAAACAAGGCTGCGAGAGGCAGGATTCCTGCCTAAACTGGGCATTTGGTTCAGCATCCGAGGTGGAGGTAGTAGTAATGTATGCAGTAAGCTTCTCTGTTTTACAAGGACTGTGTCTTACTCAGCTCCGTGTTCTTCCATACCTTGCACAGTAAAATTCGTTACATAAAATATGTGTGACTCTGGGCAAGGCATCACCCTGACCTGTGCCTCAGTGTCTTCATTTAAAAGAGGAAAGATTTCCAAACCCCGTTTCTCCTTGAAATGGGAGAATCTGGTGAAAACACCTTAGGAGAAGGAGGTGAGGGGGCTGGGCCCAGGGCCTCCTACACCACTTTAACCAAAGCAACTCCCCTTGTATTTGTTTATGCTTCCATTTGGTTTCACTTAAACCAGCATTCCTCAGCTAAAAACAAAGCCTGGGAACCACCAGGCTGCATATGATATATGAGGTCCCTTACACACAGCTCTCACATGCATGCATATGAGTGAGCAAATGAACAAATGTACGAATGACTGACTCACTGACTGACTGAATGAATGAATCTTTGGACATCGAGCTAACATAGGCCAGTCCCTGGTCACACCCATTCTTGGAGCAGATGGCCAGCTGTCCTGGTTTAGTTTGGAAACTTACATGTGGTTAGATCAGAACTCTCCCAAAGCCCTACCCATTGCAGAATTCTGTCTGTCTCCACCACAGCCACCGACACGAGGCCTCCTCTCTCCAGGCACCTCAGATGCCGACAGTCTGAACTGCACTTGTCTTCTTCGACTCTCCCAATACATTGACTCAGCTGAAAGAGATACTGACAACAGCAGCACGAGTCACTGGCAGGTTTGGCAAAAGAATCATTGGGTTTTCTCGGTGTGTGTCTCGGGGTGTGGCACCAGGTCTGGCTTGCTTCTGCTCTCTTCCATCGCAGGGAAAGGGCTCCCAGTTTTGGCCCTGCCCTCCCTCCCACCATCCCTCTTTGCCTGCCTCTCTTCCTTCCTTCTTCTCAGGGAGTAGTTCTCAATGCTGACTGCACACGGGAATCACCCAGGGAGACTGAAAAATTACCGATGCCCAGAGATTCTAATTTCTTGGTTTGGGGTGTGGCCTTGGCAATAGGATTTGAAACGCTCCCCAGGTAATTCTGATATGCAGCCAAGGTCTGAGGACATAGAATAGGGATTCCAATTTCAGCCTAAACCGTTTCTAGCCATGGGATTCAGATGTGTCTGCTGGATCTGGGGAAGTGTGAGGCATGGGCATCTATTGGCAGTCGGAGGAAGGCAAGGGAAGAAGTGGAGGGAAGAGCATTGCACCCCTGTCCACTACCCCATCGTCTGAGTCCTGGTGGCAAAGAGGTCAAAGGGACTATTTTCATAAGGGATCCTATGAGACTCAGAGAGGTCAGTACTGTTTGGTGTCCAGGTGATAGGATGTGACAGAGTGGGGGGGGGGGGGGCACAGGACACCAGGTGGGCAGTGGGGCCCTTTTGGCGAGCTTCAAGACAACACCTTGGGCATGGTCAGCAACCTTCTTACAGGGCATGCCAGCATCAGAGAGCCAACAGGGAGGGGAGAGGGAAGCTTTGTTGAGACACAGCATCTACTCCCACTGGTAGTCTTGTTCATGAGCATAGGTGGGGCACTTCCAAGGAGCCCCCCAACTCACAGAGTGAGCCTATGGTAGCAGTGAAACCTGGTGGTTTCATTGATGGGAACCTACCTGGGTTTATGGGATGGTAAGGTCTGGGGACACTTGGGTCACGGATACAAACCACGATCATGAAACTGCCTGGGCGTGGTAGTGGCATGGCGAGGTAGGACAGGGCTTGGCCAGAGAGGCAGACATTTGCCAGCCTTCTCTGAAACTCACCCCGGTGGGCCAGTCCCCGTGACCAGAGTTCACTCCATGGGTGAGCTCACCATACGAGCAGGGTCCTCTCCACTCAGGGTGTTTCCGTGGCATGTTCTCAATGAGAACTATTTGCTTTGCTTCCTGTGCAAGCTCTTTCCCTCTCTCTTTCTTTTTCAATCACATTTTCTCTTAAACTAGAAAACCTTTTTAATTGTTAGCAGGAGCTGGGGTTCTGCTCCTTGCATGGACAATATCATTAAACACTAGAAAATAAACACACTGGAAAAGTTTAAGACATTTTCAAACCCTTTGCTTCCCAGAGGGCGTCTGGGGCCCTGGGCAGGACAAGGTTCTGCTGGCCTGGGTTTATACTGTGTTGATGACTTGACCCCTCCAGCTGTGAGAAGCCAAACTGACAGCAGGGTTGTTTTTACTAAACTTCCCAGGATTGCAAACTTGATTTGAGAGGCATTTGCGCTGATTTGCGCTGAGGTCTCCAGCGACTGCGCCGAGCTTCCTCCTTGAGCAGAGTGCATGATGGGAATGGGCCAGTGGCTCTCCTAGCTGACAGCTGCTGTAAACCATCGCTGTCCTCCAGAGTTATTCCACGGGCGGGGGAGGGGAGAGGAGGGGAGGCGTGGGAGGGGGCGGTGTGTGAGAACATTTCTTTCCATCTTGCTGAAATGTGAGTCTAATGAAATGATAATGAGGTTGTGGCCTTTAAGCTCCATTGAGCTTCTTGCGCATTGTAATTTTACCCAGAGTGAGGCTAGTTTTTGAAATGATTAAAACTATTGATTCCTAGGTCTGTGTGGCTTGAATCAGAATTCATGAGGGGCCCAGAGGTGAGGGATAAACGTGTCTCTCTCGTTCAGCCAGGAAACAGACCCCATCTTGTGTGTGTATGGGACCTGCCCACCTCCCTCTGCAGGAGACACAGGTCCAGCATCCAGAGAGCCACAGGAGGAAAGTCCAGCCCATTTTCCTGGGACCCCGTCCCTATGTCGGAGGACAGAAGCTTTCAGGGTTCAGTCTTGGTCCTATTTTCTTATAGGCGTTGTAAGTGAAATGTCTTCTCTGTGAAAAGAAACACACAGAAAAACTCCAGAAGAATCCTGGAGGAGAAACTCCAGCAGCAGTGGTGGCTGACAGCACGCCTGAACGTGGTCCCCTGAGCACCATCTTTCTTGGGATAGGAAGAGGGCTTTCTCCCTCTGAGTTTTGTTGTCACCAGTGTGCTGACTCCCACGAGCATAAAACGGCTCCTTCCAAGTTCTAGTTCAAGTCCCCTAGAGCTGAGACAGGTTGGCATCTTAAAAAAGTAACCTTGCCGAAACCGGTTTGGCTCAGTAGATAGAGCATCGGCCTGCAGACTCAAGGGTCCCAGGTTCGATTCCGGTCAGGGGCATGTACCTTGGTTTCGGGCACGTCCCCAGTGGCGGGTGTGCAGGAGGCAGCTGATCGATGTTTCTAACTCTCTGTCCCTCTCTCTTCCTCTCTGTAAAAAACCAATAAAATATATTTTAAAAAAGTAAATATATTTTTAAAATATATTTAAAAAAAAAAGTAACCTTATTTTGAAAGCAGTATGGAGGTTCCTCCAAAAGTTAAAAATAGAATTACCATATGATCCAGTAATTCCACTTCTGGGTATTTATCTGAAAGGTAAACAGTAATTCAAAAAGATATATGCACTTCAATGTTTATTGCAGCATCATTTACAACAGCCAAGATGTGGAAACAGCCTAATTGTCCATTAAAATCAGCGCAAATGCCTCTCAAATCAAGTTTGCAATCCTGGGAAGTTTAGTAAAAATGGATAAAGAAATCGTGGAATATTATTCAGCCATAAGAAGAAGGAAATCTTGCCATTTACAACAACGTGGCTGGACCTTGAGGGCATTATGCTAAGTGAAATAAGTCAGACAAAGACAAATACTGTATGATGTCACTTATATGTGAAATCTAAACACAAACAAAAACCAAAAACTGAACTGGGTGAAAGGGGTCAAAAGGCACAAACTTTCGGTTATAAAATAAATAAGTCATGGGATGTAATGTACATCATGGTGACTGTAGTTAATAATACTGTATTGTATGTTTGAAAGTTGCTAAGAGAGTAGATCTGAAGCAGACTGGGGGTAGTGTAACTGACTTAAGGAGACAGTTTGGATGCTATGCTCCACGTAGGGCAAAGCAGTCTGGCAAAAGTCCCCTTTTTACAGCCCCACTGGGCAGTAGTGGTCATAAGATGCACACAGCAATAACTATATTCAGACCAGGGCATCAGGTCTGCCTCTAAGGTCACACACACCACGATCATGTTGACATGTTGGAAATGATGTGACATATTTCCAGTTTTCCTGCTCGCCTTCCAGGCATCCCCATCCTGAAGCCCTCTCAATATCAGGCAAGTGGGGCACCTTCTTCTGATTTCCAAAGCACCGCGGGCATCTAGGGTCCCCCAATACACATTGTATTACTCCTCTCAGCTTTTTCCTTTGTGGGGTCCCCACTAGACCATGAGCTCCTTGAAGGCAGGGTTGCATTTTATTCCTTTTTGTATCCCATCAACCAGCACAATGTCTGGCCCATAACATACCTGGGCAGATGGTTACTGAGTGAGTGAATGAAGAATCCGTGATGGATGTCATTTGATTCTCAGAACGGCCTTGTGAGTCAAGCAGGGTAGAAACATGAGCTCTGATTTCCAAAAAAGAAAAAGAAAGAAAAGAAAAGAAAAGAAAAGAAAAAAAAGAAAAGAAAAGAAAAGAAAAGAAAAGAAAAGAAAAGAAAAGAAAAGAAAAGAAACGGAGCCTCCAGGAGTGTAGGAAACTTGTTTCAGGTCACCTGATCCTGGAGCTGACGCCAGGGCTGCGGGGCAGTCTCACAGGCCTGAGGGAGCTTGCGCTTTGCCGAGTCTCTTAAGGCCCCTGCACCGTTTCAGAGTCTCTCCAGAGGTGCTTCCTACACAGGTGGTTCCCAAGTGGTTCATATCAAGGTTCCCTTTTATTGTCTCCCCCTGCACCACCCCCAGCCCCTGGGCTTTGAAAGATTTGGCCTAGCAAATGAACTGCAATTATGTAGTAATAATGACTCGTTTTTATTAATAAAAGACATATGGGACAGGCCACTCAGAGCTTTCAGTTGAGAGAAAATGAGTTTCCCCACCAGGTGAATAGGAATCTACCCAGAGGCAGGCAGATCGTTGACAAACCACCTTCTCTGCTGGGGCTGGGATCACAGCCTGCACTTGACAGCCCTTTGCAGGGACCTCGGTCAGGCCGGCCGTCTGCCCTGGGTCTCTGAAGTCGGAGGAGACAGGGGCCATTTCAGCTGCTCCCTGCTTGCCTTCCCATCCCCGCTGGAGTCAGCAGACCCTGACTTCTGGAGACGCGTTACTGCGATGTGTCAGCTGCTCCGGAGAGCCCAGAGTGATGTATTCCAAGAGCTGTCAGGAGAAAGGGTTTACGGTCAGTTAGGAACTGTAAACTCCTTCCCATGGAATCGGCGGTGGAATTTTAATACTCTGTCTCCCTCTGTCTGGGCACTTCCTTCCACTCTTGGCCTGCTCCTTGATGCATATGGAGCAGGGCTCATGTCAGAGGGTCCCAGGGGAGAGCAAACGGCTTCATTTGGTCCAAGTGTCATGACTGAAAATAGGAGGTGAGGCCCAGACAGGACGCCAGCCTTCCCACCGCCCCTGGCTTTGTACTGTTCATTCGCCAGTGCTCCCTTCCCTTTCAAAGCAGGAGTGAGGCCCTACACATGTCTGAAGGGAGCAAAAATAAAAATGAAAAAGGAATTCTAGCCTGGCTTCTTCTTCCTTCCTTTATTCAGGCAACAGATACTGTGGGCATCCGGACTGAGGGCCCACTGTGTGCTGGTCAGAGAGTGAGGAGCCAGAGAAAAAGAGGGTCATTGTCCTTGTACCCATGAAACTCCTCCCTGCTGCTGTTCAATTCAGATCAGTCCACAGGAAAAAACCAAACAGGAAAAAGAGAGGGAAACAAGAAAGAGGAGGTTGTCAGAGGAAGAGCTGTAGTCAGGAATGACCTCCAGGGGGAGTGAAAGTGGAAGCAGGCTCTATGAGTGATTGGGGAAAGCCCAGATCACCCCCTTCCTGCTTGATGGCTCTCTGCCCTCCACTCTTCTCTCCAGGCCACTTGTCTCCCATGTCTACACTGATAACTCCAAAGTCTCTATTTCTTGCCCAAACTTCACTTTTGAGGGTCAGACACCGATATTCAACAATCTTTACCTGGAAGTCCCAAAGGCAAACCATCCTTGACCAAAGTCTCTGCCTTCTATCAGCAGAGATTTTAATTATAATCTCCGACTTCCTCTTCCTCCTCCTCTACTGGAGCAATTTGAGGCTCGTCTCCATGTCTTGCTTACGTCTGTGTTCTCCGGCACCCAGTACAGTCCCTGTTTCATGGTGGATATCCAGGAATATTTGTTGAAAATGAACAGTACTACTTCATAGAAGAGGCAGCTTTTATAGGATCAATTTCCCTAGTTTTCCCCTAAAACTCCTCTCATCTGTTTCCTCTCAAGAAAAGGCCATACCATGGCTACAACTCTCAAGACGATTGTTTTCACAGAATCAAAATGGAGCCAGTAGGATTTCTTCATCCCCTTTGACCAACTTGGGGTAGAAGGGCTGTCAGGACTTGCCTTTGTGTCCTAAGTCATCACGCACAGGACTGGATTTGCATATGTTAATATGGAGAACTGTGGCTATTTAATGAGAAGCAGTGGGCCATGTGGGTGAGCAGAATTCCTCAGAGTATTTTTTTCAGATGTCTTAATTCACTCTCTTTGTTGTATTTCTGCAGATCCAGGTGTTTGGATTGAGTTGTTCCTGGTCCCCAATCCCCTCCCCCAAATCTCTGAAACTACAGATCTCTCTAGTCGCCAAACTCAGCCCTATGTCCAGAGAGTGATGGTTGGGGGAGCATTCTGCCCACCTGGAAACAACCCAGAGGAGGTGGCCTGAGGGAGTCAGCCAAGCCCAAGGGAGGGTGGGGGTGGATGTTCCTGAGGGGGGTGGGAAGGAGAGGATAGAATTCCAGAGACAAGAGGCCTCTATGGAGACAGCCCGCTGGGCTTCCAGCCCTCCATCTGGGTTCCACTAAAAACACATTTTGTGTGTTTCTGTTGTTCTTAAGTCTGGGTTTATTTCAAGGGGAAAATTATAAAGAAACATCTCAGCCTTTATTTCAACAGCAGCTTGTGCTTGAGTAGATTCTCATTTGTCTGGCCTATTCCCTTGGAGGTGAAAGGAGGGGCCTAGGGTGGGGTCCAGAGGGAAGAGGCCCCAAGCGACCAAGGCTTTAGGCTCTACTTGCTGCCGGTATCCCAGACCACTGCGTTTGCCGCCTGTTCTTACCTTCCCAGCTAATAGAAACATCAGTGGACAGAGAGAACTCGGTGGTTTGAGAGTGAGAGGAGGGCACTGGGGAAAGCACAGGGCAAGGAGAGATCCGCAGAGGCTGCCCCACCCGGCAAATCTTCACAGACAGACAGGCAAGTGGCAGCATCCCCATTGTATTTGAGAGCCTTCATCTCAGAGCCCAGGGCAGAATTCGGCAGGTGAGTTTGGGGGTTGCCCTGACAAGAAGTCAGAGAGAGCAGAGGCCCATCTTGAGGATGCAGATTCTAATCCTGTCTGAGAATCTCCAGGGTTCCCCAGAGCCCTTGAACTTGAATGAGCCCACACCTCAGAAATACAAAGAATGCATGTCAGAGCCTCAAAGGCCCTTATAGAAAGGCCAACTTTCCCCAATGGTTTCATTTCACAGGCGAGGAAACTGAGGTGCAGGAAACTTGCTCAGGCCACGGGCAGTGGGTAGACTAGTCCTATATCCCAGGCCTCGGTGCCGTCTGCTCCTTTTCTGCTATGCTGTTTATAAGAATAGGTGGGTGGCCAGATCTCCATGGATGGGCCAAGAGCTCTAATAAAACATGCCCATTCATGGACTCACACATATGTGTACACACAACATGTAACTGACCCTCAGACCCTGTCAGCAGAGGTCATCAATACCTGCCACCCAGCACAACCTGGTTCTACTCCCCCAGGCTCATCTTGGATACTCAGGCTCCTGGCAGATACAGGGACTCAAAACACCATGTTGGTCCTGTTTTTGGACAGAGCTAGTGTCAGACACAAAGAGAGAATCTGCAGCCCGGGCTCTGGGCTCTGGCCTTCACCCAATAGAGCAATTCTTACACAGCTTTCTCCCTTAAAGAAGGGCCTCAACAATGACTCAAGTCGACCTGCTTAGGAAGTGCGTGATTTCCCCCTGGTGGCCAGGTCTGGCATCTTCAGCCCCAGCTCCCCAGTGCTTCAGTCCATTCATTCATCAAATTTGTACCAAGACCCCTGCTGTGGGCCAGGGAAAGGAGTGGTCTGTAGGGGTAAAAGATTGATATGTAAAGTAACAATTACAGTGCAGATTGATTTGTGCTGTTATAGAGGTAAGCTTAGAGTACAACGGAAGCTAAAAATGAAGGGAGTGGAGGGGGTGTCATCCCAGCTTTTAGGCAAGGAGCCTAAGAAAGATTCCTCAAGGGAACTGGGCTGACATGCTTCCCAGGCTATGCATAAGCAATCAATAATTAACATCAATTTGTCTGGGTTTCCACAGTTTATCAAAACATTGCACTGGCATTTCTAGTTTATCCTACCAATAGTCCCACAAGTTACGTATAATTATCTCCATTTTGCAGATGAAGACACTGAGGCTCAGAGAGGCTAAGTGATTTGCTCCAAGTCACATTCTAGTAATTGACTCTTATTTGATGACTACAGCTTCCAAAGGACTCCAACTGGACCAACATCCCATGGGAAGGTGAGAACACCAGGCAAGGGTTGCAGGTGGGGGTTGACCACTTCTGCCACAAAAATTGGGGGTTTGAACAACTAAGCAGCTCTCTCCCATCCCTCAGGGAGCAGAGTTCTCTTCTCCCTGAGCTGTACAGGAGTGCCTGGTGGACCTCAGGGGCAAATGCAAACTGGAGAGGCCTGGGCCTGGTGGCTACCACACAGTCTCATCACAAACCTAGCAATGATGGCCACGAGAGAGGGACGTTTCATCTCCTCTTTACCACCACCAGGCATGTGATTAGATCAGAGCCCCGGAGCACAATATGACAGTGAAAGACCCTAGCTAGATGGGGTCCTTAGAGACACAGTAAGGCTGGCTGGCTTCTGGGTGGGGACTGGGGAAAGCACATGGCAAGGAGAGGTCCACAGAGGCTGCCCTGCTAAAGAAGATTGAAAAATCCGGTGCAGCTATTTAAAAAACAAGTTGAACAAAGTGACCTGTAGCTGTAGGGCACAGCCCAAGCAGTATCTGGAAAATCATTCACCAATCAGCCCTGGAGAGAGACCTTGTGGATCCATCTAGACTCCTCCTCATCCTTGTGCCCCAAAACCAGTTCATCAAGGGGTCTTGTTGAACCTTCCCAGAATGTCTCAACAGCCCCACTGCTGGCCCAGGGTCCAAGCCCCATCACTCTTTGCTTGGAAATTCACTTTGTTTCCCAACTGCTCTTCCTCTCTCCTCTCGCCACAACCTCCTTTGACAGGGCAGGACTTCATTCTACCTGCTGCGCTCCCTCAGGGTGGGTCTGGACCTCAGGATGACAGACATCTCCTGAGGGTGGGGGAGGGGGAGAAGGGGTGACTCTGGAAAGGGGCTGGAAAAGGCTGAGGGGAAAGAGCTGGGATAAAGAGAGCTCCTGCTATGCTAAATCATTAAGGGGGGCTTGAGTGAGAGAGGCTGTGTGCAGTGGCCTGGTAGGTCAACAGGGAGGGCTATGTGCTACTGGGCATGTCAACATTTGGGTGAGAGACTCATGAAGACTCTGCTGGGGCTGTGTCTTGTGCCTCCCTTGGGAATCTAGGTCTATGTGTTTTTCTAGGGAGCTACAAAATGGAGATCCCAGGAAGACATGCATTCCAAAGGCAGGGCTCAATGAAGGTCTTTTGGACCAAAGAAATTGGCAAGGGGTGGAGGTTTTAGATTCAATGAACCTTCATTGACAGCCTATTGTGGACTCAATACTGTGATAAGTACTTTCATATTTAATCCCATTTAATCATCACCATCTATCAATAATAATAGAAGTGTAATATGCAAATTGACCGAACGGCGGAACAGCAGAACAACCATCCAGACCAGTGGTTCTCAACCTTTCTTAGGCGACCCTGCTAGCGGTTCTCAACCTGTGGGTCACAATCCACAGGTTGATAACCGCTGCTGTAGAGCCTAAGACCATTGGAAAACACAGATATTTACATTACGATTCATTAACAGTAGCAAAATTACAGTTATGAAGTAGCAACGAAAATAATTTTATGGTGGAGGGTCACCACAACATGAGGAACTGTATTAAAGGGTCGCGGCATTAAAAAGGTTGAGAACCACTGATCCAGACGACCTTCCGGACAAAGCCAGGGCTGCCAGGGCTGAGGCAGCCGGGGCTGCGAGGTCTGAGCCCCTTGCACGAATTTCGTGCATCAAGCCTCTAGTATATATATAAAAGCCTAAGTGACCAAACGACCGGATTACCAAATGACCGGTTGCTATGATGCGCACTGACCACCAGGGGCAGACACTCAACGCAGGAGCTGCCCCCTGGTGGTCAATGCACTCCCATAGCGGGAGTACCACTCAACTGACTGACTGGCGCCAGATGCTGGGCTCACAGCTGTTGAGTGCAGCTGTAGCGACCTGAGCCTCTCCTGCCTCCATGGCAGTACTACTGGCGGTAGCCACAGGCACAGTGGGGCCGCGATGAGTAGGAGTTGCACAGCGCCCGGACCAGGCTCGGGCTCCTCCCTGGCTGCCTGCAGCTTCACACACTATTACATCCCTTGAGGGATGTCGGACTGCCGGTTTTGGCCCGATCCCCACAGGCCTGGCCTGCCTGCCGGGATTCAGGGACTGGGCTGAAACTGGCAGTGTGACATCCCCGAGGGGTCCTGTATTGGGAGAGGGCTCAGGCCAGGCAGAGGGACTCCACCGGTGCATGAATCCATGCACCAGGCCTCTAGTATTCCTATAAAATGATAAAACTCAGAAAGGTTAAGTAACTGGCCCAACATCACAAAGCCAGTAAGTGACAGCACTAAGATTCAAACCCAGGCCTCCTGATTCCAAAGTGGATTGTTAAAAGAGCAATTTTTGACTTTGCTAATTTCTGGACAGATGTGGAGACTTCCATGAAAGAGGCAAATATTTGGGAAACCAAACATGCAAGGGAGGGCGTGCCAGGTATCTTTATGTAAGCAGATTGCCTCTGCCATGGGGTCTGATTGCCTGCCAGCTCTGCCTGATCCCAGGACACAGATTCTCTGCCATGCATTTGGTTTTGTCAGTGCTCTATGGAACTGAATTTTCAAGGACTCCATCACTCCCCAAGCATACAAATGTCTCTCCTTCATTTTTCCTGTTAAGCAGATTTAAAGAATGAACTAAGAATCTTGGTCACCATTAATTTCACTGCCTACAATTATTTGCATCTCTTTTTTTGCTTGAGTCATTTTAAAAAAGCCCTTATGGTTCCTTTAATCCCCTTTGGTAGAGCGATTTCATTTTCTTCTCTCATAACCTCCTCTCTCCTGAATGTCCCCCACCCCCCACTCACCCCCACCACGGAAAGCTTTAAATAATGCAGCAAATTCTTATTTCATTTTCTTTTCTCTGTTTCCAGATGGATTTTTCTCCCCAGAACATCCCTGGGAATCATTCTGTCAGACGCTTCACTGGATGTCCCTTGGTCTTTACACTCATCTATCCCCTTCCACCCTCCCCGCCTCCAACTCTCCTGAAATTGCAATTTGCTGTTTTAATTATAGTTTCTCTTGCCACACTTGAGGGGTTTTTCCCTTTGCAGTCCTCTACCTCGCTTAGATTTTAATCCTTTCTTTCAGTGCAGAGAATTCATTAAGATTTCTAGATTCCTCTGAATTTGCTTTCTTGATGATGAATAATTCTTCTTAGTCTATGTCTGATTCTGATTCTTCAGATGCTGAATTAGGTTGCTGAGCAGTGAGGCAAGGGTGCCCATGTGCACCAGTGGCCTCATCCAAGTGCAGCCTGAATCGCCACTCTTGAAATGGGGTGCCCCTGGGTCTGTCAGTTGCTGCAGGCTTGGGGCTGACCATTTCCAAGACCCAGCCGTGGCCCCAGGGTAGCTGGCCACATGCCCCTACCTCCCTGGCCAGCTGATGGTTGCCCCTGGGACTGTCTGTCTTTGGGTTCCATGAGTCATTCCTTGTAGGCTGGGCCAGCTGGCCTTGACTGCAAACCAGCTGGGTCACCTGTAGCTGTTTCCCAAGTGCCTGCTGGGCCCATGGGTTGAGGCTGCAGCTGGAAATGAGTCTGAGCAGGAAGAGAATGGGGAAGTGACCTGTGTGACTAGGAAGCTGAGGAGGCCTGCATCCGAGGGGAGGACCGGAAAGCAGGTCTCTGATGCATTCCAGGCATGGAGGCTGAGCTACTCACTGCTTGAAAGCTGCCACCCATCCTGTTTGGGCTCATAAACCTGTCTCTGTTCTGTCCTTCCGGCGGGTAGGTAGGTCAGTACTAGTGAAGGTCATTTACGATGAGAGTGTAAACTTCCACTTTGAGCCTGGCTCAACCAGAAACATGGGTGCTCCAAGGTGACCTAAAAGTCCCTGGGGAAGGGTGATATACCCTTATAGCTGTGTAACGGGGGGGTGGATCACATTATCCCCCAACTGCAAGGCTGATTTGATGCAATGTCCACAAAAGGCCACTAATGGGCAACACTGATATTATTATAGAGGTCAGAGCATGTGAGAGACATTACTTATTTCCTACCTTATTCTCAAAAGAATTTGAGGCAAGAGACCCACCTGGAAGATTAAACTGAAGATTAATCCTCAGCAGCACTTTAAAATGTGATAAACTAGGGTCTGGCATTGTCTCCAGTGGGAGTGAAGAGAGTAAACAGGAGGGTGGCCCTGTAAAGCCAGGTGAGTAGGGAGGATCCAGAGGCAGAGGCCCTAGACAGCCTGGTTTTTGACGTGGACAGTTGATGTCTTCCTAATCTTATGTTAAATGTGACGATAAGACCCTTTAGAAAGTCGCTGTCTTTATTGATCTGTAAGGAATCAGCTGAATTCCCAGAAGAGCTTTGAGACAAGTCCCCTTCCTGTTTCCAACCTGATTGCTGTTTCTCAGTCTCTCCCAGGCAGGAAGCCCAGTGTCCCCGCTGCAGGGCACTCTGCAATGTTCCAGTGAAGGGCACTCTGCCAGGTGCCAGGGAGGGCCAGCTGAAGGCGGCTGGAGAAGGAGGCGTTCAGAGTGGCCGGGGCCCTGAGGGATGAGGTCATGGCACAGTGGGGATTTCAGCCGTGCTGGATGCAGGGAAGGCAGGGACCCACTTCCTCCAGGGAGGAGAGCCTGGTAAAGAGGGAGGTGGGAGAGAGTCTGGCTGTTTAGGGAGATGTAGGGCTCTGTCGGAAGGGAGGGTGTCTGGAAAGGTGAAGGAGGAGGTGAGATTGGAGAGATGGTGGTGCTGGATTTGCCTCAAGGAGGTCTTAAGTGCTGGGTGAAGGAGGCTGATGTGTGTCCTAGAGCAGGACCCTCCACGGAAGGCTTCTGAGCCCAGGAAAGCTGCAGTGGAAATCAGACTTCAGGAACATTCGTCCAATATACGATAAACTGGAGGGTGGGGCCTGGCCAGGGAGGGTTTGATGCTGAGTCCAGCATGAGAAGCCAGGGCCCGGGTTAGCATGTATGGCATTGAAATGAAAGAATAACTAATAAGTGAAATGGAAAGGACATGACAATTAGGGGAGGGGGGTAGTCCAAGAGTGGGAGGATCTAAACATTACAAGGAGAAAAATGGGCCAGGAGAAGGCGATGTGGGTACTTTATGTTCCCAGACAAATTCCCGGGAGGGGGCTAGTTGGTTGGGTTACTTACTGCTGTCCAGCCCCTGCTAATCCGGGCACAAGAGCAGCAGAGAGGTTTCCCTCAAACCTCCGCCAGGAAACAGCAGATTGAGGTAGGTAGGGGTTAACGTGGTCTGCAAATAAACTGAAGATTAATCCTCAACAGTACTTAATGCAGGGTAAAATGTGATAAATTATTCACATCGCACAGTGTAATAAGCAGGCTGAATCTGTGGCACTCGGCCTCTTGAGCTGTATGTTACACTTGGGTCTCCTCTTAGTCCTCTTATTTAATCATTTTCAGAACACCTGACTTAAATAGGTGTTTCAGCTCTCATTTTTTTTCCCCCTGCAAAAATAAATTAGATCATGCATTCATTTCATGATATTCTGACATTTACCACATTCCTACATTAAAATAAGCATGATGAGAAAGAAAAGAGCACGGTAATTAGACACAGGAGAAAGCTGAAGCACACATTTCCTAAGGTTATCCCTTCTGGCCCTCATGGAAGAAGGTCTGTTCTACAGAGAGGCTTCAGAAAGCTCATTTGCATAGGGATATTCCCAATTTATGGTTCACCGGAGGGAACTGAATCTGTTTTCTTTAGAGCTGACAGGGATCATCTCTCCTGTGGAGTGGGATGTCTGGGTAGAGGTTCTCATAGCCCTCTGGGGTGTCTGTAAAATGTACTCTAATGAATGGGGCTTTTGTAGCCAAGAGCCTCCCACTCGTGGGCAACCTTTCAATGGCTCTAGTCCATGGCAGCTAATTGCCCGGAACAATGGTGGTTTTGCTCTACCTTCCTCAGGCAGTCATCCCCAAGAGTGCAAACCTCTGTGAGTAGAAGGTTCTTGGGGAGGGACCATTTCTATCACAGCCTCACTGTCTGTGGAACTTAAAGTTGGTGGAGACGCGCTAAGAAGCCACAGGGGGAAGAAGGCATGACTGGGACAGGGGAGAGAGCACAGAAAGAAGAGAGGAGAGCCCACCAGGAGATGGTGGATTAAAGAATCACGCTAAGGAGCCCTGGCCGGTGTGCCTCAGTTGGCTGGGGTGTCATCCCGTGCATCCAAGGGTCGTGGGTTCCATCCCCAGTCAAGGCACATTTGGGAGGCAACTGATCGATATTTCTCCTCTCCTCTCCTCTCCTCTCCTCTCCTCTCCTCTCCTCTCCTCTCCTCTCCTCTCCTCTCCTCTCCTCTCCTCTCCTCTCCTCTCCTCTCCTCTCTGGAATCAATATTAAAAGAAAAGAAAAGAATCAAGCAAAGGAGAGAAATGGCCCTTAGAGAACCTAGGTGGCAGTGTGTGTGCGTGTGTACATGTGTGTGTGAGCGTGTGCGCGTGTGAGCAGGGAACAGCCAGGGCTGTCAATGAAGCTTTGGGAGAGAGAATTGGGCGCTCTCAGAAAGAAAAAGCAGCAGAAATGAGGCACATGGGAGGAGGTCACCAAGAGAAAGAGTGCCAGGAATAGCATAGAAGGCACTCTCCTCCCCCAGCCTTTCTGAGGAACCAAGCTTAGGATGATTTAACTGAATTGTCATCCTTTCCAATCCTGAATCTGCTTCTTTCTGTATGAAGCAGGACGCAGACACACACTGATGTATAGTTTCCGATTTCTTCATTGCATTACTCTCTCTAAAGTACTTGGCAAACTCAAATTGCTTGCTGCCTTCCCCACCCAGTGATGATCTGGGTATGGCCCTCTCCTTCACTCAACAGCCAGGCTGAGCAGGGCATTTGTGATATTTAACTATAAATATAAGACAGATGGAGACTATTAGGGTCTGCAAAATGCTAACAAAGTGATGGGCTCTTTGTGTCTCAAAAGTGGGGGTTTCGGTGCCCCGAGCAGCCTGTTCAGCAGACCCAGTGATACTTAGCAATGCCTGTGGAAATTCCAGATTGTTCGGGGGAGGGCCGTGGTTCACACGCAGCCCACATTTCCCGGTGACTATGAAACGCGGGCCTGTCGCACTCTGATTGTTACTGCTGAGACGAAAGGCACCTTTTGTGTATCAGAGGGGTGAGAATGACTGAAGGAAGAAACCCAGCATGTCTTTGGGAGGCTGGCAGGCAAGCCCAGAGCTAAGGAAACACCAAGCCGGAGTGCAGGCTGAAGCTGCTGGGAGCCGGAGGAGGGTGAAGCTGTCTGTGGGCTGCCGCCTGGACCCCCCACGGCCTCGCTTCTGGCTCCCTAAGCAGGTGCATCAGAGCTTTCCCTTTAGTGTTGCTCAGTGTAGAGGGTGAGCCCGGATGTCGGCACCAGGTTCTGGAATGCTGCCTTTCCTCCGTCAGCTTGGGAGGGACTGCCCAGACTCCCCTGGGCACCACAGTGCTGGGGACAGCCAGTGGCGTGGCCGTGGGGAGGCCCGAGATGGCACAGCCTCAGGCGCAGGGGCTGCCAGGCCACCTGGGGACACAAACAGTGCGGGAGAGCCACGGATGGGAGAGCGAAGTCTGCAGCATTCCCTGTCAGCGCAGTCCAAAGGGCTGCGACTGTCTCACTGAAGGTTTCTTTATTAGATGGGATCACTATTTACTGAGCCCACATTTAAAGCCTGGCCCCCGAGGAACTCCCCGTCTAGTGAGTTCAGTCTGAGGGACAGACGAGTGAACTAGTCATCTGGTATTGAGTTAAATGACAGATTTATTTTTATTTTTATTTTTTAATAAATCTTTATTGTTCAGATTATTACAGTTGTTCCTCTTCCCCCCCCCCCCCATAGCTCCCCTCAACCCGGTTCTCACCCCACCTATGACCTTACCCCTCCCTACCCCCTACTGTCCTCATCCATAGGTGTATGATTTTTGTCCAGTCTCTTCCCGCACCCCCCACACTCCCTTCTCCCTGAGAATTGTCAGTCCACTCCCTTTCTATGCCCCTGATTCTATTATATTCACCAGTTTATTCTGTTCATCAGATTTTCTATTCACTTGATTTTTAGATTCACTTGTTGATAGATATGTATTTGTTGTTCATAATTTTTATCTACCTTTTTCTTCTTCTTCCTCTTCTTAAAGAATACCCTTCAGCATCTTACCTTATAATAGACAAATATGCAAATTGACCGCACCTTCGCTACACCCAAGCCACGCCCACCAACCAATCCACGCCCACCAACCACGCCCACCAGGAAACCGTTGCAGGGACGTTGGGATGTGGCGGAGCCCAAGGCCGGGAAAGCCTCGGGTGGAGGCTTTCCCGGCCTTGGGCACCAGCAGGGAGCCTGCACGGATCGCAGGAAACCACTGGGGGTCGGCTCCTGCGATCCTTAGCAGGGATGTTGGGTGCGGCCGAGCCCAAGGCCGCCACCCAGGGCCAAGCCCCGACCCTGAAAAAGGCAGAAGGCGGTGGCCACAGCCAAGGCCTAGGTCCCCGGTGCCGGCAGAAAACTGGTGCAGGCAGCCAGGTGAATGAAGGTCTATTGCACGAATCTTCATGCAAATGGGCTACTAGTTTCATATAATACTGGTTTGGTGGTGATGAACTCCTTTAGCTTTTTCTTATCAGTGAAGCTCTTTATCTGACCTTCAATTCTGAATGATAGCTTTGCTGGGTAGAGTAATCTTGGTTGTAGGTTCTTGCTAGTCATCACTTTGAATATTTCTTGCCACTCCCATCTGGCCTGCACAGTTTCTGTTGAGGAATCAGCTGACAATCATATGGGTGCTCCCTTGTAGGTAACTAACTGTTTTTCTCTTGCTGCTTTGTCTTTTGCTTTTGGCATTTTAATTATGATGTGTCTTGGTGTGGTCCTCTTTGGATTCCTTTTGTTTGGGGTTCTCTGAACTTCCTGGACTTGTAAGTCTATTTCTTTCACCAGGTAGGGGAAGTTTTCTGTCATTATTTCTTCAAATAGGTTTTCAGTATCTTGCTCTCTCTCTCTTCTTCTGGGACCCCCATAATTCTGATGTTGGTATGCTTGAAGTTGTCCCAGAGGCTCCTTACACTATCTTCATATTTTTGGATTCTTTTTTTTTTTTTTTTCTTTTCTGGTTGGGTGTTTTTTGCTTCTTCATATTTCAAATCTTTGATTTGATTCTTGGGATTCTCTAGTCTGCTGTTGGATCTCTGTATATTATCCTTTATTTCAGTCAGTGTATGCTTAATTTCAAGTTGGTCCTGTTTCATATCCTTGAGGATCTCACTAAATTTCTCAGAGGTTTCTAGAAGATTCTTGAGTAACCTTATAACCATGGTTTTGAACTCTATATCCAGTAGTTTGCTTTCCTCCTTTTCTGTAATTTGTGACCTGTTTCTTTGTCTCTGCATTTTGGCTGCTTCCCTGTGTTGATAGAGTGGCTTTGTGTGCTAGATGTCCTATAGGGCTCAGCCTCCCCAATTACCTGAGGTGGACACTCTTGGTGCACCCCTTTGTGGGCTGTGTGCACAGTCTTGTTGTAGTTAAGCCTTGATTGTTGTTGGTATCACTGGGAGGAATTGACCTCCAGGCCAATTGGCTGTGAGGATCAGTTGTGTCTATGATGGGAGAACTTCTGTGCTGGAGACACCCTTATGGGGCAAGACTTGCTTCAGTGGGGCTTTGGTGCTCACTGAGTCTGCCCCCTGAGTGTGTCCCTTATGGATCTGAAGAGTTGTATTCTGGATGGTACTACTCTGACCACTCGGTACACTGGCTCTTGGATCTCCAAGGAGGTGCAAATTTAGCCTCTGCCTGAGGCTACCCAGCAGGAGCTATGGAGAGATCTGCAGATTTCTCTTCTTTGTTTGAGGTTGGGAGGTGCCCAGATGAGGCCCAGCTGTGAAGCAATGCAAGCTGCTGTGGAGCCTTGGGCCTTCTTTTAGAAGTTCTGGGGCTCTCTGACCCAGCTACAGTTTGTTAGCTAATTTTAGATTGCAAAAGGCCAGGCCGTTCATATGCAAATGCCTCTGCGCACAGCTTGGGTGGGGTTGGGTGGGGCAGGGTCTCAGGGAATCAACAGGGCAGAGCAAACAGCAATGGCTGACCATCAGCCCTGCCCTAAGAGGCCCCCGGGTCTCAGTGTCCCACGGTAATTGCTGTAAGCACCTCTGAGAGAACGCCGCCCTCGAGTTACGGCCCGATGCCAGACAGTCCAGTTTCTCCCCGTATGAGTCTGGGTCCCCAGAGTCTCGCCTGGAACTGGAATTCAGAGCAGTCGGGAGCTTGTGTCTCCCTCCTGATTAAAAAAGACAACAGCGTACTCAGTTGCCAGCCCCTTTCTGCTCGCGTGCCTCCATACCTACGCACTTCACTTTCGCACCTCCTCACCTCCTCCAAGTCTCAGTGTGCTTTTCTCTTTCCTTCTAGTTGTAGAATTTCCACTCAGCCAGCTTTCCTGTGGTTCTGGATGATGTCTGTTTTGTCTTTTAGTTGTAGTTTTGAAGTGGTTGTGCGAGGCAGCTAGTTCAGGTGTTTACCTATGCCGCCATCTTGGCTTCTCCTAAATGACAGATTTTTGAACAAGGTACAGAAATGACATAGAAGAGGGAGGAATTCTTTTTGAGGAATAAATAATAAAAACCCAGCAAACTTTTAGTAGGTGTTTATCTGCTCCAGACACAGTGCTAGAGCCTTCCATCAATCAACTCCCTTAGTTATTAGATAAGCGCAGTGAGGCAGGTTCTGTTGTTATTCTCATTTTACAGAAGAGGAAACTGAGGCACAGAGGGTTTAAGGGAAGGGACCCAAATATACAAAGCTGGAAAGTGGGAGAGCGGAATCTGATGCCACTACATTCAACTGACTTGCTCAGATATTAAACAGAGGAGGAGCTCCCCTGGGGGAGGAGGTGGGGGGAAGCACTGCCGACAGAGGGACGAGCATGCACAGAGCGTGGAGGCATGAGGTCACATGGCATGTCCTGGGAACCATGCAGTGGAATGTGAGGCAGGAGGAGCAGGCAGGGGCCAGACCATGTGGGGTCTGAGAGCTTAGATTTCACCCTCTTGTCACCCACTTGAAAGGTTCTTAGAGGGAGAGTTGCAGAGTCAGATATACCCCCCTTTTTAAAAATCCTCACTAGAGGATATGTTTATTTATTTTAGAAAGAGAGAGAAACATCAATGTGAGATAAACATTGTACGCACCCAGAGCAGGGGTCAAACCCACAACCTAGGTATGTGCCCTGATCTGGAATCGAACCCACAGCCTTTTGGTGTACGGGCTGACACTCCAATCAGCTGAGCCACCCGGCCAGAGCCAGATATATTTTTAAGAAAGACCACTCTGGCTGTGGGATGATTCGGGTGATGGGAGCAGAAGAACAGGTGAAAGGTTGTTGTAATAGTGAACAAGTGAGACAATGAGGCACTGAACCAAGGCAGTGAAAGGGGACATCATTTTGAAAAAGGTTTTAGAAGATTGACTCAACAGGCCTTGGTGGTTGACTGGATGTGGGGGTTAAAGAAGTGAGAGGTGAGGAGGCTGAGCCCTAGATTTCTCATTTGAGAGCTGCTTTGGTCACCAGTCAGGTAAAAACAGGTTTGTGGGAGGGGAGACAGGGAGCCCATGAGTTCAATTTTGACCATGCTGCTTTGGGGGTGCTTGAGGGACTCCTAAGTATGTAGGGAGAAGCAGGCAATTAAATACACGGATCTGGATGGCTGCTGGCCACTATTCCATCTCCTCCGCCCCATCCTGCAGACAGTTCCTCACTGGGAGCACAATGACAAGAAACATTAGACGATGGAATCTGGAGCTGGCAAGGCTGAGCGTGATTAATGCAGAAGACATGAAGTCAGTATTGGATGGCAGCACACCCAGACTCTTAGACACAGCAGAAAGTGATCAAAGAGGACGGGATAAAGGTGGTAATGGATGCTCAGAATAGTCACTCCCCAGACAGTCGGAACTCAAGCGATTTAAAGAGAGAAGAATTCAATAAGGCACTGTCTTTTATTTTTAGTGTCAACTTTTCATTCAATACAATGGCATTTGTTGAACAGCCATCGTATTCATGGATTCAACATTTATTAAACACCTACTGTGTGCCAGGCACCTTTATAAGAGCTAAAGATATATCAGTAAAGAAAACAGACACAAATGAATGCCTGCCTTGTGGAGCTTACTTTCTGGTGAGAGAAGGTGGGGAGACAAATGATAAACCAAAAAAAGAAATGAAATATGTAATGTTTGAGGATCAACTATCTTATACATCCTGTTCATGCAAATTAGGGAAAGGCCAGTCCCCTGGGCTGAGGCAACCCTGTGCCCAGGCTTACAGCTTGGCAAGCAGAGCCTGGGCTCTTGTGCCTTCAGCCAGGCATCCAACCCACACAACGTTGCGTAGCAGCCCTTTACAGAATGCTAACTGCACAATGGAGAGAAAAACAACAACAAGATAAGGGAGGCAGGTGGTAAAGGGGAAGGGGTGCTGCAATTTTTAAAAAGTCAGAAAGTCTCAATGAGAAAATGCCCTTTGAACAAAGCCCTGAAGGGGATGGGTCAGCCAACCGTGTGACTCTCTGGGGGAAGAGCATTCCTAGGCAGAGGGAACAGACAGTGCAAAGTGAGACTGGAGCATGCCTGGCATATCCGAGGAGCATCAAGGGGGGCCTGGGGAACTGGGAGAGCAAAGGGGAAAAGAGCAGGAGACTGGATTTGAAAGGCAGCTGGGGGTGGGGGTGGAGGTAGATAGTGCCATGGAGGCCTTCGTAAGGACTTCGGCTTTCATTGTGAGTGGCGTGGGAAACCTTTGAAGGATTTTGAGTAGGGACGGGGAGGCGGACATGACTTGACATTTTTTTAATGAGCTCCATCTGGAAGTAGGGTTAAAAATACAGTACAGGAGGAAAGAGTGAAGCTGGAGACCACTGAGAAAGCTACTGCAATGACCAGGTGAGGGGTGATGGCAGCTCAGACTAGCAAGGCAGCAGTGGAGGTGAGGAGTGGTCAGATCCTGAAGAATTTGCTGATGGATTGGATATGTGGCGTGAGAGAAGAATGACTTCAAAGTTTCTGAGCTGAGCAGTAGAAGAATAGAGTTGTCATTTCTTGAGAAAGAGAATCTGCGGGGACAACATAATCGAGCATAATGTCAATTTTAATTTGAGCGCTGATATAGATGTGCAAAATGGCCCTCTCCTGTAATAGGCCCCGACCCTTGCAACAATCCCAAATTACAGAGGACAGAACTAGAAGCCAGAATCACTTGCTTGAATCTTGCCAGCAAATAAGTGACAGAATTAGGATTCAAAGGGGCCCATGCGACTCCAACATCTATGCTCCTTGTCCCAAACCACATTATCTCAGACAGTTTCTTACTCACCAAGGGACCCAACAGAAATCAGATTGTGAGCTGAGGCCGTATCTCTCTCACCTTGGTAACCTCAGTGTCGGGATTTGGTTGAAGGAACCTATGAATTACACTCCTCTCACCTTGATTTGGGGACCTCTTGAGAGACAGATATGAGAGTCATTCAGATTAAAAAAAACCCAACCCAGTTTTACCTTGTATAAACCTGGGGTGGAGGATGACGTTTGAGTGCAGTCGCAATGGGCTTCCTGATGTTGGTCCCCCAGCTGAGCTGGCAGAGTGTGGACACTGCAGCCTCTCCTGGAACCTTCCCCTGGCCCAGCGACCCACATGCAGGTGTCCTGCTGGCAGACCTGCTCCAAGACTCACTGTCAGCTAAATCACGTTTCTCACAGGGAGCATAGAAGTGAACGTGCCCTATCCCCCTAGCCCAGTGGTCGGCAAACTGCGGCTCGCGAGCCACATGTGGCTGTTTGGCCCCTTGAGTGTGGCTCTTCCACAAAATACCACGTGCGGGCGCGCACGTACAGTGCGATTGAAACTTCGTGGCCCATGTGCAGAAGTCGGTTTTCGGCTCTCAAAAGAAATTTCAATCATTGTACTGTTGATATTTGGCTCTGTTGACTAATGAGTTTGCCGACCACTGCCCTGGGCCAAACCTGGCGCACAATCGGTGTTCAGCAAGTATTTGTGAAAATTTTTTTATGGCTGAAATACAAGCAAACACTATCTTGCAAAGACTCTAGAAGGCACTTTACACACACATTCACTCCACTATAATCCTGTGAGGTAGGTACTGTTTTATTTCCGTTGTACAGTGAGAAGACAGAGGCATTGAAAGGTTAGGTACTTGACCAAGGGTGGAGCCAGGATTTAAACCAGGCGGTTTGTCCCAGAGTCAGACCACGGAATCAGCACACGTGCTCCCCTCACATGCTGGTGAAGGTCCCAGCGATAAGGGCATTAGGTCTGCTCTTAGACACTAGTATGAGATGTGTTGGGAACCAGACCAGATGAGTGAGCAGTTAAATCTGCCTGGAGTTGGGGTGGCGGCAGAGGGAGCATGAATAGTCCCAGAAAGAAGGTGACAGTTGACATGGATCTTGAAAGACAACAAGGCATTAGTCTGAGGGACACGATTAGGGGAAGATGGAAATAGCCTTCAGGTGGAGGGAAGAGCTGGGCAAAGATCCTGAGGCTTGAACAATATATGGTGTGTTTGAGGAATAACAAGTGGACCAGACAGCTCAAAACAGAGATCACAAAATGGCAGCCCACCCTCAAATTCAACCTGAAGACGTGAGTATAATACACACTATGTGTGTGTGTGTGTGTGTGTGTGTGTGTGTGTGTGTATGTAATTAATTATATAGATATAATTTACTTAGTTGTCCCAACATTTGAAAATTGAGTGATTTCACATAAAATTCTGGACTCCTGGCTTTTCCCAAAAAAGCGGAAGATGACCCCAGCACACCCTAGGCTCATGTTCCCATTTGGCCACTTTTGTTCAGAGCTGAGAAGCGGCTGTCTCCTCCAGATTAACCTGTGTGCTTCCTACCACTCCCTCTCACTCCCAGCACCTGCCTGCTTCACCCATGTACTTATCTACCCTACCTGGCTCCTACTGCCTTTGAGTTTGCAACCCGTGGGAGATGGGCTCAGATTAAGTTTTGAAGGGCCCGGTATGCCATGCCAGGACTTTACATTTTATCCTGAAAGCAATCAGGAATCTTGGAAGGTAATTATTAAACAGAGGCTCACGGGATCAGATGTGTACAAAAGACAGGGTGGATGGGAGAGAGATGGAGGCAATGTTGTAATTATCAGGCACGAGGGTACCAATGGATTCTCCCAAGGAATCCCCTTCCGGCTAGAGCAGCAGTTATTCCAGAAGGGTCACTAGTCTTGGGCACTGGGCTCAGAGTCGGAGGGCCTGAATTAAAGAGGAAGGTTCTCCTTTTAAATATGGTTACCCCACCTCTCCGGTAAGTTCTGTCTGTTTAGTGAAAAAGAAAATAAGCACAAACGCAGGTCCAAGTCCCTGCTTTGCCGTTTGCTCCCTGCATCTTTGGCAAGTCACGTACCTTCTCTGAGCCTCAGTTTCCTCAACTGTAAAGCAGCGTTAGGTTACCTAATTTGCAGAGTGGTTCTGAGCATTGAATGCAGCAAGGTGTTTGAATGTGTTTGTATGTGACAGAGGTCCTAGGGAGAGTAGAGGATTCCTGGGGTTGATCTTATAGGAAGATCCCCTATGTGGGGCTTGACTCTGGGAACGTCAGACCTCTGGAGGTGGCACCAATCCCCACATACCCGAGGTTCCTGCCATCCTTGGGCTTTTCCCAATGGCACAGGCCACATTAAGCAGCATGAACAAGAACGTATGCATAAGGACTTACATCCCCTGCCTTTCCTCCCACAGCCCTCTTTCACCCCCACAAGTTGAGTGTATCAGTAAAATCCCAGCATGTGGTCTGAGATGTGTTTGGCTTGGGGATTGGGTCAGTCCATAGGGGGTCCAAATCTCCTGGGTCCTGCACACAGTATCATGGGGACTTAGGGACGGAGGCTGCACAATCAGTCTGGTTTCAGCCTTTCCTCTCCTCCCTTCCCCTCCCCCTCACTGCCTCCAGCCCTGCAATTCATCACAGCTCTGTGTCCATGCCCTCTGTGACCGTGTCTCTCTGCAGCACTACTTTTGCATTTTGATGTAAAAACAATATTTTACCCATTATGTGACAGCACTTGGAGCCTTTGCAAAGGCCTTTCACATCTGTTATTTCATTTGATCCTTGCCAGGTCGCTGTCAGGTAGGCAAGAAAGGTATTATTAGCAGGGGTGATAGTCAAAATATTTAACAACCAATATATGATGGGCCCACCCAATTGGAGTGGATGCAGTCCACAGGGCTGGGAGAGGGCCCTGGAGGCGTCCTCCCTTCGTTAGTGGAGGAAGGTCTGGGGGTGGGAGCAGTTTCAGAGTAGGGACCAGGCAGGCGGGAGCAGAGAGGGGACAGATTTGAAGGACTCAGGGAAGTGGCTTATTACCAAGCAGTCTGGAAGCATTTCTGTGTTTCAAACGTATAACTGTACCAGTGTCACAGTTGACTGTGATTATCAGTCCAATTATGCTGATGTAGAAACTGAGTTCAAAGAAGATAAGTAACTTGCCCAGGGGAGAAGAGGAGCAGAAGTGAGGTCCCCTACCTCCTGGGGCAGAGATTTTACTACCAGAGTGCAGGCTAAACGGCAGGACTTTTGTTTGCATCTCATCCTGCCAATGACAGGACAGCAGCTTTGAACACTGAGGACCAAGGCTCTTGAAATCTGATCCCTGACCTCACACTTCTCTTCACACTTCTATCACCAAGTCTTCTTATCTACTCTCTCTCCTCTGTCTCACCTTCAAATGTGTCCTCATCATTCTGCCCCCAAATTCCCCCACTTGACTGTCTCGCTGATGATCTCCATTGATCCCCTGCTATTGTCTGGCTAAAATTTTCCAGAAACTGCTAGAGACTCCCTCCCCGCCCCCCTCCTGTGCTGCCCATCGGCTATCTCCCCCAGGGGTCCTCCTAGCTATCTCATCTCAACATGACCCAAAGTGACCTCAGCTCCTGCTTCTCCCAAACCTGCTCTCACAATGCTTTGGTAAATATATTTTTAATTTTTATTAAACTAATACAATATTGTGTTTAAAAAGCTCAGTAGTCCTACTAAGTGTTTAATGAAACAAATTGCTCTCTGCTTCATTTCTTCCCACCTCTGATTCCTACTTCTCAGAGGTAATTGCTTTCATCATTTATTTTATTTCATTGCTATTTCTTCTGGTATATGCCTCTATTTTTTGTAAAGGAGGAAAATACTCGCATTATAATTTTAGATTTTCACATTTTAGACATTATCTATTGACTTCTATCTCAGATGCTGTAAATGCCCCACCCGAATCCCTTTCCTTTCTTCACTTCCAATGCCAGGGTCTGCATCTCTACCTGAAGGCTTTGGGGCTCTGCCCTCACACAGCAGCCTGACATTCCAAGAAAAGAATATGCCATATCCCTCAACCCCAGCAGTCCTCAACTAATGACTCGGGAGTTGATGTGTGAACACCTCAGCTGCCTCTCTCTCAGGTGGAATAATTCTGCAGCATGTGTTTTGCCTCATTTTCCAGAGTTTTCCTAGTGGGATGAAGCTCTGATCACAAAACAGTGGTGTCTGGTGTAATCCCACATTTCTTACTGGTTGTTTCCCCTTTCCTGTATCACTCCCCCACTTCTCTATCACTGTCCCCAGCACTTCTCAAATAAACTGTACTTGCCAGCAAATCCTTGTCTCAGGGTCTGCCTCCAGGGAAATGCAAACTAAACAACTTCCATAGGAAGATGAGGATTTATCCCTCTTACAGTCCCTTTCCCAGAACACTCACAGACACACGCATACCACACACACACACACACACACACACACACACACACACACACACACACACACACATTCTCTCAACATTGTTGAAGCATGGCTTTAGTTAAATCAACATTCTGCATTTACATTATTATGACTATGCCAATACTGTTCACAGTTGAGTGACATAATAAACTATGATTACATTTCTTTTTTTTTAAATAACATTTTCCCCATAAGTTAATAATTACTTCTTTATTTTCTTTGCTTAGTTTTCTATACACTTATCACTAATCCCCAAGCTCTCTTGTAGGCTAGAATTCTCTCTCTATAGTTAAATAAATCAGGTTATCTATACATATGATTTTCTTGGAAATTTCACTCCTGAAGCCTGACGTTTTTTCCTCCACTGGTCTGGATTGGTTGCTTTCCTGGTTTGCTGCACAACTGTCATCCTGGGGCTTCCTTCAATAAATTTCTGGAATGTTCTTTAGTCTTTCTACTGCATTGGAGTCTCCCCCTGTTTTTGGGTCCCATGTCTTCTTTCTTGGTTTATTCTTTATTACATCTTTTAGTATGTATGAGAATTGGGTACATCAGAGACAAATTTTTGAAACCCAGCATGCCTGCAATAACTGTTCATGTTTTATTTATTTATTTATTTTTAAATATATTTTACTGATTTTATACAGAGTGGAAGGGAGAGGGATAGAGAGTTAGAAACATCGATGAGAGAGAAACATCGATCAGCTGCCTCCTGCACACCCCCCACTGGGGATGTGCCCGCAACCAAGGCACATGCCCTCGACCGGAATCGAACCTGGGACCTTTCAGTCCACAGGCCGACGCTCCATCCACTGAGCCAAACCGGCCTCGGCTTGTTCATGTTTTATTGACAGTTTAACTGGCTAGAGAATTCCAGATATAAAATTATTTTCTTTCAGAATTTGGAAAAATTCCTCTATTATCTCCTAGTTTCCATCAGTATTGCTTTTATTTGTTTTTCTTTACATAGTTACTTATTTGAATGGTATTTTTAATATTTACACATGGATTGTTTTACTAGCTGTTTTATGATATGTTTATACACTTTAGTATTTGAAATGTTTATATAGTATTTTAAGAGTTCTTTTTCCAACATTATTGAGGTATTTGAATTTATAAAATCCACCCATTTCAAGTGTACAATTGAATGATTTTACTAAATTTAGCTAGTTCTACAACCATCATCACAAAACAGTTTTAGAATTATTTCATCACCCCAATAAAATCCCTCATGCCCATTCAGCATTGCTTTTGAGAAGTGTGATGCATTTTGTATATGGCCCAGTTTTTCTTTCTAAAAGCTTTGAGGATCTGCTCTTGATTTCTGCTGTCTGAAATAGTGTGCCTTAATATGACTTTTTAAAAACTATCCTGGAAATTTTAAAAATTATTTCTTTAGCAATTATTCTCCAAACTTTTCTCAGTCTCCTCTTTCTGGAACTCCTGTTGTCCTACTATTGAGTCTTCTGGAATAATTCTTTAATGTTCTTGTTTTTCTTTTTTTAAAATCTGTCTTTTAAAAAATTATTTAATGTTTACCTTTGGGAGATTTCCTCAATTTTTTTCTTTCAAATCTATACACTTCAAAATTTTTAGCTATTTTTATTTACAAGAGCCCTTTTCTTCCAAAGATTCTTTTTTTCTATAGCACCCTGACCTTGTTTTATGGGTGCAATGGTTTCCTTTCCCTATGAGGATATTACTTATGTTGTTAAAAATACTTTTTTTCTTCTTGAATTGTCTGTTTCTCCTGAGCTCATTGAAATCTCTATGCTGTGCACAGGGCTGGCTCAGTGGTGGACCTTGCCCAAGGATTATCTAGCAGGAAGCTGATCTTTTACTGGGGACTCCCACAATTGCCAGTATCACTAAGTCTTTCTCTTGAAGCAGTTGGTTTGCCCAGCAGACACCTCCTCAACCTCTTCCTCCCAGCATTCTGGGAGCCCAACAGGGGAAGAAGAGATTGGTGATCACATTGTTCAGGACGGAAACTTTCTCTTAATCCCTGTTTTCCGTGTGGTGCCTTACCGCTTCCATCTGCTTTGCCTGGTGTCTTTCCAAAGTCCAGGGTCCCTCTCCTTCAGCCTCTCCAAAGAATACCTCCTGTGTTCTCAGACTTACAAGAAAGTATTAACTGATTTACATTTTAACCTCGCTGGCTTCTAACACAGTAATTTTGCAAGCGTATCAGCTTCAGTGTTTAGATGAGGAAGCTGATGCTCTGAATCCTGCTTGCATTTTGCTGAGTGGGGGAGAGAAAGCCATCTGGCTCCAAGGGCTGGGAGAGAGGAATCACACTTTCAGCTCATCCTCATGTTTTCAGCCCAACTCCATTCTATCAGCTTCAGCATTACCTGCTGCCTCTAATTTCTCAGTGTTTCCGGTTTTGTTGTTCCTGTTTTTTATAGCAAATTGGCTCCCTTCTTGAAAGCTTCTCCACCCACTGCCTGGGCAGCTTTTGTTTTCTTTACTAAGTCAGTTAATACTCATCCAACTACTATTCATCTTCCAAATTTTTTTTTGACGTCTTCTATAAGCTATTGTCTTTTCTCTTGTTCCTACAGTCCTTGTGGGTTTACACTTTATTACTTTACTGTCATTGTAGGAACAGAGTCAAATGCATATGTTTAATGTGCCAAATCTAACCAGAAATTCCCCTCCTGCTCCGCTACCACACTCTCAGGCCTGCCTCACATTTCCAGCTGGACAGTTTACTATCCCCCAAACCTTCCTCACCCCCTTACCTTTGCAATAAAGTTAAGGAATGCTCTTCTCACCTTCTTTGCACCCCTCAAGGCTAATCTTAATAATCATATTCACGAAAACTTCTCCAGTTGTCACTGCTAGAAAAAAATCTTGCCCTCCTCTAATGACCATTGCATGTTTCACCTTTCCTAAGACACCTCCTTCCGAATGCTGTGAAAGTACATCACCTCCCCTATAGAAGTGCCTGGAGGGAAGGAACACTGTCTTTACATCTTAAATCTCTTTCAACCAGCTCATATATTTGTTGAGTAATAGGAATTGTAATAATCACGTATCTGCCCTACTGTGTACGTTTTTAAACTGTGCATTAATTTTTAGATAAGGAAACTGATGCTATAAGATGTTAGACAACTTGCCCAAGGTCCAGCGAGAGGCAGGAACAGAATTAAAATCCTGTTCTCTCTGTCTCTAAAGTATAAAGCCCAGATGTTATGTCTCAGTTATCTTTTTAAAAATAATTTTTATTAGTTTCCATTGTTTTATTAACCTGTGTACTTCACATTTTTCTTCCAAATGTGTGTTCCTCCCAGCACTCTGAATGTGTAGGTGCATTTTTGTTATATTGCTCATTCCAAACCCTTGTCCCTCAAGCTGGAATCTTCAGTGTGGCTCCTATGGATCCATACCTGTCATTTATTGGGCATTTACTCTCTGTCAAACAATTAGTAATAAATATGATTAATGGTATAGGATCTACAGACAGGTTCAAATCTGAACTCTTCCACCTACTAGTTATGAGTGTGAGCAAGTTATAACTTTTCTATGCTTCAATTTCTTCCTGTGTAAAATGGACTTACCAGTAATAATAGCAGATATCACATATGCAATGGTAAGAATTAAGTGAATTAAATACATCTAAACTTCTTCAACCAGTGTGTATTAATTAATGTTATCCATTATTTTCATACTTCATTTTGTTTAACTTCATATTCAGGTAGAAATTATTATCCTAACTTTACAGTGAAGAGCATGCTATACAGTTATAAATTAAGGTTTGTCTGACTCTGAAATCATGTTCTTAATGACTATGCTACACAGCCAGAAAGACAGATGATATTTGTGGACATTTTTCAGGCTTTTAAAATTTGGTAGATCTATGAACAAGAAGTCAGGACACCTTTGGTCTCCAGTGCAAGTCTAGAGAGAATATGAGAACATCATTATTGGGTAGGGATCAGAGCCCCCCTAGGCTGCGAGTCAGGAAACGTGGATTCCAGGCCTCACTGCTGAGTGACACCCCCATCCACACCCTCCTTTGGTCTCCTTTCCCTCATCTGTAGGATGAAGGGTTGTACTGGCCATCTCCAAGAGCCCTTCAGCTCTCTTGCAAAGGTCCCAGAAAAGTCAGGGTGTTATCTGCTGAATGCCAGCACCATCTGGTGGCCATGGGCCATAACCCAAGCCCATTGCCTCCCACTGCCACCTGGTGGCCACTAATGCCACAGTGAATTTGCATGACATTTCAAATTAAAACAACAACAACACACATTGAAAAATTAGGACATGTTATCTTTATAGCAACCTGATAAGATAGGCAGGGCAGGTGTTGGTACTGACTTTTGTCGACAAGATACTAGTGCCCAAAGAAATGAGGTGAATGGTATGGAGTCACTGCACCAGCTGGTAGGCTGTCAAATCCTGGTTTAATTGTTTCTGGGATGTAAGCTACCTTTAAAACATATTTAGCAGATATTTATTGAGAACCTACCATGTGAAGGGTGTTTCACATAGGTCATTTCATTTAGCCTACACATACAAATGAGACACAATGAGGTTAAATAATTCATTCAGCATAGGGTGTGGCAGAAGTAGGATTTGACTTCAAATTCTATAACTCTACCCAGTCATATTTCTCCTCCTCCTCCATGCTTGGGGCTGGCACATAGAACAACAAAGCTATCTACTCTCCAAAATTTTGTTTTCTCTTCAGGATCAAATCCCTAATTTTTAGCTGGGCTAATAGTCACCCAGAATAAAGATACATTTCCCAGCTTCCCTTGCAGCTAGATATGGGCAGGAGTGATGTTAGACAATATCAGGAAAGAGTCTTGGAAGGGGGTGGGCAAGAACCTTCTTGGCTGACAGCTTCTAAAAGAATCATAGTGATCGACTTTCTAGAAGTCACACTTTTGTGTAATCTTCTCTCCTTGAGTGTGGGCGGGAGCTAGTGCATCTAACAAGTAGAATGTAGCAAAAAATGATCACTTCCAAGATCAGCTTACAAAAGACTGTGACTTCCATCTTGCTCACATTCTTGATGGCTCTTTTTACTTGCCTGCTTGGATGAAGCAAGCTACCATGTTGTGAGCTGCCTTATGGAGAAGCCCACGTGACAAGGAACCGAGGGCACTTCTGGCCAACAAGCAGTGAGGAACTGAAACCTTGAGCCCAAAAGCCTGCAGGGAAGCAAATCCTGCCAATAACCACACGAGTGAATTGGAAGCAGATCCTTCCCAGTTTGAGCCTTGAGATGTCTACAGCCTGGGCCAACACCTTGGTTGCAGATCTGTAAGAGACCCTGAGCCAAAGGACCCAATTAAGCCACACTTGGATTCCTGACCCACAGAAATTATAAGATAATACATGTTTCAGTTTTAAGCCTCTCATTTTTAGAGTAGTTACACAACAATAGATGACTAATAAACCTTCTTTCTTCCTCTTTTCTTCCTTGCCAATTGGAAGGTGGATGTGATGGTTGGAGCAGAGTCTTGGACCATTAGATAGACTTGGGGATTGATGCCCTCCATGGAGAACAATATAGAAGGAGTCTGGGTCCTGACACAATGAAACATCACTATTATTTTGAATTTTCTCTCATTCTCAGCTGAGTCCAACTCTTGTGTGTGTGTGTGTGTGTGTGTGTGTGTGTGTGTGTGTGTGTGTGTGTGTTAAAGAGGTAGTGTGTATCCTTTTATGAAAGTAAGGCTATCTCCAGGCAAAATGGTGAAATGGTCCAAATTTGCCTTTGATGCTCTTGTTGTTTCTGCATCTTCTCTACTCTTTTCTTGCTCTTCCCCTTATCTAATGCCCAATCCTCTTCAGTGCCTGCCTTTCTAGCCCAGGTCCCATCTCTGGACTTTCCGCTCCACCCTCTTTTGGCTGTGAAGTTCTGGCAAGCCTCCCATGATGCCAGTCCTCAGTTTAAATGGCTGGTAAATGCTCTGCTTATTTGCTTTCAGGAGTAAAGGAGGGGTTGGGCTAGAAGACAAAATACTCTAGGCAGATTTCAAATGATGTCATTTCTGGAACTGTGAACTTACCAAGAAGAAAATGCTTTTAAATGGTGAGATATTCCAGGTTTCTTTCAACTAAGTGCATATGGGTTGCTATGTATTTTAAGGCTGAGGGGAAGGGGGATATGGGATGAGACTAGAATGAATGGATAAATAAAAAAGTGAAAGGTAACCTATTGTCAAGAATACAAAATGGTAGAGAATATAAATCTATCTTATTTATTTTATGACTTTGGGAAACAACTTATGATTCCTGAGTCTCCTACTTATACCCTCCTACCCCTGGCTTCTTTTTGCTGTTGCTATTCTGGTAATGTTGGATATAAAATCAGCTTCTTGCTAATGGTCAGAAGATTTGGCCTTTAAAACACACACACACACACACACACACACACACACACACACACACACACACACACACACACTTTTGTATTGATTTGAAAGAGAGAGGAAAGGAGAGTGAGAGTGAGAAAAACATCAATGGGAACCAGGGAATGAACCCACAACCTGGGCATGTGCCCTGACTGCGAATTGAACCCACAACCTTTGAGTGCATGAGATGATGCTCACCCAACTGAGCCACACTGGCCAGGGCAGATTTGGCCTTTCAAGCTGCCAATAATTTATTTCTACTTTGGATTTCAATAAATACTGCATTTTTTTACTGTTTCTTTCTGGCTAAGGGTCAGAGACAGTTTCTTTTAACTGTGTTTCTGGCACCAAGCATAGTGCCTGGCACATAGTAGGCATTCAGTACATGCTTATGTGTACTGTAAAGTGTGTGTGTGTGTGTGTGTGTGTGTGTGTGTGTGTGTGTGTGTAGTCTTTATTCCTTGGGAAGCATCTCAGGTCAGTGTATGTGATACCCCCTCCACATACAGAATTCATTCATGTATGTAATTTAAAAAATTATGGAGCTCCTACCATATACTACATACTGTTTTAGATGCTGGGGATAAAACCATAAATGAAGCAGACAAAAATCTAGCTCTCATGGTGCATATGTACTAGTGGAGAAGACAGAAACTTAACAGATAAATAAGTAAAATATGTAGTATGTTAGACAATAATAAGTACTATAGAGAAAAATAAAGTCTAAAAGGGTGGCGAGAGTGTCTGAGGGGAAAGGAGGGTGGTTAGGGGGGAACCCAAGGAGGTGACTGTGGAAGAGGCAGCATGTGCTCCCAGATATCCAAGCATTCCCCTACACTTCCTAGCCTCTGTTGCAGTAAAGCAGGACCAGGTGGCTGGTGCTGGCCAATGGATTGTGAGCAGAAGGGTCACATGAACGGCCAAGGCAGTTCAGAGCTAGTGGGCCATTTCCATCTCCCTGCCTTGGAGAACTTGGAGGCCATGTGTTCAGCGGAGAGTATTACCAGATGGAAGGAACTGGGGCCCTGATACCTAGATGGAGGAGAGTACTCCTCCCCCACCTACCTAGTATTTATTGCCATGGCTAATGCAGTGGCATCTGAGCAAAGCCCCAAAGAAGGCAAAGGAGTGAGCCAGGTGTTTATCACAGAGGGAACCTGAGAATGACATGGGGCCTGTTTGAGTAACTTACAGATAACCAATTTCACTTCTCTCCAACCACTTGGTTACTTTGACTCTATTAAGAACCTGTGCACCAGGTTTCTTTTTAAAATCAGAAAAGAGGCCAATTTATTTTGTGATTGTAAGCAAAAAGAAATGGCACAACTATTCATCTCTTGGTCTCTGTCCCTTGTTCCCAGGTATCACACATTTTTTCCTTCAGAATAGATGTGTCTTATTCTGAATGCAATGTCAACAGCAGTGTCTGGACATTTATATATATTGAAATTATATATATATATATATATATATATATATATATATATATTTTTATATATATATATATATATATATATATATATATATATATATATATATATAATTTTACGTATGATTCCTGTCCTGGGAGAGCTGGAAGAGTAGGGTTGGGTATCAGGACATCGTCCAACTGCAGCAGCCCTGGGGTGATGCTCCCCTTCTAACTCGTGGCCATCAGAGCAGCTGGTCTTCACTGATTCCCATACCGAAAGGCACCAACATTGTACATGTGACATTTTTGTCATGAGTTTAATTTTTCCTAAATCTACTTCACAGAAGTTTCATTTTAATTGCTTTCTGCTCAACTGTTTTGTCTTACTTTAAAAAGACAAGTTTAATCAACGCAAACATTTTTTTGTCTGGGTCTTACTGACCTGTACAAAGTTAACTTTGACGAATGGTTTATTTTAAGCCAAAACACACTGTCTGAACCCTAAACATAGTTTAGTTTTTGGTGCTCTTTCCAAAAGAAAGAAAATCATAACAATATTCTGTATAGAAAAATTCCAATACTATGTAAGCTGACACTACTCTTACCTTTGTAAAAAAAAAAACTTAATGCCTGCATTTAGATAATTACAAATGAAACTTTAAGAAACCTCCTGTATCAATGTTTCTCAAACTTAAATAATATTAAGGTTCCTTATAAGGGAAAAAAATTCTCACATATTTCTAGAGTTGGCTTAAAAATTATTTTTACGATGTTGCATATAATATATATGCATATATGTAAATGTACAGACACAAACCAAAGGAAAAGACTCCTTTATTAAATATTAGAGGCCCAGTGCACAAAATTCATGCATGGGTAGTGTCCCTAGCGGCTGCTGCTGGCCAGGGCCTTCCTTCATTCTGTGCCACCCCCTGGTGGACAGTGCACGTCATAGCGAGTGGTCAAACTCCCAGTCGGTCGACCTCCTGAGGGGACATTTTGCATATTAGGCTTTTAAATATATAGATTTTATACATTTGTAAAACCAAAACAAATTTATAAATTAAATACAAACAAAACTACCAAATGAGGAAAGTAAAATCTACAATGTTGATTTAATATAAGTAATGATATTTTGCTGAAGCCAAATCACCCTGCTCAACATGAATATTTTACTGACTGCAATGGCACAGACCTATTTAACCACATACCTGTGATGACTCAATTCTCTCACTAAACTTTGTTTGTACAGTACACCACAATATAATTTGGCTATAATGTGGTGTGACCACATTATTTATTTTTTAAATCCCTCCCTGTGTTTTTTTCTCATAAGTGTGCAACAGTTAAGTTAGTACTACTTGCCAATCACAAATGCAAACATAGGCAGTAAAACTGCATTCCCAGAATAACTTGATAAATTTATAAAGATATTCCACTCCACTAGTAATCCAAATACAAATTAAAATGAGAGGCAATTTCCTCTATCAAACTGGCAAAGCTTTTTAAAAAGATAAAATAAATGTGGGTGGGTATGTGTGATGAGCACCCTCGAGCACTTCTGGTGAGAACGGAAACTGGCCTGACCTTTCTGGAAAGCTATTTGGCAGTAGGTATTCACAGACTTAAAAGCTTTCAAAGCCTTTGAATAAGTAATTTCACTTACAGGTTTCTATCCTAAGGAAATAATTTTAAAATGTGGGCAAAAATTTTAGTATAAGAATATTCATGGCAATGTTCTTGTTAACAGTGAAGAAATACGAAATACCTTATATGTCCCAAAAAAAAATAAGAAACATTATCAACAATTTTGTAGCCATTACAAATAATATTTGTGATCAATTTTAATAACTGTGAATAGCATTCAAGATATAACATTGAGAAAAAAATAGGATACAGGACTCTATATTCTATATAGCTCTGTTATGTCAAAAATGTAAGTAGGCAAAGTAAAAGACACAAAGGCAAAAACCATAAGTGTTTTTTTTTTAATGTGAGTCATTTCTGTTTTACTTTTTATATTTACTGATTTTGCCAAGTTTTCTATAATAAGCATACAATATTTTTTATTTTTAATTAATGTAAACATTTCTGTAAAGCGTAGCATATCAGCTGAGACCACCCTCTAACATTCCTGATTGTGAGTTGGAATCACTTCCCAACAACATCCATCCACAGGTCTCAGATTTACTTTGTACAGTTATTATGGGTACTAGAGGCCCGGTGCACGAAATTTGTGCCCCGGGGGTGTGGTCTCCCTCAGCCCAGCCTGTACTGAGACCACTCTCCAATCTGGGACCCTTCAAGTGATGTCTGACTGCCCATTTAGGCCCAATCCCAGTGGGACTGCTGGCTCCCAACTGCTCGCCTGCCTGCCTGGCTGATTGTCCCTAACCGCTTCTGCCTGCCAGCCTGATCACCTCCTAACAACTCCCCTCCCAGCCTGATCAACGCCTAACTGCTCCCCTGCCAGCCCAATTGCCCCTAACTGCCCTCTCCTGCCAGCCTGGTCACCCCCAACTGCCCTCCCCTGCAGGCCTGGTTGCCCCTAACTGCTCTCCCCTGCAGGCCTGGGTCCCTCCCAACTGCCCTCCCCTGCTGGCCTGATCGCCCACAACTGCCCTCCCCTGCCAGCCATCTTGTGGCAGCCATCTTGTGTCCACATGGGGGCAGACATCTTGTGTGTTGGAGGGATGGTCAATTTGCATATTACTCTTTTATTAGATAGGATAGTCATGCCACTCCTCTGCTTAAGAACCTCCAAAGTCTCTTACCAGGCAAGTGGAGCCCCCTGCCCCCAGCTTGGCATTCAATGTCCTCCCGGACTGGACTCAGCCTTTTTAGCCATATATGCCAATGTACCGCTACCTCGCTCCATACCAGTGTTTTCAAACTATGGGTTGCTATGCATTAGTGAGTCATGAAATCTATTTAGTAACCAGCATAAGAATAACCAGAATAGAAAATACCAAGTTGCGTTGCACATATGTACTAAAAACAATTACTGTCTCAGAAGTACACACATACACACACAGTATGTGTATATATACTAGGACATAGCTGAAATGTATTTGCTACTGTGAGTGATGATCAAAGAAGTTTGAAAGCCACTGTCCAAGTCATAGCCACATAGGCCAGCAGGTAGTCCCTAATCTTGCTTTGTAGAGTAGTCCCCCCTTATCTGCAGTTTCAGTTACCTGAGGTCAACCATGGTCCAAAAATATAAAGTGAAAAATTCCAGAAATAAACAATTCATAAGTTTTAAATTGCATACTATTCTAAGTAGGATGATAAAATCTCTCTCTGTCCAGCTCCCCCCCCCCCCCCCCCCCCGGGAAGTGAATAATTCTTTTTTCCAGAGTATCCACACTGTATGTATACACTACTGCCCGTTAGTCACTTAGTAGCCATCTGGGTTATCAGATTGACTGTCTCAGTATTACAGAGCTTGTGTTCTTAACCCTTATTTTACTTAATTATAGCCCCAAAATGTAAGAATAATGCTGCTGGCAATTTGAACATGCCAAACAGAAGCCTTAAGTGCTTCCTTTAAGTGAAAAGGTGAACACAGCATAATAAGGTATTTAGAGAGAGAGAGAGACTACATTCACATAAACTTTCATCACAATATGTCTTATAATTGTTTTCTTGTATTACTAGTTATTGTTGTTAATCTCTTACTGTGACTAATTTACAAATTTTTACCGTAAGTATGTATATATAGGAGAAAAACAAAGTGCGTACATGTAAGGTTCAGTACTATCTCAGTGTCAGGCATCCACTGGGGGTCTTGGAATGTGTCCCCTGAGGATAAGGAGGACTACTGTACTGCCTTTGATACCTCTGTTCCCCAGCTAGGCATTCTCCCTGCTTTCTGTCTACTGAAATCCTTCAAGGCCCTAATAAGACATCACCTCCTCCCTAAGTGTTCCACCTTTCCCCCTTATCTGTGATCCTAAAATGATGGTGTTATAACTTCCTTATACCACTCAGAACAGCCTGCCTTATATGAGTGACTATGTCTGTACACTGAGTTCTTAGACAAAGAGTACCCGGAGGGCAAGGCTGTGTCTTACACAACTTTGGGTCCTTCAAAGGCCCAGAAGTATAGTGAACCTGGCTGATGCTCAATAGAGGTCGGCCCAGTGGAATATTTTCTGAAAGATGAAACAGAGGGCTGGAGACCATGGGATACCAGGAAACAGGCTTTATTGGCGATCACCCTGCCAGCCGCCTTCCAGAGGGGAAAGGGAGAAAGAGAGAGAGAGAGAGAGAGAGAGAGAGAGAGAGAGAGAGAGAGAGAGAGAGCCGGGGTGAGAGTGCCTTTTAAGGGGAGGAAAAGAGGGGACGGGGCTTAGGGCACTCAGCACAGGCTGATTGGTGGTTTCATGTAAGGCACATGATTAGGCACCTAGGGATTTAGGAATTGGGGGCTTAGGGTATATGGCAGGTGCTGATTGGTGGTTCAATGTACAGTCCATATAAGGTGTTCAGGAATGTCCGGCTGCAGGTGGAGTTTACATCATGCTCTGTCCATCAGTTGGGGGAAGGGAGAATCTATCATTTTCTATATCTCCTTCCAGGAGCATGTTGTGGTGTTCTTCATCCTTCTATTTTCTTGATCTTAGGCTCCATGGGGCCAATGTTATCTTTGGTGGTGTTAACATAAAAACATTCAAACCTGTAAAGAATTTTTGTGAGTTTGAGTCAAAGTGTTGACAATTGCCAGGAAGTAGAATCTCAACGGATTGGGATAATACTCTGAAAAATGGCAGGTTTTCACCTTGTTTTATACATTACAATCAAAGGAGGAGAAGACGTAAGTTGGTTACATGAAATCCATTGGTGATAGATAAATTGGTGATAGATTAGGGAGGCAGGAGAAAGCAAAGGGAGGGGGATCCCTGGGATTGGATAAAAAGTAAAATGATAGACCCATATTTCTTTTACTTAAGTAGGTACAGGATAGTTAACAGTCAACAATTAACAAGGTAACAATAACAATGGAGGAATTTATGGTCTCCATCCTGGCGCCCAGGGCATTTGGTTGCGCCCTGAGGGGCCCAAAGAAAGGGAAGTTACAAGTTACCCTGACATTTCACAGGTATGCTATCTTACTTAGATGCAAAAAGACAATAGGTTCAGTTAAGGTAAAGATTGACCTTTATCCAGGAAGATACTGGCCTAGGACATGACTACCCACTTTAACTGCTTTTAGTTAAAGTTTTAATTTCAGACTATCCTTTGCCGGTTACTTTAGGCCTTCCCTGAGCTTGTCAGGTTAGCATGTGGCCTTTTTTTTTTTATTTTTCCCACCCAGAGTGGAGCCTCTAAAAGAGTTTGTCCTGAAAACTGTCATCTTCAGAAGGAATGAGAGAATTCAATATATGTTTTTACCCATTTAAAATATATTTTCTTTATTTGGGAGGGTGTGTCTCCTATATTTTTGGTGTTAAGATGTATTTTTGCAGAGCGATGTACATAAATTAGAAAATAATAGTTGATTTTTAGTGTGTGTGTGTTTACTGTCCTTATTTGGAAAAATTAAAGCTGGCCATTCTATGTTTCTCTTTAAAAAGAATGAAAGAAAAAATTACTGGTTGCAAACTCCAAAAACCTGGGAATCAATTGCCTTTCTGGAATCGCTGAAGATAGTAGGTTCATTTTCTTAAAGGCTAAATTCATTGACCTAGGGCTGGAAGAGGGTTCCTCTTAGATCAGGGACTGCTGTTTATTGGTCTGCACTCCTCCTCTGATATTTCCATTCTCCCGTTCCCAAAGATGTAAATCACCCTTTAACTCCCTGGGCCGAGACGGTGTCTTTCTGGCCCTTTAAATGAGGGCGTGGCGAAGAGGAGGGGACCGCCCAGGAGAGACCAGGGTGCGGGAGGAAAGCGGAAGCGTGGCCAGCAGGGATAGGAGGCACTGCGCGTGCGTGAGGCTCGGGCAGGGGGCGGGGTCTCGTGGGCCGGGGGTCCGGGGCTGGCACGGCTACAGGCGCAGGTAAAGTGTGGGCCGGCGGTGCTGGGAGGGGCTGTACCCCGGGCGGGGAGGGAACGCTCGTCGGCTCCCTGAGCTGCCGCCCTTTTCCCCGCGCGACAGCTGCGCGGCCTCGGGGTGGCTTGACGGAGCGGCCCCTGACCGGCTGACTGGACTGGGGCCCACCGGCCGGGCGGGGTTGACACTGGGGAGGAAGGGTGTGCCCTTGGTTTGGCCTGGGACTGGGTCGGGCAGTTTCCACTTGTTGGTTGCCAAGGAATGGGAGACTGAGAGACAGGTGCACCCACTCCCCCAGACGGTGAGAGTAGGAGGCCGGTGATTACACGCCTCCCCGGGGATGGAACAGGTGTGCAGCCGCCTTGGGGGCTCGGGGCACAGGTGTAGGCTCCTCCATCGCTCGAGGACTGGCATGAGTATGCTCCCCAAGTGTGAGGCTAGGGCTTGGACGGGGTGTCCACCTCTTAGGATTGATACGCACTCTGTGAGGCTGGTCCCAGTTTCTCTGCCTGCAAGGTGTGCCCCAGAGTGAGGGCAGCAAGGGGACCGGTGGGTCTCTAGCGTTTGAAGCCACTCCTACGTCCTGGTTAGTTTTCTCAAGTTGGTACCTGGGGAAGAAGGGAAACAGCGGCCTAAAGTGTTTAGGTGCTTTTCAAAGGAGATTAGGGCGGGATGGAGGAAGGTCAGCGAGAGAGGCTCCATGGCGTGGGTAATCAAGAACACCTGGAGCCTTCTCCAACTAGGCATGTATCCTCCATACCCTACCAATACTGGAATGGACAGGAAGGCTTGTGTCCCTCTGCATTGCCCATCCTCTACCATACCCTCCTGACCTCCCACCCCCCTCAAAGTACCCCTACAAAAACCAAAAACCCAAGCCGAACAAACATAGATGTTAATTTGTGGCATCAGCTCTACTACAGATGTCTGTGATGGTCAGATAATTACATGTCCGGCGTGTGTATTTGAAGTATATTTAATACAGATGGGGATCGAGGATCTACATATGTTTGCATAGGATATGGGTTTGCCCGTGGTTAAATTTAAGCAGAGAATAGATAGTGAAACCTCTGGCAATAGCTGGCTTGTTCCATAGAGTGCAGAATAAAGATAAGTGTTCGGATCGGGGAGGATTGTGGTTGAATGATTGGGCTTGATATGTTAAAGAGACATAGTGACATGTGAAAAAATTCCAGAGCTCTTAAGAGTAATATATTGATTATCCTTTATATATTCCCTTTGTTCCTGGATGGATGTTTTCCTTCCAGCTTCTAAAGCAGGTGAATATTTTATGCCTTTCAGAATATTGGGACGTCTTGATGATTTTTAGCTGTATCGCACTCTTTGTAGACATTTCAACCATTGAGATATCAGATGCCAGTTACGTATGTGAATGAAAAGTAAGGCCTTTTGAACTTAATGAAGTATGTTTAACTTTTGATCTTTTTATAGTTTTCACAGAGGTTAGATAACTTATCTTGACCCACAGCTTCAGGTGTCATATGTGTATATTTGTAAGATTAAACTGTTCTATTCTTAACTGAACTTTGAATTAATGTTTGAATTATCTCCATTCTGTATAACAGCTCCCGTGTTTCATCTTTCAAGTTTCCAAGCCCCCAGAGTAAAGAGAAAACTCCTACCTTCAGTATTTACAAAACCCAGGGAAGGACACTGCTTGGCCAAATTGGACACAAGAATGTCCTCTGCCTACTCTTCTAGGCAGATATGGTATTTGATTGGCAGCATCACCAATTACTTGGTTGGAGTGAAGGAGGGGCAGTTTTCCAGAGGAAAGGTGGTGAAAGTACTGGGATGTTTTAACCATAATCAAATTGGTTTTTCCCTCTGCAGTTGAGCTAGAAGCCTCCTCTTGCTCTTCTAAAAAATAAATCTCTTGTGCCTGTACATCCTCCTTGACACCTTACCAAGACAACCTGTGGTGACAATTAATTGGTAGTTAATTAAGATGAGTGGGAAGGCCACCATCTACTCAGTCTACAATTGAGTGGAATCCTACCTCCTGTGAATTTAACTTTTCACCCATACCAGTTTAGTGAAGAAGAAAAAAATAATATATTTCAGCCTACATGAAGCACAAGGTTCATGTGCTTCTTAGGAGGAGTTCTCTGAGGTTGGGGTGAGTCTTTGAGATTATTGTAATAGTGGGGAACTTCTTAGAAGCTGGAAAGAAGTGACACTTTTTCATTCATTTTACTTATTGCCTCAAACACATTGATATAAAACTGATGAATAATGTTAGGGTTTATACATAATAGCTATTTGTAGGCTTAGTTCTTGTATTTGTTACAGGGGATTTAGATTTTTGTTTTCTAGAATGAGGCTATCAAGAGTTGTGTTCATAGTAGTAACTTAGCAGCATATGCAGGCAGGTCTCAGGCACTTTTTTTTTTAAATCCTCACCTGAGGATATGTTTTTCATTGATTCTAGAGAGAGGGAAGAGGCGGGTGGGGAGAGAGAGAGAAAACATCGATATGAGAAAGAAACATCAAGTGGTTGCCTTCCATACACACCCTGACTGGGAATTGAACCCGCAAACTGGCTATGTGCCTTGACCGGAAATTGAATCCAGGACCTTTAGGTGCTTGGGAGCCACCTTGGCCTGGGCTCCTTTTTAAAAAATGTCATTTTTTAAATTAAATTTATTGGGGTGACATTGCTTAATAACATTGTATAAGTTTCAAGTGTATATCCTACCTAATAATAGACAAATATGCAAATTGACCATACCTCTGCTACACCCATGCCACGCCCACCAGCCCAAGCCACGCCCACCAGCCAATCAGGGCGAGTATGCAAATAAACCAAACCAAGATGGCTGCAGCCACCGAAAGCAAGGTTTCCCAGGCAACAGAGGGAAACAAGCTTTCCGCCTGCCCTTGACAGGCCTAAGCCTCCACTCAAGCTACAAAGTTTCAATTATAGAAGGTAAACAAATTCAAACAGAATGGCGGCAGCCACGGAGCTGGAGAGACCAGGCCAGGGTTTCCCGCAGTAACGGAGAAAGCAAAGCTTTCTGCACACCCTGGCCGGGCTCAGGCCTCTGCTTAAGGCTACAAAGTTTCAATTATAGAAGGTGAATTAACTCAAACAGAAATGGCTGCCGGTGGAGCATGCAGGAGGCTTGGCTCCACTCCAGGCTACAAAGTTTCAATTGTAGAAGGTAAATAAATTCCAGATACCAGTGCCTCCGCTTGGGTCGCCAGGGGGCTTGGCTGGCCTGCAAACCACCACAGGCCCCTTGCTCAGGCTGCCCCATGCCCCAAGGGAACCCCCACCCTTATCTGTGACACCCTTCAGGGCAAACCAGCTGGCCCCCACTCCTGCACCAGGCCTCTATCCTATCTAATAAAAGAGTAATATGCATATTGACCACCACTCCAACACACAATATGTCTGCCCCCATGTGGTCAAAGATCCTGCCCCCATGTGGACACAAGATGGCCACCACAAGATGGCCAGCAGGGGAGGGCAGTTGGGAAGCACCCGGGCTGCAAGGGAGGGAAGTTGGAGGCGATCAACCCTGCAGGGGAGGGCAGTTAGGGGTGACCGGGCCAGCAGAGGAGGGAAGTTGGGGGCAAACAGGCTGGCAGGGGAACAATTAGGCATCAATCAGGCTGGCAGCGGAGTGGTTAGGGGTGATCAGGCTGGCAGGCAGAAGCGGTTAGGGGCAATCAGGAAGGCAGGCAGGTAAGCAGTTGGGAGCCAGCAGTCCTGGATTGTGAGAGGGATGTCCAACTGCCCATTTAGGCCCGATCCCACTGGGATCGGGCCTAAATGGGCAGTTGGACATCCCTCGAGGGGTCCCAGATTGGAGAGGGTACAGGCTGGGCTGAGGGACAACCCTCCCCCCCCCCATGCACGAATTTCGTGCACCAGGCCTCTAGTAGATTTATAATACATCATCTATATATTGCATTATGTACTCACCACCCAAAGTCCAGTCTCCCTCCGTCACTATATATTTGACCCCCTTTACTAAAGCTCTTCATCCTTCCCCCACCTCCTTTTCCCTCTGGTAACCACCCTCTGTAGTCTGTATTTCGGAGTTTGTTTGTTGCTTTCTATTTGATGTCCCACATATTATTGAAATCATATGGTTCTTGTCTTTTTCCATCTAACTTATTTTGCTTAGCATGATACTCTCAGGATCCATCCATGTTGTCACAAATGGCAGTATTTCATCCTTATGGCTGAGTAGTATTCCATTATATATATGTACCACATCTTCTTTATCCAGTCTTTTGTTGAACAACACTTAGTTTTTTTCCATATCTTGTATACCATGTATAATGCTTCATTGAACATAGGGGTTCATATATCTTTATGGATAAATGTTTTCAAAATGTTCAGGTCTTAGATACATAGAAAAGAGAGTGCTGGGCCATATGGTAGTTCTATTTTTAATTTTTTGGGGAAATCTTCATACTGCTTTCCATAGTGGCTGTTCAATTTATAGCAGTGTATGGGAGTTCCTTTTTTTCCCACATCCTCTGCAACAGTTGTTAATTCTTGTCAATAGCCATTCTAACATGTGTGAGATGGTATCTCACTGTGGTTTTGATTTGTTTTCCCTTATAGCTAGTGGAGTTGAACATCTTTCCATGTATCATTTCCCATTTGTATGTCTTCTTGGGAAAAATGTCTGTTCAGGTCCTCTGCTCATATTTTAATTGGATTTGTGTGTGTGTGTGTGTGTGTGTGTGTGTGTGTGTGTGTTTATTATCATTGAGTTGTATGAATTCTTTATATATTTTGGATATTAGCCCCTTATGGGAGGTTTTCCATTTGATTGGTTGCCTTTTTGTTTTGTTGAAGATTTCTTTTGTTTCTAAGCTTTTTAGTCCCTTTTTTTTTTTTTTTTTTTTTGCCTTTGGAGTCAAGTTTACTAGTATAAAATCCACTCAGAGACCAAGGTCCATAACTTTAGTACCTATGTCTTCTTCTATGTATTTTATTGTTTCAGGTCTTATATTTAAGTCTTTACTCCATTTTGAGTTTATTTTTGTGTATGGTGTCAAATAGCAGTCTAGTTTCATTCTTTTGCATGTGGCTTTCCTATTTTTCCAAAACCAGTTATTGAAGAGACTTTCTTTTCTCCATTGTATGCTTTTGGCTCCTTTGTCGAAAATTAGTTGCCCATATACATGTGGTTTATTTTGGGACTCTCAATTCTATTCCATTGGACTGTGTGTCTTTTTTTTTTTTTTGCTAATACCATACCGTTTTGATTATTGTAGCTTCATATATAATTTGAGTCAGGGAGTGTGGTACTTTGTTCTTTTTCTCAGGAATACTTTGGCTATTCAGAGCCAAAGGTTCCACACAGATTTGATGATTTTTGTTCTAGTTCTTTGAAAAATGCTATTGGGATTTTGATGGGTATTGCATTAAATATGTATATTGCTTGAGGTAATATGGCCATTTTTGCTATATTGATTCTTCCAATCCATGAACACTGAATATTTTTTCATTTCTTTGTGTCTTTTTTGATTGCTTTCAACAATGTCTTAAAATTTTAAGTGTGTAGATCCTTCACTCCTTTGATATGTTTATTCCTAGGTATTTTATTCTTTTTGCTGCAATTGCAAATTGAATTGTTTTTATTTCTTTTTGATAATTTCATTGCTAGTGTATAGGAATACAGGAATTTTGTACATTGATCTTGTATCCTGCAATTTTATTGTATTTGTTTACTTTTTTTAATTTTTATTTTTTTTACATTTTATTTTACTTTTTTTCATATCAAAATTATTTTCTTTTATTGTTTAAAGTATTACATATAGTAGTACATATATCTCCTTTTTTTCCCCATTGACCTTCCCCCAGCCTCCCCTACCCCCTGTCGCATGCCCTCATCCCACCCCCCCAGTGTCTTGTGTCCATTGGTTGTGCTTATATGCATGCATACAAGTCCTTTGGTTGATCTCTTTCCCCCCTTCCCCAACACTCCCCAGCCTTCCCGCTGTAATTTGACAGACTGTTTAGTGCTTTACTGTCTCTGTATCTATCTTTTTGTTCATCAGGTTATAATGTTCTTTATTTTCCATAAATGAGTGAGATCATGTGGTATTTTTCTTTCATTGCCTGGCTTATTTCACTTAACATAATGTTCTCCAGATCCATCCATGCTGCTGCAAATGGTAAGAATTCCTTCTTTTTTATAGCAGCTTAGTATTCCACTGTGTAGATGTACCATAGTTTTCTAATCCACTCATCTGCTGATGGGCATTTAGGCTGTTTCCAAATCTTAGCTATGGTGAATTGTGCTGCTATGAACATAGGGGTACATATATGTTTTCTGATTGGTGTTTCTAGTTTCTTGGGATATATTCCTAGAAGTGGGATTACTGGGTCAAATGGGAGCTCCATTTTTAGTTTTTTGAGGAAACTCCATACTGTTCTCCACAGTGGCTGCACCAGCAGTGCACGAGGGTTCCTTTTTCTCCGCGTCCTCGACAGCACTTGTTGTTTGTTGATTTGTTGATGATTGCCATTCTGACAGATGTGTGATGGTACCGCATTGTCGTTTTGATTTGCATCTCTCGGATAATCTTTTCGAAAGAAGACAGAAGGAAGGCCAAGAGACATATGAAAACATGACTTTGAGCATGTTTTCATATGTCTCTTGGCCTTCCTTCTGTCTTCTTTCGAAAAGATTCTATTTAGGTCTGTTGCCCATTTTTTTTATTGGATCATTTATCTTCCTTTTATTAAGTTGTATAAGTTCCCTGTAGATGTTGGAGATTAAACCTTTATCAGTGATAACATTTGCAAATATGTTCTCCCATACAGTGGGCTTTCTTGTTGTTTTGTTGATGGTTTCTTTTGCTGTGCAAAAGCTTTTTATTTTGATGTAGTCCCATTTGTTTATTTTCTCTTTAGTTTCCATTGCCCTAGGAGTGGTATCGGTGAAGAAATTGCTTCGTCATATGCCTGTGGATTCCTCTAGTATTTTTATGGTTTCCTGTCTTAAGTTTAAGTCCTTTATCCATTTTGAGTTTATTTTTGTGTATGGTGTAAGTTGGTGGTCTAGTTTCATTTTTTTGCATGTATCTGTCCAATTTTCCCAGCACCATTTATTGAAGAGACTGTCTTGACTCCATTGTATGTTCATATCTCCTTTGTCAAATATTAATTGAGCATAGTGGTTTGGGTCGATATCTGGGTTCTCTATTGTATTCCATTGGTCTATATGTCTGTTCTTGTGCTAGTACCAGGCTGTTTTGAGAACAGTGGCTTTGTAATACAGCTTGAAATCTGGTATTGAGGTCCCACCTACTTTGTTCTTCTTTCTCAGGATTGCTGTGGCTATTCGGGGTCTTTCTTTATTTCACATGAATATTTGGAGAGTTCTTTCTAGGTCTGTGAAATACGCCATTGGTATTTTAATTGGGAGTACATTGAATCTAGAGATTGCTTTGGGTAGTAAGGACATTTTAATGATGTTGACTCTACCAATCCATGAACATGGTATGTTCTTCCATCTGTTTATGTCTTCCTCTATCTCTTTTTTCAGTGTCCTGTAGTTTTCCGCGTATAGGTCTTTTGCCTCCTTAGTTAAGTTTATTCCTAGGTATCTTAATTTTTTTTGGTGCGATGGTAAATGGGATTGCTTTTTTAGTCTCTCTTTCTGTAAGTTCACTATTGGTGTATAGAAATGCCATAGATTTCTTGGCATTAATTTTGATTCCTGCTACATTGCCGAATTCATTTATTAAGTCTAATAGTTTTTTGATGGAGTCTTTCGGGTTTTTTATGTACAATATCATGTCATTGGCGAATAAGGACAGCTTTACTTCTTCTTTTCCAATTTGGATGCCTTTTATTTCTTCTTCTTGTCTAATTGCAATGGCTAGTACTTCCAGTACTATGTCAAACAGGAGTGGTGAGAGTGGGCATCCCTGTCTTGTTCCTGTTCTTAAGGGAAATGTTTTTAGTTTTTGCCCATTGAGTATGATGTTTGCTGTGGGTTTATCATATATGGCTTTTATTATGTTGAGGTATGATCCTTCTATTCCCACCTTGCTGAGAGTTTTTATCAAGAAAGGGTGTTGGATTTTGTCAAATGCTTTTTCTGCATCAATTGATATGACTATGTGATTTTTTATCTCTCAATTTGTTTATGTGATGTATCATGTTTATTGATTTGTGGATATTGTACCATCCTTACATCCCTGGGATAAATCCTACTTGGTCATGGTGTATGATCTTTCTGATGTACTGCTGGATCTGATTTGCTAGAATTTTGTTGAGTATTTTGGCATCTATGTTCATGAGGGATATTGGCCTGTAATTCGCTCTCATTGTGTTGTCTTTATCTGGTTTTGGTATTAGGGTGATGCTGGCTTCATAGAATGAGCTTGGAAGTGTTCCTTCCTCTTGAATTTTTTGAAGTAGTCTGAGGAGGATAGGTTTTAGTTCTTCCTTGAATGTTTGGTAAAACTCCCCTATGAAGCCGTCTGTGCCCGGGCTTTTGTTTGCTGGAAGCTTTTTGATGACTGCTTCAATTTCTTCCATAGTTATTGGCCTGTTGAGATGTTTAGATTCTTCCTGATTGAGTTTTGGAATGTTGTATTTTTCTAGGAATATGTCCATTTCCTCCAGGTTGTCCAGTTTGTTGGAATAGAGTTGCTCATAGTATTTTTTAACAATCCTTTGTATTTCGGTGGGGTCTGTTGTTATTTCTCTTCTTTCATTTCTGATTTTGCTTATTTGGGTCTACTCTCTTTGCTTCTTGGTGAGCCTGGCTAGAGGTTCATCAATCTTGTTTATCCTTTCAAAGAACCAGCTCTTGGTTTTGTTGATCTTTCGTATTGTTTTTTTTTTTGTCTCCATGTCATTTATCTCTGCTCTGATCTTTATTATTTTCTTCCTTCTGCTTACACTGGGCTTTTCTTGTTGCTCTCTTTCTAACTCTTTGAGTTGTAGGGTTAGGTAATTTATTACCATTGTTTCTTATTTTTTGCAGTAGGCTTGTAGAGCTATGAACTTCCCACTCAAGACTGCTTTCACTGTGTCCCATAGATTTTGGATTGTTGTGTTTTCATTGTCGTTTGTTGCCATGATGTTTTTTTATTTCTTCTTTGATCTCTCTGGTAACCCAGTCATTGTTTAACAGCATGCTATTTAGTCTCCATGTGTTTGATTTTTTTTTGATTGTTTTTATTGTAGTTGATTTCCAGTTTTATGCCATTGTGATCTGAGAAGATGCTTGATATGATTTCTATCTCCTTGAATTTGAAGAGACTTTGCCTGTGACCCAATATATGGTCTGTCTTTGAAAATGACCCATGTGCACCTGAGAAGAATGTATATTCTGTGGCTTTTGGGTGAAATGTTCTGAAGATGTCAATTAATTCCATCTGGTCTAGTGAGTCATTTAGGATTGATGTTTCTTTGCTGATTTTTTGTTTAGAGGATTTGTTAAATGGTGATAGTGGGGTATTAAAGTCTCCTACTATGATTGTATTGCTGTCAATCTATCCCTTGATATCCTCCAGGAGTTTTTTTTTATGTATTTGGGTCCTCCTGTGTTGGGCGTGTATATGTTTACCAGAGTTATTTCTTCTTGTTGCATTGCTCCCTTTAGTATTATGAAGTGGCCTTCCTTATCTTTTTATGTCCTTCACTTTGAGATCTAATTTGTCAGATATAAGTATTGCTACCCCAGCTTTTTTTTTCATTTCCATTTGCCTGAAAAACCTTTTTCCATCTCTTCACCTTCAGTCTGTTTGCGTCTTTTTTTCTGAGATGGGTTTCTTGTAGACAGCAAATATATGGGTCATGTTTTCTTATCCAATCCGTTACCCTATGTCTTTTTATTGGGGCATTGTTTATTGTTTTTAATAGTTTTTTTAAATCATAAATGGATGATATATTTTGTCAAGTGCTTTTCTGCATCTATTGATATGAATATATGATTATATCCTTTATTTCGTTAATGTGGTTTATCACATTGATTGATATGTGTATGTTGAACCATCTTTGTGCCCCTGGAAGGAACACCACTTGATTGTGATAGTATTACCTTTTTAATGTTTTGTTGTATTCAATTTGTTAGGATTTTGTTTAGAATTTTTGCATGTATATTCATAAGAGATATTGGCCTGTCATTTTCTTTTGTGTTGTTCTTGCCAGGTTTTGGTATTAAGGTAACAACTTAGGAAATATTGCCTGTTCTATTTTTGGAAGAGTTTGAGAAGCATAGGTATTAAATCTTCTTTGAATGTTTAGTAGAATTCACTAGTGAAGCCATCTGGCCCTATACTTTTATTTTTTTTTGAGAGTTTTTGATGACTGTTACTGATGAACAGTCTATTTAGATTTTCTAGTTCTTCATGATTCAGTCTAGGAGTCCTCCTATTAAATAAAAGCCTAATATGCAAATTGTTCGACCTGGAGTTCGACTAATATGAAGTGCGCTATGAAGTGCGCTGACCACCAGGGGGTGGTGCAGAACATGGCGAGATAGTGGAGCAGGTGAGGGGGTGGCGCCTGCCACAGCGGGGTGCCAGGTGGGCCTGCGAGGCTGGGAGCGCGAGATGGGGTCCAATCCCCGCAGGCCGCCCCAAGGAACCCCACTGTGCACAAATTTGTGCACTGGGCCTCCAGTGTTATATATTTCTAAGAACTTGTTTATTTCTTCTAAGTTATCAAGTTTGGTGGTGTATAGCTTTTAATAGTATTCTTATGTAGTGCTTTGTATTTTTGTAGTGTCCATTGTAATTTCTCCTCTTCTACTTCTGATATTGTTTATTTGGGTCTTTTCTCTGTTTTTCTTAGTAAACCTAGCTAGAGATGTCAGTTTTATTTATATTTTCAAAGAGCTAGTCTTTATTGCATTATTTTTTATCTTTTTGTTCTCTATTTTGTTTAATTCTGCCCTCATATTTATTATTTCCCTTCCTTTTGTTGGCTTTGGGCGTGTTTTGTTCTTTTTCTAGTTCTTTAAGGTGAAATGTTAGGTTGTTTGCTTGAGATTTTTCATTTTTCTTGAGGTAGGCCTGTAATGCTGAAAACTTCCCTCTTATTACCACTTTTGCTGCATCCAAAAAATTTTGATATATGGTATTGTCATTCTCATTTGTCTCTGTATCTTTTGATCTCCTCTTTTATTATTCTTTGACCTAGTCATTGGTCAGTAACATGTTGTTTAATCTTCACATATTTGTGGGTTTTCCAGCTTTCTTCTTGCAGTTGACTTCAGATTTCAAAGCGTTGTGGTTGGAGAATATGCTTGGTATGATTTAATTCTTCTTAAATTTGTTTAGGCTAGTTTGTGTCCCAAACATAGAATTCCTTGAGAATGTTCCTTATCAAGCACCCTTCTTTTCCTTCACTTTTCTTTTTAATATTTGTTGTTCTGTATGTACTTCCTAAGTTTTAAATGACCGCTCTTCTCATTTAGACATTTACCAAGAGAAGAGAAAAAAGAAACGGCCTTCTGGGCATTTTCATAGTGACAGCTCTAAGCACTGTGGTTCGTAGATACCTAATGTGCCTATCCTTGGAAAGAAATTCACGGGTCAGGTAAGCAGCTCATCTCAGTATAGAGTAGCATTGCACCTAACACAGGGTCTGCTTCCCAGTAAGGTGAAATTGAGTACCCTTGAAAATTGAGTACCTTCAAAGTACCCTGGGAAAGAGTCATGTTGGAGATTGACATAGGATCTCTCAGGAAGTCCAACACAGCCAGTTTTTGCTCCATGTTGGAACAGCATGCTGTTTGTTATTTTGAGCACAGATGAAATTGATTGCTTATGCATGCAAAAATTGAGACTGACCAAAGGACAGCAGATATCCATTTCCTCTCCCAGGCTCACTCTGAAGCATGTAGTTACTGAGTGGAATAGTATACAGAGTCCCTGGCTCTTTGTGAATCATTTCTTTTTTTTTCTTTCTCTTTGTTACAGATAATAGATGAATTCCTGTAAATTGAATGGACATATGATACATTTTCACTATTTTCATCTTGGCATATAGGCTGAATTAATATAAAAGAACATGAAACATCTGAATTTGTGGAGTTTGTGTCATGTTACACATGAGCAAAATGTTCACTAAAAGATAAAATCAGTGTTATGGGTTAAAAAAAAAAAATCTCACCTAGATATAAAGAAAGGAACTTGGAAGGTGGGAGGCTTTTTGGGGTAGAACGACTAACCACATCTTATTTTGAATGACCAGAACTGCTATTTGAGGCTCTGGAAACCAGTAATGAAGTATCGCTTGGCTGTTTACTAGTATCTAGGGAAGGAGGGAGGGGATGACTGGCTGGCTGAATTGGTGGGTTGATTAGGCAATGGAATTAGGCATTGGAAATACAATGGTGAAAAAGACAGATCTTTGCTCTCTTGGAACCTTCATTCCAGTAGAGGGAAGGGAATGGTGGTTCAGACACTGAAAAAAATGATATAATCCTATATAATAAAAGCATAATATGCTAATTAGACTGGACATCCTTCCAGACGTCCTTCTGGACGGCCTTCCTGACGAAGTCGGGGCTTCGAGGGAAGCCCGAGTTCCGGGTGCCAGAGGGAAGCCGGTGCCGGCAGCCAGGGGAAGGAAGGCCTGCTCTTGCATGATTTTTCTGCATCAGGCCTCTAGTTAGTGTAACAAAAGAGAACAATATAGGTACATATTAACAGGGAGCCTAGTCTACCATAGTTGAGCAGGACAAAAAAAGGTTTTTTTTAGGAATCAAAGATTTAGCTGCTATCTGAAGGATGAATATGATCAGCAGTAGTTGACAAGCCTGACTAAATAAAGGTAGAACTCAGTTATAACTTGGCATATTATGGTTTAGATTCCTAAACTCTGTGAGACGGTATCCTCTGAAGCTTAGCAGTTACAGGTAATAAAACTGATGTATTTAATTTGTAAGACAGGTGTTTTTCTCATCTTCCAGTTTCTGTGTTAATCAGCAATTACTTATTGAATGTTTACATAGCTATGCAAGTCAGTGAGCCCCTGTGATGTGGAGTATACAAAGAAGCATGGTCCCACTTTTATTGCATAGCTGGGGAGAAAAGACATAGTCACATGGTACGTTAACTAATGAATCAATATGAGGAAAGTGGCATGGCACTGTGCTAAAGAAGATATGCATTCTGGATTTAGAGGACGCTTGGGGGAAGTTGTCCAGAAGGAAGGAACTTAGATAAATGGAGAAGAAAAGGAAAGGGAAGGTCACGTAGAGTGAGTAGACATGGAGAGAAAGTGGGAGCTATTCTTGAAGGACTGAATTGAAACAGCGAGATTAGTTGTAAGGGAAAGTAGGGCCAGCTCATCTGATGTCTGGAATCATAGGCTTAGAATTAGGAATTTTTATCCTGTAGGCATTGGGGAGCTGTTAAAAATGAGTCCATTTACCCAAGAAATATAGTAGAAAACTAATAGAAGTTAATCCTCTATTGTATTTTTCTTTACAAAACAAACCACAAGAAGACAAAGCAAAACAAAGAAGTAAATGGAAGAAAAAAAACTTGGATTGGGAAAGCTAGAAACAAAGTTGGCATGTAAACTTGTTTGCATATCATGATTTTGTGATAGCTTTCTGGGATACAGTAAATTAAAAAACAAAACCAAGCACTTGATTTGATTTCACTGTAATGTGAAATGTTCTAGGATCCTGGAACTTGAGAACAGTTGGGAATATTTGCCAAAGTAAGAAAACAAGCAAACAACAACAACAAAACTGTTGAAAGAGTTCCACATTAACCTGTCCTAATCTAGGTCACATTCTAGAGTTATTATTCAGTTGGCCAATGTTATAATGGGGCCATTGCTGTTTATATTATTTATATGTATATATTTTTTAATGGTCCTTGAATCTATTATTAATTGATTGGGAATAACCTTATTAATTAAGAGGGAACAACCTTGGGAACTCTCAAGATGTCTGATAATCTTTTATTATTTATTTTTTATTTAAATTCTTTATTTTTGAAAGTATTACGTATGTCTCCTTTTTCCCCCATTGACCTCTCCCTACCTGGTCCTGCCCTCCCCCCTCCCCCCCCACACACACTGTCTGTGTCCATTCGTTATGCTTATATGCATGCAGATAAGTTCTTTGGTTGATCTCTTACCATCCCCCTTCCACCCTCACTTGTCTTTCCTCTGAGGTTTGACGGTCTGATCAATGCTTCTATGTGGATCTATTTTTGTTCATCAGTTTATGTTGTTCATTATATTCCACAAATGAGTGAGATCATGTGATACATATCTTTCTCCGACTGATTTGTTTTTCTTAGATAATACTCTCCAGGTTCATCCTTGCTGTTGCAAATGGTAAGAGTTCTTTCTTTTTTACAGCAGCATAGTATTCCATTGTATAGATGTACCACTGTTTTTTAATCCACTCACCTGCTGATGGGTGCTTAGGCTGTTTCTAAACCTTAGCTATGGTGAATTGTGCTGCTATGAACATAGGGGTGCATATATTCTTTCTGATTGATGTTTCTGATTTCTTGGGATGTATTCCTAGAAGTGGGATTACTGGGTCAAATGGGAGTTCCGTTATTAATTTTTTAGGAAACTCCATACTGTTTTCCATAGTGGCTGCACCAGTCTGCATTCCCACCAGCAGTGTGCGAGAGTTCCTTTTTCTCCACATCCTCGCTAACACTTGTGGTTTATTGACTTACTGATGATAGCCATTCTGACAGGTGTGAGATGGTACCTCATTGTCGTTTTGATTTGCATCCCTCGGATGATTAGTGACTTTGAGCATTTTTTCATATGTCTCTTGGCCTTCTGTATGTCCACTTTCAACAAGTGTCTATTTAGGTCCTTTGCCCATTTTTGATTGGATTGTTTATCTTCCTTTTGTTAAGTTGTGTAAGCTCCCAAGATATCAGATAATCTTAAATCAGAACTATTAAAATATTAGTTTATCAGCACTCAGAAGAGGACAATATACGGGTAATATGATTCTGTGACATACATTTTCTGTTATATTAATTTGATTTAATTCTGGGAGAGATTAAGACAATTGAGGTTACCTATTGTGTTGTCTGCAGATACTGTCTGGCATGGCATTGCCTTAAGAATGATAAAAACACTAGATTACCCAATGATTAGGTGAAGAACTAGTTGTAGAATTGTATTTCAAGAGGAAATTACCAGTAGTTTATTGCCAACCTCCGCACTGAGATAGCACTTAATTGATATCTGAAGGCAGTATCAGCATCAAGTGTGTAATATCAAGTGTCATATATTAAGCATTTCACCATTGTTCTGAATATTGAAATGAAAAGCTTGCTCAATAAATATTTGGACAACAACAAATAACAAGGGAGGGGTTAGTATTTCAGAATGTTGAAGATGTTACTAACAAATTAATTGAAATTTGTTAGTACATTTGTTCCCTATTGTCAATGTGACAAATTGCCACAAATTTAGTAGCTTAAAACAACATAGATTTATTACTGTCCAGGTCTGTGGTTCACAAATTCAGTACCAGTCTTAGTAGGCTAAATTCAAGCTGTGGCAGGGCTGGGTTCTTTTGGAGGCTCCAGGAGAGAATCCCTCTACTTTTTTTTGCAGCTTCTAAAGACTGAGTGAATTCCTTATCTTCTGGCACCCTTCCTTCATCTTCAAAGCCTGCAATATAGCATCTCTCTGCTTCTGTTGTCACATCTCGTCCTCTGACACGCTCTTCTGCCTCCCCTTTCCACTGTTAAAGACCCTTGTGATTACATTGGGCCCACCAGATAATCCAGGAAAATATCCCAACTCAAAATTCGAATTTAATAAAATCTGCTGATCCCTTTTGACTTGTAACAGTCAGGGGTTCTGGGGATTAGAAAGGGCATCATTGGGCACTGTTATTCTGCCCATGACAGGTAAGTTCAGGCACACCTAGTTTCTAAAAAGTTTACAGAAGCTGTTCGGTGAACTCTTTTTAAAAAAATGAGCATTGTGACCTTTTGATTCACCAGGTCTATTTGGGTTGGAAACATTTATTGACTAACATAAAGAAAGGAAAAACTGCTGGTTAGTGACAAAAGAGGAAGTTGATGTAAAAAAATCAAATCATAATTTTAGAATGAATTAATAGTGTAAGATACTTATCATAATTTAAAAATTTTATTAAGTGTACATGTTGCTTTTCTGGGAGCTGTACTAGTCTTAGGCAAAATCCCACAATTCATCTCATGAATAAACTTCTAATATGCTATTAGAAGCATATCCTTCTGATAGCTTAGTGTGGGCTACATCATAACAGAAATACTGGCTCTTGTTTCAGGGTCTTTAACTTTAGAAGAATTTGGTGATTTTTGAGGAAACTTTAAATGATAATAGCTAATATTTCTTGAAAACCTATTCTGTGTCCAAGCATTATTTTAAATGCTTTATAGTCACTGTATCATTTATTCTTGCAAAATAGGTAGTTGCATTCCTAGGAGTCAGGACTCTCAATTGTAAGTGACCAAAAAAAGAAAATTGGGAGAGTGCTTTGGCTTATGTATCCAAACTACCAGAGCTAACTTCATAGAAAATTGGCAAATTGCGACTTGAATGATATCAGGACACTCTTTCCTCTTCTTTCCTGCTTGAGTTTGTGGTTTGGTTTTATTCTTGCTAGAGAATCTGTACTTAGAATGTGAATTGTGTCTATAGAGGTAGATTTCCAGTAACAGATGCATAGTAGGTGTTGGGTTGATATGTACTGAATAACGGATCTCCTTTTCTGCAGAATAGGGTGAGGTGGGGAGAGGTGCTGCCCAGCCTTATTACTCACTGCTTAGAGGACAATGGAAATGGATCTTTCTCACCAGTTCCGTTTTAATGAATCCTGGTGAAGGACTCTGGTTACTTTAGGCAATCACTATTACTAGGGGATTTAAATTTAAAAATTTTTTTTTAAATTAAATCTTTATTGTTGAACGTATTACAAATGGTTCCCCCCCTCCCCCGTCCTCATTAATCCCTTCTAAGCCTGCCCCGCTCCAGGCCTTCACCTCCTATTGTCTGTGTCCATGGGTTATGCATATATGCATACAAGTTCTTTGCTTGACCTTATCCCATCCACCCACCTACCCTCCCATGGCTTTCCTCTGAGATTTTTGATTGGCAGCCTCCACAAGAACCACATGGTTTGAAGGAGCCCTTCCCGGAACAAGAACTGCTGCTCTGTGTAAGGAACACAAAGAGCTACAGGAAAGTTCATCTTACAGATGTAGAAATAGAGAGGCTCCAAAAGGGTAGACAGATTGACCAAGGTTACAGGTAGGAACTGGTAAAGTCTAGATTCAAACCTGATTTTAATTGACTTTTTGACTTGTGTTCTTTTCACTTTGCTACCACATCACATCAATCACAGGAGCTCAGTGAGGTGAAGGCTGGAAATAAGTAGGGTAGCATGGCAGGATGATGTTCTTTTATTGGTGTTCAGAGACGCTGACTGAGCAGTTCTGTGAGCCTCTAACTCCAGATAGGAGATATAAAAAGAGCTAGAAAAAAAGTTGTTTTCCTTTCTCAGTTATTTTAGAAAGACAAATGCAAAGAATGAAACATTGTAGGTTATTGATAATTTACATAAAAGCTTTCTTTCTTTCTCTATAGTCTTTTCTACTATTTAAGTGCGTGTATCTATAATAATAAAAGCATAATATACTAATTAGACTGGACAGCCAAATGACATTCCGGACGAAGCCGCAGTGGCGGGGGCCGAGGCAGAGGCGGGGGCTGAGGCAGAGGTGGTTAGGGGTGATCAGGCAGGCAGGTAGAGGCAGTTAGGAGCAATCAGGCAGGCAGGTGAGTGGTTAGGGGCAATCAGGCAGGCAGGCAGAGGTGGTTAGGGGCGATCAGGCAGGCAGGCAGAGTGGTTAGGGACGATCAGGCAGGCAGGCAAAGGCAGTTAGGGGTGATCAGGCAGGCAGGTGAGTGGTTAGGGGTGATCAGGCAGGCAGGCAAGCGGTTAGGAGCCAGTGGTCCCGGATTGCGAAAGGGATGTCCAACTGCCGGTTTAGGCCCGATCCTGCTGCGGGATCGGGCATAAACCGGCAGTTGGACATCCCCCCAGGGGGCCTGTATTGTGAGAGCATGCAGGCTGGGCCGAGGGACCCCCACCCCTCTGTGCACGAATTTCGTGCACCAGGCCTCTAGTATATACATATGAACAAATCTCAGTAATTTTCCTGAGGAATCACTGAATATAAATTTAATTGTGCATGTTTGCAAATATTCTTTGACTAATTGTAATAATTTCTGCTAAGTGGTACAAACAAGAGTGAACTTTATTAAGAAGTAACTTTTCATGAGTTAGCTCAGTTTTCTTTGAAGAAAGGCATATAATGTTGCTAATATTGCTACCATATTTGGCTCATTGCAAAAGAAGCAGTTCATTTAGTAACTGAGATTGGAAGGATACTTTCTAATGTTGCCAGATACAGAGTACCCTCAATTATGTCTTTTAGGAATATATTTAATAGCATGTGTTTTATAAAAGCCTTAGAGTCTATCTTTTGTGGCATGTGAAAGAAATTAGTGTGTATTTGATAATATGCCAAATGTACTAGCTAGAAAAAATTGGTTTCAGCCCTTAAAAAAACAGTCTTCATGAGTCTTACACATAGTAGATATTAATTTTTTTAGTGTGACAAAACTGAAATACTGAAGGAAGTGAAATTAATTGTAAGTATGGGGATATGGAGAATTAATTGTGATGGAAAAAAAAAATAAAAAAAAAAATGAGCCTAATTAAACAGAAAAAATGAGCCCAATTAGATAACATTTTGTATTTTGGGCATGCTATATATTTAAAAAACAACAACATGCTCTACTCCCTTTAAAAAATTAGCTCTTTCAATGGCTCAGGGGTTGTCAGCCTTTTTTTTTTTTTTTTTTTTTTTTTTTTTTTTTTTTGCCTTCACTAAGGGGTAAGAGGAGTTTGTATGGTGGGGAGAGTTTTTTTATTTATTATCATTATTACTATGGCATTGTTTTTGTTTTCATATTTTTATTTCTTTATTCGAAACAGGTAGAGCTAAGTGATGGATTTTTAAAAGTTTGGTCAATTGGAGTCTAATTATAACATAAACTAAAAACATTTAAAAGTAAATTTAATCTCTACACTTATAATTACTTTTTTCTGACTATATTTTTAGTTTTCTAGAGACTTTGCAGATAATTGCGTGCTAGACAATTTTGCGAATAAACAAAATTATCTGTTTCTTTTAAAAAATATATATTTTTATTGATTTCAGAGAGGAAGGGAGAGGGAGAGAGAGATAGAAACATCAGTGATGAGCAAGAATAATTGATTGGCTGCCTCCTGCATGCCCCCTACTGGGGGTTAAAGCCCTGACCGGGAATCGAACTGTGACCTCCTGGTTCATAGGTTGATGCTCAACCACTAAGCCACGCCAGCCTGGCCATCTGTTTCTTTTTGATATAACATTGTATTATTTAGCACTGTGAAATCTACAAAAAAAAAGTGCACTTTAAAAAAAAAAATATTTCATTTTTCCCTGAAAATGTCCATGTTTCTGTATGACTGGCTTTCTTTCTAGAAATCTCTAGTTGGTTGTGGAATTATTTTATTTCAGCATCATTGTTGCCCACCCTGACAGATCTTAACCCTTAGATTTACTAGTGTCATATTAAGTGACTAGCTATTCATTTTGGGCTCTTTGTGTTTACCCAAGGCTCCCTGAGGGATCTGTGGTCCTGTATAGATGCCAGTGAAAACATTGGTCTATATGCTTATCTACAGAGGACTTGGAGATCTACTCTGAGGTTTAAGAATGTGAGGAAAGGGTTAATTGTAGCTTTTGGCACCAGTTTGCCCTTATGCTCTTAGGAACATAAGTCTAATTACTACCAGGTCTGATGACTGCGTTTATCCCAAGTCTGTCTCTCTCACCAGACTTATGACTTTGGGTGGTGGGTTCCCTCCTAGACTCCTGAGATAGATGTTTTTCCTTTATGCTCCCATAGAAACCCAGCTCCATATCATACCTCATACCCTAGTTTTAATTTCCCTTTGCCTATAATCAGATGATTAAGTTTCCCCAAAAGTCTTACCAAGTAAGTCTTCAGAATGTCCTGTTGAGGAAATCTAAACAACATATTATTTTCTTTTTTGAAAAGAGATCATCATTCAGGTCATCATGATTTAAGGCCAACAAAACAAAACAAACAATAACTTGCTTGGATTGACTGAATACAGTTCTTAAACGTAAATATGGAAAATGAACTAGACCATGAAAATGTGGAACAGAGCCTCTGTGCCAAGACTACTGAAGAAGAACTGAATAAATCTTTCAATCTAGAAGCTTCACTTTCCAAATTCTCCTACATAGATCTGGACAAGGAACTGGAGTTCAAAAATGATCTGGTAAAATTCAACTTTTGTTAAGTGATGAATTTAACAGAAATGTTGATTAGACTATACGTTATAACTCAAAGACTTTAAATCTATCATTTTTTCATGGATTAATAAGAGTGTGTACAGTTTTATGAGATACTATCACTCTTCATTTGTATAGTTCATTTTAGTTTATGAAAATACTTTATTACATGTTCCCATTTGAGCTTTACAATACTCTGGCAATCCATTTTATAAAAGAAGAAACTGAAGTGCCACTATATTAAATGACTTAAGATCATAGAGCTAGTTTAGTGGTAGGTTTAGAATTCTCACATAGTGATTCCCTCTCCCCCATGAGGATATTTAATGACAAATTGTTTGACCTAATTAATCTCACCATCATTTATGAAATGACTAACAAATGCAATGTCAGACCTTTGTATATATAGCTTATATGACTTATGTCTAAACTTAGAAAATTAGGGATTGTCATGAAACATGCTGTTTTGTTATGTCTAAGAAAGCAGATGCCAATTTCCTTCAACAGAAGCTTTCTGGAAAGGGCTGTCAGGATGGTGTAGTCAGTGCATATTTGTCTTTATAATAACTGATAGGTGGATGGGAAAGGAAACAGTTCTGTAGTCTTTTGACCTGATCCTTATTACCATGGATTTTTATTGAGTTGGCTCTCTGTGTGATTAGTTTGGTGGTATGTGTGTCTCTTAATTGATAATGGTTTGAAATTAATTAAAACACATGATTGTAAGAGGGAAAGCATCATTGTGTGAGCATTAATTTCTTTTCTCTATTTAGATTGATGACAAGGAGTTTGATATTCCTCAAGTTGATACTCCTCCAACATTGGAAAGCATACTGAATGAGGTAAGTATATATTAGTGATCGTTTTATGGTATTGATTATAATACTTCTAGATTAGTTATAGTGTATATATCAATATCTGCACTGTCCAATGTGGGAACCACTAGCCACATGTGGCATTTTAAATTTACATTAATTACAGTTAAACAAGAATTAAAAATTCAATTCCTCATTTGTACAAGACACATTTCAAGTGCTCAGTACTCCACATGTAGCTAGTGGCTACTATAGTGAACAGCAGAGATGCAAACTATTTCTGTCTTTGCAGAAAGTTCTGTTGGACATTACTGATCTAGATTGTGAGCTTCTTAAGGGCAGAAGCCATGTCTTGTTCATCTCTGCGCCCAGTACAATGCCTCCTACTTGGTGGATTTTAAAAAATGTTTTATTAAGTGAGTTGAAGTACTAAACTCATGTCACTTTTGAGATATGTATTATGTTTTGATAACGTTATCTCTACCAGTGATATTCAAATAGCTCATCCTCTGATACTAAAGAGCATCTGCAGCCTTGCAATGTGCCTCATCATCCTTCTATATAAAGAAAAAACAACCTCCATAGTTTATCTTATGAGTACTATCTCTATTAAAAAGTTTCTCAGACTTTTGAAATGATGTTATCCTTTTCTGAATTAGCGATAAGAGGCTTTGTAAAGGAACTTTGTGGAAGTACATGTTTGTGAAGTATACCCTGCATCTGCTGATAATTTTTCAACTCGGTCTTCTTGATCTTTTACAAACTTGCTTAAGACTTCCCTTGAAGGTCTTAGCTTCTATTTTTTAATGTATAAATCTATTTCAGATCCTTGGTTGTGTTTTCTAAAAGATAATGATGCAAAGTTTCCCCAACAGAAATGCCCACTGATCCCATAGCTCTGAGTGAGTTGGGCCTTGGTCTTTATTACTTCTTTCCATATACTACTTTTAGGGTAATGGCCAACACTTTATTATAGGATGCAAACTACTTTCTTTGTGAATTGTATCTTTCGTTTTTCTCACATGACTTTTATTTCTTTTTTTATATTAGTTGATATTGCTGTTACTTTTAAAAAACTCTTTATTGTTGAGGGCATTATAGATGTTCCCTCTACCCCACCCCCATTGCACCACTCCACCCAAATACCATCCTGTCCCAGGCTTTCACCAACCTATTTATTGTTTATGTCCATGGGAAATGCATATATGCATATAAGTTCTTTGGTGAATCCTCCCTTCCCCCCGCCACACACACATATACTTCCCTCTAAGATTCATCAGTCTGTTCCATGTTTCCAGGTCTCTGGTTCAATTTTATTCACCAGTTTATTTTGTTCATTAGACTCCTTGTTCATTTATTTTGATTTTTAGATTCAATTGTTGATAGATATGTATTTATTGCCATTTTATTATTCATATTTTTGACCTTCTTCTTAAAGAAGACCCTTTAGCATTTCCGGTAATACTAGTTTGGTGGAGATGAGGTCCTTTAGCTTTTTCTTGTTTCTGAAACTCTTTATCTGACCTTAAATTCTAAATGATAGCTTTGCTGGGTAGAGTAATCTTGGTTGTAGGTCCTTGCGTTTCATCACTTTGATTATTTCTTATCACTCTCTTCTGGCCTACAACATTGAGAAATTAGCTGACACTCGTATGGGTGCTCCCTTGTAGGTAACTGTTTTTCTCTTGCTGTTTTTAAGATTCTCTCTTTGTCTTTAACCTTTGGCATTTTAATTATGATGTGTCTTGGTGTGGGCCTCTTTGGGTTCATCTTGCTTGGAACTCTCTGTGCTTCCTGGACTTGTATGTCTATTTTTTTCACCAGGTAAGGGAAGTTTTCTGTCATTATTTTTTCAAATAGGTTTTCAATTTTTTGCTCCCTCTCTTCTCCTTCTGGTACCTCCATCATGTGAATGTTGGTATGCTTGAAGTTGTCCCAGAGGCTCCTTATACTTCTTCATAGTTTTTGATTATTTTTTCTTTTTGCTCTTCTGATTTGGTGTTTTTTGCTTCCTCATATTCCAAGTCAAAGATTTGATTCTTGTAATTCTCTACTGTCAAATCCCTGTAAATTATTTTTTAATTCAGTTAGTGTATCCTTCATTTCTAACTGGTCCTTTTTGATGTCATTGATGTTCTCACTAAGTTTCTTGAAGTCCTCATTAAGTTTCTTGAGCATCCTTATAACCATTATTTTGAACTCTGTCTCTGGTAGTTTCCTTGCTTCTATTTAATTTATTTCTTTTTTTCTGGAGATTTCTTCTGTTCTTTCATTTTTTGACTTGTTTCTTTTGTCTTCACATTTTGGCTGCTTTCTTGTGTTTGTTTCTATGTATGGGGTAGATCTGCTTTGTCACCTGGAATTGGTAGAGTGACCTTGTATAGTAGGTATCCTCTAGTTCCCAGTGGCTCAGCTTTCCTAGTCACCTGCGCTGGACACTAGGTTTGCCTGTCTGTGGCTGTGTGTACTGTCCTGTTGTAATTGAGCCTTGATTGCTGTTGGCATCACTGGGAGGGATTGACCCTCAGACCAATTGGCTGTGAGGACCAGCTGTGACTACAGTGAAATAGCTGCTGTGCAAGTCCAAGCAAGTCCATGGAGCAGGACTTGCTTCAGTGGGGCTTTGGTGCTCACCTAGTCCACACCTTGAGTGTATTGCTCCTGGATATGGTGGGGTTGTAATCTGCCATAGTCTGAAACTGACCACAGGGCATACTGGCTCAGGGACTCCTGGGAGGTACAAAGTCAACCATTGCCTGTGCTTTGCCTGGGGCCAGCTGGCACAAGCTACAGAGTGATCAACAGATGGCACTACTTGTGTTGGGCTTGGAAGTGCCCATTCCAACCTGTGCACCAAGGCAGGGTGCTGCTAGTGTGGGGCCTGGGACCACTTAGCAAGAGGTATGGGGTATACTGAGGCCAGCTGCTGCTTGTTTGAGAGATTTTAGGAAAGTCTGAAGCCTGAGCTAGGACAGGCCATTCATTTGGAAAAGCCACTACAAACAGCTTGGGTGGGACTGCAAATTGGGTGTGGCAGGGTCTCAGGGAAGAAGGTAAAGGGGGCAGGGGATAAGTGTTGATGGAAGGTGACTTGACTTGGGGTGGTGAACAAACAATACAATATACAGATGATGTATTATAGAATTGTATACCTGAACCTATATAATTTTCTTAACTAACTAGAAGCCCAGTGCATGATTTAATCATGCACGTGTAAGCTGTCTGTCTGCTGGTCGGCAGCTCCGAAGTTCCTGGGCCCCTAGGGCGAGGCGGGGTGGGGGCGTAGTCCTCTTGTGGCGGGAGCCCAGGCCGGGGTCTTGCCTTTGCCTCCCGCCCAGGAAGGCTGGGGCCGCCGCCACTTGCTCCTGCGTCCCAACTGCCGCCAGACTCCTCCCGGGGGAGCCGCGCCACCCGTCCACCGGCCCGCGGCCTCCAAACCTCCAAAATGCTGGCTCGCTGCCCCGGAGGCCTGTCTGTGCCGCAGCACAGCCATGGCGCAGACGCTGAGCTCGCGTCGCCGCTGGCAACGCGAGCTCAGCGTCCTGCCGGCCCAATCACCACCCCAGCCACCCCGAGTCCCGCCCCCTGTGTCACCCGCTGGCCCAATCATGGGCGTAGCGGGAGTGATGGTAATTTAAATATTACCTTTTTATTATGTAAGATGTAAGATGTCACTCTATAAATTCATTAAAAAGTAAAAGAAAAGAAAAGAAATTGATCAGCCTTCACACCTCAAGGGAGCTAGGCAGGCAGATAAGTGAAAGTGAAAATAATTTAAGTTGTAGAACATTATGAAGACTTAGGGGGGAAAACGTGTTAAAGGAAATGACTTTTAAGAAGAAAAAAATGAAAAGAACAGGAGTATAAAGTTTAAATAAGCACTTGCTCTAGGATATGTAGGTTCAAATGTTCATCAAAATCAACCTGGAGAGAGGCTGGGAAGAAATAGACATTCAAGATATTTACAGGTTGGAAAGGTAGAGATTACTGAGACATCCTAAATTTCAGAATTTAGGGTATGAAATAATGTTATTAGGCTTTGTCATCTTTTGAAACTGTGCTATCTCTGAGGTTTTTAATTTTGAAATTCCATTCTCTAACTATAACAACCTTCCCTGCCATTCCCTTCCATTAAACCTGGTCTTTGACCTCATCCAGACCACGTCTCTTAATCCTTCTTAGTCTCCCATTCTCTGAGAGTAGTCCTGGCTTCACTTCAATCCTACTGTTGCATTGTGCTGTCAGAAAGTTCTTTTGAACTTTTTATTGAAGTATAACACATATAGAAAAAGTGCACAAATCATAAGTGTACAGCTTGGTGAATTTTCACAAACTGAACGCCCTATTCAACCAGAATACAGATGAAGAAGTAAAACATTACTAGTACCACAGAAGCTCCTTTTGTGCCCCTTCAGTACCCAAACCACCCTAACTTCTACTACCATTGAATAGCTTGCCTGCTTTGAACTTCATATACATGGAATTATACAGTATGTGTTTTTGAGTGTCTGACTTACTTTTCTCAATATTATGTCTTTAGATTCAGTCATATTTTTGCATATAATTGTTCATTCCCATTACCATATAAAATTTTTAGGTATATACCATTATTTATTCATGTTACTGTTAATGGGCATTTGTGTACTTTTTATTTCCTGGCTACTATGAAAAGTGCTGCTGTGAATATTCTCATTCATGTCTTTAGCTCTGTATATACATACATACATAAAAACACACACATTTCTATGGGATATAAACCTAGGTGTAGAATTGCTGAGTCATTAGATATAGGTATGTTCAGCCTTGGTAGATACTGCCATGAGTTATTCAAAGTGGTTGTAATAATATATATTTTAGCACAATATATGGGAATTCTGGTTACCCTATCCTTACCAACTTTTGAATTTTTCTCTCTTTTTCACTTTGCCATTCCTTCGTATAAGTGTGTAGTGGTATTACATCATAGTTTTTAATCTGAAATTCCCCGGAGACTGATGAAACTGGGTACCTTGACACATATTTAGCCATTTGGATATTTGTTTTGTGAATTGCCTTTTTATATCTTTGTCCGCTTTTCTGTTGAACTTTTTCTTTAACTTATCCTGTAAGCTCGCAACCCTGGCTTAACTTAGCTGATTTATTTTCTTTAATTATGTCCCCATGTGTTTAAGAAAATCAAATAAGTTCTGATTGACTTTCCTGTTTAAGACCTTTGCGCTATAGTTCTGATTTCCGAATTATTTCCTTTTCCTTTTCCTAGCAGTTGTACCATTCTTGTATAGTTCTCAAATAGCCTAATATTTCCTTGCTAACCTTAACCCTGTTCTTAGCAGACTTGTGTGTGGAGATACCTGAAAAGCAGTTGGAAATATGAGCCTAAGCCTCAAGAGAAATGTTGACACTGACGATACAGATTTTGAAGCCATTAGCATGACATTGTACTTGAAGCTATAGGTATGGATTAGCTTGTTCCTATAGTCAGTGAAGCAGGAAGAGTACTAAGAGTATAATCCTGGGGAACAGTATCATTTAAAGGTTAGATTGAGGAGAAAATGGAGAACATGACTGCTAGAAGAGACCACATACTTGGAGGATTACCAGCAAAGAGATGTACTAGAAACTAAGGGAAGAGAAAATTTCAAGAAGTAGGGAATGGTCAGTAGTGTTAAATGATGCATAGAGGATGAGAACATACTAACTGAAAATAGCCAGTGGATTTGGCTAATTTCAGCAAGGGTAGTTAGTAGCTGGTAATGGGTGGAGAAAGTAGAGATAATGAGTGTGGACTGCTCTCTTAAGAACATTAATGGAAATGGTAAGGCAGAAGGTAGTCCAGCTGAAAGAGAAGGTATCATCAGAACATTTTTCTTTAATGTCAGTTGCTCAGAATCCACTTGTTCAAAGCTGAACTCCTCATTCTGCTGAATCTGCTATTCTGCTTTCTTATCTCAGTAGTATCACCTTTTGCCTAGTTGCTCAAGCTGGAATCCTTGGAATCTTCTTTGACTTCTGCCTTAAACTCCCTCCCCCCATATAAATGGTAACCATGGATTTAGGATTTTGTCTCAGTAATATCTCTGTCATTATTCTTTTTCTTGATCTCTTCTTTTGCATTCCTAGGCTGGACTCCCCTCTCTTTCCTTGATGTTGCAATAGCCTTCTTACTGGTTCGTAATAGTCTCCCTGCCTCAGTCTTCCCCTTCTACCCTCATCCATCTTCACACTGCCCCATTTATCTTTCTAAAACATGGCTCCTATGATGTGTGTCCACTTAAAAATCTCATTTGCCTTCCCACTGCCTATTCTATATAGTACACTAATTCATTAAACAAATGAGTACTGATTATGTGTCAGGTATTGTACTAGGCACTAGAGATACATTGGTGGACTAGAAAGACATGGACTTTGCTTTCACCTAGCTCAATGGAATATAAGGCTTTTTACGATTTGTGTTATAGTTTATCTTTATTTCTAGCATCACCTCCAAATCCTCCTCATATACTCCAGTCATTTTGAACTACTTCTTTTCCCATGGACAAAATCCATATTATGAAATCACTGTGTTTGCACATGCTCTTTCTAAACCAGAATGCCTTTCTTGTGTTTGCCTGTCATATTTCTCATTGTGCACTATTTATAGTCAGGTGGTATTTGTTTTCTTCTAATTAGCCATTGACTGTTAGTTAACTAGAAGCACATCCATACAAATTTGAATTTTAAGAAATATTCTGCAGCTAACAATAATCTGCATAATTGCTCATTCTTCTTCTTGCTACAAGAAAGACATTTTTGGAGTAAACTTTTTGTAGAAAGATGTCTACCTAGAGTTGAAATTTAATTCTGTACTATGCCTCTCTGGTCAATAACAATGCATGGAAAAGAGGTATAAAGCAAAAAGAAGCATGCAAATGTTTTGGAAAAACCTATTAATGCCTATCTTACAGATTTTTTGGAATTTTGAATTTATTGATCCATATTCTTCCAATTTAGACTGATGATGAAGATGAGTCCTTTGTTCTTGAGGATCCTACATTGTTAAACATTGATACTATTGATTCTCACTCCTATGATACTTCATCTGTGGCAAGCTCAGATAGTGGTGACAGGACCAACTTAAAAAGGTAAGTACGTATTCATTTAAATCACAATTACAAATAATTGAAATATTTGATCATTTAAAATGTAAATATTTCTTTATAGTGCAATATGGTCTGCCGAAGCCCTGCATAGGAAGTAGAAGCCCCACTTGGGTGGAAGTAATATGCTTATTAGGCCCTAAAGATTTTGGCACTGTTGAGGAGAGAGGATAAAAAGATGGGTACTATTACCACCGTCTTTTGCACCTCTAGTAGGAAGCTGTAATAACAGGCAGGGACTCCCCAAAGCAGTAGAGCCCCTGAAGGGAGCACAAATCAAACCTGGCACAGTGTAGAAACATGGAGCTTGGTTTACTCACCATCTTTCTGTTCCCTGCACGCCTCACCCCCTTCTTCCCACTCTCTAAGGTCAGCTCCAACATTCCTTCATTCCCTTGGAATGGGTTCAGAGGAGAGTCACAAAGATGATTAAAGATTTGTTAAAAGGACTTTTAACCCTAAATAAGTTCATTTTGGCTGCTTTTCACCTTCTAAATTCTTGGAGAGCACATGAAAAGGAAAGAGAAGTGGAGGAAGCATAATGTAAATACTTTATTGAATTCATGTGTAAGTTTAATGTTGATAAAGTTGTCTGTATTTTTCTTCTCTTCTTAAATTTCACCTGTATCAGTGCTGTCTTCTTTAGGTTGTCAGCTTTTGTGGAATAGGGGCCATTGCTGGGTGTTTTAACCTGTTCATCACTGTTTCCTATAAATAGATAACTTAAAACTTTTTCAGCTTTATTGAGGTGTAATTGAGATGTAACACTGTATAGACTAAAGGTATACAGTGTGATTCTTTGTTATGTGATTCTTTGTTATACATATATTGTGAAATTATTACCACAGTAGGGTTAGTTAACACCTCCATCACCTCACATAATTGCCATTTCTTTTTTGTGGTGAGAACACTTAAGATCTGCTCTCTTAGCAACTTTCAAGTATATACAGTATTGTTAGCTATAGTAGTAATTATGATGTACATTAGACTCCCCAGAACTTATTCATCTTGTAACTGGAAGTCTGTACCCTTTGGCCAACATCTCTGCATTTCCCCAAGCCCCAGCCCCTGGAAACTACTATTCTAATCTCTGTTTCTATTAGTTTGGCTTTTTTAGATTCCACATATGAGCTCATACAGTATTTGTCTTTCTCTGTCTGACTTATTTCACGTAGTATAATGCCCTCAGGGTCCATCCATTTTGGCACAAATAGTAGGATTTCTTTCTTTCTCATCGCTAAATAATATTCCATATTGTACACACACACTCTCCACATCTTTTTTATCCATTTTTCTGTAGATGGACTATTGGGTTGTTTCCTTATATTGACTATTGTGAAAAATGCTGCAGTGAACATGGGATTGCAGATATAGTGACTTCATTTCCTTTGGTGGGATTGCTGGATCATATGGTAGTTCTATTTTTAATTTTTTGAGAAATATTTATACTGTCTTCCATAATGGCCATATCATTTTCATTCCCACCAATAGGATTCCCTTTTTCCTAGGTCCTCACCAACAATTATCTCTAGTCTTTTTTGTAATAGCATCCTAATAGGTACTGGTATGAGGTGATATCTCATTGTGGTTTTGATTTTTATTCCCTGATGATTAGTGATGTTGCGTATCTTTTTATGTACTGTACCTGTTGGCCATTTGTATGTCTTTTTTTGAAAAAATGTTTATTCACATCCTCTGCCCATAATTTTACTTGTATTGTTTATGTTTTTAATATTGAGTTTTAAGAGTTCCTTATATATTTTGGATATTAACCCCTTATCAGATAGATGATTTTCAAATATGTTCTCCTATCCAATAGATTGCTTTTTAATTTTGTTGATTATTTCTTTTGCTGTGCAGAAACTTTTTAGTTTGATGTAATCCCATTTATTTATATTTGCTTTTGTTGCTTGTGCTTTTGGTGTCATATCCAAAATGCTTTTGCCAAGACCAATGTTGAGATTTTTCCATATATTTTCTTCTAGGAGTTTCATGGTTTCAGGTCTTATGTTTAAATCTTTAATCCATGCCGAAACTGGTTTGGCTCAGTGGATAGAGCATCGGCCTGCGGACTGAAAGGTCCCAGGTTCGATTCTGGTCAGGGGCATATACCTTGGTTGCGGGCACATCCCCAGTCGGAGGTGTGCAGGAGGCAGCTGGTCGATGTTTCTCTCTCATCGGTGTTTCTAGCTCTCTATCCCTCTCCCTTCCTCTCTGTAAAAAATCAATAAAATATATTTTTAAAAAATCTTTAATCCATTTATTTTTTATGAGAGGTGTAAGATAGGGATATAGTTTTATTCTTCTGCATATGATTATCCATTTTCCTCAACACTATTTATTGGAGAAAGGATTCTTTCCCCATTGAGTGTTCCTGGCTCTCTTGTCAAATTTTAGTTGCCCATATTTATTTTTGGGCTCTCAATTCTGTCCCATTGGAATACATGCCAGTTTTTATGCCAGTTACCACACTGCTTTGATTACTATACCTTTGTTATATAGTTTGAAATAAGGAAGTGTAATGTCTAGCTTTGTTGTTCTTTCCTAAGGTTGCTTTGGCTAATTTGGGTCATTTACATTTCTTTATACCAACAACAAAATGTCAGAAAAAGTAATAAAACAATTCCATTTACAATAGCATCAAAAACAAGGAGCTAAAAGAACTGTACACTGATGAAAGAAACTGAGGAAGACACAAATGAATGGAAAGATATCCCATGTTAATAGATTAATATTGTTAAATGTTCATAATACCCAAAGCCATCTGAAGATTTAATACAATCCCTATCAAAATCCCAGTAATGCCCTGGCCAGGTGGCTCAGTCAATTGGAGCATCCACCCTCGCACCAAAAGGTTGTGAGTTTGATTCCTGGTCAGGGCACCTATAGGAGACAACCGATTTATGTTTCTCTCTCACATCAATGTTTTATTTATTAATTTACCTGTTTTTTAAATATGTTTTCATTGATTTTAGAGAGAGAGAAACATTGATGTATAGAGAAACATCGATTGGCTGCCTCCTACTGTGCATGGGCCCTGACCGTGAATTGAACCAGCAACCTTCTGGGGCATAGGATGATACTTAGCCAACTGAGCCACAACAGGCAGGGCTCTCACATCTCTCTGTCTCGCTCTCTTTCTCTCAAATCAATAAAAACATACTATCAGGTGAGAGTTAAAAAAAACAAACCCCAGTGGTATTTTTCACAGACAGAATAAACAATCCTAAAATTTGTATGAAACCACCATAATTTAAATGTTTTTGATGATATGGTCACTACCTAATTAAAAGATATGGCATCTTCTTTTTGCCTATATAATAACTAGAGGCCCAGTGCATGATTGAATCATGCACGTGTAGGGTCCCCTACACGCTTTTGCTTTTCGCGGTGGAGCTGGGTGCCTGTCCGCTGGTGCACCAAGCCTTTCAGAAGCCTCCGGCTCCACGGAGGCTTCTGAAAGGCCTGGTGCCGGAACAGACAGGCACCCAGCTCCCCCGCTTTTGATGGTCTGCGGCCGCTGAGGGGGGTTACCCTGCTGTTGAGAGGTGCAGGGGGCGGGACTTCCGCCCCCTGCGCCTCTCAACGGCTGCTGAGGGGGGCTGCTGCGGACACCTGGCTACTCTGCCTTGAGAGGCGCAGTTGGGTGTCCGCGGCAAGCCCCCTCAGCGGCCGCAGATCTGGCCGGATCTGGCCGTTGAGAGGCACAGGGGGCGGGACTCAACAGCAGGGTAGCCCCCCTCAGTGGCAGCGGATCCGTGCCTCTTAGTGGCCGGAGAGGCCACCCCGAGTCCCGCCCCCCAGCCTCCCGCCGCCCAATCATGGGCGTAGCGGAGTGATGGTAATTTACATGTTACTCTATTATTAGATAGGATGTCACAACTCCTTTGCACGGCATCAGTCTGGACCCTGCTTACCATTTTGACCCAGTCTCTAAGCATCCCGCCCCCATCCTCTTGCTTCATGTATTTTGTGTACTCACATTCCACGCCCCCCTCGCCTCCGCTCCCCTCCCCATTCACTTTATATTTCTGCTTGTGCTATTTTGTAGCCTGACAGACTCCCAGGTATCCATCAAGGCCAGATTAGACATCTCTTTTCTATAGCTGTCCCTGATATTCCCCTAATAAACAGGATTAAATTCTGATTTATTTCATTTCTATAGTGTTTTATTTATTTTTCTTCTTTAACATTATCCTTGAATTTTTTTAAAAATATGTTTTTATTGATTTTTAGAGAGAGAGGAAGGGAGAGGAAGAGAAAGAAACATAGAGGTGAGAGAGAATCATTGATTGGCTGCCTCCTGCTCTCTCCCTACTGGGGATTGAGCCCACAAACTGGGCATGTGCCCTGACCAGGAATTGAACCAGCGACCTCTCAATGCATGGTGTCCCTCAGCCAACTGAGCCACACCAGCCAGGGTTGTCCTTACATTTAACAGTAAACTACTTATTAGTCCCTCTAGCTAGGCTATGAGGCCCTTGAGAGTAGGAACCTGGACTTGATTATTTTTGCATCTCCAGAGCATACTTTTGGTCACACAGAGTAGGTGCTCAATGTTTGATAAAAGTTTTAAAAGTTAGTTTTTTGTATGATGATGAGTAGAGTAAATGAAAGGAGCTGTTAGTAGGAGCAGCAGAGAATGAATAGTGAATGGGGAATTTGAGGTGGTTGGCTGAAGACTGAGAGGGTGGTTATAGAAAGGAGGAGGGCAAGAAAGGTGGGCAAGAGTAGAAGGCAGGTAGAGGTGCTGAAGACATGTAGGGCAGGGCGAGTGCTCTATAGGCAACCTTCTGGTGAGTAGTAGAACCTCTTGCTATATTAAGGTGGGCATGGAAGTGTTTAAATCAGTGAAAAAAGGATTGCGGCTTTCTTCATTTTCCTGCTTGACTTCTCTAGGGTTCAATGTGGGTTTAATACAAACAACATCTTAATGTGGGACTATTAGAGTCTTTATGCCTCTCCACTTTTCTTGTTTTTAATGTGTGTGTATTTGTGTGTTTTTCTTTCAAAGCTTTGAGACCCTGCCTTTTCAGTTTTGTTTTTTGTTCTTAAACTTTTTTTTTTTCTTTTTAGGAAGAAGAGGTTACCTGATTCTTTTTCACTCCATGGATCAGTTATGCGACATTCACTTTTGAAGGGAATTTCTGCCCAGATAGTGTCTGCAGCTGTAAGTATTTTGTTCTCTCCCCCCAGCTTTATAACCTGCAATGGCATAATGAAGTAGGAATGAGCATAAAACAAAGCACAGCACTTCTCTTGGCTCGAGGCTTAAGAAAAATAAAATCTGGCTTTCATGGTTTTGTGTGATTATTTTTGACTCGTAAGACATGGCTACACATCTTGACATAGAAATTAGTGCAGCCATGAAATAAAGGTCTGCTCAGAGTCTCGGGTGTGCCTAATGAAATATGGCAGCAAGCCTAAAAGAAACACTATCTGCCTTTTCTTTAAATTCCTTTTCAGTTTAGTTGCCATCTTGTGTATTTGGTGAGTTAGAGTACTTGTTCTTTTAGTCTTTTCATATGGAGAAATGATTGTTCAGAATCTTTTACAACTGAGTGATTCTTTTTTAAAAAAATTATTCACATTGTCTTTTCATGTACCTTATTTTATTTACTCTTAGAACTTTGAAAGTAGGGAAAGCCATGTCCTATTTTCAAGTGAGAAGTCAGGTTTAGAGAGGTGATATTAACTTGTCTTACATCATTGGGTTAGGAGAGAGCAGAGCAATTACTTAAAATTGGGGGTTTTGGCTCCAAGTCGAGTGTTTCTTTGTTGTAAAATGGAGGTGGTATTGGTGAATGTGTCCAGTGGAAAATGGCTGGAAGAGAATATCTGTGGTCTTTTATGAAAATGATTTAGAGTATTGGGTTAATGCAAAAATATTTAATAGTTCATCAAGACAATAGACACTGATTCTGGTATGTGTTATCAAAATTTTCTTTGGCACCCCTTACCCCCAAAGCCTATAGTTTTATGTAGTCTTTCAATTTTAGTCTGCTAATTCAATATATAGATCCTGTGTATTAATACTATATAATAAAGAGATAATATGCAAATTGACCCTCATGCCCTTACAAGATTGCCACCCCATGTTGTCACAAGATGGCCACCACAAGATGGCCGCCCCCACTTCATCACAAGAGGGCCACTCCCACATTGTCACAAGATGGCCGCCCCCTCGTTGTCACAAGATGGCCGGCAGGGGAAGTCATTGGGGGGGGGGGGGTGGAAACCAGGCCTTCAGGGGAGGGCAGTTGGGGGCAATTGGGCTGGCAGGGGAGGGCAATTGGGGGCTATCGGGCTGGCAGGTAGAAGTGGGTTAGGGGCAATCAGGCAGGCAAGTGGTTAGGAGCCAGCAGTCCTGGATTGTGAGAGGGATGTCCAACTGCCGGTTTAGAGCATTGGGTTAATGCTCTAAACCGGCACTCAGACATCCCCTGAGGGGTCCCAGCTTGGAGAGGGTGCAGGCTGGGCTGAGGGACACCCCCCCTCCAGTGCACGAATTTCGTGCACCGGGCCTCTAGTAATAATGATGATGATGATGATGATGACAGATTCATACCTCAGGAAATTTGATGTGTTTTTATGTTCTTTTCATGAAGTTTAATTGGCACTCTGTATATTCGATGTGTACAAAGTTTGATTTTTTCAGGTGAGTAAGAGATTGATACAGAAGTAGCATTATGACACCATAACTGCATTGCGATTTTCAGGTTATTAAAGAAAGGTCTTATTGCAGATTACCCCTCCCCCCCCCCCAAAAAAAAAAAAAAGAAAGAAAGAAAAATAAGTATTTTCTGTGGGCAGTTCGTATACCCTGACCCAGCTCATATATCATGAAGTCAATTTAAATAGAGAGATAGTCAAGCAATGGAGGAAACCTGGGCATTTGTCCTTCCTTTTCTAGGTGGAGAGTAACTCATATTTTCTAGAATGGGAACCACCTGTTGAGGATTACATTTCCATGACGTTTTCTGAATTTAATCCTTATGTAGGTGATGAAATTCATTCCTTTCAAAATCAAGATGAACCAGAACAGTCATTTGACCCACCTGTGTAGTTTTAAAAATATTTTGAATAATGGAGACTGAACTAAAACTCAGACACTGAACAATGATTAGATAAATCTGTTATTTAAAAGGGTTTCTCCTCTTTCTTGAAAAGGAGGAAAAAATTCTAATAAATCCCAGAGTGTTTGCATTCTATTCTTATTTCATTGCTATGGCTGAGCTCCTTTGGTATGTTAAAATGAAAACTGCTTTTCCTGTGACAGTCTTCATACTCTGCCTTCCTAATTCTGGATTACCAGCTCAATTTAAATTGTATGCTTTTCTGTGATGGTTGGTTTATTAACATGTAAAGCTAGTTATATTTTTTGATATCTCTCCTGAATAGTTGTTCAGTAATGCCTTTAGCCATGTGGTTAGTGATGTTGTTAGGGCTGCCTTGGGCCTTGATCATCAGGGCTTTGTAATCCACGCCTGGAGAACACTTGGGAGAGATGAAACTTTTAAAGTTAGGAACTTCATTGTTTAATTTTGGAAACCTCTTCAAAGTAATATGACATGTGACTATATTTAAAATTAATTCAAATTAAAATTTAAAGGATATTTATTCTTTTAATGATTACCTACAATAAAAGAAATGCCTTAGCACAGTGTTTTTGCAAAATGTGTGTAATGTGTAAGAATATCCTGGAATGATTATTAAAATGCAGATTCCTGGCATCACCCCAGACCTACTGACTTGGAATCTCTAGCAGTGTAGCATAGGAATCTGCATTTTTTACAGGTATCCCAGGTGATTCTGATGCATCTGACTTTTTAAAACCACTACCCTAAGATGTTCAACACCAGTACTAAAATTCTATAATCTCTAAAATGCTTTCCACATCTGTGGTTTTTAGTTTTTAAAGTCAGCTGACTTCTAATTTCATTATTCAGGTTCCATTTTGAGTATCATTTATGTTCTTCATCTAATATCTCATTCTTTTTCTCTGTCTGGGACACAGATCAATCATTTAGCAAATATTTATTGCATGCTTCTTCATTGTTGAGTATTATGCCAGGCTAGCTTTACACACACATATCCATACAAAGTTGGGTATATCCTGCTGTCCAGGACATTGTATATAGCAACCTTGGTAATTGCTTCTCCTCATACATATTCCTATGCACTGGAGCAAGTGTCTTAAGTTAGTTCCTGGGAAGCTCTGTTAAGTCAGATAAAATAGATTCTTCCTTCTGAGAGATTATGATAACCAATTGACCACATTGATAGAAAAGAAATGCAGAATATAAAGAGCATGGCTGGAACCTAGAAACCCTGAGTTTGAGACATGGTTCTACCACTTGCTGAATAATCTTGGGCAGTCAGTTAAACTGTTTGAAACTTCTATTTTCTTAATTTGGAAAATCAGAATAATACTACCTGTTTTATCTATTTCTCCAGGTTTAAGAATCAAATAGTGTAATATATGTATGTGAAAGCTCTTTGCTGTTACAGTGCTAATCATTGTAATCCATTACTAGTATTTAAAGCTATAGAAGCATCAAATTGATACCCTTTATATGATGCTTTATATTATACTTTATATTAGTTTGATTCTCAGGACAACTCACTGACATAGATAGGGCAGTATGTGCTATTTCTTGAACAGATGAGTGACTAATATCCAGAAGGGTTAGGTGACTTCTCCAGGATCGTACAGTTACGGGTAAGGAGCTGGAACTACACTTTATTTCTGATTTTCTTCTGCTTGAGAACTGACTGAATATAACTTGCTCAGGTTTTATTTACGGGACATTGCATAATCTGCTGGATAGAAAACTCCGACTTAGAGGAAGAATATCTTTAGTGTATGTTTTCGTTTTCTAAAGTCTTTATGTACTCCTACTATTTTGACCCATAGTACTTATACTTTATTCACATTATTGAGACTGGAACCTCTTTCCTTTCTCTTTTCCTTTACATTTTCATTTATAATCAGTACCGTTCCTGAAGCATCTGTTATAGTAAGTAAAATAAAATGATCTTACTCTCTTGCTCTTGATATTTTGTTGGTATATACAACTTTTGTAGTTTCTCTTTGGGGCAAAAACAAAGGTGCTGTTTCCTGTCTGAATTGACTTGGATCAAAGTTTATCTAAAGAAAAGGCCTTATACCATTTTTTGTTTTATAATGAGAATATATTTTCAAGTATTTTTTCTTTCTAAATTTCATTTAGGACAAAGTAGATGCCGGGTTGCCTACAGCAATTGTAAGTATACTTGAAATAACTGTTTAAAGATAAGCTTTCTATTTGATTGGGTTTTCTTAGATTTATTTTTCTAATGTTTAAAGTTATTACAAAAATTATTGTGATGATAAATTTATTAGTCACTTATTGCCAGTAACCAGATTTAAAATGTATCCCTTTTAACTGTTCTATTATTACTCTTCAGGCTTTTGTTTGACAAGCACACAATGGAATAACGATTAGCGTTTTCCAGGTTTATTTGTATGTGGTTCTACCCTGCCCAACTAAATTTGCTCCTTCTGTGACTTGGCTTCCCTTTGGTTATAGGGAGTAAAAAACAGTATTTGGTAAAATCACATTTAACAGCTCTGAACACTCTTGCCAGGCCAACCAAGTAAATCTGTGAAGTGATTATAGAGAACTGGGGCATATTGAAAGCACGCTAGTGCCCTCTTTTCCTGACTATTTCCAACTGCCTCCTGTAGCTCTTTCTTTATTAGTTAATTGGTGAGGAAGTCGGCTGAATTTTGAACATTTCTGGTGCCTTTTGGCTCCTAGGAATAAACTAAAGAAGAGCTTTCTAATCCCTTCTCCACACCTCATAGCAGATTCTTGATTGGGAGGCATTAGTGCCTCTTACTTTGTCTGGACCTCTGAATTTTTGCTTTAGAGGAAGGTAAATGTCATGTTTTTCTCTATAATGTTGAACATATACTAGTTGGGTATTATTACCCTTAGAGTAAATTTAGAGGGAATCCCAGAAATAAAATGTCCTGAGTTTCATTTCCTGTTTTGCCTCTTAGATGAAATTCTCATTATTTGTAATAATTGGTATGTCATTTGTTGCCTAGAGGAAGGAAGACCAACAAATTCAGCTCTGCTTATTTCAAGATCCTTGCTCTACTCTATCTTAAAATATAATCTTCTCTTTTTTCCTCAGGCAGTGTCCAGTCTGATAGCAGTGGGTACATCTCATGGATTGGCTTTAATATTTGGTAAATTTTCCAAATACTTACTTTCTTTACTTTAAATATTAAGTATCCTTTTGGGTTTTATAATGTCTTTTAATCATAGTTTACAGAGTGAACTTTATTTTCTTGGGGGGAAAAATGGAAGAACTTGAAAAGTAGCAGTATTTTTATAATTAAAAGTTACTTGACAGCTTTATTTTGTTGTTGCAAATTTATTTTCTTTATGAATTTATGAGCTGTCATATCTGTTGACTCTCTGTAGACCTAGATAAAAAGAATACAAAGTTGGAAGGGAACTTGGGTTGTGATATTGTCCGCCTTTTGTTGGTGGTGAGTGGTAGGGTGATTTTTTAAATTCTAATTCATATCTGAATAATAGGCATTCTAGAAGATCTTCAGGAAAGAGATTCTTGTGCATTCTCAGTAATTTTTAGTAGCTCTCACTGACAATGAATTCTTTTTATTTTCCATTGTAAATTTCTCTACCATAACTGATAAATTTTTTAGCCCTTAATCAAATTATTTTCTTGGTTGAGATAAGAACTTAACTAGTTTCATTTGTATGGTAGAGGTTAGTCTTACTTATTTTCTCATTTTTTTTCTATCTGAGACTAAATAACCCCTGTTTCATTAATCTCCTTGCTTTTGAATTCAACACTACTAGCATAACATTTTTTTTTTAATTTAAAAACTATTAACATTTTTTCTGTCATTTTTAGTGTTCTCTGGATCTTAAGTCTTTTTCATCTCAAATGGAGTTCCTGATGACACTGTATTTCATTAAGAAATCCACAGGATATTGTAGCAGGATTACTGGGGGATACTTTAATAGCAGAACCACAATTTGGTATTTGTGGGCCTTACATCTTTATTTACCATATTAGTTATTTTCTCTTGTTTTTGAACAATTTGGTTTCCTATTTGTAAAAATTTTTATTATGCCCAAAGCCTTATTTATCATGTGATTTTTATACCTAGTGTTTTCAAAGGTGATTGACATAAATATGAATTTTATTGTTTGGAGATGAGAAGAATGGAAAAAAAATATGGTTCTTTCAAGAGAATTATAAATTGATTCTTTAAATAATATTTTTCTGATTCCATTATTGATATGTGTTCATAATAGAAAATTTAGAAAACATAGATGAGCAAAAGGTTGAAGATATTAAATACCAAATTCTCCCATGCAGGAATAGTCCCTAGCATTTCTGTATATAGCCTTCTAATATCTGTTCTGTGTGTGTGTGTGTGCGCGCACGCGCGCTCACGCATGGGTGTGTGCTTGTGTGCATATACGTACCCCAAATGGGATCATGTAATTTGTAACTTACTTTTTCATTATAATGAACATCTGTCCATGTAATTATATATTCATCTATCACATTATTTTCAACGGCTACATAGTATTATTTTAGATGGATTCACTATAATTTACATAATAATTTCCTACTACAAGACATTTAGGTTGTTTCTAAACCCGTGGTTGGCAAACTGCGGCTCTGGCCCCTTGAGTGTGGCTCTTCCACAAAATACCATGGCCTGGGCGAGTCTATTTTGAAGAAGTGACGTTAGAAGAAGTTTAAGTTTAAAAAATTTGGCTCTCAAAAGAAATTTCAATCGTTGTACTGTTGATATTTGGCTCTGTTGACTAATGAGTTTGCCGACCACTGTTCTAAACAAACAGTATAGTGGTAAACATCTTTGTTACTGCATTTTTGTACATGTGGTTACTTCCTTAGAACAAATTCCTAAAAGTCCTAAGTCATACCCCGGGTCAGGGTATGAACATCTTAAACACGTCTAATATGTATTGCCTAGTTGCCTTCCAGAAAGTTTTACCAGCTATCAGATGTAGGAATGCTTGTTTTCCTATGGGGACCATAGCGGGTATTGGATTGATAGGATTTTGGGAAAGGATTTTAAAAGGTCATTTAGTTCAATTCCCTTATTTTACATAGGAGGTGATTGGGAACCAGAGGGGTTAAGTGACATGCACAGAGCCAAAGTTAGAATCAAGGAATATGGAATCCTAGATCAGTGCATTCCCACCATTTTGAGCAGTTCTCCTGTCCTGAGAGAAAAGGAGGCCAATTCCAAGATATATGAAGAAAAGAAGAACTAAAGTGAATGCGGATAGAATATAATGCATATAGTTATCTGTCAGCAGAATGAATGTTGAGTTTTTGTTCTCACTTACCATTATTTTTCCTCAACTCTGTTTTAACATTCCCTCCTTACCACGAGGTTATAAGAATATGTACCTGCTTATAATCAAACCCATGTAGAGCTTAATGCAACACATTAAAATGAATATACTTAAAACAAAAACTAACAAAGGAGAAGAGTATATTATCTTTTGCTAATGTCTCCTTAATTTCCTTGGGCGTGCTTCCTAATTTTCTTTAGATCCCAGCAGCTTTCTGATGAAATAATAGACTTATTATAATTTAATGGAAAAGAAAGTATTCTAGAGTGAACATTTTTGAGAAATAATCTTAATATTCTGGTTGTGCTTTGGGTTTTTAACTGTGTTAATAAATTTTACTCATTTTTGTAAGAATCATATATTTTGACAATGAGTTTTAACAAATTGATTAAATTTGCTTGAAAACCAGGGTAGAGTAATAATACTATGAAGTGTCTAGATTGAAGACTTGGGTTAAATCTGATCTCTTTTAAACATCTTCATTGATCATAGGATAAAGTGTAGAAGGAAGAACCATACTTATTTAATTACTAATAGATTCCCCATTGGAATAGTGACCTGGGACATTAAAATAGTAATCATTTTAAGCTTTATAAAGAATGATGTATGTTGTTTATTATTATTTTTAATTGTTTAAACTATTACATATGTTTCCTTTTCCCCCCGATTGACTCCCCCCCTCCCCGCCACTCCTATCCCCGAGGGCAAGCCCCGACCGCCCCAGTGTCTGTGTCCACTTCTATGTTGCTTATTCGTATGGAATTATAGATATATGGCATTTATTGCGTATCTTGGATCTTACCTATATGAAGGATCTCAAAAATTCAAATATTAATAAAGATGTTTCCCTATCCCAAGGTCATTAGTTTTCCATTTTTTAGGTTGTTAGCATACTTTAGTAGATTGTCTTTTTTTTGGAGGGGGGGTTGTTTTTTTTTTTAGAGGAAGGAGGAAGAAAGAGAGAGAGAGAGAGAGAGAGAGAGAGAGAGAGAGAGAGAGAGAGAGAGAGAGATTTGATTGGTTGCCTTCTGTATGTGTCGATTGAGAATCGAACCCCCAACCTTTCAATATACAGGATGGCTCTCCAACTAACTGAGCCAGCTGGCCAGGACGAAAATTAAACCCGATGACCTTGGATTTACTTACTGTGCTGTAATTTGAATGTTATGTCTTTTCTCTTTTCCAATAACCAATACCTGAATATAACCATAAACTCTAGAGACATCAATTAATCACATTTATAGTATCCTTCTTATAGATAACTATAGTTTGTCACTTAAACTCTTGAAATTTTACCTGTCTTTTCTCTGAACTTTTGATCTGATCTCTTGCTTTCTCTCTTTTGATCTTTTCTCCATGGATTCAAAGGAAAAGGTATAGTAATTTTGGTTTGCATGAATGACTTTTTTCTTTTGACCTTTTAATATTGAAAGAGAATGCTATCAATTAGTCAGTGTCCTCTTATGAAGTACTCATGGAAGAAAACCAGCTAATTGAAAGTTAAAGCAGGGAATTGTTAAAAATTATAAATTTATGCATACCTTTGATGTTTTAACTGAAAATATATAAATATTCATTTCACCCTTAATCTTTTGATATATACCAAAGCCTTTACTTTGAGTTTGTATCTGCCAGATGGAGGTCTGCAGCATCTTTTTTGGCATAAACTGCATCAATAATGGGCCATGCAAAATTTGTACTTTTAATTTTTTAGAAAAGAGGTAAGAATATAGGCACCTGTGAATTAATCCAGTACAAAATACTAGGTTTTCAGAAAACTTTTATTGAATCTTTTGCAGTTATCTTGCACACATCCTACTTCATGACAATTTTTAAAGCAATTTATCTTTACCAAGTTTTTCTAAAGCATTCATTTAGTTTTCATGGAAACGATAGCCCTTTCTTTTTCACTCTATTTCATCAGTTTGTATATTTTTAATTAAGTTTGTAAAGTACAGCAACATGAATGGCATGAATGGCATGAACAAGTTTGGGAATGAACACAAATGACTCTTTGTAAGTATCAGCATTCTAGAAAATAGTTAGCCATGGGGATTCAGTGTTATCTGGCTTGAGTCGGTAACATTTACAGAGGGGATGAGAACTTTAATTCTGTGTGTTGGTTAGATGGAGGTCAGGTAAAAGTGTTTCTGCTGTTTCATAATCATTGATGAAAAATGTTTCTTAATATCTCTTTGCTTCTCCTTTGGTCTTAGAGAATATTTTAATATGCTCAAAGGATAAGAAAAGAGTAATATTGAAGAATGATGAATACTGCCAATAACAGTAGAGCTCTACACACACAATTAAATTTGATTCCTTCTTGGATCTAGGTATTTCCTACTTTGACAGTCTTTAGGAACCAGTTAAAACAAATTAGGGGCAAAGGAATAGAAGATTGGGTTAATTTTGGTACATGGAAAGAGAAGAAAAATTCTGGGAATATGTTTAAATTTAGATTTGGTAGCTATTATAGGTTTTATGCATTATTTGTGATTTTTCTTTGCTATTCAGCACATTACTCTTAAGCCCAGAATATACCGAGATCTACCCTAAGCGAAGTATACTTTGAAAGGTATGCTAATAAGAGAAATAGATATAATTCATTGCAGTATCAAATAGATGTGCTTTTTGTGATATCTGGGCTTCAAGTCCTTTTAATTAATTGGTAATCTATTTATTGTTAATAATAATCTCTTGCATTTACACCATTTTGTACTTTTTCTCATTATTTATTTTTTTAACTTTTTCACATTTAAGCTGTATGCCAATTCTATGAAGTTTATAGGAAAAATGATAGTTTAATTTCCTATTTCTTGTCCAGCTATTTGCTTCATAAGGACCCACTCCAGTTAAAAAACACACAAAAAAAAACTAAGTTGACAATGCCAACCAAAAGTGGCTTTATGTGAATTTGTAAATGAAATTAGATGTTACTGATTTAATCTTTTCACCCCAATGATAGACAAAGGAGATTTCAGAGAGTAGGGGGAGAATAGAATGTTTACATTTAAATTGAGATCAAGAGACCCCTGGAGAGTTGAATTTGCAGAGAGCACTGATTTTCATCTTTCTTGCTTCTGTCCATGTCCTGTTCTTTCCATATAACTACAGAATTTAAGTGTTTGAAAGAGGTTTTATTTTTATTTTTGTACCTTTCCCCAGAATTGTCCAGAATTACCTGGACTATAGAATGTTTAGTTAACTCTAGCAAAGAAACCTCTCCAATAAGACTCTGTTATCCTTTTTCTACAGAAATCTACCTTTTCTGACTTTAGTCTAAATTCTATAATAGCTAGTTTGTTAATATGGTACTGTAAAAATAGAGTGTATAAAGCCAGCAATAAGAATAGATAAATATCTTTTGGAGTTAAAATAGGTTATATTTTATATACTGTGCATCATTTCATAGCCATGTGAACTTATAAAGGGACATTATCAATGTATTATAATTAATTATAATGTATTATAATGACTACATTGTAAAAATCAAGAAAAAAGTTATGAGTATTTTTAACACAGTCCTGTTGGATGTAAATTAATACATCTTTCAGGAATGACCAAGGTTGATAATTTGGTTTCTTGTCTTAGCTAGTTTTTAGTACAGGGGACCCATAAGTCAGGAAAGCAGAGTCATGTTTGGGTTTTTAACCTCAAATCACATACTGTCTTTTTCCTTTCCTCTTTTCTTCTCTGTTTCCTCTTTCTTAATAGTACCTTTATTTTCTATTTTATCATACACTTTAATTCTCCTATTCTTTTCCTGAGCTATAATACTTAAATAGTCTAATTTAAAGTATGAACTTTGTTAAATAAGAAAGCAGTAGTTGATGTAAAGTTTGGATCTCAAAGCAGTGATTACAAAGGATCCCAGCAGGACTCTATTCAGACAGGACTCTGTGCTTGGAAGGCAGGAGCCCAGACACATGGGGGCGGGGTGTTGTGAGACTGGAATGGAGTTTCTGCCTTTGTCTTCTTAACTGTCAGTTCATCCATTGCCTACACGCATGACCCGCAATAGTGGTATGTATAGAACACTGTTGCCCAATGGTTGTATTGTGACAGTTTGCAAAGTAAGGCGTATGGATAATGTGCTGTTTAAGGCAACCCTGATAAGGATAATGGGAAACATCACTTTTTATAGACAGTTTCAGTTAAGCAAAATAAAATGGTACGTCATATTTAGAGTAAGGAAATCTTAATTTGAACTAAACTAGGGAAGGGAAGAAAAAGTATGTAAATAAGGAAAAAGTAGAAAAAAAAATCTGTAATTGTAATAATGCTAGATATGAATAAAGATAATGACTTTTTAAACACATCAGCCCTTATATATTTATGAGTTTTAGTCCTTTTTGAATAGTCATCATAGAAGGCTAAAATCTAAAATGATTTCAGTAAACGAGAAGTATTTTTTGTGTGGCAGATACAATACAGCCATCAATTGAATCAGAATTCCTTGGGAAGGTGAAAATTACTATTTGAGCCAGTTTATGAACATAGAAAAATATTCTTACAGTATTTACTTTGGATGGGCAAAAGGGCTTACACAATATTTCCTAGACCTGAGAATGCATGTTTTGGGGCTCTTTCTGTTAACTAGATTTACCCTTACAAAAGGAAGATTTGCAAATGTGGAAGCTGTTCAGATAACTGTCAGATGCCTCTGAGTGTAAGGAAGGCACCGTGCTAGTATTCTGGGAGTGTTTATTCACTTACAACTTTTGCCTTACAGAGGTTTCAGTCTCATGGTGGAAAACATATTTACCTCCAAAAAGTAGCATGTAGATAATGTTAATAAAATTTGGCTAAGTAAATTTTAAAGATCTTATTGGCTTAATTCAATGATTTATGAATCAGGTAGCATTATCTAGCACAGCAGTTTTCAACCTGTGTGATGTAAGAATTTTTAAAACATGCAATACCTGACTATTTAGTTAGGGCACTGACCTCTTTTCCCTTAGATTGTCAAATAAAAAAATAACAGCTCACACAACAATAGTCATCCTGTGTGAATGAATCAAAATGATACCTATTTTGTTTTGTCAGATCGGCAAAAAAAAATACACTTTTTGGTGTGCTGCAGAATTTTGGTAATTAGTTTATGCATGCCATGACATTAAAAAGATTGAAAATCACTGATCTAGCAGATAGAAAGGAGCTCCCAGGAGTTATACAAAATGAAAGACTTCTGTAGGCAGAAGGGAATGGAACAAGGAAGTTAATACTAGCAAAAAGCAGATTGGTTGTGGCAAGGTCACCTTCCTTTTTGATGGGTCTGTCAGACAGATTACCTAACTAGTACTGACTAGGCAATTCCTGATCAACTGGTTTAAAAATTCCATTCCTGGGAGACACCGAAACTAATTAAGTATTAAGTCTTAGTTTGGTGATAGGGGGCTTAGCAAAAGTGACTCCATTTTGGGCCTTTTGTATTGTTTTTAATACTAGTGAAGGGTGACACAAACAGTTGCTGGGGGAGTTGAGAGAATTCCAGATTGTGCGAGTGTGCTGGGTTTATTTATTTTCCCCTCTAAAGCTAAACTTTGTAGGCATGCCTTATTATATTTAAATTTTTTATTTCATGGTTTTCAATTAGGTACAGTAATGAACGTTATACAAAATAAGCATTACCTAGGAGATGCCCTAGAGAAGTTTCTTTTAATTATTAGATAACGTTTAATAAATATTTGAGTGCCTCCTGGAGATATCAGAGGTGTTTAAGGCAAAATCCTTGCCCTTAAATAACTTAATCTAGTAGAGATTTTAATTATTTTCTTTTAGCATATCAAATGTTGATACTTTAAATAATTCTGTTAAGTAGTTAAACACTATAATTTTATTCTGTTAATTTGCTTAGGAAACCTTTTCTTCATGGATAATAGAAATGAAGTCAAATTCTAAATTAATAAAATTTGATTTTTCAATTTTTAAAGCTACTCAAAAAGGTAGTATTCCCTATAACTTTTCATCCTGAAAATAGCAAGAAATACAATTCTGGAATGAGGGCGATGAAAGATGGGTTGTTTGTGGAGATAGTTTTCTTATGGAGTTTTTCACTTATCATTAGCAAGTTATGTATTATGCTTCTTTGTGGATATTGTGTCCCCCACCCTGCATTTTTAGTGTCTAATTCAGTGCCCAGCCTTTAGTAGATGCTTAAGACATGTATTTAAAATGATATAACTTCATCAGTTGATTCTTGGTACCTCCCAAGTTTTTGAAAACAAGCTTATAATAAATATGTATTTATTTACTCCTTTCATTTCTTTCACTTGATTTTACAAATTGCTTTCTTTAGATCAGAATCAAGCCTTGCGACTCTGTCTGGGTAGCACTAGTGTTGGGGGTCAGTATGGAGCCATCTCTGCCCTCAGTATTAACAACGACTGCTCAAGACTTCTCTGTGGCTTTGCTAAAGGACAGGTAAATATGAACTTTATTTTATCCATAAGACAATGTTGAAATCACTTTTTAAAAATAGTATCTCTAGATCAATATTTTGAAGACCAAAATATGTTATAAAGTGACATGCCTATAGAGCTAACTGAGATTTCTCAGTCTCACTTTTGTCTTATTCAAATTTTGTAGTAATTGTTATTGACTGAGCCAGAGTATGTGAGTTGTTAAAAATTGAGGTATAATTCACATATAACATTATATTAGTTTCAAGTGTACAATATAATGATTCCATATTTGTATATATCTGAATTATCACCACAATAAGTCTGTTTATCATTTGTCATCATACAGAGTTACATAATTATTTTTTCTTGTAATGAGAACTTTTAAGATTTATTCTCTTAGCAACTTTCAAATATGCAGTCAATATTATTGACTGTAGTCATCATGCTGTACATTACATCCCCATAACTGATTTCTTTTATAACTGGAAATTTGTACCTGTTGACCCCTTCACTCATTTTACCCAACCCTCAAGCAAGCCCCTTCCCCTCTCGTAACCACCAGTCTGTTTTCCATATCAATGAGTTTTGTTTTGTTCTTATTTTTTTAAATTCCATATATAAGTGAAATCATTTGATATTTGTCTTTCTCTTAGCATGATACCCTCAAGGTTCATCCATGTTGCAAATGGCAAACTTCCTTCTTTTTTATTTTTAATCACCAAGTAGAAGTCCATTTTATATATATATATATGTTATATATATCACATCTTCTTTATCCATTCATCCATTGATGGGCCCTTAGATTATTTCCACATTTTAGCTATTGTAAATACTACGGTGAACATGAGGCTATAGATATCTTTTTGAGTTAGTATTTTTATTTTGGGGGGGATAAGTTCCCAGGATTGGAATTGCTGGGTCATATGGTAGTTCTATTTTTACCTTTTTGAGGAACCTCCATACTATTTTTCACAGTAGCTGCACATACTTATATTCCCAACAATAGTACACTAGAGTTTTGTTTTTCCACACGCTCATTCACTCTTGTTATATTTTGTCTTTTGATCCTAGCCATTCTATCAGGTGTGAGGTGGTATCTCATTATGGTTTTGATTTGCATTTCCCTGATGATTAGTGATGTTGAGTATCTTTTCATGTGCTTGTTCGCTATCTGTATGTCTTTGGAAAAATGGCTCTTCAGATCCCCTGCTCATAAAAAAATTTTTTTTTCTTTTCTTTTTGTTATTTAGTTATATGAGTTGTTTATATATTTTGGATATTAACCCCTTATCACATATATGATTTGCACATATTTTCTCCCATTCAGTACATCGCCTTTTCATTTTGTTGATGGTTTCCTTAGCTGTACAGAAGTTTTTCAATTTAATGTAGTCCCACTTCTGTATTTATGCTTTGGAGTCAGATCCAAAAGTTTATCACCAAGGAACTTATCGTTTATGTTTTTGTTTTTTTCTAGGAGTCTTGTAGTTTTAGTCTTACATTCAAGTCTGATCAATTTTAAGTTAATTTTCTTGTATGGTGTAAGATAGTAGTAGTTCAGTTTTATTCTTTTTTGCATGTGGCTGTCCAGTTTTCCCAGCACCATTTATTTCCTCATTGTATATTCTTACCTCCTTTGTCATGAATTATATGTGTGGGCTTATTTCTGGGGTTTCTATTCTGTTCCATTGATCTCTATATCTGTTTTTATGCCAGTACCATATAGTTTTGATTACTATAACTTTGTAATATAGTTTTAAATCCAGGAGTGTGATACTTCTAGCTTTGTTCTTCTTTTTCATGATTGCTTTGGCTATTTGGGTGTTTATGGTTCCAAACAAGTTTTAGGATTGCTTATTCTGTCTCATTGAAAAATGTCATGAATTTTGATAGGAATTGTATTGAATCTATAGATTGCTTTGGGTACTATGGACATTTTAACTACATTAATTCTTCTAATACATAAGCTTGAAAAATCTTTCCATTTATTTGTGTCTTCTTCAGATTCTTTCACTCAGTGCATTATAATTTTCAGTGTACAGGTCTTTTACCTCCTTGGTTCAGTTTAATACTAGGTATTCTTTCTGATGCAATTGTAAATGGGATTGTTTTCTTAATTTCTCTTTCTGATAGTTTGTTGTTATTGTATAGAAACGAAACAGAATTTTGTATATTGAATTTGTACCATGCAACTTTACTGAATTTGTTTACTAATTTGAACAGGTTTTTTTGGTGGAGTCTTTAGCATTTTCTCTATATAAAATTATATTGTCTACAAATAATGACAGTTTTACTTCTTCCTTTCCAATTTGGATGCTTTTTCTTTATTTTTTTCTTTCCTAATTGCTCTGGCTAGGACTTTCAATACTATGTTGAATAAAAGTGGCAAACGTGGGCATCCTTGTTTTGTTCCTAATTTTAGAGGAAAAACTTTCAGCTTTTCATTGTTGACTATGTTAGCATGGTCTCATTATATGTGACTTTTATTATGTTGAGATATGCTGCCTATATGCCCACTTTGTTGAGAGTTGATGTTGAATTTTGTCAAATGATTTTTTATGTCCATTAAGATAATCATATGATTTTATTCTTTATTTATTTTTCCTGTTAATCCTCACTTGAGGATATGTTTCTATTTATTTTTTTCTTTTTAGAATAGAGGAAGGGAGAGAGAGAGAGAGAGAGAGAGAGAGAGAGAAGAAAAGAGGAGAGAGAGAGAGAGAGAGAGAGAGAGAGAGAGAGAGAGAAACATTGATGTGAGAGGGAAACATAGATTGGTTGCCTCCCATACGTGCCCAACCGGGGATTGAACCCATAATCTAGATACGTTCCCACCAGGAATTGAACTGGCAACCTTTTGGTGCACAGACTGATGCTCCAACCAACTGAGCCACCTGGCCAAGGCTATTCTTTATATTTTTAACTAGAGGCCCGGTGCACGAAATTTGTGCAGGGGCGGGGGGGCAGATAGTCCTCAGCCCGGCCTGTACCCTCTCCAATTTGGGACATCCCTCTCACAATCCGGTGGCTCCTAACCACTCGCCTGCCTGCCTGCCTGCCTGATCGCCCCTAACCGCCTCTGCCTGCCTGCCTGATCGCCACCTAACTGCCCTCCCCTGCCGGCCTGATCGCCCCTAACTGCCTCTGCTTGCCAGACTGATCACCCCCTAACTGGTCCCCTGCCGGCCTGGTCGCCCCCTAACTGGTCCCCTACTGGCCTGGTTGCCTGCTAACTGCCCCCCCCTAACGGCCTGGTCCCCCCCTAACTGCTCCTCTGCTGTCCTGATCGCCCCTAACTGCCTCTGCCTCAGCCCCCGCCACCGTGGCTTTGTCCGGAAGGAAGTTAGACTCTGGAAGATGTCTGGTCGACCTGGTCTAATTAGCATATTACCCTTTTATTAGTATAGATGTGTTGTATCATGCTGACTAACTTGTGGATATTCTACCATCTTTGCATCCCTTTTAATGTTTTGTTGAATTTGGTTTGCTAATATTTTGTTGAGGATTTTTGCATCTTTGTTCAATCATATTGGCCTGTAATTTTTTGTTTTTGGCTGGTTTTGTTATCACGGTAATGCTGGCCTCATAAATTGAGTTTGGAAATGTTATTTCCTCTTCAGTTTTTTGGAAGAATTTGAGAAAGATAGGCATTAAATCTTTTTCAAATGTTTGGCAGAATTCAGTAATAAAGCTATCTGATCCTAGACTTTTGTGTGTTGGGAGATTTTTGATTGTTGATTCAATCTCCTGTTAGTAATTGGTCTATTCAGATTTTCTATTTATGATTTAATCTAGGAAGATTGTATGTTTTTAGGAATTGATCTATTTCTTCTGGGTTGTTGAATTTGTTAGTGTATAATTGTTCACAGTAGTCTCTTATGCTCCTTTGTATTTCTGTGGTATCAGTTGTAATTTCTTATATTTTTTTACTTTTTTATTTAAGCCCTCTTTTTTTTCTTGGTGATTCTAACTAAAGGTTTGTCTATTTGTTTATCTTTTCAAAGAACCAGCTCTTAATTTTATTGATTTTTTTTTTTTGTATTTTTGGTCTTTATTGCATTTATTTCTGCTCTGATCTTTATTATTTCTTTCCTTCTACTAACTCTGGGCTTGTTTTGTTTCTTTTTTTCTAGTTCCTTTAGGTGTAAACTCAGCTTATTTATTTGTGTTTTTTCTTGTTTCTTCAGGTAGGCCTGTATTGCTATGAAATTCCCTCTTAGAACTGCTTTTGTTGCATCCCATGGATTTTAGTATGTTGTATTTCTGTTTTCATTTGTCTCAAAGTACTTTTTGATTTCTCTGATTTCTTCATTGACCAATTGGTTTTTCAGTAGCATATTGTAAAACCTCCACATATTTGAGATGTTTTAATTTCTAGTTTTATACTCTGTGGTTAGAATAGGTGCTTGATATGATTTCAGTATTCTTAAATTTATTGAGACTTGTTTTGTGGCCTAACATGTGATTTATCCTGGAGAATGTTCTTTGTGCACTAGAGAAGACTGTGTATTATGCTGCTTTTGGATGGAATGTTCTCTATATGTCAAGTACATCTGGTTTAATGTGTAATTTAAGGCCCATGTTTCCTTATTGATTTTCTGTCTCATGATCTATTCATTGATGTAAGTGGGGTATTAGAATCCCCTACTATTATTGTATTGCTGTCTATTTCTTTCTTTAGGTTTGTTAATATTTGCTTTATATATTTAGGTGTTCCTATGTCGGGCTCATAAACATTTATGAATGTTTATTGTCTTGGATTGACCCCTTTATTATTATATAATGCCCATCTTTGTCTTTTATTACAGACTTTGTTTTAAAGTTTCTTTTGTCTGGTAGAAGTATAGCTATCTCAGCTTTCTTTTGGCTTTCATTTGCATGAAGCATCTTTTTCTATCCTTTTACTTTCATTCTGTGTGTGTCTATACATCTGAAGTGAGTCTTGTAGTCACCATATAGATGGGTCTTGTGTTTTAATCTATTCAGCCTCTTCTGTGTCTTTTGTTTGGAGAATTTGGTTAATTTACATTTAAAGTAATTACTGATAGCTATGTACTTATTGCCATTTTATTAATTGTTTTCTGGCTATTTTATAGTTCTTTCTTCTTCCCTTGCTCTCTTTTCTTGTGGTTTGATGACTTTATTGTTATGCTTAGACTCCTTTCTTATTATCTTTTAAGTTTATAGCAAGCTAAGTTTTTGGTTTGTTTGTTTTTTTGCTTTTTAAATTTTATTTATTTATTTACTTATTCCTTACCTGAGGATCTTTTTCCATTGATTTTTAAAATTTTTATTTTATTTTTCTTTATTAATTAATGTATTACATGTTTCCTTATGCCCCCATTACCCCCCCCCCCTCCACACACACACACACACACACACACACACACACACACACACACACTCATGCCCTCACCCCCCTGGTGTCTGTGTCCCTTGGTTAGGCTTATATGCATGCATACAAGTCCTTTGGTTGATCTCTCCCCCTTACCCCCACCCTCCCCTACCTTCCCTCTGAGGTTTGACGGTCTGATCGATGTTTCTCTGTCTCTGGATCTGTTTTTGTTTATCAGTTTATATTGTTCATTATATTCCACAAATGAGTGAGATCATGTGATATTTATCTTTCTCTGACTGGCTTATTTCGCTTAGCATAATGTTCTCCAGTTTCATTCATGCTGTTGAAAATGTAAGAATTCCTTCTTTTTTACCATAGCATAGTATTCCATTGTGTAGCTGTACCACAGTTGTTTTGTTGTTGTTGTTGTTTTTTGTTAATATATTTTATTGATTTTTTTTTTACAGAGAGGAAGGGGTAGGGATAGAGAGTTAGAAACATTGATGAGAGAGAAACATCGATCAGCTGCCTCCTGCACACATCCTGCTGGGGATGTGCCTGCAACCAAGGTACATGCCCCTGACTGGAATCGAACCTGGGACCTTTCAGTCTGCAGGCCGACGCTCTATCCACTGAACCAAACTGGTTAGGGCTGTACCACAGTTTTTTAATCCACTCATCTGCTGATGGGCACTTAGGCTGCAAGCTAAATTTTAATGCATTCTAAAACTTTACATTTTTACTTTCCCTCCCACATGTTTTATTTTCGATGTCACATTTTACAACTTTTTATTTTGTGTATCCCTTAACTATTTATTGTAGTTTTAGTTCTTTTTACTACATTTGTCTTTTAACTTTCATATTAGCTTTAACCTACTACCTTTCCTATATATTTACCTTTACCAGTGAGATATTTATTTTCATATGTTTTCTTGTTACTAATTAGTATCTTTTCTTGTCAGTTTAAAGAAGTCCCTTTAACATTTCTTGTAAGGCCTGTTTAGTGGTGATGTACTATTTTAGCTTTTGCTTATCTTGAAACTCTTTATCTCTCATATAATTCTGAATGATAACCTTGCCCAGTATAGTACTCTTGAAGAGTTTTCCTTTCAGCACTTTGAATTTATCATACCACTCTCTTCTGGTCTGCAGTTTCTGCTGAAAAAATATGCTGATAATCTTTGGGGAGGGGTTTGTTCCCTTGCTTGTAACAATTTGTTTTCTCTTGCTGCTTTTAAAATTCTCTCTTTAGCTTTACCTTTTGACATTTTAATTATAATGTGTCTTGATGTGGATATCATCTTGATGTGTTTCTCCTAGTTGGAACTATCTGAGTTTCCTGGATCTGGATGTCTGTTTCCTTCTCTAGGTTAGGGAAGTTTGCAGCAATTATGTCTTTTTTTTTTTTTTTAACTAATCTCCTTTGTTGTTTTTTGTTAATCCTTACCCAAAGGGTATTTTTCCATTGATTTTTAGAGAGAGTGGTAAGGAGAGGGAGAGACATAGAGAAACATCACTGTGAGAGAGACACATCAATTGGTGGCCTCCCACACACACCCTGCCTGGGGCTGGGGATTGAGTCTGCAACATACCTGCCTTTAACTGGAATGGAACCCAGGACCCTTCAGTCCATGGGCTGATGTTCTAACCACTGAGAAAACTGGCTAAGGCTGCAGCCATTATGACTTTGAATAAGTTTTCTGCCTCTTCCTTTTTCTTCTGGGTCTCCTATAATGTGAATGTTATTTTACTTGATGTTAACCCCTAGGTTTCTTAAGCTAGCTTAATTTTTTAAGTTATTTTTTCTTTTTGCTACTTTGTTTGGGTGAGTTCCACTGCTCTGTCTTTCAGATCACTGATCCTTTCTTCTACTTTCTCCAGTTTGCTGTTGAACCCCTGTTGTTTTTTGTTGTTTTTTCATTTCAGCTATTGTATTCTTCAACTCTGTGACTTCTATTTGCCACTTTCTTTTTTTTTTCTTTCTTTTTGCCACTTTCTTATAGTTTATATGTCTTTGTTGACGTTCCCACTGTGTTCCTTCATTCTCTGGCCAAGTTTGGTGAGCATCATTATTACCATTACTTTGAACTCTTTATTAGGTAAATTACTTATTTTCATTTTATTAAGATATATTTTTCTGAGGTTTTATCTTGTGTTATTTTTTAAACATATTCGTTTGTTTCCTCATTTTGTTTGACTCTCTGTGTTTGTTTCTCTGTATTTGGGGAAGCAGCTGCCTCTCCCCCTCTCTCTCTTTTTTTTTATCCCCTCATTGCTTCCCACCCCCCACCCTCCACTCATGCCCTCACGCCCCTGGTGTCTGTGTCCATTGGTTAGGCTTATATGCATGCATACAAGTCCTTTGGTTGATCTCTCCCACTCTTGAAGTGTAGGAGAGATGAACCTTATTTTCAACCTGGCCCTAACTCTTGGTTGTTTCTTGAACTGTTGTGATTATCTAAGCAGCCTGATTTATTTTTGATAGGTCCCAGTTTTGAGGATTTGCTATGCCCTGCCAGTGTTACAAAGGGAGGGATCTCATTCAGCATCCAGTTTCAGGCTGACTGAAAACCACATCCTTCAGCAGCAGCTTTTAACATATACAAATATATACAGTCCTCTGGAACTGCAATTGTAAAACCTGCTGGCGATCTGCAAGTGTCCCCTGGGAAACAGTTGCAAAAATTTGGGTTCCAGACAAGTATGTAAGCTCCTTTCTGGAAGGTACCAGCAAGCTGTAGTGAGAGAGTGTGTAAAGATGACATATCTTGGCCTACATTCCCTGAGAGCTCCTCTATGGCCTCTAGATGTGTGGCAAAGCTGAAGCCTGCCCCTGTGTGAATGGCACACTCCCACTGACTTTGGCAAGGCAAAGGGAGAGCACAGGGCTGGAGCGAACTTGCCAGCTTTGGTGAGGCCACTGGACAGTGCTGGGGTGTGCCTGCTGGCTTTGGTGGGGCTGTGAGAGTGCACCAGGCTGGGACACTCCTGCCAGTTTTAGTGAGAGAGCAAGGGAGTGTAGGGATGGGACATGCTCTCCAACTTAGTGGGACAACACAGGAGTATACTGTGACTGCACACATCTGCTGGCAATAGCAGTGTAGAAGGAAAGTGCACAAATGGCATCCATCAGCACTGGTGTTGGCTAGGTAGAATGGGAGCAAAAAATGGTGCCCAACAGTGCCTCCATCCCCAGAGAGAGTCCCATCAGGCCCCTGCCCCTTCAGCAGACACTTTAAGATTAGCAAATGAATCTCCTTTACTGATAGTTTAGGTTCTTTTCAAACTTCCAATCTTGTGCTGGGTTCCTGGGCAAGTGAGTCTGCATGCAAGCCCGTTAAGGGCAGAATCTCAGTTCCCAAAAGCTCTTTGTGTTTCCTGGACACAAGCCCTTTTGTTTTCAAAGCCAGGTGTTTTGGGGCTCATCTCTCTGGTGCAGGCCTCAAGGGTAGGAGTGCCTGAAGTGGGGCATGAATTCCTCACTCCCCAGGGAGAAGCTCTGTATTTGTGAGATCCCTCTGGATAGTGGGTTGCCATGCTGGGGGTGGGTTTTCGGTAAGACTGCATCTCTGTCTCTCCTACCCATCTCGATGTGGCTCTTTTACCTTTGTTCTGGAGGACTGTTAAGCAGTTTTTAGGTCTTTTTCAGAGGGAATTATTCCATGTGCGGCCATGGGAGGAGGTGAGTTTAGGATCTTCCTACACTGCCATCTTGAATCCCTGACCTTTTAAGCCTGTGGTTTTCTAATATCCTAAATCATGTGTCTGAATAAGTAAATAGCTTTTATAAACAAACCAGGGTGTTATATAACATTTATTTCCTTGCAGTAGTGTAGATAATTGTTGCTACTTTTAAAATACAGTATATTCTGCTTTGTGTATTCTTATTACTGTGCTCTTGGATAACTATTTTGTTATTTCTTTCCACTTCTGAAACTGGCAATAATATAGGGTATTTCTCATCTTGTGACTTATACATCACTGGCTAGTTTGGTAGTAAGACTTTCCTGTAATTTTTATCAATCCTAAAGAAATGGACTCATTAAAGAAATTCCTTTGACCTGTCAGTATAAAAACAAAACTTAAAATCTAAAGGGAGAAGTAGATTGGGCGGGATGAAGGGTGGATGAAGATGGAATGAAGGCCCCGTGCTTTAATGTGTCTGTAACCGTTAGTTTTATTTTAACTTTATGGTTCTTTGCCTGCAATGTTTATAGACTAAGAATAGATTATTTCAGCAAGAAGGCAGGATACTTAAGTCCAAAAAAGAGCAATAAATTTGTTTTTTAAAGCATTTAGTTGTCTTTTAGATTACTATGTGGGATTTGGCCAGTGGAAAACTTCTAAGATCAATAACAGATGCTCATCCTCCAGGAACAGCAATATTGCATATTAAGGTAATATCTTTGTTTTCTTTTTCTGATACTTTTTATTATTATTATGCCGTTGTATCTGTTTTTAAGTACATTTCTTTATAAAAAAGAATTCCTGAAAAGAAACTGTCTTTTGTTTGACTAGCCCAACAAGATGTTTTCCCAAGTAAAAAAACCAGAGGTGGGCTAGCATGGTACCATTAAGCTGCAAGTTGAACTGATGTCTAATAGATATAGCAGGAAAAGAGTACATTGATGTGCTCCTAGATAAGAGGTTGGCAGCAAAGACAGGTGGTACCTTAATGAAGCTCATGTGATGATTTTAAAAGGCCTTTTTACCTTTTCTTTAGTCCACCAAGGCTTTATTGCTGAGATAGAGTGCCTAGTCACACTTCGTTGGGAGTTACCTGAGGTTCAAGGCACCAACTGCGAAAGAACCAAGGTTTGCATTATGTTTAGAAATGAATCTGTTGGTTTATTTTCTTTCAGGCCTCTAAAGGAAAAGCATTAAGATTTGAATCTTGGCTTTCTCCTTACAGGTCTGAAAAAAATAAACCAACTTAGGACGCAGATTTTATTTGTAAATACAATGTAAACCTTGGTTTTTGTATGTTGTCAAGCCCATGTTCAGAAGCATAAAAGGTAGAGGACTATAACTAGGGCAGTCTAAAATTAGATTTTCTAGATTTTAATCAGGTACACATTTGGTTGCTTAGCTGTGCAGACCTCTCTTATCCATACATATGCTTTTTTACAGTCTGCAAGCATCTGGAGTTTATGTGTCTGGATTTAGGTTAGTTACATAAAAGTCTTCTGTGAGAAAGCAGCATTGAGGCATTTAGCAACAATGAAAACAACCAAGACAAGTAAAAGTAGAATTTCTTTTCTTTCTGAACATCATGGCACTTTATTTTGACCTTTTTTCATATGACGTGTACCAACTGCTAATATGTTATAGTTGTTTGTGTTTATGTTTTATCTCCTTTAATAGATTAAGATCTTTGAAACCAGAATCTGTTTCTCATTTATTTTGTGTTATGCATAGTAGCTGCTCAATAAATGTTTGGTTAAAGGAATAATTAGTTGGTGATGTATATGAAAGGCCAATCCATTTGCAGAAAAAACGTACCTTTTAGGAGAAACATTAGGAAAGAAGCTATAAAGGCAAAGAGAAAAGAGAAGAATGCAGCTAAGGTTAAAAGCATAGTAGTTGTAGCTATCGTGTTGCTTGGGAATGGTGGTAAAGGTGGTGCTGCATGCAGACATTGGACACTGGCAAAAGGGGTGGCAAGAGATATATATGATTAGATACTTCTGAAGTTTTGGATTGACAGTAGCCACTTGCACTTCAATACTCTTACTCATTGTTCTCCAAAGTTAACTCTACATCTCATCAGTATCAGTTTGAACTTGCGTATTTTTATTTGTTTATATATATTATAATTATATGAACATACTGTACTAGTACTTAAATACATTGTAAAACACATACACAAGAAGTAGAAAATCCTATCTAATAAAAGAATAATATACAAATTGACGGTCACACCAAGACACAAGATGGCCATCCCCATGTGGTCAAAGATGGCTGCCCCCATGTGGACACAAGATGGCCGCTACAAGATGGCCTGCAGGGAAGGGCAGTTGTGGGAAGTTAGGGGTGACCAGGCCAGCAAAGAAGGGCAGTTGTGGGGGAGCCAGGCCTGCAGGGAAGGGCAGTTGGAGGGGACCAGGCCTGCAGGGGAGGGCAGTTGGGGGGGACGAGGCCTGCAGGGGAGGGCAGTTGTGGGCAATCAGGCAAGCAGGGAGGGCAATTAGGGGTGACCGGGCTGGCAGAGGAGGGAAGTTGGGGGAGACCAGGTCAGCAGGGGAGGGCAGTTGGGGGGGGGACCAGGACTGCAGGGGAGGGCAGTTGGGGGGACCAGGCCTGTAGGAAAGGGCAGTTGGGGGGGAACCAGGCCTGCAGTGGAGGGCAGTTGGCGGGGAGGGGGACAAGGCCTGCAGTGGAGGACAGTTGGGGGGAACCCAGGCCTGCAGGGGAGGGCAATTGGGGGGACCAGGCTTACAGGGGAGGGCAGTTGGGGGGGACCAGGCCTGCAGGGTAGGGCATTTGTGGGCAATCAGGCCAGCAGGGAGGGCAATTAGGGGTAACCGGCCAGCAGAGGAGGGCAGTTGGGGGATACCAGGCCTGCAGGGGAGGGAAATTGGGGGGTGGGACCAGGCCAGCAGGGGAGGGAAGTTGGGGGGGACCAGGCCTGCAGTGAAGGGCAGTTGGGGGGGACCAGGCCTGCAGGGGAGGGCAGTTGGGAGCCAGCTGTCCTGGATTGTGAGAGGGATGTCCGACCACCCAGTGGGATCAGGCCTAAATGGGTGGTTGGACATCCCTCAAGGGGTCCCAGATTGGAGAGGGTGCAGGCTGGGCTGAGGGACACCCCCCACCCCATGTACGAATTTCATGCACCGGGCCTCTAGTTAATAAGTAAAAATACAGTCCTGTTATTTTTCCTACACTCTGGGGTATATGCCTCCCACTTTGGCAACTGCTCAGCTAGGCCGAGAGCACAAGTGCGGGACTTCTTTACTATGTCTGTGTGTGAGGTCGAGGAGGAATAATTTTATAGTGGCCTCCTGTACCTCAACCATTCCTGACTAAGAGTATGTAGGCACGCCATTTAGGATGGCTCACCAACCATTGGGTTAGAGAGACTGTATATGGTACAAGTTAAGTTATTCAGTTTTATATTGTAGAACATCTACATTTACCATACCACATAAGCCCGTAGGACAGTCTGTCACTGTGAACATTATTTATTACTTTGAGTTTTCAAGAGTTAGTAATAGTAACTGAGGTACTGTTAGTTGAAAAAGAGCAAGGAGGCAGCACATTTAGGAACAGCACATTTAGGAATCTATATATATAAAAGCCTAAGCGACCATTATGACCGAACAACCGGAACAACCAGTTGACCGGTCTCTATGGCATGCACTGACCACCAGAGGGCAGATGCTCAATGCAGGAGCTGCCCCCTGGTGGTCAGTGTGCTCCCTGTGCCCGCCTGGCTGGGGCTCCTCCCCGGCTGCCTGTTTCTTTGGCACTGCTACATCCCTCGGGGGGATGTCGGACTGCCGGGTTTCTGCCTGATCCCAGAGGATTGGGCCGAAACCCAGCAGTCCGACATCCTTCCAAGGGTCCCAGATTGCAAGAGGGCGCAGGCCAGGCTGAGGGACCCCACCCGTGCATGAACCTGTGCACCGGGCCTCTAGTAGTTATGTAAAAGTTAAACTATTTTATGTATAATGGATTAACTCCTCAGTAATTTAGATGACATATTCAGACAAGTTTATTCTTCAAAGATACCAAATATCTTTTATTGTGTCTTTATTCTTGAAAACAAGGCAACTGCAGATGTATTCAAAGTATCCTATTCAGTTTAATAGCAAGTTAGAAAAAGTTAATATAAGAACCCAAGTAGAAAACTTTAGGGCTTTTATGAATAGTTTGTATTTTTCTTTTATCCTAAGGAAAGGTGGTTTTATATTTTTAAAACCACAGGTAAGTTTGTGTGTTTAGAGTGATAAGCTAAGTTTAGCTAAGGTGATTTCAATACTAAGTATTAGCATTGTTTGTTTTAGATTTTTAAAAAATTATGATTTTTCTCCCTTCTTAACATTTGACTGGTTACAAGAAAATAAATTTTTTCTCTGTTCAGTTTACAGATGATCCAACTCTTGCAATTTGCAACGACAGCGGAGGCTCTGTTTTTGAATTGACATTTAAGTAAGAGACTAATGGACATTTGTTGACAAATGAAAAGACTAGCACTGGTTAATGACTTCAAGTTGAACATGAAGAAGTCTGGAAAACCCATGTAATTGACAATAGGTTATGGTTCTGTATTACAATGACCTGGGGAGGCTTATGGAACTTATGGAGTTCCAGGCCTGCCTTCTACCCCTCAATTTCTGTCTTAGTAGGTTTGAGTTGGGATTCTAAACTATTCCCAGGCTTGGGGAACCATTATTCTGGAGTATTTCACTAATTTTCACTTAGTTCTCAGGCCGAGCTGATTATAAAACCATAGTAGCCAGGTATAGGAAGGTTTTTATTGTCTTAGAATTGCTCCATATATACTTTAAATAAGAGCAAAGACTATTTAGATAACATGGAAGAACACTTATAAAGCTGAGTTTAGAAAAATAGAATATCAAATACAATATGTATTATGTTTCCCTCAGTTCTTTAAGGACTTTTTTTGTTTCTTGTATTTCTTATACCGTCTAACAATGCTGAGCCCAAAGTAATTGCTTAAAAAATACTATTTATTTGTTCAGCTAATTTTTATTGAGCATATGTATGTGCAACCATTGTTCTAGGCACCAAAGTTGTAGCTGTGAACCAGCTAAGGTTACTACTCTAATAGAACTTACATTCTAGTTGGGGTAGGGGGAGGGATATAGACAATGAGCCAACACACAAATGAAATAATTTCTGTAGTTATGAGTGCTCTGAAGAAAATAAAGGTCAGTGAGCTGGAGTGTACTTGAGGATAATTCAGGAAGGCTTCTCTCAGAAGGTGACATTTGAGTAAAGATCGGAATGATAATGCGGTCAACAGATGTAAAGATCTGAAAGAAACGTTTCAGGCGGAGGGACATTCAGGCACAAAGGCTCTGATGGGCTGGCACAGACTTGGCCTGCTGGAGCAACCAGTTAGGTATGGCTGGAGCGTGGCTTTCTCAGGAACAACAGTAATGGGAGAGGGTGAAGGCTGGAGCCAGATCATATAGGGCCTTAAAACATGTAAAAAAGTTTGGATTTTATTTTATGTACAGTGGCAAGCCATTGGGAGAGTTTTTTAGAAGAGTAATAAATCTGGCCTATATTTTAAAAAGATCATGCTGATGTCTTGTGGAGTTTGCATTGCTGGGGGCCAGAGTAGGAGTTAGGAGGCTATTGTCATAGTCCAAGCTAGAGATGATAGTGCCTTGGGTCATTGCTCAATTGGTTCTGAATTTTTTGGTTACGTTTTCAGGAGAGTGATGGGAGTGAGAACCTGTGAGTCTAGATGCCTGTTCAGTGGTTCCAAGGGTGAAGTGTGTTGTATTGAGCCTCTCCATTCTAAGCCTGACTTGAAAGATCATCCCATCACACAGTTTTCCTTACTGGCCATGGCTTCCTTAACCAAGGTGGGTATATTTAGAAGATGAAACTCAGAACTTTTAGAGGCTTTAAAAACCAAAAAATTTGAAAATGACAGGATAATAATATTAAATGATATTTTTTTTCCTCCTGAAGATACTGGTCATTGGATTGAAACCATCCTTGAAAGTGTGGATGACTTTTCCCTATGGGCGGGTGAGTAAGCCTCTCCACTTTTTTTTAGCAAAAAGACCATGTCAGGAGGTTGGGGGAAATGAATTTTAAGTGGCAAATTCTGTGAGATTGTCATAAAACTAGGTAGATGGAAGTCTACTCCAAAGACTGTCTGGGCTTACCCTGATGTGACCAAAGCAGCATAAGCTGTTGACTACAGCAGTGTTCTGAGGATCATGAGATCCGAACTTCTCTACCTTTATTGCTTTAAGTTTTTTTCGCTGCTGCTTAGATACTGAACTGGTAGAAAACAATACCTAACATATGTTGCTACTACATACTGTTTCCTTGGCTTCTGCCTCTGGTATGTTATGCACACCTGATTTCCCTTTCTTTCCTGCTTGATTGTTTTCAGAGAGTTGTGGTCTTCCAGTGTGTGTGTGAGGAGAAGTATTGATGGGATGGGGTGGAGAATGATGCTACAGAACTAAGACTAGTTCAGAAAGCAGCCCTCATACTGAGGGAGATCACACTTCTGTTTCCTTGGTACTCTGTGTATCTCTGGGCCCCAGCGGAAGCCCGGCAAAGCTGGTTTAGATTACCACTAATATTTCTTAGGTTAGTTTCATTGGCTAATTGAGGTTTATCATGGTGTTTTGTTTGCATCCTTTTTGTATGTTTTTATTGGTATTTGTTCCAATGTTTTATTATGAACATTTTCAAACAGAAGTTGAAAAAAACTTACATTAAACATCTGTATACCTACCATCTAAATTCTATAATTCACATTTTAGTGTACTGTATTTACTATACATTTATCCATCTACTCATCAAATTATTTTTTTATTTATTTCCAAGTAAATTAAAGAAATCAGCATTTTTTTCTTAATCTAAAAATCAGCATGCATATGATTAGCTATAGTTATCTAAGTTTTTCCTTTCGTATAAAATTTACATACAATAAAATGCACAGATTTGGAGTGTACATTTGCTGAACTTTGTATATACTTTGTAACTCAAAACTCTATCAAAATGTAGAATACAGTCAGTCCCAGCTTTGTTAGCATTTTAATGAGTAATTGGTAGAAGTTTTATCAAGGAACACTAGCCAGATGGTGTTTTAAATCAGTTTTCTCTTTGTCTTTTTGCCTGTTAACTATGGTGAACATTTTTGGCCTTCTCTTCACTTAGATGGAACCTTCCAGTGTCCCATTGCTGGCCTGGCACTTTGTGGCAGCGCATAATTCTGTGAATCCCATGCTTGCTTTCTGCAGAGGAGATGTTGTGCATTTCCTTTTGGTAAGTCCCCATATTTACTATTTGTGTTATAAAGTCCTTTATCAAAAGATTTTTTTTCTGATTCATCAATAATTTAATATTGTGTCAAAGAAATACGCTATCATAATTCTTTGGAGAGAGAGTGACATACTTAATTTTTATTTAAGGCTTTAATGGTTAACATGGAAAACTACTGATCACCCTACTCTGGGCCCTTTCATGGTGTGTTTCTCAGTTCCATCACCTTTGACTAACAAATAATTAATGGTGTATGTGTAAATATGAATGTACATATATCTGTAATAATGGCTTACCTATATACATATAGTGCATTTGTTAGACAGCAAGTATTATTGAATATCTGCTGTGTTCTCTGCAATGTGATGGATGCAAGAAGCAATTGTGGGAAGTATAAATTCTTCCACATAGCTTAAACTATTGTTTGAAAAGCCATATCAGTATGCTCATTACTACTATGGAGAATGGTTTAAGGATTCAACTATGTGGTGAGAATTAAAAGTTGATATATTTAGAGTATGAAGAGATTTGTATGGACTAGATAGGCCAGGGAAGACTTTATGAAGGATATATTGCAAATACTATGGGGCGTGGGGTGGATATGCATAATAAGATGAACTGAAGTTATAGAGGTAAAAAGGTAATCTCTTCTTGGGTTTCCTAGCTTAATTAAGCAAGTGTACTACTGTCCACCTAGTTTCTCCAGCTGGAAACCTATTAGTTGCCTTTTAGTCTCACTTCTTTTCTGCTCCATCATAACATCCTGTTGACTCTATCTCCAAAATCTCCTGATTTTACTCTCTTTGTGTCTCTCCCATTGCTGCTTCCCTAGCCTAAACCACTAACATTTTCAGCCTAGCCTCTGGAGCAGCTTCCTAACCAGTCTCTGGCTGCAGTGTAATACCATATGCTGTCACCTCTACTGAGAAAACTCTGTGCTCTCTTCCCCTTTATCCAGCTCCTGATTAACTGCCTCCCCTGACCTCCTGAACTTACTTAGTGCTTCTTGCTATCTACACCCATAAAACTTTCTTCTTTTATAACATTCAGTACTTGTAAAATAACTTGTCTAGTATTTTTCTTCCTCACTCAACTGAAAGCTCCATAAATCTAAAGACCAACTCTATAGCTATATTTCAGCCACTAGGACAGTGCTTGTATATAGATGTTTAGTAAATGTTTATAGAATTAATGACAGGGAGAAACCTATTATGGAAAATAAAGTTGAGTATATGGCATGGATCTAGATTAGGGTTGGCAAACTCTGGCCTGTGGGGCAAATCTGGCTGGCTCCTTGTTTTTGTAAGTAAAGTTTTATTAGAACACAGTCATGTCCATTCAGTTATGTATTATTTGTGGCTGCTTTTGCACTGTAGTGGCAGAGTTGAGTAATTGTGACACAGACCATGTGGTCTGCAGAACCCAAAATATTTATTGTGTGGCCTTTTACAGAAAAGTTTGCTAACTCCTGATCTGGATTGTGTATACTTGACCTAGATTGGTAATGGGGAGCCATCATGGGTTCTTAGGTAATTAAAATGATAAAGATGTGATTAAAGTGATATTTTAGGAATATCAGTATGGAAATAGCAAGAAGAAAAGATTGTAGGAGGGAAATGGAAGGTTTGGCTCCTGTAATAAAGCAGGTATGAGGTCTTCAGACAAGGATGGTCCGTTGTAGTGAGAGGTATGGATGATATTTTGAAGGAAAGACAAGACTTCTGATATTATTGGTTCTAGGACTGAAGGACATGAACGAAACATTTCATTTTTGAGTATACATTTTAAAAGCATGAAATATTTAAATAGTTAAGGTTAGGGAAGGTTTGAGTGGGCTGAGTTGGTAATGAAGGTGAAAGTTGTTTTGGAGAATGTCCCTTGGGCAGATGGCAATCCAGGTCCAGGGTACAAGTGAGAATTCCAGGATAGAGAAGGTAGTTGAAATGGTGAAAATAAAAAGCTAGAGCATACATAACCTTAGTGGATATTCATACAAGGGAAAGGAAGAAGAAAAGGCAACAGGGGAGGAGGTTCCTATAAAGGCATGTAGAGGTAGGAGGCAAAATAGGACAGTATGGTATCATACTGAAGACAAAGGAGAGGTTTCAGGGCAGTATGAATTCCAGGGTAACATAATACCAAAGAAAGATCAAGGAAGAAGACCAAAGATAAGACCATTGGATATGCATGAATTAGTTCATTAGAAACTTTTCAGAGGACTAATTATCAGTGCAATAGAGGTAGAGCTAGACTCTAAAGACTTGTTAAAGAAATGAGTATTTAGAAGGGCAAACTGACACAATCATAGTATAGTGTTTGGTTGCAAGAGGAAAGAGAATGGTTACATATCTGTAAGAAGTAAATGAAAGGAAGGGTTTTACATTTTTATATGAAGATGGAAAGGTCAGTAACATGTTTGATAGTAAGAGGAAAAGGGCCCTTAAAAAGGAATGATTGAATATGATATCCATGGAGGGGTAATATTCAACAGTGATAAAGGGGGTAGGATTTAGAGTGTACAAAAGTGAAATGATTTCTTGAGCAAATCTTAGGGGAGTAATTAATGTTGGCATTGATCTTTTCAATTATGAAAAACTTTAAAAATATTTTTATTGATTTCAGAGAGGAAAGGAGAGGGAGAGAGACATAGAAACATCAATGATGAGAATCATTGATTGTCTGCCTCCTGCTTACTGGGGATCGAGCCCACAACCCAGGCATGTGCCCTGAATGGGAATCAACTGTGTCCTCCTGGTTCATAGGTTGATGCTCAACCACTGAGCCACACCAGCAGAGCTGAAATACTTTCAACATATGCAAGATATGGAACAATTTGATGCCATCTTATTTTAAATTTACAAATGAGGAAACAGAGAAAAAATTAGTGATTTGCCCTTGGTCACACAGCTGTTGTAGTAGAACTTACTCTGCTCCAAGGGGACAGGACACTGAAGAAGAGAGACAGAGCACAATGTACAGCTGACCTGCCTGAAATTCATGGTATTCAGTTCAGTCTGAGTTTTCTTGCGCGCTCCCCATAGTAGCGTTCTAGATGTCTTCCTTTCCCTTGAAGTGCCAATTCCCCTTTGCCTTCTAGTCCCATCACTGTGGTGTTGACCTCACCAGATGCCTTAACAAACAACTCAGACCACTTAGTGTGGGCCCTTCATGTTCTCCCATCTTCATTAAGTCACTTCCCTGTAAGAAAGGGAGCTCCTTTACCAAAGTTGTTTGGAGCGGAAGTGGAGAATGCACATTATAAGGATGATCGGAGGTTATAGAGTATGTTTATACACATCTTATCTAATAAAAGAGTAATATGCAAATTAACTGTCACTCCGCGACAAATGGCTGCGCCCAGTCCTCTCAGGCCCAGGGAGGGCTGCCGCTGAGAGCAGGCAGCATGAGGCTCCAGCTGTTGGCCTGGGAGGCGCCTTCGCACCCCCGGCGCGATCCGCTCCCAGCCTTGACCCGGGCAGTGGCCTGGGAGGTGGCCACGCACCCCTGGTGCGATCAGCTTCCAGCCGCGACCTGGGCCGAAGGCCTGGGAGGAGGCACGCACCCCAGGCGTGATCCATTCCCAGTTGTGACCTGGGCAGTGGCCTGGGAGGCAGCGTGCACCCCCAGCGCGATCAGCTCCCAGCCGAGACCCGGGCAGTGGCCTAGGAGGCGGCTGCGCACCCCAGGTGCGATCAGCTCCCAGCCGCGACCTGGGCCATAGGCCTGGGAGGCAGTGGGCATCCCCCCCCCCCCCCCCCCGTGAGACCCGCTCCCAGCTGCGATCTGGGCTGTAGGCCTGGGAGGCGGCGCACACCCTGGCGCGATCAGGTCCCAGTGGCTACCTGGGCAGCGGCCTGGGAGGCAGCCGTGCACCCCTGGCGTGATCAGCTTCCAGCTGCAACCTGGACCATAGGCCTGGGTGGCGGCCACGCCCTACCCCCATCCCCTTCACCCCCCATCCCCCCACCCCTGCACGCGATCTGCTCCTAGCCTTGGCCTGGGCTGTGGGCCTGGGAGGCACCCGCAACTGCCTATCCCCCCCCCCCCCCATAGCGATCAGCTCCCATCCACAGCCGGGGGGTGTAGGCCTAGGAGGCAGCTGTACCTCCAAGAGCTATCCCTTCCCTGGGGCAGCCTGGGGTGTCAGCCTCCAAAGGGCCTGCGCCCCCATGGAGCGATCCCCCCACACACACCTATAGCCTTGGAATTTCCCTTGCCCCCAGCAGAGTGATTAGAGACAGAAAAGGAATAAAAGGAGAAAAGAAAGAAAGGACAAAAGATGAAACATCAAGAAAAAGAAAGAGAGGAAAAAAAGAAGAAACAACCACATGATATCACCTTTCCAAGGTCTCATGAAATTCCTGTTTAACGAGTTTATTTTATGACACTTTTAGTTTGGGTTTACATTTTTACTGGTTTGTCAAGACCATGGCAGGTACACTGTCCAATATGTTAAAGAAAAAACCCTATCTAATAAAGAGGGAATATGCAGGGGAGGGCATTTGGGGGTAACTGGGCTGTCAGGGGAGGGCAGTTGGGGACTATTGGGCCAGCAGGGGAACAGTTAGGCGTCAATCAGGCTGGCAGGGGAGTAGTTAGGGGGTGATCAGGCTGGCAGGCAGAAGCGGTTAGGGGCAATCAGGTAGGCAGGCGAGCAGTTGGGAGCCAGCAGTCCTGGATTATGAAAGGGATGTCTGACTGCCTGTTTAGGCCCGATCCCTATGGGCCTAAACAGTCGGACATCCCCCGAGGGGTCCCAAATTGGAGAGGGTGCAGGTTGGGCTGAGGGACACCCCCCCCCCCAGTGCACGAATTTTGTGCACCGGGCCTCTAGTCCTATATAATAAAAGCATAATATGCAAATTGACCAAACAGTTGAATGACTGGTTGGTGGGGGGCAGTGCCAGGCCAGCCAAGGCACATGCCAGCGGGCAGAGGGAGGGGATGGTAATGGGGGGGGGGTGGTAGGACGGCGGTGGAGGGGTGATGGGGGGGGCAGGACCGCCGCTCACTGGCCGGTGCCATCCCCTGATCAGCCCACCGGTTGCCTCCCACAGAGGGGCCGTCAGATCGGACATCTTCTGAGGGCTCCCGGACTGCGAGAGGGCGCAAGCTGGGTTGAGGAACCCCCCAGGAGTGCACGAATTTTTGTGCACCAGGCCTCTAGTATATAAATAAAAGATTGACACTGAGGTTCTTTGGGGAAACTTTGGGTTGTTTGTGCTATAATAGTATTATATATCAGAAAAGTCTAGTTTTGTCACTGCAGCAGCTTTTTTCTTTTAATGAACTTTTCTTTGACTTTTTCACACCATGTCACCATCCTATTTTATGTCTTAACCCTAGCTAAATACAGTCATTGGTGTAGTGAGGTTAAGTTGTTCTGAATTATGACAGAGTGGATATTACATTACAGAATTTGTTAATAATGACAGCTGAACCGCTGACCAGATATGCCTTGGATTTTGGTACAAATCATAGTGTGATCATTTCTGTCATTTGTGTGATAGTTTCTTTAGTTATCAGTATTTTTGACTTATCCATACTCTGAATGGAAATAATTTTTGGGTGGCGTATAATGAAGTATCTAAAAATATCCCTCAAACAATAGCTGAGGTTTTGGTTGTTTTATTTCATCATCAGGTTAAGAGAGATGAATCGGGAGCAATCCATGTTACTAAGCAAAAGCATCTTCACCTCTACTATGACCTCATCAACTTTACTGTGAGTATTCAAATTAACTATCCCCATTTATTGCATGTAATTGTTTTGAGACCATGGTGTGTTAAAGCTATCAGGATTTCTGCCATGAACCATGCCTTTAGGATTATATGAAATATGGACAGAAGTGAAGTCTGGCTTATATTGAATAAAGTCTGAGTTTGATATGATGCCACATTATTCTTCGTGTCTTTCAGCCTATGGCTTGCTGAACAAAAATTTTCTTTAATGTCCTAATTAGCTTAAAGGAGAGTTTAGAAGAATTTAGGTGGATTTCTTCAGGATTATTGCCGGACTTTCTTTGTAAACATATTTTTATCCTTCTGAGTTTATCCTAATTGGTTCCCTAGCTTATCTAAGCTATTCTTTTCTTGTGGCTAAAAAGTTTGCAGAGGTCTCTATCACACATCTCAGTCCGAAGTGACTTTTGGTGTAAAAAAGAGAATATTGCTTTCTGTGTCAATTTTTTAATTTTTTAAATAGTGTGTTAATTCTGTAATAGTGCAGTTATAATATTTCTGGGTTTCTATCTGGTATCCGGTGAAACATTCTGTAGATATATGAATATAGGCAACCCTAAATATAAGACAGTGCCTCATTTTGCCAATAAAAGGCTAAAAAAAGTTTTATCCCAATTTGATAAAATGAAACATTTTAGGATTATAGATGAAATAGATCTTTATAAGATTTATAAGTTCAGTTTATAAATTGAACTGTAAAGATTATTGAGATTATTTAATCTCACACATAGATCATTGATTTAGAAATAATGCTTTTTCTTATAAACATTTCACAAAATAATCTTGTTCAACCTTTTCTCATGCATATAAGATATCAGTGACTTTGTCAACATTAGAACCTTGTTGAATCATTGGACACAGTTTTCTAGAGTTCATCATCACTTCTGTTTAAGATGTTTGAGATACAGCACTTTTAAAATCAGCATATGATTCTTCCCCTGGGAAATTTTTCCAACCACAAGTAGCCATGCTCCTAACAATACCACAGCGAGTATTTTTATTTGTCCTGTGGCTTATCCATGATGTGACCACTAACTGCATTGCTCTGTAAATTACTTTTAAAAGGTTTGTTTACAACAATGTCAACACTCATAATTATGAGATTCTAACCTCAGGAATAATTGCTAAACTGCAAACTGTTTTTCTCTTGTCATTCTCTCTCTCTCTGTTTTAATCAGGTGATCTATGAAAGCATTTAAAAACTATTACTGACTGATATTCAATAAGGCTAATAAAAAATGTATCTTTTTTTCTTAAATGATGCTTTGTTTTTCAAAGTAAAGTGATCAAAAGAGCACCTTATAGGAGCTCTTGTAAAAGATTTGAGTATCAAACTCTGTTTTCTGAGAGATATTTTTTTTGGGTTGGAAACAAACAAACAAACAAACAAACAAACAAAAACAAACACACACAGAAAAACAAACCCTTCCCTTATAGTAGCTGATATACAGTGATAGAGCATATCTTCAGCATATGTCAAAAGAAAATCGATCCATTTTCAACTTGGTTGTCACTGATATGGTATGCAAATAAGCTTTGATAACATGGGATAGATAATATAAATAAATCAACATGAATGCCAGAGAGATAATGTGCAGGGGAATTATTTTGTCCCCTCTAATTTAGAATTCTAATTGAGCAGATTTAAAAACTTTATTTCTTGGGAAAGATTAAGATTTTTAAAAATATATTTTGAAAATAAATCTCATATATAACCCAAGAAATTTATCAAAATGGCATCCTTCAGAAGATTTTTAACATTATTATTTTGTTATTATTTTAAAAATTAATAGATATAGAAGATATAGAAAAATACAGCAAAAACTCTCCTAATAATTTTAGGGAGATTTTGAAGGAAATATATATTTTAAATAGCTTCTATTTTGAACTATGTATTACAGATATATTTCAAGAATCATCCTTTGACCACCTAGGTTTATGAGATTTAATTTGCCCTTTTGTTTCATTGATGTAAAAACTGAAATACAAAGTTTGTCACTTTGCTTAAGTCATTTGTGCCAATGTACCTTTGAAAAAAATGTATGAAAGCCAATATATCCTGTAACACATATCTATTAAAGATTTTATTAGCCTTCTTTCAGAATACCAGTGTCATTTTAGCACTGTCCAACTCAATACTGTGTGGTGTTCCTGTTGTTCTCTGGGCTGTTTACTCTAAGTAGTTCATGCTGTGATTGTGTTGTCATGAAGTTATTAGATGGATAAGGTTCTCAGTGTCATTTCACTGAGTGGCCACGTTTTCTTCTTGTCCTGAGTGATGGCGTGGGATGGGCCTCACTTTTGTTTTGTTGTGTGCTTGAATTGCAGTGGATAAACTCACGCACAGTTGTACTCTTGGATAGTGCAGAGAAGTTGCATGTGATTGATCGGCAAACTCAAGAGGAATTGGAAACAGTGGAAATATCAGAAGTTCAGTTGGTCTATAATAGCAGCCATTTCAAATCACTAGCCACCGGAGGAAATGTTAGCCAGGCACTGGTAAGGGTAACCCATTATCTTAGTACTGATTTGATAAACGTGGTACTTTGTTGCTGTTTTGTTCTAGAAATAGAAACTCTGAGGAGTTAACAGCCACTAGGTTGAAGTGGACGTGGGTGTGTTTGTAAATATTCAGGAATGTGAACTAAAACAATAATTCTTGTTACCTTCTATTCAGAAATCTGACTAATTTAATGCCCAAGAGTTTTAACTTTTATGCTAAAATAATAAAAAATGAAATTGGAAATTTATGAGACAGAAGTTATAAAAGCAAAATATTTTAGTAAGTTTAATATGGCAACAATAAGTATGATAGATTTAAGGGGTAAATGACTAGTGACAGGTAGGTAGCCTGTGAGGCTTTGGAAATATTTGGGTGATTGGTAAAGGAATGAACAGGTATAGTATTTGTGGGAATTAAAAGGCAAAGATGGGCTTTGAGAGAAAGGAAAAAGATTCTTTCGGAGTAGGAGATAGATGAAATATTGGTGTGCTTGGATATAAGGAAGACATGAAAATTATGATCTTAGTATTAATTTTACCATATTTTAAGTAACCATAATAATGGCCTTAGCAATTTACACAGATAGTTTACAGTTAAATTACTTTGAATTGTGATCTCATGTTTCCTAAACCAGTAATCTTTAAGCAGGAAATTAAACTATTATGAGGTTTCCTGGGTAATTTCTTGAAGAAAATAGATGATGGTCATATTTAATGAGTGTCTGCTGCATGAAATGTAGCCATTGTCCAAATCTCTCTGAGATATTAGAACCTCAGAGCATAAAATATACACGAAAAGGTCTTCCAGCCTCAGAATTTAGAAACCAAGAAAATCCAGAGTAAGAATAATGATAACACAATAGAATTCTCTAAAGTAAGAATAATTACTGTCTCACACTTAGATGTTTTCTGGTGTCTGAGTGGTTATTAAAAATACTTTGAAGTATTTTTTTTAAGTCAGACTTTAAGCTTGTACTTTCAGCTAAGATAGAATAATGGGGCCTGGATTTACTCTCCTGTCTGGGGGAAAAAAATCAGAAAAAGAAACAACAGTTTCCAAGATCCTGGATATCATGTAATGAGGCACAGCAATCCCTGACAAAATGGGAAACAAATGGCATGAGCCCTGTGAGTATCCCATGTCCATCCATGAGACAGTTTCCATGTGGCTCAGGGGGAGGAACCCAGTTGGAGCTTGGAGTACTCCATGAGTTGAGACAGAGCGGAGACTGAGACTGCAGGAAGACAAGTGCGGGTTGGACAGCCCAGAATACTGGCATGGAGAGCACTGTACAAAGGGTTCCCCTTGGGTATTCAGCAGGCTACTAATCGATAGAAACTGCCCAAGGCAAGGGAAAGAAATATTTGTAAGATTTGGAAGGAACGAGAGCCAGTGCTCACACTGGCTTGTTTACACCAGCCAGATGGAAAGCCTCATGATTCATAGGCATTGGGCAGAGTCTCGGATATCTTGACTCAGTAGTGGGGAATAGTTAGAACTAAAGTAAATACTGCTCTCGTTCCCACTAACATATCTTATAAATAAGACCAGAAGGATCAAACTGTTTCCAGGTAACTTAACTTCTCCCAGAACAAAGCACAATAATATTAATAAGAATACAGAAATTTCCAGGACCCAGCATGCTGAAATTCAGTGTCTGCCATCGAATCAGGGATTACTAGGAATGCAAAGAAGAAATAAAACACAACTTATACTGAGGAGAAAAATCCATCAAAACTGACTTAAACCTGAAACGGTATTGGAATTAGCAGATAAGGACATAACAATTATTATAGGTATAGTCCGTATGTCCAAAAAGTTAAGTAGAAACATGGAAGATATTAAAAGATTTAAATCTAGAGATAAAACTAAAGTGCTTGAGATGAAAAATTACACTGGATATGAAGCAAAAATGAACAAAATTGAAATGAGAAAAAGGCAACTTCACAATTATAGTTTGGGAATTTTAAAAGTCTCTCAGTAAGTAATAAAATGAATGGGCAGAAAATCATTAAGGCTATAGAAGACTTAAAAGAACACTTGATCAGCTTGACCTGACAGTTATAGAATATTGCACCCAACAGAAGCAAAGTACAATTTTTTTCAAATGCATATGGAACATCCACCAATATAGATTATTGATAGGCCATAAAAAAAGCTTCAGCCAATTGTTGAAGGAATCATCAGGGTCACTTTGGAGATAATTCAAATATTTGGAGATTAAATAACACTTTTATAAATAAACTATGACACAAAGAAAAAAATCTCAAAGGAAATTAGAATATATTTTGAACTAAATGAAAATACAACATATAAAAATCTGTGGTCCACAATTAAATCAGTTCTTTTAGGGTAATTCATACCATTAAATACATTAGAAAAGAAGAAAAATCTCAAGTAAGTGATCTAAGCTTTTATCTTAATTAAGGAAATAAAAAAAAGAGGAGCACAATATACTTAAAGTAGATTGAAAGAAGAAATAATAAAGATGAACACAAATCAATGAAATAGAAAATGGACGAATGATAGGAAATTAAAGAAACCAAAAGCTGGTTCTTTAAAAGATAAATAAAATTGACAGACCTCTAGTGAGACTAACCAAGGAAAAAAGGGGGGAAGGCACAATTACTAATATCAGGAGTGAGGGTGGTAATGCCACTATAGAGACATAGGTATTAAAAAGATAATATGCCCAGCCTGTGTTGCTGAGTGGTTGAGCATCGACCTAAGAACCAGGAGGTCACGGTTCGATTCCCAGACAGGGCACAGGCCCACGTTGCGGCTTGATTCCCAGTGTGGAGAATGCAGGCGACAGCGGATCAATGATTCTCTCTCACCACTGATGTTTCTATCTCTCTCTCCCTCTTCCTTCCTCTCTGAAATCAATAAAAATATATTAAAAATTAATAAAAAAACCAATATGAGTAACTTTATGCCATTAAATTCAAGAACTTTAGATGAAATGGAAAAAATTCTTTGAAAGGCACAAATTACTAAAGCTGACTCAAGAAGAAATGAAAAATCTTAAGTGGCTGTACATCAATTAAATAAATAAATACATTTTCTGCAAAAAAACCCCAGGCCCAGTTGACTTCACTAGTGAAGTCTATCATATTTTAGGAAACGCCCCCCCCCACACACACCACCACCAATTTTACACAGAAATCTTTTAAAAAATAGAGGAAATGCGAGCACATAACTTTTTTTTATGAGATTTGCTTATTATCTTTGATAATAAAATGAGACAAAGACATTACAATAAAGAATACTATAGACCAATGTCCTTATAAATATAGAAGCAAAAATCCATAATATATTAGCAAATAGAAACCAGCAGTGTATAAAAAGAGTAATCATGATCAAATGGTGTTTATCCAATGCATTCAAGGCTGGTTTAACATTTAAAAATCAATGTAGCCCTGGCTGGTGTGGTTCAGTTGGTTGGAGCTTCCTCTCATACAGCAGAAGGTCATGGGTTCAATTCCTAGTCAGGGCACATAGCTAGGTTTCAGATTCAATCCTGGGTTAGGGTGGTGTATAGGAGGCAACCATATTATATTTCTCATGTATTTAAGCTGTCCTTTATTAGATTAGCTTAGGACATATTAAAATGCATTGAGGCATTTGACTTAGTTAATGGTAAAAGAAAAACCATATCATCTTCTCAAAAGACATAGGAAAATTCAACATTCAGTCTTGATAAATTCTTAGCAAACTAGAAATAGAAGGAAACTTCAACCTGATAATCAAGAGCATCATCCAAAATCCTACTTAAATATTACTGCCAAAAACCAAATCTAAACCAAAGCCCCTGATTGTGATCAAACCTATTCTAGACAAAATATAGAAGACAGAGGAACATGTTAAAAGATTCCTTAACACAATTAGCAAAATCAGGTGGAGGAACCTTTATGGAATAGTGTTACAGCTTCTTTAATAAATAAAATTCAAGGAAAATAAAGGATGGTCTGAGGTGGAGGCAAAACCTATACATTAAAAGAGTCTTAAAAGACCTATCAGCCAGCTCCAATATGTGGCCCTTGTTTGGATCTTGATTCAGACAATTAAATGTAGAAAAAAAGCCCATACAACAAAACCATACACAACATTTGACATTTATGAGACAAGCTGAAATCCAAACTCTGATTGGGTATTTGATATTGAGGAATGATTATTAAATATTAAAAGCATGTTAATGTAATTATATATATGTAAATATATATAAATTCTGAATTTTCATAAATGAAATATTCAAAATCTGAAATTCACTTCAAAATTATACTTTGTTACAGTGGAGTCAGTGGGATTATAGATGAGATAAGATTGGTGATGGGTTGACAATTGAAGCTGGTTAATGGTTGCAGAGGGTTCATTATTTTATTCTATCTTTGTCTATATTTTGAAATTTTCACAGTGAAAAGGTAAGATTAATTATCATAGTTATCTATTATTGACCACTTATATATTTTGGGAGATTTATAAATGTTAATATATTTAAGCCTCAAAGAAACTGTGCATGGTTTTCAAAGATGTGAAAACTCAATGTCAGAAGTTTGAAACTTATTTAATGTCATACCTAGAAAGTGACATTGCCAAAGTTTGCAATCCTGACTTATCAAATAGCAGGTTTTGTTTATATTTTGCTGGGCTATGCTGACTCCTGTATACTATGCTACTTTGTCTTCCTGTTTCTCCTTGTGTTTAATATTTACATTTATTTCAAAGAACTTGGGGCTACCATTTTCATTCAGCTCTATTCTTTGCCAGAAGCAGTGACTGTTGTTATCCAATAACGGGGCAGGTTGCAACAGTTTTCCTTTAGATTTACAAGTTTGCATGTTCCTTCCTTTTCTGCATTATTCTGAAAAATAAACCCCATGTGTAAGCAGAGAATTACTTTCTTGCACTTTGTCTTTTTTTGCTCCTTCCGCTAATGGACTGGCCCATGATTATATTCATGCTCCCCTACTTATGGGTGAAACCAGGTTAGCCTAAAATATTGTCTTTATAATGGACATTCTTTAAAACTTAATGAGACTTCTAATTCATGCAATCTTGACCTTTTTTGTTTACTTTTTTACAGGCTTTGGTTGGAGAGAAGGCTTGTTATCAATCCATCAGTAGCTATGGTGGTCAGATCTTTTATTTGGGGACCAAAGTAAGCTCTTCCACTTGGCATTGGTTTGTGTCAGGATAGTTGAGGCTTAAGGAGGTTGCTGGTGAAGAGGGCAGTGCGTTACAAAATGAGTATTGATTAGCAATAATCTAAAACTTAGGGATTAGATAGTCATGATTTTTAGCTAATTAATTTACTTTCTCAACTTTTGGGCATACTTTTACTTTTGTTTAGATTCTAATAGGATACTTATTTTCTTTATTCAGGGATGTATTTTTATATTCTTTCTTCAAATTTATGTTTTCATGACCATGAAGATACCTTATTATGTATATTTGTCATGTAATTAAGCTGCCCTTTATTAGAATAGCTTAGGACATATTAAAATTCATTGAAGCATTTATTAGAGTAGAATCACTGAAATAGGAACTTTTTGTATATCAGTTTGTTCCTGTGCTAAAAACAACAACAACAGCAAAAAAAAACATAAAAAACAAACAAACAAGAAAAAACAACATGGAGAAGAAATATTTTTTCATTATTGAAATTCAAAATATTTTCAAGTCTATACAGGGAGATTGAGTGTTCCTTGTCCCTTGTCCATGGTATTAACTCCTTAGACTGTAGACTTATTAACCTTTAAATGTTTGTTTGATTTACTCTTTAATGTGGGACCTTGAAGACCCTTTAGTAAACACTTCAATTGTAGTATGAATGTTTTTACTTAGAGAGATGTAAAATGAGATGTGGGGCAGGGACAAATGTGTCTCTCAAACAAGTTTGTAAAAGATGGTCATTTTAATTTCCTTCTCTTTGTTTTCCAGTCTGTTTATGTGATGATGCTGAGGAGCTGGAGAGAGGTGAGTTCAAAGTAATTTTATGTGTTAGAATTGTTGAACTGATAGCATCTTAATGTTTGTTTTGACTTTGCCAAGAAAGATTATTTGGATTAGTGCTTTTTAATTTCAGAAGTGTACATCAAAACCATTGTAACTGTTGGGTACTTGATTTGATAAAACTCACTATAAATTATAATTAGGTTTGGCTACATACATCTGAAAAGTCAAAATAACAGTGACCTGTTGCTTCAAGTTTCAACAGTGGCTTCAAGCTTTCTCTCATGTAAAAGCCATCTGGCAGTAGTCAGTATGTGGCTAGTGTGCAGCTCCATGGTCTTTAGTGTGCTATCCTGTTCCACCATCCTTGTTGTGGAGTCTAGTCCCAGGGTCATATATGTTTCAATAGGGCTACTGGAGCTCCAGCTGTTAAGTCTACATCCGAGAAAGGAGGAGAGAGAAGAGAAAGGCTGGCACCTGCCTTTTAGGGTGATATCCCAGAAATACCAAACAACACTTCCACTTATCATTGGCTAGAACTTAGTCACATGGTCCAAAGTAACTACAAGGGAGTCTTAGAGATGTCCTTTAGCTGGTTTATTGCTGTCTCAAATAAACTTGGGATTTGTTACTGAGGATGAGGGAGTGAAAGGATGTTGTGATAAGCAACTAGACGTTTCTGTTACAGTGACATTCTAGTTGTTTTCTATTTATATTTGGGCCTTGTGGTTGCCTAGTACTATCTTATATAGTCACTGTACTATCTAGTGCTTTAAGAAATTATTTTTCTCGGAAATTAGATATTCAAATGGTTATTAGAATACTTGTAGCTACTAAGCAACAACTTCTGGAAAGATATTAGGTAGAATAGGAATTCTGACTTGTGGTTGGTCAGACAAAGGGGTCTAGCTTCTCGCATTTATTCATTTTAGAGGGTGGATCATCTCCTGAAACAAGATTGTCTTACAGAAGCCTTGGCTCTTGCATGGTCTTTCCATGAGGGAAAAGCAAAAGCAGTTGTGGGTAAGTTAACAGAAAACCAGTGGAGTAGACATTTTTCTGAAATAGAGAGAATGAATAATACTAATCACTCATAGAACACTTTTTTTAGCTTAATGCTTAACTATTTTATAAGCAAGACTAGAGGCCCAGTGCACCCTCTCACAATCTGGAATCCCTCAGGGAATGTCGGACTGCTGGTTTTGGCCTTATCCTCGCAGGCCAGGCTGAGGGACCCCACCGGTGCACGAATCCGTGCACTGGGCCTCTAGTATGCATATAAGATCTTTGGTTAATCTCTTCCCGCCCTTCCCCTTCACCCCTTTCCTCTGAGATTCATCAGTCTGTTCCATGTTTCCATGCTTGTGCATTGAGCGTCTGCCGCCTGGTGGTCAGTGCGCGTCATAGCTACTGGTCGAACGGTCGCTTAGGCTTTTATATATATAGATGTTGCCAGAACTTACAGATTTCAGTGAAAAAGGTTAATAATCAATATAGGATATATAATTTTAAATGTCACTTAAAATTAGAATAAAAGGGAAGTACATTATAGGCTATCTGATTCAATAGATGTGAGATGTTCTTATTATAGCATGTTATCCAAAATTTTGATATCTAAGGATTGTTATATGTATATGTATTGTTAGCACAGATTATGACCAGAACAGTTTCACTCCTAAAGATGTGGTTTAACTTTGTTTTCATTTGGAATTTGCTTCTCTGCAGGATTATCAGGGGATGCCAGTAAGCGAAAGGCTGTTGTTGCAGATCGAGTAAGTATTTTAATAGGGTCTTTACTGGGGTACAGCACAAATTTGCTTTGGGTATTTGCTAGTAATCTTTGGGCAAAATTAGGTAAATGGCTACAGTCAAGTTATCTGTGTATACAAAAAATCAGATTATAGTTCCCTGGTATTATCTTGAATGTTTAAAAATATTTTTTTATCATCTTTTCTTTTTTTTTCTTGCTCACTCTCTTATGAAGATGATAAAGTAGTAAATAGTCTTTTGGTTATTTTAGGAAGAAGCCTGAAATCTGGATTATTTCTGAACCTAATTATAGCCCATAGAAAGTTGACATTTGTTATATTTTATAAACTGATTAGTAATTATGAAAAATAGTATAAATGCAAGTGTGTATGTTACTTGAGATAATACAAAAGGCTGATGATTTATTATTATTACTAATTACCATTAATCTGATTAATGCTAATATTTACTATTGCCTTTGTTTTCCTAGTCTAGACTTGGTTGAATTCATTTACTGTACTCATTTATTTCCCTTTTTAATGTGCAAGTGCATTGGTAAAAGTTACATTTCAAATTAGTATAAACATTTAGAAAATGAAAGTGATCATCTTTAGACTCATGATTTTTCTCAGTATCTGCCAAAATATTTAGGGTTCTATGTTCTATCTGTGTTCTTCAAGGAAAGATTTACAGAAGAGGATTCCTGAAGAGCTTAACTTCAGTATTTCATTTCCTGAGCAACACAGATGCTACTAAAATCTAGAACTTGGAGATAGTTTTAGAAAAGATTAGCAAATTAGTACTAGCCCTGAGGCTGAAAGAATTTATGTAGAGTTTAGGAAATTGGAAAATAAAGCCACTAAAATTTTAAATTTATTTTTAGTACTAGAGGCCCAGTGCATGAAAATTCATGCACTGGAGGGGGGGGGCGGGTCCCTCAGCCCGGCCTTGCCCCTCTCACAGTCCAGGAGCCCTCAAGGGCGGGAGGCAACCCGGTGATCAGGGGAAGGCGACGCCCCCACCACACCTCTGCTGCTGCCACTGTCGGCAGCGCAAGCCTCAGCCGGCCCTGGTTACCTGAGCCTTGGGCGGCCCTGGGCAGCTGGGCAGCCGCTATCCGAGGCTTGCCTATGCCTCCAGCATCAGCTGGGTAGCCTCCATCCGAGGCTTGCCTACGCCTTGGGCGTCAGCTGGTTAGCCACCATCCAAGGCTTGCCTGTGCCTTGGGCCAGCCCTGGGCGGCTGGGGGACTGAGGGCGGGTCTGGTCGTACCATGTGCCTGCCACCCTCCTGGCGGGGCTGAAAGGACTAGGCGCCACCATCTTGTGGCTATGGGCACCGCCATCTTTGTGACGGCCTGATGGTCAATTTGCATATTCCCTTTTATTAGCTAGGATTATAATAAAATCTGATTCTGTATTATTTAGGGGGATCCAATATATTAAGTATTGAAAAACTTTAGAGATATGTTTTAACTTCTATACAAGCCTATTTTCCTTACAGATGGTAGAAATCCTATTCCATTATACAGATCGAGCTCTAAAAAAGTGCCCAGACCAGGGAAAAATCCAAGTGATGGAGCAGCATTTTCAGGTACACCTTTGCATGTGTTTCTAACAGCAATTGGTATGAATAGGTCTAACATTGCTCTTTCATTTTACTTGAGAATGGAACCTTCATGATTTAGTTAAACAATTTTCAGTATTCAAAGCTTTATTTCAGGGCTTGTGGAGCATTCTGTGTGATTAAATTTTGAAGTAACAGGTCACATGGGAACAGATGAGTAAAATGTTGAGAAGTGTTAGTGCTTAGCTACTTAGTGTTGTGTGGAAGGAAAGACTATATGTATGAGGGAATACCCGTAAATTGACACCTTATAGTGGCTGACACCTTGCTAATGACTAACATTTATGTTAATTAGGCTAGTTGAAGAAAAGGTAGACTACCAAGTTTTAAATTTAGTTTTCCTAAGAGTAACTGTGACTCAAGAACAGATTAATTACAAAAAAAAAATATGATGTCTAAAATCATTGGGAGGATGCGTTGGGCTTAGTAAGCAGAGTCGGAAAGAGCCCAAGTGTGCGGACAGTGGGTCTGTGCGCCAGACTAAGGAGCCCGCACTCCTTTGAAAATTCTTAGTCTATGAGAGGAACCAAGATGGCGGCATAGTTAAACAACTAATCTGCTGCCTCACACAACAATTTCAAAAATACAACTAAAAGACAAAACATCTACCACCCAGAACCACGGGAAAGCTGGCTGAGTGGAAGATTTACAACTAAGAAGGAAAGAGAAAGGAGAACAAACGCTGAAAAGCTGAGGTACGGAGGCGCGTGAATCGGGCTGGCGGCGGGCGACTGGGTGCGCGGCTTTTCTTCAACCCAAAGGGAGACAAGCTCCCGATCACTCTGAAATCCAGTTTCTGGGGACACGCGGGGGACCCAGACACCTACAGGGAGAAGCTGGACTCTCGGCCATCGGGTCGGAAAGTGAGAGTGACTTTTTTGCAGAAGTGTGCCCAGCAATCATTGTTTTACTGCACTGGAGCGCGGGGCACAGGGACTTGGAAACGTGGAAAGGCAGAGACGGCTGACGGCAGCCATCGCCGTTGGCCACGCCCCAGCCTAGTGACGCCCTGAGACCCCGCCCAGCCCTGAGACCCCGCCCCGCACATTCTACAAACCCGCCCAGGCTCCACACAGCGGCTTTTGCATATAAATGGCCTGTTCTGTGGCAGCTCAACCAAATTAACTGCAGCTCCAGTCAGACTGCTCCAAAACTGCCCAAGCAAAGGAGGAGAAAACTAGTTCTTGCTGTAGCTCCTGCTGGGGGACACACAGTACACAAGGGTACACCAAGAGTGTCCACCTCAAGTAACTGGGAGGCTGACCCATTGAACCAATAGGACTTCTAGTACACAAAACTACCCTACCAATTCAGGGAAGCAGAGAAAATGAGGAGGCAAGGAAACAGATCACAAACCAAAGAAATGGAGGAGAACAAGCGACTGGACATAGAGTTCAAAACCACGGTTATAAGGTTTTTCAAGAATTTCATGGAAAAGGCCAATAAATTCAATGAGACCCTCGAGGATATGAAAAAGGACCAACTAGAAATTAAACATACACTGACTGAGATAAAAAATATTATACAGAGACCCAACAGCAGACTAGAGGATCGCAAGAATCAACTCAAAGATTTGGAATACAAAAAGGCCAAGGACACTCCTCCAGAGAAGCATGAAGAGAAAAGAATTCAGAAAGTTGAAGATAGTGTAAGAAGCCTCTGGGACAACTTCAAGCGAACCAACATCAGAATTATGGGGATACCAGAAGAAGAGAGAGAGCAAGATGCTGAAAACCTATTTGAAGAAATAATGAACGAAAACTTCCCCCACCTGATGAAAGAAATAGACTTACAAGTCCAGGAAGCGCACAGAACCCCAAACAAAAGGAATCCAAAGAGGACCACACCAAGACACATCATAATTAAAATGCCAAGGGCAAAAGACAAAGAGAGAATCTTACAAGCAGCAAGAGAAAAACAGTTAGTTACCTACAAGGGAGCTCCCATACGATTATCAGCTAATTTCTCAACAGAAACCATGCAGGCCAGACGGGAGTGGCAAGAAATATTCAAAGTGATGAATAGCAGGAACCTACAACCAAGACTACTCTACCCAGCAAAGTTATCATTCAGAATTGAAGGTCAGATAAAGAGCTTCACAGATAAGAAAAAGCTAAAGGAGTTCATCACCACCAAACCAGTATTATATGAAATGCTGAAAGGTATTCTTTAAAAAGAGGAAAAAAAAGAAGAAAGATAAAAATTATGAACAACAAATACATACCTATCAACAACTGAATCTAAAAGTCAAGTGAATTAAAAATCTGAGGAACAGAATAAACTGGTGAACTTAATAGAATCAGAGGCATAGAATGGGAGTGGATTGATAATTCTCAGGGGGTAAGGGGTGTCTGTGTGGGGAGTATGGGAAGAGACTGGACAAAAATCATACACCTATGGATAAGGACAGCGGGGGGGAGGTAAAGGCAGAGGGGGGGTGGGAACTGGGTGGTGGGGAGATATGGGGGGAAAAAGGAGAAACAATTGTAATCTGAACAATAAAGATTCATTAAAATAAAAAAAAATAAAAGAGCATTTGAGAGTCAAAAAAAAAAATAAAAAAATAAAATAAAATCATTGGGAGGCTGATACACAAATTGAGCTAAGTATTGCTCTAATTGTCACTATACCTCCCTAGAATAAACTGCCTTTTGATGACCGGGACGAATTGAGTGAAATCGTAACGGACAGATACGGGGCAGACAGTTTAAAAAAATGAGAATGAAAGATTTTTTAGTTTTTCTTAGAATGCAGTGAAAACTGAAGTCAAAGAACAATTTAAGGCCTATACAGTTTTTATTATGTGAGTTTTACTGTTTGCAGTGCTTTCCAGTTCTACTTGTTGTAAATCTCTGTTTATCCTTCTCCATTCCTAGAGCTCTCCCACCCCCCACCTCCTCTTTTAATAAATATTTCAGGATCTAATACTAGAGGTCAGCAAACATTTTCTAAGAAGGGCCAGGTGGGAAAATATAGACCATGTATGATCTCTCACATGTTCTTTTTAAAAACAACCCTTAAAAATGTAAAAACCACTTTTAGCTCTGTGAACAGTTCAGAAACAGGCTATGGGCAGGATTTGGCCCATGGGCCAAGTATGCAAACCCTGGTCTAATATGTACTAAGGTCTAGACACTGGGCCATAGTGAGTAAAATATACATGATCCTTGCTATCTTAATGTTTGCAGCCTAGTCAACATAACTTTTCTTGTATATGTTAACAGAAATATTTAGAAGAAGTCTAGGGGTTTTGAAGTTGAAGAGTGGGTGCAGTTCATATCTTTTCACATCTCCCTTTGATACTTATAAGTTTGAAGATAAGGACAGATACAGTGTTAACATTTGGAGGTGTCAGAGGAAGATTGGGTTTGCTGAAATGTACTCTTTAATGCCACAGTAGGGGCTTCTGGTAGAGTAACTTTTATTGCTGTTTGCCTGGAGGTTCATTAAATTTACCAGTAAAGAAGAGAAATAAATCCAGATAAATTTTTAAAAATAGATAATTTAGGAGGAAAACATAGGTAGAAAGAAAGCATTTAGGAATAAAACTGTTCAAGAACGATACATTTTATATAAATTATTTTGTATACCAATGCAGTATACATAGTATAGAAAACAATATTTTAATGAGACTATCTATTAACAAGAGGTGGTGGAGATGGTATTCAGAAAAGAACTCTGGCCATTATAGGGTATGCTTTGTTGAAAAGAAACATCTAATAGGGAATGCTGGAAGGGGCTAATGAGTTGTGTGTGTGTGTGTGTGTGTGTGTGTGTGTGTGTGTGTGTGTGTGTTTAGAAACCACGATGCTGGAGAAGAACATGAGAGAGCTATGAAAGAAAGAACAAAAGTGATGTTTTGATGGTGAAATATGAAAGAATCTCAGCATGACAAGGAATGTAGATGATGGTTTCTATACAAATTACAAAATTTACAGAGAAAAAAACTGTAGTAGAATGTGTTCTTTAATCAGCTAGATCTCTGAGAAGTTTTATTCTGCTAAAAGAGTATCTGATAAAATTTTTGATTTATTAATAATTTGGTCTCATGAAAGGTAAACATAGTGGGAACCATTATTCTGGATTTACTCTACCATTGATTGGCAAGTGGGAGGGATAGACTCTTGAGAGAAAACTGGTTACTTTATTTAAAAATTGTAATAATGGCAGAAACCGGTTTGACTCAGTGAATAGAGCGTCGGCCTGCGGACTGAAGGGTCCCAGGTTCGATTCTGGTTAAAGGCATGTACCTTGGTTGTAGGCAATCCCCAGTGGGGGGGTGTGCAGGAGGCAGCTGAACGATGTTTCTCTCTCATCGATGTTTCTAACTCTTTATCCCTCTCCCTTCCTCTCTGTAAAAAATCAATAAAATATATTAAAAAATAAAAAAATAAAAATTGTAATAATGATAAAAAATACTTGAATCATGAATTCTGTATTTTATAAAGCAAATATATCAGAAAAAAACATGGGCGCCAAAAAACTAATGGGTTCACAAAGAATAGCAAATTTTTAATTTTTGACATAGTAGCCACAATTAATCCAAAAAGAAAGGAAACAGGGAGGCTTGTTGAGAGAAGTATCTGTCTACAAAGCACAGAACAGCTATGAAATTGGAGAAAGGCAGACAACCAAAGATATGGCCAAAAGCATCATGAAGACTGTCAGAAAGGAGAATAGTACGATTCAGACTGTGCCTTCCAAAGGGTTGAGGGGTTTTGACAAAAATTCACTAGGTATATACTACATGCCAAATAATATGTAAAGGGTGTGACACTCATTCTATTGAATTCTCACAAGAACCCAATGCAGTAGGTACTGTTTTAATCCCCATTTTAGAGGTGAGGAAATTTAGACCTATAAAGGTTAAGTGACTTCCCAAGGTAATATTACTGGTGGGGCCAGAACTTCAATCTAAGTCTTTCTGACTTCAGAACTCAGCTCTTAAATAACCACTGTACTATACTATTATTTTCAGACAAGTATAAGGAAAGGATGGGTGACAAGGGGTGCTGTTAATAGGTGATCAAGATTGATAATTAGAGTAAACATCTAAGCCAGTGATGGGCAACCTTTTGAGCTTGGTGTGTCAAACTTCGCCAAAAAACTGAGCATAACTTGGGTAGTGTGTCACTTTGAGGAAAAAACATTATTTCACAAATGTTTCATCCTCAGGAGCAGCAAATGTTTCATCCTCGGCATGCGGTCGCCTCAGCGGCCACGTGTCATCAGAAATGGCTACGCATGTCAGTGCTGACACACGTGTCATAGGTTTTCCATCACTGATCTAAGCCCTTTAATGCTTAATGTGTGGCAGGCACTGTTACAAACCCTTGATACATATTAACTCATTTAATTTTATCATAACTCTGTAAGGTAGGTACTTTTATTATTCCCCTTTATAAGTGAGACTGAGGCTCAGAGAGGCTAAGTAACCTGTTTCAGATTACATAGCTCATAAACGATAAAGCTGGGATTACAGTCTAAGCAGTTGGGCTTCAGGGTCCACATTTATTACAGTAAAAACTTCATATTTTGCTTTCATTTTCATGAGCACAGAGAATGGTCTTTAAAGTGGAAAAATACAAATATATGTATGAAAATAGCTGAAGCCCAGCATATGTGATATATAGTTAGTTGCATTAAGATTGTTCAAATCTCAAAACCTTTTGAATTATAACCCAGGATACTGTTTGACCAATCTGAGCCATTATTGATAATTTGTCAGTAACTTTGGATCAATTTCCATTCTCAGTTAAGCATGGGTGCCTAAGCTGAGGAGACACAACTTATGTCCCTCAGAAGGACTGTTTGCTTTTGGGAAAGGTGCTCTTCAGCCCATTAGGATGGGTGAAGTACATGCTTAGTTGGCCAACTATCTACTGTTTGAAGTGTATAATATTAAATATCCTATATAATAAAGAGGTAATATGCAAATAGACTGTCACACCCTCACAAATGGCTGCCTATGACCAGGCCGTCAGGGGGGTTAGCGAGGGAAGACCAAACGACTGAACAAGTAGGCTGCGTGGGGCGACCAGGCTGCCGGGGGTGGGGGGCCATGAGGGGCGACCAGTCTGGCGGGGGAGGGGGGCAGTTAGGGGCGATCAGGTTGGCACTCAGAGACAGGGACAATCTGGTCGGCGGGGAGGTGAGAGGGCTGCAGTTAGGGCAACCAGGAAGGCAGGTGAGCAATTAAGAGCCAGTGGTCCAGGACTGTGAGAGCGATGTCCGACTTCTGGTTTAGGGCAGTCAGACATCCCCTGAGGGGTCCCGGATTGGAGAGGGTGCAGTCTGGGCTGAGGGGACCCCCACCCTGTGCACAAATTTTGTGCACCGGGCCTCTAGTTTAATCAAAATTAGTTTGACTCTAAAAGCATATTTATTTTGAAAAGAAGAGTGAACTTTAGGAACTATCTACTGATAATCCCAATGTGGTTTGTGAACATTTTTTATGAGTTCACATAAAAATGTCCATGTTAAACTCATAAATTGCCTTTTTGAAAGGAATATGTGGACAGTATATTCATGGAATGCCTATTCCATAACATCTTGCTTTCATTAAGAGCATTTTTCTGGATTTTCCTTTATCCTCATGGCTGAAATAGATTTGTAAATAGATTAGTAAATAGTAAATAGATTTGTAGGTAAACATCCCTACCCAAAGAGTATTCTTTGGTGGTTTAGTATTAGTTACATCTTAAGCCTCTTTTATATCCAAGTTTTTATCTTTGATTTAGATGAAGACTTAGTGGCTTGTCAAATTTAGCTGGCACCAAGAAGTGCAATCAAAATCATTATGAGATGAAATTTAACAGGGGTAAACATTCAGACTTCATTAGATTTAAATAATTAACTTGCATGAGTACTGGATTGGGAAAATCTAGCTGGACAGGATTTCAGTTGACACCAACTTAGTATGAGCCAATGATGTGTTAGGGCCCAGATAAAGGAAAGTGATAGTACCCTTGGGCTACTTGTTAGAGATAAAACCACTAAGATGTTTTATAGACTGTTGACATACTGAGATATATCCCACAACTGGGATGGTGGGAGGTTTTATGAACAGCAGTTAGGAAAAAATACTGGGGATGTTTAATCTGAGGAGAAAAGAAATGGAGATATGCTGCCTTCAGATGATGTAGGGCTGTCATACGTGGATTTACGGTGTTACTGCAGAGGGCAGGCTAGTAGAAATTCTGAGATAATTTTCAGTTTAAAATGACCTGGTGCTGATGTAAGAGCTCTTGGATTATGCTATTGAATATTGAAATAAAAGGAGGATGTCAAACTGACCAGGAGTGTTTTTAAAGGACTATCTTTGCTGACTGGGAAGATTTGGGATTCTGTGTCAGTATCAAGAAACTTTCATTAGGAACAGGTAACGTGTATTCCAATTAAGACTGGTTTCTGTTGGTCAAAATACTGAGAATTTGTATTTTACCAGCAGGTGGCACACAAGCCTGCTGCCTCAGTTTTAGTCTTCACCTTTGAGGAGGGGCCTCCCTTTTCCTTAGAGTCAGAATATATAACGCCATTCAGTATTTCTGCTTTCCTCTAAAGACAAATTGGCATTTTTTTCCCTGTCCTAACTATAGAAAATAACTTTTGGATCTTGTGGCTTTTATTTATCTGAGAAAGATTTGAACCTATGATTATATTTTATTCATATAATAACTAGTAGACTTGAAAGGAATTAAAGTGTTCTTTGTCTCATACATGCTGAAACTCACTTTTTCTTCCGGCTAAGTCTTTCCCATCCTAAAACTACGTCAAAGAGCAAACAGCCCAGGCCGGGTAGTTCAGCTTGTTAGAGCATTGTCCCAATATGCCAGTGTTATGGGTTTAATCCCCAGTCAGGGCACAAGAATGAACCAATGAATTCATAAATAAGTGGAACAACAAATTAATGTTTCACCCTCTCTCTCATATCATCATCATCATCATCAACAACAACAACAACAATAATAATAAACAGCCAACAAATCCCTTCTTTGCCTCAAGCCATACCCAATAGCCTTAAGCCTCCTGTTTGTACCTTCTTTACAAAGCCAAACATCTTATAAGAGTTGTCTCCATTTCCTCATCTTCCTCTCATTCCATGCCTGTAAATTCTGTGGACTCTTTTATTCCTCATCTTACTGATACTCATTAGCATTCAACACAGTGAATGACTTCTTGAAACAGTCTGTCCTTTGGGCTTCCCTGGTATCATACATTCAAGTTTCTTTTCTTTTTTTTTCCACCCAAGTTCCTATCAGCTCCATTTCTAATTCGATCCTGTTCTTTCTATTCTGTAGTGCCTCCCTGCCCACAACTTTCCAATATTAATGTTTCGGTGACCATCTGTATCAGTCAGGGTTCTTCAGAGAAACAGAACCAATAGAATGCGCACGCATGCACATACACACACACACACACACACACACACACACACACACACACACACACACACCGATTTATCTTCTTTCAAGGACTTGGCTCACATAATTGTGGGGCTTGGCAAGCCTAAAATCTATAGAGTAGGTCAGTAGGCTGGAAACTTAGGCAGGAGTTGATGGTTCATCCTCCCTGCCCCCCCCCCCCCAATCTTTATTGTTGAGATTTTTACAGATGCCCCCCCTTTTTATCCTCATTGCACCCCTTCACCTGGATCCCACCCCATCCCAGGTCTTCACCACCCTATTGTCTGTGTCCATGGATAATGCATGTATGCATTTAAGTTTTTTGGTTAATCTCTTCCCCCCGCACTCCCTTCCCTCTGAGATTCATCAGTCTGTTCCATGTTTCTGTGCGTCTGGTTCTATTTTATTCATCAATTTATTTTGTTCATTAGACTCCTTGTTTATAATTTCGATTTTTGGATTCAATTATTGGTATGTATGTATGTATGTATTGCCATTATATTCATATTTTTAATCATTTTTTTTCTTTTTCTTAAGGAAGACCCTTTAACATTTCATGTAATACTGGTTTGGTGGTAATTAAGTCTTTTAGCTTTGTCTTATTTGTGAAGTTCTTTATCTGACTTTCAATTCTAAATGATAGCGTTGCTGGGTAGAATAATCTTGGTTGTAGGTCCTTGCTTTTTATCACTTTGAATATTTCTTGCCACTCCCTCTGACCTGCAAAGTTTCTGTTGAGAAATCAGCTGACAGTCACATGAGCACTTCCTTGTAGGTAACTAACTGCATTTCTCTTGCTGCTTTTAAGATTCCCTTTTTGTCTTTAACCGTTTGCATTTTAATTATGATGTGTCTTGGTGTGGGCCACTTAGGTTTTCTCTTGTTTGGTATTATCTGCACTTCCTGGACTTGTACTAGTATATCTGTTTCTTTCACCAGGTAAGGGAAGTTTTCTGTCATTTTTTCAGTTAGGTTTTCAATTTGTTGCTCCATCTCTTCTCCTCCTGGCACCCTCATGATACAAATGTTGGTACGCTTGAAGTTGTCCCAGAAGCTCCTTACACTGTCTTCATATTTTTGGATTCTTTTTTCTTTTTGCTCTTCTGATTGGGTGATTTTGCTTCCTCGTATTCCAAATCACTGATTTGATTCTTGTCTTCCTCTGCTGTCAATTCCTGTAAATTATTTTTTATTTCAGTTAGTGTATCCTTCATTTCTAACTGGTCTTTTTTGGTGTTCTCACTGAGTTCCTTGAAGTCCTCTTTAAGTTCCTTGAGCATCCTTATAACCATTGTTTTGAACTCTGTCTCTGGTAGTTTGCTTGCTTCCATTTCACTTAGTTCTTTTTCTGGAGATTTCTTCTGTTCTTTCATTTGTGACCTGTTTCTTTGTCTCTGCATTTTTTTTTTTTAATTTTTTTTCCAATTTTTTTATTAAGGTATTATATGTGTACATATCTTACCATTGCCCTCCCCACACCCCCTTCCCATATATGCCCCCACCCCCCAGAGTTTTGCATCCATTGGTTATGCTTATATGCATGCATACAAGTCCTTTGATTGATCTGCATTTTGGTGGCTTCCCTGTTTTGTTTCTATGTATCAGATAGAGCTGCAATGTCTCCTGGAATTGATAGAGTGGCCTTGTGCAGTAGGTGTCCTATAGGGCACAGTGGCTCAGCCTCCTCAGTCACCTGAGCTAGGTACTCTAGGTACACCCCTGTGGGGCTGTGTGCATTGTCTTGTTGCAGTTGAGAATTGATTGCTGTTGGCATCACTGGGAGGGATTGACCCCCAGGCCAATAGGCTATGTGGCCCAGCTGCGACTACAGCGGATGAGCTGCTGTGCAGGAAACACCCCTATGGAGCAGAACTTGCTTCAGTGGGGCTTTGATGCTCACCAAGTCCACCCCTTGAGTGCGTTGCTTGTGGATGTGGTGGGGTTGTAATTTGGTGTGGTTTGAAGCTGACCACTGGGTGCACTGGTTCTGGGGCCTCCTGGGAGGTGCAAAGTCAGCTACTTCCTGTGCCCTGCCTGAGGCCACCTGGCATGAGCTACAGAGAGATCTGCAGATGACTGCTACTTGTGTTGGGCTTGGAGGTTCCCAGGCAAAGCTCTGAACCAAGGCAGGGTGCTGCTAGTGTGGGGCCTGGGACCACTTAGCAAGAGTTACTGGGCCTGCTGAGACAAGCTGCTGCTTGTTTGAGAGATGTTAGGAAAGTCTGAAGCCTGAGCCAAGCTAGGCCATTCATATAGAAAGGCCACTGCAAACAACTTGGGTGAGGCTGAAAATTGGGTGGGGCAGGGCCTCAGGGAATTAACCAAGGCTGGGCAAACAGTGTAGGCCAGGTTTATGGAGACTCAGATGTGCTGACTTCATTGTTGCAGGGAGGTCTCATCAAAGGAACAGTGACCTCTGCCAGCACTTTTGTCTGGGAGAAAGCTGCCCCCTAGTTCTTATCCTGATGCCAGACAATTCAGTTCCTCCCCATATGTCCCTGGATCCTTTCAAGCTGTTGCCCCAGCATTGGAGCTCAGAGGGAGTGAGTGCAAGTAAGTCTGTGTGTCAGCTCTTTTCTTAAATGGAATGCCTGGGATTCCAGCAACCCTCTGCGTCACTCAGCCACAATCCCCACTGGTTTTTACAGCCCGAAGTTATGAGAACTTCTCTTCCCAGCAGTGAAACCATGGGCCGAGGAGTCTGGTGTGGGACTGGGACGCTTTGCTCCTCCTGGGTCCTCCACAGCTGAATTTCCCTCCCGATTAAAAAAAACCTGCCACATGTGGGTGTCAGACCAGCCCGTTCCGTGCCTCCACCCCTCTTGCCAGTCTCAATGTGGCTCTTATTTCATTCTCTACTTGTAGGACTTCCGTTAGCCAGACTTCAGGCGGTACTGAATGATGATTGTTCTGTAGTTTAATTGTAATTTTGCTGTGTGATGCTTTGTTCTTGAGGCAGGATTTCTTCTCAAGTTTTTTTTTTTTTCTATCTCTCTCACTACTTACTGACTTTCTCTGTTCATTCTTCCTCTTCTGGCAACCAGTAAATGTTAGGATTCTTCACAGTACTCTTATTTCTGTATCAGTGTTTCTCAGGATGTTGTCTGTGGACCATTTGCTTCAAAATTACTTGAGAAGCAGTTTCATGCATTTTGAATTATTTTATCTTTCTACACTCATGTTTGTTTGTTTATCAAATAAGATAGAGTTGTAAATAAGTAAATATGAGGCATTTTATTAACATGTGTCAAGCTAAAGAGATTTGAAAAATAATATTATTTTAAAAGATGTTGAAAATAAAAGCCTTGCATTGTGACCAAGCTCTCCTTCCAGCTTCATTTATATTTCCATGGGAAGCAGATCACTCAAGGCCACTGTTGTAGCAGCTGTTAGCATGTTTTTATATGCAAGTTCATGCCAAAGAGTGGATGGAGACTAAAGCTGATCCCAGAGTGAGGCAGTAGGAATTTCCTTGTCTAACTCATGCTTTCTTGAGATGAACTGAGGAAGGGAAAACTGAGTTGATGTCCAGCACACTGCCTTATTCCCAAGGCTTGCATAAAATGCTGGTTCTGGGAAGTTAGGTTTTTCCTAGATTATTTTATCATCATACCTGGAAAAAAAAAAGGAGAAATACATGCATACACATACATATTCAGAGAGATATCTATATTTATATAGCCACTCACCATGTTTATATACTAATACTGGGATACCAGCTGCCTAGCTCTGATAGCCTGTGGAGATGTATGTATGTGTATATATAAATTATATATGCATATATCTGTGTTTATGAATGTTTATCTATTTTGGTGTATACTGGGCTTTGCTAAAATTTGGAATCATTTTTAAACAATGCAGTTTTCATTGTCTGATTTACTTTTACCATATAAATTATTAGAATTAATGCCATTGCTCCAGAAAGCAAAGGAATGTATATCTACTATCTCATTTCTTTTCACATTATGCTTATAAAATAAGGAGAGCCAGAGATTATACCTACAGGTGGCAGATGGTAAAATAGTCACAATGCAATAAAAGGATCTATTCAGTCACTCAAACAATTGACAGGCCTAAATTTAGGTTTTCTGTCTGTCAGCTCAGTGTTATATTCACATATTCACATTGCCTTCTTTATTAAGTCTTAAATATACACTGATATCTAGCAAGAAAAGTTATCTTCTTTGGCCAATTATAGGGATGTGCATTGAAGAAGAAATTAGAGATATATTTACTTTTCTAATTTATTTTATTCTGGAGACCAAAAATTCAGCCATTTCTCAGGTGCTTCATGCAAGCTTTTGAGACCAAGAGAAATCTTCTTCTTTTTTTTCTTTCTAATTTTTGACTTATTTTAAAAGATTTTATTTATTGATTTAGAGAGAGAAAGGAAACATTGATTTGTAGTTCCACTTATTTATGCGTTCATTGGTTGATTCTCATATGTACTCTGACTGGGGATGGCACCTGCAACTTTGACATATCAGAACGGTGCTCTAATCAGGGCCCAAGAGGAATATTTTAAAAGTAGGCACTGCTCATTATGTTTGTGTTGAAAGACTTGGGACAATTAGCAAGCAGCATACAGCACAGCCTGATCTTAGGGGCAGAAGGGCTGGAAATTTGCACGAAGGCTTAATCCCTCAGCATTCCATGGAGAGGCATGTGTAGACCAGGTCTAGCTGGATGGACTGAGGACTTCTCTATTCTCCTTTCTTTTAGGGCTCTCGTGAGAGCAGCCTTCCAAATGGGTTAAGTGGGCAGGGGGGATCATCTGAATTTGGGCACTAGCTCTTCATGGTGGTTGTGCATTGGTTCTGGCTGGGAATGCCAGCTGCCCAACTCTGACTGCAGATCCTGTGGGAAGTTGAGCACAAGTTTAGCCTTTGCCACTGGCGAGATGGAGAGCTACCCATCCTGCCTAGCTCATTTTCAGGCATCTAGGAGATTGCCACCAGGGGATATCCACTGGACCGTCTACCTTGTCTTTTCATAATCAGAAAAGAAGGCTTAAAATTTGAAAATAGACTTGGCTTTAATATTTTGTTTATGGGGTTTTAAATGTTCAAAATTGATGAAGACCTGGTTTCGCTAAGAAGCCAGATTGAAAGTGTTAATTTGGATTGTGTAGCCTTATTTAAGTGAGTTATGAACAGGGGCAGGCATGAGGATTGCGTGTATCTTTTTTTAATTAGAAATCTTCATTTGGGGGTAATTGTACATTCAGCTGTAAAAAAGAATACAAATATATCCTTTTGTACCCTTAACTTGATTTTCCCTAATGGGAACATCTTGCAAAACTGTAGTACAATCGCATAACCAGGATGTTGACCAATACAGTAAAGATACGGAACATTTTCATCACCACACAAGCCCCTCATTTTGCCCTTTTATAGCCACACCCACTTTCTTTCTGCCCCCACCTTCTCCTTAGGTCCTGGCAACTACTCATAGTTCTCCATTTCTATCATTTTGTTGTTTTAAAGAATGTTATATAAATGGCAGTTCATAATTCTCCTCTCTTAACTTTGATCATACACAATTGGTACTACTTTTTAAAAATCTTTGTACCAGACAATAAAATATGTCTGTTTTGTTAAATATGTATCACTAGCACCTAGCAATGTGCCAGGTCCATAGTAGATGCTTTATATACGTACCAGAGGCCCAGTGCATGAAATTCATGCACAGGTAGGGTCCCTAGGCCTGGCTGGCAATCAGGGCCGACTGGTGGGGCGATTGGTGGGGGGGGGGGGGGAGGGGCCCGCTGGCACCCTCCTTGGAGATGACCGCGGGGGGTTGGGGGGATGGTGCTGCCTGCTCACCGGCTGGCTCCGTTCCCCCCCCCCCCACACACACACACACACTGCCAGTCGCCTCCCTCTGTGGGGCGACCAGCGGGGTGATTGGGGGCCCCCCACTGGCACCCGCCTTGGCTGGCCTGGGGCCTGTGGGCTGGGGGCAGCTCCTGTGTTGATCTGCCTGGTGGTCAGTGTATGTCATAGCGACTGGTCATTCCACCAGTTGTTCTGCTGTTCGGTCAATTTGCATATTAGGCTTTTATTATATAGGATGGTTGAATTTCACCAGTGTTTTGGTGTATATCCTTGTTTATAAGTCCTAGCCAGTTATATTTCTATAGAATTGAGATAAACTGTACATAGTTGTATACTGGCTTCCATTCTTTTTTAAACATTAAATTAATTTTTGGATCAGTTATACACTCATATGATTCAAAAGTCAAAAAGTATAAAAAAAGTATATAGTGAAAACTCTCCCTCCTACCCTTAATGCCATCTGCTCAGTTCCCATCTGCTTATCACCATTGTTACTAAGTTTTTAAGTATATTTCCAGATTTTCTTTACATAAATAGAAGCACATATACATATATTTGCCTACCCATATATCGTAAGTCCTCCTTCTTTAACACAAATGACAGAAAACTATATTTGTGATTTTGTACTTTGTTTCTTCCACTTAATATATCTTAGAGATCTTTTTATATTGGTTCATAGAGAATGCCAAGAATGCCTTTTTTGGAGTTGCATAATATTCCTTTATTTTTTGATATTATTGTAAACAACATTTTTATTTCAATTTGAGCTTGTTCATGAATACAATTGATTTTAGTATATTGATTTTCTGTCCTGCAATCTTGCTAAACTCACTTATTAGTTCTAGCAATTTTTTTGTATTTTCCATCAAATTTTCTGCATAAACATTCATGTTGTCTGTGAATAAAGACAAAATTATTACTTATTTTCTAGTCTTGATATCTTTTAGTTCTCTGTTTTGCCTTATTACACTGGCTCCAGTATGGCCTCCAGTATGATGTGAATAGAAATGGTGAGAATTGACATCCTTATCTCTCTCAGTGTTAGTGGGAAAGTATTCAGTCTTTGATTTATAAATATGATGCTCACTGTTGGTTTTCAAAGATGCGCTTTATCAGTTTGAGGACTTTTTCTTCTATTCTTGAGTTCCTAAGATTTTTTTTTCAGGAGCAAATGTTGTTGGCTTTTGTCAAATTCTTTTTTTGTATCCATAGAGATGATCATATGATTTTTCTTTTTCATTTGTTAATATTATGAATTATATTGTTGATTTTTTAAATTAAATTTTATTGGGGTGACGTTAGTCAACATGAAGATATAGGTTTCATGTATGGATTACTAAATTACAAAATCTGTATATAGCACCATGTGCCCACTATCCAAAGTCAAATCTTCTCCTGTCACCTCATATTAGGACAGCTTTCTCCCCACACCCCCTTTTCTCTGGCAACCACCACACTGATGTTTGTGTTTGTAAGTTTCAGTTTTATACTCCTCATATGAGTAAAGTCATATATTTCTTAGCGTTTTCTATCTGACTTACTTCACTTCACATAATGTTCTCAAGTTCCATCCATGTTGTTGTAAATGATGCTATTTCATCCTTTCTTATGGCAGTGTGGTACTCCATTGTGTATATATTACCACATCTTCTTTATCCAGTCCTCTATTGTAGGGCACTTTGGCTGTTTCCAACTCTTGACCACCATGAATAATGCTGCAATGAACATAGAGGTGCTTATATCTTTGCGTATAAATGATTTTGAGTTTTTCGGGTATATATCCAGGAGTGGGGTTGTTGGGTCATATGGTAGCTCTATTTTTAATTTTTTGAGGAATCGCCAGACTGCTTTCCATAGTGGTTGTATCAGTCTACATTCCCACCAGCAGTGAATGAGGATTCCCTTTTTTTCCACAACCTCTCCAACACTGTCTTGATAATGGCCACTCTAACTGGTATAAGGTGGTATCTCATTATAGTTTTGATTTGCATTTCCCTGATTGCCAGTGAGATTGAACATCTTTTCATATATCTATTGGCTGTTTGTATGTCTTCTTGGGAGAGGTGTATTTTCAGGTCCTCTGCCCACTTTTTGATTGGATTGTTTATTTGTTTGGTGTTGAGTTTTAGAAGTTCTTTATATATTTTGGAAATTAAACCTTTGTCAGAGCTACTGTTTGCAAATATCATCTCCCATCTGGTTGGCTGCCTGTTTGTTTTGTTATCCTTTTTTTTTTTTTTTTCTGTGCAGAAGCTCTTCAGTTTGATATAGTCCCCTTCATTTATTTTTGCCTTTACCTCCCTTGCCTTTGGGGTCAAGTCCATAAAATGTTCTCTACCACCCAGGTCCATAAGTTTGCTACTTATATTTTCTTCTATGTAACTTATAGTTTTGGGTCTTATGCTTAGGTCTTTGACCCATTTTGAATTAATTTTTGTACCTGGGAACAAACTGCAATCCAGTTTCATTCGTTTGCATGTGGCTTTCCAGTTTTCCCAGCATCATTTATTGAAGAGACTATCTTTACTCCAGTGTGCATTTCTGGCTCCTTTGTCGAAAATTATGTGTCCATATATGTGTGGTTTTATAGTTGGGCTCTCTATTCTGTTCCATTGACATGTGTATCTGTTTCTCTGCCAATACCATGCTGGTTTGATTATCATAGCTCTATAGTATATTTTTAAGTCAGGTAGTGTGATACCTCCAGCTTCATTCCTTTTTTTTCAGGATTGCTTTGGCTATTCTGGGTCTTTTGTGGTTCCATACAAATCTGATGATTTCTTGTTCTATTTCTTTAAAAAATGACATTGGGATTTTGATGGGGATTGCATTAAATCTGTATATAGCTTTGGGTAAAATGGCCATTTTAACTATGTTGATTCTTCCAATCCATGAACATGGGGTATTTTTCCATTTTGTTGTATCTTTTTCAATCTCTTTTAATAATGTTTTGTAATTTTCAGTATATAGGTCTTTCACATTCTTTGTTAAGTTTATTCCTAGGTATTTCATTCTTTTGATTGCTATTGCAAAAGGAATTGTTTTCTCTCCATTTCTTTTTCTGAAGTTTTGTTGTTGGTATACAGGAAGGCAATGGATTTTTGCACATTGATTTTGTATCCTGCAACTTGACTATTTGCTTATTATTTCCAGTGGTTTTTTGGTAGAGTCTTTAGGGTTTTCTATATACAGCATCATGTTGTCCCAAAAAGTGAGTTTGACTTCTTGCTTTCCTATTTGGATGCCTTTTATTTGTTTCGCTTGCCTTCTTGCTCTGGCTAGAACTTCCAGTGAGTAGGAGTTGTGAGAGGGGACATCCTTGTCTTGTTCCTGATCTTAGGGGAAAAGCTTTCAGTTTTTCACCATTGAGTATGATATTGGCTGAGGGTTTATCATATATGGCCTTTATTATGTTGAGATACTTCTATTCCTATTTTATTGAGTGTTTTACTCATAAATGGATGTTGTATCTTATCAAGTGCTTTTTCTGTATCTATTCACAAGAGCATATGATTTTAATCCTTTCTTTTGTTAATGTGGTGTATTATGTTGATTGATTTGCAAATAATGAACTATCCTTGTGCCCCTGAAATGAATCCCACTTGATCATGATGACTTTTTGAATGTTAAAAACCCTGCATTCTTGTGAATAAACACTCTTTATGATGTATACTCTTTTTTGTGTGTGTGTGAACATCTGTGTTCATGAAGAATGATGGTTTGTTGTCTTCTTTTCTTGTAATATATTTGTATGGTTTTGGTATCAGACTAATGTTAGTCTTATATAAGTAGTTGTGAATTCTTTCCTCCTTTTAAATTTTATGGAAGTTTATGTAGATTTGGTATTGTTTCTTCCTTAAATGTTTGGTAGAATTCACCATTGAAAGTATCAAGGCCTTGAGTTTTCTTTGTAGAAAGGTTTTTAATTACAAAAGCAATTTATTTAAAATGTTACCTATTTCTTTCTTCTTGCATGAGCTTTGGTATTTTCTATTTTTTAAAGAAATTTGGACATTTTATTCAATTTTTCAAATTTATTGGCAAAAAGTTTGTCATGACATTTTTTTATCCTTTTTATATCTGAAGAATCTATATTGATGTCATCTCTGTGATTCTTTATTTTGTTAATTTCTAATTTAATTCTGTTGTGGGCAGAGAACATACTTTGTATGACTTGAATCTTTTTGGGATATATATTAAATATATCTTTATTGATTTCAGAGAGGAATGGAGAGAGAGAGAAATATCATGATGAGAGAGAATCATTGAGTGGCTGCCTCCTGCATACCCCCTACTGGGGATTGAGCCCAAAATCTGGGCATGTGCCCTGACCAGGAATTGAACCATGATCTTCTGTTTCATAGGTCAGTGCTCAACCACTGAGCAACACTGGTCAGGTGAATATATTTTTTAAATTGATTTTAAATTGATAATCCAATCATGGTGATATCCCCACCTTGCTTTTTCCCACCTGCGTTTAATTTTCCTTACTCTCTCCTTTTTTCCAAATGTAGAAAGAGAGAAACATCATTGTGAGAGAGAAATGTCAGTCGGTTGCCTCCTGTTTGTGTCACATCTGAGAATTAAATCCACAACCTGGGTATGTGCGCTGACTGGGACTCAAACCAAGATCCTTTGGTGCACAGGATGCCACTCAACCAACTGAGCCACACCAGCCAGGGATGACTTGAATCTTTTTAAATTTAAAACTTGTTTTATGATCTAAAATATATTACCTATTTTAGTAAGTGTTCTCTATACTTGAGAGAAAAATGTATATTCTGTTGCTGTTGGATAGAGTATTAAAAAAATGTCAATTTATAGGCTTATTTACGACTATTAGTTCACTATGTACCACTCTCATTATTGTCTTTGTATATAATCTTCAATCTTGATTGGTATTCCATCTCTGAAGAATTTTAGAGAAAGTTTTTATTTATTTTTAAGTGGAAAGAGTATCTTATGATATGTGATTACTTTCTGGTTTTCTGGTGTTGTGATTAGATAATGTTTTGTATACTAATTCTACATTTTGAAGTTTATTTAGATTTTCTTTGTGGCCCAGTATATAGCCAGTTTTCATCGGTGTTCCATGAACACTTGAAATATAGTGCTTGGTGTGTTTTCATAGAAAATAGTTTATCAATCAGATTTAAAAAATTGTTAGATATTCTAAACCAGGCGTCCTCAAACTACGGCCCATGGGCCACATGCGGGTGTTTTTGCCGTTTTGTTTTTTTACTTCAAAATAAGATATGTGCAGTGTGCATAGGAATTTGTTCATAGTTTTTTTTAAACTATAGTCCGGCCCTCCAACGGTCTGAGGGACAGTGAACTGTTTAAAAAGTTTGAGGACCCCTGTTCTAAACCTTTACCCATTTTTGTCCACCCAGTTCCTCATGAATTGTGAGAAATAAAGTGCTCTGTTAATAGTGTTATTTTCTCTGTTTTTCCTTCTATCATCTGCTTTATGAATATTGGTACTATATAATTTAGTATATACCGTATACAAATTTGGCATATAGAAATAGGAAATTTATCTTTATCATGACCTATTTGTTCATTTAATGCCCTTGTAGTCAGAATCCTACTTTATCTGATAGAAAGATCACAATCCCTTGTATTTCTTTGCATGGTATACTTTTTGTCTATCATTCTATTTTCAGTCTTTCTGGATCACTTGGTATTTGTTTCTTGTTTACAACATGGTGTCAACATAAGAAACCTGTAGAGAACTTTTATAAGAGTTTATTTGAGCCCAATTGATGACATCCTGGGAAGCAAGATCTCAAGTGCTAAAGAGAATGTCAGTTTTAAATATTTGGGGAAAAGGAGAGAGTAAGGAAGATTAAATGCTGGTGGGAAAAAGCAAGGTGGGGATATTGCCACGATTGGATTATAGGATTTTTAACAAGGTTATGTGCTCCGTTGGGTTATGTTTCTAAGAGGTTCAAAAAAGAGACACTTCAAAGGTATGTTAACCTAGATACACAAAAACAATGCATAGGGCTTGCTTAATGTAAAAATAAACCTTTTATAGGGTTGAGCATGACTACCTACCCTGACCTGACCGGTTAGGATTTTATAATAGGATCACCCTGTCAGGTTACTTTCAGTTAGATTTATTACAGAGCCGCACCCCCCCCCCCTTTTTTTTTTGCCATTGTTCACAATAGCATTGAGGATTTGCCTTTTGAGATTTCAGAGTTTTGCTTTTTCAAATTTCAATCTGAATATCTCAAGTGAGATAAGCCAAATATATATATATATTTTTAAGAAAGGCTTTTACTACTTTATTTTTTATTTGTTCATGTACTACTGATATTTAGGAATGTGTATTTAATTCCAAGGAATACCTTTATCATTATAGCATTACATAGTACCCTTGACCCTCTATTTCCTTAGACATTGTTCCTTGCTATGATAAAAATTAGCATGTCTTATTTTCCTTCTTCTTCCTTAACCCCTCCTCCATTACCAGATTTTAAATTATCTTAGTATTTACTTTTATATTGTTAAACATGCTTCTAGTTCCAATTTTAATTGTGAGCTTTAAAGGATATCTTTTAACTATCCATTTACAAATGCAACCAGTGAATCTTTTCTACCTCTCCCACCTCCTTTTCTCTTTCTCCTTCCAGTTTGTCTTAATATAAATCTTTTCCTCATTGTCAGAGTGTGTTTTAGGCTTACTTTTGTAGTTAAATATAGTTCATGCTCATCACCAGTGCTTTTGCTAGAGTTTCCCTAGTCATTTCTTGGTTGCTGAAGTGGTTTCTTCAAGAAAGGCTCATGAGAACAATATTCTTTGAGTTGTTGCATCTTCAAATTGTAGGTCTCTAGCTTTCATAGTGAAAAACATTTTGGCTTCCCTTAAGGATCTTGAAAATATTGCTCTATTATCTGGCATTGAATGCCACTGGGGGGAGATAGGAGGCTAGCCAGAACTTTTGTTTTGTTTTGTTTTCAAAATTTATTAATCTCTTTTCCTGTCTCTTAATTTTTAGAATCCAGTAATTTTACTGCATTGAGTCTCCCTGTGAAATCATTCTAGGCTATTTTTTTTTCTGGCATATGATGTGCCCTTTCAATATATAGATTTATGTCTCCCCCCGCCCCCCCCAGGGAAATTTTCTTGAATTATCTTGAACTATTCATTTTGTTCCGTTGTTTTAGTTTTCTTATTCAGGGATTCCAGTTCTTTCTCTTCCTGACTCCCTCCTAGCCTCCCTCCCTCATTCCACCCTCCTCTCTCCCTCTCCAGTCTTCTCCCTCTTTTCCTCTCTCACTCCCTGCCCTCCCCCCCCCCACACACACACAAATACTTCACTCACCACTTAATTCTCTTCCCGCTGGATCTCACCCATCACTGTACTTACCATCTAATCAATAAAAAAACACCTTTTTTACTAAACATACCAATGATATCTTAATTGCTAAATCCAATAAACACTTTTTATATCTTACTCATCCTTAGTGCTCTTTTAAATATGATAATCACTCCTTTTTGAAATTATGTATCCTATAGATATGTGTTCTTCTGATTTTTAAACCTCTGTGATTGTATCTGTGTTGAATTTTCTTTTCATCTTCTGACCATATCATAAATATTGGTTTTCCTTGTGATTTACTTCATTGTCTATTGATTTTTATCTCTATTTATTGTGGACAGTTTGATTTACTGGTATATAGATTGTTTCCTCTCATGACTTAAAAATCTATAATTCTAACTCAGATGTTTTTGATTACTATATCCAATTTCTTATTATTCAACATCTAAATAAGGATGTTCCTCAAATCTATAGCCAAAAATTACACCTACCTTTTTCCTTCTGACACCTCCTCCCATATTTCTTATTTTATGACATTGTCAGTCAACCATCCTTAAAATAGAAATTTAGGAGTTACTATACTAGTAGACTTCTCCCTATGCCTTCCAACCCACAAGCAAGTTGTCACCAAGCTCTGTAGTTTACTTTATAAATAGTTCTTAATTCTGTTTGCACTGTTTTATGCCTGTTATCACTACCTAGTTTCACCCGTTGTTTCTTTCTTTGACTACTGTAGAGCCTTCCATCTTCAGTCTTGGTTTTCCAGTTCCTGTCATAAAATCACCAACCTGATCTCAAGCTATTAATCTGATGGTGTCACTCTCCATTCTCCCTGTAGTATATCCTTAGTACTAAGTACCAGGCTAGGCACTTAATTCCTTATTTTATATCTTTAATAATTTTAAAATATACTTTAATAATTTCTACCTGATAATTATATATGAAGTTTCAGCCATCTACCTATGCTCTTTGTAGTTCTGCTGATGTTCACTCATGATGCATTTTTTCATGAGGTGCTTTAAGTTTTTATTTTGAGTGCATTTTCAGTGGAGCTTTATCAGTAGGCCTTATTTTACCTGTGCTAAGCACTATCTCTGGAGAGATTCTGAATTTGCTTCTTTCAAGTGCCTCAGGAGTATCCTTTTTAAGGGTAATTTTTGTGTTAATGTCCTGTCTTTATTGTCCCATACTAAGGTGATAGTGTAAATTCAAATCCCAAATCTACCTGCAGGGTAAGGTCTTGATTCTTTCTTGGAGAAGACAAATTCACTCCCACTGAGTCCAGGCTGAGGCACACAACCTTTCCTGTCATCTTCCTTTGTCTACAGGCAGATCCTGCTCTGAGCATCACCTCCCGCCCCCACCCCAATTTTCTTTCACAAAGGATGTAGCTTCAAGAATCCTGGTTTTAGCCAGTTCTTTTCTTCAATTTTTTATGTTGCAAGATTCTAAGACCTCAGCTTCTTTTTGAAATTAAATCACAAGCTCTTATGTGACCCCAGCATTTATAGGACAGTCTAAGTTTGACAGCTCAGGGCTTATAGCTTGGGTTTTCAGTTCCCTTTTCACTTTTAGACCCGGTTTTGGGAGCTCAACTGTACTTTTAAATTTTCCTCAGCATTTCTAGGGAGATTCTCCTCCCTCCCCTCTCTCCCCGGAGGTTATCAGGCCCTCTGTGTTCTTGTTCAGGGTTGAAATTTGATAAAGCTTTAACACTTTTTAAATGTATGATTTTTAGTTCTGTTTTTGAAGAATCTAAATAGGATTTTGAATGTAACCATGAAGAATATTGATGATTAAAGGGGGCAGATAGATGGGTTAGGAATAGCCCTATAATCCTTTCAGGATTATAGGTCCCTTATCTGATATTACTCTCAAATAAGCGTTCCTCAGTTTTCTTTTTTTGTCAAACAAGTGCTAGCATATAGCATTTTCTTCACATAGTGCCTTCTCCCGCCTGATGGTTTTTTTTTTTCCTGCTAATAATCCAGGCCTTCTAGGATTTTTTAAAAAGAAAGCTATTTCTATGCAGCCAGCAGAAAATGAAAGAGTAGTGCTGAAATCTGATGCTTGGTTTTGTGACAATTTTCAGTCATAATAAGCTGTTTCTCCCTCAAACTGTTTCTCTTAAAAAGGCCAAAATTATGGGTTGCTATTCACTTGATATGAATCTATACATGATGAATTTAAAGCAATCAAAATATTATGACACTGGGAAGTTAAAATAACTTAAAATAGCTAGTTTGGAAGATTATGACAAAATATGGACCACCTTCATTACCTGAGCTACCAACAGGACCAGTTATATCCTATTATCATTTGATGTATTTTATTCTGTTTTTTTTTCTTTGCAAATTTACAAAATTATGACATAAATACACATTTTAACCTAATGTTTATCATAAGGTTATTGTAAACTCTTTATAAACTTGTAATATCTACATAATATTTTATTTAAACAGCACATTTACTGTATTATATTCCCATGTAGTCTATTTAATTCTGATTTCTTCCTCCTGTCCTCCTTCTCCTGCCTCTGTACAGAAGTGAACACCTTAATGCATTTTAATTTTTTTTTTCTTAAAAGTACTAGGATACATTTCTAGATAGAATTACTGTGTAAAAGTGTTTTCACATTTTTACGACTTTTGACACATAGTGCCAAATTGTTTACCAAAAACATGGTATAGAGTTATATTCTCCCAGAAGTCTTAAACAGACCACTTTCATTTTATGTTGTGTCTAACCAGTGAGCCATTGGACAAATATATGATGCTAATGCTTTCTTTATGGTTTCTCTACAGGATATGGTGCCTGTCATAGTCGATTACTGCCTTCTGCTACAGCGAAAGTGAGTATACATTGCTTGTCAGATTCAGTTATTTTGAACTCAGGTTGCCTCTTTCTTATATTATAATTTACTGGTATGAATTTGACTGGGTAGGTTTAAAAATTTTTTTTAAAATACATTTTTATTGATTTCAGAGAGGAATGGAGAAGGAGAGAGATAGAAACATCAATGATGAGAGAGAATCATTGATTGGCTGCCTTCTGCATGCTTCCCACTGGGATCAAGCTGCAACCCAGGCATGTGCCCTGGTTCATAGGTCCATAGTCGACCCTCAACCACTGAGCCGCACTGGCCAGGCTTAAAATTTAATTTACAGAAATTTGATTCTTTTATAATTTGCAGTCCATTGCTGGGGTGGGTGCTAATATCCCCTCTGGGTTCTCTTTTCCTACTAGAGGAACGAGAGACTCAGGGGAGACCCATTTATACTTAAGAATTCTTTTATATTGTAAAATCCTTTTTATGGCAGGAATCACACTATTTTTTTCTTTGTACAGCATTCCAGTCAATGTGTTATGCACATCTTTTTTTGGTTAAAATTTAGCTTTTCATTAATTCTTTAAAATCAGAAATGACAATCAGAAATTGTTTTTGAAGACCTGTAATTTTATTTTCATAATTTGGTCTCTGTTACACAATTTCCTTTTATTTAAAAAATTCTTTATTGTTTAAAGTATTACATATAGTATTACATATGTCTCCTTTTCTTTCCATTGACCTCTTCCTGGCCACTTCCCCCCCCCCCCCCCCCAGCACATGCCCTCAACCCCCCACTAGTGTCTGTGTCCATTGGTTATGTGTATATGCATGCATACAAGTCCTTTGGATGATCTCTTCCTCCTCCCCTTCTCCCCTGCCTTCCCTCTGAAGTTTGACGGTCTGTTTGATGCTTCTATGTCTCTGGCTCTAGTTTTGTTCATCAGTTTATGTTGTTCATTAAATTCCACAAATGAGTGACATCCCTCTCACAATTCAGGACTGCTGGCTCCCAACCGCTCGCCTGCCTACCTGCCTGATTGCCCCTAACTGCTTCTGCCTGCCAGCCTGATCACCCCCTAACCCAGTGGTCGGCAAACTCATTAGTCAACAGACCAAATGTCAACAGTACAACAATTAAAATTTCTTTTGAGAGCCAAATTTTTTAAACTTCTTCTAACACCACTTCTCCAAAATAGACTCGCCCAAGCCGTGGTATTTTGTGGAAGAGCCACACTCAAGGGGCCAAAGAGCCGCATGTGGCTCGCGAACCACAGTTTGCCAACCACTGCCCTAACCACTCCCTGCCACCTTGATCGACGCCTAACTGCTCCCCTGCCGGCCCTGTTGCCCCCAACTGCCCTCCCCTGCCAGCCCTATCACCCTCAACTGCCCTCCCCTGCAGGCCTGCTCGCCCCCAACTGCCCTCCCTCCTCCCTGCAGGCCTGGTCCCCTCCAACTGCCCTCCCCTGCCGGCCTGGTCGCCCCTAACTGTCCTCCCCTGCCAGCCTGGTCACCCCTAACTGCCCTCCCCTGCAGGCCTGGTCACCCCTAACTGCCCTCTCCTGCAGGTCTGGTCACCCCAACTGTCCTCCCCTGCTGGCCTAGTCCTCTCCAACTGCCCTCCCCTGCTGGTCTGGTCGCCCCCAACTGCCCTCCCCTGCAGGCCTGATAGCCCCCAACTGCCCTCCCCTGCAGGCCTCGTCCCCCCCAACTACCCTCCCCTGCAGGCCTGGTCCCCCCCAGCTGCCCTCCCCTGCAGGTCTGGTCACCCCCAACTGCCCTCCCCTGCCGGCTTGGTCCCCCCAACTGCCCTCCCCTGCCGGCCTGGTTGCCCCAGCTGCCCTCCTCTGCTGGCCTGGTCGCCCCTAACTGCCCTCCCCTGCTGGCCTGATTGCCCCCAACTGCCCTCCCCTGCTGGCCATCTTTTGGCGGCCATCTTGTGACCACATGGGGGCAGTCATCTTGTGACCACATGGGGGCGGCCATCTTGTGCGAGGGTGTGATGGTCAATTTGCATATTACCTCTTTATTATATAGGATATGAACTAAAATGATTTATGTTAACCCATTATATGCCATAAATGTCTGTATACGCAAGTGGTGGACCTTCCCCACACGCCACGCGTGTCTATAAAAAACAATGTTTTCTCTAAGTGGCAGCCCTGACCAACTTTAAAATCAGTTTTTGTGAGAATTTTCAGCTAAAAATATTCAAGAACACCCGAATTGTGAGTAATATATTTATTTTTATAATATCATTGCAAATTGATTTTTTAAATTAAATTCAAATTATCGTGGCATGTGGGGATGGTTTCCATTTTGGATGCATGGCAGTTAATTGGTTAAATCTAAAGGGAATCTGAAGTGGTATTTAGATAGCCAGGGTATTTGTTCAGTCTTGTTCAACATCAGGATTATTGTTTGAGAAACAGAAAGATTTTAATTATCAAGAATGGTTGAGGAACTGGATGATTTGGATGCTGTTTTATTTATTTACTAGAGGCCTGGCCCATGAAATTCGTGTGTGGGTACGGTCCCTAGGCCTGGCCTGTGATCAGGGCCATCTTCCCCAGTTGCCTGCAGCCGGCCCCGCCCCCTGCCGCCACCCACCTCCAGTTCCCCCTTTGCCATCAGGCGATGGGAGCCTTTTGGCCGGGGAAAGGGACCAAGAGGTGGTCAGTGTGCCTTATAGTGACTGGTTGAGTGGTCATTCTGGTCGTTTCGCCGTTAGGGTCAATTTGCATATTACCTTTTTATTATATAGGATTTTTAATAATTGCATGTTAAAATTTTAAACACCAAAACTATGAGGGAAATGTGCCTCTAATTTCATGACAGCTCTATTGAGATATAATTCACATACTATAAAATTCACCCTTTTAAATATACACTTCAGTGGTTTTTAATATAGTTATAGAATTGTGCAACCATCACCACAACTAAGCCGTGCCTTTTTAAAGGAAAGCTTTACAATTTGTGAAGTTTGTATCCAAAAACAGAGCATTCTGAACATACTTTCTTAAAGTTCACTTGGACTTTGCTTTTACTTTTATAAATAAAGAGACCAGCCCAAATCACCTTTAGATTTATTATCCCACTTATATTTAGTGGGGATATATTTATTTTGTTCTTGTTATAGGTTTAGTATAGACTGTCAAGCATGAGGATTAATACTCTTGCTCCCTTCAGACAGTCTCTGAATTTACAGTTATCATCAAAACTGAGTTCTTCACTTTTTTTGAATTGTAAAATTAATAGTGCACAACGTGAATTTAGCCATTTCCTCTATCAGTTTGAAGTTATGAATGGTAAACTCCAAATAATATCTTTAATATGCGTTTTAATATAAAGTGAGGTTATGCAGAAAGAAGACCTCTCCTATGACCTATTATTCAGAATGGATGTTCTGTTATACTGGCTTTAGGGAGGCTAAGCTAGAAGTGATAAATAGCAGTTTTGAAATTAGCCCTTCCTGTACAGAGAGTTGGCACCAGGTATATAATGCCAAATATAGACAGAAAGACAAGAGCTAAAAACTCATTTTGTATGTACTTCTTTCTCCCTCCTTTCCAGAATGATAACATGTCTTAGAATTTTGTTTTATTTTTATTTTAAGCTAGAAATGTAGGTAGGAATTGCTGAGTTTTAGTTTTCTTACCTCTTTATTATAGCATCTGACTGGTTAAGAAAGAAACTTATTTTTGCCATTAATCTTACAGCATTGCATGCTGCTGTGTGTCACAGAAGGGCCGTGTTTGTCAACTTTTAGGCTCTGTTTACTGAATTTTTAGCTCTTTAATTCTCCTCCCCAGGGCTTTTGTGCTGAACTAAAATATATAATTATCATCTTCCCTGGCATGTTGTTTTTAACAACACATTGCAGAGTGCAAGCACTGGCAAATCTGACATTTTCTTTAAATTCATTAGAGTTACTCTCACTTTATGTTTCTTATAGTAAAGCTTCATTAATTTCAGTTTCTTTTACTTGGCTAGTAATTTGTAATCACAAAAAATGTGATGGATTATTGATTCAAATGAAACTAACATGAAAAATACTCTGATAAATATGAAGCAAAGGGGGAAATGATACAGAAATTACATTTGTGAATATGAAATAAAAAGGATATGGACCCCCCTTCTCCCTCCCCTCCACCCCCAAGATATTGCAAATACTGTTTATTGAAAAGTGGCTGTGGTTCTGATGAGTTGCAGCCAGTCTGTTTATTGTCTGCCCCTTCCAGGACTTCAAATAGGACAAGACCCTATCCCACTCCTTTCAGAATCTGTCCTGGCCTTTTTGTGGAACTTGTCATGAGAGTCCACACCTGTGGATGAACCATTTACACTTTTCACAATTGACATGATACACATCTAAAGAGATTATACATTTAGTAAATAAAGAATACTAACAGGTATATGGGATCAGCATAGTTTTTGTATTTTAAAAAAAAAGGAATGAGCCTGGCCAGTGTGGCTCAGTGGTTGAGCGTCAACCTGTAAACTGGGAAGTCACATTGTTTGATTCTGGTCAGGGCACATGCCCAGGTTGCAGGCTTGATCCCTAGTGTGGGACTTGCAGGAGGCAGCCAATGACTCTCATCATTGATGTTTCTATCTCTCTCTCCTTCTCCTTTTCTCTCTAAAATCAATAAAATATATTTTAAAAAATGGAATGAATGAATTAGTGAATAATTCAGAGCAATACAATGCATAAATGAAAGCTTGGAAAACATTTAATTTTGTAGTCATCAGAGAATTGAAAACAGTGATGTTGTTTAATTTATACTTATTAAATTATCTGGGGGGGGGGGGGGGAAACAGTTGTCTGGTGAAACTGGTATTATTATACACTAGTGGCCTGGTGCACGAAATTTGTGCATGGTGGGGGGCGGCGCTATTCCTCAGCCCGGCCTGCACCCTCTCCAATCTGGGACCCCTCGGGGGATGTCTGACTGTTGGTTTAGGCCTCCAACTGTCCCCCCCACTAGCCTGCTTGCCCTCAACTGCCCCCCACCAGCCTGCTCACCCGCAGTTGCCCCCCTGCCTACCTGCTTGCCCCCAACTGTACCCCCCTGCCAGCCTGCTTGCCCCCATCTGCCCCCCATGTCGGCCTGCTTACCCCAACTGCCCCCGCCCCCCACCGGCCTGCTCACTCCCAACTGCCTCTGCCTTGGCCCCGCCATCATGGCTTTGTCCAGGAGGTCTAACGGTCTAATTAGCATATTACCCTTTTATTAGTATAGATTGCTGGTAGCAGTGTAAACTGGTACATTGGTGCTTTTTGAAGATAATTTAGTAATACATTTCAAGTGCCACACAATTTTTTTCCTATCTTTTAACTAGAGATAGAATCCTAAAAGAAGTATGGCTAGGGCATTAAGCTCCCCAGATGGGAAAGTCTATATATGTAGATGTTCATTGTGGCATCTCTCATAATATTAAAATACTGGAAATAAGTGAGAAAGCCATCATCAATACAAGGATAGTTAAGGAAATTCTGCTGTTTTAGCATATTGAACCATTGTGAGTTAGGATGGTCATTTTAAAAGTAGGCAGCAACTTAGAATAATGCTTATATAATGTTATATGAAAATAATTTTAAAAAATAGAATTTAGAATTATACCTATAAAGGGAATAACTAAAAGTATTAATGGACTATTTGCAGAAGTAATATGAATGAGTGGATAAAATATAATTATTGAGTATAGTGGCACTTAGATTAATTTTAAAAATTTGTTTTTGCAATAAAATTATTTCCAGACATATTTTTTAAGTATTGTACATTTTCTACTTCTACTATCTATCATCGCTGCCGAACCCCCTTTGGGAAGCCAAATTAAGAACTAGGTAAAGAAGCCAGTTGCCTCTGAAGATCAGCTAGGAATATTTAGATTCCACAGAAGAGGAAGAGATAACTTCTGAATAGTCCTTTTTGATTTTTTTCCTATTTCATCATGTTCACCACACTATCTGCTCCCATGTGTCATTGTCTTTCCAAAGCAGTGTGCCATAATGGACTCAGACAGGATTTAGGTGGGAAGGCTGAGTTCCCATTCTGACTCTATCACTTGTCAGCTATGTGCCTTTCAGCAAATAATTTAACTTACCCAACTTTTCTTATTTGTAAAATAAGTATTGGGAGAATTAAGATGAAACACACACATACACACACACACACACACACGTGTGTGTGTGTGTGTATACATATATTAAGATTTGCATAATATAAAGCCCCATGCAAATATTGTTACTGTTTTCAATAAACTTGTAAGTTGAAATAGAAAAAAGAGGATATATTTAGCAGACTGGATTTAATGGATGCTTGGAATGTTCCTAAAAGTTTGTGTGTCTTTTTCTTTCTGTTATAGAGATCTTTTATTTAGCCAGATGTATGACAAATTAAGTGAGAATTCAGTGGCCAAAGGAGTATTTTTGGAGTGCCTTGAGCCATATATTTTAAGTGATAAATTGGTGGGGATCACACCCCAGGTAATGAAAGACTTGATTGTTCATTTCCAAGATAAAAAGTTAATGGAAAATGTGGAAGCTCTCATTGTACATATGGATATCACCAGCTTAGATATTCAGCAGGTGAGTTTATAGACAGTCTACTAACTTATAGAATAAACATCATTCCTTTATTGATTATACAGGGTGGGGCAAATGTAGGTTTACAGTTATTAGTGAAACAGTTTATTCCTGTACTATTATTTATTACTAGAGGCCCAGTGCATGATTGAATCATGCACGTGTAGGGTCCCCTACACGCTTTCGCTTTTTGCGGTGGAGCTGGGTGCCTGTCTGCTCCGGCACCAGGCCTTTCAGAAGCCTCCGGCTCGCGGAGGCTTCTGAAAGCCCTGGTGCCGGAGCAGACAGACACCCAGCTCCCACGCTTTTGATGGTCCGCAGCCGCTGAGGGGGGTTACCCTGCTGTTGAGAGGTGCAGGGGGCGGGACTCCCGCCCCTCCCGCCCCTGCGCCTCTCAACGGCCACTGAGGGGGGCTGCCGCGGACACCTGGCTACCCTGCTGTTGAGAGGCGCAGCTGGGTGTCCGCAGCAGGCCCCCTCAGCGGCCGTGGATCTCTCAACAGCAGGGTAGCCCCCCCTCAGTGGCAGCAGATCCGTGCCTCTCAATGGCTGGATAGGCCACCCCGAGTCCCGCCCCCCAGCCTCCCGCCGCCCAATCGTGGGCGTAGCGGAGTGATAGTAATTTACATGTTACTCTATTATTAGATAGGATTGTATTATTTTCCACACAAATAACTATAAACCTACTTTTGCCCAACCCTGTGTTTACCTGACTGATTGGACCTCACTCTGCCATCTGTCAACCCTGGTTACTTACTGAGCACTCTTGGTATGATGTCTTATAAACTTCTGTTAGTCAACATGTTTCTTAGGACTGTTCTTTATTGACTGGCCCTTGTTTATCTGTTTGTTCACGACTACAGTTTTCACCCCGCAAGTCTATTTCAACTGAGTACTTTCACATGAATAATAAAATATTTTTACTTTAAGAGTATGCTGCTATTTTTTAAAAATAAAAGATAGTTTCTAAGTCCAGAGTTGATAATTATGCATTGAGTTTTGAAATAGTATAAGAAGTGAAGTACAGGACATCTCAGAATGATCAGCTATCCCATTGTTTGATAATATGCTTCCAGTATAGCTGAGGTTTCTATAACAAGTTTTCAGCCCTTAATTGAGGAGCAGCATGTATTCTGGCCTAAGATGTTTCACAATTTACCTCTTTATTTCCACATCAGTCCTAATAATGAACATGCTGCTCCTGCAAAGGCACAAAGTTGCAAAGGTGCTTAGCTACTAAGCCCTGTTAAACTAACATATGGGTAACTTACAAAGGTCTTAGATGGACCAAAAGTTTTCTTTTAATGTGCAAAATTACATACAAATGAAGGGTTTAGAAAAATGGTTATTGTTTCCTTCTTGGATACTCTTCATGAATGGCTGTGAGTAAAGAGTAAAGTAAAACCAGATCCTCCGTTATATATGCCTTTGTATTATATGGGTAATTTGGCATAGTATTCACAGTCTGATAATTGGTCTGGTGGTTTGAGAGCATGTTATCAACCTAGCTTTATTTACCTATCACAATATAGGAGTAATTTCTTTTTCTAACATTTAAGCTTTTCCCCAATACTATGTAAATAAATTCTAATCTTTTTCATGTTAAAACAATTTAAAAATTTCTCTTTCAGTTTCCTTTTTCTCCATATCAGTCCTGCTTCCTTTCTTCCCTGAGGTCACCCCATCTCATTCTTCCCAGTCACTGATTTCTTGAAAGCATTGTCTAAATTGCTATTTCCATTTTTTTTACATTCTAATAACTCTTCAACTTTGTTTCCACCACAGTTAGCAATGACTTCCATGTCCACTATAGCAACTGATATTTTTCAGATTTTATTTACTCTTTCAAATGAACAGCATTTTCATTAATTCAAGGAGCATTTATTGAGTGTGAGGTTCTAAGGATGTTTTATGGACCCTAGTGGACAAGGCTTGCCCTCTGTTAAGGCTTACATTTTAGCAAAAAGCTAGACAATTAGCAGATAAGTAAATCAGAAATATCCAAAATCACGTGTTCTGTTAAAAGTCAAACAGGCAATCTGGTAGGGAGAGAATAGTCTACTTTAGATTGGCTAATTATAGAAAGACTTTCTGAGGAAGCAACCTTGAGTGGTTCCAAAGGACAAGAAGGAATCAGTAATGTAAAGATCTTGGAGAAGAAGATTGCAATAGGTAAAAGCAACAGCTAATGAAAAAAAATATTTTTATGTGTGCCTTAGGGGTTAAAGTAACAGATAAAAGGCAAAGAGTTGGAGTCTCTTTGAAAAAGTTTTAAGCAAGATTACTCTGGTTTGCTTTAGGAGTAAAAGAAGAAGGGGTGAGGGCTAAGGACAGAAGAAGCAAGGAGACTAGTTAGGAGCTGGTCCAGGAGGTGGTCCTGGCCAAAGATGGTAGCAGTGAGATGGAGAGAGAGAGCCTGGTTTTGGATATGTTTTGGAGGTGAATTGGGTGGCCGTGGTTGGGGGGAGGGAGAAATTTAAGGATGATGTCTAGTTTTTTGGCTTGAGAAACAGTAGTGATTTGTTTAAGAAGTTTGAAAGATTGGTGTAGGTTTAGGCTTGGGAGGCCAAAATCAGAAATTCTGTTTTGCCATTTTATTTTGAGATAGCTACTAGATATTCAGGTGAAAATAGCAAGTAAGTGATGAGATATATGGTTCAGAGGTTAGATTAGGACTGAAGCTGTAAATGTGCTAGTCATCAGTAAAGATCATGGTACTGGCTGAGAGGAGGGTAGTCAGAGAAGAGAACCTGCCTTTGTCTAGAAAGGCTCTCCCATGACAACTCACTTTGATTTTTCCTCTTACCTCTCTGCTACCCCTTATCATTCATTCTCTTTTGCCGACCTCTACTCTTCTACTCCAGCCCTTTCCTCATCACTCAACAGAATATAGAGTATTCTATACTTCAGTCATCTCTATTCCTCTTCCTAAATATTTTCTCAAGTTGATTTCTCTCCATTCTTAAACATTTCAAATTCCTTACTACTTCTGCCTGCAGAGTTCCTAGTTTCCACCTGTGCTTTTGGCTCACATACATGCATCCTTTTTGTCCTAGCTTAAAGGTTGCTCTTTTAGGGATGACTTTCTGAATACTCCAGACCAAACCAGGTTCCTTTATTATACTTATCACAGTTGTGTAATTGTGACATGAATTATTTGTCTAATTGAGTATCTTTCCTAAGTCATAGCTCACATACCATTTGGTGCCCCTCCCTTCTTTTAGTTAGTGTCTAAGATGATTGGAAGTTTTGTAAGAGTGGGGACTAGGTCCATCACTTTATCCCCAGTGCCTGGAAGAGGACCTGCTTGTAGTTGTTCAGCAAATATTTTTAGACCTATTGACCAAAGCTAAAATGAATATGGAAAAGGTGAGAATAGAGACAAAATAAAATTAGGTATTGGAAGATGTTTAAAAGTAGTTCTTACACTATTAATAGTAGTATTGAACCTACAATAGCTCTTATCAGGGCCTTTTGTTTGAGTACTTCAGTTTCAATTTTTTTGCAGAGAAGGAATAAGAAAAATTAGGGAGGAGAATTCAAGATCTTCTCCATTCTTAGAGGTTTAAGGGTAATAATTGGTTAGACTTATTCAATTGTATCGACCAAGCAACTTTTCCTTTTTACAGGTAGTTCTCATGTGTTGGGAAAATCATCTATATGATGCTATGATCTATGTTTACAACAGAGGCATGAATGAGTTTATTAGTCCAATGGAGGTAAGACACTTCCTATCTTGAACAAATACTTAATATTGTCTTTTAGTGTGTTTTTCCCCCTATTCTATATTTTCTTTGAATAGTTTCTGTTCTCATAGGATAATTTTTAAAATTTCTTTTAGATTTATTAGGCTTGTACCCATTTGGTAATTTGTTAAATACCCATTAATTTCACATTTCTTCCATTGCTTTTTTATATCTGCATAAGTAAGTATTTAAATATCAGGGAATAATCCTATATAATAAAAGGCCAATATACAAATTGACCAAATGGCGGAACAACCAGTTGCTATGAAATGCAGTGACCACCAGGGGGCAGACGTTCAACGCAGGAGCTGCTCCCTGGTGGTCAGTGCGCTCCCACAGCGCTAAGGATGTCCAACTGATGGCTTAGGCTCGCTCCACATAGGCCCGCCTAAGCCATCAGTTGGACATCCCCCAAGGGCTCCCAGACTGCGAGAGAGTGCAGGCCAGGCAGAGGCATCCCCCTTCCCCCGAGTGCAAGAATTTCATGCACCAGACCTCTAGTATCCTATATAATAAAAGCCTAATATACTAAGTGTCCAGTCGTCTGGTCAACCAATCAAAGCATAATATGCTAATGATATGCTAAGGCCACTCAACCACTTGCTATGACGTGCACTGACCACTGGGGGGCAGACGCTCTGACTGGTAAGTTAGCTTGCTACTGGGGTCTGGCCATTAGGGACTGAGTGAGATGGGCTGGACATACCCTGGAGCCCTCCCGCAGTCCCTCCCCAGCTGGCCAACCTCCATGTCCCTCCCTGGCTCCAATTGTGCACCGGTGGGGTCCCTCATCCTGGCCTGTACCCTCTCGCAATCTGGGACCCCTCGGGGGATGTTGGAGAGCTGGTTTTGGCCCAATCCTGCAGGTCAGGCCGAGGGACTCCACTGGTGCATGAATTTGTACACCAGGCCTCTAGTAGAAAATAAAAAGTAATGCATGCCTGTTAGACTTTAAGTTTTTTTCTGAAGAATATTTTTATATTATAATAGCTTTTCCAAAAGGTATAAGAAATTTATTATCGTTATTGTATATAATAAATGTACTATTGAGTAATATTATTTGTAGATATAGTCTGCTGGGGAAGTTCCTGAAAAATGTTGGGAGGTAATTATTTGTTAATTGCTGGTTTGTTGCTTTTCCAAGTTCAGAATTTTGTAGCATTCATTATCCTATATAATAAAGAGGTAATATGCAAATTGACCCTCACGCCCTCACAAGATGGCTGCCTATGACCAGGCCGGCAGAGAGGTTAGTGAGGGATGACCAAACGACTGACCAAGCAGGCTACGTTGGGCGACCAGGTCGGCAGGGGGGTTAGTGAGGGATGACCAAACAACTGACCAAGCAGGCTGTGTGGGGTGACCAGACAAGCAGGGGGTTAGTGAGGGACAACCGAACGACTGAACAGCAGACTGCGTGGGGTGACCAGACAGGCAGGGGGTTAGTGAGGGACAACCAAACGACTGAACAGCAGACTGCATGGGTGACCAGGCCAGCAGTGGGGGGCAGTTAGGGGCGACCAGGCAGGCAGGCAGGTGAGCAATTAGGAGCCAGCGGTCCAGGATTGTGAGAGGGATGTCCAACTGCCAATTTGGGCCCAATCCCTGGCAGTCGGACATCCTCCAAGGGGTCCTGGATTGGAGAGTGTGCAGGCTGGGCTGATGGGACCCCCCCTCCACTCTCCCCCCCCCCCCCGTGCATGAATTTTGTGCACCGGGCCTCTAGTGTAAGTATAATTTCTTATTCTCCTTACCAATAGAAAAGTGCATCTAAAGAGCATTAAAACACACACACACACACACACACACACACACACACACACACACACACACATACCCATGTCCTCCTTGTTATTTGCCTTATATTTGAAGACAGAATTGAGGATAATGCAATGTGTCCTGCCGGCCCATTGCTTCATTACAGTGACTAATCGCCTGGCTCAGGAGAGCCAGGCATCTGCTGAAGGCATCCAGTCAACTTATTTTCATACTTAATTGCCATGCAAAACTATCTTCAGTATTATTAAGTCAGCAGTAATTCCATGATAGTTCAGTCTTCTTTAAATGCATTTAGCTTGCTGGGTATCCCTCTAATTCATAACTCCTTCCTTCCATTTTGGATGAACCTCTTTTCTTGGTCAGTTTTCAGAATGAGAGCCACAGCTCTCTTACTCTGCTTTTGACCCTGATTGTGTGTCAAGTAAGTATTTTTTATTCTTAATACCTATCAGCTGCTTCCTCACCCAGAGAAAGAGCCGTCAGCTACCTACTCAGTGAGGTCCAGAGCCTCCTGCCTGCAGAAATGTTCTCTGTCCCACTACTAAACCACAATTAGGAAGAATTAATGCAATTCCTACTTTCAAAATAATTCCTTAAAGTAGATTCTAATTTGATGCATTCTATGTTGAAAAATTTGAGTGGTGGTTTTTTGTTATTGTTGCTTTTGAAATTTTTGTTTTCTGTGGGTTTTTTATTCTTCAAAATCTGGTTTGCATTTATACCTGTATATCTCAGATGGAACACTGAGGTTGCCTTTTTTTTGTGTTAAGAGTAGTTTGCAAGTTTAATGACTGTCGCCAGGAGCTTGGTACTTGTTATTAAAGAGTCATTTGGAGATTTTAGCAGTGGGAGGTTAGATGCATTTTATTATTTCTTTTATAACTCTCTGCCAATAAGGAAATCTCTTTTCAGTCTTTAAAGTTTAGTTATTGTAGTACTTACAAAGGTCTAAATGGAGGTGTCCTGTCTTTTGAAATTTTGTAGAATGAAGGACAGTCATCGAATTTGAGATGGCTACTATAGTCTCAAATGTTTTTTTAGTTCTAGTTGTGGCTGCTTCTGGAGTGTCTTGTTTTGAGAGGAAAACTTCCTCTTTCAACTTAGGTCCCATTGATGGGGGGAGACTGTGAATTACTGATAATAGACAGATTAATAGGAGAAAAGACAAGATTTATTCACTTGTGTACTGGAATCTTAACAGTGATGAGTAACTCACTGAATAGCTAGTAGTAAAAGTTTATATACCAGTTCAATAAAATGTTCTGTGAGGAGAGATTTAGGGATTTATGGAGAAGGATGGATGTTTTTATTGGGCTTTTTGGTGTTAATATAGAACTGCATTTGCACTTTCCAGTGCTAAGGGTCATTCTTCTCCCAAATAGAAAACTCCCTTCTGGGAAGGCCAGTTAGTTTTGCCATTAATCTTGTATTTTCAGAGGCTTTGTTTAAATTTACGTAATGTTTCTGTCTGTGGCTGCTGATAGTTCAGATGATTTCAGTTTAAAGTAATCTTCATTATCATTTTGGTGGGTTATTAATCCCTTCACTTGCTTACTGTTTTTTAAGAAAGCTAAGGATATCTTATATAAGAAACTAGAGGCCCGGTGCATGAAATTTGTGCATGGGGGGGGGTGGTGTCCCTCAGCCCGGCCTGCACCCTCACCAATCCGGGACCTCTCAGGGGATGTCTGACTGACAGAATCGGGCCTACATCGGCAGTCAGACATCCCTCTCGCAATCCAGGACCGCTGGCTCCTAACCACTCACATGCCTGCCTGCCTGATCACCCCTAACCACTCTGCCTGCCTGCCTGATTCCCCCTAATCCCTCTGCCTGCCTGCCTGATCATCCCTAACCACTCTGCCTGCCTGCCTGATTGCCCCTAACTGCTCCCCTGCCTGCCTAATTGCCCCTAACTGCTCTCCTGCCAGCCTGATCACCCCTAACTGCTCTCCCCTGCCTGCCTGATTGCCCCTAACCACCTCTGCCTCGGCCCCCACCACCATGGCTTTGTCCAGAAGGATGTCCGGTCTATCCGGTCTAATTAGCATATTACTCTTTTATTAGTATAGATTATAATCTCAACAAAGACCTTCATCAAACTGGTATTTATTAAATGGTTTCTTTTAGTGAAGAATATGACAATGACTGTTTCTCAGTGATCCTTCTAAAACAGTTCATGTCCACATTAAAAGTTTTTATAGTTAATTTCAACAGTATATGACTGTCTCATTCAGTCAGAGAAAGATGATTAATAGTATAAGATTTGTGATTACCTTTTAAACAATACTCTTCTTGAAAAATGATGGTGATTGTTTTCCTATTTCATTTTTATGCAGAAACTTTTCAAAGTCATTGCTCCTCCTCTGAATGCAGGAAAGACACTAACAGGTATTTTCTAAGCCTTAAATTTTTAAATTTTTTGTATTTTAAGATATTATTTAAATAACATAAAATTCACCAATTTTATGTGTAAAGTGTAAATATTGGTAATTGTATGTAATCATGTAACTGCCACCATAATGAAATTGTAGCGAGAACTACGTATACAGTTTCTTCACACTAAAAAGTTTCCTCCTGCCCTTTTGCAGTCTATCCTTTGCCAGCAGTCTGACCTAGACAATCACTGATTTACTTTCTGTCACTTGTTTCATGTAAATAGATCCTACAGTATGTAATCTTTGATGTTGTATTTCTTTCAGTTAGCATAATGTTTGGAGATTCATCCATGTTATTGCATGTATGAATATTTCATTCCCTTTTACTGCTGAATGGTATTTCATGAATTGGATATACCATCATTTGTTTATTTATTCACCAGTTGATGGTCATTTAAGTTGCTTCCAGTTTGGAGCTATTATAAGTAATGCTACAACATTTGTGATGAATTTTGCTTTTAATTAAACTTTTTATTGTAAGGAAATTAGAGATTCACATGCAGTTGTAAGAAATGAGACAAGAGATCCTGTGTACTCATTACCATTTCCCCAATGATAACATTTTGTAAAACTAAAGCACTATATTACAACCAGTTATTCACATAAAGTCAAGATATAGAACAGTTTCATCACTATGTGGTATCCGGTATGTTGCCCTATCCCCCATTGCTGATCCATACCTATAAATAAATTTTTATGTGGGCATATGTGTTCATTTTCTTGGGGCAACTGCAGTTTTGGAATGTTCATTGCTAGTGTATAGAAATGAAATTGATTTTTGTATATTGATCTTATCTCCTGCACTCTTGCTGAATTCATTTATTCTAATTTTTAATGGAGTTTTTAGAATTTTCTAAATATATAAGATCATGTCAGCCATAGAGGTAGTTTTACTTCTTCCTTTCTCATATGCACTTCTTTTATTTATTTTTTCTTCCCTAATTGGCTTCGCTAGAATTTCCAGTACAGTGTTGGACAGAAATAGCAAGAATGAATATCCTTATCTTTTTCCTGACCTAAGGGGGAAAGAATTTAGTCTTTCACCATTAAATGTGATGTTAACTGTGGGTGTTTTGGAGATGGTCTTATCAGCTTGAGGATGTTTCCTTCTATTCCTAGTTTGTTGAGTATCTTTAACATGAAAGAGTTGAATTTGATCAAAGGTTTTTCCCTGCATCTATTAAGGTAATCTTGTGGGTTTTGTCCTTTGTTGATATGGTCTATAAGATTCATTGATTTTTATATGTTAAACAAATCTTACATTCTTGGGATAATCCCACTTGGTCATGATGTATACTTTTTTTTACACGTTGCTGGATTGAGTTTGCTAGTGAGTTTGATATCTTTTGAGTATTTTTATGTCTATATTCATAAAGGATATTGTTCTGTAGTTTATTTTTTGCTAGTCTTGATATAAAGTATATTTGATATTTTGTTATATTTGCCTCATAGAATGAGTTGGGAAGTGCCCTCCTGTTTTTTGGTGTGTGTTTTTAAGAGTTTCTGAAGGATTGCCGCTCTTTCAGTGTTTGGTAGAGTTCATTAATAAAGCCATGTGGGCCAGGGATATTCTTTTTGGGAAGTATTAAAATTACTAATTTAGTCTCTGCTTGTTAACTCTATGTAGATTATCTGTTGCTTCAGTTTGGTAGTTTGTGTACTTGGAATTTGTTCATATTATTATCTGTTATTAAATTTATTGGTGTATATTGTCTAGGGTATTTATTCTCTTATCATGTATTTTTGGAAGGTCAGCAGTGATATCTCTTATTAATGATTTTTGTAATTTGAGTCTTCTCTCCTTTTCTTGGTCTGTCTAGCTAAGATTTGTCAATTTTGTTAGTCTTTTAAAAAACCAATTATGATTTTATTGATGTTTTTTATTTTTCTTTCCTCTCTCACTTATTTCAGTCTTTATTTACTTTATATTGTTTTGGTTTTAATTTGCAAAATGGTACTACTATTGTGAAAAACACTTTGGTGATTTCTTACAAAAGTAAACATATTCTTAACATATGATCCAGCAATTGCTCTCTTTGGTATTTATCCAAAGGAGTAGAAAACTTATGTCTGCACAAAAACTGCACACAGATGTTTATAGTAGCTTTCTTCATAATTACCAAAATTTGCAAGCAATCAAGGTGTTCTTTAGTAGATGAATGGATGAATAAACTGTGGTATATCCAGACAATGGAATATTATTCACTACTAAAAAAAAAAAAGAGCTATCAAGCCATGAAAAAACATGGAGGAAACATATGCATATTACTAAGTGAAAGAAGCCAATCTGAAAAGGCTACCTACTGTATGATTCCAGTTATGTGACATTGTGGAAAGGCAAAACTGGAGAGAGTAAAAGGTTCAGTGTTTGCTAGAGGTGAGTGGGGAGGGAGGGAGACATGAGTAGGCAGAGCTTGGGATTTTTAGGGCAGTGAAGCTATTCTGTCTGATACTATGTTGGTGGATACATGTCATTATGTATTTGTCAAAGCCTATAGAATGTGCACCACAAGAATAAACCCTTCTGTAAACTATGGACTTGAGATGATAATGATGCATCAATGTAGGTTCATTGATTATAAGAAACATAGCACTCTGGTGCGGGATGTTGATAGTGGGGGTGATTGTGTGGTGTGGGAATATGGATGTGGGTATATGGGAATCTCTATACCTTCCTCTCAATTTTGCTGTAAACCCAATTAAAATTTCTCTAAAAATGAAGTTAATTAATTTAAGGTAAATTAAATTTGAATTGAAGCAGGATACAATAATTCATTTAATTTTGAGCAATTCAAGTTTATTTGTACTTAACATAGATTTAGAGTATTTATAAAGGATTACTGAGTAAATAAGAGATATACACTTGCACTCTGTCCAATATTCATATATCAAAAACAGAAACTTCAGCTCGTCATTTATTACCAACCACAAATTCCTAAAATCTGCACACCACAAGAGTTACTGATCACTTCACTCACTGTTGGTGCTCCTATTCTATTCTGTTGCCCATGACTCCTTGGCGTAAAACTTGGTCTAATTATATTTCCACTGTCTTTTAACCAAGAAATCCTATCTAATAAAGAGGTAATGTGCAAATTGACCGTCACTCCAACACACAAGATGGCCACCCCCATGTGGGCAAAGATGGCCACCCCCATGTGGACACAAGATGGCCACCACAAGATGGCCTGCAGGGGAGAGCAGTTGGGGGGACCAGGCCTGCAGGGGAGGACAGTTAGGGGTGACCAGGCTGGCAGGGGAGGGCAGTTAGGGGTGACCAGGCCAGCAGGGGAGGACAGTTGGGGGCAACCAGGCCTGCAGGAGAGGGCAGTTAGGGGCGACCGGGCCGGCAGGGGAGCAGTCAGGCGTCGATCAGGCTGGCAGGAGAGTGGTTAGGGGGTGATCAGGCTGGCAGGCAGGTGAGCGGTTGGGAGCCAGCAGTCCCGGATTGTGAGAGGGATTCCAGATTGGAGAGGGTGCAGGCTGGGCTGAGGGACACCCCCCCCCACCCCCCGTGCACAAATTTCATGCACTGGGCCTCTAGTAGGTTTATATTACCAGATGACAGAATACAAAGGGTCCTAAAGATCATTTAGTCAGTATCTCAAACATTTGTGAGCAGTGGCCTTCTCAGCCCTAGAGCACCATACGTGGTAAGAGTCCCATTACAAATGAGAAGATGTTAAGATGTCTTAATATTAATTGGTCATGACCTATAATTCAACTCATTGCCTGCTCTACACCTTCCCCTGGTCCAAAGCTATTGGTTAAGCCAATAATACATAGATCTCTACCCTCAGATCCATATCTTCTATATGCACCCTTGAATGACTCTTTGATTTTGTGTCTGTGAAAAGATTCTAATGGGAATTCTAAAAATAATAAAGTGGTCTTATCTCAGTTTTCTGTTACTTGGAGATATGCTTACTTTACCTTAAATGTCAGGTTTTATTTTTTTGTTTCCACATAACGATTATATTGCTGAAAAGGTTTTGAGAGAGAATTGCTGATTATAATTTTTCTATTTTAGATGAACAGGTTGTTATGGGCAACAAGCTTCTTGTATATATTAGGTAAGAGATTTTTTATTTGTTTATCTGTTATGATCCTGTAATTTCCCCCTATATTCTTAAAGGTACTGTCATCTCTTATCTATGTAGTGCTTTTCATTTTTCATTGCTCTTTCATGTATAGCACTGCTTCTCAACCATGATTGAGTTTGTCCCCTCATGCACTCCGCCCCCACCGCAAGTCATTTGGCAATGTCTGGAGACATTTTTGTTTGTTACAACTGGGACTGGGAGAGAGATGCTACTGGCATCTAGTGGGTAGAAGCCAGGGAAGCTCCTAAATATCCTACAATGTATAGGGTAGTCCCCACAACAAAAAATTATCTCTCTCAAAATATCAATAGGGTTGAGGTTGAGAAACCATGATGTAGAGTACTTTACTTTTACTACCTACACCTTTCTGGGATATGTACTAGTATTGTCTATATTATATGTCAGGGCAAGAGATTTAAATCATGAAAAAGTTAGTGACAGAGGTAAAACTGCTGCTGAAACAGAGTTCTTTGCAATAGACTAAGTAGGCTCAGAACTGTGTCCTGATGGAATTTTTAGGTGGATAACTTGCAGGCGGGCAGGGAGGTGGCAGAACCTGCCAGAGCATCACTGTAGCTCCTATCCAGTGTCAGAGTTAAATTTGAGACCTTTTTCATACTTTAAACTTCTTAGTATATGCTGGTATTCAGCTGTCTCTAATCTAACACTCAAAGTTGGTGACTAGTTTAAAGAGGTTTAAAATTCACACACCTCCCTCAAACCCCCACACATACAAAAAAAAAAAAAAAAAAAATCCAGAAAAAAATGAGGGCATATTCGAAGACATTTTGTATTTCAGCCTACAAGCCAAGTCATTAGCCATAGGGAAGGTCTGATTTGGAGGTAAAACTGTACACTTAATTTCTCTTGAGATTCTAACTCTCCCTGAAGGCTTGTCTAATTGTAGACATTTTCCAGACATGTCTTCCTAACTCATTCCCCATCTTTAATCACCATTCTTAGAGCCACTGGTTTAAACGCCTCTGAGAAAATCAGGCTTCTAACAGGGAGATCATAGTTTAATGGCACCATTAGGTTTTTTTTGTAGATGCTCAGTATGTGACTTTTAGACAGTCTCTTTTCTTTCTCACCTCTTTAGTGAAGCTTGGGTTTTCTTAGGAAAATAAGAAATATGATTTAGTCACAGATGTGTTACTTCACCACCATCCCTGTCACCCACATTTTCTGAACTGGCTGTCATCTTGATCTAGATTTGAACTAGACCTGGGTTTGAACTGGACCTAACTTACAAAAGCTGAGCCTACTTAAAATCAAACTAGTATCTTGGGTTTGAAAAACAATGTTACCTGAAGTTAGCCCATTACAAATCACCACATCTGTTCTCGTTCTTTTCTTCTAGCTGTTGTCTAGCAGGTCGTGCCTATCCCCTTGGTGATATCCCTGAAGATCTTGTTCCTTTGGTTAAAAATCAGGTTGGTGCTATTTTCACAGCATTTTTACCATCTATGCCTCTTGCTAAGGTGCTAAAGACAATTGTATTGAGTGTTGCAGGAGCAATCTATTAGCTGTAATAGGAGATAGACTACTCACCATTACTGAAACCAGTAATTATAGCTATAGAAGTTATAACATAGTGGTACTTTAGAGTAAATTCAACCTGCCTTCATTTTATCCCAGTGGGAATCAATGCTTCAGCAAGATACTTTGCAAAGTGAGAAAATAATCAACTTTTTCCCCCCAACTTGGCAGGTTTTTGAATTTCTAATTCGCCTGCATTCAGCAGAAGCTTCCCCAGAAGAAGAAATCTATCCCTATGTTCGGACTTTGCTACATTTTGACACAAGAGAATTTCTAAATGTTTTGGCACTGGTAAGATATTATGATTTTAAGGTGTTTTAAAAGCCAACATTTTTAAAATAGAAAGAAAGACAGATAATAATCCTTATGCAGGTACTATTTTTATGCCCTGGCAGTAAGTCAAGGTTTCAGATGTTAAATTTTGTTATGTCATCCAATATTTTTAATTCTTTATCTCCCTTCCTTTCTTCTTCTTCTTCTTTCCTTCCTTTCCTCCTCCTCTCCCGCCTTCTCTCTCTCCCATTTTTAACACATTCTTATCAAAAAGTTGAAAAAAGCAGGGTCAAATGTGGTACATTTTTTATTTCATAAGTTATATTGGTTGCATACTAAACATGGAAGAAGGCTCTAAAGGACATGTGATGGTGATAATAGTTGAAATAGAACACGTATATTTCCTGGGGAAAAAAAATCCTTATACATGTTTAATTAAACATGAATTTGAGTGAGCCAGGTTTCTGTGAAAATGCCCCCAGTGGAATCTATATATATAAAAGCCTAAGCGACCACCCGGTTGGCTGACCGGCCGACGGGCAGCTATGATGCACAATGACCACCAAGGGGGCAGATGCTCCAACCAATAGCTATGATGCACACTGACCACCAGGAGGCAGACGCTCAACGCAGGAGCTGCTGAGCTGCGGTGACTTGGCAGCTGAGGTTCTTGGGTGACGCATCGGGAACCAGAGAGGAGGGAGCCCAATTCCAGGGTGCGTCACCCAAGAACCACCCTCTCGCAATCCAGGACCCCTCAGGGGATGTCAGAAAGCTGGTTTCAGCCTGATCCCCACAGGCCAGGCTGAAGGACCCCAGTAATTATATAAAATATATATCTTCCCCCAAAATAGTATTATAAGTTGTTTTTTAAAAGCCTTTGATAACACAGACAGTGCTTATATTATAATGTTTAGTGAAGCATCAGGCTTGCAAATGTATAAAACCTAAATATTGCATGTGTACAATATTTGAAGAAAGATAGGGAGGAAGACACAAATATTGTATATGTACAATATTTGTAAATATAATACATCTAAATATTTTTTAATTTAAATTCTTTATTGTTTAAAGTATTACATAAGTCTCCTTTTTCCCCCATTTGACCTTTCCCTGGCTTCCCCCATCCCCCAGCATGTGCCCTCACCCCCCCGCCCCCAATCATGTTGTGTCCATTGGTTATGCTCATATGCAAGCATACAAGTCCTTTGGTTGATCTCTTACCCCCTTACCCCTGACCTTCCCTCATAGGTTGGACAGTCTGCTTGATGCTTCTATGTCTCTGGTTCTATTTTTGTTCATCAGTTTATGTTGTTCATTATATTCCACAAATGAGTGAGATCATGTGATATTTATCTTTCTCTGACTGGCTTATTTAGCTTAGCATAATGCTCTCCAGTTCCATCCATGCTGTTGCAAATGGTAAGAATTCCTTTTTTACAGCAGTGTCGTAGTATTACATTGTAACACATCTAAATCTCAATAGTAATTACCTCTGTGAGATGGGGCAAATTTCTCTAATGAATATAAATAATTTTTATAAGTTGAATAATATAATAAACTTAAATACAAAAAATAAGTGCCCATGAGAAGATCAACATTCCAATTATATCATACTTTGAATTAGTTTAATTTGAAAATCTGACTTCAGAAGTAGTAACTTTAATTGCACAGAAAGAAGGGAAAAGAAACTTAGAACTGGAAGGCAGACCTATTGGTTTAGGAGACCTTAGACATCCAGAAAACATAGGGGAACTTGGTGTTTGGCATGTAGGAAAAAAAACAAAACAAACAGAAGTGTAGGGTAGGGGCTTTGGAAAGAGCGGTAGAGAACAGCAAAGAATTTTACCCAATTTTATTTTTTAAGGATTGTGGTAGCACTGAAGGTCATTTGGAATTATGCTGATGTCTGAATTATGATATTCAGACTGATAGTAAGGCTGTGATACATTCCCATTTGCTTGACAAATATTTGAGTGCCTAGTGTATCACATATACTATACTAACTAGGGGTACACCCTTGACTGACAGGATATAAACGATGCCCTTGTGGAGGAAGGGGATCCAGACTTGTATATAAGTAACTATAGCACAGTGTAATACATGCCACTGGAGAAGATGCTGCGGAAACACTTAGGAGGGAAATCTAATGGAGGTTTAGGGAGTTTCTTGAATAAAATAATGTTCATGTTGAGTCTCAAAGGATGACTAGAAGCTAGTCTGATTGAGGTTAGGGGAAATATTCTAGGCAGAAGGATAGAATATATGAAAAGGCCTGGAAACAAGAGAACAATATGTTTCAAAGAAGTGAAAAAAAAAAATCAGTATGGCTGCATCTTTAAGTGTAAGGAAGCCTTCAGAGAGAACCAAATTCAGAGAGGTGGATAGAGTCAGTATTGTAATCCATGGTAAGAAGTTTGGACTTTGTACAGAGCAGTAGATAGCCACTAAAGCCTTTTAGGTAGAGGAATATCATGATTTGTAGTTTAGAGAAATTCCCTTTGTCCATTGTATGAAAAATGGGCTGAGATAAGATAAGATTGGAGGCAAGAAGATCTGTTAGAAAATTTTTATAATAATCTAGATAGAAGATAATGGTGACTTGAATTCAGGCAGTGACAGTGAGGACACGTAAGACATGAAAGAATTTGGAAGATATTTTAGAAGGCAAATTGACCTAAAATTTAGGGCTTATTATACTCTTGGATGTGAAAGGTAAGACAAATGGTGAATCATTAAAGATTCCAAGGTTTCTGACTGGGTGAAGTGAATGTGTAGTGGTTTATTTGTTGATCCAATAGGGAGTCAGAAGGGAAACAGGTTTCTCAGGAGATAGGGTGGGAGGAAATTTAGATTATTAGTTCTCCTTTGAACGTAATGAATTTGAGGTGCCTAAAAGACAAGTGGAGGTTTCCTTCCATGCATACATCCAGTGTTGGCTGCATCCTCAAGCACTAAAGCTGGAGAAATCAATAAGGCTTAGGGTACTAAGTCCTGTTATGTCTACCATAATTAATTAATCATATGACCTTTCTAATTCAGTAAATATAACTTAATACAAAGAACATTTTCAGAGATACACAAAAGAATTTAGGTGACAGATTTTTAAACCACATTTTCCCAGTTTTTTTTATTTAGGATTTTTTTTTTCAAGTAAAGTTTTTAAATTTAGCTTTCTTGAGGTATCTATACTAATAAAAGGATAATATGCTAATTACACCAGGTTGACCAGACATCTTCCAGTCATCCTGTCCTCCTTCCAGACAAAGACATGGTGGCGGGGGCCGAGGCAGAGGCGGTTAGGGGTGATCAGGCCGGCAGGGGAGGCAGGTCCTTGGGTTTGTTTTCAGTTTTAGGCTAATATGAATAAAACTATGAACATTTACATATAGGCCTTTGTGTGGACATATCTTCTTATTTCTTGTAAGTAAATATCAAAGGATAGAATTACTGGGTCATTTGTTAAGTGTGTTATTTTACTTCATAAGAAACCGACAGTTTCTTGAATCAGTTGTACCATTTTACATTCCTACCAGCAGTGTATGAAAGTATCAGTACTCTCATTGACTCACCAACACTTGGTATGGCCTATCTTCAATGTCTTTTGAATAGATGAAGTTTCACATTTTTATCAAGTCTAATATATCAGTTTTGTTTTATAATCATGCTTTTGGAGTCATGTCAAAGAAATATTTGCCTAACTCAAGGTTGCAAAGATTTTCTCTTATGTTTTCTTCTAGAAGTTTTATGATTTTAGGTTTTACGTTTAGCTCTGTGATCCATTTTGAAGAAATTTTTGCATGTGATGCAAGGTTTAGATGCAAATTTTGGGTTTGTTTGTTTGTTTGTTTTTTTGCATATGGATATAGAACGCTTAGGGCACTATTTGATGAAAAGACTATTCTTTCTCTACTGAATTGTCTTTGTACTTTATCAAAGATCTGTCATGTGTGTATGTGTGGGGTCTACTTCTGTACTCTAATCTATGCCATTGGTCTGTTTGTCTCTCTATTCCAATACCACACTGTCTTAATTACTGTAGCTTTATAATGAGTATGGAAATCACATTGTGTTAGCACTCCAATGTTTTTGTTCTTTTTCAAAATTGCTTTGTCTTTTGCTTTTCATTATGAATTTTTAGAATTATCTTGTTAATTTCTTTCAAAAGCCTGCTGGGATTTTGATTAGAATTGTTCAATGTTTAGTCAATTTGAGGAGAATTGACATCGTAGCAATATTGAGTTTCCTGACCCATGAAGAGATATATTGTTCCATTTATTTAGGTCTTTAATTTTTGTAAGCAATATTTTGTAGTTTTCAGAGCAACGAGGACTCAATGTAATGATTTCTCTATTATTATATAATTTAAAATTTTTGATAAATTAAAAATTGCCTTCCTCTGATATTGCTTTGTACACTCCTGTCAAGATAACTGACATCAACCTGATTTTTCTTAACTTTCCCAGGGTCTTAAGTCTGTTTTTAGAGAACCAGAATACCTTTTTTCACATATTTAAAAACTAATAGTTTTACTCTAAGATATCACTTAGACTTGACTGTTCTGGTTCAGTTTTATCATACAGGGTTGGGCAAAAATAGGTTTGCAGTTGTGGATATGCAAAACTGTTTATCTTGTATTATTATTTATTAATTTTATTATTATTATTAACCTACTTTTGCACACCCCTATTTATATATTGTGGGCCCTTTTAATATGTGAATTTGAGTCTTTTTATTTCATGAATGTTTTTCTTGAATTATAGATTAAATACTTTTTCTGCTTGATTGTTTTTCATTTTATCTTCAGAAACTCTAGTTATTTGTATACTAGAGGCCCGGTGCACGAAAATTGTGCACTGGAGGGGGTGTCCCTCACCCCGGCCTGTGCCCTCTCGCAGTCCAGGACCCCTCGGGGAATGTCTGCCCGCTGGCTTAGGCCCGCTTCCCGTGGGGATTGGGCCTAAGCTGGCAGTCGGACATCCCTCTCACAGTCTGGGACCCTTGCTCCTTACCACTCGGCTTACTGCTCCTTAGGGCTGCTGTGGAGGCTGGAGAGGCTCCCACCACCACTGCTGCTGCACTCACCAGCCATGAGCCTGGCTTCTGGCTGAGTGATGCTCCCCCTGTGTGAGCACACTGACCACCAGGGGGCAGCTCCTGTGCTGAGCGTCTGCCCCCTGGTGGTCAGTGCCCATCATAGTGACCAGTCGTTCTGGTTGTTCTGTCTTAATGGTCACTTAGGCTTTTATTATATAGATTGTATATGCTTTCTTTTATATTTATCAGCTTTTCTCTGATTTCTTTTATTTCCTTCTTTGTTTAAATTTCATTTTCTTGTTTCTTTTCTTATCTTCTCTACTTCTCTTACTGTGCTTTTGGTCATATCTCTTCTCTCTTAGGTAGCTTGTAATTGTCTTCATTTCTGAGATGAGTTTGACCTTTATTTCAGTTATTTTTCTGATTTCCATTAGCTTCTATTTCATATCTTCCTACTCTTTGTTCATTTCTTTTTTGAATTCTTAAATTTCCAGTTTGTGATGTTCTTTCAGATTTGCAATTGTATTATTGAACATATTTAATGTTTGTTGGGATATTATAGTTTACTTCTATTTTATGGTTACTTTTTATTTTGTTTTATTCTAGAGTGCCTTCAGTTGCTGCTTTTATTCTCATTTTTTGTTTTGGGTTTTTCTGGACTGGCAATAATAGATGACCTTGTTGGAAGGTGGGGGAAAATTACCGGCTGGTTTTCCTAGTTCACGTGCCTTCTTCATTTGCTACAATTAAGTATAATTTATTAAATAGTGTTTTTTGAGGGTGGTCTATCATCTTCTCAATATTGACATTATTTTGTTTTAGTAGGTACTTTATCTTGAGCCACTTCCTTCTTTACCATAAGCCTCCAAGGAATATCTCCCCCTTTCAAGGTACCTCCCTCTGCCCCAAAAGCAGTGTCTTACTATGACCTCTGATCCACACTTGCCAGTAGTCCCCTTCCTTTGACCTTTCTATTAGCTGTGGTCTGACCCACCAGGTCTCTGACCTGATGTCAGGATTTCCTCACCCAGGATGGGTTCTCTTTGTATTATAGTTGTTCTGCTGCCACTGAAACCTTGTCACACTCTCCCTTCTTCTACCCAGTTTTATCCTGACTTCTTTTTGGTGTTAGGGCTTTGGAGCCAACTTTGCTAATTTGGAATGTTTATTTTCCCAAGTTAATTTTATGTAAGTTGAACTTTGTGGTATTTGTTGCACTTTTAGTTTTCCCATTTGCCTAGGTTGTTGGTGATTAATTGTTTTGTTTTTAATCATCATAGAAGGGCTCTTGCTGGAGGGTGTCTGAAGATATTAGGACAAGGGTCCACAAACTTCAGTATGTAGATCAAATTTGCCAAGCTTCATTTGGCCTCTGGTCTGTGTGAGCTAAGAATTCTTTACATTTTTAAGGGTTATAAAAACAGAAGAAGATAAGTTATAATTTTTCTGAGATCTTCAATTTATCTCACTTTAAAAGTGACCAAAACATGTCTTTCTGGAATTACCTTTGAATAAAAGTTTGTATATTTAAAAATAAATAAATAAAAACAGAAGAAGAATATGTTATAGCGATTGCATGTAGCCCACAAAGCCTACATTCTTTGTGTATTTCTTATAGTATTTTCTTTCCGGCCTTTACAGAGAATGTTCGTTTATCCCTTGATTAGGATTTAGCCTCTTGTTATCTTATAAAAACCGTATAATAATTTTTAAGGGACTACAGAAAGAAGTTTTTATGACCAAATGTACAGATGACTTTGGACTCCAGTTTTAGGTCTACCTGTGCGCTTCATAAACTCCATTAGGACATCTTTGCACATTAGTCTTCCAACAAGTATTGTATAGTTAGAAGCATCTTTGTGGAATGATAATGTTTGAACAGTGATATGCCATTTTGGTGGCATCTGTTAACTACAATCAAAATATGTCATTATACCCTGGTCCATGTGGCTCAGTAGGTTGAATGTTGTCCCTTGCACCAAAAGGTCGCTGGTTCAATTCCCGATCAGGGCACATGCCCAGGTATCGGGTTCAGTCCCTGGCTGGGGTGCATACATGAGACAACCCATAGATGTTTCTCTCTCACATCAATGTTTCTCTTTCTTCCTCTCCCTCTTTCTCTTTTTCTCCCTCTCTCCCTCTCCCTTCCTCTCTCAAATTAATAAAAATGTATAATAAAATTTTTTTTAATGTCATTATGTATATCACCACTTAATTATGTTTACAGAAGTAAACTTTCAATATCTGCTTCAAAGCAGTGGATACATTCTGCCAAAAGGAAAATAGATAATGAAATTATTTTTTACTTGCTTTACTGATGTACTTTTATAATTTGTATATTAATTCTCCATGATTTTGTATTTTAGTTGACTAGTACTTGTCTTAGCGGATAGTAACTTATGTTTGTACCTGCACTTTGGCAGGCTGTGTGTGTGAGTGTGTGCATGTTTGTTATTCTTATAAACCTGAAGATAGAACTGAGAGACTTTCTAGTCCATCCTTTTGACTTTAGGTAGGATCATATTTAATCCACTTAAACATCATAATATTTTTGGTTCAATCTTTCCAGAATAAGAGTTTCTACAGTCTCCTTGATAACTTGATAGTTTTAGCATTTCTCAACTAAGTGACAGCAAAGTGGTCTAGCTAAGTTAAAATATTTTTTAGAAAGATTGTGTTTTTCTGTGTAATTAACTAGACAAATCAGCAGTAATTTGTTTAAAGTGCTTACTGTGTGGTCAGACAGGAGGAAGGAAGGAAAGGCATGCTAATAAGAGACCTGCATGAACAAAGGTGCTTTGGGGAAGTTCAGGGCCCATTTGAAGAACAGCAAGTATTCTGGTTTGAATGTAACTATGATATAATTCATGAAAGTTCATGGCTGTGAACTTTTTAAAAAAATCTATTGGCACAATATGGAGTCTATTTTCTTATTTCAGGAAAATAAGCAATAAATTATTGCTATGTGATTTTACACATTTCAAGAGCCAAATGTGCTAAGTGAAAACCATAGGAAAGATTTTCAAGTCTTTCATCATTCTTATTATTCAATAAATAATTTTATTTAACCTTTTTTATATGAATACAATTTCAATTCCTTCATATATGCATCCTCTAGGTATCAGATATTTTTCAGAATTAGGTACTGTCATTTACTTTGATACATGTTCTATTTAAAATACATTTGACTCTTCGTGAACAGGGCCATAAAAAGTGCTATACTTGTCAGTGTTTTGAAAATAGGATACCTATTCCTTGTACATAGGCTTGAGTGTTTTAACATTGCATCTTTTGCCATAATAATTTTTATAGATATCTATTATTTTTTCTTATTTGTCATGACAGTTATTTTTCATGGCAATTGGTAAACTATATTTCCAAATAGCATAAGCAGAATGATGGCTGAGCATATAACATGTATTTTCATCTTTCTTAAACCCTTGCTCATAAGTTGCCTCTTGCCATTAGTGTTCTTTCTTTTTCATTGCCTTTAAAATTTGCCTTTCTTTCTCAAATCACTTTTTGGTTGTATGATCACTATATTTTTATACTTTTTTGTCTATTTTAAAGTCTCAGAATACCATGCTATATTAAATGCTATATCTTTTTACTTAACTAAAAAAACTTTACTATTAAAGGTATATAAGCAAAAAGTTGATGAGGAATGGTTATCTTATTTGAAAATTTTCCTGACTATTAATAATATTCTGTTGCCTTCTAAAATTTGCAAATAATAATTCTTTTTAAAAATGTCTCCTTTTTAGACTTTTGAAGATTTTAAAAATGACAAGCAAGCTGTAGAATATCAACAGCGTATTGTGGATATATTGTTAAAAGTAAGTATTCAAAGAATACATGCCTTTGTATTGATGTTTTTATTAAGAAAATTGAATTGTTTTATAGTAAGTTCTAAAATAATCTTGTTTAAGGAAGCAATATGCTGCAATCATTTAAAAATTTTATTATGATGTCCTTGTCTTCAAAAACTGAACAAAATACTAATCATTCAAAATATTTAATGTATCTCAGCTTTAGACTGTGTACTAGGATACCAGGTACTACTCTAGAAAAATGCATATTGTGATAATTGCTATGTTAGTAATTATATGCAATCATAGAGACTGACTTCAGAATGCTTTCAAAAGGTAAATAATGTAAAGAATATTCTGTATTGTGGGTGACTATGTGTTTAGCTAAAAGTAAGGAGTTCTGTTAGAGGCAAAGTTTAAAAGTAAGGAGTTCCGTTAGAAGGAGAGAATAGATGTTGGAGCACAAGTACTAGTTTCTGCCTTACCTATCTAAACTGTTTAATATTGCATCCAAGATCCTTCTTTGTTTTTTGGCCCCTGCCTACTACACTATAACTCTCCCCTCTCCTACTGCCCTCCCCCACTGTATTATGAACTTCTCAACCATATTAAATTATTGGAATTCACTGAACTTTATGTGTCATCTTTATGGCTTATGTTCTTTGCATGAGTTTTCTATTATCCCATCTTGCCTTTTCCTTTTTTTTCTCTCTGCCTGGCAAATTCCTAACAATTTTCCAATGTGTAACTCGTGTATCATCCATGAGAAACTCTTAGAATTCTCTCCCACACTTCCAGGTTGATTAGTTGCCCCTTCCCTGTGCTCATAGAACATTTTATGCTACACTTGGAGAACTGTATTGTAATTATTTACAGTATATTTTTCTGCCTGGATTTGAGCGTCTTGTAGGTAGACCTTGAGGATTAACTTATTTTAATTTAATTATAGTTGACATACAATATTGTTTTAGTTTCAGGTGTACAACATAGTGATTCATTATTTTTTACATTACAGAATGATCACCACAATAAATCTAGTTACTATCTGTCACAAAGTTACATTATTATTGACTATATTCCCTATGCTGTATATTATATCCTCATGACTTATTTATAACTAGAAGTTTGTACCTCTTAATCCCCTTTACCTATTTTGCCTGTTCCCTCCATTCCCCAAACCTCTTCTCTTTGGCAACCACCAGTTTGTTCTCTGTATCTATGACTCTGTTTCTGTTTTCATTTGTTTTGTTTAATAGATTCCACATATAAGTGAAATCAGGCAGTATTTGTCTTTCTCAGACTAACCTATTTCACTTGGCATAATATGCTCTGGGTCCATCTATGTTGTTGCAAGGGGCCAGATTTCATTACTTATAGCTGAATAATATTCCATTGTATGTATATACATCACATCTTCTTTATCTGTTTACTAGAGGCCCAGCGCACTATTAAATCATGCGCGGTTAGGGTCTCTAGGCCTAGCTGCAATCAGGGCCATGTCCACTGCCCAGCGTCACTTCTCCACCTCCATGGCTCCTGCCCCGTGAATCTCCACACTCACCGCCCCTGCCCCATGAGGCTCCTTGGCCTCATCTGCCCCACGAAGCTCTACGCTAACAGCCCCAGCCCCACCTCCGCCGCCCTGCGATGCTCCACGCTTCCCGCCCCGCAACGCTCCTCTGCCTCAGCCACCCCGGGAAGCTCCACACTAACAGCCCACGCCACCGCAACGCTCCTCCGCCTCACCAGCCCGTAAAGCTCCATACTCACAGCCCCCACGACGCTCCTCCACCTCAGCCACCCTGTGAAGCTCCATGCTCACAGCCCCCACCCCGCGAGGCTCCTCAGCCTCCGTGGCCCCGTCCTGCCACGCCACGAGAGCCGGACCAGTCCTTTGGTCATTTGGGCCCACAGCTCTCTCCTCCTGCTGCCGTGCCGTGGGTAGCCGGCGGCGCACAGCTCCCGCTCCCTCAGCTCCCTAGCCTGCTGTTTGGTCGTCCATCTGGTCATGTAGGTCGTGATGGCACCTGGCTTTTTATATATTAGGATCTATAGATGGGCACATAGGGTTGCTTCCATATCTTGGCTATAGTAAATTTTGCTGCAATGAACATGTGATGCACATATATTCAAATTGGTGGTTTTGTTTTCTTCAGATAAATGCCCAGAGATTGAATTACTGGATTATATTGTAGTGTCATTTTTAATTTTTTGAGGACTCTCCATACTGTTTCCCGTAGTGGCTACACCCCCTTCCCTCTGGTCGCCGCATACTGTTGTCTGTGTCTATGAATTTTTGTTTGTTTGTTTTTCTTGTTTGTTCATTATTGCTTTCAGTTTTATATCCCACATGTGAGTGAAATCAGTTAAGGAGTTTACACTTATAGAGCAAAAGGAAGGGCTAAAAGCAGAGGAGTGTTAGATGGGTCCCAACAGTTGGATCCTCAGAAAGGACCTGTCCACTGAAGGGGAGTGATGACTGAGGGTTTTAAAGCCATAGGAAGCTCTTTGGATAGTTTAAATCAGAATTTGGATACATATACAGACTGCAACTTGAAATATATATACTTGGGCAAGCTGTGATGGCTGGACAAAAGCAAGAAGCATATAAGAAAGAGATATACTGCCAGCAAAGTAAGAAAAGGTAGGCCAAAAGCCAGGCCCCCAGGGAATATTTTCTAATTGGAAAAATCTTATATTTTATTTTTGAATGGACAATGGAGGGAGGGAACTTAGGACTCTTCAACAGATAAGAGAGGGTATTTGTCTTTCTCAGTCTAACCTATTTCACTTAATTTGTTGTAGAGTTGCCTCCATAAACTCAGCTAGTCCAAAGCAGTGCATGATCTTCTTTCCCAAGCTTCTGCATTCTGTCTCTTTGTTAAGAGCTTCATTATCCTACAAGCCTGTCAGGCTCAAGATCTGACATGTTTTTATTTCTCCTTAGCTACATACCTTTTTTCCATGCATGTGTACTCGACTTATCTCCTCTCTTTCTGCAGTGTCTTTTGCACCTCTTCCTCCTTCCCTTTTCATTATAACTGCCCTAGTTCAGGATCCCTTTTTCTTTCCCCGGACACCTGCAGTCATGTGCATTTGGTCTACCTTCAATTTATTCCTTGTTATTTTATCTGATACCCTGCTGATAGGATAATTTTCCTAAGCGCAGTACTGATCATGATCAACTCTCCTGGTTGAACACCTTTTGTAGCTCCCCAGTTTTCTATGGAATAAATTCTAGATTTTTTAGAATGACATTTGAGGCCTAATCTTTTATTTATATGTAATTTCTCCTTGCTCCTCATGCATGCTTCTGCATTCTAATGAACACAGTTTCTCCAAACAATCTCACATTTTACTGTGTTCCTGCTTTTGCTCACATTGCTCTCTCTGACTGGGTTGCACTCGCTCCTGGCATTTCCCATTACAGGTTCCACATGGGCTTTAAAGCTTAGTTTAAAGGCTACAATTCTAATTTCTTTTCAATTCCCTGTCTAACCACTTGAAATAATTTCCCCCACTGTGCTGCTGGAGTAATTTGTTCCTTTATAATAGTGCTGATAGCACTGCGCCTTTTATTTAAAATTTATTTATCTGTCTCACCTTGCTTTCTTGTTTATAATTCCCTTGAAGGCATCTACCATAGCATCTTCCACATAGTAGGTAGTCAGGAGAGGAAAGCTCACTAAAGCAGAGGAATGAGCATGATTTGATAACAGTGTGTGGTTATAAAAAGCCCATTGTGCAAAACCATCTGTTCAAGAAGAATCTATTCACTTCATTGATTCTTGGGCTGGCCGACTTTTTTTCTGGGATACCTGCACTCTGAAATTATCTTTTAAACCCCAAAGCAACTCCTTCTTCCTGGATCAGTGGGCAGATTTTTAGTAGGGTTACTTTAATTTAATTAAAATTAATTTTAGTAGGATTCTCTTTTAAGACTTCAAGAGGGAAACATGATTAATATCTCCCTGCAGGTTACCTAACAATTCACTTCTGATCCAAGTTGTGCCTAGAAATATGCCAAAAATCACCAAAATGATCCCCTTTCAGAGTATGCAAGCAGTTGTGCTCCTTCTCTAATTGGTATTAAACTCAATTGTTGCAAAATAATATTTTCATGAGTCTTCAGTAATGAGGCTCCCACAACCCTTCTCATTGTGTATTTTTTGTGTCAAACCAGATGGTACATTGAATAAATGGCCTCTTTCGCTCATCAGGTTATGGTGGAGAACTCAGATTTTACTCCCTCACAAGTCGGGTGTCTCTTCACATTCCTTGCCCGGCAGCTTGCAAAGCCTGATAATACCTTGTTTGTAAACAGAACCCTTTTTGATCAGGTGAGTGTCTTCAACAATGAGAGCTAGAATTTTTATTTTATTACTGTTCATAGAAAAGTTCACTGGATTACATGGTCTCTAAATGTAATAGCCAATTGGATCAGTGTCTTAACAGAGAGAAGCCTGTTCTAGTTTCAGATTGGATCTAATTTAGCTGTTGTTGGTTTTGTTAAATGATGTGTCTGGGTATTATGACTTTGCCTAGTAAGGTGGTATCATGGGAGTATGATTTGTGGAGATTAGTTTATAGAAATTTTGTTCTCTCAATTATTCGTTTGCTCCAAATTTCTTTGCTGAAAGATTTTCCAATTTAAGAATCACCCATCTCACTGGCAGAAAGACTATTATGTTGATCATCTGGGGGAGATACCGTATTTTCCGGCGTATAAGATGACTTTTTAACCCAGGAAAATCTTCTGTACACCAGTCATCTTATATGCCGGAAAATACGGTACTACTTTTGGAAAATCTGAATGTACTTACAAATAACTTTGACTCTGAAAGGTATTTCCTAAATAGCATCCCCATATCCACACATGCAGTGAAAATACTTGTTTATCTGCAGCTAATAATGACTAGATTTGTTGAGTACTTCATAGTGCCAGGCTCTGTTCCAGTTTTATATGTGTTTATTAATTCAGTGCTCCTAATAGTTCTGAATTTGATATACTTGTTAACCCCATTTTGCAGATGAGCAAACTAAAGCCTGGAGAGATTGAGGTACTCATCCAAGATCATACTTAATAAGTGTTATTATTAACAATAGATGTTCTTATTAAGTGTTGATAAGGTTAGAATTCAAATTTAAGTGGCCTGACTCCAAAGTTCATGCTTTGCTTGGTCCATGGTATCAGGGATCTTAAAGTTAAGGTATATAGATGATGCTGCCTTCTAGTCATGATTCTAAACAGCATACCTGAACCTCCTGTGCCATGTACTAGGCCAATCAGTTGGGAAGATACCATATACCTGTGGTATATTTTTTATGGTGAAGTGTGAATGAATTGGTGAGATAGAAAGGGTAGGTGCTGTGTTCATTGATAGTGTGATAGCATGCATGCTGGTATCCAATAAAAAAGTACATTTTCTTTGACCAGGTTCTTGAATTCCTCTGTAGTCCTGATGATGACTCCCGGCACTCTGAAAGACAGCAGGTATGAACTACTAGAACTCGTTTGCTAAAGAGTAGGAAAGAAGCCTGGCTGGCGTGGTTCAGTGGTTGAGTGTTGATCTATGAACCAGGAGATCACAGTTCCATTCCCTGTCAGGGCACATGCCCGGGGTTGTGGGCTCAATCCCCAGTCTGGGGCATGCTGGAAACAGTCGGTCAATGATTTTCTCTCTCATCATTGATTTCTTTCTCTCTCTCTCTCTCTCTCTCTCTCTCTCTCTCTCTCTCTCTCTCTCTCTCTTTCTCTCTCTCTCTCTCTGCTCCCCTCTCTCCCTCTCCCTCTCCCTTCATCTCTAAAATCAATAAAAATATATATTTTTAAAAAGAGTAGGAAAGAAAACAGTGTAAGCCTAAAAGAACCCTTCTGTGCTAGACTTCACAAGGCTTAAGGGGGAAGTGACTTGTCCCAAACCCTAACACTAAGCCAGATAGTGGCAACCAGAAAATAGTGTGGACAGTTGTTAGAAGTGCATATATATGGAGCTTATATCACACTAAGTTTCTAGGCACCGGACCTGTCTTGCATTCAACATGACATCAAGGAGAATACTTCATCCTTCTCCTTGGAACTAATTTAGCTGTTGTTGGTGTGTGTGTGTTTTGTGTGTGTGTGTGGGGGGGGGGGGGTTTAACAATCTGAAAGGTGTCTCCTAATCTCAGTTAAATAGCATTCCCATTTAACTATGAAGTGCTCAATAAATGCATTGCAGCCACAGTTGGCACCTGTTGTATCCTGCTTTCCACCAGCGTTATTAATCTGATAACCACTCCTTGCTGCTATGGAAAGACTGCAGGTTACTGAGTGTGGGACACTCAGCTTTTGGAAGTGCCCTCTAACCCCACTGCATTAGGGCTAACCATTTCTGGAGACGAGATTCCACCTATCCCTCCACTAACTGCTGTGACATGGTAACTGTTTGAGCACCACTTCTTTCTATTATGCCCCCTTTTTTTGGTCCCTTCTAAGAATAGGATTCTTTAAAAGTTTACCCATCATAATTGTGAGCACTAAGAGAGTCAACCTACTTAAAATTGGTTGCCAGACTTTTGTGAGCTAAGCTATAAAAATTAAGTATTTTGATAACTATGCTGATTTTTTATGGTAATAGTGCACAGCTGGGAGGTTGAGACCCAGATAAAGAACATGTGGTAGCAACAGTGACCCCTTTCTCTCCACAGCTGTGGCCCAGTGACTGCTGAAATTTTGGTTATCTCTTAAATTATATTGAATACAAACAGTAATGTGGCCCCTCATTTTGCTCCTATTTCTCTATTGGTAGAAAAAATGGATCATGTTATGCATGTTATTTTGCTATATAAAATGATAAAACACTTTTTATATAAATAACTAAATTAAATAGAAATAAAAATCTAATCTAAATGTAAAAGCCAAACATTAAAAAGTAATGACCCTATAGTAATATTCTATTATTTGAAGTCCCCTTTGAGATTAACTAGTTTCCTTTCCTACTCATTTTAGAAATATAGAAAATGGATAAAGTAAATTGCTCAAGGTCACAACTAAGATTAGAACCCAGTTCCTTCCCTTCTTAGGCACTCTTTCCCTTATACAGTTTGTTATATATAAAAATTTGTTGATGTAGCATTTGTTAGTATTTTCCAGTGGAATGCTGATAAAAGTTTAAAAACTTGCTCTTCAAATGTAGGTCTGATATGAATGTTGGTTGATATTTTCATTTACACGAATGAATAAGGGTAAGTCAGTTATGAAAGTGCAATAATGAAAGCATGTCAGAGATCACTCATTCATCAGTGAAGTGACTTCTTTGCTGAATCAGATAACAGTTTTTGAAATAAAAAAAAGAATTCCTTAATTTTTTGATATTCACATTGTAATGACTACGACATTCACACTTTAAAGTTTGATTGCCTTATTGACATTATCTCCATCACTTTCATAACCAAGGATTGGCAGTTTTCCTGTAAAGAGCCAAAGAGTAACTATTTTAGGCTTGTGGCCACCTATAGTATATGTCGCATATTCTTTGTTTTACAACCCCTTAAAAATGTAAAAAGCCCTGATTTACAAAATTTGCCAGTTTCCATGGTGTCAGCACTCCCACCATTTCAGCCTACCAGCATGCTGTCACTCAGCCGAGAGTTGGAAAGAGATGCTAAGTACAACACCCTTATGTAATATTTCCCCGTTCAGATTCAGTTATAGTAACTAACCTCAAGAGCATACATAGTAAAATGTAGTGAAATAATTAGAAAGTTTTTAGTATTAATTACCTTTGTTTTTACTTTATTTAACTGTAAAGTTACATAGTTTAATTTTTAACAATGTCTGTGTTTCACAACTGACTTACAAAATTCCTGAAAATTTAACACTCAATTCTAGTGGGTTGGTAGGACTGGCTCCAGCGTAGCATTATTATGTTATTCCGCATTGAGGCTTCCAGCAGATGGCGTTGACTCCATAGTTGTTCTATGTAGCAGTACATTAAAACACTCAAAGTGGATTAAATTAGGGTTCTGAAATGTAAAGTTTGGATAGGTTTTATTTATTTTATGCCCCCCCCCCTTTTTTTTAACTTGAAAGTAATCAATTTCCTAAGTTAGAAAAATGCTTTGTCAAATGGTTTCCTGGAGTTCTGAGAAGGATCATGTTACTCTGGATTTTGAACTTCAATACAAGAGAGAGCTTTCTCACATTGCCCTAATGACTAAGTAATGATTCTATTGTATTGAGAGGCTTATTTACAAATATCGAAGAATCTATCACAACATCCTGGTCACCTTTGTTATTCACCTTCTTCGTTTGGTAAAATTATTTATAAGAACCCCAATGTTTTGTTGTTGTTCTTGTTTTTAAACATCACCACAGGATATGTTTTTATTGATTTTTTTAGAGAAGGGAGAAGAGAGAGAGAGAGAAAAAAAAAAATATATTGATTGGTTGCCTCCCATACATGCCCCGACCAGTGATCGAACCCAAAACCTAGGTATGTACCCTGACTGGGAAATGAACCTGAAACCTTTTGGCACATGGAAGATGCTCCAACCAACTGAGCCACCCAGCCAGGGCATGAACTCCAGTGTTTGTTTTTTATTGTGATAAAATATATATTATAAATTTTGAAATTTTAAATGTACAATTCAGGCATTAAGTATATTATTGTTGTGCCACCATCCAACTCCAAAGCTTTATCTTCCAAACTGAAAATCCCCATTATCTCCTCCCCCTGGCAACCACCATTCCACTTTCTGTCTCTGCGAATTTGACTACTTTAGGTACCTCATATAAGTGGAATCATACAGTACTGTTTGAGTGTGTATTTGACTTATTTCACTTAATTTTTGTTTTTATTGATTTCAGAAAGGAAGGGAAAGGGAAAAAGGGATAGAAACATCAATGATGAGAGAGAATCATTGATCGGCTGCCTCCTGGGGATCGAGCCTGCAACCTGGGCATGTGCCCTGACCAGGAATTGAACCTGTGACCTTCTGGTTTATAGGTCGATGCTCAACCACTGAGCCACGCCAGCAGAGCCACTTAATATTTTTAAGGTTCATCTATGTTGTAGCATGTGTCAGAAATTCATTTATTTTTTTAGGCCTAAATAATTTTCCATTATATGTATATACCACATTTTGTTTATCCATTCATCCATTTATGGGCATTTGGATTGTATCCACCTTTTGGTTCTTGTGAATAATGCTACTGTGAAAAATACCAACGTTTCATTAGAAAAAATAACATGTAAACATGAATACTACCTGGACCACAAGACATAAAGAACTTTAAGAACTATAGGAAATAAAAGCTCTAGATAAAAATTTGCTTTTTAAAAAAATTCTTTATTTTTTAAAGTATTACATATGTCTCCTTCCCCATTGACCTCTCCCCAGCCACCCCCAGCCCCCAGCACATGCCCTCACCCCCTTAGTGTCTGTGTCCATTGACTATGCTTATAGGCATGCATACAAGAAAAAGTGTATATGGATGATTTTAGCTAAGTGGAGGATCATTGGGTATTCTCAAAAGGTTTTATTTGCAAACACTGTGGCATTCTTTTCATGCTTGAAAATAGAGCCATTAATATTTTTATGAGACTTAAATAGAATATGATCAACATTATAATGTAAGTCTAACCTGTTATATATGTGAAAGCCAATCCAAAACATCAGTAAGTAATAAGACAGAAGAAAAAATTATGGTGTGTGGCTGAATGGACTCTTAAAAAGCTAGTAAATAAAAGGAGATCCCAAAGTTTTTTGTTCATTCATTTTAAATGTTCAGGTCCTTTTAGAATTGCTGCAGGCTGGAGGCATAGTTCAGTTTGAAGAGAGTCGTCTCATCCGTATGGCAGAAAAAGCAGAGTTGTAAGTTGTTTTGAAGTCATATAATTAGTTGATACAACTATTAAATTACATTTCTGTAACTTGAAGCCTGGTTTATTGATGCATTGCCATTTATTTTTAAATTAAGAAAAATTATGCAAATAACAAAAAAAAACACACTTAAGCATGAAAGTTTGTGCCTTTTAAATCTGAAATTTAGTAAAATTTGCAGAAATTAGCAGGGAGTAAATTAGAAGTATCTGTACATTTGTTTTAGTATAAAAATGAAATAACAGTCTTATGATTTATTATTTTAGTTACTTAGTTATTTTTTTACTTACAATATGCATAATATTTTATAGATTTTGACAGCTGTTAATATATATTATAAATATTGCAGAATTTAATATAGCAAATAAGATGCAACATATTAGATCTACTATTCAGTTTTTAATATTTCATTTGACATATTTAATTCTGTACAGAGAAACTTCATATAATTAATTGATATCTAATATATTAACTATTTTTGTGGCACATGCTATTTTAACATTTATTTTATACCCACTTTTAAAATTTCTTGTAAACATAGTGTTCAGTAGTATGTTAAACCTATATTTAGAAGAATGGCAGATATTAATTTCCTTATATTAGGGTGGGGAACATTTTGTCTGCAATGGCCATTTGGATATTTATAACATCATCCATGGGCCATACAAAATTATCAACTTAATTTGGTCTGGCCTGCTATATTTGGTCAAAGACACTGCTAATGTCTTGGCAGGCCAGACCAAATGATTTCTCGGGCCTTATAAGGCCTGGGGGGCCAAACGTTCCCCACCCCTGTCTTAGATACTATAACTTCATTTAGCAGTAGAAATAACACTTATTGTGTTTATTTTTCTAATAATTTCTGTGCTGAGAAAACTTTTTGAAACAATAATAACCACCTGCCTGTTTGGTACACTGAACTTTGTCCTTTTATGTTCTAGCTATCAAATATGTGAGTTTATGTATGAACGAGAACACCAATATGACAAAATTATCGATTGCTACTTACGTGACCCACTAAGAGAGGTGAGTTAAGAGATTGCTTACCCCTTTCCATACCATTTCCACACAGTTCCCCAACGAGCAGAAATAGCTATTCAGTAAGTATAACTATTCAGTAGAAATATTTGGACGTGTTTGCTGATTCAGGTTTTCATTTAGTCAGTAGGTTTTTATTGAGTGCCTGATATTAGGCAAGTATACACTGATAATTAAAAAGATATAGTTCTTGCAGTTTTAAAACTTATAGTTTAGTGATGGAGACTGACTTTAGAAGATGATGGGGAACTGACATATATACGACAGCCAGGGAAGGAATCTCAGAGGAAGCGACATATAAACTGACTTTGGAATTTGAGAAGAAGCCAGTCAAGCAAAGAGCCAACAGAAAAGTATTCTAGGATAAGGAAGCATATATGTAAAGATCCAGAGGTGGGGAAAATTTTTGACATGTTCAAGCAACTGAATAGAGATCATATAAATGAAGAAAAGATCAATGTAAATGGATCCTAATACACAAGGGCAAGAGTGATTTGAGATGAAATTGGGAATGTGGACAGGGACGACCAAAGACAAAGTATGATATTCCCTCATTAGGTTAATGAAATTGAGAACAAAATTAATTGGAACAGATTTGCAACTTTTAAGACTCTACACTAAACTAAACTTGAAACAATTGCTCTTTCTCTTCAATGTCAGTTTTCTATCAGTTAACAATCTCCAAATAATAGATATTTAGCAAGACTGGTATAGATAGTAAATAGTGAGTAAATATTCTTGGAGTGATGAATGCATGAATGAATTATATTGTCTTGTGCTCCTTAGGAAGAAGTCTTTAACTACATTCACAATATCTTATCCATTCCTGGCCACAGTGCAGAGGAGAAGCAGTCTGTATGGCAAAAAGCAATGGATCACATTGAGGTGCTAATTCAACAAACTTTTGAAACTTGCCCATTTGTATGGAAATCTCCCAAATTAAGTTTATGCTAACTAAGCAATGGCAGATGTCATGTTATTAAGTTGATTTACTTGCAGATTCATATCTTTTTCATATAATTTATTCCACCTCATATTTGTATTTATAAAGCCTGTCATATACAATTTATTATATCACTAGAGGCCCGGTGCATGAAATTCGTACATGGAGGGGGGGAGGGTCCCCTCAGCCCAGCCTGCACCGTCTCCAATCCAGGACCCCTCAGGGGATGTCCGACTGCCAGTTTAGGCCCGATCCCAAGGACATCCCTCTCACAATCCTGGACTGCTGGCTCCTAACTGTTCACCTGCCTGCCTGATTGCCCCTAACTGTCCCCCGCCCCCCCGCCAGCCTGATCACCCCTAACCGCCTCTGGCTGCCAGCCTGATCACCCTTCACTGCCCCCCCTGCCCTGCCGGACTGGTCACCCCATGTAGCCTGCTGTTCGGTTGTTTGGTCATCCCTCACTACCCTCCCCCTGCCAGCCTGGTTGCCCCATGCAGCCAGCTGTTTGGTCATTTGTTTGTCCCTCACTGCCCCCTCCTGCTGGCCTGGTTGCCTCATGCAGCCTGCTGTTCAGTCATTTGGTTGTCCCTCACTAACCCCCCTGCTGGCCTGGTCGCCTCCAACTGCCTCCCCCTGCTGGCCTGGTCACCCCTAACTACCGCCCCCTGCCGGCCTGGTCACCCCACACAGCCTGCTGTTCAGTTGTTTGGTCATCCCTCACTAACCTCCCTGCTGGCCTGGTTGCCCCACGCAGCCTGCTGCTTGGTTTGTTTGGTTGTCCCTCACTACCCCCACTGCTGGCCTGGTTGCCCCTCCCAGCCTGCTGTTCAGTCGTTTGGTCGTCCCTCACTGTCCCCCCCTGCCGGCCTGCTGTTCAATCATTTGGTCGTCCCTCACTGTCCCACCCTGCCGGCCTGGTCGCCCCATGCAGCCTGCTGTTCAGTCATTTGGTCGTCCCTCACTGCCCGCCCCCCCCAGCCGGCCTGGTTGCCCCACTAAGTCTGCTGTTTAGTTGTTTGGTCATCCCTCACTAACCCCCCTGCTGGCCTGGTCGCCCCACACAGCCTGCTGTTCGTGCATTTGGTCATCCCTCACTAATCCCCCTGCTGGCCTGGTTGCCCCACTCAGCCTGCTGTTCAGTCATTTGGTTGTCCCTCACTAACCCCCCTGCCGGACTGGTCGCCGCATGCAGCCTTTTCAGTCGTCCATCTAGTTATTTCGGTCATGATGGCCCCTGGCTTTTATATATATGGATGACTTCTGAAAATAACCCATGTTCAATCAGCTGGTTGGCAAACTGGAATATTAGTGGGTTTTTACAATGTTCTTAATACAATTCTGAGAGTATTCCTGGTCTTATTCTCTAATACATAATGGGAGCCATTGCACTCAATCACCCAATGGAACTTTAGAAACATTACTATAATGAGTTTTTCTCTCTAATATATTTCCCTTCCTTAAGTAACAGAATGTTTTTGATTTTGTTTATGCATGCTTTTTTTTACAATAATGCAGGTGTTGACATTGAAACAAAAAGTTCTTTTAAAAACACATGCCTATAGATCCCTAAATGGAGAGACTAATAATGTGTGATGAACATGTGATCAGAATGCATTCTGAAAAAGGGCTCACAAATCACTCCTCACTTTAGTGTCCATAGGTTCATAACATACCATATACCTTAGAAACCACCAGAGCTAGCAGGTTTGTTGAAATGTATTCTTTTTTATGAGTCACTAATTGTTGGAAAAAAGTAGTAACAAAAGATGCTGATGTAATCCTAGTTTTGAAAATAACATTTCTATTTACAAAGTGTCTTTCTTCCTCCTTATAGCAAGGAACAGGTGATGGGGTAACTTCTGGTGATAGGTTTAGAGATGGAGTGAAAGATATGATTATTCCACATAATTTAAATTTTTTATACATGTGAAAAATGATAAGAAAAGATGAGAACTGAAACTCCAAGGAAACATTGCATGTGATATGAATACTTTGTTCCCATCCTGATGGTTATAAAGTTTAGAAAGATCAGGAATGTGAACACATCTTATGTGAAACATCTGGTGAAAAGAGATACAGTCAGTCATCAGATGTGTGGTCTGAAGTAATTTCCACACTTTCATCTATAGGATTGAGAACATATATATGTTATTTTATGTTACGATATTCCTGCTAACAACAAGATGAATATACTTGATGAAAGAATCCAAGAAAACCTTCTCCTACTTTGAGTTATATCTTTTTCCTTTAATCATTTTGTATTCTTTTTCCTTTCATCATCCCCTTTAAGTCTCTGTATTTACATTATGGCTCATTCTTTATTTCACTTAATCTGCATTAAGCAGTGGTTTGAGCACATGGACTCCAGACATCCAAAAATGAAGCTATGTCTCTCTGCATAATGTGAAATGTGATGCATTAATCAATGAGCAAACAAATTACTCAGCAGAAAACTCAGTCTGGAGAAGCAAGAAGTATTGTTGCTGCACAACAATTATTTCTGCTGACTTTTTCCAACATCTGCACATTATTTTTCACCTTGAACTTTTTAATATCTCTTAAGACCACAATTACAAATATATTTCTAAATTAAAAATATGTTTGTTGAAGGACTTCCTTAGCTTCAGTAATATAAATAAAATCAACATTAAATATGTGGGTGTAAATGTCCTCATAATAGTTTTCTGGCAGTATATATAGTGTATAAATTAGTGGTTTTTAACACTTATGGGGTTATAAATCTCTTTTGAGAATCTAGTGAAATATTTGGTCTTGTGCATATGCACAATGCATAAATTTGTTTACAATTTCAGGGATATGCAGACACCCTAAAAGCCATTTTTAGATCGGGTCTGTGGATTACAGGTAAAAAATCTTTAGTTTATTTTTACAACATGAATAAAACATATTTCATTATATTTTTAAAATATATTTTTTACTTTTAGATATAAAAAGCATACAGAAAAGTACATAAAACAAATGTACAGATTAATAAAAAATTAAAAAGCAAAATATCTGAGGTCCAGATCAAGAAATAGACTTATATTCAGTACCCCAGACTTCCTGTGTAGACTTCCTGTATATCCTTTCCTGAATACAAGCCCTGCCTCCCATAATACACCCATTATCTTATATTTTTTTCTGATATACTGTTACTGTATATGCCTACATCCCTAAAAGTTTATATTTTTGTTTTGCCTTTTTCTGAACTTTATATAAATGAAGTTATATATTGTATTTCCTTTTTTTCTCTCAATATTTTGAGAAGTTTGTACATTTTGTTATCTGTAGCTGTGGTTCATTTGTATTGTTATATAGTATTTTAATTTACAAGTATATCATAGTTTGTCCATTCTACTGTTAGTGAATATTTTAGTCCATTTATAGTCATCATTATATATGCATCTGAGCACAGCCACATACATTTCTCTAGCTCAGTGGTTGTTAGTTTGATCCCCAGTCAGCAGTATAGCATCAGCTGAAAACTTAATAGAAATGCAGTTTTTGTCTTCACCTCAGACCTACTGGATCAGAAGCTCTGGGAGTGGGGCCCCACAATATGTTTTAATAAGCCCTCCACGTGCTTTTGAGACATGCTAACATCTGATAATCTCTGCTGTAGGGTCTATAATTGCCAGTTAATTGGGATAAGTACCTTTACCATTTACTCTATATCCTTGCTAGACTTTAACATTTTGCAAATCTAGTGGATGCGTAATGATATTTTACTATGTTTTAAACTTACATATTTTTAGTTACTGAGATTGATAGACTTTTCATTTAAATATCCTTTCTGTAATGTGCCTGTTCAAATCTTGCCCAATTTTCTATTTGAATATCTCCTGTACTTATTGATTTGTAGGAGTTCTTTATGTATCCTGCATGGTAGTGTTTTTCAGTGACACATGTTGTGAATATCTTCTTCCACTCTTTGGCTTTTTCTTATGATTCTTTTTAAGAAAAGTTATTTTTTTAAGTCAAAATAATTAATTTTTTTCTTCTACACTGAAGGATAAATTCTTCATATTTTTTGTCTACAAGCTTTTTTTAATCTGTTTTTCCCTTCCATCTTTAAATCTTAGGTTCACCTGAAAGCAGTTTTTGTATATGGTGTGAGGTGGGGGTCCAATTAATTTTTTAAAATATGGGTGCCAATTTTCCTAGCAGTTATTTTAGAGGTTGCCTTTCCCTATTGCTTAGTAGTGCTACTTTGTCATAAGCATATCAAGGATCTATATGCTTGGTCTGTTTTTCTGGGCCCTCTTCTGTTTCATTGATCTATTGTCTGTCTCTAAATCAGGACCTCACAAATATCCTATATAATAAAAGGCTAATATGCAAATCGACCGAACGGCAGAATGAGTGGTTGCTATGACGTGCACTGACCACCAGGGGGCAGACACTTAACGCAGGAGCTTCCCCCTGGTGGTCAGTGCACTCCCACAGAGGTAGCGCCGCTCAGCCAGAAACTGGGCTCACAGCTGGGGAGCACAGCAGCGGTGGCAGGATCCTCTCCCGCCTCCATGGCAGCACTAAGAATGTCCGACTGCCACCTAAGACATCAGTCAGACATCCCCCAAGAGGGCGCAGGCTGGGCTGAGGGACCCCCGCAGAGTGCATGAATTTTGTACATTGGGTCTCTAGTTTTAAATATTGTTGCTTTATAATAAATCTTGATATCTTTAAAAGAGTATTGGTTATTCTTAACCTTTTATACTTCCAAATACATCTTGGAATCCGCTTGTCAAATTCCACCAAGATTTTTTTTAATTTTATGATTCTGACTGTGATTGCAATGAATCTGTCAATCACTTTGAATGTAATTGACATCTTTATGACATTGTATCTTTCAATCTATGACTAACTATATGGTATGACCCTTTATTCAACATTTTTTATAAAGTTTTATAATTTTCTCTGTAGAGATTTTCAAGCCTTTTTTAGACTGTCACAAGTTTATATTTTTAGCATAATCATGCCATTAATATTTTTCATTTCCCATATATGTACAATGTTTATTATAAGGATTTTTATGGAAGTCTTCTATTTCTAGTATGTTAATAGTTTTGTCATGAAAAAATTTTATCACCTTTTCTCCCTTATCAACTTTGTGGTAAATATTATTGATATTAAATTAGCCTTAAATTCTGTGGATAAATGCAACTTGATCCTGATATATTATACTTTTTATATATTGTTGAATTTTGTTTTTACTTAGAATGTTGTCTCAATGTTCATGATTAAGATCTATAATTTTTCTTTCCTTTCTTGCATTGTTTTATTAGGTTTGATGATTAAAATGTTGCTAGCCTCATACAATGAGCTAAAGAAGTTTCCTTTTTTCTATTCTCTGTAAGAGATTAATTAATGTTTGGAATTTTTCTTCCTTAAATGGTTACTAGAAGTTATAGGTGAATCTATTTGAGTCTGGAGTTTTCCATATGGAAAGATATTTTATTATTCAGTGCAATTTTTTTGTTGCTTAAGTCAATTTATTGAATTATATTTTTCTAGGAATTTATCCATTTTGTCTAAATTTTCAAATTCTTGACATAAAAGTTTTTTATCTTTGTAATGTCTATTGATTTCATGTGTGATATTGATTAATTGTGCTCTCTCTATTTTGAGATATGTTATATAAAACTAGTATAAACTATAGTTATTTTAATATTTTTAATGTTAATTATTATTAATCTACAAATACTATCACAAAATTATTAGATATATCATTAATATCACAGTCACACTAGCTTGTATACTTTTTATTTGACAATATACTATGTGATGTAAAGTTGGTCTTCGCAGTTAGCCATGTAATATGCAATTGTAAGGGTAGAATAAGTAGGTCACAGAAACCAAGTGAAAGGAGAGTTCTAAGAAGAAAATGATAGCCAGTGTCTAGGAAAGTTTAGGAAGAGGGCAAATTGGAGGTCTTAGATTTGACAGAAATAGGTTTTATTAACAGTGGTTACTTAACAGCGGCCTCACTTCGTCTGTTTTAAAACTTATGACCTTAAGTTGATTTCTTAAGATACTTAGAGTTCCAAAACCTATCAGGCAATCAGAAGTACAGTTTTAAAATTCTTAGCCAGAGAAATTGCAACTATATCTTTCTTTTTTTTTCATTTCTTCAAGTTATTACTTTATGCTCAAGGATGAAATTCACAGACAGGGAATTTGGGGAGCTTTTGTTCATTTTGTTCATCCTGCAGATTCATGGCCTAAATCCAGAGTTTAGTGCTTTCATTTTCTAAGAATTCTGAATTACCTTGTATATCACAATCTGATTTTTTACATGGCATGTTTTTAATTTTGCTCATTTACAATGTGCCTTTAAATTAAGGCCTTACATCAAGGTCTCCTGCAATGCAATAAAGAAGCTCATGAAAATACTGAGGCAGGTGACCATGTTTCACATCTATGGGAATCCTATTTAAATTAACGTTAAGATTTAGCAAAAGGATTTTGTCTTTTTCTTTCACTCTAGGAACTTGTGTCCCTGAAGCCTTGTAAAGCTGCAGAGCTGGTTGCTACTCACTTTTCTGAACAGATTGAAACAGTCATTAATAAACTTCAGGTAAATATTGCAAATATATATGGGGAAGAAACATCTAGTGGGGAGACAATTATTGACTATGTACCAAAGAACTTTTGATTTTAGGAATTTGTTCAATTAATAGTTGCCATTTAATAGTAGTTTCTACACATTTGTTGAGGCTTAAAACCCATGAGGGAAAAAAAGTCCCGGCAGACACCATATATAATCAATTTTACATTATAGAAAAGGGGTTTTAATGTTGAATGTCAAAGACCTTGGAAATGGGAACTGGAATTGGAAAGGGAAATGAGATATAAAGTTATTGAAGTATTGAGATCTATTCACATTTCTCCTGCCAGACCCTGAGGCCAAGTCTCCAGCTTCTACCCCCACTATGCTGCCTGGCACAGAATATCGCCCCATAAACACTGTGGAACGTTTCCTTTAAGGAAATGAAGTATTTCTTTTATTGTAGAACTTTACTGATTATGTAGGAGAATCCCACACAGGTTTTATAAAGTACTTTTACTTTTGATGACAAGAGTTATGCCTCTGACCTATTGTTTCAGAATTCTTGAAATGATAAGTAAGCCAGAATATTAAGTTATAACCAGAAGGAAAGTTGTGTAAAATAAAACAAGTTGATGGGCCAGGGGAAAGATAAAATCAAAGATGGATAAACATATTAAAAATGTCATATTCTATATTACATTAATCCATTTCAGTTTTGAGAGTCCCCTGCTTTTTATAGGTGACGTTTGAATGTGTCGAAAAGGTAAAGAAAAAAACCCCAAACTAAACTATAAATTTTTGCTTAGCTTTCCTTAGAACTTAGAAACATTTATATTTATATAGTATTATAAGGTTCATCTCATTTAATTCTTACCTCTTCCCTGTGCGGAAGGCAGAGGAGATATTGCTGTTCTTTTTTAAATAAGTAAACTGAATAGCTAAGAGAGCCAGTGACTTACACAGTCACATAGCTCATAAGTGGAAGAAACAGAGCCCTGATTTCATGGCATCTTATTGCTAAAATGTTGCAGTTTGCCATCTCTGTTGCAGTTGATTTTATTGGGGAGTTCATGAGCTTTTCAGGTGGTGGTTGTCATTTGGGCCCTCGTCACAAGAAGGACCATGTGAGACAGTGAACCCAGCAGTACAGCCAGAATTCACTGTCAGCAGAGCAGTTAGAGCATCCTCGTGCTGGAACTGCACTGGGATTTGTCTCAGAAGAGGGCTTTTTTTGTTTTTTTGTTTGGTTTTCTTTTTGGGGTTGATATTTTCCTTTCTTTCTTTCTTTCTTTCTTTCTTTCTTTCTTTCTTTCTTTCTTTCTTTCTTTTTTACAATAACAAGGTATTTGTGTTTCTTTTTTTTTTTAATTGTTTAAAGTATTACATATAGTAGTACGTATATCTCCTTTTTTCCCCCCCTTTGACCTTCCCCCAGCCTTTTGCACTCAAAATGGAGTATGTGACAGTGATTAGAATTAGTGAGAGAAAATGATCTCCAAATGATTCTTTAGAATTTCTTAGATCTATACAGAGGTCTTAATGGAAATAATCATAGGCATGTGTGCATTTTAAAAGGATATTCTAAATTCATTCTTTACTCTGGCATAGTTTGAAGAATTTGTTTTAATATTATATTTTTTATTGTTTTTCTACTCAGAACCAGGTTTTGCTTTTCAAATTTTTGAGGAGTCTTCTTGACCCAAGGTATGTTTATAACTTTAGGTTTTTTATAATATGTAGATTATAAATCAAAGAAAATAAGTTGAAGTTAACAAACTGGTTCATGGTAACTAAATAGTACACTTGGCCCTTGATTTTTAATGTTCATGTCTGTCAGAATCACCTAAGAAGCTTAAAAATGTATAGTTTCCTGGGCCCAAGCTCGCAGAATAACAGTGGGTGGGGATATTTTTTATGTACACCTAGAGTTAAGCTTCACTGGTTTAAGTATAATATTCCAGGATGAAACAGCTTTCATCTCAGATAAGCAAACTTTTAAGTTGCATTATAATGTACATTAGCCATTGAAAACAGTCATTTACTTAAGTGATCCTGATATCAATTTCAGTTATACCAGTATTCTGTGCTATTTTTAAATATCAAAGTACCAGGATGTGTGATTGTAACAATTGTTTTGAAATCTCAATCATTTAAACTTTAAGAAGACTATGTCACATTTTAATTTAGAGTCATACTGATGTGCATATGCAGATATTTAGAAAAGCAATCTGACTACATTTTTCTCCTGCACCCCAGTTTAAGACCTTTTCAAACTGTGTTTTAATTATAACCCTGTTCTCAGAATATTACTGAAACTAGATTTTTTTTTTTTGGAAAAATGTTCTATTAATCATTTGTATTTCTCTGATAGTCAGTTTGGGCCCTAGTCTACTCCTAGAATTAACTGATGGAGAAACTGTAGAATTGGAGTTGGGGGGTAGGAGGAAAGAAAGAGAGCTATAAGGAGGATGGGAGAGCTCGGGGAGGAGACTGAGAGGAGACAGGACAGGGCTAGATGGATGAGGAAGGCGGCACTCTGCCTCAATTCCCAGCCCTTTCTCTGGGGTCTGAGCACCCCTTTCCCATGGCAAAATTCCTTGTTCCCTCTCTCGTGTGTCCTCCAGTTTCAAATATATCCTCTTAGGATTTGACTTGTCCTCTCGTAAGATCATTTATTTTAACCAAGTTATTTTCCCCAACCATCCTACCTGGAGACGCTCAAGCTGGAAAGACAAGAGAAGGCTCAGCTTTGAACTTGGCCTTTTCTCACATGGAACAAAAGTATAGAAGCCAATGGTGACCAAATCCTTCTTTAAAAAACAACAACAACAACAATATTAGGTAATATAAATATATAGCCATTTGCTCTGATATTGCAGTCACTCCTTAACTTAAATTTCACAGTAATAAACATGGCACATCACAAGAGTTTCAGAGGTCTTCCATGAAAAGTCTTGCTTTGTTATTACCTACCCTAGATTTGAAAGATGCTAGTTAGGTAAGACCCTTTAAGTGTACTGTGAAAGTTGTTTTGTTCACTAGCAAACCATAAATAATTTTACATTCATTTACTCAGTATGTTTTATCTCCCTGAATTAAGCCTAACCCAAGATAATTACTCTAAATAAACTTGTCACACATTCTTCCTTCTTGTCATATTAATTTGGCTACAAGGTTCTCTCTTACCTACTTCAGAGAGAAGCAGTGTACCCACAACCCTTTGTCTTCCCTCTCCCCCAAAAGCAACGTGACCTGTAATTTCCTCACTTTTGACAGCAGCACAGTTGCCAGCTTTACTTTAGCCTAGTAGAAATTAAGAGCTGGCAAAGATTCTCCCCTTGATCAAAATTTACTCAGGCCTCTGAGCCTTTTCATCTCTGTCCTTGTGGAGTCTAGTTTTAGCAAGAATCCCCCACCCTCGATATCTGATTACCCAAAATATCTGTCCAAATTCTTCCTTTCCTCCCCCCAAGTAAAATCTGATCACCCTTGGCCTGCCTTCAACAAGAATCCTATTAAGTCAGTCTAGCAAATAATTACCCCACATTCTTAGTAATTTTTCATCCATTGACCACCTCCTCATCCTCTAACCCCATCCCAGCTATAAATCCCACTTGTCCTTGTTGTATTTGGAATGGAGCCTTGATTCTCCTGTACTGTCAAAACCCCATTGCAGTAGTCCCTATACCTATTATGATAGTCCAAATAAAGTCTGTTTTAACAAGTATCATGGGTAATTTTTTCTTTAATAGAGCCTTGAATTAATAAGATTGATACTTTAGCTCCACCTTTAAAAAGGGCTCATTTTCATATTGATCCATTTCCAAGAGGTCAAAGACGATCGTTCTGCTTTGGAGCATCCCAATCCAGAATTCATCATATTTTATCCTTTTACTTTATGTCTTATATAGGAAGCATAATGGTCCAAATTCATTTGTAAATTGGATGTTTGGCATTTCAATATAATCATCTTACCTTATAATAGACAAATATGCAAATTGACCGCACCTTCGCTATGCCCAAGCCACGCCCACCAACCACGCCCACCAGGAAACCGTTGCAGGGATGTTGGGGTGTGGCGGAGCCCAAGGCTGGGAAAGCCTTGGGCGGAGGCTTTCCCGGCCTTGGGCACCATCGGGGAGCCTGCACGGATCGCAGGAAACCACTGGGGGTCGGCTCCTGCGATCCTTAGCAGGGATGTTGGGTGCAGCCAAGCCCAAGGCCACTGCCCGGGGGCAAGCCCCTACCCTGAAAGAAGGCAGAAGGCGGTGGCCACAGCCAAGGCCTGGGTCCCCGGTGCCGGCAGAAAACTGGTGCAGGCAGCCAGGTGAATGAAGGTCTATTGCACGAATCTTCGTGCAAACAGGCTACTAGTTTTTATATAAAGAGCATTTTAAATTATAGTATCTTAGATTAACCCATAAAAGCCCGTTTAACCCACAATGTAAATATATAATAACTAGTGGCCCTGAGCACGAATCCGTGTGCGAGTAGCTCACTGCCACTTGCCTCAGCTGGCCGCCTGGGCCATCACCACTGGTAGTTCCCTGCCCTGCCCTCCTGTAGCTCTCCGCCGCTAGTAGCTCGCTGCCCTGGTTGTTACGCATCACGGCGTAACGACCATTTGCCTATTACCTCTTTATTATATAGGATAGTGAGGAGAGGAAAAAAATCTTTTCCTTCTTCGCATTTAGGTTCTTGGCTGTACCTCTAACAAAAGACAGATTAAGAAGAGAAAAGCATATGAAATTATTTACTGTAAGTTTTAAATGTCACAGGAGCCTTCATAAGGAAATGAAGACCTGAAGAAATAGTTAAACCTGAGTGTTTTTTGCTAGGTTTGATGAAGAGTAGAAAGTCATAGAAAAGTGTGATAGGACCAAAGGATATGAGCTAAGGATAGTATACTGGGGGAAACTGAGCAAGGCCTGTTTGTTTGGATTCTTCTCAGTGTCCCTCCATCTTCAGAGATAAGGATGCTCCTTTCCTTCACCTACAGGGAGAGCACCTCTCACCTTAAAGCTTTATGACACGCTTTATGATTTCCCATCCCATTTTAGCTTTTTAAGGGAGGTCAGAGAGTCCCTTCTGCACCCACCATTTCTCAAGTTTCTTTAGTTTAAAATATTTAGTATGCCAGGGTAGCATGCCCTGAACCCTGTCACTAGTAAGATACTAATTCTGGATTGAGGGAGCGGATCAAGGTTAGGAAGGCTGAGTGCAGAGTGAGTAAGGAGGAGTAACTTCCTGAACTAGCCTTAGACAAAGTTTTGGTTATAGAAAGTTGGTCTTTGGTGTCCTTTGAACTCTGCCTTCTCCACTCTGCTCCCTTCTTTCTAGGGGTGCAGGGTACACACACTTCTTCAGGCTCTCCACTTTATAAGCACAATCAGATATAGAGTATTGTTCCTAGGTAGATTTTTTAAATCCAAAATTACTTCCTTTCATGATGCCCCAATCAAAACTTGATTTACTTTGTCATTGTCTATATTATGTGACACTTTTACAGTGAGAATATGCAAGTAAAATATGAATACAATGAAGCATACACACTGATGAAAAAATACCTTTCCAATACCCATGACTTCCAGGGTAAGGAGAATGCAGATCGTGTGGCCTAGTTTACATTAGGCTCTGAATGACTGATTTCCCATCCCATTTTAGCTTTTTAAAATGGGTATGCTTGTTGACTAACCTGAAGTAAAGGATTAGAATCTTGTTAGGTACTGGGAAAACTGAAGTGGGAAACTAGGGGAGTGTGGAAAAAGATATATAGTGTTGGCATAAGAGCATCCAAACCTGTGTTAGCGTAGGTAGCTAGATATTAATAATGGAAGGCAGCAAAGGGAATAAGACATTATTAAGCATAATAAACTAGGGAGCAAAGGCTTGCTTCCCAAGAAAGTTATAGCTTCATGTACTCCCCAGAGAACCCCTGGTCCATTCCCCACAGATCACGGAGATGGGATAGAACAGCAAAGGGGGGCGGGGAGGGGAATAAGCACGTGTACAGTAAGGGCCTAAATGGTGAGGCCTATCTGTCTAGGGTGGGAAAAGGAAATGGATTGGTTAGAAGGCGGACCTAGCACAAGCCCAGGAAAGCTTGGGAAGTTGACTGGTTATTTTGAAAAAGCATCTTCCCAAACCCAAGGTAATATAATCCCAGCTAACAAAGAGTGCTCTCTCTCTCTCTTGCCTGCCCAATAACATGTGCTCAACCTGTGCGCAGCCACCTGGGGCCTGTTGCAGACTGTGTGGTCTCCAAAGGACTAAGCTTTCATAAAGGGCAGAATCTCTGGACACTGGCCCTATTTCTGGGCCTGATGGGGGCAAGATAGGAATTTTTCCTTAGCAGTATGGACAGAAATGGGGACACTGAGAATCCAGGGGCACTCCTTTGATTTTGCATCTCACACTACCAACAAATCTTACCATGCCACAATTTCCCATACATGGGTCCCTGGAATGCTTTCCTTGAGATCCTGTGAAAGAACACGATTTCCACTGGCAAGATCTATAGATAATTTTTATAAGAGCTTTTTTGAGCCCAAACTAACAACTGTTGCCATGAAGTAAGATCTCAGATGCTTCAATGAATGACAGATTTGCACTTCTTTTTATACATTTGAAGAAAAAAAAAAGGGAGTATTCTATAAGGAAGATTACATGAAGGAAGGAAAAAAGCAAGGTAGGGAAAATCACTGTAATTGGATTACAGGGCAGTTAACAAGATTATGTGCTCCCTTGAGGATGGTTATGCCTTCCTTGAAGGTGATATTCTGGCATTTCAAAGGTGTGTTAACCTTGATGTACAGGAACAATGGACAAGGTTTGCTTAAGGCGATGGTAAACCTTTTAGTAAAGAAGTTATAGGCCAGGGATGTGACTACCCACCATGTCCAGCCCAGGAACTTACGATCAAATCACCCAGTGAGGTTACTTTTGGGCTCCTGGACTTGTCAGATGTGTTACAGAAGCCCTATTTCAATCACAATAGGGACAAAGAAACATCAAGAGTAAGTAGACTGGGCCCCGCCTAGCTGTTTTCCCTGGCAGACAGCTTCAGGCTATTTTTGCCTTTCATTTTTCCCTTCTTGTTCTTAAGCAATAGAATTTATTTTAAACATCCAGGTTTATCCTCCCCATGAAGCTCCTATAGAAGCATTCTGGAGAGTAAAGAAAATGAAAGAAAACAGTTATTTTGAGATGGGGATTGCTTATGTGTCATATCAGAATATTGCTTTTTTGTTGTTCTTGCCCCCAAAACCTGAGTTAATAGGATCATAATTCTTGTGTTATATAGTTATGCATATTTGATTTAACATTTGTATGAACTCACTGAGTTGTTTATGAGGGGATAGCTTTTTATTTTGTCAACAGCATTTTTAGAGGAACAAACTAGTTAAATTCTTACGTATATTTCTGTTTTCTTTATTCAATTTCTTTAAGTTATCTTTGCCATGTAAATAATGTCCTCAGTAGAAATAATTGACCTACAAAGATATTGGTGGCATCTGTATGTAGAAAGATTAGTTTATGGTAGAGGGGAGGAGACAGGATTAATCCTCCAGAAACAAATTATTTGCCTGAATTGAGGCCAGATTTGGGAGAGGAAGAATTTGCATCTTCTAATTCCCTGCCCAGGAACTTATGATCACATCACCCTGTGACAGGGACAGCTGCTACATATCATTCCCCTTTTCTCCTCCCCCTACACACACACTCCCTCTGTGCATTCCTGCTGGCCAAGAATTCTCACAGGAGTTCTGATACATTTACATCCATATGCAGGTCGGTCTTTTGTGCAGCGGGGATGCTTGAAGGATAATATGAAAGGACACTAATGGTTTTTATGAGGCTATAAGCGTCATAAGAAATAAGGAAAATGTGCAAATATATTTATATTCACAGTATTTTCCTCAGTATGATTTTCTTGGTAATGTCAACTTAGCCTTTGTTAACAATGTCCCGGAGGCCTCTGAAATATACATTATAATATTTTCATAGAAAAATACATATAAAATGTCGGATTATATTTTTAAATCTTTAGTCAAAGTAAAAATTGAGCATTGCGAAGAGAATGAGTGTCTTTGCCAAAGAGCAAAACATAGATTATGGAAATGGTTATACATTAGATTTAAGTTGAATCAGTTAGTGTTTCTATGTATAATTTTGAAGGTACATTTTAAGATCCTGACACAGTGTTGAAATAGCATATTTGAAAGTTTAAAAATTAGAACATTATATATGTTAATAAACTTTGACATGTGAAAATACATTTCTACTTTATGAATGCCTATCAACGTGGCCAGGCTTACCACCGGAGACCGTATCTTTGGTTAATATTTTGCCAACAGCTCAAATTCAACCTTTTAAATTCGAATACATTATAATCTTTTAATCTCCAGACTTGATACATAGATTGAAAGGTAGGTAGGTAGATTGATAGATAGAGATAGATAGATAGATAGATAGATAGATAGATAGATAGATAGAAAATAACTTTCATGCATTAATTTAATTTCTTTACTCAATAATTCTTTATCATGAGATTATTTGCTATGTACTGTGTGAGAGTTTGAAATGGCTAAAAATTATACTCACTTAAAAATCCAAACCTGTTTTTTCCCCCTTTATTTTCTCTCTTATCAAATGGCATTATCTGCCCATTTACTTAATTTAGCAATGTACGGAGTAGGTACAGCATACTAAGCACTGTGAGAGGCACAGGAGGTAAAGTGATGAGTAAGATGGGGCCCTGCCTTCATATAACTTCATTCTGATGGAGGAAGTTGATAAGTAAGCAGGCAGTTTTAGTATAAGTGTCTTTAAAAAAAAGATCCCAAGTGCTAAATTTCTTACTTTCCTTTACCCACTCCACTCCACCTTCTCAGCCACACCTCAGAGAGCCAGACACCCAAAACCTGCCTCGTGGCTCTCTCTTCTGGGTGAGTCCCCCTCTTGTCTACCCACACTAGCCTGGCTCGGGCACTCCGCATCTCTCTCCTGGTCTCTCTTGCTTGTCTCCTAACCAGCCTTCCTAATTCTACTTCCATTTTCAAAAAGACAATGACAATGTCTCCTTTCCCCTTCACACAATTATTTCAGTTCCTGTTATTCAAGGTAAAGTCCAAACTCCTCATGGTGTACAGGCCCTTCTTGATCTGATTCAGGCATATCCAGCTTTTATTTTCTCACCTGGCTTTTCTCTTTCCCCCTTTATTCTGCAGCAGTACTGAATTAATTGGTCATAGGATACACTACACATTGTCATTCCTCCCTTTGAATATGCATTGCTCCCTCTTAGTCCACTTTGTTTCTTGGAGCTCAAAAGTTACACATGTGCTTTGATCCAGCAATTTCATTTAAGGAAATACTGGGGGGAAAAAAAGTAGTTATCCACCTTAGCATTTATATAGTGAAAAAGATATTTTAAAAACTTGATGGGGGAGATGGCTAAATAAACACTAAGATATATGAGCATAATTGAATACCAAATTGCAAACATGGCTATGTAAATGTAAAAATAATGCCAAACTGAAAAAATACATAGCATGAAATAGTATGCACTGTTGGGGAGGAAGAAATTTTCCTCTACTCCTGTAGGTTCTTTCAGCTGGCCTAATAATTAAAGGTACATGAGACAGATTAACAAGAGAAAATAACCAAATTTAATTTTACATGTGTGTATGGGAACCCCATAGACATGAGAATCAGAGATCCTACATGCATGAGAGGTTCGAGACAGAAAGGTGAAATGAGGTACATATGACATCATGAGCTAAGGAATGAGGTAAGGTGCCTGGGGTTTCAGATGGGAGGAGGGTAATTCACAGGATGACAAAAAGAGCAGATGTTCAATAATTCGGTTTGCCTTGCCATATAAATAGGTAATCACTCTTATATGGGCAAGGGTCCACTTTAAATTCTTTAAGGGAAAGGTAAACATTTCTCTTGAGCCTGCAGAGTCTCTTTTGCCTTCAGCTCAAAATAATATACATGCCACCCAGCCAGTGTTGCTCAATGGTTGAGCATTGACCCATGAACCAAAAGGTCCCCAGTTCAATTCCTGGTCAGGGCACATGCCTGTGTGGTGGGCTTGATCGCCATTAGGGGGCATGAAGGAGGCAGATGTTTCTCTCATTGATGTTGTTGTCTCTCTATCCCTCTCCCTTCTTCTCTTTTTAAAATTAATAAAAAACATTTAAAAAATACTCTTCGTGCCAAAGTAGCATATTTTGGGGAGGCCTGTACTTAACCCCTTCAGCGCACATATATTTGTGTGTATGATCGAATGATAGTGAGAGGATATATAGAGATGTAGCTAGCTTAATGCTCATATATAGTCTTTGTCCCTGTTAGAGAACAAAAATTCAACTGAGTAAATTTAAAGATCTAATTGGCTTTATTGAACAATTTTGAATCAAGAGCATCCCATCTAGTAAACAGAGAGATGATCCATGAAGTTGCACAAAATGGAAGGTTTTTATTGGCACAAACTGGGTGGGTCAAGAAAGTTATTAGCAAAAGAAAAGAAAGGATTGGTTCAGGCCAGGGCACCTTTCTTTACATGAAGACTTACTGTTTTCTGAAAATGATGATAAACAGCACTTCTTTTTCTAATAAGAATCTTCAGTTACAGGAGGATGAATTACATTTAGATGCAGGAAATCTTTCCCAAATTAAGAGCTTTGTGACACTCAGTCCTGACCAGAAGTTGGGTGATTAACTCAATAAGTTTTGCTGCTTGGGGCTTTCTATACTTGCTGCTAATGGGCTAATTCATTATCTTCTCAAATTGGCTGTAAATCCCGAAGATGAAGTTTTCTTTCCTTCTTGTGTGTGTGTGTGTGTGTGTGTGTGTGTGTGTGTGTGTGTGTGTGTGTGTGTTTCACAACTGCCTTTAATGTAGGAGTTTGTTAAGTGACTGGCTATTCCCTGGGTAGACCACCATCTTATGTAAAAATTGTCTGTTAAATGTCTGTGGCCAGCTACACTATAAACTTTGAGAACAAAGACTGTTGCATTCACTGTTGTTCCCCCGGCATTAGCGTCACCTTGGCACATAATAAAATGTACATTAAATTGAACTTAACTGACTGGGAAAGGTAAATTGGACTGCCTTCAAATGGAGGAAACCAAATGTAGAGGGGTGAAAATTACAACAACACCAGATATGGCTCAGAATAAATCCTGTCTACATGAAGAAATAGAAGATGCACATGACAAACGCAGGGAAATGATAGTTTTTAGGTAGAATGAATGATGTGTCTCAGTAGAACACTATTAGGTATAAGAGAAAAGGGAATGCTAACCAATTTTTCTGAACATTAAAGTGAGCTAATGTATTTTTCAGATATTTACACCATATTGTAGGCAATGTTAATATTTTCTCTACATCATACTTCTGTTAATATGTCTTAGAAAAGCAAGACTATGGAGCAAATTAAGATTAGACATAGCATCTGTTGGTGAATCACAGTATTTAATTCTTTCCAGGCATTTATTGGCAAAACCCTTTACAAGTACTGAAGTTGTGAATATGCATCAAACCAAGCAAATCACCCGAATGAACAGATTTTGATGCATTCATTTGGGAAATAATCTGTCTGCTGGGACGCAATTAGGCAGCATCAACATCATCAGAACGTTAATAAGTAAACTGCAGCATTGATGAGTTTACATCCATTTCTGACTGTTGCTTATCAGTCTTGCTCATAAATACAACTTGTTATATTTATTTCTCAGAGCTCTATTAGTCATCTATTAGCTACCTGCTTTGTCATATACCCCACTGCTAACTTTAATGGCTGTCAAAATTAGTATAGTCTTGGGACATAACAAATGGATGCTCAGTAAAGGTACACTGTTGTAAGCTTTGAGAATTAACTAATGAGGAGATAAACTGGTAACTACCCTCACAGAGTTTATAGTCTTGTAGAGAAGACAGATAATTAAAGAAGTAATTACAACAGGGCGTGACTGGTGCTATAAGGGAAGCATAGTAGAGATAGCTGTTGAGACTGGAAGATGGTTTATATATACACGTATATAGTTACTCGTGAATCAAATAGTTTAAACTAAATTGGTCATCTGTTTCTTTTAGAGCAACAGTATAACTTTTGGTATGATTTATTTATTGGAGCCTCCACTGACTATTATTTCCTTAATTACTCAATGTAAACTGAGCGGTATTGTGATTTAGAGTGCCTCTGATATATACAGTTCACCCTAATAATCTGAGTAACAGTGAGATTTTTAATTCATGATATTACCTGACCAAAAGGTAGTCTTGGTTTTAAGATAGCATCCTTTTTACCTGAAGCTTTAATTATAGATGTGATTAAATGATGCTACTCTTTTGTTTTTATGTTTTTAGGGAAGGTATTCATGTAAATCAGGAGCTGCTGCAGATATCCCCCTGTATTACAGAACAGTTCATTGAGCTGTTGTGTCAGTTCAGTCCAACCCAAGTCATAGAGACATTACAAGTCCTTGAGGGCTACCGCCTGGAAGAAACTATCCAGGTAAGACCAATAATGGAGAGAAAGCCAGAGTACACTTTTCCTGATCATTCACCATTTTACAGTTAAGCAAAGGGAGACTCACATATTAAATTACTTGCCTAAATTTTTAGCTAGTAAGTGGTAGCATCTGAGATGGAACCCAGGGAGTCTGATCCATAGTGCATGCTTTTCATTGCTATGGAATAAACTGCTTTCACGTGTTTTCTAGTAAAGTCAGAAATAGCACATGTCCATCATTGTTATTAATAAAGTTTCACAGACATTCTAGCCAACATGATAAACATATAAAAATGAATACAGTAAAAGTGTTAAAAAGGAAAAACCAAGCTCTTGTTTGTAGGTACTGATGGTTACATAGTCCTCTTATGCAATAACACTAGGCTGAAGAGCAATTCAGTAGCCCTAGCACAATCATTACCTTGATTCATTTCCCTTATTTTCACCTGTTTCCAAATGAAAGTTAAAATACATATTCTAATCCTATCTAATAAAGAGGGAATATGCTAATTGACCATCACACTCTCAAAAAGGTGGTGGTGCCCACAGCCAATAAGGAGGGAATATGCTAATTGACTTCCATGCCCTCAAAGATGGTGGCGCCCACAGCCACAAGATGGTGGTGCCCAGTCCCCTCAGCCCCGCTGGGGCAGCAGGTGCGTGGCACGGCCGGGCCCACCCCCAGGCAGGTCCGGCCGCTCCGTGCACCTGCCTCCAGAGTCCCCCAGTCCTCTCAGCCCCCCAGCCATCCAGGACTGGCCTGAGGCACAGGCAAGCCTTGGATGTCAGCTGCCCAGCCGCCCAGGGCCGGCTCGAGGCACAGGCAAGCCTTGGATGGTGGCTGCCCAGCCACCTAGGGCCACCTGAGGCTCAGGTAACCAGGGCTGGCCGAAGCTTGCACTGATGGCATTGGCAGCAGCAGAGGTGTGATGGGGGCGTTGCCTTCCCCTGATCGCCAGGTCACCTCCCGCCCCTGAGGGCTCCTGGACTGTGAGAGGGGGCAGGCTGGGCTGAGGGACCCTCCCTGCTCCAGTGCATGAATTTTTATGCACTGGGCCTCTAGTCCTACCTAATAAAAGGGTAATATGCAAATTGACCACACCTTCGCTATGCCCAAGCCACACCCACCAGCCCAAGCCATGCCCACCAGGCAATCAGGGCAAGTATTCAAATAAACCCAACCAAGATGGCTACAGCCACAGAGAGCAAGGTTTCCCAGGCAACAGAGGAAGCCAAGCTTTCCGCATGCCCTTGCCAGGCCTAAGCCTCCACTCAAGCTACAAAGTGTCAATTATAGAAGGTAAACAAATTCAAACAAATGGCGGCAGAATGGAGCTTGAGAGAGCAGGCCAGGGTTTCCCGCGGCAACGGAGAAAGCAAAGCTTTCCGCACACCCTGGCCGGGCCCAGGCCTCCGCTTAAGGCTACAACGGTGATGGGCAACCTTTTGAGCTTGGTGTTTCAAACTTCGCCAAAAAACTGAGCATAACTCGGGTAGTGTGTCCTTTTGAGGAAAAAACATTATTTCGCGATATTTATAGTTTAAATAACATAAATGTTTCATCCTCGGCATGCGGCCGCGTGTCATCAGAAATGGCACTGACACGCGTGTCAGAGGTTCGCCATCACTGGGCTACAAAGTTTCAATTATAGAAGGTGAATTAACCCAAACAGAAATGGCTGCTGGCCGTGGAGCATGCAGGAGGCTTGGCTCCGCTTCAGGCTACAAAGTTTCAATTGTAGAAGGTAAATAAATTCCAGATACCAGGGCCTCCGCTTGGGTCGCCAGGGGGCGTGGCCAGCCTGCAAACCACCACAGGCCCCTTGCTCAGGCCGCCCCATGCCCCAAGGGAACCCCCACCCTGATCCGGGACACCCTTCAGGGCAAACCAGCTGGCCCCCACTCCTGCACCAGGCCTCTATCCTATCTAATAAAAGAGTAATATGCAGATTGACCATCACTCCAACACAATTTGGCTTCCCCCATGTGGTCAAAGATCCTGCCCCCATGTGGACACAAGATGGCCACCACAAGATGGCCAGCACGGGAGGGCAGTTGGGAGGCACCTGGCCTCCAAGGGAGGGCAGTTGGAGGCAATCAACCCTGTAAGGGAGGGCAGTTAGGGTGACCAGGCCGGCAGAGGAGGGAAGTTGGGGGCAAACAGGCTGGCAGGGGAGCAGTTAGGCATCAATCAGGCTGGCAGCGGAGTGGTTAGGGGGTGATCAGGCTGGCAGGCAGAAGCGGTTAGGGGCAATCAGGAAGGCAGGCAGGCGAGCAGTTGGGAGCCAGCAGTCCTGGATTGTGAGAGGGATGTCCGACTACCCGTTTAGTGGGATCGGGCCTAAACGGGCAGTCGGACATCCCTCGAGGGGTCCCAGATTGGAGAGGGTACAGGCTGGGCTGAGGGACACCCCCCCGCTCCGTGCACGAATTTTGTGCACCGGGCCTCTAGTATACTATAAGAGGTTAGCATGTTCCCTATTTAAAATGCAACCTACCATTATGTCTCCTTTCTTTAATGTCAGTACTCATGAAATAATAATCTGAATTTTTTGCATCCACCTCCTCAACTTTCCACACACTTGAATATTTTAAAATTATGAAATATTTCAAATATGTCGAAATGTGCATGAAGAATATCAAATACATTTGTACCCACCAAGCCAATTTATAAATGTTAACATTTTGTCATACTGGCTTCAGATATTTGTTGTTTTGTTTTAGAAATAAAGCATCTTTTATTTGTCATGTCCCCCTCTCCCCTCTGAGGTCACCACCAGCCTGAAGACGGGAAGTTTATCCAGGTTGTTTATTTTCATATATATAGAGTGGGGCAAAAGTAGATCTACAGTTGTTTGCTTGGAAACGAATACAATGATTAAAAGATGCAGTTTTATTATTTTTAAAATTTGTTTTAATGGTATCATACAGTACATATCCTATTGCAAATTGCTTTTGTCAATAATTTTTTAATCTGTCAATTTTTATACATGTAGATATACTAGTAGTTCACTCATTTTAATGGTCATGTAATAGCCTATTGAATGATTATGCCACAATTTATATATTTCCCTATTATAGACATTCAGCTAATTTCCAGTCTTTTGCCATTATAAACAACTAGAGGCCCGGTTCATGAAATTCGTGCATGGGGGGAGGGTGTCCCTCAGCCAGCCTGCACTCTCTTCAATCTGGGACATCCCTCTCACAATCCAGGACTGCTGGCTCCCAACCGCTCACCTGCCTGCCTGCCTGATTGTCCCTAACCTCTTCTGCCTGCCAGCCTGATCACCCCGTAACCACTCCCCTGCCAGCCTGATTGCCCCTATCTGCCCTCCCCTGCTGACCTGGTCACACCTAACTGCCCTCCCCTGCAGGCCTGGTCGCCCCCAACTACCCTCCCCTGCAGGCCTGGTCACCCCAACTGCCCTCCCCTGCAGGCCTGGTCCCTCCCAACTGCCCTCCCCTGCAGACCTGGTCACCCCCAACTGCCCTCCCCTGGCATCCTGGTCACCCCTAACTGCCCTCCCCTGCAGGCCTGGTCACCCCCAACTGCCCTCCCCTGCAGGCCTAGTCACCTTTAACTTCCCTCCCCTGCAGTCCTGGTCACACCTAACTGCCCTCCCCTGCAGGCCTGGTCGCCCCCAACTACCCTCCCCTGCAGGCCTGGTCACCCCAACTGCCCTCCCCTGCAGGCCTGGTCCCTCCCAACTGCCCTCCCCTGCAGACCTGGTCACCCCCAACTGCCCTCCCCTGGCATCCTGGTCACCCCTAACTGCCCTCCCCTGCAGGCCTGGTCACCCCCAACTGCCCTCCCCTGCAGGTCTGGTCCCTCCCAACTGTCCTCCCCTGCAGGCCTGGTTGCCCCCAACTGCTCTCCTCTGCCATCCCAGTCACCCCTAACTGCCCTCCCCTGCAGGCCTGGTCCCTCCCAACTGCCCTCCCCTGCTGGCCTGATCGCCCACAACTGCCCTCCCCTGCCAGCCATCTTGTGGTGGCCATCTTGTGTCCACATGGGGGCAGCCATCTTGTGTGTTGGAGTGATGGTCAATTTGCATATTACTCTTTTATTGGATAGGATGTTACATTAGCCATCAGGTTTCTCTAAATAATATACCTGGAAATGGAATTCTTTGGACAACCGAGTAGTTTAATTCTACTGATATTGCCAAGCTGATTTCCTATTTGTTTCATTCTCTTCATCAGTGTTTGATATTTGCTGTTTTTTCACATCCTTGCTAATTCCTAGTATTTTTAGACTTCTTAATTTTTGCCAGTGGAATGGGGATTATTGATTACTAATGACATTGAATATCTTTCCATATGTTTAATGACCCGTTAGATTTTCTTTTCTCTGAATTATCTATTCCTATAGTTTTTCCAGCTGAGTGTTTGCCCTTCTCTTACTGGTTTACAGAACTTCTTTTTAATTTCTAGATCTCTAATCCTGTGCTGATTTTATATGTTGATGTCTTCTTTCAGTCTCTAGGGCATATCTTTCAACTTGGATTTTAGTGACTTTTTTATTAATTCTCACTCAAGGATATGTTTGTTTTTTTAATTGATTTTAGAGAGAATCAAAAGGGGGGCGGGGAGAGGGAAACATTGATGTGAGAGAGAAAAATTCATCGGTTGCCACCTGCACATGTCCTGCAGGGACCAAACCTGCAATCTAGGTACGTACCCTGACTGGGAGTCGAATCCCACAACCTTTTGGTGTATGGGTCAATGCTCCAACCAACTGAGCCACCCAGCCAGGGCTTAGTGACTTCCTTTTAATTTATCAATCTTTTCCTTCAATGTTTAATTTTTGGGGTATCAGTCTTTCCTTTTGACTTTGATGGCATAAAGGCTGTCCTCTTTTATGAGTTTTATAGGTTAGCTTTTTACATTTAGGCTTTTAATCCATCTGGAATTTATTTTTGTAAACAGATCAAGAGAGGGATTTATATTTTTTTTCATGTGGATGGCTAATGGTCCACATGGCATTTTATTGTGCTTTCCTCACTGATTTATGATGCCATACTGTCATATACCAGCTTCCAAATGTACATGGATCTGTTTGTGGATCCTGTTCTGTTCCTTTGATTATTTTTCTTTTCCTATACTCATACCACATATTTTATTAATATAGGTTTAAAATAAGGTTTCTTATTTGAAACAAGAGTCTTCCCTTCTCATTCTTTTTCTTTAAAACTTGTTGGCTACTCTTGACCTCCTACTATTCTACATCAATTTAAGAATCAGATTGTCAGGTTCCTTTAAAAAATATTCTTCTGGAATTTTGATGAAAAGGGTACATTGACTTCATAGATTAATTTGGGGGACATTGACATTTTATGTTATTGTCTTCACATTCAGAAACATGGTTATCTTTTTTTTAAAATTATTTTTATTGATTTTAGAGAGGAAGGGAGAGGGATAGAGAAACATTGATGAGCTGCCTCCTGCACGCCCCCTACTGGGGATCGAGCCCGCAACCCAGGCATGTGCCCTTGGCCGGAATCGAACCTGGGACCCTTCAGTCCACAGGCCGACGTTCTATCCACTGAGCAAAACTGGCTAGGGCAGAAACATGGTTATCTTTTAAAAATGCCTTTTATGCTCTTTGGCAAGACTGTATCACTTTATATAATATTTTGCACAAGGTTTTGCACATATTTTCTTAAATTTATCCTTAGGTATTTATAATTTTGTTAGCATTTTGAAAGAAAATTTTTTAAATGCCATTTCTTATTGAGATTGCTGCTGTATGTTACTAATTTTTGTACAGTTTTGTATCTGGCAACCAGGCTAAATTCCTTTCTTTATTCAATAGTTTTTAGATTTTCTTATGAGAATAATATTTTCTAGGTATAATGGTAGTTGTTTTTATCTTCCCAACCTTATAGTTTTTTCTTTCTCTTATCAGATGTCTAGTAGCTCTAGGTTATTTTGAACAGAAACAGTGATAGTATGCATTCTTGCCTTGTTCCTGATTTAAAAGGGAATGTGTCTAATATTATACATTAAATATGGTGTTTATTGTAAGACTGTGATAGATAATTTTTATTAAGTTAAGAAAGTTCCCTTCCCAGTATGGGTAAGAGTGTTTTGTATTATTTTGTTTTTGTCAAGAATGGGTACTGCGTTTTATCAAATTATTTTTCTGCATTTATTGAGATGATTACGTTTTTCTCCTTTTATCTGTTAACCTATTAATATGTTATTTGTGCCTTGCTTATTTACTCCTAAGAAAGATTTATTCCACTTTATAAATCTTTTCAAAGAATAATTTTGAATTTGTTAAATCTCTTTATTGTTTCTTTCTATGGCATTATTTTCTTTTTAAAAAAATATATTTTATTGATTTCTTTACAGAGAGGAAGGGAGAGGGATAGAGAGTTAGAAACATCGATGAGAGAGAAACATCGATCAGCTGCCTCCTGCACACCTCCTTCTGGGGATGTGCCCGCAACCAAGGTACATGCCCTTGACCGGAATCGAACCTGGGACCTTTCAGTCTGCCGGCTGACGCTCTATCCACTGAGCCAAACCGGTTAGGGCAGCATTATTTTCTTTTATTGAAGCTTAATTGTTTTTTTTTTGTTTTTGTTTTTTTTACTTATTGACACTCTTAGTGTTTTAAATTTTATTTAGAGCCCACAAATTGATACATAGTGTTTTCATTGTCATTTTGTTCTAAATATTTTGTGTATAATTATACTTATCAATTTCTGGTTTATATTATTACTACTTATGTAATAATACAATATGTGTTGCCTTTTCTCCAATGGATATTCCTCATTCATGTGCATAACAATTTTTAAATAAATAACTGGGGGGAAATGAATGCACTTGGTCTAGTCAGAATATAAAATAGGGCACTATAAGGCCAAAAGTCAAGTATTTGCATATTGTACTGTAAAGTAGCATACTACCAAGATATGGATTTGATAATTAGTATCATATTGGGGGGGTTTCATCCTTAATAGGACCTTCTTACTTCACAAGCAAGATTCGTGAACACAAATCTTTATCTTTTCTTCTTTCCTAGATTACCCAGAAGTATCAACTTCATGAAGTCACTGCGTATCTATTAGAAAAGAAAGGAGATGTTCCTGGTGCATTTTCAATAATGCTTAAGGTAGCATTTTACTATATTTGCTTTGTCATGTTTCAATGTGTCCCTCTATTCATTGCATTAGTCTATCTCTTTTTTGAAATATAATTGACATATAATATTGCATAAATTTTCATCAATCCATTTTAATTTATTATATTTCAAAGTAAGTTGCAGGCAATAGTACATTTTACCTCAATATTTTTATCATGCCTATCACTGACTAGAGTTTAGAATTTCTGTGTGGTACTTGTTAAAGGTAAAGTTTACATACAACAAAATACACAAGTCTTAAAAGTACCATTTCATGAGTGTTGACAAATGGCACACACCTGTCTAATCCTAGTCCCTAACAAGATGGAGAACATTGCCAGGAATTTCCCTCATGCTTCTTCAGTCAGTTTCCATTCCCACTCCCCCAGAAGTAACCGCTCTTCTGACTTCGTTTTTCCACCTTGGGTTAGTTTTACCCTTTTTTATTCATTCATATTAATGGAATCATTTAATAGGTTTTCTTATATAACCCCTCTTGCATTCAGCATAATGTATTTGAGATTAAGTCTCTGTTATTGGATGTATCAGTAGTTTGTCCCATTTATTGCTGAGTAATATAATTGTATGAATATACCACAGTTTATCCATTCTTCTATTGATCGACACTTGGGCTACTTCTAGTTTTTGGCTATTATGAATAAAGCTTCTATAATCACTTTTGTACACAAATGTTTTCATTTTCCTGGAATCATTACCAAGGAGTGAATTGCTGGGTCACCAGATAGGTACAGGTTTAGTTTTATAAGAAATTATCAGACCTCTTTCCAAAGTGGTTGTAGCATTTTACGTCCTACCAATGATGTATGAGTGCTTTGGTTGCTCCACATTTTTTACCAACAGTTTGGTGTTCTATCAAATTTTGAAACAAAAATTTTTTCATTCTTTTAATTGTTGTAACATACACATAACATGAAATTTACCATTTCAATGGCATTACGTATATTTACATTGCTGTGCAGCCATCATTACCATCCATCTCCAGAATTTTTTCAACTTCTCACAAACCCATTAGACAATTACTCTCCATTCCTCCCTAACCCCCAGCCCCTGGAAACCACCATTCTACTTTTAAACTATATGACTTTAATTACTCGAGATACTGCATATAAGTGGAATAATACAGTATTTGTCTTATTGGGTCTAGCTTATTACACTTAGCGTAGTGTCTTCAGGGATATTACACTTAGCATAGTGTCTTGAGGGCCAGGGCCTAAGCTGTGTGTGGCAGTGGTGATGGAGAGAGAAGAGGACATGAATTTGAGAATTAATTGATCATTTAAATACAGTATAAAGTGAATGAGAGGGAGTGGTTAATGATGATTCTATGATTTTTAGCTTAAAATTAACCTATAAGGGTCCTCAAGAACAGGAGCAAAGTTTTGGTAGAAGGGCTATATTAAAGTCAGCTTCAGTGTGTATTCAGAAGCCTTTGCAATATCAGTATCTGAGGATCTAGAATTCAGTAGAGCAGTGGACCCTATAACTCTATTATAGTATTTTAGGATATCTCACATTCAAGGCTGTGCCCCATGCTATAGAGTTAGACTTGTCATGTCCTTTCTTATCTCAAAGCATGGATACATTCTGATCCTCATTACTGTGCCTCAGAGATGTCAATGATGACTATGTAGGTAGCACAACAGAAGCAAAAGTAAAGCAAAATAAGTGATACTTGATATACTGCTAGCTATGCATCCTATATATACCAGAATTCTCTTCTGAACAACAGGGACCATTCCTAATAACTTTGTTGTTTCCTGGGTTTTTTCTTTAAAATATGTCAGTTTAATTATTTGGTGGATTAGAAATTAAAATGTTCCTTTTACCTCCTAGAGACTACAAAGCAAACTTCAAGAAATAACACTTCAAGGTGAAAGTAAGTTCTTGAGTGTAATTTACAATTTCTTTTTTATTTACCCCATGTTTTTAAAAATGTTGCCTAATAAACTGTATTTATTAAGTAATAAACTTATTAAGTAAATTGTCCTGCATAAATACTGTTTATCAACTTTAACATTGGTTCCAATTTTAATTTGTTTTTAAGGGATCATAATAGGAAAGCAAATAAACCATGTGGCTTTGTGATGCTAATTGTCAGTGTACAGAAATTTGAGATTATCTTTAATATATTCAGTGTACAGAAATTTGAGATTATCATTAATATATTCTTAAGTGATATTAACAATTTTTCTGAATCTAGCTACCAGAGAGGATCCCTCATTGAAGGATGTGGAAGAGACCATGGTAGAGACAATTGCCCTTTGCCAGAGAAATTCACATAATTTGAACCAGCAGCAAAGAGAGGTAGGAGAATGATTACTGAGGCATTTAAAAGTCTGTTCTGGCCTGAAACTAGGAATTAATCCTATTTCTATTGCCCTTTCAGCTACCTGAGTTCAACTCAACTGATTTTAACCACTGTTTAGTGCTCCCAGGAGTATAAGACTCCCAAAATTGTTATGAGGAGTGCCTGTCCTTTGTTCTATGAAAAGGCTCTATATTCTTAGATTTGGCAGTGTTGCAGAACTTAACTGTGTGAATACTAGATGTCCTTGTTCTTTTTGAACTGAGATTTTGTGTATTCCGTGTAGTGGTATTGTGGATGTGTCATCATTTATCATCTCTTCCATTCCCCATGGATGAAAGTGAGCATGAAGAACTGGAAGAAAACCCTCAGGGATACAGAGAAAGCTGGAAAAGGTCAAAGAAGGTTATGACATAGTAGTTCTCAACCTTGGCCGCACCATAGAGTTACCTAGGGAGCTTTGAAAAATGCCAGCATTCAGATTGCAACCAGGTCAATGAAATTAATGTCCCTGTAGCTGTGACCCAGTCATGAGTATGTTGTAAACTTCCCCCATGATTCCACTGTGCAACCCAGGTTGGAAGCACTGCTGTACCAGATTCCAGAGTGCAAAGGGGAGAACACAGAACTGAAGGAGGAATAGTGGAGCACCTGTGCAGATGGGAGTTACAGCAGTAAAGCAGAAACTAAGGGGACGAGATGTGACTTGACAGCAAAATTCTGCAGTAGTCTTAACAAGTAAAGTCGACAACATGATATGGCATAACTCCTCTGGTGCCTGCCCCTCGAGGCTGTGACGTCTAGCTTAACACCACCTGGCTTTTTCCCACTGCCTGGTGGTCTGAAATGGGAAGCAGGGTAAATGTTTCACATATAGTTAGCTGTGTGTGCTACAATGGAAATAATAAACTTGATGTTTTCTTATGAGATGGATACATTTCTCCTTTACATTTTTAAAAATATATTTTTATTGATTTCAGAGAGGAAGGAAGAAGGAGAGAGAGATACAAACATCAGTGGTGAGAGAGAATCATTGATCGGCTGCCTCCTGCACACATGCACACACACACACACTGGGGATCCAGCCCAAAACACAGGCATGTGCCCTGACTGGAAATCGAACCGAGACCTCCTGGGTCATAGATCAACACTCAACTACTGAGGCACACCGGCCAGGCTCCTTTATGTTTTTGTCAAAGATTTTTTAAGGTTATGAATTTTGAAAACCCTTTAGAGTTTGAATTCTGTATAACAAGACATTTACATAATACAGGTGTTTTTTTATTTATCAAAAAACTTTTATGTGTGAAAGATATATACCCATCATTTTTTAAAATCCTGCAATACAGAAAGTTATGCAGAAGGATGCTTTTAAAAATTATCTGTGTCTGTTCTATCACCCAGAAATAATCATCATTATCATTTGGTGACTATCACTATAGATATTTTTTATCTATCTAGGTTAAAATAATTTTAGAAAAAATGGATCAAATAATGCTTGCTTTTAAAATAAATGTAAAATTTAGTCTCATTTAGGAAGCATATGTAAAACTGAGGAACTGGTGAATTTCAAATATTTCTTCACCATATTACCTCTTAATAAATCTCACTAAAGTTTAAAAAATCTGAACTGTAATAGATTGGAATTATTATGTTTATAATTACATTTCAGTTTTTATAATATCTATGATTCCAAGCCAGTAAGGAAATTTGTATGAATTCATACTTCCTCAAACCTCTCTTGTCCAACCATCTTAATTTTAATTAGTTATGTTATTTTACTTTATTAAGGTTAATAATACAGTCTTTTCTGAATCCATAATTCTCATGGTTGTTTAATCTTTATTCAAATGGATAACAGGCTTTATACCAGTCCTTTTGCCATGATTTTTCCATCCCAAGTTTTTATTTTCATTTATCTTACTAGTGGCCTGGTGCACAAAATTCATGCACGGGGGGAGGGGTGGCCCTCAGCCCGGCCTGCACCCTCTCCAATCTGGGACCCCTCAGGGGATGTCCGACCACCGGTTTAGGCCCGATTGGGCCTAAACTGGCGGTCAGACATTCCTCTCACAATCCGGGACCACGGGCTCCTAACCGCTTACCTGCCTGCCTACCTGATCACCCCTAACCACTCTGCCTGCTGGCCTGCTTGCCCCCAACTACCCCCCCCCCACTGGCCTTCTTGCCCCCAACTGCCCCCCTTGCTGGCCTGATCACTCCTAACTGCCCCCCCTGCTGGCCTGCTCACCCCCAACTGCCCCCCCTGCTGGCCTGTTCACCCCCAACTGCCCCTCCTGCTGGCCTGATCACCCCCAACTGCCCTCCTCTCCTGGCCTGATCGCCCCTAACTGCCTTTGCCTTGGCCCTGCCATCATGGCTTGGTCTGGAAGGATGTACGGAAGGTCTCCCGGTCTAATTAGCATATTACCCTTTTATTAGTATAGATGGTTAGCCGGCTATATTTGGACATGGTGGTATTTTGATAGAAAAACACAAAAGGGTAAAATTGTTAAATCTATGTTTATACATATTTGATACCAAGCCTTTTTAAAAATTTCAATCTTTCTATCTCCTCTTTAATATCTATTTGATACTCTTCTTCTCATGGAAATTTTAAGGAAAATGACAATTATGGTTTATAAATAGAGCTGTTCAGGTTCACATCACCTGAAATATGTCCAGATTCACATATTTTAATGGTGGACGTAGATATAAAATCCATGCCTCCAGAACACTAGGGATTATTTTGACTATATTTAAATTCTGTGTCTCTTAAAGACAGGAACAAGGCTTCCTTTAGTATGCAAAAGGGAAATTTATTTATTTACTTGTTCAAAAAATATTTGTGATGGAATTTGTTTATTAAAGATATTAGATGTTAGACTTTTTTCTATTCTTTGAAATTTTCACTTCTCTAGGATTATAATTATACCATTTTCTGGCTGCATGTAAGAGAAGTCTATCTATAAGGGAAGTCTGTCTCACACCTCACACCACTCTCTATCACCACACCCCTAACCCCCCAAAACTGGTTTCTGCTTCATTTCTGAACAAGTTTCATAACAGAAGTACTTGAATGTTCACTTTTATGTAAATAGTATTTTTTTGAAAATGCTAGACTGCTTTTATATAATACCAAACTTTAAGTTTGGGGGATTTTTAATAATTGTTTTGCCTTGTTTCTCTGCTTTGCTTTATTTTGTTTTGTTTTGGAGAGTATGAGAACAAGAGCTATTGCTGCAGACCCTAAACTAACTAGAAAAGTTAAGTATCCAAAAGCTTGATTGTGGACTGTCTATAATATATCTTTCTAAAAGTTTTTCAGAAAATTAAATATTATGGAGTATTTTCTTTAAGTTTGACCACAGGAAGTTGGGTTGACAGTCATTTCCCAAGTAGAATGTCTACCTGTTCTATCTTTGTATGTCTGGCTATTTATGCTGCTATTATCAGTGTCTACTGATTAGATATAACAAAGAACATGGCTTTGCTTTGCATATAATTCCCTGAAAAGAAAGCTATCCTATATAATAAAGAGGTAATATGCAAATTGACCATCACATCATCACAAGATGGCGGCGCCCACAGCGGGGGGTGGGGGTGGGGTGGGGCAGGCTGTTCCACATGCCTGCCACCGGAGTCCCCGCAGCCCCGCTGGGGGCCTCGGGTCCTCCTGCACCCCCCACTGACTGACAGCTCGCACAGGCTCCTCCAACGAGCTGCCCATCCCTCTCTTCCTCCCTCCCCCAAAGCTGAAGCCTGACTGTGGTGTCCAACAAATTGGAAGTTATAACTCATGTCGTTGAGAGTATCCTCCATTCCTCAGCCGGGGTTGGCCACTCTGTGTGCCTGCCGCCGGAGTCCCCTCAGCCCTGCCGGGGGCCTCAGGTCCTCCTGCACCCACCACTGACTGAGGCTCAGGCAAGCAGGGCTGGCCGAGGCACAGGAAAGCCACGGATAGCGGCTACCCAGCTGCCCAGGGCCAGCCCAAGGCTCAGGTAACCAGGCCCGGCTGAAGCTTGCGCTGCCGGCAGTGGCAGCAGCAGAGGTGTGATGGGGGCATCACCTTCCTCTGATCGCCAGGTCACCTCCCGCCCCTGAGGGCTCTTGGACTCTGAGAGGGGGTAGGCCAGGCTGAGGGACCCCTCCCTCCAGTGCATGTATTTTCATGCACTGAGCCTCTAGTCCTATATAATAAAAGCTTAATATGCTAAGTGCCCCGTCGTCCAGTCGTCTGTTCAACCAATCAAAGTTAATATGCTAATGATATGCTAAGGCTGCTCAACTGCTCGCTATGACATGCACTGACCACCAGGGGGCAGATGCTTGACCCATAGTTTAGCTTGCTGCTGGGGTCCAGCCCATCCTGACTGAGGGAGACAGGCCAGACATGCCCTGGAGCCCTCCCATGGCCCCTCCCCAGCTGGTCAACCTCCAGCATCCCTCCTGGGCCCCAATTGTGCACCCATGGGGTCCCTCAGCCTGGCCTGTGCCCTCTCGCAATCCAGGCTGAGGGACTCCCCCCAACCCAGTGCATGAATTTTGTGCACTGGGTGTCTAGTTTATAACAAGGGAAAGTAATTCCAGTTTAGTTTTGTTGCCCTTAGGGTTTAGGATTGTCACTTTCATGGATTGTTATTTTAGCCTGTGGGTTTTCAGTTTTCCAAGTTAAAAAAAAATTAAGAAACAATATTAAAGAGCAAGAGAGGTAAAATATTGAAAAGGTATTTACCATATATTTAGGGTTAATGTGGAGATTTAATTGAAGAAGAATAACTCAATTTTAAAAAAGGAAAGGACAAATAAATACAAGATTAAAGGTCATAAGTACTAGATAAAATAAAATTTCAATAAAATAAAGAATTGCTGGTATATAACATGGCTCAAGCCAGTATCTTAAGAATTGAAGAAATATATAAAAAGTCAGCAGTATAAAACCCTGGCCTTAGAAAACCTCAAATGGGGCAGATAAGGGCTTCCTAGTAAAGCTCCTTAGTGGGAGGTCACCCACTAGGAAAGTCACTGGGCCCTGAGCCTGTCCCTTAACAGGCTCCCATATCTCCATTGCCACGTGAGCTCCTCAGTGTCAGATGGGGTGAGAACATGCCCTCTTCTGTAGATAACCATTCTTGTCCTGCTCTGCCACCTGGATGTTTACAGGAATATGTTCCCCCTAGATACTGGGTCAAGGCCTTTGTAAGTCATTATCCATCTAGAAAATTTGTTTGCAATTTTAAAATGTATTAGTTTGATTTCTGATGATATTCTTAAGGAATAGCACAGAATTTGGAGTCCTACTACCAATTTTTGGCAATGTGATCTTTGGCAAGTTAAGTTTTCTAAGCTTCATTTTCTTATCTCAAGTGAAGACAATGCTCACTGTGTAAGGTTATTATGAGATTGAAATGAGAAATGTATGTCAAGCATTTAATACAATGTCTGCCCTGGTTCCTCTCAACGTACCCTCTTCTGAAACACCAAAGATTGCAGTTCTGAGGTCTAACCTTGCTTAACTTCAGCTTCCTTGTTTTCCCAGGGTGCATGATAAATGTATCTGTTTTAGCTATGGTCCCTGCTTTTTGTTGTCTTATCTTTTCCCATTCAAATGTCCCATCTTTTCTTTTTCTAATTTTTACCAACAAATATATGTGAGAAGTTCATTTCAGCCTGTGAAACACTATGCTGATGTTACTTATTCTTAAAAATAGCAGCACTTTTTTTTTTTTTAAATAATAGCACTTTTGCCCCGGCCAGTGTGGCTCAATTGATTGGGCATCATCCAGTGCACCTAAAGGGTGCCGGTTCTATTCCCAGTCAGGGCACATGCCCGGGTTGCCAGCTCAATCCTTGGCAGGGTGTGTGCAGGAGGCAGTATTTCTCTCTCTGCCTCTCCCTTCCTCTCTCTCTAAAAATTAATTTAAAAATATATTTTTAAATAGCAGCACTTTTGTTTTCCTTTGGTTTGCTCTGACATCGTAGGCACTCTGGTTTCCCTTATTGGAGGCAATGATGGCCCCTCAGAAGCTGTCCACTTCAGCCACACCTCACCTACACTCTGAAGGTAAGTTCATCAGAGCCATCTATACTACCACCCAATTTTATCTGCTAAAAACTAACATTGTGATACATTTTTCCAGTATCATATTCTTATTATATATCTTGATGAAATTATATTGTAGTGTTGATTTCATCTTTCAGATTCATTGCTTTCCATGGCACCAGTTATGTCATTTGTCTTGAATATTAGTAGCTTTGCAGTAATTAAACTTTAAAATATCAAACTGGCCTTGGTTAGCTAAGTTTCCAGAGGCTATATAAATCTATTTTCCACTGAATTGTAGGAAAAACCAAAAACTCTTATTCTAAATTAACCTTAATATCAACATTTTATTACAACAGCTCTGAAATCTTTGACCATGCAAGTTCTAAACAGCATGGCAGCATTTATTGCACTTCCATCAATCTTGCAAAGAATCTTACAGGTGAGTTAAAAGTGGGGGAAATTCAATGTTGATCAAGTTCAACTAATAATTAGTTATATGTAAATGATAGCAACTTGAGCTAATGTTTAAATATGTCTTGAGCATATTGCAGCTGATTTTTGGCATGAGCTAAATATCTGATATATTACTCTCATCTTGACTCTTCCTAGGGCTCCATTGGTATGGGTTTGTTTGGCACACACTTGTGAGCTTCAGTTAAGGCATGCAGCCTTCGGATGTTCAGTTACCTTGGCATTTAGATACACAAGCTTCCTGTTAGTGTGCTAAAACTAGGAGAAAATTACCATTATTTCCAGATGCTTATACTTTTTAATTACAAAAAAAAAGATAACCTAGCCTAGCTTGTGTGGCTCAGTGATTGAGTGTCGACCTATGAACCAGGAGGTCATGGTTCGATTCCTAGTCAGGGCACATGCCTAGGTTTCAGGCTTGATCTCTGGTCGGGGACATGCAGGAAACAGCTGATCAATGATTCTCTCTCACCATTAATGTTTCTGTCTCTTTCCCTCTCACTTCCTTTCTGAAATCAATGGGAATATATTAAAAAAAAAGATAACCTAGAAATTACATTAATATAGGTATTTCTTAATTATTAGTTGTTACTTATCTTTTCTAACTCATCCTAAAGTTTTCTTTATGTCTAAAACTCATCCCCTACTCTAGATTCTAGTTGGCTTTGTATCCAAAGCTTTTGTAGAAAACGTCATTTCAGCCTGTTCTCATCAGCAAAGACACCTGAACCTTTCTAACTTCATCAAAAGGAGAACATTAAAAATATATTAAGATACATTTTTAGAAAAATATGTGAACATTCTTAAGGAAACAGCAAGAATTATCCTTAGAGTTCATTTTGCCTTCCATCACTTCATACAGTATAGACACACACACACACACACACACACACACACACACACACACACAATCAAACAATAATATGATGCCATTGGTCTTTATAATTTGCTAATGATTTCTATCCATTCAAGAATGTCCCTGTCAACTCTCTTTTAAGACTTTGCAAGCTCTTCTTTCCATTTGGTATGAAGCATCTGGGCCTTTGCTGATAAAGACTACTGCATTCAGTAGTCTCTCATCACTTAGTTTCTTATCATTTAGAATGTCTCCTGACATATATTATCTCATTTGATCCTTGTCATTGTTGAATAATTCTTTTGATATAGACTATTCCTCTTATATCCATTTTAAAATGCATTAGTCATAAGGTTTTTAATCACGTGAAGCAATATCTCCATAAGGCAGGAATAGTTTAGTTCACCAAGTAGATTAGAAAATAAATGAAATCCTGAAGCCAAAACTGGCTTCTCTTTCAGTATATACATTTTGCTTTATGTTGAGCTTTAACCACACTTTCTGATACATAAATTACAATAAATAAAATATAATTTTCTCTTGGCAAAAGCATATGTTCTTTTATTCTGTATTTTAAAATTCATATTTTTGATGGCTTTTGATATTTGAAAATATTCACTTTCCTTTGAGTTTTATTGGCATTCATTGTGATTGTATTCTTATTTTCTACCCTCAGTGGTTGTTATCTCCCACTAATCAGGAGGGTATGTTAGTTCTTAAATTCTTTATCTGCACATTTGTGATTACCGTAGTAATAGTGCTACTTTATATTTTATACAGATTTTTATTTTTTCAAGATGTTTCCACAGGTATTCTCTCATTTAAAGCTCATAATCTCTTGAGGTAGGTAGAGCTACTATAAAAATTTCTGTTGACGAAGGATGAAACGCAAGATAGTCTCTTACCTCCTAATTTATGCTCTTTCCCATTATATTATGTAAGCTTTTTCATTTGTTTCAGACCCTGGTCTTTTGAAAAGTTTACTATTAGTTAATTTATTAATTATATGTTACCCTGTTTGGTCATTGCCTATGTGGATAAAAGACACAGTTCTTGCCCTAAAATAACTCTTATAAGAGAGATAGAAAGTGTTCTGCTATAACTATGCATAGGGCTCTAATCAAGTAATAGTGCCCCCCTTAAGGATTATGTGCTCTGAACTCCAGCTAGGGGCAACTGCCACTTTTATATCACTCCGTTTCAGTCAATGAGATTACAGCAGGAACAGCCATGTGAAGGCATGACCCTGCCCACTGGCTCCGTCTGATTGACTCAGCGTGGACAACTGGCTTAAGCAGGGCCAGTCAGTCCTTTACTGGAAATTTTAGGATTGAACTTGAGAAAGATGAATAAGTTTCTCTTCAGGTCACTGGATTACATAAGGTACAATGTTGAGGAGGTGACAGTAAGTACTTTTCCATTATATGGACTAAACTAGTAAAAAAAAAAGTTAATCTACAGAGAGAAGAAGCAAAATGAAGCAGACATACAGAGAGGAAAATAGACAAGATTAATGGAGAAGAGAGAAGATACAAGGAGAGGATTCAAGACATTGGGCAAGGAGACAATGGAGAGAAATCTTGATGGCATTTGATTCCCTCAATATAGCTCTTAAGGCTTACCTGCATTCCTTTGCTCAGAATCTTGAAACACCCCAGTGCCTTTACAATAATTGTCTGTTTTGAGTAAATTAGAATGAGTTGGGTTTCTGAATATATATTTTTCAAAGGGGTACTAATATAAGTATATATTTGAAACAGATTGGGGAATTTGGAATGATTTTCTGGAGAAGATGTCTGAACTAAATCTTAAAGAACCTAAAGGGATCCAGGAAAAAAAGAAAATAGAACTTTTCTAAGCAGAGTAAACTATATATACAAAGGATTTGAGGTAAAACATGATACATTTGGAGAGTTGTGTTTAAGTATTCTTAGAACACAGGGTAAGAATAAAGGTGAGTCTGAGCCAAACTGCGAGACAGGAAATGTGTCCTTAATTGCTTTGTAAACCATGGTAAGGACTTTGGATTTTACTTTCAAATCATTAAATTCTCATTAAAGGATTTTAAGCAGAGGAATAATGGAATGAGGTTTCTCTTTAGAAAGATCACTCAGCCTATGTTATATAGGATAAACTGCAAGGGATCAAGGCTAAAGGCATAGAGATACCTAGAATATAATAGGTACTCAAAATTGTTAGTTGAGTTAATTACTTGGTTGATAGAATCCACTTGACTTTTTGACAGGTTAGATGTAGGGGAATACAAGAAGAACCCAGATAATCCCCTGATATCAGTTTCCCATCGCTGACAATGAGCAGTGGGTGAATACAAAACTGGAGTTTATAGGAAGAGATCTATAGTCTTAGAAATCATCTACATAACAGTGGTAGTTAAATTCTTGAAACTTGATGAACTTTAGGAGAAAGCTAATTAGGGAGAAAAGCAGAAGCAAAAATGGAGTTCTAGGAAATATCTAAAAATCAGAATATTTTTATTTCCTATTAGTACAAAGGACCTTGGAGATAAGACTATGCTTTGCCTAGTACTCCATCACCACCACTTAGCCCAGAGGCACGTGGCATATAATAGCTGCTCAATAAATATTTCTAGTCAAGGACAGAGGAATTCCACTTCTGGCCAAGATGGAGTAACAGAGACTGGATTTATACTCCTGCTTGAAACAACCAAAAAATGGACAAAATGTATGAATTAGTAGTTTTTCAAAAACTGGATATCCAGCAATAAATGACAGTCATCCCTAAGAGACAGGAAATAAACAAGGTGAGCCCCGTTTGCTATAGCGTAATGTTTTGAGAGAGTTTCCAGGCAGTAACACAGTTTCCAATATACCCATTGATTTAAGGAGATGGAGCTGAGAGTCAAGAGAGACCAAGAGTTTGCAGGGCAGGTATCAAGAGAGAATTCTGGAGATGTGCAGTAGGCCGCTCTCAAGCATGCTCTGGCAAAACTACCTAAGCCAAGGAAAGAACCGCCTGAAAGGATTAGAGGGACTAATACTTGCAGTCATACAGGGTCAGCAACAGTGTGTTTACCACCAGTGAAGATTAGAAGACACCATGAGTCACAGAACATTGGGTAGAGTGCTCAGAGTTACTCAATAGTGGGAAACAAGCCTAGACTAAATAGAGCTCGTCATGCCTTGCAAATCTTAAAAGCAAGACCTGAAAGGATTAAACTGTTTTCAAGTATAATTTAACTGCATCCCAGAACAAAGCTTAGAAATACTTTTAGGAATACAAAGATATTCAGATCCCAGCAGTGTGCAATTTACAGTGTATGACTTTGAATCAAAACTTATAAGGTATGCAAAGAAATTGGAAAATGAAACCCAGATATGACATGGGTATTAGAATTAGCAGGCAAGATCACCAAAACAAACAAACAAAAAAGCTTAGTGAATTTGAAGACATAGTAATATAGACTCTCCAGAATGAAATATTTTGGAGTAAAAAGAATCAGGAACAATCAGCTGTAAGACACTTTCAAATGGTCCAAAATATGTGTACTTGGAGTCCTGAAAAAGGGAGTCGGAGCAGAAAAAAAATATTTGAACAAATATTGGCTAAAAGTTTTCCAAATTTATGGAGAACTGTTAGTACACAAATAAGTAACCTCAAACTCAGAAAACATTATGAAAACTACAAGGCACATCATACATTGCTCAAAATCCATGATTAACAGAAAAGCTTAAAAGTAGCCAGAGGAATAAAAATAAGGACAACAGCATATTTCTGCTAACCACTTTGAACTAGTTGACATTTGTGTATCAATTAGAGCAGCAGCATACTCATTGTTCCCAAGATTATTGGAACATTAACCAAGATAGACTAGATTCTGGGCTATAAAACAATAAATCCGGTATTTTAGATTTTAACCATCCTGATAGGTCAGTGGTCTCGTTTTAATTTGCTGTGCCCTAATGAATAATGTTGAGCATCTTGTCATGAGCTCATTTACCATCTGTATATCTCCATTGGTAAGGTGTCTGTTTAATTCTTTTTGCCCACTTTTTAGTTGGGTTGTTTTTTGTTGTTGTTGAGTTTTAAAAGTGTTTTGTATATTTTTTTATACAAGTTCTTTATCAGATATGTGTTTAGGAATATTTTCTCCCACCTTGTCTTTTCATTCTCTCAACTGTGTCTTCCACAAAGCAGAGGATTTTAAATTTTAATGCAGTCCAATTTGTCCAATTTTTTTCTTTCATGGATTGTGCATTTGGTGGTGTATTTAAAACTCACCACCAAATTCAAGGTCACCTAGATTTCCTCCCCCAACCCCATGTTATTTTCTAGAAGTTTTGCATTATACATTTTATGTCTGTGATCGAATTTAAGTTTTGTGAAAAGTTTAATGTCAATGTCTAGAGTCAGTTTTCTGCATGTGGATGTCCAGTTATTCCAACACCACTTGTTGAAAATACTGTCCCTTTCTCCATTGAATTGCCTTTGCCTAGTTGATTGTATTTAAGAGGGTCTATTTCTGGGAGCTCTGTTCTTTTTTTTTTTTAATTTAATAAATCTTTATTGTTCAGATTATTACAATTGTTCCTCTTCCCCCCCCCCATAGCTCCCCTCCACCATGTTCCTACCCCACCCTCTGCCCTTACCTCCCCACCACTGTCCTCATCCATAGGTGTACGCTTTTTGTCCAGTTTCTCCCCGCACCTCCCACTCCCCTTTGCCCCCAAGAATTGTCGGTCCACTTCCTTTCTATGCCCCTGATTCTATTATATTCACCAGTTAATACTGTTCATCAGATTTTTTATTCCCTTGGTTTTTAGATTCACTTGTTGATAGCTACGTATTTGTTGTTCATAATTTTTATCTTTATCTTTTTCTTCTTTTTCCTCTTTTTAAAGAATACCTTTCAGCATTTCATATAATTCTGGTTTGGCGGTGATGAACTCCTTTAGCTTTTTCTTATCTGTGAAGCTCTTTATCTGACCTTCAATTCTGAATGATAGCTTTGCTGGGTAGAGTAATCTTGGTTGTAGTTTCTTGCTATTCATCACTTTGAATATTTCTTGCCATTCCCATCTGGCCTGTATAGTTTCTGTTGAGAAATCAGCTGATAATCGTATGGGTGCTCCCTTGTAGGTAACTAACTGTTTTTCTCTTGCTGCTTTTAATATTCTCTCTTTGTCTTTTGCTCTTGGCATTTTAATTATGATGTGTCTTGGTGTGGTCCTCTTTGGATTCCTTTTGTTTGGGGTTCTGTGCGCTTCCTGGACTTGTAAGTCTATTTCTTTCACCAGGTGGGGGAAGTTTTCTGTCACTATTTCTTCAAATAGGTTTTCAGTATCTTGTTCTCTCTCTTCTTCTGGGACCCCCATAATTCTGATGTTGGTACGCTTGAAATTGTCCCAGAGGCTTCTTACACTATCTTCAACTTTTTTGGATTCTTTTTTCTTTTTGCTTTCCCGGTTGAGTGTTTTTGGCTTCTTTGTATTTCAAATCTTTGACTTGGTTCTTGCAATCCTCTAGTCTGCTTTTAAGTCTCTGTATAATATTTTTTATTTCAGTCAGTGTATGCTTAATTTCTAGTTGATCCTTTTTCATATCCTTGAGGGTCTCGTTAAATTTATCGGCCTTTTCTAGGAAATTCTTGAAAAACCTTATATAACTCTATATCCAGTCATTTATTTTCCTCCATTTCCTTCATTTGTGACCTGCCTCTTTGTCTCCGCATTTTGGCTGCTTCCCTGAGTTGATGGGGTGGCTTTGTGTGCTAGGTGTCCTAGCAGGGCCCAGTGGCTCAGCCTCCCCGGTTACCTGAGGTGAACACTCTTGGTGTGCCCCTTTGTGGGCTGTGTGTGCAGTCTTGTTGTAGTTAAGCCTAGATTGTTGTTAGTATCACTGGGGGGAGTTGACCTCCAGGCCAGTTGGCTGTGAGGATCAGCTGTGTCTCCACTGGGAGAGCTTCTGTGCTCAGCTTGGATGGGGCGGTGTCTCAGGGCGGAGCAGACAGCCTTGGTTTCCCGTCATCCCTGTCCTAAGAGGCCCCTGTGTCTCAGTGTCCCGTGGCAATGGCTGCACGCACCTCTGAGAGAAGGCTGCCCTGAGTTTCGCCTGCTGCCAGATAGTCCAGTTTCTCCCTGAATGAGTCTGGGTACCCAAAGTCTCACCCAGAACTGGATTTCAGTGCAGTCGGGAGGTTTTGTTTCCCTCCCGAACGAGAAAGCTAGCCGAGCGCTTGCTGCCCGCTCTCTCTGAGCCCCGAGAGTAAGCCAGCTGCGTATTCAGCCGCCTGTCCTTTCCGCGTGCGCAGGTCTCCGCACCTGTCCTCCACAGCTCCTCTGGATCTCAGTGTCCTTTTATCTTTCCTTCTAGTTGTAGAATTTCCACTCAGCCAGCTTTCCGGTGGTTCTGGACGATGTCCGCTCTGTCTTCCAGTTGCAGTTTTGAAATTGTTGTGCGAGGCAGCAGTATAGGTGTTTACCTATGCCGCCATCTTGGTTTCTCTGGGAGCTCTGTTCTTTTTCATGAATCTATTTGTCTAGTCTTTCACCAATACCACATTGTCTTGATTATTGTAACTTCAGAGTACAGTTTGAAGTCAGGTAGTGTCCTCAGTCTTTATCATTCTTCAATATTATGTTGGCTATTTTGGGTATTTGGTCTTTCCATATAAACTTTAGAATCATTTTGTCTATATCCGTAAAGTAACTTGCTAACATTTCAATTGCGATTGTTTTTCTGTTTTTGGTATTAGGGTAATGCTGGCCTCATTTCCTCTGGTTCTGTTTTTGGAACAGATTGTAGAGTATTTCTATAACTTCTTCTTTAAACATTTGGTATGAATAAACCAGCAGAACCATCTGGGTCTGGGCCTTCTGTTTTGGAAGCTTATTATTTTTTTTATGGAGTTTTGTGAAAAGATACAGATTTATTCAAATTATCTATTTCTTCTTCTTTTTTAAATCTATTTCTTTTTGTGCGAGTTTTGGTAGATTGTGTCTTTCAAGGAACTCTTTCATTTAAGTTATCAAGTGCTTCATCCAAGGTTTTTTTTGTTTTGTTTTGTTTTTAAATATATTTTATTGATTTTTCACAGAGAGGAAGAGAGAGGGATAGAGAGTTAGAAACATCGATGATAGAGAAACATCAATCAGCTGCCTCTTGCACAACCCCTACTGGGGATGTGCCCACAACCAAGGTACATGCCCTTGACCGGAATCGAACCTGGGACCTTTCAGTCTGCAGGCCGACGCTCTATCCACTGAGCCAAACCAGTTTCGTCTCATCCAAGGTTTTTTATGTACCTAGGTGTGTGGTTTTTGTTTTGTTTTTTAATCTTTCCCCTTACCATTTTTTAAAATATATATTTTTATTGATTTCAGAGAGGAAGGGAGAGGGAAAGATAGAAACATCAATGATGATAATCTTCCCCCTTATCATTCCTAATATTTATGTAATCCACTTTAAATCTGCTCCACTAGAATATTTCCTGTTTCAGCACAGTGCCTGGAACATAGTATATACTCAATAAATATTTGTTGGCTCAATCACCTAATGTCCTTGAGTAGTTCTCAGTAGCACACTTTATTTCCTTTTTTCTGTGTACATTAAGCTGGGGAAGTAGCAGTATCCTCATGTTTCTCATGAGGAAAGTGCCACTCAGAAAGATTACATAACTTGACTTAGTTTAGTAGTTATTAAGTGGGAACAGCTAGAACATTAACCTTGGTCTTTTAACTCCCAATGTTAGATCTTTCCTTCTGTACCTTACATCAGCCATATTTTTCATATCCCCCTCACTTTACCAGGTGCCCTGGGGAGAAATAGGGAGTGACTGTTATTTAAATGCACAGTTGCTCAGATATGCAGTTTTTTTTTCAGAAAGATGTTCACATGATAGGTTCTCAAAGATCTTCTTGACCTCTAAGTATTTATTCAAACTGATGCCTGGCATCTGACTTATTCAGATCTCTTTCATGAACATTAGATGATAAAGTAGCGAGTGTTTGTAAGGGACCATATTTATGCTGTATACGTTCTATCTTCACTGCTTGATTTTATTGATCTTCCCTCTGTGGCAAAAGTGGTTCCTGGCTGTGACAAACTATTAATGGATGTCTTACTAAGGGGGTTAAAGCAAACAAATGATTCATATGCTAACCTGCTGAGGACATTATTCATATTTTAAAGTAGTGCTTGATTAGCAAAATTTTTTTATTTTAAAACAAACCATATACATGATACCATGGGTACTCAAAAACAATAGGGAAAAAGTGATCATCACATCTTTTTCGAATGTGCTTTTAAAAAACAAGTTTATGTGAAGTACCCAGTCTGCTCTTCTTTTATAGTTTACAAAAAAGTTAAAGTACAACCTCAGTAGTTATTCATTGCTGAAGAATCTAGCTGACATCTTTGGAAAATAATTTTAAAAGCCATTGGATTGTATACATGCTGTGCATTAAGCCTTGAACTCTCTTTTGCATTCTATAATTTATATGTTGTCCCAGCATGAGGTAATTTTCATGATTTTGCCTTTAAATTATGCATATTAAAATGAAATGTACTGATATAAATATAGACATGACCTATAAAGATTTCTTATTTTTATCAGACTTTAACCTTTTAAAGACCTCTGTTATCTAAGCCACCCTTGTCATAAAAAATGACGGAGCTTTTCTGTATTAGAATTATATTAGTGTGTTAGATATACATATTACAGTAGATATTATAATAGGTTTTTTATAATGTATTAAACTATCAATACTTTGAGAAATAAGTGTACTTATTAAGAGCTTGATGAAAAGCATACTAACTTGGGAAGATTTAGCATGGGTCTATTTTTATGCAAAGAAAATTAGAAGAAAAATTTGTCTGGTAAGTTTATGGCCTGAATTGTTTTTCTAGTGGCGAGTTAGTCTCAGATAGCTATAGTCTTGCCTTCTGTAAATGGTCTGCACCTGTTTGAAAAGTATCTTTAGCTTAGTGGTACAATCTCCAGCTGTGAAACAGAAAATTTCCCCACTGAGCTGAAGTGACCCATTCAAGCCCACACTTGTAAACTTATTCATTAACACATAAATGTAGAGTTATTCTCTCCTTCCATCTCCCTCGGCTTTAGGGGCCAGGAATCTGTGGTAGACTATCTTGTGCTGCTCTAGAACAACTAAAATCCTGAAACCAGTCTTAGAAACTCAACTTCCCAATCCTCAAGAGCCATCATCAGAGCTAGAAGAGAAGAAGATGCAAATCCTAAGACGTATGTTGTGCGAGGGCAGGAAGGCAAAGTTTCTTCTCACATTTCTGGACCTTTCTTCTAAGTTTTCCTGCTTTACTACTTTTGTCTTTGTTCTTTCTTAACATCTGAACTCAGTTACTCTTACTGCACCAAGATTTTAAGAACCCCTACTCTCTAAGAAGTAACCAGAAATGTTACCCATATTTTCCAGCAAACATTGGTCTATCATTTAGTTATCCATATCCATTACCCATGTTATCTAACCAACACTAGTTTATTAGTTTATGTATCCACACTTGGGAGACCAGTACTGTGTGTTAATTAAAAGCATGGTTTTAATTAACCATGAAGTACTGAAATTCAAATCCCAGCTTATCTACTTAATAGTTTTGTGATCTTAGAGGCTTTTACTTAACCTCTCTGAGCCCGAATTTCTTCATTTATAAATGTTCTGAAAGGGATTTAGTGATGGTATATAGTAAGTACTTAGCACTGTATTTGCATATGGTAGCCACTTAATAAATAGCTACTTTTATCATTACTGTTTAGTTGGATTCCCCTGTTAGCATGGAAGTCATTTATGTCATGCATAACCTCATACTAGAGTGAAATAATAGGCTTGATATATTCATTTATTAGCAAAGCATTTTATTATAATTCCCACCCTAGCCAAAGGTGCAGAAAAGCGAGTGCACAAATATGCTGATGGAGATAAAATTGCATAATACAACGTTTTGAAGACCAATTAGGCAGTTTATATTAGTTCCCATAAAAAATGCTCTTTAAGTCAGAAATTTCCTCTCTAGAAATCTGCTCTAAAGAAGGCGATTCAGACAAAAATTTGCAGCCACTAGCATTTGATAATGGTGGGTAGGATATGGGGTGGGGGGTGGGGGGGAGGAGGGAACTTGAATGTCCAACAGCAGAGAATGATTGAATAACATAATATTTTATCATAATTCATACTCTGTAGTTATTATGAAATATTTGATGACATGGGAAACTGCTCACAATATACTTCTTAGTAAAAAAGAAAGTAATATGTGAAATACTTAAATTTTGTACACTAAGAAATACATTCCTTTCTCTCTCCCTTTTTCTGCCTCTTCAGAAATAAGACTGAAAGAATATACATCAAAATATTAAATAATTTGTCTCTGGGTAGTTGGATTTTATTTTTTTATCTTTGTACACTTTAGTGTTTTCCAAATTGTATTTAATTAGCAAGTTACTTGGCAAACTTCTTATGAAAAGCAGTGGAGGATGATTGGGTGTCTGGGTATCTGTTTTTTATTAGTAGAGGCTTTATATTTTAAAAGCTTCGAAAAACTGAAAGCTGCTCTTTGGATCCATAAACTGATCTCCTAAATTGAAGTCTTGTCTCCTGAAGCAATTTAGTTGGTTTGAGCTAAGAGGTGGCCAAATGTGAGTAGCAGGAGGAATTGTTTAGATAGATTCTGAGTATTCGTGAGTACATTGGTTTTGATGTAGCAGATGAATAAGAGCTTAAAGGAGAGGTGGTTTTTAATATGGAGAATGAGAGGAAGCTTCTTGCAGAAACAAAACCACAGTGAAATTTAATTAGACTTGAAAAGAAGGTTGTTAAACAAGAGGCTTGGGTCATTTAAATTTTATTTATTTTTCAAAAATATCTGTGATGGCCAGAAGGAGACCAATGTGCATTTCCAGTGGAAGATTCATGGAAGAATATTTTGTGACTATAGAAAAATACTTAAGGCCTGGCTGGCGTGGTTCAGTGGTTGAGGGTCGACCTATGAACCAGGAGATCATGGTTTGATTCCCAGTCAGGGCACATACCTGGGTTGTGGGGTTGATCCCCAATGTGGGGTGTGCAGGAGCCGATCAGTGATTCTTCTCATCATTGATGTTTCTATCTCTTCTTCTCTGAAATCAATAAAATATATTTTAAAATAATACTTAAGGATAATTGGGTTTTTTTTGATAACTTGTATTTTAAAGTTCTGTTTAAAGAACAGAATTATAATCTTTTGCAACTTTTTTTTTTTTAATTAGGATCCAGTTTATGGAAAAGGAAAACTTGGAGAAATCCAGGGACTTATTCTGGGAATGTTGGACACCTTTAACTATGAACAAGTAAGCTACTTTCTGTTTCTAAGCCTGTCCTAAGGTGGAAAGAAGCTATTTCTTTTTCTCTGCACCTATACTTTTTCTTTAAAAATTACCATCTATTTAATGGAAGTTCAATAGATTAAAATGTGTAGTTTAAAAATTTTTTAAACTTCTCTTGACCTTAATTAATAAACATATATTTTGTACACAAGCATACATTCCAGAATGTAGAAATGCATCAAATTTGGATTCATTTTATTGTTTTGATTTATTGGCAGGAATCAAAAGTATGAAAAACTTTCTGGAAAAATAATTGGATGCAAAGATATAACCCATGAAAGGGAAGGGTCAGCATGAGTTTAGAAAATTACAAAATAAAATTAAAGAGTCTTCTTTTAAATATCCTGAAGCAGATAATTGCCATTAACCAAAAATGGTCACTAGTTCTCCCTTAACTCAAAACTGCCTATAGCTTAAATTCTCAGTGGGAGCCAGGTTGAAGAACAGATTTTTTTCTTAATATACTTCAAAGTAACTCATGAAACCACCTAGGAAAATGTGCCATTTTGGGCATGGTAGATACAATTTCTGCTTTTTTTAATTAGAAGAAAAAGAAGCATTTAGGTGACAAAGCTTTTCTTAGGATGCCGTAAGAACTACAATTTGGCTCAGCATAACCCAGTGGAGCTGATACCCCTGCAGGCACAGAGTACATGTCAGCAGAAGGAAAGCTGAGTGCGAGGCAGAATATTGTTGGGAACTTTGGAAGAGGAGGAAAAGATGGGGTTGATTGGAAAGAATGACATTTAGTTCTATGCTTGGATTATTAGAACTGAAAGTTCTACATTACAGACGCAGTTAAAGGGCTAGGCTCTGTAGCAAGGAAGATGGTATATTTTCCCCAACTGTACATCTAAATGATATGACATATATGAATGTTGAGAATTAAATGCAATGTGAATGCAATACTTTATAAGCACATAGAACTGTAAAAATGATTTAATGTGGTAGTGTGAAAATGTCTTCATGTGACTTAATGACAGATGTCACAGTCTTGAGCAGTTTCAAATGACCTGTAAGTGCTGATCAGGAAAATGTGATCTCTGCACAAGGGAGATGTAAACTGAGTAATGGCCATTAGCTCTTCCAGTGAAAGGTTATTTGAAATAGTGCCATGGATGCAGTTTCTATTTTTAAAAAATCAGGAAGTCTCAGCAGTTGAGCATTGACCCAGGAACCAAGAGGTCACTGGTCTGATTCCCGGTCAGGACACATGCCTAGATTGTGGCCTTGATCCCCATTGTGGGACGTGCAGGAGGCAGCCGATCGATGATGTTCTTCTCTCATCGATGTTTCTTTCTCTCTCTCTCCCTTCCTCTCTCTCTAAAAATCAGTAAAACATTTTAAAAATCAGGGATATTTTCATTATTTGTTACAACACTTCAAGTCATTTAGAGAGGACTTATTTTATACATGTAATAAATAAATAGATTTGGGTTTATCTAGTCATTCAAAAGCCATCAGTACTGAATTAAGCCATAGAATGGTCAAGCATACATTTCTCATTAGAAACTAGTAACAGCTTTTTAATAATTATTTTGAGAATTTAGTTAACCACTTAATTTGGAGTTTTTAATGCTTATTTAATTTTATGCCTTTATAGTGTATTTTAATTTCGGTTGTGGTTGAAAACAAAACAACTGATATTTTCTATTCATCCCCTCTGTATCTTTCATTTTATAAACCACTTTTTTATTTGTTTGTCTTTTGTTTTGGCCTTTCCTAGACCCTGCTGGAAACAACTACTAGCCTTCTAAACCAAGATCTCCACTGGTCACTGTGTAACCTGAGAGCTTCCGTCACCAGAGGACTGAATCCCAAGCAGGATTACTGCTCTATATGTCTGCAGCAGTATAAGAGACGCCAAGAAACGGCTGATGAAATTATTGTCTTTAGGTGAGAGAGAAGGAAATGTCCACATATGGTGTGTGTGCGTTCAGTATGGTGTTACCAGGCAGGAATACATGTGGGTACACGGCCCCAGTTGATCATTCTAGCAGTGAACAAAACAAGACAATGTTCCTACTCTTGTAGACCTTACGTTCTGCATGGGAATCAGAAGGAATGGGTGTTAGGGTGGTCAAGCAATAAATAAATGCAGAGTAATAAGAGCTATGGGGGAAAATAAAGTACAGGTAAGGGGATGGAAGAAGTATTCAGGGTGAGAGTGCTACAGGAATAGGTTCAGAATATATTTTAAGGGTAGAGCTAACTTGCTGATGTATTAGATATGGAGTGTGAGTTGCCTGAGCAATTGGATGAACAGGGTGCCATTGTCTAATATGAGAAAGAACAGGTGTGAGGAACTGGAGAAATCAAGAGTTTTGTCCTGGAGATGTTAGATTTGAGATGAATAAAAGACATCCAAGTAGGGATGTCAGATAGACAGTTTTTCTAGTCAGAACCCTCAAGACACGTCCTGGAAATATAAATTTAGAAACTGACAGCATATAAATGATATTTAAAGCTGTAGCACAAAGAAGAAATATAATATAAAAGTTAAAGGTTTGATCTCAGGAGCAAAGACAGCTCACCTAGAATATGTGGATAGAGGCGATATGAGATAAACTCTGTAGCCAAACTTCTTGAGTTCAAATCCTAATTTTTCTACTTACTTTCTGTGAGACTTTGACAAGTAATGTAATCTCTTTACATCTTAGTTTTCTCATCCGTAAATTGGAATAATGATGATATTATTTCCAAGGGTTTTGTGAAGATTAAATGAGATAATTCACTTAAGACATTTGTATCATGGTGACATATATAGTAAGCACTATATTAAGTGTTAGCTACTACTATTATAGGTCCAGGAAGATTGGTAGATGTGGTAACAGGAAAGGGAAGTAGTTCTCAGCACACAAAGAGCCCATTTATTCAACAAATATTTATTGAGCACCTACTGTGTGGCAGGTACTGTTCTAGGGGCTAGGGTGCAGTATCGATGAAACAAAGGATCTGCTCTCGTGGAGTTTACATTCCAGTGTCAAGGGCAGACAAACAAATGCCAGATAGTGACTACTATTAAAAAAAAAGAAACATGTTAGGTGAGATACAAAGATCTTGGTCAGGGGGGAATATATTTTATATAGGCAATCATGGAAAGCCTCACTGTTAAGGTGACTTATGACAGACAATTTTAAAATTATTAATAAAGATGTAATTAATAATGGCTGTGAATAAAATAAAATATGAATAGAAGAAAGAATATTTGGCACTACTAATTTATAAAGTCATTAGGGAAAGTCTCACTATTGAAGTGACATCTGATCAGAGACATGAAGGAAGTGGCCGTGCAGTGTCAGAGGAGAATGCCTCTGGCAGAGGGTCAGCAAGTGCAGAGCCTGGAGGCGAGCAGTCTGGAGAGATGTAAGGAGTAGTGAATGAGTGGGGGAGTGCTGCCTGAGCAGAGAGAAGGAAAGGGAAGATGGTAAGAGATAACTTCAGAGGAGGAACAGAGAGGCCAGATCCTGTAGGAATTGCATCATTATAAAGAATTAAACTTGACTCTGAGATGAGAAGCCATTGAGGATAGGATTAACATTATCTGACCTATGTCTTAAGGATCACTTTGTGTTGAGAATGTTCTATAGAAAGGCAAGGGTGAAAGTAGAATGACCAGTTAGGCTACTGCAGTAATCCAAGTGAGAGAGGGCCCAAGGTAGTAATGATGAGTTAAAATGTGGTTGGATTCTGGATATATTCTGAAGATAGAGCTGAGATTTGTTTTGTAGATTGGATGTGAGGTGTGAGAGAAAGAGACTAGTCAAGGATGACTCCAAAGTTTTTGGCCTGAGAAACTGGAGGAGTGTAATTGCCATTTATTGAGATGTGGAAGGTTAGATGAGAGCATGGAGTGGGGGTGGTGTGGGGTGAAAATCAAGAATTTTGGCCATGTTAAATTTAAGTCCATTAATATTCAATGTAGAGTTCTTGAGGAGACAGATGCGTGGGGTATAGGAGAGAAGTCTGGGCAGTTATCAGCATGTAGGTGGTATTTGAAAATCATGGAACTGGAAGGAATCACTAAAGGAGCAAGGGTTATATAGAGAAGAGAAAGGTTATATATAGAAGGATAAAGACTGTAAAGACTACAGAAGAGAAAAGGATTGACTTCTATGGCAGTTCAGCATTCAGGTTTGAGAAATGAGGGTGAATCAGTGAAGATGACTAAGAGTTATACTCAACATCATGTCAGGAGGTTCATTTGTTAATTTAATGTAATCAATAGGGAATTTCTTCATAGGAATAATGTAAGAATTTACTGTAGCACTGACATTTTTGTAAATGCTTAATCAAATCACTGCTTTTGCCTTGAATTTTATAAGGCAGACAACTCATGTTATTATATAAGCTACTTAGATAATAACTAGAGGCCCAGTGCATGAAATTTGTGCACTGGGGGGGGGGGGGGGCGGGGAGGGTCCCTCAGCCCGGCCTGTGCCCTCTTGCAGTCCAGGACCCCTCAGGGAATGTCCACCTGCCGGCTTAGGCCCGATCCCTAAGCCAGCAGTCAAACATCCCTCTCACAGTCTGGGGCTCTTGCAGGACCCTTTGTTCCTTACTGCCTGCCTGCAGCAGAGGTGGGAGAGGCTCCCGCCACCACCTCTGTGCTTGCCAGCCATGAGCCCGGCTTCTGGCTGAGCGGCATTCCCCCTGTGGGAGTGCACTGACCACCAGGGGGCAGCTCCTGCATTGAGCATCTGCCCCCTGGTGGTCATTGTGCAGCAAAGCGACCAATCGTTCCACCATTTGGTTGATTTGCATATTAGGGTTTTATTATATAGTTGTGCAGCAAAGCGACCAATCGTTCCACCATTTGGTTGATTTGCATATTAGGGTTTTATTATATAGGATGATTTCCCCCAATTGACGTTTTTTCAAACTGTCTAAAAATATTTCATAGTTTGAGAAATGAACAGAAGTTTCGCTTATCCCTCAGGTGGTTTGTAGTTAGAGAACTGTGATTTTGTTCTTACTAACAGCTTAAGTATACAAATATGTGAGTCTGGATTTCAAAAAGAGAAGACAACAATAAGTTTATTCCCTTTCTTGTTTCTTAACCAATACAACCATCAGTGCATTTCAGCATATCAGAAATCTTTATCACTTATGAACACTCCAACACAGCTTATGTTTATGGGTTTTGTAATAATGAAAAGTGCAATTGGTTGCCTTCATTTTGCAGCTGTGGTCATTTGTATCACTCATTTTGTCTGCAAAACAAAGAGTGCACCATAGAAATTGAAGGGCAAGCAAGATGGACATGCTACAAATGCAGCTCAAGTTACAAAGCAGGAAAATTAAGTGAAAATTCATCTGAAGTAAAAAAAGGAAGGATAACTCCATCACAGGTAAGACTTGCTTTCATGGCAAAATGGGGATGGTCTTTTCTTATAAATGTCTTGTAGGCCTGGCCTCATTTTTTGCAGGTCCTATAGGCTTCAGCAAATTGACCTGATGAGAATCTAGTGCATGACATCTGTTCAGTTATACATAGAGGAGAAGAGTTTCTCTTCTCTGTCCAGCACTGAAAAGCAGAGATTTGAGAGCAATTTTCTGCCCTTAAAATTACTAAGGTCTAGTTGAAAAGAAAGATTTCATACATCTGCTTGTTTAAGATCCTTTGACAAAGTAAGAGGTCTACAAGTACAAAAGTTACAGCGCTAATGAGGGACCTACCTATATGCTGAGGCATGCAGTTGTTACTTTTATTTATTTTATTATTTATTTATTTATTTATTTATTCACTAGAGGCCCAATGCACAAAGATTCGTGCAAGAATGGGCCTTCCTTCCCCTGGCTGCCGGCAGCACCTTCGCTCTGGCCTGAGCCGCCTTTCTGCCTTCCCACGCTGCCCAGAGGCCCGGAATGGCTGGGGCAGTGCGAAACGCCTGTGTCCCACCCCGTCCCCAGCCGCTCGGCGCCTGTGTATGCAAATTAACCCTCCATCTTTGTTGGGTTAATTTGCATACTCACTCCTGATTGGCTGGTGGGCATCGCGAAGGTACGGTCAATTAGCATGTTACTCTTTTATTAGGTAGATTTATTTATTTATTTTTGTGCACCCTAATGACTAGACATTACATAACTTAATACATGATCATCCTAATAAATCCCACACCTATCCAGCACCATACCTAGTTATTAGAATATTATTGACTATTTCCTATGTTGTTACTTTACATCCCCATGACTATTCTGTAACAACCAATTTGTACTTCTTAATCCCTTCACCTTTTTCATCCATCCCTCAACCCCCCTCCCATCTAGCAACTAACAAAATGTTCTCTGTATCTAACACTAACAGTCTGTTCTGTTCTGCTTGTTCATTTTGTTTATAGATTCCATTGTTGATAGATAGGTATTTATTGCCATTTTATTGTTCATACTTTTGATCTTTTTTTTCTTCTTCTTTAATAAAACCCTTGAACATTTCATGTAATACTAGTTTGGTGGTGATGAACTCCTTTAGCTTTTTCTTGTTTGGGAAGCTCTTTATCTGTCCTTCGATTCTAAATGATAGCTTTGTAGGTTAGAGTGGTCTTGATTATAGGTCCTTGCTTCTCTTCACTTTTAAGTAGGGCTCATGGACAAGGCACATACACAGGTGCTCCGTGCATGGTTTTCTAAGCTGGGTAACTCTTCCAAGAACTTGATGCAGTAGTGTTCATGTGAGGAATTTTCATTGCATTTGGGGTCTGACTAATGGACTAGATATAGTTATATTCATTTTACATCAAATTATTTTTTTTTTCTTCATAGGCAGGGAGTGGAGCCGAGTTTGAACTCTACTCTTAGTAGCTTTTGGGAGAACAGGACTTGACACCATGAGGGGCTCAGTGTGGAGGAGGAGCGGTTGCTAGGGCTGTGACTTGATCACTGTGCTGTTCTCAGTTTGCTTCCTTTTCAAAGTGAGAAGTGGGGTCACATTTGCTGTTTCCTGCTCTTTCCCGTGTCACACCCTATCCTGTAGTCAGCCTTAACATTACATGAAAAGTTGGCCCTGTTGTTGTCTCTTATCTTTGTTTCATCAGCTTTTAGTGTTGGATCAGAGGCAGACCAAATAAAACCCCCTGACCTAGTTTCTCCCAGATAACAGTTCGGAATTTCTATACTCCGGTGGTAGGCATTCATTTGTATATTCACCCATTATATATGGAACAGTGTGCCAGGCACTGCTATTTGCTGGGAATACAATAGTAGACAAGACATTTGCCTTATGGAGTTTATAACCAATGAAGTTATAAACAGGTTTTGAATAAGTGTTCTTAAGTTATTTCTAACACCAATTCTGTCAGTTCTCTGGACTGACTACCAGACATTAGCGTCAGACTCCCCAAGTTTAAAAAGAGTTCATTGTCATTAAACTGCCCTCACTACAGACACCAGCCGCAAAGGAGGTGTCCAGGTTACCCACACTCTGTTCTGACTTTGCAAAATCAGGGATCCCTGTGACACCCCACCCCCTGCCCAGGTTCAATAATTCACTAGAATGACTCATAGAACTTTGGAAAATACCTTCCATTTACCTGTTTATTATAAAGGATACAACTCAAATAGCCAAGGGAAGAAATGCACAGGATGAGGTATTGGGGTGGGGGGTGGGGAGGAGGGTGCTTCTATATCCTCTCCCACATAACACCTTCTTTGTACATCAGTGTACTTGCTCACCAGCCCAGAAGCACTTTGAACCTCATTTAGGGATTTTTATGGAGGTTTCATTATGTAGTCATAATTGAGTAAATCATTGGCCATTGGTGATTAACTGAGTCTCTAGCTCTCTCCCCTCCCCAGAGGTGGGGGGTGGGGTGGGGAAGGGCAGGGAGACCTTTCATGGCTTATCTTTCTGGTGACAAGCTGCCATTCTGAAGCTATGTAGCATCCCCAGACCAGACACCCATAATTTCATTAGCATGCAAAAGGCACTCTTATTACTCAGGAGATTCCAAGAGTTTTAAGCACTATGTGACAGGAGCCAGGGACAAAAAATCAATTTTTTTATTATGTCACAGTACTTACAGGTGAATATGTTGTAAGAGCTGACAGCCAGTAGATCAATGTAGACATGGGAGATCATGGAAGGCTTTCTCGAAATGCCATGTTAGCTGCCCCTGAAGAAAAAAGGAAGCAAGTAAGACAAGTTTAAATGCAAATATAGGCAGGAGGAGGAGTACTATAGGCAGAGGGAACCAATATATGGAACAAACATGTAGCATCTCTACTGTGAAGCAGAGAAGATCATGGAACTAGACATTGAGCGTGATTGGATCTAGAGGGGGAAAGAGTGGTGAGATAAACTAGTGAGATAAACAGGGACTACATTAATTATTTTTATGTCTGTGCTAAAGAAATAGAGAAGGTATTGAAGGGCTTTGAGGAAGGGATGATATGATATGATATGATATGATATGATATGATATGATATGATATGATATGATCAGAACAGGGTTTGTTGTTTTTCAAAATAGTATTTTTAAAAGAACACTGCAGAATTGAAAGGGAAGCAAGAATGGATATAGTGAGACCAAGAATATTGAAGTAATTTAGAGAAGTGGTAACTTGTTCTAGAATGGTAGAAATTGGGATGGAGAAAAGTACATATTTGAGATGTGTTTGAGATGAACACAAACATAAAAAAATAGAGTTCATTGCTGGAGTTAGAAATGTCTGCAGGACATAAAGGTAAAAGATGTTTAAATATGGTTTCCAGATTGAAATTTTTGTTAACTATAAATTCAAAACACTTCCTTTTTTGCATTTAGGGAAGGAAAGACAGGCCCTGTGATTTCCAACATCTTTCCAAGCCAAAACCAAATGCAGATGGGAAACTTTATTTATGTAGATACTTAAGGCTTTACATCTTGGGACACTTCAGTTTTTTTGGTTGTTTTTTTTTCTTTTCATTTATATCCTATGCATAAACAACTTGTGATTACATGCATATTGTGGCCTGGATATTACCATTTAGATTTTTTTCCCTAGATAGTCCTGAGAGGCTAAAAGACTTTTTTTTCCCTTTAAAAAGAAATACAATTACATATTATATATTTTAATGCATACATAATTTACAAAGAATAAAATTCACCTTCTGCTAGTTTTGACAACCATCTTTACAATCAAAATAAAGAGCAGTATGATTATTTTCCCTCAAAAGTTCCCTATATTTCTTTGTAGTCAACCTGTCCCCACACCCTCAACCCTCGCAATCACTGGTCATTTGGAGTTAATTTTAATAGGGTGTTAGATAAGGATTGAGGCTCACTCTTTTGCATGTGGATATACATTAATTGCCCTTATACCTTAGTCAAAAAAATCAACTGACTTTGGATGTGTGGGTCTGTTTCTAGACTTTCTCTTCTATTTCATTGCTTTATGTTGCTATCCTTTCTCCAATACTGTAGCTTTACAGTAACTCTGGATATAAGGTAGTATCAATCCTCCAACTTTGTTCTCCTTCCTCACATTCTATTCTACTTCCTTTGCTTTTCCATATAAATTTTAAAATCAGCTTGTCAATTTTTATAAAAATTCAGGCTGGGATTTTATTAAGATTGTGTTGAATATATAGATCAATTTTGGAGAGTTGACATTTGAATAATATCGAGTCTTCTAGTTTATTAATATATCTCCCAGTTTATTTAACTCTCATTTATTTCATCAGTGTTTTGTAGTTTTGTCATATAAATTTATATATGTCTTATAAGATTTGTTTCTAAGTGATTAATAATTTTGATGTTATTGTATATCTTACTGTTTTGTATTTCAATTTTGAATTGTTCATTGCCAGAATATAGAAATACAATATATTTTTTATATTGACCTTGTATCCAGTAACCAGTGCCTTACTAAGTTTACTTATTAGTGCTAGTACTTCTTGTAGATTCTTTGGTATTTTCTACATATGCAAATAATGACTTTTATTTTTTCTTTTCCAATCTTATGCCTCTAGTCATTTAATAATCACGGGAGATAATTAAATTAAATAAGCTGATATTTTTCTCTGATGGTTGGAGTGGTTTTTATTTTGTTGTTTTTAGAGTTGTCTAAGAAAATGTTTTATCTTTCGGGGTAAATTTATAAATAATGCCAGAAGGAAGTATTTATAACTTCCAAGAAATTATTCAGTAAATGACTTTTATTTATGCTAAATGATAATTTTCTATTAACCATTATACATTGCTTTATTTATTTTGGATTTTCACTATAAATTAGAAATTTGGTTTACATGTTATTTAATGAAATAGGAACACTAATATTAATACCTTGGTTTCATATGTCCATTTTCAAAGAATATTAGCTCCCCATTATAAATATGTTAGATTAAAATTAATACTAAAAAATGAAATTTTAATTTTTGGTGATAGCAGCATTTCTCCAAAGAATATTTTTATATAAGCTTACAGATTAAGTGAAGATTAATATATCTCAGAAGTATAGAATGATGAATGATCCTAACATAAGTGAATGTTTTTGAGACTTGCCCATTTTCCAGTAATCTTATTATACTTTAGTATTTTTAAAATATATTTTTTATTGTTGATAGTATTAGAGATATTTCCCATTCCCCTCCTCCTTCCCCTTCTCTCCTCAGCCTTACCTCACCCACCCCACCTCAGGTCTTCAGTACCCTATTGCCCTTGTCCATGGGCTCTTCATATCTTATCTAATAAAAGAATAAAATGCAAATTGACCCTAACTCCGCTACACCCACAAGCCACGCCCACAAGCCAATCAGGAGCGAATATGCAAATAAACCCAACCAAGATGGCTGTGGCCACAGAGAGCAGGAGGGAGGCTTGGGTTTCCCTGGCAACAGAGGAAGCCAAGCTTTCCGCCTGCCCTTGCCGGCCTAAGCCTCCACTCAGTGCTACAAAGTTTCAATTATAGAAGGTAAACAAATCCAAACAGAAATGGCGGCAGCTATGGAGCTGGAAGAGCAGGAGGCAAGGGTTGACCTGGCAATGGAGGAAGCAAATCTTCTGCAGCCCTGGCTGGCCTAGGCCTCTGCTCCAGGCTACAAAGTTTCAATTATAGATATACATAAATTCCAACAGAAAGGGCTGCCACCACAGAGCAAGCAGGAGGCTTGGCTCCACTCCAGGCTACAAAGTTTCAATTGTAGAAGATACATAAATACCAGATACCAGGGCCTCTGCTTGGGTCGCCAGGGGGCGTGGCCGGCCTGCAAACCACCATAGGCCCTTCACCCAGGCCGCCCCACACCCTGCACATGCTGGGTTGCAGGTTCGATCCCCGGTAGTGGCTAATCAGTATTTCACTCTCACATCGATGTTTCTCTCTCTGTGTCACTCTCCCTTCCTGTTTCTCTAAAAATCAATTTTGAAATCTCTTTAGAAATGTTTAACTTTACCTGTAATCAAAGATATACTGGTTTAAACATCAATATGATGCCATTTTTTAACCTATTAAATAACTGGCAAATTTTTAAAAATACATATTAAACTGTCATATATTAAAAATACATATGCATTTATATTGAAAGGATGTGAGGAGACAAACAAACACGTTTGTGCATTACTAGTGGGAATGCTTATTTGTACAAGTTTACATTATCTTATCTAAATCCCTTTGGCCAGAGATGTAATTCAGATTTTTTATTTTAAAAAGATAATGCAGGGGCTTCCATTTCTAAGAGGATGCATTTGAAGTTTCTTGGTGGGGTGGGAGCAGACAAAGCATATAAAACAATGATTCTCAAGACCTTGGACCTCAACAAGTAAAGGAGAGTGGTTCTTAGGAGACAAGAAACAAATTATGTAACCCCTAGGACTAACCCCAAATTATTGCTGGGAGAAAGTTTTCAAGCCATGGTGTAAGGAGGGGGAACTGAGGCAGAACTTATCAGTCTCTATGAGTTGAGGAGACAGAGCTGAGAATCCAGGGAAGGCAAGGTGGCTAGAGTTCACCAGACAGAGCGTTGGACAGGAGAGAGCCACACACAGAGAGCGCCAGAGATGTGCTGAAGGCAACTTTGAATATAAAATTGAATACTAACCCACTTGTGTGTGAGAAAGGCCAGAAAAAGAAGCACCCAAAAGAATTAAAGGTAGCAATGCCCCAAATTCACATAGAGTGAGAAATAATGTCAGCCTGAAAAGCTTCATAATTTACAGGGCAGCATTGAAAGTACTAAGAAAGGTCTTGACCTCAGTATTAGAGGAAAACTTAACCCTAGACTAACTACTGTTCTTATCCCACCCACCAAAGCTAAAAAGCAAAACTTAAAAAAGATCACATTTCTAAGTATTTTAACCACATCTCAGAACAAAGTTAAAGAATATGTTAAGGATTAGAAAAAGATATAACCCAGCAAGGTAAAATGCACTATGTCTGGCATTTGATAAAAAATTACAAGGCATGAAAGAAAGCAGGAAAAGACAAGTCATAAAGAGGAGGAAAAAAATCAAGTATATGACACTCTGGAAAAGGCAATACTGTGGAGACAGTAAAAAGATCAGTGGTTGCCTCGACGGTGTGGCTCAGTGGTTGAGTGTCAACCCATGAACCAGGAGGTCATGGTTTGATTCCTGGTCAGGGCACATGTCTGGGTTGTGGGCTTGATCCCCAATAGGGGACGTGCAGGGGGCAGTCAGTAGATGATTCTCACTCATCATTGATGTTTCTATCTCTCCCTGTCCCTCTCCCTCTCTCCCTCTCCCTCCCCCTCCCCTCCCCCTCTCTTTCCCCCTTTCTCTCTCCCTCTCCCTCTCCCTTTCTCTGAAGAAAAAAAAAAAAGATCAGTGGTTACCTACTTAAAAAAAAAAAAAGATCAGTGGTTGCCTAGGGATGGGGGAAGAAAAGGATGAATAAATGAAACACAGAGGACTTTTAGGCAGTGAAAATACTCTGTATGATACTGTAATGGTAGGTGTATGTCATTACACATTTGTCCAGACCCATAGAATATACAATGTCAAGAGTGAACCCTCATGTAAACTGTGGACTTTGGGTGTTAATGATGTGTCAATGTAATGTGTCATCAATTGTAACAAATGTACCACTCTGGAAGGAGATATTGATAATAGGGGAAGCTGTTAATCTGTGGAGCATGGGATATATGCAGTATCTCTGTACCTTCCTCTCAATTATGCTGTGAACCTAAAACTGCTCTAAAAACTAGTCTTTTTTAAAAATTAGGTAATTGAAACAGACCCAGAAATAGCATAGATGATAGAATTAGTTGAGAAGAACATTAAGACAATTATAATAATTGTATTCCATATGTTCTAGAAGCTAGAGGAAAGCTTTAACATGCTAAGTAGAGATACAGAAGTTATAAAGACCTAATAGAACATCTAGAAATTAAAACTACAATGTCTGAGATGAAGAACAGCATGGTGCACATTGCAACAGAAATGATTAGTGAACTTGATTGTATTGAAACAGGAACTATTCAAAATCAAACACAAAAAGCAGGCAGAAAGTAACATCAGAAGGACTAAAGAACCGAGCAGAATCTACATTTCAGCAGCTACATGGTATTATTTTGAGTGCAAGTCTCACCAAATAGGGGGACTGGTAAAACACCTCACATTTTGCACTGGAATTGCAGAAGGACTGTGCTTTAGGACTAAGGGCTGCCCCAAGACTACAGGCCAAAGCAAAATAAAACCTGTCCAACAAAGCCAAAGTTCAAACTATCATAGGACCAGTGGGAAGAAGGATTTTATAACTTAAAATCAAGAGAAAAAGTATCAATAGAAGCAGACCTATGGATGAGCCACATGTTGAAATTGGCAGTCAGGGACTTCAAAATAGAAGTTAGAAATATGTTAATGGATTTAGAAGAAAATATCAGCAGGATAATTGAACACATGGAGAAATATCAGCAGATAAACAAAAACTATAAAATAAAACAAATTGTTAATTCTAGAGCTAAAAAACATATCTAAGATGAAAAGTTCATTAGATGTCAACAGCATTTTTAACATTGAGACAAAAGTTATCAGTAAATTTGAAGACAGTTTAGTAGCAATAATCCTAACTGAAGCACAGAGACTAAAAGGTTTGAAAATAAGTGAAAAGAGCTCTCAGTGACCTGTGAAACAATATCAAGAAGTCTAGCATATATATTACTGTAGTTCCAGAAAGCAAGGAGAGAGAGAAGTGGCAATGGGATAACCTAATTCGGTCTGGAATTTTCCCACATTTGGTGAAAAAAAATCAACTTGTATATTTAAAAACCTCAGCAAATCACTAACAGAATAAATATAAAGAAAAACCACATCATTCTCAGTCAAACTACTAAAACTAATGATAAAGAAGAAATCTTTAAAGCCACCAAAGGTAGACAATAATAAGAATGATGGATGCCTTCTCATTTTGATAAAATGGGGGAAGCAAGAGGATAATAAAATGGCATCTTTGAACTGTTAAAAGAAAGGTAATATAAGGCATTTTTGTATGTTACATAACACTAGAGGCCCAGTGCATGAAATTCATGCACTGAGGGGGGGGGGTCCCTCAGCCCGGTCTGTGCCCTCTCGCATTCTGGGAGCCCTCAGGGGATGTCCAACTGCCACAGAGGCAGGAGAGGCTCCTGCCACCACCACTGTGCTCGCCAGCTATGAGCCTGGCTTCTGGCTGAGCAGCGTTCCCCATGTGGGAGCACACTGACCACCAGGGGGAAGCTCCTGCGTTGAGCGTCTGCCCCCTGGTGGTCAGTGCGCATCATAGCGACCGGTCGTTCCGCCATTTGGTTGATTTGCATATTAGCTTTTTATTATATAGGACTAAAGGCCCGATGCACGAAAATTCATGTAAGAGTAGGCCTTCCCCCGGCTGCCAGCACTGGCTTCCCTTTGGCACCAGCTTCCCTCCGTCACCCAGTTCCCAGGCTGCTTCCCTCCTCTGGCCGCCCGCAGGCACCTGGGACCCCAGCTGGCTTCCCTCGAGCCACTCACAGGCACCTGGGACACCGACTGGCTTCCCTCTGGCCTTGGCTTTGTCAGGAAAGACGTCCAGAATGACGTCCGGAAGACATCCGGTCTAATTAGCATATTACCCTTTTATTGTTATAGATTCCCAGTTATACAGGTCTAGGTAGCATCACATAATCAGATGCTCATGTGAGATAAATAAAGACTATAAACAGTCTCACTTCAGTTCAAGTTTTACTATCAGGTAGATGATTTTGGAGCCAAAAAAATTTTTAAAGAAATTATTTTGGTTTCAGAATTTTTTGGATTTTAGAATTATAGAAAAAGGGTTTATGGATTCATCTTACCAGGAGAAAAATTGGCAATATGTAACTTTAAATGCCTACACCCTTCGAAGCAGGGATTTACTTATAAGAATCTGTGCAACGGAAATAATACATGAAGAATGTGTACTGAATGTTATATACAAGGATGTTTATGACAGCATTTTTAATAACAAAATAAATTGAAAACAACCTAAATGTTTCAATAGTTTCCCAATAGTTGGTTAAATTAGTTATAGTATTTCTATACAATGAATGGGACTCCGATATATCCATGAAAAATCATGTTATTGAAGAATGTAGTGAAATAAACATTATCACATGTAACATGAAAATATAACAAAATAGTGTGGTTCCAAATGTTCATAGTAGTTATTGCTAATGTGGTTGGATTATGATTTTTATTTGCTTTGTTTTGCTCTATTGTATTTTTTTAAATTTCCATTAGTGAGTATGTATTCCGTTTGTAATCAGAAAAATCAAGGCTTGTTTTTTTGTGTGTGTTGTTTTTCTAAAGCAAAGTGATAAGGTTTTCCTGTTGCTATTAAACTTCAGATCAGATTGTTTCTCATAGGAATTATCTTATTATCAAAGATCACCAAAGCTCAGCATTATTATTAAGGCCATAGCTTGATTTATCAACCATATCCCCAGATCTAGGGTCTGCACACCTGGATTTAAAGTGTCTCTTTAAGCTGCATTGCCTGTGGCATTTCCAGAAGGAATCCTGTTAAATGAAAAAAAAAAATAAGACCTTTCATGAGCATGAGCGATATTGAACCATTTTTGTTGCCACTTCAAACACTCTGGCTTAATCTACAGAGAACAGCTTTCTCAGATAAATTTTCCAGCACCACATCTAGTTCTTGGCTTGTTTTTAAAAAGTCTGCAGATTCTTTCATGAGGTCATTTTTTTAAGCTTAAATATCTACTTTGCTTTGAAAATCTATTTTCTCCCTTTTTAAAAAGAGCATACCAGGAGTTAAAATTGGATCACGTTTAAGCAAGCTACATCATACATCTGGAGTAAATTCCAGAGTATCAATGTCATGGTGTATTAGAGCAAAGACTGTCAAGTCTAATTTTTGCAGATCTGTTAAATCTGAAAGGACAATCTGGACAGCCAGCAGCTTCGATCCCTGGGCTGAGGGATGTTTTCTAAAGTTATTCTGAAAGTCAGAGGGGAAAGGCAAAAAAGCCTGCAACAGGGTCCTATTTGAATAGTTTGACGCCACAGTGAAAGGAAATGTCTTCATCATCTCTGCTGTAGGTTCTTGGAATTTGACTGTTAAAATTGGAAGAGGCTTAAGAAGTTGAGTCCAGTTGTTTATCCAGCACATATACCTCTCCTTCATCATTCTAGACAGATGGTATCTAGTATCGAACTACTTCTAATAATAATTTCATTTTCCTTGAAATTAATAAGTTGATATTCTGATTTTATATATTAGTCTCTGTGTACTTAATATTTGCTAGAATTCATTACTGAAACCATGTGGATTTGGAGTTTACTTTGTGGACAGATTTGATAACAGATTTAATTTCTTTAATAAATTTAGAGCTATTCATATTTTCTGTTACACCTTGGATCCATTTTTGTAAGTTGTTTTTCAAAGAATGTGTCTTTCATTTAATTTGCCAAATTTATTGGCATAAAATTGTTTATAATAGGGTCTTATTATCTTTTAAATATCTGTAAGTAATGCTCCATGTAGTAATTGGTAACTTATTGCTGGTATTGGTAACTTATATTCTCTTTTTCTTAATCAATCTAAATAACAGTTTACCAGCTTTATTGGTATTTCCAAATAACCAACTTTGGCAACTTTGTTAATTTTCTCTATTGTTTTTGTTTGATTTCTGTTGCATTGATTTCTGCTTATTATTTCCTCCCCTTTACTTAGTTTGGTTTTATTTTGGTTTTCTTTTTCTAGCTTCTTAAGTTGGAAACTTAGTTCCTTTTATTTTAAACCTTTCTTTATTTTCCAATTTAGCATAAAAGGCTATAAAATTTTAAGCACCATTTTAGTTATATCCTACAAATGTCTTTAAATGTTTTATTGAGGTATAATTGATATAAAATAAATATATACAAATTTGACTTATGTACATATCTATGAAACCGTCACCACAATCAAGGCGCTTGACTCCATGCATCAACAACCCAAGTTACTTTTTAAATATATTTTTATTGATTTCAGGGAGGGAGGGAGGGAGGGAGGGAGGGAGGGAGGGAGAGAGAGAGAGAGAGAGAGAGAGAGAGAGAGAGAGAGAGAGAGGAGAGAAATATCAATTATGAGAGAGAATTATTGATCTCATTGATTCGCTGACTCCTGCATGCCCCCTACTGGGGATCGAGCCCGCAACCCCGGCATGTGCCCTGACTGGGAATCAAACCGTGGCCTCCTGGTTCAGAGGTTGACACTTAACCACTGAGCTCGCCAGCCAGGCAACAACCCAAATTTACTTAGTTCCTCACTTTTGTTCCCTGGAAACCACTGATTGGCTTTCTATAGCAATAGATTAATTTGTACTTTCTACAATATAAATAAGTGCAACTACAAGTATCTATGCTTTTTTGGTCTGGTTTCTTTCAGCATAATTATTCAAGATTCATTGACACTGTTTTATCAAGAGTCCATTCCTTCTTACTGCTGAGTAATGTTTCATTTGATGGATATTCCATAATTTGTTATTTTACCTGTTGATAGACATTTGGACTTTTCTAGTTTCTGGCTGTTACAGATAAAGCTGTTCTTAAGATTTATGTACAAATCTTTGTATGGAGTATACTTTCATTTCTATTGGGTCAGTACCTAGAAATGGAATGGCTGACTCATATGAAAAACTATATTTATCATTTTAAGAAACTGCCAAACTGTTATCCAAAATGGTTGTACCATTTTACCCTCCAACCAGCAGTATATGAGGGTTCTAGTTCATCCACATCCTCGGTGTAAATCTTTTTATTTTGTTACTATTTTTTAATTTATTGATGAGACAGAGATGTTTGCTATTCTATGTTTGTGCGTTCCTCCTGTATATGCCCTGACTGGGGATCGAACCCACAACCATGGCATATCAGGATTACACTCTAACTAACTGAGCTACCCAGCCAGGGCTAGTGAACCTTTTTCGTTTCAGCTGTTCTAATAGGTGTGTAATGGTATCTCATTGTGTTTTTAATTTGCATCTTGTGAATGACTAATAATGTGAAACATCTTTTCATATTTTTATTGTCCAGCTGTGTATTTTCTTTGGAGAAATGTCTATTTAAGTCCTTTGCTGATTTTTTTAATTGGGTTGTTTGTTTGTTGTTGAGTTTTAGATGTTCTTAATATATTCTGGATATTGATTCCTTATCAGATATGTCATTTGCAAATATTTTTTTCCATTCTTGGAGTTGCTTTTTTTATCTCTAATGTCCTGTGGTGCACATAAGTTTTTAATTTTGATGAAGTCACATTTGTCTTTTTTAAAACTTTTGTTGCTTGTGCCTTTGGTGTCATATCCAAAAAATCATTGCTAAATCCAATGCCATGAAATTTCCCCCCTGTTTTCATCTAATAGTTTTATAGCTTTAGCTCTTGCATTTGGTCTTTGATCTATTTTGAGGTAATTTTTGTATGTGGTGTTAGATAAGGGTCCAGCTTCATTCTTTTGCATGTGGATCTTCAGTTTTGCTGAAAAGACTGTCCTTTCCCCCCATTAAATGGTGTTGGTACCCTTGTTGAAAATCATTTGACCATATATGTGATATTCCCACTTGATCATGATGTATGACCCTTTCAGTGTGCTGTTGAATTCAGTTTGTTAGTCTCTGTTCTATTCCATTAGTTCTGTATGTCTGTCTTTATGCCAGTAGCACACTGTTTTAATTATCATAGCTATGTAGTAAGTTTAGAAATCAGAAAGTGTGAAGACCCCCAACTTTGTTCTTCTTTAAGATAGTTTAATGACAAATTTTAGGAGGGATTTTTTTTCCTAAAAAAAAATAAAAATGCCATTGAGATTTTGATAGGAATTGCATTGAACCTATAGATTGCTTTGGGTAGCATGAACATCTTAACAATATTAAGTCTTCCAAAATATATTCATGGAGTGTTTTTCTATTTATCTTTGTCTTCTTTAATTTCTTTCAGCAATATTTTATAGTTTTAAGTGTGCAAGTCAAAGCCTCCTTGGATAAATTTATTCCGAAGTGTTTTATTCTTTTTGATAGTATGGTAAATTGTTTTCTTAACTTCCTTTACTGATCTTTTCATTGTTAGTGTAGAGAAATAAATTGATTTTTGCGTGTTGTTTTGTATCCTGCAATTTTGTTTAATTTGTTTGTTAGTTGTAACAGATTATTTTTTAAATCTAAATTTAGAGTTTTCTAAATATAAGATCATGTTATCTGCAAACAAATAATTTTACTTTTCACTTTCTAATTTGAATGCCTTTTACTCTTCCTCTTCCTTAATTGCTCTGATTTGGACTTCCAATATTATGTTAAATAGAGGTGGCAAAAGCAGGCATTCTTATCTTAGAGAAAAAGTTTTCAGTCTTACACCATTGAATATATATATATATATATATATATATATATATATATATATATATATATAATGTTGAGGTCGTTTCCTTCTAAACTTCGTTTGTTGAGTGTTTTTATCATGAAAAGGTGTTAAATTTTGACAAATGATCTTTCTGCATCATTTGAGATGATCATGTGGATTTTTTTCCTTCATTCTTTTAATGTGGTGTATTGCATTTATTGATTTGTGTATATTGAGCCCACCTTTGCCTCCCAAGAATGAATCCCACTTGATCATGATGTATGACCTTTTTAATGTGCTGTTGAGTTCACTCTGCTAGTACTTTGTTGAGGACTTTTGCATCTGTGCTCATCAGGGACATTGGCCCATGGTTTTCTTTTCTTGTAGTGTCAGATCCAGCTTTGGTATCAGAGAAGTGCTGACTTCCTAAAATAGTTCGCAAGTGTTCTCTCCTCTTCAGTTTTTTGGAAGAATTGAAGAAGGATTGACAATTCTTCTTTAAATGTTTGGTAGATTTCATCAATGAAAATATCTGGTTCTGGACTTTTCTTTGTTGGGATGTTTTTGATTACAGTTACCTTACTAGTTAATAGCCTATTCAGATTTTGTTTCTTAATGACTCAGTTTTAGTAGGTTGTGTGTTTATAGGGTCTAATTTTCTTTTGATTTCTTCTTTGATCCATGAGTTATTCAGAAGTGTGTTACTTAGCTCCTAATATTAGGGAATTTTTCCAGAGATCTTTCTGTTATTAATCTAATTTATTTATGTTTTAGTCAGAGAACATTCTTTGTATGACTTGAATTCTTTTAAATTTATTGAGAATAGTTTTATTGCCAGAAAATGGTCTAAGTTGGTAAATGTTCCATGTGTACCTGAAAAAAACATGTATTATGCTTTTGTTGGGGATGGGGTGTTCTGTAAATGTCCATCTTATCAAGGTAGTTGTGTTAAGCCTTCTATGTCTTTTTTATTTTTAATTGAGATATAATTGATATGATTGTATAGTTTTAGGTATACAAGTTAGTTTGATACATTTATATCGTTCAATATGACTACAGTAGCACTAGCTAACACCATCATGTCACATAATTATTTTTGTGTGTGTTGAGAACAGTAAAAATCTAGTTTCCTAGCAACTTTGAAGTTTATAATACAATATTGTTGACTATAGTCACTATGTTGTGCCTTAGATCTCCCAAACTCATTCATTTACTAGTTGTAGGTTTGTACCCTTAAGCAGTACCTCCCCAATTTCCTCCCCCCCAGCCTCTGGTAACCATCATTCTACTCTGATTTTATGAGTTCAGCTTTTCCAGGTTCAACATGTAAGTGATATCATATATATTTGTCCTTCTCTGGTGACTTACCTCACTTAGCATAATGCCCTCACGGTCCATCCATGTTGTCGCAAATAGTAGGATTTCTTTCTTTTTATGGCTGAATAATAATCCATTGTATATATGTATATCATATCTTCTTTATCCATTCATCCTTTGATGAATACTTACTTGCATACTTGATTGAACATGGTGTGCTGATATCTCTTCAAGATACTGATTTCTATTCCTTTAGATATATACCCAGGTGTGGGATTGCTTAGTAATATAGTAGTTTGATTTTTAATTTTTGGAGGAACCACCATATTGTTTTCATAATAGCTGTACCTAAATTTACATTCCTACCCATATATCCCTTTTCCCAGCACATTCCTTTTTCTCCACACATCCTCACCAACATTTGTTATCTCTTGTCTGTTTTATAAAAACTGTCCTAACAGGTGTAAAGTGATATCTTATTGTGGATTTGATTTGCATTTCCCTGATTGAGTATCTTTTCATATAGCTGTTGACTTTTTGTATATCTTTGGAAAATGTCTGTTTGGGTCCTTTGCCCATTTATTAATTGGGTTTATTTTTTCTGATTATCTGCCTACTTTTTCATCATTTATTGAGAGAGGGGTATGGACATCTCTGACTATAAAATCTACTTCTCCTTGCAGTCCTATCAGTTTTTATATTATGTACTTTTGAGCTATTAGGCTCATAGTGTTTAGGATTGTTATATCCTCCTGATGAATTGAGCCCTTTATTATTATGAAATGATCTTCTTTATCCCTGGTAATAATATTTCCTCTGAAATTTAATGCTATTATGGTATATCTTTCCAGTCTTTTTGCTTTTAACCTATGTGTCTTTATATTTAAAGTATTTTCTTGCAGGCAGCTTGCAGTTGGGTCTCACTCATTTATCTAATGTGACAATCTCTTTTAACCTTTCAAATATATAAAGATTTTCTGTACCATTTGAAGAGTTTCTCTTCCTTGGGCTAAGCATCTTTTTGTTATGGTTTGGCTGATACTTTATCTAAATCCTTCACTATTATTATCAAACTCTTGTGCATTTTGCTTAAAAGGGATATCACAAAGGATACTTGGCTTTGGCATCTGCAAGAAATGCTGACTATTGCATGTTATATCAGTTGATTAACATTATCAACAAAAATCTATATCTATTTGGTTCTTCACCATTTAGTTAAAACCAATCTGGATCATCTGTTCCACTTTTCTTATCCAAATCATATTTCAAAGTGACTTAAAAAAAATCACCTATTCCTTATTACTCTGAAAATGTCTGTTTTATCTCAGTTACACCAATTTTAGTTGAACTATTTTGAGTGTGGGTCAAATAAAACTAGACTATAACTAACAGGATATTACAATGTTTGCCTTTTTTTCTAGGTAAAAATGTCTCCATCCTGTGATCCATCTAAAGGGGATCCTGCTGTTAAGAAAGTGAGTACGTTTTAAAGGCAAAAAACAACTTCCTCCCTCTGTGTGTTTATTCTCCTCTGTTGAACAATTTTCTGAAAATGACCGTGATTTTTAATCACCTTAATATTGTCAAAGTCTCTTTCTGATGAGTTGACTTCTTGCCTCTTCCTGAGAAGCCAAGTGGAGGGTTAGGCGTAGCATCAGTCTCCTGGCAACTAGGGGCCTACCATTTTCCTACAATTCTCGTCCTGGCATAACTGAGTGGTAGCAGATGAAATGTATTCTAAGGAGGAAAGCTGTGCAGGTACTGGCCTGAGATATTAGTATTTCAGCGCATACCACATAAAGTCTTCAGTAAGTACTGTGAGATAGAACTGTCAATGCCACTTCAATCCCTGACTGTAAACTTTGAGGCACAAATAGGCTGTGAGTCTTTCAATGGAGCAATCCCCAGGTGATGCCAAGAGAACCACTGAAATTCTTCTCTTTATCCAGCTGCCACAGCACAGCTCAAATGTGGTAAACAGATTGACATTTTTGCTATGTTTTCTCTTACCGTTTCTGTTCCTCTGGTAGTTGAAGTGGATTACCCTTTTTGACAATTTCAGCCAGCATACATGTCAGCAAAGGATTTTCGAACTAAATTAACAACTTGCTGGCTCTGGTGACTAACAGCAGGTTCTAGCTTCAAAGCAATGTGCCAAAAACAGGTCCCTTTTCTCTGCCTTCAGAATCTCCTGAGACATTTCAAAAGAGAAAAAAAGGAATAAAAACAAAATATTGTCTGAAAAGCTCTATAACAAGCTGCACGTGAAACTCTTTCACTGTCTAGTTGGAGCGGGCAAGAGTGAGGCCATGATTGTTGCTACTTAGAACTATCACACGGTAACGTGAGCTGGAAAGGGTTTGAGTAACTTAGTCTCACTCAGTACACAAATGAAGAATTTGGAATCCAGAGGGAATTTTTTTTTGCCTTAGCTCACAAAGGTTAGCTATGGGACACACTTCTAAAGTAGAGGTTAAAAACATGTGCTTTGGATTCAACCAGACTTGGGTTCAAAGATGGATTCTTCTATTTATTTATCTGAGTAATCTTGAATAAGTCAGACCCTTCCTTTCCTCCTTTGTAAAATGATGGTGCCATCTCTCAGAATTGTGAATACTAAATGAGATACTATTTAAGTGCCTAATACTTTGCTTGACACATAGTAAGTACTCAGTAAATGATTGATACACAGTAAGTACTCAGCTGTTGTTGAAACTAGTGTTAAAACGGGTCTCTAAGCTCCTCATCAGATACCCTTCTACTTTATTGTGCTACTTATATATTATACTCATTCAGCAAGTATTTCTTTTTTAAAAAAATATATACTTTTATTGGTTTTTAGAGAGAGAGTAAGGGAGAGGGAGAGAGAGAAACATCAGTGAGAGAAGAACATCATAGATCGGCTGCCTCCTGCATGGCTCCCCACTGGGGATGGAGCCCGCAACCTGGGCACATGCCCTGACTGGGAATCGAACCAGTGATCTCTTGGTTCCTCTGTCAATGCTCAACCACTGAGACGGGCAGCAAGTATTACTTTAAACTAGACACTGAGCTCAGAAATGGACTTCAGAGATGAAAAGTACAATCCTTTTCTCAAGGACCTCAGTATTTAATGGGAGAAGTTGACTGGTAAACTGACAATTTCCATATGAATTGACATGCTGTGGCGGATGCATAGGTGCTGCAAGAGCGTGGAGGAGAGGCCCTGTTTTGAAGTGACTAAGCTAATTTAGTACCACACTTATGTGCTTGATGCTGAAGAGGCCAGTGAAGACGTTTGAGAAATGTTAGCTGCTCCCTTACAACCTTGTTACTAGTTTATAATGAAAGCAAATCCTACCGCACTTATAGATGTTTATTAAATAAATATTCATTTAGAAATGGATTCGTTCTGTTTTTTAAGCTTTCTAATGTCCCAGCTGTCTGTCATTGTAGGTATCTATCAGAGAGGTAGCAATATCATAAAAAATAGGATTCTGTTACTCTTGTAATAAGCCTCAGACAAGGAGAAACTTCCTAAGCCAGTGACTGGACACAGGTGGCCCCAGGAAGCATTCCTAAGTGATCAGTTATAGACTTATTCCTCTCCATGCAGGAGTTGGGACTATCTCTAAGTTATTCTACCCAGTCTACAGATCTGGAATACCTTTTATTTTAGCAATGAGGTCCATTTCTAACATTACCATTCTGATTAACAAGCCATTAATTTTACCAGTAGGAAAGCTTCTCCTGTTTCTGAGCTAATAAGTAGCCTTAGGTGTTGGTCAATATATGAACAGCTGAAGGGCTTTTAATAGCTGCCTTTGGGAGTGCATGGTAGCTGGCAGTCTCTGAAATATGGATTCTTCTTTAGGGCCACTGATCACCCTGAGTTGAAGCCTAATAACACACTATTCGTGGTGTCTAGAATAACTTTAAAATATACATTACAACACGTGCCTCCCCCAGACTAAAAGATCAGGGAAGGTTTCCCAGAGGAGGTAAAGCTTGATCTAGCCCCAAAATCCAAGGGAAAAGGTGCTCCAGGCAGACATGGGTGAGTACAGCACATTTCAGGAAATGGGGGTGCTTCTGTGTATTTTAAATGTAGGAGCAGGCAAAAGCCTGGTGCAATAAACGGGAGCCCAGATCACGAGCAGTCCCAGTCTATTACGTTTGCTTTTATCTTGAAGATAAGGATTCCTGTCAAAGGTGAGATTGCAGGTAAAAGACAAATTAGAACAGTAAAGACAGCCCTGGCCAGTGTGGCTCAGTTGGTTGAAGCATCATCTTGTGCACCAAAGGTTGCGGGTTTGATCCCTGGTTGGGGTGCATGTGGAAGGCAATTGATCAATGTTTCCCTCTCAAATTGGGGTCTCTCCCTCCCTCCCTCTCTCTGCCTCTCTTTCTCTCTTCCTCTCTCTCGCCCTGTATGTGTGTGTATACAATCTCCCTCCCTCCTTTCCTCTCTCTAGAATCAATAAAAAAATTAAAAATAAAAGAATAAGGACAGTTGTCCAAGCAAAAAAAGGCTCTAAACCTATGTAAATAGAACAAAGAGATAAGATAATAAATTCAAGTCTTGGTTCTGTTTTTCCTCAGTATCCTTTCTGACACCCAAAGTCTGAGTTTGATGTCTTTCCTTTTTTGAGCTTATATAGCATCCTGAGCGAGTCCCTACCAACATACTTACCTTCCTTTTCACTTACATGTATCCCCCATTAGATTGTATGCCTCATTAGGGCAGGGACCACATCAGACTTGTAGAACAAAGTAGTCACTCAGTAGTTGTTCAGTGAATGAGAAAGATATGAAAGAGATTCCACAGGACCTTGTGTTGTTTGTGGGAAGTGAGGGGGAAAAGAACTTTCTGGCCTGATAGAGAATGAACAAATGAACCATCGTTGCTGGCCCAGGCTTGTATTCCCAGTGTGGTCAGTTCCTTACTGTTTGAGCTATATCGTCATCCGTACTCTGAGTGAGATTATGTGAAGCTCAGCACCTAATTATCACTTCCTTAGTTGGGTATGTATTTTTGTGTGTCCAGGTTTGTGTGTGCATATATATGTACATCTACATATAAATTCAGGTTGTCATCCTGGAGCTCCAGTCGCCCTTCCCAAAGTCACATTGACAGATGGAGGCACCAGTGTCTGTTGAACAGACTGACTGCCAAAGTGACATGTGTAAGAAACACAAAGGAGCAGTAGTGTTCTTGATTTGAGCCAAAAATTCTCTGTTGACCAAAAACTGAAAGAAGTGTTTGGTGACTCTGCTGTCACTCTTGGCCCAGCCAGGAGCTGAATCAGTGCTGAGGAGACAGAGCCGCGTTTCTGTGGGGATCTGCTTAGCTCTTGGGATGGGTGTTTCGGGTGGGAGTCGCCCTTCTGCTTTGCTGCAATGTCAGTCTAGCAGATTGTGAGCATGGATACAAAACATCTTTTTGCAACACAAGCATTTTGTATTTTATATATTCTTTCTCTAAGCTTTGGATGGAAATATTTATCATATATGTCATATAAAATCTACACTAATAAAAGAGAAACATGCAAATTGACCATCACTCCACTACACCCACCAGCCAATCAGAGCTAGTATGCAAATTAACCCAACCAAGATGGCTGTGGAAACAGAGCTAGAGCGAGCAGGAGGCTTGGGTTGCCCCCGGCGATGGAGGAAGCCAAACTTCCCGCCCGCCCTGGCCAGCCCTGGCTTCCACTCAAGGCTACAAAGTTTCAATTATAGAAGATAAATAAATCCAAGATACCAGGGCCTCTGCTTGGGTCGCCAGAGGGTGTGGCCGGCCTGCAAACCACCACAGGCCCCTCGCCCAGGCCGCCTCACACCCAAAGGGAGCCCCCACCCTGATCCAGGACACCCTTCAGGGCAAACCAGCCGGCCCCCACCCATGCACCAGGCCTCTATCCTATCTAATAAAAGAGTAATTTGCAAATTGACTGTCACTCCAACACACAAGATGGCTGCCCATGTGGTCAAAGATGGCTGCCCCCATGTGGACACAAGATGGCCAGCAGGGGAGGGCAGTTAGGAGGGACCAGGCCTGCAAGGGAGGGCAGTTGTGGGCGATCAGGCCAGCAGGGGAGGGCAGTTGGGGGTGACCAGGCCGGGAGAGGAGGGAAGTTGGGGGCGACTGGGCCTGCAGGGAAGGGCAGTTGTGGGGGAACCCAGGCCTGCAGGGAAGAGCAGTTTGGGGCAACCAGGCCTGCAGGGAAGGGCAGTTGGGGGGAACCAAGCCTACAGGGGAGGGCAGTTAGGGGTGACCAGGCCTGCAGGGGAGGGCAGTTAGGGGTGACCAGGCCTGCAGGGGAGGGCAGTTAGGGGCAATCAGGATGGCAAGGGAGCGGTTAGAGGATGATCAGGCTAGCAGGCAGAAGTGGTTAGGGGCAATCAGGAAGGCAGGCAGGAGAGCAGTTGGGAGCCAGCAGTCCTGGATTGTGAGAGGGATGTCCTGGAATCGGGTCTAAACGGGCAGTTGGACATCCCTCGAGGGGTCCCAGGTTGGAGAGGGTGCAGGCTGGGTTGAGGGACACACACCCCATGCACGAATTTCATGTACTGGGCCTCTAGTTTGTATATAATATTTCTTATGTATGTAAGATTTCTTCTTAATGGCCTCTAACTGGTAACTTCAATAAAGTTGGAAGATAAATGTTTCCTAGGACTTTTTCAGTGTTTGATCATGGCTGGCCAGAAATTTAAAAATCAAGAAGCATTTCCCTGAGACAAAAATTGCCATAATAGTCCATTGCAATAAACTCCCTAGGGTAGTTGCAAACTGGAGGTAGACAATGTTTGAGGTGAATTAGAGGGATTTAGAGAGGTAGTTGAAGGTAGCATCAAAAACCACTTGGCTATGATGCATCTCTTTTCAACTCCTAAAGAGACACCGTCCAGGAGTTTGTGTAGCAACGTTAGAATTGTTACATGCATAACAACCAGGGAAAGCGGTTTCATCTTATATCTATCACAAAAGCATGCTTGCAACCCTGTTTTAGGTGAGCATTTTTTGCCGGTGTGTTTGTAGAAGCCTGGGAGACCGGAAGCTCTGGCTCAAAAGTATCCTCAGGCTGAGGGAACCCACTTGAAGAGTCACAGTTGATATTCTCAGAGTGACTTCTATCAGTTAGGGACGAGGTCCTGGGAAGGGCAGGGTAGGAAGCGTTGCTAATAGTTTTGGGTAAATTCAGTCATGTTCCACAGAGTCATGAAGGTGCTAGGCCTTGGGAGGTCAGAGGTCAGTGAATTCTAGTCCTTGCTTTCAATGTATATACAAGTTAATGGTGACTGCACTGGAGGGTATAATAACCATAGCTCCCAGAAATTGGTTATCAGTTTCTCAAGTATTTAAGTATATTATAACAATTTGGAGCTGATTTTGGGCGGGGGGGGGGGGGGGTGGTCCAAGTGTTCTGATGCGGTAAAATTTTTATAGCCAGTTTCCAGTCTTGCCACTCATGTCAGGAATGTAGATGACTATATTTGCTCATGATTTTTATTGACTCACAGCGGGGTTTTGTTTGGTTTTTTAATTTGTATTTTTAAGGGAAGAAGCTCACAGCGGCTCTGTTTCCATAACAACAGGAAAAGCTGACTGCAGTGTGTCAGCTGACTGGCCCCAAGAATGGCTAGTTGATAGTTTCACAAAAGTCAAGGGAAACATGAAAAGGAGAAAGCCCGAAGAGAGATGAAGCGTTTTCTAGCTATCATCTGACAGTGGCTTAAATAAAGATTCATTTGCCCCTTTTTTGGCTCACCCTTAACTCTCTCCTGCAAAGATGCAAGTGATAGCCCCTGCTGGGATGTATGCTGCCTTTTTTTTCTTACAGTATTTGTCCAGTAATACATACCCAAACGTGACAGCTGACTTCAGTGTCTTTACAATAAAAAAACGGAAACGCAGGACATGGTTTGGTCTTTGTTTTGCATAGGCAGGTGGAAGATCTCCGCAGGCCTGGTGCCTCTTTATGCCCAGGTGAAGAAGCTGGGCTCAGTCGCCGCCAGACATCTGGAGAGCGATTTGGAAGGAAGCATAGAAATTCCTTGTAGTTCAGAGGTCAGAACTGGTACCTGTGGGTGGCCACAAGGTAGAAGGAGATGTGAGCTTGGTTTGAGAATTTCCTAATAGTGGAACAAGTTACCTGGTGTGTTACCAGAGGTGTTTGATCAGTGGCGGGATATATTGCTCAAAACTGCAGCAGGTTTTCCTGCCATGGCTGAGAGGTTGAGCTGGCTAATTTGTAAATCCCTTAGAGCGTTAAGATCTTATGAGTTAAAAAAGAAATCTTATGACGCTGCAGTTATATTAAAACTCATTGATGTGCTGAATGATTTTAGTTAGATCCATACATCCAGCCTGAATTAAAAGAGTATGTTGTCCATCAAAGAAAAAAAGATGGATTTAGGTAAGAAGATACTTTATTTTAAAAAATCATTGCAATGAGGGTGGAGGGGGCTTTTGCCATAGGGAGAATGCTCTGACCCCAAGATCTGCAAGGATGTCGAATACCAGCTAGAAAAGAAACTTATTTTATAGGGGTAGGGAAACAAGGCTAGGAAGAACCAGATTTGGGGGAGCAGGTGAAAGAATTGGACAGTTGAGAAGGGAATGTCTTTCCTGGAGGTCAGCCAGTTCTCAAAAGGACTGTCCAGGAGGGGCCGTATGCTGACTCAGGCTGAGGACGGGCCAAGGACTTGGGGGAAGCAGAGAAGCTTAACTAAAGTTAAGCATTTTGTTCCAACCAGCCATAGGGAAGGAGTTCAGCTAATCGTTTATGAGGCAAAGAATGAGAATTTGGTTGGTCTGTCTCTGGCTGACATAGTTGTAAACATGGTGGCATCGGGAATCCTCTCTGTCTATGAGGAGGAGTGGTTCCTTGCAGTAGCTGTTACCCAGAGCAGGGTTCTGGGATTTCCTTATCTGGAGCTGCTTTCCAGGAGCTCGGGGCTCAGGTGACGCTGAACAGGGTCATGGCTCTGACTCTGATGCCATGTTCTTTCCTTATTCCTCTCCATAGTTATGACCTGAAGTCCATGGACTAGGCTTTTCGAAAGCTGCTTATTCGTCCTCAAGTGGAGGGAGAAAATGTCACCTGCAGTTACTAAGAGGGACCGCGGTGACCATTTGTTTGTTGTACTCACCCTTCTCACCAATAATTATGCATATCTTCTGGTCTGAAAAGTGAGACTAGCTGAGGATTTCAAAGGATCTCAGAGTTCTTATGCAATGTACAAATCTACTCCTCACCCATTTATTTTGCATTAAGTGAGTATTTTCTAACATAGCATTTTGATTGTTAATGGTTTCTTTAAAAATTAATACTTTATTTTTAGAGCAGTTTTAGATCTGCAGAAAAATTGAGCAGAAAGTACAGAGTTCCCATCTATTTCCCTCTTCAGTTTCCCCTATTATTAACATCTTGCATTGCTGTGGCACATTTATTACAATGGATGAGCCAACATTGGTGCATTGTTATTAACTAAAGTCCATTAGAGTTCACTCTTTGTGTTGTACATTCTGTGGGGTCTGACAAATGTATATTGAAATGTATCCAGCATTTTTAGAAGGGTTTCACTACCCTGAAAGCCCATGTTCCACCTCTTCATCATTCCCTCCCGGCAAAGTTCTGGTAACTGCTAATCTTTTTTTCTGTCTCTATTGTTTTGCCTTTTCCAAAATGTCATGTAGTTGGACAGTATATTGCCTTTGAAGATTGACTTCTCTTACTGAGTAATACCCACTTTAAGGTTCCTTCAGGTCTTCTTGTGGCTTGATTCCATTTCTGTAAATGGAATGAAAAGCACATTAATTTTTTAAGCAGCCATTTTTCATGGTTGGCTTGATAAACAAGTTGATAGCAAATTCATGATTCTATTCACACATGCTCCTGACCCCATCCTGTGTAAACAGTACTGGTTTCTAGAGCCAACTATGGGGCATTTCTTATATTGTTTCTGTTGGGAATCACATTTTTTCATCCAGTGCATTGGCCTCTTATCTTTAAGTCATTGATAAAATATTTGTATAAAACAAAGCCCAGGATAGAGCCCTGCAGCTCATCACTAGAGACCTAGGTAGCATTATTTATGATGGCAATTGAGAGTTAATGGGTGTAATTTTTCTCCTTCATAATATGACATCCCTGCATGAACAGAGTCAGATCGTAGGAGTCTCTCACAGTGAGGTTGAAGGTAAGACAGTATCAGAGCCGGTGGTTCTTTATTCCATCTCTGCCCGCTCAGTGTATGGAAGTGAACTCCCTTATCAGAACAATTAATGCCATCATATATACCATCTCCTTGGAATTTGGGACCCTACTGCAGTTTAGAGTATCAACCAAGTTACAAATGGGCCTTTCCCCTCCAACAGTGTTTCCTAATGAAGCTTTTAGGCATTAACTATAGTACATGGCAGGGATCTTTTTCAGTATGTGTGACAGATTAACTAACAGCCTATTATTTTGCATTAAGACAACTTAGTAAGCCATTCTTAATTGCACTATGCTGACTTGTCACCTGTTTTAAAGGTCACAAACAGCAGAGCTCTGCAGAGTTTGAGCTGCTGTAATGTATGTGGGTGGGTGGTATACTGTTACTGCTGAGTGTAGCCTTCAATTAATGTGCCATCCCTAAAAGCTCACACTCCTTTCATGTAGTACCAGAGCATGGGATTATGTTCAAGAAACAGTGAGAAACTTGGGTTAAAGCAAAAGGGAATGAAGAGAAGATAAAGATGAAATAGGAGCTGTCAGTTCTGCCTGACAAGCCATTGCCTTGGGACTTTTGTGTTTTGTTGTTTTCTACGTATATCCTAGGGCATTCTGTTTGTGATTGACATTGGTTCTTCTATTATGACATGAATAAGTTTTAGCTCCCTGTTTTGTAGTGACATATCTACTAATGATAGATATTATTCCAGAGTTAGTATATCCTTAAAGGAGAGACCCCACTCGAGATTGTTAGATCACTTTTTTAAGTCAGTTAAGACTACCTTTGTACGGTACTAAATGGGGCAGTGCCTATCTGTCTGTGGCAACTTCTGACAGAGAAGATGAAATCATACAGAAATTTCTTTGCAGTCTTTAGAAGGAAGAAATGATCTAATTCTAATGACCTCACTCAGCGTTTCACATTTAGCTCGGAGAAGTCTTCATTAATGCCAATCATCTCCTTCTCTACACTTCCCATTTACTTCAATAGTGTTGTCATTCCCCAATCAGAATATACCTTCCCATTCCAAACGCCTCATCACTGACCGCCTCTGTCTCCGGGGGCTCCAGTCCATCCTCCACCTCTTCCAGTGCTTAGGAAGCTTCAGTGGCTCCCTGTTGCTAACAGAGTTAATCTGAAACGGTTTCGATTGACAGTCTAGACTTTTGATGCATCACCAGCTTACATTTCATCCTCATCTTCTCTTCCTTTCCTTCTTCTGTAACCAAAGGGAATTTCTTATTGTTTCCTATAGTGACCTTGGGCACATCACAGAACCCAGGACCTTAGTTTCCTCAACCATAAAATAAGGGTAATGAAATACTGACCTCCTAGCGTTTTTGTGATGGTTAAATGAGGTAATGCGTGTACAGTGCTTGCAACAAAAGCCAGCACACAGTAATTACTTGCTCAGTGACTGTTAACCGCTGCGGTGGTGTGGTTGTAGTTACTCCTCTCACATCTTAGAAGATGTAAACGCATTTTCTTCCTACTGTGATATTTCTTTTCCATTGTGGTATTGAAGGTCTGTTTTTTTATGGATATTTTCCAGTCAAACTTTTGCCATCTCCACCTCCAACTTCAAGCACTCTCTTCCCTTAGAGCTGGTCATTCTAGAGCTGTGGTTCCTACCCTAGGTGAACGCACAAGAGATGTTCTTCCAGGTGCTTCCCTCCTCTCTCCAGTCAGCTTAGCAATGAACTGGCTTATTTTATTATTTCATTACCTAATCCATTATCAGCTGTAACCTATTGAGAGTTTTGAGACCTTGGGAAATGAGGGTGTGTGAGAAGTCAGGTTTGTGTCTGAGAGCAAACTGTGTGGATGGGAATTTTAGGAAAGGTGTTTTCTGTTCATGGTTTCACCTTAAGTAAAAGCATTAAATATTAAGGACCTCTAATGTGGGTGAAGGTGGCGAAAGTGTAACTGAGGCCTATAACTGATATAGAGGAAGATTTGAAGGCGAGGCCAGCAAGCTCAGTTCACTCACCTCTACCCCCCACCCCACCCCCAGCAAATGCCAGAAATGCCAGTGAAAGGCTCCTAGAGAGCCAAAAAGACCAGTAATCACGTTGCAGAATTATGTCAGGTTGCCCATGTCTCTTGCAAACGAGGTCTGACCGCTAGCGTGGGAAAACAATTAGGAAAGGAAACGCTGGGATTTTGATGTCAGGACCTTCTTTATTGTAAAGAAGAAGAAATGAACAAGCAGAGCTCAGTCTTCTGGGACTCTCCCCGTCTTCACAGACGATTTAGCCGCTTCCTATCCAGAATCCCTAGTCCTGTTATTATCCCTGTTCCTCCGATCCCAGCCTTCAGGGTGGCAGTGGATCATGGCTGTTTTCCTGCTTCGAAGCTCGATGTGCTGGTTAAGAAGCCTGTAGATCCTGAAAGCCCTGGTTCGTTTTCTTCCTTCCAGCGGATGTAATTACAGCTCTCACTTCCACCATGTCTGTGAGTCACTGAGCTTTGAGAATGCTGGCGTGCTGTGTTCACCCGGCGTCCTCTCCCCGGGGCTCTCCTAGATTATCAGGACCTAATTTTCCACTGGATTTACTTTAATGCTGAGCGTTACAAGGTCATTTTCAGGGCTCTGTCACTGTTTCTTCCTCAGAATGTGCAGCTACAGTTTAATTTTTAGCTTTTATCGCTACACTTCATTACATGGGAAGAAATACATTAGTGCTAGCAGATCATATTAAATGTGTTTTTCTCTTTTCCAATTGGAAAATCACTCCTAATCAATTCTAGGTTGGTGGGTTAGATGGCCTGGGAATACTGGGAGGGGTGCTTTCTGTTTATAGATGTGCCAGTCTGAGATCGTGCTCAAATTTTGTTGTTCCCACTTTTGTTTTGTGCATGACACTGATTTGGCAAATCAGTTTTTCCACACAGCATCTTAGTCTGAATCTATTAATTCTCTTCAGGCTGTCGTGAGTGTTCTTGACAGTCCCTCTAGTTGCTTGCCCTAGTCCGCTTCTGATTCTGCAATAAAAGCCACGATCCGCTTTAGTAAACAGAACCATCTTTCTTGAAACTTCACGCCCTAAATGCCTGAGCTCATGGTGCCCACATCTTCCCTGGATGGTAGTATGGTCCAAGGTGGCATTGCCCTGTGATAAACCGGAACATAGACTGAGAGGAGCCATGGGAACTGCTGTGACAGGACAAGAGCTTGGTTTCCTGATTCTCGGCCCATTGTTCTTTCTTCCGGGCACTTCTCTCAGGAGAATAGATAACACAATCGCAGTACTCCCTGCCATTTTCTTAAATGTCAAATAGGCACAGGGCCCAATGCATTATCTCTAATCCTCACAACAATTCTGCAAAGTAGGCTTTACAGATAAAGAAACTGAGACTTGGAGAAGCTGAGTAACCTGGTCAGAGCCACTCAGCTAACTGTGGCAGATCCGGGTGGAACCCGTCAGAGCCATGCCCCGTGCTCTTCCTGCACCGCGGAGGATTTGTGAACGGTCCAGTGAACGTGTAAGAAGGAAAAACCTGCTTGCTTAACCTTCCCACCTCTTCATCCATCTGATCAGCAGATAATTAACGATTTCCCACTTGCTCTGTGTCACGCACAGCACTGGGCGCTGGTGGGTAAGACAAACTATGGGCCTGTCTTCAGGGAGCTCTCATTTTCATGAAGCTTTCCCTCCACTCGCCCCATTCTCACTCTTCTGCAACCTGCACCCACCCCTTTCACTGCGGGGCTTGCAGTTTTGTCAGCTGTGCTCTGATGACTAGGCCACATGACCAGGCTCCCAGGTCGGCTGGCTCTGTGCAGTGCCTGCAGGGTCTCCTGTGCCCTCCAGTTAGTAGCACTTAGTGAGAGCTTACAGCGTCCTGGGCTCTACCTCCCGCTCTTTATGCATTACCTTCTTAATCTTCTCGGCCACTTCATATGGCACAGTTATCATCATTATCCCCAGATTACAAAATGGAACAAAACGCCTAGCTGAGAGAGAACATAACCTGCCTAGAGTGAGTGCTGCTGATTGGTGACCGTGGCTTTGGGCTCAGGCAGATGCGCTCCAGCAAAGAGGCTGTGCCCACCAGTGTGTGCAGGGTCACCGGGAAGCAGGCCGTGCCCCCCCCAGCAGCCCGAGGCTCACTGAGTGGAGGGCTCTGCACTAGGAAGCGCTCAGGGCAACAACAGGAGAGGCTTTTAGTACATCCCACGGTTTGGGAGAATTTTTCTACCTTCTTAAAAGAGTTGGTACTTACGTTTTCTGAGAGTTGAAATAATCCTTCCCCTAACAGTGAATTAAACTAAATAAAATAGATATTTCCATTGAGATAAAGGACAACATGCAGAAGTCACAGAGAATCTTGACATAATCCACATGCTTGAACATAGGAAGGCAAATGCCCGCAGTTTCGCAGTGGACCAGGAGAGCAAATGGCTGTCTGCTCTTCTCCCTGAAATGAACAGCTCAGAATAGACCAGGGTGTGGGGTATTCAGCAGATGTCTGTCCAACATTTGCTGGTGTAGAACACTGGGAAGAGGAGGATGAGTAAGTACAGTTCTGACATGCATGGTGTCCACGTCTAATGGGAGAGGCAGGTAAGCAGGCCATTCCATTGTGGTGGGTGCAGCAATACAGTCATGCACGGGTCATGTGCAAGCAGATCTACAGACAGGACAGGGACTCCGAGAAAGCGTTCCAGAGAAGGGGCCAGAGCCAAGACTTCCACGTCTCATCATGTGTAAGAGCATACTCTGGACCCCAAAATGTTGTCATTTCAGGGGCATTTTGATGGTTTATAGAGATACGTGAGAGCATGTTTCAAGTAAGGCCCACCTTGACAGCTATGCAACTTGTGGTTATTATACCTCAGTAACCTCTCAAGCCTTGCTTATCAACATTGAAATCTTTTTGTGGGGTTTTAATGTCCCCGGATCTAAGAGACATTAAACTCCTCTTAAATTATTCAGCTTTGTACTCCAGGCCTAATATAGTAGGGACTCTGGAAATATTTGTTGAACCACAGAACTGGATCCAGTTCATGATGCCTGGAAGCGACAGGACAGGAGCCTGCACAGGCAGGATGTAAACCAGCTAAATGGGCTGTTAGTGGACGGGCTGCCTTCCCACGAGCCCTTATTCCCACCCCACCCTGCTTTTCGAGCCCATAGAACCATGGAGAATACAGAATCCTAGGCATATCTACAAATAGTGCTCCCGTTTCACCTCAGACGACGTGCCTTTCACACAGAGACAGTCTGGACGGCCAAGAATAGGGCCTCTCCATCCTACAGTGACTCCGTTTCCAGAAGGACCCAGGGCAGCCCAGCAGGCGCTCCTTAGTTCAGTCTCTGGGTGCCCAGGATGATGGCTTGTGTTGTAGGAAATGACGTGTCACCTCCAGTTACTTCACACACGGAGCAACCACATTTTTCAGTTTCTAAAGGATGTGGTTGTTGGAAACCCCTTCTCGGTATCTCCAAAGAGTTTAAGGACCTAGAGGAGGAATAAGATCATGGTAAGCCATCCCTGTACACCTACGTGGGGTGTCATGTTTGAAATTGTGTGTGTGTTTGTGTGTCTGTACATGTTCACTTACTAGTTTGTTACTCCAGGTTTTCTCCCAGGACTAGGGTTTATAAAATGGAGGCCCCACTTAGGATGCTTAATTGGTTGCAAATTTTTTATTCATACTGGGTAAGTCTCCTAGCCTGCTCTTCCTCAATTTATACAACCCTGTTTACTTATTTAATAAAGTAGGTATAGAACCTAGAGTTCAGTCAGAGTCAAAAAGAACCATGTGGCAGGAACATTCTTGTCTTACTCAAGTTTCTTGCACCTGCTAAGATGCATGTGAACTCGAGTATTGAAAGCAATATCTAATCGGGGACCTTAGAAAAAAAGAAATGCTGATTGTTTGGGTGATTTGGTGCTGCTGACTCAGGAGGAGGCACAACACCCATAGCCTGGGAGTGTCCTGTTACCCTCTCAGTAAGGACAAGGAAGACCCCGTGCTGCTCCCGCAGTGCAGATGAGCTAGCACCTTGCTGCTGGTGCAGACTGAGAACCAGCATCTCAGCATCTCCTGGGAGCCTGTTAGAAACGCGGAAATTTCAGATCTTCCAACCAGAATCATTTAACAAGATCCCTCAGTGAGTCTCATGCGCATTAAAGTTTGAGAAGCACTGGATCAGAAGCACTGGTTTGGACCATCATTGAGACTTCTGCACTTTCTGCCTCGGTGAGCAAACTCCCAGGGGCTAGAGCCTTTCACCTGCGCCTAGAATAGACGACCATGCATTCCCAGTGGGGATGAAAGCGTGATTCTGTTTTTAACAGTAACATTTTCTACTTATGAACTAACACAACCTTCACTTTCCCCAACGATTTCAGTTGCTTCCAAAATATATCCAATAGGATGGAATAAATTAATGTGGAAAATAATATTAAACTGGGTTATAATAGCACACATAAATGTTGCCACCAAGTCCTGAGCAGTTGCTAGTTCTATGTAGCTAACCCTGAGTTCCTTAGTGATAAAAGCAAAAAAGAAAACACAATTAGTAACAAGTCTACAGCAGCGATATTTTCATCTCATGATATACATATAACTAATTACTAAAATTCTGCAGCACAACAAAAAAACTTTTTCTTTTGCCAGCCTGACAAAAAATAGGTATAATTTTGATTCATTCATACCAGAGAGCTATTGTGTTGGCTGTTGTCATTTTTTTTATTTGACAGTCTAAGGGAAAAGAGGTTAGTGCCCCTGACTATATAGTCAGGTACTGAATATTTAAAAAAATTTTTCTTAATTATATTTTTCCCCATCACCTTCTATCCCCCCCTATACCCTCTTCCACCCCCACCCTGAAATCACCACACTGTTGTTCATGTCAATGAGTTCTCTCTCTCTCTCTCTCTCTCTCTCTCTCTCTCTCTCTCTCTCTCTCTAATTCCCCCTCCCCCTGACATCTGTCTGCCTGCTCTCTATCTATGAGTCTGTCTCTATTTTCCTTCTTCAGTTTGTTCATTAAATTCCACATACGAGTGAAATCATATGGTACCTGGTACTTGTCTTTCTCTGACTGGTTTATTTCACTTAGCATTATGTTCTCCAGGTCCATCCATGCAGTCACAAAAGGTAAGATTTCCTCCTTTTTTTTTTACAACCAAGTAGTGTTCCATTATGTAAATGTACCACAGCTTTTTTATCTACTCACCCACTGATAGACACTTGGGCTACTTTCAAATCTTGGCATTTTAAATAACGCTGCAATGAACATAGGGGTGCATATATTCTTTCGAATTAGTGTTTCGGGTTTCTTCGGATAAATTCCCAGAAGTGGAATTGCTGGTTCACAATGCAATTCCATTTTTAATTTTTTGAGGAAATTCCATACTGTTTTCCACAGTGGCTGCACCAGTCTACATTCCCACCAACAGTGTATGAGGGTTCCCTTTTCTCTACATCCTCACCAGCACTTGTGTGTTGATTTATTGATGATAGTCATTCGGCAGGTGTGAGGTGGTATCTCATTGTGGTTTTTATTTTGCATTTCCCTGATGATTAGTGATGTGGAGCACATTTTCATATGTTTATTAGCCATCTGTATGTCTGCTTTGAAGAACCATCTATTCACTCTTTTGCCCATTTTTTAATTGTACTCTTTGTTTTTTAGGTGTTAAGTTGTGTGAGTTCCCTATAGATTTTGGATATTAACCACCTATCAACGTATCATTGGCAAGCATCTTCTCCCGTTCAGTAGGTTGTCTTTTTGTTTTGTTGATGGCTTCCTTGACTGTGGAAAAACTTTTTTAGTTTGGTGTGGTCCCATTTTTGGTTGTTCCCCTTGTCTGGGAAGACATATAAAAAAAAAAAATACTGCTAAGAGCAAAGTAGAAGAGTTGATTGCCTATGTTCTCTCCTAGGAGTTTTAAATCTTTAATCCGTTTTGAGTTTGTTTTTGTATATGGTGTAAGAAAGTGGTCTAGTTTCATGTTTTTGCATGTATCTGTGCAGTTTTCCCAACAACATTTATTGAAGAGACTGTCTTTAGCCCATTGTATATTCTTGTCGACTTTATCATAGACTAATGGGGCTCTGAATATTGGCCCATTGATGTATGTGTATTCTCATGCCGGTAACACTGTTTTAATTATTATAGCCTTATAGTATAGTTTGATATCAGATAGCATGGTACCTCCAACTTTGTTCTTCTTTCTGAAGATTGCTTTGAATATCCGTGGTCTTTTCTGGTTTCATATACATTTTAGGATTATTTGTTCTAGTTCTGAGAAAACTGTCATTGGTATTTTGATAGGAATTGCATTGAATCTGTAGGTTGCTTTGATGAGTATGGTTATTTAAAAAATATGAATCCCTTCAATCCTTGGGCAAAGTATTATCTTTCCATTTATTTATATCTTCTTCACACTCTTTCTTCAGTGTCTTACAGTTTTTTGAGTACAAGTCTTTTACTTCCTTGGTTAAATTATTTCTAGGTATTTTAATTTTTGATGCAATTATAAATGGAATTATTTTCTTAATTTCTCTGATAGCTTGTTATTGGTGTATAAAATGTGATTGTTTTCTAAATATTAATTTTGTATCCTGCTACTTTACAGAATTCATTTATTAGTCTAATAGTTTTTTTGGTGGAATCCTTAGGGTTCTCTATATATACCAGCATGTCATCTGCAAATGACAGTTTTACAACTTGGATGCGTTTTATTTCTTTTTCTTGTCTGATTGTTGTAACTAGAACTTCCAATACTACATTGAATAAAAGTGGTAAAAGTGGACATCCTTATCTTGCTCCTGAACTTAAAGAATAAACTTGCATTTTTCACCATTAAGTATAATGTTAGCAGTAGGTTTGTCATATATGGCCTTTATTATGTTGAGGTATGTTCCTTCTATCCCCACAGCTGAGTTTTGTTTTCTCCTGTTTAATATATATTTTTATTGATTTCAAAGAGGAAGGGAGAGAGAGATAGAAACATCAATGATGAGAGAAATCTTTGATTGGCTGCCTCCTGCGCACCCCCCACCGGGGATCGAGCCCACAACTCCAGCTTGTGCCCTCACTGGGAATCGAACATGACCTCCTGGTTCATAGATCAATGCTTAACCACTGAGCCACACTGGCTGGACACCACTGCTGAGTTTTTATTTTAAAGGAATGTTGAATTTTATCAAATGCTTTTTTTGCATATATTGATATGGTGATATGATTTTTATCCTTCGTTTTGTTTATGTGGTGTATCACGTTGTTTTGCAGATATTGAACGGGCCTGTGTCCCAGGAATAAATCCCACTTGATCAGGTTGAATAATCTTTTTAATATATTGCTGAATTCAGTTTGCTTATATTATGTTGAGGATTTTTGCATCCATTTTCATCAGGGACATTGGCCTATAATTTTCTTTCTTTGTAATGTCTTGATCTGGTTTTGGTAATAGAGTAATGCTGGCCTCCTCTTCAGTTTTTTTCAATAGTTTGATATAGATAGGTGTTAATTCTTGAAAGTTTGGTAAATTTTGCTTGTGAAGCCATCTGGTCCAGGACTTTGGTTGGTTGGGAGTTTTTTGATAACCAATACAATTTTGTTAGCAGTTGTCTGTTTCTTCCTGGTTTAGTCTTAGAAGGTTGTATGTTTCTAGGAATTTGTCCATTTCCTCCAGGTTGTCCAATTTGTTGGCATATAATTGTTCATAGTATTTTCTTATAATCCTTTGTATTTCTGTGGTATTGGTCTCCTCTCTCATTTATTTTATTTGGGTTCTCTTTTCTTTCTGATGATTCTAGCTAAAGATTTATCAATTTTGTTTGTTCAGTGAATCGACTCTTGGTTTCATTGATCTTTTCTATTATTATTTTTTTTTAGATTCTGTTTTGTTTATTTCCACTCTGATTTTTATTCTTTCCTTTCTTCTACTCACTTTGGGGTTTGTTCTCTTTCTAGTTCCTTTAGGTGTAATATTAGATAGTTATTTGAAATTTTTCTTGTTCTTCAAGGTAGAACAAGAAATTGCTATTGCTATGACTTTCCCTCTTAAAACTGCTTTGGCCATGTCCCATAAATTTGGGGTAATTGTGTTTTCATTTTCTTTTGTCTTAATGTATCTTTTGATTTCTTCCTTGATCTCATTGATAACCCATTCATTGTTTAGTAGCATGTTATTTAACCTCCACATGTTTGTGTGTTTTTCAGTTCTCTTCTTGTAATTGGTGTCTAGTTCATACCATTATGTTCAGAAAAGTTGCTTCTCAAACTTACCGATACTTGTTTTGTGGTCTAATATTTGATATCCTGGAAAATATTCCATGTGTACTTGAAAAGAATGTATTTTCTGCTGCTTTGGGGTGAAATGTTCTAAAATTATCAATAAGTTTATCTGGTCTAATGTGTCACTTAAAGCCACTGTTTCCTTTTTTAATATGTTTTTATTATTGATTTGAGAGAGAGAGAGAGATAGAAATACCGATGAGCTGCCTCCTGCAAGCCCCCTACTGGGGACCAAGCCCACAACCCAGGCATGTGCTCTGAGCAGGAATTGAACCAGTGACCTCCTGTTGCATGGGTCAGCACTCAACCATTGAGCACACTGGGTGGGCATACACTGTTTCCTTTTTGATTTTCAGTCTGAATGATCTACGCATTGATCTTTACAGAGTGTTAAAGTACCCTACTATTATATTATTGTTGATCTCTCTCTCTTTATGTCCATTGATATATATCTAGGTGCTCCTACATTGTGTGCATAGATGTTTACAAGAGTTATATCCTCTTGTTAGATTGATCCCTTTATCATTATGAAATGCCCTTCTTTGTGAAAACTTTTGTTTTATAGTCTACATTGTGTAAGTATAGCTACCCAGCTTTTTAAAATTTCCATTTGCATGAAATACTTTTTTCGTCCCTTTACTTTCAGTCTGTGTGTCTTTCAATCTGAAGGGGGTCTCTTGTAGGCAGCATATGTATGGGATATATATATATATTTCAGAGAGGGAAGGCGAGGGAGAGAGAGAAACATCAATGATGAGAGAGAATCATTGATCAGCTGCCTACTGCACACCCCCTATTGGGGATCGAGCCCACAACCTGGGCATGTGCCCTTGACCAGAATCCAACCCAGGACCCTTCAGTTTGCAGGCCAACGCTCTATCCACTGAGCCAAACTGCCTAGGGCCGTGGTCGGCAAACTGCGGCTCGCGAGCCACATGCGGCTCTTTGGCCCCTTGAGTGCGGCTCTTCCACAAAATACCACAGCCTGGGCGAGTCTATTTTGAAGAAGTGGTGTTAGAAGAAGTTTAAGTTTAAAAAATTTGGCTCTCAAAAGAAATTTCAATCGTTGTACTGTTGATATTTGGCTCTGTTGACTAATGAGTTTGCCGACCACTGGCCTAGGGCAAGGGTCTTGTTTTTTTATCCATTCAGCTACCCTGTGTCTTTTGATATAAGCATTTAATTCATTTACATTTAAAGTAATTATTGATAGTTATTGCCAATTAGGTGTTTTCTAATTGTTTTTGTAGTGCTTTTCTGTTCCTTATTCTCTGTTCTCTTCTCTTGTATGTGTATGTTGACTCTATATTGTTATGTTGGGTTCTTTTCTTTTTATTTCTTGTTTACCTCTTGGTGATTTTTGGTTTGTGATTACCATGTGCTTCATATGTACCACATATTTATACAGTATGTTTTAAGTTAATGGTCACTTAAGTTTGAACACATTTTAAAATCACTACAATTTTTACTCCACATTTATGTTTTTGTCGTTCTCTTATACTTATTTTGTGTGTAACTCTTAATTTATTGTTGTAATTACACATTATCTTCTTACTTTTGCTTTTTAACCTTTGTAGTAGCTTTATAGTTGGTTGATTCACTACTTTTACTGTTTGCCTTTGTCAGTGACAATTTTTTTTCTTATATTTCCTCATATTTTTTATCTTTTCTTCTTAAAGAAATTCCTTTAACATTTCTTATAATATTAGTTTAGTGGTGATGAACTCCTTTAGCTTTTTATTATCTGGTTCATAACTTCTTATATGTACATCTTTTTTTAAAGGTCAATCCTTCTTGGGGGAATAATATGGACATGATAGTACTTTCTCATAGAGCGTTGTTCATGTCAACACCAAGACCCTTTCTCACTGAAACCCTTCCCCTCAGATGCGTTAGTTCTTTATTTAGTATCTAGAGGCCCAGTGCATGAATTCGTGCACGGTTGCAATCTGGCCGGCCTACCCCAATGGGGGCCCATAGGGCTGGAGGGGTGGTGGGTGGTTGGTCAGTCGGCCCGCCCCTGATTGGGGTGTCAGGGGCTGGGCTAGCCGGGGGTGGGGCCGATTGAGCCTGGATCAGGCTAGTTGGCTGCTGCAGTGTGCTTCATAGCCACCGGTCATTCTGGTCGTTCCACTGTTCCGGTTGCTGGCCGTGTGTATGTGTGTGTGTGTGTGTGTGTGTGTATACATACACATACATACATACATACATTTTACTCATGCCAAAAGCGTTCATAGTAAAGAAAAACATCTTTTTACTAGCCTTATACATAAACATAAAAACACTTCTGAAATCAACATTTAACTAAAGGTATCTCTAAATGTAGAAATAAAAGCATATACTGAGCCCTTGTGGGGTGCCAGGTAAGTTATAGGCGCTTTAAATATGTAATCTCATGTAATTTATTTTTCGGTGACCTCATAAAGAAAGCATTATCCTCTCTCATTTATAAGTAAGGGAGCTGAGGCTTATAGAAATGGTTTGCCTAAGGTCATACAGTAAGTTAGTGTCAGAACTAGTATTCTAATTTACTTCTGACTCAACAAAGCTTATGGCTGCCTCCCACAAGATCCCATTTCTTCCCTCTAGGTATGAGTTGGATCAGAACCACCAGTAGTAGAATCACAATATTGCTATAGAAATGTTAGAGTTCACCTCTTCCAAAAAGTAGTAGACCAACCTTGCAACCCCATAGGTGGCTACCAGCTTTATAATGAGACAGGGAAATGACATGATTTTTCCTGTATAATGCATCCCCCACTACCACCACAAAGAAGGGCCATCTTTGCTGACTATACTTACTAGTAATGTTGAACATGGGAAGGCAAGGCTGGAGGGAGCTACATTTATCTGCATAGTAAAGGCAAAGAGGAATCAAGAAGCCCTAAAGGAAGCTGATCAGTACAGGAAATTAGAGACCACACTGGGGAAGGGTTCTATAGAGAGGTCAGCCTGGGCGCTGGCACCAAGGGACTTTAGTGGGACCTGTCCATTTCTAACTAATGTTCACTAAATTATCTCTCACTAATAGCATGTGTTTTCTTCAAAGGAATGAAGGAAGCACCACGTCCTATTTAATTGTTGGTCAAGTTCAGAGGCTGCCCACGGATGTTACCAACCTTATCTTTTATTTCCAGGCAACCTCAGAACCTGTTCTGGATCCACAGCAAATCCAAGCATTTGATCGGCTTTGTCGTCTCTACCGAGGAAGTTCCAGGGTAATGTTTGTGTGGTTGTTCAAATTTTTATTTCCTTATTTATAATTACTATTTTGGAAATGCAGAGTCCTCTAGTCCTCGCTCCAGCCTCCTCCTTAGTCTGAAAAGTACCCTATTATGGCCACGTGGAGCCATGAGAATTTGGCAAAGGATGCAAAGGAAATGGAAAGATATCTGTACCTCACTTACCATGGGCTGTGAGGACACGGAAGGGCATCTGTGTTTCCTAATCCTTCATCTGGGAGGCCTTTCTTTATATTGATGACTGTCAAATCTACCCAAAGCCTCAGACTCTGGTGGACATCTGCATTGGTTGCATTTGCTAAGTTATAGTGGCTTAACCAAGATAGAAGTGTAAGTGCAGGCACCCCGGGCACCTTCCATAAACCTCTCTCCAGATTTCTTCTATCTTGTGGCTCCACCATCCTTAACATAAGGCTTATTATGGTTGCTCCAGCTCCACCAATTACATCTGCATCCTGGCCAGCAAGATGGAGGAAAAGGAGGAAGAACAAAAGTCCTTTGTTTAACCACAATTCCTATAAGTTATATAAACCACTTACCCCCCCCCCCACACACACACACATTGTCAGGACTTAGACACATGATCACACACCTAACTGCACTACAGAGTGGGGAAATGGTCTTTATTACAAAAGGCCATGGGCTAAAACTCCTGGAACCTTATAACCACAGAAGAAGGGTACAGACTTGGAGTTCCGCTAGCAGCTGTGCCATCACATCCATCTGGGTGTTGCAGAAGCACTTCAGTAATGAACTCATTAACTTCCCTGACCTGTTCTTCCTTGCCTGGTGCTCCTCTCTGGCTGGTGCCTTCTCTCATCCAGGCCCGAGAGCAGGGCAGTACCCTGGGCTTATCTCTCCCATTCCAACCACTCACTAGGGAGATCCTGTAGACGTCTTCTCTACATCTCCTGTGTATTTATCCCCTTTCCCTCCCAACTGTCACTCACAGAAGCCACTGCAGACCTTCTGGCCCTTCATGCTGCTGCCTGGGTAATCTTTCCAAACCCAAATGTCATGTTACCCCCTCTTGCTTAACACACTTTCCTGGATCTCCATCACCTGAAGGTGGAGTCCAAACTCTATCACCTCCTCCAGTCCCGAAGTCACACCTGATTCCAGCTGGGCCGATTTGTCCTGAGCTTGTACAGACTGCTCATGTGCTCTGTTGGTCTCCCTTCTCCCACACCCCATTCTTAGGCAAACACCTGCTAGGTTGCATGGATGCCCAGAGGAAAAATGATGTTCCATTTTTGAGAGGTGGTGTGGGCAGAGGTTTTTGTTCCAGGAGATTTCAGGGGTCCCCTGAAGGTAGTCCAGCAGCGTTATTTAACTGGTATTACCTCTATCCCCTCCCAGCCTCATCCAAGCTCTGCCCCAGGAGTTGGGTTTCTGGCCTTCTAAGAAGTTCTGCTGCTTCAAACTGGGCTCATCGATTTCCAGATCATTAAATTACAACAGTAGAACACAAATATCTCTTTCCTGGGAAACAGAAGTAGTTAACTTTCTACTCCACAGTGTCTGACTGTGAAAGAACTTGGAGTTTATGTAGCATCTGTTGCCTGCTCTGTTCTCAGCACTGTGTGTAAAGTTCTTGTGGAGAACTTCACAGATTGATGGGCAGCTGAGGGGCTTACAGAAGACAGGAAGTCACAAAGTGGAGCTTGAGCAGAACAAGGAACGTCGCTCTGTAACCTTTGTGGTGGCAGTGAAGTTCCTGGCAGGACTGCTCAAGCAAGCGTACCCCCTGCTTTCATTAGCCGTCTAAAGCAACTTGCAGTCAGAGCCAGTGTTATGAATTGTGAATTGGACCATATGCGTGTCCTGAGCCAGGAGCTGGATTATTTTAGATAAATTGGCACTTTAAACTTAGGAGCCTTCAGATATCTCCCCAATTACCACAACCACTGGCAGTGAGTTACCAGTAAAAGTGATTGCCTGAGTGCGGAGAACCCTTTACCAGAGGTCCGGAAACAGCTAGAAGAGAGTTTCTGGCCGGATATGTGAGTAGGACACAGCTGACAGACATTATCTCCAGGGAAAGCAGACCACGGGCAGTTCAGCTGCCACACGGACCCGAGTTTGAATCCCACACTACCACTCACTGCTGGGTAACTCAGGGCAAGTTATTTAACTCCTCAGGGCTCTGGGGTTTTACACCCAGAGGGCTGTTTTAGAGGATTAGAAACAGCAGGCACGTGAGGCAGGTCCAAGATAGCAGCACAGTGGATGCTGAGCTCACCCCCTCCCAGGAACACACTGAATGTACACCTATATTTAGAGCAGTTCCTCCTGGGAGAACATGGGAACCAACTGAATAGCTTCTGTACAATAAGCAAAAAAAAAGGGGGGGGACCTCATAGAACAGGTCAGGAAGCTCTCCAGGAGCTGAGGAACCACCCAGGACCGGAGGAACCAGTGAGGCCCATGTTTGGTTCCCGTGAACCTGGATAGGAGCTCATCCAGGTTCGGTGGCCGACCTGCGGGGCACTCCGGCGAGTTCCCAGCCACCCCTCCTGGAGCTCCAGCAGGAGCAGGAGGGCGTCACACCGTACACACAAAGGGCCCTTCTACCTGGAGGTTCATCAAGCAGGTACAGCCGCGTGCTGCTTCACGCACCCACCTGGCTGTGCACACAAGGGGCTCCTCACGTGAAGAGAACGCAGAGCTAACAAAACATGGCGGTGCCTGCCTCTAGGGCTCCCCTGTCCAGAGAAAGTGCACAGACAATGGTTCACTGCTGCATGCACACGTGGGGCCACCCCACCAAAGGAAATGTGGGACCAGCAAAACTTTGTGGTACCACACACAGGGCTGCCGCATATGGAGTGAGTTGGGTGTGCGTGCACAGCCCTGCTGTGAACACGGACAGTAAAAGCAACAGGGCACGGTCAGCACACCTCACAGTCCTGTCTAAATCAGGCAGCGCCACCCAGATTAGACAGGCAAGGAAGTATGCACATACCAGTTGCCCCACCTCAAACCCACTCCTCAGACCAGGTGACACATAGGGTCTGGCACATGCCCACCCTGATTACAACCAGCCTGCCAAAACTGTTCAACACAGTCACCAGACCACTCTCAGGACTGGGAGGGACAGTTACTCATTGCAACTCATAGGAACAAACACAAAAGTCAATCAAAATGGAGAAAGAAGAGTATGTCCAAATGAAGGAACAAGAAGAAACTCCAGAGAAAAACCCTAAAGCAATGGAAATAAGTAATTTGCCTGATAAAGAATTTAAAGAATCTGTCATAGAATGCTCAACAACCTTAAGAGTACAATAGAGGAATTCAGAGAGCACTTCAACAAAAAGATAGAAAATGTAATTTTAAAAAATCAGAAATGAAGTATAAAATAACTGAAGTGAAGACTACATCAGAAGGAATCAACAGCAGATTAGTTAATATAGAACAGTTTAGTGACCTGGAAGACAGAATAATAGAAATTACCCAATCAGAACAGCAAAGTGAAAAAGTATTTTTTTTAAAAATGAAGATAGTATAAGAGATCTCTGAGATAACATCAAGCAACCTAACATTTGCATTATAGAGATTCCAGAAGGAGAAGAAAGAGAAAAGGGTAGAAAGAATATTTGAATAATGTCTGAAAGCTCTCCTAATCTGGGGAAGGAAACAGACATCCAAACATAAGGTTCCAAACAAGATGAACCAAAGAGACCCACACCAAGGCATATTGGATTAAAATGGCAAAAGTTAAGGATAAAGACAATCTTAAAGGCAGCAAGAATGAAACATCAAATAAGTGAAACCCCATAAGGCTATCAGCCAATTTCTCAGAAGCAACTTTAGAGGCCAGACAGGAGTGGTAGGACATATTTAAAGTGCTCCAAGAAAGTAATCTACAATCTAGAATACTACATCCAGCAGGGTTATCATTTAGAATTGAAGGAGTGAGTTTTCCAGACATGTGAAAACTAAAGGAGTTCACCACCACTAAACTAGCCTTACAAGAAATGTTAAAGGGTCTTCTTTATGCAGAAAAGAAAAGGTCATAACCAAAAATAAGAAAATACAGGGGGAAAGTATCTCACTGGGAAAGGCAAAAATACAATAATCACAGTGAATCAACCACTTTAAAAAGCTAATATGAAGGTTAAAAGACAACAGTAAAAAAATTAATAACTACAATAAAGAATCGGGATACACAAAACAAAAAGAAATAAGACATGATGTCAAAAACAAAAGGTGGAGGAGGGAGAAATAATGTACTGCTTTTAGAATGCAATTGAACTCAAATGCCTGTCAGCTTAAAATAGAGACTGCGAAAGATATAGATACATATGTACCTCATGGTAACCATAAACCAAAAATACACAAAAAATGAGAAAAGAACAGAGAAGAACAACAAAAACCACTAAAAATCAATTAACAAATTGGCAGTGAGCACATACCTACCAATAATCACTGTAAATGTAAATGGAGTAAATGCTCCAAACGAAAGACAGAAGTAGCTGAATGGATTTAAGGGGGGAAAAATGACCTATGTACTCGTATATGCTGCAAACATAGTAGTATTCTAGGTTGTAGATTCCTTTCTTTGGGCACTTTAGATTGAAGGACACACAGAAAGTGAAGGGATGAAAAAAGATATTCCATGCAAATAGAAACAAAACGAAAGCTGGGGTAGCAATACTTACATCAGACCAAATACACTTCGAGACAAAGGAGGACATTACATAATTTTAAAGGGGTTTAGTATAAGATGGGGGTATAACAATTGTAAATATCTATGTACCCAACTTAGGAATACCCACGTATATAAAGCAGTTTTTAATAGACATAAAGGCAGAAGTTAACTACTGCTACCCAGACAAAATTAATAAGGAAATAATAGCCTTAATGCCACATTGGACCAGTTCGACCTGATAGACATTTATAGAGCACTTTATCTAAATACAATAGGTTACACTTTTTTTTCAAGTGTACATTTTCCAGGATAGATCCCATACTAGGCCACAAAACAAGCCTCAATAATTTCAAGAAGATTGAAATTATATCAAGCATATTTTCTGGCCACAATGGCATGAAATTAGAAATCAACTTTAGGGAAAACACACACACACACAAATGCATGGAGATTTAACAACATGCTTCTACACAACCAATGGATCGAAGAGGAAATCAAAAACTACCTTGAGACAAATGAAAACATAACCTTACAGCAAAAGCAGTTATAAGAGGAAAGTTTGTAGCTATGCAGACCTACCTCAACATGAAGGAAAAATCCCAAATAAGCAATCTAAAACTACACCTAAAGAAACTAGAAAAAGGGGAACAAACAAAACCCAAAGTAAGTAGAAGGAAGGAAATAATAAAGATCAGAGTGGAAATAAATGAAATAGAAATCAGAAGAACAATAGAAAAGATTAATGAAATTAAAAGCTGGTTCTTGAAAGACTAAAATTGGCAAGCCTCTAACAAGACTCATCTAGCAAAAAAGAGAATATAACATATCAGAAATGAAAGAGAAGTTAGAACTGACCCCATGAAATACAAAGTCACTAAAGAATACTATGTCAACAAACTGGACAATATAGAAGAAATGAATAAATTTCTAGAAACATACAACCTTCCAGAGTAAACCAGGAAGAAACAGAATCTGAACAGACCATTGCTAGCAATGAATTTGAAGTAGTAATAAAAAAAAACTCCTGACAAACAAAAGCACAGACCATACGGCTCCACAGGTGAAATCTACCAGACATTTAAAGAAGACTTGGAACCTGTCCTTCTCAAATAGGACATGAAAAGACATTTCTCCAAAGAAGACATACAGATGGCCAACAGACTTACGAAAAGATGCTCAACATCACGAATCATCAGGGAAATGCAAAACAAAACAATGAGACACCACCTCACACCTATCAGAATGGCTTCCATCAAACAGTCACTGTTGTGTTGTAAGGGTGTGGAGGAAGGAAATCCTTATGCACCGTTGGTGGAGCTGCAAACGGGTGCAGCCACTGTGGAAAACAGTAAAACAGAAGTACTAAAAATAGAAAAAACTAAAAATACAAGTACCATAAGACCCAGCAATTCCACTTCTGGGTAATTTACCTGAAGAAAACAATACTAATTCAAAAAGTATTTGCATCCTTGTACCAGGATATGGAAGCAACCTAGGTGTCTATCAGTACATGAACGGATAATGAAGAAGTGGTATATACAATAAAATATACACAATGGAATACTGGGAAATAAAAAAATGAACTCTTACTATTTGTGACAGCATGAATGGACTCTCTAGAGTATTAATGCTAAGTAAAATAAGTTTGACAGAGAAAGACAAATACCATATGATTTCACTTAGATGTGGAATCTAAGAAACAAAACAAAAAACAGACTCATAGAAACAAAGAAGGGATGGTTGCCAGAGGGGAGCAGGTGGGGGAGGGGTGATAAAGGTGAAGGGGAATATAGTCAATGACACTGTAATAAGTTTGCACTATAATCAGTGATCACTTTGTAAGGTATAAAAATGTCAAATCACTATACACCTGAGACTAATATAATTAATATTGTATGCCAACTGTGCTTAAATTTAAAAACATTTTTTTAGAACTAATACACATATCAAGGACCTCGCACAGTGCCTGGCACCTAGAGGGCACTCACGTTACCTGGGGCTGTCAGAAGTCCCTGCAGACTTCGGCTTGGGTCCCCTGTGGTGGCTCACTCCACACAGCTGCCCTCTCCAGGGGCAGGACCTTGGGAGTGGAATTCATCTGTCCCCTGACTGGCCAGGCCAGGAGGCTCCTTACTCTTGCAGAGGCCTCTTTGAGGCAAAAGGGATGACCCCTCTGAGTGGCAGGGCCTGGTTTCCCAATGGGCTGGCATTGACCTTTCCTCCTGCCACTCTGTCCTTGGCAGGTCTTCCAGAACTGAGCCACTGCTTTCCTTGGTGTCACTGTGGACACAGGGAGCCTGGGAGCAGGCAGGGCTCCTAGAGGAGCAGGTAGTCTCTGAGTCTGCCCTGGCGACTTCACACATGGGAGTGGGACGTGGCAGCTGGGCATCCATTGAGGCTGTCCGGCTACCGAAGAGAGCAGTCAGAGCCAGTGATCGTAGTGCAGGGCCGTTCCCCCTGAGAACTGACCAGGACGGAGCGCAGGGAGATGAGCAGAGAGAACCTCGGCTCGGGGTCAGGACCAGCTGGAGGAGGACTCAGCACTGATGGTTAGAATCCGTCAGCTTTCCATTATCAGAGAGCATCACAGTCTGATGTGTCTACGGGATGCACCCAGTCCACTCTTAGTAAAGGAGGGAATTTAGGTCCTAAAGATAAAGTGAACTAGTGCACAGTCACATTACTTGTTTGTAGATGCAGAACTGGGATCCAAACCAGTATATTCTTCCCGCAGTGCAGCCCCACCCCTCCGTACTCAGGATCCCCCACCCACATCCATTGCTCCCCACATTCTCTGCCCCCCCAGCCTTGGTTGATGTGTGTCCGCTCCTTTGCAGCTGGCGCTCCTTACAGAACTCTCCCAGAGCCGCGGCAGCGAGAGCTACAGGCCATTCAGTGGTTCCCAGAGTGGCCCTGCTTCCCACAGCATCTTCCAGAACGAGAACTTCCAGCTGCAGCTCATTCCCCCGCCTGTGACTGAGGACTGACGTCTCTCTGGGGCCTGGCCCTGAAGTCCAGAGGTGACCCTGAGGCAACTGGGGGGCCCCCTCGACTGGCTTTGCCCCCACTGCCACCCACACTCCTAAGCAGTGGGTCCGAGGTGGAGGCTTTCGCCATGCCCACCAGCCCATGATGTTGCTGCAGCATCACTTCACCAGACTGGTTGATTCTGTTTTGCCTGGAATGTCACATACCTCCATCCAGCTTTTGAGAACATGTGCTTGACCTGTTGGGACATTTTCCTGTCTCCCCAGAAGCCTGGAGAATAGGTGGAGCTCACGCAGAAGGCACTCGGGAGTCTGTGGTCCTCGTCTCCTCCAGCCGGCGGGGAACCTGCAGGGACTTCGGCTCCTGCTGCTGTTGGGAGCAGGGGCCAGTGTGGGCCAGGCTGCAGCATGGCTGAGACCTGCACTGGGAGCCAAGGACCTGCGGGCCAGGCATCTCCCTTCTGATGTGTTTATGTTAAAACCCATTGGAGTGTAAGATTTTCCCTTTCTAACAATAAATGCTCTGTGTTTAAGCTCTGCAGGCCTACTGGCTGGCTGTCTAGCTCTCAGCCTGTCAAGCCATAAAGGGCACTTAGTACCACAATTCCCATGTATTAAAGTCAAGGACCTTGATTGTGACACACCACCTTTATTCAAATAAGCGGCTCCTTCACGACTCATTCAGAGCAGCCAAGTGCTCCGGGGATGGGGACTGGCGGCCAGAGCAGCATTTGTACCTTTCTTGGCCCTGGGACTCTGCAGCCACTGAACCAATGGCAGGAGGTCACCACACACAGACTCAGTGCTCCCTCTTCAGCAGTCAGCTCAGGGAGGATCAGGCTCTCGGACTGGCTGACCCTAACCAAGCCCACAGGAAGTAGATGGATAAACTAGATGCAAATTTGCTGGCCTTTAACAGACAGTAGATCCTGCTTTGACCAAATGCTACTGTGATCCTGGATGGATAAGTCACTTCTCTAAGCTTCGCTTTCTCATAGAGCTGTTTTGAGGACTAAATGAAACAATGCATGCAAACACTTAGCAAACGCCCCTGAGATACCAGCTTAGCTTTTATTATACAGGCATACCTCATTTTACTGCACTTCACAGGTTTTGTATTTTTTACAAATTAAAGGCAAAACCCTCCCCGACTAAAAGATTACGACCTGCTCAATTGCAATACTCTGTCAGTGCTCTGGAACCAAGCCCGTGATCCCTCCAAGGTGTCCCTACCCCGAAACCTGGTTGCACCTGTTGCTGCCGCCTCCGGGGGGAGGTGTGCGGGGCCATCCTGGAGGAAGGGGCTGAGCATTAAGTGACCACCAACTGGATGCTGGTTGCAGCTACATGAGATAGTCTCAACCCCATTTTACAGACGAGAAAGCTGAGGCTCAGACATGATAAGTTAACCAACGTGACACACTCAAGAAACAGCAGAGCAGGGGTCTGAACTCAAAACTGGTTCCAGAGCCAAGATGTTACCTCCCTAGGTTATAGACAGAAGGTTTCTTGATGAAATTAAAATTAAGGCCAAAGGAGTTTGATATTCTCAAAGCAAACTTGGTGGTTTTTCTTTATTCTATAGTCTAAAGAGCCAAAGCAGTTTACTAGTAGCGTATTAGAGCCTCTGCTCAAATCAGGCCAGTCAACATCAACAAATTACCCCTCCAGCCCGTCTACTTCATCAGATCCCAAGAGTTCTTTAGCTTGCCATTCAGTCACAGCACCACTGAATACATTACAGCAGCTTTGCATGCAGGTCATGCCTGCCCAGGGAGACACTCGGCTGGATTTGAAGAGTTTTCCTGTCTCACCCAAGGGTAGGTGAGAAACCAACACTACCAGTAAGTGCTGGGCCCTGGAATGAGCCCCAATCCCTGCCATCGGCAGCCCTGTCACTGCCCGTCCCCTCGCGCACAAAGCACACGTTCTAGTCTGCAGTCAGTGGCGTCGGGTCCCGCTTCCAAGCAGTTCCTTAGGGGCAAAGACTGATCTGGAAATATTTCTAGACTCAGCAACAGCAGCGGTTCTGCTGACAGCGCCTGGGGCCTAGTGAGGGAGCAGGCGCTCCGGGCCTGCGCCTGCCCCACTGCTGAGCTCCAGCTGCTTTTCCAGGCCTCGTGCCAGCCCCCTGGCTGTGGCGCATGGCAAAAGGGAGGATCTGGGGGAGGGAGGTTCCAGAGGCCTCCAGCTACCATTTCGAAAGGCTAGGTACCTGGTCTGAATGTCCCTCTCATGCTGGGGGGCGGGGGGCTCCCCTGAAAGGAAATCTGGGCCATGACAGGAGAGGGGAGTGGATGCTGGTGGTCAAACAGCAGTGTCATCACAGCTCTGTCACCTGGTAAAGTCAGTACCTGAATGGACAGCCTGAGAACATGGCTATTCTCAGCTCCAGCTGAATGCCCACCTACCCGCGCCCACACACACACACTCTCTGCACTTGCCTTCCCTCCGGCCACCAGGAGCAGAGTGGCACCCAGTTCTGCACCAGAGGCAGAATGGACTGGGAAGGAGCCCGGGTTCCAGGCACAGCCCCACCACTGGCCACGTGTGAGCTGAGAAGGGCTGTTATTGCTTCTGAGAAATGAGGGTAGTAAAAGCGATCTGCTCCGTCTAAGTCAAGTCCAAGTGACATGTGGGAAGATGCTTTACAAAGTAACGTACGCCATCCAGAGCCTCCGGGGAAGGGGGGGAGGTGTCCGTGGAAGAGGAAAGCCGACGGGGCCCCATCAATGATGAATGCTTAGTGAATAAATAATTCAGAGGTTAGGGATGCTCTTAGAAGCCATATGCTCCTACTCAGCTCTGCCCCGTGAAAGTGTTTTCCAACGGTGCCTCTCCAGAACAGATGCCTGTGATGTGCCCAGAGAGGCAGGAAGGGCTCAGGACCCCAGGGAGTCGGAGCCCGGCTGAGCTCCCAGAGGGCAGCCCCTCCTCCCTGGGGCGTCTTGGCCCTCTTTCTCCACACCCCAATGCTGTGAAGCCTTCCCCAGCTACCGAAGGACAGTTTGACTCACCTTATTTCCATAGGTGGGTGTCTTCCTGTCTGTCTCCTACACTCCTAAGGTCAGGATTATGTTCTGTCCACTCCATGTCCTCCAAAGCACAGTGCTTAAAACAGAATAGGTATCACCCCATTTTCTTTAAAAATCATTATCTTTTTAAAGTAAACTTGAACAGAAATGTTCACAAACCATATGTATACAGCTGGATCAATTCACGAAGTGAACTCCCATAACCAGCACCCGGATCAAACAAATAGAAATGACCAACACCTCAGTGGTCCCCATAAATTCTCTGTTCATCATGCCCCATCCCCCACCAAGTTAAACACCATCCTGACTTGTACCAGCAAAAACAGCTTTGCCGGGGCTGGTCTCCTAGGGTGGATCTAGGTGTGCAAGGGAGCCTCGGGGCCTCAGATGCGGGGAGGGGAGCGAGACAGGTGAAGGGAGAGGCCTGAGCGGACAGGACAGGGTTTACTGCACAGGCTCGAGTTGAGGGAGTAACCGGCTGGTTTGGAATCAGTGGCAGTCTGGGGCTCTGGCTCTGCTACTTACCTGCCGTGTATGGCTGGCCTACCTGACTGTACAGGTGAATTAGCTCTTGGTTGCTTCAGCCATAAGCTCACAATATTACCCCACTCTGTCTCCAGTGTCGCCGAGTATGGCAGACAAGTTTGGGCAAAGCTTGGTAAGTCCCCATTCGGACGTGTGGTGCTTCGCTGACCCATGATGCTGTGTTCTGTCATCCCCTTGCAGTGACACTCAGATCTCTTTCTTGGGCTAAGTCACCCGGGCTTTTGCAGTAGGTGACAGGCTGCGTGTCACACGGGGCTAACCTGTCCCGCCTGGGCCCAAGCTCTGAGATCTCCCATCGCCAAACCCACAGCAGAGCTTCGGGCTAGGGTCTGAGAAAGAGTGAGAAACAAATCCTCTCCTCTCTCCAACCCCCGGGGCCAGCCTTTGCAGCCATGGCTGGAAGTCCGGAATGGGGTCATTCCTCAGTAGAGGCCAGTCAGTTCAGGACACACTCCCAGTCCAGCCTGTGCTCTGGCCCAGCAGGCACACGGGTGGCTGAGACGCTGCCCACACTGGCGGGCTCTCCATTTCCCTCCCACACACTCCACCTGCACTCACCCCTGAGGACTCACCATGGCCAACATAACTTACTGGGTTTGCTTCTGACTCTAAAAGTAATAGCATCAATTCATTTTAGAAAACTAGGAAAGGTCAAAAAAGCCAACAGAAAAAAAGGACTGTAAATGTCTAGGCATATTTACTTTGCCCTGCTTTTCACTTGTATTTCCGCCAAACTCCCGTACCTGCCTGGTTCCTGAAGGATTCCACTGGGGCCTCCAGCTGCCCCTCCTTGGACCCCCCGAGTCCCAAGGCCCTGTCTGCCCACAGTTCTGTGTCAGCACAGAATGGGGGTGGCACTCCAAGGGTTAAAGGCATTACCAGTTCCCAGTGATCGAACTGTAACGAGAATGAGAGGCTAAATTAAAGTTTATTGCAGAATCCAAGTGTGTGTAGTCAGCAATTGTAAGAGGCTACAGTGAAATGCCTTCTAGAACTTGGCAACACAATTATGTGGAGTTAAATTAGTAGAATGCACACTGGGTCGATCAGGTTAGCTGTGTGCAGAAGTCACTTTAAAAGACAAGTTATCTTTTGGGAGTGCAGAATGAACCAGCCCTGATTGCTAGTCAAGCTGGGATTCGACGGGGGAGAAATGGTGGCCTAATCCAAGCACTGAGATATCTGCAGAAAGATGGTGTGTGAGGGGCCGGGGGAGCCGGGGGGGGGGGGGCGGGGGGGAAGGAGTGTATGGAGCACAGAAAAGGGAGGGAGGAAGCCTGGAGAGCCGCCAGCCTGGGGCAAGGTGTTCGCTGGGTTAGGGATGGAACGGAACACTTGCTGCTCTCCCAACTCATCAAGCTGCCACCTGACTCCGCCTCCAAGAACCCGGAGGGTGGGAAGAGTGGGAAGGGTGGGAAGGGTGCTCCAGGGGTAGACCACACAGGCAAAGGGCCAAGACAGTGAGCTCTGGAGCCAAAGTGACTGGGTTCAAGTCCTGACTCCCACGACTCACGAGCGGTGCCACGTGGGGCAAAAATATTTACTTCCTGAATCCTTTTCCTAGTTTCTGAAATGGGGATGCCGACATCTCCCTTGGGGGTTGCTGTGAGGGTTACTCATAGACAGCAGTAAGGTAGGTGTTGAGCTATCTATAATAATAAAAGCCGAAGCGACCATCGCAACCGAACTGACGACCAAACAGGCTGCGTGGGTGACTAGGCCGGCAGTGGGGTTAGTGAGGGGCAACCAAACGGCCAAGCAGGCTGCGTGGGGTGACCAGGCCAGCAGGGGTGTTAGTGACGGGCGACCAAACAACCAAACAGCAGGCTGTGTGGGGCAACCAGGCCCCGCAGGGGGGGGCAGTTGGGGGCGACCAGGCTGGCAGAGGGGGGCAGTGAGGGGCGACCAGGCTGGGGGGTGGCAGTTGGGGGCGACCAGGCTGGCAGGGGGGGCAGTGAGGGGTGACCAGGCCGGCAGAGGGGGGCAGTTGGGGGTGACCAGGCCAGCAGCGGGGGAGGGGGGGCAGTTAGGGGCGATCAGGCAGGCAGGCAGGCGAGCAGTTAGGAGCAAGTGGTCCCAGATTGTGAGAGGGATGTCCCGGATTGGAGAGGATGCAGGCTGGGCTGAGGGGACCGCTCCCCCCCCCCCCGCCCGTGCACAAATTTCATGCACCGGGCCTCTAGTAATTATTAATAATACTATGACATTACTATTACTAACAAAAGGATTTACTTAGCAATCCCAGTGAGGTTATGCAATAAAAGTCAACCCCAGATTCGTTCTTTTCTGGGGGTGCTGAATGTAAAAACTGAGCTCCTGGGTTTGCCAGCCTGAGGTTTGGACTGTGAGCCTTGGTGACCAAGAAGCTGCACCCCAAGGACCTGGGGGTGAACTGTGAAATGGATACAAAGCTTGAGGCTTTGTGGGAGAGATATCCTGTTTGTGGGAGAATGTAAGTGTTATCTGTATAATAAACCTAATGTAGCCAACAAGCAAGTTCTTACTGCAAAGGGTTCTCCGGCGACCATGGGTGTGTATTATGGGTAACATTTACCTGCACCTCACGAAGCCTCCGTAACATTTAAATGGGATGATGATGTAAACTGCTTATTTCCTGGCACAATGTAAGCACGCAATATAAACGTCTGACATTTTACAAAGGCGAGTTTTGTTTTGTTTAGTTCACTGTACTGTTATTTAAATCAGAACCTCTGGGAAGGGGGATCTGCGGGAAAGAATATTCCAAACTCCAAAATATCAAATGTGTGCTGGTACAAAAAAAGTTACATTTATTTTACAAGGTAGTTATTTTCCTAAAGTATTATACATAAAGGAAAATTGAGTTGTCTGTAAGAAAACAATATAATTTTAGGAAATTACAGAATGGTCAACATTGTGCTTAAAACTTTAAAATAGAGAGATTTTAAAAAATAGCACAGTAAGTGAATATTGTAAGGTATGAACAGCCTAAAAAAAGTGTGTATGAACACAATGATATGCAAGCTCAATATTAAACCTCTAGTGACGATCTGCCTTCAGACTTGTTAGAGCGCGCTGCATCCATCTTAATAGAAAAAGGAACTCAAAGCACTGATCGAAACATGGCCCTTTCCTATGCAGTCAGCTGTCAATTATCCATAATAATGAAAGGAGCCGTGACATACAAAATTTTTAAAATTCCAAAATTAATTTTGAGACGTGTCCTTGTACTTATGCTTGGATGTGAGAAACACTGACATCCCTTGAAGCACAGAACTGACAAAGTGAGAACTCCCACTCCCTTTTCCCCTCCTCCTCAAGGGCAAGACACGAATCACATACTACTTTCTAAAAAGCTTCAAATACAACTGGTCCTTAATTTTGTTCACAGCTCCTCTGGAGCGGGGAGTAGGAAAGAAGGCTGTTAAAACTGTGTTTCCCTCTTGTAGAAAGCCAAAAAGTTTCAATGAAATTTTGCAAACAAGATAGAATAATCAAGAGCTGACTGTATAAATATTATTTTACCTTATGCTTTTATTTCTTGCCTAGTGGTACTTATACTGCCAAATATATCTGGATATTTTGACAGCTTTCTAAATTATTTGGTTTCATCCTATTACCCAAATAGAGAAATTTGCATAAGAGGAGTTACGATCAATTCCAAAAGAACTGTGATGTTTCAAAAAGGCCAGGAAGTGGAGGTTAAGAAATAAAACCCCACCCGCAAAATAGAATCAAATCCAAAAGGTACTTCAGGACAACCTCACAGTTTGGTTCTGGTCTTAGTACTTTTATTTTGTATAGTATTACCTTGAACTATACGTTTTTCCTTTCCAAGAAAGCAACGTGTTTTTTTTCTTCAGGGTTTCCCTCAAAATCTCTTTTCAAAGCTTGAAAATAACAAGGGAAAAAAAAAATCTAGATTTGATGGTAAAGCTGTATTTGCTAATGTACCAACTAACTACAACCACAAAACATTTTAATTGCTTTGTCATTTCTCAGAAAAGTTATGAGCATATTTAAAAATTCTAAAATAAATCTTGATGTGATAAGAAAGCTGTATTCCACACAGCACTTATTTTGTATCTTCCTCCTAACAGCTTTTACACCAACTTTCAAAAAGCAGGAATGGGGCCAGGTTTCTTTCTACACAAGCCCAAGAGAGCAGTTTCTCCATCTACACAGCACAACCCTCTGCTCCAGGTGAGCACACTGCCAGATCCAGATTATAAAGCGTTCATCTCTCTCAATATACACGCAGTAACCAAAAGCTGAAACATGAGTTTCCAATGTCTATAATACACGTTGCGGCTAAGTATTTTCTAAAGTGCCTATAAATATGCTTATACAAAAGAGCAGTATAATATCAGGATTACAGAGAAATTCTTTTATATAACATAGAACAGAACAGGCCTAGAATTTAAGTCGAAACTACACATTTTTATGTCCTTATCAGTCTTTTTTGGAATGCAAGCAGAAAGAAACAATTCTGGTTCAATCCTATATGACTCTCCGGAGAATTACTAATATTAACAGTGCTAGGACAAAAGAAATCCTTGCTTGTGCTTGTTTAGAAAAGGTTCTTTTGAGATCCAGGAGCATCTTAATATTTAGAATCCAATGGAACATCTCCAATTCTATAAAACAGATAGTAGTAAGCGAACCTTAGTGCGTTTTTAATTATAAAGAGATTGTGTAAATATTTAAAGTGATATCAACCATTATTAAATCCAAAAATTTCATTAAAATCGTGGCTACTCTGAATGGCAGTTCAAGAGTTTTAAAAGTTATAGATATTTTTGATAAAGGGCCCAATGCAGAACAGCCAGCCTCGGGAATGGCCCTGTGACCATGTATTTCCATGGCTTTAAAGACCTGGTGGTTGACTTCAATTAGGTTAATGGACAGGAATGAGGAATGTGGGCCCAGAGTGGGGAACCGGTAGGAACGGTGCCAAGAAAGAGGACCCTCATATGCATGCTGGGGAATTCAATGAGCGTACCCACAGCAGTGGGGGGAGGGGGGAGATTCAGGGTGCTATGTTGCTGTTACCAACTTGAGTACACAACTGCTGACTGCACAGCTTCTAGGCTCGCCTTCATCTGGCCACTCCATCATGGAGGCACCATGAACCCCAGGAGGCTCCGCAGATGTCTGTCCCTGAGCCACCTGGGCTGGGCTGGCCAGGCTGGGGGTGGGGGGAGCCCCTGTTCCTGGAGCTCCTCTCACCACCTTATTGGTTTGACTTGTTGAGTCCTTACATTTCAGTAAGGGGGAACCTTATGCTATATTCTCATCTAGCTTAGAAAGCTTTAGCTAACACTGTTCTTAAAGGAATCTGCATACTGTAAACCCCAGGGATGTGTGGGCACCTAAACCTAACGAGTGTTCTAGCCAATCACGTAAACTGCACATACAACTAGGAAAGCAGATTTTGCCTAATGATTGTGAAGGAAGCCAAGTGGAGGCTTCAGGGAAGAACACAACGGCCTCTTATTTCTTAAGATACAGACTAACACAATGCAGAAGCGAGGTGCCACAATGCTGACAGAGCAGGAGGCAATGCCACCAGGGCACTCCCGGAGAGTTAGGACATCAGACATAGTTTTCCATCTCCAACTTGGATAGTTCTGGTTTCACTGGGCTGAATGTTAAATTTCCTGGATTCTTAACTATGCCTCCCAGAGAGAAGCTTTGGAGAAATGGCAGATAAGCAACGCACACAAGAACAGCTGGTATAAATGGAGATGGGAGGAGAATTCTGAAGAAAGCTAAATAAGAAAAAGTTATTCACTATTTTGTGTGTGAGAAAAGAGAACACGTACATCAGACCATTAATATTACTGTAGTAAAGTGAATGAATATCACACAAAATATTTTCTCCTGACTTAGCAGTGAACTACTTCAACTGCGTTTGCATTTGCATAAAAACCCATGCATCATAATGAATTCTAATCCATTTCCCACCTAAGCCATTCTAAAGCTTCATACAACCAAATGAAGCAGAATTCATCAAACCTATTAGATTCATTCCTAATCCCTAAAGGACTGCTGTCTTTAGCATTTCCATGCTAACTAAAACTATTACTGATAGTTTCTTAAGACATCAGATGTGGCTGCTTCCTAAATATAAAACCTATATAACTTCCTAAAAGTTTTTCCCAGATTTGAAGAACAATTAAGAAAAGCAGGGAAATGTTGGGAAACCCACCCAAGAGACCATCTCAAATGCTACAACACATTCCCCAGCTACAAGCCAAGTACATCTCTCCTTCCCCTGGGTTCCCAGAGAATTCTGGGTAATGTCACCTGCATGTATTATCTCCACTATTGGACTGTGGTTCCCTTCATGTGGGGAGTCGGGTCTTATTCATTCTGTATCCCCACAGCACCCTGCAGAGTGTAGGCACTCAGCTAAAGCTGGATTGAGCATGAAATTGAAGATGTCATCTCTACTTAATGAAGGTCTAGCTCAGCCCCAGATCATGGAGGGTTGTGCAGACACTGATCACAGCTAGGGGATGAGCTGGCCCCCAGTGCCCTCCTGGAAGTAAGCCAGGCACTGGCCCTGCCCCATGCAGGTGGTGGGGAGAGGAAAGGGACAGAATCGCATCTACCAGGACCCAGCCTTTTCCCCTCACGAGAGCTGATTCCCACACGGGACTTGCAGGGCAGTGGGGGTGCCTGTCAGCATGCCAAAAGGAATGCCAACCGTTTCTCCTGAAGAACTGGGGATTTAGAAAACACTGTCTCCTCCACTCCGGGTAGCTCTCGACCTGGTCCATGATCCTCTGTGATCAACACATCATCGCTTACAAAGTTCCCAGTGAAATTAAGGCTGGGTCACAATTCGTGACACCAGATGCTACATAGAAAGTAAGTCAAGATACAAAAGAAAAGAAATAGCTTAGTTATAAGTCTAATTTAAGAGTTTAGCTAATCAGCAGACCACTGAACTGCTACAGTTGTTAGGGGTAGAAAATACCAACTGCACTGGCAAAAGGGTCCATCCAACAAAAGTACAAAGCGCAGCCTGGACCAGAGGACGCGGCTTCCTGCCCTGACTCACACGGTGGTTTCTATCGTCTCGATGACCTCCAGATCCGACTGCGACGGGGAGAGAAGGGTACAGTCGTCCGGCTCCCAGCTGCTCTCTGGACTGTAGTCTTCCTCTGAGCTCAGTTCGGCTCCTTCCTCTGTGTCCTCATCACACGATTCCACGTAGTGAGCCCCGACGGCATTGATCCCAGAGTCCTCAGAACTTGAGGGAGAAGAGCAGTGATCTATTTTTGGTGTATTGCTCTCTTTTGAAATTAAGGCATCGTGTGCAGAGACCTCCTGAGGGCTCATTTTGTGGGAATGTGGTGCCGGCTGCTTCTGCACATAACACATCTTCCCATTAATACATTTAACCTGATAGTTGTCAATAAAGAGGTCTGAGATCGTACAGTACCTTGGTGAATCAGGCGGGAGGGGAGGCTGGAAGACAGATGCAAATTTCAGAAAGTGTTCGGTGAGAGAGACTGAGATCTGGATGGTGTTGGTGGGTTCCCGGGGCTTCACAGGGATCTCGGTGCTGGGGAGCTGCTCCACGGGGGTCATAGGCTGGTACACGTACTTGCCTGTGGGGAACACAAAAAGGCAGAAGAAACCTGAGATTACTACACAAACCACAGCAATGCAGCCACGGTGGCTTCTTTCCAAGGACTATGATCTTAAACATATTTCAATGATATCTCAAAAGAAATTAGTAATAGAGTCATTCCACATTGTTGTAATCAATTAAAAACAGACCATGATACACAACATCATGGTATTTTCATCTAAAAAACTCAAACAGCCCTGACTGGTTTGGCTCAGTGGATAGAGCGTCGGCCTGCGGACTCAAGGGTCCCAGGTTCGATTCCGGTCAAGGGCATGTACCTTGGTTGTGGGCACGTCCCCAGTGGGGGGTGTGCAAGAGGCAGCTGATTGATGTTTCTCTCTCATCAATGTTTCTAACTCTCTCTCTCCCTCTCCCTTCCTCTCTGTAAAAAATCAATAAAATATTTTTTAAATAAAAAACTCAACACACTTTACACATCTTATATTTGAGTCCTTATAATGCCTCTGAAATAGGTGGGTGGATACTATAATCTTTATTTTATGGACAGCTTTAAATGATTTACCCTTCATACCAGATAGAATAAAGAATGTCCATGACATAGTATAGTAAAAACACAAGTTGTAAAAAAGTATAATATACGATAAAATTAAAATCCCACTGTTATCCTCTCTAATAAAATGGTAATATGCAAATTAACCATCACTCCGCTACATAAGCCACGCCCACCAGCCAGGCCACGCCTGCCAGCCAATCAGGGCGAGTATGCAAATTAACCCCAATCCAAGATGGCTACAGCCACAGAGAGCAAGGTTTCCCAGGTAACAGAGCAAGCCAAGCTTTCCATAGCCGTTGCAGGCCTAAGCCTCCACTCAAGCTACAAAGTTTCAATTATAGAAGGTAAACAAATTCAAACAAATGGCGGCAGAATGGACCTTGAGAGAGCAGGCCAGGGTTGCCGGCAGCAACAGGGGAAGCAAAGCTTTCCGCACACCCTGGCCGGTCCCACCCGCTTAAGGCTACAAAGTTTCAATTGTAGAAGGTGAATTAACTGCCACAAAAATGGCTGCCGCCCCGGAGGGAGCAGCAGGCTTGGCTCCGCTCCAGGCTACAAAGTTTCAATTGTAGAAGGAAAATAAATTCCAGATACCAGGGCTTCCCCTTGGGCTGCCAGGGGGCAAGGCCGGCCTGCAAACCACCACAGGCCCCTCGCTCAGGCCGCCCCACACCCCAAGGGAACCCCCACCCTGATCTGGGACACCCTTCAGGGCAAACCAGCTGGCCCCCACCCCTGTACCAGGCCTCTATCCTATCTAATAAAAGAGTAATATACAGATTGATCATCACTGCAACACACAATATAGCTGCCCCCATGTGGTCAAAGATCCTGCCCCCATGTGGACACAAGATGGCCACTACAAGATGGCCAGCAGGAGAGGGCAGTTGGGAGGCACCCGGCCTGCAAGGGAAGGCAGTTGAGAGGGACCAGGCTTGCAAGGGAGGGCAGTTGGAGGTGATCAACCCTGCAGAAGAGGGCAGTTAGGGGTGACCAGGCTGGCAGAGGAGGGAAGTTGGGGGCAAACAGGCTGGCAGGGGAGCAGTTAAGCATCAACCAGGCTGGCAGCGGAGTGGTTAGGGGGTGATCAGGCTGGCAGGCAGGAGTGGTTAGGGGCAATCAGGAAGGCAGGCAGGCAAGCAGTTGGGAGCCAGCAGTCCTGGATTGTGAGAGGGATGTCCGACTGCCCGTTTAGGCCCGATCCTGGTGGCCATCTTGTAGTGGGATGGTTCAACACTCTCAGCTGTTTCTCAACTAAAGACCAGTCAAAATCACTAAATAAGTAACTTCCACTATTCTTTTAAATCCTGGTTCATAATTTTTCTAATTGTTCTTCCCCTTTGGTGTTGTGAGACACTGAAAAAGATTTATGTTCTCATCCTAGTTCTTTGGTTAAAAAAAAAAAAAAAAAAAGAACAGAAGAGTTAATTACTTTCACCAGCTCATTTAACAAGACAGGAGTCAGTTCTAGGACCCGGGCCCTGTGGTGGCCTGTGTTCTTTCTTCACGAGGATACTCATTACTTAATTAATAAGGTTTGGATAATGTTCTTAATTTACAATGACATTCTCTGCCATTAAGTTCAGTTAATATTCCAATTTATAACAGTGTAAATACACAGCAGATATATTTCTATGAAGGAGTTTCTTTTGGTTGTAGAGCAGCGCAAAGAGGAAAGAAAAAGAGCACAAATAAATATAGAAAATAATTTATATGCCCGGTTAAAGTTACTGTATGCACTTTGCTAAATTATTTACTTTTAGGATCAGTTGTGCATTTTGATTCTTTAAAAAGACCACTTGGGGGCAAATGAGCTTTTTACTTTTACAGATAGTTTTATGACTGTTAAATGTGTCCTCCTGACACAGGAAGTACACTGCTTGCAGGGAATGCAAAGTGATTTTAAAATTAGCCTGAGCAAAATATAATTATAAAGGCAAATCTACTGGAAATAAAATTGAGTGGCCTAAGGGAAACTGCATCACAGTTCAGTTCTTTTGATTTTAGTGAATCACACTTAGTTTATTTTATTCCCAAGGCATTCAATTATGTTAAAAGTTATGTTAAATATTCTTATTCAGCTGTTTCTGTGCATTATTTACTAAGTTGAATAGCAGTTCACAAACTAAAAGCAAAAGAACATAATCATATTCTTTTTTGTGTGGCCTTAATCCTCCACCTTCCCCCACTGGCAATCAATATACCAATATGTTTGTACTTCGATCTATGAGAACATTAAAGTTCATATATTGCCCAATATGTTGAAGTCCCCAATCAGAAATTTATGAAAGATCCTAGAATTTTCTTTTTTCAAATTTTATAACCTCTTTAGTGTAGTGGAACATATTAATGTAAAGCAAAGCCCTAATGAGACAGAAAATCAGAAGCATGGTTTATTTACTCATTTACCAAATACCTAATGAATATCTACCAGTTTATACTAAATCAGATGCTATTGGGAAATAAAAAGAAGTACAATATGTAGTCATGCTTCAAGGCACTTCCAGTCAAACTGGAGGTGGAAGATAAAAAAAAATAGAGTAAAAATAAACAAGAGTTGTGTAAACTATTTTATTCAATAAAAGGGTAATATGCAAATAGACCAAACTGAGGAACAATCGAACAACCAGTCACTATGATGTGCACTGACCACCAGGGGGCAGATGCTCAACACAGGAGCTGTCCCCTGATGGTCAGTGTGCTCCCACAGGGGGAGGTCCGCTCAGCCACAAGCCAGGCTGACAGCTGGGCAAGGCTCCTGTCCCGCCCCTCACCAGGCGCACCTACTTCCCCCTAAAACCCCCCAATCTTTTAGTGCACAGGATGACGCCCAATCAACCACATAGCCCAGGGAAAGGCTCTATACTTTTAAAAACCATGTTTAGTCCTACCTGAAGCCAAGTCTTCTGGTTTGAGGAAAAGACATACACAACAACCCTCATATATTTTAACAAGTAACTACCAGTGAACAATTGAGGGGAAAAGAGAACTGTAAATGCACCTCTTTTACAAAAATCATAACCACCACAAGAGGAAAGATGAATATTAAGCTGTGGGGTATACACTATAGACATTACAAGAGCTCAGAGGAAAGAAGGGCTAGAAGGGCTTACTGAGAAAAGGCTCCACAGAAAACATGGACCATAAACTGAACGAGAGCTAGGACTTGGGCAAAAGAAGGTAAAGTGGCATGCCTTGTTCAAAAATCCAGAGGTGGAAGAAGTGTGGGATGTCTGGGGGTACTGGGGTGGCCGGCCTGACTGGAGCAGAGCATTCCCCTGTGACCGAGACTAGTCTCATCACCAGGTAATCTGGAAAGAGATCAACACCCTTCCCTCGTCCTGGGAGACTGGATACAGTAAGAGCCACTCTGCTGCATCATTGGCACCACGGAACTCCTTAAACTTGTACACAGACAATTCTAGTGAGGGAAGAGCCCCCTTTAGGGCCAGAGAGTTCAGAAACATTCTGATAAGTAAAGGTGACTAAACTAAGCAATAGTAAAAAAGAAAGAAGGGCAGGGAATGAGAACTCTCCCAGGCTTACAGTTCCTTTTAAGTAGGCAAATAAGGGTTTCATGGTATAGCTATACCTACCTCTTTCCACTGAACCCGGAAGTCCTATTTGTCCACCAGGAGCTTTTCTGCAGAGCTGGGCTAGTTTTTTTCTTAATATATTTTTATTGATTTCAGAGAGGAAGGGAGAGGGAGGGAGAGATTGAAACATCAATGTTGAAAATCATTGATTGGCTGCCTCCTGCACGCCCCCTACTGGGGATTGAGCCCGCAACCGGGGCATGTGCCCTTGACCAGAATCAAACCCGGGACCGTCAGTCCACAGGCCAGCGCTCTATCCATTGAGCCAAACCGGATAGGGCCAGAGCTGGTTTTAATACAGTAATTTGTTAGAAAAGGTTCAACTGAGGAAGTCCTCTCCTAAGGACAGGTCACGAGGTGAAATGAAGCATGAAAACCATACGTTCAGAAAGAAAAAGATGGCAGCTGACAGGGCACAGACTCGATATGTACTATGTCTGCACTCGGCAGCGCAGGGAAACTCCGAGACAGCAGCTTGATGAGCGGAAGAGGCATAAATGGGAAAGTGGATCATTGCAGGGAGAGAAGGCTGTATGACCACCACGCCTTTTTATCTGAAGATGGGTGATGGTGGTGGTGGTGATGATGACAGTCATTACCTTTGATTTCTTTATAACAAGCCTTGACCTTACCTTATGGGCATTTTATGAGACCATCTCAGCCTCCTTCCTTTCTCTGAAAGAATCAATCGTTCATACTGTTACCAGACTGGGCAATAGATTTTTAAAACTGCAGTTAGAAAAAATTTGAGAACAAAGCAACTCCCTATGGGAGGCAGCACAAGTGGAGACCAGAACATGGTAACTCTGGCAGCTTCCTGCCATTCCACCCGCACTCAGCTGTATAGTTCTACGACCCAAGTAAGTTATCAGGAGCCATTAAGTCAATGGACAGATATTCCTGACAGACTAAAGCTAAGAGAAACAGTATCAGACATCTGTCACATTTATCTATTGATCTGGGGATGAAAAGCTCAGAAATTCACAAGGAAAGGATGCTAACCAGTCAACCTGATCTAAGCAAAATAAGATCTTAAAGCAACTGAAGAATCTGGGCTTAGCACAGAGGCTCAGTAGGGACTCAGCAATGTTTACTGAATTTTTAAAAATGTATCTTTGTTAAAAGTTATTTTTGCTGGCAACCATACCTATTCACTATTCGAGAACCTTATTTTCAAATTTATACAAACAATACAGCATTCTGGAACTTTGCTTTTATTTATCAGTCACAACAATAACAAAATGCATTCTAAATATTAATGAGATGTGACTTTAAATCAAATTATTAATATTCATATATAAAAATTTATATTTCCCAATATAATAAAAGATGTTCATGTTTTTTGTGTTTTTTTTTTTTAACCAATTGTAATAATCACCTCTCATTTCTCTTGGACCTGTGAGTAGCCAGCCAATTTCAAAATCAGTGCCACTGGGGAAATCCAAAGCGTTAGGGGTAAGAGGTAACAAATTCAATATTGACAGTTAAATAGCATCTCTACTGAACCATCCATTTAACTACTCCTGAATAGGGACAAGGAGGCTTAGATGATGGAGCTCTGTCTTTGTACTACCTCTTTGTCACAAACATTGGGTTGTAAAATACACAGAGGGAGTCACTCAGCAATTGACACTGAACAGTAAAGAGAAAAGAAAGGGGGTCCAGAATACAATGAGTCTATAAATGTGCTAGTTATCCATTTATTAGAGGCCCGGTGCACGGATTCATGCACCGGTGGGGTCCCTCAGTGTAGCCTGCAAGGATGGGGCCAAAACTGCAGTCCAACGCCCCTGCCACTCCTGTCTGCCACTCCTGCTCATCCCCGTCCCACTGCGCCTGCCGCCGCTGCTCGGTAGGCTCACTGCCACTCCGATGCAGTCTCCAGTCTCCGGGCTGCAGCGGCCAGCTGTGAGCCCTGCGTCTGGTGCCCATTGGTCAGCTGAGCGGCGCTCCTGCTGTGGGAGCGCACTGACCACCAGGGGGCAGCTCCTGCATTGAGTGTCTGACCCCTGGTGGTCAGTGCACATCAGAGCAACTGGTCGACCGGTCGTTTGGTTGCTTAGGCTTTTATATAGACAGACTGCCTCTCAATTCCACATTTTCCCTGCCATATGTGTTCTGCCATAGCAGACAGATTTCCTTTAAACATGTTTCCTCTACAGTGAGCATGACGCTAAGTTTTCTCAGTAGAGGGCACTGGAGGACATTGCAGGAGAAAGGGGCTCTCCTGCAGTTTGGGCCACATATGAAGGGTTAAAGGGTGGGAAAATCTGTCAGAGCTCTGCCCCAATCATGCACACAGAATATGTGATTCCTTGGCAACCCTGCATCTTGGCCTGGCCTGGTGATAACTGTTCCATGGCCCTCGCCACACCAAAACCAGCCTTCTGAAGGCCTTCCACCTGCATCATACCCTCCTACCCACCCAGGCCTCTGCCCCCCTGTACACTCACACTCTTAATTGCTGATTGCCCATGCCCTGCACTCCAGAGGGCTTCTTCTTGCTTGTCAAGAAACTGCAGACCAGCACAGCCTGAGCAAAGCAGCAAACTTCTCTGCTATCCTGTGAGCTGAACTACATTTTCTCGAACAAGATCTGAACCCTAGCCTTGGAAAGGGGATCTCCTTCCACCTTTGTCCTTCCTGGATATTCTCCTTTAGCCCTAGGGAATAACACAGAGTTTCCTTATGTTTTACAGTCACTTATTTCTTAGTGTAATAGTTCTACATATTAAAGTTGCTCTCTGTGTAATCCACTGTGTGATCTCCATCTCCAGAATACACTCACATGGATTCAATGACCAAAGTTAGGGTGTGGGATTTCCTGTAGGTGGTACTTTCCTGATTTGTCTACTGAGAAAATATAAGCATAATATAAAGAAATTAAGCAGTTTATATATTTGGAACCTAGACTAGTAGATATTAAAGGTTATGTATTAAAATATTAATAATTCTTTAGATGTTTAAAATTGGGTAAACTGATGCCCCAGCTGGTTTGGCTCAGTGGATAGAGCATTGGCTTTTGGACTACAGGGTCCTGGGTTCAATTCTGGTCAGAGCCTATGCCCGGGTTGCAAACTTGATCCCCAGTGGCGGCGTACAGGAGGCAGCTGATCAATGATTCTCTCTCATCACTGATGTTTCTATCTCTCTATCCCCCTTGCTTCCTCTCTGAAATTAATAAAAATATTTCAAATAAATAAAAACTGGATAAGCTGATAAAGAACTGAGGTTAATATTAATAGAGGATGAAACTCAACACCAAACACACACACACACACACACACACACACACACACACACACACACACAACAACAACAATCCAATTTAAAAATGGGCAAAAGACCCAAACAGACACTTCTCCAAAGAAGACATACAGATGGCCAACAGATATATGGAAAGATGCTCAATGTCACTAATCATCAGAGAAATGCAAATTAAAACCACAATGAGATATCACCACATACCTAAAAGAATGGTTATCATCAATAAATCAACAAACAAATGTTGGCAAGGATGTGGAGAAAAGGGAACCCTCATGTACTGTTTGTGGGAATGCAAACTGGTGCAGCCACTATGGGAAGCAGCATGGAATTACCTCAAAAAACTAAAAATGAAACTGCCTTGTGACCCAGTGATTCCACTCCTGGGAATTTATCTGGAAAAACAAACAAACAAAAAAACACCAAAATGCTAATTTGAAAGAATGTATGTACCCCTATGTTCATTGCATTGTTATTTACAATAGCCAAGACTTGGAAACAGCCCAAGAGACCATCAATAGATGAGTGAATAATAAAGCTGTGGTACATTTATACAATGGAATACTACTCAGCCATAAAAATGAAAGAAATCTTACCTTTTACGACAGCATGGATGGACCTAGAGAGTATTATGCTAAGTGAAGTAAGCCACTCAGAGAAAGAGAAATACCATATAGTTTCACTTATATGTGGAATCTAATTAACAAAATAAAATAGAAACAGACTTACAGCTGTCGGAGGGGAGTAGAAAGGGGGGCTGGGTGAGAAAGGTGAAGGGATTAAGAAAAACAAAACAAAACTCATAGACAACAGTATGGTCATCACCAGAGGGGAATGGGGGTAGGAGGAGTCAGGCAGGGTAAAGTGGGGGATAAATAGTGATGGAAAGAGGCATGACTTGGGGGTGGTGAACACACAATACAATATATAGATGATGTATTAAAAAATTATATACCTGAAACCTATATAATTTTATTAACCAATGTCACCCCAATAAATTCAATAAAAAGGAAAAATTAAAAATAAGTTAAAACATGAAAAAATTAATTTATGTCAAAATAACTAAAAAAAGAGAGCTTATTGAATACATTTGACTTCCATAAGACTGATATATAAAACTATTGAACTAAAAGTGCTTTCCCTGAAAAGTAAGCAGAAAAATAAATCAGAACCAGCCCTTATACTAGACCCGTAGTCGGCAAACTGCAGCTCGCGAGCCACATGCGGCTCTTTGGCCCCTTGAGTGTGGCTCTTCCACAAAATATCACGGCCTGGGCGAGTCTATTTTGAAGAAGTGGCGTTAGAAGAAGTTTAAGTTTTAAAAATTTGGCTCTCAAAAGAAATTTCTATCGTTGTACTGTTGATATTTGGCTCTGTTGACTAATAAGTTTGCCGACCACTGTACTAGACCAACATGTGTTAATCTCAATTCCAGATTGAAAAAAATCAGTGAGTAGGTTGTGAGTAACATTCAGTAGTAGCTTTATGAATGAGCGCTGAGCATCATGGCTGGCAAAGTATAGCACAGCTCTTTTCTCTAGGGTCTGAGATACAACTGCCTACGAAGGGGATAATAGAGAGGGACAAGGAAGAATCACCCATGCCTGGAACATAAAAAGCAGGATCAGCCCAGCCCAGCCGGTGTGACTCAGTGGTTGAGCGTCAACCCATGAACAAAGAGGTCACAGTTTGATTCCAGGTCAGGGCACATGCCTGGATTGAGGGCTTGATCCCCAGTAGAGGGCATACAGGAGGCAGCCAATCAATGTCTCTCTCTCTCTCTCATCAATGTTTCTACCTCCCTAACCCTCTCTCGTTCCCTCTCTTTAAAATCAATAAAAACATAATTTTTAAAAGGCAAAATCAATCATTCCACAAAATCCTGATTACATGTGAAGTTCTACAAAAAAAACTGGGAGCAGCATGTAGGAGCAGCATGTAAAATAAACCTGAGACATTCAACACTGTGATGGGCTCTGTGGGAACTTTATTCCTATTTGGCTACATTGATAATTTATGACTATAGCAGATGTCTGTATGGATTTAGCCTACTGATTCATCAATGACATTTGGTAATATGATAATACAGATTTTCAAATGAGATTTCTATGGATTAGATGAGGTTTTTTTAAATTATCACTTTAAAATATAAAGGAAAAAAGATACCACCAGCAAAAGAATGACCCCTGCAGAGAAACAAAGCCACAGGCCTCCAAGGGACAGGCTGTGCTAAAAAACACCCCCAGGGACACAGTCCTACAGCAAGGGCGAAGCACGTCCAGGTGCAGCTGTTCTGGTGTGCCTGGGCTAATATGCAAATAAAACCATCCTGGGAATTGTCTAACTGTGCAGATGGCTGGTTCAGAGAGATCCCCAGCTGTTCTTGAAACAGGCATAACAATTGTGGAATTTTTTTTAATGTTGCTAATAAAGAACCAAACAGGATTTCAGTGAATCCTTTGCAGACTATGAACCTTAAATGTCAGGTGAGATCTGATGGTTTCAAACCAAGAGATTAATGATGCTTTTATTGTTTCTTTCTGGAATATAAGCAGGCCACATTCTATTTTAAAAAACATCTCTTAGAGTTCATTGATTAATGCTAATAATTCAGAAAATCTATCGTTTTCCCATAAAAACCTCAAAGGATTACATAATGATGTGAAGAGAGAAAGCATTTTCTTTAACAGTAAATATTTTATGAACCCACTAGAGGCCTGGTGCATGAATTTGTGCATGAGTGGGGTCCCTCAGCCTGGCCAGCAATCAGGGCAGATCGGGGCCATCGTGCCCAGTCCCGATCAGGGCCGGGTGGCCAGGGGGTTGGGGGGACAGCGGGAGGTTGGCGGCCGCAGGAGGCTGGCTGTGGAAGCGCACTGACCACCAGGGGGCAGCTCCTGTGTTGAGCATCTGCCCCCTGGTGGTCAGTGCGCATCATGGCTACTGGCCGGTCATCCGGTCATCCAGTTGTCTGGTTGTAACAGTCGCTTAGGCTTTTATATATATAGATAGACACACAAAAAAAGGATGTATTCATATATTATTCTGTCTAAGGAACTAATTTCAAAACTACCCATTTTACTGTTTGGTATATGTGATGCTTAATTTTTTGTCTCCACTTGGAGGGTGTTTTTGGATAAAACTAACACTTGTATACTGGAAGGTAAAACATATTGCTGAGAAAATTTTAAGAAAAACCTAAATAAATGAAAAGATATACCTTGTTTATATGTTATAAAACTCAGTGTTAATAAGATGTCAATTCCTCCAAAACTGATGTATAAATTAAATATGATCCCAATAAAAATTTTAGCAACTGAGAAGTGATTCTAAAAGTCATATGAAAATGTGAAGAACCTAAAATAGCCAAAACAACAAAGTTGGAAGGTTAACACTACTTGATTTTCAGACTTATCTTAAAGCTACAGTAATTGAGACCGTGCTGACTGCTGGCTACAAGATAGACAAAATCAGTGGAAGAGAACTGAGAGTCCAGAAATAAATTCAGACACAGCCTGGCCAGTGTTGCTCAGTGGTTGAGCATTGACCCATGAACTAGGAGTTCACAGTTCAATTCCCAGTCAAGGCACATGCCCAGGTTACTAGCTCAATCTCAGTCTGAGATGTGCAGGAGGCAGTCAATCAATGATTCTATTTCGTCATTGATGTTTCTATCTCTCTCTCCCTCTCCCTTCCTCTCTCTGAAATCAATAAAAGAATTCTGAAAAAAATAAAATAAAAAGCTACAGAAGTAAATTCATACACATATGGACAACTGAATTTTTACAAAGCTGAAAGTGCAATGCAGTGAAGAAAGACTAGTCCTTTCAACAAATGGTAACAGAATAACTGTATATGCAAAAAAAAAATCTATACTTAACACTCCATACAAACATCAACTCAAAACAGATCATAAATATAAACTTAAGACTTAAAACTATAAAGTATCTGTAAGAAAGCATAGGAGCGAGTCTTTGTGACATTGGGTTATGGAAAACTCTTAGATGATTGAAAAAACAAGGTGTCAACAGGGCCATCCTTCCTCCAGAGGCTCTAGGGAGGAATCCTTCCTTACCTCTTTCAACTGGTAGTGGCTCCAGGCTTCCTTGGCCTATAGCTACATAACCCCCATCTCTGTCTCTGTCTTTACATGGCCTTTTCTTCTCTGTCTACTCCTCTTCTAAGACATTTGCCATTAGATTTAGGACCCATCTGGATAATAATACAGGGTGATCTCACCACTTTAAATTACACCCTCAAAGTCCCCTTTTCCAAATAAGGTCCTATTCACAGATTCCAGGGGTTAGGATGTGGACGTATCTTTTTGGCACCACCATTCAACCTAATAGAGACTCTAAAAAATAATCAATTGGTTAGAAATGAGTAATATCAGATTCTCTCCTTCTCTATAATGGAAAAGGAATGAAGAGACAAAGGTGGAACTGGACAACAAAAGTAGAAAAGGGGGTATGTACTCAAGGAACAAAATAAGTGGCTGCAGATTGAGAAGACAGCTTTAAAAGGCTTCTTACTTTTGTCAGAGATCGACTTGGAGATAGGTAACTGGCAACTGTGCAAAAAACATTTTATCATGCAAGTTGCATACACATCTGCTTTTTGAGACTTGTGAAAATTTTTAAAGTATTTTAAACTCAATTTTCTTAGAAGGGATTCCAGTTCCCAGAAGATTTATTTAATTGGAATCCTGCCAATAAAAACTCTGGATGACTTCTCAAAAGCCCTGTACTCCTACATTCTGCCAGTGCAGACAGGGTGTGAGATTTACAGCTTGGCTTCTGAATCACTTCTACTCCAAAAAGATACGGAATCTCATAGATAATAAAAAGTCTGAATATAAGCCTTAACGCAAAGCAACATGCTTATGTAGAAGATGAATTAGCTTTTATTAACAGTAAAACCAAAGACGTAAGTGAACTCTATGCAGGTCTTCCTTCAGAAAAGTTTTGTCTTTGGTTTCCCTTTCTCTTGAATCCTCCTGGTCCCAAGACTTTGGCAGACATCACTGATGACTTTTGTATAAAGTGTACTGTAGTCCCTTGAGGCTCATTTTATGACAATATTCTGATTATAACAAGAAACTTGTTGAATGAATGGTCATTTGGCAGCTAACTCTCATTCCCTTGTTTCCCAGCAAGCATCCCTTTTCTCTATTCTTGTTTTCTTTCATTCTGTCTTTAGACTTAACACACTGCTTTCTATTGCCAAATAATTCCACTATTTTCATATTTCACTACAAAGCTTGTTTCTGTAGTTTCCTACAAATAATTCATGTCAGCATCCCAACAGACTAAAAAGTTACATGTATGATGCTTACATATTCAACCTATTTTCATCCAGTTTGCATTTAACATTTTAAAAATAATTATTATGAAATATTTGTCTTTCACAGAGGCATAAAGAAAAACATGAGCTCCATATACCCACCACCCAGTTTAAAAAAATAAAATTAACAATATAATTGAAGTCTCTGCACATTCATTCCCAATTTCATTTCCCTCTTCCTCCCCCTATTCTCCTACCACATCACTATCTTGACTTTTTGCCTAATTATTTTTTATTATATCCCTGGACTTGATATGTCTAGACTAATTAAAATATTCATTTTTGTATATTACATACCACCAAGCCATTATATAATAATCAGTAATGATCATGGTACTTAAAACACAAAACACCAGAATCTGCAAATTCAGAAGAATCCTATGACATTATTTCAAACCAGAGTCACTGAACATGAGTTAAATTTTTAAAATTTTTATTTCAAAATGACAGTTACCATTATACATGCACACAAATCCTATAGAGAATTGTGGCAAAAATAAAGTAGCATATCTAATATTTGCCTTCCTATAGATGCTTTTATCTAGACTATAAATAAATATCTCAACATGTAGAAAGTTAAAATGAAAGACAAATGAGACTCCTAAAGCACTAACTGGTCCATACTTTTTTTGATAGAGTTATAAAAATGGAAGTTGGAAAAAACACAAGATTTCTTAAAGAGAGCATTCCTTTTCTTTGAACATGGCTGAAAATAGAAGTGTCTTGATTCCTGCCTCACCTTGGATTTGCTCAGGAAGGAGAAGTTAGGAAAGCCTATCCTGTCATAAAATAATGGACAAGCATAAAAGGTACCATAAATAACACTACTAGAAACATTTAATGAAATAATCCTAATTCATTAGTCTTAGTGAACTTCTATTATAATTCATTACCAGACAGTGCCAAAAGGAACATTCCAGTTGTGATATATATAAAAAAAAGACACAGTGGACTAATACTATCAAAGTATAAAAGAAATATTTATTAACCATTTCTTAAGTGGTAGTATCTAGATTTTATCCTTAAACATCGATGAGAGAGAAACATCCATCAGCTGCCTCCTGCACGCCCCCTACTGGGGATGTGCCCGCAACCGAGGTACATGCCCTTGACCGGAATGGAACCTGGGACCCTTGAGTCCGCAGGCCGACGCGCTATCCACTGAGCCAAACCGGCCAGGGCAAGTGGTAGTATCTAGATTTTAATGATTACTTTAAAGATTCACCATCAGAAACCAGTCCTAAATATTTCTATTAAAATTAATATTTATGAAAGCACCTAGCACTGCACTTGCTAGATAGTGGGATCTTTTATTTATTTATTTTTATTATTTTTTGTTTGTTTTGCTTTGTTTTGTTAATCCTCACTCAAAGATATTTTTCCATTGATTTTTTTTAGGGAAAGTGGGAGAGAGAGGAAAAGCCAGAGGGAAACATCAATGTGAGAGAAACACATCCATTGGCTGCCTCCTGCAGAAGGCCCAACCAGGGCCCGGGCAGGGAAGAGCCTACAACCAAGGTATGTGCCCTTGACTGGAATTGAGCCTGGGATGCTTTGGTCCACAGGCCCACGTTCTATCCACTGAGCAATCCCAGCTAGGGCTAGATAGTGGAATCTTAATAAAAGTTAAAACAACAGCAATTAACCCGCATTTAAGGAGCAATAAAGCGCATGCATATTTGAAACTATAGGAGCACAGAGTTGTATTGACTGAAAAAGCCTTAGAAATGATCTTGTTTAACTCCTTAATTTTAAAAAGCAAGGAAACTGAGGCTGGATGATTTAGCTAGTGCCAGAGCCAGGATTAAAATATAAATCTCCTAACAAGAGACTAGTGCTTTTGCAAATTCTCTTGAGCTAAAATCATGGGGAGTGCGGGGGAACAGACACACCAAAAGCTTTGCTTTGCAATAAGAAGCCCTGGGCTCTGAGGCAGAATGCCAAATTCTTACTCCAGCTCTCACTAATTACAATCCTAGGCAAGTCACCAAAATTCTCTAGGATCCCGTTTTTTGTAGATAAAAATGAGGTTATACTGGATCAGTGATTCTCCATCTTGGCTGTGCAGCAGTATCCTCTGAGTGGTTTTTACAAAATAGCAATGTGTAGGTCCTATCCCCCACAATTCTATTTTAAAGGGTTTGGGATGGTGCCCTGCCATCAGTATTTGTTAAAAGTTTTCCAAGTGATTCCAATGTGAAACCAAGATTGAGATCCGTTGGACTAAACCATTTTTAAGGTCCCCTGTATCATCTAAAATTCTAATTCATTTTCCCTTATTTTGGCTGTAGTCATTTGGCTAATGGGTAGATTAGACACAATAAATGCACATAAATCCAGAAAAAAAGTCCCCTTTTAGACTGCATTTACTGAAGCCTGTTATGGAAAAGGCATCTTCTCCTTCCCTGATGTGTCCTACTATATGGAGGGAGCTCCATTAGTATCAAACTATTGGTTCTCTATGCCTCTCCTCCTTCTATCCAAGGAGAGATAAAATGGCTGATCGATTGGGAAATCTGGAAGAAAAACTGTATATGCTTGGCTCAGCTCCTCCCTTTTGACTTCTGGGAATGAGCCAACCACAGAGAACATAGTTCTGACCTAGTTCTCTAAGGACAGTGTCTGCATTGGGACTTGTCTCAGACCAGTGCTACTAGGACTAGGCGGTAAAGCCTTCTAATTCTGAGGTCAGAATTTGGAAGCCCACCTGCCAAATATAAGCTGCATCCTCTAATTTAGATTTTATTAGAAAGAGGGTGATGTATTGATTCACAGCTACTTATTCTTGTCTTATTTCTCAAGTGGTTCAGAACCCAGTGAAAAAGAAGAAAGCTATTTACTGGGCCCTTCAGATATCTCAACAAAGCTTACTCTGTATTAGATAATACCACAGGAATACAAGATAGTGTGCAATGTTCTGAGTGAGTGAATGAACAAATGAACAAATAAATATTTTCGTTGTTATGGACTAGAATGTTTTGTACTCTCAAAATTCATATTTTGAAATCCTAACCCCCAATGTGATGGTATTAGAAGGTAAGCCTTTGGGAAGTAATTAGGTCGTGAGGGTGGAGTCCTAATGAATGGGATTAGTGCCCTTATATAAAGAGACACAGGATCTGTCTCTCCACCATGTGATAATACAGCAAGAAAACAGCTATCTATAAACCAGGAAGAGGGCTCTTACCAGACATGACTGTGCTGGCACCCTGATCCTGTACTTCTAGCTTCCAGAACCATGAGAAATAAAATATTTGTTGTTTAAGCTACCCAGTCCATGGTGTATGTATTTTTAAATATATTTTTATTTATTTCAGAGAGGAAAGGAGAGGGGAAGAGAGATACAAACATCAGTGATGAGAGAGAATCACCAAATGGCTGCCTCCTGCACACCCCCTACCAGGAATCGAGCCTGCAACCCAGACATGTGCCCTTGAATGTAATCGAACCCAACATCCTTCAGTCCACAGGCCTATGCTCTATCCACTGAGCCAAACCAGATAGGGCTATGGCATATTTTTTATGGTTTTATTTTTTTTAATTTATATTTTCTTTATTTATTAAGGTATTACATATGTGTCATTATCCCTCCATTGCCCCCGCACCCCCCCCTGCTCGTACCCCCACCCCCCTAGTGTCTGTGTCCATTGGTTATGCTTATATGCATTCATACAAGTCCTTTGGTTGATCTCCCCCCCTTACCCCCACCATCCCCTGTCTTCCTTCTGAGGTTTGATGGTCTCATTGATGATTCTTGGTCTCTGGATCTGTTTTTTGTTCATCAGTTTATGTTGTTCATTATATTCCACAAATGAGTGAGATCATGTGATATTTATCTTTGGCCAACTGACTTATTTTGCTTAGCATAATTCTCTCCAGGTCCATCCATGCTGTTGCAGAGTTCCTTCCTTTTCACAGCAGTGTAGTATTCCATTGTGTAGATGTACCACAGCTTTTTAATCCACTCATTTGCTGATGGGCACTTAGGCTGTTTCCAAATCTTAACTATGGTAAATTGTGCTGCTATGAACATAGGGGTGCATATATCCTTTCTGATTGGTGTTTCTAGTTTCTTGGGATATATTCCTAGAAGTGGGATTACTGGGTCAAATGGGAGTTCCATTTTTAGTTTTTTGAGAAAACTCCATACTGTCTTCCACAGTGGCTTCACCAGTCTGCATTCCCACCAGCGTGCACGAGGGTTCCTTTTTCTCTGCATCCTCGTCAGCACTTGTCATTTGTTGATTTGTTGATGATAGCCATTCTGACAAATGTGAGATGGTACCACATTGTCGTTTTGATTTGCATCTCTCGGATGATTAGTGACTTTGAGCATGTTTTCATATGTCTCTTGGCCTTCCTTATGTCCTCTTTCGAAAAGTATCTATTTAGGTCCGTTGCCCATTTTTTGATTGGGTTGTTTATCTTCCTTTTGTTAAGTTGTATGAGTTCCCTGTAAATGCTGGGGATTAAACCCTTATTGGTGATAACATTGGCAAATATGTTCTCCCATACAGTGGGCTTTCTTGTTGTTTTGTTGATGGTTTCTTTTGCTGTATAGAAGCTTTTTATTTTGATGTAGTCCCATTTGTTTATTTTCTCTTTAGTTTCCATTGCCTTAGGAGCTGTATCGTGAAGATATTGCTTCAGCATATGTCTGAGATTTTGCTGCCTGTGAATTCCTCTAAGATTTTTATGGTTTCCCGTCTTATGTTTAAGTTCTTTATCCATTTTGAGTTTATTTTTGTGTATAATGTAAGTTGGTGGTCTAGTGTCATTTTTTTCTATGGCATATTTTTATAGCAGCCCAAGGTGTCTAAGACAACAGTAGAAATAGAATGTTATATCTATTCGAGGATTATATTTTAACCAAAGGAAATCTTATCAAATTTGCCTTAATTCAAGATTTCTCAACCTTATCATTATGCTGCATATATTTAATTTTTACAACTCAATGAGTTAGGAGATAAGTATACACCCATGAAACCATCACCACAGTCTGTTCCATAATATATCCATCACCCCCTAGAGTTTGAGCTGGATAATTCTTGTTGTGGAGGGCTGTCCCTTTGCATTCTAGGAAGTTTAGCAGCATTCCTGGCCCTTATTCATCAGTTGTGAGCAGCAACTCTCCAGTTGTGACAACAGATAATATCTCCAGACACTACCACATGTTTCCTAGGTAGCAAAATCACTACCTTAATTTTATATGTCAGTACAGGAAAGCAAAAGTGTGACTGACTACCTGTTGAAAAAGCACACACAGAATCATAGATTACAACAGCCAGAAAGGTCTTTAGAGTTCAGCTAGTCCAACACTGCATTTTTAGATGAGAAACCACACTTATGGAAATATTAAGATTTATTACCAGTCATTTATTTATTTTTATCCTCACCCAAAAATATGTTTTTATTGATTTAAGAGAGAGAGGAAACGGGAGAGTGGGAGGGAGGGGGGAGAGAGGGGGGCAACGAGGAGGGAGGGAAAGATATAGATGTGAGAGAGAAACATTGGTTGGTTGGCTCCCTTATGCACCCTGACCAGCAACCTAGCAATGTGCCCTGACTGGGAATTGAACCCACAACCATTTGGTGCATGGGATGAGGCTCCAACCAACTGAGCCACCCAGCCAGGGCTTATTAGCAGTCATTTATTGAAGCAGAGCCTATTGCTTTTAAAATCAGCAACCTGATCACTAAAAATGTAAACAGAAGCATAACCGAGGAATCTCTTAGCTATTTTTTCTTTCTGAAAATATTAGTATTATTTCTGAAACTGTGACATATCACTTTAAAATATGTGAAATATATTTCCTCCAATTCCTATTCTTATAAGACCTGTAAGAAGTCTTTAGAAACCACGCTCACTACGAAAGGTAAAAACCATGGTTCTTGCCATATATATGTATATCACACAAAAATAAATAGAGACTTAGAAAAATGACCATTGATGTGGCAAAAATAAAGGAACTAAAATATTAATAACAAGTACAGAGCATATCACGTATTACTTGGCAAAGAAACCAGTAGATATTAACATCCTCCACAGTAACCTTTCTCAAGAAGGTCCTTCTAAATCACAGATTTGATTATGTATGTTTCTCTCAGCCTGGCTTCAAATCCTTCAATTACAACATCCATCATCTTCAAAATAAAAACCAAATTTCCTAAAATGGTATGCAAGCAAGGCCTTCCATTACTCTGCTCCTACCCACCTCTCCAGGCTCATCTCCTTTCCTTTCCCCACACACCCTACATTCCAGCCATTCCATACTCCTTGAAGACCTCTAATAATACCCAACAAACTATGTTTTATAAGAACAGTAAAAATGAGATCATTACAACTGTGTGAAATATTTGTTAATAAACCCATCCTTCAGTTATCAGGTCTAATGTTACTTCCTCAGGGAACACTGCCCCACCCCCCAACTCTAGTCTATGTTCTCATAGTCCCTTGGATCTTTCCTTCACTGCTTTTAACACAATTACAGTTCTTACAATTACTTCATTCATCTCCTTTTCCATAGAGCAGGAAGTATGTCTGCACTTTCCAATGTGTCCCCAGTGTAGGTACTACATATGCCTGACATATAGATGCTCAATAAATATTTGTCAAATAAATAAATGAATGTTCTTTTATATCTACAAGTCTTTCACAGTGTTATTTCTTATCTGTAATGACTCTCCTTTCATTCTTTGGCCAATTCCTGTTTTCCTTTAAACTCAGATCAGCATCCTTCATCTTAGAAGTCTTCCCTGATTCCTAAGTTCAACTTAGATACTCTACTTCTGTGATCTCATAGCTTCCTGAATATATTTTTATATATCATGTACACTTAATCACAGTTTCCTATTTATTTGTCTAGTTCTCACTATCTTTCCTCTTGGACTGTGAGCTCCTTAAGAATAAGGGCTGTGCCCCAGTTGGTTTGGCTCAATGGATAGAGCGTCAGTCTGCAGACTGAAGGGTCCCAGGTTCAATTCTGGTCAAGGGCACATGCCTGGATTACGGGCTCAATCCCCAGCAGGGGACATGCAGGAGGCAGCCAATCAATTCTTCTATCTCATCATTGATGTTTCTAACTCTCTCTCGCGCGCGCCCTTCCTCTCTGAAGTCCATAAAGATATAAAACATTGTATAAAACACTGTATATAAAAAAAAAGAATAAGGGCTGTGTTTATCACCTGTATATGCTCTGCAGGTAGCACAAGTGCCTATTATAGAGAAGGCATTCAGTAAATGTTTGAATGCATATAGATGTGCTATATTGCATTTTATTATGCAGGCTCACACCTGTCTGCAGAAAGCCCCACTAAGTAAAAACATTATAAGAATAAAATAAAGCTTGAAATAAAACTCCATCCTCTAAATTATATTAAAGATTTTCAGAAAGGACTGTGACCTAACAAAATAGCTTTAAAATTTTTTCACACTATTCCCCTCAGTGTGATTTAAGAATAACAAAGTTTAAAACCAGTATCAGAACACTAAAAAGAATTTTTAAAATAATACATCAGTTCTAGGGAAACAGAAAAGCTGAATTGAACTCTGTGTCAAGTTAAGTCATCTTAAAATAATGATACCTCAAGAACCACTCTCCGCCATTTCTCCTTTATTGGAAGGATACTTTAACATTCCCCTGCAAATGACTTTACCCCTTTATAGACCATTGTAATGGCTTCTGTAAATTTCTCCTAGGTCTCTATATTGAAAGAGAAGAGTTAGCTGATAAAGCAACTTCATTTTTTTTTAACACATGATCTATCCCTCCAGACTTCTGAAACATTAAACGCTCTTCCAATGATTCTTTAATGGAAATAATTAAAACAATATAGGGATTAAAGCTTATGTTATTTGGCTGTTTTTATCTCAGCTCATAATTTGCCCTTATTCAAAACTTAAGAATGTCAAGCTGATGACAGTAAATCATTAAACTGATCACAAAGCCATTCTACAAATGAGGCCTGTCCAAATGCACAGTTACATGGCCACAAAACCAGCCTCAGGGAAAAGATACAGTCTGCTGACAAATTCATAAACATGCAAGGGATCTTTGTCTGTTCCCTTACTGCACTGATAATTATACCATAAAAATAGTATTGAAAATCTTCACATTCAAATCCCCAGAGATTCTATAGTTTTTTGAAATCCACTTTACTGTCTGAGAAAAGGTCTCCAGGTATCTTTTATCTATCTTTTCTATTGAAATTCCCATCTCCGTTATCTCATACCCAGGAATAACAGAAAATATCTTACCATCACCTCCTGTAAGATGTCCCTTTTATATGCCTGAAGATCATTATATGCCTGTCTATCTAGAACCACAGGAAGTAAAAGTAAAAAAAGAATTCATTTTGACATTAGAACTAAAATGAGCTAACTCTTCTGGGGAGAAATTTAATCAGTTTAAAGAGTGGGCCTAAAAATGAGATAGTAAGAAAGTGATACTGAAAGCTAAATTTGTTGCAGAAATATAACTTAATAATATTTATCTCAACTTTAAGTGAAAATGTTAATTAATCTCTAACTCCTTGAGAAGATATGTAAGATTATAGAAATGAACTAAAAAGATCTAGAAATTATTCCTTATAGAAAAACAATTTTTTAAAAAGTCCAAGTAGTTGACATGTGGAGAGCATACAGAGTAGATCCACACAAGCATTAAAAAATGGAGAAATTGAGAAACAATTTTTATGAGTTAAGGTTATAGATGATTGGACCTAGAAGATTTTCCCCTCAAGGTTAGCTTCCGTTTTTTTATTAGTATGGTACCATGAAAAAACAAACATAAAAACTAAGTATAAACCTCTTATGCTTATACCTCCTATACTACTACAAAGCAGAAACTAATTTTTAAGTTAAAGATACAAACAATAAAACCAAGTTAGCAACATTAACTTAAACTGACAAATAATGCTGTTTTTTAGACAACTGCTGCTTGAAACCTAACTGTACTACTCACTGCCACAGCACAGGTTCTCTTGAGTGTGTCAGCTCTGAAGACTATAAGTGACTGCTTTTATAAAATAATAAAACCAAGTGAAAAAATAACTTTAATATGTTTTTACTGCTTTTAGAGAGAAAGGAAGGGAGAGGGAGAGAGAAACATTGATCAGCTGCCTCCTGCACGCCCCCTACTGGAAATCAAGCCAGCAACTCAGCATGTGCCCTGACTGACCAGGAATCCAACTGGTGACCTCTCAGTGCATGGGAAGACACTCAACCAACTGAGCCACACTGGCCAGGGCAAAAGTGAAATTTTTATAAAACCAGATGTTGTACCTTTATGATCAACAAATCTATGAAACATAATTAAGGATGTAAAATTCTTATTTCTAAAACCTCATCAGAAATTAGTTTTTCTGTTGTAAATAAATTATTCACAACACTTATACCTTTTTTTTCTGGGATAACTAAGCAGCAACTGTAGTTGTAAAAACAATGCCTCTAAACACAATCTTAAAATAAGGTCATGAAGAACTTCAGATCAAGATGGCGAAGTAGGTAAACACTGTGCTTGCCTCCTACCATGAACATATCAAAATTACAACTAAATTATAGAAGAACCATCAAGAACCACCCCAAAACTAGCTGAACAGAAGTCCTATAACTAAATATATAAGGAGGAACCCACAATTAGACTGATAAGAGGGGCAGAGACATGGAATGAGAAGGTCCCATACCCAGAGTATGTTAGTTAAGAATCAGGAGGGGTAGCTCAGTTATGAAGGGATCCAGCAGTCCCAGCCACACACCTGATTCCCCAGTCCAGGGCACCAGTGTGGGAATAGGAGTTCCCATAACATCTGACTGTGAAATCCAGCAGGGATTGCATTCACGTGAGATGATAGAGGAATACCGGAGAACCAGGTGTTCCTTTTAAAGAAGCTTGCACACAGGCTCACTCTCTCACATACTCACTCTAAGCTCCAGCAAAGGGACAGCAGCTTGAAAAGTGGCAGGGACATCAGAGAGTAACTGAATTGAATATCTTCAGGGTGAAAGCTGGAGGGCAGTGGTCAGGAAATCTCTCTTCAGTGACAGAAGCACTGACAGACTTCATTGCTCCTTTGTTGAGCCCTCCCCCACCCAGCTAGCATGCTCAGGCAGGTACCAAATCTGATGAGCTCCCATTAACCTGGCTAACACTGTTTACCCCGCTCTTATGAGTCCCAAACAAGATGAACATAAAGAGGCCAATACCAAGACACATCATAATTAAAATGGCAAAGGTTAAAGACAAAAAGACAATCGTAAGAGCAGCAAGAGAAAGACAGTTCGTTACCTACCAGGGAGCTCCCAGAGGCTGTAAGCTGATTTCTCAACAGAAATTTTGTAGGCCAGAAGGGATTGGCACAAAATATTCAAAGTGATGAAAAGCAAGGATCTACAACCAAGATTACCCAGCAAAGCTATCATTTAAAATTGAAAGTGAAATAAAGAGCTTCCCAGACTGCCACAGCTCGTTTGGCTCAGTGGACAGAGCATTGGCTGTGGACTAAAGGTCCAATTCTGGTCAAGAGCACTTACCTTGGTTGCAGGCTCAATCCCCCATAGGGACAGTGCAAGAGGCAGCCAATCGATGATGTTCCTTTCCCATCAATGTTTCTGTCTCTCTATCCTTCTCCCTTCCTCTCTCTCTCTCTCAAAATAAATAAAAAAATATTTTTAAAATAAGAGCTTCCCAGACCAAAAAAAAAAAAAAAGCTAAAGGAGTTCATTACCACCAAATTTGTATCGGGCATTCTTTAAGAAGAAGAAAGCGCCCAAGCTGTTTGGCTCAGTGGATAGAGCATTGGCCCGAAGACTGAAGAGTCCCGGGTTTGATTCCAGTCAAAGGCACATTTGTCAGTTCAAGCTCAATCCTGGCCCTGGGTGGGGCTCGTGTGGGAGGCAACCAATCAATCAATGTCTCTCTCTCACATCAATGTTTCTCTCTCTGTCTCTCCCCTTCCCTTCCATTCTCTCTAAAAATCAATGGAAAAATATCCTCAGGTTATTTTATATAGAAAGAGAGAGAGAAGAACATAGATATAAAAAATAAAATGGCAATAAGTATCTATCAATAATAACTTTAGCCCAGCCAATGTGGCTCAGTGGTTGAGTATTGACCTATGAACCAGGAGATCACTGTTCAATTCCCAGTCAGGGCACATGCCCAGGTTGTGGGCTCAATCCCCAGTAGGGGGCATGCAGGAGGCAGCCAATCGATGACTCTTTCTCATCACAGATGTTTCTATCCCTCCCTCCATTTCCCTTCCTTTCTGAAATCAATAAAAATATATTTAAAATTATAATAACAATAACTTTAAATGTAAATGGATTAAATGCTCTAATCAAAAGACATAGGGTAAGTGAAGAGGTAAGAAAACATGACTTAACTATGTGCTGTCGACAAGAAACTTACCTCAGAACAAAAGATACACATAGAGTGAAAGTACAGGAATGGGAAGAGATATTCCATGCACATGAAAACAAAATAAAAATAGAGTGGCAATGCTTATATCACACAAAATAGACTTCAAAACAAATGCCATAACGAGAGACAAAAAATGACATTACATAATACTAAAGGGATAAAGCCAACGAGAGGGATAACTCTCGTAAATATATAAGCACCCAACATAGGAGCACCTAAATATATAAAGAAAATCTTGGTGGACATAAAGGGAGAGACTGACAGTAATACAGTCATAGTAGGGGATTTTAACACTCCACTGACATCAATAGATAGATCTTCCAGATAAATAAAATCAACAAGACAACAGCAACCTTAAACAACACACTAGATCAGATTGGATTGACATTTATAGAACATTTCACCCCAAAGCTACAGAATATACATTCTTCTCAAGTGCACATGGGACATTTTCAAAGACAGACCACATGTTAGGACATACACTAAGTCTCTACAAGTTCAAGAAGACTGAAATCATATCCAGCATCTTCTCAGATCACAATGACATGAAATTAAATATCAACTACAATAAAAACACTCAAACATTCAAACACTTGGTGGCTAAATAGCATATTATTAAACAATGAATGGGTTACCAAAAAGATCAAGAAAGAAAGCAAAAACTTCCTGGAAACAAATGAAAATGAATACACAAAAATACAAAATTGGGACACAGCAAAAATAGTCCTGAGAGTGAAGTTATAAAAACAGTCACAGGGATGTATAGTACAGCATAGAAAATATAATTAATAATATTATAACTTTGTATGGTGTCAGAGGGGTACTGGACTTAGCAGGGGATCACTTCATAAGTTATATAAATGTCTAATCACTATGTCGTACCCCTGAAATTAATGTAGTATTTTATGACAAGTGTAACTTTAAAAAATATTTTTAAAGAAATAAATGGAAATGTGGAACTGAAAAATACAATAACTGAAATAAGAAGCGTGGTGAATGGGCTCAAGAGAAGAATAGAAGAAAAAGTTTCAGTGAATTTGAATATGGAAAAATAGAAATTACCCAATTTTAACAACAGAAGGAAAGGAGACTGTATAATATGGACAGAACTTCAGGGATCATAGAACTATATCCAAAAACATCTAATATCTGTGCTATTAGTGTCCCAAAAGAAAAGGAGAAAAAAGGAAAGGCTACAAAAGTACAGATTCAAGAAGCTTGAGCAAACCACAAACAAGATAAAACCCAAAGAAATCCAGGCCAGTGTACATCATATTCAAACTTCTGAAAACTAAAAGAAATAAAAAAATCTTGAAAGCAGCCAGAGAAAAATAATTCCTTCTTTCTAAACATTTCAAATGATAGATTTCTTGTCAGAAACCATGGAGGCCAGAAGAAAGTAGCACCATTTTTTTCAAGTGCTAAAAAGAAAGAATATCAACCCAGAATTCTATACCCATTAAAACTATCCTTGAGAAATGAGGGAGAAATCAATACATTCTCAGATAAAGGAACGCAATGAGAATTTGTCACCAGCAGACCTACTGTAAAAGAGTGGAAGTTTTCCCAACACAAAGGTAACAATAAAAGAAGAAACTTTTGAAAATCAGAGGGGTGGGGGTGAGGACACAATAGACAAAAATGTAGATAAATACTTTTCTTCTCTTGAGTTTTAAAAGTTATACTTGACAGTTAAAACAGTAATTATGTCTTACATGATTCAAGAACATGGAGAGAAAAATACTTAAGATAGTTCTATTATAAATGAGTAGAGGGCAAAGAGATAAAAAAGGAAGTAAGGTTTATATACTTCACTCAAACTGATCAAAAGGCACTAAAACTGTAATAAGCCATATACACATAAATGTAATACCTATAGCAATCTCTAAAAAGCTACACAAAGAGAACACTCCAAAACATTACAGGTAATCAAAATGAAATTCTACAAAATGTCCAAATAACTCACAGGAAAGCAAAAAAGAAAGCAGAGAACCAAAAACAGGGAGAACTAACAGAAAAGAAAAAATAAAATGACAAACTTAATCCCTAACTTATCAAAAATAAAATGGCAGACTCAATCCCTAACTTATCATATTAATGTTCTAAATATATCAATTAAGAAACAGGTTGGCAGAGTGGCTTAATAAACAACTTATCCTATATAATAAAAGCCTAATATGCTGTGTCCAGTAGACCAGTCAGCCATTCAACCAATCAAAGCATAATATGCTAATGATATGCTAAGGCCGCTCAACCACTCACTATGATGTGCACTGACCACTGGAGGCAGACAGTCGACTGGTTGACCAGTCATATGACGTGCACTGACCACCAGGGGGCAGATGCTCCAACCAGTAGGTTAGCTTGCTGCTGGGGTCTGGCCGATCAGGACTGAGCGAGAGGGGCTAGACACTCCCTGGAGCCCTCCTGTGGTCCCTCCCCAGCTGGCCAACCTCCCACATCCCTCCCAGCCCCGATCATGCACCAGTGGGGTCCCTCGGCCTGGCTTGCACCCTCTCGCAATCCAGGTCCCCTCGGGGGATGTCGGAGAGCCAGTTTTGGCCCGATCCTGTAGGCCAGGCTGAGGGACCCCACTGGTGCACGAATTCGTGCACCGGGCCTCTAGACTATATAATAAAAGCCTAAATGACCATTATGGCAGAACAAACAGAATGACCAGTCGCTATGAACTTCCCCCTAGTGGTCAGTGGGGTCTCACGGCTGGAGAGCGCAGGTGCCACGGCGGGAGCCTCTCCTGACGCCGCAGCATCAGGTGCAGCGGGCCGGGATGAATGCAAGAAGTGCCTGGCCCCAATTTGGGCTCCTCCCTGGCCACCTGCCGCTTGGCACACTGCTACATTCCTTGGGGGATGTCCGACTGCCAGATTAGGCAGTCAGACATCCCCTGATGGGTCCCAGACTGTGAGAAAGATGTCCTGCTGCTGGGATTGGGCCTAGGCTGACAGCTGGACATCCCTCAAGGGGTCCTGGACTGCTAGAGGGCGCAGGCCAGGCTAAGGGATGCCCCCACTTCACACACACCCCAGTGCATGAGTTTTGTGCACTGGGTCTCTAGTGCTGTTCTAAGAAACTCACTTCAAATTTAACAGTATAGACACTCTGAAAACAAAATGAGGGGGAAAATATGTCATGCAAACATTAATAAAACGAAAGCAGGTGTGGCTATATTAATATCAAGTAAGGTCGAACTCAGAGCAAAGAAAATTATCATAAAGAGGAACATGGGATTATGACAAAAGAGTAAATTTAATGGATGACACAGCCATTCTAAATGTGTATGCACCAATCAACAGGAGCTACAAATCTATGTGAAGCAAAAACTGACACACTTAAAAAGAGAAATAAACAAATCCACAATTTAGTGGGAGACATCAACACTCCTCTTTCAACAACTGACAACACATAGAAAATAAGCAATGATGTAGAAGAACTGAACACAACCAGTCAACAGAATCTAACAGATATTTCCAGAACAATTCATCCAACAGCAGCAGAATACCCATTTTTTAAAAAGTATCCATGACACCTGGACCATATCCTGGGCCAATAAACAAACCTGAACAGTTTTAAAATAATACAAATTCTACAAAATATGTTCTCAGACCACATGAAATCAAACTAGAAATCAATTAACAGAAACTTAACAGGAAAATCTCCAACCACACTTCTAAATAATCCATGAATCAGAAAAATGTCTCAAGGGAAATCAAAGCATACATTGAACTCAATGAAAATAAAACATATCAAAAGTATGGTACACAGCTAAAGCAATGCTGAGAGGTATTTTTTATAGCAATAAATGCATACATGAGAAAAGAGGAAAAAAATCTCAAATCAAAAATCTAAGCTCCCACCCTCAAGAAGCTAAAAAAATTTTTTTAGAAAGCAGCACAAAATAAAACCAAAGCAAGCAGAAGTTAGGACATAATAAAGATGAAAGTAAAAATCAATGAGATTGAAAACAGAAAAACAATAGAGAAAAATAAATAAAAACAAAGAGCTTGTTCTTTGAAAAGGTCGATAAAATTGACAGACCTCTCACAAGACTGACACAAAATAAAGAGAAAAGACACAAATTATAAGTGTAAGGAATGAAGCAGAGGATACCACTAAAGACCATGCAGACATCAAAAGTATAATTAGGGAATACTACAATCTCTACACACATAAATTTAACAACTTAGAATAAAATGGACCAATTCCTCAAAAATTACAAACTACCACAACTTACAGTAGTTATTTTAAAACTCCTAAAAAAGAAATCTCCAGACCTAGATGATTTAACTGGAGAATTTCACCAAATGTTTAAAAAAATTAATACCAATTGTAAACAATCTCTTCTAGAAAAGAGTAGAGGGAGGAAATCTTGCCAATTCATTGCACAAAGCTAGTAATAACCTGATACCAAAACCAGAAAAGAGAGTATAGAAAAAACCCTACAGGCCAACACCCCTCATAAATATTGACATAAAAATCCTTAACAAGCTATTAGCAAATAAAACTCAGCAATGTTTAAAAATGATTATACACCATAACCCACTTGGTTTATTCCAGGGATGAAAAGCTGGATCAGTATTTGAAAATCAATCAATATAATCCACCATATTAACAGGCTAATGAGGAAAAATGCACACGATCACATCAACTGAAGCATTTGGCAAAGTTTAATACTCATTCAGAATTTTTTTTTATTTTGAGAGTACATTTATTAAAGCTGGGGACAGTGAAACAAGAAAGGACTTAGGACAGAAGCAGCAACAGCAGAGAGCCTAGGTGGGGCTGCTTTGGCTCACTGAGAAGTCAAAGAAAAGGGGGCCTTGGAAACATGTTCAGGGGGTTGGTTAGTCCTGGATGAGCTGTCACTGCCCATTGCTTCCCTGGTTGCAAGTCTGGTGGAGACCCTTAGAGTCTAGGAGATGCATGCTGTGGGGGAAGGGAGGGAGGGAAAAGTGTAGGCATGTTCCCAGGAGGGAGAGTGCAACTCATTCATAATTTTAAAAAAACTTTCAGAAAATGAGAATAGAGAGAAATTTCCTCAGCTTGATAAAGAGCACTTAGGAGAAACCTAATGCTAACATTATACTTAAAGATGAAAGATTTAATGTTTTCCTCCTAAGGATGAGGGGACAAGACAGATATTTGTTCTCATCACTCTTATTCAACATAGTTCTGGAAATTATAGCCAGTACAATAAAGCAATAAAAAAGGGGGAACTGGAAGCAAAAAATAAAACTGTTTCTACTTGCAGATGAAATGGCTGTCTCTGTAGACAATCCCAAAGAAAATGTTTTTTAAACAAACTATTAGAACTATTAAGTCAGTTCAGCAAGGTCACAGGCTGTAAGATAAACGTAAGAATAAATTATATTTCTATATACTAGCAATGAACACAAAGACACTAAAATTAAAAACTCAATCCCTTGCAGTCAAAAATGTAAATACTTATGTGTAACTCAAGCAAAACATATAGAGAACTTAGATGCTAAAAACTACATAATGCTGGTGAAAGAAATCAAAGATCTAAATAAATGGAGCATTAGTCCATGTGCAACTTATAGTAAAGATTAAACATAGCAAAACTGTTATACAGGTTCACCACAATTCCTATCAAATGACAGATTTAATCCCTAACTTATCAAAATCACAGCAGGATGTTTGTATATATAGACAAGATCATTCTATAATTCATATGGAAAAGCAAAGGCACAAGAACAGCTAAAACAATTTTGGAAAAGAAGAGAAAAGGGGGAAGAATCAGTCTACCCAGTTTAAACTCATACTATCTATATATATAAAAGCCAAGCTATCAGAATGACCAGTCGCTGAGATGTGCACTGCAGCCGGCCAACCAGCCCGATGGGGGTAGGGCTGGTCGGCCAACCTCCTGCAGCCCCTTTCCCCAGCCCACCAGCCCCAATGGCCCCCATTAGGGCAGGCCGGGCAGACCCCACCCGTGCACAAATTCATGCACCGGGCCTCTGGTATAGCTATAATAATCCACACTGTGTGTGGTATTGGCAGAGGAACAGACAAATAGCTCAAAAATAAAAAAATAAAGAGCCAAGAAACAGACCAACATAATATGGTTTTTGCCAAAAATGCAAAAGCAGTTCAAAGGAATAAAGACAGTCTTTTCAAAAAATAGTGACGCAACATGAACATCCACATGCAAAAAAAAAAAAAAAATTAACACTGATCTAAAATGGACACCTTTTGTTTTTTTAGTGATTTCAGAGAGGAAGGGAGAGGGAGAGAAAGATAGAAACATCAATGATGAGAGAGAATCATTGATTGGCTGCCTCCTACACACCCCCTATTGGGGATCGAGCCTGCAACCCAGGTATGTGCCCTTGACTGGAATAGAACCCAGGACCCTTCAGTCCACAGGCCGACACTCCATCCACTGAGCCAAACCAGATAGGGCATAAAATGGACACCTTATTAAAAATTAACTCAAAAAAAGAAAAAAATTAACTCAAAATGGATCATGGATCTAACTGTAAAACAAAAACACTTTTAAGAAGAAACACAGGATCTCAAGTTAGGCAAAAAGTTCTTAAAAGCATCAAAAGCAGCATCCATCAAAGAAAACGACTGATAAATCAGACTTCATCAAAATTTTAAAATTTTGATCTGCAAAAGATTCTGTATGTGGATGAAAAGACAAGCTACAGAACTAAGAGAAAATATTTGAAAATTACTCTTCTGACAAAGGATAAAGGACTGGTACCTAAACATATTGAAAAAACTCTCAAAACTTATCAGTAAAAAAAAGAGTTCAATAGAAAAGAATAAAAGAAGTCTCTCCAACAAATGGTGCTGGAACAACTTGTTATCTATGTGCAAAAGAAAAATCTAGAAAAGTTAATCCGAAATGGATCACAAACCTAAATGTAAAATACAAAACTATAAAACTCCTAAAAGAAAACAAGAGAAAACCTGGATGACCTTGAGTATGGTGATCCTTTTTAGATACAGTACTAAAGATATGATCCATGAAAGAAATAATTAATAAGCTGATCTTCATTAAAATGTAAAACTCCTGTTCTGTGAAAAAAAAAATCAAAAGAATTAGAAGACCAGTCATGCACTGGGAGAAAATATTTGGAAAAGACACATTTGATAAAGGACTATTTTCCAAAATACATAAAGAACTCTTAAAACTCAATAATTAAGAAGACAACCTAATATTAAGAATGGGCCAAAGACCTTAACAGACATCTCACCAAAGAAGATATACAGATGACAAATAAGCACATGAAAAGGTACTCAAAAAACATATGTCATCAGGGAAATGCAAATTAAAATAACAAGCTACCACTACACACCAATGAGAATGGCCGAAATCTGGAACACACTGGCAATACCAAATGCTGGCCAGGAGCAACATGAAGTCTCATACATTGCTGGTGAGAATACAAAATGGCACAGTCAGTTTGGAAGTCATTCTGGGTAAGGCAAAACTATGAAGAAGAAGAAGAAAAAAATCAGTGGTTTCCTGTAAGGGGAGGTTGAGAGGGAAGAGGGAGATCAATAGGCAGAGCACAGAGGACTTTTAGGGCAGTGAAAATACTCTATATCAGCGGTCGCCAACCTTTTGGACCTCACGGACCTCGCAGACCACTGGTTGGTGACCACTGCTCCAAAGGTTTCCTTAAACCAGCGATTGCCAACCTTTCAGACCTCGCGGACCACCAGTGGTCCATGGCGACTGCTGCTCTGTATGACATAATGATAGATATATATCACAATACATTTGTCCAAATCCATAGGATGTCCAGTTCAAGAGGATATTCACTCAGTGTCAAAGTATCACCCTACAGATTATTTGTTAAAATAAAAACTAATTTTAAAAAAGAAGTAACAAAGGGGGAAGGGCATCTTTATAATGCACAGATTTGGCAGTTATCACTTTAGCACTGGCCATAATGAAATAACCTGTGATGCTCTGAGAGGAATACAATGTCACCTATGTGATAACTCAACAAAATAATGTTTAACCTGAATCTAATCATGATGAAAAAACAATTAGTAAAATATGGTGCAATCCATACCATTAACCTGGACTCTTCAAAAATTTAATGTCATCCCCCAGAATGTGTGATTATTTATCTATACATATAAAAGCCTAAGCAACCGGTCGACGAATGGACCACTCAACCGCTCAACTGCTCAACCGGTAGCTATGATGTGCACTGACCACCAGGGGGCAGACACTCAATGCAGGAGCTGCCCCCTGGTGGTCAGTACACTCCTACAGCGGGAGTGCCTCTTAGCTGAACAACGGGCGTCAGATGCCTGGCTCATGGCTGGCGAGCACTGCTGCGTTGGTGCAAGCCTCTCCCACGGACACTCCCCCTGCACACCCTTCCCCCATCTGAGCCGGGACCATGGTGGTGGCAGGCGCAGCGGAGCCGGGATGAGGGGGAGCGGCGCCCAGCCTGGGCTCGGGCTCCTCCCTGGCCGCCTACCGCTTCGTGCACTACTACATCCCTCGGGGGATGTAGGACTGCCTGTTTCAGCCGTTCCCCGCAGGCCAAGCCGAGGGACCCCACCAGTGCACGAATCCGTGCACCAGGCCTCTAGTTCTAGAAAATGTAAGAAGATTAAGGTGACAGTAATAATGAAATATGATGTATGACTCTTGATTGGGCCCTGGCTTGAGGGGGGGGGGGAGCCAGCTATAAAAGTCATTTTTTGACAAATAAGCATTATTAGATATTATTACTAAATTAGTGTTATCTTAGGCGTGATTAGCATTGTTATACAGGAAAATGTCTTCATTCTTAAGAGAGGTATGCTGGAATATTTAGATATGAAGTGTCATGATGTCTGCAACTTACTTTTTAAATAGTTTAGGGGGGAAAGTGTGTGTGTGTAGACATAAAAAGATAAGTCAATGAATCTAACAGAATTTTCCACAAAATATCAAACTATTACATTATTGGTGTTTTTATTTCACCAAAAGTCTGTTAAAATGAGATACAGAGTAAAAAACATATCTGTCTTACACCAAAACATCTAGTTTTAAATGGACAAATAAGCACTAGGGAGGTTAAAGCAGCAGTTGCCAACCGGTGGTCCGTGGGGTCCAAAAGGTTGGCGACCACTGGGTTAAAGAATTGTCCTGAATAAACTGTTTTGGGACATTGTGCGACACAGCTGGAAGGATTTATTAGACATTGTTGGCACTCCGGATATTGAATATTTCTGGCAGTGTGCTTGCTGAATACTGTTAAATATCAGAAAAGTTAAGACCAAACCAACACGAATGGGAGAAGCACAAAACAAGAATTTTGTGAATTTGAGTACAGTAACTTGCAAAAGCTATAATTCAGTCTACTGTGTCCAGCATTCTAGCAGTCAGGGCCCCTCTATTTACTAGCACTTTTGCCATTTTTCTATACAAGAGCAGAATTCCAAATGATGGCCAAGTATCACCACAAGATCCTGACAAGACTTCTTTTTTAAAAAATATATTTTTTATTGATTTCAGAGAGGAAAGGAGAAGGAGAGAGAAACACTATGATGAGAGAGAATCATTGATCAGCTGCCTCCTGCACTTCCACACTGGGATCAAGCCCGAAACCCAAACATGTGCCTGACAGGAAATTGAACTGTAACCTCCTGCCTGGTTCATGGGTTGACATTCAACCACTGAGCCACACCAGTCGGGCTTGACAAGACTTCTTAATCATTAAAGTTAACTATGTTCAGTTTCACTTAAACATGCTGCAAGTTCTGGAATATTCTGATCCTTTAAAATCTTTGATATCATATATACCAAATCTTATATATCATATATATCATATTTGATATATATGATAGCATTCTACTAACAGGTATATCTGATTAACCAAACTATGCACTGTTTAATAGTGGTGGAAAACAGGATGGAGTAGGGGCGTGGGTATTGGAGCACAATATAAGATTTCATGATAAAAAGTAGATATTCATCACAGAGTAACTTTTACAAAATAGACTTTCCAACAATGAAGGCATTAAAAAAATCAACAATTTCTAAATGTAATATTTAAAATATATATTTTATGATTTTTGTTATTTTTGAGTATTTAATTGAATAAGTGAGTATGGTCACAAAGTGAATTCCAGATGAACCAGGACATCTGTGGAAGGGGGATGAAGCGGGGGTCAGGATCTTTGACAATCATCACACTATGAGGCTGGTACTGTTATCACCATATGGAAAATAAGGAAAGTGATACCCTGGCTGATGTGGCTCAGTTGGTTGGAGCATTGTCCAGTGCACTGGAGGGTCTCCCCCTTCCTCCCTTTCTAAGATTAATTTTTAAAATAAAATAAAAATAAAAAAATTTTTAAAGTGAGGAAACTGAAAGGCAGAGATTAACTTCCCCCAAGCCACATAATTAGTAAGTGGGCAGAGCCAGGATTCAAACACAAAGTCCCACTCCTCAGCCTGCCCTCAGGATGACTGTATTATCTAGTGTTTCCATTGCCTGTTTTTTTGAGGATGGGCTGGTGCTACCCTTTACTGAAGATCTGCACTAAGTACTTTGTGTCATTTAATCTTCACAATAACCCTGTGAAGTAGGATTTTTATTTCTATTTTTCAGAAGAGAACAGCAAAGCTGAGAGAGGCTGAGCAATCTGTCCTAAGTTACAGTCCCAGTAAATGGAATAGCTGGAATTCAAAACCAGGTGTGTCTCATTCCACAGCTCTTGTCCTTTCTAGGACTACACTCTGTTTTCCATATTCTGTGTATAAACCATTCCTTATTTTTTAAGAAAGCAAATCTACTATACAGCCTTTGGTTGTTAAGCATGTGTTCCTTTATTTGTTTGGAATTAATAAAACAATTTCTATGAAAACATTCTTTCTTGTAATTAATGAAATTTTACAATATGAGAGAACAAACAAAGTGAGGGTTTTGTAATGTAGGAAATTATCATAGAAAGGCCCTCAAAAACTATCTAGTGCAAATCCCTAGGTTCAACAGGCTTGGAAGCCAGTAATAATTAATGGTATGTATGAAAATCTAACCAAAAAAAGGGCTTGCACCAGTTGGAGATCAGTTGAAGATGCAACATGATTGAGGCTTCATATTATACAAATACATTATTAAATGTGTTTTTAAAGCACAGTTTTATCGAGTTCTCAACCACTCCAAAAATGTCCATAATGCATATAGTTGCCCTTCTCTTAAAATAAAAAACCATTCTCATTTTACATATTTACTTAAATCCTGCTTGTTCCAAAAAGAATTTAAAAGAGCTGAAATTATCTTCACTGAACCTTAAGTGGAACCAAGAAAACCCAGAGTCCTGGTTGCCAGTTGTAAGATTCTGATGCACATTTACCATATGGGGTCAGAGTTACAACATGGGACCTTCAGCAATTTTCCTAATCTAAAAAAAAGAGAGAGAATAACAGTACCTGCTTCACAAGGTTTTTGTGAGATTTCAACAAGCTGACATAAGCATGATTACAACTGTGTCCACATACAAGCATTCTGTGTTATTTATTACTAGAGGCCCGGTGCATGAAAATTCATGCACTGGAGGGGGGGTCCCTCTCACAGTCCAGGAGCCCTCAGGGGCAGAAGGCAACCCAGTGATCAGGGGAAGGCAATGCCCCATCACACCTCTGCTGCTGCCACTGCTGGCAGCGCAAGCCTCGGCCAGCCCTGGTTACCTGAGCCTCTGGCCGGCCCTGGGCGGCTGAGGAGCCACCATCCGAGGCTTGCCTGCGCCTCAGGCCACCCCAGTGGGGCTGAGGGGACTGGGTGCCGCCATGTTTGAGGGTGTGGTGGTCAATTAGCATATTCCCTCCTTATTGGCTGTGGGTGTCGCCATCTTTGAGGGTGGGACAGTCAATTAGCATATTCCCTCCTTATTGGCTGTGGGTGCTGCCATCTTTGAGGGCGGGGCAGTCATGTAGCATATTCCCTCCTTATTGGCTGTGGGCGCCGCCATCTTTGCAACAGCGTGAGGGTCAATTAGCATAGTCGCTCTTTATTAGATAGGATTGTTGAAGTTGATGTATGTCCACCATTGAAGTACCACTTGGATCTCTATCTTTGGAAAAGCTTAAGGAAACACTCAACTTGATCTCACACTTGTCCTCTTAACATCTGTATCCTCTTCCTTCAACCACCACACAAGGTAAGAACCCTCATTCTTTTTTGTTTTTAACTGATTTTAGAGAGAGAGGAAGGGAGCGAGAAAGAAACATCTATGTGAGAGAGAAACATCGATCAGTTGCCTTCGTACACATTCTATCCGGGGACCGCACCCACAAACTAGATACAGAATGTGCCCTGATCGAGAATTAAACCTGCAACCTTTTTGGTGCATGGGATGACACTCCAACCAACTGAGCCACCTGGCCAGGACAAATTCCCTCGTTCTAAAAAAAGAAAAAGCTTCAGCTGATTCCTCCATCCGATCAAACTACCACTCTATTTCCCCCCTAATTTTCATTGTCAAACTTCTTGAATATATTTTCTGTAGCTATTGTTATTGATGATTGAGATGTCCCTTAGAAAAACCAGCTGGCATTACCCTAGGGAGGTCAGAACTTTATTTTCTGAGCCGTGTAGAAGCAGGAAAACAGAACAAATAGAATAACATAAAAACCACAATGCTAATATACTAACTAACGAAGCGTATATTTGGCCTAAGGTCCCAAGAGTTAAATTCTCTAATCAGCTCCCTCTCTCCCTATAGAAAATCTATAAACAGAAAGCCAAATTATAACTAAACGTTTGCTGGGATAGTCCAGACATTTAAGCCTCTGGGCAGTGTACCACCTTCTCTGAACAGCCCCAAAAAATCATTTCCAAATCCTGCCTCTCCAATTCCTATTTTTCTATATTTCCATGCTGCCCATCCACCTTCTGCTGTGAGCCTTTCTTTAGATATGTTAATATCATCTATTAAACTACATACATCAAGTCTTATTCCTCCTGTTTTCAACCTGAGAGAGACATCTTTTAAGGTGTCTTCTGCAGAAAACTGAGCTCATCTATTATGTGATTTTTATTAAGTCAATTCTGAGTTCTGCTGATGGCACCTACATCACACCACAAACACTCCTCCACCCCACCCACCCCATCACCTTCTAATCACCTCATCTTCTTTAACTCTTAACTTGAATTTCATTCTCCACCCCATAAAGAATGAGAGTTCTCATTCTTTTGTATTTCATTACTGAAATTGATACAATTTGCCACTCATTTCTTAAAAACGTTCTCCATTATTGGCTTTAACAGAGCAAAAAAACTGCTGATTTTGCTCATTAATTTTAAATTGCTCTATAGTACCCATGGTGGTTAAGAATCCTAGTCCCTGAAACAGACAGGCCTGGACCCAAATCCAGCCTCTACTTCCTACTAGCTATATGCTCCTGGGAAAGGCTTTTAACTTTTCTAAGCCTTTTTCCTCAACTGTTAAATGGACATAATGACATAATTGCCTATTAAGTGCTTAACATAATAAGCTTATTCTGGTGCAAAGCAACCACTCAATAAATACTAACTATTATCCTTGTGTCCTAATTCTCAGCTCCTGGCATTCTATTCCTCCTCTTCCCATCTTGAAAAATTCACTGTCTTGAATAGCTTTGGCTAATACTGCAATTAAGTGTATTTCTGAAGTTGGTGTTGCAGGACTAAACCTTTCATACTCTTCTTCAGTAATAAAATGACTATTGTATATTTCACCAATATCTAAGAAATAAGTAACCTGCTGAAAACTGATTTCATCTTCATACCCTTTCTTAAAATATTCATTTCCCTTGGCTTCCGCAATATACTTTTCAGATTTTTCTTCTCTGGCCATCTCTTCTTAGACTCTACTGCCAGCTCATTCTGCTATAGCCAGACTCTGAATATTAGTGCTGTAAAGGGAAAGCTAAGTATTTTCTTCATTTCTTATACTATAGCCTCTCCCTTGGTGGATCTCATGCTGCCTCAAGGCTAAAGCTGCAATCTATAAATAGGTAAATGACTTCCATATTACCTCTGGTGCAGACCTTACCTCTGAGTTCTAGACCACTATCGCCAACTGCCTACTGACATCACCTTGTGTGATGACAAGGCAAGTTAAACTCAATAGATCCAAAACTAGATCCATGGTCTTCCTGAATTTATGAACCAAACTGGATTCAGGATTCGGGATCAACAAACCTAGTTCTTCTCCAGTATTTCATTGTTAGTGCATAAATGTCACCATCATCCAACCAAGTTGCATAACAGAATTCTACAAGTCCCTTATAGCCTTCCTCCCGCTCCAAATCTAATCTATTCCATTATATGGATCTTGATGCATGAATTTCAATCTATTTTTTACACTAATACCAAAACAGTATCCTTTGGTAGTTTCATTCCCCTATCCATGTTATCATTATGATAGCAAGGTCTTTATAAAATGAAATTCCTGGTTTCTCCACCTTTCCTATTTATAGCCTTGACTCACATCTCAACAATCCAATTTCTTATTCCTAGATAGTAAATATTCTATCCACTCCAGCCACAAAAATCTACTTTACAATATCTACATAAGACTTATTCTCTCCCATCCCTCTTCATTGACCACACCATGTCTTTTTCTCTCTCAAAACTCCTCCTTGACCTGGCTGGGGGCAGTGTGACTCAGTGGTTGAGCATCAGCCCATGAATCAGGAGGTCCCTGTTTCAATTCCCGGTCAGGGCACATGCCTGGATATTGAGCCTGGTCCCCAGTGTGTGTGTGGGGGGGGGGGGGGGTGCAGGAGGCAGCTGATCAATGATTCTCTCTCATCATTTAGTTTCTATCTCTCCCTCTCCCTTCCTCTCTCTGAAATCAATTTTTTAAAAAACATATATTAAAGAAATTCCTCTTGGAATCGTTCACTGATTAATTCAACACAATACCACTCCTTAGTAGGGAAAAAAATTAAGTTACAGATTCAGAGCCAATAATCTATCTTTGACAGTGACCGACACAGCATATTACAGTTTTCCCTTCCAGACATGGTCCTTAAAAATCTGTTATTATCCAAATACACGAATGATTTCCTTTAATCATACATTAAGCACTGAATCTATAAATATATACCGAATCTATAAATTTATGTTTTTTATGAACTCATATATTTTCAGGCTTTTCTGTTTCATAAGTTTATGAATTTCACAAGTTTAACATCGACCATATAAAACTACTAGTAAACTTCCTTTATTTGTTCTGAATTTCCTAAGCATCAAGGTAATCTTCTCACTTTAGCATTTTCTGATTATGTGAACAAGCTGATAAGTTTTCTCACCCAGATCATTTGTGATTTAAAAGGAATACAAAAATAAATACAGCATGAATTATGCCCTTATAGTCTGCTTAAAGGGTGAGATACAGCTATATTCATATTGTCCATAGCAATGTCTCACAAAGAGAAGGTGCTCAATCCATGTTCAACAGAATTAAAGGAATTCTGCGTTGGACTGATGTAATGTTTGTGAATGCCAAAAAGAAAATAGAACTTCTCAACCAGAATTTCTACTTCTTCTCAAGAAAAATTATATTTGGGTAAAAAAAAAAAGGGCGAAGGGGCGGGGGGAGGATTGATGCCCTGCCCAGTACAGGTGAGGAGACTGTAATGTAGTATCTTGGTGCTTTAAGTGAAACAAAGTGCATTGTGAATGGGATCACTGAATCACTGCCAGTGAAAAAAGCATGGAAACTCAGAGGGTTGCCAAAGACTGGAAAAGAGCAAATAAACGTAGGTCGGTCTCTCTCTCTCTCTCTCTCTCTCTCTCTCTCTCTCTCTCTTTCTCTCTCTCTAATGGAAAGAACTGCCAACACCAATCCAAGTATACTTAACATCAATCTTTTTCTAAATTCAGTTCATTGACTTAAAAAATAGCTTCCAGTCGCTTAGCAAAGAAAGTGGTAAGCATTTGTGGAACCAACCTGAAATATACTAATCTAATTTCCTTTCATTTTTTAAGAGTGTTTATAGATAGATCGTACATCAAAAAGCAGCAAAAATGGTGTGTAGGTTGGATTTCAACAAGGTATTTGACCAGTTTCTTATTATACCCATAGGGATAAGATAAACATAAGATGGCTAACAGTACAACTATGTAGCTAGGCAATTGTTTGAATGAACATAACAAGTGCTCATTAATGAACTGCTCTCCACCTGAAGGGCAGGTCTACGGACAAGCTTCAGGACTCAATCTGTGGCCTTCTCCTGTTCAACAATTTTATCAATAACTTGAATGAGTATGTAGAAGATTACTATACTACTGTTGGCATCCAATGTGCAGTTGACTTAAACCTAAGGGGCTCATAATACATATTATGAAAAGAGCCAGGATCTAAAAACGCAATGATAAGCCAGAAAAATGGGCTCACTCTAAATAAAATGAAATCTAATAGGGAAAAATACCTAAGGGGTCAATTAATACCTGTGTCCAAGCACATACATACAACTGTGAAATGGGCAAGCGCTGTGATTTAATCGCCACATATGTAAAACAAACAAATAAACAATGGTTTAGCTGACTGCAAGTTTTAGTTCAATCTGAGGGCAGCAAGCTCCACAGGATGTGGATATCAGAAAGGCTAATGTGATGCATGCTGCAGCAGTAGTAGTATCTCAAGCATGGGAGACAGGAGTCCTGCTCACCTCTGGACTGATCAGACCACAGCTGGATAGTGTGTGCCTTTCCAGGGGTCACAGTCTTCAAAGGATCTTAACCTTATTGCCACATATTCAGAACAGAACCATCAGGATGCCTATGAGCCTGGACACTACGCCATAACAGGAAAGACAGAAGGAAACAGAGATTTACACACAGGACAAAACGATGCCTTCAGAAGAAAACGATGGCTACCTTCATTCAGTCATTCAACAAACATGAATTTCAGACCGATTTCAGTACAGACATTATGACAGTGGCTTTGGGATACAGAGAGAAAATGGTCTATGCCAGTGAGAAATTCGTGTGTGTGTATGTGTGTGTGTGTGTGTGTGTGTGTGTGTGTATCTGAAGAGCTGAAACAGCCATGCTCTAAAAAAGGATTGGACTGCTCTATGTGATTTCATAAGGTAGAAACAGGAGCAATGGAAAGAAGTTAGAAAGTAACCAACTTCAGCTCCATATAAGGAAGAGTAGTATTCTAAGAGCCACAGCTCTCTAATGAAGGAAGCAGCCGCCTGAGAAGACTACACGCTTCTGATCACTAATGGTGCACTTAGAAGGGAGAATGCTGAAATAAGACAAGCGCTCAACTGGGCGTCTTTGACGTTTCCCACATTCTGCACTACCATTCCACACTTCCCCAGGGAAACGGACTCTCGCCAGATTCATCCTACCTGTGTACTTCAGCATCACTGATTTCCTACAGTTGCTACTTCCAACTTTGCACCCTGTCCCACACTAAAGCGATGCTTTATAATTGGGAATGGATCTGAGAGCGATAGGAATAATGAGATAAAGGAAGAAACGTACCCATCAGAACACGGCACACAAAAAAAATCAATACTGTTCAATAAATGTAAGACTGTATTACTGTAAAACAAATGTAAGAAGTATCTGTCCTTTAAGCCACAAACTCATTTAAAAATATTCCATTTTGTTCAATTAATGTAAATAAGGATTTATTATCTACTGCATCTCTTGTTGGGAGCCATTTTTTTTCTAACCAACAAGGAAAAAATTTTTAACTTAAGATCACCTCAAGAATTTGTATCTTAAATAGGCATTCCAAAACCCTCTATTATAAGGTTATGTAGAAACTAAGTTTGCAATATATTTCTAATAAGAAATGATTCACCGGGATAGCAGGACAAATACCTTGAACTAATCAAATTGTGAAATTCTAATTAAATGACTACTTAAGTTTAATCCGTTTTCAAAACCCCATGCAGGATAAACATAGAGAAAAGGCCTAGGTCGTTTAGTCCTGGCTTTTGTAAATGGGTAAGATTATTTAAGATTACTTTCATTCATTTTACTTTGAAATTTTAAAACAGCCTCATACATTGGCTGCAGCTGGCTATTTAAGGAGTTCGCCCTTCTAAACGGTTAATATTAACTTCTTGGAAGCATTCCCTCACACTGTAGCGCTTTCTCAGCTGGATGCAATAAATGCGCTACAATTCGATTTCCAAAGGCTCTTTCTTTGAACGAACTACCCGGAAAGACAAAAGTGAGAGAGAAAGAGAGGCACCTCTAACCACTCGTCTTGAAAAAAGCCTTGCTCTCCGGTTGCCATCCACTCCGAAGGCTCTCGACCAGTTCTCACCACACTGCCTGGTCGTTTCGGTTTAAACACCGAAAAACAGCTTCCAGTTTTCCCGGGACGGGGAGATCCCCTTTTGCAGAAGTGGCTACAGCGAGGCTCCCCACGGGGGATTTCAGCTCGTTGCCACGGCAGCGCCAACCGGAGTCGCCCAGCCGAGGGCAGCTGCCGCCCGCCCGGAGCCCGGGGCGGCCCCAGCCTGCGGCAGAGCAGCCGGCCGAGCCCCGACCCCCGCGGCCTCAGCCCCCAGCCCCGACCCCGGACGGCCCCGCGGGCGCCAGGACCGCGGCGCGAGGCGGGAGGACGCGCCGGACTTACAGTGACACCATCCCAGGTGACAGCACCAGTGCAGCTTGAAGCACTTGCCGTGGCTGTGCGTGGCACAGATGGAGAGCCCGTCGCACGGCTGGAAGTCGGGTCTGCGGGCGGCGCAACTCCGCGCCAAGGCCTGAGCCTCGTCCACTTTCTCGCTCTTCCAACCCCGCTCGGGCGCCGCCGCCGCCGCCGCCGCACTCATTTCCTCTCCCTCCGCGGAGCCGACACCGAGAGCCCGGGAGCAGCGGCGTCTGGGCGGACAGGGAGCCGAGTCGGCTGCAGCGCGGGAGGGCGCGGCGCGGGCCGGGAATCACGCCAGCGCGCGGCGGCGGCGGCGGGAGCGCGGCGGTCCCAGCTCGCCGAGGAGCCGCCCCGGGCTCTGCGACCGGGGGCTGGGCCTGCCGCCGCCTCCCGCCCGCCCTCCGCCGCGGCGCGCCCCACGCGCACGCGCACACACGCGCGCGCCGTCCAGGGGGGCACGCCGCGCAAGCCCGGCCTCCTCGCACACACCCCGCGCGGGGCCGCGGGCGTCCCCGCCACACACCCACTCCTTCCTCGGAGACCAACCCCAGCCGGTGGAGGACCGTTATAAATACACACACGCCTTGGCGGCTTGGTTTCCACACGCACGCCAGTTTACACGCACACTTCCCACGCACACTTCCCTCCGATCTGGGTCATCTCGAGGACTGACACCCACACCCCACGGAGGGCTGCGCGCACCGAGGACACGCCCATCCGTACTCTCAGTGGGCTGATCCCTGCGCATCTGCGAGCGAGGTGCTCGCATACACACACAGCCTCTCCCCACGCGCGCCTCGCATTTCCCACGTACACACCTCCCGGGATGTCTGGGCACAGCCCCTCAGAGGCGCGCGCACCTTCCCGCACCCACGCACTCCCCGAGGACCCGCCTCCGGCCCTGTGCACAGCCCCTCCTGCCCATTAGAGCCGCCAGTCCCCGCCCCCACGCGGGAAACCCCTGCCCGGCACCGCGCCTGGCACCCGCCTGCAATAACCCGTATTCACCCGCCTCGGGCTGTAGTCCAGGCCTTGCTGAGCGGAAAAGTAACCAAGCTGGATGCCTGTGAGGCTGTGGAGTGTGTGTATGTGTTGCATGTGTGGTGCACAGGACTGGAATGTAAAATGTGTGTGTGTGGTTTGGTGTGGATGTGATGTGTGTGGATGTATGATTTTTGCATGGAGTTTGTGTGGTGGGCATGTGCGTAGTTGGATGGGTTGTTAAATGAATACGTGGTACATGGGTTGTGTGTGTGTGTGTGTGTGTGTGTAGTGTGTGTGTGGTGCATGTGACTGTTATGTGGAGTGTGTATGATGAGGTGTGAGTATACATGTGTTTGTGGCATGGATGTATATGACCAATGTGGAGTGTGGGTGGTGGGTATGTGTGTGTAGTAGAGTGTATGTGGTGTGTGTAGTATGTGCATAGTTGCACATGTGTGTATTCATGTGTACATGGTGTGTGGGTAGATACGGTGTGTGGTATGTGTGTGGCCATGTGGTGCGTGTGCCTGGCATATTGGGTGTATGCCTGGTGTATGGGGTGGAGGTTAGTGTGTGTGGTACATGTGGGTGCTGGCACACAAATAGGACTTGTGTTTGCCTTGGGCTCTGTGTGTGCCTTTTTGCATGTTAAGGCCCGCCCTCGCCAGCGGGTGTGACTGGCTGGACGGTGGCTGCAGCTCCCCCACACAATCAGCTTGCCTTCTTCCCTCCTGGGGACAGGCTGCTCCAAATAGATTTTCTATGCCAGTCTGGCCTGTGAGAACCCACCCCGGGCTGAATTCAGTGAAGAGAAAACAAACCATTTGCTCCCGGGGAGCACGGTTGGGAATTAGTGTTTCCCTGCAACAAAGCCAAACTCAGCCTGAACACAAAAGGGGGCGGGGGGGGGGGGGACCTCCTCTCATTTGCCAAACCTTTTTCAAAGCAGAGGAAAGTGCCTATAATTGCCAAGGTTCAGGGAACAACAACAAAGCTTTCAGCATAAATGCTGTGAGAACATGTTTATGCCCAGGTTCACTTTCCCCATTACTTTATTCCTTTCCTACTTTACACTGACAAGGAGACTTATCATGGTTTCGAAATAACCAAATTCATCTCTAAGCACTGAAAATCCTTGCTTCTATAAGCAATCTTTCATAATTTTCCCTTTTATTTAACCTTGGCGTAAGAGGGGAAATATAATTTGGATATCTCTGACTCTAGTGAAGTCATTATCAGGGGTTGGGGAAAGACTCAATTTGATGGCAAAATTATTTTCAAGAAAGAGCTGAATCAAAATCTCAAAATATGGTTCCCCCAATAGCCTAACATTGAAACAGTTATAAACATGAAGCATCATCTCTTCAACATCAGCGCCAGGTGCTCCCTCCTGAAAAAAAATCCTAAGATCTCGTCCCTGACTCAAAAAATCTATCCATCCCTGCTGTTAATTTCACAGTCTGACCTACCTCAAAATAACTTGAGTCAAAGGAAAACTTAATCAAATAAATCCATAATACCTTATTGCTGTAGCAAGCTGACCCAGAATTTTTCAAAGGGGGATTCCCATCTCTACTACCTTATTTTTCGCCTTCCTTAACTCATAAACTCATTCTAATTCTGTCCATCCTATATAATAAAAGGCCAGGGACCATAAGTGTAACAACCAGAACAACCACTCGACCAGTCACCATGAGTTGCATTGACCACCTCTTGGTCCCTCCCCCACACCCCACCCCTGCCGGCAAGCAGCGGCTTGCAGCAGCAGGTGTGCAGGTGGGATGGCTCACAGCTTGTGGCGGCGGGCTGGCGGTGGGCTGGCGGGGCGGTGAGCGGTGGCAAGCAGCAGCGAGCTACACGTGCACGATTTCATGCGCTGGGCCTCTAGTATTATATAATGCCTTATAACAGAATTCTTTCAGTATTCCAGTAACTAATATTTGAACAGGATCCTTTCACTGGCTCTTACTCTCGGGTGAACCACCTTATACGATTCTACTATATATAAAACCATATATGATACCATCTCAGGTAGTGAAAAATGATCATGAAAAGTAATGCAATATAGCACCTTAGCCAATAAGCAAGGGAAATTACCCAAATACTCTATTTTATGTTAGCCACGTGATTTGAATCTGAGACGCCTTTACATTTGCTGTAATATAAAACTCACTCCATCCCCTTGCCCCAAAGATGTCACTAACCTCTACTGTCTGTAGTGCAGCAGGAAGAGGTAAATGTGCTGTGACCTCAAACATGAACACACACAACCTTCAGGAGATGTGGTCGGGATACAAGTTTTTACATTTTTAAGCACACACAAAACTAGAGAGACTAGTATAATAACCCCCCCAGGTACCCATCACTTGGTTTCAATAAACATGAACTCATTTGGAAAATCTTGTTTCATTTATAGCTCCACCTTCTCCTGACCCCCATCCTGCCACCGGATTATTCTGAAGCAAATCCCAGACACCATCCATAAATATTTTAGCATTTACCTCTAAAGGAACTTTAAAAAACCATAACCCACAATATTATTGCCACAAAATAGGATACAATTTGATCACAAATATGAACTTGTCCCATAGCTGTTGACTACCTCTCCAGCTCCCCTTTAAGAATCTCATTCCTTCTGTCCGGAATTTTCCCCTTCCCCCTCTTTCTCACCTGCCTACCTCCTCAAAAGTACAACGTGTGACATTCAGAGTTTTTATTTAGGACTACTATCATGATGAACCCGTCTCCACCTGTGGCCCTTGGCTGTGCCAAATATAGGCAACGCTGGCAATTAGGGAAACAATCCACGGGAAGCAGCCTAGAACACTTTCTCTTGACCCTGAGATGGAGCCTGTCTGGACCTGGAGAAGTAACCTTGGAAACACCTCATGGATTTGAAGAAAGGCTGCCACCACCGTTGCCACGTAAAAGGGACAGAATTGCCTCCTCTGGCTTATATTTCAATGACAAGTAAATTAAAGTGGTGTAAAAAAAAAAAAGTACAACTTCCTCAAAAAAGCTTTCTTTGATCAACCCAGACTATTATTGTATTTTTCCGTGTATTTTTTTTTTCTAAAATCGTTAGACTGAAAATTGAGGGGTGTCTTATACACGAAAGTCAGCCGAGGAGGGAGCTGCGCAGGTTCGTAGCTGCCCATGCCTTGTCAAACAGGCTTCCTCCAATCACAAACCTTATTGTTACTGACATCAGCTGATGACATAATTGAAGGTGGAGGTGGAGATGGAGAGTGCCCAGATTGCAACAGGGACTGGAACGTTCTGAGCCCATTAAGATGTCAAAAAATAAAAAGATAAATACCGGTAAGCAATTGTCTTACTCTGCAAAATTCAAACTGAATGCAATCAGCTATGCAAAAGAGCATGGAAATAGAGCTGCAGAGAGACAATTTGGACCTCCTCCCACTGAGTGTATGATCAGACAGTGGAGAAAACAGGAAGAACATCTCCTTAAGATGACAAAAAAGAAGAAGGCCTTAAGAGGAAAACCAGCAAAATGTTTAAAATATTGATTTTTTTAATTTTGGGTTGGAAAAGTGGGGGGCATCTTACACATGGGGGCGTCTGATACACAGAAAAATTACGGTATATACACTCACCCTTCATATCACTTATAACTTTAGGTGAATCATTGAAGAAGGAATTATTGAGCTAATGTCTTTCCCCATCTCCTTTCCCCTGCCACAAACTGTAAGCTCTTGAGGGCAGGAACCTGGTCTCTGTCTTATTCATCATCTGTCCCCATTATTTATCACAGAGAATAAATAATTGTGGAAGTAGTGAAAAGTACTCCATCTCAAACTTCAAAGGCTGGGGAAAAAAGTTCATCTGTGGTAAATTGTTTGCAAATATAGGGGAATACTTTCTATAATTACCCTTCCTGTAACCACACCCTTACATAGTTTCCTTCCACACTGACTCTGAGTTAGCTGTGTGTATTAGTTGTATTGTTTAACAAACCACTCCCAAATTAAAACAATGCAGTTTCGATGGGTCAGAAATCGAGGCATGACCTAGCTAAGTCCTCTGCTTCAAAGTCTCTCACCAGGCTGCGTTCTCATCTAAAGGTTCAACTGGGGAAGGGTCTGCTTCCAAGCTCACTCACTGAGGGTTGTTGGCAGATTCAGTCTCCAAGGAACTGTTAGGCTGAGAGTCTCAGTTCCTCACTGGTTGTTGTTCCCTTTCACATGGACCTCTCCATAGGGCAATTCACATGTGGCAGCTAGCTTTACCAGAGCAAGCACATGAAAAGGGTCAGAAAGAGTGTCACAGTCTTTCATAACCTAATATCAGAAGTGATATCCCATCTTTTGGGGCATATTCTACTCATTAGAAACAAGTTTCTAGGTCCAGCTCTCCCATGACGGGAGGCGAATACACAATGAGAGAGGAATCATTGGGACCCATTTCTGAAGCTGCCCACCATACCATGTAACTTGCTTTAGCCAATGGAAGAACAGCAAACATGGCATAGTAAAGGTTTCCAAATAATATGCTCTTTGGGGTTTGCCCTTCCTTTCTATGACCTGAACCCTGAGATCACCATGTGTACAAGCCTGAGCAAGCCTGCTTGAAGATGAAATGGAGGCATAGCCTAATGGAGGAGAATGGAAGTAGCCCAGCTGATGAAGAACCAATCCCCAGGCAATGGTCTATCAACCACTAGAACTAATAGTGAGGCTATAATTGGCCATCCGGGACCCACCAACTGATCACAGAAGCATGAGAGAGATCTGCTGACCCAATGCTGACCGGAAAGAACAAACTACAGGATCACAAGCTGCAAAAATTGTTTATTTTAAGCTACTAAGTTTTGGGTGATGTCTTACATGGTAAAAGCTAACTGATACACCTCCCAATCCTCTCATGTGCTAGACAAAGAAAATGAGGACACAAAAGGCTGAATGACTTGCTCAGTGTCACGGTGCAGCAGGCATAGTGGGAAAGTTCTCTAGGACCTGGCATCAGAGCCATGCAGATAGTTCAAGTCCAACCTCTGTTGCTTTCTGGCTGGGAGATCTTGGCAATTCCCTTATGCTTTCTGGGCTTCCATTTCTTTATCAGCAAAACAAAACAGAAGGTTTTCTAGAAGATCTTTTAGCACTCAAAGCTCTGACCTGTCTACTGGATTATAGATAGAGCTAGCATTAGAATCCTTTCAGTTCAGAAGTCATCTGTGAATAGTGAGATATCCCCTTTGCATGCTATTGCACACATTTGTCTAATGCTAATGTAAGTTATGTCTGTGCACACCAACCATTCTGAACACTTTGATAAATTGAGTCATTGCAAATCAGTTACTTTTCGGTTGCTTGATTGAACCGAGCAACTAATTCCACTATGGTTATAAAGAACCTGCTAGTAATTGGTCAATTTGTCATATTAAAGCAATTAGAATGATGAAGTGGATGGAGAAGCTTCCAAATGAGGTGCAACTAAATTAGGAGTCTTCTGTGGGGAGGGAGGATGCTTCCTTAGCATTGCCACTGGCATAACAAACCCTCATCGTCCCTTTTGGTGGAAGGAAAAGAACGGAAGCTTTGAAATGAGAAGAGAATCAAAGCTCAGCTCCATTACCACCTAGCTGGGTGATCTTGGGCAAGTTATTTAGCCTCATCTCTTAAATGAGAATCATAATTTCTACCCCATATATGTACTATGAACACTAAATATAATAACACTAGAGGCCCAATGCACGAAAATTCGTGCAAGAGTAGGCCTTCCTTCCCCCGGCTGCCGGCACCAGCTTCCCTCCAACACGCAGGACCAGGGCTGCTTCCCTCACCTGGCTGCTGGCAGGCACCCAGGACCCGGGCTGCTTTCCTCCTCCGGCCGCCTGCAGGCACCAGGGACCCGAGCTGGCTTCCCTTCGACCTGTCTTCATCAGGAAGAACTTCCAGAATGACGTCCGATGTCCGGTCTAATTAGCATATTACCCTTTTATTATTATAGACTAGTAGCCCGTTTGCACGAAGATTCGTGCAATAGACCTTCATTCACCTGGCTGCCTGCACCAGTTTTCTGCCGGCACCGGGGACTCAGGCCTTGGCTGTGGCCACCGCCTTCTGCCTTCTTTCAGGGTCGGGGCTTGGCCCCGGGCAGTGGCCTTGGGCTCGGCCGCACCCAGCGTCCCTGCTACCGATCGCAGGAGCCGACCCCCAGTGGTCAAAGATGGCTGCCCCCATGTGGACACAAGATGGCCACCACAAGATGGCCAGCAGGGGAGAGCAGTTAGGGGTGACCAGGCCAGCAGAGGAGGGAAGTTGGGGGCAACCAGGCCTGCAGGGAAGGGCAGTTGTGGGGGGGGGGGACTAGGCCTGCAGGGGAGGGTAGTTAGGGGCAAACAGGCTGGCAGGGGAGCAGTTAAGCATCAACCAGGCTGGCAGGGGAGTGGTTAGGGGGTGATCAGGCTGGCAGGCAGAAGCAGTTAGGGGCAATCAAGAAGGCAGGCAGGCAAGCAGTTGGGAGCCAGCAGTCCTGGATTGTGAGAGGGATGTCCGACTGCCCGTTTAGGCCTGATCCCAGTAGGATCGGGCCTAAACGGGCAGTCGGACATCCCTCAAGGGGTCCCAGATTGGAGAGGGTACAGGCTGGGCTGAGGGACACACACACACACCCCGTGCATGAATTTCATGCACTGGGCCTCTAGTTCATAAATAATATGGAAAGGCAAAGCATCTGTTTGACAAAACTGAGGCCCCCAGAACTAGAAGATTCCTTTGAAGTCTTTGAAAATAAAAAGAAGCCTTACTTAATAACCTGGCTTATAATCTTACTGAATATCTTGGCAATCCAGGCAAAGAGGTATATCAGACATTGCAAGAATAACAGACCCCTAACAGAGAAATAAATATTCATGCTCCCTCCCCAACCTTCTGATATTGCATCACGAAGGGCAGCTTTCCCACCCAATAGTCCATTGTGCCACCATCAAAGGCAAATAGAAAACAGACGGATCTGGAGCCTGTCCAAATAGCTTTTCTTTTTTAATTGGTGGGTATTTGTGGATCACTTTAATATTATTTTCAAAATTCACCATTCTATCCCTCAGCTGCTCTTTGAAAAGAACATACCAGTTTTGTACCAATTTTTTTATCAACTAGAGCAGGGGTGGGGAAAGTCCAGCCCACGGGCCGTATAAGGCCCTCAAAATCATTTGGTCTGTCAAGGCATTAGGGGTGAGTTAATTAAATATTTGACCAAATATAACAGGCTACTTTTTAAGTTGATAATTTTGTATGGTCTGAGAATGATGTTATAAATATCCAAATGGCCTTGGCAGAAAAAAAGGTTCCTCACCCCTGCACTAGAGAAATATTTTTATTTCTGAAAAAAATTAGTGAAAAAAATAAACCTCCAGAGTAGGTATTGAACATAAAAGGGGAGGAGGGCAAAAAAGGCCAGTCATTAAGATGTCAAGCAATTGGCCTCCTGTGGGCATCAATACAGACCTTCAGTGTTCAAGCTCAATAGCCACTGGACTTTTCCTGAGTGATACGATGTGACACTAACAGAAATAGGATCTGGGGCAATTTCTGCTCCACACAACATACCCTGTTCTTTATGCTCCAATGGTCCACACTTAACTTCTGGATCAATGGACCTAACGTAATTTAGAAACAAGAACACTCTGGCTTTTTCTAATGGTAGCATAACACACACATTCTGCCATTCCATTAAAAAAAATGTCTTTTTTCTTGATGATTAGTAATTAAAATAATTCAGCTTTAATTAGCTCATTTCAGTAAGCAGCAAAAGGCTAAAATGACAGTGAAGAGCAATCTGAATACAATGACTGACTCATGGATTATAAATGAGGCAGCTGAGGTACATGCACCTCGTGAAGATGCTGGTCTGCGGTCAACACTCCATCCACACCCAGAGTCCCAAGCTCTTAGGCAGTGCTTCGGCTCATTTATCTACTCCACAGATAGTGACCGAGTGCCTCCTATGTGCCAGGCCCTAGGCTGGATGCTAGAGATATTCTAGAGGGGAGGCATAAACCAACCATCCTCTCTAATAAAATGGTAATATGCAAATTAACCATCACTCCGCTACATAAGCCACGCCCACCAGCCAAGCCACGCCCACCAGCCAATCAGGGCGAGTATGCAAATTAAGCCCAATCCAAGATGGCTACAGCCACAGAGAGCAAGGTTTCCCAGGTAACAGAGGAAGCCAAGCTTTCCATAGCCGTTGCAGGCCTAAGCCTCCACTCAAGCCACAAAGTTTCAATTATAGAAGGTAAACATTTTCAAACAAATGGTGGCAGAATGGAGCTTGAGAGAGCAGGCCAGGGTTGCCGGCAGCAACAGGGGAAGCAAAGCTTTCCACACACCCTGGCCGGGCCCACCCGCTTAAGGCTACAAAGTTTCAATTGTAGAAAGTGAATTAACTGCCACAAAAATGGCTGCCGCCCCAGAGGGAACAGCAGACTTGGCTCCGCTCCAGGCTACAAAGTTTCAATTGTAGAAGGAAAATAAATTCCAGATACCAGGGCCTCCGCTTGGGTTGTCAGGGGGCGTGGCCGGCCTGCAAACCACCACAGGCCCCTCGCTCAGGCTGCCGCACACCCCAAGGGAACCCCCACCCTTATCTGTGACACCCTTCAGGGCAAACCAGCTGGCCCCACCCATGCACCAGGCCTCTATCCTATCTAATAAAAGAGTAATATACAGATTGATCATCACTGCAACACACAATATAGCTGTCCCCATGTGGTCAAAGATCCTGCCCTCATGTGGACACAAGATGGCCAGCAGGGGAGGGCAGTTGGGAGGCACCCGGCCTGCAAGGGAGGGCAGTTGTGAGGGACCAGGCCTGCAAGGGAGGGCAGTTGTGAGGGACCAGGCTTGCAAGGGAGGGCAGTTGGAGGTGATCAACCCTGCAGGAGAGGGCAGTTAGGGGTGACCAGGCTGGCAGAGGAGGGAAGTTGGGGGCAAACAGGCTGGCAGGGGAGCAGTTAAGCATCAACCAGGCTGGCAGTGGAGTGGTTAGAGGGTGATCAGGCTGGCAGGCAGAAGCGGTTAGGGGCAATCAGGAAGGCAGGCAGGCAAGCAGTTGGGAGCCAGCAGTCCTGGATTGTGAGAGGGATGTCCGACTGCCCGTTTAGGCCCGATCCCACCAGGGCCTAAACGGGCAGTCGGACATCCCTCCAGGAGTCCCAGATTGGAGAGGGTGCAGGCTGGGCTGAGGGACAACCCCCTGCCGTGCACTAATTTCGTGCACCGGGCTTCTAGTAAGAGTATAATAGGTAATTGCTTTGATTGAGGGGTTCAAACAAAGCACAATAGAAGAATAAGGGAGAAATAGGTAAGTCTGCCTGGAGCCAACAAAACATATTTCACAGGAAGAATGAGTTAGCACTGGTGATGCAGACAAGCTGCACTGTGGTATTATGGGAGAGAGAAGAATATCCATGCAGGCAAGAGGAACAAAGGGTCACTCTAAGTTGTCTTGCTAGAAGGTAATGTGTGTCTGAGGGAGCAGCCAGACAGAGGCAGAATTGGTAGGCAGGGGCCAGATCATGAAAAGCCCTGCAAAGTTTAAATTTATTCTTCAAACCAGTCGTTTTTTTAACAACTTTCAACTAGAACACTGTTCAGTGGAAACATTTGTTAGAAAGCATAAATGAAACTGATTTGTAAAGTCCAGCTGTTCCCATTGAGGCTGATACATGTTGGGGAACGCTGGAATCCCACTTGTTTAAAACCCTCACTACAGAAGAGCCAAACCACTGCCTCAGGAGGGGGGAAGTTGTGGTAGGCAGCCTCTAACATGGCCCCAATGATCCCCACTTTCTGGTATTCACACCCTGCATAATTCCCTCCCTTGAGTTGTGGGCTGGACTTAGCAACTCCAGAAATAGTGATGGAGTCACTTCCAAGATTAGGTTACAAAGACTGAGACTCCTCTTCTCTTCCCTTGTCCATCCTTCCCTCCTCCTCCTCTTCCTCCTCCTCCCCTCCTCCTCTTCCTCCTCCTCCCCTCCTCCTCTTCCTCCTCCTCCCCTCCTCCTCTTCCTCCTCCTCCTCCTCCTCCTTCTTCTCCTCTTTCTCTCTCTCTCTCTCTCTCTCTCTCTCTCTCTCTCTCTCTCTCTCTCTCTCATCTCTTTCTTAGAGAAGCCAACTGCATGCTGTGAGTGGCCCAATAGGAAAACCCACATGGCACATGGAAAGGAATTGACCTCTCTGGCCAACAACCAGTAAGGACCTAAAGCCAATAACCACATGAGTGAACTTGGAAGCAAATTCTCCCAATTGAATCCCGAGAGGAAACCACAGCTTGAGCCAACACCTTGATTGCAGCCTTGTAAGAGACCCTGACCAGTCAGCTGCACCCAGGTTCCTGTGCCACAGAAACTGAGTTAGATCATGTTTGTTGTGTTGCAGGTGCTTTAAGTAATGAGGCATTATGCTAATTGAAATAAGCCAGAGAAAGACAAATACCATATTATCTTCCTTATATATGGAATGTAAAATTTTAAAAAACACACACCCATGGATGCAGAGAACAGATTGGTAGATTGGTGATTGCCAGAGGCAGGGGGTGGGGAGAGGGGTGAAATGAATGATGGTGGTCAAAAAGGTACAAACACCCAGTTATAAAATAAGAAAGTCGTGGGATAATGTACAGTATGGTGACTACAGTTAATAATACTGTATTGCATATTTGAAAATTTCCAAGATGGTACATCTTAAAAATTCTCATCAAAAGAAAAAATCTGGCACTATGCATGGTGATGGATATAAAGTAGACTTACTGTGGTGATCATTTCACAATATATACTTATACCAAATCATCACGTTGTATACCTGACACTAATATATAATGTTCTATGTCAATTATATCTCCAAGAAAAAAGTCAGCATGAAATGAGTTGCAGAAAGATGACATGTAATATTACAACACTGGAAGCTTCTTCCAAAGGTCCTTGTCTTTCTCTCCCACCCCCAATGAATCCAGTACAAAGAGTCATCAATGCAGTCAGCTCCGAACGATGTCTGTGGTAGCTGCATTTCGGTTCCCTACATAGCTGTTTGGAAAATGAACCCCTTCTCTGCTTCAAGGGGACAAGCATAAGGCTCTCTTTCTTTCTCTGCTACTCATTTCTACTTGGATACACATTTATACTCATTCCTGTATACCTGTGTGGAGTTTGGGACACTATTGTTACTCCATCTAGGGTGGGGCCAAGGCTTCTTCTCCTTCACTGGCAGCTGGCTTTCCCCAGGGAGCTGCTGCCCCCCAGGATTTTCATCCTCTGCTCCCCAGAGACAGAGCCAACCCCCTGTGGCAGCTGTTGTGATTTCCAAGAGGCACAGAGCTGGGGATTCCACACCCTCCTTGCATCTCCCATACCTGTCCATCCAAATGCATATGTTCCTGTTTAGAAGCTGAAGGTGTAAATAGCTTTGAAAGGGACTAAGAGGAGAAATTTGCAGATACAAATCGACAGGACTGGCTAAGTAAAATGCCTCTTTTATTACTCAGGAAAGTGGAGTCTCAGAAAAGTGATGAAGTAAGTTGCCCAAGGTCATAAAACACTCATTTCACAATCTATTCCTGGTGGAGAAGAAAATAGAAACCGTATTTTGTGATTCCAAAGCCTCCACTCTTCCTTCTACCTTAGAGGTGTGAAGAGGAATTGGCTTCTGTTTTTATGCATTTTGACTTTTGATTACTCCTTTTTTGCCCTCTGCCCACTGTTGGTTATTAGGGCGATGTTTTGATTCTGTGATATTACAGGCAAGGACTCAGCAATGCCCAAACTGTGCCTTGCCTGCCACTCCCCTCTCAGCTCCAAGGAAGCTAAACCCAATAAATAATCACAAATTGTGATACCTCTCTACTAAGGTGACCTAGATGCCAACACTCCAATTGGAGCTCACTGGTAAAAAAGTAAGTGGGGCCTCCTCTTGGAATGTCTCTGCCCTCTCACCATATGCAAAGAGGAGGAAGTTTAAGAGATAGGAGAACTATATGGTCAGGTTTGCACAATAGGCCTTGGCTGATTTGCTCACCCAAATGCATCTTGGGAGGAAAGTAGAAAAGAGAAGGGACTGGTTAGGCCTGATCGATCTAGAGGTGACACAGGAAGTACACATAGGTATACACACTTTAGTAAATGTAGCCTGTATTAGTTACCTGGTGCGGTGTAACACATCATTCCAAAACTCAGTGGCTGATAACAATAATCATTGATCATCTCTTGTCATTTCTGTGGGTCTGGAATTCAGACAGGACATAGCAGGATTGCTTTTCTGTGCTCCACAGTTTCTGGAGTCTCCACTGGAAGAGTCAAAAGCTGAGGACTGGGCTCCTCTGAGGGAGCATTCACTAACGTGACTGGTTGAAGTCGGGCAGAACACGTGGTGTCTCCCTATGGCGTCCTCAAAACAAGGGAGGCAGTTAGTTGAGGCAGTTAGACAGGTCTGCCTAGGTCCAGAGGAAGAGAGCAGACCCCACCTCAGGATGAAGCATGTCAATATCGCATTGTAAGAAAAGCATGGGAGATAAGACATTTTCGGAAAACGCACTGAGTGGCCAGGTTATTATGCGTTCAGAGATCATAATAATCTGGCCACTCAGTGTACATTTAAAGTTTATGTAACATTGTGCTTATCTCTTTTTTATTAACAAAAGTGTTCACAACGATCATTCTACCTATAACTGGTTTGTGTAATAATGCAGTGGACTTAGGCTGCCTGGGTTCAGTCTCAGCTTTAGACCTTACCAGCTGTGCTGCCTTGCACACATGACTGAACCTCTTGGTGCCTCCAACTTCCTCTTCTGTAAAGTGAGGTGGACCTACCTTGCAGATTATTTTTGTAAAGAGTATATGAGAGATCGTGAGCACTTAACATAGCATGCGGCACATTGTAAACTGTTAATAAATGTTAGTATGTTAGCTGTCATTGGTTATTATTTTTAATTAGAAAATATGAATTACCTAGCTCCTCTGTAGGAGTACTCAGAGGCAAGAGGCATTTCCGGTGATGGGTGGGATGAAAGTGAAGACTGGCCTCGAGTGGTGGTCTGAGTGAGGGTGCAGGAGGATCTGGGACTCCCAAGCTGATATTGTGGGTTTACAGATGGGAAGCCACGTAAACTGCTTTGCAGAACTGGACCTTGGTAAAGTATAATACAGCAAAGTTCCAGGTAATTCTAGCTTCTGTTCTGCATTTCCTTTCTCCTCTACCTTATCCTTACCAGCTTCTCAACTCCACTTCTCTTCTCCCTCCCCCGCCCACCAATTCAAACCCAATGAATTTCCATCGAAGTGTACATGATTAATAACTTCTACTGGATTTTAATTTAGCATTTTGTATAGTTTTAAGACTGTAAGACTAAATTAACTTTCATGTGGATTTTTCAGGCACAGTATAATGAAGTTCGGTTTTGGTTTGGAAGGGGGTTGAAATGGGCAAGGGTCCTACTTGAGTTTCTACGTATGTGCCTTCTTAATCACCAACCTAGTCCTAGCCAGAAGTCAAACCATACAGTGTATTTGAATCTGTGTTATGGGCCCAGGCAAGGAAGTTACAAAGAGGGTGGAAAGGAGTCTTTAAATTAATATTTATAGGAAAGGGTGATGGTTCTGTGAAATAAAATGTTAGGCCCTCTTCCCAGCCATGCTGATTTCAGATCACCTTTCTTCCCAGCTCCCCACTCAACAAGGAAAAAGTTTCTAATCTGAATTGTCAGAGCCCAAGACATCAATTTGACTGTATGGCAGATTATACACTGAGTGGTCAGATTATTATGCATTCAGAGATCATAATAACCTGGCCACTCAGTGTATATTTTTGTGTGTGTTGTATATTACCCAACTTATTTTATGAAGTGAAATGATTAATTTCAAAATCTGAATAGGTAACAAATCAAATTATAAGTCAATCTCATTAATGAAGGTCACTATGCCTAATTCTAAAAACACACAATTGGTCTGAAGTAAAACTAATATAGCACATCACATTAACAGGAAAACAGAAAATTTATGTTCTATATAATAAAGAGGTAATATGCAAATTGACCCTCACACACTCACAAGATGGCTGCCTACAACCAGGCCGGCAGGGGGGTTAGTGAGGGATGACCAAATGACTGAACAGCAGGCTGTGTGGGGTGACCAGGCCAGAAGCAGGGGCAGTTGGGGTCGACCAGGCTGGCAAATCCCAGGAAAGGGGAATTGGAACAATTGTTTTAGCCCTTCCAAACAGGTAAGTGTGGCAACATTAGCTATCTTGGATTTTCAGTGTGTATTAAAAACAAAGAGTTGATTTTATTATTAAGGAAGAAATACACATTAGCCCTGGCCGGTTTGGCTCAGTGGATAGAACTTTGGCCTTCAGACCAAAGGGTCCCAGGTTTGATTCCAGTCAAGAGCATGTACCTTGGTTGCAGGATCCTCCCTGGCGTGGGACCTGGTCAGGGTGCATGCAGGAGGCAACCAATTGATGTGTTTCTCTCACATGGATGTTTCTCTCTGTCTTTCCCTCTCTCTTCCAGTCTACCTAAAAAAAAAATTTTAAAAAATCAATGAAAAAATAGCCTCAGGTGAGGATTAAAAAGAAGTAGAAGAAGAAGAAGAAGAAGAAGAAGAAGAAGAAGAAGAAGAAGAAGAAGAAGAAACACAAATTGATTTTCTCAAATTAGGATTTATTGTCCCAAAAATTTTGTCCATAACTATTCAAAAAGAAAAGAAAAGGAAGAAACAAACATATCTATTTTACAAATAGCATGATTGCAGATCTATAAATCTAAGGAAATCAACTAAAAATTACTAAAGTAATGAGTTTAGCTGCAGGGCTGACTAAAAAAAAATGTATATATGTATAGTATATGTATATATTGTATGCATATGCATTGTGTTGTATATATACTGATATCTGACAAGGAAATTCTACAAAAATAAATTCTATTGTTGCCATTACAACAAAAACAGATTAAATAGATGGGAATTCATTTAACTTGTGGCAAGTTTATTCAGAGAAATTATAGAAAGTGTTGTTAATAAATTGAGTGTTGTATCATACCTGCTCCTGATTAAGAAAGTTAAGTATATTACCATTTCCAAGGTTAATATGTAGATTTATCAATTAAAGCCTCAGCAGATTAATTTAAGGTACATAACAAATAAGAGTGCAATTCCTCTGGCATAGTAACAAGAAGAATTCTAAGAATATTAATATTTATTTTTTAAAAACATAATGATTACTGACTCATCCTACTGTATTTTTAGTTCATTAAATTTTAAAACATGTTATAATAATTATAAAAGCAATGGAGCACTAGGTTAAAAACATAATAACTTGTTGAATAAGAAAACAGAGATGTAACAGATTAATTCAAACTCTAAGAGTTTCACTTCTGATAAATCATAAACAGTACAGTGAGAAAAGGAATCATTAATAAATGCTATTAAGACAATTAGATATTGGTATAAAGAAGTATATACTTAACCATGGAGTAATTAAGAACAAAACTGGAATCAGATCATCTTTGGCTAGTTTCTTAAAATTTCTCTTCTTTTCCTTCTTAGTGGGACTCATAATACTTATCTTGAGGGTGGCTTTAAGGAGTAATTTAGATTATGTATATGAAATGCTTAGCATAGTGCCAGGAACATAGTAAACAGTATTATCATGAGTCAGAGTGTTAAATATAAGCAAGAACAAACAAACTGGTTAAATGATCGGAAAAGCATGTTTACCCCAGTGACGAAGAAGAAACAAATTTCTGATCGCAGAGCATGAGGGATGTTATCAGACAAGATAGATGTAGCCCTGACTGGTTTGGCTCAGTGGATAGAGCATCAGCCTGTGGACTGAAAGGTCCCAGGTTTGATTCCAGTCAAGGGCATGTACCTTGGTTGCAGGCACATCCCCAGTAGGGGGTGTGCAGGAGGCTGCTGATCGATGTTTCTCTTTCATCGATGTTTCTACCTCTCTATCCCTCTCCCTTCGTCTCTGTAAAAAATCACTCTTACCTAATAATATATAAACATGTAAATTGACTGTACCTCGGCTACACCCACCAGCCAATCAGGAGTGAGTATGCAAATTAACCAAACAAAGATGGCGGTTAATTTGCATGCGCAGGCATGGAGACAGCGTAGAAGGAAGCCAAGTGTTGCAGAAGGGAGCGGCGCTGCAGAGAAGGGAGCGAGGCAGCAGAGACGGGAGCAAAGCCCACCGCAGGAAGCCCTATTCTTGCAGGAATCTTCCTGCAATGGGCCTCTAGTAAAATATATTTTTTTAAAAAAATAGATGCAAAAAAACAAAACTTTCAAACAAAATGCATTCTTGAGAATACACACACATTATTGAGCTCCAACAAGAGGTAGCTTTGGAAAGAGTGTTGCCAGGCTAGGATCGCTGGAAATCTCTTTATTTGTCAACGAGCCCTTCCCGGGGTGTGCCCAGGGCCTTCCACATGAGCCCCGAGGATCTCAAACCTAGCAAGGTGTTCCCCTTCCCTGTTCTATCACCCTCTTTGTCTAGGTTTGACCAGAGCCTTGTGGACCCTCTTCCAGCTTGGGGTCCAGAGGGTGGATGGGTTTGTGGCTCTCCCTGGTCATGCTGCCAGCTGAGCCATCTCCCTCTGTCCACAGGGGCTGCTCATCTGGCATAGCTCTGGCCAGGCCAGCTGCCCCTGCCAGCTGCCTCTAGCCGTTGACCTCTTTACCCCTTCACCCCACCTGACTAATGATCATTGTCTTACTTTTTCCTCTAGTAATCCCAAATTGTGTATCATTCCCACAACTGAACTCCAACCAATATACTTTCTGCGTTAGTCAGGATTGTCCAGAGGAAAGAACCAATTCATAAAGAGATATTTTATAAGGAATTGGCTCACAGGACAATGGAGGCTAAGTCCAGATCCAGGAGAGCTGATGGTATGGTTCAAGTTCAAGGCCAGCTTGGAAGGCAGGAGAAGACTCATAGCCCAAGCTCCAAGACAGGAAGGCAGAGAGGGACTTCTCTCTCAATCTGACTTTTTATTTTATTCAGGCCTGAAATGGGGGAGGCCCACCCACATTGGGGAGAGCAATCTTCTGCACTCAATCTGCCAATGCAGGTGTTAATCTCCTCTGGAAACACCCTCACAAACACACCCAGAAGTAAGGTTTAATCAAATATTTGGGCACCCCATGGCCCAGTCAAGTTGATATATAAAATGAACTATCACAGCCTCGCAACGCAGCTCATATCTGCAAGCTTTTGTGCAGGGACTGTTCCCTCTGTCTGGACCACCCTCCCCTTTTCCCTTCTTCATCTGTATAGTTATTTTATTCTTTATGACTCAGATAACATATCCAGGAAACCTACCTTGACACATCCTTGCTGAACCGAAGCCCTTCTTCTAAGCATCACAGCAGCCTGTGCGTTTCTCCCCGACTAGGTTGCAGATTCCTTATGGGCTGGAGATAGTCATTGCTCTTAAGCGTCTTGGTTCCTAGCACAGTGCCTGACTCCCAGTTGTCCTAAGAAAGGTTTGTGCCATCCACACTTGTTTACTCCACTCCTGGCCACTAGTATGACATCACTGTTTGTCCCACTGAAACTGCTCATACTACTTTAGACAGTGGTTGTCAGCCCTGTCTGCACACTGGAATCTTCTAGGGAACTTGTAAAAATACTAGTGCCAGGCCCCACCCAAAGCCAAATAAGTAGGGAGATCAGAGCGGACCCAAGTGTGAGTCTTTTATCAAAGCTGCCCAGATTGATGTACGTGTGCCTGTGCAGCCAGAATTGAGAACCACCCATTTAGGATGTTATTTAGAGCCACTGTGTGTCCTTGGTAAAAAAAAAAATAATAATAATAATTAAGAGAGAATCTTAATTCTGAGTCTGACTAGGCAGATGGGGAAGTGCACCCCGGCTGATATGGTTGCTATGCAGAGCTGAGGGGAGTCAGGAAGCATCTCAGCTCCCTCGCAGTGCTTCCCCCTCCACACCCACACCCCCAGGAGGCTGAAGGCTTGGTGTCATCACTTTCACATCCTCGCAGAGGATATCTGTGTTAACTCTGGGAGCTGGCTTTGAATGGTGCCTCAGTAATTCACAGCGCACACACACCCCCATCACTTGCTTGTCTTTACTCCTAACCAGAGGGATGGGCACTTCAGTTGGCATCATAGTACCTCATCCCTCAGACCCTCCCTTTAGAGGCCAAGGGTTGCATGATAGCAATGGGGACGAACCAATGCAAGCCTGAAACATGCATAACTTTAGGGGACCTCTTTAAGAAAAAAAAACACAAAATCACAAATCAAAAAATTGCTAGGGGCTTCCCCAAAATTTGGAAAGGGCCGGTGCAAATGCCACACCCTGAATTTTAAGTTTCATTTGCTTCAGGGTAGACCTGCTTCTGAGAATAACTATCATTTATTGTGCCAGTCTGTACCTGAGACTTCATATATAGCTCTCCTTTCAATAGGCAAGCAAGGTGGAGCTATCCTCAATTCACAAATGAGGAAACTCTGGTTCAAAAAGGTTTGTTACTTATCCCAGGTTGCACACAGGTTACACACATGGAACTAGAATTCAGATTCAGTTCTGGCTGGTTCCTGAACCCAGACTTTTGCCACCACACCAGCAGATCTCAACATCTTGTGAACTCCCAGGGCCTGGAGTTATTATAAGAAGCAGTCAAATCCATCCACACATGTACCAAGTATTTTGTGTAGACTGAAATTTTAATGTGACTTGCATATGTGTGGAATGCTTTCCACATTATGTACATGCTGTTGTAGATAATAAAGTAACTCATTTAAAAGCACAAACTTTACTTAACAGCTTTAATCATTGTGTCCTTTCTCAATCAACAAATATGAAGGGTACAGCTCTTATAAGAGCACTTGCAAAGCTTTTCCAGTAAAAAGGCCCCTGGTGCTCAAAAGGATTGGAATCCCACTGTATTACTGGTGCAGTGGTAGAGCTCACATTTTCTCTTTCCATAGGGTTCCCACCTCTCAAATAGTGGTCTCTAAAATGAGGAATTATAAAACATTCCATTGGGATAAAGGAAGAACATATCAGAAATTCTATTTATATTTATTTTTACCCTCATCTTAAAAAATGTCCATGTATGTTTATATTTCATAATGTATGTATTATTACAGTGGTATATGTATGTGATTATAAATAGGTACACATCACATGGCATAATAGTTAAGAACATAGACTCTGAGGTCAGACCACCTGGGTTACAATCTTGGGCTTGTCACTGTGTGTCCTTGGTAAAAAAAATATATATATTTTCTGTTCTTTAGTTTCCTCATCTGGAAAACTAAGATAACAATACCTACCACATTGGGTTGTTGTTAGAATTAACTGAGTTAATACATGCGGAATATTTAGAATGGTGATCTACAATAGTAAGTGCTGTGCAAGTTGTTTCTATGGTAAACACAATGATTATTATGCATATATTAAAGCATATTCTGGATGCATTTTCTCTCTCTCTCCTCTCTCTCTCTCTCTTCCTTACCCCCTCTCTCTCCCAAAAATACAGTATGGTCTTAAAAGTTTGACAGCTACTGCTTTAATTATTCGACTAACAATTGTAGCAAAGAAACAAATGACTCTAGCCATCAGATCAAGATTCCTCCCCAAGTTGCCTCCTCTGCTTAGCCAGCCTCTAGCCCTGGGATCTGGGCTAGCATTGCCAAGCTGCCGAACTCCACAAGAGTTAAAGGGGGGTGCTAATAAGCTGGGATTCTTTCTTTCTGTGCTGTCCTCCGACAGCCCTGCCCAGGCATGGGAGACAGACTGCTGGGCAGAACCTTTCCTCTGAGAACTGGGGGATGGAGACCGAGAAACAAGGCTCCACTTACAGCCGCTCCACACTCCCTCCAAGGAAGAAGAAAGGGGTCTGTGTGCTGGGCTGCTCCCCTGCCAGCAGCCCAGCAGAACAGTTGCCGCTGCCCTGCCACTGAGCTCTGCTTGCCCCATCTCCAGGCTGAGGCACCAGGAAGTGAGACCATCAGCTGCAGAGAAAAGGAGAAAGAAGTGCATTGAGTTTTGCTCGTACAGCCTGATCTTCTTTCCCCTTCTGCTCTTTCCAGTCACAGTCTCATAGTCTGTAGCCTCAATGCTCTCAAGCGCAGAGGTCTGCTCCTGGATGCTGCCATCTAGGATTCCCTTCTTCCTGAGAGGAAGTCTTTGAAGACCTTTGCAAAATCAAAACCCCCACTCCAGGCTCCTCTTCTCTCTCTTGGGGTCTACCTCGCATTTGCTCAGATAGATTTATAACTTATGCAAATAACTGTAGGTGATTAGGCAAGTGATTATGTAAATGGTGCCTTCCTTTTCTCATCCCAATTCTGGTAACACTAGGATAATCTAACAATAATTATTAAATCCTGCCATTCGGGACAACGTGGATGAAACTTGAGGCTATTATGCTAAGTGGAATAAGTCAGACACCGAAAGACAAATATTGTATGATCTCACTTATTACATGGAATCTAAAAAAAACAACAAAAAACGTATAGAAACAGAGTAGATTGGTGGTTGCCGGGAACAAGGGGGTGGGGAAATTGGTGAAGGTGGTCAAAGGGTACGAACCTCGTTATAAGATGAATATGTTCCAGGGGTCCAATGTACAGCATGATGACTATAGTTCACAATACTGTATTGTATGCATATTTGAAAGCTGCTGAGAGAGTAGATCTTAAATAGTTTCAGCGCGCGCGCACACACGGTCACTATGTGAGGCGATGAAGTGTTAACTAATCTTATTGTGTTAATCGATTCACAATATATACAGATATCAAATCATCACATTGTACAACCTAAACTTACACAATGTTATAGGTCAATTGCATCTTAAGAAAGCTGGGGGCAAATGATTAAAAGATGGAAAACGGGATCAATGTATAAAAAGAAAAGGAGCTGAACTTTAATCTAGAAAAGAAAACGTACTGCCTGTTTCACAGCAAGATTCCATTCCACAGTGAAAATGGAATCTTTGACCCTCAAATTTCCATAAAACCTTCACAGCTGTGGCATATGTAGACGCTGGCTACCTATATCTATTGTTTTCCCATTTAAATGAATGGCTCTTAGGAAATGTTCAAGTAGACTAATTGTTATTTTTACTAATAGCTCATACTATTATATCTGTATATATAGTCTATATTATACACTGAAAAAATTCTAGACAACATATCTTTTTAGAAAGCACCATAAATCCAAGAGATCAATTATTTTTTTCAGTTAAAAACCCTTGCCCATTTTTAAAGAATTAATAAAGCTGGCTTTTCATGAACCATTTAAGAATAAGCAATTGGGGTTTTTAATCAAAGTAGTATTATAATAGTCACTCTTGTAGATTTAAAAAAATCTACAAGAAAATTATGTATATCTTCTGCAATTTTAAGATTGAAAAAGGTTATTGAAAGCCAAGAACATGATGAACACTGAAAATCTAATAATTTCAAATGCTTTTGCAGCTGAAATTTTGTCTCCAATTTCCGCCTACTCAGATTGCTTTTTCTTTATGAAACTGACCCACATCACATCCACGTACAAGCTCTAGGAGTCTACAGAACATTTTTCTAAAGTTATAAAAACAATTGTTACTAAAAAAAAAAATCATTAAACATATGAGTTAAATTCTATTGCTTGGTTAAAAGTGGATCCCCAAATTGGAATTTTTAAGAATACTTCTTAGCAGCACCATCTAGTGGGGAGTTTCAGCAAAAAACTATTTTTCATTATACCTGGTTCTTGGAAGGATTTATTTAAATTTTACTTAAAGTGTATTCCATTTTCTGTCAGAGAGTCTAAGTTATGAGATATTACAGAGGACCAGTTGTATAACTGAAAATATAACAATATAACAAAACATATTTTCTGCAACAGTACAGATTTCAAATTTTTGCACAAATACAAATATTAAGTTTTGTATTTCTTTTTAGGTAATATTATCTTAAATAAAGAGAATTTGTTCATTATACAACAAAATATAATTTTATTTTTAGGTTTTTGTAAGTATTTTTACAATATGTTTTTATTGATTTCAGAGAGAGGAAGGGAGAGGGAGAGATAGAAACATCAATGATGACAGAAAATCATTAATCGACTACCTCTGTATGCCCCCTACTGGGGATTGAGCCCACAACTCAGGCATGTGCCCCAACTGGGAATCGAACTGTGACCTCCTGGTTCATGGGTTGATGCTCAACCACTGAGCAACATTGTCTGGACATAAGTATTTTTTAATGTAAATCACAGATCAGAAAAAAATTTCTTTTATTAGATTATGTATTCTATAATTAGGGGTTGGTAGACAAGGCAAAAATTAGGTTACCATTGGAAATTAAATATTTATACCACCTTATGTTAAGCTGTACTAAACAGTTTTGAAACAGACAATGGATAAGCAATCTTTTTACATCTTTCCTTGAGTCTTTTTAAGATAGTCTGAGCTAACCCCCAGCATACACAATACAAGGTGAGATATTTTAGAATGGCTAGTCTCAGACAATGGGTAAATTAAGATTTTATTTTTTATTGAATCTATTGGAGTGACATCTGTTAATAAAATTATATCGATTTCAGGTATACAGTTCTATAATGCATCATCTGTATATTGTATTGCGCATTAACCACCCCAAATGAGATTTTGATTTCTTCAACAAATATATTGAAGATCTCCTATGTACCAGGCACTGGTCTAGTTTTCAGACACAACAAACAGAACACCCAAAATGACTGCTTTCAATGCACTTACATTTGGGGAGAGGGGGGCATAAAAAATAAAAAATAAACAAATATAGGGTGTCCCCCTAAAAATGTATATACACTTTGAATAATTATAAAGGCAGTGTTTATTAAAAATACATCTCATTTTCATGTAACAGCTACCAGCTGTTATATAATATGGCAGATAGTAATTGTGCTATGGAGAAAATGCAGGGTCAAGGAGAGGGAATTATGGGGAAGGGAATGGTTGCCTTTGTATAGGGGTAGTCAGAGAAGGACCTTCTAACAAGGTGACATTGGACTCCCTGCTTCAAATGTACAGGGAAAAGAGAGGGAGCACATTATGCAGATAGCAGAGAAATGAGTTTTAGATCGATGGAATAGGAGGTGCAAAGGCCGTGGGGTGGGAGGTTGCTTGGCATATTCAGAGAACACCCAGGAGGCCAGGTTGGCTAGGGCAGAATGATCTAAGCAGAGAACTAGGATGAGGTCAGAGAGGTAGAGAGGTTAGATCACATAGAGCCTGTGGCATTGGAATGAATCTTGGTTTTATTCTAAATAAGATGGGAAACCACAGAAGAATTTTGAATAGGAGAATTCCTCGGCTGTTGTGTATCAATACAGTAGGCCATAGTAAAACAAGGGCTGAAGCAGGGAGTCCAGTAGGATCCTATTGCCTCAGGTAAGAGGTAATTTAGACCAAGATGACAGCAGAGGAGGCAGTGATAAGTAGTTGTATTCTGAATATATTTGCAGGTAGAGCCACCAAGATTTGCTGATGGATTAAATGTGGAGTGGGAGGTAAAGAGAAGAGTCAAGGATGACATTATGTCCAGAGCAAGTGATGGGATGGAACTGCTATTTACCGAGAATGGGGCAAGCTGTAGGAGAAACCTGGGTTGGGAGAGACTGGCAGATATCAAGAGCTCAATTTTTAAAATGTGAAGTTTTAGATAGCCATTAGACATCCAAATGTAAATGTCAAATTGACAGGGAAGAGATCCAGGCTGTAGGTGTGAATTTAGGAGATTTTAAGGTGTAGGGGATATTTAAAGCTATGAAACTAAATGAGATCACCAAGAGAGCAATTGTACATAAACAAAAGAAGAGGTTTAAAGACTGGGCCCTGGGGCCTTCTAACTTTTACTAGCAGAGGTGAAGTAGATAAAGAACCGGCAGTGGAGACTAAGAAGGAAGCTAGAGAGATAAAGGAAGTCAACAGAGTCCTGATATCCTGGAATCAGGTGAAGCATGGTTTTTAAGGAAGAGGGAATGATCAATGAGTCAAGTAGGATGAGAACCAGGAATTGACAATTGGATTTAGCAATAAAAGAGGCATTGGTGACCTTGGCAAAAGTCGTATGGGTCTTGTGGTGGGGATACAAGCCTGACTGAAGTAGGTTCAAGAGAGAATGAGAGGAAAACAATAGGAAATAATAAGAATAATCAATATAGAACTTTTGCTATGAAGGAAAGAAGAGAAACTCACTGGTAGCTGGAAGGGAAGTAAGGTCAAGATTTTTTTAAGATAGGAGAAATTTTTTTAAATAAGCTTTCTGTTTTTGAGATGGAAGAAATTATAGCTTGTTTATATGCTGGTTGGAAAGAAGCCATAGAAAGAGGGAAGTTGATGATGCAGAAGAAAGAGGAGAGGATTGCTGGGAGAGTGTACTAGCATTTGAGTGGGTGACAGTGGAGGAGGTGGGTTGTGATAGGCACACAGACAGTTCATTCTCAGAACTAGGAGGGAAGGCAGGATAGATGAGCACAGATGCAGGGAGGTGGGTAGATGTGTTGGTGGGTGCCTGTGGACATTCTCTTCTGACTGCTTCTGATTTCTCTATGAAGAAAGCAAGGACATCAGCTGAGAAGGAGGATGGAGAGAGATGTGATAAAATTTGGAAGAATAAGAGGTATAAAATAGTCACCTAGGAGACTGGGGAAATGAATAGACTAGAGCCGTGGTCGGCAAACTGCGGCTCGCGAGCCACATGCGGCTCTTTGGCGTCCTTGAGTGTGGCTCTTCCACAAAATACCACGGCCTGGGCGAGTCTATTTTGAAGAAGTGGCGTTAGAAGAAGTTTAAGTTTAAAAAATTTGGCTCTCAAAATAAATTTCAATCGTTGTACTGTTGATATTTGGCTCTGTTGACTAATGAGTTTGCCAACCACTGGACTAGAGGAATAGAATAGAATAGCCTCCTTGAAGTTAATGGGCATTAATTTTTAGTGAGCACCTCCTTCTCTGAATTACAGTACTAGTAGTCTACATTATTCATTTGGCATGTGACATATATTCTATTATTGTTTATCTGGTACAAAGATGTACAGGTTTGAGTTCTGGTGATGAGAGATGGCTAGGAGTTTGGGGCTTCCTGTAGTGAATGATCAAACCACGGATAAGGTGTGATGAGAGCAATACAGAAGGTCTACAAACAGGAGCTGTGTATTGGAGGTTGTGATGCACTCCCCATACCAACCCTGCCCCCCTCAATACCAAGGCACTTATTCCCCCAGCTGCTGGCACTGGTTGCCAGGAGAAACTAAGGATCTGAGTTCCTCCAAGGATTTGGACTTTAGCTAAAGGTAGATGCCTTGTCCAAGGCCATGCTTCTCTCCACTCCTCCCATATCCAAAAGTAAGTGACGGTGGCAATAGAAAGGCTTAGTTCCCTTGCCTCAATTCAGACCATCTCTGAAGGCTGTCTGGGCCTCAGAACTCCTCAAGGGTTTGCTGAAGCTTCTGCTGTATCTGCCTCAGAGTTCAACTCTCTCTGCTCAATCCTGCTTTCTTCACTTCCTTACAGGTGTTCTACCTCAAAGTCTTTTTTCCTGAGGAACTCAATCTATGACTATTGCTAGCAGAAGTGGTCCTAGGAAGTGAATTTTAAAATGGGATATGGGGGCTGGATCACGAACCAGCCAGCTAGTAATGAAAATGGCATCATTGGTGATCAGTGGAGTATCAATAGCTCCTAGCATGCTGTTACTGTGCAAAAGCTAAAACTTTCATCAGTGGAGACGTTAGGATGGGTATCTGTAGAAGGTAATGAGGGCAATATCTCAGGCATTTGAGAGGTTTATAGGAATTTGTAATTACACGGAGTCAGGTGGCTGTTGCTGGGGGCTATTACTGCATCAGAGAAACACAATACAAGGTGTGAAGGTGACTAATTACCAACCTGAGATGAGACAAACTGTGACTACCATGAACATCACAGTCTAGCAGCATATAAGACACTAATCTGTAATCACAAGGCAGAAAAAGCAGAGGGTCAGGCTCAGGACTTATTTATAAAGGAAGGGAAATGGAGTTCCAGAGAGGGTAGAATTCTGATGGCAATTCTACTATGCCAAGGTTAGGGCATTGAATGGGAAGAAGTGGGACACTGTGACATAAAATTAGGACATCTGAGTCAATGAATTTGAAAATGGCAAATTCTGAGATTCCCCTGAACACTTTGGACCTGCGGAAGAAGCTCACCCCATCCCTGCTAAAGACTTATGCTTCCCACTTGCTCAAAGACAATTCAGAAGCTTTTCCCCTTGCAAGATACATGCCCTGCTTAGAAAATATCTCTCCCTGCCCTGGCCAGCAGAACAATAATTAGAAATAACTCACAAAATAACTCATTCAGGAATGGGCTGAGACTACTAACTTTATTTCCTGAAGAAGCTATAAGATCTAGCCAACACACATCAGCAGAAGCCTGGAGAGTATGTTTGGGTGCTGGATCAAGGGTGACAGAACATAGATTTTGGTAGGGAGAATTTTTCATTATGGAAACACTCTTCATGAAACAGACTTAATGCCCAGACCAAGACTATGGGGCACATTACTAACACGCTGCTAGGTTGGTTTTTGGAGGCTTGGAGAAACTGATGGCATGCTTAGTGAAATACAAATACCAGAACTTCCATGGCTGATGTTGGAAGAAGAAATCAAAAGACTCAGAGGAGTGGTTGGAAGTAAGAATACACTGAGTGGCCAGATTATTATGATCTCTGAACGCATAATAATCTGGCCATTCAGTGTATATCCTATATAATAAAAGGCTAATATGCAAATTATCCCCTCGACCAGGAGTTTGACCAACAGGCAGGCCGGCCAACCGCCATGTCCCCTCCCCCTGGCCAGGCTGGCCAAACCCCACCCATGCATAAATTCATGCATTCAGAGATCATAATAATCTGGCCACTCAGTGTATATGGGCAATGGCAAATAGTTTGGATGATTGGTCAGGGCCTAGACAGAGAAATATTAGAAGATAGAGAACAGCAAGAACTGGGGAATTTAGTGATGGGCCTATCAGAGTAGGCACACATGTGAAGAGGTGTGCATCACACGCTAATACTATCCAGAAAACATTTTCTTGAGAAGATGTATTAATCAACCAAGTAGATAGAGTGACCAGGCTAGCTGATACCAACCAGGTGCTATCATTGCCTACCTTAGAACTGGCACAAGTCAAGTGGCCATTGAAGAGAGTAGGCTTGGTTGAAGGGATGGAAGCTATACATGAGCCCAACCAAATGAACTCCTTCCCACTCTCCAAGGCTGATCTAGTTGCAGAATGTAAAACTTGCCCAGATGCTGTACGATCTTTCAAGGAGACCAACGAATGACTTGGTGGTAAGCCGCTTAAATCAGAATTCTTTGGTCATCAGCTCAGTGATTCATCTTGATTGGAATTGACATATGTTCCACATGTGAGTTTTCCTTTCCTGACTGCAGGGCTTCATTTCCAAGGACCTATGGAGGATCTGAGCCAGTGATATAAGAGCCTACATAATACTGCATCAGAACAAAGGACACTTTAAAACAAAGGTACTGCTGAGGTGGGTATATGACCATGGATTCCCTACTCTAATCAGATACTACACCGCCCAGAAGTTATTAGCTTTCCAAACAGAGTAATGGAATATCTCTTTGAAGGAACCACTGAGGTGCCAGCTTGGAGATGATATCCTGTGAGGATGGGGTATAATCCTTCAGGATGCAGTTCACACCATAAATAAATAATCCTTATATACTATATGGTGGTATGTTCTTAACAGTTAAATATAAGGTTATAGGAACCAAACACTGGAAGTAGAAGTGGCCTCATTTATCATCGCTGCCAGTGACCTACTTGGGAAATTTTGCTTCCTGTATCAGCAATTAACACTCTGAGATCTAGAAGTCCTGGCTTCTAGAGGGGAAATGCTTCTACAAAGGACATAGTAAGAGCCTTTTTTGAGCTATATGTCCCACTCAATCATTTCTGGCTTTTTGTGCCAAGGAAAGGAGTCACTGCCCTGGCATGGGTCATTAACCCTGATCACAGGAGGAGGCAGGACTATATCATCAACATGCTAAAACATCATCAAGGCTACATAGAAAACTTAACTAACATAATTATCAAACGGAATGCACAGCGTTTTTTCCCTAGCACACATGTCCTATATAACAAAGAAGTAATGTGCAAATTAACCCTCACGCCATCACAAGATGGCTGCGCCCACAGCGGAGGTGGGGTTCCCGTAATGAGTGACCAGCAGGGACCTGAGGCTGCATGGCGCCGGGCTAGGGCAGGGGACCTGAGGCTGCGCCCCACAACCTGCCCAGCGGGGCTTGACGGGGGTGGGGTCAGCCGGGTCTAGGTCTTATGTAATTTCGAGGCCCACACGGGTGGGCAGGGACTTGACTCTCGGTCCCGCGGCGCGCCCCAGACTCTGACAGGAGGAAGATTTTCATATACATTTTACTAATTTTCTTTCATCTCTGACACTTCTATTATAGAGAAAGGGCAAATAGCAATATTAAATTATTTCTTGTAATTAATTCCCTTTTAATGTGCACAAATTTCATGCACCGGGCCACTAGTAATATTTATAAAAATTAATGACATGTGAGACAAAAGTCTATTAAACAAATATCAGAGAGTTGATAGCATATGGATCCCTGGTTTTCAAACATTTTTTAGCATGCCCCCTCCATTGTTGCAGTTTGGGTTCCCTGGAAAGCAGACTCTGAGATGGAGATTAGTGTGCAGAATGTTTAGGGAGTGCTCTTGGGATTAACACCTGTGAAATAGAAGGGAAAGAAGCAGGAATGAGCAGAGGGTGAAGTTGAGCTGCAATGCCATACCTCAGTACAATGCCACTGGGGGCTCCCGAGCTGTCAGCCCTTCAGAGTTGGGACAAGAGGATCAGACACTTACACTCTAATCACTGGATGCAAGCTACCTTTGGAAGATGTTGTGACCTTGAGCAAGGCAATCCCCCAAAAAGGCCATACTCTGGCATCATTCCTAGCAGCTGGGAGAATAAATCTTTCATTCCCAAAAGAGGATCTAGGTAGTACATCCCATAAATTTTCAGTATACATCTCTAATATGTAGGATGTTTGCAAAGTATATATTTTTACAATGACATTGACATATATGTACATTATAAAACACAATAAAATAGAAATGTATAAAAGATGAGATGATGAAATAAATAATATATTAAAACCTTCTGCTAATAGGTGATGGTTTTATACTATTGACTTCATTATAAATGGTAGGTTATAAATCAATATTTCCAATAATCCTGATAATTCCAAAATACTTTGGCCAACTTCTTGCCAGGTCTGACTAATTCATTCTACCTTGTAATGCAGCTGACCAAGAGCTAATTTCCAGAACTACTAGCTCTGCCGTCTTCTTGTTGTTCACCATCGTTTGCATTATTTGTATTATCTTCAATCATGCTTCCTTTCAATGAATCTTTTGTGAGGATTAATGAAACTAGATTAAGTAATTTAGCCTAAATATCTGCTTACCCCAGCATGCAAAATTTGCAATATTTCTCAATATGCTGGAAGCAAAGGGAAGAGGGAGGGTGCCACTGTCAACCTCTCTGCATTTTGGAACTCGCCCTCTTCCCTAAGGAAACGTCATTCCTGACCTATGGCTGTCTCAGATGCAGCCTGGCGAGGACAACGGCATCCATACGTACATGGAATGTTAATTTCCGGTGTTTAGACAGAAATAGGTAGTAAGAGTTGTACTAAATATTTTTTGTTTGCATCTCCATGGATCATCTTTCACACTGCCGTGGGAAGGGGCACCCCGCTTTGGAGATCTCTGATCGAGTGAACAGAAGGCTGGTGCACCCCAGATGCAGCACCTGTGTTTTGGTCAGGTTGAGAGATTCTGCTTCTCAAATTACTCTTCTTTTCCTCTGTGCCATTGCTGACCACTTTTTCTTCTGATAATACATACTGTGTTTGTGAGTGTTTTTATCTCTAATTAAGTAGGAGTCAATCTGAGGTTCGAGTAGGCCTGTGAGACTCTTTCCTACTAAATGTTGATTTAAAGTCCTATGCTCAGGTTCTTACTGGTGTCTCCATGAACTGCCAACAACAATGAAATGTGAAACATAGCATAAACATTTATGAGCAATTCAACATGAAGTTGAAAACCGCATCACACTGGCAAAATTGTTTTTCTTAAAACAAGAAATCCTATGTTTAATGAGACTAGATTCTCAAACCTGTGCATCAGAATTACCTATGACACTGAGGAAAACAAATACAAAAAACAAAAAAATCCCCTCCTAATTCTTGGACCCCATGTGCATTAGCTAGGATTAGGGTCAGCTGTGAGTCATTGTACACCTACAGTAACACTGGCTTATCCAGGATAGGAATTGGTCTCTCCCTCTCACGTAAACGACTGTTGGAAGGCAGAGTGGCGAGAGGTCCTAGGACCACGCTCTTTATAGCACTTTGTATGTTACATGGGAGCATGGGCCCCTTTCCAAGCTCCAACCCCCCCTCCCTGTGGGACTATGGTGGAGGCCGTCTGTGAGTGGAATGTAAGCTTGGGAGCCCGGCCAGCTCCTCGGTCAAGGGAGAAACTGCTTCTGAATGTGAGCTCGGACTGGAAACAACTGCAGAGAAACAGCTTGTGTTTTGATTTCACACAGCCACCCCGCATGCCCCGTTTGCTTTTTTTTTTTTTTTTTTTTATACTCTATATAACCCTGAAAGTTTGGGTTGCAGAAACTTTACTGGCTATTCCCAGCCCCACCCAGGTATGATGGAAACTTTACTGACCAGCTGCCCCTGATATGGCAGCAATTTCCCTTGCTGGCTGCCACTGGTGTGCATGGAGTCCTAATAAAACCATGTCGTTCACAGCCAGTCTTCCAGATTATTTCTTTGGAATCAACAAACAATATCCTCAAGTTTTCTTGGACCTCAGCTCTTTGCATAGCACCCTCCATTCTGCTATCCCTAGGGCAGTGGTCGGCAAACTCATTAGTCAACAGAGCCAAATATCAACAGTACAACAATTGAAATTTCTTTTGAGAGCCAAATTTTTTAAACTTAAACTTCTTCTAACGCCACTTCTTCAAAATAGACTCGCCTCAGGCCATGGTATTTTGTGGAAGAGCCACACTCAAGGGGCCAAAGAGCCGCATGTGGCTCCCGAGCAGCAGTTTGCCGACCTCGGCCCTAGGGCATGACCTTTGTCCTCGTGATCCAGTATAGTGAGTCAGACTCCCCCCATCCCATATGTGTTCCAGGCAGCAAGATGGAAGATAAACAAACAACAACAACAACAAAAGTCAAAGAATGCACATCATCTGACTCTTTTTAAAAAAATATTTTATTTATTTCAGAGAGGAAAGGAAAGAGAGAGAAAAAAAAAATAATGATGAGAGAGAATCATCCATTGGCTGCCTCCTGCATGCCCCCACTACAGAAGAGAAATATTGTGATTACAGCCAACAGTCTCTGCCAAAATTTACAAATCAGCAACTCTCTAGGCCCAAGCAGGCTTCAGGAATCCAGTGCACTTATGACGTGGTGGGAGAAGGTTTTGCCCTACTTCATCCTAAGGATCTCACCTTACTGCTAGAATTAGCAGCTGCTCCAGATAGCACTACTTCCTCTTAGAAAAGGTGGAATAACTCTAACTAGGAAAGATGTACACAAGATAGGTTGATCAGCTCTGCTTGTGTCATCTTATCAGATGCTTTCATGTACTGATTCTGCCAGGCTATTTTAAGGTGAATGAAAGAGAACAAGTAAACATTACAACTGAAGGGCCCTAAAATTCTTTGAACAAGAATTAAAAGCCCTGGCCCTGGCGGGTTTGGCTCAGTGGATAGAGTGTCAGCCTGAGCACCAAAGGGTCCCAGGTTTGATTCTGGTCAAGGGCACATACTTTGGTTGCAGGCTCCTCCCTGGACCAGGCCCTGGTTGGGGCAAGAGCAGGAGGCAACCAATCGATGTGTTTCTCTCACATTGATACTAGTATTTCTCTCTGTCTTTCCCTCTCTCTTCCACTCTCTCTAAAAATCAATGGAAAAGTATCCCCGGGTGAGGATTAATAAATAAATAAATAAATAAAATAAAATAAAAAGAATTAAAAGCCCTGTGCAACTCTCTCATGTTCTTTCTCCGGGTGCTGGGAAAAAAAAAAAAAAAAAAAAAAAAAAAACTAAGAAGATAAGATTTAATCTTTCTAAAAATTTGGTCCCATTGGGGACATCCATCTAAATGGAGACTTTCCCTCTACTCTTGTCAACTAACTTTTGTTTAGAAAGATACATACAGCAATAAACAGAAGGAAGAGTTTTTGGCTTGGAATCTCTACATGGAGTGCCCTGGAAATAATATTAGGTGTTGCACACCTCTAAGGGGTACTGTTCACATTATTTCTGTGTGAATGGCAACCCCTTGGACCACAGTATGAAATGATGTCACTCAGAGCTGTGTAATGATGGTGTCCAAACAACATTAATTATCTGTTAATCATTATATATATATATATATATATATATATATATATATATATATATATATGCTGGCAAGATAAGCAGATGGCACCGATAGTCCCAAGAGTAGTCAAAGACTATTTTGTTCTTGCGGAAAGTTGCTTTTAACCCCAGTTCAGAGAATTGATTTATATTAAGCTCATCAATGGTTACCAAACGGATTCAAACAATCTAGTGAGCCCACAATATTTCTGATTTATAGGGGTCTATTTTAAAGACAAATGTAAGGCCCTCGAAATTCCAGGTTCCTACAGTGTGTAGAGTATGATTTGCATACACCATTCTGTAAACTCATTAATCAGGGGAGTTTAGGGTCCCTCATTTTATCGCTCTCTTGCACACCTGTTCCTCTGGAAATGAATATGTAGGTAGCAACCGCAGCTGCACAGTGCTGCTACTGATTTAAGTAATGTCATTAGTTTCATCTTTAAAGCTGCAGTATTATGGCAAAGCTTCAAGGGTGTTTCTAATATAGCCTTCTCATCAGAGTCAATTACCATTAGGACACGTTTTTAGAATGTCACTCAGAGGCTATTTGGGTGTGTTTTTTTTAAGATAGTTTTAAAATTATTAACAACAACAAAATAAGCCTTTTAAGTAAGTGCATTTTCAAGGATGGGGTAGCATATTCTGGAAAGGTTTCATCATTTTGTTTTATGTAGGACCCAACAAATTAGAATTAGGTTTGCCTCCTTGGATATAAAGTAAAAATAAATAAACTCATGTTTCTTCTTCTCATTTTATCTCTATATAAAGTGTTGGTCCTTAACCTTTATTGGATCATAAACACTTATGAGAATATGGTATCTCTTCTAAGAAATGCATTCAGATACATATACACAAACATTAGCATAAAATGTCAGGGATTATTGACTCATAAAACCTATTCATAGACAGTCTAGTTTCAAAGCCCCAATCTAGAGGATAGTGTAGGGTAAAAATGAGTTTAAAGAACTGAAAATAAATTCCACTAAAGAAGAAAAAGTTAATATGTGTGTGTGTGTTTATATTAATTTGAAAAGAAGTCACTTTGGAAACTACTTTCAGAAATCTTTTATATTGATGACTTTAATTTCAAGAACCAATTTATATAAACTCCAGCAATATACATCTTAAAAACTATTCTATTTTTCTTACATAAATCTTTATTGTTCAGATTATTACAGTTGTTCCTCTTTTTCTCCCCATAGCTCCCCTCCACCCGGTTCCCACCCAACCCTCTGCCCTTACCCCCCCTCCACTATCTTCATCCACAGGTGTACAATTTTTGTTCAGTCTCTTCCCACACCCCCCACACCCCATTCCCCCCGAGAATTGTCAGTCCACTCCCTTTCTATGCCCCTGATTCTATGTTATTCACCAGTTTATTCTTTTCATCAGATTTTTTTATTCACTTGATTTTTAGATTCACGTGTTGATAGATATATATTTGTTGTTCATAATTTTTATCTTTACCTTTTTCTTCTTCTTCCTCTTCTTAAAGAATACCTTTCAGCATTTCATATAATACTGGTTTGGCGGTGATGAACTCCTTTAGCTTTTTCTTATCTGTGAAGCTCTTTATCTGACCTTCAATTCTGAATGATAGCTTTGCTGGGTAGAGTAATCTTGGTTGTAGGTTCTTGCTATTCATCACTTTGAATATTTCTTGCCACCCCCTCTGGCCTGCATAGTTTCTGTTGAGAAATCAGCCGACAGTCGTATGGGTACTCCCTTGTAGGTAACTATTTTTCTCTTGCTGCTTTTAAGATTCTCTCTTTGTCTTTTGCTCTTGGCATTTTAATTATGATGTGTCTTGGTGTGGTCCTCTTTGGATTCCTTTTGTTTGGGGTTCTCTGAGCTTCCTGGACTTGTAAGTCTATTTCTTTCACCAGGTAGGGGAAGTTTTCGGTCATTATTTTTTCAAATAGGTTTTCAGCGTCTTGCTTTCTCTCTTCTTCTGGCACCCCCATAATTCTGCTGTTGGTACACTTGAAGTTGTCCCAGAGGCTCCTTCCACTGTCTTCATATTTTTGGATTCTTTTTTCTTTTTGCTTTTCCAGTGGGTGTTTTTTGCTTCTTCATATTTCAAATCTTTGACTTGATTCTTGGGATCCTCTAGTATACTGTTGGATCTCTGTATATTATTCTTTATTTCAGTCAGTGTATGCTTAATTTCTAGTTGGTCCATTTTTATATCCTCGAGGGTCTCACTAAATTTATCAGCAGTTTCTAGAAGATTCTTGAAAAACCTTATAACCGTGGTTTTGAACTCTATATACAGTAGTTTGCTTTCCTCCATTTCTGTCATTTGTGACCTGTTTCTTTGTCTCCGCATTTTGGCTACTTCCCTCTGTTGACAGAGTGGCTTTGTGTGCTAGGTGTCCTATAGGGCCCAGTGGCTCAGCCTCCCCAATTACCTGAGGTGGACACTCTTGGTGCACCCCTTTGTGGGCTGTGTGCACAGTCTGGTTGTAGTTAAGTCTTGATTGTTGTTGGTATCACTGGGAGGAATTGGCCTCCAGGCCAATTGGCTGTGAGAATCAGCTGTGTCTACGATAGGAGAACTTCAGTGCTGGAGACACCCTTATGGGGCAGGACTTGCTCCAGTGGGGCTTTGGTGCTCACTGAGTCTTCCCCCTGAGTGTGTCCCTTATGGATCTGAGGAGTTGTAATCTGAATGGTCCCACTCTGACCACTGGGTCCACTGGCTCTTGGATCTCTAAGGAGGTGCTAATTTAGCCTCTGCCTGAGGCCACCCAGCAGGAGCTATGGAGAGATCTGCAGATTCCTCTTCTTTATTTGGGGTTTGGAGGTGCCCAGATGAGGCCCAGCTGTGAAGCAATGCAAGCTGCTGTGGGGCCTTGGGCCTTTTTTTGGATGTTCTGGGTCTCTCTGACCCAGCTGCAGTTTGTTAGGTAATTTTAGATTGCAAAGGGCCAAGCCATTCATATGCAAAAGCCTCTGCGCACAGCTTGGGTGGGGCAGGGTCTCAGGGCAGAGGAAACAGCTATGGCTGATCCTCAGCCTGCCCTAAGAGGCCCCGGGTCTCGGTGTCCCGAGGTAACTGCTGCAAGCACCTCTGAGAGAAAGCCGCCCTCAAGTTCCGCCCGATGCCAGATAGTCCAGTTTCTCACCGTATGAGTCTGGGTCCCCAGAGTCTCGCCTGGAACTGGAGTTCAGAACAGTCGGGAGCTTGTGTCTCCCTCCGGATTGAAAAACACAACCGCATACTCAGTTGCCAGCCCTTTCTGCGCGCGCCTCCGTACCTCTGCACTTTACTTCCGCACCTTCTCTGAGTCTCAGTGTGCTTTTCTCTTTCCTTCTAGTTGTAGAATTTCCACTCAACCAGCCTTCCTGTGGTTCTGGATGATACCTATTTTGTCTTTTAGTTGTAGTTTTGAAGTGGTTGTGCGAGGCAGCAAGTTCAGGTGTTTATGCCGCCATCTTGATTTCTCCAAAACTATTCTAAATTGAACTGCAATTTGAGGCATACTTTAAGGGTGTTTTGGGTTTTTATTGTTTTTTTTACAATGAAAAACATAGTACATTCATTCAAGACTTCTCTATCAGAACTTTTGATGGTTTTGTTTGAGTTCACAGGTAAAAATATTTTGAAAACAGCATCAACACTGAAGGCCAACAACTTGAGCCCATTTATTTACTTATTTATCAAAATCTTTATTGAGATATTACACACCATGTAATTAACCCATTTAAGGTATACAATTCAATAGTTTTTAGTAGATTCACAGACTTATGTAACCATCACCACAATGATTTCAGAACATTTTCATTAACCCATAAAGAAATCCTGTCCCTATTTGCAGTCACTCCCCATTTCTCATCCCCAATCATTCCAGCTTTAGGCAACCTCTATCTGCTTTCTGTTCCTATAAATTTGCCTATTCTGTACATTTCATATAAATGTTCATACAATATGTGGCCTTGTGTGACTGGGTTCTTTCACTTAGCAAAGTATTTTCAAGGTCCATCATGTTGTAGCATATATCAGTACTTCATCTCTTTTTATGGCTGAATAGTCTATTGTATGGCTATTCCACAATTTGTTTATCCATCCATCAGTGATGGACATTTACTTTGTTTCCAATTTGGGGCTATTATGAATAATTCTGATGAAAACATCTGTGTACGAGTTTTTGTGTTGACCAACCCCCCCAACTGTTAACCAACCACACAAACATTAAAAGGGAAGTCTTATAATTATAACAAAGTTATAAGAAATTTGTTTTATAATAATTTTGGATTTTTTCAAGACTCAACCATTTTCACACCCAATAACACAAAGGCTTATCATGACAGGAAAACTGTCATCATTACAGAATCTAAATCAAAGATAGAATCAGAGGAGGTTAGATGTTCTCTAAGATCCCTTCTTACACTAAGTCAACAACATACTACTACCTATTTATTTCTCCATGAATAGAAGAGCAAAGAAAGACCAGGATATCCCCTGATCTCAAGGTAATTATCAACAAACATTACTGAGCCCCTTGCAGGCAGCAAGCACAACTGTGACCATGTGTGAGTGGGCCTTGGACAGAAGCGATCTACTAGTACTGAGCATGACTTGCCAAGCTACTCTGAGTTCCCCATTCTGGTCTGAAGTACTTGGCCCCTCACCAGTTCCCAACTGTGTCTTGCCTGTAACTTCAACTCTGTTCCGCCTTTGACACTCTGCCTTCCCTTGGGCAGCTTTCATGCTCACTCACAGTGACCTTCACTGCTGACTCAACCCTGACAACTATCTCCATTACACGACTGAGACTATGGACTGAACTTCATCACAGGCATCCATGCTGGATTAATGCCTGCCTGGGCTCTAGGTCTGATGCTCAGGGGAGACACAGTGAATGTTTATTGAATGAAGGATCCATGAGATTTCCTATTAGTGCTATGTGTATGAGGCTGAAGGGGGTCAAAATTAATTTATAACTTAGTTGCTTTTATCAGTTGTTAAATGATTACATATTTCTCCAATGATAAAAGCACTTGGGAACCTCACCTTATTTCTGAGGCTCTCTTCTTAGCTATAAAAGTATTAACATGAGTTTATTCATTGGGATTGGAATAGTTTATCTGGTAGGGACAGATTCAGAGGCCTAGGAAGCACATTACTGAATATTCGACCCATTAGAATCATCAGGCAGCAGACCCAAAGAGGAGGTTTAGCTGATTATTTCTTTAGCTTTGTATTTCAGAGCAATTTTACTTTGGATCTTTGGATTTAAATTTAATGCTCAGTGAGCATTACCTGATGCCAGCATGTGAGGCATAACCTGAAAGGCTGAATCACAGTTTACTGCTGGGGGGTCCTGCCAAGCTTTGCCATTCTTTCAGAGGAGGGTTTCCTTGGGAAGCCAATTTTTTCAGATAGTCACAAGGCTCTAGTTGGGGAATATCAGGATTCTGCCTGTAGTATTTCTGCAACTTCTCTAGCACTATGGGCAACCCAACTGTGGACGCATAGAACATGGGCCCACCCTTGTGCCTTGGCCATCCATACCCATGTAAATAGACAACATCAATGTGTTCTGGGCTGGCAGCTATCCCATCTCCCAAGATACGGAATGCTTCATTAATGAGCGAATATAAGCAGCGCTCAAGAATCTCATCCTTGCTAACAATACGTGGTTCAATGTGATAGGTTTCCCTGTACTGTGACAGAAATTTGGAAATCCAGGGATCAGGTTTGTGAATCCTACCCAATGGCTTGTCATATTGGTACCAACCCTCACCTGTCTTCTGGCCAAATCGTCCTGATTCACAGAGCATATCAGGAATTGGGCAATATCTCCTGTTGCCTCGCTTTCGGGCAGGAGTCCCTGGAGGCAATGTAGGTCCAGTAAGACCTTGCCCCTTTCGAGATTTCCAACCCACATCTAACCCAGCAAGATCAGACACTCTAAAAGGTCCCATTTTGAAACCAAAGTCCTCCAGCACCTCATCAATCTCCTCTGGCTTACTGCCGTCTTCCAACAAGAAATACGACTGATTGTAATAAGGAATCAACATTCGATTCCCAACAAATCCAAAACAATTGCCTACAACTACTCCAAATTTTTTAATCTTTTTTGATAAGTTCATAACAGTGGCGATAGTAGTGGGGGAAGAGTATCGGCTGGGAATAACCTCTAACAACTTCATGACATGAGCTGGTGAGAAGAAATGGGTACCAATGACCAAGTGAGGACGATCAGTGGATGAAGCAATCTCATCAATGTCCAGGGCTGACGTATTGGTGCACAAAAAAGCTTCTGGCTTGCACACAGCTGACAGTTCAGCAAAGACCCGCTTCTTCAGATTCATTTCCTCAAATACGGCTTCAATGACTAAATCTACACTACTAAGCTCCTTCAAAGATGTAGTTAACCTGGGTTTTGGTCCTGACCAAGTGTGGCCACTCTGCTGCATTTTCAATCCTTCCTTTACAAAGAAGGAGGTTATTATCTTGTTAGCAGTTTCTAGCTGTTTCTTGTCTGATTCCACAGCAATCACAGGAATCTTGGCCTTTGCAAGAGAAATGACAATGCCTCGACCCATTGTTCCCAAGCCTGTAAATAAGAGTAAAGGAGAGAAAATGATTCAATGGTATTGAGAACTGGAAAATTATTCAGTGGATGCAAGGCTTCTGTGGCAATGTGGCATTTAAAGAGATCAATTCAAGGAATATACAGAGTGGCCAGATTATTATGATCTCTGAACGCATAATAATCTAGCCACTCAGTATATATATATATGAGGCCCGGTGCATGAACTCGTGCATGGGTGGGGTCCGGCCAGCCTGGCCAGGGGGAGGGGACATGGGCAGTTGGCCGGCCTGCCTGCTGGTTGGACTCATGGTCGAGGGGACAATTTGCATATTAGCCTTTATTATATAGGATATACACTGAGTGGCCATATTATTATGCGTTCAGAGATCATAATAATCTGGCCACTCAGTGTACATGGATTCAATACTAGTTAAGGCTAGACACTGTGCTAAGTGCTTTAGAATACATAACAATGAGTAGGATTCACATACACTATTAGAATTAATAAACAAGTTCAGCAAAGTTGCAGGATACAAGATCAATATACAAAAATCAATTGTATTTCTACACACTAGCAATGGGCAATCTGAATATGAAATTAAGAAAAAAATTTCTGCTTACATAGCATCAAAAAGAATAAAATACTTCAGAATAAATTAAATAAAGAATTGTAAAACCTGTACACTAAAACTCAAAAACAATATTGAAAGAAATTAAAGAAGACCCAAAATATATGAAAAGAATCTCATGTTCATTATTCAGAAGGCTTAGTATTGTTAAAATGGCAATACTACCCAAATTGATCTGCAGATTCAGTGCAATCCCTATAAAAAATCCAACTGTTATTTTTCCCTGCAGAAACTAACAAGCTGATCCTAAAATTTGTATAGAAATACAAATAATCCAGAATAACAAAAACGATATTGAAAAATAAGAACAAAGTTGAAGAACTCACTCTTCCTACTTTCAAAACTTATGACAAAGCTAAAGTATTCAAGAAAGTGTGGTACTGGCATAAGGACAGACATATGGATCAATGGAATAGAATTGAGAGTCCTGGAATAAATTCATACACTTATGGGCAATCAATTTTTGACAAGATTTGCAAGATAATTTAATGGGGGAGAGAATAGTCTTTTCAATAAATGGTACTGGGACAGCTGGATATCACATGCAATCGAATGCAGTTGAATCCCTACCTCACACCATATACAAAAATTAATTCAAAATGGATAACAGACTGAAGTAAGAACTAAAACAATAGAACTCTTATGAGTAAATCTCATGACCTAGGCAATAGTTTCTTAGATATGAGACAAAAAGCACAAGCAACAAAAGAAAAGATAAATTGTACATCACCAAAATTTAAGGCTTTTGTGCTTCAAAGATCATCATTAAAAAAGTAAAAAGAACCCACAGAATGGGAGAAAATATTTGCAAATCATATATTTGCAAATCATATATTTGCAAATCATACAAATCTGATAAGGGATTTGTATCAGAATATATAAAGAACTCTTAAACTCAACAATAAAAAGATAACTCAATTTTCTCTAGCTGGCTTAGTGGATAGAGCATTGGACCCTGGCCTGACAGGTCTTGGGTTCAATTCCAGTCAAGGGCATGCAACTTGGTTGCAGGCTTGATTCCTAGCCCCAGTTGGAGCGCATGCAGGAGGCAACCAATCAATGTCTCTCTCTCATGTCAGTGTTTCTCTCTTTGTGTCTCTCTCCCTCTCTTCTACTCTCTCTAAAAATAAATGGAAAAATATCCTTAAGTGAGGATTACTAACAAAAAAAGACAACTCAATTTAAAATTAGACAAAGGGTCTAATAAAGATTTCTCCAAAGAAGATATATAAATGCCCAATAAGCATATAAAGAGATGCCTAACATCAATAGTCACTAAGGAAATTCAAATCAAAACCACAATGAGCTGCCACTTTATACTCACTAGGTTAGCTATAATTAAAAAGACAAGAACAAGTACTGGTGAAGATGTGGAGAAATTGGAACCCTGATGCATTGCTGGCAGATTATAAAATGGTACAGCTGCTGTGGAAAAACAGTTTGGAAGTTCCTCAAATGTTAAATATGGAGTTGCCAGCAATTTCACTCCTAGCTAGGGAGATAGGTAGCTAGGGATGTGTACATATATCCCTAAGAGAATTGAAGACATGTGTCCACGCAAAACTTGCACATAAATGTTCAGAGCAGCATTATTCAAAATAGCCAAAAAGTAGAAACAAGCCAAATGTCCATCAATTGATGAATGGATAAACAATATGTGATATATACAAACAGAGGAATATTATTCACCTGTTATAGGAATGAAGCCATGATATATGCTACAATATGGAAAAACCTTAAAAATATTATGCTAAATTAAAGAAGCTGGACACAAACAGCCACATGTTATATGATTCCATTTATATGAAAAATGTCCAGATTAGGCAAATCCATAGAGACAGAAAGTGGGTTAGTGGTTGCCAGGGGCTGGGGGAAGGACAATGAGTAATAATAACTGTTAATGGGTATAGGGTTTCTTTTCGGGGTGATGAAAATGTCCCAAAATTGATTGTGGCAATGGTTGCACAACTTCGTGAATATCTAAAAATCATTGAAGTGTATTTTTTTTGGTGACATTGTTACTATGTATATTTGTTTAAAATGTTAATTGTGATAAAATACCTGTAAAATTTACATCCGTTTACAGTTTAGTGTTTTAAGTACATTCACATTGTTGTGCATCCATCTCCAGAACTCTTTTCATTTTGAAAAACAAACTCTGTACCCATTCAACAATAAATCCCCATTCCTCCCTCCCTCCAGCCACTGGTGACCACCATTCTACTTTCTATCTCTATGATTTCAACTGCTTTAGGTACCTCATATACAAGTGGAATCATATAGAAGTTGTTCTTTTGTGACTAGCTTATTTCACTTAGCATAATATCCTTAAGATTCATCTATGTTGTTTTTATTATGTGTCAGAATTTCCTACCTTTTTAAGCCTGAATAATATTCCATTGTATGTACACACCACATTTCGTTCATCCACTGATGGACATTTAAATTGTTTCTATTTTAGGCTATTGTGAACAATGCTGCTATAAACATGAGTGTACATATATCTAATCGAGTCCCTGCTTTCAATTATTTCGAGTATATTCTCAGAGGTGGAATTTCTGAATCATATGGTAGCTCTATTTTTATTTTTTTGAGGAACTGTCATGCTGTTTTCCGTAGCTGCTATACTATGTTACATTGAACTATACTCTTTAAAAAATTTTATGGTATATGAGTTAAATCTCAATAAAACTGTTAAAAAATATGAAAAGTACCACTCCTCAGGGAGCCTATAATCTAGTAGTGGGATGAAGAAAAGTTCACAAATATCCATCCTATAAGGTAAAGTAAATGATGTGAGTTGAGAAGTTTAAATTTATTTGATGATTCAAAGGAAAGAGATTATATTTGGTTGAATGAATCAAGAAAAGCTTCAATATAAAGATATTTGAAGAAAGAACATATTGAAGTGGGTAAAAGTGAGGAACTTGAACTATACAGGCTGGAGAAGGAAAATGAAAATGGAATAATATTTTAAGCAAAGGCAAGAGGAATAGAAAACTATTCAATGGCAAAGATGTTGTTGTCCCTTCCCCATATCGTTTCATTTTCCTCCTGGACTCATAAGGGACTGTATTTTCCACATCCCTTGTATCCTATGACTAATTCTGGACACTAAAATGGTTGAGGGGTATGTGTGGGATGTATGATTGGCCCATAAAATCCCCTGCAAGATGCCTCATTATCACCTGAAGATAGAAAATGCAGAAAACAACTCTGAGACCTTGGAGGAGACCTTAAAGACCAAATCCGGCCCACTGCCTGCTTCTGTATTGCCTACAAGCTAAAAATGTTTTCACGTTTTAAACAGTTGAAAAACCAAAAAAAAAAAAAAGAATAATATTTTATGACACATAAAATTATATCAAATTCACATTTCAGTGTTTATAAATAAAGTTTTATTGGAACACAACCATGCTAATTTGTTTTTGTGTTCTCTATGGCTTTTTTTTTGTGCTCAATAGCAGAGCTGGGTAGTTGCAACAGAGACCCTTACAGCCCACAAAGCCTAAAATAGTCATTATCTGGAACTTCACAGAAAAAATTTGCTGACCCTTGTCCCTTCCCCTTTTTCACCCATCTCCCCAACACCCCTTCCATCTGGCAACCATCAAGATATTGTCTGCATCTATGAGTTAGTTTTTGTTTTGTTTGTTCATTTATTTTATTTTTTAGATTCTACATATAAGTAAAATCATATGATATTTGTTTTTCTCTGTCTGACTTATTTCCCTTAGCATAACCCTCTAGGTTCATTCATGTTATCACACATGGCAAGATTTCATTCTTTTTTATGACTGAGTAGTATTCCATTGTATATAGTATGTACCACTATGGTTGGTGTCAGATGGGTACTAGACTTAGCAGGGTTATCACTTTGTAAGTTATATAAATAGCTAGTCACTATGTTGTACACCTTAAACTTATATATTGTATGTCAAATGTGATTGAAAAATTTAAAAACCAACTATTTTATACTAAAACTTGACTAAGATAACACTAAGAAGATGCATAGAGTGGGCTCTTTCTCTGCAGGTTGGGTTGGGTGGCAACCAATCAATGTCTCTCTCTCATGTCAGTGTTTCTCTCTCTCTCTCTCTCTCTCTCTCTCTCTCTCTCTCTCTCTCTGGTGAGGGTTAAGAAAGTTGAAAGAATGAAGGAAAGAAAGGAAGAAAGAAAGATGAGAGAGAGAGAGAGAGAGAGAGAGAGAGAGGAAGAAGGTGCTTTTAGTAAACTATGAACCTCTTCCCCCAAAAGACTGTACACGAGCTGAAGCATATAACATTTTACTTCCCATTTCACAGGGTTTAAAATCCACAAAAGATCATTCTTGGGTCAAGACTAAGAGCAAGTGAAGCTTAGGAACGTGGCCCAAAGAAGCCAATCAGAGAGCTAGCTTCTGAGGAAGGAAGACATTTGTTTGGAAAAATTCCAGGTGTCAAAAGAAGGTAAGCCCTGTTTCAAGGTTCAGATGGATTTGAGGATAGTTGGTTGTGAACTAGGAGAAGGAAATGAATGGTTCCAGGGACCAGAAAGACCGAAACTTCAAGAGTGACAGGACACACCTTAAAATGTGGTACAAATAATAATCATTGTTGGGAAATTCAGGAGTGACAGATTCAAACAGAGAAGAGATTGGGATGAGTGAAAAATGCCCAGGGTCTGGATTCAGACAGCTCTAGTGTCAGACTCTCACACCACTTGTGTTTACTAGTATTTAGCTCTTTGTTGAGAAGGTTAGTGTCTCTAGGCCTCACATGTAAAATGAAGATAGTTAACGGGCTGGGTGGAAATTAAGCTAGCTAACACATGTAATATATCTAGCATAGAACCTGGAACCCAGTGGCCCTAAGCAAATGGTAGTAGCCCGTCACATGTGCAGATTTGGAGAATGACATTAACGACCCCATGTTCTTACCGAGAACGCCCACGGAGGAGATGGGCCGGGCCGACGCCGTTTTCCAGGATGCTCCAGAGGGAACTGACCACTTATGTGCATTCCTCTCAGCAAAGAAAGCATACTGCAGGGCTCTAGCCTGCCCTGATTGCCGAAGGTACATAAACAGCTCCGCCTCCTTCTTGATGCCCACCTCATAGGGATACTGTGCGGCAGCCTGGACTGCACGGACACAAGTCTCCTGAGAAAGGCACCCAGGGTGCTGCTTCCGCATCTTCAGAAGGGCTTCACTGAAAAGAGAGTCCATGTTGGGCAAGCTCTGCACTGGCCTGTTGAAGAGTCTACGGGACTCTAGAGACTGATCTGAAAGAAATAAGAAAGAAAATCAGGTCTTTGGAAATGTTACTTAGACTAAGAGAAAATGAGTAAATAATGATAACTGTTCAAAGTACAAAATTAAATGCTATTCAACAAGATATTTAATGTAACATGAATACCAAGGTCTCTAATATCTTTGCAACTTAGTTCCTTAAGAATTTAATGGCTCCGAAGCAATTTCAAGTTACCTAATTGAAGCATAAAGCAGCATTTTCCTATTATTCCAATTTTATAATAGATTAAATATTAATCTGTCAGTCATTTTAAGGAAAATAGCTCTGAGTTAATAATGTTTTAGATTCAAGGTAATTTTAACTTGATTCCTAATAGTAACAAAGACTTAAAAATACCTAGAAAAGAAGACAGTGTGATACTGGTACAAGGACAGATGTACAAATCAATGGAAGAGAAATGAGAGATCAAAAATAAATCCTTATAATTATGGCCAATTGCTTTTTAACAAAGGCGCCAAAACAATTCACTGAGAGAAAAAATAAGACTTTTTTCAACAAATACGTTTGCTGAGACAACTGGATATCCATATGCAGAAAGTGAATAAATTTAAATCCTTATCTAACACCATATATAAAACTTAGCCCAGCTGGCATAGCTCAGTGGTTGAGTGTCGACCTATGAACCAGGAAGTCATGATTTGATTCCCAGTCAGGGCAATGCCCGGGTTGAGGGCTCGGTCCCCAGTGGGGGGTGTGCAGGAGGCAACTGGTCGATGATTCTCTCTCATCATTGATGTTTCTATCTATCTCTCCCTCTCTCTCTTCCTCTCTGAAATCAATAAAAATATATTTTAAACAATTAACTCAAAATGGATCATAAATCTACATTGAAGAGCTAAAACTATAAAATTTTCTAGAAGAAAACATAGGTTAAACCTTTGTGACCTTGAGTTAGGCGAAGTGTTTTTAGCATGATCCACGAAAGAAAAATCAATCAATTAATTAGATTGTGTTAAAATTAAAAACTTCAGTACTTCAAAAACCATCATTAAGAAAAGGAAATGATAAGTCATAGATTGAAAGAAAATATGTATGCCCACTCCCCCACCTCCACCAAATGTCCACTTCCTAATCCCCAGAACCTATGAACTTATTATCTTACATGGCAAAGGGACTCTACAGATGTGATTAAGGTTAAAGACCTCGAGATGTAGAGATTATCCTGTATTATGTAGGTTGGCCCAATCCAATCATATGAGTTCTTAAAAGAGGAGAATCTTTCCTGGTTATATAGTGAGGGAGAGATTTGATGAGAAAGGATCAGAAGGCTGCAACACGGAAAAGACTCAACCTATTGGTGATGATGTGGCTTTGAAGAAGGAGGCAGTGGGCCAAGAACCAAGAAACACCATGGCCTCTAGAAACTAGGGACAGCCCTCAGTTTACAACCAGCAAGAACCCAGGGACCTTGGTCCTACAACGCAAGGTACTGAATTCCACCAACAACAGGTTCTCCCCCACAACCTCCAGAAAGGAGTGAAGCTGCTGACACCTGGATTTTAGCCCAGTAAGACCCTACTGAACTTTTGACCTATACATCAGTAAAAAATAAATGTGTGTTGTTTAAACTAAGCTTGTGCTAATTTATTTTTTAAAATATATTTTATTGATTTTTACAGAGAGGAAGAGAGGGGGATAGAGAGTTAGAAACATTGATGAGAGAGAAACATCGATCAGCTGCCTCCTGCACACCTGCTACTGGGGATGTGCCCGCAACCAAGGTACATGCCCTTGACCGGAATCGAACCTGGGACCCTTGAGTCTGCAGGCCAACGCTCTATCCACTGAGCCAAACCGGTTTTGGCTTGTGCTAATTTATTATCAAAGCAATAGAAAAACTAATACAATTTGAAAACAAATATCTAATAAGTATCTGTATCCACAATATATAAAGGACTCTGATGACTCAATAATAAGAGGGCAAACAACCTCATTTTTTAAATGGACAAAACTTTAGTGGCTATTTCACCAAAGAGGATAAACAAATGGCTAATAAGCATGTGAAAAGACGTTTAACACTATTAGTCATTAAGGAAATGCAAATTCAAAACACAATGAATGTATAGGCAGATTCTAAACAACCTCATTTCTGAGACTAAAGTACAAAAATCTCACCCTCTCTTGCTCTCTCACTTCCTCACTCTGATGACAGCCAGCTGCCCTTTGGTGAAGCCCATGTGACAAAGAGCTGAAGGAGGCTTTCAGCCAACAGCCCGAGAGGAAATGAGGCCCTCAGTTTAATGGGCCATAAGGAACGGAATCCCGCAAACACCCACAGGAGCTTGGAAGAAGATCCTCTCTCCCAGTCTAGCCTTGAGATGAATACAGCTCCCACAACACCTGAATGTAATGTTATGTGAAATCCTAAAACCAGAGGATTTAGCTAACCATGCCCAGATTCCTGACCCACAGAAAGTGTAAGATTTTAATAAATGTTTGACTTTAAGCAGCTAAATTTTGGGGTAATTTGTTATGCAGCTATATATAACTAATACAGACCCCTAAAATGACTATCATAGAAAAGACATCAATATCAAATGTTGGTGGTGATGTGGAGTAACTGGAACCCTGAGAATGTAAAACAGTACATCAGCTTTAGAAATCAGTTTGACAATTTCTTAAAAAGATAGCATAAACTTATTGTTCAACCCAGCAATTTTACTCCTAGGAATCCACCCAAGAGAAATGAAAACATACAGCTATATAAAACTTATATGAATATTCATAGCAGCATTATTCATAAGAACTCAAAACTGGAAACAATCTGAATATCCATCAACTGATGAATGGATAAAGAAAATGTGGTATAGCCATACAATGGAACACTACTCAGCAATAAAAGGAACAAACTACTGACACATGCTACAGATGAGCCTCAAAAACATTATGCTAACTGAAAAAAAGCTAGATGCAAAAGATTACCTATTGTATGATGCTGTTTATAGTATAGGTCCAGAAAAGACAAATGTATAGAGATGGAAAGATCCGTGGTTGCCTAAGGCTGGTGGCTAGCTGCAAAAAGTCATGAGGGCACTTTTTGTAGTAGTGAACAAGTCCTAAGACTGATTTATGGAGACGGTTGCATAACTCTATAAGGTAAATTATGCCTCATTAAAGCTGTTAAAAATTCCTAGAAAATATAAGACCTTTAAGAAGATAATATAACATCTTATTGAAGAACATAAAATAAGACCTTAATTAGGAGAGAGAGCCAATGATATAATATTTAAAGCATAAAAATATTTCCATATACGTACATTATATATAAATTTCTAATCAGAACCCTTATTTTCTATTTTTAAAAAAATAACTCAATAGAATGATTCTTAAAGTTTGCATAAAAGAATAAATGTATGCCTAGCCAGTGTGGCTCAGTGGTTGAGCATCAACCCATGAACCAGGAGGTCACGATTCAATTCCAGGTCAGGGCACATACCCAGGTGGCGGGCTTGATCCCCATTAGGGGAAGTGCAGGAGGCAGCCCATAGGTGATTATCTCTCTCTCCCTCTCTGAAATCAATAAAAACATATGTATAGAGAATAAATGTCGAATAAATTACATTATCAAAACTGTTTTCTAAAACAGTATACCATAAACTGTTTTCTAAAAAGTACTATCATCTCTTCAAGAATAAAACATCATATCAAAAATGTACACTTTGGTTAAACATAAAACCTACCAAACCTCATAAAGCAGTTTCCCTATGAAAAGACATATGAATGTGAGCCTGTCTGGCATTCCTGTGTTACTATGTGTCCAACATAGAGCAAGTATGATTGGGATGTAATCATGTCCACTTGGAAGTATATCTGTAAAACATTGTATAATTTCAACTTTTTTTTTTAACATAGGAAAGGAGATTATTTTAATGCTTGATTACTACTTAGAACTGAAAAGAATGGATTTTATTTTATCTTTAAAATATATTTTTATTGATTTCAGAGAGGAAGGGAAAGGGAGAGAGAGAGATAGAAACATCAATGAGAGAGAATCATTGATTGGCTGCCTCCTGCATGTCCCCCACCGGGGATCAACCTGGACATGTGCCCTGAGCAGGAATCAAACTGTGACCTCCTGGTTCATAAGTTGATGCTTAATCACTGAGCTGGCTGGGCAAGAATGGATTTTTAAATGGATGCTTTACCATATGATGTTAAGAATAGGATTTAGGAAAGGAAGGAAAGACAGCAGTTAGCAGCATGGAGTCCCTATCCACACTACTATTGTTGGAAAAACATGAACTCTACCCAACAGGCTACCAGTTACTTGCCCATGTACCCAATGAGTTAGCCCAGTCCTCGAGCTATGGAAAGGCAAGTTCAGCAGAGAAGGATGGAAACCTTTCCAGGGCCTGATTTAATTTCTGGTGGCCCAAAAGGAAGACAAGAGTGGACAGTAGGGAGAGGACAAGTGTGTGGAGGAACCAAGAGGCTGAGGGAAGAGGGATGAGCTGTCAGTGTTGTAGCATAAATAGGGGACTGATGCAATCTATGCCCAGTACAGGCATAGACTGGGATATCTTGTAGCGATCTCTGTTCTTGTGACATTGCCACTGTTTCCATCTCAACACCATAGCACACATCAGAGTTATTTGAGGAGTTTAAAAAGGTTAAGATGCCCAGGCTCCACCATAGACTCAGTTAAGCGTCTTTAAAGGTAGGCATGAGTATTTCTTAAACAATTCAACTCTTGATGGTGAGGTGTAGCTTCTGAGAGGTCCAAGAGCAGAATGTTATGCCAGCCACTGTACCAAGGACAGTTACAGCTCCTGGCAAGTTTACCCTGAGCCAGAGATTGAAAAGGAAAGAGAAGAGAAAGGGGAAAAAAAAGAAAAAGAAAAGAAAAGCCTGCTTCATGGTGTACAGCAAATGTTGCTGATCAGCATAAGCCTGTTACCCTGAGGATACTCAGAACCTCTCAGGCTGCCAGTGGGCATCCTGGGAGCTTCCCACGGTATCTGTCCAAACCAGCCTAGGACCAAGAGAAGTGTGTCCACTGGAGAGGCTGGGATCAGGGCACCATCATAGATCACTTCCTGCCCCCCCCGCCCCCCCCCCCCCGCCCCGTACAATTTCCCATCCCTTTCTTGCTATAGCTGTAACTGAAGGATGTTATTATCTTCAAATTTCAGTTTATTACTACACAATATATTCAGAATTTCCCCTTTGGGTCTATAGGTCTGATGTTTTCAAAGTGTATTTCTTACACACTTGGTAGTTTTAGAGTCCTGGTAGTTTTAAAGTCACTCAACTGTACCTACATAATAAGAGAAGCAAGTGTGAGCAGTTCAGCACTAGCATTCGCTGCATAGGAAAATGGGTAAGAGAAGAACTGATTTCTGACTCAAAAGAGCTTATGGTCAAATTATTTGCTTGACCCATTCACATTTTTTTCTTAATTCTTCAAGGTTTTCTAAGGCATAATATTAAATTGTTGATTTTTTTTTTTAAGTGAACCATGCTCCTAATGGAAGAAAAGGAGGCAATTATTTTCCCTCTTTTCTTTCCGGTAAACTTACAGGAAGAGATTTTTTTTTTTCTGCCTAGGATGAAGAGCAACACAGCGTGCTGTTTAGAGAAATGGTCTCCTAAGGCATAAAGGATTCTCTCTTCTCTAATTCTGATAAACAGTTAGCTGTGTCTGTCACAGAAGCTCTGTAGAGAGCAGACAGAACTGTACTTTCCCAGGCTTGCGGGAGTCACCCACAGAAGTTGGGCAGTACCTCCAAGGGAAGTTAAATTTAGACATGTGCTTAGGCCTCCTACATAAGGCAGAGTCACTCTGCTCCTGTGAAATAAGTTTATATAAATGTTCACAGAGAGTAAAAATAAATTACAAAGAGCAAAAGATAAAATGAAGAGAAAGACATATGGAGCCCTAAGATTTTTTAAAGCCACAAAATCAACACGAACAAAAAGACCCATGTCTTTAGGCAGAATTAGAATTGTTAAAAATGGCTAACACAGCCCAGTGCAGTCACAGGACCAGGGGTCGTTACAGGGACAAAAGCAGAGAATCTGGTTCCTGAGTTGAGGCTCCCAGTCAGATGTCCCCTGAATAACAACACACATTTTCAGCTTCATGCCAGAAATATGCACATGGTAATCAGGAGTTCTCACTCAGTTTGGGTAAAACAGGCTACTGGCCAAATGCAAGTGCAAATAAATAGCATTTTACAGAACCCTGCTCTCCCCAGTGTAGCCAAAGCAATCTGGCTTGGTCAAGTAATTCTGAATTGCTCTGCTAAATCTATTGCACGGCAGTAGTCTGAGAGGCTTCATATAACAAGAGTATTAAGATGCATGAAACTAATTTTCACAGTTAAATCTCCAGGATACACGTTAAGTTTGTAGAGAAATTTGCAGCAACTTCCCAAATCACATTTTTAGATACATGCTAACCTTCTACAATCCCCTCCCACACATAACTGGTTCCAAAACTGCTGATTGCAATATTGCCTTTGGAAATTCCCTTCTCTCTCTCCTTTCCTATTGGATGTGGAAACTAAATATGTGCTGTTAACCTTTACTTTTTATTTTTTTAGGTCAATATTTCAGAAGTGGGGTTGGGGGTAAGGATGGGGGTGGGAATAGGCTGAATTAATAGAATATTTTTACAAATGGGAAAAGGAAACAAAAATTTTACATGTATCTTAAAATTGAGATATGATTCACATACCATAAAAGTCACTGTTCTAAAGTTTACAATTCAGTAGTTTTTAGTATATTCACAAGGTGTGCAACATACATGTATGTATTTTAACCATGCCTTTTGTAACTGATTTACAAATATCTTTAAGACTGCTGGTAGTGTTTGCATGCCAGGTGTAAAAAGTCGAAACTAGGAAAAGTTATCTCCATTCTTCCCCTTGTTGTTCTCAAAGTGTGGGCTCAAGAACACACCATCAGCATCACCTAAGAACTTGTTAGAGCTGCAAATTCTTGGGCCCCACCTCAGACATACTGAGTCAGAAAGTGCTGAGGGGGTCCTACAGTCTCTTTTAACAGACTGTCCCAGTGATTCTGAAGCACAATAATGTTTGAGAACCATTCCTCTAGATCAAGACAACGGTACCAGCTTCACATAACTACAGATTTGTATTAATATATTTTATTATTGGTATATTTTATTAACATATTTTCTAATAATACCTATTATAAAATATCAATATACATTTTTATAATACAGTTTTGTGGAGCTTTTTCTTCAAATCAACCCATCAATTTTGTTCTGCCAAATAACCACATACTATATTTAAAGACAAACAAAACAAACAAAAAAAAGAAAATCAAGGAAACATAAAAAGAAAGGAAAAGCATAAGACTTTAAATGAAAGTGAAAGGCAAAATAAATAAGCCTAGCTAAACTTCACATTTGGTAAGATAATAAATGGCAAATGTAGATAAGATTCTCTGAGCTAGTCCTTCATTAATCTGCTCTATTTTTCTACTTTGTCTCTCTAGCATTTACCTATTACAAAGCAGCACCAGGAACTCATAGAATTCTAGTGAAACTCATTTTTAAAAATAGAAAGAAGTTGCCCTGGCTGGTTTTGCTCAGTGACTAGAGCATCGGCCTGTGAACTGAAGGGTCCCAGATTTGATTCCAGTCAAGGGCACATGCCCGGGTTGTGGGCTCGATCCCCAGTTGGGAGCATGCAGGAGGCAGCTGATCAATGATTCTTTCTCATCATTGATGTTTCTATCTCTCTCTCCCTCTCCTTTCCTCTCTGAAATCAATAAAAATTAAAAATCTATATACATAAAAGCCTAAGTGACCGTAATGACCGGAACAACTGGTCGCTTTGATGCACACTAACCACCAGGGGTCAGATACTCAAAGCAGGAGCTGCCCCCTGGTGGTCAGTGTGCTCCCACAGCCAGCCTACCCCGGCTGGCCAACCTCCTGTGGTCCCTCCCCTGGTTGGCAGGCCCCCGAATTGGGACAGGGAACCAGGGGTGGGTGACGACAGACACGACCCCTTTCCCAGGGGATTCGAGGGCTGGCTCCCTCCTTGGGCTGGCTACCTCCGTCAGCCAACTTCCCATACCCCATCCCTTCCCCTGGCCAGCAGGCCCCAATTGGCCCACTGCAGTGGCGGTGCGGTGGCGAGGGAAAGAGGAAGCGGGGAGGCAGGGAACTGCGTGGCGGCAGGGTGCTGACGATGGTAGCATCGGTGTCCGGTGTCCATTCCTTCTGTACCTGGCCCGGCAACAGTCACCTCCTCTCCAGCCTGGCCCTGATTGGCCTGGCCCTGATTGGCCCTGATTGCAAGCCAGGCCTAGGGACCCCACCCGTGCACGATTTCATGCACTGGGCCTCTAGTAAAGAAATAAAATAAAATAAAAATAGAAAGAAAAATTTCCAGAATTTTCCATAGGATTCTAAGCCCTAAACACCAAAAGGGACACAATGCAGATCATAGCCAAAACAAAAAACCGGAGCTCACCCTTTGTCCTTGTACCGAAGGGTCATTGGGTTCAATTCCCTGTCAATAGCCTAAAGTGGAAATAACCTAAATGGACATCAACTGATAAATGGGTAAACAAATTGTGATATATCCATACTATAGATTACTATTTAATAATAAAAAAAGAAAATATTAATACATGAAACAATATGGATGAATCTCAAAAACATGGTAAGTGAAAGAAGTCAAACAAAAGATTGCATACTTTATGTGTAATTCCATCTATGAGAAATTCTAAAAAAACAATATAGAAAACAGGTCAGTGGCTATCTGTGGGAGGGAATCTACTGGAAAGAGGCATGAGAATACTTCTTAGGGTGATAGAACTACATCTTCTTTATTGTGACTACATAACTGTAAATAATTACAAAATTTCATCTGTCTCTATACTTAAAATGGGAGAATTTTTTGTGTGTAAATTATATACCAATAAAGAAAAAACCAAAACAAAAAAAAAGATCATTTATAAAATTTTGGGGTTAAAACTAACTTGTTTTCATTTCTGCATATCTCTTTTAAATTTTTTGTCTGTATTCATACATATTTTATGTAGCTATAATTATAGAATATATGTGAGTTTATATTTTAGAAACTTTTATACACAAATAATTTTACATATTTCTAAATAGTATTCATGACTATAATTTAAAATAGTTATACATAATTGTCCAAAGCCCAGAACCATTTCCCCTACTGTTAACAGGTGAACTACCAAGTTTTAAAGCAGATGGTTCCTCCTCAATATTTGGGTGCCATCAAGTGGACAAACTGTGTAATGTGGCTGAGATTGAGTAGACTTTTATTATAAATTTTATAAATTGAAAAAAAACAAACACCTGTTTAAAACTTGTAATTTGAATTAATTTTAAAAATGAAATCAATTTTAAAAAATGAAAACAGACAATTTTATAAATGTACCAGACCATGATCCTCATTATTTCTTGAAGGAACTTAACTCTCAAATCTGAATCTAAGGAAATCAGTTCAGGAAAAGAACTCCCTATTGAAATCAGGTTCTTTACAAACTAAGACCACGGGTATAAATAACAGTCTATTTAAGCACCCAACCAAAAATAATTTAGGCACCTCCAAATGCAAATAGCCTTTGCTGTTGGCCAACCAGGTGACTTCTAACACAACAATAAGCCCTCTCAGGAGGCACAATGAAACCAGGGATGAAAATGTGCTGAAGACTGTCTGGAAGGCAGAGAAAGACAGCAGGAAACTCATTCCCATTTGGGCAAAGGCTTGCAGATTCTCTTTATGAGTCACCAGTATTTTTTCCCCACAGACCCTGGCCTCTCCAGTTCAAGCTTTTCTTATTGCATTGACAGTAACTGGCTAGAGCCACAAAAAGAACGATTATTTCAGAAAAGTGTTTGGTCCCTACCAGGGTCAGCAAAAGAATGTCTTTTTCAAAAGAATGCCTTTGAATGACACTGAGCCATTGCCTGCCACCAAGTAGCGAGATGAACGCCCTGCTCTGCCTGTAACCAGCACTCTTTCCAATTATTTTTTCTAACACTCTTTAACCCTCTCCATCTTGCTGCCAACTTCCACACATCAAAAAGAAACAGCTAGAAAAGGAAAGAAAAACTCAAGGAGTGCCACACCAAAGAACTCTTAAAGGAAGGCATGACTCCATACAGTGAGAAACCAATGAGAGAGAAAACATAGCTCACAGAAACAGAACCATGCTTTTATCATGGTCAATTATAGAGCTTGTCTTCTATTTGCTGAAATGTTTATTTGCTTGTTTGTTTTAATTTTAATTATATTTCTTAATAGAAAATGCATTCATTTAATAAAAATTCAAAAGGTGTGGAAGAATCTATAGATATAAAAGCCTAAGCAACCATTACGACAGAATGAGCAGAATGACTGGCTGGTAGCTGTGACGCGCACTGACCCAGACCTTGCTGCTGGGGCCCTGACAGCCCCAAATCTGGTTCATCCGCACCCCGGGACCCAGACAGGAGGGAGGAGGGAGCCCGATTCCTCACCGAATCAGCCATTGGTTAGCTTGCTGCTGGGGCCAACCTCCCATGGTCCCTCACCCCTGGCAAGCTGGCCCCCCAATTGGCCCCAATCACCGGCTAGGCCAAGGGAACCCATCTGTGCATGAATTCATGCACTGGGCCTCTAGTAAACAATAAAAAGACCCGCCCCATTCCCAGAGACAACCATTAGCCATTACTTATGAATCCTTATGGAAATATTTTATACACAAACAGTTACATATATACATTCTCCCCATATAGACATTCAATCCCATCCCCTCTTTCTTATTTCACAAATGGTAAACCACTCTACACAATGGTGCTTTTTACACTTAATATACTATATCACGGCACTCATACCATATCAATACATAGTTTCTCATTCATTTTAAAGGTGTGCCATATCGCATCACTTGGATGTACTAAAAGATATTTAAGGAGTTTGTTAGGATAGACATTTAGCTTGTTTCCAATTTGCAGCTATTTTTATTATCTTCTTACCTAAAACTCTCTGGGCTAATTTGATTGCTTCTTCAACTGGGTCTGAATTGACAATTTCATCTAGAATACCCAGCTTGAGTGCTTCATCTGCCAAAACATGTCTTCCTAAAACAAAACAAAACAAGTCACAGAACAATGTGAGATTAAAGCAAAAGCAGGGAGGGCCTCTGTTCTGAATATAAACCTACTGTTAAATAAAATAAATGACAGCTGTAGTAGAAAGATCACTGAAGGGGTAACCAGAAAATGTGGATTCAAGCTCCAGCACTATCTTTTACTATTTGTGTTACCATAAAGAACTGTATAGGACTACAATTTCCTTGTTGATAAATGGGACTAATTACGTTTACATTAGTAATTCTGAGTATTAAGTGAAAATAACATATTCTCTCTTTACTCTAGAAATAATATCTATAGAAGCACTTTATAAACTATAGATCTCTATATAAATATAAGAGGTGATTGTTTTAAATTATAATCATAGATGTAGTAACAGAGTAGTACCAGTATCTCATATCATATACACCAAAGGCTGTCATTGATTATACATACATACACACACACACACACACACACACACACACACACCCCACACAAACACACAAAAGACAGTGCCTGAAGATAAATATAGTTGGGCAGAGGAAAAACGTATTAAGTTGACATTATATAAGTTATAATAAAAATTACACAGGCTAGCCCTAGTTGGTTGGGGCATCATCCCATATACCAGAAGGTGATGGGTTCTCATCTCTCTCTCTCTCTCTCTCTCTCTCTCTCTCTCTCTCTCTCTCTCTCTCTCTCTCTCGGATTTACCAAGGTTGGTGAATGGAGTGCTCTACTAAGGGTTTTTAGTCCAGGAGTTAGTGACACTAAGCAACAGCAGCAGCTTAAATCTCACATCTCAGGTGGTGACATCTGGTGTCTAGTGGTGTTGTCAGGAACATCCAGTGTCCAATGGTGGCTCTGGCAGCCTCCAGTATAGAATGGCACCTCTAGGTGGTTCCAGAAGTTTGACATATTACTTGCTTTCCTGCCAATACCATCTTCCTTTTGAAAAGTGATCATCAAATCAGTATTGATGGCAATAATTCCACGGTCATTGCTGCTCTCGTAGACAGTGTTGGTAGATGCCATCTCTGACACAAACCCTCCATTCCTGGTTCCTATTAGTGCTTCCAAGAGCTACAAATGGGGCTTGATCAGATAGACAGTTCAAAAACTTTTGGCATGGATCACTCTGTAACAGCAATATTTGGGCAGTTTTCTGGAAGTGCCTTTGAAAACAGGCTTCCCAGATTTCCTCCTGGGGTGAGGAGGGTGGTGGGGAGTGGGTGAGAGGCTTTGGGGGTCAAGTCTCCTGTGTATAAAATCAGTTGGGTGTGGGGTGAGTGAATCAGCTTCCTCAGGTTAAGTGAAGAAAAAAGAAAGGAAGGAAGGAAGGGAGGGAGGGGACAGAAAGATGGAAACCTGAGCACTAAAAGGATCTTTGAGGCAACTAACCAGGGGTAACAAGAACTACTCACTGATGGACTGAAAATTCCTTTTTTTTTTTTTAACAGTCCTCACTGGAAGATATTTTTTCCATTGATTTCTAGAGAGAGTGCAAGGGAGGGAGAAGGGGGGAGAGAGAAAGAGTGAAACATCAATGCGAGAAAGATACATCAATTGATTCCCTCCCACACGCACCCCTATGGGCCAAGGTATGTGCCCTTGAGAGGGAATCGAACCTGAGACCCTTTGGTCCCCAGGCTGACACTCTAACCGCTGAGCCAAACCAGCCAGGGCTCCTTCAGCTTTAATGATTTCTTTTGGCCTGGATTTCACAAAAGCAGAGGAGTACCAAAGCTCTACTGACAGAGTCAATGAGATTCCAGGTACTGTACTTTTATTCTGCCAAGGACCTAAAGACCCAGCTCTGTACATACAACCCAAATTCTCAGCTTGTTTCTTCTTGTGCTGCCCCCAGTGTAGAGGACAACCACTGTCCAAAGGGCTCTAATAAGAGCCCTGCCTATTATGTCACAATATTTTCATAGGCTTTAGATTTGGGGTTTAGTTTTGAGATTTTGGTTTGTCTGGTTCTTTTGTTTTGATCATGAAATGAAATTTGCTGATACTTATTATTGCTGCCTAAGAGCCCTTGGTGTAAAACTTACCCTCAACACCTTGTTAAAATATAGAGAAACCTCACCTATACCTAAATCTGGAAGGCAGGCAGGATAAAAGTGCCACTCCCCGGGTGTTCTAGATAATAAGAGGGATCTCATCAAAGTCTAGAGATGTGGGGGCATCCCCGTACCATGACTGATCATAAAGAATCCCATTAGGGCTGGGGATACGTTCTAAGAGAACAGAGGGGAGGCTCTCTGTGCTGTTCCGTGAACAAGGAGAACGGGACCTAGAAAGTAAAAGCAGAAAGAACAGGGCACTGCAGTTCTCGTCACCTGATTGGACAGAGAACATCCGGGGATGAACTGCAATGTGTTCAAGCACATCTTTGGTGATCGCTGCTAAAGATGGGTCGTTTTCAGCTGGCACTTTAAGGGAATTGTGGAGAAGCAATAGTTGGTGCTGCCATCGATCCACTTTCCAGAATTACCTCTCTTATGGATTTCAGAAGATCAGAATATGTTAGCTACTTACTTATTAATTTAATCCAAATCTATTTGCTTATTAATTTTGTATGGGATCAGCTCCTGCAACACTGGTGTTTTTTTCCCCTACATCAGCAAGGAATATTTACCTTTTAGTGACAATTATTTTTAACATCCTTTCTTAGTAAAATATATATATATATATATATATATATATATATATATATATATATATATTTCCAAATCACAAAGAAAGATTCTTAGTATCATCATTATTAACAGCTACCATAAGAGTTTCCTATTGCTGCTATAACAGATTACCACAAACACATAGCATCTAAAGACAACACACATGTGTAATCTTAGTTTAGGATGTCAGAAGTCTAAAAGAGATCGGCAGAACGAACCGCGTTTCTTCTGGAGGCTTTAAGGAAGAATCGCTTTCTTGTCCTTTACAGCCTCTGGAGGCTGCCTACACTTCTTGGCTTGTGGCCTTTTCCTCCATCTACAAAGGTATCTGTGTAGTATCTGCTCTCTTCTCTGACCTCTTGCCTCCCTCTTCTAAGGACTCTTGTGATAAATTCAACCCACCTGGAAAATACAAACTAATCTCCCACTGAAGATCCTTAATTCAATCACATTAGTTGTGTGTGTGTATATATATATATATATATATATATATATATATATATATATATATATATATTTGATTTTAGAGAGGAAGGGAAAGGGACAGAGAGATAGAAACATCAATGATGAAAGAGAATCATTGATCCACTGCCTCCTGCACACTCCACACTGGGGATTGAGCCCACATCCTGGGCATGTGCCCTGACCGGGAATTGAACCCTGACCTCCTGTTTCATAGGTCCATGCTCAACCACTGAGCTACACCGGTTGGGCCACATTAGTACCTTTTTAATGTAAGGTAACATATTCACAGGTTCTGGGGATTAGGATGTGAGCACCTTTGGGGGGTTATTATTCTGCTCCCCACAGTTACCATTTAGAAAAATCTTCTATGTGACAGAAGCATGTCATGTAACTTCCATTATTCCTCAGAATTGCTTTGTTTTACTGATGAGAAAAAAGAGGCTAACAGTTCAGAAGACCTCACTCCTAAATCCAGGCCAGTCTATTCAACTGTCTACTTGACATCTCCACTTGCTTGTCTACCAGACCTCTCAAATTTAACACATCCAAAACTAAGCACTGTGATTCCTCCCTGGAACTACTCTACCAGCAGAAACCCCCATCTCAGTCATGGCACCATCATTCCCACTGCTCAGGCCATTAGGATCATCCCCTACCCTCCTCTTTTCCTCACATCTGATCTGTTACAAAACCCTGTTATCAAAATATATCCAAAATTTGACCATCTCATCATTTACATTGCTACCACTCAGGTCCAAGCTCCCATCATCTCTCCCCTGGATTATTACAGCAACCTTAGAACTAGTCTTCCTCTTTCTGCCTTTACCTCTAATTAATATATTTTCAATAGCCAGGGTGATCTTTTAAAAATATAAGTGAGAGCATGTTACTCCCCTGCTCAAAACACTCCTATGCTTTTCTACCTCATTCAAAAGAAAAGCCAAAGTTCTTTCTGTAATCTTCAGGACCCTACATGATGTAACTTTATCCCCTACTAGTCTTCCCTTTACTCACTTCAAACCTTCTCCAGATATCAGCATAATGAGCTTCCTCACCTTCTTCAGCTCTTTACTCAGATGTTATTATGTAGAAAAGCCTTTCTTAGCTACCCTACCTAAAATATCATCCCCAGCCCTAACATTTTATATTCCCCATTTCTGCTTTAAGTGTTCTCCTTAGCACCTATCTCCATCTACCCTACCATATATATATATATATATATATATATATATATATATATATATATATATATATATACTAGCGTTCCCGTTGCAGGAAAAATCCTGCAATAGGGTTTCCTGCTGCACTCTACCCCACCCTGCCTGTTCTCCTCCCTTGTCCCCCGCCCCGTGATCTCCACCAGCCCTCCTGCTTTTCTAACTTCTCCGCCAGCCCGCGCTCTCCTTCCTTCTTCCCTGGCCCCGCCTCCGCTCCTCCCTTCTCCCCCGGCCCCGCCTCCACTCCTCCCTTCTCCCCTGGCCCCGCCTCCGCTCCTCCCTTCTCCCCTGGCCCCGCCTCCACTCCTCCCTTCTCCCCTGGCCCCGCCTCCACTCCTCCCTTCTCCCCCTGCCCCGCCTGCTCAACTTCCTTCTCCCCCGGCCCCGCCTCCGCTCCTCCCTTCTCCTCCCCCCCCCCCAGCTTGCTTGCTTCTCTGCAGCTTTGCTCCCTTCTGCAGCTCTTGGCTTCTTTCTAAGCTGTCGCGATATGCAAATTAGCCACCATCTTTGTTGGGATAATTTGCATATTCGTCCTGATTGGTTGGTGGGCGTGGCTTGACTGGTGGGCGTGGCTTGGGCGTAGCGAAGGTGCGGTCAATTTGCATATTTGTCTATTATTAGATTATATATATATATATGTATATATATATATATATTACTTATATAATAAGTAAGCATATATCTGAGTATACAATTGTGGTAACTGGGCTCCAAGGTGACTCGCAGTATGTTAGGCCTCTTGGTATCAAGTCCTTTCCCCTGTTGAATAGGTAAGACCTGTTAATTAATAGGATAGTTCAGAAAAAATGGCACGGGACTCCAGAGCTAGGACATAAAAGGCATTACAGCTTTCACCTTGCTCTCTCTGGGATAACTCCAGAGGAAGCCAGTGTCCATGTTGTGAAGACACTTATACAACTCTATGGAGAGGTCCACGTGCAGAGGAAATGAAGCCTCCTGCCAACAGTCAGCACCAACTAGCCATCCATGTGTGTGAGCCACCTTGCAAGCATGTTCTCCAGCCCTGGTCGAGTTTTCAGATAACTATTGCCCCAATAAATGTTTTGACTGAAACTTCATAAGAAAGTCTGAACTAGAATCCAACTAAACTGGTCCCAAATTTCTGACCCATAGAAACTAGGAAAGAAATAGTACTTCCAATTAAGCCATGACTCACAATGAATGTAAGAGGCATCTTGATTTCAAAGATATGGAGAAAACTGTGGTTTTGATTGATGAAATATGACAATACTAGAGGCCTGGTGCACAAATTAGTGCACAGGTGGGGCCATCTGGGCTGGGCCAGTGGGGGGGAGGGGCTGCAGACAGTTGGCCAGCAGGCTCCGCCCCCAATCGGGGGGGGGGCAATTGGGGACCGGGCTGGCTGGCGGGAGGGGCCACAGGAGGTTAGGGGGGGGCAATTGGGGCTCGGGGCAGTTGGCCACTACAGTGCGCACCACAGCGACTGGTCATTCCGGTCATTCTAGTCGTTCTGGCATTCCAGTCGCTTGGCTCTTATATATTTAGATGGTGACTGTCATTGTTGTTTTCTCCATATAATCTCCATGAAGGCAGAACTATTGGTTGGATTGATTCACTGCTATAGGCTTAATGCCTAGAACAAGGCCTGCCATATGAGAGAAGATTAATAATAGTTGCTGGGTGAATGAATAAAATTTAACTTGTATAAGGCATATTGTTTGACTGTAGTAGAACTGGTGTTCAAACTCAGGCCTTTGATTCTAAAGCACCTTCTTCAAGTCTATTACCAATATCCTCATCTTATTTTTTATTGCCCCTCCTTCAAGTTTATTACCAATATCTTCATCTTATTTTTACTAAAATCTCCTCTTAACTAAGAAGACAGATAGGAGAATAATAATATATAGCTGAAACTTATGAAGCTATTACCATGTCTAGGACGGTTCTAAGCACATTGTATTAACTTATCTTTACCACATTGTAAAGATGGCCGATACTATTGTTACCCACATTTATAAGAAAACTATGGCACAAAAAGGCAAAGTGACTGACCCAACGTCTCATAATTATTTATACCTGTTTAGAGTAAATAGTTATAAATGTTCTTTCTTTCAACCTTATCACAACTGAAAATATCTTTATGTATCTTATGGTATTTGGTAAATTTAGGGTCTCTAAATGTTTTCTAGTGTTTCAATCTTTACATTCCTATTAAAAGAGAACAAATTTATAGTTAATACTTGGGAAATGAAAAATTCAGTCATTTCCACACTAAAACTTGAAATCTTTCCTGGAAAATTCTGGTTTTAGTTCCAGTTTATATTACAATTTGTAAATTAGATCTGAATATAATATACCCTATGTGAACACCAGTGTCTATGAGTAGACACTGGAACTATAATGAAACCCTCATTGCCCTAGCTGGTTTGGTTCAGTGGATAGAGCATCAGCCTGTGGACTGAAGGGTCCCAGGTTCGATTCTGGTCAAGGGCACATGCCAAGGTTGTGGGCTCAAACCCCAGTAGGGGGTGTGCAGGAGGCAGCCAATCAATGATTCTCTCTTATCATTGATGTTTCTATCCCTCTCTCTCTCTCCCTTCCTCTCTGAAATCAATAAAAAAAAAGTATATTAAAAAAACAACAACACTCATTGAGTGGATTATAAAACTGTGGTACATCTACACAATGGAATACTACACTGCTCTAAAAAAGAAAGAACTCTTACCATTCGAAACAGCATGGATGGACCTGGAGAGCATTATGCTAAGTGAAATAAGCCAGTTGGAGAAAGATAAATATCATATGATCTCACTCATTTGTGGAATATAATGAACAACATAAACTGATGAACAAAACCAGATCCAGACATAGAAGCATCAAACAGACTGTCAAACCTCAGAGGGAAGGTAGGGGAGGGTGGGGGTAAGGGGGAGAGATCAAGCAAAGGACTTTGTATGCATGCATATAAGCATAACCAATAGACACAGATAGTAGGGGAGCAAGGGCATGTGCTGGGGGGTGGGAGGGCCAGGGAGAGGTCAATCGGGGGGAAAGGAGACATATGTATATAATACTTTCAACAATAAAGAATTATTTTTTAAAAAAGAGAGAGGACATATTCATGAAAAAAAAAACACTCAAATGTGATTAGCAGTTTGTATACACTTTCATTTAGAAGACACTCACATTTGATCTTCAAGGTAACATTTGAGAAGCTGTCAGAGAAGCTATTCTTTCCAGGTTATAGGTGAGAACATTGACAGTTTAAAAAGTTCAAGTATCCTCTTAAGATCACATGGGTATGGAATGGTGAAGCCAAGATTTTTCTAAATCCTATTTCAGTTCCCCACATTTACCTAGACAACTGCTGGCAGTGTTTACACTGACCTGAGGTAATTAAATCAAGTGCAGCAGGAACTCCAATGAGCCTGGGGAGAAGCTGGGATCCTCTTGCACCAGGAAGAAGTCCTAATTTGACTTCTGGGAAGCCCACTTGAGCCTATCAAAGTGTAAAGGCATGAAGGTCAATCGAATGAGATGACATAGAGGGTAAAGATGAGCATTCCCCTGGGTTTCCTAAACTCTCAAAAACATTGTTTCATAGAATTCAGCAAGAGTTGCTACAAGGCAAATTATTGCACACCCTCTCGTTTAATTTAATTAACAGCATAAAAAGAGCTGTATTGTCCCCTAAGTCTTTATGTTGAAACACATCCTTAGCATCTTAAACATTTTTTTTTCTGACTCTATTATGACCTACCTTGGTCAACAAAAATAATAGTCTCCAAAAACAGCTTTATAGAGTCCTGAAAGATCCAATCAGCCAGTAAAGTAAAAAGACATCCACAGGATGGGAGAAAACCTTTTTTAATTGTATATCTAGACTATATAAAGAAGTTTTACAACTCAATAATAAAAAGACAAATAATCCAATTAAAAATGTGCAAAGGATCTAAATAGACATTCTCAAAAAAAGAGCTACAGTTGGGCCACTAAACATTAGAAAAGATGCTTAATATCATGAGCCATCAGGGAAATACAAATCAAAACCACAACAAGATACCATTTTACATCCACTAGGATGGCTACAATAAAAACTATAGACAATAATAAGTGTAAGAGAGGATGTGGAGAATACAAAACCCTCATACATTGCTGGTGAGAATGGAAAATGGTGCAGCCACTTTGGAAAACAACTTGCCAGTTCCTCAAAAGTTAAACAGAGTTACCATATGACCCAGCAATTCCATTCCTGGGTATATACCCAAGAGAAATGAAAGCATGTCCACAGAAAAACTTGAATACAAATTTTCATAGTGTTCATTAAGGTTAAGAAAGTAGGAAAACCCAAATGTCTATCAACTGATGAATGAATAAACAAAATGCAGCATATTCATACAAGGGAATATTGTTCAGCCACAGAAAGGAATGAAGCACTGATATAGGCTACAACATGAGTGAACCTTGAAAACATTAGGCTAAGTGATAGAAGACAGTCATAAAACATATTGTATAATCCATTTATATTAAATGTCTGAAATAGGCAAATCCATAAAGACAGAAAGTAAATATGTGGCCCTGACCGGTTTGGCTCAGTGGATAGAGCGTCGGCCTGCAAACTGAAGGGTCCCGGGGTCCATTCCGGTCAAGGGCATGTACCTTGGTTGCAGGCACATCTCCAGTAGAGGGTGTGCAGGAGGCAGCTGATCGATGTTTCTCTCTCATTGATGTTTCTAACTCTCTCCCCCTCTCCCTTCCTCTCTGTAAAAAAATCAATAAAATATTTTTTTTTAAAAGAAAAGAAAGTAAATTTGCGGTTGCTTAGAACTAGGGGAGAAGGAAGATGGAGGATTACTCCTAAATGAAGTTCCTTTTTATGGTAATGAAATGTTCTAAAAATCAACTTGGAGCCCCATCTGGTTTGGCTCATTGGATAGAGCATTGGCCTGTGGACTGAAGGGTCCCAGGTTCGATTCTGGTCAAGGGCATGTACCTTGGTTGCAGACTCCTCCCCGGCCCAGGCCCTGGTCGGGGTGCATACAAGAGGCAACCAATCGATGTGTTTCTCTCACATCAATGTTTCTCTCTGTCTTTCCCTCTCTCTTCCACTCTTTCTAAAAATCAATGGAAAAACCTCCTCGGGTGAGGATTAAAAATAAATAAATAAATAAATAAATAAATAAATAAACAAACAAACTTTTGTAATGGTTGCACAACTCTATGAATATAGTAATATACCATTGGATTGTACACTTTAAATGAGTAAATTTAGAAGAGGAAGAGAAGGAGGAGGAGGAGGAGGAGGAGGAGGAGGAGGAGGAGGAGGAGGAGGAGAAGAGAGTCAGCAACCTCAATCCAGTTAAGAGGGTGAGCTTCAGGCCTTATCATATGCCCCTCCTAGCCATTTAAAAGTGGTCAAAGCGCCCTGGCCAGTTGCTCAGTGATTAGAGTATTTTAAGATTTTAACAACCAGTATCACTGAACTGGTACACAATAGCTGAGCACCCATGCTAGAAAAGCCTAAGATATGTCAACCAGTAACCATTTAAAAGGTCACCTTGGATATTTATAACTACATTTACACTGAGTGGCCAGATTATGATGACCACGCCATCAGTACTTCATTGGGCCACCTTTTGCCTTCAATACTGTAGCGATTCTTCTTGGCATTGACTCCACAAGATGTTGAAAGGTGATGTGAGGAATCTGACACCATGTCTGATGAATAGCACTGTCCAGTTCTTGCTGGGAACCAATTCCAACATGTCATAATTACAAGAGTTTCATCAAAAGGTTGGTGAAGCTTGGGGGGCTCAACAAGGGCTGAACCACATATGTAGTTTACCTGTTGGAACAGCTAAATGGCACCTCCCCCAAACCTGAATAGGATTGTCTACTGCCAGACAGCTCAGAGCATCTTAATTTGCATGTTATTGCCTCCTATTGGCCAAACACCTGAACAGCTGTAGGCTATTCCCGAACCTGACAATGCTTCTGTAAACCTTACCCTTTGAAACCTTACCCTTTGAAGTGTATTATCTCCACCTTGCCTTAGGAAAAATTGTGTTAATAAATAGCACGGGGTCCTTAGACTACGAGTAGCCTTTAGCTCCTTTAGCTGAAGCTCCTCTGACCCCCAATGCCTTTCAAAATTATCTTTCATCCTTGGACTCCTTATTGAATCTACATGCAGCTTCTTTCTCCAGATTGCAGAACCCTTTGTAATGCTGGGACAAGAACCCCGGCATATGGCGTCCAACATGGGGCACCTTGAACCCTGGAAGCACCAATATTAATGCTGGGACAAGAACCCTGGCAAGTTCTGTGAGATTTGGTGGTTGTGGAACCAGCTGCCTAATGGCTCTTTTAACTTTGTCCCACAAATGCTCAATTGGATTGAGATCTGGTGATTGTGGGGGCCACCTAAGCAAGGTAAAGTCTCCCTCATGTTCTTGAAACCACTCCTGCACAATATGAGCACTGTGGCATGGTGCATTGTCTTGTTGGAAGAAGCCATCTCCATTGGGATATGCCATCAACATGATAGGATTAACTTGATCAGCAACAATACTTAGGTATGTTGTGCTATTCAGACATTGTTCCACACAAATTAAAGGGCCCAAATCATGCCAGGAAAACATGCCCCAAACCATAACACTGTTTGGTTTCCCCACCAGCTTAAAGGGTTGTACTCATGCATGCGGGGTGCATGCTTTCATGCTGTTTCCACGAAATTCTCACTCTGCCATCTGCATGATGCAACTGGAAATGTGATTCATCAGACCATATGACTTTTTTCCAATGCTCGACTGTACAATCCTTGTGTTCCTATGTGAATTGGAGACGTTTTATCTTGGTAACTGCAGACAGCAAAGGTGTTCGAATAGGCCTTTGGCTTCAATATCCCATACGATGCAGTGTATGGCTAATTTGCCTACAAACGTCAGGTGGTCATAATAATCTTGCCACTCAGTGTAGAGCTTGCCCTAAAGAAAACCCCACACACCAAGTCCTGCATGGAACCCAGCTGTTACCTCTGCATGGGCAATCCTATAGTGGCAGCCCAGGGCCAGCTCTAGTCCGCCTCCTAAAGCCATGCCTTGGATTGCTGCCACCAAGGGCTTTTCGCTTCTCTGCATTTCATCTACTAAATTTCCTAATGTGAACGTAGAAGTAACAGGAGCGCTGAAGCCATGGATATCAGCACCTAAGGACACAAAGACAAGAAAAAGAGAGTTGAGAAAGAGGTGGGCTTTGTTCCATAACAATAAGATACCAGATAATTTTTAAGGAATCTCAGACCTCTTCAGAGCCATGAAACACTTCATCTTTTAGGTGGAGACACAGTAAAAGAACAAAAATAGCTGGAAAATGTAGATTGATAGAAAATTCTCAAATCTTTTTAGGAATCCTGTAATCTTCTAAAATCTGTCTCTCCATATGCTAGGTAGCAATTCTACCTTTAGAAAAGTTAAGAAGCTCAAAGAAAGGGAATAGAGATTTTTCTACAATGAGCATTATTCTGAGACTGAGTCATCCCCTTCCACTTTTTGCATGATACTGCTCACTAATCCTATTCACAGCAATTTCAAGCCATTTCTTTGTTACAGGCATGAGTTATTACAATAGAAAGTCTCAGGGTAAAATGCATACATATTCGTGAGTTATACATTAATCAACCAGCTTAGAATTATGTTTCTTTAATTGATTTTTTATTATCAATAACAATAACAATACGTATTGCTTTTTCTAATTATAATAATAGCATACATTATGGACAATTTGAAAAATATTTATAATTATAAAGAACCTAAAGATCACCCCAAATATCACCACAGAGATAACAATGTAATATTTGGTGAATTCTTAGTTTTTTCCCAATGCACATATATAAATAGCTTTGGGATCTTGAGTAAGTTATTTAACCTTTGTCTCAATACCTACTTAAATGACTGATGTGAGAATTAAATGGAAGTTCACTATAATATATACTTAGAGGCGCGGTACACGAAATTCATGCACTCGGTGGGAGGGTCCCTCAGCCCGGCCTGCACCCTCTCGCAGTCTAGGAGCCCTCAGGGGATGTCTGACTGACAGTGGGGAGCGGGCCTAAGCCGGCTGTTGGACAGCTTTAGTGCTGCCGCAGAGGCAGGAGAGGCTACTGCTGCTGCGCTCACCAGCCATGAGCCCAGCTTCTGGCTGAGCAGCGCTCCCCTTGTGATAGCACACTGATCACCAAGGAGCAGCTCCTGCATTGAGCATCTGCCCCCTGGTGGTCAGTTTGTGTCATAGCGACCAGTTGTTCTGCGGTTTGGTCGATTTGCATATTAGCCTTTTATTATAATACTAGAGGCCCAGTGCACGAAATTCATGCATGGAAGGCGGGGGAGTCCCTCAGCCCGACCTGCACCCACTTGCAATCCGGAACCCCTTGGGGGATGTCCAACTGCGGGTTTAGGCCCAATCCCACAGGGATCCCTGCAGGATTGGGCCTAAACCGGCAGTCAGACATCCCTCTCACAATCCAGGACCACTGGTCCCTAACCACTCACCTGCCTGCCTGCCTGATAGCCCCTAAACACTTTGCCTGCCTGCGTGATCACCCCTAACCACTGGCCTGCCTACCTGATCACTCCTAACCACTCGCCTGCCTGGCTGATTGACCCTAACCACTCTGCATGCCTGCCTAATCACCCCTAACTGCTCACCTGCCTGCCTGATCACCCCTAACCACTTGCCTGCCTGCTTGATTGCCCCTAACTGCTCACCTGCCTGCTGATCGCCCCTAACCACTCTGCCTGCCTGATTGCCCCTAACTGCTCTCCTGCCTGCCTGATCACCTCTAATCACCTCTGCCTCAGCCCCCACCACCACGGCTTCATCCAGAAGGACATCTGGAATGATGTCCGGAAGATCGTTCGGCTGTCTGGTCTAATTAGCATATTACGCTTTTATTATTATAGATATATATGTAGCAATATTGAGAGCATTCTGTAAAATCATTTTTTAATATTTTCCTTTTTTTCATATAATGGTATACATAGTGAGCTCTTTCCCTATAACATTATGTATTCTTTGAAAACATTAAGCTTGGTACAAGTTAATTTCATATTCAGCCTATTTATCTTTCTTTTTCTTTGTTTCTACCTGCTCCTCATCTAATATCAATTCAGGGATCATGCTTCATTTCACTAACCCATCATATTTTACACTTTAATCTATTATTATCATTATTATTTATATTTCTTTGGTACTAGAGAAACAAGATGAATTTCAACTGAATCTCAAGCCTATCATGCCTATAACTTAGATTAAAATGGTTTTTCATGTAATAACAGCAATTAATATTTACTGGATAAACACATCAGGCATAGTGCTAAGTTTTCTCATGTAATTTTCTTAACACCTATATTGAGTAGTATGATAATCCCCATTATACAAGTAAAGAAGTTAAGGCTTTGAGGTGTTAAGTGACTAGTTCAAACATATAACTAGTAATTGGTAAACTAAGGATTTGAACTCAGACAATTTGACCAAAGCCCACATTCTTAAATGTTATACCTTCTTCTACTTGCTACCCAAGGTTAGTATTATTATTATCCTAACTAGAGGCCTGGTGCATGAAATTCGTGCATGGGGGGAAGGGGTGTCCCTCAGCCCAGCCTGCACCCTCTCCAATCTGGGACCCCTTGAGGGATGTCCGACCACCCATTTAGGATGGGTGGGATAGGGCCTAAACGGGCAGTTGGACATCCCTCTCACAATACAGGACTGCTGGATTCCAACCGCTCTCCTGCCTCTGCCTGATTGCCCCTAACCACTTCTGCCTGCCAGCCTGATCACCCCTAACCACTCCCTGCCAGCCTGATCGACGCCTAACTGCTCCCCGGCCGGCCTGATTGCCACTAACTGCCCTCCCCTGCTGGCCTGGTCGCCCCCAACTCTCCTCCCCTGCTGGCCCAGTCACCCCTAACTGCCCTCCCTTGCTAGCCTGGTCACCCCTAACTGCCCTCCCCTCGAGGCCTGGCCCCCCCACAACTGCCCTCCCCTGCTGGCCTGGTCTCCCCGAACTGCCCTCCTCTGCTAGCCCAGTCACCCCTAACTGCCCTCCCTACTGGCCTGATCGCCCACAACTGCCCTCCCTGGAGGCCTGGTTTCCCCCCCCCCCCAACTGCTCTCCCCTGCAGGCCTGGTCCCCCCCAACTGTCCTCCCCTGCTATCCTGGTCTCCCCCAACTGCCCTACCCTGCAGGCCTGGGTCCCCCCCAACTGCCTTCCCTTGCTGGCCTGGTCACCCCTAACTGCCCACAACTGCCCTCCCCTGCAGGCCATCTTGTAGCGGCCATCTTGTGTCCACATGGGGGCAGCCATCTTTGACCACATGGGGGCAGCCATCTTGTGCCTTGGAGTGATGGTCAATTTGCATATTACTCTTTTATTAGATAGGATTGTAGAGAAATCAAGGCACAGACAAAAATATAGTGATTTTACTTTTTAACTATCTCTGGCATATAAAAATGCAATTGATTTTAAATCCAGCAAAATTGCTAAATTCTCTTATTAATACTAATAATTTTCTGATATCTTTAATTTTTCTACAAACACTATCATATCGATCATCTGGATAATAAAATTTGTTTCTTCCTTTCCAATCCTGATACCTCTTATTTCTTTTTCTAGTCTTACTGGGCTGGTCAGGGCTAGAACACAATGTCAAATCAAATACAAATGGTGATAGCAGCTAGCCTTGTCTGTGCTTTTCTTATAAGAAAACTTGTTAAGTTACCATTTTGTTTGAGGTTTGCTGTAGGTTTCTAAAAGGGAATATTTTAGCCTAAGACATATCATTTCTATACCTAGTTTACTATGAATTTTTATCTTTAATGCATGTCAAATGTTATCAAATGCTTTTTCTGCATCTATTGAAACAACCATGATTGTTTCTCCTTTAATCTTTAATAAGCTGTAATTTAATAAGCTGAAATTACATTAATTTTCTAAGGTTTAACCAATCTGGTAGTACTAGGATAAAAGTGATATATTACATTTTTATATATGTTAGATTCCATTTTATAATATACTGCTTAAATTTTTTATATTTGTATTTATGAATTAAATTGGCCTATAATTTTGCTTTTCATATTGTCCTTGACAGGTGTTGGTATCAAGGTTACGCTAGCCTCAAAATATGAGTTGGGAAGTGTACTGGGTTGAATGACGTCTCCCAAACAAGTGAATGTGAGCTGTTTTTGGAAATAGAGTCTTTCCAAATGAGGTCATAGTGGATTAGGGTGGATCTATCTAGGATCAGGAAAATTTGGACACAGGGGAGAAGGCCACAGGAAAACAGAGGCAGAAACAGGCCAAGGGCAACCAAGAATTGTTAGCAACCGAAAGGAGCCAGCGAGGCAAAGAAGGATTCTTCCCTAGAGCCTTCAGGGAAGAATGGCCTCGCAGATATCTGTACTTTGAACTGGAGACCTCCCCTAAGATTCCCACCTGCAATAAATGAATACATATGCTCAGGACAAAGGACCGAAGGTGCACTCTCCCTCCAAGGAGCACATCCATGCCATTCCCCCACTGGCATGTATGCCCCAACCTCTAGGGGACCCCATGAGACTTGCAACCAGGGGAGCAATGGGCAGCAGCAGCTCGTCTCGTCCTGGGCTAAACCCCTTAACCTGCCTACAAGGCCCCCTTTTCTCTGACCTCCCAGTGAGCTAAAGCAGCCCAGCCATTCATTCTCTCTCTCTCTCTCTCTCTCTCTCTCTCTCTCTCTCTCTCGACTGGCCTGCTACTTGTTTGGAGTATATCTTCCATAAACTCCATTTCACTTTCCTTTCATTTTCATTGATCTTAAAATCTTTTCTGCATCGATGAAAAGAACTGAGGTCCCAACCAGTAACCCCAATCTATTTGAGTTTTCTATTTCTTCCTTATTCAGTTTTGATGGGCTACATAGTCTTCAGTTTGCTAAAGGCTACACAGTATCTGCAGTGATAACACTTTGGTCATTTCTTATATACATTGTTTTACTGTCATTTTTTTTTTCTCTTCTTGATCAAATTCTCCAGATGTTTGTCAATTTCATTTGTCTTTTAAAGAACTAACTTCTGACATTGTTGATCTTCTTGATTCACATTTGTTTGCTATCCCATTAATTTCTCCTCTTTATTATTTCCTTCCTTCTACTTCATTTGGATCTATTTTATTGCTTGTTTGTTTTGTTAGTTCCTTGATACAGATGTTTAGCTCATTACATTTGTCTTTTTTCTTTCCTGAATTATGTAAGGCTATAAATTTTCTGCTAAGTTTTGCTTTAGCTGTATTTGTTGTTATATATGTTGTGTTTTTATTATCATTCAGTTCAAATTATTTTCTAAATTCTATTATGATATCTGCTTTGACTCAGAGAGATCAATTTCATTTCTAAAGATGAGAATTTCCAGTTATATATTTGTTATTGATTCCTAGTTTAATTGCATTGTTGTCAGAGAACATATTCTAAATGAAAATTTATTGAGATAAGCTTTCATGTTCCAATAGCTGATCAATTCTTGTAAATGTTGCAGGTTTGAGAAAAATGTATTATTTTGCAGTTGTTGAGTACATTGCTCTATATAAATCCACTAAGCCAAATCTGACAATTCTTAATGCTTTTCTAGAAGAATAATTTTTCTGCCCTAAACTTGAACTACATTCTCTCTCTTATATCTCCTTACTGACAAAGAAATATCAAGTTCTCCATAATTCTGATCCTTTTCTCCATGTCATAAATTTTCAAAGAGTTGAATAAGCTATTTAATAGCTGGTTTATGTTTGTCATATTATTTTAATCTCTTTCAGGTTCAGCCCTCTCAGCTATAAATAGATATTATAGACTTATTGAGGATTAAAATATAATAAGTGAAAAATACTACTATTTTCATTATTAGCAAATAACCTACATAGTCCTGGTACATAACAGGCAAGATAAATGATAATTATTATGATTATCATATTTATATTTATCTGTTGTCATAATTCCAATATGTTTCTTCTCAGGCTACCATTAACATATATTAAATTTCTCTAGCTACAGTAAGATTACATAGGCCCTCCTATTCATGTGACTTTGTCAAAGGGTATAATATATTCAGTTGGGAAAAGAGGACAGATGTCACAAATATCACTGAGTCACCATTTCAGATACTTTTGCCATATTTTTGTCAATACTTTTGGACCTTCAAGGAATAACCCAGCAAAAAGTGTCATGGTCACCAAGATAGATAATTAGCAGAAGAAAAATGAACTCCATTTCAAGACTGTGTGAAATAAAAAATAACATTTATTTAACATCTACATGTAGGCTCTGCACTAGAGGTTTTCAGATATGTTATCTCATTTAATCTCACAAAACCTATCAAGATAGATATTCTTGTATCTAATTTAAAAATAGAGAGATTGATGCCCCAGCTGGTTTTGCTCAGTGGATAGAGCATTGGCCTGCGGACTGAAGGGTCCTGGATTCGATTCCGGCCAAGGGCACATGCCCGGGTTGCGGGCTCGATCCCCAGTAGGGGGCATGCAGGAGGCAGCCAATCCATGATTCTCTCTCATCATGGATGTTTCTATCTCTCTCTCCCTCTCCCTTCTTCTCTGAAATCAATCTACACTAATAAAAGAGAAAGATGCAAATTGGATGTACCTCCATGACGCCCACCAGCCAATCAGGAGTGAGTATGCAAATTAACCCAACAAAGATGGCAGGTTAATTTGCATACACAGGCAGGGAGCGAAGACTGAAGGCTCCGCCTGAGCGAAGATTGAAGACTGAAGACTGAAAGCTGAAGGCTCTCCTGCCAGAGCCAAGCCTGAAGGCTGAAGGCTTGGCTCCACTGAAGGCTGAAGGCTTGGCTCCACTGCAGCCCGGGTCCTGGGCACTGGAGAAAAACCGGTGCCAGCAGCCAGGGAAGGAAGGCCTATTGCACGAATCTTTGTGCAACGGGCCTCTAGTAAAAATATATTTTAAAAAATAAACTATTTAAAAATAGAGAGATTGATTTATTTTTAAAATAAATTTATTGGAATGACATTGGTTAATAAAATTATATAGGTTTCAAGTGTACAATTCCATAATATAATTGAAATTCAGAAGATTAAAGGAATTTGTTCAAGTTCATATAGGGTGGAGATATATAGAGCAGGTATATACCAGCAGGTATATACCAGCAGGTATTATAGCTATCAAGTCTACAACTAAATATCTTACAAAGGTCCAATCCAATATAAAAGAGAATAAAGTCAAACTCTTCTCTGGGTCTCTCTTGTAATTCCACAGTCTCTTTCTCCACAGTTTCTCATTCCCACTCAAGTCTCCCATATCCATTACCCACACTATGGCAATACCCACAGGGACAGCTTATGTAGTATCAATGTGAGGCTGAATTCCAGAGATAACAGGAGAGGGTTAGGTACTGGTACCTGCAGAGAAGTTGCCATCTGCTCCACAAATCACAATGGCTTTTACTGTAGGGTCTGTTATAGCTTTCTGTAGTCCCTCTTTTATTCCATTGAAGACAGCTATACTAAAAGAAAATAAATAAATAAAGCATTAGTCAGAATTAAATTTCTACCATCTCAGAGTTTTTTCTGCTGGAAGCCAATTCCAGCATGTCAGCAGGGCTGAATCATCTGGAAATGGCTGAGGACATTTCCCCAAACCTGAAAAGGATTTGCATAAGTTAATTGCTTGCTGCCAGACAGCTAAGGGCATCTTAATCTACATGTTATTGCTTCCTCCTGGCCAAACACCTGAACAGCCAGAGGTAATTCTTCCAATCTGACAATGGATTCTGTGTACTAAACCCTGGCCTTTGAAGTGTATATCTACTTTGCCTTAGGATAATTTGTGTTAATAAAAAGCAAGGGGTCCAGAGAGACAAGAGAACTTGGTTTCTTTAGCCAAGCTCCACTGGCCCCCAAAATGCCTTCCAAAATTATGTTTTATCTCTGAACTCTTGATTAATTTACACACAGCACTTCTCCATATTCCTGAACCTTTCTAGATGCTGGATCAAGACCACTGGCATTAATTTTCCATTTCCTAACAATGAAAAATTAAACACATACACAATGGATAAAAACTCTAGTTTTTATAGTGAATTGAGCACTGAACTGTTAAAACATCTACATGTAGGCTCTACACTAGAGGCTTTCAGATATGTTATCTCATTTAATCTCACAAAAACCCATCAGGATAGATATTATTGTATCTAATTTTAAAATAGATTGATGCCCCAGCTGGTTTTAAATAGCATTTTTCTGCACTCTGCTGTAACTCTGAACACTTAGAATTGGCACTAATCAATTTAAAAATACTATTGTACATCTTCTAGATACAGTGAAAGGAGTTTGTAATACCCCAGGGAGAACAACATATACACAGCAAAATATCACACTAAGATGAATGCTGTAATAGATACAAAGAAAGTGATGTGAAAGTTCAGAGGGAAGTTTCAATTTGTCATAATGGCAAAATATAAGAAAACTGAAATACTCTAAAAGAAACAGATGTGGCAGGGGCTGCAAGTTACCCTAAATATCCCTACCTCCCCACCTTCTTCAAAGCAGTAGTAAACATATGGTTTTTAGCTGAAAACATAGCTGCCCAACATAAAGACTAAATTTCCCAGCATGCTATGCAGTAAGGTTAGCCCAAGGCATTAAGTTCTGACCAATGGGATAGAAGCAGATTTGGCATATGCAATTTTCTAGAAGAGTCTTAAAGGACTATGTGTAGTTTTTGTTTTTTTTTTCCTCCCTACTCCTGGCAGGAATGAAGAGGTGATGGTTAGATCAGGAGCAGCCTGTATGGACCAAAAAGTGGGACCATATATTGAAGATGGCAGGGCAAAGAGAGAGAGAATTGGGGTCCCTGGTAGTTGTGGAGCAGCTGTACACTGCTATGAGAAAAATCAACTTTTTCTTGTTTAATCCACTATTTTGAGTTTTCTGTCACTGACAGTCAAACCTAATCCTAAACATTAATTTAGCAGGTAAAGGCAAGGTCAGGGAAAGAAAGGACATATAGTAGATTTTGTCAAGTTTCAGTTGATGAGGGAGTTATCAACAGAGAAGATGGTTAAAGCCGAGATTAAATGCCTGCCAACAGGAAAGAAAAGAGAACCGAGAGTAGATCTTCTGGATACACCCTCATTTGAGAAGTGGGAGAGGCTCAGCAGAGTGACTCAGTACCAAGGGAGCCCAAAGTCACAAAGGCCAAGAGAAAAGAATTATGTCAAGAAGCAGGGAATCAATAAGTGCCAAGGGATGGTGAAGGAGGAGAACCTAGGAAAAGTGGTGAGGAATTGCTTCAAGGAAAAATAACAGAACCAGAGTCTAACCTGTTCTGCCATGGAATTCTGAGTAGTCTGGGGAAAATGTCTGTTCTTGAGCATACAGGGTGACAAAAATATTAATACAAAAGGAAAAACAATAATAAACTTCTCAAAAAGCCAGATGGTTCAGACCAGCAACTATGAGTTAAAACCTCAGGGAATAAAGGAAATAAGATAATTCCCTAATTACTTTTCATTTAACATAGATGAAATCAAACAAAACCTCTTGCTTTCGATTGTTAATTAGAAACCAAATCTGCTAAGGAAAAGAGATTCTGAACCATCCATAGTATTGACAAGTCCAAAAGGCACGTATTTCCTTCTGGGTAAATGATGGCTGCAGAATTAGCCCAAATGAACTTAATCAGTGCCAGTGAGAAGAGGCTGGCTTTTCCCATGTCACTCACCCCCTGCTCTTTTATTTCTTATGTCCTTGTCAATTTTGCAAAAATCAAACACAGGGGAGAAAAGCAAACTGAAAATGGCTATAACAGATACAGCTTTACTAGCATCAAGCCAAGCGAAAGGGATCACAGCCGGTAGTAATGTCAAGGTCCCAGAGATTAAGGAATTATTTTCTCCCCTTAATATTGTCAGGTATGGAAAAATGGAGTCTAGAGTAAAGATAACTTTTCATGAGTGCTGACCAAAACGTTTTAGCTTCTGTGACGATAGGAGGTCTTTTTAGTGACCTTTTTTTTTTTAATCCAAATGTCATCAAGAGAAGTTTGTGGCTTGTGACCAGCACTTTTTTTAAAAACAAAGAAATAGAAGATAAAATAGAATGTATCAAGCTATATGACAAGAAAGGACAAGTTTTATTTCATGGAACTTTGTGTTCAGTTGTGTATTTGTATGTCTTACGTTGCAATGTAGAACATGGGGTTTCTTACTGAGTGAATTATAGTAAAAAAAAAAAAAAAAAAAAGTGTGTTGGGAGACAGGCCTAGTAATCAGGCATGTCCTGATTTGTAAAGAGGGTTGGCATTCACCTGCATTGAAGAAAACATAGCTGGCCAAATTAGCCAAGAAGGATTTAAACCATTTGTTTGGGCCAAAATAATATTAAAATAAGAATCTCTCAGTGGGCAAGGAAGAGATAATTTTCCACATAAAATTAGAAATAGGAAGGGGAAAAGGAAGGAAGAGGAGGGAAAGAAAAATACAAAGCAAAAGAAGAAAAATTGGGAACCTTTTTGGACGAACATTCTGGGATATATACTCTACTTAAAACAGAACTTCAGACACAGATAGAAAAAAAAAAGCAAGAAAGTATTCATTTCCAAGAGGGGGAAATCTCAATGAAGCTGAAATGATTCCTGAGCAGCAGGGCCTGTTGGTAGGGGCTTGTAACAGGCTTCTGATGAATAGAAGCAATGATAGCTAACCTCTGTTAAATGCCAACTTATAATCTCCGGCACATTTCGACGTCACAACAACTTTATGAGGTAGATACTAACATTTCTCCTGCAAGGTGGGTGACAGTGGAATAAATTCATTAAACATTAAAAATAGTTATAAGAAAATATTCCTAGCTATGGGTATTGGACTATGGAACTTTCCCCCTCAAATTCTTGATGGGCATGGTTTCCCATTATGAGCAGAGGTTGAGGCAGGCAGTTCGAATATCTAATAATTCTAATTAGAATACAGACAAGTCCAAAACATATATGTAATCATATTGCTGATGTGTTTCTTCATCAAAACCAAAATAATGAATATTTTGCTTTCTTCTGAGAATGGCAAGAGAGTGAACATGTCATCCTTGAGTGGTTTTACTCCTGCAATTCTTTTGTATTATTAAATGCAGTAATTCATATTAAAAAAGAATAAATATTAATACTAATGATAAAATCAAATCTGATGACAGGATTAAAATTCAGTTAAAATTAGCAGGTTACCTCATCTCAGTCCTTTTTTTGCTCCAGCAGCATGTGATGAGAATTTAAACAAAGGTCTTTCTATACTTTATAGAGTCATTTAAATGATAACTTCTGCTAATCCTATTCCCTGTGGAAAGGTGTCTTTTTCCTAGGGCCGATCACTATACTCTTTTCAGAGATATGGAAGAATCAAACCTATAAAATAACTTCATTAATTTTCATAAGAGCGCATTAATCTCACTTTTCAAAGTCATGCATACAGCCCCGCACAAATCTGGGTTACAAAGTTTCACAGAAAAGGAACTCATGATGGAATAAAAGAGGGTAAAGTGCACAGTTTTTCAGAAAATGCTACTTAGGCTTACGCTGACATGGATCCTCTGGAGGTTTAGAACATACCAGGAGAAATTTGCATTTCTGGGCCAGGGCACAACTCTCCTTTCCTCACTGCGTTGGCATTCATGAGGGGCCTTTATTTATTTTTGCATAGGTGAAGCCATCTTGTCGGATTCCTAAAGCTTTTAGTGGGTGGCCTCGGCTGGAGATTGGGAAGTGAGGGATCAAGGTCCAGCCAGCTTTGCACCAAGACCTTTGGAACAGAAAGCAGGCCTGCGAAGTCAAAGTTGCAGGCAAGGAGGAGCGTCCAGCGCGAAGTTGGCACAGGCAGACGGCTTCCAGGCCAGCTCCCCTACTCTGCAGCCATCTGTCTGCCTCTCGGCCTCGGTTTCCTTCCCAGGGAACAGAGTTCTCTGCGAAGATTAACCAAGGTAAGCTATGTAAAAGGCCCTGGCATAAGTCCACGTTCCGTTTGGGTCTTGCTCAGATCAGCCGGGGAGAGTCAGAGCCTGCACCGCAGGCCGGCGAGTTACAGCCTCGCCGAACCCAGTCTGGAGGCGACCCGCGCCCGTTACCTGATGGGGTTGAGCGGCGGGTTTCGGAGGCGAATCAGCGCCAGGCAGCTCCGCAACCGCGAATACTCTGCCATGTTTCCTCGGTGCCAGGGTCGCCGCCGCCTCCCACCGCAGCCAGCGCTTCTTTCCCCGCGCGCCCGGCCCCGCGAGGAGGGGCGCCCGCTGGGCCAATGCGAGCGCGGCGCCGCCTCCCGCCGCCCCTCCTCCGCCGCGGCTCTACCCCGCTTCCCGGACCCCAGCCCCGAGCTCTGCAAACGCTCATCCTCTTTCTCCGTGTTGGCTCCGCTTCCTGCTCCTACCACCAAGTCGACGGGGGAGGACGATGGAAAATGCGTTAAATTGCCAGCAAGTCGAGGTTTGCAATCCGCTGGCCCACTTGGAGGCGTCAGGCACAAGTCGTTTCTCCTGGCTCCCTAGTTTCAGTTGAACACAGAACTTTCTGCTTTGCGACTACCCACTGCCCCCATCCTGCCCCTTAGGCAGCCCTCTGTAAAATGTCAAGTTGAAGGGGGCGCTCACTCTCAGGCTCCTGCAAGTGCCGACCCCGCCTTGCTCCTCAACAACGACCCACGGGTTCCGTCATCTGCCATCTAGCCCTCCTGTTTGGTGTCGGCCTGTGGGACTAGGGACACCGGGAGCTGATATACCATGCTGAGCTTTCTGTTGCTGTCGGTGTAAATGATAAACTGCCCGAGTCTATTCTGGGCTCCTATGGGCCGAATCTAAGTGTGGCAAGCCAGTTTAGCAGATGCTAGCATGCTGGTGTTGCTCAGTGGTTAGAGTATGGGGGGGGGCACTGCACCAAAGGGCCAAGAGTTCGATTCCTAGTCAAGGGCATTTACCTGGTTGCAGGTTCTATCCTGGGGCCTTTGGGGCATGTGTGGGAGGCTACCAATCCATGTGTCTCTTCCCCTCTCCCCCGCCCTCCATCCCTTCCACCCTCTCTAAAAATTAATGGGTAAATATCCTCCGGTGAGGATTGACCAGAAAAATAAAATAAAAACAAAAAAAATTGCACAATGTCATGGGCAGTGCCTTTATGTTTACCGGTTCACGTGTCTTTATGTTTATCTTCAGGAACTGATTGTATCGGGTAGAGCTCATAGGAGCTGATACTTAACCCTTAATTTCTGGGTAAATATACGAAGTTTGCTGGGGGAGAGAGGACTACTGTGTGAGAAATGAACCCAACAGTGTCCAGACCAGATTGTTCAAATTGTTAACCAAAAAATAAAGTATTTTTCGAAGTGAGAGGCAACAAGCATTTATTTGAGATAGAAAACAATAGCTTTTTGGGGAATCACTGACTCAGGCAGAAAACCAAATAGTGTTCCAATTAGAATACAAAGGCAAAGGGTATTTATGGAAAGGAAAAGAGGGAAATTACATCCATAAAAGGAAAGCATTTCTATTGATGCAGAAAAGCTAACACAGTGATGCAAATTTAAAAAAAATTTTTTTTTAATTTTCAGTTCAGTAGTCATAATATCTGCTTTCTTGCTATGTTTGCAAATAGTTCTTTGGGACACAATGTTGATTTAGACCCCATCCAAAGGTTATTTTGCCCTGTTTTAACATTCTAAAGGTTTGAGGCCTAAGATGTCAAGGTAATTCCTCTGGATGGCTACACTGGCTCCATTTTAAAGTGGCTACATTTCTATTATTTTAAACAAAATAATCATCATAACTGTGTAGTATCTGCTAGGTTACATTGCTCTTGTCTCTTCTGGACTGGAAATTTCCTACTCTTTTTTTTTTACTTGAGAGTGAAGGTCTTGAAGGTGGATCTGCTTTTACCTTATTAACACCTTGAGACAAATTTGGGGGATTGGGGAGGTGGTGAGCATTTGGAGACTTCACCTCTGGGCCTAACCCTGCCACTAATTATATGAATTTTTTTTAATAATATGTTTTATTGATTTTTTACAGAGAGGAAGGGAGAGAGATAGAGAGTTAGAAACATGGATGAGAGAGAAACATCGACCAGCTGCCTCCTGCACGCCCCCCACTGGGTATGTGCCCGCAACCAACGTACGTGCCCTTGACCGGGAATCGAACCCGGGACCCTTGAATCCGCAGGCCGACGCTCTATCCACTGAGCCAAACCGGTTTTGGCAATTATATGACTTTTAATCCCTTGCTTCTCTGGATCCAATTTTCTTTACTTGTAACATCAAGAGTTTAACTAAATTATTATCTCTAAAAAAAATTTCAGTTCTAACATTCTTTGAATTTTTTTTTTCTAAGAATAAATCTTCAACTAAGCTGTTCCCTCCTGTTTTTTCCTGGGATGACTTTCTTCTGTCCATAATTTATTAAGTATCTTCATGTTTTTGAGGACAGGGTCTGGGTTTTATTCATCTTTCCCCTCTAGCACAATAACTAAGCAGGTGATTTTCAACTAGGGCTGAAGTTAACTCCTATTAAGATACCATCTTTGGCCCTGGCAGGTGGTTAGAGCGGATTCAGGTCAAGGGCGTGTACCTGGTTGCAGGTTCCATCCCATTCTCCGCCACCCCCTCCACCCCCCCCCCCCCCCCAGGCGCGTGTGGGAGGCAATCAATCGTGTGTCTCTCTTTCAAGGATGTTTCTCTCTCCCTGCCACTTTCTCTGAAAAATCAATGGGAAAAAAATCCTTGGGTGAGGAATATGCCATCTTTGTCCGGGGGAGCTCACAATTTAAGGAGGAAAGTGCTCCGCATCATTAATTATTCACTTAAGTAAAAGCCGTGGAAAGGATACCAGGAACACGGGTTCCTGCCTTCCTTATCACTTACATGGTCCAGCAGGGAACAAGAGAGCTCTTGTAATAGTCAACGCTTGAATGCTTTCCTTGTGCCTTCGCTTTCCACGTGCTATGTCTCAAGTAACACACACACCAACCCTGTGTCCTCGAGTGGTGTTATCTGCTCCACACTTGAGCAAACAGGCACAGAGCTTACGTCACTTGCTTCGGTAACACCGTTACAACCGAGAGGCAGATTCGGACAGGAGAATCGGGAAAAATCAGATGAATCACAAGAACATCCTGGTGATTTCTGTTGTGGGGTCGAACCCTGGAGTCAAAAATAAGACCACCGGAGGCTGCTAATTGATTAAAACAAAGCAGGCAAGGATTTATTGAACTGGCCAGGACGGCCGCGAGGGCACCACACGCAGGTGGCCACCCTCACGACCGCGCTGTCCCAGGTGTAGGCAGTCCTTTTAAAGGTCTAAACCACAAGAATTTTCCTTTGTTCTAAATGCTAAATTCTACATTCTAGACATTGGAATGCAGACTTATCTTGCGAAAGCAAATTGTACAAAAGCAGGACTGAGCAGGGTTAATAATCTCTAAAGGTAGTCAACTCCTGGAGCCACTGAGTCCGTGGGAATCAATCTCCTGTGGTTCTGGTCCACAGGCACAGGAAAATGACCTCTGTGAGTCTCCAGGTCTCAATCTGGAGCTGAGGTAACTACCCTATTGTTTAAGCAAGTAAGTGCGTGCAGAAGCCAGAATAGCAGGGTTAAAATTTAAACAGCAGTTTTTACCTAAGTATGGTTGCTACCATATTTCAATTTCTCCGAGGGAACAGAGGAGTTTGGAGGAGTGATGAGCTCAAGGTACAGGAGGAGCAGAGGCAAGTGTCTACTGAAGAGAAGGCTGCAGAGGTTGGCACAGGAGTTGGAAAAACAAAAAGGCACTTCTCGGGGCTGCATTGCACAGCGGCGATTAGGAACGCAGGCGGGAAAGAAGCGGTGAACGAGACCTGCGGAGCCCCCCGGATCCCGGGGGACCCAGGAACCCGTCGGAAATGACATCAATAGAGAGGCTGGGCTCTCCGCGGGACAGCGGCCTCGGGACCACCGGCCGGAAGTGAGACAGAGGAAGTCCCGCCCCGGAGGCGGTGCCGGGTGTGAGGGGAGTCGCGATGGGCGGGGAGGAGCTTCGCTGGTCCTCCTGGAACCTGGGATTCCCCGACAGGTAACCTGCCGGCCGAACCTGGACCCTGGCAAGGCTGGGGGTTAGGGTTGGTGGCCCAGTTTGCTCGGGGCCCCACGCTCGGGCCGGGGGAAGTGGATCTCACATTCGGGAGTGGCTGGGGGACAGGCTCCTTGGCGTGGAACTCCTGGGGCGAGGGGGATACGAGAAACTTTGGGGGACGGGGTCGTGAGGGCCGGGGTCGTCGAGGAAAGACCGGCTGAGTCTCCAGGACTCGGTCGCGGCTGGGGGTCGTGGGCTCCGGGGCCTTGGCGCTCGGGGACGGAGAGAGGGAGCCCGGGCGCCGAGATGCGCTGACCTCGAGTCCAGCTGCCGCCTGCCCTGACCCCAGTGCAGCTCTGCTAGCCGCGGGCAGAGACGTCGCCTTTCCATCTCTGCATCCTGTGCTTTGCCACGGTTGGGCATTCTTTAGATGCTGTCGAATACGAACTGATGAACGCACGGAACTGCCTGCCTCACCGGGGGTAGGGGGTGCGGGTGGGGTTGGGGGGACCTTGTCCCGAATTTTGGTGCCCTTACCTCTGAATGTGGAAGTGACTCCAGCGTGGTTCGTTAACCAGTGGTTTATGAGGATGCCGGTGTGGTAGAGATTCCGGACATTGTTTTGTGGTTATTGAAATGTAGAAATGTGCCTTCATATTTATTTTATTTTATTTTTGGCATGGGAAGAGAAGGCGATTAATTTGACTTCTTTCAGGTTTCTTCACTCTTCTGGAAAGAACTTCCAGATGAATGGTTCCGGAAAGGAGTTGGCCATCAAATGATAAGCTGCAGCTATAGCACTGAGCTTCTAATTTGTGTTCTAAGTGCTTTCTTCTCATAAATATGAACTCATTTTCCTTTTTCTTAATATTTTCTTTTTTACATTGGGGTACTTTTGCGTTTGAGATGTAAATGAGATTTCATAACTGAGGTGACAATAGTAATTTATAAAAATCCAGTCAGAGATTCCACCTGGTGGGTTCACATAAGGTTAACTTCTTCCAAACAGTTAGTTGTAGGAGGCCTCCAAAAGAATAAATCACGGAAGAGTAAATTGTTTCCTTTATAAACTATTTGTTCAGATGTTGTAAATGTGATGAAAAGTGGGAATGGATCTAAAGAACAAGTACTGTAACAAGATTGGTTTTGGTTGTCAGGCTGTGTAATGGGATCTGAGCATGAATCACTATCTAGCTGCAGTCCCAGGAGGTGATAATGGCTCCTGGGAGGTTCTAGATCTTATTATTAGATAGGATATAATGCAGTAGGCAAACGTGAATTTATGGCTTTGTTTTTGTTTTGTTGCTTTTGTGTGTTATTTTTACAAAGAAGAAACTAGTAAGCATTTTTAGATTTAAAAAAATCTAAGATGTTCTTAAAAATAGGTTGGAAAAAACAAGAAGTAGACATGTAAATAAATATTACAGTCATTTAAATTTTAAAAGTTTGCCTGCCTTTCAAACTTGTTTTCCCAATGTCTGGAAAGTGTTGGTATCCAAATCACCTCCATCATTGTATGTTCTTGCTTTGGTGTCAACTTTTCAATGTATATAAATATGGTATAAAGTTAGGTTTTGAGACCCTCTAGATTTACTTGAATATTAATGTCTTACTTAAAAATAAAGTTTAATTTTGCTACCTCAATCTGCTGTTCAATGTCATATCCACTTATTTTGCACATCTAAATGGCTGTATTCATAATGGTAACTATTATAACTAGCATTCATAATAAATTGGTATCCAAGTGGTAGCTTGGGTTTGTGCATTGACATTCTTGAGGTTTTCAGTTTTGCAGAACACTGATATCCATGGACTCTAACATGGACTTCATTTAAAGAAATCCACGGACCATTAATGGACAAAAACATGAGTCATTTTGTATTGTGGCATTCAAATCCTAGCACTTTGGGAAAGGTAAGTTATCAACTGTGCTTTATTTTAGATGAGAGAATAGCCCTGGATTGGAATAAGAAATTGTAAGATTGTGATTGAAAAATAGGCTGAATATCTTTAAGTTTTTTGTTTTTTTAAAAATATATTTTATTGATTTTTCACAGAGAGGAAGGGAGAGGGAAAGGGAGAGAGAGTTAGAAACATCAATGAGAGCGAAACATTGATTAGCTGCCTTCTGCACACCCCCCACCGGGGATGTGCCCGCAACCAAGGTACATGCCCTTGACCGGAATCGAACCTGGGACCTTTCACTCCTCAGGCCAACGCTCTATCCACTGAGCCAAACAGGCCAGGGCTAAATTAAGTTTTAATGTGGACCTTCCAAAGAGAGGTTTGTTCTGTGTTTATGAAGCAGTCCTTACTATTTCCCTCTATATCGTTCCTGGAAGATTACTACTCTGCTTTCTTTTTTCTTTTCTTTATTTCTTTCCTTCTTTTTTTTTTTTTTTTTGAGAGCTTCTTTCAACACTGGTAGTCTGGTAAATCTTATCAACCTATGGGTACCTTATAGCAAATAGTCATTTAAATAATCTTACATCCAACTTTGGTTCTAGAATAATATAAGTCTCAAATATTCTGGCCAGTTTTATGCCTTAGGTCAGTGGTCGGCAAACTCATTAGTCAACAGAGCCAAATATCAACAGTACAACAATTGAAATTTCTTTTGAGAGCCAAATTTTTTAAACTTAAACTTCTTCTAACGCCACTTCTTCAAAATAGACTCGCCCAGGCCGTGGTATTTTGTGGAAGAGCCACACTCAAGGGGCCAAAGAGCCGCATGTGGCTCACGAGCCGCAGTTTGCCGACCACTGCCTTAGGTTGAAACAAGAAAAGAGGCCCTAAAATCCCTTTTTTTCCTTATCCTGTCTTATTAGTGCTATTTTCTTTTTTGTTCTTCTTTTCAAAAAAATCTCTCAGATGATTTATTCTCTGGGCCTTTTATCTTTCTATCCCAGGGGATAAATTTTCTCTCTTTTTCTTTTTTACCTTTCCTAGCTTAGGAGTTTGTTAATTTTAAAAATTTTAACTTCTAATTTTGCTTGGCAACTTTTAATCACTAAGCTTTAAACTTGTGGTTTTCCTTATCCCCTTTGTAGATACACTGGCTTCTTATTTAGAAATTGTTAAATTCTAAAATCAGACAGCAGTTCCAGGAATTCATCTTTTAGATATATTTGTACTTGCACACAAAAATTTGTATATAAAGGTATTCATAATATTATTATTTTAAATAGACAAACAAACAAATTAATTAATTAATTAAAACTAGAAGTAGCCTAAATATCCCCCACCAAGGTATGATTGAATAAATGCCTTAATACAATATAGTACTTTGCAACTCTTAGAAAGAATGAAGCAGATCCATAGGTGGAAATATGGAAAAATCTCTGTGAGATACATTGTTAACTGAGAAAAACAATATAGAACTGTATGTATAGTATGTTTTCAAAAGCATACATTTATATATGCATGCAAAATTTCTCTAAATCTATATAATACACTATTATGTTATATTTATTCAGATAGATAGATAGATAGATAGATAGATAGATAGATAGATAGATGACTGACACAGGTATTCCTGAGGAATGAGACTACAGGTCTAGAATAGGAAGACTCATATTTTCCTGTATACTGTTTCTGGTGGATTAATTTTTTTTATTTTATGTGAACATGATTTTATTTTTACAATACTAAGAAACGAGCAAACAGCAAAGCTTTAGACTAATTTCATAATTAAGGGAGCCTACTATAATTCCTTATGACTTTTGTCCTTATAATTACGTGTGCTAGTCAGAGGAATGGAGTTGCATAAGTGAGTTAAGTTTTTTTTTTATAGAGCTGCATGGAAGGTTTGGTGATATAATAGGTTTTTAACCTTGACATTATATTATTACTCTTAATAAGGATTTGTGATGAACTAAGTGCTTAGTATTGCTGAATTCAATACAGCTATATAGTTTATAGCATGTTGCTGACTTCATGAGGTGATGCGGATGATACTTTCATTTGCAAGCTATGTTTGTATTGCATTGGCCAGGTTCTTGCCAATGAGCTTCTCATTAGTGAATGGGATGGGCTTTGTTTTATTCGAATTGCTATTTAGGGACTTTACTCTTTAAATAGATATTTAGTTATTATATCACTTTGTTTTGATTTTTAGAAATGGCCTAAGGCATTTCAAAGAATGGCTTGTTCTCTCTGTTAGTAAAATCATAAACTAGAAAGATAATTTAGATATATATAGATAGTCTTATTCTATACTGATACTACTTTAAATTGGCTGATGATTTGCTTTGGGATGCAGCAAAAATTTCTGGTGACTTTCACTTCTCCAGCCATCTTTGTCTTTCCACACTTTCACTGTGGAATAATAGTAATAGGTGAGTAAAATGAGTTATACAAGAAATTTAAAGATATAGTAATCTTCATTTTATTTGAGATCTGCTGAGAATGAGCTATGTAAGATACCTACCCATAAGATACCACTGATTGTGTAACTTGTTAAAAATCAAAATGAAGGCCACTAATCTAGGGACTGCATCATGATTCATGGAATAGAACAGTTATGGTATGTCAGGTGTTTTATACCATAGTTTGACAGAGTATTTTTCTTATAATCATTGCAGTTAAATGATGCTTTGCTTCTTGAGATCCTTGGGTTTAATCACAACTAGTCACACAGTGAAAAAATCATTGGACAGAATGCCTAGAGTGGGACTCCTCCTTATTCTTGCTAACAGAATGGATAGCAAGGAATTGAATCCAAGGGTTGATTTTGTTTTCTGAGTCTTGGTGAATATGGTAAAGGTAACATATAGCAAAAAAGGAGATGAACATGAAGGTAAAACTTACATGTAGCTAACATAGAAATGGGGAAGATACATGTATAAATATGTTTATGTATACATATGTGTGGGTCTGTGCACATAGATATATAATACATTGTGTATATAAAATGTGTATATATTATTTTACACATAAACTATTTAAATTTTTTCTGGAAAACAAAAAAATTCTAGGAAGATACTCAATTAATCCAAGAGGAAAAAAAGGTCAGAATTTTAAGGCCTCAGAGCTGGACCTGTCATAGGCTAGCTCATGATTGTGAAAGTAGCTTAAAGAATTTTGTATGTTTTAGTATCATTACAGGAAATAAGTGATGGGAAGGTAGATAAAAGCCTAAGAGTGAGAACATTTAAATCTAGCAATACATTATGGTTAAGGCTATCTTTTAAGATTCTGTTTTGTGGTATTTGGGAGGGAGGAGCAGCAAGAAGGGAGAACTCAAAAATTTATTGCTGTTCAATTAGAATTCGAGCTATGTCCTAGTTTCCAATTGTGTATGATCAAGATGGATTAACTAGATCTATTAGCCTACAAAACATGAATGTCCAAAAATTGGTTTCTTGTTTGATAAACCTTGAAGGAAAAGAGAATTGTTTTAATCATTTTTGTGACTAAATGAAAGGGCAACTGTGATGATCTAGATTGAGGGGACTGGGACTATTTTGTTCAGAAAATAGAAGACTTGAAGAGTTGGAGGAACTCCATAGGGAGTACATTTGTTTCTGTTGAGGCCAAAATTAATTCTAGCTGAGAGAAGGTATAGAGCTTGTCAACAGTGGAGCAGATTGTGTCATGAGGCAGTGAACTGCAGGTCATTAGGGTTACTTAAGCAAGGTTTGGACATCAATGCTGCAGAGGGGATTTCTCAATGTATGGGAGATCGAACTAGATTAATACGAAAGTCGCTTTCAAACCTAAGATTTTTTTATAGTGCCATAAAGTGATTTTTAAAAATAGCACAAGTATCTATTATCTCTATATTTAAATACTGATAGCTAACTTATCCCTGGTCATTTTTCCACCAAGCTCCACTTACCCATAACCAGGAAATAAATTTAAAAATTAATCCCAAATATAAGACACAAACTATATGCTTTTTTCAGGTCCTTACTCAGTTTATTTACTTAGACATAGTTCTAACAGGCTTAATTAACTGGCATTTTAACTCCACAGTGTATTAGAAGCGGCAAATTGTTGCTGTGCCAAGTGCTCCTATTAGAGGCAGGCACATTGACAAGCAGGGGCAAGAAGATAATCAGAAAGCAAACCAACTAATTTTAAAATTGTAATAACCCAGGCTCATTTGATTAGGTGAAAATAGCTCTATATTAATGGATATTCAAAATGATAAGTTTGAACTTAAATAAGTTATGTTCAGAATTTTCTATTTAAGAAGATTATAAAATTTTAGAAAGATCCATGTGTTTAATAACAAAAGACAGATATTTGGCATTTGGAGGGGCTGCATTATAGAATAGAAAGAACATGGATTCTAGACTAGTAAAGACAGGTTTGAATTTGGCTTCTAGGATCTATTACATGTTCTGTAAATTAAGTTTATTATTCATTCCAAGCTTCAATGTCATCTGGGAAATAGGAATTTACTCAAGAATAAAGATAATGTATGTAAAAGATTTGCCTATGTTAGGTGATAAGTAATAGCTATTATTATTTCATTATTACCATAAAGCTTACTCTACCTTGAATGTTTTAATTGTATAGGTAATCCATGTCTTCTTTATAAAAATTAGCATATATATATATATATATATATATATATATAGAGAGAGAGAGAGAGAGAGAGAGAGAGAAATATTAAAATATATTTATCACCAAAAAGATAAAAGAAGTAAAGTCGCCTATATTCTTCTACTACTGTCAATGTTTTAGTGGCATGCTTTATTTTAAAACTGCTGTGACAGGATGGCACTTCTGAGAAGTGATTGTTGAAACTACTGTTGGGAAACTTAAATTAGTCACTACACATTCTAATCAGAATATATGCAGTGAAAGATGGTTACAGGGCACAATGCTGATTTGCAGAAAACCTTAGTCCTGGTCAATTTTCTTACATGAAAACCAGTCGAGCATTGGATGTAACTTGGTGTTCTGGAGCCGGAAGACCTGAGTTTAAACCCTAACCCCACTCTTTCTCAGCTGGATAAACTACCTCCATTTCTTCTCTGTGGTTTCAATTCCTTCATCTGTAAATTGAGGGTAATAGTAGTGTCTCATTCATGAGGCTGCTGTAAGGACTAAGTGAATTTATATAAAGTATGAAGAGCAGTGCCTGGCACAAAGTATAAACTCAGTAAATATTACTTGCTGTTTTTATCATTAATTTTTAAAACCTTAAGGTTTTCTTTGGAGGAAAAGGCAGGTTTATAGGAGCACATAAATTAAAAAGAAGCAAGTTAGAAATACCACAAAAGTAGTCAGTAAGATTTATGATATGTTATTCATTTGAACCTGCAGAGTGTTCTGAATTTTTTCATTCTTAAAGGCTTTGTTGCTTTTTCCTCCCTGTTTAAATATTTTCAAATAATATTCCTAGTTCAATCCCTTTATCCCATGAAATCAATTTCATTTTATTTCATCTTTTCCAACAAATATTTTGGCCATGCTTTCAAAGATCAAAAGCTCTTTAAGACAATCAGATGTCATGGATAGCGATTCAGGAAATAATCATTAAATCAGTTTATTTTACTACAGACCAACGTGGTTCGGTAAGAACTTTAAATTCTGTTTCAATTTAAAGTGAAGAATATTAATCAAATAGATAAGTCAATGAACATGTTAAGCTCTATACACTTAACATGTACACTATATTCTTTAAAAATCTCTTTTTGTTTTTTTCTTAGTTCTTTCAGCATGGTATCTAGTGTTGTTATTAATTCTGGTCAAAGCATTATAGCTTCTCAAAATCCTTTAAGCAATTTTTATTAGACTTGCTAGTAGAATTTGTGTGTGTGTGTGTGTTTTGTTTTGTTTTAAAGCATCAAGTACAAGTTTTTGAAGACCCTGAGGCCTACCATCATTATGCATTCAAGATTTGAATTTGAATAACTTCATCAAGACTTAGATCCTCTTCAAAAGTCTCAAGTTTCATCTGCATTAAAGCTCTCCATTAAACTCTGTCACAAAATTAAAAGCTTAAAGGGAGTAAAATCCATTAATACATTCCATTGTATACCCCTTTCTCTGATCTCTCCAACTTCCTTCATCTTAGGGTTTTCATATTGCCTATGTTCCTTTAGACTAGAGCCAAGGAAACAGTGCTTTCCAGAAGAATATACTATATATCCTGTGGCCATAAATTTTCATTGCTAGAGAAGTATAAACTTGGCAGGATCAGTTTAGAATCACATCTTTTGTTGTGGCCTATAAAAACTTGAGTTAACAATAAGAAAAGGAGGATGAAGTGGTAAAAATATTTGAGGTCAGGTTATACTCTCTGAGGCTATGTGGTTTAGAGAAAAGAGCCTCAGCCTAAAAGTTGATGGTTATTCTCTCTGCCTCTTCCCAAATATTTGATAACTGGGGAAATCACTTAACTGTTCTGAGCCTTAAGTTCATCTGAAACGTAAATCTGATAGTATTTTCCCTGCCTACCTCACAGGGTTGTTGTGAGGATTAGCTGAAGTAGTGTGCATAGAAAGGACTGTTAGATAAAATGTGCAATATAGACATAGTTGCAAGTCATCCCCTCAGCTTTTGGACCTGGGAAGGTAGGTGATTTAAGCACACTGAAGGCACTATGTCCAGGCTGGATACGTGGTAACAAAGCTGTGTTAATTTTTGTTTTCTCTGAGTACATAGAGTTCTCTTAGGGGCTAATTCTAAGAAAGAGGGAGACTATAAATAGCCCTAAAATTATAAGTTAGCATTGATAATGTTCTAGGGCTGTTATGTCTTGTAACATATTTGTGGTTTGCAAAATTGGTTACTAAGTTGTGACCCACATTAAAATATTTTTTATTTAAGCATTTTATTTACTTGTTTTTTTAATATTTTTATTTCAGAGAGGAAGGGAAGGGGAGAGATAGAAACATCAATGATGAGAAAGAATCATTGATTGGCTGCCTCTTGCCTCCTACCAGGGATCAACCCAAAATCAGGGCATGTGCCCTGACCAGGAATCAAACCATGACCTCCTGGTTCAATCAACCACTGAGCTACACTGGCTGGGTGACGCACATTTAAAAAAAAAAATGAACATAAAGCAGAAAATTTCACAATGCATCTCACCTAGTAATAATAGTGTTTAGTAGTGTTTTAGTTGTATATGTGTGTGAATGTGTGCGTTTGTATTTGTGTACTTGGTCGTTAAATAAAATGCATTTTTCCTATGAGTTGCAATTGCTTTTCTAGGAGTATCATTTTAGTACTAATGCCTTTCTACACATTTGGATTCCTAGGAGGCTGTTTCTTTTCACTTCATACTGCTTGTAACAAAAGAATTAACAGTTAGTATCAGTTTGACTTGGTGTAATTAATGGGATTTTTTTTTTAAATGTTAGAGTACAGAGAAAGCCTATAGGTCTTCTGGGTATTTTATATAACATGATAATAACATTTACTCTGACACCCAGACTGTTAATAACATTTAATATTGGTTCAACCTCACACTAGTAGAAACATTATATGAAACTAGAGGTCCAGTGCACGAATTCGTGCACCAGTGGGCTACCTCTGCCTGGCCTGCGGGATCGGGCTGAAACTGGCTCTCCAACATCCCCTGAGGGGTCCTGGATTGTGAGAGGGTGCAGGCCAGGCTGAGGGACCCCACCAGGGCACGATCAGGGCTGGGGAGGGACACAGGAGGTTGGCTGGCAGGGAGGGACCACGGGAGGGCTCCAGGGTGTGTCTGGCCCATCTCGCTCAGGCCCGATCGGCTGGACCCCAGCAGCAAGCTAACCTACTGGTCGGAGCATCTGCCCCCTGGTGGTCAGTGCACGTCATAGCGAGTGGTTGAGCAGCCTTAGCATATCATTAGCATATTACACTTTGATTGGTTGAACGGTCAACCAGACACTTAGCATATTAGGCTTTTATTATATAGGATGTTTTTTCTTTAAATACTAGAGGCCCGGTGCACAAAATTCTTGCCCGGTCCCTCAGCCCGGCCTGCGTCTTCTTGCAATCGGGACCCCTTGGGGGATGTTGGGCCTAAACCATCAGTTGGACATCCCTCTCGCAATCCGGGACACTGCATGCACCAGTGACCATACTTTTCATACAGGTGAAAGGCATCTTGCTGTTGTATGGGCAGCTACATTTTTTTTTTTTTTGCCCTGATTATAAAAAGTAGTACATAACATGATCCTTCTGAGGCAGTAGTACCATTTTCCCCATCTTATGGGTGGAAAAACTGAAGCAGAGAGAAGTTTAAGTAATTGGCTTTGTCACACAGTTATAAGTGTCAGAATCAGGGCTGACCACAAAATGTGCAAGCCAGAGTCCATGCATGTCATCGCTGCATCTTATTTTTTCAGTGTTAGAGTAGCCTTGCCAGGTTTTAATTTTTAAATCTAAGACTGTTCCCAATATATAGGATAGGGTCCCTAGGCCTGGCCGGTGATCAGGACCATCTGTGGGGTGACTGGTGGGCAGGGCGATCAGGGGGCCCCACTGGCACCTGCCTTGGCTGGCAGCCTGGCACTGCCCACTAGCCAGCCCCATCCCCTGATCACCACCACTGATCGCCTCCCTCTTGGGGGGCAGATGCGTGTCGTGGCAACTGGTCGTTCCTCCGGTTGGTCCGCTGTTCAGTTGATTTGCATATTAGGGTTTTATTATATAGGATTTTGTTACTTTTATTTTCCTGGCCTAATGGCAAGCAAAACACTCCCACTTAGCTTAGCATTGTTGAGGATTCCCTGGAAGATAGGCTACAGAGAATACCTATTACTAAGAGCCTCTCTAGAAGAGAAAATGCCATTTTTTCCCCTCTGAATAACTAAATGTGTCTTTAATTATTTAAAATAAATAAGTCACTGACTAACTTATTCAACTGTTTCTTAAAAAACAAATATCCACCTTTTTGGTAATAGCATTGGTTAGCAACAGGTGACTTTTGTAGTACCTATGAACAACAATAGGGAATGGCTTTTTCTTCCAAGGGCTGTATATTCCAATTCTTGGTGAAGAACTAATTCTTTAGTGTACTGAAAAATTACATTCGGTGCCCTGGGAATATTTATTTAAGTTTGGGTGGAATATTATAGCAGAAAATACTGATTTTTTTCTCTTTACAAATTATATAAATATATATAATCCTAGAGACATGGATATTTATCAGAAGATTTAAAATGTAGAATCCAAGTCTTTATTTTTTTGAACAGTCATAGCCAAACTTCATGCATTGGTAGAAACAGAAGAAATTGCATAGATTGTGCAAATTGAGACACTTTTGTGTATAACAATTGACAACAGTGGCATAAAAATTCATTATTATATATGACCAGCATTTTGTTGGCCCTCCCTCCCTAAAGAATCACATTTATATTTATCTTTTCCCCATGGAAAAGGTAGGATTTACCCACAAAAAAGGTTAAGAAAAGTAGTTAGGTAGCCTCAGCCTCTTGGACCTTCTTCCACCCTCATAAATCTAATTCATCATCAAATTATCTTTTCTACCTCCTGAATTTCTTTCAAACTACCCATCTCTCTGTTCTCACTACACTTATGCTATCACCATCATGTGTACACTTTTGCAATAGCTCTTAACTGGTTTCCTGAATTCACTCTTCTCACTTCCAATCTCATAGTTTTTAGAGTCATCTTTAGAGCACACAACTCTAATCTTTTTGGCCTCCTGTTTGAATTCAACCTAAAATCTCCATTCATTCTTCTTTGCCTACTTAACTCCAACCACAATAGCCTTCCAATTCCCTGAAGGTGCCATTTGTTTTTTTCTTCAGGGATTTTTGCAGATACTTGCTGCTTAGAATGCTCTTGTCCTTCTTATACCTCTTCCCTTAATTCACTCCTCGTGTTACCAATCTCACCTTAAATATTTTTTTTCTTTAAAGGCCTTCCCCCACAGCCCAGACTAGAGTATACTGTTCTTCCTCGTTATTCTTTCATAAGTCACCCAGTTCATCTCACACCTGGCATGGTTGTAATATTTGCTTAATCGTTTGTTAATGTTCTTTATATATATATATATATATATATATATATGTATATTTATATATATATATCTTACCTTATAATAGACAAATATGCAAATTGACCGCACCTTCGCTACGCCAAACCACGCCCACCAACCAAGCCACGCCCACCAACCACGCCCACCAGGAAACGGTTGCAGGGACGTTGGGGTGTGGTGGAGCCCAAGGCCGGGAAAGGCACCAGCAGGGAGCCTGCACGGATCGCAGGCAATGACCAGGGGGTCGGCTCCTACGATCCCTAGCAGGGACGCTGGGTGCGGCCGAGCCCAAGGTTGGGAAAGCTTCGGGCGGAGGCTTTCCTGGCCTTGGGCACCAGCGGGGAGCCTGCACGGATCGCAGGAAACCACTGGGGGTCGGCTCCTGCGATCGGTAGCAGGGACGCTGGGTGCGGCCGAGCCCAAGGCTTGGAAAGCCTTGGGCACCAGCAGGGAGCCTGCACGGATTGCAGGAAACCACTGGGGGTCGGCTCCTGCGATCCTTAGCAGGGATGTTGGGTGCAGCCGAGCCCAAGGCCACCGCCCGGGGCCAAGCCCCGACCCTGAAAGAAGGCAGAAGGCGGTGGCCACAGCCAAGGCCTGGGTCCCCGGTGCCGGCAGAAAACTGGTGCAGGCAGCCAGGTGAATGAAGGTCTAATGCACGAATCTTCGTGCAAACGGGCTACTAGTATATATATATGTTTTTAGTGATTTTAGGGAGAGAAAGGGAGAGGGATAGAAGATGAATACATTGATGAGAGAGAAACATCATCAATTGGCATGCCCCCCACCGAGGATCGAGCCTACAACCCTGGCTTGTGCCCTGACTGGGAATCAAACCAGTGACCTCTTGGTTCATGGGTTGATGCTCAACTACTGAGCCACAACAGCCAGGCCATTTGTTAATGTTCTTACCCACAAAATTAAAGCTTCATGAGGACAAGGATTGATGCCTGTTTTATTTACCACTATATGCCCACTGCTTAGGGAAATCCTAGCAAATAGTATGAATTCAGTCGATATTTGTGGACTAATTGTTTCCACGGCTACCACTAGTCATTTAGATGTTTCACATACTGCAAATTCTTCTAGGTTATTTAACTTCTGTTCAGAATCTTCTAATTGCTTCTCATTTCACTCCAGTTACAACCCGAAGTCCTTATAAAGGCCTTACCTGCCCTAGCCGGTTTGGCTCAGTGGATAGAGCATCGGCCTGCGGACTGAAGGGTCCCGGGTTCGATTCCCGGTCAAGGGCATGTACCTTGGTTGCGGGCACATCCCCAGCAGGGGGTGTGCAGGAGGCAGCTGATCGATGCTTCTCTCTCATCGATGTTTCTAACTCTCTATCCCTCTCCCTTCCTCTCTGTAAAAAATAAAATATATTTAAAAAAAAAAAAAAGGCCTTACCTGATCTGCCTTTGCTCTCCCCTCTCTCTCTTATCATCTCCTAACAGCTCCAGCCACTCTTGTCTCCTAGCTAATGCTCAGAAATTGAAAGTTTTCTTCTGCCTCAGGGACTTTGTACTTGATATTGCCTGAACCTGGAATGTTCTTGCCTTAGATGTCGAGGTGGCTTCGTACTTCATCTTCAGATCCTTCAAGTCATGACTTATCACCCCAGTAAATTTTATTTCAAATTGTAGCCTCTCCACCACCCCATGCCATCCCTATTTCTCTTCCCTGCTTTATTTTTCTCCATGGTACTTATCTCTGACACTATTTACCAGTGTTTCCCCCAATACCCAGAGTAGTGCCTGGACACATCGTAGGCACTTAGAACTTATTTATTAAATGAACGAATTTAACTTGTACTTATAGAGATGTATATTTGCAACAATGAGACCTATAACCTGAGTTGTGGGGACTTAATATTTTAAAAGTTGAGTTAATTAAACTTATTTATATCTTGCTCTGTTCTAAAAGATATTTGAGGTAACTTCTAAAAATATAGTACAAAAGGATTAAGACATAAAGAGGACAAAACAAAGAATGTAATAGTAACATTAAACTGGATAAAGTTATATGGAACATCCTCCCTAATGGGTAAAGACAGTTGTAAATTTGTCTCATTAAAGGCTTGGCTTAGAAATGGTAATTGGACAGGAATCGTGATTTTTTTTCTGTGGCACAGGTCATGGACATTTGAGTCTTGCATAGGAACCCAGAAAACCTATTTGATTTAACTATAAAATTGTGAAATGGCTCTTCTAGAAAAACTTGCTTTGTATTAGGAAATTCCCTATTGGTGTAAGATGCACATAGAGATGACAGTCATGGCTACCAGCCTCTGCTTATATTATATCCAGGACATTTCCAAGGTGATTCAAACTTAGTTGGATATTTTTGAAAGTCTGCTGGAAAACATACCAACCAGCACATTAATTACTCTAGTTTCTCTGACTTTAATCATGAGGTAGTATGAGATTCCAATTGCTGTGGCTTCCTTCCTTTTGAAGCAGATGATTGATGACTTAGAAATAGGTTTTTCATTTTGCAATATATACATCTATCAAATCATAATGTTGTAAATCTTAAACTAATACAAGGTTATATGTCAACTAGAGGCCAGGTGCACGAAATTCGTGCACTGGGGGTGGGGGATGGGGGGGAGTGTCCCTCAACCCAGCCTGCACCCTCTCCAATCTGGGACCCCTTGGGGGATGTCCTACTGCCTGTTTAGGCCCGATCCCACCTGCAGTTGAACATCCCTCCCACAATCCGGGACTGCTGGCTCCCAACCACTAGCCTGCCTGCCTGCCTGATTGCCCCTAACCACTTCTGCCTGCCAGCCTGATCACCCCCTAACCACTCCCCTGCCAGCCTGAATGATGCCTAACTGCTCCCCTGCCAGCCCAATCGCCCCCAACTGCCCTCCCCTGCCAGCCCGATCACCCCCAACAGCCCTCCCCCACCAGCCTGGTTGCCCCTAACTGCCCTCCCCTGCAGGCCTGGTTGCCCCTAACTGCCCTCCCCTGCTGGCCTGATCACCCACAACTGCCCTCCCCTGCAGGCCTGGTTCCTCCCAACTGCCCTCCCCTGCCAACCATCTTGTGGTGGCCATCTTAGACCACATGGAGGTGGCCATCTTGTGCAAGGGTGTGATGGTCAATTTGCATATTACCTCTTTATTATATAGGATTGTATTTCAATAAAACTGGTTTTAACACAATCAACAACTGAATTGGGGTGGAGAGCTGGGAGTAAAGCCAGTGAATCTTTCCCCAATATAGCAGCCAAAATCAGAGTTACAGTGTGTGTATGTGAAGTTAAGTGGGACATTATATGGTATGTGAGTCTATGTCTTTCTGTTTATGGGATATATACTTTTCTCATTCTATTTTGTCTTTTTTTTTCCCATTTAAAACGGAGTCTGAGAAACGTGGAGACACCTGCAGGCCAGAGATAAAGCAGGGCCTGGGCTGCAGAGCTTTCAGGAACCTGCAGTACTTCATTAAACAAAGTGGGTATTTTGAGTGACAAGACAAGAATATTTAGCTAAATTGTGTTCTGCCAGCAAAATGTGCTCTTTTTGACTTTTTCTTTTCATTCTTTCTTTTTTTTTTAAATATATTTTATTGATTTTTTACAGAGAAGAAGAGAGAGGGATAGAGAGTCAGAAACATCGATCAACTGCCTCCTGCACACCCCCCACTGGGGACGTGCCCGCAACCAAGGCACATGCCCTTGACCAGAATCGAACCCGGGACCCTTGAGTCCGCAGGCCAACGCTCTATCCACTGAGCCAAACCGGTTTCAGCTTTCTTTCTTTCTTTTTTTTTTTTTTAACCTCCTTTCTATCTTTGACCTAAAGAGAAACAGTACTTTTTGAAGTCAAATCTTCTGTCCTGCCCCCCTTTTTTTAAGGTTGAAAAGGGGGAACTAAGCCAACTTTAGACTTTTAGAGAAATAATGGAAATACGTACGTTTTAAAAATCATTTATGTTCTATACATTTAAAAGAAAAAAATGTCAGGAGACATAATAAGAACATCACACAATCATTAAAATGGACAATTCTCATAAAAGGCAAGTAATTTTACCAAAAACATTATGAATGCCATGTTGCTGATTAAATGAACATATTGGGTATGTTTAATCTATAAATATACATTATTCTAAATAATTTAAAATGTGTTAATTGAATGTACTTTACATATTTACTGGAACTTTATGTTCATTTTTAGAAAAATCAAGCATCTCGTCGGTTTGGTGTTTGATGAGTACTAGTGGAAAACCTGAGAACAGACAGATAGAACTATCAGTGTAAAAATAATGCAAACATCATCATATCTTTTAGCATAAGTGGTGTAGAAGCAGAAAGATCTTGTTTTCAGTAAAAGTGGTGAAGTGGCAGAAAGAAAATATCTCCCAGCGTCTTTGCTGACACAAACTTTGCTATAGTGAGGACAAAAATAATATGTCCAGGATTTTAACTCACTGTTTCCCAACTGTGTTATTCAGAATGCTAACACAGCTAAAAAAGACTCTTAAACCAAAAGCATTATGAATTAAGTTTGGAAAATGTTGCATTCTTTTTTGGAAATTTATAATACACTTTTCAAATTTATGTGTTGCCAGAACACTTTTGCTCATAAAATCTTAATAGCCCTTGGAATAGTATATCAGAAAATGTTGTTCTAGATTTAAAAATATATTTTAAAATATATACATACATATATATGTGTATAATAATATATTCTACAATAGTATTTTATATACTCTAAAACTAAGTAATGAATCCTAATTATCAATAAAATTTTCATCCAATGTAGAATATAGATGTTAAAATATTAAATGAATATAGATATTAAAATATTAAAATTATTCTAAAACTAGAGGCCAGGTGCATGAATTCATGCACCAGTGTGGTCCCTCGGCCTGGCCTGCGGGATTGGGCCGAAACCAGCTCTTCAACATCCCCCGAGGGGTCCTGGATTGCAAGAAGGTGCAGGCCAGGCTGAGGGACCCCACTGATGCACGATTAGGGTTGGGGAGGGACGTGGGAGGTTGGCCAACCGGGAGGGGGGGGGGGACCATGGTAGGGCTCTAGGGCATATCCAGCCTGTCTCGCTCAGTCCCAATCAGCCACACCCCAGCAGCAAGCTAATCTACCAGTCGGAGCATCTACCCCCTGGTGGTCAGTGCACATCATAGCAACTGATCGACCGGTAGACTGCCCTCTGGTGGTCAGTGCACGTCATAGCAAGTGGTTGAGCGGCCTTAGCATATCATTAGCATATTACACTTTGATTGGTTGAACAGGCAACCGGACAACTGGATACTTAGCATTTTAAGCTTTTATTATATAGGACTAGAGGCCCAATGCACGAAATTCGTGCAAAAGTACGCCTTCCTTCCCCCGGCTGCCAGCACCGGCTTCCCTCTGGCACCCGGGACCTGGGCTTCCCTCCGGCCACTGGCAAGCACCTGGAACCCGGGCTTCCCTCACCTTCATCCAGAAGGTCGTGTGGAAGGATGTCTGGTATAATTAGCTTATTATGCCTTTATTATTACAGATTGCTACATATGTACTAAATTGAATGTGTGGTCATTAAATAATTTGTGCAATGTTGGTATAGATAATTACTATCTTTCCCTGGAAACACTTTCTTTACTTAGCCTCCAGTACATGACACCCTTTGGGCTTACCTTATACTTCTCTGACTATTCCTTCTACCTAGACTCATTTCTCTTGATGATCTCATCTGGTCTCAAGGATTTAATACCATCTTTACTTGAAAATTTTTATCTCCAGCTTGAGCTCTCCTCTGAACTTCAAAACTGCCAATTTAACATTTCCATTTGTATGCTTAATATTCATCTCAAACTTAACATATTCAAAGTTGAACTTTAATATTCCCTCTCATCACAATTTTTTTTTTTTTTAGTTTTTTCCTCAGTAACAGACAATTCCATCCATCCTGTTTCTCATCCCTGGAGTTATCCTTGACTGCTTTCTTTCTCTCACATCTGCAATCAGATCCTTTAGAAAGTCCTGTTGTCTCTGCCCTAAAAATATAACCAGAATCCAATCACCTCTACTGCTACCCCTTACACTTGCCTCCTAATTTATCTTCTTGCTTTTACCCTTGCCCCTTTCAATCTATTAACATAGGAGCCAAAGTGACCCAGTTAATACAGAAGGCACATCATGTCACTCTGCTTAAAACTGCAAAAGCTTCCTACCTCAAGAATGAAAACCCTTTACCTCTCCCACTTCTCTTCCCCAGATGCTCTTGCTTCAGCTTACTCTCTGTGCGCAGGGACTTTGCCGGTGCTGTTCCCTGTGCTTGGAATGCTCTAGGTACCATGTGGCACTTTCCTTCGCCTCTTTCAGGGCTTGACTCAGAGGTCACCTCAGTGAGGTCTAACTGCCAACCCCCTACTCCCTTTCACCACACACACTTTTTAATCCCTTTTTCTTGCTTTCTTTTTCTCTTTAACACTTCTTAGTAAGTAATATTCTCTATATTTCCCTTATTTATCTTATTTCTCTCTTGCAATACTGGATGTAAGCTGCATGAAAGCAAGGTGAATTGTTTTATCTTTCTTGTTTGGTTGTTCTCTGTTATAACCCTAGTGTCCAGAACAAGGCCTGGTTCATAGAAGGTACTAAATAAAATATTTGTGGGATGAACTAATGAATTAATCATTTATAGAATTGCTTAATTGTCTTAATTCAGTGAATATAATATTGTTTAGTTTCATTAATGTGACTGAATATAAAATAAAGGTTGAATCTATACATAAATCAAAGTAGTTTTGAGATAATGGGGAAATCCCATTTAAATTGAGAGTTTCTCAGAATGTCAGTCTACATTTATACTCATTCAAATACTGTTTATTCAACACTTTCTTTTTACAGATATGCTTTCAATATGCAATTAGAAATAATACTTTCAGCAAGTTAGAATTCAGTAAATTGCTCCTAAATGAATAAGGTAAACATAGTATAGTGGTAGTATCTTTTTCTGAAATTGCCATAGCATGTAAAAATTGATGTGCAGAATATGACACCCAACTTAACTGGAGAAAATAAAAGAGTACATATAAATAGAAAAAAATAACAAAAGAAAGCACAAGAGAAGACTGACTTCCAATCTATAATAATAAAGCATAATATGCTAATTAGACCGGACATCCTTCCAGATGACCTTCCGGACGAAGCCGGGGCTGTGAGTGAAGCCTGGGTCCCAGGTGCCTGCCGGCGGCTGGAGGGAAGCCCAGATCTGGCGCTAGCTGCAGGTGCAAGCGGGGCCGTCACCGGCAGTGGGTGCAAGAGGCGGCTGCCGGCCCCAATTGCCCCTCAGGAGCAGGGGGCGGTGGAGAAGCCCTGAGGGGCGATTAGGGCCAGGAGCCACCACTCACACCCGATCACAGTGCCGAGTGATCAGGGCTGACGCCAGGCGCCAGCAGCAGGTGAGAGCGGGGCCGGCGCCAGCAGCATGTGCAAGCACCCGGCAGGACCACGGCACATGGGAGCAAAGAATTTTCAGTAACCACCAGAGGCTCATGCTGATGACAGTGACTGATGCCCTGCTGTGGTCTGGCAACCCCGCTCACCTGCTCCACCATCCTGCCACGGCCGATGCCCGCCATGTTTTGTGCTCTGCTGCCTGCTGCCAATGCTCACCATGTTCCCCACGCGCCCCCTGGTGGTCAGCACACGTCATAGCGACCGGTTGTTCAGTTATTTGGTTATTCCACTGTTCAGTCTGTATGCATATTAGGGTTTTATATATATAGATAGTATATGTACATATATTGCAGATTCATATATAGAATGAAGATAAAAATGGAAACAAATACAAAGATAAAGGATATTTGTGAAATCATATGAGATTTTAATGATAAGCATGGGATATTAAAAGGTGGAAACATTTTTTAGATATAAATTTGTGCCAAAGTTAAAAGCATTAATAAACAGCAAATAAATGAAACAATGTGTTTTCTAGATGTGGTTTTAGATTTAAAAGCATTTGTAGTTACATGTGAAAATTAAATAAACTCTCAAATCTAAAAAAGTTCACATTAAATTTTGGGGAGGGAATTTTGCTTCTGTTTAGGATGTTGAAAGTTGCAAGAGGATATTTCTCCTACCCTTACACTGAGAAAAAGCCTGATCATCCACAAAGCCAACTTTTATTGAGTCCATAGAGAGCTGAGATCACAAGGCAACCAAATGAACTAAAATTCCAAAGAGAAATAAGCCCTTCTGAGGAGAGATGGGACACGGGAACTGTTTTTACCTTTGGCAGAACATGGGAGGAAGAGGCAGCTACCATAAAAATGGATAAGACGAGAGCAGCTAAAATCTTAATGAATTCTTGAAGTCTGGGTATGGGCTAGAGTAACAGTTTAAAATAACCAGGAGCCCAAGACATGAGGGGAGTCTGCATTCATATTAAGCTCTTTTCTATGGGACCCTTGTGTTAGTTTCTTAGGGCTGCCATAACGTAAGTACTACGAAATGAGAATGACTTAAAATACCAGAAATTTATTCCATCACAGCTCTGGATGCTAGAAGTCCAAAATCAAAGAGTTGGGCCCTAGCCAGTTTGGCTCAGTGGATAGAGTGTTGGCCCGCAGACTGAAGGGTCCAGGGTTCCATTCCAGTCAAGGGCAGGTACTTTGGTTGCAGGCTCATTCCCCTGGCCCTGGTCAGGGCACATGTGGGAGGCAACCAATCGATGTGTCTCTCTCACACAGATGTTTCTCTCTCTGTGTCTCCCTCTCCTTTCCACTCTCTCTAAAAATCAATGGAAAGATATCCTTGGATGAGGATTAACTAAAAGAAAAGAAGAAGAAGAAAAAAAAGAGTTGGTAGGCCATGCTCTCTTCTCCAAAGGATCTAGGGAAGAATCTGCTTCATGCCTTTCTCTTAGCTTCTGGTGTTTACAGGCAATCCTTGGCATTCCTTGCTTTGTCGCAGCATAATTCTAATCTCTGTTTTTATAATGAAAGGGTGTTCAATTTTGTCAAATGCTTTTTCTTCATCAATTAAGATTATCATATTTTTTGTTGTTCATTCTGTTAATGTGGTGTATTACATTGATTGATTTTTGTATGTCGAACTATCCTTGCATTCCATAAATAAGTCCCTCTTGGTTATGGTGTAACTGTATAATCCTTTTTTTTTTTAATATATTTTATTGATTTTTTTACAGAGAGGAAGGGAGAGGGATAGAGAGCTAGAAACATCGATGAGGGAGAAACATCGATCAGCTGCCTCCTGCACACCCCCCACCGGGGATGTGCCCGCAACCAAGGTACATGCCCTTGACCGGAATCAAACCTGGGACCCTTCAGTCCGCAGGCCGACGCTCTATCCACTGAGCCAAACCGGTTTTTGGCTGTATAATCCTTTTAATATATTGTTGAATTTGGTTTCCCAAATTTTGTTGAGGATTTTTGCATCAATATTCATCAAGGATATTGGTATTCAGTTTACTTGTAGTATTTTTGTCTCATTTTAGTATCAGGGAAATGCTGGCCTCATAAAATAACTTAACTTTGAAAATGTTCCCTCCTCTTTATTGTTTTGGAATAGTTTGAGAAGTTATGGTATTAATTCTCCTATAAATGTTTGAATTCTTTAGTGAAGCTATCTGGTCCTGGACTTTCCTCTGTTGGGAGGTTTATGAGTACTGATTCACTGTTCTTGCTAGATAAGGTTTCTTCAGATTTTCTATTTCTTTATGGTTCAGCCTTGGTAGTTTGTATGTTTCTAGAAATTTATCAGTTTCTTCTAGATTATCCCATTTGTTGGTATGTAAATGTTTATAGTAGATGCTTCTGATTATTTTTATTTTTGTGGTATCAATTGTAATGTCTCTTTTATTTCAGATGTTTGTCATTTGTTTTGAGTCTTCTTTTGTCTGGCTAAGAATGGTCATTTTTGTTGATCTTTTCAAAAAACCAGCTCTTAGTTTCATTGATTTTTTTTTGTTCTGTTTTGTTTATTATTTCACTAATCTTTATTATTTCCTTCCTTCTGCTAATTGGGTTTAGTGTTTTTTTTCTAGTTCAATGAGGTATAAAGTTAGGTTGTTGATTTGACATATTTCTTTTTTAATGTAAGCTTTACCTCTACAAACTCCTCTCTTAATACTACTTTTGCTGAATCCCATAAGTTTTAGTATGTTGTGTTTTCATTTTCATTTGTCGCAAGATATTTTCTAATGTCCCATGTGATTTCTCCTTTGACTCATGGTTTTCAAGAGTGTGTTTTTTAATTTCCATATATTGGTGAATTTTAGTATTTGTATTTTTCAGCTTCAGAATTGGTTGTTCTTTTTATACATTCTATCTTTGTTGACATTCTCATTTTATTCATGCATCATTTTTTCAGCTTTTCTTTAGTTGTCTATTTGTGTTCTCTTGTAGCACATTGAGCATTTTTAAGAATTATTTTGCATTCTTTGTCAATTCATAGATCTTTCTTTCTTTCTTTCTTTCTTTCTTTCTTTCTTTCTTTCTTTCTTTCTTAATCCTCACCAGAGGATATTCTTCCCATTGACTATTTTATATGGAGTGGAAGAGAAGGAGGGAGGGGAAGAGCAAGAGAGAAACATCAATAGGTTGCCTCCCACAAGCACCCCGACCAGGCCTGGGGATTGAACCTGCAGCCCAGATATGTGCCCTTGACTGGGAATCAAACCTGGCACCTTTTGGTTTGTGGGCCGACACTCGAACCACTGAGAACACCAGCCAGGACCTAGACCTCTATTTCTTTAGGGTCAATTTGGGAGTTTCATTTTATTTATTTGATTGGGTCATGTTTTTCTGTCTCCTCAGATGCCTTACTATTTTTTGCTGGGATTTGTGCCTTTGGAAAAAACAGTCACCTCTCCCAGTTCTATGGGCTGGTTTCATACGGGGGAATACCTTCATCATCAGCCCTACTATAGGTTCTGGGGGCCTCCCGAATCTTATGTGGAGATGCATCTTCTCTGGGCTTGCTATGTGCCTTCCCAATTGGAGAGGTTCACCAGTTTATTTTTCAGGCGTTTGTAATCTCTTGCTCCCTCTGGTGTCGGTCTGTGGTACTGCAGGTTGTCTGGTGCTGCAGCTAGCCTCCGTGCTCTCCCCTGCTCTGGAGATCCAAAGTGTGCCAATTAGCTCAGGTGAGGCAGAAACCAGTCTCAGTCTCGGAGGCAGTCACCCAAAAAGCTGGAAGTTTACACATACATTCTACCTTCTCTTTCCCTCCTGACGGGCAAGTTGTGAGTTGGGTGTTTACTCTGATCAGAATGAACCTTGCCGGCTTGGGGGAAGGGCTATAACAGGTGAAATGAAATGTCTTTCTTACCCATGTCAATGTGGCTCTTCTTGGCTTTGAGCTTTCCTGGGATACTGTGACTTCTTAACTGGTTTCTGGAGGCCACATAAAGGCTTTTTAGACCACGTATTGTTAAATTACTGTATCTGCGGGGGCTAGATCTGGGACTTCCTATTCTGCCATCTTGCTGACCCTCTGTCGGGCAATGAGGTCTGGGGGTTCCTACACCACCCTGTTTTCTCTATTTATTAGGACTCCAGCCATGTTGGATTAGGGCCTACCCTATTCCAATACGACCTCATCTCAACTTGGTTACATCTGCAAAGAGCCTGCTTCCAAATAAAATCACACTCACAGATACCAGGGGTTAGGGCTTCAACTTATCATTTGGGGGGGGGGGGGGACACACAATTACACTTACAGCAGCTTCCACTGGTGCTCATAAAAGATTGAGAGCAAAACAGAAGACTGGAGAGACAACGTTTTAGGACTTTCTGGCCTAAGGAGGTGCAGGAACCTCTCCAGCAGTAGCTGCTGCCGCCTTGTGTTTAATGTGGGACATAGGGTGCTGGAGAGTTTTCTGCAGTGTTCCCTCACAGATACAAAGTAGCGTTTCACTGCCATAGGGTTAGAGTGGGGATGCAGAAAGCCTCATTGCCAAGGCCGGCTTAACACTGAGCTTGGACCAAGAGAACCAGGCGTGATGTTGGAACTATCAGATAGGGACTTTAATTCTGATGGAAATGTTAAACAATCTAGTAGAAAAGGTGGGGCATATGCACGAACAGATGAGGAATTTTAGAAGAGAAGTACAAACTAAAGAGTCAGATTGACATATTAAAATAAAAAATATGATATCCAAGGTGAAGAATGTATTTGGCAGGCTATCACCAGACTGGACCCAGCTGAGGAATGAATACGTGAGCTTGAAAATAGGTCAGTAGAAATTGTCCAAACTGAAGCACAGAAGGGAAGAAAGAGTGATGTGGGGGGGAAAAAGAAATGAAAATAATATGGTATAACTTTTCAAGTATCTAGTTATTCCTATTGATGGACAGAGGAAGTCAGCACCTGCCGCTATGCTATCATTGCCATTTCTCGTCATTCATTTTTGTGTTTCTCAATGCTGCTCTGTTCTAGCTGCTTTCTGCTTCTGACCTTCATGGTGGTGAGTGAAAGCCACACCCAACTTTCCAGAAGAAAGCCAGGCTCTTTTGTGGAACTTAAAGACAACTTCCTAGGCGTTCAGACAGAAGGCACTTGGAAGTAAGCTGTGTCTCCAAATTACGTGTCTCTAATGCGCTCCAACCAGTGGTGCCTTGATACAACTGGCACCTTGTTTTTCTTCTATTTTAGAGTGAGTTTCCCAGGAATATCCCTACTCCAAATAGCAGTACCCCTCACTTCCTTCCTCTTTTGAAAATGTTTGTTTTGCTGTCGGCCCCAGAGACTTCTTTACTCATTTTCTCGGCAGCCCAGGAAGGTCTGATGTTTCACAGAAGATTCCAGCCAGTTATAAAACAGTGTAGAGATACTATAGGAAAAGTATTTAAGAAGCGTCCTCCCTCTACTTTTTCTCCATTCACTCATCTCAATTTCTGAAACACAAGTACATTCTGTAGAAACTCAGATTGTGAAATGATTAATTTTTGTCTGTCCCGAAACAGCTATTGAGAGGAAGACAGAGGACGAGGCTAAAACACTTACTGTGCTTCCGTCTTCTGAAAATGAGAGGGAGAAGTGCCAAGGGTGAAACTAGAGGTGTGGCCTGCACTGGGGAAATATTCGGTTTCTGTTCTAAATCACCCCCACTGTTGCTTATGACTGTATTGATTTTCAGTGGTTTAGGGTTAGTTTCATAACCAACTCCCACTAGAAAAGACAGGTTTTCCATAAGTCTTTTCATAGTAAATCTGAAATAGCTTCTTCTGGATGAAAATGGCTATTTTAGAAATACCAAAATAAAGCAAAACAAAAAGAATGCATTATATCATCTAGATTTTAAGGTAGTTATAGAAACATAATGGATTAATTATGGACTCAGATTCCCACTTCAGCATGTTTAGTGTTTGACATGCTTAACAATTGCCCTGTCTTTGATAGCTTAAAGCTGTATTAAGTGTAAATTTTTTGCATTGGGTAAATATGTGAAGTTTTTCTGTGTATCATTGATCCTATGAATACATAATGTTATACATATTTAAATGTGATCCTTTCTTAAATGTGGCTTACGAGGGAAAAAGCCTTTCATTTTGTATAAAGTTTATTGATTCATCTGTGATATCCAGGTTCGAGGTACAGACTGATATCACTTGGCATACCATTCTAATGTATCATGTGAGAGTAGTTTCTATTTGAAACTTCCAAATAGATACTCCAGAACTGCAGGGGAATTCCAGCAAGGTCACTCACCCATTGAAACTTGAAAGAAAAAAAAGAGGGGAAAATAGCCTTTGTGTAAACATTAACTATGCTTTTTAATGGCTTTTTAATATTAAAGGGAACACTAAAGCTGGATTTCTTTTATATTTTAAATCAAAAATAGTAAATTTAATTAATTTGGAGGGTAAGTTTATATATCTCTTCTGGATTGGCAGAATATCTAATGCTTAGAAAAATGGCTTTCCATAGTTCAGCCCTTAAACTACAAGGAGACAGAGTACAGGCCTGGATTCCTAAAAGGGATTTCATTGTTTTTCTTGATAGTTTTATCAGTTGAAACAGACCCAGTTCTTGCTCTTGAAGCTTTATAAACCTGTCCTTAAATGGCATTGAAAAACAGACAGGCATTTGACTAGGCAAACATCGGTGGATGTACGTGATGAATTAAAGTATTGTCGTTCTGTAAATGTCTGTTGTGTGGTCTAAATACACAATGAAATGTTGCCTGTTCAGAAAATAGCAAGAGGAGTCACTCATCCATAGGCTGGCAGTCTATTCAGTCCTGATTCTTTAAATCCATATTTTATTTCATGTTAAAATCTGCATATATGGTACCTCATAAAATGACAGCATATTGAATTTAGTTTTAATTTTCATTATTGTATAACTTTCAAGTCTTTTGTTGGTGCAGTTGCGTCTGAGTTGGTAGGGCCTTTGCGAAAGGTTCAGTGTCTGACCTGCAGGGTCCGTATAAGTTGGTGCTCTCTGTCCCTCCTGCTCCACGTACCTCCTAGTGTTGCAGCGGTGGCAGATTCAGTCACTGTCTACTTTTGGACAAAGGAGGGCTTTTATAAAAGAAGTTTATTAAATATTGAGTAGATACAAAATATTTATAAAATATCCGTAAGGCTTACTGGAATAACTATATAGGAAACATATGTGTACCTCCAGCTCAGTTAAAAAAAAAAAAGTAGTATTACCATTACCTCTAGTATCTCCTTTGTACTTCTCTCTGATCCCAAGCTTTTCTTGCTCCCTCAGAGGTAACCAAAGTTCTGAATTTTGTGTTAATAATTTGTTGCTTCTTTGAATGCTTTTATCACGTCTGTGTATTCCTAAACAGTTTACCGATTAATTTTACATGTTCTTGAACTTTATAAAAATGGAATCATATTATATATATTTTTCTGGAACTTACTGGTTTTTTTGCTGAACATTATAGTCTTAGATTTGTTCATGTCAATGCATATTGCTATTGCTCATTAGTCTTCACTGCTGTATAGTATTACATTGTGTGTATTTCAGAACTTATTAGCAGATAAATTGATTGATGGACATTTGGAATATTCTAGTTTTTAGTTATTACAAATATTGCTCCAATATATACATATATCTCTGTGTATATATCTGCCATACATTTGCAAGGACTTCTCTATCAATGTTTCCTAACCTTTTCTATGTCAGAGCACACATGGAAAATGATAGATAATATTTGTACAATCCACTGCATTAAATAAGCTGTGTCCCTGGCCCAGGGGCTTGTGCTTGACTAGAGGGCTGAGGAGATTCATGTGGGCACCCCTAGAGCCAGTCAATGCGCGCTCAGGGGCTGTGGCACAGCCATTGGGGAGCTCTGGGAGGGGGTGTGCCTGGGAGTTGAATTGCTGGTTTTGTGAACACGCTTCTTCAACTTCTCTCGGTAACACCAAATTGCAGAATTCTACCAGTCTCATGATTATAGAGGTCAAGTAGGAAAAATATAGTTTTTTATGTCCTAGGATATCAACTGAGATTTGCTTTCTCAAAACACAGCAATGTCTAAATTCCTTTAAAATGTGACAGCAGAGATGAACAAGGCATTAGACGATGCTAAGAAGTGACAACATGCCCTCATAGTTGTTATTCATTGTGAAAGCCGACACCCTAGGCTGGATGAAATGCTTGCCGGAGCTGTAATTCTGTCTTCCAGGTTTAGCGTTGCATTAGTGTTTTGTTTCTTAGCCCCGGGGGGTACTTTCAGACAGTGTATACAGGATGGAGTAGAGAGAGCTAGTGGTGTAAAACTTTTAGTTTAGAAACCTACGCATTTAGAAAAGAGGCTGGTTTGTCTTGACCACCTGTAAAATTGGTTTTCTTTAAACAGTAAAAATCTTTATCAGAATTAACACTGGAGTAATAAATGATGATGATATTACTATCTCGACTCAGATGACATCAGACTAGACAATTGATTTTTTAAAATGTACTAAGCCCACATGTTTTTCCCATGACATTTCCAAGAAGCTCCTGTGTATTACTTACGGTTACTTGGCTTCACACAAAAGATATAAAAGAAATCTTTACTTGGTGGAAGCATTGCCTTGTGGCTTGTAGACCAAGGCTGTTTAAAATTAGATGGAAAATATCTTTGCAAAGCTTTCAAATTTATGTTTAGCCTGGTTTATGAAGACCTAATGCCAAAGTAGTATTTTATTTTATTTTTTCTAACAATATGGAATGCTTCACAAAGTTGTGTTTTATCCTTGCGCAGGGGCCATACTAATCTTCTCTGTATCATTCCAATTTTAGTATATGTGCTGCCAAAGCAAGCCCCAAACTCGTATTTTAATTGAGTTGGCAAAAAATTACATATAAAAACTGTACTTCCATTTTACTGGTATATTGTGCCCTACACATCAGTCAAGGTTTCAGTTGTTTCTATATAATTAAAATTTGAAGCACAGTCACCAGTTTTTATAGTAACACTTATGTTAACAGCCTGTGTGTCCACATGCATACATATACAGGAGTCTCCCCCCATACCTGGATGCTTGAAATCACAGGTAGTACCGAACCCTGTATACAGCAAGTCCTCACTTAATGTCATTGATAAGTTCTGCAACTTTAAGCAAAATGACGTATAATAAAATTAATTTTATTATACCATAGACTAATTGATATGAACAACAGTGAAGTTCCTATGGCATCTCATCAACATTATAATGAAACAATATCTAACAAAATGATGTTATTCAAGCACCTGCTATATACTGTTTTTCCTATACATGCATACCTATGATAAAGTTTAACTTGCAAATTAGGCCCAGTAGGAGGTTAACAACATAATTAATAATAAAATAGAACAATTGTAATAATACTAGAGGCCAAGCACACACGAAATTGTGAGTGGTTAGGGTCCCTAGGCCTAGCCTGGCCTCCGTCGCTGGCCTCTGCCGCCCTGCAATGCTACATGAAGCTCCTTGCCTCGGGATGCTCCACAATGCTCCCGGCCCCTCGACTGCTCCGCAAGGCTCCCCCGACCCTGCCTCTGCTCTTTGAGGCTCCCCCCACCCCGCCACTGCTCTGCGAAACTCCCCCCGCCCCACGACTGCTCCACAAACCCCCCCCCCACCCTGTGACTGCTCTGCGAAACTCCCCCCGCCCCACGACTGCTCCACAAACACCCCCCCCCCCCCCCCCTGTGACTGCTCTGCGAAACTTGCTGCTGCCCAGTGACTGCTCCACTAAGCTCGCTGCTGCCCTGTGAAGCAGCCCACCGCTGCCGCTGCCGCTGCCGCTGCCGCTCAACAGTCCCCAGTCCCACCCGCCGCCACCCCCCTCCTGGCGAATGGCTTGGGGTCGGGGGGGTAAGGGGGAATGAGAGGTGCTCCATGCACTTCATGGTGACCGGTCGTCTGTTCGGTCGTGACGGCGCCTGGCTCTTTATATATTAGGATACTGTAATAAAAGTTATGTGAATGTAGTCTCTCAAAATATCTTATTGTGCTGTACTCACCTTTTCACTTAAAGGAAGCAATTTATGGCTTCTCTTTGGCGTATCCCAATTGCTAGCATCACTACTCTTGTGCTTTGGGGCCATTATTAAGTAAAATAAGTGTTACTTGAACACAAGCACTGTGATACTGACACAGTTGATCTGGTAACCCGAATGGCTTCTAATTGACTAACAGGCAGGTAGCTGTACAGCAGGGATATGCTGGGCTAAGGGGTGATCCACAGCCTGGGCAGGACAGAGTGGGATGGTGCAGTACTTAAAACCTGTGATTTGTTTATTTATGGAATTTTTCATGTAATATTTTTGGATCACAGTTGACTGAAACTGCAGAAAACAAAATTACAGATATAAACAGATACACCACACATTATGTATATATATTATACATGTGTGTATATGTATGTATGTATGTATGTATATAGTATTGGTGGTGCTTAGTATCATTCTCAAATAGCATTGATTAAGCATCTGAGTATATGACACTGACTTCCCTCTAAATGTGTAGCTAAGCTCTAGCTACAGGCATAAAGGATAAATAATATATGGTTACTATAAATAGCAATAGAAAATAGTGGTAAATATAAATTCAAGATTTTGTTCATTATTTTTCTTGTTTGAATATGAAATGCTTATTGTAATTTTCCATATGAGGCCATAGTTCATAAAGTTATTTTTAAATTTTAGGCATCCTGAGTTTTAATAGCAAGCACACATTTCAGCATAGCTGGCCATTATGATTTGTACCCAAGTACCCCTTATAAAAGTGGAGAGTGAATTTGTAGCCCTAGAAATAGGAAGGTGACCTCCCATAAAGACATTCTATACTTACATTTCAGAATTTATTGTAAATTTTGCATTCATCTCTCTGTTTCAATACATTTATCCCCAAATAAAGCTGATGCTGCATACAGACTTATCCTGTGGTTTTGAATACCCCAGTTTGAGAAGCAGGATAATAAATGGAATCCCATTTCCCAAAGGCCTTTAAGTCAGAAATGCTTTCTTGTAAGGAAGTTTTGACTTCATAGTCTGGGTTCCATGTTGGCTTTACTGAAAGTGTCACCGGTTCTCCTGAGTCACCTCCTCTGCGTCAGTGATCTCTCTCCATCTTTCTAACCACCTGTCTTGTGGTCTTTGTGTGCCATTTCTTGGATAGTGCTTTTGATGGAACCTTCTTCTTCTTTGATCTTTGTTTTATCTTGTTTTCCCTACCCTGTTTCTTCTCAAAACCCTTTGGCCATTCCTTCCTGTCTTGTTATTCCTCTCTTCCCCTATTTGTGATTCTGTTCCCAGTTAAGTTTTAGCTTCTCCTTCCTCACTTGATATCACTTTTCTCAGCTATTTCAGTTCTGTCCTCTCACTTATAATATCCAGGTGCCTTTTGGACAATCCAACTAGGACATTTTAGGGTCACTTCATATTTAGCATTTATAAACTCACAATCACATCCCCAGTGCCTTACATAGAGCCTGGCACAGTAGGTACCAACAAATACTTATTGAATGAATTAATTAAATGAATCTCATTTTCCTCAGACCAGATTCCTCCTCTAATTTTCATCTTTTGTCATGGTATCACTGTTCTTACCTCTGCTCTCTGCTATTGCAAGTGTTTTGATTTTTTTCTTTTGAAATATATCATAATAGAGGCCCGGTGCACGAAATTCATGCACGGGGGTGGGGGGTGTCCCTCAGCCCAGCCTGCACCCTCTCCAATCTGGGACCCCTCAAGGGATGTCCACTGCCCGTTTAACGGACATCCCTCTCACAATCCAGGACTGCTGGCTCCCAACTGCTTGCCTGTCTGCCTTCCTGATTGCCCCTAACCGCTTCTGTCTGCCAGCCTGATCACCCCCTAACCACTCCCATGCCAGCCTGATTAATGTCTAACTGCTCCCCTGCCAGCCTGTTTGCCCCCAACTTCCCTCCTCTGCCGGCCTGGTCACCCCTAACTGCCCTCCCTTGCAGGGTTGATCGCCTCAAAATTCCCTCCCTTGCAGGCCTGGTCCCTCTCAACTGCCCTCCCTTTCAGGCCTGGTGCCTCCCAACTGCCCTCCCCTGCTGGCCATCTTGTGGCGGCCATCTTGTGTCCACATGGGGGCAGGTTCTTTGACCACATGGGGGCAGCTATATTGTGTGTTGGAGTGATGGTCAATCTGCATATTACTCTTTTATTAGATGGGATAGAGGCCTGGTGCACGGGTGGAGACCAGCTGGTTTGCCCTGAAGGGTGTCCCGGATCAGGGTGGGGGTTCCCTTGGGGTGTGGGGCAGCCTGAGCAAGGGGCCTATGGTGGTTTGCAGGCCAGCCACGCCTCCTGGCGACCCAAGCGGAGGCCCTGGTATCTGGAATTTATTTACCTTCCAGAATTGAAACTTTGTATCCTGGAACGGAGCCAAGCCTCCTGCTCGCTCCGTGGCTGGCAGCCATTTCTGTTTGGATTTGTTTACCTTCTATAATTGAAACTTTGTAGCCTTGAGTGGAGGCTTAGGCCGGCCAGGGAAGGTGGAAAGCTTGGCTTCTTCTATCGCCTTGGAAACCCAAGCCTTCCTCCTACTTTCTTTGTGGCTATAGCCATCTTGGTTGGGTTAATTTGCATGCTGGCTCTGATTGGCTGGTGGGCGTGGCTTGTGGACGTGGCTTGTGGGTGTAGCAGAGTTAGGGTCAATTTGCATATTACTCTTTTATTAGATAGGATATGTATTAGTTATTTTCATGACTTTAACCCTATTGAGGTCCTTCGCAACTCATGCCAAGATTACTCCTACAGTTTCCCATCTGGCCTATTTGGTTCTAATCTCTTTCCTCTCCAAGCTATTTCCACCACAGCTACTCTAATAACTTTTTAAATGTTTACTTATTTCTTGTTTTAATATGCTTTTTATTTTTGGAATAATTTTAGGTTTATAAAGAAATTGCAAAAATAGTACCTTTACCCACTTTCTTCTGATGTTAAATTAACATTTTACATAAGCATGGCTCATTTGTCAAAATTAAGAAATTAACATTGGCTCTGGCTCACAATTGGCTGGAGCATTGTCCTGTACACTGAAAGTCAGCAAGTTTGATTCCCAGTCAGGGCACTTACCCAGGTTTTGAGTTCGATCCCTGGTTGAGGTGCGTGCCAGAGGCAACTGATTGGTGTTTCTCTCGCACATGATTTCTCTCTCTCTCTCTCTCTCTCTCTCTCTCTCTCTCTCTCTCTCTCTCTCTCCTTCTCCCCCCTCTCTCTCTTTCCACCCCCATCTCCCTCCCTTCCTTGCTCTAAAAAATTGTTTTAAAAAATTAACATTGCTATATAACTATTAACTAAAACCCAGATTTTATTCAGTTTTCACTAGATTTTCCACTGCTGTACTTTTGCCACATTGCCATTTAGCATGTCATTATCAGACCTCATTTGGAGTATTCTATTCAGTTCTAGGCATTATATTTCAAAGGGACATTTTTTAAATTAAAGTACCTGCATTGTTTTTCTGTTGCTGCCAAAACAAATATCACAACTTTAGTGGCTTAAAACAATGCAAATTTATTATCTTACAATCTGTACGTCCAAAATCCAGCATGAATCTCACTGGGCTAAGACCAAGGTACCTCAAGGCTGTGTCCCTTTCCTGGCCTTTTCCAACTTCAAGTAGCTCCCTCCCCCCTCCTCAGAGCCAGCAAGAGCAAGTCCAGTCCTCACTTTGCCTCTCTCTGACCACAGCTGGGAAAGGCTCACCCCTTTCAGAGGACTCATGTGATTACTTTGGACCCATCTGGATAATCTCCCCATCTCAAAATCCTGAGCCTTAAAGAAACTGTGTTTTTAAAAATTAACATTGGCACATAACTATTAACTAAAATCCAGACTTTATTCAGTTTTCACTAGATTTTCCACTGCTGTACTTTTGCCAGGCAAGGTGACATATTCACAGGTTCTAGTGATTAGGGCATGTACATCTTGGGGGTGGGGGTGGGGAGAGATGGACCATTACTCTGCCTACTCAGTGCTTATTACAGAGGACCACCAGGAATAGTGAAGGAGCTAAATTGGAGATAGAATTGGAGATGATCCTAAAATGTCATGCCTAGGAAAGAAGAGATAATGTTTATACAATGATTAGTACAGTAAGTACACAACAAATGGTTTTTGCTTTGAAGGCTAACTCAGAAATTTCAGACATATAAGTAGTTCAGAAGGGAAAGAAAGAAAGAGATGGGAAAGGTGATGAAACAGAATTTGGGATCCAAGTTATCACTGTACATTAGATCAGCAGGTGGTTTCAATGTCCAAAAGCACTAAATTTAACAAGAACTGTATTATTTTCCTAACTAGTGAGAATTGGGGAAGATGGGGGTGATGGGAGATTGCGGTAGAAAAGCAACTTCCTGGGTTGTTTTGTGAGTGTGTGTGTGTGTGTGTGTGTGTGTGTGTGTGTGTGTGTGTGTGTTTTTGCCATGATTATACAGTGGCTAGATCCTAAGGAGCTGGGAAAACTTTAATCAAAGGAAGAAAGCAAGATTTTTAAAGCTCATAGGACTATTGGGTGCCTCTCCCCGCTGCCCCTGCCAGAAACATGTGGAAACAAAGTCCCCTCTGAACCCAAAGCCCAGCTGTCAGAGACTATTGAGAGTTTTCAGGCTTTCCCTATAAACTTCCTTACATTTTTCTCTTTAAACACATTGAAATCAACCTTTAAGAAGTTGCTGATAAGTGATTATCAAGCAGGAGTTAAATTCACAAGCCCTCCCCCCTCCCCGCTGGGGTGGCAGCCTCAAGGCCGCAGTACATGTGTATCAGCGTGAACCTGATCCAGAACCTGATCCCAGCCAGCGCGGGAGCAAAGTTGAGTCTGTGAACAAATAGGTGGCTTGCTGGCAGTCTCGTGCTGTCTGTCCAGACATCAGCTTGCTGTGGCGTAAGTAGTTTTGATTTTAAAAATTATGATATTGGAATATAAGAAGAACTGTAGGAATAATTTCCATCTAAGATTACATTAAGGTGCTGCTTGGCCCTCAAGCTTGTGTACTAGACCTACCTGAAAGACAGTTTTGGCATTTCACAAGTAGTTTTATGTTAGACAACGAAAAGAAAAAAGCAATGACGCTTTCCAGCAAGTGTTCTACTAAAACAGGTCCTGCTCGCATATGGTTTTTAATGGCTTGTCTTTGGATGAATGAAGTTGTTTACAGTCAGAAAATGAAAGTGAGTGAATATATGCTGGTGCCCAGAGATGGATTATTTCTAAGTAGAGCTTAGATTTCTCTCTGATCTTTCCAGTTGCTCTTCCTTTAGTTTAGGTCCATGTTACAAGTTTATGTTAGCAGATATTTAGTGATCACTCAGGTAATAAAACTGAAGGTGTTGATGTTCAAATAAATTAAATGAGAATAAAGTAGAACTTTAATACTATATAATCGGATGTTGGGGTCTTAGATTTAAGAGCAGTAGAATTTATTTTTAAAGAGGAGGAATTTTGTGAAATGGACGGAAATGGCAAGCAGCCTTAGAAATTTCATGCAACTTGGAGAAACATGTTTTTAAGATTTTGACATATGTACTAATTTTCCAGTACTATAGTGTGTAAAATGAATTTCATATATGAGATTAGAATTGCTTTATTTCAACTGTTGTATTTGTATGTTGAGGTTAGGATTCCAGGAACTACACTTTGTTACACAAGCATTGACTTTATTGAGTGCAGCTCTGAGAATGTTAAGGTTGCCTTTAGTGTTGGAGAAGTTGATATTTTCTATTTCCCTTTTGCCACAATGTATTTAGAAAAAAAACAAACAACTGCTGGTAGTTCACAATTTTATGACTTTGAATATAGAAACAAAGTTTGGTGTGGTTAATATATAAACGTTATAAAGGCCAGCAACCTTTCAAATCAATGCAGGAAGTGCTGAGAAGACGGATTGTTTATGTAGAAATACACTGGATTTCCCCTTTCCTCTATCTTCATCTCAGACCTCAGGAACATTCAGTCTATTTCTCTAGCCTACCTCTTATTCCTGCTGGACTGAGCGGGAGCCCAGACAATGGCATTGGGCCCCAAAGACCCTTGATGGAATGGAAGCTCAAGACACAGTCCTAAGCAGGCTCTAGGACTGTAATGACGTGAAACCTTTACTCATCCTTTAGATTGATGAGTTTCAATGGTTTTAGATTCCTGAGCTGGTTAAATTCCCCAACTCAATAGCCTCTGCTGGCATTTCACAAGTAGCTTTATGTTAAACATCGAAAAGGAAAAAGCTGTTGGTTCATGGGCGGGACATTGGGGGCTGGGGGTCCCTGGGAAAGGAGCCAGCATGGCAGGTGCGACTGCTGCTATGGAAGCAGCTATTTCCTAACTGGATTTGAAATATTCCAGTGTTTTAACAACCTGGAAGGACATACAGGTGTGTATTGGCTGAATCTTTAAAAAAAAATTTTTTTTTATTACTGGATGAATCTTAACCAAGACGCTTTCAGATTTTTTTCCTTAAATCTCCAATAGTTGCCCATGCCCTACAAAGCCCACATGATCTATCTTCTGACCATATGCTTAACATCATTGCCTAGCATTGTTCTCCTCACTCAGTTTGCTGCAGGTACATAGGTGTTTTTGCTGTTTCTAGAGGACATCAAGCTTGTTCCTGCTTCAAGGCCTTGGCTGCTTGGAAAGCTCTTTGTTTCTTCCTTCCCTTCATTTAAATCGCAACTCAAATGCCTCTTCCTTGCAGACACCACTACTGTACTTCTACAGTATTTCTCCTTTTTTATTTACCCTGACATACATTTTTTTAAAAAAAGAAAAATAGCTACCTGGCATTATTTATTTTATACAGTTTTTCTCACTAGAATATAAGTTCTATGAGGGCAAGAATTTCTTTGACCAAAATAAAAAGTACAATGTATATACCATGATCATGGATTATTAAACTCCAAATTGTTAAGATTCCAATTCTCCCTAAATTAATCTATGTATCCAATGCAATCCTATCAAAATCCCAACAGGCACTTTTGAAGAAACTGTCAAGTGATTCTAGAATTTAGCTGGAAATGCAACTGACATAGAATAGCTAAAACAATCTTGAAAAGGAACAACAAGGGGGTGATTTATAAAATGTGATTTCAAGACTTGTCTGTAAAGCTACAATTATCAAATGTTGCCCTAAGGATAGACAAACATCAGTGGAAGAGAATAGTTCACTCAGAAATCAACTCACACATACAAAGGTTGATTGATTCCTTTTTTAAAAATATATTTTTATTGATTTTAGAAAGGAAGGGAGAGGGAGAGAGAGATAGAAACATCAATGATGAGAGAGAATCATGGATAGGCTGATTCACTGGGCATTGAGCCCGCAACACAGGCATGTGCCCTGACTAGGAATCAAACTGTGACCTCCTGGTTCATAGGTTGACGCTCAACCACTGAACCACGCCTGCCCGGCAGGTCGATTGATTCTTGACCAAGGTGTTGAGTCAATTCAATGGGAAAAGAATAGTCTTTTTAAACATATTGCTGGAAAAAATGGATTTTCAAGTGGAAAAAAAAAATACGTCTTTCTCACTTAGATCACAACATTAAGTAGACATGAGTTATAGATCTAAACATAAAACTCAGGACCAGCCCTGGCTGGTTTGGCTCAATGGATAGAGCATCGGCCTGCAGACTGAAGGGTCCCGGGTTCAATTCCAGTCAAGGGCACATGCCTGGGTTGTGGTCTCGATCCCCAGTAGGGGGCGTGCAAGAGCCAGCCTATCAATGATTTCCTCTCATCATTGATGTTTCTATCTCCCTCTCCCTTCCTCTCTGAAATCAATTTTTTTAAAAAACGTTTTAAAAAAGAATCAGGACCAGAAAGTTAAAAAACAAAAACACACACACGCAAAGGAAAATATCTTTGTAATCTTAAGGTATATAAAGATTTCTTGAGCAGGACACTAAAGCACTAACCATAAAAGTAAATCAAATCAAATGAGCTCATGTACTTACTGTAAGACTTCTCGGGACTTTTGATATGTTACAGTTTCTAGTAGGAGGGTCAGGCAGCATTTCCCAGAGTGCGTGGCCACCAAGTCCTGTTTCCGTCTGGAGCATTCAACTCAATGCGGAGTGGGCATGCCATACTTAGAGAAGGGCTGCTTTGGTTTGCTCCTCAAAACAGACTATGTTTAAGAGCTGTAATAAGTTAATGATCAGTTTCTCCCTTTTCATATGAATTAATGTTATTGCATCCATTTCAACAACCAGAGTAAAGAAAACCAACCCTTATTCCAAAATAACTGTGGTCACCCCCCACTCCATATTGAGCGTTCAGCCAGACAACTGTTGCAGGCATTACTACTGGTAGGATCACATTAGATTGGAATTTGCCATAGTGAGAGGAATAAAGAGGGACTGAAGGGAAAGCACTTTGCATTTTCCCTGCTGCTGGTGCTGGTTCCAGAAACTCCTTGTTAGGCCTCCTCTGTCCTGCTCCTTCCCTGCCTGTCAAACTCTGAATTGTTAACCTGTTGCTCTCGGATTGCTCATCTCACAGTTCTTCCAGTTCCTAATTGCTCAAAGGCATTTTTTTCCTGTGGCATTCCTAGTCTCTGATTCATAGTTCACTGTCCAGATCTGATTGCTCTACCTGCTGTTGCTGCCTATGAACTGATTTTTATGGAAAACGAGTTGTCACATCATAATAATAAAAGGCCAAGAGGCGTCACAACCAAAACGACCAAACGACCAGTCACCAGGAGGTGCATGGAGCACCTCTCTACCCGGTGCCCCATGGGACACCTCCTCGCAGCGGCAGGAGGTGGGAGGCGGGGCACCTCCTCGCAGCGGCGGGAGGCAGGAGGCGGGAGGGAGGGCACCTCCTCGTGCGATTTCGCATGCTGGGCCCCTAGTAAGAAATAGTAGAGGAACCAGAAAAGAAAGTGGAAGGAAGCCAAAGCCAAACTTAACCTAAACCAGAATTTGGCCCACGGCTTTTCCTGTTCTGAGAAAGAGATCTTGGGAAGAAGTCAAAATGATGTAATGCCAGTAGAAATATGTAAAGGAAAGAAAGCTTAAGGAAGTGTCCCTATATTATCTCTGGATTGTATTTTAAAAATTGAACTACTGTAATACGAATTAGTTTGTCATGAATGTGAAAAGCTAATAACCAGATATGGAAATGTCATCTGTGCCATCTGAATAGAGCTTGCTAGAAAGACCATACATGACTAGAAGTCAAAAAGCTTTAATTTTAGATCTTCCACTAATTTGCTTTGTAATCATTAGTAAATATCCTATATAATAAAGAGGTAATATGCAAATTGACCATCACGCCCTCACAAGATGGCTGCCTACAACCAGGCCAGCAGGGGGGTTAGTGAGGGACAACCAAATGACTGAACAAGCAGGCTGCATGGGGTGACCAGGCTGGCAGCGGGTAAGTGAGGGACAACCAAACGACTGAACAAGCAGGCTGCGTGGGGCGACCAGGTTGGCAGGGGAGCCATGAGAGGTGACCAGGATGGCGGGGGTCGGGGGGTGGCAGTTGGGGCAACCAGGCCGGCAGGGGGGGAAGTTAGGGGTGATTAGGCTGGCGGGAAGGGCAGTGAGGAGCAACTAGACCAGCAGGGGGGGCAGTTGGGGTGACCAGACCAGCAGGAGGGGGCAGTTAGGGGTTACCAAGCCAGCAGGGGGAGCAGTAAGGGGTGACCAGGCTGGCGGGGGTGGCAGTGAGGAGCAACCAGGCTGGCACACAGAGGCAGTGAGGGGCGATCAGGCCGGCAGGGGCGGGCAGTTAGGGGTGACCAGGCAGGCAGGCAGGTGAGCGATTAGGAGCCAGCAGTCCAGGATTGTGAGAGGGATGTCCGACTGCCGGTTTAGGCCCCATTTGGGCCTAAACCGGCAGTCGGACATCCCCCAACGGGTCCTGGATTGGAGAGGGTGCAGGCTGGGCTGAGGGCCGCCCCCCTCCGTGCACAAATTTCATGCACCGGGCCTCTAGTATTCTTTTAAAGAGAAAAAATTACTGCTCTGCCCCTCATTGCAAAGAAAAATTACATGTGTATGTACATGTATATCTTTGTATGTGTATAGGTACATATACACGTACATGCACAACAGGCCCTGTCACAGGTACTTTCTCATGTGCTGTCTCATTTAATCATTTCTGTCCATGTCTCACTTTCTTCATCTGGAAAATGAGATAATGTCTCACTCTGCCTTTCTCACAGGACAATAATTATAATCATAACCAGATAATATTCAGCATTACTCTAAAATTTAAGAAATAAATCATGAATGCCATGTTGAGAGATCCATGCTAGTGTTTCCATAGCAAAATGGTGTGATGGATCCTGGTAAAATTTATTTCAAAATACATTTGCAATACAAACTTAGCAGAAACAATTTACACAGGATGTTGCACAGACATCAAAGACAACTATAGAACACCTGGACAGGATAGAACAACCTTTTTTCTACTTCTCAATAAATGTAACAAAGTAAATACACACTTCACAGTACTTTATGACACACCTCATCAAAGAAAAACAGACAAGAGAGATACAAATAAATAGGGGCAGCATAACAACATAGATGACAAAAATAATTTTACATTAGAAATTGAAAGCCAATTTTTAGCCTGTGTTAAGATAGGATAAACAAGGATGAGAAGTTCCACAGAAGGCACCTGGATGCTCTAGGAATGTCCCTTGTGTGGGTTATGTAGACCCTCCTGTTGTAATTGGGTCTGGATTGCTCTTGGCCTGTTCCTGGGTGGGATCAACCCTCAGGTTGGCTGGCTGTGAGCTTAACCCTGACCACAGTGTGCAAGCTGCTGTACAGGTTCTGTTATTACAAACAAAACAGAACAGTAAGAATAAGAAAAGGAAAAAGAACTTAAAAGAGAAAATAAGAAAAGAGAAAAAATGAAAAAAAATAGAATAAAAAAAGAAAAAGGGGAAAAACAATATGAAAAAAATGAAAAAAAAGGAAAAAAATGGGAGAAATAGAATAAGGAAAGGAGAAAGGAAAAAGGAAACATAATAGAAGAAAGAAAGAAAAGAAATAGAAAGTAATAAAGAATAAAAAAGTTGAGTGTCTCAGCAGAGTTTAGTGCCTGCTGTGACCTCCCTTTGGATATACTGTTTGAGAAGCTTGTTGGATCCTGCTCTGATGTCTGAAGCTGGCCACTTGGTGTGTTGGTTCTAGGCCTCTTGGGAGGGACTCTGGTGCAAGCCAATGTCAAACAGTATCTATGCCTGGCCCTTGGCGAAGGGTTTGATGCTACAGGCGATCCACAGTTTGTGGCTTCCTCTGCTGGGCTTGGCTGTGCACGGGAAGGACCAAGCTGCACTCCAAGGCCAGCTTTTACTAGCACCAGGCACAGGGGCAGGTCAGCAAACATCCCAAGTCACCCCGAGATCCACCTGTACCTGCGGCTGCCTGTTAGGCATAGTCACTGAAAAAGCTCAGTCACTAAAATAAATAGCCTCTGGCAGAATCGGGAGGATATGGCTATTGGATCTCTTGTGAGAGGAGGTGCTGTTCAGACTTTAGGGAAGATGATGGGTATGAACGTTCACCCCAGAGCCATGTGTCTGACTCTGTCCCGGACTTTTCCCTGACCCTGGCAGGGCAGAGCCTCTGGAGTCAGGCTGGGGCCTCCTGAGTCCAGAGGTTGGGTCTGTTGGAAGCTGGAAGTCAGGAGGATATTTCTATCGGATCTCCCATGAGGGGAAGCACCACTCAGGTTCACAGGAAAGTGGGGGAATGGCCCCTCCCCAAAGCCATTCACAGACACCCCCTGAGTCTGTCTAGCTTTCTATGCCCGGCCTGTGCCACTTACTCCTCAGCAGGTCTTAAGATCCTCAGAGTGGGGGAGAAGGATTCCTGAGGGTGGGGTAACTGCTTTTCCCCAGGCTGATGTGCTGGGAGGGGATTGCCTGCCCAAGAAAGATGGTCCTGTGGTATCAGAGGATGCTCAGTACAGGGATCCTGGTGGCTGTTCCCTCATGTTCTTCCCAAAGCCACAGGCCACAGACTCTTCTCAGGCTACTCCAGTCTGCACTGCCCTCCTTCTGGTGGAGCCCAGGGTGAGTGACTGTGAATGAAATTTTGCCCATTGGCCCTTTAAGAGTTTGCCTTTGTCTCCGCGCTCAGCCTCTCCTTTGTGGACAGAAACCCCACTGCTTTTCACAGCCTGATGCTTTGTGGGCACCTCTTCACAGCTCTGGAGCTCTGGACTGGGGAGCCCATCCTGGGGTTTAGGCTTCACACCTCTCCAGGGGAACCTCCACAGCTGAGATATCCCTCTGTAACCTTGGCAGCCACCTGTGGCAGCCCCTTTCGCATCCTTGCCCTTCCTACCAGTCTTAAGATGGCTTCTTCTGCCAATCTTTGGTTATAGACTCCTCTTCAGAGAGTCTTTAGTTGGTAATTCAGGGTGATTGTTCCCTAAATTAGTTGTACTTACAGTTTGGTTCTAGGAGGAGGTGAGAGTAAGATCCACCTACTTGTTGCCATCTTGAAAAGAAAAAGTGTATCACATCTTTATTCACCCACTGATGAACACTTCACTTGTTTCTATATCATGGCTATCCTATATAATAAAGAGGTAATATGAAAATTGACCATCACCCCAACACACAAGATGGCCACCCCCATGTGGTCAAAGATGGCCGCCCCCATGTGGACACAAGATGGCCACCACAAGATGGCCAGCAGGGGAGGGCAGTTGGTAGGGACCAGGCCTGCAAGGGAGGGCAGTTGGGGGTGATCAGGCCTGCAGCGGAGGGCAGTTAGGGGTGACCAGGCCTGCAGGGAAGGCAGTTAGGGGTGATCAGGCCGGCAGGAGAGGATAGTTGGGGGCAACCAGGCCTGCAGAAGAGGGCAGTAGGGAGCTACCAGGCCTGCAGGGGAGGGCAGTTGGGGGGGACCAGGCCAGCAGGAGAGGGCAGTTAGGGGTGACCAGGTCTGCAGGGGAGGGCAATTGGGGGTGACCAGGCTGGCAGGGGAGGGCAGTTAGGGGCAATCGGGCTGGCAGGGGAGGGCAGTTAGGGGTGACCAAGCTGGCAAGGGAGGGCAGTTAGGGGTGACCGGGCCAGCGGGGGGGGGGGGGGCAGTTGGGGGCAACCAGGCCTGCAGGGGAGGGCAGTTGGGGGCGATTGGGCTGGCAGGGGAGGGCAGTTGGGGGCGATCGGGCCGGCAGGGGAGCAGTTAGGCATCAATCAGGCTGGCAGGGGAGTGGTTAGGGGATGATCAGGCTGGCAGGCAGAAGTGGTTAGGGGCAATCAGGCAGGTAGACAGACAAGCGGTTGGGAGCCAGCAGTTCTGGATTGTGAGAGGGATATCCGACTGCCCATTTAGGCCCGATCCCTGGTTGCCCCCAACTACCCTCCCCTGGTAGCCCAGTGGGATCGGACCTAAACGGGCAGTCGGACATCCCTCGAGGGGTCCCAAATTGGAGAGGGTGCAGGCTGGACTGAGGGACACACACACACACCCCCGCGCCCCTGTGCACAAATTTTGTGCACCAGGCCTCTAGTTGTCAATAATGTTGCAGTGAACATGGAGCTACATATATCTTTTTTAGTTAATATTTTAGTTTTCTCTAGATAAATACCCAAAAGTGGAGTTGCTAGATCATATGGTTGTTCAATTTTTAATTTTTTGAGAAACCTTCATACTGTTTTCCATAGTGGCTGCACAGATTTACATTCCCACCAATAGTGCACAAGGATTCTCTTTCTCCACATCCTTTCCAACACTTGTTTTTTATTGTCTTTTTTATAATAGCGATTCTAACAGGTATGAGGTGATAGTTCATTGTGGTTATGGTTTGCATTTGCCTGGTGATTAGTGATGTTGAGCATCTTTTCATATATTTGTTGGCCTTTTGTATGTGTTCTTTGGAAAAAATATTTATTCAGATAATGTGCCCATTTTTAAAATCAAATTGTTTGGGGGTTTTTTCTATTGAGTTGTATGAGAGATTTTTATTATGAATTTGATTCATTGTGAATTATTTACTAGTCATGAAGACACTTTTTTCTAATTCTTTTTAAGTCATTTGTATTTTTCAAGATCTGTCCATATTATCTAAGTTGTTGCACATATTTGCATAACATTCATAATATTTCTGTTTTATTCTTAGTGTCTTCAGTATCTGATGTGGTAACTTCTTTCATTCCTAATAATGGCAATATTTTTTTAAATAATAGACCTTATTAATTTTACGCAGTTTTAGATTTATATAAAAATGAGTAGAAAGTACAATGAGTTCCCATATTTCTGCTTGCCCCACCCAGTTTTCCCTATTTTAATATCTTGCAGTAGTGTGGAATGTTTCTCAGGATTGATGAGCTAATATTGATAACATCATTATTAACTAAAGTCCATAGTTTACTTCCATTCTGGAATTCTTAGTTTGTAAGTATTCTGCAGTTACATACAGTGTTCTAAGAGTGTTAATTAGGTCAAGATGATTGATAAGCATTGTTTACGTCTATCTAATTACTGGGTTTTTTTCTAGCTCTATTTATTACTAAGAAAGGGGTTTTAAAATCTCTGTAAGTGTACTTTGTCCTAAGGATTACGAGGAACCTCCCTTACACATTTCAGGGCTCTCCTCTTCTTACAAGGACAATAGTCACTGGATTTAGGGCCCACCATATTCAGTATGACCTCATATTCACTTAATTACATGTACAAAGACCCTATTTAACAAATAAGATCACCTTCTGAGGTTATAGCCGAATATGAATTTTGAGGGGAACATAATTATATGTTGTGGTGGGTGTTCCCCACAAAATTCACTGCAATGGACTTAAAACATGGAAAGCAGAACGGTTTTAAGATGGGTCTACAAATTGTTTTATTCTTCACTTCAAGAAGTAGAGACTAATTCCTCTCCCCTTGAGTATAGGCTGTACCTAATGACTTACTTCTGATGAATAGACTTTGGAGACCAGGTCAGGGGTTGGCAAACTACTGTCTCGGGCCAGCTGCTTAGTTTTATAAATAAAGTTGTATTGGAGCATACCATGCCCATTTGTTTACATAGTATATGTGGCTGTTTTTGCACTAAAGCAACTGAGGTGAGTAGCATGCAAGCCTATATTGACATGCAGAGCCAATATTTGCTATCTAGCCCTTTAAGTTTGCCGATCCCCAAACTAGGTCATAGAAAGCACTGCAGCTTTTTGCTTGATCTTAACTTGCTCTGGAGAAACCCAGCTGCCTTGTCACGAGGACACTCACATGGCCCTGATGAAAGGCTGCATGGCAAGGAACGGAGGCCTCCTGCAAACAGCTATGTAAGTGAACACTCTTAGAAGTAGTTCCTCAAGCCCCAATTAAGCTTTTCCTTGTTAACTGCTTAACTGCAACTTCACGAGAGACCCGGAGCCAGAACTATCCACCTAGCTGCTCCAAATTCCTGACCTGCAGAAACTGTGTGAGATAATAAGTGTGTGTTGTTTTAAGCTGCTAATTTGGGGGCAATCTGTTTTGCCACAATACATAACTAACACCCTCATCCTCCCTTCTGCAGTTTTCACTGCAGCCTGCAAGCTGCTCTGTGTGTCTTATCTATGCCACAGGCTTTTGCTATTTTAGAAACATACTGGGAAATGAGACCTTTATATAATGAAACTCCTAGATGACATAGACAAGACTCTTAGGAAAGAAAGGATATTGGAAAGAAAGGGCTATATCTTCTATATTTTTCATAATTCTCCGTACTATGTATGGTCATTGCTACTGATTTTGGCTATCACTAACAAAATAATTAGGTTTGTAAACCATGCTTACTTGAGTCATCAGGCAGAATGTTTGCTCTTACTATCTATGTATATAAAAGGCTAATATGCTAAGTGTCCAACCATCCAACTGGTTGCTATGATGCGCACTGACCAATAGAGGGCAGACATTCAACACAGGAGCTTCCAAGCTGCAGTGACTTGGCAGCGGCAGTTCTCGGGTGATGCACCCCAAAACCAGAGAGGAGGGAGCCCAATTCCTCGCGGGGCTGCGCAATCCACCTTCGGCCGTGGGTTATGTTGTTGCTGGGGCAGTGTAGGCCCTGAATCTTATTTACTGCACAATTGCATTTGCTTTCCACACCCTGTATGACAGAAACTTTGCAGAGTGCCCTCTCATACCCTAGGACCCTTTTGGGGGATGTTGGAGAGCCAGTTTTGGCCGGATCCCTGCAGGCTATGTCGAGGGACCCCCCCCCCCCCCGCCCTGCCAGAGGGACCCCGCTCACTTGGCAGACATTGGGAAGGGGATGTGGGAGGTTGGCTCTGGGGCATGTCCGGTGTCTCTTGTCCAGTCCCACCCCGCTGCCATCTTCTAATTAATTTCCTTTCAATGTGCACAAATCTGTGCTCAGGGTCACTAGTTATTTATATAAGAGGAGTATTAGAGTATGCCATTATAATCTTTACTCAGTGTGCCTTCAGGATTTTAGTTGCTTTCTATAAATGTAAATCAAATTGTCTCTGGTTGGGATGGTGTTAAGTTCTGTGGTTGTTCTATTGCTGCATAACAATAGTATCACAAGCTTAGTAGCTTAAAACAACACATTTATTAACTCAGTTTCTGAGGGTCAGGAATCTGAACATGGCCTTCTATGTAGGGTCTCTCAAGGCACCAATCAAGGTACTGGCCAGAGCTAGATTCTCATCTGGAAGCTCCACTGGGGAGCTCAAGTGGTTGTTGACAGCATCTAGTTCCTTGTGGTTGTAGGACTGAGAGCCTCCGTTTGTTGTTGTTTTATTGTTATTGCCTCTTGACCAGAAGCTGCCCTCAGCTCATAGAGGCGACCCAAGCTTCCTTGCCATGTGGGATTCCTCAGCATGGCCACTTGCTTCCTCAGAGCTAGCAAGGGAGAAACTCCAGCAAGACAGGCACTAGGGTTTTATACAGCATCATCATATAATTACACGCATGTAATCACATACATCCCAGCCCCTTTACTGAATTCTGTTGTTTAGAAGCAAGCCTCACTCACACTCAAGGGGAGGGAACACACAACATTAGGAGGTGGGGATCATGAGAGCCACCTTAAGAGTGCATCTGGCTGTGGCTCAATTGGTTGAGCGTCGTCATCGTGTGCTCCCAAAGGTTGCTGTCTGGTTTCCTGGTCAGGGCATATGCCCAAGTTGCAGGTTTGATCCCTGGTAAGGGGCATGCAGGAGGCAGTTGATTGATGTTGCCCTCTCAATTCAATGTTTCTCTCTCTCTCTCTCTCTCTCTCTCTCTCTCTCTCTCTCTCTCTCTCTCCCTTCCCCTCTCGCTAAAAATCAATAAACTATTCTTTAAAAAAAAAAGTGTGTCTGCCAGAGTAGACTTGGAGATCATGCAAATCCTCTGTGCAAGATAGAATTAGTACTTTGCCAAAGGTTTCTGTACCTAAAAGGCAGTGTGATATGTTGTTTTGGGTTTGTGTGTGTGTGTGTGTTTTCCCTCCTCTGTGTTGCAAATGGACAACCCCCAGGGGAGTGTTGAATAGAAGGTAAATGTATAGAAATGGGATAATAAAAATAGGGAAGGTAAACAATATACCTAATCCCCAAACATACCTCCAGGCTGGAAAATACTGTACTTGGAAACAGTTGGCATGCAAGTAGCTAGACTGACCCTAAGCAAAGGTTTCTTGCATATGAGGAACCTAAGGTGCTGTTGCCAGTAGCATAAAGGGAGCCTGTTTCTACGAGGTTACAGATATAGGGTAAAAAGTTCTATCATTTGTTCCCTTTTGATCATCTTACATACATTGTATTCAGATTTTAGTAAGACCTTAGAATAAGAAAGGCAACAGTAGATGCGATGATTCCCACATCTACCTTGATATGTGACATGTATGCATTCATTTATTTAGTGAGTTGCTATTGAATGCTTACCATGTACAAGGCCCTTTGCTAGACAATATTCAGTTTCACATATGTTTATGGTTTGTGTCAGTGGGAAAGAGCACCATCATATAGTGGCTATACCTGTGGGATTTTGTGCCAGCCCTGTTGTATAACAGTGCTCTTTCAAGAAGTTTAGTGGTAATTAGGAGGAAACTGAGTAGATAAATCAAAGGGAAATTTTATAAAGGAGATTCAAAGGAGAAACCCAGCCAATAAGAAAAGACAGAAGATGATGTATTTATCTGTGCCAAACGAATGTTACATAGTAGGTGGTCAGTTATATTTGTTGTCTTATCCTTCTCCTTACATAGTGTCTCCTCCCTTTTTTCCCCTTAAAAATATATTACACTGCTCTACTGTGTCATACATGGCAGTAGATGCTATAGTAAACAAACTGAATATATCCCTAACCCCTTTCCCTTTGGGTCCCATCTAGCTTGGAAATATCATTAGCCATTTCAACAATCGCTTTCTCCAAGTCTTACTTTCTCCACCCTAGACAGCCTCAGGCCCTTCCTCCTTTGACTGTGCCCAACCCACAGTACCTCCCTAATCGTTTTTTCTGCCACCCTATTGATTGTTTTGCCTCCTCAGTTGGGTCCTCACTGCTGATTGGTGGCATTCGATTCCTATTTATTTGCATTTCCGACAGTAGCTATCCAAACCTTTTCTGTTCCTTATGATCCCAACTCTATTGTCTTTTCACCAGTTGACTGTTCCTCCTATAATGTGGTTTCTCAACTTCCTTTGTACTCATCTCATAATCTCTTATTGCCATCCTCACTTTTATATTTTCTTGCAAAACAAAATAAGTAAATGCACACACACACACACACACACACACACACACACACACACACACACACACAGACATATACACACACCTACCTTCTGGTCAAGACTTAGTCCTAAACCCTCCCACCTCCCCAAAGCTTATCCCGGCCATGAGCATCCCTTACTCTAGTGAAAAGACACATTAACCACTACAGCATAGTATATTATTAAATCATTTCCACACCACCTCTGCTTTGAAATTTGATATATCCCTTAACATTAGGGATAAAAAAAACTATAACAAGTTTTCTTAAGTTAAAATAGTTTAAATAAGCTAAAATAACAATTAGTATTTATTAAATAAATTATCAACTTTTAAAGATTTATTTTTTCCAAAAGTAAGTACCACATTTATACTTCACAAGTAATTTAGAAATTTAGATGAAAATTCAAAGAGAAGAAAATAAAATTATCACTATCTCTATATCCAGAGATAACTATAGTTAATATTACATATATTCTAGATATATATACACTGAGTGGCCAGATTATTATGATCCCTGAACGCATAATAATCTGGCCACTCAGTGTATATCCTATATAATAAAAGGCTAATATGCAAATTGTCCCCTCGACCAGGAGTTCGACCAGCAGGCAGGCCGGCCAACCGCCCATGTCCCCTCACCCTGACCAAGCTGGCCGGACCCCACCCATGCACGAATTCGTGCACCGGGCCTCTAATATATATACATATATATATACACTGAGTGGCCAGATTATTATGCATTCAGAGATCATAATAATCTGGCCACTCAGTGTGTGTGTGTGTGTGTGTGTGTGTGTGTGTGTGTGTGTGTTAGAGCATGTTACCTAGTATCATGTTACTTGCCATTTTTCACACTTTGTCATGAATATTTTACCTGTTCTTATATATTTTAGTACATAATTTATAAAGGTTATAAATAGTCTATTGTTCAGTTTTACTATCATTTATTTAACAAATACTCCCTTTATGAGTACTATAATGTTCCCATTTATTTTTGTTTTAAATAAATATGTGATTAAATCTTTATAGCTAGATTCTTTTTTCAAATTTCTGATTATTTGTTTAGAATAATTCCTTGAAGTTGAATTTTCAATCAAAGGTTGTTTACATTTTAAACCTACTGATACCTTTTGCCAAATAATTGTACTTCAAAAAAGGTACAATCATTATTTAACCATCAGCAGTATATGAGTGTCTGTTTTCCCAAACCCTTTCCAAATATTACTATGTAAAAAAGCAATCTTAGCCACTTTTGCAAGGAGAAACTGGTATCTCATTGTGTTTATTTGTTTTGTTTGTTTGTTTGTTTGTTTGTTTTACATGAAAGTTCTTTATAAATAAGGAGCATTCTTCAAATGAAAGGAAATGTGATTATCATTGGTTTAGAGATTGATTTCATTGTGTTTTAATTTGCATTTCTTTGATACTGAAATTGAACATTTTTCTTATTGGCCTTTACATCTCTTTTTTGTTGTTTGTTTGTTTGTTTGTTTGTTTGTTTGTTTCAGAGAGGAAGGGAGAGGAAGAGAGAGATAGAAACATCAATGGTGAGAGAGAATCATTGATCGTCTGCCTCCTGCATGCCCCACACGGGATGGAGCCTGCAACCTGGGCATGTGCCCTGACCAGGAATTGAACCTGAACTGTGACCTCCTGGTTCATAGGCCAATGTTCAACCACTGAGCCATGCCGGCCGGGCCTTTACATTGCTTATTCACAAACCTTTTCTTCTCTCCCCCCAATTCCCTTCCCCCTGATATTTGTATGTTTATCTCCCTTGACAATTTTTGAATTCACAGTTGTTCAAATTAGTAAAGTTGTATTTTGCACTTCATTTTTCTGGTAGTTCTGCATTAGGTTTTTCTCAACACAAAGAATAGACTGTTTTTTGTGGGGTTTTGCTTTTGATTTTTTTGTGTGTTTTTTTGCCTATGAGATAGACTAGAGAAAAATGACATGATATATAATATATATGATATGATCTGATACATGAAATGATTAATGATATATGATTATAATGATGTCAAGCCGTAGCTTGACAAAGCCACTTAGTAATATCTTGTGTAGCTTATTTACTTTCTTTATGCACCATTACCTTATTGGTCACCATTAGAGGTTCTGAAATAATTGGTAGCTTGATTAAAAGTAAGGAATATGGACATTGACCTGTCTATTTCTCTGACATACATTATTCTTCAGTAATAGTATTATATTACATTTTCTCTTTTATGTTTTTAAGCATACATTTCAAGTTTTCAGTAGGTGGCAGCAGCAGAAGGCATTCTTTCATTTGGTTCAGATATAATCAGGCATTTATGGGGGCAGCATAAAGCAACATGCCCTAATGTGAAGAGCTTTATGATGGAGGCTCCTCCAGAAATGTAAATTCAGCAACAAGTTTGTGAGTATGGTATAGCCCAGCTAAGATGTAAGCTCCAACATATACTCTTCTTGGGAAAAATGCATTTTATTTTTCAAATGTTGCATTATTTACTAATTATAGTATGTTTTACTATGTTTCTGTAATCTTACTCACCGCCCCCCCCCCCCTTACCTCTTTTTATATTTATAGTGAAAACTACTTCAAGACACCAGCCTCTTTTCCAGAGAAGTGGCCTTTGGAATGATGACCATTTAACACAGAGCCTTTAGTAACAGACTAAAAATACACATGAAGAAAATATGGCATTTTGAGGCCACTGTTTCCATTATGGGTGGTCTTCAAAAGGACTTTATTTTGCTAATTTTCTTTTCTTTGTAATTTTAGTGTTTGTTGTTGTTGTTTGAGAGAGAGAGAGAGAGAGAGAGAGAGAGAGAGAGAGATACCTATCAGTTGCCTCCTGTAGGCACCTGACCAGGGATCAAACCTGCAACCTAGGTCTGTGCCCTGACCTGGAATCAAACCTGTGATCCTCAGGTGCACGGGGTGATGCTCCAACCAACTGACCCACACCAGCCAGGGTATCATTTTGCTAATTTTAAAATTCAGGGCCAATACATGCCTCAAGAGTATTTGCAGTAATTGTCTTTAGATCATAATATTCCCCCTAAAGTTGGATAAGCGTGGTCTGTAGTCCATTCACTGCAAGGTCAAGCCATACCACCACAGGGGATCTGGGACCGCACCTGCTTTTGTTTGCAAACTAAAATGACTGGTGGATGGTATGTAACACAGGCCAGAGGAGACTGTAAGATAGGCCAAGGGGTTGTGGGTTTTGAGGAGAAAGAGGAACACTTGGTACTCAGGCCCATTGAAAGCTAATGGTGGTTTTGATGGCAGAAAGCCCAGATTGTTCTGAACTAAGAGCAACCAGGGGCTGTAGGGAAACGTGGAATTGTTTCTTAGGATGACCTCAAAAGGAAAAAGAGCAGATTAGGATTCAGGAACAAAGTGAAGGTGGCCTGCAGTGGTTTTTCCTACTCCAAAGAGTAAGGGTTTTTTGGGGTGGGTGGGTGGGAGTTAAAGCATTCTTTCACCCTCAATTCCATCCCAGCTAGACTCTATGTGTGAACATGTATTCAGAAAGGAAAGTTTCCAGCTCTAGACTGTATGGTTCTTCAAGACAGGGTCCATGTATTTCTCCCCAGATCTCAGCTCAAGTCCAGCACACACTGAGTGCCCAGCAAGTTTTTCTTGATGAACAAATGAAGTGGCCCTCTCCTCTCATTCTTTCCTTTCATATCGCCCCCAAACTGCCCCTTTCTTCACATACTCTATAGCAGGCTGCGTGCTTACAGTGTGGTATGCGTTACCTCTTCCTCTCAGCTTAGAAGAGAGGTTTCTCCTAAAGAATGGCTATTGTGGCCGAAACCGGTTTGGCTCAGTGGATAGAGCGTCGGCCTGCGGACTGAAGGGTCCCGGGTTCGATTCCGGTCAAGGGCATGTATCTTGGTTGCGGGCACATCCCCAGTAGGGGGTGTGCAAGAGGCAGCTAATCGATGTTTCTAACTCTCTATTCCTCTTCCTTCCTCTCTGTAAAAAATCAATAAAATATATAAATTTAAAAAAAAAAACAATAAAGAATGGCTATTGTGGACTAGCCAATACAGAAGAGATCTCTAGGCTGAAGGCTTTTTGGGGTGTTTTTTGTTTGTTTGTTTTTTAAGATAAAAGCATTAACATTTTCCAGGCTAAAGAAAAAGAAGGAATTTTCTGAGAATTGAATATATATTCCCAGGCCCCAGCATGTTGAATTAGGTTTTAAGAGAACCCTTAAAAATAGAGTCAACATTCTTGAATCATATTTTCTGCATTTCCAAAGCACTTTCTATCAGGAAGTGAACTGCTCCTCCTATAACACTTTTATGACCATTTCCACTTAAAGGTTATTAGGTCTCTCATTGCTTGGGTCTGTTCTTGTTTGGTTGTCCTTAGTTTAATAGCACCACATAGCTGTGCTAGTATTTTCCCTGTGGTAGATTGCAGATACCTTTGAGACAAAACACGTGCTTTTAAAAATTCTTGTTGGCTTTCCTTTAGAACTCAGGCCAGTATTCTAGGTCCCGGGAGTATCGATCGAGTCTTGCCTGTGTCAGGAAAAGAAAGGGCAGCACTGGTGCTCACTGCTATCCCCCAGAGAGACAGGATGATGTCACACAAAACACCGAGGAGGCCAGGGATCCATTCCTGGCTCCATCACAAATTCCAAGACCATGGACAAGTCTCTGAACTCCAGTTTCTTCATATGTAAACGTCGGAGACAGAGTAGATTTGAATTTTAAGGTTTCTCCCAGTTCTTTGATTCTGAGTCAGTATTTCTCCTCAGGATATCTGGAACAATATTGCTCGTTTAGGAAACAACCATATACCACCCAGTAACAGGACATATTGGTTGGGATACAGACTAAGCAGCAGGAACAGAGTGTCAAAAAATGTGGTGGCTCAAAAAGGGAAGAATGTTGTTACAGCCTTCAGCAACAAGCCTAAAGTAGGCAGGTATTCCAGGACAGATAGACAATTCTGGTTTACTAAAATAGTCAAAACCCAAGGCTCCTGTTTTGTTTCTCTGCCATTGTGTGGGGTAGGTCATCACCTGCATGGTAGAAGCTGCCTCAAGCGTGGGGGGGAAGAAAGAGAATCCAGGACAAGCAGCTTCCTTTCCCAGAAGACCTGGGAGTTCCAGGCATCGCTCCATTCTCATCCCATTGTGTACAATTTATTCATGTGTCCCATCTACAGCCAGGAGAATAGAAAAGTCTTTAGCAGCATGGCATGTACCCTAAAACTTTAAGAGTGGTGTGGGGGTAAGGATTCTATAACTAAAAGGAAAGAGAGGAGATTGGATACTGGGGCACAGTCTTCACCACTATGCCTTCTGTTATGATTTTAAGTCACTATAACAGTTTTTATTTTACTGTTTATTGTGTTTATCTCATCTAATGAAATTGACTGAGATCAGGATCTGTGATTTATGCCTATATGTGTACCCCACAGAACATGTCAAGGTATTTTGAACATAGATGTCATTCAATAAAATATGTATGTTTAATTTATATATTGATTATTCAGGGCATCTAAGTAAGTACTATGTCCAACACACTCCCTCTTACACCCTGCTCTGTCTACGTATTACTTATTCAGTGATTGTTAGATGTAAAACTTTTATTCTCAACCAAGTTGAGGAGACTATATCAGAAACTATGAAGTAGTAAAAGTAAATATATATATATTATAGACCAATTGATTAATTTGGAGCAGGTTGCTACTAATAGCAACTACTGTCTTTTACTACTAGTAGTAAAGATAGTATTACCCTATTTTGGGGTAGCATGACTACATGTAATGGAAAACCAAGCGCTTTCCAGTGTGGTTTTAAGTGTACTCCCTAGCCCTATAATTAATTATATTTATGAGTAAACTTTGAAACATATTCTTCTGAGAGATTTTTGGTTTCTGTCTCTCTATTTCCTTTTTGGTGTTAATAGAGAGTCGATGTAGTGCCAAGTGTGAGTTTATATAGCGTGAGTCTGTTTATGAATAGTCGTGGGGCTCATTTTGAAAACGAGCCACAGTTTATTGACTCAGTCTTAACATCTTATCCATTCTGGATTGCAGGTCTCTATCTGCTGCACATGTATACTATAATCCTGTGCTGGAATGGAAAGTATTGTATGTGCCTTACAGTTTCACATCTGCTATAAATGACCTCAGAGAATTGTCTCTCATATCCAATCCCCTTCAAGGTCCAGTTCAGTTTACCTCCATTTATTTGATTGTTTGTTTGTTTGTTTATTATTTGTTAATCCTCACCTGAGGACATTTTTTTCTATTGCTTTTCAGAGAGAGTGAAAAGGAGAGAAGGAGAAGGAGAGAGAAAAACATTGATGTGAGAGAGACACATCGATTGGTCACCTCCTGCACACACCCCAACCCAGGCTGGGGATCAAACCTGCAATCCAGGTATGTGCCTTTGACAGGAATCAAACCCTCCAACTTCAGGTGTGCAGTCCAACACTCCATACACTGAGCCAGGCCGGCCAAGGCCAGTTCATCGCCTTTTATAACTGATTATAACCACTTAGCCCCAAGTGATAATTCAATCAGAAAAAGACTTAACTCAAGCCCTGGAATGAACCAAAGCATAAGAACAGGGTGTGTTTACATAAGGAGAAGCCTTTATTCCCTTTACAAACATGCCAACTTGTCAAAGACAAGCAAACAGCAAGTACTGGCTGTTTATAGTCTGAACCAGGAAGAGTGGCTTCCAGTCTGTATTCAGCCTTACCCCACATTCCCAGAGCTCTTGCTTAGCCTCAATGCCAGGCATCTTTGTTCTTGGTACATTTTTCTCCAAGAAACATATTTTTTCCCTAAGGGACAAGACACGTTTTTCTGTTAAGGACTTGATCTTACCTCTCTATATCAATAGAGGGCAGCAGAGAGCAACACCCTATAGCCTGCCTCTAGGTCTCAAACTGGAGCAGTCCCAATCCCCTAGTGCCTAAAACAAATGCCTGGGAGACTTTTATTTTATTTCATTTATTTTTATTTTATTTTACTTTATTTTGCAGGCATGGGGAATACTAAATGTTTGCATTATGTAAAAAAGTCCCATGCAAGGAAGAATATTATCACCCCAGATGTTAGTTAACTTCCTTCTAGTATTGCTCTCCAATCTCAAGTAGGACATTCCTGGCTACACCACTAATTTAGCACTTTCACCATTTTGTGTAGTAATTCATCTCACCAAAGCTCCTTGTCACCAAAAACTGGCTTTTTCATCTTTGCATTTTCACTTTGAAATTCACTTTTAATTATAGTCATTGGATGATCGAAGACAGGTCTTTAACTGGGGGAGGGTCATGGAGTAATGGATAGAATTTAAAAGTACAATAGTCCCCCTTTATCCACAGTTTCCCTTTCTGTGGTTTCAATTACCCGCAGTTAACTGTGGTCTGAAAATATTAAATGGAAAACTTCAGAAGTAAACAATTTATAAGTGTTAAATTGTGCACCATTCTGAGTAGTGTGATGAGATCTCCTGCTGTCCAGCTCTGTCCTGCCCTGGGCACGAATCATCCCCTTGTCCAGCGTCTTCACCATGTATATGCTTCCTGCCCATTAGTCACTTAGTAGGGATCTGGGTTATCAGATTGGCTGTCACGGTATTGCAGTGGTTGTGGTCAAGTAACCATTACTTTACCTAATAATGGCCCTAACACGCAGGAGTGTGATGCTGGCAATTCAGATATGCCAAAGAAAAACCTTAAAGTGCTTCCTTTAAATGAAAATGTATGTATGTTTAGGAAAAAACATGGTATATATAGGGGTCAGTGCTATCTGTGGTTTTAGTCATCCACTGGGGGTCTTGAAATGTATCCCCTGGGCATAAAAGGGGGACTACTGTGTAGTCAGTAGATTGCAGAGTTTACATAGAGGTAGATTAGATGCACCAATCTCCCTGAGCATAAATTACATATAAAATGATGCTAGCACCTATGCTACTTTAAGCTACTTTATAAATTGTGAAGTAAGTACAAGATTGTTTACAAAGTATTCTGGGACCAGATTTGTTCCCAATTATTATTTCTGGAACTTAAATAGCTGAAACTCCAAAGAGCACAATTATATAAAGAAGATATTTTAGCACAACAGGCATGGGTTATAATGTGGGACATAAAAAACAGCAAGAAACAGCCCTAGCCGGTTGGCTCAGTGAATAGAGTGTTGGCCCGAGACTGAAGGGTACCAGATTCAATTCCAGTCAAGGGTATTTTGGTTGCAGGTTCGATCCCCAGTTGGGGTGTGAGCAGGAGGCAACCAATCGATGTGATTACATCAATGTTTTTCTCTGTGTATCTCTCCCCCTCCCTTCTACTCTCTCTCTCTAAAAAAAAAAAAAAATATATATATATATATATATATATATATATATATATATATATATATTCAATGGAAAAATATCCTTGGGTGAGGATTAACAATAAGAAAAAAATAACAAGAAACAGATATGTGTTAAATGTATATATTGTAGAAGTTTTAAACTTTTGTACCACAACCCACAGTAAGAAATACAATTTTCATAGTGTCCCATTATATACCCACATATAGCAAGTTTCCTGAAACAATATATTTAAGCTCGCCACAAGGGACATACTATTTTCTATTCTGTTCTATTTTATCTCATTTATTAAATCATGGTCATGACCCACTAAATCAATTTCACGGTCCATTAATGTGTTGCAACTGCAGTTTGAAAAATACTTTCTTAAAAACCCTTTTATGTCATTAGGGTCTATTAAAGACTGCATTTTCTATCATCCTTTTGAATCTATCAAATGTTTGTTTACCTTAAAATGGAAAAGGCATATTAGGGATGGGAACACATTTGTTTTGCTTATTAGTTCACACACTGAACGCCATTATTTTTAATGCTTACTCTTTATCTTAAAAATATCAGAAAGCATCATGCAATAATTTTAAAAGTACATACATGTTTTTGTCTGTGTTTGTGTCTTCTTTAAATAATTTTCTTAACAGCTTTATTGAGGTAAAATTGACATAACATTTTAAATTGCATGTATTTAAAGTATACGATTGGGTGTGTTTTGACATAAGTATACCCCCATAAACTCATCACAGAAATCAAGATAATGAACATATGGAGCACCCCAAAAGCTTCTTCGGGTCCTTTGTTTTTCCTCTCTGCCTCCATCTCCTTTACCTGGCAACCATTATATGTTTTCTGTCACAGTGCATTAGTTTTTATTTCCTAGTATTTTATATATATGGAGTCATAGAGCATACACTCTTTTATCTGGCTTTTTTCACTCAATGTAATTACTTTGAGATTCATCAATGCTGCAGCGTATATTAATAGTACATTCCTTTTTATTGCTGAGAAGTATTCCCATTGTATGGATTTACCACTGTTTATTCATTCACTTGTTGAGGGACATGTGTGTGTTTTTCATTTTGGAGCTATGACAAATCAAGCTGCTATGAACATGTGTGTACAAGTCTTTGTTTGGGCGTATGCTTTCATCCCCTCTAGGTAAATTACCTACGAGTGAAGTGACTCTATCATCTGGTAGGTGTGTGTTTAACATTTTAAGAATCGCTGGCTATGTTTAATAGCTCCTGTTGAAGGAGAAGCTGCAATAACAGTTCTTTTGAAAAGACTTACCAAGGTAGTCGTCTTCTTAGTGCCATACTTCTAGTTCAGCTTGCTCCATCAGATGGTGCAGCTGGAGTACTCCTGCTTAGGAGACAATGACCTTTGTTCTGAAAATGTATGACATTATTATGTATTAAAACCCAAAGACGGAATTAAGAACTTTATGGCCCCAAACACTGAAAAAAATTCTCTCACCCAAATATTAAGTCAAAACCATTAAAACAATGCTGATTGTATAATATATAATGATATTTGTTAAATTATTTTCCCCACAATAACTTCGATTTTTTAAAACAAATACATCAAATCTCTAGCTTTATCAACAATAAACATTCCAGGTGTTTCTTTTTTTCTTGGAGCTCTAAGCACCTGGGTAGTCCTGAATAATTCACTTTATAAAATAGGTTCTAACAGATTGCTTTTTCATTTGACTATTATTGTCTTTACCACTATCTTAGGTCACCCTGCCAGTCCTGTGGAATATTCAGAGCATGGTTCATACCCTTAAATGGACTTCTTTAATACTTACTATAGTGTAACTTTTAAAACAATAACTATACATATCTCTCTAAAAATAGATCCAATTGCTTTAATACTTTTTGTGTAAGACTCCCGATTAAATTATCTTTTTTCCACAAACAGACCAGCATAATAAGAGCATAAGTTCTAGAGACTGCTGCCTGTTTTTTTAATTGGTTTTGTAACTTATAATCATTTAAGCCTTTTTGCATTTCACATTCCTCATCTTAAAATGGGGCTTAAAATATCTACCTCAGATTATTGTGTGAATTAAATGAGATATATATAGAGAGAGCTCTTAGCCCAATGCTTGCCATATAGTACAAACAGGTAAACATCACTGACTCTAAAATATCAAAGCTAGAGCTTGCTATTGAAAGATACTGGGTCTTAAGAATATTTGAAGATGACAAAGACAATAATGAAATACAAACACTATCTGAGAGTTAGAAAACAGAATTTGAAAGTGAAATCTACCAATGTATTGAAATTATTAATGTCAGAAAAGGAGCTCTCATAGTAAAAGCAATGGATAGTAATTGGGGTGTCTTAAGTATGACCGAAGAGAATCAGTTAATGACATCTACACTAATAAAAGAGTAATATGCAAATTGACCATACCTTAACAAAGCCCACCAGCCAATCAGGAATGAGTATGCAAATTAACCCAATAAGATGGTGGGTTAATTTGCATATGCAGGAGCCGAGCGGCCAGGGGCAGGGCGGGACACTTGCATCGTCGCCATGGCCGCTCTAGGCCTCTGGGCAGCGTGGGAAGGTGGAAAGGCGGCTCTGGGCCGGAGCTAAGGCGGTGCCGGCAGCCAGGGGAAGGAAGGCCCATTCTTGCACGAATCTTCGTGCATCAGGCCTCTAGTTGTGTTAATAATAGGACTCTTGACTGAAAGTTAATATGATTCTATATCAAACTGGCTTAAGCCCCAAAAATGAGAGTCAGAGGGAAGGGATTGATTGGTTTATGTAGTTGGGAGCTCCAGCAGAATAAGTAGCTTCAGATCTCACTGAAATTAGGTTCTCAGTTACTGTTGTCAGCAATCTGTCTTTTCTTTATCTCTCAGGCCTGCTTTCCTATATCCTACGTCCTGCATATGGACAAAGCAGCTCTCTGCTTACATTATGCAGAGTATCCTGATTAAACAAATGTGCTCCCCCCACCTCCAATAGTTGTAGCAAACATCCTGGGGATGACTTAGCTAACTCTCATTGGTTGGCTTGGGTCATGTGTCTGTCATTTCACTAATCATGTGTGTGAGAAGGTGAATTGGCCAGCCTGATGCCATGGTCACTCTTGCAGCCCAATATTCAAGTGGGATTGCACCATCTTACCCATTTGGACTGAAAGTTGGGGAGAGACAATTTCCCAAATGGAAAAGATGCAGGGGCAGGCTTAAAAAAAAAAAAAAAAAAGGCAGATGTCCACTATTCCCATGTTTTGATCTTCTGATTATGTTGTCTGCACTCTGAGGCTAAAGTGGAAATGCCAAGTTATATCTAGCTAAAAATGGGGGGAAATTAAAACAGGATCAGAAGAATAGAAGTTAGATGGCTAAGTTTTCATTTTCCATGACCTTTCAGAAAGTAGGACAAATTCTATGTGAATGAGTAAAATAATGTATAAAGTTTCCTTTTATTCTTTCAATATGTGAGAGCCTTTATAAACTCAAGATATTCATTTTAGTCTCCCAAAGGTTTGGTTTATGATATCTTGCCAGAATTTGTATATTATGGAGTGGTGTGTGTCAGGGATGTTAAATATTTTATTAATTGAGAAATCCATTTGCTTTTGATTTGTTTCAGTGTATTTTCATTATCGATCAGAGAAGAATTCTTGTGGCCCTCATTTTTAGTCATCCTTTTGACAGGGATAATACATTAAAATGTCATTAAGTTATTAAGATTTATTCTAAAAAAGCATATAAAATCTCAAAGCAATTCCTTTTCTCTAGCTGACTGTCTGTTTTATTATCCTTTGGTAAAAAATATTGAAGACTTCAAATCCATTTAACTCATGATATTCTTCAAAGTTTGCCATAATTGTGCTACCTTTAGAGTTTTATTTTATCATGAAGATAACTGTTGAATTTACCAACATAAGACTTGTATCTTTTTAAAAGTTAATGGGTATGTATTTTGCATGCATTTTTATTTATAGTCTACCTTTTCAAAAAGGATTTGAAGTGCTTATCATGAAGTATATATGCAATAAAGTTAACAAAAAGTAAATCAAACCCAAAACAAGAATAAAAAAGCAAATATACTAAATATACCACAAAAGCTAAAATATAGTATGTATAGATATAAGTAAATAGACTGACTTGAGCATAATGCTCTGAGTTTCCCAGAAGCAGGGACAAAACAGTGGCAATTCAGTGGATTAAACTGTTGTCATCTAAAAGGTGGATGCCTAATAATTCTTCAAGAACAGAAATCTTTTCTAAAGTGAATTCCTCCTATGAATTCCTTATCTGTGAGACATGCAGAATAATGGACAACACAGAAGCAATATGACTGCTCCTTACAATAATTATTGGTAAAAGCAAACTATAACATTAAAATGTAACTCAATGATAGTGATTCTGCCAATCGGTCTCTAGGCTAATGATATTTAGGTAGCATGTAGCTTTCTGATGATCTATCTTCCTGATACAAGGAATGATTTTAGTGATGCTTATAAGAATGTTTTTCCTTAGATGTTTCTTAAAAATCACTTTCTCAGATAGGCATTTGGGATCTGGGCAGGAACAGCAACAGAAAATAGAAGTAATAGTCTGCTGAGGTCTTTGAGTATTGAAATTTGAATATTGAAATCATTGACTAAAGATATGCTTTGAAAACAAGGAAAGTTGGGATTAATATTCTGATAAGGAAGTAGAAAATTCTCTGACCAGTGTTCCCACCTTGTAGACAGATTGTTTTCCATATTAGTTAATGTCATTATATACATACTCCATCTTTACATAGAAAAAATTATCTTTCTTATTATTTATTTTGTTTTTATAAAGAGATTTTTTAGTCACATAGTTTAACTTCCTGAGGACTTTTCCTCTCCTCTGCTTCAGAGCCTCATAGAGTATTCCCCAACCTCCCAAAGGAAAATTATTTGAATAAGCTTTTGGGGGAAAGATGTGTCACTAATATATATTTTTAAAATTTCCTGCAAAGATATATTCAGGCTATATTATAAGCAAAATAAAGAGGTTGTATTCTTTTCTGTGTTTTTTTTTTTTCATTCTTGGATCTGTACAGTTGAAATTTCTCTTGTTGAGAGAGTAGAAGGACCCATGGTATTTGAATAATAGCAATAAAATAAAAACTGCTACCAGTATCATTTACTGAGTATCTTCTATATGCAGGTATTGTGCTAGACTTTTTACAAGAGTTATTTTATTTAACTTTCACAAAATAGGCAGAGCCTATTATTATCCTCATTTTAATGATGAGAAAATGAAACCCAGGTTTCTCTGAACTTACATAACTAACTGATAAGTGGTAGCATCAGGATTTGAACCCAAATCTTTTTTTTTTTTTAAATATACTTTATTGATTTTTTACAGAGAGGAAGGGAGAGGGACAGAGAGCTAGAAACATCGATGAGAGAGAAACATTGACCAGCTGCCTCCTGCACACCCCCCACTGGGGATGTGCCCGCAACCAATGTACATGCCCTTGACCGGAATCGAACCTGGGACCCTTCAGTCCGCAGACCAACTCTCTATCCACTGAGCCAAACCGGTTTCGGCTGAACCCAAATCTTTACTGGCTTTTCACTACTTCACAGTGTTGCTGGTGAAGGAAATCCGAATCTTTATGCATTGACATTTGAGGTCATTATATTATTTCTTTATGCTGGTATTTCTGGAAAAAAATTGTCACAGGGTCATAATACTTTGGACTTCTCTTAGACTCTGACTTAAATGTTATTTTTCTTTTAAAAAAACAAACAAACTAATTTTTCTAAAATAAAAATCCAACCTAAACTAGCTCATATTTTTATAGCAGAATAATTGTACTTTAACTTCTATTCTTAGGGTCTTTTTCTAATAATGAGTTTTTAATATCTTATTGGGAATGAGACCAGAATCATCTTCCAGTCATCATTAAAAGTTAAACCGAATCCTTTGGATCTTAAAAGAACTACTCACCTTGATAGTGACTTTGTAGTCTTCACACTTAGCCTGCCCAACGCTGAAATACAAAATTCCTTGTGATGATGGTACTTGGCTTCATATCTCTTGAATTGCTGTGTCCCCAGTAGCCACCAGCCACATGGGACTATTTACTTTTAAATTTAACTTAATTCAAATTAAATATAATTTAAAATTCAGTTCCTAAACACATTTCAAATGCTAAGTAGCCACATGTGGCTACTGTATTCGACAGTGCAAATTATAGAACATTTCCATCATCGCAGGAAGTTTCCCAGCAGTGTTGTTCTCCAAAGTACATTTCTCACGGTCCCCTTCCCTGCCTGCCTTCTGTCCCTAAAACAACAGTAGCTTCCTCCAAGAATCTCTATAGATGTTGTCATTTGGAGGGACAACTTATCTTCTCAGTGATTTCCCATGATATTTGACATGGAGAAAGTTTTGTTGGCCCAGTTGATATTTCTGTGGTAATATCAGGGAAGCATGCTAACCACACTGAATTCAGCTTATTAAAATGGCAAGTCCATAGAGCGAGCTGGTTTTTATTTGTCAGGTTACATAGTGAGCCAACATGTTAGGTGGCAGTTATTAGAAGTATTTACAGACTGTTTTGTTGAATTGCTTCACAGACTATGCTGATTCCTGGTGGACTTATTATTCCTAATGATGTTGCCATCAAACCTTACAGCAACTCTAAGCCTCTATAACAGATTGGCCATTTTATTGACATGTTCCACAAAGTGGTTGCTGCCTTCTATGAGTTAGTCTGTATTATTTTTGAAAGGAAAAAAAATTGTGTAAATCTGATTCTTTTAGCGTATTCTAGTTGGTTTTGATTTCTGTTAAAAAAAAAAAAGAGATGTATTTTCTTGTATTTTCATTTGTGGGTTCTAAAATAATCTGGGGACCTGGACATATTGATATAGTCCAATGTGGTGCACTCAACCTATGAAGAATATATCAGAACTGTATTGGTCTTGAGCACTCCCATATTACCTGGGTAAATTTCTTTGGTTTATTTTTTCCATAGTGATATTTCACAATAAGTTCCTGTGGAAATTTGGCGAATATGTTACCAATAATATTCTGTTGCTTTAGTATATAGAATAGCACACTGAACATCTTTGTGTACAAAAGTTTTCAATAGTTACTAGTTTTCTTTCTCCAAATGAGCTAAGCAGTGCAATAGTTACTAGTGTCAGGTTTGAACTCACCATAAGAAAGAGGCAAATGCTTTTCTTCTCTCAGCTGTTCAAATAATCTGACTGGGAGAACAGATCTCTGTTCAGAATGTTCCTGGTCACTGGACACTTCATAACTGAGACCTTATATTAACCACTGTTGTTCCAGATTCAAGGACTTAAGGCCATTTCCCAAGTTAAAAAAAGTTGTGATCAGTATTAGTAAAGCATTGGTAGTTGTGAAGCAAAGTGATGGGATACAGGAGCAGTAAATTGTATTAATCTCCATTTTTGTGTAACTTTCAACTTTTTTAAATAGTAGATAAATGTCACAAGTTATTTGTGTTTGTGATTTGAGTTGTATGAGCTCCTTATATATTTTGGAAACTAACCCCTTATCAAATACATGGTTTGCAAATATTTTATGCCATTTTGTATCGCTCTTTTCATTCTGTTGATTGTTTCCTTTGCTGTGCAGAAGCTCTTTACTTTGATGTAGACCCACTTGTATATTTTTGTTTTTGTTGATGTGCTTTCGGTGTTATATCCAGGAAATCATTGCTAAGTCCAGTGTGAAAGATGGGCAAAGAACTTGAATGATGTTTCTCCAAAGAAGACATACAGATGGCCAACAGGTATATGAAAATATGCCCAACATCATTAATTATCAGGAAAGCACAAATCAAAACTATGATATATCACCACATACTTCTTAGGTTGGCTATTATTAAAAGATAAAATATAAGTAAGTGTTGGCAAAGTTGTGGAGAAATTGGAACCCTTGTACACCCTTGCTGGCAAGGCTGGTGGAAATATAAATGGTGCAGCAACTATGGACAACAGTATAGAGGTTCCTCATAAAATTGAAAATAGAACTGCCATATGATCCAGCTATCTCACTTCTGGGTATATTTTCAAAAGAATTGAATTCAGTATCTTGAAGAGATATCTATATTCCTATGTTCATTGCAGCATTATACATAATAAGTAAGACTTGGAAATAATCCAAATGTAAATGACAGATGAATGGATAAAGAAAATGTGGGATATACATACGAAGGAGTATTATTCAGCCTTAAAAAAGAAGGAAATCCTGTCATTTATGGCAACATAGATGAACCTAGAAGACATTATGTTAAGTGAAATAAGCCAGTCACAAAAAAGACAAACACTGCATGATTCCACTTATATGAGAAATCGTGCAGCCAAACTAATAGAAACCGAGAATACAATAGTGGTTGCCAGGGGCTGAGGGAAGAGGAAATAGGGAGTTGTTATTTAATGGGTATTAAGTTTCAGTTATGCTAGATGAATAAGTTCTAAAGATATGCTGTAAACATAGTGCCTATAGTTAAGAATACAATATTATATTGTGTACTTCAAAATTTGCTAAGAGGGCAGAGTTCATGTTAAGTGTTCTTATCACAAACACCAAAACCAAAAACAACCAAAAAACCCACAAAGTAACACAAGTCAACTCTTAGCGATATTGGATATGTGTACTATGTTGACTCTGGCAATAGTATCACAGATGTTTGTATATCTCCAAACTCATCAAATTGTACACATTAAATATGTACAGTTCTTTGTATATCAATTATACTTTAATAAAGGTGTTGAAGTTTATTTTAATTTTTTAAAATGTTGTGAGCTCTTTGGGTAAATTTAATACAGTTGTTTTTGCTGTTAATAATAAGGCATCTTACTAAAATTAAAATTTGCTCTAAGATCCATTAGGAGCTCTTTGGGAGGAATATCAGAAGTTTAATAAACCAAAGGTAGGAAATTTTCTACTTTATTTAAAGGTAGTAATAAGTTACTCTTCCACACCCACTTTTGATGCATCGCAAGGTCAGCAAGGTGATACTGTTCTACAAAACAATTACAATGTAATACCGTCTTACATATTTTTTTATTTCCTTAATCTCCAGGTTATTTCCCTATTATTTTGCCTTGACAAGTCTTGGTGTGCAGGACAAGCATGTTCCTTGGTTATCAGCTTTGGAAACTATTTCTCTGACTTTTATTATTATTTTTAAAATCACATCACATCATACACATTGCTGAACAGCAAGAAAAGCATTAAAGAAAATAGCTCTAAGGAATGAAAGACTGTCATTTCTCTAGATGCTTTTTTTGGTAACATTGATTCCACTGAAATTCTATTTTGATCCTCTCATTCAATAGCAATAATAATGTTTTCCTGACTATTGCAGCTTGAAACACATACATGACTCTCTCTCTCTCTCTCTCTCTCACACACACACACACACACACACACACACACACACACACACACACACACTGATTCCACTGAAATTCTATTTTGATCCCTTCATTCAATAGCAATAATAATGTTTTCCTGACTATCACAGCATGAAACCCATACATGACTCTCTCTCTCTCTCTCTCTCTCTCTCTCTCTCTCTCTCTCTCTCTCACACACACACACACACACACACACATTGATTCCACTGAAATTGTATTTTGATCCCTTCATTCAATAGCAATAATAATGTTTTCCTGATTATCACAACTTGAAACACACACCTACACACCTGACTAACACACATATACACAACACACACACACACACACACACACACACACACACACACACACACACACACACTCCTCAAGCTGCCAGTCTGTCTTGAGGCCGTGGCAGACGCCTGATTGGCGGGCTCTGTTTATTCTGTGACCAGATTCCTTCTAAGAGGAGGCACGCCATGCCCGCCCGAAGCCTATTGGCCGGCACTGCTCTGGACCCGCCCTTTCTTTTTCAAGGCACACACCACAGCGAAGTCTGCGCGGAATCCTAAACCAGCCCAATTTACATCCATTCATGAATCTGTGACGTCAGCAAGCCTTCGGGCTCCTTTGCGGTGGGCTGCTGGATTGTGCGGGTGGAATTCCCCTCCCCCTTATTTCTCTAATCCTGCAAGGCTTTTTAAATTCACCTTTCATCTTTTTGGTGCAAGAAAATGGAACGGCATGTGTAGGAATTCTTCATTGTTGTGAGTATCGCACTCTCTTTTTTTTTTTCTGTTTCCTCGGCATATATTATACAAGGACAGATGGAGACTGTATTTGTGATTTGAGGTGATTAGGAAGCTGCTATTATTGAGGGAGACAAGGTGAGAGAGACAGACCGACGGAGACAGAGAGAAACCCGAAACCCCGTTACAGCCAGCAGCGTCTGAAACTGACAGCTGGCTTTCCTTTGCTTGTCTGCCGGCGAGACGTGGACATTTTTCATTTACGGTTCTGCACGTTACCTCTGGATGCTGGCCTGGCTCTCCTTAAAGAGAGATTCGTTTCTCGGAGAGATGGTGTGGATTGTATTGGAGGAAAAGCCCGGAGCCGATACCAGAAAGGTGCTGGGAAAAGCCCGGCCGGCTAGAAGGAGCAGGATCGAGCCCGCTGAGCACTGGTCTTCCTTCCTGCTGTCCTTGCTGTTGTTTCTCACCCTTCACCTTGCCTTTGTTTCATAATTGTGTGACAACCAATATCTTGGGATTGCAATTTGGGGAAGATGAATACTTGTCCAACCATTTTTTTTCCTAAAAGCTTTTATTATGGGAGCTGGAGTGGTGCATTTATACATATTTGTAGCTCTTCATGTCACTCTGTACATTTTATTTATATTTTCAAAAACCTAAAAGCCTGCACCAGAGGCAAAAGGGGAATTACCCTTAAATTACGACTTTTTACTATCCTTTCATGAAAACTAAGAAATGGTTTCTTAATATGTTCCATAATTGTGTAGAAATGCACCTGACTATTTTTCCAAGATGCTGAAAATAGTTTGTTCCATGGTGTTTGGGAAACATGGAAAAGTTCTGATAATGTTCAGTGTGTTAAGTTGGTTTGATAGTTTGCTTGGAGTGTTAACAAGAAGTTAGTGTTTGTGATTGAATTTGTTTTCCAAGGCTCTGGTTTATTCTGGTGAAAATTGTGATAGTAAAGAAGAGAGAGGTGACATTGTGACATGTTCTGCCTTTGGGCAACTCCTCAACCCGATTAATCTAATAGCCTTTTCCAAATGCCTCACTTAGAGCAATTTATGTTCCAGTCTGTGGCAGGGACCTAGCTGTCCTTTCTAGTGAGAGAGGAAGCAAAATGTCTTATCATCCAACCTCGTCATGTTTACCTTGTATGATCAATACTTAGTTTTGAGAATTTCATATTCTAATCTTTTCTCATGAAACAAGGCTTCTAAATTATGGCTCTAATGATACCTTTTGAATTTTCTTATTGGGGAATCTTCTAACTGTAAACTCATTTCATTTCAAAATTACCTGAGGATTTAGAATTCTCTTTTGCTTCACATCTTGGCAGTGCCCTCACTCATTTTGTTTTTCTGAGTGCAATTAAACTCACTAGCATTATAGAAGGGAGAACTTCTGCCTGATTCTGAACCAGATCTTTGTCCTATATTCAGACAAGTATGGTTTCCTACTTTGCTGTTTTTTATGGGCTGGGTTAAACAAATGACATTGTTTCCTATATTTGTAAACATCTAGATTTATTTCAATTTTTATGTGTACCTCCACAGACTTTGTTGAAAGAAGCAATTTTAAAGTTATTTTAAATTATTGAAATCTATTAGCTCACTGCCAGATGAAAAGACTGAATTCTTAGAATTTAAAAATAATGTGTTTAATAATCAGTCTCATCTTAAGAAATGTTGATCAGACTCTGTTTTTTTATATATATTTTGCCAAGAGAGAGTTTTATTTTGTGCAAGAAATGCAGTCTGCACTATGGATTTAGTAAAGTAAAACTATCTCTTTAAGATCGAGAATGGCTATAGAATCTCCCTCTCTTCCACTCCTAGTGTCTGTATTCTAGTTTATATTTATTTTCATGTATAGTGTACTTGTAGGGGAAAAAACAATAACTCTTAATTGTTTAATATCAAACAATAAAATCCTGTGTACCAGTGACTGTCAATAGATGGCTTTCTGTTTGAAAATTGAAGCTGCTCCAGAAGTAGGAATTAATTTATTTAGTAAACAAAGTCAGTCAAACCAGAGCCATGTCATGGGGAACTGTCAAAAGAATGGTTCCTAAGGGCCGGAGGCCACATCCACTGGTATATGACGAAACAACCAATCTCTGGATGGCAGAACCGGTCAGTTGAGTTTACACTGTCTACCTACCCTCCCTCTATGCGCTGCAGCTGAATTAATTACTTGGGGGGTTGAATGAATCGAGATAGCCAACATCCAACATGACCAATCTGCCAGGTGACAATAAGCTTAAGAGAGCAAGCTTAAGAGGGCAAGAATTTTTGTCTGTTTTTTCCACTGCTCTAGCAATTTTAATTAAAATCAACAACATTCTCCCAAGAACACTCTTTTACTTAAAAAAGAATTTAAAGATATCACATTTTTGCTCTTTGTTGGGTATTATTTCTTAAGGATATTGGGGAAAGATTTAGAAGATGCCATCTTTACCCCTAAGGACTCTAGAAGGTAAGTTACCACACGAGATGTAGTGTTATAGTGTTGCGGTTCAGAAACTGGTCTCTGCAAACAGACTTTACCTGGGAGACGAATGCTCACTTGCTTGCTCTCTCTCTTCTCTCTTCTCTCTTCTCTCTTCTCTCTTCTCTCTTCTCTCTTCTCTCTTCTCTCTTCTCTCTTCTCTCTTCTCTCTTCTCTCTTCTCTCTTCTCTCTTCTCTCTTCTCTCTTCTCTCTTCTCTCTTCTCTCTTCTCTCTTCTCTCTTCTCTCTTCTCTCTTCTCTCCTCTCTCCTCTCTCCTCTCTCCTCTCTCTCTCTCTCTCTCTCTCTCTCTCTCTCTCTCTCTCTCTCTCTCTATCTTCAGTTGTTTTTAGTATGTTCAGAGAGTTGTTCAATCCTTACCACAATCATTTTAGAACATTCTCATCATTGCAGAAGGAAACCCCATACACATTAGCAGTCACTCCTCATTTCCCCTCAGCACCCCAGCCCTAGGCAACCACTAATCTGCTTTCTTATACATAGATTTGCCTATTCTAATATTCTAATCATTTCATGTAAAAAAAAATTATACAAGGTATGTTTTTTTATAACTGGCTTCTTTTGCTTAGTATAAGGTTTTAAAAGTTCATCCATATTATAGAATATATCAGTGCTTCATTCCTTTCTATTACTGAATAATATTCATTTACAAATATACCACATTTTTATTTATCCATTCATTTGATGGACATTTGACTTTTTTCCACTTTTTGCCTGTTATGCATAATGCTGCTATGTAAATTTGTGAACAAGTTTTTGTGTGAAGATACATTTTTATTTCTCTTGATTATATACCTAGAAGAATTGCTGGGTCATCTGGTAACTATACATTTTCATGAAATGTGCTTATTAGCCATCTGTATTTCTTCTTTGGAGAAATGTTGATTCACATCTTTTACCCATTTACAAAATTAGGTTATTAATCTTCTTCTTATTAAGTTTAAGTATTCTTTATATATTCTAGGTACAAGTTTTTTTATCAAATATATAGCTTGCAAATATTTTATTCTGTGAGTTGTCTTTTTACTTTCTTGATATTGTTTGTAGCACAGAAATTTTAATTTATCTATTTTTTCTTTGTTGCTTGTGCTTTTGGTGTCGTATCTAAGAAGGCTTTGCCTAACCCAAAGTTATGAAGATTTACTCCTATGTTTTTTTTTCTAAGAGTTTTATCTTTTACATTTAAGTCTATGATCCATTTTGAGTTCACTTTTATGCATGGATTCAATTTCATTCTTTTGAAGGAGGATATCCATCCATTTCCAGCAATAATTGTTTTTAAAAAACTGTTCTTCCTCCACCTCGTCCCCCAACCCCTATTGAATTGTCTTGTCACCCTACCAGGGAACTTAAAAAAAATACCGATGCCATGCTCCCACCTCCAGAGATTCATGTTAATTGGTCTGTGATGGACCCAGACACCTGCATTTTTGAAAAGCTCCCCAGGTGATTCTGATGTGCAGCCATGGTTGAAAACTATTGGCTTTGGACAAAGGGCTAGTCTTAGAAAAGAAGAGGAGAGAGGATGACTGAAGACATAGAATTCTGATATGGAAATGAGAGAAGAGAGGAAAATTAAGAAGGTCATACCAGAAGGCATGGATTTTCTTGCTCAGTAGGAATTAGTCATTTTCAAAGAGTGAGGGCATCACTGGAGGTTAGTAAAATATGTTAAATTGAAAGAAGAGTGGCAGCTAACATTTATTAAGCACCTTCTACATGCCTATAAATCTGCTAAGAGCTTTCACATACATCATTTCATTTAAAATATAACTCTCATGAATATGAAGTAGGTACTATTACCCCCATTTCACAGATAAGAAAATAGGTTCAGAAAGTGTCTGACTCAGCCTAAGATACCAGGTAGTGCACATCATGCCCCATTTTTCAAATTCAGCTCTAATTTTTAATCCCATTCCTTCTGTTTATCATGGATTTTGAGCATTATTGAGTCCTAACCAAGAATTGTTATTGGTCCAGTCATTAGCATGAATCTTAGATTTTCTCTAGAAATGCTCTGGACTGAACAAAGAGTAAGATCATTTTGATTGTGGGGATAATATAGGGATAAGTGTTGGCACAGTAGGTGTAGTAGAAGATAAGAGAGTGGGGGTAAAAGAAGTATATCATGTGATATTTCATCATGGATCCTACGCTGGCTATACTCTGCCTAGGTGCAGCTGGCAGGAAAAATTCTAGGAGGGTGGAAGGCCAATATACTAGGCATGCAAGAATGACTAAAGGGAATGGGGTGGAGACCATGATGGAAAAGAGGATAGATCAAATAGAATTTGCAGGTGTAGAGGTGTTTGCATTCATTTAATCAACACATATTTATTGAGAACTTACTATGTGTTCTAGGTACTGGGTACACAGCAGTGGAAAAAATAGACAAAAATTCTTGCCCTCTTAAGCTTATTTCATGGGTAAAGACAAACAATAAATAAATAAATTATGTTTAAACAGTGATAAATGTTAAGGAGAAAAATAAAAGTGGGAGGGAATAAAGAGTGCTGGAGATGCAGTAAAGTAAAAAAAGGGACTTTTTCATTGTATAGTCTTTGTATAGTCAAAGAAATTAAGGAACCATCTAACCCTGGGGCTGGTGGTTGACCAAGTCAGGCATTTTGGATATATAGTGTCTTCTAAGTACTGAAATGCAAGGTTAATATTTAGTATTAACTTTTTGTTCACCACTTTATACCCCAAGCTTGGCAGGGTAGACACTCAGAAACTTTGGTTTATTGTGTGACACCATTTTTTGGGATTAGTGCTTTTTCTATTGGTGGAGGCCAGGGCAAGAGTGGTGTTTGGGAGACTTTTTGAAACTCTGCTTGCTGCCCTATTAGTAGATCCTTCTCAGTATGTCTGTGGATGTGTGTGTGTCTGTGGGGGGTCCTTCATAATGTCACCACTGAGAATCACTGCATCGTGAGTGATAGTCAATGAGGGGCATGTGTCTAGTTCCCACATGAATTGGGCAGAGAACCACCAGAGTAGACAATATAGAAGACACTTAAATTTCTTTTGCTTTTTACACTTCAGCAGGAGATTCACATGTGCCACTTTTAACAGAGGGTAAATTGTAAAATAAAGTTTTAAATAATGAAGTTCTATTATGCAACCATTTACCTGCCTTTGCTCTTTATCTAGAAGATGACTTATATTAATAATGGATAAATTCAGCATGTCGTCTGTTTACTTTCTGTAAGGCACAATGATGCAATGAGGAAAGAACTGGACTAAGACTATAAGGGCCCATGGAGTAGTCTCAGGACACCCTTGGCAAGACAATTCTCTCTCCTCAGCTTCAGTTTTAATATATGAGATAAAGAAATTATTTTTCGTGATCTCCAATGTCCTTTCCAATTCTTGGAATCTGGTTATTACCAAAGTAAATAGGCAAGTGACAATTTCCAAGACAATTTGGTTAAAATCTACCTTTACTCCAATTTTTTCATAGTTTCCTTGTAGAAGTTCAACCCCCACCATGCTGCTATAGTTGAAGAGGCGGAGAAAGTGTCAGGAGGGTCAGGAGATATCTGGGTGAGACATAAAAAGCTTAAAGCACTTTCAGAAGTGCCTAGGGACTTCCTCATCAGCAGGAAATAGTCCTGATGAGATCTGACCTTGCCGTCTTAGGCATGCCCATTATAAATGTCATCTGTCTTGGCCGTTGTTCTTTGTAGTCAAGTGAGAGCTTTCATTCGATGAGTGATTTGGGAGTCTGGACTACTATGGGATGTGGCAACAGATAATCTATCTAATAACCTCAGTTTGGTTATCTGCTGTAGATGTTTCCTTGACCTGACTTTTATTAGTGCTACTAAAAACCAAAATTCATCATATTGGCTCTTTCTGTCCATCTCTCGCTTCCTCCTACCATTCTCTAATTCAGGCTGGAGTGTGATGAAGGAGGAAAGACTGCAGTAAATAAGAAAATGAAGGCCCATTAAATCCATAAATGTGTATAAAGTCTTTGAAAAATTAAGATTTTGTTATTTTACATGAGCGTTACTAGCTTTTAAAAAAAATATTCTTTTCAGAATTCTCCAAATAACAAGTTGGTTGATGGATTGGTGTTTTGAGTTTGCAGGTTTTGTCGAAGAAAAAAGATAAGTTAAAAATATTGCAAAACAGAAAACTTATTTTTCATTTTTGTGTTAATCAGTCTAGAATTTTCCTTATGTCCTTTTTTATTTGTATAAATAGTCAAGCAGAGAAGGCTAACAGGAGTCCTAACATCTACAATAAGTTCATAGAGTGGTTCCAGTTAGTAATAATATTTATATGTGTGGCAGTATGATGAAAACATCTTGCAAAAAGCAATATATATTACAGGGCAATCCTAAGAGAATGTGTAGTAACTGTGCAATTTTAATTGTTTAAAAATTTTAAGGAAAAACAATGTAGGACTTCCCAATGGCAGATGGTAATTGTTTTCCATGGCTTATTTGTATTCTGAATTCCTGGGCTGAGGATAATAGTAGAATTGAACAGTACTAGGAGGATATATTAGTGGAATTCTAGATTCTAAGGGTAAAGGGCTTAGGAAATAGCCAAAGACAAAGCACTGGAGAAAGGTGATGGATAAAAGGGAGGCAGAGCTCAGGGAGACTGGCTGAGCTGATGGGTCACAGGTTCAGGCAGGTGGCAGCCAGGACAGCAGTTTCCACCTTCAACCAAAGAAAGTGGATCTGGGACCCAGACTGAAAAAGACTCTGTTAGAGTCCTAAGGAGGGCTGTCACAGTTGCTGTTACAAAAGAAGGCTCGATTTGCAAAATAAGCCCACTGAGGCTTCTTATTACCCCCTAGGCACTGTGCCTGCATTTCTAGTAAGCGAGCAGGCCTGCCTTCAATGGGACACATTAGGCTGTCTGCAGGCGTGGATAATTGAGACTCGTGAGATCAAGTGCACCAAAATACAAAGCCATGATTGCTTTTTTCAGGGAAAATAATATTTTGATGAAACTGAGACTAAGCATTTTACTTATTACTCACCAATTATTTCCTCTCATATAACCAAGAACAAACAGATACAACATACCTTTGTATATTTCTAGTCACTACTTCTAGATCTAAATTACAGACTAATTTAAAACCTTTGCTAAGCATAGAAACTCCTGGGAAATACCCACCTGATATTACAGCTGCTAGGGTCAAAAGCCAATTTGAGAGGAAATTGTACTGCTTTGCTAGGTTGTCCCTCCCCTTTCCTTACCCCCCTTCCCCCCTCCCCTATTGCTGGCCATTTGCTTTATTCTGCTTGTGTCAATTATTGAAGTGAGGCCCTAATCTCTTCCTTTAACATTCTCAGAGACCTGAAGACCTGTGTAGATTTTTTTGAGAAAGAAAAACAACCACATGATCCTTTATGTTTTGTGTAATGATCTTGTCTCCAATCAGGGCTCCTGCCCTAACACAGTGAAACAGCACCTGCTCTCCTTTGATCAAAGGTTATCTACATTGATAAAGATTTCCTTTAACTGAAATTTATACCTTTTGATACTGGCTTTTGTAAGAGTCAAACTGCCTTTGCCGCAAATTGTTTTATACACAGCCTTTCTCTTTTTCCTGCTAACTATTTGAAAAGCCATGGAGTCGTTTTAAAAACAAAGAACAGCTAGCCAACCAGATTCTAAAAGCTTTGGACCAAGTCTGGAAAATTCAAGAGAAATGACCAAGAGAACCTCATTATTAATGCAGAGCCAAAGGGCCTCTAGGGTAAGGAAAAGGGGGTTGGGGGTGGGGGCGGGGTCACTCCAAAGGAGTACCTATTCAGGTAAAAAAGAAAATAATGTCTTATTATTATGAAAATAGTTTGCCAAACTCATAATCGTTATGAACTGTAAGTGTGGTTTACCTGAAATGCATGTGACTTGTACTCAGAAATGTTTTTACTCTGGAGGATAGTTAGGCATTGGAATTGACTGTGTACTGAACCTGAAGGTTCGGGGTAAGGACATTTAGTCTCGAGGCTTCTATCTTCTAAGAGAAATCTCCTTCAGCTTATTCCTGGGTGGTCGCAGCCAAGGATTTGCCAAAAACCAGGAAACTAAGCTTTGAGGCCTTGCTTTGAGACCTATTCTTTCATTGCTGTATCTTATCACAGAAAACTGAAAAAGAAAAAAATGTTTCTTTGACATTTTTACCAAGCAGATTCTTAACATTATCTTATTTTTGTATGTAATTCATAAAATATAACATGTTTATGAAAAACTACTCAATAATAATTTTTTTCAGATACTTGAATGATATTTTATAGAGTGTTCCTAAATAACAAGGTGGGGGAAAACAATTATTTTACTACGTTTTTATTTCTCAGTTGACCCATCCATATTGGCCTCTCTCCACCAGCCATGACTTAGGTCTAACCATTCTGGCTTGCTAACCCACCTCCACAAAATCTGGCCCTTTTCAGTGAGGATTTCTTTGGATGAGCTAAAAATTGATTCTTTTTTTTTTTTCTTTCTCCCTTCTACTAAGAAAAAGATGCATTAGCAGTTTAAAAACATTAATCCTGCGAGGGACTTACCCACAGGCCAGCTTATTCAGTGGTTCTCAAAGTGTGGTTCCCAGACCCAGAACATCAGCGTCAGCGGGAGACTTTCAGAAATGCGGATTCTCAGGCCACTCCACAGGAATTCTGGGGGTGGGGCCCAGGCATCTGTTTTAACAAGCTGACGAGGTGATGCTGATGTGTAGTAAAGTTTGAGAATGCTTGATTGATAGAAGAGCTCCTCAGACTTGTAATGTGCATAGGAATCACTTGAGGATTTTGTTAAAAACCAGATTCTGATTCAGTTAGTCTGGGGTAATTTTGTCAACATCTAATTCACTCCTAAGTGACGCTGATGCTACTGGTCCTCGGACCACACTTTGCAAGTAGCAAGGATCTGAAGGATTGGCACAAGCCACTCCAAGAACTACTGCAATATGTAGGCTCTATCAAAATTACAACTATCCCAGTAGTTCATAAGGAAATACTCCTAAAGGAGGAAGATGTTTTGTGCATTAAAATATTAACCACAGCATTATTTTAATAGAAAGGAAAAGAAATAAACTAACTCTTCAATATTAGGGAAATACAGTTGATATTCATTACATACAGACTTAATATTTGTGAACTCAACTACTCACTAAAATTTCTTTTTAACCCCCAAATCAATACTTGCAGCACTTTTATAGTCGTTCGTAGACATGAGCAGATGTTATGGAAAAAAAGGAACCCTCATTCACTGATGATGGGAATGTAAACTGGTACAGCCACCAGGGAAAACAGTCACACTGTGAATATCCAAGAGAAATCCAGATTACAAACATCTAGCAAAGGTAAACTAGGTACTTACTTGGTAGATACTACTGGAACCATGCTTGTAATTAATTTGTCTTGCCTAATCATAGCTTCTCTCATTTCTACATTTTCCCACCCTTTTGACATGGTTAATAACTTGGCTTCTAAAATCAGGCAGATGGCAGTTGAATACTAGCATTTCCATTTACTAACTGTGCCTTGTGTAAGTTATTTAATGTCTCTAAGTTTCCCGCATATATATCATAGGGATAATTCTAGAACCTACTGAGGGTTAAATGAAAGGCTAGCATAGTACATAACATATACTAGTCCCTGAATAAATGGTAGTTGCTACTATATTTTACTTCAATCCCTTTTTTGATTGTCCACCAGGTAGAAAAGGCTGTCAGTTGATGACTGAGGAATTAAAAAAAGAAAAATAGTATTTCTGTCCACAAACATTCCCAGTCAACTTAGAGGGATTAGCACATACACTATATTGCAATAAAACTATGGTTCTCAAACTTTTTGGGCTCCGGACCAAAAAATTATGAGTATTCCAAAAGACTTTTGTTTATGTGAGTTGTATCTTCTATATTTACTATAGTTGGAATTACAACTGAGAAAAAATTTAAATTTTTTTTTACTGAAAACATTTCTTTGTTGTTTTTTTTCTTCAAGATGATTTTTAATTAAATTTATTAGGGTGTCATTGGTTAATAAGATTATATAGGTTTCAAGTATACATTTCCATTATACATAACCTGTATATTGCATTGTGTGCCCACCACGCAAAGTCAAATCATCTTTCTTCACCATATATTTGGCCCCTTTTATCCTTTACTATCCCCTCTTCCCTCTGGTAACCACCATACTGTTTTCTGTGTTTATGAGTTTCAGTATTATAGCCCACATATGAGTGAAATCATATGGTTCTTTGTTTTTTCTGACTTATTTCACTTAGCATGATATTCTCAAGGTCCATCCATGTTGTCACAAATGGTAGTATTTCATCTTTTCATATGGCTGAGTTGTATTCCATTATATATAAGTTCCATATCTCCTTTATCCAATCATCTAGTGAAGGACACTTCAGTTGTTTCCATGTCTTGGCCACTGTGAATAGTGCTGCAATGAGCAGAGGTGTGCATATGTCTTTGTAAATAAGTGTTTTTAAATTTTTCAGGTAATATCCAGAATAGAGGTTGCTTGGTCATATGATAATGCTAATCTTAATTTCTTGAGGAACCTCCATACTGTTTTCCCTAGTGGCTGTACCAGTTTACATTTCCATCATCAGTGAATGATGGTTCCTTTTTCTCCATAACATCTTATTATAAAAGTAGTTCTGACCTCACAGACCCCCTGAAAGGTCTCCGGGAACCCCAGGAGAGCTAGAGCACATTATGAGCAACACTGCATTGGATGTGAGTGTGACGAAGAAACAAAAATTATAGCTAACATCTGTGCTTATAAATAACATCTGTTACTATGCCAGACACTGTCCGTAGCGATTTACATACTTAAACCTCCCAAAAGCCCTATGAGGAAGGTGCTATTATTATTTTTCCTAATTTCCAGATGACACCAAAGCACAAAAAGGTAAATTCCTCCAAGTGGAGCCAGCATTTAGTTTCAGATCATCTGGCTCCAGGGTCCAGACTCTTTTCTATGCCACTGTCTTGCTTCCCTACATGGGAATTGAGTAAAATTTCATAGAGAAGACACCATTTTTCTTAAGGGATATGCAAGAATAGGGGTTCTCACAGACAATCTTGAGAGAACACTTCATTGTCACTAAATTCAGAGCCTGATCTTATTCTTGGGTATGTTTTCAGCCCTCAGCTTTAACTAATAAGTTTCTTCTAAATCACTTTACATTCAGATTTTCCCCCTTTCTCCCAATTGTATCAACAGCACTGTCCTGCATACTCCAGTCTGTCCAGGATTCCAAACAGCAGCTGCCAGTTAATGCAGTTTCAAGGCTAATAAATAGAATTTTCTCCAATCCTATATAAGAAAAGCCTAGTATGCAAATCGACCAACCGGTCGCTATGATGCACACTGACCATCAGGAGGCAGATGTGCAGTGCAGGAGCTGCCCCCAGCCCACAGGCCCCAGGCCAGCCGAGGCAGGTGTGACCAGGGGTCCCTCCATCACCCCATTGGTCGCCCCGCAGAGGGAGGCGACTGGCGGCGGGAGGTGAGGCCGGTGAGTGGGCAGTGCTAGGCCAGCCAAGGCAGGTGCCAGCAGGGGCCCCCCAATCACCCCACCAGTTGCCCCACAGATTGGCCCTGACCGCTGGCCAGGCCTAGGGACCTTACCCGTGCATGAATTTCATGCGCTGGGCCTCTAGTTTTATATAACATAAAATATACATAACATAAAATTCACAGTTTTAACCATTTTTAAGTGTATACTTCGGTGGCATTACATACATTGTTTATATTGTTGCTTAATCATCACCATCATCCATCTCCAGAACTTTTTCATTTTCCCAAATTGAACTGCTGTATGCATTAAAGATTAACTCCCCAACTCCTCCCCCTTGTCACTGTCAATTAACATTCTACTTTCTGTCTCTATGAACTTGAATACTCTAGGAACCTCATGTTAGTGAAATCTTCCAATATTTGTCCTTTGTGACTGGCTTATTTCACTGAGCATGGTGTCCTCCAAGTTCATCCATGTCATGTGTCAGAATCTCCTTCCTGCTTAAGGCTGAATACCAAAGTTAGGGCTTTGTTTATTAAGAATTATTCATAAACATATGACCTAAAGAAATATCAGTTAATAAAAAAGAAAAAGAATGTAAAATACTACAGAATTTAAAGAAAGTAACATAAACCTATAATGTACTGCTTCTATGCCTTATTACAAAGCTACTATTTTCAACATTTATCCTAAAAGTCATAATGTTCTTTGGATAGGAAGAATTCAGTAGAAGATGGAAGGAAGGAAGGAAGGAAGGAAGGAAGGAAGGAAGGAAGGAAGGAAGGAAGGAAGGAAGGAAGGAAGGAAGGAAGGAAGGAAGGAAGGAGAAGAAAGGAGGAGAGAGGAGGGGAGAGGAGGAGAGGGGAAGGGAGGGGAAGGGAGGGGAGGGGAGGGAAGGGAAGGGAAGGGAAGGGAAGGGAAGGGAAGGGAAGGGAAGGGAAGGGAAGGGAAGGGAAGGGAAGGGAAGGGAAGGGAAGGGAAGGGAAGGGAAGGGAAGGGAAGGAAGAAAGGAAAGAAGAAAGAGAGCCTGGGCAGTAGCTAGAATCCATTGTGTATGCTGTAGCCATTTCTCATGATTCTGGCCTTCTTTTCCCTTTCTCGTGCTTTTTTTCTGCTCCCATTCCCTTTTCCCCATCACAGAAAACGTAAAACAAAGCCCTCTTTCTAGGAATGGCCATTTTATGGAACTGTTCACAATTTGAAAAGCAGATGAGTTGAATATTTTACTCTGTCTCTATAAAATAAAAGCCTAAAGAAACTGAAGTACATTCTATGTGAGCATTTCTATAGACAAAAATCAGTTACATTACTAGTGTGCTACAGTTTTCAGAGTTTTAAATATCTCAAAAACAAAGAAAGCCTACTGTAAACTGGGAATGGTGCAGTAGGCAAGGATACTCAGCAATCTTTTTGCCTATTTTAATCTTTGGCAATTTTCCCTGACAAGAAAATATCCACAGGATCTTGCTGATTAGTTGAATGTGGTGATGGTGAGCAGGGGAGAAAAGACAACTGTGACCATTTGTTCAAGGAAGTTGAGGGGAGCATTCAGCCAAGATTTTGAAGATGAAACAGAAAGGTACAATGAGAGAGTTTTGGAGGGGAGGACAATGGGGTCGGGGAAGAGGATGCATAGAGAAGTACAGGGTCAAGACTATAAACCAGAGATGCTTACATCGTGAGTAGAGGAGAACAGGCATGTGATGCAAGTTGGGATTAGCTAGCTACAAGGTTTGAAGAATTATTCCCAGTAGCCCTCTGATCTATAGTGTCAGTGTTAGAACTCTTCATTTATCCTGTCGCACTGTGCACCTGCCCCTAATACCTGCATGCTTGGAGCAAAAACCTAAAGAAGGATGTTAAGACGTGCAGGATGCAACCAGATCAATGATTCTCTCTCATCATTGACGTTTTTCTGTCTCTCCCTCTCCCTTCCTCTCTGAAATCAATAGAAATATGTATCTTAAACAAGAATGTAGAAGGTGATTTTGATTTAACTAAATTGATTTAATGAAAATACACTCTGAGGATGGAGACTCATGTCTTGTGTACCTTTCTATCCCTTGGATACCTAGCATAACATCCAATAATTATATTTCATAATGAAAGACTAACATATTGGATTATGGCCTAAACGAGTTCATGGGCTTACCCCAGATCATATGCTGCTTACGTAGGGATTCTAGGATTCATACTCAATTCTTCTAATGCTAAAGCTCATGTCACTAGGATGAGTGAGTTACATTACAACATCTCATTTTCAGCCTAGCAATTATTAGGAAAGATGAAAGGTATTTTTTTTAATTTCTCATGTTTCCACTAACTAAATGTAACTGCAAATTTTAGATATCCTTTTTCTAAGGAGAGGTAACTTGCTAAATAAAAGGACCCAGTGTAGAATCAGATGGACCTGACAAGCCATCTACTAACTATGTAAACAGGGACAAGTGTTTTAACCTCTCTCACCCTCAGTTTTCTCATCTATAAAATGATGATGATATTGATCTCCCTGAAAGTATGACGATTCATTAAGATAAAGTATATAAAAAGTATAAGTATAATTGATGCTTTAACAACTATTAACTTTTTTTCTTCTAAGGCTTAAAGCTTTTGCATACTTACTTTATACCAAAATCTGCCTTTATTTGAACATGCTGTATTTAGCACTTAGTTCCTCTGCTTAATTCTTGATCAATCTAAATTTAGTTCTTTCGGTGTAAATTCTGTAGAAAGGTCTTTATTTCTTGATATATTTATCACTTGATTCAAGTACTTTGCTCTCTTCCTAGTGTACTGACTTTGTCTTTCCAGTATACTGAGCTTTGCCATTACATACTTCCAGAATCACATTACTGGATTGCCACTTAAATTGGGTTTGGTTTGTCATAGATTTTTAGGTTCTGTTGTTTATTATTTCTCAGATGCAGCAGGCATTTCTAATTCAGCATCACTTTCTAATCCAGCTTTTCAAAATTCCATTATAATTCAAGATTTCTATTACTGATTTTCTTTTTAAAGGGTATTTTCTGAAAGTCTATAACTATATCATATACCTCTTACATTTCTTGAATATATGCAAATATACTGAAATCATAAATGGACAGATACAACCTGCCAGACAAACCTCTTGTGACAAAAGCATTAAAAGAGTTCAAAGTGATATAATAAGGATTTGATCAGTTAAAGGGAATGTTACTCAGCCATAGTAAACCCCAATTTTCCTAGAGAAGGGTCAATAATACCTGCTCAGCCAACCTCACGTGGCTATTATGAGGCTCAAATGAGATTTAAATATGTGGAATCACTTTGGAAACCCAGTATGTAAATGTAAGATAACACAGTGATTACCATTATTCTTTGCACTCTCTTCTGATACGTCCCTAAGAGCACAGGCCAGTGGAGCACACCACTATAGGAAGTGTCTGTTTGCCCCCAAACCAAGGAGAGCCGATTGTGCTAGTCTTCCCTCCTCTTACTTTCCGACTGGCAATCAGAAGGCTTTATGTGATGAAACCCTATATGCTCTCTTTGGAGCGACTGAAGGCATGTAGACCTTTTCATTGCTGGGTGTTGTGTTTGCACAGTTATTTACACCACCTAGCAACGTGGCCCAAGACAAACAGTCCGTATTAGCTACACAGTGACTCGCCATACCTGTGATTGCTCTGTTAATGTAACAGCAAACATTTACTATATGTAGAAGATGGCATTTCCCTCCCTCCCCCTTTTCCTGTTAAATTAATGTCTTTCTCTACCTGCTTTATGGTCTCTAGAACTAATCTGTAAAATGAGAGAACCTTACCATTGAAAGACATAGGAGAGGTCTTTTGGTTCAATCATCTTTACCAAAGCAGGAATCTTATCGTTTCTCTGATAGATTGGGCATTTCCAGCAGTGGGAGAGCTAATCAGTTTTGAGAGATCCTTTTCCTTTGTTAGATTGTTCTGATTCCTTATATCCACATACATATTTTTTTAATCATTAAAAGGGATTTTAGAGACCATTAGTCCAGTTCCTTCAGTTTTCAGATGAGGAAATTGAGGCCCCGAGATGTTAGGTGACTTGCCCAAGGCCAAACAACTAATTTATGGCACAGCTGGGACTCCTGACTCCTGGTAGCTTATTTCCAAATCATTAAGCTGCAAAATTAGTGAAGTCAGAAAAATTGAGTGGTATTAAATGCTATTATGTGGTATGTAAATGCTGTAGTGTGCAGCATACTTTAGCATATTATTTATGTTGTGTTATAGATAAACTTATTTTTAATTTGATGGAGAAAATTCAAATCTTTCCTTTTAATATGTACAAATATTTCCTTAAAGCTTTAATATGTATAAATATTTCCTTAAACCCTCCTTTCAAAAGGCTTTTTTCCTTTACTTTCCTTTTTTGAGGGGGAGGGGAGGAAGAATTCATCAGTCTGATTCTTTTTTTTTTTTTAATTCTTTTTTTTTTTTAAAGTATTACATATGACTCCTTTTCCCCCATTGACCTCTCCCTGGCCACCCCCACCCCCCAGCTCATGCCCTCGCCCTTAGTGTTTGTGTCCATGGGTTATGCTTATCTGCATGCATACAAGTCCTTTGGTTGATCACTTACCGCCCTCCACTCCCACCCTCCCCTGCATCAGTTTTATTCTTATATCTAAGAAGTCATATGACCAAAACAGACACAAAAACACATTTTTCTGCCAGACATGAGGGCCATGGAGTGGACTGGAGCCAGAGGCTTTTTAATATTCCTGTCAGGCTTTGGTCCCAGGCCCGTCAGTGGCAATGTGGATGAGACAGGGGTAGAGCTTGTCCATATGCCATGGGGAATTTGAAAGGTCGCCTGGCTTCTGCCTTCCTTCTGGAAGGACTGCACTTAAAGGGAATCTGTAACCTTTTGTCCTGTGAAATCGATGGCTGGAAGCTGTGGGGTCACCCCTTACTCTGTGTGTGGGGGTGTGTTTGGAGAGGGGGGTAGTGAAGAGGAGGACAGAACACTGATTGGCTATGATGGGAGAATCTGAGAGGGATTTGAGGTATGTGGACAGACTTGGGGGGGGGGGCATTGGAACTGGTGTGATAGAGAGAGCTGACAAGCAATGCTGTCTCTTCTGAGAAATAACCAAGAGCTTTAGAAAGAGGGCCAGGCAGCAGCTTTGAGCCTGTGATCCAATGGGCTACCCTTAATGCCTTTTCAGCTGTAGTCGTAAAAATATCTATCTCAGGCTTATCAGATGCACCCGCAAGAAAGACATTTTCTCTCTAAATTTCAGACTTTTGGCCTCATATCCTTGTAAAGATAGATGACCAGACTTGTTCCCCAAAAGCAGAAAGCTTCATCAATTGTTATAACCTATTTATTAATCTGTGCACCTCCATTATACGCACGCACCATGGCCTGTCTTCATTTGTGTTTGTGGCTATCTCCTCTATTTGACTTGTGTTCTAAGCAACAGGGACTTTTTTTAAAAAAATTATCAAATATGTAAGGTATATCAAAAGATAAAGAGGATACCATCTTTACACCTTCATATTCAGTGTGGCTTCTAAGAAGCACTGTACAGCACCTAGCATGCAGCAGGTAGCAGTAAAGGTTGTTGAGTTGCAGCACTAACTCCTTCTTACACTTGTGCAATCATCCTTTCTATCCCTTGTAGATTACGTGGAATCAGAATCATTTTCCCTGGGGGCTAAGTATATGCCAATATACTCTGATAGTCATGGAAATAGTAGCTGTTCTGCAAGGCCCTTGGAACAGTAGTGCCCACATTAGACAGTTCTCATTGTTGACGGTGATAGAACTCTGAAGTAGTGAAGTGTTCTATTCAGCAGACCTAAATTTTAAATAAAGGAATGAAACAAAACAAAGTATAAATAGCTAATGGGAATATGGATGTGGCTTTAAATGGTAGAATTAGTTTGCTATCTGTGTTCTCTGTTGCATCCTTTAGCCATTACTGATTTTTTTTTTAGGAGAATCAAAACTTAGCTCATGGAAGACAGAGGGTTTTGAAGAAAGGAACACTGTTGGGTTGAAGAAAGGGCCGGAGGAGATTATTCATGTGTGTATGGGTGTGGTGTGGGGGAGGGTAAGGAGCTTGGTGATAGATTCAGGAGTGTTGTAAACGAGTCAAAAATGAGGAAATAACCCTTAAGAAAAGAATAATATTCATCACCAACCCAAGAATAGTGAGTCCATAAAATTTATAACTCTCCTGATGTGAACATAATCATTATGTGAAACTTTCCCCTTGTATTTGTCTCCTCAACAATAAGTAGTCCTTTTCCCAGTTTCAGCTTAGCTACTTCCTTATTCAGTTTCAAACAGCCTTGCCTGTTGGAGAGTATGTGACACTATAAGCCCTAACTGGCTACCTCCTACCTGCATTTCCCTAGCCGGTGCCTCTTCTGCTTTGATTAGTGGTAGCATCTCGTCATCTCCACTGGAAAATTCTCCCTCGCAGTCACGTCCAGTCTATCAATTCTGTCTTCTACGCATCTCTCAGATTCTTTCCATTCTCTCTGTAGCAGCTTTGTTTCCACCCTCCATCCATCTATTGTCTACGGAATCATCTTTCAAATCTAACATGTCACTTCCCTTCCCCTCTCCATACTTCTCTTCCCATAGGGGAAAAGAAAGTCCTCCAATCTACCTTTCTAGCTCCATCTTTTACCTCCCTTATCACTTCCTACCAGCGCTGCTGACATGTTTCCCTCTTCCCAGATAACCACGTGATTTCTTTCACACCTCTTTGCATTAGTGCAGGGTCTTCCTCTTCCTTATACCCCTTTTCTATTCATCCCGACAGCAATTTCCCCTTTTGTGGACTTCAAAAATGTGTACCCATCTCCCCTAGAGAGCTTCTGATGCTGCATAGTAGTCTTTTATTTGTATGTTTCTCCTCTTCTAGGTTGTGAGCTCCTCCAGAGCAGAGGTCCACTGTCTTGTTCTTCTCTGCACCGTCCTTATTGCTTAACGCAGAGCCAGCACCCTGGGAGATGAACGAAGCAGTAGTTGAATCAGTGAATGAGCTGAATAGAGAATATCTGATAAGCGACCACCTTCCTCAAAAAAATGGGAGTTTTTAGGTGTAGTTTTGTAATTTCGGTGACACATTTGATAGGTGCCTTTTCCAGATGTCTGTGACGAGAACTGATATGAGAAGGTTTATAAAAGTCTTTGAATATCTAAGACGATGTGTCAGGTCTAAACTTTAGGTATTTAGGCAGCATACTAAATCAATCAATCAATCAAACAAACAGTTGTTTTAGCTTTTCTAACTTGTATTTCCTAAGAATAATTCCAGGCACCCATTGAGGCTTAATGTAAGACTTCACAAAGTATCCTAACTAAATGTTACTTTCAACTTGTAATTTTCTGATTATTTTTATACACTTGATTTTCTGCACTGTTTTCCTTCTTAATAGGATCACTCCTGTCTCCCATCTTCTTTTTACCTGGCTGTGCCATCTTTGCAATGATCGGATTTGGAGGAAGTACTAGTAGTCCAAAGCAGCTAAGCCCTTAGCTTGCAGTGAGAGGCGGAGGAGAGTAATCGGCCACCAGGGCACTGTTTGGGTCTGTGCAATTTCATACAAGCACATGCACACCCAATCACCTAGCTTCCTGCTAGGTTACCTTCTCAGTTTTCATGTTATGGTAAATAATGTCACCTTTCATCACTTTTCAAAACATTAAAAATAGATGAAGCAGCTTTGAATCTTTTGTTTGTTGTTTTTGTTTGTTGGTATGTTTTTTGGTTTTTGCCCAGAGCTTCCCAAATCATATAGTCCCCTCTAATTGCCAATATTTAAAGTGTGAGAATTTTCTCTAAAACTTCCTGAATTCAGAAATTCAGCAAGGGCTTTAGATGGGGGCAGAGTTGGGGGGGGGCGGGGGGGGGGGCGTGCCTGAGAGCTCCCTTGAAAATCTGGCAGCAGAGCCCTTGTCTGGGCTCGGAGCTGCCCTGCCCTGCAGTCCCCTCTATGGACGGCTGCACTGATAGATGGGTTCTCCTAGGGGAGCTTCATGGATCGGCCCTCCACCCATTACCAGGCAGCAGGATTCTAATTTACGGCCCAGATGGTGACTAGCTACCCCACCACTCCCTATTTACTTTAGTAAAGTGGCAGAGGTATTAACTATTAAATTGCTTCTTTCTTTTTAAAATAATTGATGCATTTGCAAAGGGCTTTGTATGAAAAGACTTTCACTTAGAAAAAAAAAGTTATTTCATCAGAATGTAAAGAACATGATGCGCTATAATAAAAAATAAACAACCACACAGGCTTATTTTTCTTGGCCTGCCTTTGTGTGGAAATGAGGTTTTGAGGTAAAAATTCTGGAAAGATTACTGAATTTTCAAAGGAGAATTTTCACAGGAGGGTGTCAGCTCTTTATTCTTCTTGGTTATTGCTAAAGCTTATGGATCGACCTCTTACATGAAAACCCACAATATTTGTACACCAGGTTCCTGCCAATACAACTTATCATTCTTAGCTACTCAATTTTTTTATGAAAGCTTGAATGTGGTAAATAATGGTCAAGGAAGATTTCCTGAAGGAGATGTAGTTCATCCCTTCTGGATAAATCATACTTGCAAAGAGCTATATTTTACTTAGAACCTCTTACTGTAAGTGTTGCTTTTCTGGAATATTTGGGAATTTGACCCTGTATGGAGAGGTACTCTAAAAACTCTCCTGGGAAAGACACTTCTGTATTTGCTATAAGGGTATTGTTGAGCTATTTTATCATTCGGTACGAATCAGCACAAACTGCTTCTCCTGGACAATCGGCATGTTTTTATATTTTGTGAATAATTAGTTAATTGATTTTTTATCTACACAAAGTTCTGGTCCAAATTTGTCGATCATCTTTAATAGTCATTAGCATACAATAGGATTGTTTTTGTCTGATGGTTTTTACCTTGGGTTTTTCTGTTTTGTTTTTGGCATTTTATTCTTATTTTCTCTTCTCCTATTTACCTGTTATACTGTGTGCATTTTTGTCAACAGCCTCAAGTCATTTTTAGGACAAAGTCCAGGTGTCTGTCTCCTAATATGTATTTGTTTATTGAAATAAATTTAAGACATTGAGCTTATTATATTCAGTCTTAAATAAAACCATTATATTATTACTTTTGAATTTTAGTAGGAAGCTGTGTTTTTGAACTTGTAAGGTCTTTAACAGCTCCCCAATGTGAACCCTGGACAGCATTTATTAGACAGAATGTGGAGGCCAGATGATGCCGAAAAGTCTTACTGTGTAATTTAATCCTGGGTGCTGTGTTGTTTGGCTTCACTGGACACCGAGTGTGCATATATAATTATGTGCGCATGTGTAGAAAGCCCAACCCTGATAGGAGAGAGAGGGAGGAACATCATTAGCAGAGATTAGCTGTGTCTCTCCAGCTGGGCAACGTGCCTCTGAATTCCAAGGGCTTTCCCCAGTGTAAATTATGAGACTGACTCAGCTGCTGTTCGGTTCCCCTCTGGCTGAACTGCGTTTGCTAATGCGGTTAAGCTGTGGCTCAAGAGGCAAAATGTCTTGAGGTTCTAGAGATGTCTTCTTCCTGTAAAAAGAAAAATTTCCCTCCTTCTCATATTCACAGGATAGTGGTACATAGCCTTCTCAAATCAGAAATAAAAAAGCAAAATGGGGAAAAACACAAACCATGTGCCAAACTTCAGCTACGTATGTAGTACTTGGAAAATTGTTAGCAGACTGGATTGATTCCTGTTCAGCTAAGGCAAACAAGTGATCTAGGAAAGATCAACCAAAGGACTTATATGCATGCATATAAGCATAACCAATGGATACAGACACTAGGGGGTGAGGGCATGAGTGGGGGGTATGGGGGGACAATGGGCGGATAAGGACACATTTGTAATACCTTAATCAATAAAGGAAAATATAAAATAAAATATTTTTAAAAAGTGATCTAATCCAAAGGGTTTCATTCTGATCAGCTGAGAGTTTTTGATTGGATCTGCTGCTGCTCTGAAATTGGTGAAGTCTGAGCAAATTAACCCCACTTTGCACTCTGAACCAAATCCTGGTTCAAGGCCACAAGAAGGTCTTGCCTGAAGTTCTTCAGCAACAACAGTACACTGATATGAAAACTTACATCTTTGTAATACCGCATGAAGCTCGAGACTTAGCATACTACACATATCAACTGGTTGAGTAGAGTTCACAGCTTTCCATTTTTTATTATTTATGTGTGTTATACTAATAATCCATTCAAAAGGCATGGTGTCTTCTTTCTATGATTTTATTGCCTAAGATAGCCAACTTATTGATATAGATAAGCCCAATGATCAATTTATCGATTGAATGTCAGGGGAGATAAATTAAATGCATAGATAACATAGGAACTATAATTGATTGTTTTAAATCTTTTTTAAAAAAGTCATTACCAGTTTTTTCTTACCAATCCTATTAACAGATAACAAAATTGTCTGACCTAAGTGGGTTTTATCCCTCCTCCTTCCTTTGCTATTCCTTTGGGGAAAATATTAATAGGTTAAGGACTAGGGCTAAAATATATAGAACAAGGAAATTAGACAGTAATGGGTCATCCACTGATCACTTTTCAGGACTGTAAAGTGCCCAGTACAGTACCTGGGCACTCAGTCACCATCAATATTAGCAGCAGCCATAGTAGCTATACTTACACTCAGCATAAATAGCAGCCCAAATAATGCATCAACTTAAGATTAAATACTGGATGTGGATGAGAATGTGAATGATCTCCTAACAGTGAAGACTTTATGAAGAGGGGAGATTTTAAACACAAAAGATTTTAAATACAAAAGATTAAGGAGAGGGAGCCTGAATTTTCAGTGGCAGAACGGCATTGTAAGAACAGGTGAAGGATTTAGCACTTCTCTAAGAAGGACTCTCTTCTAGTTACCATTGCTAGCAAGGCAGAAAGGAAGCACACTGGTGGGATGGGATAAATTCTGGGGGTGGATTGGTGCCAAAATTCACACTTGCATGTGAGAACTGATTTATACATATCAGACTGTAGAAACCAGGTGGCTTGCCATTAAAAGTTAGAGCTGGGCCTTGGCCAGTTTGGCTCAGTGGATAGAGTATCGGCTTGCAGACTGAAGGGTCCCAGGTTCGATTCCGGTCAAGGGCATGTACCTTGGTTGCGGGCACATCCCCAGTGGGAGGTGTGCGGGAGGCGGCTGATCAATGTTTCTCTCTCATCAATTTTTCTGACTCTCTATCCCTCTCCCTTCCTCTCTGTAAAAAAATCAATAAAAAATACTTTTTTAAAAAGTTAAAGCTGGGCCCTAGCCGGTCTGGTTCAGTGAATAGAGCGTCGGCCCGCAGATTGAAGGATCCTGAGTTCAATTCTGGTCAAAGGCATGTACCTCAGTTGCAGGTTCCCCAGCCCTGGTTGGGGTATGTGCAGGAGGCAACCAATGGATGTGTCTCTCTCACATCGATGTTTCTCTCTGTCTCTCCCTCTCCCTCCCACTCTCTCTAAAATTCAATGGAAAAATATCTTCGGGTGAAGATTAACAACAACAACAAAAAGTTAGAGCTGGCAGTCAAGCCAGTTTAGAGGGTGTAACCTGTGCCACTGCAAGGGTCCTGTGCTCGGTTTAATGCTCTACTGTCTCTACGTTACAATTCTTAATTGCTCTTGAACATGGGGTCTTGCATTTTTATTTTGTGCTAGCCTTGCAAATTTTGGAGCCAGTCCTATTGACGATATACAAAATTGTCATAAGCCCTTAGACAGTGTTCTCACTGGCATGTATCTCAGTACGTTGACTGTTTCCCATGGCATGCCCCTTTTTGCTAAAGGCCAGCATGTTTATTCCTTCCTGGATACTGTTAGACTTCTAGAATTGTTATTGAAGAATGTGTTTGTGCCGATTAATGACTTAAGGGAAACTCTGCCTCAATTTTATGTCCCAAACAATGCTATTTTGCTAATAAGGTCTATATGCATTATTTAATGTAACATCATGATTTCAGAAACTACATATTCTGCTCATTCCAATTACTGTGGTCTTGAATAAAAGTTTCCTGATCATTGCATAAGTAATGAGTAATAGTTTTTATGAAGTCAAATCCTTCTGCTCAAAGAAGAGACTTGTTAGCCCAGCGTTCAAAACCTTTCATGACGTGACACTGCCCTATACTTAGAGCTGTGCTTATCACTGCCCTCCACACACCTGATGTTCCAACTATTCAAGGCTGCTTACTATTTCTGGAAAATGCCATTTTTGTCTCGCTCTCCATTCTTTTCTTTTTAACTTCTTTTTTATAAAAATGAATGCCCTCTTCCAAATACAACGCTTGCCTCCCCCGTCTTCCACCCTTTCTCCACTGGTGTGACTTCTGCTCTTCCTTCAAGGTCCCACTTTGTTGCTCAAATGTCTCTTCCTCTATGAAGTTTTCCCCTGATATTCTCAATTATAGTTAGTTACTACCCTCTCTGCTGTGCCATGGCTCGTGAAGCTCTTAAAGGCTTACTTAATTCTACACTGCATTATAGTCACTGTTCAGTTGACTATCTGTTGTGTGCTCCTTGAGCTTAGGACTGTCTACTGTCTCTATTCCATCATCCACAGCATTGTTACAGGATGTGTGGCACATGTTCAGTGCATGTTTACTGAGGGAGTGTCTGTCCATTTGGGCTGCAATAACAAAATACCACAGACTGGGTAGCTTATAAACAACAGAAATTTATTGCTCACAGTTCTGGAAGCTGGAAGTCTGAGATCAGGGTGCTAGGTGATTGGATGAGGCCCTCTTCTGGGTCACAGGCTTCTCATTGTATACAGTGGAATGGCAAGGGCTCTCTCCAGAGCCTCTTTTATAGGGCACTAATCCCATTTATGGGGGCTCCATCCTCATGACCCAAGTACCTATCAAAGGCCCCACATACTAATACCTTTGGGCATTAGGATTCCAACCTATGACTTTGGAGGAGACACAAACATTTAGACCATAACAGTGAGGGAATTGGAAGGACTACTCTAGTTATCTGGTACATTTAAACCACTTGGTTATAATTCTCTAAAATGAAATAAACAGTTACCATCAGTTGATCTTGTTGGAAATCGTTTTGACTTTGAGAATTATTTGTGGAAGAGAGAGATAATAAAAGTTGTTCCTAGGAATGAGGCCCCCTAGAGTTGTCTAATGTTTGATCCTGGGTGAAAGAGTAGTAGAAAAGTTAAAAAAGACTGAAAGGCCCTAGATTAGTCAGGGAACATTACCCAGAACATTTTGAAGTCAGAAAAACAGGAAGTTTAAGGGTACCATTTGACTCTCAATTTAGCCATCCCTAGCCAGCAATTTAGTTCTCAACTTTTCTTTTTTGTAGCACCTTCCCTTAATTAAAGTATAATGCCATGTCAAGAAGAGGTTTGAAATAAAGCCAGTAACATGGTAGGAGTATGCTAAATACATTTTTTTATTCTACCACTTTGACTCTGAAACTAAATGCCAGCTATTGAGAAATTTTAGTCTTTTCTTTTTCTTCTGCCTAGGCTGTGTGAGTAAGGAGACAGTGAAAAAGAGAATAAACCAGAATCTGAATCTACTGGGGTCAAGAAGTAGACTTTTCTTGAGCTTCTCTGTGACCATAGCCAATCATGCCTTTAATTTTGTCCAAAGGAATTAGGTATATTAGGCCAAAGGAAAAAGCCACTAATTCCAAAACCTGGATTGTCAAAGGTTAATTTCTAAGTCACTGGTACAATTGGTGGACCATCCTAGTCCTATTACTGTTTCAGTGAGTATGAGAAGAAGACCATTTAGTAGACTAGGTAGGACTCTGTGATTCCTCATAGGTATGTAATGATTTATTTTCTTATTTTAAATTTTAGTGCTCAAGTCATGTCAGATTAGTGAGGTTGGATGGATACCCCATTTCAAAACCCATTCTCACTTGTGAATCTACTGGTTTTTATGGGGGGCAAGTATAAAAAGGGCTCTGTGGAAAAATCCATCATGTGAAAGTTGGAAATTATAGAGTAGGGTGGATCATCCTAGAAGAGATGTGTTCCCACAAATTTGTATCCAGTAAAATAAAGATTAAACAAAATAATATTGAAAGCATGCCTGAAAAGGAAAGAAAATCATAAAAGGATAATAGAAACACGACGGAGTTTATGAGAAGGACACTTAGATTTGCTTCAATAAGCATGGGAAAGAATTCATGAGCCGATTTTGTGTTTATCTGTGAATCCTCAGGATATAACTAATGTCTCTTTCCTTAACCATTTTCCACCAGCAGACCCTGGGTCTCTATCTCAGCCTTTAACTCAACACTTGGTTCTGGGATGGGAAACTCTAGGGATAGCATTTAGATTCTAAGTTACATGTAATCTTGACTGTCATAAACTCTTACCTCATTTTATTCTCTAGATTTGTGTTTATTAACCTCCATTTAGACACACCCAGAGGTAGCTCTGATTCAAAAGGTGTTAAGGGTCTAAATACAAAGTTAATTCTAATGTATACATAAATGAAAAGTTTTAACTGTATAGAAGTTTTAACAACGCTTGCCACAACTTACCCAACTAAATGAGCTTCGTCTTTATCAAGGGCATCCTGGTAAACGTGTCAGGAAAAATATCAGTGTCCTGGGAACCCTGCTAGCATTGAAGAAGCCTGTTCTGGCCATTCTACAGTTGCTTGGGGACTTCACCTTCCAAATGGCAATTTGCAGATCTCAGTGTTGGACATGGGTGTGAGGGGAGAAAAGCTGTCAGTCCCCTCTCCCCCTACCTTGCCCCTGTTAACTATTGCACTATTTCCTGTTCTCATGGTTTTGTCTTTTCCATAAATGGATTTCATGTAAATGGAATCCTACCATATGTAACTTTTTGTATTTGGCTTTTTTCTCTTAGCATTGTGCTTTTGGGATTCATTCATATTGCTATATCTTTTTTTCTCATTTGCCTTGCTTTCATCTTAGTGGAATGTGGTTGGGGGTAGAGGGGGGACAGAGATAAAATGTCTATGTTCAATCTACCATGTTTAACTAGAAATCTTATTTAACAGTTTTAGATAATAAATCAGAAAATGTGAGTATAGAGTGAAATATTCCAATTTTGCAGTTGAAATCAAACTTATTTCAGATTGCCAAGGCAACCGAGAGAAACCATTTGAAGATTTCAGGTCTTATTTATAGTAAACACTCAATAAAATGCCTGTTAGTTTGATTTGAATCTACAACAACCCCCAAAAGAGAGTTTTATATTATCTCCAGTGTACAAATGTATTTATGTAACTTGTTGAAGACTTCACAGCTGGTAAGTTGCAGAGCCAGGATTCAATGAGGTCTTTCTGACTTGAAATCCCAGATTCTTTCCTGTTACAACACATCATAAGCATAATGTAATCAACATGGGGAAACAACTGTTTATACTATCTTGGCCTTCATTACGGTCTGGTTCATTACAATTCTGGGAGGAAATTTGACATAATGGTAGGTTATTCACTGATGACATTTGCTCAGTGTGCTGTGTGTGGCCAACTCACTAATGTGTTGGGCAATATCAGAAGGGGTCTAGCAATGAAATAGAAAAGTTTCCTCTCTTTAATCTACCACCAGGGAGCAGTGACATTCAGAGCAAAATTCTGGGAAAGATGGATCAGTTGGAGATGGATCAGTAAGAACAATTGAAATTATTCAAGGGATGTGTGTCCTGCCTTAGGAATGCAGCCTGGAGCTTTGAAGACCCATCAGTGTTAAAGAAAAAGTTGATATTTATAAAATCATTGTGTACAAACTCCGGAGTTCTAGACTTTAAGAACATCAGATACTTTTAAATTTTGAAAAGGCATTTTTTTTACCTTCGTTTATTAATTCATAGGACCTTTATTAATTTCAGGTTCCACGCTAGGTATTGAGAAAAACTATACTAAGATAGTTCCTACCTTCAGCAAGCTTCTCTTCTAGTGAGAGAAACATATGTGTTGTAGAGATCATCTACAATATTAAATGTTAGTGATAACATAAAGGCATTAAGGTTTAATATAAAAATAAGTTCAGCACATGAATAAGATTCTTTAGTGGATTGTGAAGAGAAGCAAGTGATGTTTATGGTATAGCCATTCCTTTTGGGAGGAGAAGTTACCGAAAACAATGACATCCCCTCCAAAGCTATTGTCAGAGGCGGCATGCCAGGCTAAATGGACCACTGTCATTTCATAGGTTCGTCAGGTAGAGTTGTCTCTTCTTATCCTCACTTTACAGAGTGTTGTGACTATAACTCCTATACTATGCTTTTAAAAACAGCTAGACATAATTTATATAAATTTGTAAATAGTTATTTAGAACCAGACTATGAGGGGGAGAAACATTCTCACACTGTCGTAGACCCATTTCCAACCCTCACAGTTCACTCATAGGTGGAGTCTTCAAGCCTTTGTACAAAACCTTTGAACAAGCTTGGTTATCTGGTTTCCGGGTCCAGAACAAATTATAAAGACACATTAATTACTCAAGCAGATTTACTAACAGCTATGAGAAGTGATGGCTAATGAGTTGACTAGTGGCTTTATATTGAGACAGAAGAAAATTCAAATTAAACAAGTACAATAATAAAAACTCATTAGCATTTACAAGGATTTTGCAAACAGATTTGTCAGTGTTACTTCAAATAGTCGCTTCTACTGGAAATTTTAAAATTTTAACTTTTTAAAAAAATAGGATCTATATGCAACTTTTTAGGAACATGTGTACTGAAAACATGTGTGCATGTAGTGAGTTAAAATTATAATTTCTGGCACGTCTAGTGTTACTCAGTGGTTGAGCATTGACCCATGAACCTGGAGGTCATGGTTTGATTCCGGTTCAGGGCACATGCCTGGGTTGAGGGCTTGATCCCCAGTAGGGGGTGTTCAGGAGGCAGCTGACCAATGATACTCTTTCATAATTGATGTTTCTGTCTCTCCCTCTCCTTTCTCTCTCTGAAATAAATTAAAATAAATAAATTATAATTTCTGAAGGGAGGCAGCTAAATATGTCTTTAAATTCCATCCTCTGTAATATTAATCTTTTTATTGAGGCACTACATACTATTTTCTATCACAAATAGTTTGTTATTCTACATTTATTTTTTCCATTAGAACTGTCTTGTACATTTATAATTTTTTAACACTTAGAATAAATATTTAATATTAATTGATGTTCTTCCTAGTCATCCTCATCTTAGACAGATGGGACTTATCAAGGATCCTTTAGTAGTCTGCAAATTTCAGCTATATATTGGGAGTATAAATGGAAAATATACCAATGAATAATTAAATAATGGGTTTGGATTACTCTCTAGCACAAAGTCAAATTCACATTCCAAAACAGTGACAAGAGACAGGTGAAAAATGATTGATCTTTGCCAATTTCCTTTTGGTAAAGCTCAAAATGTTCATCACACATTTGCTAGGATATCATCTTGATTAAATCATTACCTTAAAAAATTAAAACTTAGGACTGCTTCTGTGAGCAAAAACAATGTTAAGGAGAAATGTAAAAGTCTAAAGCAATGGGATCTTTCACTAATATGGTTTTAATTACTTTACTATTAAAATTGGGCATTGGATCCAGAGTCTATAGATCCTTGCTCCTCCTGGAGTTTTTATCCTGGTTATCTGTAATACAATCTTCTCTGGGAAGTAACAAGATCTATTGCTGATTTGATACTTCTGTTTATTTATTCTTCCCTCCATTAGCCTTCCCTAGTTTTTTGCCTTTCACCTAAACTAGTACTGTGATTAAGAACTTCAAGAAAGGGTAATTATGAGAATAGCAATAATCCAATTACAATTTTTAAATTTTCCACAAATGACTGTTGAAACTACTTAAGTATTTGAAATTAATTCCTTGGCTCTTCTGATGGTTTTAGATACCTGGCTATGGCCTCTTGGAAAATCCTATTTTAAAAATCTCTGCTTTGCCCAGCTGGTGTGGCTCAGTGGTTGAGCATCAAACTATGAACCAGGAGGTCACAGTTCGATTCCCAGGGCACATGCCCTGGGTTTCAGGCTTGGTCCCCAGTAGGGGGTCTGCAGGAGGCAGCCAATCAATAATTCTCTCTCATCATTGATGTTTTATCTTTCTCTTCCTCTCTGAAATCAATAAAATATATATTTTTTAAATCTCTGCTTTAATTTGGTTCTGACAAACCAATCATTTAGGATGAGCTATACTTAAGTCATTTCATCTATAGATATTCCTAAAATTTGGTAACAGAACTGTTATTTTAAAGGAAGTAATGGAGTTCTATACATTTAGCAAATCCCCATGTACAAAGGGAAGCCACAGTTTTTATTAATCCTCACAACAACAAAAATCTGTTAATATGAATAAAGCATTCAGAGCACCACTGTCCAATAGAACTCTCTGTACTGATGGAAAGGTTGTATTTTGCACTGTCAAATATGGTTGCCACTAGCCACACAGGGCTACTGAGCACTTGAAACAGACTAGTGCAACTGAGGAACTGACTTTTTTACTTAATTTAATTTTAAGTTAAATAGCCACATATGGCTTGAAGCTACCATATTGGGCAGTGCAGATATAGGCGTTTAATGTTAAAACAGAACAAAGAAAACCCCACAGAAAGTGACATATTTTAGAATTCTCCACTTATTTTTATTTGTTGCTAGGAATTTTTACCTTTCATCCTAAGTATAGAACCAAAGTTCAAGGTAAGATGTGAGTCTAGTCCATATTTCTCTGCCTTAGGCCTTTCTTAATTAAGTGGAAGCCCATTATAATATTGATAATAGGGTCTTGTGACTAAGGCTGCTGCTCGGACCTGTACTCAGGCTGAGGCTCTGGAACTGGGTTCAAACCCTGTCTTTACCACTTAGTAGTTGTAGGTCAATGATTTAAACTTTGTGCCCCAATTTCTTTATCAATTATCATCAGGATTTATATGAGGATTAGAGAAGTTAATACAGGAAAAGTGTTTAGAGCAGTGAGTGGCAATAATCCCAGTAAATGTTAGCTATTGTTATTAATATATTACTTATTCCATTGCTCTGTGTGTGTGTGTGCATGCGTGCCTGTAAAGTTCTCCCATCCAAAAAGTACATTGCATCCTATTATATCAGGTCCTGTACTAAGTGCTGAGGCTAGATAGTAAGAAAAAGAAGATGGACAAGATACAGAGATAAGTAATACTTGGATTCTACTTCTAGTAAATTTATAAGCTAATGAAAATTAGTTATTTCTCTTGAAAAATAGAAGGCATGGAGTTAATAAGTACTAAAGATTCACTGTGTATTGTGTAAGTTATATATGCTTTCTCTCGTGTAATTATCAAATCTATTCTATGAGGTGGATTCTGTTATTGTCGCCAATTATAGATAATGAAATTGAGACTTAGAGAGAGAGTAAGGTCAAGTTAATGACTAATATTTGAATCCAGGTCTATCTTCCTCCAGTGCTTCCCCTCTTAGACCCTCACAATATTGTTCTCTATATGATGAAGTGTATAGAAATTTCTGAATTTTTCGACTGGGAAACAATATTAAAGTTTGTGTTATAGCCCAGATTTTTAAACATAATTTTAATTTTAAATAATTTCAATTGTCATTTTGAACATGACTCTCCTGAACTGTTTGTCTTAAGGAGAGGCATAGATTTCCAAAAAGAGAGGGAAAAGGCACAAAGTAACAGGAAAGGAAAAGAAGAAAAGGGACTAGCATTTATAGAGTGCTTACTGTATACTTGATGCTTGTGTTAGGGACCCACTCAAGTTCCTAGTTCTATATATTCTATAATCCTCCCTTTTTTAAAAAAAATTAGGGTATGTCTCTATCTTCTCCTTTTTCCATGAATAGATGTCACAGTTCCTAAAGATAATTCTTTACCAAAGGTTGTTTTTGTGATTCTAAATGCAAGTTTTTTAGTGCCTTAGCACGTACTACATCTGGACCTTAGAACTTGGAAATGATCAAAACACTTAGATAGGCCCTATCTCTTCATCTGTTTTGAGTTTGTTCTCTTAGTCAAAATTATCCTACCTTTTCCCACTTGAATACAAACTTTACTAGTAGAAAAGGTAAAAACAAAACAGGAGTCAACTTTTGTTTCCTCATTGTCATCTGTTTTTTATTCATTTTCTTTTCATTTTGAATTTATAATTATTATTCAATCTGTTTGCAAGCCGCAGCACATACTGACAAGTAGGTTTCCTGACAATGTCCTTAACATCTCATATCATTTGTCATATATGCAAATGTATGTAAATTGGCTCATTAGTCTATGTGTTTAAAGCAATAAAGATTTGGTTTGAAAATTTCTGATTAAACAAGTAATGCATGCTATTAATAGAAATTTAGGAAAATAGAGACAATTTAAAAGAACAACAGTAATAACCACTGTTGACCATTTAAACCAATTTTTCTGTTTTCTTATAACACTTAAATAATTATTTTTACACTCATTAATATTTGTATGTTTAAAGGCAATAGGTCTGTATCTTATTTTCAAGACACTTTAAGTGAATTTATTTAGTTCCTGATTTTCTTCTTCATATGGCAAGTCAGAGATAGGTCAGGAAATGTTGATTCTGTTCTGGAATATTAACACTAAAAATAGTGTACTGGATGGGGCAAAAGTATGTTTACAGTTGTTTGTATGGAAAATAATACAATAATAAACAAATAATAATGCAAACATAAACTCTGTTTTGTATATTCACAGTTCAAACCTACTTTTTCCCCATGCTGTTTATTATTTATTATAGATTTATAGAGGTTATAGAGAAATCATTTCTTTGGTCAAGAAATATGTTTAGCCTTTGACTTAAGTTATATATGAAATCTCACAAATTTCTACTTCTTGATAAGTTTATAATTATGACTATGAAAACGAAGTATCTTTATTCATTTTAAAGCCTACATTTTAAACATATTTTAACTTCAATCACGGTTGTATTTATAAGTATTAGTATGCAAAAGGTGATCCATCAATATGGAGAATTTGCCTTTTTGTAATTTTTAGTTTTTGCTGGCTCCAGCATACTTCAGTATTAATAAACCTTCAGAATCTTAACCAAAAATATAGGCATATGGTAAGTACTGAATCAGTATTTTTTGAGTGCATGTTTTTTTAGTAAAATGTTATAAAGATGACATGAGGTAGGTGAGTGGGTTTGGTTGATGGAAGGTTATAATTATCCTCTCAAATAGAACTTTTAGTAGATGGTTCATAGTTATGAGAGCAGGTTAGGGATAAAAAAAAAAAAAACACGATCGTTGGCCACTCTTTTGATCTGATTTTATATATTTTATTGATTTTTACAGAGAGAAAGGGAGAGGGATAGAGAGTTAGAAACCTCAATGATAGAGAAACATTGATCAGCTGCCTCCTGCACACCTCCTACTGGGGATGTGCCCGCAACCAAGGTACATGCCCTTGACCGGAATCGAACCTGGGACCCTTCAGTCCACAGGCCGATGCTCTATCCACTGAGCCAAACCGGTTAGGGCTTGATCTGATTTTAAATAACATACTTAGAATTTTAATTCCATTAAAAAGCTGTCTAATGTTTTTCAAAATTCCAAGCAAGATCTTGGTGATAGACATCTATCCTGGGAAGACCATTTTATGTTATTACTGTGAACAAGTAACTTAATCCCAATTTTAAGATGGAAATGATGCCCTAATGGCCGAAGTCTCTTATGCTCAAAATACTACTCTATGTATTTTAGAAAAATGACCAAGAGGTTAGGGTAGCAGGACTGTGTTTAATTTAAGGCAAGAACATCCCAAATAAAGAGAAGACAGCTTGGGAAATTCTCACAATCAATCAAGAAATCTCAGCAATAATGCTTAAATTAAAATTTTATTCAATTTTAGTCACACTGAAAATTTTATCTATGGGGCAAATTTTCCCAAATTCTTTGATTTACTCATGTTTATGATATAAAACTCGGAATGTGATCTATTATAAAATTATCCTCTATTAGCAACATGGGAAAATTTGTGTTATATAATAAACACAAGAATTTGAAGGCCATATGGCCACGTTGCCTCTTCCATTCCTCTTTTTCTCTGTGCTGGATGCGTCTTGGCACAAAGCCAAGGTAATTTCCAGAATTTGGCAGGGCCCTGGCAAATGCACAGCTGCTGCTGTCTCCAACGCTTGCCTACTCATTTTGCACAAACCGCTTCCTCCTCTTGGTGCTGAGAAACTCACCGAGTCAGAGGAGTACGCCTGGAGGGCAGACACAGAAGCCCCTCTTGAGCTCCTGGCAGGTTCAGGAGCCCTTGTGAGGGTGGCAGCCGCATCACCTCACCTGCAGCCCTGCCCACCTCGCCCCTTCACTCCTCTGCTCTTCCTTATCTTTTTCCATCTAACTCTCAATGTTTAAAAATATCATCTCCTTTCCTTTCTATCCCCTTCTAATAAAAACTAACTTTGGCTTCTCATGCATTAAAATATCCAGTCAGGCCCAGCCAGTGTGACTCAGTGGTTGAGCGTCAACCTATGAACCAGGAAGTCATGGTTGGATTCCTGGTTGGGGGCACATGCCTGGTTGGGTTACAGGCTTGATCCCCAGTAGGGGGCGTGCAGGAGCAGTCGACCGATGATTCTCATCACTGATGTTTCTCTCTCTCCCTCTCCCTCTCTGAAATCAATAAAAAAAAAATTTTTTTAAAGAAGATCCAGTCAGTTCCCATGAGGATACCTGAGCAGAATCTGGTCAGGGAGAGTGGGATTGAGAGGACAAAGACAGAGGCAGAGATAGTGGGGTTGCTTGCATTCCCTCAGTTTCTTCTTACCAGCTTCTTCACCGTGCAGTGGCTGTTTGTAGGTGTGCACACAAACACAAGTAAAATGTAGACATTTTTATCCTCCTACACTCTTCTTAAATGTAGAGTCAGTGCTGATCATGTTGGAATATAGTCATGGCGATGATTTCCTTCCCTTTGTTCTATGTCTCTCATTTCTCTGCCTTTGTTCGCTGACAGTGGACTTGGCACAAGCTTCTTTGACCACACTTCTTGGGATGAGGAAGAGGTCACATCCCAGCTCTGCCACTAATTGGTTGTGTTGAGCAAGTCAGCAGTTTCTCTGAGATTTGCTTCTTATATGTAAAGCCAGTGGGTTGGACTGTATTCCTTGAAGTCCTGTTATTCCTTGATCTCTTAAATATCAAATTGCATGTGATGCCCATGAAGTTCTCTTCTGTACTCGTTCCCAGTGCCAGTAGCAACAGGTCTGCTTCATGTGCGCCCTTAACCTCTTGGAAAAGGGAAGAGATTAAAAAACAAACATGTTTTTCTAACTTTTTGTGTGTGAGCATAAAAATCGACAGAATAGAAATTTACTAAGAATTAATATAAAGTCCCATAGTTGGATTCAAAGAACAAATTGCACAAATAGGTGTTTGGCTGAAAATCACATATGCATTATGCACTGTCCTCAAGTCTAATGTGAGCCAATAGCATAACGGACGCCCTGTGCTGTATAGGATAACCACAAGTCCCAACGGCAAAGGCAGACTGGAAGGAACGGCTGAGGCAGTGGCCAGGTCAGAGAATCCGAAGTCAGCAGTCTTCAAAGAGATCAGGCAGAACAAGGTTGGAGAGACCAAAGGCAAGAGACAGCCCAAGGTTGTAGCAGGAGATTAGCAAGAAAGCAAAATGAGGGGATCAGTGATGTCAAAACGTTGAGATGAGCACAAAGGGAACAAAGTGGGGAAGATGGGGTGAGGAGAATGGGGGTCCATTCAGCCAACAGCTATTTCTGTAACACATGAATCCAGCTTTTCTTTTTCTCTTTTTCCCCCAAAATTTCTCCATGCCCTGAAATTTAAGCTATCAACCAACCCCTTCCATGCCCTGGTCTTTTCTTCCTCCCTGCCTTCCTTTCTTCTGTCTGTCTGAAACACATCTTCCTTTCAAAGTTTCACCTCAAGTCCTACCTCTCTCCTGCAGCCCAAGTTCACTACTCCTACCCCCATTATTGTTTTTCTTTTCACAGCTCATTTGTCATGTCTGGGGAACAGTCAGGAGGTGATTCCCTTGATGTAATTATTAACTCCTTGACTAGATTGCCAGCTCTGAAAGGAAGGAACTGTGTCTTACATCTTACAGAGACTGTATGGTACAGGAGAGAGTTTGGGGATAAGGAAAAATAACCTGGTATTCAATCCTGCTCTGTGACCTTTAACACATGCCTGTCTCTAGGCCTTAGTGTCCTTCTTTGAAAAACAGGGACAATGATCCCATGTTTCCTCTTCCTTACACAGGGGACAAATGTTTAGATCAGGAGCAACAGTATTTTTTAACTGTGAAGCACTCTAAGAAAGTAAGGGCCATCGTGTTATTAAAAAGGCAAGGGGATTTAGGAATCTAAATTTTAGTTAGATTTTAATTCCTGCTCTGCCTCTTACTCCACATATGACCTTAGAAAAGTTTCTTACTTCTCTGTAAAATGACAAGACACTCTTACCAGGACTATTAGGGCTGGAGCTGGCTTATACATCAATTTGTAATATCCAATATTGAGTAACTTTGCAAGCAGGTTGTTAAAGTGTTATTAGATTAAAATCTGCCATAGTGGAAGTATTTATCCCAGGGAAACTACAAACCCTACAAATTGGGTTGTTGGGTTTTTTCCCCCTGGAGAGCTGGTTTACCAGCACATGGCTGAATTATGTAAACAGGGCTCTAGCCTATCTAATAAAGAGGCAATATGCAAATTGACTGTCATACCATAACAAGATGGCTGTGCCCACAGCGGAGGCTGAGTTCCCGTAACGAGCCTTAACAAGCAATCAGCAGGGACCTGAGGCTGTGTGGCGCTGGGCCGGAGCAGGGGACCTGAGGCTGCGCCCCCCCGCCTGGTGGGGCTTGACAGGGGACCTCAGGCCGCACCTCCTCCCCACCCGGCGCCAAGCCGGGGGACCTCAGGTCGTGCCCCCCACCCGGCAAGGCTTGATGGAGGACCTCAGGCTGCGACCCCCGTCCGGCAGAGCTTAACAGGGGTCCTCAGGCCACACCCCCTGCCCAGCAGGGCTTGACGGGGGACCTGAGGCCGCACCCCCTGCTCTGGCGCCAGGCTGGGGCCCCTCAGGCCGTGCCTCCTGCCTGGCAGGGCTTGATGGGGGACCTCAGGCTGCATCCCTCACCCCAGCGCTGGGCCAGGGGACCTCAGGCCATGCCCCCCACCCTGGCACTGGGCCAGGGGACCTGAGGCCACGCCCCCTGCCCAGCAGGGCTTGACAGGGGACGTCAGGGCACACCCCTCGCCCGGTGGGGCTTAACAGGAGACCTCAGGCCATGCCCCCCGCCTTGGCACCGGGCTGGAGGACCTGAGGCTGCACCCCCCGCCCCAGTGCCAGGCCGGGGGACCTGAGACCACGCCCCCTGCCATGCAGGGCTTGACGGGGGACCTCAGGCCACACCCCCTGGCCTGGGCCAGGGTACCTCAAGGTGCGCCCCCCCGCCTGGGCCGGGGGACCTGAGGCTGCGCCCCCCCACCTAGTGGGGCTTGACAGGGGTGGGGCCGGCCGGGTCTGGATCTAGCCCAATGCAGGTGGGGCCAGCCGGGTCTGGGTCTCGCATGATTTCAAGGCACACGTGGGTGGGCAGGGACTTGACTCTGGTTCCCGTGGTGAGCCCCAGACTCTGACAGGAGGAAGATTTTCATATACATTTTACTAATTTTCTTTCATCTCTGACACTTCCATTATAGAGAAAGGGCAAATAGCAATATTAAAATATTTCCTCTAATTAATTCCCTTTTAATGTGCACGAATTTTGTGCACCGGGTCACTAGTAAACTATAAAGCTCTTTGTCTTAATCAGCATTAAAAGTAGTAATGGCAACAAGTAATGTTCTGTATCCACAGAACCTAGCCTATTGCAGCACAGCTCTTAGCACATATTTAATAAATACACCTTTAATTTAACTTGGGTTCACCCTTGTATCATTTTGATACTTCTGCCCTGAGCTAAAGGAGCACCCATCTTTACCTCTCTTCAAATCCCTTTCTACAAAGTGTCTTTTAAAAATCAGATAACAAAAATAAAAGCCTGGTTCAGTTCATGACATACACAGTAGGCCTTAAAACCTCTATTTCTATAACTGAGTTAATTACCTTCTTTCTAAATCTCCTTTTCTTTTGATGTTTCATATCTCCGTTAATGACATATCCATCTATCCATTATCCCATGTAAGTTATCTGAAAGTTATTCCTCTCCCTTTTCCTTACCCACCCCTATGTTTAATCACTAGATCCTACCAACTCTGCCTCTGAAAGCTACCACCTCATCTTCATTGCCTGTTTCCTGATTCATAGACAGCCATCTCCTCACTGTGCCCTCACAGGACAGAAAAGACAGGGGATACTCTTCAGGGTCTCTTTTATAAGTCCACTAATCCCATTCATGAGGACTTCACCCTTATGACCCCACCACCAAACACCAACACTATGGGGATTAGGTTTCAACATATGAATTTGGGAGGGACACAAACAGTGGGTCTATAGCAACATACTGTATTAATGCAGAATGCTTGGAATATCTCAAAAAACATGACAATATAACCACCACCACCCCCTCAATCTAACCACCTGGAATTAACTATTGTTAATTCTTTGGACATATCCTTTCAGTCTTTTTTCTTGTATATGTGTTTATGTATCCTTTTAAATATATTTAAAAACAGTTTATGTTGAATATATTGTTCTAATGTGTTTTTATATTAATATGTCGTGAATTTTCTCATGTGAGTAAATGCTCTTCTTCAGCATGATTTTTAATTGCTGCACAATATTCCATCATGTGGATATGCACCACTGTTTAACTAACCTCATTGTTTCAGTGTTTTTATTATTCTAAACAGAAGTGTGGTGTGGACGACTGAAGAAAGGGTGATCTCATGTCCTCCTCCTGTTCCCCCAGGTTGTGGAGCCCTCTCTTACATCAGGACTCTATTCAGATAATCCTCTGAGTGTCATCTCAGGGCCTCAGGCACACTCATGGCACCATGGCCAACCCTCAGGAGCACCTGAGCTGCTCCTCCTCCCCACACTTACCCTTGAGTGAAAACAAAACCTCCAATGGACTGCAAGATGAACTCCCACCCGTGGGGAGCCACCCTTCACCCAAGCTCCTTAAGGACGAGCAGGACAAGGGGGTGGTGCAAACCGAGCTAACGGACGGCATGAACAGCCCCATCACCACAACAGTGTTGACAAGTGTGAGCGAGGATTCCAGGGACCAGTTTGAGAACAGCGTTCTTCAGCTAAGGGAACAAGATGAATCGGAAATGGCTGTGTCTCAGGGGAACAGCAACCCTGTAGATGGAGAGAGCATGAGTGGAACAGAAGACATCAAGATTCAGTTCAGCAGGTCGGGCAACGGCAGTGGTGGGTTTCTTGAAGGACTATTTGGATGCTTAAGGCCTGTATGGAATATCATTGGGAAGGCGTATTCCACTGATTACAAATTACAGCAGCAAGGTAAGCCATCATATAGACCTGGAAGGTATTTCTTGTGTAAAGACACCATCATCATTAACTGCATAACCTTTGGCCTGTGGGTAAATTAAAGAACTAGTGCCTAGTGAATACCCACATCAGTTTCCCATAGACCTTCTGAATGGAACAGATTCACATTCGGTTGGATTTTTTTGGTCGAAGCCCATCTTTTGTGGTTGTCCAATCCAATGGTGTCCAAAGTAGAGTACAGATAAGACAATCCAAGGTGTTATAAGGAAGAAAATGTTAGAGTTTCTGTTCCTTTCATCTCATCATTTTAACTTTCTATTTTCACATGTGTTTTCATATAGTTTTGGTATTTTAATAAAGTACAGATATCTAATTTATAAATAAACCACATAATATTTGCATATTAAAAATTTTTTATTGATGGCCAATCAAAAAGTCTGATGGCCACTGGACTGATCCCAAACCAGATGGAAGCCACATGGTACTGCCCCTGATGATGGCAAGCCTGCCTGAGGGTGTCATAAAAGGAATTTATTTCTTTCAGTCAAGGTACAGGAAGCCCACAGTTTGAGGAAAGATAAAATATCTAACCATTCTTGAGATGCATCATTATTTCTAGATACCCCTGCTTTTTAAAAAGTAAAATTTTAACTCCCATCACTGTGTAGCACATATATTCATGTATTCTAATTCCAGCATGATGTTTCTGAAGTAAAGAGAACACATGGCCCTAGTGTTCTTTATAACTTCATTTATGTTCTTCAAAAGAACATTTTATTTCTGATAGCAAAAGTATATATGTAGAAAAATTGGGACATACAGGTAAGTCCCCCCCCCCCAAAAAAAAAAAAGTTAAAATAATCTGTGATCCCAGTATCCTGCAAATAACCACCATTAATGTTTTTGGTATATATTACGTTAGTCCTTTTGTGTGTGTATGTGTGCCTTAAAAGCAAATATAATCATACTGTTTTTCACTTCATAAGGTGAACTTTTTCCATATCATCAAATATACTTTGTCAGCATCATTTTTAGTGGCTGCATAATATTAAATCATATGAACATGCCAATATTTATTTAAGCAACCCTCTATTACTTGGCAATTTGTTTGCTATTTTTGGTGATTATAAGTCACACTGCAATGAACATCTGTCTGTTACTTAATTTTTGCACATATCTTTGATTACTCCTTAGGATAAATTCCTAGAAGAGGAATGGTTGGGTTCAAAGGGTTTGTTGCTTTTAAGGCCTTTGATACACATCTTTGTAGCCTTGTGTAAATGAGTCAGTTGTTATGAGATCTCTCATTTAAAATTTTAGAAGGGAAAAATATGGACCAGAAATAAGATTCTGTTTTATTTCTTTTATAATGAATATTGGACTCTGTGGCCCTCCCTTAAAATATATTCTTCTCTTTTATCAGGACTGTTGACAGCTTTTCCACAACAGCCAGTCGACATTAGTCGCCATTAACCACTTTTCTCATACATTCTGTTTCTCCTGTTTGTGCAATCCTCATTCTAAACCATACCAACCTCTCCCTCTATCTTCTTCCCCATAAGTATATTGGAATCTACTGGTAGATCTTTCAATTCCAGGTGTACTTTTCAGGATTTGTCAGCCTCCATTCGAGCTCCCTGCAGAAATTCTTTGTCAGTGCCTGGATTTTGTCTGTTTGTCTGTGTGTCTGTCTGTGTCTCTCTCTTTTTCATACATATTCCCATACTCTGCACATTCCACCTCCCCCACAAACACCCCATGATCTTAAGTTTTCAAGGAAATTAAAAAAAGCATTCCTTGTCACACAAAAGCTGTGAACTCCTATGTTAAACAGGTTTTTTAAATTGATAATAAAGATAAGCATAAAGAGGAAAATAAAAATGACCTGTCATTCCACAATCTAGAGATAACAACCACTAAGTAATTATTATTTTTTTAAGTTCCCTCTTTGAATACACACAAAACCTACAAATATCTGCTTATGCTATAAACTATGTTTGGTTTTTAGGGTCTTAACTTGTCCAGTCTCATAATTATTTTGGTGGTAAAATTGAAGGTCTCATGATCCAAATGCATCGTTGAAGTTTAGACATATAAAAGGTATAAAAGTCACATTCTGTGTTTGTGAAAAGGAGCCTTTAAATTTTTTTATTGTCCTATAAACTTGTATTTAATTTGTCTTCCAATTGATTATGTGACTTTCAGAGAGGATTATTGCTGGAATAAATAAGAAACAGGCCTGGTCAGTTTAAGCTTATAAGGACACAGCAGCTGCCTAACTCTTCAGCAGATGATAAGATATCCTATTGTGGGCTGGTGTTGCTGTGGGCTGTGAAAGAGATTTGCTAGCCAGAAACTAAGCGTTTCTTCCTTGTCAGCCTGGGATCAGGGAGATTATCTTTAATCCTGGATTACAGTCAACCAAGGGATAGCTCGTGTAACAGATGTGCCCCTGTGGTTGGTACTTATGAGGAAATTTCACTAGATTTAAAAAAAAATTTTAATGATGTCCTCATCTGCCATTTAGTTTGTTGGTGGTGAAGTCCAAGTAAGGTAGCACTATGTGTCATTGAAATCTTTTATTTCCAAATAATTCCCAGTCTCAAAACAAGTATTGTCATAGGCATGTCTGAATAAACAAAGGAGAACTTATGCATTAAAGTGGGTGGGCATGTGGCTTTTTCTGTCTTAAGAATCCTGGTGGATATTGGAATTAAGATAGTAGTCATAGTGATGTATCAGAGAGAAGATAAAAGCTGGGAAGAGTACCAGGGACAGATGTAAAAGCAGCAGAAAGTCTGGGGCTAACCCTGGAGGGAGCACAGCCAATTTCCATTATTATGAGGATAGTGATCTCGTTCATCAATGATCTAGGCCCCCAATTTTTCACATTCTTATAGCTGTTTGGTTATTTTTCCTGCCATTCTTCTGTCCCTTGCCTCCATACTAGATATTGACAGGGACTTTGGGACAGGACAAGAGTATTAAATCAAATCCATCCATTTTACTTTTGGTAATCAGTTCTAGTAAAAAGATTGATGCGAAGGTAGTTGAAATATTATTTTATTTTGCACTCTGTGTTCTTGAATACCAATGCTATCTCCTTTATTTTTCCATATTAATTAACACTTAACTGAATAACATAGGCATGAGCTACTGATGGTAGAGGAATACTTTATTCCTTATTATAATATCCTCAACTTTTGGTATGTGAGTGACAATTTATTTATTTCTCATTTTATAAAAATACTTAATAATACACCCTGGCCAGGTGGCTCAGTTGGTTGAGTGTCGTCCCATACACCAGAACGGTTGCACTGTTCAATTCCTGATCAGGACACAGATCTAGTTGTGTGTTTGATCTTCAGTCAGGGCACATATGGGAGGCAACTAATTGATGTTTCTCACATCGATGTTTCTCTCTCTCTCTCTCCCCGCTTCCTCTGTCTCTAAAATCAATAAAAACATCCTTATGTGAGGATTTTAAAAAAAGAAAAGAAAAAATAATTAATAATAGATATTATTTATTTAAAATATAATAAATTACAATGTAAGCATTACAATATGATATAAAAAGAGTTACTGAAACTCCAGATGGATGTAAAGGTTAAAGCGTTTTTTTGTTTGTTTTTTTTGTTTTTTTGTTTTAAATATATTTTATTGATCCTTCAGAGAGGAAGGGAGAGGGACAGAGAGCCAGAAACATCGATCAGCTGCCTCTTGCACACCCCCCACCGGGGACGTGCCCGCAACCAAGGCACATGCCCCTGACCGGAACCGAACCTGGGACGCCTCAGTCCGCAGGCCGACGCCCTATCCACTGAGCCAAACCGGTTTCGGCAAGGTTAAAGTTTTTAAAAATCAACTATAGATCAACTCTTAGAGGATAGAATAGCCAGTAGAAGACATTACAAAGAAAATTTCAGGCAACCACAAAAATATGTTGTTCAAAAAAATAATAAAATTAAAAGAAAAGGGCTTTTGTAAAAAAAAAAAAACACAATTATCTTCATGTTTTCAAAGAAATAGAGAGGAAGTTTCTTCAAATTTATGAGAACTACAAACCAAACTAGATAAATAGACAAAGGATAAATTTGACAATTCATACAAAATAGATGTGCATAGTAAGCAAATGTAAAGGAAATATTCCACATTGCTGACAATTAAAGTAGTACAAACATATAGTATTTTATATCTAATTAAGTTAGCACCAAAAAATAATTGGCAATATTCGTGGCTGGCAAAGTTGTTATAAAAGGAACATACATTGCTGCTGTCAGCAAAAACAAGCTAAATCCTTTTGGGTAGCAATTTGGAATGTATACCAAGAGCCAGAAAACTGTACTCTTTAATCTAAGGATTGAGTTTGAGGAAGTAAATATGAAGAAAGAAAAAAGTGCTTTAATTTCAAATTTAAATTAGGAAACAAAAAAATGGAAATATTTAAGTACCAAAAAAAAGATGAGGATACAGTAAACAACTATTAAAGCTTAAAATAAAAATTATATAAGTACATGGGGAATACATAATACATGAAAAAGAAAAAATTATGCATCATATACAACTTTTACATAGCTGTATACATGTGAACAAAGACTAAAAGAGAAGATGAAAACTGAGTATGGGATGGGATATCAGATAAAATAGGTGTTTTTCTGGTATGTTCTAATGTTTCTAGTATTTAACAGTAAATAAAGATTCAGTAGATAGGAAAAAAAGACACCCAAAGATTGTCTAATTTTAATGGCTATTGTATTAAAAATTAGGGTAACTTGGGCTTTTATAAAGTTATTCAGAGAAATAATATCCAATTATGCTCTTGCCCCATATCCTGTAATAATACCTTATTCTGCCCTCAGGATGGTCCCAATGACACTGTGTTTACTAGTAGTTCTTCACTGACCCGAATAGTAAAACTGTCTTAGAGTATGCATCAATATCTGCGCCTATGTGTGCTGCATGAATAAGCCCGTGGGGACAAAAGTGAGACTGCTTGAGCCACTTAATACTTATCAGTCATTAGAAGCCAGAAAGATATTGAAAGCAGTCAAGTCTATAACTTACTGCTTTCTCCCTAATCGCATTTGATATTATTTGTTCCTTAGGTGATTTCTTATTTGTGAGTTATTTGTACTTTAGAGATTTGCTTTGATATATAGCATACAGTCCCTTTCAATAGCATAGAAACCTTTAAATACTGCTGATATCAGCAGAATGGGATGAATGCCCATGATATAAACCACCCTCACTATAATATATTCTGCTCTACATAGTTACATTTTGAAGGTCATGTTTTAACCATTGTGATGAGAAGCCATTTTATTAAGAGCCTACAGAATTTCTTTTCTCCTAAAGTGGAGAAAATTAGAGAAGAGGGAAATGTAGTTCCCTTCTGGAGACTGATGAACTCTTTCTGCTCTTGCTTCACATGGCAAATGGTGAGTTGATTTGCTTTCAAGACCAGAATATCTTCAAAGCCACCTCAACACTACCTTGTTCAGTGTTCTCTAAATGGCAGCCTTTTAGTGATCAGTAATCCAACAAGAATTTCTCATAACCTTTAATGTTGTCATCATCCTCCCCTCACTCCGTGGGGCTCCTGGCTCTTTGATGTTCATTTCTTACCAGTGCAGTGGTGATGCACTGGCAAAAGGGGGACAAGGAGAAGGATTAATGGATTATATTCTTCCTTTTAAGTTTCACAAGATTAAAGCACATATTGATTGGCTTTTTAAGTGCTTTATCTCAAACAGCATTTAATTCATTATAAAAGTATTATATACTTATAGTTAAAAATGTTTGATGCAGAAAAGGATAAAGAACCATATGAATCACTAATAATACCACCACTTAGAAATAACCCCTGTTACATTTTTTGGTACCAAAAATAAAACTCTATAAAGAGAAAAACATGAAAATATGAGAACTATAAGAGTAAATACCTATTTTAGTAAATACTAGAGGCCCGGTGCATGGATTTGTGCACCGGTGGGGTTCCTCAGCGTACCGTGCAAGGATCATGCAGAAACTGGCAGTCCAATGCCACCTGCCACTCCCATCTGCTGCTCCCATACATCCCAGCCCCACTGCACCTGTCATGGGCTTGCACCCAGTCAATCCCGATCAAGAGAGGCTCACGCTGTCACAGCAGCGCTAACCAACCGTGGGCCCCACCTCTGGTGCCCGTCAGTCAGCTGAGCGATGCTCCCACTGTGGGAGTGCACTGACCACCAGGGGCAGCTCTGTGTTGAGCGTCTGCCCCCTGGTGGTCAGTGCACATCATAGTGACTGGTCAACCGGTCGTTCGGTTGTTTGGTCGCTTAGGCTTTTATATATATAGATATCATGACTAATGACACTCCTAGTTACTGCACGAGAGGCAATGTGGTGTAGTAGAAAAGCACTGTCCCTGGAATCTGCCAATTCTAGAGTTCTAGGCCCAATTCTGCCACTTACCATTTTACCCCTAAAGAGTTTTCTCATCTTTAAATAACCATAATAAGGCTGAACTTGTAGGATTGTTGTAAGGATTAAACACATGAGACATGTAAAACAGTATGCTAGTGTCTGGCATATAGAAACTACTAAATAAAAGGTAAATACTAATACAGGTATTATACATAATTAGATTGTTAGGTGAGTATCATTGAAAATTCATTCAGCAAGAATTAATTGAGCACCTGACTAGAAATTTGAAGAAGAATAAAACAACACTTATAATGGGTGATGGGGTAGGGATAGTGGTGTAGAGACAGTCGAATCGACTCAACATGCAAGCTTGAAGCGCAGAGAAGGGAGTAAGCAGGGTGTCCCCAAAAATTGTATTCACACTTTAACAGCTGATAGCTCAATTTTGAAAATGAAATGTATTTTAATAAACACTGCCTTTATAATTATTAAAAGTGTGCATATACATCTTTTGGGACATCCTGTATGTTTTGTTTGGAGGAGAGTATATTGGAGATCTCTGATCTGCTTGATTTCACTGGTTAAAAATTGATACAGACTAACTCACGGGAATATCTAATCTATAGTATCAAAGCACATAGAAAGATTCCACCTTTTGGTGAGTTACCAGGTGGGAGACAAAGGGTGGAATCATTTTGGGGCATGGTAAAGTTGGTACCTTTGGAGTGGCCTTGTGGAATGATCCCTAGCAAATTCCAAAATCTTTTTAAGCTTGTTTCTCATTTGTGTGCCTAGATACCTGGGAAGTGCCATTTGAGGAGATCTCAGAGCTGCAGTGGCTGGGTAGTGGAGCCCAAGGAGCTGTCTTCCTGGGCAAGTTCCGAGCGGAGGAGGTGGCCATCAAGAAAGTGAGAGAACAGAATGAGACGGATATCAAGCATTTGAGGAAGTTGAAACATCCTAACATCATTGCTTTCAAGTAGGTCCAGGCTTTTGTTGTGTGTGTGTTTGTTTTTTTCTTTTTTAAGAAATAGATTTTCTTTCCCCCAATATATACATATAAATTCCTGCTTTGAAAGACATGTTAAGACCATGCTATAGACTGAGCACTGTGCTAGGTGCTTTGGTAGGGTATCAAAGAACTATTAAATTAGAGTCATGTCTTTAAGGAGTTTATAATATAGAAGTTATTTTTGCCAGAGGATGCCCTGCTTGGACAGGATGCAGATGGGGCAGAGAGAGAGAAAGTGGATTCTTGCCAAGCAGTCAGATCTGCCCATCAACCTCCATTATCAATAGGATGACAGATAACCTGAACATCCGAAAGCTCAGTTAAGAAAACAAAGCTAACATCTAAGTGAACAGAGAACAATTAGTCCCTGTGTAATAGATGTGCTTTTTATTAGTTTCTATTAGCATTTCTTATTAAATATTAACTTGTAATAACAGATACCTTCAGAGTATTTCTCCCTGCCTCATTACTTGCTAGGTGGCTTTTTAAGAAATGCCAAATACTCAGCTTTCTAAATGTAATGACACAGAGTTATTGGTGATAGCAAGTTATGTGCTATTTTCATTTCACAAAGTAGTTGTTTTCATAATATTTATAGTTTAGACCATTATTTTCACAATATTTTCAGGGATCCCTAGCAAAAGGGGGAGACCCAAAGGCAAATTTGTGGAAATCACCAAATTTAGCAGTGCTGAGTTCTAAATATGTGCAATTCCTTCTTCCTTGAGTTCCATCTCTTACCAGCCTTCAAAGTTTGCCTTAGGTTTGAACAAATGAATGGTGAGTGGCTTTAGAGTAGGCAAAGTGAAGAATAGGAAAGGTAGCTTTTAGGTGGGCTGAAAGTATAGAAAGTAGAACTTCTTTATATGTACACTAGAGGCCCAGTGTCCCTCAGCCCGGCCTGTAACCTCACAAACCAGGACCACTGGCTCCTAACTTCTCACCTGCCTGCCTGCCTGATCACCCCTAACTGCCCCCGCTGCCAGCCTGGTTGCCCCCAACTGCCCCCCACCAGCCTGGTTGCCCCTAACTGCACACCCCCCCCCCCCCCCGCCAGCCTGGTAACCCCTAACTGCCCCCCCCACCAGCCTGGTCATCCCTCACTGCCCCCCTCTGCTGGCCTGGTCACCCCTAACTGCCCCCCCTGCTGGCCTGGTTGCCCCACACAGCCTGCTGTTCAGTCATTTAGTCGCCCCTCACAATCTAGGACTGCTGGCTCCTAATCATTCACCTGCCTGCCTGCCTGATTGCCCCTAACCGCTTCTGCCTCCCAGCCTGATCACCCCCTAACTGCTCCCCTGCTGGCCTGATCTTTCCCAACTGCCCTCCCCTGCCAGCCTGGTCGCCCCTAACTGCCCTCCCCTGCAGGCCTCATCACCCCCAACTGCCCTCCCCTGCAGGCCTGGCCCCCCCAACTGCCCTCCCCTGCCAACCTAGTCGCCCCAACTCCCCTGCCGGCCTGGTCACCCCCAACTGCCCTCCCCTGCAGGCCTGGCTGTCCCCAACTGCCCTCTCCTGTCGGCCATCTTGTGGTGGCCATCTTGTGATGACGTCACACGTGACGCCACCTAGGTTTTTATTATATAGGATATGAAAATAATATGACCAATGAGGCTACAGTTAAAAATGGAATAACTTATAAATCCCCCTTCCCTAAACTAGAAGGAATTTCTCCCAGCCTCCAAGAGGGAGCCTCTCTTGATAAAATTTTCATTATAAAACTAAACATGTGATGTGATAATTTTTTTGTTGGAACCACATCCCCAAAGTAAGAAATAGAAATCTTAGATACAGGTTTTGTAGAATGAGTTTAAATGAGTATTAAGGCTGTTTTGATTCAAGATCCCTTATGGAAAGGGAAATGGGTGTAAAAAGAAGAGAAGCATTGCCCTTGCCAACATTGCTCAGTGGTTAGAGCATCGGCCTGCACACTGAATAGTCACAGGTTCAATTCCCAGTCAAGGGCATGTACCTGGGTTGGGGTTCAATCCCCAGCCCAGTCAGGACAAGTGCAGGTTGGGACACGTGCAGATGGCAACCAATCCATGTGTCTTGTCTCTCTCACATCAATGTTTCTCTCTCCCCCCTTCCCTCTCCCTTCCACTCTCTCTAGTGATTCTATATTACTGGTAGCCCTACTTGCATGTGAGACTAAAACAAAATGCTCTAGAGACCAATTCTAATCTTTCCAAAGATGATCATTTCAAAAGACAATAAGAGGATTTTATTTTTTTAATCCTCACCGAGGATATTTTTTTTCATTGATCTTTAGAGAGAGAATGGAAGGGGCGAGAAGGGAGGAAGAGCGAGAGAAAAAAAAGAGAGAGAGAGAAACATCAATGTGAGAGACACACATTGACTGGTTGCCTCCTGCATGGGCCCAGAGCCAGGGATAGAACCTGCAATTGAGGTGCATGCCCCTCACTGGGAAATGAACCCTCAACCCTTAGGTCTGCAGGCCGGTGCTCTAACCACTGAGAAAACTGGCAGGGCAAGAGAATTCTTTTTAAGCAGGCTACCAGAAACTCACTTCTTTCTTTCATTTTACTTCACCAAGAGGATCTTCACTCCCACTATGCTACATCATTCTAAATGGAAGGTAGAGCTTCCATTTAACTAAACCTTGAAGCTTAGGTTTGAGACAGAGATTAGCAAGCCTTTTGGCCTCCTGAAATGAAATAGGCTGTATCTTCCAGGTAAGAGGGCTTTCCATGTAGAATTTGTGTCCTAAGTGGATGGGTATGAGAAGCTTTGTTCCTTTTTCTTCTCAGTCTTTCCTCCCACCTCACTCTCTGACTCTTTGGACAAATATTACCATGCTTGTGCCCAACTCTTTAGGCTGAAGATTCTTGAATAGTCTTTACCTCTACATGGAAACAATAGCGAGACTGTGTCCCTGGCCCATTACACCATGCTCTTGAGGCATTGTGCAGTGTTATGTTTGCAGCTATCTGTGCCATGTGTTGCTTGGCCAATGAATCATTCAGGACCATCTGGAAGACATGAAGGCAAGATTAGATTTTAGTACGTCTCTCTGGATACTGATTTCTGTGCTTACAGCTTCTTTTGAAATAAGAACCATGTACAGAAGGGAAAGAGCAAGGAAAGAATACTGTATTCTTTTTCCTTCCAATTTCTTAAAGCGGTCTTTTAAGAAAACCCAGTCTGACTGTTCCTAATGGAATTGAGTGCCGAGGGGAAGAAAAGGTAGCAATTAGAAGTGATTATAGAGCTGTTATTTATAGCTAGTAAGGGCCCTGTCATAGTATAGGGCTGATGGAATGATTGCTTCTCATTCGTCAGTCGGGAAAGATGAAAAACGCATACATATCACCATTAGGCCCTTTCTGTCTACATTTGTGACAAGTTAAAACATAGTTGAACAGGATTCTGAATAACTTCAATCAAATATGTATTTTGATATCCTTAAGCATATTACATTATTCTTGCCTTACTCATTATTTCTCTGTGATGAAAATTAAAGTCTGTTTGTAGTTGCCGTACATTCTTGCTCCACTGAGGTTTCCTACAAGTCAATAACAAAAACTTGAAAAAATGTTTCCACTGAAAATCAAGATGAAAATTTTGGGTAGCTTAGAAAATGATGGAGAGTAATAGAAATAGCTTTGTGGCATTTGACAGGCACAGCAAAGCAGGGAAAATGAAGACTAATTCTTTAATTTCTTTATAACCTGCTATTGTTGTAAGACTTTCACATGATTACAAGCCATCATGGCCTCTATTTTTTATATATATTTTTATTGATTTCAGAGAGAAAGGCAGAGGAAGAGAGATAGAAACATCAATGATGAGATAAAAGCATTGATTGGCTGCTTCTTGCACACCCCACACTGGGAATCAAGCCCTCAACCCAGGCATGAGCCCTGACCTGGAATTGAACTGTGACCTCCTGGTTCATAGGTTGATGCTCAAGCACTGAGCCATGCCAGTCGGGCCCATCATGGCCTCTAATAACTTTCATCACTTATAGCAGCCTACGAAATAGGACATGAATGGAGAGCTGGCTAAGGACTTTAGCTGGGTACCTTGCAGGTAGACTGCTCTCAATAACTACTCTGGAAAGTTTTAAAGGAAGGCATACATACATACCATTAAGGATGGGACACAGAGAATTGCAGACGGTGACTTTTTTTTCTCTTTTCTCATCTTCTGAACCAAACTGTGAACGAGAATTAATCTGACTATTCCTACTTCTATAAGGTAACAATATTAATGTAGGCATCCCCAATATGCTGGTCTATCCTGCAGTTAAGGAGGATAACAGAGGCAGTGTGGTGTACGAGTGGAAAGAGCATGGCTTTGAAGTTAAACAGGCAGATTTGAATCCCACTGTCACTCGTTAGTTGTCTGTTCTAAGACAAGTCACTGTCCCTCTCTGAACATTACCTATAAAAAATGGAAAAGGTAATATCTATCTTACAGTGGTTTGGAGCAGACTAAATAAAACAATTAAATTAACATGTAAACATGCCTGACAAATAGAAGATGTCCTTTCATGTTAGTGCCCTTCCTCCTACCCCAGGCCTCTGCATGTGTTCATGTGAAGGTTTGATCATCAAAGAAAGTTAAGGTAAAGTTAAGAACTATCTGTCAAGGGCTTGCTGTGAATGTCTAGGCCTTGTGGTAGACAGATGAGAACTTGGAAACCTTTCCCTTCAATGAGCCTGTAATCTATATCAGATCGCATTTGAAAACTAATGGCTGCTATGTAGCATTGGAATTGAGAGAAGAGAAAGATCTTTGGGCTGGAATGATCAGGAAAGGCTTCATGGAAGAGGTAAGAGTTGATGGAAATACAGGCTGCATGGATATATAACACATTGTGTAAAGCTATTTTTATTCTAAACAGAAAATTTTTCAAAGACTATATATTATAGAAAATTTTTTAAGTTTTTTTAACTTCTTTTTAAATTTATTTAAATAATTCTTTATGTTTTAATTACAGTTGACATACAATATTATATTAGTTTCAGGTGTACACATCAATAATGAGACATATAAAATAGAAAATTGAGCCCAACTGTGTTGCTCAGTGGTTGAGTGTCGACCCATGAACCAGGAGGTCACAGTTCAATTCCCAGGCAGGGTACATGCCCAGGTTTCTGGCTTGATCCCCAGTAGGAAGTGTGCAGGAGGCAGCCAACCAATGATTCTCTCTAATTGATGTTTCTATCCATTTCTCCCTCTCTCTTACTCTCTCTGAAATCAATAAAAACATATTTTTAAAAAGAAAAATGGCCGAAACCGGTTTGGCTTGGTGGATAGAGCGTCAGCCTGCGGACTGAAGGGTCCTGGGTTCGATTCCAGTTAAGGGCATGTACCTTGGTTGCGGGCACATCCCCAGTAGGGGGTGTGCAGGAGGCAGCTGATCGATGTTTCTCTCTCATCGATGTTTCTAACTCTCTGTCCCTCTCCCTTCCTCTCTGTGGAAAATCAATAAAATATATTTTTTAAAAAAATGATTCTTTTTTCTGATCCTCAATCTAGCTAGCCAGTCTTAAATTTGAGTAACTTAGAATTCAACAAAATAATAGTAAAAATAGCAATATTTTATTTGAATTCTATTTCTGCACACTATGTATAAAACCCTCTATGTAATACTAAAAGGAAGCTATTTAAATTATTCTTAATCAAAACAACACAATATCCAGCCCACAGAAAGCCTCAGGAAAGGGTGCTCTTTGTCCCAGAATGGAATGTCCCCGCAGAAAAAGCACCAGATATAGCATAGCACATAGATACCCAGACTGAACAAAACAAAACTAAAATTGTTGCTATGCATAGTAGAGAAAACCTGTAGACTAAAGGGTTTTAATGCTAATTTAAGAATCAGGAATGATTATCTATATGCATGTAAAAAATAATTTGGATAGAGAATTGGTCTTAGTGATTAAATTTATGAAATACTCTTTTTAAAATATATATTTTATTGATTTTTTTACAGAGAGGAAGGGAGAGGGTTAGAGAGATAGAAACATCGATGAGAGAGAAGCATCGATCAGCTGCCTCCTGCACGCCCCCTACTGGGGATGTGCCTGCAACCAAGGTACATGCCCTTGACCGGAATCGAACCCGGGACCCTTCAGTCCCCAGGCTGACGCTCTATCCACTGAGCCAAACCTGCTAGGGCGATATACTCTTAAGATATAAATAGGTATACATGTATGTTTGTGTGTATGTGTGTATTATATACATGCTTGTGTTTTCTTGAAAGGGGTGTTTGTACTCAGGCCCCATGTTATTGTATCATCATGGAATACTGTGCCCATGGACAACTCTACGAGGTTTTGCGAGCGGGCAGGAAGATCACGCCTCGATTGCTAGTAGACTGGTCCACAGGAATCGCGAGTGGAATGAATTATTTGCACCTTCACAAAATTATTCATCGTGATCTCAAATCACCTAAGTGAGTACTGGAGCTAATCTTTCAGCCATTTTGTTTTATTGCTTTGAAATAAGGAATTCCATCAACCTTAGTTGAAGTTTTCAGACATGATACTTTTGGTTCAGCTTAAGTCAGTACAGTGGGCAATGCTATTTGTGTATCTTTTGGATTATTATTGACCTACTTACCGATGTAGACGGCAGATATGTTCAGGCACCTGACACTAGTTTTCCCTTTTTGTTGCGTTATAACTGTACAACTATGAAACAATTCATTATCTGAATAATTAACCATTTTGAATAATTAATGCCAAACTTCCTCTCTTGGAGGCTTGATTTGATGTTTTCCTTTGTGTTTCCAGAAAAACACTTTTTAAAACTGAGTTTCAGAAATGCACTTAATACAGTCAGGTAAAAGTGAATGAATAAGAAACAGAGGCAAAGAATAAATAAAAATGTTAGAACTAAAGCTTGTTTACAAAATGTATACCATGAGATTCTCTACCGATGTGGTGTAGAGGTGGACTTCATATTTGGCATTGAGTGTCCTAAAGTCTAAGCAAAGAAAGAAAGAAATAGTTATAAGGTCCACAGTGTCCATAAGAAAAATACAAACTGATTATTTAAGAGAAGCAAAGCTGTTTCTAGTAACCTCTGTTTTCAAAATGATTCCTTGGCTACTAATAACCACATTAAGAGGAGTGTTTATTCAGTTCCTCAAATTGCATAAAGGAATTGATAAAATGGTATATTTCACTGTTGCTTCTATTTCTAAACATTCTTATCACTTCTCATCACATTTTGGTTTGGAGAAGCAGAAAAGGATTAATCTTTTTTGCATGTGCTTTTATAATTTACAACATATTTTTATATTCATGATCACATCTGCTTTAATCTTTGCAAAAACTGTGTGGGATAGATGTGACAAGTATCATTATTTTTATTTTATATAAGAGAAACTAGGGCTCAGAGCCCAAAGTCATGGAGCTAGGACTTGAACGCAGAACTTTTCTATCAAAGATCACTGCTTCCTAAATCCTCGTGTGAAGGTGAGGGATTCACAAGGAATCCTGCCTCTTCTCCATGGAAGATATAAGTCAGTCTTGATTATAAACTTCAAAGGAACTCTAATTTATCACCATAGTTCTCAATAATGTTTATTACCATTGTTAGCTCACTGAACAACCTCCTTCTTGATTTACTTGCAAATAACTTTATTATATAGTGTTCATTCCTTCTGTCTATATGGAAGCTTTTATCATCCACTACATACACATAAAATACTTGCCAAAGGCCTCTTTGAATGGTCTGCTTTTGAATCACCTGTTCTCCTTGAGAATAAATGTTAGAAAAGGAAGTTAGGAATATGTAGAATATATAGCAATCACACACTGCTCTCTTTAACTGCTTCACTTAAAGATTAGAGTAAGTTGGTTACCCAGTAAGCATTCCCTCTGTTATCAGTACCACCCTGAACCCCTGCTTCCTTGGCCTCTTTGGGTTCCAAGATAATTTTTTTTTCTAGTATTTTATTGACTTTTTACAGAGAGGAAGAGAGAGGGATAGAGAGCTAGAAACATCGATGAGAGAGAAACATCCATCAGCTGCCTCCTGCACACCCCCTACTGGGGATGTGCCCGTGACCAAGGTACATGCCCTTGACCGGAATCGAACCCGGGACCCTTGAGTCCGCAGGCCGACGCTCTATCCACTGAGCCAAACCGGTTTCGGCTCCAAGATAATTTTGAAAAAAAAAAGATCAGTCTGGCTTGCTGTAAAGAGAGATTTTATCACCCACTTTAAGTCTTTAGGCTGTGTGACCTTTGTCTCAGAGATTTCACAAAAGTTCCAAAATCATATCTTCTCTGGTCCCCTCCCATGTCCATTCCCTCTCGTCATCTGTCTATATAAAACCCTATATATGCAAATCGACCAAACGGCAGAACCACTGGTGGAACAACTAGTCACTATGATGCGCACTGACCACCAGGGGCAGACACTCAATGCAGGAGCTGCCCCCAGCCCGCAGGCCCCGATCAGCGGGCGGTTACCCAGCTGGTTGCCCCACAGATCGGCGCTGCTCGCCAGCCAGGCCTAGGGACCCTACCCATGCAGGAATTTCATGCACCGGGCCTCTAGTGTCCTATAATGAGCAATACAAAAGAGGCAGAAAGGGAAGTTTCTGGTGTTTTTCCCCTTAGGGGTTTATCACCTTTTCTGACTCTCATGGTTTATGATACCATCAATTCTCCAATTATCACAAATAGCCCATGATACTTTCATCCTTATGCATTTCCACCAACACTAGCACCATTAAATCAAAATTCCTAAGTTACGTGAATTTTACATAGCAGGTGAAAAACCAGGGCATGGATGTGGATGAAGGTATTCTAAAGCAAGTACAAGCACTGAGCTATTTGATAAATAGCTTTTTGACATTGGCAGGGACAGGGCAAATGTGAAGTCCCTGGTTCAAGCAGAGAAGGGAGGAGCTAGACTGAGAAGTTTCCTATTTTCTAACCTCCTTGACTCTGATACTGTTGGAGTATTAAGCCTTTTTATTGTTAAAAATAGGTCTCTAGATCATTAAGCCTCTGAAACCCTAACTCATGGACATTCCTAAGTTCTAAACAGGCTGTTTCAAGTGAACTCAGTCTAGTGCGTGAGGATGTTACTATGTTGTATTAGTACCAGGTTATAACCATCTTTAAAGCTGGCAAAAGCAGTCTGTCCAGGTCACATTTCAGATAACTACTGTGAAAAGTAAAGCATGAGTTGTGTAAATCCACTTAAGCTTAAATTTATTCCTGCTTTTCCTCATCGTTAGTGGAATCCCAGGATACTTATTAGCCTTTTAATGTAACGACTTCCTGGTATCATGGTCCCATGCATGATTTTAGTTGGCCATCATTTAAAGAGTGTTTTGAAAGAAGTGTTTTCTTAGTGGGCTGTCTGAGACTGGCAGGGTGGAAACCAATATTTATTGAGCATGTGTGCTTTACTTATCTCATTTAATTCAAACAAAATTTCTATGAGGCATTATTTCCAGCCTGTATTCCTTATCCAAAACTCTGGGAGTCAGATGATTTCAGGAACAGTGCATTCATTACTCTACATCCCCAGCAAAGACTGGGGCAGCACCCTATAATCAGCCACATTCATATACCTGTAGCAAAACCTATGGTAGACACACAAAGTGGGATAAATAAAGTGTGTTTGCTTTATACATATGAAAAAATACTTATACACTGTTTTTAGATCTTTTTTTGTTTTTAAACTGTGGTTAAGATATTGTGAACTGAATTGTCTTCATGTCATAGATGAGAAAAATGGCGTAGAAGAATTAAATAAATTGGCAAAGCTAACACAATGGTGAAGGCAGGATAAAACCAAAATGTAAAAGCCCACTATGGCCCTGGCCAGTGTGGCTCAGTTGGTTGAGCATGATCCCTTGCACCAGAAGGTCACAGGTTCGATTCCAGTCAGGGCACATGCCCGGGTTGCAGGTTCAGTCCCCAGGTGGGGTGTGTAAAGGAGGCAACCAATCAATGTTTCTCTCTCACATCGATGTTTCTCTTTCTCTCTCTCCCTTTTCCTTCCTCTCTCTTTAAAAAACATCAATAATATATATATATATATTAAAGCCCTCTATGCTATGCTGCCTCACAAGTATGAATGGTGCTGTTTCTAGTGTATCGCTAATGTCCTAGTAATATTGAAACTGGTAAGCTGAATTCTGCAAGGTAGGGGGCAGCAAAGTCTTCAGTTGCCAATTTGAGTCATGTTTTTTATTAGTACTAATGATCTGGATATTCTCTTATTTCTTTTCAAAGTGTTTTAGTGACTCACACAGATGCAGTAAAAATTTCAGATTTTGGTACATCTAAGGAACTCAGCGATAAAAGTACCAAGATGTCCTTCGCTGGCACAGTCGCATGGATGGCGCCCGAGGTGATACGAAATGAGCCTGTCTCTGAAAAAGTCGATATATGGTGAGCAGCACCATCTGTGCCAACTGGAAAACCTTTTCCCACTTTCACCCCTCAGCATTTCCTCCACCCACACTAATACTTTGCTCAAATAGTCATTAGTGTTACTCTCTTCTGGTTAGTTGCAGTCCCATATTACCCAGTATGATGGTAAGAAGGGTTGGGATAGAATTAAGATGATTCAATAAATCATCAGTTTTAAGGACCTTCAGAGAATATGCTAAACTTTCTGGAAAATGGAAAGTTTACTTTAAATAACCATTTAGTACAAAAGTCTTCCTGGACTTTACATTACATAATTCTCACCTTCTTACATAAAATACTTTAAACAAAGTTTACCTGTTTTGGTGACTCAGACCATCATGTATTATCTGTGACCTACCGGTGTGAATAGTTATGGGCTTTAGACATATTTGAGTTGTATAGTGCAACTTACCTTTTATAAGCAGCCTCTATGCTGTCCTTTTTTTGTTGTTAATTGACCTTTTTATAATCTTTATCAATTTTTCCTCCAAATCTTTGCTATTAACAGTGTATTTCCCTGTAGTTGCTTTTTTCCATTTGTAAAATGGACTACTAATAACTTTTAGGCTAAAATAATAGCATATATTAAAATTGCATGTAAGCCCTAACCGGTTTGACTCAGTGGATAGAGCGTTGGCCTGCAGACTGAAGGGTCCCAGGTTTGATTCTGGTCAAGGGCATGTACCTTGGTTGTGGGCACATCCCCAGTAGGGGGTGTGCAGGAGACAGCTGATTGATGTTTCTCTCCCATCGATGTTTCTAACTCTTTATCCCTCTCCCTTCCTCTCTGTAAAAAAATAATAAATATATATTTTTAATAATTGCATGTAACATCAAAGTAAGTAAGAAAAAGAAGAAATGTAGAGTGACTTGTAATTTGGGTAATTATTACGAATGTGTCCTCCTTAGGGATTATCCCAATTTATGTTCCCAACAGAAATGTCTAATAGTGTTTTCTCAGCCTCACCAACAAAATTAAACTTTTGGATGTTTGCCAACCATGTAGGTTAAAAAAAAAAAGTATATTTGGAGCAATTTTAACTTGTATTCCTCTTCTTATAAGTAAGATTTTGCATTTTTTCATATTTATAAATCATTTGTAATTTCCTATTTGTGAACTATTCTTTGCTAAGCTTTCTAATCTTTATTCTTATCAATTTATGAATATTTTATATTTTAAGAAGAGTAGCCTTTTGTGTATATGCATTATAACTACTTTTCACATTTTGGTATTTTTCTTATAGTAGAGGGTTTTTTTTCCATGCCAGATTTTTTTTTTTAAATGCAGTTTAGCTTAATCATTCTCTCCTTTTATGGCTTCTAGATTTCATAATCAGAAAAATCCTTCACCACTCTAAGATTTTTTTTTTAATTCCCATGTATTTTTTTTTTCAGGAAATTTAGTTTCATTATTATAACTAAATCTTCGATTCATTGGGAATTCATCTTTATGTAAGATGACGTATAAATTTCATTTTCTCCCTTGTTGTCCAAACAGCATCTACTGAATAATCAATTTCCCACACTGGTTTGAGATGTCACTTTCATCAGATATGCAATCCCTCTATGTATTTGGTCTATTTCTAGATTTCTGTTTCATTTCATTAGTGTAGCTGTCTATTCATGCACCAGAGTTAATCACTGAAGCCTTACAAAATGTCTTAACATTGGAGAGTGTTGGTTACCTCTCAGTGACTTTCTTTCTTAGAGTTTTCCTGGCTGTTTCCATTTTTCTGTAGCAGTATTAGAATTTTAAAACTGGGTACACAGTCAATTAAAAATGAATAAAGAACTAAAATACAAGCGAGCCTTTCTGAAACGTCTTCTGAGCGTGCTCTTGCTGCCACTGCAGGTCCTTTGGTGTGGTGCTGTGGGAACTGCTGACAGGAGAGATCCCTTACAAAGATGTGGACTCTTCAGCCATCATTTGGGGTGTTGGAAGCAATAGCCTACACCTTCCAGTTCCTTCCACTTGCCCTGATGGATTCAAAATCCTTATGAAACAGACATGGTAAGAAATGTATTTCTCCCAACATCCTATTTTACCTTCCTCCTCAAAACCATATTTGAAACTTCTTCAGAACTGCAGAGAAGTCTCTAATGTGTATTGGGAGTGAATCACCTGGTAGTATAAAAACCAGGAGCCTTGAAACTATTTATAAATAAAGAATTTAGTACATGTTGAAATAGTAGGCCTTAATATATAATAGCTATTATTACTTTACCAGTCCTAAGGGATGATTATCAAACAGGTCACTGATGTTCATTTCATCAACACTGCCTGAGGTACAGCTATGCATGGAGTCAAAACTGGCTTTCATTTTTATTAGAGTAGAATAAAATCTTTATCCTCCTGGACATACCTTCTGAAATGCACAGCTGCCTTTTTCTACCTTTAGGCAAAGTAAACCTCGCAACCGACCTTCTTTCCGGCAGACACTCATGCATTTGGACATCGCGTCTGCAGATGTTCTTGCCACCCCACAGGAAACTTACTTCAAGTCTCAGGTAAGTTTGGAAACTTTCTGCCAGGTACTATTACTGAACAAAACAGACAAGGAGCCCTCAATGAGAAAAAGCAATTCTTAGAAGAGAGCCATTCTGATTCTTACAGCAATTATATAACTCCATTCATTGTGAAACAGTAACTGTGATACCCATGCATATGACCTTTTGGAATTTCTTGAGCACATACAGTATTCTCTCGTTTGGAAAGAATGTGTATCAGAATCTGATCTTCACCATGGGTTCTGGTGAAACTGTTAAAGAGAAAAGAGGAAAAGAAGATACGAAAAGTGTAATGTGCATATATGCAAATTAGAATTACTACTGAACTTCATGAACGTATTACTGTCTTTGAAGAAGGAAAAATAGAGTACAGAGGAGGGAAGTTAAATACCAGAAAGAGCCCATGATAGAATCAGGCCCAGAGAGAACCTTTTCTCTAACTTTATATGTCACTTAACAGCACCAAATAAAATATCACTTAATGTGTCTGTTAGCTTTCACTGCATTACAAACCATTCTAAAACGTATGGCTTAAAACAGTAAGCTTTTGTTTAGCTCACGATTTTGTGGGTTGGGAATTTGGGCTGGAAGTTCTTCTGCCGACTTTGGGCTCGCTCACATGTCTGCCGTCCGTTGCAAGGTCAGCTGGGAGCCTGGCAGTTTCCAGATGGCCTCACTCTCAAGTCTGACTACCGGTTGGCTATTAGCTAGAGCACCTCAGTTCTCCACGTGGCCTCTTATCCTCACAGGCTAGCTTGGGCTTGTTCACATGGTGTTCTCGGGGTGACAAATGCAGCAAGGGGCAAGCCCAGTGCACAAGTGATTTTTAAGCCTATGTGTGTATCATGCGTGCTAATGTCTCCTTGGCTAAAGCAAGTCACAGGCCAACCCAGATGGAGAAAGAGACATCGCCTAGGGGAAGAATTTGTGACTATTAAATGAAAATGCTACAAATGTCATGAGGATTGGTGGTCCAACCACTATCAACATGGATAGGGAGTGGTGGGAGATAAGTGTACGTGAGGTCCTCATCCCTCCCAGACCCAGGTAATAGCAAAAGGAGTAAAATGGGGTGAAACTACAGTTTCTGAAATAAGTGTGATGATCCTAAGCTATAGCTTTATGCCTGCAGGATTTCACAACAGTATTACCTACTTTCTTATCATATAGCTTTGTCTCTCTCATGGTACTGTGCTTCTAAGTGAATTTTTGTAAGATGAATTCCATCTCCACATTATTTTCCAGTATCATTTCAAAGATTCATTCTCAGAGAAGACATTTTATTACCAATCGGTGTTCCAATCTATTCATCATAGCCCCCCATCTGCAGCGGGGGGTGCACTTACCCACCAGGAAAGTCTGTGTTAAAATGAGTACTGGACTGGGAGGGGCATCGTCCTGGGGGTTAAACAAGTCCTCCAATATGACTTACTACCTGCCCCTACCCAGGGCTCAGAGTACGTGCTTCTCAGGTATCTGACAGACACAGAGACACTCTGCCCATCAGACATTGCGAATTTCTTAATAAAGTCACAGAGCTTCTGGCAGTTCCCAAGGAAAGGTAAGCCAGAGACTCTTATCCTGCCCAAAGTTCCAGCATACTTTCTATGGAGCCACAAACTTAGCTCTTCCCACAACGGTGTCTTTAAATATTTAGTCAGACTTGCCCCTATAGTTTTTTAGTGTTTCTAAGGAATTACTATGTAAGAAAAGTGTTTGATCTTAGAGAAAATAAGAGGATGTAGGAGGTTGACTTTATACCATTTCCTCTGTTCTTTGATATGCATTCGGGTAAACTCCCTTAAAACTATTACAACTATTGCCTATCTATTCAAATACATGTAGGTGTGGGGCACTGGAGAAGAAATCTGTCAAATAGTTGTTAGTGCTCAGAAAAAAAAAAAAAATCCTAGGGCCTGTTGTGAAATGAAAGGGAATAATAGTGAGCAGTCGCTAGGAAATCTTTCAAGCGTAGGGTATGGTTGCAATCGCAGCTTTGCTTCCTTCACTATACAGTAACTATAAAACTACACATACCACAATTTTGAAAAGCAGTTTTTGTGAGCATGCTAAGTCACAAGCTATTGAGACCGTATAACTGTATATACTTGGAAAACTTCAATTTCTAAGCAGATTTTACTTGAGTGCTCCCAGAATATCACTTCTTTGCCAGTGCAACATATTCTGAGCCCCCACCAGCTGCAAAGCACAGTATGGTGCAACTCAGCACCCACAGTCAGTGTCCTTACTTGTACAAACTCACTTTTATCAGCACTTGTAGTGCTAAATGTGTGAAGATGCAGCATATATAGCACAGATGAACTCAAAAAAGAAAAGGTTCTTTTGGAGCAAGAATATGAAAGGGAGAAGAAAGGGAGGGGAAGGGAAGGAAGAGAGAAGAAAAACTTAGTACATTGGACATCTTTTAATATTCATTAATTCTTCCACATTTTTCTCCCAACATAAAATTTTACCTCTCCTTAAAGAGCCCCAAAATTTGCTATCCTTGCTAGTTTCTAGAATTAGGCCCTGAGTCTAAACTCCTGTCCTATGATCTTGGATAACTCACTACATTCTCTAGACATCAGCTTACTCATCCTACCTAATAAAATAGTAATATGCAAATTGACTGTACCTTCGCCACGCCCACCAGCCATCAGGGCAAGTATGCAAATTACCCAACAAAGATGGTGGTTAATTTGTATACGCTGAGGGAGGGAGGAGTGAAGACTAAAGACAACTTAGAAGGAAGAGGGAGGAAAAGCGGAAAGCAAGGTGGCTGCCAGAGGGAAAGTCGGGGCGGGGCGGGGCGGGGCGGGGCAGGGCAAGCGGCAGCAGCCCGCGGGTACAGGCGTGGTGGCCACAACAGCGGCGGCGGCAGCAGCACAAGCAGCCACAGTGGCCACTCGCAGGATTCTTCCTGCAAATGGGCTACTAGTCTAAACAATAAAGATAACCATATCTTCCCATCCTGGTGGAGTTTTGGTGAGGCTCAAGTGAGACAATAAAAGTGCAAGTGATGTGTAAACTGTAGAGAACCTCCCACAAAGCTACATTCTGGGTATTTTTTCTGATGAACTCCTGAGATGGATAAGATAGCAGTAGGGAATATTCATTGTGTTTTGATGTTATGCCACCCAGGTGGGGAAGAACTGATTATTCGCACATGGTTTTGCTTTGCTATAGCAATCTTGCACCTGAGGCCTCACCTCCTCCTTCCTGCTAACAAAAACTTGTCAGCATCAGTTATTAATCAACTAGAGGCCCGGTGCACAAAATTTGTGCATGGTGGGAGGGGGGCTCTCTTAGCGTGGCCTATACCCTCTCACAATCCAGGACCCCTCAGGTGATGTCCGAATTCTGGTTTAGGCCCCTCTGCCTGCCTGCCTGATCGCCCCTAACCACTCTCCTGCCTGCCTGATCACCCCTAACTGCTTGCCTGCCTGCCTGATCACCCCTAGCCACCTCTACCTCAGCCCCCACACCCAGGACCCAGGCTTCCCTCCTCCAGCCAGCCACAGGCAACCAAGACCCAGGCTTCCCTGCCTCTGGCCAGCCACAGGCACCTGGGACCTGGGTCGGCTTCACTTGGGTCGGCTGCAGGCACCTGGGACCCAGGCCGGCTTCACCCAGGCAGGCACCAGGGACCCCAGGCAGCAACGCCCGGGGCAGCCACAGGCACCTGGGACCTCAGGTGGGGCTGCCCAGGCTGGCCACAGACACCCGGGACCCCGGGTGGCGCCACCCGGTCCCTGCCTTTGTCAGGAAGGACGTCTGGAAGACGTCCGGTCTATCTGGTCTAATTAGCATATTACGCTTTTATTAGTATAGAAGATGGTTGTTGGCCATGGTCTCCACCTCCCACCAAAACTGTCAGTCCAGAGCGCTGCCCCAGCCTAAGAGAAAATGCTTCATTCATCTGTTTCTCATCAGCGGCACATGTGTGAAGATGCAGCATATATAGCACAGATGAACAAAGCAACCAATTTCAGTACAATATTAGATTCTGCCACAGCTATTGCTTCATTCTTAAACAGTAACCCATTTCTCCAAGTAGGCACTTATTGCTCCTGGTATTCAATTGCATTTTATATCAGTCTGTACCATTTTAGCCTGGCCCCAAATCCCAGCTGCCAGATGGACCGTGTGCCCTGCTTCAAAGCTCTCCACCACCCTCTGCCTTTGCATCATTCTAATCTCCTTTTGAGTGCCACTGCGGCCACCATTGATTCAGGGGAGTTGCAGAGGCACTAAATTCACTGTAAGACTGTGCTGCCTCAAGAGTAGTCTTGTCATGTCCTAGCCAGTTTGGCTCAGTGGGTAGAGCATCAGCCTGTGGACTAAAGGGTCCCGGGTTTGATTCCAGTCAAGGGCATGTACCTTGGTTGCAAGTTCCCTGGCCTTGGTTGGGGTGTGCTCAGGAGGCAACCAATCGATGTGTCTCTCTCACATCAATGTTTCTCTCTGTCTCTCCCTCTCCCATCCACGCTCTAAAAATCAACGGGAAAATATCCTTGGGTGAGGATTAACAAACTAACAAACAAAAATTAGTCTCGTCATGAGCAAGTATGTGCCTAGGCTGGAAGTGGGCCCTACGTGGGAGGCAGGAAACAGGACTCTGCCAATTAAGAGTTGGACTTACCACATCTAAGTCTTTACTGGCTCAGAATCTATGATTTCCTGCTACTTAGCCCCCTGAAATCCTGTTCCCATAGTCCTCAAGAGAGGCTGGAACTCATTCTTTTTTTTACTTTTTAAAATTTGAGGAAAAATATATATAATATAAAATTTTCCATTTTAACCATACAATTCAGGAGCATTAATTACATTCACAATGTTGTGAAACTATTGATCTGTTTCCAAAATTTTTCATTACCCTGTTAAGCAATAATTTCTCATTCCCCCCTCTCCACAGCCCCTGCTAATCTCTGTTCTACTTTCTGTCTCAGTGAATTTCCCTATTCTAGATACTTCATTTAACTTTTGTTTCACTTAATATGTTTTTAAGATTCATCTATGTTGTAGCATGCGTCAGAACTTCATTCCTTTATATGACTGAATAATGTTCTGTTGAATTGATATAACCCACATGTTGTTGATCCATTCTTCTATTAACTCAACTTCATTTTGACACCTGTATTATGGGAGAGGAAATGAAGCAAGGCTTGGGTGCAAGAGCTTCAATGCTATTGACTGAATAAGTGGAAGGCTGGAGAAGTCAAAAACCTAAATGTCCTCTTTATGTCCCAAGCCTGATATAGGACATAAAGAGGATCCCATTAATGGTGATAATCCAGGTTTTACTGGATTTTTCTCTTATCTGTTCACAGGGGATGTAAGTACCTTGAAGCACCCCCTACTCCCTCCTTCCACTCTCCCCATGCATTTAGGGGAAATCCCCATCAAGAGTAGGGTGTCAGCATCTGATCCGCTTTCCACTGGCTCTGGCTGGACACAGCCGTCCCCGCCTAGCATCTGCCAGGTATTGCTTTATTGGATAGCACTGCTTTCTTCTAAAGGACTGCGGTCCCCGGCTGGCACCCACCAGGTGCTCCCATGTCCTTAGGGCACCGCCGTCACCCACTGGGAGCTGTTATTTCCTGCTGTAACGGCAGCTCTGGGCTTTACAAGATTCCAAAGCTGCACATTGTCCTGTTTACACAACGAACTCTTCCTTTTCCTGTTGACTTCACTTTGTTAAAAGTAATGGGGCAATGCTGGTTATGGCAACATCTTACAGGTATTTTAGTGAAACAGTGGAAAATGCCGCTCCTCCCCAATGATGGTGGCTTTTTTTATAGGTCAAGTCCATGCAGGAATCTTTCCTGCACGACTGTTTTCTGTCAGAGGCTCCCAAGTCTCTGTCAAATTGGCTTCACATATGCCCACACATGTCTGAGTTGCAGATTAAGTGCCAGTTGGAACTCCTATTACATAAAGATTCTAAGTGTATGTGATGGAACTCCAAAATTAACATCTACCAGTCACATGATACCTTTGGGGAAAGCATGATTAATCAGTACCTGCTGTTTCCCCACACGTCCTGTTCCCTCTTCAAAGGAGGGAACTTCGTTTTGGGAATTCACTTTTTTAATAGGTTTCAATCTTCAGAAGGTTCTCTTTAAGTTTTCCCTAACCCATAAACCCATAAGCAAAATATCAAGAGGTTTATTTTCTCTAGAATTAAAAAATAAATAGGGGGGAAAGAGGATATATGTAATACTTTCAACAATAAAGATTTATTTTTAAAAAATAATAAATAAACAAATAGATCTGCCATATCTCACTCCTCACCACCAGGTGGAGGTATTTCCTTTCCTGGTTCCTTTAAGTATGGTACTGGAATCACTGACAGGTTTTTGTACGAAGAGGACACTTTAAGGACTAAGTTTGACTCTGCCCCTTATTCTTTTTTGGTCTAACAACTCTTGATTGTCAATCTTTGGCCTCTTAAAGCTCAATACTCTCTACCTCATGATTTTGATCTGATGATTGAAAGAACAGCATTACCTGGGGCTCACCCAAACCTGCATTTATAGCTTAGACTAGAGGCCCAGTGCACGAAATTCGCACATGGGTAGGGTCCCTAGGCCTGGTTGGCAATCAGGGCCTTTCTGTGGGGCAACCAGTGGAGTGATCAGGAGGGCCCCCATGGTACCTGCCTTGGCTGGCCTGGGGCCTGTGGGCTGGGGGCAGCTCTTGTGTTGAGTGTCTGTCCACTGGTGGTCAGTGCGCATCATAGCGACCGGTCGTTCCGCCGTTTGGTCAGTTTGCATATTAGGCTTTTATTATATAAGATACTGTCGAAGACTGCTATCAAATAATGGATAGCACTTTCTGGACCTTGGCTTTCTGACGGCATTGTTTGGCAGGTTCGGTGCATGAAAGTCAGTTTTTGTCAGTCAGAGTCAACATATATATGAAGATCTAGCATATTATAAATGGATAATCAGGATAATCACTTTCTAAATAATCTATAATAATAAAAGCATAATATGCTAATTAGACCGGACAGCTGAACCACCTTCCAGACGAAGCCAGGGCTGCAAGGGTCGAGGCAAGCTGCTGCAAGGGCCGAGGGAAGCCGCTGCGGCTGTGAGGGCCAAGCCCCTTGCATAAATTTCGTGCATCGGGCCTCTAGTTATAATATAACTTCCTCTATAAAAATAAATGAGAAATGGAAAATTTGGGGAGAAACCTTCTGTAATTTCACAATCATTTAAGTGTAACTTCTTCATGATCTAGAGGAATCACTTTTAACACGAATCTGAAGGTAATAGAATAGCTCTAGAGGAAGATTATGCAATTGGAAACATTTAGTGGAAGTTACGTTGACCTCATTAGCTTCCAAGGATGGTAGTCTATACATAATTGGAGGAAATATATCCTTAGCTGTTTTTTGAGAAACTGCCTATATAGACTATATTCCAGCAGAGGTTTCCCTGCCCCCTAAAATTTAGATAAAATTGACTTGAAATTACATGCCCTGTGAAAAGTCCAATGTCCTAATACTCCTGTGAATTCCTGGAGATTTATAATTTCATGGCCACTCTGGCTCTGCCTTCCTAAAATTCTTGGCCCTTACCCCTGCCATGAAGTTCAGTACCTTTTCTTGATTTCTAAGAAAACAAAAGCACGTATGCAAAGTCAGGGTGAATGTCAAGAGACTTTACGAAAGATTTGGGACATTGGAAAAGACTTACATTTTAAACAGCTTAAATAACATATTAGACATTCTTTCTGTCTTAAGTATTTTGTCAGCCTACTAAATTTTTTAGCCGTACTATTTTTCTTTTCATTCCCTCACTCCCAAATTCCTGTATAACTCTCTGTATTTTTATTCCCATCACCTGCTGTTCATGCCCCTTGGGTCTTCTCCTCCAAATATTTTTTCAAGTTTTTTCATACACAGAACCTAAGAGGAATGCTGGAGCCAGTTGTAAAGATGCTCATGTTCTCGCTGACAGGCACTTGTAACATATTAGAGGCCCTCAGCCTGGCCTGTGCCCTCTTGTAATCCAGGACCCCTCAGAGGATGTAGATAGCTGGTTTCGGCCTGATCCCTGCAGGCCCAATCCAGACAGGAGGGAGCCTGATCCCCACAGGCCTGATCCAGACAGGAGGGAGCCCGATCCCCACAGGCCCGATTCCCACGGGCCCAATCCAGACAGGAGGGAGCCCAATCCTGTATGTTTAGCATCTGTCCCCTGGTGGTCAATGCACATCATAATGACCGGTGGACTGGTCGTTGGGTCGTTGGGTCGTTTCGTCATTTGGTCGCTTAGGCTTTTATATATATATAGATGGTTATCACAGCCATCCTTTCTGGCCAGGCTTTCTCTGCTGCCCTCTTGACTCGCAGAGGTGATAGCTGTTATGCTAGCTGTGATGGTTCTGGTGGCCCATGAAACTGGAAAAGAGATGGCATCGCATGTTGGACTAACTACAGAAAATGGGGTTGGGTATGGTGTGCAGGTACATTTTCATGAGATATTTTGCTGTTGACTAATATTAATTGAACATCTATTCTATAAAGTTCTTCAGCAGAAGCCTACAGAAAAAAAAATCTTGTACATGAGCCTATGGCTGTATCAGGGTTTGAAACTCCTAGAATATTAACAAAGTCTAATTTATCCTCACCCAGGCTGAATGGAGAGAAGAAGTGAAAAAACACTTTGAGAAGATCAAAAGTGAAGGGACTTGTATACACCGCTTGGATGAAGAGCTGATTAGAAGGCGCCGAGAAGAGCTCAGGTCAGCTGCTCTCTCCTCCCCTTCTTCGCATCCCCAGGCCTTCAGATGTTAGCAGCAACTCTCTTTGTGAATCACCACTTCACTTTCTACACACCTTTTCCTGTGCTGTTTATTGTTATTCTCTTTCAAATTTGCTCTCCTTTATATCACTGGCTTATCCTCCCCTTTCCACCTCCCACAACTCTGTTATCCTCTTTCATTATATCTCTGCAATGAAGATTCCCAGAGCAATGCTAGTTGTTCACTCAGCCCCTGTCCTAGGTGACATGGAAGGCCAGAAACTTATAAGATGTAGTCCCTGGTCTCAAGATGGTTATAATCTTTTAAGGGATGCAAGACATGTTCATAGATAACCACTATAATTAGGCAGGATCTGTGCCACGGATACGTATAAAAGAATGATCATGGTGTCAGCTCCAACTGCATATTTCCATTAACAATGAATTATACTGTATTCTTATTATGGTATTGTCAATGCTACACAAAGGCTACAAATTATACACAAATCCCATTCACATTTTATCTGTGGCCCTCCTGGCTATTCTGTATGGCCGGATATGGCCCCTAAGGATAAACCAAATGGAAAGCTTAGATTTTCCATCTCCCACTCCATCTTGGCTGAGTCATTGCATCGGACCAGGAGCCTTTAATCTAGGGGGCCCTTGGGCAAATGCTTTTGAGATCAACCATTCTGGTTCTTACTTCATGAGAGCTGACTTTTGTCCTCCCCCAAATTGGTTGATTTCACTGATCCTGTGTTTTCTTTGATAGGCATGCTTTGGATATTCGTGAACACTACGAGAGAAAACTTGAGCGGGCTAATAATTTATACATGGAGCTGAGTGCCATCATGCTGCAGCTGGAAATGCGGGAGAAGGAGCTCATTAAGTACGCATCCAGACCACTGTCTGCCCTTGTTGATGTGGTCTATCCATCAGCAGAAATGTACTACTCTTTCATGTTGCTGCTACTCAGAACTGGCAGATGTCTTATTCATTCACCCAACATTCGTGGGGGGAGGGGGTGGTGTGCACAGTCCCTGCCCCTGGGGAGGTTTCCGGTTGAGTGGAGTTGCCGCAGAGCTGGGTCTAGGGGAGCATGCACTGACAGCTATTTATCACTTCACCCTGCTGAATGGCTCAGAGAAGGGTGCCATTTCATGGAGAGCTGGATATTGTTGAGTGGGGGCTTATTGCCCCCTGGGGAAGTGAGGTGGCTTCTGCAAGTGGTTTAGGGTATTCCTGAGAATGGCAAGAAAATCCCGGAGTCCTGACCAACACAGCAGCTACTGAAATCAGTAGGACTTCTACCACTGCATTGTGTCTCTCATGAGGTGACTGTGGAGGGGAAGGTCCGTCTCCGAGTTCATCTATGAGCTGAAGGAAAAAATGAAATCAGATTAGGTTGAATTTAGTATCTCTTCTATCCCCCTTTTTACCCGAATAGCAACCTAGTTATTCAAATGGCCTGCACCTGGTAAGTGTGGCCTGACTCTGTGGGTGGAATTAGCCTGTGCAACATTCTGCCCATCTTTTCTGTCTGCGGGGGCTGAGATGAGCTTTTCTGTTTTTTCTGCAGGCGTGAGCAAGCCGTGGAAAAGAAGTATCCTGGGACCTACAAGCGACACCCTGTCCGTCCAATCATCCACCCCAATGCCATGGAGAAGCTCATGAAAAGGAAAGGCGTGCCTCACAAGCCTGGGGTGCAGACCAAACGGTGAGACGCTTGTGCTGACCTGGTATTCAGAGGAACGGGGAAGCAGCTCCCTACAAACACATTATCAGGTGATGGTGGTGTGGCCACCCTAGCTCATCACTAGCACACGTGCCTCTAGATAAAACAGTGGGAAGCTGAGAGAAAGTGTGTCATGGACCCTAGGACCCATGTTTCACTGTCTGAGGCATAGATATTTATTCTCTTAGCATGGAATAGTGAAAAGAGAAATAACGAGGTCGGGGCGAGGGGGGGGGGGGGGGGCGGGCGGTGCAGGGCAGACAGACCTGGGTTTGAATCCTGGCTAGGCCCATTATGAGCTGTGTGATTTGGGCCATGTCAGTTGCCCTCTTTCAGCCCCATGGTAAAATGCTATAACTATAGTACATGAGATTTCCTCTTTCTTTGGCCCCGGATGCACAGAATTGGGTTAATTATAATTCTCAATTTAGGCAACATTGGTCCACACATGACCCACTTTTATTTATTCATTTAGTTCGTTATTTTAATAATGTACTAAGTGCCCATAAATACACCACACAAAAAAATGAAGGCAGGGACTTTGTGTTTTGTGTGTTTTTTCCACTTCACAAATTTTGCGGGTCATCTTTGCACGGGGACCATGCTAATCTTCTCTGTATCATCCAATTTTCGTATCTGTGCTACCAAAGCAGCTTTGATAATTACCTCTATCTACCCATACGGTTCCCCTCATTCCATTCTTGCAAGGGACTTTTGTGGAGTTTAAATAAGACAATATGTGAGGTCACCTAATAAATCACAGGTACTCAAAAAGTGGGCTTTTTAATAGTTTTTTTTAAGATTGCCCTTTTTCCTAATTGTAACACATTCTCCTTATACCGTTGGCCCTTGAACAATGTGGAGATTAGGAGTGTCAACCACCTGCTTAGTGGGAAATCCACGTATAACCTGATTCAGCCCACTACAAACTTGGACCCTAGCCACAGATCTAAAATACTGAATTAGTTTAACCTTAAAATGCTCTTCCAGTCAGTTTTTCTTACCAAGTTCTGCTAGAGCCACATCCCTCCCAAATAATGGAGAGTTGGTTTTGTCCTAGCTAAATTAATGGAAAGGAATGTCCCTAAACCTGGGAGGTGGGCCCAACAGTGAGACTTGAGCTAAATGCAATAAGAATAAAAGTAATGAAAAATGCAAACCAAGAATCTATTCTAAGGCTTTTAAAATGGTGGCCAGAGACCAAGACTAATGTAAATCTAAACTACTAGTGAGCAACTCCATGGATTAACTCCAGTTTTGCTTTTACTTATCACTCCTGACTATTGCCTGGTCAAGTTCGGAGAAATTGTTTTCAGATAGTACCTGGCAAGACCCTCCTGGAAGCCCAACACCTCTTTCTCTGGGTGTCCTAAATAGGGACCACATTCGCCTGCTGGTCCTCCTGCATTCTGCCTATAGTTAAAACCAAGAGCATTGGGGTGGGGTGGGGGTGGGGGAGGAATAGTACCTTTTTTCAAAATATGAGCTCATGTTTACTTTTACAAAATATGAGCTCATGTGCTATGGGAAATGTGTTTGAAGGAGTTTGAGACCATCAGCAGATGCTTAGTCTACAAGCTAACTGAACACTTGTCCAGGAAGTAACCTGGTTGGGTACTAGAGCTGTGAGGAGTATTTTCAGCTGCTTGCCCCTTAATGGAGTTAAGTTTCAGATTATTTGGACAGTTCAATGATTATCAAACCAGAAGGCCAGTGACCTCTGAGGAGAGCAGAGAGGAGAAACCATCCACCATCTTTTAGCCTAGGTTTCAGGGTGTGTTCGGTCAAGGACTAGAAAGAAGAGAGCCAGAGTTCAGTTATGGATCCACCAAGCCTGTCACAAGTGAGTATAGGCCAATAAGATCATCTAAATACCTTGGAATAAGCAGAAGCTTGGAATGGGGAAAGGACTATTCCTGGGAGTCAAAAGACTTGGAGTCAGTTTTGAGTTCTGCCATTTACTTGCTTTGTGATGGATACTAGACAACTAACCTCTCTGATCCCTCAGTGTCTTTCTTTGTAAAATGAATATTGTAATAGTAGGAAACAAGTGGTTTATGTAATGCAAAGGGCTTTGTCATCTGTGAAGTGCTGTGTCAATGTTACTCTGTGATGTGATGTTTGCGCTGCCAGCTTCCATGAAAGCAGCCTTCACTGACTTAGGACACTTTCTCCTCAGCTCTCTTACATGCCATCAGAGCCAGCCTCTGTGTGAGTAGACGCCCCAACTGAGCCTTGAGGGCCCTCTTGCCTCAACACAAACCCCAGGGCCTCCTCCATCCGATACTGTCTGAGGCACAAGCTGGTCAACTGACCATGGAACGGAATCTGAGACAGGAAGCTGCTGAGAGCAGCACAATATCTTATCGTAAGCCTTATCGTAAACCAGTAACTCCTGGAACTTCTGTGCTAAGGCAAGCCTTTTACTGTACTTCTCCTGAAAGAAAAGGAAACCCACCTCCTACTGCCTGGTGCCGGCTCATTTCCTCTAAGCCCTGGTGCCGGCTAATTTCCTCTAAGCCCTCGCTCCTCAGTTCAGCATCATCCGAGAACAGGTTAGAAATGCAGACCCTTAGGCCCCATCCCAGACCCACTCAGTCATTTTAACAAAATCCCCAGTGACATGTATGCATCTTCAAGCTATACTGTATCTAATAAGCCAGAGACTTCCGGTCTGGATTCTGCCAGGAATGAGCTATGGGACCATGAGCCACTTTGGCTGGGCTCTGGGTTCCTCATCACACAGGGTGGGGGCAGGACTGTATCTGTGTTTCCAAGCGAGGTCTGGGGTACCCTAGGGCCTGCATGGAGAGGCACCTCAGGTCCTATTGCAGGGTGGAGAGAACGAGGAGCCCTGCAGGGAGGGGCCTCTTCAACTGTCCACTATATCTGCTTCAGATACTGGGCTTCTCCTAATCATTAATTTGAGAAAAGGATTTTGTTGTTAAAAAAAAAACTAGGGGGCGGCCTCCAGTTTGTACCTGTCGGGTCCCGTAGGAGGGTGAGGCTAGGTTATTTGGACAGTTCAGTGACAGTTCCTCCGGTGGGGAGGATGTAGCAATACTCCCTGCTGACCTAGAATCTCTACCCTGAATCGCTTCATCGGTGCAGAAAGCACTTGCTGCTGACCTACGTGCCTTGGAGTCAGTGTGCACAGCGTTCAGCTCCGGAGCCGGCTTCCTCCTGCACACGGGCTGCACGGCTGGCCCAGGGGGCACGTGACAGCAGGGCTGGGAGAGGACACACACACACACACACACACACACACACACACACACACGGTAGGAGCACAGTGCAGTGCCGGGGACACTCCTCATGAGCCTTCTCTTGCTGCCTCTGCTCAACCTCCTGGGCTCGCTCCTGTTTCCTGTCTTCGGGCCCCACCCCGATGTCCCCTCTTCCTGAGACATTATTGCGTCCCTACTGTGATCCAGACTCCTTGTTAGTGTCCTTCGCAGACAGACATGAATATGACATAGGCCCAGCCCTCAAGAAGACCTGTCTACACCTAACTCTCTGAACTTAGCCTCTTGCCTCATTACCCCGAGGTGTCCTTCCCTGGTGCCAGCACTCTCTCCTTTGTGATCCCTTGTAGGATCTGTCCCCATCCATCACCAGACAGATTTCCGGTCGTGGGCAAACGCCCATGCCTGTGTTGGCATGTTGGCACCAAGCTGATGGCTGATACTATGAGGAAGAGATCCAGAAACCTGTCGGGCAGAGTTAGAATTTAAAGGGACTGAGTAGCCCTAACCGGTTTGGCTCAGTGGATAGAGCGTCGGCCTGCGGACTGAGGGGTCCCGGGTTCAGTTCTGGTCAAGGGCATGTACCTGGGTTGCAGGCACATCCCCAGTAGGAGGTGTGCAGGAGGCAGTTGATTGATGTTTCTCTCTCATCGATGTTTCTAACTATCTCTCTCCCTTCCTCTCTGTAAAAAATCAATAAAATATATTTATAAATAAATAAATAAATAAATAAATAAATAAATAAATAAAGGGACTGAGTACCTTGGGCAGTGAGGCACTGAATGAAACCCCAGAGGCATAACAGGAATCCCCCGTAAGCGGACATCTAGGTAGTTTCCAAATTTCTGCTATTTTAAGCAATACATTAACACAGTGTCTTCAAACACACGTTTTTGTGGACATCCATTTCCTCCGTTGGGTAAATCCCTGTGTGTGACGGCTGATTCCAACGTGTGTTTTAAGGCTTGGGATAGAGTTCCCCAAACCTGAATATGTATTTTCATGTGTTTAAAACTCAGCCTGCTCTGTGCCCCCAGGCCAGATCTGCTGCGATCAGAAGGCATCCCCAGTGTAGAGGTGGCTCCCGCTGCGTCCCCTTTGTCCGGAAGCCCCAAAATGTCCACCTCGGGCGGCAAGAGCCGGTATCGGAGCAAACCCCGCCACCGCCGGGGGAACAGCCGAGGCAGCCATAGCGACTTCGCAGCAATCTTGAAAAACCAGCCAGCCCCCGAAAACTCACCCCACCCCACGTATCTGCACCAGGCTCCACCCCAGCACCCTGCTCTGCAGCAGCAGTACCAGCAGCCCCCTCCCGCCACGTCTCAGAGGCACCATCCCAGGCTCCACGTGCACGGCCAGGACATTGCCACCTGCGCCAACAACCTGAGGTACTTTGGCCCCGCGGCTGCCCTGCGGAGCCCGCTCAGCAACCACGCCCAGAGACAGATGCCTGGCTCCAGCCCTGACCTCATCTCCACAGCCGTGGCAGCCGATGGCTGGAGGAGTTCTGAGCCGGCCCAGGGCCAGGCCGGCCCCTGGGGCTGCTGCCAAGCTGACCCCTATGACCCCTGCGTCCAGTGCAGGCCGGAGCAGTGCGGGTCCCTAGACGGTCCCTTTGCTGAGCCGGTGGGGAGGAGCCCCGACCTTTTCAAGTCACCAGCACACAATCTCCTCTCAGAAGACGCCCAAGGTTCTGAGAAAATGGAAGGAAATGAATTCAATGGCTGTAGGTCTGCCTCGTCCCTTGGCGTCCCTCATCACATCACCCCACCAGCGCTACCTCGAAAAACAAGGCCCCTTCAAAAGGTAAGGACAGCGGTGGGCGTCCCTGCCTCCGTGGATGTCAGAGCCCGTCGTGGTACGTGCATTGTAAAGCATACGTAACAAGTGCACATTTTGTAAAAGGATGAGTTCACAAGAGAATAAACAGGAGCTTCTTTATTTTCAATATTTTCTTTTCACACTACTTAAATGAAGGACTTAGAAATATATTTTGAGAACTACTGAACCAGTGGACTGATTGAAATGTACATCATTTATAAATAGACAACCATATATTAGGCTTATGAAATCAAAATTGTTTGGAAACCACTCCTCTAGCCCAGTCCTGAAGGATGTTGCAAGAAGGAAAGATCCAATTATAAAACAGGTTTGATTAACAGTGTATTCTCTGTCCCCTCTGGGAAATTCCTAGTGTACATTAGCAAGTCCTAGACTTTGAGAAATCATGCAGAAACCTAATATAATCCAGCATTTCCCTCACCTACTTGAACATACTGCCTTTTATGAGTCTGCCAGCCACGGAGCACACACCTTATACATTTGGTCTCATTAGAACCACACTCCCAGAGAGCAGTTCGACTTCTCTCTACCGACATATACTCCCATGTGCACTTCTGGGGTAAAGGGCTCATCTTAGCAGTCAGGGTACCTCCATCCCTGTCTTTCCTACTCAGAAAGCATCTGAATGCAAGTAGGTAAGAGTGACGTTTAGAACTGACTTTCAAAGCACATTATCCTCAATCTTTGGTATAATTACTTGGACCCAATTACCCGCCTCACAGGGACTGTAGTAATGTGGTACGTAGTGTCGCTGTGGTTAAGGACAGTCGGTGTGAGTGTGGCTACTTTTGTGCCCTTGAAGAGAAATGGAAGCTTCTCTGTGAGGGAAGATCATTTACTCAGACAGAACACTTACCCAGCCTTTCAGATCAACCACAGAACCGCGCAACCACGAGGCCTCTGATGGCCCTTGTCCGGCCAACATGCTGACTCAATAATGTAATGCACTAAGCACCTGCTCTATATGCAGCATTGTATTCATGGTGGAGTGAGGGGTACAGTACAACAAGATGTGGTCTAACTCTCAAATGATGTATGTCTTAGTAGTGAAGATGATACATGCATAATGACTATCCATCAGTGAAAGGGGGATTGGTATGTGAAAGGGGGATTGGTATGTGAAAGGGGAAAAAGCAGTTGTTGGGCTTTGAACAATGGAAAGATCACTTCTTGGTGAAGCCTCTATGACAAAGCCTGGAATCACTAGTGACAATGATGACATGAGCCTGCCCCCACTCCAAGACCTCTTCTCCAGTTTCCCCTCTCTGTCACTCTGTCACTCACCCCTGGACATGCTCATGGAGCCTTCGCCTCCCTGAGGGCAAAGATATGTTTTATTCAGTTCTGTATGTCTTCCAGCATCGAGTGCAATGGCTGTCACCATGGACACCCAGGAAAAGTTGCTAAAAGAATGAGTGAAGATATGTATGTTTAAAGATGACACTCGGCAAGCTATTACTCAATGCCTTTTGATGACTAAATCTTTGCAAGGACTGTGTGTGTGTGTGTGTGTGTGTGTGTGTGTGTGTGTGTGTGAGAGAGAGAGAGAGAGAGAGAGAGAGAGAGAGAGAGAGAAATAAAATCCTTTTTCTTGGTTTTCTTTAGAGTGGAGATGAGTCTTCAGAAGAGGAAGAAGGGGAAGTAGATAGTGAAGTTGAATTTCCACGAAGACAGAGGTAAAATCATCCAACACATGTGATTGCTTTCAGTGTAATCTGGGAAACCCTGAGATTGCCACTTCCTGTTCAATTGCATATCACTTTCTAACAACCCCCTTGTAAGGAAACTTGAACTCACTAAGTATATGGTCTCCTGTTCCCGCATTTTGGCAACTGGCTATGCACAGCCAGTCCCAGTTTATCAGAATTCATTTCATAGGAACTTCAAGATGAGCGTAAATACAGATTCAAGGTTACAACTAAGAATATAGTGGGCAGTTTATGAGAGAAGGTCATGAGTTCTATGGATAATTTTACTGGTTTCTAGTGTATCTCCTTGAATTAGTTTCCTTGGGCTGCCATAATAAAATACCATAGACTAGGTAGCTTAAACAATGGAATTTTATTTCTCACATTTCTGGATGCTGGGAAGTCCAAGCTCCAAGTTCCTGGTGAGAACTCTCTTCCTGGCTTGCAGCTAACAGCTTTCTCACTGTGTCCTCACATGTTTGGAGATGGCGCGGGGGGTGGGGGGGAGGGAGAGGAGGTTGGGGAATGGGGGCTGTGAGGAGGAGAAGAGAGAGAGAGAGAGAGAGAGAGAGAGAGAGAGAGATCTTCCTCTTTTTATAAGGCCACGTCCTATAGGATTAGGGCCCCATCCTTTGGCCTCATTTAACCTTAATTACCTCCTAAAGACTGTGAAGATTCCGTCATATTGGAGGTTAGGGATTCAACATCTAAATCAGGGGGGGGGGGAGGGGGATACACAGTTCAGTCCATAACACTCTCCATGTCCTGAGACATTATCCTATATAATAAAAAGGTGATATGCAAATTGACCATCACTCCAATGCACAAGATGGCTGCCCCCATGTGGTCAAAGATGGCTGCCCCCATGTGGACACAAGATGGCTGCCACAAGATGGCCGGCAGGGTAGGGCAGTTAGGGGCAATTGGGCTGGCAGGGGAGGGCAGTTGGGAATGACCAGGCCTGCAGGGGAGGGCAGTTGCGGGGGACCAGGCCTGCAGGGGAGGGCAGTTAGGGGCAATCGGGCTAGCAGGGTAGCAGTTAGGCATCAATCAGGCCAGCAGGATAGTGGTTAGGGGCTGATCAGGCTGGCAGGCAGAAGCGGTTAGGGGCAATCAGGCAGGCAGGCAGGCGAGCAGTTGGGAGCCAGCAGTCCTGGATTGTGAGAGGGGTCCCAGATTGGAGAGGGTGCAGGCTGGGCTGAGGGGCACACCCCCCCCACCCCCCCCGTGCATGAATTTTGTGCACCGGGCCTCTAGTATATTATAATTAACTATAATTACATTAATTATAATCCTATCTAATAAAACAGTAATATGCAAATTGACCGCACCTTCGCTACACCCATAAGCCACGCCCACCGGCCACGCCCACCGGCCACGCCCACCGGCCAACCAGGAGCAAATATACACGTTAAACCAGCAAAGATGGCGGGGGGAAAGGGCAGCACCCATGTCAGTGAGATCCAAGCCATGATGGTGGACCAGGGCAGGCGGCGTGGGTTAAGGCCGGCAGCCGCCTGCCCAGGTCTGCCATCACCAATCACGGACCTGGGCAGGCGGCGTGGGTTAAGGCCGGCAGGCGGCTGCCCAGGTCCGCCATCCCCGATTGTGGACCTGGGCAGGCGGCGTGGGTTCACGCCCGCTGCCGCCTGCCCAGGTCCGCCATCACTGATCGCGGACCTGGGCAGGCGGCGTGGGTTAAGGCCTGCAGCCGCCTGCCCAGGTCCGCCATCCCCGATCGCGGACCTGGGCAGGCGGCGTGGGTTCACGCCCGCTGCCGCCTGCCCAGGTCCGCCATCACTGATCACGGACCTGGGCAGGCGGCGTGGGTTAAGGCCTGCAGCCGCCTGCCCAGGTCCGCCATCCCCGATCGCGGACCTGGGCAGGCGGCGTGGGTTCACGCCGGCAGCCGCCTGCCCAGGTCCGCCATCCCCGATCGCGGACCTGGGCAGGCGGCGTGGGTTCACACCGGCAGCTGCCTGCCCAGGTCCGCCATCCCCGATCGCGGACCTGGGCAGGCGGCGTGGGTTCACGCCGGCAGCCGCCTGCCCAGGTCCGCCATCCCCGATCGCGGACCTGGGCAGGCGGCGTGGGTTAAGGCCGGCAGCCGCCTGCCCAGGTCCGCCATCCCCGATCGCAGACCTGGGCAGGCGGCGTGGGTTCACGCCGGCAGCCGCCTGCCCAGGTCCGCCATCCCCGATCGCGGACCTGGGCAGGCGGCGTGGGTTCACGCCCGCTGCCGCCTGCCCAGGTCCGCCATCCCCAATCGCGGACCAGGGCAGGCGGCGTGGGTTAAGGCCGGCAGCCGGCTGCCCAGGTCCACGATCACAGATCACGGACCAGGACAGCTGCCTGCCCAGGTCCATCACTGATCTCAGAGCTGGGCAGGCAGCGTGGGTTAAGGCCTGCAGCCGCCTGCCCAGGTCCATGATGAGGGATCACGGACCAGGGAAGGCGGCGAGGGTTAGCGCCCGTAGCTGCCTGCCCAGGTCCGCCATCACCGATCTCGGACGAGGGCAGGCAGCTTGGGTTAGCGCCCACAGCCGCCTGACCAGGTCCTGGATAAGGGCTTCGAGTCAGCCATTGCCAGTGGCAGCTGACTTAAAGCCCCTATCAGGGATCATGGACCAGGTCAGGCAGCGTGGGTTAAAGCCCACAGCCGGCTGCCCAGGTCCGTGATCACCGATCTCAGAGCAGGGCAGGCAGCGTGGGTTAAAGCCTGCAGCAGGCTGCCCAGGTCCACGATCATGGATCACAGACCATGGCAGGCGTCATGGGTTAGCACCCGCAGAGGCCTGCCCAGGTACCGGATCACGGATCCAGGTGGCGTGGGTTAGCACCCACAGCCGCCTGACCAAGTCCCCGATAGGGACTTGGAGTCTAGCATAAGGAAAAGAATAGTCAGCAAAAGCAGGAGACAAGGTTTCATAAGTTCTCCCCCAGGTCACCACTGTTCTCTTATACATTTTAAGTATCCCAGACTTTGCATGATGGGATTTGATTTGAATTATGCCTGATAGAGATTTCATGACATGAATTGTAGGCTCATTCTTTCTTTTTGTGGTTGCCTGACTGAGAAAGGCCTTGGAATGAGAGAAGGCACTTTTATTTTCCTTTTTCATTCTTTAGAGGCTGAGGAATTACAGTTATATGAAGAAGTTAGTGAGAGAATGAAAGTCTCATGCTGTATTATTCTGTAAGTTTTATCATGTGGACTATCAAAAACTTGGTGGGATCCTTTTCAAGAGGTGTTACAAAAATTATGTTGAAATTAACATTCAAGAGTAAAAGGAGAGAAGTGAGTGGTGGGTAAAGGAAAGAACTTTGTCCTAGAAACCAAATAGAAGCCACATAAACCTTCAGATTCTTACTCATTGTGCTTTGGAGGTATCCTATCTAATGAAAGAGTAATATACAGATTGATCATCACTGCAACACACAATATAGCTGCCCCCATGTGGTCAAAGATCCTGCCCCCATGTGGACACAAGATGGCCACCACAAGATGGCCAGCAGGAGAGGGCAGTTGGGAGGCACCCAGCCTGCAAGGGAGGGCAGTTGAGAAGGACTAGGCCTGCAAGGGAGGGCAGTTGGAGGTGATCAACCCTGCAGGAGAGGGCAGTTAGGGGTGACCAGGCCGGCAGAGGAGGGAAGTTGGGGGCAAACAGGCTGGCAGCAGAGTGGTTAGGGGCAATCAGGAAGGCAGGCAGGCAAGCAGTTGGGAGCCAGCAGTCCTGGATTGTGAGAGGGATGTTCGACTGCCCATTTAGGCCCGATCCCATCGGGCAGTCGGACATCCCTTGAGGGGTCCCATATTGGAGAGGGTACAGGCTGGGCTGAGGGACAACCCCCCTCCGTGCACGAATTTCGTGCACCGGGCCTCTAGTCCTATATAATAAAAGCCCAGCGACCATAATGGCAGAACGACCAGAAAGACCACTTGACCAGTCACTATGAGGTGCATGGACCACCTCTCAGTCCCTTTCCCCAGCTGGCAGGCTTCAATCACTGATAGCAAACTGGGAACCGGGGTGGGTGGCGGGGGGATGCAGGCGGCACCAGGCCATGGCCCCTGCCCCGCTGGTTGCCCCATCACCCCACACACAGAGGGTGACCCACAGCAGAGGTGGGAAACCAGGGTGGGTGGCAGCAGGGGGCAGGGCTGGCTGCCAGCAGCCCAGGAAGATGGCCCTGATCACAGGCTAGGCCTAGGGATCATACCCGTGCACGATTTCGTGCGTCAGGCCTCTAGTTAGATTACCAGGTGTACCGGTTAATAATTCGGATTTTTTTTAATAGATGGAGTTACACATATGTTGATATATATGCCCTTTGATATGTATGCTGTTTTGTTGTATTGACAGCAAGCTTCAAAACTTCATATGTCAAATTTGCTGAAGGTGTTAACATCATAGATAGTTTTACTCTTAAAAATGTCGGATTTCGTGCCCCAAAAAAAAGAGCATTTGCAGGGAGTTTTAATTCATTACTTTATTTTGAAGAAAAGTGCTGCTGAAAGTTATTGTATACTTCGGAAAGCTTATGGTGAACATGCTCCATCTCAAGATACTTGTGAATGCTAGTTTAAACCCTTTAAAAGTGATGATTTCAATGTGAAAGACAAAGAATATCCAGGTCAACCGAAAAAGTTTGAAGACCAACAATTACAAGCATTATTGGATGAAGATGCGCGTCAAACTAAAAAACAACTTGAAGAAAGATTAAATGTTGCTCAGCAAACAATTTCCAATTATTTACAAGCAATGGGAAAGATTTTAAAGAAAGGAAAATGGGTGCCACATCAACTAAACAAAAGACAAATGGAAAACCAAAAAGTCATCAGTAAAACGTTGCTTCAATGGCACAAAAGAAAGTCTTTTTTGCATCGAATTCTGACTGGCGATGAAAAGTGGATTTATTTTGAGAATCCAAACGCACAAAATCATGGGTTGATCCAGGTCAATCATCAACATCGACTACAAGGCCAAATTGCTTCAGAAAGAAGACAATGCTCTGCGTTTGGTGGGATCAGGAAGGTGTGGTGTATTATGAGCTTCTAAAACCAGGTGAAACCATTAATACTGATAGCTACCGACAACAAATAATCAATTTGAACCACACTTTGATCGTGAAACAACCAGAATGGACCAGAAGACACGGCAAAGTAATTTTGCTTCATGATAACACACCATCATACACTTCAAAACCAGTTAAAAACACGTTAAAAGATCTTGCCTGGGAAGTATTAACCCACCCGCCATATTCACCACACCTTGCTCCTTCAGATTACCATTTGTTCCGATCGATGGCACACGCACTTTCTGAGCAGCACTTCAAAACATACGAAGAAGTAGAGAATTGGGTATCTGAATGGTTTGCCTCAAAACAAGAAAAGTTCTATTGGGACGGTATCCACAAATTACCTGGAAGATGGGGGAAATGTGTAGCTAGCGATGGACATTACTTTGAACAAAGCACTTTTGATGTTTCTCTTGAAATTATGGTGTTTTTGTTGATTACAAAATCCGCATTATTAACCGGTACACCTGGTATAATTAGATTAGATGAGCTGAGTCCTCCTTTAACCCAGCCTTAGAAAGAGCTTCCTGCTTAGTCAGCGATAATAATTTTGCTTGTAGGATTCAGGAAGGACCACACACTCCTCTACGTCTAGAATAGGGCTGCTCCTATGCAGGAGTAGGAAAGGCCGTTTTCCTCCCAGGAGGCCTTTTCTGCCAATAGGCATTTTGTTCTTTAAAAGTAAAGCTCTAAGGATCCCAGGAAGATTTGTGTACCTGCCCAGAAACAGGAATTTCCTGCAAACGAAGGCTCTCCTAGTCCTTTGGTAAATGGTATTCTGGGTCCCCACGCTCCACACAAAATTGAAATATGTTCTCATCTCCTGAGCTATACCTGCCGTGAACAGTAGTTTCCTCCTATGCAACCAGACTGCACCTGAGTAAAACGAAATCACTCGCTAGCGTCACAATGATGTTACCTCCAGCTTTTGTTCCTATGACACACCATGAACTCAGCCTACCTGATGGCTTTCCCACCTTTTTTTCTTTTCTTTTTTTTTTTTTTTTTTTTTTGCTATGATGCAAGTTACATTTTTACCACATGGTTTTGCTTTTTATAACATTCTTCTCCCTGTCTCCCTTCTGGATTACCAGCCTTGAGAAGTTGCGTGACTCTTACCTTCACTTGCCTTTCCCACAGTGGCTCTTTTTATGTGACCTTGATCCCCCACCCACAGCCCACCCCCTGGCCTGGTCATCAGCCAGGCTCAGATCATCTGCCATCAAAATCACTTTGTACTAAGAAATACAGACAGATCAGACCATGCCAGAGGGAAAAGGCAGTCTTCTTTTGTTATTTGTTCTGTTTTGTTTTTAAACCAGTATAAGCTAACAGCATTCTTATTTACTAAGCGACTTGAATTAGTTTCCTTCGGGAAAGGAAACCATGGGAAGGGAGTGAGGAACTTTTGCAAATTCTCCTCCTTACATCCTCTCCCCCTACCTCCCCACCCCCGCCCGCCCCGAATCTTTGCCTTTATCAGAACGAAACCCCAATGTTAACTGGAATGAGCCACTGGCTGGCTGGGCAATGTCCCCAGCTGCAGGGTGAATGTTGCTTCCAAGCTCTTTTATGTTGGAGTTGGGTTGACAGGGTGGTGAAGGCACTCCCCCCAGGGCTGCCATGCCCAGTGGGTGAAGCAGCTGAATGGGTGATGCGATGGGGTGGAGTGAGGTAGAGAAGGACACTGAACAGAGTTTGAATAGACCCACCCACACCGCAGCTCTGCCTTTTCTAATGGGGTGACCTTGCACGAGTCACTTTCCTTCTCTGGCTCTAGTTTTCTGATCTGGGAAATGAGTTAGACCAGAGAATTTCCCAAGTCTCTTTCACCTGTGAGAATCTGGGATTCTGTAAGAAACATAATTTCCATGCATAGGTATACACAGTATGATTAGATCAGCTGATATTTTTCAAGACCAATGGTAACCCTCAGCTTTGGACGTTGGCCACATCAACATGTAAATTTCCTTCTCGGTTGCTTTCAAATTAAATCATTTCAGCCTCTCTGGATTTGAATCTCCCTGAAGGGCCTCTCACCAGGACTGTGATTGACGGACAAGGTAAGGAAAGTGGTGGTTCCTGGGATGAAGTTCCTCTGGTTCTTTGTGGTTCTAGGCCCCATCGCTGCATCAGAAGCTGCCAGTCGTATTCAACCTTTAGCTCTGAGAATTTCTCTGTGTCCGATGGTGAGGAGGGAAATACCAGTGACCACTCAAACAGTCCGGATGAGTTTGCTGATAAACTTGAAGACCGCCTGGCAGAGAGGCTCGATGACCTGCTGTCCCAGACGCCGGAGATTCCCATCGAGATCTCCTCGCATTCAGATGGGCTCTCTGACAAGGAGTGTGCCGTGCGCCGCGTGAAGACGCAGATGTCTCTGGGCAAGCTGTGTGTGGAGCAGCGTGGCTATGAGGTGCGGGCCTCCCCTTTCTTCTCCTCTCGGCACTGTTCCCTTCCTGTAGCTCTTTGAGTTATGACATGCTTGAGTCCTGAGGTCCTTTACAATGCTCACTGAGTATATGAGATACAACAGCCTCCAAGAAATAAGTAAAAGTACACAGAGAAACAGAGCTCCTAAAAATGAGGGTAAATCTCCCAAATGAGGCACCAACATTGAACTGCTCAGGAACCCTCCCTTCCAAGATGGAACTCAAACATCACCTCCTCCTGGCCTCATCGCCAATCTGGTGAAGGGTTTGAACCTCCCTCTTCCATGTCCCCACTGTCCCCTAATGAGGCTATCAAAGCACATGTACCACTTTAGTTCATGGTCAGTGCTGCCTTTTGAGAGGCAGGATAGCACAGTGGTTGAAATCGTGTACCCTGAAATCTGACTGCCCAGATCAAACCCCAGCCTTTCCACTTACTTACTGTGTGCTGTTGGGCAAGTCGCTTAAATTCTCCATGGGTCAGTTTTCTTATCTGTAAAATGGGTATGGTAACAGTATCTATCTCATGGGGCTGTTGTAAGGATTAAATAGACTAAAAATGGGCTCTCTGACAAGGAGTGTGCCGTGCCTGGAACATAGTAAACCCTGTACATTGCGGTTGTGGTGGTACTGATATCATTGTCATAATCGTTGTCATGAACATCATCTTTACATGTCTTCTTTTTCCGTAAGCCCCACCAGGATAGGACCTAGTCTCATCTTTGTAGCCCAAAGCCTGTCATGTGGGAGGTGTTCGATATATGTTTACTGAGTGGTTGTGAAAATGAACTAAGGTTTTATTTTGTCTTGACTTTGCAGAACCCTATGCAGTTTGACGAATCGGACTGTGACTCTTCAGATGGGGAGTGTTCTGATGCCACAGTGAGGACCAATAAGCACTACAGCTCTGCTACTTGGTAATGAGAGGACACCCATCCTGAAGATGACGTGACAATACTGATGTTTCAGATCCGCCCCAGCCCGATTCCTCCCGCTCTCTCCCTGCCTTTTTGTCTGGGAAGAGAGCTGCCCCATCTTTCTTACCCCTAGAAATAAGCTGCAATAACAGGAACATGAGACTTTGCAAATCTCTGGAAAAAAAATATCCAAATGAAACTAAGTCTCACTGAACATTTCAATCAAGAATGGCAGGGATCTATTTTATTGAATATTCTAGCTACTGTAACATTGATATTTATTTTTGTTTGACATTTTAACACTTTGTACTGTAAAGATTGAACTATATATGATAGAGAGAGAGACAATAATTTCTTGCAAAAAAAAAAAAGAGAGAGAGGAGAAAGGAAGGAAGAAAGAAGTAGAATTTAGAAGCAACATTTTTGGTAATTTGTGGGGCCAAGAGGTATTATTGCTACTTGAACAGGGGACCAGTTCTTTTGACCATAAGTGACTGAAGAGCCAGAGCAAGACATGTTGAGCATTTTAGAAAACAAAGAACAGCAAAAGAAAAGCAATTCCAGGTAACTTGTGAACAGACCACATTTAAGTTGAACCAGCTTATCCTTTGGGTGAGGAAAATTACCTAGAAAAGTTTGGTAACCAGATACTTGTACCCAAGGTCTTTGAGGGCATGTGCTTCCTCTAGGAGGAAAAAAAAACCTGTATATGTGAAAACTGGTTTCATTTTTTATTTATCTTAAGCAGCATTTAGTTGTGAGAGTTACAGATAGAGTCGAATCTTCCTCGACAAACATTTACCTTTAAAATGCTGTCATTGCCATTACCTTGGCAAATGTGTGACCTTGACCAATGTGCCATTTCCTCATAGCCATTTCCTTCCCACCTGGTGACCGCTTCCTTTAGGAAAAAGTGGGGGGCGGGGGGGGGGGGCGCTGAGAAGAAGAGAAGGAAAAGGAAAAAGGACATTGACCACAGTGTTAGAAAAGCAAACGTGGGATTTGTAAAAGTGCTAGTACGTTGTCAGAACCTCTCAGTTCAGCTCGTGGAGAAGGTGGAACCAGGTTGCTTGTCTACTAGAGTCATATCGATTCAAACAGGAGAACAGACTTTGAAGGCAGCTAGGATGTGTGTGAGTCTGTCCAATCCCAAACCATTCCCTTGTTTTCACTTATTAACTCATTCTATCCTGTAAGCTTTAGTGACTGGCTTCCACTATCAGAATAAAGGCAAAATAAGCAAGTTGCAAAGGCACCCCACCACCACAATATCCCACCACGATAGCATTTTTGTTCAAAGCTATTTGTGAAACGTATTTTACTTCTCTTTGGACCAATGCAGTTTTAAATCATTGGATTTTTGGGACTTTGTGCAAAGAACAACTGATGCTGAGCAGCAGTTGGGAAGATTTTGCCTTGTCCAAAGCATGAGGTCCTCCCTATCCAGGGTCATGGGCTCTGAAAAGCATGCCAAGGTACATCCTGGTACCTCAGCTGTAAGCCAATTTTTATATAGAATTTTACATAAAAACAGATGTTGGCCTAGTTCCTGCCTCTGTCTCCAAGATAGATTACTGTCAAACAATGTCTCTAGGCTCAAGATCTGAAGGCGATGGCTAGAGTCTTTGACACCGCGTCGTGTCGGACGTTAGGAAAGAATTACACATACCGGCAATAAACCATTCCAGTGCAGGTGGAAACGTTGCCCTCCTCTGGGTTTCACCGATCGCATCAGCCAAAAAGGAAAGGCAGGAGGGAATTGAGAGCAGTTCCTTTTGCTTGTCTGATCCCTCATTTGTTTACAATTTATGTTGAGATATTAATTTAAAATTTACTGTCTTTTAATTTATAGCTCTTAAGTAAGATGAAGGAAAATGTCTAACTTATACAGAGAACAGTATTGTTTGCATTAAATTATTCCATTTTGTATACATTCTGTAGCTGGACTACATGAAAGATCTTAAGTTATGGCATTATTATCATTGTTATTTTATTTTATAGTAATTATTGTCATTCTCATTTTCTGTCGATCAGAAGGTGTGGTTTACAGTGTAGCACAATGATTGTGTTTATTGCTAACCATGAATTATCATGAATTGTTATGGTTTTTATGAAGGAATGAAAATGAGACTGCCACTTGGGAGCTCTCCAGGATTCATCTTAGGTGCATCCCCTCATTTTCTGTGTGCAACAATCATCTGAGGATGTGTGCTCTGCCCTGGAGCCCAGGGGGTATATTGTGACTTTGACTTGATCGTGGAAGCTCCTGGGTGGGCAGATGACTGAGTGGATGGACAAATAGTTCAAAGGCTGTAATCTTCCTCAAGTTTCTTAAGAAATAAAATCATGAGACTACACTAGAAGCAAAAAGAGAATTATTTAATTCCCTAAGAGGCACAGACATAGAGAATTTCTGCATGGGGCCTGTGGGTTAGAGAGTTCCAAGAACTGGTAGCATAGTTTGTCATCTTGTTCCTGCCAGATCCCACAAAATCAACCTGCTTTCTCCTAGTTGGGAGTAGCAGAAAAACAAACAAACAAACAAAAAACTAAAAAAAAAAAAAAAAAAGAATGAAAAAAGTATATATATGGCATGACATAAAATACCAAGACAAGACTGAAGAAATTCTAGAAAGGCTTGGTCACTTAGCAGCTCTTAGGGCTGGAAAAATACTACCTTGAAGAGCCCTATTTTGCATCCTCTGACTTCAGACCACACTATTCTGTGAATCTCTCTGGGTCATTACTTCTGGGAAAAGATAAGCTACAACTCTGTGTCCCCTTTCTGACCAACATAAAACACTGACACTTCAGCTGGTCTGGTTCTTGCCCACCTGTGGTGGCAAAAGAGAAACATGATGGTCAATGTGTGTCTTATATCTCCCAGTCACCATCTTCCTAGGAAACCCCCTCCTGACACTTCATACTCTTAATAAGTTTCCTGATTTCCCATCTTGACTGTCTGTCATGACAGTGCCATATACCTATCTGGGATAACTGTATGAGCACGTTAGGGTCATATGCAGCATTGAATCTTCAGTCATTCACTGTATGGTCAGGAGTTTAATGAAGTTCCACATGAAACATTATATTTATTTTTCAGTAGAAGTGACTAGGGGCTTCAGAGAAGAACAGTGTCTTTAGGTGAAAAAGAGAACTGCCTTCTCTATCCCAGCCGTGCCCTTTATTGCCTGCCTGAGGTCCCAGGACAATTTTGAGTTGGTGTGTTTGAGAACTCTTCTGAAGAGCACTGAATCAAGAGCTCAGGAAATTTAAGAACTAATTCTTCAATCCTGATGACTGTAAACCTCTCAGGACTATGATTTCACGCTTCATTGTTGACTGAAGGTTTAACCCCCTTGGGATGAATGTCCACATTCATTTAGCATCTGTTTTTGGCTGACTGCAAGATAATGAGTTTTAATTTGGGTTGCAGATGGGTATTTGTTTCTGATTTCCATCTATTTCTAGATCATGTCTTCTGAATAACAATTCCTCTTAAAATTGCTTAGCAGATGTAGAGGTATTCGGTTAAAAACAAGGCTGAAGGAGTGCTGGCTGCGCAGGGCAAAGGGTGCATTTGGGGTGTGGCACCAGGCACTGCAGGTTCCAGCCTCCACAGAACCCTTGGCTCGGCTGGGAAAGGGGCCATGGCGAAGGTGAGCCCTCCTACTTGTTTCTTACAAACTGAAGTTCACAGTCTACTCAGCTCCAGAACAAAAACGTATAGGTTAAGCTGTCCTAGTCCCACTAGCATTTTGCAGCTACACATGTAAAGCTCTAGGAAGCTTCTCTCACGTCCCAGAGGGGCAGGGGTTGATAGCAGTGTTCACCTTTAGCTTCTTTAGTGCCCTCTCACGGGAGGACACTGCCTGAGGCAGGTGCTAGGAGCTGAGCTAGGGAAAGATCATCTTATTGTCTTCAGGGAAGCCCACTCCCCGCCATTTCTCTTTTCTCAATGCTGGTAAAAGGTGTGCTTTCAAAGGCTGCCCAACCACACTTTGCTCCATCCGCCACGTGTTGAACCTTTGCACACTTACAGGTTTGTGGAGGTAGAGGCTAGTGAATAGCAGAGAGTGTCAGGGAAGATGCCCTTGGTTCAGTTACCTGAACGGCACTAATGAAGCTCTTTACAAGGCCTGGGAGTCCCGGACTACCTATTCAATGTTTTGTGCTTTGTCAGACCTTGCAAGCAAGCCCCTTTGTCAGGGTTGGCCAGATGTCCTTGAGCTGGACCACACCTGAAGAATTCTTGAACTCACTGGCTGGTGGGCAGGACTCCTGAGAATGGTTTTAGTCCTGTAGAATCAGGAGTAGCCAGATGATGTTGCGTTGATGTCATTGCTGCAAACTTCTCTCTCTTCCTGAAAAAACTAAGAATATGGAGTTTAAGGGGGAAAAATAATTTTTTTTAATAAACCTGGTTGAAGAGTTCAAAATAAATAAATAAATATAAATACATAAATAAATAAATACATACATACATACATACATAAATAGCTTAGCAGAGAAACTAAGAAACCGTCATCCACTTTGAAATTATAATAGGCTTTAAAGTTTAGATCTATTTGGAGGATGTGGGGAGTGCCTACTCGGAAAAGTGAAGACGCTAACTCTGTTGTAAGATGATCCTGTATGGCCTACCTGAAGTTCAGATATTTTAAAAGTTTAGTATCAACAAATCCATTCTTCAAGAATTAAGGATATTTTTAGTACTAGACATCCATTTCAGGGATTCTTTGTGCTAAATTTCCCTCTTGCCCTAAATAATGGATTTGATGGTTTGGGGTTTTCCTGGTACCAACTAATTTTAAATGCCCACCCACTGTGGAGCATTGACATCCTTTCAGTGTAAGTGCATTCGTATTGATCAAGTAATTTACTCTTGTTCCCTGTCCCCTTATGTCTCCTTTGTTTCCCCTTAAAATGTTCCTGCTTGAAGTTCCTGGAACTGAATTCTCCAAAATGGAACATAATACTTGGAAACCTAGGAATTCCCGCTCTGCTCTGCAGTAGTGCGTTGTTATTTTGTTTTGCCACTAAGCCAGAAACCAAAATACCACCACCTACAATCTACACACTCTAAACACCCAAGACCAACATTGTTCACTGCTCACCATATTCAGAACCTCTTACAACACAGCACGGGGAGCAACAACTCCCACTTGATGAGAACGGCTGTGCAGGGGGAGATGTTTACCATCCCAGCTCTAAGCTCATAATTAGTTTCCTAACAGTGGTTTGAGATCTGGAGTTAGCCCTGATGGGAAAATGGCAGACCACAGCAGTGTTCTCCTTATGGACCCCACCCTATGGCTCTCAGGGGGCAGCACCACTGGCAGGAAAAGGCCACCTGCCTCCACCCCTGCCCTTTGGGACTACAATTCCAATTGAATCATCTCCAATTGCTGAAAAATTGAATTCCAAAATGTGTCTCTTCACTCACTTTATTTCATTGTGTTGAAATAAGCATGTTCCTCCCTCACCTTCTAGATATAGTTAATATGTTAAATCCCAGTTCCTAATATATCAAAACAATGTGACATTCTTTTTAAGACCTTGACTTGTACTATCAGTATGAATTCAGTGCCTTTCTGGGTCGCAAGATTTTCCTTCTTTGCAGATTTCATAGGATGAATGTCCTAGGATATTCACACCACCAATGTTACCAACAGACCAGCACACAAGAATCTCATTAGTCTGCTTGTCGGCATGTTACCGCCAATACTGCAAGCACCTATTCAAACTGAATGAACTAGACTGCCGAGGACAGGACCCCCGTGGAACCTGGGACACTTCTCTGGGACAGGTGGCAGAAGAGGGGAGCTCTGCAATCGCTTCTCTGAGAAAGAGTAGGTTACCCCAAAGAAGTTTGGGCTTTGATTAACTGTCACATGACCAGAGCATGATGGCAGGATTTCACATAGAGCAGATGGCAAGGCCACTGTAAGGAAACTCCTGGCAGAATCGCAGACCTACGCTCCAGCCACTTCACAGCCCCAGGGGATGCTGGCTCCTGGCTGCTGCCCAGGGACCAGGCAGACAGGGCCCTCCAATGGTTGACCGCAGGAGGGAACCCCAGTCAGAGTGCACACCTATTAGGAAGACGTCCCTTACTGACCATGTCACCCAGAGAGCTCTTCTGACTCCGGGAGTGGGGAGACTCACTTCAATTCTTTATTGCAATAATCCGAGTTCCCTATCAATTTGGAGCCAATTAACTTCTTTTTGTGGTCAGGTCTCAACATGAACCCCCTCATCTGTTTCCCTACGGTTGCCGTCCTGTTAGTTCCTCTGCACCTTGTAATGGTTTGATGCCAGCTCGCTTTGTACCGAACAACTGTACAGCAATGGGAACAAGAGCGACTATCAAAGCAAACAAATGCATGGAATTAAAAAGTGTACTTCACTGGTTTTTGGTCGTCTTTTCCTAAAGGTACTGGTTGTGTCCTGAGAGCTGCCTTCACAAAGCTCAGCATTTGTCAGAACTTAGGGAAAGGAGGACTTCACACGACCGGGTTTCCTGCAGCCAGGAAAAGCCACTGATGGCAAAGCTGGTTTCTGTGGCTCTTGTTGGACACATCACAGAAGGAAGAGAGCACCGTTATTTCGTTTCGTTATAGTCCCTTCTTGGTTATTCTGTCAAAGCCAAGACAGGCGCTCTGCTTCATCCCTCTGGTTTGCCTGCTGCCCATCTTATAGTTAGTGTTACTAGTTACCCCACTATCAAGTGAGCAGAGAGAGGGGAAAGGTGAAAATGAGAATGTGGCTTCTAAAATATAATATGGGTAAAAGGCCCGAGAGTGGAGAGCTGGAACACCGTTTTGGACTGTCTGATTCCGAGCCAATCCTGACGCCCACTGGCGAGGGGAACTGAAAGTTAGCAACATGTACAAACACATACCACACAGAACATTTATATCCTTTATTTGGGAGCTTGCTTTGCCTGTAAACTCACAGCCGATAAGGCACATTGTTGCAAGATCATGGGGGATGAGGGAGAGAGACCAACCTGAGGGTCCTGGTAAAGGACAAAGTGGGACAGCTTCCTGTTCCTCCCTCCCTCCCCCGACTCCAGGAGCAAAGAGCCACAGGTTTCCAAGTCCAGCTGGCCTCCTCTTCACCCCCACCCTTGTTACCAAGCTTCTTTTAAAGCAACACATCCTTAAAAATTAAGTTCTGTTTTTGTTTTGTGTATTTTTTTTTATCATACGAGTCCAAAAAACAATGCTTGGGAATTCATTCCCAAGAATTCATGTAGAACAGGTGGCCTAGATTAAAGCCTTGGCAAGATTCTTGGCCAACCCAAATCAAAAGCCCAGCAGACCATGCACAAGCGCAACAGTTCTGGTGAGAAATGACGAGTTACTCCTTGCCGGGTACAGGACCCCGGAGTTGGTCAGTTTAGGAGCCAAGGTCCTTCTGTCCTTGGGAGTATGAAATCAGGTCTGTGCCAATTCAATACTGCTGCGCTAGGCGGCAACAACAGCTGCAGATAATCGAAACACAACACAAGACAGAAGCCCCAAACCAAGTTTTCCTCTTAGAATTAAAAGATAAAACACCATAATTCCTCAGTTATTCTTGGCAAATGACAAAATGAAAAACATTCAGAGGGCAATATCTGGGGGTACTGCATCCATTTTCCTAGCAGGAGGGAGAAGGGATTCACCCACAGAAAGCACAGGTTAGAAAATGTACTGATGGTCATTTGGTTCAGGTGAGTCAAGGGCCCTGCACTGTCCAGAGGGATGAGAGTTTCTCCAGAGCGTATCCACGGCATACAGAGTGTGCTCCATTCATATTTAATCATCTGTCTGTAATCAGCTTAACTGTCAGGCCACGCAACCAAGAGGGAACCTGACATGTATGGTAACCTCGGGGTGTCCGAACACAAAGAGCATCGCGGAAATCACTGTGCCCTTGAACTGTACACAGACGTTCTAAGCAGCTTCTTTCCCTTGGTTTATGGAAGAGGTAGGTCATCCGCAAAAAGGAACAGAAGAAACACCGGTCACGACAGCCTATCACTTTGCAAAAGAGGCACTCCGGACAAGGACAGCCGGCATCCTCTCCCGAGGCAGCTCCGGGCTTGGCAAGAGGCAAATAAATACAAGAGACTATCCTGAGCTCCTTGTTACTCAATAAAATAGAAACAGGGTTTTCTGAGCGGCTATCCAGTTCACAGAGTGCCCAACCGAACCAGGGCTGGTTTGAGAACCTGATGTAATTCCCCTTCTACAGCACAGTGTCCTTCATGGCGAGACACTGCGCACGGATGAGTACGGTCCAAACCACCCGTTGAGGGTAATTAAAAAAACAAGGAGGGGCTGTAGAGGACCACACCCATGACACACAGAAGCAGTAGAGTCCAGGGACACACAACCAAAGCAATCCAGATCACATGGCCTTTCTGCCGTTTAGATGATTGGCATTGCTTGTTTCATTCAAATGCAGGTCTTTCTGACTGAACTTTTTTATGAGGGTTCCAGGAACTAAGGCCACCAGAGCGATGGCCAACAGCTTAAAGACAGTTTCCCAGGAGAAAAGAGCATCCAGAGAGGTGAGGGTGGACAGGATGGAGCCTGTCTGCACGCAGATGAAGTTGTAGGGGATCAAACCTGGAAGAGAAGGGAGAGGGCCTGTTACGGGGGAGGGAGGGCGCAGGAAAAGGAAGAACATATGAACCGTTCAGAAATGTCACCCCAAATTCACAGCTCTTAACTCCTAAACATATTACCTCTTTCCCTTCTTCTTTTCCACTGTCTCCCTCCTTTCTTCACTTCCCACATACGCCTGCCTTATTTAACAAAAGGACTTGAGATGGTTTACAAAAATACATACACTACAATAAGATTAAAAAGATGTTAAGAGGAAAACCAAAAATGAGTGAAGGATAAAATACGGGAGTAGAGTTAGGACAAAAATGCATAAGGATCACCCCCTAGCTAGAGGTGGGCCCCAAATTTGGTTCTGAGCAGCCAAGAGCCAAGTAAGGAGAAGCACCAGCATTATGAGACCTACAGTATCTTACCTTATAATAGACAAATATGCAAATTGACCGCACCTTCGCTACGCCCAAGCCACACCCACTAACCAAGCCACGCCCACCAACCACGCCCACCAGGAAACCGTTGCAGGGACGCTGGGTGCGGCTGAGCCCAAGGCCGGGAAAGCCTGGGGCGGAGGCTTTCCGGGCCTTGGGCACCAGCGGGGAGCCTGCACCCATCGCAGGAAACCACTGGGGGTCGGCTCCTGCGATCCTTAGCAAGGATGTTGGGTGCGGCCGAGCCCAAGGCCACCGCCCGGGGCCAAGCCCCGACCCTGAAAAAGGCAGAAGGCGGTGGCCACAGCCAAGGCCTGGGTCCCCGGTGCCGGCAGAAAACTGGTGCAGGCAGCCAGGTGAATGAAGGTCTATTGCACGAATCTTCATGCAAACGGGCTACTAGTACATAACATAAAGACCACCGTGGTCTTTTCATGGTCTACACTGTTTCTAAGAGGTCATCAAGTTCATTGGACCCCAAAAGTCTGAGTGGCGGCTAGACAGGCTGGTGACATAACAATCACCTGGTGAAGTGAACAAAAACATGTCCTAGGGCTCCACCCCAGCGATTCTGGTTACCTGGGTCTAAGAGAGCATCAGGAACCTGCATTTTAAAAGCCTCTCCACTCTGACTGGCTTGGGGCCCCCTGATGATCCACCCCTCCTCCACAGATGATCATAGACCTCAAGATCATAGACCACTCAAGGTTGCACAGCTTGTCAGAGGGAGACTGGAGCTCTGGTCCCCAGAGTCTTTCTGAGCTTTGTGCCTCCTGGGTCATTACAGGCTGCTAACCGAGGCACTGAGGCACTTTGTCTGAAAGCTGATATGACCAGAATTAACTGTGGTTGATTTTGGTTCGTGTTAAGATCTCAATTTCTCTCAAGAATCCCCTATTAATAGCAGCTGCTCAACCACAGACTTGTTTTGTTTGACCTAGAAGCCCTGAGTGTTCTTTCCATCCACGCTCTAAAGAAGATTTAAGCGAGGATTGCCTTAGGCTTAAAGGAAATGGTTTATTTCCAGGAGAAAATAAGCCACTGACTTAATAGGATGTTAGCACTTTAGCGTTCTGATAAAGGTGGTCCTCAGCCTATACATTGAGAAACACTGCTCTCGCCCCTCATCTGGCCAAGGGGCCCACGGAGGAGAAGCAGCCTGCTGAAGGTCACACAACCGCCAGGAGGCGGGAAGGAACTCCAGTGGTACCTGCTCTTCCTAAGGCACATCTTAATTAAACAGGGGCCAAAGCCAGACAGGAAGTCCTCTGCTCTTGTCCCTTTTTTCTGCCCACATACCTTCCTTCCAACCCTGCTTTTCCTGCTAGTATTTACTGAGCACCTAGCCTGGGCCAAGTCATGTGCTTTATAGATTATCCTCTAACCCAATGTCTTGCACAGTGCTTGGCACACCACAGGCACTAAATACAGCTGTAGGATGAACAGTCCAATTTTTTCCGAAAGTGTTTTTCTGAGGTTTCTTGTTTAAGCCTGAGTAGATTTAAAATCAGGATTTTAGCTAACACCTGAAGATGCTCTTCATGGGCCTCAGATGCAGGCACGTGGCCATGTCCCTGCTAACGCAGGGCAGTGCCCCAGCGAGACAACTCTGAAGACTCACTTACTCCATCAGCTTCTTACCGAGAAGCACAGAGAAGAAGAACTGCCCGATGGGGATGTTCAGAATCGGGGCTGAGAGGTTCAAGAACCAGTTTGGTGTCATGGGGAAAAGTCTCAAAAACAGTAAGAAAAAAAACAAGCTGTTCCTGTTCTCCTCCACCTGTAGCCAAAGAAGACAAGGCATTAGGAAGCAGAAAGCATCTCCGGGTATTGAAAATCTGTTGGTGCCAGGCACTGTTCTAGACACTTTATATATTCTGTCCCCAAACCTCCCAACAACGCCCCAGGGTAGAGACTGTTTTCCTTGTTTTTAAAACAGAGGTACCTGAGGCTCAGAGAAGTCAGGAACTTGTCTCCAGGCCCAGAGCTGCTAATGATGGAGCTGGGATTTGATCCCAGGTCCGTGCCGCTTGGAGACATCAAAAGAACCCCTAGGACTCCCAGAAGCAGGCGGACGAACACGGTGGGAAATCCCTGCCCCTCACCCCCACCCCCAGGTCCCTGAGGTGACTATGGGAGCCCAGCACTCAGATGGACCCCTGCCCCTTACCTTCTTCTGCAGCAGGGCCACTTTATCAGGAAAGTAGGAGACCACCAGTTGTTTGCCAAACATACTGGAAAGCAGGTAGCAGCATGTGGCACCCACCGAAGTCAACACACAGCACAGCAGAAGCCCCAGCCATGGCCCAAACAAAGCCCCGGCTAAAACGTTCTGCAAAGAAAACAAATCCTCAGCCTCAAGCACATCTGGCAGCTACCAGTCTTGGAGGTCGAGTCATGAGTTCCCTCCACCCTTCTGGCCAAAACCCGTCTCCCATTTTAAAGAAGTGAATGAAAAGTATGGAAGAGCTGAGAACTACATCCCTGGCTTTGTTCTCTTCACCTTTAAACCAGGGGTGAGGATTAAAACCTCAGAGGGCAGGAGAGAATTAAATGACAAAACAGGAGTATATAGCACCCAGCCTGCCATGTACATCCTGCAAACACGGGTGCTCCGAGAAGGCAGAACTGAAACTCACAAGTTATTTTTACCCCTTTCTATGAACACAAATAATGGACTTTTCCTCAGTAAGACCACACAAGCTATATAAAATGTCTTCTTTCTATGCGGTATGCTAATACTTGGCGGGAGGGAGTGCGGTTCACGTTGAGCTGAGATCTAGGTGACACTCAAAAAAGTCTTAGATGAACAAAAATGAAAAAGCGAGCTGATACTTCCTAAATGTAATTCAGCTAGTTAACATCATCCTGCCAAATGTGGGATACAAGACAGAGAGTTAAAGGGGCCTGGCTGGCATGGCTCAGTGATTGAGCGTCAACCTATGAACCAGGAGGTCAGGGTTCGATTCCCGATCAGGGCACATACCCAGGTTGCTCGATCTCCAATAGAGGGCATGCAAGAGGCAGCCGATTGATGATTCTCTCATCATTGATGTTTCTCTCTCTCTCCCTCTCCCTTGCTCTCTGAAATAAATAAAAACACATTTAAAAAAAAAAAGTAAAAGAGGAATGTGGAAGTGAGGAGGTGAGGATCTACTGAGCATCTACATGTGTTAAGTTCTTGACTACGTGTCTTATTTAACCCTCACTATGACCCTGTGTCATATACTATCCTTACCCCATTCTATGGGTGAGAGATTAAGTACCATGCCAAAGATCACACTAGGCCAGTGGTTGGCAAACTCATTAGTCAACAGAGCCAAATATCAACAGTACAACGATTGAAATTTCTTTTGAGAGCCAAATTTTTTTAAACTTAAAACTATATAGGTAGGTACATTGTTATTAACTTAATTAGGGTACTCCTAAGCTGGCCTTTGCTAAAAACTCAAGGGGCCAAAGAGCCGCATGTGGCTCGCGAGCTGCAGTTTGCCGATCACTGCACTAGGCACAGACGAGATCCAGGTGGCAGCTGGCTCTTTGCCCTAGTGAGGGATCAGCTCAAGTGGGAAGGCAGGTACCCAAGGAGTCATCTCCTGACCTCAAACTCTACACACCTCCCCCGTCTCTCTTGGCATGGACACATTTGCTTTTCTTCCAGTTTCCAACAAAGAAACTGCTTAAGCAGACCCAGCGTAAGCCTGTAGTAGCAAAAAGTGGCTCGGGCAGGAGAGAGAGAAGCAGGATATCCTGTTCTACCACTCAATATGTATACAGAACCAGTTTAAAATGCTGCTGGGAGGAGAGCACAGAGAATTCTGTAAAACCTGCGATGGCAATGATGAGAAGCATCCAACAGCCGGAGAACAAGCTCGGGTCTAAGGCTGTGGCTCCCGTGGGGCCACCTGGAAAATCAGAATGACTTGTTCTCTCCACATCAGAGAAACGTCCCGATCCCCCATAGCCTAACATCACCACAAACAACTTGCATTTGTTCATCAAACACTTATGAAGACACCTCCCTGTGTCAGGCAAAGGAATACAAGTGCTGAGAATAAGAAACAGGTCCTATCTTCAAGGAACTCACATACAAAAAAACAGATTTGGGGGGGAGTGGCCTCGATCAGAAGGACTTGGGCCCCCCCGAAAACAGATTGTTTTTTGAAAAGTCAAAAGCAGTGCCAAAATGCAGAACATCATGGGAGCGGTGAGGAGGAAGAGTTGACCCAGCCCAGGGTACATCTGTCTGTCTCCCAAGGACAGTGCTCCATGGCTCTCGATGCCTTCGCAACAAAAGCAGCAAACCTGAGAGGAAAGGCCGGCTCTGGAGCTGAGCGGAAGCAGGTGCAGATCCCAGCCCTACCCGCTCCTCGCCTTGTCCCCTTGGACAGTAACTTAGCTTCTCCCCACACTATGAGGCTGTTGGGAGCATTAAATAAGGTCATGCGGGTAAACAAGTAGGACAGTGCCTGCCACAGGAGAAGCTGTCCAAGCAGGGTAGTCACAGTCGTCTGTCCTCTGCCCTGTGTGATTGCAGCCTAAGGACCCCCCTCCAAAGACAGAAGGAGGCTTCCTGACGGGCACAGGAGGACAGGGCACTGACCAGGAAGCTGGAGCCGGGGATGGCAAAGCACTGTTTGTAGAGGTAGGCACTGCAGAAGAGCAGGAACACGTAGGCCTGATGCTCCCTCCGGTAGTCTCGAAGGACCTCGGAGAGCTCCCGCAACTCAGCCAAGTCAGAGGGGAACCACAGGGACCTGGGGATTTGGAAAAGCACATGGAAATGTGAGTCCAGGTCAGCCGAGTACCTAGGAAAGTTACTCATGGTGTCGTCGTATAAATGTGCTCCTCTTCTGGTTTGCTGGGAATATACACCTGCTGGGAGCCCCGATGGTGGGTGACCTGACACAACACAGCAGAGCAGACAGAAGAGCCCTGGTGTGGAAGCAAGAGAGATAGATGGGTTAGCACCTGAACTCTGCTCCTGTCCAGCTGTGTGATCTTGGGCTGGTCCCTGGGCCTCCGTTTCCTTATCTGAAAAATGAGGCTCAGTGTGGGATCATCACTAAGTTCCCTTTCCCCTCTCAGGTTTTACAGTCTGTTCTTAAGAAGCAAATGGATTAATTTCCAAGCAAGGACGAAATGTCCTAAATTGCCTTCCTTTCAAGGCGTACCCCTCCCCCACAAACTTTAGGCCAAGGACAATTCAATCTTCCCACTGCTCCTGCGTTACTAGTTAAAAGGACTGTTTGATCAGACAGAAACACGCCAACTAAAGGTTCTCTGGGAAAGTCTATTTGTCCTGCACCATAAACATAACCTTCTTGATAATATGTCAGCCTTGAAACCAATCCTTTCAAAGAGCCTGCCTTTTCACCCTGATCTTTATCTGGTCCTGGGTGCACTCTGAATCCTGTACAAGGGTTACGGTGTAAAGGCTACTTTGCCGCTGCCACCGGAACAACCCTTGAATCCATCAATGATCAATTATTAGCAAACCCTCCTCGTCCTCATCAAAATGTTTCTCTTAGCACAGCTGACACCCACAGCAAAGTCCTCTCAGCTAGAGCAAAAGAGTGCAATAACTGAAAACAACTGTCTAATATTCAAATATCAGTAACATCCTGCACGCAAGGCTGTCCCAGTCATATGCCCATGAAATTTACAAACAGCAGCTCTCCCGGCAAACCAGCCTGGCCGGTCGGACACCGCCTCCTGCCTCGTCCAGGCGGCAATGAGAAGAGGAAAGGTGGAGACAGTCAGGAAGAGGGCGGACCCGATCCTTGATTCCTGGATAACTTAAAAGTCCACGCAACGTTTCAGCTGAAGGCCGAATGCCTTCAAGTCCCCAGGGTAGACCTAAGTGAGGTGGGAGGCTGAGAGCAGTCGTGAAAAGGGGCTGCGGGTGCAAACAGCGGTGAGGGTCGAGCCTGGGAACGCGGTGGGGACGCGAACCGGCAGGCGAGGCCACGGCGTGAACAGAGCCGCGAGCGGGCTCCGCCGGGGAAAGCGCCGCGTTTCCCTCCGCAAGTCACCAGCCGGGGAGACAGCACACCGCACACCGCGCGGCCCGCAGCGCGCAGGTCCCGGCCGCCGGCCTGCCCGAGACCAGACCCCTATCGCCTGTGCTGGAACCCCAAGTCCCGGCCCCGTCGCCCCCGATCCGAGAACCGTAATCTCGGATTCCCAGACCCCGTCCCCGAAACTGTCTCCCTTCCTCTGACCCGAACCCCGGCCCCCGCCACGCACCTGCCTTCAGCGTCCTCGGCGGAGCCCCGTGTCGGTGCGCGGGGCAGCTGTGTCGACAGCAAGTACAAGGCGAAGGTGCAGCCGACGAAGACCAGGAGCAGGCGGAGCAGGGGGCGCATCTCGGCGCCCGCACCCGGACCCGCCCGCTGCGAGGAGCCTGGAGGCAGCGCCTGCACCGCGACACGCGCAGCCCGACCCCGGGGACCGCGTTCGCTGACGGACCGAGGAGGGGCCGCGCCAAGCCCCGCCCCCAAGCAGAGGGCCCGCCCCAGTTCCCGCCCCCAGGCCGAGGGTCCGCCCCAGGCCCCGCCCCCAGGCCCCGCCCCAGCCCAGACTCCGCCGCTGGCGCTGGGCCGAGATTCCAGCGGAAGCCTAGCTTCCAGCCCCTCTCCGTTTGTCTGCCCCTCTTTCGTCTCTTTACACGTTTATCTCTGTCTCTTTCTCCGCTCATTTGTAGGCTCTCTGCCAGGGCTGGGGGATCCAGAGGCAAATCACAAGCCTTGCCCACAGCGAGTTTGCAGTCTAGTGGTCAAGACGGCCTTGTCCACAAACAGCGGTAACACAAGCTGATGCAGCCAGGTAGAAGCAGGGGCTCCGGTGAGAAGGTCACAGTGACCACGGAAATGATCAGAATTGCCTTTTATTGACGCCTGCTGTAATCCTCACAACAAGGCTGGTGTTTTTGTCTTTATTTAACAGACGAAAACTGAATCTCAGGAGGATTGACATCCCCCCAAAGAAAGTCAGGATTAGAATTCAAGTTAACTAGTGGCCCTATGCCGCGTGAATGAGGAGGTGGGGCTTCAATTTACCTTAAAAGCTGAGCAGGATTTCCACATCAAAGAAAGGAGAGAGAGAGGTGGGGGCACAAGGAAGGCACCAGAACCGGGTTCAGTGAAGTCTACCAGTAAGGTGTATGAAAAATGAGGGAGAAGTTAGGGACAAACTGGAAAACATTGAAAGGCAGGCAGGCTAGGAAATTGGTGTGTGTGTGTTTTCATATTGTACATGGTGAGACACCAACCGAAGTGGCTCAGCAAGAGAATGATTCCGTTCCTGTGTTAGGATTCGAATATACATTGAGTTGATAGTTGCAGCCGTCCTGATGATAAAGGACGCAGGCCTGAGCCAGGACCACAGCAGTGGGGATGAAGGAAGGAGGAAGATGGGCAGACTGGGAGGAGTTGAGTTGGTAGGGCATATGACTGATTAAATGGAGCAGGGGCAGAGAGGATTCCAGAATGTCACAAGCCTGAACAGAGAAAATATCCTTGTCTTACCATCCAAAGCACCTTTTAGACCAAAAAGGCAGCACCTGTCAGATTTCAAAATGTACAAAGTCCTTGCAATTCTGCATCCAGGAATTTAACCTGTAGATATCCCCCTCAATAGACAAACATGTATGTTCAAAGGTATTCTTCTCAGCTTTGCTTTGATATTAAGAGGTTGGGAACAACCTAAATGTCCCTCAGTTGGGGACCAGCGAGGTTAATTGTGGTATATTCGCAAATGCAACACTAGGTAGCTTCCTAAAAGAGGGAGGCAACTCTATATATCCTGACACAGTTCAGTCGTCTGATAGGGAAGTTGCAGTGTTAGAGTATATTGTGACTCATTTGCAATTTCAAAATACTAAAGCATTTAAGAATGAAATGATTTAATGTCTTGGATTTGCATTAAAATAATGGAATGGGTATTTTGGCTAGAACCACCATCTTCCAATAATTTCACAAAATGACCAATACAAAGGAAAGAGGTGAGGCGCCAGCTATACACTATAGTTCTCTAGGCCTTTTAGAAAACGTGGAGTTGTTTCTTTGGCCACATACATCTGAATCTACAAGAAAAGTGATATTGTAGACATCAAGGGATGTCTACAAATGTTCCCTTGGCAAAACTGGACGAGTCTACAATGTTACCCAGCATGCAGTTGGCATTGTTGTAAACAAACAAGGGCAAGATTCTTGCCAAGAGACTTAATGTGTGTGTTGAGCATATTAAGCACTCTAACAGTCGATAGTTTCCTGAAACGTGTGAAGGGAAATGATCAGAAAAAGAAGGAGGCCAAAGAGAAAGGTACTTGGGTTCAACTGAAGGGCCAGCCTGCTCTACCCAGAGAAGCTCACGATGGGAGAACCAGAGGAAAGGAGCCTGAGCTGTTGGAACCCACTCCCTGTGAGTCCATGGCACGAACATATATATATATATATATATATATATATATATATATATATATACTGAGTGGCCAGATTATTATGATCTCTGAACACATAATAATCTGGCCACTCAGAGTGTGTGTGTGTGTGTGTGTGTGTGTGTGTGTGTGTGTGTATATATATATATATATATTAGAGGCCCGTGCATGAATTCGGGCGTGGGTGGGGTTCGGCCAGCCTGGCCAGTGGGAGGGGACATGAGCGGTTGGGCAGCCTGCTTGCTGGTCGAACTCCTGGTTGAGGGGACAACTTGCATATTAGCCTTTTATTATATAGGATATACACTGAGTGGCCAAATTATTATGCGTTCAGAGATCATAATAATCTGGCCACTCAGTGTATGTGTGTGTATATATATATATATATATATATATCCTCTGTACTGTTAAAAAAAATGTTTCTCTTAATTGACAAGTGTTGTGTCCCATCCCCAAAAGAAATATTTAAAGAAAACTTTGTGTCCTGAAAAAACAATGGGATGGGAGTTTAGTGGGTAGGGATAGAAATAAACAAGACTGCCCACTGAATTGATAATTGTTGAAGCTGGATGATCAGCACGTGGAGATGGATTTTATACCATTTTCTCTATATCTGTATGTTTGTGAAATTTTCCATTTTAAAAAATGGGACAAATGGTCTCAGCCCTCCATTCTCATTTGTCCCTTTAAACCCTCCATTCCAGCTGAACATGCACCATGTTAGTTCATGCCTCTGACAATACCGTTCCTTCAATCTGGCAGTCTTCTCTGCCTGGAAAATCCCTACTCTCATCAACACCCCGGGCAATTGTCACTTCCACTGAGAAGCCTCCTCCCACCCCTACAGTCAGAAAAGTTTGTCCCTTCTCGATGCTTGGGGCTCCTTCTCTTTGAAGGGTCTCTGTTTCTATTATTGCAAATACTATGCTCCAGTGTCATTATTCATCTCCCCTGTAGACAGTAAACATTTCCACAAATGAGACAATATCTCATCAATCTTTTGTCTGTTCTGGCCCTTAGCCCTCTGCTTGGCTTAGAATTGTCACTTAATAAATATTTGTTCAATTAAAAGGTAGGGTCTAGCAAGGAAATGACTAGTTGTTTGATTTGGTATATGTTAATTTTGAGAAGTCTGAGGAATATAGGAGAGAAAGTGAATGAGAGACTATTGTTATTGAGCCTCTGTCAGAAGTGTGTTGGGGCAAGGAACAGAGTAGGGAACAGAAGGCAAGGCTCCTACTCTTAAGGACTTTTCTTTCCCTTGGTTGGGGGAGAGCATGGAGAAAGATGTAATTATAGAACACTAGAGGTCCAGTGCACAAAATCAGTCCCTAGCGGCCCAGTGCACAAAATCAGTCCCAGGGTGCTCCCTTACCCTGGCCGCCTGCAGCTGCCAGCCCGCCCCTGGTCGAACTCCTGGTCAAACTCCCGGTTGAGGGGACAATTTGCATATTAGGCTTTTATTATATAGGATGGTAAGTGCCATGGAGGAAATAGAAATGGCAAAGCTATTCCACTCCAGAGAAGTATCATTAGCCCACTTACGGTAAGTAGATGAGAAGGTGTTCCAATGAAGTAACTTTGCAAAGTCCACAGCTGTGAGTGCTGAACAGGACTCCCGCCCTGGGCTGCCCCCTCCAAAGCCCATGCACTTTCCTCTGCCCTGTGCTGCCCCTCAACAAGCAGGTGAAAATTCGGAGCTCAGACTGAACATTCAGATTTGGATGTCATCTGTCTCTAGAGGAGAGTTTAAATGGGGGGGCGGGGGGGGGGGTAACGGCAGCTGACATTCATTGAGTACTTAATATACTCACAACCTCACAGTAAGCATTTTACACACAAGAATGTATTTATTCCATATAACAACTCTCATGAAGCAGGGACTCTTAACAGCCCCCACTTTACAGTCCAGGAAATGGAAGCTTAGGAATAGTTAAGTTGACAAAGATCACACACCAGCAAACAGAGTCTAGTCTCTTACCCTCCAGTATTTTTGTGAGAGAGAGGACTGAGATCAGAAGCCAGGTTAGGAAATAGTGGAACCAGTGAAAGAACCAGACGGTGCATCCAAGGATGTTGGGTGAGAAATGGAGGTGGGGAGGAGAGGTGTCCCGAGAGCCCAAAAGACTGTGAGAAAAGGGACTCAGGCTCAGTGGCAGAGCCCATGGGAAAATCCAGCAAGGAGACCTGAAGGTTGTGGGATTCAGCCAACATGAGGTGGTAAAGAACCTTTGACAGAGCTATTTTGGGAAATGCAAACCTAACTCCCTACAGGCTCGCTATCCAAGCCTCTGCTTGCCTTCCCTGAGGTACCCCCCCCCCCCACCTCCCCCAAAGACTCCTGTCCGTATTCTGCCTACTCAACGTCTCTGTTTGGGGAAGCCCTGGACTGTGCTCCCCATTCCCAACCCACCTCCACTCTGATCCCAGTCTCCCCATTTCTCCTGGCCCCCAACCCAACACCTCACACCTACAGAGCCCACTCTAACCAGTGCACCACGTGCAGGATGTACCAGCCTCCATCAAGGCCATTCACTGATAGTGCCTGCCCAGGCCCCTGACAAAGGACAGCTGTATTCCCCGCCAGGGCCAGGTGCTGGACTGGGAAGCAGGTGGGTGTCAATGGCTCAGGGAAGTGGGAGGGGAGAAAAGGCAAGAGGTTCCAGTGAGAGTGAATTCGCCAGTCACTTACCATGGCTCTTTGTCAATACCACTCAACCTTTTTCTGGCTTCATCAGCCCTGCACGGAGCAATTGAAAGGAGCAGCTCTGACGACCACATGATTTTGCTTCCCCACCCACTCCAACCATAACCGATTGGAGCAGGATGGTCACCTTCGCCAAGAGAATCCTGAACTTTGGCATCAGGCCACCTGCGTGGCTGAGGACCCAGTGGTCCAAGGACCCCAGGGGTCTAACTGCCCCGTGGAGACAGCCGAGCTGAGCCAGTGAGACTCATGGCCAGCACTAGGGTTAATAAAGGCCCGTGAACAGGCTGCCCCCATCCCTGCCCTGGCTGTGGTCTGATGGTTCAGCTCTTCCTGGGTTTCTACAAGCTATCTCTTTAATAAAACTTGTGTTGTTCCAGTGGGTTTCTGTTGCTGGCATCCCTAATCTCCTTGGCCAGGATAGATTTTTGTAGGACTGAGAGCACAGGGCAGGAGTCCGAAGGTGGGAGGTTCTGAGTTTAGGGTTTCAGAAATCACAGTTAAGTGTGTTGATGTCTAAATCAGAGTGGAGGTGACCTCCTTCAAGTCCTAGGGTTGAGTCCACTCCATTCTGTTCAACACACATTTAATGAGCACCTGCCTTGTGCCTGACGTGGTGCTAGGGGCTAGGGCAGCCAAGACAAACAAGCAGCATCACAAGCAGCATCTGCTCTTGTGGGGAGTGGGTACAGACACGGAAACATACTACAATATGGCATAATGAAAGCAGCAATGGAAGCACACACAAAGTCGGTGGAAAGTGGGGTGGTGGAACGGCATCATGGAAAACAAGCAAGGCGGTCTTTGAACCAGTTTGGAGTCATCCAGGAAGTCTGAAGAGTCCTGGAGGGTTTTAGCCAAGGCACTATATGGGGAGAGCAAAATCTCCCAGGCTTCAGGATAGGTGGGCATGCTGAAGAATGGTGTTGGGGGCACTTGGAAGGTTCAAAGAGGAGTGGGGGGGGGGCGGGGGGAGCCAACCTCTCTTTTTCCCAGGGAGCCTGGGAAGTGAGCTATGGGCCTCCAGAGATAATGGAGACAATAATAACAAATGTGTGTTGGAGCGGGGGTGGGGGAGGGGTGGGGGAGGGGGGGAGAAGGGGGGCGGAGGGTAGTCAATGGAAAAGAAGGGTGGGTGCCTCCGGGGAAATGGGCTCTGGCTGGGGGAGGGGAGGCCTTTACTTATAACTAAACATGGTTCCATACGGCTCACAAGATAGTGGAGAGTGTTCATTTAATAAATATTGTATTTCCTGAGTGCAGGCACCACGCTATGTACACAGCTCCTGCCCTGCAGAGCAGTCTAGTGGAGAAAATAGTTATTAAACAAAAAAATCATACAAATAATGTACAAAAATACAACTTTAAAATGTGCTATGAAGTTCAGTGAGCTGTATGGGAAATGAGGTCCGAGAAGACTCCCCCTGAAGAAGTGACAGTTTAGCTCAGGCCGACACACTAAGTGGAAGATCATTGGTGAAGATGGTCAGGAAGAGGAGAGACTATCTTGGATGTGGGATTCAGACAGATACACTGACAAAGAGAAGGGAGGGGAGGCCAGGATAGCAAGAGACCTTGGGGGCCTTGGGAGAAAGGTTCTGAGAAGAGAGGGGTCCCACCTGTCACTGCCTTCATTTCTCCTGATCACTGTTAAATGAAATTCACTGAAATTCATCTCCACGCCAGTGAACAAACTTCCTTCCTTTACTCATTGACCAGTTCATTCATCCATCCAACCGGTCCACAGTGAGCAAGGTCCTGAGCTAGGAGGCACCAAGAGAAGAAGCTGAGGGACACCCACTGGCCTGAGGAGTTTATAAATGACAGAAATGCTATTCTGGCACTTTCTTTCTATTGTTTTGACCCCCTGCCTACCAGGCAACGGAAGGAAGATGAAGAAGTGACTGTGCTAATAAAATCAGGGCCTATAGCACACTGATCTCTCATCCCCAATGGCTAACGGAATGTGGGAAGGAGGGGGATGAGTGGTCAAATTTCCAGGTGGGCAGGACCGTCGCTGAGACTTTTCTTTCAGAGTCCAGTCCAGGGGTCCTCAAACTTTTTAAACAGCGGGCCAGTTCACTGCCCCTCAGACCATTGGAGGGCCGGACTATAGTTTTTAAAAAAACTATGAACAAATTCTTATGCACACTGCACATATCTTATTTTGAAGTAAAAAAACAAAACGGCAAAAACGCCCGCATGTGGCCCGCGGGCCGTAGTTTGAGGACGCCTGGTCCAGTCGTTCACTGCGGGCTTCCCTCACTTAAATGAAAAACTGTATTGCAGATATAAAAATGTGACACATGGGAACATACTTACAGAATCCTATCATTTATGAAATAAAGAGTCCATTTCTTTCAAATAAGAGCTGTTCTCACAGAAAGCAGTAGGAGAATCACTTGAGTGAGGAAGTCACCGGGCCTGTGACACTCAGGAATCACAGGAACTTCCCACAGTGGCCGCAGCTGTGGGAAGGGTGGTGCTCACCCCTTTGGCTCCGTCCCCACACGGGGCATCTGGCCCCACGGATGGTCCTCCATTGGTCCTGGCCTCTCTGGCCTTGGCCCTCTTGGCCTTGGCTTGGCTGCTGTGGTCATTACAGATTCATGGGTCACACGTAGCTCTGGGGAAGCCTAAGAATCCCTCAAGCTGGGGGTGCCAGGGCTCCAGGAGCAAACCGGTTTACGCCTGGAATGCCTATGTTAGCCACACAAGTTACTTAGCATTATTCCAAAGGTTAACATTAATTCCCTCTAACAGGTGGGATTGTGTACAGCATATATTCGTTTTGCACCTATGCGTTTTCTAAATCTCCTTCAATCATCATGGATGACAGTAGTAAGAAGGAAAAACAAACATTTTCCCCAATGAAGAGGAGGTGGGAAGCCAGGGTATGGCTTTCTTACCTTCCCAGAGCGAACAGCCCAAGAGAGAAGCTGGTGTTGATAAGGAATAGCTCTCTTGTTGCTTGTTAGATAAGCCTTATAAAATTAAATAAAAGCATATTCACATTTGTCAAACCACTCACGGGTGTGGCACCCATGGGATTTCGAAGAACCCTTCACAGACTTGCCTCCCAGACCCACTCAACAGCCCTGTGAGGTAGGTCTGTCTGGTTCCCTTCTGTATGCGGGGACCTGGAGGAATTTGGCACAGGGAGTGTGGAGTCGAGTCCAAAGTGAGGTCTCCAGCCAGTCCTTCCCTTTAAGATGCTTGTCCCGCTGAACTGCCTGAGTGACAAGCAGCAGAATCACAGGGCGGAACAAACGAGGCCCCCAGACGCAGCCACACGAGGCGCTGGCTGCCTGGGGCCTGGCTATTTCAGACTTGCCCTACTTAGGGCCTCCCTTCTCAGGACTGTTCTATAATCCAAAGTCGTCTGTCATTTTGCAATGTGACATCCATGGGACACGACTGGAAAAACCCTGGTTATTCCGTACGTTTTGTGCCTGGAGGAGAAGGTAAGGAAGGTGAAGCTCTCAGAGAGCCTGCCATAGCTTTCTTGATGTTCCTTGGTGGTCATGTGTCCTCACAACAGTTACAACTGCAACTTTGGGCAAAGAATAGGTTGGAAGACTGTTTCAATGTTTTCCATCAGAACAAGGTCATACCGACACAACTGGGGCCTGCAAAAATAAGATGAAATAGTCTTGTCAATGAAATAATAAATATACCCTATTCTAGTCAAATAACTTGTATTATATCCTTAGGATATGAAATGATTTAGCAATTATTTCTAATGTTATAGTGAAATGCTTATGGCAAATAAGCAAAGTAACAGCAACAACAATAAAACAGGATGTAAACATTTATTTGACACATAACATCAACTAGGTTTAAGAACAGTAATAGAGCCCAACCAGTGTAGCTCAGCGGTTGAGGGTCGACCCAGGAACCAAGAGGTCACTGGTTTGATTCCTGATCAGGGCACATGCCCGGGTTCTGAGCTCAATCCCCAGTAGGGTTCATGCAGGAGGCAGTCAATCAATGTTTCTCTCTCATCGATATTTCTATCTATCTATCCCTCTCCCTTCCTCTCTCTCTCTCAAAATCAATGAAAACAGACTTTTTAAAAATAACGTAAAAGAAAGCAGATTAGAAAGAAATAACCAAAAATGTTAATAGTGGTTGCCTCTGAATAATGACTTATGGATGACGTTTCTCAACTTTCTAACACTTTCTGCACTTTCCAAAATTTTTAAATAAACATGTATCCCTTGTATTAAAATAAATTTATCTTATTAAATGTTTTAGTGTACCCTAAACCTTAGAAGAAACTTGTATTATTAAATGTTTTAGGGTATCCTAAACCTTCAGGAAAAGGAAATTTATAAAGTACTAACTGCTCACATCGCTTTCCGTCTCCCTTGTGCCTGACATTGGATGCTAGAACTATATATGGCATTAGTCACTAAACATACATACCATCTCAGCCTTTTCTTCTCTCCTTTGTCTCTATCTCTACACAAACACACACACACACATGCGCATGCACACACAAACACACTCGTTGTTTACTTTTTTTTTAAACCAATTGAGAATAAGTCATTTACCACTTAATTCTTCAGTGTGTATTTCCTAAGAACAAGAACATTCTCAGTGCAGTTATCAAATTTAACTTTCATACTGTACCAATGGAATAAAATATTCTAATTGATGTATACCTTTTTTTTTTTTATACCAGGACCTGTTCTATCAGTTTGCTGAATTATATGAGACTTTCTTTTCTACAACAAATTAGCAACTTGCAAAGCAATGTGGGTAGAGTGGTTAGGGAGGAACTGTGTAACTCTATACATATAAGGACAATTATTTCTTTGGACTATTGATTGGGTCATTTATTTTTAAGTGCATACCAGTGAAATTTCCTTGGATTGCTGGGCTACTTGTTTTTATCAAGTCTATTTTTGGAAAACTCTTCACTTCCTCCATTGTGATTGATGAAGGCCAATTATAGCATTAGACCAAGCAGACTGGACAAGAACCAACAACATCTTTGGAAAACAGGGGTTTGTCAAACCCTGCCTATGTATGGCTCACCTCTCTGGATGGGCAAGTGACCTTAACTTCATCCGGAGAATCCTGAGCTTGTACCTCGGGCCTACTACAGATCCTGTAGAGAACACCAGGGAAATGGCTGCCACTTTATCCAGGTCTTGACTAAACCTTGCAAGCAGACTCACTTGGTGGTATTTCTGGAATGTTGCAGGTTCACTAGAAGGAAGAAATACTATTTTTATTTTACTTATTTTTATTTTTTAATAATTCTTTATTGTTGAAAGTATTACATATGTGCCCTTCCCCGCCCCTCCCATTGACTCCCTCTAACCTGCCCCTGCCCCCTACCCCAGACCTTCAGAAATACTATTTTTAAATGTATATTGATTGCTAGTGAAAGAGTTTTGAAACTTATAAATCAGTAAGCAGGCAGCCATTTGACTCCATAGCCTGCAATAGCCAACTTTCGTGGGCAAAGTCCACTGGCTTCCCAAGCACTGCTGACCCCAGGACTCAGGAAATGCTATGACTTTAGAGAGGCATGTGCTGCCTACAATAGCCAGGCAGCATCCTCAACTCTTGACACATGTCTCCAACCCCCTGGAAATTACTGCAAGGTGAGTATGATTATCTTCATTTCACAGACAAGGAAACAGATGCTTTTAAAGGATGACTATTGCCCTAACCGGTTTGGCTCGGTGGATAGAGCGTCGGCCTGCAGACTCAAGGGTCCCAGGTTCAATTCCGGTCAAGGGCATGTACCTTGGTTGCGGGCACATCCCCAGTAGGGGGTGTGCAGGAGGCAGCTGATTGATGTTTCTCTCTTATCAATGTTTCTAACTCTCTCTCTCCCTCTCCCTTCCTCTCTGTAAAAAATCAATAAAATATATTTTTAAAAAATAAAGGATGACTGTTATAGGATGTGAATTATATTTAAATTTCTTAAAAGGTTAAAAACAAGAAATACTGTAAAGAGTGGATATAAAAAGAGTCATCAGGCAGATAATCACCTTGAATGTGACTCCATTTGCACCCATAGTCTGGTAAGATTGGATAAACTCAAAGTACATACTGTAATATCATTTCCTTTACCTTAAATTGTAAAAATAATACTAAAATGTCAAAGTTTACCTTGCAAAAAAAGTAGCCATTATTTCCCACATAATAAAACAAGTATTTCCTTTTATTCCCATATATTCTCTCATTGGTGATGACTTTTTCACAAACATGACTAAAATGAGAATGATTAAACATGACTAATATGAAGATGTTAAGGTCTCTATCGTAATCAAGATTTTAAAAACCTCCAAATTTAGGAGTCCCTACTTGGAAGAAATTTACTATGTAAAATTAAAACTCCTAAGACAGGTAAGTATGTAAGCAATTATTGACATGAATACTCACGTTTTGCTAAGTGAACACTCTCCATTATGTAACTGCATGATCTCCCCTGCTATTTCCTAGAATCTCCAGATGAGGTCTCTGCCTCGCTTCCTCACTGAAGGTCACTGCTCAGAAACTCCCTGAGGCTGATTCTTCAAGATGTGCTACACCTAGGGTGCCCTCCCTGGAAATGCTGCCCCACTGTGGGTATGAGGACACTGACACTATAGTGCGGTCATTGAAATAGATCAATGAAGATCCCCCCAAAACCCCACTACTCACAAATCCTAACAATGGTGGGGTGGAGGGAGCAATACAGCTTAGGAATACTGTATAATGTATATGTTGTGATTAAAGCTATGGGCTTTAGGGTTGAACAGATCTGTCTCTGCTTTCACCTCATTCGCCCTGATCAGCCAGCTGTGTGATACTGGCCAAATCACTTTCCTCATTTATACAATAGAGATGGTAATACTACCTCACAGGGTTTTAGTGAGAATTGCATTAACTAATGTGTGTAATGCACTTACTTCAATAAACAAAGGCTATTATTATTATTATCCAAGGATACATTTTTAAAAAATCACCTCACCTGGCCGGTGGTGCTCAGTGGCTGAGCATGGACCTATGAACCAGGAAGTCACAGTTCAATTCCCAGTCATGGCACATGCCCGGGTTGCGGGCTCAATCCCCAGTAGGGGGCTTGCAAGAGGCAGACGATCAATGATTCTCAGCATTGATGTTTCTACATTTCTCTCCCTCTCCCTTCCTCTCTGAAATCAATAAAAATATATTTGAAAAGTCACCTCTAAACCACCCATCTACACTGTCTCTATCTACACAGTGAATCCATAAGGCAATTGCCAGTTTCAGATGACATTCTACTTGGTCCTCTATGGGTAAGGCCAAGAGACAACCCAAATACCTACTAGACAACAGGAACCAGGAAACATTTTCTGAGAAAATGAATAAAATAAGCCTCAAGTTTTTTTTGCTTAAAGAGTTTTGGTTTCTTTGTTCTTTTTCTCAATTGTAAAAGTAATAGATGAAACAACTATTAATTAACTATTTTAAACAATATATAAATATACATATATAATACACATATACAATATATAGAAAATTGAAAAAATAAAGAGAAACTGAAAGAAAGCACTCTTATTTCCACAACTCAAGGGGCAATCTAATATTTTGGCATGTTTCTATTTCATTTTTATTAAGTTAAGCTAAAATTTTATACATAGATAATACATGCTGCATTTTATACTTGACATAATTTGATATCCTGAAGTTTTTCACTTAGTGTACTATAAACATTTCATTTAATATGTTTCATAAATAATCCCAAAGCATGAATGGTATTCTGTTATATGGGAACATTTAAATTAACCATTTCCTCACTGTGGGGGTTTTAGGGTGTTTCCAATATTCAATTGCAAGTTACATTTTCTGAGTTTCAAAAACATATACATATGTTTATATATATGTGTGTGTGTGTATGTAAGTATGTTTATGTATAGTATGAGCTCATAAAAGAATAGAAACATATGTGTATGGGGGTGGATGCCTGTGGGGTGGGATTGTTGGGATGGACCAAGAATTTGCACTTTTATTTTACATACTCCTTTACTGTTTAAATCCTTTACAGCAAGCAAAGATGAGTTTAGTAATTAAACAAAGGAATGAAGGAGAAGAGGGAGAAAAGAAAGGGAGGGTGAAGGGTGGAAGTAGGAAAGGGAAAGAAGGGAGGGAAGGAGGAGAGAGGAGGCCGGGGTAATAAATCCTTGCACCAATTCCATTTGTAAAGATCCTGGGAGATCAAGAGCCACAGGAAGCAACTAAACAATATGTCCCCTTATATCTTTTGTAAAACAAAGAAAAGTACAGACATGTAAATAAGAAAATAGGTATATTTTTAATTTCTCTGAGCAAAAAAAGGAAAATAGCAAACTGTAAAAGATCCCAACCCAACTTACTGATCGATTTTGGATTCTGTGGTATTTCCAGCTTTGTCTTTCAATTTGATTGTAATGGACCCTCTTCTTATGTTCTTGTTCCAAGTTATAATATCCACAAAGTAATGATATACTGCAAAACCAGGAAAAAACATCATAAGAGAGAGATACTCCCAACTGCTCTCTTAAAGGGCCAGTTCCTAAAAACCCAACCTCCCTAATAACTGAGTCTCTTTTTAAATTCCTCTCTAGTTTCTCTGCCAACATCAGGGCAGAATTTTCTAAAACTCCTTTCTATTCCCTTTGGTAAAGATGGCTCGAGTGACAGCAGAACCCAGTGGTATCCAGTCGCCATGTTTAGGCATCACCGTTGAAACAGTGCTCCCACCTACTGAACAAAGTCTCGTGGCCTACTGCTGAGTGACAGGTTCACTTCAATCCCTGCCCATTTTAGAATAAACCAACCAGGTGGCCATGTAGAGACCCTCCACAGCTGTCAAGGTCTTCCCCAGCCTGGGCCACATCCACCAGCGATTCAGCCTCCCTCTTCACTTCTTCGGTCATGCCACACCACCTGCACTGCCAAGCTCCCTCTTGCTCCTGAGCCTTCCCCTCACTTGGATACTCCTTTGCCACCTTTGACAACTCATCCATCAGGTTTCAGCTTAATGTCACTTCGTCCAGGAGGCCTTCATTGACCCTCAGATTAAGTCAGGTCTACCTCTTGGAGTTCTTATCATACTCTGGGATTCTCCCAGTATTAGTCAGCACACTTTACTGTATTTTAAAAATGCAAGAAAAAAATGATAATCAAAATGTGGTAAATGAATGGGTACATTCTACATAAATATTGCCTGAAGAGTGTCTTATGGGGTTACAAAAAAAAACAATAAAACTAAAATATACTACAACAATAAGTGGGAAGGAATAAAGGGAAGATTATTCCTCTTTATAATCTCAGCAATAATACCTTATAGACACCCATTAAATTCCTACTCAATAAATGAGAGTGCGTGATGTGTTCGGAGAACTCTTCTTCCTCCTCACTCTTTTCGCACCGCAGTCAAGTATGCTTTGGGAAGATGGGATCCCACTATGACATTCAAATTTGCTATCTCTTGGTCAGACTTGTAGAGAAGGGGAAAGAGGCTTAGGGAGATGGCTGTCCCACAAAGGAGTAAGGTAAGCCCTGGAGTTGCCCTTTTATGACCCATTATTTCTCAAGGGCCTGCTCCATTTGGACCTGGCAGACACAAAACCCTTGGCTGCCATATGTGGCTCTAAAGAAGGAGGGAAACCCAGTGAGCTGCAGCCTCTTTTACAAGTGTTGCTCCCAAGAAAAATGAAAAGGGAGACAAGATTACAAGACATATATCTGCCGGGGAAAATTCCTTGCTTCTCAGGCCAGCTTATCTATTATCCCATTTAGCTCCCATCTGGAATACCCAATCTCTCAATGTCTTTTGAAGGTCATCATAGTTGCTTTAAAGGTGGAGCTGATCCACCCATAGATGTGGCTGACGCCCGATTTTTCCTAGAGCCAATCTTATGTCTCTGAGAGATCAAGCAATTTTCTGGAAGATGTTAGTGATTACAATGGCCATCCAATGAAGCTAACAACTTTGTTGATATTTCAATCCTTATTACCCAGAAGATAGACATTCCTATCCCCATTCGACCTAGCAGGACATTGAGACTCAGCGAGGTCAAATGTCTTGACTAAGGTCGCACAGCTATGATGTAGAGTCAGGATTCAACCTAGGTCAGTGATGGGCAACCTTTTGAGCCTGGTGTGTCAAACTTCGCCAAAAAACTGAGCATAACTCGGGTAGTGTGTCACTTTGAGGAAAAAAACTAACTCCAAGACTCTAGTCGCAAATGTTTCATCCTTGGCATGCGGCCGCGTGTCATCAGAAATGGCTACGCGTGTCAGTGCTGACACGCGTATCATAGGTTCGCCATCACTGACCTAGGTCTTTCCAGCTCCAAAGTCCATGCTGCACCATGGCCTGCATTTACTAAGAAGTAGCTGGGAAGCTGAGACTCAGCCATCCCAAAAATAAAGGGGGTGGGCAAAAGCAACAACCACATTCACCACTCACTGCAGAACGGTTTCTCCTCAGCTGTGTCAAAGTATGCTTTAGTCATGGGAGGGTCTTTCTCCGTTAAATAGTCTTTCCAATTATCAGCATAATAGCCTACAAAACAAGTTGGAAAAGTGTAACGGTAACATGTATTCCATAAACGTAAAAGCAGCTGGGGAGGCAGCAAGAACAGCGAGTGTGGCTTCCATCACCACTGAGAGCATTTCCCTCACGCCTCATGGTGAGGACCCAAAGGGCAGTGCCTGCCCAGCACCCACCACACTCTACTCACTACCCGATCCCTAAGAGCTGGGGCATGCAAAAGGGCCCTACCGTGGTTTTCCCTCCTTTCCACTGACATTACATCACCCAGCCTGGTTCTCAGTAGCATAGGTGGAGAAGTGGAGCAGACTAAAAATAGTGCTGACATTTTTCCATAATACATTCATTTTATAGCTTAAACAGATCCAGGGACCTAGAACAGCATCACTCCTGCAAAGCAATGTGCTTTCTTGAACTGCAATCGAGCCCCTCAACTGCATAGAACCTGGGTTTGCCAAGTGACTATGTCATCAAGCAGGTAAATGTCCTCCTTTACGCGTGTGACTTCAGGAAGGAGATTGAGTGCCCGCAGTACATCAGTGTGGCCTCGCTCTCTCTCCTCTGTCCCCACTCCTATAGAACTGCCTCTGCCTTCTGATTTGAACTGGGGTGGGACCCAGGCATCAGTATTTTTTTAAAGCTCTCTAGGTGATTCCAATGCATAATCAGGGTTGAGAATGCCTTGTCTACAGAACGCCCTGATGTTAACTTGGGATTTTCCTTTGGGAACAATTAGAAAATTCTCATAACTCTCTGGTTCCAAGGTCCGCACCACCTGAAATGTTTCTATTAACCCTTAGCAAATATCCCAGCTGCCTCCACAGTATCCATCACCCCACCCCACCCCCGTACAATGCACACGAGAGTCAGTATGCTATGAAGGCACTTACAGACACAACTTGTTGGAAGGAATAATTCTGCAAGGCTCATGTGACCGAAGGGATCAAAGAGGTTGTGTGCAAGGAGAGGGCATTCCTGTCCCCAAGGGAGCAGGCCACATAAGGTGATTGTGCTCTGGGTGGGCTTAGAAACTTTTCTGGAACCTTCTTTTTCACGCTAGAATAGAGTGTCCAGAGAGGTTGCATTGCCTTCTGGATGAAATCCTATACAGGTTGCTTTTCTAACATTGATTAGAAGACCCCAGAGCACTTTACAGAACAAATTGGCTAGAAAAAGCTGACTATATAAATTTTCCAAGAGCACACAATTTCCAGGCTTATTTTTAGATAGTGAAATGGTACTGGGAATCCTACCAAAAATTTGCTCTTCGTTAACCAGAAGAAAAACTGCTTGTTGGACTTACCCAGGAGTGGACAGGACTCCTTTTGTGGTACGCCACAGCTGACGCACTTGCCATTCCTATAATCCCTGTAGGAGTCGCAGGGATACGCAGTGACGGTGCAGTTCTCTCTCAGGGAAGCGAGGTACAGGTACACGGACTTCTGGTGGTCACACTTAAAGTACTGCATTCCTGGGTTGTGAAAGGAAGGATTAAAGAGTAGAGCAGTTGTAGCATTTAAAAATAGTATATCACAGACGGTATGTACAAACACACACACACATGCAAACACAATTTGTCATGTCTCCTATATACCAGGCACTGTACTAACAGCTTCAGTATATTCTAGTCCATTCAGTCCTTATGAAAACCCATAGATCAGAATTCATGCTAACAAATGACAGGAGAAAAGATGACAGGCATGATTGTCCCCATTTTATGTAGCAGGACTTTGAGACTCAGAGAGGTTAAATGACTGGACCAAGGTCACACAGTTATTATGTGGTAGAATCAGGACTCGACCATTTCATTTGTCGGTGAAATGGAGAAGAAAAATTCAATGGTTCAGAGATTTTCCAGAGGTTTTTAGCAAAAGACAAGTACACAAGTACATTTAAACTATTTAAGATATCAAAAAAAAGAAGCCACGAGGGGAGAAGGAGGGAAATGGTAGAGGAATATCCCCAAGATGGGAAGGACGAAGAGATAGCTTTGGGAAAGGATGATGGATTACTCCACCCTGGGTCCAGATGAAGTCACTCAGAAAAGGTCCCAAAGATGGGTAATCAATGGAGGTAAGAGGTAAGGATCTGAATGGGAAACCGAATCCCATGAAAAGAGGAGCTATGTCTATGAGCTAGTGGTTTGTAGAGGCACTGAATGCTGGAGTCAGAACATTTCCTCTTTCTCCAAAGTCCTCTTATGCCCACTTAGGAAGCCAATATTTATTTATTATTCCTAGATCTCCCACTTGCAAAAACAATGAAGCTAATAACAATACAGAGGATGTCCTTTATAAGCAGAGCATGTTATCTTTGTCTGCTCATGGATGTATATCACACAGGACAGGACTGCTTACCATTTATGGTACCATATGGTTGGCCCTATTATGCCATTACATTGGGATCATTTTCAAAAACTACATCATTCCCATGGGGCCATATATAGCTACCATTTTGTAACAAGATCGTCTTTTTCTAGAATTATTTCCAAGATTGTTTAACTTTCTATAGCAATGGTGAAATAAATATTTAGAATTCTGAGGGATAGGCTTTTCATTTGGTCCCACACCCCACTTTTATGTTGTCCTCCAACTACCCATTTTTGTTTTGTGAGGTTTTTCCCATTATAAAAGTAATAGATGCTCATTTAGAAAATAGAAAATAATGATGTGAAAATCTCATAGAAGTCTAATGTCTAGAGATCATCCTAATAATTGTTTGGAGCATTTAAATTTAGTCTTCTTTTCTATACTTACACCTGTACAAATACACATCCTACATAATAAAAGCCTAATATGCAAATCGACCGAACGGCAGAATGACCAACAGAACGATAGGTCACTATGATGCACACTGACAACCAGGGAACAGATGCTCAACGCAGGAGCTGCCCCCAGCCCACAGGCCCCAGGCCAGCCAAGGCAGGTGCCAGCAGGGGCCCCCCAATCACCCCACTGGTCTCCCCACAGATCAGCCCTGATCACTGGCCAGGCCTAGGGACCCTACCTGTGCAAGAACTTCATACACCGGGCCTCTAGTTCTATGTAATAAAATCCTAATATGCTAAGTCGGCCATTCAACCAATCAAAGTGTAATATGCTAATGATATGCTAAGGCCACTCAACTGCTCGCTATGATGTACACTGACCACCAGGGGGCAGACAGTTGACCAGTTGCTATGACATACACTGACCACCAGGGGAACAGATGCTCCAACTGGTAGGTTAGCTTGCTGCTGGGTCCAGCCGATTGGAACTGAGCGAGATGGGCTGGACATGCCCTGGAGCCCTCCCATGTCCCTCCCCGGCATCCCTCTCTGGCCCCGATTGTGCACTGGTGGGGTCCCTCGGCCTGGCCTGTGCCTTCTCACAATCCGGGACCCCTTGGGGGATGTCAGAGAACCGATTTCGGCCCGATCCTGCAGGCCAGGCTGAGGCACCCCACTGGTGCACGAATTCATGCACGAGGCCTCAAATTTAAAAATAAGTTGGGACCAAACTATAGAGTTTTTATCTTTTTCTTTTTAACATCATATTGCGAGCATTTTCATTAATCTCTAAAATATGACTTTTAACAATTATATTCCTTTGTGTGGGTGTACCATATTCATTTAATAATTTTCCTATGTTGGACATTTAGATTAATTTCTAAAAAATTAACTATTATAAATAACACTGTGTTGAATACCTTTGCACTCTAATTTTTGTCTATATTTCCTACTATTTCTCTAAGAGAGATTTCTAGGTCAAAGACAGATCTTTTCAAGAGGGACAGATAATTCATAACAGCTTTTAATCATTTGGTTATGGTTATTAACCAAATGTATATTTGAGTAATAATTATAATTTATAACATATTTATACCACCTCTACTTTCTCAGGAATCTTTTTTAGTAATAACTACCCCACATAGGATATCAGATTTTTAAAATATGCTTTTTAAAACCACTATTTTACAAAATATAAAGTATCTGAACTTACCTCCAAATATTGTTTTGGGGCAACCAGGTTGATCCAGTCCTCCATTTGGATAGAAGTCTATGTTTCCTAATGGTTCCTTATAGCCCAGTGCTAAAAGAGAATATACCGTGCTTTACACTGCTTTGAACTTTGCACATCTCATAGCTCGTTTGCCTGCAGGATATGGGCAAGGGCTGTATTATTGTTGTTGTTGTTGTTGTTACTAATTATTATACCTACTTAAATATTTTGCCCAAAGTTACCTAGCTAGTTAAAGAGCATCATTGCTACACACAAACACACACACACACACACACACACACACACACACGCGCGCGCACTCTAATAGGATACTATGAAAATAGTGATGGAATTTATTTCTGATATTTGTAAAGACATAAGACAGCTTAGTCACTCATTCACTGCAAGGCTGATAAAAGAACCCCATGAAATGAAGACCTATGTCTGTAAACTAGTGGTTTGGAGAGGTACTGAATGCTGGAGTCAGATCAACATCTCTCTCTCTCTCTCTTTTTTTGTTTTGTTTTTTTGTTAATCCTCACCCTTACCCTAGGACCATGGTCTGCAAACTGCAGCTCGCGAGCCACATGCGGCTCTTTGGCCCCTTGAGCGTGGCTCTTCCACAAAATACCACGGCCTGGGCGAGTCTATTTTGAAGAAGTGGCGTTAGAAGAAGTTTAAGTTTAAAAAATTGGGCTCTCAAAAGAAATTTCAATCGTTGTACTGTTGATATTTGGCTCTGTTGACTAATGAGTTTGCCGACCACTGCCCTAGGATATTCTTTCCATTGATTCTTAGAGAGAGTGGAAAGGAGGGAAGGAAGGAGGGAGGGAGAAAAACATTGATGTGAGACAGACACATGGATTGGTTGCCTCCCACACACACCCCAACTGGGGCCAGGAATCAAACCTGCAACCCAGGAAACCACCCTTGATGGGAAATCAAACCCTTGACCCTTTGGTGTGTGGGCCAATGCTTCAACCACTAAGCAACACCAGCCAGAGCGATACTTTTCTTCTTTACATTTGTCTGAAACCCTCTATTTCCTGAGCCTCTACTTGCATTTATGTAAATCTTTAATGAATAAGAAACTGGGGAAAATGAACTTTTACTTAGTAGAAAAAACTCCTTAAAAAATTGGGATCTAGGATGGCAAAGAGATTGGAAACTCTTCCAGAAAACAGGGACCTAAAAAATTATCTATATATATAAAAGCCTAAGCGACCATTACGACCAGTCAACCAAACGACCAGTCGACTGGTCGCTATGATGCGCACTAACCACCAAGGGGCAGATGCTCAATGCAGGAGCTGCCCCCTGGTGGTCAGTGCACTCCCACAGCCAACCTCCTGTGGCCCAGCCAACCTCCTGCTGTCCCTCCCCCTGGCCGGCAGGCCCCGATCACCAGCCAGGCCAAGGGACCACACCTGTGCACGAATTCATGCACTGGGCATCTAGTAGATTTAATAACTGCTTATTCTCTTTAACCTTGAGACCCCAAATAATCAGTAAAATGTTTGATTAAAAAGATTATTTAAATATGTATATAAATAATGTTTACATCATTGCAATAATAATAGTTACTATTATTGAGAACCTGTATGTGTTTGTGGGCATGATATGAGGTGTTTTACACACTTTCTAATTTCACAATGTCTGCAAAGTAGCCATTGGTAACTTCAGGTGAAGTAACTTACAGATGAAGAGACTGGGGCTCAGAGGACTTCAGGGACAAACATGACCCACTAGAAAAAATAAAATCTGGGATTTGAGTCCATCTCTGCCTACTACAAAGTTTATACGCTTCAAATTTCACTTTCTCTACAAAAATAAAAGATGAATTGCTCTATTTCATCAAGCATTAAGATGGCAGTGAGGTACTGCCCTTAAGATAATAATCTGCAAATACACGGTAAGAATACAGCTGTTTCACAGAAACATTTTTTCTAAGGCAAACAATTGCTGAATACCACACCAAGAAAGGTGGTCGAGGTTATTTTTTAAGGTGGTTGTATCACAAAAAGGGTGTGCAATTAAATGATCACTCTGCTCTGTCCTCTCAGCCCTCCCCAAGTTCCTTCTCCACCTCTTCTCTCGGAATGCTGGATATAAAGACCCATTCTTAACATCACCCAAACCCCATGACATGCACCCAATCCCAGATAGGAAATCAGCACCATAAAAGCTAGAAATGGCCAGGAAGATCCATAGAGAGCTGGTAGTTCAGAATCAATCACTCTGTGTAGAGCTATAAACCACAGGAATATGTATTTCAGTTTAGGAAAATAATGAGAAAGAACCAACAACAAAAAAACAGGAAATCATGCATGGAGATCCAGTTGTACATCTGGAAACATTTGTCCACAAGCTGTGCAAAGCAGACAGTCCTTGATTGGTCAAGATGACCACTTTAAAAATAAGAAGAAACCCAGCCGCATTAGCTCAGTGGTTGAGCATCAACCTATGAACCAGGAGGTCACAGTTCGATTCCTGGTCAGGGCACATGCCCGGGTTGTGGGCTTGATCCGCAGTGTGAGGCGCGCGGGAGGCAGCCGATCAATGATTCTTTCTCATCATTGATGGTTCTATCTCTCTCTCCCTCTCCCTTCCTCTCTGAAATCAATAAAAAAAAATATTTAAAAAAAATAAAAATAATAGGAAGAGATGACGGGAAAAGCACCTCCACTCCAGCAAGCGATCCTGGGTGCCTGCATCAAGATCCACAGAAATCTTCCCTTCAAGATTTCTGTGGATTTGGAACTCTGCCCCGTAGGAAAAGGGAATCTGGAGGAACCTGATCTGCCCCTGCATGACAGTCCCCCAGGAGAAGCCTCCACGGGAGTCTGGGTGAAGGGGGTCCCTGACTCACAAGCATGGGAATGTTACCATCAATGTCGGAATGGATGACGTCAACGAACTGTGCATCGCTGGGATCTAATCTGTCCTCGGGCGGTTTTCCGTTGAATAAAGGGCCGGCAGGGTCGAGGCCTGGAAGGAAAACAGAGCTGGTCAGGCAGCCCCACGCCATGAGTCACCTGCAGCTTTTGATCCCTCTCCTTGAAGAAGGCTCACAGGCTGCAGGGCACCCCCGAGTGGGCAAGCGCCCACATTCCCATCCTGCTCCGTCAGGCTACTTTCCACAACCCTCTAGCTTTTTCCCACAGGAGAGGTGATTTACCCTGACAGTGCCCTGAGGACAGCATCCAGATTCCACCAGGAGGTATAGCTTGTGCACAGCTCAACAGCAGAGAGTACACAGACATATGGGGGACAGGGGAACATAAACTGGTTCCTCGGGAAAAAGCGCTGAAGGGTGCATATAAAAAGCAAACACTATACTTACCGGTATCTTTATCTCCTTTTAAATGATCCAGAAACTTCACTAAACCTTTTCTTCTTCACAGTTTCAATTTGTAGTCACATATAGCAGCTCATAAGCTCCACATCACAAGCTTGTGAGGGAGGCAGGGTAGCTATTATCTTTCTCATTTTACATATGAATGAACTGAGGTTCAGGGAGATCAAGTGTCTTAACCAGAGCCACAGACTCACCATGCAATCACCTCTCTCTGTGGAGCTCTCGGTTTTATTGCACTGAGTCTGGCAAGCTCGGTAGGAAAGAGTGAAACTCTCCAGTCAGCGCGGTATCAGACCAGGTATCGAGGAGGGGAAAAATGTGGGTGTCAATTCCTATAGAACTGACCCATCCCATAAATGCCTGAGCTGATTTCTTGCCCTTGGTCAATGTTAGCTGGGTGTTCCTCACCATCATTATGAAACAGCTGTAAAAACAAGACAGCAGCTCCCATGACGCTATAACCACAAAATAAAAACTTTAAACTAAAAAACAAGCAAAAACAAACACCAGAGGTTCCAACAGGCCCCGCTTACTAGAAGCCTGGGGAGCGAAGAACGTTTCAAGGGACTTAGGGAAGATTTTATCTACGAATGTCATGTTAAATGACATCTCCCCATTTCCTGGTGTTTCATATAAAAATCCAAGTGATAGTGTATTTGCCTCAACTTTCCTGGGTCTAGCCTCAATTTCTCCATTTCTACCCTCTCAATGCTCTTGCTTCCTTGAGGCTTATCTTTATCTGCTTTGTTTCCTTAGCTCCTTCTCCACCCTCACCCCCAGCTTTTCTTATTTTTCTGTCTGCTCCCAATGAAACTGATGAGGGAGGAGATGGATGAACACCCAGGCACCCAGGTCCACAGGATCCTCTCAACAAAAAAAGAGAAATGCATAACTTTGCAAAGAGTTTGCTGGGGAAGCCTGCTCTGCACAGAAGACAGCACCACTTCCGGCGTAAGAAAATGAACAGTGAGAGCCCAGTTTACAGCAGCCTCCAGACCCACGGCTGATAAATCGGCTTGCTATATAAAGTCCAACATGGCAATTTTAGGAGTCATGAAGGCGCTGTTAATAATTACACCAGGACCCAAGGCACAAATGGGGACTGTCACAATAAACTTGGACATAATGCTCTCCTTAGCAATAAGCCATAGCAAATGATGAGTTTACAATGTCAGCCAAAAATCACAGGTAAGCTGTACTTGGTGTGGGCAGAGACCACTGGAGTCAGATAGATGTAACATGGAGCCCCAAAACTAATGCCAACCAGCTGTGTGACCTCAGGCAGGTTACTTGACCTCTCTGAACCTCAGTTCCTTATCTGTAAAGTGGAGGTAGAATTAATAGCTACTTCAGAAGACTTATAAGAGGACTCCTAGATCTGAATTCAGAACATGTTGAGATTATTGTAGGATAGAGACAAAATGGAAAAATTGAGCTCTTTCTTGTTGCTCTTAAGATCACCAGAATTGAGTTTAGATAGTGATCCCTGTCTTTTACTGCAGAATTTAACTGGTTTGAGAATTTGATGACATCAAACATTTTGCATGCAGTTTCGGGGACCTGCCTCTTACTCTCATCCCCAAGGTCACCATGAACTCTCTAAGGCAGTGCTGCCCAAGAAAAATATAATGGGAGCCACACTTTTAAAATATACTTTTATTTTTTTTGTATATATTTTTATTGATTTTTTACAGAGAGGAAGAGAGAGGGATAGAGAGTTAGAAACATCGATGAGAGTGAAACATTGATCAGCTGCCTCTTGCACACCCCCTACTGGGGATGTGCCCACAACCAAGGTACATGCCCTTGACCGGAATCAAACCTGGGACCCTTGAGTCCGCAGGCCGACGCTCTTTTCCACTGAGCCAAACCGGTTTCTGCTAAAATATACTTTTAAAATCTCAAGCAGCCATTTTAAAAAAGTAAAAAACAAGGAAAATTAATTTTAATAATACATTTTATTTAATCCAGTTTATTTAACCCAATATACCTAAATATTATTTCAACATGTAATCAATATTAAAAATTTGAGATTTTTAAGTATTTTTTGGTAGCTAGTCTTCAAGATCCAGTGTGTATTTTGCTCTTACAGCACATGCCAATGTGCATTAGCCACATTTTATGTGCTCAAATCACATGTGGCTAGTGGCTACTATATTGGACACCCCAGTAAATTCCCGGACCCCAACCACAGAGATTCTGATTCAGCAAGCTAATATTGTATCAGCACCCCAAGGTGACTTTTATAGGCACTTAAGATTGAGACTAGCCATTCCTACAACCAGAGTCTATAAAGAGAACTATGTATCACAAAAAACAAACAAATAAACAAATACCTAAGAATAGCCCTGGCCGGTGTGGCTCAGTTGATTCTGGTCAGGGCACATACCTAGGTTTCGGGTTTATTGCCAGTGGGGGTGCTTACAGGAGGCAACCAGTAGATGTTTAGATGTTTCTCCTCTCTCTCTCTCTCTCTCTCTCTCTCTCTCCTCTCCCCCATCCTCTCTTTCTAAAATAAATAAAGATATCCTCTGGTGATGATTTTTTTTTAATTTAAAAAGGATTGAGTATTGCCCTAACCGGTTTGGCTCAGTGGATAGAGCGTCAGCCTGCGGACTGAAGGGTCCCAGGTTCGATTCCGGTCAAGGGCATGTACCTTGGTTGCGGGAACATCCCCAGTAGGGGGTGTGCAAGAGGCAGCTGATCGATGTTTCTCTCTCATCGATGTTTCTAACTCTCTATCCCTCTCTCTTCCTCTCTGTAAAAAATCAATAAAATATACATATATAAAAAGGATTGAGTATTAAATTTAATGTATTATCAAGTGATGTGGGTACTTGAAATATTTTAAAATCTATTCATGCTCGGCCATCTTGTGTTGAAGAAATTAACAAAAAGTAAACGTAGAAGCTGTGCCTGGACAGGAAAAGCAAAAGGAAGGGCAGAAGAAAGAGAGGGACAGGGAGGAGATGAAGCAGCCATTTTGGCCTAGATAATTAACAAGCAGAACCATCCAATACTTGGGAGGTGGGAGTGCATTGTGTCCTTGAGTAGCAGGCCAGATTCCTACTCCATAATCCAGTAAGCCCACTCAGGCAAGGCAGTGGGAAATGAGTGGAAGAGGGAAATAAATGCTTGACCCCTGAAACTGCTCTCAGGGACAGCTGAGATTGACCCTGGGGCTCAGAGAGGATGAGGAATCAGGAGAATTCGGGGGAGTCGGTGGAGAAAGAAAACTGAGCTGTGGACCAATGGCTGAGTCCAGGTCACAGAGCAGGCCCACGTGGGCCGAGAGTGGAAGGAAGGCAAGCTGGGGGAATTTCCATGGTCAGAGGCCAGGTCACATTGCATTCACATTCAAAGTAGTTGTGGAACAGGTTTGCTGGGAGGCTGAAGGGCGTAACTGGGGGTTAAGTAGAATAAGCCAGTGGTGGTCTGGGACTAGTACTGGGGAGTAAATTTTGCTCATTTCTCCCCGTACTTTGGGTCAGTGATGTCAGGTTGGTAGCTTGAATTCGGGTGGGAGTGTGTATACCATGGAAATCAGCAAAGGAGCACAAGCAAATTCAAGCCATCTGTTCTTTGTACCCATAAGGGAAAAGAAAATATTTTTTAGGTAAGAACATGTTGTTTTCTAAAGCATAGTAATAGTTTTAAAAAATAAAAAGAACTTTGCTTCCCTAAGAAAGCAGGCAAATAAGAAAATGAGGGCAACCTGGTTCAGGGTAAAAGTAAAAAGAATGTGACCTCAAGTACCAGCAAATGGTGTGTGTGTGTGTGTGTGTGTGTGTGTGTGTGTGTGTGTGTGAGAGAGAGAGAGAGAGAGAGAGAGAGGGGGGGGGGGGAGGGATTACTTGAGAGAGAGAGAGAGAGAGAGAGAGAGAGAGAGAGAGAGAGAGGATTACTTGCCCAGGGCTACCTGTCAACTTAAGCAACACATTCAGACTTGTGACCCTAAAAGTTTACTTCCTAAACTTTTAGGGCCTAAGTTGCATCATTTACCTCCCCCCCCCCCCCCACCTCCTTATTCTACCTTACAGATTCCCTATAATTAAAATAGCTATCTCCATGTGAGCATGAATTCTGGGAAAGGCATAAATGGAAGAAGTCTTAAATTTCTGAAAGAGAAAGCCTCCTTCAGCCCTTCATTTGTAGCCCAAGAAAGTTACTAGCATATTAGACAAGAGAACCCAACACAGGTTTGTTTGGGATTTGACCTGTTGTGTTGCTGAGCGTTTCTATTCAGTTTTAGCTTGAAAGCTAATATTCAGAGAGTAAACATAAGCCATCAAAATTCCCATCTCATTTTCCTATGGTGAAACTCCTGCTGTGCCTGGGGACAGAAATTTATTAGGTATGTAGTTCAAGCTATTCTGGATTCAATGAAAGGAAGAAGGATATCTGCTTGAGGCACAGAGATCAAATACCCAAGAGACATAGCTGTTTTTCTAGCCATACGAGAAATAAAGTCACCACCAATCTTTTCTACAATTTGAAAATTGCTTTGCATATATCTTATTAATTAATAACCTGAGGTCAACATTGGTATGGTCTTCCTTTTGCACACGAGGACGTTAAATAATTGGAAGAAGATCTGGCTTTCAAGCCAAGGACTTGGATTGCCTACATCATGCTCCCCTAGTGAACACCCTGCCCAGGCTCACCACCCCATGTCCATTCACAGGAAGCCTTACCTGTAATTCTCCCCAGCTTCCCATTGTACTCCTCTCCAACAAACCCAGATATGTGGGCTCCTAGACTTACTCCAATCATGTAAATGTCGTCAAGAGACGCTCCTTTTGTCTGGAATTTCAAGAGATCCATCATTATAATTTGTGGGGGCCAAGGAGTTGACAACATTTGGAGAACTGTCCTATCTGTTGATTTTGGAGAAACACATCTAAGCACCTTATATCCATTATCTCACTTAAGTGTCACTACACCCTTGCAAAGTAAATGCTATTCATTTGATTACACAGATGAGAAAACTGAGGCCTGGAGTAAAAGTGATCTGCCCAAGGCCAGGCAGTAGGGAGGGGTCAGAGTAGCACTGTCCAACTCCAATCCTGTGCCTAAACCTTTATGCCATGGTGTCTCCATTCATGTTTCTTCTAGAAACCAAGCCAAGACATCTGTAAAACCTTCTCAGTTGGGGCGAAGGGCAACAATACATTTCGATGAACTTTTTTTTATCTTCATGTTTGCTCAGTTAGATAAATTTACCCTGGCGAGGGAAGGAAAGTAGGGTAGGAGTGGATCACATTGACCATAGTCTGCTGGGACAGCCTGTCATGAGTCGTTTGAATATTTACTTTTCCAGGGCTGTGGCTTAGGTGGGGAACTCTTATAAAACATATGCCACTGTTAGACACAGTGACTCACTCTGAAAGAGTTCTGATACAAGTCCCTTTTTTAAAAAAAAATAAATAAATAAAAGGGGCAATTCATGAGATCCCTAAGTGAAATTTAAGAGTTGTTTAATTGCCCTAGCCGGTTTGGCTCAGCAGACTGACCAGACACAGGTTCGATTCGAGTCAAAGGCACATCCTGGGTTGCAGGCTTGATCCCCCGCGGGGGGTGTGCAGGAGGCAGCCAGTCAATGATTCTCTCTCATCATTGATGTTTCTATCTCTCTTCCTCTCCCTTCCTCTCTGAAATCAATAAAAAATATACAGTATTTTTTAAAAAGAGTTAGTCAGTCTTCTAAAGACATAAATCATACCTACACAGAATTCTCTCATCAGACCATGTGTATCAGTTTTGGTTTTGGACAATCTAGCCACTAAACTTTTGACATTTCTAGGAAGAGGAACAGCTATAGACGTTAAGGAAGATCCAATCATTGAAGCCAAGAAACTCCTAGACAGAACCTGTCCTTCCCACAGGACACCTTTACGTGAGTTAGAAAAATATGCCCCTTCCTGAGGACACTTTGCTGTCATTCGCTGGAACGTTATTTTAACAAACATATAAGTCTATAATGGCAATGATGTTCCCTTTGGTGGGCACCTTGTGCAGTGAACAACCTGCACAACCATACTTATGGGCTTTCCCTCTACCTCCCCTGGGGCTTATGTGGATCTGCAAAACAGTTCCCTTGTTCACTGCCGATACTCCTTGGCTTTAACTCTTCAGATAATGGGCCAGTTTCAATCTAGCCCTGAATCATCTAAGAGAGTGCTCCCTTACCAACATGTGATCGATAAATTTCTTCAAGACTGTTGCTACTTTTCTGGTCTTATCAGCAGCATGGTTGTATATTATAGTTGTAGCTCCTCGATTCCAATCAACAACGATCACGTTCATGTCCTCTACGGAGAGCAAACCCTCTACTAAGTCCCCTATCCAAACGGGAGGGGAGCCGGTTGGCCTGAATCCATGGATAATGAAGGTGGTTTTCTTGGTCACGTTCAAGTTCCCCAAAGCTGTGGAGTTGATGACTTGTGCACAGGTCGGGTCTCTCCTTGTGTAGAGCATCAACTTTACACGGAGTCCCGTACCAACCACTGCACTGTGGAAGCTCAGTCGGGTGAATGAAGAACATGTTTCATCTGTGTCTGAAAATAAAAATTAGATGGCATCGTGACGGTTCTTTACTTAGTGGAGCATCAAGTCCTACACTTGCTGGAGTTCTATGTGCCTTACCGCACCTAGCTATCAAGAGGCTAGATCTAGTTGCAGGATGTTGCGAAGTCAGACCTGATTCAGAATTCATACATAGTGACTTTTTCACCAGGAAAACCATCTTTCCAAATCCTACCTTCTTCAAGGTCTAATCCCAAAGTCTTGAAGCCTTCTCAAACTCTCCCAGCTATAAGTACTGTCCCTCATCCTGGAACTCCCCAAGCCCCTTTATGGACCTCATTGACAGCACAAGGAAAATACTTTCAGGGGTGTATTATGGGTATTTATGTACATGTGTGTCTATCCTGCTAGACTGCAATCTCCTTGGAATGGTGTCTTATAATCTCGTGTATCCCGCACTGATTCCAGCACACAGTAGAGAAGTCAATAACTGAAGCTGCATGGTCCAAGCTACTCTTTCCTTGTCTGGGGCACCTGCCTAAGACGGCAGCAGCGAAGGTGATGTGCCTTGCCACGAGCCCAGTGGCATCTAAAACTGTTGACCACAGTGGTGTTGTTGGACCCGCTCCTTTGCTCCTGAAAGCACCACCTTCAAGCATTCATCTTGCTGAGTAGGCTGTAAGGATGGCCTTAGAGGAAAAGTTAGGGATGGGGAGGGGGACAGAATAGATGGACCTGGAGCATCTTGTCATGGCAGAAAGTAAAGTAATGTTTAAAAGCAAGACACAGCCAAAACCGGTTTGGCTCAGTGGATAGAGCATCGGCCTGCGGACTGAAGGGTCCCAGGTTTGATTCCGGGCAAGGGCATGTACCTTGGTTGTGGGCACATCCCCAGTAGAAGGTGTGCAAGAGGCAGCTGATCGATGTTTCTAACTTTCTATCCCTCTCTCTTCCTCTCTGTAAAAAATCAATAAAATATATTTTAAAATAATAATAATAATAAATAAATAAATAAAAACAAGTCACAAGGATACAGGAGCCAACTGGAAGGGGCTTCCACTCGCCAGATCTGGGATAATTTGAGCACAAAATAATTAAGGACACTAATGAAGTATAGGCCTTTGGAGAAAATAGGAATCCATGATTCCAAACAAATAAATGGAGGCGAAAAGAGGACTCTTACTTCCAGTATAAGGCTGAATGCCGACTGGTAAATGTGGAGTGAATGCTGGAGCTGCTATCAATCATTTTGCAATCATCAAAACAAAGACTGGTTAGGTAAGAATCATCAATGGATGCTGAGCTGAGTGGTGGTGGGTTCTGAGGAGGAGCATGTGTGTGGTCTTAAAATGGCTCCCACAGATTGCTTATTAGTGATTAGGGACAAAGTCGTAATATATGGTGGAAAAACTGAACAACACCTTGACTAGGTTATCCAAATGAACATTACCAATGAGGGGTAGATGGACAGCATGTGCCTCTAGCTATAATGCACTGAGAAGGACACAACATCATCTATGCAGTATTTTGGTGGGGAATGCATAACCCAAAACTAACCATGAGGAAAAATCAGACAAACACAAAATGAGGAATATTCTATTTCTTTAAAAGGTCAATGTCATAAATGACAAAGGCTGGAGAAATGTTCTAGATTGAAGGAAACCAAAGAAAAAGGATAAATAAATGCAATATCTGGTCTTAGTTTGCATCCTATAATATAAGGAAAAAATACTATAAAAGAAATTATTGGCCATTGACTAAATTGGGATATGGACACTAAGCTAGATAAAAGTTTGGTATCAATGTTAAATTAATTGAGATTGAATAGGGAGTTAGAAATAAACTAAAGATCAAGTTGCAAGGTAAGAGGGGTGGTGGGAAGGAAGGAGGGCTTTGGGGTCCTTGGGTATTGAGAGAGAGTGTTACTTTTGCAACATTATATAAGGTCTTGGTTAAGAACCACGATCAAATAATAGTTAAGCCCTAACCGGTTTGGCTCAGTGGATAGAGTGTCGGCCTGCGGACTGAAGGGTCCCAGGTTCGATTCCGGTTAAGGGCATGTACCTCTGTTGTGGGGACATCCCCAGTGGGGGGTGTGCAGGAGGCAGCTAATCGATGTTTCTAACTCTCTCTCTCCCTCTCCCTTCCTCTCTGTTAAAAAATCAATAAAATATATGTTTTTAAAAAATAAAAATAAAAATAAAATGTTAAAAGCAAACCTCTGCTCAACATTGGTATCCAGACACAATAATACAATGATTGTGAAGACTATTGCATTTTTAATTATAAGAATTAGTTAAAACCTGTTTGACCCACTTTCCCACATGCTGCTTGGCTGAGAGAGAACAGCCGAGTAGGAGGTGAAGAGGAGCAGCAAACAATCCCCAGCTGCAAGTTGGAGATGGTCTGTTAGGATATTCAGGAGAGTCCTAGCTGGTTTGCTCAGTGGATAGAGCATCGGCCTGCAGACTGTAAGGTCCCAGATTTGATTCCGGTCAAGGGCAAGTATCTCGGTTGCAGGCTCCTCCCCAGCCCGGACCCTGGTCTGGATGTGTGCAGAAGGCAACCAATCAATGTATTTCTCTCTGTCTTCCCCTTCTCTTCCACTTTCTCTAAAAATCAGGTGAGGATTTAAAAAAAAAAAAAAGAAAGAAAAGAAATAATATTGCCTGGCTCAGTGGATAGAGCGTCTGCCTGCGGAGTGAAGGGCCCTGGGTTCAATTCTGTTCAAGGGCACATGCCCGGGTTGTTGGTTCGATCCCCAGAAGGGGGCATGCAGGAGGCAGCTGATCAATGATTCTCTCTCATCATTGATGTTTCTATCTCTCTCTCTTCCTCTCCCTTCCTATCTGAAGTCAATAAAAATATATTAAAAAAAAAAAAAAAAAAGAATAGCCCTGGCTGGTTTGTCTCAGTGGATAGAGTGTTGGCCTGCGGACTCAAGGGTCCCAGGTTCAATTCCGGTCAAGGGCATGTACCTTGGTTGTGGGCACATCCCCAGTAGGAGGTGTGCAGGAGGCAGCTGATTGATGTTTCTCTCTCATCGATGTTTCTAACTCTCTCTCCGTCTCCCTTCCTCTCTGTAAAAAATCAATGAAATATATTTTTTAAAAAAAAAAGAATATTCAGGAGAGGAGGCCACACCCTGTGATGGCCATTCTTGGGGGGACGGAGCAGAAGGAGAAGACTGCTGACCTGCAATTGGCCAACAGAAGACAAGAGGGACTTGGGAAACATCTGTTCTGACTTCCTCCAATAGGAATTTAGAAACCATTTTCCCTGGGCCCCATTTCTCAGGGAATCTACACTTGCACAACCAGAAATTTCTGCTCCTTGAGTCTGGGCCTCAGAGTAATCTTCTTCCTGGGACTATACCCTTTCTTAATAACCTGGGTCCATACATGTAGACTTTTATTTGAAACTTCTTGCAAAGGCTCTGGTACTCATGAGTGAAGTTCCAAAATAGAATGAGCGAGAGCTCAAATAGAAGGTTAAAAATTAAGAAGGCTTGGAAATACCCCACCCTGGAAAATAGTGAGCCCCAAACTCACACATTCCTCCATTTACTCTTCACTGTCAAGTAGCATGTGCAGTGGGTCATGCTCACAATATACTATCTTTGTTCCCCCCACCCCCCAACTCTATTGATAAATAACATTGTGTAAGTTTAGGGTGTATAAAGTGATAATTTGACATGTGTATATATTGAGATATGATTATCACAATCAGGTTATTTGTTAACACATCCTTCACCTCACATAGTTACCTTTGTCTGTGTGTGTGTGTGTGTGTGTGGCGATAAGCTTTAAGATCTCTCTTAGCAAATTTCAAGTATACAATACAGTAATGTTAACTATAGACACTGCTCTGTGCATTAGATGTCAGAACTTATTCATCTATGTAAACATGTTCTCCACCTGTTGGCCCCTTTCATTCTTCTCTTCCTGTGGATTGCATGCTCCTGGAACACATGGACTGAAACTTGTCTGGTGCTTGTAGAGCAAGTCCCAGAGTAAATACTTGTTTAGTCGCTTTATTGAACAGGTGTCACAGGGTAAGTAGGGCTGAGCCTCTCGGTTTTGTTCCTGGCTGTGCGACTGACTCACCAGGTAGCCTGGGGAAATCATGTTGTCTTTCACTTGTCATCTGCCTGCCCAAGAGAGGAATGCCGTGGAGATAGTTACGAATGAGTTCACACTGGGGGAGACAGAGATCCCTTCCCAAAGGAGGGAGCTGTTAGTTATGTATGTTCGTTTCGACCCAAATGAGTAATGTTAAGCCAGTGTGTCAAAAGTCACGTATCTGAGTCCTTGGGAGGCTCAGAGAAGATTCGTGACGTTTGTGCCGGAGTTGTTTTTCAGTAGCAACTGCGACCTTTCATGGCTGTGGAATGGCTCAACCAACCTCCTGGACTTGCTGAGTCTCTACAAGTCCTTAAAAATGGAAAGTTAGTGAAAGGCAAAAAGAGCAGTACAAATGGTTTTTATTTTTCATTTCATAGAACCACTCTGATTTCAAATACTTTTACATGTCATAGTTGTTTTTATATTGGCATTGTGATCTGGAAAAGTCCATTGCAAGTACTGAGTGAGCAACAGATTTCCTAGTTCCTCTCTTCAGTACTGAATACTACAACAGCTTTACATACATTATCTCCCATCCTTAGAGGAAATGTACAGTTCATTCAACAAGAGTCTGCTCTATCCGAGCTTCCGTGTCAGGTGGCATTTCCAAGGGAGAGTCAGGCACTAATGAAATTAATGTTTCAGGAATTATATCCTTTTTCATTTTGTGTTTTGTTTGCCTTGCATGTACGGGATGACAGTGAAGCCATAACTTGATTTTTTTCTTTTCGTTAACATTTGCCTGGTATGTGTTTATCCTTTTAAAACCTTTGAAACCATAAGGGATCTTATATATAGCATCTATTTAGATTTTATTTTATGACTCAATCTGAGAGCCTTTATTTTATTTTATTAAGTATATTTTTATTGATTTCTGAGAGGAAGGGAGAGGGAGAGAGAGAGATAGAAACATCAATGATGATAGAGAATCATCAATCGGCTGCCTCCTGCACGCCCCACACTGGGGATGGAGCCTGCAACACAGGCATGTGCCCTGACTGGGAATCAATCCGTGACCTCCTGGTTCATAGATCAATGCTCAACCACTGAGCAACACCGGCTGGGCTGAGAGTCTTTTTTTTTTTTTAAATAGGTGAGTTCAGATTTATTGGCATAACAGATATAATTGGTGTGAAGGCCACAGAAGTGCCTTACTCAGATCTGCCTTCAAGAGAACCTTCTTCAGGGAGCACAGTTAAGTTGACAGTGCCTCCAGCCACCCCACATTCACACTGAAGCCATTGCTCACCCAGGCTGCTCTCAGCCAGCTACCAACCACTGTGGGGTGCTGGAGCCAGGCCAGCAGGCCATTCCTGCCTCGTGTAGGATTCAAGTAAGAGCCAACTTTGGCTCAGGGACTCCGCATCAGCCTGGCTGTAATATGCTCAGACCTGTGCTGAAGCTCATCCTACCGATCCTTCCTTTCCCCCCACCTTTCCCAGGTACCAGATCTGCATCCTCCACACACATTTCCTGTAGTAGATCCTTTACCTCCTTTATCCTTCACACACATTTCCTGTAGTAGATCCTTTACCTCCTCTATCCTCCACACACATTTCCTGTAGTAGATCCTTTGCATGTCCAATCCCATCTTGGTATCTTCTTCCTGGAGGTCCCAAACTGACACAACTGGACTTAACACTGTAATGCCACATTTTCTGATTTCAATGCTTTCTTGGTTTCTAAAGCTATTGTTTGCTACATGGATTGCCCTGTCTCTCTTTGTTGTTCTCATTTATGTATTCTTTCTCATACTTGGAAGTTTATAGCCTGCTTTAATTCTTTTGGTGTTAACCTTTATAACTGTACTAGGGGCTCGGTGCATGAAATTCATGCACGGGGGGATGGGGTCCCTCAGCCCAACCTGTACCCTCTCCAATCTGGGAGCCCTCAGGGGATGTCCTACTGATGGCTTAGGCCTGCTCCCCATGGTTCTCCGCTGTCTGCAGTCCTGCCTGCTTGACGCCACCATAGGCCCTGGTGTCTGCTCTCTGGGGGGGCCCTGCGGGGGACTGCTTGCCCCTCGCTGCCATGGCCAGGGGCAAGCAGGGCCCTGCTGTCTGCTCGCTCACTGTGGGGGATGTTCACGCCCCGCCCCTAGCTGCTTGTGCGCGCGCTGGCTCAGAGCACCTGGGTCCCAGGGATGTTCCCGCCCCGCCCCCAGCCGCTCGGCGCCTGTGAGCATAAGCCCAGAGTGGCCGGGGGCGTTTTAGGACCCCAGCCACTCTGGGCCTATGCGTGGGCCTACAGGCTCAGAATGTCCTGGCTCCCGAGGACGCATGTCCCTGGGATGCAGGCCGCTTGGCGCCAGCGTGCGCGCAAGCAGCCACAGGGCAGGAACATCCACCGCATTCCCGCCCCGCCCCCAGCTGCTCGGCATATGTGTGCGTAGGCCCGGAGTGGCCAGGGGTCATTCTGGGACCCCTGCCGCTCCGAGCCTATGCGCAGGCCTACAGGCTCAGAGCAGCCTGGGTCCTGAGGACGCCCATCCCCGGGACCCAGACCACTTGGTGCCGGCGCATGCACAAGCGGCCGCCCCATCCCCGGGCACTCAGTACCTGCATATGCAAATTAACCCACTATCTTTGTTGGGTTAATTTGCATACTTACTCCTGATTGGCTGGTGGGCGTTGCAAAGTGATGGTCAATTTGCATATTTCTCTTTTATTAGTGTAGATATGAAATATTTACATCTCAATTTCATGGAATCTAAATGTGTGGACTATAGGCCACAAGTAGACTACATGCAGAATTACTCCAGACTTAGGTATATGTATTCAGACTTAATTATCCACTGATATGAACCCCTAGCAAGGATTTTTGGGGCCTCAGGAAACTGTACCTCAGACTGTTGTGGAGCATATTACTGACTTCTGCCATGTAGCCTGTTGCTGACCTTTGTCAAACAGTTTATTTCTTTATTCAGCTCCAGTCCTTGCTTTGGTAACTTGAGACAATATCTAGTGATCCTCTGTCACACATGAGACATCTAGTGACCCTCTGTTACACATGATGAGGGCATTAACACACTCAATACTTCTCCCACTCACCTGACTTCTACCTCCTGATTTTTATTAGTTATAAAATTATTTTTAGTTCATCTGGTGATTCCTCTTATAGTTTAAAAATAAATATTTAAGCCTTGGTATTGGTGTATCAATCACAGAGAGTTCCTGTTCTATTTACTGCATCTGTTCTATCTCCTCATTCCCTACCAAGAAAGATGAGAAAATTAGGGCACTTACATTGCCTTTCTTACTCTCCTTGACTCCTTCCCCAGCCATAAACACATACAAACATACACTTTTTGTTCCCGTTGTCAAAAATAGTCATTCCTTGTTATTTGTGGATTCACCTACTCACTAAATTTATTTGTAACCCCCAAAGTCAATACTCGAAGTGCTTTTGTGGTTATTCACGGACATGTGCAGAGTGGCAAAAAAAAAAAAAAGAAGTGGGCCCACACATCCACTCTCAGCTGAAATCAACACCATAACACTCTGCCTTCTCACTTCACCTCTCATAAAAAATATCTTTTCACTGTCTATTTACTGCCACGCTTGTTTGTTTGTTTGTTTTGCTTCTTGTGCTTTGTTGGACGAATCTTTCTGTTTAGAATGGCCTCAAAGTATAGTCCTTACATACTGTCTGGTGTTCTTAAATTCAATATGCCGTTCAGAGAAATATATAGGTTAGATAAGCTTTATGCTGGCATGACTTATAGTGCTATTGGGCATGAGGATCACTGCTAATAAATCAAAATACATATTAAATAAGCTGTCTTCAAACAGAAATATATACATAAATAAGATTATGTATTGAACAGTCAACACAAATGTAACCAGAGGCTCTTGGGAACCTAACCCTCTATTTCCCCTGGGAATTATGGTCCAGTATTTGCTAATCAAGCGTTCGCAGTGACTTTATAGAACATAACTACCATGAATAATGAGAATGAGCTGCGTATAGCAATTATCTTCGGGAACCACAGTTCCCCGGTTATGCAGTTGTACTTCTGCAGTGTACACAGCCATTGCTTACAGTGGGTCCCTTCCCCAGGCTTCTCCACTCACCCCTGGGTGAAAAGCTCTTGCTGTCTTTCCAAGAAGGGCTAATAATGACTAATATATTTCCTACATTCATGCATATCTGTAAATGAATTCCTTGGCCTAAATGATGACCTGACTTTGAACAATATTCTTGTATTGAATTCCAATTCAGAGACTGTTTCACCTTAAATGTTACTGGCTTTTCTCCTATCACATACCTGAAGCATTCTTTCTTTATTCTGAAATAACTTCCCCCTCTAGCTTAGAAGATCCAAGATAACAGATCTATTTGTCTGTTTATCTACTGTTGTATTCCCAGTGCCAAGAACAGGGCCTGGCTCAGAGTTGGCATCAATGAATGTTTCCTAAATAAATAAATATCAACCTGTTAACACATTATCCAACCATTCAGAATGATCCATATGAATACTACAAAGACAGTATGATATAATGTTTATAAAATAAATGGAGTATGAAATGGCACATGCCTTATAACAAACTATGTAAAATATCTGCAAAAATCCTACATAATAAAATGGTAATATGTAAATTACCATCACTCCGCTACGCCCACGATTGGGCCAGCAGGAGGCGCAGGGGGCGGGACTCAGGGTGGCCGGGGTAGCTGATTGGGCCAGCAGGACGCTGAGCCATGGCTGCGCCAGAGGCTTTCGAAAGGCCTGGTGCACCAGCGGATAGACAGCCAGCTCCCCCGCGATCAAAAGCCAAAGCGGGGGAGCTGTCTGTCTGTCTGCTCCGGCACAAGGCCTTTCGAAAGCCTCCACCGCGCCGGAGGCTTTCGGAAGGCCTGGTGCACCAGCGGATAGACAGCCAGCTCCCCCGCGATCAAAAGCCAAAGTGGGGGAGCTGTCTGTCTGTCTGCTCCGGCACAAGGCCTTTCGAAAGCCTCCACCGCGCCGGAGGCTTTCGGAAGGCCTGGTGCACCAGCGGACAGCCAGCCAGCTGGTACACCAGGTGCATGATTAAATCATGCACTGGGCCTCTAGTACATATATAACTGCAGATGAGAAGGTCTGGAAGATAATGTGCAAACAAAAATGGGTCAGGCATCCCATTTCTGATGTTTTTAGTTTAATTGCCTAAGAGTATTAACCTTTTCCTCTCAGAATTAATAACATTTAAGGAAACATTAAATTTACCTTACTTTGGACTATGTGGATACCATTGTAATTAGCTAATCCTATATAATAAAAGCCTAATGTGCAAATCGACCGAATGGCAGAACAACCGGTGGAATGACCGGTCGCTATGACATGCACTGACCACCAGAGGGCAGACACTCAAAGCAGGAGCTGCCCCCAGCCTGCAGGCCCCAGGCCAGCCAGGGCGGGTGCCAGCAGGGGACCCCCAATTGCCCTGCCAGTCACCCCACAGATCGGCCCTGATCACCAGGCAGGCCTAGGGACCCTACCCATGCACGAATTTCATGCACCAGGCCTCTAGTTATTAATAATACGAAAGGAGCAAAGGAAAGGCCAGACAGTATAGGCATGCTCTCTGCAAAACAATGGGAGAGGGGACTAGACAAAGAGAAGATAGATGCATGCCTGGTAAAGTTGGGGGAACTTGCGAAGGTACTTGTTGTCACACACCTGAGAACAAAGGTCATTGGCCAGAATGGGTGTGGCCACTGCAAGTGCGCAGAAATTTGGCATATTTACTGGTAATCCCCTAAACAACGGAATTCAATGTCTTGTGCTTTGGGAATCCTTGGGACTCTTGCTGCTTGGGGCTCACTCTCCTGCATTCTCCCGTGAGGCCCAAGGCCATGCACATCCCACAGGAAGTGGACTGATGGACTGTCACTAGCCTGATACTGAACTGGACCCAGCTCCAACATAGAAAGGAAACTCTGGACACTGGCTTTGCTTCTAGCTTTACTGAAACCTCAGCTACACTTCTATGACTAGATTAAGGGAAACCCAGGAATATAATTCTATGCAAATAAAGCTTTCTACCATATCTCATCCTTCCATGGGGGTCTCTGGAAATGCTTATTCCAGTGGTACCCCATGAACCCCACTTCCACCAATAACAATGTTACAAATTAGTTCAAGCTCCTAGAGGGCAGTTACTATGCTACTTTTTTCTTTTTCTTATTTTTTTTCAATATTACCAGTACCTTCCATAGGAACTTGTCTTATTGGATCCTAAATTCTCACGCAATCTGGAGAGCATGCAAGCAATATGGTAGATATTTGCAAATAGCAAATTTGTTAAATTGCTTCACCCACATAAATACATTTTTTAAGTTCTACTTTATGTTGGTATTACTAAAATGATAAATTTTTTGTATGCCTTCAGAAAGCAAACCTCTTTTTGGTTATTTTTTTTATATTGTTACAAAGTCAAGTTTTAACAGAGCCAGAGTAACCACAAAACATGTTAAACTGGTTTCTACACCTTAACCTCTTCTATTAGAGTTTATGCGAAACAGGAGAAACTTTGCCTTTCCTTTGCAGACTACTTTGAAATTCAATTCCTGAAATACCATTGCCTGTTGACAAGTGGAAAATTACAATGAGATGGGTGATGTCTCCCATCCAATGAGGAATTCAGACTCCTATGTAGAACTGATTATCATTTATTGCCTTCCCTTCTGTTATATTAAAAGAAGCATATCCAAGTAGGATATCAGGGAAATCTGGCCATAACATCTTCAAAGATAACATATTTGTGCCTGAAATACTTTGTTATAATCAGATGCATGGTCACCCCGTGGGCCAAATCCAGACATGCCCATATATGTATAATGTATAGCTGCTTCCCTACTATAAGGCAGAGTTGAGGGACCAATGGACAAAAAGCTGAAAACATTTACTATCTGCCTCTTTAGAGAAAAATGGTCTAATGTCTTAAACAAAAATATAACATGATTTTAGAAAGAGCATGGATTTTGAAGGCGTCCAACTCCATGGCCTACTAGCTATGTGACCTCTGGTGTTTAAATTACCTGACCTCTCTGGGCCTCAGTTTCCCATGTGTAAAGTTATCATAATAATGGCAATCTGTTAGGCAGTGCTTCCAGAGGCAAATTGAGCCTGAAGTAAAAGAAAAACACTATATGGGTAGTGTTTTCAACCAAGTGTGGAAAGTTCATAAAAGCTCTACAATAAAAAAAAAAAACAACAAACATGACTACAGATATAATCCTTCCCACTATTCAATCTGTTCACACACTACTGTCAACCCCCATAAACCATCCAGCAAGGAAATGAAAGTGGCATGGGCCCAAGAAGCTGCTTGATCAGAAATGGCTTTTCTTAAAGGACTGAATACAAGATTAAAAAAATAAAAAGATGGCTTTTCTTATTGTACAATAACACAGAGTGGTAAACCAAACAAAAGTCTGTCTTTAATTAATACTCTTTTTCTTCTTAATCCTTACCCGAAAATAAGTTTATTGATTTTAGAGAGAGGAAGGGTCCCTAACTGGGACCAAACCTGCAATCTAGATGTGTGCCCTGTCCGGGACCTTTGGTGGATGATGCTCCAACCAACTGAGCCACACTAGCCAAGACTAGTCTATCTTTATTTAAAATGTTGATATTTTGTCCATTGTGGACTTATTTGCATTGATTTTCATATTTTAAAAACATTGCATTAGAATATTATTCATACATATAACTTATGTGTTGTTAGAATAATGCTTTTTAGTATGCCTTATTAATGGTATGCATATTATCGTTTATATTAAAATATAAAATATATGAAAGCATAATTTAAATATTGTTTTAAATATCGTGAAAAATAAAATGTCATTTTTATTGCACTAAAAACCATAAATATAATTTCTCTTGGTGTCCCTTCCTCCTTTACATTTTGTACCTCATGAGTATCTCACTTGACTCACCCTAACCCCAGCCCTCCTGTCAGGACTGTTGTGAGAATTAGAGATAATGTCTATGAAGTATCTAAAGCATTACCTGGCACATAGTAAATGCTAAAAAATTAGTCATTGTTGGTGATGTTAATGATAAGTTGGGCTAATAGTATTGCTCTCATAGGGTTGTTATGAAGACTAAATAAAATAATACAATTAAAATCACTTAGCATGAGATTTGATATAAAGCACTAATTCCTTTCCTTCCATCATTTTGGAAAAAAGGAAATTTTATTGACCAGTATACAGGTGGCAGTGCTTTATTCTGGCCATAGAACTTGATTTGGTTCTGGCTCTGTCATTAACAAGGTAAAACAAACTAGTTAGGGCATCAGTTTTCTCATGTTAAAGTCATTCCTTAGAGACTAAGCTAGTCTAGCATTCCTTTTGGACACAAAATTCTAAGATCTGCAAGCTAGCTGATTTGAAAAGACAAGAGGCATCTATTCAGGAAAACAAATTTCCAGGGCAGTCTTATAACCAAAAGCAGCCCAAATCTGAAAAAAATAAATATAGAAAGAAATAAACATTTATTTTAATTTCAATTTAAAAAAATGGAAAATAACCATACTTTGTCTTGTAATTAGAATGTTGACCAGAGAGATATTTTGCCATCTTTATTTCAAACAGGAATTTTTTTTTTTTTTTGCTAATTAAATACACTTTAGTTAACAAACATGGTTCCATATGCTACAATAAAGATAAATCTTGAAAACATTTGGTAAGTGAAAGAAGCCAGTCACACATACACATACAAATCCACATATTATGTGATTCCATTAATATGAAATGTTTAGAACAGTTTAATCTATAGAGACAAGAAACAAACTAGTGGTTGCATATGGATGGGGTATGGGGAAAGGTAGAGAGATTGGGGTGCAATAGCTAAAGGGTACTGGGTTGCTTTCTGAGGTTACAAAAATGTTAGGCCCTGGCCAGGTAGCTCAGTTGGTAGAGCATTGTCCCAATACCCTAAGGCAGTGGTCGGCAAACTCATTAGTCAACAGAGCCAAATATCAACAGTACAACGATTGAAATTTCTTTTGTGAGCCAAATTTTTTTAACTTAAACTTCTTCTAACGCCACTTCTTCAAAATAGACTCGCCCAGGCCGTGGTATTTTGTGGAAGAGCCACACTCAAGGGCCAAAGAGCCGCATGTGGCTCGCGAGCCGCAGTTTGCCGACCACGGCCCTAAGGTTTCAGGTTCGATCCTGGGTCAGGGGACATGCAAATATCAACCAATGAATGCATAAATAAGTGGAACAGTAAATTGATGTTTCTCTCTCCCACTTCCTGTCTCTCGTTAAAAGCAATAAATAATAATAAAGTTTTTAATTTCTAAAAGTGACTGATGATAATTGCACATATCTGTGAATATACAAAAAAACAGTGAATTGTACACTTTACTGTTTTTTAAGATTTTTAAATAGATTTTGAGAGAGAAAGGAAGGGAGAGATAGAGAGAAACATCCATCAATCATCGATTGATTGACTGCATCCTGCACGCCCCCCACTGGGGGTCAAGCCTGAAACCCGGGCATGTGCCCTAATCAGGAATCAAACCAGCAACCCTTTAGTGCACAGGACGATGCCCAACCAACTAAGCCACATTGACCAGAGTAAATTGAACACTTTAAATGGGTGAATTGCATGGCATGTGACTGGGCAGAAGTTTCACTTTTTCTGTCCAAATCAAAACAGGCTTTCAGTTTTCCAATTTGTTTTCTTTTCTCTCGGAGGCTGAGGTTGATGGACCTTCATCTGTATCACTGAAGGTTAAATAAAGCCCCCCACCATGGTCACTGTGTTGGCAGGGGGAGGGTTTGATCCTAATAATGTGCAAAATAAACTACTACTCTTATTCTCAGGCTTAGGAACTAAATATAACCGTTACTTTGTTCTCTCTTTGCCAGAGAAAATTGGGTTGGATCAACCAAATGCCCTCTTGATTGGAAAGACATCGCTGCTTTCAACCACCAGCTGTATTTCTCTGGAAGACAGCCCAGAAGAGAGACATCTGTATTCCTAGACGGACTTATTTCACGAGTCTCCGTTGGATCGTCCCTGGGGTAACACTAAGCATTGACAAACCTGGATGAGCCTTCCAAAGGGTCCTTTGCTCTGCCTTCATAAGACACACTGCCCCGCGACTAAGCCAAGCTGCCCGTGCTGCCTCGGTGTCACACTCAGTTCTGGCTTTCTAGTTCCCACCTGCTTTTGCAGGAACTGGTAACATCCCCCACATTTCTGATTGGGGGGAAGAACTTCTACAGAAAGAGGAACCACCTCATTCACATCCAAAAAGACGACGGAGTCGGGGACAGAAATAACCCACAATGAAGCAACTGTGAGTGTGCGCAAGAAGAAAGTTCTCATGTTCTGTGAGAGTCAATGAGCAAAGGTAGGTTCATATTATACTGCTCAACATGGCTGAGTCAGGCTAAAAATGAAAGTATCCATTTCTCTCAGACCCACTGTTGGCAACATTGACTCCACTAATGTCTAAACCCAATGACAGCCGTGAAATTCCACCTAATTTAACCTTGATGCATGGTATCCAGACAGGAAGTAAAGCAGGCATGGCCCTGACTCACACTTCTTTGATTTCAAGTTTTGAGTTCCAAGGCGTGCTCAAGCTAGCTATCATTTCCCCCCACCCCCAAACATGACGCAGATGTGTGCTAATAACTTCTTTAGAACAGAGTCCAAGGTCAGGTATACCGGCTCAATGCTGCCTGAAAACATTTACGGAGATTCACACCAAGGTTAAGAGATGCTTTGTCTAGTGTTCGGCTTGCTGGGCAGTGAGCGCTAGTCAGTATCTGGGACACATCTCACCACGTGTTACTGGATGGAGCCGGGATGTTCCCAGTAACCCACACTGACCACACTCTTACGCTTTCCTGAAAACACTTTTCTGAAGGAATTCCCAAAAGCCCCAGAAATAAAAATCTCTTTAGGCAAGAAAGCTTGCCTTGGAAAAATTAAAAAATTAGTTGGGCCGAAACCGGTTTGACTCAGTGGATAGAGTGTCGGCCTGCGGACTCAAGGGTCCCAGGTTCGATTCCGGGCTAGGGCATGTACCTTGGTTGCGGGCACATCCCCAGTAGGGGGTGTGCAGGAGGCAGCTGATGGATGTTTCTCTCTCATCGATGTTTCTAACTCTCTATCCCTCTCCCTTCCTCTCTGTAAAAAATCAATAAAATATATATTTTTTAAAAATGAGTTGGACTCCTTTTTTTAAGAGAAATTGGTTAAGGGGGAGGTGACATGTCCCTGCCATGAAATTCGACTTAATTTTTTAAATATGAAAAGTAGCTCAGTGTATATTTTATGCAGAGGGCCACCTGAATTTGGCATTAACCAGTTAACTGCCACTCGTCCAAAACGGAAAACCATCCCCGAGTGCCATGATCTTTTGAATTTAATTTTTAAAAATCAATTTGCAATGAATATTATAAAAATATATATATTACTCACAATTCGGGCGTTCTTGAATATTTCGCGAGCTGAAAATTCTCACGAAAAATGATTTTAAAGTTGGTCAGGGCTGCCACTTAGGGAAAACTTTTGTTTTTTATAGACGCGCGTGGCGTGTGGGGAAGTCCGCCGCCTGCGTCTACAGACGCTTATGGCACACAATGGGTTAAAAACCTGTCCTGAGCCAGATAGTGAAGCATTCATGGCTGACCAGGAAATATCTCTAGCTTCTCCTTCCGTCCCCCTCCACCCAAGGAAGAGACAAGCAAGAAGCATGTGGGCAAAACGCCACCTTAGTTGGACGGCTATTTTTGAACTGGCAAAGCAGCATATGGGCAAATGCCTTCTTGGCTGAAGGATGTCTCTGCTTTTAACCCCAGGCTTATATTTCTTTAGGATACAGCTTAGAAAACGAATCAGGTGCCAGGTTTCTTCGCTCTCATCTCTTAATCATGGGCAAAGTATGTGCATTCACGCCCCACTCCCTCATTCACCTTTGCCTTTGTGTTAGGAGAGGATGAGTCACACACACACAATTATAAATCATTTGGAGAGGCTTTCCAACATCCTAGGAAAATCTCTGTGTTTGGCAGTAAGCTATTTTCTCTAGGAAAATATCTCCCTAGTTTTACCCAAGTTACCATAGTCCAAAATATTGATAATAGAATAACTTTAAAAAATGCTTATGACAACAGCCTTAATTTAAAACAATATTTATCCCCGTCTGTGTTCCTTGAGGGTTTATTAAAAATGCATATTCCAGGATCTCACACCAGACCCCTGAGTCTGGATCTCTGGGGGGAGAGTTTCCACGGTTTTTTGTTTTTGTTTTTGTTTTGTTTTTTTAATCCTTACCCAAGGATATTTTTCCATTGATTTTTAGAGAGAGTGGAAAAGAGAGGGGAAGACAGAGAGAAATATCAATGTGAGAGAAACACATCGGTTGGTTGCCTCCTGCACGAGCCCTGACCAGGGCTGGGGCTGGGGAGGAGCCTGCAACCAATCGAACCCGGGACCTTCGGTCTGCAGGTTAAAACTCTTATCCACTGAGCAAAACTGGCTAGGGCATAGTCTCCACATTTTTAACAAATTTCCCAGGTGATTCTGGTATGCACTAGAGTTTGCCTTGTACACTGATAAGATTACAGCAAACATTTTCATCATGATATCACAGAGGTTAGAACAACAAAACAAAAATCTCCAAAAATGAGTGACTTGTATCCTTGGGATTTCTGAATCACAACCTAACACTTGCTAATTTTTGGACAGCAAGGAAAACAAGGCAAAAACAGAGAGTGGTTAATACTTTCTGCTTTCAGATGCATGTTATTCAATACCCTCCCCCATGAAAGTTCCAAGTTCATGGTTTTGCAGATACTGAGAAGTCTAGATCTAGCTTACAGCCATGATTATGGTGTGTTTTTTTCCTTCTAGCTACAGAAGTCTATTGTGGTGTGTCTCTGTCTGCAGCAGTGAGTCTTCTAGAATCAATTTAAAACAAGACTTTACTAATGAGGTAACAGTAAGTAAAAAGGCAGGTCACAACAAAATTAAGTTCTTGGTTTGTAAATAGAGATATATAATGGGAGACCAGAAGAAGTAACCACAAATCACCATCAGGTTTTCATGTTATGGTTAGCTCCCTCTCTCCTTAAGCTACCCCTAAATTTACAATCATTTTTTAAATAAATAAATGATAAGCACACTTTAAAATGTTGACTTTTCAGTTAAAATATCATCACGAGTAAAATTTTAACTTACTATTAAATCAAAAGCACAAAGTAAGCCCTGGCCTGTTGCTCAGTTGCTTAGAGCGAGTTCCCAATACGCCAAGGTCGCGAATTCAGGAATCAACCAATAAATGCATGAATGAATGGGACAACAAATCGATGCTTTCTCTCTCCCTTCCTCTAAAATCAGTTTAAAAATTAAATTTTAAAAAAGGCACAAAGTAAGAAAAATTTAATTTTTGACCCAGTGATTTCACTTCTAGTAATATATCCGAAGAAACCCGAAACACTAATTTGAAAGAATATATGCACCCCTAAATTTCAGAATTATTTTAAAGACTACATTTTTAAAAAAGTAGATGTACTGTACTTGATCAATTCCTGTATATAGCTACACTTCTGCTGTATCTAGTTTCAAGTTTTAGTAAATTACAGAATCATCTTCTATATAAGTTCTTTTTCTTTTAAAAGTTATTTCTCTAGAATAAATTCCCAGCAATGATTTGCTACTTCAAATGGCATGAACATTTTATGAATCCATATATATAACATATTTTCCTTCAAAAAAATTGTACCACATTACCATAACCTATGTGAAAAAGAACTGGATTCCTAAAAAGACTGAGAGCTGTTGAAAGCTTTTCACTTCATTTTTGTTACTGTTTTAATTTTTATTTCTTAATTATGATTAATAGTTTTTAAACTATCAATATACCAAGCACCATTCTAAAGGGTTTACATACCATATTTTCCAGCGTATAAGACGACTGGGCGTATAGAAGATTTTCCTGGGTTAAAAAGTCGTCTTATACGCTGGAAAATACGGTATATAAAATTATGTTTTCCTGTAAGAACAATTTAAAATAAACCCTTAATGCATAAAAGCTATAAAAACCTACCCTCTATATATTAGATCTTCTAATATAATAAAATTTTAAATTTCCAGAAAAGAGATCATCTTATTTCATAGAGGTAGAAAGGCACTGAAAAATTTAACTATGAAGAAAAGAACATTATTCTAGATTTTTCCACATATTTACTTTTTGGACCTTAGAAGAACAAGTCAACCCAAAGGAAAAAGAGTTTCTTGTATTACTGAGAAAAATATATATAATCTTTTTTCAAAATTAGAAAATTTATTTAATCCTTATCTTCTTTCTTAAACATGATTGGATGAAACTTAAAAAGTCCATTAAGAAAGTGGGATGATAAAAGGCAAAATGACATTAACACTAGCAATATTTTTTTCAGTGCATTTTCTATCTCATTCTTTTTTTTTTTTTAATTGAATATTTTTTAAATAATTAAGGAAATGATTCAATAAATGACCTACCTGATCTCACCAAGCACATCAAGCTGATGAAGAAGTATAATCTCAGCATATGGGGACTGGAGCGAGTGTGTCACATTCACAAGAATGATTTCCTTCCCAGAGCCTTAGACTTTCAACTGAGGGCTTTGCTCAGAGAGCTCAGATAACTAATCCAGAGGTGTGGTAACAAGAGGAAGTTCGGAGAGACTGCAGGCAGGTCCCACCCCTTTCAGAATACTTGACTCCTCCTCTTTTCAATGAATGGTCGGATATGTTTCTACCTTACACAATTTTATGCATATCTTAATATTATAATACATATTTGCTGAATGACGAGTTCAAAATAGTTTCATTCTTTGTGGGCGGTTTATGAGTTGTTTGGCTTGGAGTGTTGAAATCAAGAGTGATCTGAAATATTTTCCTCTCCAGTTCTTGTGAATGAAACAAGTCCAGTTAGTGTTCGGTTGGCCTGTGTATACAAAACAACTTGTTATGTTAATTCGCACACTCATTTCTCATAGGGCAGTCTTTAGATTTTATTAAGAACATTTCATTAAGTCCAATTGTATACCTACATTTGCCAAAATATGCTTCAGATTAAAAGAAAGTTTTTTATGGTATTATGTATCTTTATTTTTATTTCTTCTTATCCAGATTTCCTATCTAGTTATTAGTTCTCCTCCTCCCTCTTCCTCCTCTGCCTCCTCCTCCTCCTTCTGTTCCTCCTTCTTTAAAAGAAAAACAAATGCAAAGACTTTCAAGAACTATGCCAGAATCCAGCCACCTCAGTCTTGGAAGTAATTAAACATGTCCTTTATAGCTACAAGGTAATTTAATTTTCTTTCTGGGGGAGTACTTGTAACAATTAGACTTCCGGCGGTCTGATGAGCATAAAAATAAAGACACAAGCAATTTAAGAATATATTTTCATCCAAAGCAGTAGGCAAAAGCCACTAGTCACTTAGCTTTGTCTATCTGAAGTGTGTGTTTATGAAGTACGAGCATCTCTGATCTAAATTTATCAGTTATCAGCACCTCAATTTGCAGGGGATTCCTTACAGGAAGTAGTTTCTAGCAATGCTTCCCAAGAAATCAGTACATCACAATTACCTGGGGGGGCTTTAAAAAGAATTGTATATATATCTGTGTCACACCTCAGACCTAATGGATGCCAAGACTTTCTAGCACTGGTCAACTGACCTGGTTTCAATCCCACCACGTCCAGTCACCAGGTGTGTGGCCTTAAGGGAAATATTAAAATTCTCCAAGTCTTAGTGTTCTCAACTGTAAAATGGAGATAATAAAATCACACACCTCACAGGGTTATTATATGGATTAAATGAAAATTCTTAGCACTGTGCCCACTACCAAGAACTTGTACTCACCACCTGGTAACTATTATTACCTAACTGGTCACACAATCCAAATCTTTCCTCTTTCTCCCCTACCCACCCTCCCCCCACCCCGCCTTGAAAGGTGGGCTGTGATGCGCCCCTGGGTCCGGGTGAAGCTGGATCCCGGGTCCAGGTGAGGCCGTGAGCCCCTGGATCCGGGTGTGTCTGGGTCCCGGGCCCGGGTGAGGCCACGCGCCCCTGGGTCTGGGAGAGGCCACGCACCCCTGGGCCCGGGTGAGGCCACGCGCCCCTGGGTCCGGGTGAAGCTGGATCCTGGGTCCGGGTGAGGCCGTGTGCCCCTGGATCCGGGTGAGGCTGGGTCCCGGGTCCGGGTGAGGCCACGCGACCCTGGGTCTGGGAGAGGCCACGCGCCCCTGGGTCCGGGTGAGGCTATGCGCCCCTGGGTCCCGGTGAAGCTGGATCCCGGGTCCGGGTGAGGCCGTGTGCCCCTGGATCTGGGTGAGGCTGGGTCCCGGGTCCGGGTGAAGCCGCACGCACCTGGGTCCAGGTGAGGCCACGCACCCCCTGGGTCCTGGTGAGGCCACGTGCCCCTGGGTCCGGCCGAGACCAAACCAGAGGGAGTCGGACCTGCATTACCACCATTTGTCCACCATCCAGAGCTGAGGGGTCAGTGCCGACATGTACACATAAGGAACTGGTGGACATTGAAATTGGGTCTCAAAAGAACTGTTGGTCCAGAAAGAAACTCACTACAGACTGATTCATTTGCCTGTCAGAATAACTATTATTGCTCGTCTCACATTCAGTTCTTATAAGTATATCTCTAGTGACACATGATCTCGCTCATCTAGGGGAAATGATGAACAACATAGACTGATGAACAAGAACAGAACCAGAAACAAGGAGGCATCGATCGGACTATTGGGCCTCAGAGGGAGGTTGGGGAGGGTGGGGGGAGGGGGGAGAGATCAACCAAAGGACTTGTGTGCATGCATATGAGCCTAACCAATGGTTAAGTTCAACAGGGGGTTGGGGCATCCGTGGGGAGGGGTGTGGGATGGGAATGGGGGGATGAGGACAAATATGTGACACCTTAATCAATAAAGAAATTAAAAAAAAAAAAAAAAGAAAGGTGAGCTGTGCAATGCTGAGCAGAAGGATCAGGTGGAGAATCTCTGGGGTTTTAAGAACGAAGAGCAGTGATGTTTCAGGTTAATAAAGTTAGTCAGCAGTTTAGTCTATTTTTGTGTTTTGTCTGCTGCTTGGAGAAGTAAATTAGGGATATGGAAATAGGAAAACCTAATAGGTGACCTGCTAGCTATTTTACTTTTCCATTTTCAAAAAGCTCTACTAATTTGAAAACAACTGCCCTCAGGAACAAATGGAGCATTGTTTCACCTTCTCCTAGGAACCGGTTGTGGAACACATGGCTCCCTGTTGGATCAGTGTACTTGCCCGATAAATATTTGTTGAGTGCCTATCAGTTTTAGTGCCATGCCAAGTGTTTATCTACACAGAGCCAATGTACATTTTCCTGGAAACTAGCCAATTATAGGAATAAAAATCATTTCCGTGGGGAGGCCTTGTGTTACTTTTAACATCTTTGTGTTACTATTAATGATTTTCCCACCGGTGGGCACAGAGGGTTCCCCTAACTCCTAGTCTTATGCCCCTTTCTACTTGCAGCATTCAAAACAGCACAAGAATCAGTGGGAAACCCATCCCCTCTTTTTCAGGGTAGTGAGAAATATCAAATAAATATTTTTTTAAAAACATTTCCAAGGATGGGAGAGGGGAGATGTAGGGAGGACCTGAGAGTGGGTGTGACTATAAAGAGGTAGCACAAGGAATCTTTGAGAATCTCTTGATTGTAGTGGTGGTTACAGGAATCTACACCTGTGATGAGATCACACACACACACACACCACACACACACACGAGTGCATGTAAAACTGGTAAAATCTAAATAGGTTCTGTGGATTATACCAATGTCGATTTTTTGGTTTTGATAGTGCATTCTAGTTATGTGAGATGTTAAAATTGGGGAAAACTGGGTTAGGACACATGGGACATCTCTGAACTGTTTTTGCAACTTCCTGTGAACCCATATTTATTTCCAAAGAAAAGTGTTGTTGTTTTTTAATTCCAAAAAATGGGCCAATTCATAACTATTTGAACATTAACATCTAGTCAAAGGTATCCTGAGGAAACCCATCTCCTCCTTTCTCATCAGATAATCAAGAGCGAATAATGCAGCCCCTGGCTGGGTAGACCAGTTGGTTAGAGTATTGTCCTGCTACGCCAAGGTTGCAGGTTTGATCTCCCATCAGGGCACATACAAGAAGCAATCAATGAATGCATAAATAAGTGGAACAACAAATCAATGTTTCTCTCTTTCCCCCTTCCTCTCTCTCTAAAATCAATCAATAAAAATCATTTTAAAAAGAGTGAATAGCCAAAAACAGTTTGGCTTAGTGGATGGAGCATCGGTCTGCGAACTGAAAGGTCCCAGGTTCGATTCCGGTCAAGGGCAAGTACATTGGTTGTGGGCACATCCCCGGTGGGGTGTGTGCAGAAGCCAGCTGGTCGATGTTTCTCTCTCATCGATGTTTCTAGCTCTCTATCCCTCTCCCTTCCTCTCTGTAAAAAATCAATAAAATATATTTTTTAAAAAAAGAGTGAATAATGGTCAATGTTCTCAATACTATGACGATACTAATACGATACTAATAATAATACTAATACAATAAATGATCACAACTCAAGAATATTACAAATTTCCTCATCTCCAAACAGGTATTATGTACTGGTTTTCTTTTTAACATATATTTTTAAAATATATTTTATTGATTTTTTATAGAAAGGAAGAGAGAAGGATAGAGAGTTAGAAACATCGATGAAAGAGAAACATCGATCAGCTGCTTCCTGTACCTTGTACTGTTGATGTGCCCGCAACAGAGCTACATACCATTGACTGGAATCGAACCTGGGACCTTTCCGTCCGCAGGCCAACACTCTATCCACTGAGCCAAACCGGTTAGGGCTGTACTGGCTTTTTTTAAAAAAAGATTTTTTTATTGACTTTTTTTAGAGAGACAGGAAGGGAGAGGGAGAGAGAGAAACATTGATCAATTGGCTACCTCCTGCATGCCCCCTATTAGGGATGGAGCCTGAAACCCAGGCATGTGCCCTGACCAGGAATCGAACCTGCAACCTTTTGGTGCATGGGATGACATCCAACTAACTGAGCAACACCAGCCAGGGCTGGCTAAAGAAAAACTGAAACAAAAACACACACCTAAAAATCACTTGCTACGGAGAGCAGGGTAGAAAGAAGCAGGCAAGTTTCCAAGAGCTGGAAAAACAGGTATGGAAGTGTGATGGCACTGCGGGGAGGTGGTTTCATAACTCTCATTGGCTTTGACAGTCAGGACAGGTGACCTATGTTCCCTCCTGCCCTGGTCTAGGGTTCCAAGCTGGTAAATGATTCAATATAACATCCTTACGTCTTCTCATTCTCATGAATGACCCTGCTATCTTTCAGTTGTGGTCCAAGTTTGGAAAGATAAGTCTGTTTCCTTGATGCATATTCAGCAAGAAGATCAGGATAACTTTCCCCAAATCAATATACTTATTTCATTTATCATTCCATCATTTATTGAAACATTTCTTGAACTTCTATTTTAAAAAATAATAGGGAAAAAATAAGAGATGGATCCTTCCCCCAAGCACACAGACACATTACTGATAATACTAATAAAGAGATATGGATACATATTCCATAGGAGAACTGAGGAGGAGGCGGTAAGATGCTGAGTATCCCAGAGGAAGGAGCCACTGGAAAAGCTTCACATAGGAGGTGAGTTTTGATCTGGGTTTCAAAGATTAGGTAGGACTTTGCAGGGTGAAGAAGGTGGAGAAAGAGCATGCCAGTGCTCCAGGAACAGAGTTGGAGGCATAAAAGAAGTGTGGATTGAGAGTTTGGAGTATAAATAGGGAAATGATAAAGTTATTTGAAGACAGGCTGTAAAGAACTTTGTATGTCATGCATAGGATATTGGTTTTTATCTTCAAGATAGTAGGAACCTAATTTTTTTCTTGTTCACTTAGTTATATTACTACTAGAGGCCCAGTGCATAAATTCGTGCACAGGTGGGGTCCGGCCAGCTCGCTCTGATCAGGCCAATTAGGTGGGCTGGGCAGGTTGGGGGGGAGGGGCCACAGGTGGTTGGCAGGACGACCCCACCCCCTGGTCAAACTCCCAGATGAACTCTCAGACGAGGGGACAATTTGCATATTAGCCTTTTATTATATAGTATAACTATACTAACTATAAGTTAGTATGTTACTATTATGTAATAATACAAATAAATCTAATAAATAATATATAATATAATAATATGTATAAATAACATCTGTATATATAAAAGGCTAATATACAGTGTCCCCTCGGGAGTTCCACCAGGAGTTCGGTCACTCGCTATGATGAGTGCTGACCATCAGGGGGCAGTGCGGAATGAAGGAAGGCCCCAGCTGGCAGCCGGCAGCTGGGGAAGGGAGGCCCCAGCCAGCAGCTGGAAGGCCCCAATCAGCCCTGATCACCGGCCAGGCCTAGGGACCCTACTTGTGCAAGAATTTTCATGCACCGGGCCCCTAGTCTAAATATACACTGAGTGGCCAGATTATTATGATCTCTAAACACATAATAATCTGGCCACTCAGTGTATATCCTATATAATAAAAGGCTAATATGCAAATGTCCCCTCGACCAGGAGTTCGACCAGCAAGCAGGCTGGCCAACCACCCATGTCCCCTCCCCCTGGCTAGGCTGGCTGGACCCCACCCATGCATGAATTCATGCACCGGGCCTCTAATATATATATATAACCTAATAATAGACAAACATGTAAATTGACCATACCTCCGCTATGCCCATAGCCAATCAGAGTGAGTATGCAAATTAACCCACCAAAGATGGCGGTTAATTTGCATACATAGGCGCCCAGCGCCTGGGTCCCAGGAACATCCTGGCACCCAGGTCACTCTGAGGTAGGCCCCGCGTGGACCCTGAGCAGCCTGGGAAGGACCTGAGCCAGGGGGCTCCTGGGCAGGGCCAAGCCTGCAATCAGAGCCGAGGGGGCAGGGGCAGAGCTGGCGATCAGAGGGAGCTGGGGGTTCCCTGCCCAGGCCTAAAGCTTCAGCCAGAGGCTTTAGGCCTGGGCAGGGCCCAGCCGGCGATTGGTGTGAACTACAGAGGAAACACCTTTTCTGACCGTTCATTGGCTAAGCTCCTGTATGCCACTGGTAATATTTTTAGTAACTTGGGTAATAAGAATCCAAAAAGGTGATCTAGGGTTTTTCCACCACACTTCTGGAGAAAAAAACGAAGGTCTGCTGCTGGAGGGCTAAGAAATGCCATATCCTGCCCTAGCCAGTTTGGCTCAGTGGATAATGCCTCAGCCTGCCAACCGCAGGGTCTGGGTTCAATTCTGATCAAGGGCATATACCTAGGTTGCAGGCTCCTCCCTGGCCAGGGCCCAGATCAGGGCTCATGCAGGAGGCAACCAATCAAAGTGTTCCTCTCACTTTGATGTTTCTCTCTGTCTTTCCCTTTCTCTTCCACATTCTCTAAAAGTCAATGGAAACATATCCTCAGGTGAGGATAAAAAAAAAAGAAAGAAATGTCATATCCTATGAAAGACACATCTTGAAAATGCCTAAAGAAAGTTGTCATTTTTTCATGGTGAAGGGACTGGAGTCGTGTTGATGAAAACACCTTGGTGGCTGTGATGACTGGCAGTGGCTGCAGCAGCGGGGTGATGGGGCTGGTGCCTTCCCCTGATCAGCCCAGTCGCCTCCCACAAAAGGAGGCCAGACTGTGGCTTAGGCCCGCTCCCCGTGTGTATATGTGTGTGTGTGTATATGTGTGTGTGTGTGGATGTCAGTAGGACATCCCCTGAGGGCTCCCAGTATGTGAGAGGGGGCAGGTTGGGCTGAGGGACCCCCCACCCCCAGTGCACGAATTTCATGCACCGGGCCCCTAGTGTGTGTGTGTGTGGGGGGGGGGGGTCCCTCAGCCCAACCTGCCCCCTCTCACATACTGGGAGCCCTCAGAGGATGTCCTACTGACATCCACACACACACATATACACACATACACACACATATACAAACTGAGTGGCCAGATTATTATGCATTCAGAGATCATAATAATCTGGCCACTCAGTGTATAAAAAGCTAATATGCTAAATGTCCCTCCACCCGTCCAGCTGGTCGCTATGATGAGCACTGATCACCAAAGGGCAGATTCTCAACGCAGGAGCTGCCCAGCTACAGTGACTTGGCAGCGGCGGTTCTTGGGTGATGCACCCCGAAACGAGAGAGGAGGGAGCCCAATTCCTCACAGGGCTGCACGATTCTACCTTTGGCTGTGGGTTATGTTGTTGCTGGGGCCCTGTCAGCCCTTAATCAGGTTTACTGCACACTTGTGTTTGTATTCCACACTCTATACGACAACAACTTTGCAGAGTGCCCTCTCGCACTCCGGGACCCCTCGGAGAATGTCAGAGAGCCGGTTTCAACCCAATCCCCGTAGGCCAGGCTGAGGGACCCCACCTGCCAGAGGGACCCTGCTCACTTCACAGACACCGGGGAGGGACCGCGGAAGGTTGGCTCCAGGGTGTGTCCAGCCTGTCTCGCCCAGTCCCACCCTGCTGGCCACCTTCTAATTAATTTCCTTTCAATGTGCACTAGTAAATATATAAGATAATATACTTATGTTAACTTGACATTATTATGTGAATAATTTGGGGGCTAGTTGATTACAAGACAAGAAGGAAAATGTCTGCATACTACTTTTGGGGCCTAAGAGTATTTTTCATGGAATAGAATTACCATGATTTCCTTACAAACATTGTATCAAACAAAGTCAGTGCAAGCCCAGTGCTTTCAGTAACTGCTGTGTTCAGAGTGCTGCACATTTCAAGGAGAGACTGCTTTAACAAGGTCAGTGTGCACACTGGCAAGACAAAGGCAAAATTCTCTTACATACTAAAAGTCCTAAAAAAGAAAATTTGCCCTTGTCGGGTCGGTATGGCTCAGTTGGTTGTAGCATCAACCTGTGCAGTGAAAGGTCCCGTGTCTGATTCCTGGTCAGAGTACATACCCAGGTTACAGGTTCAATCCCCAGTCGGGGTATGTACTGGAGGTAATCGATGGATGTTTCTCTCTCACGTCAATGTTTCTCTCTTTGACTTACCCTGTCCCTTCCTCTCTCTCTAGAGTCAATAAAAACATATCCTCAGGTGAGGATTAAAAATAAAAAAAGTTGTGACAAGGGAGCATCCCCAAAAGGAGTCACTCACACACGTTTGTGTCTTTCACAATGCCAGGTTTATTAGGGGAGACCAGCTCAATAAGCTAATAGAATCACACGCTGGTTGCACACCGAGGGGGGGCTTACGTGGTAGAAGCGAGCAGAGTGAGTGTCAGGTGTGAAGCCCCAGTCATTGGTGGCGTCTGTGGGTAGACAGATGGGTGTTGGTCTCAAGCCAGGTGGCTACCGTGGCAGCACATGTCGGTGGAGGGAGTGGAAGTCCGCAGAGCTCCAGGCGTGACCCATGGTGATGAGGAAAATAAGACATTTTTTTAAAAATATATTTTATTGATTTTTTACAGAGAGGAAGAGAGAGGGATAGAGAGTTAGAAACATCGATCAGCTGCCTCTTGCACACCCCCTACTGGGGATGTGCCCGCAACCAAGGTACATGCCCTTGACCGGAATTGAACCTGGGACCCTTGAGTCCGCAGGCCGACGCTCTATCCACTGAGCCAAACCGGTTTCGGCAATAAGACATTTTTGAGAGGAGAAGAGGGGAGCTAGGAGCCTGACTCTGTACCTAGTTAATCAATATCCTTAATGCATTCTTGTTAGCCTATAATCAAGTCACTGCCCCTTCCTTAATTATCTGGTCTTGCAAGACCTATTTACCTAAATACTCACATTTTACAGAGGTCATAAACCATGAACAATACACAACCCCCGGAGGGCGATATCAGCGCTGGCACCAGGCCAGGCCTTTAGGTGTGGTCTCACATCCCCCATCCCAACACTCGGGGCTTTTTGCAAAGCCCGTGAAAGGTCCGGAAGTCTGATTCTTATTTGGGGGACAAAGAAACCAAAGGGTATAAAGAGAAAGCTTCCTCCATATTGGTTGGCTCAGGATTTGGAAACAGGCTCCCCTGAGTCACAGTACTAGTACATCTGGAAATAAATGGTTTTTTCCTGTATCTCCGGGTACTCCTGTGTATTTTTCGGTCGCCTGGTAAATTCTGTAACAGTGGTACAGCCAAGCCTGAGCACTGGGTGGTCAGAACTCTGAGTTCTTATCGCCCACAAGGGGTGGAGGTCCCACTCACATGTGTGTGCAGATGGAGTTTTTATCCAAGCGTCCAGACTTGTGGCTTTGGGCATTTCAAACTCCCACCAAGGATGTTCTTCTTACACCCCAGTACCTCAGTTTTGACATAGCACTTGCCATAACTCATGGCTGGCAGTGACTCCACATTGGATGGTCAAAAGTGTCCAAAAAATTCTCTCTGTTCTTGCGCTATACAAAAATCAACAAAAATTTTGAGGGTATAAACAATATTGGATGTCCATCAGTACCATGTGTTTTAGATTTATTTGGATCTTAAGCTGTACTTTTAAAATAGTTATTAGAACAAGATTTATGTTTTTACTTTAACTTAGCTAGTTTCCCAAGCCTTTTCATGAGAATTCTGGGCCTTCATTAGACAATTATTCCTTGGAGCATGCACACAGGGCTTTTCCCACCCTGTCATTTGGAAGGTCTGTCCTTGTGATTTTTTCCTTGGGCCCCCATCTGGAACCATCGTGAACCATCTGAGGATGAGACCAAGAGTTTTGCCTTGTGGGATCATTGATTTTTAGGTTGGTTATTAAGAAAAAGCTCAGGAAGAATCTTTGACATGCCCATCTTTCCTACCTAAGAGATTCAGAGGGACTTAACTCCAGAAAGGAAATCTTAGGATGTTTGCCTTAGCAGCCTAATTTGAACTAGTATGGTGGGTGGGAGGGCATCAAACAGGGGCCCCATCAAGTTGATTCTGGGCTGCCTAGCAAAAATTTACCTGCCTTGAACTTACATTCAACTCTTCCTCAGCTACCTGTGAATCTCCCATTCTCACTTTTGAAATCTCAGACCCCTACCCCTCACTTTTATTCTTTGTCCAAAATGATACATACACACAATTTTACCTCGCTGCCTGTGGAATTTTAATGTGCATGTGAATCCCCGACGTGTGTGTATTAAAATTTTGATTTTTGCCTGGCCGGCATGGCTCAGTGGTTGAGCGTCGACCTATGAACCAGGAGGTCACAGTTCGATTCCTGGTCAGGGCACATGCCCCGGTTGTGGGTTCGATCCCCAGTGGGGGACATGCAGGACAGCCAGTCAATGATTCTCTCTCACCACTGATATTTGTTTGTTTGTTTTTTAATATATATTTTTTTATTTCAGAGAGGGAGAGGGAGAGAGATAGAAATATCAATGATGAGAGAGAATCATTGATCAGCTGCCTCCTGCACACCCGCACAGGGGATTGAGCCTGCAACCCAGGCATGTGCCCCTGACCAGAATCGAACCTGCGACTCATCAGTCCGCAGGCCAACACTCTATCCACTGACCCAAACTGGCTAGGGCACACCATTAATGTTTCTATCTCTCTCTCTCCCTCTCCTTTCCTCTCTGAAATCAATAAAAAATATATATTTTAAAAAATTGATTTTCTGCTGTTAATCTGTCTCTGATAATTTGGTTATTAGGCCAGCTAGACGAACTTAGAAGGAGGAAAAGTATTATTATTATCATTATTTTTTAGTCTCTACAAGGAGTTCCTGCTGTCTTAACTCAGCAGGGTCTTTCTCTTCTAGCTGCACCTCAGTTTCAGCTGCTCCCTGAGACACTTGTCTCTTTCGAAGTCCCCCCTAGGGCTGTCCAAAGGAAAATGTAGGGTTGCCCATATTTAAGTCAGACCACTGTTGCCAGGCCTCCAATATTTTTCCATGGGGCCACCTGCCTGCACACACTGGCTCAAAGATATGCACGAGCAGGAGTTTGCAGTATAGAAAAAAATTAGTTTAATATCCAATTGGCCAATATGGGGATGGGAGGCTAGTGCTCTAAAGACCTGACTCCCCGATAGCGTGTGGGTTACAGATTATATCAGGCAAAATCGCAAAACACTGGGTTTGGAGGGCTTGAGGTAGTGCTGGGAGCTGAGTGGTTGGAGGTGAAGTAAGGGTAATAAATCATTTCTTCAGGTCTTGAAGACAGCTCTGAGGTCTATTCAGGTATCCCTCTGTCTGGTCTCATGAGGAAGTAGCCAGGGGAAATTGAAACATAACTAGGTTCAAATGTTGCAGTATCTTTAGCTTGCCAGGTGCGCAGACCTTGTAATCATTTTGCCTTGGGGGGTTGCTGATTATCCAGGGAAAGGATAGGTCTTTGAGGGGCATGGAGAAAGACAGGGATAAGATTACTAGAGCTAAAATTAAAACTAAATTTAATCAAAGTCATAAGGACCCTCAGTTTCACCACTCCAAATAAACCTCCGGAATTTGGTGAAAATCAACCCAGCCAATTTTAGTGATTCAGTAATAACAGAAAACCAGAAATCTAATTTATAAACTTACTGTCCTTACTAAATAAGAACAACAATATTAATTTATCTTCCTTAACAACAACGAAAGGCAACAAAACAGCCACAAAAAAGACAAAGAGAGATCACCTTGAAAATAGCATAGAAGAGGGAGGGTAGAAAAGGAGCTGGCTGTTGCAGTTGATACGGGATTTTTGCACGCGCTGTTCCCCTGGGCAGGATGGTTCCCGGGCTCTTTGTCCGTCGAAGTCGAAGAATGAATCCACGGATGGAAGATGGTATAGCAAAGGTGGAAATTTATTGAAGAACAAGTACAGACTCCCACCTGGGGAGGAGGGGGAAGGAGTCCCACCGAGTTCCTCCCCTCCCGCCCCCTCCCTTTATAAAGGCTGCAGTTTTTGTGCCTCAATATCCCCTCTGGTTGGCCACTATTCCCCTTTGATTTGGTCACTAAAGCAACTCTTGAGCTCAAAGGTCAAACCTCAGGTGGGACTGTGAGGCCCTCCTTTTTTTTTGTAAATATGGACCTTTGGCTACTCCCAGTTCCCTTTATTATAGAAATGTAACTGCTGCTGGCTCCCTGCTTCCTTGTCTTATGGAAATGTAACCTTTGTAGCTCTGTCGCCCTCTGTTTCTTCCATGGACCCCCTTAATTTAAAAAATTCCCTAAACCTGCCCTTTTCACCCCTAAAAATTCCTATTTCACAGTGGTGTGAGAAATGACCAGTTCCTGAATGACTGTAGCTCTTTGGGTTTGGAGAGGGAAAGGGGAAGTTCTGAGGAAAATGTAACATGTTCAATTGGCAAGGTAAATGACTTACTAGATATGAGAAGGGAGGAGAGGTGAGGAAACACATTTAATCAGCCCCAGATCTGAAAAGCAGGTAGGGCCTGCTGCTAGCTATTATTTCTCCACATGAGGCAGGCAAAGTCATTAGTAGTCAATGGAAGCAAATAAAATCTAGGACAAGAAAGAACTGTATTTGCTTTTGGATAATAAGGCCAAGGGTATTAATAAAACAGATTAAGGTCAAAGACACATTATAAAGAGGACACATTCTCAGAAGAAAATGAATCTTCAGGGTGGTGAATGTGTTAGATTTTAGGTACATTAGGATTAAACCAACATCTAAACTATGGCCTCCTTCCCCCTTCCATCAAATGGCCCACAACTCCATTTGCACAAGGGTCAGCAAAAACAGAGTTGAAAGAAAATCTTTTAACACTCTGGGAATGATGACAAAGGAAACATTTTCAAGACTAAAGATTGGATTGGAGGGCTGGGCCTACATTGTTCTGTGGAGGGAAGGTGGGGTTTGAGGAAGATGGGGGGGTGGGGCCTGGAATGGCTTGAAGGAGAAGATCTCAGCTAGAGGATGATGACCGTCTTTTTGGAAAACTGTAGTAACTGTTTAGGATACCCAACGAAAACTTAAGCAATGAGATTGTGTCCCTCCTGCAGTTCAAGAAAGTTATCCAAGCCAAAGGCAGAAATCTCACTGTCCTTGTTACTCCATATGGCTTTGGGATTCTTCTCTGCTCTCTGCTGCCCCCCCCCCCCCGCCCCCACAAAGAGTTTCTGAGTTTGGGAATGGCTGTGGCAGTGGGATTAGGGTTAAGAATAATCTCATTCCTTGACCAATGGATGCACAGTGGCTTGGTTGTGGCAGAATGCACGGGAGAACAATCAGCCAGCACTCTGAGGGAGGAAAGTTTAACCTTTATTTTGCAGATCTGCTAGTCCAGGGGAATTCCGGATCCAAAGCCTGAACTGAACTCGTGGGGAGGCTCTGACCTATATATCTCCTCCTGTCTCTGATCTATATATCTCCTCCTGTGGTGGCCCTTGAGGGTCCCTACAGCTCCGCCCAAGTCAGTCTTGGCGGGGCCTCGGGGTCATGCTCTACAGCTCTGCAGCTCTCCCCTAGTCAGCTGTGGTGGGGCCCTGGGTTTAGGCTCTGCAGCTCCACCCAAGTCAGTCAGAGTGGGGAAGGAAGACTACAGTTTTAACCAGATACTGAACTAAGTTGCAAGCCGCCCCCCCCCCCCCCGCCCCATTTTCCTTTTCAGCTTATGCCTCTACTGTGGACAACAGGACATTGCGAAGGCATCAACTGGCAGACAAGTCCCAGGTGGGAGCTATGGTAAGGCAGAGTCCCCTTCTTTTCTCTGTTTCTGAGACCAAGTAGAGACATTAAGAGGACACAAAGGGGATGCACAGTTTCTGAGGTGGAAGGGGGTGAGGGCTGCCACACTCAGGAGTCATTGTTTGCTGATGAGTCTCAGAGATTCAGACTGAGGTTTCCACTTTTCATGGTGGGTGACGTACATACACTGAGTGGCCAGATTATTATGATCTCTGAACGCATAATAATCTGCCACTCAGTGTATATCCTATACAATAAAAGGCTAATATGCAAATTGTCCCCTCGACCAGGAGTTCAACCAGCAGGCAGGCCGGCCAACCGCCCATGTCCCCTCCCCCTGGCCAGGCTGGCCGGACCCCACCCCTGCACAAATTCATGCACCAGGCCTCTAATATATACAATATATATACACTGAGTGGCCAGATTATTATGTGTTCAGAGATCATAATAATCTGGCCACTCAGTGTATTTCAATATTGGGTATGTGCAGGTGCTATTGATGAGGCAGAAAAAGAAAAAATGTGTTGTGCTCAAGTGCTCTGAGACTTGATACTCATATTTCTTAAATTTTGATGGCCAGCCGAAGCCAGTTTGGCTCAGTGGATAGAGCGTCAGCCTGCGGACTCAAGGGTCCCAGGTTCGATTCCGGTCAAGGGCATGTACCTTGGTTGCGGGCACATCCCCAGTAGGGGGTATGCAAGAGGCAGCTGATCGATGTTTCTCTCTCATTGATGTTTCCAACTCTCTATCCCTCTCTCTTCCTCTCTGTAAAAAATCAATAAAATATATTTTTTTAAAAAATTTGATGGCCAGAGCCTGGGAGAAACTGTTTTCTAAAGCAGCTTGTAGTTTTCTGATTTTTAAAAATCCTAACCTGAGGATATATTTTTAAAATTGATTTTTAGGGAGAGGAAGGAGGAGAAAGAAAAACATCAACAGAAGCTCAATCTGAATATTCCCTGTAAGTAAAATTCCAGCAAAGTAGATCTGAAAGAGCCTATATAATCCATTACTATTCTTGTATTCATGCAAATAATCAGACCAAATTAAAACTAAACTTGAATCCCGGGTCCGGATGAGGCCGTGCACCAACGGGTCCGAGCAAGGCCGCACGCCCCTGGGTCCGGGTAAAGCTGGATCCTGGGTCCGGGTGAGGCTGTGCGCCCCTGGATCCGGGTGAGGCTGGGTCCTGGGTCAGGTTGGGGCCGCGCCCCTGGGTCCGGGAGAGGCCACGTGCCCCTGGGTCCGGGTGAGGCCACGCGCCCCTGGGTCCGGGTGAAGCTGGATCCCGGGTCCGGGTGAGGCCGTGCGCCCCTGGATCCGGGTGAGGCTGGGTCCCGGGTCCGGGTGAGGCCGCGTGCCCCCGGGTCCGGGTGAAGCTGGATCCTGGGTCCGGGTGAGGCGGTGCGCCCCTGGATCCTGGTGAGGCTGCCCCCCTGGGTCCAGGAGAGGCCACGTGCCCCTGGGTCCGGATGAGGCTGGGTCCCGGGCCCGGGTGAGGCTGCGCGCCCCTGGGTCCGGGTGAAGCTGGATCCCAGGTCCGGGTGAGGCCGTGCACCCCTGGATCCGGGTGAGGCTGGGTCCCGGGTCCGGGTGAGGCCGCGCGCCCCTGGATCTGGGTGAGGCTGGGTCCCGGGTCCGGGTGAGGCCACGCGCCCCTGAGTCCGGGTGAAGCCGTGCCTCTGGGTCCGGCCGAGACCAAACCAGAGGGAGTCGGACCTGCATTACCACCATTTGTCCACCATCCAGAGCTGAAAAGTCAGTGCCGACATGTACACATAAGGAACTGGTGGACATTGAAATTGGGACTCAAAAGAACTGTTGGTCCAGAAAGAAACTCACTACAGACTGATTCATTTGCCTGTCAGCATAACTATTATTGCTCGTCTCACATTCGGTTCTTATAAGTATATTTCTAGTAACACATGATCTCACTCATCTAGGGGAAATGATGAACAACATAGACTGATGAACAAGAACAGACCCAGAAACAAGGAGGCATCGATTGGACTGTCGGGACTCAGAGGGAGGGTAGGGGAAGGTGGGGGTAGGGGGGGAGAGATCAACCAAAGGACTTGTGAGCATGTATACGAGCCTAATCAATGGTTAAGGACAACAGGGGGGTGGGGGCATCCGTGGGAGGGGTGTGGGATGGGAATGGGGGGAAGAGGACAAATATGTGACACCTTAATCAATAAAGAAATTAAAAAAAAACTAAACTTGATATAATGCTCTTTGATAAAAATGAGGGTAATTTTAGGAGGGAAAATGTGTTTCAATAGACTCCACATACACAGTTGTAAAAGTTAAGACTATAGTTCAGTTCATTATCTTCAAAGTTTCATTTTTCACCCATGAGCTAAACTAAACTAGATCCTGATTTTAGTCTAGTTTTCTTAAATATTTTATTACAACTCTCCAAATTAATGTTTCATTTTTCTCTCATCCTCTGAGTTGAAATTATTAACAACCGGAACTTTTCATTTTATTGGACTATTTGTCATAATTCTTGTCATTCTAGCTTTCGTCCCAATAATATTAAAATTTATAAAACAGTTTGTATCCACCAGGTTACAAGTCCTACTTGTGCTCAGGAAATACCACCCCTAGACACCATCACAACCTCCTTTAGTGCTCAGGCCTCATCATCCCTCTGACCAAGAGCAAGGATCTGTTGGCTCTGAAGGAAAACGTTGCCCCCTTTCAGCAGGTAGCAGCTATAGAAGAGACGCTATGCCCCTTTTCTCTAAAATAATTCAGTGGCAAAAAATCCTTGAAGCGGGGAGGGGGGGTGTTAGACCCCTGGAGCAAGGATAATGGGCCAGGTACAGAAACTCACCAGGGCAGAAAGCTTCAGATGCCTACCTTGGGGCAAAACTGGGAAAACAAGAACCTTGCCCCCAGGGCAACCTATCCTCCCCAAGCTTATCACTGGTCATACTGTTTGTACCCTGGATCTTTCTTATCACTGGTCAGGCGGTTTAGACCCCTTAACCTTTCCCTCCCTAAAGATAACATTTAGGCCTCAGTTGTATTTCAGCTCCAGGTCCAGAAAAGCAGCAAAACCAGACAAGTGACACCATGGCTGCCTCAGGACCAGCTACATTGACCAATGACCTCCTGCCCTGGCACAGACCAATCAGTGGAGAGCACACCTGGAAAGCTGATGAGTATTCTATTAAGATCCTCCCCTGAGAACTTCCCTAAGATTTCCACCTGCAAGAAAGAGATAAATACACTCAGGACAAAGGATCCCGTGCATGCTCTCCCTCCAAGGAGCACACCTGGGCCATTCCCCCACAGGAACATATCCCCTAACCTCTGAACCAAGGGACCCCATGAGACTTGCAAGCAGAGGAACAATGGACAGTGGCTGCTCATCCTGGGCTAACCCCCTGCACCTGTCACCAAGGCCCCTTTTTCTCTGTGCAGCCCTTTCTGTTGGATATTCCCACCTTCCATCCCCTTTTCCTTAAATAAGTTCAGTTTTCTTTCATCACTGCCTGAGATGGCTATTTAGCCTGCCAGAGTACCACGATGTTAATCTTTCAGTTGCCTCCTGTATACACCCAACCACGAGATCAAACCTGCAACCTAGTATGTGTCCTGACCAGGAATCAAACCCACCTTTTGGTGTACAGGCGACACGCCAACCAATTGAGCCATCTGACCAGGGTTCTGATTTATTTTTTGAATGAAGACTGCTCTTTTGTTTTGAGGAATCGCTTCCCAATACTTGAATGGTGTTCTTAGTTTGGCAAAAACAAAGACCAACTCTTTTTTTTTTTTTTTTTTAATAGAAAGCTGATTTATTGGTGGGTGTAAGGTGGGGGCAGCACCGAGACTCTTAGGCTTGCAGGGCTCGCCATTTCTCCAGGGGACCACGATTAGGGATGTATTTGACCCCACAGCCATCTGGGATGAGGCGCTTCTCGGCCACCATATCTTCAAACTCATCCACATTAAACTTAGTAAAGCCCCACTTCTTGGAAATGTGGATTTTCTGGCGGCCAGGGAACTTGAACTTGGCTCTGCGTAGGGCCTCAATCACGTGCTCCTTGTTCTGCAGCTTGGTGCGGATGGACATGATGACTTGGCCAATGTGGACTCTGGCCACTGTGCCCTGGGGCTTTCCAAAGGCACCCCGCATACCTGTTTGGAGCCTGTCAGCCCCAGCACAGGACAGCATCTTGTTGATGCGGATGACGTGGAAGGGGTGCAGGCGCACTCGGATGTGAAAGCCATCTCTGCCACAGCTTTTCACCATGTACTTGTTGGCACAAATACGGGCAGCCTCCAGGGATTCGGAGGAGAGCTGCTCATATTCGTCGGACACCATGTGGCCACAGAGTGGGAACTCACCCACTTTCATCTTCTTCCGCCCCAGGTCAAAGATGCGGATCTTGGCATCCGGGACACCTCGGCAGAAGCGAGACTTCGGGTACGGCTTGTTCTTACAATACCGGTAACACCGGGCGGGGCGGCGACCCATGGCGACACCAGGATCTTCAGTGGCACGCCGAAGGGAAAGAGCAAAGACCAACTCCTATTAAAATGGAATGGACAGTTGGGACACCGCTAAACTGCTCTGCCTAAAAAAAAAAAGCCAGCATTAATCTTAAATTATGAAATGGGTTGGGGTGCAGGTGGGAGGGAAATTCTTTTCTGTTGGTGGCTTGTGAAAGATGTTGAGAAGAGTGGAGAGATGACCTTGGGGGAAGGAGAGTCCTCTGGGGAGGCAATGGGATATAGATGCTGTACTTGCAATAGCCACCTCTCAATCTTGTAGGCTTCGTAATTCTCCTATTACTGTATTCTCAAACTTTTAGTGACATCCTAGTGGTAGCTGTGTACAGGAACTGCCCCTCTCCCCAAGCCGGAGTGGCGGTAGCCAAAGGTGGGTAGCTAGTGGTTTGCAGCAGAATTTCAGAATATTATTTATTGAACGAAGGATGAACAAAGACAATTGTCTTTTTAAAAATATATATATTTTATTGATTTTGTACAGAGAGGAAGGGAGAGGGAGAGAGAGTCAGAAACATCGATGAGAGAGCAACATCGATCAGCTGCCTCCCGCACACCCCCCACTGGGGATGTGCCCGCAACCAAGGCACACGCCCTTGACCGGAATCGAACCTGGGACCCTTCAGTCCCCAGGCCGACGCTCTATCCACTGAGCCACACCGGTCAGGGCAAGACAATTGTCTTGTAACTTATAATCTCCTCTCTCCCAGTAGACCTCTAGGGTGAGGGGGTTGGTGCTGGTTCTCAGACCCCGGTTCAAATTCCAGCTTGCTTTATAACCTTAGGCACATGACTTAATCGCTCTGTGCCTCGGTTTCCTTATTTATTTAAAAAAAGGGGCGGGGGGGGGGGGCACAAGATTCTCCATTGCCTGTGGCTGCTGGGAGAAATGAAGGCGACAGTGCCTGCCAAGTACAAGGTATAAGCAAATTATAGGGCTCCTACCACGGTAAACACTTGTTAATTCATCGGACCTACCTTTATCTCGCGCACCCAAACGTTGACGGAGCACCTCCTGCGTTTCGGGCTCTCGGAGCGCTCCCTCCCCGGTGTACCAGCCTCACGTGTAGCCGCCTCACGTGCAGCCTGTGGGCCTTGTCCCGCGCGCCGCCTCCGGATTGGCTCCGCCAAAGGGAAAAGCCCCGCCACATCCCTTTCGATCTCATCCCTGATTGGGCCGGGGCCATTAGGGCGCGCGTGCGCAGATCGAGGACGAAGATGCCTTCCGGTCGGGAGGGAGGAGGTGACGTTGAGAGCGGGGGCAGGCGGGATCCTCCGCTAGCCCTGGGGACGTTCTATCTGTGGGCCTGCCGATCGCGTCACAAGTCGGCGACTGAACCTTGGCTGTGGTGGCTGAGGCGGCGAAGGCGGCGAAGGCGGCAGCGGCGGCGACAGCTCTGGGGTTTGCGTCTCGGGGTGTGTCGGCCGCCGCTGCTGCTTCGGCTTGGTATGTACAAATGGCTGATTAGGTTTCTCGGCACCATTTTCCGCTTCTGCGACCGGTCGGTGCCCCCTGCCCGGGCCCTGCTGAAGAGACGGCGCTCGAACAGGTGAGCGGAGAGGGGCTGGGAGCTGGCCTGTGCGTCCCCTCCCCCACCCCGGGTCCGGCCGCGAGCGCCGATCGCGCCCGGAGGGCCCCGGCGGAGAAACGCAGCCCGAACGCGTAGCTGGGCCGCGGCGGCGGAGGTGCGGGTCGCGGGCGTCCTGGTGACGTAGTTGCTTCCTCCGCCCTGTGCTGGTGCCGCTCCTGGGGATGGAAGATGCTGGTTGTCTTTGGAGCGGCAGGTGGTGGTTAGGATATTGGATGTTTTTGTCCGAGTCCACGCTGCTTCCTGTCCACAAATGGGGCTTGATCATACTGTGCTGCTCTTAGGTTGAAAACTAGCCATTGGTTTTGGCTCGCTGTTTACAAAGCACACTCCCAGGTGTCATCTGTGGGCAGTAAGTGCAGTGAAGGGAAGTGAGGTTGATAGCTTGCCCAAAGCCGTTTTGACTGCAAATACTGTTCTCTCAGCACCGAAACAGCAGCTGTCTTGTTCTGAAACAAACTGTGTGTGTGTGTCCGCGCGCGGCTGGGGAGAGAGGTAGGGAGAGTGATCCTTAGCTGCAGCATTAGTATTTGAGGGGAGGGGTAGGTAGGTACTTCATTCCTTGAAAAAGACCACTAGTCTGTACTCGTAAGTTAAAATTTTGGGGAAACTAAAAGCTGTGTTTACTTAGCATTTTACCCCTTGGTTTATACCTTAATAGTGTGTGCCCCTTTGCCTAAGACTTCATCTAGAGAATAATCTAGAGAATAAAATACCATAACAGTTCTTTACACACACACCCTCCCCAGTGATCAAATATCGCGTTCATTTTAAAAAAAAAATTATTATTAAGCCTCAAGATCATTGAAAGGTGGTTTCTTGGAGTGTGAGAGAACAAGAGGATTAATACAGGAATCTGAGAATGCAGGTCATTGATGAAATAGATTGTTTCCATTATGTGTTCAGAGGGTAGGGTTTCAACTTATTATGCCTTTCTCCCCTTCTGTAGGGTTGATATAAGGCTCATTGGAGAACATTTTGTAAAGTGCCTAGCATTATATTTTTAAATATGAGTAGTATATACTTTTATAAGTAGTATTTGTTTATTCTACCCAGAGGGCCTTGTGCAGAGGACCTGGGGCATGATAGGCAGTTGGTATATAGGCAGTTGGTATATATTTATTAGATAGGGAATATTAATGTGCTCTCCCCTGTCCTCTCCCTTTTTGCTACGAATTCCTGCTAGTCAGTGGTTTGGAGATGGAGATACTATTCTTTACTGCCCATCCTTAATCTAAGACAACTCTTCTCAATGTAAGCCATTTTTCAGTCAAAATGAGGCCAGGAGATCTTGGGATGTTTAAAGTAATGAACTAAATTGTATTATCCTAGGATTTATTCTGTTCATTTTTTTGTAAATATGATCAGTCACAACCATCATTAGATGATTAGTAATGTATCATGAAGCTTTAACATAGTTGAGGTAAAGGTTCAATAACTTTTCTGAATTTTCAAATATTTTATTATCACTGTAATATAGTTTCCATGAAAAAAAAAGCAGTTAAATATTGCAGCTTTTCTGGCTAAGAATTGTCTTTCAAGGCTTCTTACATTGTCTACTTCTACCTGAGATAGAAAATAACTGGGGAGGGGGTGTTGGTTTTTTAAGTCATTTCTGGAGAGAAGAAGGAAATAACTAGTCCTGGGCTCTTAATCTATGTTCATTTACTAGCTAAGTGATTTCTGACCAGTTTCAAGTTTGGACTTTAGCCAGATTACAGATACTACATGATAGTCTCTTTCAAATAGTTGAAACCATAGTGTTAAGTCCAACTATGGAGTGACATTCTCTTTTTTGTACTTTTTTATTTTTTGTTTCTTAATTGATTTGAGAGAGAGAGGAAGGGACAGGGAGAGAGAGCGGAACATCAGTTGGCTGCCTCCTGCACAACCCCTACTGGGGTTTGAGCCTGAAACCCAGGCATGTGCCCTGACCGGGAATTGAACCGACTACCCTCTTGGTGCATGGGACGATACTCAACCAACTGAGCCACAACTACCAGGGCGATTAGCATTCTCTTTTAAAACATCAGTTTGACCTCATTTTATGACAAAGTGGATAGAGGGAGGTGTGTTATATAAACGCTAAGTTTACTTATAGAAATGGTTGTGTGTGTATATATAAGTACATATGTGTGTGTGTATATATATATATATTTTTTTTTCTTTTGTTTCAGCACTCTGTTTTCTACAGTGGACACTGATGAAATACCAGCCAAAAGACCAAGATTAGGTATTGATTATTAATTTTAAAAATTAGTGTTTTAATAGGAAAACTGTATGTAACAATTTAAAAGCTATAAAGTATATGCAGTGAAAAGTAAGCCTCTTCCCCATTCCTTTTCTACTCAGTTTTCTTTTCTGGAGGTAACTGGGGAATTAAGTGTCTTTCTAGATAGATAAGCCTATACATTGAATATACATTTTTTAAAGCTTTATTTAAATATACATTTTTAAATTCTAAATCTTTCTCTAAGGAAAAGTTGCTTTGCCCTAGCCCCATGGTCGGCAAACTGCAGCTCGCGAGCCACATGCGGCTCTTTGGCCCCTTGAGTGTGGTTCTTCCACAAAGTACCACGGCCTGGGGGAGTCTATTTTGAAGAAGTGGCGTTAGAAGAAGTTTAAGTTTAAAAAATTGGGCTCTCAAAAGAAATTTCAGTTGTTGTACTGTTGACATTTGGCTCTGTTGACTAATGAGTTTGCCGATCACTGCCCTAGCCAGTTTGGCTTAGTAGATAGAGCGTTGGCCTGTGGACTGAAGGGTCCTGGATTCGATTCCGGTCAAGGGCATGTACCTTGGTTGCAGGCTCCATCCCTGGCCCTGGTCAGGGCATATGCAGGAGGCAACCAATCGATGTTTCGCTCTCTGTCTCTTCCCCTCCCTTCCACTCTCTCTGAAAATCAATGGAAACATATTCTCGGGTAAGGATTAAAAAAAAGAAAAGTTGCTTTTTAAATTTGTGGAGAAAGCATAAAAACTACTTCAAACTGAATCATCTGGTTCAGATAGCTGAGTGAATCAATCTAAAGTGTTGACTCAAATTGTTTACTTTCCTACAATCTGAAGGGCTAGACATAATTTCATAGAAGAGAATAAAGTTAAAGTAAAAGGGAAAGGCACAATGGTTTACTATAATATTTTCTTATTTCTAAAAAATGCATGTGAATGTGGATCTACCTCCAGATGTGGTGGTTAAGAGTAGACACAGCCCTAACCAGTTTGGCTCAGTGGATAGAGTGTCCGACTGCAGACTGAAGGGTCCCAGGTTCGATTCCAGTCAAGGGCACGTACCTTAGTTGCAGGCATATCCCCAGTAGCAGGTGTGCAGGAGGCAGCTGATTGTTCGATGTTTCTCTCTATCCCTCTCCCTTCCTCTCTGTAAAAAATCAATAAAGTATATCCTATCTAATAAAGAGGGAATATGCTAATTGACCATCACTCCATCACAAATATGGCTGCACCCACAGCTGAGGCCAGGTTCCCATAAGGAGCCTTAAGCAATCAACAGAGACCCGAGGCTATGCCCTCCCCTGCCCTTGTGGGGCTTGACAGGGGACCTCAGGCCACACCCCCCACCCTGGTGTCAGGCTGGGGACCTTAGGCTGCTCCTCTCCGCCCCAGCGCTAGGCCCGGGACCTGAGGCTATGCCCCTTCCCGGCAGGGCTTGACAAGGGTGGGACTGGCTGGGTCTGGATCTAGCCCAATGGGGAGGGGGTGCGCGGCCGATGTGCATGTGGGTGGGTGGGGACTTGACTCTGGGTCCCGTGGTGTGCCCCAGACTCTGACAGAAGGAAGGTTTTCATATACATTTTACTAATTTTCTTTCGTCTCTGAAACTTCTATTATAGAGAAAGGGCAAATAGCAATATTAAATTATTTCCTCTAATCAATCCCCTTTTAACCCTTTGCACTCGCTTGCTTTTTTCTCGATTCCTTTATTCTACTCGGGATTTAATTTTTTAAATACCCCAGATTTTACAAAGCGCGGCAGTAGAATAAAAAACTGGAGTTTCTTTTCATACAAACTTATTTATTTGGATTTTTTTATATTTCAAATTATTGATACATTCAAAGAGTAATTTTAATCTCGACATCCGAGTGCAAAAGGTTAATGTGCACGAATTTCGTTCACCAGGTCACTAGTATGTATATAAAAAAAGAGTAGACACATATGTGTTAAGATTTCATTTTAATCTCTTGAGTACTTTCTGAGCATTTCTTACTGCTAAGTAGTGTCTGAGGTTCTGTAGGAAATACAAAAATGAGTAAGACAAGATCTCTATTTTTAAAAACCTTACAGTTGTAAGGGTATAGGATTATATACTAGGGGATATAAGCCAAGCACATAAATAATACCAATGTCAATGAGAACATGATAAATGAAATAAGAAAGGTAGTAACAAAATACTGTCCAATTATTAGCTGGTTAAGAGTCTCAGTGGGTAGTTGGTGAAGGAGCTAATATGTGAGATGGGTCCTGAAAGATGGATAGGATATCAGCAGAGAGTAATAGGAAGGAAAAGCTTTCTAGGTAGAGGGAATAATAGTATTGTGAAGTTGTGCAGTTCAGGAACTAGTGGATAGAACTTAGGGAAAAAAGTTGGCAAAAAAAAGTTGGCTTTGAATGCCAGGAATATCTAAATTCATTAGAATGGTATTTCCCAAAGCACAGGATAGATACCAGTCAAGAAATTATTTTAGGAGGTACAGTGTTCATAATATTAAATAATATTTGAGTTATGTTATATAGTTTAAAAGTTGTATCCTTTTCAGTTATTTTAAATTTCTGGTTATTTTAAGCAGAAAATCTTGAGTGAATGCTTAGTATGTCCTCAATACTTATCTAAAACAGTTGACCTTTAAAACAACATGGGTGTTAGGGTAATCAATTCCCTCATGAAGTTGAAAATCTATGTAGTATAACTTTTGACTCTCCTAGAATTGAACTAATAGCCTTCTTTTGACTGGTAGTCTTACCGATAAATAGTTGATACACACACACACACACACACACACACACACACACACACACACTGTATTCTCACAATAAAGTAAGCTAGGAAAATGTTAAGAAAATGATAAGGAAGTGAAAATACATTTACAGTATTGAAAAAAATCTGTGCATAAGTGGACCTGCACAGTTCACACCTGTGTTATTCAAGGGTCAGTAGTACATGCTAATCTCTCCTTATTTAATAGGCCCAGCTAGAACTTAATATTGTTGTGTTTTCATTTCTTTATAAGGCAAATAATGTTGCTTTACATTCACAGAAGTAATATAAAATTACCTTTCAACATTCAAAGAAACCCAAAATATTAATTCAAAAGAATATATGCACCTCCATGTTCAATGCAGCATTGTTTAACCATAGCCAAGATATGGAAGCAACCCATATGTCCATCAATTGACAGTAAAATAAAAAGCCGTGAGCCCCAGCTAGTGTGGCTCAGTTGATTGAGCATCACCCCATGCACCGAAACATTGCTAGTCTGATTCCTAGACAGGGAACATACCTAGTTTGCAGGTTCGATCCCCAGTTGGGGTGCATGCGGGAGGTAACTGATTGATGTTTCATTCTCATGTTGATGTTTCCCTATTTCTCTCTCTCTAAAAAATCAATAAAAACATTTTTTAAAAACAACAACAAAAAGCTGTGGTACACAGTGGAATACTGCTCGGCCATAAAAAAGAATTAAATTTTACCATATGTGATAGCATGGATGGACCTGGAGGGTGTTATGCTAAGTGAAGTAAGTCAGAGGGAAAAAGACAAATACCAATATGATTTCACTTATATGAACAAAATAAACAGAAACAGATTCATAGATACAGAAAACAGACTGATGTTTGACAGGGGAGGAAGGTTGAGGGACTGGGTGAAAAAGGCGAAGGAATTAAGAAGTATAAATTAAGAAATATAAATTGGCCCAGCTGGCATGGCTCAATGGTTAAGTGTTGACCTATGAACCAGGAGGTCAAGGTTTGATTCCCGGTCAGGGCACATGCCTGAGTTGAGGGCTCGATCCCCAGTGTGGGCATGCAGGAGGCAGCTGATCAATGACTCGCATCTTTGATGTTTCTCCCTCTCCCTTCTCTGAAATCAATAAAAATATATTAAAAGAAGTATAAATAGGTAGTTACAGAATAGTTACAGAGATGTAAATTTCAGCCTAGGAAATATATACCATAATAACTATGTATGGGATCAAGAAGGTACTCGAAATATTGGGGAGGTTCTCTATAAAGTACATGATTTTATAACCACTATGCTGTACACCTGAAACTAATACAGAATAATATTGAATGTAAACTGAAATTGAAAATAAAAAATTACCTTTCAGTCCTGGCCAGGTAGCTCATTTGGTTAGATTAGAGCATCGTCTGCATACACCAAGCTTGCAAGTTCAATTCCTGGTCAGATCACATACAAGAAGCAACCAATGAATGTATAATAAGTGGGACAAGAAAATTGATGTTTTCCCTCTCTTCCTCTCTCTCTTTCTCTCTAAAATAAATAAATAAAAATACTTTTTAAAATTACCTTTCAAATACATTTGTTTACCAAAAGAGTCAATTTTAAAGAAAAATATAACTGTATGTGGTAAACAAATAATAACATACACAGTGAAATTATAGACGTTTCCAGAGATAATTCTGGCAGTAATCCATTTTATGGATTTCTATGTTAAGGATCTCTTCCTCCACGATTTCCATGAAATATGTGTTATGATTTTCTGAATGGAAACTATAGAAGGAAACCTAAGGCAAGGAGGAAGCAGTGAGTAGCAGAGGTAATACTGGCAGAGTTTGTAAAGGTTTATAGTAATGTTAATAGAACTATCTGCCACGATGGCTGTTGAGCACTTGAAATGGGGTTAGTGCAACTGAATTTATAATTTTTTTAATTTAATAAATCTTTATTGTTCAGATATTACAATTGTTCCTCTTTTTCCCTCCATAGCTCCCTTCCACCCGGTTCCCACCCACCCTCTGCCCTTACCACTCCCCCCGCACTGTCCTCATCCATAAGTGTACTATTTTTGTCTAGTCTCTTCCCGCACCCCCCACACCTTTTTCCCCCTGAGAACTGTTAGTCCTCTCCCTTTCTATGCCCCTGCTTCTATTATATTCACCAGTTTATTCTGTTCATCAGATTTTTTATTCACTTGATTTTTAGATTCACTTGTTGATATGTATTTGTTGTTCATAATTTTTATCTTTACCTTTTTCTTCTTCTTCCTCTTCTTACAAAATACCTTTCAGCATTTCATATAATACTGGTTTGGTGGTGATGAACTCCTTTAGCTTTTTCTTATCTGTGAAGCTCTGTATCTGACCTTCAATTCTGAATGATAGCTTTGCTGGGTAGAGTGATCTTGGTTGTAGGTTCTTGCTATTCATCACTTTGAATATTTCTTGCCATTCCTGTCTGGCCTGCATAGTTTCTGTTGAGAAATCAGCTGACAGTCGTATGGGTGCTCCCTTGTAGGTAACTAACTGTTTTTCTCACTTTGAATATTTCTTGCCATTCCTGTCTGGCCTGCATAGTTTCTGTTGAGAAATCAGCTGACAGTCGTATGGGTGCTCCCTTGTAGGTAACTAACTGTTTTTCTCTTGCTGCTTTTAATATTCTCTCTTTGTCTTTTGCTCTTGGCATTTTAATTATGATGTGTCTTGGTGTGGTCCTCTTTGGATTCCTCTTATTTGGGGTTCTGTGTGCTTCCTGGACTTGTAGGGGAAGTTTTCTGTCATTATTTCTTCAAATCGGTTTTTAGTATCTTGCTCTCTCTATTCTTCTGGCACCCCCATAATTCGGGTGTTGGTACGCTTGAAGTTGTCCCAGAGGCTTCTTACACTATCTTCATATTTTTGGATTCTTATTTCTTTTCCAGTTGGGTGTTTTTTGCTTCTTTGTATTTCAAATCTTTGACTTGATTCTTGCGATCTTCTAGTCTGCTGTTGGATCTCTGTATATTATTTTTTATTTCAGTCAGTGTATGCTTAATTTCTAGTTGATCCTTTTTCATATCCTCAAGGGTCTTGCTAAATTTATCGGCCTTTTCTAGGAAATTCTTTTTTTAAAAAAATATATTTTATTGATTTTTACAGGGAGGAAGGGAGAGGGATAGAGAGCTAGAAACGTCGATGAGAGAGAAACATCGACCAGCTGCCTCCTGCACACCCCCTACTGGGGATGTGCCCGCAACCAAGGTATATGCCCTTGACCGGAATCGAACCTGGGACCTTCCAGTCCGCAGGCCTACGCTCTATCCACTGAGCCAAACCGGTTTTGGCATTTTTCTAGGAAATTCTTGAAAAACCTTATAACCGTGGTTTTGAACTCTATATCCAGTCGTTTGTTTTCCTCCATTTCTTTCATTTGTGACCTGTTTCTTTGTCTCCGCATTTTCGCTGCTTCCCTGAGTTGATTGTGTGCTAGGTGTCCTATAGGGCCCAGTGTCACAGCCTCCCCAGTTACCTGAGGTGGACACTCTTGGTGCACCCTTTTGTGGTCTATGTGCACAGTCTTGTAGTTAAGCCTTGATTGTTGTTGGTATCACTGGGAGGAATTGACCTCCAGGCCAGTTGGCTGTGAGGATCAGCTGTGTCTACTGTGGGAGAACTTTTGTGCTGGAGACACCCTTATGAGACAAGACTTGCAAAATTGCAAAAGCCTCTGTGCTCAGCTTGGATGGGGCGGAGTCTCAGCACGGAGCAAACAGCATTGGCTTCCCGTCAGCCCTGCCCTAAGAGGCCCCTGGGTCTCAGTGTCCCGCAGTAATTGTTGCAAGCACCTCTGAGAGAAAGCCGCCCTCAAGTTTCACCTGCTGCCAGACAGTCCAGTTTCTCCCCGAATGAGTCTGGGTCCCCAGAGTCTTGCCCGGAACTGGAGTTCAAAGCAGTGGGGAGCTTTTGTCTCTTTCCCGCTTGAGAAAGCCAGCCACGTATTCAGTTGTCCACCCTCTCTCCGCGCGCCTCCGTACCTCTGCCTTTCGCAGTTCCTCTGAGTCTCAGTGTGCTTTTCTCTTTCCTGACAGTCCAGTTTCACCCTGTATGAGTCTGGGTCCCCAGAGTCTCTCCTGGAACTGGAGTTCAGAGCAGTCGTGAGCTTTTGTCTTCATCCCAATTGAGAAAGCCGGCAGCGTAATCAGTTTTCAGTCCTCTCCACGCGTGCGTCTCGATACCTCTGCCTTCTGCAGCTCCTCTGAGTCTCAGTGTGCTTTTCTCTTTCCTTCTAGTTGTAGAATTTCCACTCAGCCAACCTTCCTGTGGTTCTGGATGATGTCCGTTTTGTCTTTTAGTTGTAGTTTTGAAATTGTGCGAGGCAGCAGTTTAGGTGTTTACTTATGCCACCATCGTGGTTCCTCCTCTGAATTTATAATTTTAATTAAATTGAAATTTGGGTAACTTACATGTAGCTAGTGGCTACTATATGGCAGTACAGCTCTATTGTTTGCTTTTCAGAGGAAAAAAAGGAAGGCTTAAAGAAAAGGAGGACCTTAGAATGCAGACTCATAACTTATAGAAGAAAAGGATCTTAAGAGATCTTAGGTTAGTCTCAGGAAAATAAAGTGGTCTTACCTCATTTTATAGATGAGGAAGGCCTTTTTTTGTTTTAAGTCTATGTGAACTTTTGTCATAATCTTAGGCATACTCAGATTTTGACAAAATTTGTAGGAAAATAAATATTATGTTACTTTTTAGTGTCCATTATTTAACTAAGTTGTTAAGGGTACCTCTTTTAAAAATATGTTTTAATTGCTTTTTTAGAGAGAGGAAGGGAGAGGGATAGAGAAATAGAAACATCCCTGCTGGGGGATCGAGCCTGCAACCTGGGTATATGTCCTGACCGGAAATCGAACTGGTAACCTCTTGGTTCATGGGTCACTGCTTAACCACTGAGCAACACGGCTGGGTAAGAGTACCTCTTGTCCTCTGGGCTTGGGTGACTGTAGGTTAGTCACCAATCCCTAAAGCTGTTTTTCTCCCACATAAAGCTCACATTATTAGAGGGGTAACCTGGAATTCTTTCTAATTCCTAAAATGAGAAACAGGATATTTGCAAACTTTGTTTCTTTTAACTATGAAACAGATCAATTGCAAACTGGTTCTTTGAACTATTCTCTAGTTTCAAATGACTTCAGATTGGTTTCTGCTTTACCCAGTTATCACATCCTCCCTGCTGTTTAAGTTATTTCACTATCTTTCTGTAAAGTATTATTTATCTTATCTGTTCTGGAGTGCTTGTTGCTTAAATGCCAGCATCACAATTTCAGGCTGTTTTTCTCTAAAGCAGAATGTGGCTAAGGTGATGATCTCTTTCTTTCAAACCAGTGCTTTAGAATACCCTTATTTAGGAAATTGTGGAAAACAAGTCATCAGTGTAGGAAGTAAGAAAAGGGTAGTGATAAAAGGAGGAAGTTAAGAAAACACAAATTTACCCCTCCCCCTTGTTTATTTACTTGCTTATTTTGTAATCTTTATGTTTGGTGGCAGGGAGGGATGAGTCTGACACATTTTCTCCAGTAGAGGGATAGCCTTGTTTTATCATAGATGTTTAAGAATTGCATATCTTATATTCCAGTAATTTCTACCTTGGCATAGCCAAGATACAGTAGGCACTTAGTAGGTAGCTGTTTAGGACAACTATAACGTTACCTGCCTTGGAAGTAAGGACAAACCTATGAGTAAATGATGTGTTTCCTGTAGGATTCTGCCATGCCTAGTGACTATAAACTCTAGGTTGTTAAGTTATGTCCCTGACCCTAGGGTATAGATTTCTTTTATTTATATATATTGATTTCAGAGAGGAAGGAAGAGAGAGATAAAAACACCAAAGATGAGAGAGAATAATTGACCAGCTGCCTCCTCCATGCCCCCCACTGGGGATCGAGTCTGCAACCCAGGCATGTGTCCTGGACCGGAATCAAACCGAGGACCCTTAAGTCTGCAGGTCGATGCTCAATCCACTGAGCCAAACCAGCTAGGGCTCTTTTTGTTTTGTATATTTGGGAGAAATCATTGCTTGAAAGCTGTCCTTTCAGGACTTTTGTGTGTGAATCTGTGTGATAGTTTCATATTTTTGTAGCATCCCACATATCTTACTAAAAATACAAAAATCACAGTGCTGGAATTTCAGTTATTCGAGTAGGAGAAAAAAAAATTTTACAGGTAACTTTTTATCTCAATGATTAAAAATAGGACTTCTAATAAAAATTGAGAGGCCTTTTTAGATACAATAATATTATTTTTTTTAAAATACTAGAGGCCCAGTGCATGAAATTTGTGCACTTGGGGGCAGGGGGTCCCTCAGCCTGGTCTGCACCCTCTCGCAGGCTGGGAGCCTTCGGGCAATGTCTGACTGATGGCTTGGGCCCGTTTCTCGTGGGGAGTGGGCCTAAGCTGGCAATTGGACGTCCTTAGTGCTGCTGCAGCGGCAGGAGTCCTCTGCCACTGCTGCTGCGCTCACCAGCTGTGAGCTCCGCTTCTGGCTGAGTGGTGCTCCCCCTATGAGAGCGCACTAACCACCAGGGGGCAACTCCAGTGTTGAGTGTCTTTCCTGGTGGTGAGTCTGCATCATAGCAACTGGTCTTTCCGCCATTCGATCGATTTGCATATTAGCCTTTTGTTATATAGGATGTTTTTATTGATTTCAGAGAAGCAGAAGGGAGAAGGGGAGAGAGATAGAAACATCAGTGATAAGAGAGAATCAATGATCTGCCTCCTGCACGTCCCCTAATGGGGACCAGCCCACAGCCTGGGCATGTGCCCTGACCAGGAATTGAACTGTGACCTCCTGGTTCCTGGGTCGACACTCAACCCGTGAGCCACACTGCTGGGCTGCAGTCTTTTTTTTTTGCCAGAAGTTTATTACTCTAGGTTTATATGTATATGTAATCTATGTTACACTTTCTAGATTGCTTTATTCACCAAGTGAAAAACAGTCTCTACAATGCTGCCAGCTTGTTTGGATTCCCATTCCAGCTGACCACAAAGCCCATGGTAGCTTCTGTAGCTTCTGCTTGTAACGGAACACGGAATGCGGCCCCTTCGGGAGAGGTCAGTGGGGAAAGGACTCCTTTGGGACTACTGATTTTGGTACTTAATCATTGAAAGTATATTTTGGAAATATTCTCATTTTGGGCATTAATGTGTAGAATGACTTCTATGCAGAAATATGCATGACTTTATTAGCCTTGATATATAGGCCAAAAACTTAAAAGTTTAAGAAATTACACTTTTAAAAGGAATTACATATTTAAGAAATAATTCTAAAGAGCTTCATTACTGAATAATAAGTATGTTTGGAGACCTTGGAATTGTTAATTTTTTTACATAATTTTGTGAGTCTTCACAAATTAAATGTCTGGTTTTATTGATGATATCTCTTCTGTGAGCTAGCACCAATAGAGTGATTTTTATTTTTTCATATTAGAAACTTACTTAAATTCTAAAATTATATACTACAGAGGTTATTTTATTTGATTTTAAGGTATTTTCGAACTCTTCATCTTGTGAACTGACAGGTTCCGGATCCTGGAACAACATGCTGAAACTGGGTGAGGTGGATAAAAATATTTCTCTTTTCCCCTTCCTCCTCCTGCTTCTTTTTTTCTGAGTTTTGAGAATATAAAAGAACACTGCTTTGATATGAAAACACAGATATTCTCTCTGTCATTCTAAAAGGCAAATAGCTTTCCTTTACAATTGTCTTTGAATTTACTGTTGTGTTTTCTATTTGGATTATCAGTGTCCATAATGTGACTTAGATCAAGTTTCATTCCTTAAAAACAACAACACACAAACATTTCCTGAGTACTTACTCTGTGCTAGGCACTATGCTAAGTTATTAAAATATTTAATAACAAAATAATAAAACCTTTAATAATAAAACAAATAGCAATAATAACAAAAATAGTAAAACTCTGCCTTGGAAGGACTTTTTTTATGTGTGAATCTGATTGGGGAGCAACCTTAGGTCTCCAGTTCTCAGTTTTATGATTGGGAACCTCTATCTCATCCAGACCCAAAAATTGAATTGTTAATTTTTTAATATACTGTGCACAGGGTGAGGGTATAGGGAGAAACCAGAGTCCTGAAAATGGTGTGATCTCTGCCAGGCAGGTAGGTATGTAAAGTTTGAGAAAAGGGGAAAAAGAACTTTTAGAGAAGTTGTGGGTTTAGCAGTCAAAAGTGGAAGAAGCTAACGAAATGATAAAAACCTTAGAGTAGTGCTTCTCAAACAAACTTCATGTGAAGTACCTCTAGTGGCAGATGAAAGGAAAGTAAATGTGTACCCCCAAGTCTGAGAATCTAGTTCCAAGGGACCTAGGGACAAAGATGATACTTCTTTGAAGCCTTTCATTTTATTTAAAAAGCTAATACAAATTAGATTTCATAATCTATTTATATTGTTTGACTATATAAATGTTTAAAATTATTTACCATTAAAATTGACATGGAAGAGCTAGTAGATTTATCCAGCCCGAGGCATCAGCAGTATATTTCTGTGGGTTTGTGTAGTCTAATCAGAGAAGCACAGGTATTCCTGGGGCAGGTTTCTAATATAAACAAGTCCACAGTCTCTAATCTGAAGCCCTTAGAAATGTGTTTAGGGATTCTGAATTTATCCTATTTTAGATTGTGTTTATTGAATATTATTTAAAAAACCCATTGGGTTTGAACATTGGTTCAAGTCAGGTTTTGCAAACAAATGAATTCGGTCAGTTTAGGTTTTGCTGCTACAATTGCATTTTGGAGTCCTCAGGCACTCCAAGCCCCTGTAATAGCTTCAAAGAAAATGTGGCTGATGAAAATTTGGTTACCATTTTTTGAAGTATTAACCACCTCACAAGTGTTAGAAGCTTCCAGTGAAATGTAGTAACATATGGCAGGTTTTCACTTAAAAATACTTCTGTTTTCTTGGGAGGAAAAATCCTGAAAAATTCTCTTACTTTGATTAGGTTGTAGGGAGTTTTATAATCATTAAGTTCTTCATGCCTCTTATTGGTCCCAGCAAGCAAAACTAGGAAAGCTTCCCTATGAATTGTTATTGCTTATCTGAGATCAAAGACAAACTAAGCACTATTGCTTTTCCTTTAACCTTACAAAGTTAATTCTGATCTCTGTGCTGTATAGTAATAGAATTTGAAAAAATAACATATATGGTTCTGCAGTGTAGACTGATCACACAGTTTCTTTTCTAATGCAGTGTTCACAAATGTTTTTTAATTAATTAATTTATTTATTTATTTATTTATTTACAATTACAAATGCATTTTTAAAATAGGTAATAAATCTCCTAATGGAATAAGTGATTATCCAAAGATCAGAGTGACAGTAACTCGAGATCAGCCTCGTAGAGTCCTGCCTTCCTTTGGGTAAGTGTTAAATTCTGCCTTTCTTTACATGGAAACTTAGCACATATTAGGTGCTCACTCTTGCTAGGCATCCACACTTTTTTCTATTATGTAATCTTGTTAAGTGAGTACTCGAGCTTGCCGAATATCATGCAGCTAGTGAGAAACTTGAACTCAGGTGTGTGTTACTTTTTCTGCCATATTATATGCCCATAGAATCTGATTTTGAAAACCTTTTGAAAAAGAATTGCCATTCAGTTATAAACTTTTTTTTTTGTTTTGTTTTTTTTATTTATTTTATTATTATTATTATTTTTTAATTTCTTTGTTGATTAAGGTGTCACATATTTGTCCTCATCCCCCCATTCCCATCCCACACCCCTCCCCATGGATGCCCCAACCCCCTGTTGAACTTAACCATTGGTTAGGCTCATATGCATGCACACAAGACCTTTGGTTGATCTCTCCCCCCTACCCCCACCCTCCCCTATCCTCCCTCTGAGGCCCGATAGTCCGATCGATGCCTCCTTGTTTCTGGTTCTGTTCTTGTTCATCAGTCTATGTTGTTCATCATTTCCCCTAGATGAGCGAAATCATGTGTCACTAGAGATATACTTATAAGAATTGAATGTGCGACAAGCAATAATAGTTATGCTGACAGGCAAATGAATCAGTCTGTAGTGAGTTTCTTTCTGGACCAACAGTTCTTTTGAGACCCAATATCAATGTCCACCAGTTCCTTATGAGTACATGTCGGCTCTGACCCCTCAGCTCTGGATGGTGGACAAATGGTGGTAATGCAGGTCCGACTCCCTCTGGTTTGGTCTCGGCCGGACCCAGGGGTACGGCTTCACCGGATCCAGGGGCCCACGGCCTCACCCGGACCCGGGGCCCAGGCTCACCCGGATCCAGGGGCCCACAGCCTCACCCGGACCCGGGACCCAGGCTCACCCGGATCCAGGGGCCCACGGCCTCACCCCGACCCGGGACCAGGCTCACCCGGATCCAGGGGCCCACGGCCTCACCCGGACCCGGGACCCAGGCTCACCCGGATCCAGGGGCCCACGGCCTCACCCGGACCCGGGACCCAGCCTCACCCGGATCCAGGGGCACATGGCCTCGCCCAGACCCAGGATTCAGCTTTACCTGGACCCAGGGGCGCATGGCCTCACCCGGACCCAGGGGGGCGTGGCCTCTCCCGGGCCTGGGACCCAGCCTCACCCGGATCCAGGGGCACACGGCCTCGCCTGAACCCGGGATCTAGCTTCCCCCGGACCCAGGGGCACGTGGCCTCACCCGGACCCAGGGGCGCGTGGCCTCTCCCGGGCCTGGGACCCAGCCTCACCCGGACCCAGGGGCACATGGCCTCACCCGGACCCAGGGGCGCATGGCCTCTCCCAGACCCAGGGTCGCGTGGCCTCACCCGGATCCAGGGGCCCACGGCCTCACCCGGACCCAGGACCCAGGCTCACCCGGATCCAGGGGCCCACGGCCTCACCCGGACCCAGGACCCAGGCTCATCCAGATCCAGGGGCCCACGGCCTCACCCAGACCCGGGACCCAGGCTCACCCGGATCCAGGGGCCCACGGCCTCACCCGGACCCGGGGCCAGGCTCACCCGGATCCAAGGGCCCACGGCCTCACCCGGACCCGGGACCCAGGCTCACCCGGATCCAGGGACCCACGGCCTCACCCGGACCCGGGACCCAGCCTCACCCGGATCCAGGGGCACACGGCCTCGCCCAGACCCAGGATTCAGCTTCACCTGGACCCAGGGGCGCATGGTCTCACCCGGACCCAGGGGCGCGTGGCCTCTCCCGGGCCTGGGACCCAGCCTCACCCGGATCCAGGGGCCCACGGCCTCACCCGGACCCGGGGCCAGGCTCACCCGGATCCAGGGGCCCATGGCCTCACCCGGACCCGGGACCCAGGCTCACCCGGATCCAGGGGCCCACGGTCTCACCCGGACCCGGGACCCAGCCTCACCCGGATCCAGCGGCACACGGCCTCGCCCAGACCCAGGATTCAGCTTCACCTGGACCCAGGGGCGCATGGCCTCACCCGGACCCAGGGTTGCATGGCCTCTCCCGGGCCTGGGACCCAGCCTCACCCGGATCCAGGGGCACACGGCCTCGCCCGGACCTGGGATCTAGCTTCCCCTGAACTCAGGGGCACGTGGCCTCACCCGGACCCAGGGGCGCGTGGCCTCTCCCAGACCCAGGGTCGCATGGCCTCACCCGGTTCCAGGGGCCCACGGCCTCACCCGGACCCGGGACCCAGGCTCACCCGGATCCAGGGGCCCACGGCCTCACCCGGACCTGGGGCCAGGCTCACCCGGATCCAGGGGCCCACGGCCTCACCCGGACCCGGGACCCAGCCTCACCCGGATCCAGGGGCACACGGCCTCGCCCAGACCCAGGATTCAGCTTCACCTGGACCCAGGGGTGCGTGGCCTCTCCCAGACCCAGGGTCGCGTGGCCTCACCCGGATCCAGGGGCCCACGGCCTCACCCGGACCCGGGACCCAGGCTCCCCCGGATCCAGGGGCCCACGGCCTCACGCGGACCCGGGACCCAGGCTCACCCAGATCCAGGGGCCCACGGCCTCACCCAGACCCGGGACCCAGGCTCACCCGGATCCAGGGGCCCACGGCCTCACCCGGACCCGGGGCCAGGCTCACCCGGATCCAGGGGCCCACGGCCTCACCCGGACCCCGGACCCAGGCTCACCCGGATCCAGGGGCACACGGCCTCGCCCAGACCCAGGATTCAGCTTCACCTGGCCCCAGGGGCGCATGGCCTCACCCGGACCCAGGGGCGTGTGGCCTCTCCCGGGCCTGGGACCCAGCCTCACCCGGATCGAGGGGCACACGGCCTCGCCCGGACCCGGGATCTAGCTTCCCCCGGACCCAGGGGCGCGTGGCCTCTCCCAGACCCAGGGTTGCGTGGCCTCACCCGGATCCAGGGGCCCACGGCCTCACCCAGACCCGGGACCCAGGCTCACCCGGATCCAGGGGCACACGGCCTCGCCCAGACCCAGGATTCAGCTTCACCTGGACCCAGGGGCGCATGGCCTCGCCCGGACCCAGGGGCGCGTGGCCTCACCTGGACCCGGGACCCAGCTTCACCCTGACCCAGTTTCCAGCCTCACCCGGACCCAGGGGCACGCGGCTTCACCCGGATCCGGGACCCAGCGGGGTTTCGTCTTCTTGATCCCAATTCCTGTTGGTCAATTCCCTCTCAGCAATTCCTTCGGCCATTTTCTCAGAGCTCCAGGGCAGCCACCGCAGAACTCGTTGGGCGGCGGGCTCGGCGAAGCTCCGGTGTGCCCGGTGCGCGGCGGCGGGCTGGTCCGGGGTGGCTGCGTCGGCCCTTGGGTCTGCAGCGGTGGCCGGTCGCCGAGCGTGCGCACCAGGCCGCTTCCGGGGCGTTGAGATTCTTGAAGGACTCGGAGGTCAGCAAGCGCGTAGTCTCCCACCCCATGTCTCCCAGGGGCTCGTCTGTCCGTGCTCGGCAGCGAGTGGAGCCTTCCCCTCAGCCGGAGACCGCTGGGGGAACTGCGCCGAGCACGTTCCAGGCCGCCACTGTGTCGCCTGAGCCGTAGTTTTTAAAGTGTGGTCTTTGGGTCACCGGCATCAGCTTCATCCCGCGTACCCCTCTCTTTTATTCTAGTTGTAGAGCATCTGCTCAGTCAGCCTTCCGGTGGTTCTGGATGGTGTCTGCTCTGCTCTCCCGTCGTAGTCTCAAAATTGTTGTGGTAGGCAGCAATCAGGCTTCTGCCCTATGCCTCCATCTTGGTCCTTGTTTGTATAGTTAAGTCTTGATTGTTGTTGGTGTCACTGGGAGGAATTGTCCTCCAGGCCACTTGGCTGTGCGGACCCTCTGTGTCTATAAAGGAAGAGTTGCTGTGCGGGAGACACGTTTATGTGCCGGGTCTTGGTGCAGCAAGGCTTTGGCGCTCACTGCGTCTGCCTCTTGAATGTGTCCCTTATGCGAGTGGTTGAAATCTGGTGTCATCTCACACCGACCACTAGATGCCCTCGTTTCTGGGTCTCCAATGGAGTGTAGGTCAGCTACTGCCTGAGGCCCCTCGGCAGGAATTACAGCATCCCTTATATTCGTGACCTGTTTCGGTGTCTTCCCCTTTTGGCTGCCTCCCTATCGCTCAGCTTCCCCAATCTCCCTAGGTGGTCGCTCTTGATACCCCCCTTTGTGGGCTGAGTGCAAAGTCTTGGTGTTGTTAAGCCTTGATTGCTGTTGGTACACTGGGAGGATGTGACCTCCAGTCCAATTGGCTGTGAGGATCAGCTGTGTCTATGCCGGGAGACAGCCCCATTCAACTAGACTTGCAAAATTGTAAAAGCCTCTGTGTTCAGCTTGGATGGGGCGGAGTTACAGGGCGGAGCCTACCGCCTTGGCTTCCCGTCAGCCCCGCCCTATGAGGTTCCTGTGTCTCAGTGTCCCTCCATACTCCCAGCAAACACCTCTGAGAGAAAAGCGCCCTGGAGTTTCGCGCGCTGCCAAACAGTCTAGTCTCTCCCCCAATGAATCTGGATTCCCAGATTCTCGCCCGGAACTGGGTTTCCGTGTAGTCAGAACTGGGGCTCACCGCAGTCTGGCGCTTTTGTCTCCTTCCCACCAGGGCGATTCAGCGGCACAGTCCACAGACCATCCTCTGCGCACAATCCCGTGCGCGCCTCCGGTGCTCTGCCCTTCGCCGCTTCTCTGCATTTCTGCCTTACAGCCCAGCTTTCCCCAGCATGAGCCTGGCTTCCCCGGGTCTCTCCCAGAACTGGGGTTCAGTGCAGTTGGAACTGGGGTTCAGCACGGTCAGGAGCTTTTGTCTCCCTCCCGCTAGGGCAATCCAGCGGCACAGGCAACAATCCCTCCTCTGCGCACATTCCCGTGCGCGGCTCTGGCGCAACTCCTCTGTGCCTCCGCCCCACAGCCCAGACTCCCCAAGCCTGAGCCCGGCTTCCCAGGGTTTCGCCCGGAACTGGGGTTCAGTGCAGTCGGAGCTGGGGTTCAGCACAATCTGGCGCTTTTATCTCCTTCCCGCCAGAGAACGCCAGCCAGGCCGTCAGCCGCCCCTTCCTCTCCCACTCCGTCTTCCCCGCACGCGCGCGGGCTCGTGTCTCCGCCCGTGTCTCCATACCTCAGGCTTTTACGGCTTCTCTGATTTTCCTTGTGGATTTCTCTTTCCTTCTAGTTGTGGGCATTTCAGTCAGCCAGCTTTCCTGTGGTTCTGGATGATGTCCGTTTTGACTTTTAGTTGTGTTTTTGAAATTGTTGTGCCAGGCTGTAGGTTAGGTGTTTAACCTATGCCGCCATCTTGGTTTATTCAGTTATAAACTTTTTAAAAAGTATAATATGCATGCAGAAAAGTATGGAAATAAGTGTCTAGCCTGATGAATTTTCATACACTGAACTGTTTTTTTCATTACGATAATTCTCCTTTTTGTGTTCCTACTTTCTAGAATTTCTACTACTTGGATATTAAACCTTTTTTAAAAAAAATATATTTGACCTTTTGCATTGATCTAATTTTCATATAAATTCTCTTTTGTTATCCTTGCCCTTTAAAAAAGAAATCTTTTACTGATTTCTTTGAGGAGGGGCTTCATAGTTTTTAAGTTGTAACCATCCTCCCTTTCCCTACTCCCCATGGTTTTTCTTTCTCCAAGCCTCTTGTTCTTATTGTAAGGATGCAATATCTTATTTCTCTAAAGCTGTTAATTATTTTAAAATTTCTTCTCCCTGCTTTTCTGCTTCCCCTAAATTCCTTGCCCCCTTTGGTTTATTTTTGATCTTTTTAAAAAATACATATATTTTATTGATTTTTTTTTACAGAGAGGAAGGGACAGGGATAGAGAGTTAGAAACATCGATGAGAGAGAAACATCGATCAGCTGCCTCCTGCACACTCCCCACTGGGTATGTGCCCCGCAACCGAGGTATATGCCCTTGACCGGAATCGAACCCGGACCCTTGAATCTGCAGGCTGACGCTCTGTCCACTGAGCCAAACCAGTTAGGGCTATTTTTGATCTTACGTTTCATATTAGAGTCTATTCAAATACTGGTAATCCTTGGCTATCCACTCATATTTAAGAATGAGACACTAACTAAAAACTAGGTTTTCTGGAGTTGGATGAATGGTTGGTTGATGGTAGAGCTAGGAAAGAAAGTACAAAATGAATTTGTAATGTCTTGTGCCAGAAATAAAAGAGTGTTCAGAAACTGGGGACATGTCAACATGATACAGGAGGAAACTTGAAGGGGCTTTCACTGGCCAAATTGGGAACAATATAAACATCAAAATGAATAAAGACAGGATATAGGTGCTATAAATAAATATATACTGTGGGAGGGAAAGGTCTTTATAGTAGGATGCCAACTAGTAAGTGTACAGGGAATGATTGAATTAGAAAATGGCTATTTTGTAACAATTATAGTAATTGATAATATAGGAATCAATTGAGCTGAACCTAGTAAGTAAAAGTTTGATGAGGAATGGGATACTTATATATACTCAAAATATCTCCCCACAAATTACTTTTTAATTACAAAGGAAAAATAATAACTTTAGGATAAAGAAAACTGCTTGACGACTCCACCTTAAGGAAAGGAACAAAATTAAAGCCATCTACAGTGAGACAAAGAGACATTGTGGCCCCCAGATATATTGCGCTGAAGACATCGGTTAATTCATATTCCTGCAAAAATAATCCGAGTCTAAGAATGAGAAACCTGGTTAAGGCCTGTACTCTTCATTATAAAGATGAAGAAAGGCTAAAGAACTTTCAGTTTAAAGGAGACTAAAGATACATGACAACTAAATGCAATGTGAGCTTCTGCATTGGATTCAAGATAGTAAAAATATTGTTGTGAAGGATACTTTCAATGTCTTTGAAGAAATTTAAATGTGGCTACATGTTGCCCTGGCCGGTGTGGCTCAGTGGATAGAGCTTCGGCCTGCGGACTAAAGGGTCCCCAGGTTCGATTCCCGGTCAAGGGCACATGCCCAGGTTGCGGGCTCCATCCCCAGTAGGGGGCGTGCAGGAAGCAGCCGATCCATGATTCTCTCTCATCATGGATGTTTCTCTCTCTCCCTCTCCCTTCCCCTCTGAAATCAATAAAATATATTTTAAATAAATAAATAAATAAATAAATAAAATATATGTGGCTACATGTTACATATTGTGTCATTGCTAAAGTTCCTGGGTTTTGCTGACTCTTATGGTTATGTAAAAGATGTCCTTGTTCTTGGGAGATACATACTTGAATATTTAGAGGTGAATTTATTTTCTAAGCGCATCCCATTCATTTTGAAAAATTGGTTTTAATTTTTATTCAATTTAAAAATATTTTCTAACTTCTGTTGTACTTTCTCTTTAACCAGTGATTATTCTGAAGTGTAGAATTCTGTTGTTTAATATCCAAATATTTGGGACTTTCCAGACATCTTTCAGTTATTTAGTTTAATTACATTGTGATCAGAGAATATACTTAGTGTGATTTCAGTTCTTTTAAATTTTAGCATTTGTTTTATGGCCTAGAATATGGTCTATATGGATGATGTCCAATGTGCACTTGAAAAGAATGTTGGGTGGAGTGTTCTATAAATGTCAGCTCAAGTTGTTGATGTTTACAGGCCTTACTGGTTTCTGTCTACTTTTTTATTGATTGATGAACAAGGAGTATTGATGTTTCCTGCTATAATTGTAGGCTTATTTCTTCATCCAGTTATGACTGTTTTTGTGTATTTTGTCTTCATTTGACCCAGATTCACCAGTTGTTATCATTTTGCCAATTTCTTTATCATTTTCTGTCATATATACATAATATTTTTTTCTGAACTATTTGAGAGTCTTAGACTCATGTCCTTTTAATCATAGGTACTTCAGTGCTTTATTTCTTAAGAATGAGGACAATTACTTATGTAATCATAGATTACAAAAATTAGAAAATTTAATATTTAGTCTTATTTAAATTTATCCATAATAGAATATTTTTTCTGGTCCACAGTTCAGTGCAGGATCATGCATTACGTTTAATTTTCAGTCTTGTTGATCTCCTTTAATCTGGAACAACTCCTCAGACTTCCTTTAATAGCACGGATATTTTTAAAGAGTACAGGGTAGGGCATCTATTATTTTGGATGGAAAATAATACAGTAATTAATAAATAATAATAAACTCTGTTTTGCATCCTCACAACAGTAAACCTACTTCCATCCCACCCTACAAAATATTTCTTTTGTAGACTGTCCTTTAATTTTGTCGGATGCTTATTCATGATTTGTTTTAAATTGTGCAACCTTTTTTTGGTGAAAGTATCATACATGTGGTGTATCCCTTTTAAAACATTACATCAGGAAGGTGTGATGTCAGTTTGTCCCATTATTGGTGATGGTAGGAGAGGCAGGCTCTTCCACCAGCAACAATGACTAGGGGCTTCATGGCTTTCATTTCTTTAGCAGTTATTAATTTACATTTATTACTTTAGCATCCAGCAAATACTGAGTGCCTTTTGGCTTAGATCCTTTTCTAAGATCCAGTGATGAAACTATGTAATCTCTGTCTTCATGAAATTTAAAGTTTGGTGTGGGATATAGACATTGAACAATCACATGATAATTCCAGTGACACCAAGTGAGTAAAGGAAAAGTGCAGCACAAGGGGAGTGTATGTGTAGTAGGGGAGCTAATTCCAGAGTTGGGGTTGGAAAGTTGGGTTTGAGGAAGAAGGCAGAGGCTCTCATGTAGCAGCCCTGGTGACTGGAATACATGTTCCATAGTGGAATTTACCTCTACTCTAGAGATAGATCTAACTTTTGTGAATGCTAGTTGTCTGATTTGCCAGGAGCAAGCTTAATCTGGGAAGCCTAATCACAGAATGGTCTGAAGCTTAGAATCCAGCAATTTAAGCAGTTTTGTGACACATGTTTCTTTGTTTTTCTGTCTCTCAGTTTTACTTTGAACTCAGAAGGCTATAATAGAAGACCAGGTGGCCGCCGCCATAGCAAAGGCAATCCAGAGAGTTCCTTAATGTGGAAACCTCAGGAACAGGTTGTAACAGAGATGATTATTGAAGAGGGTGGCAAGGGTCTGAGGCGTCCCCATTGTACTGTGGAGGAGGTAAGCACTACCAGTCTGATCTCTTTTAAAAACTATTTTATGAATTCGGGGTGGGGTATAAGTAGTATATTATAGTATAAAATTCTCAAAAGGTATAAAAGGGTGTACAGTGACTATAAACATCCCAGTCTCACTTCCATACCTGGCCCTACCACCCTGTTTGACTCTGATACTTCTAGAAATATTCTATATGTATGTAATTAGTCAATTTCCAAATTATTTTCACTATAAGAAAGAAAAAGGAGTCATGTTAGGAAAAGAGAATGGGTTCTTTTTGGGTGCCTGGATTGTTCTAACTTGTTTCTTTTAGAAGCTGTATGTAATAACTGACTAAATAAGAGAAGTTAAATGGTGTACATGTCTACTCTTTCCTTCCCTTTTCAGGGCACTTAGCATGATATCTTCATCAACAAGATTCTCTTCACTTCCCTTTGAAGTCTTCACTTATTCCAGGAGCACTTAGAATTATTTCTGTATCTGGCATTCCCTAGGACCATCACCTATTGCTACATGGTTTTCTGAGCCACTTAGTTTTGCTCATCTTAGAAATACTTGTTTGGGTGCCCAATGTCAGCAATTAGAACGGAATAAAACATGGTCCCTGACCTCTAGGACCTTATACATAAATAGTTGTACTGAACAAACAGAAGTAGGCAGAGAGAGGAAAAGGACTGCAGCCCTGGAGGGGGTTTTAAGGAGAAGTATTATAAAATAACTTTCAATACCTGTTAGATGAGAAATCAGAAATGAAACTGAGCACATATAGGGTATACATAGGATATATTTTAGAAATATTAGAAGGTAATATTAGCAAGGGCATATTCATTGGTTAGGTGTGATACAAAGTTAGCAGGAAGAGCCTGAGTCCCAGATTTCAGTCTTGAGAAATATGTGCCACTGACCAAGATACCTTGGGTGGTTAGGGGGAATTTAATGACTTCAGTTTTAGACATTGTTTAAAGTGCCTGTGGAACATGCAAAGTGACCTGGCTCAGAGTTTTGAGAAGAAGGCAGGGATGAAGACATTTCTGAATATTCTGAATATTAGTGTTATATAAATTAAGGGAGCTGAGACATTGTTCAGGGAGAAAATGTAGTGTGAGAAGAGATACTGGGCAGGACCTTTGGCATTTTGGACAGGCAGAAGAAGAAATAATCTGCAATGGAGATTGAGAAGATAAGAAGAAATCAGGAGAGTGTATTGTCCAGGAAGGCAAGGCAAGGTTATCAGGGTGAGATGCTAAAGAGAGAGGTTAATATATGGCTGAAAAAGTATCTGTTGGATCTGGCCATACAGCGTCATTGGTGACTATGGTGAGACCAGTCCCATTTGGAAGCTGAATGTTCTGAATGTGCAAGTGGATTATTCTGCTGAGTTTGTGGTCAACCTAGTTCTGCTGTCAAAAACTCAGAAGCCATCCAGGTCGAGGAAATGATGTAAATGAGTGAAATGGGCTAGAGTTAATGGGCCATCTAAAGGGAATAGCCCTACGTAACTCCAGATTATTGATTTGGTTTTTCAAAAGAGGCTAGGTTTTTGGATATTTTTAATTTATAAAGTTGGTAATTAAAGAAATTTTGACACTCAGTTGGAGCATCTTCCTGAAATGCCAAAGTCTTGGGTTTGATACAAGAATCAACCAACCAATGAATGAATGCATAAATAATTGGAGGACAAATTGATGTCCCTATCCCTCCCCTTCCCCCTTCTTCACCCCCTCCCCTCCCCCACCCGCATTAAAAAATAAATTTAAAGAGCACTGTGCTGATCAATAAAATACATCTATGACCTGTTAAGTCTTTGCTTAAGATTTACTTACCATATATGTTTAATGTGCTAGAAGTTATCCAACATGCTTTCTTCTATTTAGGGTGTTCAAAAAGAGGAAAGAGAGAAGTACCGAAGGTTATTGGAGCGACTTAAAGAAGGTGTTCATGGAAACTCTGTTCCTCCTGTCACTTCAACTCATCATAGGTAAAGATGAGCTAACAAGATCAATGCTTTGCCAGACATCTTTTTTCCTTATTTTTGGAGAGGGAATTGGTAGGAAGGGTTTTATGGGGGAAAAAGAGATTAACATGGAGAGAACTAGCCCTGTAATTTGTCATCTAGTAATGGTTATATGGTCCCTCAGCCTGGATTGCGAGAGGGCGCAGGCCAGGTTGAGAAATCCCACAGTGCACGATCGGGGCCAGGGAGGGATGCGGGAGGTTGGCCAGCTGGGGAGGGACTGCGGGAGGGCTCCAGGGCGTGTCCAGCCCATCTCATTCAGTCTTGATAGGCTGGACCTCAGCAGCAAGCTAACCTACTGGTTGGAGTGTCTGTCCCCTGGTGGTCATTGCCGTCATAGCAAGTGGTTGAGTGACCTTAGCATATCATTAGCATATTACGCTTTGATTGGTTGAATGGCTGACTGGATGACCAGACACTTAGCATATTAGGCTTTTATTTATATAGGATAGTTTTCTGTTAGCTTTAGAGTCCTTGTTCAAGTGTACTGACTTAAAACTCTGATATAGAAAAGTTGAAATCAGGAAGCAGAGTTTTTTCAACTCCCAATATACACATTTCACACAATCTCTGTCTCTGTCTCTCTGTCTGCCTCTTTCCCCCTCCTCCTTTCCTGCATGTCCCTCCCTTCTTCTCTCCCTCCCTCCCTCCCTCCCTCCTCTCTTCCTACCTATCTACCTACCTACCTACCTCCTTATATACACAGTTCCTGAGGCATCTTAGTGGATGCATCTTAGCACAATTGGAAACCTTCCACTTTAGATACAAGATTAAAGTCACATAGGTCATAAGAAGTTTTTCTTATAAGACTCTTCATTAGTACTGTAATGATTTGAGCAAAAGATGAGAATGACAGGAGGAGTTGATATCTGGCCTTATAAAAAGGGGACAAAAATATGTGAGCTCAGAATTGAGGTACATTTGATAATTTTAACAAGTGTGAATACACAGAGGGCTGTCCCAGAAATTATGTAACAGCAAGTTGAAGGTGAAACTGTCACAAGACTAGCTGGTTGAGTGCAGAAATAACAAAGAAATATCTGTCTGGGAATTTTAATTTTGGTTGTGAATTTTTAAAATTTGAATTCTCTTAGTGTAGTAAGTCAGAATGTTAATATTTTCTCCATTTTGTCTAGCCACTGTTAACAGCAGTATGCTTCGTGAACTATTGGTTTTGTCACATCAGCAAAATCCTCAACCTATTTTGCTTTTTTACATTCCTGTGTTGTTTTAGGATCCATTTTAGTACTTTATGTAAAAATTTCCATATTTTGACCTGAGTTTTATCACATGAGATTTTTCAGTGGGGGTGATGCTGGGGATTGAGAACATGCAATTTTACAAATAGAACAATTGGAGGTTAGTAACTTGACTGAAATATTAGAATCAGGATTAGACTCCTTTTATCCCAGATGATGCTGTGTTGCATGCTTTCTCTTGTAATTTGATGACTCAAGGGTAATCAATAACTCTTGTTTGGAGAAGCTTGTCAGACAAAGATAATGAGTATTGATGGTAGATTTTCCTTTTGTATCTGAACGTCTTCACTTTTTGTGTTTCTAAGTTCTCAAAGATGTCACCTGGATACATTAAAGACCAAAGGCTGGGGGGAAGAGCAAAGCCATGGAGTCAGAACAACTCAGTTTGTTCCAAAACCATGTGAGTTCCCAGATTTAGCTCTATCTTAATATACTGAATTTAGTGCATATGCATATAAAATTGACAAATGGCGTACTTATGAAAGATGGTGTAACCTTAAAACTTTATTAGACCCAGGGTGTTGACTGGTTTACCCAGTACTAGTAATTTAGTAAAAGGGTTATTTCAAGGTGAAACAGATTTACAAAATACCTCTTGCTTAAAATTCCTAGCTTTTATATATAGTAGTATATATTTTGTGAGCCTAAAATTAATTTATTTTTCTTATATTAATTTCCTTGACACTAAATGATAGCTTTCCAAATGAGCAGACATCAATTTACACTAAAGATTATATTTAAAGAAGAAAGCGATTTATGCATTTTTAAGCAACTTGATTTGTAAGGAGGCTAATGTCTTTGGAATTTATTCTAACATTTCCATGTAAATCAGTGTCTTAATACTTTGGAGACTATGTAAATTGAAATCCTAGCTATATATTGATTAATAAAGAAGACATTTTATTTTTTCTTTGCCATCTTCACAGATAGAGCTGCTGAAACAAGGGGTCCTCTATGTCCAATGAGGAGTGAAAAGAGGTACATGGTTCAGTTCATTCTAAGTTTTCTTTTGACATTATTTTCTTTTTTAAAAAAATATATTTTATTGATTTTTCACAGAGAGGAAGGGACAGGGATAGAGAATTAGAAACATTGATGAGAGAGAAACATCGATCAGCTGCCTCCTGCACACCCCCTACTGGGGATGTGCCGCAACCAAGGTACATGCCCTTGACCAGAATCAAACCTGGGACCCTTCAGTCCGCAGGCCAATGCTCTATCCACTGAGCCAAACCAGTTAGGGCTTGACATTATTTTCTTACTTATAAGCTATATTTATGAGTAACCATGTCTGAGGAATTGTGAACTCTCCTCAACTCTGGTTAGCTGGTCAGCATATATGGGTATATACATAGCTTTTGTGTCAGATGCTCACCCTAACTTGGGAGTGGGCGTTTGTCTCCTAGGCATTAGGGGTTGGGAGATGCAGATGCCACTTAGAAGAGAGTGTGGTATGGTGGGCATCTCTGGTATGTGACCAGTGAAGGCAATTCTACGTGCTTTAGGATTTGGATGATAGTTCAAGGCAATTTTTGTTTGTAAATGATTCTGTCTTATTTCTAAAACTAGTCTTATATGTACCTGATTAAAATAATCCAGTCTGTAATCTCTATATTTTTTCCCTCAGGTGTTCAAAGGGGAGAATTTCAGATATAGAAAAGACAGTTGGAATTAGACTTGAAAATGAAGGTGTAAGTAGCAACCCTAGTTAAAATATATATATTTTTTCTCTTTCACCTGACTTACTATTAATATTTTGGTGCACATGAAAAAAAGAAAAATGATATATGTTCACTTGATTTCTAACTGTTGTTTTCTTGGATAAATTAACAGACATTGAAGATATACAACTTCAAGGAAGATAGCTTCCTTCTGAGTTGCTGGAATTTTATTTCTGTGTGATAGCCATCTTGTTTGTAAGAGAGACTAATTTGCCTCCATCTCAGCCCTTATGTGTGTTGCCTGGCTTCTTTTAGAGAATTTTTAAAAACCATACATCTCTTGGAAAGATATATGCTCAGGACTTTATTTTCAGAGTCAAGATTTTAGATTTACTTGAAAATAGTATCAATCTCATGCTTAATTAGATTTTTTCTATATAAGTATCAGAATAATGTGTTCCAGTGATCTCCATAGCAATACCAATCCTATATAATAAAAGGCTAATATGCAAATAGACCGAACAGCAGAATGACCGGTTGCTATGACGTGCACTGACCACCAGGGGGCAGACGCTCAATGCAGGAGCTGCCCCTGGTGGTCAGTGCACTCCCACAGGGGGAGCACCACTCAGCCAGAAGCCTGGCTCACGCTGGCAGTACAGCCGCGGTGGCAGGAGCCTCTCCCACCTCCTCAGCAGTCAGAAATCCCCCGAGGGCTCCTGGAATTTGAGAGGGCGCAGGCCGGGCTGAGGGACCCCCTGCTGAGTGCACGAGAATTTCTAGTAATTTTAATAATATTGGTAAACATTCCATATCCAAAAGAAATACGTTCCTAAATTAAATGCAAACTTGAAGTTTTAGATTATTTCACATCTTAGATATATACAAATACCAAAGTGTAGGGGCTAAATCATACTCTTTAAAAAAAAATATATGTGTGTGTGTGTGTGTGTGTGTGTTTTATTTCAGAGAGGAAGAGAGAGATAGAAACATCAATGATGAGAGAGAATCATTGATTGGCTGCCTCTTACATGCCCCCTACTGGGGATCAAGCCCGCAACCCAGGCATATGCCCTGACTGGGAATCAAACCGTGACCTAGTTCATAGGTCAATACTCAACCACTGAGCCACATCGGTGGGGCCTAAGTTACAGTTTTAAGCCATGGTCTTAAGTCATAAATCTTAGAACATTACCTTCTCTGATTTCTCCATTTCTGGTGATTCAGAGTGAATCCCTTTGTGTGTAATTATCATTTACCATCTGTGGAACAAAAACTATGCAGAAAGCCTGAGAGAGGATGGAGGGGGTGGTGGTGGTAATAATTTGAAGACCACATCCTGCTTCTCTGCCTGCTGAACTTGAAGGCTTTGCTGTCTGCGACCAGTAGTCAGCAGCTACGGTTTCCCAGGACTGGTATGCCCGGCAGTTAGCTAGAGTGAAGAGTACTGGCTAGGTGTGTTGAGAATGTGGTTCTAGTCCAAAACTCTATTTCTAAATAAATTTCCAAATTTTAAAAATGGTTTGAATACAGATTAAATTCAGTATTAAGCGTTACATAGGGTCATGATAAGGAAGGGTCTTATCAGAGTTTCTAGGATGCTGGCAGAATGCTACTTGTTGACCTGAATGGTGGTTACATTGGTGTTGATTTTGTAAAAATTAAGTGATACATTAATGTTTTGCACATTTTTTTATAATTTATAATTTTTAGAACAAGTTTACTTAATATAAGGATAGCAGTGGTTTATTCTGAGTGATGGGATTATGGGTTGTATATTTTGCTGTTTTAATACTTTCAAATATATTTTTTAACTAAATTATTTTTAATTCGGATAAGAGAACTGAAAAATGCTTTTCTTGTTCACCTTCAGGGAAAATGATGAGTGTTCTGTTTCATGGTTTTGTAATTGAGGTGTCCTGTGAGCCTTACATCTTGAACATGGTTTGGTCCCTCTTGCAGGAACAGATATACTAAAGCTACTCATGTGATGATTTGTTAATTCTCTATTCCTTCAAGATAATATCACTGTTTTATATTTCATGTGTTATGTATGCTTATATATACAAGTATTAAACAAGTCAATAGAATATAGAAACTTTTTTAATCAGAGGAGGAGACACCAGCTGGAACCTGACCTGTCCGAAGAAGTGTCAGCCCGACTCCGCCTGGGCAGTGGGAGCAATGGCTTATTCAGGAGGAAAATGTCAACACTTGACACAAAAGAAAAAAGTTGCTCAGGCAAAGAGAGAGATAAAAGAACGGATGATCTTCTTGAACTTACAGAGGTATTGTTTCATGTGTTGCTCAGAATAAGAGACATGTTTTTGAATAACTCAAGTTATTCAAGACTTGAGTGACTGTTTTGAAGAGTTTCTCCAGGTTATGAATACATTTATGAAAGAAATCCGGCTTACAGGCTATTCAGTCACTGGCTACGTGGATCATTAGTGATCTGTGAAGGTGGCCTAAGGGATCATATTAGTGTTTAACAAATGTGGGTAGACATAATTGTTACATATCTTGGAATATAATGGATTCTTTGTATAGTCTTTCTAACGTAAAATATTTTGGGTTACGTAAGAGTGGGTTTGGCATGAGGAATGAATTCGTTGCAGTTTTAAGTGACTATGGTTTACTAAAATTCTTTTGTTGATTATTGCATTTGAAAATAGTAAAAACTTATAGAAAACAAGGAAATGAAGGTAGTTAAAAATTTTAAAGGTGAGCTCATGTCTTGGTTCCTTCCCCCCCGCCCCCACTTTTATTTTTAAAACTCAATCCTCAATTTGTTAAAGGTACAAACTTTAAAGTCTAGGTCTTCCTTAAACTTTTAAGTTCAGTTTAGAGATATTATTACTCTTTATTGGCTCCTTCTTCATTGTCTCTTAGTAGGTGGTAGTCAGTCCTATTCAGTTTACCTCTTGAGCACTTACTATATATTGGGCATGCAGGTGGAGAGAGAGCCATAAAATTATAAAATTGTGTACAGTAGGGGCAAGCAATATGAACAATATTGGTGTGAAATAATTTCTGTTGGGTTTATAGATTCGGTCTTGTAGCTTAAATATGTATTTATCTGCATAATCCTTTAGATGAAGCCATCTGTTCACTAAGGACTCAGGGTTAGACTGCTGCCTAGTTTCCCAGTTTCTGCCTGTTTGCTTACTCTCCTCATATCCAAGATGAATAGTGTGATCTCCTAGGTGTCCTAATTTTATTACTTTGATGCAGTTAAATAAAAGTTTAGGAGGGCAATAAAGTATGAAGATACTCTTAATAAAGTATTGTGAAAGGAGCAAAGGCTAGTAAGTTAGAAACTCCTGGGTTCAAATTGTGGCTCTGCCTGTTAATAATCCATGAGTTCGAGTACGTAACCTATGAGCGTTGCCTTTTCTATAAAATGTATTTTCCCCACAAGCAGGGATCAATGATGTGCTTCAAGCATCTGGTACCATGTTTGGCCCATAGTGCTCAATAAATGGCAGTGGGATACTTGAGACTATACCTTAAATGTAAATAATATTAACAAATTATTTTCAGAAGCTAATAATTCAACTAGCATTTTTTATAACCATTAGTAAGACTTTTGTAGTCTAAATTTAAATCTTTTTATACGTTAACTAGAGGCCCAGTGCATGATTGAATCATGCACGTGTAGGGTCCCCTACATGCTTTCGCGGGGAAGCTGGGTGCCTGTCCGCTGGTGCGCCAGGCCTTTCAGAAGCCTCCGGCTCGGCGGAGGCTTCCGAAAGGCCAGGTGCCAGAGCAGACAGGCACCCAGCTCCCCCGCTTTTGATGGTCCGCGGCGGGACGTGAGCTCGCTGCCCCAGAGGCCCCTTCTGTTCCGCAGCACAGCCATGGCGCAGATGCTGAGCTCGCGCCGCCGCTGGCAACGCGAGCTCAGTGTCCCGCTGGCCCAATCGGCTACCCCGGCCACCCCGAGTCCTGCCCCCTGCGCCTCCTGCTGGCCCAATCGTGGGCGTAGCGGAGTGATGGTAATTTACATATTACCCTTTTATTAGGTAGGATTTAGTAGGTCCTTGAGGGTATATTTTCTCAAGGGTCAGGTGTTACAGAGGTGAAATTGGCTTTTTCAGTCTCATATTTTTCAGTATCTGATAGTGGCTTTATATTAAAATAGCAACCACTGGACTTTCTAATTCAGGACATGGAAAAGGAAATCAGTAACGCCCTAGGCCATGGCCCACAGGATGAGATCCTAAGTAGTGCTTTCAAATTGCGCATCACTCGAGGGGATATCCAGACCCTGAGGAACTTTCACTGGCTCAATGATGAAGTAAGTTGTCTCCCAATGATGAAGTAAGTTATGCTTGACCAGTTACTATCCATAACCAAAGTGGTATCTACCCAATTATAAGGGGTTGGTAAAGCAACTTTCAGTTTTATCTAAAACAAAAGCATCCTGGACTTTAGAGAGATGGTTAATTCTGATTATTTGCTACCTTTAATTGGCATTATTTTCCTGTTCTGCATCTGTGCTTCATTTCATCACCACTTCATTCACTAGTCTTCAATAATGTTTTTATAAACCTGGGTGCAGCTGATGACTGGAAGAAAGCAGCGAGTGATATTTTATTTTAGATGAATTTTTATAGGAGCTGTTTTAAAATAAAGGGATATATTGATCACTATATGTACACTATATGTCTTTTTCTTTATTTCATTTGAGTGATAACTGCAAAAATTCACCTAATTGTCATCTTGTGTCCTTACATATTTAGCTAAAGCTAGCTTTTAGTTCTTGGCAATTTTCCAGTTGGTCCTTTACCCAACTGCTCAGTCCCTACATTTTCTTTCTTTCTTTTAATATATTTTATTGATTTTTTACAGAGAGGAAGGGAGAGGGATAGAGAGTTAGAAACATCGATGAGAGAGAAACATCGACCAGCTGCCTCCTGCACACCCCTTACTGGGGATGTGCCCGCAACCAAGGTACATGCCCTTGACCGGAATCGAACCTGGGACCTTTCAGTCCGCAGGCTGACACTCTATCCACTGAGCCAAACCGGTTAGGGCCTACATTTTCTTTCTTTGCCTTCCTTCCTGCCCACCTTCCCCTGACTACTGACTATATATAAACAAATTCTTGTAATACTAGTATGTTTTATTTCACATGATAAGTTTAACATGTTTATTACATGTTAAATTTAGAAAATACAGGAAAAATGAAAAGAAATGCCACCACTAAAAATTAATAAAATATTAATGTATATTTTCTTTGAATTAATATTTTAAAATTGAGGTGTAATTTATATATAGCAGAATTTACTTCGAATTAATATTTCAGCATATTTTTTGTGATACAGTTACATACACCTTTTCATTATTGCAGACTTCCTCCTTAAGTTCCTTCTCTTGACTCTCTTACTAATATGTCTCAAAAATATAATTTCATTCCTTCTTAGTTCCTCCCATTTTGTACTGATTATTTTTATATTTCATCTTCTGCCATAGAGAGTTCTTTTATCCCCTTCTCTGGTACCTTCCCTTCACTAGACTTCTTACCGTCTAATGAATGTGAATTTAGTTAGGTTAGAAACTTAGTCTTGATAATGTACTTGCTGTGTTCCAATGTTTACTCTCTTGGTATTACAGGTCATTAATTTTTACATGAATCTTCTCATGGAAAGAAATAAAAAACAAGGCTATCCATTACTTCATGCATTCAGTACTTTCTTCTATCCCAAATTAAAGTCTGGGGGTTACCAAGCAGTGAAAAGATGGACCAAAGGGGTCAATCTCTTTGAACAGGAACTAATTCTGGTGCCTATTCATCGGAAGGTACATTGGAGCCTGGTGGTGAGTCGAGAGGGTTTATTGTTGGGAGTTTGGATAATGACCATTTTCTTAAATAATGAAGGCTGCCCTTTTCTGTCCAGTGAAAGTTTATACTATATGTTAAAGGCACACTCTGCAAAGTCCCTTCTTGGTTCTTGAGTCGAACATCTTAGAAAGATAGAAGAGAGTTGCTTTCGCTGAGTTGCTGAGTAGCTTTCATTTTTAATAGGAAAGAGTTTTAGTACACATGGGTCATTTATTAGTTTTGTTTACAAGATGGTACAGGTTAGTTGTAGAAAAGTAAAGGTATAAAGAAAAAAGAAAAAAAGAAATCTCATTACTCTGAGAGGACCACTAGTGTTTTGGGGGTTGAGTTTCTAAGCCTTTCTGTAGGAATAGAAGAGTATAGTTTTATAGAAATGAAGCTCATCTCATCTGTGATGTTTATTAAAAACTAGAAGCCCAATGCACGAAGATTCGTGCAAGAATGGGCCTTCCTTTCCCTGGTTGCTGGCACCGCCTTTCTGCTCCGGCCCTGCCTTCCCACGGTGCCCAGAGGCCCTGAGCACCTGGGACAGTGCGGAAGGCCTGCGTCGTTGCCATGGCGACGATGCAAGCGTGCCCCCCCTGCCACTTGGTGCCTGCATATGCAAATTAACCCACCATCTTTGTTGGGTTAATTTGCACACTCCTGATTGGCTGGTGGGCATTGCAAAGGTACAGTCAATTTGCATTTTTCTCTTTTATTAGTGTAGATGTGTCTTAGAAATCCATTCATGTTGGTACATGTATTGACTTTTTTAAAAGATGCTTTTCTTTTTTAGAAATAAAATTCTCACTCCTGTTATGATTGTTTCTGTGTGTTGCATTTTTCCATTATAGGTGATAGACATAAGAAAAAGGTGTCTTAAATATCTGGATTCTATGGGACAGAAGGGCAACAGGATCTGTGAGATTCTCCTGTAAGTAAAGGCTAAAAAACTTCACTGTAACCTCACTATGCCCTTGTTAGGTGATCTGTCTTCAATCTAATCCTGTAGTCTAATGTGTAGTCAAGGTTATCTTCCCAGTTGTTCAGGACTTAACTTGAACCCACCCTTTTGTTTAAAAATAACCTAATATCTGATCTTAACTGAGAAGTCTTGTTTAGTATCATCATTGAAAGCAAGTTTGTCTTGTGTTATAATGTAAAATATATCTTATTAAAATCCTGGGATTTGAATTAGATTTATTTGGGATTGATACATTATTTTGAATGATGCCCGGCCAGTGTGACTCAGTGGTTGAACATCGACCTGTGAACCAGGAGGTCACAGTTCGATTCCCTGTCAGGGCACATGCCCGGGTTTCAGGCTCGATCCCCAGTGCGGGGCCATGCAGGAGGCAGCTGATCAATGATTCTCATCATTGGTGTTTCTCTCTCACTCTCCCTTCCTCTCTAAAATCAATAAAAACGTATTTTTTAATGTAGTATGTGGTCCATATTCTAATGTTGTTTCCTTATCCAGGAAACCAGTCAGGGTTCACGCATGTATTTTATGTCTTTAGTCGCCTTTAATTTAGAATAGTCTTCGTGCCTTTTTTTTTTTCATTGAGATTGGCTTTGTATCTTTTTTTTTTTAATATATTTTTATTGATTTTTTACAGAGAGGAAGAGAGAGGGATAGAGAGTTAGAAACATCGATGAGAGAGAAACATCGATCAGCTGCCTCTTGCACACCCCCTACTGGGGATGTGCCCGCAACCAAGGTACATGCCCTTGACCGGAATCGAACCTGGGACCCTTGAGTCCGAAGGCCGACGCTCTATCCACTGAGCCAAACCGGTTTCGGCAAGATTGGCTTTGTATCTTTTTTTAAAAGTTCAAGCCAGTTGTTCTGTCTTTAAGTGAGAAAAAAGGTTGTAAAATGAAGTCCATTTTTTAATAGAATAAAATATATGTTGTTTTTGATTTGAGAGAGAGAGGAAAGAGAAACGTAGGGATGGGGGGAGAGAGAAATAGAGAGAAACAGTATAAGATAGAAACATCGATGGGTAGCTTCCCGGATGCGCCCCAACCGGGGATCAAACCTGAAACCCTTTTGGTGTGTAGGACAAACGTTTTAACCAACTGAGCCACCAGACTGGGACCAAAATGTATGATTTTGAATTGTGTGTATGGGGTGGAGTAGAGGAATACACAGCAAACTTAGCACACTTTTTGTTAACCCTCACATGAGGATATGTTTTCCATTGCTTTTCAGAGAAAAGTATAAGGGAGGGTGGGGGAGGGGGGGAGAGAGAGAAACATTGATGAGACATCCGACTGGTTGCCTCCTGCACCGCGGGGAGCAAACTCAGTACATGACCCTTTGGTGTGCAGGCCGATGCTGTAACCATTTAGCAACACTAGCCAGGACTTGAACAATTTTTTAAAAAAAGTTTTTATTGCTTTTAGAGAGAGGAAGGGAGAGGGAAAGAGAGAAACATCAACATTGATTGGATGCCTCCTACACACCCCTCAGTGGGGATTGAGTCCACAACCTGGACTTGTACCTTAACCAGGAATCGAAACCCATGACCTCTTCATGCATGGGTGGATGCTCAACCACTGAGCCACACCAGCCAGCCACAGCAAACTATCCTACATAATAAAAGGCTAATATGCAAATGACTGAATGGTGGAATGACCGGTCACTATGATGCACGCTGACCACCAGGGGGCAGACGCTCAACACAGGAGCTGCCCCCAGGTGGTCAGTGTGTTCCCACAGGGTGAGCGCCGCTCAGCCAGAAGCCAGGCTCATGGCTGGCGAGCACAGCGGCAGTGGTGGGAGCCTCTCCCACCTCTGTGGCAATGCTAAGGATGTCCCCCCAGGGCTCCCGGACTGTGAGAGGACGCAGGCCAGGCTGAGGGAACCCCTCCCAAGTGCATGAATTTCATGCACTGGGCCTCTAGTTAATAATAATTCTGAAGTGGTTATTATGGGGTCTTTTGCATTTTACATTTATATGTTTTAACTTTTAGAAATTAAGCATGTACAATTTTTGTAAGCAGAAAAGAACCCCAAAATTAAAATTTAAGACCAAAAGCTAATGGAGATGGGATTGAGAATGGCATATCTGTTAAATATCACAAAGTCCTTTGTAATTATAATGTTGTCTTTAAGGGGTTCGTCATACATTGTTTCTTATTGTTTTTTAGTCAGTATTTGCAGGATGAAAGTAAGACCAAAAGAAATGTTGATCTGAATCTTTTAGAGTGGACGCACTATAGCCTGAAGCCACATGTAAGTACTGAGCATCTGTATTTCAAATATTTTGTTGCACTTACTGTCAGAGGCATATTACTTATGCTTGACCTCCTCCCTCCTTCCCCTCACACTCACCCTTAGGCATGCATTCTCCTGAAGTGTATGTACATCTTAAGAATGATCTACTTCTTAATCTTTTTAACCAAGATGTTTGCTGCTTAGCCTTTATCTTCTTGCTTAAATTATAAATGTTAGGTACATGCTCATATGTCTCTCAAAAAATTGAAGGAAAAAGAAAAACCTCAGTAAATTCAGGTCAGCTACTTTTCATGGTAGGCCCTAATGAAAATTTGAAGTTCTTGTTCAAAACTTATCTGGACATTTTGTATATTTAGTTCTCAGGGAGGGTCCCATGTATGCTCTTTGTGAATGTGTTTGGGTCTTGCCAGATTTGAATCTCATTCAGGGTTGAAAAAGGTATACATCTTTGAGTCCTAATGGCTTCTTTTTAAAGTAAAGTACATTAATTCAGTTTTAGCCCTAGCCTGTGTCTACCTGGCCAAAACCATTTTCGTTTCTAAGTTGAATAATTAGAAAGGAAAGCTTTAAATTTTCCTGAGGAGAGCACAGATACAAGAAGTCTGTTAGGATGAAGACTGTGTTCTGGGAAATGTAACAAAGAAAACAAGTTCTCTTTATTTGTATACTAGAGACCAGGTGCATGAAATTCGCACACTGGGGGAAGAGGGGGCAGGGGTTCCTCAGCTCTGCCTGTGCCCTCTCACAGTCCAGGAGCCCTTGGGGGATGTCCAACTGACATCCAGGGGAGCGGGCCTAAGCCAGCAGTCAGACATCCTTAGCACTGCCACAGAGGCGAGAGAGGCTCTGCACTCACCCAGCCATGAGCCCGGCTTCTGGCTGAGCGGTGCTCCCCCTGTAGGAGCACACTGACTACCAGGGGGCAGCTCCTGCGTTAAGCGTCTGCCTCCTGGTAGTCAGTGCGTATCATAGCGACCAGGCGTTCCGCCATTCGGTAGATTTGTATATTGGCCTTTTATTATATAGGATTGGCAACTATAGTTCTTACCAGTCTGTAAGAGATGCTGGGCTTGAGAGAAAAGTGAGAAGTACCTACCATATGTATGTGTGGTGTGCATGTTTAAACAATTTTTCCTGTATTTCCTTGACTAAAAATTGAGCTGTTTTCATATAGAATGTTTTCCAGCAGTGGAATCAGACTCTCTTATGCTCTTATTACCTTGTGCTCATTATTACAGAGCCAAAGTGTGTGAGGGGCTGGCCCAGATTAGTGCAACGAGGCTGGGGAATGTGTGAGTTTATTACCTCACTTGGGGTTATGATACCCTTTTGCCTAGGCACAGAACTGAGCAGCAAGGCAAGGTTTCCTAATTGGTTAGAGCCTACAAGCAGGGGAGAGCTTTTTTTAATCCTCCCCTGCTTGCAGCTGTGGGGGTCCAGAGCGATCATCTTATTCTCCTCTAGGGAGGAGAAGCTTAACTCTTACAATATTGAAGTAGGTTAGTTGTCTTGTAGACATATTCCTGATTGAGCCACACTTAGCCCTTTTCAGAATTTATAAATTTCTGAAATAATTCTGACTAGGATTTCTTCTTTCAATTTAGTTTCTTCATATGAAAGCTGAGAGATGGAACTCTCTCTTTCCTTTTCTGTTTCCTTCTGAAAAACATTTTCTATGGGGTCACAAACTCCATGTCATGGTTAGGATTTTAATGCCACGTAAAGACTAATTTGTGTGTGTATGTGTCTGTTTTGTATACGTTTAATATTTACCTTTATAATGTTTATCCACAGTACTATTTAGAAAAAGTCAAAGGAGTTTGTATTTGATGAAATTTTACCTCTTCTTCCCTTCCTTTTTTTGTAATTTTAGGAGATTCCTCAACAGTTGAATGGGAGTGATTGTGGAATGTTTACTTGTAAATATGCAGATTATATGTCTAGGGACAAACCTATCACATTTACTCAGGTGAGTGAAGACTCTTCCCCATCCACTTGTTACTAAACAAGATAAACTTAGATCGCGTTAGCAGCGCCTGGTGCACATTAAGATCTTAATAATGGTAGCTGTGCTGCTGTCACTGCTGTAAACTTGGCTGTAGCCCTACTCTTGCTAATATGAGGGTTTGTTACTGCATCTGCTCTCAGTTTTTCCTAGTCTTCATGATCATGGGGTCAGTATGCTGTCTTTCACCTCCAGTGTTCACCGGTTTCTGAATATGACTGATATTTTTAGCTGAAGGAGGCAGGTGAGAATAGGTAACTGCGAGGGGAAACCAGGCCTTGTAAGCCACAGGTCTAAGCTGTAATTATGAATTCTGCTTTTCCCTTCTATTCTAGTTATTATTGGTTGCCCAAGCTCTGTATTTGAGTGAAAATTAAAATATGTTGGAAACTTGAGAATTTGTAATAGTGGATTTTCAACCTTTTTACAACTGAAGAAAACCCCCCTTTAAAAATATTTTTCTTGCCCTGGCCGGTTTTGCTCAGTGGATAGAGCGTCAGCCTGTGGACTGAAAGGTCCCGGGTTCGATTCGGTCAAGGGTACATGCCTGGGTTGCAGGCCCTATCCCCAGTAGGGGGCATGCAGGAGGCAGCCAGTCAATGATTTTCTCTCATCATTGATGTTTCCATCTCTTCCTCCCTCTCCCTGAAATCAATAAAAATGTATTTAAAAATATATATTTTTCTTAACCACAACTCATTTTGATAGATGTTGTCTACCAAACTGTACTTATTGACTAGAAGGACTGATAACCCCATTCCAAGCTTTGGGGCAACATGAAAGAACCAGGGCTCTGATGTGGAATTAATACTGTTCCAGTCGGAAAGAAAGGCACTTCTTATGAGCTTCAGCAGTTTTATTAAGAATAAATGTACAGTTTTTTACTACATGTTTTGAGCTATTTAAAATGTACAAATCCAAAAAGAAAAAAAAAAGGGAAATGTACAAATCCATGACTTAAGACTTTTTAGGTCCCTCCAGGTGGGAAAATCACTATTGAAGGGGTATATCCAGCTATTTATAATGAGACGCCAGGAATACCTCTAGGGCTTAACTTTGATTTCATAAAAAAGAGGACTAGTTGAGTTTCAGATGATTTTGGATGTACCTTGTATGTTCCTGCTTTGAAAATTGCCCCATGTAGTGATTATCAGTTAAAGCAGAATAACATTAAGCAAAGAATCTCATTTTTTGATGCTTTTAAATAACAAGTGGTTATTTGTTCTGAGCCTAATGACATGAGATTCGAAAGGGAGAAGTTGCTATTTGAACAGTATTGGCAATGCACAACATTTGCTGGAGCAGAAAGAAATCTGCCAATTTGTTTTTTCTTTACTTAGAGTTCAAGTTTTTCTCATAGAGAGAGCAGAATATATTAATTTTAGAATGTTTTGAGAAAAAGATATAAGTAGAAAAAGTGATCTATTGTGCTACTTCTTGGATATTCCCATTTTTGGTACATGTTTTTGTTATGAGGTTGTTGGACTTTACTATATAATTCTGCATATTTTCCTTAACATGTAAAAATACTAATGATACATATAATAATAAACATAGACCTCCTTTTTCATGGCTTCATAAGTCTGTACCAGGATGTAAAAAAGTTAAGGCATACCTAATGGACATGGCATCTTAACTTTATTTGCATGATTGCACCTAAAAGATGTTGATGCTGTGCAAGTGAATTAATGAATATGTTGTTGGTGGATTCTTTGCAGCACCAGATGCCTCTCTTCCGGAAAAAGATGGTGTGGGAAATCCTTCATCAGCAGTTGCTGTGAGAATGCCCTGCCCAGTCCCTTAGCTGCTGGTGGTTCTTTCATGGACGAACGTTTTCATATACCTCATGCATTGTGGGTTTAAAAGTCCCTGCATCGCCTGTTCTCTCACAGGTACTGAGCTGTCAGACATGCATGAAGGCCCTGCACCCTAGTGTCCTGACTTGGTATGCGGAGGGCTGCTTGCGACCTGTTTGTAAGACTGTGCCTGCTCAGAGCCTGGACTATTCAACCCACATAGGAACAAACGCTAATTAATACTTTTTTTAAAAGATTTTTTCCCCCCCTGTGAATGTGGAAAATGCAGGATTTATTCTATGAGATGTTGTTTTCTGTGTTTGTTCACGTGTATTCATTCACTCACTCATTTGCATACATAATGGGCAGTGGCTGTTTTCTGCTGCTCTTTTACAGTTAACTTTGAATTGTTTGAACTATTTATTTCTGAAAAGAATGTTAATCAAGCTGCCATTCTCTGCTGAAGATGTAGAGGGAAAGCATTGAGGGTGAGAGGAAGGAAGTGTTAATTGACTTCTCTGACCTTGGAGCAGTAGCTGCCAACTTGAAGCTGGAGGTCTTTTTTTTTTTTTTTTTTTTTTTTTTTTAGGTTTGAAAGTGCCAGGAGAAGCGCTGGGGTGTAGGGCTCTGATTGCCTTTCAGAGGAAGGCAGACTCCAGCACTGGCACTGGCAAGGTGTCGGGAAAGTGGGACTGGGGCCAAGAAATTCTGGCTGCCTAGGCATCTTCTAAAGACTGTAATGGTCATCTAGAGAGATTTCCTTTCTGGAAATGAGGTGACTGCTGCTCTTGAAACTGGATTTGAAGTAACTAAACCCTAAATCTTCATTTTCACCCTAGATCTGGTTGAGGATAAACCTCAGAATTGTAAGGGCTGGCCTGAGCTGTTTATTTCAAAAGGGTCTATTCAACTTAAAGCTATTTTCCCTCAAAGTTTTTTTTTTTTCTATATAGAAAGCTGAAATTAAGTTTTGTATTCATTAGGATTTACATCCCCCCCCCCCCATTCCACCCCTACTGAAATTTGTGGAAGAAAATTTAGTACTTGGCTCTGAGGTTACAATAATCTATTTTGCATATGAAAGTTTGTATTTAACTTTTTTGTTCATTAAAAACTTTACAGTGGTTATGCATTTTTAATTTCAGAAAGTTTAGAATTGGTCAAAACATATTTTGCAAGATCTAGTGCCTAGTGTTGCTTTTCCGATGTAATAAAAGGTTGCCTGGCAGAACCTGAGAAGTATATGCTGAAATGATTTCTAACTGTTTCCCTACTAAACTCCCAAACTTATCCTGGTACACAAAAGCAAGAGGTAAAGCCAGAAAATGTGGGCATGTGTGAGCTATGAATGAACATGTCTGCACCTGGAGGGCCCGGCGGCTGCTCAGAGGCGCGCTATTGCAGCCAGTTTCCCTGAGACATATGAACGTCTAGGTGTGGGACCTGGGGCTTGTGATGTGGATTAAACTGTTGCACCTACTTGATGGGCAGACCAGAGGACGTGTGCTTTGGTGGTGATTAAAGAAGGAGCCAGCTGTGCCACATCTCCCTCAAGCTCAGGCTGCACAGAACCATCCCTGCAGCTTCGGTTCCTTCCTCGGGGCTGTTGGAATGGAGCCAGTGAGCACGGGAATTGGGCAGCTGGCACAGCCGGAAAAGAGATTGGGTAGCATTATACTGAAAACCTGGCTCCCACTTAGCGCTAGTAAGTTCACCTGGGAATGTAGTACCTTGGTCAATGTTTGTTCCATGTGGGGTGGGTAAATCCTGTCGGGAATGGCAGTCTGTGTTCTGCCATATGACGGAGGCTGGGGGTTAATGTATTTGTATTACATTCTAAGCATCTGAGGACCTTCATAGAGCAGCTGTTTCCCAGGACATAACGAAATTGGTCAGAGCAGAGTTAGAGAATGGCATTCTACATATCCCAGACTTCCAGAAGTTAATTTGAGATACTCCTGCTTCTCTAGGCACTGACATGTCTGTCTTGATGCAGAGAAATTTGTTGGTAACAGAATTTTTATATCTAAACATTTATGATAAAAGCAGTCAGGTGATAAGTTAATGATTTTATCAACATCAATAGTGAAATTATCAATATTAAAATCAGTGAGATGATATATATTTTTTATTATAGCAGTTTGAGGGTCTTAGGCAATCTCAAAAAAATTGATTAACATAGAAAAAAACTCCACTGTTGATGAGCAAATGTCTTTCTCATGTTTGACCTTGTACCAGAGTTGGGATGCAGATGCGGGGAAAGACTTGGGGCATGTGGAAGATGTCTGGAGGGCCCCATATTCTACCTCAGTTCCCTAGGCTGCTAGACTTCCTGTCTTTTCCTCCTCTGAACTGTGAAGCACAGCTTGCCCCGCCCAATGGTAATGTTTGCCTGCATGTTGAGTTGCTTGGTGCTGGGACCAAGGTGTGTGTGTGGGGAGGATGTGTCCTTGGAGATATATTGAACTCATACAATAAATAAACAAGGTAGAGTAATTTAAGTAGTAACATTAGTACTGTAGTGCAGCTACATTGTTTAAATTGGCTTTTGTGAACTAATTGAGAATCTAAATTCTTTATGGTAGTTTCTTCGAGAAAAACTCTAAGGAACCAGTATTTAAACAAACTTTTGGTACTTGTTTTTAAGTTGGAGATCTAGCTGACTATATTCCTTTGATAATTTTTTAATTTAAATTTACCGAATATATACAAGGAAAGGGTTTGGGTGTTTGAAATAGGTGTTCATTTTACCTATTTACCAATAAATTAATCTCTTTAATTCATTGGATTTCACTTTTTTTTATTGCAACTCAATAATAAATGTATTTCATATTGTGTGGCATGTGAGTATATGTGGACACAAAAGTTTTACAAAAACATTACTTATTCTTACTATCTTCTGAATTTTATCTTGATATTTTAAAAATGTGCGTTGTGACCACCAAGTTGATTTCTAAACCCACTAGTAGATGGAAATCCACAGTTTGAAAAACACTGCTCTAAATGAACTGGCAGCAAGATGCAAATTATATTTAAAACTATAAAGCTTGAGACTGCAAAGATGTGATAAATCTGAGGCTGTTTTGAGATTAATCAGTCTAGGAAAACAGGCCAGAAGCTCAGCGGAAATGTGTGGTATAAATAGTCCTTGTTCTTTAGGGTTTTACATTGATATTTCCTAAAATCTACCTAATAAAAGAGTAACATGCTAATTGACCATATCTTTGTGATGCCCACCAGCCAATCAGGAGTGAGTAAGCAAATTAACCCAACAAAGGTGGCGGGTTAATTTGCATACACAGGCTCCGAGCGGCTGGGGGTGGGGCAGGATGCAGGCGGTCAGCACCACCCCAGCCGCTCCAGGCCTCTGGGCAGTGTGGGAAGGCGGAAAGGTGGCTCCGGCCAGAGCAAAGGCCCTGCCAGCAGCCAGGGGAAGGAAGGCCCATTCTTGCACAAATCTTCGTGCATTGGGCCTCTAGTATGTTAAGTAAAAGTCCTAATCTATGTAGAATGTAGAGCAAAGGGTTCTATGGCTCAATGAATGTGTGTGCCATGTGATGCATAGTAAACAATGAATTAATGTCTTAATCGACCATTTCTGAAAACCTGGACACTGAGCCCTTCTCTGTGACACCTGTGGAACTTGTATGGATACACTTTGGAAAGTGTCAGGAGAGGCAACACAGAGTTCTTGGAAGCAAGTGTTGCTTCCCACCCCACCCCAAGCACACATATTGCCTCCTGAAGATCATGTGGTGATCCTAAAGTCAGTGGTTCTCACTTATATTTTAATTGTATCTGTACGAGGTGTTCATAGCAGAAAAATAAAAAAATACTCAAAGAATAAGAATTTTGCAAACTCACCATCCAGAGTTAATAACTCTTTGTATTAACATTTTGGTATAAGTCGTGGACTTTGGCATATACTCCTCCATATGTGTAGTAGTGTGTGTGCTGTGTATGCTTGCGCATGTATATATTTTTGTTATTAACAAATATGGACTGATAAGGCTTATATGGCTATATAAGCCCTCTCCATTTAATTTATTTTGACCATATTTTCATGTCAATAAATATTGACATTTTAATAGCAGCATATTGTTCCAGTGTATGGCTATAATATAATTCATTTAATCCAGTATTGTTGCACACACCACACTGCACAATATTTGGGTTATGCTCTTAGGAGAAATTCTTAGAAATAAAATTTCTGACTTAAGTTATGTATAGCAATAAAATCAGGGGGGGAAAATCACCCATTGATACTTTGACTTATTCTGGCACAAGAGATTATAAATAGTCATTGACTTACTTTTTTTTTTTAAATAATAAATCTTTATTGTTCAGATTATTACAATTGTTCCTCTTTTTTCCCCCCATACTCCCCTCCATCTGGTTCCCACCCCACCCTCTGCCCTTACCCCACACACACACTGTCCTCATCCATAGGTGTACGATTTTTGTCCAGTCTCTTCCCGCACCCCCCACACCCCTTTCCCCCTGAGTATTGTCAGACCACTACCTTTCTATGCCCCTGATTCTATTATATTCACCAGTTTATTCTGTTCATCAAATTTTTTATTCACTAGATTTTTAGATTCACTTGTTGATAGATATGTATTTGTTCATAATTTTTATCCTTACCTTTTTCTTCTTCTTCCTCTTCTTAAAGGATACCTTTCAGCATTTCATATAATACTGGTTTGATGGTGATGAACTCCTTTAGCTTTTTCTTATCTGTGAAGCTCTTTATCTGCCCTTCAATTCTGAATGATAGCTTTGCTGGGTAGAGTAATCTTAGTTGTAGGTTCTTGTTATTTATCACTTTGAATATTTCTTGCCACTCTCATCTGGCCTGCATAGTTTCTGTTGAGAAATCAGCTGACAATCGTATGGGTGCTCCCTTGTAGGTAACTAACTGTTTTTCTCTTGCTGCTTTAATATTCTCTCTTTGTCTTTTGCTCTTGGCATTTTAATTATGATGTGTCTTGGTGTGGTCCTCTTTGGATTCCTTTTGTTTGGGGTTCTCTGCACTTCCTGGACTTGTAAGTCTATTTCTTTCACCAGGTGGGGGAAGTTTTCTGTCATTATTTCTTCAAATAGGTTTTTAGTATCTTGCTCTCTCTATTCTTCTGGCACCCCATAATTTGGATGTTGGTACTCTTGAAGTTGTCCCAGAGGCTCCTTACACTATCTTCATATTTTTGGATTCTTTTTTCTTTTCCGGTTGGGTGTTTTTTGCTTCTTTGTATTTCAAATCTTTGACTTGATTCTTGCGATCTTCTAGTCTGCTGTTGGATCTCTGTATATTATTTTTTATTTCAGTCAATGTATGCTTAGTTTCTAGTTGTCCTTTTTCATATCGAGGGTCTCGCTAAATTTATCGGCCTTTTCTAGAAAATTCTTGAAAAACCTTATAACCATGGTTTTGAACTCTATATCCAGTCATTTGCTTTCTTCCATTTCTTTCATTTGTGACCTGTTTCTTAGTCTCCACATTTTGGCTGCTTCCCTGAGTTGATAAGAGTGGCTTTGTGTGCTAGGTGTCCTATAGGGCCCAGTGGCTCAGACTCCCCAGTTACCTGAGGTGGACACTCTTGGTGCACCCCTTTGTGGGCTGTGTGCACAGTCTTGTTGTAGTTAAGCCTTGATTGTTGTTGGTATCACTGGGGGGAATTGACCTCCAGGCCAATTGGCTGTGAGGATCAGGTGTGTCTACTGTGGGAGAACTTCTGTGCTGGAGACACCCTTATTAGACTTGCTTCAGTGGGGCTTTGGTGCTCACTGAGTCTGCCCCCTGAGTGTGTCCCTTATGGATCTGATGAGTTGTAATCTGGATGGTCCCACTCTGATTCCTGGGTACACTGGCTCTTAGATCTCCAAGGAGGTGCTAATTTAGCCTCTGCCTGAGGCCACCCAGCAGGAGCTACGGAGAGATCTGCAGATTCCTCTTCTTTGTGTTTTGGAGGTGCCCAGATGAGGCCCAGCTGTGAAGCAATGCAAGCTGCTGTGGGGCCTTGGGCCTTCTTTTGGATGTTTTGGATCTCACTGACTCCTCTGTATGTAAGTTTAAAATTCAAAGGACCAGGCCATTCATATGCAAAAGCCTCTGCACTCAGCTTGGGTGGGGCGGAATCTCATGGCAGAGCAAACAGCTATGGCCTTGTGGGGCAGGATCACAGGGCACAGCAAACAGCGATGGCTTCCCGTCAGCTCTGCCCTAAGAGGCCCCTAGTTCTCACTGCAAGCACCTCTGAAAGCCGCCCTCAAGTTTCGCCCACTGCCAGACAGTCCAGTTTCTCCCCGTATTAGTCTGGGTCCCCAGAGTCTCACCCGGAACTGGAGTTCAGAGCTGTCAGGAGCTTTTGTCTCCCTCCCGATTGAGAAAGACAGCTGCGTACTCAGTTGCCAGCCCTCTCCTTGCGTGCGCCTCCGTACCTCTGCCTTCCACAGCTCCTGTACGTCTCAGTGTGCTTTTCTCTTTCCTTCCAGTTGTAGAATTTCCACTCAGCTAGCCTTCCTGTGGTTCTGGATGATGTCCGTTTTGTCTTTTAGTTATAGTTTTGAAATTGTTGTGGAGGCAGCAGTTTAGGTGTTTACCTATGCCACCATCTTGGTTTCTCCCATTGACTTACATTTTATAAGACATACACAATCATTACCCTCCAGCAGTTAGTAAATGGCTCATCTTTTATTTTTTTTAAATGTTTTTTATTGATTTCAGACAAAGGAAGGGAGAAGGCGGGAGAGAGAGAAACATCAATGATGAGAATCATTGATCAGCTGCTTCTGGGGGATCAAGCCTGCAACCCAGGCATGTGTCTGGCCGGGAATTGAATGGTGACCTCCTGGTTCATGGGTCGGAGCTCAACCACTGAGCCACACCATTTGGGCAAATGTGGCTCATCTTGACTCACCTTTTATTCAGAGGGGACAAGAGGCCCTGGAGTATTTTAAAGCAAAATCCCAACATGTCATTCTAGCTAAATACTTAATAATGTCTCCCTAACTTTAACAAAAAAGCCCATGTTTTTTTTACCATCTAACAAAATTAATAATTGGTAATATCATCTAATAGTTCATATCCAAATTTCTGATTGTTTCAAAAATACTTTATTATAGTCTTCTAATCTGGATATACAGTGGGCTGAATGGTAGCCTCTGAAAACCTAAGTCCATATCAATCCCTGGAATCTGTGAATATTACTTTATTTTCCCGTCACCATTTATCCCCCCTAAACCCACTTCCACTCCCCCCTCCCCCACAATCACCACACTGAATATACTTTCTATGGCAAATGATGTGATTAAGTTAAAGATCTTGAGGAATTTACCCTGGATTATTGGGTAGGCCCTAAGTGCATTTACATGCTGTATAAGAGAAAAGCAGAGTGAGTTTTGTGACAGAAGAGGAGGCAATAAAATGGGCCTAGGCACTGTTGAATTTTATACCCTTTTTTTTGGGGGGGGGGGGAGAGGGAATCTGTTTATGCATCTAAAACAAAATCTGGAGAAAGACACCCAGTGTTATAGTAATGGTGGTGGTCTGGGTAGGCTCTGTTACTTTATAAACTTGTGTTTGGAGGTTGTTATATTTTGTTTTTAACTGAAAGAGGAGGCGATGAAACTGGATGCAGAGACTGGAGTATTCCACAAGCCAAGAAAGCCTGGAGCCACCCAAGTTGGCAGAGCCTTCAGGGAGAACATGGCCCAGCTGACACCTTGATTTTGAACTTGGGGCTCCAGGACGGTAAGAAGATAAATTTCTGTTGTTTTAATCCATCAAACTTGTGGTAGCCACAGTAATCTCAGATAAACTAATATACTGGCTCCAAATAAAATAAATAGTCTTTGGTTGTCCTGATCACTAAAGGTTATTGGAGGCAAATGGGAATGTTCTTGTCTGTCAGCCACATCTGAGATTAGAGGCAGTGCCCTCAAAGTCACTCATGGGAACAAACTGCCTTGCATCTGTGCATCGTGCTTTCACAAGAGAATACAAGGAACACTGAGGTTAAGCTGGAGTATAATTTTGTTCTCTGAGGTTTTCTCTTTATACCAGCTCTTCCTGAGAGAGCTATTAACACTCCTGGCTTCTAGAAAGACAGCACCTGATGTGGCTGATGTGAGCTAGAATAGAAAATTAGGCCCATATGTAGGATGTCTTAAATTTTAATTCACCAGCACCTTAAGGGGAATGTTGAAAGAAAAGGCAGCAGCAAAAATTGATAGTAAACATCAGAATTTGCTAGTGGTAGCAGGCCAAAGGAATCTCCATCAGGCTGTAGACAATGAGAGATTTGGATGCATATACAATTCAGGCTAATCTCTAAATACCTACGGTGTGGGCTTTTTATAATTGTTACCATGGGGATGCTTCTCTTGCCTACTTTCTTCCCCAGGGATGTAGGAATGACTATGCCAAAAGCTTTTCATACTCCAGTCCTTATCACATATCTGTCTCCACAGTCACTGAGTCACTTCCATCCCAAATGGAAGCCCATTCCCTTAGAAGTCCAGTGTTTTTCCCCACCTTTGCCCATCCTGTCAAGATGCCTTCTATCTGTGGTTACTCATTTCCTTTGGTTCTGGTTGAAACCCCCCTAAACCTCTATTGATTCTCCCTTTTCTCAAGTTTGTAACTTTTCTGCTGGAACCCTTGTCTACTCTGCAGCCAGCCTGCCATCCTTCCCATGCAGAACTCCATGTTGGAGGAGGTGTCTCAAGGCAGAGCTGGGAGGGGCGGGGGGATTAACTAGGACAGAAGGGATGTTCAGGCCTCCTTACCTCACCTAGTGAGACATTAGCACCTTCAAAGCCACTGTGGGTCTTGGGTTTTCAGGGGGGTCCATCCAGAGGAGCAGGGAGGGGCTTTTTGAGTCTCAGAGGCTAATGAATTTCAAAACCTTTGTATTGACCTAAGTCTCCATTTAACAACTGCCATTTTTTACTTTTTTCATAAAATCATGCTCAATTAGGACTTTCTGGGATGCCAGGATGTCATGTCAAGACAGAAAAAGTCTGGGATTTATAGAAAAAGAAATACAGTTTGTCCGAGTCCACATGTGGTGAACCAGGCACACACGGGCAGCTGTTCTTATGTAGGTAAGACGGGGTAGGCCTTACGGATGGTCTCCTGCTCACGCTGCCCTCGGGAAGCTCAGGAGTGCCTGCATCAAGTGCCAAACAACCCAGCACCCGGGCCCTCAGAAAACGGGCTGAGAGAACACCTTGGCTAGGAACAAGCCTGCTGGCCTCATTCCTGCCTTCTGCCTCTCTGTGTCCCCCCCCCCGCCCCCCCAGTGCTGCAACCTTGGGACAACTTCTGGGTGCTTTGTCCCACGGCAAGTAGGGCATCTGTTAGCACCTCCTCACCTGTCTTTCTCTCATATGTTCAGACACGTATTTTGGAAACGGGCAGTTTAGGAGCTGGAGTTAAACCTCCAATTTTGCCACCTGAATGAAGGCCAAGGAAGGAAATCTGAGCAGCAGAGCCAAGAGGGTTCCTGCGTTGACTCTTCTCTCCTGCCCAGGTTCCTCCGCACCCTGACAGACTCATCACCAAGCCCTTGGGCCTACATTTAAAGCCCTTCCTTTAAGGGCGTGCCGTTTTCCTGGCTGTTCATCTGACATGCACACCTCAACCTGGGGAACAATTTTCAGAAATAACCCCGATTGTCAGGAGCCCGGCTTCTCTCGGGTCGGCAGACTATGTTCCATTTCCTCTGCTGAGGCCAGTGGGCTTGAGTCCTGAGTGGGGAGGGAGATGAAGCCACAGATACTTGGGTTTCGAATGGCCACATGAGGGGACAGCATGTCCCTGCCCGTATCCAATGCCAACCACAGCAGTGAGGAACCGCTGGCTTCTACACAAAAAAACTTTAAAATCAGCACCACAGATATTGAAAATAAAAGGAAAATCAGGAGTGTGGAGGGGACATAGGCAAAGAACACATTTTAAGTGAGTTAGGAGCCCTCTGTTAGAAGGGGGACGTGGCCACTGTGGAACCCATCAGTTCACCTCCTCCTGTCTCTGCTGGGCTTTGAGCCGTCACCTCCAAAAGCCTGACTGACCACCCCTGGCAGTCAAGAATCAGCTCTTCAATCCTGAGTTGCTTGGGCTGTTAGCAGCCAGCAATCTATGGTTCTAAGCTACGGCTCTAAGAACACGGGCTCATAAAGGGAGCAGGACCACTCTCATCCACCTGTTCAGATCTCCTGGAACACTTTCAGCGTGGTTTCTGGGGTGCAGGGAAGTACCTCTTCCCTTGAATTGTCAGGCACATTATCCTTCCTCTTCCCCCCCCCCCCAACCCCCCAGAAAGATAAACTCATTCCCTGGTCAGGCTTCAAGTTCATTAAGGACAGGGCTGGTCTTACCTTGCTTGATACACAGCCCATCCCTCTGGTTCGGTGGTTCTCAAATTTGAGCACCAGTGGGAGTCACCTGGAGGGCCTGCTGAAACGGACTGTGGGGCCCCACCTCCAGAATTTGATTCAAGGTGGAACCCAAGAACCCGCATTTCTAAAAAGTTCCCCGGAGCTAATGATGCTGCTGGTCAGGAGACCGCACTTAGCTTCTCCCAGCCACCTCCCGGGAAGAGCCGGCCGGCCCTGCAGGTACGGGCCACCCGCTTCCCAAATCCCCTCGGAGCTGGAACTCGGCTGACCCCTTGGGGCAGGCAATGCTTCTCGAAATAAGAGACCAAGACACCGGGATCTTGTTAGCTGGATATATTTCTTTTTTTGTTTGTTTGTTTGTTTTTGTTTTTATCACAGAACACTGTTTGCAGTAGAGGAAACTGGCATTGCAGTCTGATGGTAAAATGGCTTGTTCACAGAAACCAGTACATGTCCATCCTTTAGCGCAAAAGCCCTAATGGCACGTACCCTAGTGAGATTCAGGACATCTCCAACATCTTCTCTGTGTCTCTTGGTCGTCTTTCTTTTTTAATAAACGTTTTCGAGGTTTGTCCAAAAGAAGGCCACGTGGGCTCCTGGCTGGCGGGAGGTGACGCACAGCGGGCGGTGCACACCGGACTGTCACCTCCGGGCTGGCAGCTGATATCGTATTTTTTTTCCAACTCATTTTTATTAAAAAAATAAAAAAATGCTCCAACTATCAGTTTTACAAAATCTCTAAGGGAAACACAAGAGCAAGGTGCTGAGGTAAAAAACACCTGAGGTAGCTTTTTTTTGTGTGTTTTTCTCTTTTAAAAAAATCTGTAAATTTAACGCCCTGGGCCAACGACCTCATGTAAATTGCTATTTTCTTCCACATTTTTTTTTTCCAAAAGAAAGAAATCATTTTGCTGAAAATGGATGGCTTATACACCAAAATGTAAAAAAGACAAAATATATTCTTTCTTTGCGGGGGTTTTCTTTGTTTTGGTTGGTTTGATGGGTTCCTGTTTCCTCTTCTGAAAAGCTAGGACAAGTACCATTGACTCTTGTTCTTTTGAGTAACCAAGTGTAAGTGGAGCTGGTTTGTGTGTTCGCTTTTGTTCCTTCTGTGTGATGTGATACTCAGAGCACTGCTTTGCCTGGGGGTGCACAGATAGTGGGACTGAGGCAGAGGATCCTGGGGACTAAAAGGATGGGTGTGGAGAAGGACGGGGGGGGGGGGGGGGGGGAGGGAGGACGGGGAGAGAGAAACAGAGACAGAATTATAGAGCAGTATGCAAAAACCAGTTTAAAACCCGTGAAGCAAAGAGAAATGGGTGTGAGCTCGACAGGGGGGAAGAGTTTCCTCTTCGGACGGTATCCCTTCTGTTGACGTACACAGGTGACCCGCAACTGCCGCGAGTGTCCTGACCAGATTTCCCTCTGGGTGGATTTGTGTGGGTGGCCCTGAAGCTCCTTATAAACCATTAGACCTCCCAAAGAATGACTTTATTCTTTAAAGTCTAGAAAAGCCTGATTTCTCTTTAAAAAGAAAAAAAAATTAATACTTGATTAAGAGTTGGAGTTAGTTGAGTTATCTGATATATTATTTCTAAAATATATTAACGCCGCAGGCACCCTGTGTAACCCACAGGCCACATATCTTAACATCTTTCCCCTTCTAATATGTACACACATGTACAGAGACAATTTTCCACAAAAGGAAAAGGGTGTGAATTTTGCTTTGCTTTGAACACCTTCACCTATGTTAGTTCAACTAAAAGGGATAGCGTGGTGGGAGTTACGGAGAGGTCCGAGTGGGCGGCGAGGCGGATGGCCGGGCAGCCTGCAGAGGCCCGGGGCGGCGGGAGGCTGGGCCGAGAGCCGCTGGCCTCGCCGCCCCCCACCTCCTGGCCCCCAGGTCCTCAGGGCCTCTGCAGAGCCCTTGTGCCCCCGCAGACTTCTCGTTCCTCAGGATGGTCTTTGGTTTGCTCCCCGTCTGGCTGGCTGTGTTTGGTCTCGCTCGGTCGGGTGCCGGAAGGGCTCCGTTCACCCGCTGTTGTGCTGGTGCCCGGGAGCCTCACTTGCTGCGCTGGGAGGCGACTCCCTGAGGGTGTCTCTGCTCCTGCTGCTTCACCTGCTGCACGATTTCCCTGATCTTGCGCTGGGCCGTCTGCAGCGGGAGGGGGTGAGCGGAGAGAAGGAACCAGTTCTCAGGATGAGCCATGGGGGTGAGCCTCGGGGCAAGGAGGTGCTAAGCTCGGCAAAGTGTCACCCACCCACGACAGCCCTACGGCGGGTCCTTTTCTGCCTGGAAGTAAAGTGGCAGAATCCCCCCCACCCCCCACCACCACTCAACCTCAAGGCTGCTGGGCCAAGGATGAGGGGGTGGAACCCCCAAAGCTTCCAGCAAGCTGCTGGACAGATAGGCCAGGAAGCAGAAACCAGTGACCAGGGGAACTTGCAGAGGTCAGAGAGCACCCCCCTCCCAACTACACACACAGCGCCCAGTGCTGCCCGCCCAAGGCAGGAACCTGTGGCTCAGACAGCTGGGGGCGCTGGGGCGCTGGGGGCGCTGGGGGCGCTGGGGTGGGGCAGCTGCAGTGCAGGTGCTCTCCAGGGACAGTCAGGTCTCTAGGCAAAGGCACCGCCCTAGCTGGCTCAGCGGACAGAGCGTGGGCCTGTGGACTGAACGTCCCAAGTTCGATTCGGTCAGGGCACATGCCTGGGTTACGGGCTCCATCCCCAGTAAGGGACGTGCAGAAAGCAGCCGTTCAATGATTCCCTCTCATCATTGATGTTCCTATCTCTCTCTCCCTATCTGAAATCAATATATGTGTGTGTGTGTGAGTGTATGTGTGTGTGTGTGTGTGTGTGTGTGTGTGTGTGTGTGTGTGTGTGTATATATATATATATATATATATATATTTTTTTTTTTTTTTTTTTTTTTTAAAGGCACAGCCTTGGGAAAGCAGGCTGGCTGCTCAGACACACCTTGGATGTCAGCTTAGCTTAGACTGCCTTCCGTGGGCTTAAGACAAGGACCGAGATTGCTCGATCCCAAAACCCAGCCAACAAAAAGCATCAAAAAGAGCTGGCCCTTCCGAATGAAAGAGAAGCAGCTGTGTGGAGGCTCTGTGTCCTGGGGGTGGGGTGGGGTGGTGGTGGTGGTGGTGATGACTGGGAAAAGTAGAGGTAAGAGATACGAGAGTCTGCTGTAAGGCACTGAACCCTGAATGGTGAGATTTTGGCACCCAGGGTGGTTCTCAGGGTACAGTTGGGAACCCTAAGGGTGGGCCCTTCCGGGGTATGTCTCCCAGCAGAGGGAGGCTATCAGGCCTGAGCCGGAGGGCGAGGGGAGCCGAGTTCTCACACTTGAGCATTTCGGGGCTTGAAATGTGCTTGGCTTGGCTCCCAAGTCCTACCCTCCGCGTCCTGTGGCATGCCCGGGGGCAGGGGTGGTGAGCAGGTGGGGAACAGCCGCCCCGCCCTGCGGTGGTGCCTGAGGGCCAGGGAGAGGTTCCGCCTCGGGGGCGGGGTTGGGGCGGTGGGTATGTGCAGGGGCGGTGGCCACCTGACGGGCCACCACTAGCTTAGTCAGAGTTGAAAAGAGACTGGCAAGAAGGACCAGACCCTCACAGCACGGTACCTGGCTAGCAAAGAAATGCCCAATAATTCTGACGATCACTTCCTCGTTTTCATCCGGCGTTTGGTCACGAGGCACGATGACTTCTGCGCTGGTTAGGTTCTGCAGTTCATTCACCTGGGAAGGGAGAAAGGTGGGCTCAGGGGGGAGAGGAGAGGGGGGGAGTGCAAGGAAGGGGAGGTGCGCACCTTTCCTTCAGTCTGGCACACGCCTGGGTCTTCCCCACCCTGGTCACCTGGGGCCCTGCTGGTGGGGGCCCGGGAGGCTCCAGGACAGGGAGAGGGAGTCCATCCCCTGAGTCCATGGAGCTGCTCCATGGGGCTGAATTTTCATTCTGCAGTTCCCACCAGAGGGGTCCCCGCCCACGCTCCCTGGGGCTCCCGGCTCCCAATAACCCAGGGATGGAATCACTGCTGGACAGCTAAGGACCCTTCCTTCTCATTCCTGCCTCGGAGTCATGCTCATGCTGTTCCTACCCTGGGTGACTGTGTTCTCCCTGCCACTCGGCCAGGCCCACCTCCTTGGGAGGCCTCCAGGCCGTGGGTCCTGCCTTATCTGAACCCCATCTCCTGCAGGTGCCCTCACCCGCCGCGGCAGCACCACGCTCCTGAGGGTGTGCGCCGTGGCTCGGCCCTGTCCCAGAGCTGAGCTCGCCCACGTAGGACAGACAGTGGACAGTGGGGGAGAGGGCTGCACACAGAACTCAGTGACTGGTTCTAATATGACCAAATAGGACCTTGAAGAACGCAGGATTCTACGCCCTCGTGGTCTTATCTGCTTCCATTTGCCCACTGCACGCCAACTTGCCTAGAGCTCGGCGCGTGTCCCTGGATGTTGACCACATCTCTGGATGTGGGGAGCAACACGCATGCCACATGGCTTCACTCATTTGCCTGAAGGTAACTCGTTCTATCTAGAACTTGGCTGTGATTTCTTGAAGAGCTTTTATCTAAAGAAAACAGCATGCGCGCGCGCGCGCGCGCGCACACACACACACACACACACACACACACTCACACACTCAGGCCCACAGCGACCTCCTAAATCCCTGCCACATCCCTGCCACCTCACACGGCACTCCGCCAGCCAGCACAGGCTCTCTGGGAACATCCCAGGGGCCACGTCCCCTCCAGGTGGGTAGCTTGCGCTCTAGAGCACACCAGGGTCTGGCGGACCGCTCATATCTAAAGGCTGCAGAGTTCATTCTCTGTTGCTTTTCAAATTGCATTGTGGTAACGCCACCTTCAGGCTAAAACCTTGAATATTTTATTACAAAACGATTTCCTTCTCACCCACCACCCTGCTGCTAAACTACTCCGGGCTGCAGACCAGTCGGCCAGGTTTGGGAAATAAAGGGAAGAAGGAATCTGCAGGAGGGAGAGTTAGGGCTCTGGGCATCTGTGGGGAGAGTTTGAAGAGCAGAGAGAGTGAAATTCAGTGAAGACGGTGGTCAGCCAAAGGGGTGTCCCTGTCAGTTTCCTGCTGCTGCGTGTGGATAGAGGCAGGAGGCAGCCTCCCGTGCTCAGGGGGTGGAGGCCACTCCCCGGCAGGTCCCGAGGCGGTGCTCCTGCACAGGACCCTGGTGGTCTGGGCATACACACTGGGCTCTAGCAGCACCATGGACTGGGGCCCTCGGCTCCGAGTGCTGCTCATTACACTTGGTTCTTGCAGAGCCAATGGGGTCTGAGGGGAGTCAGGCCTGGCGGAGAGTCAGCCCCGAGATGAAGCCGGCCCTGAGCACACTCACGGTTTTGCCGCCCTTGCCGATCACCCGGCCAGCAGTGGAAGAGGGCACTCTGATGTGGGCTTCCAGCTTCACCTCCTCTTTGGGGTTAAAGAAGTTCTCTTCTTTCAGTTTCCCAAAGATCCGCCCCTGAGCCTGAGAGAGCGAGACAGGACGGGCGGGTCGCATGGCGGCCAGTCCGCGGCTTCAGCAGTGTGGCTGCGGGAATGGGGAGCCAGCAGCTGCACACCCAGCCCGGGAAGCCGTGCACAGGCGTGGGGGCTACTCCCGCCGCCTCCCAAGACCGCACTGACCTTGAACTGGGCTTCCGGCGGGCCGGTGATGATGACCATCCTCTCGCTGACGTCTGGGCCTTCCGCCGGGGCAATCTGCAGGTCAAGGAAAGGACAATGCTGCTGCTCAGCTGCACCCCCAGCCCCTCTCTCGTCTCAGCAGACGGCACACACACCAGCAAGAGGTTTCAGGGCCTCCACCCTTGTTTCGTCTCACCCCTGCCTCCACTCGGGGGCACAGGAAGTCCCTGGGTGTCTGGCTGCCCAGGGAGAGCTGGCAGCAGGCCAGTAGTCACTGCCTGTTCCTGCCCCGAGCCACCAGCGAGCCTGGCCTCCTGTCACCAAGGGAGTCAAAAGCTCTAGGAAAAGGGAGGGACAGACGGTGCCAACTGACCCAAGGCCTAGAGGGGAGGAAGGACTGGTCCACAGAGGCCTCTCCGTGGAGCCAGCTTGCAGGAGAGGAACCGTGGTGCTAAGTCTCAGCGCCCGGAGGCAGCCGCTGCAGGCGACGGCCGACCTAGAGCAGGTGCGGCCCGGAGACGGCCGACGGGCTAATTCACGACGCCCGTTGACCAAACCAGGTCTGCTGGCCTGTCCACTTCCTACTGGCTCGTGCCTGCCTGGCTCAGATTCTGCGAGAAACCCCCACCCCTCAATTGCCTGGCATTCACCAGCTTCAGACCAGAGGCTGCGGGATGGCGTTCTACAGGCCCCTCTAGAGGGCCAGGAGTAAAGACCTCCTTGTATGACGGAAGCAAATGGGACCCAGACAAGGGAGGTGACGGCCAAAGTCACAGGGTGAGCCGGGGCTGCAGCAGGACCAGGGTCTGGGTGTCCCCGGCTGGCACTGCCGACCGGATTTTGTGTGGCATCTGAAGCCTGCGCACCCGGTGTTGCGCAGTGAGGCAGGGGGAGCTCAGCTCTTGCCCGTAACCAGAGCCGTCCCCACCCCAGCTCCACCCATCCTTTCCGGGTACTGGTTAGTGGAAAGCTCTCCCCCAACGTGCCCCGGTGTGGACTCTGGGGACTGGCGAGGCAGGACGGGGCTTCTCTGGTGTGAGGTCTTGCTTCAGAGACAGATGCTTTCAAAACTCGTCCGGGCAAAGGCGATCTAGCAAAGCCCAGGTTGATTTGAAAAAGCGGGCAATTTCTCTCACAGATACTTGGCTTCCCTGGTTCTCTCTCCTCTAAGCTCCGGAGAGAGGCAGGGCTACGGAAGGAGTAGGTTGTTGGCCCAGCATAAGAGCATCCACACGCGGCCAGGCTGCAGAGCCTGTTCTGTCCCCAGGGCAGCCCTGCTCTGCCCATCACAGAGGCCATCCGCAAAGTGATGTGCCACCCCTCAACCTCTCCGGGGCGGGGAGAGGCTGTGGGGTGAAGCCCAAGGGACCAAGCTCTCTCTCACTTTCAGAAAGGACTGTTGGGAGTGATTCTGGTCTAGCACTCAGGTGGATATATGGAAAAACACTGGACCAGAAAAATAGCGTAACCTGGTCAAATCTTGGCATTTACATTCTTTTTTTAAAATATATTTTTTTTATTGATTTCAGAGAGGAAGGGAGAGGGAGAGAGAGAAACATCTATGATGAGAGAGAATCATTGATCGGCTGCCTCCTGCACGCCCCCTACTGGGGATCGAGCCCACAACCCGGGCATGTGCCCTGGACCAGAACTGAACCCAGGACCCTTCAGTCCTCAGGCCAACACTCTATCCACTGAGCTAAACAGGCTAGGGCGGTACTCACATTCTTTAGCTTTGCAGCCTTCATTAATATCTGGGTCCCAGTTTCTAACTTCTCAAAATTTACACCTAAGAGCCAGTCCTGTCCCTGCCGGCCTTGGCTGCCTCTACCTCCAACTCTCCCTTAGGGGGAAAAAAGGAGGATTTGATGAGATGACCCCCCAAGTCCTTTTTAGTTAAAATCCTCTCATTGTCTCCTGCATGGGATCTCGGACCACAGGACTGAACACTGGGGAAGGGCCTGGTGGTGCAGCCAGCCCTGTGTCTTCCACACCTACTCGGGGGCGGGGCGGGGCCCGCACAGCCTGGACCAGGTCTCCCTGCAACGCACCTGCTGGGTGCCAGCCCCCCACTGTGTGATACACCACTGTCTCCCTCCCCCCCCCCCCCCCCCAGGGCTCTCACCCTGTCTACTTCACAGGTCGGGTAAACGAGGCCTGGGAGGGGAAAGGATTTCCCTAAAACAAATTCCTTAATGCCCTCGCTGCAATGCCTGTTCTGCCCGACCCAGAGGTTGTGCCTCGGTTTTTCGCTGCAGCACGCTTGCTGAGGGAGAGATCCAGCTCTTCCCGGGGGGGTGGGGAGAGCGCAGGCATTCTCTCTCCCCGTCACGAGACTGGCTGTGCGGAATTCCGGGTTGTCGCATGGCAGCACATTATTTTAGGTAACAATGGAACCTCTGTTTCCGCAAGTGTTTCATGAGGCTCGGGACGTGCCCAGCATGCTGCCTGTGAGTCCGAGCTGATAGCTGGGCTTGGAGCAGGACCAGGCCCGAAGAATCCTTCCCTTTCAGCTTCCCTGACGAAGGCACCTTGGGCTGGAGGAGGCAGGATGTGGGTGTGTAACTGTACTCGCGGCCCCTCCCACCAATCAAGGGGCCTTCCTTCCCGCGCTCTCTGCGTCCCAGGGCTTCCGGTCAGGTCATGCCACCGGCTTTTTGTTTATCACCCGCTGCTTTTCAAAGAGTTTTTCATTCCAACTATGTTTTCCAAGTTGGAGGGTTTGTGAAGCGGAGACCAAGTGAAAGCCTCAACGCGCTGACAACGGCCAAGCGTGAACGGCGGCTCCTCTAACTTCACTCTCTTGGTTTGGGGAGTCCTCAGCCTTCAGGGGCAGGACACTGGTAACCCAGGGAGACCTGGGTGGCTCCTCTGCTAGGAATCTCTTTCCTAACGCAGTTGTTAGTTGGATAAGAAAGGAATGAGAGTGGTAAAGACGAGAGCGGGCGGGAAAGTTCTGTAGGCGAACTTGTCCCGCTCCCGATCCTGGGGGACTCTGTCCCTGGATGGCGTGGGCGTTGCCATCCTGGGGACTGACAGCGGGAACATGGGTGGTGCTGGTGGTGGTGGAGGGAGAGGGTGGGGCACAGACGCTGTGGAGAGAGATGCCTTACCTTGATGGAGGCGCCCGCAAACCGAGCCAGCTGCTTGATGTGCGTGCCCTTCTTCCCGATGATGGCCCCCACGGCCTGGGTTGGGATGAAGAGATTCACCACCTCCTGCTCCGGGTACTGGAAGGGAAGACAAGACGGAGACGGTGCCAGGGGGTGGCTCCTGCAGGGACTTACGGCCACCCACCATGGCCACCCGGTGGGGTGGCCCCACCACCAAGAAGATGGCCCCGGCGGCGCCGGATTCTTTTGGGGCCTCGAGCTCTGCGGGTGTGACGGTGCGAGGCCTGCAGAAGGAACCTGAACACACGCACGCACCACGCGCCAGTCCAAAGGCAAAGGCCTCCCGGGCATCCGCCACCCGTGTGCTGGACACAGGAAGCCGTCCATTCACAGGCTTTCTGCCACAGACGAGTGTGAGGATGTGGTCTGCCTGTCTCCAGACAAGAAACCCTTGAAATGGACTGGTCTGAGCGCGGGGCTGGGAGGCTCTGTCAGCGGGAACAGGCAGCTGCCCGGCCGCCTTGCTGCGGGAACGGCATTTCCACGGACGGTGCCCGGCCAGCGGCCTGGTGACGGCCCAGAGACGGGGGCGAGGCCACAGGGGTCTGTGCCCCGGGGTTCCCAGGTATAAAAGGACCCCCTTTGCCAGACTTTGTCCAGAGATCTCTGGAAACTCTGATCTTTAGCCCAACACCGTGGTCGGCAAACTGCGGCTCGCGAGCCACATGCGGCTCTTTGGCCCCTGGAGTGTGGCTCTGCCACAAAATACCACGGCCTGGGCGAGTCTATTTTGAAGAGGTGGCGTTAGAAGAAGTTTAAGTTTAAAAAATTTGGCTCTCAAAAGAAATTTCAATCGTTGTCCTGTTGATACTTGGCTCTGCTGTCTAATGAGTTTGCTGACCACTGGCCCAGCACAATCTCCTGATTTGACCTGCTGACCCCTCATAGGCGCCACTTTTCGCACCGACAGGCCTTGGAGCGGGCTGCACCAGCGCGCGGAAGAGCCTTCGCGCACTAGAGCGCAAGCGGTGGGCGCGCCACGGCAGGGCGCCTGGAGCACAGCACCCAGCACTCACACCGCCAGCATCGCCAGGCCGGTCCGCCAGGGCTCCGGGTGCCAGCCGCAGGGAGGGGAGGGCGGAGGGGCTGAAGCGCGGGGCACTTACCGCGTGATGGTGCGGGAACGGGCTGAACTGGTGCGGGGGGTACAGGCTGGAGAAGTATCCGGAGTGGGTCTGCAGCAGGAGGAAAAGGGCCGGTCAGCGGCGCCCTCGGGGACACTCACCAAACTCGGGGCAGCCAGGTTACCCCACCAACACAGGCTCTCTGCCCGGCCTCACGGCCCCGCCCGCCCGCACACCTTCCTGCTGCGCTGGGATCCCTGCGCCACCTTCCCCCGCAGAGCGCAGGGCCAGCCGAGGGTTTAGCATTTTTAGTCGAGACGTTTTTTGACTCCTAGGAACTTACCACGGGAGCGAGTACGCGAGCGCACCCTCCCCCATCCACACCCCCCCCACACTCCCCGCCCCCCCCCCCCCCCCACATGGTGCAAGGACAATACCCAGGAGTCACACAGAACAAGCAGGGATGCTGCTGGGAAATGAGATCAGTGAGCTCATCACGGCGTTTCAGAAGGAATGGGGAGGCTGAGAAAAGAGAAACTTAAAAAGATTGAAGGAGAGGAAGAGAATGAATAAATCATGTACGTGTGTGAGAGTGGGGAAGGGGAGGCGGGGGACAGGAGGGCAGATGTGGATAGAAGAACACTGGGCTTTAGGAGAATTACATTTAAAAGGAGCTGCTATCATCACTATTATTGTCTAAAGTTTTACCTGTGTCTTCTTTTCCCCCAATTCACTGCCCCCCCACCCCCAGGAGCTGCTTTTTTATTGAAAACCTACTAGCACCAGGCACTGTGATAGGTACTTTCCATCTACTCTGAAATGCTTTTAATCCTCACAATAGTCCTGGAAACAGGAATATGTCTGATTTTATGTGTATATATAGTTAATCCTCACCCGAGGATATTTTTCCACTTTTTTTTTTTTTTTTTGAGAGAGTGTAAGGGAGGAAGAAGGGGGGAGGGAGGGAGAAACATCAATGTGAGAGACACACATCAATTGGCTGCCTCCCACATGCACCCCGACCGGGTCTGGGGATCAAACTTGCAACCAAGATACGTGCCCTTGACCAGGAATTCAACCTGCGACCCTTTCGTCCGCAGGCAGACACTCTAGTCCAGTGGTCGGCAAACTCATTAGTCAACAGAGCCAAATATCAACAGTACAACCACTGAAATTTCTTTTGAGAGCTCAATTTTTTAAACTTAAACTTCTTCTAACGCCACTTCTTCAAAATAGACTCGCCCAGGCCGTGGTATTTTGTGGAAGAGCCACACTCAAGGGGCCAAAGAGCCGCATGTGGCTCGCGAGCCGCAGTTTGCCGACCACGGCTCTAACCGACCAGGGCTTATTTTGTATATTCTTTTAGGCAGGACATTGGCCAGTTACAAAGTCAGGTTACATGTGCTTTACACTCAGCCACGTAAACGCCGACATGCCCATGACAGGAAAGCTGGGCTCTGGGCACCAATCCCTCACACCTGCCCTGTGAGAAACCTCCCAGGAAGCCCATTCCAACAGTGGTCAGACACGGAGGTGGCTTGGGAGTTAAGGGTCCCAGCTTTCACTTGAGGGCCCTTGAGCAAATCTGGTTCCCTCGTCTCCTGAAATCTCCAGCCAGACTCAGAGCTCCAGATCACAACTTTGCCTGATGGCACATTAGGGACAAAATGAAACTGTTCCCTGTTTGAGCTTGGAAAGCAGACTGGCCTCAGAGAAAGAGAGGTGCAATCTCTGTGCGGAGTGCCTCCCAAAGGTGTTGGAGGTGCCCAGAGCACCTGCGGGGCTTATAGAAGCGACTAGTACAAGCCTTTCCTTTCGAGACTTAGAAAGAGGCTGCAGTGACACCTAATGCCCACAAGAGGGGGTTGTGAGACCAGCGTTCTCTTGCAAACCTCCAATGGTTTGGCTCACTTGGTCCGGCTTTTCTTGAAGAGCGTCAGCTCCAGACCCCTCTCGGTGCAGGTCCCTGTTCTGGGGGCAGTCCTGGGCCATGGCAGGTGGGGGCAGAACTGCTGCAGGTTTTCTGCTCAGACAAAGCTCTAGCTTGGGGAAAGGACACTTCTGCCCTCTTCTTACCTGGACAGCCCTCACAGCAGAAATAATTCTTTTGAATTGTAATTTGCCTTTTCCAGAAACTCATGTGAGGTCAAGAACACACAGGCTGCAGTGTGGCTGCTATTCCGGGTTCAAATCCTCTCAACATAAACACTAATAAATGTAGATCGACCACTTGGGTTAGAGAATGAGCTTTAAAAGGACTAAAAGAACAGATCCCCCACTCCCCGTGTTATTCGTGAGCTACCACAGCTTAGAAGACTGTGCAAAGAGCACTGGACTCTGCAAGCAGGAGCTCGGACCTCCCGGAGGCTCTGCCGCTGGCCTTTGGGTACAAAAGGGGGCTTTTGGAGTCAGAAGGCTCAGGAGGCCCCAGGCTGAACCACTAGCTCTTTACAAGTGGTAGGAATTTATTCAGCTTTTCTGAGCCTCACCCACAGATGGGACTAAAATAACACTGAGGTCTTACAACACTGGCGAGGGGTCATTCAATCATTCATTCATGCAAAAGAGATGTGAGCACCTACTGTGTGTGAAGCACTGTTCTAGGTGCTGGGACACAGCTATTCAGACAGAGAAGGTCACACTGCGGCCGTGGGTCTTATGTCCTACGGGGGAGGCAGACAATGACTGCGAAGAAAACGAACAGGGCGGTGTGAGGAAGGGGAGCTGCGGGACGAGGGATGGGATGGTGATTGAGCTAGAGGGGTCCGGCAGGACCCCTGGGAGGGTGGCCTCTGAGTTGGGAGGGGACGGAGCCTTGGGAAAGGCATGGGGAAGGGAACATTCGAAGCTCGGTTCTCAGAGGTCCAGAGCTAGGAAAGGGGTTGGCCTGTGTGAGGAACAGAAAGGAGGCCAGTATCACAAAAGCGAATAAAAGCACAGCAGGATACGATGGGGAGGCAGGCAGGCGGGATGATGCAGGGCCCTGGGGGTCCCGGTGTGGACACGGACTGACCCCAAGGATAATGGGTACCTCTGGAGGATGTAACGTGGCATTCAATAAGGTCGCAGGAGGAAGAATCTGTCACCAGGCATCGCATGGCCAAATGCGCGGGTACTGAATGAGCACTTACTTGTGATAAAACGTGTGGCTTACCCGAGGATACTTTCTATTTCCCCTCGGCCCAAGCTTACATGGCATCGATCATCTCAAGTGGAAAAGGACTTTCAAAACGTGCTTAGTCATAACGATCAGAAAGGTAACCTGTTGACGACCTAAATACACGTTTTCCTTGGTGGGAAAGCAGGTTGTAGCCATCTGATGGACCGAGGCCCCGGGGAGGTGGGAGGTCAGTGTGCAGCCCCAACCCCAGCATGGCAGTTGGGCCACTGTCTCAGTTTGAGGGTCCGGAGCTATTTTATGACGGGGAAGCTACTCTATTTTTTAGTGTTTCAAAAGCATTATGACCCCGGGGACGGGAGAGGGTGTGATGGGGAAGGTGCTGCTGCGAGGGTGCCCCACCGCCTGCCATGGTCATTATTACCCATGGTTCATTTCAAATTCTGAGTCAGAGGGGACCTGGTGTCTGCTTTTCCCCCATGCTCGACTATGCTGGGGGTGGGGGCGGGGTGCGGGTAGGTAGAAGAGTGTATACCAAACACACTTTTGAAAATTAAAAAGGGAAATTTAAACAGCTGGGCCTACTTTTCCTGGAAGAGCTATAGGGTCCTTCATTCCAAGCTGTTTCCTGTGACCACCTGATGCATGACTTAGGTGACATTCTGCAGCATGAAGAAATCAGGCGGTGTGGAGAGGGGGGGGTGGGAGAGAGGTAGTGGAGAGGACAATGGCCCGGCACACAAATTATGTTCAAAGATCTAAGCAGCTTTAGTATGATGACAGCGGGATGCCACGTTGCCAAGGGATATGGACACGGGCCTGGGGAGGGCAGGAGACTTGGCCAGAGGGGTCAGGGTCATGAACAGAGCTCCCCAAGACTCAGAAGGTGCACCGTTCTACCCAGCTTGTTCAAGCACCTCCTTATTCACCTCTGTGAGCTCCCCGAGGACAGCCTCCGGAGCGGACAGGGAGCAGGTGAGCTAGCGTGAGGCAGAGCCAAGATCCGAGCGCAGGTCTGTCTCATTCTGCACCCAGTACTGCTCTCCTGGAACATTCCGAATTCACGGGGTCAGGGGGGCCCATGGTGCAAGTTTTGAAAAAGCTCTAATATGTTTAGATGTTAGAGCTCTGTTGAGTTCATTGAATACGTGAATGAAAAATGAAAACTCATCAGATGTATGTGGAGACTCAGCAGCATGAAAGAGGGGAGCAAGGCAAGCAGATGACCCCAGTGAATTAATTCAGAAAGGGGGAGAATTTGTTTTTAAGAGTCACCTGCTTTCTTAGTGAGATTGAAGAGGACAGTGCGTGAGTAGATTGCTATGAGGAAAGACCAATCAGAGAAGCAGATTGATCTTGGAAATTAAAAACATGACTAGTGAAGTAAAAACCCGCATGTTTTCATTGCTTTTAGAGAGAGAGGAAGGGGGGAAAGAGAGGGAGAAACATGGATGTGAGAGAGAAACATCAATCGCTTGCCTCCTGTACCTGCTCTAAACTAGGACCGAGCCCACAATCCGGGCAAGTGCCCTGACTGGGAATCCGGACCATGACCTCCTGCTTCATAGGTCGAAGCTCAACCACTGAGTCAAGCTGGCCAGGCTGGAATGAATACTTTCAAGAAAAAGATAAATCAACAAAACCATGCCAACAACTTATAGAAATAAAAAAGCTTATGAGTGCTAGAGGCCAAGATGTTTTACAGATAGGTCTTATCAAATCTTCAAGAAACAGAAAATACCTACATAGTCTTTAATTTCACAGGCGTAGTAAAAGTTAGTCAGCCTTCCAATTCATTCTTTGAGAGAAGAAGCCTGCTGTTAAAACTGTCACGGAGAATATAAAGCTATAGTAATCACAGTGTAAAAACAAAATGAATAACGGGACAGAGTCCAGGAGTGACTAAGTGGGAATTTAGTGCATGGCAAAGCTGACATTTCAAGTTGAATGATAAAAGGGTACATTACTCAATAAATGATTTTGGGAAAATTGGCTATCCATTTGGGAAAAAACAAAACCAAAACAAAGCCAGATTCCTATCTCAAAGTATAAGTCAAAATAAATTCCCTATGAGTTACAGATGTAAATATAAGCAACAATTTCCCCCAAACCAGCAACTAAAAATCCCTATACATAAACACAGGGATGAGAGAAGGCTCCTTCCTTAGCATGACATCAGAGGCAAGAAATCCATAAAGGAAACATCACTGATTTAGCTACCTTCATTCTTAAAATTCCCGCATGAATTCTGTTGATGGAAAAATCTGTGAGAATTTTAATTGCACCTCCCCTTTGATGTAGTAACTGTAATTTTAGAGAATTTTCATACTCACATACTTGTGCAAAGACTTATATATACAGATATTCATTTCTACACTCTCTGTAGCAAAGAAAACCTGGAAACAATCTAAATGTCTAAAAATCATGTGCAGATTAGAAAAACTATAATAAATTCATCCAATGGAATACTATGTAACCATTAAGGAGAATTAGGTCCAGCTATGGAAAGATGCTGATAAAACATAAAAAATAACTTCTAATTTACTCCATTTGTATTTTTCAATAATATGATTGTATATATGCTGAGAAAACATTTTAAATATATGTAAACATAGTAGTGTTATATTTCTGGGGAATGGTTGGTGGGTAAAATTTGGGTAAGAGAAGGAAGGCTGATGGGAAACATTGACATTTTACTTCATGCAATCGTTTGTTCACAATATATTTATTTTAAATTATTATGGCACAGGACACCACAAATAAAGCAAAGATAAATTATAAACTATTGAAAAAAACATTTACAATATGACAAATGGTTAAGAGCCTTAATATGTAAACAGTTGTTACAAATTATTAAGAAAAAGATGGAAAATAAAGACAATGAACCCTATTTTAGATGATCAATTTTAGAAGTGGTCTGTTTTATTATATCTCTCCCCCCATTTAAGTATTTAGGTTGAGAGGGTAGCCTGGCCTTACGTTACCTTCCGTAGGCAGTATATACATTCTTTCTCCTAAGAAATGAGGTGTGTCTCAATGCCACTGAATTGCGCCAGGCTCAGTCATTCTCAAATCTCATAGCAAAGATATGAGGATGTGCCCCTCTTGTAGCTATTTTGCTCCTGGGAACATCAACAATCCCTCCTGCCTCGTCTCCAGCTCCCCGCCCTCCCCCCCCCCCCCCCCCCACACACACACAGCTTAATATTGGGCCCTATCCTTTAGTTTAAGGGAAAATGGCTATCGTTTTAAATAAATGGTACGAAGATTTAGAAGTGACTCAGAACTGTGCATAAACAGGCTGCAGAAATGTGTAAGTTCTTGTGACTGAGGACATGGCTGCCCATTCGTGTCGGGATTTTGTTGGTAAAACGGCAGAGTAGGTTTACCCCGTCTCTCCACAGATAACCCAAAGCACTAGAAAGAAAGGCGTGGCTAAGGCAATGTTCACCAACTGGACTCTTCCCATTTAAACAGTATAAACATGGGGGGAGAGAAAGTTTGCTTTAAGAATAAGCTGTATGTGTAGAGTTCAGAATAAAACAGCTGGCAGCCCAGCCGGTACGGCTCAGTGGACCTATGAACCAGGAGGTCCTGGTTCGGTCCCTGGTCAGGGCACATGCTCGGGTTGTGGGCTCGATCCCCAGTGGGGGGTGTGCAGGAGGCAGCCGACTGATGATTCTCTCTCATCGTTGATGTTTCTATCTCTCTCTCTCTCCCTTCCTCTCTGAAATCAGTAAGAATATATTTAAACAAAACAAAAGAAAACAAAAACCAGCTGGCAAGTATCCTGCCCCCCACCCCTCACACTTTGGTGATGCCCTCATTCTGAACAAGGCTCGTGAGTGGGAGCAGCAAGCAGGCAACAAGCAGAAAACTCGTAACTTCACATTTCTTCTTCTTGTTATTAAATGTGATTCAAACAACAGTTACTGAGAGCCACTAAACGCCAGGCATTGTTCTTAAGTATTCTGAAACACTGTGTATTATTTTCTTTTAAAATCTGCCTAGTATTAAAATATAATGCATTTGAGTTGCAGACATAGGTGGGAAAGAGACATCCAGGTGGCCCAGCATTTTAATGAATGAACAGCACTCAGGAAGAGTCTTATGTGAACGAACAAATCCTTTTTTTTTACAATACTAGTAAACAGGCTTCTAGTGAAAGTCTTTGCTAGTGGATTCTTTATTTTCTATTATATTTAAGAGCAGCATGTTTAGAGGAAGGTGGAATAATATCAATCTGTCCATTAGGAAGAAGTCTAAGCCATGCTAGATTCCTCCCACGGTCACTTATGAGCAAGGCCTCCACGTTAAAGCTTTAGCTCTGAGCAACACAGCAGAGCCATGCTGCTGCCTGGAGGTGCCCAGAGCGCGAGCAACCCTCTGACGCTGAGCTACTTACAGCGAAGGGGTGGTAGGGAGGAGCAGGGGGAGGTCCTCGGGGCCCTGCGGGTGGAGGCAGCACAGATAATCCTGTTGAAAAGATGCCAAGTGCGCTGAGGTTCAACCCCGGGATCAGGTTGGCTTGTTGCTGGGAAGAGAAATGGAGAAAAAGATGAGGGGAGGCGAGCAGAGTCCCAGCTTGCCTGGGTCAAGCTCCATCTCCTGCCGCCGTGGCACCAGGGACTCCGCATGAGCTCTGCCCCGGCCCTGCAACCTCTGCCCCACCCTGCTGCTGGGGTGGGCTCTCCAAACCTCAACATGACCACGGCGTTCCTCCCAAGTTTCCCTGCCACCCTTGAGAGTATCTACACATCTTAGCAGCAAACGAGGCTCTTCCTGGGGACCCAGGCCACGTCACCAGCCTCTCTGCTGCCAACCCCTCCTCCCCAACCTGCCCACTCCTGGGCCTCTCACAGCTCTGGGCCCCAGGACACTTGGTCCACCCTGCAAGGAATGTGCTTCTCTCGCTCCTCACCCGGCTGAGTCCTACTCATCACGTGGGTTTCACCTGAGCTTAGGTGTCCCCTCATCGGGGAAGCCTTCTCTCACCCCGAAGGCCTCATCCAAACGCCCGTTCTGTGCTCTCCTAACATTCCTACGTCTCCTTAGGGAGCACTCACCACATGGTATGTGGATCACCTGCGTAGGTACCTCTTCCCCTTTCAGACATAATTTCCTTTGTGCACAGAGACTGTCTTGTGTGGTGGGCTCAGGGCCTGGTACACAGTAAGTACTCAATAAATACTTGTTGAGTGGATATGTTGAAAACCTACTGGATTAACAGTTGTTTTCTAACTCCATCCAGGAAAAGATCCGACCATTCACTAGGACACCACACATGGCATCTCCGTGTCCAGGTTCAGAACGGTTCACAACTTTGCCCTTTTCACCATTTGGTTACCAGCTTCGTGATCATCTCACTTGTTTATTTCACATTCAAACATGGGGATGCTCACATAGGCTAGAGTCGAGCTGTCCCCCCCGACCATTTTAATAGTTTTTCATCAAAGTTGCATGTAAGATTATTTTATTTCTGCAACTTCTCAATTGTTCTTGGTATTTGCCCCTTTCCTTTCTTACTTGGCCAGATTTGGCCTTACGTTCAAGGATCGTTTTGCAGTCTCTGTCCAGCTTTAGTCTAGTGATAACCACCTTGCTGGGGTGAATGCCCCCATGAACAGTTGTTCCGCTAGCTTTCTCCCGTTGCACTCGTTCAATGTAGATGGCACATTTCTTCCTGTAAACCTGGACTACTTTGCCAATTTGCTGCTCTTTGTAGTGTCCTTAACCCTTTGCACTCGCTTGCTTTTTTCTCGATTCCTTTATTCTACTCGGGATTTAATTTTTTAAATACCCCAGATTTTACAAAGCGCGGCAGTAGAATAAAAAACTGGAGTTTCTTTTCATACAAACTTATTTATTTGGATTTTTTTTATATTTCAAATTATTGATACATTCAATACAATTCGACATACAAGCTGCTACCAATGCTAACCGTGTCGAGTCACACTCGACATCCGAGTGCAAAAAGTTAAACCTCAACTTCATCATCCTTTCGGACGGGCGTGGTTGGAACACTGTACTACTGTCTCAGCTCTTTGGGAAGAGAAGATACCAGTAATCTTCCTGTGAATTTGGGAAGGTGCTTTGAAATGCCTTTTATGGTTCCTGCTCTGGTCAGAAGTCAAAAGGTCTGAATTCATCGGCCGCTGGCACTTCAGCGGTGGCCGCAAAAGGGATAGAGTCGAACTTAAACTACACAGCCCATCAAAGGCAGACAGATGTAGTCACCCACCATGGCCCGTGTCCAACCTTCTCCTGTCTCTGTCTCCTCAAACACTAAGCAGATCTCTAACACCTTTATTTTCTGTGTCTAGGGTCACCTACCAACTTGCCTTCTTTTAGAATGTTTGGAACAGTAGGGCTGGGGTCCTTAACCTTTACCCAACTGGATATATAAGACCTAGTAGTTTTGTTATCCATTGACCAGTGTGTGACTTTGGTACAGACATGAATGAATCTAAGTGGTAGGCTCAGGTGAGGACGATTGGAGCACCCAGGCCCTTTTGTAGCTTTTCTGGGTGTTCACAGTAAGAGATGTTTCTTGTAAGATGTCAGGATCCCAGAAGAAGATAATGAGATCACTGGGTGCTAATGATACTTCTACAGACAAATACACACAAATGGGGAGAGGAGGTCACGTGATGTGGCTGCTCAGGTGGAAGAGAGAGCACTGACCTGAGGAAGAGGGCAGGTGCTGTGGGATGTGCTGCAGGGAGGGAACTGCGTTTAACCTACACAGCTCTCTGTCGGCATTTACTCCTCTGAAATGTTACCAGGCCTGGGCTTTGCCGCAAGGACAGACATCCAAAGGGGGGAGGGGTGCAGTGGATGATGATGGTTCAGATGAAACAAAACAGGCCATGAGTTGAGAACCGTGGAAGCTGGATTATGGGATTAGGAGGACGCATCACAGCATCCTTTCCTCTTCAGTATATGTTAGCAAATCATTATTATAGAAAATAAAAACACTTACTGAGTTGAGTTTTGCCAATGGACAGATATTTTTAAAATTTCTTATGCCAGACTGGTGTCTTCCTATTATAAAGTGGGAATTACATAGCAATAAGAGGAAAGATAAACCCAAATCAGTATGTGAGGAATATTAGAGCTGAGGTGGTTGACAATATTTATTAGGTAATCTAAAAGAGCAGATCATTAAGCAAGAGATGAAAATCAGAAGTTCATTTTAAAGTATTTACTTTCATAATTGGAAAAAAATCCCACTTTCCTAATATAAAAGCTATTTTTATTTTTATATGTAGCCTTCCAGTCATTTTGATACATATTATTTTACATAATTCTAACTCCAATTTTATATACTTTTATATATTCTTTTCTTTACTAACATTATATCATAGACCAGTGGTCGGCAAACTCAGTCAACAGAGCCAAATATCAACAGTACAACAATTGAAATTTCTTTTGAGAGCCAAATTTTTTAAACTTAAACTTCTTCTAACGCCACTTCTTCAAAATACTCGCCCAGGCAGTGGTATTTTGTGGAAGAGTCACACACTCAAGGGGCCAAAGAGCCGCATGTGGCTCACAAGCCGCGGTTTGCCGACCACTGTTATAGACGATTCATTCTCCTGACTGTTTTAATGCCCTTGTCCCAAGAAGGCAGTAATAACACTGCATACCTATTAGAAGATGTTTCTTCTCTATCTGAAGGACAATTATTCTTAGAGAGGCTTGGGTTCTACCGAAAACATGTGAAAACGAGGACAAGGAAGCATTAGGCACTTACATTTACAGCCAGCATGTCATTTTCAAAGGCCTCACGTAGCTTCTTCATAATCTCCATCTCGGCACTGGCACAGGCCTCGACTGTGCCCTTCACAGTGATGGTTCTTTCAGGGTTGTATATGCTCAAATCCTGCAAGCTGGCCACCAGGAAAAAAAGAGAAATTTGCTTTTATCTTTTATCATAAAGATAAATAAATCCCAGAGGATAACAAAGAAGTCTTGGTGGAGACGGTGGGGAGAAGACCGAATTTCCTCACCACACACTGAAGTACAGAACACTTACCGCCTTATCGCAAATCTTTCTAGTGACAGATCACATCTATAGTCAAATGTTTGATTGGTAACTATTTATGTATTTGTCTTTATGGTTTTGGAGATAACTATGTGCCTTATGATTACATTCCCATTTTATAGAAAAGCAGATGAATGAACTGGGCCTATCAAGATGATCAAATTCTCCATCACCGGGCACAATGAATCTGAAAGGGTGGCTTACGATGAAATTGTTATCTTGGTCCCAGTTTCATGTTCAATTTTCTTCAAATTTCTGCCTTCTTTTCCAATAAGTCTTCCAACCAAGCCATTGTGGGCCAAGATTTTCAGAGGAATCTCTTCAGTTCTAAAAAAGACAACCAACAATTTAACAGTTAAGGTGGAAACAGCGATTGCTTCCCAAAGGCTATTACCTTGTTTTGTTTTTCTTACAAATAGAAGCTGTTCTGTTCAGGTACCAAGTGGTAATGAGCTTTAGGAGAGGAGTCCCTTACCAATCCCAGTGCATGAATTCTCACTAACATAAGTCAAGCCATGATGATGATACTCCCCTCTTGTGCCTGGTTGGGAGTAAGTCCAAGAGGTAGATATGGCCAATGAGATGTAAGAAGAAATCTGTTGGGTGATTTTAGTAAGGTTTTCCTTGCTCTTAAAAAGGTGCAAGGGTTAATGACATTAGTCAGATGACAGACTAGAAAGCTTCAGGTCCTCCTACCCCCACAGAGATACCGAGTTAATAACAGACAAATAGCCCTAACCGTTTGGCTCAGTGGACAGAGCATCAGCCTGTGGACTGAAAGGTCCCAGGTTCGATTTTGGTCAAGGGCATGTACCTTGGTTGCGGGCACATCCCCAGTAGGAGGTGTGCAGGAGGCAGCTGATGGATGTTACTCTCTCATCGATGTTTCTAACTCTCTATCCCTCTCCCTTCCTCTCTGTAAAAAATCAATAAAATATATATATTTTAAAATATAGACAAATACCTCTGTGAGAACCCTAAAGATCAACTGAGAAGCTATAGCACCCAGGCTATTATAAAACCAAGAAGGGATTCCATCAAAAGGGGCAGGAAAATTGTGGTATCTGGCATGGCTGTTGATGTTCCTTCCCCAACACAGCATAGCAAGGAGCAACTAAGAAGCAATCCTTCATACCAGGACTCCTCCCTTTAAAACAGAAACAAAAGACTGGAGTATGAGTCCAACATTCTGGATTGTCTGGGGCCTACCCAAGAGATTGGTTTCTGTCTCTCCTGACTTGGAGGGCTGACGAGACTGGCACCAGAGTTTGGAAGGTGGTGAAAACAGAGCTAAACAGTATGTTAGAGCTGCAGTTACAGTCAGAAGCCAGGGGAAGAAAGAGATCAAAAAGGTTTGAAAGATCTAGAACCTGCAGCCAGGCTCATTAGTGAAGTTCTTCCCCTGAATGAAGCCAGTAGGCAAAGACTGAGAGGTGGTTGTAAATTCCAGCAAAAACACTACAAGACATGCAAAGAAACAGGGAAACAATGACTAATCAAAGGATTAAAATAAAACTCCAGAAACTGATCCTAAAGAAATGCAGGTCAATGAACTACCTGATAAAGAATGTAAAAAAACTGTCATAAAGATACTCAATGACCTAAAAAAGAACACAGACGACTAAATGAAATCAGAAAAATGATGTGTGTACAAAATAAGAATCAATAAAGAGACAGAAACTAGAAAAAAAACAACAAGCTAACAAATAATAAAGCTAAAGATTACAAAACTAAACTAAAAATTTTATTTAAAAGGTTCAACAGCAGACATAAACAGGCAAAAGAAAAATATCAGCAAACTTGAAGACTGATCATTTGAAATCAAGAGGAGAAAAAAGAATACAGGAAGGCAAAGAGAGGCTAAGGGACACTATAAAATGGATCAATATACACATCATGGGAATCCATAAGGAGAAGAGAGAGAAGGGGCAAAGAGCTTATTAAAAAAAATGATGAAAAACTGTCCAAATCTGAGGAAAGAAATGGACATATAGATTCAAAATGTTCTTTCAACTAGGATAAACCCAAAGAGAACCACGCTGAGACATATTGTAACCCATGTGTCTAAAGTCAAAGACAAAAGACAAAGCACAATCTTTTTTTTTTTTTTAATCCTCATTCAAGGACATTTTCCCCCCATTGATTTTTGGAGAGAGTAGAAGGGAGGGGGAAAGAGAGAGAGAGAGAGAGAAACATCCACATGAGAGAGACACATTGATTGGTTGTTTCCTACATGCACCCTACTGGGGCTGGGGATTGAGCCTGCAACTGAAAGTGCATGCCCTTGACTGGAATTGAACCTGTGATCTTTCAGTCTGTGGGCCAATGCTCTAACTACTGAGCGAAACTGGCTAGGGCGACAAAGGACAATTTTGATAGCAAGATAGAAGTATTAGTCACATACCTAGGAGTTTCCATATTATCGGTGGATTTCTCGGCAGAAATTTTGCAGGCCAGAAGGGAGTGGGATGATATATTCAAACTGCTGAAAGAGAAAAAACTGTCAACCAGGAATACTGTATCTGGCAAATTGTCCTTTGAAAATGAAGGAGAAATAAGACTTTTCCAGGAAAACAAAAGCTTAGGGAGTTCATTCCTGTTAGAACTGCTCTACAAGAAACTTTAAGTTGAAATGAAAGCACAGTAGATAGCAACACAAAGTCATATAAAAATATAAGATTCTCTAATAAAAATACACAAATACAATAGCGTATACTATAGTAACTTTGATGCATAAAATTTAAATGACAAAAACAAAAATGGAAAATCTATGTTAATGGGTATATAACACATAAATAATAATTTGTGACATCAATAACAAAGTAGAGGTACAAGAAGGTATGGTTGGGATAAATGGTGATGGAAGGAGACTTGAAATCGGGTGGTGAACACACAATATAATATATCCATTATGTATTATAGAATTATACACCTGAAAACGATATAATTTTATTAACCAATGTCACCCCAATATATTCAATAAAAAATTGTAGATGGTGGAGTTATAAAGGAGTAGAGTTCTGAATGTAACTGAAGTTAAGTTATTATCAGTTTAAAATAGAATGCTATAATTTTAAGATGTCTTATATAACTGCAATAATACACACACACACACACACACACACACACACTCTCACACCCCTACAGAATATACACAAAAGGAAATGATAGGGAATCAAAGCACATCACTAAAAAGCACAAACAAACCCAAAACAAAGACACAAAGGAAGGCAGTAAGAAAGGAAATGACAGCCAATAAAGCTACAAGACATAGAAAATCAAAATGGCAATTTTCAGTCCTTCCCTATTAATGTTTACTTTAAATACTAAGGAATGAAACTCCCCAATCTAGACATAGATTGGCTGAATAGATTAAAAACAAAATAAAAAATCTCAAATCAACAACTTTATAACTCAAGAAATTAGAAAAGAAATAAACCAAACCCAAACTAGCAAAAGGAAAGAAATAATAAAGATTAGAGGAGAAATGAGCGAAATAGAGACTAAAAAAACAAAAGAAAAAATAAATAAAACTTGAGTAGGTTTTTCTGAAAAGATCAATAAAATTGACAACTCTTAGCTAGATGAATTAAGAAAAAAGAGAGCAAACACTCATATAAAATCAGAAATGAAAGACAGGACATTACAACTGATGCCACAGAAATAAAAATGATTATAAGAGAATACAATGAACAGTTATACACCAACAAACTAGATAAGGTAGAGGAAATGAATAAATTCCGAGAAACATAGGAACTACCAATATCAAAACATGAACACAAAATCTGAATAGCCCTGGTCAGGTGGCTCAGTTGGTTGGAGGTCGTCCCATACACCAAAAGGCTGCAGGTTCCATTCCAGGTACATACTTAGGTTGTGGGTTCAACCCCTGGCCAAGGCTCATATGGGAGGCAACTGATGGACGTTTCTCTTATATTAATGTTTCTCTCTCTCTCCTTTCCTTTCTCTCTAAAAGTCAATAGTAATAATAATAAAACATATCCTCATGTAAGGATTAAAAAAAGGATAAGGGAAATCTGAACAGACCAATAATAAGGAAATTGAATGAATAATCAAAAACCTTCCAACACAGAAATGCCCCAGGACCCAACAGCTTCCCTGAAGAAGTCTATCAAACATTTAAAGAAGACTTAATAGCAATCCTTCTCCATCTCTTCCAAAAGACTGAAGAGGAGTGAACACTTCCAAGCTCATTCTATTAGGTCAGCTTTACTCTAATACTAAAGCCAAACAAGACACCTAAGAAAACCCAAAACCAACCAACCAACCAAACAAAAACTATTGACCAGTATCCCTGATTTTGAATGTTGATGCAAAAATCCTTTTAAAAATTACCAGAAAATTGAATTTGAAAGCACATAAGAAGGATTATATACTATGACCAAGTGGGATGTATTCCTGGAATGCAAGGATAGTTCAACGTATAAAAATCAATTAATGTAATATACCACATTAACAAAATGGGAAACAAAACCCATAGGATCACCTTGATATTATAAAAGCATTTGACAAAATTTAATATATTTTCATGATAAAAACACACAACAATCTAGGAATAGAAGAAAACTACCTCAACATAATACATTCCATTGGTGAAAAGTCCACAGTGAACATCATCTATACTAATAAAAGGGTAATATGCTAATTAGACCAGATGTCTTCCGGACATCCTTCTGGACAAAGCCACTGGACAAAGCCATGGTGGCAGGGGCCGAGGCAGAGACGGTTAGGAGCAATCAGGCCGGCAGGGGAGGGCAGTTAGGGACAATCATGCTGGCAGGGGAGGGCAGTTAGGGGCGATCAGGCCGGCAGGGGAGGACAGTTAGGGGGCGATCAGGCTGGCAGACAGAGGCGGTTAGGGGTGATCGGACAGGCAGGCAGGCAAGCGGTTAGGAGCCAGCGGTCCCGGATTGTGAGAGGGATGTCCCAGATTGGAGAAGGTGCAGGCCAAGCTGAGGGACCCCACCCCCACCCCCATGCATGAATTTCATGCACCAGGCCTCTAGTATTCAATAGTGAAAGACTGACATCTTTTACTCTAAGATCAGGAACAAGACAAGGAAGCTTGCTCTCACCACTTCCATTCAACATAGTAGTGGAAGTGCTAGCCACAGCAATTAGTTAAGGAAAAGAAATAAAATGTGTCTAAATTGGAAAGGAAGAAATAAAATTATCTCCATTTGCTAATGACATTATTTTATATGTTAAAAACCCTAAAGATTCCACAAAAACTGTTATAATAAACTAATACAGCAACATCATGGGATACACAATTAACACACACAAATCAGTTGTGTTCCTATCTACTAAAAATAAACAATCTAAAAATGAAATTAAACAAATAATCCCATTTACAATAGCATCGTAGAATAAAGTATTCAGGAATAAACATAACCAAGGCAGTAAAAGACTTATACAATGAAACTATAAAAGACAACAGAAATCAATGGAAGGATATCCTACATTCATGGACTGGAAGACTTAATATTGTTCCAATGTTCATACTACCTAAGTAATCTGCAGATGCAATGCAACCCCTATCAAATCCCCAATGACAATTTTTGCAGAAATAAAAAAAAAAATCATTCTAAAATTTGTGTGGAATATCAAGGGACCTTGAATAATCAAAACAATTTTGAAAAAGAACAAAGTTGGAGGACTCGCATTTCCTCATTTCAAAACTTATTACGAAGCTATAGTAATCAAAACAGTGTGGCACTGGTATCAAGAGACAAATAAACCAATGGAATAGAATAGAGATCCTAGAAACAAACCCTCAAGTATATGGTCATATGATCTTTGACAAGGGTGTCAAGGCTACACAATGGGGAAAAGATAGTCTCTTCAACAAACAGTGCTGGGAAAACTAGATATGCATAAGCAAGAGAATGAGGCTGGACCCTTATGTTACTCCATATACAAAAATTAACTCAAAATGTACTGAAGACCTAAACGTAAAACTGTAATATTCCTAGAAAAAACACAGGGTAAAAGTTTCATGATATTGGACTTTTGCAATGGTTTCTTGGCTATGACACCAAAGCACAGGCAAAAAAAGAAAGAAAGAAAGAAAGAAAAGAAACAAACAAATAGAACTACATCAAGCTTAAAATTTTTCCTGTATCAAAGAACACAAGCAAAAGTGAAAAGACAGTCTATGGAGTGGAAGAAAATATTTGCAAATTATATATCTGATAAGGGATTGATATCCAGAACATATAAAGAACTACAACCCCCAACAATAAAAATAAAAAAATCAAATAACCTTTTTTAAAAATGTGCAAAGAACTTGACAGACATTTCTCTAAAAATGATATACAATTGCCAACAAGCATAAAAAAGACTCTTGGCATCACTAATCACTACAGACATGCAAATAAAAATGACAATGAGGTATTGTGAATACAAAATACTACTGCACACCCAATTAATATATCTACTATCAAATAACAAGTGCTGGTGAGAATCTGGAGAAACTGGAACCCTTGTGCACTGGTGATGCAACTGCCATGGAGAACAGTGCGGAGGCTTCACCAAACAATTCAAATAGAACTGCCATATCATCCAGCAACCTCACTTCTGGGTATATATCCAGAAGGATTAGAAGCAGGGCCTCAGAGAGATATCTGCACACCTGTGTTAATAACAGCACTATTTACAATAGCCAAAACGCGAAATCCTGTCACATGCTGCAACACAGAGGAATCTTGAGGATATTACGTTAAGTGAAATAAGCAAGTCACAAAAAGACAAGTACTGCATGATTTCACTTACGAGAATTCTCTAAAGTAGCCCAATTCATGGAAAGAAAAGTAGAATGATAGTTACCAGATGGTGGAGGGAGAGGGAAAAGGGGAGTTGTTGTTTAATGGGTACAGAATTTCGGTTTTGCAAAATGAGAAAGTGCTAGAGGCCCGTTTCACAACAATGTGAATACACTGAACACTGCTGAACAGTATACTGAAAAATGGTTAAGATGGTAACTTTTATGTTATGTGTTTTTTTTTAACCACAATAAAAAAAAGAAAAGGGCAAGGCAAAGATGCCTTCTCTTTCAGCTTCTGAATATTATTCTGTGGGGACACAAGGTCTGAAATCACGACAGCCATCTTGTCATCACCAGGAAGCGATCAGACACCTTGAAGAAGGTGAAGCGGAAAGAAAAGTCATGGGTCTTTGAGTCTATGATCCAACTGACCTTGGAGTTTCCCTACCTTAGGGCTTCCTGCTATGTGGCATCAATAAATGGATGCTTGAAGAAGCTCCACTAGAATGTAACTTTGGGAGGGCAGGGCTTATTTATTTATTTATTTATTTATTTGCTTATTTATTTATTTATTTGCTTATTTATTTATTTATTTATTTATTTATTTATTTATTTATTTATGTTAGTTGCGTTCCCTGGCATATAGAGCAATGCCTGGCACATAGTAGGCACTCAATAAATATTTGGTAAATGAACAGAAAGTTTAGGATCCCTCTTCCCCTACAACCTCTACCTCCTACTCATCCCCCTCAGGGCTCAGTTTAAATGCCACAGAGAGGCTGTCTCTGAAATCCCCAATCTCCTCCCATCTCCCCTAAAGCCTTGGTTAGGGCTTCCAGTAATAAAGTCATTTTCCACCGTCACCCCTTTTCATAGCTGTGCTTAAGTGCATGCTGGTGTAATTATGTGTTTAGTGAGCGTCTCTCCCATTGGATTGAAGGCTCCTCGAAAGCAGGCCTGGGCCTTGTTCATGACTGTAGCCTCAACCCCCACACAGTGCTTAACACAGTGGGGCACCCAAACATTTATTCCAAAGATATTCAAACGCTATCTTGGCTCTACTCAAAAACTTAAATATCCAATTTATAAATCAGTCTTGTTGATCAATTAGAATATTGAAAGTTGCTTTGTAGCTAGGTTGAAGGACCAAAAAGTGTGTTATTTTAAAAGTTTTCAATAACTTGGATGAGGGAGGAGCGTCTTCAAATTAAGCCATGGTTGCCCTAGCCGGTTTGGCTAAGTGGATGGAGCGTCGGTCTGCGGACTGAAGGGTCCCGGGTTTGATTCCAGTCAAGGGCATGTACTTTGGTTGCGGGCACATCCCCAGTAGGGGGTGTGCAAGAGGCAACTGATCGATGATTCTCTCTTATCGATGTTTCTAACTCTCTATCCCTCCCCCTTCCTCTCTGTAAAAAATCAATAAAATATATTAAAAAAAAAAATTAAGCCATGGCATTTGGGGGGGACGTTCAAAAGCCTGCAATACAGTCAATAATTCATTAGTGAAAGGTTAGAGTCTCTAATGAAATCTGAGAACAGAGCTGTGTTTTTGTTCGTTTGTTTGTTTGTTTATTTTTAGGACTACTTTCCCCTTTTTGGCTTTGGAACACTCTTATGTGACATTATTTGCTAAATTAATTTTACATTCAATTCATCCCTCAGTACTAATGTGCCACCAATGCCCATAAGTGGACTTTGCCAAACTGCATAGAACCCTTTTTATTATATTATCTACTCCATTACCACTAATTTGTTTGTAATACAATTGCAATTGCTTTAGGAAGAACTGTATTTGCCCTTCAAATGGATACAACACTCAGGAATCCTAAGAAGTATTTTGTAAAAGAAAAGGAGGAGACAGAAGAAAACAGAGAGGAAGAAGAATAAAGTAGCTACTCACACTACCAGTTTCTACTACTAAAGGAAATGTAATTCAATTTTAAAAGCGTGCAAGTGGTTTAGGGGCAGATGACAAAAACCTTTCCCAGAACAGTAAGTGATGGTTTTGATGACAGTGCACATTCTATACCTGCACTGTCCAAACGTGACAGTCGTTAGCCATACATGTAACGATTCAAATCTGAATAAATTAAAAGATTCAGTTTCCCCACTGCAATAGTCACATTTCCAGCACTCAACCACAACATGTAGCGAATTGCTATCTTATTGAGCAGGGCAGATAGAGAACATTCCCATCATTGCATGACACTGGACAGCACCGGTCTATGTATTCCTACCGATAATTATTACCAGTGAGTGATGAAAGCATTAGGATCATCAGGGAAAACATACCAAGGAGAAACGGTCATATTATAAAAATGCACAAGATCTGTTTTCCACCGTATTCTCTTTGGAAACAAACTTCTTAAAATTAATCCTTCCCTGCTCCCTTTAGGTAGTAAAAGTTACAGCTTTTAAAAAATGTACTGGGTTCCATGAATGAGAACCCACTCTTTAATCTCCGCTGAGTGATGTGGACATGGCACGCAAACTTACATTTTGGTCTCATCAGCCTCCTTGTGCATGATTTCAAGAATCATGCGGCATGCTTCCGAGGTCCCCTCTGGGGTGGCATGGATGGTGACAGGTTTCTCCGCGGCCCCAGAGTTTTCCTTCCTGTGGATGTCTACCCTGTGGGAAAAGAACCAGGAGCCATAGCACATCGTCATCGGGGACAGGATCCTAGTTCGTCCCAAGGGCCGCACCAGCCAACGTACAGCAAGGGCACAGACAGACAAGGCGTGGTCATCAGCACGTTTGCAACCAGTGCCATTCCCCAAGGCGGCAAGCAGTGCTGGGGGTCTTGTGCCAAACTCGAATTCTTTGCAGCTCCATTTAGAAGGGAGTATTCCTGACAGGCGTGCTATGGGACAAGGGCCCCCGGCCAACGTGGTCATGAAGCCAGCTGGGAAAAGGAAGTATTTTGCGCCGTCTTTCAGATGACCGTAGACGTGAGGAGTAAAGTGAGCAGGGTTAATACTGCATGTTAGCACAGAGCCACTCTCTGAACTGATGGCAGCTTTTTAAAAGCCATGTGTTAATCCAAATCCAAACACCAAATCCAAGCAAACTAGATATCTGAGTGTGGAGAGAAAGCAGAGGCATGCCCTCGCTCTGCCTACGTTTTGGTTTCCTTGCCACTGGCAGCCTGCCTTCCGAGGGAGCAGAGATGGTATTCAGGGAGCTCATGGCTCAGCAGCCTGATGACTGGATCAGGCTTCTCGGGGTAGTCGTGGCCGGACTTGTTTTTGTTAATTTTTCAAAATCACCTAATTGATTGCATCCCCTTTTTACTCTGATGTTAGAAAGCCCAGATCCAAGTCTTCAGCCTACTTCTAAAAAACGGGCACACACGCTGAGCACTAACCTTGCTTCTATTTAAACGCGTGGCACTTTTAAAGCCACTTTAAACAATTTTTTTGAACAAAAAAAGACATAAATAAAAATCACTTTACAGTGAAGAAAACTTAAGAGGGGACAAAAAGGGCTGATTTTAAAATAAAAGGATCAGCAGTGAGTATTTCCCCTCTCTACTATCCCTTTATTTCACTCCTATGATAATGAACTCTGGGACACAAAATAAATTGCCATTATTTGGGAGTAACTCAGATACTTTAAGAAAAACCGTGTTTTCTCTTTCACGTTACAAGACACTCACAATCCATGGCCTGAATAATATGCACGAAGCATGTAAGTAACTAACTGTCAGTAATTTGCTGCTTTGCAACTTAAGTGCTTTCATAATAATTACTACATTCAATCTGCCTAATTTTCACAATAATCTTTGCTTACAGAAGAAGCAACAGATGCTCAGAGAGGTAGAAATTTTTTCCAGATCATAAAGCCATTATGTGGTAAAACTTGAACAAGGGTCTTTGAAGTCCTGTGCTTTCTTGGTTACCTCTTGCTGTGGTCATATGAACATAGAAAAACCAACAACCCACAAGTCTTTTTACTCACTACAATTCCTACTACCAGTCCAGTCTTCTTAGACAGAAAACTAAATATAAGGCTAGTATACTTTATTCCTTGCTCAATATAGCAGAGACCCATCCACTTCCTTGATGTGGCTTTTCTGAACCTGTCTAGGTGGATCTCAGGGAATGACTACGACCCAGTGCTCTGACTCAGGAGAGGAGGTCAGGGCTCAGATAAGTGGGTTCAAGGATCCCACAAAGTTCTGGTCTATACCTCTGCTGTTTTAGAAACAGATGCATTCACAGGCATTAGTTAGCTTGTTAAGAACAATCCTGGTCTGTGAGGTCATTAGTGCCTTCTTTATGAACCTTTGCTGTTTCAGGGCTTAACCTTCCGGCAACTGGCATGAAAGCTCATTAAAGCCCCGGCTTTTCTGTTAGTCTGTTAACAGTTCTGTTTAAAGAAGCCACCGTCCCATACAGCACAGCCCCCCACTGACGCAAGCAATAGGCACTGGAGGATGGCTGGGCCCCCCAGCACTCAGGGAACCCCTCAGAAGGAAGCGAAGGAAGCCCCGGAGGCACGTACCGGGACTGGGTCTGCTTAGTGATGTTCTTTATGGTCAAGCCCTCCTTTCCGATGATGGCACCAACAAACTGGGTGGGGACCAGGATCCGAAGCGGGAAATCAATCTGTCTGGCCTGAGAAGAGCCCCCAGGGGCGTGGCCTTGCTCCCTGGAAGAGTGGTCCCCACGGTGGGCTCGCTGAGGGGGCGAAGGGGAGCTCACCTCTTCATCCGGGATGTAGGAAATCTTGAAGGAATAGTTCTCAAACTGATGCCCGCTCAGCTTCTCGATGGCTCTGAAACGCAGCAGAAGCAGGCGAGCTCCGTTAGAGAGCAGCGGCCAGAAGACCCTCCAGGCCAGCGGACGGGTCCTCACTCTGCCCTTCATCCTCACTGAGGACCAGCGTGAGCCCCACAGACCCCCGCCTGCCCCCTTGGAGCTCATGGCTGACAATTAACACTCATCACAGTCCACAGGCCTGGTCGCACTTGCTATACAATCACACATTCCACTTTTTATCACCAACCAAGACTGTCTCCCCCCTTATCAAAGGCTCTTTGTTAATATCAGTATAAAATTATGACTCTTTATCATAGTATGTATGTATTATTGAAAATTCAGAGATAGATAACCACAAATAAGAAAAAGTCCTAACAGCGCTATCTATCTTACTTTTCTTGAACAGAAATATAGTATTTACAAAAATAAATTAATATCATACATACTTTTCTCTAACCTTTATAAAAACGTTAATATTCTACACATTCTCCAAGTCATTAAATATTCTCCAATTTAATTTTTACTGGCTATTTAACATTCTATTGATTTACCAGTTTTTGCAAACGATCCTCCATTGTTTTATATATATGAAGTCCAGTCTTTTACTAGTATATACGATGTTGCCATGGACATCTTTGCAACTACAACTGTGCACACAGGATAAATTCCTAGTGGAGTTGCAGAATTCTAACATTAGCATGACCCCGTGCCCATCTGGATAGGTGTCAACATTTACTATCCTATAACAGTTAAGAAAGCATTTGTTTCCTTGAGTCCTCAAAAGCACAAAATATTATTATCTAAAAATATTTATTAATTTGAGAGGGAATAAACAATATCCCACTATTGCATTCTAAAAATTATACATGATGTGGAACATATTTTTTTTACATGTTTTTGGCAGCCTGTGAAAATAATAACCCTATTGAACTAGCTTAATGTGTAGGGTTTGTGAATTTATTACAAAGTAGCACCTTTTGAATTCAATAAAAGCAGCAAAGTAATGTGTAGAAAGGTCCTACCAAAGTGCCAGCTGAACAAGAACTGCCAAGGTGAGTTATTGGTAGAGATGTGTGCAAAAGTCAGTAGCAAATGAATTATTGCCTTTTTCAATACAAAGTTAACTTTTTAAAAACTACCGGTATGAAAATGAGTTTTATAGTAAAAGACTGGACATCATATATATATATATATATATATATATATATATATATATATATATATATATATATATGTGTGTGTGTGTGTGTGTGTGTTTGTGTGTATGTGTGTATATATATACATATATATGTATATATATATACACATACATATACATATATATATGTATATATACATACACATACATATACATATATATAATGTCCAATCTTTTACTATTATATACAGTCTTCATGTGTGTTGAACCTTGAAAAATAAATCTGTAATCCTGGGATGTATAACCAAGCATGACCCTATTCTAGTTACAGTGACCTGACAGGCACTTCAAGAACTTGCTATAAAAAGGAACTTATTTTTGTTGTTTTTCTGAAAACCTCAATCCCACGTCCGTTAATAGTCAAGCTCAAAAGTAAACACCACTGAAGCAGTTTAGTCATGAATGGGGACTAGGGAGTGAATGGGGGTAGGAAAAAGAACCTAAGCCAGGTGCTCCTTGATTAATATCGTCCAGACACCTCTCTTTGCTGCTGATGTCACTGAGGTGGATCCCCCTTTTAATAGAGGAAAAATGGATGTTTTAGTGTCCATTCAATTAGTGTGGGTAAAAAATAAGGTTTGTGCTGCTTTATCCCGGTGCCTGGAGGAAACGCCAGGTAAAAGTGGCTCCCCGTGGCGAAGCAGAGTCTAGGCCCAAGCCGGTGCTCTATTCCTGACCAGGCCAAGAAAATTCCCACCTCGGTTTTGATGCCACAGCTCAATATTTTTCAAGATAAAGTCTCTGTGCAATCAACAAAGAGACATCCTGGTATAAATGCTCTGGAATTGCAGTGACACGTCAAAGGTCTGCATCTTTTCAAAAAGGTTTATAAACAGAGGACTCAATGGAATTCTAAGATAACCATTCAAAAAATTTAAGGAAGCCTAAATGCACTTACGTTTTTGCTTCTTCTCTTGTTGAATATGTGACGTTAACAACGGCAGTTTCTGTGTCTGTGTTGACTGGGGAAGAAACAAAAACTACATTATCATAGAGAAAAAAGCTGTCGCCCTCTGGCTCAATGTAAACAGGCTTATGTGAGAGAAAAATGCACAAAATAATTCACTGCCCTAACTCTAGAGTTACTTGAATCTCTATTCATTTACATTCATAATGATTTGTAACCAATTGTATATATATATTTGTAATCAATTTATATATAACTCAAAGCTATATTTTCACTTATTTTTTAAACACTTTTGCATGGTTACATGTACATTTTCTTGTATTTTTTTAATGCCTACATAAAATTGCAATAGCTGTGCCATGATTTTTTTTTTTTAATCCTCACCTGAGGATATTTTTCCACTGATTTTAGAGAAAGTGGAAGAGAGAGGAAAAGATAGAAATATCGATGTGAGAGAAACACATCGACTGATTGCCTCCTGCACGAGGCCCGATCAGGGCTCAGGCCAGGGAGGAGCCTGCAACCGCGGTACATGCCCTTGACCGGAATCAAATCCAGGATCCTTTGGTCCGCAGGCCGACGCTGTATCCACTGAGCCAAACTGGCTAGGGCAGCTCTGCCATGATTTTTGCCTGACCATCCCTCAAATGTTGACAAATGGATTGTTTTCAGTATTTGCTATTCTAAAAAAAGTGTTGTTGAAAACCACATTTGTTGCAAACATCATTAATTTTAGGTCTTTTGAATTACTTTTTTAAGCTAATCACAGAAGAAAAAATAAACTGAGTAAAAGAACATAATGCTTTTAATGTATAATTTCAAATTACTTTCCTAAAAGTTTGTATCAGTTTATTATACCACTATCAAGGTATAAATTTTATTTGTTATCATTTGCATTTAGTTTTAAATAACTGGATATATATCAAAAATAAGAAGGTATTTTTATTTTAATTCTTTATTCATGGATAAGGGTGAGTTACTCCTTTTGTTTCCCTTTGACTGAACTCCTTGACTGTGTGAGTTAAACCTAGTAACTGTGTACAATAATTAAAGAAAAATGACAATCCCGACTCACTTGGCTAACGGAGAGAACACATAAACTCTAAGAATGGCTAATAAGAAATCATTTTGTGAGTTGGCTTATCTTTCATTTGCTTCTTCAACAAAGTCAGAAGTTGAAAATAAATTCAAAAGGCAAGATAAAATTTGTTCAATTCAAGCTAGTAAACTTAAAGCAAAAATACTGATCAAGCAGACATGACTAAATCAAACCCACCCTTCAAATGTTTTAAGCTATTGGGAGACCTGGAGTTAACAACAACATTAAGTTAAGGCTAATTCAAGAAAACCACAATAAAGCTCCCTTTCAAAGTAGTAATAAGACCCTGTAGTGTGGGGATTCTTTATCTTGGAACTATAGTAGAGCTTTAGGAATTCTATAACCTGATTCTCCCTACCCCACCCAAAGATTCAAATTTGTGGATATATGCAATTTTCTGGTTTATAATTTCCATAAGATTCTCAAAAAGGTTAAAGACCACTGTTAAAAACATAGTTTATCCCATAACTTCAAAGTAGCCACAGCCTTTGTGGGGAGGGAATGTATAAGCCTTAGGGAGGAACTGCCCCTGAGATTTACACATCATAAACGTGAGCCCAGCCCTGGCCTTTGCCCAGGGAGTATTCCAATCGCTCTCTAACCTACATCATTTTTTAGAAAGTAAAAATAAAAATAAGGGCGGCAGAAGAGTACATATCTCATGGGCATTTATTACTAGTACACTGTTCCCAAGATAGTGGCTCTCTAAGTTGAATATACATACAAAAATCACGTGGAAGTACTTGTTTAAAATACAGATGCATGAACTCTTGCCCGAGAAAGTCTTGTTTGTAGGTCTAGGGGAAGCCCTAGGAATATGCATTTTTACGACCACTCTAGGGGATTCTGGCGTAGGAGTCCTACTTCTTGAGAAACACTGGATCCAAGACATTAGAGATTGTTATTTTTAGCCAGGAGGAAGGAAGTTGTTATAATAGTGTAATCCAACTACTTCCAAGTGAATTACGCTTATCCCAGCCTGACAGTGTTTGTCCAATGCTTGAGCACATTACAGAATATTAAAAAATAGCCTGAAAATCATATTCCTTGAAAAAACAAATTATATAGATATGGGAAGATAGGTTATATATAGACATCTCTCACACATAGATACACAAACATATACTCTAAGAAGCTTGTTTCAAAGGAGTTTGAACTTATTATTTTTCCCAGGAGTTGACCCAACCTACAAGAAATAAGAGATAACATTCCTCTCTACATTCAGTTGGCTAATTTCCTCACTTATTACCTTGTTCGACATTCTCCACTGTCCCATACTGAGCCAAAAGTCCATCCAAGACCTGAAAGAGAGAGCTTCAATGTCAGAATGGGAAAACAAGATTGTACTCACAAAAATGCTACAGTGCTCTCCCCAAGCAGATGAACTACAGCAAAACAAGGACAGGGACAGGACTAACACAATTAAATTGATGTGTCAAGTCTTCCATAAAAATGGTTGGAACTGAATAAATATGTGGGACTTTCATTTGCTTACTGGGTTCCAAGTAATCTGTCCCCTGACATGACACCAGCATTTCAGTCTCAGTAACTGTCAATCACATTCGTTATGAAGGTTGGGACCTATTTACTGCTCTTGAAATGAGAAGCAGAATCAAGTACAAGGCTCACTTTTTCTTGGAAGCTTTAAACATTCTTCCTTTGGTTTTCTCTAGGGATCTCCTTATTTTACAGAACAATGGGATGTGTATGTTTGACATTTTCCATAATAAAAAGGTTTTTTACAGTAATGAATATGTTGCCTCGCTGGTGTGGTCTAGTGGTTGAGTGTCAACCCAAGCACCAAGAGGTCACAGGTTCGATTTCCGGTCAGGACACGCCCCCAGTGGAGGGCGTGCAGGAGACAGCCAACTGCTGTTTCTCTCTCTCCCTCTCCCTTTCTCTCTATAATCAATAAAAACACATTTTTTAAAAAAAGTTTTAAAGTAATAAATATATTAGACCGAACATTATCTTTCCTTTATAGCTATTTTGATTTCATTTGGGTTGGGGAATAAAGTATCAGGCAGTTTGTTTTTAAGTAATGCAATAATGCCACTCCTCATATTCAATCTAATTTATTTATTATTAAATTTTTTTAATATTCACCTGAGGATATGTTTTCCACTGATTTTTTTAAGAGAAAGTGGGAGGGAGGGACATTACGGGGAGAGAGAGCAAGATACATTGATGCGAGAGAGACACAATGATTGGTTGCTTCCCACTTGCACCATGACCAGGGCCAGGAATCAAACCTGCAACCCTTCCATCCTCGGGCCGACACTCTAACCATTGAGCAAACCAGGCCAGGGCACTAAATTTTTTTACTGTTGACCCTGTACAGATGTCCTCCATTTGCCCCCCTTTGCCCACCTCCATCCAGTTCCCACCAGCCCTCCTCTGGCCTTCACCACTGCTGTCTGTGTCTAAGGGCTATGATGTATGTTCTTTGGCTACTCTTTTCACCTTCATTTATCCAGTCCCCACCCCTCCGACCTCTGTCAGTCTGTTCCATGTGTCCATTTATTTGAAGGTAGCAATCGTATAAGAAGTTTTACAATTCAGAAAATATATCTTAACTGTTATTCATAGCAGTTAATTCAAAATAAACAAAAAACCTGCTCAAACTAACAAAACTATTGGTTTTCCATGGATTTCCTCCCCACCCCCCACCCCCGCCAAAATAATAACTTAGAAAGGTAGAAATTTTTTACAAAATCATGAGATAAAAATCACAAACCATGCTTGGCTGGTGTGGCTCAGTGGTTGAGCGTCCACCCATGAACCAGGAGGTCATGGTTCAATTCCCGGTCCGGGCACATGCCCAAGCTGTGGGCTCAATCCCCAGTAGGGATGTGCAGGAGGCGGCCAATCAATGATTCTCTCTCATCACTGATGTTTCTACCCCTCTCTATCTCTCTCCCTTCCTCTCTCTGAAATCAATTTTAAAGAACATATTTATTTTAAAAAATCACAAACCAGGTATACATTTTGTTTTACAGTTTGTTGGTGCTTGAGAAGACAGAACCTGAGAGATCAAAGCACACATTCTGCATGATGAGAGGGACAGACACCACCCCAAACACATGGCAGATCGTGCACATTAGGGCACTGGGAAGGCGCGACAAGTCTGAGGACTCCGATTCCTAACTGTGAAAGGGAACTAAAAGAGGAACGAAAGCGAGAGGACAGTAAAAACGAAGTGACACTGGCTTACCTCCCACTGCAGGTGAGGAGGGATGTTTCTAATCTGAATTTTTCTGCTCCTGTAAAATAAAAGCACAGACTATACAACACTTTCTCCAGAGGCAAACCTAAATAAAAACAGGCTAAGACCATAATTTGAGTTCACTTTCCCACTGTGTTCACCGAGGCATCAGCAAGAGATTTCCACTGTGAATCACAACCATCGTGTTTTAAGGTTTTCAATTACTTGGGGGAGGGAGGGGATTTAAAAAAAAATAAAAAATCCAAGAAGTCAGAACAAGCTAAACAGTTTAAATGCAGATTTGCCTTTCCAATTTCCTACCAAAGTGGTTAGAACTGAAATTGCCATACAGGTTCTAATTATAGAATTATCACCTTCCTCCTCAAAATATATGGTCCTGCAAATGACCCTACCCCAAAGGGTACACAGGCTAAAACTTGATGGTTGAAATCACATATATAATATGCTTAAACAAGATCAGGTTTCATTTATCCCTTACCTAACAGTGCACCTCTTCTCTTTAAAAAAATTATTTTTATATAGATAATACCGCCATAATTCAAGGATTAGAATACTATACAAAGGTATAATAAAGTCTAACTCGCACTCACTCTCTGCCTCATCTTTTACAGAAATAAACATTTTTACTTGTTGCTTGTGTATCCTTTAGTTTATTTATGCAGATAACAGCAAATACAAAATTAATTCGTATTTTCCCTTTTCTTTCAGAAATATTTGCATGTTCTACACACTTGCTGTACCCCCCCCCCCCCAAACACACACACCCTCTCACCTAACAGTAATATACTGGAGATTTTTCTATGTTGGTAGATAGAGAGCATTCTCATTCTATTGTATAACCTGAATGCACTGAAGTGTATTTAACCCACCCTACTGGTGAATGTTTGGGCCTTCTCCTGCTTTTTTATTCAGAGGATTGTTTTCTTTTTCCAGGATATCCTGCTGGTCTGATAACCGAGTAATTTCGATGGTTTCTGGATTTTATTAAGCATTAAAATTAGATAGAAAAAAAGAATAGAAATATGAGAATAAGAATTTCTCTATCTTGTTAAAAAATATGTTTTTATTGATTTCAGAGAGGGAGAAAGATAGAAACATCAATGATAGGAGAGAATCATTGATCAGCTACCTCCGGCAGCCCCCCCCCCCCCCCCCCGTCCCCACTTTACTGGGGATTAAGCCCACAGAATTGAACCCATGACCTCCTGGTTCATAGGTCAACACTCAACCACTGAGCCATACTAATTTGGCTCTCCTGTCTTTTTTGCATGACTTGGTCACCATGCCCAAATTCCCTTTCATGGCCCTGTTACTGCCCCCTTCTCTATCTCTTTATTGTTAAACTAGGGGCCTGGTGCACAAAGATTCGTGCACGGGGGAGGGGAGGGGTCCCTCAGCTGGGCCTGCACCCTCTCCAATCTGGGAGCCCTCAGGGGAGCCCTCTCCAATCTGGGAGTTTCTGTCTGTCTTTGCAATCATACGAGCGAATTGTCTGAGACCCCAACCCAGTTTGGTTTGTTGCTCACAGAATAATAGAGGCTTTTTTCCCCCTTTGTTTCATTGGTGGAGATTTCCTGGAAGTTTTAGGATATCTTCCCTTTAATTTTTCCTAGACACTCTGATTTTATTTATGTCTCTCACCTTTGCTTTCCCTCCATCCCCACCACAACAGTAACTGGCTCCAGGCTCACTTTGCACTAGTGTCTAGGACAGTGATGGGCAACCTTTTGAGCTTGGTGTTTCAAACTTCGCCAAAAAACTGAGCATAACTCGGGTAGTGTGTCCCTTTGAGGAAAAAACATTATTTCGCGATATTTATAGTTTAAATAACATAAATGTTTCATCCTCAGCATGTGGCCGCCTCAGCGGCCACGTGTCATCAGAAATGGTACTGACACGTGTGTCAGAGGTTCCCATCACTGGTCTAGGAGATCCATCTGCCACCAGAACTACGATTCCCAGCATTCCTGGTGCTCCCCTCGCTCTGGGCTTCAGCTTCCAGTCCTGGGGCTGCCACCAGAACTACTATTCCCAGAATTCCTGGTGCTCCCCGTGCTCTTGGTTTTCCCTTTCTGCTCTGACTCTGTTCCACAGCCTCCCGCTCTACCAAGTCCTCCAAGCCGCCAGCTCTCCCTCTCTGCTCTCCATCTGGCGGCTTCCCCAAGCCGCTCCACTCTCCACCGGCTCTCCCGCTCTGCTCTCCGCCTGGCGCCTGTGTATGCAAATTAACCCATCTTTGTCAGGTTAATTTGCATACCCACTCCTGATTGGCTGGTGCGCGTGGCGGAGGTATGGTCAATTTACATGTTTCTCTTTTATTATATAGGCTAATTTAGCTGAGGAAATAAAACCATAGTTAATTGTTGAGAAATCTGTGATTTGCAGAACCATTTCACAAGTATTTTTAAAAAGGTAAAATGCCAGCTTGCATGTGGGGAAGATAATGCCATAGTTTTCGGGCATTCAATTCGCCAGGAGTCTGATCAGCCACCTTGGGAACTCTAACTTGTTATCCATCAAACTCAGACACCGTTATCCCTTCTGCTGGGGACCTGAGTAGAGAACAAAGTTAACATAAATTGTGGGAACCCAGCTCATAGAATCTCAAGGTGCATTTAAAAATTAGGCCAGCTAAGGCTTGTGGGATCCCCAGGTAAACTGCAATAGAAGCAACAGAGGAAGCAAGGAGATTCCTGTGAGAGAGTGGGATTCAATGAGATTCTCCTCAGCGAGGTCCCATTTGTTTCCATAGCAATTCTGAGCTCCATCAGATGACACAGGGAGGGAAACAGCACGGATTGTGCATTATCTGTAAGAGAGGCCAGTGTGCTGTCTTACTCCAAGGACTGTGGGAGCTGAAACCACCAGAGCTCCAGCCACACCCCTCCTCCCCTCCATGCTACAGCCGGATTCCCCTGCCTCCCATGCCCTCATTAGTATGTGTTTGAGGCACTTTATCTGTTACCCATTCCTCATTAGTTCTGAAAGTTCCCCTTAAAATGTCTGCACATTCTGTACAAGAGTCATTTTGTGCTAAATTGAACCAGGATCTAGGGCTCCTCAGGGAAGCAAATGAATAACTGGTGATGGCCAAATCCAACCTCTCTCTCACACACACAGAGGCAGGGCACAGGAAATGATTAAGAGTCAATAAAACAAACTGTTTAGTCACTTTGTTACAAAATTATTAAGAACAATTGTCTCTGCCTCTATGGAATCTAAAATAAATGTAGTCTAATAGGTGTTAGAAAACTAAATACTTTCAGCACAAAAACTGTTGAAAAGTAAACAAAGAGAAATTTTGGGTGGTTTTTTTTTTTTTTGGGGGGGGGGGTACGCATGATCAGAGTGAAGTCCTTATGAATATGAGCAGTGTTATAGGCCAAACCATAAAAGGATGAAATCAGACATTGTGGTGGCCCACTTTAAGAGTTGTTGTTGTTTTTTTAATATATTTTATTGATTTTTTACAGAGAGGAAGAGAGAGGGATAGAGAGTTAGAAACATCGATGAGAGAGAAGCATCCATCAGCTGCCTCCTGCACACCTCCTACTGGGGATGTGCCTGCAACCCAGGTACATGCCCTTGACCAGACTCGAACCTGGGACCTTTCAGTCCGCAGGCCGATGCTCTATCCACTGAGCCAAACCGGTCAGGCAAGAGTTTTTCTTTTTAATTATGGAATGCTTCATGAATTTGCGAGTCATCCTTGTGCAGGGATGGGTGTCTAGCTTTTCCCTCTCAGGGTCAACATCACAGTAGACTCTCAGACCAAAAACATCTCCTCCAGGAAGGGTGATTTGGAAACTTCACCATAGCGGCTCAGTCTTGGTTCCTCAAGAGAGTTTGCTTAACTAGGAATGCCCTTTAGGGAGGGTGACTAAGGGATTAACTGGTGAACACCTCCACAGGGTCAGGTCCCTGGCTGACAGGCTCTCCTTATCCATGGCTGGAAGCTGAGCGTACCTGCAGGCCTAATAAACCTTTGCTACATCACTGGCCCCAACCAGGGCTGTGCTGAACCTCCTGCAGCAAGACCCAGTTTGAGAACCCTCCCAAAACATGGATAGTTGAGTGGAGAAGGGTGAAGTACAGACAGGTAGACAGAGTCCTCAGAAGGCTAGGACATTCAGGTGTGCCTGAGTGCGAGCATGCATTTGGATTTGGAAAGGTGAGATGTAGAGAGGTAAGGCTGAGTCTTTGCGAGCCAAACATCTGCATGCCAGCGCGTAGCTTTTCAACATCTAACCGAGTAAGAACTGGAAGCATTTTCTGTAATGCTTGTTTCTGCTGTGATGAAGATTCCAGGTAGCAAAACCGAATTGTGCTTCTACAGAGGTGGTTAATGACCCTTAGAAGGGCTTCAACCCTGTAATTAACACTAACTAGGGTAGGAACAAATATTTTCACATCATAATTTGTGCATAAACACGATGCAATACAAGTTATAATCTGAGTATATAAATGCCTGCCTTGTGTGGCACACGGTAAATACACAATCAGCTCTGCAAAGGCAAAGGGAGCCCGGTGCCCCGTGACCAACAACTGTGCCATCCTTTCAGCATTTCCTCATTTTCAAATAATTGTTTTCTTTAGTTCTCCCAACAGCATCAAATCCGTCCGTTCCCTCCCTCCCTCCCTCCCTCCCTCCCTCCCTCCCTCCCTCCCTCCCTCCCTCCTTCCTTCCTTCCTTCCTTCCTTCCTTCCTTCCTTCCTTCCTTCCTTCCTGTGTCTTTTTCACTTTTTTTCCTCCTTAGCCCAAGTAGCATCTAGAACACAGCAGGTGCCCAGCAATCAGCAAATTCTCCAGGAGCCGTTGTTGCTGACAGCTGGCTTCTTTTTCCTGGCCCACTCCATCCCCTACTCTGTCTTCCAACTATAAGAACATGTGCTCATCGAAGACACTGACTGGTCGCCAACCAAGCCAGCTCCTTTCACTCCAGTTTGTGTTCATCGGCTCAGCACAACAGGCTGCTGCTGACTGGAAATCGCTGGGGGAGACATTTCCTGACACAGTGGGCACCACATTCACTTCCTGTGATGGGATTAGATACAATGACTCATGTGGAGGTGGTGTTTTGTTTTTTCCCCCTGAAGACAAGAAGTACAATGGCATGCACTGACTAACTGAAGAAATAGTTTCACAATTAAAAACTCAAGCCAGAAGCGGTGAGTCCTCAATGTTTGGGAACAAGTGATAAACAACAGCCTTGTACCTCTGAAAAGAAAGTACTATTTCCAGCCGTTATAAGACTTTGATCTTATTCGTCATAGTCAGGATGATGATCAAGGAAAATTAAATTCATCTCTAATATAGCCCTAAATCCCAGTGAACGGCAGGAGCGAGCCAGCTAAGCCACACCCCTCACACAGGAACTCCTCCCCGATGCCCAGGTAAACCAGCCAGCACTCACCTACTCTGATGACTGGGGTGGGGGTGAGGGGAATCCAAACCACCCCACACCCAAATGGTCTGACTGGAGGTTAAATATTGGACATTTTATCTGATTTTGAAGAACAAAATGATTTCTAAGGTTAGACTAAAAGCTTTTCCAAATTCATTTATCAAATGCTCACTAAATATCCTCCTATATAATAAAAGTATAATATGCAAATTGACCGAATGGTGGAACAACCAGTCGGCAGGGGGCAGGGCCGGCGAGCAGGCAGCGCCAGGCCAGAGGGCAGAGGGAGGGGACGGGGATTGGGGGGGGGGGGGGGGAGGGCAGCAGCAACCAGCGGCGGTGGAGGGGTGATGGGGGGCAGGGCCGCGCCGGCTGGCACCATCACAATCAGCTGCCTGGTTGCCTCCCACAGAGGGAGGCCGGCAGCAGCAGCAGCAGCGGTGGGGTGAGGGGGGGCGGCGCCTTCCCCTGATCGGCCCGGTCTTCTCCCGCAGAGGGAGGACACTGGCGGCGGTGGCAGCAGTGGGTTGATGGGTGCAGCACTGTCCCCTGATCGCCCGCCCAGTCGCTTCCCACAGAGGGAGGCCAGACTGCGGCTTAGGCCCACTCCCCCCTAAGCTGCCAGCAGGACATCCCCTGAGGACTCCTGGACTGTGAGAGGGTGCAGGCTGGGCTGAGGGACACTCCCCCAGTGCACGAATTTTCGTGCACCAGGCCTCTAGTCCTATATAATAAAAGCCTAATATGCTAAGTCGCCCATTCAACCAATCAGAGCATTATATGCTAATGATATGCTAAGGCCATTCAACTTCTCGCTATGACATGCACTGACCACCAGGGGGCAGACAGACTTCCGATCAACCAGTCGCTATGATGTGCACTGACCACCAGAGGGGCAGACGCTCCAACCAGTAGGTTAGCTTGCTGCTAGGATCCGGCAAATCGGGACTGAGCAAGACACGCCCTAAAGCCCTCCTGTGGTCCCTCCCCAGCTGGCCAACCTCCCACGTCCCTCCCCAGCCCCAATCATGCATTGGTGGGGTCCCTTGGCCTGGCCTGCACCCTCTCGCAATCCAGGCTGAGGGAACACCACCCCCCCCCCGCCCCCGAGTGTGTGAATTTCGTGCACCGGGCCTCTAGTATATAATAAAAGCCCAGCGACCGAATGGCGGAATGACCAGAACGAATGGTCAACCAGTCACTATGATGCACACTGACCACCAGGGGGCAGACACTCAATGCAGGAGCTGCCCCCTGGTGGTCAGTCCGCTACCACAGTGGGAGCGCTGCTTGGCTGACTAGGATGAGCGGCTGCTCCCGCTGCGAACCCTGGGCCGACGGGCAGGAACCCAGGCTACGATTGTCACCTCCTTGCCCCAGGCTCCTCCTCCTCACTCTCTGCCGCCTCCTCCAGACGCCCCAGGCCACACAGCACTGCCGCCAGGCTCGCAGAGCTGACCCTGGAGGCTGGGAGACGGGTTTGTGGCCACCGCGGGACTGAGGCCTACTCTGCTGCCTCTCAGTGCTATTGTCTCTGGGCCCGGCCCTGACCTGGTCCCCTGGAGAGGCAAGTGCTCCGGCTCCACGGAAGATGCCCGATCAGGGAGCAGCCACTCAGAGGGCGGGTCCACAGCCGCTCAGCTGACTGGGATGAGCAGCACTCCCACAGCGGGCCGATCCGTGCAGGCCACGCCCCCCACCAGTGCTCAAATCCCGTGCACCGGGCCTCTAGTCTATGATATGTCAAGCTCTTAGGTTCTGGGGTATAGTAGTGAACAAAATAAAAATGTCCTCACATTGCTTACAGTCTAGGAGTAAAGAGCAATAACAACAACAATTAACACTCACATAAGAGAATACTGACCTCAGCAACCCTTAGATCTCTCTACTTAATTTCAATAATAATAAAAAGAAGAATATACTTTAGAGTTGGTCCCTTGGTCTATTGAAATCTTCAAGGAACAGGGCGATCCCTGCTGTTTTCTAGCTTGTATTTTTAGGTTTTAGCTAGACATGGAACAAAATATCTTTTAACACCTATTTCTGCTCAGTAACCTTATAATGTAATGGCAGCTCTTAAGTAGCAACACTCAAGTCCTTGTTTCCAAGCGCATGGGAGTTAAAGCTGGGACAGGTATTTCTGTCTAACCGCAGTAAGACACCTGCTTTCTCACAGAGGGGTGTTGCTAAAGCTTTCCTCATCACCCAGGGTCTGTCCCTGGCACTTAACCCCCCGAGGTTTCCTCTGCTACCTGATGGGGTGCTCTGGAGAAAATAAAAAAGGCTATAACAAGAGTTGTTTTTCAAAATTGGGAGAGGGGTCAGAAAAGTAACTTCTCATACAATACCAATCTCTATATCTCTATATATAAAAGCCTAAGTGACCGTCAAGACCGAACGACTGGAACGACCAGTCGACTGGTCACTATGATGCTCACTGACCACCAGAGTGGGCAGACGCTCAACGCAGGAGCTGCCCCCTGGTGGTCAGTGCGCTCACACAGCGGGAGCGCTGCTCAGCCAGAAGCCGGGCTCACGGCAGGTGAGCGCAGCTGCGGCGGCAGCAGCAGCAGGTGCAGCGGGGCCAGGATGAGCGGTGACAGAGCTGCACCCGCCCCGGCTGGGGCTCCTCTCCAGCTGCCTGCCACTTCACCACTGCTACCTACATCCCTTGGGGAGATGTCGGACTGCCGGGTTTCGACCAGGCCTGTGAGATTGGGCCAGAAATCCAGCAGTCCGACATCCCCCGAGGGGTCTCGGATTGCAAGAGGGCGCAGGCCAGGCTAAGAGACCCCATCCATGCACCAGGCCTCTAATAAAAAATAAAAGTACTTCACAGGATACAAATTTAAAAAAAAATTAGTGAACATCTTTAATACCTCATAAGATGCTGATGAGTAAAAAAGAAAATTATTCCCTCTTAAAGCTAATGTTACATGATCTGACTGCAATGAAATTCACTTTGCAAACTCTTGAAAACAGGCAACTTTAAAAACAGATGAAAGAGGAAAATGGCATATAAATTATTCTTATTTGAAAAAGGATGCCGTCATCTGAATGAGGCTTCATCTTAAGATTCCTTTATATCAATTTTGAAATGAGGCAAATTAGTAGGGACATAACTCCAAAGATACACCTGTGATTTATAACCAATTTTGGGAGATTAGCCTTCCACAGAGGAAACGCTAGATTCCTGAGCTGTGTCCTTCCTGAGCGATGCCCACCCATCCTCTCCCTGCCCCTGCGCATCCCACTCTAACCTCGTGCCAGGCACCCAGGAGTCGCTCAGGACGCTGGATGAATGAACATGTGTATGTGACAGGGTTAACCTCTGGCGCTTCGACACGGAATTCCTTCCAGCTGCTGATTCACACTCTCTTCTGAGTTCCCTGTCTTACAAAGACAGGACACAGAGCCTCTGTCTCAGTTGGTTTCGGACTTTTCATCACTTCCTCTCAAGCCAGCACCAACAGCTGGGCAGGCACCAGCAGTACCCATCCATGGGAAGTGGCATAGGGGTGCAATACCTGACTTGCACAAACGTGAACCATCTACCTGGCTCAGCAGGTGACCACAAGAGGACATGCTACCACAGCTTCAGATTCCATCTCTTACCTCTTCCTTCCCTGGATGCAGCCCAGGGTAGCCTCCTACTTCAGGGACCCTGTTCCTTTCCCTGTATGGAGCCAGGTCCTCGGCAGCATAATTGAGGCAGAAGAGAATTGAGCAGGTGCCCTCCCCACAGCGGTTCAGAGCCCCAGCCTCCTGGGTATTGTGGTGAGCTTCTGTCCTCTCTCCTCATTAGTCCCTCATCAAACCCCAGGGAATTATGAAAAAGTACTCCAGTGCATCCTACAGATGAGGGCACTATGATTGTTTTGACAGAAGCACGGCACTCTCACATTCCCCTTGCATCGCTCATTCCCAGCTTTGGTGCCGCTGTGCTCAGGGGAGCTGGTACCTCGGTTTTCCTAGGATATGTGAATGAATCTGACTTCACATGATGAGTCACCAGAAGGCACTGCATGGAGCCAGCATTGAACCAGGAGAGAAGCTACTGCCGTTATACCAAAGCACCTGTGGATTCAGGCTAAGGACCTCTTTCAGGATAATTTCACAAGCTGAGAAGTAACAACTGACAAACTAAGGAACTAAATACTTCTTTAAGAGCACCTTGATTATTGTGCTTAATTCAGAATACTTTTGCTCTGTGGTGGGGGGCAGGATACAAAATTTTTAATATTCAAGCAAGATACTTGTGTAAATACAAACACCTTTATTTACTTACAAGCAAAAGCAGAAGGCCTTGATTTAGAGAACAATGACTTAAAAACATAAATTTATTCCCTGGATTTTCTTTTTTTTTATTTTTAAGATTCTTTACAGATATGACATTTTCATTTTAGCTTGTAGCCAAATGTTGTTGTTTTTTTACTAATAAATCTTTATTGTTCAGATTAGAGTTGTTCCTCTTTTTCTAGATAATAGAACACTTTATTGTTACCCAAGGCTACCATTATTTCAGCACGACAGAGAAACAGAGGGGGAGGAGCGTTGAGCAGGGAACTGGGGATCAGCCCTTGAACCACAGCAGTACCCCAGACAAGCTGTCATACCAACATTGGGCCATTCATTTAACCTCTCTGGTTAATACCTCAGGCATGAGGCAGTTGAGACAAGATGACAGACAGTTAGACAAGATTCTTTCCAAATCTAAGATTCACTTTATTTTGGCAGCAAAACAGAACTGTCACAGAGAGAAGGTAAGGAGCAGCAAGAAGTATCTCCATGACCTTAGGCTACAAATAGAGACTGAATTAAAAAAAAAAATCATCTCAACAAATCTTGCGTTTTCTTCAGGTCACAATTTTTAACAACCTAATAAATCAGTTAGATGGCAAAGTTCATAGTATTTTATAATTGGACTAGAGGCCTGGTGCACGAAATTCGTGCATGGGTAGGGTCCCTAGGCCTGGCCGGTGATCAGGGTTGATTGGGGCCTTCCAGCTGCCAGCCAGGGCCTTCCTTTGTTCCGCGCCGCCCCCTGGTGGTCAGCACATGTCATAGTGAGCAGTTGAACTCCTGGTCTCCCGGTCGAACTCCCGCGGGGACACTTTGCATATTAGCCTTTTATATATATAGATGGCTTACAATCCAAAAATAGTTTGTGACTTCACCTGTGTCACAACCCACCTCTACGGCCACCCTTGTCCCATTTCTGTCCTTTTCTATCTTATAGCAGAAAGCTTCATGTTTACACTTTCCCTACTGCCAAGGTTACTAAGGTATCTGGGTTTTGAAGGCATAATGTTATTTCATGAAATTTACTATGAAGGGATGGTATGACACAGCTAAGTAGGAGCGTGTCCATTTCGTATAGGTATGTATAGCTCTTGGCGTTTAACTGAATGAGGAGACTATAATGGCGCCAAGGAATTCCACTGATGTTGTAAACCAGAGGATCAAAGCTTATGTTTCTACTACAGAGAAACAGAGGTCTGGCCCATAAGTCATATGTTGGTTAATTAGTATTGTAGTGACACTCTACTTGCTATTGCAACTCTGATCTAAATAGCCCTGTAAAGACAGCATTCATGGTTTTAAAGCAAACACGCTGTAGCAGCAGGTGAGAGAAACAGAAGGCATGGCACATATCCTGGAAGAGCAGCAGTGTTCAGCTCTCAGGAAAACACCACTAGGTAAGTGTCCAAGCCCTTTGCAACTCCAATGGTCTATTCCAGTGGTCGCCAACCGGTGGTCCGTGTGCCACTGGTGATCCGTGAGGTCTGAAAGGTCGGCGACAGCTGGTCTAGGTAACTGTAAGAGACTTCAAAGGTGGAGGGATGGTGTGTGTGTGTGTGTGTGTGTGTGTGTGTGTGTGTGTGTGTGTGTGTGTGTTAGATATCAGGATGAAAAGTGTTTCTATTACGTGGAATTCTTCGTGATTTTTACAGAGTGATTCTGCAGATCTCAGCAAATCTGGACACATATCTACTACTCGACCGGTTACTTTAAAACAAATTAAATTGTTTTAGATATAAGTAATACATATTCTTTGAACAACATTCAAAAGGTACCAAAATAGAAAAATATATAGTAGAAAAATTCACCCTTCTATACCTATCCTTCAGCCCTCCAATTCTTGATACCAGGTTTTTTTTTATCATTCCTGAGTATTCTATACAAAAACATGTAAACATTTCCCCTCCCTGCCAATATAACTGTTAATGCTCCGTATATGCTTTTCACTTGGAGATTGTTTCATACCCATACACAAAGAGCTGTACTATTCTTTTTTAAAAAATATATATTTTATTGATATTTTTACAGAGAGGAAGGGAGAGGGATAGAGAGCCAGAAACATCAATCAGCTGCCTCCTGCACACCTCCCACTGGGAATGTGCCCACAATCAAGGTACATGCCCTTGACCGGAATCGAACCTGGGACCCTTCAGTCCGCAGGCCGACGCTCCATCCACTGAGTCAAACCAGCCAGGGCTGTACTATTCTTTTTGACAGCTGTATAATAGTTTTATGAATGAACCATAATTAATCTAACTGGTCTCTTACTGATGGGCATACGACGTTTCTAATCTTCAGCTATTGCCAGAAAACCAAAACTGCGGTAATAAATGTCTGTCTATCTATCTAGTTTTGCACATGTGTATGTGTATATCGGAAGATAAGCTCTTAGAAGTGGTATCACTTGGTCAGAGGACTCTACATTTGTAATGTTAACATACAAATACAGTGTTGTTTCCCCACACATCTGAAAACCCAAGTTATCAAATTTTGATTTCTGCCTGTTCACAGGTGCAAAATACTGTCTTATTTGCATTTTAATTATGAATGAGGTTGATGATTTTCCGTATGTCAAAGAACGTCAACCACCCTGTAAAACTCTGCAGAATTTTTATTCAGTATCCTCGCAGCTGACTCCCGGTTTGATTAACTTTCTTCATTTCATGTATCTGACAAACCCTACTGAGCATTCACGATGCCGGACACCAGAGAGATGGGTGAAAAGTGCATTCCTCGCCGCGAGGAGCTCGCATTCTGAACACCGCCAAGCAAGCAGTCAGTCCCCCCACCCCACCCCACCCCACCCCCGTGCCACACCTCTGACACAGGCCTGCGCCCTGCCTGAGCGTAGCCGGGAGGCTACACAGACAGGAAACCTGGCAGGGCCCCCAGGGACGGCGGTGCCTCAGCTGAGTCCTGAGCAGCAGGCTGCAGAGTGGGCCCAGGGCACAAAGGTAAGGGTTGCAAGTTTAGAGGGGTCCAGAGGGTACTTCTGCGTCAGGGGATGAGGTGCACAGAGGCAGGGAGGCCAGGCACCAGGTCTGAGAGCAGGCGGGAGAGGCTGGCGGGGGCGAGGTTAGGAAAGGCTTCCCGTCCCCTCAGCTGAACCGTGAAGGTGAGAACCTACCTTTCCCAGACCCAGGAAGGAATCATGAAGCCCAGAGAACACCGGGCGAAACACTGAAAATCACACAAACACAGCCCCAGCACTCACTTCCTTTTCCAAAGCCGTTTTCCTCTACTGACTTCCCTCCTCAGAGAAGAGAGCCTTGTGGCTCTGAAAATGCGGGTGCAAGCACAGTTCTACCCATTCCTGTGGCTGTGTGCACCCCACCACCGGGGCAGTCCACGATAATTCCTCACCTTCCTCTGGCACGGGGCTGCCAGGCACGCTTAGCCAACAAATTAAGTGCCTCTTTATCTTAAAATGAAACCATCTCATCAGCTACCATTACAATACTCCTCCGTCCCCGGCCTGCAGCAGTGTTTTGGGTGAGTGGAAGATGACTGAATGACGAGGATTCATTGTTTAAAACCATTACACTAAAACCTGAATAATGCCTCCATCCAAGTAATGCCCTATTTACTTACTGCAATAATGATTCCTCTGCCCAACATATTTTTGGAATTCTTTTATTGATATTTTCTGCCACGTCTACCCAAAAACATGGATGTAACTGCTTTGCCTTTGGTCTGTAGTGCTATCTTATAAATATGCTCTGTGCTGCCAAAGAATATGCCTCTTTTCCTTCTTCTTCCTCTTTCTATATGCAACAGAAACCAAACCAAACCAAACTCGCCTATGCCTCGGCTAACAGCAAAGAGCACCGCTCTCTGGGGAGGCAGCTGCTTTATTTGGCTCCTTTCATGCCAGGGCTGCTGGTTGGCCACAATGCCCACGTCACCAACCTCTTGTCATAAAGAGTCACCCCCACTTCCCCTCGGGGAGGTTTAAGAGGTGCAGTCCCAGGGAGAATAATATAATACCCTTGGCTGTCTCGAGCTCCCTGTTCCGGTCAGGAGAGGGTATTTCCTCAGGGCCATGCTGGGGCATGGGGAAGCCAATCACATCAGTGATCATCCAAATGGGGTCAGGGGGCACTCTCTGTTTCCAGGTCGTGTCTGGTTAACATCAGTTGTCAGGATGAAAATTTCACGTTAACTGGGGGAAGGCTGCCTAGCTTGGCAGGGTCAGTGCTCTCACAGCCCCTCGCTAGTGCCATGTTTGTTGCATTTATCACAACCCTCTGTTTACATCTCTGCTGCCCAGCCAGGCTCTGCAATCCGGGGATTTGTTCATCCCACCATCTAGCACTGCATGAGCAAGGGATGACTATACACAACAGACTGCACGTGTGGCTGCCTTTTAAGCCCATATAATCAGGCCAGGGTATCTGAGTTCAACCCACTGTGGTCAGGCCAGGTTATCTGAATGAAAAGGGACCCCCCCCCCCACCCCCGTCTCTCTCTGACCAGGCTCCCTGCAGCCCTTTGATGGCTGTAGAGCTCTGAGAGAAAGCTCACTGCCCAGGTTGGAATAACACCACGCAGCCGATTGGGAGGTCATGGGCAGAAAGTCAGACGAGGCATCAGAACTGTGGGCGTGGGGCCACCACTCGGATATGTGACTGTGGCAGGTTACTTCATTTCTCTGGGCCAGATGGTCTTTTTCTACAATCCTCCTCGGGGTCAAGAATTCTCCAGTCCTGCTGGCTACCTTCCCTCAAGGACAGAGTAGATGCCTCTTCCTCCTACAGAAATGTGTACAAGCTCTAGCCGGTTTGGTTCAGTGGATAGAGTGTTGGCCTGTGGACTGAAGGGTCCCGAGTTCGATTCTGGTCAAGGGCACATGCCCAGGTTGAGGGCTTGATGTTCAGTGGGGGGTGTGCAGGAGGCAACCAATCAATGATTCTCTCTCATCATTGATGTTTCTCTCTCCCTCTCCCTTCCTCTCTGAAATCAATAAAAGTTTTTAAAAAAGAAAAAGAAGAAAAGAAATGTGTACAAGAACTAAGTTGGCCAGGCAAAGGAAACCTCTGAAGAAAGACCTGTGCTATGAGTGGTTTATTCTGATAATAGAATCAGAGACATTTTAGAAATCTTCTTTCAATGACATTGATAGACAGACAGATAGACTTTAATCTGTGAGCCAAGAAAAATGGTTTGTAAAGGCTAGAAGAAAAGAACCCTGTGGCTAAGAATCTGTAAAAACATTTTACACAAAAGTTCTAAGGGAAAGACTGAATCGGCGGGATCACAGGAGGTGGAGCCAGAGCTTCGAAACTTTGAGACAGCAGAGAATTAACCAGCTAAAGGGCAAATAGTGCCGAATGTGACTACAGGAGGTGACACATGACCCCAACAGCACCTGGAGGCACTAGAGGTCAAAGAGACCATTTATGCCCCAGGCCTATACCAATGGAACAGCCTAGTGCTTTCCAGATGGGAAGCAGGGACCACCAAGATTCATTAGAATTTATAAAGTAACAAGCCCTGGTCTTGGGCGGCAGAGAGGGAGAGAAATGAGAATGAACAGGAGTGACATTTGCCATTCCCTTCACGAACAGTTTTGCACAAGCTGCAAGCGCAAAGGGGTGATATGGCTAGAAGCCCAACACCACAGTCTGCCACACAGGACCTCGGTCCAGAAGGCGAGGAAGACAGGACACCAAATCCTACCACCCAAGGTACTGCCAATGATCAACTGGTGCAGACTTGACTATTAAAAAGCACTTCACACACTTCATCTCACTGATTCTCACACTGGTCAACAGCCAGAAGAGCATTTAAGTAACTTGCCCCAGGTCTTTCAGCTGTGAGACGATCATAGAAATTCATAGACCAATGACAGAAGTCTCACGGATACTATTGTAAAGACACTGTGAATCTGCAGGATTCCAAGGACAACAGTGCCCACGCAAGGGGTGGGCACTGTGCCGAGTGCTTCACCAGCACCATTTCCGGCGTCTACAACAGCCCCACACTAGCATCCAGGCTGGCCCAGGCACTCAATACCAGGCTCCGACTCGCTGCATGAACGAAGGGGGTTAAGTTCCCACTTTGCAGTTGGGGAATCTAAGGTGAAGCCAGGGATATGAACACAGATCTGTCTCACACGCAAATCGCTAGTCCTTTCATTCTGGTGGCGCTTTTAAGGTGGGACAAGAGACAGCGTTCCATGTAATGACTGCAGGAGGTGAGCAAATACAGCAATTTTTTTTAAAAAAAGCACCACATTTATTTTCTAATATGACTTTTTATACCAAGAAATAGGATCAGTTTGGGACCTGACAGTCTTCAATGACCTCTGCAATACTAATTTTCCTCCCTCTTTTAAAGAAAAGGTGTTAGCTCTTCAATAAATGGTGTTAGGAAAATTGGATACATGCAAAAAAATGAAACTAGACCACCAACTTACACCATACACAAAAATAAACTCAAAATGGATAAAGGACTTAAACATAAGACGGGAAACCATAAAAATACTAGAGGAATCCACAGGCAGCAATCTCAGACATATGCCGAAGCAATTTCTTCACTGACACTGCTCCTAGGGCAATGGAAACTAAAAAGAAAATAAACAAATGGGACTACATCAAAATAAAAAGCTTTTTCACAGATAAAAGAAACCATCAACAAAACAACAAGAAAGCCCACTGCATGGGAGAACGTATCTGTCAATGTTATCACCGATAAGGGTTTAATCTCCAACATTTACATGGAACTCATACAACATAACAAAAGGAAGATAAATGATCCCATCAAAAAATGGGCAAAGGACCTAAATAGATACTTTTAGAAAGAAGACAGAAGGAAGGCCAAGAGACATATGAAAACATGCTCAAAGTCACTAATTATCCCGAGAGATGCAAATCAAAACAACAATGCGGTACCATCTCACACCTGTCAGAATGGCTATCATCAACAAATCAACAAACGACAAGTGCTGGCGAGGATGCGGAGAAAAAGGAACCCTCGTGCACTGCTGGTGGGAATGCAGAATGGTGCAGCCACTGTGAAGAACAGTATGGAGCTTACTCAAAAAACTAAAAATAGAACTCCCATTTGACCCAGTGATCCCACTTCTAGAAATATATCCCAAGAAACTAGAAACACCAATCAGAAAGGATATATGCACCCCTATGTTCATAGCAGCACAATTCACCATAGCTAAGATTTGGAAACAGCCTAAGTGCCCATCAGCAGATGAGTGGATTAAAAAACTGTGGTAGCCGTAACCGGTTTGGCTCAGTGGATAGAACGTCGGCCTGCAGACTGAAGGGTCCCAGGTTCGATTCTGGTCAAGGGCATGTACCTTGGTTGCGGGTACATCCCCAGTAGGGGGTGTGCAGGAGGCAGCTGATCAATGTTTCTCTCTCATCGATGTTTCTAACTCTCTATCCCTCTCCCTTCCTCTCTGTAAAAAAAATCAATAAAATATATTTTAAAAATAAAAAAAAACTGTGGTACATCTATAGAATGGAATACTATGCTGCAGTAATAAAGAACGAATTCTTACCATTTGCAACAGCATGGATGGAACTGGAGAGCATTATGCTAAGTGAAATAAGCCAGTCAGAGAAAGATAAATATTACATGATCTCACTCATTTATGGAATATAATGAAAAACATAAACTGATGAACAAAAACAGATCCAGAGACAGAGAAACATTAATCAGACCATCAAACCTCAGAGGGAAGGTAGGGGAGAGTAAGGGTAAGGGGGAGAGATCAACCAAAGGACTTGTATGCATGCATATAAGCCTAACCAGTAGACACAGACAACAGGGGGGTGAAGGCATGAATGGGGGGGGGGGATGGAGGGAGTAATGGGGGAATAAGGACACATATGTAACACCTTAATCAATAAAGAAATTTTTTTAAATTTCTTTATTGATTAAGGTATCACATATTTGTCCTCGTCCCCCCATTCCCATCCCACACCCCTCCCCACACATGCCCCCACCCCCCTGTTGTCCTTAACCGCTGGTTAGGCTCATATGCTTGCACACAAGTCCTTTGGTTGATCTCCCCCTTTACCTCCACCCTTCCCTACCCTCCCCCTGAGGCCCGACAGTCTGATCCATGCCTCCTTGCTTCTGGGTCTGTTCTTGTTCATCAGTCTATGTTGTTCATTATTTCCCCTAATAAAGAAATTTTTAAAAAAAGAAAGAAAAGGTGTTAGGCTTGGAGTCTTCCAAGTAGCAACAGTAACTCGAATTTAACAACACTTTGTTTTCAGTATATTTTATTTTTATGGTTACTTTCTATTTATTGCAAATGGTACTGGTTTTCCATTTATATAAACGATATATAGCTTCCTTTAAAGTACTGGTTGAGGTTGGTAGAGGGGGATCATTTTTTTTTAATTTCTTTATTGATTAAGGTATCACATATTTGTCCTCATGCCCCCATTCCCATCCCACACCCCTCCCCACACATGCCCCCACCCCCCTGTTGTCCCCAACCGCTGGTTAGGCGCATATGCCTGCACACAAGTCCTTTGGTTGATCTGAGGGGGATCATTTTTAAAAGGAGAGCAGGAAGTAGCTGACAGTGCCAGTAGTAGAGATATGGCAGAAAACAGGAAAGCAGGACACAGAGGGCTGCAGTGCAGAAATGCTGCTCTGTGACGCTGGCCTTCAGAACACCGTGCTCCTGCCTGGTTGTGAACTGTGCTCCTTGATGGGTGAGCAAATGGGGCAAATAATGTCCCCTGGGACCCTCACATGGGAGGCTGCAAGGTCCCCAGCATGAGCCCCTGCCTGGGCCACACTGATGAACATCATATAGTCAGGCTGACCGTCAGGTGAACAGGTGTAGATATCAGCAGGTGTTTGACTTGGTGGGTTCAGCAAACTATGGCCCATGGGCTACATCCAGCCCAAAGCCCATTTTTGCAAATAAAGTTTTATTGAAGCACGCATTTGTTTACATATTGTCTATAGCCGCTTTCCACTACAATGGTAGAGCTGAGTCGTTGTGACAGAGGCCATAGCGGCCACAAAGCCTAATGTAATTACTAACGGACCCTTAACAAACAAAAATGCTGACGCGTGCACTAAGGAGGGCAGGCATTGAATTGAGAAGTTCGGGGCCAAGGGAGGGTATGAGTGTAGTTCAAGGGCCAGAGCAATAACTTTGCCAGAAACTGCGTCAGATACTCCCTCCTCGAACGGGCAGATGGACAGAAATAAGTCTGGGTGGAAAGCTGGCCCGTAGGAGCAAAGCCATGGCCAGAACTTGAGACGCAAGGAAGATGAACAAGGGGTAGGGGGGACACCAGAGACACGGGTCTTGCATCTTTAGAGTCAGGAACTACCCCTTGGGTGGGCTATGCTGGGGCTCCAGGGCCTGCCCAAGGAGCTGCCCTTCGCGGTTCAAAGGAGTCACGTCCTTGAGAAGTCAGGGATCCCAGTCACGGCTCCGGGTGGTGTTCAGTGGAGACCATGACAGGATTATGATGGTCAGAGATGAGCTTGGGCTGGGAGAAGAGAGAACAGACTGTGTTTGGGCAAAGGCAAAGAGGGCACATCTCCTGGGGAGACAGATGAATGCTAACTCTAGAGGACTGCAGAGGCCTTATGATTTATGTCCATTGTGAGGAGTGGGCACTAACGCAGCAGGCATGGGGGATCTTTGCAGGCCTTTGGGCAGGGCGGTCATTGCTAATTCCAGGTATCTGTGAGGCAGAGAGAGTGGGCTGTGACAGAACTGTAAGACACCACCTATCTTTGACTAACAACAGTATTAAAGACCAAAGAGGGTTGTCACTAGCAGTGAGAGAATCTGCTATGGTCACAGGCTCAAAACCACTGGCTCTTCTTTCACGTGCTTCCTTGCATCTGCATGGACATCTCTATGAGCTAAATAAGCAGAAAAAAAAAAAAGGCCGTGATGACCTTGAAGTGGCTAGGAGTGTTGACTGGGGAGTGAAGGTTGGGAGCACAAAGGAATGAGCCTTGATAGAGACAAACTCAAATGAGAGAAGCCAGCTGTCCTGGATCCAAGGACCAACAATACATCCTTAAACCTGGGGCGGGGTCGAGGAGGGGATGATTTGTGGGTTTTGCCAAGTTCCATGGTGTGAATACTGTCACCATAGCTAACTTAAAGTGACTAATGTGAAGTCACCCAACAGAAGTTGGGGAGCGATGCCCACAGTTGGCCCTGGTGAGGAGCTAGCCTCCCCCAGCAAACCCCTGGGAGTCCAGCACGCTGCTCCCAGCAGCTCTCACCCAGCTGAGGTGACAGGACACTGACAGGTCGCTCAGGAGTTGTGCCACTGTGGCCACTCCAGCCACGCAGTTATGCAGAGACGGGGCTCTGACGGCTGGCGTTCTCAAAGGCTTTGCAGAACCTGCTTCAGATCACAGAGGAACTTTATTCTGCAGGTCAGGACACTGAGGCCCGGGGCTTCAGCAATGCTCACCTGGGGCTACCTGGCCAGGCTCTGCGTGGTCAGAAACAAACTCCGGAACGAAACAAGTAGTGACTGTGAAGCATCCATGTTATATAAAAACTGCTGTTTGAAATTTTAACCCTGCTATTTTGTCTTCTGTAACTCCCGAGAGGCCATAAAACTTCCCCAGACGAAGTTATCAGTGCTGGCACCAGGCCAAGCCTTTAGTTGAGGTCTCAAAGCCCCAGCACATAGGGCTCTTTAAGAACTGGCAAAGGGGACTGGGAACACCCCATATTTGGGAGACAAAGAAGGTAAAAACATATACATAGGGAAGGTTCCTCCATGCTGGGGCCGGAATTTGAAATACAGTTTCTCTCGGCCCGCGCGTAATAATAGAGTGTAATTCCATCTCTCTAAGCATCGCCTGGTTCTTCTCCGGTCTTCGGTAACAACTGCACAAGTACTAGTGAGTAGGCAGTCCACAGATGGCTGAGCCACATCGAAGGTCACTCCAAGGGGAGCTTCCAGGCCCCAGGGACACCTGGACGCTCTGTGTGCATGTGGACTTGCGTGTGAATTTCACCAGTTGATGTCACCAGTGAAAGGCGAAGCTCATACTCTCTTCTCCTTGCAAGTGGGAGAAGAGATTAATTTCATTTCTATGGTTAAAACTTTAAACTCTGCTACCTCCTCACCTCAGCAAATGAATTACAAGTTTTACCAGAAATCAATTCTTTCTCTAAACACTGCACTTTCATGCTGGTTTCCTCCAGGCTAATAAAATGCTGTGTATCTATCTATCTAGACCTCACTCAGGTCTCTCCCATGCCTCTCTTCCTCTCCCTTTTTGCCCACTCCTCCCCTTTCACTTGCATCCGAAAGGACATGAACACCATCTAGTAGTGGGTCCCCTCTGTCATCAGGACCAGCAGACTCTGGGGGAAATTCGTCCATGTCAGCATTCTTCCGGACTCTTCCTGCTTACGGAGAACGCTCCTCTGGCAAGTCAGGGCAGCCTTTTGGCCTGCTTGTGGGGTGCCTTTCTCCTGGGTGGCGGACAGATCATGCCTCCTATTTACCCAACTAGCCAGCTTGCTTGGCGGCCCTTAGAAACTTCCAGGCACAGTGTCTGCTGATCCCCATTTTGCAGGGGATGAGACTGAGGCACAAGAGGAAGAGATCGCTGTCAGGACACGCCACAGGAGTGAGATGTGAAGTAAGGGTGATGCCGCTTCCAGGGTTATTTTAAAAAACCAAAGGAGAGACTGCAACAAGAACTGCATCGTACTCAACAGAGCACTGCCTCCCTTCCCCAGCCAACTGCGAAATGAGGGGCAACACTGGCAGGTTTACATTTTCCACATTATGTCGCTCTGCTGTCTGGAGGAGGCAGAGCGAGCTTGGAAGTAGGTGGCACAGTGGAAGGTGAAAATAGGGAAGTGAGAGGCCTGTGGGACCCACCCTGGGATCACCAAACTAAGAATAAACAGACTGATCAAGGCCGCACAGACTCCAGGAAATGACCCTCCACTCTGGTCACACACAGCGCACTGGAGGACTGTGAGGACGCCTCACATCAGGGCTGGCGGGCACTGAACCGAGGCCTGATAAGGCCTGATGCTGTTATGTGTGTAAATATAGGTAAAGGTGTACACACATATACACACAGATCTATACACAGACTTTACACAGAAATATATGCAGTAGATACTAATACCTATGAGTTTCAGTTACCCATGGTCAACTGCGATCCAAAAACATTAAATGGAAAATTGCAGAGATAAACAATTCATAAGTTTTAAATTGTGTGCCCTTCTGAGTAGTGTGATGAGATCTCATACCATCCTGCTGTCCCGTCCAGTGCGTGAATCAGCCTCTGTCCGGCACATCCACGCTACCCACCCTCAGTCACTCAGTAGTGTCTCGGTTATCAGATTGACTCTCGTGGCATCACAGCGCTTGTGTTCAGGCACCCTTAGTTTACTTACTAATGGCCCCAAAGCACAGGGTAGTGACGCCGGCAATTCAGATACACCAAAGAGAAGCCATCAAGGTGAGTACAGTATGATAAGATTTTGAGGAGAGACTATCTATATATATAGAAGCCTAAGCAACTGGCTGACCGGCCGACCGGCTGTCTGACAGCTATGACGCACACTGACCACCAGGGAGCAGATGCTCAACATAGGAGCGGAAACCACAGACATGGAACAGACTGATGAATCTCAGAGGGAAGGGGGGCAGGGGGGAGGGCGGGAAGAGATTAACCAAAGATCTTATATGCATACTAGAGGCCTGGTGCACAGATTCGTGCACCAGTGGGGTCCCTCGGCCTGGCCTGCGCACTCTCGCAATCTGGGACCCCTCGGGGGATGTCGGAGAGCCGGTTTCGGACCAATCCCTGCAGGCCACGTGCACCGGGTCCCTAGTATTCAGGTAAGTTTTATTATAGCATATTGTTATAATTGTCCTATCTTATTAATTATTGTTGTTAATCTCTTACTGTGCCTAATTTATAAATTAAACTTTACCATAGGTGTCTATATATAGGAAAAAAACTATAGCACATACTGTATATGGTTTGGTATTATCTATGGTTTCAGGAATCTTAGAACACATCCCCTATGGATAAGGAGGGACTACTATACATTTATAGACAAATTATCTACACTAATAAAAGAGTAAGATGCAAACTGATCGTACTTTCACGACACCCACCAGCCAATCAGGAGTGAGTATGCAAATTAACCCAACGAAGATGGTGGGTTAATTTGCATACGCAGGCACCAAGCGGCCAGGGGCAGGGCAGGACTCTTGCGTCGTCGCCATGGTGTTCCACACCGCCCCAGCCGCTCCAGGCCTCTGGGCAGCGTGGGAAGGCAAAAAGGCGGCTCCGGCCCGGAGCCAAAAGGCGGCTCTGGCTGGAGCACAGGCAGTGCTGGCAACCAGGCTAAGGAAGGCCCATTCTTGCATGAATCTTTGTGCATCGGGCCTCTAGTTATATATAATTATGTAATCGTAACTGAGTTATAAGAATCTACTATGTTAGGGTGTTTTCAATACCAGACTATTATGATAAAGGAAAACTGTTAGCCATAAAAACACTGTTTTCTCTTGTCCCCAAAGGGATATGTCCTTTGTCTTGCTTTTGCTAATTAAGAGTTGGACATTGTTTAAATGTTTCTCGTTGGCTAAACTGGAGAGAAGACAATAAAATCAACAGATACTTACAAGCCTTAAGAATCAGGATCCAAGGGGAAAGGGTTTGTGGTTACGATTCCATCAAATCTAGACAACCACAGCCCCCAGGTGCCTCATCTAAACCCTCAGAATTATTAGATTAGATGAGAACGCACAGTCTTTTTTTTTTATGCAGACGCACATTAACAGCTGATAACTGTAGATTCTATATTTTGAAAATCAAATGTATTTTAATAAACACTGCCTTCAAAGTATGTATTGTATATTTTTATTTTTATTGAGAGAGAGGGAGAGAGGGGAAGGGACATCAATGAGAGAGAGAAACATTGATCAGCTGCCACCCATACACACCCCAACCGGGGACCAAACTCCCAACCTGGGCATGTGCCCTGACTGGGAATCGACCCAGCAACCTTTTGATGCACAGGACAACACTCAACCAACTGAGCCACACCTGCTAGGGCTAGAACTAAGTCTTTTAACACAGTGCCTGGAAAAGTGTTCTGTGATAGGTACTCTAGAGTTCCATTTGAAAGGTAAGAACCCAGCCACCACGCTGTGAGGAAGCACAAGCAGCCACAGGGGGAGACCACTGTTCCTGTGTCAGCTCCAGCTGAGGGCTCAGGCACCAGCAATGGATCGGATCGCTAAAGATATGAGCAAGTGAGCCCTCAGATGTCAAGCCGCCCCAGCCTTTGAATCGTCCCCGAGAGGCTGCAGACATCGTAGAGCAGGGACAAGCTGACGCACTGTGCTTTCCAAGTTCCCGACCCAGAGAAGCGATTGGGAGTCCCGAATCTGGTGGTAGTGCTATGTCACACAGTTTGGGTTTGTTGCACAGCCAACAGATAATCACTACAATTGTTTTAAGGCAAGAGAGAGCACGGACAAACTTGAGAGTGGCGAGAAGGCAAGGTCAAGGCTTCCGGATAGAAGGCTAACCTGACTGCAGTGGGCGGAGCCTGTGGCAGAGGGACCCAGCAGGAAAGCCCTGATATAACAGGGCAGCTCTGTGTGATACAAACCTGAAGTGGGGTGGGCTGGCACAAAAGGGTGCTTAGGGGGACACATGAGATGCAGGGGTTGAGGAAAAGAGAGTTCAAATGACCCCAAGGTTTGAACTAACGGTGGAGCCCCTGACGAAATGCAGTTCATCCCAAAGGGGACTAATTTGTTTTTCCAGGTGGGTAGTTGAGGGAGAGGAGAGAAAGTAAATTCCACTCTAAATATGTGAGATCTGCATGATGTCAGGACAATCTAGGAAGATGTAACAAGCAAGAAGTTAGAAATGCAGTGGGGCTGGTGTGGCTCAGTGGTTGAGCGTGGACCCACATACCAGGAGGTCAAGGTTCGATACCTGGTCAGGGCACATACTCGTGTGGTGGGCTCCATCCCCAGTAGGGGGCGTGCAGGAGGCAGCCAGTCAATGATACTCTCTCATCATTGATGATTCTCTCTCTCTCTCTCCCTCTCCCCTCCTCTCTGAGATCAATAAAAACATTTAAAAAAAAGGAAGTTAAAAATTCAGAACTAGAAGTTGACCACTGGTTTTGGTTAGAATCTTTAACATGGATGTGGTTCCCTCTGAGATGACACTGAGAAAAGGTCTCCACCTCAGCCTATGTTTAGGGGAACCAGTTTTGGTCAGCCCCAGAGACAGAATTCTGGGAGTATTAACATCACACCCAAGTTTTGGAAAGATGTGGTCATTATTAGTGCCAAATGCTGCAGAGGTCAAAGACACAAAATATCGAGAAAAGAAACCGAAACCAAAAAGGGCACCGGGAAGGAACCCAGGGTCCCGGGACGGCATCTCTCCCCTTCAGACGAAGAGTGGAATCAGACACACAAACCAAAGGTTGCAATGACACAAAGCCTGCTTTGTACACCCGATAGACGGCTTCCTGTGTATCTGGAATGGGGAAGTGGAGAGAAACTGTGAACATGAGACAGTAAAATGCACATTTCTAGGGTCTAAGGTGGGGCACAGGATCACCTGCCACTATCTACCTCACAGAGAGAACGTGCAGGTTAGAGTTCCCTGGCACCGCAGGGAACCTCCGATCCCTATCTTTCAGCGTTCGAGAGGAACTGTTCTGAGCAGTTGCTGAACTCCACCCCATTCCTGTGAGGTAGATATTATCACTGGAGGAGGAAACGAAGGCCACACAGCAAGTCAAAAGCCAAGGCGAGATTAGAGCGGGGCCCGCCTTCCATGTGGGGCAGGCCAGTTGGCTGGATTCCTCGTCCGTCAGTTACAGGTTCTTTGATCTGCCACTTGGAAGAGGCTTGCTTCTGGGGAGGTTGTGAAAACAGACTCATTCATGACCATCAGGTTCTCTGAAACTTACTGAGGGGGATACGGATAAAAGATGCAGCCACCCAGATTCTAGAAACAATAAAACCAATTCCAGGAACAGTGGGATTCTGTGAACATCAGGAAGATTAGGGCACTGGAGAAATCAGTCTGGGTGGCAACCAGGAGGGGACAGGCGTCTGGGGAAGGACCTTGGAGAGGTGGCCGTGAGCCAGCTGTGCCACACACGCTTCCTTCTGCCTCTTCGCTTTGGGCAGACACAGCACGCAAGGGGCAAAGACAGAGCAGTAACTGGGTTCCTCTCAGATGGCGCTGATGAACAAGAGAGCAGTGCCATGGAGCAGAGGGGATCGGGATCGGGATCAGGGCACCTGGGGGGGCGGGGGCAGGGGCTGAAAACAGTGAGGAGGATGGGTGACGCTTCTGTAAAATGTTACTTGAAATCCTGAAGCAGCAGCAGCATGCTTCTTCAATTCTCCATCTACCTTTTTCTAAAAACTCCATTTCTTAATAAAAGTCAAAGAGTAACAATGACACTTGGTTTGAATTGTAGAAAGGCCCCTGTGGTAAGTTAACAGTGCTGGAGTATAAGATGAATGAAGCTGGCATGGAAAGGTAACAGGCATTTACTGAGTGCCTCCCATCGCTGCCTCATTTAATATTTATGAGCCCCTCGCGAGGCAGCGGCAGTCCCATTTTACACAAACGAGGGAGGCCCACGGCCATGCAGCCAGTGTGGGGAGAGCGGGGCTTCAGCTCTGACACCCTCACTGCAGAGCCGCTCTTTTCTGTGGGCTGCACTGCCTACTTCCCAATAGTCCCAGTTCAACATTAGTGAGGTTTAAACCAATGGGACTTACTGTACCGCCCCAGAGACCACTGCACCCTAAAACGGGAGAATGTGTAGGGAAGGGCACTTACATGACGGGGGCCTGAAGGGTGTTTACAATGCACACAGATAAAGTGACCAGGACCAATCCCAACGTCCGAGAGGCAAAGTCACTGTCACTCCTTCCCTCCCCAGAGAGCCTGCACTCGGCACTCTCTCCCTATACTCTCGCTGCCAATGGACCCCCTTGCTGCTCTTGGGTGCACCCCCTCCCTACAAGCACTATCATCAAGCACTATCCCTTCATCAAGCACTATCCTTCTACATTCCTTCAGAGCCTTGACTCAGTTGGCAAGAGTTGTTAGGTTAATTAGATAAACCAATTTCTGATAAGTTGTTAGCTAATATGCTGCCCCTTCTAGGTTATGGGGCTTGAATCAGTTAAGGTGTGTTTTACCACCATAAGGATGCAGAAGAGTAATTATACTGGTGGACGTGTCAGGCATTCTGGAAGATTGACAGAGACAGCTTCTGGGCAAGGTGGCCTTCGGGCATTTCCCCAGATAATCAATCAATCAACTAGGTATTAAGTTTTGTTTTGTTTTGTTTTTTAAATATATTTTATTGATGTTTTACAGAGAGGAAGGGAGAGGGATAGAGAGAGTCAGAAACATCGATGAGAGAGAAACATCGATCAGCTGCCTCCTGCACACTCCCCACTGGGGATGTGCCTGCAACCAAGGTACATGCCCTTGACCAGAACCAAACCCAGGACCCTTCAGTCCGCAGGACGACGCTCTATCCACTGAGCCAAACCGGTTAGGGCGGTATTAAGTTTTACCAATACCCACTGATGGCTTAACTATCAGGCAGATTACCTCATCTAATGAAGTAGGTACTATTATACACATTTTACAGAAAGGTAACCAGCACAGAGAGGTCCAATATCCTCCCTAAGTCACACAGCTAAGCAGCAGCAGCAGCAGAATTCAAACCCAGGCAAGCTAAAACTGAGTCATGCTCTTAACTACATGCCCATGTAGTTCTCCAAGTGTGATTTGCAGACCCTTGGGATCTCCAAGACCTTTTCCTGGGTTCCATTCGGCTAAAACTATTTTCCTAATACTACCAAAATGTTACTTCCTTTTTTCACTGTTTTGATATTTGCACAAATGGTGCCAAAGTAATCGTGGGTAAAACTGCTGGAACCTTAGCATGAATCAAGGCAATGGCACCCGACTGTACTATTAGCCATAGTATTCTCATTGTTATACATTCTCAGTAAAGGGGTTCTTGGTAAGCCATAAATATTATTACTTCTTTAAAATCTTGACCCTGTAATGCTGACCTTTTAAAATATTCTGTGTGACTAAATGGAAAGCATGCATCGAACACTCCTCGTACTGAAGTAAGATGCCTCGTACTGAAGGAAGGGCACCTGTGTGGTTGCTTGAGTTGTGAGCTTAAATTTAAGGCCACTTTCTTCACGAAACTCCACTTGTTCTTGACTGACAGCCAACTATGTTTATTCAGAATTGGGTATCTGACATTCTTAAAAATGAATGAAGTGAGCCTATTACTTCAAGAAAAACCACTGACAGTATTTGTAACTAAAGACGAAATATGACCTCTCACGCAAAAATCAACTCTGGAAAACTTGTATTTACCATCAGGAGCTTGCAGCTTCCCAAATTTAAGGACTTTTAGGAGGAGACTGGTCATGATAGTGATGACTGTGGGGTTTTTTTTTATACTGAATAGCAGCATGTCAACATTTGGAAGATCTAAATACAGTAATCCAAAATGAAGAATGTATGATGTTACAAAATCCTGCATTAGTAAAAGATTCTAACAGAATATTAAAGTTCATGCATATGGTTTCAGATACTATATGGAAACCAACCTTTAAAGATTACTTACTAATTGTCAAGTTTTGGTGTAGTACCAAAGAAGAATATCCATAATTAGTATCTGAAAGACTATCAAAATACTCAAGTGTCGTCCAGTGAACCAAAAGGTTACAGGTTCGATTCCTGGTCAGGGCACATACCAGGACTATGGGCTCAATACTCAGCATGCAAGAGGCAGATGATCTATGTGTTTCTCCTCATCGATGTTTCTTTCTACTCTCTCTTTCTTTCTCCCTTCCTCTCTCTAAAGTCAATAAAAATCATATTTAAAATGTTTTTTAAACATTCTTCTTTTTTCTAACTACGTATCTGGGTATGCTCAGATCTTCTTCAAATATTTAACCAAAATAATAAATTACATCAGATTGAGTGCAGAAGCAGATACACAAATCTGTATGCCTTCTCTTAAGCAAGGCATAAGAGATCAGCAAAAACAAAAAGGTAAACCACACCATATTTCCCTCACTAAATTTGTTGGCTTTATAAAACAGTTATCTTCTATATATATAAAAGCCTAAGTGACCAAACAACCAGAACGACCGGTCGCTATGATGCGCACTGACCACCAGGGGACAGACGCTCAATGCAGGAGCAGCCCCCTGGTGGTCAGTGCGCTCCCACAGCGAGAGCACTGCTCAGCTGAAACCTGTCCCGGCGACCCACCAGTCTGCCGGCAGCCACTCACTCCCTCAGCAGTCCTGCAGGTCCAATCTCCCGGGAACGGGCCAGGCACCAATGGACCAGCACCGCCAGCATGATCCAACAGCTCCACTGGCCTGGAAGTCGGCCTCAGGCACCGCAGCCGCTTCCCTTCCCTAGATGCTCCACAACAACCAACATGAATGTCAGCAGGATGGATCTGGATCCCAGGCCAGCAAAGGTGTCTCACCGCCCACCCGGAGGGCTGATCATGTCCCGCCCCTCCCTGCTTGGGATTCCACCCATGCACAAATTCGTGCACCGGGCCTCTAGTATTTTATAAAGTGTTATTTACGTTAACATGTAATTGTTTTACTATCGTTATCAAGTCAATTAAATACTTCCAAACTTTCTTAGTTTTATCTTCAGATATGGTAACTATCAAAGGCTCTTTGGAGTCCTCGTTAATGCCTAAGAGCATAAAGGGGTCCAGAGACCAAAAGTGTGAAAAGCACTGCTGGACAGCACAAAGTCGAGAAGAGCCGAAAGCACAAGCTGTGCTGCAGTGTCACCTTCCAGGTGAGCGGGGCCGTGAGTAACCACCATGAGGAAGGGCACCTGTCAGCAAGTCCGTCAAAGGCCCAATTTCTCATCAGGCTTCATGGCTTAATGACAGTAAGCATTCAAGATCATAGGAGGTGCCTACCTCTTCTCTCTGCCTCAAGCACCTGTACATCCCTCTTCTAAAGCACAAAGCACATGGCTCTGACACGTGCTTACGTGGTTCGGCTGAGAGTATGAGGCCTTGAAAGCCAGCAGTTTGTCTTAATTCTAGCACTTTGCTCAGCACTTGGCACACAGTAAAAATAAAAAATGATCTGTTTAGCCCAGCCGGTCTTGCTCAGTGGTTGAGCATTGATTTCTGAACCAGGAGGTCACAGTTCGATTCCTGGAGAGGGCACATGCCCAGGTTGTGGGCTTGCTCCCCAGTGTGGGGTGTGAAGGAGGCAGCCAATCAATGATTCTCTCTCATTCCTGATATTTCTCTCTCTTTCCCTCTCCATTCCTCTCTGAAATCAATAAAAATATATTTTAGCCCTAGCCGGTTTGGCTCAGTGGATAGAGTGTTGGCCTGAAGACTGAAGGGTCCCAGGTTCGATTCTGGTCAAGGGCATATGCTAGGGTTGAGGACTTGATCCCCAGTAGGGGGTGTGCAGGAGGCAGCCAATCAATGATCCCCTCTCATCATTGATGTTTCTATCTCTCTTTCCCTCTCCCCTCCTCTCTGAAATCAATAAAAATATATTAAAAAATATATATACATACATATGTGTATATTTTAAAAGAGATCTGTTCAGTTAATTATATGAATTAAGCCAATCTGAGAAAGACAAATATCATATGATCTCACTTATTTGTGGAATCTAATGAACAAAATGAATTGACCAACAAAATAAAACCTGAAGCATGGAGGCATGGAACAGACTGACATTCCTCGATGTGGGGCTGGGGGGACAAGAAAAGATAAACCAAAGAACTTATACTTACTAGAGGCCCAGTGCACGAAATTCACGCACTGGAGAGGGGGGGAGGTCTCTCAGCCTGGCCTGCACCCTCTCACAGTCTGGGACCCCTCAGGGGATGTCCAACTGCTGGCCTGGGCCCGATCCCCAGATTGGGCCTAAGCCGGCAATCAGACATCCCTCTCAGGATGTAGCAGTGTTTCAAGTGGTAGGCAGCCAGGGAGGAGCCTGAATTGGGGCCAGGCGCCGTGCCGCTGGCGCACATCCCAGCCTGCTGTGCCTGCTGCTGTGGAGTTGGGAGAAGCTCCGCCGTGGCTGCTGCACTCGCCAGCCATGAGCCCGGCTTCTGGCTAAGCGGTGCTCCCGTGGGAGCGCACTGACCACCAGGGGGCAGCTTCTGCATTGAGCATCTTCCCCCTGGTGGTCAGTGCACATCAAAGCGACCAGTCGTTCTGGTCGTTCCGCTGTAACGGTCGCTTAGGCTTCTATTATGTAGATATGCATAGCCCATGGAGATGGGCAATAGGGCAGTGAAGACCTGGGGGTGGGGGGCAGAAAGTAGGGACTGGGAGGAAGGGGATAAGGACTGGGGGGTGGGGGGAGATATCTATAATACTATCAACAATAAAAAATGTATTTAAAAAAAATCTGTTCAGTTCATGAAATGGAATAACTCCTTACTAAGCACTAATAGCAACCTGACTTCTCCAAGAGAAGACTGCTAGCCAACCTAAAGAGTAATATCGTGTTTCTCAGTGCATTATTCAACGGGCATTTTGACTTGCTATCAAGTCCCTCGTTGGTTAGATTGGTGTGAATCTTGATGTTATAAAAGTAGGAGCCAATCAAGACAAGCTCTCCCTGCACCCTCCCCACACTGCAAGGGCCCTCCGGAGGCAGACACTGGCCTCCCTCTGTGATACCAGTGACACAGACTCTCTAAAATGCTTCTAAGTAGCCAAGTTGGAAGAAAAATTTTTAATAAAATGCAGAACATATAAAGCCAACTGCTACATGATCAGGGACTTCGTAACTCAATTAGGGAAAAAGCTTTTTCTCCAAATGTAATGTAAGCAATGTGTGGGAATAAAGGATGTTGGGTCAGCTAATCCCCTGTGAGCATCACAGACAATGCAATGTGTATAAATTATGAAAAGTTTTCACATCGCTCAGGATGTTACAGCTTCTTTCTGGAATGCTGCTACTGTCCTGTTAATCCCCCTCCACCACCTCCCCCCATGTCCTCTTATCCTGTTGTTCATCCTGTCTCTTCCCTGCCTCCTGCCTTTCCTTGTTCTGCTGCTCCCCCTCTACTCACGGAGGAACTGAGGAAGGATTAATAAAGCTGATGGGCATAAGACATTCACAGCCTCCTTAGCGCTGCCAAAGAATGTGATCTTCTTTTTCCCTTATCTCTATAGAGTATGGAAGTCAGCTATTCTCACCCCCTCATTTTACTAGCGAGGAAATGGGAGAAAAATAATATTGTGACTGAAATGCCATACTTCCTCAATTTATTTGTTTCAGAAAAACTGATGCCAAGGAAAAGGAGGTGGGCATAGTAAATAGGAAAGAAACAGAGGAATGGTAAGAAGAGTGTCAGCATCCACTCAACACTTATTGAGCATTGAGTATATCCTGGGTGCGAGAGGCCCTGTGTTAGCACACGCAAACAAAGCTCCAACTATGTATTAAAAACTTAACAGATATTAAATCAGAGCAAAAACACACACACACACACAAAAAAAAAAAGTAGCAGGAAGAAATAAAAACAGCACAAAGGAAAGCACAATCAATACAGGAATCTAGGCAAATTAAAAAACCTAGCAAGGCTCTCTGAATGGAACAGGAAAGAAATGGAGGAAAACATAACACAAGTATTCTGATTAAAGAAAAAAAATGTAATATCTCACTGCAAGCAAAACTGGGTAAAGACTAAGCAATCTATATATATAAAAGCCCAGCGACCAGAATGGCAGAACAACCAGAACAACCGGTGGTTATGACGTGCGCTGCAGCAGCCAACCAGCCTGACCCATGCCCCAATCGTCTCCCCTCCCCACCCAGCCCGCTGCCAATGGCCCACGGCCCCTCCCCCCCTTGCCGGCCGGGCCCAATGGGCCCCCATTGGGGCAGGCCAGCCGGACCCCACCAGTGCACAAATTCGTGTACCGGGCCTCTAGTTTATTCGTATTGTAATTTAAGAATTTATTTAGAAAGAGTGTGTACATTCATTACTGGGAAAGGATTTCTGGTGACAATTAAAAAAACCCACAATAAACAACAGTCAAGTATTTTTCAGAAAACTCTTAACCCTCTCACTTCGCCACAAGAGGGTGCACAATTCCTTATTATTACAGTAAGCAAGGGAAACCTTAGATTTCTATAAGCTGCTGCTTACCTCTGCTAAAAGGCACCTCTCCTCCCCACCTCCTATCCCGGAGCCTCGGGTAATGTGCACCTGCAGAGTCAGGCACGGTAATCTCCATTCACATACATTATCTCATGTCATTCCAGTAATAGCTCTGTGAGGGTGGGTAGGGCGAATAGCATCAACCCCATTTTAAAGGTGATGATAATGTTAGAGCCCAAACTGAAACTAATAATGTCTTCTGATTCCCAAATCCCATATACATTCCCCTAATTTCCTGATAAGAGCAAAATGAAAACCCATACAGCAATTTTTCAGTGTCTGTATCTACCCACCTTCTTCTGAGCAGAGTCCTATGCTGGGCAGACCAGAACTCTGCCGCATGTTGAGTTCTCTTTTAAAAAAAAAAGTGTGTGGTCACACCTGGCAATGATTTTTATGGGTTTCCAATGAGGTGTGAAGTGCGCTGACACTTGTCTACAGTATTCTATGGCAGCATTACCATGGCCTAGAATATCATTTTAAGTGTTGCTTACAACAGGGAAATTAACTGTGTATACTCATATTTCTTTGGACAGATCTTACGAGACTCAGGCTAAAACATAACTCCAAAGGCCTTCTCTTAGGAGACACAGTATTGTACAGTGGTTAAAGATTTGAACTTGGCAGCCAGACTACATGAGTTCGAATCCAGGTTTTACCATTTGCTGGGAGATCTTTGCTAATTCCTCAACTCCCAGGACTCTGTCTCCCTCTGAAGAATGGAGAGAAGAGCAGTGCCCACCCACAGTGTAACAGGGAAGATACAGTCATTACACAAAGAAGCACACACAGAGTAAGCGCTCGTTACACCCCCCAAAATTATTAAAGTGATTATTAAAGAAAACAATTTTATGTGTTTTGTGTCACAGTAGAACTGTATGTTATGACAAGATGTACCCTTGAAAATACATTTGAATCCCTGAAGAATCTATGTGCACAGCAAATTATACCTCAAAGAATTTAGAGCATAAAATATAAATTGCTAAGGAGTATACGGTTCTCATATCTTTGCTTTTTTATGACATTGTTTGTCATATCTACAGTAAATCCAATGCCAGGTCCTGGGTCAGGAAAGAAAAGGTAAATTACAGAGCCCCTCTGGGAGGAGGTGTGCTTTCCACGGTAGGAGGAAGGCTGCCTGTACCGGGAACCTGCAGACCTAGGGTGTGGTCCCAGCTCTGCCGTGAATCCCACATCCATAGCTCCGGAATATCTCTGGACATTCACCTTTCCTTTTCATTCCTACCACCGTGGTCGCAACTCAGATCCTTGTCATCATGGACTCCTAACTGCTACAAAAGTAGGGCTCCTTCCATTTTTTTGAATGAGTGAATAAATGGGGATGGGACCAGGGACACCGAAGGAGAAGGCAGCAAAGATACAGTGGGAGTGGGAAGGTGATATTAGTTTACAAACTATATACACACACTTGTCCACTGAAGCCCTAGCTCAGCTCTGACTTGGTAGCATGCTAAGTCCCCGCGCTTATTTGATCTGTAAGTATCTTCCCTCTCTCTCAGAATGTTTTCCTAGTGGCCATGTCACCGCCTCCACAGGGGACCCTGGGTCACCTTTTTTCAGTCCCATGCCGTTTACCAGATCAAATTCTCACGCTCATGAAGGCTGGCTGCTCCCACCTGATGGAAGCCTCTAGGTCTAAGATAGCACTGGGCTTGCCTCACTAGAGGTCATATGGGCTCAGAGGTGGGGGGGCCCGCATGTTCACAGGTCTGAGTGTCTTCCAGCTCCTTCCTAGAGCCCCAACAGACCTCTGATCCCTTCCCATTCCAAGCATCACACTCCTTTTAAGAGTGCCCTCTAAATTCTTGTTTAGTCTGGACATCTCCTTTACCTGACTCCTGTGCGGCAGAGATAATTCCATGGCTACATCCCAGTGAAAGGGATGTACCGTTTACAGCTTGACCTCAGATTTCATTTTATGTCCCCACGGGCTCTGGTGCCCCTTCTGGGGATATAACTTCACACACACCTGTGCAAGATCATCCCCTACCCACACGACGGCAATATCATACTGTGTGCAAAGGATGAAGGACTGCGTTGCCTCCTAGGCTCCTTCAGGAACGCTGCCACCTGCTTACCCAAGGGGATTGTTAATTTTATAGTAAAGGAGGCTCCTCTGTATCATGCTCACAACCAGAAATTCCCATCAGGGGGCACTGTGGAGAGAGGAAGCAGTCACCTGATGGCAGAGTTAATCAGCTAAACTCTTAGGGTTTCAATTTAGGTTTCACCGATAGCCTGCAAGGCTGGACTGCAGGCTGCTGGGGACTGCCGGAGGTTGGCTTCTAGGAGATTGTAACAAGACTCTTCCCTTTGACCCAGACATGCAAAACTGTGCACTGAGAACTGGGTAGCAAATCCATGTTAGGAAGGACCATGATCTCAGCCATCAAAATTAGAACTAGAAAAGCACTCCCCAAATGCAGGCAGGACAGATCAGTCGACAATACTTCCTATATAGGCTTTTGATAGTTCTCTTGGGATTACAATTCATAAACCAACAAGTCTTTCCATGAAATAGCTTTTCTTCATGTTTAGCATTAATTTTTATTTCTCTTTACATACTGCTTTGATTGGTTCTAAATACATTTTCTCTTTCCATGATGTTTACATCCTTCACATTCTTAGGGACTGATATCATATCCCCTTTAATCATCCTTTGGCCAAACTATACATATTTTGCTCCTTTCATCTATCCTATGTCCTTCCTTCCAGCAGTGCTGGCTCCCCTTTAAATTCTTCCTCATCTGCCCACATCTTTCTGGAATTTTTGCACACCCTCTCTTTATAAACATGCTAGGTCCTCCCTGTTTCCTAAGAGTCCTCAAAAGACTCCCATAGTAAAAAAGAATATTGGACCAGGAATCAGAAGTGGTAGCTTTAGCCCTGGCTCTGCTCCAAGCCTCAGATGTCCCTTCTATAAAATGGGAGTGATGTCTCTTCTGATTTGATCAAGAGAACATAACATATAAAATAATTTTGCAGATTATAAAGTATTGTGCATATATTACTCATATCATTTTAAAAGCATAAGCAAATTAAAATAAGACTAGAAACAAGTATGTCAAATAATAAGTTGTTCAACTTGGTAGTGGCATTAGGAGTAATGGTTATTGTGTACTTGGTGCTTTTTGTTTCAATTTAAGGAATTATTCATTCACTCAGTAAAAATATATACTGGACCTCTACTATATGTGAGACAATGGGATGGATGATATAGAAGAACATCAAACAAGGACTTCAAGAAATTGTATTTATCATTCCAAGTTCTTAGGAACTCACTGCTTGGTTTGAATCATATAATATCAGAAAGCTGTTGCTGCTATGTCTTTAAAAATATTTTTATTATGGTATGATTGACATGTAATTTCTATATCTTGGATTATGCTTTGTAACATTGGGGTGATTTTTAATTATTTCTTTAGAATAGATAATAGAATTATTAGGTGAAAGGGTGTGCCCACATTTGAACTTCAAATTTCCAAACAGTTCCCCAGAATGGGAGTGCCAATTTATACCCTCATCACCAACGTATGAGTCTCTTACTGTACCACTGCCAACACTGGGTATTATCTTTTTTCCCCCCACTAATGAATTGTTTTTAGAAATCATAAACAAACGAAATTCTAAAATAAATTTATTTCTACCAACACTTGATATCTATTTTGGTATCACCTATGGTAGTTAAGTGTTCAACAGAATCTGAGTGTTTATTACTTTCCAGGCAATCTACTGGGGGTTAGACCATAAAGATGAAACAGACCCAAAGGGCTTCAAAGGGCTCATAATCCAGCGCAAGAGATAAACACCGATATTTATAGAACCAGGTGGGGAATGCTTCTTCCTCGAAAAGTACATGTAAAGCACAAAAACAACACAGGAAAGGAAGCCAAGAGAGCAGTCAGGGAGCCTTGAAGAAAGTGGTGACAGCTGAGTTGGGTTCTGAAGGATGAACAGGTCTTGACCACAGAAGGGAGAACAAAGAGGTGTAACCCAGGCATAGGAACCAGTTGTTGGTCTTTGCAGCCACTATAATCCTCTCCCAGAAAATGTTTTATATAGTTTTCACACTCCAGATTTAAGCCTCCCGGTAGTTTAATTATTTTCATCTCTTCATCATTTGCAGTTGCATTTCTGTCCATGAAAAAGGCAATCAACGAATCTTCCTGCTACTTCATCCAACAACTGAGGGTGCAAGATGACTGCTGCTTCCTTCGCAGAAGACGTTCTTTCGCAAAAGTGGGAAGGAAGCCATTTTTTAACACAAACTTTAAAAATCAGACTGTCAAGCTTTAAGAGGATCTTTAATTCTTAAAGATCTTTAAATAGTTTCTCAAGTATTTGAGAAGATGGGAGGGTATATAAAGTAGATGCATAACTTTCCTTCCCACTCTTAGAAAAATAAATCAACTGGATTTACACAAAACCAAGTTTAAAAATAGAATAAGAATATATTAATGGCATCAGATCATTTTCAAATAATAAAAATACCCCGAAAAGCTGCCCTTTTATGTGCTTTCATGTCATTAGTGGCAGAAATAAGTACTTGTGTCTGGGATTTAATTGTTAAAAAACAACAACAACAACAACATACTCTTGTGTATATGGTTTTCAGTAGCACACACTTAAAAAAGGGGGGGGGGGCAACTGTGAGCATACTAGATTAAAACCCTCTAACTTAACCCAGAATTTTCAAAGCCAAAAACACCTCTCCAGGGCACTAATCCTCTCCTGTTTAAATTGCAAAGGATTTAAATAGAACTGGCAGAAAACCACATACAAAGGGTCTCTGGTCTTTTATAAATTAGAAAATGGCTTTTGAATTACTTTGTCAATTATTTTCTTTCAAAGTTAAGCCCTTCAAATTGTGCCCTATGGCTCAAATGTCTTCCTAAAGGCTTTGTTATCAAAAGGCAAACAGATCTTCCCCCAAATCTAAAAGCCTGGCTTTCTTCTGGCTCCCCAGGAATCACCACCACCTGCTGGAAAGCAGTTGAGCTTGGCCAGGAGCAGACATTGTGCCCATGATGGGGACAGCTTCTTTGGCCTGGGAGCTCTAGGGGAAAGCTTAGGATCCCAGAGCCCAGATAAGCAGCCACACATAGCTATGGTTTCTGCCCAGCCCCAAAATGCAGCCCAGGTTGTGGCTGTGGCCCCAGGCCATCTGCATCCAGGCCCATTATTCGCAGGTCAGGCAAGAGTTCAAATACAGAAAAGTATCAGTTATTCTACCTTTATTAAAAATAAAGATACCACCCCTGGCCTGTCTGACTCAGTGGATAGAGAGTCCGCCAGCGAAATGAAGAGTCCATGGTTCGATTCCAGTCAAGGGCATGTACCTCAGTAGCAAGCTCAATTCCTGGCCCGTGGTTGGGTCTCACGGGTGGCAATCAATCAATGTTTCTCTCTCCCATTGATGTTTCTCTCTCTGTCTCTCCCCCTCCTTTCCACTCTCTCTAAAATTCAATGGAGCCCTAGCTAGTTTGGCTCAGTGAATAGAGCGTTGGCCTGTGGACTGAAGGGTCCCAGGTTCGATTCTGGTCAAGGGCACATGCCCAGGTTATGCCCAGGCACATCCCCAGTAGGGCCATGCAAGAGGCAGCCGATCAATGATTCTCTCTCATCGTTCGTGCTTCTATCTCTCTCTCCCTCTCCCTTTCTCTCTGAAATCAATAAAACTATATTTAAAAATCAATGAAAAAATATCCTCAGTTAAGGAATATATATATATATATATATATATATATATATATATATATAATATAATAAAATATAATATAATAAAAGCCTAGGTGGCGTCATGCCCTCACGCCACACCCTCACAGGACATCGCCACAAGATGGCCAGTAGGAGAGGGCAGTTGGGGTGAACAGGCCAGCAGGGGAGGGCAGTTGGGGCGAACAGGACAGCAGGGGAGGGCAGTTGGGAGTGAACAGGCCGGCCAGGGAGGGCAGTTGGGGGCAATCGGGCTGGCAGGGGAGGGCAGTTGGAGGCAATCAAGCTGGCAGGGGAGGGCAGTTGAGGGCAATCAGGCCAGCAGGGGAGCGGTTAGGGGCAATCAGGCAGGCAGGCAGGTGAGTGGTTAGGAGCCAGCAGTCCGGGATTGTGAGAGGGATGTCCAACTGCCGGCAGTCGGACATCCTCCAAGGGGTCTCAGATTGGAGAGGGTGCAGGCGGGGCTGAGGGACACCACCACCACCCACCCCACCCCCCCGCGCAGTGCACAAATTTCATGCACCGAGCCTCTAGTATATATATAAAATAATAAAGATATCGCCAGGCTTTATCAGTTTGATTTTTCCCTATCTTTCTTTTTTTTAATTTTCAATTGTCAAAAAGCAAATTGGGCCCTATGAGACACACAAAATCACATATGCCCACACAATTTTTACTGGCTTGAAAAATAAATCTCTTGATTTCTTTGTAAATTTAAAAGAACAGATGTCACATGAGGTGAAAAATAAAACATTTGCCTATTCATTCCTTCAACATTTAATCAACAATTCCCTACTATGTGCTAGATATTGTGCTGAGCTAAGGATGCTGAAATAAATGACGTACAGTTCCTGTTCTCAAAACACAGACCAAGACCATTTTCTCCTCTGTATTCAATTCCTATCTGCTGGGTTTCTGGCAGAACTAGACTAGACTATTATTAATCTGATAACATGTTCATTATCAGACTTATTCACTTACCAACCTTACAAGCACAATCACTTGAAGTCTTTTCTTTCAGTTTTATACTAATAAGATAATAGTTAAAATTAAATGCCCATTCTGTGTCCAACATCAAACTAACCCATTTTCTGTATATTATCAAGCATAACCCTTTGAATTAGCTACTTTTTCATTGCCTCTTTACAGGTGAGGAAACCAAGTTCAGAACCACAGGTGACTTGCCTCAAGTCTTACACTTATTCAGAGGTTCAGCCAAGATGTAAAACTTGGTTCTGCCAGAACAGAACTTATGCTCTTGACTACCAAGATTTGTGGTCTCCCTTACTCAAGAGGACTGTCAAGATTAGTTGCAAATGTAAAGAATTTTGGGATATTTTCTGAGGAATTGTTCTAGTAAGGGCAGAGGGGCAAAATATTCCACTGGCCACTCAGAGCTTGGTTCAGAAAGTTATTAGTTTGCAAACATCTTACCAGCCCACTGATGATTTTATAAACCTAACAGTAACACACATAGAATATCCTGCTACGAGCAGAAGTACAATTTCGAACCTACTGGTTATAAATTTTGATTTTTATCAAACTTCTTAAATCCCAAGACTCAGTTTTCATTTCTTTTTTGAAAAAAATATGTTATTGATTTTAGAGAGAAAAGAAGTGAGAGAGAGAAAAACAAAGACTGGCTGCCGCCTGCACGTCCCCTACTGGAGATCAAGACCGCAAGCCGGACATGTGCCCTGACTGGAAATCGAACCAAAGATCTCTCAGTGCGTGGGGTGACGCTGAACCAACTGAACCACACCGGCTAGGACTCAGTTTCATTTTTCTCTTTTCCCTGGGAAAAGAAAACGCACAATGAAAGAAAAAATTGGCAACAATAGCAAGTGGCACCTGACAATTTGTCACTGTCAGAAAACTTGGGATTCACCCTAAACAGAATTCTGGGCCTCACGGAATTACAGATAAGGTGGACTCATAAGCTAAAACAGAAAACCATGGGAAGGGTAACAACCAGAACTGGTCATTGGGATTACAAAAATAAAATAGGACCTGCTTCATGGGCATGGTGACCTATACAGTCACACAGGGCCCTGCACTTGGTTATTAAGGAATTCTTAGTAACTTTGACTTCAAATGAGAATTTTGTAACTAAAGTCCAGTGCAATAATAAAGCAGGTGTGTGAGCAGGGAGACAGGTACACTGTGAATATTGCTATTCCTTGTTACCCTATTTGCATAGAGCATCCATGATGCCCTAAAAGCCCGGAATTTACCCACCATGTGTAGGATTTCAGCAAGACTCAGAGCAAGCACAAGGTAAGCATGTGATGCCTACGACTGAATAAATGAAGGTGCAGCCCAAGAAGGCATGCTTTGCACTGGCACCACAACTTGCTTTGAATGTTGAAAGGAGTCAAGGGCATTCTAAGCAACATGAGCAACCAAGGGACCCTGTAATGTGCTTTCTTACTCATGTTATTTTCCCATGTTAGCCAACTACTTACACTGAAAACGATGACATAAAAGGAAAAGATAGTTCCTCGTACATTAATCCTTACTATCAGTAAGCTGAAGGTTGAATGCTGGTGGAACGTGCACATACCGAGTGAAATAAAGACAGCTGAGTTAGTTTAGTGCAGCATTTCTACTGTCTGGTAAGAACAATGTGAGCTACAAAATACAAGCTGTGCAATTTTTATGAATGTTCATATGAGCTAAATGCTCTTATATCTGCATTTTAAACTAGCACTGCACAATATGAAGGTGAACAGTAAAATCCTTAAAAATTAAAATGCTTAATTTTTCTTTACTTAGAATGATATGAAATAGCAAATGAAAATACACAATGACAAGTCAGGAGAGAGAACATGAAAGAAATTAAAAAAGCTTTCTATTTTAGTAACTATTACAACACTTTTCCCCCGGTTTCTTTTCTTTAACAAAGGACTCCACATTTTTATTCTGCAATAGGTCCCACAAATTAGGCAGAGGCCTTGACAACAGTAACAGATGCAAGGATTAAACTAGGATTAGTTCCTTGCCTGCTTCCAGTCAAACTTCAAATCAAAAGGTGAAAGGCTAACTAATTCAATAGTAAAAGCAGAAAAATATTACTCTTTGGAATCCCAACTCTGGTGAAATCAACTAATCAGCACATACAACCTTCTTCCCCCAGGTGCTACAACCAAGGACATCCCAGAAAACAAAGGAAATTCAGCCTGAGACGCAGAAAAGATGTTTTTATATCAAGTCAGGCACAGTCCTCCCAGTGGCCACGCTGAGCCTCAGGCTTCCCTGCGAGGGAAGAGCATGCAGACAGGACAACTGGTTTAAATGATGCATTTTCCGTGCGAATCTCTGTGTGACACAAGCGGCCCTCAGACTTCAGCAGTGACTTTGTGCTTACATGCACCTGTCACATTTGGCACTTTAGAGGAAGAGATAACTCCCTAGCTTTGGTGGACATTTTAAGATTTAATAAGGACAACACTTCCATATACAGTCTTATTTATTCCTACCATAACCATGGGAAGGACTCTGGCAAAAAAAATTTTAAGAAAACATTTATTGTCAGTATTCCAATGATAAAAGTAATGTTGCCTTTGCCCGTCCGTGTGGCTCAGTGGTTGAACATTGACCTAGGAACCAGGAGGTCATGGTTTGATTCCCGGTCAGGGCACATGCCCGGGTTGCCAGGCTGATCCCCAGTGTGGGGCGTGCAGGAGGCAGCCAATGATACTCTCATTGTTGATGTTTCTATCTCTCTCTCTCTCCCTCTCCCTTTCTCTCTGAAATCAATAAAAATATATTTTAAAAATAATAAAAGGTTTAAAATAAATAAGTAAATAAATGTGATGTTGCTTTTAACGTTTTTGAACTGGCTCATATCCACTTCAGATTCATTCATTAAACTTTATATATGTGTTTGATGTACTTTTGTGTGTGATAGTCTGCAAAAAAAAAACACACACACACACAAAAGGTAATAAATGTTCACTGCAGGAAATTACAAAAGAAGGTTAAAATCTCCCATAATTGCATCAAAGGAAACCATTAACAACTCGATGCTTTCCCTTCTTTGTTCTCACAGGATTGGAACCATGCTTTCTGCACCGTTTTGTCCCTTTTGCTTCAACGTACCATGGTCTCATACAGCACTAAAAATCCAACCTAGTATTTCTTAACAAAGACCAACCTAGTTTCTTTAACCAATTCCCTACTGTCGGATGTTTAGGTTGTTTCTGGTTTATTTCTAAAATCGCCAGAGAAGGAGCAGCTAGTGGAGGTGCCGCCCCGACCTGCCCGCCCATGCAGAGCCGGGAGAGGCCGAGGCTGGCTCCCGGCTCACGGGGGCTCCGCACTTCCTCTGATCACAAGGGTTTAACCCTACAAATCAAAGGGGGAAACAGGGAAAGGCAACCACCCCTAACCCTTTCCCATGAACTATCTCTCATCCGAGGAAGGGTCACAACCCACCAAGTTCAGGGTGAAGATCAGGAAGGGTGTGTTTCTGCTGTGGTGCCCGTGGGAGAGGCCCTCGGCAGTGCACTGACGGGCGGCTACTTGGGAGGCCAGGGAGGGAGAACAAACTTTTCGAAGGTACAAAGGTTGCAGGGTTCGAGGTTAAGAGGGAGGTTCTATAAATATTTACCGAACAAAACTCTGCCTGTTAACTGGTGACAGAGCAAGGTGTGGTTTTCCTTCCCGCCCCCGGAGACGGCTGGGAACGCTGCCCAGCCAAGATGGGACCAAGAGACACAGGAATGCCTAATATTCAGGAAATGAGTCCAACCGTCGTCTTCTGTCCTCTCCCCCGAGCCCCACAACTCCCACCCCTAGTCACTGAGGCCGGAAACCATAGAGGAGAGGACACTCATAAACAAAACGCTGGCCACAAAAATGAGAGCCTGGAGTTGCTGGCCAAACAAACAGCTCTGGTCGCAGTACACAGTTTAGCGCTGTTTCCCAACAGGTTGAAATACCACTGGCATCATTTAACACTGCAAAAGCCACTGGGTGGCAATAAAAATCATGAGCTGTGGGGAAGCTGTGCTGGCCTACCTTTGGGTTGGTGGGTGGTCTGAGAGTTCCTTCCTACCTACCCACCCCGCCCCGCCCCGCCCCCTGCCCCTCTTGGCGAACTGAAGCAGCCCAGAACCTAGGTGTGGCAGGAGGACCTTCCTCCAGGTAGGACCACAACTAAATCACTGCAGACTTAAGAGAATCAATCCATCATTTTAGGACCCCAGAAACAGTGATTCCAAACCTACTGGAAAACACAAAAATGTTTACAGTTTACTGGGAAGGCTATCCTCTGCTCCAGTCTAATCCCTGATCCTAAAACACAAGCCCATTTTCATATAACTTTAAATACAGTCTATGTGGCATGACAAATTTTTGCTTGGGGACATCCTGTGTCAGTGTGTGTGTGTGTGTGTGTGTGTGTGTGTGTGTGTGTGTGTGTGTAGTGGGGGGGTGGGGTATTCAAAGAGATAGAAAGTCATCTTCCAGCCCAGTCAGTGTGGCTCAGAGGTGGAGCGCTGACCTATGAACCAGGAAGTCACGGTTCAATTCCCGTTCAGGGCACCCATGCCCGGGTTACGGGCTTGATCCCCAGTTGCCTGCAGGGGCCGCCAACCAATGGGCTCTCTCTCATCATTGATGTTTCGATCTCTCTCTCCCTCTCCCTTCTCATCTGAAATCAATAAAAATATATTTTTTTAAAAAAGAAAGAAAAGAAAAAAGAGCAAGTCACCTTCCAGAGCTGCTAAAACCACAGTGCACCTGACAGTTCACAGCAATTGTGGGCATAAAGTGCCTGCTGGTTTGGAACATCAGTCTCAAGGGCAGGCGCTCCACGTGGCAGGCACTGCTCTGCCATGGAGCTGCTTCTCACTCGGGCAACTCCACATCCTCCCAGTAACAGCAGGAATGATCTACTGAATGGCGAGTCCTTATTTTTCTGAGCAACACTGGGGAAATCAGCTAGGGTATCATAACCCAGAAGGACTAGCCTTTCTAGCACTGCAGGCCCAGCTCCAAGTGAATGTCTCTTCCTTCTGGATCAGAAAAGCCAGCTCTCACAAACATGGGTCTGAGGCACAATCTGATTCACAAGCTTTGTGGGCCACTGGGAGGAAGTGCATAAGTAGAGACAGAGGCAACAAGAAGCATGCATCATATTATACTGGCGAGATACCTATTTATAACTTTCATTAAAACTTTCATTTAAATGATAGATTCTTGAAGCTAGGGATTCCTGTAGAAATTACCTGAAACATTTTATAGAAGAGAAACTACTGTTATGTTTGGAAGCAGGACCAGAAAAGGCTCTGAGCTCTGTTTTAAGTTGAAAGTTACATCTGACCCTGCTAAATTTAAGTGTAGGCTCTTTTTCATTTCCTGGACTGCCTTCTTTTGGAAGTGTGATTAGAGAGAAAAGCAAAATCGAAAACAAAAGTGAAAAACAGGTAAAACAAGGAAATAAGTCAGAGACCTAGAAAAGAGCAAAAGGAACCATTTCTAAATCACTAGGAATTGAGGATAATTATCTAACTATCCTATATAATAAAAGGCTAATATGAAAATTGGCCGAAAGGTGGAATGACCGGTCGCTATAACGTGCACTGACCACCAGAGGGCAGACGCTCAACGCAGGAGCTGCCCCCGGTAGTCAATGCTCTCCCACAGGGGGAGCACCACTCAGCCAGAAGCCAGGCTCACGGCTGGCAAGCACAGCGGCGGAGCCTCTGCCGCCTCCACAGCAATGCTAAAGATGTCCCACTGACAGCTTAGGCCCACTTCCCACGGGTCTAAGCCATCAGTTGGACATCCTCCGAGGGCTCCCAGACTGCGAGAGGGCACAGGCTGGGCTGAGGGACCCCCCGAGTGCACGAATTTCATGTACCGGGCCTCTAGTATATTAATAACATTACTATATTTTAACTTTCAAGGATCCTCATTCTTCCAAAAATTAATAACCCACTTACTTATAACTTCTAAATTTTTACCAACCAATTTCTAACAATTTATAAATAGGTACTCTTTTAACTTTGAAGATATTTAGATTTTAAGGTGTTAACATGTTTAAAAGCTATGGTAACTAGTAATACACTGACATTACTTCTCACTATCCTTATATGTTTCACACTAACTCTGGGCTTGGAGGTCTTAGTTATTTATGGTCTAGGTGCTCTGTTTTTACAGGGTTTTTTAAAAAAATATATGGACAATGACTAGTTTCTTTAGTAAGCTCAGATGTCCCAGAGGTGATCATAAAAGTTGCCTTCCTATCACTTTTTTTAGAGGATCCCATTCAGCCTGTCCTTGGCAGCAGAAAAAAGCAGAGGAAGGAATAATGGGTTGGCATGATAGACACACCGTTAGGTATATGATGTCCTGCTTACCTGTGTTCAATGTGACAGTGAACAAGTACCATTTTTTTTAAATCCTCACGGGAGGATATTTTCCACTGATTTTAGAGAGAGAGGGAGAGAGGAAGGGAGGGAGGAAGGGGGAGAGAGAGCGGGGGAGGGAGAGAAACATTGATGTGTGAGAGAAACATGGATCAGTTGCCTCCCATACACACCTATGCACCCCAACTGGGGATCAAACCCACAAACTGGATATGTGCCCTGACCTTTTTGGTATATGGGATGACACTCAACCAACTGAACCACCTAGCTGGGCTAAACAAGTACTACTGTGCCCTAATGACAGAAGCAGCAACTGGCCAATAGAAAAATATGCCACAACGCCTGCTGCTGTTACTACTGTGGAAAGATAAAACAGCAGCTTTTTAAAATTTGCTTTCCCTGTAATAATAGGTTCTATAGACGCTCTCCTTCAAGTTATAAAATTTGCTTTATTTCTAGAAACTCCCAACCAGCAAATTCTAATGGGAATTAGTAGGCATAATATGTGACAATCATTAGAAGCTCAGCTGCCCAACTCTAGATTTGGAATATACCAACTGCCCCATCCCCTCCCAGCTGAGGAGAAGAAAATGGAAGCGAAGAAAGAAGAATCTGAGGAGTCTGCCGATGACATGGGCTTTGGTCTTTTTGACTAAACCTCTTTTGTAACACATCCAATAAAAAGCTGAACTCTTGGGGGAAAAAAGAGAAAAAAAGCAACTGCCACCCTCACCCCAACCTCCCTACATAGCCCGCACTAGGGCAACCCTGTTCCAGAAGGTCTGGCTGTCCCCACATAATTGAAGAATCAGCCCGATTAGTCTCATTATATGAAAACTGTTCCCCAAGTTCTTGACACAAAGAACTCCAATGTCATTGATAACCTCAGAAATGGCATAAGATCCTCTTACCTCTCTCCAGCCAGTAAAGTCACTTTAAAATATGTATAGTAATTTAAGAACTTCTCCTGTTTCCTACTTGATGGTATTGAGAATGGTGATGTAACCTAAACGTGTACATGCCAAGATCATGTTATAAATGGATAATTACCTGCTAGTTTATTTATTAGACTCTGGGTCTTAAAAATAAAGGCCAGGAGGGGGGAAAAAACAAACAAGAAGTTGGGGTCATCCCGTGGAAATCCAATTCACCTAGCAATATTAAAATGCATAATCAATTACTGATTAGACACTAATGATTGCAATGAATGCTGAAGTCTATAGTCCCAACAAGCAATTAGGGTTGATAGAAGAAGTGTAAACCATTAGTGAATGGCCTACTTGCTCTTCTCAATGCACACTGGTCCCTGTTCCTCAGAGGCTGGGATGGGCTACCCTGGAATCTCCATGGTAACCCCTGTGCCACTCACTGCCTTCCAGGTGCATATTGAAAAGCTCTGAAAACTAGGTTCATCTCTTTTGATTTTTTACAGAGAGGAAGAGAGAGGGATAGAGAGTTAGAAACATCGATGAGAGAGAAACATCGATCAGCTGTCACTTCTTCTTCTGGGTAATTTTGAGAAAAAACTTCAAGTTGTTTTAGTAACCAGTGTGAAAAAATAAAATAAAAATAGGGCTTATAATCGGACTTGTAATTAGCCAGGATATGATCTCTCCTTGAAAGGCAAAGGCACTACTTACTACAATGAGCAAAGTTGCAGTGTGTTAAAAAGGTCCCTGATACTAAGCCAAGAACATGAATTAGCTTGGCTCAGATAGGAAAGAGCCTGTTCCTGAGATAAATCAGGCACGCACACATCTTTAACAAAATTAAAAGTACACCAAATGCAACAATGGCATCTTGGCTTTTATTCCTTTTGCTGATTTAATATATGACTATAAACTCTTTAAAAATAAGGATGATAGCCTCGCTCAGTTGTTTCAAACTTTAGCCCCCATGAGAATCCCCTGCAGGACTTAATGCACGGGTTGCAGGACCCACTTCCAGAGTTTCGGATACAACAGATCTGGGGTGAGGCCTGAGAATTTGCATGTCTAACAAAGTTCCCAGTTGATGGTAAGAGGATCACACTTCTCTTTGCCTTTGACATTGGGAATTATCTGTTGATCTTTAAACAGATATTATAAACCTCTTTGGACTTTAGAAACCTTCCAAAAAAATCCTCTAGCCTAGAAGCATGTACCCTCTTCCCTAGAGCTACAAGTTCTAGAATAAGACACACCTGAGTTCAAGTCTTGGCTCTTTCACTTATTAAACTGTGACTCCTTGGGCAAGTAAATCTCTTAAGATGCTGTTTCCTCATCTGTAAAATGGGAATCACAATAACAATACCTGCAAGTCAGTGTGGTTGTGAGATTTCAATGAAACAATAATACATCTAAAGCTCTTAGCCCAAAGTCTAACTCAGAGAAAACTCAGTAAATGTTAATGCCACCATGTCTAGTCCTTTCTAAGGATTTCTAGAAGTTTCTACCCAGATCTCTTATAATCCAGGAACTCTTTCTCCACTGATAACTCCCACCTACCCAGACTTTTAAACAAGAACAAGATGCCAAGCCAAGACCGGTTTGGCTCAGTGGATAGAGCGTCGGCCTTCGGACTCAAGGGTCCCAGGTTCGATTCCAGTCAAGGGCATGTACCTTGGTTGTGGGCACATCCCCAGTAGGGAGTGTGCAAGAGGCAGCTGATCGATGTTTCTCTCTCATCGATGTTTCTAACTCTCTATCCCTCTCTCTTCCTCGCTGTAAAAAATCAATAAAATACATTAAAAAAAAAAAAAAAAAAGAACAAGATGCCAAGACAGGAGAGGGAGCATTATCCTGAGAAAACATCATTCGGAGTCCTCTTGGATTTCCTGGTCCTCCTGCCATCCTTACAGCTCTGCTCTAACCCAGACCCTCGGCACACACTGGTGGATGACGTTCACCGTGTACTTTCAATTTAAGTCCTCCAGGCACTCCAAATTCTTTCATCACTGTTCAAAATCAGTCTTTCTGAATAAAGAGAAGAAAGGTGTAGGCCATCATTAATCCAGCCAACCAAAAGATAAGCAAACCATTACACCACCTGAACACCTGCTTTTCCTTTGAATGTCAGGTAATTCAGTGCACATTCCTCCCCTGTTAAAACTTTGTTTCATTTTTAAAAAAACTTTTTGTCATAAAGTAAATATAGGAAAGAAATTAGAAAATTAAGACCACTGGTAATTTTATCACAAGAAAACCACTGTTAAATAATTAGGTGTTATTACAGTTGGGTACAAATTTATGAAAATTGGACCAGCAAGGCACAGCCATGCTCTCCCTCCACTAAGTAGACATTTCATCTTGATGTCCCAGTATCTCAAATGTAAAATCTTATCTCCTCAAACTCACCTCCCTCTTCTGATTTCCATACTATACTTAATAAAACAACAGCATCACCATTCTCTCTACAGTTCAGGATCACTGGGCCATCTTTGATTCTTCTTCTTCCTACCAGACTTGGATATCCAGCCACTAACTTACCAGGTCCTATTTCTCTTCTCTTCACAATCTCTTCCATCTGTATGCCTCTTTCAGCTTCCTCAGCCAATATCCTAGTCCTCATTACCTAAACATCTATAGTCTCCTAACTGGCCTCCCCACCCATCAGTCCTTTCGATCCATGGCTACCTGTTTTGATCATACCTCTCTGCTGATCAGAAACTCAGGTGGCTACAGATTAAAACCTAATGTCTTCATCCAGCACTCATGATGCTCCATGGTTCCAGCCATATCTCTGGCCTAGCAAAACAGGTCTATTCTATTCCTGGGACACATTTATATACACATTCATATATTTCCAAACTACTTGCATTTGGAATGTCCTTCCTAGTTTTCCACTCTCCTCCTCTTCATTGACTTTTATTCAGACTAAGTGTCCAGTTCAAATCCAACTATTTCTATGAGGCCATCAAAAAAGCTACTAATTTCTCTTCCCTACATTCTCATCCTTTCAAAAAATATTTATCAAGTTCTAATGAAGTGCCAGGCATTAATCTGAGTGCTGAGTATAAGGAGATAAAACAAACAAGCAAAACACAGACATGGGCCGAAACCGGTTTGGCTCAGTGGATAGAGCGTCGGCCTGCGGACTCAAGGGTCCCAGGTTCGATTCCGGTCAAGGGCATGTACCTTGGTTGTGGGCAAATCCCCAGTTAGGGGGTGTGCAGTAGGCAGCTGATCGATGTTTCTCTCTCATCGATGTTTCTAACTCTCTATCCCTCTCTCTTCCTCTCTGTAAAAAAATCAATAAAATATATTAAAAAACAAAACAAAAACACAGACATGGATCCTGTTGTCATACTAGTAGCCCGGTGCACGAAATTTGTGCACGGGGGGGGGGGGGGGGGGGAGTGTTCCTCAGCCCAGCCTGCACCCTCTCCAATCTGGGACCCCTCAGGGGATGTCCGACTGCCAGTTTAGGCCTGATCCCAGCAGTCGGACATCCCTCTCGCAATCCTGGACACTGCTGGCTCCAACTGCTCACCTGCCTGCCTGCCTGATCGCCCCTAACCACTCTGCCTGCCAGCCTGCTCGTCCCCAACTGCCCTCCCCTCCTGGCCTGATCTCCCCTAACCACCTCTGCCTCGGCCCTGCCACCATGGCTTTATCCAGAAGGACGTCTGGAAGGTCTCCCAGTCTAATTAGCATATTACCCTTTTAATAGTATAGAGGCCTGGTGCACAGGTGGGGGCTGGCTGGTCTGCCCTGAAGGGGATCCCGGATCAGGGTGGGGGTCCCCTTGGGGGGCAGGGCCAGCCTTGACAAGGGGCTGAGGGCCGTTTGCAGGCTGGCCACACCCCCATCGGTGTGAGGGTCCCTGTGGGGGGCATGGCTGGCCTGAGTGAGGGGCTGAGGGCCGTTTGCAGGCTGGGCACATCCCCTTCAGGGTGGGAGTCCCCGCTAGGGGGGCGTGGCCAGCCTGGGCGAGGGGCTGAGGGCCGTTTGGGGGTGGTTTGCAGGCTGGCCAAGCCCCCAGCTTTGTCCGGAAGGTCTCTGGAAGGTCTCCTGGTCTAATTAGCATATTACTCTTTTATTAGTATAGATTTTTCTTTCTCCATGAGTCCTATCTTCACCAATTAGGTGTAATCCTTTAAGAAGCTGTATCTCACACATTTTTTAAAAAAAATCCTTCAGTACTCCTAGCATAGTGTCAGGCACACAGCAAATGCTCAGTAAACATTTGCCGATTAGTGCTTATAGATCCAATCTATAAACACCCTTGTCCTGCCTGTGACAGCAGCTATTTATGCATCCAAGCTAACTGGCCCATATCCAAAGAGGCTAACCTTTATTAACACTATGCTCCAAAACCAACTGGCCTAACTGACCAAGAACAGTATTTTCTTTCCGATAGAGAAAGTGAACTGTTTCCTTAAGCACTGAGAGTACTTTTGTGAAAACCTGATGCAAAAGGCACACTTCTGAATGGCAACAGGAGGTGGCACAGGTGGTCTTTGCCTTCATATGTCTAGGCAACAAAACATGAGTTTGTTCAAAAATTCCCACTCATATAATGCCTTTGATATTCCTTATAGATTTGTAACCATTTTATTCACAGAACTTTACAAGATATGTAAAGATCTATCAAGCATCCAAAATATGCATCAATTCAGCAAATATTTACCAAACACCAAGAAGAGGCAGCAGACTTTACTAGGAAACACATGGGCTTTGGAAATAAGAAAACCTGGGTTTGGTTCTTAGATTTACCACTAACTAATTGTGTGGAAAGACATCTGACCTTACTCAGCTTGGGTTTCCTTCTCTGTAAAATAAGAATAGAGCAACCTACCTCACAGAGTTGCTTTGAGGATTAAATGAGATAATGCATGCAAAGTACCTGTCACAGGTAGCTGTTAGTAGGTGGTGGTGTTGCAATGGTTGAAGGAGACTAGCAGACAGCAGAATGCACAGCTTAAGGGACCCTAACTTAGTGAGAACTAAGATGTATATACAAGGTTGGAGCAAAAGTAGGTTTACAGTTGTTTTCATGGAAAAATAATACAGCAATTAGTAAATAATAATAGAACAAGAATAAACTGTGTTTCACGCACTCACAACTGTACACCTACCTACTTTTGCCCCACCCAGTATATAAAACTGTCTCATGCCCGGAACTGTGGCGATTCGGCTGTTTTCTTGACATCCACAGCAACATTATCCTCAAGCATTTATGAGGCAAAACATTTATGTCCAACTACTCTCATGTCTTAACTCTAAACTATTCTCAGGCGTTCAACAATTCAAACTGCTTTGGGGACAGAAGACATTGATAAAACATTTGACTGCACTTCAAAGTACTTTGACCTATTTGACCTTGAGCTAAATAGCTTGTAAACACCCAGTGAGCCATTATTGTTCCAAAAATCAAAGTTGGGTCTTTCGGGAAGATAACGCAGGGAACCCAAAACTAGTGTCACAATTCAGCTCCCGCGCAGGCCGCTGTAAAGATAATACACCTAGAAAATAGGAGACACACACGTTTGCTGAATATAGAATGAGTTTCCATTACAATGAACCTGTACATCCAGTGTAATGTAGCACCTGGGATATCAATGTAATAAATGTTTCTATGAATAAGAGTTCCAGTCTTCAGAATCAGAGAAGGAAATACAAATGCCCAATTTCAATGTCTCCTGACAGCAACCAGTGCCTGGAAAAAGTACTGAAAGAGAAGCTGGTACTCACTCACAAACGTTCCGACTGTCCACGTTACTCCTTTTCCTCCAGTCTTAGGGCTGTGTGTGTATATGTATTATAGTTGTGTGGGTTTCAAATTCATGTAGGAAGTCAAGGATAAATGCTATTCTTTAGCAACTTGCTAAAAAAAAAAAAATTAGCTCCCCTTCAAGAAGATATTAATTTAAGTACTTTAGCACTCAAATCCCACTGTAGAGCAGAGAGAATTAAGAGACTAACGTACAGGGCAAATTACTCTTAAGAGAGAAAAGAGAAAAGAATGTTCTCCTCCACCTTTCTGAAGAGTGTCAACTATTCCTTCTATAACTCCATGCAGCAGTATCCGAGCAGCACAGGGAAGGCTGAAAAAGACGTGTTTGACCCGCGTAGAATTTCATGTTTCCTTATACACGTGACTTAGACCCCATACCCAGGCTCCCAACCTCTCAGAAATCACCCACAAATCAGCAAATGAGACAAGTGCTGCAACACCATTTCTCATGAGCAAGAACTCTGGCGATGTTGCTAGATTTTTTGTAGTTAACAGAGAAAGACAAACTCTGTTTTAACATTTTATCATGAAAATTTCAAACTTACACAAAAGTAGAGAGAGAGTGTGATGAACCCAGCTTTAACAGTTCTAAACATATGGCCAATCTTATGTCACTTATACTCTATACACTGTATTATCTTCAAACGAAACCCAGAGATCATAGCATTTTATTTAGGAATTATTTCAGGCATGTATCTCTAAAAGATAAAAACTTTTAAAAAGTCATCACAATGAAAAGTAAATTCTTTATCTTACTAATATGTTGTCAGTGTTCATATATGCCCCAATTGCCTCATACTTCATCATTTTCTAAGAGAAAATCTTTAAAAAAAAATATTTTTATTAATATCAGAGAGGAAGGAAGAGGGAGAGAGAGATAGGAACATCAGTGATGAGAGAATCATTGATTGGCTGCCTCCTGGATGCCCCCCACTGGGGATCGAGCCCGCAACCCCGGGCATGTGCCCTTGACCAGAATCGAACCTGGGACCCTTCAGTCCAGTGGTTGCCAACCTTTTGGACCTCACAGACCACCAGTGGTCCGCGGACCACCGGTTGGCGACCGTTGCTTTTGTCCGCCGATTGGTGCTCTATCAACTGAGCCAAACCAGCTAGGGATCATCACCTTTTTATAGTTGGTCAAAAGTGAATGTTCACAATGGAGAGAAGCATAGATATTACAAAGTCCAATTTCTACCCAGTATGACTGAATCCCTTTAAAGCAGCACCTCAGCTATGCCACTGCCCCTGAGAAGTGTGCATCTTGTGGGAGATGTGCATCTTAGACTCATGAGCTGATTTTTCCCAACATGTTATTTTACCATCTTTTATCATTGCAATTTTAAAATTTTTAACATAACATTTTTATTGAGATACTAGAGGCCCAGTGCATGAAATTCATGCACTCTGGGGGGGAGGGGGAGGGGGAAGGAGGGTCCTTTAGCCCAGCCTGCACCCTCTCGCAGACTGGGACCCCTCGCTCCTTACCACCTGCCTGCTCACTGCTCCTTACCACCTGCCTGCTCGCTGCTCCTTACCGCTCGGCTGGCTCGCTGCTCCTTAGCTCTGCCGTGAAGGCAGGAGAGGCTCCTGCCACCGCTGCTGCACTTGCCATCCATGAGCCTGGCTTCTGGCTGAGTGGCACTCCCCCTGTGGGAGCACACTGACCACCAGGGGGCAGCTCCTGCATTGAGTGTCTCCCCATGGTGGTCAGTGCGCATCATAGCGACTGGTTGTTGTTCTAGTCTTTCCACAGTTCGGTCGATTTGCATATTAGGGTTTTATTATATAGGACAATTCACATACCCTAAAATCCACCCATTTTAAGTGTACAATTCAATGCTTTTAAGTATATTCACAAGGTTATGCAACCATTATCGCTATCTAACAAGAACACTTCTCCCAACCCCCCAAAAAAAGAAACCTGTTCCCATTAGCAGTCACTCCCCATCTTCCCTTCCCCAGCCCCTGGAAACTCCCAGTCTGCCTGCTGTCTCTGTGGATTTTGCCTTTTCTGGACATTCTTACTCCACTCTCATGCTGTTTTAAAATCGTTTGGGGGTCTGCTCCCAGCCCCCACAACCAAGACAGAAATTGTCCTGGGAGGTACCTGACACTCAGAACAAGATTTCCTAGCAGGGGGCTCCCCCTTTCCTCCCTAATTTGGCAGAAGGATCAGCTGTTTCTTTGCCTTTAGCTGTTAGAAAGCTCAGAGTTGAATTCATGACCCAACTTTCATAATGTGTAGCATACTTTCCACCTGTCCTCACTTTGATATTCTACCTTAATTTTCCTTTTGGTTGTGCATTTTACCCCTTATACTTCGATAATTTTTGCACTTTTCCTCAAGTACTTTTTTGGAATAGGGAAAGATTTAAATGCATAACATTTCTCCCCAGACATGCTGGTACTAGACTATCATGTCTTAAAAGCCTAGCAAAACCTCTCCCATTGGCTATGATTATTTTCTTTTTGATGACAATGCTTAATCTGGTATTTCCAAAAGTATGGTCTTAGGACTCCTACTAAAGGATACGAATGCAGAAAAGGTGACCTGACTGAGGATAAGTACACACACAAACAAGGTGTACGCGTGGAAGCAGGATCTATGAAGAAAAAGCTGGTCATTCAACCCAACATAACAGAGTGGGTGGTCAGGGGAAACAAAGAGAAAGAAGAAAAGAGACATGACAGGTACACTCCGAGATCATGGGCTGGTGCCTCAGTAACATGTTACTGCATTCACTGGGCAGGGTGTATACATGCATGTGCATGTGTGTGCATGCATGTGTATGTGTGATATCAGAGAACAAGAACAGAAGCTTTACTGCTAGAAGTGTGACATGCTCTCCTCATGCCAAGTGCTGGCTATTTAGCACATTTTACTTGGTGGTACTGGCTGTTTTGCTCTTGCCAAAAGAAAAATATCCTGTACCAAGGAACATTAAAACCCAGCTTTCCCAAGGACCTCACAGGCAGAGGACATTCATCCTTCGCTTGATAGAGTTCAACAAAATTCTCCCTGCACCCAGGAATGCAATGATTAATCATCTAATCTCAACCCCAGTTTTGTTTATATGTTTTAACCATAAACATTAATTGAAATATTTCCATTGCAACAAAATCACTTTGGTTTGTATTTAAACACTACTGTACAACAACATGCAGGCATGATTCAGAACATGAAAGCACATCTTAGCAAAATAACATTTCCTGTACTCGATGTAAGCAAACAGTGGAGAGTGTGTTCTTCCAGGGGACACGGCTACTTGAGAGCTAGAGCGAGGGCTGGGGTTTCCTTTTCCATAAGATAACCTGCAGCACATATCCGCCCTGCTCTGTGGTACAAAAGCTTGCGAAGAAAATTTCGCTTGTTGTCCTGGGGAGGGTACTGGGTTTTAACATGTAAAAAGAGACACAAAGGTGGGAAATACCGTGTCTGAGAGTAAGAATGTTTTTCACAGTATTTGAATAGGGGACAAATCCCTGGAAAAGGCTTTGATATAACAAGAGAAATGAACATGACAACGTAACTTGTACAGGCTGTATTCTACTTCAGCTAGTGCTCTAGGAGGCAGTAGCCATTGGGAGGGGTGGGGGAAGGGTGGGCAATTTGAGATGCACAAAGCTATTTTAATAAAAGCTATGAGATGATTTTATCCAGGTCCTTTAAAGTACACAGAACACAGTTCTCACCACCACCACCAGAACTCTCCCCTCTTCAAAATGGCAACCTCCTGGTATCTCCAACAATGCCACGGCAAGACATGTACTTTAAAAAAACAAAAAAAGAAAGAGAAAGATTTCTCTTCACAGATGTGGTTCTCAGTCCTGGATGCACAGAGATTCACCTGAACAGCTTTTACAGACAGCTGGGCCCCCTCCACCATCCCCCAGAACTAATTTAACTGGGCTGAGATGAGATCAGGCAGGTACAAATAACAACACAAGCTAGAATATGAAATCAGTAACAGACACTCAGGATGCGCTGGCCACGCTCAGCTCAAAAACATTTCTGAAAGACATATATCAAAATGCTAGCAGAGGTTCTCTCTAGGAGTGGGATTAATGGTGGGATTAAGGAATTTGTTATTTGTGTTTTTCCCAAGTCTTTTCCAAGGAGCACGTGATGAAAAATACTCTCTGAAGAAGGTAAAGTCAGTTTGAAGAATGGAAAACTGGCAGGTAGAGAGGGTCACAAGCAAGGACAAAGCACCAAATGTATCTGGTAACGTGAGTAGCTCTGTTTTGCTTTAACTTGGGGAGCAGGACAGAGAGGAGGTGAGATTGGAGAGATTGGAGCAATATTGCAAAGGCCTTGAATGTCCCGTTAGGGGAGGAATTATAATCAGCAACTGGGAGCCACTGACAGTTTGTAAATGTTATTTTTTTATCATTATAAAAATAACCTTTTTCTCAAAAAATAGTATCATATATACATTTATTGTTAAAAAAAATTTGGAAAAGACTAAAAACCACAAAGTAGATCAACCTTATCACCAGGAAGCAGCTCATCAGAAGGAGAAAACCACTGCTAGTATTTTGGCACATTTCCTTTCGATCTCGTCTCTATGCAAATGGTTACGGGAGGTTTTTTAGCAGGGCTGTGATGTCATCAGGGCTATGCTTCGGGAAGGCGGGGTTACAAGAAGGCCGAGGTACAAAGTGGGGTATCTGGGAATGAAGCGACACGCCGAGGCTTCCTTGCACTCATTCACAGCTTCTCCTGCTTATGTTTCTGCACCTGCACGAGTCAAAAGAGAGTCTGGCTATGGGGGCTGACCCGCAGACACGTGCTGAGGGGCACGTGGGACCCAACACAGAAGGCCAAAGCCGAGGGGTCAGCATTCCTAATAACACTCAGCAAAGCCGAGAGACCTCAGATGGAGGTGGAGACGCTGATCTGCAGGCACCAGCAGGTTTCCCGGAAGGGAAGCCTTATCTCAGGAAGGGGGGTTGTTTCCTAGGACTGGAGAAAGCTTTCCTGGAGACCATCCTCGGCGTGCACAATTCCCAGTAGAGGAATACCTAAAAATAGGCAATTACCGCATCAAGTCTGTGATAATTACATTACGACAAAACAGCCCGTGCTATGACAGCTACTGCCGATTAGTCAGAAATCATGTTGACTCCGAGATCACAGCCTCAAGAAGAGGCTGACCTGTGTCAGGCTCTCCTTGCCAAGTCAGTTCCCACAGCACAGCACTCAGCCTGGCCCCCTGCTTGGAGACAATGGGGCTCTGTGCAGGAGCAGAGGCCAAAAACTGGAAGGAAATTTGCATGCCTCTTCAACCCCCTCCCTCCCCCGAGGTGTTTATTATTTTGCTTCCAAATAGGCTGAGTCCAATGGTTGACTCCTCCCCCTTCTTCCCTTTGCTAATTTTAACTCAATTTCAAATTAGTATTTTTCAAGAGATAACTTACTTAATTCCCTGTCCCTCCCACCCCTGTGTTTGTGACTTAGGAATGAACGTAAGCAACAAAACATCTTGTGATGGCCTCAAAATAGAAAGCAGGTTTAAAGTTTTATTTTTCTGTCCCAAAGCTGCCAAAGCTCTGGCGTGTTTTAACTTCTGCTACACACACTGTTTTCTCCTCTCTCCCTCCCTCCCACCCAGCTATATTTAGTAAAGCCCAAATAAAAGGGATACAGGCAAAGCAAGATTAAATATAGTGTCTTTGATTCAGTAAACCCCGGAGTTAGTCTACATCACAGCAGTCAAGAAAGCGAAGCTCACATGAACACACTCATGAGATGCACTGCCCTTCTCCAAAGGTGACCTGCAGCCACGCCTGGTTCACCCAGTGGCAGGTGCACCCGGGAAGGCAAACGCACTGGCTCCCCTTCCTCAGTCTCGGCCACTCCTCTCCCTTCTTGCTCCCGCGCCTCCACACACACACCCCACCTTTGCTGCCACGCCCACCTCCCTGCTCTCCATTTCGAGGTGTCCATGTTCAGAAGCACAGCACTGTAACTGCTGTCCCGGGTGCTTTACCTGTTGATTTATTTAAAACTGGTCTCAGGCTTTTGTCAACTAAGGAAACTCTATGGGACTTGAGGACAAGGGAAACACTCTGGTGAAAGTTCTGGTTTTCCAACCGGGATAATGAGCCTACAGTGGCAATACGGTCTTTCGAGGAAAAACTTGTCCGCCATGCAGCAAAGCTCTAAACCTAAAATCAGAACATTCCAAAGAAGGGAACTGGGTGGGTTTGAGGAGCATGGATTGTGGACAGGGAAGGGGAATGGCATCAAATGCAACATCAGCTTTTCCCGTAAAAGAAATACCTATTCGGAAATACCCCATCCCTTTCCTAAAACCAAAAGGCACAGAATGAACATGAAGCACAAAACATCGGAAAGAGGTGCTCAGAACCTACTGGTTGGATAGCAAAGTCATCCTTCACAGAGTATTCTCACCTACATGGGCCCACACGTGGCCACTAAACTAATTTAATCCGACCACCAACTAAACTAATATCAAGTCCAATCTGAAGAACAATAAAGATAGTACATGCTCCATTTACACAACATAATCAGGAAAAAAATACAAGTTTATTTGCTACCACATTAAGGCAAAACAACTCTACATTTTAAGTGTAATGTTCTGGAACAGGAGTTAGCACACTATGGCCCATAGGCCAAATCTAGCCTGCCACTTTTTTTTTTTTTTTTGGGGGGGGCACATTCTGCAAGCTAAGAATGTTTTCCATTTTTTAAATGGTTGAAAAAATCAGAAGATTACTATTCCATGACATGTAAAAATTATATAAAATTCAAATTTCAGTGTCCACAAATAACATTTTGTTGGAATACAGCCAAGCTCATTCATTTACATACGGCCTATAGCTGCTTCTGCAGAGTTCAAGTACATATGAAAGCGACTATATGGCCTACAAAGACATATAGTCTATCTGGCCCTTTACATAAAAATTTTGCCAGCCCCTGGTCTAGAGACATAAATGGGGTGTGAAAAACAGCATTCACTTATTTCATACTTTTACAGTTTTCCCAGCAACATTCACACTCAAAACGTCTATCTTGACTCCCATCCTCTGACTGGATAAGCAGGAATTATTATCCCCTCTTAAGAGAAGAGGACACAGAAGTTTGAAAATGGATTTGCCCAAGGCCATGTTGCTGATCATGGCCAGGCCAAGGTCAGACTCCAACTTTCTGAGCTACATCCAGAGGTGTTCACATCACCCAACTCTGTCCTTTTGGAGATCTGCCAACTGTGGCTACCCAGATCTTTTAAACATCCCTCCACATTTGAGAGCTCACCACAGTGTAAAGTTCTCTTCCCTAAAATAGGAACCAAATCACTACACTTCCTGCTGGGGGAGAGCACATGAGTGGACTCAGTGGTTTCCCATCTTGGCAGAAGCTACCTGATGGTGGCAGAGGCAGCAGCTCACTTGGCCAACCAGGTCTCTGTAATTCCTGGAAGCTCAACCTGGAGCCTGTGTCTTCAGCCAGGGAACCATTCTGTGCTCTCTATACATAACCTCAAGACATTCTTTTCTGCTTAATCAAGCCATGGTGGGTTCTCTTTTCCAGAACTAAGATCACAAACCCATGGAATTTAAGTTCAGATGAGATCCTTATAACACTGTGGTGGTCCCTAAAATTTTCTGGAAAAACTTCCTATCACCTTCACCATCTTCCAAAATACAATCCGATTTCCATAAGGTATCACCAGCTATCTTAAAAAACAACAACAACAAAACAGGACTCTGTAATTAAATAAATAAAATTGGGAAACACGGAACTTTTTTTTTTTTTTTTTACTGCAGGACTTCTCAGAGCCTTAATACGCATGTGTGCTTCATAAATCTCCAAGAAAGGCACAAGTATACAACATTTGAAAAAATTTATTGGACCACTGAACCATTTTCTAGCATAATACCTCACCAGGATACATTTTGGGAAATACTGATTAACATACCCTCTACCTAGGGGGAAAAAAATAGTTATAGTTCTAAAGTATGAAAAAAAACCAAAAAACCCAAGGCTGTCAAAATGAGGAATACAATTCTGCAGTGTATTACAGTGAAAAAAATACTTTTATACATTGCTGGAACTGGTACATATTAGTACAATCTTTTTGGAGAGCAACTTGGCAATAATTAGCAAGTGTCCTAATATTTATACTCTTTGAGACTCGGTAATTCCACTTCTAGGAATTTATCCTAAAAAATCATCTGAAACATAGACAAATGCCAGATCCTCAGTTCTTATGTACACCTTGGTCATTTATGAAAAATAAAAACAATATGCTTTGACTTGAGAAAAACACATACCGGGCTATTTCACCTTCAAACTCAGGTAACAGAGAAAGGACTTCCTTATGGTCGAGGGTAAAGAAACAAAGTCGCTTTTATGTTCTTAGTGGCATCATGACACTATATAAACATTTATTTAGCTCTTTACCTTCTGTAGAAAAAGGAAGAAGGAAAATCGAAAACTTTCCCAAGCCTATCTCTACTGTTAATTAAAACATCCTTGGCTGGACACAAGCATCCCCATAAATAAAGCAGGGAGAAGAAACCTGGGTGGCATAGACAAGTAGCTGAGATAACCTACAGGCTGATGACAAACTACAAACCTTTGGGACAGGTTTTTTTACTCCAGGATTCAGGTTAACTTGATAAATACCAAGACAATGATAATAACAGTATGCTAAATATTTATTTTTTAAAGGTAATTTAAATAGTCATTTATTGTGTTTGTATTCTCCCATATATTTAATATACGTAAAGAAATAACAGAAATTACAAGTGGAAGAGTGAAGGGAGCTTCAAATTTGCAATTTGTAGGTTCAGATCATGTGACTAGGGTAGCACTGCCCCCTCGTGGTGGAGCATCACACTTTCGCTTTGAGGCTCTTGACAGATCAATAAGCCTCTTTAAAAGGTTGAATATGCCTTGTCCAGTGTGGCTCAGTTGGCTGAGTGCCATCCCATACACCAAAAGGTCACTGGGTAGATTCCCGATCAGGTTCGGGCTCAATCCCCAGTAGGGGGTGCACAGGAGGCAGACAATAGATGTTTTTCTGTCTCCCTCTCCCTGCCTCTCTCTCTCTAAAATCGATAAAACATATTTTTTATAAAGGCTGAATCCACAAAAATAAAGTTTGCTGTCAAGAGACAGCAAACATTTCTAAAGAGCCAGTATCTCTTAAATGTGAAGGCCATGACCAAAAAAGGGTGTTCAGCTTTATGGCCATTCCTTGATTTGCTCTCAAGTCCATTTTACCGATGGAGAAACCACGGTCTCAAAAGATTTTAAATTTCCCTAGCCAGTGTAGTTCAGTTGGTTGAGCATCTTCCCATGCACCGAAAAGGTCACTGTTTCAATTCCGGTCAGGTCACATACCCGGGTTATGGGCTCAATCCCTAATAGGGGGTGTGCAGGAGGCAGCTGATCAATATTTCTCTCTCCCTCTCCCTTCCTCTCTAAAATCAATAAAAACATTTTTTTAAAAGATTTGAAATTATTTCATCAAATGAACCCAGAGGTCTATTTCTCTGCCATGCTTACTGCCTATTAGGCAAAAACCACAAACTAAGAAAGAATGAATGAGCCACCATTTCATAGTTTATCTCTAACAAAGTGCAACTGCCTGTAGCAGCAGCCACAACATTCTTTTCCCCCAAAGTTCAGCCCCTGTGGACTAGGGGCCCACACAAACTGAGCAAGGTCCAGCTACGCCCAGAAGGGAAATGATTCTCTCCTCCACGTCCCTCAGTGAGTAGAATAGGGAGACTGTCTCTCTCTTGGGCTCAAATGCCAAGAGAATCGGTGTCTCATAAGAAGGGATGTGGTAGTGGGTGTATAATTAACATCCGAGAATGAAGCTTGTATCTTTGTTCTGCAGGAGCACACCCACCCACAGAGTTAGGATTCAGGACTGGTCAAGTAGGACCAGCCAACCCCAGGGAACATATCTAGTGATTTACAGGAAACACTCGAGTTCTCTCAGGGAAAATGGGATGTGGTAAGAGAGGCAAAACCAGAGAACAGAGACCATCATGTTGGTGTGGGCAGCAGTAGTGGTTTATATTTGCAAAGTGTTTTCACAAATACTTCACTTGCTCCTTTGGATATGACCCTATAGGAAAGGACCTTTATTCCAAGGTTACAGATTAAGAAGAAGACTCTGGCCCTGGCCAGTTTAGAGCATTGGCCTAAAGGGTCCCAGGTTCGATTCCGGTCAAGGGCACATACCTCTATTGCAGGCTGGATTGAGGTGCGTGTGGGAAGCAATCCATGGATGTTTCTCTCTGCCCCCCCCCCACACACACACACACACACTCTCTCTCTCTCTCTCTCTCTCTCTCTCTCTCTCTCTCTCTCTCTCTCTCTAAAAAAAAAAAAAAAAATCAATGGAAAAAATATACTTGGGTGAGAAAATAAAAATAAAAGAAAGAAAAGAAGACTCTGAGAAGTTAAGTGGCTTGTTTGTATTACCTGGCAAGTTAAAAGACTCAAGTCTCATCCTGAGGTCTACTGTCTTCCCACAGCACCTGTGACACCCAAATGGCAGGTGGCTTAATTAGCAGCAAATATAAATTATGAGAGGAAGAGCAGCTCCGATAGGCAGTCACAGTCAGAGCAGCAGAGAGCGACTGGTAACAGATGACACTGTGGAAAGGCTGTTCTAAATCCAAGAAACATCACAGAAAAAAAGCCAGGACGCCTGAGACCATTTCGAATAGGGACAAACAGGCCTACAAAACCGGGAAAGAGCCTAAGAGAATCACTGTTCCACAATTAAATACACTAGACTCAGTTTTAAGAAGCAGGGAAGTGAGAAGTCCATTTTAGAAACACTGATACCCAAAAGTGCTTAAACATTTACTTAAAGAGGTAAAGTTTCCCCTTTCCAAAAGCCTTCTGGATAACCAAGGGTCTGGCTGGAGTCTCTTCTCAACAATTCCCATCAATTATTCAATCTTTTTCTTTTCTTCCTGTCCTCTCATTTTTCCTTCTATTTACTTACAGTCTGAATAAGTGGTCTTGTATTTGGAGTTTTTAAGATGGCACATTTCAAACCCTACGAGCTTATTTGCATTGCAAAACTCATTCTTGGTAATGAAAAAACAAACAATGGAGCAGGAAAGATAGCCTACAAGAGACATATTTTTGAGACTCTTAGCAGCTCACACTGCACCCACACCCCGAGGAACTGCCTCTTCGTCCCAGGGTTCGTCTGGGAGGCATGTCCCTGTGGCCATAACTGGGTGATCAGGAATAGACATCTGTCCCAAGCAGAGCCAAGCAGACACGTCCCCACAGCAATTCCTTTTGCTTAAGCTAACTCGATTCTACTTCTATTACTTGGAGCCAAAAGGTTCTAAATCGTACGTATTATGTATTTATTTTCTGCTTCCCTACACTAAATTGTTTGCTCTATGAGGGCAGAGATTTTTGTTTATTTTGTTCATTGTCACATCCCAAGGGCCTACAACAATGTCTGGACCATAGTAGATACTAAAAAATGTTTGCTGAATAACAAATATTGTGAATTTTTCTTCATTTTCCACATATTGAGCCTTATTCAGTGTGCACATTCTATTTGCTTGAGAGAGAAGGCTCAGCTCTGGCTGGTTAGAGAGTTGGCCCACAGACCGAAGGGTCATGGGTTTTGATTCCTAGGTCAAGGGCATGTACCTGGGTTGAAGGTTCAATCCCCAGCCCCAGGTACATGTGTTTCTCTCACATCAATGTCGCTCTCTCTCTCTCTCTCCCTCTCTTCCTCCCTCTCTCTCTAAAAATCAATGGGAAAAATATCAAGTGAAAATTAACAGAGAGAGAGAGAGGGGGGGGGGGGGGGGGGGGCTCAACCCTGCAATTTGGTCTTTTTCATGTTTCCATGCAATAACTAGAAGATTTTTCAAATTCATCCTTTCCCAAATATCTATTCCCCATGCTTCTGACTCTGATTCTTATCTTCCCCTTACATTAGCACTTTAGTGCTACTATTTGTTGACTTGAGAGAGAGAGAGAGATTTGTTGCTCCACCTATTTATGTATTCATTGGTTGATTCTGCCCTGACTGGGGATCAAACCTGCAACCCTTGGCATATGGGGACGATGCTCTAACCAACTGAGCTACCTGGTCAGGGCCTTGTTCCCTTCTCTTTTATTCTTCTAAATGTCTGCTCTCAATAATGTCACTGGCCAAGCCTTCTATTCACAAATGGGCATAAGACCTAGTTCCTGCATCAGAAGCTCCAGGATTTAAATTATGCCAGTGAGGGCCTAAAGAGACCTGATGGCTCCATCACGGTACCAATCAGGTTCCCAAGAGCAGCAAAACGCGTGACTGCTACCCCGGAGGCCAGACAATGTCAACACAACTCCGAATCTCTTCACCGGGGACCAGGGGAGCACACAAACTACAGAAAGACAGCTGGCCAAATCTTCATGCCTCAGATGCTGTTCCCGCTCCCGTAACAGAGCCATTTACTGCTCTGTGTGTTGACTAGCAAGATATATCAGCCCATTTCTCTGTATTGTTAAGGGAGAACAATCACTATTACAGCACTGAGACTACAGAACTTGGGTGTTTGGCTAAGATAAAATAAAATGATTTACTCTATTTTTAAGTAACTTAAAAAGCAGAAGTGTGAAATAAATATAAATTGTTGCTACATAAAGTGCAAGTCCAGATTCCACATTCAAATGGAGACATGTTGAAGGTAATTTTTTAAAGTAGAAAATTTCCCCCAAATATATGGCTTTTGGAGTCAGTGTTCATATCTAAAATCATTTAGTTAAAACAAAATAAAACAGGCTTTAGGTAAATTTAAATTCCCACCATAAAAACCAAGTTAGGCCAAGGAGGGACTTGAATATAAGGCAGAAAGAAATATCACAAATGAACAAATGAGCAACTGGCCTTATCCCTACAGTTTCTCACAATTTTTTTTTCACCTCATCTTCTCACGCTGCATTCTCTTTCTTATTTTATTTATTTTTTTTTAGTGTAACTCCTTAGGCTGAAATATTTACTTCTTTTTTTGTTTGTTTTTTTCATATTGTGGCCACTCATTAGCTCAATCTTACTTTCTTGCCCTCTGAGTATTCTAAAAACAAGCGTTCTAAAAGCCCCTTTGTCATGTTTTTAACGTGCTGAGCACACGCCTGTCAGTGATCGGACAAAGGAGAATCCTCTTCCAGCTCCATTCACCATCTCGGAATTCTTCTCACTTTGGCCCTCCCTTCCAGGAAGTCCTGACTGTGCTGATTAAGGACAAAAACAAGTCTCTTTTGATACGCTGGGGTGAGAGTTGCCGGCCACTCTCCATCTCTCCTTCATCCAGTTTTGTGGAGGACTTCCAGAATGTGCGCCTTCTAGAAGAGCAAGCAAAGAATTGTGGCAGCATCCTTGCTCCAGTGCACACAGCTGAGGACAGTCAAGAGCTCGGGGCAGGAGGGAGGGAGGCGGGGAGCCTGCAACATACATCTTACAAGATAGCAATGGCATTCACCAGGTTTCAAATGTCCCCTTGTTTCCTCACACTGCAGAACCACAGACGAAGAAAATAAAAGTGACTTCAAAGAATAACTACTGGGGCAAAGTCCTGCCTTCCCACAGGTAGATACGTAAGTCTCACATACAGAATACTAGTATGTGATGGTTAGGAGGGAGTGTGGGTTCAAATCTTGGTTCACCACTGATCATCTGGGTAAATTCTACCAAGTCACCCAGATGTTTCTTCACCTGTAAAATAAGGGTGATTGCAGTACTGACCACAGAGGATTGTGAGATAAACATGTAAAGCATTTAGAACAGTATTGGAGCAGGTAGGAGCTCAATACGTGATGGTAGTAACAGCTGCTGATGTGATTACTAATATCAGTGTTGTTTTCTAAAGAAGTTCTAAGAATTGCAATGCCTTCATTCAACAAACATTGCAAGGAGCACTTGCCATGGGGGTCATGACTATGGTGCTTAACACTGGAAATACAGATACAATCTGGGCCCTCAAACAGCATCCAATAAAATGGGGTAATATATCACAGAGTGGTAAGCTCTATAACAGAGAGGTGTACAGGATCTTGAGAAGCAAGAAACCTGGAGAGGTTGAGAAAGGGACAATGAGCCAAGTCTTAAAAGGCAGACTGGAGTGCACCAAGGCAGAGACAGGGACAGTCGCTCCAGGCAAGGTTGGGGAATAGCTAAACACAAGACTAACAGCTTAGCAAAGGCAAGTGTATGAAAGGCCTAACTGATCTGAACCTCAGCCTGGAGATAAACGCGGATCCTTGACTTCAGGACAAAGGATGGGCTGGAGGGAGGGAAGAAAAGGAGGAAGAGGCTGACTGGCGATTACTGCAATAATAAAAACCCCAAAGTGGGCAAGGATAGCTTAAAAACCCCCAAAGAGTCTTTCAGAAAGGATGGAGTAGAGAGAACAGACCCCAAAATATTGAGATGTTCAAGTGACAGGTCTTTGTTATTGATTAGATACGGAGGATTAATGATGGAAAAAGTAAAAAGTGAGCTCCACTGACTGGAGCAGCAGCGTGGATGGTGGTGCAAACTGGGATGCCATGCCGGAGAGGAGGTTTGGGGAGAGGGCGCTGTCTGTGCTCAGTTTTGAACGTGTTGCGTTGAGGTGACTGTCCGACATTCAGGCAGACCCATCTGATAAGAGAAAAGTCAGAAATATGGCGATGCATCTGTGAGTTTGGATGAGGCTGGAGATAGAGACGAGCCATCGCGGCTCGGAGCACAGTCAGAGCCACAAGAGAGAGGGTGGAGGTGACGAAGATGGACCGGTTAGGGAGGCAGGTCAGGGAGACGGGAGGACCAGGGAGAAAAAGAAAGCAGCCATTGCATTCCACCAACATTTTCTCAGAACTAGGACACTATTTTCATTCCTCATCAGTCTTGTCCACAACAACTTTTTCAAAATTCCAAAGTTCTTTATTTATATACCATCTGTTTCATAAATATTCTGATGCAGCTTATGGTAAAAACAGACAATCAAACAGTAAAGTAAAATGAAACGAATAAACCAGAGCAAGAAAACACGGAAATAGATTCAGAGGTCAAGACAGCAGGTGGGGGCAAGTGGAATTAGAATACAATTATGCAAGCCAAAGGGACTACTGAGTTGCTACAGCAGAGCTGCTAGTTGGCTTCTGAGCTTCCTGGTAGCCAAAGTAAAAATAGAGATAGCCAGTTACCTCCATAAAAAGAATCTGTACTCTTCGTCAGGATTGTCTGTGTCCATGGGCCATGCATATATGCATACAAGGTCCTTGGTTGATTACCTCCCACCCACCCACCCTTCCGCACCCTCCCTCCGAGATTTTGCACTATGTTTCACGCTTCCATGTCTCTGGATCCACTCTGTGCATCAGTTTGTTACTTAGATTCCACATATGAGTGAGATCATGTGATACTTGTCTTTCTCTGACAGACTTATTTCACTTAGCATGATACTCTCCACATCCCTCCATGCTATCTCAAAGGTAAGAGATTCTTCTTTTTTACGTGCGGTTATTTTTAAATGTCTGAAAATATGTGGACAGCCCTGGCCAGTGGCTCAGTTGGTTGGAACGTCAACCCATACACCAAAAGGTTGAGGGTTCAATTCCCAATCAGGGCACATACCTAGGTTGTGGGTTTGATCCCTGATTGGGCGCATTGGGGAGGCAATTGATCAATGTTTCTCTCTCACATCCATGTTTCTCTCTTTCTCCCTTCCTCTCTCTAAAATCAATAAAAACATATCCTTGGGCAAATATTAAAACAAACAAACAAAAAACCATGGATATATTAACATTAAAACTCACACAAATCAAAATACACTTCTGATTAAAATACTTCCAAATGATCTATCAGAGGAAATCCAGGAAAGGCATAGCAGCATGTACCAAACTAAAAATTGTTAGAAGTATCTCAAATTTCAAAGGGTCTTTCTTTTGTTTTATTTTAAAACTAGAGGCCTGGTGCCTGAAATTCATGCAGGGGCAGGGTCCCTAGGCCTGGCCTTCGATCGGGGCCTTCCGGCTACGGGCCAGGGCCTTCCTTCGCTCCTTGCCGCCCCCTGGTGGTCAGAGCACATCATAGCAAGCGACTGAACTCCCGGTTTCTCAAACTGGGGACACATTGCATGTTAGCCTTTTATATATAAAGATTTGTATATGAGCGTTTCTACAAAAGTAGAGAGACTAGTACTACGAACCTCTATGTACCCATCACCCAGTTTCGACAGCCATCAACGTTTTGTCATTTGTGTTCACAGGCCAGAACTTTAAAGGTCGTGCCTTCTAGGGCTAGAGCTCAAACACATATGGCAAAATGTAGCTTCCTCTGAAAACACACCCCTGTAAACAGTAACTTCCAAGCCATATGCAGAAACCAGCTGGAGTGAGATCTGTCCATCAGATTCCTGCTCCGCAGCAGCATCAGTATCACCTGGGAGCTTGTCAATGATGCAAAACTTCAGGGCCCATTTCAAACTTATTGAGTCATAATCTGCGGTTTAACAAAATCCCCAGGTAACTGGTCTACACATTAAGATTTAAGAAGCATTGATCTGCTCTAGACAACCATACCTCCCCTCTGCAAAGCTCTGCTTAATTAACTGGTTCTGAGGAGCTGGGCAAGAAACTTAAGTGTGAACAACAGTGTCATTTTACCTTTAAGTTTGCCATTAACTAGTGGTTCTCAACCTTCCTAATGCCGCGACCCTTTAATACAGTTCCTCATGTTGTGGTGACCCCCAACCATAAAATTATTTTTGTTGCTACTTCATAACTGTAATTTTGCTACTGTTAATGAATCGTAATGTAAACATCTGTTTTCCAATGTTCTTAGGCTCTACAGCAGGCGTCCTCAAACTACAGCCCGCGGGCCACATGCGGGTGTTTTTGCCGTTTTGTTTTTTTACTTCAAAATAAGATATGTGCAGTGTGCATAGGAATTTGTTCATAGTTTTTTTTAAACTACTAGCGTTCCCGTTGCAGGAAAAATCCTGCAATAGGGTTTCCTGCTGCACTCTACCCCACCCTGCCTGCTCTCCTCCCTTGTCCCCCGCCCCGCGATCTCCGCCAGCCCCCCTGCTTTTCTAACTTCTCCGCCAGCCCGCTCTCCTTCCTTCTTCCCTGGCCCCGCCTCCGCTCCTCCCTTCTCCCCGGGCCCGCCTTCTTTGCCAGCCCGCCTGCTCTTCCCTTCTCCCCCGGCCCCGCCTCCGCTCCTCCCTTCTCCCCCGCCCCGCCTTCTCCACCAGCCCCCCTGCTTTTCTAACTTCTCCGCCAGCCCGCTCTCCTTCCTTCTCCCCTGGCCCCGCCTCCGCTCCTCCCTTCTCCCCCGGCCCCGCCCCTTCTCCCCCGGCCCCGCCTACTCAACTTCCTTCTCCCCGGGCCCCGCCTGCTCAACTTCCTTCTCCCCCGGCCCCGCCTCCGCTCCTCCCTTCTCCTCCCCCCGGCTTGCTTGCTTCTCTGCAGCTTTGCTCCCTTCTGCAGCTCTTGGCTTCTTTCTATGCTGTCGCGATATGCAAATTAGCCGCCATCTTTGTTTGGATAATTTGCATATTCGTCCTGATTGGTTGGTGGGCATGGCTTGGCTGGTGGGCGTGGCTTGGGCGTAGCGAAGGTGCGGTCAATTTGCATATTTGTCTATTATTAGATTAGATAGTCCGGCCCTCCAATGGTCTGAGGGACAGTGAACTGGCCCCCTGTTTAAAAAGTTTGAGGACCCCTGCTCTACAGCAACCCACAGGTTGAGAACCGCTAGCAGGGTCGCCTAAGACCATCGGAAAACACAGATATTTACATTATGATTCATAACAGTAGCAAAATTACAGTTATGAAGTAGCAACGAAAATAATTTTATGGTTGGGGGTCACCACAACATGAGGAACTGTATTAAAGGGTCACGGCATTAGGAAGGTTGAGAACCACTGAACTAGTCAAACTTAAAAGCATGCAATTTGTGACCTAGTAATTCCACTTTTCAATACCTACATTAGGGAAATAGTCACATATGTGCTTAAGTAGAATTTTTGTAGTTGTTGTTCATCCTCACCCGAGGATATTTTTCCATTAACTTTTAGAGAGTGGAAGGGAGGGGAAGAGAAAAGGAACCCAGATACCTGGAAGGACAGGTACCAAAAGGCAACATGATTACATCTGGGGCTGGATGAAGGGGATTGGGATTAGGGGTGGGAAGTAAAAGGGGGATTATAATGTTTTATCTCTTCCCTTATTTATGGAAAGGAGAGTAAATTTTTGTATCACTTGTGAGACAATTTTTTTTAAAAGTAGCTACACAGTTTCTTATACCAAATGAATTTATGTAGAGAAAATATGGTCAGGGCAAGGCTACAGAAAAATGGATAAAAAGTTTTAAGACCTTTGACAGACTGTATGGACCTTTGTGTGTGTGGGTTTTTTTTCTGTTTTCAACACATGCGTTCAGCTGGCACTGGGCATATTTTGCACTATTTAAAAATGTCTTCAAAGTGGTATGCTTGTGCTTCTGTGTATTTTTCTATTCCCTTCTTTTGTCTATGAGCTAAGTGAGAACAAGTTATATATGTGATTGTTTCTATTGCTACATATTTCAGGTTCCTAGTTCAACAGATAATGATGCACACTAGCTAAGTGAGTAAGTCACCAACCTATTCTATATATATAAAAGCCTAAGCGACCATCACAACCGAACAAACGACCGAACAGGCTGCGTGGGGCAACCAGGCTGGCAGGGGGGTTAGTGAGGGGCGGCCAAACGACCAAGCAGCAGGCTGCGTGGAACGACCAGGCTGGCAGGGGGGTCAGTGAGAGGCAACCAAATGACCAAACAGCAGGCTATGTGGGGCGACCAGGCCTGCGGGGGAGGTGGGGGGTGGGAGAGGGGGCAGTTGGGGGCAACCAGGCCGGCAGAGGGGGGCAGTAAGGGGCGACCAGGGCAGTGGGGGGGCAGTTGGGGGCGACCAGGCTGGCAGGGGGACAGTTGGGGCAACCATGCCAGCGGGGGGGGGGGGGCAGTTAGGGGCAATCAGGCAGGTAGGCAGATGAGCAGTTAGGAGTCAGTGGTCCCCGATTGTGAGAGGGATGTCCGACTGCCAGTTTAGGCCCAATCCCCAGGGGGTCCCAGATTGGAGAGGGTGCAAGCTAGGCTGAGGGGACCCCCCCCCCCCCGGTGCACAAATTTCATGCACCGCACCTCTAGTGTGTGTGTGTGTGTGTGTGTGTGTGAGTGTGTGTATGTGTGTGTATCTATCTATATAAAAGGCTAATATGCTAAGTGTCCTTCCCATCTTCCGACTGGTTGCTATGATGCACACTGACCACCAGGGGGAAGATGCTCAATGCAGGAGCTGCCATGATGCACCCTTGCCATTTACAGAGAAACGGCAGTGCGGACCTGGCCAACAAAGCAACACTGGGCTTCCCCTAAGTGGGACACAGGCCCTGCCACCACCCCAGAGCAACAGCCCACCAAATCACAGCCAACACTGCTGAGACCCCATGGCCAGCCTGGAAACACTCGCTGTGGGCCCTGGGTAATGATGTCACATAGCAACATCCGGTTTCCTCTCCCTAGCGACAACTAGCCCCCTTGCAGTTTCTTCAGCCCAGGAACACGACTTGCTTTATAGTCAGGTGCAAACACTTTACACTGTAACCAAATGTCTGTGAAGCATTTTCCTGTGCCTCATCTCATTTGATCCTCACAGAAGTCCTGGAGTAGGTAGATAGGAGACTTGGTGGAATCCTATTTTCTTTTCATTAGCTAGAAAATGGAGATTTGGAAAGCTTAGAAACTTGACCAGACTGAAAAGAAGAAATGATGGACCTTGAAAATGACTTCAGGTTTCCTCACTGCACAGAATATAGTCAAACACTGCTGCAGTTAGATATTTTACCCTTTGTTCTCCCTGCGTGATCTACAATAATAATGTGCTTTGTGTTGATATTTACTGCTGTGTTGCTGACAATTACCTGAAAGAGAAGTTGGAGTGTTTCACTTGGCTGGAAAAAGCTTAGCTAAATCAGAAAGCAGGTCTAATAAGCAAGTTTATCCTATATATATAAAAGGCTAAGTTGACTCACACATGCGCGATACATATAAAGCGCTTGCTGGCACCAATCACATGTGTGTGTTTCCATCTGTCATTGTCGATTGTGAATTTGGTTGACATTTCTATTATAGAGAAAGGGTGAATAGTGATATTAAAATATTTCCTCTAATTAATTTCCTTTCAATGTGCACGAATTCGTGCACCGAGCTACTAGTATGTGTATGTGTGTGTGTGTGTGTGTGTGTGTGTGTGTGTGTGTGTGTATATATATGCCTAAGCGACCGAACGACCGGGACCGGAATGACTAGTCACTATGACGCACACTTCGCCCCAGGGGGAAGACACTCAAAGCAGGAGCTGCCCCCTGGTGGTCAGTTCAATCCCACAGCGGGAGCGCAGCTCAGCTGACCGACCCGTCCCCGGGGCCCACCAGCCCCCAGCAGCCACTCACTCCCTCAGCAGTCCTGCAGGTTCAATCTCCGGAGAACAGGCCAGGCACCAACGGACCAGCACCGCCAGCACAATCCTGCCAGCGCAGCTGGCTTCCTGGAAGTCAGCCTTGGCCCCACGGCCGCTTCCCCTCCCTAGACACTCCGCAAGGAAGAAACAATATAAAAGCGGCCACCAGGTGGCTCCCGACAACCGGTGTGGATGTCAGCAGGATGGAATCCTGAACTCGGGCCAGCAAGGGCGTCCCACCAAACACCCAGAGGGCCAATTGCATCCCAGCCCACCCCCGCTCGGGACCCCACCTGTGCACGAATTCATGCACCAGGCCTCTAGTGTAAAATAGGAAAAAAAAATCCCTAAGAGGTAGGCAGAGCATGTATTGTCTTCATTATAGTAGCTGAAGAAATGGGCTCATAAGGCTGGATAATGTGACCAAGGACCCTTTACCTAATAAGTGGCAAAACCAGATCTTGGCTCCCACTTTGGGATTCCAAGTCCTCTACCCTTTCAGTTATACGATATCTGCCATGCTGCCATACTTACATATGACACTTACCTACACATTTAAGCAGTTTTTTAGAAAAATCCAGACTGAAAACTCTCAAGAGAAATCTTAGAATTCAAATAATATGTACACTTTGGGGATCTCATATCTATTTATTTTGAGTTTCTTTTCCTTTCCCATACATTGCCTTAAACAACCTAAGGAGATGAGACTGAAAAAACACATTATACTACCACCCTATCCCAAACACAAAGTAGAAAGAGAGTGAACTCTAACTGTTCTGTTTTGTTTGTTTTTAATGTGGCTGTTATAGATTATCTGAAAGATAGAATAAAACACACCTGGCCAGTGTTGCTCAGTGGTTGAGCATCATCCTGTGCACTGAGAGGTCGCAGGTTAGATTCCCAGTCAGGGCACATAACTGGGTTGCAGGATCAATTCCCAGCAGGGGGTGTGCAAGAAGCAGCTGATCAATGTTTTGCTCTCATTTCTCTCTCTCTCTCTCTCTCTCTCTCTCTCTCTCTCTCTCTCTCTCTCCCCCCCCCCCCCCTCTGAAAATCAATTTTAAAAAACAACAACAATATAAAAGTAGACAGAACCTGGAGAACATTATGCTGAGTGAAATAAGCCAGTCAGAGAAAGACAAATACCATTTGATTTCACTCATATGTAGAATTTAATGAACAAGCTGAACTAACAAGCAAAAGAGAGACAAACTCATAGAGAACAGGCAGACAAGCTCAGGGGTGGGGTGGGGGTGGGGGGTTGAACAAAAAAGAAAAAAAGAGAAAGAACTCATGAACACAGACAACAGTGTGGTGATTGTGGGGGAAGAGGGGAGGTGAAAGAGAGTATGGGGGGATAAATGGTGATGAAAAAAATAAAATTAAAAATAGGGGGGAAAAAGTAGATGGATACTATGTACCCATCTCCCAGCTATAACAATCACCACAGCCCATTAGAAAAATCCTAGTGATCATGTAAACAGTGTTAGGGAGTAGGGGTGAAAGGGAGAGTCTAGTTGTCTGTCCTTAATAAAGGAAAGTGGCAAGACACCTGGAAGCTTTTCTTTTCTTTCTTTATTTATTTATTAAATATATTTTTATTTATTTCAGAGAGGAAAGGAGAGGGAGAGAGAGAGAAACATCGATGATGAGTCATTGATCGGCTGGGACCGAGCCTACAACCCGGGCATATGCCCTTGACCGGAATTGAACCTGGGATCCTTCAGTCTGCAGGCTGATGCTCTACCCACTGAGCAAAACCAGCTAAGGCACCTGGAAGCTTTTCATGTGAAATATTCTCAATCTGACTTATAGGTTTGTAAAGTTAATTTGTTTTTAAGTTTGGAGTTAATGAGGCTAAAAGTTCACAGTAGTCTTGAGATATCAAGATAATACAACTGACTTCTTGATCCTCTTAAGCACTGTGACTAGAGAGCAACTACTCTGGACCCACTTGCATGCCTCTATTTATAGCAGCAAGCACCAAGTCTTATGGGAAAAGATCCTAAACCATTTAAAAATCAAACTATTTTAAGCATCTCACAACTTTCTAAGAATTTTGTTTGTTTGTTTTAACATTGTTCCCAAAAGTTGGGTCATAAATCGTGTGTGTGCGCACGCACACATGGGTGCCTGTTTTGGGGAAACGTGTAAAACGAGGTTAGTAGGTTTGAAGTATTACAGGCTCTATGAAGAGCTCTAACCAGGGCTGCATTTATGGGGTAAGGTGCTGGGAGTTCATAGTATGACTAAGAAATGAATTAGCTGCCTAAAAAAAAAAAAAAACAAAAAAAAAACTTTTTACATTTATTTTAGATTTGGGCAGAATATATATATTGTTTAAAAATATGAATCAAGTACAGCTCATTTCAAATATTAGACATAGTTCCCATAACCACTGAAAACATATATGTACTAACTGGGATTTTGCTAAATTTAAACCCTGACTCAGTAGAGTAAGACAAGTCCTTCTTCTTCTTTAGGGGAGGGAAGAGTGGAAGAATTGCCCCAATAGACAGGACTGCTAACAACACCCGCTGTGTGCCAGGGACTTCATGTCCCAGGAACTTTTTAATGATGTAGGGAATTATTAGTCCTTCCTCTTTCTTTTCAATGAGTGAAAGCCAGTTGAAGATGTTCAAAATCTGCTTAAGATCACAGCTAATTTCCAGCGCCGGTGTCTGACTTCAAAACCTACCTCTTGTCTTCTTTAGCACACTGACACTCCACTAGGCCAGCACCGTATACGTTTGCTTCAGATAGTCTTACTGACCATCTCTGCTTGGAATTAACCTTTGGGCACGGCTTCCTACAATGTGCCATGTAACATTCACATCCATTTATATAGAAAGTTATATTAATACCCACTAATTTTGAGAAAGAAGCCTCCACTACACCGTGGCACTTACAAGGTGGTCATCAACAAATGGTTATTCCTAGTAATTTTATTCCAGCACCAGAAGCTCAGAATGCAAATTAATGGGCACAGCTACCGGTCTTGTCTGAAAATAGCTTCATGACTAACTGTGTCCACACAGTGACGAGAATATGTTAAAGCACAAGACGTGTGGGTTGCAGGGCAGCCTTCGTGCAAGTTGACTGGGACCATAGGTTGAGGGCTGGGAAGTGGAAGTCGCTGGCTTTCCTGCTTGGTCACCAAACAGCACCCACTTGAGATTTTTACCAAAGTCATGCCGTTGTGGCTGCTGCTTTAAATCCTTTCTTAAGGAGCATATATGAAGAAGTTATGTGGTAGGGATTAACCACCTGTCAGCTCTGTGCCTTGTGTGATCAAGTTACAGGCTTGACACAATTAGCAATTGTAATTGATTACATAATTTTCAGTTCAAGTTTAATCCCACTAAAATGTCATGGTGAAACTAGGCCATTTAGGAAGGTTTATGGACAAAAGGATAATGATAAGTTTAAAGGCTGCCATACGCTTGATTCAGATTTGAGACACTCGAGATGCTTGTAAACCAAGAGAGGACCTTCTTGCTCCATGAACAGCAATAAAAGTAAATGTGCCTCTCATACATGTTGGTTTCTGGACGCTTGGACTCTTACTGAAAACAGATCGATGCCTCTGCTAGGAGATGGCCATAGAAGGCCTAATTTTCACTCTGGGCCTCTCTAGGGCTGCACAGAGCTCTGCAGAGGTGGAGGACTTCAACGGGGGGAGAGGGGCCCAGGGCCACTGTGACTGCCTGGTCAGCAAATGGAGTTCTCATCCATGAGAGCAGGACCAATAGTTCCCAGAAATTCAACACAGTAGTTGATTACAAACTCAAGGACATAAGCCAGTTAGATTCAAACCGGGCTGTCACTGTGTCACTCTACATGCCACTGCATCTGCACCTGGTTCTTGGTTTTTATCATTTTATGTAAAAACACCTCAACTTTCAAGATCTGATTGACAAAGTGGCTAACATCTGTTTGTGCCCAACCAATAGCCTAGAGACGTACTATATTTCTTTTTACATATTGTGGCTCTTTGAAAGGCTGCAAATCATTATAATATCTAAGATATCTCACCGCCCGCCCCCCCTCCCCAAATTTCAATCCTTTAGGGGCAACATGGCCCCATGGAGAATTTCATGGTCTAGGGTAGATGTTCATGTAAGTCCCACAAGATATCTGGAAGGGTATATACAAACACACACACACACACACACACACACACATTAAATCAAATTCTTAAAGGACCCCATAGTAAATATTTTCAGTTTTGTGGGCTACCTACTGTCTCTATGGCATATTCTCACCATTATTGTTTTGTTTTTATAGCCCTTTAGAAATATAAAAAAAACTCTCTTACTTCAAAGACACCCTACATCAAAACAGGCTACTGGCCAAAGTTGGCCTGTGGGCTAGAGTTTGCTGACTCCTGATTTAGAGGGATAACAGCTAACATTTTTTGAGATCTTACCATTTACAAAAAAGTAACTGTTTGTAGAATAGTGGCTGCCAGGGGCTGGGTCGAGAGGGGAATAGGGAGTTAATGCTTAATGGGTATAGAGTTTTAGTTTTGCAAAATGAAAAGCGTTCTGGAGATGGATGAGCACAATAATATGAATGTACTTAACGTCACTGAACTGTACACTTAAAAATGTTAAGATGGAAAATTTTATATTGCGTGTTGTTATTAAAAATTAACTGCTTGCCCTAGCCCGTTTGGTTCAGTGGATAGAGTGTCGGCCTGCGGACTGAAAGTTCCCGGGTTTGATTCTGGTCAAAGGCACATGCCTGGGTTGAGGGCTCGATCCCTAGTTGGGGGCGTGCAGGAGGCAGCCGATCAATGGTTCTCTCTCATCATTGATGTTTCTATCTCTCTCTCCCTCTCCCTTCCTCTATGAAATCAATACAAATATATATATTTTTTAAATTAACTGCTTAACTTTCATATAATACTCACCCAAATAAAACATGTAAATTAGATAAAGACATTTTATAGCTGAGGAATGGGAGTCTATAAGAGCTTTCACAACTTGCCCATGCTACAAAGCTAGCAACTGGAGTGCTGAGATTTGAATCCTAGTCTGTGGGTCTAAAAGATTGAGCTCTTCCTCATTCTCTCACCACCAAGAACTCCTTTTATTTATTTATTTTTCCAACAGATGCCATCTTGCCAAAGATTTTATCTGCTAAACAAGCATCACTTACTAATACTTTGCTTTAAGTCTTAAACAATCATTCACAGATACTGACAGAACTTCAGATCCCTTCAGGGGTCAGCCCCTTCTTAAAAGATAACCTCTAAACTGACATGATTTCAGCCAAAAATCAAAGAAATTTGGATTCTAGTTAAGATTTTCCTTTGGATAAATGTAAGGTCTGAGGACCTTTCTTATCTGTCTGCTTCACTCCACTACCCAGTTCCCAGAACAAGGCCCAATATTTGGGAATATGAAGACTGCCTGCCCTCCTTTATTTCTCGGCCCTTTGTGTTTAGAAAGCCCCGTAATATCTGTGAAACTATTGAAGGCAGATAGAATCCAGGACCTCTTTCATCGCTCAAGTTTTATGATTTCATAGTTATGCCAGTGGTATTCCTTCAGTCAGTCAACCATAATTCTCCAGATCATACTACAGCACAGGATGCTAGTGTGTGTCCTTGCAAAAACACAGAGCAAAATGAAAGAGGAACCTTTTGTGTAGTGGGGTAGAAAGTACATCACTTGGCAAAAACAACCAAAAAAGACCTTAAAAGATTTTTAATGAGTTCGGGAAAGAATCTTAACTAGTTGTTGAAACTGAGTCCCCATGGACTAAAGAAAGCAAAAAACTGCTGGGGCTGCCTGTTTATAACAGTCCCCTCAAAGGCAACGTCTGTGACCTCCCTGGGCTTGTGACACACGCTGAGCCTAGGGTACCTCATCCCCTTGGCTATATCAATGGTCACAGCCACATGACCTAGGCCAGGCCAATCAGAAGTCTCCCCTGGGATTTTCAAACTTAAACTAGGAGGAAAAGGATCCTATTTTGTCCCAGGCCTCAGGCGGTGAAGATGGCTACAGACTGGCACTGACCATGGATGGTATTACCTTCCATGCAGAGAATGTCCATCTTTAGTAAGAGAAAAATGAAGCCATCACTCAAAGACAAAAGTTGGAGAGAAAGTGTGGAGGAGCCAAACAGATACACAGCTGCGTTCAAGCCCCTGGTTCTTCTGATCGTCCTTAAAGCCCACTCCATCCAGCCCACCCTGCAGTTTGGTGAAGTGGGAAGGAAAAAATTGCTTAAGCTGGATGAAGTGAATTTCTGTTACTTGTGACCAAAAAATCTTAATGCAGGGCTGAGGCTGTTGACTGACCTGGAAGGATAAAATGCGTCATCCTGGAGAAAGTAGGCTAAAGGTAACCAGCTTCTCAACTCACCCTGGACTGGCTCCTTCCTCCACCTCGAGTTCTCCTCTGAGAAACTAGGTTAAACCTCTTTGCTACCAGGTGTGCTCCAATCCCTTATAAAGGCAGGTTTGATACAATGTACGGTTTAAGTTTTTAAACTTCTGTCTTTTGGTTTTTAGACAGAAGTGAGTTCCCCGGACACCCCCAAGAAGAATTTTTTTTATCTTGAAAGCCCCTTGATATTTTAGAGAGCATCCAGAAACAAGTGTGAAAAAGTGACAGGACTTCAGGCTATCCTACATAATAAAATGGTAATATGTAAATTACCATCACTCCGCTACGCCCACGATTGGGCCAGCAGGAGGCGCAGGGGGCGGGACTCAGGGTGGCCGGGGTAGCTGATTGGGCCAGCAGGACGCTGAGCTCGCGGCGCCAGTGGCGCCGCGAGCTCAGCGTCTGTGCCATGGCTGCGCCAGAGGCTTTCGGAAGGCCTGGTGCACCGGCGGACAGCCGGCCGGCTCCCCCGCGATCAAAAGCCAAAGCGGGGGAGCTGGCCGGCTGTCTGCTCTGGCACAAGGCCTTTCGAAAGCCTCCGCCGCGCCGGAGGCTTTCGGAAGGCCTGGTGCACCGGCGGACAGCCGGCCGGCTCCCCCGCGATCAAAAGCCAAAGCGGGGGAGCTGGCCGGCTGTCTGCTCTGGCACAAGGCCTTTCGAAAGCCTCCGCCGCGCCGGAGGCTTTCGGAAGGCCTGGTGCACCGGCGGACAGCCAGCCCGCTGGTGCACCAGGTGCATGATTAAATCATGCACTGGGCCTCTAGTACATAATAAAGAGCTTTAAGAGAACTGTTAAGAACATAATCCCTTTAAACAGCTCATGTAAATCATACTAATCTAGTGAAGTAAATCTTGCATCACAAAGAGAGTATCAAGAAAAAAATTTCACTTTCTTCCAACCCAGCCACCACCCCAATCACCCTTTATGTTACTTATTTTGTATCATCATTTTCTTACCTTTTCTTCCTATGATTTTTTTTTGTTATTAGATTTATTGGGGTGACATTGGTTAATAAAATTATATAGGTTCCAGGTGTATTATTCTATAATACATCATCTGTATATTGTATTGTATATTCACTACCCCAAGGCAAGTCTCCTTCCATCACTATTTATTGACCCTTTTTTTCCTTCCCCACCTTCCTTTCCCTCTGGTAACCACCATAAGTTTGTCTATGTCTATAAGGTTTTGTTGGCGTGTTTTTTTGCTTAAACCCTTTGCCTTTTTCACTCTGGCCCCATCCAACTCCCCTCTGACAGCTGTCACGTGTGTTATCTGTATCTATGAGTCTATTTCTACTTTGTTTGCTATTTTTCTTTTGTTCATTAGATTCCACATATAAGTGAAATCATATGGTATTTGTCTTTCTCTGACTGGCTTATTTCACTTAGCATAATACTCTTCTGGTCCATCCATGATGTAGCAAAAGGTTAAGATTTCCTTCTTTTTTAAGGCTGAGTAGTATTCCACTGTGTAAATGTACCACAGCCTTTGTATCTACTCATCTACTGATGGACACTTGGGCTGCTTCCAAATCTTGGCCATTGTAATAAGGCTGCAATAAACATAGGGGTGCATATATTCTTTTGAATTACTGTTCTGGATATATTCCCAAAAGTGGTATCACTGGGTTATAAGGCAGTTCCATCTTTAATTTTTTGATGTAACTCCACACTGCTTTCCACAGTGGCTACACCAATCTGCACAGTGCACGAGGGTTCCCTTTTCCTCATCTTCATCAGCACTTGCCATTTGTGGATTTACTGATAGCCATTCTGACAGGTGTGAGGTGTTATCTCACTGTGGTTTCAATTTGCACTTTCCTGGTGACCAGTGATGTTGAGCATCCTTTCATAAGTCCACTGGCCACCTGTAGGTCCTCCTTGGAGATGTGTCTACTCAGGTCCTTTGCCCATTATTTAATTGGATTGTTTGTTTTTCTGGTGTTGAGTTTTATAAGTACTTTATAAATGTTGGATATTAACCGCTTATCAGATGTATCGTGAATATGTTCTCCCATGCAATGGGTTGTCTTTTCATTTTGTTGATTGTTTCCTTTGCTGTGCAAAAATCTCGCTCTGTGGGATGGGGAAGAGACGGAGGCCCTGAATCTTCTCTTCTTGCTGATCCTAGTTGTCTAGACCAGCATACCTTAGAAATACTATGGATTTCATTCCAGACCCTCTTCCTAGGATTTTAATTATTTTTTCCATATGAAACTAGCCTAGCTGAAGCTATTCACCATTAAATCTGCTCCATTTTACCTAGGATTGGGGAGCTATGAATAGAAACAATATGCAACGAAATTAGTCACCAGGCACAAGGAAAACAGATAGTTTGCCTTAGTAGAAAACTCATAAAATTAATAATTTGCAATAAAATATCTGAAAAGGTTATTTTTTAAATATCTAAAATTATTATTTCAGACTTTATTTAAAAAGAAGGTAAATAAGAATTACTCTCTAATCCAAGACTATGTAAAAGCAAAGTGCCCACATAATGTTTTTCACTTATTTTATTTTTAAGGACAATTCTGAATAACTGTAAAAGTCACTTTTTCATCATTAATAGTTAAGGCAAGTAAAGAGATTTTGCCAGGAGACAGCAGTTAATTCAAAGTCAGTCTACACACTGCTAAGACAGCAGAAGTTTCTAGAGGACAGTTCCACCCCAGACTTGGTAAGTGCCCTCCTTCTGACGAGGGTCCTTTTTTCCTACCAGCCTGTAAGCTCCGGGAGAGCAGGCGACGGAACTGTACTGGTCCACTGCTATGCTTTTAGTGCCGGCACATCATAGGTGATCAATAAATGTTTTGAATATGTAAGTAAGTAAAGAGATCAGTAAATAAATCCAACTGCATGTCCTACTTCCAGTGCTGATGAGGAGTTTGATATAAGAAAGTTTTTGAGAAACTGACAAAGATGAAAATAGAGAATGTAAAAGTTCCTATTTCTTTTTCTTAAATTCAAATGAATTCAGCAAGTATTTGGGGGGTGGGGAGACATGTCCTCTGTGGCAGGCACTGGACTAGTAGCTGCTGTCACACAGATAAAGACAGAGCCCCTGCCCCTAAGGTGTGCATCTGAGTGAGCTGCTGTTACCTGGAGGCCCAACTCCCACAGGACCTATCCATTCACCAGGACATTCATCTTTAGTAGGATTGTGAAAGTAAAAAAAAAGGGAGAGGAGGAGGCCATGGAAAACTTAAAATGGTGATTTTCAAGTGCACTTAAGTATCCTAACTAGACGTTAAAAACTTACAGTATCACTAGAGGCCCGATGCACAAAATTTGTGCAAGGAGCTAGGCCCTGGCAGCCCCGGCTTCATCCAGAAGGTCGTCTGGAATGTTGTCCGGCCATCCAGTCTAATTAGCATATTACGCTTTTATTATTATAGATATAACCTATTACTCCATAACAACGTTTCTATAGGAATCCTAACAAGGATGCTGTAGTTCCAGAAACAAGCTTCCATGTCCCTAATTCCCCTTCTCTCTCTCTCTCTCTCAGGCAGAGGTGGAGGGAAAGAGAAGGAATAAAGAGCAGCTTTTACAATGGGGGCTCCCCTAGAATGGGAACCTATGAGAAGGGAAGGAGGGGAATGGTGTGATAGTCCTGCATATATAGATCATTCGAGTACTTGAAGATGAAAAGTGGCTGCATCTTTCATTTTGAACCTTATTAAACCCTGATGCACCTTCTCATACTGAATTCCACCTTACTAAAGATATTGCTATTACTGCCATCTGCTTGAATATATGAACATAGACAAATCACTCATCAAACTATAGCCAAATATGTTAAAAAGCAGATCATTACTTTATTGGTTTCAGATAACATCAAATTATAACGCCTCCAAACACATCAGGTATAAAGAATAAAAGTCTAACTAATTTTGGAATTGAGGATCTGAATACTCAATTTGGAATTCTCCTCAATACCGAGAGAGAGAGAGAGAGAGAGAGAGAGAGAGAGAGAGAGAGAGAGAGAGATTGCATATGTATTCTTTTAACACAGCTGTTATCCAAGATATCAATGAAGATTCTCTAAAAACTGCAAGCACTTTATCTCTCCATCCATTCACACATGGAACACCAATTATGTGTCAGATACATTAGCCTCAGGAAATGGGGAGATATAGCCACACAAAGAGAACACACCCTCAATTAGTAATACCGAGTATTATTCTTTCTATTTCTTATCTGGACTTGTTAAAGTCTAACTGAATGACTAATGAATGGAATGGGAATGGATGATAAACTCCAAGTCCTATCCCATAATAAATTAAAGTAGAAATTAAAAATAGATTAAGAGTCACTATCACTTAGAAATCCACAGATGCAAACAAAATGAGGAGAGTATCTGGTCATACCACAAGCATTCCTGAAAGATACCATAAGCAGACCTATGAAGAACTAGTGGCCTTGCACTGCAATTGATAGCTCCTCAAGACCCTAAGACCCTCTCCTACGTAGGCCACAGCTCTTCCTCCTCTATCCCAGCTAGAATATTCTATTGTCCAACACACAAGAGCAAAGAGGAACTGTCTGACTCTTAAGTCATGGATATCATAAACATGGCTCAATAGTCACAAAACTGTTCAGATCTCAGCATGGGGAGGGGGTGCTGGATTACAAATCAGGTAGGATAAGAATCGCTTCTTGAATTAGAGATAATCTTTCAGTTCTAAATTATCAAACAGCATGGCTACAAGTCTTCTTATATTAAGAAGTGTGGTATAGCAGAAAGACAAACGGCTCTGTAGTCAAGACAGATGAAATTTGCTGCCTTTCTCACTGGTGGCCTTGGGAGAGTGGAAACCTCCCTGAACTTCAGTCTCCTCTTCTGAGGAATAAAGTTGCCACCACTTGCCTCACAAGGCTATTGGGAGATGGGCAATAATCCACATAAAGCAACTAGCCCAGTCAACAGCCTCTGTTTTTCACGCCAGGCTGTCTATACCTCCTCTCATCCAATGTATCACATGCTGCTCACACATGGCACTCAGAGTGTGTTAAAGGTAAGCTCAGTCTGTCAATCAGTCTGTGTGCTTAATAAAAAGCAAAACTCTTACACGGGCCTACTTGTGAAACCTAAGGGGAAGGATTAACTATCTGCTCCAAAGCCAAAAAAGGAACAACTTTTACATATAGCTCAGGTAAGACAGAACCTTTTCCGTGGGTTACTGTAAATAAAAACAACTTGGAAAGAACAGTCTCATCCTTGCAGCAGTGATTAAGAAACTGATTTTTGATGCCACAATTGTCTGGTCAAAGGCAATACAAGAAATAGCCCCTGCCGGGTTGGCATGGCTCAGTGGTTGAGCACAGACCCATGACCCAGGAATCGGGTTCGATTCCTGGTCAGGGCACATGCCCCAGTTTCAGGCTCAATCCCCAGTAGAGGGCATGCAGGAAGCAGCTGATCAATGTTTCTCTCTCCCACTGATGTTTCTATCTCTCCATCCCTCTCCTTTTCTCTCTCTCTAAAATCAATATAAACATATTAATTAAAGATTTAAAAAAAAAAATAACCCGTCTCTGGGCCTGATGTCAAAACAGGGTTCAGGACCCTAAAATACAGCTCTGGAATCTAATAGCTCTGAGAAGCTCTGGTCCAGCATGGAGAACAGCGAGGCAAGATGGACAGATTAAAATGCTTACTATGTTTTCTTTTTCTTCTCAATACAAAAGCTTATTTAACAGAAGTTCAATGTGAAAATGTGCACAACTCAAATTTTATATTGTAGTAAAACAGGAGCTGCGGAGAGGGGACATGTGGAAGCAGTTGATGTCTCTAGTGAATACAGCCATTCTTTATACTTTTTCCAAGGTTTCAAACGTGATGCTAGTTTCCTCGTGTTACCACCATTCTAATATTATTCCGCTGTCCACTAATTGCCATCTCCACACATTCATCTACCACGAGATTCATAAAGGGATCAAATCCCCGCAATATTCCTTGGATGTGTCTGCCACCATTTAATTTCAACGATAACTTCTTGTCCCTAAATTTTTTTAACTCAGGAAAGTGAGCTTTGCTCATGGTGTCTGCTCAGCAAGTTCAAAGATATCTACCCTTTATTTCCAAACATGCCCCAGACAAGGGTTGGTCAGAATAGGTTTTGGAAAAGTGGTCTACCCTCGAATTGCAGGTATGCCTGGCTCCTTATCTTCACACAGGCAGTTGTTCCTAAACAAGTATTTCTTTGCTAAGGAATTGTAGACTCAGAATTCTAGAGCAGGCAGGAAGGGTGGAGATGAATCAGCCAACATCCTCACTTTACTGATGTGAAAACTAACGGCCATATGTGTGGGTCACAGAGCTAGTTGTCAGAACCAGAATTAGAACCCTGGCCAGTATTTCTTCCACCAGACTTCACCATCTCATTCACTTTAGTGAACAGCCAGAGTTCTCTTCCTATCAGTGTTTTGTTGTGTGTGTGTATGTTTGTTTTTTAATTGATTTCAGAGAGGGAGGGAGAGGGAGAGAGAGATAGAAACATCAACTATGACAGAGAATCATCTATCGGCTGCCTCCTGCATGCCCCACACTGGGGATCGAGCCCACAACATGGGCATGTGCCCTGACTGGGAATCGATCCGTGACCTCCTGGTTCATAGGTCTACGCTCAACCACTGAGCCATGCCAGCCAAGCTGTTGTGTTTTTTAAGTCTTGGCTTTATTTGGCGGTCACCTCTCCCCCCTCCCCTCGCAACTTCTTAATTATAAAATATACATGACATAAAATTTACCATTTTTAAGTGTCTAGCTCAACAGTATTAAGTACAGTTACACTGTTGAGCAATCATTACCACCATCCATCTCTAGAACTTTTCATCTTCCCAAACTGAAACTCTGTACCTATTAAATACTAATGCCCCAGTTCCTGGCAACTACCATTTTACGGTGTGCCTCTATGAATTTGACTAATCTAGGTGCCTCAAAGTGGAATCATACAGAATTTGGCTTATTTCACTTAGCATAGTCTTCAAGGTTCATCCTTATAGTAGCTCGTTTCAGAATTTCCTTCCTTTTAAAGGCTGAATAATATTCCATTGTATGAATATACCACATTTTGTTTATCCATTCCCACAGACAGACACCTGAATTGCTTCCACCTTTGGACTACTGTGAATAGTATTGCTATGAACATAAGTGTACAAATATCTGTTCGAGTCCCTACTTTCAATTATTTTGTGCCTAGCACCCAGCAGTGAAACTGCTAGATCATATGGTATTATCAGTGCTATTTTGATATATGTCTCGAAGTAAACAAAAAAACAAATCATGCTGGTTGGTAAATTCTTTATATATATATATATTTTTTTTTAATTGATTTCATAGATGAAGGGAGAGGGGGAGGGAGAGAGAGATAGAAACATCAATGATGAGAGAGAAACATTGATTGGCTGCCTCCTGCACACCCTACAGGGGAGCGAGCCCACAACCTGGGCATATGCCCTTTATTGGAACTGAACCTGGGACCTTTCAGTCCCCAGGCTGACGCTCTATCCATTGAGTCAAACCGGCTAGGGCTGGTAAATTCTTTTAAAAAAATGAAAATTATTGAATGTTTTGTTCCTGGCCTTAGCTTTACTTAAAAGCAAATTTTATGAGAAATCTTTAAGAGGCTGTGAGAGGTAGAGGGAAAAGCATAGCAATGATAGTGAGGAGGATGACTTTGTATTAATGTCCAGTGTGACACCTGACAAGCTTTCCGAGCTCTCAGCATGCATTTCCACAGGGCAGAGAAAGTGGTCTAGATCAGCAGTCGCCAACCGGTGGTCCGCGGACCACGGGTGGTGCGTGAGGTCCGAAAGGTTGGCGACCGCTGGTCTAGATAACTCCAAGTCTCTGGATTCTGCGAGTTCTATAAATCTATGTAAAAACTTACTGAGATGATCACTATATTTTTTAATCATTTTTATTTTCTTTTATTTCTGTTTGAATTACTAAGCATACTAGAGTTTCAAGAGCTGTTTCTAGTTAAAGAACTTGGTATATTTTTTGAGACAAGAGTTCCAGGGGCAACGAGAATTCCTAAGCTAGAAAATAATCGGCAATGATTTTTCTCTTAGTAGTACATTTATTTGCTAATCGCCTTATAATTTCTCCAGTGTAGTACCTGTATAATCTGAGTCACTGTGAACTTGTGGTTATTTTATAGCAGTTGATATAAAACTATTATATGCACAATGAGCTCAGTATCAGCAGGACATACTTGCCAAGAAAAGTTTGCTACAATAGTTTGATCCAAACACTTCAGTTACTGAGCAACATACCAAGATCCCTAACTGAAAATGCATTCTGAGTCCATATGCAGGCCTGGCTACAGGTAAGACACCAACAACACACTCTAAAGCCCAGCCATTCTTGGGCCCTTCCAAACAACCCAGACTGCAGGCATCACTCTCTTTCCCAGGAAGGATTTGCAGTATGAGCAACACGCCCCTGTCTCCCCCAGCTTCCCAGAACTCCATCTGCTTTAGTGTCCACCAGGAAGCAGGCTTTCTCCTCCTGGGGCCAGAAGGGCAAGATACCGATAGAATTCCTCATGTCTGTTTCACCAATCAATAATTCAACTATTTAAAGTAACTTCTATGGAAAGCTTCCTGTGCTGGGTACAATGATCTATATTAACCTATTCAATCCGTAGAGTCCTGGGAGGTAGGGATGTTCATGCTCACGTTAGGAAAGGAGATGGAAGCCCAGAGGAGTGTCCTGTCAGAAGGCACACCGGAGGGAAAGAGCACAGCCAGGTGGGACCCTTGCACTAAACCATTTGCCCATTCTCTCACAAGTCTATGACCACCTGGCCACCCACAAGAGAACATCTAAGGTTCCTCTCTTTAAAAGCAGGCTCTAATGCTTTAACAACATGGCTTTTTGGTCAGGTGTAAAGTGTACAGATCGCACATTCTCTTACCTTTATTTCTACTGATAGGCAGGATTTTGAAGAAACCAAGAGGAGAAACCTTAGATCAGCCCTTTCATTAAGAGACTAGAGGCCCGGTGCACCAATTCGTGCATAGGTGGGGTCCCTTGGGATGGCCTCGCAGCCCCGCCTGGCACCACGCCGTGGCCTGGCGCCGCCCCCTCACCTGCTTCACCATCCCGCCTGTGGGGTGATCAGCAGGGTGATCGGCCCCCCGCTCGCACCCACCTTGGCCTGATTCCACCCACTCACCTGCTCCACCATCACATCGTGGTCCCGCTCTCATCAGGGCCCATCAGGGCAGGCAGCGCCTCCACTGCTCCCCACTGCCAGCACCGCATCACCGACGCCCGCCATGTTCTGCGCCTGCCCTGGTGGTCAGCGCACGTCATAGTGAGCGGTCGAACTCCTGGCCAAACAACCACCCGTGGGGACAATTTGCATATCAGGTTTTTATTATATAGGATAGGATGACTTTCTACAACAGAAACACCCATATTACCACCACCTCCAACACCTGCAGATAATGATTGGGTCCCAGTGTTTCCATCCTCCTGTAGGCTCCTGAGAAGTCTACTGGGGGAAAGGACATCCATCCAGTCTTCCTTAGACATTTTAAAAGACTTAAACTACCCAAATCTTTCCTCTCCAAATTCTAAGAGTGCAAACAGTGTTAATTAATACTTATACATAACAGATTCAGGAAACTGTTTCTTAAGATCACATGCATTTTTTTACAGCACTGAAACCCCTTGGGGAGGTATTAGGTTGTGCACTACATTTATGATGATTTTATTGGACCTAGAGCATAATTTTATTATTTTAAATGACCGTAGAGATTTCTAATTATTGCTATCGTTGATTTTATGGCACGGTATTGGTCCCATCTATGATTTATTTGATGCCAAGACCTTGATCAGTAAGTCAACACCCAAAAACGACATTGTTCCTATGGGAAATACTACTGGCTTTAAAACACCTACTTTTATGGGAGAGTTTTTATTAATGCTATGCCATGAAAGGTGGGAACTGCCTGCTCAGGAGGACCCTCATTAAGAAAAATATAAGAGTAAGTTTTTCTTTATCTCCCAACTTTTAGGAGAAAGAAGCATTATTTGGGATTAACATTTTTAAGCAAGCGTCAGAGAATAATGTGGAGTATGTCCCAAATTTCTGTTCTACCCCCTACATAAGTGGTTCTCAACTCTGGCTGCATATCAGTACCCAAAGGGGGCATTTAAAAAATAGCTATGCTAGGCCCCACTCCAGACCGACTGAATCAGAGTTTCTGGGGGTACACTCAGGCTCTGTATTTTTTTAAAGCTCCCCAAGTAATTATAATGTGCATCCAGGATTCAGAACAGTTGCCCTACACCAGTAGCTCTTAAACTTGAGAGAATATCAGAATCATCTAAAAGATATTGTGAAAACACAGATTGTTGGGTCCCAGCTGGGAATTTCTGATTCAGTAGGTTTGAGGAAGAACTTTAAAATCTGCATTTCTGCTCAGCCGGCATGGCTTAGTGGGTGAGCGTTGACCTGTGAACCAGGAGGTCGCAGTTCGATTCCCAGTCAGGGCACATGACCGGGTTGTGGGCTTGATCCCCAGTGTGGGGCATGCAGGAGGCAGCCAATCAATGATTCTCTCATCACTGATGTGTCTATTTCTCTCTTCCTCTCCCTTCCTCTCTGAAATGAATAAAAAATATATATTTTTTAAATCTGCATTTCTAACAAGATACTGATTTTTATATTTATCATAAAATTATCTAACAAGATAATTTTATGATAAATATACTAGAGGCCCGATGCACGGAATTCGTGCAAGAGTAGGCCTTCCTTCCCCCAGCTGTCGGCACCAGCTTCCCTCTGGCACCCAGGACCCGGGCTTCCCTCGCAGCCCCAGCTTCGTCCGGAAGGATGTCCAGTCTAATTAGCATATTACGCTTTTATTATTATAGATTAGTTTGCTCCTTGATAGGGATTTTTGAGCGGGTTTTCAACAGTGTGAGCCAAAGAAAAGGATTTTCTGCCCGACTGGCGTGGCTAGGTGGTTGAGTCTTTACCTGTGAACCTGGAGGTGGTGGTTCAATTTCTGGTCAGGGCACATGCCCGGGTTGCAGGCTCGATTCCCAATGTGGGGCGCGCAGGAGGCAGCCAATCAATGATTCTCTTTCATCATTGATGTTTCTCTCTCTTCCCCTCTCCCTTCCTCTCTGAAGTCAATAAAAAATATATTTTTTTAAAAAAAGAAAAGGATTTTCTGCTTAAACATCAATTAAAACAGGTAACTCAGTTTGCCAGAATGCACCATTGCCTGAGAATTGCAGTTACTAAAGCTCAACCAGAATGAAATCAGGAACAATACAATTCAACCATTAGTAAGCACCTCCCATACAATGCTGGGAACACACCATGAGTAAGTCAGTCATTCTTTCCTTCCCAGTGACAAACAGACTATCAGACAGGACTGCTGTGCACACAAGTAGCTATGGAGTCAGACCATGGCAGTGGAGGTGACTGTGAAAACCTAGGTGGGGGAGGGGAGCTTTACAGCAGTATCTCCAAGGGGACGACCCAGCTGCCATTTTTCCACTGTTCACACAAATTTTACAATACCAGTGCAGCAGATTCCCTGCCCCTCGAGGGTGCATCTGGACCTTGTCCCCAGGCATTATGGGAGTCCAGACAAATATAACTTTCAGGCTGAGGGCAGGTTCTGTGGTTTATCTACCTTTGAACTTTTTACAGCAATTAACCAACGCCTCACACACATAGGCGTTGCTGAATACCTGGGAGTAAGTGATCAAAAAATGTAATCTGGAAGGTAAACCTAATGCACCCAGAGGGAGAAGAAGGTCAGGTTCAGGTTACCAGTTTTTTGCTCTCTAAGTAGTAACCCCATTCCAGGCCTAAGACACCATAGGCATTTAAGAAGTGATCTTAGGTAACCAGAATACAGTAACACATGAAGCTGGTGTTGGGGTAAGGGTGAAAAGCAGCAGTTTTCCTGTGGCATGTTTCTATAGATTTGGAAAAAGTAAGAGGGGAAGACTCCTCAGAGATTAACTCCTTAATGCAGGGACCCCACTGTAACCTACACTGGGGTAAACACATAGTAGGTGCTCAAGTCATGCTCTTTCGAATTGAAGTAACCTGAGTTCCTTACTGAGCCTGAAAAACATTTCTTAAGTTATAGGACTTTATCTGACATTCAGCAGCTGATTCAGCTGAGGAAATTCATTGAGAGCTGTCAAGAAGTAATTTCAAAACCCAAATGCACAATCACCAACTAGGAACAGAATCCCTCTCACACATCCCACCAACCAGACTGACACACCTTCAACAACACTCAGGGCCCTAAAGACCCTGGACAGAGAAAATTTATAGAAGTCAAAGCTTTTCTCAAGATAAGAACACCTACAAACAAGATGTTGTTGTCAGAAGAACTGAAATCAATGTGGAAAGTTAAGGGCTGAAAGCACCCTTTGGAGTACAATGTCGCTGAAGGTTTTGTGCCTCCCACTAGAACACAGCTCCCAGGCAGCCTCTCCTACTTAAGAGCTGGCTATTGGAAGTTATCATCTTATATCTGACAAAGGTAGCTTTAGTTTGCTAGGCTCAATCTTAGAAGTTATCCACAATTACTTCTTTTACAACTAAATTGTAATTAAATTTTACCTTTAAAGAGCAGTACAGAATCAAGTGTCAAATGATTAAAAATTAAAATTGCCCCCAATTACAGTACTCTTAATCATTAGATTCTTTTTGGTGAATATATTCCAAATAAAAGTACTGAAAAAAGAAGTATCTCCATGTTATTGTGCTGTGATTAACCTAATCAAAACTGTCTTCATTGTCTGTCTGTTACATAATCCTGGATTGCCATGATTTCAATTGAATGCTCTTCTTTGAATGGGTGAATTGGTAACCACTTCCTGTCACAGGAAAGTTATAAAGGCATCATCCTAAATTCTTCCATAATAGGATGGTACCCAGATATTAGCAGTTTGCATCTCAAGAGCATTGTAAACCTAAAATGAATCAAGATGATAGCTTACTGAATGGTGAAATACCATTAATTCCAATTGCAACAGAACAGAACTAGAATTTACTACCTTTTCTTTAAGGGGAGGGGGGAGGTGGTACTTAACAAAGGAACTAATATAAACAAGATCGTAACAGGTACACTTTACTTAAAGGAGTGAAATATAAACATTTGATTGTTTTGTGAAAAAAAATATCAAAATTTTTAACTATGGAGAGGTAACAATCTACTCTGAGTGTTCAAGAAAGGAGGGGGTGAGAGCAGGATAATGCAGGATAAACTCTGCTTGAATAGAATATATAAACTGTGTAGAAAATTTAATACTATATTTACCCCAATGTTTTTTAAACAATATAAAAAGCATGAATCTTTCTTAAAGTGCAGGCACTCTTAACAAGAGTCTGACATTCTATAAGCCTCGTCTACACATATTCAAAAAGAAACGTGTCACTTCACATAACTTATCAAGTTAACAGGACCTTTAAGAGAAAAAGCTAAATGGGTTATGGGAGTATGTTAATGCAAGTAAAGTAAGCACTGAGATTCAATAAAAAGGTAAGGTAAAGATGCAACTATTCAAATACTATATTTGACCGAAGTCAAAGTAATTTAGGACATTCTACGGCAAAGTTGGTAGGGTTTGCTTGAGTTTGGCAAAATGCTCGTACAGAATGAATCATTCAACAACGAATCCGCACGGATATGCCTAACATCAAAAGCAATACAAAATGTTACCAATTTTTTCAATAAACAAACACATAATAAAGCTAGGCACCAAAGGTCTGAGGGCCTGATGTTTTTGCATTTTTAACAGGGGGAAATATTCACCTTGTCTTATATCAAAGTGACCACTGCATTTGCCTGAGAAAGATGTACTATAGTAAATAGCATATTTCTTAGAAAACCAGTGATTTTAAAGAAGAGTAAATATATTTTCCTCTTGTAGACCATGGCTAACCACAGTATGGCACAATTCTGGAGAAATAAGACCTCACCCAGTTACAAAAATAGCAAAAAGGACTCTTGTTGCTGGCAGAAAAGTGACAAGCATCTATACTGATACAAGAACAATCTTCTAAACTTTTTTATTAGGCATGAAAAAAAACAGCTCTTTCAGATAAGGTTGAAAGATAAAAATTTAACTGTGTTTTATAAAAAGGGGAGGCACTAAAATCATTCTTCAGGGGGGAAATAACAGAAAGAGGTAAAAAAGAATAAGGGGAAAAAAGAAAAAACTTAGGTTAAGTGCCAAACACGTGGCCCCATCTGAGGACTTGGAACAACTGGGCCTCGATCCCCTAACCCAGTGATGGCGAACCTATGACACGCGTGTCAGCACTGACACGCGTAGCCATTTCTGATGACACGCGGCCGCATGCTGAGGATGAAACATTTGTGACTAGAGTCTTGGAGTTAGTTTTTTCCTCAAAGTGACACACTACCCGAGTTATGCTCAGTTTTTTGGCGAAGTTTGACACACCAAGCTCAAAAGGTTGCCCATCACTGCCCTAACCTGTGAAGTGAGGACAGTGGTATCTGCCTCCCTCGCCATACAAGGTATTATGAAAATTAAATAAAGATTATAAAAGGATTCAGTAATCCATAATTGTTATTATTGTTGTTTTATAAGGAATTCCAGTTTTGCTCCAAAAGGGCTCATTATAAATACTAATATAAGGGAATTATTCTTTTCATTATAAGCCCCAAACCAAGTCTTTGATTTGCTGACTTTTCCTGATTGACTTAATTAAACGCTAGATGACTGGTGATGTTCCCCATCCTCTGGCAGTCTGACTAATCCCTTCCCACTGAATGTCTCATGTCTAAGGAACAAAATAAGGCACAGTGACTATATGTAACTCAGTGACTAGGTGGCAAAAGGCAGTGTGGTGTCTCACTCACCGGGATTACTCATTCCGGACGCCTACAGTCATGTTGTGAGCGGACCTATGCAGAAGCCCAGGTGTGAGGGACTGAGACAATAGCCAGAGAGAAACTGAGGCCTGCCAACAACCACACGCGTGAGCCTGGTAGTAGATCTTCTGGACTAGCTGAGCCTTCAAATGACTGCAGTCCCAATTGGCAACTTAACTGCAATTTCATAAAAGGTGCTGAGCTACAACAACCCAGCTAAACTGCTGCCACAGTCCTGACCCGCAGGAAATGTGTGAAATAACCCTGGCCCGGTGGCTCAGCTGGTTGGAGCGTTGTCCCAAGCATCAGAAGGTGGCAGGTTCTATTCCCGGTCAGGGTACATACCTCGTTTGCGGGTTCAATCCCTGGTGAGGGCATATGGGATCAATGTTGATCAATGTCTCTCTCTCCCATCAATCTTTCTTTCTTTCTCTACCTCTCTCAATTAACATTTAAGATCAGTCGCACTTCCCTGGTTACAAATGATCTTATTCATTGGTAAATCCTGTCATTTTTTACCCTTGCCTTGTTTTTAACAGTAACTTCCAATGCTCTCTCCTTAAACTGATCATATTTATTATGTAAAAACACACCTTGAGTTTGATTCTTGTAATCTACCTATTATCTTACAATAAGAGGATAGCTGGTGTGTGTTTTTCAAGTAGATTTTTCTGTTGTAATGTAATTTGGGTTACAGAGAGAAATAGCTACAGTGAAAATTATATTGTCATGTAATCATACTGAATCTAATAATACTAAGATTAACCTATACTTTATTTTTTTTTAATATTTTATTGACTTTTTACAGAGAGGAAGGCAGAGGGAGAGGGATAGAGAGTTAGAAACATCGATGAGAGAGAAACATTGATCAGCTGCCTCCTGCACACTCCCTACTGGGGATGTGCCCGCAACCAAGGTACATGCCCTTGACTGGAACTGAACCTGGGACCCTTCAGTCCGCAGGCCGACACTCTATCCACTGAGCCAAACCGGTTAGGGCGATTAACATACACTTTTAAAAAAACTGATTTACCAAACCTATTCTGATTCCACTAAATTTGAATCTCTGCTTTCCCAACTCATTTTGCAGCCCTGTGCAGCTGCTCTTTGTAGCTCACCTCAAGTTTTAAAGAGCCTTCATACCTAACATGCCCATGAAGATTTTATTCCACTTAGGCCAAAGATTTGGTCAAAAAAAAAAAAAAAAAAAAGATTTGGTCAAAAGTTTGAAAAAACCCAGTCACAAAAGAGCAAAATCTTTGAACTAGTATTCCCCTCACCCCCAACCCCATTTTAAAATAAAGAAGAAAAAAGAGGGAAATAAAAGTAAATTATTAATGATATCTTATTATGCCTTTAATTTTAATTCATCCAAAAATATTTAATGAGAAGTTATGTCTACTATTCAAGGCATTCAAGTCCAAATAATAGAGCTGGCTATTTCTGTGGAACTGAAATTTAGATCCATCACAAACGAGGGGAGCCCAGTGAAAACCTGATGCCTACACTCCTGGATGCGTCTCTATTATGCCTGACCAGAGAAGACTTGCTAACTTACATCCTGCAGACATGCTTATAGCGGTTACTAATGAGCTATTTCATTCTGCGTGTAAATTACAGGACAAAGAGATACACTTTGAAAATCCTAATTCCAACTGTCAGAATAGTTTTGTGTTTTGTTTTGTTTTTTTTGGGGGGGGGTTAGTTTGTTGTTATTGTTGTTTGTTTGTTTGTTTGTTTTTTAAATATCTCAAAGGCTACTGGCAGTTTTCTTTTAGTTTGGCCTTAAGGAGCATTTACTGAACCCGGGGCCAAGAAGTGAAATCCATATGGCCTTCAATTTCCTCAACTTAAATACAAGGAAGTGCAACAGTAACCAAAACACTTTTCAAACATATTTTTAAAAGCAGCTTTTCCACCACGGAGATTTTCCCACCAACTACATTCTATGCTTTTCAAACTACCTGCCTTATATCAGATGTTGATTTACAGGCAGAACTCAAGTTCTTATTTTTTAAAATGTTTGCTGGACATATGAGGATCACATTTTCTTAGGAAATGGTTTAAAACAATACCTATCCTAGTTGTTGGCCCGTGTTTAATTGGAGAAGGGTGTAATTTAGACTGATGTGGAAACATGCTTCGCCTCTTCTATGAAAACAGAGGCTTATTTTTTGCTCGTGAACATAATTATGAAACACTACACACACATAAACATGTAAGACTGTCGCACATTCAGTATATGTACATTCCATATTTACAAAAGGACTTCAGATGGCTTAATGTAACAAAAACACAATAAAATCATTCCATAAAGATAAAACTATAGGGCCTTTGTATTGAAGAAAATAATGATTCCAGAAAACCAGACCAAGGACGGTTGCTGCAACTGAGACCTAGTTTTAATTTTGAGCTTCCAAACAGCTATCATCATTAGATAAGAGACATACTAGTTTATCCAGTTTATCAAGAGGACTTTTCCCTCACTCACAGACAAGCCTGAAGCATAAGAGATACTAAACATCATGGAGAGTGTCTTCAACATTATTTTGTAGAAATGCACGGTTTCATGTGGCAGAGGCAGCAAACTGGCAACCCCAGGGCCAAATTCAACCCACAGCTATCCTCTTTGACCCTCACAGTGTCCCTCAAATGTTTTTAATGGTTGCCAATATTTAACATAAGAACTCCTTCTCTTGAGAAAAATCAGATGTGGGTGCAGTGACCCTACATTTCCACCGGCAACAGTCAGCTGGAGCTTACTATCTATACAGTGGTCTCTTTTAACAGTCTTACGACAAAACGTGGGTGCGCAATATGAAATCATCAGTCTCCGCAGGCCGGTCTGCAGGAAGCTAGAGTGAAGGAGTGAACAGGATTATAGAGCAGAGCAAAGAGGGGAGACGCCTACCCCCACCCCGCACATTAGAACAACCCAGGAGGCTCTTTAAACAACACAGAAGCCCAAGTCCAAGACTTCAAGGACTCGCCCCAAGAGTCCTTGGTCACAGGTTAAGAAATCACTGAGAGACTAATATGTATGTTTGGAAGTAATACCCTGTTTCTGAACAAGAATCATGCGTGAGGGACAGATACTGAAGAAGTGTGTATTAGAGAACAATGGCTCACGTCCCTGTTGAGGTGCTGGCCATCCGTAATAACCAGTTGAAAATATTTTGAAGATCACCCCTGTGAAACCCCAACACAGCTCCCATGTCACCAGATCCCTCAGTCCTCAAAGGCTCTGCCAAGAGCTGGAGGACAGTCATTGGCCAAGGGGTTCCCGGGAAAGTTCCTGAGGGCAAGCACTCTGCGCCTGCTGATTGTAGAAAAACCTATAGATGTAGTCGTCTGGCATGTAGTTGGCAAAGCAAACATCTGTTACTAAAGTGAAGGTGACAGGAGATGGAAGGCCATTCCAAAGGAAGGGGATACAGAAGTAACAGAGGCAGGGTCTAAACGGTCCTCAGGAAAGAGCTTTGGATCTGTCAACTGGCTGACCGGGGAATGGATTCAAGGCCTGGGAGTAATGCTTTCTAACTGTTTTTTAAAGCAGCAAACCTCAAATTCTAAATGAAACTTCAATATATAAAACAGCAATGAGTGCAGCAGACTTCTGATTGAAAGGTGGGTAAGAAGCCGAATCCCCCATGTACAGACATCCACTCTCTCTTCCCATAAATTTACCACCTCCCCAGAATCCTCGGGCTCTGTGGAATATGCTGTTAAAAGCACTGCCATGGGAAATAAAAGACAGAATTTTGGGCTGGAAATTTTTAAGGCAGATAGCAACACCTTGACCAGAATTGTCATACATGAACTAAAGCCATAAATCATTTTCAGTATCAAAATTATTGTTTTGAAATCATTGTTGAAATAGACACCATTAATACAAAAATCGATGAACCAAAGGGCTAACTCTTCCCTGGTAAGCCTCATAAAATGTATCAAGAATTATATTAGAATCAACCACCTGTTCCCAGTCCTTCATAACCCTTAAAACAACATCCACTTCAAACTTATCTGCTTTATAAACCTAAGTCCCTTTGGTCATTTAAAATAACTGACCTTCCAGAACCTTTGCCATCTCAAACCTTTGTGAAGGAAAAAATAAAAATAAAATGTGAACTTAAAAATATGTATCTTAACTGAAAAATTGGAAGAACATTAATCAACTAGTAGTTTGTTCTTTTTATTCCTTAAAAGGAAGACTAAGTCCTACCTTTTTAAATATCTGAGCTTAAAACTTGGTTTCTCAAGGTCTTCAATGTCATCTTTAAGGGCGACACAACCGAGAGTTTTAAAAAGCTCCGTTTATGAATTCCCTGTCCGTGATTTGAAGACATCGCTATCAGTCTGAAGAGAAAGGAGGAAAGAGTACAGCTGGATACAGGAGGAAGAGGCCAGCTTATTTATGCATCCACAATATTTTCTCTATCCCTCAATGATTCAAAAAAAAAAAGATGTGTTTTCCCTTCACAGAGAATAAATACAAATTGCACTGTGGAGGGTAGGGGGGTGGGAGTGGGGAATCTTTCAGGCCTGGGAAAATCCTTCCCAAGTTTTCAGCCCTCACAAAGGCCTACAAGGACGTTTGACCCCCACAACCATGGAGGAGCGCAGGACTGCTTCACAGGCCACAGAACCCATACATTCCAACACATTGAGCAAGCACACACAAGCCTCCCGGCTTCCCCAAACTCAGCCAGCGAGGGGGCACAGGGCGGAGGCAGGCCCGCACACCAGGCACCTTCCAGCCCTGCCCCACCATCCAAACACAGAGGGGAAGGAGAATAACAGAGAGGGGAAGTGGCCAGTGTGGGGCCTCATAGAAAGAAATGTAAAACCTTTTGTGGGGCAGGCCAGCCCCGTACTCCTGGAGTTTTTAAACATCAAAGAAAAGAACAACTTGTGTGAGACTTCCAGTCCTGGGCCACCACTGGAATCACTTACTGTTTTCTACACACCATCAGCGAGCACCGGTCTTTCCCATGTGCTCTCCGAGCGTGCCGAGCTACCGAGCTACCGGACAAAGTTCAGTCACCTATGCGTCTATGGCCGCCTGCCTCCTTCCCTCTCTCCCTCCCACCCTCTCTTTTTCCTTTCCCTTTCTCTTCCCTCTCTTCTTCCTTTCCTCCTTCCCTTCCTCCTTTCTTCTTTCTTCCTTATAACTGAAGAGGCTAAACTGCATTTTTTCAGTGTTACATTGTTTCATCATCTACCTCTGACGCAAAGTCACATAAACATTTTACTCCAAAACCTTACCCTTACAATAATGAAAAACACCTTTTTTTTTCCTCTCCAAATATCCATTGTTAAAACCACAAAGATCAGGAGGGACTAAAGTAAAAGGGCTCCTTGAAATACAAAAAAAAAAACTAGATAGCCTATCCTCAAATGAGCTTTTCAAATTATCTTCTATTTCATGAATTGGTTTGAGGTTAACCTGTCCAGGATCAACACTCAATTACATACTTTTCACTTTGTTTTTTTTTTGAAGAGAAAGAATGAAGAGAAGATATAACGTGGTAATAAGGATGTTTTTTCTGATAATATTTTAAGCTCTATTAGAAGTTCTTGACTGAGAAAACCCATTATTTTAACCTCACAATAAATATCATAAAATCATGTTCTTATCAAATAAGCACCTCTCTACCTAGAAGCAAAACTCTTATATATCTCATTTTATTGGCACTATCACTGCATCTTAATTCCTATTTACTAAAAAAAAAGTCACAAATGCATTATAAGTTTAAGTATTACATCCAAAAACACATATATATCTTTTCTACTTCCTTTGCTATCACTGACATTTTCATGTGTCAAAAAGGTTTAAAATTTTCTAATGTTAATAAGATGAACCACTTTATAAAAGGTAATTTGCAAGAATCCCTTATTTTCCTTCTCCAAACCCTAGACATGTTAAAATACACAGATAAAAATGAAAGCATATCAAACTTCGTGCAACATTCTAGGTCTTGAACAAAAAAGCTTGAGTTTTCTTGTGTGGTGTTTTTTTTTTTTTTTTTCAGGATTAAAAAATATACATATCTGGGCCAAAAGCACAAATGCAGACCCTCCCCCCATACTGCATACATATATGTTTTTTCACACTTAATTTTTAGCCACAACAATATTTTTAAAACGTCTTTTTAACTTTATATAATTACCAACGCTTCTACTATAGGATACTTCAAGAAAGCTTCCTCAAATTATGACTAACACTTTTAGTTTTCTTTCTCTTAAACTATATTAAAAATATACTAAACTTCAGTGTCATTTCCTCTGCATATCAGTAGCATACGTGTAAATTTTATCTCGTATTCGGAGTTAGGAAAAATGTACAAAGTTACTCCATAACCTATGTACACTTTAACAAACTCTCTACTTTATTGTTGGGGTGCTGCGATTGTATTCAAATGAGACGGACCACGAGGGTAACATGGCCACTGCTTCTAGGCAGCAGGTGGTCAGGCGGAAGGAGGGGCTTTGGCGCCTGGAGCTTTGCGGTCCTGCTGTAAAAGGGATGACATACAGATCTCTCCAGGCTGTGGTCAGGATGAAATATGCAGATGGCCTAGCCCAGTGCCCAGCACATCAGTCACCTTTCTTCCTTTTCCCATCTTCTGAGCCAGAATTCCACAGAGCATGTGATACCCACTCTGAACTGTACGAACTTAAAGAATGAAACACCTGTGGAGTTGGAAATAATCTTCTTCCACCTATTTTTTTTTTCTTGGTAATTCCTTCCTCCCTCCCCCCACCACTATCATCAATATGAGTGTACACAAAAGTTAAAGGCAATGAGGATAAATGCCAAAGTTTACAATTGAGGAGAAATGGACTGTACTGTGCATGCTTAGTTTCTTGACTATGTTTTTGAGTGATTATATCATTAATGAAGAACTCTGAGAAAACTTTATGGATGCTATCCTGTTAATACTCATTCCATCCCCAAGGGAGAGGTCAAAGGCTATATTTGACATGGAGAGTGAAGCAGAGAGGCAACAAATCTCGGGCAAGACCTGGCAGCCGCCAGGAAAACACTTACACCAAAGCACAGATCTGCCCTCCAGCAATGTTTTGGCTGAAACCTGTGAAGAACCCATCCTAGACTTTCATTTACCAGGGCTACCTGTGTGATCTGTATGGCTCCGGTGCTGAAAGATATATCTTTCTTGGCAATGTCCTATTTCATAATACAAAGAAGGCAACCCTGAAAAAAGCAATGGAAAAACAAAATCCAACCTGCTTAGTTAGGCATCCCCCCATTTCTGTCTAAGGGCAAGCAGGACGATGGGAGGAGGTAACGCTGCTGGTTATTTTTAAGTTACTCCTGTTTCCAATTATTTTCTCTAAAAAACTGTAACAAAGTATAGATCATGCAGACTGATGTAAGAATAAGACTGTTGCAATGGGTCATTCACAAACAAACCTATTTTCATCTATTTCCATAACTCTTGAATGGCACCCTTTGAATCTTACAACACTTTCGGGTGACTTCTTTAATTTAAAATATTGTAAATGTAGGAGAAGCACACTGGACTGAAGCTCAGAAGACCTGAGTTCTAGCTCTAATGGCCATGAGGCTTTAGGGCAAGTTATTCAATTTCTCTGAGACTTTTTTACAGTTTCCTCATCTGTAAAAAAAGGGGATATTAATTGTCCGATATTCTTCATTTGAAATGAATGAAATAATGTGTAAAAGAGGCTGTGACATCATCAGCGCTATATAAATGTAAGATGCAGCAGGTGCTTAAAAATACTTCTATCTCCCTGGGATAAGGCTACTTTTTATCCATCAGCACATGGAATCATGAAACAACCTTTCTGGTCACATTTAAAACAAATATTAAAAATTCAAACTTCCCCTAAGGCAAACTGTCACACATTTGTACACATTATTTATATGCTAATAAGAAAAACTGAAAATACCATTCTTATTGCAATGATCCCATAACATATTTTCTTGGTCATTAGGTACAACATTTCTTATAATCTAGGTAAGTATTAGAAAGTCTAAAACCTGTGTCAGAACTCCTAATTTTCATTTATTGGACTCATTAAAATACCTATTTTATGAAATGTTCTTGGTAGTAAATAGAATGGGAAAATTTTAACTAAATGTTCATATTTTAAGAAATAACATGTAAAACAGATAAATAACCAGGAAATCCAGGAATAAGCAAATAAAATGTATCTCAAAACTATAAGCCTATTATTTAGAGAGACCCGGAGGCTTGGAGAGGAGACATATTATCTATTAAATGATGGACATATGCTGAGCTTTTGGACTTCATTGTCTGCTAGTAATGCAACAGCATTCATTTTCTCTGGTCTACTTACTCTACACCTCAATATGTCATTAGACTCTACCAAACTAAAGAGACAGTTATTATAGTTCCCATCCTCTTTGTAAGCCACATCAACAGTATCTGGATTTTTTTGCAGAAGAAAATAATTTTTCTTCACTATTTTATGGAAAGACCAGACTAAAGTCCATCATCAACACAGGAAAAGTAAAACCTTAAAAATAATGCTTTGAGCACTCTGCAATTTTGCTTCCCAAAATAGAACTCATACAGTCCATGCCACCAAATGAAAATTACAAGTTTGTAAGCATGAAGTCAAATTATAAAGTAAAAGATTTTTTAAAAAAAATTTAATGGTGATAATCAGAGGAAACACTGTTAACTGGTAGGTGTTTCTTGTTTATTTGCTATTATGTTTCCTTCAATGATAGTGCTTTGAATGACTACCCAAACTAACCTGAACTTGAATTTAAGTATAAAAAGAATTAAACTTTGACTAATAAATTTGGACATGTTTTATTAAACAGATTTGTCTCATCCTTCAAATTAAGAAGTTAATCATAACTTTTGAGAGATTATGTTTTTATGCTAAGTTTTAGAAAATTGGTTTAGCCAAGCTCCACCTCTCTCTTCTTTAAGAACAGAGAACCCCGCCGAAAAGAACATTGAAGACACTTTGGTGATATTTAAAGAGAATTTTTTAAAAAATATTATTTTGAAACATATAATTTAACATCCTCCAAAGAAACTAGCTTAATCCTATGTTTCTTCTAATGAAATTGATTTTCTCACAGTACATTTGTTTTGCAAAATAATGTATTGCCTTGCCCAGTATAGAATTTCTAAAGGAATCTGCATATGCAAATCTTGAATTTTCTAACACTTAAAATGGCTTACAGATCATCAAAGCCTTCACAGTCACTTGTTAACTGTATTAGTGAGAGGGGACATCCAAGCAAAAAGGAAGGAGAGTAAGTTTTGCATTGGATAGTCCTTCCAGCAGCATGCTCACTGAAGAAGCCACTAAGGTGCCAGTGCCCTGGCTACCACAAGGTTAACCTCCTCCAATGCAAATGAGTTTGGAGTTAGGCATCACTCAGGCAAGTATCATTGGATTTGATTCCCTTTGTCACAAGGTTCAAACATCTATTGATTTTCATTTGCCTTTTCATAACTGAAATCCAGAGTAATTGTTGCTCAATTAAAGATTTCCTTCTCTTCCCTCTAGATACCATCTGTTTGAAACTACTGTCCCCAACAAAACACACACACACACATACACCCATGTGCACACACCCCACTGAATCACAGAGATGACACACTTAAGTTTAAATAATATCCTCTAACAACTCTGACCAATTGCTCATCTACTTTTGAGGATTTCATTAGCAGACTTGGAAGAGTGATTCAGCAGTCGACAGCAAATATTTATAAAGTTGAAAATATCAAATATGTATGAATAGTTCCTGTAGAAATCTGACTTCCATAGTTTTGACTTTTAATAAATGTACCCAAGTTACTTTCCTTTTACACACATATCAACATTATTTACATCCCCCAGTTTAAAAGTCAGAGCTACCTCCATAAAATCAAAACAATAGTGAAATGTTAACTTTTACCTGCAATTAGTTATAACTTTTCTAATGTCCTTTACAATATTTTTCTTCTTAAAAAATATATTGTACTTTACATCTTTATGTATAAAAGGTGTTATACAACTATTACTAATCTCTCTCATCTTCTCTATATAAATGATAATCCCAAGTTAACATAAAAAAAACAACTCTGAGAGCATAATTTATTGGTCATCTTATACTAAAGCATAATTACAAAAAAAATTTATTATTTTTTGAAAACACAATTTGGCAAATGTATTACATGCCACCCAATCAACTTTTAGAATTAATATTTAGGTGTTTGGCCATTTAATACTTTTATAAGTTACTATAATACAAATTAAAATTGATGTGAATTTGGAAAATTGAAAAATCAAGCAGTATATAAAATCTATTTTGATTTATAGATTTCAATGTTTTTTTAGTATTTAACTAAATGTAAAAACATCAAATGACCTGTCATTTAAAACATAAAGTAGAATTTTAAACCTGTTATTACATAAATTATCAAGTAATTTTTTTCTTTATTGCTTCCATTTTAATTTTAATAAATTATCTCCTAAAGGTCACAAAAATGTGTGATTCTCTATGACATGACCTAGAATCACATAAAAAAATTATGAGTCTTTTTTAAAATGGGAAACTAAACATTCAACTTGAAGTCAAATCAAAAGTAACCTGACAGTTTGATATAAAAATTTTACCTTAATATATAGTATATCCAAATATGGAACCTATATAATTAAATACAGGCATTAATTTCCAATTCAATAAATTCTTGATAGAAGAGGCTACCATATGATTTTAACCTCTTAAAATCTCTTCTGTCGCTACAGAATTAAAAATTGATGTAGTAAAAGCCTTTGTGGTAGGGAGGGCTAGAGGTTGGGTGTTTTTTTCTTTTTGGTATTTAATTCAACTATACACAATGTAGTACATACAAGCAAAATACAATTGAGATACTGTTTTCTTTAACATTCCTATAGGAGACCAAATTCATTTGCATTGGAGAGAACACAATTACTGATTTTTAAGTCATGAAAGACAAATTCATAGCTTTTTCCTACACTACCTCACAGTATTCACACCATCTCAATGAAAGCAAGTCTAGCACCAATTAGTTATTTCCTAGAAGTGGGCAGAAATTGCATTTTTCAAAATTTTGTTTCTTACAGAATCATTCAACTTCAGTTACAAAGCGCATTCAAGTTAGCATATGTCTTAGTTCAAAACAATTTATACAGTGTGTATACACACACACACACAACTAAACACTCATCGACATCAAAAATGAAATTTCTATCAAGGAAACTTCCACAGCTTTCAACAAAACTTTAAAGCCCTTACCAGTTTGTTCCTCATTGAGAAATCTTTGTTTCATATATACTACCAAGAAATATGAATAGAGAAAAAAAGATTCAAAGATTTTTATTCAACAGAGCCTGAACTCAACTTAGAAAGAGAAATAGATGGTTTGTATATGGTTCACATTACAATTTGCATCTAATAAGAATGAAATACATGTGGCAAAAAAGAAAAAAAAAGTTTTCTATTTCTGAGTGACCTTAGAAAATAATGGTATCTAGTCTGTCTAATATAATAGCACATATAAACTGATATACCAAAGACCCAATTGGTAAGCAAATGGCATGCCAATAATTTCATCACTTAAGATAAAAACATCTCCTCCCAAAGTATCATTGGCTTAAAAAAATCTATTCAGAATGTATATATTAAAACTAATTCTTGAGAACACAAAGAAATCAGAACAATATAAAGAGAATGAGCACTCAATTGTTGAATGATTATTTAAGTAAGCAAGCAATCAAGATGAATTGTTTTCTTCATATTTTCACTTCAACTAACACAAAAACCACATATAGAACTGACTTAACTCTGACAAATTTACTCCTAATGTGTTAATTTTCATAGAAATGCAACACAAGAACACTAAAATAGTCACCATATAATATAAAAGCTTTGGTTTCAAATGTCACAGTGCCCTGCTTTTTGAAAGCCACCACCGTGGTAGAGCCCTGTACATGAGAACACACAGCTGCTCCATCCCAGGAGTCTGAGCTCAGTGCATACCACTCATTAGCTATCTCTCCCTTAGCCTGCAGTACAAGTAACTAATTTCTGCACTTTAAACTAATAAAGGGGAAAAAAAGATTAAAACCATCCAATCAGCAATGATGTAACCCTCTACAGCAACAGCTTATGCATACATTTGGTATGTCAGACATCTTCAGTGTAGTGAATCATACACAGCACATTTTAATCTGCCCCCTAGGTATTTCATATCGCCCACATGTTCAAAGAAATCATGCACTAATAGGGCTGTATAAGCCCTAGATTGCTCTTTATTTAATTAATACTAAAAATCTGGGATATGCTCTTAATTCTGAACTCTTATATAAACACCACAAAATTGTTTAAGTAACACTCCATCTACCAGCAAATTATCTCTGCCTTTTGAACAAAAAAATAGTATGCTTGTGAGAAGTTTTAGGAGATACTAATAACTTTAGATAAACTGGTTTTCACTTATATTGCAACATGAAATAAGACACCAACTCACCAAAGTTAAAATAGCACTGAGTTTTACAAATTACAACCTAAAAAAAAGTACTCCAAACAGCTATATTGCCAATACAATTAGGCATTTGTAGAAACATAGCCAATTAAATATTTTTAGGTGATTCTTTCAAACTTTGTTCAATATATTCAAATTTTCAAGTGTTGTAAGATCAATAATTTAAACTTACAACAAATAATATATCAGAAAGCTACAACCTGGATTTCTGAAGCAAAAAATAAATAAATTAAAGAAAAGTATACAAATTTAGAATACATCTTTTCCTAGAGAACTAGCTTAATATTACCCACAAAACTGCAAATCACAACTTTTACCTCTTTTTAAAAAAAGTATTAAGTAGTTTTCTGATATGCCACAGCATCGTTTGCAAACAAAAGATATTCTTGTTGCTTACTTAAGATAAAACATATCTGTAAATGTGCACACAATTTTTTTAAAATTCTTAACAAAGTATCTAAGCATTCATTAAATTTGGATAGTTTGTTTTAAAATCTATTCAATCCTGGCAAAAATCAAGTAAATGGTTACATTATTGAGTATCAGAGATTTTAAAGATAGTAAATCAAAGACTTAGATTCTCTCCAATTCAGCTACTTAATGACTAATGGTGAAGAAATGTATGTGAATGGGATACAAACTAAGTTACAACACAGTGGAGGAAAAAAATCTAGAATAATAAAGGGTCCAAATTTAAAGTCCACAATGAACTTTAAAACAAAGATGTTGTTCATTCTCTCCTTATGGACAGACATTTCTCATGTAAGCAAATCACAGGAGAATTCCAACCTCCACAAACCTTTTTACTCCTTCATTAACAGTGCACTTAAATATAACTATAGATTTCATAGTGATACTTGGTTAGCCTCAAACATATCTTAAAAGCAACAGCAACAACAAAGCGCTCAGAAGCAATATTCAGCAGTCACAGTGACTACAAAAGTCTGGCTTCCAACTGCTATCCAATCCAAACAACCCACTTCTTTAGAGTACTATGCAAAATATTGACCCCCTTACTGAATTATTTTATTATTCAACATTAAGCTATCTAAAAAAGAAAACTAATTAATTGCTAAGTTTGGTTAAGCAATTTAGCGGACACAGTAAATGTTTACTCTTAACATCTCACAGGAAGTCTTGACAAGCATTTGTTGCCATTGTGCTGGGGGTAGGGGTGGGAGGCAAGTTTTGACAAACAAGTTCAACAGTCCCTTCAAAATTTAACACAGCTAGTGCTCGATACACACACACACACACACACACCACTCCCAGTAAGGCACCAGATATTTTCCAAGACCAGTAAACACCTTATATAATGAAAGTAAGTAATGTAACTTTCTAAACTATGTTATATCCAATACAAAACAAATGCCTTTTTACAAAATTACAAAAGCACATTTTAAAAAACGGAGTGTATTTTTTACTTATACGTAAGCCCAATCACAAAATAACTAAGCAAAATATATTTACCTGAGCTTTTTAGAGACTGAGTAATCAACTTCCATGATTTTCCCATGCAATTCCACTTTACCTTTAAAACAGAAATTAAAGCACTCAGAACCTTCCTTGTAGGAAACCGGCGGGGGTCTAGGAGGAGCACGCACAGAACTCCACGCTCGGGCTCCGCCTTCGGGTGCCCTCAATGGGTCTCCTACCGGCTCCAGCTGGGCAAACTTGGTTCCCAGTGGGAAGAAAGATGGGCGCCCCGGCTCTGGGGACGAAATGGGAAGGGCGTGAGCCAGAATCCGACCCCAGGTATAGCTGTGGGTGGCATTACCGGAAAAACAAATTTAATAAAGAGCGGCGCCAATTTGAAAGGATGAGCTCATTTGAAACTCAAGCTGCAGGGCTGGCGCGGCCGCGTTTCCCTCGGCCCCCACCTCTCCATTACGCTACCCGGGGTCCCGAAGCCTCCGCAGCGCTCCCCTCCCAGCCTAGTCCTCCTCTCGGCCCCCAGAAGACGCGCAGAAGCCCCCTGGGGTCCACTCCTGCGAGAGGCTAGTCCCCGCGGGCTTCTGGGTGTCACCTTGGCCTCGCCGCCGCCCCGCCCCCACTCCGCGCGCTGGTGGGGAAGGGGCTCGGGCCTGGCCCGGGGTCGTGGGGGCGCAGGCTTGTGGTCTGGGGGCGAGCGCAGCTCCAGGCGGTGCGTGTGCGGGAGGGAGAGTTGGGGAGTGCGCGCGCGCGCGCGCGGGTGTGTGTCGCTCTCCGTCTCCCGTCTGGGCTCCAGCGCGCTCGCGGGGCCCCCCGGTCTCCTCTTTCCCGGTTCTCAGCCCGGGCCCCCACCGAGTTGAGACAGGGCACCTCGTAAAAAGGTGCTTCTGGCCGAGCGGGAGGCGGGGGGACAGGCGGCGGAAAGCCCCCCGCCTCGAGTTCTTCTCAATAAAATCGGACAAAAAATTCAGAGAAAAATAGGAGCGCTTGAGAGACGAGCGAGAGGCAACTGAGGTTCGGGAGAGGACCGAGAAGAGATGTGCCGTCGTTCAGGAGCTGGGGCTGAGGGAGCCTCAAAACTTCAGAGAGGGCCATCAGGATGGCGCCGAGGGGGTGCCGAAAGTGGGGGACCGCGGGGCTAGGTGGGGAGGGGGCTCGAAAGGGGAGTGCGGCTCAGGGACGCCAGAAGGCAGAAGGTCCTGGGCACGAGGCACGGGAAGGGATAAGGTCCGATCAAGCGAGGAGATGCAGGATTTGGGGGGGTCCCTGACCAAGGGGGTGGACGGGAAGGTCAGTGAAGTGGGGGGACGGGGACTCTCTAAGGATGGGGGTGGGGAAACTCTGGAGAGCAGCTCGGAGAGCCAGGGGAACGAGGGTGCCCTCCAGAGAGCGAGCGAGCCTCGGGGACCCTCGGAGCCGCACAGGGGTCGCCCCTGGGCTGCGGCTTGGAGGGCAGGGAGTGAGTCCGAGCTGTGGGGGAGGGGAGCGGCGGTCAGAGTTGAGGGTCCGTGGCGTGGAAGTGAGCGTGCAGGCACGGGAGCCCCCGCCGGGCGCCGCCCGCCGGGCTCGGCCTCTCCGGGCGCCGTCCGGGCTGGAGCTGGGAGAGGCAGGGGGAGGGGGACAGCGCCGAGTGCTCACCCGAGAGGGTCTCGATGGCGCGGATGGCCCAGTTCTGGTCCGGGTAGTCCACGAAGGCGTAGCCGGACTTCAGCAGGACCTGTCCCGCCAGAGGCAGCTTCCTGTCCCCGAAGAGCTGCCGGAGGTCGTCGGCGGTGACGGCGGGGCTCAGGTTCCCGATGTAAAGCTTGTTCATCATCCGTGTCTTCCCCGAGAGCCCGCGGCTCCCCCGGCCCGGTACCCGGCACTCCTCGCCTCCTCCGCTACCCTCGTCTCTCCTCCTCCTCCTCCTCCACCTCCCCCCCTCCCCGCCCTCCGCCCGCCCGCCACCCACCCCCACCCTCACCCTGGCTCCCCCCACCGCGGCCGCCCGGCCCGCCCGGGGGCAGAGGCAGAGGCGGAGGCGGGGACTCAGCGCGGCTCCCTCCTCGGGGCAGAGTCCCGGGCCGGGCGGCGGCGCGCGGACAAAGCGCTCTCTCTGCCTCCCTCTCTCCCTCTCGAGGCGGCGGTGGGAGGAGGAGCGGCGGCGGGCGGCGGCGGCAGCGCACCCCGCTAGTGTCTGTGAGAGAGTTTGTCCCGGCGTGTGCGCCGCCGAGAGTGAGCGAGCGCGCGCCCCCTCCCCGCCCAGCGCCGTGCGCCCCTTGCCTCGCGCTCGGAGCGCTCCGCGCGCCTCCCCGGATTTCTGCCCCGCGCCCGGCGGGCGGAAGCGGGTCGCAGCCCAGGAGTGGGGCTCCCGGGCGCCAGAACCCCGGCGGGCGCGGCGCGGAGACCGGCGAGCGGCGGGGCGGGGAAGGCGCGCCCGGGGCGGGTGGGAGTGCGCGAGGGGGCGCGGGGGAGCGGCTGGGAGCCGCAAGCGTGGGAGGGAGAGCCCGGAGGAGCGCGTGGAAAGGGGTGTGCGCAAGGTGGACCGGATGTGCGAGCGCGGGTGCCAGGGCCGGCGGGAAGGTGTGTCTCTGAGGTGAGAGGCGAGTACAGGCTGGGAGACAACAACTTTCTCGCGGCGAGTTGGTCGGGTCTGGCGCCCTGCGCGTTCCTGGGCGGAGCGCTCGCTCCGAGACCCGCTCCCCGCCCAGCTCTCCAGCGGCGCGTGTGGTCGAGGGATCGCGGACAGGAGTCGGGACGATTGGGGCTCTGGACCGGTTGGCCCTCACGTACTCTGCACCCCGTGGAAGTTCCCCTGGCCCTGGGCCTCAGTTTCCCGGCCCGTGTGGGGAGACGGAAGGCCAGAGCGGAATCACGCCCCCTCCGCCCGCACTGGGTGCGCCGGGAACCCCGCAGCGGGGGGCGGCCTGACGTTAGCAGCTGCTCTCTATTCTGGGAAGTGCCGAAGGCTCCGGGGCGGCCGGGGCGAAGCCAGGTGGAGGGCGGGGAGGGGACAGGGGCTGCGGCCGGGAGGACGAAGCTCGCTGCGAGGCAGGGTTCAGTCCCAGAGCTGGAGCGGAGGCGCTCAGGCTGTGTAGGAGTTCCCCGAACCTGGGAAGGGCCGGGAGAGGCGAGAGGTCCTTGCAAGCGGAGGAAAAAACGTGACCGACGGAAGAGGCAGGGTTGGGATAAGAGCTGCCCGAGCCGAGGGTCTTGGGAAGGAGCCAGACAGACTGGAGACCGCTGCGAGTTCCGAGGCCCGGCTGGAAGTCTGCTGGTTAGAGCCCAGTCCCAGCCAGGAAATGAAATATTACAAGAAAGAAAAAAAAATTGGCAGGATTCAGAGGTGAAGGGACAGAAGGAGATTCCAAGATCTGGAATTGGGGGGGGGGGGGGCGGGGGCGGGGGGCGCTTAGGAGAGGTGGTTTGACAGAGATATGTGTTTTTTTTAAAGGGTCTCTTGGTGGAGAAGCCGCAAATAATAGGGATGGAACAGATTCGAATCTCCTGGCTGGGTTGTGAAGTACTGTCTTTCCCAAGCTTTCCTGTTGATGAGTGGGGTGGAGGGAGCATGGTTCCTTTTTTAAAATAGAAAAGAAAAAACACGTTCCTTGGACGCTAAAGACTGACTCTGTGACCCTGGATTTTGTCTTTTCCACAAGTACTGCCAGGTGATTCTTGTCCCGAAAACACTGTCAGGTGCAAGGCCTATCTGCTTAGGGCTCAGATCTTCCTCCTCTCTGCCCCCAGCCGCGTTTCCTGGAATGTTCCAGCATTTTTGAGCCTAGGTTTCTTCATATATAGGAAGAGGATAGAACAACCAACCGTTGGCAGGGTTGTTGTAAGGGCTACATGAAAGATAGCTGAGTAGTGTGTTGAGACACAGTGGACATGCATTTGGTGCTTTTTTTTCTTTCCCCCAGAAACTTGTGAGCTTTAAAATTCTTTTAGGGAAGGAGACTCCTTAAGTAATTTATGTATCCAGAGGAGGAAACAGTGTATTCATTCTCACCTAGACATTTGCAGTTGCTTTGGTTTCAAATGTTCACATATTTACTCTCTCTAGAAAAGGAATTGGATTTTACTGCTCCAGAGGTTGGGAGTGGCCATTATTCCCCAAACTAATAGATGAGCTGGGTATGAATGCTTCCCTAGTAAAACGTAGTGGAGAATCACAAATGAAAACTGCTGTGTGTGCATAAATTTCAGCAGTCTGGGGGAGGGGACAAGAGGACAGACTACCATCAGGTTTTTAACACAGATGCCCTAACTGGTATGGTCACCTTTATGTTTGCACGTTTTATATCCAGTAATTCAGAGTTCTAGAAGAGAGATGAGAGAGCGGCAGGGATCATTGATCTCATTCTTCTCTGAAAGTTTAGTAAAACTGTTTTTGTTGTGGAATATTTTCAGATATGTCAACTCCTTGGTTCTGCAAAACCACAAACATTTTAGCATGGGTTCTCTAGTGGGCAGCAAACATCTAAGGATTCTTGGCAGAGGTGGCTTCTGGTGAACTCTTCTACCCTGTTTCACCGGGTCACTTTCAAACTTTTTTCCTGAGAAATAACTACTCCTTGCTGTGATTTGTGTGTTTCACCCTGCTGGTGGTTTGCAAACAGTGGTGCTGCAGAAGGGTTTGAATGGTAAGGATGATGAAGGACATGTTTCCCCCACACCTGAGTTGTAGCATCCACACAGTTTCTTCTGGTAGGGGAGAGAGGAGGGTAGGGGACAACAAAAAGACAGCCTCCCAATGCAAAACCAGAAATCCAGAGGTCATTTCCCCTGCCTGACAAAACTTTATTTTCTATCTGTTTTCTCCTGAGTTCCCTTAACTCTTTACCTCCATTCCAGAGATGAAATGGAAATTGATCTGGACTAAATTTAAACCTAATAACCCAAGATTTTATAATTGTTCAACTGAGGTCAGATTTTGGAGAAATTCTTGTAGTAGGCACATTACTTTTGAAAGCATGTATTAACTGACCTTTTCCTCAAGAGTTTCAAAGGTAGTACAGATCCTCCTGGTTTCCCAGTGATTCTTCTGGGCAGACTGGTGGTAAGGTAGCTGGGGCAAGATCTGTTAATATCACTTTGCAGGTAGGAAAACTGAGTGGCAGGAAAGTAGAACCGTTTCTTCCTGGTCATACAGGGGACTTGAAACTTGACGAGCAAACACACTTTAGCTTCCCACGAGCCAGTGACATATGAAGGCTTTGTCTTGGACTTTCATGGCCAAAACATTGCTGTCTGTGGACAGAGCTCCTCCTGATAGCATAACCTTCTGAATCTGCTAAACTGTGGTGGAAATGTTTTTGTTTAACGATGGTGGTCGTTATGGCCAATGTTTCTAGGTAATATAAGGAGTGTTAAGGAAAATGAAGCTTATTTGCTGTACTGTTTGAGAAAAAAAATAATATTAGGTGGTGTCAGCCCCTGCTTGCTCATTGGGAATGATTCAGTGGTAGGGTAATCTCTTTTAGATACCTTTTCTTGCATTAGCAAAAGAGAAATTGTCTGACCTTAGTTGAGTTAATTCATCTCTCTGAGCTTCCGATTCCTCACTTGTAAAATAGCCCAACCTACTTCCTCCCTGTAAACTTTGTCTCTCCTGCACTCTTCTTGTTTTCCATGTACTGGGCCATCTCGCAGCTCTGCCCCTGTGCACATGCTGCTCCCTTTCCCTGGAATGCATTTATTCCCCTGATCAACTCCTGCCACCTCCTCTGATTTCACTCCAGGATACACACAGAACTTCATTTATTTATTGTATTTGTTTATTTTTAAATAGATTTGTACTGATTTCAGAGAGGAAGGGACAGGGAGAGAGAGAGAGAAATATCAGTGATGAGAGAGAATCATCGATTGGCTTCCTCCTGCACGCTCCATACTGGGGATCGAGCCCACAACCCAGGCATGTGCCCTTCAGTGGAATCGAACCCAGGACTTATCAGTCCGCAGGCTGACGCTCTACCCACTGAGCCAAACCAGCTGGGGCCAGAACTTTGTTTATACAGATAAAAAAATACCTTGTCTGGTGGTGATGGTTGCATGACTTGGTGAATATACTAAAAACCACTGAAGTATACATTTTAAATGGGTGAATTTTATGGTATGTGAATTAAATGTCAATTTTTAAAGAATTGTATAAGAAAAGAAAGTCTTCTCAATGGCAAATTTCTGGAGAAATGAGGTCTTGTCTTTTTTATTCTTTGGCCAGTATCAAACCTGGCATACAATAGGGGCTCAGGCAGTATTTGTTGATTAAACAATGACCAGCTGAGGTTTACTCTAAGGATTAAATGAACATATTTGCAAAGGTACCTGTTTTGCACAATGCTTGACATGTAGCAGGGAGGAAATTTTCACTTTTCTTGCCTTGTTGAATTCATTCATTTATTCATGGCATTACATAATGTTAGGCACTGAGGTTGCAGAAGTGGGTAAACATCAGCCTGCTCTCAAGGAGTTTGTGATCAGTGGAGGAGGAAGATGAATAAACAGATTATAGTGTGGCATTCGAGGTGCCACAGTAGACTGAGCATAGGAGAGAGGCACAGCTCATTCAGTCTAAGGTCAGGGAGGGGATCATGGAAGAACTGATGTTGGAAATGGGTTTTGAAGGATAAGTAGGGGTTTGCTAAGATAGAAGGAATAGCAGAAGGAACAGTATATGCAAAGACACAGAGACATGAAATAGCATCTGCTCCACACTTCAGAAATAAGTTTGAGAGAAAGAGAACTAAGAAAGTAATGGGGGGAAAAAAGGGGGTGGGGGTGGTTCAGAATTAAAGAAGTGACTCTCAGGTTGAAGGGGTTCGCTGAAGGCCCAGAACAAAAGATCCAAAGCAAAAGCATACCATGGTGAAACTTAGAACTCAATCAAATTATAAAAGCATCTGGGAGAAAATAGAGGTCCCATAAAAAGGATTTGGAAAGAGAATGGGAATGTATTTTTCTAAAACACAAAGGTATCTGGGAAGCAGTAAAGCAATGCCTTCAAAATGGAATGGAAATGATTTTCAATCTAGAATTCTAAACCAAGTTAGACCATCAATTAAAAAGACATGAAGGACCCTGTGCCCACGGAACAGCCTCCTCCTCCTGCTCTCTGTTATTCTTTTGAGTCATTGAAACTAAAGGTTCCCGAGCAAGGGTTTGTGGATCCCTGGGTAGGTCGCAGGCCTCTGCTGTCCAATGCCTTTGCAGCATTTCCTACTCTTCCATACAGCTCATTTCGAACCTCCAGTCCTTTTCTTCCCTCCCATTATTCACAATATGTTTGTTTATATGCTCAATCCTTGATTACATGTATTTTTTTAAAAGCTAACCCAGGCCTCTGTAAAAAACAAATGTACTGGAAAATAAAATAAAAGATATGAAGGATTTAAACATGTCTCCATTTGGGGAAGCTGCTGGAGGATGACATGCCAGCAAGACTATGGAAGAGGAAGACATGGGATTTGAGAAATATGGAATCCAACCCAGGAGACTGTGATGAGAAGATCCAGAATGTTAGGAATGCAGCCATCCAGAGAGCAACCAGCACAGATCAGAACAAAAGAATAGATGGCTTGGAAAGTGAAGACTTCAAGGAACAAAAAAAACAAAACCAAAATGGGACTCAAATATAAATGCATAGTAATTATTTCTGAGAGGATGGCAGGCATCTTGGAAATTGGCGAAAAAAGTCACAGGTATAGGAAAAACTAGGCACATGGAGAAACAAGGAAATCATTAACTCTAGGAAAAACACATAGTCATACGAGAAAGGAGCAATGGTCATAGGCACAACAGTGAAAATATTTGTACAGTCATAATGTAAACAGTGATGTATTATCCAAACTGCATAAAGAGAACTTACAAATCAATCAGAAAAAAGGCAACCATTAGAAAAATGGGGGGAAATGAACAGGCTCATTCACAGGTGAACCTCAAATGGACAGTACACTTAACTTGTGAGTAATTGGACAAATTAAGCTAAAATTATTCACAAATTGACAAAAATTCTGTTGAGAAAAGGAATTTGTGAGGGTGTAGAGCCTCAGAAGTATCCATCCACTGCAGGCAAGAGTGTACATTGGCACAATTACTCTGGGGAGCAATTTGTCAATATCTAGTAAAAATGAAGGTATAGGCCCCCTGGCAATCATTCTCCCTTCTCATAGATGGTCTTTTCGTACCATCTCATCTCTCTTCACACCCTCCTCCTATTCCTCTTCATCTACACTAGGTGTCAGCTGATAACCTTGCTTTGTATTTCATTGAGAAAATAGAAGCATTCAAAAGAGCCCTTTAACAAATTCCAACTATATCTGCCTGCATACCTGCATCTGTGCCCATAGACTGCCTTCTCCTGTTACTACTAGAGGCCTGATGCACAGATTTGTGCGCCGGTGGGGTCCCTCAGCCTGGCCTGAGGGGATCGGCTGAAACCAGCAATCCTACATCCCCCAAGGGATGTAGTAGTACATGAAGCGGCAGGCAGCCAGGGAGGAGCCCAAGCCACTCCCGTTCATCCTGGCCCCATGGTACCTGCCACCGCCACCACTCGGTAAGCTTGCTGCTGCTCCGCTGTGGTCTCCGTGCACCCGTCCTAGGTCGATATCGGTGCTCATAACCAAGAAGCGGCCGCAGGCTTGTGCCCAGTCCCCATGCTGGTCCCAGTCCCAGTCCAGATGGGGGAAGGGGCACGCAGGGGGAGTGTCCATGGGAGAGGCTCACACCACCACAGCTGTGCTCGCCAGCCATGAGCCCGGCATCTGGTGCCCTTTGGTCAACTGAGCAGCGCTCCTACTATGGGAGTGCACTGACCACCAGGGTGCAGCTCCTGTGTTAAACGTTTACCCCCTGGTGGTCAGTGTGTGTCATAGCAAATGGTCACTTAGGCTTTTATATATATACTAGAGGCCTGGTGCACGAAATTCGTGCATGGGGGGGGTGTCACTCAGCCCAGCCTGCACCCTCTCCAATCTGGGACATCCGTCTCACAATCCAGGACTGCTGGCTCCCAACTGCTCACCTGCCTGCTTTCCTGATTGCCCCTAACCGCTTCTGCCTGCCAGCCTGATCACCCCCTAACCACCCTGATTGATGCCTTAACTGCTCCCCTGCCAGCCTGTTTGCCCCCAACTGCCCTCCCCTGGAGGCCTGGTCCCCCGCAACTGCTCTCCCCTGCAGGCCTGGATCCCCCGCAATTGCCCTTCCCTGCAGGCCCGGTCACCCACAACTTCCCTCCTCTGCTGGCCTGGTCACCCCTAACTGCCCTCCCCTGCAGGCTTGATCGCCTCCAACTTCCCTCCCTTACAGGCCTGGTCCCTCCCAACTGCCCTCCCCTGCTGGCCATTTTGTGTCCACATGGGGGCAGCCATCTTTGACCACATGGGGGCAGCCATCTTGTGTGTTGGAGTGATGGTCAATCTGCATATTACTCTTTTATTAGATAGGACTAGTGACCAGGTGCACATTCATGCACATTAAAAAGGAATTAATTAGAGGAAATAATTCAATATTGTTATTTGCCCTTTCCCTATAATAGAAGTGTCAGAGATGAAAGAAAATTAGTAAAATGAATATGAAAACCTTCCTCCTGTCAGAGTCTGGGGTGCACCACGGGACCCAGAGTCAAGTCCCCGCCCACCCACATGCACCTCAAAATCGCGTGAGACCAGACCCGGCCGCCCCCCCCCCCCAATTGGCCTAGATCCAGACCCGGCCAGTCCTAACCTTGTCAAGCCCTGCCAGGCAGGGGGTGTAGCCTCAGGTCCCCTGGCCCAGTGCCAGGATGGGGGGCATGGCCTGGGGTCCCCCAGCCCATACCAGGGGGGGGGTGTGCCTTGAGGTCTCCCATCAAGCCACGCCAGGTAAGGGACACAGACTGGGATCCCCTGTCAAGCCCCACTGGGTGGGGGGCATGGCCTGAGGTCCCCTGTCTAGCCCCGCCAGGCGGGGGGACGCAGCCTCAGGTTCCCCGGCCCGGCTCCGGGAGGGGGTGGCACAGCCTCAGGTCCCCCGTCAAGCCCCACTGGGCAGGGGGCATGGCCTGAGTTCCCCTGACCCAGCACTGGAGGTGCATCTTGAGGTCCCCCGTCAAGCCCAGCTAGGCAGGGGGGTGCAGCCTCAGGTCCCCTGGCCCAGTGCTGGGATAGGGGGCATGGCCTGAGGTCCCCCGTCAAGCCCCGCCGGGCAGGGATGCGGTCTGAGGTCCCCCGGCCTGGCCTGAGGTCCCCTGGCCTGGCGCTGGGGCAGGGGGAGCAGCCTGAGATCCCCTAGCCCAGAACCAGGATGGGAAGCGCACCTTGAGGTCCCCTGTCAAGCCCCGCCGGGCAGGGGGCATAGCCTCAGGTTCCCTGGCCTGGTGCTGGGGCGGGGGGCGCGGCCTGAGGTCCCCCAGCCTGATGCCAGGGCAGAGGGCGCGGCCTGAGGTCCCCTGTCAAGCCCCACAGGGGTGGGGGAGGGCGTAGCCTCAGGTCCCTGCTGATTGCTCGTTAAGGCTCCTTATGGGAACTTGGCCTCAGCTGTGGGTGCAGCCATCATTGTGACAGAGTGATGGTCAATTTGCATATTCCCTCTTTATTAGATAGGACTAGAGGCCCAGTGCATGACATTTGTGCACTGGGGGGTGTCCCTCAGCCCATCCTGCACCCTTTAGCAGTCCAGGAGCCTTTGTCCAACTGATGGCTTCGGCCTGCTCCTTGGGGGAGTAGGCCTAAACCGCAGTCAGACATCCTTAGTGCTGCTGCGGAGGCAGGAGAGGCTCCCGCCACCACCGCTGTGCTTGACAGCCATCAGCCCGGCTAGTGGCTGAGTGGCGCTCCCCCTGTGGGAGTGTACTGACCATCAGGGGGCAGCTCCTGCATTGAGCATCTGCCCCCTGGTGCTCAGTGCGTGTCATAGCAACTGGTTGTTCCACTGTTCAGTCGATTTGCATATTACCCTTTTATTATATAGGATAGAATAGAGGCCCAGTGCACGAAATTCATACACTGGTAGTGTCCCTAGCAGCTGCTGGCTGCCAGCTGGGTACTCCCTCCCTTCTCCCGGCCACCTGCGCCCCCACTGCTGCCGCTGGTCACCCCCTGCGGGTCCCAATGGCCCCACTGCTGCCTGGCTCCCAGGTGCTGAGGGAGTAGGGCAGCGGACCCGCCCCCACCACCCCAGGTGGTCGTTGCCTGCAGGGGCCCAATTACCCTGCTGATTGTGCCACCACCCCTGCTGCCACCGCCCAGCTCCCAGGCACTGAGGGAGCCTGGTGGCAGCCCCACCACTGCCTCTGGTCACCACCTGCAGGGGCCCAATTGTCCTGCCGCCACCGCTGGTTGCCCTGTGATCGGACTGGTGTGGCATCGGGCCCCTGCCTGGTGACCAGTGGCCCACACCCGCCTTGGCCTGGGCCCACACCCACTCACTTACTTCACCATCCCACCCCAGTCCTGCTCTCATCGGGGCCGGCAGCGCCTCCACTGCTGCCAGCACCACGTCGCCAACGCCCACCATGTTCCACGCTGCCCCCTGGTGGTCAGCGCATGTCATAGCAAGCAGTCGAACTCCAGTCAAGGGGACAATTTGCATATTAGGCTTTTATTATATAGGATAGGATGGCTGACTGTGTGTGGTCCAGTAGAGGAACAAACTGACAACTTCACAAATTCACACTGATGATACCCCTAATTCCAATGAAATACTGCAGGGTTCATTCTCTCCTTCCCACTTTTCATATTTGTAGCTTTCCTTCAGTGGTGAGAAACCTGGCTCCCATTATCCCCAATATATTTACTTATTTGCTCAATTCTAGAATACACAGAATTGCTAACCCATGCTTCTGCAAAAACAGAAGGCTGTTCACCAGGTTTCTAACTATTTATAATACTAGAGGCCTGGTGCACGAAATTCGTGCACGGGGGTGTGTGTCCCTTAGCCCAGCCTGCACCCTCTCCAATCTGGGACCCCTCGAGGGATATCCGACTGCCCGTTTAGGCCTGATCCCAGTAGGATCAGGCCTAAACGGGGAGTCGGACATGCCTCTCACAATCCAGGACTGCTGGCTCCCAACTGCTTGCCTGCCTGCCTTCCTGATTACCCCTAACCACTTCTGCCTGCCAGCCTGATCACCCCCTAACCACTCCCCTGCCAGACTGATTGCCCCTAACTGCCCTCCCCTGCAGGCCTGGTGTTGGAAGCTACCCATTGTTCTCACTAGCAGAGAGGTGTGGACAAGGAACCCGGAAGTCTGGTCAACCTTGAAGCTCTGAAAGGTCAGAGCCAACTACCCACTGTTTAGTTGAGACAATGGTAGCTAAAGCAACTTCCACCTTTTAGTTTTATGCAAATCCTTGCTGATGGGCTATCATAGAGCTGTTATTGGAATTGCCTGCCTAAAGGCTATGGGTGTATCCCATAATCTTAATAAAAGGGATAGCAAGGCCAGAGCATGTTGAAGTCCTTCCCCTTGAGTTGGGCTCCCGCCTGGCCCCCAATTCCCAAATTTATACTTTCTTGTCTAGTCTCTTTCATTTGTGTGCAGCCTCCTCCAGAGCCTCCCCTGCAGGCCTGGTCACCCCTGACTGCCCTCCCCTGCAGGCCTAGTCCCCCCCAACTGCCCTCCCCTGCAGGCCTGGTCCCCCCCAACCGCTCTCCCCTGCAGGCCTGGGTCCCCCCCAACTGCCCTTCCCTGCAGGCCTGGTTGCCCCCAACTTCCCTCCTCTGCCAACCTGGTCACCCCTAACTGCCCTCCCCTGCAGGCTTGATCGCCCCCAACTGCCCTTCCCTGCTGGCCTGATTGCCCACAACTGCCCTCCCTTGCAGGCCTGGTCCCTCCCAACTGCCCTCCCCTGTTGGCCATCTTGTGGTGGCCATCTTGTGTGTTGGAGTGTGTCACGCCAGCACAGCCAAGGGTTTGGCGAGCCTGAGGGAGGGCCGGCGAAGGATGAAGAAAAGACAGACAAAGAGAATAAGCTGGGTCTATGTGGATCTTCTGTGCATGACTAAGACCACAGAACAGATCCAGACTGCAAGCTGATGCTTTATTTTATAGTCAGAGGTAAACAAGGTAATTTACAATGTTCTTGTAAGTTGCACTTGTTTTGGCAGCACTTGCTGCACCTCCCACAGCCCATTAGCTACCCAGGAAAGATCTAGGGAGCATCACAAGTTCAAGCTTAATTATGCTAAGAGGGCTGTGCCCTCTAAGCTGGGACTTGTTTGCGGCTTTGCCAGCAGGTCAGTCCGAGGCTTAACCCTATAACCGCTCCCCACATTGGAGTGATGGTCAATTTGCATATTACTCTTTTATTAGATAGGATAGAGGCCTGGTGCATGGGTGGGGGGCCAACTGGTTTGCCCTGAAGGTTGTCTGGATCAGGGTGGGGGTTCCCTTGGGGCATTTTGTGGCCTGGGCAAGGGGCCTGTGGTGGTTTGCAGGCCAGCCATGCCCCCCAGTGACCCAAGCGGAGGCCCTGGTATCTGGGATTTATTTATCTTCTATAATTGAAACTTTATAGCCTTGAGCGGAGGCCAGGGCCGGCCAGGGCAGGGAGGAAAGCTTGGCTTCCTCCATCACTGGGGGTAACCCAAGTTTCCTGCTCTCTCCGTGGCCGCAGTCATCTTGGTTGGGTTAATTTGCATACTTGTTTCTGATTGGCTGGTGGGCGTAGCTTATGGGCGTCTCGGAGGTACAGTCAAGTTGCATGTTTCTCTTTTATTAGTGTAGATTAGTTTAGAGTTCTTTTGTGTTTAGCCTGAGGGCATATGATCCGAATACAGTGCTTAAAAGTTATTTGAGTTTTATTTCCCACTTCATTGTTGGTTATCTTATTTGAAATTTGGTTAGTTCATATGTTTGTTTTTTATATTATAGTTTTTCCCTCATCTTTGTTGATTTTTTCTCTCTTTGCTGTTGTTGAGTGTGTAAAACTTAACCCTTTGCACTCGCTTGCTTTTTTCTCGAGCTGCTACCGATGCTAACCGTGTCGAGTCACACTCGACATCCAAGTGCAAAAGGTTAAAAACACAAAATGTATAGCCAGATGACTTCCATCCCTTCCCTATTCCTGCGATTCTCTCCAACTCATTCCCAACCAACACCTGAGGGTAACCAAACTTATTAACCTCTAGTTTATCTTTCCTGTGTTTCTTTTTGTATAAATAAATATGTACATGTATGTTTTTTATTTTTCTACCAAAAAAAAAAAAAAAAGGCAGCCTACTGCAGTACCTTTTTGCACTTTGATTTCTTCACTTAATATGTCCTGGAAATCATTCCATATCTCATAGAAATTAATTTTTTTAACAACTGCATAGTACTCATATGTCATATATTTGTGCATGTCAGTGGATTCCAATATTTTTTAATTTAAAAAACAATGATGCTATAAGTAACCTTTATGCATATATTTTTGTATTGTTTAATTTATCTTCAGGGCAAATTCTTAGGAATGGGATTCCTAGGTCAAAAGATTGTATATGTCAGTGGTTCTCAACCTTTCTAATGCCGCAACCCTTTAATACAGTTCCTCATGTTGTGGTGACCCCCAACCATAAAATTATTTTTGTTGTTACTTCATAACTGTAATTTTGCTACTATTATGAATCATAATGTAAATATCTGTGTTTTCCAATGGTCTTAGGCGACCCTGCTAGTGGTTCTCAACCTGTGGGTCATGACACTAGCAAAATTACCATTATGAAGTAGCAACGAAAATAATTTTATGGTTGGGGGTCACCACAACATGAGTAACTGTATTAAAGGGTCACGGCATTAGAAAGGTTGAGAACCACTGGTATATGTATACATGTGTGTTTTAAGTATATGTTGTGAATATCTTCATAAAGATAATATTAATTTGCATTCCACAGCAATGTACATAGGAGTGCCTATTTCCCTACAGACTGCGAACAGGTGTGTGATTGTATTTTTTATTTTTTTGCTAATCTAACAGGTGAGAAATGGTATCTCAATGTAGTGAGAAGGAGATTCTTTTCATATGTTTAAGGGTTATATTTATTTCATTTTTTGGTACATTTTCTGTTCATATCTTTCATCCATTCCTCTGTTTTATTTTGATCTGTTTTCCTCAATTTTCAATATTAGGGATATAAACCCTTTATCTATAAACACTAGAGGCCCAGTGCACAAAATTTGTGCACGGGAGTGTGTGTGGGGGGGGTCCCCTCAGCCCAGCCTGCACCCTCTACAATTCGGGACCCCCTTGGGGGGTGTCCGACTGCCGGTTTAGGCCCGATCCCCAGGATAAACCAGCAGTCAGACATCCCTGTCACAATCTGGGACCACTGGCTCCTAACTGCTCACCTCCCTGCCTGCCAGATCACACCTAACTACCCCCCCTCTGCTGGCCTGGTCACCCTCAACTGCCCCCCCTGCAGGCATAGTTGCCCCCAACTGCCCCACCCGCTGGCCTGGACACCCCCAACTGCCCCCCCGCCGGCCTGGTCGCCCCTTAGTGCCCCCCCCCACCAACCTGGTCAACCCTCACTGCCCCTTGTGCTGGTCTGGTCACCCCCAACAGCCCCCCCCCCTTTGGGCCTGGTAGCCCCATGCAGCCTGCTGCTCAGTCGTTTGGTGGCCCCTCACTAACCCCCTGCCAGCCTGGTCGTCCCACACAGCCTGTTTGATCGTCCGTTTGGTTGTTTCGGATGCGATGGTCGCTTAGCCTTTTATATATATATATATATATATATATATATATATATATATATATATATATATATATATGTTGTAAATATTTTCTCCCATGTTTTACCTTTTGACTTTGTTTTTTTATTTTCTATGCAAAAGTATTTTTTGGTGTGTATGTTTTTTTTAATGTAGTCAAGGTTATCAGTCTTTTCTTTTATTCCATTTAATTTGAATTATAGTTAGAAAACTTTCCTCTACACTCAGGTTAAAGAGAAATTCATTCATTTTTTTTCAAATAGGACTTGTGTGGTTTCATTTTTATATTTAGATTCCTGTTCCATTTGGAATTTTTTTTTCGAGTGTAGTTATGAAGTATGGATCTAATTTTACCTTTATGTCCAAATAACTAACTAGTTGATCCAATACTATTTATTAAAAAATCCTTTTGGTCCAGATATTTTGAGATTCCACCTTTATCACATACTAAAGTTTCATATGTACTTGGTTCTATTTCTGGACTTATTTTTCTTCTGGTCTGTCTACTTATTTATGTGCCCATATCCCACTATTTAATTATAAAAACTTTATAGTATATTTTCATGCCTGATATGCCTAGTCTCCCTTATATCTTTTTATTGGGGTGAGGGGGATACTGGCTATTCTTGCAAGTTTTTTTTTCCATATGAAGTTTAATACCAACTTATCTAGCTCCATAGAAAGTTGTTGGTATTTTATTGAGATCGCATTATATTATAAATTAACTTAGGGATAACAGACATCTTTATGATGTGAATCATCCTATTTAAGCACAAAGGCTGTCATTCCATTCACCAATCTCATTTAACAAAAAACATTGGGATCTAACTATGTCAGAAAAAGGGAGATATGGAAGAACCAAATGCCACTGACCTCAATAAAATCTATAAATCAAAGAATAGGATAAGCAGATTAGTTAGAAATCTATATAAAAGCCTAAACGACCAGCCGGTAGCTATGATGTGCACTGATCAGCAAGGGGACAGACGCTCAATGCAGGAGCTGCAGTGACTTAGCAGCTGCGGTTCTAGGATGACGCACCTGGAACTAGAGAGGAGGGAGCCCGATTCCAGGGTGCATCACCTGAGAACTGCCCTCTCCCAATCTGGGACCCCTTGGGGGATGTCCTAGAGCTGGTTTTGGCCCTATCCCTGCAGGCCAGGCCGAGGGACCCCACCCTTGCCGGGCCTCTAGTACATAAATAAATACCATGGGAAGGAACAAGCTTCAAAAGTGAGAGGACTGCCCTGACCGGTTTGGCTCAGTGGAAATAGCATTGGCCTGCAGACTCAAGGGTCCCAGGTTCCATTCTGGTCAAGGGCATGTGCCTTGGTTGTGGGCACGTCCCCGGTAACGGGGTGTGCAGGAGGCAGCTGATCAATGTTTCTATCTCATCAATGTTTCTAACTCTCTAACTCTCTATCTCTTTCCCTTTCTCTCTGTAAAAAAATCAATAGAATACATTTAAAAATAAAAACAAAATAAAATAAATTTTAAAAATGTGAGAGGATTTTTTTTTTTAATGAGGCTTTTAGTACATATATTAGTCAGGATCCTGGTAAGAAACAGATGGCACACTAAATCAAAGTGGTTGAGAATCTAATAGAAATACTATTTAGAGATGTGAGTGCAGTTAAAGAACATAAACAAGGACTGGTGATGCCTCTTGCCACTAGCAGCAAAAAGTGGCCATTACCACTGCCCGGCCTAAAGAGTGATGGGCGGGACAACGTAAAGGAACAAGAGAGCTATAGGGAGGGCTTCCCAATAGAAACCTTGGACTTGGATGAAACTCAGTCACTGTTCATTGCAGCGTGACAGATTGGGAGCTGATGGAATAAATACCATCTTACTCTCCTCCCACTCCCGCCAGTGCCTTCTAATGGCTGCACCAAAGCAGAAGGCAGAGGACAGACTGTGCCATTTGTAATGACCAGCCTCCAGCACACAACAGGGCAGAATACACAGAATTACTTACGCACACACTTGAATAAATGTACAGCATCTAGTAAAACAATAAAATAACAATAAAAACCAACTTTCGTCAGTGAATCTATGGTCTAAGGCAGTGGTCGGCAAACTGCGGCTCGCGAGCCACATGCGGCTCTTTGGCCCCTTGAGTGTGGCTCTTCCACAAAATACCGCGTGCGGGCGCGCACGTACAGTGCGATGGAAACTTCGTGGCCCATGCGCAGAAGTCGGTTTTCGGCCCTCAAAAGAAATTTCAATCGTTGTACTGTTGATATTTGGCTCTGTTGACTAATGAGTTTGCCGACCACTGGTCTAAGGGAACATGGGTCATATAATTATAATAAACTAGAGGCCCGGTGCACGAAAACTAGAGGAGGGGGAATGTCCCTCAGCCCAGCCTGCACCCTCTCCAATCTGGGACCCCTCGAGGGATGTCCAACTGCCCGTTTAGGCCTGATCCCGGATCAGGCCTAAACGGGCAGTTGGACATCCCTCTCACAATCCAGAACTGCTGGCTCCCAACTGCTCACCTGCCTGCCTTCCTGATTGCCCCTAATCACTTCTGCCTGCCAGCCTGATCACCCCCTAACCACTCCGCTGCCAGCCTGATTGATGCCTAACTGCTCCCCAGCCAGCCTGTTTGCCCCCAACTTCCCTCCTCTGCTGGCCTGGTCACCCCTAACTGCCCTCCCCTGCAGGGTTGATCGCCTCCAACTGCCCTCTCCTGCTGGCCATCTTGTAGTGGCCATCTTGTGTCCACATGGGGGCAGGATCTTTGACCACATGGGGGCAGCTATATTGTGTGTTGCAGTGATGGTCAATCTGCATATTACTCTTTTATTAGATAGGATAGAGGCCTGGTGCATGGATGGGGGCTGACTGGTTTGCCCTGAAGGGTGGGGGTTCCCTTGGGGTATGGGGCGGCCTGAGCGAGGGGCCTGTGGTGGTTTGCAGGCCGGCCACGTCCCCTGGTGACCCAAGAGGAGGCCCTGGTATCTGGAATTTATTTACCTTCTACAATTGAAACTTTGTAGCCTGGAGCAAAGCCAAGCCTGCTGCTCGCTCCTCGGCCAGCAGCGATTTCTGTTGGAGTTAATTCACCTTCTATAATTGAAACTTTGTAGCCTTGAGTGGAGGCTTAGGCCGGCAGCAGAATGGCTTCTTTTGTTACCACAGAAACCCAAGACTCCCTCCCGCTCTCGGTGGCTGTAGCCATCTTGGTTGGGTTTATTTGCATATTTGCTCCTGATTGGCTGGTGGGCGTGGCTTAGGCATAGCGAAGGTGCGGTCAATTTGCATATTACTCTATTATTAGGTAGGATGTTGAAAAGTGGTAAATGCCTGAAGAGCGACTGGGGACGTTTCCAGTGAGGGAATCCTGACAGATTCGCTGGAGGGGCTGCAACATTCAGTCTAAAACAGTCATGTCTGCAGAAACACTGGGAGCCTCTTGTTTTTTCAATTAAGTGTCCATTATTGGTACATTGGCCTCAGTAAGTAAACACCCCCTCCCTGCCCACAGGCCATGAGGATTTAGTCTTAGTTCATGGTTTCTAATTTATACTGCATTTGGATTCCTTGATGTTCTGCCCTTTCCCTATGTTCTTTGCCTCCTCCCATTGTACACTGCTCCTCTGAGACAGGAAAGCATTGTGGAAAGTGCTGTGTTTTAGTCAATAAGTCTAGAATCGAATTCCCTAACTCTCAGTTACTAGCTGTGTGACCTTAATAAAGTTACCTAGCCTCTCTGAGCCTCAATTCCATTTTGTAGAAGGAGAATAACACCTAACTCATGGAATTGCTGTAAGTTAAAAAATGCTATGTGTCAAGTACCTGGCACGAGGCCTGGCACTCAGTAGTTGGCAGGTGAGGATGTTACTGCCCTAGTGCAGGCTGTGGGGCTTTCCCTCCTCCTGCTGAGGTTCTTGACTTGGAGCACGTTAGTGTCACTATAAATGAAAGTAGCTCTTCTGACAACTACCTGGCGCAGGATAAATTCCTAGACATAGTTGGAAAGGACCTTAGCAATAATCTCATCCATCTTCCCAGTGGATGCAGGAGATTCTGCCACAGGCCTCCTTACAGGTGGTTACCCCATCTCTGCCCATGCCAGCGGAGAGCTCACCCCCTCTGGAAGAAGGTTACCAGAAGATTGAAAGAAAGCTTTTCCTTGAATTGAGCAGAAATCAATTTTCCCACTAATTAGAGACTCAAAACCATTTAGTGCTAAAAGAAATCTTCAAGCCCACCAACTTATTTTATGAATGTTAGAGAAATTTGAGGCTCAGAGAGGGAAGAGAAGGCCCTATTCTTCTTTTATTTTTTTAATATATTTTATTGATTTTTTACAGAGAGGAAGGGAGAGGGATAGAGAGCTAGAAACATCGATGAGAGAGAATCATCGACCAGCTGCCTCCTGCACACCCCCTACCAGGGATGTGCCCGCAGCCAATGTACATGCCCTTGACCGGAATCGAACCTGGGACCTTTCAGTCCGCAGACCGACGCTCTATCCATTGAGCCAAACCGGTTTCGGCGGAAGGCACTATTCTTTTTTTTTTTTTTTTTTTTTTTTTAACAGAGAGGAAGAGAGAGGGATAGAGAGTTAGAAACATCGATGAGAGAGAAACATCGATCAGCTGCCTCTTGCACACCCCCTACTGGGGATGTGCCCGCAACCAAGGTACATGCACTTGACCGGAATCGAACCCGGGACCCTTGAGTCCGCAGGCCGACGCTCTATCCACTGAGCCAAACCGGTTTCGGCGGAAGGCACTATTCTTAATGGCAATGCTGTGCGGAACTACCGGAACAGTCTCTTTCTCTACCATACTAGCTGTCAGCATGGCCTCTGGTTCTTTCAGAGCCCCCCCCCCCTCACATCCGCCCCCCCCCCCCCCCCCGCGCCCCAATGAATGAAGGTCTACTCTTCACCATTCTGATCACTCACCTTTGCAAATGCAAGTTTGTAATGTCCAGAATTAAACCTACTTTTTATTGCAACCTGGCCCCAGCAGAGTGAAACAAGACGGTCTGTGAGTGTAATGGCAAAGGTATATGGCCATTAATCCCAGCAAGGCCAAGAACTTGAGCTAGACAAAACCAGCGCGTTATTTTTAGAAATGGGGCTAGTGGTAGTTGTACACTTTTATGCAGGCCTTCTTCCCTGGACACTTAGAATTTGTCTCATATACCTTTAAAATATCAGTGCCAGGTCCAGAAAAGGCACTCCGTAATACTAATATAGATTTCATTTTACCTTTTACCTCCTAATAAATACTAAAAAGAGACAAGGATTAGAGAGAAGGGAGCGTGTCAAAGGAAGAAATAGACCTGTTCTCAAAACCAGAGTTCTTAATTAGCAGTTTGACCAAGTAAAGTCTTGGACTTATCACGTGACTTCAAAATAAACCTAAGCAAAAGTTCTAGAAGTCCAGTGTTGTTGGTATTTTCTGGTCATATTGACAAGGCACTAAAGAATGGTCTGGAATAAGATGCAATAAACCTGTTGACTCCTTTTGTTCAAAGCCAGAAAATTATTTCTGTTTTTCACAACATTTCTGAGAAGAGGAAGGAGAAGGCATGGCTGAAAATATTACTCTATTATTCAACTGAATAAGCCTCAGAGAAGTTATATGTCTTTATGAAATTGCTGTAATTACCAACATATTTAACAAGATGCCATTTGCCTCCGTAATTTGTTTTAAGTTCAGTACCATACCTGGTCATTGGTTTCTGAGATTTTCTTTTCTAAATCTTAAAAACCAATGAACATTGATATTAGAATGAGTAGACTAAATTCTAGTTTTAATGAAAGACGTCTATTTTTATATCCCAGATACCGCTATTTTCTTTAATTTATCTATGTAATTTTTTTCCATTTTAGACAAATTGGATATATGCCCTCCTGGATAATATTTTTAAAAAGAGCCCTCCTTTATATGAAAGACATTTTTAGCAATCATTCCAGAAGCAGCTGATCGCATTAGTTAATTACTGTCAAAAAGGACAGCTAAGTACCATTCCCAAACAAAAATTGTTATTTTTGTCAGAAGTTTGCCATTATTCAGATGGACAATTTTTAAATAATACACATGCAGCTGCTTATAGGCAATTTTTTTTATTGTTGCTATTTTAGGGGACTTTTTTCCTGTGTTTTGTGTGTTTCTTTGTTTTTTCCTAGTTGTTGCTATTTTAAAAAGAATAACTAGACATAGAACTATTAGCAGTATTCACCAGGTCAATAAAATACGCAACAGCTAACTCCTCCCACATTCTCTAGGGGAATTTGTCCTGGGCTCAAGCTAGACTGAAAGACTAAATGTGAAGGCAGGCAGGGCACGCGTGAGCACATTCTCACTGTGCTCCAGTCTGAGGAGGGTTTTGGTTCAGTAGAGTAAGTGTATGTTGTGGCTTTGAATTATTTTTTTAAAAGACTATAAAATCTTATCACCATCTTAAATATTTTTATCTTATAGGCAAAACATTTTTTCTGTGATAAGGCACCATCAAATTAATAATGGAAGTCGGTGGGAAATGTGATTCCATTCTTAAAATGAATGTTATAACCATTTCTGAGCTTTTCATCTGGCCTGTCTTTTCTGGGAGAAAGAAAGGAGGTAAAAGAGAAGTAGGTAGTTACTGTATCTACAGGTTCTATGATATTATTCAATTTAGAAGTTGTCTGGTTTTTTAATCCAGCAGTAAAGAATTTTGAATTGTCCCACTCAGTTACTCCTAAACCTTGTTGCCAAAAACAAAAGGAATAGATAATGTTGACAAAGATGCTGCTTTTGATGAGACACGAAAGCAGGCTTTCTCGAGTAAGTTATTAACTCACATCAGAAACAAAAGAATGTGGCTACCATCATGTGGTAAACATCAATTTGACAAGGAACGGGCACAGCTGTAGAAATAGAAAACCTGAGTCTAGTCTTCACCACTTCTTTACTCTTATGAACATGGGGTAATTAATTTAATTTCCGAGTCTCAATTTCCAGCTGGAGGCAGAGTGCTGGATCTGATCATCTTTTGGAGGTGTCTTTCAGGGATAAAATCTATTAACAGAATTCTTCTTGGGAAAGTAGCCGTCTTTGTTTCAGGAAATACCATGATATGCCCCTAGGGCGTAAAGGCTGACTAGGGCTCAGGCAACCAAAAACTGCCAAAAGGCTGTACTTGCAGAAGCAGGAAATTAATTTTTCTTGGAGGCCAGGATGGGGAAAAGTTGCTCTCTATAGGGTGGGGGAGTGAGGAGAGGATAGGGGAGGGCTAGGAAGTTTTTGGAGGAAGGGCCCTGCATGGGGTAAAGTCAGTGAGAAACCTCCAGTAGGGAATGATCAAAGGACATTTATGAGCAGAAAGCTTAAGAAGTAATTTTAAGTGCTTTATGGTATAAAGGGTAATGTGACCCTTCTTCCAGACCCCTACATCTGAGTGAACTTGAACATAGTAATGTTCTGTATTATGAGTCAGGGTTTGTTGAAAGAGGAGCAAGGAGCCATATGGACAGTTTGGAGAACAGAGATATTTTCAGAAAAGCTGGAGCTGGGAGGCATACAGACCTCTGAAAGGCATGCCTTCCACAATCAGCAGAAGGCGTGGTAGGGCTATGGACACATTTGGGGCTCAAACATGAAGGGACCAGCAGAGCCCAGCTGACATTTGGGTGACCCTGAGACACAGCCTCAGGTGTTTTGTCTTTTCAAGCCTTTGGGGCTTCAGAATCCATGTTTTTACTAAGATTCCCCTGTGATTCTGATGTGGGCACAGCCTGAGACTCCTTCCCCCACCCCTCCCTCCCTCCCCACCAACCACCACCACCAGGGCCTGAACACTGACAAGAATTGGGGAAGGGAGCAGAAAAAAAAATTTTTCTTTCAAAAAATTTTTTACTATCTGGGGAAATGTTATTTAGAAGTTAGAATTTTAAAAAACACACCATATTGTGTTATTCTAAATTTATGGGGGAAATTAATATATGCTATAAAAAATAAACACCAAAATATTTACAGGATTTAAATCTGGGTGATGGAGCCCTAGCCAGTTTGGTTCAATGGATAGATTGTTGACCTGCAGATTGAAGGGTCCCGGGTTTGATTCTGGTCAAGGGCACATGCCATGGTCGGGGGCTTGATCCCCAGTGTAGAATGTACAAGAGGCAGCCAATCAATGATTCCGTCTCATCATTGATGTTTCTATCTCTCTCTCCCTCTCCCTTCCCCTCTGAAATCAATAAAAATACACTTAAAAAAAAAAAAAAGATGGCAGTGTAGGTAAACTTGGGTCTTGCCACCTCCCACAGCCACATCAAAATTACAACCAAAATACAGAATAACCATCATTCAGAACCACCTGAAATCTAGCTGAATGGAGGTTCTACAACTAGGGAATTAAAGAAATTCACTATGATTGGTAGGAGGGGCAGAGATGCCGGGTAGAATCAGCTGGTCCTACACCCACGGGTGGTAGTTTAAAATTGGGAGGGATATCTTAGCTTTTGAGATTTCCCTGAGGAATGGGGGGTCCCAGCCCCAGACCAGGTCCCCAAGCCCAGGGTTCCAGTATCGGGAAGAGAAGTCCCCACAACTCTGGTTGTAAAAACCAGTGGGGATTGTGGATGAGTGATACAGATGCTGCTGGCCCCTCTTAAAGGGCCCATGCACAGATTACTCTGACTCACTTCCTCTGAGCTCCAGCAGTGGGGCAGCAGCTTGAAAGAAACCTGGGACATTGGGGGAAGAGCTAACTTGCCTGGAATCAGGGCGAGAGCTGGAGGGAAACTTTCTCCCAGAGAAAAGTGCTGGCAAAAGCCATTGTTCCTTTGCTAGGCCCTCCCCACCACAGAGCCAACAGGTGGGGCACCATATCTGAATCTCCATCAACCTGGTTCACATGTTTTGCCCCACTCTGGTGATTCCCTGACCCTCCCTACTTGCAGGCTCATCTAAGCCATTTCCAATGGCTTTTCCATACAACTGGCCTTCTTTGCCTCATGTTTCAGACTTTCCTAAAATCTCTCAAACAAGCAGCAGTTGGCCTCAGCATGGCCTGTAGCTCTCAACAAGGCCCAGCACTAGCAGCAGCCCACTTTGGTTCATAGCCTGGCCTCTTCTGGATACCTCCAAGCCTAACACATGTAGCAGCCATCTGCAGATTGCTTTGTAGCTCATGCTGGGTGGTCCCCGGCAGAGCACAGGCAGTGGTTGATTTTGCCTGTGGGAGGCTCCAGAGCCAGTATACCCAGTGGTCAGCTTTGACCAGACCGGATTACAACTCTACTACCTCTATACGTGACACACTCAAGGAATGGATTTGGTGAGCACCAAAGCCCCACTGAAGCAAGTCCTGCTCCATAGGGTCAGCTCCTGCACAGCAGTTCTTTAGCTGTAGTCTCAGCTGATCCTCACAACTGATTGACATGGGGGGGTCAATCCCTCCCAGTGACATCAATGTCAACCAAGGCTCAACTACAATAGAACAGTGCACACAGCTCACACAGGGGTGCACCTGGAGTCCCCAGCTTAGGTGACTGTGGAGGCTGAGCCCCAGGGCCCTACAGGACACCTACTACAGAAGCCTACTGTACTAAGTCTGGAATGCATAGCAACTCTACCTAATACATAGAAATAAACACAGGGAAACAGCCAACATTTGGTGACAAACATGTTACAAATGAAAGAACAGGAGAAATCTCCAGAAAAAAATGAAATGAAATGGACGCAAGAAAACTACCAGATACAGAGTTCAAAACAATGGTTAAACAGATGCTTAAGGAACTACTGAGAATTTAAATGAACTTAGTGAGATTCTCAAGGAAATTAGTAAGAACATCAACAACATAAAAAAGGACCAGTCAGAAATGAAGGATACATTAACTGAAATAAAGAATAATTTACAGAGAATCAACAGTAGAATAGAGGATGCCAAGAATCAAATCAAGAATTTGGAATATAAGGAAGCAAAAAACACCCAATCAAAACTGCAAAAAGAATTTTAAAATATGAAGATAGTGTAAAGAGCCTCTGGGACAACTTCAAGCATACTGACATTCGCATCATGGGGGTGACTCAGTAATCCCACTTCTAGGAATATATCCTAAGAAACCTGAAGCACCAGACAGAAAGAATGTATGCATCCCTATATTCATAGCAGCACAATTTATAATAGCTAAGATCTGGAAAAAGCCCAAGTGTCCATCAGTAGGTGAGTGGACAAAAAAGGTATGGTACATTTATACCATGGAATACTATGCAGCAGTAAAAAAGAAGAATCTCTTACCCTTCGAGACAGCTTGGAGGAACCTGGAGAGTATCAAGCTAAGTGAAATAAGTCAGTCAGATAAAGACAAGTATGGCACTCATATGTGAAATCTAAGTAACAAAATAAACTGATGAACGGAGTGGATCCAGAGACATGGAAGCATGGAACAGAGAGTGGAATCTAAGAGGGAAGGCGGGAGAGGGTCGGTGGGTGGGAAGTAATCAACCAAAGACCTTGTATGCATATATACATAACCCATGGATACAGACAGTAGGGTGCTGAAGGCCTGGGGTGGGGAGGTAGGCTGGAGGGGGTCATGGGAGGGGGGGGAGAGGGCCATATGTAATACTTTCAACAATAAGGAATTCTTTTTTAAAAAAAGAGAAACATTTTAAGTGATAAAAAGCAAGAACCTACAACCAAGATTACTCACCCAGCAAACTATCATCTAGAATTGAAGGTCAGATAAAGCGCTTCCCAGACAAGAAAAAGCTAAAGGAGTTCATCACCACCAAACTTGTATTACATGAAATGTTAAAGGGTTTTCTTTAAGGAGAAGAAAAAAAAATCAAGAATAGGAACAAGAAAATGGCAATGAATACATGTCTATCAACAATTGAATCTAAAAATCAAAATAAATAAAAATCAAAATAAATGAGCAAGCAGAACAGATACAGACTCAAAGATACAGAGAACATATTGACACCTGCCAGATGGGACGGGGGTTGGGAGGTTGGGTGAAAAAAAGTGAAGGGATTTAGAAGTATAGATTAGTCATAGCCCATGGACACAGACAATAGACAGGTGAAGGCATGGGATGGGATGGGAGTTGGTTGGAAGGGGGCAACTTCCATTCATCATTGGTTAACAGAGCAGCTCCTGGGGGCATTAACTTCCTGACATTTCCAGACTGCTCAAGCAAGGGTTGATCACACTTCTGTGACTAGAGAAAGCCCTCAGGCAGAGAGGCACAGGTGCTTGCAGTGAGAAGCTATTGGTTATATGGGAACACTGAGTGCTGAAGGCACATGGTAGGACACTGATAATGTCTGTAATGTTTAATATTATGAAACAGCTACTGTGATTCAGGCACTTAGTGCCTGAACATTTTCTGTAATCCCCACAATTTTACACAGTGTTATTAGTTCTATGTTTCAGGTGAAGCTCAGGATTTCCAGTTAAGATGGCAGCATAGATAAACATGGCACTCGCTGCCTCCCACAACCACTTCAAAAATACAACTACACTACAGAGCAACCATCATTCAGAACCACTTGAAATCCAAGTGAATGTAAGTCCTGCAACTAGGTATTTAAAGAAGAAGCCACATCAAGACTAGTAGGAGGGGCAGAGATGTAGACTGGGCTGGTCCCACACCCACATGTGGCAGATAAAAATTGGGAGGGATATCTTGATGCAGAGGTCTCCCCTGAGGAGTGAAGGGTCTAAGCACCACTCATACCCCCCAGCCCAGAGTTCTAGTGCCAGGAAGAGAAATCCCTGTAGCTTTGGGTTATAAAAGCCAGTGGGGAATGTAGCTGAGTGACATGGAGGGTGTTGGAGTCCCAGGAAGTTCCTCTTAAAAGCCCCATGCACGGATTTACTTGGACTCACTTCCTCTGAGCTCCAGTGCTGGGGCAGAAGCTTGAAAGGAACCAGCAACATATGGGGAGGAACTGAATTTTCTGGCAGCAGGGCAAGAACTAGGTGGGAGCGGGGGGCAAGGGGCAGCTTTCGGTCAGACAGAAGTGCTGACAGAAGCCATTGTTTCTTTTCTGAGACCACCCCAACAGGGCTGACAGGCAGGTACCATATCTGAGTCTCCATCAACCTGGCTCACACTGTTTGTTCCACCCTGGTGATTCCCTGAGATACCCCACCTCTCAAATTCTGGGCCCATCCCATCCATTTCCAATGGCTTTTCCATACAACTGGCCTCTCGTGCTTCATGCTTTGGACTTTCCTAATATCTCTCAAACAAGCAGCTTCTAGCCTTTGCATACCCCCTACCTCTTACTAAGTGGCCCCAAGCCCGGCACTAATAGCAGTCTGCCTTGGCTCTCAGCTTGGCCTCTCTAGGGCACCTCCAAACCCAACATAAGTAGCAGTCATCTCCAGATGTCTCTATAGCAAGGCATAGGCAGTGGCTAACTTGAGACTTCCCAGGAGACCCCAGAGCCAGTGTACCCAGTGGATAGCTTCAGTCCATGCTAGATTACAACTCTACCACCTCCACAAGCGACACACTCAAGGGGCAGACTCAGTGAACACCAAAACCCCACTGAAGCAAGTCCTGCTCTGTAGGGTCAATTCCTGCACAGCAGCTCATCTACTGTAGTCACAATTGCAGGAAGCCACCACTTGCCAATACTGTCAGGAGAGTGCACCAAGGAATGCGGAAGGGCGAAGGACCTTGGACATTAGCAGGGCTGACGCTAAGCACCTCTTCTGTTGAGATAGTGGTGGCTCAAGGCAATTCCCTAACCTGATCATTCTTTTACTGTTTACCAAACTTTACCTTTTATATGTCTGTATGTATTGCTAAAGGGAAAATGTGTATTCAAGTAAATAAATAGCGGACCAGGCCAGAAGTTGGTGTGTCTCTTCAAGAAAGAGACTCCACCTGACCCCCAATGCCTTCTAAACACATATTTCTTGTATAGCATTTTCATTTGTGTGTCAGCCCCTCCTTCAGATCCTGAACCATGCCTCAAAGGTCGTGGCACACAATCAGTCCTTAAAGCTGATTGGCCTGGGTGTCAATCTGTCCCAGTGATGACAACAGCAATCAAGGCTCAACTATAATAGGACAGTGCACACAGCCCACACAGGGGCTCCACTAAGTTCCAGGCACTGTTTTATTTTTGTTAGTAGTATGACCATCCTCAGGAGGAAAAAGAGGACAAGGAACTATATAATTTATCAAGTAAGTTTCCAACTAGTAAGTGATGAAGCTGCAATTCTAGGTGCAATTTGCCTGACATCAGCCTGTGTATTTGTTCACTAAAGTGCATTTCCTGCCTGAGATGAAAGCCATGTTCAAGCTCTGTATTCATGTGGTTAGCATGTTGCCTGAAACAAACATGCCTATAATATTTTGGGGTTGAATAAATGAGCCAAATTCATCAAGAAGTATAATAAAAATATGAATGAGTGTCACTGAGCAAATAATTAATTGGGAAGAAACATAACCCAGAAAGCTAAATATCAGAATATTTACACAAAAAGATAAAAAACAATGCAAGAAAAACTAAAAGACTTAAAACATAGATTAGAAAGAGCCAAGTGAAAACAGTAGTGTACCTATGGGAACTAGAGAAGGCTAACAATATGGAAATTATCAGGGAAATTGTGCGGGGAAGGGGGGTAGGAAGTTGCTGAATAGAGAAGTATTACAGAATTCTTTGTGTGATTATTTGTTTACTACCTCTCTCTCATTTGAAACAGGTCCATGAGCTGAAACCGGTTTGGCTCAGTGGATAGAGCTTCGGCCTGCAGACTGAAAGGTCCCAGGTTCGATTCCGGTCAAGGGCATGTACCTTGGTTTCGGGCACATCCCCAGTGGGGGTTGTGCAGGAGGCAGCTGGTCGATGTTTTTCTCTCATTGATATTTCTAGCTCTCTATCCCTCTCCCTTCCTCTCTGTAAAAAATCAATAAAATAAAATAAAATAAAAGAAGAAAGAAACAGCTCAATGAGAGTAGAAATAGTCTCTCTCTTGTTTCTCATATCTTAAGTGCTTAACACAGTGCCTATCATAAGGTTGGGGCTCAATTGATGGTTTGTTTAATGAACTAAAGGAAGCTGAGCTTTCAATAATAAATCCCATTTTAAAAAGTAATTGATAACAGATACCTGAGGTGGTCTGAAACACTGCCCCACAAGACAGAGTTTATGCTCTTGAATCTGTGAGTTCTTCAGCAACAAAAGTGATGCTATGTAATTTCTAAGGCTTCCAAAGGTGACTAATAAGTTTTGTTGCTTTTTTAAAGGATCATTATGAACTTATGAATATATTTCAGTTCTTTCAAATAATTGCATTATTCTTATGAACATTTTTAGGCAATTGGGCAGTTATCCCATTTTTGGGCATTGGATGTCTCTTCAAATTAGTTCTTGGGCTATTGTAACACACCCTCAGTAGCTTTTTTTGTTTTTTTCTAAATTTTTAAATATATATTTTATTGATTTTTTTACAGAGAGGAACAGAGAGTTAGAAACATTAATGAGAGAGAAACATCGACCAGCTGCCTCCTGCACACCCCCCACTGGGGATATGCCCGCAACCAAGGTACATGCCCTTGACCGGAATCAAACCTGGGACCCTTGAGTCCGCAGGCCGATACTCTATCTACTGAGCCAAACCAATCAGGGCACCCTTAGTAGCTTTTAATGGCTTTCTTATTTTATGACATGTTTCAGGCTCAATTTATATATTTCCTGCCCCAGATATGGAATCAATCACTTCTCTGAAGAACTCTGGTTTCTTTAAATATGAAATGAATTTTGGACACCACAGTCTGGATAGAGTGCTCACTGGTATTTGATTGGCCTTGTTTCTAGACCTTTTCAATAAATATAGCTAGGAAGTACTCTTTTATTAAATGACTAGAGGCCTGGTGCACGAAATTCGTGCATGGGGGGGTTGTCCCTCAGCCCAGCCTGCACCCTCTCCAATCTGGGACCCCTTGAGGGATGTCCGACTGCCCGTTTATGCCCGATCCCAGTCCCTCTCACAATCCAGGACTGCTGGCTCCCATCTGCTCACCTGCCTGCCTTCCTGATTGCCCCTAACCGCTTCTGCCTGCCAGACTGATCACCCCCTAACCACTCCCCTGACAGCCTGATTGATGCCTAACTGCTCCCCTGTCAGCCTGTTTGCCCCTAACTGCCCTCCCCTGCTTGCCTGATCGCCCCCAACTACCCTCCCTTGCAGGCCTGGTCCCTCCCAACTGCCCTCCCCTGCTGGCCATCTTGTGTCCACATGGGCAGCCATCTTTGACCACATGGGGGCAGCCATTTGTGTGTTGGAGTGATGGTCAATCTGCATATTACTCTTTTATTAGATAGGATAGAGGCCTGGTGCATGGGTGGGGGCCGGCTGGTTTGCCCTGAAGGGTGTCCCGGATCTTGGTGGGGGTTCTCTTGGGGCGTGGGGCAGCCTGGGCGAGGGGCCTGTGGTGGTTTGCAGCCCGGCCACGCCCCCTGGTGACCCAAGCAGAGGCCCTGGTATCTGGGGTTTATTTATCTTCTACAACTGAAACTTTGTAGCCTGGAGCGGAGCCAAGCCTTCTGCTTGCTCCGTGGCGGCAGCCATTTCTCTTGGGATTTATGTATCTTCTATAACTGAAACTTTGTAGCCTTAAGCGGAGGCCTAGGCTGGCCAAGGTGTGTGGAAAGCTTGGCTTCCTCCATCGCCGGGGGCAACCCTAGCCTCCTGCTCTTCCAGCTCCGTGGCTGCTGCCATTTCTGTTTGGATATATGTATCTTCTATCATTGAAACTTTGTAGCCTTGAATGGAGGCCTAGGCCGGCAAGGGCAGGCGGAAAGCTTGGCTTCCTCCATTGCCAGGGCAACCCAAGCCTCCCTCCTGCTCTTTGTGGCTGTAGCCATCTTGGTTGGGTTTATTTTCATATTCACTCCTGATTGGCTGGTGGGCGTGGCTTGTGAGTGTAGCAGAGTGATGGTTAATTTGCATATTACTCTTTTATTAGATAGGATAAAATACATCATGAATTTATAGTGATATTTCTAATTCAAATTCAGGATTACAAGATTTTTACTTAACCTCATCTATCTTAGTCTATTTCTACTTTTTTCTCAACACTGAAAAACCAATGTAATTACTCTTTTGCTTTATCCCACAAGGCACACAACACAATATTAGAATAACAGTACTGACACTAACACAAACATTATAATTACTGAAAACAGTTTAAGATTTTGGGGGTTTTTTTGTTCTGAGAGTATATCCCACTAAGAATATACAGTCAAATTACAGTATTTTAAACGCATTTGAAACAATTCATATTTTTATGGTTATGCCAACCAACTCAATATAAATTAGGTTTATTTATTTCATTTTGCTTTTGATTTTTAGGGACTGCTTTTTTTAAATTACATGTTTTATGATTATATAAAATGTTTACATGACCCCACAGTCAAATAAATCAAACAAGATATATTGAGAAAGTTTCAGCTTCTGTCCATGTTTCTAGCTTTTCCTTCCCTCTAGTACACCATACACACTTTTTGGCTGCTTTTTTTCATTTACTAATATGTCTGGGATATCACTCTATAGCAATATATTGTATCAATGTAGTCCTCATTTCCTTTTACATGTCACTGTATTCCATTGTATGTATATTCAGTTAACCTACCAGTTCCCCCTTGATGGATAGTCAATTGGGTTAAATCTACATTGAATTATTTCTATCTTTTGTTATAAATAAATATCTGACCTCTTAAAATGGTTGGTTCAAGTATTGGAACTATCTATAACCAAGTTGGTTGATTGTCTTCAGGGAAAGTAATAAGCAGGTCTTATGGACCTAGAAACGAGATTCACATTTTCCAAGTCCCAAACTTTCCCAATTCTTTTGTATGATTTATTTGGAATTTCTCTATATTGTATTTAAGTGTTAATAGTATTTAATACAAACTTTATTAGACTTTTTCTCTCTCATGCATAGTGAGAATATATAGTATTTGGGAAATCTTTGTTTCTTATATATATTTTATTAGGTCACCAATGTAAAATGTATTTCTTATTGTGAGTCATAGTCAAAAGGCACGTAATCAAAAGAGGATGGAATATCTATAAGTACTGATGATTAAAATGATTATTTTATATATATTTTTTCTATTAAGGTAGTTGTTTTTTTTAAATCCCTCAACCCTAACTTTTCTGAAGATAGAGGCAACAACCTTCCCAGTCTCTAGCTACCCTTCTACCTCCATCAGCCACATACAAGGTGCTAAGAGTTAAAGAGGAACACTTTGTCCTCTGACCCCCTTCTGGACAGGAAGTCCTGATTGATCCCCAAAGTTATACCTGATTCTTCTCCCTGTTGGGTTCTCTATTTGTGTTGTGGGGGTGGTGTTCCTGAATACCAAAAATTATACCAAGAGAGAAGTAAAGGAGAGCACAAATAAAACAGATTTCATAGTGAAAGCTAGTTATTTAAAAGAACTGTTTATATTTTTTAAAATGTGGAAGGATAAGCCATAACATTTTTCGAAAGGTTATCTGTAGGAGGAGGGGGAAACAGAGTAGAGGAGAGGAATAGAAGCTAGACTTGTTTGCAGATTTGACTTGCAACTATGTAAATATTTTATGTAATTATACAACAAAATTAAGATTTAAAAACAATCTCTTAAAAATTGAAAACAAAATAAAACAAATGAACCTAACTGTGAATCAAGTTAGTGGCAAACACACACAGAGGAGACCTATTTCAAGTGAATTTAAAACAGTAATTTGATTGCTTATCCCAGTAGGATATACCCTAAAGACAAAAAGAATTGCTTGAAATTTTTAAACTGTTTATGGCAATCATGTTTTTGGTAGTTGTGTTGGTATTGTTTTTGAGACTGTTGAATGTGTACTGTGGGGTGAAGAAAATGAACTAATGATGTGATATTCTAGTATCAGCCACAGTGCCCCTGAGAACTGGGATTCTTAGCATGGGAAAAAGAAAATACAGATGTAAGATAGAAGTTAAGTATAAACCCTCAATTTGAATTGGAAGTATCAGTATAAACTCTTGATGAATTTATCTTAGAAAAAAGAATTTTCTAGTTCTGTCCATTTTGAAGGCCTACACATAATGACCAGTAAGTAAAAATGAACAGCCAAGGATATGTTTTTATTGATTTTTAGAGAGAGGGGGAAGGAGAGAGAGAAGCATTGAATGGTTGCCTCCCGAATGCACCCCCGCAACCTAGGTATGTGCCCTGACCAGGAATCGAACCTGCAACCTTTTGGTGTGTAGGATGATGCTCCAACCAACCGAGCCATCCAGGCAGAGCAGAACTAGGATTGTTTGGAGAAATGGCTGATTCCATGTCTGGGCAGGCTGCAACACTAAATAGAAAGAGAGTTATCAAAGCTCAATGCCAATGGGCTTAGAAGCCAACTTTCAGAGTTTCCCACTGGCCGAAGATGGGGTAATTTGTTTATATAAATATGTGTAAGCTAATACCAGTTCACAATAATACTAAAAATTAACTGGTCACTGCTGGAAGATATAAGTGAACAATTCATTATTTTAAAAAATATCCTAGTTTTCCTTTATAAACTGTAAAATTGGATAACTAAATAGATAAGAGGGTTTCTTTATTTAAAAAATATTCCAGCTAATAAATGAAAAAATATCTGATGAACATATATAGATGTTGAATATCACCATTTGGAAGTCCTAATGAATTAATGGGTCTAGTTACTGATGTTCAATAGCTTCTATCACCAATAGAGACAACTAGACATAGTGTGCCTCCTAATGGAAGATCACAATACCACTCATAAAGTTGTTGTGTCAAAAAAAATTTAAGCCTGAACATGACCAGGTCTCTATATCCAATTACCAATTTACAAAGGGGTGGAGGAAATCAAAAGATAGAAAAACATGTTAAATGGCACCATGGAAATGCAGCCCTCAATTTACAGATTGTGGTAAACTCTTCAGGACAAATGAGCCATTTTCTTAAAATTCAAGGGAAGCCTTCACCGGTTTGGCTCAGTGGATAGAGTGTCGGCCTGCGGACTGAAGGGTCCCAGGTTCGATTCCGGTCAAGGGCATGTGCCTTGGTTGCAGGCACATCCCCGGTGGAGGGTGTACAGGAGGCAGCTGATCGATGTTTCTCTCTCATCGATGTTTCTAACTCTCTATCCCTCTCCCTTCCTCTCTGTAAAAAATCAATAAAATATATTTTTTTAAAAAAAGAAAAAAAATTCAAGGGAAAAAAGAGAGGTGGAGGAGGAAACTGGAGTGAAAGAGAATTAAGAGACAGATCAACAAATCACAATGTAGAGATCTCTTTTTTAAGAAAATCATGATTCAAGCAAATTGTATTTCTCAAATATAACATCTGAGAAAATTGCAAACTGAACTCTAATTGAATATGTGATGGTATTAAGAAATTATTGATCATGTTACTAGATATTGTGCTTTTTACTTTAAAAAACATAGCATTTTTTAATTTAAGAAACAAGTTCTCAAAATTTAGTCATGCATACTAGTTATAAATAAAATATTTTGGATTTTCTTTAAAATAATAATGGAAGGGAGAAAGTTGCTGGAAAAAGAGATGGCATAAGCATAGCTATGTGTTGATTATTGTTCAAGATGGTAATGAACACTTGGAAGTTCATCATACTATTGTGTCTTCATTTTATATAGATTTAAAATTTCTGATAATAAAAAGTTAAAGAAAAAAGGAATTGTCAAATTTGTAAGATTCCACAGAGAGGTCAAATAAGATGTAAGCTAAGAAGATTCCATTTATTTTGGCAATTAAGGTGTCATTGGTGGCTTTTTCAGCGTAGTGTCAATGGAATAGTGAGGACAGAAGACAATTTGCAATAGGTTAAAAAATGATCATTTAGAATACCTTCATGCCTTCGAGTTAGGAGAGGGTTTTCCACTCCCTCTCCCTTTCTACATTTACAATTATGAAAAATTCCAAACCAAGAATAAAGTGAGGATAGAATAATGAACCTCCATGTACCTATTACCCAACTACAATAATTGTCAATATTTTGCCAATGTTGTTTCATCTGCGCTCCTCCACCATTTTTTGATGGACTAGTTCAGAGAAAATGTCAGATGTCATTTAATTTCACTTGTAAATAATCCAGTATTCATTTCTAATTGATAAGGACCTTTTTCTAACTAACATAAAAACATTAGCACACTTAACAAAATTAAAAATAATTTTAAAAGGATATCTTAAGATAGAAAAGCACAAATCACAAAGAAAAGGTGTATATATATTTATCAGAGGCCTGGTGCACGATCTCACTATTGGGGCCAGAGCCGGGGAGGGATTAAGGGAGGGTTCCAGGGCATGTCTGGTCCATCTCACCCAGTACTGATTGGCCGGATCCCAGCAGCAAGCTAACCTACCAGTCAGAGTGTCTGCCCCCTGGTGGTCAGTGCGCATCATAGCAACTGGTCGAACGGTCGAACGAATGGCTGGACACTTAGCATGTTAGGCTTTCATTATATAGTATTAACATTTAAGATTTAAAAATTCTGTTTGACAAAGATTATCACAAAAATGGAAAAGATAGACTGAAAAAGATAAATGCATATGACAAAGATTACAGAGCCACAACAAATCAAGACGAGAAAGGCAAACAAGCCCTGGCTGGTTTGGCTCAGTGGATAGAGTGTCGGCCTGCAGATTGAAGAGTCTGGGGTTTGATTCCGGTCAGGTTGTGGGCTCGATCTCCAGTAGGAGGCATGCAGAAGGCAACCAGTCAATGATTCTCTCTCATCATTGATGTTTCTATCTCTCTCCCTCTCCCTTCCTTTCTGAAATCAATAAAAATATATTAAAAAGAAAAAGAAAGGCAAACCATCCAATAGAATATTAGTCAAAGAATAAGGGATAACTTACAGAGGAGAAAATTTAAGCATGCAATAAACATGAAAAAATGCTCACTTCCCTAGTAATCAGGAAAAGGTAAAGTAAGACTACAATGAGGTACCATTTTATATTTTTTATATGGACAAAATTTAATCTGATAAGATAATATATTGGCAAAAATGTAGACAAATGGGAATTCTCATGTACCACTAATGGGAGTATAAACTGAATAGTTGTTGAAGAGAAATTTGGAAATATCTACCAAAGCTGAAAAAGAGTATATACCCTATGTCCCAACAATTCCCCTACTAGATGTAGAGCCCATAAAAACCTTGCATATTTGTATAAGAAACAAGTACAAGACTGTTTATTGCAGAATTATTTGCAATAGAAAAAAATGGAACCACCTAAATGTCCAACTGTAGGAGGATAAATTGTGCTTTATTCATATGATGGAACACTAAACAGAAGTTAAAATAGAAGTGTGTCAACCTCAAAAAACATGTTGCAAAAAAAAACAAAACATGTTGCGTAAAGAACACAAAATATAAGAAAAATATAAAGTATCACATAATTTATGTACAGTTTGTAAATTGTAAAATAATTGTATAGTTTATGAAAAATATATATATATATATACACACACACACATATATATGGCTAATATGCAAAGTGTCCCCACAGGAGTTCAACCAGGAGACCGGGAGTTCTGTCACTGGCTATGATGTGCACTGATGGAAGCAGTGAGGATATTGGCTCTGAAGTCCAAGAGCGAGGATAGTAGCTAGAAAAGGAAGAAAAGCCAAACTTCTAATGGAGCCACGAGTTTTGAAATGTTGTCAGGTTAAAAGGCCAAGCCATGCCTTTTCATTTTTCATCATCCCCCTCCAGTCTGACAAATAATAGTTGGCAAATAAGTAAGCACTCTATGACTTTTGCTGAATGGATGAATGGAGTTAATAACAAACTTACTTCCAAAGAAACAGTTGGCATCGATAAGATATACCAGTAGTTGAACATTCCTTTTTAACAAGGTGGCTCAGAACTTCCTGAATGGATTCCTCTGGGAACAGGTGTTTTCCTTCCTAAAAATGCCATATCCTCTGACCAAATGGGGGTTTTTGCCACACTTGCCAGCACTGATTACAATTCAGCATTCTTTCTTGATTAAAACCCTAGCATAATTAGGTATCTTTTTTAAAACAGCTTTATTGAGCTTATAATATAAAGTCATAAAATTCAGCCATTGTAAGGGTATAGTTCAGTGACTTTTAATAAGTGTATAGAGGTGTACAATTATCACCATACTCCAATTTTAAAATATTTCTATTACATCAAAAAATAATCTCAATCCCATTTGCAGTTAATCTCATGCCCAGGCTGCCACTGGTTTTCTGTTTCTATAAATTTGCCTCTTCTGGGCATTTCATATACATGGAATCATATACTATGTAGCATCTGTGTCTGGCTACTTTCACTCAGTGTTTTTGAGGTTTATCCATATTTAAGCATGTATTGTAATTAGAATTACATTCCTTTTTATTGCCAACTTGTATTTAATCATATCAATATACCATGTTTTGTTTATTTATTCATCAAGTGATGAACATTTAGGTCATTTCCAGTTTGGGGCTATATGAAGAATGCTGCTATGAACATTTGCATACATGTCTTTTTGTATGGATATATTTTCATTTCTCTTGGGTAGATTCTGGGAGTTGAGTGGCTGGGTTATATGGTAAGTTGATTTTTTTAAGGAACTGTTTAACTATTTTCCAAAGTGGCTATACCATTTTACATTTCTACTAGCAATGTATAAGGGTTCCAGTTTTTTCACTTCCTCAACAACACTTGTTGTTGTCTGTATTTATAATTATAGCCATTCTAGTGGGTGTGCAGTGGTATTTCATTGTGGTTTTAATGTGCATTTCCCTAATGACTAATGTCATTGAGCATATTTTCATGTGTTTATTTTATACAAGTGGCCTGGTGCACGGATTCATGCACATTGAAAGGAAATTAATTAGAAGAAATATTTTTAGAACCCATGGCCGAATTTGGAATCGCATGCCCCATGAGGAATCATGCGTCACCCCAGTTTGGCAACTCCTGCATTGAGTGTCTGCCCCCTGGTGGCCAGTGCATGTCATACGTACCAGCCAGTCGGCCAGTCAGCCGGTCACTTAGCCTTTTATATATATAGATATGGCTGTCTTTTTAGTGAAATATTTATTTAAATCTTTTGCCCATTTTTCAAATTGAGTGTGTAATTTGTTATTGAAATGTAAAAGCTCTTTAAATGTTCTGGATAAAAGTCATTTATCAGACATGTGATTTGCAAATATTTTCTATCAATCCATGGCTTATTTTTTTTTTCCAGTTTCTTAAGGGTATATTTTTATACTACAGAAGTCAACCTCAATTACTAGAGGTATTCAAAATTTAAACTGAAGCAAAATGTAAGACATGAAACCATAAAAATCCCAGAAGAAAACAAGCAGTAAAATCTCACACAGCAGAATTTTCACTGATACATCTCCTAGGGCCATGGTCGGCAAACTGCGGCTCGCGAGCCGCATGCGGCTCTTTGGCCCCTTGAGTGTGGCTCTTCCACAAAATACCACGGCCTGGGCAAGTCTATTTTGAAGAAGTGGCATTAGAAGAAGTTTAAAAAATTTGGCTCTCAAGAAATTTCAATCGTTGTACTGTTGATATTTGGCTCTGTTGACTAATGAGTTTGCCGACCACTGGCCTAGGGCAAGAGATACAAAGGAAAAAATAGATAAACAGGACTACATCAAACTAAAAAGCTCTGCACAGCAAAAGAAATGGTTATCAAAATGAAAAGGGAACCCACCTTATGGGAGAACGTATTTCTGGTCAAGGGCACATACCTCAGGAGCAGGCTTGGTTTCTGCATGTGGGATGCAACTAATCAATGTGTCTCTCTCACATTAATGTTTCTCTCTCTCTGTCTCTCCCCCTCCTTTTAGGGTCGCCAAAGGCCAAAGTGGTGAGGGATTTTAAATTTAGTAGGTCATCTGGATATCAGGTGGGCTGAGTCCCCAAATGGTGCCCGCCCCCAGGGGTGGGTAGTCAGAGATTTTAAAGGACTGTAGGTGGGCTTTTTGTGGGAGGAGCATTCTCTGGGTGGTCCGGATCCCAGGAAGGTCCGGAGGGGAGAGATAATGGTCTTAGCAAGTGGAATGTGGTCTAAGTGAAAGGGAATGTCTGTTGTGAAGTGGCCTAAAGGTCAGTTCCCAGGGGAGGGAGTATCCATTCAATTATTTGATTAAACTTAACACTTCCCTTCCACTCTCTCTAAAAATCAATGGAAAAATATCCTCAGATGAGGATTAAAAAATAAATAAACTACAATGAGGAATCTCCTCAACACCTGCCAGAATGGCTATCATCAATAAAAAATAACAAGTGCTGGTGAGGATGTGAAGAAAAGGGAACATAGTGCAGCCACTATGGAAACAGTATGGAGTTTCCTCAAAAAATGAAAAATGGAACTGCCGTTTGACCCAGTGATCCCACTTCTAGGAATATATCCTAAAAATCCTGAAACACTAATCACAAAGAATATATGCATCCCTATGTTCATAGCAGAGTTATTTATAACTAGAGGCCCGGTGCACGAAATTCGTGCACGGAGGGGGGTTGTCCCTCAGCCCAGCCTGTACCCTCTCCAATATGGGACTCCTGGAGGGATGTCCGACTGCCCATTTAGGCCCGATCCCAGTGGGCAGTCGGATCCCTAAATGGGCAGTCGGACATCCCTCTCACAATCCAGGACTGCTGGCTCCCAACTGCTTGCCTGCCTGCCTTCCTGATTGCCCCTAACTGCTTCTACCTGCCAGCCTGATCACCCCCTAACCACTCTGCTGCCAGCCTGTTTGCCCCCAACTTCCCTCCTCTGCCGGCCTGGTCACCCCTAACTGCCCTCTCCTGCAGGGTTGATCACCTCCAACTGCCCTCCCTTGCAGGCTTGGTCCCTCTCAACTGTCCTCCCTTGCAGGCCAGGTGCCTCCCAACTGCCCTCTCCTGTTGGCCATCTTGTGGTGGCCTTCTTATGTCCACATGGGGGTAGGATCTTTGACCACATGGGGGCAGCTATATTGTGTGTTGCAGTGATGATCAATCTGCATATTACTCTTTTATTAGATAGGATAGAGGCCTGGTACAGGGGTGGGGGCCAGCTGGTTTGCCCTGAAGGGCGTCCTTGATCAGGTGGGGGTTCCCTTGGTGTGTGGGGCGGCCTGAGCTTGGGGCCTGTGGTGGTTTGCAGGCCGGCCACGCCCCCTGGCAACCCAAGCAGAGGCCCTGGTATCTGGAATTTATTTTCCTTCTACAATTGAAACTTTGTAGCCTGGAGCGGAGCCAAGCCTGGGGCTCCCTCCGAGGCCGGCAGCCATTTGTGTTGGGGTTATAATTGAAACTTTGTTGCCTTAAGTGGGTGGGCCCGGCCAGGGTGTGCAGAAAGCTTTGCTTCCCCTGTTGCCAGTGGCAACCCTGGCCTGCTCTCTCAAGCTCCATTCTGCCGCCATTTGTTTGATTTTGTTTACCTTCTATAATTGAAACTTTGTAGCTTGAGTGGAGGCTTAGGCCTGGCAAGGGCAGGTGGAAAGCTTGGCTTCCTCTGTTACCTAGGAAACCTTGCTCTATGTGGCTGTAGCCATCTTGGTTTGGGTTAATTTGCATACTTGCTCTGATTGGATGGTGGGCGTGGCTTGTGGGCGTGGCTTGTGGGTGTGTTGGGGGTATGGTCAATTTGCATATTTGTCTATTATTAGATAGGATAGCTAAGATTAGGAAATAGCCCAAGTGCCCATCAGTAGATGAGTGTATAAAAAAGGGTGTGGTACATTTACACAATGGAATACTATGCAGCTGTAAAAAAAAAGGGGGAACTCTTACCCTTTGAGACAACATGGAGGAACCCAGAGAATATTATGCTAAGTGAAATAAGCCAGTCAAAAAAAAAAAGACAAATATCACATGATCCCACTTATCTGTGGAATTTAATGAACAAAATGAATCGGTGAACAAAATAGGTCCAGAGACATGGAAGCATGGAACAGACTGGCAAATCTCAGAGAAAAGAGGAAAGCAGGGTAGGGGTGGGAAGAGATTAAACAAAGAACTTATATGCATATATGCATAGCTCAAGGATACAGACAATAGAGTGGTGAAGGCCTGGGGTGGGGCATAAGCTGGGTGGATGGAGGTATTGAGGGGGAAAGTGGGGGACACCTGTAATACTCTCAACAATTAAGGTAAATTTTTTTAAAGCCAAAAAAAGGAAAATAGGCAAATAAATAGTGGTATGTACATAAAATGGAATACTATACAGTAATGAAAATAATGTACTGTACATGCAACATCTCACTAATAAGTTGAGTGAAAGAAGCCAGTTCCAGAATACAAAACAAGAAAACTATAGTGATGCGAGTCAGAATAGTGGTAACCTCTGTGTTGACTAGGGAGAATGGGGAGACTTCTGGAGAGCTGGAAATGTCTCACATTGATCTGGGTCAGGGGTCGGCAAATGCATTAGTCAACAGAGCCAAATATCAACAGTACAACGATTGACATTTCTTTTGAGAGCCAAATTTTTTAAACTTAAACCATATAGGTAGGTACATTGTTATTAACTTAATTAGGGTACTCCTAAGCTGGCCTTTGCTAAAAACGTCCTCAATCTGATTGAGGTACATTCACTGAGGTCAACCCCTTCCAACTCTCCCATCCACACTCCTCTTGTATACTTGTTTTGTCTATCTCCTTTCGTTCATCCTCTCTATATGTCCAAACCATCTCAACATACCTTTCTCAATCCTCAACACTACATCTTCTTTCACTCCACAACTTAATAAAATTAACTTAATAAACTTTACTTAAAGTTTTAAGTCTTAGTTAAACTACTAGAGGCCCAGTGCATGATTGAATCATGCACGTTTGAGGGGGGAGCTGGGTGCCTGTCCACTGGTGCACCAGGCCTTTCAGAAGCCTCTGGCGGGGCGGAGGCTTCTGAAAGGCCTGGTGCCTGAGCGGACAGGCACCCAGCTCCCCCGCTTTTGATGGTCCGCAGTGGGACATGAGCTCGCTGCCCCAGAGGCCCCTTCTGTGCCGCAGCACAGCCATGGCGCAGACGCTGAGCTCAAGCCGCCATGCTCGAGCCGCCGCTGGCGATGCGAGCGCAGCGTCCCGCCTGCCCAATCAGCCACCCCGGCCACCCCGAGTCCCGCCCCCCCGCGCCTCCTGGCCAATCGCGGGCATAGCGAAGGTACGGTCAATTTGCATATTTGTCTATTATTAGGTAGGATAGGTACATTGAATAAAACTTGATATTATACTTAATAATGATATTATTTATTGATAAAATTAAATTCCTTACAATTTACCTTACAATAGCCATAAAATTAAATCATGACAATGACTGACAAACACTAATGTGAACAATGGCCTTGCACCTCCTTGGAAAGTTTGGGTAAGTCAGGTTTGTATGTTGTTGTTTTTAATTTTAGGCACGATTCCAGGTTCTCATCAATAAGACGACTATTCAATTTACTCTTGATAAGGTTCGGGCTTGAAAATGATTGTTCGCATAAATATGTAGACTTGAATAAGGAAAGAACAGCAAACGCTAGTTTTTTCAGTTGATTATATGAGTCAGGAATACTATTCCAGGTGTTAAAAATCAACACATCTTCCTTCGCCAGGTCTTTCAAAGCAGACCACTTGTGCTGTGAACTAAGTTCACATTTGTTTTTCTCCAATATTTCTATATCAGCACAAAGACGTTCAAATTTCGAGCTCCACAATTCTTTGTTTTTTAAATCCAGCAATTGCATTTCAAAGTTGCCAATGTCAGTATTAAAGGGAGAAAATTTTAATTCTGTTACAGTAGCATTAAGAGGTTTTTTTTTAACAAAGGCTAACGTCGCTTTGCTGTTTCTGAATTCCTGAAACCTGTTGAGAAAAGCTTCCCTCATATTTAAAAGTGTTGTTTTGAAATAGCAAATGTCAATATCAGAATTATTTTCTTGGCGATGTTTCAACAGGCTTTGAAAGTGAATCAAAGTTTCTCTTTCAAAATCTTGAGCAAAAAGAGATAATTTGTTTTCGAATGAAATAACTTCTTCTAACATTGAAAAAATTGTGTTTCCTTTCCCCTGTAGTTTACAATAAAGCTGATTTAGATGAGACGTAACGTCTACCATGAAATAAAATTTTTGGATCCACTGATTGTTCGTTAGTTCTGGATAGTGAACACCCTTCTCAAGGAGAAATGCTTTAATTACTGTTAATAAGGAAGTGAAACATTTCAAAAGGTTTCCTCTTGATAACCAACGTACCTTGTTATGCAGCAGAAGATCTGCATACTCTCCATTTCAACTAAAAATTCTTTAAATTGGCGATGACTAAGAGCTTTAGCTATAATGGAGTTGATAATGTTAATCACCAATTCCATAACTTTGCAAATTTCTTCTGGAAATGTCTGCGCACAAAGCGTTTCTTGATGAATGATGCAATGGTAAGTAAGTATCTTGTGATTAATTTTTTCTTTCAAAATAGCAACAAACCTGTTTCTTACGCCGGTCATACTTTTCGCCCCATCTGTTGAAATTGAGACAATTTTATCGAGTGGAATATGATGTTTTTCAATGCACTCAATTACAGCATTTGCTATATCCTCTCCACGTGTTTGACCTTTGAGTGGCAATAATCCTAAAAGTTCTTCTTTAGGACCTGTAGGTGAAATAAATCGTACAAAAAGTGAAACTTGTGCTGTATCATTTATGTCACAAGACTCGTCCACTGCTATTGATAAAGCTGAAACCAATTTAAGATCTTCGACTTGCTGGTCGGTTATATTCGAAGACGTTTTGACTGTTCTATCTTTCACTGTTTTAGCAGACAATGGTAACTCTTTAATTTTTTTTAGAATATCTGCTTTGTTCTTAAAATCCCAAAATAGCTCTTTGGATGCATTTATAAAACAACTTTTTATGTATTCGCCGTCTGTATATGGTTTTCCTCTCTTAGCAATCTCTTAACTAACCACAAAACTTGCAATATTAACATTATTGGAAGATTGCATCCAGTAATTAAATACAGAACTTGATTTTTCTTGACTCTTCTGAAGTTCCTCAACTGCTTTCTTCCTTGCATCACCGACGGGATATTTAGTACTAAATGACACATGTTTAGTTGTAAAGTGTCTCTCCAAATGTGATTTCTTGTTATGCGCCAGTTTTTCCTGACAAATAAGACAGGTCGGAAGGCCATTTAAGTTTTGAATAAACACGAAAGTCTCGGTCCATTCAACTTTAAATTCACGGTTTTCGTCTTCCGTTTTTCTTTGCTTCTTCTTTGTAGCAATGTCAAACAGGACACCTAAAAAAAAGTTTCATTTTATAATAATAAAGCCACCCACACAAAATAATTAGAATTCTTAAATTGATGACAAAAATACCTGTAGGATTTGCAGCTGGTTGGAAAAATGCAGGTAACTTTATGCTTCGAGTAGGTACTTTTGTCACCCGCGTGATGTGCGGACGCGACTAGCACTAACCACTGCACAATGAGACTGCTGGCTGACTGGCTCACTCAACTCATGCATGAATCGCGCGCGCCTCCCCGGCGCTGCGTATCCCGCAGCCCGCCTGCTCAGCGTCTCCCGACCGACACCCCCACTTCTTCTAACGCCACTTCTTCAAAACAGACTCGCCCAGGCCGAAAACCGACTTCTGCGCATGGGCCACGAAGTTTCCATCGCACTGTACGTGCGCGCTCGCACGTGGTATTTTGTGGAAAAGCCCACTCAAGGGGCCAAAGAGCCGCATGTGGCTCGCGAGCCGCGGTTTGCCGACCATGGATCTGGGTAGTAATCACATGCGTGTATACATAGGCACAAATTCATTGAAGTATACACACTGAAGATAAGGGTACTTTATATTCTCTACTGTGTGTATTTTATATCCCAATTAAAAATTAAAAAACAGCTTTTTATGAAGATAGCACCGAAAGTGAAGAAGGAACCCCCTGCCCCTCCCAAAGCTGAAGTCAAAGCAAAGGCTTTGAAGGCAAAAAAAAAAAGCAGTGCTGAAAGGCGTCCCCAGCCACACACACACAAAAAGAAGATCCTCACATCACCGGCTTTCTGATGGCCAGAGACACTGAGGCTCTGAAGGCAGCCTAACTATCCTTGGAAGAGTGCACCCCGGAGAAATAAGCTTGACCACTATGCCATCATCAAGTTCCCCTGACTACCAAGTCACCCATGAAGAAGATAAAAGACAATACACTTGTGTTCGCTGTGGTGTCAAGGCCAACCAACACCAGAGCAAACAGGCTGTGACGAAGCTCTATGACATTGAGATGGCCAAGGTCAGCACCCTGATCAGGCCTGATGGACAGAAGAAGGTATATATTCGACTGGCTCCTGACTATGATGCTTTGGGTGTTGCCAACAAAATTGGGATCATCTAAACGGAGTCCCGCTGTCTAATTCTAAATATAAAAATTTTACGCTAAAAAAAAAAAATTTATCAGTAAAACATTCTAGGCAACTTCCATCCTAGACTCAGTTGGATGTGGGTCCAGTGGATGTCCCTATGTCTACAATTAGGGTTTAGATTATCTGAAGCATCCACTTGAGTAATGCCATTGCAGAACCCACCATTAAGGAGAGAACATAGCCAGGTGTTCTGGTGGAACAGGTTACCCTCTCTTGGCACTTTTATGAGCAGGCATCGGGCAGCTCTGGACTTTAGCAGGTACACTTCCATCTAGATGTCTGTCAGTTGCACTTCCTTAGTTGTCCTAGAAGGCTACAGCTGAAGGAGGATGGCTATAAAATACTTGAACAGGAGGATACTTAGGGTAGGTGTCTTATGCTGACCATAAGATAGGTCTTCTCTGAGTACGGCAGTACTGATGATATGTGGAGGGTGTGGAAGCAAAGAAGAGGGCCCCTTTAGGCTGCCAATATTAGGCTCCCCGATATTACCTTTCCATACCTGTGAGGCAGCCTTGATAGTCAGCAAGTCCTGTTCCCTCTTAGGGCAAGTTGACTTTAGCTAAACCTGAGAGTAAACACATGAGTGAGGTGTCCGGCTGGTATCCTTTCATTCAGGATAAATGTCAGTGTTGAGAGTATCAGTTTCCCTCAAGGAAGTTTTTTGGGTCAGGTAGGGCAAAGATCCAGGTGGAAGTAAATTAATTTTTTTGTTTTGGATCCTAAAACACTGTAACTAATGTTAGATATCTTTCCTCTCATGAAAGTTGGTTATATATAGGTGGTTAAGATAGTAAAATTTTGGCAAAAGCACAATCAGTTGCAAGAACCTTGGGCATACTTTGTTTATGGCTCTGTATCCAGTGTGTCTTTCTTAACATTATATTGTAAACATTCCCAACATTCTTCAAAAAAATCTTTTTGAATGGATGCACAATCATCTATCATGAATGTGCTAGAATGAATTTAACTCATTTCTCTGTTTTTGGATATTTCCACTATTTCAATTTTTTTGCTATTATAAATAACTAGAGGCCTGTTGCACGAAATTCATGCAAAAGTAGGCCTTCCTTCCCCCGGCTGCCAGCACCGGCTTCCCTTGAAGCCCCAGCTTCAACCAGTCTAATTAGCATATTATGCTTTTATTATTATAGACTAGAAGCCCGATGCACGAAGATTCATGCTAGAATGGGCTTTCCTTTCCCTGGCTGCCAGCACCTCCTTTCCACTCCAGCCCAGCCCCTTTCCGCTCAGGCCCCGGAGCCGCCTCTTTCCACTCTGGGAGCCGCCTCTTTCTGCTCCGGCCCCGCCTTCCCACGCTGCCCAGAAGCCCTGAGAGATTGGAGGTGGGGCAGAACGCCTGTGTCGTCGCCATGGCGACAACGCAAGCGTCCCGCCCCCGTCACTCGGTGCCTGTGTATGCAAATTAACCGCCATCTTTGTTGGGTTAATTTGCATATCACTCCTGATTGGCTGGTGGCGTAGCAGAGGTATGGTCAATTTGCATGTTTGTCTATTATTAGGTAAGATTCTGTAATGAAAATATGATTTGGTAAAGGCAATCTGGTTGTCTTTAGCATTGATTCCTAAGACTGAAATGACCACATCAAAGGGATGAGCATTTTAAATATTTTTGTTCTGGTTGCTTATCAAAAATGATGTGCCAACTTGACCTCTGGAACAAATATTAAACTGTGTCCTGGGCATTGGTGTACTTATGTGTGCTTCTGTTGGACTGGAGTCTAGTGGGCATAAGGGGCCATTGACCTCTGCATTGCTCTTACCAGTTCCCTCCCATGGAGCTGACCCCCTTCTGCATACCTCTATCTGCTGCCTGGAGTTTGGTTCCAATCTAGTTAACCTCCTCAACCTAGTTAACCTCCTGTAACCATGGTGCTGCTAGCCCCTACTCTGAGAATCAATTCTCATTGCCAAAACTGCTGCTTCTACACCCAAACACCTTGTATTTGATGGACCAATAATTCCATTTAGCCCACCCTCCTGAATCTAGTGATTTGTGCAGATGACTACCCATGTACAAACCAAGTTATCCCTCAGGGTGAGGCCCTCTCTATTAAACCCTGCTTATTTCCAGCTAATTTTTTAAAATATATTTTATTGATTTTTTTTTTTACAGAGAGGAAGAGAGAGGGACAGAGAGTCAGAAACATCAATGAGAGAGAAACATCGATCAGCTGCCTCCTGCACACCCCCCACTGGGGATGCGCCCGCAACCAAGGCACATGCCCCTGACCGGAATCGAACCCGGGACCCTTGAGTCCGCAGGCCAACGCTCTATCCACTGAGCCAAACCGGTTTCGGCTCCAGCTAATTTTTAAGAGCAAGGTTATGGCATCAGGTAGATCTCCATTCAAATATCTACTTTTCCAAGTCCTGAATGTGTGTCCTTGAATCTCAGTTTCCTCATCTGTAAACAGAGATAATAAGATGTAGTAATCTTTGTTAGTTTTTTTTTCTATAACAAGTATGCACAGGTACATATAGGAAACTAAAGAAGTATTTTCTGTGTTTTAAAAACTATACCTTTGCCCTAAATAAGGCCACAATGGCCAACCAACAAAAGTCAAATCAGCTTGCTTTTTGCCTGTACAGTATCAATTTATTATTTTTTAAAATATATTTTTATTGATTTCAGGGAGGAAGGGAGAGGGAGAGAGAGAGAGAATCATCAATGATGAAAGAGAATAATCATTGATTGGCTGCCTCCTGCACACCCCCAACTGGGGACTGAGCCCACAACCTGGGCATGTGCCCTTGACTGCAATGGAACCTGGGATCCTTCAGTCCACATGCTGACCCTCTATCCGCTGAGCCAAACCAGTTAGGGCAGTTATTGAATAGTGATAATAGCACAGTTCACAAGCAGACGCTTAATGCTCAATGTGCATGATGTTGGTAAGTTTATATTTGTAGGAAAGGAGTAGGACATTTGGGGAGAATTGACTTCCTAAGTATAGCTAGCCTTCCAATCCATGAACATAGTATGTTTCTCTATTTAATTAGGTTTTCTTTCAATTGCATTTTACAATAATTCTGTTAATTTTTATTTTAATTCCATTATGTCAGAAAACATCTTTTGTATATTAGTTCTTTTATGGTAGTTGATGGTGTTTGTAAGTTATATGTCTTGCTGACTTTCTGTCTACTTGTTCTATTGGTTACTGAGAGAAGAATGTTTTGGGTTTTTCCACATCTCCTTTTTAAGTCCGTCAGTTTTTGTTTCTATTATTTTGATGCTCTGTTGTTAAATAATACACATTTAGGATTGTTATAGCTTCTTGGTAAATTGGCTCTTGTGTATCTATATAAAAGCCTAAGTGATGGTTGTGATCAGTCGACCAGTCACTATGATGCGCACTGACCACCAGGGGGCAGATGATCAATGCAGGAGCTGCCCCCTGGTGGTCAGTGCACTTCCACAGCCAACCTCCCATGGTCGGCCAACCTCCCGAGGTTCCTCCCCCCATGCACTGGGTGAGATGGCCTTGATCAGCCCAATCACCAGCCAGGCCGAGGGACCCCATCATGCACAAATTCGTGCACTGGGCCTCTAGTCATTACATAACATCTCTTTTTAGTCCTGGTAAGTTTCCTTACTTTGAAGTCTATTTTGTCTGATATTAATACAGCTACTTCAGCTTTCTTTTGATTGTGTTTGCATGGTGCACCTTTTTCTATCCTTTTACTTTTAATGTACCCATATAGTTTTTCTTAAAGTAAGTTTCTTGTAGACAGCACATAATTGGATCTTGTTATTATTAGGTAGCTGAAGGAGGAACTCATGAGGCCAGAATGGCCTATGATTTATTCGATCATTCGATGGCTCCAGCACCCAGTGACGGGAGTCAGCAGCTTTTAAAGGACTTTTGGCGGGCTTTTTCTGGGCAGAGAATTTTCTGTGCATACCTGGAGGGGAGATAATAGAATGTGGTCACAGCAAGTGAAACGTGATCTCTGCAAAGGGAATGTCCATAGTGAAATGGCCTGAAAAGCCAGTTCCCAGGGGAGGAGTATCGATTCAGTTATTTGATCAGACCTAACATTCCAGCCTTTTTGTTTTATGGGTTAGGGGCAAAGGTCATGTCTTCTGTAGTTACTTCCTGCTGAGAGGGGATGTCAAGATCATAGGGGGGTGGACTTTGATAGTAGTTGGCTGGATGAGGGGTCACAGCAGCATGATTTCCCCAAGAGACTGGTTGGTGAAGTCTTGAAAACGGTCCTGTTGAGTGACTTGGGAGGTAAAAGCTGGTCCTGAGGCTGCCACAGCATCACTTATCTTGTTTTGCTGCTTTTCTGGGACTGGAGCTGAAATACAACTGAGGCCTAGATGTTATCTTTAGGGAGGAAAAGATTAGGGGTTTCCTGACTAGTTATTTGCTAGGGGAGGATCAGTTACCCTGGAGGTGAGGTTTTTATTTTTCTAGTTTTGTCCCTTGCTATTAAAAGGATTTTCTTCTGCCTGATTTTTCTGACTTGTTAACAATGTGGGAAAGGGTAGACTCTATTTCCAGCCAAACTTAGTACTTTAAATTTCCTGAGGTTATAATCTCCCATTCACTGGCTTCACTTCTTATTTTTACTACACTTTAATCCTTGCTATTTCTACTTTTAAACCTTAAATTACTATATTAAAAAACTTTTACTTTCTTTCAAACAGAACAACTAACTTGGTTACCTTTCAGAAAAACAGGTAGGAGAGAGACATGATGACCAATGCTGCAATGCATACATCTGAAGTAAAAGTAACTTTCTTTTTACTTATGGTGTCTCATTAATGGTGAGATTTAATGCTTGAATAATAACTCTTAGTTTATTCTGTAAATAGTAGTGAAGAGATTTTTAAATTTCTTCTTTTTAAGCTTACCAGTAAATTTACTTCTAAACAGCATTCTTTTTGGCTAGTGCTCATTTGCATATATATGCAGATTTTACTTTGGACTTTACTAGAACCAGTTGCTCATAAAATATTGGCTTCTCATATACTAGTAAATGAGTTTATAAGAGACTTTGATTATATTGTGAAAAGCTAACTTATCAAGTAATTAAAGTATACTCCTTTATTGGAAAAGCAAAGTAAGCAAACTTATACATTTGACCCATGAAGTACTGATGCCACCCCTCCCCCACCTCCAGCCAATCTAAAGAGCAGGCTGGGGGGTGGGTCTGAGGCATTATGTATGCTCCTGTCTTAAAATTCTGCTGCTGAATATTCTGGTGTCCTGCCAAGCTTAGAGGCTGAAACCTCAGGCTTTCTTGCTCAGATTAAAATGGCCCTTGACCCACCCCCCCCCTTTTTTTTCTTTCCCCCTCTCCCCCTCCATCTCTGTCCTTGTCAGGGGGGAGATAAGGGATTTTTAGTTACAGGCAGGCTATAAATTAGCTAGTGGTCTGGCCTTTGTTTAAACTTTAAATAGTTAACTTTAGAACTTATTTCTTTCTTTCAACATTTCTCTTTTCCTTCTCATTACATACGCCACCTTCACAAATTTCACACTTTCAAATTAGCCTTCAAACCTTCTTTCTATGTCCTTCAAAAATGCATAACCATGCCTCAGACCTTCCATTAAGTATTTCTACTCTAATATTATTTCTTTCTGTCATACCTTCAGCAACTTGTACAGACCATTTCTTTCTTTTTTTATTTAAAATGTATTAGAATTCTTCACTCTTAGAAACCTTAATTTTTCAATGATAACCAAAAAGCAAATAGCCAACATTTCTTAGATTGACATTTATCAACACACTTTAAACACAATCTTACTGTCAAGAGAATTTAAACACAATCTTACTGTCAAGAAAATATACATTCTGAGCCTAACCAGCAGTTAAGGACAACAGGGGGGTGGGGGCATGTGTGGGGAGAGGTGTGGGCTGGGAATGGGGGGATGAGGACAAATATGTGATACCTTAATCAATAAAGAAATTTTAAAAAAGCCGAAACCGGTTTGGCTCAGTGGATAGAGCGTCCGTCTGCAGACTGAAGGGTCCCAGGTTCGATTCCGGTCAAGGGCATGTACATTGGTTGCGGGCACATCCCCGGTAGGGGTTGTGCAGGAGGCAGCTGGTCAATGTTTCTCTCTCATTGATGTTTCTAGCTCTCTGTCCCTCTCTCTTCCTCTCTGTAAAAAATCAATAGAATATATAAAAAAAAGGAAAAAAAAGAAATTAAAAAAAAAAGAAAATATACATTCAACAAAGTACAAGAGACCGTCTGTAATAAAAACTAAGAGCAGGTGAATAAAAACATGTCTAGCAACCAATGTTTCAGTATTTTATGCTATTTTAAAATATTTAGATGTTTATCATTTAACCCAGCAATGCTCCAAAGCCTTTAGGTTACCAAGGACTTTGGAAAATTATGTACAGGCATACGAGGCTGGAGAAGAGGCGGGGGGGGGGGGGGGGGTGTGGGGAGGAGGGAGCAGGCCCTGCAGCTTGTTCCCAGGACTCTTAGCTGCTTGGATTCAAAACTGCCATATTTTTCCTCAGAGATAACATGCTCAGGTTTGGGTGATAATGAGCTCAGCTTCTGTTAAGTAAGCGCTAGCAGTTTTGCAGTAAAGAGAGTTGTTCTTTGAGAAGGGTGGAGTGGGAGGGTGAGAAGGCGCTGAGGTCAGAGCAGTTTTTAGAGCATTAAAGGGGTGAGAATGCTGGCCTTGGGATGTAAAGGCTCAGTGAGGGGTCCCTTTGCTCAGTGGGAGAAGACTAAAGTTGGGAACCCAGAGGTGCAAGTATCCAGCGAGCCCAAGAAAGGAGACCACTTCGTGTTCAGAGGAGGGGACAGTCATGGAGGAGATAAGGCGTTTACAGTCCAAGGAATGGCTTGGCCTTGTGGGATGAGAGAGTGAAACTGAGTTAGGTGACTGTGGTTTGGGATAACTGGGTTTTATGAGGGAATGCATGGTAGCCCTGGCCGGGCACCAAGGTAGAATGAGAAAAGAGGTAAGGTGGCTAATGGCTGTGAGACTAATCCGTCACCCCCATTATAGAGACTGAGGAGGGGACAAGGGTCCCAGCGAATTCGGAGAGGGCAGAATAAGTGGCCCCAGTGTCAATTAAAAAGGAGATCGGCTTACATGCCACCACAGTCGTTACCCAAGGCTCTGTCCTGGTGATGTAAGTCTGTGGGGCCATGTCAGGCCTGGGCAGCTTCTTCGGTGGCCAGTCCCAAGAGGTCTGGGAGCTCCAAACCGGATCCAGAGGGCGGCCTTGTTGGACTGGCTGAGGTCCGACCCAGAGGGGCCAGACTACAGTCTGATTTCCAGTGGCCTTCCCTTCCGCACCTTGGGCAGGGCCCAGGCTCAGTGTCCTTCCTTGTTGCATTTGAAGCATGGGCCCAGAGAAGCTTAGCCCCTGACTTACCCGCGGTTGGAGGACTGGCACTTGGTTTGGGGTTCATGAGAGTGGTGGCTAGGAGCTGGAAGGCCTCCTTCTGGGCCTCAGCCTTGGCCTGATCTTGCCTTTGTTTTTGGATTTGGGTCTCCTCGTCTCTATTATTAAAGACCTTAAAGGCCAGGTTAACGAGGTCTTTTTGAGGGGTTTGTGGACCTGTGTCTATTTTTCAAAGTTTGCGGGGGCTGGTTAGGATATAAAATGGGTGTTCAGAAGAAGGGTTCTGACTGGGGAGGTGGTGTCTAAGGTGGTCAATTTCCGTAAGGCCTCTGTGAGGCGGCAGAGGAGGAGAGCTGGGTTTTCGTCAGGGACTTGAGTGATTTCATTAAGTTTGTCATAACTGACCTCAGTTCCTGCTGCCTCTCTCAGGGGTAGAATGGGCATGGGAATAGAAGAGGCTGTTGAGGAAGGCAGTCTTTGGGTGGCCTGAGAACGAGTGTTAGATGGGAAAAGGCTGTTTTGGAGCTCATGTTCTCAGGATTTGGGCTCTCAGGGACTGGGGGAGAAGGTGGTTGCTGGTTAGGAGGGTCTGGGTTTTGGGAATCTACTGCAGGTGAGGGAGGGAAAATATAAGGAGTTAGAGGTCGGTGGTCTACTGGGTCAAAAGTAGATTCAGAATCAGAAGTGTTAGGGGTAAGATGTTCTGTGTGAAGGAGAAAGATCTGATGGGTAGAGCAGGACTGAGAGGATTGGGACTGAAGGGTGAAAAAGGCCTGGACGTAGGGAATCTCTGACCATTTTCCATTGCAGTGACAGCAATTATCTAAATAAAATGAGGTGGTTTTGGGCATGATCTCCCCCGTGAGTGTGCAGAGGGAGTGTGGCATGGCCCACGAGACAGGAAGAGTGAGTGACAGAACACAAATCCAAAGGTGACTGTTTAGGGCAGGCGTCCCTGCTGCTAAACAAATCACCGTGAGAAATGAGAGGTGACCCTCTGGACTGGGTGTCCTCAATCCAGAAGGACCCAAAGCCAAATGGCTGAGGAGTCTTATGGCCTAATGCTAGGACTTTTGAGACGAGAGACTTCCGAGAAGTCAGTGAGAGAGAGTGGGTAGAAGACCCGGGATGAGGGGAATTGTGGAACGTCACTCACCTAGAGAAGACTGGCCGGTTTGGGATGGAAGGTCAGCCATGGAGAAGGAGAGATGCCCTGTCTGGTGTCCTCCTTGGCTGGCTGGAGGGGTGGGGGGACCTGTAAGGGAGAGAGGCCTGATCGAGGCCAGTAATCGAGTCACCCAAGTAGGATTCAGAGGTAAGCCCAGGATGAGCTGCCGCTGCCTACTGCTCTCAGAATAGCAAACTCGGGGTGACCGAAGCCAGGGCCATGGCTCCCCATCCCCGTGGAACCCTCCTGGGTTTCCAGCACCAAATGTTAGGTCGCCGAAGGAGGAACACACGAGGCCAGAATAGTGAGGAATTACGAATTTATTTGATCATCCGCACACCAGGTGGCTGAGCCTGGAATGCTCCAGCACCCAATGATGGGAGTCGGCGGCTTTTAAAGGACGGTTGACGGGCTTTTTCTGGGTAGAGAATTATCTGTGCATACCCAGAGGGGAGATAATGGAATGTGGTCGCAGCAAAGTGAATGTCCATAGTGAAATGGCCTGAAAAGCCAGTTCCCAGGGGAAGGGTATCGATTCAGTTATTTGATCAGACCTAACAATTATTTTCTTGAATCTGGCAATCTGTCTTTTAATGAGTGTGCTCAGACCATTTCTATCTATATATATAAAAGCCTAAGCGACCATTATGATCGGAATGATCAGTCAACCAGTCACTATGATGCGCACTGACCACCAGGGGGCAGACGCTCCATGCAGGAGCTGCCCCCTGGTAGTCAGTGTGCTCCCACAGGGGGAGCGTCGCTCAGCCAGAAGCCAGGCTCATGGCTGGCGAGTGCAGCTGTGGCAGCAGGAGCCTCTCCTGACTCCGCAGCAGCATTACTGAGTGGGGAGCAGTGGCAGAAGGTGCAGCGGGCCAGGATGAGTGTGAGCTTTGTGGCGCCCGGCCCCAGTTCGGGCTCCTCCCTGGCCGCCTGCCACTTGGCGTACTGATACATCCCCGAGGGGTCCCAGATTGTGAGAAGGCACAGACTGGGCTGAGGGACACCCCCCCCACCCCCTACCCCATGCACAAATTTTGTGCACCGGGCCTCTAGTATAGTATAATTATTGATATATTTGGATTTAGATCTACCACCTTACTAATTTTCTGTTTGTGCTCTCTTCTGTTCTGTTTTCCCTTTCATAACTTTTTAAATATATTTATGTAATGCCTGTTATGCAACATCTGAAAACTGTTATTTCATGTATTTTGTCCATTTTTATAATTGTTTAAGGTGGGAGGTCTGGTTGAATATCAGTTTCTGTCATGGCTAAACATAAACCCTTACCTTTCAGGCAATTTAATATTTTTAATTTTTGGAGATGATGGAAATAGCCTACATTATGATTTTTGTGGTGGTTACATGACTATATATTTGTCACAACTCACTGACACCTTAGCACACAACTGTGTAGTAAAAATTGGTAAATTTTACTGTATATAGATTATATCTCAATAAAGCTTATAAAAAGGCAAAATGGAGACTTTTGAAATAAGGTGATTGCTGGAAACCAAACATTGAGACATTGGAAGTTAAATGTGAAAAGGGAATCCGGAATGCTTTAGTCAACCTTAATCGCTCTGAAGGTCAGAGCCATTCACTCATTGTTTAGTTGAGACATTGGTAGTTAAATCAACTCTCACCTGTTAAACATATGTAAATTTTTGCTGATTGTCTATTATTGGAATTTCCTGCCTAAAGGATATGGGTGTATCTCAGAACCCCAATAAAAGGGATGGCAAAAGCCAGAGCAGTGAGTAGTCCTCCCACTAGAGGTGGGCTCCCTCCTGGCCCCCCATTTACCCAAATTTATTCTTTTCTAGCTTCTTTTCATTTTGATTGCGGCCTTCTCCAGAAACCGGACCTGAACGGGAACCCCGAAACACGCTGGACGTGACAAGGGATTCCACAGGTGATAATATTATTAGGTATTTCAGGCACACAAATAAGCATAGAGAATAATATAGAAAATGCCCTTATCACTCACATTATAAAATAAGACAATATAAATACAACCAGAAGCTCCCTATGTATCCCTCCCTCCCCTGCAGAGTAAACCACTAGCTTGGATTTTCTGTTTATTATCTTCATGCTTGTTTTTATCATCTTACTTCATATGTATGTATCATCTTACTTTATATTTATGTCTCAATTAGTATTTTTTTCCCTGATTTTAAATATATATATACTTTATTGATTTTTACAGAGAGGAAGGGAGAGGGATAGAGAGTTAGAAACATCGATGAGAGAGAAACATCGATCAACTGCCTCCTGCACACCCCTCACCGGGGATGTGCCTGCAACCAAGGTACATGCCCTTGACCGGAATTGAACCTGGGACCCTTCAGTCCACAGGCCGACACTCTATCCACTGAGCCAAACTGGTTAGGGCTGTTTTCCCTGCTTTTAAACTTGACATGTTTCACCCATCTAGCTGTTTTTAAGTGATGTGATAATAAATAGGCAAACCCATAAACATAATTATATTTATATAAGTTTTAGCCTTGGGCCTGTACAGAAATGCACAAAGTTTACCAGACTCTCCACATTTTGAACCAACTACCTCATGAGAGAAAGCCAAGGAAATCACTGTCATTTATTTCTCTGCCCAGGGGGGAAAATATTAGTGAACATTCACTCTTGGCAAGTGGCATGAAAGGCAATTTTTAAGCCTGGCCTTGTTCCATCAGCTGTAGTCAAGACCCATGCACCGAGCGGTGACGAGGGTTTAGCCACTCCCATTGCCCTGAGTCAGCGGGCCTACTGGTGCCTGGTGTCAGCAGTTTCTGGTCAGAGAGTGACTTGCTGGACATTTTCCTGCTTTCTGCTGGGTAGAAGTGATTGTCTCAGGAAAACTGAGTACAGATCTTAGATACAAGCTAGACCATTATCTGCAAATATTATTAATCCCTTAATAAGGGTCGGAAATATCTGTAATCCCTTCTCTCTGTGAGTTTTTATGAGGTGAAGCCCACATGTCTGACCCACCCTCCAGGGCACAGGGTCATATGCATCTCCTTCCTCACACAAGCTCTGGTTCCCCCGATTCAAAATGCTGGCTGCGGCTTTTGGCTTTCATCTGTGCCTCTTTTATCATTTCCTACACGTGCTATATTAATTTCTGTACCTGTTTTGTTTCCTCTATTAAAGTCAGGGACCTTTGTATGCCAGTTTCTCTTCGTCTCCCTCCACTTGCTTCTGCCTCTTACCATCACCCTCAGTGACTAGTAAAATCTCTAACACTGTAACTTTATTCAATAAATAAATGATTGAGTGGCTTTAACAAGTATTAATTACTAGAGGCCCGGTGCACAAATTCGTGCACAGGTGGGGGTTCCTCGGCCTGGCCTGCGATGGGGGCTGATTGGGGCTGTCTCGCCCAGGGACTGAAGGAGGTTAGCTGGCTGGCGGGGGAGAAGGGGAGAGACCGAGGGAGGTTGGCTGTCTGGCAGGGGGGAGGGACTGCAGGAGGTTGGCTATGGGAGCGTACTGACCACCAGGGGGCAGCTCCTGCATTGAGCATTTGCCCCCTGGTGGTCAGTGCACGTCATAGAGACTGGTCAACAGGTCGTTTGGTCGTTCCATTGTTTGGTTATTTGGTTGCTTAGGCTTTTATATATAGAGATTTGTTTCACTCTATCACACCAAATTTAGAATAACAGAAACACTTTGCTCATGAAATGACTCTGTATAACATTTGTATTCTCTAGTTTAAACTATAATTCCACACTTTTGGTTCATGTAACTCCTCAAGAAAAAGCCAATCACTGCTGTCACTAGCAAGACCACAGCTCATAAACACAGCTGGATCCTCCAGAATGAGTTTTATTTTCCCTTAACCTTTGCTTATTCTAAGTAATTTCATTTTCTTTTCCATTGTTCTCCCCAGCTATAGCAAGCTCCTTGTCTGTCCATTTCTTGATTTCCCAACAGATCAGTTTTGATCACCAGTAGCATGGTTAAATTTCCTGAAATGTCTCACAGCTGAGTCAAAAGTTCTAAACAGAAACAAGAGGGACATCAAACAGAAGAGCCTGTTTTCAAAGTTCCCAGACACATGAAATTCAGAAACAGTAACTAACCTCTTTGAAGGTTAAGGAAAATTTAATCAGAAAAAGTGGTGGAAAAGCACACGTGCACACACAATGCCCTCCCACACACACTTTTTCGCATACACTTTTTTCTACTTTAGGCCAAGCATCACACATTTCTATTTTGTTCAGTGAAATCAGTTCCTTCAGTTGGAATGTGTGGAATTCCCATTAATAAGTAAATAATGGAGGAACAGAATTAATGTGCTTATAATTTATTTTATAAAAGGCTTTTTTGTCAAAATACTTTTAAAATCATATGAAACTAAAGAATATAAATAGAAACACAGGAGACTCTCCTCTTCTGTTCTCAGTTTTTCCCCCAGCAACAACCACCAACACCTATTCTACCTTTCCTTCTAGTATTTCTTGTAGTCTCTACTTTTATTTCTAAATGTTATTTCTTACTTTCTCAGTTTTAGACATTATTCCTTTCTTGTTATGGAAGATGAGCTCTTAGCACCCTTTACTTAGTCATCCACCTTTTCTTCCTCCCCATCCTCTCAATATGTGTATGTCACAATTTTCAGTGTATTAATAATATGCATTGTTTACCTTAATATGACTATGTTGATATTGTTCACTACTGAGGCAAAGTACTGTAATATGTTATGAATAGATTTTTTATTGTCCTTTCTCCCCACTCCCCAGCTTTACTGAGGTATGGTTGACAAATAAAAATTGTGTATATTTGAGGTATACAATGTGATGTTTTCTTTTTTTGCTATTCAAATCCTTTCTATATATCTTTACGTCATTTTAAACATTTTGTTATGTGAAATAAAACATACATTAAGAAAAGTACTTAAAACATATGTACAATTCAACATAGTAATAACATGAACATTATTATAGTTTTCATATTGATGAAAAATAACATCACCAGCATGCCAGAAGCCCCTCTCTCCCGTCACTTCCTCATCACAACCCTTTTTATTACTGCCTAAGGTAACTATTCTTCTCACTTAATGAGACTAACTTCCCTGCTTTCCTATGTAGTTTTACCACCTAAGTATGCATTCCTAATATACATACTTTCAATCTGCCTGTTTTTTGAATTTTATATAAATGGACTCATACTGTGTGCATTTCTGGTGCTTTATTCTTTTTGCTAAACATTGTAATATTTGTTGACTATTACTGTAGTTGATTCTTTTCATTCACGATTTAGAAATGCTTATCTGTTGCTCTAGCTTATTGCATTTTTAAGTCTTACCTTTTCAGAAAATATATTTAATCTGTTGCTTGGCCAAAAGTTAATCAACAACAATTATTTTGTATTAACTACAAGATATATTGATTATTATTTTTTTTGCTTACCTCCTCAGCTTTAACAAAAAGTTGTGATACAGCCCTGGCTGGTGGATAGAGCATCGGCCTGTGGACTGAAGGTTCTGGGTTCAATTCTGTCAGGGCACGTACCTTGGTTGCAGGCTCCATCTTTGATCCTTGACCCTGGTTGGGCCCGTGTGAGAGGCAACCCATTGATGTGTCTCTCTCACATAGATGATTCTCTCTCTGTGTCTCTCCTCTTCACTTCCACTCTCTCTAAAAATCAATGGAAAAATATCCTCAGGTGAGGATTAATAAAAAACACATAAAATTGTTATACATACAATAAAGTACACAAACTTTAAGGGTGGAGCTCAATGAATTTTTACAAATGTACATTTGTAAACACCACTAGGACCAACAAAGGCTTCCTCGTGCCTTTCCAGTCAGTACCAACATTTCACAAATATCAACTATTCTGATTTCTATCATTGCAAATTAATTTCCCTTTTGTTGAACTTCATATAAGTGAAATCATACAGTACATTTTCTTTTGTCTTTCAATATGTTTTAGGGCAGTGGTTCTCAACCTTTCTAATGCCGCGACCCTTTAATACAGTTCCTCATGTTGTGGTGACCCCCAACCATAAAATTATTTTCGTTGCTACTTCATAACTAATTTTGCTACTGTTATGAATTGTAATGTAAATATCTGTGTTTTCCAATGGTCTTAGGCAACCCTGCTAGTGGTTCTCAACCTGTGGGTCGTGACACACACACACACACACTTGGACATATGCATAGATATGGAATTGCTGAGTAACAAGGCTGCTGTATATTTAACTTTATCAAAGCTGTTTTCCAAGTAGCTTTAGAAAGTGCTTCTACTAGTAACACTTTACACTCCAAATGGCCATGCTTGAGTATTCCAGTTGCTTCATATCATCATCAGCACAGTGTTGTCAGTCTTTTAAAAAATTATCCAGGGGTTGGAAAACTTTTTCTGTCACTGGCCATATAGAAAATATATTAGATTTTATGGACCAACCATTTAACTCTACCATTGTAGTGCAAAAGCAGTCATTGACAATAAGTAAACAAATGGGCATGTTTGTGTTTGCTGATCATTGGTCTAAAACGTCTTTTCCATCACATTTGTATGCCAGCCAATGGGTAAGGGAAAAGAAAAGTGGGAGGCATTCTTTTGTTTAAGAGCATGGCCCACAATTACACCTAGCATTTTACCCACATCTTTTTGGTCAGCATTTTGTTATATGACCAGTTTGCAAGAAAGAATGGGAAATTATTTAGCCTGGTCTTCTGTAATCACCTAAAAGTCTCAGGAGTTCTATTAAAAGAGAAATGATTATCACAATCAGGCTAATTAACATATCCATCACGTCCTATAGTTAGCATGTATATGTGCATGTGCGGACGCGTTGAGAACACTTGTGATCTACTCTCTTAGCAATTTTCAGGTGTATAGAACATTATTAAAACTGTAGTTACAGGCCCTGGGCCCCTGGATCCGGGTGAGCCTGGGCCCCGGGTCCGGGCGAGGCCCTGGGCCCCTGGATCCGGGTGAGCCTGGGCCCCGGGTCCGGGCGAGTCCCTGGGCCCCTGGATCCGGGTGAGCCTGGGCCCCTGGATCCGGGCGAGTCCCTGGGCCCCTGGATCCGGGTGAGCCTGGGTCCCGGGTCCGGGCGAGGCCCTGGGCCCCTGGATCCGGGTGAGCCTGGGCCCCGGGTCCGGGCGAGGCCCTGGGCCCCTGGATCCGGGTGAGCCTGGGCCCCGGGTCCGGGGGAGGCCCTGGGTCCCGGGTCCGGGCGAGGCCCTGGGCCCCTGGATCCGGGTGAGCCTGGGCCCCGGGTCCGGGCGAGGCCCTGGGCCCCTGGATCCGGGTGAGCCTGGGCCCCGGGTCCGGGCGAGGCCCTGGGCCCCTGGATCCGGGTGAGCCTGGGCCCCGGGTCCGGGCGAGGCCCTGGGCCCCTGGATCCGGGTGAGCCTGGGCCCCGGGTCCGGGCGAGGCCCTGGGCCCCTGGATCCGGGTGAGCCTGGGCCCCGGGTCCGGGCGAGGCCCTGGGCCCCTGGATCCGGGTGAGCCTGGGTCCCGGGTCCGGGCGAGGCCCTGGGCCCCTGGATCCGGGTGAGCCTGGGCCCCGGGTCCGGGCGAGGCCCTGGGCCCCTGGATCCGGGTGAGCCGGGCCCCGGGTCCGGGCGAGGCCCTGGGCCCCTGGATCCGGGTGAGCCTGGCCCCTGGTCCGGGCGAGGCCCTGGGCCCCTGGATCCGGGTGAGCTTGGCCCCCGGGTCCGGGGGAGGCCCTGGGCCCCTGGATCCGGGTGAGCTTGGCCCCCGGGTCCGGGGGAGGCCCTGGGCCCCTGGATCCGGGTGAGCCTGGCCCCGGGTCCGGGGGAGACCCTGGGCCCCTGGATCTGGGTGAGGCCGTGGGCCCCTGGATCCGGGTGAGGCCATGCAACCCTGGGTCTGGGAGAGGCCATGCGCCCCTGGGTCCGGGTGAGGCCATGCGCCCCTGGGTCCGGATGAAGCTGAATCCTGGGTCTGGGCGAGGCTGTGTGCCCCTAGATCCGAGTGAGACTGGATCCCGGGTCCGGGTGAGGCCATGGGCCCCTGGATCCGGGTGAAGCCGTGCCCCTGGATCCGGCCGAGACCAAACCAGAGGGAGTCGGACCTGCATTACCACCATTTGTCCACCATCCAGAGCTGAGGGGTCAGTGCCGACATGTACTCATAAGGAACTGGTGGACATTGATATTGGGTCTCAAAAGAACTGTTGGACCAGAAAGAAACTCACTACAGACTGATTCATTTGCCTGTCAGCATAACTATTATTGCGCGTCGCACATTCAATTCTTATAAGTATATCTCTAGTGACACATGATTTCGCTCATCTAGGGGAAATGATGAACAACATAGACTGATGAGCAAGAACAGAACCAGAAACAAGGAGGCATCGATCGGACTATCGGGCCTCAGAGGGAGGATAGGGGAGGGTGGGGGGAGGGGGGAGAGATCAACCAAAGGTCTTGTGTGCATGCATATGAGCCTAACCAATGCTTAAGTTCAACAGAGGGTTGGGGCATCCATGGGGAGGGGGGTGGGATGGGAATGGGGGGATGAAGACAAATATATGACACCTTAATCAATAAAGAAATTTAAAAAAATTAAAAAAAAAAAAAAAAAAGGCAGAAAAAAAAAAAAATAAAACTGTAGTTACATTGCTGTACTTTAGGTCTCTAGAACATATTCATCTTATAAGTGAAGGTCTGTATGCTTTGACCAACATCTTCCTTTTCCCCCATCCCCAGCCACTGGTAACCATCATTCTACTCTCTGTTACGATATATACTAGAGGCCTGGTGCATGAAAATTCATGCACTGGAGGGGGAGTACCTCAGCCCGGCCTGCCCCCTCCCACAGTCCGGGAGCCCTCAGGGGCGGGAGGTGACCTGGCGATCAGGGGAAGGCAACGCCCCCATCACACTTATGCTGCTGCCACTGCTGACAGTGCAAGCCTTGGCTGGCCCTGGTTACCTGAGCCTCAGGTGACCTTGGGCGGCTGGGCAGCCACCATCTGAGGCTTGCCTGTGCCTCAGGCTGGCCCTGGGCGGCTGGGGGGCTGAGGGGACTGGGGGATTCCAGAGGCAGGTGCGCGTAGCGGCTGTACCTGCCTGGGGGCAGACCTGGCTGTGCTGTATGCCTGCCGCCCTGGCAGGCCTGAGGGGACTCGGCGCCGCCATCTTGTGGGTGTGGGCGCCGCCATCTTTGAGCATGACAGTCAATTAGCATATTCCCTCCTTATTGGTTGTGGGCACCGCCATCTTGTGAGGGCATGATGGTCAATTAGCATATTCCCTCTTTATTAGATAGATTATATATATATATATATATATATATATATATATATATATATATATATAAATAAAATCACATTTTCTTTATTCACTCAAGTGTTGATGGACACACAGAGCATTTCCATATCTTGGAAATGTGTAAATGTGTGCAGATATCTCTTTGAGATAGTGATTTTATGTCCTTTGAATATTTATGTGAAGTAGGATTGCTAGCTATTTTTAATTTTTTTTAGGAACCTCCATACTGTTTTCCATAGTGAATGCACCAATTTACTAGTATATCCTACCAACAGTGCACAAGAGTTCCCTTTTCTCCACATACTTGCCAACACTTTATCTTTTTAAAAATGCTTTTATTAATTTTTTTTTTGTTTATCCTTACCTGGGGATATTTTTTTCCATTGATTTTTTTAGAGAGAGTGGAGAGGAGGGGAGAGACAGAGATGTGAAAGACACATCAACTGGTTCCTCCCTCACGCGTCCCAACTGGCGCCAGGGATCAAGCCTGCAACCAAGGTACATGCCCTAGAGCAGAATTGGACCTGAGACCCTTCAGTCTGCAGGCCAACACTCTATCAACTGAGCCAAACCGGCTAAGGGCTTATTTTTGTTCTTTTTTATAATAGCTATTCTAACATGTATTAGGTGATATCTCACTATGGTTTTGATTTGCATTTTTCTCTGATTAGTGATGTTGAACATGTCTTCATATACATGTTGGTCATTTGTATATCTTCTTTGAAAAAATGTTTATCAGGCCAGTTGCCCATTTTTAATCAGGTTATTTGTTGTTTTTTTGCTATTGAGTTGTATGAGTTCCTTGTATATTTTGGATGTCAACCCTTCATTGGTTATATGGTTTGCAAATATTTTTTCCCATTCTATAAATCACCTTTTCATTTTGTTGTTTCCTTTGCTGTGCAGTAACTTTTTAGTTTAATGTAGTTCCATTTGTTATCTGGTATCAAATCCAAAAAGCATTGCCAAGACCCTTGGTCAGCAAACTGTGGCTCCCGAGCCACATGCGGCTCTTTGGCCCCTTGAGTGTGGCTCTTTCACTAAATACCACGGCCTGGGCGAGTCTATTTTGAAGAAGTGGCGTTAGAAGTTTAAGTTTAAAAAATTTGGCTCTCAAAAGAAATTTCAATAGTTGTACTGTTGATATTTGACTCTGTTGACTAATGAGTTTGCGGACCACTGGCCAAGACCAATATTAAGGATTTTTTCCCCCTATGTTTTCATCTAGTAGTTTTGTGGTTTCAGGTCTGATATTTAAGTCTTTAATCCATTTTGAGTGGAGTTTGGTTTATGGTATACAGGTCCAATTTTATTTTTCTGGATGTGAAGATCCACTTTTTCCAACACAGTTTTTTGAAGAGACTATCTTTTCTCCATTGTATATTCTTGGTACCATTGTTAGTTGACTTGGCATTGTGTAGTCTTGGCACAAAGATTAGTTGACTATATATGTGTGGGTTTATTTTTGGGCTCTTTATTCTGTTCCACTAGTGTATGTTTCTGTTTTATTTTAGTACCATACTGTTTTGATTAATGTCACTTTGTAATATAATTTGAAATCATGAAATGTGATGCCTCTAGTTTTGTTTCTTTTTTTTTACAGAGAGGATGGGAGAGAGAATAGAGAGATAGAAACACCCATGAGAGAGAAATATTGATCGGCTGCCTCCAGCATGCCCCTTACTGGGGATCTAGCTCAAAACCCGGGCATGTGCCTTGACCAGGAATAAAATATTGACCTCCTGGTTCATGGGCCGATGTTCAACCACTGAGTCACGCCGGCCAGTCCTATTTTTATTTTTTTAAGAGTACCTCCATACTGTTTTCCAAAGCCGCTAAACCAACTTACATTCCCACCAACAGTTACAAGGGCTTCCTTTTCTCACCAACAGTTATCTTTTTCTTGATGATGTAGTTTCTGCTGATAAATCTGATTATAATCTAATCAAGCTTCCTTCATAGGTTACTGTCTTTTTTCCCTAGACGCCTTGAAAATTGTTTACCATTAATTTTTGACAGCTTTAATATGTTTTGTTAGCGTCTTGAACTTGAATGTTTAGTTCCTTCCTTAGGTTTGGGAAGTTCCCTTCAATTATTTCTTTGAATAGGTTCTCTGTTCCTTTCCCCCTCTCTTCTTCTGGGATACCCATTATCCTTCTGTTGCTCTTTCTAATGGAGTCAGATAGTTCTCATAGAATTGTCACTTAAAAAAAAAATCTTTGTTCTCTTTTACACCTGAGTCATATCTAGTACCATTTTTATCTTAACAGTTCAGCAGGTTGATAGTTTTTCCTTTTTTCCCAGTAGATGGTGCTACAGCACCTTAAAAAAAAAAAACAACCTGCAGTAATTCTTTGGGGCTACAGTAGTTGTGGTGGTGGGGTGTTGCTGAGGCCCTGGGGATTGCTACCTAGGTGACCGGGGTGGTGGGTATCCCTCCTGTATCTTGGTTGACTAGATCTCAGGGCACCACCACATTGGTTGGGGATGTAGTGGGTGAGGGTGAGGGGAACAGGTAGGCAAGCCCTCTGTGCTGCCATCTTGATCCTTATAGCTGCAGGCAGCACTGTGGTCTAGCTAGTCCAGACTCCTTTCCACTACCACTTCTGCAGCAGTGGGGGAGGGGGAGTCAGGGGGCTTAATTCTTGATGCCTACAGTAGAAAACCTTCCTCTCTGCTGGGTTGTAGTGTGAGGCTGCACCCCAACTATTTCACTGCTACTGCCTTATCTAGGGCCTAGGTGGCCAGGGAATTCTGTGGACACCTTCCCTGTCCTGCTGCCCCCATGTATTCCAGTATGTCCACTTTCAGACGTACCAGTATGTGGATCTCTCGTGTGTTGAGAGAAGAAACTTCATTGGATTACAGATGTCCACCCAGTTGTAAATTTAAAGGGAGATAAAGGTGTTTTCTAACTCAACCATAATGCTTATGTCCTTTATTTGTACTATATCTTAATTTCTTCCCTCCAAATTCTCTAACTTCTATTATTACCAATATCCTGAAATGACCTAATTCTTTACTATTATCACCAGACTAAGCCTCCACCAACTCAATTTAGGTTTTCCTACCCTGAAACTGGTTCTTTAGATTTATGCTTATGGGTTTCTGCTCCCGTAGGTTGATTCAATTTTGGTCTCTAATTTAGGGGGTAGTGGTTTGTTCTGTGTCTTCACCTCTTACGGATTTAAAAAGAGCTGCTAATTTTTCAGCTTATTGATAGGATTGGAATGGCAATTTCCAGGCTCCTTACATGCTGGATTGGAAACGAGAAGTCATTCAATTATTTAGCCTGAGCCAAGAATTATACAGTACAAATATAATTTTAAGATAACTCTTTATATTACCAGGAACAATCTTTTCAGGGAAAAGATAATTTTGTGAATCTAATAACCTTTTTAGCCTTAATAAAATCCCAACCCCACCCCACATGCCCAAGACCCCACTCATTACTATCTTCCATACTAGAATAGTACCTGTCTGTAGATGCCATTAGAGCTTATTAGCTCTAATAAGCATGTTTTAAAACAAATTGTATTGTAATAACCAAGGCCAAGCAGGCAGTAAGCAACACGATTAAGGAATTAGTCTCAAGCTTCCATAGTAGAGGAACCCAGTTCCAAGTTGTCTCCACCTTGCCTCTTCTTTTCTCTCCTCTTTCCCGTGTGGCTTATTATTGGGAATACTACTCCAGGTTATTAAACCCAGGAAGCTTCTGCTTCTAGTATTCAAAAGAAAATTGCAAGATGAGTCTGGGGAGAGATTTAATGAGTTAGAGGTTAACTAGATAGTGAAAGGTCTGGCAGGTCACTAAACAATGTTTGGATTTATACTTAAATGCAAGAGGGAGGCACTGAAGGATATGAAAGCAAAAAATGTGATTTACTTTTTAAGACAGTTTCACTGCTCAGTGGAGAATGGATTGGAGGGGACATGAATTCAGACTAGAAAGATGGCTACCAATTAGGCATCATAAATATATCAATGAAGATTCTTTTTTTATTCTCACCTGAGGATACTTTTCCCATTGATCTATTTGGAGTGGGAGGGAGGGAGGGAGAGAACATCGAGACACATCAATTGCCTCCCAAAAGCACCCTGACCAGGGCTGGGGATCAAACCTGCAACCCAGGTATGTGCCCTTGACCAGGATTCAAACTTGTGACCCTTAAATTCATGGGCTGACATTCTAACCACCGAGACCCAACAGCCAGGGCATCAATGAAGATTCTTGATTGTAAATAAAAATCAATGCCAGTTGATTTAAGCAGTTTGTTTCAAGAAGCACATTTGGTAGTTTGCACTCAGGATAGCCAAGTTTGAAAGTTTATAGCCAGTCACATCCTAGTTCAGTGAGGTCATTGCCACTGAAACCTGGACACCACAGCTTGCCCCACTGCTGCCACTACACTAGAACTGCCTCACCCTCCAATCCAACCCCATCCCACATGCCCGAGACCCCACTCATGGCTATCTCCCATACTAGAATAGTACCTGCCTGTGGATGCCATTAGGTTTGAGAGCTCATTCTCATATTCTTTACATATTGCTGGGCATAGTTGAGCCTTTATGTAACTGTCACTCTTTTCCTCAACACTACCAATAGTTCCCCATTTCATCACAAAAGCAAGAATTTTCCTAGAACATGAGCTTGTAGGATGCCTTGGTAAAACTAGTTTAGGTTTACCTTAAGCGCAGGTCACTTAATAGGGTTTCTGGCCTTTTTAAAGGGTTGAACGTAATTCCTCTACTATCTGAGGCCTATGTTCATGAGATCTAGGTTTTTGGTTATATAACGAAGACAGACCTTAGCTGGTTGGCCAAAGCAAATTGCTGATGTGTGCACTCATTGATAAATCCAGTCACATTTATCCTCCAAAATTAATTACATAAAAATTTTATGACGATTTATCCTGGGCAAAACTTTGTCTAATTCAGAATTTCCCAAGCCTTGTAAAGTTTAAATACTGATTAATGGGAATGATTAATGTTGAAGCATATTTAACAGAATTTACAAACATTTCAGAAGGCTTAGGGTCCTCAAAGGCCCCCCCGAAATTACTGTGGAGACTCTATTTCCTGGATAGTGTGTTCATGAGGCCCTTTACATTACAGATTTCAACTATTTTAATTCAGTGATCTCCAAATCAACTTATTACATCTGGTTTCATCTTAGACCTGCAGCTATTAGCAATATGTTGATAGTATTGGCATATAAAAATCCTGGGTTCTTTTGCCTTCAAACAATGCAGGACTAATTTATATTATCCCTAAATTATCTGCCATTCACTGCCTCCCATGATAATCTATGGCAATTAACCCAAGGGACCAGTTTAGAGTATGCATGTTTCTTCCATGAAACCAGACGAATACCAGCACCACAGCACATGAATAGACTACAACTTCAAACCTTTAATCTATCCCTTATAATCACCCCCCCACCTTTTCTGGATCATTCTACAACTCAATTGTATAAGCATGTAAGGGATCTATATATTTTTTAACAGCTACCAGAAGTACAAGAGGCATACGTTTGAGACACATTGCAGAGTTAAGTTTGACAAATTAAGGCCTACAAATATTGTCTATGCTTCATTAACTGTATTTTTAATCATCCAGATTAGAGGCAGAATGGCATCTTAACTATGAATACTGTGGACTGAGACCGCCTATGCTCTGATCCTGGCACTGGACCTTTAACAAATGTTTGACTTTAAGGTAATATGATTGCTACAGACTAAATGAATATATGTAAATGCTTTGTAACGTATATTGGACATACTGAAAGTACAGGCATACCCTCTTTACTGCATTTTGCAGAAACCGAGTTTTCACCAAAATCAAAGCAAAACCCGCCACCAGCAAAAAGATAGACTTGAAGGTTCAGGCAGTTGCTTTTTTTTTTAAAGCAATAAAGTATTAAGGCATGTACATTTAAAAAAAATATTTTTATTGATTTCAGAGGGGAAGGGAGAGGAATAGAAACATCAATGATTAGAAAATCATTGATTGGTTGCCCCCTACACGCCCCCCTACTGGGGACCGACGACACAACCCTAGCATGTGCCCTTGAGCAGAATTGAACCCAGACCCTTCAGTCTGCAGACCAACGCTCTATCCACTGAGTCAAACCGGCTAGGGCAGCATGTACATTACTTTTTAAGACAATGCTATTGCACTTTATAAGATCACAGTATACTGTAAACATGACTTTTGTTATGCACTGGGAAAATAAAATTAATTCAACTGTGATGTTCTAGAAGTGGTCGGCAAACTGCGGCTCGCGAGCCACATGCAGCTCTCTGGCCCATTCAGTGTGGCTCTTCCACAAAATACTTGCGGGCGCACACGTACAGTGCAATTGAAACTTTGTGGCACACATGCGGAAGTCTGCTTTCGGCTCTCAAATTTCAATCGTCGTACTGTTGATATTTGGCTCTGTTGACCGAGTTTGCCGACCACTGTTCTAGAACCAAACCTCTGATATGCCTGTACTGTATAAAGATCAGCAGGCTGCCCAGCAGTGGTTGAGTGTTGACCCATAAACCAAAAGGTCAGGTCATTGGTTTAATTCCGGATCAGGGCACATGCCCAGGTTGTGGACTCATTCCCTGATTGGGGGTGTGCAGGAGGCAGCTGATCGATGTTTTCCCTCTCCATATCCATTTCCCTTCCCCTCTCTCAAATCAATTAAAAGAAAAGATCAGCAGGCCAACAAAAGAGCGTACCTATAGCAATTTCCACAGAATTGGCCACGATTTACATGTAATTCGGAAGAAACAATACTGAGAACATGCATTTCAGGCACCCTCGGGATAAGGGTGAAGACTAGTTATTTAATACAATGCCAACCCCCAAGTAGAGAGGATCATTCTGGTTAAGTACTCCTTAGGTTAAAGTAAAATCTTTGTAAACTGAACTGTACCAGCATTTTACTTTTCATTTGCATTTATTTAACACAGTTCTCAAAACATTTGAGTGAAATTGGGCCTCCTCTGGTATGCAAAGGACCTGAAATAATATTTAAAAAATGAACAGGCAGTCTTCAGTTCATCCACAACACATTAGTGTTTCTTTCACCAAATTCTGAAGCACACAGTTTCTTTCATGTAGTCTAAAAGCTAGAACAAGAGTACATTTGTGGTGGAATGTATTGTCACTTGCTGATAACCAGTTGAAATACCATCATTGAGAAATAACCTTTTAAAGCCATACACTGTGCCACTCTTTCCCTGCTATATAATACAGATTACATAAAGGCTGACAAATTCACATTAATATAAGCATTAAGCATTTGCTGTATTGAAAGATCATTAGTTCTAATACTAGCAGTACTGAGTTACAGAGCATAATTTTTAATATTTAGTTGCAGGTATATTAAGTATGGTAGGTTCCATGGACTAAAGGAAAATGAACATTTTTGTCTTCAAATTTACTGACAACCTAGTCTGAACAATTCTGCTAAGCACTGATGTTAGAAAGAAAAGTAAAAATCAAACTTTATTGTTGCTTTTTGCCATTTGGTAGCATTTTACACAGGCTTCGATCTTCAGAATACACCCTGGATTCAGTAGAAAAACCCTTTAAATGAAGTTTTGTACAATAAAAACTTCTCAGCAGTCAAAATTTAGACTGTAAAAAAATACATGCAAAACATACTTTTCTGAAAACACTTAACTTGGAACAAAGCACCGAACTACACAAATGCAGAATGAGAACAGCATTTCAACTCCACCAAAAGTAGTCATCATAAAAGGTGTAAAAGTCACCTAACTTCACTAGGCACTGTTCACTTTTTAAACAGGAGACAATAAAAAATATTGTCCACAAACAATATCCAAACTCTAAGGTAGATTTCAGAAAGCCTTCCATTTCATGCTTTAATAGCGACCTGGAATTGAAGAGAAAGAGAGAGAAAAAAAAGGGCATTAATACTGAGAACTGATTAGCAAGTATATTTTACTGAGAATTTTAGAATTATCTGTCATTCAGAAATTCCTATGTACCAGATTCTCTTCTGTGAAAATACAGGAAGACTTTCACACAAGAGTCACTGTAGAAATGAGAGAACCAATGTGAAACAATAGAAACAATTGGGAAGTAATTACCAACCTGAGCTAAGGTTAAGTCACAAAGATGTTCCCTAGCTGTGCAAAAATTACAAGCACTCGTGCTAAAAATGGTGACACTACCTACCTACCTACACACACACCGTTATTTAAGAGGAAGGGAAAGGGAGAAATAGGCACATCAATGATGAGTCATTGATTGGCTACCTCCTGCATGCCCCCTACTAGGGACTGAGACTGCAACCCGTGCATGTGCCCTTAACCGGAATTGAGCCCAGGACCCTTCAGCCCACAGGCCGATGCTCTATCCACCAAGGCAAACAAGCTAAAGCTATATTTACTCTTTTAATTAGAAACTAGGTTCCAAGGGTTGTTTTCATACCATCTGGAACCCTATACATAAAGTTTGCGGGACTATCTATACGAATAAAAGAGCAATATGCTAATTAGACCAGACATCTTGCAGCCAAGCCACAGTGGCAGGGGACGAGGTAGAGGCGGTTAGGGGTGACCAGGCCAGCAGGGGAGGGCAGTTAGAGGTGATCAGGCCGGCAGGCAAGTAGTTAGGAGCCAGCAGTCCCAGATTGCGAGAGGGATGTCTGACTGCCAGTTTAGGCCTGATCCCTCCCAGATTAAAGAGGGTGAAGGCCGGGATGAGGAACCCCTCCCCTCACCCCTTTGCATGATTTTTGTGCACTGGGGCTCTAGTCTATAATAAAAGTGTAATGTGCTAATTAGACTGGACGTCCTTCCAGACGAAGCCAGGGCTGCAAGTGAAGCCCGGGTCCTGGGTACCAGAGGAAAGCCAGTGCCAGAAGCCAGGGGAAGGAAGGCCTAGTCTTGCACAAATTTTTTGTTGGGCCTCTAGTATATAATAAAACTACTTGAACGACCCTAAACGGTTTGGCTCAGTGAATAGTGTTGGCCTGCGGATTGAAAGGTCACAGGTTCAATTCCAGTCAAGGGCATGTACTTTGGTTGCAGGCACATCCCCAGTAGGGAATGTGCAGGAGGCAGCTGAATCAATGTTTCTCTCTCATCGATATTTCTAAATCTTGATCCCTCTCCCTTCCTCTCTGTAAAAAAAGAAAAATCAATAAAAATATATTAAAAAAACACTACTTGAATGAACCCCTTTTCTGCAAAAAGAAAGTTACTCTGCTAAGGCACGCCATACTATTACAATATATAAACTAAATAATATCAAGTCAAAAACTTACGAGGTGAATATGATCGAGATCTGGAACGTGATCTATATCCTCCACGACTATAGTAAGGAGAAGGTGACCGCCTTCTGTAAACAAATGTCAAGACCATTTAAGATTCCAGAGATCACAATTAGATGAAAAGACATAATTATGCACAGTCCCTCTATCAGTTTCTAAAACTAGAAGGCTACCATCAACCTTCAAAAACTTTGAATTAGTCATGGGATTTCAAGGTCTGATCACCCACTACCACCAGAAGTCAAATACTCCTTGCTGTTTCATCCATTGATAATGTACTAACCCATTTTAAATTCTACTAAGTAAAATATGAGAAAAAAAGTCTTTCCCACTAATTCCAAGCACGCCCTCATGAACTACGCCCAAAATAAATTTCACTAGTGTATCCAAGTGATTTCAATTTGTTAAGACTGACTTAAACCTACCAGACCTGAGGCCCTGAACCTAACTGTCCCCTATACCTGGGCTCCTGAGCATTAAAGAGAAAAAATCAACATGATATAGAAAAATGTTAGTTACATGCAAACAAGTGGTTAGAATAAGATGGAACTTGGAGACATTGTAGAAAATAGGTCTAGGCAAAGTACCAAAAATTAGGTACAATGGTATAGCGGCAGATTCGGAAATTACCGAAAAATCGGTACAGTGGTCTGGTAGGGTTAAGTGTTCAATAGCCAACAAAGAAAATGTAGCACAAGAGAATAGCTATCAGGAATAGATACTAAAAATATTATGGGTCCTAATCAATGACCTTATACCATAATCTTATTCAAGTACAAAAATGATACCACTGAGTAAAAGCTTAACCAATTTCTGCAAACGCACAAAGCTATGGCCACATCACTTGGGGTCAGTTACAACATTTTATGAACTTCATGCAATCCAATCTTGTGCGATGCCACATAATTTACCAAAAGACTAGTAATGGAATCTTCATGTGAGCCGTTTCTACTCTTGTACAGATTTATAACCCTCTCCTGGCATACCTGTAAATCTGATCCCTGTCTTGAGCAGCTCTCCATCCTCCTCCACCTCCACCACCTCCTCTGTAAAGGCAGAAATTCATTAATTTTTATGAGTTTTTGAAAGAATTTTCAATTCATGAAGTAAAACATGTAAGATCTGAAAGTTAGATTCTTGTAAGTAAAATGATAAAGAGCTACTTTTGCCACTCTTTTTATAAAATGGCACAGAGTTCTGGTGGCTAAAACAAGTATCATTACAACAAAGAATGTAAGTAAATGCTCAAATTAATGAAAATAAAGATCAAATCTACCACTTTAATATCCTCATCCATAAAGCAATCCCTCAAGTGCCATTTAATGCAAAAATACTCTAAATAAAATGTTGTCCAAAATAAGATGCTGGACAATGTCAGAAGCACCCTATGGCCTCACTTCCATAGATATTTAGACACCAATAACTGTCAATTTCATAAAACATTACCAAATAGTTTTTACCAACACAACACCAAGATAAGGTATCACAGATTACTACTGTGACATTACACAATTTACATTCTGACAAGTAAGGCAGGGTTCTCTATTATTTCTGCTGCTAAAATAAAGGGAACTTTACTTTGATCTTTGGAAGTATTCTCGAAAAGATCTCTTGTTTCAAGTATGATAGGCATAACCCTACCAACCCCATAAAAATTTGAAGTTTGGTAATGAACAAATTAATACTATTTTTCTTATATACTTATATGGACTCTTTCAAGAATCAGCTTTACCTGCCTTTTAGTGCGTTGATACATTAGATGTACAAACCCCCGCCCCCCACAACCCTGCTTTATAAAGCGTTAACTTTCAAAGCACAGCTTATTTTGCTTTAAAACAATACTAAAACAAAAAACAGGAAAAACTGAAGTATAGTCTGTAATTGTTTCCGCCATGCTCAAAGTATACAGATTAATTTAAAGAGACAAAACCTAAAAGTCTGGTTTAAAAACTAGCTCTCGATATCTTGGCATAAAAAGTAATGCTTTTATTAAAGGCGACAAAAGACATAATACTGCTTTAAGTTACGTTGCAACTGAGGAGCACTCTCCCTTCTAGGGAACCTACACCCCCACCTTTCCTGTTCCCCCCGCCCCCCCGCATGTTACCTCTGCTTTTTTTCTCTCCTAAGCCCCAAGGGCCCTTCTACTACCTCTGTAACTTTTTACATAAACTTTCTCTTAAAATTAGGAGGGTTGCAACTGAGATTCAGAAGTTGTTGCTTCCTTCATGTCTTTGGCATCTTGAAACTCACATTATGGTTAACTTACCTGTATGATCTGCTATAGTAGTCCCGATCATCATAGCCTCGATCGTATCCTCTGTCATAGTAATCACGACGGCGTGAGCTGCCACTGTGAAGAGTATTAAATCTTTATAAAATATCAAGTAGCCTTCACTATCTTTCTAGACATGACTTTTTGCTGTTAAAAACTGTTTAGATATTTATTAACAGCAGCAGAGGAATGCCATGCTCATTTGGTTCTTAAGATTTACAACCTACACAGCCAAAGTATAGGACATGACTGGGAAATTGCTTCAAGTATAATCTCTATCCTCTTCTAGGCAAAAATTCATAGACCTGTTAATGAATTAACTGGGAAATGAGTATTACTCTCATTTAAATTCTCACGTAGTGGATAAACAATGCCCCCTTTTAACAACGTACATAAATATATATTTTAAAATATATTTTTTATTGATTTTAGAGAGAAAGGGAGAGGGAGATAGAAATATCAATGATGAGAGAACCATTGATGTTTCTATCTTTCCCTCTTCCTTCCTCTGAAATAAGTAATTGAAAAAAAGAAATGTGTTCTTAAAAAAAAGGGGGGGGCACATATATTCTAACATGCTTTCAACTTCAGCCAATTTGTCAATTCCACATTTTCACTCAAGAAAAAATAAAATCATATGGAGAACGCAGTTTTGAGACTGGGAGTTAAGCCTATTAGAATATGGCAATTATGGCACAATTCTCTGCCTTACATAAGAGCTTTGTATTTAAGTTTTTAATAAAATGACTCCAAATTAGAGCTTCGGTTAGTTAATACACACACAGATAAGAAAGATGACAAATGAGAACTATCTTATTAGTTCAGCCCATGTTTTCCACTCTGCTTAAGGAAACAAAAAAACTAAAGAAGGCACTTCAGTATGATTTACACAAACGATTTTAAGTATAATGGTTAAGTTTCCATTCTGGGGAAAATAATCCAAATCAGAAACATTTAATTACCCAAGCAAAGCCGAATATATGGCATTTCTTTATGATAAAGTGGGATGGGATCTATGTAATGGTGTCAGATTTTGTGTCACAATCAGAATGTTTCCACAGAATATATATTACCAAATACAGTTTTAGCTAGTTAAGAAACAAAGGGATTTATACCATGGCAAGATTAGATGAAATGCCAAAGATTTCCCTGTAGCACATGGAGGAAGTGAACAAATTAAATCAATAAAATTTCTATCTTGAAAATAAACTTACTAGGTAGGTCTCCCCATATAAATTCCTGGTGTTGGGGTATGTGGTCTTTTGGTTATAGAGAAATCAACTCTGATTCTACGTCCATCAAGTTCCATTCCATTGGCACGCTCTTTTGCCTAAAATAAATACATACATACATACATACATACATGAAGTTTTTATATACATCCTGGACAGTCACAAACTATCCAGTAGTTAAAAAATAAAGTCTGATGGGATGTTTCAGCTAGATGCATTAATTTATTTCAATGTTGGTAAACATCATGGCCCACAACTTTAGGTTATTTCTCCTATTGAATTTTTAAAAGGTAGTCATAAAACTCAAGAGAAAAGTTTATCAAAAAAAGCCACAAAGGTCAATTTAAATGAGGTAATTGAATTGTTCTATTTAACAACAAACTTAACAGTGCTTCTAGCTCTAAAGCAATACATATTCGACAAACCATTAGGTATGATTTGAAATGGCTGGGAATAAGATTTCGTAAGTGTATACGAAATTCCAATTTGAATGGCCACAAATGTTTTAAATCCCAGCCATTAATTTACAGAGTGTCTATTTGCTGCTTTTGCATTACAATGACAGCACTGAAAAGTTGTGACTGGTATTCCCCTAAATGGCTCACAAGGCCTCAAGTATTTAGTTGTTTTTAGCAGAAAAGTTGATGGATTCCTGCTATGGAAGCAAAAAGCTGAATGAAAACAGCTACATATAGCTCCTTCATCTAGAATATACAGCAATGAAACTTTAAAGCAAAAAATACAAAAAAACCCTAGTCCAAATACTTAGCTCTTTGTTCACCATTTAAAGAACACCCTTTCCATAAGTAGATTTTAATGTCCAATTCCAATTATGCTACTTTTTTGTTCGAAAGTTTAAGCCCTCAGAAGATAGTTTCGGGCACTACTGATTCAGATACAAAATATTAGTATGCTATTCTTCAGAAAGCTGTGGTACTGTAGTAGCAAATTAGGGAAATAAGGCCTATGCTACTAGTAACCATGGGAAAAACCCTATTTATATCTTTGGTCATGAATGACTAAAATGAAGCAGAATTGACATCTTAAGAAGTCCCTTTAAATATCTTAAATTGTAGTCTATCCTAATTACTTGCATTTAGGTTCCCATTCTTCCTTTAGCAGAATGGTTTTTCAAAAATAAATCTAGTTTTCATAAATAACTATATAATTTTACCTAGAGCTGAATTCCCAATCTCAATATTGACCTCAGATTGTTCATCACTGTTTCCCCAGCTTTTCTATACCTTATACCAATCCCTTGGAGATGACTCCAGCTATTATCCGTATCAAATAAAGTCCAAATTCTTAAAATATGGCCCATATTCACGATGTAAATGTTCACTTTTAGTCAACATAGTAATTTTTTTTACTTCCACCATTCTGCCTGAAAGTCAATTAACATTTAAATATGAAACCAGTTCCTTTTTCTTGAGTCACAGCTATCCATTTTAAATGTTCTTCATTGTAGAAAATGGCTCAATGTAAACACTGATGAAATATTCTAAGGAGTATTAACCTTCTTATATTTTAGATAACTATACTTAGTATATATATCATTATCTGGAACCAGTCATGTATGAAGTGCTGCTGGGTGACTGAGTTGGAGGTATAGCAGGCCAGAAGCTAAGTATACTGAAGTGGGGCATAATATAACCAATTGCCCTGTCAAATTTTTTATTATTCTGTATGTATTTGAATTTTTCCATAATAAAAAGTTGAAAAAGTTCAAAGTATTACTGACTTCAATCTATTCCCAGAAGATTGCATTTCCTGTAACTCAAGCTACATTTACACATCCTATTTACAATATTAAAACAAAAGTTGTCCTTCCTCAAATACTTGGGAGTTTACAATAGGGCTGCTAGTAAGTACAGGCAGGCTTTTACTTACTTCCTTGGCATCATCTACATTTTCAAAGTATACAAAGGCAAATCCTCTTGAACGTCTAGATTGTTGGTCATATACGATAGACACATCAGCAATGGGGCCATATTTAGAGAATACTTCTCTTAGATCTCTTTCTGTAGTGTACAAGCTCAATCCAAATACTCCAAGACAACAGTTGGGATCAGGATTTGCCTAAAAATAGAAAAGTAGATTTTAAACTTTTTAAAAACTTTGCCATAAATCAAATAAAAAGGGAACACCATACACAAATTAGCCAAAAGTGTCACTACGAATAAAAGTAGATAAACAGACTAAACAAACACTTTAAAAATGAATGTGTTACAGCAAGTGCTGCAAGCATGTTTAAGAATGGGCAGAAAGGCACTGGCCAGTTTGGCTCAGTGGTAAGAGCATCGACCCACAGACCGTTAAGATTCCGGTCAAGGGCACGTACCTCCGTTGCAGGCTTGATCACCGGCACCGGTCGAGGCGTGTGCGGGAGGCAACCAGTGGATGTGTCTCTCTCACATCGATGTTTTTCTCCCTCTGTCTCTCCCCCTCCCTTCCACCCTCTCTATAAAACAAAGAAACAAAACAAAAATCAATGGAAAAGATATCCCCAGATGAGGATTAGCTAAAACAAACAAACAAATGGTCAGAAAGGATTACAACAGAAGCAATTTTAATCTTAGAATTAAGTAGAGGGTCACATACTATTAAAAAAACAACAAACTAACTCTTTGGGGGGGGGGGATATTGGAGGGCAATTTTGAGTGATTCACTTTCTAGGAATTTATTTTAAGAAATGTTCACATAGCCTGGCTTGTGTGGCTCAGTGGTTGAGTGTCGACCCAGGAACCAAGAGGTCACCAGTCAGGGTACATGCCTAGGTTACAGGCTCAATCCCCAGTAGGGGGCATGCAGGAGGCAGCCAATCGATGCCCCCTCTCATCAATGTTTCTATCTCTATTCTTCTCCCTTCCTCTCTAAAAAGTAGTAAGTTCACACATTCATAATATGTACACACAATCAGAACAGCATTGTCTCTACCAGTCAGAGAAATAAATGATAAACTAAAAATGCCGAATTAAAATATATGGCATGCTAGTCTTGATCCTATTTTTAGAAACATATAAACTATTCACACACACACACACACACACAAATGAAGTCAAAGATGTGCACTAAACTGTTAACAGATATTATACAGCTTGCTTGCAACCATTATAATAAAGAAAAGTGAACCACATCTTAATGACATTCCAGTTGCCATAATGAATTTACCCAGTTTTCACTTATTTACTCTAAATTCCATTCCACTCTCAAAACAAACACACAAGAGGAGAAACCAAGATGGCGGCATAGGTAAACACCTCAACAGCTGTCTCGCACAACAATTTCAAAACTACAACTAAAAGACAAAACGCCTATCACCCAGAACCACAGGAAAGCTGGCTGAGTGGAAGTTCTACAACTACAAGCAAAGAGAAAAGAGCACTGAGACGTGTCTCCAGCACAGCAATTCTTCCATTATAGACACAGTGGGTCCTCACAGCCAATTGGCCTGGAGGTCAATTCCTCCCAGTGACACCAACAACAATCAAGACTTAACTACAACAAGGCTGTGCACACAGTCTACAAGGGGGTGCACCAAGAGTGTCCACCTCAGGTAACTGGGAGGCCGACCCATTGGACACCTAGCACACAAAGCCACCCTACCAACTCAGGGAAGCAGCGAAAATGAGGAGACAAGGAAACAGATCACAAACAAAAGAAATGGAGGAAAACAAACGACTGGATACAGAGTTCAAAACCATGGTTATAAGGTTTTTCAAGAATTTCCTAGAAAAGGCCGATAAATTTAACAAGACCCTCAAGGATATGAAAAAGGACCAACTAGAAATTAAACATACACTGACTGAAATAAAGAATATTACACAGAGACCCAACAGCAGACTAGAGGAACGCAAGAATCAAATCAAAGATTCGAAATACAAAGAAACAACAAACCCTCAGCCGGAAAAGAAAAAAGAATCCAAAAAGTTGAAGATGGTGTAAGAAGCTTCTGGGACAACTTCAAGTGTACCAACACCAGAATTATGGGGGGTGCCAGAAGAGAGAGAGCATGATACTGAAAACCTATTTGAAGAAATAATGACCAAAAACTTCCCCCACCTGGTGAAAGAAATAGACTTACAGGTTCAGGAAGCGCACAGAACTCCAAACAAAAGGAATCCAAAGAGAACCACACCAAGACACATAATTAAAATGCCAAGGGCAAAAGACAAAGAGAGAATCTTACAAGCAGCAAGAGAAAAACAGTTAGTTACCTACAAGGGAGCACCCATACGACTGTCAGCTGATTTCTCAACAGAAACTATGCAGGCCAGATGGGAAAGGCAAGAAATATTCAAAGTGATGAATAGCAAGAACCTACAACCAAGATTACTCTACCCAGCAAAGCTATTATTCAGAATTGAAGGACAGATAAAGAGCTTCACAGGTAAGACAAAGCTAAAGGAGTTCATCACCACCAAACCAGTATTATATGAAATGCTGAAAGGTATTCTTTAAGAAGAGGAAGAAGAAGAAAAAGGTAAAGATAAAAATTATGAACAACAAATACGTATCTATCAACAAGTGAATCTAAAAATCAAGTGAATTAAAAATCTGAGGAACAGAATAAACTGGTGAATATAATAGAATCAAGCGCATAGAATGGGAGGGGATTAATAATTCTCAGGGGGAAAGGGGTGTGGGGAGTAGAAACAATTGTAATAATCTGAACAATAAAGATTAAATTAAAAAAAAAAACCACACACACCAAAGAAACAAACACACACTCTACAAAACCATTTGGTTTATATAATGAAATCACACTATAAATACATTAAATGCCATCTCATTTGGAACCTCTCATGAAAGACAAGAAAAAGCCTTACTACCTGAAAGAAACTTGCTTACAATTCAATGGGAAAGCATTGTATAAAAGGTATTAATAACCAACCCAGAAAACTTAAGTAACATTAAGTATGGAACAGATACATAGATGCTATATGATCTAATGTACTAATATTATAACAGTAATGCACATGGAGATTTTATTTGATGGGCTGAATTACAAATGTGACAATGCTCTAACTTAAATATGAATGATAGTCCAAATGTAGACCTTACATGGGAGACACCTTTTATTTAATTTTTAAAAGGGGGCAGCAGAGGAGGAGGGGAACAGATTTGATCCACTTTATGTATGCACTCGTTAGTTGATTCTTATTATTTGTCCTGATTGGGGATTGAACTCACTACCTTGGCATATTGGTAAGACACTCAAACCCAACTAAATTACCAGGCTGGGAGATATCTTTTAAAAAGAGATTATGTCAAAACACTAGAAAGCCTCAAAAAGCAACTCTCTGCTAATGCTCCAATGTCAAAATCAGTTCTAATTTCAAAGAGATAGGACTATTAAATGGTTTTAGACAGTCTACTGCTTCAAAAACACAGAATATTTTTCATCATACCCGATTCCCGACATGACGTCTGCGAGTAGACATGGGAGAATGACTGTGGCTATGACGCCTCCGATAATCTCGACTGTAAGACCTGCTACGGGATCGTCTATGGGAGCGAGACCGAGATCGTGATCTTGTATAATGCCTTCGAGAACTTCTTCTGGATCTAGACCTGCAAAATAAAGGCTTAAAGGTCATGACTAAATAGCTGACAAAATATGGCTTTCATTTTTTTAATACTCTAGAGTTAAACTCCAGAAGACAGAACATCCAGACATATACATACTAGCATGATACCAAATGGGTGGGATTGATACTTTTTTTTCTGTACCAATAGTCAATGCAACTGTTAGAAAGAGTTCCAAAACCACTAGTTCTCTTCCAACCTTTCTTATTAAAAAAAAAATAAAAGTGAACACATTATCTTTTGAAAATCAGGAAACATGCATTCATACTAGCTTAATCTGTCTCCCTCTCAGAATACCACCCTATTTTTCTGCTTCACCCATTATGCCCACCATTCACTTAAGATAAAATCACCATCATAGTAGCTTCCTCTGCTGTGTTTTAAAAGCAACCAGTTGCTCTTAACTACATAGAGTGATGATATGAATAGTCATCTAAATCAGGATGGACACATTGTAAGAGAGAAAAGGTATGGGGTTAATGATGCTTCATAACAGGCATATAATGGGGCTGTCCTGGTCAAACCAGGATGTATGGCATACTTTTGACCAACATTAAAAGAAAAGTACATGTGGTATTACTTTTGCTTTATACATACATTCAATATACTACTACCCTACACCTATTAATCAAAAATTGCAGTTATTGAAAACCAATGTTCTGCAGTATATTTGCAGTAAGTAGTTTACTTAAACTCAATTCTGAAGAACTGGTACTATTACTAACTTGCCTTTATATAAGGAAGCTAAGGTGGAAAAAGGTTAATCTGCCCAAACCAGAAAAAAAATGAACAGGTAAGATTTGAGGCCTAACTCTAAAGCCCAGGCTTTTAAGGATTAAACAGTCTTCGGTATTCTAGAACTTATGATTAACTTAATTTCTACTAACTATTATACAAGCCAACAAATAATCTAATCCTATCAAAGTTCACACCAATTTCAAAGCTAAGAGCAACAGTCTTTCTTACCTAGATTCAGATCTGGACCTGGACTTTGATCTGGAACGTCTGGAATCTTCCTTGGAGCGAGACCTTGCAGGGGTATGCCTTGCAGATTTCCCAGATCCATGAGCACTTCCACTTCTGGAAGCAGAACGGGATTCCTACACGTAGATGTCAAAAGTTTAATTTGTATACTTTCTGGGCAACTTTAAAAACAAATAAGCTGTTGTGAAATAAATGGTGAGGGAAAGCAATCCCCTTCCAAGGTAAGAAAATATAAGTAAGGGCAGGAACTGAATATACCCAGTATAACAGTTGCATTGCTCCAATTGACATTAAGTTGATTAACTTGAACTTCCACCTTTTTGGAGCAGGGATAAGTTAACTGACCCACTTTCTTCAGAAAGGGAGGGTCAAAGCCAAGCAGCTGAGGGATTGTCCAAGGACTGTGTTTAGGGAATGTTACTCCATAAAGATTAGGGTGAGAAACAACCTTATTAATAATAACTATGACTTCTATCCATTATACCTATTTCAATCAAGTTACCATCAATAAAAACAAAACCCTATGAAATTCATAAAACTTACTTTTAAAATGCTTTTGATTTTTTATTAAGACCTTAACTTTTCAAATTGTTATTCAGTGGGAAAAGAGAGAAGGACAACCTTTTTCAAGTCCTAGAGAAATGTAGAAGCCTAGTGGAAAGCAAGGACCAGCTTGAAGGACACCGGACAGTTAAGACCCTGTTCCATCTAATCATGGTAGGCGGCCTTGGAGGACCCAGAAACAAAGAAACCCGATGGAGCTACAGCAGAAAGGTAGTGAATTGTGCAAAGGTAAGAGTAGAGAGGGTGCCAGAGAACTACTGCTTCCTCAGTTAAATGGAGATGAGCCAGGGCAAACGGAAAGTTAGGAAAGCTATCTAACGTACCTATTAAAACCAGATTAAATTAGGAGCTTCTAACCAAGGCTTAGAAAGGGAATCTAGGAATTATATGTAAAACCAAAGTCTACATACCCATAGCTTTCCCAATCAAAACTGGGACTAGCCAGTAGGTAAATGGCACAAAAAGGAAGATCTCTCTCAGAACAAAACTAACAATAGAATGAATAGGATAACCAGCAGTTTACCAATGGCCAACCAATCAGCAGAAAAGGCATACATACGTAAGTAATAATGGAACCAGAGAAACATTCTGCCCGATGAAGAAACAGAAAACTGGATAAAGAGAACATCCACTCTTACATTACTGATAGCTAAGGCATCATCAAACAAGACAACCTTTATTTCAGGTTACCAAATGTTAGGCAAATTAAAAGGCATTAAGTAAAGTTCAGTGAGTTTTTCCACCCAAGATAGAATAAAAATGGCCTGATTCAAAAGGAACCAACATTACTGTGGAGGGAAGAATGGATGTTGAAGCTGCTGGATAAAAGTTAGGGACCTCCCTGTGTGGTAGACCTTTAGAATAGCCTGGCTATTCTTGAAAAAAAATAAAATAAAAAAATAGAACAGGACTATTTTTAAATTACAGCCTCAAACATTTTAGACTATGTTCTAGATTTACAGCACAATAGAGAAAATTTGGAGGATCCTTCCTATGACACCCAGAGAAAAAAAATTTATATACAATGACGAGACAAATTAAAAATTGAAGATTAGAATAGGGAAGAAAAGAGTTAACTCAGCCTGTAAAATCAGTTCTGGTTTCTAGGCCATAACAACTTTAGAAACTTTCCCAACAACATTTCGAAGTCAACGTAAAACATGGTGTGATGTGACACGAAATGCGAAACTTTCCACTCCTTCCCTCCAGGAGTGATAATAGAGTCAAAGAAATAGATGGTACTTTTGGACAAAGTAATTTTCAAAAAATGGGGGTTTAGTTTCTACCACAGGCAAAATCTAATCTAGAAGAGAAGATAGCAATAAAGACTCAAAAGTTACTAAACGCATTTGTTTACTTCACTACCAGAAAGATTATATCATGGAACAATTATAACCTTTAATGGAAACCAAAGAAGAAAACTTGCTCTGGAAGGGATCAGAATATGGGTGCTTCACAGTAAGAGTTAAAAAAGATTACCAACGAAATTATGCAGTTAATTGAAACCAGTCAGCACAGGGACATGAGCAGAGAGGGTCAAGATTCCCCTTCTTTAAAAAAAGCCTCTTGCTTTATTAAATAGAACAGCCTTCTAAGCCATATTGAGACCTCCCCCATTAAATTCTAACAGATGAAGAATTTTAAGAATTCACGCAGCCTCTGAAACTACCTGGCATATATATTTTGTGGGCAATTATTTCTTTAACCAGGAAAGGGGGAAACACCAGAATGCAAAAATTTCCCTTTCTATACTGATAATTGGTTAAACATCTAAACAATGCCTGCACCAACTGTTCTCACCAGGAATATCCATCCTTAAAAAAGTTAAACCCCTTTATAGTTATGTTGGCCATGAGCTGGTTTTGGAAACACATGCATGGAAATTTAGCCTGTCTAGAAGAAATGAGATCTAAAATTAAATTATTAGCCAAATCTAAAAAGCATACAGTTAACTTTAAAACTTAATCCACAGGAAAATCTGTAAAACCAGCTGGGAAAACCCTCTACACAAGGAAAATTTCAAGTCTACTCTCAGCTGACAAACAACAGGTGTCAACATTAAATCCAACTAAAGAAGCACTACTCTGGACACCTGTACCTCAAGAAGAATCATGGACTAAGATGAACATAGTTAAAACAAAGACAAAAATTCCCTGAAAACATCTTGAAGAATTCAATCATGAATTGGATGTCACATAGTAACATACAACCTACAGGAAACAGACCAGGAAAAAAAGTCAGCCTTACAACAAAACACCTTATTCTCATCTTCCTATTCTGAGAAGGCAGTAGCTAAGAAAACCTTGGCAAGGTGACAGAAGTGGGAATAGCCATCCAATTGCTAGGTTTCTCCGGTATTATTTAAAAGACTGGATGCAGTAATTAGATTTAAAACTGGCTCTTGTAGACCTAGATGCATTTAAAAACACAAGTCCCCTATCTGGAGCTGATTTTAACTATTGTCTAGAGTTGGGTATCTTCATTTCCTAAAAGCACCATACATGTTTATGATGCTAGTTAAGTTTCACTGACTTAGCCAACCTCTGAAGTGTTATGCATCCTACCTTTTTTTTTTCTCCACAAAGGCATCTTCCTGGAACTTTGTGCTATCTCTGCTTCATCTGCACCCCTCCCTCACATTAATCAGCCTTACCTCACTGCCCAGGACAAGAGGCCTGCCCCTTCACCCCCAAGGGTAAGCGATATACCTTAATGGGTGAGAGGGTCTAACATCAATGTTTATTTTTGCCTTTTATCTACCTTGGGCCATTTAATCAAACCCTAAACTGCCCCCCCCCCTCAGGACTAATTTTTTTCTCTTTTGGACCTCAAGAACCTTTCAGTCTCCTAATAAAAGAATCCAGGGGCTTGAATGGAAATATCCATTCACATCACTTTCACCTCAACTCTCTATTTGTAAGTAATTCAGGATGCAAAGTTACATTTTGAATTTAATATAAGTTTGTAGGCAGAAATTTTTTTTTTTTTTACAAAGCAGTAATGGGGCAAGGCAAATGCTGGAAACTGTCTCCTATAAATGGAAATAATTTTCTTCTCCTTGCAAGATACAGAAATAGAAATACTATTTTAAAAAGGCCAATTTCACATTGATGATAGGCCCTAACACCTCAGAAAATGGGATCCCTTTAGAAATGCAACTTAAGCCACTTTTTCCATGAGCAGTAGATCCGACAACTCTGAAGAAAGTTTTTTTGAAGTTGTAATTCAATTTACTGGAGTAAGATTGGTTAATAGTTATATAGCTTTCAGGTGAGAGGAAAAGTTGTTTTTGGGTTTTTCAGGTCAGAAAGGAGAAGTTGATAACCTTGGCTTCTCCAATAGGGTAGAAATAGGAGACAGCTGTTGGCTGGCTATCACTTAATATTACTTTGATGAGTACTTGTTCCATCCAACTGAAGGCAACATCATTACAATCATCTGACTCTTCTATTCAGCTACAACAAAACATAAAGGAAAATGACAGAACTTTTAGATTTATTCTCCCATAAGTGGTGGGAGTGGAGAACCAGAAGAAAGCTACTTTATAAACCCATACCTCTTACATCATTATAATAGCTAAGTGTTAATAGCAGAAAATGAGAAAAAGAAATAAAGCTGATTTTGGAATGAAGCACCTGCTACTATTGCCATTTTGAGTTAGATACCCTGTTCACTTTTATGTTTGACCCACCTTATTCTCTAAGGGAAGCCACGGTATTTTTAGCAGTAACCCTCATTCAGCTGGAATAAGCATTAAACAGAAAAGAATTAAGAATCATCCTTGTGAATTTAGCACACATGCATCTTAAAGTTAGGACCTAAGTGGTCATAGCTTTCCACTATTGCCATCTGTAAACAAATTCGTTTTCATAAATGCCAAAAAGTATCCTGTTCAATGCTTTGCTTGGATTTTTGAGGGCTTGGTTCTATAACCACTCTCCTGACATTCTTTAGGAAAATTATGACAACATCCTATTATATGGGGGAAGGGGGAAGTAGGTTTACAGCTGTTCCTATGGAAAAAAAACAATACAAACTTTTGCGTACTCAAAACTGTAAACCTACTTTTGCCCCACCCTGTATATTTGCTTAGTACTTAAGATAGGGGTCAGTGCATAGTAAAAGTCCAGGGGGGTGGCAGAGACCACCAGTTCCAACTCTGGAGGTACTTATTCATGTCCCTAGGAGCAGCAGTTAGACGAAAAAAATCTAGAGGAAACAACATGAAGCCAACTGTTACCCATGCTGGACAGCTCAATCCTGCCTGGTATTTGACTACAAAGGGTTATTTTTTTTAAGTCGCATTTCAGTATAATTTGACTAAGAAGTTAAAATTAGAATTACCTAATTTAAACGTTCCCCCTGGAAGGCACTTCTTTACCCTGTATATATTTTCTTCTATTAAACAAATAATGCATGCATGTTTAGCAAAATATACAGGGACACATAAACAGACTAGTAATTACTTAGCGTAGTGCTTTCTGATTCCAGATTACTTCTTATCTTAACTTCATTTTTATTTCTTTTCTTCATTCTTCCGTTTCAAATTCTGACTTCTTTCATCTTCCCCACTTCACACAAATTGCTCAATATTCTACAAGTGGGACTTCTGGTCTGATAATTAGCATGCATTCTTTAATTTTTTCAAATTTCAGCTTCACTTATTCCTGAGCTTCAAATACTCATTTATAAAACTTGTCAAATGACGACTTCCGCATTTTCCTTCTTCAACATTAACCTTAATAGAAAAAGAACAGGATGAAGAATATTTTAAAACTCCAGGATAAAATCCAGTGCCAAAACTGAAACTAGAAAAAAAAAATCCCTTGTTTTGGATTAAAAAACTAATTAAAAACACCTAGAATATGCAGCTCAAAAACCTGAAACTATAGTCTCCTGCTGGTTCTAAAATATTTATGGTAATCAATCTCATTTGTCATGCTTAAATTGAATGTGAAGTGCGCTACTGAACATTTACTGTTCATCTAACATTTTAAGAACTATATTTCACACTTCTTATTTTATCCATCAATAGAAAATATGTTAAGTGTCAAAAGCACAACTCCAGTCAAAAAGTGACACGTAAATACAAAAGTGCAAGAAAGGAAAGCATGAACAATTCATTTATACAATGATGACAGGGCTCAGGGTAGGAGATTTACAAATTGTGACTTGTTTTATAAGGTCAAGAAATGTATTTAATGTCACACATTTTTGTACCGTAGGTCTAAAGAGCTCTATAGAAAGACAATGTCAGGGAATCTGAAAAATTTAGACTATATTTAAGTGTTCAACCTACCCCTAGAAAACTGCTCTAGAAAGTTTTTATATTCTGAATGGTCCAATTACTAAATTTAGAACTAAAACCAAGCCAGCCAACTACTACATTCAAGTAGCTATGAAGGAAAGCAGAACAAATTAAGAGTGCAACATTGGTATTTTCAAATACTGTTGTAGACTCCCCCCGCAAATGAACAAATATTAAAATCTTCTGCAGTCCAAAGGAGAAATTTTACTTTTTTAAAGGTGGCAATATGGGGAATAGTATAGCTCACCTCTTCAAGTTACTAAAAATATTTAACATCAATATACTAGTGCCTGTTCAACACCCTAAACAAAATACTGTCCTCATAAAACACCCTAGTTTTCCTGCATTTCATCTTATGTCTTCTGTTTCACTGTCAACAATTTCCTCTCCTAGTTTTATTTTCTTTCTGGGAAATATAAAGCTTAAAAAAAAAAAAAGTCTTTATATCTATCTGGGCATAAAGACCGCCATGGTTATTTGTGGAAGTGCTGTCTTTTCTAAGAAAGTAAGCGTAATTTCAATATCGTTTTAAAACGTCAATTATTGTTTACTTTACCCAGGAAAAATTGTAAATAGGTTTTTATTTAAGGGAGTCACAGTCATTAGTTTTATTTTAGTATCCATCACTAAAATGTAATGGGAACTGTTTGCTAGTAGCACAAATGTAATCGTGGAATCAGAATGCCCAAGCAGGTTTCCTCCTAGGGCTCCTCTAAAGAGTATGTACAGACACAGGACTTGGATGCAGAAGATACTGGAATGGAGGCCTAAGCTCTAGATATCACAACTTTTCAATGTGGACGCCTTCCTGCTGTTATTACTCCTTCCCAACCTTTCCTCTTCTTTTGTATTTGAACTACAAAATTCACTACTAAATAATGTAAATAAGAGGTTTATTTCAACTTAGCTACCAAGTGGACACTTTATAAAACCAGAAGACCAACTATTGAGCTAATTACTTGGTGAAGAGAGCCTACTTAGAAATAAGCAGAAACTTGTCCCATCCTGTCAACAATTTTTCTGTTAAAACGATTCTAGAGGTTACAAGTGGAATACATGTAACATTAAAAACGTGCAAACTCATTAGGCTGATTGCAAGGTTAATATTTTAAAAATTGGGAGGGAGCAAGTCAATCCTGCCATTATGGTCAATTCTAATATCACTATAAGGACTATTTAATCTTTTTTTTGCAGCCCCTCTACCAGAAGATTGGGTAGATAGAAAAATACTCAAACTGAGAATATACTCTGAAAAAAAAAACACAAAACAAAAAAAACCCAACAACAAAAAACAAAAAAAACAACCCACTATCTGACATACCTCCATCAGTTTTCAGCCCATGCTTTTGAGAGATCTCTTGCAAAAACAGTACTCTAAAATTTACATTCATAAAACATTCAGTACTTTCCAGCAAAAGCAAGTTTAAGTATGCCTTTTGACTTTCAGAAGACTACCTATTCTTCATCAAATACCTAAGCACAAAAATCAATGCAAAAGACGGACCTCATCTCATGCTATCATATTAGACCATCCATGTTGATAAGTTACAATCTGAAAATAACTCCCAAAACCCGATTCAAAGCAAAGATTTGGGGTAACTTCAAGACTAATTCGCTGTAGTGAAGAACTTTTCTGGCTTGCAGCTTAAAAACAAAACTGACAATACAATACCACGATGTGGCTCATACCACCCAAAACTAACCTTGGTAAAACACTTAAATTTCCTAAACCCCCATCACTATACACTGTGAGATAATACAACTTATGTATAAAAACGGATCAACAAATGACACAGTGCTAAGGTGCAAAAGATACAGACAATTGTAGTTCGGTACTCTTGGGCAAGTCAACTATAAAAATATTAATCACTTAGGTTTGGGGTTTATCAGCCATAAATGGAAATTGGATGTACAAGGGGAATTCCATGTAATGCATCTCTCACCACCTGAATTCCTCTCCATCCCCCCCCCCCCCCCGCAGTATTACTTACCTTACCACTTGGAATTTCAGTTTCACAATGTCACTTTCTAGTTTCAGACACTATCCACAATACTAAAATATTCTTAGCTAACCTGGTTTTTTCAAGAGACTCATACCTAATCACTATGAAACAAACTATTTCCTCCCACTCTATAAATTCAATCCTTCAATTAAAGGAAGTTGGTGAAATGCCTACAATCTTCTAGAAAAGAATTTGCTTGAGATATTTCAATTTTAAAAATTAGAATTTGGGGCTAAAAGCAAAGAATACACAAAGAATTATAGATTAAACAGAAAACCATGCAGCATCTGAAGGGCAGCTTGATGTGATGCTATCCAGAAACTATTCATGTCTAACGAAAGCTAAGATTAATGATGAAGTACCTATATTGCAAATATGTCTACAAAAATAGCCAATATTCTAACAAAAGTGACATAACTGAGTGCCTCTTATGGCAAAGATGTCAGCTCCTTTGCAGAAAAAAAAAAAAGTTTGCAGGCAAGTTTTGGAAATTCTGGAGGATACTTTAATTTGGAGACCATAAAAAAATCTTTTACTTTTGCATAGGTTTGGCCAGATCAGGGACCTCAACTCTAATTAGAGACACATTTCTTGTAATCAACTTTGACACAAAAATTCCAGGTAAAGGTAAAAGGTAGATTCTGCCATGAAAGTGCGACATGAACCACAAATATTCAAGAACACACCCAACATACACATTTAAAACAAGACAAGGGGAGGCAAACTAAATCAGTTTTAAGGGGATAATTTATTACTGCATACACACAACATTTCTATTTAGAAGAGGAACAACTTCCAATGTCTAAGGGATTGGGGCAAAAAATTTCTGGAGTTACTTTGGGGTTTGTGAGAGAGTGGATTAGATTTATATAAACGAAGGGTGAGATTACAGCGGAATTGAGATTTGTCTGAGGGATTTATTTACATGGTCAGTTTGGAATGTTTGAGAGCCTAGAGTGAAATGAAAAGTAATTTTTCAGGTTCCACAAAGAGGATACAGGCATGTCCCAGATTACTGCCCTGAAAGCAACTTTTTCACTGCTTTCAGGCACGTTCAAAAGCAAGTTTTTTGCTAATCAGACCTGACTGTTCTACCTCCCCGGCCCTTTTTATGGTAATTTAACTGTTCCAGTGACCTTTATGGTTTGCCAAGCATTCTTTGGGAGTCCAAACACATGTTTTAGGTCTATTTTAACAACTCCAGGTTCCAACCACCAATTGGAAAGCAAACATACAAAACACCAAACCAAATAAAATGGAAGTATCCCACAACTTCAAGTTTAGAAATGTCTTCCAGGGATAGTCATGACTCTTGAGTAAGACTCTTTCCATAATAATTTAGTGAATACCTATTCTATGTAATAGCATTATGGAAAACACTAGGATGTATTGAAGAAAATATGCCCGCTTCAAAAAAAATTCTAATTAATGACACCTCTTAAGCTGTCTCAAACCTGGACCTAACCACAACTGTTTCTCTTATGTAAAACATACTTATTTTCTTTTAGGCAAATTTTCATCTCCACAAGGCTCACGATCCGAGTAACTCTTACAGGAATATTGAACTAAGCTAGTCAGAAACCAGTCATTTTGTAGTCCCTAAACAGTGCAAAAGTACCCAGTAATTGTTTTATCACTGAGTACTAAAAATTATAATTTGCCTTCCAGTCCAAATACCAATGACTGGTTTCCAAAGTATATTCAACTAGTAGAAACTAGAAGTCACAATCTTCAAACTTTCTTACCCTACGTAACATTCACCTGAATATATAAGGGAGACCCGATTAGTTCAAACCAAATCAGATTTGGCTTCAATGTTACACAGTAAAGTTCACTAATGTGCCAGGAGCTAAGATATTTTTAAACCACCTCCAATCTGTTTTTACACACGTTTGCTAAGACACTTGAGTAGATTTACCTGACAATTAAAGACTTATTTTAAGGTGGCTCTACTAAAAAGGGGGAAAGAAATCTTAACAAGTAACAGACTGTAAAAACACCCACCTTATTTCTATCAAGTTAAAAAATCAAGTTCTATGGTGCTTTTTACGACTCTTCTAACAAATTCTCCTTAATCTCCAAACATGCAAGACTCTGGCAAGCCTTGCATTGTTGCATCGTCATTAGAGCTTACACCCCGCCACCAACCTTTATAACGTGCTGTTTAAACCCTGGGCACTGTTTTATTCCCGAAATCTAATCAACCCGCACCGAACTCCACCCGGGAGGTGGAGACTTAAAACAGGTACAAGTGGTCCACGGAATTAGAATGCCTCGAAACAAAGGAAGTAACGGCGCCATAAATCGTCGTTGCCCGCCAATTTGTCGTATACAATCCCATGGAAAAATATCTACTCCACAAAATAGGAAAACGTTAAGAGACCTCGTGGTCTCTTCTATTGGTATATTCTGATAACGAGTTTCGGTTTGAAAGCCCTTTCGGTATCAAATAAAAGCACTCCATTTAGGCCTAACACAAAGCCCGCGCGCAATCCCCTCAAATTAACGGGCCGAGAATGTAGTCTACCTCAGGTTAGTTCTCCCCATCCTAAAAGAAGCCCCAAGAACACACTAGGTTCCATCCTTTGGGGCGGGGGGGAGGGTGTGCTTCATAAGACGACCCTTTCTTAATCCAAACACCGGGTGAAGGTCCCCAAAGAACGTGCTTTTCTTTTTCTAACCCAAGTAGCCCTGTGAGGCGCGGGGCCGGCCCGCGTGGATCCGCGGCTCTGCCGCCATTTTGTGCCTCTGGCAGCGCGCCCAGCCCGCCAGCCCAAGATGGCGGCGGCAAGGCCTCGCAGGAGAGCAACGGCGAAATCGGAGACTGCACCCCTCCCCCAACACCGAGGGGACGCAGCGGCCATTTTAATCCCCCCTTGTAACAGAAAAAACCGCCGACTCGGGTCCGAGGCCACCTAAACCTGCCTCTCTGGCCTTCTTCACGAATAAAAACACTATTCACAAACGCTTTTTCAATCCGGCTCCTCTCCTCCCGGCCTGACTTCGGGGCCGAAATCGCCCACCTCCCTGCCCGAGGCCGGCGGGCCTGGAGAGAGATGCAAGAAGCTGGGACCACACAGCCGCCCCCCTGTAGCACCTCTACGTACCCGCTCGCCGTAGTTCTGCTCGCCGCTGTCGCTCATGACTCCCAGCTGCTGCTGCCTCCGCCGCTCGGCTCGATGTGCTTCAACCGAAGCTGCCAACCTCTTGCACCTTCTTCCCAGAGGTTCGGCCGCAGCCTGTCAGCGCCCACAAGTTTCCTCGCCGCTGAGAACCCAACCGCTCCGCACCGCTGCCACACGGGCTCTAAGTCTCGCGGATGTGACGCAGCGTCTTTAGTCCGGCTCCGCCCCCTCTCAAAACGCGCGCTTTGTTGGCCCCGCCCCTCGGCGCTCGAGTCCCTTCCCCGCAAAGGCGCGACTCGAACCGGATATGACGTAAGCGCCGCCTTTCGTGGGGCCCCACCCCCTTCCCTGTCTCAGCGAGGCGGGAAAGTAAGCCGGCCGGTTGGCCTCTGTGGTGTTCGCCACGACCAGCAGTGATGCCACCCGGTAACGCCTGACTCCTTTGTGGAACTTGACAGGGAAATCGTCTTAGGCAGAGGAAGGAGGGGGAGGGGGGAGATACCCACCGTTTCTCCAATCTTTCATTTCTTTTTTCTGCTTTATTCCTTTCTATTTTTGTGCCTTCTTTTGGGCAGATATCCATGTACTGGGTTCTTTATTTTGCATTTATTTAGCCTTAGTTGTAGATCTCTCTTTGTTAAGTAAACGTCCATTTAAGCACGTATTAAATGCCAAAGCACTTGACTGGATCGTGATGCGCTGACGTCAGACAATCTCCGAAGAAGTTAGTAAACTATGATCTTGAGTGCTAGAGGCACGTACAACTCTAGTAACGTCACAAGGAGGGAAGATTAAGTATTCCGTCACCCAACTTTCCACGGTTTCAGTTACCTGGGTCAACTGTGAACATGTTAAATGGAAAATTCCATAAATGAACAACTTAAAATTTTAATTGTGCACCGTTCTGAGTGGCATGATTAAATCTCATACCATCCTTCTCTGTCCAGCCTGGGATGTGAATCGTATCGTTATCCAGCCACTCCAGGCTGTATATCCTCCCAGCAGTGCAGTGCTTGTGTTCAAGTAACCTTTATTTTACTTAACAGTGGCCCCAAAATGCAAGAGTAGTGATGCTGCCAAAAAAAAAAAAAAAAAAAAAAGCCCTAAAGTGCTTCCTTTAAGTGAAAAGATGAGTACAGTACAATAAAATATTTTGAGAGACACCACTTTTACATAACTTTTATTACAGTATATTGTTTCAATTGTTCTCTAGTATTAGTTATTGGTGCTAATCTCTTACTTGGCCTAATTTATAAATGAAACTTTACCATAGTTATGTATATATGGGGAAAAGAAGTATACATAGCGTGTAGTATTATCTGTGGTTTCAGGCATCCACTAGAGGTCATGGGACACATACCCTGTGGATGGGGAGGAGGGGACTACTATAGTGGAAAGAGCCAGACTTGGAAGTTGATTCCTGTCTGTACCTGTTGTTTCCTCATCTTTTAAAGTAAATTATGGTACTGGACTGGTGAGGTACTTTGATACCAGTAAAAAAATAAAAATAAAAAAATTTAAACAACTATATTGAGATGTGATTCATATACCATGCAAAACTCCCATTTAAAGTGTACAATTCAAAATGGCTTTTATTATATAGACAGAATTGTGTGCAACCATTACCACAATCAATTTTAGAACAGTTTCATTGCCCCCAAAAGGACACCTGTACTCATTAATAGTCATTGCCAATCTCCCTCCTCACCTTCTCAACTCTAAGGAATCTCATATCTACTTTGTCTCTATAGTTTTGCCTATTCTGGACATCCTATATAATAAAGAGCTAATATGCAAATGGTTGTCATGCCCTTGCGCCTTCCCGCCCTGGAGCCCTCACACCCTCGAGCTGGGGCCGGGCGACCTGAGGCCACGCCCCACACCCCAGCGCTGGGCGGGGGGACCTGAGGCTGCGTCCCCCGCCCTGCGGGGCTTGACAGGGGTAGGGCTGGCCCAGTCTGGGTCTCCTGTGATTTCGAGGCATGTGCAGGGGGGCAGAGACTTGACTCTGGGTCCCGCTGTGCGCCCCAGACTTTGACAGGAGGGAGATTTTCATATACATTTTACTAATTTTTTTTCATCTCTGACACTTCTATTATAGAGAAAGGGCAAATAGCAATATTAAAATATTTCCTCTAATTAATTCCCTTTTAATGTGCATGAATTTTGTGCACTGGGCCATTAGTTTCATATAAATGGAATCATATTACATGAAGTCCTTTGTGACTGGTTCTTTTTAAAAATATATATATTTTATTGATTTTTTTACAGAGAGGAAAGGAGAGGGAAAGAGAGTTAGAAACATTGATAGCTGCCTCTTGCACACCTCCAACTGGGGATGTGCCCTCAACCAAGGTACATGCCCTTGACCGGAATTGAACCTGGGACCTTTCAGTTTGCAGGCCGACGCTCTATCCACTGAGCCAAACCTATTAGGGCTGTGACTGGTTCCTGAACTTAACATTTTTTAAAAACTATATTTTATTGATTTTTTACAGGGAGGAAGGGAGAGGGATAGAGAGCCAGAAACATCGATGAGAGAGAAACATTGATCAGCTGCCTCCTGCACACCTTCCACTGGGGATGTGCCCGCAACCAAGGTACATGCCCTTGACCAGAATCGAACCTGGGACCCTTCAGTCCACAGGCCAACGCTCTATCCACTGAGCCAAACCGGTTAGGGCCTTAACGTTTTTAAGGTTCATTCATGTTGTAGTATCTATCAGTATTTTATTCCTTTTCTTTTAAAATGTTTATTATTTTAAATTTATTTTTATTGTTGAAAGTATTGCAGATGTCCCCATTTCCCTCCCCGGGGTCCCCTTTCACCCTGCTCCGGCCCCTTCCCAGGCCTTCACTGCACTACTATCTGTGTCCATGGGTTATGCGTATATGCGTATACATTTTTTGTTAATCTCTCCCCCGACCCCCTTCCCTCTGAGTTCTGTCAGTGTTTTGCATGCTTCCATGTCTCTGGATCTATTTTGTTTGTCAGTTTATTTTGTTCATTAAATTACACATATAAGTGAGATCATGTGATACTTGGCTTTCTCTGACTGGCTTATTTCCCTTAGCATAATACCCTCCAGGTCCCTCCATGCTGTCTCAAATAGTTTACATTTGCCCTAGCCAGTTTGGCTCAGTGGATAGAGCATCAGTCTATGAACTGAAAGGTCCCAGGTTCGATTCTGGTCAAGGGCACATGCCCGGGTTGTGGGCTCGATACCTAGTGGGGGACTTGCAGGAGGCAGCCAATCCATGAGTCTCTCTCATCGTGGATGTTTCTTTCTTTTTTTTTTTAATATGTATTTTATTGATTTTTCACACAGAGGAAGGGAGAGGGATAGAGAGTTAGAAACATCGATGAGAAAGAATCATTGATCAGCTGCCTCCTGCACACTCCCTACTGGGGATGTACCTGCAACCAAGGTGCATGCCCTTGACCAGAATCGAACCTGAGATCATTGAGTCCGCAGGCCGACACTCTATCCACTGAGCCAAACCCATCAGGGGTCATCGTGGATGTTTCTATCTCTCTCTCACTCTTCCTTCCTCTCTGAAATCAATAAAAATATATTAAAAAAAAAACAGTTTACATTCAATATTATTTTGTACTAGAGGCCCAGTGCATGATTTAATCATGCACCTGGTGCACCAGCGGGCCGGCTGTCCGCCGGTGCACCAGGCCTTCCGAAAGCCTCCTGCGCGGCGGAGGCTTTCGAAAGGCCTTGTGCCGGAGCAGACAGCCGGCCAGCTCCCCCGCTTTGGCTTTTGATCGCGGGGGAGCTGGCTGGCTGTCCGCCGGTGCACCAGGCCTTCCGAAAGCCTCCGGCGCGGCGGAGGCTTTCGAAAGGCCTTGTGCCGGAGCAGACAGCCGGCCAGCTCCCCCGCTTTGGCTTTTGATCGCGGGGGAGCTGGCCGGCTGTCCGCCGGTGCACCAGGCCTTCCGAAAGCCTCCGGCGCAGCCATGGCACAGATCAGCTACCCCGGCCACCCTGAGTCCCGCCCCCTGCGCCTCCTGCTGGCCCAATCGTGGGCGTAGCGGAGTGATGGTAATTTACATATTACCATTTTATTATGTAGGATTAGTTTCAGTTATACAGCATAGTGATTAGACAATCATAAACGTTATAAAGTGTTCCCCTGATATTATCCAGTACTCACCTGGCACCATACATAGTTGTTACAATATTATTGACTCTGTTCCTTATGTTGTACTATACATCATGACTATTTTGTAACTACCAATTTTTACTTTTTAAAAAATTGTTTAAAGTATTACATATGTCTCCTTCCCCCCCCCCCCCCCCGCAATGACCCTCCCCAGCCACTCCCACCCCTGAGGACACGCCCCTACCGGCACAGTGTCTGTGTCCATTGGTTATGCTAATATGCATGCATACAAGTCCTTTGGTTGATCTCTAATCCCCCCCTCCACTCCCCTGCCATTTGTCTCTGGGTCTATTTTTGTTCATCTGTTTATGTTTATCTTTATATCCCACATATGAGTGAGATCATGTGATATTTATCTTTCTCCGACTGGTTTATTTCGCTTAGCATAATGCACTCCAGTTGCATCCATGCTGTTGCAAATGGTAAAAGTTCCTTCTTTTTTATAGCGGTGTAGTATTCCATTGTGTAGATGTACCACTGCTTTTTTTAATTTTTATTTATTTTTAAATATTTTTTTATTGTTTAAAGTATTACATATATTAGTACATATATCTCCCCCCCCCATTGACCTTCCCCCAGCCTCCCTAACCCCTGTCGCATGCCCTCATCCCACCCCCCACAGTGTCTTGTGTCCATTGGTGTGCTTATATGCATGCATACAAGTCCTTTGGTTGATCTATTTCCCTTCTTCCCAACACTCCCCAGCCTTCCTGCTGTAATTTGAGAGTGTTGGGTGCTTTACTGTCTCTGTATCTATCTTTTTACTCATCAGGTTATAATGTTTTTTATTTTCCATAAATGAGTGAGATCATGTGGCCTTTTTCTTTCATTTCCTGCCTTATTTCACTTAACATAATGCTCTCCAGGTCCATCCATGCTGCTGCAAATGGTAAGAATTCCTGCTTTTTTATAGCAGCTTAGTATTCCACTGTGTAGATGTACCATAGTTTTCTAATCCACTCATCTGCTGATGGGCATTTAGGCTGTTTCCAAATTTAGCTATGGTGAATTGTGCTGCTATGAACATTGGGGTGCATATATCCTTTCTGATTGGTGTTTCTAGTTTCTTCGGATATATTCCTAGAAGTGGGATTACTGGGTCAAATGGGAGCTCCATTTTTAGTTTTTTGAGGAAACTCCATACTGTTCTCCACAGTGGCTGCACCAGTCTGCATTCCCACCAGCAGTGCACAAGGGTTCCTTTTTCTCCGCATCCTCGCCAGCACTTGTTTTTTATTGATTTGTTGATGATTGCCATTCTGACAGGTGTGAGATGGTACCGCATTGTTGTTTTGATTTGCATCTCTCGGGATAATTAGTGACTAAGAGCATGTTTTCATATGTCTCTTGGCCTTCCTTCTGTCTTCTTTCAAAAAGATTCTATTTAGGTCCGTTGCCCATTTTTTTATTGGATCATTTATCTTCCTTTTATTAAGTTGTATAAGTTCCCTGTAGATGTTGGAGATTAAACCTTTATCAGAGATAACATTTGCAAATATGTTCTCCCATACAGTGAGCTTTCTTGTTGTTTTGTTGATGGTTTCTTTTGCTGTGAAAAAGCTTTTTATTTTGATGTAGTCCCATTTGTTTATTTTCTCTTTTGCTTCCATTGCCATAGGAGTGGTATTGGTGAAGAAATTGCTTCGGCATATGTCTGAGATTTCTCTGCCTGTGGATTCCTCTAGTATTTTTATGGTTTCCCGTCTTATGTTTTAGTCCTGTATCCATTTTGAGCTTATTTTTATGTATGGTGTAAGTTGGTGGTCTAGTTTCATTTTTTTGCATGTATCTGACCAATTTTCCCAACACCATTTATTGAAGAGACTGTCTTGACTCCATTGTATATATATGCCTCCATTGTCAAATATTAATTGAGCATAGTGGTTTGGGTCAATATCTGGATTCTCTATTCTATTCCATTGGTCTATAGGTCTGTTCTTGTGCCAGTACCAGGCTGTTTTGAGAACAGTGGCTTTGTAATACAGCTTGAAATCTGGTATTGAGATCCCACCTACTTTGTTCTTCTTTCTTAGGATTGCTGTGGCTATTCGGGGTCTTTTTTTCTTCCAGATGAATTTTTGGGGAGTTCTTTCTAGGTCTGTGAAATATGCCGTTGGTATTTTAATGGGGAGTGCATTGAATCTATAGATTGCTTTGGGTAGTATGGACATTTTAATGATATTGATTCTACCAATCCATGAACATGGTATGTTCTTCCATCTGTTTATGTCTTCCTCTATCTCTTTTTTCAGTGTCCTGTAGTTTTCCGCGTATAGGTCTTTTATCTCCTTAGTTAAGTTTGTTCCTAGGTATCTTAATTTTTTTGGTGCGATGGTAAATGGGATTGCTTTTTTAGTCTCTCTTTTTGTAAGATCACTATTAGTGTATCGAAATGCCATAGATTTCTTGGTGTTAATTTTGTATCCTGCTACATTGCCAAATTCATTTATTAAGTCTAATAGTTTTTTGATGGAGTCTTTCAGGTTTTTTATGTACAATATCATGTCATCTGCGAATAAGGACAGCTTTACTTCTTCTTTTCCAATTTGGATGCCTTTTATTTCTTCTTCTTGTCTAATTGCAATGGCTAATACTTCCAGTACTATGTCAAACAGGAGTGGTGAGAGTGGGCATCCCTGTCTTGTTCCTGTTCTTAGGAGAAATGGTTTTAGTTTTTGCCCATTGAGTATGATGTTGGCTGTGGGTTTGTCATATATGGCTTTTATTATGTTGAGGTATGATCCTTCTATTCCCACCTTGTTGAGAGTTTTTATCAAGAAAGGGTGTTGGATTTTAGCAAATGCTTTTTCTGCATCAATTGATATGACTATGAGATTTTTATCTCTCAATTTGTTTATGTGATGTATCACGTTTATTGATTTGCGGATATTGTACCATCCTTGCATTCTTGGGATAAATCCTACTTGGTCATGGGGTATGATCTTTCTGATGTACTGCTGGATCCGATTTGCTAGAATTTTGTTGAGGATTTTGGCGTCTATGTTCATGAGAGTTATTGGCCTGTAATTCTCTTTCATTGTGTTGTCTTTATCTGGTTTTGGTATTAGGCTGATGCTGGCTTCATAGAAGGAGCTTGGAAGTGTTCCTTCCTCTTGAATTTTTTGGAATAGTCTGAGGAGGATAGGTTTTAGTTCTTCCTTGAATGTTTGGTAAAACTCCCCTGTGAAGCCATCTGGCCCTGGGCTTTTGTTTTCTGGAAGCATTTTGATGACTGCTTCAATTTCTTCCATAGTTATTGGCCTATTGAGATGTTTAGATTCTTCCTGATTGAGTTTTGGAAGGTTATATTTTTCTAGGAATATGTCCATTTCCTCCAGGTTGTACAGTTTGTTGGAATAGAGTTGTTCATAGTATTTTTTAACAATCCTTTGTATTTCTGTGGGGTCTGTTGTTATTTCACCTCTTTCATTTCTGATTTTGTTTATTTGGGTCCTCTCTCTTTGCTTCTTGGTGAACCTGGCTAGAGGTTCATCAATCTTGTTTATCCTTTCAAAGAACCAACTCTTGGTTTTGTTGCTCTTTTGTATTGTTTCTTTGGTCTCTATGTCATTTATCTCTGCGCTGATCTTTATTATTTCCTTCCTTCTGTTTAAGCTGGCTTTTCTTGTTGCTCTCTTTCTAACTCTTTGAGTTGTAGGGTTAGATAATTTATTGCCATTTTTTCTTGTTTTTTGAGGTAGGCCTGTAAAGCTATGAACTTCCCTCTCAAGTCTGCTTTCCCTGTGTCTTATAGATTTTGTATTGTTGCATTTTCACTTGTCGTTTGTTGCCATGATGCTTTTTATTTCTTCTTTGATCTCTCTGGTAACACAGTCATTGTTTAATAGCATGTTATTTAGCCTCCAAGTGTTTGATTTTTTAAAATTGTTTTTATTGTAGTTGATTTCTAATTTTATGCCATTGTGATCTGAGACGATGCTTGATATGATTTCTATCTTCTTGAATTTGAAGAAACTTTGCCTGTGTCTCAATATGTGGTATATCTTTGAAAATGACCTGTGTGCACTTGAGAAGAATGTATATTCTGTGGCTTTGGGGTGAAATGTTCTGAAGATGTCAATTAATTCCATCTGGTCTAGTGTGTCATTTAGAATTGATGTTTCTTTGCTGATTTTTAATTTATAGGATTTATGCAGTGATGTCAATGGGGCATTAAAGTCCTCTACTATGAATGTATTGCTGTGGATATGTCCCTTGATATCTTCCAGAAGTTTTTTTTATGTATTTGGGTGTTCCTTTATTGGGTGCATATGTGTTTACCAGAGTATCTTATTGTTGAATTGCTCCCTTTGGTATAATGAAGTGGCTTGCCTTATCTCTTGTTATAGTCTTCACTTTGAGGTCTAATTTGTCAGATACAAGTATTGCTACCCCAGCTTTTTTTTTTTTTTTTCCATTTCCATTCGCCTGAAAAATTTTTTTTCCATCCCTTCACTATCAGTCTGTGTGAGTCCTTTGTTCTGAGGTGGGTGTCCTTTAGACAGCATATACATGGATTAGGTTTTCTTATCCATTCAGCTACGATATGTCTTTTGATTGGGGCATTTAATCCATTTACATTTAAAGTTATTTTTTGATATGTACTTGTTTGTCGCAATTTTTATTCTTTATGCTTGTGTTCCTTCTTCCCTTCCTATTTCTTCTTTTTACATCAGACCCTTTACCATTTCTTGCATTGCTGGCTTGGTGGTAAAAACTCCCTTAGCCCTTTTTTGTCTGTGAAGCTCCTGATTTCACCTTCAATTTTGAATGATAGCCTTGCTGGGTATAGTATTCTTGGATTCAGACCCTTGCTTTGCATGACTTTTTATATTTTATTCTATTCCCTTCTGGCCTGATGCATTTCTTTCTTTTTAAAAAAATATATTTTATTGATTTTTTACAGAGAGGAAGGGAGAGGGACAGAGAGCCAGAAACATCAATGAGAGAGAAACATTGATCAGCTGCCTCTTACACACCTCCCACTGGGAATGTGCCTGGAACCAAGGCACATGCCCTTGACCGGAATCAAACCTGGGACCTTTCAGTCTGCAGGCTGACTCTCTATCCACTGAGCCAAACCAGCCAGGGCCTGATGCATTTCTGTTGAGAAATCAGTTGATAGTCTGATGGGAGATCCCTTATAGGTAACTTTCTGTCTCTCTCTGGCAGCCTTTAACCCTTTGCACTCGCTTGCTTTTTTCTGGATTCCTTTATTCTACTTGGGATTTAATTTTTAAATACCCCAGATTTTACAAAGCGCGGCAGTAGAATAAAAAACTGGAGTTTCTTTTCATACAAACTTATTTATTTGGATTTTTTTATATTTCAGATCCTCGGCATGCAGCCGCGTGTCATCAGAAATGGCTACGTGTGTCAGTGCTGACACGCGTGTCATAGGTTCGCCATCACTGGTATAGATTATACTTTTAGTTGGTTACTGATAGTGTGAGAAATGCTATTGGTTTTGTATATTGATTTAATATGCAGAGAACTTATTGAACTTACTAGTTCTAATAGTTTGTATCTAGATTCTTTTTAAAAAATATATTTTTATTGATTTCAGAGAGGAAGGAAGAGGGCGAGAGAGATAGAAACATCAATGATGAGAGAGAATAATTGATTGGCTGCCTTCTGCATGCCCCCTACTGGGGATCGAGCCCACATCCCGGGACCTCTTGGTCCATGGGATGATGCTCCATCTACTGACCACCACAGTCAGGCTGTATCTAGATTCTATTGCTATTTTTAGATAGGTGACACATTCATTTGCAAATAATGGTAATTTTACCTCTTTCTTTCCAAATTTTATAACTCTTATTTCTTGTTATTACTTGATATAAGGTACAAGGAGGAATCTAAAGATTTAAAGAAATTGGAACATTATAGTGGATTTCTCTTTTGCAATCTGTTCATCTCCCCTCTAGCTATGTCCTGAAAGAACCCAGGAGATACTTCTCTCATTCAAGCACTGAGAAATACTTTCATGAAATGAACACCAACGTTAAAAAATAGACCTATGGAGCCCAGCTGGCGTGGCTCAGTGATTGAGCCAGGGAACAAGAGGTCATGCTTCAATTCCTGGTCAGGGCACATGCCCGGGTTATGTGCTCGATCCCCAGTGTGGGGCGTGCAGGAGGCAGCAAATCAAAGATTCTCTGTCATCATTGATGTTTCTATCTCTATTTTCCTCTCCTTTCCTCTCTGAAATCAATAAACATATATTTAAAAAAAATAGATCTATAGAGATTGTTCTTTATCAATATTTAGCTTCTGTGGGTAATATGAAGTAGAGGATGACCCCAATATTCGTAATTTGGACCAATTAAACCAATGCCAACTAGTCCTTATATTCCTGGAATTACTGTAGTTCTGGAAGTCCTGGCCATCCACAGGACTCGGAATCACCTCAATTAAATTTTAAATGAGATTAGATCATTTCCACCAGGTGGTGCCATGCCTCAACTGGAACAGATGTGCTTAGAAAGCACTAGATCTGAATCTATGGATCAGTCCTAGTTTGGCTCACCCGGAGCATTTTATTAGATCCTCAATAACATATTTCTGCATTTTTGGCAATTGATGTTTTGGATTTGACTTTTTTGGTGTGTTTTATTTTGCTATTCCCATAGAAATTTACCATATTTATTATTTGGCATAATCTCTGTATTGTCTTTCTGACCTATAGAGAATAGTTATTATGGTAGAAAAGCCAAGTGGAAGCCCCTGGAATTCTTCTTTCCTATCATTATAGCGAAATTTCACAGAACCACAGATATTAGGGCCAACATTGAAGAATTTTGAGACACAAAGATAGTGGTTCCTTTCTTAGACCCATTTAACTCACAAGTTTGACTGTGCAAAAGGCAAATGAGTGTTAGAGAATGACAGTGGATTACTTTAAAGTTAATTAGGTGGATAACCCCAATTGAATTTGTTATTCCATATGGTCTCCTTTTTTGGGGAAATAAACGTAAGACCTGGTAACTAATATCTAGCTGTTGATATAACAAATTATATTTATTCTTGATTCCAATAAAATGAGAACATCTTTTTCCTAGGAGGGACAGCAGTACAACTTCATTGTCTGCCATCAAACTTAGCTCAATTCTGACTCTGTGCTACGGGAGGATTTATTGTTTCATCAGTCCACAGGCTGTTATACACTAGCCCACTACATTGATGACATTAGGATGCAATGACCTACATGCCTTTGTAAAAAACAATTATGTCAGAGGGTGGGAGAAGAATCCCATAAAATTACAATGGTGTGTCATCTCACTGACATTTTTGGGGACCAGTTGGTTTCTCTCCAAATGGAAGGACGACTAATAGTTGCACCACTAAGAAAGAGGCATAATTTTGGATTGGTTGTTGACCAGTAATGGTAAATCTGGTGGTAAAAAATTATGAAAAGTATAGCCCTAGCTGGTGTGGCTCAGTTGGTTGGGCCTTGTCCAGTGCACCAAAAGGTTGCTGGTTTGATTCCTGGTCAGGGCACAATGCCCTGGTTGTGGGCTCGATCCCCAGTGGCGGGTGTGCAATCAATGTTATGCTTTCACATAGATGTTTCTCTCTCCTCTCCCTTCCTCTCTCTAAAAATCAATAAACTTATTTCTTTAAAAAGAAAAACTATCGTAACCTTACATAGGTAGATGTAATTCTAGGATGTAATTTAATTCTCTCAAGAATTCAAGTCTTAGAATAAAAGTGTAGTGAACCCCTTTCACATTCCGCGTGGTTCAGGGTTCAGGTTCAGGGTTCGGGCTCTGGAGGAGGCCGCACACAAATGAAAGAGACTAGAAAATATTATTTTGGAAATATTGGGGGCCAGGGGGGAGCCCAACTCAAGGGGAAGGACATCGCTTTGCTCAGGCCTAGCGATCCCTTTTATTAAGACTATGGGATACACCCCTAGCCTTTAGGCAGGCAATTCCAATAATAGCCAATCAGCAAGAATTTACATAAAATTTGAAGGTGGAAGTTGTTTCAGCTACCATTGTCTCAACTAAACAGTGGGTGGTTGGCTCTGACCCTTCAGAGCTTCAAGGTTGACCAGCCTTCCGGGTTCCTTATCCACACCTCTCTGCCAGTGATGACAATGGGCGGCTTCCAACATAAAAGTTTGATTAGCTGAGGTGCTGCTGGCTATCCACAAAGATAACAGTGGGTAGTTGAGAAGGCAAGCTGTAAATACCAGCTACGGCCTTGGATTCAGTTGCATTTTTATGTACATATCAATGTATTTGGGGCTGATTTTTCTCTTTGTTCTCCATCTCCCTCAATATTTGATATAGAAAAATATGCTTGTTAAGTTAAAGAATAGTGGGCAAATTTTCAAGATGGAATATAAGAGAATGAACAGATGAGCATCATCCTGAGATGATCCTGAGTACAATATTTGAGATTTTGGTTTAATCACATTTAAGAGAGGTTAAAGATATAAGAGGTAGTTGCATTATGCTAGATATTATTGTTTTAAAAGTAGTGTAAGTGTGGGAAGGAACGTATAGGTTGATTTTGGGGAGCCAAAAGGGTAGACTATGGTGAAATTTGCCTCTCTCATGGTCACTTAGCATCTGAATTCCTTTCCCATGTTTAGAGGAATCTCCACACAGAGCAGAGTCTGATTCTAGTGCAAAAGTCATGGATCCCAGATATTTGCTTTCCCCACAGCTAGGTACTATGAAGTATTTCTCTCTTTATTGCATCCAGCGCAGCTAGAGAGCAGACAGGAGTCCTGAGTAGGGGCGACAGGGGATTGAGAAAATGAAAGAGACAGATGCAGAAACAGTAGGGAAAACTGGGACCGAGTGGGACAGCTGTCCTCTGATGGAGAGGTAGTGACCCAGAGCTGGTGCAGCACGTTTATTATATACAGCATGATTCCAGGAAGTTTTACTAAAGTTTAAAACAAAGGAAATTTTAAGAAATCATGGTTAAAGATCAAGCTATAATTTTTCATTCTTGTGGCTTCTTTGTAATCGTCATTCCTGGCTAAGCCCAGATAATTGCGCCCGTTCCTTGTGCCTGGCTGAATTTAGATAATGAAACCTAGCCCCTGGCACCTGAGCTAAGGGTCAGGCTGACGATGTACCTGCCTCTGGCATGGTACGTCTCCAGGACGTGGCTCTGCCAATGCCACTGGACTCAGCTGACAATAATTAAAGAAATGCTCATGTGCCTTCCCAGGCGCTCTCTACAAGGTACCACCCCAGTCTTGGAATCAGAAGTTAGTGATGCAAAGGAACAATATTGTAGAGAATACATTCTGGAAATGGGTATAGGCGCCAGCAGCAGCTACATGCAGTTACCAGAGGCAGCAGGGTAGCGGTTCTAATTCTCCTGGTCCATATCCAGAGTCCACAGTGTTGGTGGTTATAAGCTGTGACTGATCAGTGGCAGCAGTCATGGTATTTTTGCCAGACCAGTTCTGTGAGATCATTTTGAGATCTGTCCTGGCTGCTCAGCCTCTCTGAGCTTTATTCTCAGCGTTTCTGAATTTTGAGATTGTCCCATATCATTTGAATAATTTCCATAATCAATGTCTGTTGTTTGCAAATAAGAATCCTGATTAATTAAATGTTTCTTTTTTTATTTAAAAAATTTTAAAAATTCTTTATTGTTTAAAGTAGTATATGTAATATTACATATGTCTCCTTTTTCCCCCATTGACCTCTCCCTGGCCACCCCCACTGCCCAGCACATGCCCTCACCCTGCTAGAGTCTGTGTCCATTGGTTATGCTTATATGCATGCATGCAAGTACTTTGGTTGATCCTATACATTTTGGAAATTAGGTCCTTATCGGATATATAATTGGCAAATATGTTCTCCCATCCTGTGGGCTTTCTTGTTTTGTTGATGGTTTCTTTTGCTGTGCAAAAGCTTTTTATTTTGATGTAGTCCCATTTGTTTATATTCTCCTTAGTTACCACTGCCCTAGGAGCTGTAACGGTAAAGATATTGCTATGACATATGTCTGATATTTTGATTCCTATGGATTCTACTAAGATTTTTATGGTTTCCCATCTTGTGTTTAAGTCCTTTATCCATTCTGAGTTTATTTTTGTGTATGGTGTAAGTTGGTGGTCTAGTTTCATATTTTTTTTTGCATGTATCTGTCCAATTTTTCCAACACCATTTATTGAAGAGACTGTTTTGACTCCATTGTATGCTCTTGCCTCCTTTGTCAAATATTAATTGAGCATAATGGCTTGGGTCGATTTCTGGGTTCTCTGTTCTGTTCCATTGGTCTATATGTCTGTTCTTGTGCCAGTACCAGGCAGTTTTGAGAACAGTGGCTTTGTAATATAACTTGATATCTGCTATTGTCATCCCTCTAACTTTGTTCTTCTTTCTCAAAATTGCTGTGGCTATTCAGGGTCTTTTTTTATTCCATATGAATTTTTGGAGAGTTTGTTCTAGGTCTGTGAAATATGCCGTTGGTATTTTAATGGGGATTGCATTAAATCTATATATTGCTTTGGGTAGTATGGACATTTTAATGATGTTGATTCTACCAATCCATGAGCATGGTATATTCTTCCATTTGTTTATGTCTTTCTCTTATCTCTCTCCTTTTTTTAAAATATATTTTATTGACTTTTACAGGGAGGAAGGGAGAGGGACAGAGAGCCAGAAACGTTGATGAGAGAGAAACATCAACCAGCCGCCTCCTGCACACCCCCCACCGGGGATGTGCCCGCAACCAAGGTACATGCCCTTGACCGGAACCGAACCCGGGACCCTCCAGTCCGCAGGCGGATGCTCTATCCACTGAGCCAAACCGATTTCGGCTCTTATCTCTTTTTTCAATATCCTGTAGTTTTCTGAGTGCAGGTCTTTTATCTCCTTAGTTCAATTTATTCATAGGTATCTTAATTTTTTTGGTGCAATGGTACATGGGATTTTAAAAATTATTTCTCTTTCTTTTGAGTTCATTATTGGTGTATAAAAAAAGCCATAAATTTCTGGGTGTTAATTTTGTATTCTGCTACATCACCTAATTCTGGGACCCCTCGGGGGATGTCAGGGAGCTGGTTTCAGCCCAATCCCCGCAGGCCAGGTCGAGGAACCCCACTGTTGCACAAATCCATTCACCGGGCCTCTAGTTTTATTATAATAACATTGAGAAATTATTGAATATTTGCCATGTTTCTACTTGTCATGGGAGGGATTAGCCTAGTTAAAAAAACGAAGTTTTTGGTTTCCATCCAGTGCAAATATTTACAGGTCGGTACCTGCCCATTTTAGCTTTTCCTGTTCAGTCACTTCTTGTTTTCCCTATAGGTTATTTTTAAAGTAAACTTTCTAATGAAATACAAACAGAGAAAACTACAGATTTTAACTATACAGCTTGTGAGGATATGTAAAAAAAGGAACCCTCGTGCACTGCTAGTGGGAATGCAGATTGGTGCAGCCACTGTGGAAAATAGTATGGAGTTTCCTCAAAAAAGTAAAAATGGAACTCCCATTTGACCCAGTAATCCCACTTCTAGGAATATATCCCAAGAAATCAGAAACACTAATAGGATCTTGGTGAGATAGCAGCGGAGCCTTGCTCTCCAAGTCTTGCAATGCTGCCCAAGGATGACAAGAAGATGCTGGAAAGTAGGCCAAGAAAGACAAACACCCCCATGAACAAGTTCGGGGGAGGCCAAAAAGAAGAAGTCGTCCAAAGGCTAAGTTTGGGACAAGCTCAATAACCTAGTCTTGTTTGACAAAGCAGGATATGACAAATTCTGTAAGGAAGTTCCCAACTATAAGCTTATAACCTCAGCTGTTGTCTCTGAGAGACTGAAGATTTGCAGCTCCTTGGCCAGGGCAGCCCTTCAGGAGCTCCTTAGTAAAGGACTTATTAAACCAGTTTCAAAGCACAGAGCTCAAGTAATTTACACCAGAAACACCAAAGGTGGGGGTGCCCCAGCTGTTGGAGAAATTTCTATAAGATTCAAAAGCAGGAAAAACTAATCTATGGTAATAGACATCAGAATAGTGGTTACTGTTGGGGATAGTGATTGGAAGGAGCTTAAGGGGGCTTCTGTAGGGGCTGCTGTAGGGCTGTAATGTTCTATTTATTTTTTATTTTTTTATTTAATAAAGTTTTATTTTTCAAAATGTACAGCCGGTTAGACCTGTTGTTCATGCATCTTCTTCAACAGCTGTGGCACCCCCACCTTTGGTGTTTCTGGTGTAAATTACTTGAGCTCTGTGCTTTGAAACTAGTTTAATAAGTTTATTAACTAGTTTAGTAAGTCCTTTACTAAGGAGCTCCTGAAGGGCTGCCCTGGCCAAGGAGCAGCGAATCTTCAGTCTCTGAGACAATAGCTGAGGCTATTGTGTTAAGGCTATTGTGTTGCTTATAGTTCATTATTAATAATTATGTATAACAGGATATGTAAAAATTAAATTACAAAATTTTTATTAAAACATTTCTTACATATCATTATATTGGCTGGGCCGCAAAAATATTCCTATTCAACAGCCTAGGCTGGATGCCTAGGCTGGATGCTTAGGCTGGATGCCTAGGTGGCAACTCTTTTTTTTTTTTTAAGTCAGCTTAAAAAATGTGCATGTCATAGTATTATGCTCTAATCAAAGTGTGAGAATAATAATATCACATCATGCCTAATCCTCTGACTCTACTACCAGCATATTGCATAATATGAACAACTCGTAGTCTATTTGTATGCATGTATGTGTGTATAATATTTTCTTTACAACCCGGAATCACACAATATATGCAGTTCTCTATTCTGTTGATGGTCTTTCCCTCATTGAATAACTCATGGGGTCTTCAGGCAACTGCAGCAGCATCTCTGAAAAACTTTCCCTAACATCTCCAGTCTGGGTTTTGTGTCTTTCCTCCATAACCTATGTCCCCTCTGCCATTTCTCTCTACTGTAGTTTTTTTTAAAAAATTGATTTTCAGAGAGAGAAGAGAGAGAGAGTTCGATTTGTTGTTCTGCTTATTTATGCATTCATTGGTTGATTCTTGTATGTGTCCTGATCGGAGGTTGAACTGCAGCCTTGGTGTATTGGGACGATGCTCTAACCAACTGAGCTACCTGGCCAGGGCTCTCTATTGTATTTTTATTTACTAGTTTATCTCCCTTAAAAGATCTGAATCAGCAGGCCCTCTAGTTCAATGCTTAATATACCAAAGGCACTCAATACACATTTGCTGAGCACACCAGTGAGTGAGTAAGCTAGCTGGGAACAACCCAAAAACTATACAAATGAGGAGCACAATAAGGGTGTGGTAATCAGACGTGGCTTATAGCTCTCATGCTTGAAGAGGAATTATTATAGCTGCTGTTGCTGCTCGAGGAAAGTTCAGCTACTTCACTAACTCCTTCTTTGTCCGGTAACATGACCAGCAAGAAGGTAATTGCAGTGTTTGGAGCAACAGGTAAAAAACTTACTTTTATTTTTTTTAATTTTTAATTTTTCTTGTTTTTTTTTCATGTTTTCTTTTTATTTTATTTTTTAATTACTTTATTGATTAAGGTATCACATATTTGTCATCACCCCCCCCCATTCCCATCCCAAACCCCCCCCCCCCACGCATGTCCCCATCCCCCTGTTTTCTGTGATCACTGGTTAGGCTCATATGCAAGCACACAAGTCCTTTGGTTGATCTATCTCCCTTGTCCCCACCCTCCCCTACCTTCCCTCTGAGGTCTGACAGTCTGATCAATGCTGTTCTTGTTCTTCAGTTTATGTTGTTCATCATTTCCCCTAGATGAGTGAGCTCATGTGATACTAGGAATATACTTATAGGAACCGAAAATGAGACAAGCAATAATGGTTATGCTGAGAGGCAAATGAATCAGTCTATAGTGAGTTTCTTTCTGGGCCAACAGTTCTTTTGAGTCCCGATTTCTATGTCCAACAGTTGTTTATGTGTGCATAACAGCAATGATATTTCAGTTCTGGATGGTGGACAAATGGTGGTAATGCAGGTCCGACCCTCTCTGGTTTGGTCCTGGGCAATCTGCAGTGACGCACATTTGCTGACTGCTAGTATGGCAAGGCATGGTCAGCGTCTTCCATCTCTGGACTGTTTCTCTTCTGTCTTCATGGCTGGAGCACTCCTGTCAATTCCTCTCTTGTCAATTCCATGTTGCAGGAATCCACATGGTCTCGGAGTTGTTTTCTGAAAATATACAAACATATTCTTGACGAAAAGTTAATAAAGGAATATTTTCTATAAATTTGACTTGCGATCCTTTTTCATTTTATTTTGCCCAAACGATTTTCCTTTGGCTTGTTTTGACACCATGCATGTTTTACCTGGGTGTCTTGTTGTTAGCAATACAAATGAAAGTTAATTTTCTAAAGTAAAAATTTTCTAGATGTAATTTATTTACAGGATATTTTTCCTTACATGATATTCTTTTACTATTCCCCCCTTTTTTGATTTAAATATTAGGAGGCTTTTGAAAATTTTATAATGTAGTCTTGATAGCTTTTAAATTTTACTTTTTTGCACTAAAATGTGACTGCTTTAGGTTCATTATATGTTACGCAATTTTACCATGAGATGAACTACCAATAAAAATTTTAGTTAACACTTTAGGAACAGCTTTTTTGTCCAGTACAATTGATTTTTCTAGAGTATTTGCTTATTTTGATTGGCCAATTTAAATTAGTCTGAAAACTTGACTACTATTTTACTGTCAAATTTAATACTCTAACAACCATCTTGTTTTACCCTGTAAATATTAGTGGAAAGGATTATTTGCCTTCTTGAGTAGGCCCTGAGCATTCCTGGTGCTAGGCTGGATTTAGATATCATAGACCCCAGTTCCCCAGATCATGGGTGCAAGACATCTCCATCAAGTCTTGTTGCAGTGAGAGGGCATCTGCTGTCGGCCAAGTCTCTGTTGAGCAGCCATGGGGGCAGGAGATCTCCCTCAGCAGGGGTAAAAAACTTACTTTTAAAGTGATGCTGACTGCTTACTTTCCTGTCTTCTTGTTTTTAAAGTCAGAGCCTGCCAGTGGGGGTGACTTTCCTGCCCTTTGGAGGAAATTAAGAAAAGTGTCCTATTGCTTAGATTTCTGATGTGGTAAAGGGGTGCTGATTTTATTTTTTTTGTCAGAAATGATCTCAGCAGGACAAGGACAACTGACATATTCTCTCTTTCTCAGTCGTGTGCTGACTTGGTATGTTTCATTTCAACATAAGCCATCCTCTGGAGACTGTTCTCCGTTCACTTCCTGACAAGTGAAAGAAGCAAGTGTGGGTCTGTAGGGCATATCTATGTGCCTAACCAATACCCCAGCCATTCTGAAAGGATGGAGGGGGTGGGGGTTAGGCAAGTGTGCTGAGTGACTTTTCTGGCTGAGTCAGCTGCCCCAGCCTTTTAACTGCCCTACCTGATTTCAATCTTATCTCTTTTACAATCTGTTCTTTACAGCCAGAGCCATCTTTGCAAAATGTTGATCAAATCAGGTCACACCCATTCAATCTGTTCTCATTTCAGCCTCCTGATGATCCATTTGAAACTATCAGATCATGACATGCCTCTGCTCAAAACCCTCCAACAACTGCCCCCCTCTCCCCCATCTCACTCTAAGTAAAATGCAAAGTCCAGCTAATGGGCCCCCATCTTTTACCCTCCTCTTTAATTGCTCAGGTGTTCCACAACATTAAGTCCTTTGCATTGGCCATCCCTCAGCCTCCAGCTACCTACACTGCTTCCTCCCTCATGTCACCCAAGCCTCTGCTCAGATGTCGCCTTTTTCATGAGCACTTTCCAGACCTCCATATTTAAAATTGCAACTCCACTCCCCCTTACTGTTATCTGGCTGCCCTTCCTGCTTGGTTTCCTTCCTTACTGCTTGTCTTTCCACAGGAGAAGATAAGCTCTATGAGTAAAGGAATTTTGTCTGAAAAGAGGAAAGGACTAAAGCAGGGAGAAGAGAGAAATAAATTTACAAAAACCAACAGCCAGTTATGACATTGACTTTAGAAGGAGTTCTTACCTTTTGAGACAGCATGGATGGACCTGGAGATTATTATACTAAGTGAAATAAACCAGTCAGAGAAAGACAAACATCATATGATCTCACTTATATTTGGAATCTAATGAATAAACTAAACTGACAAAATAAAAACAGAAGCATGGTTATATGGAACAACTAACAGTTGTAAGAGGGGAGGTAGGTGAGGGGACTGGATTAAAGAACGTGAAGGGATTAGTCCAAAAACATCCTATATAATAAAAGAGAAACATGTAAATTGACCACACCTCCGCTATGCTTACCAGCCAATCAGGAGTGAGCATGCAAATTAACCTAAAAAGATGGTGGGTTAATTTGCATACACAGGCACTGAGCAGCCTGGGTCCTGGGAACATCCTCGGGATCCAGGATGCTTCTAGCCTGTAGGCCCGCATGTAGGCCCTGAGCGGCCGGGTTCCAGAAGGCCCCCAGCCACTCTGGGCCTATGGGCGCTGGCGCCAAGCAGCGGCCTGGGTCCATGCCTCCAACCTGGCACCCACAATGCAGGGCTAGCTGCCGGCCTCGGGGTGTGCAGACCCGGTGGCTGCCGTGCGTCCTGGGGTCCGCATGCCCCCAAGCCCGGCTCCCACAACGTGGGGCTGGCTGCTGGCCTTGGGGGCATGCCCCCCCCCCCCCGAGGCTGCGGGGACATGCCCCTAGCCCAGTGGACACAACGCAAGGGGTCCTCTGAGCTTGAGCTGCAGAGGAAACACCTTTTCTTTTGTTTTCTTTTTTTTAAAAATATATTTTATTGATTTTTTACAGAGAAGAGGGGAGAGGGATAGATAGTTGGAAACATAGATGAGAGAGAAACATCGATCAGCTGCCTCTTGCACGCTCCCCACTGGGGATGTGCCCCCAACCAAGGTACATGCCCTTAACAAGTATCAAACCTGGGACCCTTCAGTCTGCAGGCCGACGCTTTGTCCACTGAGCCAAACCAGTTTGAGCGTAAACACCTTTTCTGACCGCTCATTGGCTAAGCTCCCTGTACGCCGCCACTTGCAGTGTTCTTGGTAACATGGGTTATAAGAATCCAAGAAGGTGATCTAGGATTTTTCCACCACACTACTGGAGGAAAAAACAAAGGTCTGCTGCTGGAGGGGCTAAGAAATGTCATATCCTGCCCTAGCTGGTTTGGCTCAGTGGATAGAGCCTCGGCCTGCCGACCACAGGGTCCAGTTCGATGCTGATCAAGGGCATGGACTTAGGTTACAGGCTCTTCCCTGGCTGGGGCCCTGGTCAGGGCTCATGCAGGAGGCAACCAATCAAAGTGTCCCTCTCACATTGATGTTTCTCTCTGTCTCTCCCTCTCTCTTCCACACTCTTTAAAAATCAATGGAAACATATCCTCAGGTGAGGATAAAAAAGAAAGAAAGAAAGAAAGAAAGAAAGAAAGAAAGAAAGAAAGAAAGAAAGAAAGAAAGAAAGGTCATATTCTATGAAAGACACATTTTGAAAATGCCTAAAGAAAGTTGTCATTTTTTCATGGTGAAGGGACCGGAGTCTGTGTTGATGAAAACACCTTGGCGGCTACTGTGGCTGGCACTGGCTGCAGCAGTGGGGTGATGGGACTGGCGCCTTCCCCTGATCAGCCCAGTCACCTCCTGCAGAGGGAGGCCAGACTGTGGCTTAGGCCCGCTCCCCATGGGGAGTCAGTAGGACATCCCTTGAGAGCTCCCAGTCTGTGAGAGGGGGCAGGCTGGGCTGAGGGACCCCTGTAGGAATCCCTTTCCACGTCCAGCGTGGTCCAGGGTTCCGGTTCAGGGTTTGAGTTCTGGAGAAGGGCCGCACACAAATGAATGGAGACTTGAAGAAATTCAATTTGGCGAAATGGGGGGCCAGGCGGTAGTCCACCTCTAGTGGGAGAACTGACAACTGCTCTGGCTCTGCCATCCCTTTTATTTGAGGCTTTGGGGAAAACATCTTAGTCAAGATAAACAGAAATATACATGTAGCCCTTAGGCAGGAAATAACAAAAACTTAATGGGACAAACCAAGGTGGAAGCTGCTTCAGCTAACAATATCTCAACTAAAGGGTGAGTGGTTAGAGCAATTAAGGTTGTTGACCAGCCTTCCTGGCTTCCTGTCAACATCTCTCTTTTAGTGAAACTGATTTGTTTCCAGCAGAACCCCCTCCCCCAGTGCACAAATTTCATGCACCAGGCCCCTAGTATATACATAACACATAGACACAGATAACAGTGAGAAAGGGGGGTGGAGTAGGTGGAGGTAGGCAAAGGGAGGTAATGGAAATAGAAAGAGACTTTACTTTGGGTGATGGGCACACTGTGCAGTGTGCAGATGTTTTGTTGAGTTGTATACTTGAAATTTTTATAGCATTGTAATAAGCTAGGAAAATTCCAGGACAAGCGGAATAGGAAAACTAAGATAGTTAAACCAAAGTTTGAGCCAAAGCAACCCAGCCTAGGCTCTCCTGTTGCTTCTTCTATGCCCTTCTTTGTTTCACCAGCCTAAGTATATTTTTCCTGTGGTCAATAAATTCTTGCTTGCTTTTCTACCCTGTGTCTCCTCATTGAAATCTTTCCTTCAAGAAGACAAGAACTGAGTGTTAGGTCTGTGCCAAGAGAAGAGAATTTAAGAAATAATTCAAATGTTGAAACTCTAATGTCTAGTATCTCTGAATATGACTATATTTGCAGATAGGGCCTTTGCTGAGGCAATTATATTAAAGTGAGGCCATGAAAGTGGTCCCTAATCCGGACTGATGTTCTTTTAAGAAGAGGGAATTTTGACACACAGAGAAGCAGGAGGGGCTAGAGTGCATAAAGGAAAGATCATAGGATGACACAGTGAGAAGGCTCTTCATCTGCAAACCTAAGGGAGAGATCTCAGGAGAAACCAACATAGCAACACCTTGATCTTGGGCTTCTAGCCTCAGAACTATGAGAACATATATTTCAGTTGTTTAAGCCACAATCTGTGGAATTTTTTTTTATGGCAGGCTTAGCAAACTAACATAGCCAACAAATATTTTTTATTGAATTTGTATAGATGTGTATATAATAGTTTTAAAAGACTAATAGTCCTACAAGCCTTATAAAGAAATCCAGCAGACCCTGCTCTACCCCTTTCCACATTTAACTCTTCTGTTTCTATTAGTATTTATCTCCATATTTCTAAATAATGAGATAATAAGCTATTTCTTGATTTTTCAATGTTAGATAATATTTATTATCTTTAGCTCTCCTATATCATCAGTCCCAAATGCATACTTACTTTTTGCTCATCTTCCCCGTATAGTTTAAAACAATTTGTATATGGATGATGGACTAATATGGACTCTTTTTTTTTTTTTAAATTTCTTTATTGATTAAGGTGTCACATATTTGTCCTCATCCCCCCATTCCCATCCCACACCCCTCCCCATGGATGCCCCAACCCCCTGTTGAACTTAACCATTGGTTAGGCTCTTATGCATGCACACAAGACCTTTGGTTGATCTCTCCCTTCTCCCCCCACCCTCCCCTATCCTCCCTCTGAGGCCCGATAGTCCGATCGGTGCCTCCTTGTTTCTGGTTCTGTTCTTGTTCATCAGTCCATGTTGTTCATCATTTCCCCTAGATGAGCGAAATCATGTGTCACTAGAGATGTACTTATAAGAATTGAATGTGCGACGGGCAATAATAGTTATGCTGACAGGCAAAAAATCAGTCTGTAGTGAGTTTCTTTCTGGACCAACAGTTCTTTTGAGACCCAATATCAATGTCCACCAGTTCCTTATGAGTACATGTCGGCACTGACCCCTCAGCTCTGGATGGTGGACAAATGGTGATAATGCAGGTCCGACTCCCTCTGGTTTGGTCTCGGCCGGACCCAGGGGCCCACGGCCTCGCCCGGACCCGGGGCCCAGGCTCACCCGGATCCAGGGGCCCGCGGCCTCGCCCGGACCCGGGGCCCAGGCTCACCCGGATCCAGGGGCCCGCGGCCTCGCCCGGACCCGGGGCCCAGGCTCACCCGGATCCAGGGGCCCGCGGCCTCGCCCGGACCCGGGGCCCAGGCTCACCCGGATCCAGGGGCCCGCGGCCTCGCCCGGACCCGGGGCCCAGGCTCACCCGGATCCAGGGGCCCGCGGCCTCGCCCGGACCCGGGGCCCAGGCTCACCCGGATCCAGGGGCCCGCGGCCTCGCCCGGACCCGGGGCCCAGGCTCACCCGGATCCAGGGGCCCGCGGCCTCGCCCGGACCCGGGGCCCAGGCTCACCCGGATCCAGGGGCCCGCGGCCTCGCCCGGACCCGGGGCCCAGGCTCACCCGGATCCAGGGGCCCGCGGCCTCGCCCGGACCCGGGGGCCAGGCTCACCCGGATCCAGGGGCCCGCGGCCTCGCCCGGACCCGGGGCCAGGCTCACCCGGATCCAGGGGCCCACGGCCTCGCCCGGACCCGGGGACCAGGCTCACCCGGATCCAGGGGTCCACGGCCTCGCCCGGACCCGGGACCCAGACTCACCCTGACCCAGTTCCCAGCCTCACCCGGACCCAGGGGCGCGCAGCTTCACCCGGATCCGGGACCCAGCGGGGTTTCGTCTTCTTGATCCCATTTCCTGTTGGTCAATTCCATCTCAGTAATTCCTTCGGCCATTTTCTCAGAGCTCCAGGGCAGCCGCCGCAGAACTCGTTGGGCGGCGGGCTCGGCGAAGCTCCGGTGTGCCCGGTGCGCGGCAGCGGGCTGGTCCGGGGTGGCTGCGTCGGCCCTTGGGTCTGCAGCGGTGGCCAGTCACCGAGCGTGCGCACCTGGCCGCTTCCGGGGCGTTGAGATTCTTGAAGGACTCGGAGGTCAGCAAGCGCGGAGTCTCCCACCCCATGTCTCCCAGGGGCTCGTCTGTCCGTGCTCGGCAGCGAGTGGGGCCTTCCCCTCAGCCGGAGACCGCCGGGGGAACTGCGCCGAGCACGTTCCAGGCCGCCACTGTGTCGTCTGAGCCGTAGTTCTTAAAGTGTGATCTTTGGGTCACCGGCATCAGCATCATCCCAAGTACCCCTCTCTTTTATTCTAGTTGTAGAGCATCTGCTCAGTCAGCCCTCCGGTGGTTCTGGATGGTGTCTGCTCCGCTCTCCCGTCGTAGACTCAAAATTGTTGTGGTAGGCAGCAATCAGGCTTCCGCCCTATGCCTCCATCTTGGTCTTCCTTTGTATAGTTAAGTCTTGATTGTTGTTGGTATCGCTGGGAGGAATTGTCCTCCAGGCCAATTGGCCGTGCAGATCCTCTGTGTCTATAAAGGAAGAGTTGCTGTGTAGGAGACAGATTTATGGGCCGGGTCTTGGTGCAGCAAGGCTTTGGCGCTCATTGATTCTGCCTCTGGAATGTGTCCTTTATGCGAGTGGTTGAAATCTGGTGTCATCTCACACCGACCACTAGATGCCCTCGTTTCTGGGTCTCCAATGGTGTGTAGGTCAGCTACTACCTGAGACCACTCAGCAGGACTTACGGCAAAAACTGCAGTTTCCTCCTCCTGTCTGAGCATCCCTAGAGCAGTCCGACTAGAACCGCAGTTTATCTGGTCAAGCTGCCATAGGGCAGGCCACCCACATGCAAAAGCCGTTGCTTGGAGCCCAGGTGTGCCTGCAAGACGTGCGGGGCGGACCTGCAAAACGAGCGGGGCGGGTCCCAGGGCGGGTCGGGTCTCAGGGCGGGGCGGGGCCTCAGGGCGCCACCAGGCCATGGCGAGGCGAACCGCACTGGCTGCAAGTCTGCTTTTTCTGCTTTCCACGTTTCCAAGCCCCCTCATTCCACACTCCAGCGCAGCAAACACTGATTGCTGGGCGCACCTCCACAAGGAAGTCACTCCCACTCTCCGACAGGAAGGCCGAGAGTCCAGCCTCTTCCCGCAGGCGTCTGGGGAGCTAATCTCCCCTAGGGTTGGAACAAAAGCCACAAGTCCCTTCCCCCGACCCACGCGCCTCCGCACCTCAGCTTCTCCAGAGTTCGCTCTTTCCTCTTCTCTCTTAGCTGTAAATCCACCATTCAGCCAGCTCTCCTGTGGTTCTGGGTGGCAGACGCTCTGTGCGCGGCGAAGTTCCTTTGTTTAACTTTGAAATTGCTGTGCGCGAAGTTCCTTTGTTTGACTTTGCTGCCTTCTTGGTCCTCCTCTCTCAAAATGGCTAGAGGACTTGAGTGTAAGACAGGAAGTCTTAAGAATCCTCTAAGTCGGTGTTGGCGGTCTCCGGGGCCCCCGAGGATCTCAGTGGGGAGCTGGGCCAGGTCGGTGACGCGGGTGGGCCCGTCTCGCAGAAAGATGGTCTCTTCCTTCACCGAGAGCCGCTGCGCCGAGTCCGCGGCTGCCGCCACTGAAGCTGCCGCGGCGCCCACGAGCTCATGGCCCCGGCTGCGGTGCTGGCTGAGAGGAGCCGCCGCCCGGTCTGGGGAGACGCGAGCAGGGGTCGCCGCGCTCACCAGTCCATCTTTTAGTTGTTTTTCCGAAACTGCCATGCGAGGCAGCAGATCAGCCGTTCACCTCCGCCGCCATCTTGGCTTCTCCACCTCCCAACAATAGGTTTAAATGCTAGACTGTGAGCTACTCAAGGACAAAAATCTTATCTCATTCATCTTTGAATCCCCTGTACTTCACACATAGCATAAGCAAGATATTCCTTGAATGGATGGATGGATGAGTCTAATATGGACTCTTATAGTGACTATGTCATTATTGTTCATACTTGACCCATGTAGTGTGCACTTTCTGTTCTCACATAATTTCTTGTTTTCCCTGAAATTAGTAATTGTCTTAATTTTTTTATTTGTTTAGTTTTCTTTCTACCTATCAGTCACCTTTTTCTCTAATCTCTCCAGTAAAGCTGGATGATTTATCTCAAAATGAGGAAACACATCAATTAATCTCTTAGTTCTGTTTTTTTCTCTCCATGGAGACCTCCCTCCTGGAATGCTACCTTTCTTTTTTTCTTTCAAGCTTCCTAAGATTTCCTTCCCCATTATTCTAATAATTCTCTTTGTCTTTTTCCTGGGTTTGGTTTCTATTTCCTGGGTTCTTTTTGCTTGCTTTACTTTGTCATTTTGCTGGAGCACACCCTCCAGTGGCTTACAGAAAACGTGTACATAAGCGTTACATTTTTGAGACCTTGAGTGTCTGGAAATGTCTTTATGTAGAATGTTTAGAATCAATTGATCATTTGTTTAGGTGTAAAATTCTGGTAAGAAGTTAATTTCTCTTCTAAATGACATTATTCCATTGCTTCCAATGTTGTAAGGAAATCTGGTGCTATTTTTATCCCCACCTTTGAATTGACTACCCTTCTGCCAAAGTTTGCAAAATATTTTCCCCCCCCAGTGTTCTGAAATTTCACAATTATGTAAATAATGTAAGACTTAATTTATTCATTGTGCTGGGCACTCAGTGGCCCCTTGATCTGGTAGCTCATTCGATATCCTTGAACTCTGGGAAATTATCTTCTTTGGTAATTCCATATGTCCATTTTCTCTAGTCTCTCATTCTGGAATTCCCCTGGCTTGATCTTCTATTTTCTCCTTCCTGTTTTCCATTTCTTTTTAATTTTGAGAGATTTCTCCAACCTTTTCGATGGAAAACTTATTTCTGCTATAGTATTTTAAATTTCTAAGAGCTTCATCTTCTCTTCTGAATGCTCTCTCTCCTGCCTCCCTCTCCCTTTTTATTGGTGCAGTATGCAGATGTAGTGTTCTGAATGCAAAATCTTCTCCAATCTCTGAAGACATTAATGCTTTAAAATTTTCTTCTGTACACCGCTTTGCTTCTGCTTACCTTTATCTATTTGTTTAAAACATATCAATTTGTTTATTTTGGTTTTGCTGGAGGCTTTCTTCAAACATCTGGTGACCTTTGGCTGTGTGTTCATATTTACTACTAGAGCACTGAACTTCAACCAAAGTTCCTTGTGCAAAAGCAGAGCCCATTGACAGCAGACCATATAGGGTTATTGGTGGTGCATCAGTTGGGGTTTCACACGAAATAAGTGCCACACTCTTTCAGAGAAGCCAAGGAAAAAATAAAGGTTGAAAGGGAAGAGACCGAGGAACCAAGATGGCGGCAAAGTTAAACAACTGAACTGCTGCCTCGCACAACAATTTCAAAAATACAACTAAAAGACAAAACGTCTACCACCCAGAACCATGGGAAAGCTGGATGAGTGGCAGATTTACAACTAAGGTGAGAAAGGAGCACAAACGCTGGAGAGCTGAGGTACAGAGGCGCGAGAAGCGGGTTGTTGGCAGGCGACTGGGTGCGCGGCTTTTCTTCAACCTGCAGGGAGACAAGCTCCCGATCACTCTGAAATACAGTTTCTGGGGACACGCGGGGGACCCAGACGCCTACGGGGAGAAGCTGGACTCTTCTCGGCCATCGGGTCAGAAAGTGAGAGTGACGTTTTTGCAGAGGTGCGCCGAGCAATCAGTGTTTACTGCGCTAGAGCGCGGGACGCAGGGACTTGGAAACGCAGAAAGGCAGAGAGGGCTCACTGAAGCCATTGCCGTTGGCCATGCCCCAGCCTAGTGATGCCCTGAGACCCCGCCCCGCCCTGAGACCCCGTCCCGCACATTCTACAAACCCGCCCAGGCTCCACACAGCGGCTTTTGCATATAAATGGCCTGTTCTGTGGCAGCTTAACCAAATTAACTGCAGCTCCAGTCAGACTGCTCCGAAACCGCCTAAGCAAAGGAGGAGAAAACTAGTTCTTGCTGTAGCTCCTGCTGGGGGACACACAGTACACAAGGGTACACCAAGAGTGTCCACCTGAGGTAACTGGGAGGCTGACCCGTTGAACCAATAGGACACCTAGTACACAAAGATACCCTACCAACACAGGGAAGCAGTGAAAATGAGGAGGCAAGGAAACAGATCCCAAACGAAAGAAATGGAGGAGAACAAACGAATGGACATAGAGTTCAAAACCACAGTTATAAGGTTTTTCAAGAATTTTCAAGAAAAGGCTGACAAAGTTAATGAGACCCTCGAGGATATGAAAAAGGACCAACTAGAAATTAAACATACACTGACTGAAATAAAAAATATTATACAGAGACCCAACAGCAGACTAGAGGATCGCAAGAATCAACTCAAAGATTTGGAATACAAAGAGGCAAAGGACACTCCTCCAGAGGAGCAAGAAGAGAAGAGAATTCAGAAAGTTGAAGATAGTGTAAGAAGCCTCTGGGACAACTTCAAGCGTACCAACATCAGAATTATGGGGGTACCAGAAGAAGAGAGAGAGCAAGATGCTGAAAACCTATTTGAAGAAATAATGAACAAAAACTTCCCCCACCTGATGAAAGAAATAGACTTACAAGTCCAGGAAGCACACAGAACCCCAAACAAAAGGAATCCAAAGAGGACCACACCAAGACACATCATAATTAAAATGCCAAGGGCAAAAGACAAAGAGAGAATTTTACAAGCAGCAAGAGAAAAACAGTTACCTACAAGGGAGCACCCATACGACTGTCAGCTGATTTCTCATCAGAAACTATGCAGGCCAGATGGGAGTGGCAAGAAATACTCAAAGTGATGAACAGCAAGAACCTACAACCAAGATTACTCTACCTAGCAAAGCTATCATTCAGAATTGAAGGACAGATAAAGAGCTTCACAGGTAAGAGAAAGCTAAAGGAGTTCATCACCATCAAACCAGTATTATATGAAATGCTGAAAGGTATTCTTTAAGAAGAGGAAGAAGAAGAAAAAGGTAAAGATAAAAATTATGAACAACAAATACATATCTATCAACAAGTGAATCTAAAAATCAAGTGAATTAAAAATCTGATGAACAGAATAAACTGGTGAATATAATAGGATTAGGGGCATAGAAAGGGAGTGCACTGACAACTGTGGGGGGTGCGGGAAGAGACTGGACAAATATCGTACACCTATGGATGAGGACAGTGGCGGGGGTAAGGGAGAGGGTGGGGTGGGAACCAGGTGGAGGGGAGCTATGGGGGAAAAAAGAGGAACAATTGTAATAATCTGAACAATAAAGATTTATAAAAAAAAATGAAGTGTAAATAAAAATTAGAGTTCTGAGGCTAGATCATATCTATTTTGAGTTCAAACCTCAGGATTCTAGGATTCTGGGGACCTATGAGAGGCTGTGTCACACTGTCGGAAGGGCACAGGCTTTGGAGTGACACATGAGGGTTTGAGCCCACTTCTGCTGCTTGCTAGCTGAGTAACTTCTGGTAGTACCTGATTTTCCTATGTTTCAAGATTGTTTTGAAGATTAAACCAACCAATATATCGGGCTCATTCATTCTTTCATCCATTCATTAAATATTTGAGGGCTTATTACTATGTTCTAGTCTCTTACTGGGGAATCAGTAATAAACAGTTGAAAACAAAGTCTGACCTCATGGAGCTCTTATTTGGGTGGAGGAGATAGATAATAAACATAATAGATAAGTAAAGTATATTGTACTAGTATGTTACGAGGTAAGTACTATATAAAAATAGGGCAGGGTAAGTTATATGTGGAGTGCCAGCAGTAAGGAGGTGGCATGTGAAACTTAAACAAGAGGATCAGTGGGCCTCTTTGAGAAGGTGATGTCTGAACACCTTCTGATGGAGCTAGGTGGTGGTGGTCTTTGTGAATATTCAGGAAAGAACATTTTGGGAAGAGGGAACAGCTAGTGTGGTTGGAACAGAGCAAGTAAGGGAGAATAGTAGAAGGTGAGGCCAGAGTTAACAGAGGTCTGATCCTATAAAACATTGACTTGTCTTTTGAGGGACAGAGAGCCATTGAGGGTATGGGCAGACATGATCTGAGTTGATGTTAGTTTTTCAGGTTGACAAAGAGACCATGGAAAGGCAAGAGTGGAAACAAGTAGACTAGCTTTGCAATAATCTAAGTCAAAGATGATGGTCCAAGGTGGCTTTGACCATGGTGGTAGCAGTGAAGTTGGTAAGAAGTGGTCAGATTCTAGACATGCTATGACTAGGGTTAAAAAAAAAAGAAAGAAAAGGATGTGGGGTTTGAGAGAAGTGTCAAGCTGACTCTTAGATTTTTGAATTGAGAAACTGGAATGATAGACTTGAAATGGGGTAGGAGGAGCAATATAGGAATTGCGGGGGGCGGGGGGCGCTATAGGAATTCATTTTGAAGCATATTGACATGTTTATTAAACAATCAAGTAAGGATGTTGAGTAGGAAGTTGGGCAATAGAGCCTGGAATTCAGCAGAGAAATCTGGATTATAGATATAACTAATTATACTTTGCACAAAGCAGATGCTTAGTAAATGGTGACTTTAAAAAAATCAATATCCAGGCATTATGATATTTTCTCAAACTAAACCTTGTAACGAATTGTGCATAGATTGTGACCACTAGGTGTTACTTTGCTTTCTTACCTTTTGTTTAGTGGTTGATTAATTCAAGTTGGTAAGACTTACCAAGGATGTGTTATAATTACTTATTTCTCTCTCTCTCTCTCTCTTTTACTAGCACTGCCTATGGGGGACATTCCCTTGGATGGCATCTCTGTTGCTGATATTGGAGCAGTCGTCTCTAGAATTTTTGATTCTCCAGAAGAGTTCTTAGGCAAGGCTGTGGGCCTCAGTGCAGAAGCGCTAACAGTACAGCAATATGCTGATGTTTTGTCCAAGATTTTGGGGAAAGATATCCGAGATGCAAAGGTGAGTTCTTAGAAGATATAAATGTGAGCATAAGAGTCCACCTTAGGTCACACCCCACTGACTTAGACATTCTGGTAGACGCTCAATGAATTTAGGCAAGGGTTCAGCTTAGGCTGTCAGAAGAAATTGAAGAGGATTTCAGTTCCACAAATCTATCTTGTATTTGTGCATCTGAATCTCACCCTTATGGCTTTATTTCTTTAGCTTAAGGTTAATCAGCTTGTTAGAGTAAATTTACTTTTGTGTGGCAAGAACTTGGAATCTGAAGACTGAGGTACAACTTTTTCATATACACTACCCAACTCTTCTCTCATAAGCACTCTTTGCTGATCATTCCAGTCTGCCAGAGCTCTCGGGTGTGGGCAAGGCACTTACCTCTCTGAGCCTCAGCTTCTTCATCTGTGAAGTGGGATAGTAGCATCTACCTCAGGGTGATCTTGTGGACATTAGAGAGAATATATTTAAGGGGCTTAGCACAGTATTTGGTACATATATACCTATTGGCATATATAAAGTACCTATTATGTACCCGGTGCTATCGTTGAGGAGTTTACATCAGAGTGAAAATGTTAATGCACATGAAGTCACAGGGATCAGTACAGCTATAACACTATAGGTGCTTAATTGTGTTGTCCACACTCTCTGTGACCAAAGAAGGGTAGGAGAAGGCTTCATGGAAAAAGTGGCTTTGAGGTGGTCCTTGAGGGTGGGCAAGACTATGTCTAGGTGGAGGGAATGATGGGGCTGTCCTGGCTAAATTCTAGAATCCTAAACCTAGCCTGGCTAAATCCACATGGATGAACCAGAGGCAGTATGAACCAGAGGCAGTATGAGACCAAATCCTGGGTCTGCCCTTACCTATCTGTGGAATCTTGGCAAGTTACTTAACCTCTTTAGTCTCAGTTTCTTCATTTGGTAAAAGAAGTTATTATCTCTTTATATATATATAAACAGTTGAGAGGGACCAGGCCTGCAAGGGAGGGCAGTTGGAGGTGATCAACCCTGCAGGAGAGGGCAGTTAGGGATAACCAGGCCGGCAGAGGAGGGAAGTTGGGGGCAAACAGGCTGGCAGCGGAGTGGTTAGGGGGTGATCAGGCTGGCAGGCAGAAGTGGTTAGGGGCAATCAGGAAGGCAGGCAGGCAAGCAGTTGGGAGCCAGCATTCCTGGATTGTGAGAGGGATGTCCGACTTCCCGTTTAGGCCTAATCCCAGGGATCGGGCCTAAACGGGCAGTCGGACATCCCTTGAGGGGTCCCAGATTGGAGAGGGTACAGGCTGGGCTGAGGGACAACGCTCCTCCGTGCACGAATTTTGTGCACCGGGCCTCTAGTATATATATAAAAGCCTAATAGCCAAAGTGTCCCCTTGGGAGTTTGATCGACTGGGAGTTCGATCACTTGCTATGATGCATGCTGACCACCACGGGGCAGCACGGAATGAAGGGAGGCCCTGGCCAGCAGCCAGCAGCCACTAGGAACCCTACCCATGCACGAATTTCGTGCACTGGGCCTCTAGTACCTGATAAGGTTGATTAGAGGATGACATGATATATAAATGGCAGGCACCTGGCACTGGGTTGGCAATTAGTAAGCCCTCGATAATTGATCAGGGTATAAATCAGGTGGGAATGGCATAGACTAGAGCGTGGATAGGACAGACCTTTTACAGAAAAGTGAGAGGAACTGATGATACCACATTACCAGCCATTTCTCCAAAGCAAGTGTTGATAAGAGGAAGGAGAACAGGGCTTCTGAGAAGGAAGTATGTGTGCCTTGCAGAGACACCCTCAGAGCTGAAAGGAGGCTCCATACCTTCTTTCAAGCTGGCATTCCACCACCTGTAAAATGAGTATTTTCTGGATGATTTCTAAGGTCATACCCAGCACATTCTCTCTACAGGAGGGGTCCACAATTAGGACCCACCACCTGCTTTTTTAAAAATAAAGATTTATTGGAACACAGCCACACCATTGTTTATATATTGTCTCTGGCTATTTTCATGATACATTGATAGAATTAAGTAGTTGTGACTTAGCCCATATGACCCACAAAGCCTTAAATATTTATATCTAGCCCTTTGGGAAACACTTTGTTGACTCCCCCTCTAGCATGTTTCCTAGAGTTAGGCCCAGAAAGTTGATTTTTCTTTTCATCTGCAACTCTTGCTTCAAGTAAGTCTTGAATCATGAGGGGTTATCTAGATTTCCAATTCAGAGTCAGGAACAGGAGCTACAAGGAGGCTAAAAAATTATTATAGGTGTCTTTAATGAAGAAAATAAGTTACCTCCAAACCCAAGATGACAGCCAATCACTCAAAAGATGGACTCATGAGAGGATCTGCAAAGTCACTTGTACCTGGTGTAAATATACTTCCCAGGGACTGACCCCTCTCCAAGGGCATTTGCATTTGGGCCTTATATTTCTTTTGTTTCATGGGGTTTGAAGTCTGTACGGAGGAAGGAGAGAAAGGTGAAGGGGTGTGGGCATGTGGAGAGTGTTCATTCTCAGAGGGCCAGGTAGACGTGCTCAGGACCTTCCAAGCATCACTCAATCACATACTTGGTCCCCAACTCCTCTTGGTACATCAAGTTATTTCACAATTCAGCAGAACTTCTCTAGCACCAAAAGTTCTAGGGCATTAGAAGCTGGAAGTTCTACAGAATGGTTAATGCAGTGCTTAGTAACTAGTCTGACTTGAAGATGCTGCCCAGGGTTCTAGAGTGGTGGGGGAAATGCTTAGGCATCATGCTGCTCTGGGGAAGGATGCATGTGGCCACAAGGTGGCGCTCCAGCACTGGCAGTCTGACTCCCCCCGCCAGTCTGGTCAGGAGGCATAACTGCTTCAGTGAGTGCATGCCCTGGAACAGACTCCCATCAGGAACTCGGGTCTGGCTGAAACTGTCTGTCCAACCCCAAAAGAAACATGGTCCTCTCAGAAAGTGAGACGCAACAAAAATCTCTTTCCTTCAAAAATCTGCAGAAAAGAATCCCTTATTTCACTAAGGAATATTAGTTGTCAAAGTTATAGGATGAGGGAGTGACTCAAGGAGAGAGACATTTTCAAAGTCATCTTCCATGCTTCTCATGTAGTCTTCTTACTAAAAATTTAAATTGTTTTCTTATTTCAAATATATCAAATGCTTATTTCAGAAAATACAGAAAATTATAAAAAAACAAACAAAAATCACGTATTCAGAGATAGCAACTAATAAGATCTGACACATTATATTCTAGTCTTTTTAAAAAAAATTTCTTTATTGATTATGGTATCACATAATTGTCCTCATCCCCCCATTCCCATCCCAAACTCATCCCCACGTATGTCTCCCCCCTCTCCCCCACATTGTCCGTGACCACTGGTTATGCTTATATGCATGCATACAAGTTCTTTGGTTGATCTCTTCCCCTTCCCCCCACCCTCCCCTACCTTCCCTCTGAGGTTTGACAGTCTGATCGATGCTTCCCTGTGTCCGGGTCTGTTTTTGTTCATCAGTTTATGTTGTTCATTATTTCCCCTAGATACATGAGTCTAGTCTTTTTCCAATATCTATATGTTTGTATCTAGCTTTTTCATTTAATGTTATATTATGAGCATTTGTTAAAGTTCTTTAAAACATTAATTTTAATAACTATACAATATTCTTAAAAAATATATATATACTAAAATTTATTCTGCCATTTTTTGTTTTTGCATGGGCACATTTTTCTTAATTTTCCATATTATAAATGGCATATGACAATCATTTTAAAAAAATATATTTTCATTGATTTCAGAGAGGAAGAGAGATGGAGAGAGAGATAGAAACATCAATGATTAGAGAGAGTCATTGATTGGCTGCCTCCTGTACACCTCGTATTGGGGATAGAGCCCACAACCCAGGCATGTGCCCTTGACTGGAATTGTACCATGGACCCTTCAGTCCCCAGGCTGATGCTCTATCCACTGAGCCAAACCAGCCAGGGTGACAATGAGTTGTTTGTGTGTCACAATTTCCAAAGGCCAAGTGGAATAACACGGTTAGAGTTTATCTTTGAGGGCTAAAGACAGATTACACTGGATCCAATAGCTAGAAATGGTCTTAGCTAATTCAGGAGGGGGAACTATTGCTGTAGTTAGTGTCAGAGGGACTCAAGGGGTGGGTTTTGTGGAAGGTGACAGAAGGTAGCCAGTAAGTGTGTGGTGAGCAGCATTTGTTTGAACCTGGGCCTGGCAGAGTCTGGGATGGTTGAAGTCAAGATGCTCATTTCTAATCGAGGATTGGAATGATGATGAAGGGACATCAGCCAGGAGGAAAGGATAGAGAGCCTAGTGCCAGAGTACTGCATGGAGGCGGAGGGCCAGGTGGGTAGACTGTCTGAGAGGGCTGCTGAGGGAATGTATATGAAAGAAGGTCAGATGAGGGGGGAGGACAGATCTATAGTTTCTTATCCAAAATGCTTGGGACCAGAAACAATTTGGCTTTCAGAAGCTGCAGCTTTTAGATAGATTGTGTTCTACATGTATTATGTAACATCACCATCAGGGGCAGGACAGGAACCTGTAATATCTCTTCAGAAAAATATATGACTATTTCCACTAAATGGTAGCATTAAAAAGCTTCAAAGTTCAGATCAGAATCAGTTCAGAAAAGTCAGTTTGCTGTCAAATTGCTTATGAAAAAACTCAAGAGCTTCTTAGGTTTTGGAGTTAGGCTGAAGAACGGTGGACCTATATCATCATTAAGGTGAATAATTTATTCTCAGACTATTTTCAATGAGAGCTGAAACATTTCCTTTTTTTAAAAATTTACTATTTTTTTTTAAAAAAAACTTGTTCTTAAAAGATCTCCCTAGAAGCTTACGAGAAGCTGGGGTTTCCTGGAGCGGAGGAAATGGCCAACATGTTTCGTTTCTATCAGATGAAGCCAGACCGTGATGTCAAGCTCACCCACCGACTAAACCCCGAAGTCAAAAGCTTCAGCCGGTTTGTCTCAGAGAACAAGGAAGCCTTGATGGGCATTTAACTGTTCACACAGGCCCCTGACAACTTTCTTTTTCCCTGATTCTGGCCCTCTGTACAGCACATCTCCATTTACAGAACAGATATGTTAGAATGCAATTGTTTGCAACTCCAAAGCCGTTCCTGAAATACTCTCTTAAGTAGGAAACATGGAAATTTGATTCACATATAACTTTCCAGATAGTGATAAGGATGGTACACCTGTTTGGTTAAGTAAGAAGCCCCAAACTGGCACCTTCCTGTAGCTCTGACCCCCCAACAGCCAAGACGCCTCACCAGACTCTGGCCTGAGGAACTTGGATCTTCTTCCCTAACATGAATGGGGGGTGGCCACTCAGCTTTCTCCTGCCTAACTGATCCAGAGCCCTGGCTCTGAACCTCTCCTTGGAGTTCCAGTTCCCGCCCCCCCCCCCCCCCCCAAGGGCATTGTCACATTCTCAGTGAACTAAGTAATTTTAATTTCTTTAAAAAATATATTTTTATTGATTTCAGAGAGGAAGGGAGAGAGAGAAAGAGATAGAAACATCAATGATGAGAATCATCTATTGGCTGCCTCCTGCACACCCCCTATTGGGGACCGAGCCTGCAACCTGGGCATATGCCCTGACCAGGAATTGAACCGTGACCTCCTGGTTCATAGGTCAGTGCTCAACCACTGAGCCACTCTGGTGGGGTAATTTCTTAAAAAAAAACCACAACAAAAAAACCTTTGTAGATAACTTTCTGGGGGAACATGGTGTTCAATGAACAAGCACAAGTATTAAAAACTCTAAAATTCAGTTTTGCTTCAGGGTTGAAAGTTAACATTCTCTGTTTAATTCATTAAACCATCTATTGAATCATCATTCAATTACTGTATTCATCTATTCATTCTTCTGTCCTTCATTTAAGCCAAGGGTGGGAAACCTTTTTTTCTGTCAAGGGCTATTGGATATTTAGAACATCATCTGTGGGCCATACAAAATTAACAACTTAAAAATTAGCTGCTATAGTCAGTCAAACATTCCATTAACTCACTCCTAATGCCTTTGCAGGGCTAGACCAAATGACTTCGTGGGCCTTATACGGCCCGTGGGGCTGGATGTTTCCCACCACTGATTTAGGCATTTCACAAACTTTATTTTTGGCACCAGTACTGATGGTGAATTTGGAACTTCTCTCTCCTCCTATGTGCTTTCCGTTTTTACTTTTTTTTTTAAATCCTCACCCGAGGATATTTTTTCCACGGATTTCTAGAGTGAGTGGAAGGGTCAGAGTAATAGGGGAGAGAGAGGAGAAACATCAATGTGAGAGAGACACATCGATTGGCTGCCTCCCACACATGCCTCCACTGGGTCTGGGTAACTTGCAACATAGATGCCCTTGACTGGGAATCGAACCCAGGATCCTTCAGTCTGTAGGCTGATGCTCTAACCACTGAGAAAAAATGGCCAGGGCCTATGTGCTTTCTTATCAGAGTGGTCTATGCTCCAAAGGCTACCATGGCTCCTTTTCAGTTTGTGGTTGGCTTTGTGTCATGCTAGGGCAAGGGGGCCTTCTAATCATGTAGCTCCAAGCCAAACCCAGAGGCTCTGCAATGGATGAAGGCAGGAGCTTGAGGCAAGGGCTGGAGAAAGGTAGGGAAGTGGAAAGAGGAGGTGAGGGAAGGGCCCCCATCGTATTGTTTATATCGCTGGCTTAGCATTTCCTACGCCTCATTTACTAGTCTTCCTCTTGGCTATGAGTGACTGGCACTCCTTTATATCCTGCTACTTGGCACATGATAGGTGATCAATAAATGTTGGTGATCTAAATGAGTGAATAAAGCCAATTGATCATATCATTGCAAGAAAGGGAAATAAACAGGTGTCTAGGTTGGAGAGTGCTTAAGAACCAGCAAGTGGTACTTAAAGGGCCAGAGGTAGTCCACTTCTGGGGGAGGCAGGCAGGCAGTGACTGGTGTTGGGAGCGGCTGAGCTAAGATGGCGGTGCCTGTGGGTCTGACTCAGAGGAGAAGGAGCCTTGGAGATGCCAAATATCAGCCTTTTGGGTCTTTCAAGGCATCAAGTGGTATGTTTGTGTTGAATGAAATATGTTGAAGTTATTGCATTTTGATTCTTGAGGGGAAATTGCAGTCCAAGTGCATTTGAAGACCACTCTCCTTTTCAGACTGCTCTCTGCTTACCCTCTGGCAGTAAATTCACTGCAGCTCAAGCTCTCAACCCTGGGAAACGTGTCTGGATAAATTTCTAAAAAAGGAAAAGCAAAACAAAACCCTAACCTAAAAATAGGTGTTTTATTGCTCATCTGGTGGGCCAGGCAGGAGGAATGGCTGCTGTCTCCTAAATAGAACTCAGTGTCCCCGAACTGGTGAGTGTTTGCAGGTCACATGGCTTCTTTGTGTGCTTGCTGGGTGGCTGGCTGGTTCTTTTGGCCTTTGGAACAAGGCTGGGGTAGCCCTCGGCCAGCCCTGCCATTGTTCCTACAAAGCACAAGAAGCTCTTTTGGAATTTGGAAGCGAACCTTACAGGATCCATCTGAGATGAGACAGTGTCTTTTAGGGGCCTGGTTTGCATCCCCATCTCACTTGACCAATAAGAGGAAAGAAAGAACAGGGAATGTTAGCTTAAAACATTTTATATTTGTTGCCTGTAGACAAGGGACTTCCCCATCATCTTTTCCTCTCCCCCATGGACAATCTCCAGGCCTAGGGAGAGAAAAGCTTCCTTTTGGAGTTGCTCAGAGTAGACACTCGGGGACTCAAGAGAGGCACAGAGGGTGGAAGTGAGGCTGTGAGCCATTGTGAACAAAATCACCCTCTGTTGACGACAGGGAATGGGTTGGGGGAGGATAAAGGGGATGGCACAGAAGGGATGCAGGAGGAAATCTCTTCCTGTGATTCTAGAAGTGTTCCTGGGAACGCAAGCCACGAAGTCAGATCATGCTGGATGCGATTCTGGACCTGCCACTGACTGGCTGTGTGAACTGGGGCCAGTCACTTAACCTCTCTGGGTTTCAGTTTCCCCATCCTCACAAGGGGCTGCTGGAAGGACTGAAAGATTGAAAGCATGGAAAGCACTTTGGACAGTCTTTGATAGATAGTAAGTGCTCAATAAACAGTAGCTGTAGGAGAGAGAAACCAAGATGTCGGCATAGGTAAACACCTAAACTGCTGCCTCGCACAACAATTTCAAAACTACAAGTAAAAGACAAAACGGACATCATCCAGAACCACAGGAAGGCTGGCTGAGTGGAAATTCTACAACTAGAAGGAAAGAGAAAAGCACACTGAGAATCAGAGGAACTGCAGGAAGCAGAGGTACTGAGACGCGTGCACGGAGAGGACTGGCAACTGAGTGCATGGCTGGCTTTCTCAAGCGGGAGGGAGACAAAAGCTCCCGACTGCGCTGAACTCCAGTTCCGGGCGAGACTCTGGGGACCCAGACTCATTTGGGGATAAACTGGACTGTCTGGTAGCAGGCAGAACTCGAGGGCGGCTTTCTCTCAGAGGTGCTTGCAGTGATTACCACGGGACACTGAGACCCAGGGGCCTATTAGGGCAGGGCTGACGGGAAACCAATGCTGTCTGCTCCACCCTGAGACTCCGCCCCATCCAAGCTGAGCACAGAGGCTTTTGCAAGTCTTATCTCATAAGGGTGTCTCCAGCACAGAAGTTCTCTCAGTGTAGACACAGCTGATCCTCACAGCCAATTGGCCTGGAGGTCAATTCCTCCCAGTGATACCAACAACAATCAAGGCTTAACTACAACAAGACTCTGCACACAGCCCACAAAGGGGTGCACCAAGAGTATCCACCTCAGGTAACTGGGGAGGCTGAGCTACTGGGTTCTATAGGACACCTAGCACACTAAGCCACTCTATCAACTTAGGGAAGCAGCCAAAATGCGAAGACAAAGAAACAGATCACAAATGAAAGAAATGGAGGAAAGCAAAAGACTGGATATAGAGTTCAAATCCACGGTTATAAGGTTTTTCAATAATTTCCTAGAAAAGGCCAATAAACTTAGCGAGACCCTCGAGGATATGAAAAAGGACCAACTAGAAATTAAGCATACACTGACTGAAATAAAAAATATTATACAGAGACCTAACAGCAGACTAGAGGACCGCTAGAAACAAGTCAAAGATTTGAAATACAAAGAAGCAAAAAACACTCAGCCAGGAAAGCAAAAAGAAAAAAGAATCCAAAAAGTTGAAGATAGTGTAAGAAGCCTCTGGGATGACCTCAAGCGTACCAACATCCAAATTATGGGGGTGCCAGAAGAAGAGAGAGAGCAAGATACTGAAAACCTATTTGAAGAAATAATGACAGAGAACTTCCCCCACCTGGTGAAAGAAATAGACTTACAAGTCCAGGAAGCGCAGAGAACCCCAACCAAAAGGAATCCAAAGAGGACCACACCAAGACACATCATAATTAAAATGCCAAGAGCAAAAGACAAGGAGAGAATATTAAAAGCAGCAAGAGAAAAACAGTTAGTTACCTACAAGGGAGCACCCATACGACTGTCAGCTGATTACTCAACAGAAACTATGCAGGCCAGATGGGAATGGCAAGAAATATTCAAAGTGATGAATAGCAAGAACCTACAACCAAGATTACTCTACCCAGCAAAGCTATCATTCAGAATTGAAGGTCAGATAAAGAGCTTCACAGATAAGAAAAAGCTAAAGGAGTTCATCACCACCAAACCAGTATTATATGAAATGCTGAAAGGTATTCTTTAAGAAGAGGAAGAAGAAGAAAAAGGTAAATATAACAATTATGAACAACAAATACATGTCTATCAACAAGTGAATCTAAAAATCAAGTGAATAAAAATCTGATGAACAGAATAAACTGGTGAATATAATAGAATCAGGAGCATAGAAAGGGAGTGGACTGATAATTCTTGGGGGGAAAGGGGAGTGGGGGGTGCGGGAAGAGACTGGACAAAAAATCGTACACCTATGGATGAGGACAGTTTTGGGGAGGTAAGGGCAGAGGGTGGTGTGGGAACCAGGTGGAGAGGAGCTATTGGGGGGGGGGGGGGAAGAAAGAGGAACAATTGTAATAATATGAACAATTAAGATTTATTAAATTTAAAAAAAAGAAGAGGAAGAAGAAAAAGGTAAAGATAAAAATTATAAACAACAAATACATATCTATCAATAAGTAAATCTAAAAATCAAGTGAATAAAAACATCTGATGAACAGAATAAACTGGTGAATATAACAGAATCAGGGTCATAGAAAGGGAGTGGACTGACAATTCTTGGGGGGGAAAGGGGTGTGGGAGGTGCGGGAAGAGACTGGACAAAAATCGTACACCTATGGATGAGGACAGTGGAGTGGAGGGTAAGGGCAGAGGGTGGGGTGAGAACCGGGTGGAGGGGAGCTATGGGGGAAAAAAGAGGAACAATTGTAATAATCTGAACAATAAAGATTTATTAAATTAAAAAAAAAACCCCAGTAGCTGTAATTATCGAGACTAATTCCTACCCTTGCTGCCTTTACACAGTACTGGAGTTCTGAGGTGCCCATGGTCTCCCTCACCCCACCTGCTCAACCACTGGCTTCCCGACTGCAAGTTCCTTGTGCCCTGACTGCCCTCTGCTGGTGGTCTGGTCCCTGCCCATCTTCCTTTACCCGCCACTAGATGGCAGGACAAACCTAGCGTGAGAAAGGGTCGGTCTAACCCAGTGGTTCCCAACCTGTTTTTGGCCATGCCCCACCTAAGCATCTCTAAATTCCTGATGGCCTCTCGTGACATATAATTCTTATTATTCAAAAAGCGAACTCCTTGGTGCATATTACAGACCCCTTTCTCTCTCTCAGGCTCTCTCATCACCTTGCTTGGTCATTTCAGTGAGTAAATGCTGGGCATCTTCCCTATGCCTGGCACGACAGTACTGGCCTGACCCAGGGTAGAGGGTGGGCCTCAGGTCAAAGGTGAGCCTTCCATTGAAACAGGGCCTTCGGCCCCTGCCCTGGGAGCACAGGAGCGAGGGCAGAGCCTGGGTGTGGGCACTCTTACACTGGCTTCTCCACCATCATCCTCTCTTCCACCTAGGACCCTTCCAACTCTGGAGTCCCATTAGGACTGCACAAAGGGCAGAGGCAAATTCCCCAAAAGGAACCTGGGGCACTGTTAGGAAAAGGAAGTGAATGCTGGACAGGCCCCAAGGTCTACTCTCCAAAGTAGCTGTTCTTTGGCAATGGAGTCAACTGCTGGACTGCTCGCAGAAGCGAACAGGAAGGCAATAGCATGAATTTAACACATCCCAGAGGATACGTTTTTATAGCATTTCTGAAGGGCTACGCAGCAATATGTTCCAAGAGGATTAAAAATGTGCACACTCTTACCTGGCAACACTACTTCTAGGAAGCTATTTTAAGTAAATAAACACAAATATAAAAAAATAAATAAAATTTCCAGGATTTTATATGGAAGTGTTGTTCATGAGAGTAAAAAAAAATGGAAGTAAGCTAACTGTTCAGCATTAAAGGAATGGATAATTAAATTGTTGAGTAGTTTAAAAACTACCTTAAATTTTGAAACTATTATTTGTAAAGAATTTTTACTAAAAAAAAAAAAAAAAGCACTGTTTGTGTTTTAAGTGAAAAATGTTGGATGTCAAATAACATTATATCTGGCTTATTATTCCAATTGTGTAAAGTATACATGTACATGGTAAAATATTGAGAGGAAAAGCACCAAGATGTTACTAGTGGTTTCCATTGAAAAACGAATTTTGGTTGATCTCTATTTTCTCCTTTTAAATTTCCCCTTTTCTGCAGCTTTCCATAACTAAAATGCTAATTAGATGTTTAATTTTATGTAAAAAAAGTTACTTTTATAATTTAACAGATATCATAGATTGTCCTAATTCTTCCCTTTGTTATGCTAACTATAATAATTGTTACTTATGAGTGTTCGCTGTGTACCAGCCACCGTACTCGGAGCTGTATATACATTCTTTCACTAAATCTTTGTACCAACGTCATAAACAAGGCCATCTCCTCATTTTACAGATAAAGAAACATACGTCGTAAATTTTAGTAATTTACCCAAAGTCACCTAATCAGTAGGTGGCAAAGCCAGAGTTGAAATTCACATCTGAATGTCTCTAAAGTTCATGAGCTTTCCACCATACGGGAACTTTGGTCAGTGCAGTTCTCAGGTTATGAAAGGATTGGGTTGTCAAAGTCATTCAGGATTCAGTTGTTTGGAATTTGGGACATATTTTCTCTTAGAAACACTGTAGAGATGAGACTCCAACCTGCATAAAGATCAACCCTCCAAAAACTGGTGAAACCACATCTACTCACATGCTGTGAAATCACAACTTCGGATAAGATGTTTCCTGCAAACCTTCTCCCAGATGCACACAGAGAATAACGAAACTGATGTTCCGGTGAGGACAGGCAGTATTTGGGCAAGTCACAAGGAAGAAAAGAAAGCATAGCCACGAGGTGCCTCAGGGTACAGGCCAAAGCCAAGGGGTCTGAATGGCTGGCGGGAATGCATCAGGATGGGGGAGGCGGGGCTGCATGTAGAGGCCCTGCATGGAAACCTGGGAGATCATCGGGTGTCAAAGCTAAAGGTTTTCAAGAGCCAGGCAGTTAACTGAATGAAGTAGACCAGATGTAAAAAACGGAATAGTGGGGACTACGGCAGTGAGAGACTGCATGACCCACCTACAGGTACTGAGTTAAAATTTAACAGAAACACAGTGACACCAAACATAAATTGCCTCAGCTGTTTCCTAGAAGGATGGTTTTCTGATCCTAATGTGGAACCATCCAATTTTGTGGAAGAGTGAGGCTGCAAGGACGGTGAGTGGAGGGCTTGATCATGATGAGGAAGAGCAAGAACAAGATTCAGGGTTCCCTACTTTCGCAATGGGACTGTGGGGGTGGAGGAGCTGGTTGGCAGCAGCTGCTCTGATTTGTATGTCCTTACAAATGAAGCATCCATTCCCTCATTGCTTCTAGCAGAGGTCGGGCCATAGAGGCAGAGAAAGAAGAAAGGAACCAACATTTGCTGAAAGCTGCACTTTTTCATAGTTGGCATTTCACTTAAGCCTCATTATCTCCCTGAGAAGTTGGTGTATGTGGCAGACTAGCTAGATGTTTACCAAACCTGTTTCCACGTCTTCCTGGGCACAGCTGGACCGCATTCCTAAGTGTTCTTTGCCATTAATGGCAGCCGTGTAACTGTGATATAGACACTAGCATGTGAGCAGAAGTGTGTGCCATTTCTAGGCCCAGCATAAAACTCTTCCATCATCTGCCCCCTAACTTTGGATTGATGTCTGCAAGCCTGATGACCTTGAAAGCCATGTTTGGAAAATGGTGAAGCCAGACAAAGAAAGAACCCAGGCACTTAACGCCCTTCTTGGAGAGTAGCTCGCAGATTAGGAACATGTGTTCTAGACTTTATGTAAACCAAAACTAAGCTTCCATAATGTTAGGGCCAATTAACTTTTTTGGGTGTTTACTATAGCAGCTGGCATTGCTTTAGCCAATATGATGTTTTTATGCCCTTTTTACTTATTTTTATTTTTCATTAAAATTTTTAAAATATGCCTTTTAAAAATTGATGTTTAGAGAGAGAGGGGAAGAGAGGGAGAGAAGCATTGATTCAGCTGCCTCCTGGGGATCGAGCCTGCAGCCCGGGCATGTGCCCTGACTGGGAATCGAACCAGAGACCTCTTGGTGCATGGGTCGATGCTCAACCACTGAGCCACACTGGCCGGGCCCCAGTGACACTCTTGCTTGGCCCCCTTGTTCATTAACATCTGTGTCCTTCCAATCTGGGCTCTGGCTTGAACTCTGTGAACTGCTCAAAGAGGCTCTTGATACCTCTTTGTTCAAACAGACAATGGTTGCAACAATAACAAAGAGGAAAATCAGATGCAGGTGAACATTTATTTTTAACATTTGTGAGGCCATATGGGGACTTAACATGAAAATTAGAGCCCTCACTTCCGCCTGCTCTCTCCCAAAGTGGCTTGGGTGCCTTTGGCTGGCCAGGAGGACTCCAACACGCTTGGATCCCTTCCAAGCAAGTGCACCACTTGATGAGATGGACAGTTCTATATTTCTGGGGCCTTCTTTTGGCCAGAAATAGACATACTGTTTGGAGATGGTGTTAAACTTGGGCCCACAGAGTGTGATTGGTTTAGGAAGGAATGCTGCTCTGGCCACCCCAAATATGTGAGGTTTCTTGATTTTTTAGTCAAACCAGTCAGAAACATGAAAAATGTGTAATAAAGTGAAAATAGGTGAAAAGCTCCGTTGGGGTTGGGGGTGGCTCCCAACCCCCTACCTCATTCCTTCTCTCTGGTTCTCTCCCCTGGAGGTCTGCAGGTAGCAGAGGTTCGGAGATTCTTCTGAGAAATAGCAAGGACCCCTAGTAGCCAGTTTTCAGGGTGCATCTACATTGTGCAGAGGATTTGACCAAGTTATTTCATTATCCTATTATCTCTGAAGGTAAGAGTCAGTATCAGCTGTGTTTGATCAGTAAAGGAAAAGCTCTAAAAGTAATGAGTCAGCCCATTCATTGCAGAGCACACCTAAGATTATTTCACTCCAAAGTCATTGTTTCCCATTGTCCCATCATGGGGATGAGCATTAGTTTTCTTTTAAAAAAATATATATTTTTATGATTTCAGAGAGGAAGGGAGAGGGAGAGAGAGATAGAAACATCAATGATGAGAGAGAATCATTGATTGGCTGCCTCTTGTGTGTCCCCTACTGGGGATCCAGCCCGCAACCTGGGCATGTGTCCTTGACCAGAATCGAACCTGGGACCCTTTAGTCCGCAGGCCGATGCTCTATCCACTAAGCCAAACCAGCTAGGGCGAGCACTAGTTTTCTTATCCCTGATTTTACATCTGCCAGGGGGAGACAGGAACATGTAGACATGGCTCTGTGCTTTCTCTCTCCTCAGAACCCCAGCAGCTGCCGTTTTCTTGCAGAAATGAAGAAACGAGAAGTTGTGGGTTCAGAGTAGCCATGATTGTAATAAAATATTTCAAAACAAAACAAAAATGAAATGGCTTTTTCTTTTTTCGCTTCACTTTAAGTTAAATTGGCTTTCTGATATAGAATGGCATTTCCTTCTGATCCAATTCTTCTCTGGGCAGGTCTGGAGCAAAGTGTGGATTGAGGAAGAAAGGGAGAGGGGAGTAAATGGTCCCAAGAACTAAGAACCACCTTTCTTCTTTTAGGACATTTGGTGAATGTGCCTTCCCTCTTGTTTGTAATATATATATATATATATATATATATATATATATATATATATATATATATATATATATATATATATATATTGTGAAACAGGGAAAAGATGGAATGACCATTGGAGGGAAGGGAAGAGTAGAGTAGAAAAAGGCAAGGTGAAGAGGTAGACTGAAATATAATGTCTGAGCAGGGCTAAGGGTTAGCTTTATTTATTATTGAAAAAAAAATTAAAAATTGATTTGAGAGAGAGTGAGAGAGCGAGAGAGAGAGAGCGAGAGAGAGAGAGAGAGAGAGAGAGAGAGAGAGAGAGAAACATCAACGATAAGAGAGAGAATCACTGATCGGCCTCCCGGGCATGTGCCCTTGAACCATGATCTCTTGGTTCATAGGTTGATGCTCAACCACTGAACCACACCGGGCCGGGCCCAAGGGTTAGTTTTAAATTCAACTCCACTGGATGGATTGGGCTGCCTGAGGCAAAACTGACAGTTTGGGAATGATGGTCCTATTATTGTTATATCCAAGTTCCCTTCTTGCTATCCTTATTTCCTCTCTGCTCTAAGCCTCTTTAGACTGGTCAGTCCACCCCTCCTCCTGGTGCTTGCCCCTTTTTCAGAAGAACAGACACTCATTGGAGGTTACCAAATTGCTTCTTCCTAAATCCCCATCTCCAGCCAATACCTCTCCCCCCATACTGCCCTGTGTTACTCCTTTTTCATCACCAGCAACTTCTATGAAGCTCAAGAAGGGCAAAGTCATGGCAAAATCTTTTGCACACCTACTGCTCCTCTCTTTTCTTTCTCGCTTTTTTAAATCCTCACCTGAGGATATTTTTTTTTTTCCATTAATTTCTAGAGAGAGTGGAAGGGAAGGAGAAGGAGAAGAGAGATAGAAACATCGATTGGTTACCTCCCGCCCCCGCCCCTATTGCAACTGAAGTACGTGCCCTTGACTGGGAATTGAATCTGAGAACCTAAGACCCTTCGGTCCGCAGGCTGATGCTCTAACTACTGAGACACCCCAGCCAGGGCCTTATTGCTCCTTTCTTCCCATTTTTAGCAGGGGCATTGCCAGTGTCCAGGAGCCCAGAGTTGGAGTCAACATGGATCCTTGCACTTCCATGGTCTGTCCTTCACAAAGTCCTATTGTCTTTTCTTCCACATGCCTCTTGCATTTCTTACTTTCTCTTCATTCCTTCTGTCCCCATCCTAGCCCAGAGTCTTGTGTCTGCCTCTTGGCTGGTCTCCCTATATACTCTTTCCTCTCCAAACTATTATTCCTCTCCATCCATTTATTCCCTCATCCATCAGTAGAATGTTTATTAAGCTCCCATCAAGTGCCAGACAGTGTACTAGACAGCAGGTGCACCAGTGAGTAAGACAGACATGGTCCAGTGGGAGGCAGGTAATTATCAGGCAATTACAGTGTCTTGGAGTTAGTGTGGTGATGGAAGAAGCACAGGCTGCTAGGGAAGCCCTCAGGTGGGGCCTAGCCCAGGTGCGGGAAGGTGTTAGGAGTGGTCTGCATACTCCTTGTAAGACTCATCATCATCAAATAACACTGTTATTCTGTTTCAACTAAAATTGGCCTCCTGCTCTAGCCAATTTGGCTCAGTGGATAGAGTGTCGGCCTGTGGACTGAAAGGTCCCGGGTTCGATTCCGGTCAAGGACACATGCCTGGGTTTCGGGCTCAATCCCCAGTGGGGAGTATGCAGGAGACAGCCAATCAATGATTCTCTCTCATCATTGATGTTTCTATCTCTTCCTTTCCCTTGCTCACTGAAATCAATAAAAATATTAAAAAAAAAAATAAAATTGGCCTCCTATTACTTTTGCTCCTTCAGGTTTGCAATGGGCTGAATGTGGTCTGTCCCCCCACCCCCCAAATTCATATGTTGAACTCCTAACCCCCAATGTGATGGTATTAGGAGGAAGGGCCTTTGGGAGGTGATTAGGTATGAAGGTGAAACCTTATAAAAGAGGCTCCAGAGAGCTCTCTTGCCCCTCTCTGCCACATGAGGACACAAGAAGACAGCAGTTTGCAACCCAGAGGAGGGTCCTTACCAGAACCAGACCATGCTGACACCCTGATCTCAGACTTCCAGCCACCAGAACTGTGAGCAATACGTTTATGTTGTTTATAAGCCACTCAGTCTAAGGTCCTTTGTTATAGCAGCTTGAACAGACTAGGACAAGGTTCAAACTTTGAAACCTGAGATTCCAAGTCTTCCACCTTTGATCCAGCCTCATCCCTAGGACTTTTCAATGGTAGAAATGATAGTAATAATAATCATATCTAATAAAAGAGTAATATGCAAATTGACAGTCACCCCAACACACAAGATGGCCGCCCCCATGTGGACACAAGATGGCTGCCACAAGATGGCCGGCAGGGGAGGGCAGTTGTGGGCTATCAGGCCAGCAGGGGAAGGCAGTTGGGAGGGACCAGGCCGGCAGAGGAGGGCAGTTGGGAGGGACCAGGCCTTCAGGGGAGGGCAGTTGGGAGGGACCAGGCCTGCAGAGGAGGGCAGTTAAGGGTGACTGGGCCAGCAGGGAGGGCAATTGGGGGTGACCAGGCCAGCAGGGGAGGGCAGTTAGGGGTGACCAGGCCTGCAGGGGAGGGCAGTTAGGGGTGACTGGGCCAGCAGGGGAGGGCAGTTAGGGGTGACTGGGCCAGCAGGGGAGGGCAGTTAGGGGTGACCGGGCCAGCAGAGGAGGGCAGTTAGGTGTCGATCAGGCTGGCAGGAGAGTGATTAGGGGGTGATCAGGCTGGCAGGCAGAGCAGTTAGGGGCAATCAGGCAGACAAATGGTTGGGAGCCAGCAGTCCTGGATTGTGAGAAGGATGTCTAAATACCCTGTGGGATTGGGCCTAAACGGGCAGTTGGACATCCCTTGAGGGGTCCCAGATTGGAGAGGGTGCAGGCTGGGCTGAGGGACAACCCCTCCCACCCCCGTGCACGAAATTTGTGCACTGGGTCCTCTAGTAATAGTAATAATAGCACACGTTCGTTAGATTACTTATGCCCCAGGCCCTCCTCCAAGCACTCTCAATGTTCACTCTTCATAGCATTCTCTATAAAGGAGGTACTATTACTATCACCACTTAAATATGAGGAAACTGGGGCACAGGTAGGTTAAATAGCAGAATCTGGATTCAAATCCCAGTGGTGTGACCAGGCCTGATACATATGACCATGACATCGGTATAACTTGGGTGTGTGACTCGAGACTCTCTACCATACACCCTAAATTCTCCCTGAGGGCCCTTTTCTCTGGCTCTCTCTCTCCTAGGAATGCCCTTCTCTTTCCTAGCAAACCCTGTGTCTTTCCCAGAGCCTCCCTCTACGGAAAAGAAGCTGGGTGGGTCTGGACTCAAGTTCTATGTTCCAGTCCCAGGTACCAGCTGTCAAACCCCTTCTTCTCCCTGACTCTCAGTTCCCCCATCTCTACAATGGGAACTTTACTGTTCTTCTCACAGGGCCTTGGTGACTATGATGTGAGAATAATGTATGTGAGTGTGCCTTGCAAACTCTAGGGTCCTATACAAACGTAAGGCAATCAACATCATTTTCCCTCTTGTTTCCCAATCTAACAACATTTTTATACAGCCTGTACTTCACTATAACAAAGTTTGCTTGTATATTCCCTTGGACACATGGCTTCACCTTTCTAAGCCCCAGCTCCCTCATCTGTGAAATGGGCACATTACCATCTGTTCCATAGGGCGATTGCGGGGATTATATGCAATCGTGTTTTTAAAGAATTAGACACAGAATAGACACTAAAAAATGTCTTGCATGCTTCCCAAACCTTGACTTTTCTCAAGGTGCCAGGAACAAATCATCTTTGTCTTTCACTAGAAGGCAGTCCTGAGTCGTGCCTTATCTCTTCATTCTTTAACAAATAAATGGCACCTGTCTTCTTGGAGCTTCTGATTTAATTCAGTATTAACAGTGGAATATTGACTTAGCAAAGAAAAATACTTTCCATGTTCCTTTTGACTGTGTCACCCACACGCACACCAGCCGCCCGATGCCTGTGCTAAATCGGCAGAACCTTCTGCGAGCACAGCGGCTCTCTGTGACCCGGGCGTGCTTGTTCAGCTGAAATTGCTTGTGTCTGGCACAGACCTTCTCTTTTGATTTTGGCAGGACTTCAGGGAGCGAAAAAGCTGGGTTAGTGTTAGGGCTGGGATTAGAATTTGAGACTCAACAGATCATACTGTTAACACTTCTCCTCTTTGCTAACTTTATGAAGTTCAAGAAAAGCTTTCTGGGGAACGGCACCAACTTATTTGCCAAAAGCTGGGATGGGCCAAGGAAGATGTAGTCAGCATTTGGAATCTACTTGCCTAGAATTTAACAGCCAAGGAGGGGAGAAGGATGTGCTGTGGAGCTGGGAAGTGGGGAGCGGTGGGGGAGGTGTGTAAAAAGGACTTGGAAGGAGTCAGGATGCTGAACAGGCTTGGCTCCTTGTGGTTCCACCCCCACAACATCTCTCGAGTCTCAAGCCATCCCTTCCTCTCCTCCTCTGGTACAGCCCCTGCCCTGGTCCTCATCACCCTCACCGATGACAGCAATACTTTCTGATAAGTCTCCTTGTCCCTTTTCTTCCTAAACACTGCTGTCAGTTTTTTAAAAAAATATAAATATGTTTATTGATTTTTAGAGAGAGAGAAGAAGGGAGAGGATAGAGAAACAGAAACATCGATGAAAGAGGGATATCATCAATCAGCTGCCTCCTGCATGGCCCCCACTGGGGATCAATCCACAACCTGGGCATGTGCCCTGACTGGGAATCAAGCCGGTGACCTCTTGGGTCCTGGTCAACATTCCACCACTGAGCCACACTGGCAGGACTGCTGCCAGTTTTTATTCCTCTGCTTAAACCCATTCAGGGCTTTCTGGTGCTCCTCAGATAAAAGCCTCACCTTTAGCACAGTGCTCAAGGCCCTGACAAGCAGGCCCCAAACCATCCTCTGTCCTCATCTCATCCCTCTACATATGCTGGCCCGCTGCTGTGCCCGTTCATCTCAGCCTGAGAGCCTTTGCCCGGCTGCCCCTCTGCCTGCTTGTTCTCCCCTAATTCTCATCGTTGCCTGGTGGACTCCTCACCCTCCAGGACCCAGTTCAATGTGGCTCCTTCGGCAAAGCCTTTCTCAACTCCTCCAGGCAAAGCGGATGCCCCTCACTTCTACTCTATGGCACTGTGGGCTGCACTAGTTTGTGTGTGCCACTAGGTGACCTTGGGGACAGACTAAGCCTTATTTATGTCTTCTCCACCCCCACCTAGTGACTTGTTCAGCATATGTAACCACTTGAATTTTTGAAAGCTGGTGGGACAAACTCCCGGGATGCCAGGGAGGAGCCAGAGCAATAGACTGCACTTCTGGCTGTGTCAGGCTCACTGGTTTGGCCTTTCCTGATCTCCAGGAAAGTTTAGTGGACTGGGTGAATGCCTTCCTGTTTACCACGGGAAACTGCTCCCTGAGAATGTGTTTGTTTTTTAGAAGGTGTCCCAACTGGTAGGCACGTTAGTCCAATTAGGCTCCCGACATGGATCCCCATTATGTGGCAGACCCTGTGTTGGACTCTGAGGACATGCACCCTACTGTGACTCTGTCCTGCCATGCAGCTTCTCATAGCTTAGTCAGGGAGAGACACATGCCATTTTAAGGCAAGGCATGAAGCTTGATGGGGTGCTCAGTCAAGTCTGGGAATATCAGGGTAGGCTTCTTGGAGGAGGTGGTACGTAAAGTGAACGTCAGAGGATATACAGGAGGTAGACAGGCAAAGGCAGTGCACTTAACCAACACAGCCTCAAGTGACCAGGATCATGTAGGACTGAAAGATTATTGGTGGGGTGGGAAAGAAGGTGAGATGAAGATAGAGCTATCAAGAAAGAAGATGATGGCATTTGAGCTGGACTTTGAAAGATGAGTTTTGGATGATAGAGACGAGAATAGGGTAGAGTTTGGAGGACAATCTGGGCAGAAGAAAAGCATGAGCAAAGCATAGAGCAGCTTGTTTTAAGTGATCCACTTCAAGAAGATTATCATGAGTTTTACTTAAGAGGTGGGTCCTGGAGGGAGGCAAGGGTCCAGTCATGGAGGGTCTAAATGGTGACACTTGTGCCCAGCTGGCGTGGCTCAGTGGTTGAGTGTTGACCTATAAACCAGGAGGTCATGGGTTGATTCCTGGTCAGGGCATATGCCTGGATTGGTGGCTGGATCCCCAGTGGGAGTGGGTAAGAGGCAGCCAATCAATGATTCTCTCTCATCATTTATTTTTTCTCTCTTCCTTCCTCTCTGAAATAAATCTATATATATAAAAGCCCAAGTGACTGTTCGACTATTCAACTGTTTGACCAGTAGCTATGACATACACTGATCACCAGGGGGCAGATGCTCCAACCAGTAGGTTAGCTTGCTGCTGGGGTCTGGCCAATGGGGCCTGGGTGAGATGGGCCAGACATGCCCTGGAGCCCTCCCACAGTCCCTCCCTCGCCCCGATTGTGTACCTGTGGGGTCCCTCGGCCTGGCCTGCTCCCTCTCGCAATCCTGGACCCCTCAGGGGATGTCCGCAGGCCAGGCCAAGGAACCCCACCAGTGCATGAATCCATGCACCGGGCCTCTAGTAAAAATATATTTTTTTAAAAATGGTGACACTTGTATATTCTGATGATCTCCTATTAACAGTGGAGTTTGCAAAATAGGGGATGGGGACCTGGGACTCAGTCAGCTCTAATGTCAATTATCAACTAGCAAAACTGCAGGAGGTTCCTCACTTCTGCTTTCATCTTCTCCGTTTCCACTCAGCTGACCCTCCTTCTAGCAGCAGGGTTAGGAATTGAAGCTACCTAGGGCCCCACAGTGCTGAGAGCAAAGCGTACACCTCTCTCTGGAGACAACCACCTACACACCCCTCCCCTGAAAGAAGAGCCTGAGCACTCCTTCTGGGGTAGTGTATTCTCAGAACTTCGGGTTTTCCAGGCATTGAGCATTTCAGATAGGTCAGGGAATATGGAAATTGAGAGGCCCCTAGCCTCCTGCAAACAGCTGAAGGAGCCTTAGGTCAGAGCCCAAAGGAGTGGGCTGTGATACTGTTTATCAGCCTCTGAGAGAGATTTAACCTGCTCCAATAATTTCTCTGCTCTTAGCCCCAGGCTCTGCCAGGAAGGTGGGTCTGTTGGAACATGAGAATCCTGACAAGTTCTGGGAAACAACAGGAGAGGCTAAGTGGAAGAAACTACTTTCTTTAGGTGCCTGGCAGTCCTCAGGTCCTTGACCTCAGGTTTAATATTCAGCCCTCATACAAGAAGGGCCTTCTGCTTAGTTGCAAAATAAACAGCTCTTGTGCAAACTGCTGCCTCTGGGTGGGAATGGGCAATGAAATGGTTCCAAGTGGAAACTCCAAGTTGACCATTCAGTCATAACCCACATGGCAGCTTCCCTCTTGACCAAAACCTGGGCATCTCTGCTGATGACTCAGGAGGGGTCCTGGCCTTGCATTAGTAACTGCCTGGGGAAGGGACAAAGGTTCTCCTAGCTACCTGGAGCTATTAGAAATGTCTTGTGAAGGCAGCCTCAAGCTCATGCAAGAAACTCTGCTTTGGTACCTACTGTGTGCCAGACACTAATATGGCTGCTAGGGACACAGCTGCAGATAAGACCCAGTCTGTGCTTTCACACTAATTGCAGCAGGACGAGTGGGGAATCAGTTAGGACCCTTTTGTTTGCAATGATGACAGTGCTGCTTCCATCTGACTTAAGCAAAGAAAGAGAACAGGCACAACAGTGGCCAGGGCTCAACATGCAGCTTTTTTGCTTCCTGGGTTGACTCCATTCTCAGACCGGCTTTACTTTTGTTGTTGCAAGATGATTCTTAACAGCTACTGGGGCTACATATCTGGCTCATGTCTAATGGGAAATAGAGAAACATTTATTTCCTAGGATTATTAGCAAAAGCCTCATAATGCATCACTGGCTGTAAACAGGTCACAGGCCCATTTCTCAGCCCATTGTAGGTAGGGGAGAAGAGATGAAGCACTGAGGAGCTCATATCTAGGTTTCATGCTTCATCTTTGAGCCAAGGGTGGGACCCCAGCCAAAGCCATAAGCTGAAGGTTAGAGAGGGGAGTAGGGTTGTGGTTACCTGAGGGTTAAATGAGAACTGATGACAAAAATGAGATCCTTTAAGGTCAACTAAAATAACAGTTAGGGCTCTGTGTACAGCAACCCAAAGCAAGTAAAGAAAAAACAGTAATAATAGCCCTGGACAGTTGCTCAATGGTCAGAGCATTGGTTCACACACCAAAGGAACTCGGGTTCAATTCCTGGTCAAGGGCACATACCTTGGTTGCAGTTTCATCCCTGGCCCTGGTAGAGCTGGGTACGGGAGGCAACCAATCGATCTCTCTCTCTCTCTCTCTCTCTCTCTCTCTCTCTGTCTCTTTCTCTCTCTCTCCCTCTCTCGCCCCTCCTCCCCCCTCCTTTTTACTCTCTGAAAATCAATAGAAAAAATATCCTCGGATAAGGATTAAAAAATTAATAATAATGATGATGATGATGATAATAATAATGGTAATATAAGGTAGGGGTCACAGGATCAAATAAAGAGTTGAACAACTCATTTTCTCAAAGGTTAGCTCTTAGATTCGGTGGAGATCTCTGTGAGTGACTCCATGACATAGCTTGAGGCTGTGTAGGTTATACTCACTGCCTTTGCTTGTCTAACTCCTTTGCTACAGGACATCCTTTAATGTTTGACCACAATGATTAGGCTAGGCCCATTATGATACGCAAGTGGTACGAGCAGAGTGATGGGGAAAACCCAGGTCTTTGGTGACATTGCTCAGCAGCTGTTAGCAGCCAGATATAGGGCCCATCTTATCTCATCTTATGTGCGGCAGGTTTTTACATTTCTCTTTTCATGTTATTCATGGTTTGAATTCGTCTACTACTTTCACCAAAAAGCATCCAAATCTGTACAAGTTCAAACAAACACCATCAGGGCTCTGCGTTTCATCTGGGCTTCTCTCTAATGCTGGCTGTATTCCACTGCAGGAGGGCTACACCCGTACATCTGAATGGTTCTGTGTTTGAAAAACCATAGGGAAGGGCTCTGATGGATCTGGCATGAACAGATGGCCTGCACTTTGGACCAATTATGTGCCCAGGGATGGGATATATTCTGAATGGCACAGCTTGGGTTACTTGTCTATAATCTTGGATTAATCAGCCTTTGGCAGGAAGGGGTTGAGGGAGGAACAGAATAAACGTTGCTCCGGGGAATGGGTATCCTATTGCATCTGCATCTACTCCTACCAAGGTTTTCAAAGTGTGGACCCCAGACTCCCAGTATGTGCATCCCAGGGAAATTGTCAGAAATGCAAATTCTTAGACCCCACCTCAGGTCTCCGGAAGCAGAAACTCGGGGTGAGGCCCAGCAATGAGCACCAGGTTTTCTGATGCAGGCCAATGAGAACTACAGGCCACAGTTATACAAGAACTAACAGCAAGTGCCAGGGTGGTTTAAAAAAAGGTAGCAATAATGTTTGATCAGGGGATGAGGAAAGCCTTAAGGAAGAAGGTCTTAGAGATGGTTTATAAGATTGGGTAGATTGCTTCAAATGAATATAAGGTCACATATACTGTTATAGTTAAAATAAAGAATTTTAAAAATCCTTCACTCAAGTCAACTGTTTGCTTTTACCTATGGTCTTTCCCATTCTTGGTCCATGAAAAAACATATATATTTTTTGGTAACTAACACAGATTGACTTTTCTATTTTACTTTTTTCACTTACCAGTTTTCTTCCTATACACGATGGTTTCTTTCTTTTTTTTTTTTATTAAATATATTTTATTGATTTTTTACAGAGAGGAAGAGAGAGGGATAGAGAGTTAGAAACATTGATGATAGAGAAACATCGATCAGCTGCCTCCTGCACAACCCCCACTGGGGATGTGCCCGCAACCAAGGTACATGCCCTTGACCGGAATCGAACCTGGGACCTTTTAGTCCGCAGGCCGACGCTCTATCCACTGAGCCAAACCGGTTTCGGCTGATGGTTTCTTTTAAAGCATTTTGAACATTTACAATGACTTTGGGGAAATTTATTCTTAAAAATTTTAGAGGCTATCTCTAGATTCACCGCCCTAACCCAATCATGATCATTTCTTTCTAGTCTTTTTTTCTGTGGAAGTTAAATACATATTAGAACAATAGTAGATATAGCACAAACATTACTGTTTATTACTGAATAGTTTAATTATGCACAAGAGGAGAGCAAATAAATTTATTTTAACTTATTAAACCAATCCATTAAGGGGATGTTTTGGTTGTTTCCAGTTTCTGCTATAATAAACATCTTTGTGTATAAAGTGCTTTCTCTTACATTTTGAGTTATTTCCTTAGAATAGATTTCCAGAAGTGGAATTACAAGGTCACAGGATACAAACTCTTTTTATGGTTTTTGATGCCTTATGCCAAATTTCTTCCAAAAGTTTTATACCAATTTATATTACCACCAGCAACGTGCGTGAATGCCAGCTTTTTCCACATCCTTGGCAGTTGGGGCATTTTAATTAAACAAAAAAAATGTCTTTTTGCCAATTTAACAGGGGAAGAACTTTACCTTGTTTTAATTTGCATTTTTATTACTTTACCTAACATTACTTAATAAATATTTTCCCATGTTGCTTTGATGTTCTTAAAAAGCTCTTTTATGATTGCAAAACCTTTTCATGGTTGGGATTTAATGAGTGAATATAAAGGTAGGTGCATTCTAGTTTAGAGACCACCATGAGCCATAGCGCAGGGCCAGGAAAGGTCAAACACAGCCTGTCAGAAATGGAATTCATTGTTTTCAGTATCCTTCTTCTTCTGGGCTCCCATCTTATTGAATAGCATCACCAGACATCTAGTCATTCAAGCCGAAGCCTGGGCATCATTGTTGACTTCTCCCTGAGCTTCATCACCTCTATTCAATCAATAATCAGGTCCCCTAAATTCCTGTTTGTTTGTTTTTTAAATAACGGGAGAGCGCGAACACAGTCCCCCACTACCACAAATTATGCAGCCAAGTTTCCCACATTTGGGGAAATCGCAGGGGTCAGCACGTCCCGAGTGCAATGGATAAGCCTTGCCCTGGGAAATCCACCTTCATGATCATGGCATCTCCCCTGCTAGGTAAGTATCCCTAAATTGCTCTTGATACCGTACTGCTACTACCTGAGTTCAGGCCATATCATCTGTTTCCAACTCTATTACAGAAACCTCCTAATGGGTCTTGTTTCCCTCTAAGCCCTGCTCCACACTGCAGGCATTCCTATCCTTTCCATACCCTAATAGGACTCAAGGGCTTTAACAACTTCCCTTTACTTTCAGGATGAAGCCCCCAAATTCCTTTAGCCTATTTTGCAAACCCTCTGTGATCTGAACCCAGCCCAGCTTGTTTTGAGGTGGTGCAGTCAGGAGGTTGAGTAGTTCTCTTTCTCCTGAGCTGTGAAGGGACCCTGCCCCAGACCTTTGAGGACCACAGCTATATTCCCAAAGTAGCGGACTGGAGGGGAAGGGGAAACATTACCTGGTTCACATGAGCAGTCTTACTGACATAATCTATATCCAACCAGCTCAACAGTGCTTTACCCTGGAGCTACTCAATGTAGCTCCAAGTTTGGTTCACAAAATGTTTATTACTGATTCATGATGGGGTGAGTACAGGAATAGAAAGAAGGCATTTAGAAACTGTTGGAGCAATTTGGTCGTAATTTTTTTGTTTTGTTTAGAATCTAATAATAAAACATGAGAAATGAGTTTCTATTTTGTGAGTCTCTTTAAAATTTCATTTGTCTATTAATGGATTTCATTGCATTATATAAATTATTGGTCTACACTGCAATGAATTGAAAATTTTAAAATAAAAGCTCTTTCACCACAGATAGTTTGACATGCATTCTCTTGGAAAAGTTCAATCTGAAACAAACAATCTTCTCATAAATTTGTAAGTGCACTTTCTGGAGTAAGGAGATGTTTGAATGCCTGGCTGGAAGGGTGCCTTTCAAAGATTTAAGGAAAATCACAGAGAGAAAGAAATCACAACTTTTATTTATGTCTTAATTTCATGATTTTCATAAAGAAACTGGTTAAAACAGGAAGTTCTGGCTTCTGACCATCAAGTCAAGATGTAACAGTACTTGACATATTGGACGGGATGGTAATTTGGAACACTTAAGAGGGGGGATTGGTTTCAAGCAAGTCTTTACTTTCCTGGTCTGTAAAATGAAGGGGTGGGAAGAAAAAAAAAAAGACTTTCAATGTCCCTTTCAGCTCTAATACCGTGCGCTTTCATAATTCTATGCTTGACTATTTAGTTTAGAACTTTTCTAATAAAGACGATTGCTGGTATGTGACATGGAGAAACAGGAGGGATTGAAAAAAGATTCTTTTCCCTCCTTCTCCTTCTCCTTCTCCTTCTCCTTCTCCTTCTCCTTCTCCTTCTCCTTCTCCTTCTCCTTCTCCTTCTCCTTCTCCTTCTCCTTCTCCTTCTCCTTCTCCTTCTCCTTCTCCTTCTCCTTCTCCTTCTCCTTCTCCTTCTCCTTCTCCTTCTCCTTCTCCTTCTCCTTCTCCTCCTCCTCCTCCTCCTCCTCCTCCTCCTCCTCCTCCTCCTCCTCCTCCTCCCCTCCTCCTCCTCCTCCTCCTCCTCCTCCTCCTCCTCCTCCTCCTCCTCCTCCTCCTCCTCCTCCTTCTTCTTCTTCTTCTTCTTCTTCTTCTTCTTCTTCTTCTTCTTCTTCCTCTCTCTCTCTCTCTCTCTCTCTCTCTCTCTCTCTCTCTCTCTCTCTCTCTCATTTCCACAAACCCACCAACTTTAATGGAAGAAACTATCAACACTGAGTCATCTTTCAGAGACCTGGTTCTCACCACTACCTGCCTGTGTCACTGAGGACAGATGACTTCACTTGTTTGTGCCCTCCACTACGTAATGAGGAGACTGGACTGTTGCCAGTACCCTTAGATTGTCAAGGGATCCCACAGGGGGTGGAAGGCAGAAGGATGGGGAGTAGAAGGAGCCAAGTAGGTTGTGTACTTCTTGGGGACACCCTCAACCAGAAAAACTCCTCTTTTGTCTTTAGACATCAGGCCTTTGTGTAAGATTTTATTAGAAGAAATACTTCATTGCTATAAAAAGGTTGGAAAAACTATCAGGCTATATGATTGCCAAAGTCCCCTTTAGTTTTTGTTTGGTTATTGGCATTGTACAATTAGTGGCAGATGCCTGGCTTGCAGTCATATTGTCTAGGAGGCGGGCAAGTTATCGAAATGTAGAGGCTGGGTGTAAGCCTAGCAGGGAGCAGTGAGGACTGTGATGAATATGGAAGTGCTCCCCCTGACTACAGGGGACCTTAGAAATTCAGCTCCTGCCCTTGTTGCCATGTGGGGATGTAGGCCCTGCTCTAGGGCCTGTGCATCCAATATGTATTCAGGGAGCTCAGTGTGACTCATCTGCCTCCAGACAGACTGTGGCTCACCTGAAATTCTTAGAATTTTTTTCAATGCTAAATAACTAGCACACATGAACTAGCAGGCTGGTAGGCTGAATCATCTTGCTAATTGTTTAGCACCATATCTGGCTCATGGTAAACAGACTGTGGATGTTAGCTATCATTATTATTATCATCATCATTATTACCTCATAATGCTGTGGCAGACTTGGATCCATTAATAATTGCAACTGAATTGTAACATAATTATACAATTTTGTGCTATTCAAGTTTAATTCCTTTAAAAGTCATATCATAAAACTGGAGCATTTTGGAGAATTACTGACAAGAGGAAAAAGGAAATAAATGATGCTTCGCTATGAACTTGAGTCATGTCCAAGGTAGGTTCTATGTTATTCTGCCAATGTGGCCTTGCAGACTCATCACGGCTCACAATGAAAACTGTGTGGCTGCCCAGCACTACTGAATACTTGATGTACTAGCTCTTAAAGGCAGATGTTCCAGTGACAATAAAACAACACATTCACACTCAGATAGGTGTCTGGATTGTTGGCTTCTTACTCACATGATTACCATAGCTTTAAAAGAAGTTATAATATCTATAGAATAAGGCCTCCTTCCTTACTTTTTTTCAAGAATGTCTTGGCTTGTCTTTCAAGTTTATAAATTTGTTTTTTCCAGATAAACTTGCTTACTCATGAATGTCCAAAGCCTGATTTCAGATACCATGGTGAAATCCTCTCCAGACAACTGGTACTACCTATACAAAAATAAAAATAATTTAAAAATGTTGTAAAATTAAAAAAAAATTTAAATACTGTCTCAGTTCTACCAGCTTAGCAAAATCATTGTCATTACTTTGCATTCCTCTCAAATATGTTTGTACACTGTTAAGTAAATTAAATACTCATGATTTCACTGAATTTGTTAGCAGCTGGCAAAGGGGTAGGTGGTTACGAAAATGAGTAGGACAGTTTCTACATTCAAAGGTGGGGTAGACAGAGAGGTAAAGAAGAATCCTAAAATGGAATGAATAAAGTATAGGATGACTTGAATGGGAGGTGGTTAGGGAAAAGGAAGTAAAAGAGAAGGGCTGATTAACTCTGACTGTGGTATTATCTCGCTTAAAATTCCTAAGTCACTTTGAAACCCATTTTAGCAGAGGGTTTCTGATGCTGAGGTTCCTATTGAATCTGGGGGATAGAGTTATATTTATTACTATGGACAGTTTGTGTTTTCCTTTTATTAAATTTTATATTAACAAGTAAACTGACTCTGGCCAGGTAGCTCAGTTGGTTAGAGTGTTATCCCAATACACCAAGGTTATGGATTCAGTCCCAGGTCAGGGCACATATAAAAATCAACCAATGAATGCATAGATAAGTAGAACAACAAATCTACTGAAACATTACCCTTACATTAGTATGCGTGATATATAGTCTATCACTATGATAAATAACAGTGAAATAATAATATAAATAACAGTGACAATTATCTTTATATATATAGTTTTTTTTCTTTATTACAATTATTTCCTTAGGGTAAATTCTGTGGAATTAGGAGTATTGGGTTTAAAAAGATAATTATTATTTTGTCATATTGTGCAATTGTCTTCCTAGAGATTTGCATGAATTTGCCTTGAGACTAGATTAAATGGAGTTTCAATTATTCTGTAATAATTCTGAGAACTAGATTTCATATGTTTTTGTTTTTATTGTTTTAATTTTTGTGTCTTTGAAGACCAATAAAATAGGGGGTCTGTTAAAACTGCTTGTTTATTGTTTATTCTTTTGTTAATTACCAGCTGATATTTTTCACCATTTGTCTAATGAGGTTGAGGTAATGTTCTTATATATACTTTACCCACTTTTATACAATACTAGAGACCCAATGCATGAAATTCGTGCAAGAGTAGGCCTTCCTTTCCCTGGCTGCTGGCACCAGCTTCCCTCTGGCACATAGCCCCAGCTTCTTCCGGAAGGTTGTTTGGAAGGATGTCTGGTCTAATTAGCATATTATGCCTTTATTGTCTGGTCTAATTAGCATATTATGCCTTTATTATTATAGATAAATAATAGCTCTTTGGGAATAACTTTTACTAATATACTGGTCAGGGAAGAAACTGACCAGTGTATTAGTAAAAGTAATTCCCAAAGAGCTATTATTTATATTAGCTGAGTTTGTGCTAATTTTGCCCTGAGCTTCTATGTACTTTGTTCCTATCTCATTATGATACTCATCGGGTTGGCCTACAATGATTGGTTTGCATGTTTCTCTCTTTCCTATTAAGCTATGAGCTCCTTTCTATATGACCAACACCTTATGTAGAATCTGACACATAATATTTGCTCAAAATTGCTTGTTAAGGTTTGTTAGAAAAAGAACATTTGAGGGAAAGAATTAAGTTAGGGAACACGCCACAGTGATACCACCATTTTGAATTTCTAGAATTAGAGAGAGAGACCTGAGTTCTCTTCCCTCAGTTAGGAAGACGTAAGGAAAACCTCTGGCTGACCCTGTGCAGAGAGGCTCAGCAGTTGAAGAGCAGGCCCTCCTCTCTGCCCTGGAGCCTCCCCCAAGACTCAGATCCTACTTGGAGAGCCCTTGGGGGTCTGGGTGGGCAGCTGCTTTCCTTTGGCGCCACTTTCTGGGCAAAAGGTTCCAGTGTTTGGATTTTATTAGCCAATAAAATTAAGGGAAAAATGCTGGGGAAAAAAAATCACAGCACACTGTTGTTACTCTTGTGAATGAGTAACATAACTTGCAACTAGACTATTAATGTCTAAATGGATTTTCTGTGCTCCAAGCCAAAACACATTTCATAAACTTACACAGAGATGGATGGAATCCCAGTTAATAAAAACAGTCGTGGGTGGAGGATGCATGGTCTGTCGGAAGGGGAGCTGATTGATGCTGCGTTGCTGGATTGTTGCATTTAAATGTGGTATTATTTTTAAATAGAAATAAAACATTTTATTAAGTAATTGAACTTATACATTATTACTAAACTCTAACTCAAAAAAGTGAATTTATTGAGCAAGTTTTTGGCGGTATAAATACGTAGATGGTATTTGATGAGGTATCTTGAATAGTTTTCAACATTGTATTGTCAGCCATTTTACTAGTAATCCAATCTTGTTTGTCCCTAGTCAGAATGAGGGATGTTTCTTTTTAATTTACATTTATTTGTTGGAGTAATATTCCTTTCAGGATTGATGCACAGTTCTAAAATTTTAATACTTAAAAATAAAAATAAACAACTCTACAGACTCTGACAGCTGTGTATACCTCAAAGAATGATTTCTGCGATCATGTTCCTTCACAATCTACTGTGGTAATATATTTCACATTTTAATTTCTTTAGAGCCTCCTTTCTAGTCAGATGAAGAAGGAAGAAAAGGATACAAGTGGTTGCACTGAAAGCCTAAAAGAACCCTAGGACTTTCATCTAAAAAAGATAACATTTCATTCTATTCTTATAAATCTTCCTCATCCCATTAGATCTCCTTAGTGGTGGATCAGTGGCTGGTGGCCGGGTGTCACTTGAAATTGCAACTGCCTCTTTCAACAATGCTATTTGTAACAATGGCTGGGAAACACGTGGCACAGGACACAAACTGCTTGGACAAAGAAGTTACAATCCTATAGATGTCATATATATTGTTTTCCTTTTTTCACATGTGTGGTACAGATATAATGTAGAAAGTGATAAAACATGAGAAATAAATTCAATGTATATGTAGAATTATACCAAATGTGAAGAGGGTCATGGAATTAGGAGTGATATTTATTTATTGTTTGTATTTTTTCTGCAATAAGCCTACCCTTCTTATAGCAGGTAAATAGGAGCTATTTTTCCTTTTATTTAATTTTTTTGGGGAAATTTAAATATAAAAATAGCAAGACTAGACCAGTACACCTAGACTGTCACCTAGACGTTTGCACTGGGTTTCAGACTTGCTTGGGATCCATGACCCCTTTTTCCTTCTTTCTCCCGTTTGGACTGGGAGTACCTGGCCCATGCCTGTCCTACCATTGTATTTTGGAAGCAGATAACTTGTTTTTTGGTTTCACAGGTCCATGGATAAAGAGGAATTTGGCTCCAAGTTGTACCAGACCCTAAGTTTCAACCATAAATGACTTAGATGATGAAATGTGGAACTTTTTGACTTGATATTTAAATGAGATTTTAGATTTAGAGTTGATGATGAAATGACTTAAAACTTTTGAGGATATTGGGATCAGGTGAATATGTTTTGTATATGGGACAGAGGTGAATTTAGGGGGACCAAAAGGTATACTATGCTGGGTTAGTTAGTGTTCCTGCAAAATTCATATCCTTCCTGGAACCTCAGAATTTGACCTTATTTGGAAATAGGGTCATTCCACATATAGTTAAGATAAGATTGTATTGGAGTAGGGTGGGTCGATAATCCAATGTGACTGCTGTCTATAAGAAGAGAAGATACACAGAGACACACAGGGAAACAACCATGAGATAAACACAGCAGAGACTGAGGTGATGTGTCTAGAAGCCAAGGAACACCAAGGATTGCCAGTAACACCAGAAGCAAAGAGAAAGGCATGGGATAGATTCTCCCCTAGAGACTTCAGAGAGAGCAAGGCCCTGAGGACACCTCAACTTCAGGCTCCCAGCCTTCAGAACCGTGGGAACATACATTTCTGTTGTTTTAAGCCATGAAGTTGTGGTGCTTGGTCACAGCAGCCCTAAGAAAGTATTACAACTTGTATATGTGCTACTGTATTTTAAAAAAAATATATTTTATTGATTTTTTTACAGAGAGGAAGGGAGAGGGATAGAGAGCCAGAAACATCGATGAGAGAGAAACATCGATCAGCTGCCTCCTGCACACCTCCCACTGGGGATGTACCCACAACCAAGGTACATGCCCTTGACCGGAATCGAACCTGGGACCTTTCAGTCCACAGGTTGATGCTCTACCCATTGAGCCAAATCGGTTAGGGCTGTGCTACTGTATTGATATATTATGCACATTATAAAGCACACACAGAAATAGATATTGGAAAATGTGTAGAGATGAAAAAGCCAATGTTTAAATAATTATTGTATCTCATTTACTTATAGTGTGCAAAAAATCTGAAAGCAATGATATTGAATATTTGCTGTTTTTAAATAAACTTTTTATGTTTACAGAAAAGTTGCAAAGTTAGCACAGAAAGTTCTCCAGAGCCTTTCCTGGTGTGGATGGGGGAGGGAGAGGGACAGACAATGCCTCCCCGATCAGCAGGCAGCTGTGATAACCTTGAAGGGAGAACTGACCTTGGAGTAGGAGACGAAGCTTAAAGTATAATCCTGCTACCCACCATCTTCCCATAAATGGTTCCTCACCTGAAAACCGGGATGATAACACCTACCTTCTGGAATTGTTGGGAAGATGAAGTAAATCCTAGCTCTGTCGAATGCTGGCTGAATGACTCAGGGGAAGACATTTGACTCTTTAAGGCACCGTTTCCTCCTCTGTCAAGTGGGGAGAGTCTCACCTTCCCTATAAGGTTATATGGGGGTGGGAAGTTGTCCAATTGTAGGCCATCATGTCATTGTTCTTCCCTTTATCCCTCAGCCATGTTTCCCAGGCTCTCCTTAAACTGAGTTCTTGTTTGCGGTTATAAAAACAACAAAAGGCAAATCAACTAGCTATATGGTTTGTTCAGACGCACCACAAAAACTTGCTCCGAAACATACAGCTTGTGGCACTGACAGTGTTGAGCTGTGTGTGTGTGTGTGTGTGTGTGTGTGTGAGAGAGAGAGAGAGAGAGAGAGAGAGAGAGAGAGAGAGAGCGAGAGAGAGAGAGAGAAGAGAGAGGTTGGTGACCCCTTAAGGGCCTTCCAGTCTTGAGATTCTTTGTGTCAAGATAAGCAGAATTTGCGCTTGATGCTTTTATGCTGGGAGTAGTTCTCAGCTCTCTGGAAAATTCCAGGAGGAGGCTTCTTCAGTACATATGTCTGAGAAGAGCTGATTTGTGCTAAAACGAGCAAGTGCGTGGGTTGCTCTGCACCATTGCTCCCCAGCGCCGCCCCTCGTCCCCTCTTTTGCCAACGCCAACGCCAGCCTTGCCTTCTGCTGAGGAGCCTTGCCACCCCTGCTCCTTCCTCCCAGATTCCCCCGGGGGAGGGGACACCCCAGGCTCTTGACTTCAGTCCTTTTCCGAGATGACAGAGATCACAGAACACCCATTTTAGAGCGGGTCGTTCTTAGACCGTTTAGTCAATGTTCCCCAATCTTGCCTATTCTTCAGAATCTCTGAGGGAGCCTTTAAAGCGTACACACTCCTGGGCCCCGCCCTCGGCGATTCTGGAGAGAAGCCCAGGCTTTGGTATTTTTAAGACAAGTTCCAGCATGCCTGGTGTGGCCGAGTGGTTGAACATAGACCTATGAACCAGGAGGTCGCAGTTAGAATCCCGGTGGGGGCACATGCCTGGGTTGTGGGCTTGATCCCCAGTGTGGGGCATGCACGAGGTAGCCAATCAAAGATTCTCTGTCATCATTGATGTTTCTATCTCTCTCTCCCTCTCTCCTCCACCTCTGAAATCTCTCTCCCTATATACAAAGAGAAGTCCCACAGGTGATTCTAAAGTCCAGGCAGAATTGAGAATTAATCCAGGCTTTTCAGAGCACCTCCTGCTGAAGACAGAGATCTTGTCTTCTAGCAACACAAGCATTTGTTCAATAATTGGTCAAACTAATTTCTCAGAGCCCTGAGCAGTTCCCCAGATGCTATGGAGGTTTGGGAGAGGAGAGCCACTTTACTGGGCTCCAGGCCCATCCATATTTCAACTCCAAGCACTCACTTTTATCCATTAATTTTTAAATAAATACTTCCAGGTAAGATATGGAAACCCCAAATTTACTGATAAAGTCTGGTTGTTCTAGACAAAAGGACACGGAAGATTTCTCCTGATGCAGCTCAATGGCCCGAGAACTCCTCAATACATGTTCATTAAAAAGTTAAAATTTGTAGTTAAGGAATAATTTCACTATACATTTATGGAATTCAATATAACATTGTAGCCATTTTTCCTAGTAGGCTTTCTTTCTTAGAATGGTTTTAGATTTGCAGAAAAGTTGTGAAGATAGTACAGAGTTCCCATATAGCCAGTATCCAGTTCCCCCTATTATTAATATTTTACATTAGTCAGGTTGCATTTGTTACAATTCATGGATCAATATTGCTACATTATCATGAACTAAACTTCATATTTATTCATATTTCCTAAGCTTTTACCTTATGTCCCTTTTCTGTTTCAGGACTCTATCCAGGATAGCACATTACACTTAGTTGTCTTACACTTTTCTTGGTTGTGATAGTTTCTCAAAATTTTCATTTTATTGAATACTTTGCGGCTTTGAGGAGAATGTGTCAGGCTTACAGAATACCCCTCTATTGAAATTTGTCTGTTTTTCTTATGGTTAGATTGGGGTTATGGGTTTGGGGGAGAAAGGCCACAGAGGTAAAGTGCCATTTTCATCACGTCATGTCAAGGGCATGTGCTATCAATGTGACATCACTGTGGATGATGACCTTGATCACCTGGCTGAGGTAGTGCTTGTCAGGTTTCTCCACCATACAATTACTGTTCCCACCCCACTCTTTCTCTACTGTAATCTTTGGAAGGAAATCACTGTGTGCAGCCCACAGTTAAAGGATGGGAGTTATATAACCTCCCTTGAGGGGGCAGTATCTACATAAATTGTTTGAAATTCTACTTGAAAGATTTATTCTCTCTCTCTCTCTTATTCAGTCATTTATTTCTATGAATATGGAGTCTGGATATTTATTTTATACTGTGGGTTATAACCCAATACTTCTTTATTTATTTTGTTCCTCAGATGGTTCCACGTTTGGCCACTGGGAACTCTCAGTTAGCTCCTGTGTTCCTCTGACATCTGGCCATGGGTTTTTAGCACTTCCTTGCTTTCTGGCCCTGCAGCATGCTGAGGCTCATGGTGCATATTTCCTGCCCCAGATTGTAGCCATTTAAAAGTGTATTTGGCCTGGCTGATGTAGCTCAGTGATTGAGCATCGACCCAGGAACCAAGAGGCCCCTGATTTGATTCCTGGCTGGGCTGTGGCCCAATCCCCTGGGTTAGGGTGGGGGGTAAGGGGGTGCGGGCGCATGCAGGAGGCAGCTGATCGATGATGTTTATCTCTTATTGATGTTTCTATCTCTCTATCCCTCTCCCTTCCTCTCTCTCTAAAAAATCAATAAAAAAATTTAAAATCCTATTTAATAAAGAGGGAATATGGTAATTGACCATCATTCCATCACAAAGATGGCTCACCCACAGCTGAGGCCAAGTTCCCATAAGGAGCCTTAACGAGCAATCAGCAGGGACCTGAGGCTACGCCCTCCCCCACCCCTGTGGGGCTTGACAGGGGACCTCAGGCCGCGCCCCCTGCCCCAGCACTGGGCCAGGGGACCTGAAGCTGCGCCCCCCTGCCTGGCTGGGCTTGACAGGGGATCTCAGGCCGTGCCCCCCACCCAGCGGGGTTTGACAGGGGACCTCAAGGTGTACCCCCAGTGCTGGGTTGGGGGAACTCAGGCCGAGCCCCCGCCCAGCGGGGCTTGACGGGGGACCTGAGGCTGCTCCCCCCTCCTGGTGCTGGGAGGGGGGGACCTGAGGCTGAGCCCCTCCATCTGGCGGGATTGACAGGGGATCTCAGGCCGTGTCCCCCACCTGGCAGGCTTGATGGAGGACCTCAAGGCATGTCCCCTGCCCCAGTCTGGGCTGGGGGAACTCAGGCCATGCCCCCCATTCTGGCGCCGGGCCAGGGGACCTGAGGCAATGCCCCTGCCCGGCGGGGCTTGACAAGGGGTGCACTGGCCGGGTCTGGATCTAGCCCAATGGCGGGGGGGGGTCCGGCCAGGTCTGGGTCTCACGCGATTTTGAGGTGCATGTGGGTGGGTGGGGACTTGACTCTGGGTCCCATGGTGTGCCCCAGACTCTGACAGGAGGAAGGTTTTCATATACATTTTACTAATTTTCTTTCATCTCTGACACTTCTATTATAGATAAAGGGCAAATAGCAATATTAAATTATTTCCTCTAATTAATCCCTTTTTAATGTGCACGAATTTCGTGCACTGGGTCACTAGTAAATAAATAAAAGTGTATTTGAGCCGAAACTGGTTTGGCTCAGTGGCTAGAGCATTGGCCTTCGGACTGAAGGGTCCCAGGTTCGATTCCGGTCGGGGGCATGTACCTTGGTTGCAGGCACATCCCCAGTGGGGGGTGTGCAGGAGGCAGCTGATTGATGTTTTTCTCTCATCGATGTTTCTGACTCTCTATCCCTCTCCCTTCCTCTCTGTAAAAAAATCAATAAAATATATATATTTTTAAAAAGTGTATTGAATTGTCCTTGTGTATTTCTTAATTTAAGGCTAATGTATATTTTTCTCAGAATAACTGAAACATTTAAAAAGTATTAGAGAAGTGCATCAGGCATTTAGGGATTTTGTGATGTTGGTCAGCTTTTAAAATTTGTGTTTTGCTGATTTCTTTTCTTGGTTGAAATAATTATTATTTTATCCCTAAGTAGATATTCATGATTTTGTATATTACACTTTAAAAAACTCCCCCTAATTATAAAAATTTTAATTCCTGGGGAGCCCCTGCTGCCTCTTAGGTGCCTAAGTGAGCCCAAACACTTAGGAGTGAAGTCTTTAATAATCAGGGTCGCCCTAGCTGGTTTGGCTCAGTGGATAGAGCGTCATGGGGACTGAAGGGTCCCAGGTTCCATTCTGGTCAAGGGCACATGCCTGGGTTTCAGGCTCAATCCCCAGTGGGGAGCATGCAGAAGGCAGCCAATCAATGATTCTCTCCCCTCTCCCTTCCTCTCTGAAATCAATAATTAATATATATATATATATATATATATATATATATATATATATATATATATATATATATATAGTCAGGGTCAAGAGAGAGTGACAAAATAAGGACATAGGAAAAAGCTGGCTCACTGCATGGGCCAGGACAGCTGAGCCTTTCCATAAACCTGTTGCTGGCCATGGGCCTTTGCTAACAGCCTTTCTTTGCCAATTTTACTAAGCACATGGTATTAGTGATTTATTCAGTGAGAACATTTATGTGTTAGGGATCTTGCTGGGCACAGCTGGAGATAATAAATCCCCAACCTCAAGGAACCTACATTGCAGAGAGAGATAAAGATAGGAGGGTATATGGACAGGTGTTCTGGGGCCATAAGGTTCTCCATGAAAGACTTATTCTTTCCTGCGGGATCAGGGAAGGCTCCACAGAGCAGGGGAGATTTGGATTGGGTCTTGACAGATGAATAGAAGTTTTCCAGGCAGAGAAAGGTTCAATTAGGTTAGGGAGTAGATGTAGTGTTTTGAAAGGGACTTTTAGGCACACCAGGAACCCTAAGGAGTTCAGCAAACCCAAAATGTAATCATAATTCTTTCAGTATTCTTTCCTAAATTAACAGTTCCTGAAGCAGATTCATCTTTGTAACTCTGGCAACATGACCAGTGGTTCCCAACGTGGGGCACATGCCCCACAGGGGGTAATTTGTTGTTTAAGGGGGGCAATTCGAGAATGAGTTATTAACAGTGAATTTTTTTTTTGCATTTCTTATGGTTCTAGGGGCCTCATATACAGTATATAAATATATATTGTGACATATTTATGCATTTCAGTTCACTATTATGTTTTGAAACTTTATTTGCTATTTTTTCATATCACTTCATATTATTATTATTAATCTAACAATTTCTTAGTGATTTCTTCCTCAGTACTTTAACTGTCCTTTGGTTCTTTTATTTTTCTCTTTCATAGATGCCATGTTCTTTGGAAGCTTGTTTAGACCAAGTTAATGGCCTTTTAGGCTTCTTCTAAGTGAATAGGAGTTCACTTAAAAAAAAATTATTGACTTTTTCCAAAGAGGAAGGGAGAGGGATAGAGAGTTATAAACATCGATGATAGAGAAACATCCATCAGCTGCCTCCTGCACACCTCCTCACCTCCTACTGGGGATGTGCCCGCAACCAAGGTATATGCCCTTGCCCGGAATAGAACCCGGGACTCTTCAGTCCACAGGCTGACACTCTATCCACTGAGCCAAACCAGCTAGGGCTCACTTTTGAATAATAAGAATTATATGTCACAGGGGAGGCATCAGGATTTTAGAGATACTTAGGTGAGGCATGGACAAAAAATGGTTGGGAACCACTGACCTAGACAGTTTACAGTGAATGGTAGGTGCTCCAGAGCAGTTGTTGAATGAGTAAAATAAGACATGTAACACTCCTTTGGCATAGATTTCTTCAATGTATATGAACATTTGGATATAAAGATGTCCAGTATAGCATTATATATAATAATGAAAATCTCAAAGGAACTTAAATTCCCAACAAAAGTGAATTGATTGGACAAAGTATAGTACATTTATTAATACAATATAATTCTATGTAACTATTGATGACAATAAAGATGTTTACAAATATGGAACAATATATGTAATGTGCTTTGTGGAAATAGGAGGTTGCACAAACAATATACAATATGAGCTCAGTTTTATAAATTATATATGTGTGTATATAGACGCATAAACACATGCACGTGTACACCCATATACACATAAATATGGAAATTTAGGGAGGATTTTGCAAATAAATTATAGGTTATTTCAGTTTTCTCCTTTTTGTTTATTTACTCATCCTAATTTGTCTATAATGTGTTTACATTAAATATATAACAAGAAAAATGTTTTTAGAAGACTCAAGTTTTGAGAAAAATTATTTACTGAAAAGCCATCAAACAGTAACCAAAAAGAGTTCCCTACTGAAATGTAAATACTTGTGTATGCATTGGTGCATGCATGCAAGGGTGTATGCTTATGAGCATGGTGTAGGTACGTTAACATTTTTGTGAGAGCATGGTGTAGGTATGTTAATATTTTTATGAGCATGGTGTAGGTATGTTAATATTTTAACTCCTTGTTGCCTCACATTGAATGGTCTTTTCCTAACCATTGTCTCATTTAATTCTCATACAGTCTCGATTAGAGGCCAAGCTGGCATTATTGTGGGTGAGAAAGTGTAAATCCTGGGAACTGAAGCTCTCAGCTTGTTTTGCTTAGTCATTATGTGCACATAGCTGGTAACTGGCTGAGCTGAAACTCATTCACAGGCCTCGGCTCCAGGGGCCAGAGCATTCTTCTTTCCTTTTCTAGAAATTATCCCGAGGGAGGCAAAACAAAAAAACAAAACAAACAAACCCAAAACACAACCCAGCCATAGTAGTATCCCAGGGCTTTTTCCTGGCATTGTATCCTTTAAAAGTTATACTCTAGAAAAATATTTGATGATATGCAAACATGTCCATAAAAAATTCTTAAGCAAATAAGCAAGTTACAAAAAGTATGATCCCATTTTAATGTGAACGAGGATATATTTTCAAGTGCAAAAAGCTAGGTGTAGTATATGTGGTATGCAACCTTTCATAGTAAGAAAGGTATAAAATCAGAATTTATGTTTGTACTAGAAGGTTACATACAACTCAAAAGAGGTCACCTGGGAGTGGGTAGGAAACATGATAGATGGGGGTCAAGAGGAGACAACACTTGTCAAAGAATATCTTCTTAATGTCACTTTGATTTTGAACCATTCGAAAACTTAAAATGAAACTTTAAAAAATATAGTCGTGACTCAGTGGTTGAGTGTCAACCTATGAACCAGGAGTTCATGGTTTGATTCCCGGGCAGGGCATACAAGCCAGGGATGTCACTTGATACCCAGTGGGGAGTGTGTAAGAGGCAGCCAATCAATGATTCTTATTATTGATGTTGCTATCTCTCTCTCTCCCTCTCCCTTCCTCTCTGAAATCAATAAACATATATTTAAAAAAAATCTAGTAGACATACTAAAATGCTTATTTTGGGGTGGTGGATAAACAGATAATATTTATTTCCTGTTTTGGGTGCATGTGTATTTTCTCTATGTTTTACATATATAAGAGAAGAAGTTATTTTAAAACCTGTTTTTTTCTAAACATATTCAAGTGTACCCATGGTTGAAAGGGGATGAATGAGATTTCTAAAGAATTTTGGGGAAAAAAGGCATTCTGTTGGTTATTGTAAATGTAAATCCCTTTTTCACCTGAAACTATTTATTACATTAGGCTGCCAGGCTGCAAAGATAATTCAGGACCCGGTTTCCATTGTAAGAACAGCAGTAGTCCCCAGAATTCCCTCTGGAATTGCATTCAAAATACTGCTCCGGCTAAATGATGAAATGCCGATTTCCCACTGCAAGTTCTGTTCTTCCCACCCTCCACCCCCAAATGTTGATTCAGATAATGTTTTAAAAAGAATCCCACTTTCAGGGAAATGGAAGAAGTCTGGTCTAAAGATATTCTGTGGGCCTTTAGCATTTTTGACTGATTGTGAATTTAATATATTTTTAACTCAATTCAAGTGCTTTTCTCTCGAGACTGCTCCTCTGTTTCTTGTCTGTGATGCCTGAGTTGTAGTTGGGGAAGTTTGGCTGGGTGTTTGTTGACACATTTTCTGTACAAGGCTATTTGAGAAATACTGACATTTCCCCTAACTTCCTCTTTAGGCATCAACCCAGCTTGTCTCTCCATTCCTGTTGGGGCTCCAGTCTTTTTCTTGGAAGAAAAGAATCTGCTTCACAATCACTTTAAGAGTTTTTTTCTTTCTTTCCTTCTCAGACTTGATTCTGTTCCACAGCCTGGTCCTCTGCCCAGTCAGCTTCTGAACCATGCTGTCTCCCTAAGCGCAGAGTCCTCTGCTCTCAAATTTGGAAGGGACTCCAGAGATCTTTTGAGTTTGCAAATCAGGAATCTTCTCTACCACGTCTTTGCCAGAGAGTCACCCACTGTCTTCTTAAACACCCTAGTGACAGAGAGCTCACTACCTTATAAACAACTAGAGGCCCAATGCACGAAATTTGTGCAAGGGGCTCAGTCCTTGCAGCCGGTGGCTTGCCTCGGCCCTTGCAGCCCCGGCTTCTTCTGGAAGGTCGTCTGGAAGGATGTCCAGAAGGTCGTTCGGCTGTCTGGTCTAATTAGCATATCATACTTTTATTATTATAGATTAACCATCTATTGTTAGTATTAGAAAGCTGTTTCCTAAGGAAGCTAAGAGCAAGCTTGTGGTTCTCTTGCTTGCTCTCCAGTTAATTTCTAATCCAAGTGAAAATAGTGGCCTGAGAGAAGGAGGATGGGGAAGTGGAAATCATTGCAAAGCCTGGACCAAAAGGAGCAGATAAAAAATAAAAATAAAATAAAAATCCAGCATTTGCCCTTAGGGCATGGAAAGGGGCTGAAAGTACTTTGGATTTGGCCTCAGAAGACAGGCCTTTATCTCAGCTCCATCTTTCAATTACTGACCCAGTTATCTGAGACAAGTCATTTGTACTCTGAATCTAGTTTCTCTCATTTATAAAATTGGAGTTGTAATAACTACTTCACAGGGCTAATGGGAGAACAATGAAAGAATACAGGCGAAAATGCTTTATAACACTATATAGAGTTCTACAAATAAGAGCATAGTTATCATCTAAGATGCTAGGTATCTAGCTAAGCTGTGAAGCCACTGAGCCCAAAGGACTGACAAAGTGAAGGGCTTGGGGAGTTACTCTGCATGCACCTGTGTGTCATTGCAGCATCTGCTGCTGACCACTGTTGGCCTCCTTTGAGGGGCCAACCAAATGTGATGACAGAATCTGGGCAAGTCAGAGGCTGAAGGATGTGAGTTCCCATCTGGTATAAAATGCTGATTTTCAAAATGAATGAGGAGGATTGGTGACTTGCCCAGTCACATAGCGCAATAACAGTGTTCATAGGCTGGACCTGACCCCAGAAGCTCCTGTAAGGGTTCCTAACATAGGTGCAGTTGGTCTTTTGGATCCTACAGTTTTCAGTGTACAGAACTTCCTGGATCACTGTAGAAAGTTTAACATCTTTGCTCCCCATCCACTCAAGGACAATAGCATCCCCTTGTCCTGTAATAATCAAAAAGGCCTTCCTCATCACAAGAAAAGCTGTTTAAGAAATTAAAAGAATAGTGTAAAGAATTTCCACCTAATTTTCACACAGTTTTCTCAAATGTTTACATTTTACCACATTTATGCTCATGCACTCTCTTATTTAATTTAATAAAAATTTATAAATATATGTTTTATATTTTACTAGAGGCCCAGTGCATGAAATTTGTGCACTAGTGGGGGAGGTGTCCCTCAGCCCAGCCTGCATCCTCTCCAATCTGGGACCCCTTGGGGGATGTCTGGCTGCTGGTTTAGGCCCAATCCCAAGGGATCGGACCTAAATCAGAAGTTGGACATCCCTCTCACAATCCAGGACTGCTGGCTCCCAACCGCTCACCTGCCTGCCTGCCTGATTACCCCTAACTGCTTCTGCCTGCCAGCCTGATTGACGCCTAACTGTCCTTCCCTGTCAGCCCGGTCACCACTAACTGCCCTCTCTTGCCAGCCTGGTTGCCCCCAACTGCCCTCCTCTGCTGGCCTGGTCACCCCCAACTGCCCTCCCCTGCTGGCCTGATTGCCCACAACTTCCCTCCCCTGCCAGCCATCTTGTGGCGGCCATCTTGTGACCACATGGGGGTGGCCATCTTTTGTGATGGTGTGATGGTCAATTTGCATATTACCTTTTTATTACATAGGATTATTTTTCCTTAATTTATTCATTGCTCTTATTTATTCTTATTCCTACTATTTTTCTGTTTTCTAAAACATTGATTTATTATTTTTTCCTATTCTCCTATAGTTTATTTTGTTGTTCTTTTTCTGATTTTGGAGCCAAATGCTTATAAAGATATGAAATTTCTTTAAACAATGTTCATAGGTTTTAATAAGTTGCTTTCATTATTATTATTTCTAGATTGACTACAACTTTAGTTATTTTCCCTTAAATCCAAGAAGTGTTTGAGACAGAATTTTAAAATTCTTTTTATTTTCTTATTATTACTGGTTTTATTGTACAATGATCTGAGAATGTCTTCTTATGGCCCAATACATAGTAATGTTTTATGAATGTTTCATGGGCCCTTGGAGGAAAGGGGAATGTATTGTTTTTTATTTTATTTTCAGGGTAAAGAGTTGGAATTTTATCTATCAGAACTTCCTTATTAATAATTATCTTTATAAAATCTCTCTCATCATTTATCCACTTTATCTGTCACTGACTAAAAGGATGAATTAAAGTCTCCTACTAATGTGTTTGTGTCTCTTTCTTCTTGTGTCTTTTATAATTTATGCTATATATGATGGTCATTGTTACATTACTTGGTGTATAGATTTTCATAACTATTATATCTTCATTGTAGATCTTCCTTATCTCATTCAGTGTGGTATTTTTTATGTAGAAAGCTTTTAAGACTTTATGTGGTCAAATTTTATCAATATTATCCTTTATGGTTTCTGTGTCATGTGTCATGCTTAATGAAGCTATCTCTGCTTCTACCTTTTAAAACTATTTAGTCATGCTTTCTTCCAGTACTTTTGTGGTTTTGATTTTACATAAAAATGTTTAAATCATCTGGAATCTATTGTGATGTAAAGAGTGAGTAAGTGCCTAGCTTCACTCACAATTGTCCAACCTTGGTCTTTTCAGTTGGCTTATCAGATGTCTAAACATCTTTATTGAATAATCAGTTACAGGAGACATCTGTTATTTTCACCTCCTGACCAGAATCCTTTGCCTCTTCTCTTAATAACAGTCCCTTTATTTTTCTTGAGTAGCCACCTCTCTGTCCATATGGTTTTTTGGAATTGATACTACTAGCTCCTGCTCCAGGGTTGAGTAAATAAATAAACCTTGGCCATAGTCATTGGTTCAGGAATGGGGCATAACCAAAGCTAGGACAATCAGAGTAAAAAAGACTCAGCTCTAAGACTTTGGTATTATTTCAAAGGAGATAGTTTTTTTTCTGTTGGACTTGAAGTTATAAGACTGTAAGCTTGGGCTTCCAGGGACTACTGCCATGTGTAGCTCAAGAATGAAGCAAACACAATGAAAAGGAGAGCTTTGTATAATGAAAAGACACTAGGTATTGGTGATCATATGAGTCTTTGGATCCAACTATATCTTACCTCTGGATTTTTCGGTGATGTGAGCCAAATATATACATACACACAGGAATGGGCAAAAGTAGGTTTATAAAGAACTCTGCCAAAGTGTGCTCGAGGATAGCAAGTAGCCTACAAGAATCTATATATATATATATAAAGCCAGCGACTAGAATGCCGGAACAACCAGAACAACTGGTTGCTATGACGGCCACTGTGGCCAGCCAACCACCCCGATCAGGGGCGGGGCTGGTTGGCCAACCTCCTGTGGCCCCTCCCCCTTGCCCACCCCGATCGGCTCCCATTGGGGTGGGCAAGCTGGACCCCACCTGTGCACGAATTCGTGCACCGGGCCTCTAGTGTATAAATAACGAAGGCTGGCAATTTGAGCACTTATGAGATTGTACCTAAGTGCACTGTGCCATTGTGACATTCTTTTGAGTTAAAAATCATAATTTGCATGTCTTTTTCCATACAAACAACTGTAAACCTATTTTTTTAAAATATATTTTATTGATTTTTTACAGAGAGGAAGAGAGAGATAGAGAGTTAGAAACATCGATCAGCTGCCTCCTGCACAACCCCCACTGGGGATGTGCCCGCAACCAAGGTACATGCCCTTGACCGGAATCGAACCTGGGACCCCTCAGTCAGCAGGCCGATGCTCTATCCACTGAGCCAAACCGGTTTCGGCCTGTAAACCTATTTTTGTCCACTCCTGTATACACACACACACACACACACACACACACACACACACACACACACCTGGGGTTTTTGACTTATTAAAAGACCCCTAACTGAAAAAATAATCCACTGACTTGAAATGTTTTTATTATATGGAAAATTATTTTTAAACTTATTCCTCTAAATCTGTTCCATTGACTTATTTACTTATTCCAAGGGTCATACATTAGAGAAACTTGGTTTTCAGATATCTTTTGTTTAGTTAACTTGGTGTTTAAAAACATTTGAATTTGAATGTTGCTGTGAGCGTTGGCTGATAACAGTTCTTAGCTGTCCTCTTCTTTAGGGAATCGGTGTTGCCCACACAGGAGCCTTACTACAAGGGAGGCTATGACTCTGACCAACCCATACTCTGCCAATGACTGACTGGCATGGAATGAAAAAAGACCAATTCACTTTTCTCAAAGTGGGACTGTATTCTAGAGCCTTTTTGCTTAACTTTTCCTCCTTGCCCTTCCCTACTACCTTTATTTCCCCCTCTTCTGAGGATATTTTCCAATGAATAGGTTGAGCAGAACCCCAATCTCAGGCTCTGCTTCTGGGGAATCTCACCTAAGAGGGAGAGAATTCTTTTCATCTAGTCTCATCACTCATGCCCAGGAGTTGTCACTCACTGGAAGGAGGGGCCTCTCCTAACAACTGAAGCAACGCAGATTTCAGGGGGTGATTCTTTTAACTGTACCTGCAACGTTTTTTTGGATCAACTCACCTTTCAAGACATACCAGAAAATCAACATTGGGCAACCACCAATGTGTATATTTATTTATTCAGGCAAGATCATCAGAGGATGATAAAAACATTGGGTAAAATTTAGTTGAGGAACAGGTTACTTATTAATGTCATGGGGGAAAAGTACTTTTATAATAGAAAGAACTGGCATCACCACTTAACAAGTGATCAAACTCAGCATCAGTAATACTGGGGCAAACTGATAGCATGCTCCTCTTGAAGTCATGTGCTGGGAAGTACACAATAACTCTTAAGTCATATTCCTGCCAAAACAGTTTATCTGAATCCAATCATGAGAAAATAGACAAATCCAGCTTGTGAGACATTCTACGAGACAATAGGCTTGGAGAAATGTCATTGCACTTAGGAGCTTGCATTTTATATACTTTTCGTTAAAAAGTATATAAATAGATAGGAGGATAGATGAATTTAAGGGAAATGTTTGCATGTGTTCATTATATTATTCGTTTGACCTTTCATAGACTTGAAATAAAAAATAAATAAATCTGTAAACAAAATAAACTATCCTTCACACAAGCACACAGAATATACACTATATAAAAATCTCATGTGCTTTTGAAGTTGTTGTGCATCGTTCAATAAAATAGTTCAAACCTATTCTGTCAAATCATATTATGAAATGTGCATTACAATTATGGTCAATACTCATCTTATTTCAGCTTATAATAAGATTTTCCAGTTCCTATTAACAAAAAATAAAATTATATGCTAGCTGCTGGACCAATTAGTTTTAGCAGTATATACCTTTCTTTTTCATTAAATACATGGGAAATTTAATCATAAAGTCTAATGAAATTAATGGAGCTATTTTGGCTTTTTAAATGCATTATCCGCAAAGCTGTCCACCAGAGTTCAATACCCACATGGACACCCATTTACTGAAGGAGTACCTTGCCTTCAGTAATACTCATCACATTAATAATAATTGATAACTTTAGCCACACATAATTTTAAAGTAATGAAGCCTACCACTATCATCTTGTTTTGGTAACTAGAATATGATGAGTTATATTAGATCTGCATCAGTTTGATCTTGACCTGACTGCTTGAAATAATCTTTCTTACATAATATGCTACAAATGTATTATTTTAAGTTTTGTATATTATTCTTTATACTAAAATATTTATTTGAATTAAAAAATAACATCAGACTCTTTCTGATGGAAAGTAGGTCATGGTCTGATTTGGCTGATTGGTTTGAACATGAGGCCCAACTTAGCCAAATTTAGTAAACATTTTCCAGAATGCTTATTATTGAATGTTCTAAATGGAATCTCTGAAGTTTTGATAAAACTTGGTATTATTTCAAAGGAGATAGTTTTTTTCTGTTGGACTTGAAGTTATAAGAGTGTAAGCTTGGGCTTCCAGGGACCACCACCATGTGTAGCTCAAGAATAAAACAAACATAATGAAATCATGTGATAAAACAAAGGCATTTAAACAAAAACTACTTAGTAATGTGGCAGACAAGGTCTAAGAGGGTACCAATGATTCTAGCTTCCTGGTATTCTCACCTTTGTGTTATCCCCTCGCCCTGAGTGTGGGTGAAATCTAGGAGTTACTTTAAATAAGAGAATATGGAAAAAAATCATGGGATGTATGTAATTATGTTAACACTTTTGGAAACTATCAGATTAAATACAAATCCAAGGGAAAGAATTACAGGCAGAGTATACAGCAGTGCTTCTCAAACTTGAGCAATGCATTGGAATCACCTAGAGGGCTTATTCATAAAACAGATTGCTGGTTCCCAGAATTTCTGATTCAGTAGGTCTGAGGTAGGGCCTGAGAATTTTTATCTCTAACACGTTGCTAGATGATACTGTCGGCTTGCCTGGAATCCACACTTTGAGAACCACTGACATAAAAGTCATTTGGTAGCTAAGATGTGTTAAAATCTTTTTGATATACTTCTCAAAAATTGAAAAATGATTAGATCCTAGTGACTGGTAACTTTTATTTTTGTAAGTTAAATCATTTCTAATCTTTTTTTTTTCAACAAAATTGAAGGGGCACCTAATAGAGTTGTTAATTGATAGGTCATTTAAGATAATCTATAATAATAAAAGCATAATATTCTAATTAGACCGGACAGCTGAATGACCTTCCGGGTGTCATTCTGGACTAAGCCATGGCAGTGGGGGCCGAGGCAGAGGTGGTTAGGGGCAATCAGGCAGGCAGGCAGAGCAGTTAGGGGTGATCAGGCAGACAGGCAAGTGGTTAGGGGCGATGAGGCAGGCAGGCAGAGTGGTTAGGAGCAATGAGGCAGGCAGGTGAGTGATTAGGGGCGATGAGGCAGGCAGGCAGAGTGGTTAGGGGCGATGAGGCAGGCAGGTGAGCTGTTAGGAGCCAGAGGTCCCAGATTGTGAGAGAGATGTCCGACTGTGGCAGTCAGACATCCTCCTAAGGGTCCTGGATTGCGAGAGGGTGCTGGCCCGGCTGAGGTACCCCACCCCCTGTGCATGAATTTCGTGCACAAGGCCTCTAGTTTCCAATGAAAGATCAGTATGTAAATTTTGGCACAGAACTTAGAAGGCTTTCCAAGAATGGAGTGGCATTTGTATTTAGAAACACATATACACCACTCCTTCCATCCCTAAGCACTTGTTTATGTGAAAAAGGTGTGTTAGTTAGGGTAGGTTACACGGGTATTACAAATAGACTAAAAAATGGTTCAAACATAATCCAAGTTTATTTCTTAATCGGCAGGTGCTCTCCAGCAGGTGGTGAATCAGAGCCCAGGCTTGTGCTTCCACCATCCCTCAGGTCTTGTTGTCATCTATATCCAACTGGAAGGGTGCACAGTGGTGGTGTACCTGCTTTCTTAATAGCCCAGAAATAGCACACATTATTTCTGTTTAGAGAGAACAGGTAACATGACCCCTGTGTCTATCTGGGTCCAATCAGGAGAGGAAAACCACAAAGTAATTTGAATAGGGAAAGTTTAATATGAAGAATTACTAACTGTAATGGGAGATTGGTATGACCAGGAATCAGCAGCTCAGAAATAAAGGGATGGCAGATATAAAGAATGGATATTGACTCAGGGCTGGGACAGAGTGCCTAATGAAGAGTCTTTACTTTCTCCTCTCCTCTCAAGGCTGAGATGCAAACTTTAGAGAGAGGTGTATCACCTGCAGATTCAATGATTTGTGAGAAGGGCACAAACTCATAAAAGCATGTTTTTTGTTTGTTTGTTTTTTTACAATGAAAGGATACAGATAGATTAAAATGAGCAAAGCAAATGGCACATAGGGTGGAGTCAGTTGCAGCTTCCATTGTCCCCTCCCAGTGGAATCCTATGGACAGCATTTATTCTCCCAGCAATGATGTGTGAAAACATCCATGAAGTATTGCCAACTAGGGAATCTCACCATGCCTTGGTGTTTAGGGTTTCTACTGAGGGCTGGTCCACATGGCTGACCTTAGTTACTTAGTCTCCAGCCCTTCCAGAAGTCAACTGATACCACGTGGCCCAAGGCCCCCTACCATAAACCACATTGTTAGCATAGATTAACATGGCATAGGCCCAACACACTATTCCCAGGTAGGATATTCCAAGGGCTTAACAATTATCTCCCAGGAGCCAGGCAAAGGCCAAATTCTTTTGGAATGTGCAGGATTTGGACAATGTGAGCCTGCTAAGTTAATCCTTTATTATACTAGACGGTAGGACTATGGCTCACTGGAGGGAAGAGAAATGCCTGGCTGGTGGAACTTGCTGGAAATCTAAGCTGCTCAAGGCACTTTGCTACAAAACTATCTGGGAGGGAAGCTGCTGCCTACAGGAGCTGGACACTGAAGAAGCTGTTATCACTTCAGGAACCTGCACACAGGAACTAGTAAAACCCTCTTCTCCTTCAAAGTCATTCTAATGCCCTCTACTGACAAAGCTTCAGTGCCAGCTAGCAAAGGAAAAATGTTTAAAGGGCCCAGATCCATTTCACAGAGCAAACAAAAAGGGTGAATTTGAGTCGAGAGGCAACATATTAATAACCAGTACAGCTACACTACAAGGGATGCTGGGGATAATAGCCAGTCACACATTTGGCTACAATCTTATTACCAAGGAAGAAAAGAAAAATGATTTTGGTCAACAGCTAGCTTTCTCTGTCACATGGTATAACTTAGCACTTCCTTAAAATTGAAATTAGAAATAGAACTAGTGCTAAGCCCTATCTCATTCTTGTAGTGAATGTATGGAAAAAACCAATAACATGCCCATCCCAATGAGATCACTGAGAGATTCATTTCTGTCAAATTTCTACTTTTTATGTTTAATAATTACATATCAGATTTGGTTATATATTTATGCTGTTTTGATCAATTATGAACTGATAATTTTAATAATCACTCAATGCAAATTAATTTTTAATTTGTAAAGTCATCATCAAAGGAAATGATTTAAAATAATTTGTTGTATAAAACTATGTTAGAGCAAGATAAAAAAGTAGGATAAAGACTTCCAAACACAAAAATGTATTGTTGTATTAGGATAATATTCTTTTGGGGACATACATGAAAATATGGGTTTAAGGATAAACAGGAGTGACAAAAGTCTGTTAAAGAGATTGTGAAAAAAAGTAAAACATTTAAAAAAGAAGAGGTTGTGTATTGGTGATAATTAATGGTGATAATTTAGTGATGGTGGTAATTAAATTGCTAATGTAAATAGAATCCATTGTTAAATTGGAATAATTATATTTTAAAAGACAGAATTTACAATAAATTGAAAATTATACCATTTTCAACTTAAAAAAAATCCTCACCTGAGGATATGTTCATTGATTTTAGAGTGAGAAGAAGGAAGAGAGAGAAAGAAAAAGAGAGAGAGAAACATCAATATGAGAAAAACATTGATAGGTTGCTTCCTATATGTGCTCCAACTGGGGATTGAACCTGCAACCTAGGTATGTGTCCTGACCGGGAATTGAACCCAAAAACTTTTTTTTAAAAATATATTTATTGATTTTTTACAGAGAGGAAGAGAGAGGGATAGAGAGTTAGAAACATCTATCAGCTGCCTCTTGCACACCCCCTACTGGGGATGTGCCCGCAACCAAGGTACATGCCCTTGACCGGAATCGAACCTGGGACCCTCGAGTCCGCAGGCCAACGCTCTATCCACTGAGCCAAACCGGTTTCGGCCCAAAAACTTTTTGATGTATGAGATGACGCTGCAACCAACTGAGCCACCTGGCGGGGGCTATCCTTTTCAACTTTAAAAAATATGATGGGAAGTTTTTTTTTTTTTTTTTTTAATTTTTTTTTTTAATGAATCTTTATTGTTCAGATTACAATTGTTTCTCCTTTTTCCCCCCATATCTCCCCACCACCCAGTTCCCACCCCCCCTCTACCCTTACCTCCCCCCCGCTGTCCTTATCCATAGGTGTGTGATTTTTTGTCCAGTCTCTTCCCATACTCCCCACACAGACACCCCTTTCCCCCTGAGAATTATCAATCCACTCCCATTCTATGCCTCTGATTCTATTAAGTTCACCAGTTTATTCTGTTCCTCAGATTTTTAATTCACTTGACTTTTAGATTCACTTGTTCATAGATATGTATTTGTTGTTCATAATTTTTATCTTTTTTCTTCTTTTTCCTCTTTTTAAAGAATACCTTTCAGCATTTCATATAATACTGGTTTGGTGGTGATGAACTCCTTTAGCTTTTTCTTATCTGTGAAGCTCTTTATCTGACCTTCAATTCTGAATGATAACTTTGCTGGGTAGAGTAGTCTTGGTTGTAGGTTCCTGCTATTCATCACTTTGAATATTTCTTGCCACTCCCGTCTGGCCTGCATGGTTTCTGTTGAGAAATTAGCTGACAATCGTATGGGAGCTCCCTTGTAGGTAACTAACTGTTTCTCTCTTGCTGCTTGTAAGATTCTCTCTTTGTCTTTTGCCCTTGGCATTTTAATTATGATGTGTCTTGGTGTGGTCCTCTTTGGATTCCTTTTGTTTGGGGTTCTGTGCGCTTCCTGGACTTGTAAGTCTATTTCTTTCATCAGGTGGGGGAAGTTTTCATTCATTATTTCTTCAAATAGGTTTTCAGCATCTTGCTCTCTCTCTTCTTCTGGTACCCCCATAATTCTGATGTTGGTTCGCTTGAAGTGGTCCCAGAGGCTTCTTACACTATCTTCAACTTTCTGAATTCTCTTCTCTTCATGCTTCTCTGGAGGAGTGTCCTTGGCCTCTTTGTATTCCAAATCTTTGAGTTGATTCTTGCGATCCTCTAGTCTGCTGTTGGGTCTCTGTATAATATTTTTTTATCTCAGTCAGTGTATGTTTAATTTCTAGTTGGTCTTTTTTCATATCCTCGAGGGTCTCATTGAATTTATCGGCCTTTTCCATGAAATTCTTGAAAAACCTTATAACCGTGGTTTTGAACTCTATGTCCAGTCGCTTATTCTCCTCCATTTCTTTGGTTTGTGATCTGTTTCCTTGCCTCCTCATTTTCTTTGCTTCCCTGAATTGGTAGGGTAGTTTTGTGTACTAGATGTCCTATTGGTTCAATGGGTCAGCCTCCCAGTTACTTGAGGTGGACACTCTTGGTGCACCCTTGTGTACTGTGTGTCCCCCAGCAGGAGCTACAGCAAGAACTAGTTTTCTCCTCCTTTGCTTGGGCTTTGGCAGTTTTGGAGCAGTCTGACTGGAGCTGCAGTTAATTTGGTTGAGCTGCCACAGAACAGGCCATTTATATGCAAAAGCCGCTGTGTGGAGCCTGGGCGGGTTTGTAGAATGTGCGGGGCGGGTCTCAGGGCGGGGCTGGGTCTCAGGGTGTCACTAGGCTGGGGCGTGGCCAACGGCAATGGCTGGCGTCAGCCGTCTCTGCCTTTCCACGTTTCCAAGTCCCTGCGCCCCGCGCTCCAGCACAGTAAACAATGATTGCTGGGCGCACCTCTGCAAAAAAGTCACTCTCACTTTTCGACCCGATGGCCGAGAGTCCAGCTTCTCCCCGTAGGTGTCTGGGTCCCCCACGTGTCCCCAGAAACTGGATTTCAGAGTGATCAGGAGCTTGTCTCCCTTCGGGTTGAAAAAAAAAGCAGCGCGCCCAGTCGCCCGCCACCAGCCCGATTCGCGCGCTTCCGCACCTCAGCCTTTCAGCGTTTGTGCTCCTTTCTCTCCTTAGTTGTAAATCTTCCACTCAGCCAGCTTTCCCGTGGTTCTGGGTGGTAGACGTTTTGTCTTTTAGTTGTATTTTTGAAATTGTTGTGTGAGGCAGCAGATTAGTTGTTTAACTATGCCGCCATCTTGGTTCCTCCCTTCATGATGGGAAGTTTTTAATGTCAACTTAAAATAGTGATAAAGGATACCTAGCTTTTCAAAATTCTTTTATAGGGTATGTAAGCCAAAAATGTGAAAACTACTGCTCTAATTCATTATTGAATTCTCAACATCTGGCTTGGTTACATAGTATTAATAAGTACACAGTAAATAATATTTGAATTAAGTAATGAAGAGAAGGAAGAATGGCAAATAGATGTATAAACATAAATAATGCCAGTGTAGACAAAGGTTGTGAGAACCAGTAGTCTCCTGCTGAAACAAGTACAAATTAACACAGACTTTTTGGTGGGCCTTTTGCAGTTCATATAAATAGTCTTGAAATGTGTCTACCCTTTGCCCAAACAATCTATCTTCCTGGAATTTATCCTGAAAGTCATAAATAAATAAAGATGTTCATTATTATGTTTATTCATCCAATAGATATTTCTTAATTACTTACTTGAGAGATAAAGCAGTTAGCATAAGGGGTATGGTCCTGTCTTCATGAAATTTACAGTCTATTGGAGAAGACAATCAACTAACTTTTCAAATATGTGAATAATTAAGAATTGTGAGATGGGCTATGAAAAAACACACACAAAACTAGAGAGTGCTGAAGAAGAGCACTATATATTGGGAGACAAGATCATATCTAGGAAGGCCAGGAAATCAAAATTATTCATTTACTTGCAAGATTAGTTGATTGTTTTCCCTGGGGTGGCTTTCGAATTGAGGTTAAAAGAATGTGTGAGGGTTGAGCTGGATTGAGTTAGGGATAGACTTAGAGGCAGTGTAAAGTTTCAGGTCTAGGGAACAGTTTGTGTCAAGGAGGGAGCAAGGTATAGTTGAGACACCAGAAGAAGGCAGAGTGCTAAACATCCTATATAATAACTAGAGGCCCAGTGCACGAAATTCGTGCATGGGGGGAGGGTGTGTCCCTCAGCCCAGCCTGCACCCTCTCCAATCTGGGACCCCTCAAGGGATGTCTGACATCCCCTCTCACAATCCAGGACTGCTGGATCCCAACTGCTCGCCTGCCTGCCTGCCTGATTGCCCCTAACTGCTTCTGTCTGCAACCCTGATCACCCCTAACCACTCCCCTGCCAGCCTGATTGACACCTAACTGCTCGCCTGCCAGCCCGATTGCCCCTAACTGCCCTCCCCTGCCAGCCTGGGTCCCCCCCAACTGCCCTCCCCTGCAGGCCTAGTCGCCCCCAACTGCCCTCCTCTGCTGGCCCAGTCACCCCTAACTGCCCTCCCCTGCAGGCCTGATTGCCCCCAACTGCCCTCCCCTACTGGCCTGATCGCCCACAACTGCCCTCCCCTGCCGGCCATCTTGTGGCAGCCATCTTGTGTCCACATGGAGGCAGCCATCTTTGACCACATGGGGGTGGCCATCTTGTGTGTTAGAGTGATGGTCAATTTGCATATTACCTCTTTATTATATAGGAAAGCCTAATATGCTAAGTATCCAGTCATCTGGTCATCCGTTCAACCAATCAAAGCATAATATGCTAATGATATGCTAAGGCTGCTCAACTGCTCGCTATGGCATGCACTGACCACCAGGGGGAAGACGCTCTGACCGGTAGGTTAGCTTGATTTTGGGGTCCAGCCTGGAGCCCTCCTGCGGTCCCTCCCTGGCTAGCCAACCTCCGGCATCCCTCCCTGGCCCTAATCATGCACCAGTGGGGTCCCTCAGTCTGGCCTATGCCCTCTCACAATCTGGGACCCCTCAGGGGATGTTGGAGAGCCGTTTTCGACCTGATCCTGCAGACCAGGCTGAGGGACCCCACTGGTGCACGAATTCATGCACCGGGCCTCTAGTATAACATAAAGGAAAGAATGTAGCAAGATGAAGCTGGAGAGATAGGCAAGGACTCATCCTGTAAGGCCAAGGTAAGGAATTTGGTTTTATCCCAAGAAATGACTACAAATATTATTTGGAGGAATAATAATTAACATAAAATAAAATGCACAGAGTTCAGGTGTTCAGTTTGCCAAGTGTTGCCAAACATACATATACCAATCACCTAAGCCAAGATGTAGAATATTTCTATCGCTGAAGAACTTCCCTCCACCCCTTTCCAAATAGTTCCTGCCCACCGATCCCCTGCTACCACTTTCTGATTCTATCACCATAGTTTGTTCCTTTCTTGTTGCTGAGTAGTACAGTATTCTCCTATGTGGATACCACAACTTGTCTAGCTGATCTCCTGTTGATGGACATTTGGGTTGTTTTTGGTGGCAATTGTGAATAAAGCTTCTAAACATATTCTTGCAGAGGTCTCTTTGTGAACACATGTTTATATCTGTCTTGGGTAAATATTTCAGATTGAAATTGTTGGATCATAGAGTAGATGTATGTTTACCTTAATAAGAAACTGCCAAACAGTTTTCCAAAGTGGTTGTTCCATTTTATACGCCCCCAGAGTTGTATCTTTGCCAACATTTAGTATTGTTAGTCTTTTTTTAATTTTAGGTATTCCAGTGGGTATCATGAAAAGTCTCAGGCGTGGGAATGACTTGGGCTTTTAATAAGTCACTCTAACTACAATATGGAGAGGGGTTGGAGTGGGTGTGGTGAGACCTGCTAGATGGTGATGGCAATAGTCCAGGTGAGAGATGATGGTGGTGATGGTGGAGATGGATTCAAGAGACATTTAGAAGGTAAAATTAATAGGGAACATTAGGAAAGGCTCAAATTATTATTTGTTTGTTTGTTTGATTTTGGATGGAGATCACTTGGTTTGGTTTTGAATATATATTTGTGGTTCCTTAAATCTTTAGTAAAGAGAACTGCTTAAATATATTATATATGTATTTCAGAATAGCATGCAGTTAGGTTTTGTAGGAGAATATTTCTTAGTATGGAAAGATGTTCAAATATATTATTTAAAAAGTAATTTACAAACTTATGTATGATATAAATATGACCACATTTTACAATTTAAATAACAATATAGAAAAAAGCCATCTGGAAAGATGTGCAGTAAAGTGTTAACTATGATCTCTAGTTGAATTTTTAGAATAGTTTAAAACTTTGCTATGTTTTCTTTTATGTTTTTCTATAAAAAACATAATGCCAATTGTGTAACATGAAAAAGAAAGTTATTTAAAAAACACAACATTTCCAAAAAAGAAATTTGAGCATAAAACAAGAATAGAGTCCCATAGAGATGGGAAAGGTGGTGATAACAGCATCTTAATTGCTCATTTATCTTAAAAAACAAAACAAAAAACAAACCCTCTGTATACCTTCTGGACAGAATACCTGGCAGGGATTCCTGGGCCTCTTTCAGATTTTAAGAGAATGAAAATGGAAGGGCTAGTAAGAGGCTGGGGTGAATTCAAACCCAGGATTTTGGAACAATGAGCCTTCTCTGATCCCTGTCCCAAACTGAGAGTAAACTCAAACCTCCTTTGGGTCCAAGTAGTATTGATTAGTTCTGTATATTCTCTCTCTCCCTTTATGGAAATGGCTTGTGCAAGTAATCTATGACGTCCATGTTACTAATTTAGTCCCAGTCCTCACCCTACTTTACACATCAGAAGCGTCTGTCATAGTAGGTGTCTCCGTTCTCCTGGAAATAGCCTCCTGGTTATTCCTATTTCATTAGCCATTCTTTTTCATTCTCCTCTGACGGTTCTTCATCTCTCCTATCCTTAATCTTGGAGTGCCTCAGGGCTCAGTCCTGGAAATTTTTTTTTTCAATCTATTCTTATTCCCTAGTGATCTCATCCAGTCTCAGCTTTAAATACTCTTTACACATTGATGACTCTTAATTTCTATTTCTGGCCTGGATCTCTCCCCTCAACTCTAGACTTGCATATCCAAATCGCCATTCCCATTTGGATTTACAAGAGGCACCTCAAAGTCAATATGTCCCAAACAGATTGCCTGTTCATTCTCCACTCCCAGCCCCAATTTTTTCTCCTCAGTCTTTTTCTTCTCAGTAAATGGAAACATCAACACTTGTGCTCAGGCCAAAAACCTTGGAGCCATAACTGACTTCCTTGTCTCTCCACATCCAAAACCTATTGGCTCTACCATAACAATATATCCAGATTATGACCTCCTTATGCCCTGGATAAAGCCACTGTCTCACTTCACCAGGATTACTCTAATAGCCTACTACTTGGTCTTGCTCCCCTACAATCTATTTTCAATTCAGGAGCTTAGGCCAGGATGGCTCAGCAATCACCTAGTTAATCCAATCAACCTCAGAGCTGGGGCCAGAATCCGTGTCCTGCCTCCCAGGGTCTAGTCCTCTTTCCAGTGTAGCCGCTGTGAACACTTCAAGAAAGTAATTTTGGAGGCTAACAGCCGTGAGTATTTTCAATTTCAACAAAGTGTTACCATTTAAGAAAGTCTGCCAAAAAGATAATGGGAATGAAAAAGTGCTCTGTAAACTGTAAAGTGCTATCCAAAGGTTAGCTATCTGAGGTTCACTGCCAAGGTCAACAAACCCAGGCGGGTGTAGAGCCAGCTCTTAAATTGGAAGAGCTACGGGAAGGCTGGTCATGCAAGGGGCCCCTCCTGAACGGGACACCAGCGTTATTTGCTGAGATCAAAAGGACTCAGTGGCTTATCTGTGTGGTAGTCTCATCCCCAGCCCCTACTTTAAGTACAATATATATGCTGAATAAAATTAATGCTCTCATGTGTTAGAACTGATGATTTTCTCTCTACTCCGACTCCCCTTTTGCTTGTGTTTGAGAGGCCACACACTGAGCTCCAGCCACCTGTACCCCTGGGCAACAAACTGTCCAAGGTTCCCAACCAACTGGAAACATGAGTGTTTTTCTCCCACATTCGTTTACATGTGTCCCAGCTGCATTAGAATTTAGATTCTACCCATACTCTGGCTTTCAAAAGCACATTCTTTTGCCCTCACACTACCTCTTTGTCATTGAACAACTGAATAAGCATTGTTTCCTTGGCTTGGCTGGTGAAAAGGGACCTCGATGAAGAGTAAACTTCACATTTTCTGGGCTTCCTTATCCTAGCGCCCAGCATGAAAAGGGCGGCCCCGTGTTTGGTGACCTCCCGCGTTAGGTTAACGATCTGGGTCTGGGCCCAGCTTGGATAATGAGCCCGTGAATAATGGGACGCTGATTGTCAAAGCCTTATCATGGTGAAGCTGAGAGGCAGAGCGGCTTTGTCCTGGGCTCCCCGGCCTTCTCCCCAAGCATCTTAATCTGTCTGAGCTAATGGGCTTATGTGGCAGACATTCATTCCTCACAAGCTCCCATTCAAGCGGCTGTGCACCCGTTCGGTCTCAGATGTTTTTACACTTAAGCGCTTGTAAAATGGTCAAAGAGAGAAAGTAGATAAACTTACAGAAAGCCTTCTGTTATAGGCTTGAAAAAAGGCTCTACTTATTTCTCTACTGTAATAGGAGTCCTGAAAAGCCCAAGGTAAGCTGCGGAAAAAGGATGAAATAGGAACACTAACAGGCATAATACTGCACACAACCCTGCAAACTTTATTTTGTTCCGGACTTTGCCCAAGTGAACCCATGAGAAAAAGACAAATTTGGAAGATTTCTGCACTGCTGCAGGGTTAGAAAAAACAAAGCAGGCAAGACTTCCCTAAGTTTTTGCTGTTGTTGTTCTCGAGGGACCAACTATTAGTAAAATTTTTACTTTTAAGATCAAAACTTATTTCGGGAAAATTAGGAAATAAATGTCTTCTCAAGTTTTTACTGGTTTTCAAAAGTATCTGTGTAAGAGGCTGAGCTAGAATCATTCAGGAACTCTTAACTCCTGGCTAGTTAGTAATCTTTTCACAACTCAGAGCCCAAACATGAGCTATGTTTTAAAAAATACTAAGTGTTGCCTGGCTGGCATGGCTCAGTGGTTGAGTGTCGACCTGTTAACCAAATCATGGTTCGATTCCCAGTAAGGGCACATGCCCGGGTTGTGAGCTCAATCCCCAGTGTGGGGCATGCAATCAATGATTCTCTCTCATCATTGATGTTTCTCTCTCTCTCTCCCTCTACCTTCCTCTATGAAATCAATAAAAATATCTTGAAAAAACACTAAAGTGTGGGTGAGCAGATGGGCTCAAGGGGATGGGGTGGCCTCAGCTCATCACTGGCTGGGGAGAGGACCTCTGCCTCCTCTCCTTTGGATCACATTTTCAGCCAGAGTTTAAGAGGTGAGGCCAAAGAGCAGCTGTGTTCTCTATTTCTAGGTAACAGTTCCCTAAACTACTGTCACCTCCACAATCCTGGGTAACGCTCAACAGTTGAGAGACAATAAGAGAGGGAGAGAGTGGAGGGGAGAGAAAAAGAGAGACATAGCCAGGTGGCTTTCGCTTGCTTTAAAATCGGACACTGAGTACAAGAAAGAGGCGGGTTTCAGGCACTTGGTAAACTGAAAGCAAATTTCTTTATTGTACACAGTACAGAATATAACGCAGCTTGGCAGGATGCATACGGCCCTGCGCAGGGGGAAGTATTTCAAATCAACTGGCAGGTTCAAGCCTTTCTGCACTGGAGACTTTCCACACTCTGGAAAAGAAGCAAACCAAACCAAACAAACAAACAAAAAAATAAAACCCTCCGGGAGGTGCATGAGTCCGATGGGAATGCAACGGTGATGCCTCCATCCTACGCCCCTGACAGCACAGGCCACGCGGTTACAGCAGGGAGGGGGGAGCTCAGGCTACGCGATTATTTTCATTCTCGCTAAGATAGCATAAACCCATTAAAAACACCAAACCAACCCAAAAAACCCAAACCAGGATAAGCAAAGAAAGGAAAAACAAATCCTATACAGCATTTACAACAAATAAATCTCTAGCCAGCTGGGGATAAAATATGCATCTATGTATATAGACTATGTGTAGGCTAGAAAGCTATAAATATGGTTTGAAAAAGAGTCCTTTGAATTAGAGTACAATGCTAATGAAGGCCCAAGCTGTAGGTTCAACACCTTTGTGGGCTTGAGTAGCTTCCAACAGAGGAAAACCTTGCTTTTCCATAGATATAAAATATACCCCTCACCCCAGTGACCGTCTTCACAAATGTGCTGCCGGTCATAGGGGGGACCATTTTGAGACTATGGAGCGCTCCATCCACAGGAAAACAATTCATGGCAGGCGTCACCCTCGCAGAGCCCACGCTGTCCTTCACGTGTGGAGCAGCACAGTTGTTCTCAGCGCTAAGTGTCACGGGAGCACAGAGCGCTGTCAACAGAGCAGGCCGGCAGCAAGGTGTTACCACTTCCTTCCTAATGAACTTTTCCTCTACTTTGAGCTCAACTTCCACATAGCTTTAGCTGGGTTGTTTAAAACGTTATCAATATAATACAGCAATCAGATAAGCTTTTTATTTTATTTATTTTTTTAAGGTGGCAGGAAACTAAAATGCTAGCACTGTTTACCTGTCAGTGTCACATGTAAGTCTCAAACCCTATGGAATCATATGCAGGGTTTAAAGTCCAAGAATGAAAGAAAAAGGAAAAACAAAACAAACTGATGAAACGGAAATTGTCATCAGTCATACCCAGGGACGAGTCCCCTGGGTTCCCACCAGGTGACCAGGTTCCAAATGGACATGACATGTATTATGTACATTTGCTTTCCAGAGAGGGCGTGTTAGAGACGGTGGGGAACTATACACATAGAATCTAAGCGGTGTGTTCAGGCTGCCCTGCACACCTCGAAAATGTACAACTCGGGTGCAAGTGTTCCGTCAGGCTGTCTGGTGCAGAAAGCACAAAGCGGGCAGTAAAGTGGGCTTGTACACGGCTAAGGGGAAGCCCCCACAAAGCCCCTTTCAAGCTGCAGCGTCTTCATAAGTCGGCACTGCCCCATCTAAGGGATGCAGTGCAGTTACCAAAAGGTTTGGTTTTTTTTTTTTTTGCTTTAAATACCAAAACTACAAAAATCAGTTTATAAACTGTTTTTCCAAAACAACCACCAAAACAAAACGATCCCCCAAATCAAAGCAAAGCAAAATACTGTCAAAGTGTTAATCACCCTTCTCCTGAAATTAAAGCCGCCCGCACACAGCCATGTGACTGGGAAGAGGAAAGGGGGCTTATTCTACTTGGTGACCACATGGCCAGGAGGTTCCCAGGAGTAGCAACGCTAATTATTTGAGAACCATGGAGTGGGTAACAGCTGTTCTGACTTTCCCCCGTCTTTCTAGACCAAGGGGAAACATTTCAGATTGAGCTAGATGAGCTCTCTGAATTTTATGCTATATTTTGAACCCTTCATGGTTTGAGCCTCCCCAACTTAGCCTACCTACTATCCTATGGGGTTGTGGTTTCATTTTCAATAAATTGTGCAAATCAGAGCCCTTCTATGTAAAAGGCATTTAGTAGTCCATGATCGATGCAGATTGTCACACTCTCCCCCAGTTTGTGGGTACTAACCTGAACAAGGTATTGCTTTGCATATATTGTCCATGGGAAGGAGGCTCCATTGCAATCTCTTCCCAGAAACCCTGTCAGGATCAGAGCTGAGGCACCAGCCTTTTGGAGGTTTCTCTGCCCCTCCCTGTTCCCACTCCCCAGCCAAGGTATCTGTCTTTAAGGGTGCCAATCCAGAGACAGCTTGGGTTCTCCAGATAATACTCAAAGGGCAAGTTTTAGGAACAGCCAAAAACACAAACAAAACCACTGCCCTCATTTGCCTGAATGGGAACTGCTAGCTCTAGCGTTTGGCCGCTCAGCCACTCAGAAACTTAGTAAGCGAAGCCTTCAGCGTAGGGGAGGCTGCTGCAGCGATCCATGTCCAGGAGGTAAGCGGGGTTGTCTTCAAAGTGTGTCAGCGGCAGGGTATCCTCCTCGTTGAGGTGGCACTCGGACTCTGCTTTCAGGAACGGGCGCTGGTTGTCAGGGAAGGCCATGGAGAAAAGGGCATCCGGGTCACAGACAAACTTGTAGACGTATCGCTCCCCGGCCACCTGAGAGAGAAAACATACCTAATAAGGCCCAGCTGGAACAGGGCATAGTGGGGACCAAGGGAAGAATAATGAGATATTTGTAAGTTACCAAGCTCTCAGGAAGCCAGGGACCAAAGGAGGCTCATCAGTAACCGATTATCCAAATCATTCAGATTTATTTTGGTAAATCTTGGGGACCTGCTACCTGCCAAATGTTGGGTTGACACCACAGCACAGCAGTTGAGATATCTGAATTTCAAATTCACACTAGATAGGCTCACTGTCTTACAGTCACAGCTTAGAAAGAATGGGTATCTGAGGTTGGTGCTTGGTGTTACGAGGAGGTACTATGGCTTCGGCATTGAAAGGTTCAATGCCGAAGCCAGGCCATGATTTCAGTCACTTCCAAAGTTCAGTCTCCACAATAAGCTTTGTTATTTGAAAGGCTAGGAGTTTGATCAGATGGCCTATGTGGAAATTTTAAGTTTGTTCCAAAGCCAAAAAGAATTGCTTCTTGGCTTACCTGCAGTTTTAAATTGCTCATTCCATGGTTCTGTTACACTGAGGGACTGATAACTACTTTATATAGATTTACGCATCATAACACTAAGTAGCACCAAGAAGTCTTGATTATCCAAAGGCCTCATGATGTAGCTGACGAGCAATCTAGGTCACTGGGAACCGTTCTCTGCTGGTTGTTTAGCATCACATACCTCCAAAAATCAAACCTGAAAATCAGCTTCGCTCAGGTAATGCAGACATACACTTAACCATCCCTATTTAGTTTTTCTAAGCCACAGTTTTACATTAAATCTCTGGTTCCCCACCTCAAGAGTTGGTTACTTCTCTAACACTTTTGAGAACATTAAACCAACATATTTGAAGGTCTAGATGTTTTAACAATTAAAGACTTCAATGAAACTCTTGTGAGAGTGGAGACCTTCAAGTCAATTCCCACACATGGACACAATAATGGGCCTAAGTGTCTGGACATTTTCGTAATTAGAGGCAGTTTTAAGTAAAGCAGAGGAGCCTAATTTTCCCATGATTTGTTCCACACACAACCTCTGGTTTTCGTGTACACTCAAGAGCAATAAAGGTACTCTTTATATCTCACTTGACTCTTGTCTTAAGTTTGCTTTTCCAAGACTTTCTCCTACCACAGAATCACTTATGAGGCTGGCATTTTCTCCAGTAAGAACTTGAGAAGACCATTTATTTTCTAATTTTCTCCAGCCAGCCATTATAAACAGCCTTATTGCAGAAGCCCTTGACATTCTCTTTGAATGTGGTCAGAGCGGTTTGTGTCTCTCATAACTTCTCACCTTCTGCATGATGCCCTTCTCATAGTAATAGCGTAGAGAACGGCTGAGCTTGTCGTAGTTCATGGCTGGCCGGTTCTTCTGGATACCCCAACGCCGAGCAACCTGAAGAGACAGGGAAGCAATGGAAACTCATTCCCTGGGCCTAGTGGTTTTCTCCCGACCCAGGAGAGCCAGTTCTATACCCTGACTGCTCTGGTCAATGCTCCATTTCCCTGACCTGGAAGGAAGAGCATTTCCTTCCCTTAAGACTAAACATTCCACATAGGTGATGATTCGGTCACAACGGCTAAGAGGTGAGACCTAGAGGTGGAAGAATGCTAGTACTGTAGATTACAGAGGGCTTGGCTAATGTCCCAGAGGAAGCAGGCCTTCTACTGTGTCTCCACATATGAATTATTGACCAATACCCGTAGACCATTAACATGTTGCCATTAAGTGCTATAGTTTCTGTAGCAGTCAATAAGGAATAATTAGAATGGTCATTCCTGAAACATTAGAAACACACTAGTGAGTTGCTAATGGGCCAGCAGAGCAAAAGTTCAATTCTAATAAGATTGGAGAGGGGCTGGGAGATGTACTTATTGCAGCTCATGGAATAAGGGGGAATCAGATCATTTCAGCCTGCTGCCATCCAATCCCCTGCTCCCAGAGGACTTGCAGAATGGACATTAAAACATGTAGCACCATTATCCACTTAATGAAAAATTAACAGGGTTTCCCAAACAGTTCTGAAGTGCATTATACCCACCCAGTCCACCTGAGGTGCAGTGATGGGGAGAAGTAATTGGAGCTCTGGGCAAAAAAGTCTTACAGCCAGAAAACTTCCTAGTAGAGTTTACCCAATTCTCAGGACAGCCAAGCAATTTCTGTTCTCAAGTATCTCAAGAGCCCCAATCCTGCCTATAAAGATGACTGTCAAGGCAGGAAAAGAACAACCCTAGAAATGTGAGTTTTCTCAGAGGTCTTTAAATATATGCAAACCAGGGGTCATGTTTTGAACATTTTAAGTCAGTTTTGGAAACTTTTTTTCAAAAGCAAAATAACTATATTAAAACACCAAATGTTAAATATGGAATGGGAAGTAGGGAGATTGCAAGTGGAAAAGTAAATCATAAGACAGCATTTTGCTTAAAGTATTTGGGCAGAATGAAAACAACATCTGAATTCAGGATTCTAAAATGACCTTTAATAAATACCAGAAATGATCTGATAAGTAAGGAGGAATGCATCTGTCCTAATTACATTAGAATAATTTAATAGCCATGATTCCACTCTGCCTTGCAAGAAACTGTGAAAGTTAAATTTCCACTCGTTTACTTCCTGCCCCTATGCACACACGATGTCCTGGCTCTCCTCCTTTCTCCATAATGCATCCATTCAGCTCTATCTTTGAAATAGCCCAAAGGGCAAAATTAACCAAAAATTACATCTGGAAATAGTAGTGTAAAGGGAAACCTGCTAACCTAATATATGTTCTTCTACCCTGGCTCAATAGAAATGACACTATGAAACCGTACTTCAACTACTGTCAGCCACAAGTGACGCAGGGACCCTTAAAAGAAGCCCAGCCTCATCACTTTAGTATATTTAGTGGTGGAAAACATTCTTTTTTTTTTTTTTTTTAATTTCTTTATTGATTAAGGTGTCACATATTTGTCCTCATCCCCCCATTCCCATCCCACACCCCTCCCCTTGGATGCCCCAACCCTCTGTTGAACTTAAGCATTGGTTAGGCTCATATGCATGCACACAAGACCTTTGGTTGATCTCTCCCCCCTCCCCCCACCCTCCCCTATCCTCCCTCTGAGGCCCGATAGTCCGATCGATGCCTCCTTGTTTCTGGTTCTGTTCTTGTTCATCAGTCTATGTTGTTCATCATTTCCCCTAGATGAGCGAAATCATGTGTCACTATAGATATACTTATAAGAATTGAATGTGCGACGAGCAATAATAGTTATGCTGACAGGCAAATGAATCAGTCTGTAGTGAGTTTCTTTCTGGACCAACAGTTCTTTTGAGACCCAATATCAATGTCAACCGGTTCCCTATGAGTACATGTCGGCACTGACCCCTCAGCTCTGGATGGTGGACAAATGGTGGTAATGCAGGTCCGACTCCCTCTGGTTTGGTCTCGGCTGGACCCAGGGGCACTGCTTCACCCGGATCCAGGGGCCCACGGCCTCACCTGGACCCGGGGCCCAGGCTCACCTGGATCCAGGGGCCCGTAGCCTCGCCCGGACCCGGGGCCCGGGCTCACCCGGCTCCAGGGGCCCGCGGCCTCGCCCGGACCCGGGGCCCGGGCTCACCCGGCTCCAGGGGCCCGCGGCCTCGCCCGGCCCCGGGGCCCGGGCTCACCCGGCTCCAGGGGCCCGCGGCCTCGCCCGGCCCCAGGGCCCGGGCTCACCCGGCTCCAGGGGCCCGCGGCCTCGCCCGGCCCCGGGGCCCAGGGCTCACCCGGCTCCAGGGGCCCGCGGCCTCGCCCGGACCCGGGGCCCAGGGCTCACCCGGCTCCAGGGGCCCGCGGCCTCGCCCGGACCCGGGGCCCAGGGCTCACCCGGCTCCAGGGGCCCGCGGCCTCGCCCGGCCCCGGGGCCCAGGGCTCACCCGGCTCCAGGGGCCCGCGGCCTCGCCCGGACCCGGGGCCCAGGGCTCACCCGGCTCCAGGGGCCCGCGGCCTCGCCCGGACCCGGGGCCCAGGGCTCACCCGGCTCCAGGGGCCCGCGGCCTCGCCCGGACCCGGGGCCCAGGGCTCACCCGGCTCCAGGGGCCCGCGGCCTCGCCCGGACCCGGGGCCCAGGGCTCACCCGGCTCCAGGGGCCCGCGGCCTCGCCCGGTCCCGGGGCCCAGGGCTCACCCGGCTCCAGGGGCGGAAAACATTCTTGAATATTCCTCCGCTTCTGCCACAACCTCTCTTTGCAGTCACTTGCTTATGCAATAGCTTGCTGGAGAGAGGTTTTGTATATGCACAGACTTCAAAGCATCTGTGGTAGCCATAGTTACTGACTCATCCTCCTGGGCCAGGGCCCTATGATTCAGTAGCCTTCACCAGGGCTGCTCCTTCTGCAGTAATGCATAATGCGGCACAACTGCAGAGCAGCTGGGAATTAGGGCTGCCTCATTTCTGGGGTGAGGGGAGCAGGGAATGGTTTGTTACCAGCTCTTTCTGCCTTTCATCTTTCCCAACCATTACTTTGATAGCAGGCATCTTGAGGATGGAGGCTGAAGGAGTTAAAAAAAAAAATCCACGTATCTTTTCCTCCCTTTTCAAGAGAGAGCAGCCACAGCACAGGGAGCGGTTCTTTCTGCAGCCCATCCTTTTACACCTCCCATGGCATCAGTTATCTGCCACATGTTCAACAAACAACCCTACCCCCAAAATATTCATTAATGCAGATTCACAGTTAAAATGGCTCCAGATTAAAGCCGAGTCAGTCATAATTGAGAGGGTGCTAAGCTGGACGACTATCAAAAGACATTTGATTAGGGGGCCTGCCAAAACGCAGTTCTAAAACCACAATTTCCATGCACAGTGTAATGGATATTATGGATAATTACCCAGAGTGCACTACTCAGCCACACAGCTGCCTACAATTACGTCCCAAACAGCTTCCTCCTCCACTTCACCCTCCAAGCTCCCCACATGACGACTTCTCACAGCTTTTCCGAGGAGTTGGTATCTTCCCGACATTAACAAGAGAAGGGCCCACAAAGAGTACAGTGGGAAAAACACACCACCAGTGCTGCCTGTCCTGAGGTAAAGTGCAGAGATGGAACAGAACCGTCCTGGGTAAAGACACAGGAACACTCAGGGTTCATGGAATGCCTGGGATTGCAAGGTGGGGTGGGAAGAAGCACTTCCTGAAGAAACGAAGCTGTCCAATCAGCCGAGAGGGACTGACTCAAGGCCACCACAGGCCTCTCACGTGACTTGGCCGCTTGGCATTTATGAGCATTCTGGATTAATATTAGTTTCTTTATTGAGAAAGCAGGGGCCCTTTGCCATCTGTTCATCATTTTCTTTACCACTGGTAGGAGAGCAGAAGATTCAATAACAGCTTTACAAAGGGTCATAACCAGGTTCACCTGCAGCTGTACAGCCTGTGCTTAGGCCCGAGGCAGTGGCAATAAAGTAATAAAAGCTCCTGTTTGTGAAGCAGGATAAATCAATAAGGGCTGCCGCAGGACAGATTTACTGTCACAAAGCCTCGGAGAGTCTAGGCGACATGCTTTCCTCAAGCCTCACATAAACCAGGCCGCGTTATGAGGAACAGAATGTGGGCCCGTGGCTCCCCAGTATGGCTGGACGGCGAAAACATGGCTCCATGTCCACATGACTTAGCCATGAAGAAACGCTTACAAACACAACAGTACGGGACTCTGGCTTTGAAGGTAGATTGAGTCCTGACGGAAACCATTTATAACATGGAATGTTGACACCTTTTCATTTTCGTGAGTGATACAAGGTAAGGGACACCATACGTGCATCTCCTTTTATAACTGCCTCCAATCCACATATTCTCCTCTTAACTTTTGGACCATTGTCTTCTTCCAAATCAAGTGCCAGGTTGTTACCTTCTGCTGTTAGCCCTCATACCAACTTAACCCCTTAGTGTGCTAACATGAGCCCTGGAATTAATGGAACAACATTTAAAACTGCAGTTCTTGCTCAAATGATTTCTAAGAACATTGTTTTCATTTCAATTACACATACCCAAAGATACTTATGCTCTGCTGATTTAATACATAACACCTAAGTACATGCTACTCTACGAAGCACATGCAAAATTTTCAGGGCTGTTATTTCTTCTCATTTATAATCTCTCCAGAATCGAAGTCAAATAGAAATTAAAAATCAATCCCTTTGGAATATGCCAAACTGAGAGTCTAATTTAATTTACTTTGTTATGTGATATTCAGGTAAGGGGTTCTGTAATATGTCTTCCCCACTGAAGAAATGGTACTGGTTCTGTCCATAGGCCTTTTTGTCAATAGTTCTGAGCAACAGACAGTAATAATGTTAACAATATTTCTTTTTCTATTAACAAAATAATGAAGGTTTTGTCATCTTTCAATTATTGTGATGTCACATAATATACTAAAAAAAAACAACAACCCTAAAGCTCATAAGAATGACCTATCTCTGATGATTTCATTTCTTTAGGTTAGAGCCATTTGAAATATGTACTGGGGTAGCGGCATCCTGTAATATATTACCAAAGCGTCATACAAATATTCTGTGGCTCCAGATATAGGCTATGACACATTAAGGGCCGACACCAAAACAAGTTTACCACTGAAACAACACTTGTAAACAACTTTCCAAGGCGAAAAACGGGCCCCATTTAGATCTTTATGGCCTCCCTCCCCAGACTTTGTAGAAGAGATACTAATGCTTTGTAATGTATTTTACAGTGGTGAACTCTGCCTGTCCGTGAATTGTAAACTGACCTCTGAATAATAGGAAGGGCACCGCCAAGCTCATTGACCAGGCCAGATCTGAATGAGAAGGGCGTATTTAACACAGTAACAGCCTCAATGGAGAACTAAACAAGAGCAAACATCATCACCATCAGCAAATAGAAAATCATTCGAGTCCAGCATCCAATGCTCACCTCCTCAGGTTCTATCAGCTTGAACTCCATGCCTCGGCCTGTCCAGGCAATGAAGTGGGCATTGGCTGGGTCATCCAGAAGGGTAACCAGGAACTGCCACAGCTGAAGGGAGCCTCGCCTCTGGTAAGGGGGCCCCTCACGATACATGGTGGGCTCTTGTTTGACTTTGCCTGTTTGGGACAAAGAGACACATGCAATACTTTTATCTTAAGTATTTCGGGTGATTTGGGCAAAAAAAGAGTTAACGCTAATCTGCTGTTAATAAGACTGAGGGAAGTGCTCTGACATCCCTGAGCCTCCAGCTTAGCAACAAACCGGATAGGGCTACTCACCTTCCAGTCTCTCAGGAACAACACAAGTGTCATCGAAGTACAACCGGGGATCTTTTTCGTATGAAAAACCTGAAGGAGAAGTTAAAAAGAAAGACCACGTTGCTTAACAAATTCTCTGTGTGTTCTATGAAAATTCTGGATCTAAGAACTAAAACGGGATTCTATCCTTTTGGGTCCTAAGCCCTATTAATGGAAATATCGATGCCAGACTGAATTTTGGGGGACTTCAAAAGGACTTAGGCCTTTGCGTTCTGATGTAATCACCAGACCTTCAGAGTGGCCCTGCTCTGAGAGCTAAGACTGCAGGGAAGCACTGAGTCACCAGAAGTTCCTTCACATCTTGCTTCTGATGTCTGTATGGATCAGTGTTGCTATGACTAAGCCTTTATATCTGAAAAGACATCTCATCTATTTCAGTCGGCCTAGCTACATGGATTTGGTTGATCTGTGCATAGTCTCACCATTTTCAACCTTTCTTTGTCGAGGCTGCCCATATACCTCATTCAATTATGGAAGAGTTTGGAGGGGAGAGAGGGTCACCAAATTGAGTAAAGACTTGGGCCTGTGGAGGATTTCACGGAGTAATAACTTTAAAAGCAGGTTGCAGTTATTACCAGGCACATGGAAGGAATCTGAAGAGACGTTCTAGCAATAAAACTTATTCATTTTATAGATAACAAAACAGAGATCAAGAAGGGGGAACTGACTGGCCCAACAACACATGTACGTGGAAATGAAAGGAAGCCAGGGCAGAAAGTGAAAGGGGTCAAGAAGAAGGAAGGAATGTCCTGTATTCGCAATTCACAAAAACCCTTAATATGCATTCCATGCTGACCACCATGTCACCAGGCATCCTGACAAGATCAGCGTTTCAAATCAAAGCCACTTAATAGACAGGCTTGATGGGGACCACATCTCTCCCCGTGGTCTGGCCTGCTTCCGGGTGTGAGCACTCCGGTGTACTCTCCTCCACCAGCACACTTCTCAGGAGAAAGCACCAGGAGCTCCTGTCTGGTAAATGATGCTCCCTGTGCTCAGTTCTCGGGTCCATTCTCCTGGCGGTGCAGTACAGGTGTATGCGTGCCAGGTCTGCAGTGGGGACAGGCAGGGGGAGGCACTCTGCAGTGAAGGGCTAGCTTACATTTTGAGAGGGATTTGCTATAACTTGAAAAATCCACAGATAAAGGTGCCAAGAAACAATCTGCTGTTCTTTCTTCATGATCAGTCCAGACCAAGTTCTTGGCAGGACCAGCACCATTTTTAAGAGGCCTGGAACTGGGAAAACACTGCCCAACTTAAAGGAAACTGAGATTTTTTTTTTTGAGGTTTGAATTATTAATTTTTGTGTCCTCAGCTCCAAGCACTATTTCTCTGTTTGCTTAACTACCTCAAAGGATGTGTAATTTTATTGTCATTTATTTATTATTTAATTCAATAAATATTTTTGCCAGGCACTGTGCTGGAAGGAGGTAGACCATGAGAAGACTACGGACTTGTGCTTGTTCTCATGGAGCTCGCATCCCAATTGGTGGAGACAGACAATTAAGTAGGAAAAAAATAAATAAATGAGACATGGTGTAGTATGGAACATTTAAAGAGTGTAGGCCCTAGAGCCAGACTGATGGACCTAGATTAGCTGTGTGACCTTGAATAAGTTAATTAATTTCTCTGTGCTCCAGTTTCCTCATATGAAGACTAGGGAAGACAATAATTCCTACCTTATAGGGTTGTGAGAATTTAATGAGTTAATATACATTCTGTTCCATGGATCTATTTATCTTTATACCAGAGTGCCAAGAATAGCTCCTGGTAGATAAGTGTGCAATAAATGATAATTAAAATAAGTTAAGATAGTTAATTGCAAATTGTGATAAGTACTATTAAGAAATTAATTGAATAATGTGAGAGCTTTATCTTCTATTCTCTCTCATAGATTCTAAATTCCTTGAGGATAAGGATCATGTTCTGAATATCTTCATATCTTCATGACACCTGATACATAATAAGTGCTCAATAAGTATTTGAATAAATGAGAGAATCTATAGTCTCCATTAAAAAAGACTTAGGAATACAATGCTAACTTTTAAATCAGGAATTCAGTGACTCCTATGATACATTTCTTTTTCAATTTGATTAGAAAACTTTTATGACAAACTGTAATACTTTATATCATCAACAAGAGTTACATCATGCTTTTTGCCTTGTTTGCCAGGAAACTATAGATTCCTGATTTTCCATATGGATTTTGATAACTCCAGTGGTGTTTGAATGGCCTTATTATAGTCATTATAAGTTTACTACTTCAAAGTTCACACACCTGTTACACTTGCTGTGTTATTTTTAGAGCTTTTCTTCCTCTAACGTAAAGATAATGCAGTTATAATATACCGGGAGAAAATGTAAAGCTAGATTACTTTCTAGGTTTGTTTTTCAAACTAATCAGATGAAGGCCTGCCTGTGAGTATCGTTTTGATGTATTTTGTGGTTTCTAGTTATCACCACATGTGATTCTCTAAAACATCTGGAAGATGCTGTTGGTTTAAGTGAAATGTAAGTCAGTTGAATTTGCGCCAGCAATTACATCAGTTGTGGCTACAACTATCTAATCACTCAAATAAAGGTGGCAGGAAGGAAGGACCTGTTGGAGGAGCAAAGTAGAAATGAGAGATTCAAAACAGCATGCAAAGATTCCAGGTGAACCCTAAGGCAAGATGGCTATCTTAGTAATCACAGATGCAATCAGAAACACTTGTTCCACTAACTGTTTCACAGGCATCTGTGGTCAAGCCTGTATACTGAGAGAAAAACCATGTCAGAATAATTTTGAGCAATTAAGAATGCAGGTCTCTTTGCAACGAACTTTTTCACTGTGTGGGGGCAGGGAAAGGAACACAAACTCACCAGGTATTTTGTGTGTAGTAAGCAGCCCAATGCCTTACTAAAAATATTTCCTTTAAGAGCTCCTTTCTTTCTAAATGTTGTAATTATGCAAAATGTTTTTCTCCCTCTTCCCCCCCGCCCCCCCCCCCCCCCCGCCTTATTTTGCCTGCTGCAGACATCAATTGATTCTGTAGAAACATTTGGGAACCTGGAAGAGAGCCCCACACAGCTGTGCCGATAACAGTCAGAGGTCCAATAGAAGCCCTTCTTTCCCAGGGCTGGACACTCACTCTGAATATCCCAGTGCAACACCTGGTCTCCCCTCCAAACAAGCCAGTGGGAAATAATTTCTCATTGAAGCCACTCTTGTGAACCAATCACTTACAAAAACCAGCCAGTGTTTCATAGTGCTGTTTTATTAGTTCTTTCAACCTTCCTCTAAAACTCTAGAGAACAGTGGTTGTCAATTTTGGATGCACATTAGAATCACCTGGGGAGTTTTAGCGGCTACTAACCCCTGGGTTCCACCCCAGAATTTCTGCTTTAATGCTCTGGGTGAAGCCTGGATATCAAATGTTTTAAAAGCTCCTCAGGTGATTCTAATGTGGAGCCAAAGCTGAGACTCTCTGCTCTATAGTAAGGTAGTTCTCAGACTTGAATGTGTATCCGATCACCTGGCTTGTTAAAACATGGATTGCTGGGAGTTTCTTATTCACCAGGTCTGAGTGGGTCCTGAGAATTTGCATTTCAAACAAGTTCCAGATGAAGGTGATGCCCTGGGTTTGACGAATCACTGCTCTAGATATTTATGGAGTGATTAATTTGACAGAAAATAAGACATACTTTTGGGGAAGCTGTTCCAAGGAAAAAACTCTCCCGTGTTTCAATGTTCAGAAGAGAAGTCCTGAACCTACCATCTCAAGTCATGACATAATTCCTAAATTCCAGTTTAGGCTGAATGTCTTATATACAGCTGTGTGATCTCCTTGTATGGAAATGTGGAAACCTGGTTGGTTCACCTTTTCTTCACGTTCTCCCCTGAACTCCTAAGGTTAGGGTCATTGCTATTGAAAATGCTGGCAGCCCTCACTGTGCTCAGGAGCATGCCTCAGACCCTGTGTGCAAAATAACGAGAATATGATCAACTAGGACTCATATTCATGAGCTAAGGATGTTTAAACTATGATCTCAAATCTTAGCCTGGAAACTGAGCAATTTTAAGCTTCCTTGAATACTTTTTTTTTTTTTAAAGTTACTTACCTTCATGGCTGTTGGAGAAATAGCCCCCTCTCATGTAGGTTGACTGGCAGTTAGGCACTTCTGAAAGAGAAACACAGACATACACACTCTCATCAATCATTTCTGTGGTGAGTCATCACAACAATCGAACTGAACTGCAGCTCTGCAGTAAAGCCCTAACCTTCTCCTGATCCAAGGTCATGTCATTTTTGGTCTTGTCTTGGGAAAGAGGTACCACCCTAATAATCAACATGGAAAACACGATATAACCCACCATCTGAAAGTAGGACTCTTGACTCCTAAATCGAGAACTGAGAGAAAAAAATGCCTCGTTCTCACAACTTGCTCATTTAGAAGTTAGTTTAACACCAAACTTGATGAGAGAGTTAATGGTAGAAGAAACTGGCTTTTAAAAAGCCAAGGTTGGACTATGCCTATAATGACTCTGCGGCTTTGGGGTTTTGGACGGGGAGGAGGGTCACTAACATCTTCCCAATTTACTCTTTATAGCTGATGGTCACATCCAGTTCTGCTGTAAGAGGTGAAGGTATTTTTAGGCCAAAGAGATTAGGGGCTATGAAGCTAGGACTAGAACTGGCAGGAGTGGATTTGGCAAGTATATTTGCACCATGCTGGACCTGTCAGAATGGAACCCCTGCACAGCCATCTCTTCTTCTGACATCATGTTTTCATGACAGTGAGTTGAGTTGTGTTTATGCAGGACAAGCCTGCCTGCATATCAAGACACCACTCAGATCAAAGAATTACAGATATGGTAAAACACCTGCTGAGTGTCTTGCTTTAAGGGAGTGGGATGGGGTAAAAAACTGGTTAGGACAGATTAAAATGTCAACCTCAAAGAAAAATGTTGCTATTCATGCCTACTCCTGAGAATAAATACATCAAAGCCTTCAGGAGGAACGCCAGTGGGAATTTTACAAGTTATTGATACCTACACTTGGTAATTTTTCTATCATAAAGCAACAGATGTCTCCCTTCTGCTTACCTCCCCAGCCTTTTCCATAACCAATTTCTGCCTGAATTTAGCAACCTATGTATTATCTCACAAAAGGCCATTGAGTAAATTCTATAACCTATTCCATTTGCAAAAGCCATTCAAGTATATACTGCCCCACCAGCGCTTCCCTAGGGTCTTCAAGGAAAGCATGCCTGGGGAAGGCTGAAAACCTACCCACCAACCCTCAAATTCCTTTAGCACCAACTGCAAAAAAAGAGTGAAAAACTTAAGTCATTTCTGAAAGAAGGAAAAACGAAGCGGAAGAAACAGTTTCTAAATGTGCAAGGTACAATCCAACCCTTCTTTTCCCTGATGATCTCATTTAATAAGCCTGACCTCTAAGATATGTAGTCAGTGAATGAGTGTGTGTGGAGGGGAGGGGGACAGCAGGGCCCCCAAGTACAGCTTAAACTCTTGATATGCTTAAGGTTCCAGACAAGAGTAACCTATCTATATATATAAAAGCCAAGCAATCAGAACAATGGAACGACTGTCACTATGATGCGCACTGAGGTGGTCAACTGGCCAGATGGGGGTCTGATGAGCCCCTCCCCCCAGGTGGCCTGGCCCTGATCGGCCCCCATTGGGGTGGGCCGGCCAGACCACACCCGTGCACGAATTTGTGCACTGGGCCTCTAGTAACCAAATAATAGGAGTCCTAATGTATTTCTCCTCGGGTACACCAGCAATCACTGAAGGACACAGAAACTTTTCCAGATGAAAGCACTGCAATAGAGCAGTGAATCCCATGAAGCAATCAAAAAGACACCTTTTCCATGGCGCACCCAGCACCCCACAGAGCTATGACACACCAGGTGCTTTCTTGGAACACCATTCATTTCAAGAATAGAAAGAATCCCGTCCCACATGTGGGCTCTCTTCCATATTCTTATATTGAAAGTTTGAGTCTTGTATTAAGAAAGAAAGTCACAGAACTAAGGACAGGACTAAATAATATTTCCTGTGTCCAGTGCCTCTAAGATAATAGGTCTTAAAAAGGGCATCATCAAGATTGGACCCCAGGCCTGGCCAGCGTGGCTCAGTGGTTGGGCATCAACCTAGAAACCAGGAGATCATGGTTCGATTCTCGGTCAGGGCACATGCCCCAGTTGCAGGCTGGATCCCTAGTGTGGGGCGTGCGGGAGGCAGCCGATCAATGATTTTCTCTCATCATTGATGTTTCTATCTCCCTCTCTGAAAAAAATAAATAAATAAAAGATTGGACCCCAGCAATCTTCAGGCTTGGCCTCAGAGGTGTACTCTGCACCACTTTTAATTGAGATGTAATTCTGGTTTGGTCCCGGAGGAGGTGAGTGTAGCTTCCACCTACTCACCACCATCTTGAAATCTCCCTGCACCACTTTTGACTGCCTCCTGCACTTCCTACCATTTGTATGGCCTTTGTCTTTTGTTTTTTATTCAGTTATTGCATAAACACGCCTGCTTTACTAGCTCCTAAGTTCTTTCAGGGCTAAGTTTATGAAACTATTTCCCAAAGCCCTACAGGAGGAAGACATTCAATAATGCCCAGAAAGACAGATGAGAGAATGAAGAAAGAAGTGCATGACTTCATACTAACCTGAATCAACGCAGTAATCCCGGGGCTCCTGCTTGATTCCCATTGGTGACTGGAACCCATGTGCTGGGGGGCCTGGCATGCCTGGGACCCCATGTTCATAGAGTGGGTCATGGTATTCCTGTTTGAATCCCTGAGGTGGTGGGGGAGCTGCAGGGACAATAGGTTCTGACATTTGCCGGTGGTAACTGGGGCGATTATCTCCAGGAACTCCTGACTGAGGAGGGAAGGGGTGGCAGGGTTCAGACAGTTGTCTCTGAAATCTGCAAGAAGAAAGTAGTTATATTGTTTAATTAAGAACATCACGGATACCTACTGTAATTTAGCTTTGAGGATTAGATGTTCAGGTTAAGGAAATTATTTGCAAAGCAACGCCTCTCCAACCAACTTGACAAAATGTTCCTAAACTTTATTTAAAAGATTAAATAATTTTGAAAAGAGATAATGATCTATTCCACATTGACAAATATTATAAAGCCATAATAATACAGGAATAGAAGAAATGAAAGATAGGCATGTCAAAGGAATTGAATGGAAAGTCAGAAACTGTCAATTATATTCCAAAATTTGTTAAGATAGGCATTTCAAATTAGTGAGGGAAAAGGTTGAACTTCTATTTTATACCATATGCTTAAATGAATTTAATATAGAATAAAGATTTAATGTAAAAACATAATAGTAAAGTAAAGATATATGAAAACATAAAATCTTGGAGAAAAACACCTTTTTATACATTATACCAACAGCAGAAATCACCAAAATAAGTATGAACACACCTCATTGTATAAGTTTCTACAAGTCAAAAAACATCAGAAACAACACCAACAAAGAAACAACAAACTGGGGGGGAAAAAATCTGTGACAGTCAGAAAATACCAGAATCAAACCCCCAAATTAAACTAATTGGAGGAAAATTCTCTAACAAATATAGCAATGTTAATATTGTTGACATAAAGGGCTTTTAAAAATCAATAAAACATGAACATCCCAACTGAAAAAAATAGGTAAATGACATAAATCAGGAAAAATCACCAAAGAAGTAATACTAGCACTCATAAATAAACAAAAAGTTTAACTTCATTAATAATCTTAAGGAGAGACAGTTTTCCCGATTACTTAGAGGATGAGCAGGCAGTTAATAAATCTGTGTCTGACACATAAAAAAAACACATTGAAATCATATAGTTAGATATTAGCTACAAAGATGGTCACCAATACAAATGTCTAATAAAGGAACTGGCTAAGGATGTGGTAATATAGCCATTTAGTTGAAAGGAATCATAAAAAATGATGCAGTATACAAATATATGAGGACCTGCAAAGGTATTTTGAATATTATAAGGCAGGCTGTGAAAGAGTACAAAGAGCATCACATTTTCGCAAACATAAGGAAAGAAGTGTGTATGGTGTTATATAAAATCCTGGATTTATACCTAAATGTTCATATTGCTTATTTTGGGTGGTAATGATTTTAGGTGATTTTCTTTTTTTGCTCATCTTTAGTTTAATAAATATGCATTACCCTTTATAATAAAGAGGTAATATGCAAATTAACCATCATGCCATCACAAGATGGCTGCACCCACAGCGGAGGCAGGGTTCCCATAACAAGCGATCAGTAGGGACCTGAGGCTGCATGGAGCTGGGCTTGGCCGGGGGACCTGAGGCTGCACACCCCTCCCGCCCCCCCAGTGGGGCTTGACAGGGGTGGGGCCAGCCAGGTCTGGGTCTTGCGCGATTTCGAGGTGCGGGTGGGTGGGGACTTGACTCTGGGTCCCGTGGCACACCCTAGACTCTGACAGGTGGAAGATTTTCATATAAATTTTACTAATTTTCTTTCATCTCTGACACTTCTATTATAGAGAAAGGGCAAATAGCAATATTAAAATATTTCCTCTAATTAATTCCCTTTTAATGTGCATGAATTTTGTGCACTGGGCCACTAGTCCTATATAATAAAAGGTTAATATGCAAATAGACCAAATGGTAGAACAATCGAACAACCAATCAAAGCATAATATGCTAATGATATGCTAAGGCTGCTCAACCACTCACTATGACGTGCACTGACCACCAGGGGACAGTCAGTCAACTGGTTGACCAGTTGCTATGACGTGCACTGACCACCAGGGAGCAGATGCTCTGACTGGTAGGTTAGCTTGCTGCTGGGGTCCAGCCGACCGGGCGGAGCGAGACGGGCCAGACATGCCCTGGAGCCCTCCTGCAGTCCCTCCCTGGCCTGATCGTGCCCTGGTGGGGTCCCTCAGCCTGGCCTGTGCGCTCTCACAATCCGGAACCCCTCGGGGGATGTCGGAGAGCCGGTTTCAGCCCGATCCCACAGGCCACTCCCCTTGAGAAGGGGCCAGACACAGGGCTCATGGCTGGCGGGATGAGCAGGAGTGGCAAGTAGGAGCTGCAGGCAGTGTTGGACTGCAGGTTTCGGCTTGGTCCTTGCAGGCCACCCAGAGGGACCCCACCAGTGCACAAATTTGTGCACCGTGCCTCTAGTTTTATAGTAAGACAGAACAATAAAAGCCTTTGTTATTGTTATTTAATGAGTATCATTAACATTCTTTAGCTGTCAGAGAAACCCAGAGGAGTGCCAACTGCCCTTGCCCTGTTGCCAAGGCGGAGTAGCAAAAGGGAAAGCCTGGGGTCCTGAAGTGAAGCCACTTACTAGGGAAGCGATGGGGGGCACATTTTCTTGGTTTCAGTTTCCTCATCTGTAACATGGGGATATATTATCTGACCAAATGCTACTGGAGAGATGAAATAAAGTCATGTCTACAAAAGCATGGTTTCTGGCACAGCTGTAATCACTGCGGGACTGGGGTAGACATCAGGAGGGTAGGTGCAGAAGTTAGAGATGGGAACCCTCAATGTGAGGCCTCAATCCATGAAATATGCATAATTTATGTGTATAAAGAAAAGCATTTGTGAATATATACCCTCAGGTAAAAAATACGAGCCAAGGTTCAAGGGGGAAAAAGAAAAGATATTAGAACAACTAATTTCAATACGTTTTTTTAAAAATCAACATATAATCCTGTAAAATTAAGGTCTTACTCTCTCCTGTTAGCTTGAATCCTATTAATAGCTTTAATCAAATCATTTGAATTTGATTTGAATCAGTCTGTGGCAACAGGTGGCCAACAGATTTCTAGGACATCAAGCTTTAAAATCTTAAACTGAAAAGATTGGGTGCAGATAAAGTACTTTTTAGATCAGGGTACAGCATGGCTCTGAGTCTTTCATACCCTATCAAAAGCAGCACCCTATGCCCTGGCCGGCATAACTGTGGTCAGCCTTCACACCAGAGGGTCGGTTCGATTCCCAGTCAAGGGGGGAGCATGCAGGAGGCAACCAATCCATGTGAGAGACATCGATGTTTCTCTGACTCTCCCCCTCCGCCCTCCCTTCCATTCTCTATAGAAATCAATGGGAAAAATATCCTGAGGATTTAAAAAAAAGCAGCAGCCTACGATAATTTTACAACATAAAGATCACCAACAATTTTACATATACTTGCCCTTTTATTCCAGAACTAAAAGCATCAGAATCCGCCTGGCCAATGTACTGAATAAGTTTTAAAACTATATAAGGCCCAGTGGGTTGAGAGCCTTTCCCTGAGGGACTGAATGCATTACAGTGGAACTTCATCAGGAATGAGATTTTCTAGCAGGCTGTTATTTAAGGAAACCCTTGCAGAGTCTTTGAAGAAGTGTAAATGTGAAACTCGGGGTTCGACCTGACATTTAGAATTTAACCACCAAAATAAAGAAGAAAAAAAAATAGAATATAGGCACCAGCAGCGCACTGCAAACCTGAATTTTGAAGAAGGGAACCCAAGAGAAAGATGAGGATATTCTCAAGGCCTTATTTTTATAAAGTACCCAACCCTTAGGCTAGCGGGAAGGAACAGTAATAAAGGCACTGTTCTCTATCTTTCCCCTCTGCCACCATCTCAGCACCTTCAAAGGTGACCTGCACAAATCACTTCCTTTGATGGCTCCGGGATGGCAGGAACCACTCAGTTCTGTAACCAGAGCCTCTGCAGCTGGCAGGCCCAACCACTCCACTTCCGCTCATCTTCTCACCTTTCAGAATGAAACTCTAGAGCTGTCCTGGTACAGCCCCATTCAGGAAAAGGGACTTCCATATGGGCATCAGGCAGCATAACTTGAAGGATTTGTGAAACTTGGGGGCCTGGGATCTGCAGATAGATTCTGTCATTGGGATTGTTCTTGGTTTGTTTTGAGGGAGTGGAAGCAGCAAAGGGGATCTTAAGGGTAGTTCACAAAACCAACATATTTGGAAGAAAGAGTCTCTCAGAGCTTGCTGCTGATAACGGCTTTTATTTGCTGAGATTAGTAAAGTAATTCAGTTCTTCTCCCCTAAATACATTCTGTGAACTTAACTCACTGACCTTCATTTGAACCCTTTTCCCTGTTCGCAATCCTTTGAAGTACCTAAGAATGTGTTGTATACATAATACAGCTGTGACAAAGATGCCTCGTGTTTACTGAGGCAGGCAAGCATTTTCAGTGGAAGAGGGGCCTGGTTCCTAACAAACCTCTGCCCCCTGACCCCCATCCCCTCTGACCCGCACCCCCAAACTCATATCCCCACAGGGCCCAGGTGGTAGTGAAGTCACAGTTGGTGAGCAAAAGGAGACTTCCGACTACCGAGGGATTCTAAATTCAATAGGTTACAGATTATTAAGGCTTTTTCAGTGCCAGTTTATTTACAGAACCAGTTATTTATTTATCTGTCAGATTTATATAGCGCCTTTCCTCCCAAGAGCTCACCCACGCTACCAACATTTGGTTTACGTTATGAAAACCGTTAGATGCTTTTTCTGCATTTCCTTTTCGGTTTCTGCTGCCAACACTCAGAGTAAACACAATGCTTAGAGGGAAAAAAAAGAGAAAAGTGTGGATTCAATGAAGGCCACACAGTGGCCCTGGGTGCCAGGTGAAGCAGTGATGTTCAGAGGCCCTTGAGAGATGATACGTAAGATCAGCCAAGACACCAACACTGAGCACTTAATATTTCCGTTAAGGCTAAGAGCAGATAGAAAATAGAGAAGCAGCATAGCTGGGTAAGAGGCTCTGGCTGTTAAGTCAGAACATCCTAGGTTGAAATCCAATCTCTACCCTTATTAGCTGTGTGACCTTGGGTGAGTTATATAACTGCTCTGAGCCTCAGTTTCCTCTTCAGTAAAATAAGGACAACCAGGGGATCTGTCCCAAAAGTCTGTTGTAAAGATTATATAAGGTAATATGAAACAGGGCCCCACACTCTGCTAGGTTCTTGATATACATTACGTTTAAACATTACTATCATCTGTACCAGCCCTCCCTAGCCCACAACAAACCAAATTCAGCGGTTATGCAAATGTAAGGAAAGACCTTAAGGAATTGGGAGAGAGTACTGTCACACACACCAAATATAAGAGCCCACTAGTTGCCTACCCAATATCTAGTCTGCCTTCTCAGAAAGAGAATGCTGATTTATATTCTGGGTGGCAGTGTGCTACCCAACTTCACACTAATGTTTATTTTTCCTGCCGTATACCAAGCCAGACACTGTTGCAAAACAAAACCCAAACACGGTCCCTAAAAGCAAACCAGAGAATTCTGAAACAGCTCTCAGGGCTCTGCGAGGCCTGTCAGCTCTGCTTAGACTCAAGTTGGCCCATCTAAACGGCGATAAAACATTGAGTGATAAAACTTTAAAGGCTTAGAAGCTTATCTGATTTCTCAAGATCAAATATGGAAGAAGGTGATGTAAACATGAGATGTCCCCAATATAAAATAGTGAAAGTATTAGTTTTATATGTACATCATTTATCCCTAATCTTTTCTGATGATAAACAGAAAAGATTAGGGATAAAGAGGGATTTCACATTTTCAAAACTTGCAATTTCTAAAACTGTGTTATCTACATAATTTTAGGAAGACGCCTTAAGTATAGTTTCCTTTATGAAATATAAGAGTGATTTTTAAGCAGTGAAATTGTCATAAAAGTTAACATTTAATAAGTACCTTCTCTGTGTCAATATGATTTTTCATTTTACATGTGGTATCTACTATTCTCCGTTTTCAGATGAAGAAACCAACACTTAGAGCAGTTAACTGCTTGCCTGAGGTCATACAGATTCAAAACCAGGTCTGTATGTCCAACTCCAGAGCTACTGGCCTATATTGTTTTTACAATTGTTTTTATAATTGTTTTTAAATACTATCTTATGTCATTTAAATAAAAATAAAAATATAGTCCAGGCAACTGGAAAACTCTCATAGGTTTGGAAATTAAGAAATATATTTTTTAAAGAACTTCAAGACTAAAAGAAATAATAGCAAACAGTTGGAACTGAATTTTTAAAATACTACACATTAGAACTTGTGGGGACAGCTTAAGCAGGATTTGGGCATGGAGATAAAATAATTGATTGTCCCAACCAGGATATTTTGGGGAATTAAAGCGGAGGCTATTAGCAATTACATCCAGACAAGACATGAACCATACACAACCTGGGAAAAACTAAATAAATGTATGGTCACCGAGCCTTAGGTGGCATTTTATTTGGCTATATGTTTATATTATAAAGAAAAAAAGCTACACATTAATGAGGTAATCATCCAACCAAAGAAGTTAGAAAAACCGAATAAACAGAAATAAATAAAAATGAGATATTTTAGTAAAAGCAGAAATCAGTGATATAGAAAACACCCAATAGAGAGGATGAGTAAAGCCAAAGTTGATTTGTTATAAAGACAAATGAAATTGTCTGCTAAGTCTATGAAAGAAAAAAAAAAAGATCTAGATAAATATCAAACATGAAAAAGGGATACCTACAGATGCTATAGAGGTTTTATTAAAAAAAACATTATAAACAACTTTATGGCAGTTAACTTAAAAATTCACACAAAATGAAAAAATTCCTAGAAAAAATAATTTATTAAATTCACTCAACTAAATAGAAATCCCAGAGCAAAACTATGAAAAGGCAAAGATGCTGAATCAGTAACTAAACATCTTCCACAAAAGATAGTATCAGACCCACATGACTTTACTGACAAGTTCTTCCAAGAATTCATGGAATAAAGAATGCCAATTTCACACAAACTATTCCAGAATATGTAAAAAGGAGGATACCCCCTACTAATTTGATGAGTATAACCTCAATGCTAAAACCCAACAAGGACAATATAAGAAAAAGGATGTATTTATCTCACTCATAGTGATGCAAAAGTCCTAAATGGATATTGGAAAATCAAGTCCAGCAACGTACAAAAGATGATACATAACAGGTAAGTTAGGTTTATCACAAGAATACAAGGTTGGTTCCATATAAATCAGTGTAACTCTCTACAGTGGGAAATTAAAAGAAAAATTTCCTTTGATCATCTCAACAGAGGGAGAAGTGTTTGATAAGAGTCAATATCCATTCCATTAAAAACTCTCAGTAAACTAGGGATACTAGGAAATTTCCTTTAGCCTAATTAAAAGGTAACAAAAACCCTATAGTAAACATGGTGAATTGCTGAAAACAAACTCTCTTAAGATTCAGAACTAAAAACAGCCACACTGTAACCATTAGAAATAGATTACTGAGTCTGTTAAAGAAGGTTCCATTAAGCATCTATGAAACGCAGTTTCGGATCCCAAAGTGAGTTTGTGCTGCCATTCGTAACATGCTATTAACAGGAGTGCACGGAGAGAAGATGCATCAGACACACTCACTTCGTTCCAGTCCAGGCTAACAAATGTGACTCAGTCAAGTTCTTCCCTCTCTAAAAGCTACAAAGTATGACGGTCAAAAACGAACAGCAATTTACTAGGGATGGGCTTTCAAAGAGAAAGTAGAAACAAGAGAAAAACTTGCATATATTACCTCTCTTACTATCTAGCATCTTTAGAGAATGAGTAGTGTCTAGTAAATCACAATTCCAGGACACTTAGGCTCATCCTTTCGAGCTCTGAAGCTTTGGTCATAACCACTGAGGGAGAGAACTTAGCAGGGTAGGCCACTGGTCCTTCAGAAGATGCCACATGTGACTGATCCTTTCTAGGTGACTCTGGGGCCCGTATTCTATCAATATCAGCAGAATAGCCTATTACAATTCTGATGCCCTCGGGTCTCATCCAAGAAGCAGAGGATTTTTCCAACAGCAGCAATATTTTTTAAAATTTTGTCTTTTCTTGAGTTTTTGCTTCTTGATGTCAAATGAGAGAGCAGTGTATTCTAAAATTCTTAGATGATCAATTTTTAAAAAATATATATATATTTTATTGATTATTTTTTTTTACAGAGAGGAAGGGAGAGGGATAGAGAGTTAGAAACATCGATCAGCTGCCTCTTGCACACTCCCTACTGGGTATGTGCACGCAACCAAGGTACATGCCCTTGACCAGAATCGAACCCGGGACCCTTGAGTCCACAGGCCGATGCTCTATCCACTGAACCAAACCGGTCAGGGCAGATGACCAATTTTTTAGTTGAGCCTAAACTGAATTGTGGAGTCTCAACTCAAGATATAATGAGAAATGGTACAGTGAAAGGCAAAACCATATCTGGCCAGTACTATGGGCATAATGTAAGAATATTTTCTAAGTTCCAGCACCTAGCCATGTAAACATGGTAAACAGCACGATGAGACGCCGTGTGAGATTGCAATGGATGAATGAAAAGCACTCTGCTCTCCTCTTCAAGAGCAGCTGTGGTCTTTAAGGATAAATGGAACAGGTCTAAACATGCCAAATTACAAGGGTTTTTCCTCCTTGAGGGGAGGAAATAGTGAATATAAATCACCCCTCCAAGCAAGTATTTATCTTCTAAAAATAAATTTTGAGTTTTGAAGAATTATATGCTAAGATTGCATAAAACATTAAGAATGTACTTTTGACTAGATTATATTTTAGTTGTTTAAAGTGTAATCTTAGCAAACTATTATCACTTCATCAAGAGACATACTGAAGACAAGTAAGCTACTGGGTTAAATGTGGTCTAAAAAATGGGGTCTAAATCATGGTTTTAAACCTCAACGGGCTTACTCTATTCAACTGAAGCAATAAGGCACAGAATGAGCAAAACAAAACAGATACATATTACAACACGTCTGTAAGTGATGAAGGAATTTAGTAGGATGTGATAGTTTAAGAGATGGCTTATGTTCTGATAGTTTAAAAGATAAATAGATGGATAAAGTTCAAGGCTAGAACAAATTTCTCAAGGTCACTTACTCAGTTTTTAATAGACATTAGTAAATGTTAGCAACCTGCCCCCCAACACCCAAATCATAACCAAAACATATGGCGTAGCTGTAAGTTAACACTTTGGTTTCTAAATGGGGGACCCTGCATTTGGTTGGCTACGTGATATTTAGGAAGTCCTTTAGTTGCTGAGCCTGATTTTCTTATCTGTAAAATAGATTTTTTTTTTACTCTGCCTTGTTTACAGAGCTGTTACAGGGCTCCAATAAGACTGTATTTCCTTCTATCCTACAAAATACCGTATCTTTTTGTTAAGGGGGTTAGTTTTTGAAGTAATAGTCCCTCTGATTTAAATAAAGAGTTAGTAGAGAACAAACTACAATTACTAACAAGAGTAATCTGCCCCACTTTCAGGCATGCATAAAAGTTATTAAATATGTGATTATTAAGCTTGTTATCATACATGCCTGCAATTACTGTTACCGTTACAAAATCAGACCAGGGATTTCAGTTTGTCTCATTTTCCATGTGCTACCCAGAATCGATAAGCAAGATTGTTTGTCGTTTTTAAAATGCATTTTGCATCACACAGACATCACTTTATCTCATTAGTCATAGACCAGGGCAATGAGAAAAAAATTCAGAGTACTGAGTACTTGATGCTGAAAGAAAGGGAGGGATTGGAGTAGAGATGGGGATAAAAGAGAGGGCTGGATCCCGATGTGTCAAAGTGTGACAATAATATATCCAGGCCTTGCTCCAGACCCACCAACTCAATCTCTGGGGTGCAGCGGGAATCTGCATTTCTAATAAGCCCCCGTGGGAACTCCTGTGTACCCTCAACTTTGAGACTACAGTGCTCTGGTGTATAAGCCTGAGTGCCCCAGTGTTTTTTTATTTATCGATTCAGAACTTCACCCTTCACCCCATTTCTCTCAAGGATCTTTGTATCACCCAGGGAATGTGAGGTCTTTTTATTTTAGACTCATCATTCCTAATGGCAGAGGGGAAGAGGAAGGGGAAGTAAGTCCAAGACGAACAGACAAAATTCAGGAAGGAATCACCCTATAAAAGAAATGCTTACTTTCTGGTTCCTACCTCTTTCCCTTTGGACACTTGAGGTCAGAAACTTTTAACTATCAGGAATCAAATTTCCTCCTTTTGGGAGGAGGCTGGGCAGCCTGGAGACTAGGCCCCCTCTCTGCCAGGCCTGCCTGAGGACAAATAACCTCCAGCCGAATTAGGGTATTTCTTTCCCTGGCTCAGCTAACCTTGAACACAATCTGATAAGGAGTAGGGATTGAGAGAGAACTACGGTATGAGCTGCTTAATGATTTCAGTCAACAATGTAAGTGACCCCAAAAAGGTGGTGATCCTGTAAGATTATAATAAGGCTGAAAAGGTCCTATCAGCTGGTGATGTCATAGCCACTGTATCGTCACAGTGCAACACATTACTCGAGTGTCTGTGTGTGATGCTGGTGTAAACAAACCTACTGAGCTGCAAATCATATTAAAGTACAGAGCATACCATTAGGTGCAGTGCGTTCGATTTGATAACAAAAAGTGACTATGAGTTACCGGTTTATGCTTTACTATACTTTTGATCCTCATTTTAGAGTGCACAAAAATAGCATGCTGTGTTACGCCAGCAGCAGCTTCACACGTCTCGTGTTTACCCCGCTGCTTGATTACATCATTTCTCTTGTGCTTGATTTAATCTCGTGTTGTTTTATAAATTGAGTGGAGCCTAAGTGCACAGTGTTTACAGTAGTGCACAGTCATGTCGCAGGCCTTCGCATTCACTCACCGCTCACTCACGGACTCACCCAGAGCAACTCCTGGTCCTCCAATCATGGTAGGTACCCAGACAGGCGGACCATTATTTATCTTATATACATTTTTTTCTATCCCTATGTGTAGACGTTTATATACACAAATACCATTGTGTTACGATTGCCTATGATATTCAGTAACATGCAGTACAGGTTTGTAGCCTAGGAGCAATAGGCTACACCATACAGCCTACGTGTGTAGTAGGCTAGACCATTTAGGTTTGTGTAAGTGCACTCACTCTATGATGTTCGCACATGACAAAATCGCCTAACAATGAATTTCTCAGAATGTATCTGTTGGTAAGCAGTGCACGGCTGTATAAATAAAAGAGATTTTCTTTTATACATGGTATGACAAATACGAAGTTTACGAAGTATTTGAAATACTGAATATATGTCCAACTCCATCCCTTACCCTCAATTAATAATCCCTGCAGAAAATCAGGAGGATACTATTTAAAAACACACAAAAAAACTATTGGAATAAAAATGGTATCCAGGCCTGAGTTCACAAACTGGCAGGCTTGCAGGGTAATTTTGCCCACAGAGAGATTTTGTTTAGTCTGCAAAGTGTTGCTGTTGTTTTTAATTTGAATTAGTTGCCAACTTTAAGAAAGGCAACCTGGAATTTTTACATAAAAATCCAAATTTCCAAATTCTCCTGGAAAAGTGCAAGGCTGTTAACAAGGTAATAATTGGCAGAGCTTAGTGGTGGCTGCCTCCTTTAGAAGAGTTCTGTTTAAATGGAGGCCCACTACTGAGCCAGCCTCCAGTCAATGCTCACCGCTTGGGCCCTATGTATCACTGGTGTTTGTGGCATTTGGCCTCTCCAGGGGAGTGAACACTACCAGCCAAATGATGTAGTTCTTTATGGCGAGTGTCACAGCAAGGGGGCCAGGGGATTAGAACCAGATATGAGTGCTAATGTTTTTCTGCATTTCATTTAGAAACAAAGAAAGTGACCTCTGAGTAAACACGGGGCGGCATTTGGGTTGGACCAGGCCTGGGGGAGGTGTACTCATACATCCTCCCTCCTCCCCTGCCTCTCGCCCTCTTACCCACCCAGTGCAGAGCAAGACAGACAGGAAGGAAATACAATGGCCACCATCTTGCAGCCCTTGGTAACATCACTGACAACTTGCCGCCTACATTACCTCCTTATCCCAGAGAGACTTGAAATGAAAAACCCAGACCCCCCAAGACACCCTACACAAAGGCAGGCCACAAGCATCCAAAATTCTAGAACACGGCAGGTAACAGGCTGGGAAGGCCGGGACCTAAGCTTCAGGTTTGCAGAGCAGGTTCCCTTCGCACGTTGGTTTGTTGGATGAATACACGACTCTGGGCGAGTTCCTCCTGGTGCGTTAGTTTCCTTATTTGAAATGTAGAACTACCTGGAGTGAAACCAGGAGGTTTCTATCTCAAAAGTAGGTAATTATAAATAAAGTCTTTAGTTAATCTCCTACTGCTAAAATCTGTGAAAATCAGATGAGTAATAATGCCCCCTATCAGCAAGCTTCCCCAATAGGTAAGTGTTAAAAAGGATGTATGGGTAGCATAAGTCAAGGTTCAATTCTAGTATCCAGTGAGCAGCCAGGAGAGCTGCCCTGAGTGAGGGTCAATGGATAGTGTGTCCTGGGAAAGTCACTCTTCCCCGAGCTCTGTACTGGGGGGGACAGTACTAATTATCTCCCCATTCCTGCTTCAAAAGGATGTTGTAATGTTTGTAAACCACTTGGAATACCTCAGGAACAGGCTGACATGTAAACAGGTCATATTCATGTTATTATTAGTCTTACCTCACAAGATGCCGCAGTGGAATGAGAGCTTTATAGACACCCGGTAAATATGACTAACGGCTCCCGGTCTCCCAGTGAGGAAAAGGGGAGGGGGATAGAGGCATTAAAGGAAGCCCGGATCAGCACCCACCTCTGTTCTGATGGATACTGGTTTTCAGGCATCATCTTTGGCATCTGCAGGGGCTGATGTGGTGGCCGGGGGACCGCAAAGGTTTGCTGCTGTGGTCCAGGGTCTGGAAGCGAATGGGGGGTGGGGGCTGGGCCCACACCTTGTACGGGCCCCGCTGCAGCAGGGTGCACGGAGGTGGGCAGAGTTGCCTGAGGTGGGGGAAATAGGGAATTCTGATGCGTGGGTGACAGGGGGGTGGTAGGAGGGGTTAATGGCTTGAACCCAGAGGGAGGCTTCCTATCATAGGCACTGCAAACAGAAAAAGAGAAGGAACCAGTAAGCTACAATGAAGCCATGAGCTTGGTCACCAGGTCCAGCAGAATGTTGCAGCCCTCGGTTGCCAGGAAATGACAGCATTAACATAGTTAAATTGCTGGCAGCCCTGAGGGAGTATTTGTACCTCTGAAAAGTGACAAACACCCTGCGTCACAGGGACTATTTAACACTTCTAGTGATTCTTCTCAAAGATAATTTTAGCCTCTGCTTCCGGTTTCCTTTCTCCCCCTTTCCAACCGAGCTCTCCATGTATGTGTGTGTAAGGAGGCCGGATGGGGGCAGAATTTGTGTGTCGGGAGGAGTTCCCCAGACCCTCTCCCAAGTATTCCAGAGTTCCCAGAAATTAGTCAGAATCTTTGTTGAAGGCGAATTTCTGCTGCAACATCACTTGAATCAACAACTCTTCTCCTCCCCCTCTCAAGTAGATCTATGTTTATCTCCTAGAGCAAAGAATGATTTAAAAATAAAGCTTCATTCCTGAGCCTGGATATTCTTAAGTAAAGGGCACAAGCACCAGGGCTTTTTCATATATTCTGATTTGAAGATTACTTCTTTGGTGCTTAAAGTTCACATTAACATATGATAGACACGAAGGAGTATATATTCCCTCCCTGGAAGCCACAGATCAAATATCCCAGTATTCAAGGATTTTTCCCTTCAGGGGGGTTCAGTACCCCAAGCACTGAGTCCTCCCACCACCCAGCCAGTTTAACAGTTTTGCATTTCATGCTCAGCACAAAGAAAGGCCCATCTGAGCTGGCCTACACCTAGAGGATTACGCTGCGGGGAAAGATGGGGTGTGCTATCCTGAGTGTCTGCTGAATAACATTTGAAACAGTCAGCTTGAAGGCTCCTTTCTGGCCAGCCTTCTCTGGCTCCACTTACCAATAGTTGTAGAGGCACTTTTCTCCATAGTTAGCACCGAGAGCCTGCTCATGGCTGCAGGATGACAGCTCGGAGGAGGGGCTGTGCAGCTCCCGTTTGATCTTGGTTGGAGGTGGGGCATGAAGCACCACTGAAATGAGAAGAGGGAGGACAGCCGATTAACAGGGAGCATAGTGCTTCCTTCTGCAAACCCTGAAATGAGCTGATTGTTCTCGGAACTCATGTCAAGTCACATGCCAGAGAAAGCCAAGTGCTTAAATATAGAGTCTTCCATCTAAAACCATTGAAAAGTTCTTTAAACTCAGAAATGATCCATCATATGACATTTGAAAAAAAAATTATTTCTTTTAACCCTCACCCGGGGATATATATTTTTATTGATTTTCAGAGAGAGAGAGAGAGAGAGAGAGAGAGAGAGAGAGAGAGAGAGAGATCGGTTGCCTCCAGACTGGGGATCGAATCCACAACCTAGGTGTGTGCCCTGATGGGGAACCTGCAACCAGCTGAGCCACCCAGCCACGGCCAAGTGTCTTTTCCAAATTTCTTTGGTGTTGGGTCTGCTTCCCAGAGGCTCTGAAACACTTAAAAAATTCTGCAGGTGATGCTCCCCCTTCCTCCCCAATGCAGGTGTGATAGAAAACCAAGAGTTGCAGGCATGAAGAATTTTGTACCCAAAAAGGACAAAACAGACGAAAAGATATTGGTAGACATTACACATTAACTCATCAAAGACTTGAAATTCCCCTGGCAAATACATTTCATATTTGGAGGCATATTTATAAATTAAATTCGTGACTTTTGAAAAGTCCCTCCACAAGCAACTCTAAATATCAGGTCTGAATAGGAGATATTCAACTTTAGGGGCATTTCAAGCATTTTAAAAGCAAAGGAGTACAACAACTGTGGACCAGACCACAACCTAGGAGAAGCTAATTGTGTACAGGAAATGTCCTGGAAACCTTTGTGCTTATGTCTGATTTTCTTTTTTCTTATTTTTTATATATATATATTTTTTATTGATTTTTTTACAGAGAGGAAGGGAGAGAGATAGAGAGCTAGAAACATCGATGAGAGAGAAACATCGACCAGCTGCCTCCTGCACACCCCCCACCGGGGATGTGCCCGCAACCAATGTACATGCCCTTGACCGGAATCGAACCTGGGACCTTTCAGTCCACAGACCGACGCTCTATCCACTGAGCCAAACCGGTTTCGGCTTATGTCTGATTTTCCTAGTGACCCACCAGGAAGGGCAGGTTTTTATAACTCATCCTTTCACGGGTGGTGCCCATTACGTTTCCTAAGTTAATGAAACAGCGCACAGAGCTGCTGCTTTCCATTTGGAAGTCAACTGCATATTCCATATGTGATTGTGAGAAGTCAAAGTAACAAGAGTTTTTCAAGTCAAGGTGACTTACATATAGTAGCCAAACCCAAGCTGAACTAAATCAAACCAGGTTTGCCTTTTCTGTCTTATCTAGGCGCTACTCATTTTAGAGGGAGCATTTTTTCCAAAGTAGGACAAACTTTAAAGATGCTGCACTATGAAGGCTGTTTTCTTCTCGTTATAGGTCAGAATTGCTACTTTGTCCAGCTATCCTGGAGGGTGGGGGAGGCCCGAATGAGTTAAGCATTTGTGTTAGCCACTTTCCAGTGTATCAAAGGTCTCATTAAATAGCTAACCACAGTCAGTGCCCTGGTAACCCACGAAAATTTTGTTTGACTTAAGTGTTTACTCCTAAAATATTTTCAGGAGATTGGTAAATTCTTTGTGATTAAAGGAGGTAGATGTAGAGCTAAACAATCATCCCTTTTCTGTCTGATAAGACTGAACAATCTTCAGGCCAACTGGTTTTTCAGTGCCTCCTCCAACCACGAATTCTGGTCTCAGAAGTGAACAAATGAGACAGGTGAGTCTATCACTGATGACAAGTTTATAAAGCAAAGTCCTGCCAGTGACTGACTGGAGAGGACAGGTTTTCATAATTTCTTCCCTACATAATGCTAACTGCTATTCCTGAGTGCATGAAATGAGTTCAGAACTGGAAGATTATATTTAGAAGCCATTAGAGTCTCTCCCATGATTTTTTGATGGTGACATCATGGCAGCCAATTCTCAATTGTTATCCAATGTTTTCAGGCATTCAGATACAGAACATGGCGAGGCTTGTTATTGTTAGCAGCTTGTTAGTAAACGAGAAGGGAGAGTCAGACAACTGGACACAGAAACCATTTCTCCAAGGCAGCACTGCCCCTTCGTCATGGCCTCTTCTCCTACTCGTCTTCTGCCATAAAAGTTTTGGGAACACAACGAGGAAAGGTGATGATGTCCCAATGTGAACAAAGGTTCTGTGTCTACTTTTCTTACTTTATCTAAAGAAAAGAATTTGCAATCCCTGTTTTACCTAAGTTTAGAAAGTAAATGATTATGGTACCATTCAATTTTCTCATGTCAGGTCTTAGAAATGTCTTGACATTTTCACGATATTATTATAAATATTATCAGTTCTGCTGATAAGACTAACACCAGAGGGTAAACCAAAGCTGCCTGAAAAGAAAAAAAAATTTATATGGCTTCAGGAACAGTGTATATCTACTTTGCAAGAGAATATAAACTGCCAGATAATTCCAAGTCTTGATTTCTTTAAATTTACAGAGTACTCCTAGTGTGGACCACACCATTTTAGCTCTAAATTATTTACCTTCTATGACCCCCAAATTGTCTTATACCTGGGATCCTATGTTCTCTACACAAAGGAGTAATTCAAGTAATATCTGGTGAGTGCTATGGTCTGAATGCTTGTGTCCCTCTCAAATTCATATGTTGAAATCCTAATGTCCAATGTGATGGTATTAAAAGGTGAGGGAACTTTGGGAGATAATTGGGTAATGAGGGCAGAGCTATGTGAGGATGCCAACTTTCTAGACTCTGAAGAGAGCCCTCACCCAACCATGTGGGCACCCTGATCTCAGACTTCCAGCCTCTAAAACTGTGAGAAGTAAACTTGTTTTTTGTTTTTTTAATAAGCTACCCAGTTTATGGTATTTTGTTATAGCAGCCTGAATGGATTAAGACAATGAGTGACTGAATGGATTAAATTTCCAATTAATTCTTAACCACATCTAGCCTACAAAGCTAGACACAATGATAGTCATGAATATTTCTTCCCCAGGAATCAACCATTTAAAGGAGAAAGAAGAGAGTGGAACACAGCAGGAATGAGAATTGGAAGTTTCACAGACCACTGATAGGAAAGCCATTAGGGGCCTGTAAGCAGTAAGAAAGAAGGCTCACCTCTCCAAAGGAACTGCCGAGCCAGGGGATGTATAAAGGATTCTGATTATGGCACGCGTTAGTCAGAGATAGTGATGTATATTTAAAGCAGGAATGAAGAAGCCCAAGGAATGCTTCTTGGCCTTGAGTCTGTTCCTTCCTTTGGTAAATGAGATATGTGATGCTGCCTTGAGAAATAAAGAAAATGGCACAGCACCTTGCAGATGGTGCTATGATATTGTGTAATTATACACTGTGCTTTCAAAAATAGAGTCTTTACCTTCATACAGGCGACTTACTGAACGGTGACGAGACCTAGGGCTATAAAGCATGGCCACAAATTGAAATTGAGCAAGGATCATGAACTCTAAAAATGTTTATGAAGTTTGAATTCATAAGTTTGAAAATAAATGCCAAAAATGTTGACCACGTGAGTTGATAAGCATTTTCTACAATCAGAAATGTTTCTCAGAGTTATAGGAGATGGGCCCATAAAGCCAATGGTGCTCTTCTGACAACTCCTGGTGAATATGAGCCACATTGCCTATTGTAAAGACGTCCATCATTCATTTGCTGAGCATCTTCTATGGGCCAGGCATCCTGGAGGCGCTGGGATATGATGATAAGCATAACAGACATGATTCTTCATGGCATGTATAATTTAGTGAGGAATCTGACTTTTAGCATCTTCTCATAGATACAATTAGAGTTAGACTAGGGCCTCACAGTCCACTTAATCTAGTCCCTTACATTAATAGGTAAGGACCCTGGGGCCCAAAGGAGTTAAAGGAATTGCTCAAGGTCTTGGAGCTGCTGCTAATAGAAGGGAGAGGAGGCAAGCATTCCCCACTGTCATTTTGGTAATCAACCACAGGGAGAGAAATGGGAGACATTTCACTCACCCAATTTGTACATTAAAAAATAGAGGACATCAAGCTTTTTTTCAACTAAAACAAGAAAAACACATTACACTTAGTTCAAGGGAAACATGCATAAGAACTAATACCTCTGGAAAAGAACAAGGTGGACAGACCAAGAGAGAGGCATCAAGACAGGCCCTTTAGCATCTACTTTGTGCCAAGTTACTCTTACATACATTATTTTATTTCATCTTCCCAACCCAATAAAAAGTTACTTCCACTGTCTCCATTTTATAGATGAGAAAACCGAGGCTTAAAAAAGGTAAGTAATCCGTTCTGGTTGCATAGCTGTAAGTGGTCAGGATTCCCACCTAAATAGTTCTTAGTCATTCCGTCACATTGCCTCCCAGATGAAATCTGACAGATAAAGACTATATCATAAAGGGATTAAAGGAAATAGGGAAAGAGATGAAAAAGGAAGACAACACCAAAGAAGAGAGGGGAAGAATACATTTTGCCAGCTCTCAGGGTCTGTATCCCCATGTTTACTAAATCTGCACTCTCCAGCTGGACATACACCTGATATACCTGAATTCATACAAGGACTTAATATTTTCTCCTATCGCTAGGCCCAGGATCCCTCCCCCGCTCCTACTGGCAGCTGGAATCTCTTGACTCCAGCAGCTTTTACTTCTTACAATCCTTGCCTCCAGTTCTAGTGTTCCATCTAAAAGATATCATTCTCCCTTCTATATGCTAGCTGACCAAAACTGTCTGCTCTTTTAGACAATTGCAGGCACTTTGGAAGACTTGGTATCTTCTACAGACAGCCAATGGCTTGCCAGACACGGCACCATTGCCATGAATACCATCTCTCCACAAGCCCTGCCCTCCTGAAATCGCTTCTTGACAATACTCTCTTAATTCCACCTCTGAGGCAAGAACATTTCCAGTGAGCTGTCTGGACCCCTATTGGACTATGAGACTCTGTTAAGGACCCATGCACAAATATAATTGAGATGCTCTGCTTGTCTGGGGTAGGAAAGACAAGGGTGGCTGGCTGACAAGATTTTAAATCCACATCTGTGGGTATGCACAACAAAGAACAGTGTATGGTGGCTTTGTAGGCCATTATAACACCATTTTGAATTTAGATATGATGTTCACAAATCAACCAACTTAACTTCATAATTGCTTTTTTTACTAGGGAACTCCATGAAAGAATTTTCTCTCTGACAAATTGATCAAAAGTCACGCCTGATACTAGCCAATGCAATAAGTCAAGTAAAATAAATAAAAGGCAGGAGGATTAGAATGGAAGAAATATAAGGTCATTATTTACAGATGGCCTGGTCGGGTACATGGAAAATATACAAGTATCCACAAAATATAAATAAGCTAATTTACCACAATCATTAGGCCAATATATAAAAAAGACCTATTTCCATACACTGTAATTAAAACAATGTGAAATTGAAAAAAATGCATCTACAATAGCAACAAATAACATCAAATACCTAGGAACATATCTAATAAAAAAACCTCAACTAAAAACTACAAAACACTAAGAAAAATTAAAGAACTCTCAATTAAAAGAAAGATATGGCATATTTATGAGCTGAAAAGCTTATTATAAAGATATCAATTCTCCCCAAATTTATGTATAGGCTCAAGGTAACCCCAAATAACATCTCAGCACTACACAGGAATGAGAATGAAATGTAAATTACACTCAACATGGAATTTCATAAACATGTTGAGCAAAAGAAGCTAGACACAAAAGGGTACATACTACATGGATCCATTTGTATAACATTCAAAAGGAGACAAAACTAATTCATGGTGTTTAAAGTCAGGGTGAAGGTTATTCTTGAGTCTGGGGGTAGTGCCAGTTTAGGGGGCACAAGGAATCTTCTTGTTTTCTGGTAAGTTCTAGGTCTTGATCTAAATGTGTATACAGTTGGTGAAAAATCTATCAAACTGTACTCTTATGATTGCTATGTGTTATTTCAACTAGGTTTCTATTTTTTTTGTTTTTTTGTTAAGGAGCCTTATCCATCATCGAGTTAAGATGTCTAAAATTTTATCAATTCTTCTGTGATGGTATAGAAGCAGTCTTTCAAAGAAATACCCCACTTGTTTTAAAATAGAAAAAAACAGACAAATTGGCCCATTCAAGAGAAATAATAATTCCCTTTGCTGCTAAAATCTGTTTCCTGCCCACAAGTACAGGCCTATGGAATCTATCCAAGGAAGCTACCCCATGCCAGTGCTGGCTGTGAACTTCACTGTTACAGCCTCAAGGATCAAAACAAAGGAAAACACTTTTGTCGAATGTTATGATGAACAACAATTTAAGTCACAAGAAATTGTTTTGTTTCTTTTCTTAGAAAGACAAAAAACACCTTGTCCAATAAACCTTTACTTTGGTGTTTCATAATCATCAAAGTTGTAACATGTCGCAGACTGTAGTGAATACATACAACATGTATGCAGTGGTCAAGTGTTAAAAGAAATTGCCAATCAGTTATACTGCAGTCTGAGCGGTAGAAAGACCAAGCCAGTCCTTACTTCTCCCGCTTCACACAGGCGTTGCCTGCCTTCCACCAGTTGTCGTTCAGATCTTGTTTGGGGGGTTTCCCTCTTCTCTTCTGCAGTTTCATTACCTTCATCTGGGGCAGACTCATCTTTCCCACATCAGCTGTGCAAGAATGACCTCAGGGAGGACCTTATTTGGTCACACTCGACAGCCATGATCTTCTTACTTTACATGGAAAGTTGTGTCTCATGCGGAAGTTGACTAGAACGGCATGTCCATGAGGCTATGTCTCAGGTGGCCAGCCTCAGTCTGCAGAGCCTCTCACAGCACTTCTGAACAAACATGATGTGGAACACACATAGTCTCGGTCAGAGACTTCTCAGGATTCCAGAGCGTAATCCTGAAGTGAAGGTCTATTCCTAAGCTTATTACTCTCTTTGCCACCAGCTTTAGCTCACTGTTCCTCTCTTAAACCATCACCACCCATCCTCATTTCCCGCCATATTAGGAAATATGTGCTGTGTAGTTCAAGAATGTGGGGATGAAGGAGGCATTTACCCATACTATTCTTTGGATATGACAATGAGTGGAACACGGGGAAGGCAGGCAAAGGGAAAGACTATCAAGCAGATGGACATGTGAACATAAAGTGACACCGGCAAAACAGAACTGAAGAAGCCACCTGGAAGGCAGGTGTGGCTTCTTCTCCCCTGATTTACCCCTAACTTGTCAGAGTACCCATTGCCAAAGATCAAAGGGCTTAAGCCACCAAACGCAGCATCCCTTGGTTTCTTCGATTTGAGGAGTACAACAAAGCAAAAGGCTTACTTCCCAGCACAAGGCTGCCTTTCCTTAGCTCTGGCCCTTTTTAGGACCCAATTTGAGACAAAGCTCAAATAGCTAATTAGTAAGAAAAAAAGAGGTAGACAGTATGAGGCTTATTTTTTAAGTTGTCCCATATTACCAGAAGAGGTCAGAAATGTTTTTATTCTAGGGCTGAGAAGATTAGAAATTCATTTCAAGCATAAAATATATTATTAATAGCTCAATATTCTTTGTAATTGCTATAGCAGCACTAGTGAATGACAAGGATATGGCACCCTGTTCTGGGAAACAAGAGGTTCAAGGGAGATAAAGTAAGTGGTTCTGGCACTTAACAAAGAACATCTGGACAAGGAGAGGCCTTTTGGATTTCCAAACCAAATAAGAGACACGCTCAAACTCGTTTAATGGTTAACACCTATTCTGCCTGGAAATAGTTTCCAAAAATAAAAACTTTAAGTGTTATCAAATTTAGTTAGGGGGCACAGATTCTAAATGAAGAATTGGAGGAGGTATAGGGGAGGAGGTATGCCATTTTCTTTAATAACTGACACAGCTAAGATTTGAAAGCATAGATTCAAAAGTTGAATATAGTGAAAAATCACCATAAATCAATTATTTAGTAAGCTATGCTAAATTTTTTTTTAAATGAGTCCCTCAAACGTCCTCTCCTGAACATGCACAAGCTATCTCTGACCCAGGTATCTCCATTTGACTCACTGTTTTTACCAGTGTTTTATTTTATTTACTTATTTTATATATTTTTATTGATTTCAGAGAGAAAAGGAGACGGAGAGAGAGATAGAAACATCAATGATGAGAGAGAATCATTGATTGGCTGCCTCCTGCATGCCCCACACAGGGGATCGAGCCCACAATCTGGGCATGTGCCCTGATGGGGAATCGAACCATGACCTCCAGGCTCATAGGTCAACACTTAACCACACAGGCTGGGCTTTACCAGTGTTTTAAAGTCAACACAATAACAAGGATATCAGATATGAGAATAGACAACAGGAGATTTCCAGACTTAAACAGGAGAGGAGACTTCCAGATTTAAGATTAGCATTCCTGTATGTTTGCATTTCTATATATCCTTTAAAAATGTATCCTAAAAAAGTCAAAACTACAAAACAACTGACCAGGCCTCTTAAAAAACCTCAGTGTTATTGCGGGGGGGGGGGGGGGGGGGGGATGGGAAAAGGTAGGCAGATTGTTAAAGATTGAAGATGGAAGAGGCATAACAATAAATGCAATATATGGTTCTTAATGAAATCCTAGATAAAAAACAGTATCAATATCAGCTATAAAAGACATTTGGGGACAACTGGGGAATTCTGAATATCAGTGAATAAAAGTTAATTTCTATGTAGAAGAATGTCCTTAATCTTTGGAGATGTACACTAAAGTATTTGGAGGTAAAATATCAAAATGTCTGCAACTTACTTCAAATGATCCAGAAATTTAAAAAAAATCTATATATAGAGAAATGAAACAAATGTAGCAATGTTTTAAAAATAAATCAGTAAAACAGGTATAATATCACATCTCTGAGATACTTAGAGGAAAAAAATCCCTTTATCTTGTGGTTGACTAAAAAGGTCACAAGTAGATGTGCGGAAGAACTTCAAAACCATGCATTCACACATGAGGAAAGTCACCCAGGCCTATTGCCAAAATGAAAGGATACTGACCTGTTTATTTGTACCTTTACTATGTTTGGATAACATAGCCCCAGGAATCTAAAATTACACAAGAACAAATGTTGGTCATACCCTAATTTCTAAGCCAGTGGTTCTCAAATTTTGTGTGTGGCTCTGGCCCACTTAGAAAAGAGAAGGGAACACCCAGGAGCGGACAAAATGAAAACTGCTACTCCTGTCAACATGACTATTGCCCATTGCCCCCTCTTCCAACTGATGTTGTAAAACGACATCAATTATATAAGTTCCAATATTAACAAAACTGAAATCTATTAGCAATTCCATATAGATATTAATATACATAAACTAAAACATACATCCAACTCAAGACCACAAAGCATTCTTGGGGGAAAAAATGGAGAACACCCATGCTTTTTGAATATATATGCCCAAGAGGTTTAGAACATTACCAGAACAGCTAGACAACTCATTAGATTTCATCCCAGAGTATTCAAGAGGATATAGTGCAACCCTGGCCAGTTTTCCTAAGTGGTTAGAACCTTGGCCCGAGCACCCAAGGGTCACAGGTTCAATTCCCAGTCAAGGGCATGTACATGGGTTACAAGTTCAATCCCCAAATCCGGTCGGGGTGAGTGTGGGAGGCGACCAATCGATGTGTCCCTCTCACATCGATGTTTCTTTCTTTCTCTCCCTCTCTCATCCTCTCCCATTCTCTCTAGAAATCAATGGGGAAAATATCCTCAGGTGAGGATTAACAAAAAAGAAAAAGAAAAAAAAAACCAAGAGGGAATAGTGCAACCATCACCAACCTGTGAAGGTTGACAAAATTAAAAATAATTAAAGTTTTCTTCCTTGAGGTTCTCCTGTATGCTCTTCCCTCCAAAGCAGCTGGTTTGGCTCCTTCTGCCCATAAAGGCTGAGCAGGGCCAGGGCCAGAAGTTCGAAATGGGTGGCTGTTGGTGAGCACACGAGACTTGGTTGGAAAGTTTGTAAGGACATTCTGAGAAAAGGGAAGTGTGCTGAAGGCGGCCTGCCCTGTTTATCGGAATCCCGAATTAGGGGAGTGCCGAAGGCGGCGCCCCTAATTATTCCTTGACCTTTCCAAACAAGTCTCCTGCGCTTCCCCAAGTCTCGTGGCCTGGGCTTATGGTGCTCTGAGCCTTAAGGAAAAATGACACATGTGTTTCTGGGGGCTCCAACTGGTCCAACCTAGCTTGTCAGCCTAGGACAGTGGTCGGCAAACTCATTAGTCAGCAGAGCCAAATATCAACAGTACAACTATTGAAATTTCTTTTGAGAGCCAAATTTTTTAAACTTAAATTTCTCCTAACGCCACTTCTTCAAAATAGACTCGCCCAGGCTGTGGTATTTTGTGGAAGAGCCACACTCAAGGGGCCAAAGAGCTGCATGTGGCTCGTGAGCCGCAGTTTGCCGACCACGGGCCTAGGAGATCAGAAAGGAATGTGGAGCTGAAGACCTACATTGTGTTAAAGAAAGTATGTTGGAGAATCTGCTGTACATTTATATTCTGGGAATCAAGGATGGATGGAGGACTCTCATGTGGAATCAAGGCTTTCCGTGCAACTCGTGGCAAATGTGACAAACATCTGGTACAGCCAACATCTAGGTAAGCATACCACACACAGGGGCTGAGATTCCAGGCAGGCTCATTCTACAATCTCAAACTACAAGAAAAGCTGAATTTGTCCTGGACAAAGTCCTACAAGAAGAAAGCAAGGCTTCTGCTCTGGGGTAGAATTTGGTATCAGTAAGTATAGGAAACGACCTCTTCAGGACTGACTCGAGGCAATAGAATTCAGAACTTTAGGTTGGTGATTAATCATGGTGGTGGTGATGGGTGGGTGGGGTTATGGTGTTGATTACTCCAGGTAATTTCCTACTTGTCCTGTTTTCTCAGTAAGGACCCAGAGACTATCATGCTAATGGTTTATTTTAGGGCCCTAGGGGTCAGGATCAACATGAGGAAGCAGAATTCATTAATTAACAATTGTAGAAGGCCTTCCAATATGGTCCAATATCATCTGTACAAGAAATAACAAAAGAGCCAAATTAGCAACTGATAAAGCTAGTTCCTGGAACATTGGGTTCCAGGAATCAGATTTCTCCTCTGCAGTGGCAAAAACCTACAGTCAGCAGGAGAGAGGCTTCAGGAGTTGATGTGTGAACAACAACAAAAAAACCCCACTCTATTTTTCATGATTTAGAGCTAGAAACTTGGGATAATAAAATCAGCTCAAAAAAAAGAAAAAAGGCTTTGAACTTCTGACATAACCTATGGGAAAAGATAGAGCGCACAAATAGGGTTAGGGTTACATTGATATAGAAACAGGACCAACCCAAGAGCGAGATTTAAGTCTTGATGATCCTGCATAAAAATGGCTGGGGAATACCAGAGTGAAAGAATAGCCAGGTCTTGGTCCAGTGGGAAAAGAGGTGAAGGAGGAAGACACCTTTCTTGCCCATCAGAGTAGATGGAAATTTATACCAAGTATTTGGAAATTCAAGAGCTGGAACCTGTTTTGGGACATAAGCCAGGAATACTGTGTTGGTGAGCTCTTATTAAAAAACAAGTGGCCCAGTGCACGAAATTCATGCTTGGGTGTGTGTGTGGGGGGTGTCCTTCAGCGGGTCCTGCACCCTCTCCAATCTTGGACATCCCTCTCACAATCTGGGACCACTGGCTCCTAACTGCTCACCTGCCTGCCTGCCTGATTACCCCTAACCACTCTGCATGCTGGCCTGCTCACCCTCAACTACCTCCCCCACCGGCCTGCTCACCCCAAACTGGATGGCCCCCCCTGCTGGCATGCTCACCCCCAACTGCCCGTGCCCCCCCCCCCCCCCCCCCCCCGCCAGCCTGATCACCTCCAACTGCCCTCCCCTCCTGGCCTGATCGCCCCTAACCACCTCTGCCTTGGCCCTGCCACCATGGCTTTGTCCAGAAGGAGGTCCGGAAGGTTCCCGGTTTAATTAGCATATTACCCTTTTATTAGTATAGATGGTAGGCACTTATTTGATAGTGTGGAGACTGTCTCCAGATCATCTCTCAACTCACAACGGGGATGGTAGAAAAACAGGCTTAGCAGGGTCATGAGAAGATCCTATATAATCAAAGCCTAATATGCTAAGTGTCCAATGGTTTGTATGACCGTTCGACCAGTCGCTATGATGCACACTGACCACCAGGGGGCAGACACTCTGACCAGTAGGTTAGCTTGCTGCTGGAGTCCGGCCATCGGGACTGGGCAAGATGGGGCGAATACCCCTGGACCCCTCCCGCAGTTCCTCCCCTGCCCCGGATCGTGCATCGGTGGGGTCCCTTGGCCTGGCCTGAGCCCTCTCACAATCTGGGACCCTTTGTGGGATGTTGGAGAGCCGGTTTCGGCCCGATCCCTGCAGGCCAGGCTGAGGGACCCCACCAGTGCACAAATCCGTGCATAGAGGCTCGTTATTTCAGAATTCTGATAATGGAAACCCTAAAGCCTTGAATGTAGCATTAGAAAGAAAAGGGAGCTTAGTCCTAGCAGGTATGGCTCAGTGGATAGAGCGTTGGCCTGCGGACTGAAGGGTCCCAAGTTCAATTCTGGTCAAGGGCATGTACCTCGATTGAAGGCTCCTTCCTGGTCTGACCCTGGTCAGGGCTTATGCAAGAGGCAACCAATTGATGTGTTTCCACATTGATATTTCTCTCTGTCTTTCCCTCTCTCTCCCACTCTCTAAAAATCAATGGAAAAATATCCTCGGGTAAGAATTAAAAAAAATAAAAGTAAAGGGAGCTTAGAAAAATAGTCCAATTTAAAAAATACACAGGGATGGGCAAAAGTAGATTAAATTACCAGCCATCATTACCTAAAAGCTAAACTGTAAGTAAGAATACAAAATAATAATAATATGGCAAAGAATACAAGTAATACAATAAGTAATAAATAAATAATACAAGTATAAACTGTGTTTTGCATACTGACAACTGTAAACCTACTTTTGCCAACCCCTGTATAAATAGCATTAGTAGAGAGTGGTATCTGAAACAACTCTACGAGGCCACTTGCAAGGGCAGTCGAATTTCTCCCAGAATACAGGAATTAGAGTTACTGATAGAGTTTCTCCCACCTGGGTTTTAAATTAGACAACAGAATTGATACCACGGAGAAGTTAAAACCACAAGGCTGTTCTCTGTAAGCCTCTCTTCCATTTTCTGTTTATCTCGGATAACCCTAAATCTCTGCTATGGACTCGAGCTGACAACAGCAACATGGGTCTAAGTGGAGCCACAGATAAATGTATTGGGCCTGTAGAACTTTCCTTTCTCTGGGGAAATGCTGGCAGTGCGTAGGATTGGTGCTTGGATGACAAGATGCTGCAGTGCTCACATTGGCGTGGAGAGGGAAGTGTTTGGAAATTTTGTTTGCATAGGGCTGGTGTTATTTTATGCCCTCACTGCTCTCTGGAATGTGGAATATGTGCTACAAGACAGACTCAACAATGGAGAAGCCCAGCTCCAAAGATGGCAAAGCACATTAGCGGTTTCAGCGTAAGGGCCCCCCCAGGTTGCAGCTTCCATTAGACCCCAAAACAAAGTCCTTCTGGCTAGAGTAAAAGATGAAAATAATGGTTTTACACGTATAAAGAAACTTTAATTCCTCTGTGGGAAGGGGTGGGGGTTGACCTAACAAGGGGATTATACTTTACAGGGCCTTATTGGGGGCATTCTTTACACTGCTGGGATCATATGATTTAAACTACAGTATGTTTATATTATCTAGTGGCTTCATAGAATGGGGAGGAGAGGAGGTGATTTAGAGGTTTGCTTCTACTAGTCCCAGCTTAATGATTAGAACATTCCCCCCCAATTTCCTCCCTCCTTCGCTCCTCCTCCCATTGCCTCTTTCAACAATAGTAGCAGCTGGTCGGCAGGCCAGCACATGGTATCTCAAAATCAAATTTCCCCCATGAAAGTCAGTTGGGGAAGTCACTGTATAATGTACAACTGCAACCCAAAAGTTGGAATAGTACCACTCAGGCTGACCACTTGAAATGTGGGGGGTGGGAGGGTGTATTACCCTTCATGGGAGCTCGAGGCTTCCCCTACCTGTTCACTTCCCCTCCAGAGAGGAAAACATGTGATCCAATTCAAGGATGACACCCAGGTCCTAGAGGACAGTGATGGGATAGCTTTGGCTAAGAAGAGCAAAAGTGGCCCTCAGGCGATCCCCCTCTTCAGCTGCAAGGAGCTTGGAAGCTGCTTTTCAGCCTGGGAAGAAGTGGGGGTGACAACGGGCCTTCTGAGAAGGGCAGTCCTCAAGGCTGACCAATGGTCCAAGGACAAGTCTATCCGGGTAAAGGATTTGGCTGGTCATGTCCTTGGTCATCAACCAGGAGGACCAGTTGCTAAATGGAATTTGGGATACTGGCCTTGTCCTCTCTTCACCTCTATCAGTACTAACAATAATGACATGAGTGATTTTTAAAGATTTCTATTCTAAGTCTGGCTAAAATAGAAGGAAAGAGATTCTTTGTATTAATGCTTCTTCTCTCCTCCTCCCAAAAGAAGTGGTTGTGCTAGTAAGAGGAGCCCAACAAGGAATGTATGTACCAGGAATATCCTGACTCACAGATGGGGAACTGGTTAAAAACGAGTGTCTATCACGGAATAGCTGCATCTCATTCTTGGCACAAAACTGCAAATCTTTCAAATAGTCATTTCCAAACAGAAAATTCTCTGCTATCAATTAAAGAAGATAATTTAATACCAATGGTTGTAGAGAGGGTTTTTTTTTTTTAACTCAGATAAACTAGTTTCAGACTTACTTCCTTTAAGTGCACACTGTCTCCACACTTCAGAATTATTTTTGAAGTATAGGTTGGATTTGTGCAGTTCCTTTTCTTCAAAGAACTCAATTATCCTAATAATTTAGGTTTGCTACTTTAGAATTCTGAAAAAGGAAACCCAGAGGCCTTGAATGTGAGAGTCAGAAGTTAAAGGGAGGAAAAGGAGCTTAGAAAAGAACAGGCCCAACTTTGATGGAGGTAGGGCTTGTGTATTAATGGATATGGGGCTCTTTCACAAAAATATTGTGTACAGGATGAATATTTCTAAGTGTGTAAGATGTCACATCCCCAAACTTGTGGGTTATGGAGACACCAAAGCATTTGATAGTCAAATAAAAGGCTTGTCCGAGTGTACAGAGCTGACCACGAGGAGAGTCAAGATAGAAGGAAGTGGTTCCTCTGGTTTTGAATGCACAGCCCCTTTCCACTGCCACAGGCTGGATCTTTTTAGACCTGCAGCTTCGAGACCTTGCTTCCACCTGGGGTGTTTGGTTACTTTCAAGCTTAAGAGACTGCTGGGACGAGAAGGTGACTTGACTGGCCTGATTAAGCCAAAAGGAGGGGCCAAATATGATTCATACCATCTCCTTTCCTGGGGCAGCTGTTCAAAAAATTTTAATATTCAGTCTTTACCAATATGATAGACAACTATTCGTTTAATTTTCACAGTTGAGAAAGAGGCCTAAAGAGAGCTCTGTCCTCCCAACTGGAGTTTCATTAGAGATGACAGGATGGCTTCCTCTACCGTGGGCCTTTGGTCAACCTTAGCTTTTACCACGGAGGGCTGCTCACGGTGGAATACACCAGCAGGTAAAGGGGAAACAGGGCATTTTTCCTAAAAAGGAGAAAAAAATGCAAAAACGACACCTTCTCTAACATCCCTTCTATCATTTATTTCCAATTTATATAATTCTCATTTAAATTGGCAGTAAAGGGAATACTTGAAATAGGATCTGAGCACGGTGGAAAAAATTTATCTTCCAATTTAAAATTCATCTTTAAAATCTGACAGGAGAAAAATCCCAGCTAGAGGAATCGGCGACTCTTGCCATTCCTTCTATCTATAGCCCTCCTCCCAAAGCAGCAACTCAGCAAGGATGTCAAGGGTGCCTAAACTGTGGCTGTTCTCTCGCACATGCTCTTTCTGGGAAACACAGCATTAGCTGCACAAAGTCTAAATGCAGCCTAGGAAGACTTGGCTAGTGTGAGTGTTTAAAAGGGGAATCAGAAAAGGAGAAGTAGCCCTAACAAGTTCTATTCTATTTATCTCTAAGGTCATCCCAAGGACTCTCAGAACTCCGGTCTTGAGACCCTACCCTCTACAGAGTTACTTCCCTGCCAGCTAGAGGCTGGACTTGGGGGCTGTTGAAAGATGGGGTGGAAAGGGAACATAATAGAGAATGTGGTAGGGTGCAAAATACATTCACCAAGTACTGGCTGTGTACAGAGCAGGTGCAATGGCTGAGACAGGCATGAGGAAACACAAGGCAGGGATTCTCTGCTATTGGAGACGCTTAGAGCCAAAGAGAATTTGTTTCCTGTTTCAACAGAATGGAAATTGGGAAGCAGGGACTAAGTTTAATATTCATCAAGATACCAAATACTGCACATTAACACCCTATGCTGCTTTCTCCCTATTCCTCAAGATTTCTATTCTAAGAGGCAACCATTTAAAGTTTGAAAGAGGATTCCAGGCTGGTGGGGAAGGAAAGGAATTAAAAGGGACTTGAGGAGGGGCAGAAATGTTCTGACTCGAGGTATCCCTCAACACTAAATTATTCTTTACCAAAATTCAGATTAGGAAATTTAAGGGTAGGCATTCCAGGATCTGGTCTTTACAGTGGGCGGTCACATAGAAGAGACCCCCCCCCCCCCCCCGCTCTTCTATTCTACCCTTTCTATGGGAAAAGTATAAAAGACCCTCATTAAGTGCCCTTTCAGGCAATTACAAAGCATTTCCAGGCACCGGGCTGAAAAGTGTTTATGTAAGCTGAAGTCCTCCTCAGCAAGCACAAACATCAGCATCCTCTCACACAGCTGATATCTAGGGTTACCTCCTGAGAGGTTTCAAACTCTCTCACAAAAGGACAATCTGCCCAGGCCTGTTCCTTTTTTAATAGAGAAGGACCAACTTATGCCAAGGGAACTATTTCAGAAAAAAAACTCCTTACAGCAAAACACAGATGCAAACAGCCTCATTTTGGTTGTGAGGATAAGGATTAGGGACTAAGAAGAGCTCTTTAAAAAACCCTGAGGAAATGGCACTGGGTTACTATTAAGTTTTGTTTTGCTTTTTAACTGGTTGTCCTTTTTATGCGCCTCATACAGCTCACGGGGTAGTCTGTGAGGTGTTAGCCAAGACACTGGAGGATGAAACTAATTTTGGAGGTTCTCCAAGCTGCCAATCACAAGCATAGGGAGTGCTACTGAGGCTAGTGTACCCCTAGAACCTGGTCTCATTCTGGGGTGAGGCTACCCTGGCTTTGGGGTCGCTGCTCAGAGGCTGGGCTCTTTCTGGTACTTGCCGGGATGTTCATTTGAAGAAGCAAGGCATTTGAGGCGCACCCAACTGGAAGGATTGCAGCCATAGTAGGGCTCCCCTGCAGCTGAGTACTGGTCTGGGAAGTGCCATTTTAAGATGACACGTATCTGACCACAACGGGAAATTAATTAGAAGAAGGAAGGCCGAAGAGTAGAGAAACTACAGCTTTGTCGCTCCCAGGTTGAAGTGTGAGCCTGAACAAGAAATACCTGCGCAGGAGGCAGGCAAACAGCCGTTCTTCAGGCCAGGAGGGAAGACTGGAGCCTGCAGCAGGAGAATGCGCGAGGGAAACTTCACTAGGAAGCTAGAGACCCAGCCCCAGGGGGAAGCAGGAGATAAAAGGGTAATATCCTCAGATCAAGTCTCAACACCTCTCCCTCCGGGGAAGCTAAACCACCCACTCCTATTGTCACTCCTTTTAGACAGCTACAGTCTGCCAGTATAATGGGAGACCAGGAAAGGGGGGCCCAGACTGGTCAGGAGCAGCCCTTCCCCCATAAACCCAGGCCAGCAGCCCGGCAGTTGAAGGGTTAAAGTCAGCACTTGAAAGAAAACTCAAAACCCCATTAAGCCCAGGCTCGGAGAACAGGGAGCAGCAGGGAAGCCAAAGGAAACTAATTTTGGAGGTTCTCCAAGCTGCCAATCACAGGCATATTCCTAACAGTCCCAGTGTTGTTGGAGTTGGTTGTTTTTCCACAAGCTACACAATGGGGTCTGGTTATTCATTGAAAAAGTCTGCAAGGGAGCCCCGCCCTCCATTCACAACCAATTTGGAATGCTCCATTCAGCAAGAGGGGGACTCGCAGCTCGGCTCACTGGGGCAGTCGGAGCAGAGCCCAGCTGTCGCCGCAGGGACGCTTGCTCGCCCAGCGAGTTGTGTTTATGGAAGAAATTCAGACGCTGCAGGCGCCTGCCCGCTCCGCACCCTCCCTCAGATTCAGATGGCTCAGACTGGGCCTGAAATCTGCAAGGGTGTGCAAGTCCGCTCCAAGTGGGGTCGGCGAGTGCCCTCTGGCAAAGGGGGCGGGGCAAAAGAAAACTATCTTGCCCGGCCCGGTTCAGAATCGGACTGTCGCTACTAGCCGAGAGAAACAGACTTCAGCGGTATTTCTCCGGCCCCCGGGGGAGGGCTGGTTTGCATTAGAGGACAGCTTTCTCTGGAAGCTGGCCTTTCCAGACTCCTCGCTTTTGCATTCATTGCCAACTGCTACATCGGGAGCCACCTGGCTTTCCCCCCAAGGGAGAGGGTCTCTGGAGACTACTAGATTCTCGGGCTGCAGAGGGGCAGGCGGCAAGCTACCTACCGTTAACACATTCACGCCCAGTTTCTTTTCCTGGCTCTTCGTCCAGCCTGTAAGGTTTAGAATCCCCTCTGAATACCCAGGAGACACCCAAAGGGAAGAGCAGTGGAGATCTGGGGCTACTCCAAGGACAAGGTAAAAGAAAGTACAAGGCTAAAAACTGGTTTGGTTTCTTCGATATATTTTTTTTCAAACCTTCAATAATCACCCTGAGCTGAAACCGGTTTGGCTCAGTGGATAGAGCGTCGGCCTGCGGACTGAAAGGTCCCAGGTTCGATTCCGGTCAAGGGCATGTACATTGGTTGCGGGCACATCCCCGGTAGGGGGTGTGCAGGAGGCAGCTGGTCCATGTTTCTCTCTCATCGATGTTTCTAGCTCTCTATCCCTCTCCCTTCCTCTCTGTAAAAAATCAATAAAAATATATTTAAAAATAATAATAATCATCCTTAGAGAGATCTAATGAAGCCAGTCTGCCAATCTGACTTGATTTCAAGGAGAAACATACTACGTTGTGAAAATTAAAGCCAGGAAATAAATTTCAGTTGTTTCCTCTTTTTATAAAATATCTGCCTATTTTCAAATGTCCTACGCTTAGACCTCTTCTCTCTGCTGCTGCCACCCCCACTCCCTAGTGAACTGGGGAGGTGACTCGAGAAGCATTTCTCTCAAGTCCTTCTGACCACAGAATCAGGATCAGTGCCTGGGCTGTTCTGCAGATCTGTCTCAAACACCTGGCCTTTTAAAGGCTAGATCTTATCCTGCTCCCTGGCATCTTGCAGCCTCTGCCTTAACTTTTCCCCTGGATGCTTTCTCCTTCTAGGCATGGGAGACTCCTGTATTTGCTATGCAGGGTCCTTTCCTGGGGGTGGGGTGGGGTGGGGGTGGGGGGACGGGAGAGACGGGGAGCTGAGAGCTCTTTTCCCTGAGGAGAGCTGCTAGTCCATGATCTACCTGCCAAGCCCAAAGGTGTACTTATATTATGGCTACACACACACACACACACACACCCACACACACACACACACACACACACGCACACACACACATTAGGGCCTACTATTTTGCCCCTCCTTCAAGCTGAGCCCCTAAGAGGAATGGGACAATGATAGAAACTGACGACCAAAGCCTCTGTTAAATGAGCTTGATGAGTTCACAAAATAAATTTTTAAAAAAGCAACCTAATCCGGTACTGGCATCAGCATGCCTGGCACTTGTCCAAGAGCTGGGAGCTGCAACATGACGAGACTCCGCACTCCTCGGATTGCAAGCGGAGAAGCACTGTGTGCCAGGGCGCAGATGGGGCCTGAGCTGCCTCAAGGGCAGCCATGTGCCCAACAGGGGCTGTCCGCCTCTGAGCCTGGCTGTACTTTACCATCGTTAAAACCCGAGAAACACGTGGAGGGAACAGACTCTTCTTGGTAGAGAACCACACAGCCCACCTGACTCCACCACCAATGACACTACTTGAAGGTAGAAATGGCAGATAGTACAAATTCTCAGCTTTATCACGCTACCTGTCTTCATCTTATAAAAGTGAAGAAACATGAAATATAGGGGATAGGTGGTAATTTCTTGAGGGATGACAGGATTTTGTTACCTGGAATCTACCTAAGTGATCTCTGATGTAATCCCCCATCCCAAGTCTTTCTCACCAAACACAAAGGACTGGAAAGGTTACTAGGTTTTATCAGAGGACTAAAAGCAGAAAGACATCTAAGAGGCAGAGAAAAATCCATTGTTTTTAATAAGCCTAACTGAATTAAAGTTAGAGGAAAACAGATTTGTATAAGCATATGGCTCTTAAAGTTAAATGGGAACTCTAGGTCTTGGTTCCTTAAGAGACTTGGGTCTAAGGATTTTGGACGCTATCAAAACGGGAAGGATATCCAATCATTTAGCACCCTCTCAGGGGTCAGAAGTAGCTCACAAAGACTCTGAAAATACACTGTAACCTGGAGTGAAATAATCTCCCTCAACCCCACATTTTCCTCCGGCTTTCTTCAGCACTCTTCCTTCTTCTCCCTACCTTCCAACTACTGGCTTCAAAAATGATAAATTGATAGCCTTGCTTCTTCAACATTCTCATTTAAAAACATATATATATATATTTATTGATTCTAGAGAGGAAGGGAGAGATAGAAACATCAATGATGAAAAAGAATCATTGATAGGCTGCCTCCTGCACGCCCCCTACTGGGGATGGAGCCTGCAAGGTGGGCATGTGCCCTGACTGGGAATCCAACTGTGACCTCCTGGTTCATAGGTTGACGCTCAACCACTGAGCGACACCGGCCAGGCAACATTCTCATTTTTAAAGTGCCTACAGTTTTCTTTCGTACTTACTTTAACAAAAAGACTTTAGGAGGGTCCTTTCAAATGGAAATGGTCCAGGACCAGAGAGCAAGTAAACCTAGAGTTTTGCTACACCACCTCTGGGTCCAATGGTATGTCCTCTCCAAAAGGAAGGCACTGATATAGTAGACAATATAAACCTCAGACATAGTAAAAAAGGGAAAAAATCCCACTGAATAATCTCATATTGAAACAGGACTAAGATCAATGTGTTTTTGGCTCAAGGTCTGTCATAATAGTTAATCCTATTTCCCCAGCCATCTATGAAAAGTATTTATGAAAAGTCAATTTCATTGGTTAATTAGACAGTCCTTTGAAAATTACTCGTACTTCCTCCAGTCCAGCCATTCTTTTTGAAACACATATTTAAAAATAACAGTTCAGGGGGAAATAAGGTCACTTAGATTTTAAAACAATTCTCTAAATTATACTTAGTATGGAGGCCATGATTTTAAAATAAGATTTTTATCATGCCTTCTCCCCAGCATAAAATATTTGTTATTTGAGATGTTGGTAAATATCCACAATATCACAAATGAAATAAATAAGATATAAAAATTGAAATCTGCATTAAAAAAACGATTTGTACATGCTAAAATCCAATAATACCCTTAAATGCTCAAGCACTCAGTTCAGAAAAATCAATATAATCCCCACCCCACCCCAAATCTATGGATTTTGAGTCCCACTCTTGTCTATGGTTTTGGTTTGTAGTTAATTCTGTGAAAATGTATAGTAAAAATGTGTATACATCTATCTACTGACCCAGATTCTCTGGTTTGGTAGCTCTATGTGTTAATTCACATATTTAGCCACACGCATTTATAATATACAGGATATAAAACACACAGTTTTATCTATACACATGCTAATATGTCTTCTAGGAAACATGTCCATTTTATAATTTTTCTGTTTTATAATTTCTCTCTCTCTTGTAGTCCTGGATGGAAAAAAGTCAAAGCACTGAGATATTTAATAAGTTTCTCAGGATCACGGAATAAAGAGAAGTGAGGTTTGGAACCAGGCAACCAGCAGTCTAAGGCTCTCCTGAGGGCCGTCTGGAGGTATTGGAAATAATGAGGGGAAGCCCTGGGATTGGACAAGACTTATCTTTGCAAGAAACCTCCAGCTCAAACAATCTGGGGTTTTCAGGGTTACTTCTCAGGACCAAGGGACCATGGGGAGAACTTGGCAGAAGCCCTATAGGCTATAGGTCTCACTTTTTATTCCCTTGAATTTGACCTTTAAGAGTTTCCAGATGGGAGATAGTTTACTAATGTTTGTATTTGTGAAGTAAGGTAAAATCTATACAGCTAGAAATAAGCGGGGCATTTATATAAGACTTATAAGAACAATGGTTTCATTTATTCAAATCACACTTGTGGATGGATGCCTATGGGAAGGAACCTAAAGCTAGAATACTTAACAAAATAGCATCTCTTTAGAAGTTGACCTTGTAAGTGCTTACTGAAGAAAGTACACCATAATTTTCAAAACTGAATTATAAAATAAAGACAATTACCCACATGATATTTCTTTCTGTCTCTCCAACAGTCTCACACATGCACAACAGAAAATTAACCAAATCAGCATTACCAGCAAAGGCAGACCATTCCAAGTGGCAGGCCACAGGAGAGTGCTTGTTTCAAATGATCTGCTAGAGTAGGGAAAGGTTTGCTTTACAAGCAGGTGCAGGTTTGTTTTATGGTTCATGGACTAGTTGATTTAAACCAACTTACAAAGTTTCATTAAATCTGAATGAATGAGTTTCTCCCACTCCCCTGAAATAATCATAGGCTCTTCCAGAAGGAGAAGAGACAGGAGTAGAAGCTGATCCTCAGCCCAAGGCTGTGAAATGCATTCACAGAGAAGAGTGGACCCAGCCCTGGGCTCTGCCAGCATCCATGCCTCTACATTGTCAGTTTCAACAGAAGTCAAACCAGTCACACTAACAGCAAGGATGGATGGATGAAGGATACACCATTCCAAATTTGTGTTCTTCACTAACCTCTAAAGCAAGTGGATCTATTAAAATCTATTCTTCTTGAAGGTCCCTCTCCAGAAATAACAGAGAAGGGGAAAGAATTATTAAAATACCTTTCAAGGCTACTCAACCATCTGTTTTATCCTTAAAAGACAGCAAAGCTCAACCGTAAGAAGTTAAAGCAAAAAGCAAACAAGGTAAAAAACATAGCACACTTGGTAAGCCGAAATATCTCCCAAAGCACCTCCATTTTAGGTATGACAATTTAATGAAAGAATTTAGCACATTCTATTCGCTTCTAAGGAGCCAAAAGCCATTTATTGATTCTTTCCTTTCAGCTTATTCCTGCAGATAAATATCTCTCCGAATATAAATCCTGTTTGCTGACATCTTTCTCTAAAGAACGTACCTCTGCTCTAGCACATGAAATCAATTTGAATGCAGTCATCTCACCTCCCTTTCACTCTTTTGGGTTATAGTGAAACAAACAAAAGTGTCATAAAAGCATTTCATCGAACCTCTGCCAAGAAAGCCACCTCCCAAACAGACTGCAATTTATGCTGCTCTGAGCAAGAACTGGAAAGGCTGGGCCAAGTTGTCAACACAGAACAGAGTGGGATTACAAATCCTGCCTTTTATCTATGTACGCATCCATGCATGCGTGCGTGCACACATACACACACACACACACACACACACACACACACACTTTGGGTTATTTTTATTTAGTCTTTCAGTGGCAAGTTTCCCAATCACTTAAAAGCAATCAAAGGGCAAAAATTAACATCATTTACTTTCCTAAGAAAATATCCACAGCAAGCTGTGACAAAGCTAAGGTAACCATGCATCTGTGGGTTATAGTTTATCCCCTTTTCAAGTCTCATGGCATTATGCCTTGAATATGAGACCTATCATTAAAGAATGTTTAGCTGGTGCCTCTGATCTTTCATTGAATGATTTAGAACACCCAGATTTTACTGAGACTCAAAGACACCCTCTCTCCCAAAGCATCTTCTCTCTCTCTTTATGTCATTCATTTTCTCTCTTTCCCTCTCTCTCTAAAACAAAGCTGGGAAGAATTTGTTGGTACAAAATGAGAAATCGAATCCTTGCCTGGCTCAGGTGCTTGCTATTATAAACTATGACTAAGAGACATGAATTTCTCTATGATGCAACTCTCAAGAGAGGCAGCATTTTCTCCAGGCCTCTCTTAAACCTGCTCATTCGCCAGTGACTAATGCTCTCTAGAGCTGCCCTGTGCTGCTCAAATTTCATCAGCCAGCTTTGTCCTTGGTAGCTCTGCCTGGACGGTAAAAGCTCCCCAAACCTGTTGAGGACAGCTCTGAACGATCAGTGCAAAGCTAACCACACCCATGCCAGCTTGGAGAGCTGTCTTTTTAGCTGGCCACCTTATTTCTTATCTCAATGACATGATCACTTAACGACCGTTTTTAAAGTAGTTTTACTCTTCTCTGAATGATAAAGTACTGACAACACGTGAAAATTAGGAGTAAATCAGGTCACCCTGTGACCACCCCTTTTCAGCTTAGAAGTAGAAAACAAAATTGACAACATGTTAGGTGAAGCCACAATTAACTGAACCTTCCATTAATTATTTTCTGCACCTTTAAAAGAAAATAAAATGTCAGGCTCATGATTTGCATCAAGGACTTAATTCATAAAACAAACAAAAAGCACTGTAAGATAATGTCTGGTTAATGGATGTTTGGTCCAACATCTTATATACAACGTCAATTAATTTATAATCTTGAGCTTGAAGCCGTGCGATATTCTTAGGGAATAAGAAATTTAGGGTTAAATTATGTTCAGTAAACCTTACCTGTAATAGAATAAAAGCACTTTAGAAATAATTTCAATAAGGAAGAAACAAATGTTTTGGGGGTTAACTTTATTAAAAGAAACAAAATGCATTCCACTGTCCAAATATGCTGACTATATAGCTGAGAAAGGCAATCTAGACATGGATAATCCAAGACCAAACAATTTCAGAACAAATCAGCCACCACCAGAAAGGTACTTACAGTTATCAGACTGAAAATCTGGGACAAACTGTTCATCATCAGGAACTTGTGCTGAAAAAGAGATTTTTATTTTAGACCTTAACGTTTTACTAAGAAGCACAGTAAAATGTTTTATATGGAAAATAGGACAGCCAAGAAACTTGCCTTCAGCTAACCAAGCCTCTTGAAGTTGACTGAGATCCTGAAACAACTCTAGAATTAAAAACAGAAGACACCAGAATGAGAATTCCTCTGCTGGGGAGAAGGGAAGAATCTCCATGCTGCTTTCCCAGGGAGCCATTTGAGGAAGCCACAACAGAGGGGAAAGCTTCACTACCTTCAGAATCATGGGCCAAATCTGTGTCCAAAAACTTCCTCTTTCTGTCAGTCACAGGCCGCCCTCTGCATTCCTCTGATCTAGATTTCTGAAAAAGGCAAACAAACAGTGAAGACTCAAGTGTAAAAAAGGGGTCTTGAAAGGGCGTGGTATTACTAAATCAATAAGGAGAAGACTGGAATTTGAAGAGGGAGGACAAAGCAAATCAAAAGCCACATAAACTTACCCCTGGGACCATAAAAGGGACTTGCTGGTCATAAAACCCATCCATGGTGCTTCCAACGTCTCTAATATCACTTTGAAAGGTTTCAGCATTGAGTAATTTCTGGGGGGAAAGGGGTCCTCCTGTAACATGAATTTGGGAGATTTTTACTGAGGGGAGGGGGGGAGAAGAGAAATGAAATGATTTTTTTCCATCCTTTCTTTAGGGCCTATGTAAATCACTACCTTTCTTTGAGGTACGTGAAGCCCACTCAAGGTGTTAGCTTTACAGACTAACGCTGGGTTTAAGGGCATAAAAGGTTCATCGTGTACTTAGTGCCAAATCCATTTACTCATCCTTTTTTCTCTCTCTATCATTAGAGTATAGGTTTGCTATTATCTTTCCTTTGTTTTTTTTTTTTTTTTAAAAAGGAGGGACACCTTATTTTCATTATAAAAGGGTGATTTCAAGTTCTCTTCAATAGAAGATTCTCCAAGGCATTTGTAGTGCTGGGATTGTTATATATATATAATCTAATTTTTCTACTACAGTGACAGGAAGTAGAAAACTGGGTTTAAGCATTCTAAATTATTGGCAATTAAGAATCTGACATACATAGTGTTTCTAAAAGTATTTTGTAGGTCAGTGGCAAAACACTATATATAGTTCCATGAATATATCCACCAAAGGTATATTTATCTTCACATTGCTCTTTACTAAAATTTAAACCTTCTGTCCAAACAGGTGTGTGTCAGTAATGTCACAAATAATCTCCATGGCAACTTACAGAGATATCTATGATATCTCTAACTTCTAAAAGAATAAAATAACTATGAAAAGTAATGGATAAAGGAAACTAAATTCCATTGTACATATTTTAAATGCATATCTACCACAGATCTTTTTTAAAAGCATTGAAAGCAAAAGATCCATGAAAATTCAATATTTTCCTTATACTGATTTTCATTCTCCTCCCCCCTCCCAAACATGCCAAATTATAAAATTAAACTTGTTTCAGTACTGTCAAGTCTTGGGGCTGGAAAGAGAAATTGGGGGTTAAAATGGAGAGGAGGGAACTTTTTCTAATTTGGGGGGAATAAAACAACAATTTTAGTAAGGTACCATCTTCCTGAACAATTTGTTTTATTCTCCAAATAAGGAAACACAGTTAAGTCAATAAAATGGGGAAAACAACTTCACCCTCTCGAACTTTAAACAATGTAAAATGCTTAAGGATACTTCTTTTGTTTAACTTGTATATAACCTTTAAATAGGGAACTTTTTCTCAGTGGACAATTCCATCCAATTTGTTTTTCACACTGTGTGGAGCATATCAAATTTTGGTGAGCAGGATGCAAGGAAACCCTTCACCGCCAGCCTCCTCTCAGCACTTTGGCACAAGTAATCAGATATTTTCAGTCAAAGAGAAAGAGGGAGAGGAGCAAAGCTGCAGACAGTTCATAATTTCCTACAAAAAACACTCCTGCTGGCCTGCCTGCGTGCCTTCCAAATATCGCTAAAACGTTCAGAATAAAGCCCCCTTTATCAAATGTCACCAACCCCTATACAAAATCTGAGAATCACCAGCACTGAGTTGAGGGGGCATGAAAATGAGTCTTCTGTGCCCTTCAAAAACCTGTCCGATTAAATCCTGGCCTTAGAAGTTCTGTAAATGTCTACTGGGGGAAGGGGACAACGGGTAGGAGATCGGAGGGGGAAACCGGAGGGGGAGATATATTCAGAGACTCATGATAAAATACGTTGCAAAATACTTCACCATGACGAGCAAATATATTTTTAAAAATTAAATAAAAGAAAGAAGGATGCCCTACGCGAATCCCAGAGGCATTGAAGATCTTTAAAGCAGCCCTCGCAGTTCAAGGGCTAGATAAATCGTGTTCAAAGTATATATATATATGTATATATTTAAACCTGAAGGGAAGGCTGAGTTCATCCAGGAGTTTAAACTACTTCCTTTGCGAACCCCCCCCCGCCCCCGCCCCCCGCGTCCTTCTCGGTGCCCCCAGGAAAACTTTAACACGGAGCAGCGGAGCGATCCAGGCCCCTCCCCCGCGGCGCACAGCGGACCCGGTTTTATGAATGGGAGAGCGAGCCGCGGCAGCCACATCAGGTAAAGCCTGTAACTGGATCCCTCGCGCTGGGCCCCATTCACAAAACAAGACACACTTCCACCCAATTCCCAGCCTTCCCCATTCATGAAAACTCCTTCAGAGGCGCCCCCGCCCCCACTCCCAACGCACGCCCAGCCTCCGACGCAGGCCCCTCACCCCAGCGTTTTAGGAAGCAAGCTCAATGCTTCATTCACAAAAAGGGAAAGAAAAAAAAAAAAAAAGCCGCAGGGAGCAGGAGCCAACGAAAGAAACCCGCTTCATTCATAAAGTCACTCACATTCATAAAAACGAGCTGCGGCGCCGGGAGCTACCAACCGCCCCCAATTCTTCTCCTTCCCCCCAAAAGACCCTCTCAACATCCCTCCTTGGCACCCCTTCTCAACGAGGAGTTCTAGAGGTCCCCTCTCCTCTGAAAATGAGGTTAGATCCCTAATCCTGCGCGAGGCTCCAGCATCGCTCCATCCCGGCCCCCCCACCGCACCCGTTTTTCTCCCCACCATCCCCAGGCCGCTGTTTGGATGCTCCCGGATTTCTCGGGAATCGCTGTGCAGCTTGACGCACAGTTCGCTGGGGGCTTGGGTGTCCACTTTCCACACCCTGAAACTTGCAAGGCCTGCAAGTTCCGGGCCGACCTCCAATCCCGCAGGCTGCACAAGCCTAATGTCACTTAACTGCTCCTGGGGTTCTGGGGCATCACCTCTCAAATACTCCCCCCTATGCTGTTCTCGGCCCCCTCCTCCCCACTGCAAAGCTCCGCTGAGCGTCTCTTCTCGCGAGCCTCCAGGTCCCCTCGGGGCTCTAAGACCTCCGGAGACTATAAAGCCCCGCGACTCCGCGCACCCATCCCCGCCCGGGAGCCCCCGCACTTCGCGCTCCCGAGCGCCTCCCCCGAGACGTGCGGAAACCCGCTCTCCACGCGCTCCGGAACCGTTAGCCACCCCCGCCCGATGCCTCCCAGAAATCGAACCGGACCGGGTCGCGAGAGGAGGGGGCGGTCAGACCCCGGGGGGGGGGGAACTCATCCCAAATAAAAAGTGCACCCCGATTTGAAGATTATGAATCAGCCCGTAAACTCTAGGGCCCTTCCGACCCGTTCCTGGACTCCCCCTTTGAAGCCCCCCCAACGCGCCCTCACCTGAGGCGGCGGCTCTCCCCTTGCAGCGGCCCCGGGCGCAGGCGCGCTCACGCACGCGCGCACCGGGCCTGGGCGCCTAAGCAAATGGCTGGGCCGAACCGCTCTAGGTACAGGGAACCGCTCCGCACACAAGCCGCTGGACTCTGCGCCGCAGCTGCCAGCCAGGCTGGAGCACTGGCCCGGCCCCCCGCGGCCCGCTGCTCCGCCCGTCGCCATTGGCCCATAGCCCTAGCCCTGCCGCGTTCCCATTGGCTTAAGGTTGCTCCCTTAGCTGTCCATCACCTCTTGTTTACCCTGTCTGCGGGCAAATCCAGCCAGGCCGCCCCATCAACTCAGGCTCCCATTGGTCAATGGGACGTCCCTCCCCACCCCTCAGGGATCTGTTTTACATAATCTATGCACCGGGGGCCATTGACCAATCAGCACAGGCTTGTTTATATAATGAATGTAAGGACGTTTTTCATTCATAAAAAACACGACCTGAGGGGGAAGCTTAGCTGAGTCAGTGAAGCACTTAAAGGGGCCGAGGCCCGGAGGAACTGCGGTTACTTGTCTCCTCGCAGGTCTCCCAACTTTTCACAGAGGCACGGCTCTTCCCTCTTCTCCATTCACCCATTTCTCCCACTAGCAACGCGCTACCGCCAGGATTGGGCCCCCTGGGCAACAGACGTTCACAGCTGCAGAACCAAGCAAAATGATCATTTTAGAATCCAGGCGAGAGGAATTCGTCATTCCACCCAGAGAGAAACTCGCTGACCGACCTGGGCGTTCGGCCCACAGAAACACAGAAAACGGAAACCGAGCCCTCTAATCTTAGTTACCTTTAAGAGAGGCCTTAATTTCCTTTAACCAGGTTTCCAGTGGGGAAGAATAAGCAGCATCTCCCTTTAAAATCTGAGCTCTTGAACAGATTTTAGTTACTATTTTATACTGGCAAGGCCTAAGGCCGAACCAAATCCCGTTTTCTATCCATGTTTAATTGCCGTTTATAACCCCCGCCAGAGTGGGTTTTGGATCCGAGATGAGAGAGGGTCGGCGCTCAACGAAATCCTCTCGGGGGAGGGCACCAACCAGTCAACCGACCTAGCAACATAAATCCCTTGGAAAAGGGCTTGCAGAGTTAGACCGCCTGCCTCCCTCCCGGGGGCTGCTTGTTTTCCATTTAAGTGTTGAATGCAAGATGGTGCATTTGCGAATTAGATCCCGTGCAGCTGGGAGCGAGGAGAAGCTACTCTGCTTGCCAAACGATGGGGCACTAACTGCAATTGCCGAGATTCTTAACAGGGCGTTCCAGGAAACAAATAAACAGTCTTCTCCCATCTCTCTCTCTCTCTCTCTCTCTCTCTCTCTCTCTCTCTCTCTCTCTCTCCCCCACCCCCCGCCACCCCCGCCCCATACCCTCTCCGGTGAAAACGGCGGGGAGGCTCTGCTCTACCCTGGGATGCTGAGGCTTGTGAGGGAGCTCTGCCCTGCCATTAATCCCCAGTGGGGCGGAAAGACACCAAATGTTAGGAGAGAGCCTCTAGTAAAGGGGTCCCCAGGGTAGCGAACTCTGGGGCTGCTCCTCGATCCCACCATAAAGAATGCAGTGTGGATTTTTAGAGGGGAAAATAAATTTTTTTAAATCAAAATTTGCCCACCTTTTTTTTTTTCCTGCTTCCACTCTTGTGTATCTTAAACAGAGCCAGCGGGCACTTGGTCTGTAGTTTAAAGCTCAAGAAAGGTGGGAGTTCACCGAAGGGACCTGGAATACCTTGATTGAATCCTGGGCTCAGCACTGACCAGGCATGAGCTATATTATTGATTTTGGGAGACACTGAGGTGGGCATGAATTGATAGGTGGGAAAGTGCTCAGCACTTTTAACAAGCAGTTCCATGATATCTAATTTCCTAGTAGAGCATTTTGCTATTGGCCCCAGCTTCATGTAAAGTTTTCCCTTAATGCTTCTCTTCATTCCCCAGATAGCACCATTTCCGTTTGGTGACTAGAGGTGTTACCCTAGCCCAGTTGTGTTCCCAGGGTGTTGCTGACATCCCTGAAGCTTCTATCTCTCCAACTAGACTCAGGGCCCAGGTTAGCTCCTGGATCCTCCTCCTCCCCAGCTTGTCTGCCAGAATCCTGTCCCACCTCTTCTCATCTTATCTGCTGTCTGATCTAGTTTCTCCAGAAGAGCTTTGTACTTCTCTTTGCTTAAATCTGTCTGAGGCTCTAGCCCTCTGGAAGGCCTCAGCCCATGGGGCCACATGGCCTTACCATACGTATAAGCCATGGCACATTGATTACACTTTAATATATATATATAATTGATTTCAGGGAGGAAAGAAGAGGGAGAGAGAGAGAGAGAGAGAGAGAGAGAGAGAGAAACATCAATGATGAGAGAGAATCATCAATTGGCTGCCTTCTGCACGCCCCACACTGGGGATCAAGCCTGCAACCCAGGCATATGCCCTGACCAGGAACCGAACTGTGACCTCCTGGTTCATAGGTCGATGCAGGCCAGGCTCAATCATACTTTATAACTCTACCTGCAAGGATACAGTGCAGGACTTTCTCCACAGGTTGGGACTTGATGCCTGGAGTGTGGCTCTTGTGACTTTTGCCTCAAGCCAAGGTTCTCCATCCCATCTTGGGAAGAGAAGTTGGTATTTCTGGATTAAGTAGTAATAAATAGTGGCTAAGTTGAGGGCACAGGAGGAGTTGGGAGATGGGTTCTTATGAGAAGACTGTTATAGACATAAGATCATATATAGGGATTTACATAGAATAGAGCTCTTGCCAATTAATTATTTAGTCATCCAGTAAAAATTGTTTTTATACCAAATACTCAGCCAGCTCCTGTGCTAGGCAATAAAGTTACAGAGATAAATATGATCCAGTCTATGTCTTGGAGGAGCCCACAATCTATGGCACAATAGAAGCAGCTAAAGTTTACTGAGCACTTATTACTAATATATGATCTGTTCATATTCATATATAATTCTATACAGATTACCTTATTTAATCCTCATAATAACAGCACTGAAGTGGTCTCTACAATTTATCTGCATTTTTTTAGACAAGAAACAGGCACAGAGAGATTAAGTAACTTGCTAATGGACACACAGCTTGCAGGTTGCTGAACCTGGAAAAGCCCTAAGGCAGGAGATCTAGCATATGCCTCTGTTACTCAGAAAATATCATTTGAACTCCATTTATCCAGTAGAGGACAAAACTGGTTGGAGTTACAGGGAAGCAGGTTTTTATCTCAGTATAGGGTTAGCAGGGGTTTCAGAATGTTTGGGGTGCCCCAATGAATGAGTATAATGAGTCTCCTGTCACAGGAGGCATTTACACAGAAAGATTTAGAGAGAGTGCACAGGGGCTAGTGCACTAGGTAAGAGAGATAAACTCAGAGGATTGCTCCAGCTCTAACAATCTGTGATTCTGAAAATTTGGAGCTTGTGTTGGACAGGGAGTTCAGGTCCTGGGCCCAGGCACCTTGGCTCTGAGTTGAAATGTGTGGGTACATCTCGTGACGACTAATCTTGCCAGACTGACTTCTGGGCCCAAAGCTGCTTCTTTTCTGTCTTCTTCTTCTTCTTCTTCTTCTTCTTCTTCTTCTTCTTCTTCTTCTTCTTCTTCTTCTTCTTCTCCTCCTCCTCCTCCTCCTCCTCCTCCTCCTCCTCCTCCTCCTCCTCCTCCTTCTTCTTCTTCTTCTTCTTCTTCTTCTTCTTCTTCTTCTTCTTCTTCTTCTTCTTCTTCTTCTTCTTTCTGTTTTCCCTTCTTAGGGACTTACCTTCCTCACTCCCATCAGCCCCCCACTCCCCATCTTCTCTTGTTACCTTTGTAAGAGGTGTCAGTAGTTAGAAGCTCTTTGTCCAGTACATTGAGTCTTTCCTCCTAAGAACATTGCTTACATTGGAGTTTTTGCCCAGCATGTGTTCTAATGTACCCCCTCCTCCAGGAGAGAACAGGACTGGAAAAGATAAAAAGACAGACCTGCCCTCTGGAACATTCATCTAGAGTCAATCTAGCCTTTGTCCTCCGGCAGTAGCAAAACTCAATCACAGTAGGATAACTAGTCCCTTGTCCTTCAATTTGCAGTGTGTCTACAGAGAAACAACGTAGAAGCAAAGAAAAACAAGTCTCTTGCCCCAAGCCCGAAAGCTTCTATCTCCCTTTAGGGGACCACTTCTAAAGTTTTCCCTTAAAAGCCCCAAAGCAAGTTAAAATGTAAAGCAAGCAACCCTGCCTTGAGCTGATGATCATCAAAATGGCAGTGGGAAATGTGGCAGCCTCATGATCTTGGTTCCACACATTAGGAAAATGCCTCGAGTCCCTGCGTTAGCAATGCTGTCTGTGGTTAGTGCAGCCCTGTCTGGAGGCTGGGTGTGGGCTACATGTTCCCAGGAGTCCTCTCCTATTCTTGTATCATAAGGAGGAAAGGACTTGAGGACAGTGTCAAAAAAGTACCCAAATGTTTTTCTTGTCTTCAAGGGAAAAAGGATTCTATCTGGCTGGTACAGCTTTCTTTCCAAAAGTCAGAAATAAATACCCTAAAAATTGAGGAGTGAAAAATAAAATCTTTTAGATTCAATATCTCTTTAAGCAAAAAAGGGCCATATCATCTTCAGGGTTCCTTAGAACCAAGGAATAATAATAACTGACATTTGCTCAGTGCTTAATACGAGCCAGACTCTTTTCTAAACACTTCATATACATGAACACATTTCGTCCCAACAACAGCCCTCTGAGGGAGCTACGATTATTATCACCTTCACCTTTCCCAGGTGAAAAAAAATGTAGGTACAGGAAGGCTACATAAATCGCTCCGGGTCACAGCGCTAGCACACTGTAAGAGAGCGCGTGTGCACAAGGGGCCCCCTCCGAAGTCTGGATAGTAACCACTCTGCTGGGCTGCCTCAGCCGCAGGGAAGCCCTGTGTGCGTAGTGACAACAGCCAACACTGAAAAAGCACTTTACTGTGTCAGGCCCATTAGGGGCCTTGCTAATATTAACCTACTTGATCCTCCTAACAACCCTGTGATGTAGATACCATCGTTATCTCTGTTTTATCGCTGAGGGAACGGAGGCACAGAGATTAGGTAACCTGCCCAAGATCACATAGCTAGTAAGCGCTGGAGTCCAGGGCAGGCCTTGAACAGAGACCTTGCTCTGAAACACTGGACCCTGTGGTCTTAGTTCCTGCGATCTCCCACTCTATCAGTTTCCCTCATCTTGCCTTTGGGGCCCTGGTTGCTTATCTTCCACTCCCATGAGAGTCACAGTGTTTCCTTGGGAATGTGCTACAGCAGCTCCAGCCAGATTTCTGAATTATTATCCAGGGCAGCTACAATTTGTCTTCATTAAAACCACTTTAGAAAGAGAAATTACCTTTACTGAGCATCCCCTATGCCTTTATATGCCAGGCTCTGTGCTAGACACTTTACATACACTGTCTTTTTAAAAAATTAATGTATTTTATTGATTTCAGAGAGGAAGGGTGAGGGAGAGAGAGATAGAAACATCAGCGATGAGAGAGAATCCCTGATTGGCTGCCTCCTGCACGCCCCACACTGAGGATCGAGCCTGCAACCCGAGCATGTGCCCTTGACCAGAATCGAACCTGGGACCTTTCAGTCCACAGGCCGACATTCTATTCACTGAGCCACACCAGCTAGGGCTACACAAACTGTCTTATTTAATACTCCCAATTATTCTTGGAGACAGTAATAATACCCACTTTGATTATGTATAATTTGAGGGTCAAAGTGAGGTTAAAAATCATGTCTGAGTTCTCCATTAAGAAGGAGCAAGCCATTTCTTGACCCTCTGACCCTCTGGCCTAGTGGGGCCTTATTCCTCTCCTGGCTCCTTTCCTGAGCTTGAGGACATCCTTTCTCCTAATTTTCAACTCTTAGATTTCATAAAACATCCACTATCAAGAAAAGCTAGTGACACATAATACATTTAGATTGCTGATGTTTTCAGAGATTTCTTCCATAAGCCCCAAACCTTACAAAAACAATAGGGTGGAAATCTTTGGGAACTTCCCCTGGCTTCCCATTACCTTCAGAAGATAGTCCAGCTCTGTAGCAGGATCTTCACTGCGGCCGATAACCCTGCAGTCTCTCCGTGGCCCTTGGGTCTGGCCATGCAGGACAAAGTCGCCTGTTCCTCAAGCCAGTCAGATGCCAGCATCCTGCTCTACCTCTAAGGCCATGAAAGACTGCCTGTCCCCACATGAAGGAGCCTTAGGCTACTGGGATTTGGGAGACCCCATGTCTGGTTTTTAGAATTTTCTTGCTTCTTTTCCACATGAAGTTGTCAATCAGAACTCAATATATTAAGAACATGCTTCTCCAGCAGCCCCTCAGGTCTGCTGCAATTCTCCGCCTCTGCTCTGCCATAAGCTTGGAAACCAGCAAACCAAGTGAGCTTGAAATGGGTGTAGAGCTAAAGGGCCCCCTCTAATGAGGAAGTTAATGGACTCGAATGTGTAGACTTGGCAAAATCTATTTTGACCACTCAGAGTCCTTCTTTTGCTTCCTTTTATGCCCTTAGTGGAGAGTCTCATATGGTTAACCCTTGCTGCAATGTGCCCAGACTTTGGCCCCCAAAGTCAGAGTATCAGGCTAACTCAGAACTTGCCTGTTTGGGGCTGTGAAAGGCCTCACTTTGGCATTGCCAGACAGCCCCACTGGAGGAGCAGACTAAGGGGCTGGGGATGGGGGAGACTGGAATGTGGATTCTCTCATGGGCCCGCTTCAACATGGCAGCTGGAGAGCCTGAGGTAAAGAGGGTGGTTCTTTCAGCTCTTGGCTTGGTTTGTAAACACCCACTCTGCTCCGGCTCTGTATTTATCTTTTTAAAAAATATATATTTTTATTGATTTCAGAGAGGAAGGGAGAGGGAGATATAGAAACATCAATGATGAGAGAAAATCATTGATAGGCTGCCTCCTGCATGCCCCCTACTGAGGATCGAGCCTTTAACCAGGGCATGTGCCCTGACCAGGAATCGAACTGTGACCTCCTGGTTCATAGGTTGATGCTCAACCACTGAGCCACACGGGCAGGGCCTTGAGTTGGACAAAGGAAAGTGCAACCTTGGCCAACTGGTAATAGAGCTCCCAGGTGACATGCTCCCATCAGTGGATTCCATCGCATGGCTTCAGGCTTCACATGGGCATCTAGCCTGTCCTTCCAACCTGAGGCAGTTTTTCCTCCTATTGCCCCGTGAAGCCAAACGGTGTTTATAAGCAGAGGATGGCCTCTCCTGCCCCTCCCCCACCACGATTCTTACTGACCACCTGTCTCTGGGCCCTTATCTCTAGGGCATAGCTCAGCTTCCATTTAAACCAGAGTCCACCTGAAAACCTCTCCTCATCCCTGCTCCTCTCCCTTCTCTGAATTCTCTCCCATTAAGTCAAACTACATGGCTAAAAATGCAAACTGTGAGAACAGCATCCCATCCCGGGAAAGCTCTGACTTCTCTGCACAGCAGAGGTGTTCTCAGGTCCTCTGTCTGTTTCTCTCTGCACTTAGCTTCTTCCTCGGGGCAGGAAACAGGTGCTCCAAACCATTAGGGACTACAGTTTACTCCCATCTCCCACCACTGTCCCAGGGCTGGAGATTTAGGAGGCTAGGTTAGCATCTAACTCTTAAGAGGAATTATCTGTTTGATGTAAGGAAATGCTTGGGCATCTCAATTGTGGTCTATTTTGCATTTGTTTATTTTTTATAATATGTTTTTATTGATTTTAGAGAGAGAGAGAGATAGAAACACCGATGAGAGAGAAACATTATTGATCAGCTGCCTCTGGGCACCCTCCAATGGGGATTGAGCTCGAAACCTGGGCATGTGCCCTGACTGGGAATTGAACTGGGGATCTCTTGGTTCATGGGTCGATGCTCAATCACTGAGCCACACCGGCTGGGTTGTTTATTTTTTATTGAAATGTAACATACCTAATGGAAAGCACACAGATTGTAAGTGTGGAACTTGATGAATTTTCACAGAGCAAGCACCTCTGTACTTCTAGTATCCAAATTACAAAACAGGGTTACCAGCTCTCCCCTCCAAAAGACCCTCTCATGCCCACTTCTAGTCACCAATTTCCCTTCCCCATTCCCCACAAGAGTAGCCACCATCTTGGTTTCTAACATCACAGATAAATGTTGCTTGTTTTTGTACATTATATACATGGAATCATACAGTAACACTCTTTGGTGTCTGGCTTCTTTTCTTCAACATTATGTTTGGAAGAGTCGTCTATTTGTACTGTGTAGTTGTGTTTCCATTCATTCTCTTTTCTGTATACTAGTAGTATCCAATTGTATGAATATATTACAACTGACTTATCCATTTTATTGTTAGTGGACATTAGGGCAGTTTCCAGTTTTTGCTATTATTAATGATACTAGAATAGAGGCCTGGTGCATGAAACTCATGCACTGGGGCGGGGGGCCTCAGCAGTCCGGGAGCCCTCGGGGGATGTCCAACTGATGGCAGGGAGCCAGCCTAAGCTGGCAGTTGGACATCCTTAGTGTTGCCGCTGGGGCAGGAGAGGTTCCTGCCATGAGCCTCCCTGTGGGAGCTCACTGACCACCAGGGGGCAGCCTCTGTGTTGAGCGCACATCATAGCAACCCGTTGTTCCGCTGTCTGGCCGAAACCAGCTCTCTGATATCCTCCAAGGGTTCCTGGATTGCGAGAGGGCATAGGCCAGTCTGAGGGACCCCACCAGTGAATGATCAGGGCCAGGGAGGGATGTGGGAGGTTGGCCAACTGGGGAGGAACTGCGGGAGGGCTCCAGGGCATGTCTGGCCCATCTTGTTCAGTCTTGATCAGCCGGAACCCAGAAACAAGGTAACCTACCAGTCGGAGTGTCTGTCCCCTGGTGGTCAGTGCACGTCATAGTGAGCAGTTGAGTGGCCTTAGCATTCATTAGCATATTATGCTTTGATTGGTTGAATGGCTGACCAGATGACCAGACACTTAGCATATTAGGCTTTTATTATATAGGATTGCTATGAACAGTCTAGTGAGACTCTAGTATATATCTTTTGGAAAACATCAACCTAATTTGATTGGTTCATTTAAGATATAGCTATAGGATTCATTTTCATATCTACTTATTTTAAAAAAAAATAATAATAATTATTTTTTATTTTACAGGTGTGTTTTTTCTTTTAATCTTTATTGTTGAAAGTATTACATAGGTCCTTCTTTTCCCCCCATTAACCTCTTCCAGCCCACTCCCCCCCCCAAAAAAAAAGGCCCTCACCACCCCATTGTCTGTGTCCACAGGTGTGTCTTATTTCTTTGAAAAGTGACATAGACTCATGACAAAAATCTCAATATCACAGAAAGGCATAGAATGGAAAATAAAAGCCCCAACATCACCTCCTAGACTATGCCCAGTCTCCAGAATCATGCACTATTAACCGTTTCTTGTGTATCATTCTAGAGATTTCCTATTGGCTAGAAAACCAGACCTAAGTATATATGCATTATAGCCTTTAAAAAACCAGAAAGTGGGTTTTCCTAGACCAGTGGTCGGCAAACTCATTAGTCAACAGAGCCAAATATCAACAGTACAACAATTGAAATTTCTTTTGAGAGCCAAATTTTTTAAACTTAAACTTCTTCTAACACCACTTCTTCAAAACAGACTCGCCCAGGCCGTGGTATTTTGTGGAAGAGCCACACTCAAGGGGCCAAAGAGCCGCATGTGGCTCGCGAGCCGCGGTTTGCCGACCACGGTCCTAGACTATATTTCTGCCCTCCTATCTCCCCTCATCCCTGGCCCACTAGCGCTGTGGAATCCTAGCAACAGGTGGATGAGAGGTTTGGCCATGGTTTGGCCATCCCTCCAGTTAGATGAGGCAGGGCTATCACTTTTAATTGGCCCTTATTAAGGCGAGACTCATGGGAGTTTACACCGCAGTACATTTCACTTCCACTTCATAAACATGTGTTGATTGGCTGGTGTCCTCAGGGTGAGGCTTGTCCCAGAAGAGCTCCCACTCTGGTGGGAGGTAGGTGAAGGCACAGGAACAAAGAGCTTTGTACAGTGTTTACAGGTGTCGGAATAGAGGCCTGTAAATGGGTTCTGGGAGTACAAATGAAGGAGCAATGAGTACTTTCTGTTAGGTGAAGCAAGGCACCTGAAAGCGTTGACATTTGAACCAGCTCTTGAATGACTAATCACTAAGACGTTGATGGGTAGAGCAAAGGAGGGAAGGGCCTTCTAGGCAGAGGGAACATCACTCATAAACATGTGGAGGCTTGGCAGTAACTGGCATGTCCAGGGCCTGGTAATTACTCACGTGTGGCTAAACTATAGGCTATTAGGGCCAGGAGGAGACATGACTGAGAGGGAGTTTGGGTGACAGGTCTGGGGTCTTAAACAGTCATTAGGGGAGTGATCATTCATATTTTGGAATGATGGGATACATCTCACAGGTGCTTACAAATCATCAACCAAAGGACACAGAAAGACTTCCAACATAATATGCCCTGTGATGGCCTCAATTGCAGCATATATCACATTGTTCACATGTCTGTGCTGCCCACAGGACAACTTCCTCTCATAGGGACCCTGTTGGATGCTTGTCTCTATTACCCAGCCCCAAACATAGCTCCTGGCACTTTGCAGGTGGTCACCAAAGGATGAATGAATATGTGAATGAGCAAGCAAAGCATTGTACTTGAGAAAGGGGGGGGGGGGGGGCGGGGAGGTGGTGGCTGGGTTACCTTCTCTTTGTGGATTGTATTTATGTAGGCCCAGCTCCTGCCTGCCCACAGGGTGGGAGAGGAATAAGGAGTTGGTTGCCTGGCCTTTGCAGTTGCTCAGGGTTCACACCAAAGGAAATGCTTCATTTCCTTAGCAGCCATACCTGGGCCCGGGGACACTGAATTTCATTTCAGCCAGATTTGGGATGGCGTGGAGCTTGGTGGGATCCTACAGCCTCATCTCAGCTCTCAGCAACTCAGAGGAATTCATCCTGCACCAAAATGCCCACACCTCCCATCTCCACTTCTGAAATCCAGGCCTGTGCAGGAGGAAGGGATCAGCCTCCTCACTAACTCATTCATCTTATATCCTCCCCCATAGGTGCTGCCTTATCCTCTGGGCTGGCGATCTTGAATAGGTTGAAAGAACCACTTCCTATTTCTCCTCTAGCCTGCCTGGTCCTCCTAAGTGTGGCCAGCAACCTGGGATAGGCCCCAGTGCCCCTGGAGGATTTTTTTTTTTTAAGGCAGCCCAGAAAGATCAACATTTTGGCTTGATCATTGAGAACTTTTCTTCATTAAGTAGTCTCCTGGTTGGGAGAATTTCACATGCCCTTTGACTTGAACCAACTTTGAGATTTTTCCTCACTTTCATTGCTCCTTTCTCCAAAACCTAATTACTTTGTATATTTATCTGGCTTTCATTTGGACCTTAGGAATGTTCATCTTGAACCTGGAAACTGACCTCAGGGCCTGTTCTGACAGGGCCGTCTGAGCCACAGTAGAATGTAAGAGCTAAATATGGTCTTCCTCTTCCGCCTTATGTGTTAAAACTGACTTCAGTGACAAGATGTAATTTTTCATTACAGGATCCATGTTTTACCCTTTCCAACCCACACATTCCGGGCTGGAATGCAGGTAGCATTCATTTACAACTATGTGTACACCTTACAAAAGTAAATGGTAACGAGGTAACCCATATGGTAATATGGTAATAGCTTTACAGACTCATGTCTGGAAGAAGCTCTTTATTTATTCAAAGATCTTCAGACCTACACCCCCCCCTGCGTTCCAGATTTACCGCCTTCTCTCACAGCTACTAAATTACACCTGTGCTCCGTTGTGTTGTGAACAGAACAAGAAAATGGTGTGAAAGCCCATCTCATGTCTCAATTTCACCACTGGTCCTGCTCATTTCACTTCTCTGCTCATCGGTCTCCTATTCGAAAAATGGGTATAATAACTCCTGCCTCACAGAGTTGGCTAGTGTGTGTGTGTGTGTGTGTGTGTGTGTGTTCCAGTGCCCAGTGGAACTAGGTTTCCATCGTGGCTCTGCCATTTCTAAGTGGGTGAATTTGAGCAAATTTGATCTCTCTGGGCCTCAGTTTTATCATTTGTAAAAGAGGAATAATAATGCAAACTTTAAGGTTTCTGAAGAGGAATAAATAGAACATTCCAAAAGCATTGAGCAGAGTGTCTGGCATAGAGTCGAAACAGAATACATTTTGCTCCCTCCCCTCTTCTCGGTATGAATTGAGGCACTAGGTGCTAACATTTCATGACTACTACTGACCTTTTCAGTATTCCCTGGGATAAATTAAAGAATTCCCAACATATTGCTTCTAGATGTGATATTTCCCCCTTGTAGATTTCACTTAGTGTTTTCTTCTTAACCAGTTTTCTCTGATATCCAGTGTTTCTCTCTTCTTCACTGATTTCTGAAGGGACTAAAGGAATTCTGTTGGATCTCAGGACAGAGGGCAGAAAGCCTTCATGTGCCGTGTGAGTGGGAGCGTGCTGGGGTATTCGTTGTCAGGAAACGGGATGTGGAGATCATATGTAGATAAAGGCACAAGTGTTGTATATGGGGGAAGAGGGGTGTAATGTGTCTGAAAAATGGTTTCCAAAGTCACCCGGTGTCCTGGCTCACAGCAATAATAATTTTCTTAATAGACCACCAAGATGTTTTTAAAAAGACTATCACAAAAGCATGTGGTACATAATTCTATCCATGAACCAAGGACACTTTTATTAGTAGGAAATGGGAATTTATTTTATGTGTACATATAAAACTACAACCATGAGCCTGTGTCTGTGAAATAAACAAGCTGTTGAAGACACGTGATGGGCCGTTGCTGAGGCTTTTCCACCATTTTTCACCAGGGGCTTGTTTGCCCCCTTTGCCATCTGTGGGCTCTCACTAGAGATAGGCAGAGCTGCTGATACCAAAGGTTTGACAAAAGTTGAGGGGAGAAAACTAAACACTGAGAAAATTGTACGTTTGAGCACCATTTGGACAAGGCTCCATTATTCTATTTTAGTGAAGGAACACTTCTTTCCAACTGATGGGGCTTCTGAGTGTCACTAAAGTGTAGCTCGCAGGAAAGGGAAGGCTGGGCTGAATGCTGGGGTGGCGTGGAGGGTAAGGAGGATGGGGGCGTAGGGGTGGTGTGGGGCAGAGGACGGTGCGTTTGGAGAGAGTAAACTGTGCATGGGGATCTGAGGAATCTGGATCTGATTCCTTGGGTAAGAGGGAGCCAAGGTAAGTTCTGGAGTAGGGAAGTGACAAGTGGAAAGGGGAAATTTGGGGAAGATGAATCTCATGGGTATGAAGGGTGGCCTGAAATACATTGGAGTAGAGAGGTGAGAGAAAAATAGTGTAGATTGTGGATGAAGAGATGGGGGTATCAAAGAAAGCATTTGTTAGCCTCCTCCTCATCCTGGCTTCAGCACTGCGAAGTGTAAATGAACAGGATTGGGTCTACAGAAAAAAAATGCGGAAGGCTGCCTATGGGCTACTGGGACTCTGAGGGCCTCAGAATGATTGGAATCAACCCAGCAAATTCTGGTTTTTGCCTCTGAGAACTTGCGTAGAGGAGGGAGAACAGAGTTCTAAGTGCCTTCAGTGAGTCAGTGACTAAGTTCACTCCAGGCTGGGGAGGAGGCTCATGTTTGCTCCTCCCCCCGCCTCCTTTCCCACCTTCACACCTGGGATTTCTTCCAAGAGCCCTTCCTCAGACTTGACCATGAATGGTAGAGGTTAGTTCAAGGCATTTTGAGTCCAAGGGTTGACAAGTAACAGAATCCTGCAGGCTGTTACATTTATTATTTTAAAAGACTTGGTACATTATTACTTGTAAGGGAGCAGGATCAGAAGTAGGAATTGTTCTTTCCACTGGCAGGCATGCATATCTATTATGATACTTCAAAAAATAAATTTTAATTTTTGCCTAATTCCAGAGAGTTTCCAGATATGTAATAGTATCACTTTTTAATAATTTTCCCAGAATTGTTTTGTTAATTTTAAAAATTATTCTTAATTCAACCAAACTGAGAATTTTGTTTTTGCAAAGTTTTAAAAATATTTCAAATCATAAAATCATTATATACACATTGTGTGCAATTAGGAAAATACGAAACAAAAAAACATTAAAAATAAACTAACAAGCACCTATAATTCTAGAAATAATTACTGTTAACATTTAGACATATTTCTTCTCTGTCTTTATTCTTTGCTTTTTTACATAACGGAGATATCTATATATCTATATATCTATATATCTATATATCTATATATCTATATATCTATATATCTATATATCTATATATCTATATATCTATATATCTATATATCTATATATCTATATATCTATATATCTATATATCTATATATCTATATATCTATATATCTATATATCTATATCTATATCTATATCTATATCTATCTATATCCTATATAATAAAAGGCTAATATGCAAATCAACTGAATGGTGGAACAACCAGTCGCTATGACACGCACTGACCACCAAGGGGCAGATGCTCAATGCAGGAGCTGCTCCTTGGTGGTCAGTGCACTCCCACGGGGGAGCACCACTCAGCCAGAAGCCCTGAGCTGGGCTCATGGCTGGCAAGCGCAGCGGTGGTGGCGGGAGCCTCTCCTGCCTCCGCAGCAGCACTAAGGATGTCTGACTGCCAGACTGTGAGAGGGTGCATGCCAGGCTGAGGGACCCCCCGAGTGCACAAATTTTGTGCACTGGGCCTCTAGTAATGGAGATATGTAATGGAGATATATTTTTTAATGTGTAAGTTCACATTGTGCCTACCTGTATATTACAGGCTTGTTCCCAGGGCATTAAACTGTCTTCATAAACTACATTTTTTAATAAACGAAATTTTTAAGGTTTGACTGATATGCCTTCTTATGGCTATAACATCATTTATTTGTTTCATTGTTTTCCTTCTGTTGGGTATTAGGTTGTTTCCATTTTCTTTTGAGGTTAAAAACAACACCATCATCAACATCTTTGTGTGTGCATGTGTATGCCTTTGTGTGTTTTAATATAGGTATGACTGTTGGAGATCTGGCCAGACTTTGTTGTCTACTTCAGTTGAGGGTCGAGTCAATTGCCCCCTTCCCATTGTGAATGACAGCTGTCAGACAAAGGGAGAATTGTACCACGGCATCCATCTAGCTCCTGGGAGAGGCAATAACACTGAGCACAGGGGTGTTGTAAACACATCACAGAGGGCTTGTGATTCTACTTTGTAATGGGGGAATCTAAAAGACAATTCATTTTCAAAGGAAACAGGTTTTCAAAATGTCTTTTGGATTGATTGGGTTAATTTTGTGTGGCTTTAAAATTACATTGCATGTGTTAAAAAGTAGGATCTAATGAGGTAGAGAATAGCAGTTGCTTTGAATAACAAATGAGTAGGAATAAGCAGACAGTGGCTTCTTATTCAGACAGCGAGGCTGGCTCAACTGGTGAAGCAGTCCCCAGAAAAAAGCCTTAAAGTCAATAAATCAGACTTCTGACTCTAGCTGGGCTATCTTGGGCAAGTTGCTTGGCCTCTCTGAGCCTCAGAATCCTGACTTACAAAATGAGGTAGATGATGACACTAATATTTTTTACCTGCAGTTTGTTGAGAGGATTCAAACACCAAGAAAGAGGGCAAATGGCAGCTAAGATTGCCCTATGAAGTAATAAAGACTTGCTCTTGGCCCAGAATTCTAGACAAGTGTGCCTGTGCTCAGGACAGCTCAACCCAGAAGACCCAAGCTTAACAGAGCATGGAAATGAAGGGGAAGTCCGGGGTTATATTTTCAGAATCCACTGTGGGGATCCTAAGTGATCTCTCTTCGGGCATTTAATAAGTGGTTTAATTTGCACTGGGTACCCATATATGGTAGTTCAATGTTGTGTGTGTGTTGTTGTTTTTTGTTAATCCTCAAACAAGGATATTTTCCCATTGAATTTAGAGAGAGAGAGAGAGAGAGAGAGAGAGAGAGAGAGAGAGAGAGAGAGAGAGAGAGAGAGAGAGAAACATCCATGTAAGACACATCATTGGTTGCCTCTCTCACATGCCCTGACCAGGGATTGAACCTGCAACTGAGATATGTACTTTTGACTGGAATTGAACCTGGGACCCTTCAGTCCACAGGCTGACACTGTCCACTGAGCCAAACCAGCTAGGGCTGTTGTGTTGTTTTTTTGTCCCAGACTGTAAGTAGGGACAGGGCTGGGCTAAGGGAATGCTGAAACATTGCATTTCTCGGTCAGACGTTTTGAAACCTGCAATCAGACTTGAGACTGTATTCGGAAACAACTGTATCCGATGTCAGCTTATTATGGAAGGTTCTGAACTTCTAAGAATTCCTCAGGAGGAAGCAAACAAAATACAAAGATCCCTTCCTAATTTTCTGCCACTGGGAACCTTTGTCCCGCTGACTTCTCCAATCACTCAGCCCTTTTGTTAAGATGTTGGCACACAGATCCAAGGCCTGTGATGCTTGGGTGGCAGGAGGCCAGCTTCTGTGGGACTAGAGATAAGAAGGTTTGGTTCCACACACACACACATTTCTGAGCGATAGACTTCTCCATTAGTTAGTTAACCCTGGACATTAAGTAAAGGGTTCTGGTGCCAGTGTGTGTCAGTGTGTTTTCAAATCACAGGTATGGCACTTCTGAATCTGTGGAATGGTAGGGAAGAGAATCTTGTGATCACCTGTCACATCTGGGATTCTGACAGGCCTACAGGGGTTTTTATTTAGAAATGTTCAAGGGGGAACTTGTCATCCAGTCTTCATTTGCTTCTCTCCGGGAAGGAAAGGGTTACACTCTTCCTGCCCCCATGTGAACATTTTATTCTCCCAGTTCTTTGAAGTGCCCTCGGAGAGCTAAGCATCAGGCTGAAGGCAGCTCTGTGTATCTTTGCAGCAGATTAGAACATATTCTCATTTTATTTGCTCACAGAACAAATATTTCCCTTGGAATGAAACGGAGGCAGTGGAGCAGGATCAGGCAGGACCAGCCACCAAAGGCGGCAGCCCCCAGCCCCCAGGCCAGGCCAGCTCAGGGCCTACATGATTAATGCCCTGATTGCCTCTGTAGGCCCTATAGACCCATCTGAGTTTATTGAGTCATTTATTCAGTCAGAAATAACTCCTGAGCCCCAACCGTACCCCGATCATTGTGCAGGGTACAGAAATAAAAAGAGAAACAGGTTCTGTCCTCAAGGGGCTCATAGTCAAGTTAGGGGAGATAAAAGATGTTTGTGTATGAATGACTCTAATCCAGGTAAGAAAAGATAAGTCTTCAGAGTTCAGAAGATCAAATGTTTTGAGGTGGGTAATTATTCTGTGTGTTGGGTGTGTGTATGGGTGGGGGGACTAGTGGGAGGTGTGTGGTGCATTTGGTCGTGGTGTGTATGTGCCTGCCTCTGTGTGTGGGGGTTACGTGTATGTGGTGTGTATGTGTATGGGGAGAGTGTGGTGTGTATGTGTGTGTATATAGTAAGTGATGCTATTGGTGAATATGGGTGTGAGTGTGTGGTGGTATGTAGGATGTATGTTATGGTGGTGTGTATGTATATGTATGCTGTGATTGTGTATCATGGTGGTAGTAGAAATGAGGTAGGCAAAGGAAGATTGGTAAGGAATATATGTATGCTGATTCATGGTGGTGATGGTGGTGGTGGTGGTGTGTGTGTGTGTGTGTGTGAGTATGTTGGTCATCGTGGGGGTAGGACGGAGAGAGGGCAGGCCTATTGGCAAGTGACGATGGGGAGGAGTAGGACTGGTGGGGACAGGGCAGGAAGAGGGTCCAGCAGGCAGAGGAACTGGACCAGTAAAGGCATGGAGATGAGGAAGTCCAGGGGAATGTACGAGGGGAAGGCAAGGCATAGGAAATAAGCTAGGATGGAGTGTTTAATTTTGCTAAGTCCTTTCCGATTAAGACAATGGCAGTTTTGCATCCCCCAGCTGTCCCTTTTCCTAAGCTCATGTGAGGATCTTGGGTTAAAGGAGCCATTTTCTTTCCCAAGGATCAAACCCCAGATAGGACTTAGGCCTTATGACAGAACCACTGAGTGTATTCTGGGCCCCTTTTCCACCTGGGCTGCTACACTAGGAATGGTTCTTAGAGTTTGCAGCCTCCCAAGCTCTCAGAAGAGCCAAGGTGGATTCTACTGGGCTTGGGGCAAAGGAAGTATAAATGCTAGAATCCCTGAGGCAAAGGTCAGAAGAAAGTGCAGTGTGCATGCATCTACCTGCCAGTAAAGCAAGGGGATCACTAGCTCCCTCACATTCATGGGCTGCCCTGGCTAGATTTGGATTTTGTGGAGCTTTTTAAAGAACATACAAAGAGGCCGATGGTAGGAGCAGGCTCTCTGTCTCAATTTTGGTTTGCTTTTCATTACTTTCCCCTCTCTAGATAGGGTCAAAGCTGCTGCATGATTAAACCTTGGCTAGATAAGCATGATTGTTTTCCCCATTTTATTAGACAAGGAAAGGAAACTGACATTTATAAAAAGTGTAATGTTTGCAAGACACATGTCATCATCATAGTCCCCTGAGAGGTAAATATTATCATCCCCATTTAGCAGATGAGGAAATGGGGTCTAAGAGAGGTAAAGTAACTAGCACAAGATCACTCTGCTCACCTCTGTAGTGAGCTCCCCATCACTGGTCACTTAGCTGAAATTTGAACCCAAGTCTGTTTGGCACTAAAGACCATGCTCTTTTTTATAATACTTCCTGAAGTTTGGTAGGCAGGATGATATAGTGAAATGATGATGCATTTTATCAGAAGTTCAAAGCCAAGCTCTTCCCTTCCTTGCTTCCTTGGCAAATGTTCATGTGGATTTTGAAGACTTAGTATAAAAATTTTTAAGTATCTCATTAATAATTTTATATTGATTACATTTGCAATGATAGTATTTGAGATATGTTGGTTAAATAAAACATTTGCTTACTTTCACCTGTTCCTTTTTTACACTTTTAAAAAAAATGGTAGGACTGAGAGAGGGCAGGCCTATTAGCAAGTGGCTAATAGGAAAATTTAAACTTTCCAATGTGGCCCACATTATATTTCTATTGAGCAGCTCCACTCTATAAGAATGAAAACATAGGATGGTATTTCCTATTTCCGTGCAATTTGATCTGAGAATATTTATCATGTGACCTCCCCAGGAAGGCACACAAGAGCTGCTTAACAGGTACTTTCTCTCCCTTTCTGCATCATTTAAGTGGCCACTGTAGGGGGGTTCACTGTGGAAACCTTGGTCCTATGATAATATGGAGAGGGTGTCAGGTGACAGCTGCAGAGCCTCTTGTTCAGCTCTCTTGAAGATTCCTTAGTTTTTGTGTCCTGCTTCTTGAGAGATAGTTGTAATTTCCCCCTGACCCTCCCCCCTAAACAAACAAACAAACAAAACCAAATCCAAAACAAACCAAAAAAACAACTCAGGGCTGGCAGTCAGATGAAATAAATGTTGCTTATTGCCACAGCCCCTCAGCCATCTTTGTTTTTCTTTCCTTTTGCAGAAAAAAAAAAAAAAAAGCCACGTGAAATTTTTTGAGTGAAGTATGATGTATAATATCTTCATTGGATTGAAAGAGAAGAGAAACCATTGGATTAATGATAAGGTTTTTTCTAATTAGATTCATAAAACTGGGAAAGGTCTTGGGAATTGAATGGTCCCATTCAGATGCCCTGTCCTCAGAAAGTGAGGCTCCGAGAGGCTAACGGTCTTGCCTAGGGTAACAGACCAGCCAAGGTGGATGGGGCCTGGAATCTGGTCTCCTGATCCCCCTCTTCAACATGCCTCTGCCACACCACATTGCCCATTTTTCTCTGAGATGCTTTCTTCCCAGCTCCTCCCTCCCAAAGCAATCCCCTCCCACCCGCAGTTTGATAGTTCATTCTCTTCTGCCTGTCTCTCTGACCCAGTGTCCTTCCTTTAACATAAGGGGTGGTAGAAATGGGAGTCAAAAAGATCTAGACAGGCTAAAGGATGGGTAGAAATTAACAAGATAAAATGGAACATTAAAAAAAAAAAGAGTTTGAATAGCCACTAACAAATGGAGCCAGGAGACTTTCTTGGCCTCAACAGAGGTTCAAGTGAGAAGATGATATGTGTGTGTTTGGAGGAACATGGATTTGGACTCACAGGCTCAGGGTTGACTTGAGGCCTGGGCATCTGGCCTTGGAAAAACCTTAGTTTCTTCATCTTTATTAACCTCCCTGGATTGTTGTGATGAGTAAATGAGACCACATTTCTGAAAGGACTTTGTGATCTAAGAAGCACCATAGCCATGGTAGTTATTGGCATTCAGTAGGTGCTAGGAGATGTTGGCTGTGTTAGCAGGATGAAGGAACAGGGTGACACAGTTGCCAAAGAAAGCCAGTGTGACATCCAGAGGAAAGGATGCAGCTCTGCCTTGTCCACCTGTTTCTGGGGCACCGTGCTGTGTTCAGTTCTGGGAATCACATTTTGAGAGGGACCTTAGCAAACATGTTTTTCCAGAGAAAGTTGCAAGAGTAAGTTAGGGTCCAAGAGTCATGACATATAAAGAATGATTTAATGATTTAGAGGATGTTTAGTCTGGCGGGAAAATAAAGACTTAGGATGGGGTAGCTGTTTCCAAATATCTAAAAGCTGTCCCGCAGAAGAGATTTTGTGTTGCTAGTGGCCAATCCAGGGCTCAATAACGGGAGTTAATGGCAGGCAGATTTCGGTGCAATAGGAGCCTATCTAAGGCTCAGAGAACTGATTCCATTTGGGCTCCTGGGAAGGTAGTGGGCTGTCCATCAGCAGAAGCCTTCAAGCAAGGTGACTGGGCATGGGACAGATGCTGTGCTGGGGAGTCTTGCTTTGGCTGAGAGGTTAGGCCAATTGTTCTCTGTGATCCCTCCAACTCAGAGATCATGATTATCTCCTGGTCTCTCTGATCTTTCTGATCTACTTCCCTCACCATTTTGGCTGCCTTTGACTTTCTATTTCCTCTGTGAGCAGCACTAGGGTTTTAGATTTGGAAATATTTCTGTAATGATTGATAGTCTGGTTTAATGAAAAGTAGGAGGAGAGAACATTTAAGAACAAAGACAGTTTTATTACTCTTAGGGACACACAGTAACCTGTTAAGTTGGGGAATAAGCAGGAACCTGGTCTGGTATGTTAGAAAGTCTTGTAAATGCTACAGCAAATGGCTTATTCTTTGCTATTATTTAACATGCAAACACAACTGCTAAAGGCCTTTGTTCTCGAATGGACCAGCACCTTCCTTATTTATGCAATTCTTTGGTTAGCTACAGATTTCAAGAAAATTCTCCCTATAAGAATTCTATATCATAAACTACTTTCTGGATTCATAATTTAAGTGTTTTGCTGACTTGGTTATATGAAATTTGGTGTAGATGTTTTATTTATTTCTTGACTCCAGAAAAGCCATTTTCTTCAGGAAAATATTGTTCACGCATAGTTAGTGTTGCAGCTGGGAGGTGAGAGAATAGTTGAATCTCTCCAGTGGAGTGGGCAGATGAGCTATTTCCAGTATTTTGTTCTGCCTGAGTAGCAATTATGCATCTGTCTCACAGTGCCCCACCTCAACATCCCAACATCCCTTATTTCAGAAACCTCCATCTAGACGGAGGCACAAAATAGAACTCGGCAGGTCCAGGTGGAAGGGGGAGGGATTGGGTAGGAGTGAGTAACGTTTTGGTTAGGTTCCCTGAGGCTGGAGTCCTTGCCCAGCCCTGAGGATGACAGTGCGGATGTGGAGAAGACTAAGGGTTCAGGGCGTGAGTTCTGGGGCTCTTGGAATCTAGTGGGTCAATTGAGGCAGGAAGAGCTGTAGAGACAGCAGCAATGGCTCTTCAAATCCCAGGGACAGGCCAGTGAGGCCAAGTTGGGCAGAAAGGCAGGAGTTGAACCGACAACAGGAGCCTGCAAGCAGTTGCAAAGCATCCGTGGCCTCATCCTCTGGGGCTGCTACCCCATTGCAGGCCCCAGTCCCTGCTGCAGTGATGTTGAACCCACATCTCCTCCACCTCCTTGCCTAGCCCCACCCAGGTGTGACCTTGAACCCTTGGCTCAGGACAGCATCAGCCTGAGGCCAGATGATGGACTTGTTCCTGGGGGGTCTAAATTCTGGGGAGAGGAGCCAGGCAACTCTGATGTGAAGTTCACACCTTCACTTTCCATTTGCCCTTTCATTCCTAACCTGCTTCCTCTCCAGGTCTCTTCTGTCTCAGGGTGCTCATCTACAGGCTCCAGATTCTGAGTTGTTCTAAAGCCCTGGCTTGACTCTGTCCTCCAGAGTTCCCTTTAGTGTGGTGTGGTGCAGTGGCTCCCAAACTTTCATGAGCACACAGATTTATCTATAGCATGGACCATAAACAATCAGAATTCAGGGTCCCACTCTCAGATATCATGATTCAGGACTTCTGAGTGGGGCCTAGGCATTTGGACCTCAGGGGTTTCTGATGTAAGCAGTCCATGGGCCACACTTGGAGAAACACGAATTTAGAGAAGAGAGCATATTAGGGTATGAGAGAGACAGAACTGAGTTACTTATTGTGTTACTTGTTGAGCAAGTTAATTACCATGTCTGAGACTTCGTTTTCTCACCTATAAAATGCTAACCACTTCATAGGAGAGTTTTCAGATGTCAGTGAGATGATAGATACATAATGTTTAGCAAGGGTTTATTTTATAGGATTTTTGGCTTCCTTTCCCCCTCCTTCAACACCTGGAAAGTGGCAACAGAGACCTTCAATTCTTACCAGTCCTGGCATATCAGTGGAACCTCCCCGGCAGTGGGCAAGTGTGGAAAGGTTTCAGGGTAGTCTAGAGGAGCATGTGTGTCTCCAGTGCCTGTGGCTGATCAGACAATCTGGATTTCTTAAGCAATAGCATGGAACCACTAAGAAGTCAGAGGTCAGCAATCTGCTGTCATTTTTATTTGTAGTAAACCACAGTCAGGACATACATATACACAGTACATCACAGAACAAGTCCACGGCACTCTATGCAGGCAGACGGGCAGGCTGGAACAGGCAACCACCATCACAGAACAACATTATCTGTGGGTGGGGGCGGCAGTGGAGGTGGACAAGCAAGGAGGGAAGGATCTGGACCCTGGCACTGTGCTAACTATTTACTGCCTCAGTCTCGGTTGGTAGAGCCTACATTTCTGGGCTGCAGTTAAGGTGTGTTGGGACCTGTAGCTTCAACCAGGATCACCCCCAAACACTGAGGTTTAGCTAAGCTCCCTAAAAGGAAGCAGTGTTTTCCATTAGTGGGATTGAATTCTCTCCTAACACACTGGCAGTTAGAAAGGGTGAAATAAGTTAGATACACAGAAGGGAAAATACTTACACTTTAGGGATTGAGTGTGTTTGTAGATGTGTGTGTGTGTGTGTGTAAGTGTGTATAAACCTAGGTGGAGGGCTTATCAAAGAGTTTCCTTGTAGTGTGTTTTGTTTCATGTTGGTCCCCCAAGTCAGTTGATTTCTGAGCATGAGCAATCCTCAAGAGGGAAGGTAGATCTTGGCTGAGGGTTGGCAGTAGCCTTCCTGGGTCAGCAGGGCTCGGGGAAGACCCAGGAGAATGAGAACCCTGCCCTCTCTGTGATGGCCATAGCATTTGCCCCAGGTGAAGGCAAGGTCATTGAAGTGGGAAGGTCTTTAGAGCCTCCTTGTTTGGTAGATGGAGAAAGAGAGGACCCAGAAGGCTAAAGGACATGTCTGTCCAAGGCCATGTGGCTGAGACAGGACTGTAGCCCACTCCCCATGTTGCTCTTGTTTCCCAGGCAGGTTTCTTCATCCCTCATATCATCATGGGATGTGGAATGGCTCCCTTCCTCAGCAGCCTCTAGGGAACATGTGTCAGACTTTTCCAAGATAGAGGGGTCTTACTTGTTTTCTGAAGAGAGAGAAAAGCATCCATCAGAACCCCCTTAGCTGGTGGCTTCTTGGAATTATGATTACTTGCTAACAATAACAACTTCTCTGTGATAGCTACCGAGCATTGAGGACGATGGTACAGAGAGGCACAAAAGATTCTTCCCATTTTATGAAAGAGGGCAGCTGTGCTGTAAGCTGGGTCAGCAACTTGCTGTAGGATCCTCTTCTTTCCAGTTCACTCTCCTGCCTCTTGCTATCTAGAGAAGAAATAAGTAAATAATAAATAAAATGTTGCATTTTTTGAAATCACCTCCTTTTCAGGTGACCTAGTCACTAGACACACTGCCTCTATCAAGACTGTAAGCCAGGGGAGGGTGTGTGTGTATGTGTGTGTAGGGTAAGAGATTAAAAAAAAAAAAAAAAGACTGTAAGCTACCTTGGTAGGTTTCCACAGATCAAAAAGGGCAATATCTGGAGCATTAGGCACTGCCCAAGTGTAGACATGGCTTGCCCCTACCCAGGTGTCTTGGAGAATGGCTTTGGAGAGGAATTATGCATGTGGTGACATAGGAACCAATGTCGAATGGCCACCATTCTTTATTCAATTATAATCGTCAGAACACAGACATTATACTATGCTGGCTACCAACTCTGTATGCAAGTTTGGATTCCATGACATCTAAAAAAGGGCCTTTCCAACAGGAGGGGCCTATGATCCCTGCTCAATGGACTTTTCATGTTTATTGAAATAGTCTATCAGAAATTGTGACTCCAGTTGGGTTATACTTACGGTTTAAAAAAAAAATATTTTATTGATTTTTTACAGAGAGGAAGGGAGAGGGATAGAGAGTTAGAAACATTGATGAGAGAAAACCATCAATCAGCTGCCTCCTGCACACCCCACACTGGGGATGTGCCTGCAACCAAGGTACATGCCCTTGACCAGGATCGAACCTGGGACCCTTCAGTCCACAGGCCAATGCTCTATCCACTGAGCCAAACCAGTTAGGGCTATACTTATGGGTTTTTGATTACTTGTTCTGTTTTTGTTGATTTTACAGAAGCTAACCCCTCTTAACTTCTATGGCCTCTAGTTCCTTCTTGGTTCCTGATTTTGTTGTTACATGGAAACTAATATCCTTATGATCTGAATGTTCAACTATGTCACTTTGGGATAAACCTCCTATCAGTTCTATACCCACAAAGATACTTTATGCCTGAGATGTGACTCAAAAGGTAATGAGAAAAGAAGAGTAGTAATAAACAGAGGGGTTTGAGGTAGACATTAAGGACAATTTGTAGAAGGGAGAAGTTGTGAGACACTTGAATACATCCTGAAATTGGGCTCTGGACACTATCTTCTGATCTTTCTTGGGCCTTTTAAACCCAGACTTGCCTGGAGTTAACAAAGTGGGCAGATATTCTGATTTTATGTATGGACATTCTAAAAATAGAATCATGGGGGGAAAAAGAAGAAAAATATAATGAGAATAAAAGAAGAAAAAGTGAAAGAAGCAGGAACTAGGGGTGGGTGGAGGTTGTGAAAAGCAGAATGTGATGGGAAAAGATGAGAGGTAAGAGGACTGCATTCAGCCATGGTAAGTTAGGGGGCAGTGCCTGAAAAATAGACATTGTTAAATAACAAAATATGTATTAATGAATCTTATCTAATAAAGAGGGAATATGCTAATTGACTGTCATGCCCTCACAAAGATGGCAGCACCCACAGCCAATAAGGAGGGAATATGCTAATTGACTGCCACACCCTCAGAGATGGCAGTACCCACAGCCACAAGATGGCGGCGCCCAGTCCCCTCAGCCCCACTGTGGCGGTAGGCATGTGCGCCTGCCTCTGGAGTCCCCCAGTCCTCTCAGCCCCCCAGCCACCCAGGGCTGGCTCGAGGCACAGGCAAGCCTCGGATGGCAGCTGCCCAGCTGCCCAGGTTCAGCCTGAGGTGCAGGCAAGCCTCAGATGGTGGCTGCCCAGCCGCCCAGGGCTGCCCAAGGCTTAAGTAACCAGGGCTGGCTGAGGCTTGTGCTGCTGGCAGTGGCAGCAGCAGAGGTGTGATGGGGGCGTCACCTTTCCCTGATCACCAGGTCGCCTCCTGCCCCTGAGGGCTCCCGGACTGTGAGAGGGGGCAGGCCGGACTAAGGAAACCCTCCCTCCAGTGCATGAATTTTCATGCACCGGGCCTCTTGTAAATGAATAATTGTATTAGTCCTCCTCTCCAGCCCCATTGTACATGTAGGAAAACTGAGATATCATAGGACTTGCCCAGGCCCCTGTCAGGACAGGAAGTGGAGTTGGTCCCATGTGAGAAGCAGTGATGTGTTGAGCAGAGGTTGAGGAATGCACTTCCCAACCTGATGCTGTGTGGGCAGGAAGTGCCTTGGGTCGTGGTCTATGAGCTCAGTAAGGAGACTGAGAACAGGCACAGCCTGAGACCCCAATCTTCTCTGCCATTGCCTCCAGCACCTGGGCCTGGGGCAACTGAGGCAGCAGAGCAGAGCATCACAGCAAAGGGCCTCATGGGTCCTCCCATTTCCTCAATGGCTGGAGAAAAACCAAGTCCTAACCTTAACCTTCCCTTCGCCTCTGGGAAGCCATGTGAAACACCCACTGAGTTTGGAGGTTGGGTCTCTTCGCTTCTCTTTGTTTCCTGAGTACAGTTCCCAAAAGTTTCTTCTTGGCCTCCAGAAAATGGAGTCTGGGAAAGGAAAGGAGTTCTCTCCAAGTCAATTGGAGGCAGGATCAATTTCCTGTAGTTGACCTGACTTTGAGAACATCCAACAGATTTCCATAAATGTCCTTTATTTTTCCTTTGTGGGGAGATGGGAATTCCCATTTATTTCATCTCTCTCTCTCTGCCCTAGACCCTGTTCACAAACATCTCAGAAGGGACATTGAAATTGGAGCCCTCTGAGATGTCATGGAGGCTTCTGTCCTCAGATCCCATTTTACTTCTCTTATTGCTCCTCTGTGGTGATCCAAAGAGCTGAGAAAAGGAGCAGTGCCACCACGAAAGGGGCTCAACACATGCAAGTGAACTTGGCCTTTTGAATACTGATTTCCTCCCATCAGGAAGCTGTGCCAGTTTTAATCACAGGGATGTAGGAGGGAACATTGTGCTTCCTCGACTACTGCTACAAACGGCTAAGGCACGGCAGTACAAGTAAGCCTCTATGTTTCGAGGAGATAGAGAAAAGAAAAATCATGTTGCCTACACAAGGCAACGAGAGGGTGCAGAGACCCGGCCACCATCCATCTCCTGGGAAGGCCTGCCGATAGCTCTTATATAAGCTCCAGTGAGCTCATGTATTTTCACACCCATCCGCAGATCCTGGGCATCAGGGCCAGGGGTTAGGCTGAAGGAAGGAGCTCAGAAGAGACTGTGTTCTTTCAAAGAAGGAGTGCTCTAGAAAGAAAACAAGTTCCTACACTCAAGATGGTGAAAATAATTTTCATTGGGCTAACATGGACGTTCATTGCTCATGGCAGCAACGTTAGGTAAGGAGAAGGTGATGCTTGGTCGATGAACGCCATGGTATGGGGGAAGGGAGGGTGGGGGGGTGTTTAATGAGTCAAAGGTATGCAGATAGGCACTGAGGGGATGGTTAAGAAAGCTTTTCCTACTTATGTGTGGGAAGCCAGATAGGTGATGGGTTAGGTTTGCCAGCCACAGCTGGGAATCAGGCCATGGTTGAGTACCAGGTCTTGATTTCCAGTTGTTGCCACCAGCTAGGTGGTTCTTGAATAGGAAACTCATTTCATTTATTGACTGAGACAGGATGAATATTCTGGAACCTGCTGTCTCATTTTACCTGCTTCCCTTTTGTTTGGCAGAATCACTGAGCCAGCAGACTTTTGCAAGCAAACTAACCAACATCTTGCCTATATCTTGTCCAGATCACCTGCAGTCTGCCTGCCCTTACCCCAGTAGCTAAGCACAGAGCAAGTGTAATGATACCCACTTCCCTTACACTTTGCTTACTGAAAATAAAATCTCATCCTGCATAAGGGAGCCAACATCTCTCAACTAGGCTTCCCAGACATTCTCTTGGGGGTTGACATACTTCCAGTTCAGTTGTGCCCCAGTGGAAGATCTGTCTGTACATGTCAGCTGCTTACCCCTCCCCCAGTCTGGCTCCATATTCTTCACTTATGGAGGCAATGATGACAATGTTTTTTAAATCTGATTAAATGAATCTGCAGATATGATGTTTCACCTGTCCAAAATAATACTGTGCTCAATCTTTCTGTAACTACTAATGCTTTAAACAATTTTTATTTAAAAAATAAGAACACACAGTATTCAGGTAAATTTCTAACTCTGGCATCATTCGTGCTTATAACACTTCCCAACTTAGTGTCTTCTGAGAATTTAGTTAATGTGCTGTTTACCGTTGTCTTTCCAGATCAATCAGGAACATTTTGAATACAGCCAAACCCTTCCTTAGAGTGATACCTGATTAACTTCTATTTGTGACAACTAGAGTCAGTCAGTTGGGAAATGACTGAGCTCATATACTCAACACTCTGACATCTTTCTCCAGCAACGTGGAGGACACACACAAACTCTAACACTTAAGAAAGGATCTCCCATAATGATGTATGTGCAATATTTTGGTGTGAGATGTTATGACATCTATAATTCACTTAAAATATTTTGATGAAAGAAAGATAAAACAAATGTGGCAAAATGGTAAGAACTGTTGACTCTAAGTGACAGGTATGTGGGTTCTCGTTATACTCATGGCTCTGCTTTTCCATATGTTTGAAAATTTTCATAATAAAAAGAAATGATTACCAGATGTTCTAATTCGAGGAAGTGTATTTAACAGGGGATGGGGGAGCTTCAGGAGGCTGATAGCGAGGGGATGGAAGTGGAAATTGCTTCATCTTCTTAGGTTTATGATCATTTCCTTAATGCCTGGTGGTAGCAGAGTATGATGATAGCAAGTTCCAAACAACAATTCACTGACATCCTTTATTATTAACACCCTCCATGCATATGTGGTTCTCTAAGTGAAAAGATTTAGTTCTCAATCCTTTTACCTCAAGAGTGTTGGAGAGAGAGGAAGTATTCACCAGGAATTTTTTTCTTTTTTTGAAGATCATGCCATTTTCTGGTAACCAATAGGTACCAGTTCTCTTAAAAAAATAAAAAAGATAAACAAATAAATTCATTAATTACTGTTGTCTAGTCCCTCAACAGAAAATGCTGACTTTCTGGAATCTCCTTCTGGATTGACACTTACACTGTGGGGTTTATAAATTCTTTTCCTTTTTTATTGTCTAAGGTAAAAAGAAATAACCATTTTATTATCCCTTACCTTGTAATTCTTAGTTAGATTCCATTTTAAAAATAATTTTTTTTGAAAAGGAAAAAATTCAATTTTTTTTGGGGGGGGACATTATTTTAGAAGCATTCTTTTACCCCAAATTATAATTTATCTAAGAGATTTTTAAAAGACCACTTCGAACTTCCATTCTACCTTTCACGATCAGTTACTAAGTCAGATGTTTGACTACCTGACCTCATTTCACTGCTCCTGATCTTAAAAAAAATTTTTTTAAAATTTATTTCAGAGAGGAAGGGAGAGGGAGAGAGAGATAGAAACATCAATGATGAGAGAGAAGCATTGATTGACTGCCTTCTGCACTCTCCCTACTGGCTATGGAGCCTGCAACCTGGGCATGTACCCTTGACTGGAATCAAACCCGGGACCCTTCAGTCTGTAGGCTGACACTATATCTACTGAGCCAAACCAGCTAGGGCTCACTGCTCCTGATCTTCAATATGGTCTCTGTGAATCTTTTAATATGACCTTTCATATTATGTGAATGCTCTAATCTCGTAGATTGGGCATTCATTGTTGACTGTCTATTCTCTGAGTAGTGTTTTAGGATATGGCCAAGATGGTGCCTTGGAGAGTGAACCTAAGAAAAAGGGAGTTGGGTAGGGTGTTCATGGACCTTCTGCTGCCCACATCTGCCCCTTCTCCTCAGTGTGCCTCCGTGCCCAAATGAATGATACTTGCCTCCTCTGCTCTGTGGAAGAGGGAGGAGAGAGACTTGGATTTTCAGTTTGAGAAGGAAGGAAGTCATGTACAGGGGATTGGTTTTGGGGCAGCAAATCCCTGTCACCATGCTTGAAGCTCAGAGGAACCAGTGAGGGCACCACAGGTGTGAACATGGACTTTGAATGCAAATGCTGACAGATCTGAATCCTGGATCTGCCCCCATGAGGTTTGCTCTCATTTGTTTCTCGGTTTCCTCATTTGTCAAATGGGGAACCACATAGCACCAACTTCATTAGGTTCTTGTGAAGTTTAAAAGTAGTCTAAAAGTAATTGGCTTTGGCCTGGCTGGCAAGGCTCAGTGGTTGAGCATTGGACCTATGAACCAGGAGGTCACATTTCAATTCTCGGTCAGGGCACATGTACAGGTTGTGGGGGGAGGGCATGCAGGAGGCAGCTAATCAATGATTCTCTCTAATCATTAATATTTCTATCTCTCTCTCCCTCTCTGAAATCAATAAAAATATATTTAAAAAAGTAATAGGCTTTGGGCTGGACAATAAATGATAGTTGCTATTTAGGAACAATTTCATCAATGCCTGGAAATTTCTATTTTACCATTAACTCAACTTTATGCTTTAAAAATAAAAGATTTCTCAGTCCTTTTATCCATTTTTGGACCATAGTGTTCATGCTCATCTCCTTTTCGCAAATAAATCTGCTAAAAATTTTTCAGTTCTCTATCTCTTTTCATCTCATGAATCTGTATTTTATTATGTGGGTCTCTTACTGTGTTGTAACTCCACTTTTTATTCTTTGTCAATTCTGACTTGATCGCTAAGAAGTAGAATGCAAATATTTCTGTCTTTCTGTCCAAGTTGAATTTCATATTTTCTGAATCATGAAGCTGCCCTCCGTGTGACCTAGAAAGCCCTTTGATGATCCATATTTAGCTGTATCCATCAGTCAACAGATGTCTGGGTAGTTAAAGGCCCCAGTGAGCTCCCTCTACATCCTGTGGTTTCAAGTTCCTGAGTTGTTAGTTAAAAAGCTTTCATCCCTACTCCCCCACCTCCCTCCCTATCTATTCCAGGGTAGAAGGACAGATACTCACTTTACTTACTGTACCTATTAATTCATTTAACAAATATTTACTCATTAGCTACTACACATTAAATACTGGGTTAGATGTTATCCTCTTTGCTTCCAAATTGCATTTAGAGTAGTCCTCCATGTTTCCTGATTACTTGTCTAGAATCTGCATTGAGCATCCAATTGAATAGTTTCTTCTATTTGCAATGTTTCCTGACCCCTGGGAGACTTGGAGGCTTAATTGCAAACTCTGATGCCTTGCTATAATGTACCTGCCCTTGCCTCCACAAATTTCAGGATAACATAGGTTTATCATTGGCTCCATCTAAAGGATTTTAGTTAGCAGGTGAGGCTGCAGGGCACTGCTTGCCATGCTGCACCATGGGCATGAAAAATAAAGTGGTAGCAAGGGTGGAATGCCCAGCAAGTTCACCAGCTAATTTCCAAAAACCTTTGGTTTTCTATGTCCCTGGTTTCCCACAGAGATGCCCATAAAGAAAAATTCCTCTCTGTTTTTTGAGCTTTCTGGATCTTCCCATTAGACTGCATCTCTTGGCATCTGAAAGGCAGCCTGCCATTCTGTTCTCCTGTGGAACACAGATGGTCCAGCCCACGCCTATCACTAATGAGGATCACATGCAAAGCCTTCTTGCTGGAGGTTCCTTTCCACAACCCTAGCTCTCCTTCCCCAAACAGGCCAGCCACTGCTGACCATGGCATTTCAGTCTGAGAAGGGTGCTTGGGGCTCTCTTACAGAGATAAATAGAAAATTTATTATGTAGGCCTTGGGAAATGAGTCCCATCCCGTTAGCATTTGAAACATTGATGATTAAGGGATGACTGCCAATTTGATTGCAAGAATGAGTTAGTGGGTTCCAGCTATCCATGGAGGTTGTTGAATTTAAATGTGGGCAGGCACTGGAAGTCCTTAAATAGGAATATGATTAGATGGATATGCAGAGGTTGACCAGATAGGAGATTACAATGTCATGTAATCTCACCCAGGATGACAGCAGGGTGGGAAATAGTTATATAAGAATGTTAAAGACACTAAAATATAGTGGAAAAGCATACATTTTGATGTGAGAAAGAGCCACGTCAAATCCCAGCTCTATCACTTGCTATCTATCTGATCTTGGATAAGTACTTCACCTTTCTATATACTAATTCCTTCCTGTGGACTAAGTACAACAATGCCCATATCGTAGGCTACTCTAAGGTTTAAATGGGATAGCACACGAAAAGACCTTGATGCAGTCCCTTGCACCCAGTAAGCAATATGTGGGGATTCCCTTTTCTGTTTCCTCTCTGTAGTAGAAAGTTACACGATGCACTCCAATATGCTGGACTATCAGGTGAGCTAAAAACAAGGGCCCCATGTGCAATTCTGTACAATTTTGCTCTTCTTTTCTTTCTAAAATTTGATTGATATTTGAGATGTGGGATAGTTTCTTTTTCATTGTTATTGCAAGTCAGATGCAGGTCTGGTATTTGTGACCAGGAGAAGAATTCCAAACTGCTAATATGGACCCCGATAGAAATGCAAAATTTCTTTTTGTCTTAATACTTTAACTCATTCCTTTAATTCTCACAGCTACCAAGGAGAGATCATGACCACTGGCTTCCCTTGAGGGTACAATGAGTCAGATTAGTCCTATGTATAGGTGTGGTCCAACTGGTCAGTATCCACTTATCCAGACATCTCTTTGGGAGTCATTTTTTATTCTTTCAAAAAACAAGAGACTCCAAGGTATGCTGTTCAAAAAGAAGTAATAGAGCTATTGATTTAACATTAATGCCTACAGAAACACTTCAACAGCTTTTTGAAGAAGGTAGAACAACCACTGCTTATTTCCCACCCAACTGGGTCAAGGCTTTCCCTATAAGAGCTGGTGGCTGTTCATTCCCTCACAAGGTAGCACTCTCCTTATTAGGTCAGCTCTAAGAGCAGTCATTAAATTGAGTAAAAATAGACTTCTTTACAACTGTGCTGTTTAAACCTAGTTCTGTTCTCTGGAGTTACACAGATGAAGTCTGACCCCATGTCAGCTATCATGTTTTCTCCTTAATTTCCCCCCAATCCCTCCCTACTCAAAGGACAAGAGTCCAGATCCTTGGTTCTTGCTTGAAGACGTGAAGGACAATGGGAACAATAAAAGTAGTTAAACAATCACATAGAAGAAACAAGAAAGAGTGTCTTAAGAATGGACACTCCTTATCCGAGAAAATTACTTTTTGGAAGATTATTGCAGAAGATGTTTAATTTCATGTTCCCATCTTCCCTGAAAACAAAAAGAAGAAGTGGTGGGCTTAAGGCAGTGTTTCTAATCTATAGATGTTGGCAGACAAATAAAGGTCCCTATGGCTCTTTACTGTGGGTTCTTAGAGGTAAGCCCCTTTATGCATCTCCTAGAAGGGGAGCTAATACTTGACCACAGAACTTCTTTTTCATGGAGCATTTTATGGATACTAATATTTTGTGAAACACATTTTAGGTAATTATGGTTTCAGATATTCTGTTTGAAATAACTTCCTGATTGATTATTGCTGGGTCCGGGAACTGGTGGCCAAGAAACATTAGGACGTTTCCTTGCTTGGAGAGTTGGTAGACTCTTCTTCTCCCTCCCCGATCTCCCTTCCTCTCTTCCTTTAACACTAGCATTAGGCACCCACCTGCCTGGGAGTTTTGAGGGAGGGGCAAGCCTGTGACATAGGGAATCTTGGAGTCTAGATCCTTCCTATCCACATGATTCTATTTTTATGATCCCGATTGTGATAGTATTCCATAGAAGGTACTAGCTGGGACAGGAGGTAACTGAGAATTTTGGCCAGCAGGAAAGGGGGATGGAGATGGGAAAAGTTGATGCAATTATTTTTGGCAGGAGTTGGAACCAAGGCAGCAGGAGAGAGTAAGTTTTAAGACTCTCTGGCAAAGAAACTTCCTAATCTGTCACTGAGTATGTGTAAAAAAGTGATTAGTGGGTCTCTATATTTATCATGATTACTCACAAATATGTAATTTACATAATATATGCAGCACATTAAGTACTATGTTACCTTATATAATGTGCATATGTATAATGTATATACATGTTATGTAACGCCAGTCTGGAGGCTCTTCCAGGTTCTGCCAAGTATTTCCTAATTTATTTGGCAATTTTAACATATCTTTTCCATCTGGAAAGAACTCTCTTGAGAGGAGCTGGTCTCTGACCTGAAATATAATCATCTTATTAAGTCTATCTCAATTCTCAACACAATGGAGGAAACCCACAAAGACCAAGCCATAGCAACTCCTAGCCCATTAGTCCATGGACAACACAAGGTGTCAAAGATTTCCTGTTTTATTCTTTGTATTGTTAGTGGGATAGAAGTGTGGGGGCAGGTGAGAACATGTCAGTGGCATGGCCAGACTAAGGGGAGGAATCAGCACTGAATTATCCCCAAGTTTGTTATACTCTGGCTCTAAGGAAGACTTGGGACATGTCTCTCAAGCAACATTGTAAGTCCTATCCACTAGAGTAGAGTGGGCAGAGGGCCAGTCTCTGACTTGTGAATCTTTGAGAATCAGTTTCATGTGTTCATAGTGCCATGTGTCAACAGCCTCAGTGTTGGGGGATCAGGGCTGAAACACATGCAGACACTTCTGCAAATGCCTTAGCATTGGTGACCCAAAACCTGAACCTGTGTGTGTCTCAGAATCAATTGGCTTCCAAGATGGTACCTGCTGTCATTCTGGAGCTTGTTGATCCCATCACCATTGATCCAGTTCCTCAGGAGATTCTTCGGGTGGCCTGGTTTTCCCCTTGCCCGGTGCTCTGCACTGTTAGGTTGAGCAGGATGGTCCTAGATGTCCAGTCCACATGGTCCTAGATAACTGCTTCCTTCAGAGTTAGAATCAATTTGTATATACAATCGTAATTTTCCTTTCCTTGTACAAAGCTCCCGACGCAGTGCCAGGAGATTAGAGGAAGCTCAGTGGAGCAATGTCCAGTGAGCCCAAGTTTCTTCTTGAGGAATCCCAGAGGGGATGGAGGCCTGAGGGAACAAGGCAAATGTTTCTTCTACCGAAGAAGCTCCACAGACCTTCGGGAAAGGAGGGTAATGCCAGCACCAGCTGAATGAAGCCCACTGAGCTTTGTTGAGACCCCTCTGGGTACTGGCTGGCAGTACCTTGCAGAAGATACCTCAGCCCTCCTGTGACTTTCCACTGAGGTTATCCCTGCAGTCAGGTTGTTTCCATGCTGAGAGACTATGATAACCGTGATGAGGTGTTATGTGGAGAGTTTGATGATCTGTTCAGTGCCTTCAACTCAGACCAACTTCTCATCAGTTCAGGCCAAAGAGAATCATTGAGAAGCATCATGAGGCCTCATTTTCTCACGTGGGCTTGCTCTATGCACACATGTGCTGTACATTAATTCTTCCCTGGCAACCTGGATCCAAATGGAATCATTTCTCAGTGACCAGAAATGACCCTGTTCCAAGATGTGTGGTTATTTTCTCTATTGAGTATCTCTCTCTCTCTCTCTCTCTCTCTCTCTCTCTCTCTCTCTCTCTCTTTTTGAGTATCTTCTTAAGTGGCACCTATTCCAAACCACATTAGCCAAGATGTCATGGACAAGTCTCTTAACATTTCTGATAAATGGAAGAATAAATCCTGCCCAGTATATATTTCATGGTTGTTTTAAAGATCCAGAATAGGAATTCTTAGTTTCTTTATGATAAGAATCTACTTTCATTTCCCTTAAATCTCACAGTCACCACAGGGCAATGTGTCTTGACAAGGAAATGGTGGAATGGAAGAGTAAAAACCTTCTTTATCTTTTCCATTTTCTTTTTCTATGCTAAATATATATTTTTAAATCAGGAAAAGTCCATCAGTAAATAAATATTTATATTTATAAATATATATGCAACACATATGTACACAAATAAGACCATCAAAAGGGCCTTCAGGTCATACTCTGGGAGTACCAGGTGCAAATAGGCCGGAGGAACCACCTGATGGTTTGTCTCCTGGTCTCCTCAGCAAACGGCCCTTCTCGCCCGACTTCTCTGCCTTCAGGAATAGACTGCCACCAGGGCTTGGAACTCAAACAGGAAACACACTTTGGCTTGAAAAAGAAAGAAGCTGGGGGTGGTTTTTTTTTTCCTTCCCTTTTTATACAATATTATGACACCAATTTGAAAAATAAATCCCAGTTTCTCTGCTTTTCCTCCCAGGTGTTCACAGAACTAAGAAAATAAATACCACATCTAAGGTATGCTGTGCAGGCAGCTCTGGGGGCTCCTGGAGCCGTCTCTAAACAAACACAGCCACCAGGAGAAGGCTTCGGGAAATAACAAGTGCCCACTGACAGCAGAGAGAACCAAGAATGGAAACACAGCTTTGCACAGCCTTTCTGCCTCCTCAGCAGGTTCAGGGAAAAGCTGTCGCTCTCGCTGGAAGGACGACCAAGAAATCAACGTGCGCTTGCTGAGCCCTGCCAAGGGTTATGCTCTGAGCGTCGGAGGCCATTTGTCTCTTTACAGAGGGACCTTTGTGTAGGCTCTCTGGACTGAGCTCTTTCCCTTGGCCACATCCCATCTCACCATAGGCAGGAAACCTGCAGCCTGTTCCTTGCGAGTGTCCACGAGGAAACGTACAGGGCTGGTGGGAAGGAAGGGGGAGTTCTTCAATCTGGGAAAGTCTCACCCAAGGCCTTCTGGGAATGTGGAAATTGCTGCATGAGCCAACCATACCCTGGTGGGCCCCAAGTCCATTCAAAATGTTCTGTTGTCACTGGCTCTGTTAGGGTGTGTCCATTGTTGAAATAAAGAGAATGTATGGCAGGATGAAGGTTTCCTCCTGAAGGGTGGCTTTGCTTCTGCTGGCTAGAGAGGAGAGTGTGTGTGTTCATGTGTATGTGTGTGTGTGTATGTGTATGTTTGTTACAGTTTCTTGTTTTCTTTCTTGGTTTAACTGGCAATTGGCACATTGTTTAGTCTTTTGAACGGCTCTTCCTTCTCAGCGAAAAGAAGCTGCTCTTCTGGGGAGGTCCCATCATCATGGGTGCTTGGTTCTTGTGAATAATTTTAATCTAAAAGCAAAGAGGCAGAACTGAATTAGTGGCATGGAATCCCAGAAGCCTATGGGAGAGTGAGTCTCAGAGAGAGGAAGGAAGGCCAGCTTCAGGTTGGAAGGAGCCCCATGCAGAAGGATGACTGTCCTTGAACAACTTCAGAATTGGCAACTGGACCCTGACTAGGCCTGGAGTTTGGCACTGCTGGAAGTGAGGGGCGGAAGCACTGGGGACAGACAAGTGTGAGCTTCCCACGTGGTAATCAGCTCGCACCTGTCTTGTGTCCTTGCTATTCATAGACTTTCAGAATGTCACAGCCGGAGGATACCTTAGGGACCATCTCATTCAACCCCTCTGCAGGATAAAGGCCTAAGGTTACACAGAATGGGACAGAACATCCAGAGCCCAGTTCTCAATTTCCCAGCCTCCACTCCTAGCCATTCCTGCTTAGGCAGTGCTGGGATGTCAACCAGTAACTCAAAGTTGACCTTCTGTTGAACCCCTGACTTAAGCAACATGATCTGGAGAATTCCCAAGTGTGTCTCTTAGGTCTTTCCTCTTTTCTTCACCTTCTAGGAAAGATCTAACTTTATTTTAAAAGCATGTGGGTGGTTTTTTTTTTTTAATTTTAGGTTTTATGAGTATTTTCTTCTGTAAACTTTAAGTCAATTTGAAATAGAAGACATTGGTGAATGCTCATTGTCCTCAGGGCATGGCTTCAAAATGCTTAATCCCTATTTACACGTGGCCTGATGACACTGCCACTTCAATAATCTGCATTATTAGTCTATCAACAACACTTAACAAGTTTGATGTATTCAGAGTAGGAAGATGATGTGGGAACAAGAGAAATTTAGGATTCAAAGACCAGGGTTTGTGTCCCAGAATTCCCACCTCTTTACTGTGAGCCTTTGGAAAAATCCCTTAGCCTTTAAAACCCCGTCTGGCCAACTGTAATATGAGGATATTTGTCTTATTTTTCTCACTAAGTTGTGAAGGTCAACTGGTAGACTATCAATGAAAGCCCACCATAAAGTATAAAATGGTAAGTAACAGTTAAACAATTGTTATCTTACTTTGGAGGAGAAGGAAAAAGATGTATATCAAAAGCAACAGAATCTAGAAGCCCATTCTCATGGTTTTTATCACATTGTTGGAAATGACAGTGTGACCACAGAAAGCAACAGAGGAACTATTGGAGAAACATGTTTAAATGAATGTAGCCTTAACCAAGTGGTGCCAAAAAGAAATTAGGTAAGGAATGAGAAGAGTCTGAATGGAATATTTGAAAAATAATTTTAAGATCTGAAAGGAAGGGAAGGAAATATGCTGTTGAAAAGAGAAAGGGAAGACACTGGGTAGAGGAGCCACATATAAACTGGTTGAATGGGGGGCAAAGGATGAGACATGAGGTTGGGAATACAGATGGGATAGGGCTTTAATGTGAGGTAATAGGGAACTATGGTAACTTTTTAAGCTGGAGAATAACATGATGAAAAAGAGTTTTAGGAAAATTATTCCACAGTTGTCAGAGTGAGATGGAATGAAGGAAGAGTCTGACCAAGAGGGTACTACGGAAGCCAGGTTTAAATTTATAAGTCCCCAAGATATGGAAAGGAAAAGGTGGGACCAAAAGCTGTTGTGGAAACTTCCTGAGTGATAGAAGCTGAAAATGACTCTCATGTTGGTCTAGAGTCTGGAAATCTGGAAGGGGAGTCCATCTTTCAGTTTTGTGGTAGTCACCAGAGGAACAAACCAGGAACATTTCAAGCAATATTTTGTGTTATGTTCCTTATTATGGGCATTATGGTTATTCCAGAATTTATGGAAGTGAGGCATCGACTGGGGACTCTGACAGCACTTCTCTGTGGCATGTAATTTTGCTCTCTCTGATGACAACAATTTGTGTTACATTTCCTTGTGGTAAGCCTTCTCTTACTCCCTGAGCACACAAGTCCCCCGAGGGGAAGAACTTCATCTTACTCACCTTGGTATTCCTGGAGCAAGTGCAGTGCCTATTCAGAGGACATGCTGTGGAAGTACTGATGGATTAGAACACCAAGAAGAGAGAGAGAACACCATGGCAGTGGGGGGTGGCTATGCTTGAGGCAGAGTGGCAACTGGCACTGCCTACATTTCCCATTGATGGATCCCATTTTTTTCAGATGATAGAAGACCCTGGCTTCTCCTTTTTCTCTCTCTAGCTGAGCTATTTGCTTGTTTGTTAGCACTTCCAGGGCAAAGAGGAGGAAGTGAAACTCAAATCCCTCTCATTTGGATTTTCAGCAGTTTTGATGAAGGTTTTGATTGGGTCGGAGTTTGGAGACCCTGGGTAACATGAGATTTTGATGTGGTTTGTGGATTCTAGTTCTATAGACAACTGAGAGTTGACTATGCATATGCACTAAAAACAAGAAATATGAGTTCATATCCTCTTTTGGAGTCAAAGAGATGTCAGTCTCTTACCCTCTTATGCCCAAATTAGGAGGGGTTGGTGAAATTAAATAGGGAAGATTTCATTTTAGAAGATAGTTGGATGTGGCTAAACCTGACTTTTTGACCCCTGATGGAATGAGAGCATTCATGTTTCTATAGTTAGAACTCAAATTTCTCTGGTAATTGGGCAGGTCAGGCAATTATGATTTCTTAAACACCTTTCATAATATTTACAACATCTGACAAGCACTAGGGACAGCAGCCACATGTTCCTAGTTCTCTGCTCTATTACAGAGATAAGTGATACAGTGGGCTCTTGTGATAGCTTGAAATTCACAAAACTACTGCAGCATATAATTCCCCTTTGAAAAGAGTAAATTTTAAAATTTCACTAGTGCTGGGAGTTGACTTTGTTTTGGGGGCCATCTTCTGGAAATCAACACATTTTTATTACTTCAAGAGAAGCAATAAACTGAGAGACTTATTCCTCAACGTTGCCCTCTCAGGGCAAATAATTCGAATCATGCCCAGCAAAATGGCCAATAACTGTAAGAGTGGACCCTTTCCCGATCATTTGGGAAGTATCCAAGTCTGCCTTAATTTCAGTTGGAGATAAATAGAAAGGCACAAACTTGAAAGGTCTCAACTTGACTTTTTAAAAAGTCAAGGAAATATTCCTGCTTAAAGTGAGCCTTGAGGAGGAGAGAGGGGGTTTGCACAGTTTTTCAGATCTTAGCTATTTCTGGGTTCTCCAAGATCTTAGGAGGCCCAGCTTCATAAGAGTGTTTCCTGCCATCAGAGGCTTTCAAATGTAGCTGGATCATCGGGTTTTACTAGGGGTGGAGAAGTCTGGGATTTATTGATAGGTCGGGAAGTTCAACTAGATTATTGGTTTTCAAAGTCTGGTCCCTAGACTTACAGTATCAGCAGTTCCTGAAAATTTGTTAGAAATGCAAATTCTTAAGGCATCCAGACCTACTGAATAGGAAATCCAGCAATCTGTGTTTTGAAAGCCCTCCAGGTTATTCGAATGTATACTCAAGTTTGGGAATCACTGGACTAGTAGAATCCTTTCCAACTTTGAGATCCTACTGGTACTATTATCTAACTCTGAGAGAAGGTTCTTAATTTCAAAGCTCAAATGATGTCGCCTAACTGGTGATAAAGCATGAGAGGCCATCTTACAGTGCTGCAAGCACAAGGCAAGTCTTTAAATTATGACTATTTATACACAAAAATCTTTATGTATAAACAAATATATCCCCATTTTTGAGAATTTAGAAATTATGGAAAAAATTTAAAAATCACCTAGAAGTAATTGCTGTTAACTTTTTGGTATATTTTTTTCCAGTTTGTTTCTGTGCTTATATATTTTTAATAAAATTGAAATCAGTTATTTTCATTTAACATTATTCTGAAAGCATTTCTGATATCATTAAAAATTCATTATATAATTTCCAGTGGCTGAAAATTATTCAATTTGATGACTTTCATATAGCTTATCTAACCATTTACCTAAATGTTGGGCTTTTAGGTAATTTCCAATTTTTTTTCTATTATGAATAACATAGACATTGACATTTTAAAACACTGGTTTCTGTATTTCTGGAAACTTATATTTTACTTAGAATAAATACCTAGAAGTATATGAACAATTTTAAGGGTCAGTTAAATGAACTGGATCAATGTATATTAATATTTGCAAGGATCTTCTTGATACATGGCTCCTAATGCTTCCCAGCGCAGCTGTACCAGTTTATACTCTGGTCTCACTGGTTGAATGTGCCTGACTTGCCACACCCTTGACAACAATGAATATTATTTTTAAAAGAAAAACAAATTGTGCTAATTTGGCAAATGAAACATGTCAGGGCTTTCTCACTATTTTAATTTGGAATTCTTTCTCCTCCTTTTTCTTAATTTGTTATATTAAATATTATTTCATGGGTTTATTAGCCCATGGCATTTCTTCTGTGAATTGTCTGTTCACAACTGCATTCCTAGTATTTTCTCCTGCTGGTTTCTAAGAGATCATTATACATTATGGGAATTAACCTGCTCATTGAAATAGCTGTTGCAAACATCTTGTCCTTAACCTTTTAAAGATCTATATTGATTCTTGACTTGTAGAGTCTTAAACGTGTTAATAGTCCAAAATGTCACATTTTCCTCTTGAAAAAGTCCTTGCTCACAGTGTGATAACAGTCACCAATATTTCCCCCCTAGCTAGTAACATTTAATTCTTTAATAGAATTAGAGTTTTTCTGTTTTGTTTCTGGGGTATAGAGTTGAGAAGTTGATATATAATGACATTTTCCCAGTCAGGTAATTTTTTGGCTAGTATATGTTTAACAGTCCATTGCCTTTAAATTAGTTTACGATCTTCCTTTTTTTTTTTTTCTTCATTAGTTTTTATGTACTAGGGTTTCTTAGGGCCTCTTCTGTACAGTTGATTTATCGATACAATATTGTGCCAACTACTGTGGCTGTTTTAATATCTTGTGGGAAGCCCTTCCTCATACTTCTTTCATTAAATGCCTTCACTATTGCATTGGTTTTATTTTTTTAAAGTTAAAAAACAATTGCAATAACATTTTGTTTGGGATCTCTATTTAGAAACAGGTTTCTAAATTCAAATCTTTTAAAAAATATTTGTTAAATCTTTAAGTCTTCATCTATTTTTATATCTCATATTATGTAATGTGTTATCTATAATAATAAAAGCATAATATGCTAATTAGACCAGACAGCCGAGCAGTAGAACCGGAAGCTGGGGCTGTGAGGGCTGAGCCCCTTGCACGAATTTTGTAAATCGGACCTCTAATAATTAAATAAAACCATTACCGCATTTATATTTTTATTGCAATTATTATATGTTTTTACATTTTAATAGCTATGATCATTGGTTTTTTCTTTTTGAAATTAGGTTTTCAAATATTTGACATGTTTAAAGAACTAGTTTTAGATTTTCCTGTTTTTAAATTATTTAATTTCTACTTTATTTTTATTTTTTTCTTCCTTCTGCCTCTCCTATTTTGTTTTATTCTTATTCTTCTAATTTTGGAATTATTCACTATTTTTTCCCTCTTTTGAATGATAGGTGTATATGGGTCTCTGAACATACCTCCAAATATGGTTTAAGCTATATTCTATAAGTTTTGAATGAGAGCCTTTTAATTTTTATTATTCTTAGTCAATAATGGTGATTTTAATCTCTTGAATCTACTGTTCTTTAGAAAAATTTAAAATCATTGAATAATTAAATTTTGTTTCCTTATTTATTTAATCTTCTATTAACTTCTAGTTTTATTGCTTTGTGGTTAAATAAAATAAACTTTATAATTTCTACTTCTGGATTTTATATAGATTTTTTGGTAAATTTGTTTGTGATCTATTTTAGTAAATATTCTGTGGGTCCTTGAAAAAAGTGGAGATATTTAATTTGTTTATAGGTTATCAAGTTATTTCATCCAAGTTTTACGTCACTTATTTATTTATTTTTAAAGGTAAAAACAAATACTTTAAAGTCTCTCAATATTGGTCTTTCTGTCAGTTTTTTCTTATATGTCATTTTTTTCTTCAGAATATACACTGAGTGGTCAGATTATTATGAACACATAATAATCTGGACTCTCTCTCTCTCTCTCTCTCTCTCTCTATATATATATATATATATATATATATATATATATATATATATATATATACTAGAAGCCCGGTGCACGAAATTCGTGCACGGCGGGGGGTTGTCCCTCAGCCCAGCCTGTACCCTCTCCAATCTGGGACTCCTGGAGGGATGTCCGACTGCCCGTTTAGGCCCGATTGGGCCTAAACGGGCAGTCGGACATCCATCTCACAATCCAGGACTGCTGGCTCCCAACTGCTTGCCTGCCTGCCTGCCTGATTGCCCCTAACCGCTTCTGCCTGCCAGCCTGATCACCCCCTAACCATTCCGCTGCCAGCCTGGTTGATGCTTAACTGCTCCCCTGCCAGCCTGTTTGCCCCCAACTTCCCTCCTCTGCCAGCCTGGTCACCCCTAACTGCCCTCTCCTGCAGGGTTGATCACCTCCAACTGCCCTCCTCTGCCAGCCTGGTCACCCCTAACTGCCCTCTCCTGCAGGGTTGATCACCTCCAACTGCCCTCCCTTGCAGGCCGGGTGCCTCCCAACTGCCCTCCCCTGCTGGCCATCTTGTAGTGGCCATCTTGTGTCCACATGGGGGCAAGATCTTTTACCACATGGGGGCAGCTATATTGTGTGTTGCAGTGATGGTCAATCTGCATATTACTCTTTTATTAGATAAGATAGAGGCCTGGTGCCTGGGTAGGGGCCAGCTGGTTTGCCCTGAAGGGCATCCCGGATCAGGTGGGGGTTCCCTTGGGGCATGGGGCGGCCTGAGCGAGGGGCCTGTGGTGGTTTGCAGGCTGGCCAAGCCCCCTGGCAACCCAAGCAGAGGCCCTGGTATCTGGGATTTATTTTCCTTCTACAATTGAAACTTTGTAGCCTTAAGCGGGAGAGCCTGGCCAGGGTGTGCGGAAAGCTTTGCTTCCCCTGTTGCTGGCGGCAACCCTGGCCTGCTCTCTCAAGCTCCATTCTGCCGCCATTTGTTTCAATTTGTTTACCTTCTATAATTGAAACTTTGTAGCTTGAGTGGAGGCTTAGGCCTGCAACGGTTATGGAAAGCTTGGCTTCCTCTGTTACCTGGGAAACCTTGCTCCCTGTGGCTGTAGCCATCTTGGTTTGGGTTAATTTGCATACTTGCCCTGATTGGCTGGTGGGCGTGGCTTGGCTGGTGGGCAGGGCTTATGTAGCGGAGTGATGGTTAATTTGCATATTACCATTTTATTAGAGAGGATATATATATATTAGAGGCCCGGTGAATGAATTCGTGCATGGGTGGGGTCCGGCTAGCCTGGCCAGGGGGAGGGGACATGGGCGGTTGGTCGGCCTGCCTGCTGGTCAAACTCCTGGTCGAGGGGACAATTTGCATATTAGCCTTTTATTATATAGGATATACACTGAGTGGCCAGATTATTATGCGTTCAGAGATCATAATAATCTGGCCACTCAGTGTATATTGATACTATTTCTCACATTATATATTTTGATTCTATTATTAGATACCTAAAATTTTATGACCATTACATTATATCCCATACTTGACTATACTTTTTATCAAATAAAAGTGACCTTCTTTATTCTATTTTGTGTTTTTGGCATGTTGGCAAGTTAGTTTGTCTAAAATTAATATAATTAACAATGACATTTATTACTTTTAATTTCTCTATGCCTGTAAAAGGATATGACAAATAAATACATATATCCTTTTGTTTTAGGTATATCTCTTATAAGCATGACATTAAATTTTAATTTTTAATCCCCTTTTATTAGGGAACTTTAACATACTTATATTTTTTGTCATTATTGATGTATTTAGTCTTAATCTCTTTCATCATACTTCAAAATTTTTTTTAATGTTTGCTTATTATTTGCTTTCTGTTTTTGCTACATTGATAAGGTTCATAAATTTTAAATTCTCCCAGATTTAAAAAGTGTGTGCCCTGTTTTTAGTTTCACTAAAGGATTATTTAGTTATTAAAATTTTCTTCTGAGAAACTCCTTTAAATAGTCAAGGTGAAAAGATACTATGAAAAATTTAACATATCTTTATTATTCCTTCAACAATGTCTCCTCAATGTTTCAGCATTGTTTAATAGAACTTTAGGTTTGGGATCCATGTTACTAATGCTTCCATTACGTATTTTCTCTTGCAAAGAATGATCCATTTGCATTTATTTGTATAACTGTATTTAACAGTTTTTTAAAAATTTCATTTTAATTTAACTGGCTTCAGTTTTTATCAAAAGTTCTTTTGTGCTGTGATGTCCCAGCAGAAATCTCATGAAAACTCTTTTTCTAGTGGAAGACCACTTGATGTTCTGAAGGACTCAAAACAGCAGGTTATTGAGGCATCTGAATACTTACCAGAGTGAGAAAACTTAGAAGTATTACTTTTGTCTTTTGAGATTTGTCTCATGATAGTACAGAGAATATTACTAATGTAAAATATCTCATGAAGACTCTGGGTCTCTTCACCACAGTTTCTAGCTGGGTTTCAGCAGAGAAGAAACTAAGAAGAAAGGCTGCTTGGCTCCCATAGTATTGCTAAGTGGAGAGCTAACATAGTAGTATAAAGGGAATGAGGATGTCCCCTTTGTTTTTGTTTGTTCAGTTGTTCAGTCCTTTGTTCACTCTTCAACAAACATTATTGCCCAACTATTAGAAAACCAGGCACAGTGTTAGGTGCTGGGTGAACACCATAAACAAAATAGATAACTTATGTGGTTACTCTTTCAGTGGAGTTCTCAGATAGGTCCTCAGGGCTGTGGTGAACTCATGATGAGTGTGTCCATGCACTGTGGGAATCCCTCCCCTCCCACCCCAGGAGCTCCCGTGGGTGACTGGTTGGAATTTCTAGGTTAAGTGTGCAGATTTGACTTCAACATAAAGAAGCACTTTCTAACAATTAGACTTGTTCATTAGCAGAACAGTCTTTCTTTTGGTGTGGTAAATTCCCTGCCACTGGAATGATTCAAGTTGAGGTTCTCAAGGATAGTATAAACGAAGTCTCAGAAGAATTGTGAGCTTTCATTCAGTTTTGGAACTGATGCCTCACAAGTGCCTGAAACATAGCAGGTATTCAATTAAAGCTTGGCAGGTAAATGAATGGATGGATGAACGAAGTGAAAGAGAGGATGATTTCTCAAAGCCTGTGCAACTCTGAGATTCAGTGATTTCACATTAGGTCAGAGCTCCAAAAGGACCCAAAATAAAGCTTCTCATCCTCACCTGAAAGACTGGGAAAACTTACCATGCAAGGTGGCTGCATCCAGGGCTCTCCATCCACTTGCATCGGCAGCAACTTGTTTGTCCTGGAATTCCGGAGAACCAAGATAACACAGTGAGCTTCTTAGAGTCAGAGAACCAGGGAAACTGAAGTGGGAAGACCTTATCTGCCCACATAGGAGTGGCTCTCTAAGACTGTCTTGGGAGGTTATTAAAAAAAAAAATAAAAAAATTCCCAGGCCCACGTCAAGGATATTGACTTGCCAGGTCCAGGAGATTGCATTTTGATAAGTACTATGGGTGATTTTGTTGTTTTGGTCTTCAGACCCTACTTAGAGAATCACTGCCCTGGGTGAGCAGTGAAGTCCACAGAAGCCTGGGAAACAGTGGCTAACAGGTATAGCAGCATAACTGCTGAACAGACCCTCAAACAATCAGCCAGAGGGCCTGCAGATGGTGCCAAAAAATTCACTGAAATGAGAAAGGATATGAAATGGGAAAAGGCCTGGTTTCTATGTTGAGTGAGAAGTTGCATTGTGTCAATGATATAATGTCTCCAACTTGTACAAGGTACAGCTCAGATATGAGTGTGTCTTGCCTTGCTTCTGATCCTAACCATCCCCTCTTTTATCTGTTGCACAACACTACACTCTGTGGTTGCTTGAACTGTGGACCAGGCTTAGCTGGGAAATGGGGTCATTGGGAATATTGTCCCCATTGGTAGGAGGAGAGGAGAGGAGACAGTGTTGCTTTCTTGTTTGGGACAAAGCTTCTCTGGCAAGTGGGTTGTCAAAAGGAGAGAGACAAGTTCTTCCATCTTTCTTTCTTGAAGATTTGTGAATTCATACTACCTCACCTTTGGGAGAAAAGGCAGGTCTTCCCAGAGGTCTCTGGTCTGGGTGAGCAGGGAACAGTTGCTACCCACTGGACAGGAAGCCCTCACCTGACAACTGCCCCGTTTTTGAAACTATAAAATGTGGGAGGCAAGTTGTGTTTTAATGTGGATGATTCTCTGACTGACCCTGGGGATATTTATTTATTTATTTATTTATTTATTTAATTTCTTTATTGATTAAGGTGTCACATATTTGTCCTCATCCCTTCATTCCCATCCCACACCCCTCCCCACGGATGCCCCCACCCCCCTGTTGTCCTTAACCATTGGTTAGGCTCATATGCATGCACACAAGTCCTTTGGTTGATCTCTCCCCCCTACCCCCACCTTCCCCTACCCTCCCTCTGAGGCTCGACAGTCCGATCGATGCCTCCTTGTTTCTGGGTCTGTTCTTGTTCATCAGTCTATGTTGTTCATCATTTCCCCTAGATGAGTGAGATCATGTGCTACTAGAAATATACTTATAAGAACCGAATGTGAGACGAGCAATAATAGTTATGCTGACAGGCAAATGAATCAGTCTGTAGTGAGTTTCTTTCTGGACCAACAGTTCTTTTGAGACCCAATTTCAATGTCCACCAGTTCCTTATGTGTACATGTCGGCACTGACTTTTCAGCTCTGGATGGTGGACAAATGGTGGTAATGCAGGTCCGATTCCCTCTGGTTTGGTCTCTCCCAGACCCAGGGGCACGGCTTCACCCGGACCCAGGGGCGCGTGGCCTCACCCGGACCCAGGGGCGCATGGCCTCACCCAGACCCAGGGGCGCGTGGCCTCACCCGGACCCGGGACCCAACCTTACCCGGATCCAGGGGCGCACGGCCTCACCCAGGCCCGGGATCCCACTTCACCCGGACCCAGGGGCGTGTGGCCTCTCCCGGACCCAGGGGGGCGGCCTCACCCAGACCCAGGACCCAGCCTCACCCGGATCCAGGGGCGCATGGCCTCACCTGGACCCGGGACCCAGCCTCACCCGGACCCAGGGGCGCACGGCCTCACCCGGACCCAGGGGCACGTGGCCTCACCCAGACCCAGGGGCGCATGGCCTCTCCCGGACCCAGGGGCGCAGCCTCACCCGGACCTGGGACCCAGCCTCACCCGGACCCAGGGGCGCACGGCCTCACCCGGACCCGGGATCCAGCTTCACCCGGACCCGACCCTGGGGATATTTAAAACAACAACAACAACAATAAAGCTAATAGTCAAACAAGTAATAAGAGGAGAGAGTGGATTTTTGTTTTGGGGACTGAGGAGAGAATTTGGAAAATGCCCAGGAGGATGGAGCTCCTGGCTCACCCACTCTGTTTCTATCTGGAAATAGTCTACTGAATATAAAGAGAAATCCCTCCTTCTTTTACATGGATTTAAAAAAAATTCTTCCAGGATTAAGATGTTACATTCTTTATGGTCTACATAAGCTATAGCTTAGATGTGCCGATTGGACCTACCCAATATTAGAGTCATGGTGACTGGACAGGGAAGGAAAAGATTTATCTGGAAAGCAAAAGGACCCAGCACAGCAACAGTCCAGAGAGAAAGAGGAGCAAAGTTTTGGGGAAATAACAGAAAAGACAGAGAAGACACAGGGGCAGAATGAAGAAAAGGGGTTCGTGGGATAGACCTTCAGCTAAGAGACATCAAGGAACAATTTCAGGTGACCATTCAGAAGCATGCAGGGAGTGTCAAGAGCAGGGTTTCCATAAATGTGCTCTGAGGACACTTGCTCAAGAGGTTCTTGGAGAAAAGGATTCTGTGGTCAAATACCTTTGGGAAACCTGCATGCTGTGGTCCCCTCTAGGAGGTCCCCAAGCCACACTAATAGATTTTATCTGCAGAAATTGAATGGAAAAAAGAAAGGAACAAAGACTGCTGAAATAATCAGGTGGAGAAGAAGCTGATTAGTTGCATTGATTAAACAGAAGCAACCCAAATCACAGGATCCTCTCCTTTAGACTCCTTCTCTTCCAGGCACCTGCAGTGGCTGACCTGATGGTCCATACCCTGAAGAACCATCATCCTCTTAGTCAATTATAATGGGTTTCCTGATGTTGATGGTTTAGCTCTACAAAGGCATATAGAAAACAGTGTTTCTAAGGCCACTGTCCAAGAAAGAGCAGAGCAGAAAGCCTGCTTTTTGTCAGAGTGTGCCCTCCGACATACAGCTAACATTTTAATTTGTAAATATAAAAAGGCAAGGAGTCTTATACTCCTGCTTAGAGAATTTTGCCAATTCATTCTAAGACAACAGCAAACTGGTTGTGGTGGACCCTCTAGTTTATGTCCTGGGTGACTGCATTATATCCACTTTGGAAAATGGTCTCCAAAGAAAGACATTCTTTATAAATGTTATCAAGCTTCTGCCCCCATGCTTCCTGAACTTAAATCTAGGAACAAATCGGGAGACTTGGAGGATCCTGGGTAATGTGGAAGCATACCTGATGGTGACAGAGGAGCACTGGGCCAGCCTCCTGCCGGCACTCTTCAGGCCAGTGTAGATCTGCCCCATTTCCATGGCTCCCTCTAGTCCCACCACTTCAAGAAGCTGGTCACTGAGGTCTGCAGAATGAGACAAGCAAAAGCAGTACGTATACATCTCTGTGTTCCTCGGGCAGGTTTTGGCCAGAAGGTCTAGTCCCTAGATGGCCAACCCAGATCTGTCAATATCTCTTCATCTCCCACCAAACAGCATTTTCATACTCATTCTGAATAGGGAATTTCTTCAAAGGCCATTAAATGTATCTTTTCATGACAGAAACCCAGTTCTAGTGAAAAAAGGTGTTGATTCAGAACATTACTATGCACCCTACAATGAATAGGGTGGCATAGCAAGAAGCCTCTTCAAATGTGGAGTAACATTAAAGATGAACCAAGCTATTTCTGAAATTATTTTCAACCTAAAAAGACATTGGATTGGGATTAATATAGGAAGGAATGTTGATGAATATCATTATTCATGGCTGGATCAAGTTTCTCTTCTCTGAATGTCTGAATAACATCTTGGCCCTACTGATGATGACTGATGGTTAATTAACCTCAATTTTGGCCTATGGTAAGCCAGTGGTGAGCCAACCTCCTTGGACATCCTTCGGGAAATCAGTGACCTCTTTCAGGACACCAGGTGCCTAATCTGAGCCAAGGAAAAGAATATTTTACCTACACCAGATTATTCTGGGTCTACAGTAGAAAAAGAGGAACAGAAAATATTAGTCTCAGGCTCAGAGTCACATAATATCGACGACCTCCCACAGTGGCAGTAACTTCTGATTTGACACCTGGAAGAGGTCCTTTTTTCAAGTTCCTGAGGCTTAGATTGTGCCTGCCCAATTTATTGTGAAAGCAATGGAAGACTTAAGATTTGATGTTGGGCCCAAGTCTCACTTTTACAACACAACTTTTATTTATTTAAAACAGAAACAAAATAAAAAGGCAGACTCTTTAAAAGCTTCCATTCTTTTGCCTACTACAGCAAAGTCACTTTTTTCATAGGTTGTAGCTAATCACTAACATCCTGTTAATATCCACAAACTAAAAAATGGTGTCTATGTTAATTTTTTGTTTACTTAACAGATGGCTTCTGTCTTCTAAGGAACCTCCTGATATATTGCAATAATGTTTATTAGCATTGGCAAGCAGATATTTGGGTTTGTTCTTACTTTTTGTTTTTGTTTAAAAGACTATTGTTTAAAAAACATTCTCTTGATGGATGTATTTGTAGTGAAGACAGTTAAACAAACCATTGCGCTGACCACAAATGTGTCTACATTGCTAATGTCTAACCTACTGGTAATCACTGATGAACATCAACTGCCAACAGATACACAAATTGCTTTAGTGTTTCTGTAACAGGTATATAGCTATAGCTTCTCCCCTTTATATCTATTGGCACTCCCATTCTCTTTCTCTGGTCTCTCTCTCTCTCTCTCTCTCTCTCTCTCTCTCTCTCTCTCTCTCTCTCCATCTATGAAAACATACTATCTCCTTAATTTGGACTTGGAACAAGAAGTCATGAAGGGCAATGTTTGCTTAGGCAAACGCTCCAGGCTCTCTTAAGGAGTTTACTTCCAATAAACAACACATGTCTAAACCTCTAGTCACTTAATTAGTTCCCTTCTTACCAAAGAGCATTAAATAACCATTGGTAATCTTAGCTTACTGTGTCATTTTAACAGTGTCAGTGAAATCAACATGGGTTATGAGAGAGAGAGAGAGAGAGAGAGAGAGAGAGAGAGAGAGCGAGCAAGAGAAGGAGGAGGAAGAAGAGGAGGAGAAGGAAAAGGAGGGAGGAGAGAAGTATATATAGTGTGAAGAAGGTGGAGGAGTTATATTGGGGTAGAAGAAAGGAAGAGAAGCAGAACTTTTTAAAAGTTTCTCTAGTGGCAGAGGGACGATGTCTTATAAAATGTTGCTCTTTGTACCAGGCTTTGGTAGCTGACAGAGCTGTGGGATAGTTCAATGTTTTTCCCTCCTTGAAACATTCCCTGGTAACAAGATGTTCTAAGAAGCAGAGGACTTAATGGACTCAAGTGTTTCAGTTTTTACAATGTCTTGGTCTTTTAACAAATTTTCCGGTTGAATGGCTTTAACTCTAACGTTGTTATCACTTCCCACACATTACCTTACAGTTATCACTTCCCACACATTACCTTGCTTCTTGGCTCTAGAAGAGAAGTAATGAAGGCTGATCTCATCAGCATGGTGGGTGTGTGGGGGGCAGGGGCTTGCACAAATGTGGAACTGAGGAGATAAATGTAGGAGCTAGGCTCTCAGTACACTTTTTGCCATTCTGCCTTTGAATTTGTATTCTGAATCTTCCCTAGCATAAAGGGGCTAGGATGACTCCTGTCTACCACTGAAGGAAGACTGACTGCTCTTCTATCTCTTTACCATTTCTTAACTGATTTTTCTTTCAACTTCCTAGAATGGCTAGCAGGAAGCTCTGAGGTAAAGAAACCTATTTATCTCTGTTTCCCAAAACATATGGGACCACAAGGCTATTCTTTTGTGTGATGCTTATGAATAGTCCATGGTAGTTTTCTTAGGAACACACTTTGGAAATACTGGCATCACTGAATTCCCTTTACTGTTTCTAGCACAGAGATACTTATGCACAAATTAAATTTGCTTTTAAAATGAAACAGAATAGAATGCAAATCAATGTCCAGGCACACAGAACAATTAAATGTTTAGAACTTAGAACCCAGGATCAGGACATCTGGTATACCAGGTGTCTGTTTTACCTTAGGTACCAATGATTCAGAGTGTGATTTTGGCAATTCATATCATCTCCATATTGTCTTTACACTTATCAATCATTAGTATTTAAGATGAAATGTCCATGCATCTTAGTAAAACAAGAATTAACTTACTTACTCATTTATTCATTCAACAGCTACTGAGTAGCAACCAAGTGCCAGGCACTCTGTTAAGAAGTGGGGTACAAAATATTTTAGTTTGGGAGGTTTTTGTTTTGTGTTTTTTTTTTTAGCCAAGAGGGAGAAAAGTGTTAGGTATAGAAAATGCTGCTGTACTTGAACTATAGGAGTAAGGAAGCCTGAGTAACTGATTCTGACTGGTCAAGGTTGGAAGAAAGGTGCCAGTGGCATTTAAGGAAGGTCTTGAAGAATGACTACCAAGGCAATTTGCTGGGTTAAGAAAGAGGAAGTACATTCCAGGGACAGGGATGATCATCTGTAGTATTGGATAGTCACAGGATGAAGAGAAAAATTCATTTAGCAATAAACCCACTTGGCAGTTTTACTGGAGAATATAAAAAACTAGAGGCCTGGTGCACGGATTTGTGCAGGGGAGGGGGGGTTAGGGTGACAGACACAGCCTGGCCTGCGCCCTCTCGCAATCCAGGACCCCTTGGGGGATGTAGTGGTGCGCCAAGCCTCAAGGAGGCCAGGGAGGAGCCCAAGTTGGGGCCGGGCACTGCTCGTGCTCACCTCAGCACTGCTGTGGAGTTGGGAGAGGCTCCCCCTGCTTGCCAGCCATGAGCCTGGCTTCTGGCTGAGCACTGCTCTTCCTGTGGGAGCTCACTGATCACTGGGGGGCAGCTCCCGTGTTGAGCATCTGCCGCCTGGTGGTCAGTGCGCATCATAGCGACTGGTCGACCGGTTGTTCTGGTCATTCGGTCGTAACGGTCGCTTAGGCTTTTATATATATAGATATTTCTACCTAAGGAGAAGTACTGTCCAGAGATTTAAAAAATATATATTTTTATTGATTTCAGAGAGGGAAGAAGAGGGAGAGAGAGATAGAAACATTCATGATGAGAATCATTGATCAGCTGCCTCCTGCACACCCCCTAGAGACCGAACCCGCAACCCACACATGGAATTGAACCTCTCTGCCTCCTGATTCACAGGTTGATGCTTAAACACTGAGCCACACTGACCAGGAAAGAGATTTTTTTTTTGACAAAACTATAAAAAGAGGGTCTGTGGGCTGGGCTCAAGTTTGTAGTGACCATAGAGTGAGGCCTCTCAGCACTGTTCTTGGTTATAAACCTTATGTAGTGCTTGAGTGCAATGAACACTTAATATGTACTCTCTGAGAAAGAAAAAAGGTGAACAGGGAAATGGAAAGGGGAAAATGTGGAAGCAAAGGAGGGACAGTCAGGACAATAGCATTGCTGATTTGGCCCACTTGATTCAGTCTCCAGTACACAACTTTATAAATGCAAATCTGCTTGTGTCGTGCCCACACCCCAAATCCTTCAGTCATAACCACAAGTGCTGTGAAAAGAAGATGAAATATGCAGTCTTTCACACCTGTGATGAGTGGAAGCTGGCAGAAAACTTGTTGGGAAGAAACTTTCATACAGCTGATTCATTCATTTTGTTCTTGATACCGATCACAAGAAATCATTGCCAGAATCTAAGTTCATACAAATGTGAACACTGTAGCATCAATTGTAATACAGACATACCTTGTTTTATTGTGCTTTGCTTTATTGCCTTTTTTACAAATTGAAGGCAAGACCCTCCACCAATAAAAAGATTGCACTTGCTTTATTGCAATACTTGCTTTACTTTGGCTGTCTGGAACTTAACCCACAATATCTCCGAGGTATGCCTGTAGTGAAATCTTCTCTCTCTTATTCCTATCTGTATGAAAATAGTTAAATCAATTATATGGTATCCATATGATAGAATTTTATGCTGCCATTAAAATATTTACAAAATTTCAAAAACATTAAACATGTATATGTTATAATGTTAAATGTGAAGGAGGAATATAAACTTACTTATAGAGCCTGATCTCAACTATGTAAGAATATGCATAGAAGGAAAGGACAAATTACCCTAAAATTGTAACAGTGGTGAGTTCTGGGTAATTAGATTAAAGGTGATTGTTATTTTCTGCTTTATGCTTTTCTAGGTGTTTCATATTTTCTATAAGTATGATCAATGTTACAATTTAAAAGTCCTGAAAAGAAAACCTATCAACCGCTCTTCATACTTGTAAAGATGATGTAAATTCCTGGCTCGATGCCCAAGTCCCATTCCCATCTGGCAAGAGGCTGCCTGTGCAGTTTATTTCCTGACATTGTAGGGCTAGGTACCAGCTCCAGACATACACAACAGCATGGAATTCCCCAGGTAAACCCTTCCGTCTCCCTCCTTTGTGCCACTACATATGCTGTTCCCCTGCTTGAAATGCCCTCTTCCACTTTTTACTGTCCATCAAAACTCAGTTCAAGTGCCATCAACTTCAAGAAACCTCCCTGGACTTCCATGCCTGCAGTTTGATTTAGGTACTCCTCCTTAAACTTCCCCAGGTAGATATGGTCAAAGAAAGAACAAGGGGCTGAATGTATTGTTGCAGGAATTACTGGGCCTGGTTTGAATAGGGAAAGAGGTGAAGGGCTGGATGGAAAGGGAGAAGGCCAGTAAGACACTTGATGAGTTCAAGGACCAGGTATTCTGAGACAGTGGGAGGAAGAGGGTTGGAAAGAGGTGTTGTGAGCAAAGCAGCTCCAGTGCATGACAAGTTCCGCCTGTGGCCCCAGTAGTGGGCAGCCAAAGTAGAGGGTGGTGATGAGGATTGGAGTCAAGGAGAAGTGAGGCAAGTTTGGTGGTTCCTAAACTTTGCTGCCTGTTAGAGTTATAGCAGGTCCTCAAATAATGTTGTTTTGGTCAACCTCATTTCATTGTAATGTTGATGAAATGCCACAGGAACTTAACTCTTGTTTATATCAATTCGCCTATGGTAAAACTGGTTTCATTGTACTTCATTTTGCTTAAAGTGGCAGAACCTATCGAATATATTAAGTGAGGACTTACTGTACCTGGAGAGTTTTTACAAATAATGATGCCTAGGTTGCACCAGTTAAATCAGAATGAGCTAGGTATCACTCTTTATTTTTTAAGATTACAGAATGGAGCACTGTTTGGGAACCACTTGGCTAGGTTTTTGGATGGGTCATTCCCATAGGCCAGTGGTTTCCACAGTGTGGTCTCAGAGCAGCAGCAGCAGCGTCACCTGGGAACTTGTTAGAAACATAAACCCTCAGGCCCCACCCCAGACCCATTGAGTCAGAAACTCTGAGTTGTGCCAATACTCTGTGTTCTAATAAGCCCTCTAGAAGATTCTCGGGCACACTCAAGTTTGATAACTTGAGCCCTAGGCAATAAAACTGCCCCAACGCATGCAGGAGTTGGAGTGAAAAGGAATATCAACAAGTTACTTCCTATTGTTTTCATCTAGAGCTTCTTCACTTGAAAATTCGGAATTAGGAATAATGATATTGATATCAAAGTGTGGTTATGAGATTAAATGTCAGACTTGTATGTGAAATAGTGGACATTAAAAATATATTAGTTTCACTTTCCTTTCCTGCCACATTCATCCTGCCAACTGTCAACAACATCTAATTGTCTATCTACCTTCTTAGAGCTGTATACAAGAGTCCCCAAACAAAAATATTTGGGCTAAAACATACAAAAATAAAATCTTCCATGTTCGTCATACTTTCTTACATCCATGGAGAAGCTGCAAATCCAGGTGAGCTTTAGATTAAGTGGGCATCCTGCTCAGTCTGGTTTTTCCTCCTTTAATCTCTTTCCAGATTCTGTTCATTTGCCTACTTCTTTGATCTCAGCAGCCCCATTTTGCTTTTATTTTTTTAGTTCTTCCCACTGTCAGGAGGAGGGGTTGGATCTCAAAACTGACAGGCAAAGCTAGCAAAGCTCTCATATTTAAGGGGCACATCTGACCTGTCTACTCCCCTCTTAAGACCCTTAGGTGGCTCTGGAAGTCCAAGAGACAATGTCTTAGTTTCTTAGCTAAGAGTGCAAGATCATTAGCTATCTAGCCCTGTGCCATGCACAGCTATCCCTCTGTCTGGAGAATTCCCCTTTTTTCCTCCTGGGATACCCCAGGCAATATGCTTCTTCCTTTTCCTGTGCTCAGATGGTGGGTCTCACCCATGACAATTGTTTCTGGTCATCTCATTCTCCCAAATCCACTGAGAGCTGCAGGCAGGGCTATTCTCTTATTTTATTTCTTTGCATCCATAGCAAGTAGCTCAGCACTTGGCATATAAAAGACTCCCAATATATTTTTGTTGAATAAACCAAATAAGTTTAGTGCCAAAGAGCTTGACAGATTTGGCCTGAAAGAGGAAAAAGATAATGGTTAATAGATGATGATGATGATGATGATGATGATGATGATGATGATAACAACTACTTGCTTTGACTGAACTGGGTAATAGGCTTTCCATGAATTAGCTCATTTAATCTGCATATACACGATGATTACCCAGTCTGGTTTTTGCCTCCTTTAATGCATGATGCTTATGATCATTCTTATCTTGGCTGCTGGATCACGTTAATGAAAATTCAGTCATTTAAGATGCAAAGGAAACACAAGATATATGGGTGTCATGATCTGGGCTCCTCACTTGTGGTGACCTCAGGAAATGTGGGAGATTCTTAGCCTAACAGGATGCCTTACTATCCTCAATCCCACTTCCACCCGTTTCCCCTCTCTATGCACTCCAGGATTTAGGTCTAAGGCATGCAATGGACCACCCAGGAAATCTAGCAACCCTCAGTGGAGGTATTGAAACCCTGACTATGTGATGGCACCAGAGAGTTTCTGAACCATCCCACCATAGTGTTGAGGAAGCCTGCCATCTACCCTCGGGTAGTTGTGTCATATATTAAAACCTGTGGGCACTGTCCCTTTACCTGGATTACAGCAGCACAGGTGAACTGAGATGCAAGGTGCCATTTCTTTAGGCTGGAGTCATATCAACTCAGTGGATAACACTAATTAGCTAATGCTGATCTGGAGCTCTTACTTATAGAGGTATGTGCCTGATTAATTAGAAATGCAAAATAAAATTTATCACTACTTGATAAATGGCCTCTGATAGACAAATATGGAATCATATGGGTAAAGGAAAACGCTGAGAAACTCTGCACATTTTCTTCAGTTTGGGGCTAACAGCTTAATCACTGTGTCCATATAGGGTAGATTGCTTTCTCTAAGTCTATCCATAGGCCTGCCATAACAAAATACCACAGGCTGGGTGGCTTAAAAAACACAAATTTATATTCTCCCAGTTCTGCAGGCTGTAAGGCCAGGAACAAGGTGCAGGCAGGATTACATTTCTCTGAGGCCTCTCTCCTTGGTTTGCAGATGGCCACCACCTTGCTGCCTCTTCATATGGTCTTTCCTCTGTGAATGTAAATTTGCAAATTCCTGGTGTGTCCATGTATCCAAATTTCCTCTTCTTATTTTTTGTTTTGTTCAATCCCTTCACCTGTTTCACCCAGCCCTCCACTCCCTTTCCCTCTGACAGCTGTCAGTCTGTTCTCTGTATCTGACTCTGTTTCTATTTTGTTTGTTTGCTTATTCATTAGATTCCACATATACATGAAATCATATGGTATTTGTCTTTTTCTGACTGGCTTATTTCACTTAGTTTAGTATTCTTCAGGTCCATCCATGTTGTTGCAAAAGGTAAGATTTCCTTCTTTCTTTTTTTTTTTTTAACAGCCAACTAGTATTCCAGTGTGTTACCACAGTTTTTGTATCCACTCATCTACTGATGGGCACTTAGGTGCTTCCAAATCGTGGCTATTGTAAATAATGCTGTTATGAACATAGGGGTGCATATATTCTTTCTAATCAGTGTTTCTAATTGGGTGTCTTCAGATATATCCTGAGAAGTGAAATCGCTGGGTCATAAGGCAGCCTCATATTTAATTTTTGAGGAAACTCCATACTGTTTCCCACAGTAGCTACACTAGTCTGCACTCCCACCAACAGTGTATGAAGGTTCCCTTTTCTCCACATCCTTGCCAGCACTTGTTTATTGATTTATTGATGATAGCCATTGTGACAGGTGTGAGATGATATCTTCTTGTGGTTTTAATTTTCATCTTTCTGATTATTAGAGAGATGTTTGTGTTGAAAAAATATATAATACAAGAATAAACTCTGTTTTGCGTATTCACAACTATAAACCTACTTTTGCCTACCCCTGTATAAATTTTTGGGGGAACAAAATTTCCCCCATGATGGGGACAATACTAAAACTTACTTTGTGGATTATTTTGAGGACAAAAAGAGTTACAGAATGTGAGGGCGTTTTGTAAATAGCAATAGTAATGGCCTTATAACTGTGCTACTTAGAAGCTGACATGCACTGGGGTTGTGTGGGACCTTCTTACTCTCCTCAGAAAGGAAGGATGCAAGCCCAGCTCTGCCTTGTGGTGGGGCCAGGTTCAGTCCCCACAGTCTAGACAGGTGAGTGTAGCTGGCAGGCCTCTCTCAGACTTGGCCTGCCAAGATTGCGGCAGGCTTCACCTCAGCCTCATCCCCTGACTCCTAATTTCCATGGAGATGGGCCACGTGCCCTTGGCGGGCGGCTCAGCACCCAAAGCCCAACAAAGCCATGCACTGATCAGCCCGTCTAAGTTTCCCACTGGGTCTGGATTGTGTAGATGAAAGGCTGCTCCCAGCTAAAGAGCTTCAAAGCTGGTTTAGAAGCATGGTAGCCTGAAAATAGCCTGAGGGTAGGGAGATGGAAAGAACCGCAGAAGACTGTTTCCTGATCTTCTGAAGGGGAGGGGTCTTTGCAGTTTCCTTGGGCACAAGAGGTGAGCAAGAAAGGAAGGCTATAACTGGCCAAACAGGATCCCCAGCCCCCATGTTCCCACCTGGCCTCTCAAAGCTCCAGGCCCTCAGGTATCCTCCCCATAACTAACCTGAAGAATAGTCTCTGACCAATGCTTTCCCTAGAAAGCTTAATTGAGACACAGAATAGAGGCAGACAGCCCCTGGCCAGCCAACTACACAGGCAAGAGGGCTCATTCCCTGGCATTCTGTAAACACAATATAAAGAACGTGCTCCTGAGACAGGCTGTGAGTTTAGACTGTGGGCTTGGGACAGACTTGGGTCTGAATCCTATCACTTGGCACTCACTAGTCTTATTACCTTGGAAGAAGTTACTTAACTTCTCTGAGTCTCTCTTTTATCTGGAAAATATGGATATAAAAGCTCACTGGCAGGGTTGCTGTGAGGCTCAAAAGTGATGCCATCAACTGCCCTGCACAGAGAGCACACACAGGCCCTCAAGAAACAGTTGCTGTTATTGTGATGTATGTTTTCTTAGGAAGGGACATCCTCAGGAAATTCTGATTTTGATACACAGTAAGTGCATCGCCTTCTGCAGTTGGTTATTAATGTAACTCAGAGAAGTTAGTGCAGGAGGAGGAAGTGGAGTTGTAGGAGATGAAAGAGGATGATGGCTAGGGGAAGAGGGAACAGAGGGAGGGGGAAGAATAGAGTGCCATGGAAAAGAAGGGCAGGGATTCCATGAAGGGAAGAGATACTGTAACCTTGAGATTTTAGGGTGACTGCCCCTCCTGGTGAGTAAAATATCCATAGTTCTACTTACTTTACTCAAAAGCAGGGAGGATACTCAGCTTTTTATTTGGAAACGGGTTCCTTTTCTTCTCTTGTGTGTGCAACACAATCCCACAAGGATCAGGCCTTTTTTTGTTCCTGGGCTGAGCAAGGAGGGAGCAGAGTAGGATCTGAAGATCTCTTAGGCATGGATTTGACAGCCCTGGTCCAAGTGGGCACCCACTCTGAGGGGATTTGCTTTTGTGCCCTCCCCTCATTACCCTGGCTTTCAGGTTTCTTCTGCTCCCAGGGGTCTGTGAAGCCACATCAGGGCATAGAAATAGTCTTGGACTCTGGATAATCCAGATGGAAGTGGGCAGAAAGGAGAACTAGCAAGAGCCTCTGCTTTCTGAAGAGGAGAGAGGATGCAGGGTCAAGGGAGAGGGAATGTGTCAGCCCAGCAGGCAGCGGCAGGGATTTTGGTCTCTGCTCTGGCTATTTAGTTTTGTGACCTTAAGCAAGTCGCTTCCCCCTTTAGGGCCTCCATTTTTCCATATTGGGATGGGAGCATTTTATCCTTGAGGTCTGTCTGAGTTCCTCCAACAAGGGCAGTGGAGCCTGGATTTCCTGAGTGTCTGGGTCAAGAGCAAGTTGGCAGCAGTCCTCGCCGTTCCTCACAATACTCAGAAGACAGAACATTCAGTACAACCCTACACTGAGCAAGTGCTGGTTCACAATGACCATTGTGTTGGTTCCTGAAAGCCAGCTTGAGCAGAGGGGCAGGGATCCTCCATTCTGCATGGTTTTCTGTTCCCGGGTGAGGTAGGGTTCTGGTGAAGGCTCTGTACATTGGGGAGGGGACTCCTAAACCTCTCTATGCTAAGGTCAGGGAGAAGCAGTGTGTGGTAGGGAATTTCTCAGGAAAACAGGATCCCCTGGAAATGGCTCTGAAGTCAAGGCCTGATATTATCATCCTACCTAATAATAGACAAATATGCAAATTGACCGTACTTTCGCTATGCCCATGATTGGCCAGGAGGCGCGGGGGGGCGGGATTCGGGGTGGCCGGGGTGGCCGATTGGGCCGGTGGGACGCTGAGCTCGCGTCGCCGGCAGCGGCGTGAGCTCAGTGTCTGCGCCATGGCTGTGCTGCGGCACAGAAGGGGCCTCTGGGGCAGCGAGCTCACGTCCTGCCGTGGACCATCAAAAGCGGGGAGCTGGGTGCCTGTCCGCTCCAGCACAAGGCCTTTCAGAAGCCTCCACCGCGCTGGAGGCTTCTGAAAGGCCTGGTGCACCAGCGGACAGGCACCTAGCTCCCCCATGATCGAAAGCGAAAGCGTGTAGGGGACCCTACACGTGCATGATTTAATCATGCACTGGGCCTCTAGTGTCTCTAATGAAAACCGAGGGTGAGAATGTCTTGTACTGCCTGGGACACAGTAGAACTACAGGGAATCTTGACCTGGTGGTTCTAATTAGGGGTGAAGAGAATGACTATTACTGGGCACAGACTCTAGGCCAGGCCTAGAGCTTTAAAAAGGTTGTGGCTTTTAATCCTTTGGCAATTCTGTCACAGGTAGAAACTATTGTCCCAATATTAAAAAACAAAAACAGCAGCAACAACCTCCTTGAAGCTCAGAGAGGTGGAGGAACTTGCCTAATATCACAAAGCTGGCAAGTGGGAAAGCTGGAGTTCTAACCTCTCTGACTCCAAAAATAAGCTCAGAATGAAGGACTCAAGGCAGAGACAAACTCTCTTCAAGTGATAGGGTGTCTGGTGAGCTTGGTGTGGGGTGAACCTCGTCGCAACTCCTCTTGGGATTCTTGGTAACACAATCCTATTGAGTGAAATGCAGGGTATTATCAGGCATTCCTTTGCTCACTGAGCTCAAGAAGCTTCAATTTCAGGCATAGTGTATGTAATAAAATCAATCCATGGTGAGGTTTTGTAGTTCAGCTTGAACTGGATTCTCAGGCATGAGACACATAAGGCACACAGCAGAGATCTACACTGACCATGCGCATTCCAGCTCAGAGAGATGTGCATCCCAGCTGGGAGAGATGTGCACACCACCCACCTGCCTCAGAAAGGCAAAGCCAGAGGAGAGTTGCAATCAGGAGGGGTGTTTTCTGGTTGTGGGGTCAGGATCAGCCAGAAATGGGGAGGCGGGGGGAGAGTACTGTGATGTGTATGGGAAGAATGCCATGTTTGGAATTCTAGCACTTGGCTCTAGTCCCAGATCCACCAATTAGTGTGGCCCTGGACAAGTCAATTAACCTCCCTGGGCCTCATTTTTCTAATTATAAAGTCTCTCTGTCGGGGATTAAAATAAGATGATGAATGTGAAATGTTTCTAGCATCTAGTGCTAAATTCAAGTAGGTGCTTAACAAATGGTGAATGAATTGGCCTGAAAATGGGAAGAGATGGGTGCTGGCAGCATGATGCAGGCCCCTGTTTAAGGGCATCCATTCTGTGAACAGGAGCTGCTGGTATTGGGGAGGGGGTTGGGCGTAGAGGCAGACAAGAGAAGGCTGAGCTTGCAGGTAGATGCTGGGGTCCTGTTGGCTGTTTTGTGGGGAGGGAGGAATCTCCCACGTGGCAGTGTTCCCTTTGTATGTCTCCCACTTCCTGTTGACTTTGTCCATTCTTCCTTTTTGGGCCATTGACTCCCAGTTCAAGGCCTTAGAGTTGTAAGTCTGTCTTTTGCATCAGCCTCCTAACTGGTCTCCTTGCTACCAGTTCCTTTACTTTTTCTTTAATCCAAACTGAACACTCTATCACCTCTTCCTGTTAGTCAGAGAATCATGGACAACAAATTCCATGGCCTTGGTTTTTGCTACTTTTGTGTGCTAATTCCCTGGCCCATCTTCCCCTTCTCTCATTCATTGTTTTTTCAAATCCTTTCCAGCTTCAAGTATTTGCACACACAGCACATTACCAGTATATTTTGTTCATTCATTCATTCATTCATTCATTCATCAAATATTCATTGATCACTCCTAGGTGCATGGCACACTGCTGAGCAGTGGGGGATAGAGTTCCTAAGGAGGGCCCCTTTTTTTCTTACCTCCCACACTTATGATACTCTATTTCTGCTGCTCCATGGTGCTTGCCTCTAATACCAGTGCTAACATGATTGTTCCACGTGTATTTCCTCCATGTATACTGTGAACTACTGAAGGGCTAGACCATGTGGCACTCTTGCTTGCATTCTCCACAGCATCTGGAGTGCTGCTGTAGGTTCTTGAAGGCAAGCTTGAATCTAGTCTCTATTGTGTATTGCTTGTATGTTCTCTACCCCATTAGCCTCAGTGTCCTCAGCCATAAAATGAATTAAATTATGAAATATGCAGCAGGCTTGGCCCATAAGTAAGTGCTCAGCAAACAACAGTCCAATATATACGTATTGATTAATTGAGAAGATGAAACACTTCTTGCACACATTAGAAACCGATCAAGAACACTAACATTCTTGCTGTGCATACGATGTGGCCAGCGTGGAGTTTTGCTGTGGGCTGGGTCTTAGGAGGTGCCCCATATAACATAGCTGAAGAGCTGCGACCGGGGAACAGGGGCTGGTGCACAGGCCAAGATAAGGCAAGCACAGGAGGGAAGCATGTAAAGTGTCTAGGCCTGCCAAAGAGCTAGTCTAGAAGTTTCTTCTGCATATGAAAAATGAAAGGTTCCTTGGCTCTGTGGTTCTATTTTGAGAAGCAAACCTCCTAAGGCAGGAATGAAGTTGGAGTTTAACTCCAGGTTGGACCTGTGTGAACAAGTTTCCCCTCTGCAGATGCTGAGCAGCCTGGAGGCACATTTCAACCTTGACAGCCCCTCCAGGTCTTTGGGTGAGGGGGGCAGTGTGAATGTGAGTCCTCTTGATTTAGAAGTCAGCTGAAGAAGAATGAATGATTGCTTTTCTTTGAATTTCCAGTGAATTCCAGTTGGGTTAGGGCCAGCTGGAGGCTGGGGTGGGCATTCTGGTGTGTGTAGAAAAGAACTCTGTGTTTGAAACCCTCCTAGGACTTAGCCTCTAGTCAGACCCATTTATTCATGTGACCTTGGATAGGTCAATTAACTTCCCCTGGGCTCCTTTTTCTAATACATAAAGTTTCCTTCTGGCATTATTAGGGGATTAGCCAGCCCACTAGGGCAGTGCTTCTCAAACTTTAGTATCACAAGGAATCTTGTTGAAACACAGATTCTGCTGCAGGAGGTCTGGCCTGGGACTTGAGAGTCTGCATTTTTTATACTCTCTGGCAATGCCAGTGCTGCTGGGTGTGGACCACAAGAGGTTCTAGTGCAGGGATTGGCAAACCACAGCTCAAGAGACAAATTCAGCCTGCTGCTTGTTTGTGTCAATAAACGAGTTGGGACACAGCCATGCCCACTTGTTTATGTATTATCCACAGCTGCTTTTGCACGAATGGAGAGAGTTGAGTAGTTGCATCAGAGACTATATGGCCTGCAGAGCTTATTTTAATAGTTACTATGTGATCCTTTACAGAAAAATTTTGCCAACCCCTGCTCTACTGGACCTAGGGCTGGCCTGTGTGATCTAAAAGACTTGCATTTCAGTCCGGTTTTGGCCAAAGGCAAGCCACTTCACCTTGTTGGTTCTCACTTTATCTAGAGGATAAAATGATCTCTACATTTCTAAGAGACATCTGATACCAGGATTTCAGTACTACATAGAAAACATCAGAATTTCTGTAGAAACAGGCATCTGAGAACAGGTTGTATTTGGAAGCTGCAAGAGCATGCCTGGTCTAAACTGCAGAGTCTAGCAGGCAGCCCCTGCCAATGCCACAAGAATGACTGCCTGATGTTGAGTCAGCTGGGAAGAGATAGGGGCTTGGGAGACTGAGGACAGGAGGCAGAGGGAAGGTGGACCTTCTGGGCCAGCTTCCAGGGCATATGCATGACTCTGGGTCTCTAGCTTGGGCAACAGGTGATGTCATTAACAAGGCAGGGAATGCAGGGAGGGGTAGTAGGTTGTAGGAGGTGGGTAGGGTGTGTAAAGAGGGGAAAGATGATGCCTACTTTGGGGCATGTTGATTCCAATATGAGTACTTGAAGGACTGAATGAAAAAGTTGTGATTTCCTATAAAAAATAAAGCAAAGTCTCTCAGTAGGCCTGCATGCATTTAAGAGCAATGATGTATCTGTTGCCATGGTTACTTCCCAGAGCTGAGGGGAGTCCCAGTGCACACAGTCCCCCTCAAAATACAACCCCCACAGGCTCTTTAGGGGTCACTCATCTTACTCTGTCTCAGCCCCCAAAGAGCCTTGCCAGAGAGACCTCTGTGAAATGCACACTTTCTAGGAACAATTCTATTTTCTCTCAACCCAAATGAGCAGTGAGTGGCCAACTCTGTTCACTATGGTAGTCTTTCTGGTCAAATCTGTATTGAGTGTGGAAATTGGGAACCTACAACCCTGGACAGCTCCTGAACCCAACAGGCCACTTTCTGTTATGGTTTCACACGAGTGAAAAGAAAGCCCGAGAACAATGAACTCATGTGTTTGCAATTATTTTGTTGTCTCCTCTGAGCTCTAGTTCCCCACCTGGGAGTGTGACTCTCAGATGGCTGGATGGAATCCCATTCCCTTGCTTTGGGATTCAGGGAATGGTCTATACAAAGAGTGAAAATCCACATGGGCATAGTACACAGGCAAACTGAATCATGTATGCCCTGCAAAAGTAGTGAAGTCAACTGACTTTGAAGCAAGAAGGTTTTCACCTTCCCAGACAAGACCTCAGCACCTGGGCAGCAGATTGGATGACTGTATGCAGTTGCCAGGAGGGAACTTCTCTGAGTGCCTGCTCTGTTGGTTTGAGTATCAGGCTAGCGAAGCCCAACTACGAGCCACATACTGACTGGCTGGCCTTGTTGAGGTCCTGTGTAGCCATGAGACTCTGTTTCTTAGCATTATCACAGATCTTAATTATGTGCCTATCTGTGGGATTATTTTATTGACACCTGGCTTCTGCACTCTCTACTGGCTATGGAGACTATGTCTGTTTTTGCTCATTATTGTTCCCTGATGCCTGGCACTTGGAAGGTGCTTTATAAGTGTGCATTGAATATGACATAAAGCATGTCCCCACTATTGGGAAATCGATTCAAAGTATACATTCTACTAACAGTGTCTGTCTCCCTGTTTTTTGTTTACTAGGAATGCAAAAATTATTACCTGATGAAGGTCTAGGGAAATTTCCCCCCCTCTATTTAGAATCGAATGGGATTGGCTAAACAAACAAACAAACAAACAAACAAACAAAAAACCTGAGAGTAATGTGGCTCTATATCAAATAGTCAGATGGGCCAAGTATGGGTGACACAGCCTCAAGGTTGCTTCTGGGTCGAGCCTGAAGGCTGGATTGGGGCAGATATGAGCCTTAGTGAAGAGTTTTGAGAAAATGTTCTGGAAGTCTGCACCTTCATATCTAGGGTGGGGCTAGAGATAAACAATGGCAGAGCTGACCAGAGCTTTGCTCTCCAACCTCACAGGGACTGATCCAGGTTGTGCTATGCCCTTGGTGCTTCACCTGGATTCAAGACTTAGGCACCCTTTTCCTCACCTTGCTTCACTGGACAACCGGCTCTGTGTAACCCCCACATTGGCAGCAATAGCCAAACACTTCAGCACAGTGACAACAAATAACACTAGAGTTACAGGTTGTTAGAGCGCCGGGTAATTTAAAGAGAATCTAGACCAAATTCCTGAAGCAGACTTCAAGACAGTAAAATTCTAAATTTGGCCCATTTTTAAAAATCATATACTAAATACTTATCACCTTCCACTTATCACTTAATGATAATTCTGATTACTAGTGATCAAGTGCTCACATTGTTCCAGGCACTCTGCTAAGTACCCTACATGGGTGATCTCATTTAACCCTCAAACAATGCTGAGGGAGAGAGACTCTAATTGTTTCCATTTTATAACAAGGGTTCAATGGAGAGGTTCAGTGATTCAACCAGCATCACATGGTTGGTGGTGTGAAGGCCTGCGGTCTTCTAACTTCCAGTTCAATGTTCAGTCCCTTACTCTACACTGACTCTCAAGTACAAGTCTTCTAAGTTATATCTGAATTACTTATCTGAAGATAGCCAGCACATCTCTTACTTATCAAATGAGTTTCTAATGGTGAAATTCACAGCCTCACTAATACTCACATATAACTCTTTATGAGACTATTTCACCCCCAAGATTTTTCACTAAGTGCCTGTTCCTGTCCAGCTCCAGAATCTATTGCCCATTCCGCTGACAGCCCGAGGCAGAACCCCTTCTCTCTCTCCCCTTCCCTCCAACAAACATTTCTGTGGGACAATGTGAGCCAAGTAGGATCTTAGACTTTGAAGGGAACACAAAGACGAATACATCCTCCCTTTTTTCCAGGTACTGGCAGAAGATATGATGAAGATGCGCTTGCCTATGGAGAAGGGAAACCAATATCAGTGTACTGTCAAGTCAGAAGGCAAAATTAAATGCTCTAGGAATTCAGAGGCTGGACTCACATCCAGAGGCTCCAGGAAGGAGTGGGCCCTTGAGATGGGCCTTGCAGGAGGAGCAGAATTTCAAAAAGTAGATGTGGAGCCTTTCCTGGTCTGGGTTATAAATTCTTCCCATTTTCTGAGTACCTGGCTTGTAGAATACACACAGTAGGACCGCAAAAACATTTTCTAGTTGGATACTAGCCACTTGGGGCTAGGCTAGAAATCATGGACTTGGTTTTGATGCCACCACTGGACATGAATTATACAAGTTCTATCCCTGCTCTGGGCCTCTGTTTTGCCCCAATATGAAATAGGAATATGGATGGGAGTGGTTATGTCCTTGCTCATGGTTTTCTGGTTAGAATTACATTAAGTTAGTATATGTAAAACTATTTACAAGCCAAAATGAAATACAAATATAAGAGACTGTCACCAATCTTATGGTGTTATAAAAACTAAAAAGAACCAATATCTATGTACTTCTCATTTATCTAACAACCTTTTTAGACTAACTGCACTGGGTCAGGCACTGGGAATACAAAGATGAATAATGTCCATCTTCCATCCTTGGAATATAAAAGGTCCAGGAAAGGAGACAGTAGGTACAGTACAATTGATGACATGAATTTAATGTGCTAGAACAAAGGCTGATCTGGAGTTTGGCATGAGCTCTGCTCTTTCTTGATGATAGTGCACGTAGATGGCAATGCTAATGATAAAAACTTCAAAATCAGGAATTCCACTGGCATGCTCCAGCATGTAATAGGCTTAAAGGTGAGGGAAACATATATTTTTTTAAATTCAAGCTTAAACTTTGTTCCAGGCACTTACATATTCATCATCTTCATAAAAAACTAGGTAGTATTATGCCCATTTTATAGACAAGGAAGCTGAGACTCAGGGAGGTGAGGTCACTTTCTAAGGTTTATAAAACTATAAAGGGTACATGTAAACCCAGGTCATTTAACTGCTTGGTGTTTTCCCCAGTTCCCCTTATTGCTTTCTAATCAGCCAAATTTTTATAGAATTCATTCCATTCTAATCTTGAATGACCTTCTTTCTTGGATTGCTTTTCCAAGGAGAAAGATTTATGATAAGAAAGATTTCACACTAATCCCTTCTATTGTCATTTCCTCTTACACTTTCTATGATAAATTCCTTCCCTCCTACTACTCTCTCCTGACTTCTCCCTCATCTCCAATCCTAGTGAAATTACTAAGGAGTAAAGAATCCCCAAAAATGAACAGTTTGCAGAGAGAGAGAGAGAGAGATCCTTGCCTTCTCAGCAGCTGGCCTATAAACTGTAGGACAAAACACACTAAAAGAAGGAAGAGATGGCCATACAATTCTGTTCAAGAAGTCCACCAGACCAAACCTGGACATGAATTATACAAGTTCTAACCCTTCCCTTTGATGGTCAGCCAAGCTCTGTCTCCATGTCTTAATTTTGTGGAGCCATAAAGAACATATAATCTATAGAAACTTATGTGACAGACAGCCTCACCTACTTTACAGATAATGAAAATTGAAATCCAAGAATGTGAAAGGACTTGCCCAACATCACACACTAATGAGAAGCAATATGAACCAGAACCCTGGTCTCTTGACTCCTAGGCCAATGTTTTTCCACTAAATAGGTTGTCTCTTTAGCTTTTCTCCATTAACATCTCAACTTACATGAGATCATGACCCTTTCAAAAAGAAAGCTCAATGTTAGTGTCTTTGCAAAGCCCAGAAGCTAGGGCCCCTTCTCAGCCTCTACTCTGATTAGCTCATGACCTCCTCCAAAGAACAGGAAGTAGCTTCATTTTTAGCTCTGAAAGCACATTCTGGGAAAGGGGGATTTGGGGAAGAGAGTTCCTGTACATGATGGTCAAGAGAGATCAGCAGACACATTACTCTTGCGTGAAGGGGAAGATACATGGGCAGATATGTAAGGGGAAGATGTTCCTTGAGTCTTAACCCAACCATGTGTTCAGCACCAGCTTTCCCAAGCCCTTGGGTTGGGGGAGAGGAGTAGTCTCTCCTGATTCTGTTCTGATGGGGCTGGATGCCTAAGTGGGGGGTGGGGTAGGAGCACTAGGGCAGGAAAGTTTTCAGGAACTTTGTACAATTTCCAGTGCTCCCCCCACCCTCTGCTAGCACCCACAACTTCCCTTGCCAAAGGAGGAAGGAGGAACACATTATTCAGTTTAATAATTTACATAAATTGGGAAGTTTACTGTGTGAAATAAAGGGGACTTAAGAGGGCAACAGATAAAAATTCCTGAGTCCTTTCTTACAGGATGGAGGTGTGGATATGATCTCGCTTTGGGATATAACAATCTGGTTGTCTATTAGATGGGTTCAAAACAAGCAAGTAACCCTTCCCTTTGATGGTCAGCCAAGCTCTGTCTCCTTCTACTGGTGGGATTACATTCAATCTTAGCACTAATAGCTTGGGACAGACCTGGATTCATGGACACTTGTCTATGTCAGTGGTTCTCAAACCTGGCAGTTCATCAGAATCATCTGGGGAGCTCATTACCAGGAACCAGAGATTAATTAGGTAGATCTGGGCTAGGGCTCAGGAATCTTCATTTATAACAAGCAGGCCTGGTTTAAGAACTAATGATCTGGTTCAACCCCCATCCATTCAGCTGTCAAAATTTTACATATGATACAGGTTTTACAACAAAGAAAACAGAGATGTCAAAAGTGGGTTAGTGGCAGCACTTGTACTCGAACCCAGTCTCCTGCCTCCTGGTGTGATGTCTTTGCCAATGCCTCCCCAGCTCACCAGTCCAGTGAGAACCACTGAGGATCAGTGGGGCCCTTTCCTTCAATCCACAGAGGAGTCAGAACTGCCAGGAGCTCTGTTAAGTCTCCACTTGGTTCTTTGGTAGCAATGGCTGGGAAGTGGTAGAGGTAAATGTAGTTTTAAGGGTGCTCTCAGAAGCCTGATGAGTTGAAAGGGGAAGGCACAACTCATGGCTTCTAAGGCACACTAACTGGTTGTTCCAGACAGAAAGAATAGTTCATTCATGGAAGCAGCATGCAGTGCTTGAGAAGCCAGAGGCAGTGACGGGGAGAGTAGCAGAAGATAAAGTCTCAGAGGTGATGGGAGGCCAGACTATCTGGGGTCCTCCAGGCCATATGAAGATCTTTGGCTTTTACTCTGAGTCACTGCAGGATTTGGAGCAGGAGGGTGGCATAATCTGGCATATTTTTGCAGTGGTGGGACATACTCTACAGGGCAGGGGCACATGCAGGAAATTCAGTTAGGAGAATTTGCAGTAATCTCAGGGACAAAGGATGGTGGCTCACACCAAGGTGGTAGGAATGCAGTGGTGAGAAGTAGATGGATCCTTTACTTTTAAAAGTAAAGCTAACAGATTTTCTGATAAATTGGATGTGAGATGTGCAATAAAAATGGAAGTCAAGGATGATGCCAAGTATGTTAGCTCCAGCAACAGGCAGGTTGCAGTTATCATCAACTGAAATGGGGAAGGTTGTGGGTGGAGAAGGTTGGGGGAGGGACATCAGGAGTTCTGTTTTGGATGAGCTGAGTCATTGGCACTCATGTGGTATTTAAATAAAGTCTCACCACTGGATGAGGTCATCAAGGGAGTGAGTATAGACAGAAAAGAAAAGAGGGCTGGTGACCCTCCAGCATCAAGAGGTTAGAGAGAAGAGGAGGAGTTAACAAAAGAGAGTGAGAAAGAGTAACCAGTGGGTGGGTTAGGAGGAAAACCATGTGTGGAGTCATAGAAGCCACATATTTTCAGGAAGAGGGAGTGATCAGTTGGGTCAAATGCCACTGGCAGGTGAAGTGAGATCAAGGTTGAGAATGACTATTAAATATAAATATTGGAAGACACTTGTAACCTTGATAGGAGCAGCATTTGACTCCTGACCTCATGGAGTCCCACAACTTGACTACTGTCATTAAGGGCTCCTTATTGTTAATTTTCTCTTCTCAATTAGGTTGTAAACTTTGCAACATCAGGGAGGATGAGTCCGCGTATCCCCAGAGCATGAATACCACCCACCGGAATACCCTCTCATCAGGGCACTGACCTAGAACAGATTTCCTCATGCCTGACTTACCTTGGATGCAGAATTTCAGTTCCTTGGGGTCAGTGACAACCTTTCTGCTTTCCTGGATCACTGCCCGATTCTTCTTGGTTTCTCCCCAGAGATTGGTTCCACCATACATGCTTGGAATGTTGAGAATGGCAATGCCTTCAAGGAAGATGTTGCTCAGGTCCACCCCAACCCCGTCACACTGAGGGGAGGGGCAGAGAGAAAAGGTCATCTGTTAGTATACTCAGTGCACTCCAATATAAGGCTGTGTGTGTGTGTGTGTGTGTGTGTGTGTGTGTGTGTGTGTGTGTATGTATGGGGTCTCTCATGAAGGATGTGACTGGCCCACAGCCACCAGCCTACTTCTGTAAGAAGCTGAATCTTGGGCAAACTTGTTCAGGCCCTAATACTTTTGGCCACTGTAGTGAGATGAGGGAGATCTAGCCTTGGTCAGCTCTGGGGAAGACAGCACACGGCTCCAGTGATGTTCTATAGGCCTTAGGGATGGTTCACAAGACAATTAATTGCAAACCTGCTCTCCAGCCCAGCCTAATTATCACCAATTCTGACCTTTCCTAAACATTGTGAAGATTTGACAGTACACTGAGTCCAGAACCTAACACACAGATTCTCAACAATGACAGAAAAGTTTCATTTACCACCTCTTATTTTATCCCTCCTGTGAAAGCAGACTTTAAGACTTGGAAGGCTTTCAGAATTTGCTTGTCTCTGCATCTGTATCGTAAGTGCAATTTTGGCATATGTGCTTGCTGTCGTAGCACAGTTTGTTTTTTTTTAATCCAATCTCCACCACCTGAATTACCCTCCAGGTACAAAAGGCCAGAAGGCTTGAATTTGCCTGTCTCATATACAGATAAAGTCAGACCACTTTGCCATAATGTTTACCAGTGCAGCAAGAAATATATTAGCTCTGATCCTTGTTCATCAGGATTGTGGGTAGTTTACTTCATTTACAGAAGCAAAAACTGGACCCAGAGGAGTGACCTAAGGTTGCACAGCCGATAAATAACAGAGCAGGGGTTCTAAGTTTGGCAATTTCACTACAAAGCCCAAGCTTTTCATCTTGCTTATCGTGAGTCAGGAAAAATCAAAAGCATGCAACTAAAATCCATGATCTTCAAGGTTATCTACAAATCTAAACTTCTAGAGATTTCTCAACAGAGGAGAAATAGAAAGGTATGGCTTGTTGCCATTCATATTTGTTTACCTTCTGATTTCTTTGATGCTCTTAATTTATTGTTCCTTGTCCCCATGAATTGTTTTACCAATTATAAAATGGAATAGAGTGAGCTCCTCTGGTAAATATGAACTCATTGCTTCATTGTGAAATTCTGATTATTTGAAAGGTCTCTTTATGTTGAAACACATGCTCTTTCTTCTTGGCTTCTGCCCAGTAGTCCTATTCTCCCTTCTGAAGCTAGATAAAATGACCCTTGTTGCTCCTCCATGGGGACAGCTCACCAGATGCATGATGCAATCATCATCATTGCGCATATGTATTAAGCATTGCCACCTGCCAGGTGAGCTTTTATATACATCTCATTTATTACCTTTATACGTTAGTTACTATGACTACTCCCTTTTTACATTTGGGGAAACTGAGGCAGCAGTTAAGTACCTTGCTTAAAGTAATAGAACTTACAAATGGAAGTACACAAATTTGATGGCAGATAGTAGGGGCCCACGTCTTAACCACTCCTGTACTTCTCCTCCCTCTTGTACCATTTTGGTTATGCCTTTTCTGGGGTGAGCACTGTTAACTCTCTCAGTCCCCTCCTGTAGAACTTGGTTTTCAAACACCCCCCATCCTCGTTGCCCTGATTTGCACACACTACAGTTTGTTACTCTCCTACTCTGTAAGGCCCCCAGCATTAAAAGCAATACCAATGATAGGATCTAATGGCACAAGTGGCAACGGCAGTAACACTAGTTGGGCTGGGATCCTATGACACTATGATACCCCAGAAATGAGATAATGTGGGAAGCCTATGTAAGGGCTCAAGACATGTCTCCCATTATCATTATCCCTATTTGTACATATGGTCAAATTTGCACTAGCTCTTTGGTTAGCAGCTAAATGATGGCTGCATCAGTTTAGCTTGAATGGGTAGTCATCTACGTCACCCACACCCTGATCCCATCACCTATTTCTCAGCCAGCTCTTCCCTATCCTGAACTTATAAAGGTATTGGAAAAAAAATAAGTTAGACATAGGGCTTTACATTTATGTCAATTAATTTCATCTGGCTTTCAGCCCAGGCCTAGTCTAGTCCATCTAATTTATTTTAAATCTTCATTCTATGACCTTTTGCCATAGCTTTCCTATCATTTGGGGATTAAGTCATTAATACATGTATATAAGGGGCAAAAAGCAGGGACTACGTTCTCTCTTTGGTCAGTTTAACACATCATACATTGTGCACCAAATAGCCCTAGTATTGTGGCTGTCATATTGGGGCTGCATCCTCTGGACTGAACTGCCAACAGCCCACTTTTAATTTCAATGTGGAATCCTGGAACTTTGAGATGAGAGGGACCCAAGAGAACATACTCCATCTTTCATAAATAAGGCCCAGCACAGTTAAGGGACTTGGCCTGTGGTCACCCAAGTTACTATTGGTGGAGCTAGACTAGTATCCTGGTCTCCAGACCTCAATTCTGTGATCTTTCCACTAAAACCTAAGATGTTGTGCTAAAATCAAGTAGTATTTCCTAACTGATGACTCTACAACCCCTATCAGAAAAAGAATAGGAGAACTCATATACTTTCCATGTTCTTTTTTGCTTCAAACATTGTCTAACACTGTGCTTGACCTTCAGCTGGCTTTTGTGCATTCAGACCTCGGTACATGCCCATCCCTTGCCTTTGTGTGTATGTGTACTGTGCCCTGAAAGCACGGGCTCAATCCAGACCTCCTGTTGCTGTCGGGTAATTCTTTTTTACACTCTTTTCCTTTTTCCTCTCAATAGAATTAATGAATTGTTAGTTTATTTTGAAATGTCTTCCATCATTTCATCCTTTATGCACATATTCTTATTTAGGTACTAGAAGCCCGGTGCACGAAATTCGTGCATGGGGGTGTGTGTCCCTCAGCCCAGCCTGCACCCTCTCCAATCTGGGACCGCTTGAGGGATGTCTGACTGCCCGTTTAGGCTCGATCCCAGGATCAGGCCTAAATGGGCAGTCGGACATCCCTCTCACAACCCAGGACTGCTGGCTCCCAACTGCTCACCTGCCTGCCTTCCTGATTGCCCTTAACCGCTTCTGCCTGCCAGCCTGATCACCCCCTAACCACTCTCCTGCCAGGATGATTAATGCCTAACTGCTCCCCTGCCAGCCCGATTGCCCCTAACTGCCCTCCACTGCTGGTCTGGTCACCCCTAACTGCCCTCCCCTGCAGGCCTGGTCACCCCTAACTGCCCTCCCCTGAAGGCTTGATTGCCCCCAACTGCCCTCCCTTGCAGGCCTGGGCCCCCCCCAACTGCTCTCCCCTGCAGGCCTGGGTCCCCCCAACTGCTTTCCCCTGCAGGCCTGGTCCCCCCCAACTGCCCTCCCCTGCTGGCCATCTTGTGGCAGCCATTTTGTGTCCACATGTGGGCAGCCATCTTTGACCACATGGGGGCAGCCATCTTGTGTGTTGGAGTGACAGTCAATTTGCATATTACTCTTTTATTAGATAGGATAGAGGCCTGGATCAAGGTGGGGGCTGGCCTGTTTGCCCTGAAGGGTGTCCTGGATCAGGGTGGGGGTTCCCTTGGGGTATGGGGCAGCCTGGGCGAGGGGCCTGTGGTGGTTTGCAGGCCGGCCACACCCCCCGGCGACTCAAACATAGGCCAGGGCTGGCTGGAAGCAGGTATCTGGAATTTATTTATCTTCTATAATTGAAACTTTGTAGCCTTGAGCGGAGGCCAGGGCCGGCCAGGGCAGGCAGGAAGCTTGGCTTCCTCCATTGCCGGGGGCAACCCAAGCCTCCTGCTCACTCCACCTCCATGGCGGCCGCCATCTTAGTTGGGTTAATTTGTATAATAGCTCTGATTGGCTGGTGGGCGTAGTGGAGTGATGGTCAATTTGCATGTTTCTCTTTTATTAGTGTAGATTTAGGCTAGAATCCCACTGAGCCAGATTTTACTTTTCTCCAAACTCTCTGAAATGAGCTTTGCTCAGGTCTTTGCCCAGCATTGTCTTCTTGTATCCTATACAACACCATCACTTTCCCTGTTGGTTGTTGTTACTTCCACTTCACCTCAATTTCTTCATTGTTGGCCAAAATGCCCCCTCCCTTCTGAGAGGAAATAGTAATAATATTTGCAGCTCAAGCTTGTGCACTGTGCTTGTCCTTCACCTACATTCTCTCCTGGGATTCTCACATGAGTGCAACGAAGGAGGCATAATTCTACCCACAACTGACAAGGTCTCGCAGGGGTAAAGGGCTTACTCATGACCACTCAACTTCCACTCTACAAGCTGCCAGAGCTAGAATGCAGACCCCAGCAGTCAGATGCCAGATCCTACCTTGGAGATGAAAGTCAGTCGAGACTTTTGCTGATGCTAGACTTATAGCAAAATTAAACTTCCCACTGTTGTTTAAATAACTGACATTTCCCACCACTACTCTGTCTTGTAGAGTACTTAGAGCAGTCATGGCACATCATTGTTGAAGATAAGTATTATTATATCTTGCCTCTGTGCCAGCTTTGTAAAAAAAAAAAAAATTACCATTAGCACAGCACAGTTCTTGGGACATAGATTCCACAAATCACCTTTCTTCCCTATTGCAGTTTTAAGTGTACCCTGCCCCTTCCATCTCCAGTCAAAATGAGCTAGGAGTGTTAGCTTTAATTTGGTTAAATTAACCTCTCTCGGGAAGAGCCAACAGTCCTCACTCTGCTTTCTGAAAAATTGTCCCCTCCCCCCATTATCTCCTTGAAAATAGAAGAGGTGGGAGGAGCCTGGGGACTATTGGACAGTAGAGGCCCCCACCCTTGGAATGTACCTATTTGGAAGCCAAGAGGCAATGCAATGTTGGAAAGAGGTTGCCTGGGCTTGGAGATTGAGAGACATGAGTTGACTAGTAAATCTTGGTTCCTTCACTTGCCAGCTGCATTGGTTCCTTACCCTCTTTGGGTTTTAATTTGTCATTTGTAAAATGGCGGTGGGATGGGGGAATAAACATTTCTTCAGGGGTTGATTAGTCTCTGGAAGGCAGTAACATTCCATATCCTTTGCATTATTATTACAGTCATTAGTATTGCCTGTGCCATGAAGCATATTTCGGCCTGAAATCATTCTCCCACTACCTGAAACCTTGCTGGTAGCGTTCTAATGACTCTGTGGCCGGACCCATGCTAGTCAAAGCCTTGACACCCATATCTGCATGCCCAGTCTTCAGGGTTCGTGAACTGGACACCACACACTGATTTCCTTCAGAACCCCAGGCCCGCTTAGGTCTCTGGAAAGGTGGAAAGCATTTAGGAAAGTGAGCCAACAGTGGTACATTGTCGGCTTAAATGGAACACAGGCCCTGGGCCTCCCAGGCGGGTTTCTGAGCTAAATCCTCCAACAGTTCCATGACGTCATCCGTCCCCCGCCCGCTGCTCCCACTCAGGGGGCTTCCGGGGAGCGCGCAAGGAGGGCGGCGGTCCCAGCGGGCACCGTTAGCCATCCCTTAATTTGGGATTGTGCCAGCCGATTCCCCTCGAAGGCCAGGCTGCGCTGCAGCGAACTCAGGTATTTATAGATCAGTTTGGGGCTGAAACAGAAAGCTCTTGTCCCGGACAGCGAGCGCGCACACGCCTGCAACCGAGCTCCCAATGTGCGTGGGAGGCAAGGTGCAGGACCGCGGCGCCGGGTCCACGGAGGCGCTGCAGGCTGGGGTGGGGTGGGGTGCATCGAGGCCAGCCCCGCTCCAGCCCCCTTGGAAGCGGTTCAGGAATCTGCCCAAACACAGGCCCGGAGCGGCCGGCGCCCGCCTCCTCCCAGGCCTGGCTGCGCCGCCCGCAGCTGTCGGCCACGTTCTACATTGGTTCCTTTTGCGCAGACGATACCCACACTTCTGGTTTCTTTCTGAGCCAGGGATGGTTTGTTTGTTTGGCGGAGGGCCGGTGCATAGGTAACCGGAAACTTGGTTACGAAGCCAAGGCGCAGTTATGTGTACACTAAATGCACTAGGAATTCGTATTTATCTTCTCCCTCCCAGTCCACTGTCCCCCGCCCCTCCCCCCTCCCCGTCCCATTTCGAATCCTAAAATCCTCATAATTCTGGGCAGAACTAGGATCCGCCAAGTTATCTGTGCTCTCTGAAAGGGACAGAAAGCAGAGGGCGTGAGAGAGGGAGGGCACTGATGCTTCCCTGCCAGGCTGTGGGCTTTTCCACCCCACTCCCTTCTCTCTGCGCCCCCAACCCCCCTCCCCCGCCCCTTCCCTTCTCGGTGACCTGAAAAGGCTGCGGATCTAAACTTTCTCTCCCCTGAGCAAGGCCGCCTCCATTTCAGCCCTGTGGATCCTATTTCTGAAGGTCCTCAGAGAAGGAGATCCCATAATTTATTTGATGACCTGTTTCAGTTTTTAGCAACTAGGAAATTCTCCCTTCTTCTAACCTCGATTCACGGTACCACCATCATAGGGATTTTCTCTGGTTTAGAGTGCAGATTTTTTATTTTTTTTCATACTGCTGCCATTGGGTTGTGTCTGCTGTCTGGAATGACCTCTCCCAGCCCAGACTAACCCAGTCCGCAATGGCTCTGGGAGTACTTGCCCCTTTCAGCTTGAAATTTTCTTTCTTAGGTTTCCTGCGTTATCGTAATTTGTCCCTCCCATCTTTGATTCTTTCTTTTTAAATCTTGTTTTAACTCTACCCCAGTTAATTTCCCCACCTCTCTACCAAACTATTTTATAGCAAAGCCCTGATACTATAGCATTTAATCTATAAATACTTCTGTATGTATCTTTAAATAATACTCTTACAAAAAAAAAGAATTACCCCAATACCATTATTACTATTAGAAAGTAACAATAATTCCCTAATATCAATAACTATCCAGTAATTGTTCAAATTTCCTCCATAGTCTCATTTAAAAAAAATAATTGGTTGGTCTGAAAGGTCTACAAATTAAATTTGGTTGATATGTCTTTTAGGTTTTTTTTTTATCTATAAGTTCCCCATGTTTTCTTCCCCTTGTCTTTTAATATTTATTGAAGGAAATGGTCATTTGTCCTATACAGCTCTGCTTCCAAGATTTTAATGTGGGTACAAATCACTGCAGGATTATTAAAGTGCAGATTCTGATTCAGGGAGTCTGAGGTAGGGCCTGAGACTCTGCATTTCTATATACTCCCTGGTAATACTGATGCTGTGTGCGGGATGGACCACACTTTGAGAAGTAGGCTGTAGTGTTCCCCAGATTCTGGATTTTTCTGATTGCATCTGAAGTGTCTTTCAAACATATTCTCAGTCTGTCTTCTCTGTTTTCACTAAATTGATACTCTTAGATCCAGAGGCCTGATCAGATTCAGCGTTTGAATCCTTTTGGCAAGAATACTTTATCAGTGGGGTTATATATTTCCTATTGCATCTCATTAAGAGTCACACAGTTTGCTTGTCTCATTTTTTGGTGATGTTCAGATTGGTTAGCAAATTCAGGTGCTGTCATCCTGAATCTTCCATTATAGAGATGGTAATCAGGGGAGGATGATCCCTGTCTAGATCCATTACCACAGTTCCCTTGAGGACACCCAAGCACCCTTTCTCTGCTTTTCTTCCAAATCTCTACAAATGTCATCTTCTCCATGAATTCTTCCCTGTCCACTCTCCAAAAAGGATCTCTCTCCTTCTCTCTTCTCTGTATACATGTTCTCATGGAATCAAAGACCTGAAGAGTCTTGAAAGGTCATTCAGTGCAGTCACCTCATTTTGTAGCTGAGAAAAATGGAAGTTAAAGAGATGAAAGAAATGGCCCTAGCCACACAGGTAATTAAAGTCAGAATATCTAGAATTAGACCTTTGTTCATTTGGATTGGCAACCAAAAGGTCCTGAGTGATTTTGTAAAGAGGAATTTTTTGACAGCTGGATGAGGGCCAAAGCACAGAAAGCCAGATGGAACATTAGATTTGGTAATCTCTAATTACCAAAATGAGAACAGTGAGATCTGAAGTTGGTAACTGACCTTTCCAGATTACACAGCTATCTCTTCAAAGAGCCAGGGTTTAACTAGGGACTCCAGATGAGTAGGAGTGGTAGTGAGGGAACAGAGTCAGAATCACCATGTAGTTGGGTGACAAATGGGGCTAGAGAGAGAGAAGATTTGATCTAAAAGGGTAATATGATTGAGGAAAAGGTTTTTCATGGATGATTGAGGCAGAGAAGATACTCAATGAATACGTGTGGAATGAATGCCCATAGAGAGGAGGAAGTTGGGAATGCCTAGGATGGGAAGTAGATGGAGTGGAGGAGAAGATGCTGAACATAGTGGCAGGACAGTGGTCTGGGGATGATACTGGAGTCCTTTCCCAAGTGAGTGAGAAATGGGGGTGGGGCATCTTTTGAAGAGGGACGTTAGAAAGTGCTAGGCATGATTTAGGTAAAATAATGTTTCAATTACAGTGGGGAGGAAGGGAAAAGACTGAGGAAGAGGTGGATGACATCTGGACACACTTGAATAGGGGTTCTGATGGGCTGAGAGCGGATGGGCAGAAGGATAGAGTGGCTTCCCTAGATGCTTGGCCTCTATGTCAGAGCCTCAAGGGCAGAGGCGGTTGACATAAAGACCTGGCCAAGATCACTGCTCCCACCTTTTTTGAGGGATCAGGATGCTGATAGCCATTAGGTGAAGGGAAAGCACGCGTATACCACTCTGTGTAGCCCCAGGGTCCAGTAGGATCCTGGTAAGGATGGGCTGGTAGTGCTCATTTACAGTGGGGACATTTCTGCTTTGGTAGGTGGGGAGGATGTTCTCTCTGTGAATTGGTCGGCCAGACTGGAATGTAAGTTAGATTTTGGGAAGCCTGGGTACACTGGACCAAGGTCCCATTTGGTTTGGAAAGTAGTTGAGGAAGAGAAGAGTGTTAGCTGGGTTCTAGCAAAGGCCAGACATGGTAGCTGACACAGATCTACTTATAGGCCACAGAGTTGGGCCTACTTGCTTTTGTTTCTGCTGTATTAACTGCCTAAATTGCTCATCAACACTTTTATGCCTATTAAATCCTACCCTTCCAGCTCCTTCTCTGAATTTTCATTGCTTTGTTTTTGTCTCATTGGGAATGCATATTCTGACATGTCTTATGCATATTTGCCTGTTCCCAGGAGACTGTAAGCTCTCAGATGGTAGAACCCATATGTTAATTACACTGCTCTGTATTCTCCATAGTTTCTGGCATGTCTTACCCATATCAGATGTCCAATATAACTATTTGTTAATTGAAAGAAAGAATAGGTGGAGAAATCCCAAAATGGAAACCAAGGTGTTCCTTAAAGGACCTGATAAGGTTTTGTTCCTTCCAGATGAATCCCCATAACTTCCCAGGATAAATATATTGACAGTATAAAGTGAACTGAGTGTCCAGGTTAGGGAGAGAGATGGAAGGTTAACCCAAGTCTGAAAGGAGTGGTCTGATCACAGCTAAGGGAAATCTACATCTGAACAATTGGTAACAAGAATAGGGCACATGGAGCACAATTTATATGAGAGACATTAAGAGACAGAAGACAAAAGCACCCATGTATCCATCAAGGATGATGAGAACCTACGTACTCTGTGCTAGACCCTGGGGATGGAACAGAAATGGGACACAATCCCTGTGTTCAGGGTGCTTACAGCAGGTCAATGCTAGAGGCAGTGGTGTGCTGCTAAATGCTTCGCAGCAGGATCTCCAGAAAAAAAGGAGAAGAAGAAGAACAAGCAGTAGGTCTGATTGTGGTCCCTGCTGTAAATGCTCTCACTATGGCCAGTTTCAAGCTACCTACATGACATCACTGAAACCAGTGTTGGGAAGAGATGTGCCATCAAGCAAGCCGGCTCCAGCACACCAGGGGAAGGAAGTAGATGTCTGCATATCTGCAGAGCCTATGGCCAGGATAGAGAAATTTATTGGGAGTGAAAGAAAAGCAGCCAGAGCAAACAATGATGTCTTTTCTCTAGAGAAGCACTGGAGTGAATGTTTTTATTGTCAATAATATGTGTCTCCTGAGGGAAGAAAAGGCGATAAATTGAGTGGTGTTGGTGAGTGGTGATAGCATTATTGGAAAGACAGTCTAGTACAATTTTAAAAATTGGCCTGGTATATAGGTAAATCTTATAGGATAGTGGCCTCCTTGCATTCAGAGGGATTGCTTGATATCATTTTAGGATCTAATGTCTGCTGAGGGCAGTTAGATACTAATACTAATACACACATATGTTATATGGTAACATTAATATATATCATTTATTGAGTAACATTATAAACTAGGCACTTCACATGCCAATCCTTGCAACCCTACAGTATTAGTATTTGTGGCCTCATTTTTACAGATGAAGAAATATTGACTCAGTGAAACTAAGGAAGGTCCTTCTTTTCCAAATTTATCTAGGTTCGTGGTAGGCTTCATGAATCTGCAGGTTTCCTGCATGAGATGCAAATGACAAGAACAAGAAGACAGCTCAACTTATAGAGTATGTACCTGATACCTGTTCATCTTGTGTGCTATTACCTAAGAGGTCACTTTTGGAATATTCTAGATACAAGGGATTTGCTTCTTCATTTTAAAGAGGACACTGGAGAAATATGGAGTCTATCAAGAGAGGTCAGGATAGTCATGGGTCTGTTCATCAAGTCATATAAGGGACTGAGGATGATGAGTTCAGAAGATCAATACTAGACCACGTGGAGGATAGATCTTCAGTCCTATGAAGGGCAGTCATGTGGAGGAGCAGGAAGCATGTTCTGTGTGCCACCAGAGAGTAGACATAGGTCCAATGGATGGGGAATTCAGTGATATATCTCACAAACACTTATTATGTACTTATTTTAAGCATTGTGCTAAGTGCCAACAAGGGAAGGATATGGTGATGAATGGATCACACATCCTTGTTCAACACTGGGAAGAACTTTCTAAAATTCTGAGCTGTCCAGCAATGGAACAGGCATCTGGAGAAGTAGTGAGCTGCCTATCCGTGTAGTATTCAGGAGGAGGCTGGATGTGCACTTAGCAGAATGTGCCAAAATGAGTTTATTGAGTGGTAAGTGGGACTAAATCCCCTTCCAGATCAGAGATTCAGCGTCTGTGTTCAGCTTTGCTTTGGCAGGCTAGAGTGCTGCTCTGAAAAAAGTGTCATCTGATTACCCCCTCCCCCCACTTCCCACCAGCCTTTCCCACCCAGCTGCGCACTCTGCTTTCTCTGACAGTGAGCTCTGGTGGGCCAGTGAGACTGGAAGGTGGCTGCCATCAGTGACAGGGATGATGGAGTTTTGGCGGGTTTGTGTGGGTTCAAGGAATGCAGCATTGAAGCCATGTACACACAACCTGCTTAAGAACATCCCATGGGCAGAAAATGTTTTCTTCCTCTTCAGCCCTCCTCTGTTGCTGTGCCAGGCGGGCACAATGGTGCCTTTGAGAGGGGCAGCTGGAAGGGGGTGTTGGCAGGGAGGCTGGAAGTAGAACATTGCAGCTGGGGGGAACCAAATTCATTTCCAGGAGCAAACCTGCACTGGATGCCAGTTTCCAAAACAAAACTGCTATTTCTGAGAGCTCATGGTGGTGGGTTGTCTCAGAGTTGGACAGAGGGCAAAGCCATTTCCTATCCACTGTTCCACCCTCCCAAGTTAGAGGAAACTGGTGTGTTGAGGCATTCTTGCTCTGGATGCAGATTAATAGGCTTTTTGGTCATCTGGGGAGCTCAGGCTAACTTGGGGTGGATGGGGCTCTCTGAGGGGTCAGACTTTCCAGCAGACAGAGCAGGCTAATGGCCATAGGGACTGGCAGGGCTCAAAGGCAGTAGGCTTCCAGGCCATTAGATAGGCCTCAGAATGGAGACCCCATTCTTCTGCCTTTCAGGATTACTTCCCCTGCCCCTTAGCTGCCTGGCACCCTTGGTGCCATATGGGCTCTGCCCACTCACTGTCTTAACTCCTTTTGGTGGGAAAGAGGTGGGAGAACTCTGGCATTTCCTGTCCTGGGTTCACAGTTGTCCCACACCCTCTGCTACTTTCAAAGGTCCCAGCAACAGCTCCGAGATGGGCGTGGGAGGTTGGAGTGCCAGACTGCAGGCTCAGCCATCTCCCCTTTTGTGTTACAAATGCAGCAAGGTGGGTCCCTTTTATTTTGGTGGCTTCCAACAAAAAATATCTCACTTGAGGCTGGTCTAGTGGTAATTTCTATTAGTGTTCACACTAATTATGAGATTTTTTCACACGTTGATTCAATTTTACAATCAATATAGAGCAATTACTTCATTTCAGGCATTGTGCTGGGCCTGGGGATACAGAAGGAATAAGATAGAGTCCTTGCTTCAGAGAGCTGATTGCCATGTCCCAGTGGGAACCCACTACCAGCTCAGTAGGCACACCCATTAACTAGGTGGACCGTAGAAGGGTAGTGCTGTAGCATTATGGGGGCATGTGCGCTTGAAACTCAGCTGAGCTTGGAGTACTTCTTATCTTTCAGGAACTCAGTTTTCTTGTGTAAATAATGGGAATAATACACACCATGCAGAGTTGTTATGAAGATTAAATAAGGTGATGTATGCAAGCGCTGGGACAGAACTTGTTGCAAGGTCAGTGTTCCCTAAGTGGCTGCTGTTGTTATTAATTTGTTGATCCTAAGAACTTGAGATATAGCATGTATGTGTGCACAGTGGTAGTTATCTGATCCCTTGTTAGATTATGTGCTCTTCCTAAAATAGTCAATTCTTCTACCTTCTTAATTCCTCTTAGGATCAACAAGTTTATGACCTCACTGACCAACGTAGATAAACAAAAACCTATCTACTATAGCCAATGGGACGTATTGTCTATAATATTTTCTGTCTGTTTCTGTTGTAGAAGCAGAAAAAGGTAAAAATAGTTCTGTTCCCTGAGATCTCTGAGTCTCCTGAGTGTGGAAATGAAGATCATAAATTATTTTCAATATTCTAAAAAGTCTAAGAGAAATAATATATTTGCCACCGACAGCCCCAATTTCATTATTACTTAAAAGATGCATTTGCTTGGGGAAAGTTATTGTTTCACTAAGGGACCTTGGCAGTAGAAAAGTTAAGCTTGCTGGGGCAGAGGTTAGCCTGGAGATCTTCCAGGAACCTTTTAATCTAACCTGCTGAGTCATGTGACCCCAACCTAGGGTTTTCTGATACCTGCTTGGGCCTCATCTATCCACTGGGCTGCATTTCTCCCCACTGCTTTGTGAAATGTAGGCATGAGAATTCATCCTTAAAAGTTATTCCAAAGTCCTTGGAAGACACAAAGTATGGGTAGCCAGGAGTCTGAAGACAAAGAAAATCAAAGCAATTCACGAAGAACAAAGGAAATGAAAAAGAACAACAACAACAACAAAAAGCATATGGGTGAATGGAGGCTTGAAGTGAAATACGGGGTATACATTTGAAGGAAATAAAAAAGCAGGTCATTTAAGAGAGAGAAAAAGTTATGTGTCAGAAACTGCAACAAACAATGGAATTTTATAGAGAAGATTGACAGAAATAATTTCTTCTTAGTGGGCTCAAAGACTTTAAGGATCAGTGAAGAAACTTATAGTCAGTGCATGGCTAAATGAGATAGAGAGATAGGGAGGATGAAGCTGTGTTTAAAAATGGGTAAGGATTTAAGAACTCAAAGAATCATAGAGGTCCTCTAGAGGCCTGTTTTTTAGAGAAACAAGGGGTAATATAGGATTGAAGCAAGGCCAATATAACAGTGCTGATCCCTGATGGTGAGATTGTGGGTTACTTTTCTTTTCGGTCCCTCTATAGTTTAAAATGTTCTACCACGAATTTGGATTACTTTTATAATCAGGAAAAGACTGCAGTGGACATAGCAGGAGGGAGCAGGAAGAAACAGAAGTAGGAGCATCTGGACCAGAGAGAATTGTAGGATGAGCAAGAAGAGGAAATCTGAAGTGGCAAAGGCTGCCTTGGGTGTTCTCACCATGAAGATGGTGCTGGAATGATGGAGCCAATGCATTTGGCTGAGGAAGGAAAAGTCCAGAAGTGGCTATCTCTCCAAGGCCCATTCCAGCCTTCCTTTTGACTCTAGGGTTTGATGCATAATCAGGTTGCTGCCTTTCATTTTCCATGAACTCAAAATCCCTTCCAATGCTTTTCTCAGCTTTCCCTTCCCCATGAACGTGTTGTCATTTCATCTCCCTTGGGATCACTATGGCTGGGTAGATGGGCTGAGCACCTGGCCAGTTCCCACCTTCATTACTCCAAGCTCTGAAAGGCCCCACCTGCCTATGCTGAGAAGGTTTTGATGTTGCCAGAAGAGGCCAAGATGACTGAAGATCTTTCCCCTCTAACTTGAAAGTGTGCAATATTGCAGGTGGATACCAAGGCAGAATAAGAGAATGCCCTCAGTTGGAGCTGGAGAGCCACGGATTCTCTTCTGCCACTTACTGGCCAACCTGTAAAGTCCTTGATTTCTCTTTTTTTAAGAAACAATGGCACTTGGTTGTATTGGAATCGCTAAAGGTATCTGCCCAACCTGAAAGTAATCAGATTCATTGTTTATTCAGCTTCTTTACATGCACATGGCTGTGCTAAATGTAAGTTTTAGAATTTATGATTCTCATAGACAGGGCCCATATCGTGATATGAATTAAATATCCCCAGCATTGTGCCCAGTGTACTCCCTTTTGTAAAATTAAATTTTTAAAAATTGAGATGAAATTCACATTATACAATATAACCACTTCAAAGTTATATTTCAGTGGCATTTAGGACTTTCACTCACACTGTCTTTTTAAAGTGTTAAAATAACGTAATTATTTGGGTTGGTTCCATTTTGTTGTAATAAAAACGTGCTTCCTTGCTTATCCTCTTGTGAGCTCCCGTGCAGCAAATTCCCTAGGTCTAGGTTGTGAGGAACTGGCTGGGTCATACGGTCCACAAAATAATTTTCAGTTCATCATAGACTGCCAGACAAAGTGGTCGACCACTTAGGTTCCCACTGGAGGTGTCTGAGAGTTCCCATTTCTGCCCCTCCTCACTGCTATGGTTGGATATTCCAGAGCACTACAGAGCAGCTAGAAGTCATGAACTAAGCTCTATCAACATTGACATGGAGAGATCTCAAGAACATAATGGTGAGTGAAAAATGCAAGTTGCAGAGTGAAAAGGACTGGGGGGAACTCAGTTCTACCTGTAATATTTTATTTCTTTGGTTAAAATATACTTGAAGGGAATAAAACAAAATATTGACAAATACCAATTCTAAGTGAGTGGGCAATGGGAGTGTTTGACATACTGTTCTCAGGACTTTGTAGTATGTTTTTTTTTTTAAACCTCAGTTGAAAGAGGAGGGGGAACTGATGTACAGAGATTTCCAAAACATACTGGATAACAAATTATTTTTGAGCAGCTTCCAAATTGGGACTCACTTTTCCCATGCAGAGGTTCACGTTGCTGGAGCTGGCTCGCCTTCCCTTGTGAACATTGTTTTAAAGTAGATGAAATATCAAGGAATTTTGGAAGTTCTTATTTTTAGCCAGTAAAATGAAAAATTTCCACAGCATGTAAAATAAGTGCTCCAGTCGAAGCCTGCCTAGTTTGCTCCACCTAACTATGATCACATCAAAAACTTTTGCAAGGCTATTCTGGGCCTGGGGTGCGGAGATGACTCACCGAGTCCCTCCCTCGCCCCATCCCCCACCTGTTTATTCAGGTGAAATCAGATTAAAACGAACATCAAGGGCAGCTTTGGGAAGGAAGAGAAGCCAGAGACTCTGAGAGACCCTGAGAGATGGCCCTAGACAGAGGCGATGAGAGTCACGAGGGTGACATGCTGGCTTCTTAATTAGGGTCAGCCACAATGTACTGAGCACTCACTTCCCAGGAACAGATGAGTTTTCACAGGCCTTCCTGTGTGTTCCTGTGAAGGAGCATTTAAGGTGAGCATTTGGAATATTTTTTTATGCTCTCTCTCTCTTTTTGGTTAATCTTCGCCCAAGGATATTTCTTTTCATTGATTTTTAGAGAGAGTGGAAGGAAGGGAGGGAGGGACAGAGAGAGGTAGAGAGGGGAGGAGGAGCATTGATAAGTTGCCTCCCACAGGAGCCCCGAACTGGGGCGGCGGAGCGGGGGGGGGGGGGGGGGGGGGGGGGGGGGAGGACCCAACCTGTATCCAGGTACCTGCTCTTGACCAGGAATCCAACCCGCAATCCTTTGGTATAAGGGACAGTGCTTAACCACTGAGCACACCAGTCAGGGCTGTGCTCTCTTTTTGATAAATGTAAAAATCTCATGCCTAGTTTTAATGTTATCTGAAATGTTAAATAAAAATATGTGAATAAAAGCAGATCAGATATGCCTCACACCTGGTTGAGGATCTCTGCTCCAGACTAAAGTGCCAGTACTGCCCTGGAAGTCCCTGGTTTTGGTCAAATCTGTATTTGAAGCCTGACCTGACCACTCATAGGCGGTGGACTTCAGGTGAGCTTCTTGCCTTCTCTCAGCTTCTCTCCCCTTCTTTGAAAAGGTGATTTTGACACCTGCCACTTGAGGCTGCTTTGCAGATTCTGTGAGGCACTTAGCACCATTGCCAGTTACTTAAAAAACAACCCTGAAAACTTTATTCTGAACCATAGCCTTGGGAAGTAAGTTAACCCCTTTTGCTCCATTTTATAGATGAGAATACTGAGGCTCAGACACACGGTTTAGCAAGTTACTTCACCTAATTGCAAACAGGGCTAACCCCCGGTCCTGTGTGACTAGGCCAGGCCCCTTTCACTGTGCCAGCCCTGGCCTAGTGTGTGCATGTGAGCAATAGATCTCAAGTCACCTTCTCCCCCCCCTTGTCCTGGATGATCTGGCTCACATGGCCCTCCAGGACCCCTGGATCCAATCTGCTTAGCACTCATTAAGTGAATACTATGTTCCCTCTTATGTCAACTGGGCTGTAAGTTTCACTTCAGAGAAGACCAAGTTTCTTAGTCTTTCTCAACAAGCCACTGACCCCAGAGGTTGAATTCCGTGTGAGAGGCTTTTAATGGAGACCCTCCCTGCATAATCTCATTTTAGCTCCATTTCACCATCCAACTTTTTTTTTTTTTTTTAAATCAGTGACACACACACAGAGAATCTAAATAGACATTCTTATCTGTTCCCCTCTACCCTTTACCTTGGTACCCTTTCTCAAGTTGCTGAACCTCTTCAGCCTCAGTTTCCTCACCCATAAAGTGAGGACATTAATATTTGCCCTGCATGTTCTGTGGGTCAAAATGAGATGCTACGTAGGAAAACTTTTGTAAATTTGGAGGCAGGTTTCCTCTCTGACTCTCACCTACCATCCAGCCTGAATCTGTTCCTTTCTCAAGTGAGCAGAAGGACTATGTCTTCTGTTCAGAAAGTACTTCTCAGCAGCCCTCCCAGCTGCCTCAGCGGAGAGGGAACCGAATGGTCCCACACTCAGTAAAGGAAGAAGAAACTGCATCAGTGCTGAGTTCACTGAGTCTCTAGCGCTAGTTAGATAGAACTCTGTTTATGGCTTCTAAGCTACACTCATTCCAGGAGATCTAGAATCTTCTCTCTTACCAGGTTTTAGCAATGAAATCTCAGTCAAGTTACTCAGTGTATCTGAGACTGTTTCTTCATTTAAAAAATGTGGTAGTCCTTGCTTCATTGGGTTATTGTGTCAAACGAGGACACATGATGACAGGCAGTCAAAGCATGTAACTTTTTTTTTATTTTTGTTTCCTTCTGTTTACCTTTCAAAACCTCTGTGCCTCCTCTTGTTTTTCCATGAAATGGGGATAATAATGCCTGGCCTGCGTAGCTCACCAGGTTGCTGTGTGACTATGGAATAAAGGCTACGGTGGGGCTTTGAAATGGTGACGTGTGGTATAAATACCTGCCTGGGTTTATTCTTGGGGTGGCTGGCCTTGAACTGATGGGTGTGTTGGTCCTCACAGGCCTGAGCTGATGATGTGTGCAGTGGCCACATGTAGAAGGTCACTTAGCATAGCTTCTCCTCCTGCTCTTCCTGAGGGCCCTGTGCTCTCACCGCTACCTGTGGTGCTGGGCAGCCTCCTCACACCTGTCACTCACTTGCCTTGCTCTCCTGTCTCTCTGTCCCTCTGTCCCCCTCTCACAAGGCACAGGACCATCCGTGCACTGCTCTCTAGATGCAAAAATGGTGCCTGTCCCAATCTTGCTGACTGTCAGGAGCTACTGTCACATGACACCCCACTCCTTAGCCTCATGAATAAATAGTAAAAGGACTCATTATGAGGAGATAAGGAAAACAGGAAGTGCCCCTAAAAGCCACCCTTCCCCCCCACCCCCACCCCACCAGAGGCCACCAGCATCTTCAGCACCCAGGCTACCAGCCTGCTGTGCACTTGAGGAAGAGCTCTTGCATTTTGGATCCTTAGGGGACCTTAGGCAAGGCTGGCATGGAGGCGGGGGTAGGAGTCCTGGGATTTGGGAGGGCGGGCCACAGAGGCAGGGGCACAGAGCTGCTCTATTCTGGGTTCAGTTTCAAGGCCAGCTGCAGGGAGAACAAGCAGTCGCTGTGTGCCTGCAGCTGGCAGTGGCGAGGCCAGGGCTGTCCCTCACTTAGGGTATATTTAAAGAGTGCCCACTACATGGTCCTGCCAACAGGAAAAATGCACACTCTCTGGTAGCCATGCTCGGCACTCCTCCATCGCTGCAGCCTCCAGGCAATGGGTTTGTGTATCATCAGAGGATGGCTGGCTCCTCAGCCTTTCCAGGTGTTGGGTGGTACCACCTGGGGCCCCAACCTGGGCTCCCAGGTCTCTGCCCTCTAACTTGAGCTGCCAAAAGTTACAGGGATGAGCCGGATTGGCTCCTCCCACCCTGTGGTTGGTAACCCAGCAACCAACGGGAGAGACAGACAGATGAGTCAAATGCAAGCCCAGAATCTCTGGCTTTGTGTTCTGTTTGTGAACACTCCCTGTGAACGCAGACTCCCTTCCGGCAGGGAGTGGTGGGGCTTTCCCACACTGCTTCAGGCCAAATGCTCCTCCGTATAAGAATGCCCAGGCCCCACTTGCCAGCTAATGCAGACTTAGGGACACAGCCGGTGGGCCAGGGGGAGCCCATCCTGGCTGAACTCTCTGGCTTGGCCATTCACAAGTGAAACAAGACCACAGGCTTGAATCCCACGGGAAGGTGGGGTTGGTGGCTGAGAACCATGGACCAGGAAACCAATGGGCCTGAGGTCCTGCAGAACAGAGACGGAGCTGGTGTGCATAGAAGTTTGGACTTTTAGGTGGCCAGGGACAGAGCAGGGAGAGGACTTCACCAGAGCAATCCAGCCGAAGTGGGGTGAGTGGGTGGGAGTGGGCAGCTTATCAACCCGGGAAGGGAAGCCGACAGGCAAACTGTCTGAGGCAGGCAGGCTGCTACAAGTGCCGGAAGAGTCAGTAAATCACGAGTGCACCAACAGGATCAGCTACATAATTTGAAGGGCCCAGTTCAAAATGAAAATGCAGGGCCCTTTGTTAAGATTATCAAGAATTTCAAGATGGTGACAGAAGAGCATTCAGTGAAGGGCCCTTCTGAGCGACCACACAGGTTGCACACCTACAAAGCCAACAATGAGGACCTGTAAGTCAGCTCCTTGAAGCAGCTATGAAAGCTGAAGCGGGTGAGCTGGGGGATGTCCGGTCACCTCTGGCCTTACTTCCTCTCACCCCTGCTGCCCTGTGGCCCCCAGTTTCCAGGCTTTTACTGGGCTTAGGACATTGCCCCTGCCTTAGCAGCAGCTCTTCTCCCTGTGCTTGCTGCAACTAAGTCTTCACCTCTCTGAAAAGGGGGAATTGCAAGGCCACAGTGGGAAGAGGGCTGAGGGCAGGAATAGACTGTGGCCCTGGGTTCTTTGGGCCATTAGACCTCAGAACCCCAAGGATCCCTGGACAGGCCAAGACAGGCTGGTGCAGCAATTAGAGCCTCCTCTGAGTGAGGCTGCAGAGGATGGAGGTACAACATACGGACTACACTCTGGGTCACCAATTAAGGACCCATGTGAACATGTCCTGAAGGTGTGTGTGACAGTTCAGGAGCAGAACCAAGGTCCAAGAAGCTTTCTCCCCATTTGGGGACTTACCTCCAACTCTATATGGTCATGGAGTTTCTTGCAGGTGGCTGCGAAGGTCTCCGAGGTGCCGAATTCAAAGTACCACAGCTTGTTCTTCATCCTGGACCATGAAGCAGAGACATGGCTCAATATTCTGTATCTGAAATGGTCATGTAAAACAGCTACACAATCGGGGCTGGGAGGCCCAAGTCCCCAGCATTCCCCAAGCTTCTGTTTTCAGCACTTGTTAATCAAATGATTAGGGATGAATTTTTTTAAAATTTTTTCCCCCCAAATGTTCTTGCTACAAACTTAGAGAGAAAAAGCAAAACAAAAAACTCTTTTATGTCTTAGACATCATGGCTACTCTGGGTGAACTGCCAAGTGATCTCTGACCTTCCTGGTCAGAGCAGGAGAAAGGCCTGTGGGCCTCTGTTCCATGAAAATCAACCAGTGGTGACAAATGACAGCGGGCTCTGGTCACTGTCCTTTCCACTATTAATGCAGAGGGACTTCAGACAGAGCCCTCTCTTGGTTATAGTTGGGGTACAAAGGGAAGATATGGCCGCCTTTTGAGACTTGAGGGATGTACAGTCTCGGGACAATGGGGAGGTAGCCCCACAATAAACCAGCCAAAATGTGTGCTACTTTGTCTATGCTCTGACTGAAGGAAGCAGAGTGAAGAGAATTAGACACAGATTTGCAGGCAAGGTGGAAAGAGATAAAATAAAAAAGTGAATTGTTTTGTAGCAATTGTTTTCCTCACTTATTCCTCAATTGTATTTGCTTAGGCCATGACCATCTTTCATTTAGGAGTAGACCTGGTCATATTTGCTTCCAAGTAAGAGCTCATTATTTTGAGCTTGACGTTTTTCAACGTTTTCCTTAGTGGGAATAAACAATGGGGTTCCCATGTAGCTGAGAGCTTTGCAAAGTCAGATGGTGTGTCCTGACACTTGGTTGTTTTGATCAGATGGTCTCACCAGGAAGTGTTTCTGAAGGTATTCCATTCCGTCCATCCCAACTGTTGTCCCACTATCAGGAGCTGGCTAAGAGAAGGGACACCTGTCCAGTTTATATGCTGGGAGGTTTTGCTAAGGAAAGATTAAACAAAATCACATTCTTCTTGGCACATTCTTCAGTAGAGAAGAAGCTACCTTGAGTGCTGCTGATCCTTCATGCTCAGATTTGTGAACTAAAGGGAAAGGAACATTCTTCAGAGGCCAGAAGGCTCTTATTTCTTCCCAGTATTTCTTAGGCCAGAGCAGATGATTCTTCAGTGTACAGACACAAGTTTTCTCTTTGCATTTCTCAGAGTCCACATAGAACTTAGATGAGACTGTGTGCTTCCATTGCTTGAAGATTTCTAAGACCTAGTTGATTGGGAAGTAGTCTTTCTAACTCTTATCTTGCAGGAAAAGAAATGATAAATCACGAGGGACATAAGAATAAGCAAGATTTAGGGAGTTATGCCTCATGAAGGAAGTTAGAAGAACTGGGTGCACTTTAAGTAGACCAGTGCTTCTCACCCAGTGAGATGCGTCACAGGAATACCCATGATATCAATCTCCTCAGCCTCAGGTGGCCAGGCTGGGGTCTTGGGCAGGCAATGTCACAGCAGGCATTCTCATTTGTATGCCAAACAAATGCTTTTGTTTTCTGTGCATGTCATGATATGAAAAAGTGTTGGGAAACACTGTTCTAGATCCCCAGTTCTCTGCATGCACAACAATGTAAATACGAGTCAACTGGGAATTTCATTAAAATGCAAGTTGTGATTCAGTAGTTCAGGATTAGGGCCTAAAAATTCCTTGTGTTTTAACAAGCTGCTGATGCTGGTCCAGGGACCACACTTGGACTTGTGAGCACCTGGAGACTACATTTGTGGTTCTGAAACATTAGAATTCATAAGAATTACCTGAGGGATGTGAATAAAATGCAGTTTCCTGGGCTTCTATGTGCAGAGATTCTATGTGATAGTTGTGGGATGGGGCCCAGGAATATGCATTTTTGTGAGTGCCCAGGTAATAAAGATCGTTACACGGGGGTCAGTTGTCATGACTTTCAGAAACATTGCTGTAGATCCCAATGAAATGACAACTGAGGAAGAAAACATTCTGATTAAACCTGAAAGAGAGGATTTCTCAGGGAGGATAGAATGAGGGTCAGTGTCTTTCAATAGAAAATGATGGCAAAAGACCCAATAACAGGAAAAACACAGATTGTCATAAATGTCAAGGTTGAGCATTCCTCTCCAGCAGCGAGAGCATCTCTGTAGCCAGGAGACCTGCTTTGTGATTCCATTTTCAAATATCACTGCAGGTCTGAATCATGACTTTTGAAAGTTATTGCCAGGAGATTTAGAGTTTTAATAAAAATTTCCGGAAGCCACAAGCTATTTTTGTCTAAAAGTGGCTCTTTTGAAGATCTAATAAGGTTAAGAGGTCATGGTTAGGTCAGTATTGAAGGATGACTGAAAGGATCAAACAGACTACTCGTCCATTGCTGCTTAGATGCCCATTGCTGGCTGAGTGACATTTGGCAAGTTTTTAAGCCTCAGTTTCCTCATCTGTGAAATGGAGATAGTAAAAAGATCTGCTTCAAAGCATAGTTGAGATTAAATGAGATGATTGTAACTTCACATAATGCTTACTGCATAGTAAACTTAGCAAGAATGTTAGCTACTTTTAGCTATTATTTTAATGTCTTGTGTTGGCATATTTAGATAACATAGTAAGGCAAAAATGACAGAGCAGGTTGAGTAGTCACATACATTCAAATCTTTTTGGGACAGAAAGGGATGTGATTATATCTGTCAGATCATGTGTCTTGATTTTTGAGTGAAAACATATGTTCCCCACATGTCTAACCTAATAGATTTTTCCAGAGTCATAGACTACACCCTAATCCTTGGTTAATTATCTTGACTGATCACGTGATTATCCAAAGATGTTGATTGAAACTATGCTTCTGAGAAAGTGCATGTTTAGTGTGAAAAAAAAAAAAAAAGCATTTATCAATTCAAGAAACACTCATTGTGCCAGGGCTAGATGGGGGTCTATTGGTGCTACAATGAAGAACAAAACAAAACCCTCCATGAGCCAGGCACCTGGGAAGGACAGGCAAGGAAACAGACCATAGTGTTGTGAGCTAAGCAATTAGTACTGGGAGTAGCTAAGAGGAGGTGACATCCAGTTCTTAGTGGGGTCAGGGGTAGTTAGAGAAAGGATCCTAGGCAGGCAATGCCAGAGTTGAATTCTGAAGGATGTAGAAGGGAACAGAGAAGGTGAAGGAAGAACATTCCAGGTAGAGGAAGAAGATAAGGCAATAGCACAGGGCAAGAGGGAGCATTTGCCAGTAAGGCTGGAGAGGCAGACAGGAGCAAGATTATTAAGGTTGGGGATGCCATGCTTCAGTGTTTGGGCTTTATCTTAAAGTCTATAGTCTGTCATGGATCATCCTTAAGTGGGTGTAGTGGTGAGAGTGGTGGCACTAGTGACCTTATCAGGTTTGTGCTATTTAAAGATCACTCTGTACCAATGTGGAGAATGGATTGGAAGGGGGTGGGTACAGACTGGAAGCCTGGAGAATAGTTTGGAGGTGGTATAGAAATCCAGGAGACAATTGGGAAGGGCCTGAACAAAGGCAGTGACAATAGAGTTCAGGATAAGAGAATGGATTCACAAGCTAAAATTTAGGAGGTGGAATTCACAGCACTGGTTTGTTAAGGAGTGAGTGAGAAAGAGTACCAGTTAGCACACTCAACTTTTTGTCTTATATAGCATGGTAGACGGCAGGTGCCATTCACTGAGAGAGGGGCACAGGAGATCAATTCTCCAGTGGCAGCCCTCTTTATAATAGAAAAGAAGCACTTTCGTTTTTGGCCCATTCACCTACCCATCCATCCATCCATCCTTCTATCCATTCATCTGTGAAATATCTATTGAGCCCTTCTATGAGCCAGGCACTGTGTAGGGCCTAGGATCTCTGTCCTCACAGAGCTTACATACTTTTAATAGCTTCACCAAGACACTAACATTTGACCTCTGACCCACAGCAGACTAGCTGTTTGAAATCTAAGAGAATTATTTCTCCTGTTTTAACTCAGGCAAGTTTTAGTTAGAAGTGAATGCATTCTATTCCCATGGCTCTTTGGTTTTGCACTCTGATGAACATTTTACATATGCAATCTCTCTCAATTCTTAGAAAACCCCTATGAGTTAGGTACTATTGCCTCAAATAAGGAAAGCAAGACTTGAGGAGGTAAGTAACTTGCCCAAGGTAGCAAAGCAAGTAAGTGCAGAGAGGTCATCCAACCCAGACTGTCTGACCCCAGTTGTGCTTTGCTACCCTGCAACCTGATCTTAGCATGCTTTTGCATATTGTGTGGTATGGTGGTGTGTGCTCCTATAGCACTTAGTAGACTGCTGTGGTTCTCCTTCACCAGGTTGTTAAATGGATGTATCTGGGGACTGGGGTGTTAGTGGTTGCATCACATCCTAGGAAATGCTGTCTGATGAAGAGTGTCAGGCCCTCCCAGCTCCCAGCATCCAAGGGCTCTAGAGGAGTTGGAATCACATTTGTCATAGAAACCCTCCTGATCTTGAATTTGCATAGTCTGAGAGAGTCAGGTAGACCAGAATTGACCCCTGGCAAAGCCATATGCTCCCAATACATCTGTACCTTTCCTTCTCTGAGAAATGGGCAGAGGCAGTGTGCCCTTGAACCAGCCCAAACACAGAGTGAAAAAGAGAAAGCTGGAGATAAACCTAAATTGCTCTTCAGGCACCTACCACTGCAGGTTCAACATGGGCCTTTTTCAGACAGTCATTACAACAGAGTGCAGTGTGGTCTAAGGTAAAGACCCCAGAATGGAATCAAGGATCCCTGGGTTCAAATTTAGACTCTGCCCTTTATGAGTCATGTAGCTTTGAGCAATTTTTTTTTCTTTTCTGAGCTTCTTTACCCGTAAAATGGGCTAATACTTAACACAGTGTTAAAAATATTAAATGAGACATGTAAAACCATCTAAAATCGATCTTGGTTTACAGAAGGCCCACATCCCCTCTACACAATAAATGTTCATTAATTGAATGTTACTGATGCCTTGTCAATAATCAAAGTACTCACTTCCTAATTAAGGTCACTTATCTGGTTACTGAGAAAAATAGCTACTAGCCTTATTTTTGAAATGATATAAAGGGGGATTATTTGGTTTCCTCTGTTCTAGCCACCAAAATGGTGGACAATACAAAGGCAGGAGTTATGGGGGTAGGAACAGAGAAGTAAAGAGGCTCCTATTGGGAGAAAGGCTGATCAGGTAAGGTGGTTCCCATAACCCTGCATGACTGAATTAGCTATTAATGGTGGGCCCTGAAGTGGAGGTAGGCTTTAGGCCAAGTGATATAAGAGAAGATAAGATGGAACCTTTCTTTGTGTATGTTGGGGTGTTGTTGCCAAGGACTTTACTGGCAGGCTTATCTGAGGCAGGTTCCCTGTGGGTTACTGGCTGCCCCCTTTCTCAGCTGCTAGAAGATTAGGAAGGAAACCAAACTCCCAGCCTACTGTCATTGCATACCAAGACACCAGGGAGCAGTAATCTGGATTCTTCTACATTGTACTGTGTACACTGTCAGAGAAGATCCATATAGCAAGGGGTGCTGACAGCTTGTTTGTTGGCCTGGAAGTAGAGAAAGCCTCTTGTCAGGTAGACTTTGGCCTTTTGGTTTTGTAGTCACCCAGACATTTTACATATATTATCTCTTTCCATTCTCAGAAGAACCCTGTTGGTACTGTTGCTGAAAATAAAGAAATTCACAGATTGAAGTGACTTCTCCTTTGCTTCATCTTCCCTTTCTTCCTTTTTCTTTACCAACTCCAGCACCAGCACCTTTCCAAAGCCTTTGGTAAAAGTCTATAGGCATGAGATACCTCACAATTTGAGGAGGAATGTTGCCCCTTCCCTCCCTTGCCCCATCTGCCTGACAACCAGAGGGCCTGGATGCCAATGTCCCTTCTTCTCTTTTGAAGATGTCTCCCAGCCACTTTCCTCTTAGCTCTTGCTGGAGGTCTGCTGCTGCTGCATGTGGCGCTGGTTTCTGTCTGTTTTATCTTCACTTGTACAAGAACATGGCATTTGGAATCTGAGAGGCGAGGGGTCATGACCAGCTTTGCCACCCTTTGAACCTTCGTTTCTTCTTCTACAAAATGGGAATATTATTCTCTGCCCAACAAAGTTGTAAAGCTCATGTGGCAAATGCCAAGCACCAAGCAGGTGTTTAATGCATGGTAAGTGCTCACTAACTGTTCTCCCTTGTTGCTAGGAAACACAATCACTGGAGACTCATCCCCCAGCGGCTGCAGGAGTGGAAGCAGTGTGGGGGTCTATCCCAGGCAGCCAATATTTTTTGAATGAAATAAAACTAACAATATTTTAATGACTTCTGGAATGCGTTTTCTGCATCTGTCTTCCTGAGTTTTCTTTGGCCCATCATTTCTTTCCTTCTCATAATCACCTTTCAGCTGGAGATGACTAATCCTTAACCAGTTGTCCTGAGGCTGGTTTCCAGGTCCCTGAAACTCCTAGGTTCACTGTCAGGCTCTGAATTATCCAGGTGAACCCGTCTTTGAGGTAGAAGACCCTTATCTAGGGCACTCTCAGTCACATGGAGGAGTGGGAAACAGCAGCAGTGACACCGGGGCTTGACTGTATTTCGGGGTTTTCTTAATTTACCCCCTTGCTTTATAAAAAAAAATAACATTGATTGCACACTAGTTAGTTGAATCTTTTCATTTGACAGATGAGAGAAAAATTAGACTAATTAAAAACATTCTTTTATATTTGTTAACCATTTTGGGACTGGATTCAGTCATCCTCCTGACAGCCTAGGAATAGCCTGTTTTCAAGGATGGCCACGAGTGAAACCAAGCTAGCTGCCAGGCATTTTCACCAGCAAAGGCCACGAGCTTCTGGTGGCCCTTTTCCGATAATCTAAGAACTTTTTAGGGCAACGGACTTTTGAAGACATCAAAACATGAAAATGTTTCTTTGGGCTTAGAAGGCTACAAAGAGGATACTACAGCGATTTCTAGAAATAGGAGCCCTTGAAGAGAAGGTATTCCTCTTTGTGGTTCGGGCTTTGATAATCAGGCTCCTTGAGTGGGTCATGATTTCGTCAGTTAGGCCTTCTGTGTCAGCTAGGTGAAACATGCTACCCACAGGATGGGTTGTGTGTTATGCTCAAGTGGTAGAGACTATGCTGAGCCCGCAGGCAGGAGACCTGCCATCCAGCCCCAGTTCTCATATACACTGGCCTGTGACACCACAAGAGTTGGTTGGGGCTGCCCAGCCTCAGTTTCCTCATCCTACCATGGAAGACTCTGAATAGCTGACTTGTAAGGTTTCTCCAAACTTCCTGACATCTTGAGATAACACAATACAGGCTAGGGAAGAAGGGCCCATGTGTTCCTCAAGTGCCACCACTAAGGAGTGTAATGCCCAACTATTTCCATAGCTGCCATTTTTAAAAGAGAAAGAAATATGTGTTTTTATGTAAGATCTCCTGATTATTAGAGTTGGCAAGTAATTCAACTTTTTAAAAGAACGCTGCATAGGCCCAAAACTACACATCTGGGGAAAATGATGCCTAGCTTACATTAATTATAAATTTTCATAAGGTTCATCTTAATTAAAAAACAAAACAAATGATCTCACTTATTACTCTAGAGGGTTTCCTGGGTTATTGGTGGTGATATTGTTCCTACTAGTGAAGCGAGTAGACTAGTGTCAGGTTATTAAGGTAAATAATAATCTAGCAACATCAAGCAGCTATGATAATAACACAAAGGGCAATGCAAACCGAATTAAATTATAATTGAATGATGACTGTTGGTAAGAATATTAAGAATACTCTATCTGTTGACATTTTACATTTTTTAAATCCCAAGTGCCTTTGAAAGTTTAGTAATTGCGTTAACCAAAGTTTAGATCAAAGGTTAAAAAAGAGGAGGAAAAAAGCAGGTGGGCTTGGTTCTAAGGCCAGGATATCAAGTCCTGTAAGGGGCCCATGGCTGTCACCTCACAGGTGCTGCAGAGGCCATCTGTGTCACCTCACAACCAGCTGCCCTGGCCCATCAGAAAGCTTGTCACCACATCTAATCCACCCTGCATGCTGAACCCTGTTCTCACTGCTCGTTGGAATGGGCACTTGGTGACTCTCAGGCATGGAGCTGTGGATGGAAGAATCTTTTCCAAGAGTGGGCAGTGGCCCTTTGGTACAAGGGAAAGTGAGCCCCAGCAATCAGGAAGGAGACTTTATAAATAGCTATTTTTGTTCTCTGAGCATGTCTCTTGTGCCTGCTATTCCTGCCAACAGATTTGTCTTGGCTCAGTGTATTTCAGCTTCACGGGGCAAGGTATTCCCTGGATTTTTTCCATGCTGGGGACAGGACTGGTACTCATGGCACTAAGAAAAATCTACGGTGGTGAATGAAAGGGAGGACTGAAGACCAGAGATCAGAAGAGGATGGGTGGAAACATGGGGAACAAAAAGATGGGAGAGCTCAAGGAGGGGCTAAAGAAAAGAAAAAGAAACAGAAAGGAGGGAAAGACCCACCAAGCATGTATTTTATAGTATTTTATGGAATCCTCTTAATACCCTATGAAGACACATAAGTCATTTTAATGTGTGAAAAATTACCTGTAAAATCACAGGTGACAGATCATTTGCACTTAAGTGGCCTTTGGGGTCCAGGGATTCCAAGCCAGGAAATCACAAGTTCCAAGGATTCTTTCAAAGAGCCCAGGAATTGCAGTCAACATTTCTTAATGTGGAATAGTGTTTGTGCATTTGCTCATTGTAAAGAATGCATAGGCTAACTAGTGGATTTATTTTTTTTATGTGGAATGGAATTAACTCAATTATCTCCAGAGGCACTGACTGAATGGCAAATGGAGGTTGTTGAATAATAAAAATGGGAAAGTGAGTTACTACCTAGAACAGCTTAATGGATATCTTATTCAATACTAGAGGCCCGGTGCATGAAAATTCATGCACTGGAGGGAGGGGTCCCTCAGCCCAGCCTGCCCCTCTCACAGTCCGGGAGCCCTCAGGGGCAGGAGGCGACCAAGCGATCAGGGGAAGGCAATGCCCCATCACACCTCTGCTGCTGCCACTGTCGGCAGCACAAGCCTTGGCCGGCCCTGGTTACCTGAGCCTCTGGCGGCCCTGGGCGGCTGGGCAGCCACTATACGAGGCTTGCCTATGTCTCAGGCTGGCCCTGGGCAGCTGGGGGGGGGGGGGGCTGAGGGGACTGGGGGACTCCTGAGGCAGGCGTGTGGAGGCACTGATTGCCGCACACCTGCTGCCCTGGTGGGACTGAGGGGACTGGGCGCCGCCATCTTTTGGCTGTGGGCACTGCCATCTTTGAGGGCGGGGCAGTCAATTAGCATATTCCCTCCTTATTGGCTGTGGGCCCCGCCATCTTTGAGGGTGGGGCAGTCAATTAGCATATTCGCTCCTTATTGGCTGTGGGCGCCACCATCTTTGCAAAGGTGTGAGAGTCAATTAGCATATTCCCTCTTTACTAGATAGGATGACTCCCACAGTGGGGGTGTTCAGGAATGAATAAAAATAGTGCACTCTTTGATAGTACAAGGGTGCATGCAGAACTGGTACTCTATCCCAGCTCTGGATATTGGCTCTCTTCGAAGCCATAACAGCCTTCTCATGGTACAGACTAGCAAACTGAAACCAGTCCTGATGATGCACTGGCTGGAATTCAAACCCCAGCTCCTGTTGCTATGCCCCAGAGACATCTGAGAGAAATGGAAAAGTCAATCAGAGCCACACAGCTAGTGACCGTGAAACTGGGCAATTCTTATTCTTGCTTGTGGGCTGGCTTGGCTCACAACTACTACTCCTGCCATGGACACAGTCAGGAGATCCCAGCTCTAGGTTGGTTGGCTTTGGCTGCTCAGGACCCCTTGGCACTCTTTGCCACAGTGTCTAAATTCTGGACATCCCTATTGGTCTCTGGTCTCCACTCTTGCCCAAAAGTAATAAAGGGTCAAATGCACTGGCCCCACGTCCAGAGCGACCTCTCCACACCTTCAAGGGTAAGTCTGGGCTCCAGAGAATGTCTTCTCTCTGAACAGTGACCCTTTTCTTCCACACAAGACAGTTTGTGTTTGTTTCCAAGGACTATGGACATATTCTCCATCAGTAGGCTCTCCCAAATTCTGTCTGGCACCTGATAGTATCTCCTCCTAAGGGCAGGACTCCAGCACAAAGCCTGCCAAAGTCTGAAATCAGATCCTCCCCCTACGCGGCACCCAGGGACACACACATGTGCGCGTGTCGGAACACACGCAGGCCAGAACAGGGAGCTTCTCTGAGACTCCATTTACAGTTACTATACTTGCTCACAGACATTGCCTCTCTGAGACCCACAGCCTGGCTTGAGAACTGCCACAGTGATGTGAATGCCACCACATGGCCCTGCCACTTTGGGGGTGACCCTCGGGACAGACAGCTGGTGAGGCAGCTAGGGTTTTCTCTCCTGAGGGCCCGAGTCTCTGGAGTGTTTTTCCACTTAGTATCTGTCCTTGCCAAGAGAAAATAGCTCCCTTCCCCCATCCAAAAAAAAAAACTAAAAAAAAAACCTCAGTGTTTGGCTGCTTTTAGCAATCCTTTCTTCCTTTGAAGTTTTATTCGTGGAATGAAAATCCCCTTTAGGATGATTTGGCTGAGGCTAGAGGGCTCTGAACAAGTTTGCTCTTACAGTTCTCAGAGAACAAAGTCAAACACTGGGACCAAATGAAACTCTGCTCCCGGAGGGGAAGGACAGAGGCAGATGTGTGCCTCGCAGGTTCTCAGTATCTTTCTGTTTCTGAACTATGCTCTACCAACATTCACACACCCTTCAGCCCAGGAAAGTGGGACAGTGAAAGCCTAGGTGAGCAAGGACAGTTGATTAGAAGGGAAGCCCTGAACGTCCAGAGAGGACAGGCCACTTTGCTGGGACTGAGCTCTTGCTGAGGAAGGCCAGTTCCAGGGCCTAATCAAATAAGTCTAGAAACTGGCAATGGTCCGGGTGAGCCGGGGAAAACCCCAGAAGCAGGATTGCACCCTGACCTTACCGTAATTCCCAGGTGGGCCCTGAGAGAGACAGCCGAGCTTTGCCTCCCACTTCCCTCCCTCCTGCCCCAGCTCACCCCCATCTGTTGAGAATCACATATCCAGTGTTCTCTGTGTGCTGAACCTGCACTAGGTGCTTAATAAACCAAAGGCTCCCCCCATGTGGTCATCGCATCTACCTGCTGTGGTAGGTACTATGGTGGTTATTTTGTAGATGTGTTTGAGAATGTTGTTCTTTGGCAAATGCAATTGTAGACTGTCATGGTGTCTGAGAAGATGCAATCTGAATGAGTCTGCATCTCCTTGCTTCCTTCCACAACCAGCCTTTCTGGGCATGAGGCAGTGCCCGAGTTATGATAGGTCAGGTTACAAAAGTTCCTTGGTTAAGCCACTTGTTTGTCACTCTGAGCACATCTCCCCCGAGAAACAATGTTATGTTGATGTTGATTCCTAGCATAACCTACAAAAGCCAATTAACCCATTACATAGCCAATGTCTGGTTTGGAGACAGCTTGGTGGAACAGAAGAAGCTCTGGTTAGAAGCCAGAAAGGCTTGGGTTCAAGCCACAGGTCAGTCACTTACTTGCTCTGTGGCCTTGGGCAAGTCATTTAGTCTCTGTTCCTTGGTTGCTTCATCTTTGAATTGGGATAGTATTACTTACCTTGCAGGGATTGTTAGGAATGTTAATTGAGAAAGTATAGATAGGCCACATGGCATACACTCAAATAATGGTGCAATAGAACTCCACTGCTATGTGTAAAACTAGCTTTGTGGCCTCATGGATTCTGAGTTCCAGCTGGAAATATAAGTGGCATGTCTTTCCTGGTAAATTTGGGTTGGAGAATCTTTGATTTCCTCAACTTCCTGGGGAAAACACAGGACAATTCTTCCACCCTAAAATCCCTGGTGGCTACCCTGAAGTCTGGGCTGGAGTTCTTATGGAGTGAGAAGAGGTAGGAAGGGGAGTAAAGAACATAACATAAGGATGCATCTGATTTCTTCTTTCTGCTATGGTAAAACTACAAGATGATCTGGTTACTTCCTCCTGAGTTTCCTGTGCCTTCTACACCATCCACCAGGTGGATGCTTCTTGGTCAGAATTAAATAGTTTAATTTAATTAAGTAGTTCCCTCCTTGCTTCCTCTACCTTTTCAGTCATGAAATTGTTAGCAAGGCAAGTCAACAATTCATTAGATGGGAGGTGCATGCATAAATACTCCCTTTCCGTCCCAATTTCATTTTCTTCCTCTGCCAGTTTAAAAAATCTTAAATGGGAAGGCATCCACCAGAGCCTGGCTCTGCCTGAGAAGACTAGTAGACACTGCCAGCAAAATCCTTTCTGCTTCGCCCTTTTGAAAAAATCTCATCCATATGCTTTCGGCTTTGCTTCTGCTCTGACATTTGTGACTTCTTATACTGTGTGTACACTCCTAACACCCATTTTAATGACTGAGCTCATGTGCACTTGTCCCCCCCACCCCCAACCTGGCTTGGCATTTTGGCTGTGTGCTCTACTCCACTCTCTCTCTGCTGTCTCCGGGAAGGTCACGCTCATCTCCCCTGATGAACACGACTCCCCTTTGCTCCCTCTCTGTGCAGTTGGCAAATGTGCCCTGCTATGTCTGTGACCTGCTGCTCCTCCCTCCAGTTCCTCGGGAGAACTGCTTGGCATCTCTTCTGCTGGGCCTCTTACTTCTAGTTCACACCTGCTGCCCCACTGTGGGCTGTGATTTTAGAGTTTCATTTGAACATTCTACTTTATCCCCCTTAAGTCTCATTTTAAAGCTCTCCTGCTTGGTCTTCAAGTTTCTGACCACAAATATTCCTTTTGGTTTATGTGACAAGCTCCCAATGCCTTGCTAGGGGCCTGTCATTCCAGCATTGAAATCCATGGTCCAGAAGAACCGCTATTCTCAAATCAGCTACAGAGCAGCTCTGTGTCCACCCTACGTGCCTGGTTCTTCTACAAGTAGGACTCATGGCTGAGGAAGAGACTGAAACATTGCCTCTGCCCCACATCCCTTAGTTTCCTACCCAAGACACCAGAGTCACTGAGATACTGGCCAGGGTTCTTCTGGACATCTCTCTCAGCCCACACCCACAGGCAGAAGGGAGACAGTTTATGGTTACAAGTTTTCCTGTACTCCTTTTCATCTCTAACACAGGGGTCTCTCCATTGTGAATTCAGCAAAAATAGTGGTCTCATTAGATGCTCTGGGATAGGAAGATTCTGTAGTCAAGTACATTTGGGTACTTTACCCTGTTTTTGCATGGTCTCAATTGGTTGGAATCTAGATTAAAGCTTTACAACATCACATAGAAAAGAAATATATTTAATTTGGAATTTCCCAGTGTACTTGATGATTGACTTCTCTGCCCTCTATCTTCCTGTGAATTTCCTTTTAACATCTCGTGGAATTTGCTTTAACCAGTGTTACTTTAATACACACCTGAAGGAGAGTACTTGGGTAGCTACCTCCATAGGTTATTTTCAAACCTCATGATGATCTCCTTAGCTGTTCTGTTTTCCCTTCTCCAGAAGGTTCAAACCCATCCTCCTTGGGTACAGTCTCATACTTATATTTTTATTCTCCAAACAGGGGTTGGGCATTTCCTCTTTACTTCCATGTTAAATCTGTTTCTTAATCAGACTCTGACTTTGCTTTATGTTCTCTTTGACATTCTGAGTCCATTTCCTTTCTGGTTCATTTATTTTATGACACCTAGGAACCCTTCAACAGTGTGAATACACTGACTTCTTAAGTTTTCCTCAAGCCCATTCATTTTATTCTTTGGTGAGACCAGTTTACATTTGCATCACCAATAATTTGTGACCAAGTTAAAGCAAGGAAAATAAATAATTTGTCCCCATCACATCACTAAGGTTATGGTTCCTTGGAGGCTCATATATCTCTTGAGGCTTAAAAACGTGTTTATTTTTGTTTTTAATCCTCACCTGAGGATATTTTTTCCATTGATTTTTAGAGAGAGTGGAAGGGAGGGAGGTGGAGAAAGATATATATGGAGAAAGAGAGAGAGAGAGAGAGAGAGAGAGAGAGAGAGAGAGAGAGAGAGAGAAACATCATTTGATTGACTCCTGCAGGTGCCACAACTAGGACCGAACCAGCAACCCAGGTATGTGCCCTGACCAGGAATTGAACCTGCCATCTTCTGGCATACAAGACTACACTCCAACCAACTGAGCCATCTGGCCAGGGCCACATTTGTTTTTAAAATTGGAAGAGTTTATATACACACCTGGAGCCCAGTTTCTCTTGAGAAATAAGATCTGTTCATACTTGGCTGCTTTCCAGCTTGGAAATAATTGGCTGGAGCTGAGTACTGGCTGCTCCCATTACACAGGGCACATGCTCTCCACTTTGCTAGAGTCCCTACCACTCCTTAAAGCCTCATATACACTTACTTCCCCCATATACATTAACTCTCTGGCTTCTGTTGGCATTTGGATTTGTGAACTTGCACATAGACCTTTGTAGTTTCCTCCAGAAATTTTCCTAGAAGTCGCCTCAAAAATGTCTCCCTTCCCAATCTGATTCTTTCCATCTGAGCTGTTAGTACCTTTAGTTATGAATCCTAATATGTATTTGATTTCAAGGTCTGACCCGCTTCAGCAGGGTAGGAGCTGAAGCTGTTGGCATTTGCAAAGATTACATGCACAGCAATAAAATAAAATCCCAAAATCCACCTTTTCTGGGAAAAATATTTTCAGTTCTGTATTTATAAGTCAGGCACAACCTGGCTTTCTCAATTATTTAACAATCATGGGACAGTGAGTAATGAACTTGTCCTTTAACTATTGGAGAAGCAGCTTGAGCTCATGTTTACCTTTCCTTTGACATTTCCACTTTGCAAAATTGGATGGTTATGGTGAATATTAATATGATAATATAAAGTCTTGATTATTAAAGGACATATTATCCACTCTTCAAATCTCTTCTTCTTTTGATGTACTGTTGTTGACCATTTCATTTTTCTTTAGTATTCTCATCACCAGTTGGGTGGGAACCAGGCCATCAGCTCAAATGAGAGGGCAGTCTGTTGTGTTATCTTCACCCCAACCATGCACATGTCTGCAGAAGCCCTGGTTGTGAGCAGCCTCCATTCCTCTCCCTGTCCAGGCTCAGATACAAGGTGATGCAGAAGAGGAAAGGGAAAGCCTGATTAAGTAGAATGCTTTGTGCTGACAGCTCCAGTCAAAGTTTTACTAAGACTAACAGTTTGGGGTTTGTATTTATCCATGATGCTTCTAATACCTCTTGTCCTATAGTAACTCAAAGCTGGAGATTACAGACACACTTTCAGCTCATTGAGTTCAAAGGCAAGGTGGGGTACTTGGTTTGATTGGCATTTTGGAATGCTCTCCAAAAAGGCCACTTTCCAGATTAAAGGAACCCTTCATTCAACAGAATAGAAGAGATATTGTTACTAGACAATGAGGAATTTCCATCTAAGGGTAAATTCAATAAACATGAATATTCAACAATTATGTAAGTCTCTGATGCTTTAGCAATTTGAGGGTATAAGTACATTCTTGGAATGAGGAGAGCCCCTCTTTCATTGAAGAGCATTAGGAGATCAGGAAAATGTTCTCTTAGGAAAATGTGAAGTGGTAAAAAACTAATCACTCCTACAATCTTCAAAGCAGAGATCTGATGACCACCCTCCCCCCACCCCAGAGTGGTGTTTATAGAAGAGATGCTTTTACTGGGAAGGGGACACAAACCTAAAGTCCTGGCCAGAGCTGTGGTGCTATAAGTTATTATAGCCAAGAATCACTATGCATCTAACTTGGAGATTCTACAATGTACTGCTGCATGTTCTCCTCACAAATCCCTGCAGTAATCAATAGCATCATACCAACAGCTGAAACATTAGAATCCATTTATTTATCTACTCTCATTCTCATAAGCATCTTGTGAGATAGTTATAATTTCCATTTCTACACAACAGAAAATTAAGAATCAGAGAAGTGAGTTTAAATAAGAGGCAGGGTGGAACTCAGTTCTGATTTTGAACACAGTGAAACACGGGGATTAGTATCTCTATTTCACACAAGAATGACACAGCCTGACAGATGGAGTTGTAAGCCATTTGCCCAGGGTTTCTTGAGAGATAGTTCAGTTACTTCACTAAGAAGAGTTACTGAGTTTCCTGATAAGTCCAGAAAAAGGCTGCTTTCAAAATTTCCTTTGGCCAAATAGTAAGTTCATTAAATTTTTCTTTAGTAAATATTGTTTTAAATAAAGAATTAAAATTTATCACTTGAATCTTTGTTGAGAATATATATTACTCTTCCACCTTGTTTTTCAAGTTTTTTTTTTTTTAACAAAACATGTGCAAGTGTGAACTGTGTAAGGAAAATACATTGAAATGAATATGCTGATCACATCAGCTCTAAATATAAAGATGGACTTTGTTGTGTCCAAAAATGCTCTAAAGCAAAGGATAATACTTTCCAAAGTTTTAATTAGTAAAATATAACAGAGGGTTAATAAACTCTGATATTCTTTTCTCTGGAGCTAAAACAAACAAAACCCATGTTAAGCTAAGTTTAAAAGCCACCTAAGTCAAATTCTGCATGAAAGAATTTGAAATCATAGTGGTGAGAAAGAGAGAATGACGTGTGTGTGTGTGTGTGTGTGTGTGTGTGTGTTTTCTTCAATATGGACTTCTACCTCCACAAGCAAATAGCATGCTGCAAAGTTCATGGTTTGTAAGAAAGCTGTGAGGTTGGTTTCCATAGTTTTTCTGGCTCTGATATGTACTAACTCCCCAGGTTAGCAGAGTTGGTTCCTCTTATCTCTCTCCTGCCAAACTCTTCTTTCTGTTTCCTCCTAGCCTCGGGGGAGGGGTTGGGGAGTGGGGAGGGGGTGTACCTCTTCTCCTCTCTCCCTGGGTCTCTGTCTGACCTAATACCCTTTACTATTCTAACACTTCAGTAAGTGTCAACCCACATTCCTAGGAGCTGAAATTTTGGTTCAGGAAAGACTTTTTGTTTTGTTAATCCTCAAAGGATATATTTTTCCTATTGCTTTTTCAGAGAGAGAGTGGGAGAGAAGAAGAAAAAAGGAGGGAGGGAGGGAGAGAGAAAGAGAGAGAGAGAGAGAGAGAGAGAGAGAGAGAGAGAGAGATTGACTAGTTGTCCCAACCTGGGATGGGGAGGGAACCCACAACCCAGGTAGATGCCCTTGACCAGGAATCTAACCCACTACCCTTTGGTGCATGGGCAAATGCTCTAACCATTTAGGCACACTGGCCAGGGCTCTGGAAATACTTTGAAGGAGAATTCATTCCTTCACTGATCTATTCAGAAAACATTTGTTGACTACCTCACCGTTCATTCACTCAACTATGGGATAAAATACAGAACCAAGATTTGTACTGTGGCAGAGCACCAAGATCTGGCCATAGTTGCCTCTACCTGCCTTTTTAGCTCACCTGGGAACCACTCTCCTTTCTTCTCATGTCCAGTGTCCACATACACGTCTGCCATTTCCCCAAGCCGCATGCCTCTGAGCATGTGTCTGGTATCTTCCTTCCTCAGTGAATTCCCACTTCTCTCTCAAGCTCACACTCAAATGTAACCCTCTTTCTGAAGTCTAATCCCACTTTCACAGGTGCTCCCACACACACTCATTACTCATGTCCTCTTGTTAAAACAAAGTTCACCATGTTATATTGTATTTCCTTCTTTCGTGAGGGCTTGAGGGCGGTCTGGAATTGTGTCCTCCAAAATGTCACGTTGAAGTCCTAACCCTAGTACCCATGAATGTGACTATATTTGGAAATAGGGTCTTTTCGGGTGTAATCAATTAAGATGAGATCATACCAGGTTAGGGTGGGCCAAATCCAATGACTGGTATCTTTAGAAGAAGAGGGAAATCTAGACAGAGAGACACAGAGGCACAGGAAGAGAAGGCAATGTGAAGATGGAGGCAGAGATTGGAGTGATGCAGCTACAAGTCAAGGAGTGCCAAGAATTGCTGGCATCCACCAGAAGCAAGAAGAGAAGCATGAAACAGATTCTTCCTCAGAGTCTGGGAAGGACCCAACCCTGCTGACACCTTGATTTCAGAATTCTAGCCTCCAGAACTGTGAACGAATAAATTTCTGTTGTTTTAAGACATCCGGTTTGTGGTAATTTGTTATGGCAGCCCTAGGAAAGGATACAGATGATAGTAGCTTCTGTACACGCTCATCTTCCCAGCTGGACACATGGGCTCCTAGAAATAGGGGCTGTTGTAATCCCTATTTCCTCTCGGCCCTGACATGATGTTAACACAAAGCAGATGCTTCACACGTTCTAGCTGAATGAGGGAACATGCTCAGCACCATCCTCCTGGGTTTAGGTCAGTGGATTCCCATAAAAAGGGTTCAGACCTTTCTTTGAGTGAGCAAGCTTATGAACGAGGTGGGGAGATAAAGTTTAGCACCAAAACAATGACTTACAGAAGACAAAGAGGAAAATAAAAAATCAAATTGGGAGAAAATGTATTAAAAACCTTGTAGGTGGATTCAAAGAGCAAGTGGATATAAGCACAACCAACAGATGCAAGACACTGGGGCGGGGGGATGAGGGCAAGTGCTGGGAGTAGGGGAGGCCGGGGGGGAGGTCAGTGTGCGGGGGGGGGGGGGGGGCGGGCGGGAAGAGACATATGTACTACTATTTGTAATACCTTAAACAATAAAATAAAAACTAAAAAAGAGCAAGTGGAGCCAGGGCTGGCTTGGTCAGGAAGGGAGTATTCAGAATACTTTGGACTGCATTTTTAAACAAGTCATAGGTGATGATTCGGTCCCAGGAGGAGATGTCTGAGGAGTTAAGGACATGCGTGGGAAGGCAAGCAAATGATAAGAGTGGACTGGCGTTTGAGGAGAAAAATGTTCTAAACGGCCCTGAATGAGTTTAAATTCTATACATTGGGACATGGGTTGGGGCAGCAGGTTCTTGTGTGGAAACAAGAGGACAAAAACACAGGCAGCTCCAGGTAAGGCGGGCTTGAGAGGGAAGAGCATCAAGATGGGCCAGGGTGCTGCTGAGCAGATCCTGATGAAGGGACATCTTGGGGACCAACTGGGAACTGAGGAACAAAAAAGGTAAGTGTTTTCATAGGAAACATCCTGTACAATTGCAGGTGGGGGGGGGGGGGGCGGGGAGAGGGGAGGCAGAGGGCTCCCATTTGTGGGTGCAGTGAGCTCACTCCTGAGCTCAGGGAAGATGATGTGTGTGTCATCCCAGATGAATGAGGCTGTCTTCTGCTTTTAGAAACCTTTGAAAGACATTCCACAACTTCTCTCCATAACTCATTTTGGCCTTGAATACGTCTTCCCATCCCCGACAACAATTTCTCACTTCAGAAGCACATTTCCCCCTCTAATACTTTCCTGAGTCAAGATGAAGAGTAAGGAGCTGTGGTCACATTGTCCTGTCGTGAATCCTTCACACACTTGAGGCCCATTCCCAATACATTCTCTGCTTCTCCTGTCCAGGAAAAATGGTGTTTTGTTTATGCAAAGTTTTCTCATGGGTTCTGTTCATTGTCTTTGTGGTTCTTGTCTAGTCTTTTTCTCAGGTGTTTCTCTGGTTGTGGGGTTTCAAACGGGGCAATCAAGAGAGGCAGGGAAGTGTAGTGCGAAGAGAGGAGGCTGTGGAGTCAGGAAGGCCAAGGTTTGAATAGCAGCTCCCCTGTTAACTAGTTATATGTTTTTGAGCAAGCTGCATAATCTCTGAAGCCTCAATTTTCTCATCTGTAAAATGGATCAATAATCTTTATTTCATACTTGGAGAGTTGTGCGAATTAAAAAGAATGTTCATGAAATTGGCATTCAGACTAACAACGGCTCCTAATGTTAGTCTGAGTGCTTATAAAAGTATACAGCTACACAGTTCAGATGGCATTTATTGCTGCCTTTGATGGTCACATAAAACATAAACAGGTCTTTTTCAGATATAGCAAAACTATGTACAGGACTGGAAACTGCTAAGAGAATAAAAAAAAATTATTTACTCTCCACAAAAGTAAAGCTGCATAACATATCAAATTGTTATTTTGCTTGCAAAGGGACTTGAGTAATGATATTTTTAAAACTCTCATATTGACTAAATAAAATCATTGGGATTTTTTAAATTGGAAAAGACTAATAAAACTCCCACTGCAGATAAACTCACTCTAATCAGCTCCTTTATATTACTTTCCTTTAATAAGTTGTAAGTGCTGCTGTGTTAATCATATTTAAACCAGCGTATACAGTGTGATCTCAAGTAAATAAAATTGTGCAGTGAAAGTGTGGAAGAAAAATATGTTATAATGCTAATAGTGTTTATTTCCTGGGGGAGGGGCAATATGATTTGTTTTTCCACAGTAAGCCATGATTACTTATGTAAAGAAAAGTTGTTTATAGAATAGTAATACAACTTTATGAAAACATATTATTACAAATATTTATATCAAGTAAGCTGCACCAAAATGGTAATATTGGGTTTCTGAGCGATGGGGCTATGAGTTATTGTTTTTTTTTTCTTACTTTAACATTTCTGAACTTCACACAATTTAAAATTACATTGCAATATACTATCTAATCATACTATAGGATATATTATTAAATTATCTAATGTATGGTATTTTATTGAAAAATGTTATCAAGATAAATGAAGAAAAAATGCTATATATTGTTACATTGATGACTCATACCCTATGACCTATAGATATATCTGTCCCCCTTAGAGGATCACCAAATCCAGAGTTTTAAGCACCTTTGAGTCATCTAACATAACTATTATTTGTAATAATATTAATAATAATAGCTAGCATTGACGTGCCAGGCCTCTGTAATAAGCATTTTAAATTGTTTCATTGGATCTTCAAAATAATTTTATGAGGTAAGGTTCCTGTGGTAGGTAAATTAATGTCCTGAAGATGTCCATGCTCTAATTCCTGAAACCTGTATATATGAATATGTTAGGTTATATGGCAAAGGGCAATTAAGGTTGCAGATGGAATCTCAACTGGCCATCAGCTGAATTTGAGATGGGGAGATTATTCTGGATTACTTGAGTGGGTCCAACACAACACAAGAGTCCTTATTGGTGGAGGAGGAAGGCAGAGAAAAGCATAGAAGAGGAATATAATGTGAGAAATACTTGACTGGCCATTGCTGGCTTTAAAGATGGAAGGGCCCACAAGCCAAGGAATGTGGGCAGCCTCTAGATGTAGGAAAAGGCAAGGAAATGGATTCTCCCCTAGAGCCTCCAGAAAGAAATGCAATCCTGATGATACCTTGATTTTAGTCCACTGAGACCTATTTCAGACTTCTGATCTGCAAAACTGTAATATAATAAATGTGTATTTAATCCACTAAGTTTGTGGTAACTTGTTACAGCTGTAGGAAACTAAAATAGTATTATATTCCAATTTTATAGGTGAGCAGACTGAGTTTTGAAAGTTATTTGGTCAAGGTCACACATAGTGGTTAGGGACAATCCCAACAATTGAATCCAAGTTGTCTGGTGATAGAACCTGCACTCTTGGGCACTTGGCTCCACTAGAGCCCCAAAATGATTGTCCAGCATCTGCCTGAGCATGAATGTGGAACCCCTCCCCAATTCAAGTGCTCCCTGCACTTGAAGATATAGTATGTTGATCTTCTTTATTTGGGGCTCAAAGTGGTCTATCTAGATACTTTTCCGTTGACTAGTCACACAAAATAACCTAATTTCTCCTTTATGAGAAACACTTAAAAATATCTGAGGCCAATAATCACTTCTCCCTAAGTCTTCTCTTCTTCGGGTGAAACAATCCCAAATTCAGCCCTTCCTTATAGGACATGGTTTCAAGTGCCAGGACTTTATCAACCTCTCCCTTCTGGAAAGCATCCAGACTGTCAACACCCATTTGAGGATCTGGCCAGCTCCTACCTTACTTTAAATTTGTGTACTTTGATTTTTTTCCTTGAGGTTATCATGTTGACCTTAACTCTTCTGAGCTTGATTCTATACTACACCTTGAGCTCTTTGATGGGAATATTTCTAGAGCTCAATCAATAAATAAATACTGATAACTTTGGATAATCTGGCCTAAAAGACTTGAAAACACGCTTGTTTTCAAGTTCCTTCTGATTTTATCACAAACTGATTCCACTCTGTTGACATGAATCATACCTTTCCTCTTCTAGCCTGGCAGGGGTTAGAAGAAAAGGCCTGGTAAGCTTCAGCAAGGAATTGTTTTGGTGAACCTGTAACTTTATAGGGAACCTTGAGATATCATAGGTGGCTTGTGTGTACCAGTCTGAGAAGTTGTGCTGTACATTCCAACATGGATGGGTGAACCAGGAGTAAAATGAAGGAAATGTTAAGAGTCCATGTGATTTCATAATATTATTTAAAATATTGTGGCTCTTTAGGGCAGAGAGATGCACAAAAACATTAATAACAGCTTCCTAAAATCATTGACCATCCATGGTTTTAAATGATCCATGTTGCTATTCCCTCATTTATAGTCATCCCTCAAAAAATAAAAGGATGACTATAAACAAATAAGATAGCCCTCAAACAAACAAACAAACAAACAAACAAAAAGCGAAACAAAACACCCTGGTCTTCTACGATTGCATAATGATGAATGTTTGGTGATAAAAATACAAACCCATATATCATTAATTTTATTTTTCATCTCTCTAAGGAGGGGTAGGGAGGGTGGAAGATAAAACATTTTTGTGGGCTATAAACACTCAAGTAATTAAATAAGTTTCTCTGTCAGAACTGACTTGAAGAGTCAAAGGTCATTGAACACAGCATAAGGTTTGCATTTCCTTTATAAATAACTACAGGTGTAAGAATAGAAATAGAAAATGCCACAATCAATTTCATTTGGGGCTTTTCTGAATCCAAAATATTTGAGAAAAAAACAACAGTTTGCTATTTAGAGGGAAAAAGGTGCAGACAATTTGGACCTCTGAGCACCTAGTGCTGGTGTCTTGTGGGTGCTGAATACCAGATGAGGAGAAGGAAAGCCCAATTCAGGGTACAGGATAAAGACTCCAACAGTGAGGATTTTAACCCTGCTATGTCTGCTGCATTTGTACCTTCCTGCTTTGGGAAAGTCAAATACCTGGGCTGTAACATCGGGCTGTCTCACAGGGCTCCTGGAAAGAATAACTTAGAATGGCCCAGTTGGCATGGCTCAGTAGTTGAGCATCGATTTATGAACAAGGAGGTCACGGTTTGATTCCCAATCAGGGTACATGCCCAGGTTGTGGGCTCAAACCCAAGTGTGAGGCGTGCAGGAGGTAGCCAATCTATGATTCTCTCTCATTATTGATGTTTCTATCTCTCTCTCCCTCTCCCTTCCTCTCTGAAATCAATAAAAAGTATGTATATATTTTAAAAAGAATAACTTATAATGGTTTCATTTTTAGATAAAAAAGAAAACCTTATATAAATGGTGATACACTTTAAGTTTGTGACTGCAGAGCATACTGTAGGTATTCAAGAGAGGAGCCCCTCCCCCCCTTTTTTTTCTAGAATTGTATGGTTTGAGCTTTGTTGGCTTTTATTTTGCCTCCCACAGAACATCTCTGTGTTCATCTAAAGTGGGAAAAGAAGAGCTTGATGGTGAGGGGACAGTGAGCATCAATGAAGAAAGGGTAGTCAAAGGCCAGGTGTCCGACCGCCCTGGACCACTCACCTACCCAGTAAGTGTGCACTCCAAGGCCCCAGCTGGTAAGCCCTAAGTATCCATGGAGCACATGGCACCCTTAATGCAACTCCTACCCTTTACTCACTCTCACCCTATTCCTCCAGTTATCATGTCATCTAGGGTCTGTGACTCCTACCTTGATCTAGCCTAGACTTGGCATTTGGATTTAAAGTCTCTGGTATTCACAATTATGCCTCTTGGACACCCATGGAGTCAGTGGAGGGGATTTTCTCTACAGCATCAGCGCTACAGAATTCAACCCAATCCTGGCTGGCTAATTGGTGCCATCCTCCCAACCCCTGGAGAGGGATTTTGACAGATTCAATGTATCACAGATGGAGTCTCCTCCAACTTTCAGTTGCCCTTCAATGTTTTAGTTTGAGGGCCATGCCAATGCAGCAACGATCCTATGAGAATGAATCCCACTCCATCAGAAAAGCCTTTTATTGACAATACTTCACTGGCAATTGAAGTCAATGCTTTCCTCATGCTTGCCATTCAACAATATTAAACAACAAATGTTTATTGAGAACCTACTGTGTGTCATGAACTTACACATTATCTCATTACATACTTATAGCAACCTTGTAAGCTTTTCAGGGGAGGAAGCAAAGGATTAAAGAGATTAAGTAACTTGCCCGAGGTCACATAGCTAGTAAGCTGCAGAGCCAAGTTTTGATGCCAACTTAGACCATACCCTGCTACCTCATTCTATAAATATCTATTAAGAGCTTAGTTATTTTCAAGATGTATTTCCAACCTTTAAGAATTCAGATTACATTAGGGCTTGTGGGGACCCTTCATCAGCTACTCCATGGCCCTGGCTCCAAGAAAGCTAACACTCTAGAGCCTGTTAATTACCCAAGAGCTTTTGGGAAAGGCGGTCAGCTTCTGGTAGGAATGAAGTACTGTTTCGGTCCCTTTGAAGGGCCTAACAGGAAATATCTTGCTTCAGCCTAAACTGCTGAGGGACATATTCAAGTGGATGGCACTCAACAGGTTTGGAATAACACATTCCTCAAGTGCTCTGAGTTTCTGACCAACAACAACAAAAAATTCTATAGTTAGATTTCTCTTTCCAAACATTCACTAACAGTGATATTGGAATTAGGTAGCTTCTATATTTGTGTATATTCCATACATACAAAAACCTTCATGGAGAGTCCATCCAGAAACTTCATGGAGGACTGGCTCTTGGATATCTGGAAGACTTGTGACATCCTCAGCTCATCCGTGAATACTGACCACTGCCTGTTTGAGGGGCTGATAACCCTTCCTTAGGTGAAACCCTCTTCCCACCATTCTTTTACCTTCATTGCAAGCTCCACGCTCTGTGAGTCCTGGCAAATGTGTCTTTTTATTAATTCTTCTCTCCTTGCCAGGGCCAGTTCATGGGTGTGAGATCTGTATAGTCTCACAGGGCCCCACATTTAGGAGGACCCTGGGCTTGATTTGATGTTCTGCTGTCACCAACTTGAAATTCTTAGTAATTTTTTAACATGGGGCCCTACATTCTACACTGAGCCACAAAATCATGTGGTTGGTCCTGCTCCTTGCTAGGGAGAAGAGTCATAATGCACAAGTTAAGAGTAGGTGGTATACCTGTGGTCCCTATTTACACTCAACAGCATTTCCTCATAAAGACAATCAATAATAATGGATGGAGATGGGAAGAGCTCCAACCTCCTTAGCTTCAGTTTCTTCATCTCTGAAATGGGGTCAGTAGCACTTACTTTTGCATGTTATTGTGAGCCCTGAGTGAGGTCAGGTATAATAAATTCCCATCAGAATGTTGGATATATAATAGGTGTTTGCCATGAAAGACAAGACGGTATAGTAAACTGAGTTTGCCCCCTGGAGTTAGGAGCTGGGTTAGACTTGTGGTGATTATTTCATAATATTGAATCACTATGTTGTACATCTAAAATTAATATAAGGTTATATTTCAATTATATTTCAGCTAAAAAAAGAGAATCAAATCAGCCATACTGCTTAAAAAGTTGTATGACCTCAGCTAGATGATTTGGCTTTTCCCAGCCTTAATTCCTTTATCTATAAAATAGAAATGCTAACATTTACCTTGTAGGACTGTATTGGGATTTAAATAATCTAATGTAGTTTAAAAGCTGAGTGTATCACCTGGTATCTAGTAGGACCTCAAAAAACAACAGTTCCTAGTTTGGTTCCCTTGTAACTCTATTTCTGCACTGATACTATACAACTCCCTATAGACTATATTACCTACTAAATGTAATATTGCATGTGAAAATAATTTTGTAAAAAATAATTGAGAATTATTTTTCTTTCTTTGCTAGACTATGAATTCCTTGAAGACAGGGACCATGTCTTACTTACCCTTGTATCCTAGAACACTTTCTAATGTGTTAAATCTCAGTTGTATTAAACCTTTCTTCTATGGTTTATGCCAATAATGAGATGATAATTTTCATAACATTCCTAAATGAGCAATTAATATTTAGTCTGTCAATGATTAGAAGTAGAATATATCCAAAATATATTCTCTGCCTTCAAAGGCCTTTTCCCCCTTGACTATCACACTTAGCTCATCTTTTGCACCCGTGGATCTGATTCTTGCTCCATTAACAATGCAATTCCACCGGGGGAACATAGCTTAGTTTTGTATAACCAACCACCTTCCCTGGCAACAACCTGTGTAGAGAGGCCATCAGGGGAAGACCTTATTGAAACCCCAAGAGTTGATGCCTTGGGGTTCAAAGAGGCCTCAGAACTGTAACTTTTAACCATTTGAGCGTTATGGATCCCTCCAAGAACCTTCTGATAGTCTCTCCAGAAAAACATATTCAATATCTTACATACAATGTCCAAGTGTCCTCAGAGCTTCCACAGCACTTGTACCTCCGGTTAAGGATTCTTGTCACAGTAGCCTTGAAAACTCAATGAGCTTTGGGAAAAACTGAAGTTTCCTGATAAATTCAGCCCCGACTAGTCACAGTCCCATGTTCAAAACAAAACAGTTATAACTCCCTAGATTTAACCTCAGGGTTATCCCGGAGGACCCAGTCCTGAGCATTAACGGTAAGGGCGGCTAGCCAACCAGCGACTACGCTTTGGGAAACCTAAATTCAGCTGAGTAAAATGAAGTCTTGTTTGATAATATTGTTTACGTTTCCAAATCCCGATATTGGTATCAAGCTTTCTTCCTATCCCTTGTGGCCTTTCCTAAGTTTAGCTGCTGGTGTAATGGGGTAACCATGGCAACAACCACCTGCCTATTTAAAACTATCTCCAAAGCTAAATAAGGAAGCCTTGAGAAAATGGCTGCTTGCCTGCCTCGCAGTGGACAAATTGGGCACTCCTGGGTACGTTTAATGTGAACCAGAAGGGGTTCTCAAAGAAGCAGCATGGACTCAAAGCTTGGAATAGAAAGTGTTCTGGGACCTTGTGAAACAGGGCCTACCTCTACTGCAATGTCTTCACGTATTAGCAGGCATATGGATTTACATTCAAATCCCCATGCCTGTCATTCCAGGTGATCACACTACCTTGACCTCAATCAGGTGAAAGGCGAGGCATGTACCTAACTAGGAAGGAAAAACAGTCATTGAGAGAGCAGTGAATTTGTTCATACTTTGCATTGAAATGCACAATTATAACATTTTCTGACAGAGGTATCTTTCTCGTTGTGTTCAACCATGTGAGTGATTGATGTTTGCTCTATTTATGTCATATGTTGACCTATGGATTTTTGGAATATAGAGGCATGTCTCCCTCCCTGTGCTTCCTTGTTTTCTACCAGCTACAGAGGCTACACTTTTTCCTGAGCCAAGAGACCACACGACTGATCACACTGCACAGCTCGCTCTTCCCCAAACATGCCGCATTCTTGTATTTCTTGGTATCTATGTGAACATTTAGCTTCTTCTCCTTGGGTTGTCCCTCTCTTCTTTGTTAACTTAGAAAACACACACTTGTTTTCTGCGTCTTGGTTTGGGCATCTCTGTTGTTGGAAAGCCCTCCACACTAACTTCTATGCCCTTGCTTTGTGCTCTCATAGGTCACCTGGATTCACACCATTTAATGCTAAACTCATGAACATCTGCCTTCTAGTCTGTCTCCACCACAGGACTGAGAGCCCCTCCCCCCTCACATGTTTATTCCAAAGGACTTCTGGAACAGCACCTGGAATGTGATATGTTTTCAATGGATGAATGGATAAACTGAAGCCCCATGGATTTCACAAGCATGTGGCATCCTAACAAGCATGTGTGCATGAGTATGTATAAAGGTACCTGCATAAGAGGACCATAAAAGTTTGGGGCGGATGGAAGAGAAGTACTTTAAAAATAAAGTGATTTTGTATATATAGAGAGAGAGTGGAAAAGATTGTGAGAAGACAGTCATCTGATCTGTAAGTCTGTGACTATAATAGGAGTCGGAGCTGAAAATATACCTGTTGATAGTGTTTTGTGAGTGTGCACGATCTGTGTATGTGAAGGCAACGGAATATGCCGGGGACAGAATACACACTCTAAGGAGATTAGTTCAGCTACTATTAGATGCCACACATTAATTTTCCTGATGCTGAAGTAGCTTCCTTATGTTCAGTTTCTGATCTCTAAAAAGACTTTCTTCTTTCTGGCTAACTTCCCAGACTGTGGGGTCAGGGGGAAGGAGTAGGAATGAAAATGATGGAGCTTTTCAGGAATGGGCTTTAAAGGAATGTCTTCAGATAACACCAGACCACTGCATTAAAGAGAACCCTGAGGGCTAAACTCAGCCCATCAAGCTCAGCGTGAGTCCTTCTTCCCCACCTGTCTGAGGGTAGAGTGGGGCCCAGAGGTCATCTTGAAGTGGTACAACACAGAGGAAAGAGAAATGATGGAAATTAACGTGAAGAAAAAAAGAAAGAAGGGAAAAAGGTAATTTATCAATCCCAGGAATAGCTATATGCCAGTCACCACTCACTTCTTGAAAATCCCTCCCGCCAGCAAGGAGGGTTTTCTTTTATTTGCAAATGATATTTGCAAATGATCTTTTTTTTTTTTTTTTCCTTTCTCTTTTCATTTTTGGACCCCTAACTCAGGGTGTGAAGGCTGGGGCTGGGATCTGGTGGGCTCCAGTCCCGCGCCCTCTGCAGGGCCTCCCTCTGCTGCCCTCTGCTGGCGGGGGAGGCGGAGGCGACGCCCTCTCCGACGCCGAGAGCTGCCACCCCCTCGCCTTTAAGACAGAGAAGCTGAGGCCTCTGCCCGCCCCTCGCCGGTCCCCCTCTCCAGAGGAATCGTGGCGGCTGGGGGTGGGTGTAAGGCTGGCACATTTTGAGGAAGCGGCCGGCCGAGCCCCAGGAGGCTTCCACTTAGCCAAGAACAGCCTCCACTCCTCACTGCCGGCGCATCACTCTCCTCCACCCTCACCCCAGCCCACCCCACCCCGCCCCATTCCTCCCTCCGCACTTCATCCGCTGGGAGGGGGCAGGAGGCTAGGCTGCCGCAGGTCTCTGACATTGTTTTCTGCTTGGAAATGGAACCCCTCCTTCCGGCAACGTGGCAGGAAAGTGAAGTCCCCGGGCAGCCGGGCCAAGAACACCTCGGCGAGAGCAGGTGGAGGCCTCGGACTGGACCGCGGCTCCGCTCGGGGCGGGGCTAGGGCGGCGCGGCAGCCCAAGGGCCCTCTTACCTGCTGTTGAATTTTTCGGGGTGTTTCTCTCTCATCACGTGGAATCTGTGTGCAATGGAAGCATCCTGAAAGGGAAAGAGACAGAAAGCAGATCGCTGGTTAGTGGTCCTGACGGTACGGTGTGGAAGGAAGGGGGAAGCACAGGCTCTCACGGAAATCCCCCAACTTCGGGGAAGAACAGCAGGTCCCAGGGTTGGGGGTAGTGCCCCCCCCGCCCCCATGCGTGTAGACTCCTTGCAGTATTCCCCTCTACTCAGCCATAGTTCAGACTACCCTTTGAGAAGAGAGAGGGGGTCTGGGTCTGTGAGCAGTGAGAATGCCGAAGCTGGTGTGTGTGTGTGTGTGTGTGTGTGTGTGTGTGTGTGTGTGTGTGAGAGTGTGTGTGTGTGTGTGTGTATGTGTGTGAGTGTGTGGTGTGTGTGTGTGTGTGTGTGTGTGTACTGAGGGCGAGCCTTTGGAAATATCTTGCCATATCTTTTAAAACAATACTTTTTATTTCAGAATATTTTAAGACTCACAAGAAGTTGCAAAAATAGTACAGTGAGTTCCTGTGTCCCTTCCCCCCAGCTTCCCCCAGTGATAACTTCTTACATAACTATCATGCATTATCAAAACCAGAAAACTGACGGTGGCAGATGCTCTGATATATTAACTCTTAACCACCCCTCATAGTAGAAATAATTGTAGCATTGGGTAACATGCTTAACAGATTTAAAAAAATCTGTTCAAACTTCTGGCTTCTGCTTCTTGATCGATCCTGGAAACAGCCCGCCCCAAGGTCAGTAAGAGTCAGAAGTGCCATTCTGTGGGCACTTTGCTGCCCTCCTCTCAGCACAACCCTTGGCTGCCATCCTGGCCAGCTTCTCCTCAGAATGCACAGAGAGGATGGCTCCCATGGCACGTGCTTCCGGGCTTTCCATCCTCGGGTCAGAACTTCTTAGCCCCGAGTCCAGCCTGGAGCCCACATTGCATCTCACGTTCTCATGGTTGTTACTAGCATCTAGGCCAGTGATGGGCAACCTTTTGAGCTTGGTGTGTCAAACTTCGCCAAAAAACTGAAGGCGGCCGCGTGTCATCAGAAATGGCTACGCGTGTCAGTGCTGACACGTGTGTCATAGGTTCGCCATCACTGATATAGATACTGTCCCTAGTATATCTCTAGTACCAACCCTGAGCTTCAGACCTGAAAACGAACTCATCTTTACTCCTCAGCCTTGGTCTTCCACCCTTGTTAATAGTCTGGTTTTTCCAGCAGAAGACTTCATAACACCCCTTTACCACCCCCCTCAGCCCCATGGCACACGCCAGCACTTTAGGTGCAGTTGATGGACTACAAAATATATGAGTTAATTTGGCTGGAGTTGGGGGAGTGACCAAAAACAAGAGAGCTGATTCAGATTTGTTCAGGGGGAAAATACAGAAACTCATTTACTGTAATATGTGGCTAAAAGAGAACTGAAATTTCATACACTGGATTTTCAGCTAGTGTATATTAATTCCGGCTCTTAATATAGAAACTCTACAAGTTTTTTCCCTGAATTTTTTTTTAACATAAGGAGGTATAGTGCAGTGAAGAGGCATTTTTTTGAGCATGTTCTGTGTGTGGTGAGTAAAATACGAGTTAATGGTGGGGATCGGAAGTCTAGAAGCTAGTGAGGGGGCCAAGAGGAGCTTTTGTGATATTTACACTTGGCAGAGGAGTGAAGCCAGCTAGCAGCCCACTACTGAAAGGGGAAGTCAAAGATATGGCCTTATTTTGTGTTGGCAAACACTCCTTGCTGAAATCATGTTTTAAAAATGTTACGTTGAAACTAGGTATTGATTTAGTTTTTGGTTTCAGACACATCAGGAGTTGAAGGTCTTGGTTAGGCAGGCACCCGGTGGACACACAGTGGGAGATGGGCAAGCCCCTAGAGGCCTCTGTCCCCTGGGCCTGTGCAGCCTGCTCAGCTCTCCTGCAGCTGCGCTTCATGCTGATAGACTGCGCACCCCGCCCTCTCCCTGAGCAAGTTTCAGTAAACACTCTGAACCAAATTCACTGACATCTGTCAAATGCTTCTCTAGAATTCAAGAACATATCCCATCTGCTTGTGTTCCTTTGAAGCACCAATTTTCTTCTGTCGGAAAAAAAGAAAAGAAAAAAGCAATCACGTGTTGCCTGGCATGATTTGTACTCCATGATTCCCTGCCCCCAATGCTGCTGCGACTGGCTTCTGGCCTTTTTATTCTTCGGGACATGTGCACAGACCCCTCCCACTGTGTAGTTCCGATTATCCTTGGTTTTTCATAACTAGGTTTGCAAAACTTCTTTTCCACAAAGACCAGCTTTTACAACATTATTAGTCAAGCATGTGGGCCCTAATTTGACAGTGCAATCCCTTGGTAAATGCACAAAGTGGCAAAGGAGAGCTGAGCAGTTCCTTTGCTGTTCAGTCTCAAAAAGGCCATGCAGGCCAAGGCTCTGATCATGTTTCCCTACCTGGGGGTCAAAAAGAGAGTGAAGATTCACTTTTACCCTCAGTTGAGCTTCTCTCTTTGAGCTGGCTGTCCTTACACTCAGTCGTGATTTCATTTAAATTTTGGAAACCAGTGCTACACGGGTTCAAACCCCTTTTTGGTATTTATTACAGCAAAAGGAGAAGTCTGTTCTGAAGGGAGTGGGTGGTAAGTGGGAATTGCAAGCCTGTGGATGTGATGATGACATTTCTGATGGCCTCACTCTCTGGGGTGCTTCCTATGAAGTGTGGGGGAAAGACAAGATGACAGCGGTGAGGACATGTGGCTACTCTTTCTTGAACTAAAACTCCAATTGCACAGTTGGACAAAATATTTTTGTACCCCTTCCAAATCTAAGCAGCAGTGTTTGAACTCTGAAATGCTGGGATGTGTGGGCCAGTGATGTCCAGTAGAAATAAATTTAAATTTTTTTCTAGTAGCCACATTAAAAAAGTGAAAGGAGAGGAAATTAACTTTAATAATATATTTTAATTAACAAATGCTATCCTTATAACATGTAATTAATATAAATGTTATAGCGATATTTAAAATTCTTTCATTCATATCACATTTTTGAAATTTAGTCTGTATTTTATACTTACAGTATCTCTCAATTTACATTAGTCCAATTTCAAGTACACAATAGCCATGTGTGGCTAATGGCTACTATATTGGACAATGCATTTCTAAACCAATTTGACAACTTATGGAGATAAAAAGAAAGGAGACAAAAAAAAAAAAAAAAACCCAACCACACACGGATTATTTGAAGTTTGGATTGTTCTGAAAAATTCTGGCAGATTGGGGGATTAAAAAGAGTGGCGAACTCTTGTCCAAGACACCTTTCAGTGAGTCCCATTGTTTTAGTACCTTCATGGCTCTCACAGGTGACAGACAAAAACCTGAGGCTAAGGGAGTCCAAAGATGGAGGGACAAGGATGATTTTTTAAAAATATAAATTCCCTAATGGGTAGGAGGTGTACCATTGTGGAAACTTGGCTGGTGAAGTCTGATAAATCCAGTCTGTAAAGTGGAGAATGGCACATGGGTTAGTGTGATGACTGGGGCATCTCCTTGCCCTCTGGGGCCCCCCAGCATCAGAAATAGATCTCATTGAATCAAGGGATTAGCTGTTCACTCATCCTGGAAGGCTCAGTGACAGCAGAGCCTTTGAGGCGTTCAGAGCTACACATGTCCCAGGAATTATTTCAGTCCCAAACTTCCTGTCACTGATACCTGGCCATCCTGACATTTCTGCCAATCCAAAAATAAAGAGCAGAGACAAGGAGGCCAGAGAAGTCAGAGGAAGTAGCGTCCTGAATGACTATGTTTAAAATCTCCTGCCAATGGATTTTATCAGAGGGACTGAGAAGGCCAACTATCTCCACGCTTCACCAACGGGAGCTGGCATGTATGTAGGTGAAGGGAATGCGGTGACCATGAGGCCATAGTCACTCCTTGCTTAGGCCAGGAGTGCTTTCCCTGTCCCTCCATCTATTAAATGGGTTGTATGGTAACAAGGGGGCCAGTGAACCCTCAGGGCAAGTTCTTTACCACCTATGGGCTCCACAGCAGCGGTCATTGTCATCACCTTTGTAAGTGTAAGGCAGCAGACATTTGATATCAACAGGTATTCCAAGTCTTTCAAAAGAGCCGAAGACTTTGCACGGCTCTCTCTGCCAAAGGAGTCCAACTCTAATCATCATAGGAAGTAAAACCGTGGGTTGGTTTACATACCTACTTCTCGTCTTACAAAGTTTGGGAAGTCAAACAGGGAGCAAGAGCTTCTGCAAATGTCAGGCCCAGATTCTGTTAGGGTTGTGTGTTGGCTACCTGTTTTCTCAAGAATTTCCCTTTCCAGTTTTTAAAGAGCGAGCACACAAACCCTGCAAACATTTTATTGCGAGAAGGCTAAGGGCACACCAAGGAGATAAAAAAAACAGCCCTGGTTCCTCACTGCTTTGCAATAAAATATTAAATATGCACAAGCTAAAGAGGTTTGGAGGGATTATAAGAAAAGCTGCTGTGAAGTGCTTCATAATTTGAAGGATGAACAGATTGGATTATTGTAAGTCAGCCCAGGGCAAATCAATAGCTTGACCACAGAGTGTGATGGAGAATCTGTTTGCATGCATTTCCTTGGGGGACAATTAGCTGGCTTCTTCCCTTCCGTCCCAGTTTATTTGCAATAATGAATTAAAACCGTGATCAGTGTTGGCTCTGGGGATTAGGCTTGGTTATCTAGTCGAGGGGAGGTTGTCTATTCTCTTTTATTGTGTCCGTCCATTTGGTTAGCTAATACTGAGTGAGTGCCCCCCTCCCCCTTTTGCATATGGCACTGTGTAGAGACAGGCAGCGGGTATTTTTGGCAACTAGAGCCTGGGTGTGTTAAGAGGGAAGATTTGGGGTTGAAGGCAGGTCACTTGTCCTGTGGCTCAGCTCTCACTTCTGGCTAGATGCTTATAGGTACTGGTTTTCCCCGCCTGTTTTTTCTCTCCTTTATTTCAGTTCTGGTTTCTGCTCCTTAAAGAACTACTTCCTTTGATCATTCTCTGCTTAATGAATAGTCTTCACTCACTGAAGACTTCATAGGGACCATTTACATCAGCATTATCTCAGGGGCTTGTTAAAAATACAAATTTCCAGACTTTGTCCAGACCAACTGAATCATTGTAAGGAAGTAAAACTGTGGGTTGGAGTGGAATCAGGATCTGTCAGGGAGTAGAATTTGCATTTCTGACAAGGGACATAGGCGAGTCAGCACACACTAAATTTTTAATCATCTCCATCCCCCCACCCAAATGCTGCTGGTTTGACAGAGGGGTTTGTGCAGAGGCTGCAGGGCTCATGGTTCACAGCTCAGTGGGCTCTGGATCCAGGCAGTAGTGGCTCCTGGCTCCAGCACTCTGTATCTTTCTAAGCTGTAGCTCCTTCTTACAAAATACAAAAGAATAATGGCAATATTTACCAACAGGGAAACTATGCCTGGTGTGCAGTAAGTACCCAATAAATGTTAGCAAGTTGTATTCTAGTTGTTATAGGCAAAAGACTTGAGTTTTTGTGAAAAGGTAATGATGGGAAGCCCCCCTGGATGCCAAATATGCCAGTCATGTCTGATTTGTAGGGGGTGAAGATTGCATGTTCCCATTGCGGGAAGTGGAGCCCAAGCAGGTGATCCGAAAAGGAAAGGGGCCTTTGAGCCAAGAAGAGGAGGGAGGAGTCTACCAAGGTCACTGGAGAGGAGTGCTGGAAAAGGCCTAGGGAATGATGTCTCCCCCATTTGAGACCAAGGGAGCTGGGGAGATAAACAAGAGCAGGGCACAGAGACCCCTGAATTTACTCCTGGCCCAACACCTTCATCCTCTCAGAACCTGATTGTGGGTCCAGCAATGCCTCTCTGCTGTTTTAGCAGTAGAAAAAGAGTGCTGGATTAGGAGTCAACAAATGAAGGCAAATCCCTTAATTTGTCTCTGTTTCCTCACCTGTGAAATGGAGATAATACTGCCATTCAGTGCAGTCATAAGAATCAAGAAAATTTCTGTAATTATGGAAAATTATAAATTCTATAAATCTAAGGTATTATTATTAGCAGTAATCCTTTCTGCTTCCATGGTTCTCTTTCTACTCTTCTTATTAAAAAACAAAATCTTTTCCTTAAACCTGCTCTTGCACAGTATCTTTATCATTTCCTCTTCTCTCTCTCTCTTTTTAACCACCAAAATATTGTCAAAAGAGGCACAGGTGAGGATGGTTGAGGAGTGCACATATCACACAGTTGGGGTCTGGAGGGACTCAAATACACATGGAGCTGGGCAGCATAATTCCAAGACAGGGACCCTGAGGAACGAGCCTGGCTTCAGAACGAGGCACAGCATGTATGTGCTAGCTCTGCCCTTTCCTGGTCCAGTGTCCTGAGGCCTCGCCTGTAAAACAGGGACAGTGGGGACAGGATACCTGCAGGATTGCTCTGAGGACTAGAATACATAAAGTCTGGCACGGTGGAGAGCACACAGTAGGAGCTCAGTAAAAGCTCCTGTCTTTGTTGCACCTGCCTCCCAAACCCCAGCTCTATTTTTGGCAGTGTTGGATCCCTTTTCTCTCCCATCCTGTCCCCAGCAGTTTGGGAAGCAGTGTCCACCCCATCCTCTTTGGATCAGAAGTTGAGTTAATCAACACAATGTAACTGCGCTGCATTAGATGTGCTGGGGGCTGCAGGGAGAAAGAGGAATGTGGCACTACCTGTGTGTGTGTGTGTGTGTGTGTGTGTGTGTGTGTGTTGGCAGAGGGGGGAAGAGATGGGCACGCTCAACCAAGTCCTTCAACCTAATGTGGCGAGTGCACTGATGGGATAAGTACAGAGGCTGTGGGAGCACCAAGGAGGAGCACAGAGCTCAGCCGGAGGGGTGAGCCAGGGGAGAAGCCACAGAGATTTATGAGCACTTGGAACGTGGGGAATGGGGCTGAGATGAGGGGAGAAAACAGGAGAGAAGGAATTCTGAGAGCTAAGCCAGTCAAGCCGCTTGGACCCACACAGTCCTCCCTGGAAGACAGAGTTACATCTCTGGAAGCTTGTGTGAGAGTCTCCTGACCTCGTGCCCCTTGGTTATTTCTTGGTGTTGCTTTTCTTTAACTGCTTCAAATTATCCAAAGGGTAAATATGTCTTTTGAAAAATGTCCTTTCTTTTCTTCGGTTAGTTAAAATTATTGGAGAAGGAACTTCCTATATAATCAAGGGTGAGGGCTTGGTACAGCTAAAGTGTCCAGATGTGAGGATGCTTGGACATAAGTCAAGGCTGGAGGCAGCCAGGAGAAGTAAAGAGTAGGTGAGACCAGGCGGGGGCGGGGGGGGGGGGGGGGAACGACACATTAATGGACCAGAACCTTTCTGCCTGCCCAAGCATTTCTCTTCCATGCAGAAAGGCAATCAATCCATGGCCAACTCACCACACCAATGGAGAAGTAGTTGTTCATGATGTCATACGGGACCTGGTCCCCGTTCTCCATCTCCTCTCTGGGGATGACTTCCAGGTGCCAGCGATCCAGCATCACCAAGGGGCTCTGCTCAATTTCCTTCAGGATTTTTGTCAGGCTTCCCCCTTCATAGCCTGTGGAGAATAACATTGCATTTGTCCCAAAGCAGAAAGCTAAGTTGTCGCTGATGTACAGGCAGCTCAGAGCAGGGAATCCTGTGGGTATCTCTGACCTGGAGTCCCACAATGTGCCTGTGGGCCAGAGACACTTAGGTTCCCTGAGCCACAGAGAAGGAGAGGGCAACATGGAGCAATTAGAAAGAAGCTGGGGCGATCTGAAAGCCAGAGCAGCAGGGGAGGAGGGGGGCTGGCCAAAAGTGGGCAGGCTGTGTTGCCGAAGCAAGCCCTGGAGACTTGGTGGGCGGGGTGGTTGGGAAGCTGCATATGGGAGAAGAAAGGACCCATTTCCAGATTATGTCATGTTAGAGAGGGACAGTGTGGTGGACAGGATTTTAAGATGACCGCACCCCCCTTCCCTCCCCCCCCCCCCCACCCCGCCGCTGATTCCTGCCTGACCTGGGTCCCATGAATAAGAGGCAATTAGATACATAACGTGAAACAGTTGACTTTGAGAAAGGGAGAGTATCCTGGGTGGAGCTGACCTAATTGGAGGAGTCCTCAGAAAGGACTGGGCTTTTCTTAATAGATTTGAAGCTTGAGAGGGATTCGACATGAGGAAGATTCTCTATTGCCAGCTTTGAAGATGGAAGGACCCCATCTGGCAAGTCATGAGGGAGGCCTCTCGCCTCTGAGAGTGGTCCCTGCAGACAACCAGCAAGGAAACAGGTCCCCAATCCTACAATCACAGAGAACTGAATTCAGCTAAACATCTGAGTGAGTTTGGAAGCAAATTCTTCTCCCGGAAGCTTTAGTGAGACCAGGTTTCAGCCTGTGAGGGCCTGTGCTAGGGCTTCTGATTGGGAGCTAAAAATGGGTGTTTTAAGCCTCTATATTATGATAATTTGTTATGTAGCAATAGAAAACTAACATAGAATGTGTATCGTAAGTAGTCAGAGGTTAGTGGGAGAGACAGTCTTTTCTTTCAAATAACACTTCTATGTTCATGTTCCTGCTTACTTTTGGGGCAACCTTGAGGAGTATTTTCAAGTTGTCAGGGCTTTGGTCAGCAACTTAGGGCAGTGATGGCGAACCTATGACATGCGTGTCAGCACTGACACGCGTAGCCATTTCTGATGACACGCGGCCGCATGCCGAGGATGAAACATTTGCTGCTCCTGAGGATGAAACATTTGCAACTAGAGTCTTGGAGTTAGTTTTTTCCTCAACACACTACCCGAGTTATGCTCAGTTTTTTGGCGAAGTTTGACACACCAAGCTCAAAAGGTTGCCCATCACTGACTTAGGGGCTGCCCTACAAGATAGCAATGGTACCAGCTATATAGCGGAGGGCCTTAAAACTATCTGGGAGCGCAGGCTGGGTTTCCTGCATGAAATGGGTGCCTGTCTCTGCTGCCTAGTGCTCACAGTGCGGGGCCACCCTCTGCCTGTCCCTCTGAACAGAGGGTTCTTTTCTAGCGTCAGTGTGCAGCTGAGGACCCTGGTAGCTAGCTTCTCCAGTGCTTTGCCAACTTCCTTCTAGGCTGGATCTCACTTGCTCTGCCCCCAAGCATGCACCAGCCTCGGAACACTGACTGCTGCCTGGCCTGGTTTTGAATGGCTCTCTGAATTGATCAGCCGTCTTCAGCCTCACTCTGATGCTGCCTGCCGGACTGATCTGTGGGCTCCTTGGGTTGATCTGAACTTCTGCACTTTCTGGAGCATGCCCAGCTCCACGGGGGTTGTTGTAGTTTGCAAAGGTCTCAACTTAGTTCCTGCCCATTGCCTTGTAAGCTGGTTACCACTTTGAGTTCTCTCTTCTGAAATTTTCAAAATGAGGGTCCATGGCTATGGCGGGGGGAGCTAAGATGATCTGGATGCCCTCAATAGCCAGTGATGTGGCCTTTCAGTCTGCATTCTGAGTCCTAATTCAGAAGAAGATCAGTAATTTGGGAAGGGGGAATTTTATGCAGAAAACACCTGTCTAAGTGAGCCCTTACTGTGATGAGTGCTGGGAAGGAGACGTTACCTTAAAGTTGACTTGTTCTACTGGGAAAGGTAGGCAGTAAGCAGATAGTTTCAGGATGACAGGAAATATAGTGAAGGGTAAGCATAAGACTTCAATGCAGGGCAGGGAAACAGCCATGAAGTCTATCTGACCCCAGAGTTGAGTATTAGTCTGTGTAATGTAATCCCTAAAAGGGAAGTTCAGCCTAGCTTTGTGGAGCATCCCTGTTGACTGGAAAGCTTGTCCCCAGGGGAGTGCCACTCACAGGTAGACTCACCTCCTCCCCAGCGGAGACATCGGGCCAGGTCATTTCCTGTTCCAAGAGGCAGGACGGCCACTGGTGGATGCTTTGTGAAGTTGGCCTTATCTGCAACCCATGAAGAAGATGAGAGAACCACATGCCATGGGATTACAGAATGTCCGAGTTATCTAGTTATCCATGACCTGATGCTTGAACCCCTCCATAGCGTTCTTTGTTAGAATGCCTCCCATGATGGGGAACACACTACTTGCTGAAGTAATCTCCATCTACAGTGTGTAGACCACTACAAAGGGTTTTCTCATAGTGAACGAAATCTGTCTCCTTGTAACTTGCATCTCTTCATCCTAATTTCACCTCAATCTTTTCCTATGGGGTGAAAGCAACCTCAAAAATCATTACTGTAGTTTGTGCAGCTTTAATCCTTAGTGATAACCATCCCTTGTTACATTTACCCCTCAGAACAACCCTGCAGGGTCTTATCATTTTTGTCATAAATGAAGAAACTGAGGAAGAGAGAGGGAAAGTAATTCCAGAGCCATGATCCACACCCAGAGCTCTAGAGCTCCAAACATGCTCCTCCTTTCTTCAAGGACTAGGCAGGTGCATAGACAGTAGCACAGGTGGGTTTGAGACATCAGGGAATGGTGAAGTGTTTGGAAAACTGAAGATGTCACACCTAAAGTCATTCATGTTCAAAAGTTTAAACATAGTATTGTGTCTAACAGAAAACCGCCATGTGTTATTTGGTACCTAGGTAGCAGTTTGCCACTTTCACCTCCTCCCAGACTTGCAAGTACAGAGATTCCTAAATTTATTTTCCATGCCGGTGTGAAGCAGCATCAGACGGAACCATTAGAGAAAGCACAGGAGACCATGTATGTTTTAATCTGGCTGAAGATCTACCGAAGTTTATGTTAGTTCATTAAGAAAGTTGAAAGAGGCACAGACACCTATTGGGCTCAAGGGGGTGCCTATTTACATAAACCTCAGTTCACCTAGTGCCAGGGACCATGAATGATATTATGGGGAAGTGTTGGTAGGGGGTTGGGGTGCTACAGGAATCAGCATCCTACATGAGGATCATACTAGGGTTGCCCCAGCAAAACAGGAGTTCATAGGTCCCCTGGCTTGTCTGACTTGTGCCAGAAGTGGCTGAGCTCTGGCAAAAACCAAGGCTGAGATTATAAATGGGAGGGTTAAGATGGAGGATGGAGTAAAGCAATGGACTTTCTCATTGTTCCCAGAACCCAGTCAGTGTTTATGCCTCCCTACCTTTGCACATTCTGTTCCCTTTGCCTGGAAGACCCTTGTTTCCTTAGATCTGCTCTTTCTTCCGTAGAAAAATCATCTTCACAGTGTGGAGGCTAGAAAGCTGGATGCTATCCTAGGTTTGCCCTCTCCCTCATCCCACATTTATTCACTCATCAAGTTCTTAATAGATCTCCAAGCAATCTTTTCTCTCCATCCCCATAGTGATGCCTGAGTTCAGGTATGATATGATTCCTTCCTACTGGTATGGTTGCAACTGTCTCCTCTCGGCCCTCTCAGCCTCCAGTTCCACCCCCTCATGTGTTCTCTATACTTTCACCAAGGTGGGCAATCCTTGAACCACAAGGCTTATCACGTTAGTCCATTGCTTTCACACTGTTGGGGCTCCCCTCACCCCTTAGCATGGCACACTAGGCCCTTCCAGGCTCTGCCTTCCTCTCTAGCCTCATCTCTTACCCCTCCGACCTCCCATCCAACATGTCAACCACATCTTAATGTTTTCAGTGTCTTAAATCACAAGCTCTGTGTTGCTCATCTTAAATGCTGACTCTGGGAGTTCCTCCCTGGTGGCCCTAGTATGGACCAGGTGCCTCTCTAGAATGTTTCTTTAGCACTAGGGATAATCTCATCACAGTGTCTTGTAATTGTCTATTCATTTGTTCCCTGAATGTACTGTAACCTACTGGGAACTATATCTCATTCACCACAGTATCCCCACACATACTTGCTGAAGGCCTACTATGTACTATGGCTCTAACAGCAGGTAAAAAAGCCATGACTTAGGCAGTAATGGTAGTCAAAGGGGAGAGACAGATATTAATGAGGTCTTCCCATAAATTTCAAATTTATACTGAAGATGAAAGGAGTGTGGTTCTGTAATAAGGTGACAGAGGCTGGGGATATGTCAGGAAAGGCTCTTCCGAGGAAGCCACACTTTGGCTCAGATCTGAAGTAGAAACTGACCAGCAAAGACCAGGGGAGCATACCAGACAGGAGGAACAACTCATGCAAAAGCCCTGTGGTGGAAGGGGTGGGTCTATCCAAGGGTCTGAGAAAGGAACTGTGTGGCTTGAATCTAGAGGGAGAAGGATGGAGGAATAAGGCTGGAAAGGTGGGCAACTGATAGACTACGCAGTTTCCTGTAGATCATTTGAAGAGTTTTTGTATTTGTCTTAAGAATAATGAGAAGCCATTTATGTGCTTCACATGCATCATGAACCCATTGACATTTAGGTAAGACCATTCTGGCTATAGAGGGAGAACAGATCAGGGAGGGGACCAACTGGGGGTGGTAGAGAGCACTGAATAATTGCTTCAATATTTCTTGAATGAATGAATGAATGAACACTGTGCCATTATTCCTCTTACCACTGTTTTTTTCTCCTTGACCCACTAACCTGTAAAAGCAGATAATCTCACATGACCTTCTTTCTTTCTATTTTGAGCAGCTTCTAACACCTGTGTCCTCTGCAGATGAATTTTATAAAACTTTTCACCAAAGCCTACTTTCTCCTTCATGATGGAGAGAGAACCATGCAATCAGCTCTCAGTACTGCAGCCATCCACCCTCTGCTGATCAGCTTTTCCTTCCTGGCTCCCAGGGGACGCTTCCCTCCTCCCACAAACAACTAAAGCCGGAGGTGACAGGAGAGTGTGGGTGGCTGCTTGGCAGGGCTGTTTCTATGGAAACCAAAGTGCCTGTGAGGGAGTCAAAAGCAGCAGGTGTGCAGGTGCTGGTCCCGCCCCTCCAGGTGGTCGGCTTATGACCCCTGGAGGCCAGCCTGCCCTGCCCTGCCCTGTTCAGGGTCCATCATGGCTGATCCTTGGTTCTGCTCTTGTCCTCATTTCCCACATCCAGTCTGTCAGCAAATCCTGCTGGCTCTACCTTCAAAAGATATCCAAAATCTGACACAAAATTATTGGTAATTTAATTTAATTTTTGTTTTTCCATTTAGAAGCTTAAATGAAATGGGCATTATAGTGAAACTTTTCAAAATAAGGTACCCAGCTAGATTTGGCAGTGTAACCACTTAGTGTACCAAGAAAATTTTCCAGCTGCAGTCTTCCCATCGCCTGTTTCTGCTATGGTCCAAACCATGGTCACCTCTCACTTGGGTGACTGCAGGAGCCTCAAAACTGCTCTTCCCTCAGGTATCCGCATGGCTCACCCCTGTCCAAGTCCCCATGCAAACATCATCTGCTCTGAGCAGTCTTCCCTGACCACTAGGATTTCAATTGCAGCCCTCACTCCACAGCTGTGTTCCCTTTGCCCCCTCTTTGCTATATATATATTTATCACCTTCTAATATATGTTTCACTTACTTCTTTGTTTATTGCTTGTGTCTTCCCTCTAGAAGGAAAGCTCCTTGAGGGTGGGATTTTTGTCTGTTTATTCATTGTCTCAAGGAGAGCTTGGCACAGGAGGTACACAGACAATATTTGTGGAATGAATGACAGGAAGAAAGAAGCAGCCCAGGGCTTGTCGCTCTGGGCCCTGTCTTGGACTTGAATGATGGCTCTCCCAAGCTCTTCCCTTGCCCGTCCTTATGTTCCACATCCCAGTGTTTATCTAGGTTCTCCAGAGTTAGATCTTGAATATGCTCTTGTCCCATGATTTCAGAGTCAGTCTCCATTATGTACTGGGGGTCATGTGTCCAAGGACCCATAGATCAGGCAGAGCTGGATTAGGAACCCTAATTTCCAGCCTGGGCTCTCACCACTGCCCCTCTGATTTAGGTGTGTTGGACACAGCCCAACGTGGCCTTTCTTTGCTTGCACTTGTCTGCACTTTATAGATGCGCTTTCTGGGCTTGGACTCCTGGTACTCATCTCAGGTGATTTGCCCTGGAATATGCATCTGTACTTACTTCTTTTGCCTTTATCCACAACTTGGCTCTGACTGGAGTCTCAAACCTATCTCCCCCCTCTGCTCGCCCCAACCACCCAATCTGGCCTGTCCTGCCATTGATCAAACCCCGGCCATGACAGATGTTTTTGAGGCAAGGCTTGAAATAAAATATTCCATCCATACCTGTGGAAATCCTTCCATGGTCTTGTTTCTTTGTTTTTCCACCCAAAGTAGATATTTAGTCAAGCATTGGCCCAGGAGTGGAAACAAGGATGAACAAGACATTTCTTTTTCTTTTTTTATTGCCTTCTTCAGACTTTAAATATACTTACTATAAGTAAACTGCAAAGGCCCTCCCAGCCCATTCTTACCAATGCAATCCAAAATCCAGCCAACTGTCCCATCTCCTCCGCAGGCCAAGACACGGAAGTCTGGAGTATCCCGGAAAAAGTTCAGTCTGGGAAGTAGAAGAAAGGCCCAAATGGTCTTGTTTGCTAGGTTGTGGCTGACCTTTGACACTGCTTGAGACAGAGTCCCTCCACCCGCACCCCTTCCCCTGGGAGTATGTTATAATCTCGATTCCTTTTGGGGTTGAGAGGGTCACTTAATATTCTGAAATCAGAACTTACTAAGCAATACCATTGAGTATGAATCTCAGGGGCCATCCTTGTATAAGGAGACTCTGACTCAACGTTCAACACAGAAAATGTTTTGGTTTTTTTCTATTCTCTATTATTTGTGCAGAGGAATCCATATTTTGCTTATTTGAGCAACAGTGCAACAACTAACCCCTAACACTTTGATTCCCCTTTAGCTCTCCTGCCTGCTCTGTCCCCACAACTGCCCCTTTAAATCAGATGCACTCAACTAGCTACATCTTTATCCAGCTCTCCTGTGGGTCCAGGCCTAAGTGCAGTGAGCACCACCCCTTGGGGGACTTGACCCTTCAGAGTAGGGCTGTTAACCCGAAGTCCATGAACTTCCAAGGGGTCTGTGGACAGAATACAGAGGACTATGAACTTTGAGATAAAATGTTACATTCTTATCTTTCCTAAGCTCTAACTGAAATTTAGCATTTCCTTCTCTTGTGAATGTAGGCGAGAAATCACAGACATATTACCAATACCCAGGCCTTTGTCAGGTGTCAAAATCACAAATGTCTTAATGTTTTGCTACAGTTATGGCAGATATCTCATACTACTATTCATGCACATCACTGCTTCTAATTTACAATAGCTTTTAGACCTGCCTCTGGAATTTGCTACATAATGTGTTAGTAAATCACATATATTCCCATATCGCACATTTGTTTTCTTAACATTTTGATAACTATTTTCAATAGAATTAGTTTCCCTGATTATATATTTAAAATATTAGTCTGAGAAGGGGTCCACAGGCTTCGTCAGGCTGCCAAACAGGTTCCTGGCACAGAAAGGTTAAGAAACTCTGTTTCAGAGCAAACGTGACCTGTGGACACATTGGGGTGGGACTTAGGAAGTGGAAGCTCAGTGTTTCTTCCTTGCCCAACCTGGTGGTCTGAGAAAATCCCTGGGCTTACTGAATCACTGATGCAGGTATGGGCAAATCACATTCTATTTTCTATTATTTGTGCAGAGGAATCCATATTTTGCTCATTTTGGCCACAGTACAACTAACCCTCTCTTCCCCTTCCTTCCCTGCTCTCCTCTGGAAAGTGAACTCTGAATGGAGGCTGCATCACCTACACAGCCTGTCTGAGTATAGACTGACACCTCTGAGATACTCAGCTCAGCAGCCCTAGAAGTTGTCACTAGGCTCGTCATCCAGAGCAAAAACAATTTAGGGCAGATGAGGTTAAGCAGGAGCACTGCATTCAAGCATTAAAATGCCCCTGAAGGGAATGGGCTGGTAAAGGTGTCCATATGCTGCTGCTCAGTCACAGGTCATCATGGAGCAGTCATTGGCCGTCATGGTGACCGTGATGGCACCTGTAACAGCATAGGTGGGCTCTGTTTTTATTATTATTATTATTATTATTATTATTATTATTATTAATTATTGATTTCAGAGAGGAAGGGAAAGGGAGAGAGAGATCAAAACATCAATGATGAGAGAGAATCATTGATCGGCTGCCTCCTGCACACCCCCACGGGGGATGGAGCCCACAACCCGGGCATGTGCCCTGACCGGGAATCCAACAGTGACCACTGAGCCACAATTAGTTTTAAATGGTGGGAGAGGTGCTGAATCCACACTCAGGTTTCTTTCTCCCTTTTACTGGGTCTTGCACTACCACTGCCATAAATGATAGAGTTGTGTCAAGAAACAAAGACAGGGACAGATTCCCATTTTGGAGTCCTTACAGCAGCCCTTCTGAGGGTCTTGCTGGACCCAGTGTAGAAGGCGGGTTAAGAGGCTGGGCAAAGCATGCTGAAAAGCCCAGCCCAGCGGGCACAGATCTGAGGACCTGGCGCCTAGACAGCCACTGGCCAGCACTTGTTTCTGGTGCACAGTCTCTGTCTAGTAAGAACAGCCTTTGAGAGCCTTCTGCCTGATGCTGGAGGGGTCTCTGATTACAGGGCCCTGCAGCTCATCATGTTAGTGCTAACACAAGGCCCTGCTCCTCCCTCCAGACCTTTCATCAAGGTGCAGAAGGGCTGCCTCCTCTTGTCACTCTCCCTCTCTAATGAGCAGTGAAAGAGCCAGTAGACAGATAGGAGAAGGGTCATAGAGAACTTAACAATCTCTAAAATGGATAATCCAGAAAAAAAGTGATTTCATTGAATAACCAATTGTTTTGATCCTAAAATGACCCACAACAGAACATGCAGCAGAACTACTGAATGACAGTGAAAAGGAAACTCTTTCCTCCTCCCTGATGACTCAATATGAAGACACCAGCTAACACAGCCTTGCAAATAACTTAAAATAACATACCAGCCCGCCCTTCCTGTCAATCAAATGAATAGCACATGCAGGAGGCTACCTCCCAGAGTTAAACATAATGAGAGTTCCTGAGTACCTCCAGGAGGAAGGATAGATGTAAGGAAAGGAAGGGAAAATGAGTAAAAGGGCAAGAAGGACAAGTACACAAATAAAAGAGGGGGGGGGGTTGACATAAAGGTATACTCTTCAGAGACTTAAGGGAAAGGGGGAGAAATTAGGAGTAAGAATTATATCTCCATACCCTGGAGTAGGCCCCCCATTGTCCAGGTTGAAAACTTGTTTGGGGTTGAGCAGATAGTGGAATTTCCGAAGAATTCTATGGGGGGAAAAAAGAAAGAGAGAGAGAGAGGCAGAGAAAGAGATATCATTATGAGAAGCCACAGTAGGGCAAACACCTCTGGAGCACATTCATGGTGGGAATGAGGGTCTGCTTAAACCCCGCTGCAGAAAAGACTGAATGCAGGCCCTGCAGACCCTGAAGTCCCAGCTTTAGCTGGCATCCCTCATGCCCTAACCCCCTGGTTCAAGGCCTCCCCATTCTCCAAGACTCTAGCCCCCAATGCCAGAAGTATCACCCCTTGCAGAGAAGGCAGGGCAGAGGAACTCAGAGAACAGAAGTTCTATTCTCCTAATGCTTTTTTCTTCATGGAGACCTTCTCCCAAATGTTCTGTATGTTCTCGGTTGTATAGTTCTGCTCCTTGTGGACTATACAAAGGCATCAATGGGAAGGCCACCCAAATCCTGGAATCAGGAGGAAACACAGGAGTTGGGGCTGGGGCAGGGGAAGGCTGGGGGCAATGACCCCACCTAGGCTTGGCTTCAAGGCTCAGCTTGAGGCTAACCAGGTCAGTTCAGAAGCGATGCTCTGCCCCTTGGACTGGGATAGGGGTCTCATAGTTGTTGCTGTAACCCTACTTATCATTTTTAAACATGGATTCCAGATCCCCATGCCGTCTGTACATTATCCCGGAGCTGACAGGACTGGGGGCAGGGCTGCTTTGCCCTTTCTCCCTCTCTCCTCCCGCTCTCTTAGTGCTTCCAGGGGACTGGGCATTTCCTTCACGGATGAGCTGAGTGCCCTGCTTTCTCAGGGGCTCCATAGGCCAGGAGGTCCCAATCGGTGAGTCCTGCCACATCTCTTAATCAAGAAAAGACTTGACAGACTAGGAAGTTAACAGGCATCTCAGAACTTGGTCTGACTCTGGGAGCCATAATAATGGCTCATGTGACAGGCCCTAGGCTAAGCACTGTGTGTGTTTTAATCCTCACAACCACCCTATGAGAGGAGAAATTCTTATTTACAGAGGAGGGATCCAAGGCACAGGACATTAAGTCAGTTGAACCAGGTCATCAAGTGGTTAAGTAGGAGGGCTGGGATTTGAACCCAGGTCTGCCTGTCTCTGTTCAGTCCACTATATTATGGCTGAGGGGAAGAAAGGACCCAAATGAGGCTTTCTGGCCTTTCCATTTTGAAAAAGAAGAGAACATACCTTTCTCCTTGTCTCCCTCCACTCTTGGGGTTCACCAAGACCAACAGGGGGTGGGTACCTGGGGTGGGGATGATCTTGTACTTAAAAGGTAAAAGAAAAAATAAATTAGCTCTGTTTTAGCCAACCAGGGGAATGAGATGAGAGTTTATACTAAGACAGCATCTGGGAGAGGTGGATAGGAAGCAGTTACAGTCATGGAGGAGAGGAGGATGGGAGGTAGGTCTTTGTCCACTGGCTGAGTTTTTGAGGGGTTAAGCAGCTAAGTGTCTTCAGCCTGAGTGGCCTTGGAGTGGTGTGAATGATGAAAGGGTTTGAAGAGATGGGACAATGGCATTGTAACTTCAAATCGTTCAACAATGGTGAGTCATTGGGTCCACAGCATGAAATTAGATTTTGTGAGGGATACAATTGAAAATGACCTTCAACGGTATGGCCATCTGGTCAAATTCCTAAGTAAAATAAAGCTCATGAAGTTAACCACGAATTCCCCCAGCACAGATTTTCCTCCTGAGCCCTGGTTCCTCATTTCTCATTGTCCAGTGGGTACCTTCAACCAGATGTCTCACCACATCAGGTTACTCCAAGCATCAACATGTCCCAACCCTGACCTATCTTCTTTCCCCATCAAACTGGTTGTCACTCTTGGCTCCCTGCTTCAATTTAAATATGGTGTTATTTTTTATCCAGTCATCCAGGAAAACCCTGTTCTGCCAAATTCTTTCTCTGGAATGTCCCTTTCTCTCTGCAGCTGCCAAAGCAACCATACTGCCCAGGCATTTCCCAGTTCAGGTAAGTCCTGTAGGCTGCCCCCAGGATATCATATTAGTCATGTAACTCTTGTTCAAAAACCTTTAATAACACTTCATTGCCCTGATTATAAAATCCAAAACTCCTAACCTGGCATCCAAGGCATTTCAGTGTAGCCCCATTCAACTGTTATCTCTTAATTACTCTAACCCTCACTGCAGTTCTGGCCAAACATGGCTTTTGCCCTTGCGAGTGTGTCTCCTGCATTTCCACCCTGTGGGTCTGCTCACCCTGGTGTCTTCTCCTGCTCAGTGCCCTGAAATGCCCTCTTCTTTCTTCGCAACCTCAGGGCGCAGTGCACAAACTACTTCCTCTATGAAGTTTTCCTTAGTTACTGCAACTAAAACTATTGCACTTGAAACATGTAATACCTTCTGGGTTTCTTGTTGATTTGTTTTCCATTTTCTTAGGTAAATGTCTCAAAAACAGCCACTGGATCTTAAATACCTCCAAAGCAGAGTGTATTTGTGTGTGTGTGTGTGTGTGTGTGTGTGTGTGTGTGTGTGTGTGTGTGTGTAAATCTTGTACCAAGGACCTCATAATGCTAGATACAGGAGTGAGTAGTTAATCAATACTCATGGGTTTAGCTAAAGGACACACTGATACAGAGACACAACTCTGCTCCACATTCACTAATGCTCACTTTCCCAGATCCCAGGCTGAAAACGCAGCAAACCCAGAGCCATGCTGTTTGAAACACACAGCACCAATTATTATGATTTTTAGGAATGTTCTCATCTGCCTTAAGGTGAATGTCTGTGTGAAGCATCTTGGAACCTGAAGAGTAATTTTTACTTCTGGGAGTGGTATTTAAAATATTCAACAACCTCTACAGCATGGGCATTGCCCAATCAGTACAGATGCAGGCTAACCAAATGGATGCCAGCTGTAAACAACTGGTAGGCCTGCATTGTGTGATTGCATGTCTGTCTGTCCCACTTGACTTTCTGTCCTTATAGGTACCCAGAGCTTTCTCACATTATTAAGATCCCCCATCATTATTGCTTATACTTTAATTTTCTAAAAACACTAATCTACATGTTGTCATTGAATCTCAGGGATCCTCTGGGGGTAGGTAGTGCAGCGATTGCTGTGCCCCTTTTCAAACAGGAAACTTAAGGTTCAGAGGAAGAGGAGGAGGCCCTCATTTCCTATTTCTTTCCTAGTTAGGACTCTTTGTACCTCACCAGCTGTCTCCCCTGCAATCCTTGGAGCTCTGTGGAAGGCACAAAGATAAGATGTTTATTGGTGAACCTGAGTGAAAAATGAGTTCTTAAATATGTGTTTAAGGATAAAGAAGAATTTTTGGATACATTAGCTTCATTTTGGCCTATTGCTTTCTGGAGACAGTGTGGCAGTCTTGGAAAATCTATTGTATATTTTTAGGCCACACTCTTGTTGTTTTTTAGGGGGTGAGCATATTGGAGTTTCTAAAGCAACTTGTTCTTAAAAAGGTAATAAAGACAATTTGGCCAGCCATGGGCTCAACCAATCCCCTTTCCCACCACTTGCCTACAGTGTGGTGGTCAAAGGTAATTCCGGAGGCTGGGAATAAAGTGTCTTGTGTGATATAATTGATCAGATGAGAAAGTAAATGTTGAGGTATATTTCTCTATCACCCAAACCCTGTCTTCCTTTCCACAGCCCTGGACCAACTTAGGATGAATGATCAGATTCAGGATGCTGAGGTACCTGCATTACAAGTTCACCCTTGGCTGACGCGTCACCATCAGACTTCCCACCTTGCCTGTCCTGTGAGAAGAGAGGAAAGATAAGCATCTTTTGGAAAAAAAAGTTTTAATATAAGAAAAAGGAATCAGAAGAAAAACAAATGGTTAATAAGGAGAATTAGAAAACCAGTACAGAATGGGGAGGAGTGTTTCAAAGTGGGGCTTTGGCCTTAAAAAAAGAAATGCCCCCCTATGGTTTCTCGAGGACTCTCGAGGTCTCTGTGATCATTTGCTCTAACATTAACTTTGAGACTCTGGAATGGAATGGACATGGGGAGAGGGAACACTAACATTGACAGAAATCTACTTTGTTGATTTTGAAGCTTGAGCTCTGAGAAGCAAGGTCTTAGATCTGGCTTCTCTGCTTAGCACTATCTAAATGATGTCATATTGAGAATGTTATTTTTTTTAGTTGTGTTTTTTAAATTTGTTTTTTAAAATTATGATTATTAATTTGTGGAGGTTTATTTCTCATATAGTAAAATGCTCAAATCTAAATCTCCAGCCAGATGAATTTCTGCTCTTGCTGCTTCTTCAGGTGTAATGCTGCTGTGACTCTGAACATCTTATTGGTTTTATCTGGCTTTTGAATTTCATAGAAATGGAATCACAAAACATGTATTTTTATTGATTTCAGAAAGGAAGGGAGAGGGAAAGAGAGATAGAAACATCAATGATGAGAGAGAATCACTGATTGGCTGCCTCCTGCACAACCCCCGACTGGGGATCCAGCCCACAACCTAGGTTTGCGCCCTGACTGGGAATTGAACCATGCCCTCCTGGTTCATAGGTCAATGCTCAACCACTGAGCCACACCGGCAGGGCAGACTATGTCTTTTTTGAGTCCAGCTTCTTTTTATCAGCAGTATATCTTTGTGATTATCCCCTTTTTGCATCTAAACATAGTTTTTTTTCCATGTAGTATCCTATGATACAAATATGCCTCAATTTATTTATCTATGTACTAGAGGCCTGGTGCACGAATTCGTCCATGGGTTGGGTTCCTCCATCTGGCCAGCAATCGGGGCCGATTGGGTCATCTCGCCCAGTCCCCATCGGGGCCGGCGGCCAACTTCCCGGCCAGCCAGCCCCAATCGCCCCTGGCCGGCCAACCTCCCGCGGCCCTTCCTCCTGCCGGCCAGCATGGTGGTGGTGGTGGTGGGGTGCCAGGGAGGGGCTGTGGGAGGTTAGCTGTGGGAGCACACTGACCACCAGGGGGCAGCTCCTGCATTGAGCCTCTGCCCCCTGGTGGTCAGTGTGCATCATAGCGACTGGTCAACAGGTTGTTCTGCTCGTTCTGGTCATTCAGTCGTAACGGTTGCTTAGGCTTTTATAGATATAGATTCTGTCATTAAGTTTGTTTCCGGTTTTTCACTGTTATCAATAAAGTTGCTACATACAAACATTTTTGTACATGTATTTTGGTGGAAAAATGCTCATATTTCTCAGGTAAATATATAGGAGGGGACTTGTCGGGTCATAGAGTTTTGTATTTCCAACTTGATAGATGCGACCAAATGGTTTTCCTTCAGTTTTCTTAAAAGAGAAAGACTAACTGGTCAAGAATGATACGTGAGAAATCGGGGGGACTTGGCAACATCTTTAAGAAGGAAGGGAACAGTTAAGATGTTTGGTGCTTAGTTTGAAAGAGGGATCTTCAACACAGGAGACAGAGACAATTGCAGCTGGGGATAAAAGGAATTTAATTTTGCTGCATCCATTTCCAAATAGGGCTGAGACACCCAAGTGGCAATCGTCAGGGCAGATGTCGGGATGTAGGAGAGAGGTTGACAGGAACAAGGGCGGCCTGGGAGGCCTGGCCTGTGCAGGTTGTGACTACCTTGAGCTGTGCTCTGCCTGCCAGATGCTCAGAATGAATGAGCTCTCCAGGATGGGCCACTTCAGAGCATTCTGGGGCCAGCAGTAGGAACCACTTTAGTCAGGGGAGTTTTCCCTCACAAATTGGTGGGCACAGCATGGACCTCATTTAAACTTGTGCTGAAAACACAAACCCAAGAGTTGTTGAGGAAGCCCTCAGAGGGGGGTGAACATCTGAATGCTGCATACGTGAAGTGTGCAGGGTGCAGGGGCAGGGGTGAGGAATCAGAGCCCTAGCGAGTGGCAGCACTTACCTGAGTGATGGGGCAGATCGAGGTGGGCAGCAGGATGTGGTCTTTGAGTTCCCCACCATCACACACTGTGGATAATTCACATTTGCGGTGAAACTGGAGGAAACAATGAAGATGAGAGTGAGTGAAACAGACCAAGGAAATTTCAAATATGAGGGTTTAGAAGTTTACTGGGGAGGCAAGCTGTCTAGTGCTCCCCAAATCCTGATGCACTGCTGGCTTTGGCAGTATAACTGAGTGTGTATGTGTGTTATGTGTATATGATGTGTTGTGTGTGTTTTCAGTGTGTGTATGTGGCATGTATGCATATGTGGCATGTGTGTGTGTGGTATGTAGTCAGGGCTGCCAAATCTTCTGTGGGCTGATAAAGAAGACAAAGTGCTACCCACAGCTGCTGGGGCAAAACAGTCACGGGCAGGCCTGTCTGCGGCCCTTCAGTGTGGCACCCCATGTGGATTCCAGCCCCCCCTCGGATTTTTGCTCCCTAGACTCTGAGACACTGGAAGGAAGGAGATCTTGTTGAACAGACTCATGAGAGGCTGAAAATAGACCCTTTGACACAACCGCTGCATCTTAAGAGTTCTGTGATTTACTTTGGAGACGTGTCCTTTTTGAGGCTGATCAAGGGCCTTGGTCAAGGGGACAGGACATGGCACTGAGTTAGCTGTGGTAGCAGGGTGACCTTTGGCAGGTTCTGGGTGTCTAGAGAGGAAGTGGACATTGGCTGTGGCTAACGGCAGCAGGTCCAGGTCTCTGGCCCAGGCAGTGGGGCTGCTGTACAGAGTGTGCCTTCCTCTGGCACCTTGAGGAACATAATTCTGGTGTCTAATTCCTCGCCAACTCTGGTGGTGCCCCTGGCCCCAGGTGACACCCGGGCGAAGGAAGTTAATGGTCACAGCTGCCCAGCCACACAGACAGTGGACTGGCCAGCTTCTTCTTAAGCAGCCCTCACTCCCCTTCTTCTGGGGGTTGTCCTCGCTCTGGGCAGCTTGTGAGTCGCTGGGCACTGTTAGACTTAGGGCATTGAATGGGGCTCTGGGTGCCCCAGGTGTCCCCCCTGGCTCTGCTTAAGCTCTTTGGCAGGATGTCCACTGCCCCTGGGCTGCAGCTTGAGCAAAAAAACCCCACAACTGAAAAGAAGCATGGCTGCCCTGGGCGCCAACCCACCGTCTTCCGGCACCACACGCAGTGCCACGCGGTGACACTCTGGTAGCACTTGATACTTTTGTGGCACCGATCACACTTGACCGAGGAGTTCCCTTCCACCCACGCGTGCTGCATCACCTGCAGAAGGGAAGGGAAGGATGCCAGGGAAGGCTGCAGAACCACTCCCCGGGCCTGGGCCTGAGGAGAAGGGTCTGGAGGTGCACAGAGGGGTGAAGTCGGAGGGGTTGTTTCCTGTTCAGTTTATGCACTGATTGGGTGCTGGGCGGCTTTGCTGCACTACGCTGACACGCTCTCTCCCTGCCTAACCACCATTTTGTTCATCGAGGCAGTTGGAAACCATTTTTCCTGTGTCTTGAATAGCTCATTCACCCTGGCAGTCAAGCCTCTAAGCAGCATCTTGTCTGGCAATCCATCTGTCTGTCTTGCAGAACTTCTTGCAGAGTGAGGTGCTCATGTGCGCCCTCTTCTGGAAGGCAGCGTGATGCAGGGAAACAGGAGGACTGGGCCACAGACCTAACTGGTTGGAATCATTGATTTTCCATTTGGCAGCAGGGCCACCTTTGGCCAGTTCCTGGACCTCTCTGAGTCTCAGGTCCCTCGTCTGTACAAATGGCATAATAAGCCCCACCTCTGTTTTCCAGGAGGATCACATGAGCTAGCACGGATGGGTAACTTCCTGTCAGCCTCAGCAGCCCATTAGAACCATTTGGGGAGCTCCTATAAGTTCTAATACCCAGTTCTCACTGCAGACTAACTAAATTTGAGTCTCTGGGGATGGGAACTGTTGTTAGTAGGGTTTAAAGCACCCTCTGTGATTACAATGTACAGCCAAGGTTGAGAAGCACTCTAGAAGGAAGTTAGAGGAAAAGTCCAGAGAACTTAGTGTGGGTCAGCAGCCAGTGGCTTTCACATCTGTTTCCTAGATAGCTGGTTGTACTTGCTTCCTGGCCAGGAAATGACACGAGGGCAGCCCAGGAACCTAGAAGCCATGGGAATACATATGTATATGTGTGTCCGTAAGTGCAAAGTGACCCATGACACCAAATGCTGGGGACCTGAGCCCTCGGTTGTATCCCCTAGGAATTCTACAGAACTTCCCAAAATTGCCCACAAGGGCGCTTTGGATACAGAAGGAAGAGAATGTGCACTGTGGGGGTATACAGGGACCTAGTCTGAAGTGCCAGCTATAAACACACTATTAAAAACACATGGAATATTTTCATTACACCACCCATGTTTGTATTAAATAAAAGTCTTAAATTACTTATCAGTTAAGTTAATAGTCCTCCTTCCAAAGGTTTTTGGTAAAATTCTTATTCTAGCAGACATGTTACTTTTATTTGAGTATATAAAGAATCCAGTTTGCCAATCAATTTGTCATCTACATGGTCACATTGCATTTACTCCGAGATTCTTCTTATTTCCATTTCATGGAGAATAAAATGAAGCATCTGAGAGGTTAAGTGACCGGCCCTAGGTTCCAAGGCTGATAAGTGGTCAAGCAGAGCCTCATAGCCAGGTCTTCTGACTCCAAATCTGTGGTTGTCTACCAACACCACGTTGCCTTCTCCATTCTCTTCTGGGATTGGAAGAGATGGTGAAGGACTTGGGTTGCCCCTGAAGATTCAGAAGATCGTGTCCTGCTGGCCCCTCAGTGGCCTCTCTCTGCTCTGTGTGTGGCAAGTGGCCAGAGTGCAGGCTAAGGCCTGAGCCCAGGAGATGTACCGTGCGTCCTGGTGAAAGCATGGATATGGAAAGGTGTGTGCATGCATGTGGTGCAGAAGTATACGAGAGGCCATGCGGTGTCTCATGGGGCATGCATGTGTGTCCTGGGAGGCACCCTTCTCTCTCGGAGCCTTGTGGGGAGGGCTGGATATCATTCCCACCTGCTAGGCATCTCCTGACTCAGATCATTGGAATCTTCCATGCAGGAACCCAAGAATACCCTTTCCCTGCTAATTGTAAGAGTCCATTTCCAGATTCGATGAATGGCACCACAACAGCCAAGTTAGAAACCTGGAGCCATTCCTGACCTCTTCTCTTCTCTCCATCACCAAGTCATAGTGGTAGTACCTCCAAATTATCTCTCAAACTCTCCCTTCATCTTCTCTTTACCCGAGCCAGTTGGACAAAATACTCAACTGGCATGGCTGGCGGAGACTCTCAGCAAGACACAGCAACCACTGTGCTACTGCGGACACATCAGCATAGTGGGTGAGTACAGACCCCACCCCAGTCAGGCCCTCAGTGCAGCACTGCCTCTTGCCTGAACTGTTGAAGAGGTTTTCTCCCTCAGATCTCTTTCCTGCACCATGGTCAGAGCAATTAACCTAATTTGCAAACCCAATGATCTCGTGCTCAAAGCTCTTCAATGTCCCCTTACGAAACTCTTTCCTAACTCCTCAGCTGGCCTCACAGACCTTCCCAGGCTGGATCTCACTATCAGAGCACAGCTCCTGCCACTGCCCTTTAAGCATCCTCTGTTCCAGTCAGGCAAACAGGTACAGACCTCAGAATAAGCCATGTGCCTGGTGCCTTGTCCACCTCGATGCCTGGTGAAGTCAAAGTACAAGGTTCAAGGTACAACTCAAATGCCATCTCCTTTGTGAAACCTCCCCTGGCCTCCTCCTCGGTACCTCAATTGTATGTCCCACACAATCGCTACTGTTCATCTCTCTACCTCGTGCTTTGCTTCTGCTCCTGTCTCTCTCCCACTAGATGGCACAGTTCTCCAGCAGGCTGAAGGCCACCTTACAAGCTGCATACCCCCTAGCACAGTGCCTGGCACATGGTGGGGACCAGGGAGATGCTGAATGGATTGATGGATGAACAAGATGGTTTAAGGGTGGTCCTCGGGGCAGAGAAGGGACTGGATAAAGCTCCCAAAGCCCCTTCCTGCCCAGGAGTCTGGTGATGGACATGTAGCCTGGGACACAGCATGCAGTAGGACAAGGCAATAGGTGTCACCAACCTCGCTGCCCCTTTTGGTTCTTGAGTACGTTTTGACACACCCAGGAATGTTTTTGGATACACAGCGTTCGTGGACGGTATATTTACAGTCTGGAAAAAAAGTAAGGAAAGTACTCGTGAGTGAGCATGTAGGAAAGGTCCAGCCAGCCCCGCCCCCCGCCTCCAGATAAGGCCTGAGTCTGACTAGGTGACCAGTCAGGGGCAGGGGACATATGGAGCTGGCCTGGCCTAATGGAAATCCAAAGCAGTCTCCAGTTGTTCTTTGAGAAGGGAGTCCGTGGTTATCTCCCAGACATGCTCCTGCACTCTCCACCCTGCCACACTTGGGCAGTGAATTCGGGGAGAAAAGATCGCGTGGAGAAGCGCTTTTCACTTAAGGGTGGGGGAGGAGTCATCCTCCTGGTTATGCCGGTGCCACAGTATTGTGTGTCAGGGATGCTGCGGGTGGGCAGAAGGCCAGGGGTCTTCCTAACTGGAATAGGTGGCCCTGAACTCTGGCTCTGCCATTTGTAACGACCCTCATGACCTTGAGTAAGTTTTACACATCTCTGAAATTCAGGGTTTTCTACAAAATGGGAATAAAATTGCCTCTCTCTTTATAGGATTTTTGCAGCATTAAATGAGATACTTTGTGGTTTTTAAAAATCATTTCTTAAAATTAAATTTTTATTGTTGAAGGTATTACATATGTCCCCCTTTCCCCACATTGATCCCATCTAGCCAGCCCCTACCCCTCGTCCCAGGCCTTCACCACCCTATTGTCTGTTTCCATGAGTTCTGCATATATGCATACTAGTTCTTTGTTCATCTCTTCGCACCCACCCACCCACCTCTGCCTTCCCTCTGAGATTCCACAGTCTGTTCCATGCTTCTATGTCTCTGGACCTATCTCATTAAATGAGATACTTTGTATAAAGCACCATGTGTCTGGGTCAGAATAGCTATTCCACAAATATTATGACCATTACTGTTGTTACTACACTGATTGCTATGCAATCATCAGGGGCCTGCAGACCCGGAACCTAATTGGAATGAGATAGGGTCTCTCAGAAGTGGGGAGAGCTAGATTTGAATGGGTGCTGAAAACACTGGCAGACTCCTTCTTACACCTGCTGATGCTCTTCGTGGACATTGGCCCCAACTCTGTCAAGATGACTGTTGTGGCCGAGGTCACCTGCTGTATAGCTCACATGTACATGTTTAGAAGAACTGCTCCAATGACCTGGACCGCACACAAGGGCCCGGCCTGCAGCAGTAGCTCCCTAGTCTCTAGTGAGTTCAGACCTGTCTGCATTGTGAGGTGATTTACAGAACTCTGCACCCACATACTCTGACCCACAAAGCCTTCTCAGGGCAGCCCCTCCCATCTCCTGCTCCTGAATCACCCCCTTTCTAACTAACATCACCCCTCTGTCTTCCTTCCCTCCTTCTCTTTCTTCTGTCTCCTTCCCAGTCTTCCTTCCTACTTTTTTCTCTTCCCTAGTTTTTTCTCTTCTCCCATTTGACTTTACTAAATGGATTATAAAGTGAAACAAATGGGTAGTTTTCATTTCCACTGCATTTACAAATACGTTTTTATGTTACTTATTAATAAAAAACACACCCAGGTTCTTCTGACCACCCAAAATATTCACTAGCAAAACCCAAATGAATTTAGTTTGAGATGCTTTTTAATTATATGTGAGCCTTAAACACTTTTTTTTCGGGGGACAGGGGGACCTGTGGCCCATGATGGGACTCCAACAATGGGACACTACTTATCCATTTGACTTGGATAGAACAAAAATAGGACATGGAGGGCTTGCTTCATTCCCTCCTGTGGAACAATATGGGAGGTCCCTTGAGCTGGGAAGCAGAAATACACAGACTTTTTCTGGAATCGCTCAACTACGTGCAGAGCAAGACAGCTCCTGGGGAAGGGCGTCTGAAGGACGTTTACTCACACGTGCAGCACAGGCCTTGCTTCCTCACGCCCATCAGCATGACGTGGCAGAAGTTGCAGTAGGTTGGTTTCTTAAAATGCTTCATGGTCCAGGCGTGCCTGCCGTCCCCCTTGGAGCCCTGTGGGCATAGAGAGGGAATGGGACTCGGAGCAGGCAGCCCTAAGCTAGCTGAAGCCTGGGCCTGCCTCCTGTTATATCTTCTTACTTCTCAAAAGACTCTCTTCTCATACTTGGAAGACAAGATATACATTTATTTTACTGACATAAAGACTCTTAAAAATGGAAATCAAAACTAAGTTCTTGTCTGTGTGTGTGTTTTCTAAAATTAGCAAGCATTAAAAATTAAGAATATCTGAGCAGGAGTATGTGTGTGAGGGATAACACAAGCCCTCTTCTACTTGGCTGGTGGAAGTGTAAATCCAAACAAACCACCTCTCTCTCTCTCTCTCTCTCTCTCTCTCTCTCTCTCTCTCTCTCTCCCTACCTACCTATCTACCTATCCATCTATCTGTGATCCTTTAAATGTTTATAACCATTGACTTACAAATTTTCTTTCTTGGATTCATTCCTAAAAATCATTTTTGAAGGAAAGATGAGCATTTTTGTGCTCTGTCACATGTTTAACTCAGCATTATTTATTTAAAATAATGCAAAACTGGAAATATCCTAAAGGTATCAAAGTTACCAAAAGGTTAGTTGTGGTAGAGACATGTGATTAAAGGTTAAGTGGCCATCAAAAAGATATTTATAAGAATGTCTGATGGCATGGGAATGTGCTCATGACACAGCACTAAGTGAAAAAAGCAGAATGTAAATTTGAGGACCTATTATCATCTCAGTTTTATATAGTAAGATCTCTGGTGGGAAAAAAATGTCACCAAACCATTAACAGGTTCGTTATAGCTGGAAGCACTATGAATTCATTTTATTCTTTAATTTTTATTTTCTTTTGTATTTTCCAAACTTTCTGCAGTTGGCAAGTACTAGTTTTATAAACAGAAAAATGTAGTTTAGTAAAAACAATGCACCCTCTCATCAACTTTCTGGACACAGATAAAATAGTTAAGAGACAGTCAGACTTGGCTCAGAAGTGAATTCACCCTTACCTGCTAGATAAACCAAGCATCGCACAATCACACATCTTCCCTGGATACCAAAGCTCCTACCTTCTAGCCCCTGGTAGCAAAGCCTTGTTGGAGCTGTGGCTTCAGGGACATCCCTTCACGCCGGCTGTCCCCAAACCTTTTTTATAGGCTCCATCAAAAGAGCACCATTCTTAGGGTGGTATGGAGGGTAGTAGAAAGTATCCTAGGAAGGTGGTGAGAACTGACTGTCAGGTACACAGAATCCAGCATGCCGGACTCAAACCCAGCTCTTACTTTTGGGCCCCTCTGGTTTGCACTGGTCACGGCAATCAGATCCATTTCTATGCCAAGTCTTCTGCTAATGTTCTCTAGAAGAGCCTGTATGGGTTTCCAAGTGCGGGTCTCCCCCTGGGGCCAGTGAAGCTCATTTCTTCTCATCACCTCAACACCCTGCTTCTTCCAAGACCAGACTCTATAGAATTACAGCCTTTATATCTAGTGGTTTCTATAAGTAAAGCTTCTAATCCAGTGTCTGATAATTAAAACTTATCAAGTTCCTACTCTGTGCTGGACAGTAAGGGACACAAAGGTAAGTAAAGTGTTTTCTTATGTGTAAGGAGGTAGATTTATGCCTGTTCTGGAAATGATGAAATGGAGACTCAGAGAAGTTACATACATATCCCAAGACGACACAAATAATAAGTGACTGAATCAGTAGTCAAACTGGGGCTCTTACTGGCATCAGAGCCTGTCCTCCTTCTTTCCTCCTTTCCCTCACCACCTCCCTTTCTCCACATACCAGGGCTTTTCTTTATGAAAGGAAACTACAGCTCGGCAGACCCAAAGGACTATGATTTTTATCTTGGAAATACCTTTATTAGCTAAATAAGGTACTGTTTTCATAGATTTGCAGTAAGAAGCAAAGGGACCATGACTTAGAACAAAGTAACATTTCCGCTTGGGCTACAGCGCCATCATGTGGCTCTTTCATTTCTGCACAGTGGCGGCTGCAGGATGTGTGAGTAACCTTCCTCTTCCATGCCAAGGCTTATTGCTGCTGCAATTTCACGGGGAGACAGACTGCTTTGCACATATTGCATTCAGAGATCCCCCAGACTTATCAGGGGCCCGATGTGGGTTTTGAAAAAGCCAAATAAGCAATGTGACTTTTAAGACATTTAGGAATGCTTTCTCTGAACCTCTAATATTAAATGTAGAAAAGTACAATTTAGTGTGTATTTAAAAATAAGTGCATAACACTTTTGATTAATAAAAGCTAAATTTACATTTGTTCTTTGTTTGCCACTTTCTTGATATACAGTTGGTTTTCTATAAAGCTGACTTGGCTTTGGGAAGAGACAGTAGGGAAAATGGTCTGTCTCTCCCTCCTCAAGCCATAAAACAGTGGGTCCCCTCCATGTGAAGAGCTGGTGGCACTTTGGAGTCAGCAAGCCCAAAATAGGAAATAAATAAAAAAAAGTTGGTTTCTTATGATTAAAATGCCCCATCTCTATTTCCATATTTAGTGAAAAAACAATGTTATGTTAACACCCAATAAACCAAACACACAGGTATGTTGGAACAGCACCTAAGCAGAACTTCTATTCTGACTCAGGTATGATCTTGAGTATTGAATAGCAGGAAGGCTATCTTACTTATCTGAGTGCCCCTCCTCCCGGGTCCTAGCTCACATAGGTTCTTGCACTTAATACGTTCTTGGTAAGGGATCCTTGGAGAGAGGTCTGCTGTTCCTGAATATGGAGGATGGCCCCTGGTAGTAACTAGCTGTGTGTTCTTGGGCCCTCAGTTTGCAAAGTGAAGGGGACAGATCAAGGATCACCAAGGTCTTCTCCAGCTCTGACTATCTAAGGAATATAAACACAGTTGTGCAGATCCTGGTTCCTGAATTTCTGCGTAGCCCTTGGAAAGAGCTGCATATGCCAGGACATGACTGCAGGATTCTTAGCTCTTGCGTATTGGAAATGAAGGCCCAGCTTCAGTTCTGAGTTGCAGAACTGTCCGATGGAGACATTACAGGCAACCACAGCAATTGGAGGCTCACCCAGCTGAAAGCTTCCTGTTCTGTTCCTCTGTATGACACTTCAGAATTTCAAAGCGGTGCTATCACACAACCTATGTGATTGTCCTGGCAAATGCTTCAAAGGCACAATTTTACTTTCAGCTTGTGCATGAAAGTTGCTTTCAATTGGTAAATAAGCAGAAAATGCAGTGACTGACTAGGTCAGGTCAGGCATATATAACCAATAATTTTGCATGAAGCCTCTACATGTATCCCCTACTCTGATGTAGCTGGGAGGTTTTTCTAAAACATCTTGAACTTTCTTTCATTTGGGTCTTTGATCAAGCTATTCTCTTGGCCACAAACTCTCTCTTCTATCATCTTCTACCACCAAATCATATCCAACCTTGGAAAACAGGTCAAACATCCTCCTAGGTCTTTCCACTGACCATTATCTCAACAACAGGATATCAAAATCCCACACATCCTTCAGGACCAGGGTAAACATCCTCTGATATTTCTTCCCACAGGTCTCACTCCTAAGTCTGGGTCCTTAGAAAGTGAAGTATCTTTGGAGCTAAGTACAAATACATTCTGACTCCTCTCTTTGCTCCTTAGGCTAAGAATTTCAGCTTTCCATTTGTATAAATGAGCTGGGGGTGGGGGGTGGGGTGGGGCGGGGATAACTACCTTATCTGTTTGTTTTGATCACCCTCTGCCTCACAATAGATCAGTATTTTTTCCTTCCCTTTCTTCTTCTCTTCCCTCCTTCCCCAACTCTCATAGCACTTTTCAACCTAATTTGTGGAAAAGATGGAATTCTTCCTTGAATTTTTTTTTTGCCCTTTGATTGGTTGAGTATAACCTTCTGGTGGGTGAATATCTGAGTCCCTTCACAGAGCTCAGAACAATATCTTTATTTACTAATAATTTAGTACATGCTGTCAAATGAATGAATATATTTCAGTCACTAATAGGTAAAAGAGAGGTCTTTGAGGCTGGCCTAGAGCATATGGTTTGTCCATTGGGGCAGAAGCCAAGGTGATGTGTAGATATGAACTTCCACGTAGAGCTTGATGTTCCTGAAAGGTAAGAGATCTGAACTCAGGCTTGCTGACTTACAGAGTCGTCCATGCCCAGGAGGACCAGCAATGGGATGGTGGTCATCCCTCCGTGGACCCATTCCTGTAGAGACACAAAGCCGTCCCGGTCGTAGTCCATCCCTTGCAACATCTCCTTCAATATCTGCGGAATCCACAGAGCAGCAGTTGTCCACTTTCATCCTTGACTTCTCTGCCCCCACTGCCCTCTTATTTCCCTTTTGTTCTGCATTGTCTGGCTTGTGTTTTGCCCCCTTCCACTCTGATTCACAGTGAGTAGAGCAGTGAGGGAGCAAATGGGGGTGAGGAGAGGAGAGCTCCAAGCCCCGCTCTGCCTGACCTGACTGAGCAGCCTTGGGCAAGCCAGCCACCCAGACTCTCTGGGTTCTGCTTTGCTCATCTGTGGAATGGAAATAATATTGCTATGTATGCAGCACTGTAGTGGGGACTAGAGAAAAGGTATATAGAATGTACATTTATATAAAAAATTAGTATTACCTGGTGATGCAGGAAAATCTTTAAAATTCATTCAAGCTCTAAATTCTTTGATCTATGAGCTTTTGTTATAAAAATTTAGCTCTGGGGAAAAGGTCAGAGGTAATTATTATTTGAATTATATCTACATTTCCCCCTGCTGCCTATAGTTTTTCCTATCAGCAAAGTGGGAGCTCAAGATGTAGGACCCCCGAGAAGCTGCCTGTAGCAGGATGAGTCTGGGAAATCTTGCCCATTTTTATCCTGAGGGTGTCCCGCTTTTCTCTTGGAAGTCACCCCATGTTTCCAGAAACTCACAGGCCTTAGCTCCGTGGGATCCCACTCAAGATACTGAGCAATGTGCAGCATCTGGTTGACAATACGATCCATCTCCTAGAAAACATCAAGGCAAGAAACCAACTGAAGATGTGTTTTTAAGAGCAAGGCTCAACATCAAAACCTGTGGGAAGGTGGGCAGGGCAGAACATGGGAAGCAGCTGGTGTAATATCCTGGCATTTCACGGGGAGCTCACTGTTTGTTTCTGCTCTTTATTCTGCCTTGACGACAAAGCTCAGTGGAGAGTAGATGCTCACAAGAAGCACAGAAGACGGCTAAGCCAGAGGTGTACTGAAAGCTCCCTGGACGCTGACCTCCTTGGACCCATCTGGACTCACCTTTCTTCCCCTAGTCTGGGTTTTGACTTAGAGATCATAGGAAGCACTCCTGTTTTCCCCTTCTTTGTGATCTCAACTCTCTCACATGCTTACAAATCAGAGCAGTTCCCTCCCCCTTCTTTAGTCACTCCTCATTCCCACAGCTTTACTGACTTGGGATCCACCTATACCCCTCAGAGGTCAGTGTCAGGTGGATGTAGGGCCTGTGTGTGGGCCTTAGTTCAGATACTATGATTTAGATCCTTTTGGCATCTCCTCTATTTCCTTTGTGTCACGTCCAGCCCTGAACCCAGGACTCTGTGGACAGGAAATTCATGAGGGGTTAATGAGCTGGTGAGTGAGCTTTTCACTTGCTACCTAGGCCAGGCTCTATCTAAAACCTCACATAATTGTTGTATGCTAAGGAATAAGGGCACCCAGAGTCCCACTGAAATACGCTAGACCAAGGAGGCATTTGCATCTCTTGGGCACAATCTAAGATGTTAATGGAGAGATCAATGTGGGGAGACATCGGTGAACTGAAGCAAGGTTCACAAGTGTTACCTCCACCAGGTAGAATGCTGGCTCAAACCAAGCAAGCAAAAAAGCAACAGGAATTTTAAAAATTGTATTTCATTCAAATTAAAAAAATAATTCATTGCAAAACTGCAGATGAGGTGGTAGATGGGGGGCGGAGGAAGTAGGCAGAAAGGTGAAGACAGGGTTCTACAGAAGTTTCCATGGAAAAGAGCTTGTGAATCTAGTTGGGACTAAAATTTAACCAGTAAACAATGTGACTCAGGAATGAGAATTAGACTCAGCCTTGAGCTGTGTCAATGGGTGGGCATTTCCAGGAACTACTGGCTCGTCTGATGCCTAACCTGGTTAGACCACCTGTGGATGATTAATGAGTCATGGAGGAGGGGGTTGGTTCTATGCCATGTTTTAAAAATGGCATTGACAAACCAGAGTTTGACCAGAGTGTATGTTTAAGCCTGCCTCTGAGAAAGTATGAGGATGGGGAAATCTGAGCTTGGAGGACATTTTACAGGAGATGTGATAGTACCTTCAAATACTTGAAGGATGATTGTATAGAATCAATATCCACTGATCAGCTGTCCTGGTCAGCTACAGAGGCCAGCAGCAAGCCAATGGGTATCGGGAGGGATTTGTTGAGGGCTGGCTTATTTTGGCTTCACTGCTGGGTTGGGAAAGGGAGAGGGGAAACAGAAGCAGGTTTCATGGTGAAAGCTTCCCCGGCAGACCAGAGGTGCCTTTTGTGTAGGAAGGAAGCCCTCGCTGAGTCACCCTCGGTGGTGGAGTGGCTGTGTTAAGGCAGTGGTTGAACTCTCCAGTACTGGGAGTGATCACAAAGAGAGTGGGCGCCCAGCTGCCAGGGATTCTCAGTGGGAAGTTGAATCAGGTAACTCTTTGGAGACTGCTTCAGTCCACTGATGTTATTCTCCAAATACATCTGAAATCTAACCACTTCTTACTACCTGCAATGCTTCTACCCTGGTGCAAGTTACCATCCTTTCTTGTCTTGCTGATTTCAATAACCTCCCACCTGATATCCCCACTTGCACCCCTATAGTCTAGACAACATAGAAGCTAGAGTGATCCTGTTATAACCCAAGTCAACCACGTCACTCCTCTGTGCGAAATATCCAATGGTTCTCCATTTATCCAGAGTTAAAAGTAAACCCTTTCAAGCACCTAAAAGGCTTCATAATGCTTTGCAAACTTCCTCTACCCCTATCCCATTTCTTCTCTGATCTCATCTCTTATTGCTTACTCACTCTGACCTCACCTGTTCATTCATTCTGCTACAGTCACTCTGGGCTCCTAGTTAATCTGCTAACATTCCAGGCACCCCTCAGGACCTTTGCACTCTCTGTTCCCTCTCCTGGAAGGCACTTCCTCTAGACTTAGGTGTTCCCAGGACTTATAGTCCCTCACCTCTAAGTCTCTGTTCAGACATCCCCTCCTCAGGGGGACCTTCCTTAGCTCATCCAGTTAAAACAGCAGCTCCCTCCAATACTTTTTCTCTTTATTTTTCTCCCAGCACACATTTTACTATGTTTTTCAGTGTGTGAGTTTGCACTAAAATGAAAGCTTCATAAGGGCATAGGTTTGTGGGGTTTTTTTTGTCAGTTGGCTCACTGATATATACCCAGTATTTAGAACAGTGCCTGGCACATAGTAGGTAGTTAATACATGCATGTTCCCTCACATGACATAAACCACAGCATTGCAATGTGGCCATAGGGCTCCCACAAAGACACCCTGGAGTTTGGAGGAAATTGGAATGACTTAGTTCGTTTAGTGAACTTGTTCCCTTTTTTCTTCCCTCTGTTCTGACTCAGCCCTATGCGCCTCAACCTCAGAGCCTTTCTGTGAAAGAGTTCCACCTTTCACATTGCCAGTCATGAAGACAAGTCCTGCCTGACTCTATTTGCCATCTCCCCTCTCTGCCTTCTTCATTTTCTATCCTTCCTCTCACTTCATGATCACTGACCTATCCCTGTCTATTCCTGAGGGAATTGGGCAGGAGAGGGGGGAGACAGACCTCAGGTTTTCTCAGGTACATTGAAATAGGATCATGTGCTCCAAGCAGACGAATGAGACTCCTAGAGTCCGGGGAATGAGAGGAAGGTGACGGTGATGCAGAAGCGCACCAGCAGTTACCTGCTTTCCCCTGCCCTCTTGCCCTGGTCTTGCTGCCTTTCCTACCTCCTCCCCTCGGCTCCTGGACTCCAGCAGGGAATTGCAGGGAGAAGTTCTGAACCCATTAGGGAATTAAACTAGATAAGATACTAAAGCACCTCCCCATTCTAAGATTTTATAATCCTGGGCTTCTGGAATGAAGAGGCAAGTTGGAGTTCACTCTCCTACTGGCTGGCTCTTTGGAAATAGAAGGTGGGGATTCTACTCATTTCTGCAGCCCATATTGAGACATAGCTATTCTTATAAAGACAGAACTCCTATAAAGAGTTCTGGACTCTTCCTCCACCTGTTCCCTTCTCCCCCAGCCTTTCTTGGAAGGATATTTTGAGAGCTTACCGCTTGATCCAGGAGACCATTCTCATCCGAATCATAGAGACGAAACATGACTGCAAGAAACACAGAGATGAGGCTTGAGGCATCCTCCAGGCACCAGGGACTGGCTCAGGCTCTGTTGCTGCTAGTTTTCAGATCAGTTCTGACCATCACTAGGGCAAAGGCTATTGCAGCCAGCTCACCCATCCTCCAAAGGCACAGAATCTGATTTCCTTACAGGGAAGAGGAGAGAGGGAGGAGAACCAAGCCACCTGGCTTCTGGAACTGCAATAACTCTGTAGCCGAGATCCAGGTCATGAGTGTGACTCCCTGTAGGGCATTCACACCTTTCAGCATCACTGGAACACAACTCAGAGCAAATGCCCAGATGATGGTGGGCTGGGGTACCAGAAGTATAGTTAGAACATTGCTCCTATTGCATGCAGAAGGGTGTGGAGTTAGGCAGATTCAAATCTTGGCTCTGCCCCTACCACCTCTAGGGAGTCAAGTAAGTCATTCAGGCTCATTTTCTTCATCTGTAAAATGGAGATTAAAATAGTTTCTTTGTCCTAGATTTTTTTAAAATGAGGAATAATATATAAATTATTTGCCAACTCTACAATGCTTGGAATGTAGAAAGCACTCAACAGATGTTACTTATTTTTATTTCATTTCATTAAGGAACATTTATATATGCATTTAATAGGTATAGGCACTTTATCATTATTGGTCATTTAATCTTCCATATGCTATGAAGCAGTTGCTATTATAGAATCTATTGTATTTCTTTGTCTAGAAGAATAGTATGTCAACATGCCATCACAAACTTACTCTATCATGTTCTAGAAGTAGAGCAGTGACATAGAATAAGGAAGATCCGGGAGAGAAATTGGAGCAAAGGACTCAATGTTCACTTATGGGACCTGGCAGCTTACATTTTATTCATCTAAAAGACAGAGATGTGTCTGTGGTCTCAGAAGTAAGCAGGGTGGGGAGCAGAGCTGAACATGTCTTCATTTTCCTCCCATTCTTTAACCCTTCCTCATGCCTGCTTTCTCTGTGAGCCACCCCTGACCTCCCCACCTCATCCCCCCACAGACACTCTGGATCTCCCACAGGGTTACAGCATTCCTTAAGTTGCCCTCATGTCGTCACTCTCGTCCACGTGTTTTAATGTCTCTGCAGCTTGTGTTTGTTCAGTGGTTCATTCCTGGTTGGAGTTTAAGTTGTGTAAAGGAGGGTCATGGGCTTTTGATTCCTTGTGACTCCTCAGAATGTCCGGTCAGAGGCACTTAGCATATGAGGCTGACTCGCCAGACAGATGGTTGAATGATGTAAAGAAGGACAGACCTCCCACTATGTTGCTCCCGGGCCCTGGATAGGGTGACTCTAACATGGAGCTCTCCTGGTCCTACTGTGCATGAAGAGTAGAAGCAGAAAGTATGAGTAAGCATCCTATCTAGCAGCCTGGCCTTGGACAAGTCATTTAACCATTCTGTGCTTTCTTACATGTAAAATGAGGATAATTATCTAGACCTTCTAGGGCCAATAAGAGGTTAAAGTGAGATAATGCACTTAAAGTGCTCAGCAAATAAAAAGTGTTCAATGATGAGAGTTATTGGTATTACTGTATTACTTTTTATTGATAGGTGGGATACATGTTTGGTTGTTAAAAAGAAAGGCGTAACTTGTTTTTAATTATTTAAATCAAGGGATAATTTTTTAAAAATATATTTTTATTGATTTTAAAGAAGAAGGGAGAGGGAGAGAGAGATAGAAACATCAATGATGAGAGAGAATCATTGATTGGCTGCCTCCTGCACACCCCCTACTGGGGATCAAGTCTGCAACCCAGGCATGTGACCTTGACCCGAATTGAACCTGGGACCCTTCAGTCTGCAGGCTGATGCTCTATCCACTGAGCCAAATCAGCTAGGGCCAAAGAAGAATTTGAATTGATTTGGTTTAATTAAAAAAAAAGAGAGAGAGAAATGTCTACAGGACAAACAACCAAGTTTCTGCAACAGAAAAGTGCAAGGAAAAAAAATAAACAAAAGAATAAAAGAGATTGAAGAGACATAGTGATGAATGGCAGTGTATGGACCTTACCTAGATCCTGACTCAGGTAAAATACATAAGATAATTGGGGAAATGTGAATACTGACTGAATATTTGGTAATAGTAAGGAATTATTGTCTTTAGATGTGATAATGACATTGTGGTTATATATAAGAAAAACTCATATTTTAGAGGTACATACTGAAATATTTACAGATTAAATTATATGAGGTCTGGAATTTGTTTCAAAACAATCTGAGACAGAGGGAATAAATGGGAGGTATAAATAAACCCTAATTGACAATAAACTGGTGATTGTTGAAGGTGGCTGACAGGAACATTTAAGTTCATTGTGCTCTCTACTTTTATCTATGTTGGAAATTTTCTCTAATAAATTTTTTTAATATGCAATTTCTTTTTATTGGAAGTACAAGACTGAGTCTGAGAGCCACTAATCGGAAGCATCTGCCACATCCTGTTTGGTAGTTATGAACAATATAATGCCTGCGACTCAAAATCCGCTGGATGGTGAAAATAATTTGACATTTCACTTTTAACGTTAGCCAGAAGAAAGAGAAAGCTGCTACATTTGTTTCCAAATTAGCGCTTAAGACTTGCAACCGTTAACACCGCAAACCTATGGGAGTTGGTTTTAAGATCAGCTAATGAGCAAACTGTTTCATTTTGTTCTTGGCAAGGTTTAACCTTTGTCAGATTTTTCCTTGCTAATGTTTAATTTTGTTGACTAGTCTTGTTAATTGCTGGATTTTTTTTTAATCCTCATGGAAGGATATGCTTTTTCATTGATTTTTAGAGAGGGAGGAAGGGCGAGGGAGAGAGAAAGAGAGAAACACTCATGTGAGAGAGAAACATTGATCAGTTGCCCCCGTATGTGCCCAGACCCGGGATCAAACCTGCAACCTACGTATGTGCCCTGACCGGGAATTGAACCTGTGACCCTTTGGTACATGGGCTGGTGCCACACTGGCTAGAGCTAATTGCGGGAATTTTTACTTTGCTATAATGTGTATGTTTTCCCCTTATGTCTGTTAAGGTCCTAAGAGAAACCAAAACAATATATATTTTTAAACAAGTTCCTATCACTACCTGTTTTAAAAAGTTTTCCTGGAGGATCTCAGAGGCCAGTGAGACCACCCTTGGAGTGAGTCATCTGCAAGACGGTCAGCCACTCTGGGCTTTCCTTTCTGTCACCAGCTGTTATTTTCCTCCTGAACATCTTTGAAACCAACTTTAGTAGTAGTGTGAAACCCAGCTCAACTCCCTTAATTAACTAGACCTCTTTCTCTAGACGCCAAAAAACTTGGGGTAGGGTGGATGAAAATGTAAATAAGCTTTAACAAGATGGAAGCTGATTAGATCTCAAAGAAAAAACAACAACAACATTTCTCATAGTTATAGAGTTGCTTGGGCACAGAATAGGGGAAGAATGATAGATACTAAATATCTTCCCTTGAAAAATCTACTACGAGTAGGCAGCAGCTTCCTGGTTATAGGCTCTCGGGGAGTCCTGCCAGCAAAGGAGTGGAGTCTCGATCCCTTGTGGAGACCCCTTTCCTTTCCAAATCCCGATCCTCAATATTAAGGTCTTGAATGTACTCCCTACTCTCTATATACCTGGTCCTGTGCCCCAGGGTGGATTCTAGGAAATGTTCACATCACTGCTGATGACAGGGCAGTAAAACCTCCCCTAAGGAAGCAGGACCCCTAACCGGGGTCCCAGAACAATCTCCAGCATGTTTACAATCATGTGTAGGACACTCAACCTTCTCCTGGGAAAAAGCCAAAAGCCCTTGACAGGGTGAATACTTACACTCTAGCTTATCCTGAGGCCTCCCTGTCTCCAGCAGGGACAGGTAACACACGACATCCTTCAGGTACACTGTCGGGGGTTGAGAGCCTAAAGATTGAGCAACAGGGTTTCCCAGGGAGAGTGCAGCCCCTTGGTCTTCAGCTGGCACTTGCTTCTCGGTGATCTCTGATTCTGTAATAGGCAAGAGGAAAGCATTCGAGGACTCTTAATGTTTAGTAAATATTAAATCCTTTTCATGTCAGAGGCAAGAAGTTTATGTAAGTATCTTCAAAAGCATTGGTTACATAAATATAATCAAACTAGAGGCCCGGTGCATGAAATTCATGCACTTGGGAGGGGTCCCTCAGCCCGGTCTGTGCCCTCTTTCAGTCTGGGAGCTCCACGATTGATTGTCTCACAGAGGGAGGCCCCGCCCACCTGCCACAGCACCACTGGCTAGGTAGCCTGGGCCTCCCTCTTTGGGGTGATCACGGAGGCCCCCTCCCAATCCCCCCCCCCCCCCGCCCGGTCAATCACCCTGCAGGCCAGTGACTGGGGCCTCCCTCTGCAGGGTAATCAATCTTGGATCCTCCCTCCCCCAACCCCCCCCCCCCCAATCGATTGCCCTGCAGAGGGTGGCCTGAGCCTCCCTCTTTGGGGCAATTGTGGAGCCCCCCTGATTGATCACCCTGCTGGCCAATGGCCTGAGCCTCCCTCTGTGGGGTGATTGTGGGGCAATGGCGCCCCCCCCTCCCCCGACCAATCACATTGCACCTGCCTTGGCTGGCCTGGCACCAGTACGTGTCATAGCATGGTCATTCGAATGGTCTTTCTGCTGTTTGGCCGTTCGGTCGATTTGTATATTACACTTTTATTATTATAGATCAGTGGTCCCAGAAATCCAGTTTGTGGAGTTTATACTCAGAATGGACCTCATTTTGACTCTTTGAAGTGTCTATATCTCTGTAAGAAATTCACCTATACTCTGTGAGTTTTCAGAAAAGATGATAGTAGAATGGGGAACCAAGATGGCAGCATAGGTAAACGCCTGTTCTCACTGCCTCCCACAACCACATCAAAATTACAAAATACAGAACAACCATCATCCAGAAGCACTGGAAAGCTGGCTGAATGGAAGTCCAACAACTAGATAAGTAAAGAAGAAAGCACACTGAGACTGGTAGGAGGCCACTTTTTTTAATTGGGAGGGAGATCGTCTCTGCAGAGGCTGCCTGGAGGTGCAAGGGGTCCCAGCCCAGGGTCCCAGAGCTGGGAAAAGAAGTCCCTATGGGCAGTTCTGTAAAAACCAATGGGGGTTGGGGCTCAGTGACACAGAGGCTGCTGGAGACCCAGCTGTTCCTCTAAAAGGCCAGCACTCAAACAACTTACAAGCTCCCACTTCCTCTGAGCTCCAGTGCAAGGCAAGGCTCTAGGAGACACAGACATATATGAGGAGAAACTGGATTGTCTGGCATTGGGACAGGAACTCTGGGGGTAGCTTTCTCCCAAACAGAGGTACTCACAGCGGTCATTGTTCCTAACCTGGGACCTTCCCAGTTGCAGGGCTGACTGGCAGCCATTTCTGTTTGCTCTGCCCAGGTGATTCCCTAAGACCCCGCCTCATCCAATTCACAACCCCACCCAAGCTGCATGCAGTGGCTTTTGCATATGAATGGCCTGTCCTTGCTTAGGCTAAAACCTGTCAAACAAGCTGCAGCTGGGTTAGGGAGCCCCAAACCTATTAATAAAAGGCCCAAGACCCAGCACCAGCACCAGCCTGCCTTTCAAACCCAATACAAAGAAGAGGAATCTGCAGATTTTTCTGTAGCTCCTGCTGCATGGACCCAGATAGTGGCTGACTTTACACCTCCCTGGAGACCCAATAGAAGTTTAGTGTCACACCATACCAGATTACAACTCTATACATCCATAAGCTACACAGTCAAGCACCAAAGCCCCAGTGAAGTAAGTCCTGCTCCATAAGGGTGTCTCCTGCACAACCGCTCTCCCACTGTAGTCTCAGCTGGTCCCCACAGCCAGTTAGCCTGGAGGTCAATTCCTCCCAGTGACACCAACAGTAATCAAGGCTCAACTACAACAAGACTGTGGACACAGACCACAAAGGGTGCACCAAGAGTGTCTGCTTCATGTTATTGGGGAGGCTGAGCCACTGGGCCCTATAGGACACCTAGCACACAAAACCACTCTATCAACACAGGGAACCAGCCAAAATGTGGAGACAAAGAAACAGGTCACAAATGAAAGAAATGGAAGAAAGCAAACTACTGGATATAGAATTCAAAACCACGGTTATAAGGTTACTCAAGAATCTTCTAGAAACCTCCAAGGGACTTAGTGAGACTTTCAAGGACCTTAGTGAGAATGCCAAAGAAATAATGGAAAAGGACCAGTCAGAAATTAAGCATACACTGACTGAAATAAAGAATAATATACAGGGATATAACAGTAGACCAGAGGATCCAGAGAATCAAATCAACTATTTGAAATATGAGGAAGCAAGAAATACCCAAACAGAAGAGCAAAAAGAAAAAAGAATCTAAAAATATAAAGATAGTGTAAGGAGCCTCTGGGACAACTTTAAGTATATCAACATCCGAATTATGGGGGTGCCAGAAGAAGATATTGAAAACCTATTTGAAGAAATAATGACAGAAAACTTCCCCTACCTGGTGAAAGAAATAGACTTACAAATCCAGGCAGCACAGATAACCCCAAACAAGAGAAACCCAAAGAGGACCAACACCAAGACACATCATAATTAAAATGCCACAGGCTAAAGACAAAGAGAGAACCTTAAAATCAGCAAGAGAAAAGCAGTAAGTTACCTACAAGGGAGTACCCATATGACTGTCAGCTAATTTCTCAACAGAAACTATGCAGGCCAGGAGGGAGTGGCAAGAAATATTCAAAGTGATGAATAGCAGGACCTACAACCAAGATTACTCTACCCAGCAAAGCTATCATTTAGAATTGAAGGTCAGATAAAGAGCTTCACAGACAAGAAAAAGCTAAAGGAGTTCATCACCACCAAACCAGTATTATATGAAATGCTGAAGTGTATTCTTTAAGAAAAGGAAGAAGAAAAAAAAGATAAAAAATATGAACAACAAAATGGCAACAAATATGATATGTATCTATCAACAATTGAATATAAAAATCAAACAAATAAGAAATCTAATGAACAGAATAAACTGGTGAATAGAATCAGAGGCATGAAAATGGAACAGACTAACGATTCTCAGAGGGAAGGGAGGGTGGAGGGACAGGAAGAGATTAAACAAAGATCTCATACGCATGTATGCATTACCTATGGACACAGATGATAGGGTGGTGAAGGCCTGGGGCGGGGCGGAAACCAGGTGGAGGGGAGCTATGGGGAGAAAAAATTATTATCGGTTATAATCTCAAAAATAAAGATTAAAAAAAAGAATTAAAAAAAGAAAAGATGATAGTAATTTTAGTAATATCAGTAACCAAGAGATCGATATCATTTAATCTACTTTTTGGAGGAACACATTCAATTTATAAAGGTAACTTTGTCTCAGATTACAAAATCCAAATAATTGATCATTTTCCAATACACCTTTTCACAATTGTCATCTGAAATGCATTTTATGATAAATAAAAGCTGATTAGTCAAAAGAAAAACATGGGCTTGACACATCAACTAATTTCTAGAAACTAGGAAGAATTTTGACTAATTGCAAACCTAATCAGTTGAATTAAGAATATGAAGAAAATGGCTTATTCTACCAAGGAATAAAGTACATTTTCCCTCTGAAATGTTCCTTTTCATAGGTAGGAAAGCTGTCCCTTCCACATTCTGTTCTCTGGATCAGAAATATAAGGTTATTACTACAGAAAATGAAGCACCTATATTTCATTATGTGAATTATACTTTTTTGAGGCACTATGAGGGTTGTCTCTCTTCTCCCTATATACATGCCCACTAAAAATCATCTCTGAATGTCCAGTAAGAGGATGCCACTCACAGAAAACACAAAAAGGCCATATCAAATAAGAATTTAGTTTCCTACTCTGGGTTCTCATGGGCAACAGGAAAAAGGTTGGAATGTTCAACCAATGGCCTGAACTTAGGTGATTCCAGAACTTGGCTCTTCCTTGCTAGGACAGGCCCTCTCTGTGGTGTCTGCCTGGCCCTATGCTATTTTTTTCTAATGAACAAGAACATCTAATGAAGTCATCCATGAAAGGTGGCCTAACAAGAAAAGGATTTTCTACTTTAAATCTTGAATCATGAAAGAAGATTAAAAAAACAAAGTTATACACCTCCCTGGGCCAGCAGCCAGCCCTTTCAAGATTTGACCACAGGAGACTGATGTTCCCCATACACAAGCAAAACAATGCATCACAAATCGCTTCTCTAGGAGGGACTCTGGAAGTTGCTCTCAGACCCAGAATGATATAGGTATCGTCAATATGCATGGGGGTCAAATAAGTCAGCCAACTTTCATTATCATCCTCAATTATCTTTTCTCAAATATCACATGACAGCATCCCCAATAAATCTGTTCTTGGTACCTCTGAAACTTTGGTCATAAGACAAATCATTCCCAGACAATTTGGTAGTTCAGGGGATGAAATATAACTTCTCTGGGTAAAAAATTGAGGGGGGGCCAAATTCTTTTCATAGTTGATTTTCTTGCTGAGAGTTTAGAATCTCAAAGCTTCCAGTTTAATCTTTTCTTTCCTACAGGAGAATGATTTGTGTCAGAATATGCCTCTTCTATTCCACGTAAGATTTGAGGCTTATTTGTTATTTAATTCCACTTACCCAAGGGGCAATGTATAGCATGGTGGGGTGGGATGCTAGCAGGGGGATGAGTGAGCCCGTACCTTGTAGAGTCTTGCCCTGCCATTGTCCCTGAAAGCCTCAGGAAGGCGCCGATGCTCTGAGTCCTTGCTCGCTGGAGCTCCATGAGTAACCTGGAATTTCCATTCCCAACCATGTTCTGCTTTCCATCCATAGTAAATTTCTGATATCCCCAGTCTTTCAGTTAAATATTGAAAACTTAATGCTCTTTCTAGTTATCCTTTTTACTATGATAGGGGAAAAGAGTCAAACTACTCTAAGAAATTTTCAGATCCTAGGTCCCTGTTCCAATTAGTTCTCATTCAGTTGTATTATTTCATATCTATCATGCTTTATATATACTAGAGGCCCGGTGCAAGGATTTGTGCACCAGTGGGGTCTGTCAGCCTGGCCTGTTGGGGATCGGGCTGAAACCGGCTCTCTGACATCCCTCTAGGGCTCCCGGATTGCGAGAGGGCAGTTCTTGGGTGACGCACCCTGGAATCGGGCTCCCTCCTCTCTAGTTCCAGGTGCATCACCCGAGAACCGCAGCTGCCAAGTCACCGCAGCTCTGCAGCTCCTGCATTGAGCGTCTTCCCCCTGGTGGTCAGTGCGCGTCATAGCTACCGGTCTGATGGTTGGGCAATCGCTTAGGCTTTTATATATATAGATGTGAAAGATACAATGAAACTGTATTCTGTATTCCCTGGGCACATCCCAAGAGTTGGAACTCATCAATGTGACTCAATATTTTCCAGACAATAATAGGCCTGTAGAAAATTAGGCCTAACTCTCTGACTCTTTGTATTTAATTCCTCAAGAGAAGCTGGGAGGAGGAGAGCCCCTGAGAGCCCTTCCATGGGAATAGGATGCCCAATGGATATGCTTGGCAACTGAAGATGCAGGTTGAAGGAGATCTTGGCAGACCATGATGAGTTAAGAGTAAAGTATACTCACCTGAAAGTAATATGATATTGTGTGTCAATTGTAATTTAAAAAATCAATTAAAAATGCACTTCTAGAGAGGTGGCCTGAATAATAATTGCTGATATTTATTGAACATTCACTATGATTCAGGTGCTGTGCTAAGCACTTTATACATAAAACTCAACCTCCATATCAACACATTATCAACTCATGTTACAGATGGGGAAACTGGCACAGAGATATTGTAGGAAAGAGCAGGAATTTAGGGGTTGGACAAGTCTGGATTGAATCCTAGCTCTGCAGGTCATAGAGTGGCTTATAAACTGCTAAAGCCTCAGTTCCTTAACGTGGAAGGTGGTATGACTGTGAAGGCTAAATAAAGGAAGTGCCTGGCAAATAGACCTTCCAAACAATGGTAGCCGGCTTCCCTTGCTCCTCCTCCCATCTTACGCAAACCTGCATTTTGAATGCTGTTGGTATTCAACCAAAGCAAACTCTTACCTTGCTCTCCCCCACTCCAGCCACCTACTGGTAGAGTCATCTGTACCTTAGCCTAAGAACTGTCACCCAGCCACAGAGTCCCAGTACATTTGCCTGGCAGGGGCCCCAGAGATGGAGGCAGACAGGCTCTGCTCAGGAGCATACAATTACATGGAGACAGAACTGCTGGTTAGGTTTCCCCAGTCTGCCTCAAGAATGAGGTCTTCCTCCCTCCTCCCCAAATCTTATATTCCAAAGACTTACCCGTTTCAGGAGCACAGGCCTCATCAGCTTTGGCAGCATTATCCACATTCTGTACATTAGAATCTGAAGAACAAAGAGAAGATTTAGAGGCCAGCCCACACCCCCAGCTTCCAAGAGGGGCAGGTAGGGGGCCTTCTTCGAGGTCTGGATCACTTGGATTGCATCTGTGTCTCTGGGTGTCAGCTGGGTTCATGCTTACTTGTTGGGGTTGACTGTGTTTCCCCCATTATAACTCAAGTTTCAGGAAACAGTGACCATACCATACCTTTGCGACACTCCCAGGTTGGTTGCAGCCTGGGCACACTAGCTGGATGTGGCAGCCTTTGCGGAAGGCTCTCTTCTCCCTGTGCTCCTCTTCCCCCATCCTCCCCTCTGATCCTGAGTGGCAAGAATTATGCCCCGCCCCCTTACTGAGAGATCCATCAGACAGGGCTGCCTGTGAGTTCCACTGAAGAAAGGAGGTCTGGCCCCCTGTTCCCCAGTCATACTCCATAGGGAAATTACTATGCCTGTGGCGAGTGGGTTAGAGATGCAAAATCTCTCTTCCATGGAATGCTGATCCATGTACCTGGGGCACTGGCCTCACTGTTGCTGGTCCCCTCCTTTGGGTGGTCAGGGACCTCCTGTCTGGGCTTCTGGCTGAAGGCCAGGAAGAGGTGTGTGCTCAGTGGCTGGGGCAGGTCCACCTCCAGGTATGCCCTCATGAACAGCTTGAAGACGTCATAGCTAATTGTCTGAAAAGGGACAAAAAGGGCAAAGTCAGTGGAGAGACTCCAAGGACAGAGAGGAGGCACAGAAGGAAAAGGAATCGGGGAGCTGGCAGGTGAGAGAAATGAAAAGGAAAGTGGAAGGAAGTGGAGGGGTTGGTGGGGGCAGGAATGAAAAGGCCAGGAGGTGACAGAGAAGACAGGCACAAGAAGCAGATGGGGGAGGTGAAGAGAGAACACTGGAGGCTGCAGGGCTTAGTGGGGCAGGGAACCACAGGAGGCTTTTGTAACAACACACTACTAAATTTAGGTAGAAAAGGGAGTGATGGAGAGTGAGCTCTGGGCGTGGAGGCCCCAGGGCAGGGCTCTGCCTGCATGCAGACCCCTGGGAAGGACTGGTCTCCAATGAGCAAGACTAGGTCAGCGCCCTGGAATCCTGGTTAAGATGAAGCATGCCGTTGAAAACACGATGGAAAAGAATGGCTTTTCTGTGATATGTCAATTTTCTTTCTCCTTGTGCTGTGAGTAAGATAATTCCTGAGTATTTAGGTCTCTAAAAAAAAAAAAAAAAAAAAAAGAAAGAGGAGAGAGCTAGAAGAGAAAAGGACAGGCTCCATCCTTTATTTTTTCATAACTGACCTTCCCTGGACAAACCTCAAGATTAACAGGGGGGAGGGTATGTGTCTGGCTCAGCTACTCTCAAAACATGTCCTTGTGAAGGTTTTAGGCACCGGGAGAAGAGCAGGAAGCCAAGAACAGAGGGTAGAACCGAGAAAGATGCCCCAAACTAGAGCTTCTCCCTGCTGTCTTTCTCCCAGTGCCTCTGGGCTCCCGGGCCCAGGCTGGGAGCGACCATGCCAGGGAGGGCTGCTGCACTCAGCAATACTCAGCAACAGTTTGCAGTGAGTCATCACTGGCTCCTGCTTTGATGGCATCAGATTCTTCATCAAATCGGCAGGTGCTCCTGGAGCTCATTTGAGGAAGCATTACTCCAAGATCCGCTGTGCAGGCTTTTGTGAATAATAACAGTCAGGAGAATAAAATCCCTGGTTGGGATCCTACTTGACTCTCCCTCTAAAATGTTGATAGCATTTAACCCCCTGTCTCTTCCGGAAGCTCTGAGAGCCTTTCCAGAACCAGGAGCTGGCTTGCCTGGGTACCATCAGGTTTGAGATACAAAGTCTTGGCCTTAAAAACAAGGGATGCCCTCCTGACCCCATTGGGAAGTCACAGGCAGTTCTATTCAACCCCAGGCAGAGCTATTCTATATATTTCCTTTGCAGATTGGAGGAGAGAGGATAATATAGGCTCTTACCAGATAAAGGGATTTCTAAGCAAATGTTGAGCTCATATTTCCTGCAACAGCTACCAATCTCTGTCTCCCTCCCAGTCTTTTTGGCCCCTGAGTCTCTGTCTCTCTCTGTCTCATCCACTTTTTGTCCATCTGTCTTCACAACCTTATCAGCACAGATGTCTTTTCCTCACACATCCACCTCCCATTTCCCAGTATGCAAGTGCAAAAACTTTCCCTCCTACTTTCCACCCAACATGACCTTTGACTCCACCCTCCCTGCCTCTGATGGCATCTCCCAGCATCTGCTTCTCTACTTGCAAGCATGTTCAAGGTCACCATTCCAAAGAAATTGCTGGCTAGTTGAGATACTAGCCTGCCCTTCTTCCCTTCCCCTTCAAATTCCTCCAAACAGACCCGATTAGGCTCCTCACCTGCTTAATCTCATTCGCTTTGGATTCTGGCCCTGCTCTCCTGAAGGTCACAGATGCAGTTGTCGCTTTTAGACTTTCTCATCTTTGGCTTCTCTGTAGCATTCCATTCACTTTTCTTCTTGAAATTCTTGATTTTCCATGGTCTGGTAGTATTTTGGTTCTCTTCTTTGATTTGACTAAGTATTTGCTGAGAGCACTGTTATTCTTTTTTTTTTTTTTAAAGGCTTTTTTTTGCATTGTTTTTTCTTTTGTGCTCTTTCAGTTGACAAGTACTATTTTAAAACGTAGCTTTGAGTTCCAAAATGTCCTGCTAATCTTTTCATTTTTGGTTAGCATCAAATTAAAAACTATTAGCATAAAATATTTCTGGAAAATAGATTGTACTAAGTGATTTAATAAAAAGAACATTAAACAAAGCCTAATTGCAATGCTCTTTAAAAACCAAAGCTGAGACCTGACTGGTTTGGCTAAGTGGATAGAGCGTCGGCCTGTGGACTGAAGGACCCCAGGTTCGATTCCGGTCAAGGGCATGTACCTTGGTTGTGGGCACATCCCCAGTAGAGGGTGTGCATGAGGCAGCTGATCAGTGTTTCTAACTCTCTCTCCCTCTCCCTTCCTCTCTGTAAAAAATCAATAAAATATATTAAAAACAAATAAACAAAACAAAACAAAACAACAACAAAAACCCCCAAAAAACAAAGCTGAAAGACTGTCAAACAAGGTCAGTGTGAGATTTAGGAGATCTCCTGGCTGGTTCTCCTTTCTTTTAAACTCTGTTTCTTCTTCAGTATATTGTGAGTGCTGGGCTAGGAGACCTCAAGTTCTAAACCTCAATTAGCTTCCTCCCTAAACCTTCCAGCAGTTTCTGTTAATGTCAATAATGCCATTATTCTCCCAACATCCCAGGCTCAGCTTTGGACTCCCAGCAGTCTGAGACTAGTTCTTGTCTCTCCCTTCTGTCTGCTGTTCTTTTGCAATGTCTGTCACATCCAGGTCTGCTTGTGTCCATTGCCCATCTACCACCAACCTGACAAGGGGGCCATTGCAGGCCCCATGGACCCTGATTTCAGACTTCTGTTGCACGTATCCTACCTGCACCGTGGCAACACCTCTCAAAGGCTTCCTTACGTCCACCTCCATCTGCTGGCCTTCCCATCTTATCCTTCCTTGCCAGGTTGACCTTCCTGAAGCAGAGTGCTTCCTTACTCAGAAATCTCCATGGCTTCTAATTGCCCATAGGAGAGTTGAGATCTGTTGTCTCTCTCCAAATTTTTAAAATTATGTGTGCCTCCATAACATTTTGAAGCAAACATTCCCATTTATCTTTACTTATAAATTATATACATGTACTATGTGCTCCTCTATTTCACTCTATAAATCATACACAAAAAAGAAATTAGATGAAATAAAGATCGATGTAAATAGAAGGTCTAACATGTAGTGTTTCCACAGTACAATGATCTCCTCTGCACTCCCTGAGTCTGGGATTCACAGCCCTCCCATAATCCCACTCCAACCTAGATCTGTAGTTACTTCTAGCTCTGAGACCATTCTGGTCTTTTCTCGTATTAGTGCCTTTGTATACCTCCACATGCTTTCTACCCGGATCTCTGTGTTCTTCTCTGGCCAACCCTCCATGCGCTTTGCATGAACTGTTTCTGTCTCTACCTGTTAAAACTCTAGCTCTCCTTTAAGGTCTGATCCATATTCCACCTTCTCCAGGGGTCCTGGCATGACCTCCTGCGCCTGAATTGCTGTACTTTTCCACCTTGGTTCTATTTTGGGACACTCATATCTGCTGCCCTCTATTAATATATAGTTGTCTGTGATATACCTTTGTTCCCTGACTAGATGTAGAGATCCTGGAAGGTAGTGAAATGTCTTATTTCATCTCTGTTTCCCCATTACTACTTAACACAGTGTTTCCTGATGGGTATTTTAATGATTGTTGGATTCCTAATTGGTACAGTTGGCTGTCATCAATTATTGTGGGGTCCATTCATATATAAACGGAGTCGCCTAAGTATACTAGTAAGACAGTGCTGGACAGCACTGAGGAACACACCAATGGGTTAAGCATGGTCCATGCCTTCAAGAGATTCCGTCATATATATTTATATATATATGGTAAAGGTATTGAAATAATTCTAAAACAGGGTCAACAGTGGTGAGTACCATAGGAAAAGAATGAACAAAGTGCTTCAAGAACTTAGAAAACAATAATGAATGAACACATGTTCGATTATTTATGTTCCTATCCCATGGAACAAGGTGGTATAAAATAAGCCCAGAAACACAGAGCATTCACATCAAAACAGTTCAGAGGAGACTAGATCTCCTCACACCACTGAGGCTTAGAAGTTCACCCCCACCCCCTAGCTAGTGGCAGAGTTAAACCAGAAGCCAGATCTTCTGTTACTGTCCAGTGCTCCTGTTACTGTATCTGCCACAGGTCCCAGTGCTGACATCATGTTCCCTGCCACTCCCTCTAGACACCCCAATTTCAGTAGCCAAGAAATGTGACTCTGTGCCATTGTCAAAATGATACCTGGATTATGAGAGAGTAGGATCTTTATGAGCACAGGCCAGATTTCAGAGTAACTGTTAGTAAATATCTTTGATGGGTAGGGAGTGGCTAGGTACTACGTCCAAACCAGATAACTAATTGCTATGAGGCACATTGGCAATTCTCTGAGCCCTGGAGTAATATCATAGCCTCTGACATTGTTCAAGCCTGTTACCCACCCCACCAAAAAAATTCCTGCAACTTTCATGCAAGGTCTGATCCATATGCCATATAGCTGGGCAATTGCTGCTGCAACCTGTGTAAGGAGAGTGTGTTCATTCTTACACTGGTTAAGAAGGGAGGGGAGCTAAATGGAGAGTTTACCGTGCATGGGGCACTTTACATGCATGGTCTCCCTTAAGTCCAAAAACAATAGTGGGAGGTGGGACTGTTACTGCTGTTAGTGGATGAAAAAAAAAATCTGAAACATAAATAACTTTCTCAAAGTCATAAAACGGTGTCAGAACTGATTTGTGTATAGGTGTGTATCAGTTTCAGGTCACAGTGCCACCAAGCCATCATGTCCCTTTTGTTTCGATGCTCTTGTCCACTTCCTGACTGTCTTCAGCTGCACTCTGCTCTCCAGAGAACTACACGATGCTTATGGGCCAGGGCACACTGTGCATGGCCAGGTGTGGCCTTGCCACTCTACAGACTTTTATTCCCCACCTCGCTCTGCTAGTCACCTGACCCTTCCGACAGCTAGCTTGTTTCTCGTGGAGACATTTTAGCAGCAGTAAGCCATCAAGTTTAAGAGAAATTAAACCCTGTTGTTTTCCCAACCCCATACCAGGACATTACACCTATTAGAAGTCAGCCACACTGTGAAAGGGAATAAAATCAGAGTGACAGAACTCCCCTGGGACACAGCAGTGCTGCACATACAAAGAGTAGGGGCCAGCAGGATGGCGGTGGGGGCGGCAGAGTGCTTGTAACAGCCGAGCTGCTGCTCCCTGCTTCTGAAAGCTCCTGTGGCCTTCACACCCTGGGTGGCCCTGAGCAAATTGTTCCTCTCCCACTTGCCAGCTTCAGGGCGGACAGGCTGATTAGCAGCCCCCGCCAGGCTTTGTTCCCCATGTTTTGGGAGCTGGGCTGGGAGTGGGGGGGAGGCTGAGAGTTCTTTGTTGGGTCTGCCATCTTCCCTGCATGGCTTCTCTTCAGGAATGTCTTTTGAAATGGTGCATACTCAGTCTTGCTTCAGTTCCAGCAACCTTCCTCTGGCTTTCTTCTCCTGATGACGGGTGCATTTTATCCAACACCCCTTCCAGATGTACCTGGAGAGGATGGGCTCTATGGATTCCTGCCCAGTGCCCAGCAGAGATGTTGACTCAAAGTTTGTTGAAAGGGTGACATTATGAATAAGTGGCCAGCCTTTCCTCAAGTTTGCCTGGCTGATTGGTCACTTTTCCACAACTGGCCCTCATAACAGGAACCAGGAACAGGGAAGAAGGAGTTGAGTTGAAAACATTCTGGGGAACTGGGACAGAAGGGGATTAGTGATGGGTAACATTTTTAAGTGTCCTGTCGAAACTTTAGACACTTTGCAAACATTATCTCATTTAATCTACTATCTGCAAACTTCAAGGTCCTTTTTGTTGTTATTGTTATCTTCAGGTCACAGATGAAACACTGAGGCTCAAAGAGGTAAAATACTATTCAAGGCCACATTGCTGGTTGGCAGCAGAGGTAAGGGTCTAACATAAACCCCATGTGAGTCCAGGGTCATGGCTCTTAAACTTGACCCTGTCAGTAGGAAGTAAGTTCCAGAATGGAGAAACTATGCTTTTTCATCTTTGTATGTTCTGCAGTGCCTGGATGTTCAAGAAATGTTAGATGTGTTGAATTTGAGAGTGGGAGAGGCCTTGCATTCATTCATTTATTCAACAAACATTTGCTGAGTGTCTGCTATGTGCTGAATACTCTTCTGGGCCCCTGAGACACAGCAGTGAACAAATAAGTGTCTCTACAGAGATAGACAAATGAGTGAGTTACATAGTGGGCCAGATGGTGAGAAGTCCTAAGGAAGAAAAAGAGGCAGAGCAGGGGGATAGAGAAGGTGATATTCACTAAGAAAATGACTTGGGCCAACACTTGAGGTGAGAAAATGAACAATGTGTTTATCTGGGGGAGGAACATTCTAAGAAGAGGCAAAAGCAAGTGCAAAGGTGCTGAGGTTAGGGCGGCATTGGCTTATTTGACAGCATGAAGGAGGCTAATGTGGCTAGAAAGGAATGAGGAGAGGAAAGTAGCAAGAGATGGGGTCATAGTGTAAGGGGAGCTGCAAATTGTGGTGACCTTGACTTTTATTCTGAGTAGCAGTTGGGGGGGGGAATCATGGGAGATTGTTGAGCAGAGCAGTGACATGATCTGACTTAAGTTTTAGCATATTGCTCAGGATGTGTGTGAAGAATAGACTTTAAAAGTCAAGAGCAGAAACAGGGAGCCCAGTTAGGAGACTACTGCAATAATCTGGGCAGAATATGGTGATGACTCAGGCCAGGGTGGGAGCACTGCTAGTGGTGAGATGTGGCTAGATTTTGGGTATATTTTAAATGTAGAAGTGCCAGGGTTTGCTGGCCAATTGAATGTGGGATGTGAGAAAAAGAGAAAAGTCAATGATGACTTCATAGTTTTAGGCTGAATAACTTGAAAAATGGAATTGCCATTTACTGAAATGGGAAGACTGCTGGGAAAACAGGTTTTACAGAAGAAGATCAAGGAGCTTAGTTTAGTGCATGTTAAGTTTGAGATACTTATTTGATTTTTAAACCAGGAGGGAAACTAGGAGTCTGTGGTATCCTGAAAACCAAGTGAAGAAAGTGGAAGAGAATTTGGCCACCCATGTCCAAATATACTTTACTAAACCAATTCTGTTGAGTAAAGTAACGAATGAGTTTAGCCACATGGAGATCCTTGGCTTTGTAGGCTAGTAGTTTCAGAGGGGGAGTAGGGGCTACATGATGACTGAAAAGCTTTCAAGAATGTGGGAAGAAGAGAAATTGAAGGCAATGAGTACAGACAAATCTTATGCACAGTAAACAATTTCCTATAAAGGACAGGAAGAAAATGAGATAGTAACTAGAGGGAGAAGTGGAATCTGAAGAACATTTTTAATATATGAGAAATATATTTATGAGAAAAATAAAATATATAGAAGACTGGTGTGAAGGAGATAGAGGTAGAAATAGATAGAAGATAGATAGATAGAAGATAAATAGATAGATAGAGTTGCTGAAGCAATGCCTGTCAATAGATCAAAAGAAGATAGGACTGAGTGCACAGTAGAGGGGCTAGAATTAACAGCATGGAGATTTCATTTCTTGTTACAGGAGAAAAGGTATGTAGGTGAGTAGAGATCTTATGGAAGATCTCTTCTGACTGCTTCCATTATATATATATATATATATATATATATATATATATATATATATATATATATATATATATATTCAGAGAGGAAGGGAGAGGAGAGAAAGATAGAAACATCAATGATGAGAGAGAATCATTGATCGGCTGCTTCCTGCAAGCCCCCTACTGGGGATCGAGCTCGCAACCTGGGAATGTGCCCTTGACTGGAATTGAATCCAGGACCCTTTAGTCCACAGGCTGACACTCTATCCACTGAACCAAACCAGCTAGAGCTGTTTCCATTTTTTCATAAAGCAGAAAACACAGTGGCTCTCATTTTTTTCTAGGATAAAGCATAATCCCCTTATCTTAACATATAAGTATGTGGTAACCTAATCTATTTCTTAATTCTAACCTTAGCTTGCCACTTTTCAGCCACACCAAACCAAATTTCCAGAAATCCCTGAATAAACTGTGTACTCTTCATGAGGAGGAATAAAGAGTAAGAGATTTGAGAAGAGAGAATGTATGATGTGGTTTATAGGACAATGAGAGGGTGAATGGACTTGGGAACTGTATAATTCCAGGTAGCACCAATAACTCACTTGAAACAGGAAAAAATATGTTGAGAAACAAGTTCTTCAATGTGAGCTAAACTTCCAAGAGGAGAAAAAATTGTAGAAAGCTGGATTATGGAGTTTTTAAAGGCGTGAAATGGAAATTTCCTTACCTCATGTGAGTCATATTGTTTGAGGCTTCCACTCTCATTAAATTCAGCCAAGACATCCTTTATCTTCTTGGAAGAATCTGGAAAAACAGAGTCCACAAGTGAAACACTGGTGAACAGTTGGTGGGAGATGGGCCAAGTAAATTCTCCCTGTCTAACCTTGGTTATGATGGAGCAGCCCCTCATTTCCAGGACCATACAGATAAATGTCACCCTACCCTCCTGCCCTCTCATTTCTTTTCCCCCCCAGTATATTCTTTCTCCTGCTGTATGAACTATTTTACTAAAACACAAGTCTAATCAGGCTATGTCCCTGCTCAAAAACCTTTCAGTGGCTCTCAGTTTTTCTAGGATAAAGCCTAATCCCCTTTTCTTAATATATAAGTATGTGGTAACCTAGTCTATTTATTTCTCTTTTTTCCTAGTCTATTTCTTAATTCTAACCTTAGCTTGCCACTTTTCAGCCACACCAAACCAAATTTCCAGAAATCCCTGAATAAACTGTGTACTCTTCATGGTATTTCTTCTCTGTATTGCAAAGTTCACTCAATTCTCAGCGCCAAGCTCAAATATCAGCTCCTTTGTAAAGCATTTCTTTACCAATCAATTAATCATTCCCTCCCCTGGTTCTCATGTGTCTTGTACATAACTCTGTAATAGCACTTGTCATATAGTGTTATAATCATTATTAACTTGTATATCTTGCCCATATCCTGCCTTAGTTCTACACTGAGAGCTGTGATAGCCTAGTGAGTCTTTGTATATCATACCAAAAACATTTGAACAAAAAATTTAAAACATTTACATTTTTGTTAATTATAATTAGGATGGGTGGGCATTAAACCCTGTGATACTCTGTCCTTGGTGCTGAAACAGGGACTCAGGATTCATGAAAAATAGTGGTTTAGAAAATTCTGCTTTCCATAGGAAATAAATCAGAACCTACTGGAGAAAAGAGTGAATTCTTTTGTTGGAAAGGTTTACAAAGAAATTAGAAGTCAATAAAATAGAGTCTATAATTGTTATTACAAATACATTCTGAGTGTATCCGGTATAGTTACCAATACTCTAGATATTGAAGAAAACCAGGTTTTCTGTGCTCTCCCTGTTTTGCAGTATTCTGGATAGTTAAGAGCTTTTTAAGCTCCACTGCTGCCACTATTTAGACATCTGAGCAAAGGGCAATGTCATTAGAAGCTGCCACAGTGTTCCTTGGTGTTCAGGCTCTTTGTACAGAGGGCTATGCTCTCTTAGGCCTACGTAAAGTAGACATGCTCGTGGGCTGGGCTGTTCTCCATGGCATTGCTGATTTGGATTCAATCAAGCACAAGTTATAATCATTTCAAGATTGAGACATATTGAAATGCCACAGGAAAATGCTGCAGATGCCTAAAAATGGACATTCTTTCTGAAAGTCAAAACAGATGTTGAAACACTAATAGCTCAGTGAGATCCAGGCAGCAGATGCCATTGGTTTGGACTGCTTCCATTCAATTCAGAAAACACTTTGGAGAATAAGATGCTGTAAGGTACTGTTGATGAATTAGTCAGGGAGATGATCTGAACCACTGTGGTAATAATAGCTTTCCTTTATTGGAGACCTTTATTGCATATTATCATATACTATCCCCTACCAATCCATACAAATTTGGTAATATTTTCTCAATTTACCGATGAATAAGCTGAAATTCAGAAAAATTAAGTCACTTGTCTAAGAATAAGGGTTTTAACTTCGGTCTAGCCTGGCTCAAAAGACTATATTACTTTCCCTTAAGTAAATATTGCTTCCCAAACATTTGCTAACACAAGGAAAAGTGTAACTGATGCATTAGCAATAATATGAAGCTCTAGGAAGCATGCAGCAGAAGAAGTAAAATGAGTGGGGAAGAGGTCAAAGTAGGATGCGAGTGGTGTTTGGAATGAAGACTGGGGATACCCTTTGAAGAAGGTATCATTTGAGCTGGGGTGTAAAGAATGTATAGGTTTTGAAAGGCGGACATAAGATGGAAAAGGTGTTTACAGAAGGGACAGGGTATAAAAATGTGGAGATGGGCATCACAGAACATTTAGGAAAAGTTAAAACCAGAGAGTAGTTTCAGGACAGATTTGTGGGGGCCAGATTTGAATGCCAAGTTAAGAACATTGATTTAAAACTGTAAAAATTTTTTTGAGTAGTGGAATAATATAACTGGGTCTCTGTTTCCTAAAGGCCACTCTGGCAACCAAATGGAAGAGAGTTTAGAATTAGGCCAGAGCTCAGTTAACAACATACATAAATTATATTCCAATTATTTTATGAGAAGCTTAATTATTTTTTAAAACCCCTATATTTTAGACTCTATTTTAATGGCAGATTTTCAGCTCAGCAAGAGTGACCAAATTAATAAAAGTAAGTTTTGGAGCATGAGTCCTATTGGTGTGAGAGTAGTATAGAGCCAGTATTTTGATTGAGGACAAGAGAGTAATTTTACTTGAATTTATACTCTTGATTATTGTCACATTTTGTAGATTCCACAGTTCATCCTAGCAGAAATCCTTTGGTTCTAAGTGCTATTGATCTAATTCTGATTTATATTTAAATGTATGAAATAAATATTTATATGTAGATTTTTATATGTATAGATGTATATACGAATATTTATCTATACATATATGATACTTATATGTATAGATATATATACTATATATAAACTATATATATATACACATGCCTCCGACACATACATGTATATATATGTTTATACATATATACACATTATACACACACATATTCATCATATGTTCATATTCAAGTAAACAGGTTTAAAAGGAATAAAAAAGTATTATTTTTAATTTTGTAATTACTAGCAAAATAATTAGTAATTTATAATTACTAGCAAAACAAAAAAGCAAAATAATGCAAGATATTGCTGGCTCCTTGATTTCCCTGAAAGTTCTTCCTCATCCCACATTTACTTTGACTTGTTTTATGAGTTTATAGCAGCAATGCCTTTCCCTTTAAAAAAGGGAAACAGTTGCACTGGTGGGGTAGCTCCAGTGGTTAGATTGTCCTCCCAATATGCCAAGGTTGTGGGTTCGATCCCTGGACAGGACACATACAAGAATCAACCAATGAATGCATAAATGAGTGAAACAACAAATCTCTCATCTCTCTCTCTCTCAAATCAATAAATAAAAATTCTAAAAAACAGAAACAATCTAATTCTCAAATATGATGCCTGTTACTTTCTCTTGTATGTCCCTTGATACTTTATCACAGTTTTCTTCTTAACAGATTTCTGGACTGGGTTTTTCTCTCCTGAGGAGTAAGTGGGTACTGCTCCATTCGGTTTCATCTTACCACAGTTAGAAACAATGAGAGGCTTCTTCAGAGCACTCCTATCTTACTCCTATCTTACTTCAGGCACCACCTGTGGGCCCAGTAGCACAAGCTCAGTAAGAACTCCCATTCAAAGCCTGCATGGTAGCACCACCACCAGACTCAGAGGTGATCAAGCTCCACTTCTAAATGTGCAAAGTAGGGCCATGTCCACCATCCTTTGCAACAATTCCTATTTTGTTAAGTACTAGACATTGCCCTGGTCACCTTGTATATTTTATTTAAATCTCCACAATGACCTTCTAATGTAATAACTACCCCTATTTTAGAGAAGAAGAAACTGAGGCTTGTGGACTTAAAAGACCCTTTCAAGGGTGCACAGCTAGTGAGTGGGTGACTGTGATTTATAACATATCTAATAATGTGACACAGGTACTGGATTCATTGGATACATAACACTGGTAAATCAGAAGGTAAGGCCCTTCCGCTGTGACAGTGGCTTTCAAACCTGGCTGCACCTTAGAATCAACCAAGTTCTATAACACATTGAAACTGAGGTCTCACCCAGACCAATGAAGTCAGCATCTCTTGCGGGACCAAGGAATTAGTATATTTGAAAGCACACTTTGGGTTCAAATTTACAGTCAAGGTTGAGAACCACTGTGCAATGATGGGATTTTATTGTGAGATATAAAGAATGCCTTAAGTAACTGAACATACTGGATAATTCCTGCAAAAGGAAAGCAAGTCTATCACTCTGATAAATCTAAAGTCACCATGCTTGGCAGATATTCCCTGTTGTTTAAATGGACAACACTGAAGAACACCACCCAACAGGTCAACTTATTCAAATACTTTGCAAGATAGGGATATGTTTTGCATTTGCCCAAACTGGCAGGACCATCAACATGCAGTTTTACCCCAAATCAGGGGTTTAAGGTTCGTTGTGATTAAGGTCACTGGTGGTAACAAATACTCAAGGAAGTTTCAATCCAAAACTGCCTCTTTATGCTTTATGTGCCAAGAATTCTGGGACCTTAACCAAGCACTTGTTCCTAGTGTTTGAGCAAATTCAAAGCCCTTCTAAGGAGAAAATATGGCCCTTCTCACAGGCACCTTTGCTGCTATAGTCGCATCGGACAGGGATGCCCTCCATCTGAACAAGCAGACAACCAGGAACTTCAGTATGTATAGTTTATGTGCTGTCTACACCAGAACCCAAAGCTTATGGACCATCTTCCAACTAAGAACACTGAGCATCTGAGCCCTACTCAGACCACTAAACTTTGAAATAACTATAAATCAACATTTTCACAAGTGAATCTGAAAACCCACAAATGAGAGTGAAATTCTAAGGTACGTGGTAACTCTCTTCAAAATTCCCTAAGAGCGACTCAAACTGTAACATGCATATGAACTGCCTGGGGATTGGGTTTAATGCAGATTCTGATTCAGTAGGTCTGGGTCCAGGCCTGAGATTCTGCATTTCAAATAAGATCCTAGATGACATCAAGTATGTAGGTCCATGGACCTCACTTTTGATGAGGCCTTAAGCAACATTCCTGTATATCTGTGGCTGACTAGAAAGGCTTGCCTGTCACAACACAGAAAAATCAACAACAAAACAAACAAGCAAACATGATGAGGAGGCTAGAGGAACATATTCTACAGATTGAGAAGACCATAAATGACTCTGCACCCATGGAGGGAAAGACACAGGAGCAAGTTGGTACATGAGAAGAAAACCAAACAATTAGATTTTCCTTCTTCTGGTGAAGGCTGAGATGTATAAGTTTTCTAAGTACTTCAGGGAGTCAAGAACACAGTGAGATGCACAAAAGCAAGAATGAGCTTTTCCAGGAATCCTGGAAAGACAAACGCCAGGGCCAAGAGCATTGCATCCGCAGGCCCACCTTTCTACCCAGGATGAACGGGCCCAGAGCAGAATGTGGAAGCAAGTGTAAGAAGGTCCAGCTTCATAAGCATGGACACCTCCCAGTTACACTTCTTTTCCCGTTCACTGCTTATCCCCAGCATGTAGCCCGTTGCCTGGCATAACATTGATGCTCCATAAAGATTTGCGAAATAAATGAGGGCTGAAAAAGGGATTGGGTTTGTCCTATATTCCCAGGGGCCTAGGGAGAAAAGGTAGACCAGTGGTTGTCAACCTTGGCTGCATGTTAGAATCATGTGAGGAGCTTTAGACACCACTAACACCTGGGTTCGATGCCTACAGATCATGATTAAACAGTCCAAGGGTGCAGGGTTGTCCGGGATGTGGGAAGTACATTAGAAGTGTTCAAAGCCTCCCACTGTAGTTGAAGGCTGAGGACCATTGAGACCCACCAAGCTAACAACTGGGGGAAACCTGTTGAAGTGATGGTTCTGCCACAGTATTATCTAAAATAATAAAAGTGTAATATGCTAATTAGACCGGACGTCCTTTCAGACGAAGCTGGGGCTGTGAGGGAAGCCCAGGTCCTGGGTGCCAGAGGGAAGCTGGTGCAGGCAGCCGGGGGAAGGAAGGCCTACTCTTGCACCAATTTCATGCATCGGGCCTCTAGTATATAGAATAAAAGAAAAAGACTTTACATTGGAGCAGAGGGAATTTTGGCTGAAATAAGAAAACCCTCTTTAGAATACTAAGATTTTCTGATTCATCATAAATGATCTGAATGCCTGGTATGGCTTATTTGTGTAAGTAAACTTTGGATTGCCAGCAAAATTTCCCCTTTTCTCCAAATAATTTGGCCTCATCAATCATATTTCAGGTGAATGTGAAGGAATGGATCAGACAACTTGTACTTTCTTGCAACTAAAATTGTGATCCCTGGATCACCAGCATCAGTATGGCCTGGGAGCTTGTTAGAAATGCAGAATCTGCCTGGCCAGTGTTGCTTAGTGGTTGAGTGCTGACCTATGAACCAGGAGGTCACGGTTGGATTCCCAGTCGGGGCATATGTCTGGGTTGTGGGCTCGATCATCAGTGGGGGGTGTGCAGGAGGCAGCCGATCAATGATTCTCATCATTGATGTTTCTATCTCTTTCTCCCCCTCTTTTCCTCTCTGAAATCAATGAAGAAAAAAAAAAAAAAGAAATGCAGACTCTCAGAACTACCCCAGACCTGCTGATTCAGAATCTGCATTTTAACAAGATTTCCAGGAGATCACACGCACATTCACATTTTCCAGCCATTGTTCCATAGAAGTCTTCCCCTATCCATAGCTTCTGCGACTGCTTGTGGGCAGAGTCCGAGTCATCACTAATAAAGAGAGCCAGTTGTGTGAAAAAGATGTGGGTGAGAATGACAGTGGTTATCCCTTCCAAGATGGAAGCAAGTGGACATGGCCAATTAAATAGCAGGGTTTCAGAGAAGCTCACCTAGAGTTTCACATTGTTCTACAAATCAGTCCTGAACATTTTCTCTGGCTCCCATATTCACACTGACAGGTTTGAATTTTGAGTGTAAATTACATACATCTAAAAGTCAGAAACTTTGCCTTGCCTTGATATGAGTTGAATGAAATATATTTCTGAATAGCACAATGTACTGATTCATTCTCTTTAAATGTATTTTAAAAATTTGTTCTATTGTAATTGAGTTGATATCTATATTAACCAATGTATGGTTGAGGTTAGGCTCCAATGGATACATTTCTGTTTAATTTGTTAGAACTAAATTGAAGCAAATTGCATCTGACCTGGGATTGAGAACTTTGGTTCTAATTCTTATTCTGACATTGACCTTATAGGTGACCTTGGGCAAGTCACTGGGGTCTTCTGGACTTAGTGTTCTCATTTGTATAATGAATAGGAGTTGGATTTAATGATGGCTAAGATGTCTCCAAGCTTTAAAAGGTCTACAAAATCAAGCAACCACTAGCTGATGTAAGAAATATTTGCTTTACTTTCTTAGAGAATTAAAACTCAAAATTGATACTTTATCATTTTTTTCCTTTTCTGAATAAGCTGGTAGTTTCTTTTTAAAAAAACGTAATTGAAAAAAACTGATGAAAACTCCCCTCCACCCAAATATCAGGATTAGAAGGACAGTAAGCCAATTATATTTCTGAAGCTGTTAGGGGGAGGGTCAGTAGGAGGAATCCCCACATGCTCATGTCCCCTGAGGTTGAAAGAAACCTGTTTAAACATAGAAACTACATATTGCAAGGGCTAATGAAGGTCATTTAAACAACCAGACATCTGATATTCTAATCTCCTCTGCAGTGTCTCAGCCAACTATGCCCAGACAGTTCTAGGGAAAGGAAACTCAGTTGCTTTTAAGTCAATTGTGTTTCCTCTTGGGCACGTTTGACCACTAAGAATCAGTGTATTCCTTACTTTAAAGTCTTTATTTCAATGATTTCATCTCATTAGTCCTAGGGCTACTTCTTGAAGGCATTTCAAATTAGCTTAACACCCCCACCCTGCAATAGCACTGTAGCTATTTTAATACACCTTTCCTTGAGTCTGACCTTCTCCAGTACATATGCATAGTATTTTCAGCCACTTCAGGCTGGGAGATCCCTCACCATTCTGGTGGCACTTCTCAAACAAGTTCCAGTTTGTCCATATTCATGGTGAACCCTGATGCCCAGAAATAAATTCAGTTCTCTTGAGAGGTCTGATCAGGGAAGGAGAGAATGTGGATATCAGTTCACTTTACTAGACACTATGAATCTATTAAGACACTAGAGGCCCAGTGCACGAATTTGTGCATGGGTGCCGTCCAATCGGCCGGGCAATTGGGGGGAGTGGCCTCGGGCAGTTGGCGGGCTGGTCCTGTCCCCTGGTCGCTGGTCAAACTCCAGGTTGAACTCCCAGTCGAGGAGACAATTTGCATATTAGCCTTTTATTATATAGGATTCTAAGATCATGACCAGTGGTTTGTTTAAATAAAATAATGTATATGTATTCAAAAGAAATCTCTGCAACCACTAAAAACCATGCTTCTGAAAAGTGCTGCATGATACGGGAACACATGATGTATTATATTGGGTGCTAGCTGGTCTCCGAAGATGGCTGTCATCAATCTTCCCCTCCCTGTGTGAGTCACTCTCCCAGAGAATGTGGAGTCCATTCCTTTATGGCATTGAATCTGGGCCAGACCTGGGACTGCTCTGACCAATGGAATGTGGAGAGAGTTCCGTTCTCTCCTCACGTTCTTGCTCTCTGAAAGGTTTTCCTTCCTATTGTTTTTTTCTTTCCTGCTATCTCTACACAAGGATTCCCAAGTCAGAGCTATAGCCTAATCCTCATTTCCACCCAGGTCCCTCTGAGCCCAGGTGTCAAAAAGGCCTGGCAGCTGCTGCTTTTATGTTCTTGGAGCCCAAGCCATGTGTAAAAAGTCCAGGGTCGCCTGCTGGGAAGAGGCCAACACGGAGAGGTCCCGGGAGATAAGAAAGTGCTTACAGAAATAAGTCCCTTGGAGGACCACCGAGGCACCAGGATGTGAGGAATCAGCCATGCTGGATCATATGAGGCATCCTACTCAAAGCCCCAAACAGTGTGGAGCAGGAACTAGTCATCCCTGCTGTGTCCTGTGCAGACTCCTGAGCCACAGAATCATGGGGAAAAACAAAACAGTTGCTTTAACCCACCAAATTTTGAAATTGTTTTGATGCATCAATAGATACTTTAAACATATTGTTAGGGTGAAGAAAACAGCAAATAGCCTAATGGTACAAATAGCCTAATATATAGGATGCCCCCCAAAAATGTATATATCACACTTTGAATAATTATAAAGGCAGTGTTTATTAAAATACATTTCATTTTCAAAATTGAGCTATCAGCTGTTAAAGTGTGTATACATTTTTTGAGACACCTGTATATACTTTTTAAAAATATATTTTTATTGATTTCAGAGAGGAAGGGAGAGGGCAAGAGAGATAGAAACATCAATGATGAGAGTATCATTGATCAGTTGCCTCCTGCATGCCCGTACACTGGGATGGAGCCTGCAACCCAGGCATGTGCCCTGATCGGGAATTGAACCGTGACTTCCTGGTTCATAGGTTGATGCTCAACCACTGAGCCACGCCAGCTGGGCATCTATACTAATAAAAGGGTAATATGCAAATTAGTCATGACACCCTCACAGTAACAACCGAACAGCAGGCTGCGTGGGGCGACAAGGCCAACAGGGGCATTAGGGAGGGATGACCAAACGACTGACCAACAGGCTGTGTGGGGTGACCAGGCCAGCAGGGAGGTTAGTGAGGGACGACCAAACAACTGACCAGCAGGCTGCATGGGGCGACCAAGTTGGCAGGGGGGACAGGGAGGGGCGACCAGGCCGGCAGGGGGGGGAAGTTGGAGGTGACCAGGCTGGCAGGGGGGGGGCAGTGAGGTGCAACCAGGCTGGCAGAGGACAGCAGTTGGAGCAACCAGGCTGGCAGAGGGCAGCAGTTGGGGCAACCAGGCTGGCAGGGAGGGCACTGAGGGGCGACCAGGTTGGCATGGGGGGCAGTTAGGGGCAACCGGGCAGGCAGGGGGGGCAGTTGGGGGTGACCAGGCCTATGGGGGGCCAGTGAGGGGTGATCAGGCTGGCAGGCAGAGGCAGTTAGGGGTGATCAGGCTGGCAGAGGGGGCAGTTAGGGGCAATCAAGCAGGCAGGCAGGTGAGCAGTTAGGAGCCAGTGGTCCCAGATTGTGAGAGGGATGTCCCACTGCCAGTTTAGGCCCGATCTCTGGGATCGGGCCTAAACTGGCAGTGGGACATCCCCAAGGGGTCCTGGATTGGAGAGGGTTCAGCTGGATTGAGGGGACCCCCATCCCCCGTGCACGAATTTGGTGCACCGGGCCTCTAGTTTTTAATATAATATTAGTGGTTACCACTGGGAGATGGAATTGTGAGTATCTTTAAATTTCATCTTCTGGCTTTTCAAATTTTATACTTGTTTTTATTTTGTAACAAAAGTGTCTTAATATCACATTACCTTTTTTGATGAGTATTTTACACTACTGATTCACATTAAGCTTCCTGCCAACTGTATATATGGGTATTCTATATAATAAAGAGGTAATATGCAAAATGACCATCACACCCTTGCACACAAGATGGCCACCCTCATGTGGTCACAAGATGGCCGTGCCCATATCATCACAAGATGACTGCCCCCATGTCATCACAAGATGGCTGCCACAAGATGGCCGGCAGGGGAGGGCAGTTGTGGGTGATAAGGCCAGCAGGGAAGGGCAGTTGTGGGCAACCAGGCCAGCAGGGGAGGGCAGTTGGGGGTGATTGGGCCATCAGGGGAGGGCAGTTGGGGGCAATCAGGCTGGCAGGGGAGCAGTTAGGCGTCGATCAAGCTGACAGAGGAGTGGTTAGGGGGTGATCAGGCTGGCAGGCAGAAGTGGTTAGGGGGCAATCAGGCAGGCAGGCAGGTGAGCAGTTAGGAGCCAGTGGTCCCAGATTGTGAGAGGGATGTCCGCTGCCACAGGGATTGGGCCTAAACTGGCAGTTGGACATCACTTGAGGGGTCCCAGATTGGAGAGGGTGCAGGCTGGGCTGAGGGACACCCCGCCGCCCCGCCCCCGCAGTGCATGAATTTCGTGCATCGGGCCTCTATTACATATACTATATATGTGTATACATATGTAATTAAACATATAAAATAAACACATATGTTTCCAAGGGCAGTTTTCACATGGCTTCTCCTGCGATAAAAGGCCACCAAAGAAGGTATAGGGTTTATGCTACAGAACACACCAAGGCATCTTGCCTTCAAATTCTTGGGCTTTTCTACCTGGAAATCCTGCTGGGGAAAGTTACCAATTCTCAGGCTGTCCACTTCAGTTACTCTGCTATTGTAAAGCTCCTGTGTAAGTGGTTATGGAAGAGCAGTTGCTATAGCAATGCAATCTGACTGAATACCAGAATGTGTCTAAAATTGGTATAAGTGCCTTTTTCAGGGTTTCCTCTGAGAATTAATCATTTTCCAAGAACTAAATCTTTTTTTTTTTTCCTTCTCCTGTTAGAACAATGGTGCCAGAGCACCTCACCCAGTTCTAGGAAACAATGAGGAAGGATCTGAGAAAGACAAAGCTTGATGGTTGAAAGACCAGAACCACAAAGGAGCCATTTCCTACCAGATACTCTGATCTCTTTGCACACCCTGCCTCTTGGATGGCTTTGTCACCTTTGGACCCCCTTTGTCCCTTAGCTGCCTCAACCAGTATGGTTCATTCACTAATTTGTCTTGCTGGGTTTTCTCATTTCTCTCCTCACATTCTTGCTCTCTGAAGGGCCTTCATTCCTATTTTTTGCTGTCTCTACACAAGGATTCCCAAGTCAGAGCTATAGCCTAACCCTCATTTCCACCCAAGCCCACCACCTACCTTCCTGGGGCCCACAGGATGTTCCACTTAGAAAGCTGCATCCCCCAGGATGGGGTCTTATTTACCTTTCCACTTCTTGCCCAACTTCCACCATGCCACCCACCAACATGAGCTCAAAGTTCCCAGCCTGGCAATTGCTGGCAGTTTTTTTCTTCTTCTTACAGTTCTTGAAGTTACCCTGTCTCACCTCCCTGTCTCACCTCCCTGTCTTGCCCAAGCCACATCCTCTGCCTGGAATGTCTTCCTTGTCCTCCCTCCTACTAGTGTTTCTGGAGTCTGGAAACCTCCCCCCAGGCTGGACCAGGTCTCCTCCTTTGTGCTCCCCACTCACTGGCACCTGTCATACTGAACATCATTGTTTAAGTCCTGTCTGTCTTTCCCCACTGGGCTGGGAGCTCTTTACAGCAGGATTGTGTCTCATTCATTGCTGGCTCCCTGGAGTCTGGCACATACAAATACATAAGTGAACGTGTCATCATCATCTCAAAATCAATGTTCCCAAACCACCCCACCAGCCCTGAATCGTAAATGTTGCCATTTCCCACAGATTCACAGGCTTCAAGGTATCTTTGCTGGCTTCTTTTAGTTCCATAAGTTCATATATATATATATATATATATATATATATATATATATATATATATATATATATTTACACTAGAGGCCCAGTGAATGAAATTCATGCACAGGGGTGTGTGTCCCTCAGCCAAGCCTGCACCGTCTCCAATCTGGGACCCCTCGAGGGATGTCCGACTGCCCGTTTAGGCCCGATCCTACAGGGATCGGGCCTAAACGGGCAGTTGGACATCACTCTCACAATCCAGGACTGTTGGCTCCCAACTGCTTGCCTGCCTGCCTTCCTGATTGCCCCTAACCGCTTCTGCCTGCCAGCCTGATCACCCCCTAACCACTCCCCTGCCAGCCTGATTGATGCCTAACTGCTCCCCTGCCAGCCCAATTGCCCCTAACTGCCCTCCCCTGCAGGCCTGGTTCCCCCCAACTGCCCTCCCCAGCCGACCCGGTCACCCCTAACTGCCCTCCCTACCAGCCTCATTGCCCCTAACTGCTCTCTCCTGCTGGTCTGGTCCCCCCCCAACTGCCCTCCCCTACACGCCTGGGTCCCCCCCAACTGCCCTTCCCTGCAGGCCCGGTCACCCCCAACTTCCCTCCTCTGCCGGCCTGGTCACCCCTAACTGTCCTCCCCTGCAGGCTTGATCGCCCCTAACTGCCCTCCCTTGCAGGCCTGGTCCCTCCCAACTGCCCTTCCCTGCTGGCCATCTTGTGGCAGCCATCTTGTGTCCACATGGGGCAGCCATCTTTGACCACATGGAGGCAGCCACCTTGTGTGTTGGAGTGACAGTCAATTTGCATATTACTCTTTTATTAGATAGGCTAGAGGCCTGGTGCACGGGTGGGGGCTGGCTGGTTTGCCCTAAAGGATGTCCTGGATCAGGGTGGGGGTTCCCTTGGGGTGTGGGGGGGCCTGGGTGAGGGGCCTGTGGTGGTTTGCAGGCTGGCCACACCCCCCGGCGACCCACGTATAGGCCAGGGCTGGCTGGAAGCAGGTATCTGGGATTTATTTATCTTCTATAATTGAAACTTCGTAGCCTTGAGTGGAGGCCAGGGTGGGTGGGAAGCTTGGCTTCCTCCATTGCCGGGGGCAACCCAAGCCTCCTGCTTGCTCCAGCTCCGTGGTGGCCGTCATCTTAGTTGGGTTAATTTGCATACTCGCTCTAATTGGCTGGTGGGCCTAGCAGAGTGATGGTCCATTTGCATGTTTCTCTTTTATTAGTGTAGATATTTCAGAGAGAAAGGGAGAGGGGAAAGAGAGATAGAAACATCAATGACGAGAGAGAATCATTGATTGGCTGCCTCTTGCATGCCCCCTACTGGGAATTGAGCCCACAACCCAGGCATGTGCCCTTGAGTGGAATCAAACCCGGAATCCTTTAGTCTGCAGGCCGATGCTCTCTCCACTGAGCCAAACCAGCTAGGGCTAGTTCCATAAGTTTTTATGACACTTCCACTGCAGTTTTCCACAAATTAGCATTTGTTTATGGCCACATTCATCATCTTAGCTCTATTCCTCAGCTCAGACTAGATTTCATCTAGAGGCCACTGCCTGAGGTCCATGAACTGGCAGCTTCGTTCACCAGGCTACCCTGCATATGGCCACCAAATTCATGGTTCTAAATTTTGCCACCTTGGTCCACAGGCCATGCCTTGACATGCAGGGCCAAGACCTCCTGCTCTCCCATCTCTCTTGTGTCCTCCTCCACTCCTCCCTTGCTCCTCCTCTCCATGTAACCCAGAAGTTCTCCTTACCATTCCTGAGTGTGAATGTGGGTGTAGCCACCACTGTGTTTTGCTGTACCCTCCCTTTGTGACCCTCTACCTTTGCCTCCATTGTTTCTATTCCCCCCACCATCTACTACTCACATTTAAAACATCTTTCCTTCAGAGAGTTCACCCAGCTAAATCCTCTGTTATGGGTTAAGTTGTATCACCCCCTCAAAGTTATATGTCAAAATCCTAACCCCTCAGTACCTCGGATATGACCTTATTTGGGAATAGTGTCATTGCAGATGTAATTAGTTAAGATAAGGTCATACTGCAGTAGGATGGGTCCATCCCAATGTGAATGTGTTCATATAAAAAGGGAAATTTGGACACTGAGATGGCATACAGGGAAAACACCATGCAAGGAGGCAAAGGGAGAAGACAGCTAAGGAGACAGGCCTGGAGCAGACCCCTCTCACAGCCCTCAGAAGGAACCAAGCCTGCCAACACGCTGACTTTGGACTTCTAGCCTCCAGAACTGTGAGACACTTGCTGTTGTTCTAAGCCACCGAGATTGTGGTACTTTGTCACAGTGGCCTAGCAAACTAATAAACGATCCCCTATCAATTTCCCTGGCTTTAAATTCCCTTCTCATTTATGCCTACATTTAGCCATCTGTGCCAGTGTTTGCCTGCTGCCTTAAAACTACTCTCTGCTGGGACAGGAGCACATTCCTGACTCCCTAATAAACTTCTGATTCCTCAAGGGCAGTATTCCCTTTGTGCTTCTTTTTCATCCTGACAGGGCCTGGCACTTTGCTGCCTGGGCCTGGTACAGAGCCTGGTACAGAGCAGACTGAATTGAATGGAGTTTACCCTGGAGGGCAATGCCTTGCTCCTTGTCACTACATTACATAGTTTCTCTAAACCCAATGAGGTCAGACAAGAGGCCACGTGCTCTAGGGTACTGGGAGAGAGACTGACCAGTAGCCTTCAGAGCATCTATTAACCCTGGGAGCATATGGGGTGTTAGGTAGAGGTGGGGGAACCACAGGGAGATCATCTAGTCCAACCCTCTCATTCTGCACAACAGGATGCCGAGACAGCAAGAGCCAGCGCTGGCACTGAGCCTGACCTTCTGACTCCCAGACTAGTGCTGTGGACAAGGGCTGTCTATCCTAGGGGACAGGGGCAGGCTGACAAAAGGGCATTTGTAGGATGACCAGGGCAAGATCTGTAGGCAGGTCAACATACTACAGGCCTAGTGATTCACAAAAGCACCAGGACAATGAATGTGAAGGGAGAGGTGATTAGTACAAAGGGGTGGGGCCTGCGGTGCAGGTAGGAGCTCTGTAAGATTAAGGGTGGAACATGGGTGCCACACGATATCAAGGGTGATAATCACAATGGTCACCACGTGTGCAGAGTGCAACGGTCAGCTGGAGTTCTGCCACAGCCCGGGGATATTCCTGTCACCAGTCAGGATTGGCAGGGTCTGGGGGCCTGGGGGCACAGCTGTGTGCCGAGTATGAATGTGGGTGTAACCACCACTGTGTTTTGCTGCACAGGAATTGTTCCTCAATGCAACTCCTGGAACCAAGAGCCCCACTAGAAAGCCCAGGCTTTTCCAGAACAAAGTCAAGAAAAAGACATGCATCAGAATTCTATTTTATTGGGGAGGAAAAATTGAGTCCAAATGCAAGTATATTAGAGCACATGATTAACATTGTAACCATGCAGCCTACAGCCCTTCAAAATTATGCTATGAAGAGGTTTCAATGTTCTGAGGAAATACTTAACGATATTATTTTAGGTGGAAAATGCAGGCTGAAATAAAAGTATAGTCAAGAACTCACCATGTAAAGCAATGAGCACAGAAGGGGTATGTCCAAAATGATCATCGAGTTTAGCTGTGATTTTTTTTTAACCATTTTTTTTTCTTTTTCTCCTGCATATTCTAAATTTCTATGCTGAGCACATATCATTTACGGAGTGTAAAGATAATTGTTTTATTTATTTTTAGACACTAATTGTGTGCTTAGAAGAAAATATAAGCTGTCAGGTTTGACTTCATTCTCAGTGGCTTCCTGCTCTGCTCTCCAGAAATGTTCTCCCCAACCCAGAGGAAGTCCCACCCCAGATGGCTCAATCCATTTACTCACATTCTGAATATTTCTGGAGCTGGTCAAATTCTTCTGAAGTGAGGGAGACCCAGCGTTCTTCACTCATCTTTAAGCTGGTTATGAGCGCTTGAGGCCAGGGATGGAGTTTTGTTCACCAGGGTGAAGTCGTGGCCCAGCCCAGGGCCTGGCTCATTGCAGGTATGCAATGGACAAGCCCTCTGGGAGACTTCTCGAGGACCAAAGTGTCTATGGCAGCAGCGGGTACCTTCCAGCAGATGAACGAAGACCTCTGCTATTCCTCAGGGAACATCCTTCTATCTGCAGTCAAGGTAAATCCAGAAACCCTTGCTTTCCCTGGGCAGAAGTAGAAAAGGCATTATGAATGAGAGCGTTGGAACACATAAGGCATCTTTTCTTATTTAAAAATCCCCAAATTTCCCTTGCTGGAAGACTTTAGGAGGGGATGGTTCTCAAGGGAAGGATGTTTCCTCAGGGAAGCCTGAGGAGGTCATGGAGACAAGACCAGCACAGCCCCAGACAGGTGTCTGACAGGTGGGGATGGGTGGCCTGTAGGAATAGGTGGCCATACTTTTAAACTCGGAGACATTTTAAATGTCTCCCATGAAAGGAGGTAGTAGAGACAGCTAAGGGCATCCTCAGGCATGAAAATGCCTCAGGCTGCTGGATGCCTCATGTAAGTACAAGGATAGTAGCCTTTGTGGGGTGATTTGAAAGGTGAGCCATTCTCTCCACTGACTCTAAATCCCACCTTAGAGCTGCCCACCTTCCTCTGATGAGTCGCTCTGGAAATGCAAATACCCCCCAAGCCTGGCTCACATCCTAGTGAAGGAAACAGCTCTTTCCTCTCAGAACCATAAAAGAAGTGATTAGAGAGCAGGCCTGTAGGCCCAGTGCGGAAGATCCTGAGGGAGGAGAGGGAGATGGAGTCTGACAAACACTTTTAGCATCTTATTCTCTGAGCCCCTCCTAGCACCCTGGCTCCCACCGTCAGTCATTAAATCAGTGTAGTGGGTTGTGAAATGACTATGGTGGGCCAAGACCAGCATTTAATAACAGAATAGCAGAGAATGGAATGGAATGAAATGAAATGGAGTTGGAAACATCTTCTGCCCTGGCTGGTTCGATTCTTGGTCAAGGACATGGACCTGGGTTGCAGGTTCGATCCTCAGCCCTGGGTCAGGGTGCTTGTGTGGAAGGTAACCAATTAATGTTTCTCTCTCTCTCCTCCTCCTCTTCCTCCTCTTCCCTTTCACTCTGTCTAAACAAATCAACAGGAAAAAGTATCCTCAGATAAGGATTAACAAAAGACAAACAAAGAGTATATCTCCTTTCAGTTATATAAACATGTGTATATTGATCATAATGTAAAATATATTTCTTATTCTCAGTTGAGGTTAAAAAAATGTTGGAAAGCCACCAACCAACCTAATAGGAAGATAGATAAAGACCAAATGTTACCAAAGAATGAGCTCAGTTTCAACAAAACAGGATCCATCGTGGGGAGTCGGACTTCAAGGCAGGTCTGGGGAGCCTGGGGCACATGAGGAATGGCAGAGGGGCTGGAGGAAGCCACCCAATGAGGACACAGATTTGTACTGTTCTCTGGAAGAGTGGACCTGGAAGGCTAAACTAGAGCTGAGGGAAGATATTGGAGGGAGATCTGGGCTCTGTAAAGACCTTCCATCAATCAGAGCTCTCCAACAGTAGGTGGGAATGCACGACCAGGGAGTGAGAAGCCTGCATCCAAGTTCTAGTTTCTCTCATTAAAAATTCCAATTCTCTCCTCAATCCACCAGCCAACTGGATTCCTCCTTGGCACCTGTTCTTGCGCAGGTCCCCAGTGACTTCATTGCCAAATCCGACAGGCACCTTGCAGGCCTTCCTTACTTCATTTGCTCTCTCTGCAGACCTTGACATGGCACAAAACAACCACCTTGAACTTCTTTTGTCTTTCTGAGTGTTCCTCTTCAGTCTCCTCTGCCTCTTCTTTTGCCATCATTACATATCGGAGTTTCCAGAATCCCGTCCTGAGCCCTCTCCTCATTCTCTATCCCTCCCCTTAGGGCTCTCATCTGCCTCCACAGATTCAGTGACTCCTGGGCATGCTGCTCTGACCTACACTCTCTCCTCACTCTGATCTGAATATCCAGCTATCACTGGGACTCCCCTGCATATCCCAAGCCATTCCAAATTGGCCCTTTCCCATGCGCCCTACCTGCCTCTCCTATGCATTCTGGTTGTGCCCTGAGAGGAACCAATACTCAGCCTGAGCACCTCCCCTTCCTTTCATGCCAACTCTGGGCACCAGTCCTAGAGAGTGACTGTCCATTGTGTGTCCCCTCCTCTACATCACACCAGCCGGTCCATTAACTCAGTCTTCTCTCGCCTGGTTTCTGACAACAATGTCCTGCTGCTCTCCCTGCCTTGGGTTTTACTCTCCTCCCCTTGGTTGGCTCTAAATTGCCAACCAGATCATCTCTCTCTCAGTAATAAAATTCTTCAGTGGTTTCTATTGCCTATAGAATTGGATGTAATCTCCTTTACATGATACACAAAGCTCTTTATGATCTGGCCTCTGATTTTCGTTTCAGTCCAAAATTGAGGGGTAATCTTTAAAAACATTTTCCATCATACCAGGGAATTTAACATTACAACTGGTATTACCACTGTTGCTGAACACTTTTTTTCTCACTGTGCTCTATGCTTTACACCTATTATCTAATGTAGTCCTCCCAACAACCATGCAAAAGAAGCTATACCTCCTCCCTTTTCAGATGAGGAAAATGAGGCAAGGTATTTAGAAGGAAGCCCAATGCAAAATTTTGTGTAAGAATTCTTCTCTGATATATATTCTGTGTACTTTCAGAAGCATAGCACTCTAAGGGGGCCCAGAGACACACTGCATGAGAGAACCCCATGGAACTCAAAATCAAATCAGAAGGCAGGATATCTGAATCCTGGCCATGATTCCTATAACTAACATTAGACAAATTTTTTGTTTCTTGAACCTGGTTTCTTTATCTCAAAAATGGAAATACTAATTAAAAACTTCACTGAGTTACTGTTATGGTTAACTCAGGTAATATATGCAAAAAATCCACCCCCAAACCCTACCTAGCACATGCCTATCATACCATGGGCACTCAATAAATAATCATTGCTATCATCCTATTGCAAATACAACACAGCAATACGACTTAAACAACCAGGTGAGCGCAATTGGGTACAAAGTCTTTATGTACTTGATCTTATCCTGCTCCTCACTTATCCTCACTATGACATGCACTGACCACCAGGGGGCAGACGCTCAAGCGTCTGCCCCCTGGTGGTCAGTGCATGTCATAGTGACTGGTTGTTCTGCCGTTCGGTCAATTTGCATATTAGCCTTTTATTATGTAGGATAAACATAATATATAAGATTATAAACAATATTTATATAAATATGTATAAATGTATACTGTATTTAGATTTTATATATTTACTTATATTAATGGATTCTTATTTTATTCAATGGGTTATAATTCATTGCTATCATTATTTGTTTTGATTCTTGAATTGCCCCATATTTGGTCAGTGAAAGCTCATTTGCTGTGATTCTTTGTTCTTTAGACGTAGACCTATCATTCTCTGAGCATATCTTTATTTTCTGGGACTACAAGATGTTTCAGGCTTATCTTGTCCTTCCTCAGTCCTAGTCCTGAAATCAGCCATTTTTCCAAAGCCCTGATTTCTTTTAGTGAAGAATCATATTTAAACCCAAGGTGTGGGCACTAATTGTGCTCATTGCTACTGGGGTGTCGTTGATTTTAGGCCATGAAAGAGACAGAGTTAGGAAATACATGCATGTATACACATACATCTCATCTCTGGCTATCTATCTATCTATCTATCTATCTATCTATCTATCTATCTACCTACCTACCTACCTATCCATCTGTGGATTGTCTTTCACACATTGTTTTGTTTTGTTTTCCACTTAATCATGTATCCTATGATTCACTCCATATCTGTTCGAGATCTTCCTCATTTAGAACCAAATTTGAATCCAACACTTACCTGCTTAAATCCTCCAGAGGCCTCTCTTAGCCTCCAGGATAAAGAACAAGCTCTTTAGCCAGTTCCAGAAGATTCTTTATCCATGGTACAGCTCACATCCCCAACCTCACCCCAATTACCTTCTGCCCCACCTGCTCCATATTCCAGCCAAATCAACCTATTCCCTACTCTTAGCAAGTGGTGTTGCATGATAGGACATCACAAACAGTAGTTAATGGACTGACAAACACACCATGCCTTTAATCTACCTGGAATGCCTTTCACTCCTGCCTTCCCATAATGAACCATTACTCATATGTCTGGTTCTGCTTCTTTCTTATAGCTATTTGAACTCTTTGAGCAAACTAAGCTCTTCTCCCAGGTGTGTTCCTATAGATCCTCTTTATTTCTTTATCATGGTAGCTGACAGTCTTGTGTTAGAGACAGACACCCCAAAAGATAATTAGCATGTAAGCTGGTGAGAGTAGTGGTACAGATATGTACAGGGAACTATGGGGCTATCCAATGCATCTGGAGCAGATACAGGGGAGTAGAAAAAGAGCCCTGAAGGAGCTGAGAAGGGGTAACAAGATAAAGAAATATATGTTGCAATAACTCAACAAAAACTCTTATTATTATCTCTGTTGTCCCATTGTAGCTCAGTGCTTGGTTTCTTGGTGAATGGGGCTGTACGATTCTCTATTTTCATCAGGAAAAGTTAAAGGCAGGAAATGCTGCCTGGCTCTCCAAATGGTACCTGCTGACCACCCTCTCACATGACAGCCCCCTCTGGTTCTCTGTCCTTTGATAAAGATGACAGCTACCATACAAGAGGCCTTGCTCCTGCTGACATCATCCAGCATTTCCCTTTCAGCAGCCTGACGCATTGCTCTTGTCTGGGAGGCTCATGACAGTATGAACAGTCTGCTTATTACCACCCTGAACATCTTGACTGACAGACAAAAAAGTAATAGAGTTTCCTAAATAACACTCAGATTGGATATTGTCAGGCTTGGATGGGAAGAGGGTGTTTTATGTCCCTACAGCTATTCCACTCTCAGCAATAGCTTCAGCTCCCTGGCCTCAATTTTCATGTCTATAAAATGAGGGGGGTGGTAATAATGGTTTCTAACTCATTTTCTAGCTCTGCAACTTCACATACTGGATCAAACTCTATTTGTTCTGAACAGATGTCAGCATGGAAATCTCAAATCAGGAGGAAGATGGCAAATTCAATGGGCATTAAATTGCACCCCAGGTCTCTATTCATTTGAATGAATCAGCCATAGCCAATTATCCAGGAACAAACACCTCTTCATCTCCTCTTTGCTCTCATAAAAACATTAATTCATGAATATGGCATCAGATTGGGGGAGCTTATTTGTATGCATCTGATGATTTATAACAAACCCATAATGAGTATATTTTTAAAAGGTAAGAATGACTAAAAGTTAGAAAGAGAAAAAACCCTTTCTTCACAAACTTGTGAGGAGTCACATGTTAATAATTGCTCCATCTCTGGGGTTTTGCTCCTGCTGATCCTTTTTCAACTTGGTCACGCTCATGCAGTCTCTGGAGTTCCCTTAAAACACTAAAGAAGTTCTCTAAGAAGCTCCCTTTAATTTCCTGGACTAGGTTGGGCATATCCTCTCTGCTCTCCTTGGGCTTTTCTCCAGCGGCCCTGTGAGACTGAACTCCTTCAGGGTGAAAACAGTGTCCTGCCCGCTTTGGAGGTCTATCTGCTACAAGATATATAAGGGTTCACTTCCTGACCACTGGAAAGGTGGTTCTGAACCCTTTTGACTGAGGCTGTTTGTGTGGAGCAGAAGACCCTACCACATCTGATTGCATATCTCAGTAGGAAAAGAGCTGGCTGGTAACAAAGAATTAGAGAGGAACAAAAGGCATAAGTTGGCATAAAATTATTGATCATATTATTTGGAAGTCACTTATCCTAATATATAAAAAGCCAGGGGCTGTCATGACCTAAATGACCAGACAGACAACCAAACAGCAGGCTGTGTGGGGCGACCAGGCCAGCAGGGGTGCAGTGAGGGGCAACCAGGCCAGAGGGGGGGCAGTGAGGGGTGACCAGGCTGGTGGGGGAACAGTTGGGGAGACCAGGCCGGCAGGGGGGGCAGTAAGGGGCAACCAGGCCAGCAGAGGGAGGCAGTTTGGGGCAACCAGGCCAGCGGGGGGGGGGGGCAGTTGGGGGTGATCAGGCTGGCGGGGAGGGGGCAGTTAGGTGTGATCAGGCAGGCAGGCAGGCAGGTGAGCAGTTAGGAACCAGCGGTCCCAGATTGTGAGAGGGATGTCTGCAAGGTCCCGGATTAGAGAGGGTGCAGGTTGGGCTGAGGGGACCCCCTCCCCCTGTGCATGAATTGCATGCACCAGGCCTTATAATAAAAAATATATATCAGTGCACACATTTTATTAAGATAATTACCTATAAACTTCCTATATAATAAAAGGCTAATAACAAATGAACCAAACGGCGGAACAACTGGTCGCTATGATGAGCACTGACCACCATGGGGCAGATGCTCAATGTGGGAGCTGCTCCTGGTGGTCAGTGTGCTCCCATAGGGGGAGCACCGCTCAGCCAGAAGCCAGGCTCATGGCTGGCAAGCCCAGCGGTGGTGGCGGAAGCCTCTCCCGCCTAAGTGGCAGTGCTAAGGATGTCCGACTGCTGGCGGAGAGTGGGCTTAAGCTGTCAGTCAGATATCCCCTGAGGATTCCCAGACTGCAAGAGGGCACAGGCCAGGCTGAGGGACTCCCCCACAACCACCACCCCTAGTGCTGGAATTTCATGCACCAGGCCTCCAGTATAAATTATAAAAAATAATCTATAAACTTCTAACAGTCACTTTATTATGTTTAACCCAATAGAATGCTGGGAGTTAAGTTGCTTGAATTCATCAGTTATAGTAGAATTACATTGGTGGTCTCCAATAAACCATTTGTCCTGATAGTCATGCCCTTTTTAGTCCCTTCTTATTGAGTCTGGGCTGTGCCTGTGACTTGCTTTAACCAAGAGAATGCAGTAGAAGTGACTCTGTGCCAGTGTCAGGCCTAAATGTTAAGAAGGGCTTCCACTTTTGTGTGCTTGGGAGCACTAAACTGGCATGCAGAAGCCCAGCCACCTTGCTGGAGAGACTACAGAGAGAGACCACATGGACAGAAGGAGGCTTAGTATCACACAGAGAACTGAACAAACCAGCTGATAATGAGGCCTGAAGCCCCCAGTGTAAGGTCCTGGGCAAGCCATTCCTGCTGGCTCTCAGTCATCTAAGCCATCCCAGCTGTGGTGCTGGACATGGAAGACAAAGAGCCCTTTTGGATTTTATAGCTTTAGTATACATGATGGGGAGGGGAGCCCAGCTCTCCTTGCTGAGCCAAACCTGAATCCTAATGCAAAGAATCATGCAGAATAATAAAATAATTGTGGAGCCACTAAGCTTGGGGGTGGTTAGTTGTACAGTCATAAATAATCAAAGCAACCACATAAGCACTTTTGAGGGCAGATTACATGTGTATCTGTTTAGTAAGAGAATATGCTTGATTCATGCTTGAACATGTTCGTGTCTTAAAAATCCAGTAATTGGAAAATTAGAGGCCTAAAATACCTTTTAATGCAAATATGTATCATTGCATGCTGTTGGGTTAATCAAATATCCTCCATAAATTAATCAGATAATGATGAAGTTAAAAAACTATAATTTCTAATTAAAAAGAATTAAAAAGCAAGAAGAGCAGTATCTGAACACCACAACCAACTCAAAACAAGCCTAACATTGCAATAACAACGTGACCTTCCCCAGGTCACGGGATTCTAACATCTGGCTGAATGAGGAGGCAGAAGTTGTTGAGCATTTAGAGACAGCCTGACTTCACAGATAACCCAATTAGAGCCCCCAGGGTACTTAGTAATGAGCTAATTTGAGTTTATGAATAGCAAATATGAGTAATCCCTAATACCTCATTTTGTAAATTACCATCATATAGTCCTATACAAACATAAAAATAAAAGTCCTGGAATTGTGTGCTACTTGTATTTGAGGACTTTGCATCCCATTAGTGGTCTCAGAGTGAACATAAGAATCCCTGCTCTTGGAGATTTGTGAAAATGTTAGCTGAACAGAGCTGCCCAGGTGTGTGTGTGTGTGTGTGTGTGTGTGTGTGTGTGTGTGTGTGTGTGTTTAGGGGTGGGTACCAAAGGAAGGCCTGCAGGCCACTGAGAGAAGCTGAGATGTGCTCCCTGAAGGGGCTGCCTTTGGCACAAGAAGACATTGTCAATCTGAGGAGTGTTCACAGCACAGGGGCATCACAGCTTGAGTATGGGTCATTCATTCATTTACTTATTCACCCATGCAACAAATCATCATAATAACAAGTCAGAGCAGCAACCTCCATTTATAGAGGATGACACATTTGGTGCTTTGCACACTTTATCTGTATCAGTCACTAAACCCTGGGAGGAAGGTATTTTTTAAAATATATTTTTTAAATTATTTAAGAGATGAAGGGACAGAGAGAGATAGAAACATCAGTGATGAGAGAGAATCATTGATTGGCTGCCTCCTGCACACACTACACTGGGGATTGAGCCCACAACCTGGGTATGTGCCCTGACTAGGAATCGAACCATGAACTTCTGGTTCACAGGTCGATACTCAACTACTGAGCCACGCTGACCAGGCAAGAAAGATATTTTTAATGCCCATTTTACAGCTGTAAAATAAGTAAGACGGAACTGGTATTTGAGCCCAAGTTTGTTTAGTCCCAAAGTCGAGAATTTCCTTTCACCATACAACCTCTGGATGAATAAGTATTGAGTACATAAAGGACCAAGCCTTGTGCTAGGTGCTGATACCATCAATAAGCCAACTACGGAAAGCTTAAACCCTCATCCTGGAACTGAAAGGTAAGTTGGAGGCTGGAGAGGAAACCATGGCATGTTCCTGGAAAGCCAATATTATTTGAGGGGTAAAATCTACATTATATAAAACATAATCACAAAATGGAATAGAATGCAAAATATGCAGGAAGTGTGAGGAAACATGAGAGTTGGAACAATAAAAAACTGCTGTTGCCCTGGTGCCACTTCTAACTATTCTCAAAACTTGGGAGAATGTTCATTTGGCTTTGCCACTAGGGGCTCTACAGTGGGGATGCTGAAGTGGGGTCATAAATTCCAACACTACAATCTGACTCTGAACTCCATAGCTGAGGTGCTGATGCTGGGGAGAGGATTGCAACAGGAGGCTTCCTTCACAAAACTACCACCAGAGAAGAACGACTCATCTCCAGTGTCAGGGAGCCTTCTGTCTAAAGCATCGAACATAAGTCAGGCACTGGAATTACAGACACCAGAATTCAAGTTTCTCTTCTACCACTTAACAATTATGAGACATTAAACAAGTTGTTTTTCATCTCTAAATGGGAATACTAATAGTAATACATGGTTCACATGGCTGTTATGAGAATTATATGTATAATGCTTAGGAGAGTCATAGCAAGTAAAATTTCCTATCAGCGGTTCCTAAAGTGTGGTCCTCATACCAGCAGTACTGGCATCCTTGGGAGGATAAGAAAAGCAAATTCTTTAAGTACAAAGATTCTGGTGCAGACCAGTGTTTTGTAACCATTTCTTTACATTAATGTAAGGGGCAGGACTAAGAAGAGGAGCTTGGAATACCTGAAGTCATTCCTTCTCCTTAAGGGGCCCTAAGGCAGCCAGATTCTGGATGGATCAAATCATTTCTACTTTCCTGAAGCAATCAAACATTACAGAAAAGCCAGGTCCAATGACTGCCTGTCATCATGCCTAGCTTCTAAAATTCTTATGTTATGGCATACTCCCTTCAGAATTTTCCTTTCTTTACAAACAGGTTCTATGTTTCACACTCTTCCTGTGATATTGTGTGCCTAATAAATGACCTCAAGAAGGCATAGACCAGATAATAGGAGTTTCCTATCATAAAGTGAAGGGACAAAAACAAACAGAAAAACCTGAGAGGATGAGAAAGTGATAGCTCTATTCTCACCACAGCTCATTCCTATGTCAGACACAGAATTTTCCAGGAAGAGACACTGTGAGACATGGCACAGGGCTCAGGCAGGTCTAGAAAAGGACAACCCTGGGAATGTACCAGGTATTGTGCTGGCAGAGGTGTGATGTGTGATGTGTGCTTGTGTATGAATGTGTTTTAACAATAACCACACCAAACCACACCAAATAGACCATGCACGTTTGGAACAGTGTGTGAAACCATGTTCAGGTTAGTGAGTTCCTGTGGATCAGGAGGAACTTGTGGTGAGCTGGCCCATGAGCATTCTCCACTTCATTCTCCCACCCCTCCCTCCTCTGACATCCTCCGATCTCCCATTCTCTACTTTCCTTTCTCTTTCCTTCCACTGCCTGCTGTCCACAACAACATAAACAATAGTCACCACTTATTGAGAATCTGCTACCTGTTCTTCATTAATATAATCCTCAAACTAATCTTTCAAGGTAGGTATTATTATGCCAACATATTTAGGATTAAACTCTTTGTAGGCAGCTGAGATATCATTCAAACCCATATCTGCCTGAATGCAAAGCCCATACTCCCTCTAGTGTCGCTGCTGGTTTTCAGTCCTAGGAAGGATTGTTCATTTTATGGTTCATTCCAGGAGCCCAGGACTTAGTTTGTGGAAGGCTCTGGGCAGTCCTGTTTCTCTTCCTCCACCAACAACACAGAACTAACCATGTCCTACTGGACAATCATGCAACAATGATTCAGCACCATGGACAACAGCATCCACAGGCACTTACACCTCATTCTGATCCCAGGCAATACATTCTTGGATGGTCCCCTCTATTTCAGAGGTGTCTAGGGCCAAGCTTGAAAAAACACCTCATTAATAATAGCTAACCTGTATGACATCCCAGACTGTCCTAAGCAATTTGCATGTATTATGAGGTAGATACAAATATTATACCCATTTTAAAGATGAGGAAACTGAAGCACAGAGGATTAAGTAAATTGTCCTAGGTTGTGTGGCTATTAACTGATGGATTCAGAATTCAAATCCAGATCATCTGTCTCTAGGGGTGTGCCTCACCATTATGCCCTGTGATACATGATATCAGGGGCACTGAAATCACATGGCAGTACTTGTCTTAAGACAGTCATCAAGAAAATCCTATCTAATAAAAGAGAAACATGCAAATTGACCACACCTTTGCTACGCCCACCAGCCAATCAGAGAGAGTATGCAAATTAACCCAACTAAGATGGCCGTGGCCACAGAGCTGGAGTGAGCAGGAGGCTTGGGTTGCCCCCGGTGATGGAGGAAGCCAAGCTTCCCATCTGCCCTGGCTGGCCCTGACCTTTGCTCAAGGCTACAAAGTTTCAATTATAGAAGATAAATAAATCCCAGATACCTGCTTCCAGCCGGCCCTGGCCTCTGCACAAGGAGGTGCTAAAAAAAAAAAGGAAAAGAACAAAAGGAGGGGCTGGGAGCTTGGGTGCCTGGGGCCATGGACAGCCTGCAAACAGCCATCAGCCCCACACCCAGGCTGGCCATGCCACCCCAGCAGGGACCCTCACCCCATGGGAACGTGGCCAGCCTGCAAACCACCACAGGCCCCTCGAGCAGGCAGCCCCATGTCCCAAGGGAACCCCCATCCTGATCCGGGACACCCTTCAGGGCAAACCAGTCAGCCCCCACCCATGCACCAGGCCTCTATACTAATAAAAGGGTAATATGCTAATTAGACTGGGAGACCTTCCAGGAGACCTTCCGGATGTTCTTCTGGACAAAGCCATGGTGGCGGGGCCGAGGTAGAGGCTGTTAGAGGCCAAGAGGGGAGGGCAGTTGTGGGTGATCAAGCCAAGATGGGACAGCAGTTGTGGGTGATCAGGCTGGCGGGGGGGATTTGGGGGTGAGCAGGCCAGTGGTGGGGGTCAGTTGGGGGAGAGCAGGCTGGCAAGTAGAGTGGTTAGGGGCAATCAGGCAGGCAGGCAGGCAGGTGAGTGGTTAGGAGCCAGCAGTCCCATATTGTGAGAGGGTTGTCCGACTGTCAGTTTAGGCCTGATCCCTGTAAACCGGCAGTAGGACATCCTTCAAGAGGTCCCAGATTGGATAGGGTGCAGGCCATGCTGAGGGACACCACCCTCCCCCCCCCCGCCCCGCCCCCCATGCACGAATTTTGTGCACTGGGCCACTAGTATAAATATATTTATCATAATTAAAAAATAATCTGATTTGAATAAAGCACGAAATCTAAACTATTTCATATGGGGCTTATCAATTCAGGTTCAGAAACACCACAACTTGATGCGGTTCTGGAAACTGGTAAGAAAGGTAAGTTCATTTCCCAAGCAAATAGGAATGATGTGGCCTGGAGCCCCTGGGTCTAATCTTGGTAGGTATTAGTAGTTAGTAGGTAAGTGACTTTGAGCAAGTCACTTTCACTCTCTAGACCTCAAGTTTTTTATTCGATAATTGCAGAGAGTGAAGTAAACAATATTTAAGGCTTCCTTTAACAGCAATCACATTTCCTTCCAGAAATATTAGACATCAACTCTTTGCTCTTGCCACATATGATCTAGTGCCATCATTTTAGGCTGGGAAATGCCATTTTTATATTAATTTAAGTGGTACATCATTGGATAGAAACAAGAGGTAAGATATAGCTACCTTATTGAATTGTTATTGAATATAAGGATATTATCTAATTAACATTGAATTAGATAATATCCTTATTGATTAGAAAGCACAAAAATAGAAACGCTCCAACATTGTTGGTGTGGAAGTAAATTAGCCAAAACAACACTATATCTCAATAGCCTTAAAATGTACATTTCTAATTTTAATTCTATAAGTTTATCTTAAGAAAGTAACTATGGGCAATAACAGCACTACCTCTGTGACTACTATTACTACTTCTACAGGATTTCAACTCCAAGGATATTTATACCAGCATTGTTAACAATAGCAAAAAAAAATTCAAAGCAAATTAAATGTCTCACAATATGGAATTGTTAAATCCATTTTGGTATGTGTATCTAATTAAATACTCTGAAATCATGGAAACTCGGTAAAAAAAAAAAAAAGTACTTGAATCCATGGGAGAAATGTCTTATACAGACTAAAAATCAACAACCAAAAGTTAGTTAAAATGCTAAACTATAAGTATTTGTAGTAGATGTTGAATTGTGCCAACCAGATCATTCTAGAAAGAAGGATTATTCCCCCAGCTGCTAAGGAATGTTGCTGGCAGACGGCTCTCGGTTGTCAACCCTTTTCAGGAATTGCCTTAGCTGTAAAGAGCATGCCCAAGGTCATGCCCCCTTTCTGGGTTCAATTACTGAATTATACAGAAAAGAGGAGTATAAAGGCCTGGTCCCCTCACCCTAACTGGGAACAACTCAGCAGGACCGCCCCAGCCCAACTCCTCCTTTTGCCAAACCCTGCTTCGTCCCTTCCCTTCCACAAGTGGTGATCCCAAGAGTACTCTTTTTAAAGCTAATAACAGTCCTGCACTGCAATTTCCATTTCAGAATCTGCTTACCAGCAAATCTGATCTGCAACAATATGAAAATTTTAAAACCCCCACATATTCTTCATTAACTTCTTGTTTAAAAAGAAAATGAAAATATGAAAGCATTATATATCATTCTAGTAAATGTGCAATTTGGTTATAGCAATGCTTAAAGGACACTTTGAGCCTTAAACAAATTTCTCAGAAAACAAGGAAGATGAAAAAAAAAAATTGTCAAGCCTCCAACTCAAGAAGTGAGAAAAAAGAAGAAAATAAACCTAAATAAAGATGAGGAAGGCAGTACTAAAGACAAAGGCAGAAAGTAATGAGCTAGCACCCCAAACAAAATAACTGAACAGTTTGTGAATAAAACCAAAAGCTCTCCTTATTGTTGTTGAAAAATAATAAAATAGACAACTCTTTGAGGTTGGAGAGATAGAGAGATAGACATAGAGATAGAGATAGACAGAGATAGAGATATAGATGAAGAAGGAAGAGGATGGGGAGGAGGAGGAGAAAGAGGAGGAAGAGCAAAAGAAGAATATGAGTAGGAAGAAGAGGAGGGCCAGAACCAGAAATATTAGAAATAAAAAGGGGGCATAACTATAAATGCAAGATATTTTATTAAATTATGAGAGAATAATTAGAAAGCCTAAATGAAATGGAACTTTTTTGGGAAAACATAAATGATCAAAAGTGATTCAACAGCCCAGTAATTTCACTTCTGGATATTTATCCAAAGACTATGAAACCACTAATTCCAAAAGATAAATGCACCCTTATATGCATTGCAGCATTAATGGTAATATCCAAGTGTCCATCAATAGATGAAAGGATAAAGAAGATGTGATATATATACACAGTAAAATATTACTTGGCAATAAAAAAGAATGTAATCTTGCCATTTGCAATAACATGGATGGATTTAGAGGGTATTATCTTAAGTTAAATCAGTCACACAGAGAAAGATAAATACTATGATCAACTTACATGTGGAATCTTAAAGAAAAACAACACAGAAACAGACTCGTAGATACAGAGAACAAACTGATAATTGCCATAGGGGAGGGGAAGCAGGTGAATTAAAAAGGTGAAGGGGAATAAGAAACACAAAGTTCCAGTTATAAAATAAATAGATCACACATATGTAATATACAGTATAGGGAATTAGCCAAAGAAAATGATATTATAATAACTTTGTGTGGTAACCTATGGTTACTACCTTATTGTAATCACATTGAAAAGTATAAATATTAAATCACTGTTGTACCTGAAACTAACATAAAATTGTATGTCATTGCACTTTTATTTTTAAAAAAGTGATTCAAAAAGTAGAAAAGCCTGGCTAGTTCAATAATAACAGATGAAATTGAATCAATATTCAAAAGTCTCCTTGCCCGACCTTCCTGGTTCAGACAGTATTATGGGCAACTTATAAGAATCATTAAGGAACAGATAATTCTTCTCTTATATAAGTTGTTCCAGAGCACAGAAAAAGATGTTAAGTTACAATTTATTTTATAAGGTCAGTATAACCCGGTTACAAAAGCTGAATAAGGAGAGCACAGATAAAAACAAATTATAGACCAACCTCCTTACTAAATTAAGCAACCCCGCTCCATAAAACAGCCAAATCCAGTAAAGTATTAAAAGAACAACGCATAGAGTTTATTCCAGGAAAGCAAGGATAGATCAATATTACAAAATCTATCAGTATAATATACTTTTTAACAGAATAAAAGAGAAATTTGAATGACAATCTCAATATAGTCAGGGAAAAATTTATAAAATTTCTCATAAAAATATCATAGAAAAGCAAACACACCTCTAAGCACATTAGAAGGTAAATGGAACATCCTTTACTTCATAAAAGCTATGTGCTTAAACTCCACAGCAAACTTCATACTTAAGTGGAAAAATATTACTAGGGATGTAATGTACAACTAGATGACTATAGTTAACACTGCTGTATGAGCTATAGGAAAGTTGTTAAGAAAATACATCCTAAGAGTTCTCATCACAAGGAAATAACATTTTTTCTTTTCTTTTTTTGTATCTATGTGAGATGATGGATGTTAACTAAACTTATTGTGGTAATCATTTCACAATCTATGCAAGTGAAACCATTATGCTGTACACCTTAAGCTTATACTGTGCTGTATGTCAATTATATCTCTGGAAAAAATAAAACTAAGCTATATATATATATATATATATATATATATATATATATATATATATATATATATATATATATACAATAAGACATTCTGGGAAATAATCAATGTATACTTATTTAGATAAATGGCAAAATATTAGAAGCATTACTATTAAAATCCAGGACAAAATAAGAATGTGCTTTCAGACATCTACTATTCAACAAACTACTAGAAGTCCTAGACAAAGTAAATGAGGAGAAGAAATAAGAGGTAAACATATCCTATATAATAAAGAGGTAATATGCAAATTGACCATCATTCTAACAGACAAGATGGCTACCCCCATGTAGACACAAGATGGCCACCACAAGACGGCCAGCAGGGGAGGGCAGTGTGGGCAATCAGGCCAGCAGGGGAGGGCAGTTGGGAGGGACCAGGCCTGCAGGGGAGGGAAGTTGGGGGGGACCAGGCCTGCAGGGGAGGACAGTTGTGGGGGACCCAGGCCTGCAGGGGAGAGCAGTTAGAGGCAACCAGGCCTGTGGGTGAGGGCAGTTTGGAGGGACCACGCCTGTAGGGGAGGGCAGTTGGGGGGACCAGGCAGGCAGGGGAGGGCAGTTGGGGGCTACAAGGCCTGAATGGGAGGGCAGTTGGGGGAACCAGGCTGTCAGGAGAGGGGAGTTGGGAGGGACCAGGCCTGCAGGGGAGGGCAGTTGGGGGGACCAGGCCAGCAGGGGAGGGCAGTGGGAGGGACCAGGCCTGCAGGGGTTGGCAGTTGGGAGTGACCAGTCCTGCAGAGGAGGGCAGTTGGGGTGACTAGGCTGGCAGGAGAGGGCAGTTAGGGGCAACCAGGCTAGCAAGGGAGGGCAGTTAGGGGCAATCAGGCTGGCAGGGGAGCAGTTAGGCATCAATCAGGCTGGCAGGGGACTGGTTAGGAGGTAATCAGGCTGGCAGGCAGAAGTGGTTAGGGGCAATCAGGCAGGCAGGCAGGTGAGCAGTTGGGAGCCAGCAGTCCTGGATTGTGAGAGTGATGTCTGACTGTCCATTTAGGCTCGATCCCACCAGGCCTAACATGGTGGGATCAGGCCTAAATGGGCAGTTGGACATCCCTCGAGGGGGTCCCAGATTGGAGAGGGTTCAGGCTGGGCTGAGAGACACCCCCCACCCCATGCACGAGTTTCGTGCACTGGGACTCTAGTTAGAATAGAAAAGGTGAACTGTCACAATTTTTAAATGGTATGATAGTACACCTAGAGAAACCAGGAGACTACAATAACATAAATTATTACGGAATTTTAGCAAAGTGACTGTATGAAATTAATATTAAAGATGAAATGCTTCTCTGGCCGGGTGGCTCAGTTGGTTGGAGCATTGTCCTGTACACCAAAAGGTTGCGGGTTCGATTCCCAGTCAGGGCACATACCTAGGTTGTGGGTTCGATCCCGAGTCGGGATGCATGTGGGAGGAAACTGATCTATGTTTCTCTCTCTCTCCCTTCCCCTTCCACTGTCTCTAAAATAAAGAAAAACATACCCTCCAGTGAGGACTAAAATAAGAGCACAAAATGTTTTCCTTTATATAAGCAATAACCAAATATAAAATATAGCATAATAGAACAATATCTCTTTTTTTCTGAAAAGTGAAATGTACTCTGGAATAAGTCTAACAAGAAATGTGTTAAGACCTTTATGGGAAAACCTATAAATATTTACTGAAGGACTTAACGGAAAACCTGATTAAATGGATAAATATCTTATTCATGGAAAGGCTTAGTTTATTTTAGTTCTGGTACTTACTAGCTCTGTGACTCTGAAATAATTAAAATTCTTAATCTAGCTGAGCCCTAGAGCCTCATTTGTAAAATTAGAATAACAGAATCTTCCTTATGCAGTTATTATAATTATTGGAACTTATAGAAGAAAATGGTATTTTTTAAAAACTTAGAATTATATGTAATACTTCAATGGGGCAAATATATGTATGTTACTGCAAAAAAAAAATAGATGGAAGGATGCACACAACATAATAGGTACCTCCAAGGAAATTAGATATTAGAAATTGAGATTCTATTACCTGTAATGTTTTAATTCTTTTAATAATGTATTCTTTATATAATTTTAAAAATATAAAGGACATTTTATATTTTCATCATCTTTTCTGCTTCTTTCTATTTTCTCTAGCACAACTCAAGTCAGTCTTCTCAAAGTTTACCTACATTGGTTAGAGCCTTATAGCACATTGACTTGGAAGGTAGATAGTCAAACAGTTTTTGTATGGAGAACAAATTTATGTGTATTAGATATAAACATGTAGTGTGTGGGGGATTACATAATGAACAATGTGCATTACATGTCTTTTTGTACTTTTTGAGTATTATATGTGTATATGTGAATTTCAGCATTTGAAACTATGCGTAAATATGCACCATGGTTAAATAAAGGAATCACCTACACCTGAAGTTTTTCTATATCAGAATTGTTATTTTGTACATCATAGTGGGCATTTTCTATCTTCTACTTGTCCCATCTTTTCCTGTAAAGTTTGGTTAAAATAATAATGTTCAAAAGGCAATTATGCTTGTACTTTTACCCACTTCTTGCTATGTGTAAAATACTCTACTAGGAGGTAAAGGGGATGCAGGGATGAATTACGACTGATCGCAGCCCTCAGTGAACTCACAGTTCACTGGAGGTACCACAGAGCTCCCATAACAGCTGTAGTACTGAGCTGTGTGAGCTAAGGCTCAGAGGCAGGAGAACTCAGGGCACAATGATGCTCATGTGGTTGATTAAGAAGAAAGGACAGAGAAGAGAAAAGACTCTTGTTTACGAAGTATACCTGACATGCTTGCATTGGAGGGAGAAACTGTGGAAATCAAAACGTCAAGACTCGTATGTTGGGTCTAATTTAAAAGAGTTTCTTCATGCTATGAAATTATTTCTTGTATTTTCAATTTTAATAAAAATTATAGCTAATGAATTCCTCAGGTCAAACTAACTAGAAATGTGCCATTTTACTTCCCCCAAATTTTCCAAACTCATGAACCCTGTTGGGTGGAGAGGGGGTGAGATGTTTAGAGGTCTACACACTGGGGCCTGTGAGGTAAAAAGAGGTTCTCTTCTATTATTCCTTTGTACCGCTGGTTTCTGATGAGGAGAACAAATTGCCAACACTATCCTACATCCGGAAATCTAGACCTGTCCAAAATCAGAAGAAGATAGCCCTGGAGTTCAACACACTGGGTCTACATCTCATCCATGCCATTTCCTAGATTTGTGGTCTCTAGCACAGTATTTATTCTTACTTAATCTGTCTGAGCCTAAGTTTCCTCAGGTGGGAAATCAGAACAGTGATATCACGTTAAAGAGAAAGGTTAGACATAATGAATATAGATTTCCTAGCACGGTGCCTGGCACATAGGGCTCAGTAGCTGTTAATTGCCTTTCTTTCTTTTTTATCAAATACAGGTAAATGTATCAAGATGCCCTGATATCTTGAGTGCTTCCTACCAGAGACAGGGGTTTAAGATGAGAGACGGCATGAAGCTAGGGATGAAAATCTTAGACCTCATTTTAGGGAAGATGATGGAAGGGAAGAATGATGCTTTTCAGAGCCAGCTGTAAAAGATTAAATGGGGTGAATTTTCACTTTCACCCCTAAGAAGAAATTAATGAATAAAGCAGAAAACTATGACATGGGAACTTTGTGGCAGCTTCTGCTTGCAGGTGTTAGGAGTGGCTGGGTGCGAAAGCTAGATTAGGATACTGGAGGGTTTGTCAAATGAGCACAGTCAGTCATGTGGCTGAATGTGTTTAATAAATTATAGTTCAACTGGAGAAATTGACCTCCCTGAGTGAATCACATGGAACTAGACAAACACAGACAATGGAAATCAGTCCCCACTAAAGAAGGAAAAAATCATTTTATTTGATTGACTGACATTGTTTTGATCAAAGCATGAAATTACATGCTGAGTTTAGGTAGGTCAGAAAGACATCCTGTTGTTGATGGAATTACATGTATTTACACAGTCTTCCAATCATTCACTAGGTGCAACTTTTAACTACATAAATAGATGTACTCTCAAACTTATCTTTCTCCCACCTCCATCCACCTCCAAAGTGAAATAACATAGATTTTCCTCATATTTTCAATGGAAATGTCATTCTTCAGATTCAGTATGCTTGATAATTGGTATTATTTACCTCCACCTCTTTCTTCCTCCAAAATTTGAATACCAAATCAGAGACCAACCTACCAAGTTTTGTTTTATATTATCTGTGAGCTCCGTCCATTTCTTTTAATTCAATTCCTTGTGACAGCACCTCCAATTTCTGGGTAACAGCCCCCTAATTGGCCTCAGCATTTGCCTCTAGTCTTCATAACTTCCTCACTCCATTCCATTCTGCTCTGCATATGAGCACTCTACTCTACAAAAGCTACCAGCTTCAATTATTCTCTTTCTTAGGAACCAATAACTGCTTCTTATTGACTATCAATTTGTGTCTAATTTCTTTTCCAGGCATTCAAGGTCCTTTATCATCTAGTCTAACCCAATCTCCCACTAGTTTTGGGCAAGACAGTGAAAAATCTGGGATTAAGGATGATAGTTGTCACGAATTCTTTCTGTTGACAGTTGGGATTCTGGGATAAAAAGGAAGCAAACAATGTCAATACTAGATCTAGCTTTCTGGGTCATGATTTATCAGATGCTGAAAGTAATTTATCATTACTTTCATGTCTAGTAATGAAAGGCTTTGTAACTCATGAGCTGGGGTGGGGGAAGTATTTATTTGCCTGGAGGCTGATGGGGAAGAGGTCAAAGAACTGGAATAATACCATGAATCTATCCAAAGTGATAAAAAGACAAACATGAGAGGGGAGGCACCTAGTGACACATACAAATACACATATGTATATAGGATTACAAAGAGTACTATCAGCTGTATTTATGGGCTATGTCTATATGGCAACATGGCTTTGGACCAAAAATTGGCTTATGATGGGACTTTATGACCCTAAAGGCAGAGCACCTTATGAGTGAGCAGGAAAGGGCAAGGAACATATGTAATAGCATCGTGAGCATTGTCCATAAGCCACTTGGCCACAAGGAGAAGATGCAGGGTGCATTCCCAGCCACTACTATTCTGGCACAAGGGAAGTTGAAGCAGTGAAAGGGAACTTGTCCTAGCTAAACGTTTGCAGAAAGTCTCACTGAGCTAAAAATAGAGCATCATACAAATGTTTTTATTTCACTCTTGTCATGAAGTCACGAAGCTTAACTGGATTAACTCCTGTGGGCCTCATTCTGACCAACAGAAAGACCCTGCCTGCTGAAGCATGCAGAAACATTTTTTTTGGAGAAAGAAGCCATTCCAACTCAGAGGTCAGCGTTGTCAAGAAGGAGAAGCCTGGCTGTAATAAATAGCCAGAAACTATAGATTATGGCTAAGACAAGACCGAAAAAGAATGGTCCTTAAAAAAAAAGTGCCTGGCCGAAACCAGTTTGGCTCAGTGGATAGAACGTCAGCCAGTGGACTGAAAGGTCCCAGGTTCAATTCCGGTCAAGGGCACATACATTGGTTGTGGGCACATCCCCAGTAGGAGGTGTGCAGGAGGCAGCTGATCGATGTTTCTCTCTCATTGATGTTTCTAGCTCTCTATCTTCTCCCTTCCTCTCTATAAAAAATCAATAAAATATATATTTTTTAAAAGTGCCTGCATGTCCATGGGTTCATATCTGAAAAAACAACATTTAGAAATAAGGTATATATAGGAAGAGGGTACAAATGTATATGAATTACATCATGAAAAAAATAGCTCGAAATGATCTGAAAATAGTAAGAGACATAAACAAATAGAAACTATTGGCAAAAAAAAAAAAAGATTAGGGGTAGTTTGGGAAGTGGACTGGTTCATTTCAGAGCAAGAAGAGCAAAGAACGGCTTAGCCTACTGCCTGGGAACAAAGATGACCAGGAGAACTTCCAGTGGAGGTTATTGAGCAGTTTCCTTGATCTTTGAAAAATTTTGGAGAACAATAGTAAAAAGCCAATAGATTAGCAGCAAGCAAATTTAATCTTATCTTTATTATAAAAAAGGAAGATTATAGATTCTACAAAGGGTAAACAGTGTAAGCACAATACTAATCTTAGCCAAGAATCCCTATCATATTTTAAATAACTCTAAAATAAAAATCACATATAATCTTACCACTAACCATAGCCACAATTAACATTTTGCTGTGAATCCTTTATGGAATTCTATCATGTACAGATGCATGCATTGAATTTTTTAAAACTTTTTTTTAAACTTTTTTACTTAACAATATATAGTGACCATTATTTGGTGTTATTAAATATTCATATGCATAAAATATTGTTTTTCATGGCTACAGAGTATATTATTGTATAAATGGACCATAATTTATTACTTGTCCCCCATGATGCTATTTATTTTTTTGTTATTCATTTCTAATGGTTAAGACTATTACCTTTACTATTTCTGCTTTAAAGGTACTTGTATTTGTAACCTAATAGAGAATTAATTTTTGTAAATGTTCCATAAGCCCTGGAAAAGAAATTTTATTCTTTGCATGTTAGGTATTATACAACATATATTTTTAAAAATGGTATTTCACAATTCCTCTATTTATATTATTTCTTGTTTGATTACTTGATATATGAAAGCCCTAGAGTGGCATTTTGAAATCTTTCACTATTATTGTGTTTTGTATGCAACATGACCTTTTCATCTATCAACATTTATTGATACATATATTTCCATGATGGTAAATCTTCACTGTAAGCTGAATTCTTCATTATAAAACAACCCTCATTGTCCTATTTAATGATATTTGTCTTGAATTTTTCTTTTAATTTTTGCACATCATTTTATTTTAGGAATGACTATGGTAAACAACATATGGTTGGATTTTAGTTTTGGACCTAATATGCAGACCTTTATTAAAAGTAGGTTATTTCATTTGTTTTTGTTAATTTTTATAACGAAGGTATTTGATCTCATCATTTTATGCTGCCTCTAATTTTTTTAATGCTATGTCCTTTGTTTTCTGTCTTTTGCCATATAGAGTATGTTTTCTTATAAGATAGATTCATGAAAAAGGGTATTAGGTAACTATTATTTTCTAAATTTAAATGTCAAAAATGAGATGATGCTCTCATAGTTGAACCAAGGCACTCAGAGCATTTTCTTTTCAGTGTCCCATCCTTTCCTGTAGACTCCGGACAAACACCAGTTTCCCCCAGGCTTTTACAAATATAATCTGGGGTTTCAAATTCACGTTTGTTGTTTTATAATTTTTGTAACAATGCATATCTTCTCTTTGAATTTTACTTTTGCATACTATTTTAAAACTGGATTTACAATAATTAGCTAGACATCTCTCTTTTTTTTAATTGGCTTTAGTACTAATTAACTATCCTTCATGACATCGCTTCCTCCACGTACTTAATTTGATTTTCTATAGATTAAACTCTGCTCATTAGTTCCACCTAATAGAGTTTAATTCTGTTACTGTGTCCTAGTTTCCTTGCAATCCTTCCATATCTCATTCATATCGCTGCATACCGTATTTTGTTTTCATCTCAGCATATTCTGGTTCTCTTCTGATTTGTAGAGGCCCTGGCTCTTTGCCCTCTTAAGAGGATTCCAGTCTCCTAAAATGTCCTTTGAGGTCTGACTGGAGGAGTTCATTTATTTTTATTCTGTATGCTATTCTTTCCCCTTATCTTGCATTTTCCTTAGCGCCTGTTTTACTATTTACTCATTCTTAAAGAAGGAAGTATTCTATAGACTTGATGCTTGTCAAATAGCAGGTCTTGAGTTTTGTTCTCCCTGAATGCTGAAATAAGAGTGGCAGGTGGGTGTGCATCCAGGCTACATCAAGTTTCTAGAATAAATTATCCTAGACTAACTCTACTTTGGTTCTATTTTTTCTAACTGCTGGGAAATTTTCTACTTTTTGGAATGAATCACAATTTTCTTTAAATGTGATAAAAATATTTCTCAATATTTAATACGCATTTTTAAAATTTTAAATTCTTTATTGTTTAAAGTATTACATATGTCTCCTTCCCCCCCCATTGACCTCTCCCCAGCCACTCCCAGTCCCCAGCACATCATAAGCATTTTAATAAATATATATTCATTCATGCTTGATTGTGACTAAATATGCAATGCATCAGGTTCTTTATATCCTTAAAATTCTTGATATACTCATTTGTGTGTTCACTCAATATGATGAAGATTGATAAAAATACATTGTTTCCCTTCATGATTGTTAATTTTCTTTTCTATATTTTGAAATTTATGTTAATCAGAATAACAATATTTAAGGATATATGTCTTCTAATGGATTCTTTTAGTCACTTTTAAAGCATCACTTAAAGTTTCCTGCGTTAAATTCTACTTTTCAAATATTAATATTGATCTCCCATCTTTCTTAGTTTTGCATTTTCCTGGTATATCTATGCCCTTTCCTTCCCCCCCCCCTATTTTATTTCTTTCTGTTCTGTTTTGTTTAAAACAGCATATATTTAAAGTTAGTTTTTACAGAATATGTCTCTTTGTCTTTTAATAGAAATTATTTAACTATTCACACTTAATGTGATAATATGTTTGACCTCACTTCTAGCATCTTATTTTATACTTTCCTTTTTTATGTTCCCTTGCTGTTTTGTTTATTAGAATTTAATCTTGGCTATAACATTATACTTTGTTTTTTTCATGTTCCCTTACTATTTTCTTTATTAGATTTTTATCTTGGCTATAAAATTTTCTTTATTAGATTTTAATTTTGGCTATAACAAAAATTACTCTTAATTTTGAAGTTAAATGTGACATTTCTAGTTTTATGTTCATTTGTTCTCTTTCTCATTTAAAATATATTTAAACATATTTATCTATATCAACAATGAAATAATATTCAATGTCTCCCATAGTACAAGATGAGAGATGTAGCACTTGAGTTCTTTTCTGGAGTAATTTGAGTTTTTAGCCTGAAATTATGATTAAGAATGATTTTTTTATAGTTGCATTGTTCCATAACCATAATAATGACATTTAAACAGTCCATATTTGACAGGTTTCATTATTTACCTCATATCTTTTATATCACATCTGCTACATTCTCAAATATTAATGTTCATTAATTTCCTTTTTCATCAGAATATATTGAGTAAATGCTTCTTGTCAGTAAAGGATTTCAGTGGTCAATTTTCTGGGTATTTTTCTTGCCTAAGAATATCTTTCCTTCTTCCTCACATAGTACTGAGTACAGAATTCTGGATCACAAACTTATTGCCTCAAAATTCTATAGCTATATATCTAATACTTACTGTTGTAGAAAGTCTGACACTATGCTTTTTAAAAAATAAAATGTTGTTTTTCTGATTGTATACCAATAGATTTTTTTATTCTTATAAATTAGTAACTTTTACCAGAATATATCTTTTATTGTTCCTGGTACACAATGAATTATTTTGAATTGAAATCAGAATGATATTTTCATGTTTTTTATTATAATTCATCTTGCATTTCCTCTTCCCCTGAAAAATTCTGTTTTCTGTTTTATAATACTTAATTTGTTGAATTGTAGCTTCCATTTTCTCTCTCATTATTTCATTTCTTTATGTGTCTATCAGTACTGTAAGAATTTACATTCATCTATAGTTTTCTGCATTGTTCTAATTAATGTTCATGCTCCCATTACATGATTTTAATTCAACACCCTATTTTTTCACTTTAAAGAAGGCAATGTTTCCTAATCTCAGATTTCTCCCTTTTGAAAGTTTCCATTATGTGTTCTTAAATCTCTGTAATATAACTTGGAGATTTATTTTTAAGTTTTTCCTTTTTTTCATAGTGTCTATTTTATAGGGAGACATTACTTTTATATTCTTAGATGTATCTTTCTTTAGAACTGCTAAAGACTGTTTTCATAAACTTCTACCATAGGTTTACTGAGAGTGAGTCTCATGGCCCAGTGTGTATGCTGGTCAAGGCATGTCTGAGAAGGCACTAATGTGATTGAGAAGTGTTTCCCATCACATATATATATATATATATATATATATATATATATATATATATATTTACTTGAATGTGAAGTCAACTATATGTTCATTGCATCAGGTTCCTTATATCCTTAAAATCCTTGATATACTCATTTGTTTATTCATTTAATATGTTGAAGATTGATAAAAAGACGTTGTTTCCCTTCATGATTGTGTTTTGCCAATTTTCTTATACATTTTGAAATTTGTGTTAATTTTATATTATAAAATTTACCATTTTAAAGTCTATTTTAATGGCATTAAGTACATTTATGTTGTTATGCAACCACCACCACTCCATCCATCCAAGAAACTTTTTTCATCTTGAAAAACTAAAACTCTGTACTACTAATGATAACAACCCATTCTCCCCTCCCACCAGTCCTTGACAACTACCATTCTATTTACTGTCTCTATGAATTTGACTATTCTAAATACCCCACATGAGTGGAATCATATAGGATTTGTCTTTCTATGACTGGCTTATTTCATTTAGCATAACATCTTCAAGGTTCATCCATGTAGTAGCATGTGTCAGAATTTCATTCCTTTCTAAGGCTGAATATTATTCCATTATGTACATATACCACATTTTGTTTATCCATTTATTCATCATTGGACACGTAGATTTCTTCCACTTTTTGGCTATTGTGAGTAATGCTGCTATAAACATGTATGTGCAAATATCTCTTCATGTCCTTATTTTCAATTCTTTTGGGTATATATCCAGAAGTAGAATTGCTGGATCATATGGTAGTTCTATTTTTAATTTTAATTTTTTGATGAATTGCCATACTGTTTCTAGAGTAGTTGCACTATTCACAATCCCACCAACAGTGCTCAATTTATCCACATGCTCATCAATATTTTTTAATCATATATTTTAATGGCTGTGAAGTAGTATATCATTGTAGTTTTGGTTTGCATTTTCCTAATAATTAGTGATGTTGAGCATCTTCTCATATGATTATTGACCATTGGTGTGTCTTTCAAATCTCTTGCCCATTTTGAATCGGATTGCTGTTGTGTTTTAGGAGTTCTCTATATATTCTCTATATATTCTTAATATAAACCCTCTTTCACATAGGTGATTTGAAAATATTTTCTCCCATTATTTGCAGCCCCTGACATCATAACTTAGAGATGCTAGTGAAATTCTTTCAGGAGTCCCTTTCTTTTCATCTCTAGGCCAATTTTTCCATCAACTTTGATGACTTATGGATTGGCTGGGCTTTACCTCAATTCATTCTTGGGTACACTCTTTATCATGGAATGTAAAAATTTCTAACAAGTGGATTATATGGTATCTGTTCTGGTTGTCAGTACTATAATAAATATACTAAAATATTTTACATATCAAGTTGGTTATTTCAAAAAACGTTAGGGGAACGGGTATAAGTTAAATGTGTATTCTTCATTTCCCATTTTTAAGGCCATATTTCTCAAAGGTGGTACACCTGAACCAGAATTACTCTGGGTGCTGGTTTAAAATGCTGGTTGTGGACGTCACCCTACCCCTCGAACCAGAATCTCTGAGGGAAGAGTTTCCAGGCAATTCTAATATAAATGAAAATTCAAGAACTGCTGGGTTAAGTGCAGCTTTGTGAGCACTTAGAAAAGAAAGCAATGAACCCTTAGGACTAACCAAGGTTCACTCAGAAGTCATAGCCTCTTTTTGACAAGTGTATGTTATGTAACTCAGAGAAAAATGTGGTAGATTGCAGTTGTAAGGATATTTGACAAGGTTTCCCATGATTCTTTTTCCAAAGGTTCTCCTTGAAGGCATGAGGGAAAAATATGCAAATAATGCAAAGACAGTAATAATGTGCAGGCAAAACCAGGGCTTTTGTGCAGAGTCCAGAGTAGGTTCTGATGTTTTAAAGTGGTTTTTAGAGAAACTGTAATGCACTCATAGGAGATTTGCCAGAGAAGGTAAGGAATAAAAAAACCCTGTAATTTGAGGAAGCAGTGAGGAAATGTCTTCTTTAGTAATGTTTCTTAAATGAGCTGAACATTGTAACTTGGGGACCCTTAAAAAACTACTAAGGCCCAGGCCCCAACCCAGACCAATTAAATCAGTATCTCCCTGTGTGAGATCCATGATTGCTATTTTTGCAAAATTCCCAGGTTATTTTAATGTTTAACCAGAGTTGAGGACCACTGTTCTATTTTTTAAAAACCCATATTTACAAATTTGTGAAGCTCAAATGTGGAAGAGGAATACAATTGTTTCGGTAACAAGCGCCATGCCTGACTGTTCACCTGGCAGATGTGGGCATTGGCCTAGTTGAATCAGCAAGTGGCTACTGCCACAATTCACCTGCCAAGCCCAGACTCTCAACATTGTGAGAAGTTTCCTCCCATTATTAAAGAGGCATGGATCTCCTTGACATGGATCTTTCAGATGCTGGCAATACATGTATCAAGATAAATGGAAATCGACTTTCCCATGAGCTCATTGGCTCTGGTGGTTTCACCTATCACTTACGCTGATGACTCCCCTAATCTCGGTCTCTAGCCACTTAGCTCATCTATCAACCGCATTTCCATCTGGACCTCTCACTGACACCTCAAATACAACATGCCTTGAACTGAATCATTATCTAACCCCACTCTCACCTCTGCTCATTTGTTCTCATGGTTGATGGGACAACTACGGTCCTAAGTGCATAAGGTAGAAGCCTGGGAGTTACCATTAGTTTTTCTGTCTCCCTCAATTATTGTCACACCTATTTTATAACCAGTTCTTTCCTGACTCTGTGCCTCCCTCCATCTGAACTACCTTGTTCAGCATTCATATTACTTAAATTCTGACAACAGTCCCCCGATGGGCTCCTTTCTCCCCTCCCAATGCTGCAGCTAGAGGACTTGCTCTGATGTTAAAATCTGACCGTGTCAGTTTCCACTTAATTTCTCAATGACACCCCTCCCCCCATCGCATTGTCTGTGAGAAAAGATCCGTACTCTTTAACTTGATAGACAAGACCCTTCTGTCCACAAATCCAGACTCATCTCCCAACATTTCTCAACTCACAGTTTTTGCTCCAGTAACACTAAACTATAGACAAGGACTGCCTCTGAGCCTTTGTGTACACTGTTCCCTCTACCTAGAATGCATTATGCACACTCACTTCTTCATTTAACTTCTATTCATCCTTTAAATTTCAGCTTAAGCTCATCTACTCATCCAGAGAGTATTACCTGATCTCCTTGATCCAATACCTTCCTAAGCTGGGAGATGATCTTCCTCTGACTCTCATCTAGAGATAATGTTACATGATACCTGTTTCTGACTCTGTTCCATCCAGCTCCTGGGAACCCAGTTGGTCCAATCCCCAGACCTAGTCCTATGCCTTATACAGAGGGGGTGCTCAATATACTGGGTAGGCAAAAGTAGGTTTACAGTTGTTCATATGGTAAATAATACAATAATAAATAAATAATAATATAAGAATAAACTCTGTGTTTTGTATACTCACAACTGTAAACCTACTTTTGCCCCACTGTGTATATTTGCTGACTTAGTGTTGGTCAAATGATTGGGTGAATCTCCTCAGGAGTGCATTTGCCATGATTTGCATGATTTAAGAATTAGAAACATGCCATGGCCAGTGTTGCTCAGTTGGTTGGGCATCATCTGTGCACCAGAAGGTTGCCAGTTCAATTCCCAGTCAAGCGCACATGCCTGGGTTGCAGGCTTGATCCCCGGTTGGAAGCATATAGGAGGCAGCTAATCAATGTTGCGCTCTCAATGTTTCTCTCTCTCCCTATCCCTTCTTCTCTCTCTAAAAATCAATAAACTATTAAAAAAAAGAATTAGCTTAAAAATTAAGAACAGTGGGGACTTCCTCAGGTATAGAAAAATTTGTCTACTGGCTTCTTAATTGTTGGTAAAAATCACTTTGTGATCAGCCAAAGTCTGCTGGAAATCCTGGCTTGAGAAAAGGGAGGAGACCGACTTCTACCAGTGGGTGTCCTGCGGTCAGGTTCTGGAGATTATGAACATTTTGTTGATGAAACCTTGGATGGAGAGTGTGGGGGACTGGATGAGAGCACCCATTTTGGGTGGCACTCAAAGATACTAGAAGGAATACTCTGGCCTTCTGGGAGATCAAGAGAACTTTATTAGCTCTTTCACTTGAACTGAGAGGCAAGGCGCTGAGGCAGCTGGTAAAGTGCTGCAGGCTGCTGTCCCAGAGCAGAGAGGTAGGGAAATGCAGCAAGGAATGAAAACATTTTAGCTAAACATTTCAAGCATTTCAGCATTTAAGGGTCAAAGTGGCCTTGCTGACCTATGGCCACTTGGAACTTTCACACCAGATTAGTCATCAGGAAAGTGAAAACTTAGTTCCTGTTTAGATGAGACTGTTTATGCCTTAAGTGAGGATAAAACAATCTATGCAGACCACACAGAAAGGAATGATGGGCCCAAATGATTAACTGAGCAAGCAAGTCGGTTTTGTCAGCTGCTGTGTGGTCATTGAGTTTTATCTTTCATCCTTTTTCTTGCCACAGTAGACTCTTCTAGATCATAGCCATTGCTTTGGTAAAATCACACTAGTGAAACGAGGCTGGTGACATCCATGCTGCTTGCCTCACACCTATGATTGGAATCTGGAGATATCATGGATCTGAATACATTGTTATCGTCTAAGTGTGGTGCACGTGTAAAAGGTGGTTATTATTATTGTGATTTTAATTATTTAAAAAGTATTTTCTTACTTGAACCTTTTCCCTCAGTACCACTCTCCTGCCATGGATGGGGCTCCATTTCCCACTTGAAAAGTGAGCTCTCTCTTCCTTTTTCCTTTTAAATTATGATCAGGAAAGAATCTTCAATTTTCACTGAGGTATCAATGACTTCAGAGGTTTACTCCAAGAGAAAAAAAATGAACACTTCTGCAGAAAACAAAGCTTTAAACTTCCAAAACAAAAATGAAAAAAAGTTATGCCCTGAGGAAAGCCCTGGGGAAGAGTGGGAGACCTGGGTTCCTGTCCAGGCCTTGTCACCCCAGGCAGGCCACTTTCCCTTTGGATGGAGGATTCCCAAATTTGAAGAGGAATGCCTGGGACCAGAGGCTGTCTCTACTCCTTCCCTGGTCTCATTATTAATGATGCCAGAGACACTTAAGTCCACCTCAAATTAATACAAGTCTTTTGGACTAATTGAATAATATTCCAGGGTGCTAAGACAACATGCAATTGAGATCACTAGACCACTCTCTATAATCTGTTCAGAATCATAGAGAAGGAAACTACCAATACCATTACCACCCCTACCACCAACACTATACCATTACCATCACTACAACCACCACCAACCATCACCATCACCTCCAATAACTGTCATCACTACCACCACCACCATCACCACCAACCCCCCCACCATATCCATTATCACTGTTACCACCACACTATCACCACTACCACCGTCACCCCCATATTACCTCCATCATCACCACCATCACCATCACCATCACCAACTACCACAACCACCACTATCATCACTACCACTATCACCATAATTTTCATGGCAAACACAGTTCTATTTTTTTTAATGAGAAAATTAAAAATTTCTTAACTTGTAGGGTTGATATTAATTCCAGGAAACATTCTGGAGTAGGATGTGGAGTGAACCTTTAGGACTAAAGTCATGAAAGTAGTTTATGTCAGACTAACAAAATTGCTTATTTGAAAATGATATCAGGCAAGCAGATCAGGGAAATACCAGTGATAAAGGGTAGCTGAACTTTATTAAAATCTTTGATAAGATTCCCCTGATAATCTTTTGAAAAAGATGAATAAATATGGGCCAAGTGATAGTACAAGAAGTGGAATAAATTTTCTAAAAGAGTGATGTTTACTTATTGAATTAATATCTAACTTTCAGGAGCATAGAGTGGAATGTCCCAGAATCCTGTAAATTCCATCATTTTTATCGATGACTTAGTTGAAGAGGTCACACTTATCAGATTTAGGGATGGCAGGAAGTCAACCAGAGGGTCAGTAACTAACACAATCAAAGAAAGAAATATCTGGGCAAGCTGGCAAGATAGACTGAATGGAACAAGATAAAATTAGGAATAAATGCAAGGGTTCTGTATCTGGGTCCCAGGTAGCATCTGTACAAGTGTGGAGTGGGGGTGGGCAAGCGACAGAGTTCAAGAGCAAGTTTAAAAGAGAGTTGGGTGCTGGAGGCTAATTCCAGCAGGTTATAAATGCAAGAAGTTCATCAAAAGGTTGATGGAACTTGGGGTTTCAGCAGGGCTGAAAATCTGCATGTTATTACCTGCTGCTGAACAGCTGAGAGCAGTTCTCCCAACCTGATAATCTTTTACTGTTTACCAAACCTTACCTTTGATATGTATATCTGCTTTGCTAAAGGGTAAAATGTGTGAATAAAAAGCCCTGGGTCCAGAGACTTGGGGAGCTTAGTCACTAGAACTAAGTTTCTGTCTGGCACCCCAAAATGCCTTCCAAATTCATATTTCTTCTCTAGCCTCTTCATTCATTTATGCACAGCCCCTCTTCCAGATTCCTGAACGCTTATAGATGCGAAAAAGATCCCAGCAGCTGGGATTTTTTTTCCAGTTGATACTAAACTTAATAGGTATTACTGGTATCAATTCCTACTTCAACCTTACAGAGTTTCAACAGAAATATGAAATGTAAAACAAAATAACTGATCATCTTCCTCTACTTGGTGCTGACTAGGCCTCCCTTGACATTTTGTGTTTTATTCTCTAATGAAGAAATTAGAGAAAACCGGAGCAAGAGTGATAATGATAGTGAGGACACTGGACCAAGTGGCCTATGAGGCAGGATGGAGCCTGGAATGGGCACTGACCAGGGAGTGGGGAGCCAGGTTATGCTATTAACTGGCTGTGAGATCCTGACCAAGCAAGTATTTCTCTCTGGAGGTGATGACAGACCTCGCTGGGTAGAAACATGGAGGGTGGCAGTTGGCTGGCCTGTCCTCTTAAGGAGGTTTTGGGCCTCTGGTTAGGCTACAGTAAAGGTGGGTTCCTTTCTCCCTACCTCACCCATCAAGCAAAATTTTACACTCTTGAAATACCATTGACATTTGCAAATTATACCAATTCCTTCCCTTGGGAAATCATAGGGGCCTGAGTTAAAACTTAGCCTTTCCTGCTAGCTTTGTGACCAAACTTTCTGAGACTCACTTTCCTTGTTTGTGAAGTAGGGTGAATATCAGGTTCTGTGTGATATGAATATTAAGTGAGATAATGCATATACAAAATATAGCACAATCTGGGGCACAAAGTAGGTGCTCAATTAATGATATAGGTAATATTACTACATTTACTACCACCATCCCTCCTCTTTCTTTCTCCCCCTCCTCCTCTGCTGGCCAGGCACTGTGCTGGTTGCAGGGGAAAAGATTCACATTCCCTGCCTGCACCAAGCTTACAATCAAACCATCACTGTCCAATGGAACTTTCTGCAATAGTTGGAATGTTCCACATTTGTATTCTCCAATATGGTAGCCAGCAGCCATATGTGGCATTTGAGCACTGGAAATGTGACTATGGAATGGAATTTTAAATTTCATTTAATTTTAATGAATTAAGTGAAAATGGTAATAGTCCCATGTGAAAATAGACAGCACAGCTCTAGACACCTTTCAGGTACATTTCTGAGACTGAGCAGTCTGAGCAGAATGAAGATGCATCAGAAGAGCAATGTTCATAAAGGACCAGTATAGTAGCTGGAAGATTCTCTTATGTGCCCATTCATCACATTTAATTCTCAGGTGCTGGGGGTACAATGCCAGCTGTACCTTTGGGAGATCACAGTTGAGTAGGGGATATGCAGATAACCCATTTTTACCATAGAGTGGTAAGTGTATGCACATGTGTTACAGGTAGAGCAGAGAGAGGTCTCTAACCCAGATGAGCAGTCAGGAAAGGATTTTCATAGGGACATTTTAAGACCTGAGCGGTTTTGAATAAGTAGATTTCATAGTGGGGGCTCAATTGACATTTATTCCTTTTACAGCAACAGATTATATTCCAGGGCCACTAAGCCCACTGCTGGTGGCAGAGGTGGCTATGAAGCAAGCCAGAGAGAACTCATTGCTAGGTCCAATTTGTTTTCTTTGAAAATTTCCCCTTTGTGTCTTTTTGTATTGCCTAATTCAGTTTCTCTCCTGTGGTCACATTTTCTTCACCTGAGAACATTTTTTTTTAAATCATGTGTATAACCTTATTTTTTAGTTTTATTCGTAGTCACTAAACATGAGTGCTTTTGGGAGGTGAGCGGTGGTGAACTCTGTTACACCATAAAGTGATATCCACTCACACTGTGGTTTGGTTGTGGAATTTGGATACTTAGAGGAAACAAACAGCTCTGTGAATACGGCCAGTCTGTGAAGAAGCTGTTACGGTTTGGTTGGCCTGGCTGAATCTGGCTGGTAGTGATGCACATTCATAGCAGTGAGGGCTGTTCTAATTACTTGTGGAGAGAAGGGGGATCTTAAGCTCATATATGTATTTTACACAATAGTTCAAAGTTAATATGTGACTTTAGCCAGAGAATTCTGCAACTGGCACATGTTCACATAAAAACGGGTACAGCTTCATATTGTGCCGGTTCCATACCCATACTTGTGTGTGTAAAGCAGGATTACTGTGATTCCTTCTCCCATGAGACCAGGGAGATGCTTGTGTGGTCTGGCTTGGTTGTGTGAGGCCCTGGTCTATGTGAGTCCCTAGAGGTTCTCTGCTTTGACTGTGGCAGAGTTGCCTCTGCTGGATGGAAGTGTAAATTTCTGTAGCCTTTCCGAAAAGCAGCTTGTCATATATACCAGGGGCCTTAAAACATTCATACCGTTTGGCCCAGTGATTCTACTTCTGGGAATTCTATTCAAAGGAAGTATTTGGGAATTTGTGTGCCGTAGACTTTGCCCCGGGGATGTTGTACAGTTATTTGTAGTTGCTAAAGACAGGAAACAACTTAAACGACTAACAGCGTAATACTATGAAGTCATGAAGCTGATGTTCCTGAAAGACTTTTTGCTACAACACTAATTAGTAAAAAGGCAGAGAAGCATTAGCTACAGAGGCTAAGCAACCACCTAGGAATCAGACAGCCTGGGTTTGAATCTTGGCTTTGCCACATACTAGATGTGTGACTTGGGCAAGTCACCTGAACTCTGTGGGGTTGATAATACATAGATGCTTGCCCCAGAAAGACTTCTGAGGATTAAATGACACCGTGAATATAAAATACTTAATACCTGCAAAGTACACGTTAAGCACCCAATAAATGTTGTCTGTCTATGGATTGTAAGATTTCAAGGAATAAAAATAGATGGAAAGAAAATACGCCAATATATTGACAGTGTGGAATCTGGGTGATCGAATTGTAGGTGTTTTGTTTGGTTCTTTGCATAGTTTTCAGCTTTCCAAATTTCCTGCATCCGATCGACGTAAATTACTTTTATACTGAGTTTCTCATAATGATGTAATTCAATAATATATATATTTTAAAGAGTCTTACCCACAACAAAAAGGCACTTCTCTCTTCCCCCTCCCCATCCAAAGGAAGAGCTAGAGGCAGCCTTCTCCCCCAGAGATCAGCGGAGGGTAGAGCTGCTTTATGGCTTCCTCCCCTGACAGCTCACACAGTGCACAGCCCAGACCTCTGGGAGAACAGGGTTGGCGGGATCCTCTGACACTTGTTGAAGGTGCTCTGAAGAGAGTTTGGGTAGGGGCAAGGAACAGATGTCCTTAGCAGTTTCTCCTATTTCGGAGAGTCTAGATTCCAAGACGTTCTGATGTTTATCATTTCCCCCCACGTCTTGGTTGATCTGAACTAAACACTGACATAAAATTGTAAGGTGGCAAAGATTCATCTACTGGCTCGCTACCCCAAACCCCTCCCATAAAAATACCTCTAATAATGCCTACAGCACTATACACAAACTTTAGGCATGATTGGCAAAGAAAATATTTAGATGGGGGTACAATGGGAACAACAGGAAAGTTAGTTTAGTTGCAGCTGCCTTATTTAACGAGTATAATTTATATTAGGACGGAATCTTTGGCAAATACAGCCTTTCTAACACCACAAATGGTTAAGTCCCTCCCCATGTTAGGACGTATCCCTGGAATGAGAGGGTCATAAAGCACAAAGGTGTGTGCATGTGCGTGTTTGTATGTGTGTGTGACCAAACAGTGATAACGTTTGCCCCCTAAGATCTAATGTCCTTCATTCCTTCATTGACAACGAGTCTCTGCAGGCTGTGTTTTAGGCAGAGAATCCCAGGCACCGAAATAGGATGACATTCCCAGGACTGGAACCAAAGGGGAAGTCCCGGCCCTGTGTCCTGACCGCTGCCCCTCATCAGTGACCCCCCCCCCCCTCCCCCTGGTCCGCACCTCCAGAGCCAAGGTGCATTCCCCCAAGCACCCAAAATAAAAGAATAACAAGGCCGTCTTCCGGACAGGGAGGTCATCGTATGCTAATGAAGCCAGAGGAAACAACCGCGTGGCGCCTGCAAGGAGTGCGCCCACGGGTTCGCAGTTCTCCCGCGCATCACTGCGGCGCAGCCACAAAACCCCGCGCGCTGCGGCAGACCCTCCGGCCTCCCGGGTGGGGGCAGGCGGGGGAGGGGTCTTGTCCGCTACTTTGAGTTCTGCAGCTGGATGGCTCGCATCTGGGTGCTGCCTCCCCCCCCTCTCCCCCCCCCCCCCCCCCCCGTTCTGGTCCCCTGCTTTCCACTGCAATTATGGCGGGGATGGAGGCGGCGCATCAGAATCACCTGTAGGGCTTTTCCAACTCCACAGGCCCCCTCCCCAAATTCTAGTCCACTCCTCCAGAGGAAGAAAATATCAGAATCTGCAGGTGGACTGGTGGAGTTTTCGAAAGCCCACAGGTGATACTAGATGTGCGCCCCTCAAGACACACACAAAAACAACCCCCCCCCCCGCCCCCCAAACACACACATCTTGTGACCCGGAGACTAAACAGGTCAGCTTTACATGCTCTCCCTGACCCTTCTCCCCTTCCCAAGCTCGTATTTGTCAAGGTATCCGTGTTCTCTTCAGCTTCCCTTTGAGCTCCCCTGGCCCAGGAGCTTTGCGGAGTGCCCAAGTCCGGAAACCCCGTGGGACCGCCACAGCTTCGGCGGTCAAACGGTCAAACGTCAGGAAAGGTGTTCCCCGCCCCTAGCCGCCCGTGTGCACCTTGGAGCGCGAACTGGACACCAAAGAGCAAGGTAAGTGTAGAAGGGGAGGCATCTGACCAGTTGCTTCAGCAAACTGCCTGGAGCAAGACAGCCTCCCGCCCGCACACCTTTGAGGTTTGGAAGGTCCTCCCAACCCAGGAGGGAGCCGATGCCCTGCCCCGTGCCGCTCCCGGCGCCCTCACCCTTCCAGCGGGGGATCTCCTTCTGCAGGGACTTTGAAGCAGGTGGCACCCTCAGGGTGGGCGCAGTGGCCTTGGCTGCAGGTCCTTCCCCTGGCCACGGGACCGACTCCGGCTTTGCCCTCCTTTTCCAAGTTGCTGCGGCCCACGTCCCCCGGCCCCAGCCCGAGCCCGAGCCCGAGCCCGAGCCCGCCTCCGCTGCGCCAGCTACTGTCTTACCTCTCACCAGGCAACACTTGGTTGCGCGGTTTCCCGGAGCGCTCCTTCCTCGGGGCTTATTCCCTTACTTGGGAGGAAAGAGGAACCAAAAGACAGAAAGGGGACCGAAACCGGCGTCTGACCGTCTTCCCGCCCGCGCAGCCAGCTCGGGGAGGGGATGGCAGCCAGAGAGGGCGCCGCAGAGCTCGGGCGGCCCTGCTGGGGTTAGTAGACGATGCCTGGTCGTCTGCCTGCTCCGTTATCCGCGGCCCCGCGGCAGTCCTCAGCGGCTGCCCGCTAGTACGGCACTGCGGCGCCCTGCCCCTAGCGGCTTGGTAAGTCCTGCTGCCACTCTCAGCACTGAGCCCTGCCCCCGGGCCCAGAGCCCGCCCCTGCCACACTCCCGCGTGTGCGCGCGCGTGTACACACACATACACACACATGCCAAACACGCGCGCGCTCATGCAAATGTATGAATGCCTGTGTGCCTTTGGCGCAACTTGGGCACAGGCATGATTTGGGCACTTCTCCTTGGTAGGGCTTCCGTTTGGGAGGAGGAGTTAGAAGCTTAGGGGTTCGGAGAGGATGCAGCAGTGGGGCTCCGCAGGGCGCCAGAGGCCCACTGATTTGGGGAACGGTGGAAAACTGGTTGACAAGTAAAATACCCACTGGGCATTTCCACATCTCAACCAGGTCTAGGCTGCCTTAATATCTCGGCCCAATCAGAGTAAAAGGAAAATCAACAAGTTCTCGCTGCTTCTTAGGAACTGCGTGTCTCTAGCCTCCAAATGTCTGACATCTCTGACCTTGGTGGCAAGGGATTGGTGGCTGATCAATATGAAAAGATTACCCCCTCCTCAGATATCGTGGAGACTGAAGGCCAGATCAGGTCTCAGACCAGGGCTTGTTCGTTTCCTTCTTCTTTGCTGTTAGATGACTGTGAACTGTTTTCTCGCACAGCAAATAGACCACATCTTATTTTTAAAATGTAGACAAGCACAGAACAGGCACTGGGGTGAGGGGTAAGGGATGAGGGCCAGCGTTGGCCAAGGCACCAGTGTCTTGTTGCTTCTTGTCTTTCCAGGACGTGCATGTCCACATGGGGCAGTAGTGGTGGTGGTGACACCAGCAGGAAGTCACACCAGTGGGATGACTTCTGTCCATTGCACACCACACTTAGAGTCATCAGGAATTTGGACTCTCATCTGTAAAATATGTAGTTTACCAGTTTCCACAGCTGAGAATTCTTTTCCACCAGCAGGCTGTGAAGGTCCCGAGTCAGGACTACAGCCAAGAAAAGCTTTCTGCAGATGCAGAGGCGCCAAGGGGCCTTGGGTGTCTGGGCATTTGGGGAAGAAGCCTCAAGCATGAATGTCAAACGGCCCCAAGGACCCTGATGATGGGTGTCTATCCTGGGTCATTTGCAGGCAGACTAATGGGACAGATGAGGAGCTGGGGCTCAGAGATTCCCCCAAGGTTCCAAATGGCAATGGAGGCAGAGCCAACACTAGAACCCTGTGTTCACACTTCATGCTACCATCCACTATTCACATCTCATTCTGTTACCCTGGGTTGGTGCTCAAAGCTCCCTGTAGCTAGACTGAAATAATCCTGGTGAGGGGGCTCTCAAAGCTCTTCTATCTTTCCTTGGTTCCCTTTCACTCACTGACTTCTTCATTTCACAAGCTACCTATTAAGCTCCAACTATGTCTTCACTTTCCCTGACTCTAGTCCTGGGCCTTACTTGGGAAGAAAGAGGAACAGAGAGACAGAAAGGGCTTAGAACAGCCTCTGTCCCTGGTAGAAGAGAAAGCTGGTCACAGCCTTAATTGATGTATTTTCATTGTGCTGGTTGGGTAGATGTGAAACACACAATCCTTGTTTTCTAAACTTACATTCTCTGTGGAGGAAAACACTCACATGTCACAAGAAAAACGTTCTTGCCCTGTCTAGTCTTGACTCCTTCTAAAGAAGGAGAAAGGGAAGGAGAGCCTATATTTAGCTGAGCATTTTGATGCATTTGGAGATGCATGCTTGCAGGTAGGGGTTGGGGTAACATTGAGTTGTTCTGCCTATTAAAACAGGAGGGAAGTTGAATGGGAGGAATAGAGAAGACACACAGAGATGGAGTGTGGAGACTTGACGTGGCTGGGAGCATATTGAAGAGTAATAAGAGAGAAACTCCCAGAACAGGACAGCCAAGCAAGGATTTGGAGAACAGGAATACTTGCAAAAAATAGTTTGCTGAGGGGGCAAGGGGAGCTATGAAGTCTCTGTTCTCCAATCTCCTATGAAAGAAATCATTTGTAAAGGCAACGGGAAGAAGCTCCAGGAAGACCAAGTTATGATGACTGAGACATTAGGGAGGAGGTACATTTGTGATGGGATTTGAAAAGGGGAGTAGGGACCTGACACAAAGATCAGCAAGCAAGGACACTCTAGGCTGAGGGAAAGCAAAATTATGGAAGGAGGACAATTCATGGTGAGTTCTGGACCGTCAGTGGAAGAAAGGAAGGCTGGGACATTATTATAGCGGGCTCCCAATTCCCTGCCAGCAGTGTGGACTTCAGGCTCTAGCATCGAGGAGCTATTGAAGCTGTGCATTTTTGTTTGGTTTTGACAGGGAAGGGCTGGAAAACAGAGATGCCAGCTTTCCCAGGTAAGGCCTTCCTGGTCAGAATGGGGGTTGGAGGATCTTGGGGTGGGGGAGAGTTTGCTGTGCTCTCATGAGGAGCCAGCATCCAGGTGGTACAGGTGGCTCACTGCATGGGGTGCCCAGCCGAGGGACTGAAGTCCTTCCCATACTCCCTTAGCCCAGTCTTGCAGCCAGCAGAGCCAGGTCTGCCTGGAGGAAGGTGGCCTTTTCTCTAATTTGCGGAGGCTTGGCATGGGCTAACAGAGGTGCTGGCTGCTGAACTCTATCTTTGAAAAGGCTGAAACAGTGAGGATTTATTGAGCATTTATTGAGCAAACAAGGTAAATGGGAAAGAGTCTTTGAAGGCAGGAGTAGCTGTGAGCCTGAGCACGCCTCTGCTCTTTGGGACATTCCGAGATGCGCTGTAGGGTACAGAGGAAGAAGCTTACTTACGCCCCTCAGAGCATTGGCAATCTGTGTCAGCCATGAAACACTCAAACCAGGTAAGAAGAAGCAATAAAAGACAGTATAATTCAAGTGCCAAATTGTATAGAGCAGATTCTCAAGATGTAAAAGACCTCCTCTGGGCTTGAACAGTCAAGGAAGGCTTCAGAGAGGGGGAGGTTTCGCTTCTGAGTGATGTGTGTGTTGACTATGGATTGGAGAAGAGAGTTGTGAACAAAGGGCCAGAGAGAGGGAAGCCAGAGGCTTCTGTGCATGGGTTTTTAGCCCCCCGCGCCCCCCCCCTCCCGGCCTGGACACTCTAATGCTGTTCCCAGTCATAGTTCAAGCACTCTGATGAGTCATCCTTGTTTCTGAGAGACAGGGCATTTCTGGATGTTAAACTGGCTCAACACTACATTCCCTGAGACTTCAAAGTTGGCAGCTCACATTCGCCATGTTGCTCTGGGAACATATTATCCAAGACGACAGCTGATGCCTGATCGCCATTGCCAAGGCAAAACCAGGGCTGAGTCAGGTACCTGTGTCTGGAAATTTTATGTTGGACTGTCTCTGACAAGCTGGGTGTACAGTGCACAGCTGAGATCACAGGTAGGGTCAGTGACTGGGGACCAGGAGACCTGGGTTCAAGTCCCTAATCAGGGGCTCATTTTGCCTTTCTGGGCCTCATTTTTGTCACCTACAAAACTAAAGTATTACACCAGATTATCTCCAAGCTGCCTTCCACCTAATATTTTATATAGGATCCTTTCATTTTATCCAACAAGTCCAGGATGGGAATTGATACTAGCCAAGTCCTGACCTTAATTCTCCCCTTCGCTTTGATTGTGGAAGTCAGCTCTGCTCCTCGTCACAGCTTTGGCATGGACAGTTGTTGTAAATCCAACCTTGGGAATGTAGACAGGTCAGCTCCCTCTGTGGGCCTCAGTCTTCTTATTGGTAAATAAGGCGATTAAAAACAGTCTCCACAGCCCTTTCTCGCTCTGATACTGTAAGTTCTGTCAACTGAACAACTTTTAAGTACTTCCCCATTTACTAGGTGGGACCCCTCCACAAGACAAACTGGGAAAATCCCCACAATAAAACTGATAAGCTTGGGAAAAAAAGGAGAAGCCTTGAGGTTTAGTCATAGGGGAGGGTGGTTAGAGAGCTGGATGAAAGAAGGTGAAGGGATTAAGCAAACACACACACACACACACACACACACACACACACACACACACACATCCTATATAATAAAAGCCTAATATGCAAATCAACCAAATGGCCGAATGACAGGTGGAATGACCGGTTGCTATGCTGTGCACTGATCACCAGGGGGAAGACACTTAATGCAGGAGCTGCCCCCAGCCCACAGGCCTCAGGCTGGCCAAGGCAGGTGCCAGTGGGGACCCCCCAATTGCCCCACTGGTTGCCCCACAGATCGGCCCTGATCGCCGGCCAGGCCTAGGGGCCCTAGCCATGCCCGAATTTCTTGCACTGGGCCTCTAGTATATACACTGAGTGGCCAGATTATTATGATCTCTGAACGCATAATAATCTGGCCACTCAGTATATATGTATTAGAGGCCCAGTGCATGAATTCATGCATGGGTGGGGTCTGGCCAGCCTGGCCAGGGGGAGGGGACATGGGCGGTTGGCCAGCCTGCCAGGTCGAACTCCTGGTCGAGGGGACAATTTGCATATTAGCCTTTTATTATATAGGATATACACTGAGTGGCCAGATTATTATGCGTTCAGAGATCATAATAATCTGGCCACTCAGTGTATATAACATAGACACAGACAACAGTGTGGTGATAACCAGAAGAAAAGCAGGTGGGGGTAAGGGAGGTTGGTAAAGGGGGGATAAGTGGGGACAGAAAGAGACTTTGCTTTGGGCGATTGTACATGATGCAGTGTGCAGATGATGTTCTGTTGAGTTGTACACTTGAAACCTGTATGCTTTTATGAACCAATGTCACCCAATAAATTCAATTTAAAAGAAAGACTAAAGTGACAAAAAGAGTAACAAACAGACCATTTAGATGGAGTTGGAAGAGCTGGATCTGTGTCTAAAAGCCTTAGTTTCCTCTTCTGCAAAATGGGGATAGTACTAGTAATACCTGCACCACTGGGTGAGTGACAATTAGATGAAGTATATGTGAAAATGCTTTGCATGTTTAGAAGTGCTATGCAAAAAATATAGTTATTAAAGTTAGTCTTGCCGAAACCGGTTTGGCTCAGTGGATAGAGCATCGGCCTGCGGACTGAAAGGTCCCAGGTTCGATTCCGGTCAAGGGCATGTGCCTTGGTTGCGGGCACGTCCCCAGTAGGGGGTGGGCAGGAGGCGGCTGTTCGATGTTTCTCTCTCATCGATGTTTCTGGCTCTCTATCTCTCTCCCTTCCTCTCTGTAAAAAATCAATAAAAAATATTTAAAAAAATAAATAAAGTTAGTCTGTTCCCTTAAGTCAGACTGTTAAAAACAACAACACCCAATTATATTACTTACTCATTTGTCTACTTCCTAGGAAGCAATGATTCAGGTCAGCAACTGTCTCCACACTCCTAAGGATAGTAATATTTTAACATGAAAACTTAATAAAGGAGCTGCTGGATTTCAGGACTAACAGTCTGCAAATCCACCCCCTGCCTAGAATTCTGCAATGTCACTCAAGTTGCTCACAGTGGATTTCTCAGGAACTTGGATTGGGTTTACTTGAAAATAAAGGAGACAGACACTCATCCAAGATTCTTCTTTGATTGTTGCCTGTCAGGAAAGGAATGGTGGAAGAAGACAGGGGAAGTATGAGTAAGTAGGGAGAAAGAGAAAAGCCTTACTGTAATATTTTGGGCAATGGATGCTAAACTTTAAGCTTTAATGAGCTTGTAAAGAAGCTAATTTTGGTTCACTCACATTACTCTGGATCTGTTTTCTGTTCGGCCTGGTCAGGAGACACTGCTGTGGAATTCTCCAGTGCTGTCCCCACAAGGGGGGGGGGGGGGGGATGGCATGTGGGCCCTGGGGAGAACCAAAGGGAGGAGGAAAGGTTCTAACTCCATAAATGAACATATGCCTCAAAACCTGCCCAACTCACAAACCTTTTGAGAGGATCAGTCCATGTTTAGAAATATTGGTCACTTCTTAATCTCTTTTTATCTAATTTTGGGGACAAAATGTCACAAAATGTTAGAAACTAAAGGAGCTCCTAAGTGCTGCACGTCTCTAATCCATTCTTTCCATTTGCTGCTGCCAGAATTACTTTCTAAAAGAAACTCCAGAGTCCTCCCTTTGCATAAAAGTCTCAGACTTTTCATCCATAAAATGGGCATAGTAATACTTTTCAGGCATAGGTTTTTGCAGGGGTTAGAAGAAATATTTATAAAAACTTTAGCACAGTGTCAGTCTCATAGCAAGTTCTCAATAAATGGAATTATTGTTATTATTACTTTAGGATAAAGTTCATATTCCCTAAAATGGCATTCAAGGCCCTCCTTGGAACCTTACTCATCCACTTACACTTCCACTTAGCCCTACAAGGACTCGGAACGCATGTTGACTGACTTCATCTTCCAGATACACCTTGCACCCACCCCTCTCTGTATGCTACTCATGCTGCTCCCAAGGCCAGGAGAACTGTCTTTTTTCCTCTCCCTTGCTCTTTTTATAGTGCTACCTCTTTTTTAAAAATATTTTTTTATTGATTTCAGAAAGGAAGGGAGAGGGAGAGATCAAAACATCAATGAGAATCATTGATTGGCTGCCTCCTGCACACCCCTACTGGGGTTCAAGCCCACAACCTGGGCATGTGCCCTTGACTAGAATTGAACTCGGGACCCTTCAGTCCACAGGCCAAAGCTCTGTCCACTGAGCCAAACTGGCTAGGGCTATAGTGCTACCTCTTAAACCCACCCCTTTGAAGTTAATTATCCTCTTTCCTATACTCCCATTGAAATTTGTTTATAATTTATTCTAGTCCTTAACCCCAACTGCCCTACCCCAGCCCTGGACAGCAATTAATCTCCCATAGACTATAACTTAATCACCTTCCTATCACCCACCGAGTCTTGTACAAGGTAGTGGATCAATAATATTGAGTTGAATTTAAAGAAGGCCACTGGATGTCCCTGTTTGGCCTCAATCCTACCATCGAGGGAAGGTTTATTCCCACTTTCAAATCTTCTCCAGGGCTGCCATTCACTGAAAATCTACCATGTGCCAGGCACTGTGTGGAGTCGTGTGTAACTCTCCCCAGAGCCATGTGGGGAGGGCATCCTCAGCCTCACTTTACACAGACGTTATTGCTCAAGGTCTCCCAGCCAGTAAGCGCGGAGGCTGGTGTTAGAAACCAGAAGCCTCTGTGTGCAGTCTCTGCTTCTTCTAAGAGAGCTTCTTCCACACCGAGCTTGCCTGAATTTCCATTCTACAACATTTGTGAACACAATAGACTATATTATATAAAACTGGTTTATTGCTGTCCAGCTGCATTTTTTATGTCTTTGTCTTGATTCTCTCGGTAGTTGTAGAGCAATGTAATAATAAAAATAACTATCTATTAAGCATGCATGTCTTTTGCAACATATTAATTCTACAAAAATAAAGGTTACTGATTCCACTCAACAGAGAGTTTAATTGGGGGCAGCTACTGGCAGAGGAGTACTAGGAGTTGGGGATATTCAGGGCAGAGGCTATTTTCCAAGAGGTACACAGTTTTTGCTGCTTTAATCACCAGCATACCAGCTGAATCTCAGCTCTCTCCATGTCTATTGAGTGAATGATGGAGTTTCTTTTATCTCTCTGGCCTGCGCTCTTACCATTAATCCATGATCCATACCCATCGTGTGGAGTGACAGGTAGTCACTGCCGCCTTCTCCCACCACCGAAAAGACATCAGAGGAGAAAAAGGAGGGGCATGGCACCATGGCCCTATAGCAAACAGATTGAGCGTCTCAGGAGATGAGACTTCAGCCCGTCCAGACAAGAGGACTAGGTGTGGTCCTCAAATAGCCTGGGTCAGACTCTTCTGAGTGCTTGTTAAGATATATATTCCTGCCCAGCCATGTGTGGCTCAGTGGTTGAGTGTCGACCCAGGAACCAAGAGGTCACTAGTTCAATTCCTGGTCAGGTCATATACCCGGGTTGTGGGCTTGATCCCAGTAGAGGGCGTGCAGGAGGCAGATGATCAATAATTCTCTCTCATCATTGATGTTTCTATCTCTCTCTCTCCCTCTCCCTTTCTCTCTGAAATCAATAAAGATATATATTTTTTAAAGATATATATTCCTGAGCTCTATCCCAGACCCACCTAATCTGCCTCCCTGGGGGCAGAGGCCAGAACTCTGCATTTTAAACAAGTCCTGCAGGTGACTCACGGGTTGCTGAAGTCTGAGCACCACCGCCTGTGCTAAGCTCCTGTCAGGGATCCTTTTCAATTGCAACTGCTCCAAATGAACCTGGCTTTTTCTCAGTATCAGCATCCACAATAAATAAAAAGAAGCCACTTAAAATTTCATTCTATCATTTCCCAGTATTGCTTCTTGTCCAAAGTCTACTGTGTAGTTTGACATATTCCATATGTCTATTTTATGGTGTTTGAAATAAAAAATTGCCTTCACAGCATATCTTTATTGCTTCCTGTTACAGTGTTTTCCTTTGCAAATGTCTCAAGTTAGAGCTACATTGTCAGTTACTCTTCTTAACATGCTCTATGAGAAAGTGTATTTTGAATTTCAAGCAACAATTTCATAGACATCCAGAACACAATATGTTCCTAAGGAGGGAACCACCATATTTTAAAGTGTGGTAGTTTTTTTTGTCTCTGAGAAAAAATATTTTTTACAATTGGCCCTAGAAGGGATGTGGATTGGGAGTATGAGTTTTCCCAAATCGCCTTCTCACAGAATTATGGCTGGTTTTGGAACTGACTTGATCTAAAAATTGTTTCTAGGTGTTCTTGGGAGTTTTTCCAGTTGGACATACAAATCAAAAGTGCAGAAAGTGGGTTCTAATTTTCTTATTTGTGAATTTGTTCACTTAACAAATGCATCCTGTGCACCTCTGATATACCAGGGGCTGTGCTAGGCATTGGGGGTTCCGACAGGAGCTTCCCTCTCTGTCCCCAAGGGAAGGAGTTCATGGTGAGAAGGGTACTGTGGGGTTAAGATCTAAAGGAGAGAGAGTCAAGAAGTTAGTGGAAGAAGCATGAGAGAAATCCTGAGCATCCACCAGGAGTTCTTACTATTCATTTATATGCTGGGAAGAGATACTCAGGACTATGAACTCCGTAACTTGAGTGACGCAACCTCTGCTGGGCTAGGCAGGCACACCAGCAGATGTCCCCTCAATCTTTGTGACAATAGCAAAAACTCATTTCCCTGTGCTGGGGTGTAGGGGAGGGTTGGAGGCAGGGGTACGGACTAAGGCCATTTTTCAAGTGGGTGAGGGGCAGGAGATGTTACCTGAGAGGTAGAAGACAAAGAGGACCCTGCCATTCTAATGTTTTATAAGGGTTGGGAGCTCGAAGAGATCCTAAACCCATTTCCTGCCACTTTCTTTTGTTGGTCCTGGTTTTGCCTATTGGTATTCATGAAAATAAAATGCATCCCTTCTTTATGACATCTCTGCAGATGCTTGATGGCAGCTTTTGTGTTCCTCCTCTCCTCCTCCTTAGAACATTCACTCATCATTAATGCTGGTGTCCATCCAATAAGCACTTATTTACCAAGCATTCCTTATGAGCCTGCTTTGCCCAGGCACTCTGATAGCTGCTGGGGGTATGGAAATGAAGAATGGGCTCTGTGTTTAATGGAAGGATTGGCTTGTGGACAAATGACACCATAACCTCATAAATGATCTTGGAGAGAGAGGCACAGGGGATCCAGGTGAGGTGGGTGGGTAGAGTGGGGCTGAAAGGAGACTTCTCAGAGGCAGGTAACGATGCCTAATAATTGTCTTCAAGGCTATTCAAGGCCTTCCATCTGCTCTTCTGTGACATGTGGGGCCTACCAACAACTACAGGCAGTGGTGATCCCAGGATCCTTCCCAGTGGTATGCTGGAGACAATGGTGTACATCTCTTCCCAATTCTGCATCAGTGACATCATGTGGGTAGTTTGAAATCAGCCATGGTGGGAATGTGTACACCACTGAAATCCACAAATGCTATAAATCAAGCACTCCTGCCCAATTACCACCAAGCTGATTGTCAAACACTTACTAGAACATCATTGGTTCTACAATCCCACCCCATACTTCATGCATGGTAGAAACTAACACAGAGACAACGAAGAGATGGAACTTAGCTTCTGGTCCTAACTTGTAAATTGTTTACCTACCTCCCTACCCCTACCTTTCTGGGCTCCTAGGTAAACTCTCCCTGGAGACCCTCACAGTGACCCCTGCCCTTCATTGATTCCCTCAACAGAAGCCCGACTGAGTGTCTAGGACTGATGGGTGTACCATTATGTTGAGAACCAGTTAGCAGGCTTCTGATGATGGGTCTCCTAAGGGTGATGAGGGTAAGAAGGTAGAGACTGCTGCCCACACAGCTCTTCTCTAATGTTCTCCCTGGAAATATCATTACCATTGAAGTAAGTGTAAGTTTGAATCTTCCTCTTCAGGTCTTGAGGAAAAGCTTGAAACACGTTACTGCAGGCTTTCAATATCTTTGCTGCCTCATGTCTGATCATTAAAATGTATATAAATTTGGACATCAACTCCATGATCTTTTCATGATTATTTAATATAGAAATAAATATCAGAAAGATGTTGTTTGTCCTCTTGCTTTTGGGTGGTCAAAGGAGATGGAGAAGATTCTCCAAATTGAGCTCCAGAAGCTGAGTTGCTGTATACTAGTAAGCACAAAGCATCACTGGGTACTCTGTTCTAGATGACTGTCTGCTCCTTATATTTGAAAAGATTAATCTCAAAACAAATATACAGGGGCATTTTTTCCTCAGTGTGTGTATTGGTGTTACCTCATCTCTTCATCATCAAAAAATAATAATAATAGCAAAATAAAGGGAAGAGTAAGAACTCAGCCAGGTTTCCATCAATCCACAATGTCAGAGTCAGCTTATTTTGTTGGATTCTGGATGCTTATTTTCTAGAGTTCTCTTCTGCTGACAATTACATTTAATAGTCATTCAAGAGATTGATTTATATCATTTAGCCCAAGCCTTATATTTAATTTATTTTTATTTTTATTGATTTCAGAGAGGAAAGGAGAGGGAGAGGGAGATAGAAACATCAACGATGAGAGAAAATCATCGATCGGCTGCCTCCTGCACACCCCCACTGGGGAAGGAGCCCGCAACCCCAACATGTGCCCTTGACTGGAATCAAACCCAGGACCCTTCAATCTGCAGGCCGATGCTCTATCCACTGAACTAAACCAGCTAGGGCTATATTTAATTTTTAATCTTCTCTGGAATGTCAATACTATTGAGAAGAAAGGAAGGCTAACAAGAACACGCATCATGTGCCTGCTGTGTGCACTCTCTTCTGGGTTGTGTCATTTTTTTTCTCACAGTAGCTTTTTAAAAGAGAGACAGGACACTAAAGCTCAGGGGAGTTAGGTAAGTTGCCCAAGTCAATAGTTGGGGTGGTAGTGGCAGGAGGCAGGTGCAGTTCTGTCAGACACCAAAACCCCGGCTCTTTCCACCTCATTGCTTCTCCTCATAATGCCCAGATGCCTTCGAACTCAAAGGAAGCTGATGCCAAACCTCACTTCTTCGCAAACCAAGAGGGGCCTCCACCGCTCCTTGGGTGAAGGTGAGTCCAGGGAATGTCGTCAAGGTCCTCCTAGATGATAGGCATTTGGACAGAGAGTGTTCCTCAGGTCTGAGCCCCCACAGGAGTGCAGGATTGTTTCTGTGGTTGTGAAGCAGAGAAAATCAGCCCAAGAACAGCTGGAAAGCAATCATATCCTCACAACTACTGATATTAACTCATCACCTCCTCTGCTCTGATCACCTTGCTAGGACAATTTTCACCCTGATCCTGCAAGGAAGGTATTATCCTGAACATTACGTAAATGAAGAAACTGAGCCCCAGAGAGCTTCTATGGCTTGGCCTGTGCCACACATCTGGGCTTATACCTGGGGTTTGAACCCAAGAATGTAAAGTTCTAAAACCTGCACTCCGTGTTCCATGAAGCCATTTTCTAAAGGCAAATTTGAGTTCCTATTTCTTTTTTATCTCCCATTGTTGAACCAGGTTAGGATTCTTTTGTATATGAGTTGTTTGTCACCTTTTCTTCTTTTTTATTATCTCTGCTTTTATTTTTTTAATAAAAAAAAATGGAATCGAACCTGAGACCCTTTAGTTCATAGGCTGATGCTCTATCCATTGAGCCAAACCAGCTTGAGTCCTGCTTTTAATTTATCATTATATTTATCCCTGACATTTTCCCTACCATTGTGACTTTTCCCCTCTAAGTAGCAACAACCATCTGGGGTCATCTTTGATCTCTTTCTGCAGGAGCACAACGTGTTGTTTTTCCTCCAGTTGGAGCTGCTGACCACCCCCTTCCACAACTGGACCCAGCAGAGAAGTATATTCACAATGAGCATACCTGGATGGTTAGGACAAAATAAATGGTAAATTTTGGTGTCCTGCACAATGAGCGAGATTTCTTGGTAGAAAATTTAGAAGTATTTCTGGACCTAGTCATGGCTACTTCAGCCTCCAAAAGGACTTTCCCGGGAAACTATCATACTGAAGGAGTAAACAGACTGGTCTTGGCTAGTGAGCTGTTCATCTTCCTAGAAATAAGGCCTGGGGAGGTGACACCTTCAGATAGGATCTAATTGTTTACCCCTATCAGACTGATTGTGTACCAATAAAAGCAAACATTTGAAATATTACCACCAATTCAACATGTCTCTGTCTCAACTTGTCTTCTCATATCCCACAAGTTTGCTTTTCCACTTATGTTCCTTTCCACAGATATTGGCTCCCACAATGTGCAAAGCAACCCAAGCCAAAAGTCTCGGGACCAGTGGGACTTCCTTTCTCCAGGGCCCCTTCATCTTCAGTCGCTTGACAATGACAATTCATTTTGCTTCCTTACTGATTTCCAAATCTTCTGCAAGAAAGGCAGATTCCTCATTACGCCACTTCCTGCCTTCACTTACACTCACATCATCTCTTTCGGGATGACTGCCCTAGTCATTATCCCTATGACCAGCCTAGTACCAATCCAATCCAGACCTTCTGCCCATAGCCAGAGCAAGCTCTCCCAAATGCAAAACTGGTCATATTGTCCTCCTGTGCTTTTATCTTTTACAACCTCCCCAGTGCTTTCAATACAAAATCATAAACTCCTTTGTCCAACCTATAAGACAGTTTGTGAATTGGCCCCTGCTTACTTTATTTTGACTCATTTATCACCTCTACCCAGTCCTGTCTACATGTCAGGCATTCTGAACCACTGCATTTGGAGCTTTAAGTAGTAATTAGCCCTTGTGGCTCCCCTAAACAACGTATTTTTACCCTCTTTCAGGTGAAGACTCTGAACCTCAAATCACAGCTGATAAGCAGCAACATCTGATTTTATAGAAGAGTCTTGGTGTTTCTGAAGACCAGGGTCTCTCAAAGAGACTAAGAGAGCCTAGAATACTTTGTGGAGGGTAGTAGGCCTGCAATGTTGGAGACTGAACCACCTCTACTCAGGAAGTCCTGACATCATCTTGCTATGGCCCTGTCCTTTATCTCTGAGCCACATGATTTTGCAGATGTGAGGGGTGACTGAGCCCCAAGATTAATAATCACTGCAAATTTCACTGTGGCCAAGGAAAAGGCACACCATTCATCATGTGAACTGTGCTCAGATTCCATTGCTTGAATTTAATCAGACTAATGAACCAGCTGGCTTCCTTTCTAAAGTGATTTCTGCTCTTTCCATTACAGAATAACAGCACAGCAGGATTTGAAAGAGAGACAGGAGAAAATTGGAAGAAAAAACACCCTCCAAGTTAGCCAGCTGATGGGTTGGCTGTGCTGGCGGAGGTGGGGCAGAGTGTCCAGGCAAGGCCTATCACCTCTAAGCAAATGTTCTGAAGGAAGGAAGGAAGTTTTTAAAGTGTAGAAAAAGACAGTTTCAGGTGACTTAGAGGCCAGTTCCTTCAGAGGAGAGCAGCCAGGGTGCTGAAGGATCATAAATCCAACAACGCATCCACTCATCTAACATTTATTGATGCCACTGTGTGTCATGGGCTATTCTAAACACCAAAGATACATCAGTGAGCCCAGCATGGGCTTTGACTCAAAATATCAAGGGCAATTGTTTTCAAATATTTTTTAATCACAAGAATCCTTTGTTCAAATTCAGCCTTACAGATAAGCCCGATATTAACACAAAAGACAAACCTCTGTTGACCCCTGATGAGGCTCCTCTGAACCTTAAGGCTACAGAGATGACAGAACAGGACCAGGAGCTGGGGACCCAAGAGCTGTCTTCACACATTTGATGGGGGTCCTGACCACCCATTGTGGTCTTGTACTAGTCAAGACTTTATTAAGAAACAGCAGAAAACTAAATCTCTGAATCACCAAACTCAGAAAGAGCAGAGAAAGGGGTGGCCCTCAGGAGCAACTGGAACCAGGGACTGAATACCACCAGGTCTTAGTCTCTCTTCTTTCTTCTCCTCCTCCTCCTCCTCCACCTCCTCCTCTTCCTCCACCTCCCCTTGCCCTTTCCCTTCTCCTTCTTCCTCTCTTCCCTCACTCCCCCTTAGTGAGTGTCCATGTACTGTGCCATGAGGCAGTCTACACTAATGCCACTGATTGGTCCATCCCAGTCACTTGACATAAGGGCAGTCAACCAATCTGGAGGCTGGCTGAGGGCTACAACTTGGTTTGCCTTGAAAAGATGAGCTGGGACAAATAAATTTCCTGTCTCTGAAAACATGAGCTGAGAGACACAGAGAGAAGTTGACATTTTTGGGGAAGTGAGAGAAATATTTTTATAGATTTGGGGTCTGGAATGGCTATAATGGATTGGCTAACCATAGGTTTCAGTTTGTCCTGAAGAATCCCAATTTATCCCAGTATAATTATGGGTGTCTCCTTGAACTTTCATAAGTTTCTACTTGGGTGAAAATTATCTGATCACCCTAATTATGGACCATAATGGGATGTGGAATGGGAGAAGGGAAGGGAGAAGAGAGAAGACTGGGGTCAGGCCTTGATGAGCCTTGTGGGTCAGGCTAAAGAGTTTTTATTTAATGGTGAAGGCAAATGAGATTTTAAACATGGGAAGTACAAGATCAGATTTAGCTTTTAAAAAGATCACTCTGATATAATGCAGATAGCAGATGAGAGACAGGATGTAGCAGAGTCAAGAAGATCAGCTGGGAGGCTGGCTGAACAATCTGGGCAAGAGATAAGGCAGCCTGAATTAAACAGGGTGACTGCAGAGATGAGAAAAGCAGATATGTTCAAGGACTATCCAGGAGCAAGATTTGAAAGGTTTTTTTAAAGGCTGATTAAATTTAGGGGATGAGAAAGAAAAAGGTATTAAGGTTGAATAATGATGCCTTTCACCACGAAGGTGTTGCTGGTGGCAGAAAGATAGTAAATATAGCTTTGAACACATTGGTTTTGAAGTTTATCAAAAGTGGCAACTGAGTGATTAGTGATGGAATAGGGAGAGTGGCCTGGGCTAGAGATGCTGAGTGGGGAGTGATGGCTGCAGAGGTAGCTTCATTCATGGGAGTGGGAAGATCACACAAAAAGGATGGTAAGCTGAGGAGGAGAAAGAGTGGAAGACAGGAGAGCTGAGGATAGCATTCAAGCTCTCTGTGCCTTTGTGTCTCATATTCCACCTTGCATTCTGGTTATATCTCGTCTTGTCACTCCCTACCACAGACTGTAATCTGTTTGAAGCTTGGCACCCTTGTGAACATTGACCAATAACCACAGCGCCTTTGTGTAGCAGATAGTTAATGTATATTTGGTACTAGATGATGGAAATTTAAAAAAAAAACCATGAGACTGAGCACCATATCATTGATACCCTTAGGAGAGCATGTCCATGTGATGTGTTGAGAAAGATGCCAGACTGCAGTGGTCCATGGAATAGGGGATGAAAGTAAAATGAATCAGAAACTCCAGCTGCAAACAGCGCTGCCTCACTTTCCATGGCCCCATCCTCTCCCTCCTCACGTTGAAGGCAGTGTTATTTTTAATTATTCTTGACAAAAAGCCTTGAGATACCCAGTCATTTGGAAGGGGGAAAGTGTAAATGGGAATCAGACTGTCTGGGTTTTCCCCCACTAAGTCCAATGCCCCCAGAAGAACGACAGCACCAGGATGTAATAGGAAGTGTTGTGCTGTATTTGAATCCAGCTTTGCACCGTTTAGATAGCTTAGAATAATGGGAAGAGCTTTGGAATTTTAAATCTGTTCAACCTGTTCAACTGTAAAATTTCAACATCTCTGAATCTTCATTTACTCATTATTAAGGTGACTGTCTTTTCATTTGCATAGCTAATCCATGGTAGGTGGAAACTGAAGCTCACAGAGTCATTTGACTAGTAAGTGATGGAACTGGGATTCCAACCCAGGGCTCGTCAATTTTGTTGCCTTTGAACTTTTCAAGGGCACTCTGCTGCCTAGCATATGGATAACTTATAGATGCCCTCAACTCTTTTTTTTAGAATGAAACAAAACATACATAACTAGATAAATACCCAGATCAAGAATATACAAAGTTCCCTTCCCTAGCCCCATTTTTCTTGGGACCTAGGAAACCTCTCTGTTACTGCTGAGGGTTCTCATCTATAAATGGGTGGGAAATTATATGACCTACTGCACAAGCCAATTGTGAGGATTAGACTACTTAATGTTGACAAAGGTACCCATTAAAGTGTTCACATCGTAAGTGCTCATTAAGTGGTAACTAAAGCTGATTCTGACTTTGAGATTTGGTGTTAACTCTTCTAACAAGCTTTGCTGATAATGACAATAATTGGGGATAGTTGTAGTAAAAGCAGCATTAACTAACATTTGTAGAACACCAGGAATTCTTCAAGAGCCCCAAAATGACTCTCATTTAAATAATCGAATTTAAATTCACAACAACCTCTTAAACAGATGTCATTATTTATTCCTATTTTTACAGATTAAGATAGCAAGGCATAAAGAAAGAAGGTAAGTCACTTGCCCAAAGTCATTTAGCCAGTACGTGATAGAGCCAGGACCAAATCCAGGACTCAGGGTATCAGTGCAGCCTCCACTCCAGTGGATGCCAACACATGAATTCCAAGGTTTGGTGGAAATTTATTTCCATGAGGAGTCTTGTGAGCGAAAAAGGAATTATGAAGGCCCCTTTCAGGAAGCACACGACTGCTGAATAGTCAGAGCCAAATGGCTCCCTGACTCTGATTCCCAGAGTTGATCCTGGGCTTCAAGGACAGTGCTAGCAGCTGGGACAGAGGTGAGGTCGTCACCAAGCCATTGTCTCTCCATGGGTCTCTAGCCTCAGCTTGTGCCTCCATAGTCCCCTGGCCAGCCAGTCCCCATCTGAAGATCTCACCAACCTCGGTAAGGCCATTGGGATGGAGAGAGAGAGAGAGCTGGGCTAAAGGCTGGTGAATCTCACACAACGAGAAGGGAGAGAAGTGGGGCATGGAGACCTGTTGAGGGGGCTAGCAGGGAGACCACTAGTTCACTCGTCTGTATGCTCCAGGGGTGAGGGCTGCTGCAGAGGGCAGAGTCATTTGGATGTGGGCAGTGAATCAATCAAACCTCATGGACACAAGTTCTGGGGGCTCTGATCCCATTCTCTGCTTGTCCTTGTCCTCTGCATCAATAATAGGATTGGTCTGTGTGTGTTTGTGTGTGTGTGTGTGTATGTGTTCCCATATGAAGGAGGCAGAAAAGATGGAAGCCTTAGAATCCATCCCCATCAGTGATCTCAAGACCAAGACTCTGTCCTCTCACTCTCCCTGTAGCTGCTCTCCCCCAGATTGCTGGCAAAGCTGCAGAGCTTCTGATTCAGTGACATTTTACAGGATCACTGTGTTCTTTCTTCAGGGCCATTTGAGATAGAACTGAGAACAGGAAGCCCACTGTCTCAGAGGACTGCACCAGAATGGTGCTCCCCAAGCAACCGAAGGCTGCAGGATCCTAGAGCAGTGGGGAAGCAGAGGAAAGGAACACCCCTTGTATTCCAGGCCTGGCATCAGATATTGTCACATATTGTCTTTTCTTTTAATCCCCTCTGTAATACTAGGAGGTGGGTAAAAATGTCCCCACTGACAGGGAGAGGAAATAAAAGCTAAGAGACATAAGTGATTCACTTAAGGTCATTCAGTGAGTAAGAGGCCTCGAAGATCTTTAACACCTGTCTTTTCTGATTCTCTGTGATGATTTTTCCTTATGTTATGTAGCCCCCAACCTTTGCCACAAACCAGAGTTTCTGGAATACATCACTAGTTCATAAGGCAATGCTGAATGAATGGTGTGAGCATGGAGGGGCTTACACATGCATGGTAGATCATTGTTTCTTGTTTCTTCTACACACTCTGAATTTAGGTTTCATCAGAAATTCTCATGGAAAGACAGATGACTACCAGACTGTTTTGGCCGCCTCCATGCATATAGGCATGGATGTGTACACACAAAAACAGACAGACACAAACACATGTACACACCTACCAGTGAATCTTGGAGCTGGAAGAGAATCTGTAGATTATTTAATCTAAATCCCTCATTCATGAATTATAGTTCCAGCAGCTAAATAGTTTTCTAGTCTGTGCTTGGACATTTATATACTGTAAGAATTACACACACACACACACACACACACACTAGAGGCCTGGTGCATGAAATTTGTGCACGGCGGAAGGTGTCCCTCAGCCCAGCTTGCACCCTCTCCAATCTGGGACCCCTCGAGGGATGTCCAACTGCCCATTTAGGCCCGATAACAGTAGGATCGGGCCTAAACGGGCAGTCAGACATCCCTCTCACAATCCAGAACCGCTGGCTCCCAACTGCTCGCCTTCCTGCCTTCCTGATTGCCCCTAACCGCTTATGCCTGCCAGCCTGACCATCCCCTAACCACTCCCCTGCCAGCCTGATTGATGCCTAACTGCTCCCCTGCCAGCCCGATGGCCCCTAACTGCCCTCCCCTGCAGGCCTGGTCACCTATAACTGCACTCCCCTACAGGCCTAGTCACCCCTAACTGCCCTCCCCTGTAGGCCTGAGTCCCCCCAACTGCCCTTCCCTGCAGACCTGGTTGCCCCCAACTTCCCTCCCCTGCTGGCCATCTTGTGTCCACATGGGGGCAGCCATCTTGTGTGTTGGAGTGACAGTCAATTTGCATATTGTTTTATTAGATAGGATAGGCCTGGTACATGGGTAGGAGCCAGCTAGTTTACCCTGAAGGGTATCCCGGATCAGGATGGGGGTTCCCTTGGGGTGTGGGGTGGCCTGGGCGAGGGGCCTGTGGTGGTTTGCAGTTAATTTGCATATTACTCTTTTATAAGATAGGAGATATATATGCAGTCAATTTGCATATTACTCTTTTATTAGATAGGATATATATCCTATCTTAGAAAAGAGCAATATGCAAATTAGCCATCACTCCACCACACCCATAAGCCACGCCCACCAGCCACACCCAACAGCCAATCAGGAACAGATATGCAAATAAACCCAACCAAGATGGCTACAGCCACAGAGAGCAAGAGGGAGGCTTGGGTTTCCCAGGCAATGGAGGAAGCCAAGCTTTCCACCTGCCCTTGCCGGCCTATGCCTCCACTCCAGGCTACAAAGTTTCAATTATAGAAGGTAAACAAATCCAAACAGAAATGGCGCAGCCACGGAGCTGGAAAGAGCGGGAGGACAGGGTTGCCCCCGGCAATGGAAGAAGCCAAGCTTTCCACACACCCTGGCCTGCCCAGGCCTCCACTCCAGGCTACAAAGTTTCAATTATAGAAGGTACATAAATCCCAAGAGAAATGGCTGCTGCCATGGAGCAAGCAGAAGGCTTGGCTCTGCTCCAGGCTACAAAGTTTCAATTGTAGAAGATAAATAAACCCCAGATACCAGGGCCTCTGCTTGGGTCATCAGGGGGCATGGCCGGCCTGAAAACCACCACAGACCCCTTGCCCAGGCTGCCCCACGCCCCAAGGGAACCCCCACCCTGATCCAGGACATCCTTTAGGACAAACCAGCCAGCCCCCACCCATGCAACAGGCCTCTATCCTATCTAATAAAGAGTAATATACAGATTGACCATCACTCCAACACACAAAATTGCTGTCCCCATGTGGTCAAAGATCCTGCCCCCATATGGACACAAGATGGCCACCACAAGATGGCCAGCAGGGGAGGGCAGTTGGGAGGGACCAGGCCGGCAAAGGAGGGAAGTTGGGAGTGACCGCGCACGCAGGGAAGGGCAGTTGGGGGGGGGGGAACCCAGGCCTGCAGTGGAGAGCAGTTTGGGGGGACCAGGCCTGTAAGGGAGGGCAGTTAGTGGTCACCAGGCCAGCAGAGGAGGGAAGTTGGAGGTGACCGGGCCTGCAGGGAAGGGCAGTTGGGGGGACCCAGGCCTGAAGTGGAGAGCAGTTGGGGGGGACCAGGCCTGCAGGGCACGGCAGTTAGAGGCAAACAGGCTGGCAGGGGAGCAGTTAGGCATCAATCAGGCTGGCAGAGGAATGGTTAGGGGGTGATCAGGCTGGCAGGCAGAAGCGGTTAGGGGCAATCAGGAAAGCAGGAAGGCGAGCAGTTGGGAGCCAGCGGTCCTGGATTGTGAGAGGGATGTCTGACTGCCCGTTTAGGGGTCCCAGATTGGAGAGGATGCAGGCTGGGCTGAGGGACAATCCCCACCCCACCCCCCGTGCATGAATTTCGTGCACCGGGCCTCTAAAATATATAATTAATTTCAGAGAGGATGGAGAGGGGGAGAGAGAATAGAAACATCAATGATGAGAGAGAATCATTGATTGGCTGCCTCCTACTGGGGATAAAGCTCACAACCAGGGCATGTGCCCTTGACCAGAATCGAACATGGTACCTTTTGGTCCACAGACCAATGCTCTATCCACTGAGAAAAACTGGCTAGGACTAGATTGTAAGAATTTTTACAAAGGGAGAAATTGTTATAAGAAACAGTAACAAGTGAGGTGTGACCCCCAACAATACACAGGCTCACAAGGTAAGTACCCAGATTGTGTGGTTGGTAGCGATCATGATGGAGGTGGTAGGGATGACAATAGTAGTGAAGGAGGTGGTGGCATGATGGTAGCAAGGGAGGTGGTGGTAATGATGTTGGTGGTGGTAGAGGAGGTGAAGGTGGTGGTGATGGTGCAGTGGTGGTGGCAGCAGTAAGCGTGGTGGTCAGAGCAATGTTGGCAGAGGGAGGTGATGATGGTCAATGATTATAGAAGTGGTGGTGATGGTTAGAGATGAAGGTGGTTGTGGTTGAGGTGGTGAAGGTGATAGGCTGTAGTGATGGTGGCTAGAGATGAAGGGGGAGATGATACTAGAGGAGGAGGTAGAGATAAAGGTGGAAGTGGTGGCGATCGTGGTTATGGAGGGAATGGTGTTTTACCCTCTAAGATTTAGTGTAAATTGAACTCCCCAAAATCTGAGGAACCAGTGTACACAGGGAAAGCCATAGGCCTAGTATTACTGGAGGGTAAGTTCTTTCCCAGAACACCAAACAACTGCCCATGTTGCCTCAAAGTACCTCATTGCTGTGAGGAGAATGAAAAGTTCACAGCTCTTCTGGTGTGTCCAGCTCAGGGTGCTATTTGGTTCTGATGGCCACCCAGGTTGGAATCTTGCTGGACACAGCCAGTGTCCTCCATTCCCAGGCGGCCAGAAGACAGGGTCTGGAGGCCTGGTAGAATTTTTGAAACTTCTGTGGATATGTTTATGGTGGAAACAGGTCTACAACATAGTGGAAAGCATTTCCTCTGGTAGGCATGTATGCACTCATACACACCTAATACACTCTAACACCTATGCACACTCACACACATACTCATACTCACACACATAGTTCCTGCAGAAGCTCACGCTATTTGCCTTTAAAAGCCATTATGCATAGAATGGAGTGTGTGCTTAATGTGCCACATGCCCGCCTCCGCCATCCTGATCCAACCTGGTTACACAGTGCTGGCGGCTTTGCCACTGACTCAGTGACTGAGACACCACTAGCAAGAAAATCAATATGTTGTTTGCCTCTTTGAAATGAGAACACGCCAGATGAAGACTCAGAGTGCCTTGACAGCAGCTATGGATGGTCCTTCACATCAGGCTTGCCTTCTGTTTATTTTTTCTTTTATTTTTCAATCACAGTTTACATTCAACACTATTTTGTATTAGTTTCAGATGTACAGCATAGTGGCCAGATAATCATATATTTTACACAGTGATCCCCCCCCCTTTATTTCAGGTGCCCATATGGCACCACACCTAATTATTGACCTTACTCCCCATGCTGTACTTAACATCCCTGTGACTATTTTGTAACTACCATTTTGTACTTCTTAATCCCTTCACCTTTGTCACCCCATCCTCCAACGCTCCTTTCCTCTGGCAACCATCAGTCTGTTCTCTATATCTATGAGTCTGTTTCAAATTTCTTTGTTCAGTTCATGTATTTTATTCTTTAGATTCCATACATAAGTGAAATCATATAGTATTTGTCTTTCTTTGTCTGACTTATTTCACTTAGCATAATACCCTCTAGGTCCACCCATGGAATCTCAAATTGTAAGATTTCATTCTTTATTATGGCTGAGTAATATTCCATTACATATATGTACCATTTCTTTATCCAATAGTCTATTGTTGGGTACTAGGATTGCTTTCATATCTTGGTTATTGTAAATAATGCTGCAATGAACATAGGGGTTCATATATTCTTTCTATTTAGTGTTTGGGGTTTCTTCTAATATATACCCAGAAGTGGAATAGCTGAATCATAAGGCAGTTCCATTTTTAAATTTTTGAGGAACCTCCACACTATTTTCTATAGCAGTTGCACCAATCTGCATTCCCACCAACAATATACAAGGGTTCCCTTTTCTCCACATTTTTGCTAACACTTAGTGTTTGTTGATTTATTGATGATACCCATTCTGACAGGTGTGAGGTAATATCTCATTGTGATTTTAATTTGCATTTCTCTAATGACTAGGGATGTTGAGCACCTTTTCATATGTCTATTGGCTATCTGTATGTCCTTTATGGAGAAGTATCCATTCAGGCCCTCTGCCCACTTTATAACTGGATTACTTGTGTGTTTTTTATGTTGAATTGTCTGAGTTCTTTATGAATTTTGGATATTAACCCCTATCAGATATATCATTGGAAAATATCTTCTCCCATTCAGTAAGATGTCTTTCCATTTTGTTGATTGTTTCCTTTGCTGTGCAAAGACTTTTTAGTTTGATGTAGTCCCCTTTGTTTATTTTTATTTTGTTTCCCTTGCCCAAAGAGACATGTCAGAAAAAAAGCCCTCTGTTTAGCTTTAGCAGCTCTCTCACCTGTCAAAAGTGATATATGTGATACCTGATGAAGGAAACCCCCACTCTGTATTATCTATGCTAACTAGTGTGACATATTGCCTTCCCTTGGTGAGTAGCTATTTTCAAGTCTGGCTTAGTGTAGCCTTGATTCACAATGACTCCTGCCATTTACTACCCTCCACAGTACCCCTGCCCCACAAAAGCATGTGTAGTTTATACTGCATACACTCCTCCATCCATAATCTCCCATGCTCCCAGCAGTACCACCCAAATCACAGATTCACTAAAGTGTCTGCCTTTAATATGATCCTTTACTTTCTCACATGACAGGAGTAATAATCTTCAGGGCAAGAAAGTGGCAGAGCATGTGAGCAGTTTTCTTCTTAATGCCTGGTTCTTGTGAGGGCTCAGAAAATGAAAATTCAATGAAGGGAATGAGGGCTTACTTCCATGAGGACAGGGTCACTTGGTAGCTACAGCCCCTTGAAATTCTGATACTGACTCAGAGATCAGCCATAAAAAAAAAAAAGTCATCACCGGGCACAAGGCTTAGGCACTGTGTGTACCCAGCAAGAGGGTCTCTGCCACCCTAACTATATCCCAGACTAGATGCAAGGAGGGGACTCCAAATTCTAGCCAACCACAAAAGCAAAGGCCAGCCTTAGCTGGTTTGGTTCAGTGGATAGAGCATTGGACCACAGATGGAAGGATCCCAGGTTTGATTCCGGTCAAGGGCACGTACCTTGGTTGCAGGCTCAATCCCCATGCGGGAGGCAACCAATCAATGTGTCTCTCTCACATTGATGTTTCTCTGTCTCTCCCTCTCCCTTCCACTCTGTCCAAAAATCAATGGACAAAATATCCTTGGATGAGGATTAAACAAAAACAAAACAAGCAAAGGAAAAGAAAAGGAGACATATGTACTGCTATTTGTAATACTTCAAACAATAAAAAAAATAAACTAAAAAATAAACATATAAACAAATATTTTTAAAAATAAAAAAATAATAAAAATAAAAATACTAACTATGTTTACATAAGTGATCCTGCTCTGTTGAAGCCAAGAAATAATTATTTATTTTCTTCTAAAAATAAACAAATCCTCAATACTTAAAAACAAAACAAAACAACAAAAAAACAAGCAAAGGCCAGTTTTAAGGAAATTGCCACTTTCCTTAATAAAATTATACCCAGGCTCTCTGCATCAGATTCTGAACCCTGATTTAATTCAGGCACCCACCCATTACCAGCTATGGCATGCCACTGGCATCTCTCACTGATGCAGGTGTGGGGATGGGGAAAGTGTTTCATTCAAGCTAAGGAATTACAGTCCGTGCTTAAGGAAGCATCAGGCTTCTTGATACGCACAAGACTCATGCAGCTCTGATTGCCATCAGCAACCACCTTAAAACCACCAGGGAAACCAGCTTTGGGTAGAAGCTAACATTGAGGGCCGCTGAGTGGAATGGCAGAAAGAGTCTGTGTGTTAGATGCCATCATGGTACACAGATTGTATCATACCCAGGCTCTGCTCTTCCCCGGGCCTCCTGTTATGTCAAATAATACATTCCCTTATTGTTTAAGTCAATTAGATTCAACATGTTCTGTTACATGCAGCCCAAAGGATCTTAAGGGATACATACTGTACAGATTGGCTGGGAATGAAGACATTCCATGTGGTGAGAGCCAGAAAAACAACACAGCATTACTCTTATTTCTAAAGATTCACCTTCCATGGTGACCTCAGAGGGTGCTACTCCTTTAAAATGCCCTAACAACAATCTTTTTCTTAAAAGTTCCCCTATAGAGCAAAGGGCAGGCTCAGATATTTAAATAATTCTTCACCCAATATTCAGAGATAATAGCTGGAAAATAAGCATAGGGAGTAATTTGTAATTAGATAATCTGGTTTTTAAGACATTCGTTGGTCGTCTTCAGAGTGTGGCTTTGGGTTTCATTCAGTCTTTATATGCTGGGTGCCTTCTAGTATCTGAAAGTGATGCCTTAGAAATCCATAGCCTCTGACCTCCAGTCCTGCAGTGAGGAAAGACCCAAGAGAAACAGAGAATCTAACTCCCTCCTCCTTAGTTTTCTGTGTCAGGTCCTGCCTCTTCTTATAGTGATTGACTCAGGAAAGCCCACATTTCCCAACTCTAAGAAGAGGACTTACTTGAGGTCACAATAGCTACAATGAATACTGTTATTGAATAATGACTGAGAAGGAAACCCCCATTTCAACACAGGGCAATGACATAAGTACTGATACAATAGGCAGAAATAGGCCATAAGGGGGACAAGAGGATTATTTTTTTACAAGAATTGCAATGGATCATGCCTCTCTACCTAGCGTGACCCCTCAAATCAGCTGGGCTCATGCCTCTACAGCCCAAGTTGAATACAATATATAGGAGATGGCACAATACATACCTTCCATTCCCACATAGGTCGTGAAATGCGGTAGGAGCAGAAGACTGGGGCTCACAGCCTGGGTTTCACTCCACTTCTGTTTCTTGTACATTATGTGAACTTAATCAAGTCACTTAATCAAGTTACTTAATCAAATTAAATTGAGCCTCAGTTTCTTTTTGGGTAAGCCTGCTACATAGGTTGTCATGATGATTCAAAAGATAAAGTATATAACTGGCACATTAGCAGTTTCCCAATACATGGAAATTAGTTTTAATTATTAGTAACAATTTGGCCCATTTTCTACTTCCTTCAGTGACCTATTTCAGAAACTCCCCACTACATTTTTGCAGCACCTTCTTCTGTGGGGCATTTGGCACACAGTGTATTGTTTCCTGAGTTACAATATTGGTGGTATACCATCCTGAAAATATCACAGACATTTTGGAATGGCCTCTGGCACCTCCAGGCATCCAGGACTCTTCCTGTCTAGATGTTACCCCTTGGGCTACACTCCCATCCATCACATCTAGACAGGAATAATCCTGAAAGCTTTTAAAGACTGTTTGTAGCCAGAGAAGACTCTGCCCAGGGAAAATGGCCCCATGAGGCAGCCCCCTGGGAAATATTGGAGAGGTGCATGGTTCTCACTTGAGTCTTTACCATTTTAATGATATGACGGCACTGAATGGCAAACTGTGCCAGCTTTGGAGGGAAGCAAGTTGGGCACTGCCAGCATAGTAAACAATTTGATCTCTCTAAATAAGGCCCGTCTGCCTGGGGTGGACCAGAGCCCACAGAATCTCCTGGGGCTACTAGAGCCAGATGCCTTTCAACGGGTTTTGCCATCGATCTTAATAAATACAAGGAGGCAGCTACTGGCACGATAAATCCAAAGCAGTCCTGTCCTGAAAGACTTAAGTTCAGAAATCCTCAACATTTCTAACCAGTTCAACCAATAATTACAGGGCATCTCCCATGAGCCAGTCACTGTACTATGCACTGGGATTATGAAGATGAGTAAGGTGTGTCTTTGCCCTGGAGCTGCTTAGAGCCAGAGAGAGAGGTGAGGGGTGGGGTCAATGGGGGCCCAGGAGAACAATAAAGTATTATAGGTTTCAAGACAAGGCATAAATGGGGTATAAAGAGCACACTACGGAAAGAGGTTTCAGTTCCCCTGGGAGTAGAAGTTCAGAAAAGTCTTCACAGGGAAAGTGACCCAGATACACATCCCACAAATATTTATTGACTGTCAGCTGGCACTAATTTCTGTACTAGAGGATTCCATGGACATTCTCATTTATGCTTCACAACAACCCTGTGAAGTAGATATTATTATCCCTGTGATTTTCAAAAGATGAAGAAACGTAAGTTCAAAAGTAACATGGCTAATAAGTTATACTGAAACATTGGTACAATTACAACCATCAGTCTGACCACCCAAGTAATGGACATTCTAACTATGGGGGTCTATTTTGCTCATGCATACCAGCTTCAAATGAGCAATTATGTAAGTAGATACGCAGGTATCGACTCATCATTCTGGTGACAGGAAAAATTCATGCAAGTAAAACCCACAAACAGAGAAGCAAAGGTAAAAACCCCTCCCTCGTATCTCCACTTCCTTCCTCATTATCTCAGTTTCAGAGTCCTTAAACTTCACACACACACACACACACACACACACACACACACACACACACACAAATTCTTTGCCTCCAAAAGCCACTATGCCACTATTTCATCATGTTGGCCTTGAAATTGACAAAGAGCCTACTGCCAAGGATGCCAGAATAGGGTAGGCTGGGAAGGGAGGGATAGCAGGGGGAGGAGGGAGGCAGAGGGGAATAGGAGGAAGTCTTGCCAGAGCTGTGAGAACGTAGGGCTAAGGAATGAGAAAACAGGGTGAGAGTGGAGGCAGAGATGTAATCCAATGAGGAGAAGAAGACATGTAGAATGAAAAGGAGATGGCTGAGGTACTCAGGCAGGATGAGCAGGAAGAACGATAGCCCGTCTCAAAAAGGGCATGAAAAGGTGGCTCCACATATTCAGTCAATCTTGGTTACTCCTGCCTTGACCCTTGTGTTCCAGACCTGAAGCCTCTTTGGGGTAAACTGTGCTGGCTCCTTAACAATAGAGCCTCAAGCATTGGAAACACTGGTGTCTGGGGAAAGGGACTCAGCAGACCTGGTTTCACTTAGGCCTCAGGTCTCCCTCAGTGAAGGAGGGGAGTGGGAATCGGCCTGGGTGATCTTTCCAGCTCTGACTTCCCAGGATTTCAGGGCCAGTCTATCTTTCCTGAACTTAGTAGGAGAGAGAGAATGCTAAGAGCCAGCTCTGCAGGACCATGGGAAGAGGCAGCTCTTGTAGGACCATGGGAAGAAGCAGCCGATTTAAGAGAATCCATAAACAAACTGCTACTTAAGGAAGGCTATCTTCATAGCCCTACCCTCATCCACACAGTTTTCCCAAACTTCGTTTGTTTCCCTACCATAGTTCCCTTTCCCCAAGTAGACTCAGCTTTCATGGAGTAGTTAATCATAGGCAGAAGAGGTCACTAATGTGCGACCCCTAGTGCAGGGTAGAAGACTGAATAATATCTCCCAAAGATATCAGGTCCAAATCCCTGGGGCCTGTAAAGGTTACCTTTTTAGGAAAAAATGAGCTTTGTGGGTGTGACTAGATTAAAGATTTTGAGATGAAGCAATTATCTTGGATGATCCAGGCGAGCCCTAAATACAGCCACATGTACCTTATAAGTGGGAGGCAGGGAGAGATTTGACACAGACAGAGGAGAAGACCATTTGAAGACTCTGGCTTTGAAGATTGGAGTGACTGATACAACCACAGCTAAGGTATGCCAGCAGCCACCAGAAGCTGGAAGAGGGGAACAGAGTCTCCTCTAGAGCCTACAGAGGGAATGCAGCCCTATGACACATTGATTTGTGCCCAGTTGTACTGATTCCGGACTTCTGGCCTCCAAAACTGTGAGAGAATAACTTTCTGTTTTTTTAAGGCACTAAGTTTGTGGTAATTTGTTACAGCAGCTATAGAAAATGAATACATGCAGCCTTATTCCGCCCCTAACATCTTCTGCATTCTGAGTGTGCCACAAGTCTGCCGTTTCCCTCGGAGTGATGGGGTCATCTGCACCACCTGGATGAGTTGCAATAAAAAAGCCGTGAACTTGGAAGCATAGAGAGGACCTGAATTGGAGATCTAGTTCATTGCTTACTTGTGGTAAGCAGAGGACTTAACCTCTCCAAGCCTGACTTCTCATCTGTGAAATGCGAATGGTAACCCCTGACTAGCTTACTATCATCATCATGTTAGAACTACAAAACATAATGGACTTAAAGTCAGTTTATCACCTTTAAAGCTCCGTGTACACATATTATTTTTCATTGAATCCTGCTTCCTGGGCACAATCCTGGGCAGATCCCTGGTGATATGCAAGTGACAGTCAGGTTGAGAGAATCTTCTGTGACCCTTGACATTTTCCCAGGCTTGCTTTCTCTGATTCTGTGTGACAGGGAGCAGTGGGATAAGGTGTGATTGATCTTAGGAAGGATTTATGGGTGTAAACCCTTTCCTGGCCCCACTAAACTGGAGTCATTAATGTGCTTTATACACAGATTGGTCAAAACCATAAAAATCCTAAGTGTGTTCATGACCTTAACACCACCGAGGTGAAAGGACCTGGCTTGGATCTGATAAACTATGGACAATGTCTTATTTGCTTTGTGCCTACAGTGCCTAGCATGAAGACAAAATAAATGTTTATTGGATGAATGAAGGAATAGATGGATATGTGAATGAATGAAGGGATAAATGAATGAATGAAATGAATGAATGAATGAATGAAAATAAATTAGCCCTGAACATCTACAAAACCTCCAAATCACAACCTTCTCCTACCTTCCAATATAATCCCTAGCTATACAATTGGGTTTTAGTCTTAGTCCCTTGCTTCATGCTCTACCCCAGGGTCTCTTAGTTCAGCACTTGGCTGGGACACATTCTTGCTAGTCTCCCTCAAAGAGTCACCACCAATACCAATAAGCACTGTCCATGCTCCTCACCTAAATTAACTCGTTACCTGTGGTCACAATCCATGTGGGTTTCCAACCACTGCTTTGGGCCCTGTGGGAGCATCAGCAGATAGCCCTGGTTTCCAAGGACAGCATCCTCTCTGTCCTGTATTCCGTTGGATGTCCATCTGCACCTCAGGACAAGCAGCAGCAGTGGCAGAAGCAGAATTAGAGTCCTTTGACATTCATCCCACCGGGTCTTACCTCTTCCACCTGAGCCAGCTACTGGAATCCCAGCATGGTTTCCCAAAGTTTGTTAGAGACATATCTGGGTGGAGGACCAAACATTTCTATAGATCAACTAGAATTTTTGGGAAGCCTGATTTTCTTTCTTTGGTACTGGTTGTTAACAGTAGTACAAGTTCATTGTATGGAGCTTGAAAAGTACATAAAAGAATAAAGTTTTAGAAAAAGTCACCATAATGCCACCACCTATGGACGATCACAATTAACATTCTGGTACATTTTCTTCCAGTCATTTTTCTATAATTTTTATGTAATTGAGATCATAGAGTATATACAATTTAAACCATGTTTTCTAAATGTAACATTTAGCATAAACCATTTCTCACATCATCAAAAATCATCCATAAATATCATTTTTAGTGGCTGCATAATATTCTTCAATCTAATGTTAATACTGATTTAAGGTATAACCCAGAGTTGGCTTAGTGCTCCAACTTCATCTTATTTTCTTTGTTCCCTGTACAGTCCACTTTCAGAAGAACGCGTTATCTTTCAGTTCTCTAAGAAAAATTAGTTCATTCCAAAGCGACAGTGAGCAACAGGCAATGTTAACTTTTACTGAAGATTTCACAGGAAAGAGAGAAGGAAGATTTTACATCACATATCCTAAAACAAACAACTTTAATAAATACCACCCTTAACCATTCTGATTTCTAGTAAGCCCCTATGTGGCTGGAGCGCCAGCAGGACTTCTTTCCTTCTTCCTAGATACCATCCCACCCTGGTCCTATTTTTTAATTACTATACGAGCTCCTAGCTTCACAAACTCACATCCACCCTGGGACTCAGAAAAACAAAGAGTCTCTGAACACCTGGGCCACCTACCTTCTGTAGAAAGAAATTTAGTGACAATCATTTGATACTTGAATAGGCAAGAAAAAAAAAAAGAAAGTAAAACAATCCGTCTTCCCACTCCCACTAACTTTAGTTATCATCATCAAAGCATTTCCTCTAGACACATAAAATGCTTTCCTAAGAGTAAATGACTTTCTCAATTTCATTAAAGTGGTATATAATAAAATCTCCTTGATTTGTTTTTCATGGGATCAATTCTTTCTTATTTAGGTCTGAATAAGAAAAACTTGTTTTAAGAAGGAAATGGAAAACGGTTTATGCAAATATGGAACTTGTATATGTGAATTCCACAGATACCCAGAAAATGGTCCTATCCATCAACTTAAATCAAAGGATATTTGATTGTGGGAAGGAGGTAACAGAGGTAATTTAAAGAAAATAATTCCACTCTGTAGATAAAGTTGGTGAAAGAGGGAGTTGGAGGAGTGAGGAAACCTAAAACCAAGGGCCAGGAAGGTAGTTTGTCTTCTAGGAAGGTTTCCATCACGGTCAACAGTAGACCTGCCTGTATAGACCTGGAGGCTTCCCCCGCTCCCCCTGCGAGAGTCCTGCCTAGAAGGCTAGGTCCCACAGAGCGCAGTTCATTTCAGAAAAAAAACATAGCAAATTGGAGTGTGTTCAAAGGGGAGCTACAATAACCATTTGAAAGGCTATAAGAAAAGCCTAAAAGAAGGGGACAGTGGCTCCTTGTTAAGCAGCTGGAGGAAGTAAAAGGGTGGGGGTAACACCCACTTACAACCAGGCGAAGATGGCTTGTTTGGAGAATCCTGAGAGGCTGCATGTAACAGGAGAGGCAGGCGGTCCCAGAGAAGAAAGCTCCAAGGTGGGAGATGAAAGCAACTCCCCACTGCTCTGTGAGCTGAACAAAAGTACTGCCTCCTCACAGCGTTTGTTTGTGAACAAGAAAATAAATCATTCTACTGGGAGAGGTGTAGCTAAAGAGCATGGTGGGCAACCCCCTCCCCAGGGGGTGACTGGGCTTAGAGAGTGGGAAGGAACTGCCAGGGCGTGATGAGGCACAGGGTGGTGCCCCCTTCTTGGCATCTGTGGACTGTGCACAACTGGAAGTAGTTATCTGCCCTTTGCCCCACCTACTAACTGTCCTTTCCATTACAGGGAGGGGTGAGTGGGGAAGGGTTGCAGATTTAGCACAGCCCCCTACTCCACCCCTCCAAACTCACCAAACAAAACAGGATGCCTACTTAAATTTGAATTTCAGATAAATATATATTTTTTAGTGTAAATGTGCTCCAAAATGGTAACCCTAAGATGAAGACAAAACTAGTGACTGCCCAAGTTTCCATCAATAGTAGAAAAAGAGGAAGTTCAAGAATAGGGAACTCCAGTTGTTGGAGAACTAAAATGTGGAGAGAGAGAGAGAGAGAGAGAGAGAGAGAGAGAGAGAGAGAGAGAGAAGGAGGGAGAGGGAGAGAGCGCGTGCAACTTGGGGAACTCACAAGAAGATAAATATGATTTTTTAAAAATTTGGTTCCACTGTAAACAGAAAACCAGTCTATTTTATGTGAATTTTCCACCATTTCTGTTTTCTTGAGAAACCAACATCTTTTCTCTTTGTTAGGATTTTTTGTACTTACACCATCAGAACCGTGTATTTGAGAACTTGTCTATCCTCTCCAGCCACCCTCTAGCCATAAAATCAGACTTGTTCCTTGTGAAGGCTCTGACATCCCAGGTCCAGGGTGGATGTTAGACTATGTCCAGCTGTCTCCTGCTCATTATCATGAACTAACTGCAAGACTACTTGAAAGTTTTCTCCCCAAATTTCTTCACAACCTGCCCCCTCCCCTTCACATTACCACCACAGCTTCTTTATTGGTTGGAATTTGCTCTAGAAAAGTTGGTCTGCTACTTCCTTTACTCCCTGGGAAATAAAACAGAAAGCAAATCATGAATGTGTCAGATGCTCTGCTTTTCACCAAGCGATGTTTCTGAATAGTGTGAGTGGCTTACTGCATTCTTCCTGGGGCCAGTTTTATCAGAAATGCATCCTCTATTTCCTCTCTTGGACCGGGTTCTACCCTATCTGTTTCTCTGCTCCGTTTTCTCACTTGCTCCTTTGTCTGATGCTACTCTTGGAAGCATTGTACATTTCCAGGCAGCCCTAAATCTTGACTCCCATCTCGGCTCTGACATTTTGGTCATGGGTATATCCCCCATGAATGGCTTCTATCTTTCAGAGAGACATACTAGAGCATGTGGACTGCCCTAAGGATAAGCTGTTTCACTCTGCTCACCATCCCTGCTCTATGTTTTATGGATGGACACTTTGGACATCTGTAATGAGATATATTGCTTCAGGCGCTCCATGCAGGCGCCTCGGATTCTCTTACTCCACTTGTTGTGGTGGACATCTGTTGCTTTGGCCTGCCCAGGGTTCCTTTCCTTCTCCTGCTTCTGAAGACAACAACCTTCTCTTCCTTGACCCTGCCCTCCACCCCTGCCGTCCTTTCATGTTTCTGCTGGAACCATCAGTTGAAACTCCCACCCTCTGGCCATAGGGAAGGGTGAGTCCCCCAAGCAGTTTTATGCCATCTCCCTATTACTGGGATATGCTCATGAGAAAGCTCAGGTACCAATCTGGGCCAGTCTTGCCCTGGGAGCACCTATCCGGTCATTAGTGGGATGATATAGACCAGGACTGTGGGCAACAATGCTCCCCTCCCCTCCTGCTAAGAGAACCCTATCCTTAAAGGCAGCTAAAGCCAAGGGGCAGAGGGACAGAGAGATTGGGTGACATCATTTGAGTCCCTGCATTCAGTTATGCCTGTGGCCACCCTGCTCTTGGACTTCCATATTTTGTTTTAGCTGCTCTGCGCTGGGAACATTTGTAGTTAATGAGTCCTGAACAACATGAACTTGGTGTCTACTCTTCTCCCCAGATTTAACTGATGCTAAGCCAGTTCCTACTATGTGCCAGCATGTGCATTCTCTACCACAATTCTCAACGTCAATCTCATCAACTTGCTGATCATCCCCATTGTACAGAGAAAGGAAATTAGGCTGAAAGAGTGCACAGCTAGTCAAGAGCTCTTCTGGAATCTTAGTGCACATTTTTTGACTCTGACTATAAAATAGTCTTTTATAGGTGTTTTTTTTTTGGTGTGTGTGTGTGTGATTTGCAGTAATAAATTTTTATATTATGACCAAACACACACATATCCTGTTAAGGTGAACCATATAAAAACTTACACTTGACTATTTTGACCTAATCATTTCATATGGTTCAATCTCTATATATGACATAACAGAAACATAAATATCATTAAACAATACTTAGCCTTATTATGAGTATTTTACTCTAATATTCATATTCTATCTTACTTCATCTAAAAAGACCACAACCCACAAAACTGATTTCATGACACCCAAATGATGTGACCTGAGGTTTGAGATACCATGGCTTACGCAAAACTATCCTGGTAACTGTGCTTCTTAGGAGTTTTTACCCCACTGCCTTTCCATTTCAGTTAAAATCCCTGTGGTGAGCTTTCAGCACACATGTCCTTCTCCATCATCATTTCAGCCAGATTTCATCTGCCTGGTTTCTCTTCATAACTATCCAGAAGGCTTGCCTTATGGGTCAAATCTGGGTATGAGCTATGGTGAGCCCACAGTCAGCACCTCGCCAACTAAACCCGAGAACTACAGATGGGGATGTTGCTACTTGCAATAATAAAAAATGGTGATTCATAATAGGTATTATTATAGCACACATACCACCTTTAGCCTAAAATGAGACCCAAATTTCTCCAAGCATGTCTGCTTAACTTGTGAACAGTCCCTGAAAGAGCCCATTTTTGTGACATTAACTTGCCCAAGGCCTTTTGGTTTTGGCTGAGTGAGAAGGAAGGTTTGTGCTGAAGGCCCCGATTCAAGAACAGAAGTGATGAAGAGGACAGATGGACATTTATTCCCTCTCTGGTCCAGGAGGTTGGTGTCTGAGCCCTAGGGAGAAAGGAGCTACAGGAGCTATTCTTATGCAGGGCTGGTTGGCACCCAAAGGACAGTGAGAGACATAGGTGCAGACAGAGGAGGTGCCCTTGAACACTGACAGGATGCCCACAGGGCAGCTCCAGAGCAGGAGAGGAACAAGGCATGCCCAAGAGAAACTGAGGTGCAGAAGCTGTGCCTATGGAATCTGACTGTGTGGGGTGCCTGCTGGGTGTCCCCAGGGAGTGTGACAAACTGTTAAGGGGCTCTCTATAGGTTCCAGAGCCCAGCTTGCACTATTAGGTAGCAGCCAGTAAAGCATGGATAGTCACTGCTAATGGCTGGTACATCTGAAGAAATCCAGGTTACATTAAGCCAGTGGTCAGCAAACTCATTAGTCAACAGAGCCAAATATCAACAGTACAACGATTGAAATTTTTTTTAATTTCTTTATTGATTAAGGTGTCACATATTTGTCCTCATCCCCCCATTCCCAACCCACACCCCTCCCCACGGATGCCCCCACCCCCCCTGTTGTCCTTAACCATTGGTTAGGCTTGTATGCATGCACACAAGTCCTTTGGTTGATCTCTCCCCCCTACCCCCACCCTCTCCTCCCCTCCCTCTGAGGCCCAACAGTCCGATCGATGCCTCCTTGTTTCTGGGTCTGTTCTTGTTCATCAGTCTATGTTGTTCATCATTTCCCCTAGATGAGTGAGATCATGTATTACTAGAAATATACTTATCAGAACCGAATGTGAGACGAGCAATAATAGTTATGCTGACAGGCAAATGAATCAGTCTGTAGTGAGTTTCTTTCTGGACCAACAGTTCTTTTGAGACCCAATTTCAATGTCCACCAGTTCCTTATGTGTAGATGTCAGCACTGACTTTTTAGTTCTGGATGGTGGACAAATGGTGGTAATGCAGGTCTGACTCCCTCTGGTTTGGTCTCTCCCGGACCCAGGGGCACAGCCTCACCCGGACCCAGGGGCACGGCCTCACCCGGACCCGGGACCCAGCATCACCTGGACCCAGGGGCATGTGGCCTCACCTGGACCCGGGATCCAGCCTCACCTGGACCCAGGGGCACGTGGCCTCACCCGGACCCGGGGGCGCGCGGCCTCACCTGGTCCCAGGGGCATGCAGCCTCACCTGGTTCCAGGGGTGCGCGGCCTTCCCCGGACCCGGGGTCGTGCGGCCTCACCCGGGCCCGGGACCCAGCCTCACCCGGACGCAGGGGCGCGTGGCCTCACCCGGGCCCAGGACCCAGCCTCATCTGGACCCAGGGGCGCGTGGCCTCTCCTGGACCCAGGGGCGCGGCCTCACCCAGGCCCGGGACCCAGTGAAATTTTTTTTGAGAGCCAAACTTTTTAAACTTAAACTTCTTCTAACACCACTTCTTCAAAATAGATTCGCCCAGGCCATGGTATTTTGTAGAAGAGCCACACTCAAGGGGCCAAAGAGCCGCATGTGGCTCGCGAGCCGCAGTTTGCCGACCACAGCATTAAGCAAACACAATCACATTCCAGAACATGGTGTATGGTGAGAACATTACACAAATTGCTTTCATGTGCATATTTTGCAGAGCTCACAGCAACTCTACAAGGAAGGCCCAGAATCCCCATTTTTCAGGAAGCAAAGGTTGTGGAGGGAGGATGGTGGACATGAGATAGCATAGCCAGGGTCAAAAAACAACAGAGCCTGGATTCAAACCCAAGTCTTCAGGCTGCTGGTTTCTGTTCTTTTCCACTGTGCAGGTTGTTCCCATGGCAACCCTATTAAACTGCCTAAACAGTGGTGAGCAGGAGGGAAAGAAAACCAGGACCAAGAAAGGCGGGTGCCAACCCCCCAACCCTCCCTTCTCCCCAGTGCTTCCTGGTCCAGAGCAGTGAGTCATCAAGCAGCTCTCTCCCTCCTTCAGCACCCATTCGATGACACCCCTGCTCTGTAATCCCTCTTCAAAATGGACAGCAAATGCCACATTTTGTGGGCACCCCCTGGGGGAGCAGAGCTTGTAGGGCTAGACACAGAGGCTGTTGCAGCCAGCTCCTGGTCACTGTCCTTCCTGTCGCCCCTCTCAGGAAACACCCACTTTAGGATAATGGCAATGGACCTTCTCGAAAGAAAGTCATTGAGGGCAGCTTCCATATCTCCACTTCCCTTTGGAGGCCTAATGCCATGTATTGAGTACCTACTCTATGCCAGGCCTTGTTTGATTCTCATATTGTCTCTACTAAGAGAGCATGACCATCCCATATTACAAATGAGGAGGTTAACTTGCCTGGTGTCACACAAAGTGGTAATAAGCAAAGCCCAGACCAGGACCAGAGTCCTACTGCCCCATATGCACACCTTTCAACCACACTATTTTGCTTTGGGCACTCACTTTGCCCATTCTAGATAGAGAGGGCATGGATGTATGGGAAAGGAAGCAATGATAACTACTGAATAGAATTCCTGAACATGAACAAAGTCACCTGTGCCCAGCTGGTGTGCAGCATTTACACGCTGGTAAAGCTGAGCTTCCCTCAGTGACATTCACTCGGGAAGATCCATTGCCATTGTCCTAAAAGTTGATCTCTGGGTGGGGGATCCCTGGGAGGGGTGAAAGGAAGGACATCAGCCAGGAGCTGGCTGTAGCAGCCTCTGCATCTCACCCTCCCACCCAAGGGGTGCCCACAAAATGTGGCATTTGTTGTCCATTTTGAACAGGGATTGTAGAGGAGGGGTACTGCAGAGGAGGGGTCATTTGTGCTTGTGCTAAATTTTGGCACCACTCCTGCCCGGCCTAATGAACACTGTGGAAAGGAGGCTCTTGGACTCAGCAATATCTGAAATGCTCAGTTGCATTCTGGCGTAAGAAGACATCTGCTTTTGGAGATAACTTGTGGGTGATGAGGTGTTTCTGAGAGTGAGAGATCATGGGCACTGGTGAAGGTTTGCTCAAGGATCCCTCGTGATTCCAGAAATATGTGTGCCTGCAAAAGTGGACATGTGGTGAGATTCTTCCAATGAGCCTTATTGCCTTATTGATTCTCATTATAAATATCAGAATAACACTTCAATAGTTAGCTTTTTATGGATGAACAGAGGGACATGTTTCTGGTCAGGTATGTTGATCTGAGGTGTCTGTAGAATATCTGGGGGAAGGTTGCCAATAGACTGATTTTTGGGAGTCTGAGGCTGTGCAGAAAGGGCTAGAGGCTTACCTGGAGCTCATCAAAATGTGGAAGAATACCAAAAGAGTAAAAAATATTCTCACAGATTATGTTCAGTGAGAATGGTGGGCCAACACTATTCCCATTCTCCTCTTCACAATTTTCTTTCAAAAAATAAACTTTGTTTCAATAACAGGATATTTAATCAACACTCTAAAATGTAAATATTAATGAGCTTATGATTTTCCCCTGCAGAAATCTGACTCAGGCTCTCCAAATTCTTAATTGCATCATTATTTTTTTACAAACTTACTTTTTTTCTGTTAGTTATGTATGGCATGGCTCATTCATTGACCATGCCACAGGTCACTGTTTACAGAGGTCAATGTTTTCTTCACTAGGTTGCCACTGGAGACTGGCAATGATGATGGGGCTACAGGAATTCAGCTGGGCTAGGGCTTCTATTTTTTTAACGTCTTTAAAAAATGTTTTTATTGATTTTAGAGAGAGGAGAAGGGAGAGGGAGAGGGAGAGAGAGATAGAAATAACAATGGTGAGAGAGAATCCTCGATTGGCTGCCTCCTGAACACCCCCTACTGGGGATCGAGTTCCCAACCGGGCCATGTAACCTGACCAGGAACCAAACTGTGACTTCCTGGTTCATGGGTCCATACTCAACCACTGAGTCACACCAGCCAGGCTATTTTTTTAAACTTCTTAATTTACTTTTTCTTTCATTTTATTTTTGAATATGTAATACATTTACATGGTTTATAATTTTTAAAATATATAAATATATACAGCAAAAAGTCTCTCACCCACCTATTCTCTATCCACACAATTCCCATCCTGCTCCAGGTAACCATTGTCAGCAATTACTTGTATGGGTTTCCAGAGTTTTCTTATCATACCTGAGAAAATACAAATAGAGAGTTTGTCCTTCCCCCCACTCCCATTTTTACACAAAGATTTTAGAGTATACTTATAATGTGAACTTGATATTTATACCTAATATATCTTGAATATTTTATCATATCAAACAGAAAAATTCATCATTCTCTTAAAATCATAATTTATTTAGCTAGTCCCCTATTGATGGACTTTTGGGTTATTTCCCTATATTACAAACACCAATGCCATGAATAACATTGTGAATGCGTTATTTTACTTGTGTCAGTATAACTATAAGATGCATTTGTAGATGTGAAATTGCTGGCTTCAATATTTAATTTTGGTAGAGACTGCCAAATTGTTCCCCATAGTGGTCATACCAACTTCCATTCTTATCATCAAGGAATGAGTGTCATTTTTCCCTCACAGCCTTACCTACAGAGTGTAATATCAGACTATTTATGGGGGAAATGGTAGCTCAGGGTAGTTTTAATGTGCATTTCTCTTAATTTGGATAAAGTTGAATATACTTCTATTTGTTCCTTGTATGTAAAGTATTCATTGATAGCCTTTGTTTATTTTTCTATTGAATTATTGAGTTCCTTACTAATTTCTACGAGTATTAGACCTTTGTCTAGGACAACTATATCTTTGTGATGTTAGTTGCAATTACTTTTTCTAGTTTTCTGTTAAAAAATAGTCTTTGTCATTTGTTTTGCCATGCAGATATTTATTTTTAATTTTTTAAAAGATAGTTCATTTATCATTCTATTATGACATCTGGGTTTTGAATTATAATTTAAAGACCTTCATCACTCCAAAGATTTAAAGAAATTTTCCTATATTTTCTTCTAGTATTTGAATGACTTTAATTTTTAAATTTAATCCATGATCCAATTAGATTTTATGTGGTATACATTGTATAACATGAATTTAACTTAATTTTTTTCTAATGGCTAAAAAGAAGTAGTCCCAACATCATTTATTCATTCATTCTTACCTTCCCAACTAATTTGAGAGGCTACTTTAATCATATTCTAAATTTCCATATTTATTTGGGTCTATTTCTTGGCATCCTTTCTGTTAGTTTATGGGATAATTTCATATGACTTTAATTACTGCCATTTTATCATTTGTTTTAATATCTCATGGAAATAGTTTGTCCTCATTGCTTTTTATCCCCTAACTATTCTTGCTGTGTTTGGATTTTTCATTGGAACTTTAAAATTGGTTTGTCTATATAGAAAAAGATCAAACTATTAATGTTTGTACTGGGATTAGGGAATAACATCTTAAAGTGTTGAGTCTTGCTGCTCAAAGCTTAAAATATCTTTTCAATTATTGCCAGATCTTCTTCTTTTACTTTTAGGGGTGTTCTCTTTTAAAATAAAGATCTTACATTTTTCTTATTTAAAATATTCCTAAATGTTATATTATTTTTATTATTTTTATACATGAATTTTTTTCCCTTTCATTACATTTTTAACTGGTTGTTATTTTTGTACCTTGCTACTTAATAGAATTCTTTTGTTTTTGGTTGATTCCCTTGATTTTCTTGATATAAAATAATGTTATCTGGAGGTGGTGATAATTTTTTTTCATTATTTCCAATTTTTATAGCAGTGAACATGGACTTTTTTCCAAACTTTAGGGGGAAAGTATAATGTTTGTCATTTAAGCATGCAGCTGACTGTTGGATGAAATACATGTATTTTGTCACATTAGGGAAATAGTCAGTTACTCCAAAGATTTATTTAAGAAGAAGGATGTGAAGGTATTAGGTAGGACCAAATGAAATTACCCATATTAAACTATTTTTGTCTTACAAAAATTATAATATTATATGGTTCAACCTAATGTATACATACCGTATTTACTTACATTAAAATATGAATGGCCCGTCCCTACCTGGTTTTGATCAGGGGATAGAACATCAGCCTGTGAACGGAAGGGTCCCAGGTTTGATTCTGGTCAAGGGCACATGCCTAGGTTGCAGGTTCGACCCCAGTGTGGGGCAAGCAGGAGGCAGCCGATCAATGATTCTCTCTCATCATTGATGTTTCTATCTCTCTCTCCCTCTCTTTTCCTCTCTTAAATCAATAAAAATATTTTTAAAAGAATGGATAATCCATTAACATAATAATAAAGGTTATCTACAGTACAAAGGAATAGAAACAATCTGTTTCTCTGAACACATCTTGTTTTGTAGATATGTTCCAGGTCTGTGTAAGGAAATACCTGTATATAAGATAAGCCTAGAACATCTTATCATCAGAGAAAAGAAAATGACTAAAGTCTACTGAGGTTGTGTCAAAAGGACTCAGGAGCCAAGCTGAAGAAACTCTCACTGACAAAAGATAAAACCGATTTGAGCATTAGTAAGGACACTAACTATAATAGATGAAAATGTAGCATAATGATACCACAGGCAGACAGTGAGCAAATTCCAGGCTACAGACACTCAACCATATTCTTCAAAAAAAAAAAAAAAAAGTTGACAGGAAAAACAAGATAAGAAAAGGGTGAGAGAGAAAAATAAATCTATACATTAAAAGGAACTTAAGAAATTATGTCAATGATTTGCCATGTATGACATTTACTTAGAGCTTGGTTCAAACAAAACAAAATGTAAAGTTATAATAAGTTATTATGCTCATTTTAAGGCAAAGAAGAAAGTCATTTGTTTATCCAGAAAAAGCCAACAAATGGGAGAAAGGAGTCCGTGTGTAAAAGCAGCCTTGAACTAAAATCAGACCCCAGGACTCCCAGCCCAGTAGTCAACAATTCAAACGGAGCAGTGGGATCACAGAGGGAGAACAGTAGCATATTCAGTAATAAAACTTCTGACAACTCTAAGCATTTGCTGTATCAACCATGGTTTCTGCACCAGTTGAGTAAGAGATAAACAGGCTTTTTAGATCATGACTGTGCCCAGGTTCAATATCTCTAAAGCCTTTGGCCCCCTGCAGGCCAGTTCTGGGATGATATCCATCTAATAGTGTAGTGCCTGAGTAAGGGAGGGATTCTTAGCCACCGCTGGAATATTACATAAAAGTCTCACCTCCTGTCCAGCTAGAATAGGATTTCCTCTGAGACAGGACCCAGGGAGGGTCTGAGTTGGGATTAGTGTGTTTTCCAAAGAAAAGTGCCCCATGGTTTTCCCAGGACTGCACTGCAGTTAGACGTTGTTAGAAAAAATATTTTTTCCCTGCCTCTTGCTGGTAGCATAGGTCCCTGTATCTGTCTTATTTAGTAAAAAAGTAGATAACTGGGTTTTCTACTGTCAAAATAAGGCCATCCCTCAAGAATTGCATGAACCTGTTTAAGTGCAATTAAATATATGCCTAGATGTTTATTCTCTGAAATGGTAACTGATTAATTCTGGGTGATAGGGTTTGGGATGCTTTTCACTCTCTTCACATAAAGTATTTTTGTACTTAAGCATAAAACCACTTTGGAAAATAAAAATAAACTGCCTATGTATTCCAAGAAATACTGTTCCTGCTGGCCAAATTTCTGAGTACTCTATCTGTTGTGCCCTTCCCCCTCCACTCCCATCCCACACATACACCTGATGAGGGAGATCTGATTCTCAGAAATATCTAACTCCATCAACTCCTAACTAGAAACTGGGAACCAGAACGTCATCATTCTTGGTGGCTCTTTCTGGTAGTGAAACTAGGTGATAAGAAACCAGGCAACAGGTTTCCCCCTGGTCCATTTTGTTGGGACCCTCTGTTGTTCCCAATTGTCCAACACTGACTCTCATCCCAGCCAATGCTGGACCTTCTTGCCCTAAGTCTCAGTATTCCTATGCCTGGTGCCTGGCTTGGGTTTCAGTCCCATTGGTTTATGTTTGTTCTCCTCAGTTTTCCTAGTGAAGTATCTCAAAATTAAAGTAGCTTCCTCTACTTGAATTAAAAATACATGTGAGCAGCCTTAAATGACACACTGGATGAGATGGATTTAATTGGTATCTTCAGAGCATTTCACCCCAAAGCAGCAGGATATACATTCCTTTCAAGCACACATGGGACAATTTCTAGGGTAGATCACATGTTAGGACACAAAATAAGTCTCAATAAATTTAAGACGATTGAAATCATATCAGGTATCTTCCCTGACCATAATAATATGAAACTAGAAATCAATCACAAGAAAAAAACTGAAAAACACAAAGATATGGAGGCTAAATAAAATGTTACTAAACAACGAATAGGTTAACAATGAGATCAAAGAAGAAATCAAAAGATACCTTGAAACAAATGAAAATGAGAACACAATAACCCAAATCTCTGGGAAACAGTGAAAGCAGTGCTAAGAATAAATTCATAGCATTACAGGCCTACCTCAAAAAACAAGAAAAATCTCAAACAATCTAACTTTACACTTAAAGGAACTAGAAAAAGAAAAACAAACAAAGCCCAAAGTGAATAGAACAAAGGAAATAATAAAGATCAAAGCAGAAATAAACAAAATAGAGTCTAAAAAATACAAAAGATCAATAAATTTAACCAAGGATGTAAAAGACCTATACTTGGAAAATTATAAGACACCGAAGAAAGAAACTGAAGAAGATATAAACAACTGGAAGCATATATCATGTTCATGGATTCAAAAATATTAACATCATTAAAATGACCATTTTACACAAAGCAATCTATAGATTCAATGAAATTCTTATCAAGATATCAATGGCATATTTCACAGAACTAAAACAAATATTCCAAAAATTTATATGGAACCACAAAGACCCAGAATAGCAACAGTGAACTTGAGAAAGATCAAAGTTGGAAGGATCACCCTACCTGATAACAAACTATACTACAAGGCCATAGTATATTCAACAAATGAGGCAAGCACATACAATGGAGTAAAGACAGTCTATTCAATAAATAGTGTTATGAAAATTAGACAGATACATGCAAAAAATTAAACCAGACCACCTTCTTATGCCATACACAAGAATAAATTAAAATGGATTAAAGACTTAAATATAAGTTATAAAACCATAAAAGTCCTAGAAGAAAATACAGGCAGTAAGATCTCAGACATTTCTTATAGCAATATTTTTTTCTGATATGTCTCCTTGAGCAAGGGAAACAAAAGAAAAAATAAACAAATGGGACTATATCAAACTAAAAAGGTTTTGCTCAGCAAAGGAAATCATCAACAAAATGAGAAAACAACCCACTGAATGGGAGAACATATTTGTTGATACAGTTGATAAGGGGTTAATATCTAATATTTATAAAGAACTTATAAAACTCAACAGCAACAATCCAATTTTAAAAGAGGCAAAGGACCCGAATAGATACTTTTCCAAAGAGGAATTACAGATGGCCAACATCTGAAAAGATGCTCAACATCATTAATCATCAGAGAAATGCAAATTAAAACCACAATGAGATGTCACCTCACACCTGTCAGAATGGCTATTATCAATAAATCAACAAATAATAAGTGCTGGCAAGGATGTGAAGAAAAGAGAATCCTTGTGCACTATTAGTGAGAATGAAGTTTAATGCAGCCACTGTGGGAAGCAGTATGGAGTAACCTCAAAAAATAGAACTGCCTTATGTCCCAGTGATTCCACTTCTGGGGATATATTAGAAGAAACCAATACACTAATGCAAATGAATATATGCACCCCTATGTTCATTGCAGCACTATTGTAAATAGCCAATATTTGGAAGCAGCCCAAGTGCCTATCAGTTGATGAGTGGATAAAAAGAACTGTGGTACATATACACAATGGAATACTACTTAGCCATTGAAAAGAAGAAAATCTTACCTTTTGTGACTGCATGAATGGGCCTGGAGAGTATTTTGCTCAGTGAAATAAGCCAGTCAGAGAAAGAAAAGTACTATATGATTTCACTTATATATGGAATTAGTGAACAAAATAAACTAACAAGCAAAATAGAAATAGCCTCATAGATACAGAGAACAGAATGACAACTGTCAGAAGGGAGGGTGGTTGAAGGGCTGGGTGAAAAAGACGAAGGGATTATGAAAACAAACAAATAGCCCTAGCTCGTTTGGCTCAGTGGATAGAGCGTTGGCCTGCAGACTGAAGGGTCCCAGGTTCCATTCCGGTCAAGGGCACATGCCTGGGTTACGGGCTTGATCCCCAGGAGGGGACATGCAGGAGGCAGCCGATCAATGATTCTCTCTCATCATTGATGTTTCTATCTCTCTCTCCCTCTCCCTTCCTCTCTGAAATCAATAAAAACATATTTTGAAAAAAGAAAACAAACAAATAAACAAAAACTCATAGACACAGACAGCAATAATATGATTACCAGAGGGTAAAGTGGGGGATAAATAGTGATGGAAGGAGACTTGACTTGGGGTGGTGAACACACAATAGACAGACAGATTATGTATTATAGAATTATACACTTGAAATCTATATAATTTTATTAAGTAACTAGGGTCCCAGTGCATGAATTTGTGCACCTTGAAAGGAACTGTGGGATGCGAGGCTGTGGTGGGCACAGGGGTGGGTCTCAGCCCATCCTCTGCTCCCCCATCCAGCCCCTCCCGCCATAGCCCCTGGTCCCCTGTCTGCCGGCAGCCCTGGTCCCACCGCCACCCCTCCTACGCGGTGATGGCGCCAGCCCCACTCGCACCTGCTGACAGCAAGGAGTGATTGGGGCCAGCGCCAGCAGCAGATGCTAGCAGGGCCGGCACCGTCAGTGGGTGCAAATGGCGGCTGCTGCCCCAATTGCCCCTCAGGAGTAGGGGGAGGTGGAGAAGCCCTCAGTGGCAATTGGGGTTGGCAGCCACCGCTTGCACCCACTGCCAGTACCAGCCCCCCTCGCAGCAGCGAGTGATTGAGAGCGGCGGCTCTGGCACCAGCTGCAGGTGCAAGTGGGACCAGCACCAGCAATGGGTGCGAGTGGTGGCTCTGGTGCCAGCAGTGGGTGCGAGTGGGGCCGTCGCCGGCAGTGGGTACAAGAGGCGGCTGCCAGCCCTGATCACCCCTCAGGAGCAGGGGGAGGTGGAGAAGCCCTGAGGGGCGATGAGGGCTGGCAGCTGCTGCTTACACCCACTGATGGCGCCAAGTGATAGGGGCCGGCACCAGGTGCCAGCAGCAAGTGCGAGTGGGGCTTGCACTGGCAGCAGGTGCAAGCACTGGGTGGGACCACAGTGCACAGGAGCAAAGAATTTTCAGTAACCACCAGAGGCTTACCCTGATGACAGCAACTGGCACCCTGCCTTGGTCTGGTGTCCCCTCTCAACTGCTCCACCATCCCGCTGCAACCAATGCCTGCCATGTTCTATGCTCCGCCACCTGTTGCCCTCACCTGCCATATTCCGCATACACCCCCTGGTGCTCAGCGCACATCATAGCGACTGGTTGTTGGGTTGTTGAGTTATTCTGCCGTTCAGTCTATTTGCTTATTAGCATTTTATTATATAGGATGTCACCCTACAAATTCAACACAAAAAAAGTACATCTGACTCTCTGGGTTTTAATTTGGGAGCCAGGATCCCAGATCAGGCAACATTTGCACATGACTTTAACAAGGGTTCTTAGGCTAACAGGGAATGAACAATTCTTTATAACAGCATGTGACCTGGATACAGACTGATACATTTACTAAATGTTTCTCTGCTCTGATGTGTCTGAAGCCTGAAGAAGCAGAACAGTGGTCCCAACTGCAAAGTGCTTTGCAAAGTAGAAAAGGTGCTGAGCAATTTACAATAGCTAAGATTTGGAAACAGCCCAAGTGTCCATCAGCAGATGAGTGGATAAAAAAGTTGTGGTACATTTACACAATGGAATACTACACGGCTGTAGAAAAGAAGGAACTCTTACAATTTGCAACATCATGGAGGGACCTGGAGAGTATTATGCAAAGCAAAATAAGCTAGTCAAGAAAGATAAGTATCACATGATCTCACTCATATGTGGAATCTAATGAGTAAAATAAATGGATGAACAAAATACACCCAGAGACATGGAAGCATAGAACAGACTGATGAATTTCAGAGTGAAGGCAAGGGGTGAGAGGGTGGATGGGGAGTGATTAACCTGGGAACTTATATGCATACTAGAGGCCCAGTGCACGAATTCGTGCACCAGTGGGGTCCCTCAGCCTGGCCTGTGGGATTGGGCCCAAACCAGCTCTCCAACATCCCTCTAGGGATCCCGGATTGCAAGAGGGCACAGGCCAGGCTGAGGGACCCCACCAGTGCAAGATTGGGGCCAGGGAGAGAAATAGGAGGTTGGCCAGCCCAGGAGGGACCGTGGGAGGGCTCCAGGGTGTGTCCAGCCCATCTCATTCAGTCCCATCGGCCAGATTCCAGCAGCAAGCTAACCTATCGATCAGAGTGTCTGCCCCCTGGTGGTCAGTGCATGTCATAGCGAGCAGTTGAGCTGCCTTAGCATATCATTAGCATATTATGCTTTGATTGGTTGAACGTCAGACCAGTCGACTGGACACTTAGCATATTAGGCTTTTATTATATAGTATATGCATAGCCCATGGACACAGACAATAGAGTGGTGAAGGCCTGAGAGGAGCCGGTGTGGGTGGAGGGGGTCAATGGGGAAAAAGAAAAGGGGACATCTGTAATACTTTCAACAATAAAGATAAATTTAAAAAAACAAAAACAAACAAAAAAAATAAAAATAAAAGGTGATGAGCTATTGGAGGCCAGGGCCTGTGAGCAAGGAGCCAAAACAAAGGTTAAGCTGTCACCAACAAACTCCTCTCCATAAAAACAGTGAGAAGGACCAGGAGGCTTTGCCATATGCCAGGGGATTACTCTGTTGAAAAGCACAAGGTTGGCTGCCCACCAAGGCACCAGGTTCCCAAATAGAGCCTGAGTCCTGGAGGGAGAGAGATCCAGCTAAAAATAGCTGTGACGTCTCAACGTTGGTTTTCTTTCTTTCTTTTTTTTTTTCAGTGAGTTCACCTAAAATAGCCTGGCGATAGATTTTTTTTTTGCCCTTTAAGTAGAAAAAGGAAAACTTTCAGAGAGGTCAAGAGCTGAAGTTAAGCTTCTAAGAAGCCTGAAGTTTCTGCCCAAACACATAGGGTGTCACTCTGGGGCAATGGCCATGTCCACTCTCATGTGGAGTCCATCTCCCTGAAGAGAAGAACCAAGGCCTGGAGACTGTCAGGGGCAGCACAGACTCCCCTGGCTCCAGGGGTGTGAAAAGGAGCTGACTAGGGACTGGATAGGCAGCCAGGCCTTGGAGGTGGACAGGCATCCAGCTTGGGAGAAGGTGCCAGGCTCTGAGATCCACCCCTGAGCCTCGCATTTCGGGAAACCTAGTGACAGTTCTGGAGAGTTTGGGAAGCAGCAGCCCAGGTCTCTTATTCGACCAGTAACTGTAGCAGGTCAGGGTCAGGACGGCCCATTGTCACTAGCAGAAGCAGCCCTACCACAGGGAAGTGCGTTTACCTGAAGCTAAGGTCAGGTGAGGGAGAGGCTCCGCACAGGCTAGGTCCACTACTCAAAAACACTTAGGGAATCCCCTTCTCCAAGAGCCTTTCGATTTCTCCACCCTTGCCTCAGGTGGAGGGTAGCCGTCTCCTTCTTTTTTGCCTCCTTGTCCCTGGCATCCCAAAGCCCTGCCTCTGTAAGGCAGCCTGGCACAGATCCCTCTTGGAGTCCTCGCTGAGACGGGGTCTCTACCCTGGATACTGCTCTGGAAGACAGGCCCTAAGTCAGGTCTCAGAGCACCACTAAAGGAGGCAGTGCTATTCCCTAAGAACCACAACAACCCGAAGGACAGTTGAAGGCTCTGTAATTATAACCGTGAGAGTCCAATCAGAGCTTTGTACTTTGTAAAGTGTTGTCATCTACACTATCTATTCGATGTTAATAGCTGCAGAGGGGGTAAGGTAGAAGGTTCATTCATTCATTGAGCAAAAATTGCTACAACTATTTTACAATTGAATAAACTGAGACTCCAAGAAGCTGGGTGGCCTGCTCACAGTCATTGAATTGTAGAGAGAAAGGTCAAATCCAGGTGCTGTCTCCCCGTCTATTCTCCTTCACTACCTTGCAGAAGTCTGTGTTGTTGTTTTTTTGTTGTTGTTTTCTTTCAGGGGGGAGGGAGGCACAGACTGCAGAGGGTGTGTTCCTGGGGGGAATTCAGAATTCAGTATAGACTGTGAAAGACAGGTGGTGACGCTGACCATGTACCAGTCTGTGTCCTACTGCCAGCGTTCAAGTGCTGCCACTTAGGATGTGTGACTTGGGCAAGAATTCAGCCGAGGGAGTAACCACTGGACGCACCTTGCACACGGCCAGGACTGAATCAGCTAATATATGTTAAGCCTGGTATAAAATGAGCACTCAATCATTTTTGCTACTTTATTACTATTATTTCATAATGTCCATGGTCCAGAGCCTGGTATCATGCTGGCAGACTCAGAAGCCTAGTTTTGCCAAAATACTGAGAACAAACCAAGATTGATAGTTAAAGTCAGAAGACGGGTGTGCACTTCCCAAGGTGAAGTGTGACCGTGGCTACTGATTGGAGTCTGTGTTCTGCCTGGGGCGGGGGGGGGGGGGGGGGGGCGGTTCTCTCCCTGCAGGTGGGAGGGTCCAAAGGGTCTTGTGAGCTTGGCAGCAGGTCAGTGCACCTTGCCACAGCCCAAAGGTTAATGACATTGGGCCAAGTCTGACTCAGTGGGTAATGGCTGCCTTTCACCCACGTGCTCTCCCATTCATTCATTCCCAAATGCTTTCTGAGCTCCTACTATGTGCTAGGCACTGCTCTGGCACAGGGTTATGGCAGGAAACAAGACAGACAGGCTCCTGCCCTCATGGACCTTACTTTCTAAGGCCAAACAGGGCAAGCTCTCCCCCAGCCCCCATCAGGGGTGTTGGGAGTGGACAGGCTGGCATTTGCCTCCTTGCTCTTGCTGATGCCAGCAGCCCTCCTTCTGGAGACACAGATGTTTCCACTGTGTGTGCTAATGATGTATTTCCCTTCGGGTGAAATGCAGCCACTAACACATCATCCCTCCCCCTGGCTGCTGGCTGCACCACCTTGCTGCCATCCAGGCCCAGGAAGGTAACCTTTGTAGCAGTGTTAACGCATTCTACCTGTTCCCCAACATTTCACCTGTCCACCTCACCCCGCTGTGGCCACTCTTCAGCTATCTCATCACTGCATCCCTTCCCCTCAGTCTATTTTCTTTTTTCCAAATGCCACAGTATGTCTCCTTCCCCCTCCCCATAGACACCCCCCCCGCCACTCCTGCCCCTCAAGACAAGCCCCCACCACCTCAGTGTCCATGTCCATTGGTTATGCTAATGTGCATGCATACAAGTCCTTTGAATGATCTCTTACACACCTCTCCCTTCCCTGCCTTCTCTCTGAGGTTGTATGGTCTGTTCAGTGTTTCTTTGTCTCTGGATCTATTTTTGTTCATCAGTTTATGTTGTTCATTATATCCCACATATGAGTGAGATAAGGTGATATTTATCTTTCTCTGACTGGCTTATTTCACTTAGCATAATGCTCTCCAGGTCCATCCAGGCTGTTGCAAATGGTAGAAGTTCCTTCTTTTTTATAGCAGTATAGTATTCCATTATGTAGATGTACCACAGTTTTTTAATCCACTCATCTGCTGATGTGCACTAAGGCTGTTTCCAAATCTTAGCTATTATAAATTGTGCTGCTACGAACATAGGGGTGCATATGTCCTTCCTGAATCAATGCAAGCCATTATGCTCAATTAATATTTGACAAAGGAGGCAAGAGCATACAATGGAGTCAAGGCAGTCTCTTCAATAAATGGTGCTGGGAAAATTGGTCAGATACATGCAAAAAAATAAAACTAGATCACCAACTTATACCATACACAAAAATAAACACAAAATGGTTAAAGGACTTACATGCAAGATGGGAAACCATCTTAGAAGAATCCATAGGCAGCAAAATATGAGACTTAGGTCATAGCAATATCTTTACCGATACAGCTCCTAAGACAATGGAAACTAAGGAGAAAATAAACAAATGGGACTACATCAAAATAAAAAGCTTCTGCACAGCAAAAGAAACCATCAACAAAATAACAAGAAAGCCCACTGCAAGGGAGAACGTATTTGCCAATGCTATCTCAGATAACGGTTTAATCTCCAAAATTTGCAGGGAACTCATACAACTTAACAAAAGGAAGATAAACAATCCAATCAAAAATGGGCAAAGGACCTAAATAGACACTTTTTGAAAGAGGACATACAGAAGGCCAAGAGACATATGAAACCATGCTCAAAGTCACTAATCACCTGAGAGATGCAAATCAAAACAACAAAGAGGTACCATCTCACACCTGTCAGAATGGCTATCATCAACAAATCAACAAATGACAAGTGCTGGCGAGGATGTGGAGAAAAAGGAACCCTCGTGGGAATGCAGTGCAGCCACTGTGGAAAACAGTATGGAGATTCCTCAAAAAATTAAAAATGGAACTCCCATTTGACCCAGTAATTCCACTCAGTTTCTTTTCTTAACCCAACCTCCCTCGCAGTATCCCAGCCTATACTCCAGTTCATCCTCTCCCCGCAAAGCCTGCTGAAATCTCAGCTCCATTCCTGGGCCTCCTCTGGCCTTGACTGTCCCACTTCTCCTCCTCCCTGAGCCCCACACTTCTCCCAGGCCCTAGGGTTCCTCCCCCAGGTGCAACCTTGCTGACCCGTCTTTTCTTCTACCAGACCTTGTCCCCACAGTCTTCCTCCATGACCTCCCAGTGAGTGGTGTTCCCCTCACCCCACCTCCCCCACCCCTGCTAGAATTCTCTTTCTCTCCAGGCCTCACCACCCCTTCCCTGCTCCTCCATTAGCTACAGGCCTTCCCTGCTCTTGGTCCTTATGACCCCTGCCCTTTCACTCTGGGGTTCACTTTTTTTTGGGAGGGGTCAGGATCTGTCCTAATTTTCATATAGTACTAGAGGAACAGTGCACAAAATTTGTGCCTGGGGGTGTGTGTTCCTCAGCCCAGCCTGCACCCTCTCCAATTTGAGACCCCTTGAGGGATGTCCGACTGCCCGTTTAGGATATCCCTCTCACAATCCAGGACTACTGTCTCCCAACTGCTCGCCTGCCTGCCTTCCTGATTGCCCCTAACCACTTCTGCCTGCCAGCCTGATCACCTCCTAACCTGTCCCCTGCCAGCCTGATTGATGCCTAACTGCTCCCCTGCCAGCCCGATTGCCCCTAACTGCCCTCCCCTGCAGGCCTGGTCACCCCCAACTGCCCTCCCCTGCAGGCCTAGTCCCCTCCAACTGCCCTCCCCTGCCGACCCAGTCACCCCTAACTGCCCTCCCCTGCCAGCCTCATCGCCCCTAACTGCTCTCCCCTGTTGGTCTGGTCCCCCCAAACTGCCTTCCTCTGCAGGCCTGGTCCCCCTCAACTGCCCCCCTCTGCTGACCTGTTTGCCCCTAACTGCCCTCCCCTGCTGGCCTGGTCGCCCCCAACTGCCCCCCCCTGCTGGCCAGATCACCCCTCATGGCCCCTCTGCCAACCTGGTTGCCTCACACAGCCTGCTGTTCAGTTGTTTGGTCATTCCTCACTAACCCCCCTGCCAGCCTGGTCGCCCCACGCAGCCTGCTTGTTCAGTCGTTTGGTCATTCCTCACTAACCCCCCTGCCGGCCTGGTCGTAGGCAGCCATCTTGTGAAGGCATGATGGTCAATTTGCATATTACCTCTTTATTATATAGGATTAAACTCCAGACCAGCATGAAGAATGCCATATCACCCATAAAGTAAGTTGCCCACAATTGGAATTGGCCCCATGAGTCCTGCCTGTGCACCCTGAGTGCCGCCCCAGGCTTGTTGGCAGGAGCCTGAGAACCAGGGCTCAGAGATGGCACCTGAGTGTCTGGTCTGTGTGTGAGCCATTGCCTTAAGGTCATGGGGAAGGCTTAGTAAAAATGTACATTTCCAGACCCCACATGCTACTTGATAAATTAGAGTCTAGGGACAGGGGAATCTGTTTTATTACAAGGCCCCCAGGTGATTTTTATAACCTAGAATGTGAAGGTCATTGGCAGCCCCCAGAGCAGTCAGGGGGTGGGTATGGGAGTGGGGCCATGCTATGGTTGGCAAAGGCCTGGAGGCCATGAACAAGCCAAGTGTCTGTAACGTGCAAATTTGATCCACATATAAAATCTACCCCCTTCCCCTCTTTGCATATATACTCTCCAGGCTGCCTTTTGCAAATTTCTTTTCTCTTCAAAACTGCCTTTGATATTCAATGGAATTAAATTCCATTTACTCCTATGAAGTCCTATGGAAGTCAATCATTATGAAGCATTTGGATAAAAAGAACGCCTCAAAGGAAGCTATTGGATAAGGTAGCACCAGCTGCAGAAAGAACCAGTAAGAAATAAACAGATAAACTTGGGGGCTTAACACAATATCAGTTTATTTCTCTTTCACACAACAGTTCAATGGTGGTGGTAAGGGTAGTGGGAGGAGGGGCCATGTGCTCCATACAGTCATTTGTGAGCCAGGTTGCCAGTGACTCTGCCTGTAGCCCCTAAGGTTGCTCCAGGAAAGGGGTACCTTTCTTAACCCAGTGGAAATAGTGCATAATAGAGATTTTTAATGAGTTTTTTAGTCCTGGGGATGACCATCACCATTTCCACTAGCATTCTAATATTCCATTAGCTAGAAATTAGTCATATGGCCATACCTAACTAATGGGGAGGCTGGGAAATGTTGTTTAGCTGTGCAAAGACAAAAGAGGAAACAGTGTGATGAGCAGCTTTTTGGTCTTTATCCATGGACTCCTTGTTCAAAGTTGAGGGAGAGATCTGGGAAGACTTCTTGAAGGAGGTAACAATGGCATGAAGCAGACTGGCATGCTTTTTCAGAACAACAGGTTTCCAATCATATACAGCTTGGTTTTGTTAGCAGTATGATGGTAAAACACATCACTTACCCTTTCTGAACCTTGTTTTCTTCATCTATAAAATGGGAATCAATAAGAGTGCCTATCTTTTAGGGTTGTCGTGAGAACTAAGTGAGCCACATAGGTCCTCTGGCTCACAGCAGGGTCTCTATAAATATTAGCTAAGCGAGAGTACAGATTTGGTGGACAAAGAAGAGAGAAAAGTGAGTTCTAGCCAAAGAGAACAGCAAGGAAAACAAAAACACTATTGTCCACCCAGAAGGGTAAAAAGGACTGGGGGTGGCTAGAATGAGGAGCAGAAAAAAAAAAAAAAAAAAAAAAAGCGGGGCCAGGCCATGTCTGGAGGTGAGCTGATACCACATCTAAGTTCTGCTTCTGGGGAGCTTCTCACAGTCAGTTGCCCACATTTTCCTGGCCTTGGAGGAAATGGTACACCCGGAAGCTCCTGGCCTCTGAGATGATGCTCCTACCCAAGTGGCATGGAAGTAGCAGCCCCATTGGACTTCCTGGCCCAAGGAACCGAGATGGCCTGGTCAGTGGCCCTCTCAGCAGAAACCACTGTGGTTTCTGGGTTTCTGGGAGGCCTCCCAGAATTGTTTGCTCGGCTGAAGAATCCAGAGGCCTTTGCTCTACACCTGGAGATGAGGTTCTGGCAGTGAGGGAAGAGCTCCAACAGAAACAGTGAATGACTATAGCCCATCAGAACCAAGTCTCTAAGTCAACTACAGTTTTATTTAGAAGAAAGTTAACATGACTTGTCCAATTTTGTGAATCAAGCTTCATCCTCTCTATGCATTTATAGAAAAACTAGAGGCCAGGTGCACAAAATTTGTACACTCAGAGGGGTCCCTCTGCCCCGTCTGCACCCTCGTGCAGTCCGGGAGCCCTTGGGGGATGTCCGACTGATGGACATCCTTAGCGCTGCCACAGAGGAGGGAGAGACTCCTGCCACTGTCACTGCACTTGCCAGCCATGCGCCCAGCTTCTGGCTGAGCAGCACTCCTCCAGTGGGAGCGCACTGACCACCAGGGAGCAGCTCCTGTGTTGAGCATCTGCCCCCTGGTGGTCAGTGCGCATCATAGCGACTGGTCGTTCAGCTGTTGGGCTGAAAACAGCTCTCCAAAATCCACCAAGGTGTCCCAGATTAAGAGAGGGTGCAGGCTAGGCTGAGCGACCCCACCGGTGCACAATCAGGGCCTGGGAGGGATGCGGGAGGTGGGCCAGTGGGGAGGGACCGCAGGAGGGCTCCAGGGTATGTCCAGCCCATCCTGCTCAGTCCCCATTGGCCGGGCCCCAGCAGCAAGCTAACCTACCAGTCAGAACATCTGTTCCCTGGTGGTCAGTGCACGTTATAGTAGCTGGTCAAATGGTTTACTGTCTGCCCCTGGTGGTCAGTGCATGTCATAGTAACTGGTTGACTGGTCGACTATCCGCCCCCTGATGGTCAGTGCATGTTATAGTGAGCGGTTGAGCGGCCTTAGCATATCATTTGCGTATTATTCTTTGATTGGTTGAACCACTGACCGGACGACTGGACACTTACATATTAGGCTTTTATTATATAGGATACTAGACACCTATTTTAATCATGCCGCTTATTTTCTATATTCTAGGGCTTCCACATCTGGCGCCTTGCTGACCCTGGAGCAACTGTCCCTCCCAGAGTTCATAAATTCCCAGACATAGTAAACAACTTGCGCAGGAGTGTGCCTTTCAAATGCAAACTAACCAATCAGAGCCCATAGTCCCAACCAACTCCTCTACCTGGTTCTCCTACTCTGGGCCACTATCCACCTGCCTTAATCACCTCAGGGGCAGGTACCAGAAAACCAAGGTCAGCTCCAATGCCCAGAGCCCCTGAAATTGCTCAATCTAGCCAATCCTAAACCTGCCTTACCTGTTTCTTCCCATGGAACCCACAATAAAGGTTCTTGTCCATGTTTCCTCCTCACTCTCTCTGCCTCCTGACCCACCTGGCACTTCCCCGTGTGGCTCCTCTGGCAAAGCACACCCTGTCCTCTTGGGAACTTTAACAAACTATCTTTTCAGTGGCCATCATCTCCTGGTCTGATGGCCTTACTGTGCTTCAACTTTTCTATAAATACACCATATTTTAAAACAATACTATTTATTGTTTATTTTTTGTATCACAGGCAGGAAGACAACTGATTTAGACACATTGTCTCATTCAATCCTCACAACCACACTATGAGGATAATTCTATCATTAACCCTGTTGTACAGATGAGGAAACAGAGGCCTCTACAGGTTAGGTGCCACCTGGAAGTGGCATATGGCTGAATATGAACCCATCTGTCTGATTCCCAAAAACCACACTCTTAACCACTCTCCAACCATTTGTTGAGTGCTGACTAGTTGCCAAAATAAAGCATAAGACCCAAGCAGACAAGGCCATCCCAAGGGCTTTGAATCCCAAGGAAAGTACCCTTCCAACCCTAGCCCCTGGAGATGGTCTAGGCTGCCTCCTGCTCACTGTGCTCTTGACCTTGCCTGCTCCTGTGAACACCCTTCCCTTATTCTATATCTCCCAGGGCAAATGAGAAATTACACACAATCCCCATTTATTCATCTGTGAATTCGGAGCATCTGGCATAGTATCCAGCAGTATTTTACATAGTATATAGCACCTAGCAGGCATTCAACAAATATTAAAGGACAGATGGATGGTGGATAGCCTGTTTTGGGAGCACCCATGCCAGGCAAGAGAGTCCTGAGGGAGAAGAGCAGGAGCTGTGGGGAGTGGGACTTATCCTGACAACCCAGGAGATGGCTGATTTAGCGCACATCCGTGTGGCATTACATTTCTTTTCAAATGCAACTCAAAATCCACTTCCTCCAGGAGGAAGGCCAAGTGGCAGGTGTCCCAGGGCAGAACAAGTTGTACCTTCACAGGAGACCAGGAAGCTAGAGAGTGGAAATGCCATCATTAATCCACAAGCAGCAGGGGGTGGCAGCCCTGGCCTCCACCAGGCCTGGCAGGAAAAACAAACAGCACTTGAGTTGTGCGGCTCCCCTGTGTCCCCAGGACTGTGAAGGACTCAGAAGGCAGGCAGAAAGGATTCCAGCTCATTTACAAGCCTCAGCTATTTTTAGCTCATTGATCCCTGTGGGGGCTTGCAGGGCTCACTGGTTTGAAGAGAAAGCTGGGGAACTCTCTATAATTCTTTACATACCAGCAGGTACAGTGCTCCCTTCACCAGGCACCTAGGGGCCTGGAAGACCTAACTGCTCTTCACAAGGCAGGAAGGAGAGAATCAGTCAGGGAAGGGAAGGCATCGATATGAGAAAGGAAAGCTGAGACGTGGCAAGAGACAGGGAAACCCGTGCCAATGGCCAAATTGGGTCAGAAAGAGCAGTCTTTTAAATGCAAACCAGGAAATGTGAATAACCGCCTCAGCAGGGCCAGGTGCTTGCCGGTGGGTGCCTCCCCAGCCCTGCGGGGACATGGGAGACTTCAGCTCCCACCAGCCTCTAGAAGCCCCCTGCTTTTTCTTCCTTTCCCTGTGCCTTGAGGTCATTTTATTTCCTAATTATCGTCCCTTCCTAAACGTGGTAGGCTAATGTAAACTCTAAATGGTGTGAGAGAGGAAAACCACGGCCTGAAAAGAAATCACTGGTGCATTTTTTGAATTACTGATGGGCTCTATTATCCCTACTCTATTTCTGATTGGCATAGATCATCAAAACCTGGCGGGTTTTTTGTTTGTTTGTTTTTGTTTTTTTCCCTACCTCCAGTTCTGGAAGTAAGTGAAATTATTGTCTGGCCTTCCTCCTTCTAAGTGTATGCTGCTTAATTTAAAATACTGTACAATTATGTTTGTTCCAATGATTTCTTAGCAAAGAAGTGAGTCATGGTAGTAACTCAATGTATGTTCAGTTGATTTGTTACCAAGAAGCTGTGGATATTGAATTTTTGTATTTTTGTAGGTTGAATCATATTTTAAACATTCTGGATAGCTCAACAGTTATAAACTTTCTAGTGAATCCTCCAGAGAAACATCCTCTTAATCCAGCCCCCCCACCCCACACCCATCCCCCGCAGCATTGGGTACAGTCATCCATGGCCTTCTTCTTGAAACAGTGGTGATTCCTTGACCGTCACACTCACCTGACTTCCCTCCCAGCTCACTGGCTGTGCCTTCTCAGTGTCCTCTGCTGATCTTTGCCTCTCCCAGACCTTGAAGTACTAGAGGGACCCAGGGTTCTACCTCCAGTTCTCCTGTCTTCAATTCTCTCTTCGTAGATGATCTGGAGGTAAGAAGGCTAAAAAGGGCTAATTCCAATGTAACCCTGATATTTGGGGGATAGTGATCTGAATCCATGCCAGCAAGCTCAGTGTACATTCCTGATAACCTATAATTAAGTCACTACCTCCTTCCCAAATACTGGTCTTGTGGAACCTATTACTGTGAACAGTGCACTGCCCCGGAGGGAGTGTTATTAATGCTGGCGCCAGGCTAGACCATCAGATATGGCCTGGAGACCCCCAACACCTGGGGGCCTTCTTGCAAGGCCCGTGAAAAGGACCAGAAGCATAATCCATATTTGCAGGACAAAGACCACAGGGAGATATAAAGGAAAGCCCCATGCATGTTTCTTCACTCAGATTTGGAAGGTTGTTCCCTGAGTCTGCCGGTGTATTAAACAGTGTCCCTCCTCTTCTTTGAAGCGTCCTTGGTTTTCTTTGGTCTTCTGTAACAGAGGGACCCATCCCCTGCATCCTGATGACTCACAAATTTCTCTCTATAGTTGATGTCAAGGTGGAAAAATATTTTTCTACTCTTCTAGGTTCTTTGGCTGGTGTAATAATTAAACTGACATAAAATATTAACAGGAGAAAAACAAATTTAATTTTGTATGTATGGGAGCTCCATAAAAATATGAAACCCAAGAGCAGTCAGGCAATAGAGGCTCATATGCCATCCAGAGTTAAGGAATGGGACAGGGGTCTGGGGCTTCAAAGGGGAGGACAATTCATAGGAAGATAAGAAGAGCAGATATTTGGTAATGAGATGTTTGCCCTGTCAAGCAGTTAAGTCTTTCAGATAAAAAGTCATCTCTGGTAGCCCTGGCCATTGTGGCTCATGGTTAGAGTGTTGGCCCCAGCACGGAAGGGTCACGGGTTTCGATTCCCAGTCAAGGGCACATACCTGGGTTCCACATTCGATCCTCAGCACCCAATTCATGTGTCTCTCTCACATTGATCTCTCTCTTTCTCCCTCTCCTTCCCCCGGACACTCTTCCATTCTCTCTAAAAATCAATGGAAAAAATATTCTCAGCTGAGGATTAACAAAACAAAACAAAACAAAACAAAACAAAACAAAACAAAAAAGTTATCTCTGGTAATAGCTCTCTATCTGGACCAGGAACCTTATCCAAATTATTTTAAGCAGTTAAGGAAGAGGTAAATGTTTTTTCCTTAAGTTTGCTGGGTCTTGATTGCCTTCAGCTCAAAATAATCCATGTGCCAAAGTGGCACATTTTGGGGAGGTCTGTTCTGCTCCCCTTCACTGGATCTCTCTGTGAGTTCCAGATGAGCAAACACCACCGTCAGTTTGATAACTTATCTGCGCTTCTGATGGGCATTTCAAACTTCACTGGGTCAAGACAAAACTTTGCCTTTCAAAATACATATCGCTCCTATATCCCCATCTCAGTATATGTAGCATCATTACCCAATTGCTAAAGCCAAAACCCATAAATCATTCTTGATTCCTTTGTTCCCTATGTCCACCACATTCAATTCACTGGTAATTTTGTTGGTTCTAATCCAATCTGTAATCAGAATCTGGTCCCTTCTCAACACCTCTGCTGCTGCTTTGTACAACCATCATTTCTCCCTGAACTGTTTCTACAACTCCTTCCCAGGTCTCTGTTTCCACTCTTGCCTCCACAGTCCATGTTCCACAGAACAGAGCAAGACTTTGAAACTGTAAACCAGTGCCTATCACTTCCCTGCTTAAGACCCATACTTTACAAGTCCAGGTTCTTCATCTGGGCCTTCAAGAACGTAAATCAAGAGCTGACATACTGCTGCCCATGGGCCAAATAAGCCCCCCCACCCCCATCACTTCCCATCAGTTTTTATAAAGAGAATTTAATTGGACACACCCACACCATATGTAAATCATCTGTGGCTGCTTTGCCATCACAAAGGCAGAGTTAAGGAGTCCCAGAGATTATGTGGCCCATAAAGCCCCCTCTCCCATCATGCCTCCCTTTATTCCCTGCCTCTTTCACAATGTCTGGTCACACTGACCTGCTTTCTCTTCCTTGCCCATGCTTGGCCCTGCCATAGCATCTTTGCACTTATAGTTCTTGTTGATTTGCCCTCTTCCCAGATCTTCCCATGGCTCATTCCCCATTGTTTAAATCTTGGCTCATATGTCGCCTCCTCAGAGGTTATTATTCTAGCTAAAGCATCCTCATGCCAGTTACTCTTTACCTGATTATCCTAGTTCATCTTCTTCATAGCACATACCACAAAGGGGAAAATATCTGTCTACAGTTATGTTTATATCTATACCTATGCCTATGCCTAAATCAATACCTATATCTATGACTATGACATATGACTATGTCTATGTGTATGTTTATATCTATGTCTATGCCTATATAAATGTTTATATCTATATCTATGGCTATATCTGTGTTTATATTTATATGTCTATGTCTATGACTGCAAGTATTAAAGTATGAGTTAATTATCTCTCTTCCTCATCAAAATGTAAGGAGCTTGAGAGCAGAGACTGACTTATTTACCTCTCTGTAACCAAGACCTAGTACTGTGCTTGGAACATAGTACACACCCAATAAATCTTTGTTGACTAATTGATCAAATCTTTGCAAAGCAAATTATTCTCTATGATATAAATAATCAGGCCTTACTTTGTTATGCAAGTTCGGATGTTCATACATCAAGTTTTCTTGATTTTCTATATACTTCTCTGCTGGCCAAAATTCTTTCTTTTAAAAAAAAAAATGTTTTCATTGATTTCAGGGAGAGGGAGAAAGAGATAGAAACATCAACGACAGAGACATCAATCAACTGCCTCCTGCACACCCCCTGCTGGGGATGGAGCCCACAACCTGGGCTTATGCCTGGGTTATCCTTGCAGGGTGGTAGCTTTCTGAATAGCTCCTCTGGCCTCGCCTCAGGCCCCTCAGAGGTGAGTTCTGGCTCTAGCTGAGAACTGGCCTCAGAATACTTAAGGGAGGGAGCTTCCCAGGTGGTTTCCAAATGCCTTCGAGCCTTTCAGCTGTGGGATTTCAGCAAGAAGCAAAACAATGGTAGTAAAGTCAGCTGCAAAGTGCCTTTTCCCTCCCCTGACCACAGGCACAAACAAGCCTTAGGGAAGTTTGATGACTCTCTGGGGAAACACTAGGAGGGCATTTATCCCAATTACACATTTTCCCTGCATTAGCCTAGAAAGCTTTCACTGGAGGAAGACAGTCTGCTTAGTGCGAGGGCTGCTTATCAAATCAGGCTCAGCAGTAAACATTAGTCTCTTGCTGCTAGGCCCATTTCAGTGGCTGCAGACTGGGAGGAATCTATGATAATGAAATATCATTAAGTGAAAAGAGCTTGTTGTAAAGTAGGAGGAATCTGTGTTTGTAAATGAATTTGAAAAATATTTACATACTATGCATTTTTTAAAAAGAGTGGAAACTGAGGCAACAAATGTTTAAAGTGGTGATATGTCTTTACTTGTATTATATGTGTGCCCATATAGGACATGGCAGAGATGCCAAGTCAGAATATTTGAATAATTCCTTATAAATGACAGGGACTTGAATATCTAAATGGTCATATTCAAATGCTGGAGAGCTCCTGAGAATCTTGACCTTGAGATAACTCATTCTGCAGCTTTAGTCAAGTCACTTCAGCATTCTGGGCCTTGGTTTCCACATCTATAAAGTGAGAAACTTGGCCTAGGTATTCTGTGTTCCTTTCAGGAAAAAATGCAAAAATTTGCAAGTTTGGTGCTACAGCACTGCAACATTGAAGGTTATAGTCACATCAGGTGAGTTGATAGCTGCTAAAGGATGGAATTATTGAACCATTAGGCAAATATAATATACTAGTACTAGAGGCCCGATGCATGAAAATCATGCAAGAGTAGGCCTTCCTTCCCCCAGCTGCCAGCACTGGCTTCTTTCTGGCACCGGGGACCCGGGCTTCCCTCACAGCCCTGGCTTCATCTGAAAGGTCATCCAGAAGGATGTCTAGAGGATGTCTGGTCTAATTAGCATACTATGCTTTTATTACTATAGATGGGTGATAAAGGATATTTCTCATATTAGAGTTAAGATAGACTTATACACCATATTTTTAGAGGGGTTAAGAGCACTCATGAGAAAATGAATTAGTGGAGATTATTGATACTTTCAATAGCCCTGTAACAAAATTTTGTGCAAAATTTATTAGAGTATTTTCTGCACTTCAGTGATAACTCAGTTTCCTCCCATTATGTGCAGGGACATGCCTAAGAGATAGGATATAAAAAGCATGAAAAAATACAAAACACAAGACTTTTCTGGGTGATGAGCTAGAAAGAGCAGGAGTCAAAGTAAGTTATTGGCCTTAGTTAACATTGTTATGTGTCACATGGGAAAAAAAAGAAACTGATAGTAAGCATCTCTGATTTGTGAATGTCAATCCAATGGGAACAAACTCCTGTATAGTCTTATAAAGCTGGATGTTTTAGGTAAGCAAAATTATATTTATAAGGTAATGGGCATCCAAGAGACCAGTTAAGACTAAGGGCAGTGACTTGGGTCATCTCCCAAAGATGGTAATTTCCGAACTCTAAAAGCTTGTATAGTCAAAATTAGTAAAAGAGACTGGGAACATCATTTACCTGTAATGGGATGCAGATAATCTCTAAACTGAATATGGATTAGAAACATCCTGTCATTATTAAACAGTGGACGCTTCCGGACTAGGATACCTTGGGTGAACCAAATCCTGGTTGCTGAATGTTAAGGAAGACATAAGTGAGCTGATATATAGTGAGAGGAATGCTGCCACATGAGGCCAGATGAAAAACATGATCTGATATAAAAGTATTAACATTCTGAAGAGAAAGCACTAATGTTTGTTGCAAAAATGCCAGAATGAAGAGGAAGGTCCGGTGAAACTTAAAGTGCATACCCAATATATCCTAAAGCTATGAATTTCATTACCCCAGGAAAATATCAAGAATGGTAATTTCAACAATTTCATGTAAGAATTAGCTAATAACCTTTTGGGTTCAACTGTCCATTGATTTCAAGGAATCAAATGCTTTCAAGATGTTATCATGGAAGGGCTGTTTGCCACCTTGATCTCAGGAAGCCAATAACCAAACAAATTTTCTTTCACATTCTACCAGATCATAAAAAGTACTGACTTTTATGTTGAGCTCTGAGGAATCTCATACTGTCAGCAGCTACTTGAAATGTACATGTGAAGGAACCAGCTTTTGCAGATTTCCCATGCCAATCTCCTAACAAAATGAGCACTCAGCTTCCACCGTGATACCCTCCCCTTGCAGGTGGTTCTGGCTGCCTTTCCAGAGAAAGGAAGTCCTAAGTGGCCTGTTCATTAGCTGGTCATTCCTGTATTAATCATTCTCTTGACCCCAGTGAAATATTTACATAGTTATAATGAGCACCCAAGTGAATTATTACAGTCTCACTCAGAATCTAAAAGAATCTCATCCTTTAGGCAGTTAACAATAAAATTTAAAATTTCACTTTTAAAAATACTATGAGGTAATTTTGAGGCTACCTGAACAGATGACACCAGATGCAAATAGTTTGGTGGTATAATCGCTTGAAACTTACAACAAGGATAACCCAATGCATATTTAGGCTTTTGCAAGATAATTGTGATTTATATAATTCGATTCACTGAATGAGTTTGGAGTTCAAAATAATCCTTCTTTGGAATTCTTTATAGAAGGAATCCTGAGTGTCCCAAAAGGGTTGAAGGAACTGGTGGATGGGCAGTGCCTGGTCAATGGTGGATGTGGCTGCAAAGAAAGAGTCACAACTCAGTCTTGGGTGGGTCATATCTTTGTGGTCTGCTAAGGTGGTTTTCTGTCATGCTGCATTTGAACACACAGCTTCCTGAGAGCTATCTCTATATGATTTCTTTCTCTAAAAAAATGCAATTTCTGAAAGCAAAATTTGTTTCTCCAGTGTGTCTTCATCCTTGACCTGTTCTAAGGGCATGGAGTACATAGAGTAACAGACCCAGGCCTGCCCTTACCATCATAGCCTAATTGTAATTCTAAGCCTCCGTGGCTACTTGTGTTTCCAGAAAAGAGAAAGAAAAGATAGGGAGTGGTGGGGTGGGGAGAAGGGAGGCAAATACAACTTGAGCTCAGCTCGAGGAGACACGGGAAGATTGACTTGACTATTGGGGCCAATTGCAGAAAGAGTTAGAATGGCTGCTTCTGTGATTGTCTTAAAGGGGAAACTTATATAAGATTCCTTTTAATTTGCTCACAATCTGCATAAAACCAGCAAACCAATTGAGTAAATTAACTTGGTTCTCACTCGAGGGATCTCTACTAAGAATTCCAGGCTTTAATCTTTGGCAGGGCTGATATTCAGCCAACACACACAGGCAAAGCTGCCCCAGTTGTTAAAAATATTAAAATATATTTTTGTACCCTTTGGAAATGAACTGCTGCCTGAACCATCTTGAGCGCAGCCAGCTACCTTATTTGTCCTGGCTCCTCCACTGGGACCCACAGACGTCTGCCCACTCCAACAACCGAAGGGTGAATGCTTGGCTCTGAAAGACCTTTGCGCTAGCATTGCAACATTCATTTTCCACCCATTGTTAGATACTTCTATTATCCTCTATTCCCAGACAATGGTCATAAGTGACACTGGTTACCCAACCAGAACTTTATTAAAAAGTAACCTAGTGCAGGATGACAAGAGAGATGGATAGAGATGGATGAAGAGACTGTCCCAAGGTTGCTTGACAGTGGTGAGTCCTGAGGGACCTTGGGCAGACTATATGAGGGACTCTCCTTGGTGCTGAGTGGTACAGCAGTGCCCGTTTGTTGCCTCTAGATGTTGGGAAGAACAGATCACAGCTGAGAAGCAATACGAACCCCAGAGGAGGAAAGTCCTATGTAAATATGCAAGAGGATTAAAAATAGAAAAAGAAAATGAATCCAAACCACAAGTGTATTTTTAGACTGCCAAGGTCCTGAAGTCCTGCTTCTTACGCACCTCGATGTGAGTGGTGCTCTTACCAAAGGAAAAGGGAATTTAGCTCAACTGAGGGACATATAAGGAAGGCTAGGGGAGCAGTTCCAGATGGGGTAGTGTAAAAATGCAGAAAGGACATATAATTCCTTTAAAGAGTAAATGCTGCCCGAGGCTCCCAACCAGCATGTGCCTGGGCCCTGTCGGAGCTCACTGTGCTTACAAAATGGCCTATTTTGGAGTATGGTATAAAATTTGGCCATGCAATAAGATTTCATTCATTTTGAATATGTTTATTATGTTTACAAATTTGATTTCATCAAGAACCAAAAAATGCAGGGGTAGCCCCCCAAAAACTTTCAAGCGAAGGATGCATTTATTCCACACCCATTTCCTCCACTCTTCACTCTCCTGTGATCCATCTAAGCCCTTCTGAGGAACAAACCCTTTTTGGTTAAGTGGCAATCCCTATCACAGAGGGATTTTGAGCTTCACATGCCATTCAGGACTCAGGAGAGTGAATCTCCACCAGCAGGGGTGAGAGGGAGCCTTCTGGGCGTTTGGCTCACTGTAATTCATTCTTCCTGGTCTTGGCAGGAAAGGCCCCTGAACCAGTGGGTACGCTACATTTCAGGGACATGGCTGTGGTTGCTCATGCAGCCAGGATGTCTCTGTTTCTCATCGTCAGCACCAGCAAGACAGATTTGCCTTAATCAGGTCGGGCTGCTCTAACACACAGACCATACACGGTGGCTAAATGACAGATATTTACTTCTCACAGTTCTGTTGGATGGCACTCTGAGATCAGGACACCAACATGGTTAGTAGGTTCTTAGTGAGGCCCTTCTTCTTGGTTTAGATGGTGGCTTTCTTATTATGTCCTCACATGGTGGACAGAGAGAGAGCAAGGTTTCATCTTCTGGTCTCATCTTCTCAGGGCACTACCCCAGCACAAGGGCCCCCTCTCATGACTTTACCTAAACCTAATGACCTCCCAGAGGCCTCTTCCCTAAATGCCCATCACATTGGGGTAGGCCTTCAACATATGAAGTTTGAGGGGGACACAAACATTCGGTCCATAGTAGGACTGATAGAATTTGAGCTGAGGAGTGCCTTTGTCTCTTAGGCATTCACACCATGAGCTGGGTCATCCTGGAGTGTGAGCAAATGGGCAGCACCAGCAAGAGTGGGGCCAGCTACGCAACAAGTACAGGAGGGAAGGAGGCCCATTGAGGAGTATTTATCACTGACAAAAAATTGCTGGCCCATGATAATGGTAAAAGGCAGATCAGCTTTAAGTTGGTTCATGACTGATTTTACATTCTCTGCAGACAATGTGTGTCTTTATTAACTGCATGGGTGAGGCCACTCCCACAGCCAGTACTACCACCACCCGCCCAGCTCACCTCTGCACCAGAGGGTGCAGTTCTCTCTCAGATTTCTGAACACCTATCACAGTTATCTATGAGATCTACTGTCTGAGAAGTTTTCTCAGAATAAATTGACGATGGCCAAGTTAGGGAAGGAGGCAGAGGTAGGGCAGTGAACTTGTGTCTTTATGTGCCCTAAGGGCATCACTTCTGATAGGAGGGGATAGAATAGGCTCTTCCACCACCCTCCTTTCAGTCTGTGGTGTCTGCAGCATCACAGGAGGTTCAGCTTGTGTCCTCTTGTTGCCAGGGTGATTTAAAAATAGCTTCTGCAGCCAGGGAAGGGGGGCAGGGAGAGAATAAAGATAAATGACCTTTTGCAGGAAAACTACTAGCAATGAACCCTGCCTAGGCTTGCTCTGGAGTGGAGGGTCTCTTGTATTAACTGTGCTTCTTGCTTTTCTTTATATTCCATATTTTCTACAAGGGGCATTTAAAAAGTCCTAATGTGATTTTTAAAAAATGCATGTTACCAAGGTGAAAGTTGTGTGTTCTTCCCTTAGACAATCCCCATGAAGGCAGACTAGTGGCATGGCAGCACATGTGGCTTTCTCTTGCCTTAGGAACTCCCAGAGTTTGGAAATCTAAGGCAATGCTCCTTGTAGACAGAGGGATGGGCTAGATGGTCTTCCAGCTCCTACATTCAGATCATTATTACATGCTAACTTGCCCAAAACTTTATGAAGGAAGCTATTCAGTACCCTCTCCATGGTCTGCTGTTGTCATCAATCAAAAGGTCCTTCCTCACATTTAACCCAAACCCCTCCACACTGGCCCACAAGACATTCCTCAGGGATGAACAGAGCCCCAGGGCCAGACACCCACCTAGAAGCAGCCCAGGCACTGCATCTAGGGCACTGGGGCACAGCCTCACTAAGGTGTAACGAGAAGGAGGACAGCCCTTTGAGAGCTTTGTTGCCTTGTGTGTTTTCCAAGTATCTGGGGTGACTCTGAGCAGGCTGACAAATCTCACCTTGGGCAGGGCCTTAGTGCCTCCGCTCTGTGCCAGACTTCCACTCCTTCTTCTGTAAAATGAGAAGTTAATATTGATGAACTCTACATCTCCTTCCAACTCTAGGGGTTGACAAGAGTTGTTTGGAATGTGCCCCAAACCCCATTTGCCCTCTGATCTTTGACATATAGTATGAACTACAAGTCTAGGATCCAGGCACACACTGGAGGTCCAAGGGCTTTATCCAGCCCACACATACGGTTTGTTTGGGCTCACAGTGTTATAAGGGTACAGAATTTAAAAAGAAAAAGAAAAAACACACTACATCAATACTTAAAAAGAGACACATTTTGAATAAAAATCTGTATTTTTTATTCTCCTGGAAAATTACAAAATCTGGGAGCACTGGGATCTCATGGCAATAGCCAGCTGGATCTGGGTGTGGCTGCCCCTTTTGAAGGTGCCCACAGTCTCCATCATTTCCTACTGTCTCCAGGACTCTGAGGCTGAATGGTAGTTTCCATTATCATTTTTCTTTTATCAAGTCTTCTTCATTCATTCATGCTACCTCTCTGGCCCTTGTAAGCATCTCAGTTTGCAATTTCTGATATAATAAAAGCCCTTTAGGCACAGGCATCACCTTCCTATTCTCCACAAAGCTTAGGTCAGTAAGAACACATGGAGGTCCTCAATAAATGTTTGTTGATGGCAGTTATATTGTTTCTAGCTACCTAAATGGAAGGTTTGGCAGACAAAGTCAATCAATGCCTGTGTTGGGGGTTTTCCTATGTTCCTACATGGACCCTCTCTCCTTCCCCATGACAGCAAAAGGATTTGCTCCTAAGAGTAAGTGCCTGGCTACCACTGGCCCTCCTCTCATGAAACCTTATTCCTAGCCCTGGTATTTTCTCAGATTGTGCCCAAAGAGGTTCATCGTAGCCCAACTTCTCAGTTAGGAGAGGACTTGGCAGTTATCTCCTTGGAGACAGAAAAGGGATTTTTGGCTCCCCTTACAAATCACTTTTGACAGTTTAAAACACAAGAGCTTATTTTTCATTTGCCAACCATCCAAAGACAGAATCCTCATCTCTTTTATTTACATCATGTGTTTAGATAAGCTGCCAATAAATAGAGATGGCTGTTTCTATAGCTATGAGCGAGGGGGATGGTTAGAAGTCAGTGTCTACTCATCAACTCCTTATCGTTACTCTCAGCAGAGCCTATTTATCCTCAATCCTCTACTCCTTTAACATTTCCATTCCTCTGATGAGTCTGTGTTTAGTCAAAGGGAAAATATACTGTAGGGAAAGATAAGTGGTTCAAACAACAAGTCAAGAATAGTCAATTAAAGTAAATGATTTGAGGAAAATAGATTACACATATGTTACTCAGAAATAGGGTAACCATATAACTTATCATCCAAACCAGAACACTTCGGAGAGGGAGAGGGGGTGCTCACTGGATAAGAGCTGGAAACTATAGGCACAAATTGGAACTGTCCCAGGAAAATTGTTTTTTATGGTCATCCTATTTAAAAATCAGATATCTTTGTTAAAACAGCTCAGGGCAAGATTTTCATTCATGGCAAGGCTAAGTGCTTCACAGCAAAAATATCTGAGCTACTTATAGCTACTTTCCCCCTGCTATAGTGGGGAGAAGGAGGTTATAAGCTATTAGGAGAGATTTCTAAGTGACTACAGGTAGTCTTTAGCTTTTATTGTTTTTCATTTATCTGTTCATTAGAGACCATGTAAAAAATCATCTCTATCTTGGCTCTTACCTCTACTCCATCATTTTCAACTTTATGTCCCTAAGTGATGTCTAACAGGATTAAGTAGTCAAAGTACCTGTAATGCTGGTACTTAGCAATCAATATCTTAGGAAGGCAGCAGCAGGTTGGGGGAAAGGAGGTAGCTCTCTTTGGAACTGGTAAAAGTCATATCACAGCATCTATTATGTGCTAGACCCCATTAAAAGGCAGGGGGAAATGCCCCACAAGATGGATACACCAGAAACAATCCTAACACTATTCCTGCAAGGCTAGGTAATCATTATGCTTATTGCTGTAACAAATAAACCCAAAGTCTCAGTGACTTCACACAATTAAGGTTTAATATTTGCTGATGCCATAGTTAACTGTGAGACAAGATGCTCTGATGAGCAGCTGTCTTGCAGATGGTGACTCAGAGATCCAGGCTCGACTATCGCAGAAGCCTTCACTTCTAGCCATGTGATCAGGGGAAGAAAGAACATGATTTCACACTGGAGCTGTACAGCCAGGCCTGAAATTGGTATTCATCACATCCACCCAATTATTTTGGTCAGAACGAGTCATCTGACCCCAACATAACTGCAAAGGAGACTGCGAAATGTATTCTTCCTTGATGCCAGGGAGAGATTAGTGACTATCTGGTCCGTTTCTGCTAACAGTGGTGTTGTCACCCATTTACCAATAAGAAATTGAGGCTCAGAGGTTAATAACATTCAAAGGTCAAGCAGCTAAAGTCACAGCAATTGAGATCTAATTTAAGTGTGCCTTACTCCAAAGCCTGTGTTAATTCTATTGTATCTCAACCTATACAATCAGCTCATAAGCTTCCCCCATAATCATCGATATAAAAGGGAGAAGCATCAGCCTGAGGTCATTTCCCAAGACTTTGCCTACTACCCCAGGTTTATGACAGACAACTTTAGGTTTAGCCATTTATGCATGCTCTTTGGGACCAGGACACACTAGCTGCCAGCAGAGTCAGACTGCTCCTCCCTGGGGTGGTGCTCTCATTTATGCAGGTCTTTAATTTCTCCCAACAATGTTTTGTGGTTCATTTTATTTTAAAATAATTTTTTAGCCCAGCCAGTGTGGCTCAGTGGTTGAGAGTCAATCTATGAAGCAGGAGGTCATGGTTCGATTCCAGGTCAAGTCACATGGCTGGGTTGCAGGCTCGATCCACAGTGTGGGGCGTGCAAGAGGCAGTATGATTCTCTCTCATCATTGATGTTTCTATCTCTCTCTCCCTCTCCCTTCTTCTCTGAAATCAATAAAAATATATTAAAAAAAATACAATAATTTTTATTTTTTTATTACAATGATATACAATGTTATATTAGTTTTAGGTATACAGCCCTGTGATTAGACATTTATATAACTTACAAAGTGATCACTCCAATAAATCTAGTACCCATCTGACACCATATATACTTATTACAACACTAGAGGCCCAGTGCACGAAATTCGTGCATGGGTAGGGTTCCTAGCGGTGGCCGGGATCTCCCTTCCCCTGGCTGCCTGCCACCACCACCAGCTGGGGCCTCCCTTCCTGCTGTTGGCCAGCTGGCCCTGCCCCCTGGTCAAACTCCCAGTGAAGGGGACAATTTGCATATTAGGCTTTTATTATATAGGATTACTGACTATATTCCCTATGCTGTACTGTTTTGTCCTTTTCAGTGTAAAGGTCTTATACATCTTTTGTCATATTTATTCCTAAGTGTTTCATAGATTGTGATGCTATTGTAAATAATATTTTAAAATTTCAATTTCTGATTTTTATTGCTCGACTGTAGAAATAAAATAGATTTTTTATATTAATCTTGGATCCTGCAACATTGCTAAACTCATTTGCTAGTTAGAGTAGCTATTTTGTAGACCCCATCATTTCTACATGGATGATCACATCATTTGCAAATAAAAACAGCTTCAGTTTTCCCTTTTCAATCTGCATTATTTGGGTTACAACATTAGTTTCATAGATTTGCCCGGCAATTATACTTCCTAAAATAGAGAATTTGACTGAGTCAGATGGCCACCATTCAAATGGAGTGCCTCTACTGGGAATTAATTCAAGCCAACCTTCCTTGTATTCAGTCAATCCATGGGCCCACCATTTTGGGAGAAGTCATCAGGGTTGTGCTACTCAATTCACTTGACAAGATCCATAGCAACTGATACAAGAAGGAGCCTCTTCAAGTCCCTTCTACTACAGGATACCTATTGGCCAGGCCTGCATGAAGATTGCATGAATTCATGAGAAGCCCCCTCAACTAGTTCAGTACAGTTATTATCGGGGGCCATTTTAATAAACCCTTACAGCTAAAGTCCTAGTGGGGCTAACTTTTCAAAATAATGACTCCAACTTGGAGGCAGTTTAACAGTTTTATAAGTGACTTATAAAGAGCACTCCCGAAACTGTATTAAATTTTAAAGATGCCAAGCAGAATGATTAGTTAATTGTCTATAAATGTAGACTAGTATTTCTTAAACTGTACCCTGTTGGAAACTGCTTCAGGAAATGTTAATTGGGCCCAGCTGGTATAGCTCAGTGATTGAGTGTCGACCCATGTATCAAGAGGTCACCAGTTCCATTCCGATCAGGACATATGTCTGGTTGTGATCTCAGACCCTGTTGGGGGATGTGCATGAGGCAGCCCTTAGATGTTTCCCTCTCATTGATGTTTCTATCTCTCTCTCCCTCTTCATAAAAATCAATAAAAATATTTTTTAAAGAAATATTAGTAAGTACACAGCAAAATTAAGTAAATAAATTAATAAATTTAAACCCATGGTGAAAATCTTTGGGAAGAATTTGTTTACTACAGGATCTCCTCTGTGGGGAAGCATGAGACTTGGTTGGAAAGTTTGTAAGGAGGACATTCTGATAAAAGGGTAGTGTGTGGAAGGCTGCCTGCCCTGTTTATCAGAATTCCGACATAGGGGAGACATAGAGGACTGTCGAAGGCAGCACCCCTAATTATTCCTTGACCTTTCCAAACAAGTCTGATTACATACAGACCCCAGGTGTTTACTGCAATCCTTATGTTTAATCCCTGGATGCCCTTGCCTATAGGACAATGTAAACACATGTGTCCTCCAAAGATTATTCACTCTACTGATGGTATCTAAAGATAAAAATTCCAATAAAAGCCTAACGAGGCAAGCAATCAAGACTGCCTGGCTTCTTCAGCTGGGCCATCCCTTAGCCTTCTCTTTCACAGTGAAACTGTGTTGGAGTAATTTGTTCATCCGTCATTCAGGGGCTGCTGGCCAGCCCCAGCACTCCTCTTAGAGTCACTTTCCAAATCAGCATATTTGAAGTCCCAAGAAGTTTCATTGTAAAGAAATATGTTCTTATTTTAGTTAATTAAGTATTTCCCAAATGTATCTCAACACAGAATTGTTTTTGATGTTGCCTCATGCTTCCCCAGATTCTAATTTAAGATATATTGATACATGTAAATTTTAGATCAGATGTATAATTTTGAAAAATGTGCAGCACTGCAATGGAACAGGGCAATGTAAAGGCCCTTGCCTGAAATCAGGCCCTTAGGAAGCAAACTCTCTTGAGACAAGGATGAATATGTGGAAGTTTACCGGTGTGTCCTCAGGATGAACACATGTGGGGAGCTATGGCCTGGCATTGGGCAGAGGGAGAAGTTGAACTTTGTTGTAGTCACTACAAAGGCCTCACACTTCCACAGGGGGTCTCTGAAGCTGGGATGGCCCCTCAAAGTTGTCTTACTTTGAGGCAAGGGGCCAGTGTTCATAACCCTCATCACTAGCTGTCTCCATGACAGCGGGCGTGATCCTGGGCCAGGCATCTCTCTTCCCTTGAGAGGAATTCTTGGAGAAGGACGCAGCTGGAGGTGCAAATTCTTAGAGAGGCCATTGGCAAGTGCCTCAGTCCTAAAGAGGGCATCGGGGGGGGGGTGGGGAACACTGCAATATCCACACAGCCCTTGTTGTGCCCTTGGATCCATGTGCTTCGTACAATACGTCCTGGGAACAGCTCCTCCAGAATCCTGGTTGGTCATTTTCCTTGGGGAAACTTACAAGAGAAAGAAAATAGGGATGACAGCAGCCTCACGATGCAGCTCATAGCAAGGTTTGATACTCATCATCTACGTTGACTACCTTTGCAGACTCCCCTCATCCACAGCTGGCACCTCTGGTCTGGGTGGCTTACCTGATGTGGTGACCAGATTTATATCCCTGAGGGCTGAGCCTCAAGGCACACCCATTTATTATCAAGATTGGATGCTGAACATTTTTTTCCCTGCCACTCTAGGGTTACAGCAACCCTACCTCCTTATAATCGAGCCAATTACTTCTGCCAGGATGGTGTCTCCTTTCCTTGTCTACTGTTCTCTTGGCACAAGGAGTCAAAAGTGGCTCCCTGACAGCCATAGCTACAAGTTTAATGGGAATCTTGCCCGACCCCTGTTGGAAGCATTTTTCTCTCTGAAAACCAGAACCTCTGAACCCATAGAGCTCAGTTACGAGGATGAGAAAAAAATTCCACAAATGGGTAACTGGGAATGATGGTGAGTGTGGCAATTTCTAATTCTGGCCCTTGCATTCTGCCTACTGAGGACACAGCACTGTGTCATGGCAGTGGATGTAGAGCAGCGACTCTTAAATTCTTAGTCTCATGACCCCTTTACCCTCTTAAAAATGATTGAGGACCCCCAAAGAGCTTTTTTTCATGTGGGTGATAATGATACTTATTTCCAATTGAAGATACCAGTGAGGAACCCATTTCATGCTAACAGAAATAACATCTTAGTGTAATATTATAAAATTACTTTTACCTCATGGAACCCTGAAGCCCATCCTGAAGTGTCAGATTATTCTAGAATATGAAAGATCATGATAAAGAACAAAACTTAGTAAGTGAATTGTACTTGTCTGGGTTTATAATATTTGAATTAAGAGAACCTGTGAAGTGTGTTAAATTTTTAGTATAGTTTGCTCCCTTTAATGGGCTTGCATGCTTGATTTACTGATTAATGCCTTTGCTAACGATATGAAGGGTTATTTTTCACTTTCTGTGTAATTTTCCTACATACCAAAAATCCTTTATGTTAATTTTGTTATCCCTGATTATTTAGGGGGGGGGGAAATCTCAGTTATGAAAGAACTTGCATGTTCTTTACAATCATGTTATTTTATGTTTAAAAAAATTTATTGCTATTTTGATTAAATAGATAATTGTTGTTTTCAGGCCCCTATGATCCCTTTTTAATCAAAATGTCCAATTCTCTTCTAACCACAGTTTTATTTTTTCCTCCCTCAAATTAGATCCAAATATAGAACTATAAAAATAAAGAATGTTTTAGGATATCTTTTATACTAAAATCTATTTTGAGATTTCCCAGTGGGCCATTAGAAAAATCACAAATTGGTTCCTTCACCTTTTAAAAAGAGAGATGCCAGAAATAATTAGTTTTTTTTTTTTTTAAATATGGTACCATTGTAAAGTTCCATGGAAAAAAGTGTCTAATCCGAAGAGACACTCAGCCTTCCCTAAGTTAAATTTGGATGGATAAAATATTATTATTATTATTTTTTTTTAAATATATTTTATTGAATTTTTACAGAGAGGAAAGGAGAGGGACAGAGAGCCAGAAACATCGATGAGAGAGAAACATCGACCAGCTGTCTCCTGCACACCCCCCACCGGGGATGCGCCCGCAACCAAGGTACATGCCCTTGACCGGAATCGAACCCGGGACCTTTCAGTCCGCAGACCGACGCTCTATCCACTGAGCCAAACCGGTTTCGGCGATAAAATATTATTAACATAAAGGTTTCAGAAATTATATGATTCATGGGAAGTCCCTGGATATTTTTCAGAGGCCTCACTTTTCATAATATGTTTTAATGTCAGGGGAAATATTGACCAAAATGTTGATTTTTTTAAAAAATATTTGTCAGAGTCCTAGTGGTACTTTGCCTGGTATTAGACAACAATATAGTGTTAGTCAATTTCAGCTGTCATTTAGAATGTTAACTTTGTCACAGTCTTCTTTTATTTGAAACTAGAGGCCCGGTGCACGAAATTCAGCACTGGGCCTCTCCCTTGCAATCTGGGACCACTGGTTCCTAACTGCTCGCCTGCCTACCTGCCTCATTGCCCCTAACCACTTGTCTGCCTGCCTGATCGCCCCTAACTGCTTGCCTGCCTGCCTAATCGCCTCTAACCACTTGCCTGCCTGCCTGATCACCCCAGCCACTCGCCTGCCTGCCTGATTGCCCCTAACTGCTTGCCTGCCTGTCTGATCACTCCTAACCACTCACCTGCCTGCCTGATCACCCCTAACTGCCTCTGCCTCGGCCCCCAACATCACGGCTTCATCAGGAAGGACGTCCAGAATGACGTCTGGAATATCATTCGGCTGTCTGGTCTAATTAGCATATTACACTTTTATTACTATAGACTAGTATCTTTTTTGTCGCTTGTTTTCAACTGGGAATGTACATCAGACTTACCTATGAGATTTATAAAAATACATATGTGTAGGACATATGCCAGATTTATTGAATCTCTTTATATTATATGCTTGGTATAATCTTGGTATATTATCATATCTAATAATAGAGTAATATGCAAATTAACCATCACTCCGCGACAAAAATGGCGGCCCCCATAGCCACAAGATGGCTGCGCCCAGTCACCTCAGAGTGGGGAAAGCAGGGCATGGCGGCTTCCGGATCGCGGGCAGCCGGGAAGCCCCAGGCCCTGCAGACAGAGCGGGGAAAGCAGGGCATGGCGGCTTCCCGATCGCGGGCAGCCGGGAAGCCCCAGGCCCTGCAGACAGAGCGGGGAAAGCAGGGCATGGCGGCTTCCCGATCGCGGGCAGCCGGGAAGCCCCAGGCCCTGCAGACAGAGCAGGGAGAACAGGGCATGACGGCTTCTTGATCGCGGCAGCCGGGAAGCCCCAGGCCCTGCAGACAGAGCAGGGAGAACAGGGCATGACAGCTTCCTGATCGCTGCCTCAGGCCCTGCAGACAGAGCCCCGAGAGGAGGGCATGGCGGCTTCCTTAGCACTGCGGCAGAGGGGAAGCCCTAGGCCTGCAGACAGAGCCCATAGAGCAGGGCATGGTGGCTTTCTTAGAGCAGAGGTGGCGGGAACACCCCAGGTCCAGCAGACAGAGCCCAGAAAGCAGGGCTTGGGGGCTTCCTTAGCAAGATGACAGTGGGAACACCCCCAGGCCCTGCAGACAGAGCCCGGACAACAGGGCATTGGGGCTTCCTTAGTGTGTCCGTGTTGGCGAAGCCCCCAGGCCTGGCAGACAGAGCACACTGCAGGGCATTGGGGCTTCCTTTGCATGGCGCATGGCAGCAGCAGGCAGAGAGTAGATAGCAGGGCATGGGGACTTCATCTCCATGGCTGCAGGGAAACCTCCAGGCCCTGCAGAGAGCAGAGAACCATGGGGAGTGGGCCTAAGCCATCAGTAGGACAACCCTGAGAGCTCCTGGATTGTAGAGGGTGCAGGTTGGGCTGAGGGACCTCCGTGCACGAATTTCGTGCACCGGGCCTCTAGTATACATATATTGTGCTTCAGAATTATTATACTATAGCTCAAGGATTTTCCTCTATAAAATTATGTTTATTTTTGTAAGCAGATATTCTCTGACTTCTCTGAAAATAGGTTTCCTCATTATTCTTAGAGACATGCTGGCTAAAACTTGTTTTGGAATGGCTTCATCATCTTGTTATGCATGCCACAGAAGCAATCAAATTTCCTTGTCAGTTACATTATTCTTATTAGGAACTCTCATTAGACCTTTACATTTGAAAAGTATCAGTAATAAGTTAACCACAGCCATTTTTCTCTATGATTAAGATGGTAAATTTTTATTTACTCTGATGCTTGTGTGAAGGCTCTGTTATCAGCTATAGGCCTGACTTTGTCTTCAACAAAGGACCATCTCAGAGCCCCATGGACAAGGATTGTACCAGGCACTACAAACCGTTGTCACTTCAAAGAACAGACTCTTGGGCACAGGCTTCTGATGCATCTCTTGGACAGCTTTCAAGCCAAACCAGTGTGTTGAGTAAGGATTTCTTTTCCATTAAAGTAAGAACTCTTTTCCATTAAAACATATATGGGCTCATGAGGCTGCTACTCAAGGTTCAGTTGAACAGGAATTAACTACATAGGGCTAAATGAATTGATGAGAAAATTTTCACTGTGATTATTTGCTTTGAATACTGTAGTTGTTTAAAAGTTCAATTTACCAAATATAAAAGTGAACACTTTTTCTTCTTACTCTCTATAATCCATAACAATTCAATAGGCTCTGCTTTTATGTACTGAAATTAACATTTAAAAATTGTATCTGACTCTTACTGTTCCTCCTAAAATCAGAAACTCTTATTAAGTCTCCTTACTTATCATGGCAATATAGTTATTTACATAGGGTCAGTAAAAATCTGTTGTTTGTTTAAACCAGAATATAATTAGGAAAATCAATTATGTAACCAAAGCCTGGCCTGAAATGTCATATTGAGAATGATGCTCATTTAATGGAACTCATGGGGTCAATGCTCATAAAGTCCTCCCAGGAAAACTGGCCTGGACCTGGTTCACAGGGTCCCAACCTGAAGCCAAGGGATCCACTGCAAGATGGCTCACTCCCGTGCACTGGCAGCTCCTCCCTCACTGTTGGCCAGAGACCATACAACATGAGCCTCTCCATAAGAAGTCTGAGTCTCCTCATGACATGGCAGTGGGTTCACCGACATCCAAGAGATAAAGAGAGCAAGGAAGTCGTCCCAATGCTTTTTATGATCTAGTCTCAAAGTTACACTGTCACGTGTATCTCATTCTATTTGTCAGAAATGAATTACTAAGTCCATCCCACACTCTAGGGGGGTGGGGGGGGTGTGTGGAATTAAGCTCTACTTCTTGAAGGAAGGACTATCACAAATTTAAACTCACCCCAAAGGCAAACCAGAATTTGGCAGCCTCCAAAGCACTGGCCTTTCCATCATTCTAGGCTCTACCTTCACCCAGTAAAACTAACTGTATGTTTTAATGGGTGAAAACAATGTTGTAATAAGTAGCAATAAAATGAAGCCGACGATAATCGTGTGCTGTGATGGAGGTACAAAAAAATGAAAGGGAAGGAAATTAGATCCACCTGGGACGACCTAGGGAACTTCATGAAGGAAGTAGCCTTTGACACAAGTCTTGAGGAATGAGAGGATTTCAGTGGTCTATGATTAGAAGCCAGAGGGAGGACTGGCCAGTGAAGGGAGCAAGGCAACTGTAGGTGCAGAGGCAGGAGACAGTACATGCTGGTTCTGGGGACCTGAGGACAATGCAGTGTCACTACAGACAGTTTAAATTATGAATGTTTAACTTTAAAGAAGAGAGTGGTGTGGGGTTTAGCATCAGGGAGGTCACAGGGAAGAGACGGCTGGTTGGAGCTAGACAACAGGAAGCCTTGGATGTCAGAGTTAGGACATTAGGAATTCAGGAAAGCTGCCTAGATGGGAGACTGGTATGATTACATCTATGCTTTAGATTCTAAAGTTTAGAAAGATCAGCCTGTTGATCATGTGAAGGCTGGGGAGAGGCTAGAAGTGAGGTGGACAGATGGGAGGCTGCTGAGATGAACAAGTGCCCTGCTTGCCTCACAATGCAGCTCAGAGATGCTCCATCCTGGTCACAGTCTTGTAATAAGTAGCAATAAAATGACACTGGAGTCACCGGGTGCTTCTTAAAACTCACTGGCACCCCAAACCCACCCCCTAGAGGTTCTGATTTAATTGTCCCAAAGAAGATTGGGCACTGCAGGCGATTTTAATGTGCTGTAGAGACAGGGAAATCTTCTCAGCTCAAGGCAAAATTTTAAACGATTGACCCCTCTTGCCTCATTTTCTGAATTCCTCTTCCACCTCTTTGAGTCCTTGTCCCATAGTTCTTTGCATTTTTATTATTTTTAAGTTTCCTTTGGAAGTAGCCCATTTTGTCTGACTATTCTAGTGTTGCAAGTTTCCAAACTGCTTATCTTCTCCCATGACCCAGTAGACTGCCATTTCCTCAGGGCAGCTGAGTAGTAAGGGAAAGCAATCTGATTAGACTAATTCACACTAAGATGTGAATGATTGATGAGCCCATAACCTACCTAAGGGTATTTGATTTTTTAATTTTTTCCTAACGTAAAAAAGATCATTTCATACTTATAGAAAAGTTACAAGAAAAATGGATTTCTTATATACTCTCTTTTGAAAAACATTTGTTTATTCCTCTCTTTCTTATAAACATACAACTTTTTCTTCTGAACCATTCCGGAGTAAGTTGCAAGTTTATTCCCAAATTCTTCAATGTGCATCTCCTAAGAATAAAGGCATTCTCCTACACAGCCACAATATACTCACCACAAATTAGTACATTAACATTGATACCATCTATCCTCTAATCCAGGGGTGGGGAACATCCCACTTGTGAGCTGTATAAGGCCTGTGAAATGATTTGGTCTGCCCCTGCCAAGGCATTAGGGGTGAGTTAATTAAATGTTTGACCAAATACAGCAGGCTAATTTTTTAGTTGATAATTTTGTATGGCCCTCGAATGATGTTATAAATATCCAAACGGGCCTTGACAGAAAAAAGGTTCCCCATTTCTGCTAATCTATAGACTCTACTCAGCTTTGCTGATTATCCCAATAATGCCTGTTATAGAAGCACAACAACAACACAAACCACACTAGCAAGAGCATTTTTCCTTTTCCCCCTTTCCTTCTGGCTCAGGACACAATACACAATCATGCCTTGCATTCCACTGTTATGCCTCTTTAGTTTCCTTCAATCTGGGACTTCTCCCCAGTCTTCAGTTGCATTCCACATTTTGACATTTTTTAAGAGTACAGGCCAATTGTTTTGCAAAATACTCCTTAATTTGGGTTTGTCTGATGCCTACTTGTTATTAGATTCAGGTTACACTTTTTTTAGACAGTGGAAGGGAGAGAGAGAGAGAGAGAGAGAGAGAGAGAGAGAGAGAGAGAGAGAGAGAGAGACATCTATCAGTTGCCTCCCATATGCACCCTGACTGGGGATTGAACCTGCAACTTTTTGGTGTGCAGAATGATGGCCCAACCACCTGAGCCACCCGGTCAGGGCTCAGGTTACACATCTTTGATGAGAAAACCACTGAAGTGGCTTTGTATTCTCAGTGCATCCTAAGAGGTGTTGCACAGTGTCCACTTGCCCCAATAACAGTGCTGTTAACTTCTATCCCCTAGTTAAGATGGTTTCTTCCAAGTTTCTTGGTGAAGTTACTAAGCATTTTGTTAGTAATTAGTAAGAATTCTGTGGGAATATACTTTGAGACCAAATAAACAGCCTGTTTCTCAGCACCCTCTCGCCTACTTGTTCCAGCATCCACTGATGATCCTTGCCTGAATCCATGGTTACCATGACGGCTACCCAGGGGAGATTCTAATTTTATCATGTCATCTATACCTATTAGTTGGCATTCTACTACAGGGGAGAGCTTTTCCTTCTCTTCCATTTATCTGTTTATTTACATAAACATCGACTCATGAATTCCTATTATATTCAATAGGTTGTAATACATTAGTATCATTTATTTTGATGCCCACATTGGCTCAGATTTGACCAATGAGAACCCTATTAAGTTGGCTAGATTATTTGACTTTTGAAAGAGGTAGATTTTCCATTCAAATGTCTCCAAATAGTTCAAGTAACATCTTAAGAGCAAATGAGGTGGAAAGGTTAGGCACTTTGCCAGAGGGTGATGGTGAGCAGAGTGGCTTTACTGGATCAGGGCTCCCCAAAACTGATCCAGCTTCTCCCTTCTTCCTGTCCTAAAATGGAATTAAATGCTGGTACTTGGAGGGACCTTAGCCATCTTCAGTTCTATGGTTCCCAAACACTGGCTCCAGCCAAGGGCTGTGTGGCTGAAACCCCGGGAGAGTTGGCTTAATCGAACAGGTGCCCCCTGAAAGTCTGATTCAAAAGGCAGATCTGAGGTGGGGTGGGCATTGTGTATTTATAAAGCTCCCCAGGTGACTGCTGAGCTCAGCCATATTTCCCCCACCCCGCTTACACACACACCCTGCTTTTATAGGTGACTCAGGGAGGGACATCAATGTGCTCTATGTCACACTGTTGGCGCCAGAACTAAAGCTGAGGCTTCTTGGACGGTCAACAGTCTTGCTTTTTGTCTGCATTGTGCTGCCACCCTCCAGTTCTTTGAAGGCTCCCACGATTTTGTCCCCTTACAACCCTCTCAGCAGTAAGGATGAGGAATTTACTGGCAGGAAACAGAAGGCTGCCTCTGTTGTTTACTTGATGCTTACTTGCAAGGTAGTTTATTTAAGTTCATCCCTATCATCTTATCATTGGAAGCTGAAAATAATAATAAAACCCACTTCATACAGTTGTTATAAGCAACCAAACCGGCAGTCGGACATCCCCCGAAGGGTCCCGGATTGCAAGAGGGCACAGGCCGAGTTGAGGGACCTCCCCCTACCCTCCCCCGCCCCCCGCGCCCTCCCCCCTGCACGAAGCACCGAGCCTCTAGTAATAATAATAATTAGCACTAGCATAGCACTTACTGTGTGCCAGGTTATGTTCTATGTGTTTTATATGTGCTAAGTCATTTAATTAATCCTCACAACAGCTCCTTGTTATTGGTTTCTTCACAGATGAAGAAACTATGGTGCAAAAAGGTCTCAACTTGCCCAAGGTCCCACAGCTAGTAAGTGGCAGAGCAGGATTTAAAGCCAGACAGCCTGGTTCAGAGGCCATACTCCTAGTTACAACTCAGTACTGCCTTCCCTGCTGGGCCAAACTCATCTCAGAGCTATGATGAAAGCATGTATAGAAACAGAAATAATGGCTATCATTTACTGAGGGTCTGCTATGTGTCAAGACCTGGGCTGAGCACTTTGCAAGCACTAGAAAAGTTAATATTCACTGCTAATGGAATGACTTGTTCAACATTCATTTATCAAGCACAGACACTTGCTGGCCCCACTGGAGACACAGCAGTGACTCAGACTTGGGGCCTGTTCTCAAGAATTCTTTAATCCTCAACAAATAAACCTGGTACATAAAAAAACTATACTTTTGAGCTGAAACCGGTTTGGCTCAGTGGATAGAGCGTCGGCCTGCAGACTGAAAGGTCCCAGGTTCGATTCTGGTCAAGGGCATGTACCTTGGTTGCGGGCACATCCCAGTGAGGGGTGTGCAAGAGGCAGCTGATCGATGTTTCTAGCTCTCTATCCTTCTCTCTTCCTCTCTGTAAAAAATCAATAAAATATATATATTTTAAAAACTATACTTTTGAGCAACCTTTAAGAGTTTCTGTTTTGATGGAGAATAGCTAGAGAGCAATGAGACACAGAGAGGGAGGTGTGGGTGTGGGTGGATCTTGAGTTGGCTTCTCCAATAGGCAGCATTTAGCTGTGTTTTTTTTTTAAGGATGATACCGTTGGGGAAGGTAGAGATGGGAGAAGAGCATTCTAGGAAGAGAGGCAGCACATGGGGATAATGAAGCTGTGCTCTAAATGAAGTTCGAACAACGAGCTGGAAAGATGAAAATGTGCTGGAGGCCTTTTCAGGCTCATCCCGTGTCCACCATGCAAGTTTATAAGGACACCTGGTCTTGAGGCCGCCATTTGTTGATTGTTGTAAATCCATCCCAGGCTGTGAAGACTGAGGTCCTATGAGGTCTCATTTACAGGAAATAAAAACTGTCAAATTTTCAGAGCCCCCAGGACACTCATTAGTCACGGTGAGAAGTACTGATATTCATAAACCCTTGTGCCTGGTACAATTTCCTGTCATCATCCCCACCACCACGAGTTTCTATTTGGAGAATAAATCTGGCAGCAATCTGAGCTTCACACTTCTTGCAGACCTGTTGGATAAACACTCATACACATGCACAGCAACCATTTCACACCTAATGAATGGGATGCAGGTGTCTGGACTGCGCACAGCAGGAGCTGGAGAGCTGCTTTCACTTGGATTCCCTCTCCTGTGGGCCTGGCAGCAGTGGTGAGATGTGATCCTGCCCCACTTCCTGCATGTGAGGAGCCTGTATGCCCTGGGCAATGTCAGCACTCTGGTTCCCAGGTCGGAAAGACCCCCTCCACAGTGATGGGCCTGCTTTCAGAAACCTGCCCAGTTTGAGTTCTCAGGGACGAGGTAGATGTTACATTTGTGAGGCCTGAAGCTTATACAAGTTGGGGGCTCTCTTTAAGAAAAAGAACACGGCCCTGGCAGGTTTGGCTCAGTGGATAGAGTGCCGGCCTGCAGACTGAAGGGTCCCAGGTTTGATTCCAGTCAAGGGCACAAGCCCAGGTTGCAGGCTTGATCCCCAGTAGGGGGCGTGCAGGAGGAAGCTGATCAGTGATTTTCTCATCATTGATGTTTCTATCTCTTTCTTCCTCTCCCTTCCTCTCTGAAATCAATAAAAATATAGTTAAAAAAAGAATACCAAATTATGAATATAAAGTGAGATTTGAAAGTCTCTATTTATTTAGAACGAGAAAAGAAATCACAGCAAATTTCAAATTTTAAAAAATGCTGACAAAAACACCATAAAATTCAGAAAAATGATACAATATTTCCTTAACTGCCTAACAGATGACTAAAATATTTTTTCCTATTTTGGAGGAGCCATATAGTCATCAGATCACTTCTTCAAATGGCAGCAACTTAATAATAGTTCTGCCCAGAGAAGATAAGCTAGTCTTATCTCTAGTGTGTTTGCTCAAAATTGTTATGTTATAGTTTCAAGAAGTTTCTTTCAGCTTCACAATTTATTATTGTAAATGCCATGTGAATGTTTAGGGGAACTGATTTGCCAATTTGGGGAAAACTTCCAACAAAGTTTCTATATGATTGGAAGCCTTCAGAGAATATAAAATTTACTTCAGCAGTGACTAATAATCTTAAACACTCCTTCATTTGGGAATTACTTATTGACCCATTAATCAGTTAGTTAGATATCCATTTCTTCATTGGAAAGGCATATCATGAGTTGTACATTATCTTCATAGGTGTTAATTTATCAGCAAGAAATGTAAATCTTTCTTCAGTGTGTTTCTATGATTCAGTCCTCTTCATTAACTGGATTATTAAACAATACAAAACTCTATTCATTATTATTCCATTGGAAAGTTATCTCTTCCTCTTACTTGAAATACTGCTTTTAATATGATGAAACATTTTTTTGGTTCTAGTTTTATCCTTGATGTCAGAATAATTTCTACTTATCTCATTGCTTTACCTTTTTCATTAACATTTTTTTCTGAAATTTCTCTCAATTCTTTAATAAATCTATTTAAAGATGACAAAAGGATGTATCCATAATATATTCCAAAATTGGGACTCTATACTCTCTTATTTCTTTTATTGAAATGGTGCAAAATGTCTTTCCAAATTGAATTATAATGGCATATTGAGCTTTATGAACTTTTAAGCAAATACTTGCTTCTTATTTGTATTCAAGTTTTTCATCCGAGTTATCAAAAATATATTTGAATCTTTTAAAGGTCATGTATCCTTATTGCAAGATGAACAGATTTATAATAGCAGACCAAGCCTTATCTACATACTTCCAGTGCTGGGTAGTGTAGGACACACTCACATTGAAATGAAACCTCTTGTCTACATTTGGATAGTAGAAATATTCCTAGAAGCCATTCCTACACCAGATAGCCAATAATTACTCAACTATACATGGAAGTGATATTGACTTCAAACCACATAATTACATCCTAATAAATGGTATAACTAAATTAAATATATCCCCAACTCAGTTTCTCCTTAGCCAAATGCCCAAAATGCCCATGAGCATTTCAACAATACCTGGCATGAGGGGAATATAATAGAGATGAGGTTGTAGTGGAAAGAGACAATGGTCTTAATCAATTGCAATAAAAGTGTTTACCTTTAAGGAAGTGCTTAACTTAAATTCCCAATGGCCACATAAAGGGAAGAGGGAAATAGGAAATCACCATTTGGCAAATACCGAAATAATAATTGCTGTGGGCAAAAATCATCAATGGATGTTAAAATCAGTGGGTGAAGTGTGATGATAAATAGGATACTTGTATGGTATCAAAGTATCTGCTCATCAGACATTAACCTTTTGCACTTGGATGTTGAGTTTTAAAAATTTGGCTCTCAAAAGAAATTTCAATCGTTGTACTGTTGATATTTGGCTCTGTTGACTAATGAGTTTGCCGACCACTGCTCTAGGGTTCTGAAGCAAGGCCCTGCCGTCTGCAGAGGAGAGGATGCAGTTAACACCCTCAATCAAAGACTATTATGTGATTTGGTATCCCCAGTAGGTAGAATACCTGGGTCTAGGAACCAAGGGGTAGAAGTAGGAAAGGCCCCATACACCTTTCTTTCCAGGTCAGTTAATGCTTCCCATTGCTGCAGCATGAGGCTCTGTAAGTCTAGGGTCCTGATTCCCAGAGGGAATGTTTGCACCGGTGAACATAGTAAATGCCCCATTAAACTATAAGCCTCAGCTGCCGCCTAGTCATGTTAAGCTCCTTGTGCCAAAAGAAGGAGGTGAGAAAAGGAATCCCCATACTAGTGGGGGTAACTGACCCTGACCATCAGGAGGAAGTAGGGCTACTGTTACACCATGACATGGGATGATATCCTGGGACTTTTCTCAGTACTCTCCTGCCTCTTCTGATGGTAAATTGACAAGTGCAGTAGCTGTGGCCAGAGACAGAATACTGACCAGAAACTCAAGGGTGATGATTTGGGTCATCCCACCATAATAAACACCTTTTCTAGCAAAGTCAACAGTGAGAGAAATATAAAATGGGTAATTGTGACCTTGAGGTCAACTGCAGCCACTTGGATTATAGCTCATTTCTCTGGTAAGTGTTAAAGGGGACCAACCAGAATCCCAGAAGACTTGTTTCCCAGAGAGATTGAACTTCTTATAGAAAGCCAATGGATTTGACCAGTGCAAACAATGGACGGTAGTGGATGCTCAGATGCCTTAATTTAGGGACAAGGTGCCACCCATTCCCTTAGCTGCCATGAGTGTTGGTTTGTGAGTGCTCACACCAGGCCCCCCTAGGACTAGCCCCCACTAAAGGCACTGGTCTGGGGAGCAAGATGGAGCTCCATTGCCTCAATTTTAGGGCTTCTCTGACTCAATTTAAGATAATTCATAGAATTGGCTGAGACCTCTGTTGCAACTGCATCAATCTCAACTCCTCCCTTTGCTCATTCCCACTTCCTCAAATCAAATATTTTGTTGAGCACCTCTGCATCTGCTGTAGTCTGCTTCTCAGGGAACCTGACCCAAGACTCCAGAATTTTCGACATGCTTTTAACATGTAGGAGTGTTTGCCTTACACCAGATGGTCCCAACTACTGTAGATGAGGGAAGAGGATATGAAGCAGGGCTCCTACCAACCCTACATGGATGTATAGGGTGAAGAAAAAAGTAAACTTTGTTGTTTTAAGTCACTGAGATAAGACGATTGTTTGTTACCCATCCTGATTGTACTGAACCAGTACAATTCTGCTTTTCAATTGTTATAGTATTTGGCTCCAGTTTAGTGGTGGCCCAGGCCAAACCTCAATTTATGAGGCAAATGTAGGTCTGAACTTATGGGTGACAAATTAAAATCAAGCAAGAAAGAGAGAAATAGAGTCTAAGAGGCTAAGTGCTGTCTCATTGGAGCTTTACTTGAGTCTGAGAGTTCCAGGATGGAATTCACTTTGAGTTGCTTGCAGTGGTTGTTGGACAAGTCTACAACTTGAAGATGAATTACTAATCAGCAGGTCATGCTTAGAATTGGTTGGCCAGCTCTCCATGTGGTTTTAAGTCACTGCCAAGAGCTTCTTGTGGCTAATCCAGATGGGTCTGAGCTCAAGTGGGAAGTGAGTCAATGCCTGTATTAATAAGAAAAATAAAGATAAATAATTCACAGTTTTGTTCATGTCTTCATTTAGTGGGAGGCATGGATCCAAGACAAAGACCTTGACACTAGACAGTGCATTCACAGATAATAGAACTTGCCGAAGCCCTTTCCAAAGAGGCTTAAGTAATGGTTTTTGCTGATGAAACGTGACCAGACATCAAGCTTTACATCATGGCCCTGTCTGTCCAGGTGGGTGATAGAGTTTCTTGAGCCTGTGAATAGTTTCTTGACACCCTTGCCAATGCCCTGCAATATAACCCAATGCTATCTGGTTCAAGAATGTTCTGTTGGTCTTAGCTGCTAAGGAAGAAACCTAATTTCTGCACAAATCTTGGTCAGTTTATTATTTTAACCACATTTTTTTTCTTTTATTGATTTTTACAGGGAGGAAGGGAAAGGGATAGAGAGCTAGAAATGTCAATGAGAGAGAAATATCGACCAGCTGCCTCCTGCACACCCCCTACTGGGGATGTGCCCGCAACCAAGGTATATGCCCTTGACCGGAATCGAACCTGGGACCTTCCAGTCCGCAGGCCGACGCTCTATCCACTGAGCCAAACCGGTTTCGGCTATTTTAACCACATTTTTATATTCTGTTCTCTCTTTTCACTGCAGACAAAGTGGGCATTGACAGCATTAATGATCCTATATGTTTTACAACTTTAAGACCTGACCCGTCATGTGTATGTCCCTGTGGTTGTCAAGTTTTCCAAACCTGGGAATGAGGATTTTGCAGAAATATTTTGTTGATCACCTCTGCATCTGCCTTGGCACATGGATATACTTCTGCCCATCTTGAAGAGACACATAAATTACTAAACTTGTCCATAAGGGTAACATTTTCTTTATCTGGATAAATGTAGCTTGAATATTCATTTCAAATAGCCCCAAAGGAGAGAATAAGCTACTTTCTTTTTCTTGACAGCCACCCTTACTCCCTCTTCAATTTGAGCCTGATCAATGGGGCGGCTCTTATTGTACTGTTTGGTCAGATGAGATCATTTTGGAGCCTACTGATTCAGCCTCACATTTCCTAACATCCCTTCTTTGTTCCCATGGGTTGTGTCACAGGCTATCATGAGCAAGATAAGAAGGCAATTTCTTTTGTGCCAAACAAGACATGGGTGCAAAAGACCCCTGCTCATTACCCAAGGTGCTGATCTGAATCTGAAACCTCACCCAAAAGTGCTTGGCTGATGAAGGTGGGAAGAAAGATGCAGTCAGAGTAATGGCCATGGCTGTGCCATCAGCCAAAGCAAAATTCTTCTTGTGTAGCATAAGACACTAAAAATTTAATTCCTCCAAATATTCCTCCACTGTCGTAAACTGCCCAAAGGCAAGGGGAGAGCCAGACTTTGAAGAACTAAGAGTAGCCAGCTCGGGTGAGGGCAGCATGTTTGCCCCCCAGGAGGCAAAGAACTGCCACAACCTCCTGTGGAGGACAGATTGCATCTCAACAACTGATTCTGTTCTTGTTCCTTCTTAAACCAACACTGCCTTACAATGTGCTGGGCACTGCTAAGCCCTGCATAACACAATAAACCTTTGAGATAATCTTATCTCCATTTCACAGGTGGAGAAACCAGAGCCTGAGATGCTAAGGGTGTCTCATTGGCTGAGCCTGGATTTGAGCCCAGGTCTTTCTGCCTCAAAGCCCTTGCATTTCACCTCTGCTTCAGTCCTTCCCTTCTGTGCAAAATGCCTCCCCTCCCTTTTTTTTATGGTGCAAGTCCAAGCAGGAGATTCTTGCTGATGAACTTCTATGTACAGGTAATGCAGCAATAGGAAAGAGATATATTTTACTCACCCATTCATTTGCTATTTCATTCATTCCTCCATCAAGTCACTTAATAAATATTTGTTGAACTGCTACTATGCCCCAGATATTCAGCTAGGTGCAGAAATGGGTAAACAGCTGGCCCGCTGAGGATATCAGACACTAAACAAGTAAGCACAAATAAATAGACAATTACAAACTGCGGTAAGTGCCTTTTCCCCAAAGTCCATTATCATCTGCAGCAGCAATGTTGGAAAAGCAGCTTTAGTTGTGTGTTGGTGAACTGGAACTTTTGAGCAGCACTGCTCAAAAGAAATAGAATGCAAACTACACATGTAAGTGTAAATTTTCTAGTAGCCACAATGGGCAAGTGAAAGCAAAAATATTAGTTTTAATAATATATTTTATTTAACCCAAAATATGTCAATAAGCATCTCAGTATTAATGAGATATTTTACATTTCTTTGTATATTTAAAAATCCAGTACATTTCAATTCAAACTAGTCTCATTTCATGTGCTGTATACTACATGTTAATCATGGCTGCCATGTTGCACAGCACACCTGTAGTCACTGATAGTATGATTCTTTCTGTGCATTGGTGGTTTTCAACCTTGGCTGACATGGAAATGACCAGAGAATCTCACTTAATAGGGTGGGTTGGGGTGGGAGAGAGGGATTGCTCAGGTATTACTATATTTTAAAACTCCCCAGGTAATTCTAAAGTGCAACAAGTACTGAGAACTACTGCTCTAAGCAGTAGCAGGTTTGCACCCAAAGTCTTCAAATTATGCAAGGTGACAGGCATGAAGCCCCTCCATCCCAAATCAGCTTCATAGCCTTCCTCTTTCCCCCTCCCCTCCCATCTCCCCATGCTCTGCACTGGCCCCAGGCTCTGGCCATGACCTCAGTCTGGAAAGCTGGGTTGAGGAGCTCTAGGGCAGCTGTGATGACCCAGCATTCTCACCTTGGCGGTGGGACCCACTCTGACCTTGGGTCCTGCTCTCACAAATGTGTTGGTACCTTCATTGTTGGATTATCTCCTGAGTCTCAGTCTCTCTTTTTCTGGAAATCTGCTCTGTGGCTCTAGCCTTGAACCTGCCTTGTTTTTGCCTCTTTTCTTTCATGTTCCCCTCAGTCCTCTGAGAGTACCTAATAGCGACTCTATCCCCTCTTCCACCTATTGGGACACCTGCCCCCTCTTACCAGGTCCTCCTAATTTTCAAATTCACTGTCCCCCACCTTCCTTGCCAAGCTTCACATTCTCTGAATCTCTGGTCACACCAGCCTGGCTTCTCTCCCTCTATCCTCACCCAGCACATGGTCCACCTTCCCCCTCTTGGTGGTTAACCCTTCCCTCCCTGCCCAATCTGTATCAGAGAATCTCAAGCCCAACCTCCTTTAACATCCTATGATGTTCATTATGTTAATCATAATAGGCTCATTAATCTTTGTATCAAGGGACTTCAACCTGCCCAGGAAAGTGGAACCTCTGTTTATTTCTATTTTTATCTTTCCTTTTTATCTTTATTTTTTATTTTACTTTCTTTTTTAGTCTCCAGTTGCTTCTCCTGATCCAGGCCTGCCATCCCCAGAGGAGAGAGTTGGGAGCATGGATAGGGCTACAAAGCCAGTGGAGAAAACATCTCTGGGAAAATGTTTCCAGCTCACAGTTTTTCCTGCAGCCACTTGTGCAAGGCTTGCATGAAGTTTGTTGGTTTATTTTTTCCAAAAGACTTGAGGACAGCATTGTTATACTCAGCCCTGCAGTCCTGTTATGAGGGTAGTAGAACCATTGGCTGAAAAGTGAATAATTTCTAGGCAATTTTGCATAAACTTACAGCTGGTATCCCCAGAGTCAAACTTATCAGATAAACAAAATTAAGGCTGTGAGGCTGTTACCTAAAAACATACCACAATTCTATTCTCATCAGGGATTTAGGGGAAGATGAAAAAGAGAAGAATTTTTAAATCTGTTTACCACACATATACAGCCAGGACTCAGACGGCTCTGCTAGCACGTGAAGGCAGGAGGAATGACTTTCCTCAGCTGTGGCAAGTTCCCACGGACCCAAGTCACTAAGTGGGATTTCTCAGGGTGCCAGCCACTCTAGCCCTTTCCTGGGCCCTCTCCTAGAACTGTTGGCTATAAATTGTACTATCCATTGGGCAAATGCCAAGTTTATCTCTGGATCATTCAATTCTATCCATTAACCTGAAATGCTAGAGTTTAACAGCATCAATTGGTGAGCATTGCAGAAGAGTACCATGAAGCTTGTGGGGTCCTAGATGAATGGGTTGATGAAGGAAGGAAGGAAGGAAGGAAGGAAGGAAGGAAGGAAGGGAAGAAGCCTGCCATGCTGACCATGAAAAGGATTTGTGCTTCTCTTTTATCCTATACTAGAGGCCCGGTGCACGAAATTCGTGCACTGGGAGGGGGGTGTCCCTCAGCCCAGCCTGCATCCTCTCCAATCTGGGACCCCTCGGGGGATGTTCCTGTGGGATCGGGCCTAAACCAGCAGTCGGACATCCCTCTCACAATCCAGGACTGCTGGCTCCCAACCGCTGGCCTGCATGCCTGCCTGATTGCCCCTAACTGCTTCTGCCTGCCAGCCTGATCAACCCGTAACTGCTCCCCTGCCAGCCTGATTGACACCTAACTGTTCCCCTGCTGACCCAATTGCCCACAGCTGCCCTCCCCTGCCAACCTGGTTGCCCCTACCTGCCCTCCCCTGCAGGCCTGGTCACCCCAACTGCCCTCCCCTGCAGGCCTGGTCGCACCCAACTTCCCTCTCCTGCTGGCCTTGTTGCCTCCAATTGCCCTCCCCTGCTGGTCCAGTCACCCCTAACTGCTCTCCCCTGCCAGCTCGATCACCCCCAACTGCCTTCCCCTGCTGGCCTGATTGCCCACAACTTCCTTCCCCTGCTGGCCATCTTGTGACTACATGGGGACAGCCATCTTATGTGAGGGCATGATGGTCAATTTGCATATTACCTTTTTATTATATAGGCTAACAAAAGCCTAATATGCAAATTGACCCCTCGGGTGGTCGTTCAACCAGGAATTCGACCGGTAGTTCAACCGTTCTCTATGAAGTGAGCTGACCACCAGGGGGTGGCACGGAACATGGTGGGTGTCCACAATGTGGCACTGGCAGCAGGTGGCAGTGGAGGTGCTGCTGGCCCTGATGGGCCCCAATTAGAGTGGGACCATGGCGGGATGATGGAGCAGGTGAGAGGGCAGTGCCAGGTTAAGGCGGGTGATCGCCCCGCCAATCACCCTGCAGATGGTGACCAGCAGTACCAGGGGTAGGGGGTAGGTGGGGGGTGGGGCTGCCACCTGGCTTCCAGACGCTGAGGGAGACAGGGGGCCTGGCCCCGATTGATCGCCCGACAGGCGGGATGGTGGAGCAGGTGAGGGGACAGCACCAGGCCAAGGCAGAGTGTCAGGTGGGGTTGTGGGGCTGGGAAGCTTGGGGCACGAACTGCGGCTCGATCTCCGCAGGCCACCCTGAAAGACCCTACCTGTGCACTTATTCATGCACTGGGCCTCTAGAGTATTAATGTTTTGAAACATTGATCTCTCTACTTTGTCCCCCAAATATATTTTTATTTCTTGGCTTTTCCACAATTAAAAAGTAAGTGATAAAAACAGATATCTTCTTCACTGGATTGTTGTAGGATTAAATGAGATAATTCTAGAAGGCTGCTTAGTCAGGGTATTAACTTACAGTAAAAGATCAATACCTGGCAGTTATTATTATTATTTCTCCATTTTACATTAGTGACTTGCCCAAGATCACACAGCAGGTAAGTGTAGAACCCAGATCTGTCCTGCACCTACTGGCTTGGATTTCTCCAGACCTTCGATCTTCCCCCTCAGAGGAAGAACAGCATCATTGAGGCTTCCCAACACCAGTGTAGACCACTCCCCTCCCCTCCTTCATTGTCTGCACTGAAAGGAAAAAAAAGAAGTGAGTGTGTGTGTGTGTGTGTGTGTGTAATGGGGTCAAGGGTATAGAAGAGGCCTGCTATCCCATATTGGATAATTATGATACTTGGGAGGACAGGTGTAATTTCTCGAAAAGTCTTATAGGAATGGAAGCTCTCAGCTTTCCTTTTGGAAGTCCAGCCTCTGTGACTCTGATGCCCTCAGATAGGAGGGAAGTGCAGATGCAGGCAGGTGCAGAAGAGGAACTAACAGTTCATCCCTCCCTCTTCTCCTTCCCTGGTGTTCTTTAAATAAACACACCTGTAATGAGATTCTATGTAAATGAAGGGCCCCCTGGTTCCCTCCACCTTCACCTGACTCCCAAAGTTCCTACTTGCCCTGAATGTCAAGTATGATCCCCAAAGAGGAAGAACAGAGTTGGAAACTGTGTGTTGGAAGCTGTGTCTCTTTGGCAAATTAATTCTCCTTCGGGGGCCTTTGTTTTGAGGGAGAAGAAAGGGTGTTCTTTGAGTAGGGTAGAAAATTGCTGGGGAAATCAGCCTTTCAGCTGGAAGCACATTGGTATCTAAACTTGACCTTAGGGTAGTCCCCAAAGCCCTTCTAAATTCGAGGTCCCAAAAGAGGGCAGGGCCTGAAAGCAGTCAGAGCTGCTCAGAGGCAACACAGGAGAAGACAGGTTGGTGCGATCCAGTCCCTTCCTCTCCACATGCAACCTGCCTGCAGATACAGACAGCAAAGCATGGACCTGGGCTGAGAGGTGACTTGTTAAATAGGCGGGCTTCATGTATGCTCAAGACTCAGATGTGCTCTTCAAAAAGCACAGAGCACCAACCCCAAGAGGGTTGTTGTTGAAAGCAGAATAGCCATTGCATTTCTCCATGGCAATTTCATCTGTACCACATAACATCTATTTTCCTGGTGCCAAATAACAGCAGCAAAATCTTCATCTGAAATCACAATTAATTTGAACATTTTAAAAGCTATTTTTCAGAAAGGGCCTTCAACCTTTAAATGTAGCATCCAAACTATGTAAATGAGATAGATAAGCATGTGGCTTGAATGAGGTCCATTATCATGAGAATACTGCAGAAAGAGTCTTACAGAGCAGAGAATGCAACAGTCAGGTGGCAGGGAAGCCACAGGTCACTTAAAGGACAACCTATAAATGAAAATTCTGTTTGGGGAATCAGTTAAATTAGTGAAGGTAAGTTTTTTTTTAATTTGTACCATTTTTCTCAGGATTCCTTTTGATAAAAAGTTCTGGATCACTTACAATATGGTCTGATTTATAAAACGCCCATCTGTTCACAAAACTGTTTGTAAAAGCCAAGTGGTTTGGTTTGGTTACAAAAAATGGAAGATCTACTTACTGCTCATATAAGAACGGCAAGGGCAATGTCTAGTTAACTCAGGGGGACAGCTTTCCTGAAATTCTTAGGAGAGGCTATTTTCTAAGAGATTGTCCCAGTGATTTATGACTCTGACCAGCATAGCTGAAGAGCTTGTGCAGCTTGTAAGAAAAACAATGAGGAAGAATCAGAGCTATATTGTCACACTAGAATCAAAGGTGATGGAGGATATTGGAGATGAATCAGGACAACTGAGGCCAGCTTGTGCTGCAATGGAGATGAGGCTTAAGCCTGGAGAGGGGTCATGGTCCAAAGCAGATAGGCCATTAAGAACCAAGAAATCCATAGACACCAAAGAATAAAGCAAAGCTGTGGTGCTGAAGAACTGGAGGTTCATGGGTTCTGAGGCTTCGACCAGGCATAAATCTAGAAACTGGAGTTACAGGTAATGTGAAAACTGGAGGGGTCATCAGCTCTGGCCAAGGAACCCCAGATCCTTTAGATGTGAACCCCACCTCAGAGATGTGAAATTTCTAGATGGAAGGTAGAGCCAGAGGTCAGGGTGTAGACAAGGACTGGGGCATGTAATGGTTTATATTTGGAAGACGTGTGGCATAATGTGCAAAGGAACAGGAAATTAAATCTTACTCTCTGTTGCTTCCTTGTCTATCTATAGTGCCATGCTCTTATCTTTCTGTAACTCTTGTTACCTGAATGAGGTACATAGCCAAATTGTCAGGCATCCAATAAGAGAGATAAGATGCTCTTTCCAAAGCCATGTCTTCTGCACAACATTATTGGGTTGAAGGAAGTTCTCCTAGGAGGGAAATTAAATCCCAAGCACCTCAGCATTTGTCTTGCCTTTTTTCTTTCCTGCTGCTGCAGATATGGCAAGGGGTACCCCACCTTGGAGAGCACCCAAGCTGCTTCCAACAATGAAGAACAGCAGACAGCAGTGGCCTGCCCTGAGTTTGGAGACTGAAAACAAGGGAAGCAGAGAGAAAACTCTACACACTGCACCATTTTCCCCAGAGCTATTTCTGAGTATAAGCATCCTTAGTGGAATGCCTAATAGGAGGAACATGATCAAAGATAACACTTCAGAGAGGCATCATGTATATTTGGGTTAATGGGAACAGGAGAGAAAGGAGCAGAGGCAAAGGACCTGTGGTAGGCAGTTAGACAGACATGAGCAGAGCAAGGATGCTAGGCCAGGTCCAGAAGACCACCAGGGCAGAAAGCCCCAGATACCTAGCAACAGGCAACACTGGGCTGGGCCCTGGCCCCCAGGGGTCCTTTCCTCTCCTAGCATATCATTGGTAATGTGGTTGAGACCCCCTGACCTTCCATATTGGTGATCATACAGTTCAGATCCTCCCCTAACCTTTCTTTCCCTGGTATGTTGCTAGTCATGCTGGTTAGACCCCCTTAGAGAGGGAATGAACAAGGGGGCCAGAAAATAGTCCTTGAGCATTAAGTCCCCAGGACAATGAGGATCTGACCCGCATCAAATACATGTAGACCTCAGTTGTGTTTCAGCTGCAGGCCCAAAAAAGCAGCAAAACCAGACAAGCGACGTCATGGTTGACATCAGGACCAGCTGCACCAACTAATGAACCCCTGCTCTGGCACTGAGCAATTAGTGGAGACCATGGGGACGCACCTGGAAAGCTGATGAATATTCTATTGGAATTCTCCCCCTGAGACCTCCAGAGAAAACCCCTCAAGACTAAGGACGCAGCACGTGTTCTCTGTCTCTGTCTCTCCCTCTCTCTCAAGCACACCCATGCCTTCTCCTGCCCCCTCCCCGCAGGCACGTTTTCTTTTCTCTCTTATTCCCCTAAACTCCAAGGGCCCTTCTTTTGCCTCTGTAACTTGTTTCCTGAGCCCATTTCTTCTACGGCTCACTCTTTCTACCTCTGTGACTTTCTAAATAAATCTTCTCTTATAATTTGAGTTCTTGGCTCTGAATTCTTCTCTTAGCCAGAACTCAAGCACTGAGGTTGCTGAACCAAGGCTCAATCACTGAAAACAACTGGTGCTGTTTTCACCGCCAACTGACCCAGCCAAGTCAAATCATCACACACACTGTGTTCTGTATTAAGCAGCACCCTCCAGCAAGTCCATTTCTATCAGTGGCCAAGATAAAAACAGAGGAAGCATACTGATCAAATCTGAGACACCATAGAGCTGTAAGAAAAAAACTAAAGCATTATAGAGCAGAATTTGGGTCTGAAATCATCTCAATAAGATTGGAAAATTTGAATGTAACCAGCTAAATGAAAAAGCCTTCACCAGAGTCCTAAAATCACAGTCACATGTACGGAATGAGTGAGGCATGCTTGACAGCAAGCAAGGTGGGTAGACATTTTTTGGGCTTTTTAGTTGAGTGAAAAATTATCCAGGGCCATGTAATGTGGTCTACTGAATGGCTGTGCGTTAGTGGTCTGCATCTTCTCCATACTGGCCAGAACACCACAGGGGGCTGCGAGCTGTTTTGTAGGAAGGCCTTCTGCAACAAAGAGATAGCAAGCATGAAAATGGTAGTAGGATGGTAGCACGTTCAAATCATGCCACATAAAGAAAAACTTGACCTGGGCATGCAGCCTGTATGAAAGAAGGTTGCAGGCTGGGTGGTCTGTGTAATTTGTAGGGCCCAGTGCAAAATAAAAATGCAGCACAACTTGTTCAAAAAAGCAAGGGAAAAGGCCATTACAGGTACTAAAATATTAGGCTTTTTCATTTAAAACTATTTTTGTTTACTTATAAAACATTAACAGGTAATAAATAAAAATATATGAGTAGCAACAAAAATTTACAAGTTGCAAAATAATAACATTTTAGTGTCATAATTTTATGTAATACTATAAATAATTATATTTTATTAATGTAATATTTTGACTTCATATGTTTTTTTTAAAAATTGTATTTATAACAATTTCATTTTCAATCATTATGAATTGAAGGCAATATGTGTCATTCTTGGCAAATGTAAGACTATAAGTGACAATTGATCATATTAATTTTGTGAATAATCTTTCTCATGATGCTACCCTTACTGAGCTATTAAGAATATTTTATAAGCTGTGGCAACATTGGAATAAATTTCTGATAAATTATTTTGAAATATATATTTTAGTACATATCTGAATTGATGATTCTCATGAAACATTTTTTTCTAAAAAGATTTAATTCTTAAAAAAATATTTAATTCTTCATAGAAACCAGTTTTATGTAGTCTGAATTTAATTTTAAAGTAATTTTATATACTGGCATTTTAAAGTTTCATCTGCCATTTTCTATAACTTGTGAAAATATACAAGAAACCAAAAGTGGCTTCATGATTTTATATAATTCAAAACACTCATGTGTGCATTCTATCACTGTTTTACAAGAAAAATTAATTTTACAATTGCTTTCTTTACTAAAAATTGGTTCATCTAAAGCTTCACATGAAAATCATGTTTTTTCCCCCCACCAAATGTAATAATCTAAATTTAATTTCTACTCTAAGGCTGTGCATATTTTTGCTTTGCAATGTTACAGCAGTTTTCAAAACCAGAGTCTAAACTTTTTGGAGAATTCTAGTTAACTCTCTGATATGCTTTGTTGCCATGTGTATGCCATTATCAAATTTTTTTATTGATTTGAGAGAGAGAAATCAATTTGTTATTCCACTTATTTATGCATTCATTGGTTCATTCTTTTTTTTTTTTTTTTTTTTTTTTGGTTCATTCTTATATGTGCCCTGACCAGAGATCATCAAACCTGCAACCCTGGTGTATTAGGACGGTGCTCTAACCAACTAAGCTACTCGGCCAGGGCTGTATGTCTTTATTTTGTAATATTTTACTGACAGTTGACTGAGTTTTGGCAGCTCCTATCTCCTGTTCAGGCCAGTGAGTTTATTTTCTGTAGACGCTGCAGGGATGGGTTCCGGGGGCAGACAGGCATTTTGTCCTGAGAGCAGTGGCCCTGTTGCTGCTCTCATGCAGAGTTCTTCCTCTCTCCCAGGGCTTGGCTGCTGCAGCCACCGCTGCTGCCTCTGCTGCTGCTGGCACTGTCATCACCACCAGTCTTGGCACAAGTCCCTCTCAGGCTGCCTGGCCAACTGCTTGGCTCCCATGCTGCCCACTGTAGCAGCCGACTTGGGACCAGGCACATCCCAGTGCCCCCTGGGGCATCTCCTCTGCTCACACCCACATGCTCCATTGTCCCAGATGAAATTCATTTACAAAGCACAAGTTCTAAGATAAATGATTAAGAATTCACCATAGTAACAGCAGAGCATTACCCCAAGCGCAGAGCCCCTTGTGAGGTGGGCCTGTGTGACTGCGAGTCACATACTCTCTGTGTGTGTAAGAGGGTCAGGCATGTAATGGGGGTCACGTGCTGGACCTAAACATGGCACAACTAAGTAGTAGGGTGGACCCTGCACATTAAGTCTCTTGTGTGTTTTTCCTTTGTTAAGAGTATCTAGTCACCATTCCTGTGGTGACTCAAGTGGCAGCATGGCACAAAGACCCCCCCACAGCTCTGAAGGGAAGTCAGCCAGTTGCTAGACCACCAAGTTCTCCAGGAAGACTAACCTGCTCTGGCCTCTCGGGGCGGCAGCTCTGGGGCACCTGGGACAGCTCTTCACTACAGACACCAGCAGCAGTAGGTACTGGGCTTCTTGCTTTGCATGAAGGGGACAGGGTGGAGAGGAAAGAGAGCTGTGGAGCTCTAGGGAATGGAGGAGGATTTGTGAGCTGGGATGGGACATGTCCTCCAAAGGGGCAAAGACCAGTACCATTGGTTTAGAATCATTACTGGGACTCTGTAACCAGGGCTGCTGAGGCCCAGGGAGAATGGGTATAGAGAGGATCTTGGTTTTGAGTATTTGAAGGTCCACGGATGACCATCTCTGTGAAGAATGTCAATGTGTGTCAATGATGGAGAGACACCCTTTAACCAGGTGTGAAGAAAAACCATTCAAACTGGCATCACTGGCCAGCCTTAATTCTGAGACCTCTGTCACCCAGGAATAAAACTATCAATGGAGAAATAGGTCTTTATAGAGGTTGGAACAGGTTAATCTTAAAAATCAAACTTTTAAAATAATATGCTTAATTTTTTAAAATAAAAGATATATCACAACTGACCAATCATGATAAAATCTAGACATTATGCCCAAGTCACATGAATTTAGAAATCTATTAAAACATAGATAAAATAAACCAACCAACCGCTGTCTAGTCTTGAATCAGTTCCATCTGAGATTGTGACTTGGGCCAGAAACCTTATGCAAAAGATGCAAGGAGGAGAGGGGGCTAGGAGAGAGAGCAAGTATTTTTCCACATGCTACTGGAGGACTACCTGCATCAGGTACACCTTGAGGGGGAGGGTGTTGAAACACACGTTCCTGCTCCCTCTTCCCCCCCGACAAGATTCTAATTCAGTAGATCTGGTGTGGCCTGGGAATCAGAATCTTAAACAATTCTAATGTGCACTAAAGTTGGAGAACCAGTGTGGTAAGGTCTTTACAGCTGAGACTTGATGACTAGACCCCAGCATTGTTCTCCTGCCCCTGCAATCACGCCGAGAACTATTGCAGAGAACCCCTGAGTCTGTAACCCACGCAGGTCCCTGTGCCCGAACATTAAATATTAGGAAAATGAGCAGAAGGAGTAAGTCTCCCACTAATTTCTTACATATGAATTAAGTCTTATTTTCACAAAAACACTTTAAAGATTTTCTAAAATTTCTCTTTGTAATCCTAAGCACTTGGTGTAGGCAGCTCTCCCCACAGCATTCAAAACACTCTGCAAAGACACAGAGGACACTCCGTGCACGGGTATTGGCCAGGGTCTGATCTACAGCTGCCAATTCAGCATGGAACTGGGGAACAGCCACTTTTACCCATCACATGCCTCCCCCGCTCCACTTTAATTATGCTATGTCTAGTTGACACATCAGCCCAATAAAATAGGTGGTATCCACAATTTGCAGATGAGTAAACCGAGGCTCAGACAGAATTGCTTAAAAGTCCAGAGGCAGGATCTGAGCCAAGGAGGGCAGGTTCAAATCCTGGGATATTCACAGTACCCCCTTCAGGGACTGCCCCCACTTTCTCTCTGGCTTCAGCAGAGCTTTGTAAAATGATAGTTATTAGTCATACCTGCTCCCTCCCTCCATCCCAGATAGGAAGAGGGAAATTGCAGATCTTGTGCCTTGTCAGTGAGATGTTATCAGCTATAAATGCAAGTGTAAACATCTGTAAGGGTCAGGCAGATTATGTAAGTGAATAAATTAGGCAAAATTTTAAAAATTAACTTAGATCCACTTAGCATATGAAACATTTAAAAATAGTTTTTATTCCACTAGGAATCATGTTCCAGTTTTTCTTTTTAAGTACCTGGTCTTCTCTGTCTAACTCAGTTTTTACCATCTTCAGTGAGACATGAGAATAAATAAAGAAAAATATTTCACTACCATAAAAATAGTGTTTACAATTGTTTAATGATGTGAGGATGATAATAAAAGGCAACCAATATTCAACCCCAGTGCTGAGGAGGCAAAAACCGGGGGGAGGGATTGTGTCAAACTAAAAAGTCCATGTTTCGTCTAAAGGGCATTATAGAATATTAGACTCAAAATTCAAAATGTCTTTATTGTGTATTAAGAATATGATTATAGGGAGGATGGAGGATGTATTCACCAGCCAGTAGCTAAACACTCACTATACCTCCCTTACCTGTTATGTCAAAATTACATGTTTTATTTTATAAACAAATACAAATCATGACCCCTTTAAGAATTGCCAGACGGTCATCAAGAGAGGGAGAGCCTCCTGATACACAAGTAGGGAAGCAGGACCTTAGAATCAAAGTCCAAACTTTAAAAAAGCATGAAAGTAGTCATAACATATATTTCAGAGGGGAAGCCATGCTCATCCCACCAGATGTTAAGGAACTATCAGCGTGATGAGCCTAACTTCCTTTCCTTCCTTCTGATGTGCAAGGCTGTGGTTTTGTGGATGAGCTGATTTCTTCATCTCAGTCACAGTTGCTTTCAGCACCAGCCCATTATTGCCAATAAGGGCCCAAATGTTACCAAAGTTTCCTAGTTTTTTAAGAGAAGCTAGAGAGCAATACGTTTATGTGAAACTTCTAAATTCTTAAAAGTTGGCTCAAATTAAAAATAAACGAATAAAACCCAATGTGGACCAACCACAGCAAGTCTGGTGGTCACAATTAGCCCAACACCTTGCATCCTCCACGTGGACCCCAGGGTACACCAGGATATTGTTATAGGGGGCTGTACAGAATCCAAAGGCTGGGAGGAGCTGCTGTTTGAGAGATAAAGAACTAGGTGATGGACTGGCAAGACAGAAGAAAAAACTACACTCTGTGAAGGTTATACCACTAGGTTTATCTTGTCATATATATGTACCCTGGTAAAATTATGAGTCGTGAGAGCAGGGACCATTTCTAATTTATCTCTTCCATCAGCATCACAGCAAATGGTCATGGAATGCAATAGAATGAATGGTATGGAGAGTGGTATCCACTTTGCCGACAGGCTCTCTGGAGGCAGTGAGTGACACAGGCCCCATTACCAGTCACATCTGAGTCTCACAGTTTTCTGGAAGCATGGGAAGAACCTAGATGCTGTGTCTTCATCTTTGAGGTGGAAAATTTTGCTAAGAAGAAGGTCTGAGTGAGGCAGCCTCCTAACAGCAAGGTAAGGGCCACCTCTGAACAATCTAGGGAACTTTGCCATTTTGGGGGGTTGAGCTGGAGGGGCAGTGGACACTACTGGTGTCTGGAAATCTCAGGGCAGCAGATTGTTGGAATGAGACCTGGCCCAGATCACTCACAAAGCCAATCCAGGCTCCATCCTCCACAGGAGGAAGACCAAATCAGATGCGTGAGATCAGGTGAAGGCAGGTCATGGGGCTGGTCCTGCTTTCGGGGGCTGCAACATTTTCCTGGAGGTCATTGCTCCCCATTAGAGGAGGAAGAGTCATAGGAAGCCCTGGAACTCCCTGTTCCCAGACTTTGTACTAGCCAGCCGTGGGATCAAAGAAGTCCCCTCTCTCCTCCAGGCAGATGTGTCTTCCTCACAGTGGACTGGGACACAAGATCTCTAAGACCCTTCCCCAGCCTCACGATGACTTGATCTTCAAGAGCAAGATGGCATGTAGCACCCCTTTGGAGTTCTCCTGGGGCTTTCCCCTCCTCTCAGCCCCATCAAAGAGCTGCACCATTTGTCCTTCCCTAGACCTGCTCCCTGCAGTTCTTTCACCTGCTGATCCTGTGAAACCACCTACTTTAAGGTGCAAAGCTTCCAAAACCAAACAATTGGCCTGAGAAAGCAATTACCTTTGTTTTCTCCTTCTGCTCCTGCACTTTGCTCAAAAGCCTCTTTTAATATTCTCTTCCTTCCTGAACAATTTTTCAGATTTTATTTAAAATTTGATTGATTCTCTTCCCACTGGGATGGTTCCCCAAGCCCTAATCACTTACTTCTTTCACAAAACAAGAAACACAACTTACTCAACACCTACCATGTGCCGGGCCCCTTCCTCCCTTCTCTCTGTGCTCTCTTCCCCTGCCACCCCTGCCCCTGGTCCATTCACCTTCATCATCTCACTTTTCCATACCGTATGAAGCGGGTATGCTGAGCTCTAGGAAGGAGACTCAGAGTGGCCTGGCACAGGCCCAGGGTCACCCCCCCCCCCCACACACACACACACACACACACACTGTGGTGGGACCTGGATTAGAAGGGGATCTGTTTGTTCCTAAAGGTTTGTCCTAAAGCTTGTGATGCAGTCCAAGAACCTAAGCACCTGCAGGTGCAGCACTGGTTCATGAAGGCTGCACTCAGTCCCCAAGACCTAGAGAAATGCCTGGCGTACAGTAGATACTTGATAAATATTTGTGAATAAATGAATGGAAATGTTGAAGCCTGGGCCTTATGCTTGGAGGTTTTAGTTTAATTTTCTCTTTAATAGAAATCAATATTTTTAAAAAGTTCTCCAGGTAGCCGTAGCCAGTTTGGCTCAGTAGATAGAGTGTCAGCCTGCGGACTGAAGGGTCCCAGGTTCGATTCTGGTCTGGGGCACATGCCTGGGTTGCGGGCTCAATCCCCAGTTGGGGGCATGCAGGAGGCAGCCAATTGGTGATTCTCTCTCATCATTGATGTTCTATCTCTCTCTCCTTCTCCCTTCCTCTCTGAAATCAATAAAGAAATATATATATTTTTAAATCCTTAAAAAAAAAGTTCTCCAGGTAATTCCAATGTGCATATTTTTTCTTTTATTTTTTCCTCATTCTATTTTTTTATATGATACATGATCTGTTTATTGCATTGTGTGCACACCACCCAAAGTAAAATCATCTTCTGTCACTATATACCTGGCCCCCTTTACTCTTACACCCACCCCCCTTCCCTCAAGTAACCACCATAGTGTTATCTATGTCTATGAGTTTCAGTTTTGTATCCCACACTAGAGGCCCGATGCACGAAGATTCGTGCAAGAATGGGCCTTCCTTCCCCTGGCTGCCGGCACCGCCTTCACTCTGGCCAGAGCCGCCTTTCCACCTTTGCTCCAGCCCAGAGCTGCCTTTCTGCCTTTGCTCCGCTGGGAGCAGCCTTTCCACCTTCCCATGCTGCCCAGAGTCCCGGAGCAGCTGGGGTGGTGCAGAACGTCTGCATCCAGCCCCCGGCCGCTAGGGGCCTGTGTATGCAAATTAACCCGCCATCTTTGTTGGGATAATTTGCATACTCACTCCTGATTGGCTGGTGGGCATCATGAAGGTACAGTCAATTTGCATCTTTCTCTTTTATTAGTGTAGATATGAGTGAAATCATATGGTTCTTAGCTTTTTCTGACTGACTTATTTCGCTTAGCATAATATTCTCAAAGTCCATAATGTTGTCACAAATGGCAGTATTTCATCTTTTCTTATGTCTGAGTAGTATTTCATTGTATATATGTACCCCATCTTCTTTATCTGATCATCTATTGAAGGATACTTTGATTGTTTCTATATCTTGGCCACCATGAATGATGTTGCAATGAACATAGGGGTTCATATATCTTTGCAAGTAAGTGTTTTCAAATTTTGGGGGTAGATACTCAGAAGAGGGGCTGCTGGGTCATATAATAACTCTATTCTTAATTTTTGGATGACCCTCCATACTGTCTTCAAAGTGGTCATATCAGTTTACACTCCCACCAGCAGTGAACGAGGATTCCTTTTTCTCCACAACCTCTCTAACACTTGTTAGTACTTATCTTGTTTATAACAGTCATTCTAATAAGTGTAAGGAGGAAGGACAGTGGATACAACTGGTGTATCTCATTGTAGTTTTGATTTTTGTTTCCCTAATAGCTAGTGAAGTTGGCCATTTTTATGTCTTCTTGGGAGAAGTGCCTATTCAGGTACTCTGGTCATTTTTAAATTGGATTGTTTGTTTATTTGGTATTGAGTTGTATGAGTTCTTTATATATTTTGGATACTGTATTAACCCCTTGTCAGAGCTCAACCACAGGCATGAACCAATGAGACAAATTACCACCAAGGACCTCTCCCCTGGCCCTCTCCCTCTTACCTACAGCCTCTGTGCAGCTCTTTCTACTTTTCCTCCCATACTATCTTGTCATCCCAGGAAGAGATTGTGAACTAAAAGCCTTCTGGGCTGTAGGGTAATTTTGACTAGGGAACACTAAGGAATCCTATATAATAAAAGCATAGGTGGCGCCATGTGACAACCTCGCTTGACGTTGTCACAAGATGGCCGCCACAACATCATCACAAGGTGGCCACTACAAGATGGCCAGCAGGGGAGGGCAGTGGTGGGCGATCAGGCCAGCCGGGGAGGGAAGTTAGGGGTGACCAGGCCTGCAGGGGAGGGCAGTTGGGGGCAACCGGGATGGCAGGGGAGGGCAGTTGGGGGCAATCAGGCCAGCAGGAGAGCAGTTAGGGGGCGATCAGCTGGCAGGCAGGCAAGTGGTTAGGAGCCAGCAGTCCCGGATTGTGAGAGGGATGTCGGACATCCCCTGAGGAGTCCCAGTTTGGAGAGGGTGCAGGCCGGGTTGAGGGACACCCCCCTCGCCCCTCATGCATGAATTTTGTGCACCAGGCCTTTAGTAGATTATAAATGTAAAAGATCTTGGTTACTTCTGAGGAAGATAATTGTTAAAGGCATTAAACCCATTCAATAGCAAACCAAGAAGCACTCATTAAGAACTTGCTGTGTTCTAGACATTGTATTATGCCCTAAAAGTGCCCAGATCCTGCCCTAAGGTCCTCAGTGAGGTGGCCTAATATTTAGAAACTAGAGGTCTGATACATGAAAATTCATGCACTCTGGGGGGTTGGGGGTGGGGTCCCTCAGTCCAGTCTGCGCTCTCTTGCAGTCCGGGACAACTCTGGGGATGTCCACCTACCGGCTTAGGCCCGTTACCCAGGGGATCAGGCCTATGTTGGAAGTCAGACATCCCTCTGGCAGCCCGGGAGCCCTCAGGGAATGTCCAACTGGTGGCTTAGGCCTGCTCCCCGCAAGAAGTGGGCCTAAGCCACTGGTCGGATATCCTTAGTGCTGCCAAGGAGGCAGGAGAGGCTCCCACCACTGCCTCTGCGCTTGCAGCCATCAGCCCCGCTTGTGGCTGAGCAGAGCTCCACCTGTGGGAGCGCACTGACCACCAGGGGGCAGCTCCTGCATTGAGCCTCTGCCCCCTGGTGGTCAGTGCGCATTATAGCGACCAGTCGTTTTGCCATTAGGGTCAATTTGCAATTACCCTTTTATTATATAGGATTTGTCTGAAGATGTCTCAGGGAAATAGTGTTACCAGAAGCCAAATAACATCTGAAATTACAATGAGGCATTTCCTTTCTGTCCAGAGAAGCCCAAAGGGTGACTTCTAATCAAAGATTTTTCCCATGCCACATAAGAAAACACCTTATTATCCACAGTGCTGGATGGATCCCTAATTGTCCCCATGTTGGCATCTTGCCCCAATAAATTTAAAACCTTTAAGGGCAGGATGCATGCATGATATTGATCTTATTCCAGCTCCCAGCCCTTTCTAGTGCCTAGATACTCTTAGCAAAGAAAACAATGTCAGGCAGAAGGATTTCGGCTAGCTATGAGGAAAAACAGACAATAATGGAGAAAGAATACCCCATTCACTAATGGGTGTACTTGAGGCAAGTCCCTGAACTTGTTCCCTATGTTGCTTTTTTTTTCCTCTAGACTTTTAGCTCTACGATCCTATTATTTTAACACAGTGAGAATTAATTTACTATTTAACACTGGGTTTATCAAAAAATGCTATGTATTTTCTTCTTGAAATCTTGAAAGAAAAGCTTTCTCCTGGTGGGATGGTTTAAATGTGGTTTTGTTTAAGGGCAGGATGAGTTCTTAACTCTTAATCAGTTATCCTGCCTCACTTTTGGATAAACAAGTCAGTCTCTTGCCCTGCCCCTCCAAGTAGGAACACACTCATTGTGTTATCTAACCCTTACAATAACCTTACAGGGTGCTATTATTCACATTTTACAGATAGTGAAATTGAAGCCCAAAGAAGCTAAGTGCCCTCTCTTCCTTCCCCCTACTGCTTTCTTCAATTGCATTAACGTTGGACATGGTAGAAAAGGGTGGACAATAAGAATGTGAGTTATTTAAATCCCCTGTGTTATGTTGAACTATCACAATCGACAATTTGCCTTGTGGTTATTTACTTTGTTTCCCTCCAAACTCCAACCATCCGAATGCAGCTCCTAGTGACAATATCTCCTATACAGGATTTTCCTGTCAGTTTCCTTTTAGGCATACTCTAGTAACCCCTCATGGCCCTCTCCTGGGTAACACAACTATGTAACTGATATCTCTGTGTCCCTGAGATTGCAAGTTTCCTGAGAGCAGGGGCCTTATCTTTTCCCCTCACCATTATATCTCTAGCACTTAGCACAGTGCTTTCTACACACCATCCACTCAATATCTATATATATAAAAGCCTAAGCAACCATCGCTACTAAATGGATGACCAAACAGGCTGCATGGGTGACCAGGCTGGCAGGGGGGTTAGTATGGGGTGACCAAACGACCGAGCAGCAGGCTGCATGGGGCGACCAGGCTGGCAGGGGGGTTAGTGAGGGGCGACCAACCAAGCAGCAGGCTGTGTGGGGCAATAAGGCTGGCAGGGGGTTAGTGAGGGACAACCAAACGACTGAACAGCAGGCTGCGTAGGGTAACCAGGCTGGCAGGGGGGCAGTTGGGGGCTACCAGGCTGGCAGGGGGTGCAGTGAGGGGCGACCAGGCTGGCGGGGGGGGGGCAGTTGGGGGCAACCAGGCCTTCACCGGGGGCTGTAAGGGGCAATGAGGCTGGCAGGGGGCCAGTTAGGGGCAACCAGGCCAGCAGGGGGTCAGTAAGGGGCAACCAGGCTGGCGGGGAGGGTAGTTGGGGGCGATCAGGCAGGCAGGCAGGTGAGCAGTTAGGAGCCAGTGGTCCTGGATTGTGAGAGGGATATCTGACGGCCTGTTTAGGCCTGATCCAGATCGGGCCTAAACAGGCAGTCGGACATACCTGGAGGGGTCCCGGATTGGGAGGGTGCAGGCTGGGCTGAGGGGACCCCCCACCATGCACGAATTTCATGCACCGGGTCTCTAGTTTGTTAATAACTGCAATAGATATCCTGGTGCATCTTAATGTATACTTCTAGATATAAGGTGCACCTAGAGATACAAATGCCAGATCAATAGAATGCATATTTTCAATTTTCATAGATACTAGCAAATTTTCCTCTAAAAAATTGTATTAATCTACATCCCTACCAACAATGTAATACAATGCTTATTTCACCACACCCTTGCCAAACCAGTTTGTTTTTGCCAATCTCCAAATATTTAATTTATACCTTTTTTTTTTGTTGTAAATAAAGTTGAGTGTGATTCAAATCATCTAAATGTCCTTTGTATTTTCTTTTATGTGAACTATCTGTTTATGTCCTTTGCCCATTTTTCTACTGGATTATAAGTCCATTGTTGTGACTCTTTCTATAATAAGAAAATTAGCTCTTTGTTATGCATGTTACAAATAGCTTTTCCAGCTAGTCTTTGACTTTATTTATGGCTTTTTTTTTTTCATGCAGTTACAAAAAAAAATTATAGAGATGAATTTTAAGTTTTCTAGACATTATTTCATGGCTAGAAAAACATTCTCTACCCTAATATATGAAATTCTCACATGGCTTCATGGGGCCAGGAAACAAAGGGCCTTGTATGTCGTGGGAGTGACGTGGACCTCATCCAATTACTTTAAACAAGGGAGAGACATAACCATATGGGTGATGGGTTAGTGGGAGCCAGCAGATAAAGGAGGGACACCTCCCAGTAGGGAGACCATTGTTACAATCCAGGAGTAAAACGGTGTAAGTGTAAATCAAGACAATGGTGTTAAGAATGGAAAGTAGGAGATATTTAAGGAATAAAGGTGGTCCTGAATTCTTCATTCCTCTCGTCTATGTAATCTCTCATTGCTTCCTTGGCTCCCATCCTTCCAATACCTGACAACATTTTGTTCTTCCCCTCCTGCCATCCCCCCTCACTCCATTTGTCAACATGACAATATATCTTTTGGTTGTTAAAGTCTACCACCTCATGGATTTTTGTCTAGAGAAATTATTACCCTGAAACCAAATAGACAAATTTATGTAGGTGTCAAGGAGCTTTCTGGGAGAAAAGAATCAAGTCCCTAATTGCTTTCTTTTTTATCTGTGGCTCTATGTTTTTAGAACTCATGTGACAAGTTTCTGTTTTAAAAATCCAATTGGCCACAGGTTTCCAGTTCTTTGCTATACCTACATTTTGCCAAAAGGATAGTAATGGACACAGGGAGGGTTGAAAAGAATGGGTGAGGGACTTGTGTTTTCACTATGAGCCTTTTAGTTTCATTTGACTTTCAAGTTATGAAGACCAACTTTGATTTAAAAAATTAATTACTGAAAAAATAGCACTGCTATTGAGACAGACTTAATTGAACAATAGCAACAAAAAGACATCATAGGCTCCTTATTGCACATAGTAAGCCCTCAAAAAGTGTCAGCAATTATAAAATTGAACAGAGAAGCTAGTAGACTTTGTATGATCATTGCCCATCCATCACTGACCTGTGTCTACAACTGGCATTGAAGGATTTCTCATGTATCATCTGCAATATCCAGATTTGACTTGAGAGCTGGACACTGTGGCTAAACAGAGATCAAGAGAAACCCTTACCTTGGAGGAAAAGAGTAAGTTTGCAGTGGAAAAACCTGAGAGATGCCACATTGGCCAAGTGATCAGGATTAACATCCTCAGTGATATCATGTAACTATCTTGTGTAAGTTTAAAGTTATTTCAAATTAAAAGTTAAAAAAATATAGAGAAGAAAAGGCCAAATCTATGAATAGATTTACAGAAATACAAAGTGGCCAAAGGACATATGAACACATGTACAGCAGTCTTAAAAATCAGAGAAATTAACATTTAAAAGAATAAGAGGTATCATTTTAGCTTCACCAGAATGGCAAAAAATTAAAGAGAAGAAAAACAGCTACTACTTATGACAACCCCAGATTATAAATAGAAATGTGACAACTTTTGGAGATCAACTTTGCTCTATCTTTTAGAACAACTTTGCTCTATCTTTTAAAATAAAAAATCCACATAATCCACATACCCTTCCACCTAACAGTCTCTCTCCTTGGAATCTGATAAAATAGAAGCAAGAGTCCATGAGATATAATGACCATATATCCAATGACATTTTTCTAAGTGACCAATAAAAAACACAATTAAATTAAACAGAAGGAAAACAAATAAGCAAACAACATATCACCAGGGACCAAACTAATAAAAAGACGTTAGATCTGAATTGGAAGACTTGGAGATATTTCTGGAATATATTTTTTCATATTTTCCCCTGCCTCCTTGGCCTCCAGTCCAGGGCCTGGTATCCAAAGTGGTTGTCATGGGTTACCTGCAGTGGGGAGAAGGGAGGAAGCCAGTGAAGAGGGATGCAGAAGGGAAGCAGGAAGCTGAGATCGCAACAGGTTGCATATTTTTAAAATTTCCCAAAATAAAAAGAGCATGCATGAGGTAGTTTGATGTATGTCAAGTGGTACATAGATATGGAGATGTGTAACATTTATGTATATGCCAACAAATGGTTAATGAGATCATCTCTGGGTGAAAATTTTAAGTGATTTTTAAAAGTTCTTCTTGCATTTCTATAACATTGTTAAAATTATTCCGAAGAGTATATATTAATCATATAAATGAAACCATCAATAAAGCTGTTTTCACAGTGAGGGGAAAAAAACAAACAAAAATTGCCCAGAACCCATCATCCTTGAATATACTTGATGATTTCTTTAAAATAAAATTTTAACTGGTCCTGACTCAGAACAGACAGGTTCCTTTATTTTACTGTATCATGAAGGAGGTGATATTTCTTCAAAATATTCCAGCACTCCCTCCCTCTTGCAATGAAGAGGATTCCTTGGCATCCTGAAAATTTTTAAATAGGTCTACAAGCTCCATTCCTAAACCTGGGATCATTTCACAGATTGATGGTTTGTTCCACTCATTGTGCTGTTCCCCCCACTGCAGAACAGGGAACAGGTTGAGAGAACTGAAGCGCCCCCCTCTCCCCTGCCCCACCCTGGCCAGGCCAGCAGCCAGCTCACACAGCTGAGAGTGCTCCAGACACAACCCCCAGGAACTGGAGGTCACTGGAATTCTGAACCTTCTCAGTCCCCCAGGCCAAATTCATCATCTTGCTAAAGTGTAAGCTTCCAGGCAAAACCCTCCTCTCCCTCCCCTCTCCCTCTGGAGTGGACTTGCAAGGTGAGGATGCAGGGCTAGGCCCTCCATGAATGCTCCTACCAATAGCCCATGGCAAAGAAATGCATTCCAGTCGACCATTGTTCAAGAGGGATGATGCTGGCTGCTTCTGGGCCATGTCATTGCTGCAGCCCAGCTGTGCCTTCTGTGAGCCTGTTTCATCATCAGCTCCCTGACCAGTTACCTAAGCCAGCAAAACTCCCAAAGCAGAAACCACCTGGAGGAGAGCCAGGCGGAGGCCTTGACATCAGTGCTCTAGGCCCTGGGAGGGATGATACACTAGCCAGCAAAGCAGCACAGTGGTGACCAGTTCCTCCAGCCAGCCCCGCCCCCCAGCTGCTGCCCTTGGGGTTTGTTTGCCTCTCAATTAAAGTAACAGGCTCTTAGAATAATAAAATCAGAGCATCTTTGTATACAGAACCATTGACTCTTAGAACCATACACTCTTGGGAGTAGGAATCAGGGAATCCTAGAATGTTGCATTGTAAATTCCTTCAGAGGGCATCTGGTCCTATATCCACACCTGGGTGACAGGAATTTCTCCTGAGAAAGCTAAGTGCAGCAATGTTGTGGCTACAACACCTTGTGGATATAGGGACATGAGCAAGGTAGCAAAAGTAAGAAGCATTTTTTTTTGGCTCTAGCTTCTGACCTAGTACATGCAGCCAAACACTGTCCCTTCTCCGTGGTCACTACCTGAACTGCTGCTCCCAAAAGTCTAGGGTACTCTTGACTCTCACAGCTTCATCCTTCACTGGAGGAGGTTTGAGGAAGAAGAGGAGGCTTTGGAAACTCTTTAAAATGCCTTTACCACTTCTTCCAAGGATCCAGTCCTGTAGATCATCCGTGAGAAAAACAAAAAAATGGGAAGTTCTGCTCTGTTGGTGTGGCTCAGTGGTTGAGCATTGATCTATGAACCGGGAGGTCATGTTTGATTCCCGGTCAGGGCCCATGCCCAGGTTGTAGGTTCAATCCCCAGTGTGGGGTGTGCAGGAGGCAGCTGATCAATGATTCTCTCTCATCATTGATGTTTCTATCTCTCTTTCCCTCACCCTTCCTCTCTGAAATCAATAAAAATAAATAAATTTCTTTAAAAAAGGAAAGTTCTTACCTCTCTCTGCTTCAGAACTACAGACTATTTTTGTTGACATTTTTTGCCTCTCCCATCAATGTTTTTGTCTCTTATATCTAAAAGCAAACAAATAAAAAAGGCATGTTGTGTTAACTATGTATTATCTGAGCTAATTTGGTCCTTTCCTTCCTCCCATCCACTGTAGACTCTGGTTAGTGCCCGTGAGCCTTAGAAAATAACTTGTCACCCACTCAACTCCTCGTCTCATTCTTAAAGGAAAATATTTATATTGTGCCACAGAAAGGGTTTCCATGGCAGTGATGATGGTAACACTGTTGCCTTGGCAACCACTTGAGTCCATCTTAAATAATCTGAAGCCCCTTTCAGAGACAAATAAGGAAAATCTGTCAAAAGTGCTGTTCTGCGGGTGGAGGAGGCTAGAAGAAGGGCTTTCTCAGTCCTTCCCCCACTGGGCTCTCCCTTCCACGCGTCCTCAGTTTCCTCAAGCTCATCTCCTTAACACACTCTCTCAGGAACTTCCCATATTTCCTACTCCTCCAAGGGCTTGCCCTGCCCTTTTCCTGGCCCGCTGTGGAGACACTGCCCAGAGCCCTGTGAGTGGCATGCAAAGCCACGCCAGCGATGATAACCAGGGGCAGAGTAAACTCCCAGATCACCCTTTTTATAGAGCTTGCTGCCTGCCCCTGAGACTGGGGGCATGTTCTTCTCTGTCAGCCCAAAGTGGCTCCTACTGGACAGTTTTACAGGAAAGAAAGAGGAGACTTTGCTGAGGCACAGCTCCCAGTCACCACCTGTGGGCAAGACCCCTCTCTGGGCCTCAGTTTCCTCGTCAATAAAATAAAGGTGCTGGGTGCAGGGTCCTTCTGGCTCCTGCATTCCAGGAGTTTTTGTGAATCAAGAATGTACTATCTTTTACCTCACGAAAACATCAGAGATGTCTCTTCGCATGCCTGCTCATAGTGCCGGCAGAGAGATCCCAGAGTGAAAGAAGCAAGCAAGCCTCCACTGCATGAGTCAGAGCCCTTTAGAAGCAACATGTCCACGTTGGAAAATATCATCATCGTCATCGAACTCATTAGTAACACAGTAAGCACCAAACTAGAGACCCTCCCTCAGGGTGACACTAACTCAGAATCATTTACTGGAGAAGGTGTGCCAGCAAAGCTAATGAAATCAATGGGCCTCTCCAGAAGCAGCTTGACAAGCTAGAATGCTGACTTGTTTTGTTTTCTCATTCTAAATGATTGGGACAAAGCTTTTTTAACAGAGGAAGAGAGCAGTTTAAAACCATCATTATCATTTTACTAGTAGGCAAGGAAGCCACTCCTTTAGTTTGGTATGGAGACTAGGAAAAAATTCAAGAAATCATGGACTTACACAATAGTGCGGTGAAGGCCTGGGAGGGGCAGGTGCGGGGTGGAGGGCGTCAATGGGGGAAAAAAGGGATATCTGTAATGCTTTCAACAATAAAGACAAATTTTTAAAAAAAGAAAGCTGTTCATGTAACAAGTCTCCCAGGAGAACAGCTTTCTTTTTCTTTTTTCATATATATATATATATATATATATATATATATATATATATATATATATATATATATTATTGATTTTTTTACAGAGAGGAAGGGAGAGGGCTAGAGAGTTAGAAACATCAATGAGAGAGAAACATCGATCAGCTGCCTCCTGCACACCCCCTATGTGGATGTGCCCGCAACCAAGGTACATGCCCTTGACTGGAATCGAACCCGGGACCCTTCAGTCCGCAGGCCTACGCTCTATTCACTGAGCAAAACTGGCTAGGGCACAACTTTCATTCTTATATGTCTGTGGCCAGAGTCAGTCTCTAACCAAAACAAACTCCTACAATGCTTGAACCTCCAAATTAATGTTTTCTGGTAATAAACTTCTATGAAGCACCTACTATGTTTCAGGTCCTGAATAGGTGTGGAGGAAACCAGTGATTCAGACGAGTCTACCATCATGAATCACAGAGCTCTGAATGCAAGAGGGTTATGGGGACGTCTTACTCCTGCAGGTTCTACAGTTAGCATCAGAACTAGACCTAGCATCCTGTTCTTTGGACTCTTTGGCCAGGTCTTCACCATTTCACCATGAAGGGGCAAATTTTAGGTTTCCAGACTGGGGAACTGGGGACCTGGGGACCCAAAGGAGTGATGTGGACTGAACAGGAGACTATGTTGAACTGGAGAGTACAAACCCCTCTAAGGATGACCCCCACTTCTTAACCTTTCATACCTCATCCAGCCTACTTATCTACGGGGCAGCACCAGAGGGGGGTGAGTCAAGTCAGGCTGAATCCAGTCCCTTAGCTCTGCTTGGTAAAACATCTTAATCACTAAAGTTTGTGTAAGCTCATTTGCATGGCCTAGCCCAGTGGTCGGCAAACTCATTAGTCAACAGAGCCAAATATCAATAGTACAATGATTGAAATTTCTTTTGAGAGCCAAATTTTTTAAACTTAAACTTCTTCTAACGCCACTTCTTCAAAATAGACTCGCCCAGGCCATGGTATTTTGTGGAAGAGCCACACTCAAGGGGCCAAAGAGCCACATGTGGCTCGCGAGCCGCAGTTTGCCGACCATGGGCCTAGCCAACAGGCTCAACTTTAATGGGCATAAGAATTGCCTTATGGCGATTCTTAATATGTGGATTCCTGGCCCCTTCCTGAAGATTCTGGGCCAAAACCAGATGATTCTGATGTGGCTGATACCCAGGCTGGTGACAGCCACTGAGGAGGGAACAGAGCACTGGGCTGGTCACCAAAGGACAACTGCTGGCTGGTGAAAGAGCTGTGCAACTTCACTTCTCCATGTGTTACCACATAAAGAGGCTCAATGGGATAACCCCAGCGGACCCTCCAGTTCTGGCATCCCAGGATGGTGTTATTCAGCGAATCCCAGACCTTCAGACCCCATGGCTTGGCTAGGCAGACAGACACAGAGTGACTGGGGATATTGACCACATTTAAACCCACCTGCATGGGGTTTCTTGGACAATACTCTCCCCTGCAGGTGGACCTGGACCTAACTTCCTGGCCCAATTGTAACACCCTTTGCCCGCTGACAATTTTCCACCATGTGTGTCCTTCCCAGAGTCCAGCCAAGGGCCTATCTGTCTAGGTGGGTCGGGTTCTCCAGGCTCACTTTGTTTCTTCTTCTTTCTCCCACGGATGTGTCTTATTGCTGACAATGCTCACTCATACACCTAAGAGGGGACCAGCCCATGGACCCATGATCCTCCGGGAGGTGAGAAAAGGAGTGGCTCTGGGGCAGTTGACTCTGAACCTGAGAGGTGGAGCAGCCCTGCCTCTCCCCTTTGAGCCCAGAGGCACCAGGAAGGCAAGAGAGGCTTTGGGTCAGACCTAAATTCTAATCCTGGCTCTGCCACTTACCTGTTGCGGGTAATCCAAGTAACTCAACTTCTCTGAGCCTCAGTGTTGCCTCATCTGAAGAAATGAAATGGGAATAGTCAAGTTTATTATTTGCAGGGTTGCGGTGAGAATGAAATCTGATCCAGGTACCTGGAGCTCCTGACACTTAAAAGGGGCTCAGTAATCCTCTCCCTCCTGCCTGCAGCTCATTCTTGCCAACACCCTCTGCTGGGGGGAAGGTGTCCCTGCCTCTCTCTCCAGCTTAGAAGTCATCAAGATAGAATGGAAGGGGCGGGAGGATGCCTTCCCTCTTTAGCATTATTGAAAATGATTCAAAAGAAACATTTACACCAGAAGCTACTCTGGGGAAACAAAGGGAAGTGAACAAAGCAAATATAAATCCATCAAATGAAAGGCAGATTGCAGTTCCTACAAGAGCCTCTGATAAACGCCCCACAGTTCTCAGGGACAATGGGGTCTCAGGGAGCTGCGGATGTCCCCAGCTGGAAATTGAAGCCTTGTCCCTCCTGTGGGGCCTCCTCTGCTTCTGGACTGTTTTCTCAGCCCGGAGATGCCTGAGTCGGAGGCACAGACAGCACTCCACTTGCCAAGATCGCTTTGCAGCTCCTCCCTGGCTCCTGGCCCAACCCACGCAACCCTTTCCCACACTCCCCAGCCCTCTGGTGGCCCCTAAAAGGACAAGAACTATAGCCCCGCCTGCGCAGAGCTGCACAAAGCCTGTCACGACTCTGGGCTCAGGGGGATTCGCTCTCATCCAGGTGGGTGTGGGACAACAGCAGAAGCACGAGGCTGACAGCACTGCCTGTTCTGCATCTGGGCCAGGCCCTGTGCGGGCTGCTGGGGACATAGAAGAACCGAGAATGAGGGCAGAGGGACCCAAGCCTGGAATCCCTGGCTTGCAGCCAACCACCTGGCTCAGCCTTGGGCGGGCTGCAGGCTCTCAAGGGAGGCCCTGTGCAGCCGCCCCCTTAAAGGGCAGAGATGGTTAAAGCAAAGTCCAGACAAACCTGAAACAACTGGAAGTGAGCCCTGACCCATAGCTGGCTGAGGCTGAAGGAGGAGTGAGAGCCTCGACTGCCAAATGCTGCCAGCCAGACAAGCAGGAGCAACCCCACAGCACAGGCTGCTTTGCTGGCACAGTAAGGGTTAAGTAAGGCCTTCTGGGCCCAGAATCCACCCAGGGGTCTGGAAAATTTGCCCAAGAGTGAGTGAGGGAGCTTAGCAGGGAGAAAGTAGCCTAGGGGCATTTGGGTTTACATATGTGAGGTTCCACCTGTGGAAGAAGGATTTACCATTATTAGGGACACCAGAGGGTAGAGGTACAGAGAAAATATTCCACTACTCAGAATCATAAATAATAGAGCAAGTACTAAATTGAGGCCTTTATTATATATATATTTGATTTCAGAGAAGAAGGGAGAGGGAGAAAGAGATAGAAACATCAATGATAGGAGAGAATCATTGATCAGCTGCCTCCTGCCCATCCCCTACTGGGGATAAAGCCCACAACCTGGGCACATGCCCTGGCCAGGAATCAAACTTGTGACCTCCTGGTTCCTGGGTCAGTGCTCAACCACTGAGCCACACCTGGTTGGGGTAAATTGAAGTCTTTAAAGGGATGATCTGTTTTGAAATTTGAAGAGAGATGCCCAAAGTGAGATATGTTGATGGGCATTATACAGTTATGCAGCTAACAGAGGGTCTGGTGAGCCCTCTTCAATGTTTTGAACAGGCTAGTGTTAGTGATGCACAAGGATAGTCTGACCACATACATATGGGTTTCCCAGTCAGAATACAAAAAGCAGAATCATCAGGAGTAAATTTCTGGACCCCTGTCTTTGAACAGATAAACTCTCAGAACTTATCCTGAATTGGACCTGCTCTCAGCTTGCAGGCATCTGTTTGCAGTCCATGTCAGGCAATAGGGTGCTCTGCCTGGGCCCTCCCTGAGCCTGGGGAGCATGCTACTGGATCGCAGGAGGGCAGTCATGCCCTCACCGATGGGGGCACAGGTTCCTCCAGAAGGAAGCGATGGTGTGTCATTACACCACGGCAGACCTTCCTGATGGGGCATCCTCTTTGGGTCAGACACTGGGCCAGTGGGTCCAGTTTCTCATTCAACCCAACCCCATCCTGTCTGAATACACCGTTTATGGTGTGCCCTACCCAGGAGGCCTAATCCTATCTAATAAAAGAGTAATATGCAAATTGACTGTCACTCCAACACACAAGATGGTTGCCCCCATGTGGTTATAGATGCTGCCCCCATGTGGACACAAGATGGCCACCACAAGATGTCCTGCAGGGGAGGGCAGTTGTGGGCTATCAAGCAAGCAAGGGAGGGCAGTTAGGGGTGACCGGGCCGGCAGAGGAAGGCAGTTGGAGGCGACCAGGCCAGCAGGGGAGGGCAGTTGGGAGGGACCAGGCCTGCAAGGGAGGGCAGTTGGGGCGATCAGGCCTGCAGGGGAGGGCAGTTAGGGGTGACTGGGCCAGTAGAAGAGGGCAGTTCGAGGAGACTAGGCCTGCAGGGGAGGACAGTTGGGGGGGACCCAGGCTTGCAAGGGAGGGTAGTTGTGGGGGGGTGGCAGGCCTGCAGGGGAGGGCAGTTGGAGGGGGAGACAAGGCCTGAAGGGGAGGGCAGTTGGGGGGAACCAGGCCAGCAGGGAAGGGCAGTTGGGGGGGACCAGGCCTGCAGGGGAGGGCAGTTAGGGGCGACCAGGCCAGCAGGGGAGGGCAGTTAGGGATGACCAGGCTGGCAGGGGAGGGCAGTTAAGGGTGACCAGGCCTACAGGGGAGGGCAGTTAGGGGTGACCAGGCCAGCAGGGGAGGGCAGTTGGGGGTGACCAGGCTGGCAAGGGAAGGCAGTTAGGGGTTACTGAGCTAGCAGGGGAGGGCAATTGGGGGCAACCAGGCCTGCAGGGGAGGACAGTTAGGGGCAACCAGGCTGGCAGGGGAGGGCAGTTAGGGGCAATCGGGCCAGCAGGGGAGCAGTTAGGCATCGATCAGGCTGGCAGGGGAGTGGTTAGGGGCTGATCAGGCTGGCAGGCAGAAGTGGTTAGGGGCAATCAGGCAGGCAGGCAGGTGAGTGGTTGGGAGCCAGCAGTCCCGGATTGTGAGAGGGCAGTCGGACATCCCTCGAGGTGTCCCAGATTGGAGAGGGTGCAGGCTGGGCTGAGGGACACACACACACACACACACACACACACACACACACACACACACCTGCATGAATTTCGTGAACCAGGCCTCTAGTAATCTATAAAGAGACAGAGTCCCACACAAGGACATTCCAAATGGCTGCTCCTGCCCATTTCCCGTGTCACTGTTGTTTTTCATTGTTTCCTGGCTGGAGTTTGCCCTGTTATAACCTAAAAAATTGGCCCAAACTCAATCCTCCAGAACTGCCATATCTTCCCATAACCTCAAACAATGACTTCTGGTTTAGAGCAGACATAGGGAAAGAAGCTGTCTATACACTGGAAACAACAACTAATGGAACAATACACTTATTGCATTCAGAGCCCCACAGCATCTAATTTATCCCTCACAGCAATGCTTTTAGATGGGCTACATCCCATGGCTTTTTGGATCAAGTAACTGTAGAAGGATATGGACCTTTGCTTTGATAAGACACTGGATTTGTTTGGACTTCTTTGCTGCATTGGAAGATCTCATCTAGTTTCCCTCAGGATGGGATAAAACATCTTCCAACGCCCGCAGAAGATGGCTGTGTTCTCCTAACACCAAACCTCTATGCCTTCAAAGAAGGGGGTCCTGGTTTTTCCTTCTTTTATGTTTAAATCACTAATGATTTGAGCTCTGGTTTTTATAGATGGGGTAGACGTTTGTTGTTTTACATGTATGTTCACCTTGCCTATCTAGCATTATTCTCCTCTCTAAAAATAAAATACCCCAGTGTCCTTTTGGGGAGTTACTCCCCCACACACATTGTGTGGCATATTGGTGTGTTTTGCCCCCATTTCAGGAGACTCCTCTGTCGCTGTAGAACAGCCTAGGAGGTATGCCTGTGACCAAGGCCCAACCAATCAGTCTCTCCCCTGGGGCTTTGAAAGTTGAGCAGAGTAACACAAAGATGCAGCACTCTGATGGTCAAGTACCTCCTGTCCTGCTTCCAGACTGTCTCTAGACTCCCTGTTACTTCCATGAGCTTCCTGATAACTTCCCAATAAATTTCCTTTTTTGCTTAGGTCATGTTTTAGGACTTGGCCAAAACCAAGATGACTCCCTTCCATGGCATTATTTTGATTCTTTATCATAAGCAACACAATAAAGAATCAAGTTGCCAAGAAACCCAAAATTTGTACTTTTTGCTTCCTCCTTTTTTCTCCCCTAAGACATTGCTGCTTAGTAACTGGGCTGAGAGAAGAACTGCTTTGGTAGACACATTTGAGTAAGCGCTGAGGAGCCAGATTTGACAGCTTTCAATCCACCCTCCTTATTCCCATAAGTGGCACCTTCACATCACCTACCATGGGCCTAACCCATCTCCTGTGTAGCCTTCAGGTGAAGGGGAGCATCACTTTCGATGTCAACCAACTACAACCCTAGGGTGACACCTGGTCCCTGCTGTGAATCATCATTCTGCTCTCATTTGGCCTCACCTATGAGGACACCCTGAATAGAGCCCCCAGGACAACTGGGGAGCCCAGAAAGGGCATGGACCCCCAAGAGTCTGGAAGCTCTTGTGTACAGACTCAGAAGCTGAACTGAGCCTCCTGGCGAAGCAATGCTAAGCCAGTGGGATGTGGAGCCTCTGACTCACCATGTTCAACAGAAAATGACTCAAGAGCCAACAGGGTGATGTGACTCCTGATAAGCTCATCCAATCTGGAGACTCATTCAGTGATGCCTGAATGTTGGGACATCTCTGCACCCTCCACTGAGGCACATTTATTCCAGAAGGTGAAGTGAAGTCAGAACCCAGCAAGAGAAGATTCAGGTGGAGGAAGAGTGGAGTGGGCAGCTAGCTAGAGCACTGTCATGTCCAAGAGGAGTTGGAATTATTTCTGCATCAGACAGAACTAAAATCCACAGGTAGAAGTTCTAGGGCAGCAGACTTGGCCCATAATAAGGAAAACCTTTTGAACAGAGCAGCTCAGCAGCAAAGGGGGCTGCCCGAGGAAGGCCCTCAGGAAAGTGGACCAGAGTGTGACCTCAGGGGGCAGCCAACTGGGTCAAGTCCCAGATCTATTACTTAACAGTTGTGTGCACTTGGCATGTTTCTTAAATGTTCTCTTCTCATCTGTAAAGTGAAGGAAATAACGGTACCTATCTCCTGGGGCCATTTTAGGGTTAGAAGTCAATGTTTGTAATGGGCATCGAATAGTGCTGACATATACATACACTTCCTAGTACACAAGTGCTAGGTATTCAATAGAATTGTTTCTGCAAGGTGGTGAGACCTCATTGCCAGAAGCAGTCAAACCGAGCTGGATGATGAGTGTCAGGAATGCCTGAGATCATTCCTGCACTGGTGGGAAGATTGGACCAGACCACAGTGAGGAGAACAGAGCATTGGCTTTTGTGAAGGAGAGATGATTTCATGATGTGACTGCTGCCCGACCGCACAGTTAGATCCAGGCCAGAACAGAGACTGCTTCTTGAAAATCCTCTCAGAGATGATCTGGTCACCCCTCCCCTGTGCCCCACAGCGTGCTGGCTGGTACTGTTCTTGGAACAGGCTGCCACCTACCCCAGGCAAGTATGTAAGGCATTTTCCCATTATCTGGGGCCAGTCACACACCCGTACCCCTATCCATCCTGCCCTGTCCTATATAACCCTTGGTGCCTGTGGGACGGCATGTGGGACATCCAAGTAGTCTTGTCACCTCCTGAGACAAGCCTTGTGTGTAAGTCCCCTTAATAAACTCTTGATATCAGGAGGGAGTTGTCAGCCTCTTCCTATGGTCTCTCGGTCCTGGGAAGTTTTACGTAAAAGCTTTGGTGGACAGACCACAGAATCTCCAGGTCTCGGCTTTCCCATCTGTAGATGAGGCTGACATCGCTCCCTCCACGCAGTCACGGGATTAAATAATCAGGTGTACAGATATCTGTCTTGTTATTTTTAAAATCTTGTATTTTAAAAATGTCACAAATAATAATAATGTGAAATATGTGAAGAACGATTAAGCACCTGTGCATAGTCTGTGATACATCGTGGGGGCAGAGTGGGTATGGTTATGGTTGCCTTTCCTGCTCCCCAAAAGCCCTGTGGCTCCGCACCAGAGCTGGCCTTCCGTAGCCTTCTGGCCGGTCTTTTTGTCCTTTCATGAGTGCCCTTTCCTCTCAGGCAGCTTAGCGTGACTCACCCTTCTTTGCAATTAACTGTGATGTTCTGCTGGAGGCTTCTATTACAAATGATGAGAAAAGCCACGGTGGCCTGAACAGGGTCTGGCTGGCAGATTGTTTTACCTCGGGCTATAATGCCAAATAGACGGAAGATGGGCCCCTGGGCATGTCGTGCCTGGGCCGCCTCTCTCCCACTGCCCAGTTTTGTCTCCAGTTTTGATATTTTAGGCAGTCAGTGCCAAGGGCCAGGCTTGCACACTCACGTGCTTACTGGCACCTGGCGGGCCGGTAGGAGCCAGGAAGCTAGGCTGATGAGGAAGGCTGGCAAGGAGCGAAATGCGATTTCTTCTTTTGGAGTTTGTCTTCCATTTGAGTCCGGATGCTTTAATTGAACACCTACTCTGTGCCAGGCACACTAGGAATCAGATATGGATTTGAAGCAGTCTTCACTCCGGAGAAGCTCAGAATTCACTAAGAGAAGAAGGCAGATCCATGAACAGTCCTGAATTTCTTGGTTGGCACAGAGCAACTGCTATGTAAGTTGAGAAGAGATTCTCGAACCAGGGGGGTTCTAGAGAGGCTGTATACAGTTGCCATTTGTTGAGTAGCTACTATGTGCAAGGTACTTCCCTTATCTCAATTAATATACACAACTCTGTGAGGAATGGAATTGCTATTACCCCGATTTTACAAGTGAAAGGAGCAGTAGGTTACACAGCCAGCGAGAAATGGAATCAGGACCAGAATCTTAGTTCAAAACCCTTGTTTGTTCCAAAAGGCCAGGCTGTGTACTTCTTAGAGGGGGGCTGGATTTGACCAGGGCCTGACAGAAGGCTGATATTTTAGGCAGCTCTCAGGGTAGGGCATTCCTCCTGCCTCCCTGCTTCTAACAGAGTACAAACAGCCTGCTCTCAGTCCCAGCTGCTATCCTCCCCTCTTCTTCCCACAGGGGCTGATGAAGCCTCAGCCAAGCTTGGGGAAGGGCCCTTCTCATTTCTGTCTTCAGCTCCCCCACCCCCACCCCTGTGATTCAACCCTAAATAAAGAACTACACTGTCGATCCAAATAGTACTGCCTGTCCATTGGAACCAACACCAGATTGATTTAGCACCTGCTGGGAGCTATTACTCCATTATGCACCATTAATGACCCATTCAACTCTCTAACTAGTCAGGCCCAAACACACCCCTTATGTTACCTCGAGGCAAATGTGTTCTTGCCTCAGTCGTAGAATTTTAAACTATCCATGCTGGAAGATAGTAACTGAGTCCAGTGCCTCTTCTTACAGATCCTTTAAGGAGGTTCAGAGAGGAAGGGGCTGGGCTGGGAGCTTCAGGGAAGGACAGCAGAAGAGACACTGTCTTCTTTGAGCTCTCCACCTGCTGGGAGGGGCAGAACTAAGGTGTACAGAGCCCATCCTTGTAGGTATATGTCCTGATTGTGCTGTCACATTTATCCTCATCTGATGTGGGGGCCCTGTACCCCATTTTCAGATGAGAAGTCTAATGAGCTGAGGAATCGTGGGACATACCCAAGGTCATATGAGAAGAACCCCAACCCAGAGCAGGAGGAGGCAGGTATTTTTTCCCATCTCTTTTTGGACTTGCAAACAGGCTTAGGTTTGGTATGGACCCAGAAGGTCTAGGACTGGGTTTCTGCAGCTCAAAGGGGCCAGGCCAACACTGGACCTTCCATGGGGCAGGGGATCTGAGCTGCCTGAAGTGATGACCAGCCCAGGGCAGGCCCAGAGTGACACACAGAGGCTGTGTAAAGTGCACTTACGTTTCTCGCTTTGTTCCTGGATGACTCATGCTGCCCACATAAGAAAATTAATGTCTTCTCCAGCACCAGCAAATCATATTTCCTTCTTTAAAAAAACCACAATCAGCCTGTACATGGCCCTGGCTTATTATGGAGACATGGAGCCATCCTGTGGCCACTTCCCTGGACAGGCTGGAAGCTGCAAGCAGGATCCCAAATGGAGGCCTTCTTGAGGCTGTCACTAAGTCCTGCACTCTTGCTTCCCACCAGACCTCCTCCTCCCCCTCCTCCTCCTCTTCCCCCTCCTCTTCCTTTTCCTCCTCCTCTTCCTCCTCTTCCTCCTCTTCCTCCTTTTGGTCAATCCTCACCAGAGGATATTTTTCCATTGATTTTTAGAGGGAGTGGAAGGGAGGAGGAGAGAGAAAGAAACATCAATGTGAAAGAGACACATCGATTAGTTGCCTCCTACACGGGCCTGACCAGAGACAAGGGTCCGGCCTGCAACCAAGGTACGTGCCCTTGACTGAAATTGATCCAAGGACCCTTCAGTCCACAGGCCGATACTCTATCCACTAAGCCAAACCGGCTAGGGCTCGGTCAGACCTTCTGCTCCTGCTAGTAAATTTTATCTCACCCTTGTCTCCTCAGAACTGATGTTCCCTGTACCAGCAAGTTCTCTGAAAGCCCTACTCCCTCACAGCGCCCCTCCCCAGGTGGCCAGTTCACTCACCTCTCCTGCTGCATCTCCACAGCCCACTCTCTGAGCCTTTTCTGTCTCCTTCCACATCCCAGGGAGCATTGGCCCTCCTCACTTTGTGATCTCATTATCTCCATATACAGGTCTCTCACAATAATAGTAAGTGACAGCTGACATTTATATCGTATTTGCTATGCCTCAATCACTGTTCTAAGATATATAGTAGCCCTCCTTATCTGCAGTTTCACTTTCTGTGGTTTGTTACCATTAGTCAACCGTGGTCTGTAATATTAAATAGAAAATTCCAGAAATAAACAATTCACAAGTTTTAAATTGCACATTGTTCTGAGTAGTGTGATGAAATCTCCCACCATCCACCCAGCACATGAGTCATCCCTCTGTTCAGTATATCTACTGGAGTCATGTAGCAGCTGTCTCGGTTATCAGATCGTCTGCCATGGTATTGCAGTGCCTGTGTTCAGGTACCCCTATTTTACTTAATAATGGCCCCAAAGTGCAAGAGCACTGATGCTGGCAATTTGGATATGCCAAAGAGAAACTTTAAAGTGCTTTATTTAAATGAAAATGTGAGTACAGTACAAGAAGATATTTTGAGACACCACCTTCATTTAATTTTAATTATAGTATACTGTTATAATTGTTCTAAGTTTATTAGTTTTGTTAATCGCTTGCTGTGCCTAATTTATAAATTAAATTTTGTCAAGGTTACAAATGTATAGGAAAAAAACAGAATGTATGTGGTAGGGTTTGGTACTGTCTGTGGTTTCAGGTACCCACTGAGGGTCTTGGAACATTTCCCTCCGTAGATAAAGGAGGACTATTGTATTTGTGTATATAAATATACTAGAGGCCCGTTGCACGAAGAGATTCGTGCAATAGGCTTTCCTTCCCTTGGCTTCCAGCACCGGTTTTCCTCTGGCACCCAGGACCCAGGCCTTCGCTCCAGCCAGAGTCTGCCATCTTCGTCTTCACTGCAGACTCCACCCAGTTAGTCTTCGCTGTTTCACTGGAGACTCCTGCCGGAGTGTGTCATCTTTGTCTTTGCTGCAGACTCCAGAGTCTGCAGTCTTGTCTCCGCTGCGGCACTCTGCTCCTGCAGATCCCTTCGCCCCCCACCCTCCCTCTCATAGCAGGCATCCTGCCCCGCCTGGCCACTCCGTGCCTGGAGCAGCTGGGCGGCCACCATCTTTGCCTTCTAATTTGCATACTCACTCTGATTGGCTGTGGGCGTAGCAGAGGAATGGTCAATTTACACATTTGTCTATTATTAGGTAATATATATGTGTGTATATGTATACACACACACACACACATTCCCACACTCATTTAATCTTCACAATTCTATGAGATAGGCATTATTGTTATTTTTAATCCTCACCTTAGGATATGCTTATTAATTTTAGAGAGGGAGAGAAAGAAAGAGGAAGAGAGAGAGAAACATTGATGCAGGTTGCCTTCAGTATGTGCCCTGACCTGGAATCAAACCCACAACCTTTTGGTATATGGGATGATACTCCAACCAACTAGGCCACACCAGCCAGGATGAGATAGGCATTATCATTATCTCCATTTCACAGATGGGGAAACAAAGACATAAAGAAGTAATTTGCTTGTGTGCTGCAGAGCGAGAAGCTGAGTCTCTCAGTCAGGCTTCAAATGCCTCATCCTAACCACTGTACCCTCCAGCCTCCAGCACCAGTCACCCCTCCTTTTACTTGCTAATTCCTCAGAGCCCCCTCTATTCTGTGGTTTCCTTGAGGAGAGGGTTATGTCTTCCTCCAGGTGAGTCTGTGCTTGGGTTCAGCTCAGGATCTAGACCACAGCAGGGCTCTGTGTGCTGGCTGAGAGAATGCATCTCGTCTGCTGCCCTTGGGCAATAGCACTTCCCGTAGCTCACAGGTATCTCATGCCTCCTGTGGTTTTTTGTTGTTTTTTTTTGTTGTTGTTGTTGTTGTTGTTGTTGTGTGTTTTTTCAGTTCACCCATGACATGCCCCGGGCTCTCTTCTCTGTGCAGAGGATGACTGGTGCTGCTTCCAGCCCTGGCCTTGCCTCTCTGTTTGGGGCTTAGTGCCTCATCCTATGAGGGGCAGGGGGTGCAGCAGATGCAGACAAGCACACACCCCATTCCCAAGTGCCTAGGCATATGCAAAAAAAAATAAATGTTGGATATCTACTTCAAATCAGGCAAATGTTCTTGGTGCTGAGAAGCCAGTGGTGAGCAAGAACAAGTCCCACCATCACGGCAGCTACGTTCTAGTGGGGAGACAGAATGTAAGCAAAGAGAAACTAAGGATGTGACAGAGTGGTGGTAGGTGCTGTGAAGGAGAGAGGCGGGGTCAGGAAGGGGAATATAGCATTGGAGAAGAGACTTGATGAAGTGGGGGAGATGGGCTGATATTTGTGGGAAGGAGGTTCCAAGCTGGGGGAGCAGCAGGTGCCAAGCTCTATGGTGGCTCCTGTGTGGAGTGCTGGAGAGAAAGCAAGGAGCCATTGAGGCTGGAGCAGAGTGAGTGAGGGTGATAGAGGGAGCAGATCATAGATCCTCCTGGGTCTTAGTAAGGGCCGCTTTAACGAAATACCATGGACTGGTAGCTTGTAAACAATAGAAGTTTATCTCTTACAGTTCTGGAGGCTGGAAGTCTAAGATGAGCTGCCAATATGGCTGAGTGAGTGTCTTCTTCTGGATTCAGACTTCTTGTTGTGGGGTCTCTTTTATAAGGACATAAATCATATTTGGGGGGCTCCACCTAAGCACCTTCCAAAGGCCCCACTTCCCAATACCATTAAACCAGGTCCTGAGATGTCAACATATGAATGGGGTGTGGGGGACACAACCATTCAGACCACAGCAGGGTTTTATTCCCCGGATGTTGGAAACTCCAGAAGGGGCTACACAATCCTACCCCTGTTTTAAAGTGTGAAAGCATGGGTTTCTGTGTGTGATGTCACCCTCAGCTACAAGATCAATAATGATGTCTGGGGTTTACAAGTTGTCCTTCTGGTACCACTGCCACTTCTCAACAGCGCCCTCTGCACAGCCCACATCACATCTCTTTAGACTTCAGCTAGAACTTACAGTCCAACAAGGGACACAACTAAATAAATACTTGCAGTGCTGCTGATACGAGCTGTGATGGGACAACGTAGGGAGCTGTGGGAGCAGAAAAAAAGGTTCCTCAGTCAGACAGGGGCTTTATCAGCTGTAAAGACAGGGGTGGCTCTGGATGAGGTAGCATATGGCATGAGGCCTGAAGGATAACCAGGAGTTGGCCAGGAAATGTGAGGTCTAGGCAAGGGAAGCAATACATACACACACACAAATTATGATGTTCCTGTAGCGATGGTCTTGCCTGCACCCTGATTCCCTCACCCCTTGTCCTTCAGGACCCATCTTGCCAACTCCAATGCTGGCCAGACAGGGGTGAATCCTTTTTTTGCTGCTGAACTTGGCTGTAGGAATTTGCCACCACTGGTTCCAACTCAAATCCACACTCTAATCCCTTGGCTACTGGGCATTCCAATCCTTGATAATGAACTTCCTGCCACACTCCCAGCAGCACATACTCCAGACTTCTATTCTCTTCCTGCCTCCCTCGATAGTGAATTCCCAGCCCTCTCTTCTGACCTTCACCTCAAAGGATGCTTACATCTTCAGCCTTCATCTCCTTCAAATGGTCTCAGAAAAAGATGTGACCATTCTTCCTGATTAAGATAATCATGTATCTTGCTTTAGTTGGGTTGTATTTTGAGGTAACCACATAGCCCAGAGGGATAGGGGAAATTTCTTTTTTATAGATAATACTAGGTTTAAAAAATGTGAATGGAATGTAGAATTAGAAAATCATCTTTTTGCAATCCCCTGTGGTTCAGGTGAAATCACCTGTGGAGGAAGCGATCAGAGGGTATGTTAATGGGACACTTCACACGGAGAGACAAGGCTGCCACCACCTGACCACCACTGTTCCATTAATGAGATCACTAAGAATGGGTGAGATCACTAAGAATGGGATTACCAATGTATGGACCCCTTGGTAGATGAGACATACAGTGGATGGCACCTCACATGCACATGGGACTCACCTGGGGAGCCTTAACAAAAAAATGTGCCTGGGACCCATCCTCACAATTATGATTTGAAAGGTCTGGTGTTCAGCCTCATCAGAGATTTTTTTTTAAAGTGCCACAGCTGATTCTAATAAGCAGCCAGTTTGCAACCATGGCCACCTGAAGCACAAAGATTTACCCAGAGCACAAAATACACCCTATGAACTGTGCTTGGCCCCACAAAGATTGATCCTAATCATGCCTTTCAAATTAATCTCCAGTTAAAGAAATTTCAAGGGCTAGAGAAACAAGTTCAGTGACACTGTGAGGAAGCAGCCGGACAAATTCAGAATGTGACTCATTCTACTGAGCAACTAACTCATTTCACTTTTTCAGTAATTCAATGGCTTTGAAAAGAGGGAGAAGGAACTGTTTCAGATTAAGAGACTTTGAAGACATAACCACCCAATGCAATGCATGAAAGCACTTTGGATCCTGGATTGGACAAGTCAGCTTTTATACAACTGGGCAAACTCTACTGTGGACTGGAATCCAAAGAGTGAAGTCTCTAATTCCACTGGGTCCGTAATTACACTGAGATGATGTAAGAAATATTTTAAATACAAAGTTTGTTAGATGTAAAAGGGTGAATGAAGTGATAAGAGATCTCGGGTTTGTTGTAAAATATTCCAGCAACAATAAAAAAGAGATACTCTGTCAGCCCAGGCTCTTCCCACCATCCCAGACCAGGTGCCACAGGGGAGTGATGAAACTTGGATGCCGAGCCCAGCTGACCTTTTGGATGACCCCAGCCCCAGCTGCAACCTGACTGCAACCCCATAGGAAACCCCAATGAGAACTTCCTGGAAGGTCTAGTCAACCCACAGAGCTGAGAGAAATGATCAATTGTTGTTTTAAGCCACTAAGCTTTGGAGTGGCTTATTATACAATAGATTTCTGGAGCAACTTCCTTGTAAGTGCAGCTCAAATACCCACTCCTCAGTGCAGAGGCTCCTGAGCCCTTGGAATGAATAAATTGCCTCCGTGTCTATCAGAGATGGAACCTATCACAGTCTGACACACGACTTAATTAGGGAGGGCAAAGATTGGGCTCTGCTGCCAACCATAGTTCATGACCCATGCTACCCAATCCTTGCTCCAGTCAACGTTTGCTGAATTGAATTGATTTCCTTTTCCTTCTTGGGTCCCTCAAGGCAGGCAGGCAGGCAGCCTAAAGACACTGAGAATCTAAGAAGCCCAGAGCAGTCAGTATTGATTAGCAATGTTGAATATGCCCAATCAGTCGTGGCAAAGCCTTCCAAACCAGAGAGAAGGAAAACCTTTGAGACAATTTTTAAAAGCTGAACTGAAGAGAGATGAAAGAAGCCAGAGGTGACTGTCAGTCCTTGCTCACTGACCACAGACAGACACTGTGGGCCCGAGCTGTGGTGCCAACAGCACACTTCCCCAGCTCCCTGGAAGGTTCTGCAGGTTCTGGGCTGGAGGAGTCTAGTTCATGAGGGACATGAGGGACACCCAGGCATCCACGACAGGTCCAGCTGAGATGGACACTGTGGAAATAGTTCACTTGGCAATGCCAACCCAGGTCTTTTAACTACTGATGAGGCTCAGGATCAGAGAGCCATCAAAGCCCTCTTGTGGGTCAGGAATACATCTTCTATGTCACCACCCTTCTTTTCAAAAGACACTCCCAGACCTCCCTCTGATCACCTTCATTCCCTTCCCATCAAACAAGCATTATTCTGAGCCCCCTTTTGCCAAACAACATTAATAGCATGTTCTATGCAAATTGTAGCTGTCACACTATACAAATGACAGAAGTCTCTACTCTGCTATTGGATAGAGTTCTAAATCCTCTATGTGACATGCGGTGAGGCTTTTTCTAGGATTTGGCTTGTTACATCAGTGTTCCCCATCTTGGCTGCATATTAGAATCCTGGAAAGTTTTGGGGGAAAAATGCCTAATGCCAGGGTCGCATCCTGGAACAATGAAATCAGGGCCTCTGGGCATTGGGTCTAGGCATAATATTTTTTAAAGTCCCCGAGTGATTTCAATGTGCACCACAGATGAGAACCACTGTTCTTGCAGACCATAAACATCGGTAATGTTTGGTGTTCTAGGCAAGCCCAGGCAGTTTCCTACCCAGTCCTGCTTCTCATTTTGGCTTCAAATTATCTTTTGGCAAAGCACGGTCCTTCCCAATAGGACAAGAGGGACACTAGACAGACATGAAGCTGTCATCAAGAAAGCCTTAACTAAGTTCAGGCTGGTCACATTTCATGAGTTCAAGTCTGTGTCATTTTGAATATTGATTTACTGTCCAACTATAAAGTATGAGGTTTGTGGGTTTTTTTGTAACAGCTCTGACAATTAGAGTGAGAAAATATCACACTATTAGATGAGAAAGCAGAATTTTCTCTTTAAAGATTGCAGATCCATAAAAATATTTTTAAGGCTGAAAACAAAAGCACAAAATGATCATAAGTGGGCTATAGGATGATGTTTTTCTTTTCTTTCTAAACTTCTTTTGAGTCCATCATCATACTTTTAAAAGTTAAAAACAAAGTCTGAATACTTGGATTTATTTATAGAGACTGCCTGTAACCGACCATCAGGACAAAGACATTCTGGGCCACTCAGACTAGCCTCTTCCCTTCTCTTGGCCTCAGTGTACGTCTGCAGGTCGCACCGTAGGAGCTGCAAGGCCTTACATAGCATCTCACTCTAATTCCACAGCATCTCACTCTAATTCCAGGCTCCCACAATGCTGTTTCTATGAGATCAATTAAGCCAATGTTATCCAATATGCTTCCCTTGGTGAGGAGTCTGGGCCAAGCGGGCTCTGAGCTGAGCCCGGTTCACCTATACACCTCCTGAGCACAGCCCACCCACAGCTCTGCCCTTGCCTCCGCCTACACTGTGCCTTCCCGCATGCCAACTTCCCTCTGTGGTCCCCTTCGCCTACTCACAGCTGCAGGCCTTCTTCCGGGCCGCCCCTACACGATGAGCAGTTTGCCAGTTAATATACATCAAGCTGCCACCTTCGAACAGCTCTGAGAGCCCCATCTGTTCTCGGGAACATTCCAGCTAGAAGGACCACCCACTACCAGCATCACACAGGCCATCCCAAGTGGATCCCTCTGAGTGCTGAGCAGGGGGTCCCCTCCCAGCCCAGCAGGGCTTGGCCAAAGAGAGCACGAAGCATGTGCATTGGTCACCTGGCTGGACTAAAGGCCCCCTACTGCATCTAATAGGAACCTCCTTCTCACTTTCGGAGACTTTGCGGGTCAAGGTCCATCCCCTGGAGAGATCTCAGGGCTGAGGACCACACAGTCCTGGATACCTGCACAGGGTTCAAGGAAATTTCATCCGGGGTGGGTCTGGGATGCTTGTCCCTGACAAAGCGTCACATAATAATTGCTGCCATTACTTCTTGTGTGCTGGCTGCTGCAAACTCTATCCCATCTGATGTCCTCAGCAACCCTGAATGTAGGTACTATTATAACCATGCTTTTGCTGGTAGACCAGGACACTAAAGCCTAGACAAGTTAGGTAATTCCCCCAAACACCCAGCTAAGTGGTGAGAGTGTGAAGTATTGGCTCTGAATTCAAACTGCTTGGATTGGAATTCTGGCTCCGTCACTTAAAAGGCGTGTGACTTAATTATTAATCTATCTGAACATTAGCCTGCTCTTCTGTTAAATGGGGATGACAATCCCTATTTATGAGGATGGATGTGGAAGGGTTAGATGACATCATCCATAAAAAAAATGCTTAGCACAGAGTCCGGGCTCAATAAATACAAGCTCTTGTTTTTAACTGGATCTGAACCCAGATCCATCTTCTGGTCTCACAAGTGACTCTCTGTGAGTACTGAGTGTATCTAGTTTGTCCATTCACACGGGCTCTGGGGTGCTGGGAGCTATGAGCTAGGCTTACATTCAAAAGCCCAGGCTTGAAGAAAGGAATAATGAAACACACCCTGAACACCTCTCATTTTAAAGCACAGAAGCCATACAGTCTTCTTTTCTAGCTTATATTATCAGAAATTGGCTGCCCCACCTCAAAGGGATGGGATGAGATGAGATGAGATGAGATGAGATGAGATGAGATGAGATGAGATGAGGGAAGTGAGTGGCGTATTTAGAAGAAAATGAAATGAGACCACCCACCCAGAGACTCACCCCAAAGGAGAGTGGGATAGTTTCAGAGCCTCTTGAAACAGGTGGCCTTACAACCCACCTCCCTTGATCCATGCTACCCAATCCTTGCTCCAGTCAAAACATAGATGGGAAGAATTCTTGCAAAGCAAATATAAAACCATTTAATGGATAAATAAAATTAGTTGTGAATACCCAGTTGACCCCTCTGCCTCTGAGACTGGAATAATCTAGAGGGTGGATAAGCATTTTTCCTGCCCCCACATTCAGCTAGTGGCCACTGGGAGCATCCTTAACATGGTGACATCGTGAACATGTGAATTAGTTCTGCCCAGTTTCAGGAAATCATACAGTAAGGGACGAAGTGTGTGTGTGTGTGTGTGTGTGTGTGTGTGTGTGTGTGTGTGTGTGATATTAGTCATTTCAGAATCCAGCCCACAAGTTGACAAATCGAGGTGTGGTTCACATCCCCATCCAAAGGACCTCAGAGGTGTACCTGCCCATCGTATCCTTCTCCAGGCCCCTGGCTTGTTGAATCCAGGAAAGAGGTAAGTTCATTTGTTTGTTACTAAGCCTTGCTGCACGCTGTGTGGCCAGCTGGAAGCTGGGCCGTGACTGTGGTGAGCTCACTCCCACATGGGAAGCCCCGCAGGACCTCTGAGGACTCTCTTCCATGCACCTTTGACTCCAGAGCTCATGGGCCTGGACTTCTAGGAAAATGAGATGTGGGTGTACGTGTACGTGTAAGACTCAAACTGAAAGGACTTTCTTCTTCTTTCTGTTGCACTTCACTCTGAGCAAGACTCCACTGGGTGAGACGAGCAGGTGCTCAGAAGGGGATGCATGCTTCTGCTCCTTTTTGTCCCTCTGGTATAAGGTCGTCCTCCCTCCCTTAGCTCTGGGGACACTTCTGTCAGGTGGCCCCTCCAATGAGAATCCTCCCCTCTCTTTGATATCAGGCACTTTCTGCTTCCTGCTCCTTTGGAGACAGAGATAGACAGAGAGAAGTAAAGACAAGTGATGGACAGATAACACTGCTGCCCGGTTGCCTTTGGTCCTACAGATCCTGATTCTGCGATTTCCAGAATGCAGCTGTAATCATATAATCCTTTTCTTTTTTCCCTTGAGTAAGTTAAATTTGCTTTCTATGTCTTGTCCCCAAAAGAGTCATAATAAACATCTCAAGCCACCCCACCCCACCTGTCTAGGACCCTGCTGTGTGTATCCCTCCGCTAGAGTTAGTTGCCCCACCCCTCTTCCCATGGCATCTTGTGCACAGTTCTGTACCCAATCCATGTGTGATAATGATCTAAGTGGCCATTTGCCCATTTTCTTTCCATACACTTTTGTCAGGTGGCCCCTGACAAAAGTGTATGGGGCAGAGGCTGAATCTCTTTTCCTGACCAGGGACAAGGTATTGTTCATTCAGAAGGTATCTTCAGAATCCAAGAACAGTGCCTGGCATATGATAGTACTTATCAATGTTGTATCAATGAATAATAAATCAATGAAAGACTAAATTGCCAGTGTGGCAAAACAAACAATTTGCATAAGGCCTAAGATAGCTCTGGAAATTTCATTCTTACTTGAGTTTTAAGCATGACATTTGGTCTAAGAAACATGAGACTGGAGGGGACACTGCTCTGAAAAGTGACTGCAGGAGCCCAATAAACAGGGCTTAGTCACTGTTGCTATCAGTTGAGAGAACTTTCCCATCACCTGTCTCCTGGAATAGATACCATCCCCCTGGACAAAAGGATGAGCATGTGACCCTGTCCTGGCCAATAAGGGTTCTTGCCTGACCTTAGCACCAACGCTTCCCCACAAAATGCAAAAGGTCTGCTTGCTGTGGGGCACAAGGAAGCCGGCAGGCCCCCCGAACCAGACACGCAAGGAGGAGACACAGAAGAGGAGTTGGAGGGACCAGAGACCCTCAAGCTGATTCTCCGGGAGCTGTCCCCATGTCTTCACTGGCTCTGGGAACCAATAGATTCTCCATGTTTCAGCCAATTTGACTTGGGTTTCTAACACTGGGAACATGAAGAGCCCTAACCAATTCCACGTTGAACCTCCTACAGGAATCTGGGCCTGATTACCAAGGCTATCCCCAGAGAGACAGCTTTGGAATGCCAGCTCTTTCTTTCTATCTCTGTCTGGTCAGGAGTCATTGGTGGATCTTACCTTCCTTTGGGCCGAAGTGGATGTCTGGGGCCCAGGTGACCCAAACAAAAAAGCCTCTGTGCTAAGTTTAAATATGGCTCTTATACTCCTAGCTTCAGTATTATGTGAAAAAAGCAAGGTATGTAAGAGTGTGTATAATGCATGATTGATGTACTGAAGGAGATGTGGTTATAAAATCACAGAATACATATACAACAGGGAAGAATGGAAGTACCATTGAATGTAAGCTCCTTGAGTGCAAGAATGTGTCACTTTTTATCCCTGCTCTATCCCCAAAACCTAAAACAGGCACTCAATAAGTATTTATTAAGTGAAGAAATAAAACAGAATGCAAAGAATGTTCCTGAAGAGATACATGAGAAGATGGCTTTGGTGGCTACCTACTGGGGAGGTAATAGGGTGTGTGTCATGGGTGAAGAGAGATGAAGGAGACTGAACACCATTCTGTGTAGTATGCATTTAAGGTATGTGCTACCTTAAAAATAAAAATAAAAAGGAGTAAGACTAGAAAAGCAGGTTACCTGGGGCTTAAAAACAGGTTGGAAAAAAATGTAAAATCTGGTCAAGGGTCTGACTGATATCATACTCTGTTGCAGGGAGGAGAGAAGGGCTACCTAGAGGATTAGCAGTGCCTGCTCCCCTTGCCTGGTGTCCCTGCAGGAGGAATCTGCTCTTGCTTGTAAATACAGCAACCCTGAGTGTTTCCTTAAATATGCAAATAAGGCTCCTATAAATAGCACAGCCGACTTGCTCAGAATACTGAAGCAGCAAGCTTTCATTTTGACGGCCAGCCCTTGACATCTTGTCAACCTCATGGAAAGTCATTTCTGCCTGCTCTCCACTCAGCTGATTTCACCGACACCTCTGGAAATGGTAGGCATCTTAGGAAATGAAAAGAACTTATGTGTTTAATTTGGGCCAATTCCTGTTTCAACAAATATTTTCTACTTCTAGTAATATTCCCAAATATCCAATTTCAGTTATCCCTTCAAAAAGTGGAGAACATATGATAGAGGATTAGTACAGTAGTCCCCCTTCATCCACAGGGAATACATTCAAGACCTCCAGTGGATGCCAGAAACCATGGGTAGTTCCAAACCTAATATATGTTACTAAAGGCCCTGTGCATGAAATTTGTGCATGGGGGGTGGGGGGCGCGTCCCCTCAGCCCAGCCTGCACCTTCTCCAATCCGGGACCCCTCAGGGGATGTCCAACTGCCGGTTTAGGCTCAATCCCAGGGATCAAACCTAAACTGGCAGTCGGACATCCCTCTCACAATCTGGGACTGCTGGCTCCTACTGCTCACCTGCCTGCCTGCCTGATTGCCCCTTACTAGCCCCACTGCCAGCCTGATCACCCCTAACCACCTCTGCCTGCTGGCCTGATTGCTCCTAACTGCCCCCCTGCCGGTCTGGTCGCCCCCAACTGCCCCCCCCTCCCCCCCCCCGCCGCTGGCCTGGTCGCCCCATGCAGCCTGCTGTTCAGTCATTTGGTCGTCCCTCACTAACCCCCCTGCCGGCCTGGTTGCCCCATGCAGCCTGCTGGTCAGTTGTTTGGTTGTCCCTCAATAACCCCGCTGCTGGCCTAGTCGCCCCACAGAGCCTGCTGTTCAGTTGTTACTGTAACTGCATCCTGGACAATTTGCATATTTCTCTATTATTAGTATAGATGTTTTTCCTATATGTGCATAGCTATCATACATGTAGTTTAATTTATAAATTAGGAACAGTAAGAGATTAACAACAATAATAATGGAGAACAATTATAATAGTATACTGTAATAAAAGTTATATGAATGCGGTCTCTGTCTCTCCCTCTTTCTCAAAATATTTTATTGTGCTGTACCTTTTCACTTAAAGGAAGCACTTTATGGTTTCTCTTTGGCATGTGTGAATTGCCAGCATCACTACCCTGTGCTTTGGGGCTATTACTAAGTAAACTAAGGGTACTTGAATATAAGCACTGTGATACCATGAGAGTAGATCTGATAATCAAGGCAGCTACTAAGTGACTAAGGGTGGGTAGCATGGATGTGCTGGACAGAGGGATGACTCACATCCTGAGTGAGACAGAGTGGGATGGCACAGATCTAAGGGGGAGGAGGGAACTACTGTATTTTCTTTGACAGAGGATTTAGTATTTTGACAGAGAATTAGATTTATACTAAATATCTCATTTAATTCCCATAACAACTTTATGCAGGAGACGAGATCATCACATTTTATAGAAATCAGGGCTAGGAGAAGCAGATGGGAAGCAAGGATTCCCACCAGGCCTGCCTCTAAAAAACATGTTCTTTCTGCTCTACTGCCTCCCCCTAGTTGCATGATACCTGCAGTTTATAAAGCATTCACATAAACTATCCAATTTAATCCTTACAACCCTGAAATCCAGGAATTAATTTTAATTCCCATTTGCTATGGATTGAATACTTGTGTTTTCCCCAAAACTCATATGTTGAAGCTTAATTCTCAATGTGATGGCATTTGGAGGTGAGGCTTTTGGGGAAATAAATAGGTCATGAACGTGGAGCCTCCATGAACAGGATTAGAGATTTACTCTTCCTCTGCTCCTTGCCATCCGAAAACCAGGACGCAGCTCTCACCAGACCCTGTGTCTGCAGCACCTTGATCTTGGTCTTCCCAGCCTCCAGAACTCTGAAAAGTATGTGTTATTGTTTAAACTCCCTAGTCCATGGTAAGCAGTTAGAGCAGATCAAATGGGTGAAGACACCATGTTAAGAGGGGAAAACTGAAGTGCAGAGATGGGCACCGAGAGGTGTGGGAGGAAAAAGACCAGTTCCTATTCCTGACATTGCCCCAGCGAACTTCTGGGACCATGGGCCAGTCAGACATCCTCTCTGGCCCACAGTTACTTCACCCGCAAGGTAGAGAGAGCAATGGGCTTGATGGCCTCCTGTTCCTAGCAGCTCAAATAGTCTGTGATCCTGGGAAACCTCTTGGTGTTCCTTGTAATAAAATTAGAGCTTTAGTTGCTAAGTGGGAGCCAACAGAAACTTTGTACATCCATTTCTGGTTCTGGTGGGACATTTGCATCTGTTCCTGTGCCAAACTACACATCTGAGTTTCTACAGTTATGATGTCTTTTTGTTTGTTCGATTTATCTTTATTGTTGAAAGTATTACAGATGTCCTCTTTTTTTTTTTCCCACTGACCCCCCGCACCCACACCTGCCCCTCCCAGGCCTTCATCACACTATTGTCTGTGTCCATTGGCTATGCATATATGCATATAAATTTCCCAGTTAATCTCTCCCCCCACCCCTTCCTCCCCCAACTCCTGCTTTCTCTCTGAGATTCATCAGTCTGTTCCATGCTTTTATGTCTCTGGATCTATTTTGCTCATCAGTTTATTTTGTTCATTAGATTTTACATGGAGGGACTTGAGGAGTATTATGCTAAGCGAAATAGGCCAGTCAGAGAAAGGTAACTATCACATGGCCTCACTCATAATGATGTCTTAGTCATAACGACACGTTTCTGGGAGGCTATCACCATTCCCATCAGAGATGGAAATGCCCAACTGCTAATAGCACTCCTGGGCTTCCTACCTCATGCTATCATTTTTAGCCTATTTATGTTTATTAAAATATCAACCAATTTCTTTTGTTTAGATACAGGGAAGTCTCTGCCAGTGTTTATACAGGGCAGAAAAAAATATAAAAGACTCAGGTGACCAGAAACAAGCCAGCCCACGTGTGTACCCACTCCATGGAAGTGATGGAAACATCTGAAGAACTCAGCTCTGCCTGGCTTCCCATGGCGGGGGTAGGGGAGGCTTCCCTTTGCTTGCAGGCATTGCAGCCGCATGGGCAGAAGAGTGCTGAGTTAAAACAGCAACTGGAACCAGCGTGGGTGGAGGCCCATGACCCTTCCTTGCATGGTGAGGTATTGGGTGAAGTGGAAAGAGAATGGGCAGGCTGGGTTAAAATTTGGGTGCTGACATTTGTGGCTTTGTGATCCTGGGCCCGTTACTTCATCTCTCTGAGCTTTCATTTCCTCACCTATAACTTCTCAGCATTTCTGTCTGAGGATTACTACAAGGATTGACATGGCTTAAGGTGTGGAGAATATGATGACAGTTAGGTAGGTAGTTTTACTATTCCCATTTAGTAGATGAGGAAATTGAGGCACAGAAAGATTAAATAATGTACCAAGATTTGAACCTGTGTGATCTAGCCTGAGAGCCTGCATGGTAACCATTACACTAGGCTGTCTGTCTACATTTTAAAAGTTCTCATTTGTAGCTACACAGTTCCATGGATGTGCCGCCTCCTGGGGATGCTGTCTATGTCCCAAGATTTTTCACAGAATATTATTAATTGCTTTGGTAAAGTTGCCCAGGTCCAAGATCTGGCTCTCAGACTTGTAAGCCCAGAAACCAGCTTCTGTCAGCACAATAAATATGGGCTTATCCAAGTTGTTAATTCATAATGAGGAATAACTACTAGAGGAACCAGAACCCTTGAGCCATATGACCAACAGCAGTCATGTTGCTTAGAAGACAAGTCATGCCGGAACCGGTTTGGCTCAGTGGATAGAGCGTCAGTCTGTGGACTGAAGGGTCCCAGATTCGATTCCGGTCAAGGGCATGTACATTGGTTGCGGGCACATCCCCAGTGGGGGGTGTGCAGGAGGCAGCTGGTCGATGTTTCTCTCTCATTGATGTTTCTAGCTCTCTATCCCTCTCCCTTCCTCTCTGTGAAAAATCAATAAAATATATTAAAAAAAAAAAAGAAGAAGACAAGTCAGGATCATAAATTTATCTGAAAAACACGATAGCCAAGATATGGAAGCAACCTAAGTGTCCACTGATAGACAATTGGATAAAGAAGATGTGGTACATATATGCAATGGAATATTACTCAGCCATAAAAAAGAATGAAATCATGTCATCTGTGACAACATGAATGGACCTAGAGGGTATTGTGCTAAGAGAAATAAGTCAGACAAACAAAGACAAATACCATACAATTTCACTTATATGTGAAATTTAAAACACAAAATAAAAATCTACCGTAACAGAAATTAAGTTATATATACACAGAACAAATTAATGGTTGTCAAATGGATGGGGAGGTGAAGGGGTGGGTGAAAAAGGTAAAGGGATTAAGTAGTACAGATTGCCAGTTATGAGAACAGTCACAGAGATGTGAAGTACAGCATAGGGAATATAGTCAATAATATTGCAACAACTATGTATGGTGTCAGATGGGTACCAGACTTATGAGGGGGATCACTTTGCAGGTTATATAAATGTCTAATCACTGTTGTACACCTAAAACTAATATAACATTGTATATGAACTGTAATTAAAAAAATTAAAAACATTTAAAGAAGAATAAGGAGTTACTGAACTTATGTTTGGCAGCTGTCCAGCCACTGTAGGCATGCCGCCTACTTGCTCCTGCCCTTGGGGCTGTGAAATCTGAAGGTACCTGCCCAGGCTTCCTCTTCCCATGGCAACATTAGGACATAATCACCTACTCAGCCAACATTTGTCCTAGGGCTTGACTTTTCTTAGATAATTTGTGCCCACACATAAGGAACTTCTTCCTTTCTATCACAGCACAGTAAACTGTGATGGATGCGGAGCTTTCTGTCTCCCTAAGATGACTGAGGATCTCTGCTGTGATCTTTGACAAGTTATGCTCAAGTTTAGATCTTCAAGAGAAATCTTTCTCTTGAATTCTAGCCCACCAGTACTGGCAACAGTACAAAGCACCTGACACACATTGCTGTAAATAGCAATGTAGCAACAAACATCTATCTGGTGATATATGGACAAGACACAGTGCTTGACCTCCAGGAGTTCACAGTCTAAAGAGGAAGAGAAACGTGGACAACAACTCAGGATACTAAGGACTGTGATAGAGGTGAGGGTGGCGTGCCATGGGAGCATGAAAGAGAAGTGTGTAGCCCTATGGGGAGGGCATGAGACAGCTGAGCTGGTATAGAGGATGAGAAAACTCACATGCAAACGGATAGGCAGGGCTATTCCAGGCAGGAAACAGCATGCCACCTTTGAAGGATTACCAGCAATTCCCTGAGCATGCAGTCAACTGGGAGTAGGGGGGTGGGGGTGGAGGTGGGAACTGGGGGAGTAGAAAGAAGGGGCCCCTCTGCAGGCCTGGAACTTCCCCAGCCCCTTTCTCCACTGGCTGGATGGCTCTGGGCGCACTGCACAGCCCTCCTGGAGGCCCTCAGCACAATGGACAACGTCAGGGGGGGAATGTCACAATCTGGGAAATCTGGATTTTGTTCAGAAAACACTCAGAAGGTGAAAGATTAATTAGAAGGGTTTACATTAAGAAGGGACACAATCCCCACTATGTATTAGGAGAATATGCTGAAAACAGAAAGGCTGATGGATTGGCGAGGAGTGAGAGAAGGCTGGGAGGCTTGGGGCAGGGATTCATGAGGACAGAGGACATAAGCAGAGGTGCAAGGCAGGAACCTGGAGCAGAAACAAAGGCTTTGAGAAGTGCTTGGAGCATGGACAGGACAGGACTTTGTAACCAAGTGAATATGAAGAAGAGAGGACCAAGACAGGAGGATGGCTAGATTCTGAAGCTCAGGGGAGAGTGTAGCTCTGGAGACAGGATTTGGGAGTCATATACATGGAGAAAGAAGTCGAATCCATTCATGAGTATATTGGGAAGAGGACACAGAACAAAATGTCAGGAAAATCTGATATTTTAGAGACAGAAAAAAATGTTCTGAGGTGGGGTTGGGGGGTGGTGGCTGAGAGCATGCTGGCCCTCTAGTCTTAGTCTTTCTTTTTTTCACTAAGTAAGGGGTGGAGATATCTGTAGAGACCAGCCTGTAGTGTGTGAGTATGGGGGCAAGGGGGCGGGGAGGAGGAGAAGGGGAGTGAGAAGGGAACAGCTGCTGTGGGGAGTGGGTGAGGAGTTGACTGGGGACACTAGAAGGACTGCCAAGCACAGATTGTTTTCTCCTGGCTTGACAGCTGCTGTCAGTCAGGGGACCAGATGGAATAATGAGGTGAGTTCTTCCACCACAGAAGCTACCCTGGAGCAGAGCAGGTCCATTTAGGTACAGACTTGACTTTTCTCCTCTGAACCACTAGAGGGCCTCTGGTGCCAGTGTAGTCCTTTGCTTCTGGGAGTGTAGGATGCAGCTCCCAGGTGCCTCAGTTACAGCTAAGAGAGGCCCTCACAACATTTGCAGGTGTGAAGTGTTGACATGGAGGCCTCCATACCAGATGTCTAAACACTTAGAAACTATAAATTAAGCAATTGCCACAGCAGGCCTGTATTCCCAGCCAGGGCCCCCTAACCCATCCCCAGGGGTCACCCTTGCATTTCCCGTGGCTCAGCCCTGCATCCATGGGCATAAGGGGTGGCTCAGATCAGCTGGTGCAGGATGGGACACAGGCTGAATTGGGCCCAGGACCACTGGCTGTGACTAGACCCTCTGAACTCAGGACAGGGACTGACATAATCAAGGTCCCCAGAAAGCCAGAGCAGGCAGGCTGGTCCCCCTCCCTCTATGTTATTTTACCAACTCTGGATTTCCAGGCAGTTCTAAGCACCTCCCAAAACTACATTACCCATGTAGAAAAAATGGAAAGAGCTTAATTCTCTTGTGGAAACTTCCCTGGCTAGATCCTGGTGTTGGGTAATTTGAAACAACTATTGAAACAAAGCAGACCTTCTGGAAACAAACCAATCTCCTTCAAATGGTAAATGGTAAAGCAAAATGTGCTACATCCATACAAATAAATACTAGTCACTAATAAAAAAGAATAATACGCTCTAACTGGTTTGGCTCAGTGGATAGAGCGTCAGCCTGCGGACTCAAGGGTCTCAGGTTCGATTCCGGTCAAGGGCATGTACCTTGGTTGCGGGCACATACCCAGTAGGGAGTGTGCAGGAGGCAGCTGATCGACGTTTCTCTCTCATCGATGTTTCTAACTCTCTATCCCTCTCCCTTCCTCTCTGTAAAAAAATCAATAAAATATATTAAAAAAAGAATAATACATGTAACAACATATAAAAAGTAACTCAAAAACATTACACTAAGTGAAAGAAGCCAGGCACAGAAGGCTATGTACTACATGATTCCACCTGTTGACATTCTGGTAAAGGGGAAATTTGGGGAGAAGACAGGTCAGAGGTGGCCAGAACAGGAAGAGGGGAGGTGATGAACAACAGAGACAAAAGGGAATTTGATTGGGTGATGAAAATGTTCTATATCTTGATTGTGCTGATGGTAATACAGCTGTATAAGTTTGTCAAAATTTATCAAACCAAACACTTCAGAAAGGGTGAATTTTATAGTTTGTAAATTTGACCTCAATAAAGTTTTCCCCAAGTAAGTAAAGAGGTAAATCCATCAGACCCTCTTTTTCTGGTTTCCCAGGCAGAGGCTGTGCTTTTCTCCCTCTTCCCTGGTCTAAGGGGTCATTTCAGCCTAAACGACTCCCTCTTGTAAATGTCCTTCACTCAACTGATTAACAAACCAGAGAGAGACAGAGAGAGCTCTTTGAGAGTAAACCTTCTATGAATATCTCATTTTTGTTAAAATTTTAAATGTGGTTTTAAAGAATTCCATAGATAGTCATTGTAAAGTGAATATTTCTCCCCTTAATCTACCTGTTTTGCAAATTTGAATTTTTTCATGAATTGGATTCGCTTATAAGGGAGTGTATACCATTTGCTTGATAGATCATTCATATACATCTTTTCATTATGGCAGGGCCCAGTGGAAACCAGAAAAACAGAGGGTAGAAGATAATACAAAACAATGGATAAACAAAATACATTTCTATTTGTCTTTCTGATGCATCCTCACAGGTACTCACACATTCCTCTCCAGTCCAGTACCCTAGCCTAGGAGCCACTTACTCTGAATGTATGCTTTATACTCGTGATACAAATAAAAGAAATGGCTTTTTTAAATTGTCATATCATGGAAAAAAGACTTGGCATGAACACCTGCTACATCAAAGAGCTGCTCTTAACTATGGATGTCCAGAAGTGTGTAATGCCCCCTAAAGTAACCAGGCTTTTCTGTGACTCACTTCATCCTATTCTAATATATAAAAGCCCAGGGTTGTAACAACCGATCACGACCGAAGGCTGACCAACCAGGAAGTCCTTCAGTCAGCGCTGGGTTGCCGTGGCGACCGAGCATTGACTGCCCAGACCCTACCTCTCTCTGAGACTCAGCCTCAGTGGCAGCTATTGATCAGTACTTGCCTCTCTCTTTCTTTTGCTTTCTTTCTGAGCTTTGCCAGCAGCTGGGCTTTTCTTTCTCTCCCAGCCTCTGCAGGGGCTGCTGTTCAGCCCTGCCTCTCTGATCAGGCCCAGAGATAGGCCCGGAGATGCTGACGGGCATAGGAACCGACCAATCAGAACCAAATGTGGGTGCTGTGAAAAACCAATGGCTGTCTAGGAGGCGGAGCTTTTGACACTGACTGGCATAGGAAGCGACCAATCAGAACCAAATCTGGGTGCTGTGGGGAGCCAATGGCTGCCTAGGAGGTGAAGCTTTTGATGCTGGCATAGAAACCGACCAATCAGAACCAAATTGGCCAGCAGAGGAGGGCAGTTGGGGGCGAGATCAGGCAAGCAGGGAGGGCAGTTGGGGGTGAGATCAGGCCAGCAGGGGAGGGCAGTTAGGGGTGGTCAGGTTGGCAGGTAGAGGCAGTTAGGGGCGATCAGGCAGGCAGGCAGGTGAGCAGTTAGGAGCTAGTGGTCCCAGATTGTGAGAGGGATCCCCAACTGGAGAGGGTGCAGGCTGGGCTGAGGGAACCCGTTCTCCATGCACGTATTTCATGCACTGGGCCTCTAGTATTAATAAAGGCCTAATATGCTAAGTGTCTGGTCAACCAGACCAATCAAAGCATATATGCTAATGAAATGCTAAGGCCTCTCAACTGCTCGCTATGACGTGCACTGACCACCAGGGGGCAGACAGCCAACTGGTTGACCAGTTGCTATGACGTGCACTAACCACCAGGGGTCAGACACTCTGCTGCTGCTGGGGTCCGGCTGATCAGGACTGAGCAATACGGGCCAGACACACCCTGGAGCCCTCCCGCAATCCCTCCCCAGCTGACAAACCTCCTGCGTCTCTCTCCGGCCCCAATCGTGCAGTGGTGGGGTCCCTCGGCCTGGCCTGTGCCCTCTTGCAATCCAGAACCCCTTGGGGGATGTTGGAGAGACGGTTTTGGCCCAATCCCACAGGCCATATATAAAAACTAGAGGCCCAATGCACGAAATTTGTGCAAGAGCAGGCCTTCTTTCCCCCTGCTGCTGACATCAGCTTCCCTCTGGCACGTGTGACCCAGGCTTCCCTCGAAGCCCCGGCTTCGTCTGGAAGGTCATTCGGAAGGAAGTCAGGTCTAATTAACATATTATGCTTTTATTATTAAAGACGGGGATAACAGCAACTATCTTTCTTTTCTCACATAACCATGGTGAGGGTCAAATTGTATGTTTATAAATGTCAAAATAGTTCACTCTGGCAAATGTGAGCTCCTACTGAGTGGCTGTAAGACACAGCCAATGTGGCATGAAAACACAACTCCCTGAAAACCACAGATGTCCCAGCCTGTAGTGGAGGCCCCCAAAGCTTTGTTAGTTTGGGATATATATATTTTTTAACTTGAAAGGTTTCTTTATTTTTTTTCCAGCAAAACAAAATAACATGTTTATCTTTCTTACAAATAAAATAACATCTTTTTCTTAAAACAAAAAACAAGAACACCATATTTTAACTAGGTACCACCTATTTTGTCAGAATGTAATTTGCTGCTAACCCACCTTACTTAAAAAAAAATCTTCATTGTTGAAAGTATTACATATATCCCCTTTTCCCCCCATTGACCCTTTCTAGCCCACCCCCACCACCTATTTTTTTTTATAAGAGGAATATTCATCAATAAGCATTAACTCAGCAAGTACAGAGACTAAGGAATGGCATCTCACCCGGCTGGCATGGCTCAGGGGTTGAGCATCGACCTCTGAACCAAGAGGTGATGGTTCAATTCCCCGATCAGGGCACATGCCCAGATTGGGGGCCCAACCCAAAATGTGGGGCACACAGGAGGCAGCCAAACAATGAATGACTCTCTCCCATCATCAATGCCTCTCTCCCTCCCTCCCTCTCTCTCTCCCCTCCTCTCTGAAATCAATAAAAATATATTTAAAAAAATAGAATGGCATCTCTTCCTAGTGAGTCAAATCTCAGAAATGCAAAAGACTCTCTAAACAACCATGGTCTTAGGTATGGAAGCACAGAGATTGATAAGCTGCCTTCTTTCTCTTTATGTCATCAAGACTGATAAAGAAAAGACCTGTTCAACAGCATTAAGTAAAAATGAAGACTTCATAAGGTAATGATTCATTCATGAATAAATATTAATAAACACGGCTAATTGTTACTGAAATATTTTACATTCTTTCTCATTTGTGAGAAAAGCAATTTTGTAAATGTTTTTAAGTCCTCCATATACTACATTTGGCTAAAGAAATTCTCAATACTATCTTTTCTAACTTACAAATATTCTAAAACCAGTTAGAAAATTTGGGGGAGCCAATATACCTAAATCAAAGATAAAAGCAAATATTGCCTCAAATATTTGACCTCAAATCACCAGAATAAGATGGACTCCTCTGAACTGTATGTTCAACTTGGCAAATGGAGTCACTGCAGATAGCTACAAAGCAAAACCAGTGGAGTGGGTATATAGGTGGCTATTAATGGGCCAACAGTGGTTTGTCCCACAGTCTCTGAGAAACTGAGAGCCCAGTAGTGGACTAGACCCTGACAGTTACTAGGCCAGCAGAGTAGTGATTATAGAGGTTGACAGATAAAAAATTCCAACAAGTTTTATTTATGATAACTATACTGACAACTTACTGACTATATATATTTACATTAAATGTTTGATTATGGAAAAGTTAAAATATATATAAAAATAGAACACTATAATGAATCCCATGTACCATCACTGAGTTTCAATAATTAGCCAATCATGTTTCATCAATACCTTCTACCCATAGTATTCTGAAACAAGTTCTAGATCATATCATTTCACCTATAAATATCTCAATACTAGTGGCCTGGTGCACGGATTCGTGCACATTGAAAGGAAATTAATTAGAAGAAATATTTTAATATCGCTATTCACTCTTTCTCTATAATAGAAGTGTTAGAGATTAAAGAAAATTAGTAAAATGTACATGAAAATAATATATAAATTCATTAACAAACAATAACATGCTATAACAACAACAAAGACATATGAAAACAACAAAAAGATGATGTAAAAACAAAAACATGATATAAAAACAACTGATAAAAACAATGACTGATAAATTGATTAAACTTATTCTAATATCTCCCTGTATACTACATTAAGAGTAAAAACACTTTCAGAGTGCTTGACTGATTTCCCTTGTGATGAAGTATTTACAACTTTAACATCACACGCTCTTTGAACTCGAGAGAAAGCAACAAATAACTCCATTTCATCGAGAAGCTTAGGGATAGGCAAAATTGACATGTAACACCACATGTGTTACATTCCACCACAACTGTGTTTGCTAATTGCATCCTCATTTACCTCATTTTCGCCATGAAGGCAGTTCCTACCAGTATTGGTAGTACTTGTCGATGACCGGCTTCTTTCAGCTTCAGAGGTATGTTGTGCCAATCGTTCTTCAGACATATTCTGTCCACGACACCAGCTTCTTTCGCGTTGTGCCAATCGTCGTTTTTCAGACATATTCTTCCGATAACGCCGGCTTCTTTCAGCTGCAGAGGCACGCTGTGCCAGTAGTTGTTCTTCAGACATATTCTGCCGACGACACCGTCTTCTTTCACGTTGTGCCAATCGTTGTTCTTCAGACATATTCTGTCGATAACGCCGGCTTCTTTCAGCGGCAGAGGCACGTTGTGCCAATAGTTGTTTATACATACTCTGCCCACACCACTTTCTTCGGGCATTGTCATCGGCAGTTAGTTTGACAAGGGTCCCCTTTGCACTGTCGCTGTCCTGTGCCCCACTGCTACTAACGGTGGCGGATGTAGAGAGGTGCCCAGCAACAGAAGCATAGAGAGCGATGGGCACTGGGGCTGAGGCTGGCTGCTGGCTCACAGGAACTGTAGTAGCTTTATCCACTGAATTATAATCTTCAACTACAGAGTCTTCAATGACATCACTGATTTTCTGCCATGGCTCCAGCTCCCCCTCCTCGCATTCCATAAACAGGTCCGTGTCCGCCATGCTCCCGGGGTCGCCACCGGTAGTCTGACCTGGAGAAGGCTCCAGAGAAGGCGCTGTTGCCTTAAAGAGACCTTATGTTTAAATGGCAAACACGGCTGAAGTTGGACTCTTCAGCACGGCCCAGTGAGAGTTGCCAAAGAGCAGTGAGGTGCTGTTGGCGTGAACCTGGTAATAACTAAACAGTCCTCTTCATTTACTTCCTAAACCTCCACACAACTCTCCCTCACCACTTTCGGTTCTTCCCAAGTATTGGGCTTCTCTGGGTCCCCCAGAGTCCCAATCCTATATAATAAAGAGGGAATAGACAAATTAACCCTCACTGCGAAACGCCCTCACAAGATGGCGGCACGCACAGCGGGGGCGGGGCAGGCGGCCGCTTGCGGACTTCTGCTGGGGGTTTCCGCGGCGCGGGGGCGGGGGCATCGAGCGGCACCGCAGGACTCAGGGCCCGCCCTTCGCGCGCCGCCCCGGGGCAGGACTCCGGGACTGGGGGCGGGCCCATGGCGCAGGCGGGGCGCGGGGGTCCAGGTCTCGCGCGATTTCCCGCGAGGGGTCACTAGTCAAATCGTAAACCTCTTCGCGCTTTCTCGGGCTGCGGGGCAGCTCCCCGCTCCAAGAGGCCGGAGCGCCACAGGCCCCTGCTCAGCGTCCAGGAGAACAGCCCCGACACCCGACACCCGCTTCATCCTCTCGCTCCCCGATCCCTGGCAACTGTCCCACCCGAGCCGCCGTCTTTCAGCGGCTGGCCTCGCGATTTACCAACTTCCTAGTCTCCAAACGTGCCGAGACCAGCCTAAAAGTGTCCAGGGGAGCAGGGAATGGGCTTCAAGTGCTAATTTTAATCTGCTTCTGTTTGATACAGTAATGCATGCCACATACAGTTCCATTTGTATTGACAGTATGTACTGTAGCTACTTCAATCCATGCACACTGTGTGCTGAGCTGCATCTTGGTTGGTGAAGGGTACTTGTGCATCTTCATAATGCTTCTTTGCATGGCCATTCACATGCCTTCCACAGTGGACACGTGAACAAGTCAAACAGACCCAGAGGCTTTAGTTGGATGGGCACACGGAGCAGCACCAACACGACGGGGAGCCGTTGGCGAACTTGGCTGAGTCCGGAGCGATGCAGACGCTGGAGCTGAGGTGCGGTCACTCCCTGGCCACGAGGAGAGCGAGAGCGGCGGCGAGGAGGGCCGAGGCTCGGGGTCCGGGCGAGGTGGGGGTGGAGGGACTCCGAAAGGCTCCCTCTGGGGTCGCTCCTGGCTGGGCGCTCGGCCGAGGGCGGCTGCATCCCGAGCCCTTGCGTCAAAGAAAGTTTGGGATATGTTTTATTTCTAGTTTGTAAGCAACCTGCAGAGTCCCCCTTCCCCCTCCTCCTACTCATAGGAATAGTCTAGAGATTTATCTTTCCATTTGAACACTGGATGCTGGAATGCCAGCCTAGGCAGGGTCAGGAGGTTTGCGGTGAGCCGGGGCTAACCGTCCAGTGTGTACTGGGAAACCGTGGAGGTCAGCACCACAGCCATGCCCACCATTGTCTGTCCTCATTGGTTCAGTGAACAGGCTAATGTGGCCTATTCAGGGAGGTGGGGCGTGAACAATGGAGACAAATCTTTGTCCTCTGTGCTCCCAAAGGGCAAATTGCTGGCAGGATTTCCCCCAGAGCTAATCAATTCCAGAATCATTCAACCAGGGTTTTGAGCCTCTTAGTTGCTGACTCACAAAGGGCCACACTGGTGCTGGGTAAATGGGAAACCGTTTTCACTAAAGTGAAAGGAAATGAGATCATTTAGCAGAGAGAAGAGAAGACCAGGGGGGCAGCGCAGGCCTGGCAGAAATGAAGAGAGAGGTTAACTTTCCCTTTCTGTGCAATAGCTAGTCCCCTCTGCTGCACACAGCTCTCTGGCTCTCTCATAGCCCTTACCCCTACCACTGCCTCGCCTCCAATCCCCACCCCCTCCACCTGCTCGCCAGACATCTCAGGTACTGATCATTAAAGCAGGAGGAGTTGGAGAGACCACCAGCGCACTGGTTTCCAACCTTTTCAGCACCAATGATTGCTCTGTGCCCCACCCCCTTGCCCCCCTGCAGGGATTCCGCATGTAGGAGATTTCAGAATAGCTGTCTGTATGGAGTATCTGCTCCTTTGGGTAGGGCACTGGGCTAAGAATTTTCCCTTATTATTTCATGTAATGGCAACAAAACCACTGAGAAGTAGAAGTAGGTATAATTCTTTCTTTTTTACATATGAGAAGGCTCAGACTAAGAGAGGTGTGTTTGCCTGAAATCTTACAACTAGAAAGTGAGTTAGAATTGAACCTGGGTCTGTGTGGCTTTAAGAACCCAAATGCATATAAGAAGAAATAGCTCATGCCCCCAGCAATTGCACTTATATATGTCTCAAGAGAAATGAAAACATATGTCCACGCAAAGACTTTTTTAAAGCAATGTTATTCATAATAGTCAAGAGGTGCAAACAACTCAAATGTCCATTGATGAATGAATAAACAAAATGTGGAATATTCATATGATGGAATATTATTTGGGCATGAAAAAGAACGAAGCAAGGATATCTGCTACAACATGGATGAACTTTGAAAACGTTTTACTAAGTGAAAGAAGACATCACAAAAGATCACATAATATATGACTTCATTTACATGAATTGTCAAGAATAGCAAATATATAGATACAGAAAGTAGATTAGTGATTGCTCAGGACTGGAGGAGGGGTGGGAGATAAGGCGGAGTTCCCTAAATGGTATAGGATTTCTTTTTGAGGTGATGGAAATATCCTAAAATTGACTGAGGTGATGGCTGCACACATCTGTGAACATACTAAAAACCATTGAGTTGTACACTGTAAATAGGTGAATTGTGTGGTAAGCGAATGACATCTCAATAAGGCTATTTTAAAAGGAATCACTGGTGTTATTACTGACGGGTTCCATGGCTCCATCTCATGAAGGTTGAGAAGCAGAAGCTGCACAGTGCAGGGAAAGAGCAAGAGGTTTGGAACCAGTGGCCCTGGACAATTTGTTTATCCTGTTGGAACCCTAGCTCCTCATTTGTAAACTGGGGCTAGTAAGCTCCATCTCACCGTGTTGTTATGGTATGTGGGAAGCCCCCAGCCCCGCCAGTTCTAAAATTCCCTGATTTTGAAGTTTGAGGCTTGAGTGAAGAAGTAGAGGTGGGAGGTGTCTGTGGACAGAGGGGTTTCCCTTGCTTTGAAATCACACCCACAGGAATCCCCCTTTCCTGTGTGTACCAAAGGCTGGCCAAGACAAAGGGCTGGATGGAGAGCTTGGTGATTCACTGTCCTCTGTCACTTGATAGACCCCAAGTAAAGAGACTAGGTAGCCCTAACCGGTGTGGCTCAGTGGATAAAGCGTTGACCTGCGGACTGAAGGGTCCTGGGTTAGATTCCGGTCAAGGGCATGTATCTTGGTTGCGGGCACATCCCCAGTAGGAGGTGTGCAGGAGGCGGCTGAATCGGTGTCTCTCTCTCGATGTTTCTAACTCTCTATCCCTCTCCCTTCCTCTCTGTAAAAAATCAATAAAATATATTTAAAAAAAAGAGAGAGAGAGAGACTAGGTGGAAGCTACAACACAAGGCGGGGTTGTGTGAACACTAGGGACAACCTTGCTAACTTTGGAAGTTAGTGGCAACCAGAACCAGGAGAGAGGTGAATGAGAGAGCTAAGAGAAGGCCAGGCTCCTATAAAAATGTGGCTGTTGCCTGGCCAGTGTGGCTCAGTGGTTGAGCGTCGACTTATGAACCAGGAAGTCACAGTTCGATTCCTAGTCAGAGTGCATCCCCAGGTTGCAGGCTCGATCCCCAGTGTCAGCCATGCAGGAGGCAGCCAATGGATGACTCCTTCTCATCATTGATATTTCTATCTCCCTTTCCCTTCCTTTCTGAAATCAATAAAAAAAATTTTTTTTTTAAATGTGGCTGTTGTTAAGGCAGTGGGATGGGTTGGATGACTCTGATGTATTTCTTTTCAACTATGAAGCATCTGCCAAAAATACAGAGATGCTTTTCTGAAAACAACCGGGGAATAGAAAGAGGTACTGTATTTTTCTGTGTATAAGACTCCCCCCACTTTCCAACTCAAAATTAAGAAATCAATATTTTAAACATTTTGCTGGTTTTCCTCTTAAGGCCTTCTTCTTTTTCAGCATCTTAAGAAGTTGTTCTTCCTGTTTTCTCCACTCTCTGATCATACACTCAATAGGAGGAGATCCAAATTTTCTCTTCGCAGCTCTATAGAGCATAGCTGATTACATTCAGTTTGAATTTTGCAGAGTAAAACAATTGCTTACCGGTGTTTATCTTTTTATTTTTTGGCATCTTTATGGGCTCAGAACATTCTGGTCCCTGTTGCACCTGCGCACTCTCCATGTCCACCTCCAATTACCGCATCAGCTGACGTCAGTAACAATAAGCTAGTGGTTGGAGGAAGCCTGTTTGACAAGGTATGGACAGGTATGCAGCCGTAGGGCTCCCTCCTAGGCTGACTTCTGTGTATAAGATGCCCTTCGATTTTAAGTCTAATGATTTTAGGGGGAAAAAAATAGCATCTTATACACGGAAAAATACGGTATGTAAAAGCTAAACAAGTAAACAAAACAAAAAACAAACAACTTGGTAGCAGAGGTACTTAAATATTAGCAAATGGTATTAGCATGTTAGCCATGGTGGTCAAGTACAGTCGATCTTCATTATTCACAGATTTTTATACTTTGAATTCGCCCACTCACTAAAATGTGTTTGCAATCCCCAAACCACAACTCACAGTGCTTTCAAGGTCATTCACAAACATAAGTGAGTCTCCCAATGTATGTGTTCCCATTTAAGGTCAAACAAATGCTCTCTGCCTCTGGTTTCAGCTCTCATATGGTAAACAAGTACCTTTTGTGTTATGTGTTTTGCATTGCTTTCCTTTGGTTGGAGAAACTGCCATATGAAAAGACCCTCAATGTAGTGCTGAAGTGCTGTCTAGTGTTCCTTAGCACCAGAGGGCGGCAGTGTGCCTTACAGAGAAAATATGTGTTAGATAAGTTTCATTCAGATAGGAGTTGGCCGTGAGTTCAATGTTAATGAATCAACAATATATATTAATGTGTCTTTAAATAAAAGCACACATTAAAAAAGGTTATGTGTAACCTGAGTGGGATCTATTTTTAGATAGAGCTGGAATTCATTGTTAAAGTGACATATAACATGGTAGAAACAATATATTATTCATCCTTTTATTCCTGGCACCTAGGTAAAAATTTGACTAATAGCTAGGTTTCCATAAATAATATTTTGGAAATTAAAAAAAAAATTTAAAGGTTATGTATTGATTGGTTGTAAAAAATGTTGTGACCAGGGGCTCACAGGCACCTAACCCTATATTTCCTCTAGGAATAGTAGTTTAGTATGCACTATTCATGTTCACCATTTTTATAGAATACTAGAGGCCCAATGCACGAAATTCGTGCATGGGAGGGGGGGCGGGTCCCTCAGTCCGGCCTGCACCCTCTCCAATCTGGAACCCCTCGGGGGATGTCCAACTGTCTAAACCGTCAGTTGGACATCCCTCTCGCAATCCCGGACCACTTACTCCTAACCACTCGCCTGCCTGCCTGCCTGCCTGATCGCCCCTAACCCCTCTGCCTGCCTGCTTGATCACCCCTAACCACACTCTGCCTGCCTGCCGGCCTGATTGCCCCTACCTAGGCCCCTGCTGGCCTGATCACTCCTACCTTGCCCCCTTGCTGGCCTGATTGCCCCTACCTTTCCCCCAGCCCCCCTGCCAGCCTGATTGCCCCTGCCTTGCCCCCTGCTGGCCTGATCACCCCTAACCACCTCTGCCTCAGCCCCTAGCCTAAGCCTCAGTCTGGCCTCCCTCTGCCGGAGGTGACCTGGCCGATCAGGGGAAGGCACTGCCCCCATCACCCCACTGCTGCTTCCACTGATGGCCACCATGGCTGCCTGAGCCTCGGGCCTCACAGCTGGGCATGGCTGCCTGAGCCTTGGGCCAGCCCTGGGCAGTGGCAGCCGCCATCCGTGGCTTGCCTGAGCCTCAGGCAGCTGCAGTGGCTTTGTCCGGATGGTCGTCCAGAAGACATCCACCCTAATTAGCATATTACCCTTTTATTAGTATAGGTAACTACTGTGGCCCGAATGGTATGGCTCAGTGGTTGAGCATCAACCTAAGAATCAGGAGACCATGGTTCTATTCCCAGTCAGGGCCACATGCCCAGATTGTGGGCTCGATCCCTAGTAGGGAGTGTGCAGGAGGCAGCCGATTAATTATTCTCTCTCATCATTGATATTTCTGTCTCTCTCTCTCTCCCTTCCTCTCTGAAATCAGTAAGAATATATATTTTTAAAAAGAATATAACTACTTCAAATAATAAGAACTGACCATATATTTATGTATTTTTCATATATTACTTTAATGCCCATAGAGCAAGTGTTGTCTTTGTTTTACAGATAAGGAAATCAAGGTTGTACATATTAGACTGTGTGATTTAGAGCTAACATGTGGAAGTGGCAGGATTTGAATCCATTTCTCTCTAACTTTCCAGAGGGGAGGGGAACTTTCTCCTTGAACTGGAATGCCAGTTCCTGGGAAGGAGTGGTCAGGCCCATTATCAGGGCTGGTGGGAAGGTTCAAGGAGAACTGAGCTTAGTCAAGAATAGTATATACTATAGAATTATACCCCTGAAACTATATAATTTTATTAACCAATGTCACCCCAATAAATTTAATTTTTTAAAAAAGGAAAGAGCAGTATATATATAAGAAAGGAAAGTGGAAGAACTGAACACAATCCCCCAGATCCTCTGCTTTGGTCAGACTTTAGCTGAAACAGTGGGAAAGATCATCTGCAATCAGCACAGGATGGAGAGGAATCTGGGAGCCGACACATCAAGTAACAGTGGAAGGAATAGGAGTTGTTCCACTTGGAAATGAGAGTGTGGAGGCGAACAGGAGGCATCTTTAAATACCTAAAGGCAAGCATGTCAAACTCCTGGCCCGCATGTGGCCCACAACAAATATTTTTGCGGCCCAGCCAATATAACAATATGTAAGAAACGTTTTAATAAAAATTTAATAACTTAAATTTTTACAATATCCTGTTGTACATAATTATTAATAATGAACTACAACGTTCACTAATGACTTATTATAATCGTGTTGCATTCATTTCCCTTATGCACCTTACTCGCAGATGCACTATTTCTCTCCACTAATACTAGCAGTGAATATTTTAGCAGCTGATTGCCATGTCATTAGTCTTGGACTGACTTGTTTGGTGTGCGCAATAGGAAATATTTTGCTTTCGGAGAACAAGAAAAGTAGGTTTATTTGCGTTACGCTTATTAATGTGTGTGCAGTTACTCAGTGTCTGGTAAGTTAATGTTTAAGAAAAAAACATTAATTTTTATTAAAATGTTCTATTATTTTATGTTAACTATTACTCATTTCAGTCCTTTGTATTCAGCATGTCTCTATTGAAATAAACCTATGTTTCTATGAAAATTGAAGCTTTTGTTTTTTTGCAACCCACATAAACTTAAACCTTATTTATTTGGCCCGTGTTAGCCTTTGAGTTTGACATGCTTGCCTAAAGGGAATGAAGAATTAGATGAAAAGCAGAACTAGAATAGAGGTTGAAACTTACAGGGAGATTTTGACTCCCTTTCAGCGCCATGTGACCCCTTTGCTTTGCCCTTTAAGCATAGGGTTGACATATTTAGCAAATAAAAATATAGAATGCAGTTAAACTTGTATGTCAGACAAATGACAAATAATGTTTTAGTGTAAGTATATTCCATCCAAAACTTGGGATGTACTTATACTATGTTTATATCTGACTTCTCTGACTTGGGCTTTACTAATTCTGTCCTCTACTTAATCTGGCAACCCTACCTGGAGGCTTTATTTTTTAATTTTCCTTTAAGAAAGGAATAAATAACTGGTCACATTTAACCCCCCTATACTGCCTCCCAATCCTCCTCCTCTTTGTCAACCATCAGCTGTTCTCTGTATCTATGGGTTTGTTTTATTTGTTTTGTTTTTAGATTCCACTACTATAAAGGCTTTAGGAAGTGGGTTCTATGTTTGGGAAATATTCAACGACTTGTATCCGAGGAATGTGTAGAATGGAAACAGGACTAGTAGGATGGTCTAAGTAAGCCATTGCCCTATTTTCTTGAGATACCTCCTCCCCCATTTTAGAGCAGCAAAACAATAGAGAGATAATACTAATAAATAACAACCATGGGTGTCCATGACAGGTGCTTTTGGCTCTAATGGCAGAATGTTCTATCAGACCTGGGGCTGAATGATAGATAAGGACATACAGTGTATTTTTTACTATAATGATGATTGCTAGTGAAATTCCTTTTTAGTGCAAGTTGATTAATGTGTCCATGGCTGGGGAGAATGGTGGCAATCTCTTTCTGGACCAGAGCATGAACCAAGAGGCATAAAACATTCCCAAATAATTGTTTTATCTGTCAAAAGCCATCTTCTACTTCTCTGAGACCGTGGTTAGTCATCCTGGTGCCTGTTTTCCTACCCTGCCGCCGGAACTGCTTTTCTGCTTGTTTTGAACAGACTGTGACCAGTTCACCAAGGATTGGAACACGGCAGCAGTTGGTCTGAGAGGAGAGACTTGCAGTCACTGACTGTTACCCCACCCTCAGCATCCTCTGCAGAAAAGGAGAGGCAGGATCTCCAAGGTCATTCCCAGAAATTGTGCCTCTAAAAACAAGTATTAGTGGTCGTTAGACATCAGCTAGGCTCTCAGCATCCTCCTGGCCTTCAGAGAATTAGAATGGTTATGTTCGACGGGACTTGAGTGAGCATTTGGCTCACCTCCCTCATTGTGGAGATAAGGAAAGTTAACTTCATGGTAGGTGACAAGGTCCAGAGCTCTGCAGCTCAGCGAGTGGCCTCCCATTCCTCCTCCCCAGTGTGTTATGTCTTTCTCGCTCACTTTCACTCCAATTTCTCAAAGTCCTCCACTCAAAACGAAAAAAATGACAGAAGGCAGGGCTGAAGTTAACAAAATGAATAAAAGCATTCAGGGGAGAGCATGCACGGCACACTGCAGACTGAAGTGTACACGAAGGGAGGGTCCTCGGCTGTTCTACTTGTTCTTTCCAGGAAAAACTCCTAGGACAGTGGTCGGCAAACCGCGGCTCGCAAGCCACATGCGGCTCTTTGGCCCCTCGAGTGTTCTAACACCACTTCTTCAAAATAGATTCGCCCAGGCTGAAAACCGACTTCAGTGCATGGGCCACGAAGTTTCAATCGCACTCTATGTGCGCGCCCGCATGTGGTATTTTGTGGAAGAGCCACACTCAAGGGGCCAAAGAGCCGCATATGGCTCACGAGCCGCGGTTTGCCGACCACAGTCCTAGGAGACACGAGCTTTGCCATCTTTCTAAAGACAGGTGCATCCAGAGTATCCCAGTTCAGTGGGATACTCACTAAATATTACTAGTGATGCCCCAGTTCCTTCAAGACTAAATAAATACTAGTAAAATCTCAAAGTAAGAATTTAATAAAACTCCATCCAACTATCCTAAAGTAGGCATAAACTGTTTCACATGTCCTTTCTTTTTACAGATAAACTGAACTGAGGGTCGAGAGGTAACTGGCACAGGAATCTCTGGATTGTAAAGGACTTCAAGAGACTTATGGCACTATTTTTAAGTAATAGCCCCGTTTGATAGGTACACTATCCTAGGGTTGTGTACTTACATGATGTACACAGATCCCCAGCCAATATGTGTTGAATGAGTTAAAAATAAAGAGCAAAGAACAGGGCTTTGGAATCATAAGTATCCTGGTCCCATCATTCACTAGTTGGTGAACTTGGGCAAGTTTTTAATTTCTCTAAACTTCCGGTTCCTTATTCGTAAGATGCAGACTGAACCACCTCTTTTTCAGGATTGTTGTGAAGAGAAAATGGCATAATAAAAGCACTCAGTGAATGCCAGCTATTATTATTGTACCTGTGAATTAACACAAAACTTAGTAACATTGTGGCACTATGATTTTCTAGTCTTTTTCATGCAGTCCCATTTTGAGTTAGTTGCTTTGTGTAACTGCCCACTCTGGTGGATACTATTTGATCCCTAAGAGTGTTTAAGGAGAGGCAACAGTCAACAGTGGAGTGCATGCCAATTGTTTTATTTATGATGCCTATGTGATGACAAGGCCAGCCAGCGTTTGGCCCCCAGGAAGAAGCTTATGGCCCATCCATGTCATTACTCTACAACGCGGCGGAAAGACTGGACAGCTGGGGAAGCTGCACCCCATTCGATGGGCTTCCGGTACTCCTTCTTGTCCAGAAGGTACTGCCTGCCGCGATAGTTGGGTAGCTCGTAGAAAATCCAGGCACCCTCCAGCACCTTACAGGAGTGGACCTCTCGCATGTGAAACTGCTCCATGATGGAAGGACAGTCTTCAGTGGTTTCATACATCTGACCATTAAAATCACCTTTCTCAAAGATCTGAATCTTATACTGGCCTCCACTAGACTAAAAAACACAGAAGGAAACGAACAGTAAGCATTATGGAAATCACCAGCAGGTCACAGACTGAGAGAAGAGGATGGTTCAGAACCCACCCTCTTGAAATCTAGATGATCCGAACTCCCATCCCCACTGTGCATTGACTGAAATAGCTGACTTAAAAACTTAATTCCTTAAAATCCCCAAGAGGTAGCAAAAGGGCTATGGAAATAATTAGTGTATTCAGTCTTAAGATGAACTGACCTAAGATTTTACTTAAGCCTCCACAGCCAAAAAAGACAGCTTCCCATTAAGAAGTAGAAAAACCTCAAAATAAACTTTCAGGTAAAACGAAGTGTGGGGATAGGGAGAGCGCCACCAGGCTCACCAGATGAACAGCCCTGCAGGAGCCCAGGCGATCGTTGAGGCCCATCCAATGCTGGTATTCCGGGTACTCGCCCCGAGGTAAGATGTACATGTACCCAGCAAAGTTGGGCCTTTCATACACAGCCCAGGTGCCTCCTTCCACTCTAATGGAGTTGCAGCGATTCAGGTACATGTGGAAATCTGTACAGTCGCCATCACAGTCATAGTGGCGGCCTTGAAATTTTTTGTCTTCATAGAAAGTAATCTGAAGTACAGGGCAAACAAAGAGAACTGAGGAGTTGGGTGGCATCATTCATACATAAGATAAAAATTAAGAGCATACTCCCCACTTCAGAAATTCCTTCCTTCTCTGTTTTTGCTCTACCTCACCTTATAACATTTACCTTCTGACAGACAACTTTGGTTGTCAACAATAGGAATGAGTACTTTCTGAGGGCTTAACATAAAAAAACAAAAAGTGCTCTAATATAAGCTGGCAATTTCAGACTCCAGCTCACTGCTTCCTGCTTTGTGTTCCCACAGCTCACTGTACTTATCACATTACATAATAAATTATCTACTAATATGTCCATCTCTCCCATCAGACCTCCTAGTGGACTTCTTTCAAGGGTGAAGACCAAACCTCATTTGAGCTAAAAACCGCTGTGCCTGGCACTTGACAGACCCTCAATAAATGTTTGGTGAAGGCGAATGAGTGTAAATGCAGACATTCATTCTAGGTGAAATGGAAGAGACATAGGAAAAATAAACATAGACCTTAACTTTAGAGAACTTATTTTAGATGGATACAGAGCATGAAAATATACCATATTATTTTCTGTATTATTTTCTTGCCAAGAAAATTGTTGCAAAGTAACAAAATGTTCTGTTTTAAGCTCTTCCCCAGTTTCTAACAGAATGTTTGGGGCACCCCCTTGGATCTGTGATGGCCTTGGAAAACACGCAGCCCTGCAGAACTGGAAATGATAAACCTGGGCTCTCGAGCTGCAGCTCCATAATCAGCCCTACTACTACCTTAGTCAAGCCGTCTCTCGGCTCCAAGTTCCCATTTGTCAAATGAAAGGAATAGACTACATTGGATGCCCTGGCTGTGAAATAAAACTCAGAGCTTTTCTGGTTGAAATAGGGGATAGAGTTACCAGAAATAACCCAGGGTTTCATGAAACAGTGTCTGACAACCACTAGACCAAATGGGCTAGAATTCCTCAATCCAAGATCAATGCTAGGTTATCATTTAAAACTGAAATCACAGGCGTCATTGATTCAAGACGTTAATTCCCTGGCGTTATGCCGCCACCTTGTGACTATTTGCTCTATTGGATTAAAAGGAGAAAACCAGGAGGAGCAGAGCCAAGTAGTCTGGAGAGGATCTTCTAGGTGAGGCTTGAAGGATTAAGTAGGGGTTTTCTCCATAGGCCAGTGATGGCGAGCCTATGACACGCGTGTCAGCACTGACACGCGTAGCCATTTCTGATGACACGCGGCAACATGCCGAGGATGAAACATCTGCTGCTCCTGAGGATGAAAGATTTGCGACTAGAGTCTTGGAGTTAGTTTTTTCCTCAAAGTGACACACTACCCGAGTTATGCTCAGTTTTTTGGCGAAGTTTGACACACCAAGCTCAAAAGGTTGCCCATCGCTGCCATAGGCAAAGGAAAAAGGATAGCCTGTTCAAAGGAATAAAGGAGTGAGAGATTATGAGCCACTGTAGGGACCATTATATTAAGTATTTGTGAAGTATTAGGAAATAAAGGCAGAAAAGAGAAACAGGAACCATGCCAGAATCCCTTTGGCGATAATGTGGAAGATGTACCTGGAAATAGATGGTTATTATGGGCAAGGTAAGTGATGAGGGCCAATGGAAAAGTAATGGCAATGTGAATGATGATGAGAAAACAGGCAAAAGAAATTTAGGGTTTGGTGACTAATTAGATGTAGAGAATAAAGGCGAGAAGAAACCAAGAATGACTCACAAATGGACATAAAACCTCATTCTCTTCCACCCCATGTAGTTCTTTCTAGATGGTTCCCTACTAATAATTATTTCCTTCTATCTTAATCTCCCCTCTTTACCTTTCCCATTTCTTTCAACTCTTTTATTTCCTGTTCCCTAAAAGCTTCCTTCCCACCCCTAATCATCTACTTTATCTCCTTTCACACCCTCCCAAATTCATCTCTTCCAGCTCCCTTTCCCATTTTAGCGCAGCACATACTAGTATTTAAAGATACATGGTGCCCCTGTTTACAGATAAACAAAACAAAACAAAACCCAAACAAAATAAAATAGCAGCACCACTAGTCACTGGCTCTGTGACTTGAACAAGCCATTGACTCTCTCTGAGGCTCAGTCTTTTCATTTGTAAAACTGGATCCATCGTATCTACTGCACAGGATTGCTCTGAGGGTCCAATGGGATAATGTAGATAAAGCAATTAGTTTAATACCTAGTTCAAAATTGCCAATAAGCTTTTCCTATAGTTGTTACAGAAAAAATAAGTTAATTAACTTGCTTAAGGTCACTATCCAGTGACCAGTTAGTTGCAGGCAAGTGAGTGGACTGCAGTGCAAATTCCTGGTTAGTAATCTGTGGTTCATTTTATTTTACTTTATTTTCCCTTTTGCTGTCTTCCTACCTACACAGCTATCCCTGTTTGACAAACAGCATTTACTCTCTTAGAAACAGAACAAGACTGATCCTGAGTCTGAGGGGTTTTTCCCAAAACCTGTGGAAAGATCTTTAGAAAAATCAAGATAACATTTCTATGAATAGATAGACCCAAAGTCCTTAATTCAATTACCTTTGGTTTTCAGCCAACTAATCACAAGAGGCTTTGCAAGGGATATTTTATGGGAAATTAAGTTAGTATCATCTTTTTCCTTCATTGTTTCTCATATTTCTGCCCTCTGCACATGTGCCTAACATCAATATCTGAGAAGTTAAATATACGCAATATTCTACAAGGTCACCTTGCTGTCCAACCTCCCAGCAGAGCAGCTAACCATCCCAAGATTGAAACAAAGCACTGATGTTGCCATGGAACTATTACTGAGCTCCAGGACCAAGCTCACCTTTCAGGGAGACCTTCTAACTCTCAGGGCCCAGAGAATGTTGCAAATCTACTCACTTTCCATTTGTAGGTCTTGGTCAACTAATAAATAGAAGGTTTTGACTCTTGGGGGTGGGAGGGAAATCTGCAGAAAAGGCTAAGAAATGTGCAGAAGATTTGCCTAAAATTTCAAAATTCCTCTTGTTTTCATGTTGACTTTTTGAAAAATAGACTACTAATCCAAAGTGGCAGAAAGAAAAGTGTCTCAGGTATTCCAGAGGCAAGAATTTGCCAAGCCCTTAACTCCTCTGATTAAACTGCTAGCAAGATAGTAGGAAAGGGAGAATAAGAGAAAGAGATGCTGTCTTCTTTGGTCTAGCAAACAAAGGTTATTTAACTTAAGCAAAAGCCCAGCCACAAGAAATGAGAGAGCACACCATTACTACTTCGGAAATCTCTGAAAGCAGGGATGTTTTCATCTAAGGTGGTTTTGTACCTCAAGGTACATGGATATCTCTAGGCCTGCACATTCTCAGCGAGATGTGCTTGGCATATTATCAAGAAATTCAGAGCACTAAAGACACTGTCGCATTTTTCTCCTTCTGAATAACAAGTATGATTATTAGTTCTATTTTCCAAAAGGAAAATAATCAGGCACTAACCAGTTCTAGAACACATTAATAGGTGCTCTCTAAAATGATGTAATGGGTTTGAAAGTTTTCCAAGTAAAAAGTCAGGGAGGCAAATCAGGAACCAATGGCTTTGCTTTAGTCCCTGGTCAGTGGAAGAGCTAAAAAGAGAATGAAGGTACATTCCCTCATTCCTTAAGCCCTACCTCGGGATCAAATAGCCAGTTCAACAATTGTAAATCACATATTTAAAGGCAATTTTCTTAACTTAATAACCTCTTTATTTGGGGCAAAGGGTAAGAGTAACTGCTTGAATGAAGAGGATATGTAGGATTTAATTCTCTTGATTGTTCCATCTACCTTGGCCTTTTAAAATATTAATGGTTGAGCCTAAATTTCATAAAACAAAATTTTCATTGAATACCAAAAGCTTTCTACTTCACATAATCCTCTGATCAGCATTCCTATTCCTGTGGAAGTTCATGGAATATTAGTTGCTGGAAGATAGAAATCATGAAATTTACATGTTATATACTTGTACAGTATTCAACATAGCACCACACATACTGATAACCCCTTAACAAACTGTTTGATAATTCTGTTAGAGTAGAAAATATAATAAGTATTTCTTAATCTTCTCTCCCTATCCCAACCTTCTAAACACTATCATACTCACCTGCAGGGAAAGTAGATAAAGCTTTTCTATTATGTTTTTTTCAATGTATCATTAGGTAAAAAGAAAGCAGTTAGGCTAAAAATCAGCATGACCATTTACTTACCTTTGTTCCAGTTTTAGACATTTTTTGATGGGTTTCTCTAGCGCTGAAATCCAGGAATAGATTCAGAATTAGAGGCACAGAGACATTTATACTAGGCTGGTTTCAAGTCAAACATTTGCTTGGTCATGAGAATAGAATCCAAAAATTGAGTCAGTCATTCAGAAACTATTGATGGTTTCTAGAAAAACAATTGGGATTATGAAATAAAGGAAAGCTTCAGTACCCACTTTCATGCTTACCAAGCCTTGATGAACGGCAGACTTTGCTGAGTCAAGACACCAAAACTCAGCCAAAGTTTTTAGAATAAAAAATAAAAATGGCCCTCTTACCCAGCAAATTTGGTTTTCTAGAAAACAGCCACCTTGAAATCCCAAATATCTTATTTTTCTTCAATAAAACTTGCAGAAGATGAGTCACAAGGATAAACTCTATTTCTGAACAGCAGTGACATGTTGCAAAGCAACAAAATTTACATAGCTTAAAAGCAATGCATGATCTTGTTTGAATAAAAAAATCACAACAAAGGACATCTTTGTAACAATTAGCAAAAATTTTAATATAAACTGTAAATTAGATAATACTATAGTACCAATGTTAAACTTCTGAAATTTTATCATTGTACTATGACTAGCTAGGTAAGAGAATGTCTGTGTTTTTTATGAAGTACATGCTAATGTATTTAGGAGTAAAGGCCCCAGATGTCTGCAACCTACTCTCAAATCATTGAGCAAAAGAAAGTAATCTATATATATAAAAGACTAATATGCAAAATATCTCCGTGGGAGTTCTATTGCTCGCTATGATGTGCGCTGACCACCAGGGGGCAGTGCAGAATGAAGGAAGGCCCCGATTGGCCCTGATTGCCGGCCAGGCCTTAGGACCCCACCTGTGTACAAATTTCGTGCCCTGGGCCTCTAGTAATACTATATAAAGAGTGGTAGAGTGAATGTTGCAAAATGTTAACACTTGGTAAATCTAAGACAAAAAAATATGTAGGAATTCAGATTCTTACAACTGTTAAGTTGAAAATTTTTTAAACACACACACACACACACACACACACACAATTCTAATCCACAAGAAAGGGTGCTACATATGTAGCCTGACACAGAAAGCTACTACAGGGACTCTTGAATTTGCAAAGGTTTAGCTAAGCCAGGTGGCATTTCTCTGCAATATCATACTGGGACTTATTTAGAGAACATGTTGGCATTTAATATACCTCTGACTTTAAGAATGAGATTACATCTTATATATGCTAAAAAGACCACACACACACGAAAAAACCCCCACCTCCATTTTCTTTTCCTGGTCAAGTATATTTTTCTCAAAAGTCCAACTTCCTCATCTTTCTACTAACCAAGTATCCAACAAATATTTTTATAAATGAGATGCCCCAAGATACATTATGGCCAATTCAGAAAACGATAAATGTGCCTTGATATGAGAAACAAAATATTAAGTTATATGTGTAGTTTTGAGAATTTTATAAACTTTAAAGAAATTAATACCATTAATTTTATTAACCAATAGCAACTTACAAAATACACTTCTATTACTCCAGTGTTTATTTGATAACACTCTGATTGGTCACATTTCACCTTAAAATAAAAACTATGAAAACCTCAATTAGAATTAACAGAGTCTGAGGTTTAATTTTCATTTTAGAAATAAAAGATCAAGCCCTTTTTTTTATATAATTACTAATTAAATAGTCAATGAGCAGATAAAACAACATTTATCAGCAACCAGATTCATTTTACTAACTTGATAATTGTTTTACATTATCTTAAAGAACACAGCTTTCCCAATCAAATGTAAACTTTATTTTGATATCACAGAATAACATTGGGAATCTTTTTAAAAGTTAAAAGTGAAGCTTAACTTTTTATCAAAAGGAGAAAATTACTTTTTAGAGCTTTGTTTATTGAAAATCTGAAGCAAAAAATGAAAAATAAAGATTTTACAGTTTCATTAAGTTTCATACTTTAAGGACTAAAATGTCTTTGTATAAAACTATCTCTGCTATATTTATATACCAACAATCATACTTTCTTTCCAACTATTTTTTAAGAAAGTAGCTATTTCCTCTTAAATAGTTACAAAGAACTACAGAACTCTTAACACCAGAAAGGATGAAACCCTTTTATCAAATTAAAATGTGAAGTTAACTTTTAAATCTACATTCAATCACTGTAATATGAACATACATACAATGGGACTGACTTCATCAACTTTTCATTTTGGCATCACAAAGATGAATCTTCTGATATTCTATAAACAGTACATTTATATGGTAGTCATTTTACCTAAAATTCAACTGAAATGGTAATAAATGAGTATAGAATGGAAATCAAGGAAGAGAAAGCCCCAAAGTCATTTAAAGTAGCAAGAGCACCTTCCCAATGAATAGCTTCCATTCATGTTTCCAAGGCCCTGAAGATAAAAGAAAAATTAAAATTAACTGCATTTTCTATTGCCTTCCTGAAAATAATTAGGAAAAAAAACTTGTAATTATAAAATCACATAAATTTTCAAGGTCTGAGATTAATTAGGAGTAATAAAATACATAAAGTTTAAAGATAATTATATTCCTTTTTCTCTGAGGAACACATTAGTTCATAATAAAAAAAGAAATTCATACATAAAACCTTAAAAATTAGCAGGTTATGGGGATTAGTTTAAACTAAAATTTTACCCTGTTATAGTTCCCATCCTATATAATAAAAGGCTAATATGCAAATGACCAAACTGCAGAATGATGGGTCGCTATGACATGCACTGACCACCAGGGGCAGGAGCTGCCCCCTGGTGGTCAGTGCACTCCCCCTGTGGAAGTGCCACTCAGCCAGAAGCCGGGCTCACGGCTGACAAGCGCAGCAGCGATGGTGGGAGCCTCTCCCGCTTCCGCGGCAGCTCTAAGGACCCCTCGGGGTCCCGGACTGTGAGAGGGCGCAGGCCAGGCTGAGGGACGCCCCCCTCAGTGCATGAATGTTCTGCACTGGGCCTCTAGTTTCCTTATAATCTTCATAAGATTTCCAATTCTTTGTGTGTGTTTTTTTTTAATTTGGGGGATAGAGAGAAACTTCATCGATTGGCTGCCTTCTGCATGCTCCCTACAGGGGATGGAGCCCACAACCAGGGCATGTGCCATGACTGGGAATCGAACCAGTGACCTCTTGGTTCATGAATTGATACTTAACCACTGAGCAACACCAGCCAGGCAGATTTCCAATTCTCAATCTTAGCATTTACTAACTAAATATTGTAAAATTCCTTTTTAACAAAAATAACTTTTAAAAATGCAAACAATATATAAAGTAAACAATAAAGAATTAGTACACAGCTTTAGAAAATAGTTGAGCAGTTAGTCAAAAGTTAAACATATGACCTTCCACTCCTAGGTATATACCCAAGAAAAATAAAAACATTTCTGTACTAAAACTTATACACAAACGTTCATAGCAGCATTATTCATAATAGCTAAAAAGTGGAAACAACTCAAATGTCCATCAACTGATGAACAGATAAAGTGTGGTATAATCCATATAATGGAGTATTATTCAGTCATAAAAAGGAATGACATGCTACATGGATAAACCTTGAAAACATTATGCTAAGTGAAAAACACCAGTTATAAAGGCCACATGTTATATGACTTCATTTATAAGAAATGTCCAGAGTTGATAAATTAAGAAATATTACTGGTTGTCAAATACTGGGGGAAGAGAAGATATCCACAATTGGAGGAATAAGGAGTAACTTGTCTATGTGTATGGGGTTTATTTTTAGGGTGATGAAAATGTTCTGGATTTGTTAAAGGTGACGGTTGTACAAACTTGTGAATATAATAAAAGCTGCTAAATTTTTCACTTTAGAAAGGTGATTTTTATGTAAGTGAATTATAAATTATAGTTCAATAAAAATTTTTAAATGTTTTCCCACTCTAGACACCCAGTCTCATTTCTCAAAGACAACTACTGTTAATAATTTATTATCTTTTAGAAATTTTAAGGCATATAATTAGCATATAAATATGTGTGATAATCTTTTCCTTTTTTCAAACACACAAGGGAACATTTTACACACATAGTCATCCTACACCTCCCACCCCTGGCTCAGCGATCATTCAATATCAGCACATTCAGATATATCTCATCCTTTTTAAAGAGCATTCCATGACATGAATGCACCAGTTCATTAGGCATCAGTCCTCTATTGAGAAGCATGTGGGTTGTTTCCAGTCTACAGCTATTTCAAACAATGCTGCAATGAACATATTTTTTACAGAGATCTTTCCATACATGAGTGTATTTATAAGATAAATCTAAAAAGTGAAATTACTAAGTCAAAGAATACGTGTATTTTTAATTTTGATTTTGCCAAACTATCCTCCAAAGAGGTTGCACAAGTTTACACTTTCCCCAATGGTAAGTGAAATGTCTTGCCAGTGTTGCATATCATCAGTTTTTTATCGTTGCCAATTTGATAGATGAAAAATAGTATCCTATATTTCTTTAATTTTAAGTGAAAGTGAACATCTTTGTGCTTTGTATTTTTTCTATCTATTTATGTCCTTTGTTTTTCTATTGTCAATCTTTAAAATGGCAAAGTATACTAATGTCTATAAAAAGAATACTACATATTTGGATTAAATAATTTCCATTAAATTTGTCTCTATCCATCTTCTCCTCCATTGAATCTATGATCTCCTAGAGTTCAGAATTCAAATCTTCATTTGGATTAATTCTGGTAACTTATTAAAGCTCATGTGCAATGAACAAAGACCACCTAATTTATTAATCGGTTTGTGTGTGGAGTGATGGGAAAGAGGAAAGATATGTTATGAAGGTGGAATAAAATTCCTAAAGCTATGTATGGGGAAAGCAGTATCTTTGGACAGTACAAATTTTTCCAGGCAAGAGGCAAAAAAGACAAAACTTGGCTATTATGTTTGCCCATAATTCAATAGGTTCCACCTAAGTATTTTGTTGGTCTTCTCACTATAAACTGTGGCAAACATGGGTATGTAAAGGTCTGTATATGCTGATGGGAGTGGTGGAAAATTTTTGGCAACAGTTGGTAACAATATTCTGTGCAGTTTTTTTGTGTGTGTGCTTACAATATTTCCCCAAAGTAATCTGTTTTAAGTCGTCTGTATTATAAATGCCTACCAGTGTTTTGATGTAGGAGTCTTATCCTGCTGCTTGTTTGGAACCTGCTGCAGGGGGCACAAGGCTGTCCAGCTGTTGGAGATGTCCTGTATTAATCAACCACTCATAAAACTTATTCTCCACAAGCACCTGGAACTGCTTCCTTTGATCCCTAAAATTTCAGTTGAGAGCAAAAAGAATGTAAAAACACTAATTTATATTAATTTTACTCCGAGTGATTAGAAAACACGTTAATGGAATAAATGTTAAATTATTTCTAGTTACCCATTTGTTCTCTCCAAATAACTGTTCTGTTCAGTTCTGTACATTAGACCATCACCCTCCAAAATTAATTTAGTCAAATACAATGCCCTCCTTATAAAGAGTTATCAATAATTACATACTTTGTCCTACTGTGGTTATTTACTCAGATATTTACTGAGGACCAAGTAATGCTGCGTAGTGTTCTGACTCATGGGGATAAATGTGCAAAGGAGAAGAGACAAGGTTGCTGTCCAGGAGGGTCTGTACTGTACGACTCCAGAGGGCGTCATTCACAATGTATCTGTGTAGTCTATGTGCTTTATAGATATATATTCTAGTACGGAAGAAATAAAATAAATATATGATATGAACTTAAGTAGTTGTAAATGCCTTCAAGAAAAATACAGCAGAGTAAGGGAATGGAGAGTACTGAGAATGCTATTTTAGAAAAAGAATGAACAAAGAAAGCTTCTCTAAAATAACACTTAAGCAGAGGTATGAATGAAGTGATGGATTGAGCAAATAAATATCTGGATAAAACATTCCAGGCAGAGGAAACAAGAAGTGCAAAAGCTCTAAAGTGAGAGCATATTAACATGATCAAGATAAGAAAGAGAAGAGTAGCTTCTGACAACCAGGAGCTGGCTTAATACTATCAGTTAGGTCTTAATGTAGCTGTGTTGTTCGTTTGTTGAACATAAACAATTCCACAGAAGATCAACATTACACAAAACCACTCTGGGATGATAATAGATCAAGGCAAGAACTCGATCACTCCATAATCTTATCTCAGTCCAGACAAAAGACAAAACATTTTGTGGTCCAAACCACAAAAATAACCAAACATTACCCTTTCCTGGCTAATGAGTAATTGCTGCTTTTTTTTACAATTATAGTTTTAGCTCCACTTTATTCTTCCCGCCTTTAGTACAAAAATTATTAAGCCAAATCATAGAATCTCTTGCTTCCACATAGCATCCAACCCACAACAAAGCCTTGCTTCCTAGAACCCTCCCCCAAATCACCCAACACAAGTCAAAACCCAATAAGTTCTTTTTAACACCTGTTTCCTGAAATGAAACACAATTCTCTCCCTACTTGCAATGAGTAATAAGACCCAGCTTTGTTCTATATATCCATTCCTGGTGATCTTTGGTCCAAGGACAATGGCTAAGTGATAGCAAGAAGACTGTAGCATGGCAGAAGGGGAATAAATGAAGAAAAGAACAGCAGAAGATGAGGCAGGAGGGCTGGTAGTATAGTCAAGATTTTAGATTTTATTCCAGGTATAATGGGAAGTCATTAGAGGGGTCAGAGCAGAAAAATGATACTATCTAATAATTTTTAAAAGACCATGTTGGCAATTTGTTTCAAGTTGATCAATAACTCTTCTGTTTTCCTATATTCCCAAAGTTAAATTGAGTGCTTTTTCTTGTTTGTAGTGTTATCCTGGATCTTACCACCTGAATACACAATGATTCACAGTCAATGTTTATTAAACACTCACCACATGTACATGTGTATAAGCTTTTCATGTGTGCAAGGAAAATCTAGGCATATATATAATAGAAGCTTTCAAACAATAAAATTACCTTAAAAGGATGTTTTCCCAATTATCATTTTTATATAGCATCATTATAAGTATCTATTATATTACATACTAGAGGCCCGGTGCACAAATTCGTGCATGAGTGGGATCCGGCTGGTTCGCCCCATGGGGGCCCATTGGGCTGGGCCGGCGGGGGGTGGCGGGAGGAGCCGTAGGAAGTTGGCTGGCTGGCCCCAACCCTGATCAGGGTGTTGGGGGCCGATCAGGGGTAGGGCTGGCAGGAGGGAGTGGCTGATCGGGGCCCGGATCAGGCTGGTTGGCTGCTGCAGTGCACGTCATAGCCACCAGTCATTCTGCTCATTCTGCTCTTCTGGTCACTGGGCTTTTATATATATATATAGATTACATATCCTATATAATAAAAGCCTAATATGCTAAGTATCTGTCCGTTCAACCAGTCAAAGTATAATATGCTAATGATATGCTAAGGCCGCTCAACTGCTTGCTATGACGTGCACTTACCACCAGGGGGCAGACGTTCCAACCGGTAGGTTAGCTTGCTGCTGGGGTCCGGCCGATTGGGACTGAGTGGGACGGGCCAAACACGCCTTGGAGCCCTCCTGCGGTCCCTTCCCAGCTGGGAAACCTCCCACATCCCTCCCCGGCCCCAATCATGCACTGGTGGGGTCCCTCGGCCTGGCCTGTGCCCTCTTGCAATCCGGGACCCCTCAGGGGATGTTGGAGAGCTGGATTCGGCCTGATCCCACAGGCCAGGCTGAGGGACGCCACTGGTGCACAAATTTGTACACTGGGCCTCTAGTTATATAACACAATAGTTCCCAGAAAATAATAGACACTAAGAACCCAGGTTCTAGAATCAGGCTGACTAGTTGTGAATTCCAGCTCCTGTGTGACTTTGGGTAAATTACTTAATCTCTTTGTTTCTCAGTTTCTTTTTCTGTAATAGGGTATTGTTATAAAGAATAAAAGAGTTAATACATAGAAGGTGCTTAAAAATAACACTTGTTACATAGTAAGTGCTCAATACATATTACCTGCTATTATGGTCATCATTATTCTATGATATGAGACTGACTAGTTTGTAGTATTATCTTGGTGGCTCAATTTATGAGGCAAACCAGGTGGAATGTTTGCAAAAGATAGCAGCATTATCACAATGAATTCCCAGGTAAAGCATGAGTTCTATTAGTGATCTTTATATTTTTTGGCATGTAGCAACTGTGTATGGATATATTCAGGGTGGGGCAAAGTAGGGTTACAGTTGTGAGTATGCAAAACAATTTATTCTTATATTATTACTTATTCGTTATTGTATTATATTCCATAAAAACAACTATAAACCTACTTTTGCTCCACCCTGTATTTCTTTCCCTAATCCATATCATAAGAACGAAGCCATAAGAATGCATCCAGAAAATCCTATGGCTGGATCAAGTCTTTTTTTTTTTAATCCTCACCTGAGGATATGTTTGTTTTTTATTGATTCTAGAGGGAGAGAAAGGGAGAGAGAGAAAGCATGGATTAGGGAAAATTTTGACAAAAACTGGCATTAGTCCATGGACTAGCATAAGAAATAAGTCTGCAGTGTGGTGGACCCAGGAAATATGCATTTTTAACAAGCCCTTGGATGATTCTGATGCATGACCAAGCTTGAGAACCACCATCATAGTGTAGAAGAGTAAATTAAAAACTAAAACTAATCCATTTAAGTATAGGATTATGTGGCATATGCTATATATGATCTTTCATTCATATAAGTTTTATATCTGCCAATTAAACTTAAGCTTCTTTGAAAAGGGAAGTCTAATACTTGAGTATCCATTCACTCTCATCTCCCTAATCAAACTGTACCTGAAATACTGACCTGAAAATACAAGCCTTAACTAAAGACATGTTTTATATTTTTATTACTTTAGCACAGCTATAAATACATGCAGATTAATTTGCTTTCCATGGAATTTTACATAAAAGACAAAGTATTACTTGTAGAAAATACTTACTTTGTCAAACGAGCCTCCTTCACAGTTTTCTGCCAGATGTGTATTTTCTGTTCTCTATGACCCAGTGCTTTCTGATATGAAGATGGAAGACCCCCAGGTATCTCTGTTGTGTCCCCTTCCATTTCAAAGGGAATAATAAATACATAGAATTCACAAGGTGGTAAGAGTCGGAAGACACTTGTGTCTCTGTTCTCTCTGCACACAATCATTGGATTATCCCAATAGTTAGGCACCGTAGCAAGGCCAGTTTTGGCCATATGGTCCTCCAGCATTGGGTAATGGGTATGAAAAGGGGCAAAAGTTACTGTGTGGTTCCCAGAGAGAATGAGTGGGCGTGTAGGTGTCAAAATGTGAAAGATGCAGCCTGTTGTAGAAGAGATGGACAAACGATGACAAACGGCAATGACTTTAATGTTGTCACAGCTGTGGAGGTGAAGAGCAGTCTGTACAGGGCCAAGGACAAAGGTACTATTTCTGCATTTCTCAATTGTCACAGACCTGAAAAATAAAAAACTGAGGTAAATTCCTGTGAATGAGAATATGGTAAAAAATATTTGAATACAAAATTATTCTCTGATGGTAAAAAAGAGTTCAATTCTAGTCCAAAGAAAATGTCAAAATATCAGAACACTATGAAGACTGTGCTTACCGTAAGGGAGAGAGCAGATATATAAAAGATTCGTTGCAACGATGAATCTTTACATGTGCCCCCACCAGAGTATCTGAGCTCTTGGCCAGTGTCTGCTTGTAAACCTGGCTCATCACCACCATGCGATGCATCCTAGGGGCCACATGAGTATTACAAGCAATCTTAGCTCTTTTGGTCATCCCTTCAACTATTTAAGAAAAATATAAATGAGATAGTTTCAAATGAAAGAAAAACATCAACCATATGTTGTTATACATTTCTACATGTGTATATGTCTAAAATTAGATACATATAAGATTTTAAAAATGTTAGATCTGAGTATTGGGTAAAAAGGTGTTTGCTGTACTATTCTCTGTACTTTTCTGTATGTTTGCAGTATTTAATAAATTAAATTTTTATAAGGAATTTTAAAACTTATAATCCATTCAAGATTGCCTAGATAGAGCTAAGATATTTTTTATGTCTACCCTTCAAATTAAGTAATGTGTCTAAGGTCATATACTAGTAGCTTTGGAGAGCTGAGCCAACTCAAATATCTTCTTCTCTAAGAGACCTTAATTTATCATCCCTACCCTTAAATAATCTCTTTAAATTGCCATAACACTAATACTGAACCTCTCCTAAGTTATTTACCATATCATTTCATGAATTCTTTTTTGGTTTATATCTTTACTCCCAAGATCATACTGAAAACACATCTTCCTCTCAAACACAGTGCCTTGAACAAACTGACACTCAAAAAAATCTGTGCAGGTTGTCCTCCTAACACAGTCCCGCTATTATGGGACTGGCTTTTTAGACAGCACTTCCCTGCAAGCCATCAGGACACCCTTGTAAAGAATACTGGCTAAATGTGAAGTATGTTATTCTTTGTCTTTTAAAATAATTCTTATTACCTTATATTAGATAAATAATATGGTTGTTGTAGAAAAATTTTAAGTACAAGTGGCAAAAAAAGATAAAAATTACTTGTTAACCTACTATGTACCATTGTTAATATCTACACTAATAAAAGAGAAACATGCAAATTAACCATCACTTCGCTACACCAAGCCATGCCCACCAGCCAATCAGGAGCGAGTATGCAAATTAACCCAACCAAGATGGCAGCCAACCATGGAGCTGGAGCAAGCAGGGGGCTTGGGTTGCCCCGGCAATGGAGGAAGCCAAGCTTCCAGCCCGCCCTGGCTGGCCCTGGCCCCCACTCAAGGCTACCAAGTTTCAATTATAGAAGATAAATAAATCCCAACAAAAATGGTGGCAGCCACAGAACTGGAGCTAGCCGGAAGCTTGGGTTGCCCCCGGCGATGAAAGAAGCCAAGCTTCCTGCCCGCCTTGGCCTCCGCTCAAGGCTACAAAGTTTCAATTATAGAAGATAAATAAATCCTAGATACTTGCTTCCAGCTGACCCTGGCCTCCACTCAAGGAGGCGCTGGGAAAAAAAAAAAAAAAAGGAGGGGCTGGGACCTTGGGTCGCTGTGGGGTGATCAGGCCAGGATGGGACGGCAGGGGCCGTTGGGGGTAAGCAGACCAGCAGGGGGGCCAGCTGGGGGTGAGCAGGCTGCCAGTGGGGGTCAGTTGGAGGTGATCAGGACAGCGTGGGGGAGGGGCAGTTTGGAGTGAGCAGGCAAGCAGGGGAGCTGTTGGGGGTGAGCAGGACAGTGGGGAGGGAAAGTGGGGGCAAGCAGGCCAGCAGTTGGGGGTGATCAGGCTGGCAGGGGGGCATTTGGGGGCGAGCAGGCCAGTGGCGGGGGGGGCAGTTGGGGGCGAGCAGGCCGGCAGGCAGAGTGGTTAGGGGCAATCAGGCAGGCGAGCGGCTAGAGCCAGCAGTCCCGAATTGTGAGAGGGATGTCTGACTGCTGATTTAGGCCCGATCCCTGTAAACCAGCAGTAGAACATCCTTTGAGGGGTCCCAGATTGGAGAGGGTGCAGGCCGGGCTGAGGGACACTCCCCTCCCCCCCCCCCCCCCCCGTGCATGAATTTTGTGCACCAGGCCACTAGTCTATATAATAAAAGCCTAAGCAACCGTCATGATGCAACGACCAGAACAACTGGTCGCTATGATGCGCACTGACCACCAGGGGGTTGACACTCAATGCAGGAGCTGCTCTCTGGTGGTCAGTGTGCTCCCACAAGGGGAGTGCTGCTCAGTCAGAAGCTGAGCTCACGGCTGGCAAGTGCAGTGGCAGTGGCAGGAGCTTCTCCTGCCTCCGCCGCAGCACTAAGGAGCAGCGAGCCGAGTGGTAAGGAGCGAGGGGTCCTGGACTGCGAGAGGGCGCAGGCTGGGCTGAGGGACACCCCCCCACCCCAGTGCATGAATGTCGTGCAACAGGCCTCTAGTATAATCCTAAGAGGTTAGATATCCTTTTTTTCTACTAGTCTCTACTCTAACATTTAAAAATTTATTTGCACCTATATTCTTTCATCAACATTAAGAATTATGTAATATCTCCTATGTATTTATGGGAGACTTACATATCTGAGAGTCTTTGATATCATACTAAAGCAATAACTCAGTTGAATATAGAATTCTTAGATCACTATGTTTTTGCTCCATGTTCTGTAGTTGTTGATCAACCATTGTTTACATTATACAAAACTGGTTTTTTTCTTACATTTGTTGCACAGAACCTATTTTCTCTTTATCTTTAAAATTCAGAGATTATGAAAGTATATTCTAGGTGTTTTTTTCATTAATTTTGTCTGACATTTGCCTGAATATAGGCACTTACTTCTCTTAAAACTTATAACTGGGCCCCAAGAAGTCACATGGCACCTGAACCTATCCCTTTAACCATTGCTGGACTATTGAAAATAGATAACGAATGCAACCAAAGCCAGATTCTATGATAAATTTAAATTTCCAATTTAGAGATATCTAGTCTGCTTGTGTCTGTAGAGCTAAAAAGGACCTGTGGTTGTATAACTGCAGAATGGCCAAATTCTGCCATAGTGCATAATAGGAAAACCTGAAGCAAATGAACCTATGAGTATGAGAGGAAGAAAGAGTCGAAAAGAGAAAAGCAGAGCAAAAAGAGGACTAACTGAAGTTGGAGTTTCTGTTTACTAAAGTCAAAATGACCTGGACTAATAAATCCTGTGAGACTATTGCTGCCTTGAGAGAAAAAGACATATATTCAGAAGAAAAATGCTCCTCTTTTCGCTTTTATAGTAGCAATATTTTTTAGGTCTTCTACGTTAGATGTGTGATCATTAATACATCAGAAAACCCTAAGTTCTCTAAGTTGTCATTCAAATTTAATATAGATTAAAGTATTAAATACCTTGGTGAGCCCAAGCCAATTTCTTTCCAGACTTGAGGCAAGCAGAGGTACCAAATGGATTCGCAGTCAAACAGGCTCTCAACCAGGCTTCCAGCTTATGGAAAGAAAAGGTCTTAGAAATCTTTGAGAAGCCACTTTCTGCATGTAGTGGTTGCCACAGTGCAAGCTCATGAAGTGGGTATATCTTCCTGGTTCTCCTCACTGCACCTTCAATAAGAAAGCTGAGTGCCACCACAGCTTCTCTAGAGACTAGACTACTATTAGTCGAATGAGACGATGCAGTGAGTTGTTCTGGATCTAAAAGCAGCTCAAGGAGATCTGACAGATGATCATAGACAAACGTTTGGTGACTGTAATCATTCCAGTTCTAAAAAACATTAAAAAAAAACACTTAACAGAATAAAGAGATTCTATTAAGACCTGAAACTTTTATACTTCAGTTATTTTGTATTTCTACTTTGCCTCATCCTCAAAAAAGAATTTAAGGTGCCAAATAAACCTTGTAAGACTTTGTGTGTTTATGTGATAGGTATAAAGAGATTCTCTCTCCACCTTAACCAATTCAAAATACTAATAGTTAACCCTTAGTGTGTGCCAAGCACTAAGTATTACACAAAATTTAACATATTTAATCCTAACAACAATCTTAAAATAGCCCATTTTACAGATGAGGAAATAGAGATATAGAAAAGTTAAAAAGCCCTGGCTGGTATGGCTCAGTTGGCTGGAGCCATATACCCCATATACCAAAAGGTGGCAAGTTCAATTCCAGTCAGGCATATACCCAGGTTAAGAGTTCTATCTCCAGTTTAGGCACATGTGAGAGGCAACCAATCCATGTTTCTCTCTCACATCAATGTTTCTCTCCCTCCCTTCCTCTTTCTAAGACCAATGAAAAAATTTTTTAAATGTTAAAAAACTCACCCAAGGTCACACAGCTAGTAAATACTCTAAAAGTTTCAGATCAAACATAAAAATAACCACCTTGAAATCCATTCAATGAAGCATTGGGTTTCTTCAGTTACCTACTCAAATTACAAAATATTTTAAATTCCACTGGATGAAACAAGGCACTAATCTTACAGTAACTAAATTTGAGAGGCTATAACTTTGGGAATAAGCTTTGAGTTAGCAGATGTCCCAATGAAGTGGCTTACTCATTTGACAGATTTTTTTTGTGTGTGTGTGATACAAGCAGTGTTAAGTGATGAATTATAAAAACTGAATAAGACATAGTTCCTGCTCTCAAGGAACTCAGAGTCTATGAGTGAAAAGACAATATAAAAAAATAATCATAACACAATGAGATAAGACCTGTAGCAAAGATCTGTAAAGACGTTCTATGAGTATGAGAAAAATGAATTCCACTTGGGGAAAAAAAATCATAGTGGGTGCAATGTGAACAGATTCTTGATTGATGTTGTTAGGCAAACAGACAAGGAAAAAAGGCACTTGAGCATAGGAAACAGCATATGCCAAGGCCCATAGAAGTAAAATTACCTGCTGTGTTCAAAGAACGGGAAATTCTGGGTGAGGTGAAGAAAGCATGCTGGGAAGTGATAGGTTAAAAAAAAAAGTTAAAATACTAGCCAAGACCAATCATGAAAGGAGTTGTATAAAACATTAAGACATCTGTGCTTTATTTTGTGTGCCATGGACTTAAACCTATTTTCTCAATAGCTATACCATTTTTTTTTTCTTTTTCATAAACTCTCATTTGGATGCCAAAGGACATATCGAAGTAGGGCTATCCACAGCCTCACCTGTTCTTCCTCCCTTCTGTTGCATCCCCCTCCCCTATAGTAGGCACTGTGGTGGTTCCATAGAGTACAATACAAAAACGCCAATGACAATGAGAATTCACTGATGGAGTTTGTATAGAAGTGAGATATAATCCTTTTGCATTTGAGAAATTCCAGTATAGTGGGTGGACTGTAGACTAACAGCAGGGTGACAAAGTAGGACCTAATTATAGAAATTAAGCCCCCCCCCCCCCAAAGGGCATTAAGGCCTATATAAAAGGAAGAAAAGGGACAGACTTTTAAACAGTTATTTGGAGGCACAATCAGTAAGACGATAACTAAAGAGGTATGGGTGATGAGAGAGAGAACATGGGTGGCTGGTGGACTTTCACTGGCATGGGGAATACAAATTAATTCAAGAAAGGGTGATTGAACTGTAGGGACACACAATCATCTCCAAAACTGCATACAGGTAGGTCTCATCTGAACTATAACTGGAAAGCCATCTTGAACCTGGTTCTTTCTCAGGGGCCAGTGTTACTCTGCATGTCTGTTCCATTCTCTTCTTTTCCTCTGATTACCTCAGAGTTTCTAATCCCTCATAACTCCAGGTCAATCATGAATTTAATGACTATTCTGGTCCCAATGCCACATGAGCTGTCAACTGAAGCACCCATCACCAACTGGTTTTCTTTGGTTCCTGGGAATACTGATTAGGCCAGGTCATCATTTCGAATCAGACCAATTTTAAATACATACCAATGAATTGGCTACTCTAGTCAAGTGTCCATACCTGGTCTAATCAGTTGTTGGGAGAGGTCACACTATAGCACAAACTAGAATCACCACTTACTGGTGTGCAATAAATCTCAAGCTAATATATTACTGAATTCTCACAGCCATTAAGAAATAGGCATTATCACCCCCACTTGGAGAAGAGAAGCCTAGGAAAATTAACTGAATTGCCTAAAATCGTGTGATATTAAGTGGCAGAACCAGATTTTACTAGTAATACAGGCTACTTAGTTCAAAACACCATCTCTAAATGGTGCTCATTCAGCAGGCACTATGATCTCTATGGTGTGGAAATAGCAGGCAATGGTTGGCATCTCTAATACATCTGGACTTGCACATTCTGAATTTAAAGTAGAGATAGGGCATCTTATGTCAAGAGAGAAATCTAGAATGGAGAAAAACTTAGGACCACTGAGATATATGAAGTCCTGGGGAGAAAAGGAATTATGCTGAATAACTATGTCAAATGAGAAGACAAAATTTGCAGAATCCTAAGCAACAATGGCTTGTTAGGGCCAGAGGGAAAGAGGCTCATGAAAAGTGAGAAGAAGCGAAGCAGAACTAGGAGGCAATATCATCATGAAATATAAGAGTGAACAGATTTCTTTGAAAAAGGAGATTAATGAGCCTGCACACGATAAAAATATTGAGATCTACACTTAAGGTTTTAAAAAATACTTTTACATAAACAGATAAAAAACTTTTTTTATAAAAACAGAAAGAAGAAATAAGATTTTCTAAAATTCACAATGTGAGACAGTTAACCATTTGTACACCATAAGCGTCTATAAATGCAAGTGGCGGATCTTTTTAAATTAAATTCAAAATATCCTGGCAGTTACCTGGTTAAATTTAACTTCTAGAATATCACATCACAAATAATTACTTAAGCATGCTGCGCTTAAGTATACTTAAGCATATTACCTAAACATAAGATATTTTTAGAAATTTTTTCAGTAGATTTCAACAGACTATGTAAACACTCCACCTTTTTATTTATCCTTAGTCAAATAAGCAGATTCAAATTCATTAACATTTTCGAAAATGGGAATGCTAATAAGAGTACAGTGAATGATATGCCTGAAAAACGTGATTTTTGTGTCAATGAAGGAACTGAAGTCACTTCTCTATTTTAAGATTGCACACCTTGATTTTGTTTTATAATTTGGAAAAAAAAGTGAAAAGCAAAGCAAAACAAAACAAGTCAGAAAATCAATGGCTTTTATAAGTAATCACAACATAATTTTTAATGAAGGCAAACAATTTATCTTACAAACAATCTCCCTTTCAGAGAAAGACACCAAAATTAAACCGTACCTTATTATGACAACTGGATTTTTCAGTCAGGTCTGGAGATTGAGATCTGTTTCTGGGACTAGGCCACTCTTCTCCAATCAAAGATGTCCTCAGGGAGACTTTATTTAACTGTTGTATGTATAAGAAGAGCAGAAATTGTAGGGTGTCCACTGAAAGCTGTCCAAGAAAAAAAATAAATGATGAACACAGGTCCTAAAACCATATCAATCACTAGGTTTACAACTAAACAGACATAGTAAAAAAAATTCACAACAGTTTGCTGATCCTAGGAAGACAAATGTAGAAACATTGCTAGCATTTGCTATGTATGTCTCTCATATACAGATGTAGCAGTGTCTAAATCTAATTAAACTGGAGTCACCTTCTTGGAAAGCTGTGTAGCATCTATGGTCAGATATTCTCTCCCAAAACTTATGAAGAAAAATGAAATACATACTTTTTAAAAGTATATTATTGCAGAAGTTTAAAATTACAGTTAAAAAAACACCTTAGCAAAAATGAATAAATAGATTGATAGATAAAACAAAGGAAGACACAGAGGTCAGTTACCTAAGGCTAACATACAGACTTATTAAGAAAGTTTAGGATATCAGTGCAACATCTAAAATTGTATGTAATCTTTTTGTGCATGTACATTTTGTAGGGAGCAGGCCTCAGGTTTTCATCAAATTCTTAAAAGGATGTTTGTTTGACTTAAAAAAGCAACCAGGGCTGGTCTGATAGATGTTTATAAGTGATTTCTTATTTGAAGGGTGTGGTTTGAAACTCAGCTTTTGAAGCTCATGATTATCCTCATATATGCATTTCCATACACATACAGGAGAGGCAAAAAAGTAAAGTAATACACCTGGCTAAAAATACTTATGTTTACCCTGATTCCCAACCTGGCTAAAAATTGCTATTGCTAAGGAACTGAAGAAAAATCGAGGTGAGAGAGACACATTGACTGGTTGCCTCCCACACAAACCTGGACCCAGAAGCAAACCTGCAACCCAGGTATGTGCCCTTGACCGAGACCCTTCGGTGCATGGTGACACTAACCACTTAGCACCACCGGCCAGGGCAAACATTTTTTATTTTCCTAATTAAATTATCTGAGATAACTGTAGATTCACATGCAGTTGTAAGAACTCAAAGAGAAATCCCATGTACACTTTACCCAGTTTCCCATCTTGCAAAACTATAGTAAAATATTACAACTAGGATATTAACATTGATAGTCAAGATACAGAATACTTCCACCAATGCAGAATCCCTCATGTTGTCCTTTTATAGCCATACTCAATTCTCTCCCACTCTCACCCCCACTTCCTTAATCCCTGACAACCACTTATTTGTTCTCTATCTCTATAATTTTGTCATTTCAAGAATATTATATAAACAGAATCATATAGTATGTACACATGATGGACTGGCTTTTTAAAATCAGCATAATTCCCTAACTTTATATATATTTCCATTAACTATTTGTTATATTGTCATTATTCTTTCATATACCTCCTCCTCAGGGGACTACAAGATCCTTCTCTTTTTCATTTTTATATTCCTAATAAGAATAGAATGTGGCACATAGTAAGCACTCAAAAAATTTGGAGATTTTGTTCATCTCTGTGTCTACAGTATCCTCTACTAGGGCTAGCATATAGTAGGCACTCAATAAATGTTTGATTAATGAATATCGTAATGCCCTTCCCCTCTTGGTTGCTTGCCAAACTTCTTTTCAATCCTCAAAACCTTGCTTATATATTACCCTATGTGGCAAAGACTGGCTAGATGCTAACTAAATACCTTTTCTTTTCTTCCTGGGCACACAATTAGATGGCATTTCCCAGTCTACTTTCAAGCCTCCCCAAAACTCTCCCCCGAAAAAAGTAAAAATAGAAGAGAAAGATTGTGAGGTCCCAGTGGGGAAGGATGTGGCAAATCCTACCTAATAAAAGAGTAATATGCAAATTGACCATACCTTTGCTACACCCACAAGCCATGCCCACCAGCCACGCCCACCAGCCAATCAGAGCGAGTATGCAAATAAACCCAACCAAGATGGCTACAGCCACAGAGAGCAAGGTTTCCCAGGCAACGGAGGAAGCCAAGCTTTCCGCCTGCCCTTGCCGGCCTAAGCCTCCTCAAGCTACAAAGTTTCAATTATAGAAGGTAAACAAATCCAAACAGAAATGGCGGCAGCCACGGAGCTGGAGAGAGCAGGCCAGGGTTGCCCCCGGCAACGGAGGAAGCCAAGCTTTCCACCTGCCCTGGCTGGCCTAGGCCTCCACTTCAGGCTACAAAGTTTCAATTATAGAAGGTGAATTAACCCCAACAGAAATGGCTGCCGGCCACGGAGTGAGCAGGAGGCTTGGCTCTGCTCCAGGCTACAAAGTTTCAATTGTAGAAGGAAAATAAATTCCAGATACCAGGGCCTCTGCTTGGGTCGCCAGGGGGTGTGGCAGGCCTGCAAACCACCACAGGCCCCTCACTCAGGCCGCCCCACACCCCAAGGGAACCCCCATCCTGATCCAGGACACCCTTCAGGGCAAACTAGCTGGCCCCCATCTCTGCACCAGGCCTCTATCCTATCTAAGAAAAGAGTAATATGCAGATTGACCATCACTCCAACACACAATATGGCTGCCCCCATGTGGTCAAAGATCCTGCCCCCATGTGGATACAAGATGGCCACCACAAGATGGCCAGCAGGGGAGGGCAGTTGGGAGGCACCAGGCCTGCAAGGGAGGGCAGCTGAGAGGGACCAGGCCTGCAAGGGAGGGCAGTTAGGGGTGACCAGGCCGACAGAGGAGGGAAGTTGGGGGCAAACAGGCTGGCAGGGGAGCAGTTAGGCATCAATCAGGCTGGCAGCGGAGTGGTTAGGGGGTGATCAGGCTGGCAGGCAGAAGCGGTTAGGGTCAATCAGAAAGGCAGGCAGGCGAGCAGTTGGGAGCCAGCAGTCCTGGATTGTGAGAGGGATGTCCAACTGCCCGTTTAGGCCCAATCCCACCAGGATCGGGCCTAAACGGGCAGTCGGACATCCCTTGAGGGGTCCCAGATTGGAGAGGGTGTAGGCTGGCCTGAGGGACACCCCCCCCCAACCGTGCACGAATTTCGTGCACCGGGCCTCTAGTTGTATTATATTTGCAAATATTCACTTCCCTATCCTTCAAGAGGTTTATATGAACCATGGGATTTTCCTTACTTCCTGTGAGATAGTTTACTTGCCCCCTTCGTTGATTTTAGGCATGGACATAAGACAAAACTTTAGCCAATGGAATGAAAGTAGTCATAGTGTATGTTACACATGAGTTTCCTCCTTTGTTGCTCTTCCCTCTGTCACAAGAATAGAAGAGTTACCCAGAAGCTGTTTCTTCAGCGTGGGTCCTCAAATAAGAACAGAGAGCCAAGCCACAGCCTGGAAGAGAGCCATAGCTAAGATGTAGTCTACATGTAAAATAAGCAAGAAAAAAAAACCTTTGTTACTGTAAGCCACTAGAATGCCATTTTTGCTTGTTTGTTTTTAACTACTGTAAAGCTGACTAATATAATAATGGCTCCAAAAGATAGAAGAAGCCTGGGTCCCTGAGTCATTGCTTGGACAACAAAAGCCTAGAGATGCTGTGTCGCATAAATGAGAGATAAACTGTTATTGTGCAAGCCATTGAAATGCTGGATTGCTTGCTACTGTAACTAGCCCATTCTGATTAATATACTTTCTCTGTGAAGTCCTTCCTGATCATCAGAATCAATCATTCTCTTCTCTATTCTATTTCTGTATGTTATGTATACTTTTAATTATTGTACATTTCACACCATTAAATAGCACTTTTTTACATACCAGCTTTCCCTACTAGTCCATGAGCTCCATGAAGCCATGAAAGCAGAGATGCTGTTCTAATCTTTGAAGTCCAGCACATAGCAGATGATCACTTTAAAAGTCAGGTGGTTCATATCAGCACTCATTGACCTCAACATACTTTTTTTTAAAAGATGTTTTTATTGATTTCAGAGAGAGGAAGGGTGAAGAGAGAGATAGAAACATCAATGATGAGAGAGAATCATTGATCGGCTGCCTCCTGCACACTCCACACTGGGGACCGAGCCCCAACCCAGGCATGTGACCGGGAATCGAACTATGACCTCCTGGTTCATGGGTTGACGCTCAACCACTGAGCTACACCAACCGGGCCACCTTTTCAAGTCAATGAAAATATTTCCCTCTTTCAATTACAGGGTTCCTGTAACATTGCTTTGGAAGCAGGTGAATACGGATTGCTAACTAAGGACTAATTCATTAAGTACTGCCAAATTGGTTTTTAAAAACTTCAAAAACCCAAAGGGCCCTTTGGGATTACAATGGTCATTAACCTAAAAACCCCCACATACTATACAGCTAGTATATACATTAAAAATTTAAAAATAAAATACTTTAATTTAAAAATTAAAAGTTAAAAAGTTTATTTCCCAAAGTAATTAAACACACACATATATAAAGCCATACCTGATTTCTCTGCCTTTCGACTTCATCCTCAGATGTGCAGTTGGATAGAATCTCAGACCATTCCAGGCGCTCTTCCGCTGTCTTCACTGCAAGACTATCAAATATTTCAAAGTAAAGCCACGCCAGATCCTTAGCCAACTGCAGCTTCCCACATGCAATGTGCCTCCACGTTGACCAGTACAGGCGTGGGTAAGCTCCCTCTGTGGCCCGGGTTCGCACATAGGTGGATATCTTCCTGAGGTAGTGAAGACTGAACTTGGATGGAGGGGGGACCTGTAAGGCGCCCACTATAAAGGGTTCTGCTTTCACCCAGAGGAGAACTCCGGACTGATCCATATTATCTCTAAGGACATCTGTGTAAAAAGGCTTCTTTGCATACCTAGGAAACAAAATTTCTTCACAAATCGACTTGAAACAAAACTCCTTATACATTTTTTGTAAGGTGACCCCTATCCTGAACTGTTTTTAAATGTACTCTATCATTTTAAAAAGCAGATCTAGATCATCAAGAGCAGAATGGATTTATTTCAGTTCTCATTACAATCTATTTGAACAAGAAAAATTTTGTGATAAAACAAAATTATTTTATTTGAATTGTTCAAAGTGGTTGTTTTAGGAAGAGTGTATAAATGCATAAGGTATGAGTTGGAAGAAAAGAAAGAATGGGAAAAAGAGTCATCCTATCCCAAGAAATCTTGCTCTACCCTGAAGAGGAACACTAGTCAAAATTAAGGGAATAAAACTTCAGAGTCAAATCACTTACACATAAGGATGGTTGTTTAAAGATTTGAATGTGTTAGCTGACCATGTATATAAACTCAATATGAAGCACTAACACAAGATGGCACACAAGAATGCTCATGTAAATGTAGGTTGCTAAAATAGATCAAGGAGAGTTAAAGCTATTCTCGGTAAAAGGTATAACCTATCATGTTCAGGTGCAATATTTTTAGATTTTGTTTGTTGTTTCTTTGTTATAACAATATATGATTTTTATAGACTATTTATAAAGTATCTAAAAATAGAAAAGGAGAAAATCATCCACAGTCCCACCACCAAAGAAACTAGTTAATATTTCACTGTACTCACTTTTCTGTTTTTCTAGACTGGATGTTAATTTTGAATTTTTATAGTTGTGATAACACCATATACATAATTCCCAATTATTTTAAAAGCTTCATAACACTCTACATAAATGTACCCCAGCTTATTCAACTCTTCTGTCTCTAGACATTTAACAGGTTTAAAACTTTTCACAAAAACAAGATAGGCAAAATATTGATCTCTGTTAAAGATGGGTCATGAGCACATGGGGGTCATTTACCTAATCTACCGTTGTGTATGTTAAAAATTTCTTAAAAAGTTTAAATATTTTCTCTACCATAAATAATGCTACAATACCACCTTTCTGCATTAGGATTATTTCCCAAAGAAGATTTTCCGATGTGCAGTTGTGAAATGAAGTAACTGACATTTCTGAGGCTCCTGACATATAGTTCCATTGCTTTCCCAAATGATTGTATCAAGTTGTACCCTCACTTGGCCCGCGGTATTCTCTTCACTGAGTACTCTTTGCACTAAGTAACATCACTTTAAAAAACCTTCCTTATGTAACTGATGAAAAAAGTTTTGTTACTATATTTTGCATTTGATTCTAAGAAAATTGTGCTTCTTTGGGGAATGATATGTTCAAAAAATAACTGACATCAATTGATTGCTTACTATGTGCCAGCTAGATAGCATGCTAAATATTTTTCGCACTTCACCTGTTTTCATCTTCACAACCAGTTGGAGATTCGTATGATTATCCCATTTTTAGATGAAAAAAATAAATGGAGGCTTAAAAAAAAAATGGAGGCTTAGCAAAGTTAAGGGACTTATCCAAAGTCACATACTTAAATTGGCACAGTCCCGATTACAATTCAAGTCTGTCTGACTTGAGAACTGTGTTGCTTACAGTTGTACTTTAAGAACCCAGTTTTGAGGAAATCTCTGGAAAATGGAAGTGGAGCCAGAAGAGAAATACCAGAACGAATGGCTTTAGATGTGAGACCATATAAAGCCATGTTCCAAGTGAAGGAACATCGGAGCTGGAACCCAAAGGAAGGGCGTGAGAGGGTACATGGCAGCTGTTTTCGAAAATGACAATGGTCTGGCATCGTTCTGAATAAAACCAGACCATGAAAGTTACGTGAGGAAGACAGTTCCCCCCAGAATGGAGACAAGCTGCTCTGCGAGGTTCTGAGCTCCTGTGTCTCAAGTGTGCAGATCCTGGAGATGAACCTTCTATATTAAGTCCGGGACTCGAGAGGGCTAAATTCGTAAACATAAACTGTCATGATCATTGTTATTACTGATCAGAGCGTGCTGACTTTCCCAGCAGCTATGACCTGCCCACAGCTCTGTGGGCAACAGAGAACGTCCCAGTCCCGAGTGGAAAGGCTCGATACCAGAAAGCGGTGGGTCTGACCCCGGGTCCCAGCATCCAGGCGGCGTATTAGCCGCCGACAAACCTAAACTGGGGCTCTTTCCCGCTCCAAAAACTACCCCCGGGCGCGCTGGGATTAGGGTTTTTTCGGGTTGGGGAGATCAGAGGGTGGCCCCGGGCGGTCCTCGGGATGCTTCGCCGGCACCTCGGATCCGTCCGGGGTTGGAAGCGGCGTGGGCCGCCCGAGCGCTCCAACCACACTTCAGGACAGAGAAGACCCTGTAGACCGGGTCCGTAGACGACCGAGACCTGGTGAGTGCGAAGGCAGCCTCCCCATTTGGGGCCTGAAGCGTAACAGACCCCCACTCCCTCCCCGGCGCCGATCCTTGCGCCGTTACCTGCACAGGCGGGCTCCGCTCCGCCGCTCCTCGGTGCGCCGCCGCGCCCGCTCGCCGACCGGCCCGCCCCTCGCCCGCCGCCGCACACACCGCGCAAGCGCGAGGCCTCTCACCACCGAGAACCGGAGGACCATATTGCTAGAGCGGCCGACCACTGCTCACAGGTCAGGAAAATTTGGCGGAGGCTAGTAAGCTCCCTGGATGCTGGGGCCTGGAGCCATACCCGGCCGCTTTGTGTTATCGAGTCTTTCCACTCAGGGGACTAGGAAGTTTTCTGTTGCTTCACAGAACTGTGGGCAGGCAATAGCTGCTGGAAAGGTCACCACGCTTTGATCAGTAATAACAACGAGAATGACAGCTTACATGTTAGAGTGCTTACTTTAGGTGGCCACTGTGTCAAGCACTTTTATGTGTATTATCTCGGTTTTCCCATAGAACCCTTTGGGTTAAGTACATTTGCTTTATTGACGAGAAAATAGCGAGTAGAGGAGTGACTAATACACCCCTAAGGTCACACAACAAGACTCGAGCCAAGATACAAACCCAGGCCTTCATGAAGCTTTTTTGGATTCCACCCAGCAGTAGACATCGCTCCTTTTAAACCTCCATTTCATGATTTTTAGCCATTTCCTACTTGTGTAGTTCGTTTACGGCCTCTCTAGGTGTGGAAGATACAACGGTTTAAAAAAATGCATTTAGCTCCTCTTTTATGTAGCCTTTCTCCCCTAGTAGGCATCTTCCTGAAGGCATAACCTTACCTTTCTCTTAACTCTGTGTGAGTCAAGGAGTAAAGAGCAGGCTGCACCACTAGTAGCTCAGTGACCTGGAGCAGATTCTCTCTAGGCCTTTGTTTTCTGCAACAGCAATTATTTGTTGAGCACCACTGTGTGTCTTGGCATAGTGCTAGGCACTGGGATTATAGTAGTGAACAAAACAGTTAAGGTCCTTGTTTTCTTGGAGTGCATATTTTAATAGGGAGAGTAGATAATACATATTAAGGAAATCTGTGTTTAAAAAGGAGTCACCCATTTTAGGATCTTAGGGAAGAGGGTTTGAGGCAGAAAGAACAGAAATGAGTTTGGTGTATTCAAAAAAGAGAAAGGAAACCAGTTTTGCTGGAACATGATAAGGAGTATACTGACTGAGTGAGGGTATACAGATCATAATAGGTTTTCTTTGAAAAATTTTTTTCCAGCATTATTGAGACATATAAGGTTTTATAATTTACCATAACGAGTTGGAATTTTATTCTAAGTGCAATGAAAAGCGATTTGAGACCTCTAAGCAGGGGAATGATATGATCTGGTATGTTTGTAAGAAATCATGGCGGTGGAGTGGGCAGGAGGGAAAAGAAATATTAAGAGTGGAGGCAGGGAGACTAATTAGGAGGCGCTGGCCAGGTGAGGGATGATGTGACTTAGCCCAGAGAGGCAGTGGAGAGATTCGAATTATAGTTTAAAGGTAAACATTTGGATAGGGGATGCAACAGGAATTAAGGAACACAGAGTTTTGTACTGAACAACTAGGTGCTGCATTTACTGAGAGGAGCAAAAAGTAGGCGGGTGTATGGGTGGGTGGGATCAGAGTTATTATAACAAATAATAGTTATTCACTGAGTGCCTGGTTACTACGTGCCAGACGCTGTGCTAGACGGTTTAAAGATTCTCTACTATTAAAATGTCACAACACTGTTGGTAAAAAGATGTAAATAATCAAGCTTAGGCTCAGACTGGCGGGTAAGGGGCGTGCGTTTCTCACCGCTAAATGGTGGTGGAAGCTGAATCCTAAGTTCAGTCTGTCCGCCTGCACGGCCACTTCACAGTGAAACCGAGACCATTTTCTCCTGGGCTGTCAGGAGAAGGTAAAATAAGCTCAGCTAAACCAGACGTTCGCGTGACTGTTCCCCCGCCCATCACGCACTTGTCCCGCCGCCCCGCATCCAGCGAGTAGTTCCATATGAATGAAATTCCAGGACTGGTCACCGACTCAAACTTTCCTCCCGCCATTGGTCAGAGCTGGAGGAAAAGACTCGTGATTGGTGGAAAGTCAGAGGAGGCGGGCGGGGGGGAAACTTCTTATACCTTAGAAACGCTGTTTTGGCATTCATTTCTCCACCGCCCCTTTACGTAGTTTTCTTCGACTCGCAGGAGCCGGGGCTGAGCGGATTCCGGCGGCGGCGCGACTCTCTGACGTTCCCTCTTCCAATTGGCCAGGAGCTGTGGCTGCAGTCCCGAAGCCTAACTGGCCGCCCGCGCCGCCTCGAAGGTGAAGTGTATCGCGCTGATTGGCTGCGCGGAGCCGGCCGCGTGTGATGTCCCGAGCGGCGATTGGCTCTCACCTGCTGGGGGGCTTCTCTCACCCGGACTCGGGACTCCCGGGAAGTGGACTGGCTGGAGAGGGGGGCTCGCTTGCGTCGCTCCGGCCACCGCAGGAGACCCCGGCGTGAGGCGGTCTTTCAGGGCCCGGTGGGCTGGCGAGCCGACGCGGCGCCGGAGGAGACAGTGAGGAGTGTGTGTTGGACAGGGGCCGGCATAGAGGCTGGCACAGGGAAACCATGGCCCCGCAAAACCTGGGCACCTTCTGCCTGTTGCTGCTGTACCTCATCGGGACCGTGATCGCCGGGTGAGGAACGGGCACCCGCGCGGTACGGGGCCCGTGGGTCAGTCTTGGCTGGGACGAAGCTGGGAAGGACGAGGCGGGGGCATTGCTGTGGCGAGACAGTGGGGCGGAGGAATGGCTTGTGTGGACCAGGCTAGTAGGGTGGAGAGGAGAGCAATGGGTGACCCGAGGGAGAGGGGCTTCCATCCAAAGGCCCTGGAGAGCTAGACTGGTCCGGAGGGGTGGGAGTTGGATGCAGTGCCAAACACTGCGCGGGGGCGGGGGGCTGTTGGGCTGGAGGAGAGGAGCCTGCCGTGAGCCACTGGGGAGCTGACATTAAAGTGGGTGGGTCAGTGCCAGGCTGAGTGAGGAAGTGTGCCGAACAGGTAAGGAAGCCGTGCTGGGACTGAAGGAAGTTAAACTGAGTGCAGACCCTTGGGAAAGTCCTTGTACCGCTTCTGGAGATTTTTTGAGCCTAAGCTGTCATCTTGCCTCATTGTCTCTCTCCATGGTATATTTTTGAGAAGTTGAATGGTATTATGAGCGGGAAGAGTATTTCCCGCTACTACAACAGGTAGTAGACTAGGATCCTAGCCTCCCCACCCACACCCCACTTATGAATTATGTGACCTTGAAGGAACCACCTGAATTCACATCCGTAAGTTGAGGATACTAATGTGCCTCCTGTAGGAAGGGAGTAGGACCACCTAAACTCTTGAGGATCCTTCCAGCCTTTCAGATCCGTGATCCTCTATGCCTGCTGACCACAGGATATTACATGCCAGGCTTATATTTTAGAATGTGGGGAATAGTAAGGCCTTAGCTTCTATCAATTAATAGGTTGCACTAAATGGAGCAAGTACTACCTAGCAAAGCTTTAAAATGTAAGTGCTTGTTATTCTCTTAAAGGCTCCCCCCACCCCGTGCATATATGCTTAAACTTTGTCATTTTTTTCTTGTAAAACACCTTAAATTTTAAAAGAATTTAACTCCTAGGAAATACTTTATTGTTTTTGTTAGTACTTTTTACACTTACTAGTAAAGCACTAAAGTACACTAAAGTATTTAAACAAAGTATCAGTATAAATATTTAATACTGTAGCTTTTTAAAAAAATATATATTTTATTGATTTTTTACAGAGAGGAAGAGAGAGGGATAGAGAGTTAGAAACATCGATCAGCTGCCTCTTGCACACCCCCTACTGGGGATGTGCCCGCAACCGAGGTACATGCTCTTGACCAGAATCGAACCTGGGACCCTTGAGTCCGCAGGCCGACGCTCTATCCACTGAGCCAAACCGGTTTCGGCCAATACTGTAGCTTTTTACTTCAGGCTTTCATAAAGGAGTCTCTTGGGCACTGTGATACTGATGCTGAATTATGCTGCCTATCTTTTCCCTATATTTTCCTGAGCTGTTACTTAACCATTTTTATATTAAGTATATGTTAAGTAAGCTTTATTCTTTATCCAGTTAACTCTTTTGTTATTAATTTTAGTGAACCTTTTTATTTAGTTAGTTATTGTCTCAAGAGATATAAAGTTTTTGCAGATTTTTGGGGCCAAAGATAAAGCACCTAATTAATCCTCATGTAACCCTTTATGGGTGATAATTTTTAAAACTATGTTAAATGATTTTCCTGAAATGTGACTAAAAGCTTATGAAATCGTTTTTATTTTTAAATTAAATTTATTGGGGTGACATTGGTTATTAAGGTTATATAAGTTTCAAGTGTACAATTCAATGATACATCATCTGTATATTGCGTTGTGTGCCCACCACCCAAAGTCAAATCTTCTGTAATATAGCACCTGAGTCTTGGTACCCCAATGCATGTTTCCCCCCACTACATTATAAAATTTACCATCACTGCTACATTACTGTGTCTATTGTGAACAACTTTCTCATCTCCTTTGTTGACAGAATGCATTTTCAGAATAACTTCTGGTGGTTAAAGTGATTCTGGCTAAACGAATTGATTTTTGTGAGCATGCTTATTTATTCATTTCATTCAATGAATTAAAAAAATATTTTTATTGATTTGATTTCAGAGAGGAAGAGAGAGGGAGAGAGAGAAACAGCAACAATGAGAGAGACTCACTCATCAGGCCCCATACTGGGTATTCCCCTGACCAGGAACCAAACCGTAACCTCCTGATTCATAAGTTGATGCTCAACTACTGAGCCAAGCCGGCCAGGCTCATTCAGTGGATATTTACAGATGTCTTCTATGGGCTGGCTACATTCCCTGCTCTGAAAGTTTATTATAGTTTCAGTCTATCTTCCCATTGGCCCTTCTTGCAAAGATTTCCTTTGTAATTAATTGGTTCCAGCATAGTCTCTTGCAAAGAGGTCTGTGGATCTCTAACTTATCTTTTTTTAAAATTTTTTTTTATTGTTTAAAGTATTACATATAGTAGTACATATATCTCCTGTGGATCTCTACCTTATCTTGATACCCAGCTCATGCCATATGCATGTTTTCAGCTGCTGTGATTTACAAGATCCTGCATATGGGCTTTAGCAACTGTCTATAATTAAGACTTGACTTAGACAAACTAATATAACTATTAGCAATGACTGCAAGATTGATATTTTCTCTTTCAGCAAAAAACACCACATCATACATCTAAATGGGTGTTATTCTCTTTTCTTATTTGGGCTTTGGCTTAACCTGTATATTAACCTCTGAAGTTAACTTCAGTCACTTCATCTTTAGCATTCTTACAGTTGTACTGTTAATTGGAACATTTATGTGATGCAGTCATTTTGAGTAAAGAAAATTATCCATTGAGATTGTTATTTGATCTTCAGAAACAGTCAAATGTCTTTTGAAGTCAGTAACAGGAAAAGGTTATTGGTTGGCAATAACATGTAAATGTAAAGTAAGAAAATGGTTTTCTTGACTGACAGTAGTTCTAAGAGAAGAATGCCACAGATATTTTGAATAATTATAGTAATGCTCAAAAAGTAGATAACCTCTCACTGTAATTACTTCAATATATAACACTCATTACAAATTCTGGTGTGTTCTCTTTTTAGTTATTATTTTGTATGTGTATGTATCACATGTATACCTTCACTTTCCTGCCCCTTTGCTCACAGGCAGAAAAAAAATGTCACTTTTAAAAATGTATTACATAACTCTGTAATGAAGTATCCTCTACCCACTCCCCAGGAGAGATTTCTATAAGATCTTGGGGGTGCCTCGCAGTGCCTCTATAAAGGATATTAAAAAGGCCTACAGGAAACTGGCCCTGCAGCTTCATCCTGACCGGAACCCTGATGATCCACGAGCTCAGGAGAAATTCCAGGATCTGGGTGCTGCTTATGAGGTGAGTCAGGAAAAAGGATAATGTATTAATAAAACCCTGCATATGGGCGTTAGCAACATTCTATAATTAAGACACAGAAAAAACTTTCAAGCCATTTCTTTTTAAAAATAGGCTATAAATAAAACTTTAATGTTTATAAATGTCATTTCCTGCCTTTTTTATATTAATATTTGTTTTATTAAGGAGAGTAATGTTGAAAAAGATGATTGATGATTGAAATAAAAGTTAGATTGATGAGTGAATGAATAGATTAATCACCAAGCAACCAATGAATCAGTTTGGGAGCTGGAGCTAGAAACAAACCATCTAAATGAAGATCACAAATCCACATGCCTATATGGACTAGATAAGTAGCATACAGGGCAGTTATAAGATAAAGCATCACAGTGGATATTCTGCCTCCAATATTGGGAATCAATAGGGATTGAGCAGAACTGTGACAAACTGAAGCCTTCTTGCTGCATTTCAAGGGAGCAGCTGTTATTCAGTCCTATTCAGTTTTTGCCATTTACAAATGCAAACACTGCTACCACATAATTTAATGTTTTAAGAAAAGTGGAAATCCAGATGTTTAAAGTAAATTCTCCTAGTTGGTCCGATGGTTGTGGGTTATTGTTAAGCTAAAATAAATTCTCCTGATTGTAAAATGTTGGTAATTAATTCAATTTTAAAAATTTTATTCATGCAAATCAAACAAAACAACTATAGTTTGAATTTGCAACCTCTAATCTAGAAGTCAAAACACTTTCAGTGTACTATCTCATTCACTCTTCACTAGGACACTATGAAAATATAGTAGAACTGGACATATTCTTATTCCTATTTTCATTTTTAACAATACTGAGGAATATTTACTGAATGTATAATAAATCATTTACTATTTAAAAAAAACTTATACACAGAACCTTTCAACACTATGGTGAAAAAATTTACAAATAAGCTTTGATAATCTTTCATCTACACTAATAAAAGAGAAAGATGCAAATTGACCATACCTTCGAGACGCCCACCAGCCAATCAGGAATGAGTTTGCAAATTAACCCAACAAAGATGATGGGTTACTTTGCATACACAGGCGCAGGGGGGCAGTGTGGGAAGGCGGAAAGGTGGCTCTGGCCTGAGCGAAGGCAGTGCTGGCAGCCAGGGGAAGGAAGGCCCATTCTTGCACGAATCTTTGTTTATCGGGCCTCTAGTCTATTAATATAGGAGTTAGCTATTTTGTATGTGTTGCAATTCATCTTCCCTCTAAAAATAGAATAATAGATCTGTGGTTTTATTTATTTCCAGCTTTATTGAGGTGTAATTGACAAATAAAATTGTAATATCTTTAAAGTGTTCATCATAATGATTTTGTTTCTAATCCTCTCCCGAGGATAATTTCATCAATTTTTAGAGAGAGTGGAAGAGAGAGGGAAAGACAGAGGGAAATATCGATGTGAGGGAAACATCAATTGGTTGCCTCCTGTACGTTCCCTGACCAAGGCCCAGACCAGGGAGGAGCGTGCAACCAAGGTACGAAGTATGTGCCCTTGACCAGAATCGAACCCGGGACCCTTCAGTCCGAAGGCCAATATTCTATCCACTGAGCCAAACTGGCTAGGGCCATCATAATGATTTAGTATACGTATACATTGTGAAAAGATACCACCCATCTAGTTAACACATCCATCACTTCACATATTTATCGTTTTTTGTGAGAATATTTCAGTTCTGCTTTCTTAGCACATTTCAATTATACAATAGAGTGTTATCAACTCTAGTCATAGTCACCATTTCCATTTCTAAAAGGGCACAGAAAAAAAATTAACTCCAAACATCATGGAGCTAAAACTTCTGAATTCAAGTTAAATCTCTGAATGGTTAGAAGGCTAGAAACAAATCTGAAAAATATGTTAGAAGTGGAAAAAACCAAAAGGAAGGGATCCCAAGGCTTCCTAGATTAAAGAAGTGAATGAACTAAAATAGAGACTTATACCCAGGTAAAGCCTAGAACTAGTGGGTCCCCCCTTTCTTCTCTAGGCACCTTCAGGGATCCTATAGGACTGAAATCTCTAACTTCAGGCTCTCAAACTTGAGAGGGTTGGTGTACTCTTACATTATATGTAACATTTTTCTGTCTTGTTAATAATATGAAGTCCATATTTTTGCACTATATTTCCCATGAATATTCCCATTATTTGCTAGGAACCCAATACTCAAAAATGAATTTACCATGCTCTTTAAAGAATCTTTCATGTTCTTTAGCCATAACCTAGGCAGGTTCATTCATGAGATTGCAGTTTATTTAACTCTTAAGAGCCTTTATAAGTCACAAGTTCATTTTTTTGGGGGGGTCTCATTTACTTGATTGCTTTTGTTTCTTAAATAAATTAGAGTTGTAAGGCTAAAGAGTCTTTTGTAACACAAATCTGTCTTCACTGAGCTGGGACTACTACATTTTAATTAGTTGACACTTTGTGGCTTGATTGGCCAATCAACTAACCTTTTTTATTTCTGTTAGAAATAAGATAGTTTCCAAGATCATAGAATTAAATTGCATTCCTTAGACAGAAAACAGTAAGTAATGGTAATAGATAACTTTAAGGGTAGTTTTGAGGGAGTTATTTTAGAAGCCTCTGATGTCCAAAAAGAAACTGATTAAAATATAGTCTTTGGGGTTTTTGAAATGGTGTTTCTTATAGATCCAATTGTAGTGTTCATTTCTTTTTCAAGACAACATCAGAGAAGTAGACTTGAAAGTGGAAATCCAAATTGCATAATAATAATAGATGTGGGTTTTTGGTGTGTGTTTTTAAGTTAACTGTCAATTTCTTCTTCTCCAACGTAGCTACTTTTTTTTTTTTTTTCCCTTAGGATATTTACCAAAGCATTCCTTCCTCTCACCTGGTCTATCATAGTGGCTTTAGTCAAATACTCTAGTCACTTCTGGACTAACCCATTTGTCTTTACTTTTAAGATTGCTCACTTTCACATACACTCAAATTCTTTTCATTCTTCTAAATATATCTTAAATGTTAGTAGATGTTTGCTGGGCCTCTTGCACATCATTTAGGCTTTGAGCCAAATGTGTGTCCTGTTTACATATGGCAATCAGATTCCTTTTCTTTTGCTGAGTCAACTTCCACATTTATTCCGAACCTCTTCTCCTGAGCCAACACAAGTATGGATTTGCAATAACTTTCTCCTTCACTTGCTGTTTAAATAGGAGTTTAAAATATCAGAGAAAAAGTATTCACTTATTTAATTTTCAAAGGTGTATGTGTGCAGGTACTTCAGATTGCTCTAAATAGATGGGAAGCTTTTTTTGGAACAAAAATTCTGAAGAGTACAGAAGCTTACTTTGTTTTTACTTACTTTGGTATTATGTGTGGAGTGGGCCCAATGAGAAAGCATATACCTTTAACCGTGCATGTAGTTTTCTAAAACCTTTAAAACTCTAAAGAGTCTTTTCAAACTGTGAAATTGACCTTGAGCAACCTTTACAGAGCAGTGTCCTTTTTTACTCTGCAAAGCAAACACAGGAAGTTATGAACTTAAACGTATACATGGCAGACAGCATTCTTCCATAAATGGATTTCTATATACCCCCCAAAATGAAAAAGGAAATGTGAAAAGATAGCAGTTTAGGCCTTTTTGGAGAGTCTATCATTTTATTCCCTTGATTTGCCAATCTTTTAATCTGTGTGGTCGGGGGAGAGAGATGTATATACATGTAGGGCTGAGCAAGTTTTAAGGTTGTCCTAATTTACTGTTTCTAGCACTAATGAGAGTCTGTCATAGTTATATCCTAGTTTATAGTTAGGGAATAATAACACATAGTGGTCCATAGCATAAGCACTGGGAGGTAAAACAGGAATTTATCTCACCTCTTTTCTGTTACTACCCTCACTTTCATAACCACATCATTAATCTCAGGTGTTATTTTTATGTGATTAGGTGAGCTTAAATTAAAAACATGAATTGAGAGGATCCCCACCCCAAATTCATAGTCTGTGATGGGAGAGAGGGAAGGGAGACTGGTCCCTAAAGGAAAATATGGATTCTGTTTCCAGGAGACTTGATCATGAACCATGAAGGGGAGAGGGTGAGGTAGCCCACTGGGTTACCATCCTCACTTGCCTGAAGTGGAAACAGAGGTGAAGTAACTGGTGGAAGGTCACATAGTGACCCAAGGGTGTCAGGTTTCCAGACTTCCTTCAGACAGCACTACGGCCAACAATTGACAAATGTGGCCCCTGCAGAGTGGGAGTTGTTTGCATTCCCTGGAAATAGCCCAGAGAAACTGCCCTTTTGCAAGCCCCATCTCAGAAGTCCATACTTCTTCAGATATGAGAAAGTAAGGCCTGGGAAGAAGAGGAACTTGAATCTCAATGTGGGGACAGCATCCCTGCACTTGGAAGAGCCAGAGTTGGGCTTTGAATGTAGGCTGCCTGTCCCCAAACATTGCCCCTTTTCTCCAGCCAGAGATGGCCGAAACAACCCAGCTTACTTCCCTCAGCCACCCCAGCTCCAAATTCTTTGCCTTTGAGTCACTCCTTCAGGACTTTTTTTAGATACATGCCCTCTCCTCAGGCATTCACTCAACAATCCTGTAAAACAACAACAAGAAACAAACATGAATTTAGCAATCTGGAAGTTACAAAATGAATGATGCATCATGTAATTTAGTCTACTAAAGAAAACTTTATAAACATGCCTTAATGCTATATATGATTAAAAACTACATTCACTAAAATCTTAGACACAGTATTAGAGTTTTAAAAAACCATAAATGTGAATGCACCTTATCTGAACATTACCAACTCATGATCTTTTTTGTCCCCAGGTTCTGTCAGATAGTGAGAAACGGAAACAGTATGATACTTATGGTGAAGAGGGATTAAAAGAGGGTCATCAGAGCTCCCATGGAGACATTTTTTCACAGTATGTAATTTACCCATCTGCAAAGTAGTAGCGTCAGAGAATGGATCACTTAGTGATTATGAAAGAATTATCCTTGCTAACTTGTTCAGAAGCTTTTGATGAAGAGTATAACTCAACTGATCCTTGACCAAAAGGTCAATCATCATCCCCCTGTGAGAATGTCCTCTTCCATTTTCACAAAGCTCCAGAAAAGACAGGTAGCACTGAAAGGGCTGTCCATCTAGCCAACTGTATCAGTCAAATCACCCTGACAGTGTTGGGGGGACACATAAATGTTGGAAACCAGTTTGTCCTCATCTCCTTGCTGTCTTAGCATTTGCAAACCATTTAACTAGCAAAGTTATTCTTGTAACAGAGAGAGAGAGAGAGAGGGAGGGAGAGAGAGAGATTCCTACTCCCATACCTACAGCTACCTCTCTTTCATCCTGTCAACACGAGTGGGACAGTTACGATAACCAGCATTTAGGGACGGAATTGGGGTAGAGGCTCTTTATCTCCTGCTGTGAGGTGGCTTTCTGGAAATGCTAAGTGGTTGGAATAGTAAACACCTTTCCTTCCCACTAGCTGAACCCCTCTTTGTTGATGATGTCCTATAATAGGAAATCTTAACCTAGGATTTCAAGTCAAGTTATGAACAAAAAATGTTTGAATATGCATTTCTATGGGGAGAGGGTTTATTGTTTCCTTCAGATTCTCAAAGGGTTTTGTGAACCCTTCTCCAAAAGAAGTAAAAGTCACTGTCTCATACAATAGTGTTTGGGGTGACAGTAGATTTTTAGGACTTGTGAAGATGTGTGAGTAATGTGGTTAGGAAATCCTTTTCTTCCCCAGGGTTGATTTGGGTTTAGTCTGCTAGGAAAGTGTCCCATTCCTCTTGGTTGTTAGAAGTGATCCCTAGGGATGCCAAGACAGAAAAACGTTTGTTTGTACCTCTCCACCCCCACTCCCCAAATCCTCCCTCTCTGCTTTTATTTAAGATTCAGTAATCCATTCACCAAGACTGGTTGGCAGGGGGGAGTTTTATAGTTGTCATTGTCACTGTGCTAACATCTGAGGCTTAATAATACCAAAAATTAACATTAAGATGAGCACACTTACACAGTTGAAGGTCACTGTTTGTATTGATCTCAAAGTGATGCTTCTGTTACAAAAATTAATTTTGGTCTTGTAGAGATCAGAACTTACTTTTCCTTAAGGCTGATGGCTTTTCAGTTTATTTAATTATGTACCCAAGATATTTGTACAGAGTAGTTGCTTTCACAAAAGTTAGTTTCTAAAAAGCATATAAAGTGAACATTACAAATGTGCAGAATTACCATTAAGTTCATTATTACATGGTTTATATATACTATATACCCTTTCTCAATAAGCTCATTATATCTTGATATTCCTCAATATTGAAACATTATTTCATTGATTAAGCCCAACTGAATTCATTTGTATAACTATATATTTGCATTATACTATATGTCTGGACAATACTATATTAAAAAGTAATTTTTTTGTGGTGGGGCAATATAGTTGATATTGTATAAATTAAAAATTGTATATAATGTGTAACTCCAAAGTACCAGTATTTAAAACGTCTTTAGTTTTATACAATATGTTGGTAGGACACAGTATTTTATGAATGTGAAGAAAACTGAATCATTGTAAGGCATGAACTCTGATTTCTTTTCCTGTTAACTTTACACTTATCTACAGCTTCTTTGGAGATTTTGGTTTCATGTTTGGAGGAACCCCTCGTCAGCAAGACAGAAATATTCCCAGAGGAAGTGATATTATTGTAGATCTAGAAGTCACTTTGGAGGAAGTATATGCAGGAAATTTTGTGGAAGTAAGTATTCCCATTGGGTATTCACATTGACTCACAAAACTTGTTCTTTTGACTAAAACCAAGGGGTTTCTGGGTACCTCCTCTGCCTAAAAAGGGGTGGGAGAGTGACTAGATATGTAGAGTTGCATTAATCATAATCTTTGGTTCATGATACACTGTTATGTCATGAACTCATCACCCAGCCCAAGAACGAAATAAAACAATACCACCACTTACATCTACCTACGCACTACTTCCCTATTATGTTCCCTGCCTCCCTTCAAAGGTAGCTGCTAACCTAAATTTTGTCTTTATTATTTCCTTGCCATTCTTATCTGTTGTATTATATATATGAACTAAAGGCCCGTTGCACGAAGATTCGTGCAATAGGCCTTCCTTCCCTTGGCTGCTGGCACTGGTTTTCCTCCGGCACCTGGGACCCAGGCCTTCGCTCCAGCCACAGCGGAGAAGTCAAGCCTTCTCTGCTCCTGCTGCAGCGAGGCTTGGCTTCTCTGCTTGGCCGCAGCGGAGAAGCCAAGCCTCCTCAGTCTTCAGTCTTCGCTCAGGCTGGAGCCTTCAGTCTTCGCTCTGTGCCTGCGTATGCAAATTAACTCGTCATCTTTTGTTGGGTTAATTTGCATACTTACTCCTGATTGGCTGGTGGGCATCATGGAGGTATGGTCAATTTGCATCTTTCTCTTTTATTAGTGTAGACATCTGGTTAATATATTATTTATTTTCATTGTTTTTTACTTTGTAAAAATGGTATCATACTGTACATCATACTCTGGTACTGGCTTTTTTCATCCATGTTGTTACTTTTAGCTGTAAGTCTGCTGAGTAGAATTTATCGCAGTGTATTGACCACAAAGTATCAATAGGCACATAGGTTATTTCCAGTTTATTTCAATTTCAGTGTTTTTATGAATATATATATATATATATCTTGAGGTACATATGAGCAAGAATTTCTCTTGGATGGTTATAAGTAATAGTGGAATTGCTGGGTAATATGAACCAGCATTCACTTGTACAAGATAATACCATATTGTTTTTTCAGTTGCTTAGTACCAACATTTCCACCTGCAGTTTACACTGAGTGGCCAGGTTATTATGATCTCTGAATGCATAATAATCTGGCCACTCAATATATATATAATTAGAGGCCCGGTGCATGAATTTGTGCATGGGTGGGGTCTGGCCAGGCTGGCCAGGGGGAGGGGCCATGGGCAGTTGGCCGGCCTGCCTGCTGGTCAAACTCCTGGTCGAGGGGACAATTTGCATATTAGCCTTTTATTATATAGGATATACACTGAATGTCCAGATTATTATGCGTTCAGAGATCATAATAATCTGGCCACTCAGTGTATAAAAGATTCTATGATCTGCCCACCTCTCCAATATTTTGAATTATTAGACTTCTCAGTTTTCACCCATTAAATGGGTATACAATGTTACCTTTTTGTGGTCTTAATTTGCAGTTTTGATTAGTAATTAGGATAACCATCTTCATGTGTTTATTGGCCATATTTTTTCCTTTCTTACAAAATGCCCACTCATGTCTTTTGTCCATTTTTCTTTTGCCCTGTTCTCATTGATTTATAGGAAAAGTTTATTCTTACTACTAATCCTTTGTTGGCTGTATGTGATACAAATGTATCCTTTCAGTTTGTCTTTTCATTATATTGAAGATTTATCTAAATCAGTGATGGCGAACCTATGACACGCGTGTCAGTGCTGACACGCGTAGCCATTTCTGATGACACGCGGCTGCATGTCGAGGATGAAACATTTGCTGCTCCTGCGGATGAAACATTTGTGACTAGAGTCTTGGAGTTAGTTTTTTCCTCAAAGTGACACACTACCCGAGTTATGCTCAGTTTTTTGGCAAAGTTTGACACACCAAGCTCAAAAGGTTGCCCATCACTGATCTAAATGAACAGAAATAATTTTAATGTGGTAAATTTATCAGTGTTTTCTTTTATAGTTAATTTTTATGTTTTATTTAAGAAATTATTCTTTGCCTTAAAATCAGAAAGCAATTTTCTACTAAAAACTTCGGGATCTTTTAATTTGAGATTATTCATTTCTTTAATTCTGGAAAATTTACCTATACTATATTTTTAGATATTTAATTCCTTGGCACATTTACTTCTTTCTGCTGTTAACTTTCTTTTAAATATTAAATATTTCTACTTCTTTATCTTTCCCTGCTTCCTTCTAGGAGAGACCCTTATGGTCTCCCAGCTCACTACTTTAATCTTCAGTTATGTCCATTCTACTAATACCCCATCAGCTGTGTTTTTATTTCAACTCATATTTTTATACATAACTAGAGGCCTGGTGCATGAAATTCATGCATGGGTTAGGTCCCTAGTCCTGGCTGGCGATCAGGTTCCCCGCCTCCCCACCTCCTCCTTCCCTTGCCACCTGCGGCCCGCCACCTCCTCCCCCTCTCCTTTCCTCACTGCTGGCATCCACCACCACCGACTCCCAGTTCCCCGTCCCAGCCTGGGGCCCGGCCCTGATCGGGCGATCAGGACCTGCCAGCCAGGGGAAGGACTGGGAGGTTGGCTGGCAGGGGGTAGGGGCCAACCACTGCCGTGGCAGGTGGGCAGCAAGCCGATTGGGGCCTGCCAGTGGCGGGGAGAGGGACGAGGGGAGGGACCCGGGAGGTTGGCTGCTGGCCACCAGGGAGGGAGCCGGTCCTCAGCCCCCCCTGGGAAAGGGGCCATGTCCGCTGCCACCCACCCCTGGTTCCCTGTCCCAGCTCAGGAGCCCCGCCCCAATCAAGTAGTCGGGGCCTGCCAGCCGGTGGGAAAGACCAGGAGGTTGGCCAGCAGTCCCCATTGGCAATCAGGGCCTGTGGGCTGGGGCAGCTCCTGCATTGAGTGTCTGCCCCCGGTGGTTAGTGCATGTCATAGCAACTGGTCGTTCCGTCGTATGGTCGTTTAGGCTTTTATATATATGCTAGAGGCCTGGTGCACAAAATCGTGCATGGGGGTGGAGGGTCCCCTCAGCCCAGCCTGCACCCTCTCCTATCTGGGACCCCTCGGGGGATGTTCCTGTGGGATCGGGCCTAAACCGGCAGTCAGACATCCCTCTCACAATCCTGGACTGCTGGCTCCTAATCGCTCACATTCCTGCCCGCCTGATCGCCCCTAAATGCCCCCCCCCTGCTTGCCTGGTCACCTCTAACTGCCCCCCGCTGCTGGCCAGGTCACCCCCAACTGCCCCCTCCCTGCCAGCCTGGTCCCTCCTAACTGCCCCCCCCACCAGCCTGGTCACCCCATATTGCCCCCCCTGCTGGCCTGGTCGCCTCCACCTCCCCGCCCCCCCGCCAGCCTAGTTGCCCCTAACTGCACCCCCTGCCAGCCTGGTCGCCTCCAACTGCCACCCCCTGGCCACCTAGTCACTCCTCACTGCCCCCCTGCCAGCCTAATTGCCCCCAACTGTCCTCCCTACTGGCCTGGTTGCCCCCAACTGCCCCCTCCATGCCGGCCTGCTCATCCCCAACTTCCCCCCTCTGTCGGCCTTGTTGCCCCTCACTGCCCCCCCTGCCAGCCTAATGGCCCCCAACTGCCTCCCCTGCCGGCCTGGCTGCCCCCAACTGCCCCCCCCCCACACCGGCCGCATTGCCTCTTACTGCCCCCCCTGCTGGCCTGGTCTCCCCCAACTGCCCCCCCCCCTGCAGGCCTGGTCACCCCACGCAGCCTGCTTGTTCAGTTGTTTGGTCGTCCCTAACTAACCCCCCTGCTGGCCTGGTCGTAGGCAGCCATCTTATGAGGGTGTGAGGGTCAGTTTGCATATCACCTCTTTATTATATATGACTAGAGCCCGGTGCATGAAATTTGTGCACGGGAGTTCGGGTCCCTCAGCCTGGCCTGCACTCTCTCACAATCCGGGACCCCTCGGGGGATGTCCGACTGCCAATTTAGGCCCGACCCCACAGGGATAGTGCCTAAACCGGCAGTCGGACATCCTCTCGCAATCTGGGACCGCTGGCTCCTAACTGCTCGCCTGCCTGCCTGCCTGCCTGATTGCCCCTAACCATGCTGCATGCCTGCCTGATTGCCCCTAACTCCTCACCTGCCTGCCTGATCTCCCCTAACTGCTTGCCTGCCTGCTAGATCGCCCCTAACTGCTCACCTGCCTGCCTGATCGCCCCTAACTGCTCACCTGCCTGCCTGATCGCCCCTAACTGCCTCACCTGCCTGCCTGATCGCCCCTAACTGCCTCTGCCTGCCTTCCTGATTGCCCCTAACTGCTCACCTGACTGCCTGATTGCCCCTAACCACCTCTGCCTCAGCCCCTGCCGCCACGGCTTTGTCCAGAATGACGTGGAAGGTTGTTTGGCTGTCCGGTTTCATTAGCATATTACGCTTTTATTATTATAGATAGATATTTACACTTTTTTCTTACTCTATTTCATTTTTATACTGTCTTTCTTTATCTCCTTAAGTATTATCATGCTTATATTAGCTTCTTAGGCTGACTTCTCTAATAGATTTGTTTAAAATACATGTGTTATCCAGTTTGTTATTTTGGGGGCAGTATGGTAGATGGTTGGAGTCCTCAGGTCTCTAGTTGTTTTAGCTTTTGAGCTCATATGCACCCTGTGGGTATCAATACCTCTCTTCCCTTATAGAGCATACTAGTGACCCGGTGCATGAAATTCGTGCACATTAAAAGGGGATTAATTAGAGGAAATAATTTAATATTGCTATTTGCCCTTTCTCTATAATAGAAGTGTCAGAGATGAAAGAAAATTAGTAAATGTATATGAAAACCTTCCTCCTATCAGAGTCTGGGGCACACCACGGGACACAGAGTCAAGTCCCCGCCAACCCACGTGCACCTCGAAATTGTGCGAGACTCAGACCTGGCCAGCCCCATCTCTATCAAGTCCTTCAGGGTGGGGGGGCACAGCCTCAGGTCCCACGTCAAGCCCCGCTGGGCAGGGGGCGCATCCTCAGGTTCCCTGTCAAGCCCCGCCAGGTGGGGGGCTGCAGCCTCAGGTCCCCCATCAAGCCTCGCTGGGCAGGGGCACGGCCTGAGTTCCCCCGACCCAGCACTGAAGGTGCACCTTGAGGTCCCCCGTCAAGCCCTGCTGGGTGGGGGGCATGCACTGAGGTCCCCTGTCAAGCCCAGCCAGGCAGGGGGGTGCAGCCTCAGGTCCCCTGGCCCAGTGCTGGGGTGGGGGTGCAGTCTTAGGTCCCCTAGCCTGGTGCCGGAGTGGGGGGCGCAGCCTGCAGTCCCCTGTCAAGCCGCACCAGGTCGGGGGTATGGCCTGAGGTCCCCTGGCCTGGTGCTGGGGCGGGAGGAGCAGTCTGAGGTCCCCTAGCCCAGCACCAGAACAGGAAACACACCTTGAGATTCCCTATTAAGCCCTGCTGGGCGGGGGGGTGCAGCCTAAGGTCTCCTGTCAAGCCCCACCTGGTGGGGGGCACGGCCTGAGGTGGCACAGCCTGAGGTACCCCGGCCTGGCGCTGGGGCGGGGGAAGCAGCCTTAGGTCCCCTAGCCCAGCACCAGGATGGGAAGCGCACCTTGAGGTCCCCTGTCAAGCCCTGCTGGGTGGGGGACACAGCCTGAGGTCCCCTGTCAAGCCCCATGGGGACAGGGCAGGGCATAGCCTCAGGTCCCTGCTGATTGCTCGTTTAGGCTCCTTATGGGAACTTGGCCTCAGATGTGAGTGCAACCATCTTTGTGATGGAGTGATGGTCAATTAGCATATTCCCTCTTTATTAGATAGGATTAGGGCAAGCATTTATAGTGGTTTTACCTGTGTTTTGTTTTCTTGGAGTTTATGTTTGATGTCTGGGTTCTACTGTTTCTTAGGGAGGAGAGGGCCTGTCCTGAGGCAGTTCAGGAAGGAGGCAAGAGCAGAACTTCAACATTCTCTAACTGCCCAGATAGCTCCTGTTACCCTTATACATACCAGTTCAAAGAAGCATTCTATCTCTGGAGTTTTCTCACATATTTTGTATTATTATTGTTTCCTGAAATTCATATTTTTGGAGGATTTTCTGTTTGTTTGTTTTGAGGGAGGGGGAGAGAGAAAGAAAGAAAGAGAGAGAGAGACAGAGACAGAGACAGAGACAGAGACATTGATTGGTTACCTCCCATACAATGTACCCCGACCGGGGATTGAACCCACAACCTGGGTATATGCCCCTGACCCGGAATCGAATCTGCATCCCTTCAATGCATGGGACAGCACTCCAACCAACTGAGTCACACCAGCCAGGACTGGAATTCATGTTTTCTTATAGTTTCACATGGTGATTTTGGAGAAGATAGCAGTATTTATGCATATGTGCCATCTTGACAGGAAGCATGTTCTTAGTTGTGGCTTTTGCTCTGAATAGTTGAAAGAAGAGGACTAGGCATTACAGAAGATGCAACTGGCTTGTAATACTGTTCTTCAGTCTGAAGAATGGGAGAAAAGGGAATTCAAAATATGTGGGTCATCTCTCCTGAAACAGGATAGCTTGTTCAGGTGGGAGAAAAGAAGTGAGCCTAGTTAATACCCATGTTCCCTTCCAGTCCTGTTGTCTGTAGTCATCTCTAATACAGAGTACATCACTTTTTGCAGTTAGTGTGTTTTTAAAGTAATTCTTTGTAATGTAATTATTATGAAGGATGTAAGTGGCCATGCTATTTAAATGACCCAATAGTGAATTCTTTTTTTTATAATACTTTTAAAAAATATTTTTTATTAATTTCAGAGAGGAAGGGAGAGAGAGAGAAACATGAATGATGAGAGAGAGTCATTGATCTGCTGCCTCCTGCACCCCCCACACTGGGGATCGAGCCCACAACCCAGGCATGTGCCCTTGACCAGAATCGAACCTGGGACCCTGCAGTTCATGGGCTGACGCTCTATATCCATTGAGCCAAACCAGCTAGCTAGGGTGTGAATTTTTTTTTTTTTAAGAAAAAATTATTTTGAGAGAACATAGTGGTTAAAAACATGGACTTTGGAGCTAGGTTGCCTGGTTTAGAATCCCGGCTCTGCCATGATTTAGTTATGTGACCTTGGTCATGTTACTGAACCTTTGTGTACTTTCATCACTTCCTCTGTAAAATAGAAATAATAACAGTACCTACTCAGGAGGTTGTTGTGAGGATTAAATGAGTTCCTATATGTAAAAGCAATTAGAGCATTGCTTCGCATATAGTAAGTGCTGTAAAGTATTTGCTCTAGTTACTATTATTGTTATTTATTCTGTTGACCTGGGCTTTCAGGGATTTTTCTGCAAGCATTTGTGTCACCTGCTACGTGAGCAAAGGTGACTAATTAAATAGGTAAAACCAAGAGTACATTTTTCCATTTAAATTAGGTTCCACGTAATTTAGAGGATCAGAATGTTTGATTGCAATCAAGTACAAAGTGTTAAAGTATCTGAATTGAAATAGCACTGGAAGCAGCCCTAGACTGAGTTGCCTGAAACAAGGAATTGTTTTCATTAAGTTAATCAGAGCTAATCCTCTGGTGGTAGCCATGTACCAGCTCTTCAAGGCTGTGGTTGTTCTTCAGGGGTATGCTTTACACAGCTCAGATTTCTATGAGATAGTAATTCTGTGAAATACTTTAACTCAGCAGTATTTAAGTGTGGCTTATAAATGCTGATATGTTACACATTATTTTTCTGTTCTTTCTTTTTTTTGTTTGTTTAATCCTCACCAGAGTATCTTTTTACATTGATTTTTTAAAAGAATGGAAGGGAGGGAGGAAGAAGCAGGGGTTGTGGGGCCGGGGGGAAGGTGAGGGAGAAGAGAGAGAGAAACATCGATGTGAGAACACATCAATTGATTGCATGCACCCTGACCAGGGACAGGGCTGAACCACAACCGCTGTACATGCCTTTGGGAATCAGACCTGAGACCCTTCGGTCCTCAGGCCAATGCTCTAACCATTGATCCAAACCAGCCAGGGCTGTTCCTTCTTACTTCCTTTTCTCTTCTCCAACTTTAGAATGTGAGTCATTTAAATATCTGAATGTTTCATTTCTGTTTGGGTCTGATTTGTATCTCCTGAAATACTTCTCTCAGCTCAGGTCTCCCTGAGGGATAGCTACCAGAGAAGGGGAAGTTCCAGCCCTGGCACACGTGCAGAGAGAGCCCTGGCCAGTTCAGGAAGCCGAAGTCTGTTTCATGTGAGAGAGAAGCTAATGTTGTTTATGCACTTCTTAGGTAGTTAGAAACAAACCTGTGGCAAGACAGGCTCCTGGCAAACGAAAATGCAACTGTCGGCAAGAGATGCGGACCACCCAGCTGGGCCCAGGGCGCTTCCAGATGACCCAGGAGGTGGTCTGCGATGAGTGCCCTAATGTCAAGTAAGTGACATTTGTTCTACCAAGAGACACTTTAATCATCTTGTTTGTCTAATAAAATGCTAATGGTCCATTCCTAGATTTTTTTTCTCTCCCTACCCTTACTCTTCTCTCTCTCGTGTTCTGACAGTGGATAGATAGAACAAAGAAATAGTACATTTTTATTTTTCCCAAAAGTACTTCTTTTAAATATCTTCCTTTATGTTTCTGAACTAATGAGCAGTGGCCTGTATTTCTGAATATGCCTGATAAATGTTTGATGTTTCGTTTTTTCCTACTTGGAATATTAGAGCAATATTATATGTCTAGCAGACATTTCAGATTAGAGAAGTGCTATTTGCTGATTGTGTTATAAATACAACTATTTAATTGAACCTTAAAATGTGTATATCAGAACTAGGTCAGCTATTTGTGGGATCAGGAAAAAACTCAGACAGGATAAACTCTCCTGCTGGATTCCTAATAACATGACCCTGCCCTTCCAGATGCAAATGTATGTAAGTGGGAGTAGTTTTCTCTGTGATGGATCACACAGTTCAGAGTAATCAGCCCATTGCAGTTGCAGTGATTGTCTACTAGATAGTAATCTTTTTCCTGTTTTGGCAAGTGGATATAAATAGATGTCAGCTGGCCTTCTCAATTAGAGATACAGGAGAGTCTTCCAAGAAAAAGCTCTGATAGAATAGATAAAACTTTAATTATTTGTACTGGGGGTTTGGCTTGTATTTTCTTTCCTTGCTTTCATTTTAAATTCTCTTTGTTTCAGACTAGTGAATGAAGAACGAACACTGGAGGTAGAAATAGAGCCTGGGGTGAGAGATGCCATGGAGTATCCCTTTATTGGAGAAGGTAAAATATTGGTGTTGATGTTTTATTATCATGACTTTCTGCTCTGTCTGCTTGTGAGTGCCTCCCATTCTCACCTCACTCCATATTCTTAATGGCCACATAGTAAATGCACGTATTATTTCTACCACTCTTTAGTGAGTTTAGGGTACAAAAAGCCTGTTGTGACCATCATGGTTGGACACCGTAAGTCTTAGCATTACTCTTTACCCTTTGAATATCATGTGCAAAAGTTACTAACCAGTAGCCTAAGTTATATCAAATTTTAGGGTGTTCAGATCTTAATGGATTAATTTTAACTCAGCAAGATATGTAACTTTGGTTGGTATTAAGGTACTCTGAGACCTTACCTTTGGGGTTAAATTTAAAACTCTAAAAGGAAAAAAATACTTTAAGACTTCAAGTTCAAGAAATCAATGAATCATTGTCTGTTTAGGAAATATGTTGTTACCTACTAGTATTGCTGTGCCTGAGGTCCAGGTGATCTTGACTAATTATTTGAAACTTGGTATAACCAGGTTGAGACACTGCTCTCACAGATAGATTTGATAATCGACACCTTAGGTAGAGGTTTTAAATAGATTTGCAGTGTCAGGCATGTGTGGCTCACAGTCGGCTCGAATCTTTTCTGACCAGGTGAGCCTCATGTGGACGGAGAACCAGGAGACTTACGGTTCCGAATCAAAGTTGTCAAGTAAGTAGTCTAATTTTAGAGGCTTTCCCTTCAGTGCCTGCTTTTCAGATGCATTAGATTATAGAAATATGGGTAGTCACCAGGGCACTTCCAGACTTTCTCCTCTGTTTAATGTCTGTCACACCCTCAGTGGTTACTTGTAACTATAACAATACTGAAGATTTTGGTTTGAGGCCTAGGATTTGACCTTGTTATATATTTACTCAGAGCCTACAAATTCAAAAGGTGTTAGAAGAAAATAATAAGACAAGTAAGGAGCTGTTAAAGAGAAGCAGACTAGAATGGGAAGTGGAGGAGACCTGAGGTGTAATTGATCAAAGGCCCCATCCAAAGGCTCTTCCTTTACATAATGTTATTATTTCTCTCCTGTTACCATTTTGGAAAACAGTGATTCCTTTGCTTCTAAGGATTCTTTGAAACAAGGTTTGCACCTAAATATGGAGAAATGGGCACCCACCTCCTAGGGCTTTTCCCTCACAGCACTCTTTAAACATTTTTTTTACTGATTTTTAGAGAGAGGAAGGGATAGGGATAGAGAGAAACATCAATAAGAGAGGAACATCATGGATTGACTGCCTCTGCACACCCCTTACTGGGGATTGAGTCCGCAACCCAGGCATGTGCCCCGACCTGGAATCAAACCAGGAATTCTTGATTCCTGGATCAGTGCTCAACCACTGAGCCATACTGGCCAGGCCACAGCACTCTTTAATTTCCTCGATCTTTCCCCCCCTTGTCTTTTTTTTGTTTTTTGTTAAATATATATATATATATATATATATATATATATATATTATTGATTTCAGGATTTCAGAGAGGAAAGGTGAGGGAAAGAGAAAGAGAAACATCAATGATGAGAGAGAATCATTGATTGGCTGCCTCCTGCACGCCCTCTACTGGGGATCGAACCCACAACCCCAGGCACGTGCCCTTGACTGGAATCAAACCCGGGACCCTTCAGTCCACAGGCTGACACTATCCACTAAGCCAAACCAGCTAGGGCCTTCCCCACTCCCCGCCTTGTCTTTCTCATTACTTCCCAGGGAACCTGGAACATGTACTTTTCCCTAAATAAACCTGGTATCAAGTCCTTGTATTTCTCAAAATTCCCTCTTGCCCTATCCTCACCCTCCCTCTTGCCCACCTTCTCTGCATCTCTAGGACTGACCTGGCCTTGGGAGCCCATCTCTGGAAACCTCTCCAGACTCATTCCTGATGCCCGTCTCCCCAGCCCCCACTGCTGGAAGTTGTCTTTCTCGCCTTTTCCATAATCTGGTTACTTGTACTTTTATTTACATTCGTTGGCTTCTACTGATTGTAAGCTCCTTAAGAGTAGGGTTCAATAAATCTTACAGACTTCATAGATTAATATTACACACAAAAGAATATCTAATAAATGCTTATTGTTTAAATGAGTGATATTCATCATTTTTCAAAATGTTCTAGAAAGTTTTTGAACTCTTCCCAAAGAAAGATGAAAGTCAGTGATTTTTACCTTATTTTGTTTCTAGGCACCCAATATTTGAAAGGAGAGGAGATGATTTATACACAAATGTGACAATCTCACTAGTTGAGTCTCTGGTGGGCTTTGATATGGATATTACTCACTTGGATGGTCACAAGGTAAACAAACCAATTTTCCTGCTTCCTGCCTGACCTCTTAAAGCTTTCATGTAGGTGGTTTTGAGTTTTGTCAGCTACTTTGATCATTTAAGACCACGGGACTTCTTATTCCTTGTGCCGCCTCCTGTCCTCACTCTACTGCCCAACATCTGGGCATTTCAGCTCCTCAGTTGATTGCACGCCTATGTTAGTCTTATCCTTATAGTCTCCATGGGCAGAGCCTTATTACTTTATTGTTTGTGTTTGGTTTTTCTTTTTCTTTTGAAAGCCTTCTCTTTCTTTGGCTCCTCGTGTCCTAATGAGTTTCCCTGGCCCCTCATCCTTTCTGCCTCCTCTGAGGTGTGACATGAGCTTTGAGCACCTGTGATCACGAGAAGTGATGCTATACTTCAGGAGTACCAGTCCTACTCTGGTTCATTAGCTTTTGATTTCCAGGTACACATTTCCCGGGATAAGATCACCAGACCAGGAGCCAAGCTATGGAAGAAAGGGGAAGGGCTCCCCAACTTTGACAACAACAACATTAAGGGCTCTTTGATAATCACTTTTGATGTGGATTTTCCTAAAGAACAGTTAACAGAGGAAGCAAGAGAAGGTGAGGGGTGTAATGTGTATGACTGTTTGTATGTTGTAAGGGGTATAAGAATAAGATGGTTAAAGAAGATAGTCAATAAGACAAAAACCTCCAGTGACATCAGACATCAACCACTAATACTAGTGAACACAAGAATAGGAATGAACATGCCTTTCTGTAAAGGCAATATTAACAACTAGTGGCCTGGTGCACAAAATTTGTGCACTTGGTGGGGGGGGGGGGGGCTCCCCAAGCCTGGCCTGTGCTCTGTCACAGTGTGGGAGCCCTGCAATCCATCACCCCAAAGAGATAGGCCCCGCCCACCCATCTGGGGCTCCCTGATGGATTGCCCCAAAAAGGTAGGCTGGAGCCAGGGGTCCCAACTCCACACCCCGTGGAGCTGCGAGATCCCCAGGCCTTGCCGCGTGGAGCCTAGGGACCCCCAAGGCCTTGCCGCAGAAACCTCTGCCGGGCCCCATCCCCAGCTGGGCCGCACGGAGACTTCTGCTGGGGCCCACCCCCGTCCCCAATGCTGCAAGTCCCCGCCCACCCACGCCTGCCTCCTGCTGATCGGTTCTTACACATGAGGGTGTCCCAACCATTTGCATATTACCCTTTTATTAGTATAGATTCTTCTGTAACAGGGTTACCAAAGGCCGTGTAAGCTGGCCTTTGAAACCTGGGGAGTGATAGGTTGTTTGGATGTGGGGGTGTGAAATAGAATCACTTAAAACAAATGAGCAGGACCAAACTGTTAAAGGAGAGATGTGGATTAGAGGCTTAGGGGTGATGTCTGCGATGCCTGGTTGAGAAGAGGGCCCAGTTGGTGGATCCTAAATAAAAGGAAGAAGGTGAAAGGTCAAAACTGGGAAGAGGACAAAGATGAAGGAATGGAAGATAACTGAAGAGATTATTGTTTGTGGGGATCCACATGTGATGAAGTTGGACATTGTGGTTATTAGTTTAATTCACATCATGGTGGTCATAAGGCCCTTTGTGAGCCTCCACATGAAACATGCTCTTTATACTCCAGGGAAGTCACATTTTTATTAATGGAGCTATATTTCTTCATTCTTCAGGTATCAAACAGCTACTGAAACAGGGATCAGTGCAGAAGGTATACAATGGACTGCAAGGATATTAAGAGTGAATAAAATTGGACTTTGTTTAAAATAAGTGAATCAGCGATATTTATTATCTGCGAGATTTTTTTTGAGTTTGCTTTGTTTTTATTTTCAATATGCAAGTTTGGTTTAATTTTTTTCTTCTAATGATCATCATGAAATGAATAAGAAGGCTTAGGAATTTGTCCATTTTTGTTCAGAAAAGAATGACCAGCAAAAGGTTTAATAATACCTCTCCCTTTGGGGATTTAATGTCTGGTGCTGCCACCCAAGTTTCAAGAATTAAAGCTGCAACAGGACTCCAGGAGCAAAAGAAACACAATATAAAGGGTTGGAGTTAATTGGTAGCTATTTCATTGAAAATACCAACTGGAGAAGTCTGTTTTTAAATACATTTTGTTGTAAATTTTTCTTGACTCCTGTCTCTTGTTGGTTTGGCTATGCTATTGTCTTTTCCATCTCCGTTTTGGTCATTTTCCCTTCATCTGCCAGTTTTCCTCCTTGGTGCCAGTGTGTTGGGCTGTCCTCTAGTCAAGCAAGATGGATGCATAAACCTGCAAACAGTGATACAGACCCAGTCCCCATACCCATCTTCTAGGAGTTTGAAGAAACTGAATAATAGGTTAGAGATTAGGGTAGGTGAATCAAGGTTACACAAAGATCTCATTGTCCTTGAGAAAGTTACTTCCTCACTTAATTTGGGAATAATAAAATCTGATATGGATACTTTTCTGTTTAGAAGGCGCTTTCATATATTGATCTCAGTGTAGTTCCAGCAGCCTTTGGTTGTGGGGCAGCCAATGCCTTTTCATTACATTTTTCCTCTTTTACAACAATGAGTGGAAAGGGTGAAAAAAAATGGGATCTCAGTTGACCTGAGGATTAAAAAGCCTTTGGTTTGTGTTAAGAACGAGGATTACCACTGGCTCTAGAAAATGAATGTTAAGAGGAATTGCAAATTACACCTGCCTCTCCTGATGATACGTGACCCCCTTCACTTATCTGCATTACATAGTCATGTCACACTCTACATCTACTATTGGGACTCCTTGCCTCAGCTAGAGTGTTTCAATGCCATTGAATGATTTCTGTTGCAATGAGTGGAGCTGCCTTGGAGCCATCAGTGTAGTCCCAGCAGCCTCCCATCTTTGGCTGTGGGGCAGCCAATGTCTTTTCATTGCATTTTGCTCCTGTTTTACAAAAATGAGTGGAAAGGGTGAAAAAAAGGCAATTTCATCAATTTAGAGAAGTTAAGAATAAGGTGAAAAGCAGTATACGTCTAGCATCAATCACTCTTTGGACTTGAGTATTTCAACTCTGTTTTCACTTGTGGAGAAAATGACTAAAATTAAAAGGCTTACTTTAAATACTGAAAAATCTACCTTAGAAATGAAATGAAACCACATCTATATATATAAAAGCCTAATATGCAAAGTGTCCCCTCGGGAGTTTGACTAGGAGACAAGGAGTTTGATCGCTCGCTATGATGTGCACTTACCACCAGGGGGCAGTGCGGAGCGAAGGGAGGACCCGGCTGGCAGCTGGAAGGCCCCGATTGGACCTGATTGCTGGCCAGGCCTAGGGACCCTACCAGGGCATGAATTTTGTGTACCGGGCCTCTAGTAAATACATATGTAAGTTAGTGGACTTTTTGTACATGTACTATTCATTACATACTGAGTCGCCCTAGTTGAGCATTTCATAGAAATAATCATCTACATTTCTCATACGTATTGTAGCCCAGGAGAGCTCTTGACCATTACTTGCACTTGCTGATCTCCTTTTTTCCCAAGATTTTTGCAAGTCAGTCAGTCATATAGTAAGCTAGTGTTACTAGTCTTGCTAGAAAGACCCCATAGAGATAATGCTCTTGCTATAAATAAGAATGTTAATGAGGCTTTGTCACTCCTGTTTATTCATGCTGCAGGCTGCCATGATTTAATGAGTTATAAAAATATTATCTCATTAATTAACTCCAAGCTTCAGTTCACCCTAAGTGCTTTCTGTGAAGCACATTGTAATGTGGAAGGATTTGTATCAAAGTTCCACAGATTTTCTTGTAGTAAAGAAAACCATAGTAACAACATGGTGCTGATGGAGATGATGTAAAGATCATAAAACCATACTCCAAAGCCCAAGCTCGTTGCACTGTGGTACAACTGCATCCCCAGAAGTTATTGCTGTCAAAAATGGAGTGGTGGTCCCTGAGGCAGCAAGCTCCCTACCTACCACATGGACCAAAGATACCTGTCCAGGAATGTTGCAGCAGGGCCTCCTGGGCTTGGGAGGGTGGAATAGTCAATAGGAAAGTTCCCTTCAAGCCAGAAGCTTCTGATTGTTACAGTTTTCAAGTGAAGGACTGTGAAAACCTGTTCTTTTCTCACTCGGTAAAAAAAAAAAAAATGCTGAGTGCTTACTCTGGGCCAGTTCTGTTCAAGTGCTTTATATGGATGAGCTCATGTCTATGGAAGAGGGACTGTTATCCTCAATTTACAGTTGAGGAAATAGTTTTCAAGCAGTGGTGCCAGTATTTGAACCCAGGCAGTCTGCTCCATAGAATGTACTCTCCACTGCCATGAATTCATGACTTCTACTTAGAAAAAATAAATTCTGTGTAAACAGGATTTTAGATGGTGATGGTGGGAGAATAGATAATAGTGTCTTTGGTCCTGAAGGGAAAAATGTCATTCCAGTGAGAGGTAATTAAGCAGAAAGGGTTGGCCTGGAATCAGACTCAATCTCTGTGACAACTGGGAAATAGGAATAATAAAGGGTGATATGTTTTAACCTGAACTTCTGTGCATTTTTTAAAAAAATATATTTTTACTCGCCGAAACCGGTTTGGCTCAGTGGATAGAGCGTCGGCCTGCGGACTCAAGGGTCCCAGGTTCGATTCCGGTCAAGGGCATGTACCTTGGTTGCGGGCACATCCCCAGTAGGGGGTGTGCAAGAGGCAGCTGATCGATGTTTCTAACTCTCTATCCCTATCTCTTTCTCTCTGTAAAAAATCAATAAAATATATTTAAAAAAATATATATATATATATATATTTATTTTTTTTTTTACTGATTTTTTACAGAGAGGAAGAGAGAGGGATAGAGAGTTAGAAACTTGGATCAGCTGCCTCTTGCACACCCCCTACTGGGGATGTGCCCGCAACCAAGGTACATGCCCTTGACCGGAATCGAACCTGGGACCCTTGAGTCCGCAGGCCGACGTTCTATCCACTAAGCCAAACCGGTTTCGGCAACTTCTGTGCATTTCTAATGCATTTGGGCTACTCATTTGATTTGTTTACTTCCTAGTCCTCAGTTGGACTTACTATTGGTCAGATTGCCAGGTTCCTGAATCCTGGTTGGGTGTTGGTGCTTAGAAGTCACTGTTTTTGGAAAAGGAAACAATATGGAAACTTAAAACCAATTTCAAAAGTTGCATTGGTTGCTATTAGAAATGAGAATGGAATGAGGATTTTATTGTCTTCTTTGAAAAATAGATAAGTGCTTTCAACATCTACCCTGAACAAAAAGGCATATACAAGGATGCAGAAGATAAGCAGAGAATAAAAAACAGTTTGGTAAGTGTTCATTTTGAAAAAAATTCTAGTCTTTCAGTCACCGAAATTGTACCAGTACTGATGAGCAAGGGGTGAATACGGGTCACAGCAGTTGGCACCAATACACTTTCTACGGTGATTGATATGTCTAGGGCCCAGACCCTTTTTCTTCCCACTAAAAGAAATCAACACTTAGGAGTGGTATAACTTTAGGCAGAGTGCCTCTACTAATGCAGCCCGTCTGAGAACCACATACCTGGAGGGCAGTCTGGAGTGTCAATAAAAATCATCTGAAGCTGCATTGTCCAATACAGTAGTCATTGAGCACTTAAAATGTGACTAGTGCAAATTGAGGTACTATGAGCATAAAATACATGCTAGGTTTTGAATACAGAAAAAAAGTGAAAAAGATATCAATGTTTGATAACATGTTGAAATTATAGTATTCTGGATATGGTTGGTAAAATATATTAAAATAAGATACATTATTAAAATTCACCTGAGTCTTTTTTGTTCTTGTTTTTACTTTTTAAAATGTGGCCTGTCCAACCAGCATGGCTCAGTAGTTGAGCAACAACCTATGAACAAGGAGGTCAAGGCATATGCCTGGGTTGCAGGCTCAATCCCCAGTGTGGGGCATGCAGGAGGCAGTTAATCAACGATTCTCTCTCATCATTGATGTTTCTCCCTTCCTCTCTGAAAGAAATAAAAATATATTTTAAAATATTATAATGTGGCTACCAAAAAATTGAAAATAGCTGTAGCTCACATTCTATTTCTATTGATAGCACTGCTACCAATGATAATTTCATATGTTGATTACATGTTGAAATTATAGTATTCTGGATATGGTTGGTAAAATATATATTTAAAAGGCTAAGTGTCTGTCCATCTGACCGGTCACTATGATGCACACTGACCACCAGGGCGCAGATACTCAATGCAGGAGCTGCTGTGATGCTCCTTGGCCATTTAAAAATAAACGGAACAATGGACCTGGCGCTGACAAACCAACACTCTGCTTCCCCCAAGTGGGACACAGGCCCTGCCACCACCCTGGAGCAACACCCCACCAAATCACAGCCAATGCTGCCAAGACCCCATGGCGCAAAATGCAGCCCACAGCCCAGGCCAGAAATAGTCGCTGTGGGCACTGGGTAATGACATCAAGTAGCAACGTCTGGCTTCCTCTCCCTAGCAACTAGCCTTCTTGCAGTTTCTTCAGCCCAGGAACCCTACTTGCTTTATAGCCAGGTGTAAACATTTTACAGTTTAACCAAATGTTTGTGAAGCATTTTCCCGTGTCTCATTTGATCCTCACAGAAGTCCTGAAGTAGGTAGATAGGAGACTTGGTAGAAACCTATTTTCTTTTCATTAGCAAGATGCGAATAGTGATATTAAAACATTTCTTCCAATTAATTTCCTTTCAATATGCATGAATAGTGCATCAGGACACTAGTATTATAATAAGATACATTATTAAAATTCACCTGAATCTTTTTTGTTCTTGTTTTTGCTTTTTTAAATGTGGCTGAGCACCTGTAAGTCACTCCTCAATGTGGGAGAGATGGACCGGGACTTTGGGATGAAGTCCCTATTCAATTACCTATCATTCAATTTAGTCCAATGGTCCAGACTGTTGAGATGTTTTGGGATCCCTACTCAATCAGCCAATATTTTGTCTGTGCTTTTCCACTTGATTTGATCTACCCTCTCATTTGGCTGAGACATCAAGATTTTCATCCAAACAATGAATAAAAGTGCTGGTCAAAGAGTTGAAAGCCCACTCTTGGATTTTGCCACTAAAAGCCTGTCTCCAGGGCAAAGTCATATCAACCTCCATGGAAAGAACTAATTTTTGTATCTGGCCATATTACTTTATTGTGCCTACAAGGATATGTATGCTGAGATGCTTGCTGAAATCCAGTCATACAACAGCCTGTTAGGAAATGAGATATATCAACATAACAGTCTTTCTGAGCCCTTACTGGGTCCCAGGGATCAGCACTTTCACATCTAGGTGCTTACAAGTGATGCCTAATGTGGCTGTCATGCTCTTACCTTTTAGAAAAATTGTCCATCTCCCAGTATTTTGGTATGAACACTCCCAGCACTAGGGGTCCCCACTCATCCCTGATGGCTTGGGACTTGTTTGTTTCCAGTGTTAGCACTGGAAGCCCCACATCCTGGAAACCCGTAGGGAAACCAGGACAGTTGGTCACCCTGAGATCCACATTGAAGAGGCCTCTTGCATGGAAACCCCTGCAGCTCATCCTCTCTAATAAAATGGTAATATGCAAATTAACCATCACTCCGCTACATACGCCACACCCACCAGCCAAGCCATGCCCACCAGCCAATCAGGGCGAGTATGCAAATTAACCCCAATCCAAGATGGCTACAGCCACAGAGAGCAAGGTTTCCCAGGTAACAGAGCAAGCCAAGCTTTCCATAGCCGTTGCAGGCCTAAGCCTCCACTCAAGCTACAAAGTTTCAATTATAGAAGGTAAACAAGTTCAAACAAATGGCGGCAGAATGGAGCTTGAGAGAGCAGGCCAGGGTTGCCGGCGGCAACAGGGGAAGCAAAGCTTTCCGCACACCCTGGCCGGGCTCACCCGCTTAAGGCTACAAAGTTTCAATTGTAGAAGGTGAATTAACTGCCACAGAGATGGCTGCCGCCCCGGAGGGAGCAGCAGGCTTGGCTCCGCTCCAGGCTACAAAGTTTCAATTGTAGAAGGAAAATAAATTCCAGATACCAGGGCCTCCCCTTCAGTTGCCAAGGGGCATGGCCGGCCTGTAAACCACCACAGGCCCCTCGCTTAGGCCGCCCCACGCCCCAAGGGAACCCTACCCTGATCTGGGACACCCTTCAGGGCAAACCAGCTGGCCCCCACCCGTGCACCAGGCCTCTATCCTATCTAATAAAAGAGTAATATACAGATTGATCATCACTGCAACACACAATATAGCTGCCCCCATGTGGTCAAAGATCCTGCCCCCATGTGGACACAAGATGGCCACCACAAGATGGCCAGCAGGGGAGGGCAGTTGGGAGGCACCCGGCCTGCAAGGGAGGGCAGTTGAGAGGGACCAGGCTTGCAAGGGAGGGCAGTTGGAGGTGATTAACCCTGCAGGAGAGGGCAGTTAGGGGTGACCAGGCCGGCAGAGGAGGGAAGTTGGGGGCAAATAGGCTGGCAGGGGAGCAGTTAAGCATCAACCAGGCTGGCAGTGGAGTGGTTAGGGGGTGATCAGGCTGGCAGGCAGAAGCGGTTAGGGGCAATCAGGAAGGCAGGCAGGCAAGCAGTTGGGAGTCAGCAGTCCTGGATTGTGAGAGGGATGTCCGACTGCCCGTTTAGGCCCGATCCCAGGGAGAGGGTACAGGCTGGGCTGAGGGACAACCCCCCGCCGTGCACGAATTTCGTGCACTGGGCTTCTAGTCCTATATAATAAAAGGCTAATATGCAAATGGACTGAACGGCAGAACAACCAGTTGCTATAATGCACACTGACCACCAGGGGGCAGATGCTGAATGCAGGAGCTGCCCCCTGGTGGTCAGTGCTCTCCCACAGGGGGAGTGCTGCTCAGCCAGAAGCCAGGCTCATGGCTGGTGAGCACAGCAGTGAAGGCGGGAGCCGCTCCGTGGCAGTTGGACATTCCCCGAGGGCTTCCGGACTGCGAAAGGGCACGGGTTGGGCTGAGGGACACCCCTTCCCCCCCCATACACAAATTTTGTGCACCAGGCCTCTAGTGTCATTTATAATTGTCAAGGGCAAGTGCAGAGCGATGGCTGAGGGGACTGGAAGGGCTAGAACCAGGCCTAGTTCTGAGAATGTTCCACGGAGGAGGAGTCCATGGGAAGTATGCATGAACAACGAGAGGGTCAAGGTGCAGCTATTATGGGGGGAGTGTGTGCAGGGGCAAGCCAGCCCAGGTGTTCCTTCCAGGCTGGTTCACAGATTGGCATGTGTTAAAGGCAACATTCCCTTCTGGACATTTATGTCAGTGAACGGGGAGAATTTGTGTTTTGGTAAAAGTTGTATATGCACCTCCTCCTTTATATTGAAGATTATGGGAATTATTGCATGTACTGACGATATGAGTAAAATGTAAACTTATAGAATTATCTTTCATTTCAGTTTTTTATTTTACTGAATAACTATCCACTCATACTAAGAATATAGGCTACTTACATGGTTCTGGGCTTAAAGTCCTCTAAAAATACCTTTTAAACAATTTTTTTCCCCTGATTGTATGTTGGTTCAATTCTCCTACCTTTGTTTGTTTGAATCTCTTTGTATTTCTCTTTGTTTTTGTTTGTTGTGTGATTATTTGTTTTGTGAGTCTTCAGCCAGCCATTTTTTTAAAGAAACACCTTAGAGGGAAGCAGGGGAGGGTGGGTGGGAAGAGATCAACCAATGGACTTGTATGCATATATGACAGTGGGGTGGTGAGGACCTGGGGGGGTAAGGGGGGAGGATGGGAGCGGGCTGCAAGAGGTTAATGGGGGGAGGGGGGAGGACCTATGTAATATTTTCAACACTAAAGATTAAAAAGGAAACATTAAGGGCTTTCATTTTCCCTAACACAATGCATTGGTTGTTCCTGTAGCGGTGATATTATTCCATTTCAGAATTCCAGCCACCCTGACTACTGACAGCAGGCAACGGCCAGCTGGCTGGTGTCAGAGTCCCATCACAGCTGAGCTTTCAGGCTCCAATTGCACAAACATTCCAGAGGGAAAGCTGAGCACCTGCAAGGAACATTTTTTTTTTTAGAATGTTGCTTTATTTCCATGAGAGGGCGATGTCTACCGTGGAGGGGAAGGGGCTGTGGTTGTATAAAGAGTCATGTATGGAACTGCCACTGCCATGTTTCCAGTTAGTTCTAGAGTCATTTTAACTCTCACTTACGGATTGGCCACTCATGCCTGCCCCTCCCCACAAGACTGAGGCAGGCGCTCTGTGCACACTCGGAAAAGCCCACAGTTTCTCGTGCAGAGAGGGAGTGGGCAAGATTACAGCAAGGGGAGAGCTCAGCTCAGCTGTGGAAGACATTACAAGCTGCATTTTGGTACAAAGACCATTAGGAACAACTGCAGACTTCTTCAAAAGGAAATAGAAGAGGAAAATAAAATACTCTATTGATTTATTACACATTTCTTTTTTTTTTTTTTAGGTAAGTAATTTATTTTTATTTTTTTGACATTTTTTTTATTGAGGTATTATATGTGTACATATCTTACCATTGCCCCCCCACCCCACACCCATACATGCCCTCACCCCCCAAAGTTTTGTGTCCATTGTTTATGCTTATATGCATGCATACAAGTCCTTCGTTTGATTTCTTATCTCCCCCACCTCTCCCTAACTTTCCCCCTGTAATTTGAAAGTCTGTTTGATGTTTTACTGTCTCTGTATCTATCTTTTTGTTCATCAGTTTATAATGTTCTTTATTATCCATAAATGAGTGAGATCATGTGGTATTATTACACATTTCTTAAGTAGCCGCTATGTCCATGAAGTTTGGAGGCCCTGGGGGACCAAGGGTACCCAGAGCTCAGCCCCTGGCTTGTTCCCCACTGACCCCTACGCTCTGACTCCTTCCCATCGCAGAGATCATGGGGAACTTTCCAATCAACTTGGGGATCCAAGAAGGAGGGGCTGTCATCGCTGGTCCAGTGTTTGATGAAGATGGTTCTTGTTCATGAGAAGACCCTTCCTAATGATGTGCTGGGTCCAGTGTTGAGCCCTTTCCTCCACTCCTGGCGCACGGCCTCCATCATCTTCTCCCTCCACCTTCACACACCTTCTTTGGAATGTTATTGTGTCCCTCAACTATACACGGCTCAGAGCTAGGCCATCACCAGCTAAAGCAGGAGAGCTGCAGCATAGCAGCCCCTGCAAACTCGCTCTGAAAGACGACTTCTTCCTGGTTCGTGAATTTACCTGAATGGAAAGTGTAGAACCATAGGAAATTTAAATCAGACTTACTAAAATATTTAGCAAATTATCTTAACTGAGGAAAAAAAATTAAGCAGTTGAGATAGTTCCAAAAAACCAAGGTCTGACAGCCACCATGACTGTGACCCTATTTCCAGAGTAGCAGACTCCCTGGCTTTACCCTTCTGCACCCCCAATAAGTGAAAGAGGTGTGTGAGGGAGAGAGAGAGAAAAAGAGAGAGAGGGAGAGGGCTCTCCTCCTGGGGTTACGGCTGTTCCCCTCACTATAGCAGGAAAACTGGCCTCAGAGTTAGGCGATGCCATCGGAGTGACAGAGCAAAGGAGGAACTGCGGCTTCGAGGTGGGTTAGATTCCTACTCAGCGGTGAGGCTCAGGGTAACCTGCCTGGGGTGGGGAGAGAGCAGCTGACATGTCACAAAGTGGCACTCAGGCAGCATTTCATGTTAGCCCGAGGAAACATCCATCATTCATATCACAGAAAGGCAAGTGCTGATGGGAATTGGGGCCTGCACCCCACAGGTATCCACTCTAGGTCACCCTGTACCCCTCCTGCCTCAGGCTCCCTGGTCAGCGTCTCCCTGGTTCTGTAGGCTTACCTGTGAGCTCATGGACAGAGGACTTAGGATTAACAAACTGACTTTGAACTTATATTTCATTACATCAGAAAGTAAATAAACCTTGAACTGTTAGTTTTGGATTTTTTACAAAAAGATAATGCTGCCATTCCCTTTCTCTACACTAACCTGACTGACTATATGTGGCCTCTGATGCTTTAAGCTTTCCTGGGTTATCATTTCCTTTTCCTTTCTAAATGTGATGTTCCCACATTTCTTTGGGTTAAATGTCATATTCTCTGTTCACTTCTCAAAAAATACTGTGTTTACCTATTCACACTGGGTTTTCTAACAGCAATCAAATGGCACAGGGACCATGAGAGCACCACTGTCTTCTGTGGGCACCACTGGCTTCCCGGGCATGGCTGCCTGGCCCTGGGAACTGCCACCTGAGCCTTGGCCTGGCACCACCCTGACTGCTGGACACTGTCCTCCCCTGACCCGCTGACGCCATGGCACACCCAGGGCCATACTGGGTTCTGTGCAGACCTTGGGAGAAGGTCTCTTTGCTCTTGTGTGTTAGAGGCTGTCAGTGGCATCAAAACAGAAACTTCCTAAGGTCCCTCCTGACAGACCCTCTTTAGTTCTTTCTCACAACAGGACTCGGGTAACGAGTTCAAGGCAGAGCCAAGCCAGGAGACAAATCTGAGTGACAGACACTGTTTTGTGGTTTCCTCGACCACAGAGGAGGCTTTAGTACCAGGCAGGCCTGTGGGTCCTGGCTCTGTCCCAAGAAGATGGGTTCTGCCCCAGAAGGCTCCCCACCCCTCCTGCAGGTCTGTCCTGGTGATCCGTCCCACTAGTCTGCAGACATGCAGAAACCCAGCCCAGGAGGAGGCTGAGGCTCTGAGACGACCCAGGACCTGCTAGCTATGTAACTGTCCCATTTGATTCAGGTGAGAGAGCTCCAACTTGAAGAAGCCCTGGGACATTTACACTGGAAAAGTCAGAACATGCTGATCCAGTGGCAAGTTTCATATTTATGCAAATCAATATAAACAAAATGTTCATGATCCATGTTGTTAATAGAAGTAAATCTTAAACACAACTGTTAGGACAATAAGGTTGAGAACAGAGATTGTGAGATGATGAAAAGTGGCCTTTTACTTTTATTGTCTCTCATCTGAGTCAACAGGGTATGACTACAGGTAATTTTATAAGTGCCAAAGCTCGCACTGTTTTATGGACCACTCCTGCTGGGGGAAACCCACCACTGTGGAGTGCAGTGGGGGCCATGGCAATGTGGGGTAGTAGGCAGAGGACAGGATACGGACCCTGATTGGCATTCCGCCTCCACCATGTGTCTGCTGTGCAAATACCTCCATGGAACTTGCATTATAAAAGATAGAGAGTAAATTAGACTATGGGGATTCCTGATTGAATGTTTTCTTGGTCAGTATTTGATCTCTTATTTGACCTCTTTAAGTATTTTCAGTTTTATTTAAATATCCATGCTTTTCAATTGAAATTTTCTATTTGATTCTTGGTTAAATCTGGCTCTCCCTGCCCCTGTCTCGGTTTGCAGTTTCTATGAATAACATGGCTAAATTTAATTTATTAGTTGGTCAGGCACCTAGGAGAATTGCACTTGGAGGAAAGGACTATGAAAGGCCTTGAGAAGACTGTCCCTAAAAGGTCAGCTGAACTTGGCACTGCCCTGGAACAGCCCTTGTGAATTGCTCAGGAACAGAGCTCCTCATTTATAAGGATTTCTTCCCATTCCCTGAACACAGTCCATAATTTTTCACCAATTATCCCTTCCAACCAGAAAACTATACTCTTATGTCTACCTGTCTAAATCTTGCCATTCCTCAGGGGAAAATTCAACATGCATCCTCATCTATGATGCCTTCTTCCCTCTCCCCTGCCCACCCTCAGCTGGGAATGCTTCTCCCCTTCTCCCATGAAGGCCTATAGCATGTGGTTCCTCTTATGTACCACAGATGATTAACAGAAGTGCTGCATGATTTCATGGTTCAATGCAAAATGAAGATGCAAGGGTCCTTGTTTTAAAAATGTTAAGGACAGCCTAAGTGCCCATCAACAGATGAATGGATTAAAAAACTGTGGTATGTCTACACAATGGAATACTATGCTGCTGTAAAAAAGAAGGAACTCTTATCATTTGCAACAGCATGGATGGACCTAGAGAGTATTATGCTAAGCCAAATAAGTCAGTCAGAGAAAGATAAGTATCACATGATCTCACTCATATGTAGGATATAATGATCAACATAAACTGATGAACAAAAATAGAGCCAGAGTAATAGAAGCATCGAATACACCGTCCAACCTAAAAGGGAAGGTGTGGGGAAGTTTAAGACATCAACCAAAGGACTTGTATCCACAGCAGAAAGATGGCGACCGGCAGGAAGGTAGGGAGAGAGAGAGTGTGAGTGAGGAACCCATAGAGGAGAGTGTAGATGTGTGTGGTGTGTGTGTGTGTGTATGAGATAGGGTCAGTTAGATTCTGCAGGTCTTCCAAGGGGCTCCCGAACAGGGCAGCCCTAGACGGCGGAGCCTCGCGCACAAAGCGGACACTTCTCGGCGGCTGGTGCGGACGCAGAGACCACGCCATCTTGGGAAACAGAGCTGCCCGAGACTCGGATCCTGGCTTCTGACACAAACCAGGACCCTGCAGCCACTGGGGACAGAGAACTGCTATCACAGCTTCAGACAAACAAACAAGAATCCAGACTTCCCGGCAGATTTCCGTGAGTCAAAGAGCCTATCCCCCTCATAGTAACTGATAGACCCGCCCCTCCCCCAAGCTGCTGAGCGCCCACAGGCGTGTGGAAAGCGCCATAGTAACTGATAGACGCGCCCCTCGCCCAAGCTGCTCACAGGCGCGCACACAGACAGCGCCATAGTAACTGATAGAACCGCCCCTGGCCCAAGCTGCCGAGCTTTGCGCAGGGACGCGCTCCCTCTTAGGGAATTTGGCGCGTGCTCGCGCACGGGACAGAAGCAGCTCTCCCTCGGGGAAATCTGTCAGTGCGCACAGAGGGCTCCCCTTCGGGGAATTTGGGGGAATTTGGCTCGCGGGGCACAGCTCCCCCCTCGGAGATTCTTAAAAGCGTGCACAGAGGGGCTTCCCTTTGGGGAATTTGGCGCGCAGGACGGACTCCGCCCCCCTTCTGGGACTTTGGGAGAGTGCACTGAGCCGGCTCACCTTCAGGTTTTTAAGAATGTGCGCTCTAGCCGGTTTGGCTCAGTAGAGAGAGCACACACAGGACGCAGCCCCACTTCAGGGAATTTGGCACGCCGGACACAGCTGCCTGGGATCCCTGACTCACAGCGCATTCACACTAAGAGCCAGCGACCCCAATTGTTGGTGCGTGCACACACAGGGACCCTGATTCTCAACGAGAAACCGCACAAGGCAACAGAGACTTTGACACTCGAGTCTTGGTGCAGACACAGGGAAACTCTGACTCCTGGCACATGCTAAGGATCTCATTCTCGGCACATACCAACAGTGTGGTGCAGACAGGGCCCCTGATTCTAAATGTGCACACAAGACCACACGGAACACTGGGGACACTGATCCTGGGCAAGTTTGGTTCCCACCAACCAAAGACAGTCACACGTCCTAGTGTCAGAGAACTTCAGTGAAACTAGGGTGGAGCGAAGTCCCCACAGCACACGGCCCAGGTCCACGCAAACAGAAGCTTGAGCTTTCTGGTAATAGCCAGAATGGGGAAACGAAATAACTCACAGAGGAAAGAAAATGTGGAGTCGCCAAGAAAGGAAATTAGTGAAAATGAAGCTTGCAACATGACCGAAAAGGAGTTCAGAGTAATGGTCATGGAATTTATACATCGGATGGATGAGAAAATCAACAACTTATGCAAGAATCAGGAAGAAATGAAAAGTGATATAGCTACAATCAAAAACACCATGGAAAGTTTCAACAGTAGATTACAAGAAGCAGAGGACCGAATTAGTGAGTTAGAAGATCAGGTACAGAAACAAGCTCAAGCTGAACAGCAATTGGAGAAAAAAATTAAAAAGCAGGAGGAAAGCCTAAGGGAGCTTCGGGACAACATGAAACGAAGTAACATGCGTATAATAGGGCTGCCAGAAGGACAAGAAGAGCAGCAGGGATTAGAAAATCTATTTGAAGAAATAATGACAGAAAACTTCCCGGATATGGGAAAGATAAAAGTTACGCAAGTAAAGAGAGTCCCAAGCAGGATCAACCCCAAAAGACCCACACCAAGACATGTCATAATTTCAATGGCTAATATAAATGATAAAGAGAGAATCCTAAAGGCGGCAAGAGAGAGACAGAGAGTTACCTACAAAGGAACACCCATCAGATTGTCAAATGATTACTCATCAGAAACACAACAAGCTAGAAGTGAATGGAAGGAGGTATACAAAGTGTTGCAAAGCAAAGGACTGAATCCAAGAATACTATATCCAGCAAGACTATCAATCAAAATTGAAGGGGAAATCAGGAGCTTTGCAGACAAAAAAAGCCTCAGGGAGTTTATCACCACCAAACCAGCAATGCAAGAATTGCTAAAGGGAATACTGTAAAAAGAAGAAATAAACAGGTAAGAAGGAATACAGACACAAAAATAGATATGACTGCAAACAAATACCTTTCAGTAATAACTTTAAATGTAAACGGACTAAATGCTCCAATCAAAAGACATCGAGTAGCTGAATGGATAAAAAAACACGACCCATATATATGCTGTCTACAAGAGACCCACCTCAGAACAAGAGACTCACACAGACTGAAAGTGAAGGGATGGAAAAATATCTTTCAGGCAAATGGAAATGAAAAAAAAGCTGGGGTAGCAATACTTATATCTGACAAAATAGACCTCAAAGTAAATGCCATAACAAGAGATAAGGAAGGCCACTTCATAATACTAAAGGGAGAAATCCAACAAGAAGAAATAATTCTGGTAAACATATACGCTCCCAATATAGGAGCACCCAAATACATAAAAAAACTCCTGGAGGATATCAAGGGAGAGATTAATAGCAACACAATCATAGTAGGAGACTTTAATACCCCACTATCACCACTGGACAAATCCTCTAAACAAAAAATCAGCAAAGAAACAGCAATCCTAAATGACTCACTAGACCAGATGGAATTAATTGACATCTTCAGAACATTTCACCCCAAAGCCACAGAATATACATTCTTCTCAAGTGCACATGGGTCATTTTCAAAGATAGACCATATGCTGGGTCACAGGCAAAGTCTCTTCAAATTCAAGAAGATAGAAATTATATCAAGCATCTTCTCAGATCACAGTGGCATAAAACTGGAAATCAACTACAATAAAAACAATCCAAAGAAATCAAACACATGGAGACTAAACAGCATGCTATTAAACAAGGACTGGGTCACCAGAGAGATCAAGGAAGAAATAAAAAACATCATGGCAACAAATGACAATGAAAACACAACAATCCAAAATCTATGGGACACAGCGAAAGCAGTCTTGAGAGGGAAGTTCATAGCTCTACAGGCCTATTGCAAAAAACAAGAAACAATGGTAATAAATTACTTAACCCTACAACTCAAAGAGCTAGAAAAAGAGCAGCAAGAAAAGCCCAGTGTAACCAGAAGGAAGGAAATAACAAAGATCAGAGCGGAGATAAATGACATAGAGACCAAAGAAACAATACATAAGATCAACAAAACCAAGAGCTGGTTCTTTGAAAGGATAAACAAGATTGATGGACCTCTAGCCAGGCTCACCAAGAAGCAAAGAGAGAGGACCCAAATAAACAAAATCAGAAATGAAAGAGGTGAAATAACAACAGACCCCGCTGAGATACAAAGGATTGTTACAAAATACTACGAACAACTCTATTCCAACAAACTGGACAATCTGGAGGAAATGGACATATTCCTAGAAAAATATAACCTTCCAAAAATCAATCAAGAAGAATCTAAACAGCTCAATAGGCCAATAACTATGGACGAAATTGAAGCAGTCATCAAAAAGCTTCCGGCAAACAAAAGCCCGGGGCCTGATGGCTTCACAGGAGAGTTTTACCAAACATTCAAGGAAGAACTAAAACCTATCCTCCTCAGACTATTCCAAAAAATTCAAGTGGAAGGAACACTTCCAAGCTCCTTCTATGAAGCCAGCATCACCCTAATACCAAAACCAGATAAAGACAACACAATGAAAGAGAATTACAGACCAATATCCCTCATGAACATAGATGCCAAAATCCTCAACAAAATTCTAGCAAATCGGCTCCAGCAGTACATCAGAAAGATCATACACCATGACCAAGTAGGATTTATCCCAGGAATGCAAGGATGGTACAATATCCGCAAATCAATAAACGTGATACATCACATAAACAAATTGAAAGATAAAAATCACATAGTCATATCCATTGATGCAGAAAAAGCATTTGACAAAATCCAACACCCTTTCTTGATAAAAGCTCTCAACAAGGTGGGAATAGATGGCTCATACCTCAACATAATAAAAGCTATATATGATAAACCCACAGCAAACATCATACTCAATGGACAAAAACTAAAGGCATTTCCCCTAAGAACAGGAACAAGACAGGGATGCCCACTCTCACCACTCCTGTTTGACATAGTACTGGAAGTATTAGCCATTGCAATTAGACAAGAAGAAGAAATAAAAGGCATCCAGATTGGAAAAGAACAAGTAAAGCTGTCTTTATTTGCAGACGACATGATATTGTACATAAAAAATCCGAAAGACTCCGTCAAAAAACTCATAGACTTAATAAATGAATTCGGCAATGTAGCAGGATACAAAATTAACGCCAAGAAATCTATGGCCTTTCTATACACCAATAGTGAACTTACAGACAGAGAGACTAAAAAGGCAATCCCATTTACCATCGCACCAAAAAAATTAAGATACCTAGGAATAAACTTAACTAAGGAGGTAAAAGACCTATACACGGAAAACTACAGGACACTGAAAAAAGAGATAGAGGAAGACGTAAACAGATGGAAGAACATACCATGTTCATGGATTGGTAGAATCAACATCATTAAAATGTCCATACTACCCAAAGCAATCTATAGATTCAATGCACTCCCCATTAAAATACCAACGGCATATTTCACAGACCTTGAAAGAACTCTCCAAAAATTCATCTGGAATAAAAAAAGACCCCGAATAGCCACAGCAATCCTGAGAAAGAAGAATAAAGTAGGAGGGATCTCAATACCAGATTTCAAGCTGTATTACAAAGCCACTGTTCTCAAAACAGCCTGGTACTGGCACAAGAACAGACATATAGATCAATGGAACAGAATAGAGAATCCAGATATTGACCCAAACCACTATGCTCAATTAATATTTGACAAAGGAGGCATGAACATACAATGGAATAAAGACAGTCTCTTCAATAAATGGTGTTGGGAAAATTGGACAGATACATGCAAAAAAATGAAGCTTGATCACCAACTTACGCCATACACAAAAATAAACTCAAAATGGATACAGGACTTAAACATAAGACGGGAAACCATAAAAATACTAGAGCAATCCACAGGCAGCAAAATGTCAGACATATGCCAAAAGAAATTCTTCACTGACACTGCCCCTAGGGCAATGGAAGCTAAAGAGAAAATTAACAAATGGGACTACATAAAAATAAAAAGCTTTTTCACAGCAAAAGAAACCATCAACAAAACAACAAGAAGGCCCACTGCATGGGAGAACATATTTGCAAATGGCATCACTGATAAAGGTTTAATCTCCAACATCTACAGGCAGCTTATACAACTTAATAAAAGGAAGATAAATGATCCAATAAAAAAATGGGCAACAGACCTAAATAGAATCTTTTCAAAAGAAGACAGAAGGAAGGCCAAGAGACACATGAAAACATGCTCAACGTCACTAATTATCCGAGAGATGCAAATCAAAACAACAATGCGGTACCATCTCACACCTGTCAGAATGGCTATCATCAACAAATCAACAAACGACAAGTGTTGGCGAGGATGCGGAGAAAAAGGAACCCTCGTGCACTGCTGGTGGGATTGCAGACTGGTGCAGCCACTGTGGAGAACAGTATGGAGTTTCCTCAAAAAACTGAAAATGGAACTCCCATTTGACCCAGTAATCCCACTCCTGGGAATATATCCGAAGAAACTAGAAACACCAATTAGAAAGGATATATGCACCCCTATGTTCATAGCAGCACAATTCACCATAGCTAAGATTTGGAAACAGCCTAGGTGCCCGTCAGCAGATGACTGGATCAGAAAACTGTGGTACATCTACACAATGGAATACTATGCTGCCATAAAAAAGAAGGAATTCTCATCATTTGCAGCAACCTGGGAGGAATTGGAGAACATTATGTTAAGTGAAATAAGTCAGTCAATGAAAGAAAAATACCACATGATCTCACTCATTTATGGATAATAAAGAACATTATAAACTTGAACAAAAGGATAGATACAGAGACAGTAAAGCATCAAACAGACTGTCAAATTACAAGGGGAAGGTTAGGGAGAGGTGGGGGAGATAAGAGATCAATCAAAGGACTTGTATGCATGCATATAAGCATAACCAATGGATGCAAAACTCTGGGGGGTGGGGGCATATATGGGAGTGGGGTGTGGGGAGGGCAATGGTAAGATATGTACACATATAATACCTTAATAAAAAAATTGAAAATAAAAAAAAAAAAAAAAAAAAAAAAAAAAAAAAAAGGACTTGTATCCATGAATACTGGTAAGCATAACCAATGGACACAGACAGTAGGGGGGTGAGGGCATATGCTGATGGATAGGAGCAGCTGGGGAGAGGTCAATGGGGGAAATAGAAGACTTATGTAATACTTTACTTTAAAAAATAAAGAATTTAAATAAATAAATATATAATGGCAAAAAAAAAAAAAGAATTACAAGATGGCTACAGGGGAGCATTACACCAAATGCAGGCCCTTCTAAGTGTCCCAGCACGACCACACAGGACACACACCTGGTCAGCTGACCAGATAATTACACTGGATATTCCAGGGGAAAGTGAGAAGCCTACGGTCAAATGCAATCATTTAAATGCCCATTCTAATCCCCTCTCAGGGAACCTCCTGAGCAGCCTGCCTGCCTTCCTGAGCCTATCTAGCGCTCCAACACCTACATGCCTGGCTCTCCATCTCTTGGCACTTAGCTGAGGGTTCTGCTCCCAGAGGGACTTCCCCCATACCCAGCCACTCTGATCTTTGCTTACTGCCCCTTATCCCTGAGTCATGCCTCATTGATTTCCTTGGGTTGGTCACCAGCACAAGAAACAGGGAAGAACCTACCGGTTATTTCTCACCATATCCCTATCTCCCTTCCTCTCTGTTCCCTCCTGTTGCCAGAAGTTGCCAATATATAACACTTCTTTGCCAACATGTTGCTGCAAAAAATGCAGTTGCATTTTTCTACCTGTTCTATTTCTTCTCTCTAAGTGACAATGTAGATGCTCACCTGATGTCAAGAGTGTTAAGTATAAAATCCAACAATCTTTCTTGATAAAAACCCTCAGCAAAATGGAAATAGAGGGATCATACCTCAACATAATAAAAGCCATATATGACAAACCTACAGCCAACATCATACTCAATGGGCAAAAACTAAAACGATTTCACCTAAGAACAGGAATGAGACAGGGATGCCCACTTTCACCACTCCTGTTCGACATAGTACTGGAAGTGCTAGCCATAGCAATTAGACAAGAAGAAGAAATAAAAGGTATCCAGATTGGAAAAGAAGACGTAAAACTGTAATTATTCGCAGATGACATGATACTGTACATAGAAAACCCTAAAGACTCCATCAAAAAATTTTTAGACTTAATAAATGAATTCGGCTATGTAGCAGGATACACAATTAACGCCAAGAAATCTATGGCATTTTTATAAAACAATAGTGAACTTACAGAAAGAGAGACTAAAAAAACAATCCCATTTACCATCGCACCAAAAACATTAAGATACCTAGGAATAAACTTAACTTAAGGAGGTAAAAGACCTGTACTTGGAAAACTACAGGACACTGAAAAAAGAGATAGATGAAGACATAAACAGATGGAAGAACATACTGTGTTCATGGATTGGTAAAATCAACATCATTAAAATGTCCATACTACCCAAAGCAATCTATAGATTCAATGCACTCCCCATTAAAATACCAATGGCATATTTCACAGACCTGGAACATACTCTCCAAAAATTCACCTGGAATAAAAAAAGACCCTGAATAGCTGCAGCAATCCTGAGAAAGAAGAACAAAGTAGGAGGGATCTCAATACCAGATTTCAAGCTGTATACAAAGCCACTGTTCTCAAAACTGCCTGGTACTGGCACAAGAACAGACATATAGATCAATGGAATAGAATAGATAACCCAGAAATCGATCCAAACCACTATGCTCAATTAATATTTGACAAAGGAGGCATGAACATACAATGGAGTCAAGACAGTCTCTTCAATAAATGGTGTTGGGAAAATTGGACAGATACATGCAAAAAATGAAACTAGATCACCAACTTACACCATACACAAAAATAAACTCAAAATGGATCAAGGACTTAAACATAAGACGGGAAAACCATAAAAATATTAGAGGAATCCACAGGCAGCAAAATATCAGACATATGCCAAAGCAATATCTTCACCAATACAGCTCCTAGGGCCATGGAAACTAAAGAGAAAATAAACAAATGGGACTACATCAAAATAAAAAGCTTCTGCACAGCAAAAGAAACAATCAACAAAACAATAAGAAAGCCCACTGCATGGGAGAACATATTTGCCAATGTTATCACCGATAAGGGTTTAATCTCCAACATTTACAGGGAACTCATACATCTTAACAAAAGGAAGATAAACAACCCAATAAAAAAATGGGCAAGGTACCTAAATAGATACTTTTCAAAAGAGGACATAAGGAAGGCCAAGAGACATATGAAAACATGCTCAAAGTCACTAATCATCCGAGAGAAGCAAATCAAAATGACAATGCAGTACCCTCTCATACCTGTCAGAATAGCTATCATAAACAAATCAACAAACGACAAGTGCTGGTGAGGATGCGGAGAAAAAGGAACCCTCGTGCACTGCTGGTGGGAATGCAGACTGGTGCAGCCACTGTGGAGAACAGTATGGAGTTTCCTCAAAAAACTAAAAATGGAACTCCCATTTGACCCAGTAATCCCACTTCTGGGAATATATCCCAAGAAACTAGAAACACCAATCAGAAAGGATATATGCACCCCTATGTTCATAGCAGCACAATTTACCATAGCTAAGATTTGGAAACAGCCTAAGTGCTCATCAGCAGATGAGTGGATTAAAAAACCGTGGTACAAAGGACTTGTCTGCATGCATATAAGCCTAACCAATGGACACAGACAACAAGGGGGTGAGGGCATGCGTAGGGGAGGTGGGGGGCAATGGGGAGATAAGGACACATATGTAATACCTTAATCAATACAGAAATTAAAAAATAAAAACATTTAAAAATATATTTTATTGATTTTTTACAAAGAGGAAGGGAGAGGGATAGAGAGTTAGAAACATAGATGAGAGAGAAACATTGATCTCAACTGCCTCCTGCACACCCCCTACTGGGGATGTGCCCGAAACCAAGGTACATGCCCTTGACCAGAATCGAACCTGGGACCCTTCAGTCTTCAAGCCAACGCTCTGTCCACTGAGCCAAACTGGTTAGGGCTAAAAACATTAAAAAAACAAAACAAAACTGTGATACATCTATACAAGGGAATACTACGCTGTGGTAAAAAAGAAGGAATTCTTACCATTTGCAACAGCATGGATGGAACTGGAGAGCATTATGCTAAACGAAATAAGCCAGTCAGAGACAGATAAATGTCACATGATCTCACTATTTGTGGAATGTAATGAACAACACAAACTTATGAACAAAAACAGATCCAGAAACAAAGAAGCATCCATCAGACTGTCAAACCTCAGAGGGAAGGTGGGGGAGGAGTAAGGGGGAGAGATCAACCAAAGGACTTGTATGCATGCATATAAGCCTAACCAATGGACACAGACACCAGGGGGTGAGGGCATGAGTGGGAGGGGGGTGGGGAGGAAATCATGGGATAAGGACACATATGTAATACCTTAATCAATAAAGAAAAAAAGTTTTAAAAAATTAAAAAAAGTATGTTAATTATATTATCTCATTTAATGCTCTCAAAGTAAGCACTGCTATTATGTCTTCTACAGATGAGTAAAACAACTCAGAGAGGTTAAAAAATAACTTGACAAAGATGACAGAGTTTAGGAGCCATTACTCTTAGCTACTGGGCTATATTGTCTAAATAGGTTAATTGAAGGCAAAGACCATATCTTAGTCACGGTGTTTTCACCATGGCACTTCTTTGGGCTTTCAGTACTAATGTATTATTGAGTTATTAAGAACTCCTATTTGCTGATGGCTAACTGTATGCTCACTGTATTCTGAGCAAAACAACTGTTATTTCATTAAATCCTCCGCACATCTTTACTAGCCAGGTTCTGCCGCCCATATTTAACAGATGAAGAAACTAAGGCTTAGCAAGATTAAATCTCTAGTTAGGTCACACAGTTAGTAAATAGTGGCACCATGGTCTATCGTGACTCTAAATGCGAGGCTTTTAAACAAGCTAAGCTGCTCCCACACCCTCCCCCCCCCCACCCTTCTGGCCCTTCTCCATCTTACTCTTCTTACCTTCCTGCTGTATTCATTCTCCACTGCCTCAGTCTCCATTAGAATATGAGTCCTGGAGGTTCAATTGTTGCTTAATGCACCAAATGCTTTGGCAGCCTATTTATTGCACAATCTCAGCACAGAAAGTTGCCCACATTACCTGCCCTGACCCTATGATCAGCACCTTCTCAATTTCAATGTGCCACCTTCTAATGTCCTAACAAGAGCACCAGAAGCAAAGACTTTCCACAGCCATAAGTATTTTCTAGAGGTCAGACCACAAGAAGGGAAGAAATGCCACCAGCTGAGAGCCTTGCTAAATTCAAGATGAGTGAAGACATGGTCCCCCCCCCTTTTTTTTAATATATTTTATTGATTTTTTACAGAGAGGAAGGGAGAGGGACAGAGAGTTAGAAACATCTATGAGAGAGAAACATCAATGAGCTGCCTCCTGCACCCCCCCCCCCCCACTGGGGATATGCCTGAAACCCATACACGCCCTTGACCAGAATTGAACCTGGGACCCCCCAGTCCGAAGGCCGACTCTCTATCCACTGAGCCAAACCGGTTAGGATGACATGGTCCCTTTTTACAGGTCTTGCACTAGCCTCATATATGTTCTGCCTCAATATTCAAGAAGTACAATCAAGGCAATCTATGGAGAAGAATGGCCTCTCTGTTGGTTGGTTTCATTGTTAATCATTTTAAGCGTCCAGATAAATCTCCAAAAACCAGGAGAAGGCCTCTTGTCCTAGAGGCCTACCTCCTTTCCTAAAATTATTGAATTGTCCTTCACTTGTACACACATGTGCACGCACAAGTGCACACACATTCGGATAGCTATGCAATTCATTTGATTCCTAATCACAAGATGATTCATCCTATTTATAAACCACTGGTGCCAAACTGGTCTATGTAATAAGATGATGAGGTGGTCTAAACTCTAAGTCACCTGAGAGTAATTCAAGGAACAGAATTGATGGAGGTTGGAAGAGGATAGCAGAATATAACATGGAGGTCTCTAAAGCCCAACATATAGAGCAGTGAATTGATTTACTCTGTGTGGTCCCTTAAGGAGACTCTGGATCCATTGGTGAGGTTACAAGATAGGCAGATGTTGACTCAATATGGAGGAAACTAGTTACTTCCTAGTTACGAGAGTGATTCACAATAGAATGGGTTGCCAAGGTGGTGGACAGATTCTTGTATCTGAATGTCCTCGAGCAGATACCAGACACTGGAGGGAGGCTCCGAGTTGAGCGGAAGACTGACATAGAGCCCCTCAGCAATCGTGTATGGGTCTCAGTCTGTGCTGGGCAGGAAGCAGGTGCTGGGGATACAAGATTGAAAATGGCATAGACATTCCTATCCTCCAAGAACCCTTACAACTCAGGGATTCTGCTCCTCCGGATTTAATGCAGGCTGAGGGCAGATACCACAGTTCATACTTCTCTTGTGTGCTCACAAAACCTAAGCATAGTGCTATGGAGCCAGACCCAGCAGGGAGCATCTGGAAACAAGAGTTATACTTTCCACCTGTGGAATCCTTAGCACCTAGCAAAATAGTAAGAAATAGTTTTGAAGGTAATGAATGTGTGTCCAGAGAATAATCAATACAAGTCAATAAATGGATCCACATAATCTACAATACTGACTCACTGTTGAAAGGACCCATTTCAACCCCAGTAATCTACATGATGGGTAAAGAAGTGTCCAAATTTACTAAGGTGCAATGAGTTACACTGGAGACAATGAGGCCACTGGAGAGAAGATTGTACTGCTTGTCTCCAGTGGCCTCATTTATAACCATACAACCCTTGGATGGTAAGGCCACAGCTCTGCTGAACATCTCCGTGACGAAGGTCCCAGCAAGCAGACCGTGGGCTCCTTAGAAGATGCTGAGTTCACCTCTCATCTTCCTTCTTGTCTGAAGAGTGCCACTAACCTGGTTTTGAAGGTATCAAAAGTTAATGACAGAAACCAGCCGGAGAGATAGGTGTGATTCTCTAATTGACTAGCATTCCTCTGGAAAACATTTAACCAGAAATGATGTAATCATTTACCTTGTATTTACCTTCTAAACCCAAAGTAGAAATCATTTCAACATCAGCTGAGTTCTCACTAAAGTCAACAGGTAAAGGTCTCTTCTGCAATATTGATTTCCAGATATTTTCTGCTGATTGAAATTATGGGGGTAAACACATTTTTTTATTCCTTTAATTGTTAACCAAATGCAATACATTTTTCTTTTCTTTTTTCCACTTTTCTTAAAATACAGCTATTTTTCCTATTATTAAGAATAACAATTTGTTCCCTTTTAGGCAGTGTCCAGCAGCCAGACTCCTCAAATTTCTTTGGGCCCTAAATTCTTTTGGTTTGGGGCTAACAGAGATAAAGTAATTGGGTTAAATCCAGGCTCCTCCTCAGTGTGATGTGGTCAAGTTGCAGAACCTCTCAGCCTCTGCTTCTTCTTCCACAAAGAACAGAGGATGAGAACAGTACCGCTTCTGTGGAGTTGTGAGGATTAAAGCGCAATGCCTTTTACAGAATAAGGAATCACTATGAGCTGTGATGATGATGTTTTCCTGAGAAGCCATTCCAGCTCCAGAAAACTCAAATCTCCCCATATTTTCTTTAACCCTAAAATGATTTTCCCTTTTGAGAGACAGACGTTTGAGTGAGTGTCAAAGCCGCACCAAACAGTATATAGTTTGAAGTTTTCCAAACAAAGGAGAATGGAAGGTTTCCCATAGTTTCTTATGGGATAATGAAAAGCCTACCGCAAGGATCGCTGTGTTCTTGAGGCCAATTTCACACATAGGATCAGCAACCCAAATGGGTTATAGAACTTTCCTTGAAAGAGTAGAAAGATTTGGTGAAGTACAAACCTGTTTCTATTCTGGGTTTAGATTATGCCTCTTCCCCAGGCTGGGACTAGGATGCAGCAAAAAAGAGGCCAAAGGCACAACATCTAAGGAGGTGCTATCCTGAGAATGTTGTACCTTCACCCTCTCCCTTGCCCCACCCTAGTCCAGGCCCTACTTTCCCCCATTTATCCCCTCAAATGTATATCTTTTCAGGGTTTGGATTTTCAGAGCCAAGTCATGGTTATGAGGGCAGCATTGGGGGAAAGCTTGCAGAGCCCCTTCTCCACCCAGAGAAAGGGAGTAATCACCTCCTGTCACTGAGCTTTAATAATTTTTTACCACGATATGCTCTGGCTCACGTTTCCCAACTTTAGTGCGTTGGCACTGAATACAAAGGGCTCTTCCAAATTACGTTCAGGGCAACTGGTGCTAAGTTACCTTCTCGGGAAATCTGACAGGTCCTCGGACAAGGGTAACCTGCATTCCATGAAGCGATGCTTTACATTGAAGAAATAAATCCCAGTCTTTCTCCACAGGACAAATATTAAAATTTCATATAACTTATAGTTCTTGGCTAATCCAATGTCACCGACCAGATGAGTCAAGATGAGTTCCTTCACGGAAAATGGTGTCTTCTCTGCATCCAGGCACCCAACAGCACGGATAGTAGGTGTTTCATAAATGTCCATATAAATGAGGAAACACCACACTTATCAGTAAGTAATTGGCCTCTCAGGACCTAGGCCCTTTAAACACCAGAAAGGGCAGAGCCAGGAATCTGGCCCAATGATTTAAACACCAACTACTGCCACTTCCTCTTTGCAAAAACCAACTGTTCCTCTGGCCTTTGCTGACGTACACTTGTCCATGTCCTGTTTTGTGAGAGGCTGGGTTCTAGCTCTCTCCTCAGTCCTTGCTGCCTGGAATGATTCTCACCCTGTGCTAGTCCTATCCTATGCCCAGAGACCCGTTTCCGCTGGCACGGCCCCGGCAGAAACAACCTCAGCAACTCTGACTCCCAGCTTCCCGGGACCCTTCCTGTCCTGCCTCCTGACTGGCAAGCACACATGCTGAATGCTGCCTGGGAACAGTTTGGATGCATTGCTCTCCTAGTGAAGGGCTCTACCGACAGATTCAGAGACCTGGTGCAACCACAGCTGCCATCTTGAGATCTCCACCGTCAGCGCACACCTGGGGTTCCGCCCAGCAAGTGCCGCCCAGCGCCCTGCTGTACCCTCCTGGAGGCAGCTGATTCTCTTCTGCTCCTTAGACTTTGGGCCTGCTCTCCTCAACCTGCTCTCAAAGCCCCTGATAGCCTCCATACTCTATCAGACACAGTTAGTGTGAGTGGGAAGAGTATTATTTTAATACTGTGATGTAGAGCTCATAGAAAATTGCACCAATAAGTAATTAAAATAATGAAACAAATGACCAGAAAGAGAAGTAAATGCCTATCTCCTACTGCATGTAAAGGAACTGGAGCTGGGGGAGGGAGAAGAGCGGGGAAGAGAATGGAGCACTTATGAGTGTATGCTCTGGGCATTTGGCAGGTGAAAATCTGTCCAAGTTTGGAATTGGTACCTCGAGCTTCCCTTGGCACTCTTTGCTACAGCTCTTTTGGAAAACATACCAAAATATTATCTACTAGAGGCCCGGTGCACAAATTCATGCATGGGTGGGGTCTGGCCAGCCCACCCCGATTGGGACTATCAGGCTGGGCTGGTGGGGGGGAGGGGCCATGGGCAGTTGGCTGGCCAGCCCTGCCCCCTGGTTGAACTCCTGGTCGAACACCTGGTCCAGTGGACAATTTGCATATTAGCCTTTTATTATATAGGACTAGAGGCCCGGTGCACAAATTCATGCATGGGTGGGGTCTGGCCAGCCCACCCCGATTGGGACTATCAGGCTGGGCCGGCGGGGGGGAGGGGCCATGGGCAGTTGGCTGGCCAGCCCTGCCCCCTGGTTGAACTCCTGGTCGAACACCTGGTCCAGTGGACAATTTGCATATTAGCCTTTTATTATATAGGATACTCTTCTTCACTGTCAGTAAGTAAATGGTAACATTTCTTTCTAAGGAAACTGAAAAAAATTTCAATGAGGGACCATTTTATTCAGCTTGACACCAAAGTTATTTCAGTTTATAAGAATTAGACTATGAGGTATTTGGGATAAATCCAAAGATATTAACAAATCCCATTTTAAAAGAGTTTGGATGCTTCCCCACATCTAAGTTCCCACAAAAGTCAGGATGGAAACAGTAGCAGAGGGAAATGGAAAACATCTGACTGGAAGTAGCACACCAGTTCAATGGCGGGGCTATCAACTGCCATAGCCTTTCGGATAGGCAGTTTGGCCAGAGAAATTAAGAGCTTTAAAAATATTCAAATCATTTGAAAAAAATTATTTCACTAATAAGAATCTATCCTGAAAATATAACTAGAAAGCCAAAGATTCCCAAAGGGGAAAAAAATGTCATTGAAGCTTTTGAATATGATACTGATAGCTTAAGAACAAACTAAATGTCCAACAGTAAGAGAATGGTTAAATATATAATGATACACACAGTACAATCACAGACAGTCATTATAAGCATTTTTTCAAGTCTAACCCAATTAGAATATTAAATTAAAAAGGAGAATTCCAAGTTGTAAATGCAATATGATTTAAATTCCATTAAAATAACCCCTCACATAGGAAAAAGAAAAAATGGAAATACACTCAAACCATAAATCCTGGTTATCTCTGGTGATGAGATTGTGGATGAGTTTGTTTTTCTGTTTATAGGTGATAGGGTTATAGGTGAGTTATAGATTGCTTTTGTTTTCCTGGCATCAGTAAAAGAGGACAATACCTAGTACTTTAGAAATTGTCACCCATGGGCGATCCAAGAGCAAAGATTCCAAAATAAATGATCCCAGTACAATACATAAATCATCAGAAAGGATGATCAAACAGGACTTTACTTCCTCTCCCCACCCTCAGATTGGGATGGCAATAGAACCACCGCAAAAACAGTGTGGAATCCCAGAGCAGAGGGGGCTGGGGCCTCACCACAGGATGGGGGAGGTAAAGGGGCATACAGATAGCACAGGGAGACATCACACCATAGGGAGAAGCTCCGTGGGTAGCAGGTGGCACCAGAGCAGTGGTAGGCCATGATTGTAGGAGGTGTCTAGGCAGATGGGCTTGAAGGCAGCTTTATGACATGCCTCACGCCGTAGGTGGGCACAGCAGCTAAATGTTCCCAAGTTTAAGGAGGGAGTAGCACTTACTAGTAGGTGAGAGAAGGCCTGTAGTCTAGAAAGGGTCCCACAGCTGAGATAAGGGGACTCCTGATTGGGGATGCACAAGGACTTTTTTCTAGGGACTAGATGAGGCAAGAGGATCTGAACTCTTGGGTGGACATGCCAGGGGGGTGTGACCAAGGACAGATGCACTAAGGACAGATGGACATGCCAAGTGGATGTGACTAAGGACAGATGACTAAGGCCTTTGCAGCTTAACTAGGCAAGAGAACACCCTTCTCTGCCCTTGGCTAGAGTGGTATTTGTATAAGTTGCCCCCTCCCCACTTCAGACTTGCTTTGAACCCCAGAGGGGAGAGAAGCACAAGAGGCAAGCAATCCTTGGGACTGGGTTTCAACCCAAGTGTCTGGGAGAACAGGTTACATGGAAGCGATTAAATTTTCACAAGAGAGCTCAGTGTCAGAAACTCAATTGTATGGTGGAAAATAAAGTTATATTTTACATACCTGAGCTTATGACATGAAATATTCACTCACTGCATATATTTTGGTGATTTTCAGATTTTTTACTAATGGCCATATTTTATATTTTAAAACAAGAAAAAAAAGAGAAAAGCATCGTATCCACAAACAGTTGCTCACGAGTTAAGACCCTGCAGAAAATGGGGCAAAGGCTGATGGAAAGTCACCCCTGGTTCTGAGGATCATTCTGAGAGCTGGTTTTGTGTCTGTAAGAGCCAGGATCTCCCTCTCAAAGAGAACCCAGAGTCCTGACCACATCTCTGAACTTCTGTCATTGAGATTCTGTGTTAGTGTAGGAGCAGCTGGGAGTAAATGTGAAACTGGTCCTTCTAGCTACTTCCTATGCCCCATCACATTCCCCCCTTGTCTGCTTCCCTCCCACAGCAAATCAATATTAGTGAGGTCCCCTGTAGATGACCCCCTCTTTTTCCAAAACCAAGTTTTGTTCTCTGAAGCAATAGCAAACAACAGAACAAATCCACCCACACACAAGGATGACCTCTAACTGTTTGAAGAACACGTTGGTCTCCGTGTTAGGGCTTCCTTGTTCCAGGCTAAACCACGCCAGGTCCTCATGATATTTTCCAAGCCTCCTGCTATCCTTCTCACCTCCTTGGAAGTTACAACTGGGATTGTCCAGGGCCCCTTAAAATGGAGCCAACAGCGTGGCCCTGTGCTTACTGTGGCCCAGAAAGACTTTAACTCTGCTAAGGCTTCGAAGGACATTTTGGAGGCCCCTGCAGTGTCTCAGCCTGCAGTGGGGAACTCAAACCCAGAGTTTTGCCAAGTGAGTGGCTGTTATCCCAGGGCTCCCTCTGATGCACTTACGCACTTGTGGGGGCTTGGGCTGCAGGACACACAGGGCCACTGGTGCCAATCACACCCAGCCACCCAGGAGACCCAGGTCAGGGATGTATGTGCTGTCACCTACAGGGCCCTGGCAATGAGGTCAGTAGACAAGAGGATGAGGAAGTATGGAACTCCATCTTGCTCTGCTGGCCCTAGCTCTCCCCTGTTCTGCTGTGGGAATCCCCTTTTCCCCTCTTCTCCCTCCTGCCCAATCCCCACTTTATGCAGAAACATCTTCATTTTTTTCCTTCTTGCCTCCAAGGCTCTTACCTAACATTTTGGCATCTCCCATAGCTCCCCCTTCTCACTCTAGATGTACCCTTGCTACATCTGTGGGCCTTGTCCTCCCTGCAGGATCCCTCTAGAAGAGATAACACTCCCTAACATTAGAGGATTTCATCAAGTTGCTGCACATCCCCCCTCACAGACCCCCTTGTGTGCTCAAATCACAATAGAAGGCACTCTCTCTGCTGCCAAACCCACAGCACTCCAGGCCTGTGCCAGCCCCCCTCACCTCCATGCACACCACATCCCCTCAGCCTCCTCTCTTTGCTGCCATTCCCATGTTCCCATGCCACCACCGCCCCATCCCCAGAAGCATTGATTTGGCAGATTTCTTGGGGCCAGCAATGTCCTAACCTGTTTGTTTTTCCAGGGCTGATGTTTGCAGGAATTTTCTTGGAACCACAACAAAAATCATCCCACGTCCTTATGCAATTCCTCTGGGAGGCTTCAACAGATAAATAAAGCCCTTGCCCCCTCCACTGGTCTACCTTTCCCAGAGAGCACCTGGGTTTCTTCTGAAGCCTCCAGAACCTGTCCACCTGCCAGGGCCTCTCTGGAGCAGCCATGAAGTCCCTCATCCTGGTCTTTTGTCTTGCTCAGCTCTGGGGCTGCCACGCTTTCCCGCCTAACCTAGGTCTGAGTTATAGAGAACTGAACTGTGATGACCCAGAATCAGAGCAAGCAGCCATGGTGGCCATGGACTACCTCAATAAGAACCTTCTTCGGGGCTACAAGCACACCTTGAACCAGATTGACAAAGTGAAGGTGTGGCCTCGGGTAAGTGAATCTCCTGCGTATGAGCTGAAAGAACCTGTTTGTGGAGCTTAACTGGGTATCTCAGATCACATCTCCCAGCAAAAAAGAAACTGCACAGGAGGTAGACTCTGATTTCTTCCCCAGAGGGAGGGAGGGGGCAGGTGCAGGGCAAGAGAGGACATATCCTCTTCTACAGTCACGGTTCTTGGCAAGGAAAGGGTTGGGGGTAGGGGAGATTTATAGGAGAAGAAAAGGATAATTTGAAGTTCAAAGGTAGAAAGTGGCTTTCTAGAAAACCCAGGGTGCAAGAGACTGAATTCTAGTTGCCAAATTATCACTGACTGGAAATCACTTTTCGTTCTTTGCTTCAGTTATTTCTGGATGAAGTCAGAGTGAATGAAACTAGCATTTGACAACTTACCTGTTATATGGCAGGCCCTTTCACATATATTATCTGCTTAACTCCTCCCACCCCTCACCCCTAGTCCTGTGTGGTAGGTATTGTCCTTGTCTTACACAAGAGGAAACCAAGGATCTGACAAATTAGGGCTCCCCCCTCAAGGGAATATAATTAGTAAGCATTGGTCTTGGATTCAATTCCAGACCTGTGTTCCTTCCTCTGCACAAGCTGCCTCCCAGATTCCACATTCCAGAGAGAAGTGTTGGCATGAAGGAGATTTACGTCCGCACATGCTGGACAAGAAACCAATGCAGTCAGCGACAATAAAGGTCAAGCTAGAAAACATGTCTTGGGCATCAGTTGAGAGAACTGGAGAAGTGGGGAAAAGGCATCTGTCTCTTGACTATTTTGAAATTAGATTGTTTATCTGATGAGGAATAATTCTTTTAGCAAATGTTGAGTATAATCCTTCTGTGGGCAAGAACCAGTGTCAGGTGCTATATTAGGTTGACCCATATGAAATTGCCATTTTTGTATATTAAAAACAATCAAATATTGGCTTTTTTTGTTAATCCTCACTCAAGGATATTTTTTCCATTGATTTTTAGGGAGAGTGGAAGAGAGAGGGAAAGACAGAGAGATACAGTGATGTGAGAGAAACACATCAATTGGTTGCCTCCTGCATACACCCCAACTAGGGCCCAGGCCAGGGAGGAGCCTGCAACCGAGGTATGTGCCCCTGACTGGAATCAAACCCAGGACCCTTTGGTCTGCAGGCTGATGCTCTATCCACTGAGCCAAACCGGCGAGGGCCAAATATTGGCTTTTTAATGGTTCAAGCCAATACAAAGGTAAGAAAAGACATAGTGCCCACAAGAGTTTTAGAATCTAGAAAGGGAAATAAGGTAAACATCAAGATATATGAACTGACTACCATCTGATCTCCTAATGGGACAAAATATCTAAAATCAGGATTGTCCCAGATGGATTCTAGGAGCTCTGCAACCATACTGATATACAGAGGAAACTGATCAATTCAGAGGGAATAGCACACAACGTGCATCTGTGAGGAAAAGGTAATGAACAGACATTGTGGTTTTCTCTAAAGGCAGAGCTTGGGAGTCATTTTCCTTGAGAAACCCAGAAGTGTGCGACTCCTACCGCCTGCACCTCTGGATGTTTTCAGGAAGGTATCTTTGGCACATCTGCACATCATAAAACACAGCTTTCTCCCATAGAGGAGATTCTGAGGCTTCAGGGACTAGCGAGTAAGGGAGAACAGAGGCAATAAGAGGCAAGAAGAACTGGGGTGGAATAATAATAAAAAAAAAGGCATATTCATACTTTCTTGATTTTGCAGGCTTTGAAGAAAGGATACAGAAACAGGTGAACTGGCAAGAACAATTCCAACGAGTTAATAGCTCTCCTATCACTGCCTCCTCCACAACTCCTTCTGGTTTATGCTAGTGACTTACACACTGCCTCCTCTGTCAGAGGGGCTCCTCTTCCCCCTCACCACCAGCAGGGGGCAATAGAGGGGAGCAACTTTGCATCTGTCATTTGCGAGCCCAAGACAAAAGCCAAGGACTTGCCCTTTAGGGAGGAAAAGGAAATGGGGAAGGAAGGAAAGTAGGGATGGAGAAAAAGTAGAGACAGTAAGATATCATCGTACAGCATCTTACGTTACTGCTTCACTGAGAAAAATCCAAAGCTGACTTTTTAAAAGCACTGCTTGAAGGGCGAAATTTTAAAAATTAAATAGGTGTCAGCTTTCACTTTTAGCTTCCAAACAGAGCTCAGAGTGATGCCTGTGCTTCCATCACCTGTCCAAGCCCACGCCCCCTTCTTCCTGGTAAACACCCTTAAGCACCTGCCCAGCCAATAGAGGAGGGGGACCAGGAAGCCCCGTTGCGGTTTCGCCCACGGGCAGGTCAGCGGTGGGTGGAGTTGCACACAGTAAGAATGACTTCCCTCACCTCTCCAACAGGAGGTGGGTTCAAGCCCAATGGGGGCTCACCCTTTGGCCTGATCAACAGGAACAGGGCAATACACTGCTCACTTCTTCAATCTGTGTCTCCACAGCGGCCCATGGGAGAGGTGTTTGAGATGGAACTAGACACGCTGGAAACCACCTGCCACGCACTGGACCCCACCCCCGTGGCCAACTGCTCTGTGCGGCCACTGGTGGAGCACGTGAGTGGCCCTCTTCGGGTGATTTCGGATAGTGGCCCAACCCAGTTCCACCATGGCTCTGCATAGATCAGGCCTCTTTATCCAGCTGCCCAGCCTGCCCTCATGGCTAGCCAGTGTGCAATTTCTAAAATTGCATTTGAAGCCTCCTTCCCTGGGGCTAATTTTTGCAACAGTTCAACTTACTTATTGTAGTCCTCCTTGCAACCAGAGAGTGTAATGTGTCAATATGCCCCACCCCCACCCCAAAAGGTGATTTTGTGAGGCCCACCTTTGACAACCATGCCTGAGGGACCAACCCCTCCCTGGGTGAGAAGTGAAAGGCCAGCCCTCCTCCTAGGCCCTCACTGTGGGTTTATTTCTCTAGGCTGTGGAAGGAGACTGTGATTTCCGTGTGCTGAAACAGGGCGGCCTGTTTACTGTGTTGTTCGCAAAATGTGATTCCAGTCCAGGTAGAGACGATTCTTCTTACTTTGACCTTGTAGAGAGAGCGAAGAAGGAACCTGCATTGTTCTCAATGTTCTAGCCACTTTGTTGATGAGGAACAGGAGAAGCCAAACTTCCTGGGTTCTGGGTTTGGAAAACTGTTTTAGGGAGCTCTTCTCGTTGGAGGTGAAAGTTGCCCCTTGATGTGAGGGGCTCCTGCAGAAATGTCAGCATGGCCGGAGCCACCTGAAGGTTTAGTAAAAGCAGAGATTATGCTAAGGGAAATAAGACATCAGAGAAAGACAAGGATCACATGATGTCACTCATATGTGGAATCTAATGAACAAAAACTGATGAACAAAATAGGTCCAGAGACATAGAAAGCATGGAACAGACTGTCAAATCTCAGAGGGAAGGTGGAGGTGGATGGGTGTGTGTGGGGGGGTGAGGGTGAGGATGGGAAAATATTAACCATAGCTCTTATATGCATAACCCATGGACACAGGCAATAGTGCAGTGAAGGCCTTGCGGGGAGAGGGGGGAGGGAGGTGTCAATGGGACATCTGTAATACTTTCAACAATAAAGATTTTTTTTTTAAAGAAGCAGAGAAAACGCCTAAAGCCATTTGGATCCTGTCTTAGCCCTTTCTAAATAAGCAAAGCTGGGGTGAATGCTGTGGAGAATGACAACCCTCCCTGATCCTTCTCTCTGTGTGTAGACTCGGCAGAGGACGTGCGAAAGGTGTGCCCAGACTGCCCCCTGCTGGCCCCACTTAATGACACCAAGGTGGTGCACACTGTAGAGGCTGCTCTGAAGGCTTTCAACACTCAAACTAATGGCTCCTATTTCCAGCTTGTGGAAGTTTCCCGGGCTAAACTTGTGGTAAGACTGAAACTGTTTGATAAATTGAGCAGTTTGGTGGCACTTTGGGAATGCACGTGGTGAGGGGCAGAGCAGGTGCAGGGGCAGCAACAGGAAGGCAAGGAGGGGGGTGGGGAAAAGAGTCCTGGAGGGTATGAGGACCCTGAGTGTCATCAGGATCTCAGTGTCCAACATAAAACAACCAGACGCTGCCAGTCCCATTTCTCCGCTCTAGTTAACCCTGTGGCTCTCGGTTCAGTGGGTGGGAGTTCTCACTTTGTTCAGAAGCACCCACCAGAAATTCATGGGTCTCCCAACTTTATCACCCATCCTCACTGACCCTCTGTAGCACCCTCCTAATTGATATTTATAAAGGCATGGACCTACTTACACAGATAGGTGTATAATGGTGGGATCCGGATCCTAAAATGCCTTTTGAATCACTGACAAAATCTAATTATACTGTGGATAGTTTAGCACATTTGAATGCAATAGAATTCTAATATTTAAGAAAACTGGTTTTCTGGATACCAGCCATGGCATATTTGGAAATCTATTACCAGAATATGTGCTTCGTGGCATACCCTCACCCCCAGACTACACCAAATAACAGGAATTTTATTATTGTGTCTATATGTTCCATAAGAACTATAAAAAAGAAAAGTATAAATATCTTGCATACTTTCATTTCTTTTTTTTTTTTCATTTGATCCTGCTCTCTACAGTTGGTGGAAGAGGAATCAATTGATTTCTTTACTTTCCTGCTCTATTTTGGAATAACCTGAACCTCGGGTCTCAAAGTGCAGCCCAAGAGGAAGGCTGGGGTGGGGGAGGCAGGGTTCTCACCCAGATCAGTGTAAGGTTGGCCACTGGGTTCCTGCTTCTTATTTGAAAACTCACTCTGCCCTGAATGATGGGCAGTGGATACTTAAACCTCTTTCAGAGGAGACCTGCCCCCAAACTCTGTATTTAATATTGGAGAACATGAAGCCACAATAACCACCTTCTACAACCCATTGGAACCATCTTTTCTGGCCACTCACTGTGGTCTGTGTGAAAAGTGCTCCCGGGAGTGTGCACTGACAGGGCCCTTGCTACGGCCCTCCAGCCTCTCTTTCCCTGCCTTTTTCATGTCAAGTCATGTGATCTCATGAGCATTTTCATTTCTCTCATCAGCCTTTTACACATACGACCTATGTGGAGTTTGCAATGGCTGCCACTGACTGTGTTGCTCAAGAGGTCACAGACCCAGCCAAATGTAACTTGCTGGCAGAAAAGGTAAGTGGGCCAGGCCCTGGGGATGGAAAAGCTGGTTGTAGAACAGAGCATCCTTAGAGCAAGCTAAGGAAGCTAATCTCGGGGCTGTGGAAAGGGGATCACAGTGCAAAATACCCACTCCCTGTGGGGCTGGGTCATGCCAGCCTTCTTCTGAGGTGTCACCTCCTCCCTTTAAGAGCTGTCTTCACATCATTTCACCTGCTGAAGGTCCCTGGTGTTAGGAAAATGACAGAGATTGTTCCTAACTAAGCCAAATCATGTCTGATTGCTGGGACTGTGGAGTGTAGATTTTTCTAGACATACCCCTGATATTAAATCTTTCAATTGGGCCAATAAAGTCCACTTCTAGGAATTTAGCCTAAAGAGAACATCAGAGATGTTTGACAGAAATATATCTATATACACATGAAACTAATACGAAAATAATATTGAATGTAAACTGTAATTGAAAAATAAAGTTTGAAAAATACATTAATTAATTAAAAGAAATTCATTCCATAATATATATCTGTAAAGATGATTTACCATAGATACATAACGACCCATAGAAGATCTGAAATGTCTAACAGGGGAGGGTCACTGAATAAAATAATGGCACATCAGTAAATAGAAAATTATACAGACACTAAAAATTATGTTTTCAAGAAATAATGAATGATGTAAGAAAATGCTCTCATATTATAGTAAGTGAAAACACATAATATCAAATGTTATAGTTACAATGATCCCAATTTTTAAATGATATTCAATCAGTATTTTAAAATAAGAAAAATACATGGACGTTAATGGAAATGCTCCTGAGTTAGTACCATATGAGGGATTATGGGGGTTTTCTCCCACTCTCAAAGTGTTTCTGTATTTTTCGCATTCTATATAGAATTATATGATATACTAGAGGCCCGGTGCATGAAATTCATGCACGGAGGGGCGGAGGTGTGTGTCCCTCAGCCCAGCCAGCACCCTCTCCAATCTGAGACACCTTGAGGTTGAGACACCTCCAATCTGAGACACCTCGAGGGATTCCCCTGTCTGACTGCACAGGGGAAATCGGGCCTAAACATGCAGTCGGACATCCCTCTCACAATCCAGGACTGCTGGCTCCCAATTGCTCGCCTGCCTGCCTGGCCTGATTGCCCCTAACTGCTTCTGCCTGCCAGCTTGATCACCCCCTAACCACTTCCCTGCCAGCCTGATTGATGCCTAACTGCTACCCTGTCGGCCCGATTGCCCCTAACTGCCCCCCTCCCAGCCAGCCTGGTCACCCCTAACTGCCCTCCCCTGCTGGACTTGTTGCCCCTAACTGTCTTCCCCTGCAGGCCTGGTCACCCCCAACTGCCCTCCCCTGCTGGCCCGGTCACCCCTTACTCCCCTGCAAGCCTGGTTACCCTAACTGCCCTCCCCTGCAGGCCTGGTTACCCCTAACTGCCCTCCACTGCTTGGCATGGTTGCCCCCAACTGCCCTCCCCTACAGGCCTGGTCCCCCAAACTGCCTTCCCTTACAGGCCTGGTCCTCTCAACTGCCCTCTCCTGCAGACCTGGTACCCCCCAAACTGCCCTCTCCTGTAGGCGTGGTCTCCCCCAATGGCCCTCCCCTTCAGGCCTGGTCCCTCTGCCCTCCCCTGAAGACCTGGTCACCCCCAACTGCCCTCCCTTGCTGGCCATTTTGTGGTGGCCATCTTGTATCCACATGGGGATGGCCATCTTTGACCACATGGGGCGGCCATCTTGTGTGTTGTAGTGATGGTCAATTTGCATATTACCCTTTTATTAGATAGGATATCTTATGTAAGCAGAAACTATAAACTTTAGAAAACTGTGTGTGTTTTTTTAAAAAAGAGAGAAATTAAGAATTCAAGGATTTGTTTTCTTTCCTTTGACATGTTGGAGTATCAATGAAACTGGGGGAGAAATTTACTTATTGAACCAGTTCTAATAACTCCTGTCTTTCTGTGGCAGCAATATGGCTTCTGTAAGGGGTCACTCACTGAGAAGGATGGTCAGGAAGAAGTTTCAGTGACCTGTACAGTGTTCCCAACACAGGTAAGGGAGTCATGGATACACTTGCCCTCATGACCCCTTGGCATTTATGTAGTGTGTTAGTAATTACAGTGAATTTGCTGCCCTGACCCACAATGATAAATAGCACTGGGGTATGTGGAACCATCACCAAATGGAAGGGTATTTCATCCATTCCTTCCCAGCCCAAGAACTGGTACCTACAGGGTAGAACCATCCTAGTAGGCATTTGACAAGGCCACTTTTTATTTGTGGGGTGGGAGAGGTTTTCTGAGTTGCAGAGACCAGGTGGCTAGATCTTCCCAGCAGCTCCCAGTGGCTGCAGGTGTAGATGACAAAGAGGGCAACACTGCTGGTGAAGGTTAGCCATCAGGTGGGGTGCTTTTGCTCATGGGACATGTCTAAGTCCACAATTCCCAAGACAATTGGTGAGAAGGGGCTACCATATGCCAATTACTCTTCTCTGCATCTCTTATGATAATCCTTTGCACCTAGGTAGTTCTTTTCTGTCATATTCCATGTAAATAGAAATTATTGCTGAGAAAAAATTGGGTGGGGTTCCACCCAAAAGCATGGGTGGCCTTGTCTGGGAGGAGAAAGATAGCTAACCCATGGAAATGGTTCTCTCTCCTGCCTGTGTTACTACAGCTTCAACCAGACAACAGCCCTGTGGCTTCACCTTCTCCAGATAACCTGCCCGCAGCTCCTATGGTATTGGGACCCCTGCTGGTGGCAGCTCCACCGCTACCCCTGCCAGTGAACCGGGCACACCATGACCTTCGCTACACCTTAATGGATGCAGCCTCAGTGGAGTCTGCCTCAGGAGAATCATTCCATGCCGGGAAAGCACCCAATGTGGTGCAGCCTAGCATGCCTGCTGCTGTCAGTCCAGTGGTCCACCTTTGCCCAGGGAGAATCAGACACTTCAAGATCTAGATGAAGGTCAGGGATGAGAAGGATTGGCAGAGAGAACATAGCCACCATTTTGTCCAAGTTTGAGTACGGGTAGGGGCTTTGTCTGCTACCAAGGCAAGTGCTACTACATGTGGTCTAGATTAATATCAAGTCTTGAATTCCAATTCTCTTCCTTCTTCAGAAAACAGAAGCAAAGGGGACGATGGTTATGTTTGATGAAAGGCATAAGGCTGGCAACTTATCATTGTTCTGATACTAAGCCACCACCATTATGTTCTCTGCCTTCTTTGACCTCACAAAAACAACTGTAACTGTGACTTTCAGAGGTGCTCTTGCCAAACTTATATTTGCTTGTTAATAAAAGTGTCAGAAGGATCTTCCTGAATAAAGAAGGTTCTAAGCAGAAATGTAGTCATAATTATTGCCTACTTCCTCCAAGCTCATGTGTGTGGGCTGTCTTCCCAACAGCCACTTAACAAGTGTCCCTAAGCAAAAGCAAAATGAAAATAGAGACAAAATAGAACAAAAATATGCTGTATTACTAAACACAGGAAAAAGTGAAACTAGAATCTCCTAAAATCCCATAAGATATGTCCATTTCCTTATGAGAAAATAATTCTTTTCATTTCATAAAGGTAAAAAATATGGCTAAACAAAGACCGAGTCTCTTAACTTTGTATAGACAAACCAACCATTGTTTTCCCCAATACCCAGGTAAGGAGAGATTGGCAATTAACACAGGCATTAAATTTAATTATACTGCTTATTACTTATGTTTAAAATAACTGTTGATTGTACTGTACACACTTCATGTTATGATGTAGGATTGGTCTTTCCAGCCAATCTATTTTAAGGCTTTAAGTGAAAGCTTTATTTATAGTATGATTAGAGAAGGGATGTGTGAACAGGTAAATTCAGTGGACATTTGTAGGCACTATTAAAGCACTTGGATAACATAAAGGGATAAACAATTCCCATTATAGAATGGTGCCTAGACAATTTCAATTTTTGTTCTGAGCGACCTAGCAGATGGGCCCTTTCATATGGAATTTTAAAGGGACAGGACTAACAACCAGTTAGTGGCTTCACTTGAACCAAGAAGACTAAATCAAACATTGACCCTCACCTTATCACTCTTGCCTAGAGGTTTTGCCAATATCCCAGAAGGAATGGCCAGGAAGGTGGGAAAACCAGTAGGTATCTTAGAAGTCAAGAAAGACAAGGACAGTATGGTCATCTGGATTAAATGCTGCAGAAAGATCAATGAAATGAGGACTGAGAAAAGGCCATGGTTAGTTGACCTTCTTGGAGGTCATGGTAACCACTGGCAAATGCAGTTTTACTAGAAGGATGGGTATAAAAGTCTAGTTGCAGAGGGTTGATTGGTGGTATGTCTATGATAAGGATATGGAGGGGCATATGTATTCCCTTTCAAGCAGTTTGATGGCAAAGGGTGGGAGAAATAAGATCTAATTTAAAATAATTGGGTGGAAAAAAGACTTTTTTTTTTCAACAAAGAGTTTTGAGACTATTTAGGGCAAAATATATAAATAGGTGGGAGAAGAAATAAAGGAAATGATGGGCAAATAATTGATGAAAGGCATAAGGCAAATAAACCAGGAGAGATATTTAGTGAACTGGAATGAAATTTGAGCAACTCTCCTAAGGATTCTAGTTCTTCTTCACTGGAGCTTGAATTAGATCCTGAAGAGTCACATTTCAGCCGAAACTGGTTTGGCTCAGTGGATAGAGCGTCGGCCTGCGGACTCAAGGGTCCCAGGTTCGATTCCGGTCAAGGGCATGTACCTTGGTTGCAGGCACATCCCCAGTAGGGGGTGTGCAGGAGGCAGCTGATCAATGTTTCTCTCTCATCGATGTTTCTAACTCTCTATCCCTCTCCCTTCCTCTCTGTAAAAAAATCAATAAAATATATTTTAAAAAAAGAGTCACATTTCACCGAGTGCTAAAAGAGACTCACCTTCTGTCCAACCTTGTACACACAGGTGTGGCTGTGAGGGAGCACATGGAGTATTAGTCACATTATTTTCCATGGAGGTTGAGTGATAGATTCCCTACCCAAAGTAGCTTAGTAAAAAGGGGAATATGTACTGAGAATTCAATATGTAACCTCTCAGTTACTCTGCCTTTAGCAGAGTCCTACATAAGGCACATCCAGATCCAGGGATTCAAAAGATATCATATCTTCCCTCCCCTCCTCCTTGTCCTCCTCCTCCTCCTCTTCTTTCTTTATCCTCTTCTCCTTCTCCTTCTCCTTCTCCTTCTCCTTCTCCTTCTCCTTCTCCTTCTCCTTCTCCTTCTCCTTCTCCTTCTCCTTCTCCTCCTTCTCCTTCTCCTTCTCCTTCTCCTTCTCCTTCTCCTTCTCCTTCTCCTCCTTCTCCTTCTCCTTCTCCTTCTCCTTCTCCTTCTCCTTCTCCTTCTCCTTCTCCTTCTCCTTCTCCTTCTCCTTCTCCTTCTCCTTCTCCTTCTCCTTCTCCTTCTCCTTCTCCTTCTCCTTCTCCTTCTCCTTCTCCTTCTCCTTCTCCTTCTCCTTCTCCTCCTCCTCCTCCTCCTTCTCCTTCTCCTCCTCCTTCTCCTTCTCCTTCTCCTCCTCCTCCTTCTCCTCCTCCTTCTCCTCCTCCTCCTCTTCCTCCTCCTCCTCCTCCTCTTCCTCCTCCTCCTCCTCCTCTTCCTCCTCCTCTTCCTCCTCCTCCTCCTCCTCCTCCTCCTCCTCCTCCTCCTCCTCCTCCTCCTCCTCCTCCTCTTTCTTTTTCTTCTTCTCCTCCTCTCTCTCCATCTCTCAGCAATGCCTGCTTTTAGTCTTAGCCAGGATGGCCACTGGCAGTATCACACCTACATAAGCATTAGTGCCTAAGTCTGAACAAAGAGAGAAGGCTCAGTAAAGAAGAGACAAGAAAGGAGCTGTTCCAGAGGAATAGCAGACAAGAAGGCCTGGAGGCAAGAAAATAGGTTGATGTAACCAAGAATGAGAAAGGAAGCATGCAAGAGGAGGAGGGCTGTAGAAGATGAGGTTAGAGAAGTGGACAAGAGCCAGGTCATGAGCAGCTTTGTGGTCCCCATAGGAGATGAAATGTTATTTTCAGTGCAATGGGAAACCATGTAAGGTTTTAAGCAAGGCAGTAATATATTCTGATTTATGTTTAAAAAAATCACTTGGGCTCCATGGTTCTCAACCTGGGGTTGGGTGAGGTTGAGTGGGGAAGCATCACCTTCTCCTCACAGAGATATTTGAAAGTAAATGGAGGCATTTACTTGGGATGCTACTGGGCAGAGGCTAGGGATGCTAAACATTCTGAAATGAACTGGAGAGTCCAACCAATGAAATCCCAACAATGAACAATGATTAACTGATGCTCCAAATACTAATAGCATTCACCTTGTTAGTTGCTATAGGGAAAATGAATTATAGCTGGGCAAGAGTAACCATAGGATAGGAAGTGACTGGAGCTTTCTAGAGGAGAGATAAGTGTACCTTAGGCCAAAGTATTGGGCAGCAGGTGTAGATGAATTATAACCTGCTGATGAATTTGATGTGGGGATGAGAAAGAGGGAGGTGGAGAATAACTCCTGGATTTGTGGCTTTTCTAATTGGGTAGATGGTGGTGCCATTTACCCAATTACCCACTTACCCATTTATCCACTGCCTCAGCAAAAGGCAGTGAATCATTTCATTTGAGTTACCTCAACTACTCCTCTCTATCTTGAAAGTGTGCAGTTTATTATTCTACATCACGCTCCCATGCTTCTTGAGGAAGCAGTGAATCCGACAGACCTGCATGACCTGGGCCAAGTTGCTTTTCCTTTCATTTCTCATTGCCCTCATTATACATCCAGGTGTATACAACATCCTTGAATGGCTGTAAAACTAAATGAGATGCTAGGAATAGATGCTTGGAACCTTCTTGACACATTCTAAGTCCTCGGTAACTGTCTTCCCTTGTTGCCCCCTCTTCCTGTCCTCTGAATTTGGCGTCTTCAGAAGATCATGTTTTGGGCCTTCTCTTAAATGTGTATCCTCTGCTCGACAAGTCGATCCTCACTCGTGATTTAAACTCTTAGTCTTACACAGACAACTTCCAACTTTAGACTACAGGGTGGGTCTCTCTTTTGAATTCCAACACTGCTTTTCCAAATGTCTCCAGGATTTCCTCACTTGAATTTATCTAGAACAGTTTCCTACGTGATGAGTTTATCTAAAAGATGCATGCCTGAACACTTAGCATTATTCAAAATGTGCAGTCTAGAAAAATTTCTTCTGGAGAACAAACACAATTTAGAGAGGGTGAGTTATGGATCTGTTAAATATCCTGTGCTTATTGCACATTTTTGCATTGATGCTGCTCTATATTTTATCAAAATCATTTTTAACATTTTGCAGAGTGCTCTCTCTTAAATTAAGAATATTGCATAAGTCCCATTTATTTGACTTCTTTGTGGCTTTTTAATCACATCTAACTTATGTTCTAAAGTTATTGAATTTCAGGTATGTTTTTCAATACTTGTACCAATTAACAATAGTTGATGGATGTTAAGATAATACAAACATTATTTTCCCAAGTAATCCTTTTTGTTAAATATTGCTAGTGTTGACACAACTCCTATCTCTGCATTGGCTTTTAAGGCTATTTTACCACCATCCCTAAAATGTTCATTTTCTTTTGCAATTGGGATGCCCATCTCCATCTTATCATTATGACTCTGACACCCTCAGGGACTACCCCACATTCATCAATAGCTTTAGTATTTCTCCTCTCTAGCCTTAGCCAACTTCAACACCCATGGTCCCCCTCCCAATCTCTCTCTCCCATCTTGCCTCCTCTACTGTTTCTGCCACCCCCTTGTTCCCATTGTCACACACTCACAGAGCAGTTATCCTCATCCTGATGATAAATCTACCTTTGCTCTGCCCTTATTCACCTTTTCATCCACCTCTTAGTTACCCTTGATCAGGTTAAACTGGTTGTTCAGCCTCACTCAGGGCTTCAGCCTCTCTATTTTTATGTATTAGTCCACCTGTCAGACCCCTCCTGGTTTCACTTCCTTATTTGTCAGACCCAGGCCCCAGTCAGTGATTTCAATGATAATCATACAAGCATTCTCTACGAATCTTGACATCTGTCCTCTGTACCACATGCCTTTCCAGGGCCCAACTCCAGCTGGACCTTTTCATTCCTGTTTATAGCCTGCCCCGTCCAATTGAAGGGCTTCCCATAGCAAGTATGCTTATACCCTGACAAATGTTGCTTTCCATCCTCAGATGGGACCATGAGGTTACCCACCCTCATACTCTTCATTTTTACTTTATTTCCCTTTGCACACAATGGCTAATCCACACATTTGCTTCTCTCAAGTCCCTGATCATACTCCTACATCTTGTCTCTCAATTGACTGAAACTCCCAGTTTCCAAATAAAGTGTTTCCAAATAAAAATTCCCTTCACTCCCCTCCAGTATATCTCCAAAGTCGCCAGTTGTTGCCTCCTTCTCTCTAGCTTAGATTAGATGTCTTTCTCTTCTCTCAAGCTGTTGCCCCACCCTACCCCACTCCCTTATCTTCCCTAATTAGTATGGCCTCCAGTAGGGGGCATGCAAGAGGCAGCTGATGGATGATTCTATCTCATCATTGACTAGAGGCCCAGTGGACAAAATTCGTGCAAGGGGATGGGGTTAGGGGGCTCAGCCTGGCCTGCATCCTCTTGCAATCGGGACCCCTCAGGGTATGTCCGACTGCCGGTTTAGGCCCGATCCCACAAGAATAGGGCCTAAACCGGCAGTCGGACATCCCTCTTGCAATCCGGGAACACTGGCTCCTAACCACTGGTCTCCTTGCCTGCCTGATAGCCCCTAACCACTCTGCCTGCCTGCCTCATCACCTCTAACCACTCTGCCTGCCTACCTCATCTCCCTTAACCATCTCTGCCTGCCTGATGCCCCTAACCACTTGCCTGCCTGCCTGATTGCCCCTAACCCCTCTGCCTGCCTGCCTGATCGCCCCTAACCACCTCTGCCTCAGCACCTGCTGCCTCAGCCCCCACCGCCAAGACTTTGTCCAGAAGGACATCCAGAATAATGTCTGGAAGGTTGTTCAACTGTCCGGTCTAATTAGCATATTACACTTTTATTATTATAGATGTTTCTATCTCTCTCCCTCTCCCTCTCTGAAATCAATAAAAATATATTTATTTTTTTGTAATTTTCTTATATGTACACAGCTAAGATCACAGAAGTTGGGATGAGTTTGAGGTTAGTAACAAACTATATCAATGGAGTTAAATTTGTTTTTGTGTTGAATGGGTTCACTAGCCACAGTCCTTACCATGTTCAGAAATGAGGATGGAAAATACTATCAGGCTTAATTCATACTAGGATTCATTACATCGTGTCATTTGGTGAGGTATTATGTTTGTTTCACTCTAATTTCAAAACTATAAATTTTGCACTCTTTCAACCTGGCCTTAACCTAAGTGGTCTCCTTTTTCTTTTAACTGCAATTTGGTTTTTATCTCCACTGCTCCACTGAAACTATTTTTAACAAAGGCCACCTGGGACCTCTTGGGTGCTGAAGCCAATGGACACATGTTTAGCTTTTTATCTTTGTTCAAGTTCTGGGGTCATCTGATACTCCTTTCCTTTTTGAATTCAATTCTTTCTTGTCCATGAAGCCTGGCTTTCTCCTGTGTAGCCTTTCAATCTCTGACTTTTTCTGTTATTTTTTTTTAGCTCATTTTTCCTCTGCTTGTCCCTTAAATATTAATTTTTTCAGAGTCTCACCTTGATAGTTATCTTATTACCTTACCTGCCTCCCAGAGTGAGCTCATCACTATCGTGGTCTTAGCCTCCATGTGGTATTGATGATGATCTACTCATCCCCTTTAAGCTTCAGGTCAATAATTCCAGCACCTATTATAAATCTCCACTTAGAGATTCATCAACCTTTCAAATTTAACAGTCCCAAACTCGGTTCTCCATCTCCTCCCTTCCCAAATTGGCTCTATTCCTTTGATAGCAGCACAACTCTGCAGCCCAGTCATAGAGCCTAAAACTTCTGGATCTGGCCCTCCTCCTCACTGCGTTCCTGATGGGTCATCAGGTCTTTCTTTTCTACATCTCAGATCCACCCCTTCCTCTCTGTCACTTCTATCTCTGCAGCTGAACCACCTCCAACAGGTTTCCCTCCCTCAGGACTGTATCAGGAGTCAACCAGAGGAGGTATTACATGGGATTGGCTTAAGCAATGATACACCCCTTATTGTGGCAGCTGGATAAACAGGATTCTGTAAGGCTGTCTCTATCTGATCCTGTAGCCTGAAGTCCAAAGGGCAGGTGCTCAGGAAGAGAAGATCAATGTGAAGTGGGGGGATCGAGAGCAGGCTGACCCCACAAGTATAAACTAGAACTCCACGAGGACAGACCGACACTATGTTTGTTCTTTTGCCTCTGACCCTGGTGATGAGGGTGTCCTGCAGAAGTTGGCATCATTCATCACTGCTACTTGGAGAGATCTTTCTGAGAACCAAGTCTTTAAAACCCTTCTGTGATTCCCCAGTGCTTTAAGAATGCTATGCAAATCCTTATAGCAGGGAGGGCTTGGTATCTTGTCATTACCTCTTCCTTCCCTTTCTGTCTTCTAATCCACACACACACACTCACACACACACACACACACACACACACACACACACACACACTCAAGTTGCATAAAACTACACTAGAAAAAAATTAACCATACTATTTGGGACCTGGTTTATTTAAAATTAACAGTATTTCTAAAGTTTAGATAGTTAGTTTCCAAAGAGAAAACAGTTGAAAAATTATATCACTACCTGCTAAACTATAGAAAAGGCTGAGTATTGTCACAAATTATGAGTCACAAGCCAAATATCCCCCATATCACAGGGAGATTTCAATATAAGGAACATGGCCCTGTGCTCCTATACAGGGCTCTCCCTGTTGTCATTGGTCATTTGCAACCATATGGTGTCTGTTAACTGCCACATGACACTGAAGCAAATGATTATCCAGTTGGTACAATAAAAAGGATTGGAAAATAGGCACTCACTTAAAAAGTCTTTTTTATTTTTTAAAATATGTTTTATTGATTTTTTACAGAGAGGAAGGGAGAGGGATAGAGAGTTAGAAACATCGATGAGAGAGAAATATTGATCAGCTGCCTCTTGCACACCCCCTACTGGGGATATGCCCGCAACCAAGGTACATGCCCTTGACCGGAATCGAACCTGGGACCCTTCAGTCCGCAAGCCTTTTTTAGAACATTTCTGGGTTTGGATTCATTGGTGCTTAGATTCCTGGTATAATTCCCCTGAATCTGCCTGCTCCTACTTCCAGGTCTTAAACTGTGATCCCTCTAACCTTCCACACTTCTTGGAACTAACTCTTATTCACTCTTTAAAGCTTATCTAAGATGTTACCTGCTCCAGGAAATCTTTACTACTTCCTATTGCCCCCTCTGTCTGCCCGGGCCTAGAGTAAGTGTTAACCCCTAGACTTTCTTGTGGTTAAGCTTATCACACTGTATTGTAACCTGCTCCTCAGAGTAAGGAATATGTTTTCTTAATTCAGTATTTCCAGAGTCTAGCATTGTGCCAGTCACAGAATAATGACTTTACTCACTGGATAAAAAAGTTACCATATTAGTTGAATGGAGGAACCTCCTTCTCACCCTCCAAAGTCCTGATCTATCTGTCCACTGAAGAGCTGAGAAACCAAGCTTGGGACATTCAAATGAAGATCATTTGCTAGTGTTTTATACACTGTTGTGAACACTATTTGTTATAATTTTTTTGGAGGGAAATGTGGCAAAATATTTAAAAACCTGAACATTAGGAATTGTCTTTAACCCAGGAATCCCATTTTCAGGCATTTGTACTAAGGAAGTAATTAAGGGTGTGAACAAAGATTTACTCCTAAGAATGTTAATGGTAGCATTATTTATAACAGCATATATTTGGAAATAATCTATACATCTCTCAAAGAGAATTGCTTTGAATAATTGAACCATCAATGGACAATTATGTAGTAATTAAAAATTAATTTGTACAAGTGGATTTATATGTTAAGATGTTCATGATCTGTTGTGGGATTTTAAAAAACAAGTTAGCCCTAGCTGGTTTGTCTCAGTGGACAGAGTTCAGCCTGTGGGCTGTAGGGTCCCAAGTTTGATTCCGGTCAAGGGGACATGCCTGGGTTGCGGGCTTGATCCCCAGTGGGGGTGTGCAGGAGGCACCTAATCAATGATTCTCATTATTGATGTTTCTCTCTCTTCCTCTCCTTTCCTCGCTGAAATAAAAATATATTTTTTAAAAAGCAAGTTACAATATAGTAGGTATAGCAGTACTATATTATCCTATCTAATAAAAGGGTAATATGCAAATTAACCCACTCCATCACAAAGATGGTGGAGCCCATAGCCATAAGATGGCGGCACCCAGTCCTCTCAGCCCCGCCAGAGTCCCCCAGTCCCGGTGGGAAGCTACTGAGAGCTGGCAGCATGAGCAGCCTGACAGAATGCTGGCTTCATCACTGTGGCATTGAGGCAAGTGTTCCCCGCCCAGCCGCGGATGGGCCTCTCGGTCGCAGAGAGCCTCTGGGCAGCGGGTGTGGAGTGGCCAGGCCCCGCAGAGAGCTACTGGTGCACAGACTCATGTGCAGGGCTACTAGTTTTATATAAAAGCATGCATGATATATTCATAGAAGAAAATCTAGAAGGATATCCATCAACTATTAACAGTGTAATAGAATATTACCATTTTCCTTCTGTTTTTTTTAAATTATTCTAAATATACATAAATTGCTTTGATAATGTTGTTTTAATGAGAAAAATGTTTAAGCAACTTATATTTAGTTCTCTAAGCTCTCCACTCAGCTCAATAATAGGCATAAATGCTTTTGTATCAAAAGGAAGTAGAAAAAAATACCCAAGTATTACGACTTATGATTGGGTGGGCATGTATCACATGCAGAGTTGCAGTTAGTCCTGTGAAATATGCATGTTGTCTCCATTTTTTATTGATGAAAAAACTGTCAGAAAAAAATAAATTGCACCTGTGATTGATGTCACACAGCTCTAACAGAACCCATCCAACAGGTCTACCAAACTTTCCACTACACCACATAGCAGAGGTCCTCTTTGGAGTGCCTACCTCTAAGGCCAGTGCCTACACTGAGAAGGATAAAAAGAAATTAATCTCTGATGTTATCGCCCTCTGATGAAAGCCCACCAGAGGCCAAGAACTCTGGTATTAGCAGAAACTGGGTCAAAGTTTTGGGGGTGTATATTGGTTTTGCACTGTGGTTAATGAATAGTAGTCTATTTAAATATTGACTCAAGATCCACAATGAAAAAGGACAAAAAATACCACATACTCACTGAGAAGAGCACTGTAACCCAGTGCTGGGTCAACCCTTAGTTGGATGTATTGTCTTGGGCAGGCCATCTAATTTCTCAAAACTGTGGTTATTTCACTTAAAGACAGCGGATATTGGCCTGCCCATCTCTCAGGACACTTCAATCTACAATGCTCTTTATATCTGTGATAAGATATACATCTCACAGCATGCAGAAAGGGCATCTTCTTACAAGAATGGGAGAGAAACACGTTTCCAGTGCCACAAAGACTTCAGTTTCCCTAACCCTCAGAGAGAGCTTTTTTTGCAACCAAAGAACTTGCATGCATATATGCATAACCCATGGACACAGAGGTGATACAGGCCTGAGGGGGGCAGGCAAAAAGGGGTCAATGGTAGGTAAAAAGGGGACATATGTAATATTTTCAACAATAAAGAGGTGTTTTTTTTAAGAGAGAGATATTTTCTTATTCTTATTTTCAAGATGAGGAAACTGGTTCTTAGAAAAGTTACAGGGACAATTTCTCAAGCTTTTGAGCAGCTTCCTGTATGAAACTTACACCCAGTACTGCCAAGGTACTGCTTAGAGTCACCCAGAACTTCTCAACTGTGTTTTGAAAGTAAAAAAAAAAAAAATTATCAAACTTTGTGAACATTGAAAAGTGCAAGGTCATGATCATAAACAAAGAAAATAACTTCAGACATGTTGTTCTCTGTTCATTTCCTACTAACCAGAAGATACTAGTGTAGTGTGGAAGGGGCAGAAAATGTTAAATTCCACTCACTCTTTCTCTGCTAACCCATCCTTCTATTCTTATCCCCAGCCCCCCCTCTTTTCTGCCCATTCATCCTTACTCTAATAGTACCAACAGGAATTGCTCAGTTCAGCTGATAAGTGGTAATTACCAGCAACGGGCATAATTGAGGTGTTACATCTTCGAGGACAGAACCCTCATTCCTGCCTCTAATGCACTGCAGACAGGCTTAATGGATAATTGTCTCTCTGTGCTCTTAGCTGAGATTCCCCTGAAAGATAATGTGCCAGGGCTGCAGCCCTCCATGAGAACAGGTCATGCCATCAAGTTCTGGTTGTCAGTTTAGAAGATGTTGCCACACTGGGGGTATTAGAAAGCACACATGCTTTGTGTGACCAAGTCATCAAATGGGAATGAAGATACCTCCCAACAAGACGTCATGAGGATTAAATGTAAGTACCTGGACCCAGCAGTGCTGGCACGCAGTAGAGTCATGCAGGAACTAGGGTGTATGCCTGGCAGTGGAAGCCACTAATGAAGGCTGTGGCTCAGCCAAGTGCATTGTTGCCTGGTGTTCTGAAGTGACCATGAAGCCTGATTGCCGGATATAAAAGGGTGATCTGAGAGGAAGAACTTGTCCAGCCTGGCTCTGGAGACGCTGGAGAGGCATTCCCTCCCTAGTATAAATTAGCCACCAGGCTTCTGGTTTATACATAAGTTGCTTGTGCATAGGGTTGGTCTGAGTCAGCCCCCAGGCCCGAGTGACCCTGCGTTCTCAGGAAAGCCTGACATCCTTGACATCTCTTCATAAACCGGCACTGCTGCCTCCACCCTCCTTCACGACTGTGAGTATGAGACGTACGTGTGGAGATCCTACCTGCCTTCCCATCCCCTCTTATCTTATAGATTCTCTTTGGTGAGATGCTGAAGGCGAACCGTGTCTCAGGTACTTTTATGTGGGATCCCATCTTACCCTCACATCCATCCTATGGATTCACTGTGGCCTCAATTTATCAATGAGGAAGCTGAGATTCAGAGAGAGTGAGAAGCCTTTTTGTCACACTGCTGATGAGTGGTAGAGCTGGGATTCTAACCCAGGTTTGTTTGAGCCCATAGTCTGTGCTTTAGACCACAACACCACAGGGATTCTTGGAGGAAATCCCACTTTTTATGTTATAAGGCATATTTTCCCCAACGAAAAAGAATATGTTTTTATTGATTTTGAGAGAGAGAGAGAGAGAAAGAGAGAGAAAGAAACAACATCCATGGGTTGCCTATTGCACGTGCCCTGACTGGGAATCGAAGCTGCAACCCTTTGATCTACAGGACAAAGCTCCAACCAACTGAGCCATGCATCCATGGCATCCCAAGAATATTTTTGATACTAAAACATTTGCTCTAAACATTCTGAGTTTTTTTCATACATTACCTAAATATAATTGATGAAAGTAAGAGTGTCCAGATGTAGGATACTTTAGGAGACAGACTGCCAAAAGAGGCCTGAGGCTACTGGGTGGATTGGCAGTGACAAATACCATCCAGTTTATATAGGAGACAGTGAAAAGGGTTGGCAGGACGGAAGGTAAACTATGTAATTCACATTTATTGCTTTTATTTCTCCTGCTCCACTTCCCTGGTCACCCTCCCTGCCTTGCCCATCAGGCATACTCCTATTCATCCTTCAAGCCCCAGACAGAATGTAACCTCTCCTGAGAAGTGACTTCCCCAGTGGAGCTAGTTTCTCCCCCTGTTGCTCTCTCTCTTTTTTTTTTTTTTGGAAAATTTTATTTTATTTTATTTTTTATTTTTTTAAATTTCTTTATTGATGAAGGTATCACATATTTGTCCTCGTCCCCCCATTCCCATCCCACACCCCTCCCCACACATGCCCCCACCCCCCTGTTGTCCTTAACCGCTGGTTAGGCTCATATGCCTGCACGCAAGTCCTTTGGTTGATCTCCCCCTTTACCCCCACCCTTCCCTACCCTCCCCCTGAGGCCCGACAGTCTGATCCATGCCTCCTTGTTTCTGGGTCTGTTCTTGTTCATCAGTCTATGTTGTTCATTATTTCCCCTAGATGAGTGAGATCATGTGCTATTAGAAATACACTTATAAGAACCGAAAATGAGACAAGCAATAATGGTTATGGTGACAGGCAAATGAATCACTGTGTAGTGAGTTTCTTTCTGGGCCAACAGTTCTTTTGAGACCCAATTTCAATGTCCAACAGTTCCTTGTGTGTACATGTCAGCACTGACATTTCAGTTCTGGATGGTGGACAAATGGTGGTAATGCAAGTCTGACTCTGTCCGGTTTGGTCCTGGGCAATCTGCAGTGATGCACAGCTGCTAACTGCTAGTATGGGAAGGCCACATCAGCGTCTTCTGTCTCTGGACTGCTTCTCTTCTGTCTTCATGGCTGGAGTAGTCCTGTCGATTCCTCTCTTGCTGGAATCCCCATGGTCTCGGAGTTGTTTTCTGAAAATATACAAACATATTCTCGACCAAAGGTTAATAAAGGAATATTTTCTATAAATTTGACTGGGGATCCTTTTTCAATTTTTGCCCAAATGATTTTCCTCTGGCTTGTTTTGTCACCTTGTGTGTTTTTCATGGGTGTCTTGCTTTTAGCCTTACAATTAATTTTCTAAAGTATTAATTTTCTAGATGTAATTTACTTACAGGATATTTTTCCTTACATGATATTCCTCTACTATCCCCTCCTTTTTTGATTTAAATTTTAGGAGGCTTTTGAAAATTTTATAATGTATTCTTGATGGGTTTTAAATTTTAATTTTTTGCACTATAATATTACTGTTTTAGGTTCATTATATGGTGCACACTTTTATCATGAGATGAAGTACCAATAAAAATTTTAGTTGACTCTTTAGGAACACCTTTTTGTCTGGTACAATTAATTTTTCTAGAATATTCACTTGTTTCAACTAGCCAATTTAAATTTGTCTGAAAACTTGACTACTATTTTACTGTCAAATTTATTACTCTAACAATAATCTTGTTTTACCCTGTAAATATTGGTGGAAGGGATTATTTGCCTTCTTGAGTAGGTCCTGAGCATTCCTGGTGGTAGGCTGGATTTAGATATCATAAACCCCCTTCCCCACACCATGGGTACAAGGCAACTCAAACAATTCTTGTTGGAGTGAGAGGGCAGCTGCTGTCGGCCAAGTCTCTGTCGGTCACCCCTGTTGCTCTCTTGGTACTCACTCATTGAAGGCAAGAACTATGCCTTCCTCTCAGAAGCCATATAGGCTAGACACAAACCCTGGCTATAAGACCTTGGGCAAGCTACTTAACCTCACTGTTCCTCAGTTTTCCTCATCTATATAATGGGAATAACAGTGGTACCTACAGCCCTGGGTTGGTTGTGGACCTTAAATGAGAGAAGGAAGACAGGGTTTAACACAAGGCTGGGCACATACTGAGAATTCATCAGTGTTATTTATTATATTTGTAACACTGGGCCTTGGCAGCATAGCGATAGATGTTCATTCGGGATGTGGCAGGAAGAAAAGATAAAAGAGAAAGGAAAAAGAAAAACCAACCAACTAGCTGCAGAGATCATTTCTAACCAGGTCAGAGCCAGCCTGATATTTTGGAGCTGTGGCTGCTGCACAACTTTTCTAAGTATACACCTCACTGTCTCAGGTCAAGACTTCGTACCTGTATTTCTAACTGCCCAGAGACCTAATCCCAAGCACCACACCTCACCCAGCTCTGCAGCAAACAATGCCTCACCTGGCTGACCTATGCTGTTCTGAAACCAATCCTAGATTGCTGCCCTGGATCACACCTGCCAGGAGGAAAAATCAAATCCCTGTTTCTCCTAACCTGGCTCACCTGGTGGAGGCTCCATTCAGGCAGACTGGGGAAAGGCAGCCAGCAGAGTCACTTGGGGTCTGCACTGTGGGAGACAAGGTAAGGACCACAGGAGCAGTCATAGCACTGACGGCAGACGTCGTTCCCAGGTGTCCTGTGTGCCAGGGCTGTGCCAAGCACCTGACATTGTTTTTTTCCGTGGCCAGTCCTTATAGCAGCCTCAGGAGAAGGCTTATAGAATGGTATACCTCCTTTGACAGGGAGGAGCCTGTGCAGTCTCATCGGGTGGCCACCTGTGACTATGGACCACCATAAACGAGACTAGAACAAATTGAGGTATGTGGTAGTGTGAAACAAAGTATGTGAACTCTCTCATTCATATTTTTATTTATTTATTTTATTATTTTTTCTTTGTTAATTCTCACCTGAGGATATTTTCTCATTAATGTTTGGAGACAGTGGAAGGAAGGGGGAGAGACAGAGAAAGAGAAACATCAATGTGAGAGAGACACATTGATTGGTTGCCTCCCCTAGGTGCCCCAACGGGGGCTGGGAATTGAGTCTGCAAATGAGGTACGTGCCCTTGACTGGAATCAAACCTGGGACCCTTCAGTCTGCAGGCCGATGCTCTATCCACTGTGTCAAACCAGCTAAGGCTCATTCATATTTTTATATTAATTTACAGATTGAAATGATAATGTTTTCAATACATCAGGTTAAGCAAAATATTACAAGTAATTTCATCTGTTGCTTTTCACTTTTTTAATGTGGCTGGAAACCACAGGGAAAGAGGAAATATGTCCCCTTTATACAACTGAGTGCAACTCTGTGTGTGTGTGTGTGTGTGTGTGTGTGTGTGTGTGTGTGTACTGTGAGGACTGCTGTTTTATGGATAGGAAGCTAAATGTTATGGCATACCCAGTGTCTCAGGCCCCCTACTAAGCTAATGGCAGAGATGAAATTTAAACCAAGTCTGTCTGACTCCAAAGCTGGCCTGTTCCCCCTGCCACTGCACCCAAGGCTCCCATGCTTCATAACCTAGAGGGAGGCTGGGGTCAGGTTGTTTGAGACTGGGCTGAAATCCTGATCCCTGGGCAGTGTTGAACAAATTCCATTGTATTGGATTTGAGGAGTGATATCTCCTAGAAATGGACAGGTAAAGAGAAAGGCAAGAATGCCCTCCTGTCAGAATTGAAAGGGCTATCAGCAGTTGTGTGGTTCTACACCTGACTTCACAGGTGAGGAAACTGGGTTTCAAAAAGCTTACACCACTTGCCCTTGGTCAGAGTTAAGGGTCGAATCAGGATATTGAGTTAAAGTCTGTTTTATTCTCCTATAAGTGTTTAATCCCCCTTTAAAATTTTTAAAAATTTTAAATATAATTTATTGGGGTGACGTCCTATATAGTAAAAGCCTAATATGCTAAGTGTCCAGTCAACCCATTGGCTGTTCAACCAATCAAAGTGTAATATGCTAAGGATATGCTAAGGTCTCTCAACCACTCGCTATGATGTGCACTGACCACGGGTTGTGGGGGGGGGGGGGGCGTGCAGACAGTTGACTGACCAGTCACTATGACGTGCACTGACCACCAGGGAGCAGATGCTCCGACCGGTAGGTTAGCTTGCTGCCGGTCAGGACTGAGGGAGATGGGCCAGACATGCTCTGGAGCCTTCCTGCATCCCTCCCCAGCCCTGATCGTGCACTGGTGGGGGTTCCTCGGCCTGGCCTGTGCCCTCTGGCTATCCAGAACCCCTTGGGGGATGTCAGAGAGCCAGTTTCAGCCCGATCCCACAGGCCAGGCCAAGGGACCCCACTGGTGCATGAATTCATGCACTGGGCCTCTAGTTGGTTAATAAAATTATACAGGTTTCAGGTGTACCATTCTATAAAACATCATCTGTATATTGCATTGTGTGTTCATGACCCTAAGTCAGCTCTCCTTCCATCCTCATTTATCCCCCCTTTATCCTCTTCCACCTCCCTCCACCTGCCTCCCCTCAGTCCTGCTTTTCATTTTAGTCGCAGTAATGGTCTTCACTGATGCACAATGCACATTTTATGCATTTCCTCAGGCTTCAAACTGTCTCCTCCCATTTGGGCCCCTCTCCAATCTTGTATCCAGTGCTTCCCAACCTTTATTCACACATCGCTTCAGCCCTGTGAATGTTTGTTCACTCACTGACTGCAAATCTTTGTTGTACTCCAGATTTTTTTTATTGTTTAAAGTATTACAAATAGTAGTAAATATGTCTCCTTTCCCCCCCCCCCCCCACCCCATTGACCTTCCCCCGGCCTTCCCTACCCCCTGTATACTCCAGAATTTTAACATCTAGTTTCCATGCCCATTTCTGGTTTTCACGCCCATTTTCGTAGTGTTGCTCCTATTTGAAAACACTGCCTAATGCCCATCTCTAAGGACCTGTGCTCATCAGATTTGGGTTTTTAAATCAAGACTCTAAAACTGTTTATTGGCTTGCAGAAATTAGTTAGGGACTTTATCTTATTAATCTAATTAGTCTTATTAACCCTTGATTACAGAGGCCTGACACAGTTCCTGGCATTGTGGAGGTGTTCAATAAGTGCCTGTGGAATTTTAAGTAACTACCATAACTATACTTATAACAAAGTGTGCCAAGTGTGTGTCTAGTCCTCCATGTACATAATATCCTTTGAGGTGGGTTCTATGATAAGCCCATTTTACAGATCTGGCTACTGAGGCTTATAGTGTTTAAGTGACTTTCCAAGTTTATTCAGTTGGTAATTAAAAGAGTTACAATTAGGCTACTGCTATAATGCTTGGTTTGATAAAAAGAATCTAAACTAGAAGGTTTCTAACTGGTTCTGCCACTAATTCAATTATAATTTTTGTTTATGCACTCCACCTTCCTACACTTCAGCTTTCTTGGAAGACATATGTGCTAGTTAGATTCACTAAATTCCCACTAAGGGTACTTTCAGTGAGTCTATTTATATACTGCCACCAAATGACCTACAATACCATGACTTGGTTATCAAATAAGAAAAAACTATTTTCCACTCAACTTTTTAATAAAAATTTAAATTGTATCATAGTAGCTGATTACAGTACAGTAATCCTAACTAGTGACACAAATCATAACATTTAAGTTTAGTGTGAAATTAAAGTTTTAAATAAACATGGATAACATTAAGTGCCTTGCTTATGTTTAGTTCATTGTTATCAGCCATGGCTTACCATACCCTGAATTTTGGTTTAGGCCAGTCACTTTTTTTTCCTCAATCCATTTGAAATATCTTCACTTCCGTTAAAATCTTCATACCATTGGATAGTTTCTTATAAGAAAACAACAAACAAAACACCTCATAGATAGCAATCCTTATCAACTAGTGCAATAATTCCCAAATTGTATACTATGGGTTAGTAATAAGTATTGCAAAGACATCTCTTATAGTCAAACTAGAGGCCCGGTGCATGAAATTCATGCACAGGGGCGGGGGAGTGTGTCCCTCAGCCCAGCCTACACCCTCTTCAATCTGGAACCCCTCGAGGGATGTCCGACTGCCTATTTAGGCCCGATCCCAGTGGGACATCCCTCTCACAATCCAGGACTGCTGGCTCCCAACTGCTCGCCTGCCTTCCTTCCTGATTTCCCCTAACTGCTTCTGCCTGACAGCCTGATCACCCCCTAACCACTCCAATGCCAGCCTGATTGATGTCTAACTGCTCCCCTGCAAGCCTGTTTGCCCCCAACTTCCCTCCTCTGCCGGCCTGGTCCCCCCTAACTGCCCTCCCCTGCAGGCTTGATCGCCTCCAACTGCCCTCCCTTGCAGGCCTGGTGCCTCCCAACTGCCCTCCCCTACTGGCCACCTTGTGGTGGCCATCTTGTGTCCACATGGGGGCATCCATATTGTGTGTTGGAGTGATGGTCAATCTGCATATTACTCTTTTATTAGATAGGATAGAGGCCTGGTGCATGGGTGGGGGCCAGCTGGTTTGCCCTGAAGGGTGTCCTGGATCAGGATGGGGGTTCCCTTGGGGTGTGGGGCAGCCTGAGCGAGGGGCCTGTGGTGGTTTGCAGGCCAGCCACACCCCCTGGCAACCCAAGCGGAGGCCCTGGTATCTGGAATTTATTTACCTTCTACAATTGAAACTTTGTAGCCTGGAGTGGAGCCAAGCCTCCTGCTCGCTACGTGGCAGGCAGCCGTTTCTTTTGGGGTTTGTGTATATCTTCTATAATTGAAACTTTGTAGCCTTATGCGGATGCCTGGGCCGGCCAGGGTGTGCAGAAAGCAGGGGGAAACCCTAGCCTCCTGCTCTTTGCAGCTCCGTGGCTGCCGCCATTTCTGTTTGGATTTGTTTACCTTCTATAATTGAAACTTTGTAGCCTTGAGTGGAGGCTTAGGCCTGCAAGGTCAGGTGGAAAGCTTGGCTTCCTTTGTTACCGGGGAAACCCAAGCCTCCCTCCTGCTCTCTGTGGCTGTAGCCATCTTGGTTGGGTTTATTTGCACACTCACTCTGATTAGCTAGTGGGCGTGGCTGGTGGGCGTGGCTGGTGAATGTAGCGGAGTGATGGTTAATTTGCATATTACTCTTTTATTAGGTAGGATAATGTAGGACATTGAGGTATAAATAGATTTCTTCACCTCAAAGCTTTGGAGAGCTGTTAACATATAATACGTGTTGAGATGCTTGTAAGACTGTACACCTGTGAATGCACCAGTCCCAAACTTATTTAAGCACAGAACCTGAGGATAGGGTGGGAAGTGGGGGTGAGGCTGGGGCGAGAGTGGAGTGGGGACCACATCTCAAAGACTAGGGTTTTATGGAATAACTTCTGTGATATTTTAATCTAGAAGCTTCATCCAGTTTTGGCTTTCTCTTATGACAAAATATCTCTGATGTGTGTGTTTTTTTTACATGCAATAAACCTTAATATTTCAAGAAAAATGATCTTAAATATAATAATGTTACATGCAATAAACAATATCTCAAGAAAAGTGATTTTAAATATGATAATGTTACATGCAATAAATAGCAATTATTCAAGAAAAATGATCTTAAATATAATATTATCTACAATAAACTTTATATTTCAAGAATAAAAGGATTTTAAGTATAATATTACCCAAACTGTACTAACATAGTATGATATCACAAAAATTGTAGAAAATATTAAAAATCTGCAAATAACAAGATTACTTCTATTGTATTCTAGAATATTTTCCCCCCTCTGGGTCTATTTTTGTTCATCAGTTTATGTTGTTCATTATATTCCACAAATGAGAGAGATCATATGATATTTATCTTTTTCCGACTGGCTTATTTCGCTTAGCATGATGCTTTTAAAGCCTATTTTGTTGGATATGAGTATTGCTACTCCAGTTTTTTTTTTCTTTTCCATTTGCATGGAAATCTTTTTCCATCCCTTAACTTTCATCCTGTGTGTGTCTTTTGTTTTGAGGTGGGTCTCTTATAGACAGCAAATAGTTGTTTCATGTTTTTGTATCCATTCAGCTACCCTACACCTTTTGATTGGAGCATTTAATCCACTTACACTTAGGCTTATTATTGAGAGGTACTTGTTTACCAGTATAGCCATTTAAATTCTATATGGCTAGGTTTCTCTCTTCATTTCTTCTCAGCAATCCCTTACAGCAATCCCTTTAGCGTATCTTGCAATGCTGGCTTGGTGGTGATGAACTCCTTTAGCCTTTTTTTTTTTTTTTTTTTTTTTGGTCTGGGAAGGTCTTTATTTGACCGTCTATTTTGAATGACAGACTTGCTGGATATAGTAATCTTGGTCTCAGATCTTTGCTTTCTATTACTTTATGCCATTCCCTCTGGCCTGTAGAGTTTCTGATGAGAAATCAGGTGTTAGCCTTATGGAACTCCTTTGTAGGTAACAGTTTTCTTTTTTCTTGCTGCCTTTAAGATTCTCTCTTTGTCTTTAATTTTTGGCATTTTAATTATGATGTGTCTAGGCATGGGTCTGTTTGGGTTCTTCTTGTTTGGGATTCTCTGTGCCTCCTGAACTTGTGTGACTTTTCCTTTACCAGGTTAGGGAAGTTTTCTACCATTATTTATTCAAACACCTTCTCTATTCCTTTCTCCCTTTCTGCCTCTTCTGGCATACCTACTATATTAATACTAGAGGCCCAGTGCATGAAATTCGTGCACGGGGGGGCAGCAGGGAGTGTGTCCCTCAGCCTGGCCTGCACCCTCTCCAATCTGGGACCCCTCATGGGATAACCAGCAGTTGGACATCCCTCTCACAATTCAGAACTGCTGGCTCCTAACCGCTCACCTGCCTGCCTGATTGCCCCTAACTGCTTCTGCCTACCAGCCTGATTGCCCCTAACTGCTCCCCTGCTGGCTTGATTGCCCCTAACTACCTCTGCCTCGGCCCACACCTGGTACCCAGGATTCCCTCCTCCAGCTGACCACAGGCACCCAGGATCCGGGCTTCTCTCCCTCTGGTCAGCCATAGGCGCCCAGGCTGGCTGCAGCCTTAGGGGATGGTGGACAGGGGGCTTCGCCTGTGCTGCATCTGCAAGTGCTAGCGCCCAGGACTGCAGGGTGGGCAGCTTCTTTGTCTTCCAGGCCACAGCCAGCCACAGGTGCTGGTGCCCGGGACTGCAGGGTGGGCGGATTCTCCATCTACCATGCTGTAGCCAGCTGCAGGTGCTGGCACCTGGACCACAGGGTGAGCGGCTTCTCTGTCTCCCAGGCCACAGCCAGCCACAGTTACTGGTGCCCAGGTCCGCAGGGTGGGTGGCTTCTCTGTCTCCCAGGCCACAGCCAGCCGCAGGTGCTGGTGCCCGGGACTGCAGGGTGGGCGGCTTCTCTGTCTCCCAGGCCACAGCCAGCCGCAGTTACTGATGCCCAGGACCGCAGGGTGGGCGGCTTCTCTGTCTCCCAGGCCACAGCCAGCCACAGGTACTGGGGCCCAGGACCGCAGGGTGGGCGGCTTCTCTGTCTCCCAGGCCACAGCCAGCCACAGGTACTGGGGCCCAGGACCGCAGGGTGGGTGGCTTCTCTGTCTCCCAGGCCACAGCCAGCCACAGGTACTGGTGCCCAGGACCGCAGGGTGGGCGGCTTCTCCGTCTCCCGGGCCGCAGCCAGCCACAGGTACTGGTGCCCAGGACCGCAGGGTGGGCGGCTTCTCCATCTCCCGGGCTGCAGCCAGCCTCAGGTACTGGTGCCCGGTTTCTCCATCTCTCCCAGGACGTGGGGCAGGTGGACATGGGGTAGGCAGCTTCTCCAGCTGGCTGTAGCCTGGGATCGGCAAGTGCCTTCTTCATCTCCCAGATCGCATCCACCCTCAGGTACTGGCACCCGGTTTCTTGTCTCCCCCAGGACGTGGGGAGGGCGGCTTCTCCAGCTGGCTGCGGCTTGGGATCACGGGGTAGGCGGCTTCTTCATCTCCCAGGTCGCAGCCAGCCTCAGGCGCTGAGGCCGGGTTTCTCAGTCTCCCCCAGGAGGTGGGGCAGGCGGACCTGAGGTTTCTGCTGCTGGCTGCAGCCTGGGATCACAGGGCAGGCGGCTTCTTCATCTCCCGGGCTGCAGCCAGCCTCAGGCACTGGCACCTGGTTTCTTGTCTCCCCCAGGACGTGGGGTGAACCGCTTCTCCAGCTGGCTGAGGCCTGAGATCACGGGGCAGGCAGCTTCTTGGTCTCCGTGGCTGCAGCCAGCCTCAGGTGCTGGGGCCCGGTTTCTCCATCTCCCCAGGACATGGGGCGGGCGGACCTGAGGCTTCTGAGGCTGGCTGCAGCCTGGGATCATGGGACGGGCAGCTTCTTGGTCTCTGTGGCTGCCGCCAGCCTCAAGCGCTGGAGCCCAGTTTCTCGTCTCCCCAGGACGTTGGGCAGGCGGACCTGAGGCTTCTGAGGCTGGCTGCAGCTTGGGATCATGGGGCAGGCGGCTTCTTGGTCTCTGTGGCTGCAGCCAGCCTCAGGCGCTGGCGCCTGACTTCTCCAACTCCCAGAGACCTGGAGAGGCTGGGGGCGGGGCTGCCGCCATGTTTTCAGTTTAATTGCATACTCACTCAGATTGAATGGTGGGCGTGGCTTGGGCGTGGCTGGTGGGCGTGGCTTGTGAGTGTAGCAGAGTGATGATTTGCATACTACTCTATTATTAGATAGATTGTTATGCTTCACATTATCCCACAGCTCCCTTAAGCTTTCCTCCTGTTTTTTCTTTGTTGTTGTTGTTGTTTTGTTTTTGGTTTCTAATTGAGTGATATTTCCAACTCTGTCTTCTAATTCACTGATTCGATCCTCAGCTTCCCCTAATCTGCTGTTTATTCCTTCCAATGTGTTCTTTATTTGTGTTATGTCATTCTTTATCTCAGACTGTTCTTTTTTCATAGTTACTATACCTTTCTTTTCATACTGTTGAGCATTTTTAACATCATTACTCTGAACTCCGTTTCAGATAAATTTCTTATCTCTGCTTCATTTATCTCTTCTTCTGGAGAATTCACTAGTTCTTTCATTGGGGGGTTGTTTCTTTGTTTCCTCATTTTGGTTATCTGTTTGGGTTTGTGACTATGTATTAGGTAGATCCTCTACACCTCTCAATCTCTAGTGCAGGACAGTGTTAAAGGTTGTTTCAAACTAATTGGATCAGGCAAAGACTCAAAGCCTCCAGAGTCTACAAACTAATAGGATTCCGAAGTGAATTACCCCCAGACAATTGTCCTCAGGTGTGGTGAGAGTTTTTTCAACAAGGTGGGGCAGTTGCTTCTGCCTGGAGACTAATTGTTACTTTTAATCTCTTAACTGGCCTTAGGACAAGGTGTTTTCCAATAGGGTCTGTTGACTGTCTTCCCCCCAGGCAAGGCAGATGTCTATGTGGGAAAGATGTCCTCCCCTATGTGAGGGAATGACTCAGTCCAAGAAACCTGGGGTGTCTTCATTCTGAGCTCTATCCCCTGAGTCCCAAGTCCTGCGTTCTGCTCTTACAGCTCCTGTCCGCTTCACCCTCCCTCTGCCAGAGCACCAGGTGGGTGGCTCCACAGGGAATTTTTGTGCATTGGCCCTTTAAGAGGGTGTCCAAACTTTCAGCTGCCACTCCCTGACAGACAGCACCCCATTGCTTTTCACAGCTCTATGTTATGTGAGTACCCTCCTCAGTTGGTGCTCTCTGCTGGGGAGCCCAGCTTCAGGATTAGATCCCAGAGTTCTCAGTGGCTCCCTGTGGATTTTTTTTTTTAAATAGAGTTTTAAAAGATATTTGTGTTTTGTACAGTTCCAATCAGTAGAAACTTCCTGAACCCCAAGCAGAAGCTGAAAGAGAAAAGCAAGAGTCCCATCCTTGTGGGATTTACATTCCAGTCTACCTGTCAATCATTGTCTATCTCAGTGATGGGCAACCTTTTGAGCTTGGTGTGTCAAACTTCGCCAAAAAACTGAGCATAACTCGGGTAGTGTGTCACTTTGAGGAAAAAACTAACTCCAAAACTCTAGTCGCAAATGTTTCATCCTCAGGAGCAGCAAATGTTTCATCCTCGGCATGCGGCCGTGTGTCATCAGAAATGGCTACGCCTGTTAGTGCTGACACGCGTGTCATAGGTTCACCATCACTGGTCTATCTCTTAACAATACTACTAGGTTTCAGTTTCCTTATGAGTTTGCTTCCACACAGCTCCATAAAAGGAAGAAAAAAATTGGCGTATGATGCACGAACTATTGAAATACCACCTCCCCCCCCCCTTTTTATTTTACTTAAATGAAGTCTTTATTTTAAAAAACCTACATAGACCACTTCCTAGCCAGATCCCCAAAGGGCTTTAGGAATCTTGCTGGTTTTTCATGTAGGTGATGTGGTGTTAGAACCTTTTTTCCTGATGTACCAAGAATGGTGAACCTGGAAGGCCAGGCAGGAAGTGTGAATTCAACTAATACAATTGGCACCATGGACTGTGACCCCAGGCTCCAAGCCTGGGGTAATTTGGTGTGGCCAAGGACATCAGTTGGAGGGAAGGTGCTAGGGGAAATGGGAGAATAGGACAGTTTGTATATTCTGATTCATTTGGAGCCAAGGAAGCAAACCAGAATCCAATCATGACCTCCTAGGAGCCTTGACCCGAGTGTTTATTATGATTTCTAGGGAAAGGGTTAGGATACGTAAGTTTGCCTGCATGTACACATGAATATAAGTTTGCTCAGCTGTCTAAGACATTGGCAAATCCCATCCAAAGTGCTGACTCATGGAAATCTACATTTAGAGTTCAAGGAGATAAAATGGGACATTGTGTTTTAAATTCTGGTCCAAGGTTCAGATTGTGATTATAAAACTACTCAAATTGGCCTTACAGAGTCCTATAAGTATCCCATCCTTGCAGCTCCACATACTGAACCATCCTGGGTCTTGTTCCTCACAGAATGGGTCTACTCCTGCTCTTGGTGCTCAGCATCTTGGCCGTGTGCTGCACCACTACATCTGTGCCCCAGAAGGTCCCCAGCCACTCGCCTTTCTTCCTTCGTGGCTGCAATGATGCAGATATGCTGGCTATGGCGGCATTTGTCCTGCAGGACATCAATAACGACCTAAAGGAAGGCTATGTGCTGAGCCTCAACCGAGTGAGTGCTATCCAAGAACACAGACAGGTAAGTGACAATCCCCTATCTGGGGCAGGTGTTTGCACAAGCTGCATAGGCCAGCCAGGGGGTAGATATCCAGGGACATATGTTGGCATGTTGGAGCCTCTCGTTCAGGTGTCAATTACCGGGGTTCTTTTTCCCCAGCCTTACAAAGGGTTCAGCATTCTGGAGAAAGGGCTGCGTGTAGATTATTAAAGAGTCCATGGACAAAAGATATTTTTGATAGGCATTGGGGGTCAAAGGAGCTTCCAGCTGATGGAGCTAGAAGACTCTACCCTTGACCAAGGACCCATGCTTTTATTAAGCACAATTTGTCCCAAGGCAAGGTGGAAATATACACTTCAAAGGGTAAGGTATCAAAGGGTTTACAGGGATTGTCAGTTTCGGGAATAGCCTACAGCTGTTCAGGTGTTTGGCCAACAGGAGGCAATAAAATGCCTTGAGCTGTCTGGCAGTTAACAATCCTATTCAGGTTTGGGGGGAGTGCCTTTTAGCTGTTTCCAACAGGTAAATTACATGTGACTCAACCCTGTTGAGCTCCCCAAGCTTCACCAACATTTGGTAAAACTCTTGTAATTAGTACATGCTGGAATTGGTTCTCGGCATTGGCAGGTGCTTTCCAAATTGGAAACCTGCTGAGAAATCTCTGCTCCCCTCAGCTGGGTTGTACTACATGCTTTTACTGTTAACAGAAACAAGTGCTAATAGTATCTTACTCTGACTCTTGTCCAGTGTCCCACAATCTCTAAGACATAATTATAAACATGAATGCCACTGCCATAAATCAGAAACATTTACCTGCCTTTAGGGGTTTCTGCTTCATATGGGCTGTGGTACATTTTTTCACCCCTTCCCACAGGATAATCTGGGATCTCTGTTCTATTTCACACTGGATGTACTAAGCACTACTTGCCATGTGCTCAGCAAGAAGCCGTGGAGGGAATGTAAGGAGAGGCTCCTGCATGAACAGGTAAGTGTTTTTGTCCCAGGAACTCTAGGGTAGAAACAGGGTATCCTCTGACTACAGGGTGAAGGTTGCTCATTGTGTGCCATCTTTTATTTTTAAAATTTATCTTCAATGTTGAAAGTATTACAGATGTCTTGTTTTCCCCCTCATTTACCACCTCTAGTCTGTCCCTGCCCCCCACCCAAGGCCTTTACCACACTATTGTCTGTGTCCATGGGTTATGCATATATGCATATAAGTTCTTTGGTTAATCTCTTCCCACCACCTACCTACCTACCCCTGCCTTCCCTCTGAGATTCATCAGTCTGTTCCATGTTTTTATGTCTCTGGCCATCTTTTATTTTTTAAAATATATTTTTATTGATTTCAGAAAGGAAAGGAGAGGGAAAGAGAGATAGGGACATCAGTGATTAGAGAGAATCATTGATTGGCTGCCTCCTGCACATCTGACACTGGGTTCCTCCTGCATATCCCACACTGGGGATAGAGTCCAAAACCTGGGCATATGCCCTGTCTGGGAATTGAACCAGGACCTCCTGGTTCATAAGCCAACGCTCAACCACTGAGCCATGTGGGCCAGGCCCTGACCATCTTTTAAATATCCTTCTTTGTAATCTCTTGACAATGGTGTCCCTGTGGTTATTCCAATTCTATTAGACAAAACAGAGTTTAATTGGGGAATTTCTGAGAGTCCCATTGGGGTTATGACCCCCAAATTGTTTCCTACTTCCAAGACCCTTCTGTAGGCTCCAAGCCAGTGTTTAAATTGTGAGAAAAAGATCTGAGCTGTAGTGCTTCGGATGCATGCTTAAAGAAGACTGTGAAGTAAAAGGGAAAGATTTTTATTTGTTTGGGTTTTTGTGTATTTTTTTTTTAATGAATACTAATATGAAGTATTAGTATTGAGGCTGGAAAATGGAAGGACTTACAGTATGAAGTTCTCAGATGTGCTGAGGAAGAATTTTCTGGAATCATAGGACCTAAAGGGCCTGAGAATTGATCCTTTTAAAGATGACCATTGAAGAGGCTTGAAAATAATAATTTTTATTTGTTCTCAATTATCCTGAGTTATTTCCATTAATTGATATGACACTTTTGAGTGCATGATTATGTTTAGAAGTAAACTATTTGATCAATATATCTTTTCTAATCATGTGACCAGATTTGTCAAACTGCACCTATCTGATTTTAAAGAGGTGTTTCTGAGAGTCCCATTTACCATGTTATAAATTATATTTGTTAAGGTGACACTAGCTGCTAAAACACATACCCAAAAAGTATATACTGATTCCAACATGATAGAAGTTTATTTCTTATTTATATAAATTCAAAACATAAATTCTTATTCAAGAGAAGGCTTTCCTCCAAGAATGACTTGGAGACCCAGGTTCCTTCCATGTTTGGCTCTAGTCTCTGCCACCTTCAACTAATGGCTTCTGTGGTCACCATGCTCACCTACATCAAGCTATAGAAATAGAAAAAGCATGGAGGGCATATGGCACATGGGGGATCTTCATGAGCCAGACCTGGAAGTGATTACAGCCACTTCTGCTCACCTTTTTGTAGTTAGAACTCAGTTATACACAGTCACACCTAATTGGGAGGGAAGCTGGGAAATGTAGTATAGCTGTGTCCCAGGAGAAGGTTAAATTGTTTGATGATCACTCCCAAAGCCACCAAAATTGACCTTAAATTTTTCATTATTTATAAATAAAATGTCCAGCCTGGCTGGTATGGCTAGTGCTTGAGCATCAACTTATGAACCAGGAGGTCATAGTTTGACTCCTGATCAGAGCACTTGCCAAGGGTTGCAGGCTCTATCCCCAGTAGGGGGCATGCAGGAGGCAGCCAATCAATGTTTCGATCTCTCCCTCCCTTTCCCTTCCTCTCTAAAAATATATTAAAATAAAAATAAAACATTCAATTTCATTTTGGGTAGTATTTTAAAAAGTCAGAGTTTGTACCATGATGTCATAAAATATGTTTGTTGGTTTCAGGTTTATGGCCAATGCAAAGCATTATATTATGTGAACATGCCACTAAGAATTCTTTATTTACCTGCTTATAACTGTACTCTTCGCCCAGGTAAGAGAGCGCTCTGATTTTGTTTATTTTAATGAAAGATGGAAAAAGTGAATTAAGCAGGGCTATGCCCCTGTTCTTATTTCCAATTCATACCAAGGCCAGGTTCTTAATATATCCGATATTTGCCTCGCCTGTGAAATTCAACTTGCACTGCTCTTCTTCCCATAATTAGTCTTCCTAAATTACCTGCAATAGTTTATTCATGAATATTGAATTAAATCCTAAATTTTTAGTCTGACATAAATGGGATCATCTCTACACTGGTCCACAGGCTCCCTTTCTAGCTATCTCTGCCATTACTTCCCTGACTACATCACCTCTGTATTTCATTCAACTGAAAATCCTACTCTTTTCTGAATATACATTGCACTTTCCAATCTCTGCATCTTGATTGTACCTTTCCCTCTGCTGAGGATGCCCTCCCCTGATACCCTCATCCTTGTAACTCATATTTATTCTTTAAGGACCACCGCCAATATTCTCTATAATGTTCTTCTATAATGTTCTCTATTCAAGAAAGGAACAAACTCTCCTGTTCTCATTCCTATGAAACTTTAACCTAACCACTCATGGAGCCCAGACCATGCAATGCCTTGATTTGAAGTCTTCTATCTTATTTCATGCAGAATATTTTATAACTTCTTTCTTCCTGCTACAGCCTCCCCCAAGTTCCTAGCAAGTGTAAGGAGTCAATAATATTGTTGAGCAAATGAACTAAGAATGAGGATGAAATATGCACATGTATTCATTCTGGATCCTTCTTTGGAAAGCAAGCATCCAAGGCATGGGAAAATTGGATATGGCTACTTGCCAAACTACTATGTGCATGTGATTCCCCTGGTGGATCTTGTTCAAGTACAGACTCTCATTCCACAGGTCTGTGGTGGGGCCTGAGAGTCTACATTCCTAACAAGCTCCTGTTATAACACTGCTGCTAGCTCCTTTTGAGAGACAAGGCAATAGAACAAATGTTGTATTAGCCACAGTTGAAGCTTCCTGGTTGAGAAGATGAGACTTACTTAAATTAGAGAACAACAACTAATAAAACAGATCAGGACTCAAAAGTCACAGGTACCAGAGGTATGGGAGGTCAGAAAGTGACACATGGGGATGGTGCCACGAGTGACAAACTGTGGATGTAACTTCCCCAAAGAATACCCAAATACACTCAAATAAATGCACAATTGATCAACTGTTTTGCTCTGTAAAAACAACTTGCAGAAAAGTTTCTAGCCTGACTTTCACTCTAGTTTTGTAACCCCCAGTTTCTCTCAGTCAGAAATTCTGGCTGTACCATTAGAATGATTATTCTAGCCAATCATACAATGAGTTGGCCAATTTCTGGCTGATTTGCATTTTTGAATCAGAGAGAGAGAGTGCTTTCACCTTTCATATGTCACTCATTCATTCACTCAACAAGCATTTGCAAAGCACTTACCTTATCTTAGGTGTTGGAGACTAAGAAATGAATAAGACATACTAATAATAACATCCCAACATTTTAATATACTCAGCTGGTTTACAGAGGCAATACTGATAGAAGGTATTGAGCTACAAATAGGGGGGAAGTTTTTTTATATCAATATAAACACATATGTGTTTTTGAACAAAAATCCTAGCATAAATACATTTGTGTAAGGTAAAAAAAATCTTGCTTTGATTTCTTTAATACATGATTGAAGGAATACATGATCATTGCAGAAAACTCACTGATGATAACTAAGTTTCATTCCAGATAATGCCATTTATACGCCATCCTTGCCAAAACTGAATATCTTTTTTATTTAATCTCTGCTTCTGTTGTGGTCATATGATTTTAGGATTAAAAATATTAAGGAACTTTATTTTTAAACTACTCTCTTTGGCATCAACAGTTTCTCGAAGAAAGATTCAGAATATGTGTCCCGACTGCCCCATCCCCGCTAACTTGTCAGATCCCAAAGTTCTGGAAACTGCCATTGAGACCCTTGAAAGATACAACAGGGACAGCGAATCGGGGCAGTATTCTCTTGTCAAAGTTACCCAGGCTTCTAGCCAGGTAAGGTGGAAATGCCCAGTTACACTAACAATGTCTCATGACTGTTGCTATCAATTTCTAAACTGAGAGGAGAATATTAAGGCACTTCTTTTGGTTATAATCCAATCTTTACTCCCTGCTTTGGTAGACCTGATGCACATTCAATCAATTATGTTTCAGTTTCTAAGTTATTCCATGAAATTTCCACAAGAGTTGTGGGATTTGATTTTACCTCATTGCCTTTAAGGCATGAATAGAAATGGACTCAGAGTCTCCTTGGTTTATTCTACCTAGGTCCACTATTTACTGCTACATTCTCATATCTGATTGACCATGGATGTCATTTAGCAGGTCAGCTTCTGCTCCATGTTAAGGCCTGGAGTGGATGCTGAGTTTTGTGGATTAGGAGAAATGGAGGCTCATCTGTATTTGAATTATGTTGATATCTATCATATAAAGAAGAACTAATCTAAAAACAAAACTACTTGAAGAAAATTAAGCTCACCCAAGGGAAGGTTTTTAGAACCCATTCAAATCCCTAAAAGGGAAGAAAGGAATGCTGATTATGTTTTCTAAATAACGAAATCATAATATGGGGTTTAATCATGTTGGGAATTACAGGGACAACAGGAGACCTGTGTTGACAATGACTCAGGGAATGTATGGTTTCTGTAAATATAATGCTGCCAAACCTTAGTTGTTTCTCTACATAGAGAGGTTTGATTTTTATTTCTCAACTTTTGTCTCATATCAGTGGATGTTTGGCCTCTCCTACTTTGTGGAATATTTAATCAAAGAGTCACCATGTATTGAAACCGAAGCCAGCAGTTGTGGATTTCAACCCACTGACTCTGGGGTGAGTATTCCTGAATGTCTTCATAATTTAAGATTTGTGTTCCCAGATCATCTATAAGTATGTATTGAGCATAAATTATATATGAGCTGTCAAAGACACTTTTCTTCTCCTCAAGGAGTAACTGACTACTTAGAGGTTGTGGTGGCTCAGATGCAATAATATTTTATTGTAAATACAATTTTCATCAACAATGTTAGGCCTTTGCAGAAAAAGGTCATAGAGGCTGTAAAATATAGAGAAACTTCCTCAGTGGTTGACTGTGGTCCTACTTATATCTGAACAAATACAGTTACATTTGGAATACAGTTTTATTCCTTGGGCTACTCTTTAAGAAGGACAAAGTCAAACAGGACGTCTTTGAAAGAATGCATCTAAGATGGAGAGGGTGCCTTGAAGCCATCTGACATACCTGGTGGGAATGTCTGTTGGCACAATGTTTTGTAACATAATTGGACAAAGTGCATCAAAGTCTTTTCTCCATTTATTTACTTACACGAAATTCATGAACTGGGCAGGGAGGGGGATCCCTCAGCCCATCCTGCCCCCTCTCACAGTCTGGGAGCCCTCAAGGGATGTCCTACTGATGGCTTAGGCCTGCTCCCCATGGGCCTAAGCTGTCAGTAGGCCTCCCTCTCCAGGAAGCAACCTGGCTGATCAGAGAAGATGCCACCCTCATCATCCCACTGCTGCTGCCACTGCTGGCCGCTGCAGCTGCCGAGGTGTTTTCATCAACACAGACTCCAGTCCCTCTACCATGAAAAAATGACAACTTTCTATAGGCATTTTCAAGATGTTTCTTTCATAGGATGTGACATTTCTTTCTTTCTTCCTTTTTTTTAATCCTTCACCTGAGGATATTTTTCCATTGATTTTTTAGAGAGTGTGGAAGAGAGAGGGAAAGACAGAGAGAAACATCAATGTGAGAGGGACACTTCAGTTGGTTGCCTCCTGCATGAGCCCTGACCTGGGCCCCAGCCAGGGAGGAGCCTGCAATCTAGGTACATGCCCTTGACCAGAATCAAACCCGGACCCTGCGGTTGGCAGGCTGAGGCTCTATCCACTGAGCAAAACCAGCTAGGGCAGGATATGACATTTCTTAGCCCCTCCAGCAGTGGACCTTTGTTTTTTCCTCCAGGAGTGAGGTGGAAAAAACTTAGATCACCTTCTTGGATTCTTATTAAGCAAGTTACCAAGAGCACTGCTAGTGGCGTACAGGGAGCTTAGCCAATGAACGGTCAGAAAAGGTGTTTCCTCTGCAGCTCACATGCAGAGACGGGACTGCTGGCAAGGGCCTGCCGTCAGCCGTGAGTGTGCCCTCTCCCTCTCCCTCTCTTTTCTTCTCCCTCTCCTTCCTCTCCCTCTCCCTCCGGTCCACTCTCTCTAAAAAGCAGTGAAAAAATATCCTATGGTGAGTATTAAAAAACAAAACTAAACTAAACACAGAATAACAGGCCTCCTCCTTGGAGATGCTGAATATGTAGTCCTGAGAGAGAGAATTCTTGGCTCTGTGAAGATCCCTACATGAATTTTATTAACAATATTTGGAAAATTAGCCTAAGCCACACCAGTGATTCAAGTTTGTGCTTTTCTGTGTTCCAGGGAAGAATCAAATGATCTTTTGTTTTATTGTGTCAAAACAAAATTTTGCACATGTTAAGTACATAATTCTTATTCAAATACATAATAGCAGATGCAAAAGTTCTGTTTAACTCAGTGAAGGGACTGGCAGGATGATAATGCTGTTCAAAGGAGATTGTCAAAGATGAAAGACTGAAGTAAAACTGCTAAATTAGATAAAATCTGGCTAATGTCCTATAGGACAATAAAACCATCACTTTTTGAATTGGTTTGTCTTCTAGACAAAAATTAGTTACATCTTTAAAAGCATAAAAATTATTTTCATCTTCTCACTTTGCTGATCATTATATGTAACTTTCCAGGGCTGTAAAATGTCAAAGTATATGGAACTTATTTAATTGTAAATAGTGTGTCAGAGTTATGTGTTTCACAGAAAAGGAAATGATCATTCTGTGGGCCTCTAATGCCCCAATTACACTGAAAGGACTCCGGGCCTGTGCTCAGCTCAGAGGCTGCAGGCAGGCTGCCCTTTCCTCTCTGGGACTGTGCTTGGCCACGGAGGCTGCAGGCCAGCCCCGCCCCCCATCCCTGTCCATGTCCGCTCCAGCCCCCTTGTCTCTGTGTCCATCTTCGCTCCGGGACTCACCTGTGAGCGCAACCTCCTCCTGTCTGGTCGTGACCCGTTACGGCATCCTGGCCTAATTGGCATGTTACCTCCCTCTCTCTCTCTCTCTCTCTCTCTCTCTCTCTCTCTATATATATATATATATATATATATATATATATATATATAGACTAGAGGCCCGGTGCACAAAATTCATGCATGGGGGGGGGGGGTTCCCTCAACCCAGCCTGCACCCTCTCCAATCCAGGACCCCTTGGGGGACATCCGACTGCTGGTTTAGACCCGATCTCTGGGATCAGGTCTAAACCGGCAGTTGGACATCCTCTCATAATCTGGGACGGCTGGCTCCTAACTGCTTACCTGCCTGCCTGCTTGATCACCCCTAACTTTCCCCCCTGCCAGCCTGATTACCCCTAACTGCGCCCCCCTGCCGGCCTGGTCGCCCTCCAACTGCCCCCTGCTGGTCTGGCCCCCCTGCCAGCCTGGTCACCCCCTAACTGCCCCCGCTGCCTGACCCCAACTGCTCCCCACTGCTGACCTGCTCGCCCCTAACCGCCTCTGCCTTGGCCCTGCCACCATGGCTTTGTCTGGAAGGACATCTGGGTCTCCCGGTCTCCCAGTCTAATCAGCATATTACCCTTTTATTATATTAGTATAGATTTTTAATATCAGCTTTATTAAGACATAATTCACACACCATTAAATTCAACCTTTTAACCTATACATTTAGTGATTTTTTAGTATGTTTTCAGAGTTGTGCTACCACCATCTGTATCTAATTTTAGAATATTTTCATCAGTTTCCAAAGAAACCCCATACCCATTAGCAATCACTCTCTTTGGTTCCTTACCCAAGCCCATGGAAGCCACTAATCTATTTGCTATCTCTGTGACTTTACCTTTATCTGAACATTTTATATAATGGAATCATATTTTATGGCCTTTTGAATCTATCTTCTTTCACTTAACATAATGTTTTTAAGTTGTATCCATTTTGTTGAATGTATCAGTGCTTCATTTCTTTTAATTATCAAATAATATTTAGTTGTATGGATATGCCATATATTATTAATTCATCAGTTGATGGATATTTGGGTTTTCTCATTTGAGCTATTATGAATAATGTTGCTATGAACATTTGTGTACAAGTTTTTATGGATACATATATTTTCATTTCTCTTGGGTATATACCTTGGACTGGGATTGCTGGGTCATATGAGAACTCTATGTTTAACCTTTTGACTAACTGTGAAAAGTGATTGCATCAGTTTTATAAACCCATCAGCAATATAGGAAGGTTTTAATTTCTCTATACACATGCCAATACTTATTATTATTATCTGTCTTTTTTATTATAGCCATCTTACTGGGTATGAGGTAATATCTCTTTTTGGTTGTTATTTGCATTTTCCTCGTGGCTAATGATGTTGAGCATCTTTCAATGTGCTTACTGGACAATTGTATATATTCTTTGGAGAAATCTATTTAAATCCTTTGTCCATTTTAAAATTGGCCTATTTATTTTTTTATAGTTAACTTGTAAAAGTTCTATACATATTCTGGATACAATCCCCCCACCAGATATGTGGTTCTCAAATATTTTTTCCATTGTCTGGATTGTCTTTTCATTTCCTTGATGATGTTTTTTGAAGTACAAAGTCTTTAATTTTGATGAAGTCATAGTTGTATATTTTTTCTTTTGTTGAGTGTGCTTTTGATGTCATACCTAAAACACCATTGCCTAATCCAAGATCAGGAAGATTTACTCCTATGGATTTAGCTAAGAGTTTTATAGTTTTAGCTCTATCTATGACCCATTTGGAGTTAATTTTTGTATATGATGAGAGGTAGGAGATTCAACTTAATTCTTTTGCATGTGGATATCCAAGTGTCCCAGCACTATTTGTTGAAAAGACTATTTCTTCCCCCATTTAATTGTCTTGCATACTTCAAGAAGATCAATTGACCATAAGTATAAGGGTTTATTTCTATACTCTCAATTTTATTCCACTGATCTATATATTTATTCTTACACCATTACCACTCTCTCTTGAATATTATAGCTTTGTAGTAAATTTTAAAATTGGGAAGTGTGAGTCCTCTCTGCTCTCATTCAAGATTGTTTTGGGTATTCTAGATTCTTTGAATTTTCACAACAATTTTATGATCAGCTTATTAGTTCCTATTTTTAAAAAGGCAATTGGAGCCCTGGCCTGTGTAGCTCAGTTGGCTGGAGCATCATCACATACACCAAAAGGTTGCAGGTTTGATTCCTTGTCAGGGCACATAACTACTAGTATGTTGTGAGTTTGATCCCCAGTTAGAGTGTGTACAGGAGGCAATTGATCAATGTTTCTCTCTCACGTCAATGCTTCTCTCTCTCTCTCTCTCTCTCTCTCTCAAATCAATAAAAATATGTCCTTGGGTGAGGATTAAAAGAAAAGGCAGTTGGTTATTTAAGAGGGATTGATTGCATTGACTCTGTAGATCAATGTGGGAAGTATTGTCATCTTAACAATATTAAGTCTTCCAATCCGTGAATATGGAACGTCTTTCCATTTTTTCAGAACTTAATTTCTTTCAAGAATGTTTTGTAGTTTTCAGTATACAAGACTTTTATTTATTTGTATACCTAAATATTTTATTCTCTTTGATGCCACCATCATGTATTTGTCTTAATTTTATTTTTAGATTATTCATAGCAAGTTTATAGAAATACAATTGATTTTTATATATTGATCTGTATCTTGTAACCTTGCCAAACTCATTTATTAATTCTAATAGTTTTCCAGTAGATTCCTTAAGATTTTCTATATATGTACAAGATCATGTAATCTGCAAATAGAGATAGTTTACTTCTTCCTTTCCAATCTGCATGCCTTTATTCATTTATTTGACTAATATTCCTGGCTAGAACTTCCAGTTCAATGTTAAGTAGAGGTGGGGAGAACAGATATCCTTATCTTATTCCTGTTTTTAGGGAGGGAAGGATTCAGTATTTCATCATTTAATGTGATGTTAACTGTAGGTTTTTTATAGATACCCTTTATTAAGTTGAGAAATTTTCCTTCTATTGTTAGTTTGTTGAATGTTTTTATCGAGAAAGAGTGTTAGAGTTTGTCAAGTGCTTTTTCTGTGTTAATGAGATAATCATTTGATTTCCCCCCTCTTTTAATCTATTAGTATTATATATAGCAATGATTGATATTTGTATATTAATACAGTCTTGCACTTTGGGAATGAATCCCAGATGATCATGGTGTATAATACTTTTTACATGTTGCTGAATTCTATTTGTCAGTATTTTTAAAAAGATTTTTTATCTATATTCATAAGAGATATTGATCCATAGTTTTTTTTGTGTGTTGTCTCTGCCCTATTTTAATATGAGTTTAATATTGGCCTCATAGAATGAGTTGAAAATTTTCTCCTATTTTATTTTGGAAGAGTTTGTTGGTGTTCATTCTTTTTCAACTGTTTGGTAGAATTCACCAAAAAGCCATCTGGGCCTGGGCTATTCTTTGTGGGAAATTTTTTTGACTAATAATTCAATCTCTTGTTATAAGTCTCTTCAGATTTTTTATTTCTTCTTTAGTGGATTTTGGTAGCTTGTATCTTCCTAAGAATTTGTCTAGTTTGTCTAAGTTATCTAATTTGCCAGTATAGCTGTTTACAGTATTCCCTTTTTATTTTTGAAAGATCAGAAGTAATGTTCTCTCTTTAATTCTAATTTTAGTATTTTGAGTCTTTTTTGGGGGATCAGTTTAACTAGAGCTTTGTCAATTTTATTGATCTTTTCAAGGAGTCAACTTCCAATTTTGTTTATTTTCTTTGTGTTATTTTTATCACCTAGTTTATTTCCTCTCTATTATTTATTTTTGCCTTTTTTTGTGCTTGCATTGGGCTTATTTTACTCTTCTTTTTCTAGTTTTCTAAGGTAGAGGTTAGGTTATTGATTTGTAATCTTTTTAAAAGTATATATTTTTGTTTATTTTTGAGAGGAAGGGAAAGAGAGAAGAAAGAGAGAGAAACATCCCTACTGGGGATCAAAACCACAACCTGGGTATGTTCTCTGAGTGGGAATCGAACCAGCGACCTTTGGATACATGCAATTATTTTTGAAGGAATTCTTTAGCTGTATCTCAACAAGTTGTGTACATTGTGTTTTTGTTTCCATCCATCTCAAAGTATTTTCCAATTTTCGTTATGATAGCTTCTTTGACAAATTGATTATTTAGAAGTATGCTACTTAATTTCCATATATATATATATATACATATATGAAATTCCCAATTTTCTTCTGTTATTCTGTTTCTAAAATCATTTCATTGTGGTTGGAGAATGTACTTTGAATGATCTTAATTCTTAAATTTACTAAAGTTTATTTTATGGTTTATAATAAGGAATATCCTTGAGAATGTTCTATGTACACTTGAGAAGAATGTATATTTTGCTGTTGTTAGGTGAAGCATTTGGTAATTGTCAGGATTAGTTGATTTATAGTGTGGTATAAAACTTCTGTTTCTTGTTAATGTTTTGCATAGTTGTTCTATACATTATTGAAAGTGAGGTTTTAAACTGTTATTGTTGAATTTTCTACATCTCCCTTGAATTCTGTCAGTTTTAGCTAATGTACTTTGGGGCTCTGTTGCAGGTCATAGATATGTACAGTTGTTGTGTTTTTCTAATAAATTGACTTTTTATCATTATAAAATATTTTCCTTCTCTCTAGTAACAATTTTTGTCTTAAAGTAAATTTTGCCTAATATTTGTATAGCCATTCCAGCTCTTTTTTGGTTACTGTTTACAGTGTAAGTTTTTTTCCATCTTTTTACTTTCAACTTATGTGTGTTTCTCAAAAGCCTTTTGCAATGAGTCAATTGAATATTCTCAATTTTGTCCGGGAATAATTGGGAAAACATCTTCACCCTATTTTGTGAAATCTCTCTTTCCCATGCATGAATTTCATGCACTGGGCCTCTAGTTTTATTATAATATTCTATTTACACTTGAAAATATATATCCTCTGTGACTCTAAAATTTCTCTTCCAGTAATTTACCCTAAGAAGTTAACTAGGTATATAAGAAAAGATAGAGCTTCAATGTTTAAACAAAACAAATGAGATACAATTTAGTGTCTAACAAAAGAGAACTTGTTAAATAACACAGAGGAATATTAGGTAATCATTATAAAGATCATAGAAGCCTGGCTGGTGTGGCTCAGGGATTGAGCGTCAATCTGTGAACCAGAAGATGGTGGGTTTGATTCCTGATCAGGGTACATGCCCAATTGCAGGCTCAAACCTCAGTAGCGGGCATGTAGGAGACAGCCAAATGATGATGAAGTTTCTCTCTCATCGATGTTTCTATCTCTTCCTCTCCCTTCCTCTCTCTCTAAAATCAATAAAGCATATTTTAAAAAATATCATAGAAGACTATTCAATGCCATAAAAGGATTTTCACAACATATTATTAACTGACAAAAGAGGGTTATAAATAATATATATAGTATAATCCTATTTTTTTTAGAAGAAAAACTATATATGCATAGGAAAAAAATATTAGAAGAAAATAAATCAAATCATTGTAGGAAACAGGTACCTTCCATGCAATTATAGGTCTTTTTATTTTCTTTCTGTTTATTCATATTCTAAATAACTATTACATGTATAATAAGAAAACAAAATTATTTTATTTTTAAATAAAGAAAAGTTGAAGGAACCCATAGTGGTTTTGTCTGAGAGGAGTGTTAACATGAAAGCATTCAAACCTGTAAAGAATTTTTGTGAGTTTATTTAAGCCAAACGGTCCACAATTCCTGAGAAGCAGAGTCTCAACGGATTTGGATAATGCTCAGGAGAATGGCAGTTTTTTTCACTTTGTTTTATACATTACAATCAAAGGAGGAGATGTAAATGGGTTACATAAAATCCATTGGTGATAGATTAGGGAGGCGGGAGAAAGCAAAGCTGTGGAGGAAGGAACCTCTGGGATTGAATAAAAAGTAAAAGTAAAATGATAGACACATACTTCTTTTACTTAGTTGGGTACAGGATAGTTAATGTCAACAATTATACCTTTTTTACTTAGGTGGGTACAGGATAGTTAACAGTTAACAATTAACATGATAACAATAACAATGAAAGCATTTATGGTCTCTGTCCTTACAATTATCCCACTGATAATTGTAAACATTTGGTTGTGCCCTGAGGGGTCCAGAAAAGGGGAAGATACAAGTTACCCTGACATTTTAGGTATATTATCTGAAATGCAAAAAGACAATAGGCTCAGTTAAGGTAAAGATTGACCTTTGTCAGGGAAGATATTGGCCTAGGCCAGTGGTCGGCAAACTCATTAGTCAACAGAGCCAAATATCAACAGTACAACTATCGAAATTTCTTTTGAGAGCCAAATTTTTTTAAACTTAAACTTCTTCTAATGCCACTTCTTCAAAATAGACTCTCCCAGGCCGTGGTATTTTGTGGAAGATCCATACTCAAGGGGCCAAAGAGCTGCACGTGGCTCACGAGCCACAGTTTGCCGACCACGGGCCTAGGACATGAATACCCACTATAAACTGCCTTTAGTTAAAGTTTTAATTTCAGACCATCCTTTGTGGTTACTTCAAGTCTTTGAGTTTGCAAGACTGCCATGCAGGCCTTCCCTGAGCTTGTCAGGTTAGCATGTGGCCCCTTTCATCCACAAGAGTTAGCTCAGATGGAACATACATAAAGGGCTGCTCCATGAGAGTTGAGAATAAGTTTTTTAATTGACCCAAGGGTACAAATAGGGCCAACAGGCACACAGTCTATAGACACAGATTTCCCCTCCATATAAAGAATTTTCTAATAAAGTTTGTTCCTTAAGAAGTTTTAAATTTTCCATCATTGGAGGCAATTTAGACTTGTTTGGGTGGTTACCTGGAGGGATAATCTACTAGCACATATATAAAAGGCTAATATGTTAAGTGTCCCTCCCTCCACCCAACTGGACATTATGATGTGCACTGACCACCAGGGGGCAGATGCTCAACATAGGAGCTGCCAAGCTGCAGTGACTTGGCAGCAGTGGTTCTTGGGTGATGCACCCTGAAACCAGAGAGGAGGGAACCCGATTCCTAGTGTGGCCACATGATTCCACCTTTGGCCATGGTTATGTTGTTGCTTGGGAACTGTCGGCCCGAATCTGGTTTACTGCACACTTGCATTTGCATTCAATATCCTGTACAACAGCAACTTTGCAGAGTGCCCTCTCGCACTCTGGAACCCCTCAGGGGAAGTCAGAGAGCCAGTTTTGGCCTGATTCCCGCAGGCCAGGCCAAGGAACCACACCTGCCAGAGGGACACCGCTCATTCCACAGACTTTCAAGCCACAGTGCCACCCCAGGTGCCGCTGGCCAGGGAGGAACCATGGGAGGTTGGCTCTAGGGCATGTCCAGCCCATCTTGCCCAGTCCCACCCCGTCAGCCACCTTCTAATTAATTTCCTTTCAATGTGCACGAATCCGTGCACCAGGTCACTAGTCTAGAGATAACTGGCTCAGAGCTTACCTTTTGCAGGGTAGTAGCATATAATGTTGATTTGCTGTTTGTCCACACAAGCAGAAAGCAAGTTGATTTCTGTTTATGATCATTGATAATAGTAAAACTCAAACAACTTTGAATCTTCTCTCTCTCTCTTCTTTTTAGCCTGTTGGTATTTGCAGAGGTTCTCTGGGTCGAAGATTTGAAGTAAAGCTTGTCGGTATGAATTGTGACTTCTTTAAATCACAGGTATGTTTTTATTCTAATTGTTTGTCTTTCTATGAAGAAAAAAAGCAGAATATCTATGTTTTAGCTCTCCCTACCTTATCCTTTCATTTTATTTTCCTAAGATCCATGATCACTATTTTATTTAGGCTGCCCTGAGGTCACACCCATAGGATAGCTAGTTAAAGACCTGTCACTCTTTGTTTTAGTCCCATTGAGTTCCTGCAGAATAATTACAACTTTCAGAAATAAGGACCTCTGAGCTGGGATGGCTCAGGCCCTGAGACATTAAATTCAGTATCCCAAAGACCCTTACCCTGAACTGACAGGAGAAGTTGTTTCCATGGAACTATTTGGTCCCTTTCCAGAAGTATTTATTGAGCACTTAATATGATACAGCCTGATGTAGTTGAAAGCGTGGTTGAGAGAGGCCACCTGGGTTCCAGTCCTGCTCTGCTACCTATGAGCTGTGTGACCATGGGCAAATTCTTACCTCTCTGAGTCATGGTTGCTTCATCTGTGAATGGGCTTGCAATGCTTACCTCATTCAGTTCCTTGTGAGAAATAAGTGAGAAGACTTGGATAAAGGGTACTATATTGGGCCTGGCAGAGAATAAACAATTAGTAAAGGTGCTATTGCTGTCACACTAGGAGCAGGGAGACAGCTCACTAGGGACTTTGAGTATGCCATTTAAGTTCTCTGGATCAAGCTAGCAATCAAGCTTCTACCATTCTTTGTTCCCCCTGGCCCTTATCTGTTTTGCTTTATAACCCTTTAACCAGAGGCCCATTCCTCTAGCTGGCTCCCCTTGAAACATTCCATCAGAAAGGCATAGAACAGCTTAGCCTGGCACCAGCCACAGCAGAGATTTCCCTAGGGAACATTCCCTTATTGAAACCATTTTTATTTCAGGCTCTCACACCTGGAAAGCGGAAATTTGCTGTTTACCAGAGAAACAAAAAACCCGCACAGTCACCCTCCAAAGCTGTGCTAAGTGGATCTGTCCAGTACCTTCCTGAGCTGGATGATGAAGAATCTCAGGAACTGGATCCTGTGGAGGCCTTCCCTGTGCACTTGGATCTAACCACAAATCCCCAGGGAGAACCCCTCAATGTTGACTTTCTCTTCCGGTCACCTTTGATGATTAAGAAGCTGATGGTCCTACCTTTCCCCAAAGAAGAACAACGCTCTGCTGAGTGTCCTGGACAAGCCTATTTTAGCAACCCTATTATCCTCCCACCATGAGAACCACATAGAGGATTCCATGGGGACGTGGTGCCCTGCAGGAGATGAGAGGTAGTGGGGAAGGGAGACAGAGAGACAGAGGGTTTGAACACAGAGAATAGCTAATAAAGTGTGTCCTTTTGACTCCTCTTGGTCTCATCATTTTGGCTGGAAGTGGGAATGAGACTCCACTTGTACACTGAGCTGCATACCTTCTAAACCATCCAAGATATCATTGCATGAATACTTGCCTTATGTCTTACACCTTTCCCTTTGTAACGATTACTGACTTTTAGCCAAATGTCTCTGATGTAGGACCTGCCATACTTAGGAATACCCTCCTCTATCTGAGCAAGAGCATATTGTGATTCTTTTGATCAAAGTGAGATAAAAATGGAAGGACACCATGAGACTGAGAGTCATCACAGAGTTTCATGCTCCTTCTACTCCATAATTATTTCAACACTAAGTATTGGTCAGATGTTGTTGGCACAGCCTTCAACCTGAAGGTGGAATTTCCTTTTCTTACCTGTTTGAATAGTCTCTGAGACCAGAACTTGATAAAGTCACTCTGCAATGAGGGTAGAAGGAAGAGACAGTTGCTTGTGGTTAAGCCTGGAGAGAATCAGAGTGTTCCCAAGTTTGGGAGTTTTCTGGCTTATTTAATAGTTTTGCTCAGAGAATAAATTAAGAGCTCAGATAACATTCAACCCCAATTTTTCCCCTTAAAAATATATAGGGAGATGTAGACAACATATAATATTATGTACATGTATATATATTATATTGTGTATATACATACATATATATGTGTATATATACATATATATATATACATACTAGTAAACATAAAATATATAATACATACAGATATGCACACACATATCTTTTTTAATTTTAATTCTTTATTGTTTAAAACATTAGATATGTCTCCTTTTCACCTAATTGTCCTCTTCCTGGCCACTCCCACCCCCAGCACATGCCCTCATCCCCCTACTGTCTGTGTCCATTGGTTATGCTTATATGCATGTATACAAGTCCTTTGGTTGATCTCTAACCCCCTTCCTCTCCTCCCATTCTCCAGCCTTCCCTCTGAGGTTGGACGATCTGTTTGATTCATCTATGTCTCTGGCTCTATTTTTGTTCATTAGTTTATGTTGTTCATTATATTCTACAAATGACTGAGATCATGTGATATTTATCTCCAACTGGCTTATTTAGCTCAGCATAATGCTCTCTAGGTCCATCCATGCTGTTTCATATTGTAAGAGTCCCTTCTTTTTTTTACCACAGCGTAGTATTCCATTGTGTAGATGTAACACATTTTTAATCCACTCATCTGGTCATGGGCACTTAGGCTGTTTCCAAATCTTAGCTATTGTAAATTGTGCTGCTATGAACATCCGAGTGCATATATCCTTTCTGATTCCTTGGGATATATTCCTAGAAGTGGGATCACTGGGTCAAATGGGAGTTCCATTGTTTATTTTTTGAGGAAACTCCATACTGTTCTCCACAGAAGCTGCACCAGTCTGCATTCCCACCAGCAGTGCACAAGGGTTCCTTTTCTCCACATCCTCTCCAGCACTTGTCATTTGTTGATTTGTTGATGATAGCCATTCTGACAGGTGTGAGATGGTACCTCATTGTTGTTTTGATTTGTATCTCTCAATGATTAGTGACTTTGAGCATGTTTTCATATGTCTCTTGGCCTTCTGTATGTCCTCTTTCAAAAAGTGTCTATTTAGATCCTTTGCCAATTTTTTGATTGGATTGTTTATCTTCCTTTTGTTAAGTTGTATGAGTTTCCTGTAAATTTGGCTATTAAACCCTTTTCAGAGACATCATTAGCAAATATGTTCTTCCATGCAGTGGGCTTTCTTGTTGTTTTGTTGATTCTTTTTTTTCTGTGCAGAAGCTTTTTATTTTGACGTAGTCCCATTTGCTTATTTTCTCCTTAGTTTCCATTATTGTAGGAGCTATATCGGTAAAGATATTGCTATGACATATATCTGCTATTTTTCTGCCTATGGATTCTTCTAAGATTTTTATGGCTTCCCATCTTATGTTTAAGTCCTTTATCATTTTGAGTTTATTTTTGTTTATGGTATAAGTTGGTGGTCTAGTTTCACTTTTTTTTTTTGCATGTATCTGTCCAATTTTCCCAACACCATTTATTGAAGAGACTGTCTTGATTCCATTTTATGCTATTGCCTCCTTTGCCAAATATTAATTGAGCATACTAGGTAATGGCGTGGGTCAGTTTCTGGGTTCTCTGTTCTGTTCCATTTGTCTATATGTCTGTTCTTAAGCCAGTACCGGGCAGTTTTGAGAACAGTGGCTTTGTAATATAACTTGATATTTGGCATTGTGATCCCTCCAACTTTGTTCTTCTTTTTCAGGATTGCTGTGGCTATTCGGAATCTTTTATTATTCCAGATGAATTTTTGGAGAGTTTGTTCTAGGTCTGTGAAATATGCCGCTGGTATAATGGGGATTGCATTAAATTTGTAGATTGTTTTGGGTAGTATGGACATCTTAATGATGTTGATTCTACCAATCCAAGAACACGGTATATTCTTCAATTTGTTTATGTCTTCCTCTATCTCTTTTTTCAATGTCCTGTAGTTTTCCTAGTACAGGTCTTTTATCTCCGTAGTTAAGTTTATTCCTAGGTATCTTAGTTATTTTTTTGTTGCAATGTTAAATGGGATTGTTTTGTTCCTTTCTCTTTTTGTGAGTTCATTATTGGTGTATAAAAAAGCCATAGATTTCTGGGTGTTAATTATATGTCCTGCTACATTGCTGAATTCATTTATTAAGTCTAGTAGTGTTTTGATGGAGTCTTTAGGTTTTTCTACATACAATATCATGTCATCTGCGAATAATGACAGTTTTACGTCTTCTTTTCCAATTTGGATGCCTTTTATTTCTTCTTTTTGTCTGATTGCTATGGCTAGCACTTCCAGTAACAGGAGGGGTGAAAGTGGGCATCCTTGTCTTGTTCCTATTCTTAGGGGAAATGATTTTAGTTTTTGCCCATTGAGTATGATGTTGGCTATAGGTTTGTCATTTATGGCCTTTACATGTTGAGATATGCTCCATCTATTCCCACTTTGCTGAGAGTTTTTTTTATCAATAAAGGATGTTGGGGGAGATGGGGGCATGCCTATGTGGGGGTTTGGGATGGGAATGGGGGGGTTGATGACAAATATGTGATACCGTAATCAATAAAGTAATTAAAAAAAAACACCAAAAAAAAACACACTACAGTATTTAACCACAAAAAAATAAATAAATAAAGGGTGTTGGATTTTGTCAAATGTTTTGTTTTTTTTTTTTGCATGTATTGATATGATCATGTGATTTTTGTCTTTCAATTTATTTATGTGATGTATCAATTTATTGATTTGCAAATATTGTACCAGCCTTGCATCCCTGGAATAAATCCCACTTGATCATGGTGTATGATCTTTTTAATACATTGCTGGATGAGATTTGCTAATATTTTGTTTAGGGTTTTAGCATCTATGTTCATTAGGGATATTGGCCTGTAATTATCTTTCTTTGTAGTGTCTTTATCTGGTTTTGGAATTAGGATAATTCTGGCCTCATAAAAAAGAGTTTGAAAGTGTTCCTTCCTCTTGGATTTTCTGAAATAGTTTGAGGAGTATAGGTGTTAGTTCTTTGAATGTTTAGTAAAACTTCCCTGTGAAGCCATCTGGACCTGGGCTTTTTTTGATGGGAGTTTTTTTTTTATTACTGCTTCTATTTCATCAGTTATTATTGGCCTATTTAGGTTTTCTGATTCCTCCTGATTCAGTTTTGGGATATTATATTTTTCTAGGAATTTGTCTATTTTGTCCCCAATGTCCAGCTTATTGGCATATAGTTATTCATAGTATTTTCTTTTTAAAAAATAAATCTCTATTGTTCAGATTATTACAGCTGTTCCTCTTTTTCTCCCCCATAGCTCCCCTCCACCTGGTTCCCACCCCACCCCCTGCCCTTACCCCATCCACTGTCCTCGTCTATAGGTGTACAATTTTTGTCCAGTCTCTTCCCGGACCCCCCCACACTCCCTTCCCCCGAGAATTGTCAGTCCACTCCCTTTCTATGCCCGTGATTCTATTATATTCATCAGTTTATCCTGGTCTTCCAATTTTTTATTTGCTTGATTTTTAGATTCACTTATTGATAGATATATATTTGTTGTCACTTTGTTGTCCATAATTTTTATCTTTACCTTTTTCTTCTTCTTCCTCTTCTTAAAGAATACCCTTCAGCATTTCATATAATACTGGTTTGGTGGTGATGAACTCCTTTAGCTTTTTCTTATCTGTGAAGCTCCTTATCTGACCTTTAATTCTAAATGATAGCTTTGCTGGGTAGAGTAATTTTGGTTGTAGGTTCTTGCTATTCATCACTTTGAATATTTCTTGCCACTCCCTTCTGGCCTGCATAGTTTCTGTTGAGAAATCAGTTGACAGTCATATGGGTACTCACTTGTAGGTAACTAACTGTTTTTCTCTTGCTGCTTTTAATATTCTATCTTTGTCTTTTGCCCTTGGCATTTTAATTATGATGTGTCTTGGTGTGGTCCTCTTTGGATTCCTTTTGTTTGGGGTTTTCTGTGCTTCCTGGACTTGTAAGTCTATTTCTTTCACCAGGTAAGGGAAGTTTTCAGTCATTATTTCTTCAAATAGGTTTTCAGTATCTTTCCCTCTCTCTTCTTCTGGCAACCCCATAATTTGGATGGTGGTACGCTTGAAGTTGTCCCAGAGGCTCCTTATACTTATCTTCATATTTTTGGATTCTTTTTTCGTTTTGCTTTTCCAGTTGTTTTTGCTTTTTTGTATTTCAAATCTTTGTCTTGATTCTTGGGATCCTCTAGTCTGCTGTTGGATCTCTGTATATTATTCTTTATTTCAGTCAGTATATGCTTAATATCTAATTGGTCCTTTTTCATATCCTTGAGGGATTCACTAAATTTCTCGGATGTTTCTAGAAGATTCTTGAGTAACCTTATAACCGTGGTTTGAACTCTATATCCAGTAGTTTACTTTCCTCCATTTTTTTTTATTTGTGACCTGTTTCTTTGTCTCCACATTTTGGCTGCTTCCCTGTGTTGATAGAGTGGCTTTGTGTGCTAGGTATCTTGTAGGGCCCAGTGGCTCAGCCTCCCTAATTACTTGAGGTGGACCCTCTTGGTGCACCCCTTTGTGGGCTATGTGCACAGTCTTGTTGTTATTAACTCTTGATTGCTGTTGGTATCACTGGGAGAAATTGACCTCCAGGACAATTGGCTGTGAGGACCAGTTGTTTCTACAATGGGAGAACTTCTGTGCTGGAGATACTCTAATGGGGCAGGACTTGCTTCAGTGGGGCTTTGGTGCTTACTGAATCTGCCCCCTGAGTGTGTCACTTATGGATGTGAAGAGTTGTTACCTGGATGGTCTCACTCTGACCACTGGGTACACTGGATCTCCAAGGAGGTGCAAAGTCAGCCACTGCCTGAGGCCACCCAGCAGGATATACAGAGAGATCTGCAGATTCCTCCTCTTTGTTTGGGGTTTGGAGGTGCCTAGATGAGGCCCAACTATGAAACAGTGAAGCTGCTGTAGAGCCTTGGAGCTTCTTTTGGAAGTTCTGGGGCTCTACCCAGCTGCAATTTGTTAGGTTTTAGATTGCAAAAGGCCAGGCCATTCATATGCAAAATCCTTGCGCACAGCTTGGGTGGGGTTGTAAATTGGGTGGGGCATGGTCTCAGGCAATCACCAGGGTGGAGCAAACAGCAATGGATGCCAATTAGCCCTGCCCCAAAGAGGTACCCAGGTCTCTGTGTCCCATGGAATCATGGAGGAACAAGGATCACAACAAGCACCTCTGAGAGAAAGCCACCCTCATGTTCTGGCCTGGTGCCAGACATTCCAGTTTCTCCCTATATGAGTCTGGGTCCCCAGAGTCTTGCCTGGAACTGGAGTTCAGAGCAGTCAGGAGCTTGTATTGCCCTCCTGATGGAAAAAGACAACTGTGTACCCAGTTGCCAGCCCATTTCTGCACGTGCCTTTGTATCTCTGCACTTCTGCACCTCCTCCCAGTCTCAGTGCACTTTTCTCTTTCCTTCTAGTTGTATAACTTCCACTCATCCAGCCTTCCTGTGGTTCTGGATGGTATCCATTTTGTCTTTTAATTGTAGTTTTGATGTGGTTGTGTGAGAGAGCAAATTCAGGTGTTTAACTATGCTGCCATCTTGTTTCTTTCATAGTATTTTCTTACAATCCTTTGTATTTCTGTGGTGTCAGTAGTTACTTCACCATTTTCATTTCTGATTTTATTTGTATGTGTCCTCTCTCTTTGTTTCTTGATGAGTCTAGCTAATGGTTCATCAATTTTGTTTATCCATTCAAAGAACCAACTCTTTGTTTCATTGATTTTTTGTATTGTTTTTTAGTCTTTATATGATTTATTTCTGCAGTCAATCGATGTTGATGTTTCTTTTCTTTCTTTTTAAAAAAATCTTTATTGTTTAAAGTTGATGTTTCTATCTCTCTCGCTCCCTCTTGCTTCCTCTCTCTCTAAAATCAATAAAAACATACTTTTAAAAAATGTTCCTTAAATTAAAAAATAAAAATGTTTCCCTTGGGAAATGGTTTGAAGAATGAGAGGTAGGAGAAGCCATGGCCAGGTAGCTCTGTTGGTTAGAGCATTGTCCCAATACACCAAGGTTTTGGGTTCAATCCCAGGTCAGGGCACACACAAGAAGCAACCAATGGATACATAATTAAATGGAACAACAAATCAATGTTTCTCTCTCTCTCTCAAATGAATAAGTAAAAAAAAATTTAAAAAGAATGAGGGATAACAAAGATTTTTTTATTTTACACATTCAATAATATCCTGTGTTCTTTTAAGGTATAGGGATTATATTTATAACTAAAACTTGTATAATTAAAATAACTCAAATTTGAAAATAAAACTTTATTAAAAAATCAAAATAAACCCCAACATCTATAAAGCTTATATGGCTTCTAGTAATACCCCTCAAAAATAGAGGTTGTAAGTAACCATCCAATCCACTGGAAGAAAACAATGCCTGTACGTACAGAATAATCCCAATAATGTAAAAGCACATATCCTATATAATAAAGAGGGAATATGCAAATTGACCATCACACCCTCACACAAGATGGCCACCCCCATATGGTCACAAGATGGCTGCCACAAGATGGTAGGCAGGGGAGGGCAGTTGGGGGCAATTGGGCTGGCAGGGTAGTGGTTAGGGGGTGATCAGACTGGAAGGCAGAAGCGGTTAGGGGAAATCAGGCAGGCAGGCAGGTGAGTGGTTGGGAGCCAGCAGTCCCGGATTGTGAGAGGGATGTCTGAATGCTGGTTTAGGCCCATAGGGATCAGGCTTAAACCGGCAGTCAGACATTGCCTGAGGGGTCCCAGATTGGAGAGGGTGCAGGCTGGGCTGAGGGACACCCCTCCCCCTGTGCACAGATTTTGTGCACCGGGCCTCTAGTATTATAGATATTTAAGTAGAAAAAGTCTATAAAGAAATATATAATTGTTCATAATTTTTCTTATCTTAGTAGAATTAGAGGTGAGTTTTTCTTTATACTTTTGTATTTTCCACTATTATAAACCTTAAGTAGCTTCTAGTAAAATCCTTCAAAAATAGAGGTTATAAGTAAACACTCAACCATAGTGTGGGGAAACAAACTTTAAAGAATAAAAATTCTGGCCCTGGCTGGTTTTCCTCAGTGAATAGAGCATTGGCCCACGGACTGAAGGGTCCCAGTTTTGATTCCAGTCAAAGGCATATACCTTGGTTGCAGGCTCAATCTGGGGCTCATGTGGGAGGGTGGGAGGCAACCAATCTATGTGTCTTTCTGACATCGATGTTTTTCTCTCTCCCCCTCCCTTCTACTCTCTCTAAAAATCAATAGAAAAATATCCTTGGATGAGGATTAACAACAACAAAAAGAATAAAAATTCTGTTCCTGACTTTCCTGATCCTATAGCCAGGACACCCAGAAAGAACCTGCATGCTAGAAAGGACACATGGAGGTGAAGATCTATCTACCCCTGGCTTCCCTGATAACCATCTTGTGAAAAGTCACTAGTCCCCTCTCCATTCCACATCATTAGCCATTCTCTAGCTCAGGACTGCCAGGAAGCCTTCCCAAAGCCAGTAATAAGTTTTACCAACCATAAACGTTATTTCCTAGTGAAAGGGAATATGGAGGTAGGGGGAAGGAGAGGGAGGGACTTGCAACCTAGTTCAGCATCTGGTTAAAACTGTAATCTTTCTTTCCCACTCTGAGTGACTTGAGTGGAGCTGCGGGGACCCTCAGGGACCCACCACAGGAGGAGATATATAGGCCAGAGCCTCCCCAGAAGTTCAGTTCAGGCTTTGGCTCTGGAATTCCCTTGAACTAGCAGTTCTGCGAAATAAAGGTTAAACTTTCCTCCCTCAGAGTGCTGGCTGATCATTCTCCCATACATTCTGCCACAACACTAGATCAGACAGTTTCCCAGGAAAGACCAACTCTCCTACTCACCATCAGTCTTTCTCCTCCTGACCATTGCCACCCTAGCACTTTCACTGGCTCCCTGAGATGTCTGTCTCATCTGAAGCTGCTCCATAACTGGATGGCATCACTAGCATTGTGTTCGTATTTAAGATTCAATAAAGCAAGGGGGAGAGAAGGCATGGCTCTCGTGAGTACCCTTAAGTCTTGGCAAAACAGAACTGTAAGAAGAGCTTATTCTCATCCTTGGTGACTTTTCCCTGCCCCATCTCTTTCCCTTCACCAGCATAAGATTCCCCACACCATATTGGACATGACTAATATAGCAATAATTGAAAGACTTAATTAAGGAACTCAAGTCATTGAAGCATAAAACAGCTTTTGTTTTAAACAATAGCATTCCCCAACCCACCTTTGTGAGAGCCCCTTAATAACATGTTGGCTAGATTTCATACTATTCCAGTCATTCTAAGTTGCACTGGGGTGGTACTGTTTGGGTATTTAAAAGCTAGTGTTGTTAATATTAACAGCTCAATATCAAACAAAAGTCAAACTGTGTCCCTTCCACTTTTAGCACTCCCTAAGCCAATCTGTGACTCTGGGGAAGTGTGGTCTGCTTTTTGTATGGTATACCCTGCCCTTTCCCTCTCTCTTCGAACTCCTTCCAGTTCTGTCTGGTGCCCCCATCATTCTCAACCTTGACTGCACACTTGAATCACCTTGGAGTTTCAAAACTACCAATGCCTGGGTTTAATAACCAGAGATCCAAGTTGAATTGCTCTCAGGAGAGGCCTGGACATAAGGACTTTTCAAAACTCCTCAGGCAATTCGAGCTAAGGCTGAGCACCAATGCTGTGGACACTTATAGACACTTACTACAGAGAAGAGAGCAGGGAGGGAGATGCTGTCTAAGTGGGAAGGGAATCTGGGCTGATTCCCTCTGGTCTGATGTTACTGGGTTATCCTGGTATGAAGGATCCATGTAGGTATATTGTTTCTTTGGAGGAATAGGGCTGAGGGGTCAGCTTAATCCCAGCTCTGTCCCCCAATGCAGAGCCCCTCTTCCCATTGTGTATACCCTCTAACCCCTTCTCTGTGATGGCTGGGCATCAAAGGGCTGGACTTCTACCCTCACCACGGTTCTCTTCCACAGAAAACAATATTTTTGACATGTTTCAAGAGCCTTAGAGAACTGGAATGATAGCTGGTGTCCTTAACTTCTTCTCAGGTACAATCCTCTCTAATAAAATGGTAATATGCAAATTAACCATCACTCTGCTACATAAGCCACGCCCACCAGCCAAGCCACGCCCACCAGCCAATCAGGGTGAGTATGCAAATTAACCCCAATCCAAGATGGCTACAGCCAGAGAGAGCAAGGTTTCCTAGGTAACAGAGCAAGCCAAGCTTTCCATAGCCGTTGCAGGCCTAAGCCTCCACTCAAGCTACAAAGTTTCAATTATAGAAGGTAAACAAATTCAAACAAATGGCGGCAGAATGGAGCTTGAGAGAGCAGGTCAGGGTTGCCGGTGGCAACAGGGGAAGCAAAGCTTTCCGCACACCCTGGCCGGGCCCACCCGCTTAAGGCAACAAAGTTTCAATTGTAGAAGGTGAATTAACTGCCACAGAAATGGCTGCCGCCCCAGGCTACAAAGTTTCAATTGTAGAAGGAAAATAAATTCCAGATACCAGGGCCTCCCCTTGAGTTGCCAGGGGGCGTGGCCGGCCTGCAAACCACCACAGGCCCCTCGCTCAGGACACCCCACACCCCAAGGGAACCCCACCCTGATCAGGGACACCCTTCAGGGCAAACCAGCTGGCCCCCACCCCTGTACCAGGCCTCTATCCTATCTAATAAAAGAGTAATATACAGATTGATCATCACTGCAACACTCAATATAGCTGCCCCCATGTGGTCAAAGATCCTGCCCCCATGTGGACACAAGATGGCCACCACAAGATGGCCAGCAGGGGAGGGCAGTTGGGAGGCACCCGGCCTGCAAGGGAGGGCAGTTGGAGGTGATCAACCCTGCAGGAGAGGGCAGTTAGGGATGACCAGGCTGGCAGAGGAGGGAAGTTGGGGGCAAACAGGCTGGCAGGGGAGCAGTTAAGCATCAACCAGGCTGGCAGCGGAGTGGTTAGGGGGTGATCAAGCTGGCAGGCAGAAGCGGTTAGGGGCAATCAGGAAGGCAGGCAGGCAAGCAGTTGGGAGCCAGCAGTCCTGGATTGTGAGAGGGATGTCCGACTGCCCGTTTAGGCCCGATCCCACCAGGATCGGGCCTAAACGGGCAGTCGGACATCCCTCCAGGAGTCCCAGATTGGAGAGGGTACAGGCTGGGCTGAGGGACAACCCCCCGCCGTGCACGAATTTCGTGCACCGGGCTTCTAGTAATAATAATAATAACAATAATAATAATAATAACAACAACAACAACAAAAATAATAATCAATAGCATCATTTATTCAGCACCTGAATCTGTGCCAATAATTGTATTATTTACTTTATGTTTTCATATTAAATTATCATACAATCTTGCTAGGAGGTATTAATCCCTATTTTATACATGAAGAAACGAAGACTCAGAGATGTTTCATAGCTTACCCAGCATCACACAGGAAGAGGGTAACCACCCAGAGATGAAATTCAGATCTGACTCTAAAGCAATAGCCTCTTAATCATTTTATTTTACCTGAACTCAGGTCCTCCCTTAAATAATATAGCTGTTTTCTGCTAAAAACTTCTATGTCTATAATCCAACAATGAGACCGATTGTGACAATCTCTGGCTGAGACAGGCCTGCAGATGGAGGAAAATTACTTTACTGCTAACCTTACCCCCCACACCAATGAATGAGGCAGTGCTTATGGTCAAAAACACTTTGGACCTTGTACCTACTAGAAATATCCAGATTTGTTCAGGTCACAGTCTCACCCACTCATCAGAGGCATGTCTCAACTTTCTGTCCCCAGGACCCATTAATCATTTACAGCATGTTGACAGAGATTTTAACCAGGGGGTCAAGGTGAACATTCAGTTTACACAACAAAAATGTATAAAGACTGATTAATCAATAGTGTGTGTGTATGTGTGTGTGTTTAAAAAGTCTCTATAAAATTCTCTGCTCTGGTATACCATAGCAAGGGATAGTTTTCTCATTTTAACAAAATGAAGACATTCACTGCAGCTCTGCTTTCCATCCTTTGGATCACACTTAGATATTCCTGCGCTGTGAGTCCCATAAACTGCAATGCTACTGAGCCTCTGGCTGGGAAAGCACTAGACCTGATCAATAAAGGACGTTCGAATGGCTACCTTTTTCAGTTGCTGCGGGTCGCTGATGCCCACTTGGACAAAGCGGTAAGGAATTGCCAATGGCAGAGCTAAGTTGGGAAACCATGCACCAGGGGCAAGTGTGACTCTAGCCACTAAGTCTACTGCTTTGCTCAATGGAATGGCCTTGGTCAGGGTTTTCTGTTTGGTTTCTGCTGCTGCTCTAGAATGTTCTTTTTTTTTTTTTTTCCAAACTAACATCTGTTATTAGTATGTCCTTAACTATGAATCAATCTATGAATACTTATAAGCACTGATGCTGAATCCAATTAAATGCTAAGTGCTATAAGAGAAAAATTAGAATGAACTGTAAGCCTTGCCCTTAAGAAAATAAGAATCAGCTCACACATTCACACACACACACACACACACACACACACACACACACACACACACATTGTGTAAGGTAGGATATATTTAAGTGACCGAGTAAAGGCATTCCAGGGAAATTCCAGGAATACCATCTCTCTGTGGGTAAAAAATCAGGAAGGAGAGTATTAGGGAGTAATTAGACACAAGCAGGACAATTCCAGAAGTTCTATGTGAGATTTGGCACAGCTAGCAGGGTGGAAGAAAGAATGTAGACTTATCTTGATGCAAAGCAAGCCTACTGTCTTCACTTTGATCAGCAATTTTCAACTGGTGTGCCACAGGAATTTTTAAAACATGAAATACCTGACTATTGAGTGAGGGGTACTGAACTATTGTCCCTTAGATTGTCAAATGGAAAAAGGCAACAGCCAACACACCAAAGCCGTTCAATGCGAATGAATCAAAATTATACCTTTTTTTTTTTTTTTTTTGGTCAGATCAGCAAAAAAAAACAAAAAAAAAAACAAACACACCAAACAAACAAACAAACAAACAAAAACTTGTGTGTGCACCGCAGAATTTTAGTAATTAGTTTATATGTGCCATGAGATGAAAATACTGAAAATCACTGACATAGATTATATACTTATTTGGAATAGATTTGAGGGCTTGATAGAGATGAAGGAGGGAGGCCTCTCTTCCCCACTCCCCAAAATAACATATCCTTTGGAGGAACCACTAAAATCAGGGAGGTCAGACAATAGAGCACCACAGAGGACAAGCAGATAACTTGATGCTTGTTAAAGTATTAGATGTGGAGGCTCTACAGGTTGCAGAGAATGAGTGCAGGGATTCAGGATTCAAACAGCAACTTAGTGACCTCTAGTCCCAGTCCAGGATCTCTGCCACGTTATAGGACACAAGATGAATTGGCCCAGGGCTACCTCTGAGTGGGGGCAGGGAGCACAGTGTACCTGGGGAGATAGATGCAGATGGCAGGGGCTTGAGCTAGAAAGCTATATTACGTGTTCAGGAATGAGGAAATGAAGACAGACCTAGAAAATATTATTTTTAATATTAACAGCTCAATATCAAACAAAAGTCAAAATGTGTCTCTTCCACTTTTAGCACTCCCTAAGCTAATCTGTGACTCTGGGGAAGTGTAAGGTGGGACTTATGGCAATGAGAATGAAGAAAAGACATGAGACATTTTGAAAAAAGACCATTCAAGGCCTGGTGACTGGATAGCAAAAGCAAAGAAAGAAATCAAAGCTGATGTCACATTTTTTTAAGCCAAAGACAAAGGCAAGAAATAATTAATAGTGTCATTGACAAAAGGCAAGATAAATTGAGAGAGGTAGCTAGTTTGTAAGAGAAGAGCTGATTTTGGGCAAGTTGAAATTAAGTCAAGAAGTCCAAGTTCAGGAAAGAGTTGGGTGAGAGGACAAAATTGTGCACACAGATTGGAGCTCATAGTGTGGCTGTCATCACTTATAATTTCTAGGTTTACATCTTCAACATCTCCGCCCCCAAAAATGGTGCAATTTAGTTATTGTTTTTTAAAGCTCATAGACAGAAGCAACATCATGACCAGTTAAAAAGAACATTTGGAAGTAACTTTTTCAAGCTATTTATTCAAATAAATAGATAAAATGACACAAAAGTAGACATCTGCAATAATTTGGAAAGGAACAGAAATCAAGTTTAAGAAATCAAGAGATTGTTTCTAATGAAAACATACTGGGCTCCCGCATGCTCCTCACCTGTTGTTTTCTTGAAATTTTTCAGGAATCCACAGATGTCTATTATTTAGTCTTAGATGTGAAAGAATCTGACTGTCCAGTCCAATCCAGGAAACACTGGGATGACTGTGAGCCAAATATTTCTAGATATCTATTTGATATAGTAAGTAAACATGGTACCATTCCCTCTTTTTATTATTCTTGATTTCTGTCTACTCTGTTTTCCCAGGGTAGTTGTATGCTACAGCAAAAGAGGAAGATCAGTTTCTGTCTTTAGACTCATGAAGATTATGTTGATCTTGAATAATATTCTCTTGAGAGCCATACCTAGGAACCCAGTTCAAGATATGTCAGTGGGGCTTGTTTTAGCATGACCAGCAACCTTGTGCAAATCACCTAATGTTGCTAGATGTCCATGTCCTGGGCTGTAAAATAAGAGGAGGAGGTTGGAGTAGATAAACTCTAAGATCCTATCTGGCCCTGGCAGTCTTTGAGTGTAGAACCTATGAACTTGTAATTGTGTCCCATGAAGACTGGTCCCAAGAGCAGGAGTGACCAAAGGGGATTAATTGCAATTATCATGAGGAATGGGATCCTGTGCTGCTTTGCACATGGGTAATCAGATCCCAGGCTGTCTGCCATAGGAGAAGAACACAAAGATGAAAAAGCACAGATCTAAGATTTTAGTTCCAGAAACTAAGACACTTACATACCTAAAAATTATAGCATTTTTTGGTCTTGAAAATGTTTGAGATATGGCCATGACCTGTTTAAACAGTTTATATGTGGTTCTCATGAGGGTTTTGGGTGCCTCTGACATCTAACTCACAGAAACAGATTAAGAAAATACAGGTTTGAAAGAGGATTTGTTGAGAAACCACAAATAAATTTTAAAGGATAATAAGGTATGTTGCATCACTTTTTTGTGTTTTCATATTCAACCTGAAGAAAGCAGTACACAATGATAAACTCCTCTTTTTTACAGGTGATTGGACAGTGTAAGGTAATAGCTACCACACATTTGAATGAATTTCAGGATCTTAGAGTGAATGACTTCAACTGCACCACAAGCTCTGGTATGATAATATGTTAAAATACTACTTAATTCTAGATTGATATATAATTCAATCATACAGTGATATCCTATATAATAAAAGAGAAACATGTAAATTGACCATACCTCTGCTATGCTCACCAGCCAATCAGGAGTGAGTACGCAAATTAACCTGACAAAATGGAGGGTTAATTTGCATACAAAGGCACTGGGCGGAGAGTGGAGCGGGATAGCCAGTGGAGAGTGGAGCGGCTTGGGGAACTTGGCTCCCCCAAGCCACCAAAAGGAGAGCAGAGAGGGAGAGCTGGCAGCTTGGAGGACTTGGCAGAGCTGGAAGCCTTGGGACAGAGACAGAGCAGGAAGGGAAAACCAAGAGTGAGGGGAGCACCAGGACTTCTGGGAATAGTAATTCTGGTGGCAGCCCCTGGACTGGAAGCAGAAACCCAGAGCGGAGGGAGCACCAGGAATGCTGGAAATCGTAGTTCTGGTGGCAGATGGATATGCTAGACACTAGATTAAAGTGAGCCTGGAGCAAGTTACTGTTGCGGTGGGGAATGGAAGGAAAGCAAAGGTGTGAGACCTAAGTAAAATCAGTGTCTAGGAAAAATTAAAGGGAAAATGTCCTAAAACTACCAGGAAATCTCCACCAATGAAGCAAAGAAAAAAAAAGCCTCTATTATTCTGTGAGCAACAAACCAAACTGGATTGGGGTCTCAGACAATTCGCTCATATGATTGCAAAGACAGACAGAAACTTCAGGATTGGAGAGGGCTCCCCTGAGGGCTCCCAGATTGGAGAAGTTGCAGGTCGGGCTTAGGGACCCACCCTCCATGCACGAATCTTCCTGTACTGGGCCACTAGTTTAACATATAATATCAAAAATAGTCCCTACCTATGCTCAGGGACTTGATTATTACTCACTCTCCTAAAAAGAGTCACAAGAGGGCTTCCTCCTATTATTGATACACTTTTCAAAAAATTAAATATATAAAAGGCAGTAGAGCATTATTATAGAGAACATGGGCTCTGTCTGGGGTCAGATTTGCAAGTTTGAATTCCAGTCTCATAACATATTAGTTGCATGGTCTTGAGGGAAAGTTACCTAACCTCTTTAAGGATTCCTCATGTGTAAAATACAGCTAATAATAGTATTAGATCTTTGGGTCTTTGCTAGAATTAAATAAGATGCTCTGTGTAGTACACTTCCAAAGTACTTAGCAATATGTTGACTTCAACATCTAAAATTTATGTATTAATACTACAGTTTATACAGCAGTCTCATTTAATCTCATAACAAGACTATGAAACTTTATTTTAGAGTTAAAAAGAGTTTCAGAGAGATTAAATTACTTGGCCTCATAAAAGAGCCAAAATGTAGTGAATCTTAACCTACCCCACCTGTGTTGACTCTATAGTCCATGTTCTTTTTATTTACTTTATCCAAGAGACTTATCACAGAGTTCCTTTAAAAATAGCAAATTTCAGCATAAGTCAATATACAAAAATTCAGCAGCTGAGCAACTCCAGGAGTTTGCCTTAAAGAAGACTGAGCTGTACCTTCTCTCTCTGGGCAAAACTTCACTTTAATGATGCTCTCCCTCCTTGGCAGAGATAGGAAGAGTTAATTAAAATATTCACACACATTATGAATGATGGTTTTGGGTAATGACTGAGACTTGAGCATCAGAAGGATCTGGGTTTAAGTTTAGCTCTGCTGCTGATTAGGTGATTTGCTAGAACAAGTTTCTTAGCCTCTCCAACCCTCAATTCACCTATCTGTAAAACAGGAGCTATTGTTATAGTTTCCACCATGCATATATGTATTAAATCACAGCATTGACAGTGCTGTTTAGCCACAAAACTACCATCTTCTTTCTCCAGTCTTTTCTGCATTGGCCAATACCAAAGACAGCCCTGTACTCTTGGATTTCTTTGAGGAGACTGAGGTCTACAGAAAACAAGCAGAGAAAGTCCTTGAGATGTACAAAAAGGAGAATGGCGACTTTGCCTCTTTCAGAGTGGACCAAGTGGAGAGAGTTGGCAGAGGCGTGAGTTTCCACTAATGTTCAGCGGGAGTCTGAGGGCCCAGGCTCCAACCTCACAGGCGCAAATTCACTTGCATTTGACCCTCTCCCCACTGGCCTCCTTGGGGCAGATGATTTTTATTATTATAATTTTTAACTTATAGGTAACATTCAATATAATATTAGTTTCAAGTGTATACAAATTCAAAAAGATACATGCATCTTTAAATTCATTGCAGCATTATTTACAACAGATAAGATATGGAAGCAACCTAAGTGCCTATCGATAGGTGATTAGATAAAGAATATGTATTATATATTTATAAAATATTACTCAGCATAAAAAGGAATTAAATCTTACCATTTGTGACAATGTAGAGGGTACAATGCTAAGTGAAATAAGCCAGAGAAAGACAAAAACCAGCTGCTTTGTTTGTTTGTTTTAATATAATAGCAACTTTACTGAGGTGTAATTGACATTCAATAAACAGCATATATTTAGTTAGAGTATACCATTTGATAATTCTAACATATGTATATACAAATGAACACAACACCACACTTAAGATAGTGAACATATCCATCACCCCCAATAATTTCTTGGACCCCTTTGTTATGCTTCCCTCTTGACCAACTGCTCTTGCCTCCTCCCCTGTGCTGCTGGTGCCAGCCACCAGCTGCTTTTTAAGTTGAGATCCCTGCTCTTTGGAGTTTTTAGCAAAGGCCAGCTTAGGAGTACCCTAATTAAGTTAATAAAAATGTACCTAACTATATAGTTTAAGTTTAAAATTTGGCTCTCAAAAGAAATTTCAATTGTTGTATTGTTGATATTTGGCTCTGTTGACTAATGAGTTTGAAGATCACTGATCTAGTCCTATACTCTTTGTATTATGATGGAAAACAGGCTCAGAGCAACTACCTCACCACACCCAGTGGTATGGCTAGAGCCAGGCAGTCCTTCCCCATCCAGGGACTCAAGTGTCTCCCACCCATAGCAGTCTTATAGAACAGCTAGTTTATGTTGTCTTGTATTTTGAAAACACAAAGTGAGATAGATAATGTTGCATACAAGCAATGGGATTAGTACAATGTAATTATGTACTAAAAAAGAATGTTTTGGACCTATATGCCTTGGAAAGAGTTTCAAGATATATTGCCAAGGGAGAAAAGCAGGTTACAGAACAATACTTAGACTATGACCCCCTCTATATTAAACAATTAGATATGTGTGTATATACACAACATATTTAGGAAAAACACATCAAATAGATGATGGTGGTACCTCTGAGAGGAAGAGGCTGGGGTACAGGAAAATGACTTTTCATACTACGTTCGATTATGTCTGTATTATCTGAGCTTTTTCAATAAAATAATATTCATCTTATCACTTTATAAATTTTAAAAAGACCCATAAAATAAGAAGAATGACACATATTGGTGAATCCTGATAGTGCCTTTACAGTATATTGGATAGTAGGTATCTAATGGCTTTTTAAAAATGTTCCTGAAACTGCTTTGATCCTATTTGTTCTAGAGAGGAGGGAGAAGAACCAATTACTATATTGACTTCTCTGTGAGGAACTGCTCCAGTCACCATTTTCGCAGGCATTATAATGTGAGTATAATATGAGTGTGGAATACTAGTAACATTTGGAGACTACTTACTATGTGAGAGATACCCTGGTAAGGGCTTTATACATATGTTAGCCTATTACCCCCACCACCACCCTATGAACTATATAGCATTTTTCTCCCAGATTTACCTGTGGAGAAACTGAGGCATGGTGACAAAACTCATGAGAATATCCTACCTAATAAAAGAGTAATATGCTAATTGACTCTACCTTCGCTATGCTCTCAGCCAATCAGGGGTGCTATGCAAATTAACCCAGCAAAGAAAGCAGGGGGAGGGGGCAGCACCCACCACAGCCATTGGGACCCAAGCCCTGATCATGGACTGGGGCAGGCGGCATGGGTCAGCACCCGCTGCCGCCGGCGGGACCCAAGCCCCGATCGCAGACCCAACCAGTGTGAGGCCCCAACCACAGGGTCCCGGTCCATTGGGGGTCAGGGGAGGCGGGGTGGGCAGCCCTAGGCCCTGCCCACAAAGTCCCGTTCTATAGGGGGGCCTGGGGAGGTGGGGCGAGCAGCGCCAGGGCCTGCCTTGCAAAGTCCTGTTTCATTGGTGCCCTGGGAGGCGGGGTGGGCAGCCCCAGGCCCCGCCCACAAAGTCCCGTTGCATCGGGGGCCGGGGAGTCAGGATGGGCAGTGCCAGGCCCCAACTGAAGGTCCAGGTCCATCGGAGGCCTGGGTAGGTGGGGTGAGCAGCTCCAGTCCCCACCTGCAAAGTCCTGGGTCATCAGGGGTTGAGGGAGGCGGGGCGAGCAGCGCCAGTCCCCGCCCAAAAAGTCCTGTTTCATAGGGGGCCTAGGGAGGCAGGGCGGGCAGCTTGAGGCCTCAACCATGGGGTCCAGGTCCATCGGGGGTCGGGGGAGGTGGGGTGGGCAGCGCCAGACCCCAACCGTGGGGTCCTGGTCCTTCGGAGCCCGGGAGGCGTGGCAGGCAGCGCCAGGCCCCAAATGAGGGTTCCAGGTCCATAGGGGACCTGGGAGGCGGGACAGGCAGCGCCAGGCCCTGCAGGAAAAGTCCCACTCTGTTGGGGGCCGGGGGAGTCCAGGTGGGCAGTGCGAGGCTTTTTAGGCTGCTGTAGGGCATGAGGGAAGGCCTACATTTCCTGCTGTCTCTAGCAACACAATTGTCTATTTATTGTGCCTGAATTCTTCTGCCCCCTTACAAGGACTCTAAATTCCCTTGGGGGTTGATTTTCAATGATAGCTGTTCATGGGAATTACTTGAGGAGTGTGTGTGTGTGTGTGTGTGTGTGTGTGTGTGTGTGTGTGTATAAAATATTCCAAACAAGTCTACCCCTTCAGAAATTAGTGTTCCAATTCTGTTCAATTTCCATAGATTCTGATTTTGCTGATTTGGAGAGTATCCAGCCAACAGTAAATTTTAAGTGTCCCTGAATGATTCTAACCTGTGGGTTAGAAGCCACTGCTTATGTTTATGCAAACACAAGAGCCAAATGCCAAGTAAAATACAGAAATCTCAATTGTACAGCTCAATAAATGTTTACCTATGTCTACACCCAGGTAGCCACTATCCAGAATGTTCTGTTGAATCTTTCTCCATTAGCAATAAAGGCAGAACCAGCTACTTATCTTGGAGAGAGGAAAAAGAGAAAACAAAGGAGAATGTGTGGGAATATGTAATAATACCTCAAAACAGTACCTCCCAATAATTTTATTTATCAGATTATAGGCTCTTACTCATCTGTGTTGTACTTACTGGCCGTCAGTCAGATATCCCCCAGGGGTCCCAGATTGGAGAGGGTGCAGGCTGGGCTGAGAAACCCATCCCCCCACTGTGCACAAATTTTGTGCACCGGGCCACTAGTTATTTTATAAATATACATGATATATACCTAAACTTAACAATGAGGGTTTTTTTTTTTTTTTAACTCATTAGGATTAAAGACTTAGCTAACACTAATAACTAGAATGTATTAAGAACCTATACTCATGGGTGCTTTCATCTCATTCACTCCTCACAGTGACCACATTTGACAAATGGGAAGGTAATGGGCTCAGTAAAGTAGGGGTCTTGCCTAATTTTCACAACCAAGATGCTCAGTCCAATGGGATTTTTCCCCTACTCATGTATAAACTGATACTCATGTGCCTGCAGGAAGTGTTATGAATGATATGCAGCATTTGTATAGCAAATTATAGTTTACAAACCACTACCAAATATTATTGCTTTGTTGGATCCCTGTGACCATCCCATTGACCCCAACGAACCCTTAACCATCTTGGTGTGGGGAATACAAACTCAGTGCAGAAACATGGAGGCTGGAGAAGAGGAGCTCAATGCTAAATATTCTATAGCATTATCTCATTTAATTAAGCCCTCTCACAACCTGTGGGGAGATAGTAGTGTACTCATTTTAGAAATAAAGACTGAGTTTCAGAAATTTTATGCAACTTACCTAAATCTCATAAAACTAGTACATGAGGAAGCCAGGATTAACATAGGGCTGTCTGACTCCAAAACTGTACTCAAAATCTTTTCTTGTTGTTGTTTTTTGTTAATCCTTGCCCAAGGATATTTTTCCTTTGATTTTTAGGGAAAGATAGAGAGAGACATCGATGTGAGAGAGACACATCAATTGGTTGCCTCCTGCACATGCCCTGACCAGGGCACGGGCCCAGGGAGGAGTCTGTAACCAAGATAGCACTCTTGACCAGAATTGAACCTGGAACCCTTTGGTCCCCAGGCCGATACTCTATCCACTGAACCAAACTGGATAGGGCTGTACTCAAAATCTTATGCTTAACAGTCTCCTCAAAAAATGAGTTTTCTACTTGTAACTTTGACAGCTGGGTTTAGGGATCTCTGGGGCAGAGGGGTGCCAGCCAGGTGTAGCCTCTGAACTTATGGTAGGGCCAGAAGACAGTCTCTTTGAGAGGGTCTGTGCAAACCCATTTTTATAATGGCTCCCTTCTTTCCAAATTTGTACTCTTTAACCAAGATCCAATCTCCAAGGATCTTGGTTAAAGAGTACAAATCTCTCATCTACATCACTCTTCTTTTTCTCTAGATGCAGGCAACTCAGGTCTTCAGTGCAGAAGAGTTGGTCTAGCATCAAGGCATCAGTGGCATAATATTCCCAACTACCACCCATGGCAAAGCCCAGTGCTAGTGACCAGTCATGGAAGAGAACCACAGCAGTAATGAAAATCTTTGGAACCTGTACTTTTCCCAAAGTGTTGACTAGGAAATATTGTTAAATAACTGGTGGAGATATTTAATGATATTAACTTGATTTTTCTAGAACTCTCCTTCCTTTCCAGAATGTCTGGAAGTTCACAACTGTAGCTGAGCATCTTCACACCACCTGCACACATACACACAAATACACATACACTAACAGGTTTCTCTCTTATTTATAGGTCTTTGGATTCTGCAGATCAGTTTTGTCCTATGACGTAGGAGCCTCTGACATGGAAATGCCAATAGAGGTTGACATAAACTGTGAAGTCTTCAACCTTAAGGTGAGTTGTCTAAGCAACCTTTGTCATGAGCAGTGCCAGACTAAGTAATGTTTTCACACACATAGTGTATGTTGTTCTTATGGCTGTGTGTGGGTGAGAGAGAGAGAGAGAGAGAGAGAGAGAGAGAGAGAGAGGAAGATGAGATGTGGGGGTGGGTTGGGGAGGGGGGAGAAAAACAGAAAATAGTCCCTGGGGGAAGTTGTACAATTGTTGGTAAGACACCAAAAGTGTGATACTTTTTTCAAGAATTGGGAAAGTGTAAGATTTGGCATAAAAGTTAAAGTCATGACCAATTTAACCAACCTTTAATGAATTTGAAAATGGTTCTTGTAGCTAGGACTCCATTGCTGACTTAATAATCTAGTTTTATTATTAAGCACAGAATATAAGGGGAATGAATTAGTGTCAAGTTTATTATATAAATATATATAAAATACAAAACAATATTTTATGAGAATATCAGTGTGTAGAAACTTTTGTTCTACACACAAGTATTCTTCACAGTATTTTTTATATTAGAAAAAAATAATTCAAACATCTATGTGACAAACCAAAAAGGGGGGCAGGTTTATCACCATGCTGATGGCTGCACATATTTTTTAAATATTAAAACCTGAATAAGGAGCCCTAACCAGTTTGGCTCAGTGGATAGAGCATCGGCATGTGGACTGAAAGGTCCCAGGTTCGATTCTGGCATGTACCTTGGTTGCGGGCACATCCGCAATAGGAGGTGTGCAGGAGGCAGCTGATTGATGTTTCTCTCTCATCGATGTTTCTAACTCTCTATCCCTCTCTCTTCCTCTCTGTAAAAAATCAATAAAATATATTTAAACAAACAAATAAACAAACAAGACCTGAATAAGGATAGTGAAGAGGTGAAGTGCTCATCTTTTAGAAGTAAGAGATGCTTATACCATAGAGTCTCAGAACTCTGTTGAGAGCCGAAATTATAAGGCACTAGTTTTCCAAATGTTGATCTACAGATGAGTACTATTCTGTAATATAATTTTATCACTTTATATGGAAATAGAAAAATAATAATAATAAGAAAAATTTTTTTGTGTGGTAGAACATATTACAGGCAGTCCTCTGGTTATGTCGACTTGACATACGTCATGTAGTGGTTGCGTCACCATCTCCCATTTATTTATTTTAAAAAAAAGTTCCATCATTTCAATGTTTGTACATATGTGCTTTATGTTTTTTATTATTTACTATATTTACCACAAGTAAAGGTAAGGAATTGTTATCTTTCTTTAAATTTTTTTTTTAGTTTCACTTCACTACTGCTGTGTATGTGCTCCATGTGAGTGATGTAGGTGCTTAGGTAGGTGGGTTCCAATTTACGGCGAAAAGTTACATTGCCTTAAGAATGGATCTCCGACATAACCTGAGGACTTACTGTGTATATAAAAGAACCATCCTTTACTCTGAGATTACCTTTCTGACTGTTGTTATAAAATATTATTGCTATTGTGAAATGATGGTGGTAGGTGATGGTTTTTGTTTGTATTTTAAATACAAACTTGCCGAGATAAAAATTTGAGAACCCTTTTTGATACTTACTTTTAAGATTTATTCCTGCAATCCAAAAATATGGATTTAGTTGAATAAAATCAAGTTAAACATCTGATTTCTTCTTTACATGATGATATTCACTTTTCTATGTGCTTCACAGGAACATAGAAACATCAGTGATGTAAAACCCCATCTGGACCATCCCCTCCACTCTGGAGGCCATGGGCATTCCTCTGCTGACAAGCCTCCATTTACACACAGTGTATCCAGAGATAACCTCCATCCCCACAAGTCACATGAATCTGGATGCCCACCTCCTCTGGACGACAAAAATCACTCAGACAGACCACCACTTCAAGCAGGAGCTCCTTCACGATTGCCCCCTTCAAGATGTCATCACCTCCATTTTGGCACCAATGGCACACATGCACCCCCTCATAATCATAGTTCCAGTGAGCACCATTCCCATGAACACCATCCTCATGAGCATCATCCTCATGGACACCATCCCCATAGACATCGTCCCCACGGACACCACCCCCATGGACAGCATCCTGATGGCCATGGTTTACATGACCATGGACCCTGTGACCCACCACCCCATAGGCAAGGCCCCCAAGATCACCATCACCGGGGCCATGGCCCATCACCTAGGCACTCAGAAGAAAAAGGTCCAGGGAAAGGACACTTTGCCTTAACATGGAGACAAATTGGATATGTTTACCGACTCCCTCCATTAAAGAAAGGTGAAGTTCTCCCTCTTCCTGAAGCCAATTTTCCCAGCTTCTCATTGCCAAACCACAACCATCATCTAAAGCCAGAAATTCAGCCCTTCCCTCAATCAGCCTCTGAATTATGTCCAGGGATGTTTAAGAATGAATTTTCACAAGTTTCAAAGTTTTTTGAAGGAACATTGCCAAAAAGAAATCTGAGCTCCTTGAAAAAAGAGTAATGTTCTGAATTAGAACCATAAATAAAATGTAACCAATAATAAATGCAACATTACAAGTTATTGTAATCTTAACTTTCATATTCAGAATAGGACAAAATGTGGGTAGGGGAGGAAATGATGTGAGAAGAACAAGAAAAATGGAGAGGAGAAAATAAAAATCTCAGTGTTCCAAGCCAAAGGTATTTCTCTCACTGGCTACTATACCACTCAAGACAAATCTCTGATCCTCAGAATTTCTTTACTTCCTGGGCTCAACTCCTTTAATTCTAACATCATTCCTCTTTTAGTACTGATGCTGTAGATGGGCACACCAAGGAAGTATTTATTTTCATTTAAAGGATTGTTCTTTTAGTAAAAGTGATCCAAATTCACTCCTACTTCTTATTTCTAGTTCTTTAAATCCCCTTTATTTTGGAGAAATAAGTTCTAAATTTAATTATATAAAAAAAAGGCTCAGGATATAATTTTCAAAGAAGTTCATAGGCATGAATCATGACCATAAATTCAAGTGCACCAGAAATATCACTTTATTTTCAAAACACCTATACTAATAAAAGGGTAATATGCTAATTAGACCGGATGTCTTTCCAGACAAAGCCATGGGTGCGAGGGCTGAGGCAAGCCGTCATGGGTGGGAGGGCCCATCGCAGAGCCCCGGCCAGGTGGGCAGGGCCTCCCTCTCTGCAGTATTGATGACAGGGCCTTGGCAGGGTGGGCAGGGTGTGCAGGGCCTCCCTGTGGGCGGGTATCAATGGTGGAGCTCAGGCCAGGTGGGAAGGGCCTCCCGCTGCTCTTCAATTAATCGCAGAGCCCTGGCAGGGATTGGGCTTAAACCGGCAGTCAGACATCACCCAAGGGGTCCCGGATTGGAGAGGGTGCAGGCCAGGCTGAGGGGCCCCCAATTCCTATGCATGAATTTTGTGCACCAGGCCTCTAGTTAATTTATATTTCAAATTTCCATTCTGTTGGGTTAATAGAAAACTTAACCTCGGTCCTTCTTAGAGTTTACCCTCCATGCTGCTCCCCACACAAAGTTATGCCATAGTTTAAGAGTCTCACGTAGTCCCAGGTGTTTGGATGGTGGGCATGAGAATAAGGCCTGATTCTTCCTCACTGGATCCTCAGGTCTTCCTGCTAAGGGATGCTTACTACTCTGTTCACATCACTCTTTGGGTATAGTGTATCTGCTTTTTCTGTATCAAACTGGGGGTGCAGGAATCTCTCCAAAACTACTGATGAACATGATGGCCAAGAATACCATATTCATCTCTCTCTGGGATCTTGATGTCTGTCAGGCTATAAGTCCAGAAAGCACGGCATAGGTGTCCTCTGCTTCCAGACCTCCAAACTCCTCTGTTCTTCTCATACCTTCTCCCATGTTAGGGGCTTTTCTAGTCTCAGAAAGTTTTCTTTTTTTTTTACTTCTTCATTTTTTTATTAAGGTATTATATGTGTACATATCTTACCATTGCCCCCCCACCCCACTCCCATACATGCCCTCAACCCCACAGTGTTTTGCGTCCATTGGTTATGCTTATATGCATGCATACAAGACCTTCGGTTGATCTATCTCCCCCACCTCTCCCTAACCTTCCCGCTGTAATTTGACAGTCTGTTTGATGGTTTACTGTCTCTGTATCTATCTTTTTGTTCATCAGGTTATAATGTTCTTTATTATCCATAAATGAGTGAGATCATGTGGTATTTTTCTTTCATTGACTGGCTTATTTCACTTAGCACAATGTTCTCCAGTTCCATCTAGGTTGCTGCAAATGGTAAGAATTCCTTCTTTTTTATGGCAGCATAGTATTCCATTGTGTAGATGTACCATAGTTTTCTGATCCAGTCATCTGCTGTCGGGCATCTGCTGTCGGGCACCTATTGTTTCCAAATCTTAGCTATTGTAAATTGTGCTGCTATGAACATAGGGGTGCATATATCCTTTCTGATTGGTGTTTCCAGTTTCTTCGGATATATTCCTAGGAGTGGGATTACTGGTCAAATGGGAGTTCCGTTTTCAGTTTTTTGAGGAAACTCCATACTGTTCTCCACAGTGGCTGCACCAGTCTGCATTCCCACCAGCAGTGCACGAGGGTTCCTTTTTCTCCGCATCCTCACCAGCACTTATAGTTTGTTGATTTGTTGATGATTGCCATTCTGACAGGTGTGAGACATTACCACATTGTTGTTTTGATTTGCATCTCTCGGATAATTAGTGACGTTGAGCATGTTTTCATGTGTCTCTTGGCCTTCCTTCTGTCTTCTTTCAAAAAGACTCTATTTAGGTCCGTTGCCCATTTTTTTATTGGATCATTTATCTTCCTTTTATTAAGTTGTATAAGTTGCCTGTATATGTTGGTGATTAAACCTTTATCAGTGATAACATTTGCAAATATGTTCTCCCATACAGTGGGGTTTCTTGTTGTTTTGTTGATGGTTTCTTTTGCTGTGAAAAAGCTTTTTATTTTGATGTAGTCCCATTTGTTTATTTTCTCTTTAGCTTCCATTGCCCTAGGAGCAGTATCAGTGAAGAAGTTCTTTCTGCAGATGTCTGAGATTTTGCTGCCTGTTGATTCCTCTAGTATTTTTATGGTTTCCCTTCTTATGTTTAAGTCCTGTATCCATTTTGAGTTTATTTTTGTGTATGGTGTAAGTTGGTGATTTAGTTTCATTTTTTTGCATATATCTGTCCAATTTTCCCAACACCATTTATTGAAGAGACTGTCTTGACTCCATTATATGTTCATGCCTCCTTTGTCAAATATTAATTGGGCATAGTGGTTTGGGTCGATATCTGGATTCTCTATTCTATTCCATTGATCTATATGTCTGTTCTTGTGCCAGTACCATGCTGTTTTGAGAACAGTGGCTTTGTAATACAGCTTAAAATCTGGTATTGAGATCCCTCCTACTTTATTCTTCTTTCTCAGGACTGCTGTGGCTATTCGGAGTCTTTTTTTTATTCCAGATGAATTTTTGGAGATTTCTTTCTAGGTCTGTGAAATATGCCATTGGTATTTTAATGGGGAGTGCATTGAATCTATAGATTGCTTTGGATAGTGTGGACATTTTAAAGATGTTGATTCTACCAATCCATGAACATGGTATGTTCTTCCATCTGTTTACGTCTTCCTTTATCTCTTTTTTCAGTGTCCTGTAGTTTTCTACGTATTGATCTTTTACCTCCTTGGTTAAGTTTATTCCTAGGTATCTTAATTTTTTTGGTGCGATGGTAAATGAGATTGCTTTTTTAGTCACTCTTTCTGTAAGTTCACTATAGGTGTATAGAAATGCCATAGATTTCTTGGCATTAATTTTGATTCCTTTTACATTGCTGAATTCATTTATTAAGTTTGTTAGTTTTTTGATGGAGTCTTTAGACAAAATCAGGAGAGCTTTACTTCTTCTTTTCCAATTTGGATGCCTTTTATTTCTTCTTCTTGTCTGATCGCAATGTCTAATACTTCCAGTACTATGTCAAACAGGAGTGGTGAGAGTGAGCATCCCTGTCTTGTTCATGTTCTTAGGGGAAATGGTTTTAGTTTTTGCACATTGAGTATGATGTTGGCTATAGGTTTGTCATATATGGCTTTTATTATGTTGAGGTATGATCCTTCTATTCCCACCTTGCTGAGAATTTTTATCAAGAAAGGGTGTTGGATTTTGTCAAATGCTTTTTCTGCATCAATTGATATGACTATGTGATTTTTATCTCTCAATTTGTTTATGTGATGTATCACGTTTATTGATTTGCAGATATTGTACCATCCTTGCATCCCCAGGATAAATCCTACTTGATCATGGTGTATGATCTTTCTGATGTACTGCTGGATCCGGTTTGCTAAAATTCTGTTGAGGATTTTGGCATCTATGTTCATGAGGGATATTGGCCTCTAATTCTCTCTCATTGTGTTGTCTTTATCTGGTTTTGGTATTAGGGTGATGCTGGCTTCATAGAATGAGCTTGGAAGTGTTCCTTCCTCTTGAATTTTTTTGAATAGTCTGAGGATGATAGGTTTTAGTTCTTCCTTGAATGTTTGGTAAAACTCCCCTGTGAGGCTGTCTGGCCCCGGGCTTTTGTTTGCTGGAAGCTTTTTGATGACTGCTTCAATTTCTTCTATAGTTACTGGCATATTGAGATGTTTAGATTCTTCCTGATTGAGTTTTGGAAGGCTATATTTTTCTAGGAATATGTCCATTTCCTCCAGATTGTCCAGTTTGTTGGAATAAAGTTGTTCATAGTATTTTGTAACAATCCTTTGTATTTCTGTGGGGTCTGTTGTTATTTCACCTCTTTCATTTCTGATTTTGTTTATTTGGGTCCTCTCTCTTTGCTTCTTGGTGAGCCAGGCTAGAGGTTTATCAATATTGTTTGTCTTTTCAAAGAACCAGCTCTTGGTATTGTTGATCTTTTGTATTATTTCTTTGGTTTCTATGTCATTCATTTCTGCTCTGATCTTTATTATTTTCTTCCTTCTGCTTACACTGGGCCTTTCTTGTTGCTCTCTTTCTAACTCTTTGTGTTGTAGGGTTAGGTAATTTATTACTGTTGTTTCTTGTTTTTTTTTTTGCAGTAGGCTTGTAGAGCTATGAACTTCCCTCTCAAGACTGCTTTCACCGTGTCCCATAGATTTTGGATTGTTGTGTTTTCGTTGTCATTTGTTGCCATGATGTTTTTGATTTCTTCCTTGATCTCTCTGGTAACCCAGTCATTGTTGAATAGCATGCTGTTTAGTCTCCATGTGTTAGATTTTTTTGGATTGTTTTTATTGTAGTTGGTTTCTAGTTTTATGCTACTGTGATCTGAGAAGATACTCTGTATGATTTCTATCTTCTTGAATTTGAAAAGACTTTGCCTATGTCCCAGCATATGGCCTATCTTTGAAAATGACCCATGTGCACTTGAGAAGAATGTATATTCTGTGGCTTTGGGGTGAAATGTTCTGAAGATGTCAATTAGTTCCATCTGGTCTAATGAGTCATTTAGGATTGATGTTTCTTTGCTGATTTTTTGTTTAGGGGATTTGTCCAATGGTGATAGTGGGATATTAAAGTCTCCTAATATGAGTGTATTGCTGTCAATATCTCCCTTGATATTCTCCAGGAGTTTTTTTTATGTATTTGGGTGCTCCTATATTGGGTGTGCATATGTTCACCAGAGATATTTCTTCTTGATGGATTGCTTTCTTTAGTGTTATGAAGTGGCCTTCCTTTTCTCTTGTTATGTCCTTCACTTTGAGATCTAATTTGTCAGATATAAGTATTGCTACACCAGCTTTTTTTTCATTTTCATTTGCCTAGAAAGCCTTTTTCCATCCCTTGACCCTCAGACTGTGTGCGGTTTTTTTTTTTTTTTTTTCTGAGGTGGGTTTCCTGTAGACAGCAGGTATATGGGTCTTGTTTTCTTATCCAATCCATTACCCTTTGTCTTTTGATTGGGGCATTTAACCCACTTACATTTAAAGTTATTATTGATAGGTACTTGTTGCCATTCTTATTCTTTACCCCTGTGTTCCTTCTTTGCTTCCTATATTCTTTTTTACAGCAGACCCCTTAGCATTTCTTGTATTGCTGGTTTAGTGGTGATAAATTCCCTTAGTCCTTTTTTGTTTGTGAAGCTCCTGATTTCACCCTCAATTTTGATAGTCTTGCTGGGTACAATATTCTTGGATTCAGACCCTTTCTTTGTATGACTTTGTAAATTTCATTCCATTCCCTTCTGGCCTGATGAGTTTCTGTTGAGAAATCAGTTGCTAGTCTGATGGGGCTTCCTTTGTATGTAACTTTCTGTCTCTCTCCAGCTGCTTTTAAGATTCTTACTTCATTGTTGTTGTTTGCCAATTTAATTATAATGTGCCTTGGCGTCGGTCTTTTGGGCTTCATTTTGCTTGGGACTCTGTGAGCTTCTTGTATTTGTGTGGGTTTTTCTTTCCTATATTGGGGTAGTTTTCTGTCATTATTTCTTCAAACAGGTTTTCTATTTCTTGCTCAGTTTCCTCTCCTTCTGTAACCCCTATTATGCGGATGTTGTTTTGTTTTGTGTTGTCCCAAAGTTCCCTTAGGCTCTCCTCCTGCTTTTTAATTTTTTTTTCTAGAAGCTGCTCTACTTGGGTATTTTTTCCCATCTTTTCTTCTAGCTCACTGATGTGGTCCTCTGCTTCTTCTAGTCTACTCTTGTTGTTTTCTATTGAGTTCTTTACAGCAGTGATGTCATTTTTCATTTCTAATCGGTTCTTCTTCATTTCCTCTTGGTTCTTACTCATATTGTCGAATTTGTCTTCCATTCTTTTCAGCCACCTTATGACCATTTCTCTGAATTCTTTCTCTGATAGGTTTCTAGCCTCCATTTAGTTTACTTCCTTTTCTGGTGATGCCTGCTTTTCTTTCATATGTGTGCTGTTTCTTTTTCTCCCCATGGTCTCTCTTCTCCAGATGTCTGGTTATGTAGTTCTCTCTATCCTCATCACAGGCAAAATCTTTCTGTGGTGGAGTGTAGACCTCCTCTGAAACTGCGTGTTTGCGCCAATTGGGGACCTGTGTTCTGGGGCTTGCAGCTGTTCGGTGGTTGCCACAGTTGTAACTTTTCAAGCTTCTGATAAGATCCACTTTCCCCTTCAGAAAGTTTTTTTTTTATTCATTTTTGATGCCAGGGCACATTTTTTCACATTTGAATTTTCTATCTTTTTCCTTCTTCCCAAACCAGGTTCATGCATTTAGACTTGAGCTAAAAAAACTTTAGATTCTCTCTATCTGACTTATTGAAGCAGTTTCAGGTGTGTAGTGGTGGCAGCAGGTAGTTTATAATGGGGGAAGGGAGAGAAAGAAAAAAAAACTAAGGGTGAAAGAGTCTTGGGTAAGGTATTGGGCTGGGAAGAAAGAGGGATCCACAAAATGCAGAAGCTGAGGGTGGGAGATGACTGATGTGTGTGGTCCAGGAGGAGTGGAAAGAAGCCCAAGCTGATCACAGTTGGTGCTTCAAGTGAAGACTCAGAAACAGGACTTGGAGGAAGGTGATCAAAAGATGCAAACTTCAGGTTTTTGATATCTAAACCCAGCCTACCACCAGGAATGTTCAGGGCCTACTCAAGAAGACAAATAATCCTTTCCACTAATATTTACAGGGTAAAATAAGATTGTTATTAGAGTAATAAATTTGACAGTAAAATAGTAGTCAAGTTTTCAGGCTAATTTAAATTGGCTAATTGCAACAAGTGAATATTCTAGAAAAATTAATTGTACTGGACAAAAAGCAGTTCCTAAAGTGTTAACTAAAATTTTTATTGATAGTTCATCTCATGATAAAATTGCATAACATGTAATGAACCTAAAGCAGTCATATTATAGTGCAAAAATTTAAAATTTAAAAGCTATCAAGACTACATTATTAATTTTTCAAAAGCCTCCTAATATTTAAATTAAAAAAGGGGGATAGTAGAAGAATATCATGTAAGGAAAAATATCTTGTAAGTAAATTACATCTAGAAAATTTGTACTTTAGAAAATTAATTGTAATGCTAAAAGCAAGACACCCAGGAAAAACACACATGGTGTCAAAACAAGCCAGAGGAAAATCATTTGGGCAAAAAATGAAAAAGGATCCCAAGTCAAATTTATTGAAAATATTTCTTTATTAACTTTTGGTCGAGAATATGTTTGTGTATTTTCAGAAAACAACTCTGAGACCATGTGGATTCCAGCAATAGAGAGGAATCGACAAGACTACTCCAGCCATGAAGACAGAAGAGAAGCAGTCCAGAGATGGAAGACGCTGACATCGCCTTGCCATACTAGCAGTCAGCAGCTGTGTGTCACTGCAGGTTGCCCAGGACCAAACCAGAGAGGGTCGGACCTGCATTACCACCATTTTTCCACCATCCAGAATTGAAATGTCATTGCTGACATGTACACATAAGGAACTATTTGACATTAAAATTGGGTCTCAAAAGAACTGTTGGCCCAGAAAGAACTCACTATATACTGATTCATTTGCCTTTCAGCATAACCATTATTGCTTGTCTCATTTTCGGTTCTTATAAGTGTATTTCTAATAGCACATGATCTCACTCATCTAGGGGAAATGATGAACAATATAGACTGATGAACAATAACAAACCCAGAAACAAGGAGGCATGGATCAGACTATCGGGCCTCAGAGGGAGGGTAGGGGAGGGTGGGGATAAAGGGGAGAGATCAACCAAAGGACTTGTGTGCATGCATATGAGCCGAACCAGTGGTTAAGGACAACAGGGGGGTGGGGGCATGCGTAGGGAGGGGTGTGGGATGGGAATGGGGGGATGAGGACAAATATGTGATACCTTAATCAATAAAGAAATTTAAAAAAAGATTCCAGAGAAAACAAACAAAGAAAAAAAGATGCAAACTTCCAGTTTTAAGAGAAGTGAGAACTAAGGTGAAATTACAGAATCATGTCTATGGTTAACACTGCTGCATGATTTATAAGAAAGATGTTCATAGAGGAGATCCTAAGTGTTCTCATCACAAGAAGAAATCTTTTCTTCTTATTATATCTACATGAGATGATTAATGTTAACTAAAACTATTGTAATCATTTCAAAAGAGAAATAAATCAAAGCATCATGCAGAACACCTTAAACTTACACAAGGATGTATGTCAATTATCCTATCTAATAAAAGAGTAATATGCTTTGACCATTACTTCAACACACAAGATGGCTGCCCCCATGTGGTCAAAGATGGCTTCCTACATGTGGACATAAGATGGCTGCCACAAGATGGCCAGCAGGGGAAGGCAGTTGGGAGGGACCAGGCCTGCAAGGGAGGGCAGTTTGGGAGGACCAGGCCTGCAGGAAAGGGCAGTTGGTGGGGACCAGGCCTGCAGGGGAGTGCAGTTGGTGGGGACCAGGCCTGCAGGTGAGGACAGTTAGGGGCAAACAGTTTGGCAGGGGATCAGTTAGGCATCAATCAGGCTGGCAGGGAGTGGTTAGGGGGTGATCAGACTGGCAAGCAGAAGTGGTTAGGGGCAATCAGGAAGTCAGGCAGGCAAGCAGTTGGGAGCCCGCAGTCCTGGATTGTGAGAGGGATGTCCAACCGCCCAGTAGGATTGGGCTTAAATGGGCAGTCAGACATCCCTCGAGGGGTCCTAGATTGCAGAGGGTGCAGGCTGGGCTGAGGGACACCCCCCCAACCCCTGAGCACAAATTTCATGCACTGGGCTTCTAGTTTCTTAATAAAACTGGAACATGGCATTGAATTCAGGCAGCATAAGAAAATAGAAAAGCATGTGACTTTGAAGAAGGCCCATCTGGGTTCTAATCCCAGTCCTACAATTTATTGACTATAAGATCCTAAGAAAGTCATTAAACCTCTTTGGGTCCATTTTCCTTTTGTAAAAAATGGTGATGGTGGCAGCCCATTTCCGTTTTCTACCTAGAGTACAGCTAGATGTCATTTCCTGAAACAACACAATGATATTGAAAATATTTAATAACCAAAATGACACCAGTGCTGACCAACAGAGCTGGTACAACAGCCAGTCAGAATGGTCTCCAGCTGTAAACAACCAGGGAGGCTCCAACCAAATGTCTGTTCTGCAGAATCACATTCCTCCAGAGGTGTGAACACAGGGATAGCTGCATAAATAGAGAGTAAAGAAAGGTGAAATCCAAGAAGACAAAAAAAAATAAAAATAAATAAAAAAAAATTTATACCTCAATAACTCACAGGAGCATTTTCTAATTTATAAAGTACTTTCACAAATATTGCTTGAGTTATTGAAAATAATACCTGGAAAACATGGGATTGAATGTTCTCAATTCATGTCCATTGAATGCATTTATAATGTGCAAACACAGTTGCTGCAGCTGAATAATGGGGTAAGAAACAATCCCTACTCTAGGGAGCTTACATTGTACTAGAGATTTCGACAAGATACCATTGATTGCTCCTTTTTCAGATTTATTACACAGTAGCTAAAATGTGTTTCTTATAGTCAGGAAATTGGGCCTGGGATTAGAACCTAGATCAGCCTCCTCCAAAGTCACATGCTTTCCTGTTTATTATGCCACCTGTATACACTGGCAAGTCCTGTTTCTGAATCTTCACTTGAAACACCCACCCTGATCAGCCCTGTGCTCCTTTCCAACTCCTCCTGGACCATGCACATCAGTCATCTTCTCCCTCTCCCACCCTCAGCTTCTCCATCTTTGTGGGTCTCTCTTTCTTTCAAGTATAAGAACGTACCTGAGTCTTTTTCCTCCTTAGTTTCATTTCCTACATCTCCCACCACCCCCTGGCCCTGCCACACACACACTAGAATCTACCTTCTGCCATCATCACACACCTGAAACTGCTTCAGTAAGTCAGGGATTCTTAACCAAACAGCTCTAATATTAGATATAATTTTTATTAACTAATTACGAGGCTCTGCACATGTATTATCTCATTACTCCTCAGAAAACCTCATAAGATATTATGATATTTCACTTTTCCAGTTGAGGAAATGGAGGCTCAGAAAGGCTATATGACCCTGATTTGCTCAGGATCACAAAGCAGTTAAGTAGCAGAGCTGGATGGGAATCAAGGTTGGGCTTACTGCCAAGCTCATGCTCCTGCCACTCTGCTACAAGACCGTCATTCAGCCCCCATGGATCCCTCTTTTCCAGGGGCTCCCAGGGAGATTGGCTTGCCAAGCTAGGTACCCGATCAACAACAAAGAAGTCAAACATCTTTTTTGGGGGAAGAGAGTAAGACTTGAGGGCAAACATCTACTAGCTCATATCTTTAACCTACCTTTAGACCTCCTCTCCCTGAGTAGTCTAACTTTATCTGAAAGGTCACTCAGGCTTGGTGAATGAAAGACCCAGATAAGCTGCACCAAACCAGAGACAAGAAGGAAGGACAGGGTAAGCAGGCTTCACTCAAAACTCCCTCTCCTTAAGTTTCTCCCCTGTATCCTCCACCCTGGGGAATATTTTCCTTTCTATAGCAGATCCAGTTGAGTGGAGAGAGGCTGGCTTGGCCAGAGACCAGATAGGATGCCCATATTTTATTTTCAGTCATGCCACTGCCCTGGTGTGAGACTCCCTGCACTCACTATGTCCCTGTGCATGGGCTCTCCAGGAGTGCAAGGAAATTTTATTGAAAGGTGTCTGCTCATAGTTGCATTGTTGTCACATGTAGTGACCTTCATAAATACCTTTGGCAAGGTCATTGGGGAAACGGAATAACAGGTGGTTGATTTTTTTTCTCCTCCTTTATTGGATTGTACTCTGATTTGCTATGCAAAGTTGTACACTTTCCTGGAAATGTGCTCACACATGCCTTCCTAATGCAAACAAGCAGGTCAATGACCCAGTGTTGTAATGTACCAGCCTGAGATCTGCTTGGATAATCCAGCAGAGCCATTTGCCCTTTTGTAATAGGGCAAATAGTGGAGGGCAGCAGGATGCCAAGCAGAACCCTAAAGTGCTAAGGCAGAGAGGAGAGACAGAAGAGATAAGAGGCTAAAGAGAGTTAACATCAGCTTCCAAGTTAGCTTCCAATTCTTGGTGAAACTCCCAGAGGGAGACTGATAAATCATGAAGTTAATTGTCATCCTTTTCCTTTGTTCCACGCTGCTAACAAGTTTAGCCCAAGAGGACCAACAGCAAGAAATTGACTGCAATGATGAGGATGTATTTAAGGCTGTGGATGCAGCTCTGAAGAAATACAATGGTAGAAGCAAAAGTGGCAACCAGTTTGTATTGTACCGCATAACCGAAGTCACCAAGACGGTGAGTGAGTTGTGTTTAATCTTGAGGTCATTTGGGATTTATGCTATCACTTGAACCCAGGAGACACACATACACACACACACACACCACACCAAAACAAACAAACAAACAAACAAAAAAACCACCCTGATAATTAAAGGTAGAGGTTTACACCTCTTAGAAAAGACCAACCCCACTCTCTGGGCTGGGACCTGGGCAGGGTATGACTAGTCCTCAAGCCTCCAAGGCTGGCCTCCTGGGTGATCAGAGGACAGGTATTCTAGGATGAAATTAAAGAAAGGTAGATGGAGTCATTTGAAAGGGCCTATGTAGAGTGGGAAAATCCAGGAACTCAGTCAGGTCTCAGCAAGAGCATTTGCTGGGTGACCGGCCTTAAACTAAAATATAAAGCCCTCCAGACCTTAAAGGGGAAGAGGTGTTTAAGGAGGTATGTCTAACTCATACTGTATAATTTCACATATAAATGGAATATAAAAAAGTCAAACTTAACAGAAGCAGAAAGTAGAATGGATGTTGTCAGGGACTGTGGGATGGGAGAAATGGGGAGGTGTTTGTCAAGGATTCAAACTTTCAGTTATAAAATGAGCCTGGTCGTTTAGCTCAATGGTTGAGCATCAACCTATGAACCAGGAGGTGGTGGTTCAATTCCCGGTTAGGGCACATGCTCAGGTTGCAGGATTGATCCCCGGGGGGTGGGGGGATAGGGGAGTGGGGGTGTGTGTGTGTGCAGGAAGCAGCCAATCAGTGATTCTCTCTCATCATTAATGTTTCTATCTCTCTTTCTCTCCTTTTCCCTTCCTCTTTGAAATCAATAAAAATATATTTTAAAGAAATAAGATGAGTAGGTCCTGGGGGTCTAATGTACAGCATGGTGAATAGAATTAATACTACTGTAATGTATGCTTGAAATATGCTAAAGGGCTAAATTTTAAGAGTTCTTACCACACACACAAAACAGGTAATTATGTGAGCTGACAATGAGTTAATTATCTTATTTTTGGTAATCATTTCACAATGTATACATATAGCACATCATTTTTTTGTATATCTTAAATATATGTGATTTATTTATACCTCAATAAATATACCTCAATAAGTTATACCTCAATAAAACTAAGGTAAATGAGGGACAGTGAGTATGTCAAGAGGAGTTAGAAATTAATATAGTTCTACTATATTAGATAAAACATCTACCATGAAGTCCTGATGGCTGAATGCATCAAGGGTAACAGCAATGTTCTAGTTGATTTTGTATATTCCTTATCACTGATGAATACACTCAGGTAGAAGATAAATCCTGACAGGATTTGTGATTCCAAGAAATACAACTGGATGCATCAAAACTATTAGGTTGGGGAGGGGGGCGGGAGGGAGGGTTTAGTTGTGATTTTTTGTTGTTGTTTATGTGAAAACATTCAGAATTATGTAACTGAAAGGGGAAAAAATCAAATTCAAACAACCTTTAGCTTTATTTCTCTTTAAAGTCAACATCATCTCTTGATAAAGGAAAGATTAAGCAAAGCAGGCTCAGCATACCATTCTTCTCTTCAAGGACATCTCCACGATGTCTGGGTGGCTTTGAAAACAAGCAAATCAGACACAACTCAAGAATGTGTATAGTATCATATATCTCTGTGGTGTTTCATTCCACAGAGATATATTTGACACATTGCCTTATTGCCTAACTGATCTATTTATTATTGATACAGATGTCCTAACATCGTTGAGGGAGTGACACCACAGGACATTATAAATACGTGGTCCCATGGATGCTCTTTTTGCAGTGTCTTTGACATCCCAAGCCCAGTGAACTTACTCGTGTACCATGTCTCTCTCCACCAACTTTTTCCAACTCCTTTAATTCATTGAAGTCTGTGTTTTCCACCTTTTGTTGTCCAGTTCAAACAATTAACTAGGGGGACTAAATAATTACCCTGATTTTCTTCTTTGTGGTCTTTTTCCTGAAAGTTGGGGCCCAGTCTTTGGCTGAATCCATAAAATGATCTTGGACACTGTAGAAAAAGCATCAAATAGGATCATATGACTTGCTGTCTAGCCTTAGTCAATAAACATGTGGGACTTATAAACAAAAGTGCACATGTAAATGTCCTGCATCCAGCATTGTTGAGCTGTCATCAACGTTCTTGTGTCTGTTTTACTGTTACAATATTAGGTAAATATGGAAGCAAAGCCATTCCACAGGGTCATTTTAAAAAAAGAAATTCTGGTTCTGTTTTCTAAAGAAATGTAGAAATACTTAATTTGGATCTATTTATAGTTTCAGCTTTCTTCAGTTGCCAGTGTGCTATCCAACTTTAGCCTAAAAAACCTGGAATAAGAGATTTTTGTTTGTTCGCATATGATCCTCTTAGACTCTTTCATATTTAGAAAATTAACATATTTCTTTGGGGAAAATTCTTGGTTATTCTGCCATAACAGAATATGTATTAACTTGTAGATTCGGTGGTTGGATACCTATTTAATCACGTGCTGATATTCCAGAAGGATTTCTTGCATTGGTGAAAATAAAGATGGGACACAGGGGGGGTATTTTTGTTTTTGATGTACCCTGTTTAGAAACTAGAAGTTTTGTGTCATGCAAAAGAAAACAAATTATTTTTAAAGGAAAAAAAGAGCAAAGTTAAAAAAAATACAAACTTTCAATAGTTTGTTCAAATGAATTTCACTATGTCTCTGTGATAATTTACATCAGTGGAAGAAAAAAAATCCATCCATTTTACATTATGAGATTAAAGAAAAAAGGCCAGCGGGCTTTTTATTTTATTTTATTTTTCTGAAAATAACATTGAGCCATTCTGTTTTACAAGCTAGTGTAGTCATGCGAGTCCTGGTGCCCTCGGCAATGTTATTGGTGTTGTCATCACTGACTGACTGACATCTGTGGCAAATGTGCTGTTGTTGGGTATTTTTTTTTTTTGATTGAGGTATCACATATTTGTCCTCATCCCCCCATTTTCATCCCAAACCCCTCTCCACATATGCCCCCACCCCCCTGTTGTCCGTGACCACTGGCTAGGCCCATAGGGTATTTTTTTTTCCTAAAATGTCCACAGAATCACTATCACCTACCGCTTTATCAAAATCTGAGACCTGAAACGAACCTCAGAACTGTCGTGTTTTACTCCATCCTGTCCCAGATGCAAATACTCTGAGGAGTGCAGGCTCTGAGAGAGCACTGCCCCTGGACTCAGGAGATACGGGTCTGGGTTGGCTTTGCCTTTCCAAGGTGGGAGCTGCCTAAGCTCTGCCCTCTCTCCTTGGGCCTCCTTTCTCTCGCCTGCAAAGTGAGGGACGAGGCAACATCACCTCTCAGGTCTCTTGCTGCTCCAACATGCCAGGATTTTGCATCTAAAAGCTCATCTATCTCAGAACCTTTGGGATTTAAAGTTCTATTTATTATTTTATGACATGTTAGAAAAAAATAGAAAACAAAACAAAACAAATAAAATTACTAAAATTACCCATAACTAATCTCATCATCCAGAGATACCTGTTAATATATTTTTTTAAAAAATGAAAAAGAAAGTACTCTTGTTTGTTGGTTTGTTTTCTAATTGTAAAAGTAATATACATTTGTTTTCAAAAAAAATACTCAGAAAATTTAGGAATGTTTGTTTAAAGAAGAGAATAAAAGATAATCTTACATCCACCACTGAGACGAAACATGTTAACAGTTTTGCTGTATAACTTTTCAGGCTTTTAAAATCATAAATGTCCCTATAAATTGGTTTCTACAAAAATAGGCTAATACTACATATACGACTTTGTTACTTGAAAATACATGTTTATAAATATAATGTGAACATTCTTCCAAGCATTTATAACTTTTGGTATTTTTAGTAAATGTTTTGCTCTTGTTGAATTAAATCAATATCAAATATTCATAACTGAACCAGATTCCTCTCCAATGGTCTGCTGTTGTCAGTTAAATGAGCCCTATGTATCTTTGATTGCCTTTTTTTTTTTTCCAGGATGAACAGAACGTATTTTATTCTATTAAGTATGAAATCAAGGAGGGTGACTGTCCTGTTCAAAGTAACAAAACCTGGCAGGACTGTGACTACAAAGAACCTGGGCAAGCTGTAAGTGTGATGGTCTGGAGCCTCCAGTTTTCTCAATCGAGACTGCAAAATTATTCTATTAGAGCCGGGGGGTGATGAGTACTGTTGAGCCTGTTTCTGAGGGGTGAACATAAACCCTCAAATGTGTAGAAAAGTGAAATGGTTGATGTCTATGTTCTTGCATAGACAGAAAGGTCACGAGAAACCAGCCATGAGATGTGGAGAAAGCCCTCCCATGAAGAGGGGACTCCTATGACCAACTGGGTGCTTTATTTGTGCAGACCTGAGTTTGAATTCTACTCTGCCTCTAATTAGCTGACCACTTATAACCCATGGGCTCCCTTGTAAAAGGGAGGTAAAATTGACCTAAATTGGAAGATGAAAGTACATACATATGAAAAGACCTTGTTTTAATAACAAGGTCTCTTAACCAAATGCCTAACATCTGTATTCCACATGACAAATGTTGTTTGGCCTTACCTGAGGGAGCTAATAGCCAGTATCTGCCAGGAAGTAAGCCACTCTTTCCACAGTCCATGGACTCACCTCTTCAATGTGTGAAAATGTTATTGGTGGAAATGGGGTGTCCACTGGTGGGAAGTGAGGGATTCCTTTTCCTACTGGATGATGGCGGTCCAGTCCTCAGGATATCTTGAGAAAAAGAATTTTCTAAGACTCACACAGGAAGATGAGAGATCTTTATTTGTGTGGAATTACACATCTGAATTTCTAAAGCGCCATTTCCCTTAAACCAGTCGTAAAAGAGGTGCAGCTGGGGATTCAGAGAGCCAAAAGCCAAACCAATGTGCCAAGTTTCCATTCCATGGTGGAGCTGGGTCCGGTACAGCATCAGGCTACTTCCCATCTATTAGTCCATTGTATGTGTGTGTAGGGGGGCGGGGGGGAGGGAAGGGAGTATATGGCTGTGGGCCATGTGGGTGCATGCAGGGGAGTGTGTCCCTTGCAACAAGAGAGCCAGGAGCCCCAGTGAGCAAGAGAGGCAAGAGAGAGAACTTTGTTTAAGAGTTTAATATCTGAAATCTTCCTGTGCTTACGGTGGTCACACTGACTATGTTCCCAGGTGTGACTGACAGACAAGTACCTTCCCTATGTCACCCAGACTTTACTGGGCATGTGTGTATTTGGCCTTCCCTTTGCTCCTTTTCAGTTAATAACTGGTTATTACCATGGTATCAAAAACTCCGCATCCTCTGTGCAGTTGAACCCTGAAGTTGAACTGTAAGAGGAGAGTCTGGCAGGCTAGTTTTAGGGCACTGTGTTCACCTTGATAAAAAAGAAATATTTCCTGTGCTTTAAACATAACATTATTTTAAACCTCACTATCTTCACTGCCACTCCTCCCGACATCTCATGAATATCAATGACTTGTAAATAATAATGATTAGGCTACAAAAACATTCATTCTTGTGTCTCAAAACTCCGTTAGAAAAGAATCTTAAGTTTTAAATAAGAGAAAAGCCATACTTAGCAACAGCACTAGGTGCACTTTTCCATCTGAAAGATTACTATAAATGGTCTCCTTTTTCTTTCTTTCTAGGCCACAGGAGAATGCACGGCTACCATAGGGAAGAGACCGAATATGAAATTCTCCGTAGCTACCCAGACCTGCCACATTACTCCAGGTAGCTGATATATAGGATGACGCTGCCCTGGGGGGAAATGAACCATTTCCATGTGGGGCCAGGAGCATAACCTGTACAAATCCCCTTCTCACAGGGCAGTGGGTGGCTGCACAATGCCATTTGCAGCCTTGGGGCAGAGGGAGGGAGGATTGGAGGGGGCGGGCGGGTTGTGGTGGCAGAGTCCTGAGGTGGGGCCAGGCTCCTGCCAATCATCCCCTGGACTCACCCTGGACAGCAATGCTGACTTAGGTGTGTGCTAAGGTCCTGAGAAAGGACTAGAAAACATGCCACATGCTTCAATTCTGAGGTGTCCTAGAGCCAGAATAGCACAAGCTTTGAGGTCAGACCTGGCCTGCAATCCTTCAAAAGCTCTTCACCTTTTTGGTTTCCCTTTTCTTTAAAAGGGGATCATAGTAATTCTCACTGCAGAGGGTTATTGTAGACAGAAACTAGATGGCAGGCTTGAAGTTACACGCATAAGAATGTATTGATCATCAGAAAACAATTAATCATATCTGACATTTATTGAGAACTTATTGCTAGCCACAGTGCTAATTGTTTTACATATGTTGATTTATTTAATCCTCACAACAAGTCTATGAGGCAAGGGTTAATATTCTCATTTTACAAATGAGGAAACAGAGGCCCACCACAGTTTAATATCTTGCCCAGTATCCCACAGCTAGCAATTAGCAGAATAGTATAGTAGACCTTGTAAGAATGGAGCAACTTATGCAGAGATATAACCACTATTAGCTCCTTCCCTCTGGTGGCAGAATGGCTGGGTGCAGAAAAATGGGCACATCTAGGGAATGTCAATCACAAAAGCCAACCCAGTTGGCCTTTTGCATGATAGGGTTTTAGTATAGGAGGCTCCAGAACAGCATCTTCAGCCACACTCATGAACATCAGTAGAGGAGCAATTGTCTATCTTGGCCTTAGTCATCCATAAGGAACCCACAAAAACTATATTTCTTGAGTTTCAGCTCTTGCAAGAAGTGGCATTCAAAGAAAAACAGTCCAAAACAGAAAATTTAAAAAAAAAAATTTGGAGTAGATTTTTATTATTCAGTTTAAGAACTTTAGCTCACAAGCAAATTTTCACATGATCCAGAACACAGCACTTATGTACTAGGAGAGAAAAAGCTCTTTGCCACAATTACTACTAGGTCCACAATCCCTTATCTGAAACCCTTTTTGGCAAAAAACATTTTAAATTGCTGTTTAAATTAAAAAAAAATCCCTAGAAATGTTGGAGCAGGATGAAAAATCATCGCATTGCCTGGAATAACTGAATTTGCATATTTCCCTACTCCTCTCACCCTCAAAAGCTCCATAGCTCTTCTTACCCTAGTCAGAGCTCCCTCTACTGACCAGTGGGTTAAGGCTTATCTGTTATAAACATTACTTGGTAACTTAATACAAGCTCGCTCTTGTTTTAATATTTTACGTTATTTTATTAAAACCCAGTCAGTGGCACCCCATCGTTATTGCCAACCACTCTTCATTCACTTCAGTGGGTCTCCGCACACCCTGAAATTATATGGAGAACATTGTGAGTACTGGCATTTTCCTGGAGAGGGCGCCATGGTTCTCATCAGGTTCACTAAGGAGCCCGTGACCCTTGGAATATAGCTCATAACTCCTGGCCTCTGGAGAGAAGCCAGACTCCACAATAGGGGACTCCCTCTACCAATTGTCCAGACCTCAATCTCCAGTCCCTGCCTCCACTTTAAGCCCCGGTAAAAAGTACACACAGCATCCCACACGCTGCCCTGACTCATCCTGCCTTCTTGAGAGCCATTCCTCCCTTTGCTCCTTCTTCTCAGGCTCACATTTTATGTGGCCCAGTTGACCTTGACCACTTTACACCCTTCTTAGCTCAGGCCTCTTCTCCTCAGGAAAGTTTCTTGAACTCACTCTGGGCTCCTGCCTTTCCAAGCTCTTGCCAAATTATTTTGAAATATTCATCTGCAGTTCAGTCTCTCCCACTCAACTTTGCCCAACACCTTCACCACTGCCAGGGCTGACCAGAAGCCCCTGAATGAGGGATGAACAGATTGCTCAGACACAGTTTGACTGTGAAAAAGAGGGCTAAGGGGCTCCTGGCTCTTGGGGCCATAGCAGCCTGGAGTGCCGCCTTGTTAGTCTTTTATTGCAGTTTTTATCTTTAGATACAATCAATAGGGTGAGTAATCTTGGGAGGACACATGTGTTTACATTGTCCGCTAGGCAAGGGCATCCAGGGATTAAGCATAAGGATTCCAGTAAACACCTGGTGCCAGGGTTCTTAATCCAGCATCTAGAAGGGCTTCAGGAATCTGGAGAAGGCACTGTGTGTAAATTAATCAAGAGTCCAGAGATGAAACATAATTTTGGAAGGCATTTAGGGGGTCAGAGGAGCTTGGCTAAAGAAACCAAGTTCTCCAAGTTCTCTTGTCTCTCTGGACCCCTTGCTTTTTTTAAAAAAAATATATATATATTTTATTGATTTTTTACAGAGAGGAAGGGAGAGGGATAGAGAGTTAGAAACATCGATGAGAGAGAAACATCGATCAGCTGCCTCCTGCACACCCTCTACTGGGGATGTGCCCACAACCAATGTACATGCCCTTGACCGAATTGAACCTGGGACCTTTCAGTCCGCAGGGCGAGGCTCTATCCACTGAGCCAAACAGGTTTTGGCTGGACCCCTTGCTTTTTATTAACACAAATTGTCCTAAGGCAAAGTAGATATGCACATCAAAGGCCAGGGTTTAGTGTATGGAATGCATTGTTGGATTGGAAGAATTTGCCTTCAGCTGTTCAGGTGTTTGGCCAGGAGGAGGCAATAACATGTAGATTGAAATGCCCTCAGCTGTCTGTCAGCAAGCAATCATTTATGCATCCTTTTCAGGTTTGGGGAAATGCCCTCAGCCATTCCAGATGATTCAGCACTGCTGACATACTGGAATTAGCTTCCAGCAACATGGGGTTTGTATGTGATCAGACTTGTTTGGAAAGGTCAAGGAATAATTAGGGGTACTGCCTTCGACACTGCCCTATGTCTCCCCTAATTCAAAATTCTGGTAAACAGGGCAGGTGGCCTTCCACACACTTCCCTTTCATCAGAATGTCCTCCTTACAACTTTCCAACCAAGTCTTCTGTGCTTACCAACATACCACAGAGACTAACAAGTTAAAGTAACTACACAGTCTAGCTCAGCACCTGACATATTACAGCAGGAACAAAATATGTACATGTTTGTTAAAATGAATTGATGCAAAACATAATATATCCCGAATGAGGCTTCAAGGAGCTTTAATTAACACTGAAAAATAAATAATACTATATTTGTATTGTTATACTTTTTTTATAAGAGGATAAATTATGTATTATTTATATAATTTACAATGATTTTTAAATAAATTTAAAATAATTATGCACAATAGTATGCACATAAGGTGTTCCTAAGTCGATGGTAGGTTTTTCCCCCTCTGACAAAAAAACAGTTCTGTGTTCTTTTTCTAATACATACTAGAATTTACTAGAAAGTTTGTTTACCAGGGTCTTGGAAATTATTTTACTTATTTAGGACAATGTATCTGAATGTGGGTTTTGCTCATTAACGCTGCCCTTTTGCCTACTCTTTCTTTGTCAAGCCGAGGGCCCTGTGGTGACCTCCCAGTATGAATGCCTTGGCTGTGTGCACCCCATATCAACTGCCAGCCCTGACTTGGACCCTGTTCTGAGACATGCCATTCAATATTTTAACAACCACACTGATCATTCCCACCTCTTTGCTCTTAAAGAAGTAAAAAAGGCACAGAAACAGGTTTGTGCTTTAGTTTTCATTTCTCACAGTATTGTTAAAATTGGTTGGATCTTTATGTTTAGGGTTTTATTGCCTAAAATAAACCATTGGTCAATAGAAAACCTATGATTCCATGACTGGTGGTAAGGGAGCTCTTTATGTCCTCATCTGACTGGCATAGGAGGTAAAGAGTTTTCTCTTGAGTCAAAGTGATTCGGATACTGCAATATATAAAGGGCAAAATGTGGCTAATTATACCCCTGGCTCTGAGGTTGGTTTTAATGAATGGGTAGTCAGAAATACATGTTTTTCTGAGAGATGGTGAGATGAAAAGATCATTCTAGCCTTAAGGTTTTAAGAAAATTACATTATCACTTAGCTATCATGAGTCAAACGTGGCTCCAAAATATTAAATGGTACCCAAACAGTTGCCATGGCTTTCTGAGCACTCTCTAAATTATAGTTTTAGTATCATTAAAAGAAAGTAAATACTATGGAAATCTGGCCTCTTCATTGGGTCCCTTGTATTTCAGTGTCTAATTATAAGGGATTTACTTCAGTCAGTAACATTCCATACTTTTAATAGACCATCTAACTTCCCTTCATGCAAGACATGTTCTACTCAATTATGTTCATAGCAGCTATCATGGTCAGACTAGCCCAAGATAAAGCTGCACAAAATGTACTGCCTGACTGTCTGGGAACCTGAGGACTTATCAGTAAAGGCCATTCTAGCTCCAAAATATTTTTAACCATCTAAAAGAGTATTATTAATATTTCACAAAATTCAAAAGGACATTATTTTTCTGTTGCCTGGCAGAGGAAATGTTGCAAGATTTTTCTTAAGAAAATACAGTAACTCCACCTATATATTGCTTTTTTATTTTCAGATGTGTAGGAGTGTGTGTGTGTGTGTGTGTGTGTGTGTGTGTGTGTGTGTGTGTGTTGAGGAGGGTGAAAGTCATAAAGTGCTCAATATTTATTCAGCCAAGAGTTTTGCCTAGTAATAAGAGTTTATATTTTTGAGTACTTGCAATATGCCAGCCAGTGTTCTAAGTTCCTCATAACACAGTGAATAATGTTTAAACTGCCCTTTAACTATTCAATTCAACATTATTTCAGGTGGTGTCTGGATGGAACTATGAAGTTACTTACTTAATTCAGAAAACTAATTGTTCCAAGGAGAATTTTAAAGTCTTAACCCTAGACTGCAACATCCTTCCCAATGGTGTAAGTAGGCAAAAATCAAATTATAACGTTATTAGCATTTGGTGTCTAGTATTTACAGGTGTGGGAATACTCAGCTACATAGGAAGACTCGGCCACTGAGATTTTAGATGACATGCGTGAATTCACAGCCACATTCTCCATGTCACTAGTCAAGCTGCCTTACCTACCTGGTCAAAAGATCTGTACATCTGGCAATAAGCATTTACAGATATAACCAGGGCTCCAGATAAAATGATGTCATGTCAAGTTTGTCTGTCCATGTCTTCACACTTTCCTGTCTCCCTTTCCTCCCCACCCTCTTAAGGTCCTTCCCGGTGCTCCTGAGCTCTGCGCAGGACACTCCTCAACTTCAAACTTGTCTTTCCTTATTTTCTCCCTTCCCTCCCCTCCCCTTCCTTTATTTTTAATAAAATACCCTGAGCCTCCACCAAAATTATGTTACAAGAGAGGATCACAAGGTGGCAGTAGTTAGTGCATGTGCAGATGCCTAAGGTACAATGACCATCCCAGGGATATTTGCATTTTAGCAGAAAACTGCTTTAAACAAGGGACTGCTTCAAGCCCTTTAGTCTGTTATTCTACTTCTACAATTCCATTATGTGGGAAGAAAATGAGAAACACAGACAGTAAGATGTTAATTTCAGCATTATTATTAACTAGTAGCCCATTTGCAGGAAGAATCCTGCAAGCGGCCGCTGCGGCCACCCGCCCCGCTCCGCCCCGCCTGGGCTTTCCCTCTGGCAGCCACCTTGCTTTCCACTTTTCCTCCCTCTTCCTTCTAAGTTTCTTCAGTCTTCACTCCGCCCTCCCTCAGCATATGCAAATTAACCACCATCTTTGTTGGGTAATGTGCATACTCGTCTGGCTGGTGGGTGTGGCTTTGGCTGGTGGGCGTGGCTTGGGCGTAGCCAAGGTGCGGTCAATTTGCATATTACTATTTTATTAGGTAGGCTAGAAAAACATTGGAAACGTTTTCAACATAGGGAATGTTTAAATGATTTACAGTATATCCATATAGTAGAATATATGAAGCCATTAAAAGTATGTTTACAGATTTTTTAGTGACTTAGTAAAATGGTTATAATATGGTAAGTTAAAAATATATAAAAGTATAGATACATATTCATTTAAATATATAAAGTAAATGTAAATATCAAAAGTGATGGAGGGGCCCTGGCTGGTTTGGTTCAGTGGATAGAGAATTGGAATGTGGACCAAAGGGACCCACGTTCAATTCTGGTCAAGGGCACGTTACTGGGTTGCAAGCTCCTCCCAGGCCCAGACTGGGGCCTGGTTCATGTTTCTCTCTGTCTTTTCCTCTCTCTTCCACTCTCTCTAAAGTCAATGGAAAAATACCTTCAGGTGAGGATTAACAACAACAAAAACGTGATGGAGGGGAACATTTGAAATCTTGCTCCCTGTCATATGTTCTTAGTTTGCCTGAAATAAACTCATAAAAAAAAATTAAGTGACAAAAAATATGCATAAATATAAAACATAGTTAACTTTCAGTTGGAACTATGAGTGCCTTTTTTTGATTCTTTATACTTTTTGGAATTCTTTAGTACTTGCCAATGTTTTTAATCAAGCATGTATTTATTTCATAATTGGGAGAAAAGTTAAAAGGATCCTATAAAGAAAGTGAAAAGACAACCCATAAAATGGGAGAAATTATTTGTATCATATATCTGATAAGAATTAAATATGCAATATATAAATAACTCCTATAATGCAACAACAAAAAGACAATCAACCTAATTTTCAAATGGGCAAAGGACTTTAAAATAAACATTTCTCTAAAGAAGATATGCAGTCATTAAACACATGAAAAGATGCTCAACATAATTAGCTACAGGGGGTGGGGTGTGTGTGATGGGGGCAGGGTTGTAAGACAAGCCAAAGTGAGATGCCATTTCACACCTAAAAGATGGATATAATTTTTAAAAAATTGAAAAATAACTAGCATTGGGGAGGATGTGGAAAGATTGAAACTTTTGTCCATTGCTGATGAGAATGTAAAATGGTGCAGCCACTGTGGAAAACACTTTGGTAGTTCCTCAAAAAGTTAAACATAGATTTACCATATGACACAGCAATTGCAATCCTAGGTATGTACCCAAAAGAATTAAAAAACAGGGAGTCAAACAGATACTTACATGCCAGGATTCATTGCAACATTATTCACAATAGCCAAAAAGTGGAAACAACCCAAGTGCCCATCAACAGATGAGTGGACAAACAAAATGTGATGTATATATAAAACAATGCAATGTTCTTTAGCCATAGAAAGAAATGAAATTCTGCCACAATCTACAACATAGATGAACCTTGAAAACATTATGCTAAGTGAAAGAAGCCAGGCATAAAAAGACAAATATTGTATGATTCCACTTATATGAAACATCTAACATATGCATAGAAGCAAAAGTAGATTCGAGTTTTCCAAGAGCTAAGGGGACAGAGAATGGGAATTTATTGATCAATGGGTACAGAATTTGGGTTTGGGGTGATGGAAACTACTGGAAATAGATAGTGGTGATGGTTAAATAATGTAATTAATATCACTGAGTAATATACTTAAAAATGGTTGAAATGGCAAATTTTATGTTACATATATTTTACCATAATAAAAAAATAGTAAAAACGAAGAGAGAGAGAGAGAGAGAGAGAGAGAGAGAGAGAGAGAGAAACATTCTAAAAATGTATGCTCTAGCTACTATTTAACTTTATTATTTTTAGTCATCTGGCCTTTAAAGCATCTATGAACACCTTCGTTTTTTATGTTCTTTAGTTAGCCATTTGAGATTATATGGGCTTAAATATTATCTAGCTTTAATCTTTCTGCATCTGTTTGTAAGGCCTCCATTTAGTTCTTTCTTTGCAACACACAGAGATGGAAGGCTGATTGGAGTCACAAATCCAATCAGATTTCTGGTGTCATTTCTCTAAGCTTCCACTTCCTCATTTGTAAAATGGTGAGGAATAATAGCACCTATCTCAGAGCGTTGTTACCATAAATGAAGGACACAAAATATAAATGAACTCTTGCCTACAACTGGTAAGACTGAAGGCCTTGCTATTCCAAGTTGGGTCCCTAAACCAGCAGCAGCATCACCAGGGAGCTTGTTAGAAAAGCCAAATCTTGAATTCCACCCACACCTACTGAATCTGCATGTTAACAAGATTCTCAGGTGAGTCATTTGCACTTTAAGGTTGGAAAAGCACTGATTTTAGAGTTTCACAAATAGTTCTCGGGCCATACTACATATTAGAATCACATTGCCAGCTTTAAAAATATTAGTAACTACTCCTAGGCCAGTGGTCGGCAAACTGTGGTTCACGAGCCACATGCAGCCCTTTGGCCCCTTGAGTTTTTAGTAAAGGCCAGCTTAGGAGTACCCTAATTAAGTTAATAACAATGTACCTACCTATATAGTTTAAATTTTAAAAATTTGGCTCTCAAAAGAAATTTCAATTGTTGTACTGTTGATATTTGGCTCTGTTGACTAATGAGTTTGCCGACCACTGTCCTAGGCCATTTCCCAAGCATTCTGATTAGGTGTGGGATGGGTCTCTAGAGTCAGAATAACCTAAAAGCTTACAGGTGAATCAAATATGCTAATAGAATTGAGAACCTCAAGAGCTATCTCCAGTATCCATCTCCTCAACCAAAATTATCCTACCTAATAAAAGAGTAATATGCAAATTGACCATAATTCCGCTATACCCACAAGCCACACCCAAAAGCTACGCCCACAAGCCAATCAGGAGAAAATATGCAAATAAACCCAACCAAGATGGCCACAGCCACAGAGAGCAGGAGGGAGGCTTGGGTTTCCTCGGTAACAAAGGAAGCCAAGCTTTCCGCCTGACCTTGCAGGCCTAAGCCTCTGCTCCAGGCTACAAAGTTTCAATTATAGAAGATAATCATTCCCAAGAGAAATAGCTGCCAGCCACAGAGTGAGCAGGAGGCTTGGCTCCGCTCCAGGCTACAAAGTTTCAATTGTAGAAGATACATAAATCCCAGATACCTGGGCCTCTGCTTGGGTCGCCAGGGGGCGTGGCTGGTCTATAAACCACCATAGGCCGCTTGCCCAGGCTGCCCCACACCCCAAGGGAACCCCCACCCTGATCTGGGACACCCTTCAGGGCAAACCAGCTGGCCCCCACCCATGCACCAGGCCTCTATCCTATCTAATAAAAGAATAATATGCAGATTGACCATCACTCCAACACACAAGATGGCTGCCCCCATGTGGACACAAGATGGCCAGCACAAGATGGCCAGCAGGGGAGGGCAGTTGGAAGGGACCAGGCCTGCAAGGGATGGCAGTTGGGGGAAATCAAGCCCGCAGGGGAGGGCAGTTAGGGGTGACCAGGCCTGCAGGGAAGGGTGTTTGGGTGGGACCCAGACCTGCAGGGGAGAGCAGTTGGGAGGGGACCAGGCCTGCAGGGGAGGGCGGTTAGTGGTGACCATGACTAAAGGGGAGGGCAGTTAGGGGCAAACACGCTGGCAGTGGAGAAGTTAGGCATCAATCAGGCTGGTAGGGGAGTGGTTAGGAGGTGATCAGGCTGGCAGGCAGAAGCGGTTAGGGGCAATCAAGAAGGCAGGCAGGTGAGCAGTTGGGAGCCAGCAGTCCTGGATTGTGGGATCAGGCCTAAACGGGCAATTGGACATCCCTCGAGGGGTCCCAGATTGGAGTGGGTGCCGGCTGGCCTGAGGGACTCCCTCCCCCTCCCCCGTGCACAAATTTCGTGCACTGGGCCTCTAGTAGTATTATAAGTGTGGTATTCCTTGTATCTGTAACAACTATGACATTTATTATATACTAGAGGTCCGGTGCATGAAAATTTATGCACTCGGGAGGTCCCTCAGCCGGGCCTTCACTCTTTCACAATCCAGGACCCCTAGGGTAGGATCCCTAGGCCTGGCCTAAGATCAGGGCCTATCAGGGCTTTCCTTCCCTGGGCTTCAGGCAGCTGGCCCCACCACCGCTGTTGCCACTGCTTGCCACCTGTGCAGTGCTAACCTCCCTTTCCCTGCCACTGGTGATCTCCCTCTGCAGGCAACAGGCTGGGGTGCAATGGATTGGCTGGCCTGGGCCTACCTTTTTCTTTGGTAGGGGACTGGGCCAGCCCTGCAAGGACTGGGCCAGCCCTGCAAGGGGCCGTCTGCCTACCTGTCACCCCTAACCACTCACCTACCTACCTAATCACCCCTAACCACTCTGCCTGCCTGACTGATTGTCCCTAACCACTTGCTTGGGGGCAGGGCCAGCTCAGCGAAGGGCTGTCTACCTACCTTTTCACCTCTAATGACTCTGCCTGCCTGATTGCCCCTAACTGGTTGCTTGGGGGCAGGGCCAGCACTGACTTCCAGTTGGTCACCCTCCGGTCATTACTGGTTGTTACGACCCAGGGTTTTTATATATTAGGATATGTCCCCTTATTGGAAATAAACATTTCCAATGCAGAAGGCAATGCAGAAACACAGAAAACAATAATATTAAGCCACATACCCAAATACCCAAAGATATCTTAGTGTATTTCCCTCTTATCTTTTTGTGGGGTGGGGGAGATATAGACAATTTGGTGATTGTTTTTGTTTGTTAATAATTGTCATTATTTTACATGCTGCATTTAAAAATATTTTTATTGATTTCAGAGAGGAAGGGAGAGGGAATGAGAGATAGAAACATTGCATGCTCTACACTGGGGATTGAGCCCACAACATGGGCATGTGCCCTGACCAGGAATCAAACAGTGACCTCCTGGTTCATAGGTCAATGCTCAACCACTGACCCATGCTGGCCAGGCTTACATGCTGCATTTTTTTCACCTAAGAATTTTCCTACATCATTAAAACTCTTGAAAACTTTCTTTTAAATAACTGTATAACATCTTATTAAAGATATGATAGATATTTTTATTTTCCTATAGTTAGACATTTGAGTTGTTTCCATTTTTATTATCATTAATAACTCACCAAACATTTTTGAGAATGAAGCTATTTCTGTATTTGATATATATTCTTATTTTCATAAATAAAAAATGTATAGAAATTTATGGATTGAATTTATGAATTGTTTTCCATATCCTTTGTCCATTTCTCTTTGGGATAAATCTTAATGATTTGAAAAAGAGTATGTGTATATTAAAGGTATCATTATTTTGTCATATTTTCTCAGTTGTTCATTTTTTAGTTTTCCTTAAGGTATTCTGACTTACCTATAAATTTTGCTTATTGGTGACCAAATCTAATAACATGTTCCTTTTTAAATCATTTTTTAAAAATTGATTAAGGTATTACATTGTACATATCTTCCCATTACGCCCCCACCCCACTCCCATATATGCCATCACCCCCCCAGTGTCTTGCATCCATTGGTTATGCTTATATGCATGCATACAAGTCCTTCTGTTGATCTCTTAATTTCCCCACCCCTCCCCAACCTTCCCGCTGTAATTTGACAGTCTGTTTGACGCTTTACTGCCTCTGTATCTATCTTTTTGTTCATCAGGTTATAATGTTCTTTATTATCCATAAATGAGTGAGATCATGTGGTATTTTTCTTTCATTGACTGGCTTATTACATTTAGCATAATGCCCTCCAGTTCTATCCAGGCTGCTGCAAATGGTAAGAATTTCTTCTTTTTTATAGCAACATAGTATTCCATTGTGTAGATGTACCATAATTTTCTGATCCAGTCAACTGCTGATGGGCACTTAGGCTGTTTCCAAATCTTAGCTATTGTAAATTGTGCTGCTATGAACATAGGGGTGCATATATCCTTTCTGATTGGTGTTTCTAGTTTCTTCGGATATATTCCCAGAAGTGGGATTACTGGGTCAAATGGGAGTTCCATTTTTAGTTTTTTGAGGAAACTCCATTCTGTTCACCACAGTGGCTGCACCAGTCTGCATTCCGACCAGCAGTGCACGAGGGTTCCTTTTTCTCCGCATTCTCTCCAGCACTTGTCGTTTGTTGATTTGTTGATGATTGCCATCCTGATAGGTGTGAGATGGTATTGCATTGTCGTTTTGATTTCCATCTCTCAGATAATTAGTGACTTTGAGCATGTTTCCATATGTCTGTTGGCCTTCCTTCTGTCTTCTTTCAAAAAGTATCTATTTAGGTCTGTTGCCCATTTTTTTTATTGGGTCGTTTATCTTCCTTTTATTGAGTTGTATGAGTTCCCTGTAAATGTTGGAAATTAAACCTTTATCAGTGATAACATTTGCAAATATGCTCTTCCATACAGTGGGCTTTCTTGTTGTTTTATTGATGGTTTCTTTTGCTGTGCAAAAGCTTTTTATTTTGATGTAGTCCCATTTGTTTATTTTCTCTTTAGTTTCCATTGCCCTAGGAGTGGTATCGGTGAAGAAATTGCTTCGGCATATGTCTGAGATTTCTCTGCCTGTGGATTCTTCTAGTATTTTTATGGTTTTCCATCTCATGTTTAAGTCCTTTATCCATTTTGAGTTTATTTTTGTGAATGGTGTAAGTTGGTGATCTAGTTTCATTTTTTTGCATGTATCTGTCCAATTTTCCCAACACCATTTATTGAAGAGACTGTCTTGACTCCATTGTATGTTCATGCCTCCTTTGTCAAATATTAATTGGGCATAGTGGTTTGGGTTGATATCTGGATTCTCTATTGTATTCCATTGATCTATATGCCTGTTCTTATGCCAGTACCAGGCTGTTTTGAGAACAGTGGCTTTGTAATACACTTTGAAATCTGGCATTGAGATTCCTCCTACCTTGTTCTTTTTCTCAGGATTGCTGTGGCTATTCGGGGTCTTTTTTTATTCCAGATGAATTTTTGGAGAGTTCTTTCTAGGTCTATGAAATATGCTGTTGGTATTTTAATGGGGAGTGCATTGAATGTATAGATTGCTTTTGGTGGTATGGACATTTTAATGATGTTGATTATACCAATCCATGAACACGGTATGCTCTTCCATCTATTTATGTCTCCTCTATCTCTTTTTTCAATGTCCTATAGTTTTTCGCATATAGGTCTTTTACCTCCTTAGTTAAGTTTATTCCTAGGTATCTTAATTTTTTTGGTGCAATGGTAAATGGGATTGTTTTCTTAGTCTCTCTTTCTGTAACTTCACTGTTGGTATATAAACATGCCATAGATTTCTTGGCATTAATTTTGTATCTTACAACATTGCAGAATTCATTTATTAAGTCTAATAATTTTTTGAAGGAATCTTTAGGGTTTTCTATGTACAGTATCATGTCATCTGCAAATAAGGACAGTTTTACTTCTTCTTTTCCAATTTGGATGCCTTTTATTTCTTCTTCTTGTCTAATTGCAATGGCTAGTACTTACAGCACTATGTTGAACAGGAGTGGTGAAAGAGGGCATCCCTGTCTTATTCCTATTATTAGAAGAAATAGTTTTAATTTTTGCCCATTGAGTATGATGTTGCCTGTGGGTTTGTCATATATGGCTTTCATTATGTTGAGGTGTAATCCTTCTAGTCCCACCTTGCTGAGAGTTTTTATCAAAAATTGGTGTTGGATTTTGTCAAATGCTTTTTCTGCATCAATTGATATGACTATGTGATTTTTATCTCTCAATTTGTTTATGTGATGTATCACGTTTATTGATTTGCAGATATTGTACCATCCTTGTATCCCTGGGATTATTCCTCTTGGTCATGGTGTATGATCTTTCTGATGTACTGCTGGATCCAATTTGCTAGAATTTAGTTGAGGATTTTGGCATCTATGTTCATGAGGGATATTGGCCTGTAATTCTCTTTCATTGTGTTGTCTTTATCTGGTTTTGGTATTGGGTGATGCTGGCTTCATAGAATGAGCTTGGAAGTGTTCCTTCCTCTTGAATTTTTTGAAATAGTCTGAGGAGGATAGGTTTTAGTTCTTCCTTGAATGTTTGGTAAAACTCCCCTGTGAAGCCATCTGGCCCCAGGCTTTTGTTTGCTGGAAGCTTTTTAATGACTGCTTCAATTTATTCCATAGTCATTGGCCTATTGAGATATTTAGATTCTTCCTGAATAAGTTTTGGAAGGTTGTATTTTTCTAGGAATATGTCCATTTCCTCCATGTTGTCCAGTTTGTTGGAGTAGAGTTGTTCATAATATTTTTTTAACAATCCTTTATATTTCTGTGGGGTCTGTTGTTATTTCACCTCTTTCATTTCTGATTTTGTTTATTTGGGTCCACTCTCTTTGTTTCTTGTTGAGCCTGGCTAGAGGTTCATTAATCTTGTTTATCCTTTCAAAGAACCAGCTCTTCATTTTGGTTATCTTTTGTAATGTTTTTTTTTTTTTTTGTCTCTATGTCGTTTATCTCTGCTCTGATCTTTATTATTTCCTTCTTTCTGCTTACACTGGGCTTTTCTTGTTGCTCTCATTCTAACTCATTGAGTTGTAGGGTTAGATTATTTATTACCATTGTTTCTTGTGTTTTGCAGTAGGCTTGTAGAGCTATGAACTTCCTTCTCAAGACTGCTCTCGCTGTGTCCCATAGATTTTGGATTGTTGTGTTTTCGTTGTCATTTGTTGCCATGATTTTTTAAAAATTTCTTCTTTGATCTCTCTTGTAACCCAGTGATTGTTTAATAGCATGCTATTTAGTCTCCAGGTGTTAGATTTTTTTGGATTGTTTTTATTGTAGTTGATTTCCAGTTTTATCCCATTGTGATCTGAGAGGATGCTTGATTTTTTCTATCTTCTTGAATTTGAAGATACTTTGCCTGTGTCCTAATATGTGGTCTATCCTTGAAAATATTTCATGTGCACTGGAGAAGAATGTATATTCTATAGCTTTGGGGTGAAATGTTCTAAAGATGTCAATTAAGTCTTTCTGATCTAGTGTGTCATTTAGGATTGCTGTTTCTTTGCTGATTTTTTGTTAAGTTGATTTATCCAGTTTTGTCAGTGGGGTATTCAAGTCCCCTACTATGACTGTATTGCTATCAATCTCTCCCTTGATATCTTCTAAAAGTTGTTTTATGTATTTGGGTGCTCCTGTATTGGGTGCATATATGTTTACCAGAGTTATATCTTCTTGTTGAATTGCTCCCTTTAGTATTATGTAGTGGCCTTCGTTATCTCTTGTTATAGCCTTTACTTTGAGGTCTATTTTATCAGGTATAAGTATTGCAACCCCAGCTTTTTTCTCATTTCCAGTTGCCTGAAAAATGTTTTTCTATCCTTTCACTCTCAGTCTGTGTGAATCCTTTGTTCTGAGGTGGGTCTCTTGTAGACAGCAAATATATGGGTCATGTTTTCTTATCCATTTATCTACCCTGTCTTTTGATTGGTGCATTTAATCCATTTACGTTTAATGTTATTATTGACAAGTACATGTTTGTTGTCATATTTTCCTTTAATGTTTGTGTTTCTTCTTGCCTTTCTTTCTTCTTTTTACAGCAGTCCCTTTAGCATTTTTTGCATTTCTGGCTTGGTAGTGATAAACTCTCTTAGCCCTTTTTGTCTGTGAAGCTCCTGATTCCACCTTCAATTTTGAATAATAGCCTTGCTGGGTATAGTATTCTTGAGTTCAGTCCCTTGCTTTGCATCACTTTGTAAATTTCCTTCTATTCCCTTCTGGCCTGGAGTGTTTCTGTTGAGAAATCCATTATATTCTAATAGGAGAACCATTGTAGGTAACTTTCTGTCTCTCTCTGACAGCCTTTAAGATTCTTACTTTGTTGTTGGTGTTTGCCAATTTAATTATGATGTGTCTTGGTGTTAGTCTTTTAGCGTTCATCTTGTTTGGGACTCTATGTGCTTCTTGGACTTGCATGATTTTTTTCTTGCCAATATCAGGAAGTTTTCTGTCATTATTTCTTCAAACAGGTGTTCTATTTCTTGCTTCTCTTACTCTCCTTCTGGTACCTTTATTATGCAAATATTGTTATGTTTTGTGTTGTCCCAAAGCTCCCTTAGGCTTTCCTTTTGCGTTTTAAGTCTTCTTTCCAGTTGCTGCTGTGTTTGTGTGTTTTTTCCTACCTTGACTTCTAATTTGTTGATGCGGTCCTCAGCCTATTCTTATCTACTTTTTAAGCCTTCCATTGTGTTCTTTATTTCAGGTATGTCGTTCTTCATCTCCTCTGCATTCCTTTTCATGTTGGCAACATTCTCATTCAGCTCCTTATAATTCTCATTGAGTTGTGTGTATTTGTCATTCAGCCATTTGAACATCCTTATAACCATTACTCTGAATTCTTTCTCTGGTATGTTGCTAGCCTCGATTTCATTTAACTCCCTTTCTGGTGATTCCCCTTTTTCTTTCCTTCGGGGATTGCTTTTTTGTCTTCCCATGTTTTCCTGTAATGTTTTAATTGCAGATCCAATTGCTTTGCCACCCAGGTTCTTTTGGGGATGGTGCTACTGGAATCATATCTCAGGTCTCCTGGTGTAGCTAGTGTAGCTCCCTACTTGAGCTATTTGGGTTCTCTTGATGTAGACCTGTGAGCTTGAGAAGCACAACTGCAGTGTTTAGAAGTCAGCAGCCATGGAGGGGTGTGTCCCAATTTTTGCTGTCTTGCACCTTTAATTGAAATCACGCATGCCCAGTGGGGGACTCACAGTGGCACCCAGGGACTTTCTGTTGGGGTGATGGGGTTCAGGGGGCCTTCACTCTGAAAAGGCGTGACTGTGGTGTCCAGAATTCTGTAGTTGTGGGTTGGGCAGCTTTTGTTGCTGTACCTGTGGTGGATAGGTGCTCACTCCCAGTGGTGGCTCACAGGGACACCCACGGCAAGTTTGCCAAGGAGGCACACTGAAGCACTCTGAAGGGCCCTGGCAGTGTAGCCGTGTAATTGAGGCACCTGTGGGCAGGTATCCAGGATGAGTAAATTCAGAATTTCTACTGCCGGGGGTGGGGGGAGTGCACCCCTGTTTGTCCAAGATCACACCCCTGGGAGAGCTCACAGTGGCTTCCACAAGAGCCCTGTGGGTAGATGGGTTCAGGGTGCCTGCCTGTTGGAAATTCGCATCTGTGAAGGTGCCTTTGCCCATGCAGAGCTCTGATGTACTCTGAGGTACTCTGAGGGGTCCTGGCACTGAGGTTGAGCAGCTGGGGTGAATGTGGCCAGTTATTCAGGAAGAGGGAATTCAGAATTTCTACTGTGGGACAGCGTGCCCTTGTCTGTGTAGAATCACACCCAGCAGAGTCTCACAGCTGCTCCCCCCCCCATCCCGCCCCCCCCCCGAGCGCTCTGTGGATAGCTGGGCTCAGGGGTCCTGCTCCTTGGAAATGTGTGAGTGTGGAGGTGCCTTTGCCTGCACAGAGCTCTGAAGCACTCTGAGGGGCCCTGGCACTGAAGTTGCACAGCTGGGGTGTCCATGGGCAGTTATTTAGGAAGAGGGAATTCAGAATTTCTACTGCGGGGCAGCGTACCCTTGTATGTGCAGAATCACACAAAGCAGAGTCTCATAGCTGCTCCCCCAAGCATGCTGTGGTTAGATGGGCTCAGGGGGCCTGCCTGTTGGTAATGCGCATCTGTGGAGGTGCCTTTGCCTGCACAGAGCTCTGACGCACTCTGAGGGGCCCTGGCACTGAAGTTGCACAGCTGGGGTGTCCTTGGGCAGTTATTTAGGAAGAGGGAGTTCAGAATATCTACTGCAGGGCCATGAGCTTTTGTCTGTTCAAAATCACACCCCTGGGGGCTCTCAGTGGCTCTCAGGCGCTGTCTATGGAGTGGTGTGCTGTGGATGCCTGTGTGGCTGGAAATGCTCAAAAGTGTTGTCTGGAGTTGTCCGCTGGGGAGGGGGAGGTTGCACTTACTGCTGCCAAGTGGTGCACCTTTGGAGGTGGAGGTCTCACGGTCCGTGGGTCTGTGGGTGGGGCAGAAGAATTTTGGCTAGAGTGGCTGCTGGGTGGCAGGGCAGTTCCAAGGCCTATCTGGTTGGCGGTGATGATGAGTTACTAAAAAAAGGCCATTCTCTCCTTCAAGATAGCTTGGGGTCCATGCCAGAGTCCCACAGTCTGTTGAGTGCCTGCAGTGGTGGTAGTCTCTCCTTGTCCAAGAAAGCCTGGTCTGCCAGCCCTTGCTGCTCCTACGGGGATTTAACTGTCCCTTACTCACTCACACATACACCAAACACATCAACACACTCTCCTTTCATACTCTCACTCACTCACTTCCTCTCCCACACCTCCGTCCTGCCAGCTGCCATCTTCAAGATTGCCAACATGTTCCTTTTGAATTCTTCCACCATTTGCTCAGTAGTCATCTTTTTTCCCCTAGTTTGTCTAGTCAGTATTTTTAAATATAGCTTTTGAACCTATCTTGAAATAATTTTAATGTATCTTTTGAGGTCTCTAAATTGAGGCTTTTTTCAAGAGGATAACCAGATATCTCAACATTCTTCTTTTATACATAAATTTGTGACAACATTAATTCTATAATAGTTTCTTATGAAAAAGCTGTTCTCTACTAATATATTTGTAATGTCATGTTTTATCAGTAGGTTTAAATTTGTGATTTATTATTCTAGTGTTTATAACTTCAAAACTAACCTTAGAATAAGTTTGTAAGAAAAACTTACATTGTCATATAGATTGGAATTGCATTACATTTCTAAATTAATTTAAGGAGCCCTGGCCAGTTTGGCTCAGTGCTCCTTAAATTAATTTCTGAAATCAATGAAAATGTATTTAAATTAATTTAAGAAGAATTGATGTATGTACTATATTTTGTCTTTTCAGTCAAGAACTTGGCATACATCTATACTTAGTCAAGTTTTATTTTAAACTTCTAAAAGTTGTGTGATTTTATTTATATATCCAGAACATTGCTCACTGAAGTTATTTCCAGGTTTTGTAGTGGTGTTTTTTTATTTGTTTATTTTTGGTTATTGCTCTGAAGAAATAAATTTTGTTTTTCATTTTATTTTATTCTTTTTAATATTATTTTTATATAAATGTATCAATTTAGATATATTTACCTTATATTCAGCAAGTGAGCTCTGAGTAACTCTAACAGCTTTGCATTCTTTCTTTTCATTATTCTAAGTGTAAAATAAGATATTATTTTATCTCTACTTTTCCAATGCTTATGTTCTGTACTGTGTCTCAATGAATTGACCAAACTTCCAGAGATATTGCACACATATTTGTGCTTCACTCCTGATTTTATTGGGAAAGCCTCTACAATTTTGTTATCCTATCTAATAAAAGAGTAATATGCAAATTAACCATCACTCTGCTACACCCACAAAACCACGCCCACCAGCCATGCCCACCAGCCAATTAGGAGCGAATATGCAAATAAACCCAACCAAGATGGCTGAGGCCACGGAGAGCAGAAGGGAGGCTTGGGTTTCCCCAGCGATGGAGGAAGCCAAGCTTTCTGCACACCCTGGCCAGCCCAGGCCTCCACTTAAGGCTACAAAGTTTCAATTGTAGAAGATAAATAAACCCCAGATACCAGGGCCTCTGCTTGGGTCGCTAGGGGGAGTGGCCGGCCTGCAAACCACCATTGGACCCTCGCCCAAGCTGCCCCATGACCTAAGGGAACCCCCACCCTGATCCTAGACACACTTCAGGGCAAACCAGCTGGCCCCCACCCATGCACCAGGCCTCTATCCTATCTAATAAAAGAGTAATATGCAGATTGACCATCACTCCAACACACAAGATGGCTGCCCCCATGTGGACACAAGATGGCCAGCACAAGATGGCCAGCAGGGGAGGGCAGTTGGAAGGGACCAGGCCTGCAAGGGATGGCAGTTGGGGGAAATCAAGCCCGCAGGGGAGGGCAGTTAGGGGTGACCAGGCCTGCAGGGAAGGGTGTTTGGGTGGGACCCAGACCTGCAGGGGAGAGCAGTTGGGAGGGGACCAGGCCTGCAGGGGAGGGAAGTTGGGGGCGATGTGGCATGCTGGGAAGGGCAGTTGGGGGGAACCCAGGCCTGCAGGGGAGAGTAGTTGGGGAGGACCAGGCCTGCAGGGGAGGGCAGTTAGGGGCAATCAGGCTGGCAGGGAGCAGTTAGGCATCAATCAGGCTGGCAGGGGAGTGGTTAGGGGGTGATCAGGCTGGTAGGCAGAAGTGTTTAGGGGCAATCAGGAAGGCAGGCAGGCAAGCAATTGGGAGCCAGCAGTCCTGGATTGTGAGAGGGATGTCTGACTGCCCATTTAGGCCTGATCCCACCGGGCCTAAATGGGCAGTTGGACACCCCTCAAGGGGTCCCAGATTGGAGAGGATGCAGGCTGGGCTGAGGGACACCCCTGCCCCTCCATGCAAGAATTTTGTTTACCGGGCCTCTAGTTTATAATATTTGCTATGGGTTCCAGGTAGGCATTCTTGCCATATGAAAGAAGCATCCTTACATTCCTGCTTTTAAAGAAGTTTGTTTTGTTTTTAAATAAGAAATAGGTGTTAACAGACTCATAGATACAGAGAACACACTGACAGGTGTCAGAGGGGAGACAAGTTGTGGGGTTAGGTGAGAAAGTTGAAAGAATTAAACAAAAAAACAAAACCCCAGAAACTCGCAGACACAGATTACCAGAGAGAAAGGGGGTGGGGGAAAGTAGAAGAAGATAAAGGGGGGATAAGTGATGATATAATGAGACTTGACTTTGGGAGGTAAACACACAATGCAATATACAGATGATATTTTATAGAATTGTACACTTGAAACTTATTTAATTAACCAATGTCACCCCAATAAATTTTTTAAATTTAAGACAAAAAAAATTTGTGTTAGAATTTAGCAAATGCTTTAAATATGTATTGAAATGTCATGTTATATATTTCTAATTTAATCTGTTACGTTGTTTTGACAACTTTCCTAATTGTAACTTTCCTAAATGTAGATTCATAAACTCTATTTGCTTAGTATTAATTATTCTTTAAATATGCCTTTGGATTTTATTTATAGTTTAAGAACTTTACATCTTTTTTTTATAAGTGAAAGTGGTTTGACAGTTTTCTGGGTGTGGTTCTGTGTGCATTCTATTTTTTCAGGTTTTGATATCCAGATTATCTATATATATATAAACAGCCAGTGACCACAATGGCCATAACGACTGTAACGATCAAAAGGAGCCATCACTATGATGCCCACTGTGGCCAGCAAACCAGCTTGATCAGGGGGTGGGGCCAGCTGGCCAACCTTGCGGCCCCTCCCCCCTGCCGGCCTGCCCCTGATCTGACTCTCACACAGTGATCAAGACTGGGGTTGGCTGACCAAATGCCCCCTTTCTTCCCTCCAGCCAGCCCCACCCCAATCAGCCCACCCCAACATGATAGACCTACAGATCCTCCCCCTGTCTGGCCCACCCCTGATCTTACCCCCTCACCCTAATAGGGGGCAGGGCTGGCCGACCAACTTCTTGCAGCCCCTCGCCCCAGCTGGCTACACCCCTGATGGGCTTCCACGCCCCCTGATCAGCATTCAGCCCCTCCCCATGGCCAGCCCTGTGCCTGATGGCTCTCCAACTCCAATAAAGGGCAGGGACCGCCAGCCAATCTCCTGCATCCCTGCCCCTCCTGGCCCCACCCCAGATCGGCAAACCCATCCCCATCAGAGGCAGGACCAGCCCACCAACCACACATGGCCCCTCCCCAAGGCCCCTAGCCTCCAATTATCACCCCCACCCCATTCATGTGTGGGGCCCACTGGCAAATCACCGGCTGCCCCTTTCCCCAGTTGGTCCAGCCCTGATCAGGCCCCGATCAGGGCGGGTGAGCCGGCCAACCTCTCACCATCTCCTCCTCCCAACAGGCCCAATCCCAATCCATCCTGGACCCCACCTGTGCATGAATTTGTGTACTGGGCCTCTGGTAGTTTTATAGAATGAATTGGGTATGTGTTACATGCAGTTGAGTCAGCTCTGACTCCTGGTGACCCTATGATGAGTGATGGCCACACTGTCTTGACCTCAACAGCTCTGTTGAGCACCTATAGACTCCTTTCTCTGGCTTCCTTTATGGAGTCAGTCCATGTCATATTTGGTCTTCCTCTTTTCCTGCTGCCTTCTATTTTTCATTTAGGTGGTAGCCACTATTTTTTTGACTTGGGTAGTGTGCCACTATATTCTATATTCAGAAACAGTTTACATAGCAAGGCACTAAATGTTTCTTTAATTTTAAAAATTATTCATCTATAAAACATCTATGTTGTTTGGAGGTGAGAAATGGAATGGAAGTTGAGAGTAATGATAGCCTTCTCTGTTCTTCAGTTACTGGTCCATTCAAATTTGTTCTTGTGTTTAAGTCAGCGTTGGTTATTTATAGTTTTCCAGAAAAGAATCCATTTCATTGGGATTTAAAGTAGCATACACTTCTTCATAATTATTCTCTTATATTTTTAGCTTCTTTTTAAAATTTAATAAATCTTTATTGTTCAGATTATTACAATTGTTTCTCCTTTTTCCCCCCATAGCTCCCCTCCACCCAGTTCCCACCCCACCCTCCCCCGCACTGTCCTCATCCATAGGTGTACAATTTTTGTCCAGTCTCTTCCCATACCCCCAACACCCCTTTCCCCCTGAGAATTATCAATCCACTCCCACTCTATGCCCCTGATTCTATTATATTCACCAGTTTATTTTGTTACTCAGTTTTTAATTCACTTGATTTTTATATTCACTTGTTGATAGATATGTATTTGTTGTTCATAATTTTTATCTTTACCTTTTTCTTCTTCTTCCTTTTCTTAAAGAATACCTTTCAGCATTTCATATAATACTGGTTTGGTGGTGATGAACTCCTTTAGCTTTTTCTTATCTGTGAAGCTCTTTATCCATCCTTCAATTCTGAATGATAACTTTGCTGGGTAGAGTAATCTTGGTTGTAGGTTCTTGCTATTCATCACTTTGAATATTTCTTGCCACTCCCGTCTGGCCACCCATATGATTGTCAGCTGATTTCTGTTGAGAAATCAGCTGACAATCATATGGGTGCTCCCTTGTAGGTAATTCAATGTTTTTCTCTTGCTGCTTTTAATATTCTGTCTTTGCCTTTTGCCCTTGGCATTTTAATTATGGTGTGTCTTGGTGTGGTCCTCTTTGGATTTGGATTCCTTTTGTTTGGGGTTCTCTGTGCTTCCTGGACTTGTAAGTCTATTTCTTTCACTAGGTGGGGGAAGTTTTCAGTCATTATTTCTTCAAGTAGGTTTTCAGTATCTTGCTCACTCTCTTCTTCTGGCACCCCTATAATTCTGATGTTGGTATGCTTGAAGTTGTCCCAGAGGCTTCTTATACTATCTTCAAATTTTGGGATTATTTTTTCTTTTTGCTTTCCCAGTTGAGTGTTTTTGCTTCTTTGTATTTCAAATCTTTAACTTGATTCTTGCATTCCTCTAGTCTGCAGTTGGGTCTCTCTATAATATTTTTTATTTCAGTCAGTGTATGTTTAATTTCTAGTTGGTCCTTTTTCTTATCCTTGAGGGTCTCGTTAAATTTATCAGCCTTTTCTAGGAAATTCTTGAATAACCTTATAACCGTGGTTTTGAACTCTATATCCAGTCGTTTGTTTTCCTCCATTTCTTTCGTTTGTGATCTGTTTCTTTGTCTCTGCATTTTCACTGCTTCCCTGAGTTGGCAGGGTGGCTTTGTGTGCTAGGTTTCCTTATATGGCCCAGTGGGTCGGCCTCCCAGTTATCTGAGGTGGACACGCTTGGTGCACCCCTTTGTGTACAGTGTGTACAGCCTTGTTTGTAGTTAATTCTTGATTGTTGTTGGTGTCACTGGGAGGAATTGACCTTCAGGCCAATTGGCTGTGAGGACCCGCTGTGTCTCTAATGGAAAAACTGCTGTGCTGGAGACCCGCTTATTGGGCAGGTCTTGTTTCAGTGGGGCTTTGGTGCTCACTGAGTCTGCCTCTTGAATATGTCACTTATGGATGTGAGGAGTTGAAATCTGGTGTCATCTTACACTGACCATTAGATACACTAGTTTCTGGATCTCCAATGGGGTGCAGGTCAGCTACTGTCTGAGGCTACCCAGCAAGAGCTAGAGCAAGAACTACAGTTTTCTCCTCTTTGCTTGGGGTTTGGAGGTTTTGGAGCTGTCTGACCAGAGCTGCAGTTTGTTAAGTTAAGCTGCGATAGGGCAGACCATTTATATGCAAAAGCCTCTGTGTGGAGCTTGGGTGGGTTTGTAGATTGTGCAGTGTTGGGTCTCAGGGAGTCACTAGGCTAGGGCGTGGCTAACAGCGATGGCTGCCAGTCAGCCATCTCTGTGTCTCCGTGTTTCCAAGTCCCCGCATCCTGTGCCCCAGCCCAGTAAACAATGATCGCTGGGAGCACCTCTGCAAGAAAGTCACCCTCACTTTCTGTCCCGATTGCAGACAGTCCAGCTTCTCCCCATAGGAGTTTGGGTCCCCAGCGTTTCCCCAGAAACTGGAGTTCAGAGTAATTGGGAGCTTGTCTCCCTTCGGGTTCAAGAAAGCAGCACACCCAGACACCCGCCGCCAGCCTGATTCATGTGCCTCTGTACCTCAGCTTTTCAGTGCTTGTGCATGTCTCAATGCTCTTTTCACTTTCCTTCTAGTTGTAGAACTTCCACTCAGCCAGCTTTCCCATGGTTCTGGGTGATAGACATTTTGTCTTTTAGTTGTAGTTTTGAAATTGTTGTGCAAGGCAGCAGTTTAGGTGTTTACTTAGGCCACCATCTTGGTTTCTCCTATTTTTAGCTTCTTTGTACCTTTTCTATGAGGACTTTATTTTCTGCATTTGATTTTTTTCTTATCCCAAGAATGACCATTTGGATTTATTTCCTATTGATGGTGCTTTCTGTTTTCTAGTTCATCACTTTTGCTTTATTGTTTCCTTTTTTTTTTTTTTTTTTTGCTTAAGGCTATTAATTATTCTTTTCCTTTTTTTAACTTCCTGATGTAAACACACTTCAGTATGAGGTTGTTTTGTTTGTTTCTTGCGTCTCTCTTTTTAAATTATGAAAGCATATAAAGCCATGAGTTTAATTCTAAATGCTGCTCTGTCAACATTATGTAAAATTCTCAGTTTTCTTACTTTGTTTTATATTTTTCCTTATCAAAAGAAGACCCTGACTATTTAGGCAAATGTGTTTAGATTTCCAAGTGGTTAGTTTTTTGTTTATTAATTTAAATGTATTTTTAAAATTATTTTCTTTTGGTGCAGAGATCAAAGAACATGACCTTTATTATTTTGATTTAAAAATTTATTGAGCCTTTTTTGTAATCTAATATAAAAGCAATTAAAAATGTATGTATAATACTTATAAACATCTTATTTAAGTCATACAGATCATATAAAAATATCACCTAAATACGATTTTATTATTTTATTCATTTTTTATGATTTTATTTATTTTTTTATCCATTCGGTCTATCTTAACCCTTTGCACTCACTTGCTTTTTTCTCGATTCCTTTATTCTACTCGGGATTTAATTTTTTAAATTCCCCAGATTTTACAAAGCGCAGCAGTAGAATAAAAAACTGGAGTTTCTTTTCATACAAACTTATTTATTTGTATTTTTTTATATTTCAAGTTATTGATACATTCAAAGAGTAATTTTAATCTCGACATCTTAGTGCAAAAGGTTAAATTTATAGTTGTATATAAAATTTCTCCATGACCATTATTTTAATCTATTTCTCCACATATATATCTAATTTCTGCTTTATGTATTTTAACTTCTAGACTATATCTTTATAAAAATAAAATTATCTTCTTTATTACCATCATGAGTTTTTTTGTTACCTTGAATTTTACTTTGTCCAGTATTAATAATACTCTAGATCCTTTTTCTGTTTATATTTGCTTCATATAGTTTTGATCATCCATTATGTTTAATCTACCTTTACCTTTATATTATAAGATATTATTCTTGAAAATGTAATGCATTATTTTTGTTTTTAACTTAATATGGAAGTCTGTGCCTTTCTCTTTTTAAAAATGTTTTTATTGATTTTTAGAAAGAGAGGATGGGAGAGTGATAGAGAGATAGAAATATCAATGAGAGAGGAACACCATCAATCACCTGCCTCCTGCACACCCCAATCTGGGGATCCAGCCTACAACCTGAGCATGTGCCCTGACCAGGAATCTAAACGTGATCTCTTGATTCCTGGGTTGACACCCAACCACTGAACCACACGGGCTGGTCTGGAATTCTTTATCTTTCTAAAAGAAAAAATTACCAATTTAAATATATTATTTTTTCATATATTTTTATTGATTTCAGAGAGGAAAGGAAAGGGCGAGAGAGATAGAAACATCAATGAGTGAGAGAACCATTGATCAGCTGCCTTCTGCAAACCTCACACTAGGGATCAAGCCTGCAACCTGGGCATATGCCCTGACCAGGAATCGAGCCATGACCTCCTGGTTCATAGGTTGACGCTCAACCACGGAGACATGCTGGCTGGGCTTTATGATTATTATTTCTATACCAAGTATTCCTGTCATCTTATTTCATGTGTTTTTGAAAATACATTTATCATTGTTGATGCTAATACCTAAGTGTTTCTTATTCTCTTTTGCAATGTGATTAGGTTTTGTTTTGTTTTGTTTTCTATGTAAAGTTAAACATCCTATATTTAATGTTACCAGTTGTTTACTTTAAAAGTTCTTAAAAACATTTTTAACTTATTTACTTTTGAAAAACTAGGATACCGGTGAATGTACAGATCTTGCATACATGGATCCTCAGCTAAGAATTGCTTCCTTCTCACAGAAGTGTGAGATTTTACCAGGTATGCAATAATACATGTTTGTGCTCTAGTAGTACATGTTGATCCCAGACAACTGGTGAGGTCTTTTTATAGGAATTGTGCTTTAGGTCCCATGATATAATCAACAACCCTTACAGCTGTACCCGATTTCTGCACAGCTGAGCTGTAGCTGATGCAGTTGGGACTGCTCTGCCAGTGGCCAGAGGGAATATGGTGACAGAAGGAAATATTTATGTTCTTTTTGCAAAGCTGATCTCCAGATGCAATGTCAGCTGGTCTTTCTTGTGAATCAGATGTCACTACATCAGGTGTTACAAATTGGGGAAGCTGTATCTCCTATTTAATCACTCAGAATAAAATCCTTTCAATTAAATACTTTTTTCTCCTGCATGTTATAATGGGGGAAAGTGAGATAGTACAAGTTTATGGTCAAGCCAGTGTTTTTTATACCAAGAGTTGGCTTTTCTCATACTTGGAAGATATTTGCATACATTACACAGTGAGAAGCATCATTGAAGCTTCCTGCTCACCAGAATCAGAGGACTCAAAATTTTCCCACTAGAAAATCATTGCTTTAAATTAAGCGTTGCTTTTTTACACTTTCTTTCAAAAATGCAAAAACTTAGGAACAGTGTAGCGCATTGTTATTGAAGGTGTACTAACTAACACTTCCTGATGGAAGGTTTCACTAAATACTCTTGACTCTGAGGAGAGGAAAAGAGGACAGGCAGTAAGGTGAAGGTCATACAGACAACTTCTACCCACTCACTACTGGCCTTTAGGCTGCACATGGCCCTCTATAAATGAGTGCTGGACAATGTGCAGGAGAGGTACTAGGCTAGACTGCTCCTTCAGAGTACACACTGACTTAAAACTTGATTCTTCTTTCAGGGGAGGATTTTGTATTACCACCTACCAGACTTTGCGTTGGCTGCCCCAAAGAGATACCTGTTGACAGCCCAAGGCTGAAAGAGGCTCTGACTCATTCCATTACAAAGCTTAATGCAGAGAATAATGCAACTTTCTTTTTCAAGGTTGACATTGTGCACAGAGCAACATCACAGGTCTGTAAATTAAGCTACAAAAATAGTGATATTACAATCTATGTGCAAACTGCTTACCAATATTGCCACTGATCTTGGGCTGGGAAATAGTATACCTGGTAAAGGAATTGAATGTCAAGTCTCAACCTCACGACATGCTTGCTATGTGATCTTGGACAAGTGATGTAGAACATAACATTTTCTGTCTGTAAAGGACTGGAGTGAGACTCAAATAAGATAATATATGTAAAGCCTTGGCCGGGTAGCTCAGTTGGTTAGAGCATTGTCCTGATATGCCAAGGTTGCAGGTTCGATCCCCTGTCAGGGCACATACAAGAAGCACCCAGTGAATGCATAAATAAATGGAACACAAAAAGAGATATAATATATGTCAATACATTATCTTCTCGAACTTTAAAGTGTTATATAAATTCTAGCAACCATTATATAATTAATAAAATGTAGGGCAAGGAAAAGTTACTCTTATTCTCTGCCTTTCTAGAGTCGTTTCTTGTTGTAGCATCACTTAGTGTCTTGGGATCAGGCACATGTCAGCCTATCATCACCCAAACTCTCTTCACACTCTCACCTCCATGTCACTTCCCCCCTGCCTAGGTGTCCTTCCGGCCCACAAATGTACCCTAGAGGGCTTCATCTTTCCTTCCATGACCTGTCAATAGATAAGGAGCATCCTGGTCTGGTTGTCAGGAGACCCAATTCTACCAGAGCCCCAGCCCTCATGTCCTGGTTAACCCCGGGCTGTCATTCAGACTCACTCAGTCTTTGTGGCCCCATCTATAAAATGAGTGGCTGGGTGAGAGGAGCCCAAATTTCTTCCAACTCTTAACAGCATATGAGTAATCTATTCATGGGCAGATTCCTATTATAAACCTCAAAACTGGCCTCCCTAAGTGTAAACAAAATAGAATCAACAAAAGTAATCAAAATAGAACCAAACTGTTTCAGCAAAACAACATAATCTGATAGGGGGTGGGGAGAACTTCACTTATAACAATTCATACTTTTGGCTCATTAATTGAATTTCTAGAAATTTAAAATAGAGTCTTTATAGACAATGACACTCATTGCAGATTTAACTATAAAAGAAAACATGGTAAATTGTCAACAATCAACAATATAGAAATGATCAAATAATGTCTGGCATATCCTTAAAATAGAGTATCAAGGAGCAATTTCAAAGCATCTTTATGAGAAGTTCTTGATGTGGGAAATGCCTTGTGTTAAAATATGCAGTGGGGAAAAGAGGCCATAAAATTGACTACACATTCTGTTGTCAGGTGTGTTATAAAAAAGTACAGAAAACAATATTGAAAGGAAACAAATACCTGCAACTATTCACAGTGGTGGCTTTAGGTGATGACACAATGGGCTGTTTATTTTCATCTTCTAATTTCCTATATTAGTTTCACTACGGCAAGGGAAACCTAACCAAATGGTATTAAAATAAGTCAAAACTGACACTGCTCTCTCTCCTACTCAGGCACTTTTTTCTGGCCCTGACACCACAACCTTTCTTCCCCATTTCATGCACACATGACCCATGTTAGTGGTGTACTTACATGGCACACCAATCCATGCTATTCTTTTTTTTTTAATTTAAAATTTTTATGATTTAAAGTATTTCATATGTCTCCATTTCCCCCTCATTACCCTCTCCCTGGCCATTCTAACCCCCAGAACATGCCCTCAACCCCCCCCCCCCCTACTGTTTGTGTCCATTGGTTATGCTTATATGCAAACATACAGGTCCTTTGATTAATCTCTAACCCTCCAGTGCCCTGCCTTCCCTTTGAGGTCGGACAGTCTGTTCAATTCTTCTATGTCCCTGGATCTATTTTTGCTCATCAGTTTATGTTGTTCCTTATATTCCACAAATGAGTGAGATCTTGTGATCTTTATATTTCTTCGACTGGCTTATTTTGCTTAGCATAATGTTCTCTAGGTTCATCCATGCTGTTGCAAATGGTAAGAGTTCCTTCTTTTGTACAGCAGCGTAGTATTCCATTGCATAGATATACCACATTTTTAATCCACTCATCTGCTCATGGGCACTTAGGCTGTTTTTAAATCTTAGTTTTTATAAATTGTGTTGCTATGAACATAGGGGTGCATATATCCCTTTTTTTAGAAATTTATTTAATTTTAAAAGTATTACATATGTCCCCTTCCCCCCCCCATTAACATCTCCCTGGCTATTCCCACCCCCCAGCATATGCCCTCACCCCGCTAGTGTCTGTGACCATGGGTTATGCTTATAGGCTTGCATATAAGTCCTTTGGTTGTTCCCTTACCCACCCACATCCCCCAATGCTATTCTTGTGTTTGTCAGCTTTTCTTCTCACTTCATATTTCTGCTTTCTTGTGAAACTCCCTTATTCTTGATGCAGAAATACCTTCTACGCCTGCATCAAGAATATCAGTGGTTTGCTGTCAGGAGAGAACCACTCATTTTATACATGACTAGCTAGTCTTCAGAGTACTTGCAGTTCTCTGTAAATTAACGAATCAACATCCTAGCATTGTGTGTATTTGTTTATGCCAAGGATGCCAGGGGAACAATAGGTAATGCTGTTAATTGAAGGGAACTGACATTCCTTCACTTGCCAAGTCAATTTGAAATATGGTGAGAATCTCAGACTTACTTACAAAAGATGAATCTTTACTGGCTTTTACATTTAAAGAGAACAATTTGGCTGTTCTTACATAGTTATTCAAGGAGGCCCTGCTGGAAGCAGCCGAGTTACTGGAAATCCATTTACCATTTGATGATTTTGCCAAATACCAATTTTTGCCAAAGATTTATTTTACAAATTAGGTCTTGCCTTGGCTTTGCATATTTAGTCCTATTTGGATGTATGTCCATTTCAGGCTGGTTTCAGATGCCAAATATTTCTTAAATTCTCTGTTTGCACATGTGAATGATGTGATTTCTGTCATAGGCCGTTTCTTTTGCCCTGCCTCTGCCGCCGCTGTCCCCACTGTTGTCCATTTTCCTCCCTGTCTTTGCTCAGATGAATATACTTCAAGGATCTGTGTGTGCACATTCAAGAATTTTTCCTTTAACAAAGTACTAGAAATGTCAAGGTGTATGTATATGTCTAAGACTTCTGATGCCAATTGCCAAACCATTTGCAATTATGCCAATTTACATTCATACCACCTGGCTATAGGACCTTGATCATCTTGCTTTGAGTTCTAGTCCTACCAACAGTGACTGAGGCTGCATGCTTCCCACACGTGGCCAATACCAGCTATCACCACTGTTGTTTTTTTAATCTTTGCCAACATATGGAAGATTAAAAGTGCTGTTGTGTTGTTGGTTGTTTTTTTTTTTTTTTAATCTTTGGTTATTAGTGAAGATAGTCATTTGTTTCTGGCTTAATGACCATTTTAACTTCTTTTCTGAAATACTTGTTCATGTCTTTTGTTCATTTTTTCATGTTGGGCTTTACATGCATAAGAATATTAATCTTATACCATATTTTCCCCAGCTTTTATTTTTTTTACTTTGCTTGCTGTGATTTTTGAGAATCAGTTGTCCTTTCTGTCTGAACAAATTTAGACATTTTTTCTCCATTTAGATATTCTTCCTCTGCTTTTCACTTAAGAAAGGCCTTCTTTGTCCTGAGACCTGATGGATACATATTTATATCTTCTGAGTTTATTTTATTAATTTAAATTGTTAATACATTTGGAATTTATTTTGCTATATGGTTATCTCCACATTAAAAACAAAGGTTGAGCAGGATGGGTTTGAGCAGGGAAGACTTTTGATTAGAATGACACCTGATAATAATGGCAATATAGATGCCATCTTGAGGCCCTCAAATGGAAGATTTACATCTATTTAATTCCTTCTGCTTGACCCTGAATAGAGTAGAGCTATCAGTTGTGGTTTGTGTCACATATTGTCAAGTTTCTTAGGCAACATTACTTTAATTAACATTATTGTTACAGAAAATTAGATTAAGATATATTCTGAAATGAGCAAGAAAACTATGATCACCAAAAATATAGACCCTAAAACCCTTTTAGAACCTTCCTCCCCATTTACACCTATACCTGGAGTCTTAAAAGTTAAGTACCAATTTTTTCTTAAAAATTTAACCATGTTTACCAAGCAGAACAATGCCAGGAAAAGTAGAAGTGGGGCTTAGTTCTTCCTATGACTGTTCTCCTGCTCTCTTCCTCCTGCCACACGTTTTCCATGCTTTTAAAAAACACAGAGCTAGGGAAGACTGTTGTGGTTTGCTTTTTCAAATGAGATTATACTATCACCCTGTGACTTCATTTATTTTATTTCTTAATACGCTTTTATTGATTTTAGAGAGAGAAGAAGGGAGAAGGAGAGAGAATCATCAATCCTTTGTCTCGTGCATACCCTCCCCCTACCCCCCCTACACCCCTCCTGACCCCCTCCCGCCCTCCACTTGGGAATTAAAGCCACAATTCAGGCATGTGCCCTGACAGAGAATCAAACAGGACCTTTTGGTGCATGGGGTGACATTCAATGGACTGAGCCACACCGACCAGGGCTGTGACTTTATTTTTAAAAATAATAGTCATCTCTCCCGGTCAATTGATATATTCATGTATTCTTTTACACACACACACACACACACACACACACACAGACACACACAGACACACACACACACACACACACACACACACACACACACACATTTAGATCCTAGAATTAAGTACTGAATAACTTGGACTAGAAATTGGGCCATAAAAACTAACTTTTTAACATACAATTTAAAGTCATTTTTACCAAGTATATTTTTAAAGTTTTAGATGTAAGATATGGCATTTTTAAAATGAATTTTAAAAAGCTATATGTTCAATTTTATTGAAGTCAGTGGATTTTTAAAAAGCATGAGTTTAATTCTTAAATAAATAAATTGTGCCTCTTTTATATAAATAAATAAATAAATTGGGCCACAAAATATTCATTGTGGACACAGCATTGTATAAAGAATAAAAATGTTGCTACAGTACTGGCCAGTGTGGCTCAGTTGGTTGAACATCGTCTTGAGCACCAAAAGTTTGTGGATTCAATTCCCAGTAAGGGCACATGCACAGGCTTGATCCCAAGTAAGGGGCATAAAGGAGGCAGCTGATCGATGTTTCTCTCTCTCCCTCTTCCTTCCTCTTCCTCTAAAAAAAAATCCACTTTAAAAAAACTATTGATAGAGATTAAAATGATTTCTTAATGTAAAACAATTAAGAGAGGCAAACTGAAAAATCCAAAGAATTTTCCAAATCACAGAATTTAACCCATAATTTCTGTAGTGACACTAACTCGGTATTTCTCTGATTCAAGACTTGGCAGGACAATAAGGCATACTTAAAGAAAATGTTTAAGTTTTTCTCCCTACTCTTCTTAGTTTCTATTACAACTTGAGTGCTTGAATGTTGTTGAATAAGAAAACTCAGAAAAGTATAAAAATAAAAAATTGTAGCCTTGTTTCCTTTTATAGAAAAGGAAAGAAGACCAACAAACAGCTAAATATTTTACACATGTGTACAAAAATTTAGCTGTTAAACATTTGTACTTTTATTTGTATACTTATCATTTGATCAGTGTATAATTAAAATTTTAATATTCTCTCCTAAGATGCCTTAAGGTAAAAACATATAATTTATTATATAATATTAATTAAGGTTCTACTTTGGGCTAATTAATTTTCCAGGTGGTGGCTGGAACAAAATATTTTATTGAGTTCACGGCCAGGGAAACCACATGTTCCAAGGAAAGTAATAAAGAGTTGACCGAAAGTTGCGAGATCAATAAACTTGGAGTGAGTAGTCATGCAACTCTCTGCTTATTCCCTGGAAATCTATTTGATAGTTTATACTTGTCTAAGTATTTCATGAATAACACTGTTCTCTCTTTTGGCTTTTTTTTTTCACGGATAGGAAATTCTAAAATGCACTGCTGATGTAATTGTGGTACCTTGGGAGAATAGAATTTACCCTACTGTCAAATGTCAACCACAAGGAAAGGTATGATTCTAATTTGTCATCTAGTGTAAATTTTGCTCATTCTGCAAAGTCCTATTTGGGGGTTGAAAATGAACCACTATTTAAATGAATTGGGGGACTATCTTTTTAGAATGGAGAGAACTCTCACATTTCTGTACTGAACTCTCTTTTTTTATGACTTGAAAGGAAAACAACACCCAGTACCCTTAATCACTTCTCACCCAATGTCAGTGTCCTAGCCCTCAGGAGGCTCTCTCTTAAAGAAGGGCAGCCCCTGCTGGGCAGAGCCAATACCAGCTCTGCAGATTTAAGCTGTGCTTGAGATGCTTCACTGGCATCTGCCTCCATCCAAGGGACTTGGGAGAAATGCAGATCTCTGACCCCACTCCACATCGACTGAATCCAAATGTGCAGTTTAACATGGTCCCCAGGGTTTCATACCCACATTCAAGTGTGAGAAGCATTAGTTTGTATCATCTTTTCCAATTCTTAAGAAAACCTTGGGAGGTAAGTAAGACTTTTCCCATTGTCAAGGATGTGACACTAAAAATTATAAAGATGCTGAGATCCTGGAGTGGATAATTACATGATCAAGTGCTTCCTCTGTCCCAGCCACTATACTGAGGACATCACACATATTTTCCTCTTGACAACTTCATGAGGAGGTGCTGTTATTCCTAATTTAGAGATGAGAAAAGTGAAGCTAGTGGTGCATGGATGCAAGTGTAGGTCAAATCAGAGTCAACCGAATTCACATGATGCTAACAACTAGGTTCTGGCTTATTTGACTCCAAAGACCATGCTCTTTGCACCACTGAACACTGCCTCCAGCATACTGTTCTCACCAGTAGTGAAATGCAGGTAGAAATCATCCACATCTTCAATGAGAGTTGCCTCTTGTCTTTTTTGTTTCTGATTTAGATTTTTGCCCTGTATACGCATATATGTAGTCTAACACAGACATTGCACAAAGGCTGAATTTCAAGCTTGTGAACATGTCCTAATGTTTTTCAGCCCAACAAAGTAATTGTGGACATATGCTGCATATATATTCAGTCAATAAAGCCATTTAGGGTCTTTTGCTATAAAAACTGTAATTGTACTTATAGAAATAGTATCCTATATAATAATCCTATATAATAAAGAGGTAATATGCAAATTGATTATCACACCCTCACACAAGATTGCCGCCCCCATGTGGTCACAAGATGACTGCCACAAGATGGCCAGCAGGGGAGGGCAGTTGTGGGCAATGAGGCCAACAGGAAAGGGCAGTTAGGGGTGACCAGGCCTTCAGGGGTGGGCAGTTGGGGGTGATCAGGTCAGCAGGGGAGGTAGTTGGGGGCAACCAGCCTGCAGGGGAGGGCAGTTAGGGGAGACCAGTTCAGCAGAGGAGGGCAGTTGGGGGGATCAGGCCTGCAGGGGAGGGCAGTTGTGGGTGAATAGGCTGGCAGGGGAGGGCAGGTAGGGGCAATCAGGCCAGCAGGGGAGCAGTTAGGCATCAATCAGGCTGTCAGGAGAGTGGTTAGGCAGTGATCAGACTGGCAGGCAGGAGCGGTTAGGGGCAATCAGGCAGGAAGGCAGGTGAATGGTTGGGAGCCAGCAGTCCCAGACTGTGAGAGGGATGTCCCACTGCCAGTTTTGGGCCCATCCCACAGGGATCAGGCCTAAACCTTCAGTCGGACATCCCCCGAGGGGTCCCAGATTCGAGAGGGTGCAGGCTGGGATGAGACACCCCCCCCCCCGTGCACAAATTTTGTGCACCAGGCCTCTAGTCTATATAATCAAGAGGTAATATGCAATTGGTCCTAACGGTGTGACAGTAATGACCAATTTACATATGGGCAGACCAGTAGGAGGCTGTGCGTGCAGCAGTGGGACTTTCTCTGCCCGGCCATGACGCAGACTCCCTGGGAAGGTTGGGACCCCTTGTTTTGGAGCCAGAGGCAAGTGTGAAAAACTGAGGCTTCACCAGGGCCTCGCCTGCCCCTGCACCCCTGCACCCCCCTCAGTGGGTGGCAGGCCCCCGTTGGTGAGAGGATTGGTCAGTCTGGTGCTCTCGGGGCCCCGATCTGGGGGTTCTGCCCCACAACAGGAGAGGGCACTGGGCTGAGCTGTGGCCTGCTCCAGGGTAATGGCTTCTCGCTCATTGAGCGAAATCTGGGCGGAACGTGGGATAGAAGCAAAAAACCCCACTCCACTTAGCCTCAGGTAGCTTGGAACCTTTGGAGCAGTGTCTCAGATGCTTCAGGAAATGGGGCGCATGGGCCACCTCACTTCTCTGCACCTGGCACTGGTAGGGGGAAGTGAGGCTGCGTACCCCACCCGGCGCTGGAGTCCTCTTTTTCTCCCGGGTGCATGTGTCAGACAAACACCCCCATGCATCAAGGAGGATGAAGAAGGATGATGGAACAGAAGTAGGGAATAAGGAAGAAAGAAAAGTTTATAAATGATGAGTCAGTAGGAAAAAGTGTTACATAAAGGGAAGAGAAAAATTGTGTGAGAGGGAGAAGCCAATAAAAAAGTCAAATACAATTGTGTGTGAAGGGGAAAATTTTTTAAAAAAAGTTAATAGGGGTGACCAGGCCAGCAGGAGAGGGCAGTTGGGGTGACCAGGCCAGCAGGGGAGGGCAGTTAGGGGGATCAGACAGGCAGGGGAGGGCAGTTAAGGGGGATCAGGCTGGCAGAGGAGGGCAGTTAGGTAGATCAAGCAGGTAGGCAGAGTGGTTAGGGCAGGCAGGCAGGTGAGAGGTTAGGAGCCAGAGGTCCCAGATTGCTAGAGGGATGTCCAACTGCCAGTTTAGGCCTGACCCTACTGGCACTTGGACATTCCCCAAGGGCTTCCAGATTGGAGAGGGTGCAGGTCGGGCTGAAGAACTCCCCCCACTCCCGGTGCACAAATTTTGTACACCGGGCCTCTAGTCAATTAATAAATAATGTGCCATGGTATTATGTAGTTCAACCTCCCAATTTTTCCAGATGAAGAAAAACCTCTCCAGTTTAGAGGAGTATTATTAAGAAATACCTACAAATTATAAAATCAATCAAAAGAGGAAAAGATATTCATTCTCATCCTTCTGCAATATTAACATAGCATTTAAAACCTGGCTAAAGACTTGCTCCATTGTAAACCAAGATAGCATTGTCAGATCTCAGTCCTTCTTTCTTCATTGATAGTGTGGTTTCCACAGTAATGCATTCTTCTTAATATTTCCTGTTTAGACCACATTGATGAAAAGACCTCCAGGTTTTTCACCTTTCCGATCAGTACAAATGGCGGAAACAAAAGAAGGAACAACTGTAAGTCCACCCCACACTTCCATGGCACCTGTACAAGATGAAGAGCAGGATTCAGAAAAAGAACAAGGACCCACTCGTGATCATGGCTGGGGCCATGAAAAGCAAATAAAACATGGCCTTGGCCATGGCCATAAACATGAGCATGACCAAGGCCATGGACACCAAAAGGGACATGGTCTTGCCCATGGACATCAATGGGAACATGGCCAAGCACATAGACATAAATATGAGCATGGTCATGGCCATGAAAAACATAAAAATAAAGGAAAACAGAATGGAAAGCACAATGATTGGAGAACAAGTTCTTCTGAAGATAGTACTATATCTGCACAGACACAGGAGAAGACAGAAGGGCCAACATCCCTCCCCTCCCTAGCCCAGTCAGGTGTAGCAGTTGACTTTCCTGAATTTGCGGACTTAGATCTCATTTCAGCTACCATGACTAATACACCATCAACTCCCACAGAGAATGATGATTCTTGGATCCCTGAAATTCAGATAGAGCCAAATAGCCTTTCATTTAACCTGATATCTGATTTCCCAGAAACAACTTCCCCCAAGTGTCCTGGACGCCCGTGGAAGCCAGTTAATGGAATGAATCCAACTGTGGAAACAAAAGAATTTCATGATTTTGATCTCTCTGATGCTCTTTATTAATGTATGCAGCCATGAGTGTTTCTTTAATACTTCCTCATCCCCTCTCACCATTATCCACATACCCTGGTATAATGCACCAAAAACCATGAAGCTTCAAAACAGCCTAGAGAGAAATGGTGAGGCTCCCAATGGGGACACCGTCAATTTCTATGGACAAGACAAAACTGTGTGCAGGATTCTAAATTCTTTCTGAATCTTCCTCACGAGTTTTCTTAACTAGCACAGAAAATGGACAAACAAAATTGTCCTACTGCAATTTGCTTTTCTAATAACAAATATGCACCTTAGAATGGATGTCATCAACTTTCATTACAAAGATTCTTGCCATTCTGAATAAACGGTGGCATCTGGTCTCTGAACACATGTGAAAATAAGGAAAGTCAAGAGACTGAATGCTGAACTTATTAATAGGGCAAAAATAATAATAAAAGCCACCAGAGGTCAAAGAGGGACAACAAGAAAGACAGACTGGCCAAAGGGAGGACAGGGGGAAGTAAACTAATTGACTTTCTGTTTCCAAAACGGGCTAGTTATATCAAATAGTTACTCCCACTTCACAAACCTCTTCTCCTAATTCTCTTTCTGAGACAGAGTGTTTTTCAGAAGTCAGCAATTTCTATTTACTCATTAACTACTCTTTGCAAAAAGGCTTTGAAATAGGAGTTTTCTGTTTGTCTATTTATTGCTGAGGCTAGAATGATCAATCCTTAGTTTTCAGCAGCTCTGAGTTTAATGATAACAGAAAGCAGGAGTAGTGACATAGAAGGAAATCTTTTTTTATAATTGACAAGGGAATATCAAAGATGTAATGCAAAATTTATTCAGAAATTTTATGACGAAATGCCTCTCTAGCCACCCTTTATCATCAAATCATCTTTTTGCTACGGTATTGAAGAGCGCTGATTTTTACAAAAAAATAAGGACAATATGATTGTCTTTAATTGCTTCTAATGTGAGGGAAGCACGCATTTCATAATCCTTGCTGTGTTCTGCCTAGGGAAACAGGACAGGGCTTTAAACAGCTACAGTCCCTGGTGGCTGCATGTGGCACTGCTACTTCAAGTTATTGGATGCATTTGAGCCTCTAAATTTTTATTCCATTTCAAATATTATCTGTACTTTTCAATAAAGAACCAATGATGTCAGAAAAAAAGTCTCATCTTGTCAACTGGTGGCTTCACTCTTTTCTTATTAAATGATAACATAATGTTAACAGTATTTTACTATACTTACAGAAGCAACTAAGGTCCTGCGTGTACGAGGGCCGACCTCAGGAGGCAGGGACAGAGCCAACATCTGAGAGTGAGGTCTCTTGACCAGTGGGCAGAATCTCCATGCCTGGCCCAATAGCCCCAGCAAACTGTAAGCAGCCCTGAATGGAAAGACAAGAAGATGGGATAGAATGTCAATAGAGAAGAATGCCATTTTATCAGTCTGTTTCTGGGTGCAATAAAGTCTGATCTTAATGTTCTCACTCCTGGTTTATTCACAGTAGTCTGCTTTCAGCCACTCCCATCCTGCAGCAAAGTCCAGTTGATCAGAGAGCATGCTCTACCATGGAGACTCACAGTGCAACTCTGGACTGGCCGGGATCCCTTAAATGGGCTTTCCTAATACTAGGACTTCATCATGGGCTCTAAATCAAGGGTTTTGTGGATGATGTTTCCATCAGCAATCTAAGGAATCTCTCTACCTGCCCTTCTTCCTCTCTCTCTTTTTTTCCCTCTCTCTCTCTCCTGACTTCCAGCCCAAAGTTAAGAGAGATTTGTCTTGTTTTGTTATTTTTTTTAAAGATCTAGGTAATTACCAAAAAAGAAAACAAAAAAATATTCTTTGTTAATAGGATGCCTACTAACTTTTCACTAGCATAAAATATCAAACCTCAAAAAAGTTTAAAGAAAATTTAAAATGGTCTTTCTGGTTCAAATAATGATAAAAAGTAGAAATCTAATAGAACAAAAAGTGATAAGATAATTTTTTTAAAATTTTCTGTAATAGGTATTTACCGAATGCCAATTGGAGCCATTTACCATGCTAGACAGTTTCTGTTTGGTGTGTGACTTAGTCCTCACAACAACTCTGAGGTCCCCATGACCACCTTTCATTTACAATGAGGAAGCTAACTCCCAGTGCCCTGCTCAGGGTCACACAATTACTGCATCACAGAGCTGCGTTCAGACTCAGACCTTTTGAACTTCATTACACCAAGTTATCATGAGGTATTATTATCAATGTTGGCATTACAAAAAAACACATTTCTGAATCTGAGAATGGTCATTATCTCAATACAAAAACCCTTATTAAATATTTTACTGTGTCTGATGTTGTTTTGAGTACTGCTCAGGGTAAACTATGACGGAGTCAATCACTGGCAATGGCCATTTACTGTTTGCTTAGCACTAGGTACTGAAAAGAAGAGAAACAAGTGTTAATACTTTCAACAATAAAAATAATTTTAAAAAGAACAAACAAAACAAAAGCAATCATCTTGTGTTAAATCATTTAATCTCTGTGCAATCCTCTCCCCTTCCCTTGTTTTTACCTTTAGGAACCCAAGTCAGTGCAAAGGAGGAGGGCAACCAGCGTTAGAAAACACATTTCCCAAATAAAAATTTAATAATTATGTCTCAATACATATACCCTGGTGCTGTCTATCTCTCAGTGATTCCCACTGGTCACAAGTATACTTACCTCTATCTTATCAATTAATATAGAAATGAGTATATTGATTCTACTTTTTAAATGTAGGAACCTCATTTAGTTCATGTGACAGATTTTTTTGTCATTATTTACTTTGAAGTATCTAATAGATTCAGCAGCTAATCCCATGTTAGAGATAGGTAGAAAAAGACAGGAAGCTTCCCATAGACTTTGCCTTTCACTTCTTTTGACATGCCAGGAGCTCAGTCCAGAGCATCAGGCGGGACTTTGACAACTGAGTTTACCATAGCACAGTGATGGCGAACCTATGACACGCATGTCCGCACTGACACGCTTAGCCATTTCTGATGACACGCGGCCGCTGAGGCAGCCGCATGCCGAGGATGAAACATTTGCGAAATAATGTTTTTTCCTCAAAGTGACACACTACCCGAGTTATTCTCAGGTTTTTGGTGAAGTTTGACACACCAAGCTCAAAAGGTTGCCCATCACTGCCATAGCACCATCTTGTGCAAGAAGGAGGCTTTGAAATGTATTTAGCATTAAATCTATTAGAATCATGTTTCATTTTAGCTGGCAGAAAGACAGCTAGATACAGGGTCTGGGTTTTCTTTTAATCCACTAATAGAGAGATATCAGATTATATAGAAAGGTAAGTCATATCAGGAATAAAGAGACCAGACTGGTTCAACTACAATTTAAGCAAACAAATTCCATTTTCTACTATAACCATATTCTGTACATTGAAGAAACACTGCAAAATTGTATTTATTTTGCAATAGAAGGGAGATTAGTAAACATGTAAAAAGCATTGAACATCTCAGGGCCCTGGCCAGGTAGCTCAGTTGGTTAGAGCATCATTCCAATACACCAATGTTGAGGTTCAATCCTTGCTCAGGGCACATACAAGAATCAAACAATGAATACATAAATAAGTGGAGCAAGAAATCTCTCTCTTACTCTCTCTTTCTCAAATCAATCAATCAGTAAATAAAATAAAATAAAATAAAATAAAATAAAATAAAATAAAATAAAATAAAACATCTCTGGAAAATTTTTGGTGTTTCTTATTGAACCTAACCAGAGACAGAGCCTTATAAATTATTTATACTAATAAAAGGGTAATATGCTAATTAGACCGGACATCTTCGGAACTTCCTTCTGGACAAAGCCACGGTGATAGGAGCCGAGGCAGAGGCAGTTAGTGGCAATCAGGCCGGCATGGGAGAGCAGTTAGGGGTGATCAGACAGCCGGGGAGTGCAGTTAGGGGCAATGAGGCTGGCAGGGGAGCAGTTAGGGGCAGCAGGCCAGCAGGCAGAGGTGGTTAGGGCAATCAGGCAGGCATGCAGGTGAACGGTTAGAGGCCAGGGGTCCTGGATTGTGAGAGGGTTGTCCCACTGCCGGTTTAGGCCAAATCCTGCAGGGACATTATCGAGGGGTCCCAGATTGTAGACGGTGCAGGCCGGGCTGAGGAACCCCACCTGCTGGAGAGACCTCGCTCCCTCCGCAGAGGGGCCTTTGAGCCATGGCGCCACCCCAGGTGTGGCCGGTTGGTGATGCACCACAGAAGGTTGGCTCCAGAGTATATCTGGTCTGTCTCGCCCAGTCCCATCCCGGTCTCACCGCACCAGCTACCTTCTAATTGATTTCCTTTCAATGTTCACGAATCCATGCACCGGGTCAGTAGTAATTAAATAAGGCTTTTTCTGTACCAGTCTGGTCTCATTCCTTATATAACCAGACTAGAGGCCCGGTGCATGAAATTCGTGCACGGCAGGGGGTTCTCCCTCAGTCCAGCCAGTACCCTCTCCAATCTGGGACTCCTGGAGGGATGTCCGACTGCCCGTTTAGGCCCGATCCTGGTTCGGGCCTAAACGGGCAGTCGGACATCCCTCTCACAATCCAGGACTGCTGGCTCCCAACTGGTTGCCTGCCTGCCTTCCTGATTGCCCCTAACCTCTTCTGCCTGCCAGCCTGATTACCCCCTAACCACTCCGCTGCCAGCCTGGTTGATGCTTAACTTCTCCCCTGCCAGCCTGTTTGCCCCCAACTTCCCTCCTCAGCCAGCCTGGTCACCCCTAACTGCCCTCTCCTGCAGGGTTGATCACCTCCAACTGCCCTCCCTTGAAAGCCTGGTCCCTCTCAACTGCCCTCCCTTGCAGGCCGGGTGCCTCCCAACTGCCCTCCCCTGCTGGCCATCTTGTAGTGGCCATCTTGTGTCCACATGGGGGCAGCTATATTGTGTGTTGCCGTGATGATCAATCTGTATATTACTCTTTTATTAGATAAGATAGAGGCCTGGTGCACGGGTGGGGGCCAGCTGGTTTGCCCTGAAGGGTGTCCCGGATCAGGTGGGGGTTCCCTTGGGGTGTGGGGCGGCCTGAGCGAGGGGCCTGTGGTGGTTTGCAGGCCGGCCACGCACCCTGGCAACCCAAGCAGAGGCACTGGTATCTGGAATTTATTTTCCTTCTACAATTGAAACTTTGTAGCCTGGAGCGGAGCCAAGCCGCCTGCTGATCCCTCCGGGGCGGCAGCCATTTCTGTGGCAGTTAATTCACCTTCTACAATTGAAACTTTGTAGCCTTAATCGGGTGAGCCCGGCCAGGGTGTGCAGAAAGCTTTGCTTCCCCTGTTGCCACCGGCAACCCTGGCCTGCTCTCTCAAGCTCCATTCTGCCGCCATTTGTTTGAATTTGTTTACCTTCTATAATTGAAACTTTGTAGCTTGAGTGGAGGCTTAGGCCTGCAACGGCTATGGAAAGCTTGGCTTGCTCTGTTACCTGGGAAACCTTGCTCTCTGTGGCTGTAGCCATCTTGGGTTGGGTTAATTTGCATACTTGCCCTGATTGGCTGGTGGGCGTGGCTTGGCTGGTGGGCATGGCTTATGTAGCGGAGTGATGGTTAATTTGCATATTACCATTTTATTAGAGAGGATTGTCCTTAACCTACTGTGGAGGACAATGACCTGCCTAGTACCTTGAAATTTTCAAGTACTTGACACATTGGTTTCTTGCCCTCAAAACCTATTAAATAACATTGTAACATATATAATTTATTTTATTTAGATCAAGTGTAAGTGTAACATTTTAAAAATTACTTTTCAAAGTGATCTTAAAGGAAAAGAAAAACAAAAACCTTCATCAAGGGGACACTACCCCTTGACTGTCTTCTCCCTTCAGGGAAGACTCAAAGGCCTTCCCAAAGAGAGACCTCAGAGAGCACCAGTTAAAGTCTTATTGATAAAATCAGAAATAATTTTCATCAGGAGCAACTGACAATACTTATCTGGCTAGTCACACATGTGTGGCCTATCATTCAGAATTCGAAACTGAAAACAAGATCTAATTTGCCTCTGCTATGGTCTGGCTAATGACTATAGATTTTGGTAGGCCTAAAACAGTGTATTCCAAACTGTCAGAAATTTCAGGTGGAATATATTGATACACAGTATTTATATTAATAGTTATGTAATTGTTTTCATCAGTTTTGGAAAAATACAACAAATTAAACCCGATTTCTCTCAAGAGAAGTAAATGCAAATTGACTTATAAAAATTTCGGGAAAGAATTAACATGGTATTCAAAAGTGGCAAAAAAATGATAAGAGTCTGAACAATTGAAGAATGGCTGGATTTATACTGAGGAAGTAGATCTGTAAATTGCTGCTTTATTTCTATTTACTACACCCCAGTTTCGGGTGCATGAACTGAATTTAAGGACCCCTCACTCAGCCTCGCTTCAAATTTGGGCAAATTCACCATACAAAATTCACAGAAAACATCAGCAGAAGTAGCAACACTATAGCAGCTAATGGGGCAGTGAACAGGAGGAAATGCCCTGCCTCACTGAACTTTGTTTCTTAATGTAGTAGGGTTAAGAGAAATTTTAGAAATTTTATTTTTTAAATATTCTCTATCATTTTCAAAGCATCTCTTGTACAATAAAAAAAATAAAATTTATAAGTAATTGTAATTTTTTTATAGTCCAGATAGTTTAAAACAGCTCCGAGTTAAAAGCACATAAATCATAACCATTTCAGTAATTAAAGGCCCATAAGTCAAGGAAATAAAAATTGTCATATAAACTGTAGAGAACATCAAGATGGGTCCTTTCTGACTATAAATAGCAAGGAGAAATAGACTCTTTTAAAGAAATCAAGATAGCCATAATTGATTTGGCTCAGGCTCAGTGGATAGAGCGTCAGCCTGAGGACTGAAGGGTCCTGGGTTCTATTCCAGTCCGGGGCACATACCTGGGTTGCGGGCTCGATCCCCAGGGTGGGGCATGCAGGAGGCAGCTGATTGATCATCATTGATGTTTCTATCTCTCCCTCTTCCTTCCTTTCTGAAATCAATAAAAATAATTTAAAAAAAGAAATTAAAACAGTATCATCATTATAAATCACTATAGGAAATATATAGTATCCATTCTTCTAGTTACTCACTAATTTATTAAAACATATTTGAGTGCTTATTATGTGTGCGATGGGCAAATGGGAAAATCTTCTCATCAGTTAGTTTGACCTTAGAATAAAAACAACAACAAAAAATCATTTTGCCATTTTTGTTTCAAAACTCACAACTTCTTAGATACTTTTCTGGATCAGTTCTAGTCTAATAATTTATTTACTGTCTCCCCTAAGTCTTTCTTATTATCTTAATATTTATCATTCAAAAAATGGATTGGGCATTGTGATAGGCATAATAATGCCCCCCCCCCAAATGTCCACATTCTAATCCCCCAAACCTGTGATTATGTTATCTTACATGCAAAGAGGATTGGGCAGATGTGATTAAGTTCAAGATCTGGAGGTGGAGAGATTATTCTGAATAATCCAGGTGGGCCCAGTATAACCATAAAGTCCTTATAAGAGAAAAGGAGGAGAGTCAGAATGGGAGATGTGTCCATAATGGAAGCAGAGTGATGTAGCCAGGAGCCAAGGACTGTGGGCAGTCTCTAGAAGCTGGGAAAGACAGGGAACAGATAAATTCTTCCCTAGAGCCTCCAGAAGGAACATAGCTCTACTGACCCCTTGATTTTAGCCAAGACCCATTTTGGATTCAGATTTCCAGAATTGTAAGATAATAAATTTGTGTTGTTTTAAGCCATTACGTTTGGGGTAATTAGTTACAGCAACAATGAGAATTAATATAAGCATTAAAGCACTGGGCTTCATGTTGTGGGAGATACAAAGATGAATAAAACACAATCCCTCCTCTCTGTAAGCTAGAACATAATGAATATTTTAAGATAGGTACAACAGAATGGCTATGGGAACTCAAGGAAAGAAATGACTTCATTTTTAGGGTAGTTAGGAAGGGCATAGCAAAAGACAGACTTTTGAGCTGATCCTAAGAAAATAAACAAATTGTAAGAGATAAAGGGGATGGAGAAAGTGGCATAACCTTTACAAACTAAATCACATTATATATTATCTCTATACTAGAGGCCCGGTGCAAGACATTCTTGCACAGGAGGGGGGCCACACACCTCAGCCCAGGCTGCGCCCTTTCCCAGTCCAGGAGCCCTTGTGGTATGTCTGAGGGCGGCTTAGGCCTGCTCCCTGCCAGGAGCACACTGACCACCAGGGGGCAGCTCCTGCATTGAGTGTCTGCCCTCTGGTGGTCAGTGTGCATCATAGTGACCAGTCATTTTGCCATTCAGTTGATTTGCATATTACCTTTTTATTATCTCTCTCTATATAAAGAGCCAGGGTTGAATCCAGGGCAGCAGGGACTGGTGAGCGGGTGAAAGGCAGACAGCTTGGTCCCTCCCCTGGCCCGCAGGCTCCCATTGATCAGGGGATGGCTAACAGGGAACTGGAGGGAGTGGTGCGGCAGGGACTAGCAAACAGCTGGAAGACAGGCCTCTTGGTCCCTCCTCCCAGCCCTCAGACTCCAATCAATGGCTGGCAGAGGCAGGGTGGAACTAGGGACTGGCTTCCTTAGTAGTCCTGCAGGTTCAATCTCCAGAGGATAGGCCAGGCATCAATGGACCAGTACCACCGGCAGGATCCCAACAGCACTACCAGCCTCCTGGAACTCGGCCTCAGGCACTGCGGCCGCTTCCCCTCCCTAGATGCTCCACAAGGAAGAAAGGATACCGCCAGCAGTGCCAGGGGCAACCATAGGTGACTGATGGCTCTCCCCGTGCTTCCTCCAGGTCACTTGAGCCAGCCCCCATCCGCCCGCTCCAGATGAAGTGTGAGCGCAGAAGGAATGCAGTACAAAACAAAAACCAATGACCAAGAGAATGCCGCAGTCAATGTCCGGAGTCCGGCTCAAGAGAACGGAGAGAAGGGAGAATTCCATAAGTTGGCCTATGCCAGTGGTCGGCAAACTGTGGCTCGTGAGCCACATGCGGCTCTTTGGCCCCTTGAGTTTTTAGCAAAGGCCAGCTTAGGAGTACCCTAATTAAGTTAATAACAATGTACCTACCTATATAGTTTAAGTTTTAAAAATTTGGTTCTCGAAAAGCAATTTCAATCATTGTACTGTTGACATTTGGCTCTGTTGACTAATGAGTTTGCCGACCACTGGCCTATGCCAAGATATTTCTGAGTGACTGCCTGGCGTGTGACAGTTGTGTGATCACAGAGAAAGGAGTCCAAGTTTCTCAACAGAACACCAAGGACTTCTTCCATGTTCTGAACCTTAATAAGAAATGTGATAGCTCACAGCACAAGGTGCTGGAAGTGCCCATGTGTCCTCAGTCTCTGCCTTATTTTGCTGCTAAATTCAGCCTCAGTGTCACTGATGCACTCAGAAGGCTCTACGGCTTTCTCAGAAGCCTTGGGGCGCACTGTCTTTGACATGAAGATAGCTGCGGACTTCAGCAACCTGGAGAGTCAGAAGGAATTTGTGCGTCAGTACTGCCAGCACTGTGAGGAAGAGCCCTGGCTACCTATGCTGACCTCTGCCTGCCCCGGCTGGGACCGATATGCAGAGTGTGTGCTGGGTCACCCCATCACCCCCACCTCTGCACGGCCAAGTCTCCCCAGCAGATCATGGACTCACTGGTGAAGGATTACTTCATCAGACGGCAGAACCTGTCCCCAGACAAGATTTTGCACGTCATTGTGGCCCTGTGTTATGACAAAAAACTGGAGGCCCTTAGAGAAGATGTTCCCACAGCTTTACATAGTTCCCATGGTGCTGACTGCATGTTAACCTCAGGTGAAATTGTCCAGAAAATGGAGCCAAGTGACCTCGCCTTGAATGATGCCACCGTGGACACTCTATTTGGAGACATGAAGGAGAAGGAAGTGAGGCTCCACTATGGTACCTGGCACACATCTTCAGGCACATGGCCATGGTTCAACGAGGATGTGGGAGTGCTTACCTACCGCACCCTGAGGAACAAAGACTTCCAGGAGGTCACCCTTGAAACGACGGGGAGATTCTGCTACGTTTTGAGGCTGCTTACGGCTTTCGGAACAAATAGAAATGGTCCTGAAGCTATAGAGGGGCAAGTTCCCCTGCCACTTCGTGAAGGTCATGGTCTGCACCGGGGATGCCTAAGCAGCAGGGGCCAGGCCCAGGCGTAGGACAGGCATGCAGACAGGGCATTGCTGTGGCAGATGGAAGGCATCTATGCTGCCATCCCGGTGTGGCCCCCGGAGACCAGCGCCCATGTGCAGGAGCTGTACCAGGAATGGCTGGCGGGGGGGGGGGGGGGGGAGCACGACTCCCCCCAGGCCCAGGTGGCCCTGCACACCACCTAGCAGGGCCCAGGGCAGCCTGCCAGGACATCAAGTGGTAAAGGTCCAGCAGACGCCTGGCCTGCAGGCTGCCTGAAGAGGGGTGTCAGTCACGTGAAGGAAAGGCTTAGCATCTCTGTCATCGCTTTGGTTTTCAGAATTCCCTGCTCCCCATCTGTCAGCTCCCTCACTCTGAGGGGCACTGTCATCATCACATGGGTGCAACTGAAATATTGTATCTCCAGAGGATTGCCCCAATGTACATATCTTTTTATCCGACGATGAAAAAATCCCAAAGAACAAGAATGGAGACAGACTACTTATTGTCCTTTAGGCTTAAAAAGCCCTGGAAGTGTCCTGCGAAGAGCTGAGACTTGGTTCTGTCCATGCACCTCAGAGAGATTGGATCAGGAAAGTTTGGCCCTGACTTTACCCACTTATGTTACTCTTGAAGATGTCTTTGCCACAATGTGAATAAACTGCCACCTTTTGGAATAGGGGCTCATACAAAAGTCTGCATTCCCAACTTTTCTTGAAACAGATCTATGTTCTATAGCTGTGGCCACCATCCTGAGATCAGGTCCTGTCGACCAGGTCTTGTCACTGGGAATCAGGGGGCACTGGAGTGGAGGGTCCCTCTTCCCCTGTGCCCTTTAACATTCAGGGATTGAGCTGAACTCATTTTGGGTGAGGCCTGGTAAGGGTGACAGGTGTCACAGATGGAAGGATGGAGAATGGAGAGGCAGACACCCTGCTCGGTCCCTCCCTGGGTGGGGTCAGGCAGATGAATGCCAGCCAGCACATTTCACAATTGGGTGAGATAACGTCCTCTGTGTCCACTTCTCACCCCGTGGGCCTGGCCACTCCTCTCAGCTCCGGGCAGCCCTCTGCGTTCCATGACAGTGCACTCTGAACTCACATGCTGCTCGCCCTAAGTCAGAAGGAAGAGAGCAGTTGGCCCACAGACAACTAAAAGATAGGGCTCACGCCTGGTGAGCGCAGTGGCAGTGGCAGTGGTGGGAGCCTCTCCTGCCTCAGTGGCAGCGCTAAGGAGCAGTAAGCTGAGTGGTAAGGAGCAGTGAGCAGGTGGGTGGTAAGGAACGAGGGGTCCTGGACTGCTGAAAGGGATTTCCAGCAGGTGGACATCCCCTGAGGGGTCCTGGACTGCGAGAGGGTGCAGGCCAGGCTGAGGGACCCCCCCTCCCCAGTGCACAAATTTTGTGCACTGGGCCTCTAGCATAGGATATGAAAGCCTAAGAGACCAAATGACCAGTCTCTATGACCTGCACTGACCACCAGGGGGCAGACGCTCAATGCAGGAGCTGCCCCCTGGTGATCAGTGCACTCCTGCAGCCAGAACACAGCTCAGCTGACTAACCTGTCCAGGTGGCACACCAGCCAGGGAGCAGCCACTCACTCCCTCAGTAGTGCTGCAGGTCCAATTTCCAGAGAACAGGCCAGGCACTGACAGACCAGTGCCAATGGTATAATCCTGACAGCGCTGCCAACCTCCTAGAAGTTTGCCTTGGGCAGCATGGCTGCTTACCCTTCCTAGACGTTCCACAAAAAAGAAATTACATAAAAGCGGCCACCAGGTGACTCTTGACAACTAGCATGAATGTCAGTGGGAAGGATCCAGATCTCACTGCCTACCCAGAGGGCTGATAGTGTTCTGCACGCCCCCTGGGGACTCCACCCTTGCAAGAATTCACGCACCGGGCCTCTAGTTTTAAAATAAACTTATTATTAGTCATTTGATAAAAGAACACTCCTAATATGAAAAATAGCCATGCTCTAACATATCTTTTACATTACACAAGATATAGTTAGATTTGCTGACATCCATTAGTCTTCTAGAGCTGCCATGATAAAATACCACAGACTGGGTGCCTTAAACAATAGACATTTATGTTCTCAGAGTTCAAGAGACTGGAAGTGCAAGATCTATGTGTCCACAGGTTGGTTTTTCCTAATGTCTCTCTCCTATGCATACAGACAAATGCCTTCTTTCTGTTCTCCCATGGACTTTCCTCTGTGCTTGTACACCCCTATGTCTCTTATTCTTCTCATGAGGACACCAGTTCTGTTGAGTTAGAACCCTACTTTTATGATCTCATTTAACTTTAATTACCTCTTTGAAGGTCCTATCTCCAAGTACAGTCACACTGGCCTGCAGACCCAAGGGTCCTAGGTTCGATTACAGTCAAGGGCACATACCTTGGTTGCAGGCTCCTCTCAGGCCCAGGACATGGTCATGGCAGGAAACAACCAATCGATGTGTTTCTCTCACATTGATCTTCTCTCTATCTTTCTCTTCCATTCTCTCTAAAGATCAATGGAAAAAAATATCCTCAGGTGAGGATTTAAAAAAAAGAAAAAGAAAAGAGCAAAAGATTTGAACAGTCACCTCTTTTCCATATAAGCAAAAGAATAGATATACTATATCATATATCATAGGGAGTTGAAAATTAAAACAATGATGAAATACCATTATTCATCTATTAGAATGACCAAAATCCAGAACTCTGACAACACCAAGGCTGGAGAGAATGCGGAGCAACAGAAACTCTCATTCATTGTTGGGAATGCAAAATGGTATAGCCACTCTGAAAGACAATTTGGCACTTCTTACAAAGCTGAGCATATTCTTACCATACAATCCAGCAAATGTGCTCCTTAATATTCACCCAAATGAGTTTAAAACATGTCCACAGAAAAACTTGCACATGGATGTCTATAGTAGCTCTACTCATAATTGCCAAAACTTGGAAGCAACCTAAATACCATTCAGTAGTTGAATGGATAATCTGTGGTACAAACCAACAATGGAGTATTATTCAGTGCTAAAAACAAATGAGCTATTAAGCCATGAAAAAATACAAAGGAACCTTAAAGGCATATCACTAAGTGAAAGCATAAAATCTGAAAAGGTGACATAACCTATGATTCCAACTACTTAATATTCTGGAAAAGGCAAAACTACAGAAAAAAATAAGATCAGTGGGTTGAGGGTAGGGAGGGATAAATAGGCAGAGCACAGAGTATTTTAGGGCAATGAAACTATTCCGTAAGACACTATAATGGTGGATACAGAGCATTACACATTTGTCTGAATCCATAGAATGTACATCAAGAGTGAGCCCAATATGAACTATGGACTTTAGGTGATAATAATGTTTCAAAGTAGGTTCATTGATAACAACAAATGTACCACTCTGGTGAGAATACTGATAGTGAAGGAGGCTGTATCAGGAGAGTGAGCACAGAGTATATGAAAATCTTTTTTTTAAGTGCCTTATATTACAAAAGGCTGAATGTTACAAAATTCTATCAACTGGTCTAGTGATCCCCAAAGAAATCAGAAATTTACAAATATGTCCATATTGACATCCTATATAATAAAAGGGTAATATGCAAATTGACCCTAATGGTGGAACAACCCGGGAAGACAGGTTGCTATGATGCACACTGACCACCAAGGGGAAGATGCTCAATGCAGGAGCTGCCCCCTGGTGGTCAGTGCACTCACACAGGGAGACCTCTGCTCAGCCACAAGCCATCAGTCAGACATCCCCCAAGGCTCCCGGGTTGCCAGAGGGATGTCTGACTGCCAGCTAAGGACCATTCCCCTGTTCCCCCGGGAAGGGAAGTGGGCCTAATCCAGCCAGTGAACATCCCCCGAGGGATTCCAGACTACGAGAGGGCGCAGACTGGGCTGAGGGACCTCCCAAGTGCACAAATTTTCATGCACTGGGCCTCTAGTTATTTATAAGAACAAATAATTGAAAGCAATATACATGTCCAAATATAAGGGAATATTGATAGATTATAAGCATATATAGCACAAATTACCATGTGATCTTAGAAAATAATCTTTCTGAATAATATTTAATGATTTGGTAAAGTGCTCATGGTATAACCTTAAGGAAAAATATACTGTCTAAGCTGTATATAACAAAAATTTATTAAAAGCATTTCCCTTGGGCTCCCCTGTGGCTCAAGTGGTTGAACATCAACCAATGCATTAAGAGGTCGCTGGTTCGAATCTGGTGAGGGCACATGCCCAGGTTTCAGGCTCAATCCCTAGCAGAGGCAGTCAATCAATGTTGATGTTTCTTTTCTTTATTTTTATTTCATTTCTTTACTGTTTAAAGTTGATGTTTCTATCTCTCTCTCCCTCTCCCTTCCTCTCTCTAAAATAAAAAAAAGAACTTCAAAAAATTTTTCCTTAAATTTTAAAAAAAGTGTTTCCCTTGGAAAAAGGTTTGAAGAATGAGAGATAGGAGAAGCCCTGGCCAGGTAGCTCTGTTGGTTAGAGCATTGTCCCAATACAGCAAGGTTGTGGGCACACACAAGAAGCAACCAATGGATACACAATTAAATGGAACAACAAATCAATGTCTCTCTCTCTCTCTCTCTCTCTCTCTCTCTCTCTCTCTCTCTCAAATGAATAAATAAAAATATATTTTTTAAAAAACATGAGGGATAACAAAGATATTTTTATTTTACACATTCGATAATATCCCGTGTTCTTTTAACTTTGTATAGGGATTATATTTATAACTAAAAATTGTATAATTAAAATAACTCAAATTTGACAATAAAACCTTATTTAAAAATCCAAACAAACCCCAACATTTATAAAGCTTATATGGCTTCTAGTAATACCCCTCAAAAATAGAGATTGTAAGTAAACACTCAATTCAGTGGAGGAAAACAATACCTGTATGTAAAGAATAATTGCAATAATGTAAAAGCACATTTATTATAGATATTTAAATAGAAAAAGTCTGTAAAGCAATATATAATTGTTCATGATTTTTCTCATCATAGTAGGATGAGAGGTGAGTATTTCTTTATGCTTTTGTATTTTCCACATTTATAAACCTTAAGTGGTTTCTAGTAATACCCTTCAACAATAGAGGTTGTAAGTAAACACTCAACCATAGTGTGGGGGGGGGGAAACAAGCTTTAAAGAATAAAAATTCTGGCCCTGGCTGGTTTTTCTCAGTGGATAGAGCATTCGCCCACAGACTGAAGGGTCCCGGGTTCAATTCTGGTCAAAGGCATGTACCTTGGTTGCAGGCTCAATCCGGGGCTCATGTGGGAGTGTGGGAGACAACTAATCTATGTGTCTCTCTGACATCAATGTTTCTCTCTCTCCCCCTTCCCTTCCACTCTCTCTAAAAATCAATAGAAAAATATCCTTGGATGAGGATTAACAACAACAAAAGGATAAAAATTCTGTTCCTGACTTTCCTGATCCTATAGCCAGGACACCCAGAAAGAACCTGCATAACAGAAAGAACACATAAAGGTGAAGATCTATCTACCCCACCCCCGGCTGCCCTGATAACCATCTTGTGAAAAGTCACTAGTCCCCTCTCCATTCCACATCATTGGCCATTCTCTGGCTCAGGACTGCCAGGAAGCTTTCCCCAAGCCAGTAAGAAGCTTCACAAATGCTAAACGTGACTTCCCAGAGAAAAGGAATATGGGAGGTGGCGGGGTGAGAGGGGTGGGAGGGATTTGCAACCTAGTTCAGCATCTGGTTAAAACTGTAATCTTTCTTCCCCACTCTGAGTGACTTGGGTGGAGCTGCAAAGCCTAACCCCAGGGCCCTGCCACAGCTGACTTGGGCAGAGCTGTGGAGCTGCAGTTCTGCAGAGCATGACCCCAAGGCCCTGCCAAGACCTACTTAGGCGGAGCTTTGGGGACCCTCAGGGACCCACCACAGGAGGAGATATATAGGCCAGAGCCTCCCCAGGAGTTTGGTTCAGGCTTTGGATCCAGAATTCCCCTGCACTAGCAGATCTGCGAAAGAAAGGTTAAAGGTTCCTCCCTCAGAGTGCTGGCTGATTGTTTTCCCGTGCATTTTGCCACAACACTAGATCAGACAATTCCTAGGACTATCTCTCCTATTCACCATCATTCTGTCTCCTCATGACCATTGCCACCCTAGCACTTTCACTGGCTCCCTGAGATGTCTGTCTCATCTGAAGCTGCTCCATAACTGGATGGCATCACTAGCATTGTGTCCGTATTTAAGATTCAATAAAGCAAGGGGAGAGAAGGCATGGCTCTTGTGAGTACCCCTAAGTCTTAGCAAAACAGTATTGTAGGAAGAGCTTATTCTCTTCCTTGGTGGCTTTTCCCTGTCCCATCCCTTTCCCTTCACCAGCATTTGGTTTGTCCAGGGCACTCCATATTGGACATGACCAACACAGCAATAATTGAAAGACTTAATTAAGGAACTCAACTCATTGAAGCATAAAACAGTTTTGTTTTAATCAATAACATCCCCCCAAACCACCATTGTGAGAGCCCCTTAATAATACCTTGGCCAGAATTCATACTTTTCCAGTCATTCTAAGTTGCACTAGGGTGGTACTATTTGGGTATTTAAAAGTTAGTGTTGTTAATATTAAAAGTTCAATATTAAACAAAAGTCAAAATATGTCCCTTCCATTTTTAGCACTCCTTAAGACAATCTGTGACTCTGGGGAAGTGTGGTCTGCTTTTTGTGTGGTATACCCTGCCCTTTCCCTCTCTCTTCAAACTCCTTCCAGGTTTTTTCTGGAGCCCCCATAGTCCTCAACCTTGACTGCACATTTGAATCATCTTGGAATTTCAAAACTACCAATGCCTGAGTTTAATACCTAGAGATCCTGATTGAATTGCTCTCAGGGAAGGCCTGGACATAAGGACTTTTCAAAACTCCTCAGGCGATTCTAGCTAAGGCTGAGCATCATTGCTGTGGACACTTATAGACACTACGGAGAAGAGAGCAGGGAGGAAGATACTGTCTAAGTGGAAAGTGAATCGGGGCTGATTCCTTCTGGTCTGATGTTACTGGGTTCTCCTGGTATGAAGGATCCATATAGGTATATTGGTTTTATTGGAGGAATAGGGCAGAGGAGGTCAGCTTAATCCCAGCTCTGTCGCTCAATGCTGAGACCCTCTCCCAATGGTGTATTCCCTCTCACCCCTTCTCTGCAATGGGTGGGCATCAAATGGCTTGACTTCTACCCTCAGCACGGTTCTCTTCCACAGTAACCAATATTTTTGGCATGTTTTAAGAGCCACGGAGAACTGGAATGATAGCTGGTGTCCTCAACTTCTTCTCAGGCACAATAATAATAATAATAACAAAAATAATCATCAATAGCATCATTAATTCAGCACCTGAATCTGTGACAAGAATTGTATTATTTACGTTATATGTTTTCTTATTTAATTATCATACAATCCTGTCAGGGGACATTAATCCCATTTTATACACGAGGAAACAAAGTCACAGAGACATGTCATAGCTTCCCCAGCATCACACAGGAAGAGGGTAACAACGCAGAATTGTAATTCAGATCTGACTCCAAAGGAACATGCTCTTAATCATTTTATTCTACCTGAACTCAGGTCCTCCCTTAAATAAGATAGCTGTTTTCTACTGAAGACTTCTAGTGCTATAATCTAACAAGGAGACTGATGGTAGCAATCCCTGGCTGAGACAGACCAGCAGATGGAGGAAAATGACTTTACTGCTAACTGTACCCAGCACACTCATGAATGAGGCAGTGCTTATGGTAAAAAACACTTTGGACCTGGTATCTTCTAGAAATATCCAGATTTGTGCAACTCACAGTTTCACCCACTCACCAGAGGCATGTCCCCAGGACCCATTAATCATTTACACCATGATGATAGAGATTTTAACCCAGGGGTAAAGGTGAACTGCAGGAAGTCACCGTTTTCCCAATATTGTCATAAGAGTGCACCAAGGAACATGGAAGGGCGATGGACCGTGGGCGTTAGCAGGGCTGTGTTGAGATAGCAGTGGCTCAAAGCAATTTCCTGACCTGTTAGCCTCAAAGTAAATGTTTACTGGACCTTACTGACCTTTACTGATCTTTATTGACCTTGGAGATGGTCTGTCTGTTACCTATTTGCTGTCACTCAAGAGAAGACTGACTATACTCTCTGTTAGAGGCAAAGGCCAGTGGCACTTCTCCCTGCAAATGCAGAGAAGCTGCAGTAGTGACCTTAGATGTTATTTCTAAGTAGGAAAGTAGCAGTTTATACCCAGGCATCTAGAGGCCTGTTCCCTCCTCCCTCTGCCTTTTCTCCAGGCCCATATGCCTATACATAATTTTCCAAAGTCCTTGGTAACTTAAAGACTTTAGAACATTGCTAAATTAAACAATAAACATCTAAATATTCCAACAAGTTTTCAGTTCACCTGGTTTTACTTTTTAATAGAGAAAACCTAAAAATATATTTCTTAAAGGTGAGAATGTTCATAAATGACAATCTAAGAAATGCTGGCTATTTACTTTTAATTATCATTGGAAAATTAAAGTTTAAATATTGTGTGGTTTTAATAATAGAGGGCAACCTCCACTGCTGCTGAAATCCCTCCCTGAGCAACCGGCTCTGCCACGGACACTGCACCATCTTAAAGGGGAGAGTGGCTGTTATTGGAAGTATAAAAATCCTGGGAATCTACAACAACAACACCCAGGGAACAGCTGCAAACCCAGGAACACCAGACCCCAAGAAGCATGAATACGCAGACTCGGAGGAGCTCTGCACCTTCTCACAGAGAGGTCAGATTTTGCCTAGGAAAAGGAGAGAGAGAACTTCATAACCAGACACCTGGAGAAGAGAGATCATGGGGAGAGAAAGAAACAGCTTGCATATGAAAGCAATAGAGGCATCACCAGAAAAGGAAGTAAATGAAATGGAGGCAAGCAACCTGTTGGAGAAAGAATTCAGAGAAATGGTCATAAGGTGGCTGTAAAGAAAGGAAGACAAATTCAACAATATGTGTAAGAACCAAGAAGAAATGAAGAAGAACCAAGAAGAAATGAAAAATGACATTGCTGCTATAAAGAAGTCAATAGAAATCATCAACAGTAGACTAGAAGAAGAAGAGGACTGCATCAGTGAGCTAGAAAACAAGGTAGGAAAACATACCCAAGCAGAGCAGCTTCTAGAAAAAAAGAATTTAAAAACAGGAGGAGAACCTAAGGGAACTTTGGGACAACACGAAACAAAACAACATCCACATAATAAGAATGCCAGAAGGAGAGGAAACTGAGCAAGGAATAGAAAACCTGTTTGAAGAAATAATGACAGAAAACTTCCTGATAAAGGGAAGAAAAAACTCACACAGGAGAAACCAAGATGGCGGCATTGGAAACACCTGAACTTGCTGCCCCGCACAACCACTTCAAAATTACAACTAAAAGACAAAAATGGACATCATCCAGAACCACAGAAAGGCTGGCTGAGTGGAAATTCTACAACTAGAAGGAAAGAGAAAAGCACACTGAGACTCACAGGAACTGCGGAAGTAAAGGCAGAGGTACGGAAGTGCGCGTGGAGAGGGCTGCAAACTGAGCACATGGCTGTCTTTTTCAAGTGGAAGGGAGACAAAAGCTCCTGACTGCTCTGAACTCCAGTTCCGGGTGAGACTCTGGGGACCCAGACTCATACGGGGAGAAACTGGACTGTCTGCCAGCAGGTGGAATTCGAGGGCGGCTTTCTCTTAGAGGTGCTTGCAATGATTACCAAGGGACACTGAGACCCAGGTGTCCCCTAGGGCAGGGCTGATGGAAACCCATTGCTGTTTGCTTCGTCCTGAGACCCCGCACCAACCAGAGGCTTTTACATATGAATGGCCTGGTCTGTTGAAATCTAAAATTAGCTAACAAACTGCAGCTGAGTCAGAGAGACCCAGAACATCCAAAAGAAGGCGCAAGGCCCCATAGCAGCCTGCATTGTTTCACAGCTGTGTCTCATCTGGGCACCTCCAAACCCCAAACAAAGAAAAGGAATCTGCAGATCTCTCTGTAGCTCCTGATTGGTGGCCTCAGGCAGAGACTAAATTAGCACCTCCTTGGAGATCCAAGAGCCAGTGGACCCAGTGGTCAAAGTGGTACCATCCAGATTACAACTCCTCAGATCCATAAGAGACACACTCAGGGGACAGACTCAGTGAGCACCAAAGCCCCACTGAAGCAAGTCTTGCCTCATAAGTGTGTCTCCAGCACAGAAGTTCTCCCATCATAGACACAGCTGATCCTCACAGCCAATTGGCCTGGAGGTCAATTCCTCCCAGTGATACCAACAACAATCAAGGCTTAACTACAACAATACTGTGCACACAGTCCACAAAGGGGTGCACCAAGAGTGTCCACGGCAGGTAACTGAGGAGGCTGAGCCACTGGGCCTTATAGGACACCTAGAAACAAAGCCACTCTTTCAACACAGGGAAGCAGCCAAAATGCAGAGCAAAGAAACAGGTCACAAATGAAAGAAATGGAGGAAAGCAAACAACTGGATATAGAGTTCAAAACCATGGTTATAAGGTTTTTTAAAAATTTTTCTAGAAAAAGCCGATAAATTTAGTGAGACCCTCAAGGGTATGAAAAGGGACCAACTAGAAATTAAGCATACACTGAGTGAAATAAAAAATATAGAGAGAGAGATCCAACAGCAGACTAGAGGATTGCAAGAATCAAGTCAAAGATTTGAAATACAAAGAAGCAAAAAACACCCAACTGGGAAAGCAAAAAGAAAAAATAATCCAAAAATTTGAAGATAATGTAAGGAGTCTCTGGCACAACTTCAAGTGTACCAACATCCAAATTATAGGGGTGCCAGAAGAAGAGAGAGAACAAGATACTGAAAACCTATTTGAAGAAATAATGACAGAAAACTTCCCCCACCTGGTGAAAGAAATAGACTTACAAGTCCAGGAAGCGCACAGAACCCCAAACTAAAGGAATCCAAAGAGGACCACACCAAGACACACCATAAGTAAATGGCCAAAAGCAAAAGACAAAGAGAGAATATTAAAAGCAGCAAGATAAAAACAGTTAGTTACCCACAAGTTAAAAAGGACATAAAAGAACTCAATCCTTTTCATTGGATCTCCTTACATTTGCCTCTTAGCATAACTACTATTGTCTGTCTCATTTTTGTACTTATATGTTTATTTCTAGTCTGCAGATGCAGGATGAAGTCTTAAAAGGACTCAAGCTCTACAGAAGGCATACACTTTTGAAGATGTATTAAGAAAACAAAACGGGGTAGATGTGGGGAGCCACCGATTTCCCAATACAGTCATAAGAGTGCACCAAGGAACTCGGAAGGCCGATGGACCGTGGGCATTAGCAGGGCTGTGTTGAGATAGCGGTGGCTCAAAGAAATTTCCTGACCTATTAGCCTCAAAGTAAATGTTTACTGGTCCTTACTGACCTTTACTGATCTTTATTGACCTTAGACACATTCTGTCTGCTACCTGTTTTCCGTGCTTTACTGAGGGCAAGATGTGTGTATCTAAAATAGAATAAAAATGGATAAGGCCAGGTTTCAGTTTGCCTCTCCAAGAGAGAAGTCTCCACCTGGCCTCCATGCCTTCTAAATTCATATGTCTTGTATAGTATTTTCATTTGTGAGTCAGCCCCTTCTTCAGATCCTAAATCCCCGCCTTAAAAGGTTGTGGCAGTAAACATTCAGTTTACAGAACAAAAATATATAAAGACTGATTAATCAATAGTGTGTATGTGTGTGTGTGTGTGTGTGTGTGTGTGTGTGTGTGTGTGTCTGTGTGTGTGTGTTTAAAAACCTGTATAAAATTCTCTGCTGTAGTATACCATCACAAGGGGTGGTTTTTTTCGTTTTAACAAAATGAAGACATTCCCTGCAGCTCTGCTTTCCATCCTTTGGATCACACTTAGATATTCCTACACTGTGAGTCCTATAGATTGCAATGCTACTGAGCCCCTGACTAGGAAAGCTCTAGACCTGATCAATAAAGGATGTTTTAATGGCTACCTTTTTCAGGTGCTGCAGGTCACTGATGCCCACTTGGACAAAGGGGTAAGGAATTGCCAATGGCAGAGCTAAGTTGGGAAACCATGCAACAGGGCTAAATGTGACTCTAGCCAGTAAGCCTACTGCTTTGAACAATGGAATGGCCTTGGTCATGGTTTTCTGTTTGGTTTATTCTACTATCTAGAATGTGTGTTTTTTTCAAACTAAAGTCAGTTATTAGTATGTTCTTAATAATGAATCAATCTGTGAATACTTAGAAGCACTGATGCTGAGTCCAATCAAATGCTAAGTACTATAAGAGAAAAATTAGAATGAACTGTAAGCCTTGCCCTTAAGGAAATAAGAATCAGCTCACACATTTACACACACACACACACACACACACACACACACACACACACACACACACTCACTGTGTAAGATAGGATATATTTAAGTGACTGAGTGAGTATTATAGATGCTGGACAATCTAATGAAAGGAGATCTATTATCACTGAATGAAAGAATGCTTCATTTTGGAAGTCCAAATGAAGCAGAATTTGAATAGGAGATGGGCTGGGTTAAATGCATTCCAGGGAAATTCCAGGACTACCACCTCTTTGTGGGTAAGAAATCAGGCAGGAGAGCATTAGGGAGTAATTAGACACAAGAAGGGGGATTCTGGCAGTTCTATGTGAGATTTGGCACAGCAAGCAGGGTGAAAGAAAGAATGCAGGCTTACCTTGATGAAAGCAAGCCTGCTGTCTTCACTTTGATCAGCAATTTTCAACAGGTGTACCACAGGAATATTTAAAACATACAATACCTGACTATTTAGTCGTGGGCACTGACCTCTTGTCCCTTAGATTGTCAAATGTAAAAAGGACAGCAGCCAACACATCAAAGCCGTCTATTGTGAATGAAGCAAAAAACACCCAACTGAAAAAGAAAAAAGAATACAAAAATATGAAGATAGTGTAAGGAGCCTCTGGGAAAACTTCAAGCGTACCAACATCCAAATTATGGTGGTGCCAGAAGAAGAGAGAGAGCAAGATACTGAAAATCTCTTTAAAGAAATAATGACTGAAAACATCCCCCTCCTGGTAAAAGAAGTAGAATTACAAGTACAAGAAGTACACAGAACCCCAAACAAAAGGAATCCAAAGAGGACCACACCAATACACATCATAATTAAAATGCCAAGGGCAAAAGACAAAGAGAAAATATTAAAAGCAGCAAGAGAAAAACAATTAGTTACCTACAAGGGAGCACCCATGAGATTGTCAGCTGATTTCTCAACAGAAACTATGCAGGCCAGATGGGAGTGGCAAGAAATATTCAAAGCGATGAATAGCAAGAATCTACAACCAAGATTACTCTACCCAGCAAAGTTATCATCCAGAATTGAAGGTCAGATAAAAAGCTTCACAGATAAGAAAAAGCTAAACGAGTTCATCACCGCCAAACCAGTATTATATGAAATGCTGAAAGGTATTCTTTAAGAAGAGGAGGAAGAAGAAAAAGGTAAAGATAAAAATTATGAACAACAAATACATATCTGTCAACAAGTGAATCTAAAAATCAAGTGAATAAAAAATCTGATGAACAGAATAAACTGGTGATTATAATAGAATAGAATCAGGGGCATAGGAAGGAAGTGGACTGGCAATTCTCGGGGGGAAAGGGGTGTGCGGGGTGTGGGAAGAGACTGGACAAAAATCGTACACCTATGGATGAGGACAGTGGCGGGGGGAGATAAGGGCAGAGGGTGGGGTGGGAACCGGTGGAGGGGAGCTATGGGGGGGGGGGAGGAACAATTGTAATAATCTGAACATTAAAGATTTATTTTTAAAAATGAAAGAATTCCTCATGTGTAAAATAAAGCTAATAATAGTATTAGCTCTTTGGGTCTTTGTTAGAATTAAATAAGATGCTCTGTGTAGTCCACTTCCAAATTACTTAGGAATATATTGACATCAACATCTAAAACTTCTGTATTAATACTACAGTTTACACAGCAGTCTCATTTAATCTCAAAATATGACTATGAAGATTATGAGACTTTCTATTTTAGAGTTAAAAGAGGTTCAAAGAGAATAAATTACTTGGCCTCATAAAACTGCCAAAATGTGGTGAACCTCAAACAACCCTACCAGTGTTGACTCTAAAGTCCATTATCTTTTTATTTACTTTTTCTAAGAGAATTATCACAGAGTTCCTTTCAAAAATAGCAAATTTCAGCATAATTCAATATACAAAAATTCAGCAGCAAGCAACTACTTCAGGAGTTTGCCTTAAAGAAGACTGAGCTGTATCTTCTCTCTCTGGGCAAAACTTCATTTTAATGATGCTCTCCCTCCTTGGCAGAGATAGGAAGGGTTCATTAAAATATTCACACTTTATTATTGACTAGAGGCCCATTGCATAAAGATTCATGCAAGAATAGACCTTCCTTCACCTGGCCACTGGCACTGGTTTTCCTCTGGCACCCAGGACCTAGGCCTTTGTTCCAGCCTCCACCTTCTGCCTTCACTATGGCCAGAGTCTTCGCTCGGGCTGGAGTCTTCACTCCGGCTGGAGCCTTCAGTGTTTGCTCCTGCTGGCGTGCCGCTCCTGTAGCTCTGTTCACCCCCTGCTCTCCCCCTCATAGCAGACGTCCTGCCCTGCCCGGCTGTGCATGCAAATTAACCCACCATCTTTGTTGGGGTAATTTTGATACTCACTCCTGATTGGCTGATGGGCATTGAGAAGGTAGAGTCAATTTGCATATTTCTCTTTTATTAGTCTAGATGGGTTTGGGGCATCTGAATAGAGTAACAACTGAGACTTGAGCATCAGAAGGATCTGGGTTTAAGTTTAGCTCTGCTGCTGACTAACTGATTTGCTGGAACAAGTTTCTTAGCCTCTCCAACCCTCAATTCAACCATCTATAAAACAGGAGTTGTTATTTTTTCCACCATGCATATATGTATTAAGTCACAGCATTGACAGTGCTGTTTAGCCACAAAACTACCATCTTCTTTCTCCAGTCTTTTCCGCTTTGGCCAATACTAAAGACAGCCCTGTACTCTTGGATTTCTTTGAGGAGACTGAGGTCTACAGAAAACAAGCAGAGAAAGTCCTTGAGATGTACGAAAAGGAGAATGGCGACTTTGCCTCTTTCAGAGTGGACCAAGTGGAGAGAGTTGGCAGAGGCGTGAGTTTCCACTAATGTCCAGCTGGAGTCTGAGGGCCCAGGCTCCAACCTCGCAGGCACAAATTAAGTTGCACTGACCCTCTCCCCACTGGCCTCCTTGGGCTAGATGATTTTTATTATTATAATTTTTAACTTACAAGTAACATTCAAAATAATATTAGTTTCAAGTGTACACAAATTCAAAAAGATACATGCATCCTTAAATTTATTGCAGCATTATTTACAATAGACAAGATATGGAAGCAACCTAAGTGCCTATGGATAGGTGATTAGATAAAGAATGTGTATTATAGTCTGGGAAGGGATAGTCGTGTAGGTGGGTGGTTGCTTGCTAATTGCAGCCACAAGTCATGTGACTGGAAGGGCTCCTTATGGACACCATCCCTCCTCATGGCCTGAGCGCCCTGTCCGACCCAGCCATGGGGTGCTGCTACAGCAGCGAGAACAAGAACTCTGACCAGGACCGAGAGGAGCGGAAGCTGCTGCTGAACACTAGCAGCCCTCCTACCAAAGCCCTCAATGGAGCCGAGCCAAATTACCACAGCTGCCTTGCACAGATGAGCAGGCTCTGCTCTCCTCCATTCTTGCCAAGACAGCCAGCAACATCATTGACATGTCTGCTGCAGACTCCCAGGGCTTGGAGCAGCATGAGTACATGGACGGGCAAGGCAGTACAGCACCCGCTTGGCTGTGCTGAGCAGCAGCCTGACCCATTGGAAGAAGCTGCCACTACTGCCTTCTCTCACCAGTCAGCCCCACCAAGTGCTGGCCAGCGACCCATCCCCTTCTCCGACCTGCAGCAGGTCTCCAGGATAGCTGCTTATGCTTACAGTGCACTTTTTCAGATCCGTGTGGACGCAAGAGAGGAGCTGGTTGTACAGTTTGGGATCCCATGAAGACAGTGGTCCTCCGACAGCTCTTCTACTCTCTTCACCCCGCCTCCCCTAGCCCCAGCCTCACTATGGCTTATACCAGTGATGGCGAACCTATGACACGCGTGTCAGCACTGACACGCGTAGCCATTTCTGATGACACGCGGCTGCTGAGGCAGCCACATGCTGAGGATGAAACATTTGCTGCTCCTGAGGATGAAACATTTGCGAAATAATGTTTTTTCCTCAAAGTGACACACTACCCGAGTTATGCTCAGTTTTTTGGCGAAGTCTGACACACCAAGATCAAAAGGTTGCCCATCACTGGCTTATACAGTACCCTGACCTGCTACTAATCACAGAGAAGAATGTGGAGGAGGAGGAGAAGAACGAGGCTAGAAGCTTGGACAAGTGAGGATGGAGCAAGAGAGGGTAGAACCATTTGGGACTGGCCTTTGAAGCCCTGGCCAGGAGTGGGGTGGGGGTCAAAAGGACAGGGCCTGGTAGGTCTTCACTGTCACTGGGAAGGGGTGGAGGTAACACTGTGAAAGTGATCACTAGGGGGCCTATGAAGGCCCCTTTCCCACTCTTTCTGTTGGCCTCACTCTTTGCCCCTCTCCGACTTGGTACTCACAGGCACCTCACTAGGATTTGTGACCAGTGTCGGGACAAGATTGAATTTGAATGAATTGAGTTTGTTTTCTAGCATCCTGGGTTTTTACATGTTTGGGGTTTTGGTGTTGTTGGTTGTTGTTTGTTTTTTTTTGCGGAGGCGGAGGGGCTATCTCCTTTGATAAAGGAAATGTATTCAAAATATATGTATTATATATTTATAATAAAATATTACTCAGCATAAAAAAAATCAAATCTAACCATTTGTGACAATGTAGAGGGTATGATGCTAAGTGAAATAAGCCAGACAGAGAATTACAAAATCCAGCTGCTCTGTTTGTTTGTTTTAATACAATGGCAACTTTACTGAGGTGTAATTGACATTCAATAAACAGCACATATTTAGAGTATACCATTTGATAATTGTACCATATGTATATACCAATGAATTCAACACCACACTTAAGATAGTGAACATATCCATCACCCCCAATAATTTCTTGGACCCCTTTGTTATGCTTCCCTCTTGACCAACCCCTCTTGCCTCTTCCCCTGGGCTGCTGGTGCCAGCCACCAGCTGCTTTTTAAATTGAGATCCCTGTTGCAGTTTCAAGAGACAGGCAGCAGATACCGTGGAACAGCCCTCCTGTAATTTTTTTTATTTTTCGGAGTTGTGAGGAGTGTGATATTAACAGAGAGGGGGGAAACCCAAACCAAAAAGAGCAAAATGCGGAAGAGCATACTAGGGTTATGAGTAATTAAAATCATCTAGTCCTAACGTCCTTGTATTATGATGGAAAAGTGAGGCTCAGAGCAACTACCTCACCACACCCAGTAGTATGGCTAGAGCCAGACAATCCTTCCCTAACTAGGGACTCAAGTGCCTCCCACCCATAGCAGTCTTACAGAACAGCTAGTTTATGTTGTCTTATATTTTGAAAACACAAAGTGAAATAGATAATGGTGCAGACAAGCAATGGGATCAGTATAATGCAATTACGTACTAAAAAGAATGTTTTGGACCTATATGCTTTGGAAAGAGTTTCAAGATATATTGCCCAGGGGAAAAAGCAGGTTACAGAACAATACTTTGACTATTACTTTCTTTATATTAAACAATCCTATCTAATAAAGCAGAATATGCAAATTGACCGAAACTCTGTGACAAAGATGGAAGTACCCACAGCCAATGAGGAGGAAATATGAAAACTGATGTGACAAGGCAAGAGGCAGAAGGCAGCTCTGGCCAGAGCGAAGTCGGAAAAGCGGCTCAAGCTGGAGCAAAGGTGGTGCCGGCAGCAGGGGAAGAAAGGCCTATTCTTGCATGAATCTTCAGGCATTGGGCCTCTAGTTAGATATAAGTGTATGTACACAACATATTTAGGAAAAGGCTAGAAGAAAAACACATCAAATGGATGATAGTGGTACCTCTGAGAGGAAGAGGCTTGAGGTGCAGGAAGAATGACTTTTCACACTATGTTTAATCATGTCTGTATTACCTGAGCCTTTTCAATCAAATAGTATTCATCTTATCACTTGATAAATTTTAAAAAGACACAGAAAATAAGAAGAATGGCACATATTAGTGAATCCTGATAGTGCCTTTACAGTATATTGGATAGTAGGTATCTACTGGCTTTTTTAAAATGTTCCTGAAACTGCTTTGATCCTATTTGTTCTAGAGAGGAGGGAGAAGAACCAATTATTATATTGACTTCTCTGTGAGAAACTGCTCCAGTCACCATTTTCGCAGGCACCATAATCTACACTAATAGAAGAAAAAGATGCAAATTGACCATACTTTTGTGACACCCACCAGCCAATCAGGAGTGAGTAAGCAAATTAACCCAACAAAGCTGGCAGGTTAATTTGCATATGCAGGCGCCAAACGGCCGGGGGCAGGACGCTTGCATTGTTGCCATGGCAAAGACGCAGGCATTCTGCACCACCCCAGCTGCTCAGGGCCTCTGGAAGTGTGGGAAGTCGGAAACGTGGTTCCCGGGCCAGAGTGAAGGCAATGCCGGCAGCCAGGTGTAGAAAGGCCCATTCTTGCATGAATCTTGGTGCCTCAGGCCTCTAGTGTGAGTATAATAGATCAGTGTGAAATATTAGTAACATTTGGAGACTACTTACTATGTGACAGATACCCTTGTAAGGGCTTTTTACACATATGTTAGCCTATTATCCCCACTGCCACACATGAACTAGAGAACATTTTTTATCACAGATTTACCCATGGGGAAACTGAGTCATGGCGATAAAACTGAGATTATTATTTTATAAATATACATGATATATACCTAAACTTAACACTGAGGGTTTGTTTTTTTTTAACTCATTAGGATTAAAGGTTAGCTAAACCTAATAACTAGAATGAATTAAGAACCTATACTCATGGGTGCTTTCATTCACTCCATCTCATTCACTCCTCACTGTCAGCACATTTAACAAATGGGAAGGTAATGGGCTCAGTAAAGTAAGGGTCTTGCCGAATGTTCACAACCAAGATGCTCAGACCCGTGGGATTGCCCTCCTACTCATGTATAAACTTATACCCATGTGCCTGCAGGAAGTGTTATGAATGATAAGCAGCATTTGTATAGCAACCTACAGTTTACAAAACACTTCGATATATTACTGCTTTGTTGGATCCCCGTGACCATCCCATTGACCCCAACAAACCCTCAACCATCTTGGTGTGAGGAATGCAAACTCAGTGCAGAAACATGGAGGGTGGAAAAGAGGAGCTCAATGCTAAATGTTCTATAGCGTTAGCTCATTAAATTAAGCCCTCCCACAACCTGTGGATAGATAGTACTGTACTCATTTTAGAAATAAAGACTGAGTTTCAGAAATTTTATGCAACTTACCTAAATCTCATAGAACTAATACATGATGAAGCCAGGATTACATAGGTCTGTCTGACTCCAAAACTGTACTAAAAATCTTTTCTTGTTGTTGTTTGTTAATCCTTGCCCAAGGATATTTTCCTTTTGATTTTTAGGGAGAGTGGAAGAGAGAAGGAAAGACAGAGAGAGACATCGATGTGAAACAAACACATCGATTGGTTGCCTCCTGCACAAGCCCTGACCAGGGAGGAGTCCGCAACCAAGATAGCACTCTTGACCAGAATTGAACCCGGGACCCTTTGGTCCCCAGGCTGAGACTCTACGCACTGAACCAAACTGGATAGGGCTGTATTCAAAATCTTACTGCTTAACAGTCTCCTCAAAAAATGAGTTTTCTTATTGTAACTTTGACAGCTGGGATTAGGGATCTTTGGCAGAAGGGTGCCAGCCAGATGTAGTCCCTGAATTTAGGGTAGGGCCAGAAGACAGTCTCTTTGACAGGGTCTGTGAAAACCCATTTTTATAATGGCTCCCTTCTTCCCAAGACTTTCCTCCAAGGGTCTTGGATAAAGTTGTACAAATCTCTCATCTATACCACTCTTCTTTTTCTCTAGGCACAGGCAACTCAGGTCTTCAGTACAGAAGAGTTGGTCTAGCATCAAGGCATCAGTGGCATAATATTCCCAACTACCACCCATGGGGAAGGCCAGTGCTAGTGACCAGTCATGGAAGAGAACCACAGCAGTAATGAAAATCTTTGGAACCTGAACTTTTCCCAAAGTGTTGACTAGGAAATATTGTTAAATAACTGGTGGAGATATTTGATGATATTAACTTGATTTTTCTAGAGCTCTCCTTCCTTACCAGAATGTCTGGAAGTTCACAACTCTAGCTGGGCATCTTCACACCACCTGCACACATACACTCAAATACACATACACTAACAGGTTTCTCTCTTATTTATAGGTCTTTGGATTCTGCAGATCAATTTTGTCCTATAATATAGGGGCCTCTGACATGGAAACATCAATAGAGATTGACATAAACTGTGAAGTCTTCGACCTTAAGGTGCATTGCCTAAGCAACTTTTGTCATGAGTAGTGCCAGACTAAGTAATGTTTTCACACACATAGTGTATGTTGTTCTTATGGCTGTGTGTGTGTGTGTGTGTGTGTGTGTGAGAGAGAGAGAGAGAGAGAGAGAGAGAGAGAGAGAGAGAGAGAGAAGAGAAGAGAAGAGAAGAGAAGAGAAGAGAAGAGAAGAGAAGAGAAGAGAAGAGAAGAGAAGAGAAGAGAAGAGAAGAGAAGATCAGGAGGAGGGAGAGAAACAGAGAAAATAACCCCTGGACAATTCCTGGTAAGACACCAAAAGTGTGACACTTTTTCCAAGAATTGCGAAAATATAAGATTTGGCATAAAAGTAAAATCATAACCAATTTAACCAATCTTTAATGAATTTGAAAATGGTTCTTGTAGCTAGGACTCCATTGCTGAATTAATAATCTAGTTTTATTATTAGGCACAGAATCTAAGGGGAATGAATTAGTGTCAAATTTATTATATAAAGATATGTAAAATAAAATACAAAACAGTATTTTATGAGAATATCAGTGTGTAGAAACTTTTGTTCTACACAAAATATTCTTCACAGTGTTTTTTTTTTTATATCAGAAAAAAATAATTCAAACATCCATGTGACAGACCAAAAAGAGGGGCAGGTTTTTCACCATGGGCATGGCTGCACAGATTTCTTTAAATATTAAAACATCAATAAGGATAGTGAAAAGGTGAAGTGCTCACCTTTTAGGAGTAAGAGATACTTATACTATAGAGTCTCAGAACTCTGCTGAGAGCCTGAATTATAAGGCACTAGTTTTCCAAATGTTGGTCTACAGATGAGTACCATTCTATAATATAATTTTATCACTTTATATGGAAATGAGAAACATAAAGATAATAAGAAAATTGTTTGTGGTATAACTTATTACATATAAAAGAACCATACTTTACTCTGGGATTATCTTTCTGACTGCTGTTATAAAATATTATTGCTATTGTGAAATGATGGTAGTAGATGATAATTTTTGTTTGTATTTTAAATGCCAACTCACCTAGATATAAATTTGAGAATCCTTTTTTGATATCCTACTTTTAAAATTTATTTCCGAAATCCAAAAGTATGAATTTAGTTGAATTAAATCAAGTTAAACATCTAATTTCTTCTTTACATGATGATACTCACTCTTCTGTGTCCTTCACCAGGAACATAGGAACATCAGTAATTTACAACCCCAGTTGGACCATCCCCTCCACTCTGGAAGCCATGAGCATTCCTCTGCTGACAAGCCTCTGTTTACACACAGTGTATCCAGAGATAACCTCCATCATCACACATCACATAAATCTGGATGCCCACCTGCTCTACACGACAAAAATTAGACAGACCACCACTTCAAGCAGGAGCTCCTTCATGATTGCCCCCTTCAAGATGTCATCACCTCCATTTTGGCACCAATGGCACAAATGCATCCCCTCATAATCATAGTTCCAGTGAACACCATTCCCATAGACATCATCCCCATAGACATCATCCCCAAGGACATTACCCCCATGGACAGCATCCTGACCACCCTGGTTTTCATGACCATGGACCCTGTGACCAATCACCCCATTGGCAAGGTCCCCAAGATCACCATCACCTGGGCCATGACCCACCTCCTATGCCCTCAGAAGAAAGAGGTCCAGGTACTTTCCCTTAACATGGAGACAAATTGGATATATTTACCGACTCCCTCCATTAAAGAAAGGTGGAGTTCTTCCTCTTCCTGAAGCCAATTTTCCCAGCTTCTCATTGCCAAACCACAACCATCCTCTAAAGCCAGAAATTCAGCCCTTCCCTCAATCTGCCTCTGAATTATGTCCAGGGATGTTCAAGAGTGAATTTTACAAGTTTCAAAGTTTTTTTAAGAGACTTTTCAAAAAAAAAAAAAAATCTGACTTCCTTGAAAAATGAGTAATATTCTGAATTAGAACCATAAATAAAATGTAACCAATAATAAATGCAACATTACAAGTTATTATAATCTTAACTTCCATATTCAGAATAGGACAAAATGTGGGTAGGGGAAGAGATGATGTGAGAAGAACAACAAAAATGGAGAGGAGAGGAAAAAATCTGTGTCCCAAGTCAAAAGTTCATTCTCTCACTGGTTACTACACCACTCAAGACAAATCTCTGATCCTCAGAATTCCTTTACTTCCTGAGTTCAACTCCTTTAATTCTAGCATCATTCCTCTTTTAGTTCTTATGCTGTAGCTGGGCATGCCAAGAAGTATGTATTGTCATATAAAGGATTGTTCTTATAAAAGTGATCTAAATTCTCTCCTACTTCTTATTTCTAATTCTCTAAATTCCCTTTATTTTGAAGAAATAAGTTCTAAATTTAATTATAAAGTAGACAAAGTTCAGGATAAAATTTTCAGAGAACAATCAAGACTTAACTACACAAAGGAGGACCAAGATGGAGGCATAGGGTGGACGCCTGATTGTTGCCTACCACAACAACTTTGAAACTACAACGGGAAAACAGAGCAGACACCATCCAGAACCACCGGAGGGCTGGCTGAGTAGATGCTCTACAACTAGAATAAAAGAGAGGGGTACGTGGGATGATGCTGATGCTGGTGAGCCAAAGATCACACTTTAAGAACTACGGCTCTGGCGACACAATGGCGGCCTCGAACGTACTCGGCACAGTTCCCCCGCTGGTCTCCGGCTGAGGGAACGGCTCCACTCGCTGCCGAGCACAAACAGACGAGCCCCTGGGAGACATGGGGTGGGAGACCCTGCACTTGCTGACCTCCGAGTCCTTCGAGAATCTCAGCACCCCGGAAGCAGCCAGGTGTGCACGCCCGACGACTGGCCGCTGCAGCAGACCCGAGCGCCGATGCAGCAACCCCGGACCAGCCCGCCGCCGCGCACCGGGCACACCGGAGCTTTGCCGAGCCCGCCGCCCAGCGAGTTCTGCAGTGAGTTCCGCGGCAGCCGCCCCGGAGCTTTGAGAAAATGGCCGGAGGAATTGCTGAGAAGGAATTGACAGATGAGAGTTGGGATCGGGAAGACGAGGCCCCACTGGGTCCTGGATCCAGGAGCGCTCGCCCGGAGACTGGTCACCGCTGCAGACCCGAGTGCTGCCACAACGACCTCGGACCAGCCCTCCACCGCGCACCAGGTGCACCGGAGCTTCGCCGAGCCCGCTGCCCAACGAATTCCGCGGCAGCCGCCCCGGAGCTCTGAGAAAATGGCCGAAGGAATCGGGTCCGGGTGAGGCCGTGCGCCCCTGGATCTGGGTGAGGCTGGGCCCTGGGTCCGGGTGAGGCCGCCCCCCTGGGTCCAGGAGAGGCCACGCGCCACTGGGTCCAGGTGAGGCCACACGCCCCTGGGTCCGGGTGAAGCTGGATCCCGGGTCCGGGTGAAGCCGTGCGCCTCTGGATCCGGGCGAGGCTGGGTCCCGGGTCTGGGTGAGACCACGCCCCTGGGTCCGGGAGAGGCCACGCGCCCCTGGGTCCAGATGAGGCTGGGTCCCGGGCCTGGGTGAGGCCACGCGCCCCTGAGTCCAGGTGAAACCATGCCCCTGGGTCCGGGCGAGACCAAACCAGAGGGAGTCGGACCTGCATTACCACCATTTGTCCACCATCCAGAACTGAAAAGTCAGTGCCAACATGTACACATAAGGAACTGGTGGACATTGAAATTGAGTCTCTAAAGAACTGTTGTTCCAGAAAGAAACTCACTACAGACTGATTCATTTGCCTGTCAGCATAACTATTATTGCTCGTCTCACATTCGGTTCTTATAAGTATATTTCTAGTAACACATGATCTCACTCATCTAGGGGAAATGATGAACAACATAGACGGATGAACAAGAACAGACCCAGAAACAAGGAGGCATCGATCGGACTGTCGGGCCTCAGAGGGAGGGTAGGGGAGGTGGAGGTAGGGGGGAGAGATCAACCAAAGGACTTGTGTGCATGCATACAAGCCTAACCAATGGTTAAGGACAACAGGGGGGTGGGGGCATCCGTGGGGAGGGGTGTGGGATGGGAATGGGGGGATGAGGACAAATATGTGACACCTTAAGCAATAAAGAAATTAAAATAAATAAATAAATAACTGAAACCATTAAAAAGTTTATGAAAAAGTTAAAAAAATAAAAATAAAAATAAAAAATTTTCAGAGAAGTTCATAGGCATGAATCATGACCATAAATTCAAGTGCCCCCAGAAATATCACTTTATTTTCAGAACATTAATTTATATTTCAAGTTGCCATCCTATTGGGATAACAGAAAACTTAACCTCAGTCCTTCTTCGAATTTCCCCACCCTGCTGCTTCCCACACAAAGTTATGCCACAGTTCAAGAGTCTCACATAGTCCCATGTGTTTGGGTAGTGGGCATGGGAAGAAGGTCTGATTCTTCCTCACTGGTTCACCAGGTCGCCCTGCTAAGGAATACTTACTACCCTGGTCGCATCACTCTTTGGGTCTAGTGTATCTGCTTCTTCTGAATCAAAATGGGGTTGCAGGAGTCTCTCTACGACTACTGATGAACATGACTGCCAAGCATACCATATTCATCTCCCTCTGGGATCTTGCTGTCTTTCAGGCTACATGTCCAGAAAGCACGGCAGAGTGTCCTTGCTTCCAGACCCCTAGACTCCTCTGTTCTTCTTATACCTTCTCCCATGTTAGAGGCTTTTCTAGTCTCAGAAAGTTTTCTTTATTCATTTTTGAGGCCAGGGGACTCTTTTTTCACATTTGAATTTTTTTTCCTGCTTCCCAAACTTGATTCAAGCATTTAGACCCAAGCTTTAGATTCTCTCTATCTTATTTATTGAAGCATTTCATGTGTGTGGTGGTGGCAGCAGGTAGATTCTAATGAGCGAAGGGAGAGAAAGAAAACAACAACAACTAAGGGTGAAAGAGACTTGGGTAAGATATTGGGCTGGGAAGAAAGAGGGACCCACAAGATGCAGAAGCTGAGGGTGGGAGATGACTGATGTGCATGTCCCAGGAGGAGTGGAAAGGAGCCCAAAATGATCACAGAGGGTGCTTCAAGTGAAGAGTCAGAAACAGGACTTGGGTGGGGGTATGCGTGGGGAGGGGTGTGGGATGGGAATCGGGGGATGAGGACAAATATGTGATACCTTAATCAATAAAGAAATTTTTTTAAAAAAGAAAAAAAAAACAGGACTTGGAGGAAGGTGATCAAAAGATGCAAACTTCCAGTTTTAAGAGAAGTGAGGACTAAGGTGAAATTTTGAGAATGGTGACTATAGTTAACCCTGCTGCGTGATATATAGGAAAGATGCTCAGAGAGTAGATCCTAAGAGTTCTCATCACAAGAAGAAATCTTTTCTTTTTATTATATCTACACTAGAGGCCTGGTGCATAAAATTTATGCACTGGGGGGAGTGTCCCTCAGCCAAGCCTGCACCCTCTCCAATCATAGGGCCTAAACTGGCAGTTGGATATCCCTCTTATAATCCAGGACTGCTGGCTCCCAACCACTTGCCTGCTTGCCTGCCTGATTGCCCCTAACTGCTTCTGTCTGCCAGCCTGATCATCCCTTAACCACTTCTTTGCCAGCCTGATCGATGCCTGATTGACACTCCCCTGCCAGCCCAATTGCCCCCAACTGCCCTCCCCTGCCAGCCTGGTAGCCCCTAACTGCCCTCCCCTGCAGGCCTGGTCGCCCCCAACTGTCTTCCCCTGCAGGCCTGGTCGTCCCCAACTGCTCTCCCCTACAGGCCTGTTCCTCCTCATATGTCCTCCCCTGCAGGCCTTGTTGCCCCCAACTGCCCTCCCCTGCCGGCCATCTTGTGGCACTCATCTTGTGACCACATGGGGGTGGCCATCTTGTGCGAGGGCATGATGGTCAATTTGCATATTACCTTTTTATTATATAGGATGAGACGATTAATGTTAACTAAACCTATTGTAATCATTTCAAAAGATGTGTAAATCAGAGCATCATGTGGAACACCTTAAACTTACAAAGGGATATATGTCAATTATCCTATATATAAAAAGCCTGTGGTGGTGATGCCCTCATGCCATAAGGACCAATCACCAGGAGGGTGCTTGCGTGACAGGCAGGTGGGCGGGGCTATGTACACTGCTAGGCGTGCACGGGTGGACAGGGACATGACACTGTCCTTGTGGGCGCCAGCCAGATTCTGACAGGATGGAGAAGGGAGCCAGTTACCCACACCCAGGACTTGACTCTGGGTATCGCAGCGCCAGCAGGGTCTTGCTGCTGTGTCCCTGCTGGCGCTGGCCCAGACTCTGACAGGATGGAGGAGGGAGCCGGATACCTGCACCCGAGGCCCAGACAGCAGGCCGGAGGGAGCTCCATCCCTCAAGAAATCCACTGAATCAATGATGCTTTTATATCATGTGTTTGTTGTTGTTATATCATATTGTTATTGTTTATTTATTTAAAAAAATTATATATTACTTTCATATACATTTTTCTAATTTTCTTTAATCTCTGACACTTCTATTATAGAGAAAGGGAAAATGGTGATATTAAAATATTTCTTCTAATTAAATCCCTTTCAATGTGCACAAATTCATGCACCAGGCCACTAGTTTATTAATAAAACTAGAACGTGGCAATGGATACAGGCAGTACAATAAATAGAAAAGCATGCAACTTTAAAGAAGACCCATCTGGGTTCTAACCCCAGTCCTACAATTTATTGACTATAAGATCCTAAGAGTCATTAAACCTTCTTGGGCCCCATTTTCCTTTTGTAAAAAATGGTGATGGTGGCAGCCCATTTCCCTTTTCTCCCTAGGGTACAGCTAGATGTCATTTCCTGAAACCACATGATGACACCCAAAATATTTAATAATATTCAATAACCAAAATGACATCAGCACTGACCAACAGAGCAGATACAACAACCAGTCAGAACGGTTGCCAACTATAAACAATCAGGGAGGCTCCAGCCAAATGTCTGCTCTGCAGAGTCACATTCCTCCAGAGGCATGAACACAGGGATAGCTGCATAAATAAAGATTAAACAAAGGTGAAATCCAAGAAGACCCAAAAAATGCATACCTCAATAACTCACAGGAGCATTTCAGTAGCATTTTCTAATTTATAAAGTACTTTCACAAATATTGTTTGAGTTATTGAAATTGGTATCTGGAAAACATGGGATTGAATGTTCTCAATTCATGTCCATTAAATGCATTTATAATATGCAAACACAGTTGCTGCAGCTGAATAATGGGGTAAGAAACAATCCCTACTCTAGGGAGCTTACATTGTACTAGAGATTTCGACAAGATACCATTGATTGCTCCTTTTCCAGATTTATTACACAGTAGCTAAAACGTGTTTCTTATAGTCAGTAAATTGGGCTTGAGATTAGAACCCAGATCAGCCTCCTCCAAAGTCACATGCTTTCCTGTTTATTATGCCGCCTGTATACACTGGCAAGTCCTGTTTCTGAATCTTCACTTGAAACACCCACCCTGATCAGCCCTGTGCTCCTTTCCAACTCCTCCTGGACCCTACACATTAGTCATCTCCTCCCTCTCCCACCCTCAGCTTCTCCATCTTTGTGGGTCTCTCTTTCTTTCAAGTCTAAGAACTTTCCCGAGTCTTTTTCCTCCTTAGTTTCATTTCCTACATCTCCCACCACCCCCTGGCCCTGCCACACACACACTAGAATCTACCTTCTGCCATCATCACACACCTGAAACTGCTTCAGTAAGTCAGGGATTCTTAACCAACTAGCCCTAATATTAGATATAATTTATATGAACTAATTACCAGGCTCTGCACATATATTATCTCATTTCTCCTCAGAAAACTTCATAAGATATTATGATATTTAACTTTTCAGATGAGGAAATGGAAGCACAGAAAGGCTATATGACCCTGATTTGCTCAGGATCACATAGCAGTTAAGCAGCAGAGCTGGATGGGAATCAAGGTTGGGCTTACTGCCAAGCTGATATTCCTGCCACTCTGCTACAAGGCCATCATTCAGCTCCCATGGATCCCTCTTTTCCAGGGGCTCCCAGGGAGATTGACTTGCCAAGCTAGCCAATCACCAAGAAAGAAGCCAAACATCTTTGTTGGGGGAAGAGGGTAAGACTTGAAGGCAAACATCTATTAGCCCATATCTTTATGCCGGGGTTCTTTTCCCAGCCTTACAAAGCATTCAGCATTCCTGAGAAAGGGGCTGATGTGTAGATGATTAAAGAGTCCAGAGATGAAAGATAATTTTGAAAGGCATTGGGGGTCAGAGGATCTTCAGCTAAAGGAACTTAAGACTCACCTTGTCTAAGGACCCCAAGCTATTTATTTAACACAATTTGTCCTAAGGCAAAGTGGAGATAATACACCTCAAAGGGTAGGATTTCAAAGGGTACAGAAGCACTGTCAGTTTGGGGAATAGCCTACAGTTGTTCAGGTGTTTGGCCAACAGGAGGTAATAAAATGCCCTGAGCTGTCTGGCAGCAGACAATCCTATTCAGGTTTGGGGAAAATGCCATTTAGCCCAGGGGTCCTCTAACTACAGTTGGTGTTTTTTGCCACCTCTGCCTGTCCTGCTTAGCAGCTGACTTAGCAGTGTGCATAGGAATTTGTTCATAGTTGTTTTTTTTAAACTATAATCCGGTCCTCCAATGGTCTGAGGGACAGTGAACTGGCCCCCTGTTTAAAAAGTTTGAGGACCCCTGAAGCCGTTCCAACAGATAAACTACATATGTGGCTCAGCCATTGTTGAGTCGCCCAATCTTCACCAACCATTTAGTGAAGCTCCTGTAATTACATGCTGGAATTGGTTCCCAGCATCTTTAACCTACCTTTAGACCTCCTCTCCCTGAATAATCTAACTTGATCTAAAAGGTCACTTAGGCTTGGTGAATGAAAGATCCCTATAAAGTCCACCAAACCAGAAACAAGAAGGAAGGACAGGGTAAGCAGGCTTCACTCAAACCATCTCTCCTTAAGTTTCTCCCCTGTCTCCTCCACCCTGGGGAAAATTATCCTTTCTACAACAGATCCAGTTGAGTGGAGAGAGGCTGGCTTGGACAGAGAACAGATAGGATGCCCATTTTTTATTTCCAGTCATGCCAGTGTCCTGATGTGAGACTCCCTGCACTTACTATGTCCCTGTGCATGTCCTCTCCAGGAGTGCAAAGAATTTCTATTGAAATGTATCTGCTCATGGTTGCATTGTTGTGACATGTAGTGACCTTTATAAATAGCTTTTGGAAAGTCATTTGGGAAACGGAATAACAGGTGGTTGATTTTTTTTTTCCTCCTCCTTTATTGGATTGTACTCTGAGTTGCTATACAAAGTTGTACAATTTTCTGGAAATGTGCTCATACATGCCTCCCAAATACAAACAAGCAGGTCAACGACCCAGTGTTGTAATGTACCAGACTGAGATCTGCTTGGATAATCCAGCAGAACCATTTGTCCTTTTGTAATAGGGCAAATAGTGGAGGGCAGCAGGAAGCCAAGCAGAGCCCTAAAGTGCTAATGCAGAGAGAGGAGAGACAGAAGATATAAGAGGCTGAAGAGGGTTAACATCAGTTCCAAGATAGCTTCCAATTCTTGGTGAAACTCCCAGAGGGAGACTGATAAATCATGAAGTTAATTGCCATCCTTTTCCTTTGTTCCAGGCTGCTAACAAGTTTCGCCCAAGACGACCAACAGCAAGAAATTGACTGCAATGATGAGGATGTATTTAAGGCTGTGGATGCAGCTCTGAAGAAATACAATAATGGAAGCAAAAGTGGCAACCAGTTTGTATTGTACCGCATAACTGAAGTCATCAAGACGGTGAGTGAGTTGTGTTTAACCTTGAGGTCATTTGGGATTTGTGCTATCACTTGAATCCAGGACACACACACACACACACACACACACACACACACACACACACACCACAAAAACTGATCATTAAAGGTAGAGGCTTACAGCTCTTAGAAAAGACCAACCCCACTCTCTGGGCTGGGACTTAGGCAGGGTATGACTAGTCCTCAAGCCTCCAAGGTTGGCCTCCTGGGTCATCAGAGGACAGGTATCCTAGGCTGAAATTAAAGAAAGGTAGATGGAGTCATTTGAAAGGGACTATGTAGAGTGGGAAAATCCAGGAACTCAGGCCACAGCAAGAGCATTTACTGGGTGACCGGCCTTAAACTAAAATATAAAGACCTCCAGACCTTGAAGAGGAGGAAATGTTTATGGGGGTATGTCTAACACATACTGTATAATTTCACACATAAATGGAATCTAAAAAAGTCAAACTTAACAGAAGCAGAAAGTAGAATGGTGGTTGCCAATGACTGTGGGAAGGGAGAGATGGGGAGGTGTTTGTCAAGGGTACAAACTTTCAGTTATAAGATGAGCCTGGTCGCTTAGCTTAATGGTTGAGCATCAACCTATGAACCAGGAGGTGGTGATTCAATTCTCGGCCAGAGCACATGGCCGGTTGCAGGCTTGATCCCCAGTGTGGGATGTGCAGGAGGTAGCCAATCAGTGATTCTCTCTCATCATTGATGTTTCTATTTCTCTCTCCTTTTCCCTTCCTCTTTAAAATCAATAAAAATATATATTTTTTAAATACGATGAGTAGGTCTTGGGGGTCTAATGTACAGCATGGCGAATAGAATTAATAATACTGTATTTGCCAGAAGCCAATTCCAGCATGTCAGCAGGGCTGAATTATCTAGGATAGCTAAACAGCATTTCCCCAGAACCTGAATAGGATTGCTTGCTGCCAGACACCTAAGAGCATCTTAAATCTGCATGATATTGCCTCCTGTTGGCCAAACACCTGAACAGCTGTAGTCTATTCCCCAAACTGACAATGCTTCTGTAAACCCTACACTTTGAACTATTTTATCTCCACCTTGCCTTAGGACAAGTTGTATTAATAAATAGCACGGGGTCCTTAGACAAGGGGTAGTCTTTAGTTCCTTTAGCTGAAGCTCCTCTGACCCCCAATGCCTTTCAAAATTATCTATTGTCTTTGGACTCCTTCTTAATCTATGCATCAGCTCCTTTCTCCAGTTTGCTGAACCCTTTGTAAGCCTGGGACAAGAACCCTAGCAGTATTGTATACTTGAAATCTGCTAAAGGGCTAGATTTTAAGAGTTCTCACCACACACACAAAACAGGTAATTATGTGAGGTGACAATGTATTAATTAGCTTATTTGTGGAAATCATTTCACAATGTATACATATAGCAATCATCTTCTTGTATATCTTAAACATATGTAATTTATTTATACCTCAATAAATATAACTCAATAAATTATACCTCAATAAAATTAGGGTAAATGAGGGACAGTGGGGTATGTCAAAAGGAGTCAGAAAAGAAGTTAATACAGTTCTACTATCTTACCTTATAATAGACAAATATGCAAACTGACTGCACCTTTGCTACGCCCAAGCCACACCCACCAACCAAACCACGCCCACCAGGAAACCGTTGCAGGGACGTTGGGGTGTGGCGGAGCTCCAGCAGGGAGCCTGCACGGATCACAGGCAACGACCAGGGGGTCGGCTCCTACGATCCATAGCAGGGACGCTGGGTGCGGCCGAGCCCAAGGCCTGGAAAGCCGCCCGAGGCTTTCCCGGCCTTGGGCACCAGCGGGGAGCCTGCACGGATTGCAGGAAACCACTGGGGGTTGGCTCCTGCGATTGGTAGCAGGGACGCTGGGTGCGGCCGAGCCCAAGGCCACCACCCGGGGCCAAGCCCCGACCCTGAAAGAAGGCAGAAGGCGGTGGCCACAGCCAAGGCCTGGGTCCCCGGTGCCGGCAGAAAACTGGTGCAGGCAGCCAGGTGAATGAAGGTCTATTGCACGAATCTTCGTGCAAATGGGCTACTAGTATTAGATAAAATACCTACCATGAAGTCTTGATGGCTGAATGCATCAAGGGTAACAGCAATGCTCTAGTTGATTTTGAATATTATTTTATCACTGATGGATACACTCAGGTTGAAGATAAATCCTGACAGGATGTGTGATTCCAAGAAATACAACTGGATGCATCAAAACTATTAGGTTGGGGTGGGGGCAGGAAGGAGGGTTTAGTTGTGATTATGTTGTTGTTGTTGTTTATATGAAAGCATTCAGAATGATGCAACTGAAAGGGGAAAAAAATCAAAATCAAACAACCTTTAGCTTTATTTCTCTTTAAAGTCAATCATCATCTCTTAATAAAGGAAACATTAAGCAAACCGGGCTCAGTGGACCACTCTTCTCTCCAAGGACATCCCAGGAAGAGTTTGCCTGGGTGGCTTTGAAAACAAGCAAATCAGACACAACACAAGAATACTTAAAGAATGTGTATGGTATCATGTAGCTCTGTGGTGTTTCTTTCCACAGGACGAATGCATATTTGACACATTGCCTTATTGCATAACTGACCTATTTATTATCAGATATAGATGTCTTAACATCGTTGAAGGAGTGACACCACAGGACATTATAAATACGTGGTCCCATGGATGCTCTTTTTGCACTGTCCTTGACATCCCAAGCCCAATGACCTTCCTCGTATACCATGCCTCTCTCCACTAACTTTTTCCAACTCCTTTAATTCATTGAAGTCTTTGTTTTCCACCTTTTGTTGTTCCAGTTCAAAGAATTAACTAGGGCAGTGGTCGGCAAACTCATTAGTCAACAGAGCCAAATATCAACAGTACAACGATTGAAATTTATTTTGAGAGTCAAATTTTTTAAACTTAAACTTCTTCTAACACAACTTCTTCAAAATAGACTTGCCCAAGCTGTGGTATTTTGTGGAAGAGCCACACTCAAGGGGCCAAAGAGCCACATGTGGCTTGCGAGCCTCCGTTTGCCGACCACGGAACTAGGGGGACTAAATAACTACCCTGATTTTCTTTTTTGTGGTCTTTATCCTGAAAGTTGGACCCAGTCCAGATAATGATCTTGGACACTGTAGAAAAAGCATCAAATAGGATCATATGACTTGCTGTCTAGCCTTAGTCAATAAAACTGTGGGACTTTTAAACAAAAGTCACATGTAAACATCCTGCATCCAGCATTGTTGAGCGGTCATCAACGTTCTTGTGTCTGTTTTACTGTTACAATATTAGATAAATATGGAAGCAAGCTATTCCACAGAGTCACTTTTAAAACAGGAATTCTGGTTCTGTTTTTTAAAGAAATGTAGAAATTCTTAATTTGTATCTATTTATAGTTTCAGCTTTCTTCCGCTACCAGGGTGTTACCCATCTTTAGCATAAAAAAACTGTCATAAGAGATTTTTGTTTGTTCACATATGATCCTCTTAGACCCCTTCATGTTTAGAAAATTAACATCTTTCTTTGGGGGGAAGTTCTTGGTTATTCTGCCATAACAGAATATGTATTAACTTGTAGATTCAGTGGTTGGATACCTACTTAATCACATGCTGATATTCCAGAAGGATTTCTTGCATTGGTGAAAATAAAGATGGGACACAGGGGGAATATTTTTATTTGAGATGTACCCTGTTTAGAAACTAGAAGTCTTGTGTCATACAAAAGAAAACAAATTATTATTAAAGGGGGAAAAAAGCAAAGTTAAAAAAAATAAGCTTTCAATAGTTTGTTAAATGAATTTCACTATGTCTCTGTGATAGTTTACTTTAGTGGAAGAAAAATCCATCCATTTGACATGACGAGATTAAAGAAAAAAGCCCAATGGGCTTTTTTTTTTCTTGAAAGTAACATTGAGCCATTCTGTTTTACAAACTAGTATAGTCATGCGAGTCCTGGTGCCCTCAGCAATATTATTGGTGTTGTCATCATAGACTGACTGACATCTGTGGCAAATGTTCTGGTGTGTGTGTGTGTGTGTGTGTGTGTGTGTGTGTGTGTGTGTGTGTTTTCTAAAATGTCCACAGAATCACTATCACCTACCACTTTATCAAAATCTGAGACCTGAAACGAACCTCAGAACTGTCGTGTTTGACTCCATCCTGTCCCAGATGCAAATACTCTGAGGAGTGCAGGCTCTGAGAGAGCAATGCCCCTGGACTCAGGAGATACGGGTCTGGGTTGGCTTTGCCTTCCCAAGGTGGGAGGCTGCCTAAGCTCTGCCCTCTCTCCTTGGGCCTCTTTTCTCTCACCTGCAAAGTGAGGGACCAGGCAACATCACCTCTCAGGTCTCTTGATGCTCCAACATGCCAGGATTTTGCATCTAAAAGCTCATCTAACTCAGAACCTTTGGGATTTAAAGTTCTATTTATTATTTTATGACATGTTAGGAAAAAAAACCAAATAAGAATATTAAAATTACTCATAACTAATCTCATCATCCAGAGATACCTGTTAACATTTTTTTTCAAAAAATGAAAAAGAAAGTACTCTTATTTGTTGGTTTGCTTTCTAATTGTAAAAATAATATATATTTGTTTTCAAAAACATTCTCAGACAATTTAGGAATGTTTGTTTAAAGAAGAGAGTAAAAGATAACCATACACACACCATTGAGACACAACATATTAACAGCTTTGCTACATAACTTTTCAGGCTTTTAAAATCATATATGTACATGTAATTGGTTTCTATAAAAATAGGCTAATATATTGTATATTACTTTGTTACTTGAAAACACATGTTTATAAATATATTATGAACATTCTTCCAAGTATTTATAACTTTCAATATTTTCAGTAAATGTTTTGCTCTTGTTGAATTAAATCAATATCAAATATTCATAACTGCACCAGATCCCTCTCCAATGATCTGCTGTTATCAGTTGAATAAGCCCTATGTATCTTTGATTGCTTTTTTTCCAGGAAGGCCGAGATACATTTTATTCTGTCAAGTACGAAATGAAGGAGGGCAACTGTGCTGTTCAAAGTGGCAAAACCTGGCAGGACTGTGACTACAAAGAACCTGAGCAAGCTGTAAGTGTGATGGTCCAGAGCCCCCAGTTTTCTCAATCGAGACTGCAAAATTATTCTATTAGTGCTGGGGGTGATGAGTACTGTTGAGCCTGTTTGTGAGGGGTGAACATAAACCCTCAAATGTGTAGAAAAATCAAATGGTTGATGTCTATGTTCTTGCATAGACAGAAAGGGCATGAGAGGCCAGCCATGAGATGTGAAGAAAGCCCTCCCATGAAGAGGGGACTCCTATGACCAACTGGGTGCTTTATTTGTGCAGACCTGAGTTTGAATTCTACTCTGCCTCTAATTAGCTGACCACTTTTAACCCATGGGCTCCCTTGAAAAGGGAGGTAAAATTGACCTAAATTGGAAGAAGAATGGAGATACATAGGAAAAGATCTTGTTTTAATAACAAGGTATCTTAACCAAGTGTCTAACATCTGTTTGCTACACCACAGCTGGTTGTTTGGCCTTGCCTGAGGGAGCTAACAGCCAGTATCTGCCAGGAAGTAAGCCACTCTTTCCACAGTCCATGGACTCACCTCTTTAATGTGTCAAAATGTTATTGGTGGAAATGGGGTGTCCACTGGTGGGAAGTGGGGGATCCCTTTCTCCACGGGATGTTGGGGGTCCGGTCCTCATGATATCTTGAGAAAAAGAATTTTCTAAGACTCACACAGGAAGATGAGAGATCTTTATTTGTGTGGAATTACATATCTGCATTTCTAAAGTCCCATTTTCCTTAAACCAGTCCTAAAATAGGTGCAGCTGGGGATTCAGAGAGCCAAAAGCCAAACCAATGTCCCAAGTTTCCATTCCATGGTGGAGCTGGGTCCGGTACAGCATCAGGCTAGTTCCCGACTATTAGTCTATTGTATGTGTGTGTATGTGGTGTGGGGAGAATATATGGCTGTGGGCCATGTGGGAGCAAGCAGGGGAGTGTGTCCCCTGCAACAAGAGAGCCAGGAGCCCCAGTGAGCAAAGAGGCAAGAGAGAGAACTCTTTCGTTTAGGAGTTCAATAACTGACATCTTCCCGTGCTTGCAGTGGCCACACCGACTATGTTCCCAGGTGTGACTGACAGACAAGTACCTTCCCTATGTCACCCAGACTTTACTGGGCATGTGTCTATTTGGCCTTCCCTTTGCTCCTTTTCAGTTAATAACTGGTTACTACCATGGCATCAAAAACTCCGCATCCTCTGTGCAGTTGAACCCTGAAGTTGAGCTGTAAGAGGCGAGTCTGGCAGGCTAGTTTTAGGGCACTGTGTTCACCTTGGTGAAAAAGAAATATTTCCTCTGCTCCAAACATAGCATTATTTTAAACCTCACTATCTTCACTGCCACTCCTCCCGACATCTCCTGAATATCAATGACTTGTAAATAATAATGATTAGGCTACAAAAACATTCATTCTGTGTCTCAAAACTCTGTTAGAAAAGAATCTTAAGTTTTAAATAAGAGAAAAGCCATACATAGCAACAGCACTAGGTGCACTTCTCCATCTGAAAGATTAAGATAAATGGTCTCCTTTTTCTTTCTTTCTAGGCCACAGGAGAATGCATGGCATCCATAGCGAAGAAATGGAATATGGAATTCTCCGTGGTTACCCAGACCTGCCACATTACTCCAGGTAGCTGATATATAGGGTGGCACTGCCCCGGGGGGAAATGAACCTTTTCCTTGTGGAGCCAGGAGCATAACTTGGACAAAGCCCCTTCCAAGAGGGCAGTGGGTGGCTGCACAAGGCCATTTGCAGCCTTGGGGCACAGGGAGGGAGGATGGGGCGGGGGAGAGGGGAAGGAGGGGCGGGTTGTGTTGGCAGAGTCCTGAGGTGGGGCCAGGCTCCTGCCAATCATCCCCTGGACTCTCCCTGGACAGCAGAGCTGGATTAGGTGTGTGCTAAGGCCCTGGGAAAGGACTAGAAAACATGCCACATGCTTCCATTGTGGGGTGTCCTAGAGCCAGAAAAGCACAGGCTTTGAGGTCAGACCTGGCCTGCAATCCTTCAAAAGCTCTTCACCTTTTTGGTTTTCCTTTTCCTTAAAAGGGGATCACAGTAATGCTCACTGCAGAGGGTTATTGTAGACTGAAAGTAAATGGCAGGCTTGAAGTTACAAGCATAAGAATGCATTGATGATCATCAGAATAAAAGTAATCATAGCTGACATTTATTGAGCACTTATTACTAGCCACAGTGCTAATCGTTTTACATATGATGATTTATTTAATCCTCACAACAAGTCTATGGGGGCAAGTGCTAATATTCTCATTTTACAAATGAGGAAACCAAGGCCCACCACAGTTAAATATCTTGCCCAGTGTCCCATAGCTGGCAATTAGCAGAGTGGTATAGTAGACCTTGTAAGAATGGAGCAACTTATGCAGAGATATAACCACTATTAGCGCCTTCCCTGTGTTGGCACAGTGGCTGGGTGCAGAAGAATGGGCACATCTAGGGAATGTCAATCACAAAAGCCAATCCAGAACTGGTCTTTTGCAAGATAGAGTTTTTGTATAGAAGGCTCCAGAACAGCATCCTCAGCCACACTCATGAACATCAGTGGAGGAGCAATTGTTCTATCTTGGCCTTAGTCATCCATAAGGGACCCACGAAAACTCTATTTCTTGAGTTTCAGCTCTTGCAAGAAGTGGCATTCAAAGAAAAACAGTCCAAAATAGAAAAGAAACCACAATTTTTTTTTTAATTTTTGGAGTAGCTTTTTATTATTTATTTTAAGCACTTTAGCTCATAAGCAAATTTTCACATGATCCAGAACACAGCACTTATATACTAGGAGAGGAAAAGCTCTTTGCCACAATTACTACTAGGTCCACAATCCCTTACCTGAAACCTTTTTGGCCAAATATGTTTCAGAATTCAAAATCAAAAACCTTTTTTAAATATTTTAAAAATCTCCCTAGAAATGTTGGAGCAGGATGAAAAATCATTCCTTCGCCTGGAAAAACTGAATTTGCATCTTTCACCCTCAAAAGACTGCTCCATCTCTCCTCTTACCCCAGTCAGAGCTGCGTTTGCCGTCAGCAAACCAGCCTCTGGTCTCTACTCCCTTTCCCCTCCCTCTTCTGTGTTCATCAATCTTTTATTTTCCTATCAGTAATATTCTCCTTTCCCAGGTAAGTCCCCTCCAGTTTGTTAACTTTGTCCACTGCCCTGATGCCACATACCTTCTGCAAGGGGAGAACAGTGAGGAAAGCTATGAATAGTCACCCAGCAAATCTTTTTTCTGACACACAAAGCTTATGGAGTGAGTGCCAAAAAACAGCTGCAAGGGGAGTTGTGTTGACCTACTTGCAACTGAGGGACACTGTTGTAGAGCAGTTGCTCCTGCTTCTGTTTGGGTCCTACACACTCGGACAGTGAGAGCCCAAGGCAAAGGGGCCCAGGGTGCCTTCATGACTTTCCCTCTACACCGTGTGCCTCTACTGACCCGCGGGTTAGGGCTATCTGTTATAAACATTACTTGGTAACTTAATACAAGCTCGCTCCGGTTTTAATATTTTACCTTATTTTATTAAAACCCCATCAGTGGCACCCAATCATTACTGCTGACCACTCCTAATTCACTTCAGTGGGTCTATGCACACCCTGAAATTATATGGAGGACGTTGTGAGTAGCAGCATTTTCCTGGAGAGGGCACCATAGGTCTCATCAGGTTCACCAAGGAGCCCATGACCCTTGGAATATAGTTCATAACCCCTGGCCTCCGCAGAGTGGCCTGGGCTCCACAGCAGAGGACTCTCTCTACCAATTGTCCAGACCTCAATCTCCAGTCCCTGCCTCCCGCTTTAAGCCCCGGTAAAAAGTACACACAGCATCCCACACGCTGCCCCTGACTCATCCTGCTTTCTCGAGAGCCATTCCTCCCTTTGTTCCTTCTTCTCAGGCTCACACTTTATGTGGCCCAGTTGACCTTGACCGCTTTACACAGGAAAGACCTCTTCTCCTCAGGAAAGTCTTTCTTGAGCTCACTCTGGGCTCCTGCCTTTCCAAGCTTTTGTCGAATTATTTTGAAATATCCATCTGCAGTTCTGTCTCTCCCACTCAATTTGGCCCCACACCTTCACCACTGCCGGGCTGACCAGCAGCCCCTAACGAACGACAGATAAACAGACTATTCAGACACACTTTGACTGTGAAAGAGAGGGCTAAGGGGCTCCTGGCTCTAGAAACCAGAGCAGCCTGGATTGCCTGCCTAATTAGCCTTTTATTGCAGTTTTTATCTTTAGATACAATCAATAGGGTGAGTAATCTTGGGAGGACACATGTGTTTACATTGTCCTCTAGGCAAGGGCATCCAGGGATTAAGCATAAAGATTCCACTATCTTTATGGGGTAGGTATGTAATCAGACTTGTTTGGAAAGGTCAAGGAATAATTAGGGGTGCCACCTTCGACACTCCCCTATGTCTTCCCTAAGTCGGAATTCTGATAAACAGGGCAGGCAGCCTTCCACACACTACCCTTTTATGAGAATGTCCTCCTTACACCTTTCCAACCAAGTCTCCTGTGCTCCCCAACACACCACAGGGACCATAACTAACAAGTTAACGTAAACACACAGTCTACCTCAGCTTCTGACATATTACAGCAGGAACAAAATATGTACATTTGTTCAAATGAATTGATACAAAACATTATATCCTGAATGAGACTTCAAGGAGCTTTAATTAACACTGAAAAATAAATAATACTATATCTGTAGTGTTTTACTTTTTTATAAGAGGATAAATTAATGTATTATTTATATAATTTACAATGATTTTTAAATAAATTTGAAATAATTATGCACAATAGTATGCACATAAGATGTTCCTAAGTCAATGGTAGGTTTTTTTTCCCTCTGACAAAAAAGCAGTCTTGTGTTCTCTTTTTCTAATACATACTAGAATTTACTACAAAGTTTGTTTTCCAGGGTCTTGGAAATTATCTTACTTATTTAGGACAAAGTATCTGAATGCGGGTTTTACTCATTAACGCTGCCCTTTTGCCTACTCTTTCTTTGTCAAGCTGAGGGACCTGTGGTGACCTACCAGTATGAATGCTATGGCTGCATGTACTCCATATCGACTGTCCCCGCTGACTTGGACCCTGTTCTGAGACATGCTATTCAACATTTTAACAACCATACTGATCATTCCCACCTCTTTGCTGTTAAAAAAGTAAAAAGGGCACAGAGACAGGTTTGTGCTTTAGTTTTCATTTCTCACAGTATTGTTAAAATTAGTTGGATCTTTATGTTTAGGGTTTCATTGCCTAAAATAAACCATTGGTCAATAGAAAACCTATGATTCCATGACTGGTGGTAAGGGAGCTCTTTATGTCCTCATCTGACTGGCATAGGAGGTAAAGAGCTTGCTCTTGAGTCAAAGTGATTCGGATACTGCAATATATAAAGGGCAAAAGTGTGGCTAATCAGACCCCTGGCTCTGAGGTTGGTTTTAATGAATGGATAGTCAGAAATACATGTTTTTCTGAGAGATGGTGAGATGAAAAGATCATTCTAGCCTTAAGGTTTTAAGAAAATTACATTATCACTTAGCTATCGTGAGTCAAACGTGGCTCCAAAATATTAAATGGTACCCAAACAGTTGGCACAGCTTTCTGAGCACTCTCTAAATCAGGGGTCCTCAAATTTTTTAAACAGGGGCCCAGTTCACTGTCCCTCAGACCGTTGGAGGGCCGGACTATAGTTTAAAAATAAAAACTCTGAACAAATTCCTATGCACACTGCACATATTTTATTTTGAAGTAAAAAAAAACAAAACGGCAAAAACACCTGCATGTGGCCCGCGGGCCATAGTTTGAGGATGCCTGCTCTAAATTATAGTTTTCATATCATTAAAAGAAAGTAAATACTTAAAAATCTGGCCTTTTCAATGACCCATTTCACTAAGTCTTTACAGACAGTTGACTGGGTCCCTTCTATTTCAGTGTCTAATTATGAGGGATCTACTTTAGTCAGTAACAGTCCCTGCTTTTAATAGACCATCCAACTTTCCTTCATGCAAGAGCTTATTCTACTCAATTATGTTCATAGCCAGCTATTGGGGTGGGACTAGCTCAAGATAAAGCAGCACAAAACTTACTGTCTGGGAACCTGAGAACTTATCAGTAAAGGCCATTCTAGCTCCAAAGTGGTTTTAACCATGTAGAAGAGTATTATTACTATTTCACAAAATTCAAAAGGACATTATTTTTCAATTGCCTGGCAGAGGAAATATTGCTAGTTTTTTCTTAAGAAAATGCAGTAACTCCACCTATATATTGCTTTTTTTTTTTAGGTGTGCAGGAGTGTGTGTGTGTGTGTGTGTGTGTGTGTGTGTGTGTGTATTGAGGAGAGTGAGAGTCATAAAGTGCTCAATATTTATTCAGCCAAGAGTTTTGCCTAGTAATAAGAGTTTATATTTTTGAGTGCTTGCAATATGCCAGGCAGTGTTCTAAGTTCCTCATAACACAGTGAATATAATGTTTAAACTACCCTTTAACTATTCAATTCAACATTGTTTCAGGTGGTGTCTGGATGGGACTATGAAGTTACTTACTTAATTCAGCAAACTAATTGTTCCAAGGAGAATTTTAAAGTCTTAACCCCAGACTGCAAGGTCCTTTACAATGGTGTAAGTAGGCAAAAATTGAATAATAACGTTATTAGCATTTGGTGTCCAGTATTTACAGGTGTGGGAATACTCAGCTACATAGGAAGACTTGATCACTAAGATTTTAGATGACATGCATGAATTCACAGCCACATTCTCCATGTCACTAGTGAAGCTGCCTTACCTACCTGGTCAAAAGATCTGTACATCTGGCAATAAGCATTTACAGATATAACCAGGGCCTGAGATAAAATGATGCTGTGTCAAGTTTGTCTGTCCATGTCTTCACACTTTCCTGTCTCCCTTTCCTCCCCACCTGCTTAAGGTCCTTCCCGGTGCTCCTGAGCTCTGCGCAGGACACTCCTCAACTTCAAACTTGCCTTTGCTTATTTTCTCCCCTCCCCAACCCTCCCCTTCCTTTATTTTTAATAACACATCCTGAGCCTCCACCACTTTATCAGAACCAAAATTGTGTTACAAGAGAGGATCAAAAGAGAGGATCAAAAGTTAGTGCATGTGCAGATGCCTAAGGCACAATGACCATCCCAGGATTTTAGCAGAAAACTGCTTTAAACAAGGGATTGCTTCAAGCCCTTTAGTCTGTTATTCTACTTCTACAATTCCATTATGTGGGAAGAAAATGAGAAACCCAGACAGTAAGATGTTAATTTCAGCATTATTATTACCAGAAAAACATTGGAAATGTTTTCAACATTAGGGAATGTTTAAATAACTTCCAGTATATCCACACAGTAGAATATATGCAGCCATTAAACGTATGTTTACAGATTTTTTAGTGACTTAGTAAAATGGTTATAATATGGTAAGTTAAAAAATATATAAAATTATAAATACATATTTATTTAAATATATAAAGTAAATGTAAATATCAAAAGTGATGGAGGGGCCCTGTCTGGTTTAGTTCAGTGGATAGAGCATCGGACTGTGGACCAAAAGGACCCAGGTTCAGTTCTGGCCAAAGGCATGTTACTCGGTTGCAAGCTCCTCCCAGGACCCTGCAGACCCACGTTCAGGGTGCATGCAGGAGGCAACCAATTGATGTGTTTCTCTCACATCAATGTTTCTCTCTGTCTTTCCCTCTCTCTTCCACTCTCTCTATAATCATTGGAAACATATCTTCAGGTGAGGATTAACAACAACAAAAAAAGTGATCGAGGGGAGCATTTGAGATCTTGCTCCCTGTCATATGTTGTTAGTTTGCCTCAAATAAACTCATAAAAATAATTTAAGTAATGAAAAAAATATGCAAAACTATAAAACATAGTTAACTTTCAGTTCCACACACATCTATGTTTCACTCCTGATTTTATTGGGAAAGCCTCTAGAATTTTGTTATTTATAGTATTTGCTATGGATTCCAGGTAGGCATTCTTGTCATATTAAAGAAGCATTCTTGCATTCCTGCTTTTGAAGAAGTTTGTTTTATTTTTAAATAAGAAATTGGTATTATCAGACTCATAGATACAGAGAACAGACTAACAGCTGTCAGAGGGGAGACAAGTTGTGGGGTTAGGTGAGAAAGATGAAAGAATTACGCACAAAAAAAAAAAAACACACAAAAAAAAACCCCAAAACTCACAGACACAGATTACCGGAGGGAAAGGAGATGGGGGAAAGTAGAAGAAGATAAATGGGGTATAAGTGATGACAGAAGGAGACTTGACTTTGGGTAGTAAACACTCAATACAATATACAGATGATGTATTATAGAATTGTACAATTGAAACCTTTATAATTAACCAATGTCACCTCAACAATTTTTTTAATTTAAGAAAAAAAAAAGGAATTTGTGTTAGAATTTAGCCAATGCTTTAAATATGTATTGAAATATCATGTTATGTATTTCTAATTTAATCTTTCATGTTGTTTTTACAGCTTTCCTAATAGTAACCTCTAGATTCATAAACTCTACTTGCTTAGAGTTCATTATTCTTTAAATATGCATTTGGCTTTTATTTTTAGTTTAAGAAGTCTACATCTTTATAAGAGAAAGTGGTTTGACAGTTTTCTGGCTGTGGTTGTGTGTGCATTCTATTTTTTCAGGTTTTGGTATCCAGATTATAGTTTTCTAGAATGAATTGGGTATGTTATGTGCAGTTGAGTCAGCTCTGACTCCTGGTGACCCTATGAATGAGTGATGGCCACACTGTCTTGACTTCAACAGCTCTGCTGAGCACCTATAGACTCCTTTCCCTGGCTTCTTTTATGGAGTTAGTCCATGTCATATTTGGTCTTCCTCTTTTCCTGCTTCCTTCCATTTATTAGTTAGGTGGTCAGGCACTATTTTTTGACTTGGGTAGTGTGCCACTATTTTCTATATTCAGAAACAGTTTACATAGCAAGGAACTAAATGTTTCTTTAATTTTAAAAATTATTTATCTATAAAACATCTATGTTGTTTGGAGGTGAGAAAAGGAATGGAAGTTGAGAGTAATGATAGCATTCTTTGTTCTTCAGTTACTGGTCCATTCAAATTTGTTCTTGTGTTTAAGTCAGCATTGGTTATTAATAGTTTTCCCGAATAGTATCTATTTCTTTGGGATTTAAAGTAACATACACTTGTTCATAATTATTCTCTTATATTTTTAACTTCTTTGTACCTTTGCTATGATGCCTTTTTATTTATTTTTTTTTTTGCATTTGATTTTTTTCCTTATCCCAAGAATGAGCATTTGGATTTACTTTTGGATTATTTTAATAATACTAGTGCTTTCTGTTTTCTAGTTCATCCATTTTGCTTTATTGTTTCCTCCTTTTTTATTTTGCTTAAGGCTATTTATTATTCTTTTTCTTTTTCTAACTTCCTGATGTAAACACTTCAGTTTGAGGTTGTTTTATTTGTTTCTTGCCTCTCTCTTTTTAAATTAAGAAAGCATATAAAGCCCAAACCAGTATGGCCCAGTGGATAAAGCGTCAGCCTGCAGACACAATGGTCCCAGGTTCAATTCCAGTCAAGGGCATGTACCTTAGTTGCAGGCACATCCCCAGTATGGAGTGTGCAGGAGGCAGCTGATCGATGTTTCTCTCTCATCTATGTTTCTAACTCTCTATCCCTCTCACTTCCTCTCTGTAAAAAAAAAAAAAAAAAAAAAAAAAAAAAAATCAATAAAAGATATATTTGAAAAAAAATAAAAGAAAGCTATAAAGACATGAGTTTAATTCCAAATGCTGCTCTGTCAACATTATATAAAATTCTCAGTTTTCTTATTTTGTTTTTTATATTTTTCCTTATCCAAAGAAGACCCTGACTATTTAGGCAAATGTGTTTAGATTTCCAAGTAGTTAGTTTCTTGTTTATTTGTTTAAATGTATTTTTAGGAATTTTTTTCTTTTGGTGCTGAGGTCAAAGGACATGGCCTGTATTGTTTCAATTTGGAAATTTATTGAGCCTTTCTTGTAACCTAATGTAAAAGCAATTGAAAATATCTGTATCATACTTATAAAAATATCATTTAAGCCTATGGATCAAATGAAAATACCACCTAAATACATTTTTATTTTTTTATTCATTTTCTATTATTTTATTTATTTTTTATCCATTTGGTCTATCTTAAATTTATAGTTGTATATAAAATTTCTCTACCACCATTATTTTAATTTATCTCTACACATATATATCTAATTTCTGCTATATGTATTTTAACTCCATGCTTCTAGAACAGTGGTTCTCAACTTTCCTAATGTTGCGACCCTTTAATACAGTTCCTCACATTGTAGTGACCCCCAACCATAAAATGATTTTCATTGCTACTTCATAGCTGTAATTTTGCTACTGTTATGAATCATAATGTAAATATCTGTGTTTTCCGATGGTCTTAGGTGACCCCTGTGAAAGGGTCATTCGACCCCCAAAGGGGTCGTGACCCACAGGTTGAGAACCGCTGTTCTAGAGTATCCTATATAATCCTATATAATAAAAGCCTAATATGCAAATCAATCAAATGGCTGAATGACCGGTCGCTATGATGCACACTGACCACCAGGGGGCAGAGGCTCAACAAAGGAGTTGCCTCCAGCCCGCAGGACCCAACTGTTAGCAGCTGGGGAGCAGCCCCACAGATGGGCCCTGATCGCTGGCTAGGCCTGGGGACCCTACCCATGAACAAATTCTGTGAACCGGCCCTCTAGTATCTTTATAAAAATAAAATTATCTTCTTTACTACCATCATGAGTTTTTTTGTTACCTTGAATTTTACTTTGTCCAATATTAATAATGCTCTAGATCATTTTTCTGTTTATATTTGCTTCATATAGTTTTGATCATCCATTATGTGTAATCTACCTTTATCTTTTTTATTACAAGATATTATTCTCCAAAATGTAACATATTAATTTTCTCTTTAACTTAATATGGAAGTCTTTGCCTCCCTCTTTTAAAAAATATTTTTATTGATTTTTAGAAAGAAAGGATGGGAGAGTGATAGAGAGATAGAAATATCAATGAGAGAAGATCGTCATCTATCAGCTGCCTCCTGCACACCCCACTCTGGGGATCCAGCCCACAACCCGGACATGTGCTCTGACCAGGAATCTAAACGTGACCTCTTGGTTCCTGGGTTGATGCTCAACCACTGAGCCACACGAGATGGTCTGGAATTCTTTGTCTTTCTAAAAGAATTTTACCCATTCAAATATATTATTTTTTAATATATTTTTATTGATTTCAGAGAGGAAGGGAAAGGGCAAAAGAGATAGAAACATCAATGAGTGAGAGAACCATTGATCAGCTGCCTCCTGCACACCCTACACTAGGGATCAAGCCTGCAATCTGGGCATAGGCCCTGACCAGAAATCGAACCAGGACCTCCTGGTTCATAGGTTGATACTGGCTGGCTGGCTCATATGGTTATTATTTCTATACTAGGTATTCTTGTCATCTTATTTCATGTGTTTGTGTAAATACATTTATTGTTGTTGATGTTAATACCTAATTGTTTCTTATTCTCTCTTTTGCAATGGGATTAGGTTTTGTTTTGTTTTGTTTTCTATGTAAAGTCAAACATCCTATATTTAATGTTACCAGTTGTTTACTTTAAAAGTTCTTAAAAACATTTTTAACTTATTTACTTTTGAAAAACTAGGACACCGGTGAATGTACAGATCTTGCATACATGGATCCTCAGCTAAGAATTGCCTCCTTCTCACAGAAGTGTGAGATTTTATCAGGTATGCGATAATACATGTTCGTGCTCTAGTAGTACATGTTGATCCCAGACAACTGGTGAGGTCTTTTTATAGGAATTGTGCTTTAGGTCCCATGATATAATCAACAACCCTTACAGCTGTACCCCATTTCTGCACAGCTGAGCTGTAGCTGATGCAGTTGGGACTGCTCTGCCAGTGGCCAGAGGGAATATGGTGACAGAAAGAAAGATTGATGTTCTTTTTCCAAAGCTGACCTCCAGATGCAATGGCAGCTGGTCTTACTTGTGTATCAGATGTCACTACATCAGGTGTTATAAATTGGGGAAGCTGTATCTCCTATTTAATCACTCAGAATAAAATCCTTTCAATTAAATACTTTTTTCTCCTGCATGTTATAATGGGGGAAAGTGAGATAGTGCAAGTTTATGGTCAAGCCAGTGTTTCTTATACCAAGAGTTGGCTTTTCTCATACTTGGAAGATATTTGCATACATTCCACAGTGAGAAGCATCATTGAAGCTCCCTGCTCACCAGAATCAGAAGACTTAAAATTTTTTTCCCACTAGAAAATCATTCCTTTGAATTAAGCGTTGCTTTTTAAACTTTGTTTCAAAAATGCAAAAACTTAGGAAGAGTGCAGCACATTGATATTGAAGGTGTAACTAATACCTTCTGATGGAGGTAACTAAATACCCTTGACTCTGAGGAGAGGAAAAGAGGACAGGCAGTAAGGTGAAGGTCATACAGACAACTTCTACCCACTCACTACTGGCCTTTAGGCTGCACATGGCCCTCTATAAATGAGTGCTGGACAATGTGCAGGAGAGGTACTAGGCTAGACTGCTCCTTCAGAGTACATACTGACTTAAAACCTGCTTCTTCTTTCAGGGGAGGATTTTACTATAGGTTGCCTTGGCTGCCCCTCAGAGATACCTGTTGATAGCCCAAGGCTGAAAGAGGCTCTGACTCATTCCATTACAAAGCTTAATGCAGAGAATAATGCAACTTTCTATTTCAAGATTGACATTGTGCACAGAGCAACATCACAGGTCTGTAAATTAAGCTATAAAAATTATGATATTATAGTCTATGTGCAAACTTCTTCCTAATATTGTATCTGATCTTGGGTTGGGAAATACTATACCTGGTAAAAGGAAATAAATGTCAAGTCTCAACCTCACTCCATGCTTGCTATGTGATCTTGGACAAGTCATTTAGAACTTTCCATTTTCTGTCTGTAAAGGACTGGGTTGAGACTCAAATAAGATAATATATCTCAAGCCTTGGCCGGATAGCTCAGTTAGTTAGAGCAGTGATGGCGAACCTATGACACGTGTGTCAGCACTGACACGCGTAGCCATTTCTGATGACACGCGGCTGCTGAGGCGGCCGCATGCCGAGGATGAAACATTTGCTGCTCCTGAGGATGAAACATTTGTGAAATAATGTGTGTGTTTTTCCTCAAAGTGACACACTACCCGAGTTATGCTCAGTTTTTTGGCGAAGTTTGACACACCAAGCTCAAAAGGTTGCCCATCACTGGGTTAGAGCATTGTCCTGATATGCCAAGGTTGCAGGTTCGATCCCCAGTCAGGGCACATACAAGAAGCACCCAGTGAATGTATAAATAAGTGGAACACAAAAAGAGAAATAATATATATCAATACATTATCTTCTCGAACTTTAAAGTGTTATGTAAATTCTAGCAACCATTATATAATTAATAAAATGTAGGGCAAGGGAAAGCTACTCTTATTCTCTGCCTTTCTAGAGTCATTTCTTGTTGTAGCATCACTTAGTGCCTTGGGATCAGCCACATGTCAGCCTATCATCACCCAGACTCTCTTCACACTCTCACCTCCATGTCACTTCCCCCCTGCCTAAGTGTTCTTCCAGCCCACAAATGTGCCCTCGAGGGCTTCATCTTTCCTCCCATGCCCTGTCAATAGATAAGGAGTGACCTAGTCTGGGGGTCAGGAGACCCCAGCCCTCATGTCCTGGGTAACCCCGGCTGTCATTCAGACTCACTCAGTCTTTGTGGCCCCATCTGTAAAATGAGTGGCTGAGTGAGAAGAGCCCAAATTTCTTCCAACTCTAACAGCATATGAGTAATCTATTCGTGGACAGATTGCTATTATAAACCTCAAAACTGGCCTACCTAAAAGTAAACAAAATAGAACCAAAAAAAGTAATCAAAATAGAACCGAACTGTTTCAGCAAACCAACATAATCTGATTGGGGGGAGGGGCGGACTTCACTTATAACAATTCATACTTTTGGCTCAGTAATTGAATTTCTAGAAAATTAAAATTGAGTCTTTAAAGACAATGATACTCATGGCAGCTTTAACTATAAAAGACAACATGGTAAACTGTCAAAATGATCAATAATATAGAAATGATCAAATAATATCCGGCATATCCTTAAAATAGAGTATCAAGGACCAATTTTAAAGCATTCTTGTGAGGAGTTCTTGATGTGGGAAATGCCTTGTGTTAAAATATGCAGTGGGGAAAAGAGGCCATAAAATTGACTATATATTCTGTTGTCAGGTGTTTTATAGAAAGTACAGAAAACAATACTGAAAGTAAACAAATGCCTCCAACTATTCACAGTGGTGGATTTAGGTGATGGCACAATGGGCTGTTTATTTTCATCTTCTAAATCCTGTATTAGTTTCACTACTGCAAGGGAAACCTAACCAAATGGTATTAAAATCAGTCAAAACTGACACTTTGCTCTCTCTCCTACTCAGGCACTTATTCCTGCTCCTGACACCATAATCTTTCTCCCCCATTTCACGGGCACATGACCCATGTTAGTGGTGTACTCACATGGTACACCAATCCATGCTATTCTTTTTTAATTTAAATTCTTTATTTTCTAAAGTATTACATTTGTCTCCTTTTTCTCCCATTAACCTCTCCCCGGCCGTTCCCACCCCCAGCACATGCCCTCACCCCCCTACTGTCTGTGTCCATTGGTTATGCTTATATGCAAGCATACAAGTCCTATGATTGATCTCTTACCCTCCAATCCCCTGCCTTCCTTCTGAGGTTAGACAGTCTGTTCAATGCTTCTGTGCCTCTGGATCTATTTTTGTTCATCAGTTTATGTTGTTCATTATATTCCACAAGTGAGTGAGATCATGTGATACTTATCTTTCTCTGACTGGCTTATTTGGCTTAGCATAAGGTTCTCCAGGTCCATCCATGCTGTTGCAAATGGTAAGAGTTCCTTCTTTTTTACAACAGCATAGTATTGCATTGTGTAGATGTACCACAATTTTTTAATCCACTCATCTTCTCATTGGCACTTAGGCTGTTTCTAAATCTTCGTTTTTATAAATTGTTCTGCTATGAACATAAGGGTGCATGTATCCTTTTTTAAAAATTTTATTTTTATTTTTTAAAGTATTACATATGTCTCCTTTTCCCTCCATTGATCTCTTCCCAGCCGTTCCCATCCCCCAGCACATGCCCTCACCCCGCTAGTGTCTGTGACCAGTATGCTTATAGGCATGCATACAAGTCCTTTAGTTGCTGTCTTACCCATCCACACCCCCCAATGCTATTCTTGTATTTGTCAGCTTTTCTTCTCACTTCATATTTCTGCTTTCTTGTGAAACTCCCTTATTGTTGATGCAGGAATACCCTCTACTCCACCACATATTTCATATCAGAGGTTTGCTGTCAGGAGAGAACCACTCATTTATACATGACTAGCTAGTCTTCAGAGTACTTGCAGTTCTCTGTAAATTAATGAATCAACATCCTAGCACAGTGTGTATTTGTGTATGCCAAGGATGCCAGGGGAACAACAGGTAATGTTGTTAGTTGAAGAGAACTGACATTCCTTCACTTGCCAAGTCAATTTGAAATATGGTGAGAATCTCAGACTTACTTACAAAAGATGAATCTTTACTGGATTTTACATTTAAACAGAACAATTTGGCTGTTCTGATATTCAAGGAGGCCTTGCTGGAAGCAGCCGAGTTACTGGAAATCCATTTACCATTTGATGAATTTGCCAAATGACTGATTTTTGCCAAAGATTTATTTTACAGATTTGGTTTTGCCTTGGCTTTGCATATTTAGTCCTATTTGGATGCATGTCCATTTCCAGGTGGTTTCAGATGCCAAATATTTCTTAAATTCTCCGTTTGCACATGTGACTGATGTGATTTCTATAATAAGCCATTTCTTTTGCCCTGCCTCTGCCGCCGCTGTCCCCTCTGTTGTCCATTTTCCTCCCTGTCTTTGCTCAGATGAATATACTTCAAGGATCTGTGTGTGCACATTCAGGAATTTTTCCTTTAACAAAGTACTAGAAATGTCAAGGTGTATGTATATGTCTAAGACTTCTGATGCCAATTGCCAAATTGCCAAACTATTTGCAATTATGCCAATTTACATTCATACTACCTGACTATAGGACCTTGATCATCTTGCTTTGAGTTCTAGTCCTACCAACAGTGACTGAGGCTGCATGCTTCCCACACGTGGCCAATACCAGGTATCACCACTGTTTTTTATCTTTGCCAATATATGGAAGATTAAAGATGCTGTTGTGTTGTTGTTGGTTTTTTTTTTTTAATCTTTTGTTATTAATGAAGGTAGTAGTTTGTTTCTGGCTTAATGAGCATTTTTACTTCTTTTCTGAAATACTTGTTCATGTCTTTTGTTCATTTTTTTCATGTTGTGCTTTACATGCATAAGAATATTAATCTTATACCATATTTTCCCCAGCTTTAATTTTTTTTTTTTTTTTACTTTGCTTGCTGTGATTTTTGAGAATCAGTTGTCCTTTCTGTCTGAACAAATTTAGACTTTTTTTTTCCATTTAGGTTTTCTTCCTCTGCTTTTCACCTAAGAAAGGCCTTCTTCATCCTGAGACCTCATGAATACATATTTATATTTTTGAGTTTATTTCTTTAATTTAAATTGTTAATACATTTGGAATTTATTTTGCTGTGCAGTTATCTCTACGTTAAAAAAAAAGTTGAGCAGGATGGGTTTGAGCAGGGAAGACTTTTGATTAGAATGACACATGATAATAATGGCAATATAGATGCCATCTTGAGGCCCTCAAATGGAAGATTTACATCTATTTAATTCCTTCTTCTTGACCCTGAATAGAGTAGAGCTATCAGTTGTGGTTTGTGTCACATATTATCAAGTTTCTTAGACAACTTTACTGTGATCAACTTTATTGTTACAGAAAATTGAATTAAGATATATTCTGAAATGAGCAAGAAAACTTATGATCACCAAAATATAGACCCTAAAACCCTTTTAGAACCTTCTTCCCCATTTACACCTATACCTGGAGTCTTAAAAGTTAAGTATCAATTTTTTTAAAAAAATTTAACCATGTTTACCCAGCAGAACAATGCAGGAAAAGTAGAGGGATAGGCCCTGACCAGTTTGGCTCAGTGGATGAAGTGTCAGCCCGCGGACTGAAGGGTCCCGGGTTCTATTCCAGTCAAGGGCATGTACTTTGGTTTCGGGCACATACCCAGTGGGGTATGTGCAGGAGGCAACTGATCAATGTTTCTTTCTCATCGATGTTTCTAACTCTCTATCCCTCTCCCTTCCTCTCTGTAAAAAAATCAGTAAAATATATATATTTTTTTAAAGTAGAGGGGGAGCTTAGTTCTTCCTATGACTCTGTTCTCCTGCTCTCTTCCTCCCGCCACACATTTTCCATGCTTTTAAAAAACATAGGGATAGGGAAGACTGTTTTGGTTTGCTTTCTTAAACGAGATTCTACTATCACCCTGTAACTTCATTTATTTTATTTCTTAATAGGCTTTTATTGATTTTAGAGAGAGAAGAAGGGAGAAGGAAAGAGAACCATCAATCCGCTGTCTCGTGCATGACCCCTCACCTGGGGATTAAACCCACAACTCGGGCATGTGCCCTGTCTGAGAATCAAACTCAGGACCCTTTGGTGCATGGGATGACACTCAACAAATTGAGCCACACCAAACAGGGCTGTAACTTCATTTTAAAAAATAATAGTCATCTCTCCAGGTCTGATATATTCATGTATTCTTTTACACACACACACACACACATACATACACACACACACATTTAGATCCTAGAATTAAGTACTAAATAACTTGAAAAAAAATAAGTACTGAATAACTTGGATTAGAAATTTGGCCATATCAACTAACTTTTTAACATACAATTTAAAGTCATTTTTATCAAGTATTTTAAGTGTAAGAGAAGTAAGATATGGTATTTTGAAATGACGTTTAAAAAGCCATATGTGCAATTTTTTTGAAGTTGGTGCATTTTAAAAAGCATGAGTTTAATTTTTAAAATAAATAGCATGTGCCTGTTTTATATAAAAATAAATAAATAAATTGTGCCATAAAATATTAATTGTGGACACAGCATTGTGTAAAGATTAAAACTGGTGCCAGAGTACTGGCCTGTGTGGCTCAGTTGGTTGAACATTATCCTTAGCACCAAAAGGTTGTGTATTCAATTCCCAGTTAGGGCACATGCCCAGGTTGTAGGCTTGATCCAAAGTAAGGGGCGTGCAGAAGGCAGCTGATCGATTTTTCTCTCTCTCCCTCTTCCTTCCTCTCCCTCTAAAAATCCATTTTAAAAAACTTTGGTAGAGATTAAAAAGGTTTTTTAATATAAAACAATTAAGAGAGGAAAATTAAAAAATCCAAAGAATTTTCTTAGTCACAGAATTTAACCCACAATTTCTGTAGTGACACTAACTCAGTATTTCTCTGATTCAAGACTTGGCATGACAATAAGGCATACTTAAAGAAAATATTTAAGTTTTTCTTCCTACTCTTCTTAGATTCTATTACAACTTGAGTGCTTGAATGTTGTTGAATAATAAAACTCAGAAAAGTTTAAAAATAAAAATTGTAGCCTTGTTTCCTTTTATAGAACAGGAAACAAGACCAACCAACAGCCAAATATTTTACATATGCATACAAACTAAAAGTTTATCTGTCAAACATTTGTACTTTTATATGAATACCTCTCATTTGAGCAGTGAATTAAAATTTTAATATTCTCCCCTAAGATACCCTAGGGTAAAAACATATCATTTATTATATAATATTAATTAAGGTTTTACCTTGTACTAATTAATTTTCCAGGTGGTGGCTGGAACAAAATATTTTATTGAGTTCACGGCCAGGGAAACCACATGTTCCAAGGAAAGTAATAAAGAGTTGACCGAAAGTTGCGAGACCAATAAACTTGGAGTGAGTACTCATGCAACTCACTTATTCCCTAGAAATCTACTTGATATTTTATACTTGTTTAAGTATTTCATGAATAACACTGTTCTCTCTTTTGGCTTTTGTTTTCATGGATAGGAAATGTTAAGATGCACTGCTGATGTAATTGTGGTTTCCTGGAAGAATAGAATTGACTCCACTGTCAAATGTCAATCACCAGGAAAGGTATGATTGTAATTAGTGAGCTTGGGTAAATTTTGCTCATTCTGCAAAGTCCTATTTGGGGTTTGAAAATGAACCACTATTTAAATGAATTGGGGGACTATCTTTTTAGAATGGAGAGAACTCTCACATTTCTGTGCTGACCTCTCTTTTTTATGTCTAGAAAGGAAAACAACAGTCAGTCCCCTTAATCATTTCTCACCCATTGTCAGTGTCCCATCCTTCAGGAGCTTCTCTCTCTCTTTTTTTTTTTTTCATTCATTTTTATTTATTTATTTATTTATTTATTTATTTATTTATTATTGTTTAAAGTAGTACATATATCTCCTTATCTTTTTCCCCATTGACCTTCCCCCAGACTCCCCTAACCCCTATCACATGCCCTCATCACACAACCCAGTGTCTTGTGTCCATTGGTTGTGCTTATATGCATGCATACAAGTCCTTGGTTGATTTCTTTCCCCCCCTCCCCAAAACTCCACAGCCTTCCCACTGTAGTTTGACAGTCTGATCGGTGCTTTACTGCCACTGTAGCTATCTTTTTGTTCATCAGGTTATAATGTTCTTTATTTTCCATAAATGAGTGAGATCATGTGGTATTTTTCTTTCATTGCCTGGCTTATTTCACTTAACATAATGTTCTCCACGTCCATCCTTGCTGCTGCAAATGGTAAGAATTCCTTCTTTTTTATAGCAGCATAGTATTTCATTGTGTAGATGTACCATAATTTTTTAATCCACTCATCTGCTGATGGGCATTTAGGCTGTTTCCAAATCTTAGCTATGGTGACTTGTGCTGCTATGAACATAGGGGTGCATATATCCTTTCTGATTCGTGTTTCTATTTTCTTCAGGTATATTCCTAGAAGTGGGATTACTGGGTCAAATGGGAGTTCCATTTTTAGTTTTTTGAGGAAACTCCATACTGTTCTCCACAGTGGCTGCACCAGTCTGCATTCCCACCAGCAGTGCACGAGGGTTCCTTTTTCTCCCCATCCTCGCCAACACTTGTCGTTTGTTGATTTGTTGATGATAGCCATCCTGACAGGTGTGAGATGGTACTGCATTGTCGTTTTGGTTTACATCTCTCAGATAATGAGTGACTTTGAGCATGTTTTCATATGTCTCTTGGCCTTCCTTCTGTCTTCTTTCAAAAAGATTCTATTTGAGTCCATTGCCCATTTTTTTATTGGATCATTTATCTTCCTTTTATTAAGTTGTATAAGTTCCCTGTAGATGCTGGGGATTAAACCTTCATCAGTGATAATATTTGCAAATTTGTTCTCCCATACAGTGGGCTTTCTCATTGTTTTGTTGATGGTTTCCTTTCCTGTACAAAAGCTTTTTATTTTTATGTAGTCCCATTTGTTTATTTTCTCTTTAGTTTCCATTGCCTTAGGAGTGGTATTGGTGAAGAAATTGCTTCGGCATATGTCCGAGATTTCTCTGCCTGTGGATTCCTCTAGTATTTTTATGGTTTCCCATCTTATGTTTAAGTCCTTTATTCATTTTGAGTTTATTTTTGTGTATGGTGTAAGTTGGTGGTCTAGTTTCATTTTATTTATTTATTTTTTTTTTCATGTATCTGTCCAACTTTCCCAACAGCATTTATTGAAGAGACTGTCCTGACTCCATTGTATGTTCATGCCTCCTTTGTCAAATATTAATTGCGCATAGTGGATTGGGTAGATATGTGGATTCTCTATTCTATTCCATTGATCTATATGTCTGTTCTTGTGCCAGTACCATGCTGTTTTGAGAACAGTAGCTTTGTAATATAGCTTGAAATATGGTATTGAGAACCCACCTACTTTGTTCTTCCTTCTCATGATTGCTGTGGCTATTCGGGGTCTTTCTTTATTCCAGATAAATTTTTGGAGAGTTCTTTCTAGGTCTATGGAAATATGCCATTAGTATTTTAATGGGGAGTGAATTGAATCTATAGATTGTTTTGGGTAATATGGACATCTTAATGATGTTGAGTCTACCAATCCATGAACATGGTATGTTCTTCTATCTGTTTACGTCTTTCTCTATCTCTTTTTTCAGTGTATTGTAGTTTTCCACTTATAGGTCTTTTACCTCCTTAGTTAAGTTTATTCCTAGGTATCTTAATTTTTTTGGTGTGATGGTAAATGGGATTGTTTTCTTAGTCTCTCTTTCTGTAAGTTCACTATTGGTGTATAGAAATGCCATAAATTTCTTGGCATTGATTTTGTATCCTGCTACATTGCTGAATTCATTTATTACGTCTAATAGTTTTTTGATGGAGTCTTTCAGGTTTTTATGTCATCTGCAAATAAGGACAGCTTTACTTCTTTTCCCATTTGGAGCCTTTTATTTCTTCTTGTCTATTTGCAATGGCTAATACTTCCAGTACTATGTTGAACAGGAGTGGTGAGAGTGGGCATCCCTGTCTTGTTTCTGTTCTTAGGGGAAATGGTTTTAGTTTTTGCCCATTGAGTATGATGTTTGCTGTGGGTTTATCATATATAGCTTTTATTATGTTGAGGTATGATCCTTCTATTGCCACCTTGCTAAGAGTTTTTATCAAGAAAGGGTGTTGTATTTTGTCAAATGCTTTTTCTGCATCAATTGATATGACTATGTGATTTTTATCTCTCAATTTGTTTATGTGATGTGTCACATTTATTGATTTGCGGATATTGTACCATCCTTGCATTCCTGGGATAAATCCTACTTGGTCATGGTGTATGATCTTTCTGATGTACTGATGGATCCGATTTGCTAGAATTTTGTTGAGGATTTTGGCATCTATGTTCATGAGGGATATTGGCCTATAATTCTCTTTCATTGTGTTGTCTTTATCTGGTTTTGGTATTATGGTGATGCTGGCTTCATAGAAGGAGCTTGGAAGTGTTCCTTCCTTTTGAATTTTTTGGAATAGTCTGAGAAGGATAGGTTTTAGTTCTTCCTAGAATGTTTGGTAAAACTCTCCTGTGAAGCTGTCTGGCCCCGGGCGTTTGTTTGCCGGAAGCTTTTTGATGACTGTTCCAATTTCTTCCATAGTTATTGGCCTATTGAGCTGTTTAGATTCTTCCTGATTGAGTTTTGGAAGGTTATATTTTTCTAGAAATATGTCCATTTCCTCCAGGTTGTCCAGTTTGTTGGAATAGAGTTGTTCATAGTATTTTTTTACAATCCTTTGTATTTTGGCAGGATCTGTTGTTATTTCACCTCTTTCATTTCTGATTTTGTTTATTTGGGTCCTCTCTCTTTGCTTCTTGGTGAGCCTGGCTAGAGGTTCATCAATCTTATTTATCCTTTCAAAGAACCAGCTCTTGGTTTTGTTGATCTTTTGTATTGTTTCTTTGGTCTCTATGTCGTTTATTTCTGCTCTGATCTTTATGATTTCCTTCCTTCTGCTTACACTGGGCTTTTCTTGTTGCTCTCTTTCTAACTCTTTGAGTTGTAGGATTAGGTAATTTATTACCATTGTTTCTTGTTTTTTGCAGTAGGCTTGTAGAGCTATGAACTTCCCTCTCAAGACTGCTTTCGCTGTGTCCCATAGATTTTGGATTGTTGTAAAAATGGGTTGCTTTTTATAGATCCCTTCTGTTAGCAGCTCTGAGGACCCCCTTCCACATTCATGGATCATGCCAGCCCCAACATCCACGGACTTTTCTAGGCACAGATTTCCCCAGACGGTCCTCCAGCTCCTGCAGCACGCACATTTCTCTCTCCCGCCGGGACCAGAGACCTCACCTTATCCCCAGCAAAATCTGACCTTTCAGTGGTGGAGTGAAGAGCTCCTTTGAATCTGAATGTTTGTGCCAATTGGGGACAGGTGTTCTGGGGATCCCAGCTGTTCGGTGGTTGCTGCAGTTGTGGATTTTCAGGCTTCCGATAAGATCTACTTTTCCTTTCAAGATGGCGTGGTTTCCCCCTCCGAGCCTGTAGCTCCGGGAGGGGACCCAGGCGTAGTGGGTGCTGACTGGTCAGTGGAACCCTGTCCAGCAGTCCCCCACCTTCTCCTGGAGTTTAGCTGTTCCTTAGCTTGCCAACAAACACTCCCTGTGCAACTCTCAGCTGCTCCTTCTTCCTGCTCTGGGACAAGGCTCGGAACACGTCTGTCTATTATGTAGCCATTTTCTCCTCCCCTGTTATTCCTATTTTAGAGATGAGAAAAGTGAAGCTAGTGGTGCGTGGATACAAGTGTAGGTCAAATCAGAGTCAACCAAATTCACATGATGCTAACAACTAGGGTCTGGCTTATTTGACTCCAAAGACCATGCTCTTTGCACCACTGAACACTGCCTCCAGCATCCTGTTCTCACCAATAGTGAAATGTAGGTAGGAATCATCCACATCTTCAATGAGAGTTGCCTCTTGTCTTTTTTTTTCTGATTTATCTTTTTCCCTGTATACGCATATATGTAGTGTAACACAGACATTATACAAAGGCTGCATTTCAAGCTTATGAATATGTCCTAATGTGTTTCAGCCCAACAAAGTAATTGTGGGCATATGCTGCATATATATTCAGTCCATAAAGCCATTTCGGGTCTTTTGATATAAAAACTGTAATTGTGCTAATAGAAATAATATCAATTAATAAATAATGTGCCATGGTATTATGTAGTTCAACCTCCCAATTTTTCAGATGAAGAAAAACCTCTGCAGTTTAGAGGACTATTATTAAGAAATATCCACGCATTATAAAATCAATCAAAAGAAGAAAAGTTATTCATTCTCATTCTTTCTGAAGTATTAACATAGCATTTAAAACCTGGCTAAATACTTACTCTGTTTTGAACCAAGGTCTCAGTCCCTTCTTTCTTCATTGATAATGAGGCTTCCACAGTAATGAATTCATCTTAATATTTCCTGATTAGATCACATTGTGGAAAAGACCTCCAGGTTTTTTACCGTTCTGATCAGTATAAGTGGCGGTAACAAAAGAAGGAACAACTGTAAGTCCACCCCACACTTTCATGGCACTTGTACAAGATGAAGAGCAGGATTCAGAAAAAGAACAAGGACCCACTCATGATCATGGCTGGGGCCATGAAAAGCAAATATAACATGGCCTTGGCCATGGCCATAAACATGAGCATGACCAAGGCCTTGGGCACCAAAACGGACATGGCCTTGGTTATGGACATCAATGGGAACATGGCCTAGCCCTTAGACATAAACATGAGCATGAGCATGGACATGAAAAACATAAAAATAAAGAAAAAACAGAATGGAAATCACAATGTTTGGAGAACAAGTTCTTCTAAGATAGTACTACATCTGCATAGATACCACAGAAGACAAAGAACCAACATCCCTCCCCTCCATAGCCCAGTCAGGTGTAGCAGTTGCCTTTCCTGAATTTTGGGACTTAGATCTCATTGCAGCTACCATGACTAATACACCGTCAACTCCCACAGAGAATGATGATTCTTGGATCCCTGAAATCCAGATAGAGCCAAATAGCCTTTCATTTAACCTGATATCTGATTTCCCAGAAACAACTTCCCCCAAGTGTTCTGGACGCCGTGGAAGCCAGTTAATGGAATGAATCCAACTGTGGAAACAAAAGAATTTCATGATTTCGATCTCTCTGATGTTCTTTTTTAATTTATGCAGCCATGGGTGTTTCTTTAATACTTCCTCATCCCCTCTCACCATTATCCACATACCCTGGTATAATGCACCAAAAACCCTGAAGCTTCAAAACAGCCTAGAGATAAATGGTGAGGCTCCCAATGGGGACACCGTCAATTTCTATGGACAACACGAAACAGTGTGCAGGATTCTAAATCCTTTCTGAATCTTCCTCACGAGTTTTCCTAACTATCACAGAAAATAGACAAACAAATGTGCCTTGTGGCCTACTGCAATTTGCTTTTCTATTAACAAATATGTACCTTAGAATGGATGTCATCGACTTTCATACAAAGATTCTTGCCATTCTGAATAAACTGTGGCATCTGGTCCCTGAACACATGTGAAAATAAGGAAAGTCAAGAGACTGAATGCTGAACTTATTAATAGGGCAAAAATAATAATAAAAGCCACCAGAGGTCAAAGAGGGACAACAAAAAAGATAGACTGGCCAAAGGGAGGACAGGAGGAAATAAACTAATTGACTTTCTGTTTCCAAAATGGGCTAGTTATATCAAATAGTTACTCCCACTTCACAAAGCTATTCTGGTAATTCTCTTTCTGAGTCAGAGTGTTTCTCAGAAGTCAGTAATTTCTGTTAACTCAATAACTACTCTTTGCAACAAGGCTTGGAAATAGGAGTTTTCTGTTTGTCTATTTATTGCTGAGGCTAGAATGATCAATCCTTAGTTTTCAGCAGCTCTGAGTTTAATGATAACGGAAAGCAGGAGTAGAGACATAGAAGGATATCTTTTTTTATAATTGACAAGGGAATATCATAAGATGTGATGAAAAATTTATTCAGAAATTTTATGAGGTAATGCCTCTCTAGCCATACTTTATTATCGAGTCATCTTTTTGCTATGACATTGAAGAGCGCTGATTTTTACCAAAAAAGGACAATGCGATTGTTGTTAATTGCTTCTAATCTCAGGGAAGCACACATTTCATAATCCTTGCTGTGTTCTGCCTAGGGAAACAGGACAGGGCTTTAAACACCTACAGTCACTTGTGGATGCATGTGGCACTGCTACTTCAAGTTATTGGATGCATTTGAGCCTCTGAGTTTTTATTCCATTTCAAATATTACCTGTACTTTTCAATAAAGAACCAATGATGTCAGGAAAAAGAATCTCATATTATAAACTGGTTGCTTCACTCTTTTCTTACTGAATGATAACATAATGTTAACAGTATTTTACTATACTTTCAGAAGCAACTAAGGCCCTGCGTGTACAAGGGCCGACCTCGGGAGGCAGGGACAGAGCCAACATCTGTGAGTGAGGCCTCTTGACCAGTGGGCATAATCTCCACGCCTGGCATCATAGCCCCAGCAACCTGTCAGCAGCCTTGAATGGAAGGACAAGAAGATGGGATAGAATGTCAATAGAGAAGAATGCCATTTTATCAGTCTGTTTCTGGGTGCAATAAAGTCTGATCTTAATGTTCTCACACCTGGTTTATTCACAGTAGTCTGCTTTCAGCCACTCCCATCCTGCAGCAAAGTCCACTTGATCAGAGAGCATGCTCTACCATGGAGACTCACAGTGCAACTCTGGACTGGCGGGGATCCCTTAAATGGGCTTTCCTAATACTAGGACTTCATCATGGGCTCTAAATCAAGGGTTTTGTGGATGATGTTTCCATCAGCAATCTAAGGAATCTCTCTACCTGCCCTTCTTCCACTCTCTCTTTTTTTTCCCTCTCTCTCTCTCCTGATTTCCAGCCCAAAGTTAAGAGAGATTTGTCTTGTTTTGTTATTTTTAAAGATCTAGGTAATTACCAAAGAAGAAAACAAAAAAATATTCTTTGTTAATAGGATGCTTACTAACTTTTCACTAGCATAAAATATCAAACCTCAAAAAAGTTTAAAGAAAATTTAAAATGGTCTTTCTGGTTCAAATAATGGTAAAAAGTAGAAATCTAATAGAATAAAAAGTGATAAGATAATTTTTTTTTAATTTTCTGTAATAGGTATTTACCGAATGCCAATTGGAGCCATTTACCATGCTAGACAGTTTCTGTTTGGTGTGTGACTTAGTCCTCACAACAACTCTGAGGTCCCCATGACCACCTTTCATTTACAATGAGGAAGCTAACTCCCAGTGCCCTGCTCAGGGTCACACAATTACTGCATGACAGAGCTGGCATTCATACTCAGACCTTTTGAACTTCATTACACCAAGTTACCATGAGGTATTATTATCAATGTTAGCATTACAAAAAAAAACACATTTCTGAATCTGAGAATGGTCATTATCTCAATACAAAAACCCTTATTAAATATCTTACTGTGTCTGATGCTGTTCTGAGTACTGCTCAGGGTAAACTATGATGGAGTCAATCACTGGCAATGGCCATTTACTGTTTGCTTAGCACTAGGTACTGAAAAGAAGAGAAACAAGTGTTAAAAGACATAACTCCTGAAAGAATTTACAATCACATTGAGAAGTTAGGACTAAAGTATGTGGGACTGACATTTAATCCACCCCATGATCATTTGTGGAGCAGTAAGCAGACCTGATGAATGGGATAGGAAGATATGGAAGAGATGGAAAGATAAAATTAAGCCCAACTCGTAGTTTGGATTTGAAGTAGTAGTAGAGAACCTCTGACAGTTCTTGAGCTGAGACCTGCTGAAAGAGTGTATAAAACACATGATTCTGAAGACTCTGGAAAGTAACTGGTTAGAATGAGACGAGACTGAACTCAAGGCAGAGTTCAGGTACTTTCACAGAAGGTGACCACCCAGGCTGGTATATAAAACCTACGGGTCTCACTCAGCAACATTAGGTGTTTCTACTTTAGACCTTTGTTAGATAAAATAATCATGATTTTCCTGTGACCCAGAACCTACCTTTCACTCTTTAAATATTTGCACCCTCCTCCCACTTCCAAGCCAAAACCACACCCATGTTTCTGACCTTGGCTCTGAAACCACACAGCTTCCTCCTTTTATACTCCTCTTCAGGACAGGAATTTCCTCTTGTTTAGCCCAACCCACCTTCCTCATGTTGTCCAGGCTGAGCACCTCAAGCAGGATGCCCTTACCAGTTTTCTACCCCCTTTTATCATTTCCTGCTAAGCCTCATCCCAATCTGTCCTGTACTCCTGCTTTACCCCATCTCCCCGCAGGCCCCTGCTCGTGCTCTGTGGGAGAAGCCAGGCCACCCCAAGTCTCCTATGAGAACACTTGAAAGAATCCAGTAGATATGATAACAACCCACTCTTCCAGAATTCCTAGTGTCTCTACCTGTAAGGTAGATGATCAGCAAGCAAAATGTTATCTAAATACCTTGCAAAAATTGCTCTTGTTAAATTACTTACCTTCAGCCTGTATTTTACAAGAATTTCCATTTGGCCACCACATTCTGTGTCTTGCAAAAGTTTAACTGGAGGTGTTGCCCAGTATTCACATTAGAGGCAGTGCAGTAAAATGGTTAAGAACCAGGGTTCTGCAATTAGACAGCCTGAGTCCAAAAGCTGGAAATTTATTTAAGTTATCAACATCCCAGTTTCCTCATGTGAAATATTAGGTTAATAATATGCTCACATCATAGGTGTCTGGTGAGACTTAAAAGAGGTAATTCCTTGAACTGGCATATTGCTTAGCACATGGCAACCATTCAGTAAAGGGTAGCTATTGTTGCATTACTGGAACAGAACTATGTTACTTTTAGAATTTAACTCTGGAGGAAAATATTTTGTCAGACAATGAGATGTGTTTAACAGAGCATATATCCCCTTTTGCCTTTGCAGCCATACACATGTTTCAAAGGTTGTAATCAGCTCATATCAAGTGGTAATATCTGCTCCCTCATTTTCAATTCCACTGTTCCCAACCTGGCTGCACATTAGAATAACCAAGGGAGCTCTAGACCATAGGAGGCCAAATCTCTGTGCGTTGTTTTGAACATCAGTATTTTTCAAAAGTTCTCCATTGATTCTAATGCATCTAAAGGTGAGAACAATTGATTTAGGCCTATTCTTCCTTTCAATCCTGGTTTACAGTGTACTGCTTTATTGTCTTTCAAATCCTTTTTTAAAATAAGAAGGTTATGAGATTCACAAGGCATGCATGGATGGATGGATGGGTGGATGGATGGATGGAGGAAAGGATGGACAGACGGACAGACAGATAACTAAGCATTATATTCACTAGGTTTGTTGCAATAAATATGAAGAGTATAAGATGGGTATAAATGGCCTTTCAAAGACTTTTAACAAATTATTAACTAAGTATGAGAAGTGAAGGACAGGATTAAGTCAAAGATGACAAAAAGTTTTTTGGTCTAGGTGCCTAAGGGAATAGTAATACCATTAACACAAACAAGGAAACTGGGAGGTGTTCTGTGCTTCCTAGTAACTCTAAAAACCAGACTGACCCCAAATGCACATAATTTAAGATATTTCAACAACTGAATAAGCATATGAAATCATTATGCAAATGAACGTAAAACACTACTCAGACCCACATCAAATTATTTCATTTACTGCAATATCTGTGGCACCTGCCATATTAACAGGGAATTATCATTAGATACTCATAGACCAAGCTTGTGAAAAACAGGTGAGAGAAGTACAATTAAAGGACTCCTCCTATCAAAAAGAACAGAAAGGAGAGAAATTGTTTTCTGAAAATAATCTTAACTTCTATTTGACTGATGAATTAGAAACCTGAAACTAGCAAAAGATCATTATTATGGCAGCTTTTCTGTCTCCTATCTTCTCTATATGGCATTTCTGATTGTGTGTAAACACCACTATTATTAAAAACAGATAAAATAGGAGCTCTTGGAAAAAATAAAAGTACCAGCTTTTTTACGTAAGGAATATTTACCCACTGGGTGCTTTGGTCAACTTAGCTAAACAGGAATTGTTTCCAAGAAGCCCCTTTTCTGTATGGTTCTGGATAAGATTTGTTCAAAAGAGACATTTGTGTGTGAACAAGAAGATGGAATGAAGCAGAGCCACGAATCTCTGAAAGTCACAGAGTGAGATGCCATGAGTGAGGACTCAGAGGCAAGAGCTCAGGCCTGGCCTCATCCTTCCTTATTTGGCACTTAGCTCTCTCCCCCACCGCTGGCCATGTTGACCTACAGGCACAGGAGGCGCTCTAGGGCAACAGCCTTCTGTGGGTTTCTTCACTAACTCCCCCCACAGTTCCTCTGGCAGCTGGACTTGCTTGTCCAGATTTCTTTAAAATCTCCGACTTGTCCTACAGCACCAATGCCTGGGGAAGGCTGGTTAATAACTTTGATCCTCCAACTTCTTTACCCTGGATCTAACTTCCCTAGCCCCTCCCTCAACGGTGTAAGATCTAATTCCTAAGATAAATCCCTTATGCCCTAAGACTCATAGTGTTGTTCTGCTTCCCTGATCAAACCTTGACTGACACATCAGACACCCCGCCTCCATCATTTACATAAGGAAACACAGTCCATTGCTTTCGAATACAGAACCAGGTCCAGCAATGCAACTGCATTAGAGCATCTCCTAAGAAAATGAGTGAAGGCTGTTCAGTAGAGTGGGGGACACAGACACATAAAAACGTATAAAGAGGTTACAACAGGAGGTAGAGATGTGCTTATGGGGCAGTGAGAGCAGAAAGAAAGAATCAAGTTTGGGAGGCAGTAAGCAAGCTGAGAGGGCAAGGACTTGTCTCTCACAGCACCATTTTCCCAGGTTTCAGGCACAGTGCCCTCACAGAAAATTGAATTAAATTGAAGTAAACTGAATTTGCATAGGGCACAGTGGTAAGTCCTAGGAATAGGGCACTGAACAAGACAAACACGGCTAGTTCATGCCTTCACTTAGCTAACAATCTAGTGCAGTGGCTCACAAACTTGAGCGTGCATCAAAATCTCCTGCAAGGCTTGCTACAACCTGGATTGCTGGGGCCACTCCCAGAACTTCTCATTCCGTATGTCTGGGGAAAGGCTCTGGAATTTGAGCTTCTAACAAGTTCCCAGGAGATGCTGGTGCTGCTGCTCTAAGGCATATGGTACAACTGCTGGTGTAACAGTTCTCAATTACTAGGGCAACTTTTAAAAAATACCTTGCTATGAGCATCACTCCAGACCTGTTAAGTCATGTTTTAAAGGTTCTGCAGGTGATTGGAATGTGCAGGTCAGGGTCAAAACCACCGACGTGATGAATAGTAGCAGTTACCATGTATTGCTTACTTGCTGTGTGCTGGACACCATATAAAGATCCCATACACATTAACACATCGGGATACCCCATTTTACAGGTAAGAAAACTCAGGCTCAGAAAAATGAGATCAGCTGGCCAAGATCACACACCAGGTATCATTAGGAGAGGAAGGATGGAACCCAGGTCTCTGACTAGAGTCCACTCATGTAACCACAGATGCCTATGCCACAGGGGCCTGATTTAAAACAGCACGCCTGATTTAAATATTGAGGAGAAGTTCCCTAGGTAGATAAAGAGGAGAATGCTTTTCAGGCAAAAGTACAGGCACATTTTGTTTTATTGTACTTGGCTTTACTGCATTTTACAGGTTTTGCATTTCATGTAAATTGAAGACAAAACCCTCCACCAGCAAAAAGATTGCAACACTCACTCTGTCGCTGTAGTCTGGAAACCAACCTGCAATGTCTCTGTGGTTGGCCAAACTGAGCTCCACATCTCTGGAGGTGCTGAAGTAGAGGCTGGGAGTCAAAGGTCTTCTGGGACAGATTGCTGGGTAGCAGGGCAGGACAAGGTGACAGCTGTGGCTCACCCTCCTCAGAGTCTAGAATTCTATAATGAGGGGATAGAGACAAAGAGGAGAAGGAGGTGGACCCAGAAAAGGAGAAAGATACAGGCAGTGACTTGCTCAGAGTTCCCCTGAAGATTAATGAGCAGTTACTTCTTTCCTGTGTCTAGTCTCTGTGGTTTGAACATCCACTACTGCTTGGTTCTGACATCTTATCCACCCCCAAATCATTTTCTGCTAGTTACATGTGCCAGATAAATATCTATAATAATAAAAGCATAATATGCAAATCGACCCAACAGCCGAGCACTACCGTCCAGATGACCTTCTGAACAATCTTCCGGACGAAGCCAGGGCTGGGAGGGCTGAGGCAGCTGGGGCTGTGAAGGCCTACTCTTGCATGCATTTTGTGCATCGGGCCTCTAGTTAATCAATAAAAGCCAGAACATAGGACAGGCAAATGTAGGACTAAGATTGAGCCAATTTATACTTAAATATTCATTTAAATGTTGAAATTCACTATTAATTGTTCTATTGTATACTACATATTTAAGTGTACAATGTGGAAAAGTGAGAAAATCCAGAAGGACATAAAGCAGAAAATAAAAACTATTGAAATTTCACCAGCCAAAGGAAACTACTGTTGAAATTTTGGTTATAACTTTCCAGAAATGTGTTTTTCCCCCCCAAATGTCTGTAGATATGTGTATTCCAAAAAAAAAAGAGTCCTGCTATAAATATAATACATAATCTCTATTTTTACACAACATATATCGTGACCATTTTTAATGTCAGATTTGACTCCCATAAATCTCTCATAATTATAATAAATATGTATATTAACACCTTTTAATAATGATATGCTGCTGAAAAACCACAGTGGGTAAGAAAATTCAGTAAATATGCATTTGTTATTGCTATTACTGTGGCTAATATTACAAAAGGTGGATCCACAAATAGGTGGAGACCCATATTTGAGTGGTTGACTCAGAGGACAGCCAACAGTCCTTACTTTCTGAATGTGTTTCTATAGTCAAGAGGTGATTCTGCTTAAATATTTAATCTTATTCAGGCATGGGAGGCTTCGTTGTGATATTCCAGTGAGAAGCAAGTTTTCTCTTATTGCGAGTAAAATGAGAAATGGAAGGAGTGACTGTAAAGAGGCAAACTCCTTTCCCAAGTTCTCCCCTCCTTTACAGAGACAAACTGTAGCAATTAGAATAAGAATCACAACATCCTTGTCTCTCTGGAGCCATGTCCATGAAGACACAGGCATCTTCTAAGTCTATTATACAATTTTCTGCAGGCCATTGTCAGGGCTGTGCATGGTGGCTGGTTCCTCTTTCCAGCCACAAATACAGTCTGCCCAGTTCCCCAAAATGTATTCTGGCATGGGAGAAAGTTGCTTCGCTTTACACAGGTAGCTTAACCCCTATACAACTGGGCTTGGACCTCTGCCTAACAAACTGCAGTCAACAAGTTCAATATGCAGCCTCCGGTCCTCGCACCCCAACGGGGTCTCAGCCAGTCCCTCAGTCAGACTTCTCCTCTCTTGGAGAATCTCAAAGTCCTGAAGGCTCCCTCCCGGGTCCAGGGAGAGCGCCTTTCCTTTGCCCTTTGGTTAACCCTGTTTACTAGTTACAGGGTCCTGACATAAGCTGCCAGTCCAAAACAGCCAGAGTTGCAGTTAGAAGCCCTGCATATTACAAAGTGCTCCTGTGGCAGTAGGTATGGTACCAGGCCCCTGCCTTCGTACCCATCCCGTGGCAGAGCTGCAATCAGGCCTCTCCTAAGGGAGTACACTGGAAGGGGGATATCAGCCCCTCCTCTGCTAGCAGCAACAGGTACCAAACCTTTTCAGTACATTTGACCAGCTTCATTCCTGGCCACTTTTACAGATTCCAGGGCCCATTGTCTTCTTTTAACCAGCAAGCCAAATGACACTGGTCTGTATTATTTCCTATTGTGAGTTAGAGGAAGACAATTCCTACAGAGGGGAGAAATAGAAACCGCAGGAGTTTCAGAGAAAACTACAGGCTGTCACTGTAGTTGCCCTCCCTCCCGGAGGCTGGGGTCTGACCTGTGGAGGAAAATGACTCTTAGTCGGCCTGGAAAAGAAGTCAGAGGATGACAAGGGTACAGGGAAATTTTACTAAAAGCCTGGAGGGTCTCCTGAAAGAAAAGATCCTTAATTCAGCACAGGCATGGGGCAGGGTCTGTAAAATCTCTCTGCCCTGCAGAGCTGTGAGCCCTGCCCCTGAAAGTCCCAGACAAGAAAAGCCACAAATACCTTTAAATCTACCCCAGAATTCCAAATTTTCAACCTAACACAGCAAAATCACAGAGCAAACCAAAGTCCCTAGTACACAAACATAGACAGAAATTTTACTAAGTGGACTGATTTCTCCCATGATAGAGAGCAAACTTCTCTGAGAAAACTAATTCAACAGCACTGCTTGAGACGTTTGCAGACCATCACAGGTTCAGCCTTCAGCAAATCAAACGTTTTAACCAGATGAGCGAACAGAAAATCAAAGTAGCTTTCGCTTTCACACAGACCAGTTAATCAGCAGATAATTATGCCAAGACAGACAAACATCCGTACTCACACTCTCTCAGACTAGCCCAGACTGGAGGTGATCAGATAATGCCCAACTCCCCAGATTGGCATGGGGTCACTCCCGGTGCCCCAGACCAGAATTCTCGACTGACTTCTTGGTGAGAACCTACCTGAGGTGTTAAGGCTGCATACAGCCCCCCTTCTTGGTAGCAAATTGACTAGTCCCACACACAAACAAACAGAAGTGTGAACCCATAATTCCTTAATCGAATCTGAATTCACTCACCTCCGGAGTCCTGATTCCTGATTTACCTGACGAAGTCCTATGACTTCTGAGGAGGTGATACCCCTTCCACTCACTTGGAGTGGGCCTGACTGACTGGGGCCCCTACCTACCTTATCCAGAGGTGTCTGTCCACTTTCTCCAGATGCCGGCTGGGTCCTGGGCTGAGGTCCAGGAGCGCCTGGAGTTCCCCCTGGTTCAATTCTGCTAAAATCAGCAGCACGCACCTCCCAGAGGCCTGTCCCAACGCCCCAAACCCTGTCCATTCACCTGAGGCAAAACAAAGTCAAAACGCAGTTAGCTTCTCTGTCAGGGAACCATATGTTACAGAAAACCAAAGAAATACCAAGCACACTTACTAGAGAAAGAGAGGGACCCCGTTTATTAACACTAGTGGACTCTGGGAATAATTTCCAAATCAGAGTGAAGAAACATGCAGAGAGCCTGTCTATATATATCCTGCTGGGGTCTTTGTCTTGCAGATATGCCCCCTGCCCCCTTTGTGGCCCTGCAGGAAGGCCCCCAGGTGTCAGGCCACATCTGATGGTCCATCCTGGCAACTGTGAACAATGCACTCCTCTCCCCCAGGGCAGTGCATTGTTCACAGTTCCATGGCCTCTGCATTTAGATAATGAGTTCTGCAAGACCAGTTTCCTCCTCAAAAGGAAGGAAGGAAGGAAGGAAGGAAGGAAGGAAGGAAGGAAGGAAGGAAGGAAGGAAGGAAGGAAGGAAGGAAGGAAGGAAGGAAGGGAGAGAGAGAGAGAGAGAGAGAGAGAGAGAGAAAGGAAGGAAGGAAGGAAGGAAGGAAGGAAGGAAGGAAGGAAGGAACACTTTTACCATTATTTTAGTGAGCTTTCAAGAGAGGGCAGAGGTTAAATATCAATCTTTTAACTTTAAAAATAATCAAGACTTTGTTGTGGAGCGAACGCGAGTAAACGACCACTGGAGTCCAGACCAAATTAAAATTTAGAGAGCCTTTAATTGCCGGCTGGCGACTGTTCTCTCTCCACACAGGGAGTTCAGAGAGCAGCCCCGACCCTTTGTTCAAGATCACTTTTAAGCACATTAACCACATCCTGTTTTTGCAGAGTAAACAACCCAAGACAAAACAGTTTTTCCCAAATAATGTCAGGGCCATGCTATTGATGACCATGTTACTTACAGGGTTATCCTGTTCTTTAGAAAGCTGACAGTGTTCTATCTAGCAAGGCTATTTTGTGAGGTGCAACTGGGAAGGGGCCATGAGACCATATCTCAAGGCCTGGCCTGGTCTGGTGTCAGCACTGACAACTCTATCTGGGGCATAGTCCATGGCCTCTCTGGAGTGCTCAAAAATTTCCACTCTAACAAATTTAATATACAGGGGCAAAAAACTCCCCACTTGAAGGGAGAGGGCAGGGTGAAGCAAAGGTGGTCATTGATGACCCCAGGAGCCTAAAGAGTCCACTTAGAGCCACAAACCATTCAGAGTTCCCTGGGAAGCTTTGAAACCTAATTCCCACAAGTTAGCCTCAGGGATACCCAGGGGGCTCTCATCCCTGTGGGCTCAAGCAAAGCATTCAAAAGGAAGCACTTTTGCACAATAATCTCCAGATTAGAAAGATAAGTATCATGTGATCTCACTCATGTAGATGCTGATGAGCAAAATAAACTGATGAACAAAATAGATCCACAGACATAGAACCCTGGAATAGACTGGCAAACGTCAGAGGGAAGGTGGGGGTGGGAGGTAAGGGGTAGGAGAGATTAACTGGGGAATTAATATGTGTATATGCATAGCCCAGGGACACAGACAATAGTGTGGTGAAGGCTTGGGAGGGGTGGGTGTAAGGTGGAGGGAGTCAATGGGGAGAAAAAACAAACAAAAAAAACACAAAAAAACAAGAAAGGGCACATCCTACCTAATAAAATAGTAATATGCAAATTGACCACACCTTCGCTATGCCCAAACCACACCCACTGCCAAAGCCACGCCCACCAGCCAATCAGGGCTAGTATGCAAATTGCCCAACAAAGATGGCAATTAATTTGCATACGCTGTGGGAGGGAGGAGTGAAGACTGAAGACAACTTAGAAGGAAGAGGGAGGAAAATCGGAAAGCAAGGTGGCTGCCAGAGGGAAAGCCCAGGCGGGGCGGAGCGCGGCGGGGCGGGGCAGGGCGGAGCGGGGCGGGTAGCAGCCACGCGCGGGTGCAGGCACTGCAGTCGAAAAGGCGGCTGCAGCGCACGCGGCCGCAGCGGCCGCTTGCAGGATTCTTCCTGCAAATGGGCTACTAGTTTGTAATACTTTCAACAATAAAAATAATTTTAAAAAGAACAAACAAAACAAAAGCAATCATCTTGCGTTAAATCATTTAATCTCTGTGCAATCCTCTCCCCTTCCCTCGTTTTTACCTTTAGGAACCTGAGTCAGTGCAAAGGAGGAGGGCAACCAGCGTTAGAAAACACATTTCCCAAATAAAAATTTAATAATTATGTCTCAATACATATACCCTGGTGCTGTCTATCTCTCAGTGATTCCCACTGGTCACAAGTATACTTACCTCTATCTTATCAATTAATATAGAAATGAGTATATTGATTCTACTTTTTAAATGTAGGAACCTCATTTAGTTCATGTGACAGATTTTTTTGTCATTGTTTACTTTGAAGTATCTAATAGATTCAGCAGCTAATCCCATGTTAGAGATAGGCAGGAAAAGACAGGAAGCTTCCCATAGACTTTGCCTTTCACTTCTTTTGACATGCCAGGAGCTCAGTCCAGAGCATCAGGCGGGACTTTGACAACTGAGTTTACCATAGCACAGTGATGGCGAACCTATGACACGCATGTCCGCACTGACACGCTTAGCCATTTCTGATGACACGCGGCCGCTGAGGCAGCCGCATGCCGAGGATGAAACATTTGCGAAATAATGTTTTTTCCTCAAAGTGACACACTACCCGAGTTATTCTCAGGTTTTTGGTGAAGTTTGACACACCAAGCTCAAAAGGTTGCCCATCACTGCCATAGCACCATCTTGTGCAAGAAGGAGGCTTTGAAATGTATTTAGCATTAAATCTATTAGAATCATGTTTCATTTTAGCTGGCAGAAAGACAGCTAGATACAGGGTCTGGGTTTTCTTTTAATCCACTAATAGAGAGACATCAGATTATATAGAAAGGTAAGTCATATCAGGAATAAAGAGACCAGACTGGTTCAACTACAATTTAAGCAAACAAATTCCATTTTCTACTATAACCATATTCTGCACATTGAAGAAACACTGCAAAATTGTATTTGCTTTGCAATAGAAGGGAGATTAGTAAACATGTAAAAAGCATTGAACATCTCAGGGCCCTGGCCAGGTAGCTCAGTTGGTTAGAGCATCATTCCAATACACCAATGTTGAGGTTCAATCCTTGCTCAGGGCACATACAAGAATCAAACAATGAATACATAAATAAGTGGAGCAAGAAATCTCTCTCTTACTCTCTCTTTCTCAAATCAATCAATCAGTAAATAAAATAAAATAAAATAAAATAAAACATCTCAGGAAAAGTTTTGGTGTTTCTTATTGAACCTAACCAGAGACAGAGCCTTATAAATTATCTATACTAATAAAAGGGTAATATGCTAATTAGAGCGGACATCTTCGGAACTTCCTTCTGGACAAAGCCACGGTGATAGGAGCTGAGGCAGAGGCAGTTAGTGGCAATCAGGCCGGCATGGGAGAGCAGTTAGGGGTGATCAGGCAGCCGGGGAGTGCAGTTAGGGGCGATGAGGCTGGCAGGGGAGCAGTTAGGGGCAGCAGGCCAGCAGGCAGAGGTGGTTAGGGCAATCAGGCAGGCATGCAGGTGAGCGGTTAGGAGCCAGGGGTCCTGGATTGTGAGAGGGTTGTCCCACTGCCGGTTTAGGCCGAATCCTGTAGGGACATTCTCGAGGGGTCCCAGATTGTAGATGGTGCAGGCCAGGCTGAGGGACCCCACCTGCTGGAGAGACCTCGCTCCCTCCGCAGAGGGGCCTTTGAGCCATGGCACCACCCCAGGTGAGGCCGGTTGGTGATGCACCACAGAAGGTTGGCTCCAGGGTATATCTGGTCTGTCTCGCCCAGTCCCATCCCGGTCTCACCGCACCAGCTACCTTCTAATTGATTTCCTTTCAATGTTCATGAATCCGTGCACTGGGTCAGTAGTAATTAAATAAGGCTTTTTCTGTACCAGTCTGGTCTCATTCCTTATATAACCAGACTAGAGGCCCGGTGCACAAAATTCGTGCACAGCAGGGGGTTCTCCCTCAGCCCAGCCAGTACCCTCTCCAATCTGGGACTCCTGGAGGGATGTCCGACTGCCCGTTTAGGCCTGATCCCACCAGGATCGGGCCTAAACGGGCAGTCGGACATCCCTCTCACAATCCAGGAATGCTGGCTCCCAACTGCTTGCCTGCCTGCCTTCCTGATTGCCCCTAACCTCTTCTGCCTGCCAGCCTGATCACCCCCTAACCACTCCGCAGCCAGCCTGGTTGATGCTTAACTGCTCCCCTGCCAGCCTGTTTGCCCCCAACTTCCCTCCTCGGCCAGCCTGGTCACCCCTAACTGCCCTCTCCTGCAGGGTTGATCACCTCCAACTGCCCTCCTCTGCCGGCCTGGTCACCCCTAACTGCCCTCTCCTGCAGGGTTGATCACCTCCAACTGCCCTCCCTTGCAAGCCTGGTCCCTCTCAACTGCCCTCCCTTGCAGGCCGGGTGCCTCCCAACTGCCCTCCCCTGCTGGCCATCTTGTAGTGGCCATCTTGTGTCCACATGGGGGCAGGATCTTTGACCACATGGGGGCAGCTATATTGTGTGTTGCAGTGATGATCAATCTGTATATTACTCTTTTATTAGATAAGATAGAGGCCTGGTGCACGGGTGGGGGCCAGCTGGTTTGCCCTGAAGGGTGTCCCGGATCAGGTGGGGGTTCCCTTGGGGCGTGGGGCGGCCTGAGCAAGGGGCCTGTGGTGGTTTGCAGGCCGGCCACACCGCCTGGCAACCCAAGCAGAGGCACTGGTATCTGGAATTTATTTTCCTTCTACAATTGAAACTTTGTAGCCTGGAGCGGAGCCAAGCCAGCTGCTCCCTCCGGGGCGGGGCGGCAGCCATTTCTGTGGCAGTTAATTCACCTTCTACAATTGAAACTTTGTAGCCTTAAGCGGGTGAGCCCGGTCAGGGTGTGCAGAAAGCTTTGCTTCCCCTGTTGCCGCCGGCAACCCTGGCCTGCTCTCTCAAGCTCCATTCTGCCGCCATTTGTTTGAATTTGTTTACCTTCTATAATTGAAACTTTGTAGCTTGAGTGGAGGCTTAGGCCTGCAACGGCTATGGAAAGCTTGGCTTGCTCTGTTACCTGGGAAACCTTGCTCTCTGTGGCTGTAGCCATCTTGGGTTGGGTTAATTTGCATACTCGCCCTGATTGGCTGGTGGGCATGGCTTGGCTGGTGGGCGTGGCTTATGTAGCGGAGTGATGGTTAATTTGCATATTACCATTTTATTAGAGAGGATTGTCCTTAACCTACTGTGGAGGACAATGACCTGCCTAGTACCTTGAAATTTTCAAGTACTTGACACATTGGTTTCTTGCCCTCAAAACCTATTAAATAACATTGTAACATATATAATTTATTTTATTTAGATCAAGTGTAAGTGTAACATTTTAAAAATTACTTTTCAAAGTGATCTTAAAGGAAAAGAAAAACAAAAACCTTCATCAAGGGGACACTACCCCTTGACTGTCTTCTCCCTTCAGGGAAGACTCAAAGGCCTTCCCAAACAGAGACCTCAGAGAGCACCAGTTAAAGTCTTATTGATAAAATCAGAAATAATTTTCATCAGGAGCAACTGACAATACTTATCTGGCTAGTCACAGATGTGTGGCCTATCATTCAGAATTCGAAACTGAAAACAAGATCTAATTTGCCTCTGCTATGGTCTGGCTAATGACTATAGATTTTGGTAGGCCTAAAACAGTGTATCCCAAACTGTCAGAAATTTCAGGTGGAATATATTGATACACAGTATTTATATTAATAGTTATGTAATTGTTTTCATCAGTTTTGGAAAAATACAACAAATTAAACCTGATTTCTCTCAAGAGAAGTAAATGCAAATTGACTTATAAAAATTTCGGGAAAGAATTAAGATGGTATTCGAATGTGGCAAAAAAAAATTATAAGAGTCTGAACAATTGAAGAATGGCTGGATTTATACTGAGGAAGTAGATCTGTAAATTGCTGCTTTATTTCTATTTACTACACCCCAGTTTCCGGTGCATGAACTGAATTTAAGGACCCCTCACTCAGCCTCGCTTCAAATTTGGGCAAATTCACCATACAAAATTCACAGAAAACATCAGCAGAAGTAGCAACACTATAGCAGCTAATGGGGCATGAACAGGAGGAAATGCCCTGCCTCACTGAACTTTGTTTCTTAATGTAGTAGGGTTAAGAGAAATTTTAGAAATTTTATTTTTTAAATATTCTCTATCATTTTCAAAGCATCTCTTGTACAATAAAAAAATAAAATTTATAAGTAATTGTAATTTGTTTTATAGTCCAGATAGTTTAAAACAGCTCCGAGTTAAAAGCACATAAATCATAACCATTTCAGTAATTAAATAAAGGCCCATAAGTCAAGGAAATAAAAATTGTCATATAAACTGTAGAGAACATCAAGATGGGTCCTTTCTGACTATAAATAGCAAGGAGAAATAGACTCTTTTAAAGAAATCAAGATAGCCATAATTGATTTGGCTCAGGCTCAGTGGATAGAGCGTCACCCTGAGGACTGAAGGGTCCTGGGTTCGATTCCAGTAAGGGGCACATACCTGGGTTGTGGGCTCGATCCCCAGGGTGGGGCGTGCAGGAGGCAGCTGATTGATCATCATTGATGTTTCTATCTCTCCCTCTTCCTTCCTTTCTGAAATCAATAAAAATAATAAGAAAAAAAAAGAAATTAAAACAGAGTATCATCATTATAAATCACTATAGGAAATATATAATATCCATTCTTCTAGTTATTCACTAATTTATTAAAACATATTTGAGTGCTTATTATGTGTGCGATGGGCAAATGGGAAAATCTTCTCATCGGTTAGTTTGACCTTAGAATAAAAACAACAACAAAAAATCATTTTGCCATTTTTGTTTCAAAACTCACAACTTCTTAGATACTTTTCTGGATCAGATCTAGTCTAATAATTTATTTACTGTCTCCCCTAAGTCTTTCTTATTATCTTAATATTTATCATTCAAAAAATGGATTGGGCATTGTGATAGGCATAATAATGTTCCCCCCCCAAATGTCCACATTCTAATCCCCCAAACCTGTGATTATGTTATCTTACATGCAAAGAGGATTAGGCAGATATGATTAAGTTCAAGATCTGGAGGTGGAGAGATTATTCTGAATAATCCAGGTGGGCCCAGTATAACCATAAAGTCCTTATAAGAGAAAAGGAGGAGAGTCAGAATGGGAGATGTGTCCATAATGGAAGCAGAGTGATGTAGCCAGGAGCCAAGGACTGTGGGCAGTCTCTAGAAGCTGGGAAAGACAGGGAACAGATAAATCCTTCCCTAGAGCCTCCAGAAGGAACATAGCTCTACTGACCCCTTGATTTTAGCCAAGACCCATTTTGGATTCAGATTTCCAGAATTGTAAGATAATAAATTTGTGTTGTTTTAAGCCATTACGTTTGGGGTAATTAGTTACAGCAACAATGAAAATTAATATAAGCATTAAAGCACTGGGCTTCATGTTGTGGGAGATACAAAGATGAATAAAACACAATCCCTCCTCTCTGTAAGCTAGAACATAATGAATATTTTAAGATAGGTACAACAGAATGGCTATGGGAACTCAAGGAAAGAAATGACTTCATTTTTAGGGTAGTTAGGAAGGGCATAGCAAAAGACAGACTTTTGAGCTGATCCTAAGAAAATAAACAAATTGTAAGAGATAAAGGGGATGGAGAAAGTGGCATAACCTTTATAAACTAAATCACATTATATATTATCTCTATACTAGAGGCCCGGTGCAAGACATTCGTGCACAGGAGGGGGGGCCACACACCTCAGCCCAGGCTGCACCCTTTCCCAGTCCAGGAGCCCTTGTGGTATGTCTGAGGGCGGCTTAGGCCTGCTCCCTGCCAGGAGCACACTGACCACCAGGGGCAGCTCCTGCATTGAGTGTCTGCCCTCTGGTGGTCAGTGTGCATCATAGTGACCAGTCATTTTGCCATTCAGTTGATTTGCACATTACCTTTTTATTATCTCTCTATACATAAAGAGCCAGGGTTGAATTCATGGCAGCAGGGACTGGTGAGCGGGTGAAAGGCAGACAGCTTGGTCCCTCCCCTGGCCCGCAGGCTCCCATTGATCAGGGGATGGCTAACAGGGAACTGGAGGGAGTGGTGCGGCAGGGACTAGCAAACAGCTGGAAGACAGGCCTCTTGGTCCCTCCTCCCAGCCCTCAGACTCCAATCAATCGCTGGCAGAGGCAGGGTGGAACTAGGGACTGGCTTCCTTAGTAGTCCTGCAGGTTCAATCTCCAGAGGATAGGCCAGGCATCAATGGACCAGCACCACCGGCACCATCCCAACAGCACTACCAGCCTCCTGGCACTCGGCCTCAGGCACTGTGGCCTCTTCCCCTCCCTAGATGCTCCACAAGGAAGAAAGGATACCGCCAGCAGTGCCAGGGGCAACCATAGGTGACTGATTGCTCTCCCCGTGCTTCCTCCAGGTCACTTGAGCCAGCCCCCATCCACCCGCTCCAGATGAAGTGTGAGCGCAGAAGGAATGTAGTACAAAACAAAAACCAATGATCAAGAGAATGCCGCAGTCAATGTCCGGAGTCCGGCTCAAGAGAACGGAGAGAAGGGAGAATTCCATAAGTTGGCCTATGCCAGTGGTCGGCAAACTGTGGCTCGTGAGCCACATGCGGCTCTTTGGCCCCTTGAGTTTTTAGCAAAGGCCAGCTTAGGAGTACCCTAATTAAGTTAATAACAATGTACCTACCTATATAGTTTAAGTTTTAAAAATTTGGTTCTCGAAAAGCAATTTCAATCTTTGTACTGTTGACATTTGGCTCTGTTGACTAATGAGTTTGCCGACCACTGGCCTATGCCAAGATATTTCTGAGTGACTGCCTGTTGTGTGACAGTTGTGTGATCACAGAGAAAGGAGTCCAAGTTTCTCAACAGAACACCAAGGACTTCTTCCATGTTCTGAACCTGAATAAGAAATGTGATAGCTCACAGCACAAGGTGCTGGAAGTGCCCATGTGTCCTCAGTCTCTGCCTTATTTTGCTGCTAAATTCAGCCTCAGTGTCACTGATGCACTCAGAAGGCTCTACGGCTTTCTCAGAAGCCTTGGGGCGCACTGTCTTTGACATGAAGATAGCTGCGGACTTCAGCAACCTGGAGAGTCAAAAGGAATTTGTGCATCGGTACTGCCAGCACTGTGAGGAAGAGCCCTGGCTACCTATGCTGACCTCTGCCTGCCCCGGCTGGGACCGATATGCAGAGTGTGTGCTGGGTCACCCCATCACCCCCACCTCTGCACGGCCAAGTCTCCCCAGCAGATCATGGACTCGCTGGTGAAGGATTACTTCATCAGACGGCAGAACCTGTCCCCAGACAAGATTTTGCACGTCATTGTGGCCCTGTGTTATGACAAAAAACTGGAGGCCCTTAGAGAAGATGTTCCCACAGCTTTACATAGTTCCCACGGTGCTGACTGCATGTTAACCTCAGGTGAAATTGTCCAGAAAATGGAGCCAAGTGACCTCGCCTTGAATGATGCCACCGTGGACACTCTATTTGGAGACATGAAGGAGAAGGAAGTGAGGCTCCACTATGGTACCTGGCACACATCTTCAGGCACATGGCCATAGTTCAACGAGGATGTGGGAGTGCTTACCTACCACACCCTGAGGAACAAAGACTTCCAGGAGGTCACCCTTGAAACGACGGGGAGGTTCTGCTACGTTTTGAGGCTGCTTACGGCTTTCGGAACAAATAGAAATGGTCCTGAAGCTATAGAGGGGCAAGTTCCCCTGCCACTTCGTGAAGGTCATGGTCTGCACCGGGGATGCCTAAAGCAGCAGGGGCCAGGCCCAGGAGTAGGACAGGCATGCAGACAGGGCATTGCTGTGGCAGATGGAAGGCATCTATGCTGCCATCTCGGTGTGGCCCCCGGAGACCAGTGCCCATGTGCAGGAGCTGTACCAGGAATGGCTGGGGGGCGGGGGGGAGGAGCACGACTAGGGGAGGAACCAGGGCAGCCTGCCAGGACATCAAGTGGTAAAGGTCCAGCAGACGCCTGGCCTGCAGGCTGCCTGAAGAGGGGTGTCAGTCACGTGAAGGAAAGGCTTAGCATCTCTGTCATCGCTTTGGTTTTCAGAATTCCCTGCTCCCCATCTGTCAGCTCCCTCACTCTGAGGGGCACTGTCGTCATCACATGGGTGCAACTGAAATATTGTATCTCCAGAGGATTGCCCCAATGTACATATCTTTTTATCCGACGATGAAAAAATCCCAAAGAACAAGAATGGAGACAGACTACTTATTGTCCTTTAGGCTTAAAAAGCCCTGGAAGTGTCCTGCGAAGAGCTGAGACTTGGTTCTGTCCACATGCCTCAGAGAGATTGGATGAGGAAATGGCCGGTTTGGCCCTGACTTTACCCACTTATGTTACTCTTGAAGATGTCTTTGCCACAATGTGAATAAACTGCCACCTTTTGGAATAGGGGCGCATACAAAAGTCTGCATTCCCAACTTTTCTTGAAACAGATCTATGTTCTATAGCTGTGGCCACCATCCTGAGATCAGGTCCTGTCGACCAGGTCTTGTCACTGGGAATCAGGGGGCACTGGAGTGGAGGGTCCCTCTTCCCCTGTGCCCTTTAACATTCAGGGATTGAGCTGAACTCATTTTGGGGGAGGCCTGGTAAGGGTGACAGGTGTCACAGATGGAAGGATGGAGAATGGAGAGGCAGACACCCTGCTCGGTCCCTCCCTGGGTGGGGTCAGGCAGATGAATGCCAGCCAGCACATCTCACAGTTGGGTGAGATAACGTCCTCTGTGTCCACTTCTCACCCCGTGGGCCTGGCCACTCCTCTCAGCTCCGGGCAGCCCTCTGCATTCCATGACAGTGCACTCCGAACTCACATGCTGCTCGCCCTAAGTCAGAAGGAAGAGAGCAGTTGGCCCACAGACAACTAAAAGATAGGGCTCACGCCTGGTGAGCACAGTGGCAGTGGCAGTGGCAGGAGCCTCTCCTGCCTCAGTGGCAGCACTAAGGAGCAGTAAGCTGAGTGGTAAGGAGCAGTGAGCAGGTGGGTGGTAAGGAACGAGGGGTCCTGGACTACTGAAAGGGATTTCCAGCAGGTGGACATCCCCTGAGGGGTCCTGGACTGCAAGAGGGTGCAGGCCAGGCTGAGGGACCCCCCCTCCCCAGTGCACAAATTTTGTGCACTGGGCCTCTAGCATAGGATATGAAAGCCTAAGAGACCAAATGACCAGTCGCTATGACCTGCACTGACCACCAGGGGGCAGACGCTCAATGCAGGAGCTGCCCCCTGGTGATCAGTGCACTCCTGCAGCCAGAACACAGCTCAGCTGACTGACCTGTCCAGGTGGCACACCAGCCAGGGAGCAGCCACTCACTCCCTCAGTAGTGCTGCAGGTCCAATTTCCAGAGAACAGGCCAGACACTGACAGACCAGTGCCAATGGTATAATCCTGACAGCGCTGCCAACCTCCTAGAAGTTTGCCTTGGGCAGCATGGCTGCTTACCCTTCCTAGACGTTCCACAAAAAAGAAATTACATAAAAGCGGCCACCAGGTGGCTCTTGAAAACTAGCATGAATGTCAGTGGGAAGGATCCAGATCTCACTGCCTGCCCAGAGGGCTGATAGTGTTCTGCCCGCCCTCTGGGGACCCCACCCTTGCAAGAATTCACACACCGGGCCTCTAGTTTTAAAATAAACTTATTATTAGTCATTTGATAAAAGAACACTCCTAATATGAAAAATAGCCATGCCCTAACATATCTTTTACATTACACAAGATATAGTTAGATTTGCTGACATCCATTAGTCTTCTAGAGCTGCCATGATAAAATACCACAGACTGGGTGCCTTAAACAATAGACATTTATGTTCTCAGAGTTCAAGAGACTGGAAGTGCAAGATCTATGTGTCCACAGGTTGGTTTTTCCTAATGTCTCTCTCCTATGCATACAGACAAATGCCTTCTTTCTGTTCTCCCATGGACTTTCCTCTGTGCTTGTACACCCCTATGTCTCTTATTCTTCTCATGAGGACACCAGTTCTGTTGAGTTAGAACCCTACTTTTATTATCTCATTTAACTTTAATTACCTCTTTGAAGGTCCTATCTCCAAGTACAGTCACACTGGCCTGCAGACCCAAGGGTCCTAGGTTCGATTACAGTCAAGGGCACATACCTTGGTTGCAGGCTCCTCTCAGGCCCAGGCCATGGTCATGGCAGGAAACAACCAATCGATGTGTTTCTCTCACATTGATCTTCTCTCTATCTTTCTCTTCCATTCTCTCTAAAGATCAATGGAAAAAAATATCCTCAGGTGAGGATTTTAAAAAAAGAAGAAAAAAAAGAGCAAAAGATTTGAACAGTCACCTCTTTTCCATATAAGCAAAAGAATAGATATACTATATCATATATCACAGGGAGTTGAAAATTAAAACAATGATGAAATACCATTATTCATCTATTAGAATGACCAAAATCCAGAACTCTGACAACACCAAGGCTGGAGAGAATGTGGAGCAACAGAAACTCTCATTCATTGTTGGGAATGCAAAATGGTATAGCCACTCTGAAAGACAATTTGGCACTTCTTACAAAGCTGAGCATATTCTTACCATACAATCCAGCAAATGTGCTCCTTAATATTCACCCAAATGAGTTTAAAACATGTCCACAGAAAAACTTGCACATGGATGTCTATAGTAGCTCTACTCATAATTGCCAAAACTTGGAAGCAACCTAAATACCATTCAGTAGTTGAATGGATAATCTGTGGTACAAACCAACAATGGAGTATTATTCAGTGCTAAAAACAAATGAGCTATTAAGCCATGAAAAAATACAAAGGAACCTTAAAGGCATATCACTAAGTGAAAGCATAAAATCTGAAAAGGTGACATAACCTATGATTCCAACTACTTAATATTCTGGAAAAGGCAAAACTACAGAAAAAAGATCAGTGGGTTGAGGGTAGGGAGGGATAAATAGGCAGAGCACAGAGTATTTTAGGGCAATGAAACTATTCCGTAAGACACTATAATGGTGGATACAGAGCATTACACATTTGTCTGAATCCATAGAATGTACATCAAGAGTGAGCCCAATATGAACTATGGACTTTAGGTGATAATAATGTTTCAAAGTAGGTTCATTGATAACAACAAATGTACCACTCTGGTGAGAATACTAATAGTGAAGGAGGCTGTATCAGGAGAGTGAGCACAGAGTATATGAAAATCTTTTTTTTAAGTGCCTTATATTACAAAAGGCTGAATGTTATAAAATTCTGTCAACTGGTCCACTGATCCCCAAAGAAATCAGAAATTTACAAATATGTCCATATTGACATCCTATATAATAAAAGGGTAATATGCAAATTGACCTTAATGGTGGAACGACCCGGGAAGACAGGTTGCTATGATGCACACTGACCACCAGGGGGAAGATGCTCAATGCAGGAGCTGCCCCCTGGTGGTCAGTGCACTCACACAGGGAGACCTCTGCTCAGCCACAAGCCATCAGTCAGACATCCCCCAAGGCTCCCGGGTTGCCAGAGGGATGTCTGACTGCCAGCTAAGGACCATTCCCCTGTTCCCCCGGGAAGGGAAGTGGGCCTAAGCCAGCCAGTGAACATCCCCCGAGGGATTCCAGACTACGAGAGGGCGCAGACTGGGCTGAGGGACCTCCCAAGTGCACAAATTTTCATGCACTGGGCCTCTAGTTATTTATAAGAACAAATAATTGAAAGCAATATACATGTCCAAATATAAGGGAATATTGATAGATTATAAGCATATATAGCACAAATTACCATGTGATCTTAGAAAATAATCTTTCTGAATAATATTTAATGATTTGGTAAAGTCCTCATGGTATAACCTTAAGGAAAAATATACTGTCTAAGCTGTATATAACAAAAATTTATTAAAAGCATTTCCCTTGGGCTCCCCTGTGGCTCAAGTGGTTGAACATCAACCAATGCATTAAGAGGTCGCTGGTTCGAATCTGGTGAGGGCACATGCCCAGGTTTCAGGCTCAATCCCTAGCAGAGGCAGTCAATCAATGTTGATGTTTCTTTTCTTTATTTTTATTTCATTTCTTTACTGTTTAAAGTTGATGTTTCTATCTCTCTCTCCCTCTCCCTTCCTCTCTCTCTAAAATAAAAAAAAAAGAACTTTAAAAAATTTTTCCTTAAATTTTAAAAAAAGTGTTTCCCTTGGGAAAAGGTTTGAAGAATGAGAGATAGGAGAAGCCCTGGCCAGGTAGCTCTGTTGGTTAGAGCATTGTCCCAATACAGCAAGGTTGTGGGCACACACAAGAAGCAACCAATGGATACACAATTAAATGGAACAACAAATCAATGTCTCTCTCTCTCTCTCTCTCTCTCTCTCTCTCTCTCTCTCTCAAATGAATAAATAAAAATATATTTTTTTAAAACATGAGGGATAACAAAGATATTTTTATTTTACACATTCGATAATATCCTGTGTTCTTTTAACTTTGTATAGGGATTATATTTATAACTAAAAATTGTATAATTAAAATAACTCAAATTTGACAATAAAACCTTATTTAAAAATCCAAACAAACCCCAACATTTATAAAGCTTATATGGCTTCTAGTAATACCCCTCAAAAATAGAGATTGTAAGTAAACACTCAATTCAGTGGAGGAAAACAATACCTGTATGTAAAGAATAATTGCAATAATGTAAAAGCACATTTATTATAGATATTTAAATAGAAAAAGTCTATAAAGCAATATATAATTGTTCATGATTTTTCTCATCATAGTAGGATGAGAGGTGAGTATTTCTTTATGCTTTTGTATTTTCTACATTTATAAACCTTAAGTGGTTTCTAGTAATACCCTTCAACAATAGAGGTTGTAAGTAAACACTCAACCATAGTGTGTGGGGGGAAACAAGCTTTAAAGAATAAAAATTCTGGCCCTGGCTGGTTTTTCTCAGTGGATAGAGCATTCGCCCACAGACTGAAGGGTCCCGGGTTCAATTCCGGTCAAAGGCATGTACCTTGGTTGCAGGCTCAATCCGGGGCTCATGTGGGAGTGTGGGAGACAACCAATCTATGTGTCTCTCTGACATCGATGTTTCTCTCTCTCCCCCTTCCCTTCCACTCTCTCTAAAAATCAATAGAAAAATATCCTTGGATGAGGATTAACAACAACAAAAGGATAAAAATTCTGTTCCTGACTTTCCTGATCCTATAGCCAGGACACCCAGAAAGAACCTGCATAACAGAAAGAACACATAGAGGTGAAGATCTATCTACCCCCGGCTGCCCTGATAACCATCTTGTGAAAAGTCACTAGTCCCCTCTCCATTCCACATCATTGGCCATTCTCTGGCTCAGGACTGCCAGGAAGCTTTCCCCAAGCCAGTAAGAAGCTTCACAAATGCTAAACGTGACTTCCCAGAGAAAAGGAATATGGGAGGTGGCGGGGTGAGAGGGGTGGGAGGGATTTGCAACCTAGTTCAGCATCTGGTTAAAACTGTAATCTTTCTTCCCCACTCTGAGTGACTTGGGTGGAGCTGCAAAGCCTAACCCCAGGGCCCTGCCACAGCTGACTTGGGCAGAGCTGTGGAGCTGCAGTTCTGCAGAGCATGACCCCAAGGCCCTGCCAAGACCTACTTAGGCGGAGCTTTGGGGACCCTCAGGGGCCCACCACAGGAGGAGATATATAGGCCAGAGCCTCCCCAGGAGTTTGGTTCAGGCTTTGGATCCAGAATTCCCCTGGACTAGCAGATCTGCGAAAGAAAGGTTAAAGGTTCCTCCCTCGGAGTGCTGGCTGATTGTTTTCCCATGCATTTTGCCACAACACTAGATCAGACAATTCCTAGGACTATCTCTCCTATTCACCATCATTCTGTCTCCTCCTGACCATTGCCACCCTAGCACTTTCACTGGCTCCCTGAGATGTCTGTCTCATCTGAAGCTGCTCCATAACTGGATGGCATCACTAGCATTGTGTCCGTATTTAAGATTCAATAAAGCAAGGGGAGAGAAGGCATGGCTCTTGTGAGTACCCCTAAGTCTTAGCAAAACAGTATTGTAGGAAGTGCTTATTCTCTTCCTTGGTGGCTTTTCCCTGTCCCATACCTTTCCCTTCACCAGCATTTGGTTTGTCCAGGGCACTCCATATTGGACATGACCAATACAGCAATAATTGAAAGACTTAATTAAGGAAATCAACTCATTGAAGCATAAAACAGTTTTGTTTTAATCAATAACATCCCCCCAAACCACCTTTGTGAGAGCCCCTTAATAATACCTTGGCCAGAATTCATACTTTTCCAGTCATTCTAAGTTGCACTAGGGTGGTATTATTTGGGTATTTAAAAGTTAGTGTTGTTAATATTAAAAGTTCAATATTAAACAAAAGTCAAAATGTGTCCCTTCCACTTTTAGCACTCCTTAAGCCAATCTGTGTCTCTGGGGAAGTGTGGTCTGCTTTTTGTGTGGTATACCCTGCCCTTTCCCTCTCTCTCTTCAAACTCCTTCCAGGTTTTTTCTGGAGCCCCCATAGTTCTCAACCTTGACTGCACATTTGAATCATCTTGGAATTTCAAAACTACCAGTGCCTGAGTTTAATACCTAGAGATCCTGATTGAATTGCTCTCAGGGAAGGCCTGGACATAAGGACTTTTCAAAACTCCTCAGGCGATTCTAGCTAAGGCTGAGCATCATTGCTGTGGACACTTATAGACACTACGGAGAAGAGAGCATGGAGGGAGATACTGTCTAAGTGGAAAGTTAACCGGGGCTGATTCCCTCTGGTCTGATGTTACTGGGTTCTCCTGGTATGAAGGATCCATATAGGTATATTGGTTTTATTGGAGGAATAGGGCAGAGGGGGTCAGCTTAATCCCAGCTCTGTCGCTCAATGCTGAGACCCTCTCCCAATGGTGTATTCCCTCTCACCCCTTCTCTGCAATGGGTGGGCATCAAATGGCTTGACTTCTACCCTCAGCACGGTTCTCTTCCACAGTAACCAATATTTTTGGCATGTTTTAAGAGCCACGGAGAACTGGAATGATAGCTGGTGTCCTCAACTTCTTCTCAGGCACAATAATAATAATAACAACAAAAATAATCATCAATAGCATCATTAATTCAGCACCTGAATCTGTGCCAAGAATTGTATTATTTACTTTATATGTTTTCTTATTTAATTATCATACAATCCTGTCAGGGGACATTAATCCCATTTTATACACGAGGAAACAAAGTCACAGAGACATTTCATAGCTTCCCCAGCATCACACAGGAGGAGGGTAACAACGCAGAATTGAAATTCAGATCTGACTCCAAAGGAACATGCTCTTAATCATTTTATGAGAACTCAGGTCCTCCCTTAAATAAGATAGCTGTTTTCTACTGAAGACTTCTAGTGCTATAATCTAACAAGGAGACTGATGGTAGCAATCCCTGGCTGAGACAGACCAGCAGATAGAGGAAAATGACTTTACTGCTAACTGTACCCAGCACACTCATGAATGAGGCAGTGCTTATGGTAAAAAACACTTTGGACCTGGTATCTTCTAGAAATATCCAGATTTGTGCAACTCACAGTTTCACCCACTCACCAGAGGCATGTCCCCAGGACCCACTAATCATTTACAGCATGTTGATAGAGATTTTAACCCAGGGGTCAAGGTGAACTGCAGGAAGTCACCGTTTTCCCAATATTGTCATAAGAGTGCACCAAGGAACATGGAAGGGCGATGGACCGTGGGCGTTAGCAGGGCTGTGTTGAGATAGCAGTGGCTCAAAGCAATTTCCTGACCTATTAGCCTCAAAGTAAATGTTTACTGGTCCTTACTGACCTTTACTGATCTTTATTGACCTTAGACACAGTCTGTCTTCTACCTGTTTGCCGTGCTTTACTGAGGGCAAGATGTGTGCATCTAAAATTGAATAAAAATGGATAAGGCCAGGTTTCAGTTTGCCTCTCCAAGAGAGAAGTCTCCACCTGGCCCCCATGCCTTCTAAATTCATATGTCTTGTATAGTATTTTCATTTGTGAGTCAGCCCCTTCTTCAGATCCTAAATCCCCGCCTTAAAAGGTTGTGGCAGTAAACATTCAGTTTACAGAACAAAAATATATAAAGACTGATTAATCAATAGTGTGTGTGTGTGTGTGTGTGTGTGTGTGTGTGTGTGTGTGTGTATGTGTTTAAAAACCTGTATAAAATTCTCTGCTGTAGTATACCATCACAAGGGGTGGTTTTTTCCATTTTAACAAAATGAAGACATTCCCTGCAGCTCTGCTTTCCATCCTTTGGATCACACTTAGATATTCCTACACTGTGAGTCCTATAGATTGCAATGCTACTGAGCCCCTGACTAGGAAAGCTCTAGACCTGATCAATAAAGGATGTTTTAATGGCTACCTTTTTCAGGTGCTGCAGGTCACTGATACCCACTTGGACAAAGGGGTAAGGAATTGCCAATGGCAGAGCTAAGTTGGGAAACCATGCAACAGGGCTAAATGTGACTCTAGACAGTAAGCCTACTGCTTTGAACAATGGAATGGCCTTGGTCATGGTTTTCTGTTTGGTTTATTCTACTATCTAGAATGTGTGTTTTTTTCAAACTAAAGTCAGTTATTAGTATGTTCTTAATAATGAATCAATCTGTGAATACTTAGAAGCACTGATGCTGAGTCCAATCAAATGCTAAGTAGTATAAGAGAAAAATTAGAATGAACTGTAAGCCTTGCCCTTAAGGAAATAAGAATCAGCTCACACATTTACACACACACAAACACACACACACACACACACACACACACACACTCACTGTGATAGGATATATTTAAGTGACTGAGTGAGTATTATAGATGCTGGACAATCTAATGAAAGGAGATCTATTATCACTGAATGAAAGAATGCTTCATTTGGGAAGTCCAAATGAAGCAGAATTTGAATAGGAGATGGGCTGGGTTAAATGCATTCCAGGGAAATTCCAGGACTACCACCTCTTTGTGGGTAAGAAATCAGGCAGGAGAGCATTAGGGAGTAATTAGACACAAGAAGGGGGATTCTGGCAGTTCTATGTGAGATTTGGCACAGCAAGCAGGGTGAAAGAAAGAATGCAGGCTTACCTTGATGAAAGCAAGCCTGCTGTCTTCACTTTGATCAGCAATTTTCAACAGGTGTGCCACAGGAATATTTAAAACATGCAATACCTGACTATTTAGTCGTGGGCACTGACCTCTTGTCCCTTAGATTGTCAAATGTAAAAAGGACAGCAGCCAACACATCAAAGCCGTCTATTGTGAATGAAGCAAAAAACACCCAACTGAAAAAGAAAAAAGAAAAAAGAATCCAAAAATATGAAGATAGTGTAAGGAGCCTCTGGGAAAACTTCAAGCGTACCAACATCCAAATTATGGTGGTGCCAGAAGAAGAGAGAGAGCAAGATACTGAAAATCTCTTTAAAGAAATAATGACTGAAAACATCCCCCTCCTGGTAAAAGAAGTAGAATTACAAGTACAGGAAGTACACAGAACCCCAAACAAAAGGAATCCAAAGAGGACCACACCAATACACATCATAATTAAAATGCCAAGGGCAAAAGACAAAGAGAAAATATTAAAAGCAGCAAGAGAAAAACAATTAGTTACCTACAAGGGAGCACCCATGAGATTGTCAGCTGATTTCTCAACAGAAACTATGCAGGCCAGAAGGGAGTGGCAAGAAATATTCAAAGTGATGAATAGCAAGAATCTACAACCAAGATTACTCTACCCAGCAAAGTTATCATCCAGAATTGAAGGTCAGATAAAAAGCTTCACAGATAAGAAAAAGCTAAAGGAGTTCATCACCGCCAAACCAATATTATATGAAATGCTGAAAGGTATTCTTTAAGAAGAGGAAGAAGAAGAAAAAGGTAAAGATAAAAATTATGAACAACAAATACATATCTATCAACAAGTGAATCTAAAAATCAAGTGAATAAAAAATCTGATGAACAGAATAAACTGGTGATTATAATAGAATAGAATCAGGGGCATAGGAAGGAAGTGGACTGGCAATTCTCGGGGTGAAAGGGGTGTGCGGGGTGTGGGAAGAGACTGGACAAAAATCGTACACCTATGGATGAGGACAGTGGCGGGGGGAGATAAGGGCAGAGGGTAGGGTGGGAACCGGTGGAGGGGAGCTATGGGGGGGGGGAGGAACAATTGTAATAATCTGAACATTAAAGATTTATTTTAAAAAATGAAAGAATTCCTCATGTGTAAAATAAAGCTAATAATAGTATTAGCTCTTTGGGTCTTTGTTAGAATTAAATAAGATGCTCTGTGTACTACACTTCCAAATTACTTAGGAATATATTGACATCAACATCTAAAACTTATGTATTAATACTACAGTTTACACAGCAGTCTCATTTAATCTCAAAACATGACTATGAAGATTATGAGACTTTCTATTTTAGAGTTAAAAGAGGTTCAAAGAGAATAAATTACTTGGCCTCATAAAACTGCCAAAATGTGGTAAACCTCAAACTACCCCACCAGTGTTGACTCTAAAGTCCATTATCTTTTAATTACTTTTTCTAAGAGAATTATCACAGAGTTCCTTTAAAAAATAGCAAATGTCAGCATAATTCAATATATAAAAATTCAGCAGCAAGCAACTACTTCAGGAGTTTGCCTTAAAGAAGACTGAGCTGTATCTTCTCTCTCTGGGCAAAACTTCATTATAATGATGCTCTCCCTCCTTGGCAGAGATAGGAAGGGTTCATTAAAATATTCACACTTTATTATTGACTAGAGGCCCATTGCATAAAGATTCATGCAAGAATAGACCTTCCTTCACCTGGCCACTGGCACTGGTTTTCCTCCGGCACCCAGGACCTAGGCCTTTGTTCCAGCCGCCACCTTCTGCCTTCACTACGGCCAGAGTCTTCGCTCGGGCTGGAGTCTTCACTCTGGCTGGAGCCTTCAGTGTTTGCTCCTGCCGGCGTGCCGCTCCTGTAGCTCTGTTCACCCCCCGCTCTCCCCCTCATAGCAGACGTCCTGCCCTGCCCGGCTGTGCATGCAAATTAACCCACCATCTTTGTTGGGGTAATTTTGATACTCACTCCTGATTGGCTGATGGGCATTGAGAAGGTAGAGTCAATTTGCATATTTCTCTTTTATTAGTCTAGATGGGTTTGGGGCATCTGAATAGAGTAACAACTGAGACTTGAGCATCAGAAGGATCTGGGTTTAAGTTTAGCTCTGCTGCTGACTAACTGATTTGCTGGAACAAGTTTCTTAGCCTCTCCAACCCTCAATTCAACCATCTATAAAACAGGAGTTGTTATTTTTTCCACCATGCATATATGTATTAAGTCACAGCATTGACAGTGCTGTTTAGCCACAAAACTACCATCTTCTTTCTCCAGTCTTTTCCGCATTGGCCAATACTAAAGACAGCCCTGTACTCTTGGATTTCTTTGAGGAGACTGAGGTCTACAGAAAACAAGCAGAGAAAGTCCTTGAGATGTACGAAAAGGAGAATGGCGACTTTGCCTCTTTCAGAGTGGACCAAGTGGAGAGAGTTGGCAGAGGCGTGAGTTTCCACTAATGTCCAGCTGGAGTCTGAGGGCCCAGGCTCCAACCTCGCAAGCACAAATTAAGTTGCATTGACCCTCTCCCCACTGGCCTCCTTGGGCTAGATGATTTTTATTATTATAATTTTTAACTTACAAGTAACATTCAAAATAATATTAGTTTCAAGTGTACACAAATTCAAAAAGATACATGCATCCTTAAATTTATTGCAGCATTATTTACAAAAGACAAGATATGGAAGCAACCTAAGTGCCTATGGATAGGTGATTAGATAAAGAATGTGTATTATAGTCTGGGAAGGGATAGTTGTGGAGGCGGGTGGTAGCTTGCTAATTGCAGCCACAAGTCATGTGACCGGAAGGGCTCCTTATGGACACCGTCCCTCCTCATGGCCTGAGCGCCCTGTCCAACCCAGCCATGGGGTGCTGCTACAGCAGCGAGAACAAGAACTCTGACCAGGACCGAGAGGAGCGGAAGCTGCTGCTGGACCCTAGCAGCCCTCCTACCAAAGCCCTCAATGGAGCCGAGCCCAATTACCACAGCCTGCCTTCCGCTTGCACAGATGAGCAGGCTCTGCTCTCCTCCATTCTTGCCAAGACAGCCAGCAACATCATTGACATGTCTGCTGCAGACTCCCAGGGCATGGAGCAGCATGAGTACATGGACAGGCAAGGCAGTACAGCACTCGCTTGGCTGTGCTGAGCAGCAGCCTGACCCATTGGAAGAAGCTGCCGCCACTGCCTTCTCTCACCAGTCAGCCCCACCAAGTGCTGGCTAGCAAACCCATCCCCTTCTCCGACATGCAGCAGGTCTCCAGGATAGCTGCTTATGCCTACAGTGCACTTTTTCAGATCCCTGTGGACGCAAGAGAGGAGCTGGTTGTACAGTTTGGGATCCCATGAAGACAGTGGTCCTCCAACAGCTCTTCTACTCTCTTCACCCCACCTCCCCTGGCCCCAGCCTCACTATGGCTTATACCAGTGATGGCGAACCTATGACACGCGTGTCAGCACTGACACGCGTAGCCATTTCTGATGACACGCGGCCGCTGAGGCAGCCACATGCTGAGGATGAAACATTTGCTGCTCCTGAGGATGAAACATTTGCGAAATAATGTTTTTTCCTCAAAGTGACACACTACCCGAGTTATGCTCAGTTTTTTGGCGAAGTCTGACACACCAAGCTCTAAAAGTTGCCCATCACTGGCCTATACAGTACCCTGACCTGCTACTAATCACAGAGAAGAATGTGGTGGAGGAGGAGAAGAACGAGGCTAGAAGCCTGGACAAGTGAGGATGGAGCAAGAGAGGGTAGATCCATTTGGGACTGGCTTTCGAAGCCCCGGCCAGGAGTGGGGTGGGGGTCAAAAGGACAGGGCCTGGTAGGTCTTCACTGTCACTGGGAAGGGGTGGAGGTAACACTGTGAAAGTGATCACTAGGGGGCCTATGAAGGCCCCCTTCCCACTCTTTCTCTTGGCCTCACTCTTTGCCCCTCTCCGACTTGGTGCTCACAGGCACCTCACTAGGATTTGTGACCAGTGTCGGGACAAGATTGAATTTGAATGAATTGAGTTTATTTTCTAGCATCCTGGGTTTTTACATGTTTGGGGTTTTGGTGTTGTTGTTGTTTTTTTTTTTTTTTGCGGAGGGGGAGGGGCTATCTCCTTTGATAAAGGAAATGTATTCAAAAAAATATGTATTATATATTTATAATAAAATATTACTCAGCATAAAAAAAATCAAATCTAACCATTTGTGACAATGTAGAGGGTATGATGCTAAGTGAAATAAGCCAGACAGAGAATTACAAAATCCAGCTGCTTTGTTTGTTTGTTTTAATACAATGGCAACTTTACTGAGGTGTAATTGACATTCAATAAACAGCACATATTTAGAGTATACCATTTGATAATTGTACCATATGTATATACCAATGAATTCAACACCACACTTAAGATAGTGAACATATCCATCACCCCCAATAATTTCTTGTACCCCTTTGTTATGCTTCCCTCTTGACCAACCCCTCTTGCCTCCACCCCTGGGCTGCTGGTGCCAGCCACCAGCTGCTTTTTAAATTGAGATCCCTGTTGCAGTTTCAAGAGACAGGCAGCAGATACCGTGGAACAGCCCTCCTGTAATTTTTTTTATTTTTCGGAGTTGTGAGGAGTGTGATATTAACAGAGAGGGGGGAAACCCAAACCAAAAAGAGCAAAATGCAGAAGAGCATACTAGGGTTATGAGTCATTAAAATCATCTAGTCCTAACCTCCTTGTATTATGATGGAAAACTGAGGCTCAGAGCAACTACCTCACCACACCCAGTAGTATGGCTAGAGCCAGACAATCCTTCCCTAACCAGGAACTCAAGTGCCTCCCACCCATAGCAGTCTTACAGAACAGCTAGTTTATGTTGTCTTATATTTTGAAAACACAAAGTGAAATAGATAATGGTGCAGACTAGAATGAATTAAGAACCTATACTCATGGGTGCTTTCATTCACTCCATCTCATTCACTCCTCACTGTCAGCACATTTGACAAATGGGAAGGTAATGGGCTCACTAAAGTAAGGGTCTTGCCGAATGTTCACAACCAAGATGCTCAGACCCGTGGGATTGCCCTCCTACTCATGTATAAACTGATACCCATGTGCCTGCAGGAAGTGTTATGAATGATAAGCAGCATTTGTATAGCAACCTACAGTTTACAAAACACTTCGATATATTACTGATTTGTTGGATCCCCGTGACCATCCCATTGACCCCAACAAACCCTCAACCATCTTGGTGTGGGGAATGCAAACTCAGTGCAGGAACATGGAGGGTGGAAAAGAGGAGCTCAATGCTAAATGTTCTATAGCGTTAGCTCATTAAATTAAGCCCTCCCACAACCTGTGGATAGATAGTACTGTACTCATTTTAGAAATAAAGACTGAGTTTCAGAAATTTTATGCAACTTACCTAAATCTCATAGAACTAATACATGATGAAGCCAGGATTACATAGGTCTGTCTGACTCCAAAACTGTACTAAAAATCTTTTCTTGTTGTTTGTTAATCCTTGCCCAAGGATATTTTCCTTTTGATTTTTAGGGAGAGTGGAAGAGAGAGGGAAAGACAGAGAGAGACATCGATGTGAAACAAACACATCGATTGGTTGCCTCCTGCACAAGCCCTGACCAGGGAGGAGTCCGCAACCAAGATAGCACTCTTGACCAGAATTGAACCCGGGACCCTTTGGTCCCCAGGCTGAGACTCTACGCACTGAACCAAACTGGATAGGGCTGTATTCAAAATCTTACTGCTTAACAGTCTCCTCAAAAAATGAGTTTTCTTCTTGTAACTTTGACAGCTGGGATTAGGGATCTTTGGCAGAAAGGTGCCAGCCAGATGTAGTCCCTGAATTTAGGGTAGGGCCAGAAGACAGTCTCTTTGACAGGGTCTGTGAAAACCCATTTTTATAATGGCTCCCTTCTTTCCAAGACTTTCCTCCAAGGTACTTGGTCAAAGTTGTACAAATCTCTCATCTACATCACTCTTCTTTTTCTCTAGATGCAGGCAACTCAGGTCTTCAGTGCAGAAGAGTTGGTCTAGCATCAAGGCATCAGTGGCATAATATTCCCAACTACCACCCATGGGGAAGGCCAGTGCTAGTGACCAGTCATGGAAAAGAACCACAGCAGTAATGAAAATCTTTAGAATCTGTACTTTTCCCAAAGTGTTGACTAGGAAATATTGTTAAATAACTGGTGGAGATATTTGATGATATTAACTTGATTTTTCTAGAGCTCTCCTTCCTTACCAGAATGTCTGGAAGTTCACAACTCTAGCTGGGCATCTTCACACCACCTGCACACATACACTCAAATACACATACACTAACAGGTTGCTCTCTTATTTATAGGTCTTTGGATTCTGCAGATCAATTTTGTCCTATAATATAGGGGCCTCTGACATGGAAACATCAATAGAGACTGACATAAACTGTGAAGTCTTTGACCTTAAGGTGCATTGCCTAAGCAACTTTTGTCATGAGTAGTGCCAGACTAAGTAATGTTTTCACACACATAGTGTATGTTGTTCTTATGGCTGTGTGTGTGTGTGTGTGAGAGAGAGAGAGAGAGAGAGAGAGAGAGAGAGAGAGAGAGAGAGAGGAAGGGAGAGAAAAAGAGAAAATAACCCCTGGACAATTCCTGGTAAGACACCAAAAGTGTGACACTTTTTCCAAGAATTGGGAAAATATAAGATTTGGCATAAAAGTAAAATCATAACCAATTTAACCAATCTTTAATGAATTTGAAAATGGTTCTTGTAGCTAGGACTCCATTGCTGAATTAATAATCTAGTTTTATTATTAGGCACAGAATCTAAGGGGAATGAATTAGTGTCAAATTTATTATATAAAGATATGTAAAATAAAATACAAAACAGTATTTTATGAGAATATCAGTGTGTAGAAACTTTTGTTCTACACAAAATATTCTTCACAGTTTTTTTTATATCAGAAAAAAATAATTCAAACATCCATGTGACAGACCAAAAAGAGGGGCAGGTTTTTCACCATGGGCATGGCTGCACAGATTTCTTTAAATATTAAAACATCAATAAGGATAGTGAAAAGGTGAAGTGCTCACCTTTTAGGAGTAAGAGATACTTATACTATAGAGTCTCAGAACTCTGCTGAGAGCCTGAATAATAAGGCACTAGTTTTCCAAATGTTGGTCTACAGATGAGTACCATTCTATAATATAATTTTATCACTTTATATGGAAACTACAGGCCCAGTGCATGATTTAATCATGCACCTTGTGCACCAGCGGGCTGGCTGTCCGCCGGTGCCCCAGGCCTTCCGAAAGCCTCGGGCGCTGCGGAGGCTTTCGAAAGGCCTTGCGCCGGAGCAGACAGCCTCCGGCGCAGCCATGGCACAGACGCTGAGCTCGCGGCGCCAGTGGCGCCGCGAGCTCAGCGTCCTGCTGGCCCAATCAGCTACCCCGGCCACCCTGAGTCCCGCCCCCTGCGCCTCCTGCTGGCCCAATCGTGGGCGTAGCGGAGTGATGGTAATTTACATATTACCATTTTATTATGTAGGATGAGAAACATAAAGATAATAAGAAAATTGTTTGTGGTATAACTTATTACATATAAAAGAACCATACTTTACTCTGGGATTATCTTTCTGACTGCTGTTATAAAATATTATTGCTATTGTGAAATGATGGTAGTAGATGATAATTTTTGTTTGTATTTTAAATGCCAACTCACCTAGATATAAATTTGAGAATCCTTTTTTGATATCCTACTTTTAAAATTTATTTCCGAAATCCAAAAGTATGAATTTAATTTAATTAAATCAAGTTAAACATCTAATTTCTTCTTTACATGATGATACTCACTCTTCTGTGTCCTTCACCAGGAACATAGGAACATCAGTAATTTACAACCCCAGTTGGACCATCCCCTCCACTCTGGAAGCCATGGGCATTCCTCTGCTGACAAGCCTCTGTTTACACACTGTATATCCAGAGATAACCTCCATCATCACACATCACATAAATCTGGATGCCCACCTGCTCTACACGACAAAAATTAGACAGACCACCACTTCAAGCAGGAGCTCCTTCACGATTGCCCCCTTCAAGATGTCATCACCTCCATTTTGGCACCAATGGCACAAATGCATCCCCTCATAATCATAGTTCCAGTGAACACCATTCCCATAGACATCATCCCCATAGACATCATCCCCAAGGACACTACCCCCATGGACAGCATCCTGACCACCCTGGTTTTCATGACCATGGACCCTGTGACCAATCACCCCATTGGCAAGGTCCCCAAGATCACCATCACCTGGGCCATGACCCACCTCCTATGCCCTCAGAAGAAAGAGGTCCAGGTACTTTCCCTTAACATGGAGACAAATTGGATATATTTACTGACACCCTCCATTAAAGAAAGGTGGAGTTCTTCCTCTTCCTGAAGCCAATTTTCCCAGCTTCTCATTGCCAAACCACAACCATCCTCTAAAGCCAGAAATTCAGCCCTTCCCTCAATCAGCCTCTGAATTATGTCCAGGGATGTTCAAGAGTGAATTTTACAAGTTTTAAAGTTTTTTTAAGAGACTTTTCAAAAAAAAAAATCTGAGTTCCTTGAAAAATGAGTAATATTCTGAATTAGAACCATAAATAAAGTGTAACCAATAATAAATGCAACATTACAAGTTATTATAATCTTAACTTCCATATTCAGAATAGGACAAAATGTGGGTAGGGGAGGAGATGATGTGAGAAGAACAACAAAAATGGAGAGGAGAGGAAAAAATCTGTGTCCCAAGTCAAAAGTTCATTCTCTCACTGGTTACTACACCACTCAAGACAAATCTCTGATCCTCAGAATTCCTTTACTTCCTGAGTTCAACTCCTTTAATTCTAGCATCATTCCTCTTTTAGTTCTTATGCTGTAGCTGGGCATGCCAAGAAGTATGTATTGTCATATAAAGGATTGTTCTTATAAAAGTGATCTAAATTCTCTCCTACTTCTTATTTCTAATTCTCTAAATTCCCTTTATTTTGAAGAAATAAGTTCTAAATTTAATTATAAAGCAGACAAAGTTCAGGATAAAATTTTCAGAGAACAATCAAGACCTAACTACACAAAGGAGGACCAAGATGGAGGCATAGGGTGGACGCCTGATTGTTGCCTACCACAACAACTTTGAAACTACAACGGGAAAACAGAGCAGACACCATCCAGAACCACCGGAGGGCTGGCTGAGCAGATGTTGTACAACTAGAATAAAAGAGAGGGGTACGTGGGATGATGCTGATGCTGGTGAGCCAAAGATCACACTTTAAGAACTACGGCTCTGGCGACACAATGGCGGCCTCAAACGTACTCGGCACAGTTCCCCCGCTGGTCTCCGGCTGAGGGAACGGCTCCACTCGCTGCCGAGCACAAACAGACGAGCCCCTGGGAGACATGGGGTGGGAGACCCTGCGCTTGCTGACCTCCGAGTCCTTCGAGAATCTCAGTGCCCCGGAAGCAGCCAGGTGCGCACGCCCGGCGACTGGCCGCTGCAGCAGACCCGAGCACCGATGCAGCGACCCCGGACCAGCCCGCCGCCGCGCACCGGGCACACCGGAGCTTTGCCGAGCCCGCTGCCCAGCGAGTTCCGCGGCAGCCGCCCCGGAGCTTTGAGAAAATGGCCGGAGGAATTGCTGAGAAGGAATTGACAGATGAGAGTTGGGATCGGGAAGACGAGGCCCCACTGGGTCCTGGATCCCCGAGCGCTCGCCCGGCGACTGGTCACCGCTGCAGACCCGAGTGCTGCCGCAACGACCTCGGACCAGCCCGCCACCGCGCACCAGGCGCACCGGAGCTTCGCTGAGCCCGCTGCCCAACGAATTCCGCGGCAGCCACCCTGGAGCTTTGAGAAAATGGCCGAAGGAATTGCTGAGAGGGAATTGACCGACAGGAATTGGGATCAAGAAGATGGAGCCCCGCTGGGTCCTGGGTCCGGGTGAGGCCACGCGCCCCTGGGTCCAGGCGAGGCGGGGACCCGGGTCAGGGTGAGGCTGAGTCCCGGGTCCGGGTGAAGCTGCGCACCCCTGGGTCCGGGCAAGGCCGCACGCCCCTGGGTCCGGGTGAGGCTGGGTCCTGGGTCCTGGCAAGGCTGCGCGCCGCTGGGCCCGGGTGAGGCCACACCCCCTGGGTCTGTGGGAGGCCTCACGCCCCTGGGTCTGGGTAAGGCTGGGTCCCGGGTCCGGGTGAGGCTGGGTCCCGGGTCCAGGTGAGGCCGCGCCCCTGGGTCCGGGAGAGGCCACGCACCCCTGGGTCCGGGTGAGGCCATGCGCCCCTGGGTCCAGGTGTAGCTGGATCCCGGGTCCAGGTGAGGCTGTGTGCCCCTGGATCCGGGTGAGGCTGAGTCTCGGGTCCGGGTGAGGCCGCGCGCCCCCTGGTCTGGGCGAGGCCGCGCACCCATGGGTCCGGGTGTAGCTGGATCCCGGGTCCAGGTGAGGCTGTGCACCCCTGGATCCGGGTGAGGCTGGGTCCTGGGTTCGGGTGAGGCCACGCGCCCCTGGGTCTGGGTGAGGCTGGGTCCCGAGTCCGGGTGAGGCCGAGCGCCCCTGGGTTTGGGAGAGGCCACGCACCCCTGGATCCGGGTGAGGCTGGGTCCTGGGTCCGGGTGAGGCCGCGCACCTGGGTTCAGGAGAGGCCACGCGCCCCTGGGTCCGGGTGAAGCTGGATCCCGGGTCCGGGTGAGGCCGTGTGCCCCTGGATCTGGGTGAGGCTGGGTCCTGGGTCCGGGTGAGGCCGCCCCCCTGGGTCCGGGAGAGGCCATGCGCCCCTGGGTCCAGGTGAGGCCACGCACCCCTGGATCCGGGTGAGGCTAGGTCCCAGGTCCGGGAGAGGCCACACGCCCCTGGAAAAGGGTGAGGCCACGCACCCCTGGGTACGGGTGAAACTGGATCCTGGGTCCAGGTGAGGCCGTGCGCCCCTGGGTCCAGGTGAGGTTGGGTCCCGGGTCTGGGTGAGGCCGCACGCCCCCGGGTCCGGGCGAGGCCGCGCGCCCCTGGGTCCAGGTGAAGCTGGATCCCGGGTCCGGGTGAAGCCGTGCGCCCCTGGATCCGGGCGAGGCTGGGTCCTGGGTTTGGGTGAGACCACGCCCCTGGGTCCGGGAGAGGCCACGCGCCCCTGGGTCCGGATGAGGCTGGGTCCCGGGCCTGGGTGAGGCCACGTGCCCCTGAGTCCAGGTGAAACCGTGCCCCTGGGTCCGGGCGAGACCAAACCAGAGGGAGTCGGACCTGCATTACCACCATTTGTCCACCATCCAGAACTGAAAAGTCAGTGCCAACATGTACACATAAGGAACTGGTGGACATTGAAATTGAGTCTCAAAAGAACTGTTGGTCCAGAAAGAAACTCACTACAGACTGATTCATTTGCCTGTCAGCATAACTATTATTGCTCGTCTCACATTCGGTTCTTATAAGTATATTTCTAGTAACACATGATCTCACTCATCTAGGGGAAATGATGAACAACATAGACTGATGAACAAGAACAGACCCAGAAACAAGGAGGCATCGATCGGACTGTCGGGCCTCAGAGGGAGTGTAGGGGAGGTGGAGGTAGGGGGGAGAGATCAACCAAAGGACTTGTGTGCATGCATACGAGCCTAACCAATGGTTAAGGACAACAGGGGGGTGGGGGCATCCGTGGGGAGGGGTGTGGGATGGGAATGGGGGGATGAGGACAAATATGTGACAACTTAAGCAATAAAGAAATTAAAATAAATAAATAAATAACTGAAACCATTAAAAAGTTTATGAAAAAGTTAAAAAAATAAAAATAAAAATAAAAAATTTTCAGAGAAGTTCATAGGCATGAATCATGACCATAAATTCAAGTGCCCCAGAAATATCACTTTATTTTCAGAACATTAATTTATATTTCAAGTTGCCATCCTATTGGGATAACAGAAAACTTAACCTCAGTCCTTCTTCGAATTTCCCCACCCTGCTGCTTCCCACACAAAGTTATGCCACAGTTCAAGAGTCTCACATAGTCCCATGTGTTTGGGTAGTGGGCATGAGAAGAAGGTCTGATTCTTCTTCACTGGTTCACCAGGTCGCCCTGCTAAGGAATACTTACTACCCTGGTCGCATCACTCTTTGGGTCTAGTGTATCTGCTTCTTCTGAATCAAAATGGGGTTGCAGGAGTCTCTCTACGACTCCTGATGAACATGACTGCCAAGAATACCATATTCATCTCCCTCTGGGATCTTGCTGTCTTTCAGGCTACATGTCCAGAAAGCACGGCAGAGTGTCCTTGCTTCCAGACCCCTAGACTCCTCTGTTCTTCTCATACCTTCTCCCATGTTAGAGGCTTTTCTAGTCTCAGAAAGTTTTCTTTATTCATTTTTGAGGCCAGAGGACTCTTTTTTCACATTTGAATTTTTTTTCCTGCTTCCCAAACTTGATTCAAGCATTTAGACCCAAGCTTTAGATTCTCTCTATCTTATTTATTGAAGCATTTCATGTGTGTAGTGGTGGCAGCAGGTAGATTCTAATGAGCGAAGGGAGAGAAAGAAAAAAACAACAACTAAGGGTGAAAGAGACTTGGGTAAGATATTGGGCTGGGAAGAAAGAGGGACCCACAAGATGCAGAAGCTGAGGGTGGGAGATGACTGATGTGCATGTCCCAGGAGGAGTGGAAAGGAGCCCAAGATGATCACAGAGGGTGCTTCAAGTGAAGAGTCAGAAACAGGACTTGGGTGGGGGTATGCGTGGGGAGGGGTGTGGGATGGGAATCAGGGGATGAAGACAAATATGTGATACCTTAATCAATAAAGAAATTTTTTAAAAAAAGAAAAAAAAACAGGACTTGGAGGAAGGTGATCAAAAGATGCAAACTTCCAGTTTTAAGAGAAGTGAGGACTAAGGTGAAATTTTCAGAATGGTGACTATAGTTAACCCTGCTGCGTGATATATAGGAAAGATGCTCAGAGAGTAGACCCTAAGAGTTCTCATCACAAGAAGAAATCTTTTCTTTTTATTATATCTACATGAGACGATTAATGTTAACTAAACCTATTGTAATCATTTCAAAAGATGTGTAAATCAGAGCATCATGTGGAACACCTTAAACTTACAAAGGGATATATGTCAATTATCCTATATATAAAAAGCCTGTGGTGGTGATGCCCTCATGCCATAAGGACCAATCACCAGGAGGGTGCTTGCGCGACAGGCGGGTGGGCGGGGCTATGTACACTGCTAGGCGTGCACGGGTGGACAGGGACATGACACTGTCCTTGTGGGCGCCAGCCAGATTCTGACAGGATGGAGAAGGGAGCCAGTTACCCACACCCAGGACTTGACTCTGGGTATCGCAGCGCCAGCAGGGTCTTGATGCTGTGTCCCTGCTGGCACTGGCCCAGACTCTGACAGGATGGAGGAGGGAGCCGGATACCTGCACCCGAGGCCCAGACAGCAGGCCGGAGGGAGCTCCATCCCTCAAGAAATCCACTGAATCAATGATGCTTTTATATCATGTGTTTGTTGTTGTTATATCATATTGTTATTGTTTATTTATTTAAAAAAATTATATATTACTTTCATATACATTTTTCTAATTTTCTTTAATCTCTGACACTTCTATTATAGAGAAAGGGAAAATGGTGATATTAAAATATTTCTTCTAATTAAATCCCTTTCAATGTGCACAAATTCATGCACCAGGCCACTAGTTTATTAATAAAACTAGAACGTGGCAATGGATACAGGCAGTACAATAAATAGAAAAGCATGCAACTTTAAAGAAGGCCCATCTGGGTTCTAACCCCAGTCCTACAATTTATTGACTATAAGATCCTAAGAAAGTCATTAAATCTCCTTGGGCCCCATTTTCCTTTTGTAAAAAATGGTGATGGTGGCAGCCCATTTCCGTTTTCTCGCTAGGGTACAGCTAGATGTCATTTCATGAAACCACATGATGACACCCAAAATATTTAATAATATTTAATAACCAAAATGATGCCAGCACTGACTAACAGAGCAGATAAGAAAGCCAGTCAGAACGGTCGCCAACTATAAACAATCAGGGAGGCTCCAGCCAAATATCTGCTCTGCAGAGTCACATTCCTCCAGAGGCGTGAACACAGGGATAGCTGCATAAATAAAGATTAAACAAAGGTGAAATCCAAGAAGACCAAAAAAATGCATACCTCAATAACTCACAGGAGCATTTCAGTAGTGTTGTCTAATTTATAAAGTACTTTCACAAATATTGTTTGAGTTATTGAAATTGGTATCTGGAAAACATGGGATTGAATGTTCTCAATTCATGTCCATTAAATGCATTTATAATATGCAAACACAGTTGCTGCAGCTGAATAATGGGGTAAGAAACAATCCCTACTCTAGGGAGCTTACATTGTACTAGAGATTTCGACAAGATACCATTGATTGCTCCTTTTCCAGATTTATTACACAGTAGCTAAAACGTGTTTCTTATAGTCAGTAAATTGGGCTTGAGATTAGAACCCAGATCAGCCTCCTCCAAAGTCACATGCTTTCCTGTTTATTATGCCGCCTGTATACACTGGCAAGTCCTGTTTCTGAATCTTCACTTGAAACACCCACCCTGATCAGCCCTGTGCTCCTTTCCAACTCCTCCTGGACCCTACACATTAGTCATCTCCTCCCTCTCCCACCCTCAGCTTCTCCATCTTTGTGGGTCTCTCTTTCTTTCAAGTCTAAGAACTTTCCCGAGTCTTTTTCATCCTTAGTTTCATTTCCTACATCTCCCACCACCCCCTGGCCCTGCCACACACACACTAGAATCTACCTTCTGCCATCATCACACACCTGAAACTGCTTCAGTAAGTCAGGGATTCTTAACCAACTAGCCCTAATATTAGATATAATTTATATGAACTAATTACCAGGCTCTGCACATATATTATCTCATTTCTCCTCAGAAAACTTCATAAGATATTATGATATTTAACTTTTCAGATGAGGAAATGGAAGCACAGAAAGGGTATATGACCCTGATTTGCTCAGGATCACATAGCAGTTAAGCAGCAGAGCTGGATGGGAATCAAGGTTGGGCTTACTGCCAAGCTGATATTCCTGCCACTCTGCTACAAGGCCATCATTCAGCTCCCATGGATCCCTCTTTTCCAGGGGCTCCCAGGGAGATTGACTTGCCAAGCTAGCCAATCACCAAGAAAGAAGCCAAACATCTTTGTTGGGGGAAGAGGGTAAGACTTGAAGGCAAACATCTATTAGCCCATATCTTTATGCCGGGGTTCTTTTCCCAGCCTTACAAAGCATTCAGCATTCCTGAGAAAGGGGCTGATGTGTAGATGATTAAAGAGTCCAGAGATGAAAGATAATTTTGAAAGGCATTGGGGGTCAGAGGATCTTCAGCTAAAGGAACTTAAGACTCACCTTGTCTAAGGACCCCAAGCTATTTATTTAACACAATTTGTCCTAAGGCAAAGTGGAGATAATACACCTCAAAGGGTAGGATTTCAAAGGGTACAGAAGCACTGTCAGTTTGGGGAATAGCCTACAGTTGTTCAGGTGTTTGGCCAACAGGAGGTAATAAAATGCCCTGAGCTGTCTGGCAGCAGACAATCCTATTCAGGTTTGGGGAAAATGCCATTTAGCCCAGGGGTCCTCTAACTACAGTTGGTGTTTTTGCCACCTCTGCCTGTCCTGCTTAGCAGCTGACTTAGCAGTGTGCATAGGAATTTGTTCATAGTTGTTTTTTTTAAACTATAATCCGGTCCTCCAATGGTCTGAGGGACAGTGAACTGGCCCCCTGTTTAAAAAGTTTGAGGACCCCTGAAGCCGTTCCAACAGATAAACTACATATGTGGCTCAGCCATTGTTGAGTCGCCCAATCTTCACCAACCATTTAGTGAAGCTCCTGTAATTACATGCTGGAATTGGTTCCCAGCATCTTTAACCTACCTTTAGACCTCCTCTCCCTGAATAATCTAACTTGATCTAAAAGGTCACTTAGGCTTGGTGAATGAAAGATCCCTATAAAGTCCACCAAACAAGAAACAAGAAGGAAGGACAGGGTAAGCAGGCTTCACTCAAACCATCTCTCCTTAAGTTTCTCCCCTGTCTCCTCCACCCTGGGGAAAATTATCCTTTCTACAACAGATCCAGTTGAGTGGAGAGAGGCTGGCTTGGACAGAGAACAGATAGGATGCCCATTTTTTATTTCCAGTCATGCCAGTGTCCTGATGTGAGACTCCCTGCACTTACTATGTCCCTGTGCATGTCCTCTCCAGGAGTGCAAAGAATTTCTATTGAAATGTATCTGCTCATGGTTGCATTGTTGTCACATGTAGTGACCTTTATAAATAGCTTTTGGAAAGTCATTTGGGAAACGGAATAACAGGTGGTTGATTTTTTTTTTTTCCTCCTCCTTTATTGGATTGTACTCTGAGTTGCTATACAAAGTTGTACAATTTTCTGGAAATGTGCTCATACATGCCTCCCAAATACAAACAAGCAGGTCAACGACCCAGTGTTGTAATGTACCAGACTGAGATCTGCTTGGATAATCCAGCAGAACCATTTGTCCTTTTGTAATAGGGCAAATAGTGGAGGGCAGCAGGAAGCCAAGCAGAGCCCTAAAGTGCTAATGCAGAGAGAGGAGAGACAGAAGATATAAGAGGCTGAAGAGGGTTAACATCAGTTCCAAGATAGCTTCCAATTCTTGGTGAAACTCCCAGAGGGAGACTGATAAATCATGAAGTTAATTGCCATCCTTTTCCTTTGTTCCAGGCTGCTAACAAGTTTCGCCCAAGACGACCAACAGCAAGAAATTGACTGCAATGATGAGGATGTATTTAAGGCTGTGGATGCAGCTCTGAAGAAATACAATAATGGAAGCAAAAGTGGCAACCAGTTTGTATTGTACCGCATAACTGAAGTCATCAAGACGGTGAGTGAGTTGTGTTTAACCTTGAGGTCATTTGGGATTTGTGCTATCACTTGAATCCAGGACACACACACACACACACACACACACACACACACACACACACACACCACAAAAACTGATCATTAAAGGTAGAGGCTTACAGCTCTTAGAAAAGACCAACCCCACTCTCTGGGCTGGGACTTAGGCAGGGTATGACTAGTCCTCAAGCCTCCAAGGTTGGCCTCCTGGGTCATCAGAGGACAGGTATCCTAGGCTGAAATTAAAGAAAGGTAGATGGAGTCATTTGAAAGGGACTATGTAGAGTGGGAAAATCCAGGAACTCAGGCCACAGCAAGAGCATTTACTGGGTGACCGGCCTTAAACTAAAATATAAAGACCTCCAGACCTTGAAGAGGAGGAAATGTTTATGGGGGTATGTCTAACACATACTGTATAATTTCACACATAAATGGAATCTAAAAAAGTCAAACTTAACAGAAGCAGAAAGTAGAATGGTGGTTGCCAATGACTGTGGGAAGGGAGAGATGGGGAGGTGTTTGTCAAGGGTACAAACTTTCAGTTATAAGATGAGCCTGGTCGCTTAGCTTAATGGTTGAGCATCAACCTATGAACCAGGAGGTGGTGATTCAATTCTCGGCCAGGGCACATGCCCGGTTGCAGGCTTGATCCCCAGTGTGGGATGTGCAGGAGGTAGCCAATCAGTGATTCTCTCTCATCATTGATGTTTCTATTTCTCTCTCCTTTTCCCTTCCTCTTTAAAATCAATAAAAATATATATTTTTTAAATACAATGAGTAGGTCTTGGGGGTCTAATGTACAGCATGGTGAATAGAATTAATAATACTGTATTTGCCGGAAGCCAATTCCAGCATGTCAGCAGGGCTGAATTATCTAGGATAGCTAAACAGCATTTCCCCAGAACCTGAATAGTATTGCTTGCTGCCAGACACCTAAGAGCATCTTAAATCTGCATGATATTGCCTCCTGTTGGCCAAACACCTGAACAGCTGTAGTCTATTCCCCAAACTGACAATGCTTCTGTAAACCCTACACTTTGAACTATTTTATCTCCACCTTGCCTTAGGACAAGTTGTATTAATAAATAGCACGGGGTCCTTAGACAAGGGGTAGTCTTTAGTTCCTTTAGCTGAAGCTCCTCTGACCCCCAATGCCTTTCAAAATTATCTATTGTCTTTGGACTCCTTCTTAATCTATGCATCAGCTCCTTTCTCCAGTTTGCTGAACCCTTTGTAAGCCTGGGACAAGAACCCTAGCAGTATTGTATACTTGAAATCTGCTAAAGGGCTAGATTTTAAGAGTTCTCACCACACACACAAAACAGGTAATTATGTGAGGTGACAATGTATTAATTAGCTTATTTGTGGAAATCATTTCACAATGTATACATATAGCAATCATCTTCTTGTATATCTTAAACATATGTAATTTATTTATACCTCAATAAATATAACTCAATAAATTATACCTCAATAAAATTAGGGTAAATGAGGGACAGTGGGGTATGTCAAAAGGAGTCAGAAAAGAAGTTAATACAGTTCTACTATCTTACCTTATAATAGACAAATATGCAAATTGACCGCACCTTTGCTACGCCCAAGCCACACCCACCAACCAAACCACGCCCACCAGGAAACCGTTGCAGGGACGTTGGGGTGTGGCGGAGCTCCAGCAGGGAGCCTGCACGGATCACAGGCAACGACCAGGGGGTCGGCTCCTACGATCCATAGCAGGGACGCTGGGTGCGGCCGAGCCCAAGGCCTGGAAAGCCGCCCGAGGCTTTCCCGGCCTTGGGCACCAGCGGGGAGCCTGCACGGATTGCAGGAAACCACTGGGGGTCGGCTCCTGCGATTGGTAGCAGGGACGCTGGGTGCGGCCGAGCCCAAGGCCACCACCCGGGGCCAAGCCCCGACCCTGAAAGAAGGAAGAAGGCGGTGGCCACAGCCAAGGCCTGGGTCCCCGGTGCCGGCAGAAAACTGGTGCAGGCAGCCAGGTGAATGAAGGTCTATTGCACGAATCTTCGTGCAAATGGGCTACTAGTATTAGATAAAATACCTACCATGAAGTCTTGATGGCTGAATGCATCAAGGGTAACAGCAATGCTCTAGTTGATTTTGAATATTTTTTTATCACTGATGGATACACTCAGGTTGAAGATAAATCCTGACAGGATGTGTGATTCCAAGAAATACAACTGGATGCATCAAAACTATTAGGTTGGGGTGGGGGCAGGAAGGAGGGTTTAGTTGTGATTATGTTGTTGTTGTTGTTTATATGAAAGCATTCAGAATGATGCAACTGAAAGGGGAAAAAAATCAAAATCAAACAACCTTTAGCTTTATTTCTCTTTAAAGTCAATCATCATCTCTTAATAAAGGAAACATTAAGCAAACCGGGCTCAGTGGACCACTCTTCTCTCCAAGGACATCCCAGGAAGAGTTTGCCTGGGTGGCTTTGAAAACAAGCAAATCAGACACAACACAAGAATACTTAAAGAATGTGTATGGTATCATGTAGCTCTGTGGTGTTTCTTTCCACAGGACGAATGCATATTTGACACATTGCCTTATTGCATAACTGACCTATTTATTATCAGATATAGATGTCTTAACATCGTTGAAGGAGTGACACCACAGGACATTATAAATACGTGGTCCCATGGATGCTCTTTTTGCACTGTCCTTGACATCCCAAGCCCAATGACCTTCCTCGTATACCATGCCTCTCTCCACTAACTTTTTCCAACTCCTTTAATTCATTGAAGTCTTTGTTTTCCACCTTTTGTTGTTCCAGTTCAAAGAATTAACTAGGGCAGTGGTCGGCAAACTCATTAGTCAACAGAGCCAAATATCAACAGTACAACGATTGAAATTTATTTTGAGAGTCAAATTTTTTAAACTTAAACTTCTTCTAACACAACTTCTTCAAAATAGACTTGCCCAAGCTGTGGTATTTTGTGGAAGAGCCACACTCAAGGGGCCAAAGAGCCACATGTGGCTTGCGAGCCTCCGTTTGCCGACCACGGAACTAGGGGGACTAAATAACTACCCTGATTTTCTTTTTGTGGTCTTTATCCTGAAAGTTGGACCCAGTCCAGATAATGATCTTGGACACTGTAGAAAAAGCATCAAATAGGATCATATGACTTGCTGTCTAGCCTTAGTCAATAAAACTGTGGGACTTTTAAACAAAAGTCACATGTAAACATCCTGCATCCAGCATTGTTGAGCGGTCATCAACGTTCTTGTGTCTGTTTTACTGTTACAATATTAGATAAATATGGAAGCAAGCTATTCCACAGAGTCACTTTTAAAACAGGAATTCTGGTTCTGTTTTTTAAAGAAATGTAGGAATTCTTAATTTGTATCTATTTATAGTTTCAGCTTTCTTCCGCTACCAGGGTGTTACCCATCTTTAGCATAAAAAAACTGTCATAAGAGATTTTTGTTTGTTCACATATGATCCTCTTAGACCCCTTCATGTTTAGAAAATTAACATCTTTCTTTGGGGGGAAATTCTTGGTTATTCTGCCATAACAGAATATGTATTAACTTGTAGATTCAGTGGTTGGATACCTACTTAATCACATGCTGATATTCCAGAAGGATTTCTTGCATTGGTGAAAATAAAGATGGGACACAGGGGGAATATTTTTATTTGAGATGTACCCTGTTTAGAAACTAGAAGTCTTGTGTCATACAAAAGAAAACAAATTATTATTAAAGGGGGAAAAAAGCAAAGTTAAAAAAAATAAGCTTTCAATAGTTTGTTAAATGAATTTCACTATGTCTCTGTGATAGTTTACTTTAGTGGAAGAAAAATCCATCCATTTGACATGACGAGATTAAAGAAAAAAGCCCAATGGGCTTTTTTTTTTCTTGAAAGTAACATTGAGCCATTCTGTTTTACAAACTAGTATAGTCATGCGAGTCCTGGTGCCCTCAGCAATATTATTGGTGTCATAGACTGACTGACATCTGTGGCAAATGTTCTGTTGTGTGTGTGTGTGTGTGTGTGTGTGTGTGTGTGTGTGTGTGTGTGTTTTCTAAAATGTCCACAGAATCACTATCACCTACCACTTTATCAAAATCTGAGACCTGAAACGAACCTCAGAACTGTCGTGTTTGACTCCATCCTGTCCCAGATGCAAATACTCTGAGGAGTGCAGGCTCTGATAGAGCAATGCCCCTGGACTCAGGAGATACGGGTCTGGGTTGGCTTTGCCTTCCCAAGGTGGGAGCTGCCTAAGCTCTGCCCTCTCTCCTTTGGCCTCTTTTCTCTCACCTGCAAAGTGAGGGACCAGGCAACATCACCTCTCAGGTCTCTTGCTGCTCCAACATGCCAGGATTTTGCATCTAAAAGCTCATCTAACTCAGAACCTTTGAGCTATAAAGTTTTATTTATTATTTTATGACATGTTAGGAAAAAAAAACAAATAAGAATATTAAAATTACTCATAACTAATCTCATCATCCAGAGATACCTGTTAACATTTTTTTTCAAAAAATGAAAAAGAAAGTACTCTTATTTGTTGGTTTGCTTTCTAATTGTAAAAATAATATATATTTGTTTTCAAAAACATTCTCAGACAATTTAGGAATGTTTGTTTAAAGAAGAGAGTAAAAGATAACCATACACACACCATTGAGACACAACATATTAACAGCTTTGCTACATAACTTTTCAGGCTTTTAAAATCATATATGTACATGTAATTGGTTTCTATAAAAATAGGCTAATATATTGTATATTACTTTGTTACTTGAAAACACATGTTTATAAATATATTATGAACATTCTTCCAAGTATTTATAACTTTCAATATTTTCAGTAAATGTTTTGCTCTTGTTGAATTAAATCAATATCAAATATTCATAACTGCACCAGATCCCTCTCCAATGATCTGCTGTTATCAGTTGAATAAGCCCTATGTATCTTTGATTGCTTTTTTTCCAGGAAGGCCAAGATACATTTTATTCTGTCAAGTACGAAATGAAGGAGGGCAACTGTGCTGTTCAAAGTGGCAAAACCTGGCAGGACTGTGACTACAAAGAACCTGAGCAAGCTGTAAGTGTGATGGTCCAGAGCCCCCAGTTTTCTCAATCGAGACTGCAAAATTATTCTATTAGTGCTGGGGGTGATGAGTACTGTTGAGCCTGTTTGTGAGGGGTGAACATAAACCCTCAAATGTGTGGAAAAGTGAAATGGTTGATGTCTATGTTCTTGCATAGACAGAAAGGGCATGAGAGGCCAGCCATGAGATGTGAAGAAAGCCCTCCCATGAAGAGGGGACTCCTATGACCAACTGGGTGCTTTATTTGTGCAGACCTGAGTTTGAATTCTACTCTGCCTCTAATTAGCTGACCACTTTTAACCCATGGGCTCCCTTGAAAAAGGGAGGTAAAATCGACCTAAATTGGAAGAAGAATGGAGATACATAGGAAAAGATCTTGTTTTAATAACAAGGTATCTTAACCAAGTGCCTAACATCTGTTTGCTACACCACAGCTGGTTGTTTGGCCTTGCCTGAGGGAGCTAACAGCCAGTATCTGCCAGGAAGTAAGCCACTCTTTCCACAGTCCATGGACTCACCTCTTTAATGTGTCAAAATGTTATTGGTGGAAATGGGGTGTCCACTGGTGGGAAGTGGGGGATCCCTTTCTCCACGGGATGTTGGGGGTCCGGTCCTCATGATATCTTGAGAAAAAGAATTTTCTAAGACTCACACAGGAAGATGAGAGATCTTTATTTGTGTGGAATTACACATCTGAATTTCTAAAGTCCCATTTCCCTCAAACCAGTCCTAAAATAGGTGTAGCTGGGGATTCAGAGAGCCAAAAGCCAAACCAATGTCCCAAGTTTCCATTCCATGGTGGAGCTGGGTCTGGTACAGCATCAGGCTAGTTCCCGACTATTAGTCTATTGTATGTGTGTGTATGTGGTGTGGGGAGAGTATATGGCTGTGGGCCATGTGGGAGCAAGCAGGGGAGTGTGTCCCCTGCAACAAGAGAGCCAGGAGCCCCAGTGAGCAAAGAGGCAAGAGAGAGAACTCTTTCGTTTAGGAGTTCAATAACTGACATCTTCCCGCGCTTGCAGTGGCCACACCGACTATGTTCCCAGGTGTGACTGACAGACAAGTACCTTCCCTATGTCACCCAGACTTTACTGGGCATGTGTCTATTTGGCCTTCCCTTTGCTCCTTTTCAGTTAATAACTGGTTACTACCATGGCATCAAAAACTCCACATCCTCTGTGCAGTTGAACCCTGAAGTTGAGCTGTAAGAGGCGAGTCTGGCAGGCTAGTTTTAGGGCACTGTGTTCACCTTGGTGAAAAAGAAATATTTCCTCTGCTCCAAACATAGCATTATTTTAAACCTCACTATCTTCACTGCCACTCCTCCCGACATCTCATGAATATCAATGACTTGTAAATAATAATGATTAGGCTACAAAAACATTCATTCTGTGTCTCAAAACTCTGTTAGAAAAGAATCTTAAGTTTTAAATAAGAGAAAAGCCATACATAGCAACAGCACTAGGTGCACTTCTCCATCTGAAAGATTAAGATAAATGGTCTCCCTTTTCTTTCTTTCTAGGCCACAGGAGAATGCATGGCATCCATAGCGAAGAAATGGAATATGGAATTCTCCGTGGTTACCCAGACCTGCCACATTACTCCAGGTAGCTGATATATAGGGTGGCACTGCCCCGGGGGGAAATGAACCTTTTCCTTGTGGAGCCAGGAGCATAACTTGGACAAAGCCCCTTCCAAGAGGGCAGTGGGTGGCTGCACAAGGCCATTTGCAGCCTTGGGGCACAGGGAGGGAGGATGGGGCGGGGGAGAGGGGAAGGAGGGGCGGGTTGTGTTGGCAGAGTCCTGAGGTGGGGCCAGGCTCCTGCCAATCATCCCCTGGACTCTCCCTGGACAGCAGAGCTGGATTAGGTGTGTGCTAAGGCCCTGGGAAAGGACTAGAAAACATGCCACATGCTTCCATTGTGGGGTGTCCTAGAGCCAGAAAAGCACAGGCTTTGAGGTCAGACCTGGCCTGCAATCCTTCAAAAGCTCTTCACCTTTTTGGTTTTCCTTTTCCTTAAAAGGGGATCACAGTAATGCTCACTGCAGAGGGTTATTGTAGACTGAAAGTAAATGGCAGGCTTGAAGTTACAAGCATAAGAATGCATTGATGATCATCAGAATAAAAGTAATCATAGCTGACATTTATTGAGCACTTATTACTAGCCACAGTGCTAATCGTTTTACATATGTTGATTTATTTAATCCTCACAACAAGTCTATGGGGGCAAGTGCTAATATTCTCATTTTACAAATGAGGAAACCAAGGCCCACCACAGTTAAATATCTTGTCCAGTGTCCCATAGCTGCAATTAGCAGAGTGGTATAGTAGACCTTGTAAGAATGGAGCAACTTATGCAGAAATATAACCACTATTAGCTCCTTCCCTGTGTTGGCACAGTGGCTGGGTGCAGAAGAATGGGCACATCTAGGGAATGTCAATCACAAAAGCCAATCCAGAACTGGTCTTTTGCAAGATAGAGTTTTTGTATAGAAGGCTCCAGAACAGCATCCTCAGCCACACTCATGAACATCAGTGGAGGAGCAATTGTTCTATCTTGGCCTTAGTCATCCATAAGGGACCCACGAAAACTCTATTTCTTGAGTTTCAGCTCTTGCAAGAAGTGGCATTCAAAGAAAAACAGTCCAAAATAGAAAAGAAACCACAATTTTTTTTTTAATTTTTGGAGTAGCTTTTTATTATTTATTTTAAGCACTTTAGCTCATAAGCAAATTTTCACATGATCCAGAACACAGCACTTATATACTAGGAGAGGAAAAGCTCTTTGCCACAATTACTACTAGGTCCACAATCCCTTACCTGAAACCTTTTTGGCCAAATATGTTTCAGAATTCAAAATCAAAAACCTTTTTTAAATATTTTAAAAATCTCCCTAGAAATGTTGGAGCAGGATGAAAAATCATTCCTTCGCCTGGAAAAACTGAATTTGCATCTTTCACCCTCAAAAGACTGCTCCATCTCTCCTCTTACCCCAGTCAGAGCTGCGTTTGCCGTCAGCAAACCAGCCTCTGGTCTCTACTCCCTTTCCCCTCCCTCTTCTGTGTTCATCAATCTTTTGTTTTCCCATCAGTAATATTCTCCTTTCCCAGGTAAGTCCCCTCCAGTTTGTTAACTTTGTCCACTGCCCTGATGCCACATACCTTCTGCAAGGGGAGAACAGTGAGGAAAGCTATGAATAGTCACCCAGCAAATCTTTTTTCTGACACACAAAGCTTATGGAGTGAGTGCCAAAAAACAGCTGCAAGGGGAGTTGTGTTGACCTACTTGCAACTGAGGGACACTGTTGTAGAGCAGTTGCTCCTGCTTCTGTTTGGGTCCTACACATTCGGACAGTGAGAGCCCAAGGCAAAGGGGCCCAGGGTGCCTTCATGACTTCCCCTCTACAGCGTGTGCCTCTACTGACCCGCGGGTTAGGGCTATCTGTTATAAACATTACTTGGTAACTTAATACAAGCTCGCTCCGGTTTTAATATTTTACCTTATTTTATTAAAACCCCATCAGTGGCACCCAATCATTACTGCTGACCACTCCTAATTCACTTCAGTGGGTCTATGCACACCCTGAAATTATATGGAGGACGTTGTGAGTAGCAGCATTTTCCTGGAGAGGGCACCATAGGTCTCATCAGGTTCACCAAGGAGCCCATGACCCTTGGAATATAGTTCATAACCCCTGGCCTCCACAGAGTGGCAGGGGCTCCACAGCAGAGGACTCTCTCTACCAATTGTCCAGACCTCAATCGGCAGTCCCTGCCTCCCGCTTTAAGCCCCGGTAAAAAGTACACACAGCATCCCACATGCTGCCCCTGACTCATCCTGCTTTCTCGAGAGCCATTCCTCCCTTTGTTCCTTCTTCTCAGGCTCACACTTTATGTGGCCCAGTTGACCTTGACCGCTTTACACAGGAAAGACCTCTTCTCCTCAGGAAAGTCTTTCTTGAGTTCACTCTGGGCTCCTGCCTTTCCAAGCTCTTGTCGAATTATTTTGAAATATCCATCTGCAGTTCTGTCTCTCCCACTCAATTTGGCCCCACACCTTCACCACTGCCAGGCTGACCAGCAGCCCCTAACGAACGACAGATAAACAGACTATTCAGACACACTTTGACTGTGAAAGAGAGGGCTAAGGGGCTCCTGGCTCTAGAAACCAGAGCAGCCTGGATTGCCTGCCTAATTAGCCTTTTATTGCAGTTTTTATCTTTAGATACAATCAATAGGGTGAGTAATCTTGGGAGGACACATGTGTTTACATTGTCCTCTAGGCAAGGGCATCCAGGGATTAAGCATAAAGATTCCACTATCTTTATGGGGTAGGTTTGTAATCAGACTTGTTTGGAAAGGTCAAGGAATAATTAGGGGCGCCGCCTTCGACACTCCCCTATGTCTTCCCTAAGTCGGAATTCTGATAAACAGGGCAGGCGGCCTTCCACACACTACCCTTTTATGAGAATGTCCTCCTTACAACTTTCCAAACAAGTCTCCTGTGCTCCCCAACACACCACAGGGACCATAACTAACAAGTTAACGTAAACACACAGTCTACCTCAGCTCCTGACATATTACAGCAGGAACAAAATATGTACATTTGTTTAAATGAATTGATACAAAACATTATATCCTGAATGAGACTTCAAGGAGCTTTAATTAACACTGAAAAATAAATAATACTATATCTGTAGTGTTTTACTTTTTTATAAGAGGATAAATTAATGTATTATTTATATAATTTACAATGATTTTTAAATAAATTTAAAATAATTATGCACAATAGTATGCACATAAGATGTTCCTAAGTCAATGGTAGGTTTTTTTTCCCTCTGACAAAAAAGCAGTCTTGTGTTCTCTTTTTCTAATACATACTAGAATTTACTACAAAGTTTGTTTTCCAGGGTCTTGGAAATTATCTCACTTATTTAGGACAATGTATCTGAATGCGGGTTTTACTCATTAACGCTGCCCTTTTGCCTACTCTTTCTTTGTCAAGCTGAGGGCCCTGTGGTGACCTACCAGTATGAATGCTATGGCTGCATGTACTCCATATCGACTGTCCCCGCTGACTTGGACCCTGTTCTGAGACATGCTATTCAACATTTTAACAACCATACTGATCATTCCCACCTCTTTGCTCTTAAAAAAGTAAAAAGGGCACAGAGACAGGTTTGTGCTTTAGTTTTCATTTCTCACAGTATTGTTAAAATTAGTTGGATCTTTATGTTTAGGGTTTCATTGCCTAAAATAAACCATTGGTCAATAGAAAACCTATGATTCCATGACTGGTGGTGAGGGAGCTCTTTATGTCCTCATCTGACTGGCATAGGAGGTAAAGAGCTTGCGCTTGAGTCAAAGTGATTCGGATACTGCAATATATAAAGGGCAAAAGTGTGGCTAATCAGACCCCTGGCTCTGAGGTTGGTTTTAATGAATGGATAGTCAGAAATACATGTTTTTCTGAGAGATGGTGAGATGAAAAGATCATTCTAGCCTTAAGGTTTTAAGAAAATTACATTATCACTTAGCTATCGTGAGTCAAACGTGGCTCCAAAATATTAAATGGTACCCAAACAGTTGGCACAGCTTTCTGAGCACTCTCTAAATCAGGGGTCCTCAAATTTTTTAAACAGGGGCCCAGTTCACTGTCCCTCAGACCGTTGGAGGGCCGGACTATAGTTTAAAAAAAAAAAACTCTGAACAAATTCCTATGCACACTGCACATATTTTATTTTGAAGTAAAAAAAACAAAACGGCAAAAACACCTGCATGTGGCCCGCGGGCCATAGTTTGAGGATGCCTGCTCTAAATTATAGTTTTCATATCATTAAAAGAAAGTAAATACTTAAAAATCTGGCCTTTTCAATGACCCATTTCACTAAGTCTTTACAGGCAGTTGACTGGGTCCCTTCTATTTCAGTGTCTAATTATGAGGGATCTACTTTAGTCAGTAACAGTCCCTGCTTTTAATAGACCATCCAACTTTCCTTCATGCAAGAGCTTATTCTACTCAATTATGTTCATAGCCAGCTATTGGGGTGGGACTAGCTCAAGATAAAGCAGCACAAAGCTTACTGTCTGGGAACCTGAGAACTTATCAGTAAAGGCCATTCTAGCTCCAAAGTGGTTTTAACCATGTAGAAGAGTATTATTACTATTTCACAAAATTCAAAAGGACATTATTTTTCTATTGCCTGGCAGAGGAAATATTGCTAGTTTTTTCTTAAGAAAATGCAGTAACTCCACCTATATATTGCTTTTTTTTTTTGAGGTGTGTAGGAGTGTGTGTGTGTGTGTGTGTGTGTGTGTGTGTGTGTATTGAGGAGAGTGAGAGTCATAAAGTGCTCAATATTTATTCAGCCAAGAGTTTTGCCTAGTAATAAGAGTTTATATTTTTGAGTGCTTGCAATATGCCAGGCAGTGTTCTAAGTTCCTCATAACACAGTGAATATAATGTTTAAACTACCCTTTAACTATTCAATTCAACATTGTTTCAGGTGGTGTCTGGATGGGACTATGAAGTTACTTACTTAATTCAGCAAACTAATTGTTCCAAGGAGAATTTTAAAGTCTTAACCGAAGACTGCAAGGTCCTTTACAATGGTGTAAGTAGGCAAAAATCGAATAATAACGTTATTAGCATTTGGTGTCCAGTATTTACAGGTGTGGGAATACTCAGCTACATAGGAAGACTCGGCCACTAAGATTTTAGATGACATGCATGAATTCACAGCCACATTCTCCATGTCACTAGTCAAGCTGCCTTACCTACCTGGTCAAAAGCTCTGTACATCTGGCAATAAGCATTTACAGATATAACCAGGGCTCCAGATAAAATGATGCTGTGTCAAGTTTGTCTGTCCATGTCTTCACACTTTCCTGTCTCCCTTTCCTCCCCACCTGCTTAAGGTCCTTCCCAGTGCTCCTGAGCTCTGCGCAGGACACTCCTCAACTTCAAACTTGCCTTTGCTTATTTTCTCCCCTCCCCAACCCTCCCCTTCCTTTATTTTTAATAACACATGCTGAGCCTCCACCACTTTATCAGAACCAAAATTGTCTTACAAGAGAGTATCACAAGGTGGCAGTAGTTAGTGCATGTGCAGATGCCTAAGGCACAATGACCATCCCAGGGACATTTGCATTTTAGCAGAAAACTGCTTTAAACAAGGGACTGCTTCAAGCCCTTTAGTCTGTTGTTCTACTTCTACAATTCCATTATGTGGGAAGAAAATGAGAAACCCAGACAGTAAGATGTTAATTTCAGCACTATTATTACCAGAAAAACGTTGGAAATGTTTTCAACATTAGGGAATGTTTAAATAACTTCCAGTACATCCACACAGTAGAATATATGCAGCCATTAAACGTATGTTTACAGATTTTTTAGTGACTTAGTAAAATGGTTATAATATGGTAAGTTAAAAAATATATAAAATTATAAATACATATTTATTTAAATATATAAAGTAAATGTAAATATCAAAAGTGATGGAGGGGCCCTGTCTGGTTTAGTTCAGTGGATAGAGCATCGGACTGTGGACCAAAAGGACCCAGGTTCAGTTCTGGCCAAAGGCATGTTACTCGGTTGCAGGCTCCTCCCAGGACCCTGCAGGCCCACGTTCAGGGTGCATGCAGGAGGCAACCAATTGATGTGTTTCTCTCACATCAATGTTTCTCTCTGTCTTTCCCTCTCTCTTCCACTCTCTCTATAATCATTGGAAACATATCTTCAGGTGAGGATTAACAACAACAAAAAAAGTGATCGAGGGGAGCATTTGAGATCTTGCTCCCTGTCATATGTTGTTAGTTTGCCTCAAATAAACTCATAAAAATAATTTAAGTAATGAAAAAAATATGCAAAACTATAAAACATAGTTAACTTTCAGTTCCACACACATCTATGTTTCACTCCTGATTTTATTGGGAAAGCCTCTAGAATTTTGTTATTTATAATATTTGCTATGGATTCCAGGTAGGCATTCTTGTCATATTAAAGAAGCATTCTTGCATTCCTGCTTTTGAAGAAGTTTGTTTTATTTTTAAATAAGAAATTGGTATTATCAGACTCATAGATACAGAGAACAGACTAACAGCTGTCAGAGGGGAGACAAGTTGTGGGGTTAGGTGAGAAAGATGAAAGAATTACGCAAAAAAAAAAAAACACACACACACAAAAAAAAACCAAAACTCACAGACACAGATTACCGGAGGGAAAGGAGGTAGGGGAAAGTAGAAGAAGATAAATGGGGTATAAGTGATGACAGAAGGAGACTTGACTTTGGGTAGTAAACACTCAATACAATATACAGATGATGTATTATAGAATTGTACAATTGAAACCTTTATAATTAACCAATGTCACCTCAACAATTTTTTTAATTTAAGAAAAAAAAGGAATTTGTGTTAGAATTTAGCCAATGCTTTAAATATGTATTGAAATATCATGTTATGTATTTCTAATTTAATCTTTCATGTTGTTTTTACAGCTTTTCTAATAGTAACCTCTAGATTCATAAACTCTACTTGCTTAGAGTTCATTATTCTTTAAATATGCATTTGGCTTTTATTTTTAGTTTAAGAAGTCTACATCTTTATAAGAGAAAGTGGTTTGACAGTTTTCTGGCTGTGGTTGTGTGTGCATTCTATTTTTTCAGGTTTTGGTATCCAGATTATAGTTTTCTAGAATGAATTGGGTATGTTATGTGCAGTTGAGTCAGCTCTGACTCCTGGTGACCCTATGAATGAGTGATGGCCACACTGTCTTGACTTCAACAGCTCTGCTGAGCACCTATAGACTCCTTTCCCTGGCTTCTTTTATGGAGTCAGTCCATGTCATATTTGGTCTTCCTCTTTTCCTGCTTCCTTCCATTTATTAGTTAGGTGGTCAGGCACTATTTTTTGACTTGGGTAGTGTGCCACTATTTTCTATATTCAGAAACAGTTTACATAGCAAGGAACTAAATGTTTCTTTAATTTTAAAAATTATTTATCTATAAAACATCTATGTTGTTTGGAGGTGAGAAAAGGAATGGAAGTTGAGAGTAATGATAGCATTCTTTGTTCTTCAGTTACTGGTCCATTCAAATTTGTTCTTGTATTTAAGTCAGCATTGGTTATTAATAGTTTTCCCGAATAGTATCTATTTCTTTGGGATTTAAAGTAACATACACTTGTTCATAATTATTCTCTTATATTTTTAACTTCTTTGTACCTTTGCTATGATGTCTTTTTTTTTTTTTTTTTGCATTTGATTTTTTTCCTTATCCCAAGAATGAGCATTTGGATTTACTTTTGGATTATTTTAATAATACTAGTGCTTTCTGTTTTCTAGTTCATCCATTTTGCTTTATTGTTTCCTCCTTTTTTGTTTTGCTTAAGGCTATTTATTATTCTTTTTCTTTTTCTAACTTCCTGATGTAAACACTTCAGTTTGAGGTTGTTTTATTTGTTTCTTGCCTCTCTCTTTTTAAATTAAGAAAGCATATAAAGCCCAAACCAGTATGGCCCAGTGGATAAAGCGTCAGCCTGCAGACACAATGGTCCCAGGTTCAATTCCAGTCAAGGGCATGTACCTTAGTTGCAGGCACATCCCCAGTATGGAGTGTGCAGGAGGCAGCTGATCGATGTTTCTCTCTCATCTATGTTTCTAACTCTCTATCCCTCTCACTTCCTCTCTGTAAAAAACAAAAAAAAATCAATAAAAGATATATTTGAAAAAAAAATAAAAGAAAGCTATAAAGACATGAGTTTAATTCCAAATGCTGCTCTGTCAACATTATATAAAATTCTCAGTTTTCTTATTTTGTTTTTTATATTTTTCCTTATCCAAAGAAGACCCTGACTATTTAGGCAAATGTGTTTAGATTTCCAAGTAGTTAGTTTCTTGTTTATTTGTTTAAATGTATTTTTAGGAATTTTTTTCTTTTGGTGCTGAGGTCAAAGGACATGGCCTGTATTGTTTCAATTTGGAAATTTATTGAGCCTTTCTTGTAACCTAATGTAAAAGCAATTGAAAATATCTGTATCATACTTATAAAAATATCATTTAAGCCTATGGATCAAATGAAAATACCACCTAAATACATTTTTATTTTTTTATTCATTTTCTATTATTTTATTTATTTATTTTTTATCCATTTGGTCTATCTTAAATTTATAGTTGTATATAAAATTTCTCTACCACCATTATTTTAATTTATCTCTACACATATATATCTAATTTCTGCTATATGTATTTTAACTCCATGCTTCTAGAACAGTGGTTCTCAACTTTCCTAATGTTGCGACCCTTTAATACAGTTCCTCACATTGTAGTGACCCCCAACCATAAAATTATTTTCATTGCTACTTCATAGCTGTAATTTTGCTACTGTTATGAATCATAATGTAAATATCTGTGTTTTCCGATGGTCTTAGGTGACCCCTGTGAAAGGGTCATTCGACCCCCAAAGGGGTCGTGACCCACAGGTTGAGAACCGCTGTTCTAGAGTATCCTATATAATCCTATATAATAAAAGCCTAATATGCAAATCAATCAAATGGCTGAATGACCGGTCGCTATGATGCACACTGACCACCAGGGGGCAGAGGCTCAACAAAGGAGTTGCCTCCAGCCCGCAGGACCCAACTGTTAGCAGCCGGGGAGCAGCCCCACAGATGGGCCCTGATCGCTGGCTAGGCCTGGGGACCCTACCCATGAACAAATTCTGTGAACCGGCCCTCTAGTATCTTTATAAAAATAAAATTATCTTCTTTACTACCATCATGAGTTTTTTTGTTACCTTGAATTTTACTTTGTCCAATATTAATAATGCTCTAGATCATTTTTCTGTTTATATTTGCTTCATATAGTTTTGATCATCCATTATGTGTAATCTACCTTTATCTTTTTTATTACAAGATATTATTCTCCAAAATGTAACATATTAATTTTCTCTTTAACTTAATATGGAAGTCTTTGCCTCCCTCTTTTAAAAAATATTTTTATTGATTTTTAGAAAGAAAGGATGGGGGAGTGATAGAGAGATAGAAATATCAATGAGAGAAGATCGTCATCTATCAGCTGCCTCCTGCACACCCCACTCTGGGGATCCAGCCCACAAACCGGACATGTGCTCTGACCAGGAATCTAAACGTGACCTCTTGGTTCCTGGGTTGATGCTCAACCACTGAGCCACACGAGATGGTCTGGAATTCTTTGTCTTTCTAAAAGAATTTTACCCATTCAAATATATTATTTTTTAATATATTTTTATTGATTTCAGAGAGGAAGGGAAAGGGCAAAAGAGATAGAAACATCAATGAGTGAGAGAACCATTGATCAGCTGCCTCCTGCACACCCTACACTAGGGATCAAGCCTGCAATCTGGGCATAGGCCCTGACCAGAAATCGAACCAGGACCTCCTGGTTCATAGGTTGATACTGGCTGGCTGGCTCATATGGTTATTATTTCTATACTAGGTATTCTTGTCATCTTATTTCATGTGTTTGTGTAAATACATTTATTGTTGTTGATGTTAATACCTAATTGTTTCTTATTCTCTCTTTTGCAATGGGATTAGGTTTTGTTTTGTTTTGTTTTCTATGTAAAGTCAAACATCCTATATTTAATGTTACCAGTTGTTTACTTTAAAAGTTCTTAAAAACATTTTTAACTTATTTACTTTTGAAAAACTAGGACACCGGTGAATGTACAGATCTTGCATACATGGATCCTCAGCTAAGAATTGCCTCCTTCTCACAGAAGTGTGAGATTTTATCAGGTATGCGATAATACATGTTCGTGCTCTAGTAGTACATGTTGATCCCAGACAACTGGTGAGGTCTTTTTATAGGAATTGTGCTTTAGGTTCCATGATATAATCAACAACCCTTACAGCTGTACCCGATTTCTGCACAGCTGAGCTGTAGCTGATGCAGTTGGGACTGCTCTGCCAGTGGCCAGAGGGAATATGGTGACAGAAAGAAAGATTGATGTTCTTTTTCCAAAGCTGACCTCCAGATGCAATGGCAGCTGGTCTTACTTGTGTATCAGATGTCACTACATCAGGTGTTATAAATTGGGGAAGCTGTATCTCCTATTTAATCACTCAGAATAAAATCCTTTCAATTAAATACTTTTTTCTCCTGCATGTTATAATGGGGGAAAGTGAGATAGTGCAAGTTTATGGTCAAGCCAGTGTTTCTTATACCAAGAGTTGGCTTTTCTCATACTTGGAAGATATTTGCATACATTCCACAGTGAGAAGCATCATTGAAGCTCCCTGCTCACCAGAATCAGAAGACTTAAAATTTTTTTCCCACTAGAAAATCATTCCTTTAAATTAAGCGTTGCTTTTTAAACTTTGTTTCAAAAATGCAAAAACTTAGGAAGAGTGCAGCACATTGATATTGAAGGTGTAACTAATACCTTCTGATGGAGGTAACTAAATACCCTTGACTCTGAGGAGAGGAAAAGAGGACAGGCAGTAAGGTGAAGGTCATACAGACAACTTCTACCCACTCACTACTGGCCTTTAGGCTGCACATGGCCCTCTATAAATGAGTGCTGGACAATGTGCAGGAGAGGTACTAGGCTAGACTGCTCCTTCAGAGTACACACTGACTTAAAACCTGCTTCTTCTTTCAGGGGAGGATTTTACTATAGGTTGCCTTGGCTGCCCCTCAGAGATACCTGTTGATAGCCCAAGGCTGAAAGAGGCTCTGACTCATTCCATTACAAAGCTTAATGCAGAGAATAATGCAACTTTCTATTTCAAGATTGACATTGTGCACAGAGCAACATCACAGGTCTGTAAATTAAGCTATAAAAATTATGATATTATAGTCTATGTGCAAACTTCTTCCTAATATTGTATCTGATCTTGGGTTGGGAAATACTATACCTGGTAAAAGGAAATAAATGTCAAGTCTCAACCTCACTCCATGCTTGCTATGTGATCTTGGACAAGTCATTTAGAACTTTCCATTTTCTGTCTGTAAAGGACTGGGTTGAGACTCAAATAAGATAATATATCTCAAGCCTTGGCCGGGTAGCTCAGTTAGTTAGAGCAGTGATGGCAAACCTATGACACGCGTGTCAGCACTGACACGCGTAGCCATTTCTGATGACACGCGGCTGCTGAGGCGGCCGCATGCCGAGGATGAAACATTTGCTGCTCCTGAGGATGAAACATTTGTGAAATAATGTGTGTTTTTTTCCTCAAAGTGACACACTACCCGAGTTATGCTCAGTTTTTTGGCGAAGTTTGACACACCAAGCTCAAAAGGTTGCCCATCACTGGGTTAGAGCATTGTCCCGATATGCCAAGGTTGCAGGTTCGATCCCCGGTCAGGGCACATACAAGAAGCACCCAGTGAATGCATAAATAAGTGGAACACAAAAAGAGAAATAATATATGTCAATACATTATCTTCTCTAACTTTAAAGTGTTATGTAAATTCTAGCAACCATTATATAATTAATAAAATGTAGGGCAAGGGAAAGCTACTCTTATTCTCTGCCTTTCTAGAGTCGTTTCTTGTTGTAGCATCACTTAGTGCCTTGGGATCAGCCACATGTCAGCGTATCATCACCCAGACTCTCTTCACACTCTCACCTCCATGTCACTTCCCCCCTTCCTACATGTCCTTCCAGCCCACAAATGTGCCCTCGAGGGCTTCATCTTTCCTCCCATGCCCTGTCAATAGATAAGGAGTGACCTAGTCTGGGGGTCAGGAGACCCCAGCCCTCATGTCCTGGGTAACTCCCGGCTCACTCAGTCTTTGTGGCCCCATCTGTAAAATGAGTGGCTGAGTGAGAAGAGCCCAAATTTCTTCCAACTCTAACAGCATATGACTAATCTATTCGTGGACAGATTGCTATTATAAACCTCAAAACTGGCCTACCTAAAAGTAAACAAAATAGAACCAAAAAAAGTAATCAAAATAGAACCGAACTGTTTCAGCAAACCAACATAATCTGATTGGGGGGAGGGGCGGACTTCACTTATAACAATTCATACTTTTGGCTCAGTAATTGAATTTCTAGAAAATTAAAATTGAGTCTTTAGAGACAATGATACTCATGGCAGCTTTAACTATAAAAGACAACATGGTAAACTGTCAAAATGATCAATAATATAGAAATGATCAAATAATATCCGGCATATCCTTAAAATAGAGTATCAAGGACCAATGTTAAAGCATTCTTGTGAGGAGTTCTTGATGTGGGAAATGCCTTGTGTTAAAATATGCAGTGTGAAAATAAGAGGCCATAAAATTGACTATATATTCTGTTGTCAGGTGTGTTATAGAAAGTACAGAAAACAATACTGAAAGTAAACAAAAGCCTCCACCTATTCACAGTGGTGGCTTTAGGTGATGGCACAAAGGGCTGTTTATTTTCATCTTCTAAATCCTGTATTAGTTTCACTACTGCAAGGGAAACCTAACCAAATGGTATTAAAATAAGTCAAAACTGACACTTTGCTCTCTCTCCTACTCAGGCACTTATTCCTGCCCCTGACACCACAAACTTTCTCCCCCATTTCACGGGCACATGACCCATGTTAGTGGTGTACTCACATGGTACACCAATCCATGCTATTCTTTTTTAATTTAAATTCTTTATTCTCTAAAGTATTACATTTGTCTCCTTTTCCTCCCATTAACCTCTCCCCGGCCGTTCCCACCCCCAGCACATGCCCTCACCCCCCTACTGTCTGTGTCCATTGGTTATGCTTATATGCAAGCATACAAGTCCTATGATTGATCTCTTACCCTCCAATCCCCTGCCTTCCTTCTGAGGTTAGACAGTCTGTTCAATGCTTCTGTGTCTCTGGCTCTATTTTTGTTCATCAGTTTATGTTGTTCATTATATTCCACAAGTGAGTGAGATCATGTGATACTTATCTTTCTCTGACTGGCTTATTTGGCTTAGCATAAGGTTCTCCAGGTCCATCCATGCTGTTGCAAATGGTAAGAGTTCCTTCTTTTTTACAGCAGCATAGTATTGCATTGTGTAGATATACCACAATTTTTTAATCCACTCATCTTCTTATTGGCACTTAGGCTGTTTCTAAATCTTCGTTTTTATAAATTGTTCTGCTATGAACATAGGGGTGCATGTATCCTTTTTTAAAAAATTTATTTTTATTTTTTAAAGTATTACATATGTCTCCTTTTCCCTCCATTGATCTCTTCCCAGCCGTTCCCATCCCCCAGCACATGCCCTCACCCCGCTAGTGTCTGTGACCAGTATGCTTATAGGCATGCATACAAGTCCTTTAGTTGCTGTCTTACCCATCCACACCCCCCAATGCTATTCTTGTATTTGTCAGCTTTTCTTCTCACTTCATATTTCTGCTTTCTTGTGAAACTCCCTTATTGTTGATGCAGGAACACCCTCTACTCCACCATATATTGCATATCAGAGGTTTGCTGTCAGGAGAGAACCACTCATTTATACATGACTAGCTAGTCTTCAGAGTACTTGCAGTTCTCTGAAATTAATGAATCAACATCCTAGCACAGTGTGTATTTGTGTATGCCAAGGATGCCAGGGGAACAACAGGTAATGCTGTTAGTTGAAGAGAACTGACATTCCTTCACTTGCCAAGTCAATTTGAAATATGGTGAGAATCTCAGACTTACTTACAAAAGATGAATCTTTACTGGATTTTACATTTAAACAGAACAATTTGGCTGTTCTGACATTCAAGGAGGCCTTGCTGGAAGCAGCCGAGTTACTGGAAATCCATTTACCATTTGATGAATTTGCCAAATGACTGATTTTTGCCAAAGATTTATTTTACAGATTTGGTCTTGCCTTGGCTTTGCATATTTAGTCCTATTTGGATGCATGTCCATTTCCAGGTGGTTTCAGATGCCAAATATTTCTTAAATTCTCCGTTTGCACATGTGAATGATGTGATTTCTATAATAAGCCATTTCTTTTGCCCTGCCTCTGCCGCCGCTGTCCCCACTGTTGTCCATTTTCCTCCCTGTCTTTGCTCAGATGAATATACTTCAAGGATCTGTGTGTGCACATTCAGGAATTTTTCCTTTAACAAAGTACTAGAAATGTCAAGGTGTATGTATATGTCTAAGACTTCTGATGCCAATTGCCAAATTGCCAAACTATTTGCAATTATGCCAATTTACATTCATACTACCTGACTATAGGACCTTGATCATCTTGCTTTGAGTTCTAGTCCTACCAACAGTGACTGAGGCTGCATGCTTCCCACACGTGGCCAATACCAGGTATCACCACTGTTTTTTATCTTTGCCAATATATGGAAGATTAAAGATGCTGTTGTGTTGTTGTTGGTTTTTTTTTTTTTAATCTTTTGTTATTAATGAAGGTAGTAGTTTGTTTCTGGCTTAATGAGCATTTTTACTTCTTTTCTGAAATACTTGTTCATGTCTTTTGTTCATTTTTTTCATGTTGGGCTTTACATGCATAAGAATATTAATCTTATACCATATTTTCCCCAGCTTTTATTTATTTTTTTTTTTACTTTGCTTGCTGTGATTTTTGAGAATCAGTTGTCCTATCCGTCTGAACAAATTTAGACATTTTTTTTTCCATTTAGGTTTTCTTCCTCTGCTTTTCACCTAAGAAAGGCCTTCTTCATCCTGAGACCTCATGAATACATATTTATATTTTTGAGTTTATTTCTTTAATTTAAATTGTTAATACATTTGGAATTTATTTTGCTATGCAGTTATCTCTACGTTAAAAAAAAAGTTGAGCAGGATGGGTTTGAGCAGGGAAGACTTTTGATTAGAATGACACCTGATAATAATGGCAATATAGATGCCATCTTGAGGCCCTCAAATGGAAGATTTACATCTATTTAATTCCTTCTTCTTGACCCTGAATAGAGTAGAGCTATCAGTTGTGGTTTGTGTCACATATTATCAAGTTTCTTAGACAACTTTACTGTGATCAACTTTATTGTTACAGAAAATTGAATTAAGATATATTCTGAAATGAGCAAGAAAACTTATGATCACCAAAATATAGACCCTAAAACCCTTTTAGAACCTTCTTCCCCATTTATACCTATACCTGGAGTCTTAAAATTTAAGTATCAATTATTTTTTAAAAATTTAACCATGTTTACCCAGCAGAACAATGCAGGAAAAGTAGAGGGATAGGCCTTGACCAGTTTGGCTCCGTGGATGAAGTGTCAGCCCGCGGACTGAAGGGTCCCGGGTTCTATTCCAGTCAAGGGCATGTACTTTGGTTTCGGGCACATACCCAGTGGGGTATGTGCAGGAGGCAACTGATCAATGTTTCTTTCTCATCGATGTTTCTAATTCTCTATCCCTGTCCCTTCCTCTCTGTAAAAAAATCAGTAAGATATATATTTTTTTTAAAAGTAGAGGGGGAGCTTAGTTCTTCCTATGACTCTGTTCTCCTGCTCTCTTCTTCCCGCCACACATTTTCCATGCTTTTAAAAAACACACGGATAGGGAAGACTGTTTTGGTTTGCTTTCTTAAACGAGATTCTACTATCACCCTGTAACTTCATTTATTTTATTTCTTAATAGGCTTTTATTGATTTTAGAGAGAGAAGAAGGGAGAAGGAAAGAGAACCATCAATCCGCTGTCTCGTGCATGACCCCTCACCTGGGGATTAAACCCACAACTTGGGCATGTGCCCTGTCTGAGAATCAAACTCAGGACCCTTTGGTGCATGGGATGACACTCAACAAATTGAGCCACACCAACCAGGGCTGTAACTTCATTTTAAAAAATAATAGTCATCTCTCCAGGTCAACTGATATATTCATGTATTCTTTTAAACACACACACACATACATACACACACACACATTTAGATCCTAGAATTAAGTACTGAATAACTTGAAAAAAAAATAAGTACTGAATAACTTGGATTAGAAATTTGGCCATATCAACTAACTTTTTAACATACAATTTAAAGTCATTTTTATCAAGTATTTTAAGTGTAAGAGATGTAAGATATGGCATTTTGAAATGACGTTTAAAAAGCCATATATGCAATTTTTTTGAAGTCGGTGCATTTTAAAAAGCATGAGTTTAATTTTTAAAATAAATAGCATGTGCCTGTTTTATATAAAAATAAATAAATAAATAAATTGTGCCATAAAATATTAATTGTGGACACAGCATTGTGTAAAGATTAAAACTGGTGCCAGAGTACTGGCCTGTGTGGCTCAGTTCGTTGAACATTATCCAGAGCACCAAAAGGTTGTGTATTCAATTCCCAGTTAGGGCACATGCCCAGGTTGTAGCCTTGATCCAAAGTAAGGGGCGTGCAGAAGGCAGCTGATCGATTTTTCTCTCTCTCCCTCTTCCTTCCTCTCCCTCTAAAAATCCATTTTAAAAAACTTTGGTAGAGATTAAAAAGGTTTTTTAATATAAAACAATTAAGAGAGGAAAATTAAAAAATCCAAAGAATTTTCCTAGTCACAGAACTTAACCCACAATTTCTGTAGTAACACTAACTCAGTACTTCTCTGATTCAAGACTTGGCATGACAATAAGGCATACTTAAAGAAAATATTTAAGTTTTTCTTCCTACTCTTCTTAGATTCTATTACAACTTGAGTGCTTGAATGTTGTTGAATAATAAAACTCAGAAAAGTTTAAAAATAAAAATTGTAGCCTTGTTTCCTTTTATAGAACAGGAAACAAGACCAACCAACAGCCAAATATTTTACATATGCGTACAAACTAAAAGTTTATCTGTCAAACATTTGTACTTTTATATGAATACCTCTCATTTGAGCAGTGAATTAAAATTTTAATATTCTCCCCTAAGATACCCTAGGGTAAAAACATATCATTTATTATATAATATTAATTAAGGTTCTACTTTGCACTAATTAATTTTCCAGGTGGTGGCTGGAGCAAGATATTTTATTGAGTTCACAGCCAAGGAAACCACATGTTCCAAGGAAAGTAATAAAGAGTTGACCGAAAGTTGCGAGACCAATAAACTTGGAGTGAGTACTCATGCAACTCACTTATTCCCTAGAAATCTACTTGATATTTTATACTTGTTTAAGTATTTCATGAATAACACTGTTCTCTCTTTTGGCTTTTGTTTTCATGGATAGGAAATGTTAAGATGCACTGCTGATGTAATTGTGGTTTCCTGGGAGAATAGAATTGACTCCACTGTCAAATGTCAATCACCAGGAAAGGTATGATTGTAATTAGTGAGCTTGGGTAAATTTTGCTCATTCTGCAAAGTCCTATTTGGGGTTTGAAAATGAACCACTATTTAAATGAATTGGGGGACTATCTTTTTAGAATGGAGAGAACTCTCACATTTCTGTGCTGACCTCTCTTTTTTATGTCTAGAAAGGAAAACAACAGTCAGTCCCCTTAATCATTTCTCACCCATTGTCAGTGCCCCATCCTTCAGGAGCTTCTCTCTCTCTTTTTATTTTTTCATTCGTTTTTTTTGTTTTTTTTGTTTAAAGTAGTACATATATCTCCTTATCTTTTTCCCCATTGACCTTCCCCCAGATTACCCTAACCCCTATCACATGCCCTCATCCCACCCTCCCAGTGTCTTGTGTCCATGGGTTGTGCTTATATGCATGCATACAAGTCCTTGGTTGATTTCTTTCCCCCCCTCCCCAAAACTCCACAGCCTTCCCACTGTAGTTTGACAGTCTGTTCGGTGCTTTACTGCCACTGTAGCTATCTTTTTGTTCATCAGGTTATAATGTTCTTTATTTTCCATAAATGAGTGAGATCATGTGGTATTTTTCTTTCATTGCCTGGCTTATTTCACTTAACATAATGTTCTCCACATCCATCCATGCTGCTGCAAATGGTAAGAGTTCCTTCTTTTTTATAGCAGCATAGTATTCCATTGTGTAGATGTACCATAGTTTTTTAATCCACTCATCTGCTGATGGGCATTTAGGCTGTTTCCAAATCTTAGCTATGGTGACTTGTGCTGGTATGAACATAGGGGTGCATATATCCTTTCTGATTCGTGTTTCTATTTTCCTCAGGTATATTCCTAGAAGTGGGATTACTGGGTCAAATGGGAGTTCCATTTTTAGTTTTTTGAGGAAATTCCATACTGTTCTCCACAGTGGCTGCACCAGTCTGCATTCCCACCAGCAGTGCACGAGGGTTCCTTTTTCTCCCCATCCTCGCCAACACTTGTCGTTTGTTGATTTGTTGATGATAGCCATCCTGACAGGTGTGAGATGGTACTGCATTGTCGTTTTGGTTTACATCTCTCAGATAATGAGTGACTTTGAGCATGTTTTCATATGTCTCTTGGCCTTCCTTCTGTCTTCTTTCAAAAAGATTCTATTTGAGTCCATTGCCCATTTTTTTATTGGATCATTTATCTTCCTTTTATTAAGTTGTATAAGTTCCCTGTAGATGCTGGGGATTAAACCTTCATCAGTGATAACATTTGCAAATTTGTTCTCCCATACAGTGGGCTTTCTCATTGTTTTGTTGATGGTTTCCTTTCCTGTATAAAAGCTTTTTATTTTTCTGTAGTCCCATTTGTTTATTTTCTCTTTAGTTTCCATTGCCTTAGGAGTGGTATTGGTGAAGAAATTGCTTCGGCATATGTCCGAGATTTCTCTGCCTGTGGATTCCTCTAGTATTTTTATGGTTTCCCATCTTATGTTTAAGTCCTTTATTCATTTTGAGTTTATTTTTGTGTATGGTGTAAGTTGGTGGTCTAGTTTCATTTTATTTATTTATTTTTTTTTTCATGTATCTGTCCAACTTTCCCAACAGCATTTATTGAAGAGACTGTCCTGACTCCATTGTATGTGCATGCCTCCTTTGTCAAATATTAATTGCGCATAGTGGATTGGGTAGATATGTGGATTCTCTATTCTATTCCATTGATCTACATGTCTGTTCTTGTGCCAGTACCATGCTGTTTTGAGAACAGTGGCTTTGTAATATAGCTTGAAATATGATATTGAGAACCCACCTACTTTGTTCTTCTTTCTCATGATTGCTGTGGCTATTTGGGGTCGTTCTTTATTCCAGATAAATTTTTGGAGAGTTCTTTCTAGGTCTATGGAAATATGCCATTAGTATTTTAATGGGGAGTGAATTGAATCTATAGATTGATTTGGGTAATATGGACATCTTAATGATGTTGAGTCTACCAATCCATGAACATGGTATGTTCTTCTATCTGTTTACGTCTTTCTCTATCTCTTTTTTCAGTGTATCGTAGTTTTCCACTTATAGGTCTTTTACCTCCTTAGTTAAGTTTATTCCTAGGTATCTTAATTTTTTTGGTGTGATGGTAAATGGGATTGTTTTCTTAGTCTCTCTTTCTGTAAGTTCACTATTGGTGTATAGAAATGCCATAAATTTCTTGGCATTGATTTTGTATCCTGCTACATTGCTGAATTCATTTATTACGTCTAATAGTTTTTTGATGGAGTCTTTCCGGTTTTTATGTCATCTGCAAATAAGGACAGCTTTACTTCTTTTCCCATTTGGAGCCTTTTATTTCTTCTTGTCTAATTGCAATGGCTAATACTTCCAGTACTATGTTGAACAGGAGTGGTGAGAGTGGGCATCCCTGTCTTGTTTCTGTTCTTAGGGGAAATGGTTTTAGTTTTTGCCCATTGAGTATGATGTTTGCTGTGGGTTTATCATATATAGCTTTTATTATGTTGAGGTATGATCCTTCTATTGCCACCTTGCTAAGAGTTTTTATCAAGAAAGGGTGTTGTATTTTGTCAAATGCTTTTTCTGCATCAATTGATATGACTATGTGATTTTTATCTCTCAATTTGTTTATGTGATGTGTCACATTTATTGATTTGCGGATATTGTACCATCCTTGCATTCCTGGGATAAATCCTACTTGGTCATGGTGCATGATCTTTCTGATGTACTGATGGATCCGATTTGCTAGAATTTTGTTGAGGATTTTGGCATCTATGTTCATGAGGGATATTGGCCTATAATTCTCTTTCATTGTGTTGTCTTTATCTGGTTTTAGTATTATGGTGATGCTGGCTTCATAGAAGGACCTTGGAAGTGTTCCTTCCTTTTGAATTTTTTGGACTAGTCTGAGAAGGATAGGTTTTAGTTCTTCCTAGAATGTTTGGTAAAACTCTCCTGTGAAGCTGTCTGGCCCCGGGCGTTTGTTTGCCGGAAGCTTTTTGATGACTGTTCTAATTTCTTCCATAGTTATTGGCCTATTGAGCTGTTTAGATTCTTCCTGATTGAGTTTTGGAAGGTTATATTTTTCTAGAAATATGTCCATTTCCTCCAGGTTGTCCAGTTTGTTGGAATAGAGTTGTTCATAGTATTTTTTTTACAATCCTTTGTATTTCGGCAGGGTCTGTTGTTATTTCACCTCTTTCATTTCTGATTTTGTTTATTTGGGTCCTCTCTCTTTGCTTCTTGGTGAGCCTGGCTAGAGGTTCATCAATCTTATTTATCCTTTCAAAGAACCAGCTCTTGGTTTTGTTGATCTTTTGTATTGTTTCTTTGGTCTCTATGTCGTTTATTTCTGCTCTGATCTTTATGATTTCCTTCCTTCTGCTTACACTGGGCTTTTCTTGTTGTTTTCTTTCTAACTCTTTGAGTTGTAGGGTTAGGTAATTTATTACCATTGTTTCTTGTTTTTTGCAGTAGGCTTGTAGAGCTATGAACTTCCCTCTCAAGACTGCTTTCGCTGTGTCCCATAGATTTTGGATTGTTGTAAAAATGGGTTGCTTTTTATAGCTCCCTTCTGTTAGCAGCTCTGAGGACCCCCTTCCACATTCATGGATCATGCCAGCCCCAACATCCACGGACTTTTCTAGGCACAGATTTCCCCAGACGGTCCTCCAGCTCCTGCCGCACGCACATTTCTCTCTCCCGCCGGGACCAGAGACCTCACCTTATCCCCAGCAAAATCTGACCTTTCAGTGGTGGAGTGAAGAGCTCCTTTGAATCTGAATGTTTGTGCCAATTGGGGACAGGTGTTCTGGGGATCCCAGCTGTTCGGTGGTTGCTGCAGTTGTGGATTTTCAGGCTTCTGATAAGATCTACTTTCCCTTTCAAGATGGCGTGGTTTCCCCCTCCGAGCCTGTAGCTCTGGGAGGGGACCCAGGCGTAGTGGGTGCTGACTGGTCAGTGGAACCCTGTCCAGCAGTCCCCCACCTTCTCCTGGAGTTTAGCTTGCCAACAAACACTCCCTGTCCAGCAGTCCCCCACCTTCTCCTGGAGCTTAGCTTGCCAACAAACACTCCCTGTGCAACCCTCAGCTGCTCCTTCTTCCTGCTCTGGGACAAGGCTCGGAACACGTCTGTCTATTCTGTAGCCATTTTCTCCTCCCCTGTTATTCCTATTTTAGAGATGAGAAAAGTGAAGCTAGTGGTGCGTGGATACAAGTGTAGGTCAAATCAGAGTCAACCAAATTCACATGATGCTAACAACTAGGGTCTGGCTTATTTGACTCCAAAGACCATGCTCTTTGCACCACTGAACACTGCCTCCAGCATCCTGTTCTCACCAGTAGTGAAATGTAGGTAGGAATCATCCACATCTTCAATGAGAGTTGCCTCTTGTCTTTTTTTTTTCTGATTTATATTTTTCCCTGTATACGCATATATGTAGTGTAACACAGACATTATACAAAGGCTGCATTTCAAGCTTATGAATATGTCCTAATGTGTTTCAGCCCAACAAAGTAATTGTGGGCATATGCTGCATATATATTCAGTCCATAAAGCCATTTTGGGTCTTTTGATATAAAAACTGTAATTGTGCTAATAGAAATAATATCAATTAATAAATAATGTGCCATGGTATTATGTAGTTCAACCTCCCAATTTTTCAGATGAAGAAAAACCTCTGCAGTTTAGAGGACTATTATTAAGAAATATCCACGCATTATAAAATCAATCAAAAGAAGAAAAGTTATTCATTCTCATTCTTTCTGAAGTATTAACATAGCATTTAAAACCTGGCTAAATACTTACTCTGTTTTGAACCAAGGTCTCAGTCCCTTCTTTCTTCATTGATAATGAGGCTTCCACAGTAATGAATTCATCTTAATATTTCCTGATTAGATCACATTGTGGAAAATACCTCCAGGTTTTTTACAGTTCCGATCAGTATAAGTGGCGGTAACGAAAGAAGGAACAACTGTAAGTCCACCCCACACTTTCATGACACCTGTACAAGATGAAGAGCAGGATTCAGAAAAAGAACAAGGACCCACTCATGATCATGGCTGGGGCCATGAAAAGCAAATATAACATGGCCTTGGCCATGGCCATAAACATGAGCATGACCAAGGCCTTGGGCACCAAAACGGACATGGTCTTGCCCATGGACATCAATGGGAACATGGCCTAGCCCATAGACATAAACATGAGCATGAGCATGGACATGAAAAACATAAAAATAAAGAAAAAACAGAATGGAAATCACAATGTTTGGAGAACAAGTTCTTCTAAGACAGTACTACATCTGCATAGATACCAGAGAAGACAAAGAACCAACATCCCTCCCCTCCATAGCCCAGTCAGGTGTAGCAGTTGCCTTTCCTGAATTTTGGGACTTAGATCTCATTGCAGCTACCATGACTAATACACCGTCAACTCCCACAGAGAATGATGATTCTTGGATCCCTGAAATCCAGATAGAGCCAAATAGCCTTTCATTTAACCTGATATCTGATTTCCCAGAAACAACTTCCCCCAAGTGTTCTGGATGCCCGTGGAAGCCAGTTAATGGAATGAATCCAACTGTGGAAACAAAAGAATTTCATGATTTAGATCTCTCTGATGTTCTTTTTTAATTTATGCAGCCATGGGTGTTTCTTTAATACTTCCTCATCCCCTCTCACCATTATCCACATACCCTGGTATAATGCACCAAAAACCCTGAAGCTTCAAAACAGCCTAGAGAGAAATGGTGAGGCTCCCAATGGGGACACCGTCGATTTCTATGGACAACACGAAACAGTGTGCAGGATTCTAAATCCTTTCTGAATCTTCCTCACGAGTTTTCCTAACTATCACAGAAAATAGACAAACAAATGTGCCTTGTGGCCTACTGCAATTTGCTTTTCTATTAACAAATATGTACCTTAGAATGGATGTCATCGACTTTCATACAAAGATTCTTGTCATTCTGAATAAACTGTGGCATCTGGTCCCTGAACACATGTGAAAATAAGGAAAGTCAAGAGACTGAATGCTGAACTTACTAATAGGGCAAAAATAATAATAAAAGCCACCAGAGGTCAAAGAGGGACAACAAAAAAGATAGACTGGCCAAAGGGAGGACAGGAGGAAATAAACTAATTGACTTTCTGTTTCCAAAATGGGCTAGTTATATCAAATAGTTACTCCCACTTCACAAAGCTATTCTGGTAATTCTCTTTCTGAGTCAGAGTGTTTCTCAGAAGTCAGTAATTTCTGTTAACTCAATAACTACTCTTTGCAACAAGGCTTGGAAATAGGAGTTTTCTGTTTGTCTATTTATTGCTGAGGCTAGAATGATCAATCCTTAATTTTCAGCAGCTCTGAGTTTAATGATAACGGAAAGCAGGAGTAGAGACATAGAAGGATATCTTTTTTTATAATTGACAAGGGAATATCATAAGATGTGATGAAAAATTTATTCAGAAATTTTATGAGGTAATGCCTCTCTAGCCATACTTTATCATCGAGTCATCTTTTTGCTATGACATTGAAGAGCGCTGATTTTTACCAAAAAAGGACAATGCGATTGTTGTTAATTGCTTCTAATCTCAGGGAAGCACGCATTTCATAATCCTTGCTGTGTTCTGCCTAGGGAAACAGGACAGGGCTTTAAACACCTACAGTCACTTGTGGATGCATGTGGCACTGCTACTTCAAGTTATTGGATGCATTTGAGCCTCTGAGTTTTTATTCCATTTCAAATATTACCTGTACTTTTCAATAAAGAACCAATGATGTCAGGAAAAAGAATCTCATATTATAAACTGGTTGCTTCACTCTTTTCTTACTGAATGATAACATAATGTTAACAGTATTTTACTATACTTTCAGAAGCAACTAAGGCCCTGCGTGTACAAGGGCCGACCTCGGGAGGCAGGGACAGAGCCAACATCTGTGAGTGAGGCCTCTTGACCAGTGGGCATAATCTCCACGCCTGGCACCATAGCCCCAGCAACCTGTCAGCAGCCTTGAATGGAAGGACAAGAAGATGGGATAGAATGTCAATAGAGAAGAATGCCATTTTATCATTCTGGTTCTGGGTGCAATAAAGTCTGATCTTAATGTTCTCACTCCTGGTTTATTCACAGTAGTCTGCTTTCAGCCACTCCCATCCTGCAGCAAAGTCCACTTGATCAGAGAGAATGCTCTACCATGGAGACTCACAGTGCAACTCTGGACTGGCGGGGATCCCTTAAATGGGCTTTCCTAATACTAGGACTTCATCATGGGCTCTAAATCAAGGGTTTTGTGGATGATGTTTCCATCAGCAATCTAAGGAATCTCTCTACCTGCCCTTCTTCCACTCTCTCTTTTTTTTCCCTCTCTCTCTCTCCTGATTTCCAGCCCAAAGTTAAGAGAGATTTGTCTTGTTTTGTTATTTTTAAAGATCTAGGTAATTACCAAAGAAGAAAACAAAAAATATTCTTTGTTAATAGGATGCTTACTAACTTTTCACTAGCATAAAATATCAAACCTCAAAAAAGTTTAAAGAAAATTTAAAATGGTCTTTCTGGTTCAAATAATGGTAAAAAGTAGAAATCTAATAGAATAAAAAGTGATAAGAGATTTTTTTTAAATTTTCTGTAATAGGTATTTACCGAATGCCAATTGGAGCCATTTACCATGCTAGACAGTTTCTGTTTGGTGTGTGACTTAGTCCTCACAACAACTCTGAGGTCCCCATGACCACCTTTCATTTACAATGAGGAAGCTAACTCCCAGTGCCCTGCTCAGGGTCACACAATTACTGCATGACAGAGCTGGCATTCATACTCAGACCTTTTGAACTTCATTACACCAAGTTACCATGAGGTATTATTATCAATGTTAGCATTACAAAAAAAAACCACATTTCTGAATCTGAGAATGGTCATTATCTCAATACAAAAACCCTTATTAAATATCTTACTGTGTCTGATGCTGTTCTGAGTACTGCTCAGGGTAAACTATGACGGAGTCAATCACTGGCAATGGCCATTTACTGTTTGCTTAGCACTAGGTACTGAAAAGAAGAGAAACAAGTGTTAAAAGACATAACTCCTGAAAGAATTTACAATCACATTGAGAAGTTACGACTAAAGCATGTGGGACTGACATTTAATCCACCCCATGATCATTTGTGGAGCAGTAAGCAGACCTGATGAATGGGATAGGAAGATATGGAAGAGATGGAAAGATAAAATTAAGCCCAACTCGTAGTTTGGATTTGAAGTAGTAGTAGAGAGCCTCTGACAGTTCTTGAGCTGAGACCTGCTGAAAGAGTGTATAAAACACATGATTCTGAAGACTCTGGAAAGTAACTGGTTAGAATGAGACGAGACTGAACTCAAGGCAGAGTTCAGGTACTTTCACAGAAGGTGACCACCCAGGCTGGTATATAAAACCTACGGGTCTCACTCAGCAACATTAGGTGTTTCTACTTTAGACCTTTGTTAGATAAAATAATCATGATTTTCCTGTGACCCAGAACCTACCTTTCACTCTTTAAATATTTGCACCCTCCTCCCACTTCCAAGCCAAAACCACACCCATGTTTCTGACCTTGGCTCTGAAACCACACAGCTTCCTCCTTTTATACTCCTCTTCAGGACAGGAATTTCCTCTTGTTTAGCCCAACCCACCTTCCTCATGTTGTCCAGGCTGAGCACCTCAAGCAGGATGCCCTTACCAGTTTTCTACCCCCTTTTACCATTTCCTGCTAAGCCTCATCCCAATCTGTCCTGTACTCCTGCTTTACCCCATCTCCCCGCAGGCCCCTGCTCATGCTCTGTGGGAGAAGCCAGGCCACCCCAAGTCTCCTATGAGAACACTTGAAAGAATCCAGTAGATATGATAACAACCCACTCTTCCAGAATTCCTAGTGTCTCTACCTGTAAGGTAGATGATCAGCAAGCAAAATGTTATCTAAATACCTTGCAAAAATTGCTCTTGTTAAATTACTTACCTTCAGCCTGTATTTTACAAGAATTTCCATTTGGCCACCACATTCTGTGTCTTGCAAAAGTTTAACTGGAGGTGTTGCCCAGTATTCACATTAGAGGCAGTGCAGTAAAATGGTTAAGAACCAGGGTTCTGCAATTAGACAGCCTGAGTCCAAAAGCTGGAAATTTATTTAAGTTATCAACATCCCAGTTTCCTCATGTGAAATATTAGGTTAATAATATGCTCACATCATAGGTGTCTGGTGAGACTTAAAAGAGGTAATTCCTTGAACTGGCATATTGCTTAGCACATGGCAACCATTCAGTAAAGGGTAGCTATTGTTGCATTACTGGAACAGAACTATGTTACTTTTAGAATTTAACTCTGGAGGAAAATATTTTGTCAGACAATGAGATGTGTTTAACAGAGCATATATCCCCTTTTGCCTTTGCAGCCATACACATGTTTCAAAGGTTGTAATCAGCTCATATCAAGTGGTAATATCTGCTCCCTCATTTTCAATTCCACTGTTCCCAACCTGGCTGCACATTAGAATAACCAAGGGAGCTCTAGACCATAGGAGGCCAAATCTCTGTGCGTTGTTTTGAACATCAGTATTTCTCAAATGTTCTCCATTGATTCTAATGCATCTAAAGGTGAGAACAATTGATTTAGGCCTATTCTTCCTTTCAATCCTGGTTTACAGTGTACTGCTTTATTGTCTTTCAAATCCTTTTTTAAAATAAGAAGGTTATGAGATTCACAAGGCATGCATGGATGGGTGGATGGGTGGATGGATGGATGGAGGAAAGGATGGACAGACGGACAGACAGATAACTAAGCATTATATTCACTAGGTTTGTTGCAATAAATATGAAGAGTATAAGATGGGTATAAATGGCCTTTCAAAGACTTTTAACAAATTATTAACTAAGTATGAGAAGTGAAGGACAGGATTAAGTCAAAGATGACAAAAAGTTTTTTGGTCTAGGTGCCTAAGGGAATAGTAATACCATTAACACAAACAAGGAAACTGGGATGTGTTCTGTGCTTCCTAGTAACTCTAAAAACCAGACTGACCCCAAATGCACATAATTTAAGATATTTCAACAACTGAATAAGCATATGAAATCATTATGCAAATGAATGTAAAACACAACTCAGACCCACATCAAATTATTTCATTTACTGCAATATCTGTGGCACCTGCCATATTAACAGGGAATTATCATTAGATACTCATGGACCAAGCCTGTGAAAAACAGGTGAGAGAAGTACAATTACAGGACTCCTCCTATCAAAAAGAACAGAAAGGAGAGAAATTGTTTTCTGAAAATAATCTTAACTTCTATTTGACTGATGAATTAGAAACCTGAAACTAGCAAAAGATCATTATTATGGCAGCTTTTCTGTCTCCTATCTTCTCTATATGGCATTTCTGATTGTGTGTAAACACCACTATTTTAAAAACAGATAAAATAGTAGCTCTTGGAAAAAATAAAAGTACCAGCTTTTTTACGTAAGCAATATTTACCCACTGGGTGCTTTGGTCAACTTAGCTAAACAGGAATTGTTTCCAAGAAGCCCCTTTTCTGTATGGTTCTGGATAAGATTTGTTCAAAAGAGACATTTGTATGTGAACAAGAAGATGGAATGAAGCAGAGCCACGAATCTCTGAAAGTCACAGAGTGAGATGCAATGAGTGAGGGCTCAGAGGCAAGAGCTCAGGCCTGGCCTCATCCTTCCTTATTTGGCACTTAGCTCTCTCCCCCACCGCTGGCCATGTTGACCTACAGGCACAGGAGGCGCTCTAGGGCAACAGCCTTCTGTGGGTTTCTTCACTAACTCCCCCCACAGTTCCTCTGGCAGCTGGACTTGCTTGTCCAGATTTCTTTAAAATCTCCGACTTGTCCTACAGCACCAATGCCTGGGGAAGGCTGGTTAATAACTTTGATCCTCTAACTTCTTTAACCTGGATCTAACTTCCCTAGCCCCTCCCACAACGGTGTAAGATCTAATTCCTAAGATAAATCCCTTATGCCCTAAGACTCATAGTGTTGTTCTGCTTCCCTGATCAAACCTTGACTGACACATCAGACACCCCGCCTCCATCATTTACATAAGGAAACACAGTCCATTGCTTTCCAATACAGAACCAGGTCCAGCAATGCAACGGCATTAGAGCATCTCCTAAGAAAATGAGTGAAGGCTGTTCAGTAGAGTGGGGGACACAGACACATAAAAACGTATAAAGAGATTACAACAGGAGGTAGAGATGTGCTTATGGGCAGTGAGAGCAGAAAGAAAGAATCAAGTTTGGGAGGCAGTAAGCAAGCTTAGAGGGCAAGGACTTGTCTCTCACAGCACCATTTTCCCAGGTTCCAGGCACAGTGCCTTGAATTGAATTAAATTGAAGTTAACTGAATTTGCATATTGCACAGTGGTAAGTCTAGGAATAGGGCACTGAACAAGACAAACACGGCTAATTCATGCCTTCACTTAGCTAACAATCTAGTGCAGTGGCTCACAAACTTGAGCGTGCATCAAAATCTCCTGCAAGGCTTGCTAAAACCTGAATTGCTGGGGCCACTCCCAGAACTTCTCATTCCCTATGACTGAGGTGGGGCTGGAATTTGAGCTTCTAACAAGTTCCCAGGAGATGCTGGTGCTGCTGCTCTAAGGCATATGGTAGAACTACTGGTGTAACAGTTCTCAATTACTAGGGCAACTTTTAAAAAATACCTTGCTAGGAGCATCACTCCAGACCTGTTAAGTCATGTTTGAAAGGTTCTGCAGGTGATTGGAATGTGCAGGTCAGGGTCAAAACCACCGACGTGATGAATAGTAGCAGTTACCATGTATTGCTTACTTGCTGTGTGCTGGACACCATATGAAGATCCCATACACATTAACACATCGGGATACCCCATTTTACAGGTAAGAAAACTCAGGCTCAGAAAAATGAGATCAGCTGGCCAAGATCACACACCAGGTATCATTAGGAGAGGAAGGATGGAACCCAGGTCTCTGACTAGAGTCCACTCATGTAACCACAGATGCCTATGCCACAGGGGCCTGATTTAAAACAGCACGCCTGATTTAAATATTGAGGAGAAGTTCCCTAGGTAGATAAAGAGGAGAATGCTTTTCAGGCAAAAGTACAGGCACATTTTGTTTTATTGTACTTGGCTTTACTGCATTTTACAGGTTTTGCATTTCATGTAAATTGAAGACAAAACCCTCCACCAGCAAAAAGATTGCAACACTCACTCTGTCGCTGTAGTCTGGAAACCAACCTGCAATGTCTCTGTGGTTGGCCAAACTGAGCTCCACATCTCTGGAGGTGCTGAAGTAGAGGCTGGGAGTCAAAGGTCTTCTGGGACAGATTGCTGGGTAGCAGGGCAGGACAAGGTGACAGCTGTGGCTCACCCTCCTCCAAGAGTCTAGAATTCTATAATGAGGGGATGGAGACAAAGAGGAGAAGGAGGTGGACCCAGAAAAGGAGAAAGATACAGGCAGTGACTTGCTCAGAGTTCCCCTGAAGATTAATGAGCAGTTACTTCTTTCCTGTGTCTGGTCTCTGTGGTTTGAACATCCACTACTGCTTGGTTCTGACATCTTATCCACCCCCAAATCATTTTCTGCTAGTTACATGTGCCAGATAAATATCTATAATAATAAAAGCATAATATGCAAATCGACCCAACAGCCGAGCACTACCGTCCAGATGACCTTCTGAACAATCTTCCGGACGAAGCCAGGGCTGGGAGGGCTGAGGCAGCTGGGGCTGTGAAGGCCTACTCTTGCATGCATTTTGTGCATTGGGCCTCTAGTTAATCAATAAAAGCCAGAACATAGGACAGGCAAATGTAGGACTAAGATTGAGCCAATTTATACTTAAATATTCATTTAAATGTTGAAATTCACTATTAATTGTTCTATTGTATACTACATATTTAAGTGTACAATGTGGAAAAGTGAGAAAATCCAGAAGGACATAAAGCAGAAAATAAAAACTATTGAAATTTTACCAGCCAAAGGAAACTACTGTTGAAATTTTGGTTATAACTTTTCAGAAATGTGTTTCCCCCCCCCCCCCCAAATGTCTGTAGATATATATATTCCAAAAAAAGAGTCCTGCTATAAATATAATACATAATCTCTATTTTTACACAACATATATCGTGACCATTTTTAATGTCAGATTTGACTCCCATAAATCTCTCATAATTATAATAAATATGTATATTAACACCTTTTAATAATGATATGCTGCTGAAAAACCACAGTGGGTAAGAAAATTCAGTAAATATGCATTTGTTGTTGCTATTACTGTGGCTGATATTACAAAAGGTGGATCCACAAATAGGTGGAGACCCATATTTGAGTGGTTGACTCAGAGGACAGCCAACAGTCCTTACTTTCTGAATGTGTTTCTATAGTCAAGAGGTGATTCCGCTTAAATATTTAATCTTATTCAGGCATGGGAGGCTTCGTTGTGATATTCCAGTGAGAAGCAAGTTTTTTCTTATTGCGAGTAAAATGAGAAATGGAAGGAGTGACTGTAAAGAGGCAAACTCCTTTCCCAAGGTTCTCTCCTCCTTTACAGAGACAAACTGTAGCAATCCTATCTAATAAAACAGTAATATGCAAATTGACCGCACCTTCGCTACACCCATAAGCCACGCCCACCGGCCACGCCCACCGGCCACGCCCACCGGCCAACCAGGAGCAAATATACACGTTAAACCAGCAAAGATGGCGGGGGGAAAGGGCAGCACCCATGTCAGTGAGATCCAAGCCATGATGGTGGACCAGGGCAGGCGGCGTGGGTTAAGGCCGGCAGCCGCCTGCCCAGGTCCGCCATCACCAATCACGGACCTGGGCAGGCGGCGTGGGTTAAGGCCGGCAGGCGGCTGCCCAGGTCCGCCATCCCCGATCGTGGACCTGGGCAGGCGGCGTGGGTTCACGCCCGCTGCCGCCTGCCCAGGTCCGCCATCCCCGATCGCGGACCTGGGCAGGCGGCGTGGGTTCACGCCCGCTGCCGCCTGCCCAGGTCCGCCATCCCCGATCGCGGACCAGGGCAGGCGGCGTGGGTTCACGCCCGCTGCCGCCTGCCCAGGTCCGCCATCCCCGATCGCGGACCTGGGCAGGCGGCGTGGGTTAAGGCCGGCAGCCGCCTGCCCAGGTCCGCCATCCCCGATCGCGGACCTGGGCAGGCGGCGTGGGTTAAGGCCGGCAGCCGCCTGCCCAGGTCCGCCATCCCCGATCGCGGACCAGGGCAGGCGGCGTGGGTTAAGGCCGGCAGCCGGCTGCCCAGGTCCACGATCACAGATCACGGACCAGGACAGCTGCCTGCCCAGGTCCATCACTGATCTCAGAGCTGGGCAGGCAGCGTGGGTTAAGGCCTGCAGCCACCTGCCCAGGTCCATGATGAGGGATCACGGACCAGGGAAGGCGGCGAGGGTTAGCGCCCGTAGCTGCCTGCCCAGGTCCGCCATCACCGATCTCGGACGAGGGCAGGCAGCTTGGGTTAGCGCCCACAGCCGCCTGACCAGGTCCTGGATAAGGGCTTCGAGTCAGCCATTGCCAGTGGCAGCTGACTTAAAGCCCCTATCAGGGATCATGGACCAGGTCAGGCAGCGTGGGTTAAAGCCCACAGCCGGCTGCCCAGGTCCGTGATCACCGATCTCAGAGCAGGGCAGGCAGCGTGGGTTAAAGCCTGCAGCAGGCTGCCCAGGTCCACGATCATGGATCACAGACCATGGCAGGCGTCATGGGTTAGCACCCGCAGAGGCCTGCCCAGGTACCGGATCACGGATCCAGGTGGCGTGGGTTAGCACCCACAGCCGCCTGACCAAGTCCCCGATAGGGACTTGGAGTCTAGCATAAGGAAAAGAATAGTCAGCAAAAGCAGGAGACAAGGTTTCATAAGTTCTCCCCCAGGTCACCACTGTTCTCTTATACATTTTAAGTATCCCAGACTTTGCATGATGGGATTTGATTTGAATTATGCCTGATAGAGATTTCATGACATGAATTGTAGGCTCATTCTTTCTTTTTGTGGTTGCCTGACTGAGAAAGGCCTTGGAATGAGAGAAGGCACTTTTATTTTCCTTTTTCATTCTTTAGAGGCTGAGGAATTACAGTTATATGAAGAAGTTAGTGAGAGAATGAAAGTCTCATGCTGTATTATTCTGTAAGTTTTATCATGTGGACTATCAAAAACTTGGTGGGATCCTTTTCAAGAGGTGTTACAAAAATTATGTTGAAATTAACATTCAAGAGTAAAAGGAGAGAAGTGAGTGGTGGGTAAAGGAAAGAACTTTGTCCTAGAAACCAAATAGAAGCCACATAAACCTTCAGATTCTTACTCATTGTGCTTTGGAGGTATCCTATCTAATGAAAGAGTAATATACAGATTGATCATCACTGCAACACACAATATAGCTGCCCCCATGTGGTCAAAGATCCTGCCCCCATGTGGACACAAGATGGCCACCACAAGATGGCCAGCAGGAGAGGGCAGTTGGGAGGCACCCAGCCTGCAAGGGAGGGCAGTTGAGAAGGACTAGGCCTGCAAGGGAGGGCAGTTGGAGGTGATCAACCCTGCAGGAGAGGGCAGTTAGGGGTGACCAGGCCGGCAGAGGAGGGAAGTTGGGGGCAAACAGGCTGGCAGCAGAGTGGTTAGGGGCAATCAGGAAGGCAGGCAGGCAAGCAGTTGGGAGCCAGCAGTCCTGGATTGTGAGAGGGATGTTCGACTGCCCGTTTAGGCCCGATCCCATCGGGCCTAAACGGGCAGTCGGACATCCCTTGAGGGGTCCCATATTGGAGAGGGTACAGGCTGGGCTGAGGGACAACCCCCCTCCGTGCACGAATTTCGTGCACCGGGCCTCTAGTTAGAATAATAAGAGTCACAACATCCTTGTCTCTCTGGAGCCATGTCCATGAAGACGCAGGCATCTTCTAAGTCTATTATACAGTTTTCTGCAGGCCATTGTCAGGGCTGTGCATGGTGGCTGGTTCCTCTTTCCAGCCACAAATACAGTCTGCCCAGTTCCCCAAAATGTATTCTGGCACGGGAGAAAGTTGCTTCGCTGTACACAGGTAGCTTAACCCCTATACAACTGGGCTTGGACCTCTGCCTAACAAACTGCAGTCTACAAGTTCAATATGCAGCCTCCGGTCCTCCCACCCCATCGGGGTCTCAGCCAGTCCCTCAGTCAGACTTCTCCTCTCTTGGAGAATCTCAAAGTCCTGAAGGCTCCCTCCCGGGTCCAGGGAGAGCGCCTTTCCTTTGCCCTTTGGTTAACCCTGTTTACTAGTTACAGGGTCCTGCCATAAGCTGTCAGTCCAAAACAGCCAGAGTTGCAGTTAGAAGCCCTGCATATTACAAAGTGATCCTGTGGCAGTAGGTATGGTACCAGGCCCCTGCCTTCGTACCCATCCCGTGGCAGAGCTGCAATCAGGCCTCTCCTAAGGGAGTGCACTGGAAGGGGATATCAGCCCCTCCTCTGCTAGCAGCAACAGGTACCAAACCTTTTCAGTACATTTGACCAGCTTCATTCCTGGCCACTTTTACAGATTCCAGGGCCCATTGTCTTCTTTTAACCAGCAAGCCAAATGACACTGGTCTGTATTATTTCCTATTGTGAGTTAGAGGAAGACAATTCCCACAGAGGGGAGAAATAGAAACAGCAGGAGTTTCAGAGAAAACTACAGGCTGTCACTGTAGTTGCCCTCCCTCCCGGAGGCTGGGGTCTGACCTGTGGAGGAAAATGACTCTTAGTCGGCCTGGAAAAGAAGTCAGAGGATGACAAGGGTACAGGGAAATTTTACTAAAAGCCTGGAGGGTCTCCTGAAAGAAAAGATCCTTAATTCAGCACAGGCATGGGGCAGGGTCTGTAAAATCTCTCTGCCCTGCAGAGCTGTGAGCCCTGCCCCTGAAAGTCCCAGACAAGAAAAGCCACAAATACCTTTAAATCTACCCCAGAATTCCAAATTTTCAACCTAACACAGCAAAATCACAGAGCAAACCAAAGTCCCTAGTACACAAACATAGACAGAAATTTTACTAAGTGGACTGATTTCTCCCATGATAGAGAGCAAACTTCTCCGAGAAAACTAATTCAACAGCACTGCTTGAGACGTTTGCAGACCATCACAGGTTCAGCCTTCAGTAAATCAAACATTTTAACCAGATGAGCGAACAGAAAATCAAAGTAGCTTTCGCTTTCACACAGACCAGTTAATCAGCAGATAATTATGCCAAGACAGACAAACAAACATCCGTACTCACACTCTCTCAGACTAGCCCAGACTGGAGGTGATCAGATAATGCCCAACTCCCCAGATTGGCATGGGGTCATTCCCGGCGCCCCAGACCAGAATTCTCGACTGACTTCTCGGTGAGAACCTACCAGAGGTGTTAAGGCTGCGTCCAGCCCCCCTTCTTGGTAGCAAATTGACTAGTCCCACACACAAACAAACAGAAGTGTGAACCCATAATTCCTTAATCGAATCTGAATTCACTCACCTCCGGAGTCCTGATTCCTGATTTACCTGACGAAGTCCTATGACTTCTGAGGAGGTGATACCCCTTCCACTCACTTGGAGTGGGCCTGACTGACTGGGGCCCCTACCTACCTTATCCAGAGGTGTCTGTCCACTTTCTCCAGATGCCGGCTGGGTCCTGGGCTGAGGTCCAGGAGTGCCTGGAGTTCCCCCTGGTTCAATTCTGCTAAAATCAGCAGCACACACCTCCCAGAGGCCTGTCCCAACGCCCCAAACCCTGTCCATTCACCTGAGGCAAAACAAAGTCAAAACTCGGTTAGCTTCTCGGTCAGGGAACCATATGTTACAGAAAACCAAAGAAATACCAAGCACCCTTACTAGAGAAAGGGAGGGACCCCGTTTATTAACACTAGTGGACTCTGGGAATAATTTCCAAATCAGAGTGAAGAAACATGCAGAGAGCCTGTCTATATATATCCCGCTGGGGTCTTTGTCTTGCAGATATGCCCCTTGCCTCCTTCATGGCCCTGCAGGAAGGCCCCCAGGTGTCAGGCCACATCTGATGGTCCATCCTGGCAACTGTGAACAATACACTCCTCTCCCCCAGGGCAGTGCATTGTTCACAGTTCCATGGCCTCTGCATTTAGATAATGAGTTCTGCAAGACCAGTTTCCTCCTCAAAAGGAAGGAAGGAAGGAAGGAAGGAAGGAAGGAAGGAAGGAAGGAAGGAAGGAAGGAAGGAAGGAAGGGAGGAAGGAAGGGAGGGAGGGAGGGAGGGAGGGAGGGAGGGAGGGAGGGAGGGAGAGAGGGAGGGAGAGAGGAAGGAAGGAAGGAAGGAAGGAAGGAAGGAAGGAAGGAAGGAAGGAAGGAAGGAAGAAACACTTTTACCATTATTTTAGTGAGCTTTCAAGAGAGGGCAGAGGTTAAATATCAATCTTTTAACTTTAAAAATAATCAATACTTTGTTGTGGAGCTAACGCAAGTAAACGACCACTGGAGTCCAGACCAAATTAAAATTTAGGGAGCCTTTAATTGTGAGCTGGCGACTGTTCTCTCTCCACACAGGGAGTTCAGAGAGCAGCCCCGACCCTTTGTGCAAGATCACTTTTAAGCACATTAACCACATCCTGTTTTTGCAGAGTAAACAACCCAAGACAAAACAGTTTTTCCCAAATAATGTCAGGGCCATGCTATTGATGACCATGTTACTTACAGGGTTATCCTGTTCTTTAGAAAGCTGACAGTGTTCTATCTAGCAAGGCTATTTTGTGAGGTGCAACTGGGAAGGGGCCATGAGACCATACCTCAAGGCCTGGCCTGGTCTGGTGTCAGCACTGACAACTCTATCTGGGGCATAGTCCATGGCCTCTCTGGAGTGCTCAAAAATTTCCACTCTAACAACTTTAATATACAGGGGCAAAAAAATCCCCACTTGAAGGGAGAGGGCAGGGTGAAGCAAAGGTGGTCATTGATGACCCCAGGAGCCTAAAGAATCCACTTAGAACCACAAACCATTCAGAGTTCCCTGGGAAGCTTTGAAACCTGATTCCCACAAGTTAGCCTCAGGGATAGCCCAGGGGGCTCTCATCCCTGTGGGCTCAAGCAAAGCATTCAAAAGCAAGCACTTTTGCACAATAATCTCCAGATTAGAAAGATAAGTATCATGTGATCTCACTCATGTAGACGCTGATGAGCAAAATAAACTGATGAACAAAATAGATCCACAGACATAGAACCCTGGAATAGATTGGCAAATGTCAGAGGGAAGGTGGGGGTGGGAGGTAAGGGGTAGGAGAGATTAACTGGGGAATTAATATGTGTATATGCCTAGCCCAGGGACACAGACAATAGTGTGGTGAAGGCTTGGGAGGGGTGGGTGTAAGGTGAAGGGAGTCAATGGGGAGAAAAAACAAACAAAAAAAAAAACACCAAAAAACAAGAAAGGGCACATTTGTAATACTTTCAACAATAAAGATAATTTTAAAAAGAACAAACAAAGCAAAAGCAATCATCTTGCGTTAAATCATTTAATCTCTGTGCAATCCTCTCCCCTTCCCTTGTTTTTACCTTTAGGAACCCAAGTCAGTGCAAAGGAGGAGGGCAACCAGCGTTAGAAAACACATTTCCCAAATAAAAATTTAATAATTATGTCTCAATACATATACCCTGGTGCTGTCTATCTCTCAGTGATTCCCACTGGTCACAAGTATACTTACCTCTATCTTATCAATTAATATAGAAATGAGTATATTGATTCTACTTTTTAAATGTAGGAACCTCATTTAGTTCATGTGACAGATTTTTTTGTCATTATTTATTTTGAAGTATCTAATAGATTCAGCAGCTAATCCCATGTTAGAGATAGGCAGGAAAAGACAGGAAGCTTCCCATAGGAGACTTTGCCTTTCACTTCTTTTGACATGCCAGGAGCTCAGTCCAGAGCATCAGGCGGGACTTTGACAACTGAGTTTACCATAGCACAGTGATGGCGAACCTATGACACGCATGTCCGCACTGACACGCTTAGCCATTTCTGATGACACGCGGCTGCTGAGGCAGCCGCATGCCGAGGATGAAACATTTGCTGCTCCTGAGGATGAAACATTTGTGAAATAATGTTTTTTCCTCAAAGTGACACACTACCCGAGTTATGCTCAGTTTTTTGGTGAAGTTTTACACACCAAGCTCAAAAGGTTGCCCATCACTGCCATAGCACCATCTTGTGCAAGAAGGAGGCTTTGAAATGTATTTAGCATTAAATCTATTAGAATCATGTTTCATTTTAGCTGGCAGAAAGACAGCTAGATACAGGGTCTGGGTTTTCTTTTAATCCACTAATAGAGAGACACCAGATTATATAGAAAGGTAAGTCATACCAGGAATAAAGAGACCAGACTGGTTCAACTACAATTTAAGCAAACAAATTCCATTTTCTACTATAACCATATTCTGTACATTGAAGAAACACTGCAAAATTGTATTTACTTTGCAATAGAAGGGAGATTAGTAAACATGTAAAAAGCATTGAACATCTCAGGGCCCTGGCCAGGTAGCTCAGTTGGTTAGAGCATCATTCCAATACACCAATGTTGAGGTTCAATCCTTGCTCAGGGCACATACAAGAATCAAACAATGAATACATAAATAAGTGGAGCAAGAAATCTCTCTCTTACTCTCTCTCTCTCTCTCTCAAATCAATCAATCAGTAAATAAAATAAAATAAAATAAAATAAACCATCTCAGGAAAATTTTTGGTGTTTCTTATTGAACCTAACCAGAGACAGAGCCTTATAAATTATCTATACTAATAAAAGGTTAATATGCTAATTAGACCGGACATCTTCGGAACTTCCTTCTGGACAAAGCCACGGTGATAGGAGCCAAGGCAGAGGCAGTTAGTGGCAATCAGGCCGGCATGGGAGAGCAGTTAGGGGTGATCAGGCAGCCGGGGAGTGCAGTTAGGGGCGATGAGGCTGGCAGGGGAGCAGTTAGGGGCAGCAGGCCAGCAGGCAGAGGTGGTTAGGGCAATCAGGGAGGCATGCAGGTGAGTGGTTAGGAGCCAGGGGTCCTGGATTGTGAGAGGGTTGTCCCACTGCCGGTTTAGGCCGAATCCTGCAGGGACATTCTCGAGGGGTCCCAGATTGTAGACGGTGCAGGCCGGGCTGAGGGACCCCACCTGCTGGAGAGACCTCGCTCCCTCCGCAGAGGGGCCTTTGAGCCATGGCGCCACCCCAGGTGTGGCCGGTTGGTGATGCACCACAGAAGGTTGGCTCCAGGGTATATCTGGTCTGTCTCGCCGAGTCCCATCCCGGTCTCACCGCACCAGCTACCTTCTAATTGATTTCCTTTCAATGTTCACGAATCCATGCACCGGGTCAGTAGTAATTAAATAAGGCTTTTTCTGTACCAGTCTGGCCTCATTCCTTATATAACCAGATTGTCCTTAACCTACTGTAGAGGACAATGACCTGCCTAGTACCTTGAAATTTTCAAGTACTTGACACATTGGTTTCTTGCCCTCAAAACCTATTAAATAACATTGTAACATATATAATTTATTTTATTTAGATCAAGTGTAAGTGTAACATTTTAAAAATTACTTTTCAAAGTGATCTTAAAGGAAAAGAAAAACAAAAACCTTCATCAAGGGGACACTACCCCTTGACTGTCTTCTCCCTTCAGGGAAGACTCAAAGGCCTTCCCAAAGAGAGACCTCAGAGAGCACCAGTTAAAGTCGTATTGATAAAATCAGAAATAATTTTCATCAGGAGCAACTGACAATACTTATCTGGCTAGTCACAGATGTGTGGCCTATCATTCAGAATTCGAAACGGAAAACAAGATCTAATTTGCCTCTGCTATGGTCTGGCTAATGACTATAGATTTTGGTAGGCCTAAAACAGTGTATCCCAAACTGTCAGAAATTTCAGGTGGAATATATTGATACACAGTATTTATATTAATAGTTATGTAATTGTTTTCATCAGTTTTGGAAAAATACAACAAATTAAGCCTGATTTCTCTCAAGAGAAGTAAATGCAAATTGACTTATAAAAATTTTGGGAAAGGATTGAGATGGTATTCAAATGTGGCAAAAAAATGATAAGAGTCTGAACAATTGAAGAATGGCTGGATTTATACTGAGGAAGTAGGTCTGTAAATTGCTGCTTTATTTCTATTTACTACACCCCAGTTTCCGGTGCATGAACTGAATTTAAGGACCCCTCACCCAACCTCGCTTCAAATTTGGGCAAATTCACCATACAAAATTCACAGAAAACATCAGCAGAAGTAGCAACTCTATAGCAGCTAATGGGGCAGTGAACAGGAGGAAATGCCCTGCCTCACTGAACTCTGTTTCTTAATGTAGTAGGGTTAAGAGAAATTTTAGAAATTTTATTTTTTAAATATTCTCTATCATTTTCAAAGCATCTCTTGTACAATAAAAAAAAATAAAATTTATAAGTAATTGTAATTTGTTTTATAGTCCAGATAGTTTAAAACAGCTCCGAGTTAAAAGCACATAAATCATAACCATTTCAGTAATTAAATAAAGGCCCATAAGTCAAGGAAATAAAAATTGTCATATAAACTGTAGAGAACATCAAGATGGGTCCTTTCTGACTATAAATAGCAAGGAGAAATAGACTCTTTTAAAGAAATCAAGACAGCCATAATTGATTTGGCACAGGCTCAGTGGATAGAGCGTCACCCTGAGGACTGAAGGGTCCTGGGTTCGATTCCAGTCAGGGGCACATACCTGGGTTGTGGGCTTGATCCCCAGGGTGGGGCGTGCAGGAGGCAGCTGATTGATCATCATTGATGTTTCTATCTCTCCCTCTTCCTTCCTTTCTGAAATCAATAAAAATAATAAGAAAAAAAGAAATTAAAACAGAGTATCATCATTATAAATCACTATAGGAAATATAGAATATCCATTCTTCTAGTTATTCACTAATTTATTAAAACATATTTGAGTGCTAATTATGTGTGCGATGGGCAAATGGGAAAATCTTCTCATCGGTTAGTTTGACCTTAGAATAAAAGCAAAAAAAAAAAAAATCATTTTGCCATTTTTGTTTCAAAACTCACAACTTCTTAGATACTTTTCTGAATCAGTTCTAGACTAATAATTTGTTTACTGTCTCCCCTAAGTCTTTCTTATTATCTTAATATTTATCATTCAAAAAATGAATTGGGCATTGTGGTAGGCATAATAATGTCCACCCCCCCCCAAAAAAAAAATGTCCACATTCTAATCCCCCAAACCTGTGATTATGTTATCTTACATGCAAAGAGGATTGGGCAGATGTGATTAAGTTCAAGATCTGGAGGTGGAGAGATTATTCTGAATAATCCAGGTGGGCCCAGTATAACCATAAAGTCCTTATAAGAGAAAAGGAGGAGAGTCAGAATGGGAGATGTGTCCATAATGGAAGCAGAGTGATGTAGCCAGGAGCCAAGGACTGTGGGCAGTCTCTAGAAGCTGGGAAAGACAGGGAACAGATAAATTCTTCCCTAGAGCCTCCAGAAGGAACATAGCTCTACTGACCCCTTGATTTTAGCCAAGACCCATTTTGGATTTGGATCTCCAGAATTGTAAGATAATAAATTTGTGTTGTTTTAAGCCATTACGTTTGGGGTAATTAGTTACAGCAACAATGAAAATTAATATAAGCATTAAAGCACTGGGCTTCATGTTGTGGGAGATACAAAGATGAATAAAACACAATCCCTCCTCTCTGTAAGCTAGAACATAATGAATATTTTAAGATAGGTACAACAGAATGGCTATGGGAACTCAAGGAAAGAAATCACTTCATTTTTAAGGTAGTTAGGAAGGGCATAGCAAAAGACAGACTTTTGAGCTGATCCTAAGAAAATAAACAAATTGTAAGAGATAAAGGGGATGGAGAAAGTGGCATATCCTTTACAAACTAAATCACATTATATATTATCTCTATACTAGAGGCCCAGTGCACGACATTCTTGCACAGGAGGGGGAGCCACACACCTCAGCCCAGACTGCACCCTTTCCCAGTCCAGGAGCCCTTGTGGTATGTCTGAGGGCAGCTTAGGCCTGCTCCCTGCCAGGAGCACACTGACCACCAGGGGGCAGCTCCTGCATTGAGTGTCTGCCCTCTGGTGGTCAGTGTGCATCATAGTGACCATTTTGCCATTCAGTTGATTTGCATATTACCTTTTTATTATCTCTCTCTATATAAAGAGCCAGGGTTGAATCCAGGGCAGCAGGGACTGGTGAGCGGGTGAAAGGCAGACAGCTTGGTCCCTCCCCTGGCCCGCAGGCTCCCATTGATCAGGGGATGGCTAACAGGGAACTGGAGGGAGTGGTGCAGCAGGGACTAGCAAACAGCTGGACGACAGGCCTCTTGGTCCCTCCTCCCAGCCCTCAGACTCCAATCAATCGCTGGCAGAGGCAGGGTGGAACTAGGGACTGGCTTCCTTAGTAGTCCTGCAGGTTCAATCTCCAGAGGATAGGCCAGGCATCAATGGACCAGCACCACAGGCAGGATCCCAACAGCACTACCAGCCTCCTGGCACTCGGCCTCAGACACTGCGGCCGCTTCCCCTCCCTAGATGCTCCACAAGGAAGAAAGGATACCGCCAGCAGTGCCAGGGGCAACCATAGGTGACTGATTGCTCTCCCCGTGCTTCCTCCAGGTCACTTGAGCCAGCCCCCATCCGCCCGCTCCAGATGAAGTGTGAGCACAGAAGGAATGTAGTACAAAACAAAAACCAATGACCAAGAGAATGCCGCAGTCAATGTCCGGAGTCCGGCTCAAGAGAACGGAGAGAAGGGAGAATTCCATAAGTTGGCCTATGCCAGTGGTCGGCAAACTGTGGCTCGTGAGCCACATGCTGCTCTTTGGCCCCTTGAGTTTTTAGCAAAGGCCAGCTTAGGAGTACCCTAATTAAGTTAATAACAATGTACCTACCTATATAGTTTAAGTTTTAAAAATTTGGTTCTCGAAAAGCAATTTCAATCATTGTACTGTTGACATTTGGCTCTGTTGACTAATGAGTTTGCCGACCACTGGCCTATGCCAAGATATTTCTGAGTGACTGCCTGGCGTGTGACAGTTGTGTGATCACAGAGAAAGGAGTCCAAGTTTCTCAACAGAACACCAAGGACTTCTTCCATGTTCTGAACCTGAATAAGAAATGTGATAGCTCACAGCACAAGGTGCTGGAAGTGCCCATGTGTCCTCAGTCTCTGCCTTATTTTGCTGCTAAATTCAGCCTCAGTGTCACTGATGCACTCAGAAGGCTCTACGGCTTTCTCAGAAGCATTGGGGCGCACTGTCTTTGACATGAAGATAGCTGCGGACTTCAGCAACCTGGAGAGTCAAAAGGAATTTGTGCATCGGTACTGCCAGCACTGTGAGGAAGAGCCCTGGCTACCTATGCTGACCTCTGCCTGCCCCGGCTGGGACCGATATGCAGAGTGTGTGCTGGGTCACCCCATCACCCCCACCTCTGCATGGCCAAGTCTCCCCAGCAGATCATGGACTCGCTGGTGAAGGATTACTTCATCAGACGGCAGAACCTGTCCCCAGACAAGATTTTGCACGTCATTGTAGCCCTGTGTTATGACAAAAAACTGGAGGCCCTTAGCGAAGATGTTCCCACAGCTTTACATAGTTCCCACGGTGCTGACTGCATATTAACCTCAGGTGAAATTGTCCAGAAAATGGAGCCAAGTGACCTCGCCTTGAATGATGCCACCGTGGACACTCTATTTGGAGACATGAAGGAGAAGGAAGTGAGACTCCACTATGGTACCTGGCACACATCTTCAGGCACATGGCCATGGTTCAACGAGGATGTGGGAGTGCTTACCTACCACACCCTGAGGAACAAAGACTTCCAGGAGGTCACCCTTGAAACGACGGGAAGGTTCTGCTACGTTTTGAGGCTGCTTACGGCTTTCGGAACAAATAGAAATGGTCCTGAAGCTATAGAGGGGCAAGTTCCCCTGCCACTACGTGAAGGTCATGGTCTGCACCGGGGATGCCTAAGCAGCAGGGGCCAGGCCCAGGCGTAGGACAGGCATGCAGACAGGGCATTGCTGTGGCAGATGGAAGGCATCTATGCTGCCATCCCGGTGTGGCCCCCGGAGACCAGCGCCCATGTGCAGGAGCTGTACCAGGAATGGCTGGGGGGGGGGGGGTAGCACGACTCCCCCCAGGCCCAGGTGGCCCTGCACACCACCTAGCAGGGCCCAGGGCAGCCTGCCAGGACATCAAGTGGTAAAGGTCCAGCAACCCAATATGAACTATGGACTTTAGGTGATAATAATGTTTCAAAGTAGGTTCATTGATAACAACAAATGTACCACTCTGGTGAGAATACTGATAGTGAAGGAGGCTGTATCAGGAGAGTGAGCACAGAGTATATGAAAATCTTTTTTTTAAGTGCCTTATATTACAAAAGGCTGAATGTTATAAAATTCTGTCAACTGGTCCACTGATCCCCAAAGAAATCAGAAATTTACAAATATGTCCATATTGACATCCTATATAATAAAAGGGTAATATGCAAATTGACCCTAATGGTGGAACGACCCGGGAAGACAGGTTGCTATGATGCACACTGACCACCAAGGGGAAGGTGCTCAATGCAGGAGCTGCCCCCTGGTGGTCAGTGCACTCACACAGGGAGACCTCTGCTCAGCCACAAGCCATCAGTCAGACATCCCCCAAGGCTCCTGGGTTGCCAGAGGGGTTCTGACTGCCAGCTAAGGACCATTCCCCTGTTCCCCTGGGAAGGGAAGTGGGCCTAAGCCAGCCAGTGAACATCCCCCGAGGGATTCCAAACTACGAGAGGGCGCAGACTGGGCTGAGGGACCTCCCAAGTAAACAAATTTTCATGCACTGGGCCTCTAGTTATGTATAAGAACAAATAATTGAAAGCAATATACATGTCCAAATATAAGGGAATATTGATAGATTATAAGCATATATAGCACAAATTACCATGTGATCTTAGAAAATAATCTTTCTGAATAATATTTAATGATTTGGTAAAGTCCTCATGGTATAACCTTAAGGAAAAATATACTGTCTAAGCTGTATATAACAAAAATTTATTAAAAGCATTTCCCTTGGGCTCCCCTGTGGCTCAAGTGGTTGAACATCAACCAATGCATTAAGAGGTCGCTGGTTCGAATCTGGTGAGGGCACATGCCCAGGTTTCAGGCTCAATCCCTAGCAGAGGCAGTCAATCAATGTTGATGTTTCTTTTCTTTATTTTTATTTCATTTCTTTACTGTTTAAAGTTGATGTTTCTATCTCTCTCTCCTTCTCCCTTCCTCTCTCTCTAAAATAAAAAAAAAGAACTTTAAAAAATTTTTCCTTAAATTTTAAAAAAAGTGTTTCCCTTGGAAAAAGGTTTGAAGAATGAGAGATAAGAGAAGCCCTGGCCAGGTAGCTCTGTTGATTAGAGCATTGACCCAATACAGCAAGGTTGTGGGCACACACAAGAAGCAACCAATGGATACACAATTAAATGGAACAACAAATCAATGTCTCTCTCTCTCTCTCTCTCTCTCTCAAATGAATAAATAAAAATATATTTTTTTAAAAACATGAGGGATAACAAAGATATTTTTATTTTATACATTCGATAATATCCTGTGTTCTTTTAACTTTGTATAGGGATTATATTTATAACTAAAAATTGTATAATTAAAATAACTCAAATTTGACAATAAAACCTTATTGAAAAATCCAAACAAACCCCAACATTTATAAAGCTTATATGGCTTCTAGTAATACCCCTCAAAAATAGAGATTGTAAGTAAACACTCAATTCAGTGGAGGAAAACAATACCTGTATGTAAAGAATAATTGTAATAATGTAAAAGCACATTTATTATACATATTTAAATAGAAAAAGTCTATAAAGCAATATATAATTGTTCATGATTTTTCTCATCATAGTAGGATGAGAGGTGAGTATTTCTTTATGCTTTTGCATTTTCCACATTTATAAACCTTAAGTGGTTTCTAGTAATACCCTTCAACAATAGAGGTTGTAAGTAAATACTCAACCATAGTGTGGGGGGGAAACAAGCTTTAAAGAATAAAAATTCTGGCCCTGGCTGGTTTTTCTCAGTGGATAGAGCATTCGCCCACAGACTGAAGGGTCCCGGGTTCAATTCCGGTCAAAGGCATGTACCTTGGTTGCAGGCTCAATCCGGGGCTCATGTGGGAGTGTGGGAGACAACTAATCTATGTGTCTCTCTGACATCAATGTTTCTCTCTCTCCCCCTTCCCTTCCACTCTCTCTAAAAATCAATAGAAAAATATCCTTGGATGAGGATTAACAACAACAAAAGAATAAAAATTCTGTTCCTGACTTTCCTGATCCTATAGCCAGGACACCCAGAAAGAACCTGCATAACAGAGAGAACACATAGAGGTGAAGATCTATCTACCCCACCCCACCCCCCACCCCCCCCCCGGCTGCCCTGATAACCATCTTGTGAAAAGTCACTAGTCCCCTCTCCATTCCACATCATTGGCCATTCTCTGGCTCAGGACTGCCAGGAAGCTTTCCCCAAGCCAGTAAGAAGCTTCACAAATGCTAAACGTGACTTCCCAGAGAAAAGGAATATGGGAGGTGGCGGGGTGAGAGGGGTGGGAGGGATTTGCAACCTAGTTCAGCATCTGGTTAAAACTGTAATCTTTCTTCCCCACTCTGAGTGACTTGGATAGAGCTGCAGAGCCTAACCCCAGGGCCCTGCCACAGCTGACTTGGGCAGAGCTGTGGAGCTGTAGTTCTGCAGAGCATGACCCCAAGGCCCTGCCAAGACCTACTTAGGCGGAGCTTTGGGGACCCTCAGGGGCCCACCACAGGAGGAGATATATAGGCCAGAGCCTCCCCAGGAGTTTGGTTCAGGCTTTGGATCCAGAATTCCCCTGCACTAGCAGATCTGCAAAAGAAAGGTTAAAGGTTCCTCCCTCGGAGTGCTGGCTGATTGTTTTCCCATGCATTTTGCCACAACACTAGATCAGACAATTCCTAGGACTATCTCTCCTATTCACCATCATTCTGTCTCCTCATGACCATTGCCACCCTAGCACTTTCACTGGCTCCCTGAGATGTCTGTCTCATCTGAAGCTGCTCCATAACTGGATGGCATCACTAGCATTGTGTCCGTATTTAAGATTCAATAAAGCAAGGGGAGAGAAGGCATGGCTCTTGTGAGTACCCCTAAGTCTTAGCAAAACAGTATTGTAGGAAGAGCTTATTCTCTTCCTTGGTGGCTTTTCCCTGTCCCATCCCTTTCCCTTCACCAGCATTTGGTTTGTCCAGGGCACTCCATATTGGACATGACCAATACAGCAATAATTGAAAGACTTAATTAAGGAACTCAACTCATTGAAGCATAAAACAGTTTTGTTTTAATCAATAACATCCCCCCAAACCACCTTTGTGAGAGCCCCTTAATAATACCTTGGCCAGAATTCATACTTTTCCAGTCATTCTAACTAAGTTGCACTAGGGTGGTACTATTTGGGTATTTAAAAGTTAGTCTTGTTAATATTAAAAGTTCAATATTAAACAAAAGTCAAAATGTGTCCCTTCCACTTTTAGCACTCCTTAAGCCAATCTGTGACTCTGGGGAAGTGTGGTCTGCTTTTTGTGTGGTATACCCTGCCCTTTCCCTCTCTCTTCAAACTCCTTCCAGGTTTTTTCTGGAGCCCCCATAGTTCTCAACCTTCACTGCACATTTGAATCATCTTGGAATTTCAAAACTACCAATGCCTGAGTTTAATACCTAGAGATCCTGATTGAATTGCTCTCAGGGAAGGCATGGACATAAGGACTTTTCAAAACTCCTCAGGCGATTCTAGCTAAGGCTGAGCATCATTGCTGTGGACACTTATAGACACTACGGAGAAGAGAGCAGGGAGGGAGATACTGTCTAAGTGGAAAGTGAATCGGGGCTGATTCCCTCTGGTCTGATGTTACTGGGTTCTCCTGGTATGAAGGATCCATATAGGTATATTGGTTTTATTGGAGGAATAGGGCAGAGGGGGTCAGCTTAATCCCAGCTCTGTCGCTCAATGCTGAGACCCTCTCTCAATGGTGTATTCCCTCTCACCCCTTCTCTGCAATGGGTGGGCATCAAATGGCTTGACTTCTACCCTCAGCACGGTTCTCTTCCACAGTAACCAATATTTTTGGCATGTTTTAAGAGCCACGGAGAACTGGAATGATAGCTGGTGTCCTCAACTTCTTCTCAGGCACAATAATAATAATAACAACAAAAATAATCATCAATAGCATCATTAATTCAGCACCTGAATCTGTGCCAAGAATTGTATTATTTACTTTATATGTTTTCTTATTTAATTATCATACAATCCTGTCAGGGGACATTAATCCCATTTTATACACGAGGAAACAAAGTCACAAAGACATTTCATAGCTTCCCAGCATCACACAGGAGGAGGGTAACAACGCAGAATTGAAATTCAGATCTGACTCCAAAGGAACATGCTCTTAATCATTTTATTCTACCTGAACTCAGGTCCTCCCTTAAATAAGATAGCTGTTTTCTACTGAAGACTTCTAGTGCTATAATCTAACAAGGAGACTGATGGTAGCAATCCCTGGCTGAGACAGACCAGCAGATGGAGGAAAATGACTTTACTGCTAACTGTACCCAGCACACTCATGAATGAGGCAGTGCTTATGGTAAAAAAACACTTTGGACCTGGTATCTTCTAGAAATATCCAGATTTGTGCAACTCACACTTTCACCCACTCACCAGAGGCATGTCCCCAGGACCCACTAATCATTTACACCATGATGATAGATATTTTAACCCAGGGGTAAAGGTGAACTGCAGGAAGTCACCGTTTTCCCAATATTGTCATAAGAGTGCACCAAGGAACATGGAAGGGTGATGGACCGTGGGCGTTAGCAGGGCTGTGTTGAGATAGCGGTGGCTCAAAGCAATTTCCTGACCTATTAGCCTCAAAGTAAATGTTTACTGTACTTTAATGACCTTTACTGATCTTTATTGACCTTGGAGATGGTCTGTCTGCTACCTATTTGCTGTCACTCAAGAGAAGACTGACTATACTCTCTGTTAGAGGCAAAGGCCAGTGGCACTTCTCCCTGAAAATGCAGAGAAGCTGCAGTAGTGACCTTTGATGTTATCTCTAAGTAGGAAAGTAGCAGTTTAAACCCAAGCATCTAGAGGCCTGTTCCCTCCTCCCTCTGCCTTTTCTCCAGGCCCATATGCCTATACATAATTTTCCAAAGTCCTTGGTAACTTAAAGACTTTAGAACATTGCTAGATTAAACAATAAGCATCTAAATATTCCAACAAGTTTTCAGTTCACCTGGTTTTACTTTTTAATAGAGAAAACCTAAAAATATATTTCTTAAAGGTGAGAATGTTCATAAATGACAATCTAAGAAATGCTGGCTATTTACTTTTAATTATCATTGGAAAATTAAAGTTTAAATATTGTGTGGTTTTAATAATAGAGGGCAACCTCCACTGCTGCTGAAATCCCTCCCTGAGCAACCGGCTCTGCCACGGACACTGCACCATCTTAAAGGGGAGAGTGGCTGTTATTGGAAGTCTAAAAATCCTGGGAATCTACAACAACAACACCCAGGGAACAGCTGCAAACCCAGGAACACCAGACCCCAAGAAGCATGAATACGCAGACTCGGAGGAGCTCTGCACCTTCTCACAGAGAGGTCAGATTTTGCCTAGGAAAAGGAGAGAGAGAACTTCATAACCAGACACCCGGAGAAGAGAGATCATGGGGAGAAAGAAACAGCCTGCATATGAAAGCAATAGAGGCATCACCAGAAAAGGAAGTAAATGAAATGGAGGCAAGCAACCTGTTGGAGAAAGAATTCAGAGAAATGGTCATAAGGTGGCTGTAAAGAAAGGAAGACAAATTCAACAATATGTGTAAGAACCAAGAAGAAATGAAGAAGAACCAAGAAGAAATGAAAAATGACATTGCTGCTATAAAGAAGTCAATAGAAATCATCAACAGTAGACTAGAAGAAGAAGAGGACTGCATCAGTGAGCTAGAAAACAAGGTAGGAAAAAATACCCAAGCAGAGCAGCTTCTAGAAAAAAAGAATTTAAAAACAGGAGGAGAACCTAAGGGAACTTTGGGACAACACGAAACAAAACAACATCCACATAATAAGAATGCCAGAAGGAGAGGAAACTGAGCAAGGAATAGAAAACCTGTTTGAAGAAATAATGACAGAAAACTTCTTGATAAAGGGAAGAAAAAACTCACACAGGAGAAACCAAGATGGCGGCATTGGAAACACCTGAACTTGCTGCCCCGCACAACCACTTCAAAACTACAACTAAAAGACAAAAATGGACATCATCCAGAACCACAGAAAGGCTGGCTGAGTGGAAATTCTACAACTAGAAGGAAAGAGAAAAGCACACTGAGACTCACAGGAACTGCGGAAGTAAAGGCAGAGGTACGGAAGTGCGCGTGGAGAGGGCTGGCAACTGAGCACATGGCTGTCTTTTTCAAGTGGGATGGAGACAAAAGCTCCTGACTGCTTTGAACTCCAGTTCCGGGTGAGACTCTGGGGACCCAGACTCCTACGGGGAGAAACTGGACTGTCTGCCAGCAGGTGGAACTCGAGGGCGGCTTTCTCTCAGAGGTGCTTGCAATGATTACCAAGGGACACTGAGACCCAGGTGTCCCCTAGGGCAGGGCTGATGGAAACCCATTGCTGTTTGCTTCGTCATGAGACCCCGCACCAACCAGAGGCTTTTACATATGAATGGCCTGGTCTGTTGAAATCTAAAATTAACTAACAAACTGCAGCTGAGTCAGAGAGACCCAGAACATCCAAAAGAAGGCGCAAGGCCCCATAGCAGCCTGCATTGTTTCACAGCTGTGTCTCATCTGGGCACCTCCAAACCCCAAACAAAGAAAAGGAATCTGCAGATCTCTCTGTAGCTCCTGTTTGGTGGCCTCAGGCAGAGACTATATTAGCATCTCCTTGGAGATCCAAGAGCCAGTGGACCCAGTGGTCAGAGTGGTACCATCCAGATTACAACTCCTCAGATCCATAAGAGACACACTCAGGGGACAGACTCAGTGAGCACCAAAGCCCCAATGAAGCAAGTCTTGCCTCATAAGTGTGTCTCCAGCACAGAAGTTCTCCCATCATAGACACAGCTGATCCTCACAGCCATTTGGCCTGGAGGTCAATTTCTCCCAGTGATACCAACAACAATCAAGGCTTAACTACAACAAGACTGTGCACACAGTCCACAAAGAGGTGCACCAAGAGTGTCCACCGCAGGTAACTGAGGAGGCTGAGCCACTGGGCCTTATAGGACACCTAGAAACAAAGCCACTCTTTCAACACAGGGAAGCAGCCAAAATGCAGAGCAAAGAAACAGGTCACAAATGAAAGAAATGGAGGAAAGCAAACAACTGGATATAGAGTTCAAAACCACGGTTATAAGGTTTTTTAAAAATTTTTCTAGAAAAAGCCGATAAATTTAGTGAGACCCTCAAGGATATGAAAAGGGACCAACTAGAAATTAAGCATACACTGAGTGAAATAAAAAAATATATATAGAGAGATCCAACAGCAGACTAGAGGATCGCAAGAATCAAGTCAAAGATTTGAAATACAAAGAAGCAAAAAACACCCAACTGGGAAAGCAAAAATAAAAAATAATCCAAAAATTTGAAGATAATGTAAGGAGTCTCTGGCACAACTTCAAGTGTACCAACATCCAAATTATGGGGGTGCCAGAAGAAGAGAGAGAACAAGATACTGAAAACCTATTTGAAGAAATAATGACAGAAAACTTCCCCCACCTGGTGAAAGAAATAGACTTACAAGTCCAGGAAGCGCACAGAACCCCAAACAAAAGGAATCCAAAGAGGACCACACCAAGACACACCATAAGTAAATGGCCAAAAGCAAAAGACAAAGAGAGAATATTAAAAGCAGCAAGACAAAAACAGTTAGTTACCCACAAGTTAAAAAGGACATAAAAGAACTCAATCCTTTTCATTGGATCTCCTTACATATGCCTCTTAGCATAACTACTATTGTCTGTCTCATTTTTGTACTTATATGTTTATTTCTAGTCTGCAGATGCAGAATGAAGTCTTAAAAGGACTCAAGCTCTACAGAAGGCATACACTTTTGAAGATGTATTAAGAAAACAAAATGGGGTAGATGTGGGGAGCCACCGATTTCCCAATACAGTCATAAGAGTGCACCAAGGAACTCGGAAGGCCCATGGACCTTGTGCCTTAGCAGGGCTGTGTTGAGATAGCAGTGGCTCAAAGAAATTTCCTGACCTATTAGCCTCAAAGTAAATGTTTACTGGACCTTACTGACCTTTACTGATCTTAATTGACCTTAGACACAGTCTGTCTGCTACCTTTTTGCCGTGCTTTACTGAGGGCAAGATGTGTGTATCTAAAATTGAATAAAAATGGATAAGGCCAGGTTTCAGTTTGCCTCTCCAAGAGAGAAGTCTCCACCTGGCCCCCATGCCTTCTAAATTCATATGTCTTGTATAGTATTTTCATTTGTGAGTCAGCCCCTTCTTCAGATCCTAAATCCCCGCCTTAAAAGGTTGTGGCAGTAAACATTCAGTTTACAGAACAAAAATATATAAAGACTGATTAATCAATAGTGTGTGTGTGTGTGTGTGTGTGTGTGTGTGTGTGTGTGTGTGTGTGTCTGTGTTTAAAAACCTGTATAAAATTCTCTGCTGTAGTATACCATCACAAGGGGTGGTTTTTTCCGTTTTAACAAAATGAAGACATTCCCTGCAGCTCTGCTTTCCATCCTTTGGATCACACTTAGATATTTCTACCTTAAAATGAAGACATTCCCTGCAGCTCTGCTTTCCATCCTTTGGATCACACTTAGATATTCCTAGCTTAAAACCACGGTTATAAGGTTTTTTTAAAATTTGAGTCCTATAGATTGCAATGCTACTGAGACCCTGACTAGGAAAGCTCTAGACCTGATCAATAAAGGATGTTTTAATGGCTACCTTTTTCAGGTGCTGCGGGTCACTGATGCCCACTTGGACAAAGGGGTAAGGAATTGCCAATGGCAGAGCTAAGTTGGGAAACCATGCAACAGGGCTAAGTGTGACTCTAGCCAGTAAGCCTACTGCTTTGAACAATGGAATGGCCTTGGTCATGGTTTTCTGTTTGGTTTATTCTACTATCTAGAATGTGTTTTTTTCAAACTAAAGTCAGTTATTAGTATGTTCTTAATAATGAATCAATCTGTGAATACTTAGAAGCACTGATGCTGAGTCCAATCAAATGCTAAGTACAAAAAAAATATACAAAAAAAATGCTAAGTACTATAAGAGAAAAATTAGAATGAACTGTAAGCCTTGCCCTTAAGGAAATAAGAATCAGCTCACACATTTACACACACACACACACACACACACACACACACACACACACACACACACACACTCACTGTGTAAGATAGGATATATTTAAGTGACCGAGTGAGTATTATAGGTGCTGGACAATCTAATGAAAGGAGATCTATTATCACTGAATGAAAGAATGCTTCATTTGGGAAGTCCAAATGAAGCAGAATTTGAATAGGAGATGGGCGGGGTTAAATGCATTCCAGGGAAATTCCAGGACTACCACCTCTTTGTGGGTAAGAAATCAGGCAGGAGAGCATTAGGGAGTAATTAGACACAAGAAGGGGGATTCTGGCAGTTGTATGTGAGATTTGGTACAGCAAGCAGGGTGAAAGAAAGAATGCAGGCTTACCTTGATGAAAGCAAGCCTGCTGTCTTCACTTTGATCAGCAATTTTCAACAGGTGTGCCACAGGAATATTTAAAACATGCAATACCTGACTATTTAGTCGTGGGCACTGACCTCTTGTCCCTTAGATTGTCAAATGTAAAAAGGACAGCAGCCAACACATCAAAGCCGTCTATTGTGAATGAAGCAAAAAACACCCAACTGAAAAAGAAAAAAGAAAAAATAATCCAAAAATATGAAGATAGTGTAAGGAGCCTCTGGGAAAACTTCAAGCATACCAACATCCAAATTATGGTGGTGCCAGAAGAAGAGAGAGAGCAAGATACTGAAAATCTCTTTAAAGAAATAATGACTGAAAACATCCCCCTCCTGGTAAAAGAAGTAGAATTACAAGTACAGGAAGTACACAGAACCCCAAACAAAAGGAATCCAAAGAGGACCACACCAATACACATCATAATTAAAATGCTAAGGGCAAAAGACAAAGAGAAAATATTAAAAGCAGCAAGAGAAAAACAATTAGTTACCTACAAGGGAGCACCCATGAGATTGTCAGCTGATTTCTCAACAGAAACTATGCAGGCCAGATGGGAGTGGCAAGAAATATTCAAAGTGATGAATAGCAAGAATCTACAACCAAGATTACTCTACCCAGCAAAGTTATCATTCAGAATTGAAGGTCAGATAAAGAGCTTCACAGATAAGAAAAAGCTAAAGGAGTTCATCGCCTCCAAACCAGTATTATATGAAATGCTGAAAGGTATTCTTTAAGAAGAGGAAGAAGAAGAAAAAGGTAAAGATAAAAATTATGAACAACAAATACATATCTATCAACAAGTGAATCTAAAAATCAAGTGAATAAAAAATCTGATGAACAGAATAAACTGGTTATTATAATAGAATAGAATCAGGGGCATAGGAAGGAAGTGGACTGGCAATTCTCGGGGGGAAAGGGGTGTGCGGGGTGTGGGAAGAGACTGGACAAAAATCGTACACCTATGGATGAGGACAGTGGCGGGGGGAGATAAGGGCAGAGGGTGGGGTGGGAACCGGTGGAGGGGAGCTATGGGGGGGGGAGGAACAATTTTAATAATCTGAACATTAAAGATTTATTTTAAAAAATGAAAGAATTCCTCATGTGTAAAATAAAGCTAATAATAGTATTAGCTCTTTGGGTCTTTGTTAGAATTAAATAAGATGCTCTGTGTAGTACACTTCCAAATTACTTAGGAATATATTGACATCAACATCTAAAACTTATGTATTAATACTACAGTTTACACAGCAGTCTCATTTAATCTCAAAACATGACTATGAAGATTATGAGACTTTCTATTTTAGAGTTAAAAGAGGTTCAAAGAGAATAAATTACTTGGCCTCATAAAACTGCCAAAATGTGGTGAACCTCAAACTACCCCACCAGTGTTGACTCTAAAGTCCATTATCTTTTTATTTACTTTTTCTAAGAGAATTATCACAGAGTTCCTTTAAAAAATAGCAAATGTCAGCATAATTCAATATACAAAAATTCAGCAGCAAGCAACTACTTCAGGAGTTTGCCTTAAAGAAGACTGAGCTGTATCTTCTCTCTCTGGGCAAAACTTCATTTTAATGATGCTCTCCCTCCTTGGCAGAGATAGGAAGGGTTCATTAAAATATTCACACTTTATTATTGACTAGATGCCCATTGCATAAAGATTCATGCAAGAATAGACCTTCCTTCACCTGGCCACTGGCACTGGTTTTCCTCCGGCACCCAGGACCTAGGCCTTTGTTCCAGCCGCCACCTTCTGCCTTCACTACGGCCAGAGTCTTCGCTCAGGCTGGAGTCTTCGCTCAGGCTGGAGTCTTCACTCCGGCTGGAGCCTTCAGTGTTTGCTCCTGCTGGCGTGCCGCTCCTGTAGCTCTGTTCACCCCCCGCTCTCCCCCTCATAGCAGACATCCTGCCCTGCCCAGCTGTGCATGCAAATTAACCCACCATCTTTGTTGGGGTAATTTTGATACTCACTCCTGATTGGCTGATGGGCATTGAGAAGGTAGAGTCAATTTGCATATTTCTCTTTTATTAGTCTAGATGGGTTTGGGGCATCTGAATAGAGTAACAACTGAGACTTGAGCATCAGAAGGATCTGGGTTTAAGTTTAGCTCTGCTGCTGACTAACTGATTTGCTGGAACAAGTTTCTTAGCCTCTCCAACCCTCAATTCAACCATCTATAAAACAGGACTTGTTATTTTTTCCACCATGCATATATGTATTAAGTCACAGCATTGACAGTGCTGTTTAGCCACAAAACTACCATCCTCTTTCTACAGTCTTTTCCGCTTTGGCCAATACTAAAGATAGCCCTGTACTCTTGGATTTCTTTGAGGAGACTGAGGTCTACAGAAAACAAGCAGAGAAAGTCCTTGAGATGTACGAAAAGGAGAATGGCGACTTTGCCTCTTTCAGAGTGGACCAAGTGGAGAGAGTTGGCAGAGGCGTGAGTTTCCACTAATGTCCAGCTGGAGTCTGAGGGCCCAGGCTCCAACCTCGCAGGTACAAATTAAGTTGCATTGACCCTCTCCCCACTGGCCTCCTTGGGGCAGATGATTTTTATTATTATAATTTTTAACTTATAGGTAACATTCAAAATAATATTAGTTTCAAGTGTACACAAATTCAAAAAGATACATGCATCCTTAAATTCATTGCAGCATTATTTACAATAGACAAGATATGAAAGCAACCTAAGTGCCTATCAATAGGTGATTAGATAATGAATATGTATTATAGTCTGGGAAGGGATAGTCGTGTAGGCGGGTGGTTGCTTGCTTATTGCAGCCACAGGTCATGTGACCGGAAGGGCTCCTTAGGGACACCGTCCCTCCTCACGGCCTGAACGCCCGACCCAGCCATGGGGTGCTGCTACAGCAGCGAGAACGAGGACTCGGACCAGGACCGAGAGGAGCGGAAGCTGCTGCTGGACCCTAGCAGCCCCCCTACCAAAGCCCTCAATGGAGCCGAGCCCAATTACCACAGCCTGCCTTCCGCTCGCACAGATGAGCAGGCTCTGCTCTCCTCCATTCTTGCCAAGACAGCCAGCAACATCATTGATGTGTCTGCTGCAGACTCCCAGGGCAAGGAGCAGCATGAGTACATGGACGGGCAAGGCAGTACAGCACCCGCTTGGCTGTGCTGAGCAGCAGCCTGACCCATTGGAAGAAGCTGCCACTACTGCCTTCTCTCACCAGTCAGCCCCACCAAGTGCTGGCCAGCGACCCATCCCCTTCTCCGACATGCAGCAGGTCTCCAGGATAGCTGCTTATGCCTACAGTGCACTTTCTTAGATCCGTGTGGACACAAGAGAGGAGCTGGTTGTACAGTTTGGGATCCCATGAAGACAGTGGTCCTTGGACAGATCTTCTTCTCCTCTCTTCACCCCGCCTCCCCTGGCCCCAGCCTCACTATGGCTTATACATAATACGCTGACCTGCTACTAATCACAGAGAAGAATGTGGAGGAGGAGGAGAAGAGCAAGGCTAGAAGCCTGGACAAGTGAGGATGGAGCAAGAGAGGGTAGAACCATTTGGGACTGGCTTTCGAAGCCCCGGCCAGGAGTGGGGTGGGGGTCAAAAGGACAGGGCCTGGTAGGGCTTCACTGTCACTGGGAAGGGGTGGAGGTAACACTGTGAAAGTGATCACTAGGGGGCCTATGAAGGCCCCTTTCCCACTCTTTCTCTTGGCCTCACTCTTTGCCCCTCTCCGACTTGGTGCTCACAGGCACCTCACTAGGGTTTGTGTCCAGTGTCTGGAGGAGATTGAATTTGAATGAATTGAGTTTGTTTTCTAGCACCCTGGGTTTTTACATGTTTGGGGTTTTGGTGTTCTTTTTTGGGGGGTGGGGGAAGGGTTATCTCCCTTGATAAAGGAAATGTATTCAAAAAATATGTATTATATATTTATAATAAAATATTACTCAGCATGAAAAAATCAAATCTTACCATTTGTGATAATGTAGAGGGTATGATGCTAAGTGAAATAAGCCAGACAGAGAACTACAAAATCCAGCTGCTTTGTTTGTTTGTTTTAATACAATAGCAACTTTACTGAGGTGTAATTGACATTCAATAAACAGCTCATATTTAGTTAGAGTATACCACTTGATAATTGTACCATATGTATATACCAATGAATTCAATACCACACTTACGATAGTGAACATATCCATCACCCCCAATAATTTATTGGACCCCTTTGTTTCCCTCTTGACCAACCCCTCTTGCCTCCTCCCCTGGGCTGCTGGTGCCAGCCTCCAGCTGCTTTTTAAATTGAGATCCCTGTTGCAGTTTCAAGAGACAGGCAGCAGATACTGTGGAACTGCCCTCCTGTGATTTTTTTTTTTTAATTTTTGGAGTTGTGGGGAGTGTGATATCAACAGAGAGGGGGGGAAACCCAAACCAAAAAGAGCAAAATGTGGAAGAGCATACTAGGGTTATGAGTCATTAAAATCATCTAGTCCTAACCTCCTTGTATTATGATGGAAAACTGAGGTTCAGAGCAACTGCCTCACCACACCCAGTGGTATGGCTAGAGCCAGACAGTCCTTCCCTAACCAGGGACTCAAGTGCCTCCCACCCATAGCAGTCTTATAAAACAGCTAGTTTATGTTGTCTTGTATTTTGAAAACACAAAGTGAAATAGATAATGGTGCATACAAGCAATGGGATCAGTACAATGCAATTATGTACTAAAAAGAATGTTTTGGGCCTATATGCCTTAGAAAAAGTTTCAAGATATATTGCCCAGGGGGAAAAGCAGGTTACAGAACAATACTTAGACTATTACTTCCTTTATATTAAACAATCATATCTAATAAAGACAGAATATTCAAATTGACCAAAACTCTGCGACAAAAATGGAAGTACCCACAGCCAATAAGGAGGGAATATGCAAATTGACGTGACAAGGCGAGAGGCGGAAGGCAGCTCTGGCCAGAGTGAAGGCGGAAAAATGGCTCCAACTGGAGCGAAGGCAGTGCCGGCAACAGGGCAAGAAAGGCCTATTCTTGCACGAATCTTCAGGCATTGGGCCTCTAGTTAGATATAAGTGTATATACACAACATATTTAGGAAAAGGCTAGAAGAAAAAACACATCAAATGGATAATGGTGGTACCTCTGAGAGGAAGAGGCTGGGGTGCAGGAAGAATGACTTTTCACACTATGCTTAATTATGTCTGTATTATCTGAGCCTTTTCAATCAAATAGTATTCATCTTATCACTTGACAAATTTTTAAAAAGACACAGAAAATAAGAAGAATGGAACATATTAGTGAATCCTGATAGTGCCTTTACAGTATATTGGATAGTAGATATCTACTGGCTTTTTTAAAATGTTCCTGAAACTGCTTTGATCCTATTTGTTCTAGAGAGGAGGGAGAAGAACCAATTACTATATTGACTTCTCTGTGAGGAACTGCTCCAGTCACCATTTTCGCAGGCACCATAATCTACACTAATAGAAGAAAAAGATGCAAATTGATCATACTTTCGCAATACCCACCAGTGAACCAGGAGTGAGTATGCAAATCAACCCAAAAAAGATGGCAGGTTAATTTGCATATGCAGGTGCCAAAGACCGGGGGTGGGATGCTTGCATTGTCTCCATGGCAAAGACGCAGGCATTCTGCACCACCCCAGCTGCTCAGGGCCTCTGGAAGTGTGGGAAGTCGGAAAGGTGGTTCCCGGGCCAGAGTGAAGGCAATGCCGGCAGCCAGGTGTAGAAAGGCCCATTCTTGCACGAATCTTCGTGCATTGGGCCTCTAGTCTGAGTATAATAGATCAGTGTGAAATATTAGTAACATTTGGAGACTACTTACTATGTGCCAGATACCCTTGCACATATGTTAGCCTATTATCCCCACTGCCACCCTTTGAACTAGAGAACATTTTTATCCCAGATTTACCCATGGGGAAACTGAGTCATGGTGATAAAAGTGAGATTATTATTTAGGTATATATACATGATATATACCTAAACTTAACACTGAGGTTATTTTTTTTAACTCATTAGAATTAAAGGTTAGCTAAACCTGATAACTAGAATGTATTAAGAACCTATACTCATGGGTGCTTTCATTCACTTCATCTCATTCACTCCTCACTGTGAGCACATTTGACAAATGGGAAGGTAATGGGCTCAGTAAAGTAAGGGTCTTGCCGAATGTTCACAACCAAGATGCTCAGTCCGGTGGAATTGCCCCCCTACTCATGTATAAACTGATACTCATGTGCCTGCAGGAAGTGTTATGAATGATAAGCAGCATTTGTATAGCAACCTACAGTTTACAAAACACTTCCAATATATTACTGCTTTGTTGGATCCCCGTGACCATCCCATTGACCCCAACAAACACTTAACCATCTTGGTGTGGGGAATGCAAACTCAGTGCAGGAACACCGAGGCTGAAAAAGAGGAGCTCAATGCTAAATGTTCTATAGCATTATCTCATTTAATTAAGCCCTCCCACAACCTGTGGATAGCTAGTACTGTGCTCATTTTAGAAATAAAGACTGAGTTTCAGAAATTTTATGCAACTTACCTAAATCTCATAGAACTAGTACATGATGAAGCCAGGATTAACATAGGTCTGTCTGACTCCAAAACTGTACTCAAAATATTTTGTTGTTGTTGTTTTTTGTTAATCCTTGCCCAAGGATATTTTTCTTTTGATTTTTAGGGAGAGTGGAAGAGAGAGGGAAAGATAGAGAGAGACATCGATGTGAGACAAACACATCGATTGGTTGCCTCCTGCACAAGCCCTGACCACGGAGGAGTCTGCAACCAAGATAGCACTCTTGACCAGAATTGAACCCAGGACCCTTTGGTCCCCATGACGACACTCTATGCACTGAACCAAACTGGATAGGGCTGTATTCTAAATCTTACTGCTTAACAGTCTCCTCAAAAAATGAGTTTTCTTCTTGTAACTTTGACAGCTGGGTTTAGGGATCTCTGGGGCAGACGGGTGCCAGCCAAGTGTAGTCTCTGAACTTAGGGTAGGGCCAGAAGATAGTCTCTTGGTCAGGGTCTGTGCAAACCCATTTTTATAGTGGCTCCCTTCTTTCCAAGACTTTCCTCCAAGGTACTTGGTTGAAGTTGTACAAATCTCTCATCTACATCACTCTTCTTTTTCTCTAGATGCAGGCAACTCAGGTCTTCAGTGCAGAAGAGTTGGTCTAGCATCAAGGCATCAGTGGCATAATATTCCCAACTACCACCCATGGGGAAGGCCAGTGCTAGTGACCAGTCATGGAAGAGAACCACAGCAGTAATGAAAATCTTTAGAATCTGTACTTTTCCCAAAGTGTTGACTAGGAAATATTGTTAAATAACTGGTGGAGATATTTGATGATATTAACTTGATTTTTCTAGAGCTCTCCTTCCTTACCAGAATGTCTGGAAGTTCACAACTCTAGCTGGGCATCTTCACACCACCTGCACACATACATACAAATACACACACACTAACAGGTTTCTCTCTTATTTATAGGTCTTTGGATTCTGCAGATCAGTTTTGTTCTATGATGTAGGGGCCTCTGACATGGAAACGTCAATAGAGGTTGACATAAACTGTGAAGTCTTCGACCTTCAGGTGCATTGCCTAAGCAACATTTGTCATGAGCAGTGCCAGACTAAGTAATGTTTTCACACACATAGTGTATTTTGTTCTTATGGCTCTGTGTGTGTGTGTGTGTGTGTGTGTGAGAGAGAGAGAGAGAGAGAGAGAGAGAGAGAGAGAGAGAGAGAGAGAGAGGAAGATCAGATTGGGGGGAGGGAGAGAAACAGAAAGAATAGCCCCTGGACAATTCCTGGTAAGACACCAAAGGTGTGACACTTTTTCCAAGAATTGGGAAAATGTAAGATTTGGCATAAAAGTAAAATCATGACCAATTTAAACAATCTTTAATGAATTTGAAAATGGTTTTGTAGCTAGGACTCCAGTGCTGAATTAATAATCTAGTTTTATTATTAGGCCCAGAATCTAATGGGAATGAATTAGTGTCAAATTTATTATATAAAGATATGTAAAATAAAATACAAAACAGTATCTTATGAGAATATCAGTGTGTAGAAACTTTTGTTCTACGCACAAATATTGTTCACAGTTTTTTTTTTATATCAGAAAAAAATAATTCAAACATCCATGTGACAAACCAAAAAGAGGGGCAGGGTTTTCACCATGGGTATGGCTGCACAGATTTCTTTAAATATTAAAACATGAATAAGGATAGTGAAAAGGTGAAGTGATTACCTTTTAGGAGTAAGAGATACTTATGCTATAGAGTCTCAGAACTCTGCTGAGAGCCTGAATTATAAGGCACTAGTATTCCAAATGTTGATCTACAGATGAGTACCATTCTATAATATAATTTTATCTCTTTATATGGAAATTAGAAACATAAAGATAATAAGAAAATTGTTTGTGGTATAACATATTACATATAAAAGAACTATCCTTTACTCTGGGATTTTCTTTCTGACTGATGTTATAAAATATTATTGCTATTGTGAAGTGATGGTGGTAGATGATAATTTTGGTTTGTATTTTAAACGCCAACTTGCCTAGATACAAATTTGAGAATGCTTTTTGATATCCTACTTTTAAAATTTATTTCTGAAATCCAAAAGAATGAATTTAGTTGAATTAAATCAAGTTAAACATCTAATTTCTTCTTTACATGATGGTATTCACTTTTCTGTGTCCTTCACCAGGAACATAGAAACATCAGTGATGTACAACCCCATTCGGACCATCCCCTCCACTATGGAGGCCGTGGGCATTCCTCTGCTGACAAGCGTCTATTTACACACTGTATATCCAGAGATAACCTCCATCCCCACACATCACATAAATCTGGATGCCCACCTGCTCTACACGACAAAAATCAGACAGACCACCACTTCAAGCAGGAGCTCCTTCATGATTGCCCCCTTCAAGATGTCATCACCTCCATTTGGCACCAATGGGACACATGCACCCCCTCATAATCATAGTTCCAGTGAGCACCATTCCCATGGACACCATCCCCATAGACATCATCCCCAAGGACACCACCCCCATGGACAGCATCCTGACGGCCATGGTTTTCATGACCATGGACCCTGTGATCCACCACCCCATAGGCAAGGTCCCCAAGACCACCATCACTGGGGCCATGGCCCACAACCTAGGCACTCAGAAGAAAGAGGTCCAGGTACTTTCCCTTAACATGGAGACAAATTGGATATATTTACTGACGCCCTCCATTAAAGAAAGGTGGAGTTCTTCCTCTTCCTGAAGCCAATTTTCCCAGCTTCTCAAGGCCAAACCACAACCATCCTCTAAAGCCAGAAATTCAGCCCTTCCCTCAATCTGCCTCTGAATTATGTCCAGGGATGTTCAAGAGTGAATTTTACAAATTTCAAAGTTTTTTGAAGAGACTTTTTTAAAAAAAAAAAATCTGAGTTCCTTGAAAAATGAGTAATATTCTGAATTAGAACCATAAATAAAATGTAACCAATAATAAATGCAACATTACCTAATCTTAACTTCCATATTTAGAATAGGACAAAATGTGGGTAGGGGAGGAGATGACGTGAGAAGAACATGAAAAATGGAGAGGAGAGGAAAAAATCTGTGTCCCAAGTCAAAAGTTCATTCTCTCACTGGTTACTACACCACTCAAAACAAATCTCTGATCCTCAGAATTCCTTTACTTTCTCGGTTCAGCTCCTTTAATTCTAGCATCATTCCTTTTTTAGTTCTTATGCTGTAGCTGGGCACGCCAAGAAAGTATGTATTGTCATATACAGGGTTGTTCTTATAAAAGTGATCTAAATTCTCTCCTACTTCTTATTTCTAATTCTCTAAATTCCCTTTATTTTGGAGAAATAAGTTCTAAATTTAATTACAAAGCAGACAAAGGTCAGGATATAATTTTCAAACAAGTTCATAGGCATGAATCATGACCATAAATTCAAGTGCCCCAGAAATATCACTTGATTTTCAAAACATTAATTTATATTTCAAGTTGCCATCCTACTGGGATAACAGAAAACTTAACCTCAGTCCTTCTTAGAATTTCCCCACCCTGCTGCTCTCCACACAAAGTTATGCCACAGTTCAAGAGTCTCACATAGCCGAAACCGGTTTGGCTCAGTGGATAGAACGTCGGCCTGCGGACTCAAGGGTCCCAGGTTCGATTCCGGTCAAGGGCATGTACCTTGGTTGCGGGCACATCCCCAGTAGGGGGTGTGCAAGAGGCAGCTCATCGATGTTTCTCTCTCATCGATGTTTCTAACTCTCTATCCCTCTCTCTTCCTCTCTGTAAAGAATCAATAAAATATATTTAAAAAAAAAAAAAAGAGTCTCACATAGTCCCAGATGTTTGGGTAGTGGGCATGGGAAGAAGGTCTGATTCTTCCTCACTGATTCACCAGGTCTCCCTGCTAAGGAATGCTTACTACCCTGTTCACATCACTCTTTGGGTCTAGTGTATCTGCTTCTTCTGAATCAAAATGGGGGTGCAGGAGTCTCTCTAAGACTCCTGATGAACATGACTGCTAAGAATACCATATTCATCTCCCTCTGGGATCTTGCTGTCTTTCAGGCTACATGTCCAGAAAGCACGGCAGAGTGCCCTTGCTTCCAGACCCCCAGATTCCTCCGTTTTTCTCATACCTTCTCCCTTGTTAGAGGCTTTTCTAGTCTCAGAAAGTTCTCAGAAAGTTTTCTTTATTCATTTTTGAGGCCAGGGGACTCTTTTTTCACATTTGAATTTTCTTTTTTTTTCCCCTTCTTCCCAAACTAGATTCAAGCATTTAGACTCAAGCTAATAAGACTTTAGATTCTCTCTATCTTATTTAGTGAAGCATTTCAGGTGTGTGATGGTGGCAGCAGGTAGATTCTAATGAGCGAAGGGAGAGAAAGAAAAAAAAACAACTAAGGGTGAAAGAGACTTGGGTAAGATATTGGGCTGGGAAGAAAGAAGGACCCACAAGATGCAGAATCTGAGGGTGGGAGATGACTGATGTGCATGTCCCAGGAGGAGTGGAAAGGAGCCCAAGGCTGATCACAGTGGGTGCTTCAAGTGAAGAGTCAGAAACAGGACTTGGAGGAAGGTGATCAAAAGATGCAAACTTCCAGTTTTAAGAGAAGTGAGGACTAAGGTGAAATTTACAGAATAGTTAACCCTGCTGCATGATATATAGGAAAGATGCTCAGAGAGTAGATCCTAAGAGTTCTCATCACAAGAAGAAATCTTTTCTTTTTATTATATCTATATGAGACGATTAATGTTAACTGAACCTATTGTAATCATTTCAAAAGATGTGTAAATCAAAGCATCATGTGGAACCCCTTAAACTTACACAGGGATGTATGTCAATTATCCTATATATAAAAAGCATGTGGACCTATCACCAGGAGGGTGCGTGCGCGACAGGCACAGGTGGGTGGGTGGGGCTACGTGCGCAGCGAAGCATGCGCAGGTGGGCAGGGACATGACACTGTATCCTCAGGGCGCCAGCCAGATTCTGACAGGATGGAGAAAGGAGCCAGATACTCACACCCAGGACTTGACTCTGGGTATCGCAGCGCTGGCAGGGTCTTGATGCTGTGTACCCACAGGCTTCGGCGGGACCTGACGTTGTGTCCCTGCTGGCGCTGGCCCAGACTCTGACAGGATGGAGGAGGGAGCCGGATACCCACACCCAGGACACAGACAGCAGGCCGGAGGGAGCCCCATCCCTCACGGAATCCGCTGAATCAATGTTGCTTTTATATTATGTGTTTGTTGTTGTTATATCATGTTGTTATTGTTTATTTATTAATAAACTTATATATTACTTTTGTATGCATTTTTCTAATTTTCTTTAATCTCTGACACTTCTATTATAGAGAAAGGGAAAATGGTGACATTAAAATATTTCTTCTAATTAAATCCCTTTCAATGTGCACAAATTCATGCACCAGGCCACTAGTTTATTAATAAAACTAGAACGTGGCAATGGATTCAGGCAGTACAATAAATAGAAAAGCATGCAACTTTAAAGAAGGCCCATCTGGGTTCTAACCCCAGTCCTACAATTTATTGACTATAAGATCCTAAGAAAGTCATTAAACCTTCTTGGGCCCCATTTTCCTTTTGTAAAAAATGGTGATGGTGGCAGCCCATTTCCCTTTTCTCCCTAGGGTACAGCTAGATGTCATTTCATGAAACCACATGATGACACCCAAAATATTTAATAATATTTAATAACCAAAATGATGCCAGCACTGACTAACAGAGCAGATAAGAAAGCCAGTCAGAACGGTCGCCAACTATAAACCATCAGGGAGGCTCCAGCCAAATGTCTGCTCTTCAGAATCACATCCCTCCAGAGGCGTGAACACAGGGATAGCTGCATAAATAGAGAGTAAAGAAAGGTGAAATCCAAGAAGACCAAAAAAATGCGTAGCTCAATAACTCACAGGAGCATTTCAGTAGCGTTTTCTAATTTATAAAGTACTTTCACAAATATTGTATGAGTTATTGAAAATAGTACCTGGAAAACATGGGATTGAATGTTGCCAATTCATGTCCATTGAATGCATTTATAATATGCAAACACAGTTGCTGCAGCTGAATAATGGGGTAAGAAAAAAAATCCCTACTCTAGGGAGCTTACATTGTACGAGAGATTTAGACAAGATACCATTGATTGCTCCTTTTCTAGATTTGTTTTATTACACGGTAGCTAAAAAGTGTTTGTTATAGTCAGGAAATTGGGCCTGGGATTAGAACCCAGATCAGCCTCCTCCAAAGTCACATGCTTTCCTGTTTATTATGCCGCCTGTATACACTGGCAAGTCCTGTTTCTGAATCTTCACTTGAAACACCCACCCTGATCAGCCCTGTGCTCCTTTCCAACTCCTCCTGGACCATGCACATCAGTCATCTTCTCCCTCTCCCACCCTCAGCTTCTCCATCTTTGTGGGTCCCTCTTTCTTCCAACTCTGAGAACTTACCCATCTTTTTCATCCTTAGTTTCATTTCCTACATCTCCCACCACCCCCTGGCCCTGCCACACCCACACTAGAATCTACCTTCTGCCATCATTACACACCTGAAACTGCTGCAGTAAGTCAGGGATTCTTAACCAACCAGCCCTAATATTAGATATAATTTATATGAACTAATTACCAGGCTCTGCACATATATTATCTCATTACTCCTCAGAAAATCTCATAAGATATTATGATATTTCATTTTCCAGATGAGGAAATGAAGGCACAGAAAGGCTTTATGACCCTGATTTGCTCAGGATCACATAGCAGTTAAGTAGCAGAGCTGGATGGGAATCAAGGTTGGGCTTGCTGCCAAGCTCATATTCCTGCCACTCTGCTACAAGGCCATCATTCAGCTCCCATGGATCCCTCTTTTCCAGGGGCTCTCCGGAAGATTGGCTTGCCAAGCTAGATACCCAATCACCAACAATGAAGCCAAACATCTTTTTGGGGGGAAGAGGGTAAGACTTGAAGGCAAACATCTACTAGCCCATATCTTTATGCCAGGGTTCTTTTCCCAGCCTTACAAAGGATTCAGCATTCTGGAGAAAGGGGCTGATGCATAGATGATTAAAGAGTCCGGAGACAAAAGATAATTTTGAAAGGCATTGGGGACCAGCTAAAGGAACTGAAGACTCACCTCATCTAAGGACCCTGTGCTATTTATTTAACACAATTTGTCCTAAGGCAAGGTGGAGATAATACACTTCAAAGGGTAGGGTTTCAAAGGATACAGAAGCATTGTCAGTTTGGGGAATAGCCTACAGCTGTTGAGGTGTTTAGCCAACAGGAGGCAATAAAATGCCCTGAGCTGTCTGGCAGGAGACAATCCTATTCAGGTTTTGGGGGAAGTGCCCTTTAGCCGTTCCAGCAGGTAAACTACATATGTGGCTCAGCCATTGTTGAGCCGCCCAAGGTTCACCAACCTTTTGGTGAAACTCTTGTAATTATTACATGCTGGAATTGGTTCCTGGCATCTTTAACCTACCTTTAGACCTCCTCTCCCTGAATAGTCTAACTTGATCTGAAAGATCACTTAGGCTTGGTGAATGAAAGATCACTATAAAGTCCACCAAACCAGAAACAATAAGGAATGACAGGGTAAGCAGGCTTCACTCAAACCATCTCTCCTTAAGTTTCTCCCCTGTCTCCTCCACCCTTGGGAACATTATCCTTTTACAACAGATCCAGTTGAGTGGAGAGAGGCTGGTTTGGACAGAGACTAGATAGGATGCCCATTTTTTATTTCCAGTCATGCCAATGCCCTGGTATGAGACTCCCTGCACTTACTATGTCCCTGTGCATGTCCTCTCCAGGAGTGCAAAGAAATTTTATTGAAATGTATCTGCTCATGGTTACATTGTTGTCACATGTAGTGACCTTCATAAATAGCTTTGGGAAAGTCATTTGGGAAACGGAATAACGGGTGGTTGATTTTTTTTTCTCCTCCTTTATTGGATTGTACTCTGATTTGCTATACAAAGTTGTACAATTTCCTGGAAATGTGCTCATACATGCCTCCCAAATACAAACAAGCAGGTCAACGACCCAGTGTTGTAATATACCAGCCTGAAATCTGCTTGGATAATCCATACCATTTGTTCTTTTGTAATAGGGCAAATAGTGGAGGGCAGCAGGAAGCCAAGCAGAGCCCTAAAGTGCTAATGCAGAGAGAGGAGAGACAGAAGATATAAGAGGCTGAAGAGGGTTAACATCAGTTTCCAAGATAGCTTCCAATTCTTGGTGAAACTCCCAGAGGGAGACTGATAAATCATGAAGTTAATTGCCATCCTTTTCTTTTGTTCCAGGCTTCTAACAAGTTTCGCCCAAGACGACCAACAGCGAGAAATTGACTGCAATGATGAGGATGTATTTAAGGCTGTGGATGCAGCTCTGAAGAAATACAATAATGGAAGCAAAAGTGGCAACCAGTTTTTATTGTACCGCATAACCGAAGTCATCAAGACGGTGAGTGAGTTGTGTTTAACCTTGAGGTCATTTGGGATTTGTGCTATCACTTGAATCCAGGACACACACACACACACACACACACACACACACACACACACACACCCCACAGGGGAAAAAAAAACACGAAAACTGATAATTAAAGGTAGAGGCTTACAGCTCTTGGAAAAGACCAACCCCACTCTCTGGGCTGGGACTTAGGCAGGGTATGACTAGTCCTCAAGCCTCCAAGGTTGGCCTCTTGGGTCATCAGAGGACAGGTATCCTAAGCTGAAATTAAAGAAAGGTAGATGGAGTCATTTGAAAGGGACTATGTAGAGTGGGAAAATGCAGGAACTCAGTCAGGCCACAGCAAGAGGATTTACTGGGTGACCGGCCTTAAACTAAAATATAAAGACCTCCAGACCTCAAAGGGGAGGAGGTGTTTAAGGGGGTATGTCTAACACATACTGTGTAATCTCACACATAAATGGAATCTAAAAAAGTCAAACTTAACAGAAGCAGAAAGTAGAATGGCGGTTTCCAAGGATTGTGGGAAGGGAGAGATGGGGAGGTGTTTGTCAAGGGTACAAACTTTCAGTTATAAGATGAGCCTGGTCGCTTAGCTTAATGGTTGAGCATCAACCTATGAACCAGGAGGTGGTGGTTCAATTCCCGGTCAGGGCACATGCCCGGGTTGCAGGCTTGATCTCTAGTGTGGGGTGTGCAGGAGGCAACCAATCAGTGATTCTCTCTCATCATTGATGTTTCTATCTCTCTCTCCTTTTCCCTTCCTCTTTAAAATCAATAAAAATATATTTTTAAAAAATAAGATGAGTAGGTCTTGGGGGTCTAATGTACAGCATGGTGAATAGAATTAATAATACTGTATTTGCCAGAAGCCAATTCCAACATGTCAGCAGGGCTGAATCATCTGGGATAGCTAAACAGCATATCCCCCAAACCTGAATAGGATTGCTTGCTGCCAGACACCTCAGAGCATCTTAAATCTGCATGATATTGCCTCCTGTTGGCCAAACACCTGAACAGCTGTAGGCTATTCCCCAAACTGACAATGCTTCTGTAAACCCTACCCTTTGAAGTGTATTATCTCCACCTTGCCTTAGGACAAGTTGTGTTATTAAATAGCATGGGGTCCTTAGACAAGGGGTAGTCTTTTAGTTCCTTTAGCTGAAGCTCCTCTGACCCCCAATGCCTTTCAAAATTATCTTTTGTCTTTGGACTCCTTCTTAATCTATGCATCAGCTCCTTTCTCCAGATTGCTGAACCCTTTGTAAGGCTGGGACAAGAACCCCAGCAGTATTGTATACTTGAAATCTGCTAAAGGGCTAGATTTTAAGAGTTCTCACCACACACACAAAACAGGTAATTATGTGAGGTGACAATGTGTTAATTAGCTTATTTGTGGTAGTCATTTCACAATGTATACATATAGCAAATCATCTTCTTGTATATCTTAAACATATGTAATTTATTTATACCTCAATAAATATAACTCAATAAATTATACCTCAATAAAACTAGGGTAAATGAGGGACAGTGGGGTATGTCAAAAGGAGTCAGAAAAGTAGTTAATATAGTTCTACTATATTAGATAAAATACCTACATGAAGTCTTGATTGCTGAATGCATCAAGTGTAACAGCAATGTTCTAGTTGGTTTAGAATATTCTTTATCACTGATGGATACACTCAGGTTGAAGATAAATCCTGACAGGATGTGTGATTCCAAGAAATACAACTGGATGCATCAAAACTATTAGGTTGTGGCGGGGGCAGGAAGGAGGGTTTAGTTGTGATTTTGTTGTTGTTGTTGTTGTTTATATGAAAACATTCAGAATGATGCAACTGAAAGGGAAAAAAATCAAAATCAAACAACCTTTAGCTTTATTTCTCTTTAAAGTCAATCATCATCTCTTGATAAAGGAAAGATTAAGCAAACTGGGCTCAGCGGACCACTCTTCTCTCCAAGGACATCCCGGGAAGAGTTTGCCTGGGTGGCTTTGAAAACAAGCAAATCAGACACAACACAAGAACACTTAAAGAATGTGTATGGTATCATGTACCTCTGTGGTGGTTCATTCCACAGGACGAATGCATATTTGACACACTGCCTTATTGCATATCTAACCTATTTATTATCAGATACAGATGTCCTAACATCGTTGAGAGAGTGACACCACAGGACATTATAAATACGTGGTCCCATGGATGCTCTTTTTGCAGTGTCCTTGACATCCCAAGCCCAATGACCTTACTCTTATACCATGCCTCTCTCCACCAAGTTTTTCCAACTCCTTTAATTCATTGAAGTCTGTGTTTTCCATCTTTTGTTGTTCCAGTTCTAACAATTATCTAGGGGGACTAAACTACCCTGATTTTCTTTTTTGTAGTCTTTGTCCTGAAAGTCGGGGCCCAGTCCGTATAATGATCTTGGACACTGTAGAAAAAGCATCAAATAGGATCATATGACTTGCTGTCTAGCCTTAGTCAATAAACCTGTGGGACTTTTAAGCAAAAGTCACATGTAAACGTCCTGCATCCAGCATTGTTGAACTGTCATCAACGTTCTTGTGTCTGTTTTACTGTTACAATATTAGATAAATATGGAAGCAAAGCCATTCCACAGGGTCATTTTTAAAACAGGAATTCTGGTTCTGTTTTTTAAAGAAATGTAGAAATTCTTAATTTGGATCTATTTATAGTTTCAGCTTTCTTCAGCTGCCAGTGTGTTATCCAACTTTAGCCTAAAAAACCTGGCATAAGAGATTTTTGTTTTTTCGCATATGATCCTCTTAGACCCCTTCATATTTAGAAAATTAACATCTTTCTTTGGGGGAAATTCTTGGTTATTCTGCCATAACAGAATATGTATTAACTTGTAGATTCAGTGGTTTGATACCTGTTTAATCACGTGCTGATATTCCAGAAGGATTTCTTGCATTGGTGAAAATAAAGATGGGACACATGGGGGATATCTTTGTTTTTGATGTACCCTGTTTAGGAACTAGAAGTCTTGTGTCATACAAAAGAAAACAAATTATTATTAAAGGGAAAAAAAAGTAAAGTTAAAAAAATAAGCTTTCAATAGTTTGTTAAAATGAATTTCACTATGTCTCTGTGATAGTTTACTTTAGTGGAAGAAAAATCCATCCATTTGACATGATGAGATTAAAGAAAAAAGCCCATGGACTTTTTTTTTTTTTCCTCCTGAAAGTAACATTGAGCCATTCTGTTATACAAACTAATGTAGTCATGCGAGTCCTGGTGCCCTCGACAATGTTATTGGTGTTGTCCTCATAAACTGACTGACATCTGTGGCAAATGTGTTGCTGTTGGGTATTTTTTTTTTCTAAGATGTCCACAGAATCACTATCACCTACCGCTTTGTCAAAATTTGAGACCTGAAACAAACCTCAGAACTATCGTGTTTGACTCCATCATCTCCCAGATGCAAATACTCTGACGAGTGCAGGCTCTGAGAGAGCACTGCCCCTGGACTCAGGAGATACGGGTCTGGGTTGGCTTTGCCTTCCCAAGGTGGGAGCTGCCTAAGCTCTGCCCTCTCTCCTTGGGCCTCCTTTCTCTCACCTGCAAAGTGAGGGACGAGGCAACATCACCTCTCAGGTCTCTTGCTGCTCCAACATGCCAGGATTTTGCATCTAAAAGCTCATCTAACTCAGAACCTTTGGGCTTTAAAGTTTTATTAATTATTTTATGACATGTTAGAAAAAAATAGAAAACAAAAAAAAACAAATAAAATACTAAAATTACCCATAACTAATCTCACCATCCAGAGATACCTGTTAACATTATTTTCAAAAAATTCAAAAAGAAACTACTCTTATTTGTTGGTTTGCTTTCAAATTGTAAAAGTAATATATATTTGTTTTCAAAAAAATACTCAGACAATTTAGGAATGTTTGTTTAAAGAAGAGAGTAAAAGATAACCATACACCCAACACTGAGAGCAACATGTTATCAGCTTTGCTGCATAACTTTTCAGACTTTTAAAATCATGTATGTGCATGTAAATTGGTTTCTACAAAAATAGGCTAATGGTATGTATACTACTTTGTTACTTGAAAATACACGTTTATAAATATATTATGAACATTCTTTCAAGTGTTTATAACTTTCAGTATTTTTAGTAAATGTTTTGCTCTTGTTGAATTAAATCAATATCAAATATTTGTAACTGCACCAGATCGTTCTCCAATGGTCTGCTGTTGTCAGTTGAATAAGCCCTGTGTATCTTTGATTGCTTTTTTTCCAGGAAGACCAGGACATATTTTATTCTGTCAAGTACGAAATGAAGGAGGGCGACTGTCCTGTTCAAAGTGGCAAAACCTGGCAGGACTGTGACTACAAAGAACCTGAGCAAGCTGTAAGTGTGATGGTCCAGAGCCCCCAGTTTTCCCAATCAAGACTGCAAAATTATTCTATTAGTGCTGGGGGTGATGAGTACTGTTGATCCTGTTTCTGAGGGGTGAACATAAACCCTCAAATGTGTAGAAAAATCAAATGGTTGATGTCTATATTCTTGCATAGACAGAAAGGTCACGAGAAACCAGCCATGAGATGTGAAGAAAGCCCTCCCATAAAGAGGGGACTCCTATGACCAACTGGGTGCTTTATTTGTGCAGACCTGAGTTTGAATTCTACTCTGCCTCTAATTAGCTGACCACTTTTAACCCATGGGCTCCCTAGTAAAAGGGAGGTAAAATTGACCTAAATTGGAAGATAAAAGAAGATACATATGAAAAGACCTAGTTTTAATAACAAGGTCTCTTAACCAAGTGCCTAATATCTATTTGCCACACCATAGCTAGTTGTTTGGCCTTACCTGAGGGAGCTAACAGCCAGTATCTGCCAGGAAGCAAACCACTCTTTCCACAGTCCATGGACTCATCTCTTTAATGTGTCAAAATGTTATTGGTGGAAGTGGGGTGTCCACTGGTGGGAAGTGGGGGATCCTTTCTCCACGGGATATTGGGGGTCCAGTCCTCATGATATCTTGAGAAAAAGAATTTTCTAAGACTCACACAGGAAGATGAGAGATCTTTATTTGTGTGGAATTTCATATCTGCATTTCTAAAGTCCCATTTCCCTTAAACCAGTTCTAAAAGAGGTGCAGCTGGGGATTTAGCAGAGCCAAAAGCCAAACCAATGTCCCAAGTTTCCATTCCATGGTGGAGCTGTTTCTGGCACAGCATTAGGCTAGTTCCCATCCATTAGTCCATGTGTGTGTGTGTGTGTGTGTGTGTGTGTGTGTGTGTGTGTGTGTGTGTGTTGGGTGGGGGGGGAGGGAGGAGGAGGGTGGCATATGGCTGTGGGCCATGTGGGTGCATGCAGGGGAGTGTGTCCCCTGCAACAAGAGAGCCAGGAGCCCCAGTGAGCAAAGAGGCAAGAGAGAGAACTCCTTCGTTTAGGAGTTTAATAACTGACATTTCCCGTGCTTGCAGTGGCCACACTGACTATGTTCCCAGGTGTGACTGACAGACAAGTACCTTCCCTATGTCACCCAGACTTTACTGAGCATTTGTCTATTTGGCCTTCCCTTTGTTCCTTTTCAGTTAATAACTGGTTATTACAATGGTATCAGAAACTCCGCATCCTCTGTGAAGTTGAACCCTGACGTTGAATTGTAAGAGGAAAGTCTGGCAGGCTGGTTTTAGGGCACTGTGTTCACCTTGGTGTAAAAGAAATATCTCCTGGGCTCCAATCATAACATTATTTTAAACCTCACTATCTTCACTGCCACTCCTCCCGACATCTCATGAATATCAATGACTTGTAAATAATAATGATTAGGCTACAAAAACATTCATTCTTGTGTCTCAAAACTCTGTTAGAAAAAAATCTTAAGTTTGAAATAAGAGAAAAGCCATACTTAGCAACAGCACTAGGTGCACTTCTCCATCTGAAAGATTAAGATAAATGGTCTCCTTTTTCTTTCTTTCTAGGCCACAGGAGAATGCATGGCGACCATAGTGAAGACATGGAATAAGGAATTCTCCGTGGTTACCCAGACCTGCCACATTACTCCAGGTAGCTGATATACAGGGTGGCGCTGCCCCGGGGGGAAATGAACCATTTCCATGTGGGGCCAGGAGCATAACCTGGACAAAGTCCCTTCCCAGAGGGCAGTGAGTGGCTGCACAATGCCATTTGCAGCCTTGGTGGGAATTGGGGTCTGTGGTAACAGAGTTTTGAGGTGGGGCCCGGCTCCTGCCAATCATCCCCTGGACTCTCCCTGGACAGCAACACTGAATTAGGTGTGTGCTAAGGCCCTGGGAAAGGACTAGAAAACATGCCACATGCTTCAATTCTGAGGTGTCCTAGAGCCAGAAAAGCACAGGCTTTGAGGTCAGACCTGGCCTGCAATCCTTCAAAAGCTCTTCACCTTTTTGGTTTCCCTTTTCCTTAAAAGGGGATCACAGGAATTCTCACTGCAGAGGGTTATTGTAGACTGAAACTAAATGGCAGGCTTGAAGTTACAAGCATAAGAATGTACTGATCATCAGAATAAAAGTAATCATAGCTGACATTTATTGAGCACTTATTCCTAGCCACAGTGCTAATCGTTTTACATATGATGATTTATTTAATCCTCACAACTATTCTATGGGGGCAAGTGCTAATATTCTCATTTTACAAATGAGGAAACCGAGGCCCACCACAGTTAAATATCTTTCCCAGTATCCCATAGCTGGCAATTAGCAGAGTGGTATAGTAGACCTTGTAAGAATGGAGCAACTTATGCAGAGATATAACCACTATTAGCGCCTTCCCTCTGGTAGCAGTGTGGCTGGGTTCAGAAGATGGGCACATCTAGGGAATGTCAATCAGAAAAGCCAACCCAGAACTTGCTTTTTGCAAGATAGGGTTTTTGTATAGAAGGCTCCAGAACAGCATCCTCAGCCACACTCATGAACATCAGTGGAGGAGCAATTGTTCTATCTTGGCCTTTGTCATCCATAAGGAAGTCACAAAAACTATATTTCTTGAGTTTCAGCTCTTGCAAGAAGTGGCATTCAAAGAAAAACAATCCAAAACAGAAAAGAAATCACAATTATTTAAAAACAATTTTTGAGTAGCTTTTTATTATTTAGTTTAAGAACTTTAGCTCATAAGCAAATTTTCACATGATCCAGAACACAGCACTTATATACTAGGAGAGAAAAAGCTATTTGCCACAATTACTACTAGGTCCACAATCCCTTACCTGAAATCTTTTTGGCCAAATATGTTTCAGAATTCAAAATTTAAAATCTTTTTTAAATTTTTTAAAAATCTCCCTAGAAATGTTGGAGCAGGATGAAAAATCATTCCATCGCCTGGAAAAACTGAATTTGCATCTTTCCCTACTCGTCTCACCCTCAAAAGACTGCTCCATCTCTCATCTTACCCCAGTCAGAGCTGCCCTTGAGGTCAGCAAACCAGCCTCTGGTCTCTACTCCCTTTCCCCTCCCCCTTCTGTGTTCATCAATCTTTTGTTCTCAAATCAGTAATACTCTCCTTTCCCAGGTAAGTCCCCTCCAGTTTGTTAACTTTGTCCACTGCCCTGATGCCACATACCTTCTGCAAGGGGAGAGCAGTGAGGAAAGCTATGAATAGTCACCCAGCAAATCTTTTTTCTGACACACATGCTTATGGAGTGAGTGCCAAGAAACAGCTGCAAGGGGAGTTGTGTTGACCTACTTGCAACTGAGGGACACTGTTGTAGAACTCTGTTGGCCTCCTGATTCTGTTTGGGTCCTACACACTCGGACAGTGAGAGCCCAAGGCAAAGGGGCCCAGGGTGCCTTCATGACTTCCCCTCTACAGCGTGTGCCTCTACTGATCAGCAGGTTAAGGCTATCTGTTATAAACATTACTTGGTAACTTAATACAAGCTCGCTCCGGTTTTAATATTTTACCTGATTTTATTAAAACCCCATCAGTGGCACCCAATCATTACTGCTGACCACTCTTAATTCACTTCAGTGGGTCTATGTACACCCTGAAATTATATGGAGAACGTTGTGAGTACCGGCATTTTCTTGGAGAGGGCGCCATAGTTCTCATCAGGTTCACCAAGGAACCCATGACCCTTGGAATATAGTTCATAACCCCTGGCCTCCGCAGAGTGGCCTGGGCTCCACAGCAGAGGACTCTCTCTACCAATTGTCCAGACCTCAATCGGCAGTCCCTGCCTCCCGCTTTAAACCCCGGTAAAAAGTACACACAGCATCCCACACGCTGCCCCTGACTCATCCTGCTTTCTCGAGAGCCATTCCTCCCTTTGTTCCTTCTTCTCAGGCTCACACTTTATGTGGCCCAGTTGACCTTGACCACTTTACACAGGAAAGACCTCTTCTCCTCAGGAAAGTCTTTCTTGGGCTCACTCTGGGCTCCTGCCTTTCCAAGCTCTTGTCGAATTATTTTGAAATATCTATCTGCAGTTCTGTCTCTCCCACTCAATTTGGCCCCACACCTTCACCACTGCCAGGCTGACCAGCATCCCCTAAACGAACGACAGTTGAACAGACTATTCAGACACACTTTGACTGTGAAAGAGAGGGCTAAGGGGCTCCTGGCTCTAGAGGCCAGAGCAGCCTGGATTGCCTGCCTTATTAGCCTTTTATTGCAGTTTTTATCCTTAGATACAATGAATAGGGTGAGTAATCTTGCGAGGACACATGTGCTTACATTGTCCTCTAGGCAAGGGCATCCAGGGATTAAGCATAAGGATTCCAGTAAACATCTGGGGTCTGTATGTAATCACACTTGTTTGGAAAGGTCAAGGAATAATTAGGGGCGCTGCCTTCGACACTCCCCTATGTCTCCCCTAAGAAGGAATTTCGATAAACAGGGCAGGCAGCCTTCCACACACTACCCTTTTATCAGAATGTCCTCCTTACACCTTTCCAACCAAGTCTCCTGTGCTCCCCAACACACCACAGGGACCATTACTAACAAGTTAACATAAACACAGTCTACCTCAGCTCCTGACATATTACAGCAAAAGCAAAATATGTACATGTTTGTTTAAATGAATTGATATAAAACATTATATCCTGAATGAGACTTCAAGGAGCTTTAATTAACGCTGAAAAATAAATAATACTATATCTGTAACATTTTACTTTTTTATAAGAGGATAAATTAATGTATTATGTCTATAATTTACAATGATTTTTAAATAAATTTGAAATAATTATGCACAATAGTATGCACATAAGATGTTCCTAAGTCAATGGTAGGTTTTTTTTCCCTCTGACAAAAAAGCAGTCTTGTGTTCTCTTTTTCTAATACATACTAGAATTTACTACAAAGTTTGTTTTCCAGGGTCTTTAAATTATCTCACTTATTTAGGACAATGTATCTGAATGCGGGTTTTGCTCATTAACGCTGCCCTTTTGCCTACTCTTTCTTTGTCAAGCCGAGGGCCCTGTGGTGACCTACCAGTATGAATGCCATGGCTGTGTGCATCCCATATCGACTGTCCCCGCTGACTTGTACCCTGTTCTGAGACATGCTATTCAACATTTTAACAACCACACTAATCATTCCCACCTCTTCACTCTTAAAGAAGTAAAAAGGGCACAGAGACAGGTTTGTGCTTTAGTTTTCATTTCTCACAGTATTGTTAAAATTGGTTGGATCTTTATGTTTAGGGTTTCATCGTCTAAAATAAACCATTGATCAATAGAAAACCTATGATTCCATGACTGGTGGTGAGGGAGCTCTTTTATGTCCCCATCTGTCTGGCATAGGAGGTAAAGAGCTTTCTCTTGCGTCAAAGTGATTCGGATACTGCAATTTATAAAGGGCAAAAGTGTGGCTAATCAGACCACTGACTCTGAGGTTGGTTTTAATGAATGGGTAGTCAGAAATACATGTTTTTCTGAGAGATGGTGAGATGAAAAGATCATTCTAGCCTTAAGGTTTTAAGAAAATTGCATTATCACTTAGCTATCATGAGTCAAGCATGGTTCCAAAATATTAAATGGTACCCAAACAGTTGGCCCGGCTTTCTGAGCACTCTCTAAATTATAGTTTTCATATCATTAAAAGAAAGTAAATACTTGAAAATCTGGCTTTTTCATTGACCCAGTTCACTAAGTCTTTACAGAGAATTGACTGGGTCCCTTCTATTTCAGTGTCTAATTATGAGGGACTTACTTTAGTCAGTAACAGTCCCTGCTTTTAATAGAACATCCAACTTTCCTTCACTCAAGAGCTTTTTCTACTCAATTATGTTCATAGCCAGCTATTGGGGTGGGACTAGCTCAAGATAAAGCAGCACAAAATGTACTGCCTGACTGTCTAGGAACCTGAGAACTTATCAGTAAAGGCCATTCTAGCTCCAAAGTGGTTTTAACCATGTAGAAGAGTATTATTAATATTTCACAAAATTCAAAGGACATTATTTTTCTATTGCCTGGCAGAGGAAATATTGCTAGTTTTTTCTTAAGAAAATACAGTAACTCCACCTATATACTGCTTTTTTTTAAGGTGTGTAGGAGTGTGTGTGTGTGTGTGTGTGTGTGTGTGTGTGTGTGTGTGTGTTGAGGAGGGTGAGAGTCATAAAGTGCTCAATATTTATTCAGCCAAGAGTTTTGCCTAGTAATAAGAGTTTATATTTTTGAGTGCTTGCAATATGCCAGGCAGTATTCTAAGTTCCTCATAACACAGTGAATAATGTTTAAACTGCCCTTTAACTATTCAATTCAACATTGTTTCAGGTGGTGTCTGGATGGGACTATGAAGTTACTTACTTAATTCAGCAAACTAATTGTTCCAAGGAGAATTTTAAAGTCTTAACCCTAGACTGCAAGGTCCTTCCCAATGGTGTAAGTAGGCAAAAATCAAATTATAACGTTATTAGCATTTGGTGTCCAGTATTTACAGGTGTGGGAATACTCAGCTACATAGGAAGACTCGGCCACTAAGATTTTAGATGACATGCATGAATTCACAGCCACATTCTCCATGTCACTAGTCAAGCTGCCTTACCTACCTGGTCAAAAGCTCTGTACATCTGGCAATAAGCATTTACAGATATAACCAGGGCCTGAGATAAAATGATGCCATGTCAAGTTTGTCTGTCCATGTCTTCACACTTTCCTGTCTCCCTTTCCTCCCCACCTGCTTAAGGTCCTTCCCAGTGCTCCTGAGCTCTGCGCAGGACACTCCTCAACTTCAAACTTGCCTTTGCTTATTTTCTCCCCTCCCCTCCCCTTTCTTTATTTTTAATAACACATGCTGAGCCTCCACCACTTTATCAGAACCAAAATTGTCTTACAAGAGAGTATCACAAGGTGGCAGTAGTTAGTGCATGTGCAGATGCCTAAGGCACAATGACCATCCCAGGATTTTAGCAGAAAACTGCTTTAAACAAGGGATTGCTTCAAGCCCTTTAGTCTGTTATTCTACTTCTACAATTCCATTATGTGGGAAGAAAATGAGAAACCCAGACAGTAAGATGTTAATTTCAGCATTATTATTACCAGAAAAACATTGGAAATGTTTTCAACATTAGGGAATGTTTAAATAACTTCCAGTATATCCACACAGTAGAATATATGCAGCCATTAAACGTATGTTTACAGATTTTTTATTGACTTAATAAAATGGTTATAATATGGTAAGTTAAAAAATATATAATATTATAAATACATATTCATTTAAATATATAAAGTAAATGTAAATATCAAAAGTGATGGATGGGCCCTGTCTGGTTTGGTTCAGTGGATAGAGCATCGGACTGTGGACCAAAGGGACCCAGGTTCAAATCTGGTCAAGGGCACGTTACTCGGTTGCAAGCTCCTCTCAGGACCCGGCAGGCTCGGGTTCAGGGCGCGTGCAGGAGGCAACCAACTGATGTGTTTCTCTCACATCGATGTTTCTCTCTGTCTTTCCCTCTCTCTTCCACTCTCTCTAAAATCATTGGAAAAATATCTTCAGGTGAGGATTAAAAGCGCGGCAGTAGAATAAAAAACTGGAGTTTCTTTTCATACAAACTTATTTATTTGGATTTTTTTATATTTCAAATTATTGATACATTCAATACAATTCGACATACGAGCTGCTACCGATGCTAACCGTGTCGAGTCACACTCGACATCCGAGTGCAAAAGGTTAGCAACAACAAAAAAAGTGATGGAGGGGAGCATTTGAGATCTTGCTCCCTGTCATATGTTGTTAGTTTGCCTCAAATAAACTCATAAAAAATTTTTAAGTGATGAAAACAATATGCAAAAATATAAAACATAGTTAACTTCCAGTTGGAACTATGAGTGCCTTTTTTTGATTCTTTATACTTTTTGGAACTCTTTAGTACTTTCCAATGTTTCTAATGAAGCATGTATTTATTTCATAATTGGGAGAAAAGTTAAAAGGATACTATTAAGAGTGTGAAAAGACAACCCAGAAAATGGGGAAAATTATTTGCATCATATATCTGATAAGAATTAAATATGCAATATACAAATATCTCTTATAATGCAACAACAAAAGGACAATCAACCTAATTTTCAAATGGGCAAAGGACTTTAAAATAAACATTTCTCTAAAGAAGATATGCAAACAGTCATTAAACACATGAAAAGATGCTCAACATAATTAGCTACGGGGCGGGGGGGTGGGGGGAGGCGTGTAAAAGAAGCCACAATGAGATGCCATTTCAGACCTAAAAGATGGCTATAATTTTTTAAAAATTGGAAAATAACTAGTATTGGGGAGAATGTGGAAAAATTGAAACCTTTGTCCATTGCTGATGAGAATGTAAAATGGTGTAGCCACTGTGGAAAACACTTTGGTAGTTCCTCAAAAAGTTAAACATAGACTTACCATATGACACAGCAATTGCACTCCTAGATATGTACCCAAAAGAATTAAAAAACAGGGAGTCAAACAGATAATTACATGCCAGGATTCCTTGCAACATTATTCACAATAGCCAAAAAGTGGAAACAACCCAAGTGTCCATCAACAGATGAGTGGAAAAACAAAATGTGATGTATATATAAAACAATGGAATGTTCTTTAGCCATAGAAAGAAATGAAATTCTGCCACAATCTACAACATAGATGAACCTTGAAAACATTATGCTAAGTGAAAGAAGCCAGACATAAAAAGACAAATATTGTATGATTCCACTTATATGAAATATCTAACATATGCATAGAAACAAAAGCAGATTCGAGTTTACCAAGGGCTAGGGGGAGGGAGAATGGAAATTTATTGCTTAATGGGTACAGAATTTGTGTTTGGGGTGATGAAAACTACTGGAAATAGATATTGGTAATGGTTAAATAATGTAATTAATATCACTGAGTTATATACTTAAAAATAGTTGAAATGGAAAACTTTATGTTATATATATTTTACCATAATAAAAAAAAATAGTAAAAAGTAAGAGAGGGGGGAGAGAGAGAGAGAGAGAGAGAGAGAGAGAGAGAGAGAGAGAGAGAAACATTCTAAAAATGTATGCTCTAGCTACTATTTAACTTTGTTATTTTTAGTCATCTGGCCTTCAAAGCATCTATGAACACCTTCTGTTTTTTATGTTCTTTAGTTAGCCATTTGAGATTATATAGGCCTAAATGTTATCTAGCTTTAATCTCCCTGCATCTGTTTGTAAGGCCTCCATTTAGTTCTTTCTTTGCAACACACACAGATGCAGGGCTGGTTGGAGTCACAAATCCAATCAGATTTCTGGTATAAATTCTCTGAGCTTCCACTTCCTCATTTGTAAAATGGTGAGGGATAACAGCATCTATCTCACAGCGTTGTTACCATAATTAAAGGACACAAAATATAAATGAACTCTCTTGTCTACAACTGGTAAGTCTGAAGGCCTTGCTATTCTAAGTCTGGTCCCTGAACCAGCAGCATCAGCATCACCAGGGAGCTTGTTAGAAAAGCCAAATCTTGAATTCCACCCACACCTACTGAATCTGCATGTTAACAAGATTCTCAGGTGAGTCATTTGCACTTTAAGATTGGAGAAGCATTAATTTAAGAGTTTCATAAATAGTTCTCGGGCCATACTGCATATTAGAATCACATTGCCAGCTTTAAAAATACTAGTAACTACTCCTAGGCCATTCCCCAGGCATTCTGATTAGGTCTAGGGTGGGTCTCTAGGGTCAGAATAACCTAAAAGCTTCTAGGGTGAATCAAATATGCTAATAGAATTGAGAACCTCAGAGCTACTTCCAGTATCCATCTCCTCATCCAAAATTAAGGTATTATAAGTGTGGTATTCCTTGTATCTTTAACAACTATGACATTTATTATATATATCTCCCCTTATTGGAAATAAACATTTCCAATGCAGAAGGCAATGCAGAAACATAGAAAACAATAATAATATTAAACCACATACCCAAATACCCAAAGATATCTTAGTGTATTTCCCTCTTATCTTTTTTGGGGGTGGAGGGATGGAGGAGATATAGACAATTTGGTGATTTTTTGTTGTTGTTGTCTGTTAATAATTGTCATTATTTTACATGCTGCATTTAAAAAATGATTTTATTGATTTCAGAGAGGAAGGGAGAGGGAGAGAGAGATAGAAACATTGCACGCCCTACACTGGGGATCAAGCCCACACCCCGGGCATGTGCCATGACCAGAAATCAAACAGTGACCTCCTGGTTCATAGCTCAATGCTCAACCACTGAGCCATGCCGGCCAGGCTTACATGCTGCATTTTTTTCACCTAAGAATTTTTCTACATCATTAAAACTCTTGATAAAATTTCTTTTAAATAACTGTATAATATCCTATTAAAGATACGATAGATTGTTTTTTTAATTACTTTCCTATAGTTAGACATTTGAATTATTTCCATTTTTATTATCATTAATAACTCAACAAACATTCTTGAGAATAAAGCTATTTCTGTATTTGGTATATATTCTTATTTTCATAAATAGAAATTTGTTAGAAATTTATGGATTGAACTTATGAATTGTTTTCCATATCCTTGGTTCATTTCTCTTTGGGATAAATCTTAATGATTTGAAATAGAGTATTTGTATATTAAAGATAACAGTATTTTGTCATATTTTCTCAGTTGTTCATTTTTTAGTTTTCATTATGGTATTCTGACTTACCAATAGATTTTGCTTATTGGTGACTGTATCTACTAACATGTTCCTTTTGAATTCTTCCACCATTCACTCAGTAGTCATCTTTTTTCCCTAGTTTGTCTAGTCAGTATTTTTAAATATAGCTTTTGAACCCATCTGGAATTAATTTGAATGTATCATTTGAGGTCTCTAAATTGAGGTTTTTTTCAAGAGGATAACCAGATATCTCAACATTCTTCCTTTATACATAAATTTGTGACAACCTTAATCCCATAATAGTTTCTTTTTTTAATATTTTTATTGATTTCAGAGATGAAGGAAGAGGGGGAAAGAGTTAGAAACATCAATGATGAGAGAGTCTCATGGATTGGCTGCCTCCTGCACGCCCCCTACTGGGGACCGAGCCTACAATCCAGGCTCGTGCCTTAAGCCGGAATCGAACCCGGGACCCTTCAGTCCGCAGGCCGACGCTCTATCCACTGAGCCAACCAGCCAGGGCCCCTAATAGTTTCTTATGAAAAACCTGTTCTCTATATTTGTACTGCCATGTTTTAACAGTAGGTTTAAATTTGTGATTTATTATTCTAGTGTTTATAACTTCAAAACCAACCTTAGAATAAATTTGTAAGAAAAACTTATGTTGTCATATAGATTGGAATTGCATTACATTTCTAAATTAATTTAAGGAGCCCTGGCCAGTTTGCTCAGTGGATAGAGCATTGGCCTGCGGAATGAAGGGTCTCGAGTTTGATTCTGGTCAAGGGCACATGCTCAGGTTGTGGGCTCAATCCCCAGTAAGGTGTGTGCAGGAGGCAGCCAATCTATGAGTCTCCCTCATCATTGATGTTTCTAACTCTCTCTCCCTCTCCCTTCCTCTCTGAAATCAATAAAAATGTATTTAAATTAATTTAAATAGAATTGATGTATGTACTATATTTTGTCTTTTCAGTCAAGAACTTGGCATACATCTATACTTAGTCAAGTTTTATTTTAAACTTCTAAAAGTTGTGTGATTTTATTTATATATCCAGAACATTGCTCACTGGAGTTATTTCTAGGTGTTGTAGGAGTGTGTGTTTTTTGTTTGTTTATTTTTGGTTATTGCTCTGAAAAATTAATTTTTATTTTATTTTATTCTTTTTAATATTTTTATATAAATGTATCAATTTAGACATATTTACCTTATATTCAGCGAGTGAGCTCTGATTAAATCTAACAACTTTGCATTCATTCTTTTGATTGTTCTAGGTATAAAATAAGATATTATTTTATTGCCTCTTTTCCAATGCTCATTTTTGTTCTGTGTCTCAATGAATTGACCAAATTTCCACAGATATTCCACACACATTTATGTTTCATTCCTGATTTTACTGGGAAATCCTCTAGAATTTTGTTATTTATAATATTTGCTATGGGTTCTAGGTAGGAATTCTTGTCATATTAAAGAAGCATCCTTACATTCCTGCTTTTGAAGAAGTTTGTTTTGTTTTTAAATAAGAAATTGGTATTAACAGACTCATAGATACAGAGAACAGACTGACAGCTGTCAGAGGGGAGACAAGTTGTGGGGTTAGGTGAGAAAGATGAAAGAATTATGCAAAAAAAACAAAACCCCAAAAACTCACAGACACAGATTACCAGGGAGAAAGGAGGTGGGGGAAAGTAGAAGAAGATAAATGGGGGATAAGTGATGATGGAAGAAGACTTGACTTTGGGTAGTAAACACTCAATACAATATACAGATGATGTATTATAGAATTGTACACTTGAAACCTATATAATTAACCAATGTCACCCCAACAATTTTTTTAAGAAAAAAAAAGGAATTTATGTTAGAATTTAGCCAATGCTTTAAATATGTACTGAAATATCATGTTATGTATTTCTAATTTAATCTGTTATGTTGTTATGACAACTTTCCTAATAGTAACCTCTAGATTCATAAACTCTATTTGCTTAGAGTTAATATTCTTTAAATATGCATTTAGATTCTATTTTTAGTTTAAGAACTCTACATTTTTATTTATAAGTGAAAGTGGTTTGACAGTTTTCTGGGTGTGGTCGTGTGTGCATTCTATTTTTTCAGGTTTTGGTATCCAGATTATAGTTTTCTAGAATGAATTGGGCATGTTACATGCAGTTGAGTCAGCTCTGACTCCTGGTGACCCTATGAATGAGTGATGGCCAAACTGTCTTGACCTCAACAACTCTGCTGAGCACCTATAGACTCCTTTCTCTGGCTTCTTTTATGGAGTCAGTCCATGTCATATTTGGTCTTCCTCTTTTCCTGCTTCCTTCCATTTTTTAGTTAGGTGACTAGGCACTATTTTTTGACTTGGGTAGTGTGCCACTATTTTCTATATTCAGAAACAGTTTACATAGCAAGGAACTAAATGTTTCTTTAATTTTAAAAATTATGTACACTAATAAAAGAGAAACATGCAAATTAACCATCACTCCGCTATACCCACAAGCCACGCCCATCAGCCAATCAGAAGCCAGTATGCAAATTAACCCAACCAAGATGGCAGCTGGCCACGTAGCTGGAGCAAGCAGGAGGCTTGGGTTGCCCCGGCGATGGAGGAAGCCAAGCTTCCCATCTGCCCTGGCCAGCCCTGGCCTCCGCTCAAGGCTACAAAGTTTCAATTATAGAAGATAAATAAATTCTAGATACTTGCTTCCAGCCGGCCCTGGCCTCCACTCAAGGAGGTGCTGAAAAAAAAAGAAGAAAAAAAAAAGGAGGGTCTGGGACCTTGGGTCATCGGGGGATGATCAGGCCAGGATGGAATGGCAGGGGCCGTTGGGGGTAAGCAGACCAGCAGGGGCATCCAGTTGGGGGTGAGCAGGCCATCAGTGGGTGTCAGTTGGAGGTGATCATGACAGCGGGGGCGGGCAGTTTGGAGTGAGCAGGCCAGCAGGGGGGCAGTTGGAGGTGAGCAGGCCTTTAATACAGTTCCTCACATTGTAGTGACCCCCAACCATAAAATTATTTTCATTACTACTTCATAACTGTAATTTTGCTACTCTTATGAATAATAATGTAAATATCTATGTTTTCCGATGGTCTTAGGCGACCCCTGTGAAAGGGTCGTTCGACCCAAAGGGGTCGTGACCCACAGGTTGAGAACCGCTGTTCTAGACTATCCTATATAATAAAAGCTTAATATGCAAATCAATCGAATGGCTGAATGACCGATCGCTATGATGCACACTGACCACCAGGGGCAGACGCTCAACACAGGAGTTGCCCCCAGCCCGCAGGCCCCAACCGGTAGCAGCCAGGGAGCAGCCCCACAGATCGGCCCTGATCGCTGGCTAGGCCAAGGGACCCTACCCATGAACAAATTCCGTGCACCGGGCCTCTAGTATCTTTATAAAAATAAAATTATCTTCTCTACTACCATCATGAGTTTTTTTGTTACCTTGAATTTTACTTTGTCCAATATTAATAATGCTCTAGATCCTTTTTCTGTTTATATTTGCTTCATATAGTTTTGATCATCCATTATGTGTAATCTACCTTTATCTTTTTTATTACAAGATATTATTCTCCAAAATGAAATATATTAATTTTCTCTTTAACTTAATATGGAAGTCTTTGCCTTTCCCTTTTTAAAAATATTTTTTATTGATTTTTAGAAAAAAAGGATAGGAGAGTGATTGAGAGATAGAAATATCAATGAGAGAGGATCATCAACGATCAGCTGCCTCCTGCACACCCCACTCTGGGGATCCAGCCCACAACCCGGACATGTGCTCTGACCAGGAATTTAAACGTGACCTCTTGGTTCCTGGGTTGATGCTCAACCACTGAACCACACAGGATGGTCTGGAATTCTTTGTCTTTCTAAAAGATATTTTACCCATTCAAATATATTATTTTTTTAGTATATTTTTATTGAATTCAGAGAGGAAGGGAAAGGGCGATAGAGATAGAAACATCAATGAGTGAGAGAAACATTGATCAGCTGCCTCCTGCACACCCTACACTAGGGATCAAGACTACAACCTGGGCATAGGCCCTGACCGGGAATCGAACCATGACCTCCTGGTTCATAGGTTGATGCTCAACCACTGAGCCATGCTGGCTGGCTCATATGGTTATTATTTCTATACTAGGTATTCTTGTCATCTTATTTCATGTGTTTGTGTAAATACATTTATTGTTGTTGATGTTAATACCTAATTGTTTCTTATTCTTTATTTTGCAATGGAATTATGTTTTGTTTTGTTTTGTTTTCTATGTAAAGTCAACATCCTATATTTAATGTTACTAATTGTTTACTTTAAAAGTTCTTAAAAATGTTTTAACTTATTTACTTTTGAAAAACTAGGAGACTGGTGAATGTACAGATCTTGCATACATGGATCCTCAGCTAAGAATTGCTTCCTTCTCACAGAAGTGTGAGATTTTACCAGGTATGCGATAATACATGTTTGTGCTCTAGTAGTATGTGTTGATCCCAGACAACTGGCTAGGTCTTTTTATAGGAATTGTGCTTTAGGTTCCATGATATAATCAACAACCCTTACAGCTGTACCCCATTTCTGCACAGCTGTGCTGTAGCTGATGCAGTTGGGACTGCTCTGCCAGTGGCCAGAGGGAATATGGTGACAGAAGGAAAGATTGATGTTCTTTGGGCAAAGCTGACCTCCAGATGCAATGGCAGCTGGTCTTTCTTGTGAATCAGATGTCACTACAACAGGTGTTATAAATTGGGGAAGCTGTATCTCCTATTTAATCACTCAGAATAAAATTCTTTCAATTAAAAATTTTTTTTCTCCTGCATGTTATAATGGGGGAAAGTGAGATAGCGCAAGTTTATGGTCAAGCCAGTGTTTCTTATACCAAGAGTTGGCTTTTCTCATACTTGGAAGATGTTTGCATACATTCCACAGTGAGAAGCATCATTGAAGCTCCCTGCTCACCAGAATCAGAGGACTTAAAATTTTCCCACTAGAAAATCATTCCTTTAAATTAAGCGTTGCTTTTTTACACTTTCTTTCAAAAATGCAAAAACTTAGGAACAGTGCAGCTCATTGATATTGAAGGTGTACTAGCTAACACCTTCTGATGGAAGGTTTCGCTAAATACTCTTGACTCTGAGGAGAGGAAAAGAGGACAGGCAGTAAGGTGAAGGTCATACAGACAACCTCTGCTCAGGCACTACTGGCCTTTAGGCTGCACATGGCCCTCTATAAATGAGTGCTGGACAATGTGCAGGAGAGGTACTAGGCTAGACTGCTCCTTCGGTGCACACACTGACTTAAAACCTGCTTCTTCTTTCAGAGGAGGAGGATTTTCTATCACTACGTAACTTACCTTGCCGTGGCTGCCCCAAAGAGATACCAGTCGACCACCCAAATCTGAAGAAGGCTCTGACTCATTCCATTACAAAGCTTAATGCAGAGAATAATGCAACTTTCTATTTCAAGATTGACATTGTGCACAGAGCAACATCACAGGTCTGTAAATTAAGCTACAAAAATAGTGACATTATAGTCTATGTGCAAACTGCTTCCTAATATTGTATCTGATCTTGGGTTGGGAAATAGTATACCTGGTAAAAGGAAGTAAATGTCAAGTCTCAACCTCACGACATGCTTGCTATGTGATCTTGGACAAGTCATTTAGAACATTCCATTTTCTGTCTGTAAAGGACTGGGGTGAGACTCAAATAAGATAATACATGTCAAGCCTTGGCGGGGTATCTCAGTTGGTTAGAGCATAGTCCTGATATGCCAAGGTTGCAGGTTCCATCCCCGGTCAGGGCACATACAAGAAGCAACTAGTGAATGCATAAATAAATGGAACAAAAAAAGAGAGATAATATATGTCAATACATTATCTTGTCAAACTTTAAAGTGTTATATAAATTCTAGCAACTATTATATAATTAATAAAATGTAGGGCAAGGGAAAGCTACTCTTATTCTCTGCCTTTCTAGAGTCGTTTCTTGTTGTAGCATCACTTAGTGCCTTGGGATCAGCCACATGTCAGTCTATCATCACCCAGACTCTCTTCACACTCTCACCTCCATGTCACTTGCCCCCTTCCTACATGTCCTTCCAGCCCACAAATAGGGCTTCATCTTTCCTTCCATGCCCTGTCAATAGATAAGGAGTGACCTAGTCTGGGGGTCAGGAGACCCAGTTCTACCAGAGTCCCAGCCCTCATGTCCTGGGTAACCCCGGGCTGTCATTCAGACTCACTCAGTCTTTGTGGCCCCATCTGTAAAATGAGTGGCTGGGTGAGAGGAGCCCAAAATTCTTCCAACTCTAACGGCATATGACTAATCTATTCATGGGCAGATTCTCATTATAACCCTCAAAACTGGCCTCCTTAAAAGTAAACAAAATAGAACCAAAAAAAGTAATCAAAATAGAGCCGAACTGTTTCAGCAAACCAACATAATCTGATTGGGGGGAGGGGCGGACTTCACTTATAACAATTCATACTTTTGGCTCAGTAATTGAATTTCTAGAAATTTAAAATAGAGTCTTTATAGACAATGATACTCATGGCAGCATTAACTATAAAAGACAACATGGTAAACTGTCAAAATGATCAATAATATAGAAATGATCAAATAATGTCCGGCATATCCTTAAATTAGAGTATCAAGGAGCAATTTTAAAGCATCCTTGTGAGGAGTTATTGATGTGGGAAATGCCTTGTGTTAAAATATGCAGTGTGAAAATAAGAGGCCATAAAATTGACTATATATTCTGTTGTCAGGTGTGTTATAAAAAGTACAGAAAACAATACTGAAAGTAAACAAAAGCCTCCACCTATTCACAGTGGTGGCTTTAGGTGATGGCACAAAGGGCTGTTTATTTTCATCTTCTAAATCCTGTATGAGTTTCACTACTGCAGGGGAAACCTAACCAAATGGTATTAAAATCAGTCAAAACTGACACTTTGCTCTCGCTCCTACTCAGGCACTTATTCCTGCCCCTGACACCACAACCTTTCTCCCCCATTTCACGGGCACATGACCCATGTTAGTGGTGTACTCACATGGTACACAAATCCATGCTATTCTTTTTTTAATTTAAATTCTTTATTTTCTAAAGTATTACATTTGTCTCCTTTTTCTCCCATTAACCTCTCCCCGGCCGTTCCCACCCCCAGCACATGCCCTCACCCCCCTACTGTCTGTGTCCATTGGTTATGCTTATATGCAAGCATACAAGTCCTATGATTGATCTCTTACCCTCCAATCCCCTGCCTTCCTTCTGAGGTTAGACAGTCTGTTCAATGCTTCTGTGTCTCTGGCTCTATTTTTGTTCATCAGTTTATGTTGTTCATTATATTCCACAAGTGAGTGAGATCATGTGATACTTATCTTTCTCTGACTGGCTTATTTGGCTTAGCATAAGGTTCTCCAGGTCCATCCATGCTGTTGCAAATGGTAAGAGTTCCTTCTTTTTTACAGCAGCATAGTATTGCATTGTGTAGATATACCACAATTTTTTAATCCACTCATCTTCTCATTGGCACTTAGGCTGTTTCTAAATCTTCTTTTTTATAAATTGTTCTGCTATGAACATAGGGGTGCATGTATCCTTTTTTAAAAATTTTATTTTTATTTTTTAAAGTATTACATATGTCTCCTTTTCCCTCCATTGATCTCTTCCCAGCCGTTCCCATCCCCCAGCACATGCCCTCACCCCCCTACTGTCTGTGACCAGTATGCTTATAGGCATGCATACAAGCCCTTTGGCTTCTGTCTTACCCATCCACACCCCCCAATGCTATTCTTGTATTTGTCAGCTTTTCTTCTCACTTCATATTTCTGCTTTCTTATGAAACTCCCTTATTCTTGATGCAGGAATACCCTCTACGCCTGCATCAAGAATATCAGAGGTTTGCTGTCAGGAGAGAACCACTCATTTTATACATGACTATCTACTCTTCACAGTACTTGCAATTCTCTGTAAATTAATGAATCAACATCCTAGCATGGTGTGTATTTGTTTATGCCAAGGATGCCAGGGGAACAAGAGGTAATGCTGTTAATTGAAGAGAACTGACATTCCTTCACTTGCCAAGTCAATTTGAAATATGGTGAGAATCTCAGACTTACTTACAGAAGATGAATCTTTACTGGCTTTTACATTTAAAGAGAACAATTAGCTGTTCTGACATGGTTATTCAAGAAGGCCCTGCTGGAAGCAGCTGAGTTACTGGAAATCCTCCATTTACCATTTGATGATTTTGCCAAATGACTGATTTTTGCCTAAGATTTATTTTACAGATTAGGTCTTGCCTTGGCTTTGCATATTTAGTCCTATTTGGATGCATGTCCATTTCAGGCTGGTTTCAGATGCCAAATATTTCTTAAATTCTTTGTTTGCACATGTGAATGATGTGATTTCTGTCATAGGCCATTTCTTTTGCCCTGCCTCTGCCGCCGCTGTCCCCACTGTTGTCCATATTCCTCCCTGTCTTTGCTCAGATGAATATACTTCAAGGATCTGTGTGTGCACATTCAGGAATTCTTCCTTTAACAAAGTACTAGAAATGTCAAGGTGTATGTATATGTTTAAGACTTCTGATGCCAATTGCCAAACCATTTGCAATTATGCCATTTTACATTCATACCACCTGGCTATACGACCTTGATCATCTTGCTTTGAGTTCTAGTCCTATCAACAATGACTGAGGCTGCAAGCTTCCCACACGTGGCCAATACCAGGTATCACCACTGATTTTTATCATTGCCAACATATAGAAGATTAAAGATGCTGTTGGGTTGTTGGTTGTTTGTGTGTTGTTGATTTTTAATCTTTGGTTATTAATGAAGGTAGTAGTTTGTTTCTGGCTTAATGACCATTTTAACTTCTTTTCTGAAATACTTGTTCATGTCTTTTGTTCATTTTTTCATGTTGGGCTTACATGCATAAGAATATTAATCTTATACCATATGTTCCCCAGCTTTTATTTTTTTTACTTTGCTTGCTGTGATTTTTGAGAATCAGTTGTCCTATCCGTCTGAACAAATTTAGACATTTTTTTTTCCATTTAGGTTTTCTTCCTCTGCTTTTCACCTAAGAAAGGCCTTCTTCATCCTGAGACCTCATGGATACATATTTATATCTTTTGAGTTTATTTCTTTAATTTAAATTGTTAATACATTTGGAATTTATTTTGCTATGTAGTTGTCTCTACTTTAAAAACAATGGTTGAGCAGGATGGGTTTGAGCAGGGAAGACTTTTGATAAGAATGACACCTGATAATAATGGCAATAAAGATGTGATCTTGAAGCCCTCATATGGGAGATTTACATCTATTTAATTCCTTCTTCTTGACCCTGAATAGAGTAGAGCTATCAGTTGTGGTTTGTGTCACATATTATCAAGTTTCTTAGACAACTTTACTGTGATCAACTTTATTGTTACAGAATATTGAATTAAGATATATTTTGAAATGAGCAAGAAAACCTATGATCACCAAAATATAGACCCTAAAACCCTTTTAGAACCTTCTTCCCCATTTATACCTATACCTGGAGTCTTAAAAGTTAAGTATCAATTTTTTAAAAAAAAATTAACCATGTTTACCCAGCAGAACAATGCAGGAAAAGTAGAGGGATAGGCCCTGACCAGTTTGGCTCCGTGGATGAAGTGTCAGCCCGCGGACTGAAGGGTCCCGGGTTCTATTCCAGTCAAGGGCATGTACCTTGGTTTCGGGCACATACCCAGTGGGGTATGTGCAGAAGGCAACTGATCAATGTTTCTTTCTCATCGATGTTCCTAACTCTCTATCCCTCTCCCTTCCTCTCTGTAAAAAAATCAGTAAAATATATATTTTTTTTAAAAAGTAGAGGGGGAGCTTAGTTCTTCCTATGACTCTGTTCTCCTGCTCTATTCCTCCCGCCACACATTTTCCATGCTTTTAAAAAACACAGGGATAGGGAAGACTGTTGAGGTTTGCTTTTTCAAACGAGATTCTACCATCACCCTGTAACTTCATTTATTTTATTTCTTAATAGGCTTTTATTGATTTTAGAGAGAGAAGAAGGGAGAAGGAAAGAGAACCATCAATCCGCTGTCTCGTGCATGACCCCCCACCTGGGGATTAAACCCACACTCGGGCATGTGCCCTGTCTGAGAATCAAACTCAGGACCCTTTGGTGCATGGGATGACACTCAACAAATTGAGCCACACCAACCAGGGCTGTAACTTCATTTTAAAAAATAATAGTCATCTTTCCAGGTCAACTGATATATTCATGTATTCTTTTAAACACACACACACATACATACACACACACACATTTAGATCCTAGAATTAAGTACTGAATAACTTGAAAAAAAATAAGTACTGAATAACTTGGATTAGAAATTTGGCCATATCAACTAACTTTTTAACATACAATTTAAAGTCATTTTTATCAAGTATATTTTTAAGTGTAAGAGATGTAAGATATGGCATTTTGAAATGACGTTTAAAAAGCCATATGTGCAATTTTTTTGAAGGTGTTGCATTTTAAAAAACATGAGTTTAATTTTTAAAATAAATAGCGTGTGCATGTTTTATATAAAAATAAATAAATAAATTGTGCCATAAAATATTAATTGTGGACACAGCATTGTGTAAAGATTAAAACTGGTGCCAGAGTACTGGCCTGTGTGGCTCAGTTGGTTAAAAATTATCCTGAGCACCAAAAGGTTCTGTATTCAATCCCCAGTAAGGGTACATGCCCAGGTTGTAGGCTTGATCCAAAGTAAGGGGCGTGCAGAAGGCAGCTGATCGATTTTTCTCTCTCTCCCTCTTCCTTCCTCTCCCTCTAAAAATCCATTTTAAAAAACTTTGGTAGAGATTAAAAAGGTTTTTTAATATAAAACAATTAAGAGAGGCAAATTAAAAAATCCAAAGAATTTTCTTAGTCACAGAATTTAACCCACAATTTCTGTAGTAACACTAACTCAGTATTTCTGTGATTCAAGACTTGGCATGACAATAAGGCATACTTAAAGAAAATATTTAAGTTTTTCTTCCTACTCTTCTTAGATTCTATTACAACTTGAGTGCTTGGATGTTGTTGAATAATAAAACTCAGAAAAGTTTAAAAATAAAAATTGTAGCCTTGTTTCCTTTTATAGAACAGGAAACAAGACCAACCAACAGCCAAATATTTTACATATGCATACAAACTAAAAGTTTATCTGTCAAACATTTGTACTTTTATATGAATACCTCTCATTTGAGCAGTGAATTAAAATTTTAATATTCTCCCCTAAGATACCCTAGGGTAAAAACATATCATTTATTATATAATATTAATTAAGGTTTTACCTTGTACTAATTAATTTTCCAGGTGGTGGCTGGAACAAAATATTTTATTGAGTTCACGGCCAGGGAAACCACATGTTCCAAGGAAAGTAATAAAGAGTTGACCGAAAGTTGCGAGACCAATAAACTTGGAGTGAGTACTCATGCAACTCACTTATTCCCTAGAAATCTACTTGATATTTTATACTTGTTTAAGTATTTCATGAATAACACTGTTCTCTCTTTTGGCTTTTGTTTTCATGGATAGGAAATGTTAAGATGCACTGCTGTTGTAATTGTGGTTCCCTGGGAGAATAGAATTGACTCCACTGTCAAATGTCAATCACCAGGAAAGGTATGATTGTAATTAGTGAGCTTGGGTAAATTTTGCTCATTCTGCAAAGTCTTATTTGGGGTTTAAAAATGAACCACTATTTAAATGAATTGGGGGACTATCTTTTTAGAATGGAGAGAATTCTCACATTTCTGTGCTGACCTCTCTTTTTTATGACTAGAAAGGAAAACAACAGTCAGTCCCCTTAATCATTTCTCACCCATTGTCAGTGTCCCATCCTTCAGGAGCTTCTCTCTCTCTTTTTTTTTTTTCATTAATTTTTATTTATTTATTTATTTATTTATTTATTTATTTATTTATTATTGTTTAAAGTAGTACATATATCTCCTTATCTTTTTCCCCATTGACCTTCCCCCAGACTCCCCTAACCCCTATCACATGCCCTCATCCCACCCGCCCAGTGTCTTGTGTCCATTGGTTGTGCTTATATGCATGCATACAAGTCCTTGGTTGATTTCTTTCCCCCCGCTCCCCAAAACTCCACAGCCTTCCCACTGTAGTTTGACAGTCTGTTCGGTGCTTTACTGCCACTGTAGCTATCTTTTTGTTCATCAGGTTATAATGTTCTTTATTTTCCATAAATGAGTGAGATCATGTGGTATTTTTCTTTCATTGCCTGGCTTATATCACTTAACATAATGTTCTCCACGTCCATCCTTGCTGCCGCAAATGGTAAGAGTTCCTTCTTTTTTATAGCAGCATAGTATTCCATTGTGTAGATGTACCATAGTTTTTTAATCCACTCATCTGCTGATGGGCATTTAGGCTGTTTCCAAATCTTAGCTATGGTGACTTGTGCTGCTATGAACATAGGGGTGCATATATCCTTTCTGATTCATGTTTCTATTTTCTTCAGGTATATTCCTAGAAGTGGGATTACTGGGTCAAATGGGAGTTCCATTTTTAGTTTTTTGAGGAAACTCCATACTGTTCTCCACAGTGGCTGCACCAGTCTGCATTCCCACCAGCAGTGCACGAGGGTTCCTTTTTCTCCCTATCCTCGCCAACACTTGTCGTTTGTTGATTTGTTGATGATAGCCATCCTGACAGGTGTGAGATGGTACTGCATTGTCATGTTGGTTTACATCTCTCAGATAATGAGTGACTTTGAGCATGTTTTCATATGTCTCTTGGCCTTCCTTCTGTCTTCTTTCAAAAAGATTCTATTTGAATCCATTGCCCATTTTTTTATTGGATCATTTATCTTCCTTTTATTAAGTTGTATAAGTTCCCTGTAGATGCTGGGGATTAAACCTTCATCAGTGATAACATTTGCAAATTTGTTCTCCCATACAGTGGGCTTTCTCATTGTTTTGTTGATGGTTTCCTTTCCTGTACAAAAGCTTTTTATTTTTATGTAGCCCCATTTGTTTATTTTCTCTTTAGTTTCCATTGCCTTAGGAGTGGTATTGGTGAAGAAATTGCTTCGGCATATGTCCGAGATTTCTCTGCCTGTGGATTCCTCTAGTATTTTTATGGTTTCCCATCTTATGTTTAAGTCCTTTATTCATTTTGAGTTTATTTTTGTGTATGGTGTAAGTTGGTGGTCTAGTTTCATTTTATTTTATTTTATTTTTTTGCATGTATCTGTCCAACTTTCCCAACAGCATTTATTGAAGAGACTGTCCTGACTCCATTGTATGGTCATGCCTCCTTTGTCAAATATTAATTGCGCATAGTGGATTGGGTAGATTTGTGGGTTCTCTATTCTATTCCATTGATCTATATGTCTGTTCTTGTGCCAGTACCAGGCTGTTTTGAGAACAGTGGCTTTGTAATATAGCTTGAAATATGGTACTGAGAACCCACCTACTTTGTTCTTCTTTCTCATGATTGCTGTGGCTATTCAGGGTCTTTCTTTATTCCAGATAAATTTTTGGAGAGTTCTTTCTAGGTCTGTGAAATATGCCATTAGTATTTTAATGGGGAGTGAATTGAATCTATAGATTGATTTGGGTAATATGGACATTTTAATGATGTTGAGTCTACCAATCCATGAACATGGTATGTTCTTCTATCTGTTTACGTCTTCCTCTATCTCTTTTTTTACTGTATTGTAGATTTCCGCTTATAGGTCTTTTACCTCCTTAGTTAAGTTTATTCCTAGGTATCTTAATTTTTTTGGTGTGATGGTAAATGGGATTGTTTTCTTAGTCTCTCTTTCTGTAAGTTCACTATTGGTGTATAGAAATGCCATAAATTTCTTGGCATTGATTTTGTATCCTGCTACATTGCTGAATTCGTTTATTAAGTCTAATAGTTTTTGATGGAGTCTTTCAGGTTTTTATGTCATCTGCAAATAAGGACAGCTTTACTTCTTTTCCAATTTGGAGCCTTTTATTTCTTCTTGTCTAATTGCAATGGCTAATACTTCCAGTACTATGTTGAACAGGAGTGGTGAGAGTGGGCATCCCTGTCGTGTTTCTGTTCTTAGGGGAAATGGTTTTAGTTTTTGCCCATTGAGTATGATGTTTGCTGTGGGTTTATCATATATAGCTTTTATTATGTTGAGGTATGATCCTTCTATTGCCACCTTTCTGAGAGTTTTTAATCAAGAAAGGGTGTTGTATTTTGTCAAATGCTTTTTTGCATCAATTGATATGACTATGTGATTTTTATCTCTCAATTTGTTTATGTGATGTGTCACATTTATTGATTTGCGGATATTGTACCATCCTTGCCTTCCTGGGATAAATCCTACTTGGTCATGGTGTATGATCTTTCTGATGTACTGATGGATCCAATTTGCTAGAATTTTGTTGAGGATTTTGGCATCTATGTTCATGAGGGATATTGGCCTATAATTCTCTTTCATTGTGTTGTCTTTGTCTGGTTTTGGTATTATGGTGATGCTGGCTTCATAGAAGGAGCTTGGAAGTGTTCCTTCCTTTTGAATTTTTTGGAATAGTCTGAGAAGGATAGGTTTTAGTTCTTCCTAGAATGTTTGGTAAAACTCTCCTGTGAAGCCGTCTGGCCCCGGGCGTTTGTTTGCCGGAAGCTTTTTGATGACTGTTCCAATTTCTTCCATAGTTACTGGCCTATTGAGCTGTTTAGATTCTTCCTGATTGAGTTTTGAAGGTTATATTTTTCTAGGAATATGTCCATTTCCTCCAGGTTGTCCAGTTTGTTGGAATAGAGTTGTTCATAGTATTTTTTTACAATCCTTTGTATTTCGGCAGGGTCTGTTGTTATTTCACCTCTTTCATTTCTGATTTTGTTTATTTGGGTCCTCTCTCTTTGCTTCTTGGTGAGCCTGGCTAGAGGTTCATCAATCTGCTACACCCACAAACCACGCCCATCAGCCAATCATAGATACCAGAGAAGACAATGAACCAACATCCCTCCCCTCCATAGCCCAGTCAGGTGTAGCAGTTGCCTTTCCTGAATTTTGGGACTTAGATCTCATTGCAGCTACCATGACTAATACACCGTCAACTCCCACAGAGAATGATGATTCTTGGATCCCTGAAATCCAGATAGAGCCAAATAGCCTTTCATTTAACCTGATATCTGATTTCCCAGAAACAACTTCCCCCAAGTGTTCTGGACGCCCGTGGAAGCCAGTTAATGGAATGAATCCAACTGGGGAAACAAAAGAATTTCATGATTTCGATCTCTCTGATGTTCTTTTTTAATGTATGCAGCCATGGGTGTTTCTTTAATACTTCCTCATCCCCTCTCACCATTATCCACATACCCTGGTATAATGCACCAAAAACCCTGAAGCTTCAAAACAGCCTAGAGAGAAATGGTGAGGCTCCCAATGGGGACACCGTCAATTTCTATGGACAACACGAAACAGTGTGCAGGATTCTAAATCCTTTCTGAATCTTCCTCACGAGTTTTCCTAACTATCACAGAAAATAGACAAACAAATGTGCCTTGTGGCCTACTGCAATTTGCTTTTCTATTAACAAATATGTACCTTAGAATGGATGTCATCGACTTTCATACAAAGATTCTTGTCATTCTGAATAAACTGTGGCATCTGGTCCCTGAACACATGTGAAAATAAGGAAAGTCAAGAGACTGAATGCTGAACTTATTAATAGGGCAAAAATAATAATAAAAGCCACCAGAGGTCAAAGAGGGACAACAAGAAAGACAGACTGGCCAAAGGGAGGACAGGAGGAAATAAACTAATTGACTTTCTATTTCCAAAATGGGCTAGTTATATCAAATAGTTACTCCCACTTCACAAAGCTATTCTGGTAATTCTCTTTCTGAGTTAGAGTGTTTCTCAGAAGTCAGTAATTTCTGTTAACTCAATAACTACTCTTTGCAACAAGGCTTGGAAATAGGAGTTTTCTGTTTGTCTATTTATTGCTGAGGCTAGAATGATCAATCCTTAGTTTTCAGCAGCTCTGAATTTAATGATAACGGAAAGCAGGAGTAGAGACATAGAAGGATATCTTTTTTTTATAATTGACAAGGGAATATCATAAGATGTGAAGCAAAATTTATTCAGAAATTTTATGAGGTAATGCCTCTCTAGCCATACTTTATCATCGAGTCATCTTTTTGCTATGACATTGAAGAGCGCTGATTTTTACCAAAAAAGGACAATGCGATTGTTGTTAATTGCTTCTAATCTCAGGGAAGCACGCATTTCATAATCCTTGCTGTGTTCTGCCTAGGGAAACAGGACAGGGCTTTAAACACCTACAGTCACTTGTGGATGCATGTGGCACTGCTACTTCAAGTTATTGGATGCATTTGAGCCTCTGAGTTTTTATTCCATTTCAAATATTACCTGTACTTTTCAATAAAGAACCAATGATGTCAGGAAAAAGAATCTCATATTATAAACTGGTTGCTTCACTCTTTTCTTACTGAATGATAGCATAATGTTAACAGTATTTTACTATACTTACAGAAGCAACTAAGGCCCTGCGTGTACAAGGGCCGACCTCGGGAGGCAGGGACAGAGCCAACATCTGTGAGTGAGGCCTCTTGACCAGTGGGCATAATCTCCACGCCTGGCACCATAGCCCCAGCAACCTGTCAGCAGCCTTGAATGGAAGGACAAGAAGATGGGATAGAATGTCAATAGAGAAGAATGCCATTTTATCATTCTGGTTCTGGGTGCAATAAAGTCTGATCTTAATGTTCTCACTCCTGGTTTATTCACAGTAGTCTGCTTTCAGCCACTCCCATCCTGCAGCAAAGTCCAGTTGATCAGAGAGCATGCTCTACCATGGAGACTCACAGTGCAACTCTGCACTGGCGGGGATCCCTTAAATGGGCTTTCCTACTACCAGGACTTCATCATAGGCTCTAAATCAAGGGTTTGTGGATGATGTTTCCATCAGCAATCTAAGGAATCTCTCTACCTGCCCTTCTTCCACTCTCCCCTTTTTTCCCCCTCTGTCTCTCCTGATTTCCAGCTCAAAGTTGAGTGATTTGTCTTGCTTTGTTATTTTGTTTAAGATCTAGTTAATTACCAAAAAAGAAAACAAAAAATATTCTTTGTTAATAGGATGCCTACCAACTTTTCACTAGTAAAAAATACCAAACCTCGAAAAAGAAAATTTAAAATTATCTTTCTGGTTCAAGGAATGGTAATAATTAGAAATATAATAGAATAAAAAGTTATAAGAGATTTTTAATATTTTGTAATAGGGATTTACTGAATGCCTATTGGAGCCATTTACCATGCTAGACAGTTTCTGTTTGGTGTGTGACTTAGTCCTCACAACTCTGATGGTCCCCATGACCACCTTTCATTTACAATGAGGAAACTAGCTCCCAGTGCCCTGCTCAAGGTCACACAATTACTACATGACAGAGCTGGCGTTCATACTCACACCTTTTGAACTTCATTACACCAAGTTACCATGAGGTGTTATTATCAATGTCGGCATTACAAAAAACACATTTCTGAATCTGAGATGGTCATTATCCCAATACAAAACCTTTATTAAGTATCTTATTGTGTCTGATGCTGTTCTGAGTACTGCTCAGGGTAGACTATGATGGAGTCAAGCACTTGCATTGGCTATTTACTGTTTGCTTAGCAGTAGGTACTGAAAAGAAGAGACACAAGTGAAAGAATTTACAATTACATTGAGAAGTTAGGACTAAAGCCTGTGAAACTGACATTTAATCCATGCCATGATCATTTGTGGAGCAGTAAGCAGACCTGATGAATGGGATAGGAAGATACAGAAGAGGTGGAAAGATAAAATTAAGTCCAACTGATAGTTTGGATTTGAAGTAGGCAGTAGAGAGCCTCTGACAGTTCTTGAGCTGAGACCTGCTAAAAGAGTGTATAAAACACATGATTCTGAAGACTCTGGAAGGCATTGATTAGAATGAGAGGAGACTGGACTCAAGGCATAGATCAGGTATTTTCACAGAAGTATGACCACTCGGGCTGGTATAAAAACCATACGGGTCTCACTCTGCAACATGAGGTATTTCTACTTTAGACCTTTGTTAGATAAAATAATCATGAGTTTCCTGTGACCCAGAACCTACCTTTCACTCTTTAAATATTTGCACCCTCCTCCCACTTCCAAGCCAAAACCACACCCATGTTTCTGACCTTGGCTCTGAAACCACACAGCTTCCTCCTTTTATACTCCTCTTCAGGACAGGAATTTCCTCTTGTTCAGCACAACCCACTTTCCTCACATTGCCTAGGCCGAGCACCTCAAGCAGGATGCCCTTACCGGTTTTCTACCCCCTTTTACCATTTCCTGCTAAGCCTCATCCCAATCTGTCCTGCACTCCTGCTTTACCTCACCTCCCCCCAAGCCCCTGCTGGTGCTCTGTGGGAGAAGCCAGACCACCCCAAGGCTCCTATGAGAACACTTAAAAGAATCCAGGAGATATGAGAACAACACACTCTTCCAGAAATCACAGTGTCTCTACCTGTAAATTAGATGATCAGCAGCAAAATATTATCTAAACTAGAAGCCCGGTGCATGAAATTTGTGCATTCGAAGAGGGTTCCTCAGCCTGGCCTGTGCCTTCTTGCACTCTGGGAGCCCTCAGGGGATGTCTGACTGATGGCTTAGGCCCATTCCCCGGGGAAAGCGGGCCTAAGCCAGCATTCAGACATCCTTTGTGCTGCGGTAGAACAGAAGCGGCTCCTGCCACTGCTGCTGCACTTGCCAGCAGTGAGTCTAGCTTCTGGCTGAGGAGTGCTCCCGCTGTGGGAGAGCACTGACCACCAGGGGGCACCGCCTGCGTTGAAAATCAGCCCCCTGGTGGTCAGTGCACTTAATAGCAACTAGTCATTCTACCATTCAGTTGATTTGAATATTAGCCTTTTATTACTTATCTAAATACCTAGCAAAAATTGCTCTTGTTAAATTATTTACCTTCAGCCTTTATTTTACAAGAATCTCCATTTAGCCACCACATTCGGTGTCTTGCAAAAGTTTAACTGGAGGTATTGCCCAGAATTCACATTAGAGGCAGTGCAGTAAAAGGGTTAAGAACCAGGGTTCTGCAGTTAGACAGCCTGAATCCAAAAGCGGGAAACTTATCCTATCTAATAATATATCCTACCTAGTAATCCTACCTAATAATAGAGTGATATGCAAATTGACCGTACCTTCGCTATGCCCACGATTGGCCAGGAGGCGCGGGGGGGGGTGGGACTCGGGGTGGCCTGGGTGGCCGATCGGGCCGGCGGGACGCTGAGCTTGTGTCGCCAGCGGCAGAGCGAGCTCAGCGTCTGCGCCATGGCTGTGCTGCAGCACAGAAGGGGCCTCTGGGGCAGCGAGCCCACATCCCGCCGCAGACCATCAAAAGCGGGGGAGCTGGGTGCCTGTCCGCTCCGGCACCAGCGGACAGACACCCAGCTCCCCCGCCATTGAAAGCGAAAGCGGGGGAGCTGGGTGTCTGTCCGCTCTGGCACCAGGCCAAAAGCCTCCGCCGGAGGCTTTTGAAAGGCCTGGTGCACCAGCAGACAGACAACCAGCTCCCCCGCGATCGAATGCAGGGAGCTGTGTGTCCGCTCCGGCACCAGCGGACCCCCTGCCATCAAAAGCAGGGAGCAGGCTACCAGCAGTGTCCGCAGACCGTGCTAGGCTTTGTGGGGCAGTGGATATGGCCTGGATGTCAGGTTAGGCCTCGGGGACCCTACACGTGCATGATTTAATCATGCACTGGGCCTCTAGTTTAAGTTATAAACATCCTAGTTTCCTCATCTGAAATATTAGGTTAATAATATGCTCACATCATAGGTGCCTGGTGAGACTTAAAAGAGGTAATTCCTTGAACTGGCATAATGCTTAGCACATGGCAACCATTCAGTAAAGGGTAGCTATTGTTGCATTACTGAGACATAACTATGTTAACTTTAGAATTTAAACTGGGGGAAAATATTTGTCAGACAATGCGATGTGTTTAACAGAGCATATATCCCCTTTTGCCTTTGCAGCCATACACATGTTTCAAAGGTTGTATTCAGCTCATATCAAGGGTCTGGTAATATCTACTTGCTCATTTTCAATTCCACTGTTCCCAACCTGCCTACACATTAGAATAATCAAGGGAGCTCTAGACCATAGGAGGCCAAATCTCTGTGAGTTGTTCTGAACATTAGTATTTTTCAAAAGTTCTGCATTGATTCTAAAGCATCTAAAGGTGAGAACAATTGATTTAGGCCTACTCTGTTTCTTTTTAATCCAGGTTTACCGTGTACCGCTTTATTGCCTTTCAAATCTTTTTTTTAAAATAGGAAGGTTATGAGATTCACAAGGCATGCATGGATGGATGGATGGATGGATGGATGGATGGATGGATGGATGGATGGATGGACGGACAGACGGACAGACAGATAACTAAGCATTATATTCACTATGTTTGTTGCAATAAAAATGAAGAGTACAAGATGGGCCTTTCAAAGACTTATAAATAAATTATTTACTGAGTATGAGAAGTGACAGACAGGAATAAGTCTAAGATGACAAAAAGTTTTCTAGTCTAGTTGCATAAGGGAATAGTAATGCCATTAACACAAACAAGGAAACTGGGAGCTGATCTGTGCTTCCTAGTAACTAAAAACCAGACTGGCTCCAAATGCACATAATTTAAAATATTTCAACAACTGAATAAGCATATGAAATCATTATGCAAATGCATATAAAACACTACTAGTACCCACCTCAAATTATTTCATTTACTGCAATATCTGTGGCACCTGCCATAATAACAGGGAAGTACCATTAGATACTCATGGACCAAGCTTGTGAAAAACATGTGAGAAAACTACAATTACAGGATTCCTCCTACCAAAAAGAAAAGAGAGAACTTTTTTTCTGAAAGTAATCTTAACTTCTATTTGACTGATGAATTAGAAACCTGAAACTAGCAAAAGATCTTTATTATGATAGTTTTTCTATCTCCTCTCTTCTCTATATGGCGTGTCTGAGTGTGTGGAAATACGACTATTATTAAAAACTGATAAAATAGTAGCTCTTGGAAAAAATAAAAGTACCAGCTTTTTTACGTAAGCAATATTAACCAACCTGGTGCTTTGGTCAACTTAGCTAAACAGGAATTATCTCCAAGAAGCCCCTTTTCTGTATGGTTTTGGGTTAGATTTGTTCAAAGGACTCTTGGAAAGTCACAGAATGAGATGCAATGAGTGAGGACTCAGAGACAAGAACTCAGGCCTGGCCTCATCCTTTCTTATTTGGCACTTAGCTCTCTCCCCCACAGCTGGCCATGTTGACCTACAGGCACAGGAGGCGCTTTAGGGCACCAGCCTTCTGAGGGTTTCTTCACCAGCTCCTCTCACAGTTCCTCTGGCAGCTGGACATGCTTGTCCAGATTTCCTTAAAATCTCCAAGTTGTCCTACAGCACCAATACCTGGGGAAGGCTGATTAGTAACTTTGATCCTCCAACTTCTTTACCCTGGATCTTACTTCCCTAGCTCCTCCCACAACAGTGTAAGGTCTAATTTCTAAGATAAATCTCTTATACCCTAAGACTCACAGTGTTGTTCTGTTTCCTTTATCAAACCTTGACTGACACACCAGACTCCCAGCCCTCATCATTTTACATTAGGAAACACAGTCCATTGCTTTTGAATACAGTCCAGCAATGCAAGTGCATTAGAGCATCTCCTAAGAAAATGAGTAAAGGCTGTTAAGTTGAGTGGGGGACACAGACACATAACAACGTATATAAAGGTTATAACTGGAGGTAGAGGTGTGCTTATGGGATGGTGAGAGCAGAAGAAAGAATCAGGTCTGGGATGGAGTAAGCAAGCTGAGAGGGCAAGGACTTGTGGGGCCCAGGCACAGTGCCTTCACAGAAAATTGAATTGAATTGTAGTAAGCTGAATTTGCATATGGCACAGTGGTAAGTCTAGGAATAGGGCACTGAACAAGACAAACACGGCTAGTTCATGCCTCCACTTAGCTAACAATCTAGTGCAGTGGCTCACAAACTTGAGCGTGCATCAAAATCTCCTGCAAGGCTTGCTACAACCTGGATTGCTGGGGCCACTCCCAGAACTTCTCATTCCCTGTGACTGAGGTGGGGCTGGAATTTGAGCTTCTAACAGGTTCCCAGGAGATGCTGGTGCTGCTGCTCTAAGGCATATGGTAGAACTGTTGGTGTAAACAGTTCTCAATCACTGGGGCAACTTTTAAAAAATACCTTGCTAGGAGCATCACTCCAGACCTGTTAAGTCATGTTTTAAAGGTTCTGCAGGTGATTTTAAAGTGCAGGTCAGGGTCAAAACCACCGACATGACTAATAGTAGCAGTTACCATGTATTGTTACTTGCTGTGTGCCAAACACCATATGAAGATTCCATACACATTATCACATTGGGATACCCCATTTTACAGGTAAGAAAACTGAGGCTCGGAGAAGTGAGATCAGCTGGCTAAGATCACATACCAGGTATCATTAGAAGAGGAAGGATGGAACCCAGGTCTCTGACTAGAGTCCACTCGTGTAACCACAGATGCCTATGCCACAGTGGCCTGATTTAAAACAGCACGCCTGATTTAAATATTGAGGAGAAGTTCCCTTAGGTCAGCGGTTCTCAACCTGTGGGTCGTGACCCCTTTGGGGGTCGAATGACCCTTTCACAGGGGTCGCCTAAGACCATCAGAAAACACAGATATTTACATTACAGTTCATACCAGTAGTAAAATTACAGTTATGAAGTAACAACGAAAATAATTTTATGGTTGAGGGTCACCACAACATGAAGAACTGTATTAAAGGGTCGCGGCATTAGAAAGGTTGAGAACCACTGCCTTAGGTAGACAAAGAGGAGAACGCTTTTCAGGCAAAAGTACAGGCACACTTTGTTTTATTGTACTTGGCTTTATTGCACTTCACAGATGTTGCATTTTATATAAATTGAAGGCAAAACCCTCCCCCACTGGAAAGATTGCAATACACGCTCTATTGCTGTAGTCTGGAACCAAACCTGCAACGTCTCTGTGGTTCGCCAAACTGAGCTCCGCATCTCTGGAGGTGCCCAAGTAGAGGCTGGGAGTCAAAGGTGTTCTGGCACAGATTGCTGGGTAGCAGGGCAGGACAAGGTGACAGCTGTGGCTCACCCTCCTCAGAGTCTAGAATTCTATAATGAGGGGATGGAGACCAAGAGAAGGAGGTGGACCAAGAGAAGGAGAAAGATACAGGCAGTGACTTGATCAGAGTTTAATGAGCAGATACCTCTATCCTGTGTCTAGTCTCTGTGGTTTGAACAATGCTTGGTTCTGACATCTTATCCACACCCAAACAACTTTCTGCTAATTACATGTGCCAGATAAATATCTATAATAATAAAAGCATAATATGCAAATCAACCCAATGGCTGAACAGTGGAACCACCATCCAGATGACCTTCCAAATGAAGCCAGGGCTGGGAGGGCTGAGGCAGCTGGGGCTGTGAAGGCCTACTCCTGCATGAATTTCATGCTTTGGGCCTCTAGTTAATCAATAAAAGCCAGAACATAGGACAGGCAAATGTAGGACTAATATTGAGGCAATTCACATTTAAATATTCACTTAAATGTTGAAATTCACTATTAATTGTTCTATTGTATAGTACATACTTAAGTGTACAATGTGGAAAAGTGAGAAAATACAGAAGGATGTAAAGCAGAAAATAAAAACTATCAAAATTTCACCAGCCAAAGAAAACTACTGTTGAAATTTTGGTTATAACTTTCCAGAATGTTTTTCTTTTTTCAAATGTCTGTAGGTATGTGTATTCCAAAAGAAAAAAGAATCCTGCTATAAATATAATATTTAATCTCTATTTTTTCTACAACATATATCATGACGATAATGTCAGATTTCACTCCCATAAATCTTTCATAATTATAATAAACTAGAGGCCCAGTGCACAAAATTCATGCACAGGGATATGTGTCCCTCAGCCCAACCTGCACCCTTTCCAATCTGGGACCCCTCGGGGGATGTCTCACTGCCTGGCCTAAACAGGCAGTCAGACATCCCTTTCACAAGCCGGGACTGCAGGCTCCCAACTGCAGGCCTGCCTGCCTGATTGCCCCGAACCGCTTCTGCCTGCCAGCATGATCACCCCCTAACCACTCCCCTGCCAGCCTGATCAATGTCTAACTGCTCCCCTGCTGGCCTGATCGTCCCCAACTGCCCTCCCCTGACAGTCCGGTCACCCCCCAAATGCCCTCCCCTGCATATTCCCTCTTTATTAAATAGGGTTTTTTCTTTAACATATTGGACAGCCCTAACTGGTTTGGCTCAGTGGATGGAGTGATGGCCTGCAGACTCAAGGGTCCCAGGTTTGATTCCAGTCAAGGCCATGTACCTTGGTTGGAGGCACATACCCAGTGGGAAGTGTGCAGAAGGCAGCTCATCGATGTTTCTCTCTCATAGATGTTTCTAACTCTCTATCTCTTTCCCTTCCTCTCTGTAAAAAATCAATAAAATACATATATAAAAAAAGAAACATTTAAAATTCCTCCATATCTTCCTGGCTGGTGTGATTCAGTGGCTGAGACCCCAGGCTGGGGCTGGGATGAGATCGCTCCATGGGGAGTGAATTTGTTTTTGTTTTTTATAAATGGTCAGGAGGACCTCTGGGCAGCATTCTGCCAGGCCGCTTACTCTGCTGGGACTCCAGCGGGGCTTAGAGGACTGGGAGCCACCATCTTTTGTCATGGAGTGATGGTTAATTTGCATGTTACTCTTTTATTAGATAGGCTATGTATATTAACACCTTTTAATAATGATATGCTGCTGAAAAAACACAGTGGGTAAGAAAATTCAGTAAATATGGCATTTGTTGTTGCTATTACTGCGGCTGATATAGCAAAAGATCGATCCACAAGTAGGTGGAGACCCATATTTGAGCGGTTGTCTCAGAAGACAGTCAATAGTCCTTGCTTTCTGAATGTGTTTCTGTAGTTGAGAGGTGATTCAGCCTAAATATTTAATCTTTTTCAGGCATGGGAGGCTTCGTTGTGAGATTCCAGTGAGAAGCAAGTTTTCCCTTATTGCTAGTAAAATGAGAAATGGAAGGAGTGACTGCAAAGAGGCAAACCCCTTTCCCAAGGTTTTCTCCTCCTTTACAGGGAGATACTGCCCCCCAGAGGCAAAGGTCTGCACAGGTAACAAGGCCCCTGAGGGAAAATGAGTTCCCTCCTTTATGAATACCTGTCCATCTTCCTTTTCCCTGTCTGACCTACTGTCTAATTACTAATTCCTTTTGTTAATGAGCTGCGATTCTTTTTCTACGTGAAATTCCATATACCCAGGAGGATGTAGGACCCTAAAAGGGACTTTAGCCTCTCTGAAGCCTTTAGCCGTAAAAACTTTCTGTTCCTGGGGACCTGGTGTAGAATGACAGATGACAGGGGCCTCCCTTGGAGAGACCTTCGAATTATATAGGATAACACACACATGAAGAAAATTAGAAAATAAAATCAAACTAAGTATCTCAGATTTAATAGGGCTCCTATAATTGGTTTCAAAAGACCACTAAGACTTCGTATGAATCTAATAGAAAGAATCATGAAGCTTCTCAATAAAAGTGTGACATTAGGGATGAAGAAAAATCCTCCAGGCTGGAAGGGAAGGTCAGTGCTCTGCTGTCACCCTGGCGGTAAGGGCTCAGCGACAAAACTACACTCTCTGGGCTCATAGAAATGCATCAAGTAGCTTAAAGTTAGTCTTCAGAAAACTGAAACATAAAAGGGTTTTTTTCCTAGGAAAAGGTGACTTCCGGGTTAAAAAAAATAAAGTTTAAGTACTTTAGATGACAGTGAAAACTATATTTGTCCAAAACAAAATAGTATGTCTATTGTTTTTAATGACCTAGTATCCCTTTTAATTATAAAATTAAAAATAGAGATCGGCAGCTCAGCTGGCGTGGCTCAGTGGTTGAGCGTCAACCTATGAATCAGGAGGTCACAGATTCAAGTACCGGTCGGGGCACATGCCTGGGTTGCAGGTTTGATGCCCAGTGTGGGCCATGCAGGAGGCAGCCAGTCAATGATTCTCTTTCATCACTGATGTTTCTATCTCTCTCTCCCTCTCCCTTCTTCTCTGAAATTAATAAAAATGTATATTAAAAAGTAAGTAAAATATAAGCAGTTTATTTAATACTACTCAAATACTTGATACAATTATTTAATATATTTTGGATGTAAAATATAGTTATATATCTCCTGGTTTTGCCATGTGAGAAATAAAAATGCAATCCCAACATTTTTTTCATGTGAGAAATTTAGCATTTAAATTAGCATTTAAAGTTCTAAAATTTAAAATACTTGTCTTATAAATTATTATTGCTTGCACTAATATTTTAAAGTATGAAAACATAAGTACAGGCATACCCCTGGATTGAGTTTTTATTTAAACAACTGTTGTCATTAGGAACTAGTTTCAAAAACTTCAGACAGTATTACAATTTATGAGAAACTATAGAGTTCCTCCATTACCTTTTATATGTAAATTTATAAGATGTGATCTCTCTTTGGTAAAAGTTTTATAACAGTATTATATTGAACTTTAATGCTCACTTAGTATATTTTTCTAAAATCCCAATTTTCTTTGGAATTTTGGAAAATTGATTATTGAGATGCTTAGTTAATAACCAATATTTAACTGGGACTTTTAAAAGTCTTTAAATTGTGCCAAGCACTGTGAAAAATCAAAGATTTTAGTCTAATTTCTAACAAGTTAGTCTTCCACAGTTTCATGGACGCTGTCAGAAGACACAAGACTCCTGGGTCAGAGACAATATTACTCCCAGCAACCCCAGCATTTTACAATATGCAAGTCCCAATGCCCACAAGGTGACCCAAAGTAAGTCAGATGATATCTTCATAGTACACACAGGGGATTGCATTACAGGAGAGGAATCCCAAGTTTAAAGAACACTAATCTATATATACAATATAGAAATATGCTAATTAACCGGGACACCATAATGAGTTGACGGGACAGGAGGAGGTTTCCGAGCAGCATCGGGGGCAGGGCAGCAGGGGCCTCGGCGCACCTGCGCTGGGGGAGGGCCCAATCAGCAGCGGCTGCTTCAAGGGCTAGAGAGGGAGGCAGGGCCAGACCAGCAGCGGCCTCTGCTGCTGCAGGGCCCAGGGAGCGGGCAGGGCCGGACCGGCGACTCAAGGGTGGCCAGCGCTGCATGATTTTGAATCACGCACTGGGCCTCTACTATATTATAATGAGCAGTAAGATAGCATGAGGCTTGCACTGGAAGTAGACATTATTATAAAGGACAATAAGTCAAATTTCCCTTTGTTCTGGAGGGAGTCACAATCTCTATCTCCTGGTGTTGTTCTTTGTACAAACAGCTTTGAAAGATAGCCCAGAGCAAAGTTAGTCATTGCCTCTGCTCTTAAGACATGGAGAATAATGCAGAAATTCATGAAGAATTGTCTTCCAATACAGAGAAAAATAAAAAAATAAAATGCTCAGTTCCTACACAACATCTATGCATGTTTTTATGTATGGATCTTTATGCATGAACACTTTTTCCTTCAGAAAACTTAAATTAAGATGAAAAACATAAACATACAATTATGATATACAGGGTGGGGCAAAAAGTAGATTTACACTTGTTTGTATGGAAAGTAAAACAATAATTAATAAATAGTAATACACAAGTAAACTCTATTTCATATATTCATATACTCACAATTGTAAACCTACTTTTGCCCCCTCTGGACTTGATAAAGTTATTTTAAAGCTAGCTTTTTTTGTGTGTTTTTTTTAAATTTTCTTTTTATTGATTTCAGAGAGGTAGGGAGAGGCAGAGAGAGAGATAGAAACATCAATGATGAGAGAGAATCATAGATTGACTGCCTCCTGCATGCCCTTCAATGGGGATTGAGCCCAACACCCAGGCATGTGCCCTGATTGGGAATCGAACCGTGACCTCCTGGTTCATAGGTCGATGCTTAACCATTGAGCCATACTCACCAGGCTAAAGCTAGTGTTTTAATGTTTTAAGTATTATTATTCAAACTAATACGACTATCTAAGTACATATGTAATGTAAATATATTTCTCTTTTTTCCACATCCAGCCCGGCTAGAGAGCGGGTCCAGTTCCTGAGTAGAGGAACTGGGGATTGAGAAATAAAAGAAAGAAAGAGACAAGACACAAAATGGAAGGAAAAAGCTGGGAACCAGGCGGGACTGCTGCCCTCTTCTGCTGGAGAGACAGTGACCCAAAGCCAATACAGCATGTTTATTTTATACCCCCAAATACCAGGAAGTTTCACCAAAAGTTAAGACACCTGGGCTGAAATGAAGGTCAAGCTGATAACACCCTTGCCTTTTTGGCAAAGCACGTTCCCAGGGCATGGCTTTGCCTGTTGCCTTGGGTTCAGCTGACAATAATTAAAGAATGCCCATGTGCCTTCCCAGGAGCTCTCTACACATATTTACATATCAAAGCTATATTAAGGATAATAACATTTCTTAATTACACATAATAGAGGAGAGATGACTTGCAGTTTCAGAAAAGAAACAGGGTATGTCTCCTGGTATGTCATCTGTTGTCAACATGAAGCAGATAAAAGTTCTTTGCCTAAATTATGTACTGACATGGTAGCAAAATTTTTGTCACCCTTCTGGGTGTGTACTCTCACTTTTCACAAGTGTGCCATGTTTATACGAATCCTCATGATGCTTTTGAGTAGTTCATGATTGAACACGAGTGTAAAAATAATGCAGTTTGCAACTGCTGAATGATAATTTCTACTGTTACCTCTGTGTAGCCAGTATAAAATATCCATTTGTCATTTTTAGCCACCTTTGCTACTATTGTTTATCAACTGTCCAGTCTCTTAGGTGTACTTTTTCATGTTATTCATATCTACAAAATGACTGCAAATTCAGAAGCTTTGGACATTTACAGGTTGTTATTTTCACTCCAACGGTATTTGCTGCTCCCTCACCTTGTCCAGCTCAGCACTCACCAACTAGGAGGGGAGGTCAGGAGTGAACAGGCATGACTTGGATGCTGTAGTATTTTCCCAGAATTGCTCTCCTGTCCTGTAAAAGCTGCCCTTTCCTGTGAGCCCCTTAATGTTGAAAACAATGTTAAGACTAAGAGGAGCACTCCTCCCCTCCTGGGGAACCTAGTGAAGAGTGGCTCCTATGAGCACACTCACGATTGTGAGCACCTGTTAGAACGGGTGGGCACAATGGCTATCCACAGAAGACTTCTAAACAACAAATGTACCCCCAGGTTTTGAATACCCTTGTCTGTTAACAATGTTGGGATACACTTTCTTTACAGGACAGATAGTAAAAGGATTTTGTTTTAAGGCCCTTCATAAATGAAATGTCGAAGTGGAAATCTTAAAGAAGAAAAAGGAGAAGGAGAAAGAGAAAAGGAGTAGAAGAACAAGGCAGGGGAGGAAGAACCAACCCAGTAGCCAAGAATTTTTTTTTTAATTGGATAAAAGTGGCTGGAAATAGTCCTCATAGCAAAGAAGCAAGTAGCAGTGGTTACCTGTGGGGAGAGGAGCCGGAAGGAAGGGGTTATGAGGAAGACTTCTTTTGCATCATTGACCCTTATGCTCTGTTGCATTTTATACAAGGTGTATTATTGTTTATCAAAAAGTGGGTATAATAAAACAACCCTCTTCCAAATTGCAAAGTGGTTCATAGAGTGATGTATGTAGTAGCAAAAGATGGAAAGTATCTAAATGTCCATTGAAGGGGATCAGTGAAATGAACTGTGTACATCCATGCAATGGAATACTGTGCAGCCCTAAGAAAGGATCAGGAAGCTTATTATGCAGATATGGAAATGATGCCTCCAAAATATATTAAGTTAAAAAAAGAGAAAAGAAGAATGAGTGATGTTGAAAAATAAAGTATGCTTTTATTTTCAGTAAAATAGACACCATTTCCTTGCTTGTGCCTTAACAAATACAGAAGGATACAGAAGAATTTAATATCACTGGTGGAATCTGGACAGAACAATTAGGTGTCAGTTAGACAATAGTAAGAGGATGACTCTCCACTGTAAGTACTTTTATATCTTTTTAGACTTTAACCTTGTAGATATATTACCTGTGTGAAAAATGAGATTTTTCGGAAGAGGAAGATAATAGTGAAATGTTACCAATTTCAAAAAACTTCATCTGCATGCATTTTGAACACCTCTACCAAAGTTCAGTTGGTATCCCAGTAAAACTCATTTAAATCATCTCTGAAAACAACCTGAGACTGTGAAGTAGAAAGAACATGGCAACTGAACTAACCTGTGGAAATAAACAATGAAACCCAGGTAGTTTTTCATAGGTGAAAACTTTCTTTGATGCACAAGTATAGATATACCAGAGTGCTATTCTTCCTATGAGTTTTTTAAACTTCTTAAATTGTGACAAAATTTTAGACTTAAGAAGAGTTGCAAAAATAATACAGATAATTCTTGTATACCACCTTTTGCCCAGCTTCCCGCAATGCAAATATAATATACAATCATAGTACAATTATCAAAATTAAGAAATTAAAATTGATACAATACTATAAGCTATACTTCATACTTTATTCTGATTTCCCGTGAGCTTTTAAATTATCTTCAAAACCTACTTGACTCAAAAAGCAAGCCATTAGTAGGAACATAAACACATTATTTCTTTCTGCTATACAGTAAAAATTTTGTATTTTTTTAATCCTTGGATTTTAACTTTTGTCACAAAGACTTTGCAAATGTTCAAAATAGCTATTGTGAAAATTTTAAAATTTGTGTATATAGGGTGTCCCAAAAAATGTATACACATTTGAACAGCTGATAGCTCAATTTTGAAAATGAAATGTATTTTAATAAACACTAACATTATAATTATTCAAAGTGTGTGTGTACATTTTTGGGACACCCTATATGTGTACAGACTGAATTTATACTGCAAACAATGGTATGCTGTAGAATTGTGGAACTGGCTTAAGGTACTACTTGAAGGAGGTGTTGTTTCATCACTTAATCACAAAGTTTTGATAGTCAAAATGTACAAATTCTCTACTTAAATAAAAATATTACAATTCCATTCCTGGGCTTACCACCCAAAGCAGTGATTTTCAAGGATGGTCCTCAGTCAAGCAGCATCAACTTTATCTGGGCAATTGTTAGAAATGCACATTTCCAGCAATCTGTGCATTAGAGAGCCCTGGTTGATCCTGAAGGCTAAACCTTAAGGATCTCTGATTAAAAGAATTGTTTTGATGACTAGCAGGAGGGGTCTGAGGAGTTGAGGGACTAATAGAGAAAGGGAAATTCCCAATGGGACATTCAAATTGACTGTTTGTTCAGGAAAAGGTCTTGTTTCAGATGACTTGTTTGTTTCTCCTGAGTATGGACTTACTTTTCCATATATCAAAACTTGGCTTTGGCCACGTTTGACCTGAGTGGATTGGTTCCAAAGACCACCAAATGATTAACATAGAGCTTCCGTGTTGGTAACCTCTCTGCTAGAAACCAATCAGGAAATGAGCATAGGTGATCCTGGCTTTGCAGTTCTGAGATACCCAAATTTCAGTCTAGTTAAATTAAGACCAGTCTCTCAGCAACAATGCGCAAATTGTAGTTACCATAGTATATTACCTGTGAGTAATTACATTGTACCAACTTCATTGTCTTCAAAGCACTAGAAAAATAACAGATGTGCATCATGATCAGTGGCCAATCACATGAATTCTTTCAGAGTCTCTGTGCATGTTATTCAGTTTCCACAGTCTAGCAAAGTATGTAGTTGCTTCGTTGTCTCCCAGTGGATAAACTCACATGACATTTTACAAAAATGGATGATTGAAAGAGGGAATTGTCCAATGAAACTGAAATTGCCAAGAAAGATAAAGTGATATTGCTAGGAGTGAAATTGGATGTGATGGAATGTTGATAAAGCTGCAATTCTGGAGACTCTAGGTATGCAGCCAGAGAAGTTTTGTGAAGGTGAACTGACAACATAAATGAAGAAAGTAGCTTTAACACAAAAAGGGAAAAAATTGTCCCAGATGAAGTGATGCCTGAAAGGATCCCTCAGAGATATTTCATAACATTAAATCACAAAGGATAAAATCTTGCATGCAAAAATAAGTTGGCAAATTGTATTACGGGAAGCTGGGACCTATTATATGAGTGGACTGTTAGGCTTTCAGGGAATTAGGACCTGAAAAATTGTATAAGTTCAAAATGTTAGTTCAGAGATTGTAGTTGTGTCTTGCATAAGTTAGCTTTATCCTCTAAAGTTTACTATTTTGCTGGTAGTAATGCTTAGTAAGTTACTGGTCTGGTAATAATATTTAATTTCTTCTTGTTGTTGTTAATCCTCACCCAAGGATATTTTTTCCATTGATTTTTTTTGGGGGGTGGGGGGAGTGGAAAAGAGAGAGAAAGACAGAGAGAAACATCAATGTGAGAGAAGCACATTGATTGTTTGCCTCTTGCACATGCCCAACGAGAGCCCAGGCCAGGGAGGAGCCTGTAACTGAAGTATGTGGGATTGACTGGAATTGAACCCAGGACCCTTTGGTCCACAGGCCTAAGCTCTATCCACTGAGCCAAACTGGCTAGGGCTGCTAATACTATTTAAATTATTGTCTCTTTTTCTGAAAGATATAATACTTGTGTATTTTCTTTATTAAGCTGGAAAAGGATTTTTGGCTTTTCTCCCAGGTTTATCAGGGTTATAAGGAAGGAAAGAGAGGAGAAAGAGAAGAGGACAGGAGAAAGGAGAGAGGGGGACAAAGAGCAAAGACTGGAGAAGAAGAGGTGGAGCTCTGCTCCTCCCATCCATCCCCCCTCATTATTGTTCTATATAATACCTTTCTTTCCTTAGGGTTTTAATTCTTCTCTGTCTTTGTCATTTTACAGGTTCTTATTTCATGTTGTCTTTCAGACAGTCTTTCTATTATCTGAAGTTCATGGCCACTGAATCCTGCTGCTTGTTGTAAGTACTGACCCTCATGCATGGTGAAATTTTCCCATGTGTGTTTTGATTATTAGCTCATCTCTAGCAGGGCCTGCTTTTTCCTGAGAGGACCCATTGTGCCCTGGGTGGAAAAGAGTCCTCCTGGTAGATCCATTCTCTCTTGACTTCTGCCAAGATTCTTGGGGTGTTACTGCTCTTTGACACATTTCTATGTTAAGTTTTCAGCTTGGGGTTGACTCATAATGCTACACTCACTCCTTAGGAGATACTACCCAATTCATTGATTTTAAATGTCTACATATGTCAATGACTACCAAACTGAGATCTTATTATCTGGTTTCTCCCACCCCCTCCCCAAGACTTCAGGCTCATATATTCAACTGCCTACTCAACAGCTCTACTTGAATGTCAAACTTAATATGATCCAAACAGAACTCTACATTTGGAGCCAATAGTAACAAAATAGATTGTTCAGTATATGCCTATGGTAGGACTTAGCCAGGCCTGGTGATGTAGCAGCAAATAAAACAGAAAAGTAAATCACTATAGCATAGCAAAATCTTCTTTATGGAGGAGTAAGCAGACCTTTGAGTATGAAGGTAGGCCTTCCCCAAGTCTAATAGTATGAGATGTTAAAACCATAGTTCTCTACATTGACCACCAAACTTTAACTTCATGAGGGACCTCAAATCAGAGACTTACTATTTCACTATCTCTGTAGAAAAATCTCTAGACTAGCCAGATTAAATGAGGAAATGATGCCTAACTACATGGAGAAGGGCAGGAATTCCTGAAGTCTGCTCTTTCTTTTTTCTAGGTTAATTTCACATTTATTCTCATTACATTGAAATGAGTCATTAATGTATAGAATTGGGCTATTCTATTGTCTTTCAGATTTGAGATCCAGATTCTAGTTTTCTTTAATTTGAGTATCTGAATCAGAATCAGAGGAGGTCAACTGCTGCTCAGAGCTGGAGAAAGACAGAAAACAGAAATGTACTTGACCTTAGAAGGCTCATATCTGGGACTCCATGCAGGTAACTGAGGTTCCTCCATGTAGATCACCTGTGTGTGGCAGGGGAAGGGCACAGCAGCTCCTCAAAGGGAATGTGATTGTCACAGGCCTGGGCTGGTATTTAGGAGGTGGGAGGTTAATCGCATGTGCACAGGGAGGACTTCAGAAGACACTGTCCGCTCATCTATATACGAGGATCCTGTGAAGGGCCCCTCCATAAGGACAGGGCCAGGGTTTGCTCTTTGGCCTCTGGTTGGCCTCTTTAATAGTAGCGTGTACACCCTACAAATGTATGAGCATTTGTGGACATTGTTTCCACTTTTCTTTGTTTTTCTGTGCTTAAGACCCTGGGCAATTTCTTTTGACCATACATGATTCTGAGACTAGTTAGTAAAAAGCTCAGAATATTCTTTGGCAAATGGAGTGAGGAAACTGAGACAGAGAGTTACATGGCTGAGCAATTTACAGCCAGATGATAAATCACAAGGTCTTATCTTCCCTAACCAAAAACACGTAAGAACAAGTGGTTTACACATTCCAGACCATGCGTTTGCTCCTCTCTGCTCTGGCAAATTCAAATAGTTTTTTTCAAAAATTTTCTACAAGTGTTCCTGTTTTATTCTTACATGCCCGTGTCCAAAGGAACATGATGGTACTAATTCCTGAATCTTTGGTTCTAAATATGAATGAGGTCGTTTATCAGCTTTTCCCACTCCCAATTTAGGACAAAGCTTTCTCCTATCTGCTAATTTTGTCATCATTTCCCCCATTTGCTACCCAATTTAAGCAGCTTTGTCAGCTGTTTCCTGTTTACAATTTTCCCCAGTGTGTAAGTCTTATAAACAAGACTTTTAGCCTGCTCAGTGTGGCTCAGTGGTTGAGCATTGACCCATGAACCAAGAGGTCACAGTTTGATTACCAGTCAGGGAACATGCTTGGGTTGTAGGATTGATCCACAGTAGGGGGTGTGCAGAGGCAGCCGATCAATGATTTTCTCACATCATTGATGTTTCTATTGCTCTCTCCCCACCTCTCCTTTCTTCTCTCTGAAGTCAATTTTAAAAAAAGAAATAAAAATCCTATCTAATAAAAGAGCAATATGCAAATTAACCATAACTCTGCTATACCCACAAGCCACACCCACCAGCCAATCAGGAGTGAGTATGCAAATCAACCCAACCAAGATGGCTGTGGCCACAGAGCAATCAGGAGGCTTGGGTTTCCCCGGCAATGGAGGAAGCCAAGCTTTCCGCATACCCTGGCCCACCCAGGCCTCCACTCAAGGCTACAAAGTTTCAATTATAGAAGATAAATAAATCCCAACAAAAATGACTGGGGCCACGGAGCAAGCAAGAGGCTTGACTCCACTCAAGGCTACAAAGTTTCAATTATAGAAGATAAATAAATCGCAGATACCAGGGCCTCCGCTTGGGTCGCGGGGGTGGGGGGAGTGGCCGGCCTGCAAACCACCACAGGCCCCTCACCCAGGCTGCCCCATGCCCCAAGGGAACCCCCACCCTGATCTGGGATACCCTTCAGGGCAAACCAGCTGACCCCCACCTGTGCACCAGGCCTCTACCTATCTAATAAAAGAATAATATGCAAATAGACCATCACTCCAACACACAAGATTGCTGCCCCCATGTGGACACAAGATGGCTACCACAAGATGGCCAGCAAGGGAGGGCAATTGGGAGGGATCAGGCCAGCAGGGGAGGGCAGTTGGGAAGGACCAGGCCTGCAAGGGAGGGCAGTTGTTGGCGATCAGGACAGCAGGGGAGCCAGCAGTTGGGAGCCAGCAGTCCTGGATTGTGAGAGGGATGTCAAGCTGCCCGTTTAGGCCCAATCCTACCAGGCACAGGCCTAAACGGGAAGTCAAACATCACTCGAGGGGTCCCAGATTCGAGAGGGTGCAGGCTGGATTGAGGGACACACACCCCTGTGAATGAATTTCATGCACCGGGGCTCTAGTGTATGTATATATAAAAGGAAGGAAGGAAGGAAGGAAGGAAGGAAGGAAGGAAGGAAGGAAGGAAGAAAGAAAGAAAGAAAGAAAGAAAGAAAGAAAGAAAGAAAGAAAGAAAGAAAGAAAGAAAACAAAACTTTTACCATTATTTTAGTGAGCTTTCAAGAGAGGGCAGAGGTTAAATATCAATCTTTTAACTTAAAAAAAAATCGAGAATTTAATATACCGGGGCAAAAAAAATCCCCATTTGAGGGGAGTGGGCAGGGTGAAGCTAAGGTGGTCATTGATGCCCCCAGGAGCCTAAAGAGTCCACTTAGAGCCACAAACCATTCAGAGTTCCCTGGGAAGCCGTGAAACCTGATTCCCACAAGTTAGCCTCAGGGATAGCCCAGGGGGGTCTCATCCCTGTGGGCTCAAGCAAAGCATTCAAAAGCAAGCACTTTTGCATAATACTCTCCAGATTAGAAAGATAAGTATCATGTGATCTCATTCATGTACAAGCTGATGAACAAAATAAACTGATGAACAAAATAGATCCAGAGACATAGAACCAAGGAACAGACTGACAAACTTCAGAGGGAAGGCGGGGGTGGGAGGTAGGGGTAGGAGAGATTAACTGGGGAATTAATATGCGTATATGCATAGCCCAGGGACACAGACAATAGTGTGGTGAAGGCTTGGCATGGAGGGAGTCAATGGGGAGAAAAAAAAATGAAACAAACAGAAAACAACAAAGAGCACATTTGTAATACTTTCAACAATAAAGATAATTTTAAACAAGAACAAACAAAACAAAAGGAAGCATCTTGCAATAAATCATTTAATCTCTGTGCAATCCAATTCCCTCCCTGTGTTTTTATCTTTAGGAACCCGAGTCAGTGCAAAGGAGGAGGGCAACCAAAGTTAGAAAATACATGTCCCAAATAAAATTTTAGTAATTATGCCTCAATTCATATACCCTGGTGCTGTCTATTTCTCAGTGATTTCCCACTGTTCACAAGTATACTTACATCTATCTTATCAATTAATACAGAAACGAGTATATTGATTCTACTTTTTAAATCTAGGAACCTCATTTAGTTCATGTGACAGATTTTTTTTGGTCATTATTTACTTTGAAGTGTCTAATAGATTCAGCAGCTAATCCCAGGTTAGAGATAGGCAGGAAAAGACAGGAAGCTTCCCATAGGAGACTTTGCCTTTCACTTCTTTTGGCATGCCAGGAGCTCAGTCCAGAGCATCGGGCGGGACTTTGACAACTGAGTTTACCATAGCACCATCTTGTTCAAGAACAAGGTTTTGAAGTGTATTTAGCATTAAACCTATTAGAATAATGTCTCATTTTAGCTGGCAAAAAGATAGCTAGACACAGGGTCTGGGGTTTTCTTTTAATCCACTAATAGAGAGACATCAGATTATATAGAAAGGTAAATCACATCAGGAATAAAGAGACCAGACTGGTTCAACTACAATTTAAGCAAACAAATTTCATTTTCTACTATAACCATATTCTGTAATTGAAGAAACACTGCAAAATTGTATTTGCTTTGCAATAGGAGGGAGATTAGTAAACATGTAAGAAGCATTGAACATCTCAGGGCACTGGCCAGGTAGCTCAGTTGGTTAGAGCATCATTCTAATGTGCCAAGGTTGAGGTTCCATCCTTGGTCAGAGCACATACAAGAATCAAACTATGAATGCATAAATAAGTGGAGCAACAAATCTCTCTCTCTCTCTCTCTCTCTCTCTCTCTCTCTCTCTCTCTCTCTCTTTCTCAAATCAATCAATCCTATATAATAAAGGGCTAATATGCTAATTAGACCAGATGGCAGAACGACCTTCCAGAACGACCTTCTGGAATGATCAGTGGGCAGGACCGCTGGGCCTTGAGGCCGCAAGGCAGCCGGGGCTGCGAGGGCCGAGCCCCTTGCATGATATTCATGCATCGGGTCTATAGTAAATAAATATAATAAAATAAAACATTGCAGGAAAATTTTTGGTGTTTCTAAACAGAGACAGAGCCTCATCCTGTATAATAAAAGGCTAATATGCAAATAGACCGAACGGCAGAATAACTGAACAACCAGTCGCTATGATGTGCACAGACCACCAGGGGGTGCACACAGAACATGGTGGGCATCAGCTATGGTGGGATGGTGGAGCAGGTGAGCGGGGGCACCGGACCAAGGCAGGGCATCGGTTGCTGTCATCTGGACAAGCTTCTGGTGGTTACTGAAAATTCTTTGCTCCCATGCACCTCAGTCCTGCTGGGTGCTCACACCTGCTGCAGGCACCAGCTCTACTCACACCCACAGCTGGTGCCAGAGCCACCGCTTGCACCCACTGCCGGCACCTGGCGCCAGTCCCGATCGCTTGGCTCTGTGAGTGGGTGCGAGTGGTGGCTGCTGGCTCTGATCACTCCTGGGGCTTCTCCACTTCCCCCTGCTCCTGAGGAGCGATCGAGGCAGCAGCAGCCACTCGCACTGGCTGACGGCGCCTGGCCCCACTTACACCCACTCCTGGCGCCGGCCCCAATCACTCCGTGCTGTCAGTGGGTGCAAGTGGCGGCAGCAGGAGCGGAACTGCTGGCAGACAGGGGACCAGGGGCCGTGGTGGGAGGGGCCAGGCAGGGGTGCAGGGGATGGGCCGAGACCTGCCCCTGTGCCCACCGCAGCCTTGTGGCCCACAGTTCCTTTCAAGGTACATGAATTCGTGCACTGGGCCCCTAGTAAGTTATAATTAAATAAGACCTTTTCTCCACCAGTCTGATCTCCTTATTCCTGATATCACCAGATTGTCCTTAACCTACTGTGGAGGACAATGACCTGCCTAGGACTTTGAAATTTTCCAAGTATTAATTTATTTTATTTAGATCAAATGTAAGTGTAAAAATTTAAAAATTACTTTTCAAAGGGATCTTAAATGAAAAGAAAAACAAAAACCTTCATCAAAGAGACACTAACCCATGACTATCTTCTCCCTTCAGGGAAGACTCAAAGGCCTTCCCAGAGACCTCAGAAAGCACCAAAATCTTATTGATATAATTAGAAATAATTTTCAGAAAAAAGATGGCGACCGGCAGGAAGGTAGGGAGAGAGAGAGTGTGAGTGAGGAACCCATAGAGGAGAGTGTAGATGTGTGTGGTGTGTGTGTGTGTATGAGATAGGGTCAGTTAGATTCTGCAGGTCTTCCAAGGGGCTCCCGAACAGGGCAGCCCTAGACGGCGGAGCCCCGCGCACAAAGCGGACACTTCTCGGTGGCTGGTGCGGACGCAGAGACCACGCCATCTTGAGAAACAGAGCTGCCTGAGACTCAGATCCTGGCTTCTGACACAAACCAGGACCCTGCAGCCACCGGGGACAGAGAACTGCTATCACAGCTTCAGACAAACAAACAACAAGAATCCAGACTTCCCGGCAGATTTCCGTGAGTCAAAGAGCCTATCCCCCTCCTCGCAGGCGCTGACAGCGCCATAGTAACTGATAGACCTGCCCCTCCCCCAAGCTGCTGAGCGCCCACAGCGCGCGGAAAGCGCCATAGTAACTGATAGACACGCCCTTCGCCCTAGCTGCTCACAGGAGCGCGCACAGACAGCGCCATAGTAACTGATAGACCCGCCCCCGGCCCAAGCTGCCGAGCTTTGCGCAGGGACGCGCTCCCTCTTAGGGAACTTGGCGCGCGCTCGCGCACGGGACAGAAGCAGCTCCCCGTCGGGGAAATCTGTCAGTGCGCACAGAGGGCTCCCCTTCGGGGAATTTGGGGGAATTTGGCTCGCGGGTCACAGCTCCCCCTTCGGAGATTCTTAAGAGCCTGCACAGAGGGGCTTCCCTTTGGGGAATTTGGCGCGCAGGACGGACTCCGCCCCCCTTCTGGGACTTTGGGAGAGTGCACTGAGCCGGCTCACCTTCAGGTTCTTAAGAAAGTGCGCTCTAGCCGGTTTGGCTCAGCAGAGAGAGCACACACAGGACGCAGCTCCACTTCAGGGAATTTGGCACGCCGGACACAGCTGCCTGGGATCCCTGACTCACAGCGCATTCATACTAAGAGCCAGCGACCCCAATTGTTGGTGCGTGCACACACAGGGACCCTGATTCTCAACGAGAAACCGCACAAGGCAACAGAGACTTTGACACTCGAGTCTTGGTGCAGACACAGGGAAACTCTGACTCCTGGCACATGCTAAGGATCTCATTCTCGCCACATACCAACAGTGTGGTGCAGACAGGGCCCCTGATTCTAAATGTGCACACGAGACCACACAGAACACTGGGGACACTGATCCTGGGCAAGTCTGGTTCCCACCAACCAAAGACAGCCACACGTCCTAGTGTCAGAGCACTTCAGTGAAACTAGGGTGGAGCGAAGTCCCCACAGCACACGGCCCTGGTCCACGCAAACAGAAGCTTGAGCTTTCTGGTAATAGCCAGAATGGGGAAACGAAATAACTCACAGAGGAAAGAAAATGTGGAGTCGCCAAGAAAGGAAATTAGTGAAAATGAAGCTTGCAACATGACCGAAAAGGAATTCAGAGTAATGGTCATGGAATTTATACATCGGATGGATGAGAAAATCAACAACTTATGCAAGAATCAGGAAGAAATGAAAAGTGATATAGCTACAATCAAAAACACCATGGAAAGTTTCAACAGTAGACTACAAGAAGCAGAGGACCGAATTAGTGAGTTAGAAGATCAGGTACAGAAACAAGCTCAAGCTGAACAGCAATTGGAGAAAAAAATTAAAAAGCAGGAGGAAAGCCTAAGGGAGCTTCGGGACAACATGAAACGAAGTAACATGCGTATAATAGGGCTGCCAGAAGGACAAGAAGAGCAGCAGGGATTAGAAAATCTATTTGAAGAAATAATGACAGAAAACTTCCCGGATATGGGAAAGATAAAAGTTACGCAAGTAAAGAGAGTCCCAAGCAGGATCAACCCCAAAAGACCCACACCAAGACATGTCATAATTTCAATGGCAAATATAAATGATAAAGAGAGAATCCTAAAGGCGGCAAGAGAGAGACAGAGAGTTACCTACAAAGGAACACCCATCAGATTGTCAAATGATTACTCATCAGAAACACAACAAGCTAGAAGTGAATGGAAGGAGGTATACAAAGTGTTGCAAAGCAAAGGACTGAATCCAAGAATACTATATCCAGCAAGACTATCAATCAAAATTGAAGGGGAAATCAGGAGCTTTGCAGACAAAAAAAGCCTCAGGGAGTTTATCACCACCAAACCAGCAATGCAAGAATTGCTAAAGGGAATACTGTAAAAAGAAGAAATAAACAGGTAAGAAGGAATACAGACACAAAAATAGATATGACTGCAAACAAATACCTTTCAGTAATAACTTTAAATGTAAACGGACTAAATGCTCCAATCAAAAGACATCGAGTAGCTGAATGGATAAAAAAACACGACCCATATATATGCTGTCTACAAGAGACCCACCTCAGAACAAGAGACTCACACAGATTGAAAGTGAAGGGATGGAAAAATATCTTTCAGGCAAATGGAAATGAAAAAAAAGCTGGGGTAGCAATACTTATATCTGACAAAATAGACCTCAAAGTAAATGCCATAACAAGAGATAAGGAAGGCCACTTCATAATACTAAAGGGAGAAATCCAACAAGAAGAAATAATTCTGGTAAACATATACGCTCCCAATATAGGAGCACCCAAATACATAAAAAAACTCCTGGAGGATATCAAGGGAGAGATTAATAGCAACACAATCATAGTAGGAGACTTTAATACCCCACTATCACCACTGGACAAATCCTCTAAACAAAAAATCAGCAAAGAAACAGCAATCCTAAATGACTCACTAGACCAGATGGAATTAATTGACATCTTCAGAACATTTCACCCCAAAGCCACAGAATATACATTCTTCTCAAGTGCACATGGGTCATTTTCAAAGATAGACCATATGCTGGGTCACAGGCAAAGTCTCTTCAAATTCAAGAAGATAGAAATTATATCAAGCATCTTCTCAGATCACAGTGGCATAAAACTGGAAATCAACTACAATAAATACAATCCAAAGAAATCAAACACATGGAGACTAAACAGCATGCTATTAAACAAGGACTGGGTCACCAGAGAGATCAAGGAAGAAATAAAAAACATCATGGCAACAAATGACAATGAAAACACAACAATCCAAAATCTATGGGACACAGCGAAAGCAGTCTTGAGAGGGAAGTTCATAGCTCTACAGGCCTATTGCAAAAAACAAGAAACAATGGTAATAAATTACTTAACCCTACAACTCAAAGAGCTAGAAAAAGAGCAGCAAGAAAAGCCCAGTGTAACCAGAAGGAAGGAAATAACAAAGATCAGAGCAGAGATAAATGACATAGAGACCAAAGAAACAATACATAAGATCAACAAAACCAAGAGCTGGTTCTTTGAAAGGATAAACAAGATTGATGGACCTCTAGCCAGGCTCACCAAGAAGCAAAGAGAGAGGACCCAAATAAACAAAATCAGAAATGAAAGAGGTGAAATAACAACAGACCCCGCTGAGATACAAAGGATTGTTACAAAATACTACGAACAACTCTATTCCAACAAACTGGACAACCTGGAGGAAATGGACATATTCCTAGAAAAATATAACCTTCCAAAAATCAATCAAGAAGAATCTAAACAGCTCAATAGGCCAATAACTATGGACGAAATTGAAGCAGTCATCAAAAAGCTTCCGGCAAACAAAAGCCCGGGGCCTGATGGCTTCACAGGAGAGTTTTACCAAACATTCAAGGAAGAACTAAAACCTATCCTCCTCAGACTATTCCAAAAAATTCAAGTGGAAGGAACACTTCCAAGCTCCTTCTATGAAGCCAGCATCACCCTAATACCAAAACCAGATAAAGACAACACAATGAAAGAGAATTACAGACCAATATCCCTCATGAACATAGATGCCAAAATCCTCAACAAAATTCTAGCAAATCGGCTCCAGCAGTACATCAGAAAGATCATACCCCATGACCAAGTAGGATTTATCCCAGGAATGCAAGGATGGTACAATATCCGCAAATCAATAAACGTGATACATCACATAAACAAATTGAAAGATAAAAATCACATAGTCATATCAATTGATGCAGAAAAAGCATTTGACAAAATCCAACACCCTTTCTTGATAAAAACTCTCAACAAGGTGGGAATAGATGGCTCATACCTCAACATAATAAAAGCTATATATGATAAACCCACAGCAAACATCATACTCAATAGACAAAAACTAAAAACATTTCCCCTAAGAACAGGAACAAGACAGGGATGCCCACTCTCACCACTCCTGTTTGACATAGTACTGGAAGTATTAGCCATTGCAATTAGACAAGAAGAAGAAATAAAAGGCATCCAAATTGGAAAAGAACAAGTAAAGCTGTCTTTATTTGCAGACGACATGATATTGTACATAAAAAATCCGAAAGACTCCGTCAAAAAACTAATAGACTTAATAAATGAATTCGGCAATGTAGCAGGATACAAAATTAACGCCAAGAAATCTATGGCCTTTCTATACACCAATAGTGAACTTACAGACAGAGAGACTAAAAAGGCAATCCCATTTACCATCGCACCAAAAAAATTAAGATACCTAGGAATAAACTTAACTAAGGAGGTAAAAGACCTATACACGGAAAACTACAGGACACTGAAAAAAGAGATAGAGGAAGACGTAAACAGATGGAAGAACATACCATGTTCATGGATTGGTAGAATCAACATCATTAAAATGTCCATACTACCCAAAGCAATCTATAGATTCAATGCACTCCCCATTAAAATACCAACGGCATATTTCACAGACCTTGAAAGAACTCTCCAAAAATTCATCTGGAATAAAAAAAGACCCCGAATAGCCACAGCAATCCTGAGAAAGAAGAATAAAGTAGGAGGGATCTCAATACCAGATTTCAAGCTGTATTACAAAGCCACTGTTCTCAAAACAGCCTGGTACTGGCACAAGAACAGACATATAGATCAATGGAACAGAATAGAGAATCCAGATATTGACCCAAACCACTATGCTCAATTAATATTTGACAAAGGAGGCATGAACATACAATGGAATAAAGACAATCTCTTCAATAAATGGTGTTGGGAAAATTGGACAGATACATGCAAAAAAATGAAGCTTGATCACCAACTTATGCCATACACAAAAATAAACTCAAAATGGATACAGGACTTAAACATAAGACGGGAAACCATAAAAATACTAGAGCAATCCACAGGCAGCAAAATGTCAGACATATGCCAAAAGAAATTCTTCACTGACACTGCCCCTAGGGCAATGGAAGCTAAAGAGAAAATTAACAAATGGGACTACATCAAAATAAAAAGCTTTTTCACAGCAAAAGAAACCATCAACAAAACAACAAGAAGGCCCACTGCATGGGAGAACATATTTGCAAATGGCATCACTGATAAAGGTTTAATCTCCAACATCTACAGGCAGCTTATACAACTTAATAAAAGGAAGATAAATGATCCAATAAAAAAATGGGCAACAGACCTAAATAGAATCTTTTCAAAAGAAGACAGAAGGAAGGCCAAGAGACACATGAAAACATGCTCAACGTCACTAATTATCCGAGAGATGCAAATCAAAACAACAATGCGGTACCATCTCACACCTGTCAGAATGGCTATCATCAACAAATCAACAAACGACAAGTGTTGGCGAGGATGCGGAGAAAAAGGAACCCTCGTGCACTGCTGGTGGGATTGCAGACTGGTGCAGCCACTGTGGAGAACAGTATGGAGTTTCCTCAAAAAACTGAAAATGGAACTCCCATTTGACCCAGTAATCCCACTCCTGGGAATATATCCGAAGAAACTAGAAACACCAATTAGAAAGGATATATGCACCCCTATGTTCATAGCAGCACAATTCACCATAGCTAAGATTTGGAAACAGCCTAGGTGCCCGTCAGCAGATGACTGGATCAGAAAACTGTGGTACATCTACACAATGGAATACTATGCTGCCATAAAAAAGAAGGAATTCTCATCATTTGCAGCAACCTGGGAGGAATTGGAGAACATTATGTTAAGTGAAATAAGTCAGTCAATGAAAGAAAAATACCACATGATCTCACTCATTTATGGATAATAAAGAACATTATAATCTTGAACAAAAAGATAGATACAGAGACAGTAAAGCATCAAACAGACTGTCAAATTACAAGGGGAAGGTTAGGGAGAGGTGGGGGAGATAAGAGATCAATCAAAGGACTTGTATGCATGCATATAAGCATAACCAATGGATGCAAAACTCTGGGGGGTGGGGGCATATATGGGAGGGGGGTGTGGGGAGGGCAATGGTAAGATATGTACACATATAATACCTTAATAAAAAAATTGAAAAAAAAAAAAGAAATAATTTTCATCAGGAGCAACTGACAGTACTTATCTGGTTAATCACAGACCTGTGGCCTATCATTCAGAATTTGAAACTGAAAACAAGATCTAATTTGCCTCTGCTATGGTTTGGCTAATGACTACAGATTTTGGTAGGCCTAAAACAGTGTATCCCAAACTGTCAGAAATTTCAGGTGCAATATATTGACACATAGTATTTATATTAATAGTTATGTAATTGTTCTCATCAGTATTGGAAAAATACAACAAATTAAACCTGATTTCACTCAAGGGAAGTAAATGCAAACTGACTTTTTAAAAATTCAGAAAATAATTCAGATGATACTCAAATGTGGCAAAAAATGATAGAGCCTGGATAATTGAAGAACAGCTGGATTTATACCGAGGAAGTAAGGTCTGTAATTTGCTGCTTTACTTCTATCTACTGCACCCCAGTTTCAGGTGTACAAACTGAATTTAAGGACCTCTCCACCCAGCCCATGCTCCAGGCCTTGCTTCAAATTTGGGCAAATTCACCATACAAAATTCACAAATAACATCAGCAGAAGTAACAACTCTATAGCAACTAATGGGGCAGTGAACAGGAGGAAATGCCCTGCCTCACTGAACTTTGTTTCTTAATGTAGTAGGGTTAAGAGAAATTATAGATATTTTATTTTTAAAATGTTCCCTATCATTTTCAAAGCATTGCTTATACAATAAAAGAATAAGATTAAAGTTTACAAGTAATTGTAATTTGTCTTATAGTCCAGATAGTTTAAAACAGCTCCTTGTTAAAAGCATATAACTCATCACCACTTCAGTAATTAAATGAAGGCTCATAAGTCTAGGGAATAAAAATGGTCATATAAGCTATAGGGAACATCAAGATGTGTCCTTTCCTACTATGAATAGCAAGGAGAAACAGACTTTTTAAAAGAAATTAAAATAGCCATAACTGCTTTGGTTTAGTGGATAGAGTGTCGGCCTGAGGACTGAAGGGTCCTGGGTTCAATTACAGTCAGGGGCACATGCCTGGGTTGCGGGCTCAATCCCCAGTGTGGGGTGTGCAGGAGGCAGCCGATCAATCATCATTGATGTTTCTATCTCTCTCTCCCTCTCCTTTCCTTTCTGAAGTCAATAAAAATAACAAGAAGAAAAAAGAAATTAAAACAGAGTATCATCATTGTAAATCACTATAGGAAATATATAATATCCATTCTTCTAGTTATTCACTAATTTATTAAAACATATTTGAGTGCTTATTATATGTTCAATGGAAATTTTTTGCCACAGTCTTTTCGCAGCAAGGGTTCAGAAGTCTGGAGAAGGGGTTGAAGCATAAATGGATAGAGACTAGACAAGAAATATAAATTTGGAAGGCATGGGGAACCAGGTGGAAACCAGCTCTCTGGTGGAGTGGCTCCCCAAATCCCTGGACCCACAGCTTTTTATTTACTGGAAAACACAATGACCCTTTAGGAATGCAAACAGGCATATCAAAGGTAAAGTTTGGTAAACAGGAAAAGATTATCAGGTTAGGGGAAATGCCTACAGCTGTTCAGAAGCAGGTAATAATGTGCAGACTTTCAGCCCTGCTGAAAATGTCCATCAGCCTTCTGATTAACTTCTCACATTTATTATGCTAACTACTCTTCTTAGCTCCAGCATATCCCCATTTTTTGATTTAATAAATTTAACAAGAATGTGTGCCATTTGCAGAGCTTTTAAGATTTTTAAATTCAATGGAAAGGATTGAGTTCTTTCATGTCCTTTTAAATTGCTGCCAGACATCAAAGGAATCAGTCTGCAGTCAGCTCCTTTCTGGGCCAACATTTCTTTGAGTCCCCTTCCCAATCACTGTTCCCTGTGACATGACAGCAAAGATATTCCAGTTCTGGATGGTGGACAAACGGTGAGGAATGGCCATCCAGGTCCAACCTTCTTTGGCTTGTTCCAGGGCAACCTGCAGGACGCACGGCTGATGACTGCTATCATGGCAAGTCATCTTTACCATCCCCCATCTCTGGACTGTTTTTCCTCTGTCTCCTCAGCATGTTGCTTGGGGCCACCACCATCCATGGCTGGAGTAGTCTGGTTGGTTCCTCTTCGGAACCATTGTTTGCAGAAATCCACATGGGCTTGGAGGAGTTTTCTGGAAATACACAAACATATTCTCAACCAAAGGTTAATAAAGGGACATTTCTATAAACTAGACTCTCGGGATCTTTTCATTTTGCCAAACCATTTTCCTTTGGCTTATTCTGACACCATGGGTGTCTTGCCATCAGCATTACAAGTGAAAAAAAAAAATTAAAGTGAAAAAATTTAAGTAATTAAGGTTTGATGTAATTTACTTACAGGAGATTACTCTACTACCCCCCCCCCTTTTTTTTTTGTTTTAATAAACATTAAGAGGCTTTTGGAAATCCTGCAAATTGAATTGATAGCTTTTAATTCAATTCTTATTACAGAAGTATGACTGCTCTGAATTCATTGCATGATAAGCAGCTTTTACTATGAGATGAACCATCAGTAAAATATAGTTAATGCCAGGAATAGGTTCCTGCCTAGTACAACTAAGTTCCCCTAAATATTCACTTCTTTCAATTTGCCAATTTAAATCAGTCTGAAATAAGGCTTATTTTCTAACTTCATTTGTCCTTGGCTGTGGACAGTAAATGACACTAATTAAATTTCTGCTATCAGTCTTTGAGTATATTTACATAAGCTTTGTTTAAGGAAGCAAAATGCAAATTGTAACATCTTAAAAAACTACAGTACATCACAACCTGGATATTGACAAGCATACAGTCAAGATATGAACACTTCCATCACCACAGGATCTCTCTTGTGCTCCTTTTATAGCCATGCACTTCTCTCCTGTCCCTACCCCCTCCTTAATCTCTGGCAATCACTAACATGTTCTCCATTTCTATAATTTTGTCTTTCTAAGAATGCTATGTAAATGGAATCATGGAGATTTTTTTTTTCATTCAGCATATAGTCTAGTGATTCATCTAGGCTGTATTTATATTAATAAACAGATACTTCCTGTTTATTATTGAGTAGTATTCTGTGCTATAAATGTAGTGCAGCTTAACCATTCACCCACTGAAAGACATCTGAATTGTTGCCAGCTTTTGGTTATTGTAAGAAAAGCTGCTATGGCCATTCATGCACAAGTCTTTGTGTGAGCATTTCTCAGATAAATGCCCAGGAGTAAAATTGCTGCAGTATATGGTAGTTGCACTTAAAAAAAAAAAAACCAAAAAACTGCCAAACTGTTTTCTGGAGCGGCTTTACCATTTTATATTCCCACCAGCAATGTATGAGTGATGTAGTTCTTTGCATCCTTGACAGGATTTGGTATTGTCACAACTTTTTATTTTAGCCATTCTAATAGATGTATAGTGATATCTCATGGTGGTTTTTATTTGTATTTAATTATGTTAAATATCTTTTCAAGTGCTTATTGCCAACTGTATACCCTCTTCAGCAAAATGTCTTTCTTCCATGTATTCTGTGCATGTTCTAATAGAATTGTTTGGTTTTATGGAAGAATATCTTTGTTTTTAGGAGGTAGCGCTAAACCATTAGGAGTGAAGTGACACTGTACCTCTGTGACTTTCAAAAACTTCAGAAAAAAGTCATAGGTAAGTATGAGAGAGAACAAATAGAGTAAACTGTTATGAGTTGGTAAGTGTGGCAAACATTTAGTGTTCATTGCTTTATTCTTGCAAATTTTCTTTAAGTTTAGAATTTAAAAAAATAAAAAGCTGACCCCACCCTTTATTTTGAAAAGGTGGGAGGGCAGAGTCCACATGTATATGCATTTCAACTAGATCTCCCCCTAGATTTTTATACATACCAGTTGTGGATGTACTGAAGTATAATAAAGCATTTTTATTTTAGTCTTTATAAGGGTAGAGCTAGAAAAACTGCCATATTGTGGTTACACAATAGAGTTTGATAACCTTGGATTAATGGGTTTAAACCCAGTCCTTATATAGCTCAGTAAACCCTTCCATGGCCCTCCTCAATTTTCTCCATTTTCTTCAACTCTATTTATATCTTTATCTGTCTTCATGTAAATGGCTTTAAAATGGCAAGATCTTTACAATAACTTTTAAAATGGCTTTAAAAGTTATTGTAAAGATTGTGGCAGTGAGTGCCACCTTCCAAAGTGCTTCAGTGGACGCTGCCTATATTCAAGCACAATCTAACCTCTAATTTCCTCCCACAGTTGACTAATAAAGAGGTGAATAGCACTACTGTTTCTATCCAGCTCAAGGCAATTCTTTTTAAACACTTAAATTATAGATGGAGGGACAGCATGTATCATAGTATTTACTAAATAATAAATGATATTAATGAGTTATAAATGAGTTAAAGATCTGAAACACATACCTAAACATACTTTTGCATATCAATAGCTTATAAAGACACTGCTTTATTATTACTATTATTATTTAATCCTCACCCAAGGATGTGTTTTCTGTTGACTTTTAGAGAGAGGAAGGGAGATAGAGAAACATCAATCTGTAAGAGAAATTTTGATCAATTGCCTACTATACTCACCCCATATCGACCACACATAGAACCCTCAACCTGAGCATTTGCTCTGACAAGGAATTGAACCTGCTATCCTTCCTTGTATGGGATGATGTTCCAAACAACTAAGCCACACGGGTCAGGGCAAGACAGTGCTGTAAATGTATAGGCATCACAAAATGAACTCATGAACTTAAAATAATGTGAGAATCTTAAGGTGGCATACAATATTCCCTGAATGATGAGAATACATGATACTTCCTATAGGATGATGTCACTACCAACATAAAGCATATTCTTTTAAGGTTTTGTTACTGTCTTTCCATGTCATACTGACAAATTTGTACTACCTAATTCCTTGATTCCTCTCCTCTGGTGAATATTGGCTTACAATTGCTAGATGGGTTTAGAATTGTCAGCTGAGGCTACTAAAGAGCAAAACTAAACTAGGTGGCTCACATGGGGAAATAATCTGATTTTTAGCATCATTTGCAGTATAAATGACCTCACGAACTCCAGGTGAGCAAAGAAGCATTTACGGTTGACTTTGTGAAGGCTATCTAATTTTAGATCTCAAGTAAGTAGAAAAATTTTTCTCAACCACAAAAGAGTGTGCTTGTACACTGATATGCAAAACTTGTGTGTTTAGATCTTTAACTCATTTATTTATTAATGCTATTGAGTAAGCATAAGCAAATGTGGTGAGCACAGCATTCATTAGAAATACATTGTAGGGTTGCAGGCAATGGGGTTCTGCATTTTGACTGTGGATTTTCACTGAATTTTGGATTATAGAGCTTTCTTACCTTAAAATCACTTCAACAATTGTGACCTAAACCAGAGTTTAGCCCTTGATTATTTCCTCTTAAGACACTGGAAATCCTGCACAGCATTTAACAGAGTGCTAAACCTAAAGAAAACACTCAACAATTAGGCGTTAATCGTTGATTGATTTCCCCCAATGAGTGACTGACTCACTTGAGTCTTTCACCCTAAAGACTCAAGTGAGACTAAATGGTTGGTTGGTCACTTTTCTGATCAGTCTTTTCATTGGTTTCTTAGTTCTCAGGAGATTTTTAGTAAGTTTTAGATGAGACAGTGGGATCTCTCACTTTCATTCTCAGAAAATGTCCAGCTTTGAACATTACAGGTAGATGGATAGGAACCACATCACTAGACTGAGGTCCACCTTTTTATCGTATCTGTTTTTGTCAGTTCCTGGCACAATAATTTTGAAATAAATAAATAGTTAAAAATACGTGTATCATATCAAATATGATACACAAATATAGAAAATTAAGAATCAGTATTTCCAGTCTCAGACTTTAGGTGGGTCTTCTGAATTAATGAGAAAATGTTTTCCTTAATATTCGTGATATCTTGCAGCACCAGAAGGATTGTATTTAAAAGTTACATGAGTCGATACGTTTTTTTTACCAACGGGCCTGGGTAAAGACTGCAGTTGAAAACCTCTAGACCTTAAAGAATCATGCAGTTTATTTGAACAGCAAGTGTTGTATTGATCTCACTTTCAGTAAATTAACGTTCATTACGAATAAGCAACTAAAGCTCAGTCTTTAAAAACAGACCTATATAGACCAGAATCAAAACCTATCGTCCCAAAACAGCATGGAGTTGTAGATGTCAGAAGCATCCACTTAAATGTCTTCATTGTAAGGAAAAATGACTCCTCCTTAGCTATTATCCATTTACAAAAGTTTAAAATGGTTTTATCAGGCATTCCTCACAACTGTGAAAAATTAAGGGCGTTATTTGAAAGAGAGCTAGAGAAGACCGGAGACAACAGGGGAGGAATAAATAGAGTTGGCGTCTGCAGATGCCACCACCCGTTCTCGCTCGCCCTGCTCAGTGCGGTGACCCGGGCTTTCCGGGACGTGCTGGGTGGCCGACTTTCCTAGCGACTTTCACGCTTTTACTATCTGAATGGGTAGTAAGTGCTCGGGCTAAAGGCCAGGCAGCCCTTCATTGTCAAATTAAATACCCTTTTCCCATCGCTATTTAATCGGGCGGAATCACCCGATGCGCCTCCGGTGCAGTGTGGGGGGTGCCTGCCTCTCTGGCACCGGGCGCCGCGGAGGGACGAGCTCGGCGCATGGACTCCCGGGGAGGTCGGGCCACCTGCACGCGGCGCGCCTCCGGCTTCCGTCTCCCGGTCCGGCCCGGCGCCTCCGCTTCAGGGACGCGGAAACCCCGTAGGAGCAGGGTGGGAGGGGAACGCGGTCGGTCACCGCTTGCTGCAATATTCTTCCGCCTCCAAGCAAAGAGTGCCAACCTTCCCCCCGGGGTCCTGCGATTTCCAGCGACCCTGTGGTATCTTGAAACAGTCAACTTGGATTTTCCCACAGACTCGCCTAGGATATTTTCGGAGGTAAGGCTCACAGGACCACAATTTTGTGGCTAACCGAAGAGCGACTGGAAAATTCCTCCGCAGGAAACGGGTTCCGGCCGCGAGCCTATAAAAAACGGGTGGCGCGGCCCTGCTGTCTTTTCAGTCGGGCGCTGAGTGGCTCTTCGGAACATGTCTGGTGGCTCTGCGGACTATAACAGGTACGGCGCTTTTCCGCGGTGCCCGCTGGTGAAGGTCATGTGGCGCCCTGGGGAGTGGTAGAGGCTGGTGTGGAGGCAGGGAACTCGGGCTCATAGGTGTTTGCCTGGGGTACGGCACCCCCGTGTCCTTCGAGAAGCTTCCATGATGGGCAGGGCCACGGACTGCAGGGGAAACGGGTACGGAGATGGAGTGGTGCGGTGGCTTTTCCCCAAGACCCTTTGAATTTCTGGCGCCTCCCGCGCCCGCACGGAGCTGACGTTTGGTGAAATCCGTGGCGCAGTCCGCGTTCCGTGCAGTGTAACCGGGCCTGAAGCTTTATGTGCGGCCACGGGCGCGGGTGCAGTGAGGTGGGGGAGGGAGGCCGCGGCACCCACTGGACACGACCAGGAGGTGCGCCGGGACCGGCCCGGCGAACCGTTGGCTTAGCCCTGGCCAGGATCTGCCCGCGTCAATCACTCGGCTTGCGCATTGTAAGGGGCGGAGCTCGGCGTGTGGAGCTCTCGCGAGACGGCCCGCCGCCGAGACGGGAGCGCGGGGCTTGGGGGAAGGGCCGGCCGCTGGGAGCTTTTCCGGCCGTCCCCGCTCTCGGCCTTCCCGCGGGCACACGGTCGATAAATTGTGTGCCCTGCCCCGGGGCCAGCTTCCTTTGCTCTTTCAGTAGGAAATGACCTTTTGGAGGGGAGGGTGGGTGTCCGGACGGGAGAGGGTAGTAAAAGGCTGCCCCCCTCCCTGATGTGCAGATGGGGGGCTTGGAAAAGATGTTCTCTTTAACTGCAGTCTTTTTGTCTGCAGAGAACATGGCGGCCCAGAGGGAATGGAACCCGATGGTGTCATCGAGGTAAGAAATGGGTGTGGATTTTGAAACGATGGAAAGGTGAGGTTGGTCATCCTATTTATTCCGTTTTAAATTTTTATTTTTTATAGAGCAACTGGAATGAGATTGTTGATAACTTTGACGATATGAATTTAAAGGAGTCTCTTCTCCGGGGCATCTATGCTTATGGTTTTGAGAAGCCTTCAGCTATTCAGCAGAGAGCTATTATCCCTTGTATTAAAGGTAAAAGAATTCGTTGGCACTTATTAACAGTGAAGCATTGTTTTACATAGACCTGGATTATAAAAGGGAAAATAGTCTGGGGGACTAGTACCTACTTGTATTCCTAAAGTGAAATGATGGCAATCATCTTTCGGGACTGACCTGAAATGAAGAGAATACTCATTGCTGATCACTTGATTATTTGGGCATATTTCATGTTCCAAATGGAATACATAGTGTAAACTAGAAGTGACGGTTTGATGTGGGATCGGTAAATATGTATCCTACTTTTTTTAGGGTATGATGTGATTGCTCAAGCTCAGTCAGGTACTGGCAAGACAGCCACATTTGCTATTTCCATCCTGCAACAGTTGGAGATTGAGTTCAAGGAGACCCAAGCACTAGTATTGGCCCCCACCAGAGAACTGGCACAACAGGTATTGATAGTGTAGTTAAAAAAAAAACAAAAAAAAAAACTGCTTGCGTGTTGCATAGGTTTCAGGTTTCACAACTGAAGATTCAAAACAGTATAAATTGGTCCTATCAGAAACCTCTTTTTAACTGTACATGCATGCAGGGAGTTTTTGTTAAAAGTTAAATAGGAACTGGGTGTGCAAGTATGGTTTACAGGGTTATATAACAGATGAGAAACTAAAGCTTTCTGTTCAGGGTGGACTAGATCTGGTCTCATTTTTAAGTTTGAATGCAGTTGTGCAACATGAAAACTGCAGTGACATGTTATTAGTTTGTGATGCATCTTTTTGCATGATATGTTTTCAAGACTCGCTGCTAATACAGGCTTTGAAGTACACATTGCTAATAAAACTAGGCTTTATTGAGGTCAATGTCACTGCCCTGTGGGAAAAATTAAAGTAGCAGTGATTTGTTGTAGCTGTAATTGCAGAGCGTGGTCCACTATTTATGGCTCCCTACACAATGAAGAATAAAAGACATGTTTTTAGTTCTTAATCTAGCAGGTACCTGGGACAATAGGATCCCAAGTTTGACAAGGCACAAAACATTGCAAGGGAATTTTACCTCGAAGCAGTTGGATCAGTCTTCATTTTGAACTTTGAAGTAGTTAAGTGCTATGCATGCATAAAAGCTGTGTGTAGACCAGATATTTGCCATTATGCTTTGGAAGTTTAGTCACAATTTGTAATTCTGTTGGATAATTAAGGCTTTTGCTTTTTAGATCCAAAAGGTAATTCTGGCACTTGGAGACTACATGGGAGCAACTTGTCATGCCTGCATCGGTGGAACCAATGTTCGCAATGAAATGCAAAAACTGCAGGCCGAAGCACCACATATTGTTGTTGGTACACCAGGGAGAGTGTTTGATATGCTAAACAGAAGATATCTTTGTAAGTATTGCTGTCAATTGAGCAAAGATTTTTTTACTATAATAATTTGAGAATTTAGGGATGATAGTATGATTTTATTTTTAACAGCTCCAAAATGGATCAAAATGTTTGTTTTGGATGAAGCAGATGAAATGTTGAGCCGGGGATTTAAGGATCAAATCTATGAGATTTTCCAAAAATTAAATACAAGTATTCAGGTGAGCTTTATTTCACCCCATCCTATAGCTGGAGGTCAGGTTTTAATGCAGGAACTGTTACAATACAACTGAAGTGTTTTATTGTCGTTCCCCCTGCTTAAAGCAATTGATGCATAACTATCTCTGTCTAGCACAATTCCATAGCTAGACAGAGACGCTTGGCCTCAAACATGTTTTTTTGAGTATTGTAAAAGTTCAGCTAACTACTTGTGTGATAACATAGTTTATTATTTTTTTAAGGTTGTATTGCTTTCTGCCACAATGCCAACTGATGTGTTGGAGGTGACCAAAAAATTTATGAGAGATCCAATTCGAATTCTGGTGAAAAAGGAAGAATTGACCCTTGAAGGAATCAAACAATTTTATATCAATGTTGAAAGAGAGGTAACTTGTCTAATTAATAAACATAAAAAAGTAGCCAGATATTTGACCTTCTTGTATAAGCACTGTGCTAAAATTGCATAAACTAGGATCACATCTTGGTTTTTGTAATAATGCTAGCAGAGTACACACAAGAAGAAAAGTAACTGCACTAGATGATAAAGACTGGGGTGGACCTCTTTCTTAATGTCCAGTGTCCTTTGTCTTAAAATTTGGTGCAACATGTCTTCTGATCAGCCTAACAGCGAATTTTTAGTTATTGTAAGTTGGAAACAAAATTTTAATGACTTAACTTTTTCTTTGAAATATTGCAGGAATGGAAGTTGGACACACTTTGTGACTTGTATGAGACGCTGACGATCACACAGGCCGTTATTTTTCTCAATACAAGGCGCAAAGTGGACTGGCTCACTGAGAAAATGCATGCCAGGGACTTCACAGTTTCTGCTCTGGTAAGAGGTGTTCTGCTCTAGTAGTGGTAATTACAATGTCTTCTCTTATTAAAGCAGGATTTAGACTACAATATAGCTGTTAAGTGCTGTGTTGTCGTTCCCCCTGCTCAAAATAAAGTTGTTTCTTAACTATACCTGTCTGCTAGACTCCTGTAGCAGCCAGGGACGCTTGGTCTCATACATAATTGTTAAAATTAAATATTGATTGACTGGTGATTCTTGAATGAAGGTTTGTTAATTTGCAGCATGGTGACATGGACCAGAAGGAAAGAGATGTTATCATGAGAGAATTCCGATCAGGGTCAAGCCGGGTTCTGATCACTACTGACTTGTTGGTAAGTAAATCAACTGCTCTTTTTGATCTACCAAAGTTTTATTTTGGGTGAAGGTTTTTTTTAATAACCTTTACCAACTTAGACTCTTTGGGAGAATAAAGACCACACTCCACAGTGGGCTATATCACTAAACATATTGCCCATTACTATTTTGTGGCCTACATTACATAAGTCTCTAATTTTAATCAATTAGAATTTTAATACCATACCATTGTATTTCAGGCTCGTGGGATTGATGTGCAACAAGTGTCATTGGTTATAAACTATGATCTACCTACCAATCGTGAAAACTATATTCACAGGTGAGTAGATGGCACCTTGTTACTGTATTGGTAAAATGAGCTCATGTATTTTGTGCTGATGAAGTTACCTTCCAGATAAATCAAAGTCAGGGAATTGATTCAGTAGACAGTGTCAAATTGGTAAGATGAAATTAAAAATGGTACTTGGGAACATTGGTCATGCAGTGGGAAAACAATTGGCAAACATTGCCCAAATTGTGGACTTTCATACCTATGGATTAGATTGTTTTAGTTTACATCTGTTGGTCTTAGCTTATTTTTGAGCTTTATTTTTTTGTGATGCTCTTGTGTGTCCATGTGCTTTCTTGGTGATTATAGTTGGGACTTTCTTGGTGTCGTCTGGTAGCTATTTGAGCGGTCCCTGGTTTAGTTATAGTGGCTTTATCCCTAAATAAATTGAATTGTACTTTGTTATATGATGTAAAAAAAGACTTTTTAAAAAATACAGGAGTCGATAGCAGCAGTTGATGACGAGATGGCACTCAGAAACGGCGTTGACGTAATTTAGGACGTGGAATCATAAGCGAAACAGCACACTGTTTGAATAAAGAGCGAGTCGGTATTTATATTTGTTTTTCTTTTGTCAATGATTTATTTTATATTTTAAGTTTCTCCAGCCAAGGCATTTTTGTATATTAGCCAATTAGGAGGTTTTATATTGTCTGGTTTCTATCAGGAAGGTAGAGAGTTGCTTTGGAGGTAAACACGTTTGAGTAACTTGAGTTATAACGTGTGAAACTGAGCAAAAAGCAGTGATGAGTTTGGGTTGCCATACCAAATACTTGTTTTCCCACTGGAAAAAGTTGTTAAGTTTAGACAATAGTTAACCGTGCAGCATTTGTATTTACAGTTTACAGTTCCAGAAGTGCGCCGATTGGATTATATAACTGTTCTTTTTGCTTCATCCCGGTGTGTTTACATCTGTCCCAGGCTGACTTCTGCTCTTGGCTGGCCCACTTTGGTATGGGCTTTTTTTTTTTAATTTCACTACCCCAAACACAATACTGTCATCTGCTTTAAAAATAATAATGCTCAAGGCACCTGATAAAATCTCATTTTGCAGCCAGACAAGCTTTGAATCCTTTTGGCACTAACTGCAAAGGAAGATTTTTTTTCCTCTAGATATTGATTAGCAGATAGTGCTCCAATTAGAAGCACGAACTATAACCTTGATAAGTAAACACAGCAGCTGATGGTTAACAAGTGGATCATCATGTTCAGTAACTCATGCATTCTGTTAGAAGTAACATTCTAATTGCTGTTTTCTTTTCTTACACAGAATTGGCAGAGGGGGTCGATTTGGGAGGAAAGGTGTGGCTATAAACTTTGTTACTGAAGAAGACAAGAGGATTCTTCGTGACATTGAGACTTTCTACAATACTACAGTGGAGGAAATGCCAATGAATGTGGCTGACCTTATTTAATTCCCGGGATGAGATAGTTTTGAATGCAGTGCTCGCTGTTGCTGACTAGGCGATCACAACGTGCATTGTGCTTCTTTCTTTGGGAATATTTGAATCTTGTCTCAATGCTCATAACGGATCAGAAATACAGATTTTGATAGCAAAGCGACTTTAGTCGTGAGCTCTTGTGAGGAGAGTCATTGGCTTTATCCTCTAGAGTTAGACTGTTGGGGTGGGTACAAAAGATGGGGTCTGTAAAATCTTTTTTTCTTAGAAATTTATTTCCTAGTTATGTAGAAATGGTTGTATTAGATGTTCTCTATCATTTAATAATATACTTGTGGACTAAAAGATATAAGTGCTGTATAAAATCAGCCAATTATGTTAAACTAGCTTATCTGCCTTTATTGTGTTTGTCATTAGCCTGAATAGAAGGCCTTTAAAATTGATTTTATTTTTTTTTAGGAAGCATTTGAATGCATTTTGTTTGGTATTGTATTTATTCAATAAAGTATTTAATTAGTGCTAAGTGTGAACTGGACCCTATTGCTAAGCCCCAGCAAGCAATCATATCCTAGGTAGGGTTAAACCCCCAGTAAAATTGCCATATTGCACATGTCTTAATGAAGTTTGAATGTTAAATAAATTGTATATTCACTTTAAAGGTGCTTTCATTATTTTATTGTAAAATGGTATGAATTGAATATGGTTTTAACAATTCTGGGTTAACTGTTGCATCACAGTAGCACAGAGGCTAATCAACTGCAGATGTTCATCAGCACCATCTGCTAAGCACTTGTCTACATCCTGCAAGAAAAATAAAAGGTTAGATAATTGTCCCTTTTAGGTATATAAGTATTTTGCTGAAATGTGCAAAGGTGCCTACTTACAGCAAGTTTTTCTGTAATGATGGACTTTTGTTTATCAGAAAGAGCATCATTTTCTACAACTACATCATGAAGTTGATTCACAAGCTGAGTTGCTGCATGACCTTCATCTATTAAGTCCTGTAACAAAAAAGTTACATGTTGTCAACATTTAATTTTCTCTTCCCCAAAGTTAGTAAAGTAACTTAAACTTTTACCTTTACCACAGCTTCTAGCTTGTCAAAAGAGCCACTCTGACATGCAGCAAATATTCCATCAACTGTCTCGACTGGTATTACCTAAAAAGATGTAGGAAGGTGGTTTGGACATTACTCTGCCAAGCCTGTACCCTCTCTTCCGTTCCATGCTTGGTTGGTTCACCTAACAAACGACATTAAGCTGACAACAGTCAATCCAGACTTGAGAAGGCAAAGAACTGGAAAAGGGTCTTCTCCAAGCCTTATACTCAATTCTGAGTTCCTGAGAGGTAATACAGAAAAAGATACTTGACCTGAAATTTAAAAAACGCTCTCAAGGTGGCTATGCCAATACATTAGTACAGTCACTACAATGAAATTAGGGTGGAACATTATCTTTTAAAATCCTTTGAAAACATTCTCAAGTTTGGACTTACTGGCTTTAGTAGTGGCCGATATCCTAGTGGCAAGTGCCTTTTCTCTAAAGACGCCTCTGAAGAGATTGGTTTAAATAATCCCTAATACCCAGAAAAAAGGGACTAATGCTGTTTAATTATGGTATGAAAATGCAATAAAGCCTGAAAGGAGTATTTGAAGACCGGTGTGGCCCTCTATTTTTTTTAACAAAAGATTTCTCTTAAAGTTGAAAATGCATGTGCCTTGTTATATGAACCTTTGTCAAAATAGACTACATTTATAAGAAAAGACATCAGAGGGGGGATGCTGGAGGTATGGGACATCTGTACTAGTTTCAATCAAGATCCCTGAAGCATTCTGATACTCCCAGGTTATTCACTTAAATTAGTATTGTTCCTAGCACAGTACTTGGCACATGCTATAGACTAAATGTAACCCCCTCCCTAATTCATGTTAAAAAAAATCCCTGAAGTATTTGGAGGTAGGCCTTTGGAAAGCGATGGGGTCATGAGGGTGGAGCCCTCATAATTGGGATTAGTCCTTATAAAAGGGTCCAGAGAGCTCCCTTCTGCCATAGGAAGATGCAGGCCATCTATGAATTTGGAGTCCAAGAACTAGAAAGTGGGTCCTCACCACACTGAATATGGGCACCTTGACCTTGGACTTCCCAGACTCCAGAGCTATTAAATGAATTTCTGTAGTTGGTAAGCCACTCATTCTGGAATTTTGTTACAGCAGCCTGAGTGGATTAAGTACATACAAAGCATTCTATATATACTTGGGTGAAATTTTTCTAAAAGCCGCCTAAAAGAATTTCAGAATAACTAATACTCTTACCCCAGCAATGTCTGTGATCACTTTATCTGTGACCTCCTTCCCACCTGTTAATCTAGTAGCACTTTGAAGAAATGTAATGGCTTTTCTTAAGTCTCCTTCTGATACTTTAACAAGACAAGACAGTCCCTGAAAAGAAAAAAAAGGTTTTTTTTTGGTGTGTTTTTACCTATGATGACCAATTAAGGTTTTTTGATCTTAATAAAGTGAAAAGCACTATATTTTAGCCAAGAGTTACTGAGGAGAAATGAAATTTATTTCCATTTTTGAGGGAATATTATTAGTCTTATAGTGGCAGAATTCATGGAGACAGCCTCAGTCCAATGGAAGGATAGAGATCTCTAGCCTTTGAAAGAAAGTTGCAGAGATGTTCCATACTTCACATCCTACTTTCTTGATTACATAAAGAAAATTCAAATTATGGTTAAATTCTGTTATAATGAATAAAAGGCCTATATATTCTATCACTGTACCAGAATTTCATACCAAATAAGTTTTTGAAGTGGAGTTATTAACTAGGAGACTAAAATCTTGTCATTATAGAGATTTGTTGCTACAGAATTTACATTATATGTATGAAATCTGCCCCAGTTTGGGGTCTCTAATATACTGATCCTAATAAAAGCAATATGCAAATTGACCATCACTCCAACACAAAGATGGCCGCCCCCATGTGGACACAAGATGGCTGGCAGGGGAGAGCAGTTGTGGGCGATCAGGCCAGCAGAGGAGGGCACTTGGGAGGGACCAGGCCTGCAAGGGAGGGCAGTTGGGGGCGACCAGGCTGGCAAGGGAGGGCAGTTAGGGGTTACCAGGCCAGCAGGGGAGGGCAGTGGGGCGACCAGGCTGGCAAGGGAGGGCAGTTAGGGGTTACCAGGCCAGCAGGGGAGGGCAGTGGGGCGACCAGGCCTGCAGGGGAGGACAGTTAGGGGCAATTGGGCCAGCAGGGGAGCAGTTAGGCGTCGATCAGGCTGGCAGGGGAGTGGTTACGGGGTGATCAGGCTGGCAGGCAGAAGTGGTTAGGGGCAATCAGGCAGGCAGGCAGGTGAGTGGTTGGGAGCCAGCAGGCCTGGATTGTGAGAGGGATCCCAGATTGGAGAGGGTGCAGGCTGGGCTGAGGGACACCCCGCCCCCCCGCCCCCGCACGAATTTCATACACCGGGCCTCTAGTAGATAATAAACTGCTAATAGTAACAGAAAGACTAAATCTGTAATTCCTAGACATTCCAATTGTTGTTCATTTAGCTTAACTTTGCCTGAAGAATTGGCATCAGAAATTGAAGCAACACACATGACTCCTTTCAGGGCCTCTTCATATGTATTCATCAATGTAATTAGTAATTATAAGAACTAATAATTAGTACTTACCTCATTGCTAATTTTGACATGTTCTTTATCAGCAATGTCTAGTAATCGCTGTTGTTGAATTTTATCTGACAGAGGTTTGAAGCGGAATTTAGAACATCTAGAGGTCAGAGGTTCAATTATTCTGTAAAATATTGGAAAAAACAAGTCTGTCTAAAGGAGGATTTCCCCCAAAGAACTCATTTTTATCAAGATTTGATGGAGATATTAATGTAGCCTTGAAACATTGAAAAAAATTTTTTCTCTCCTTAACTGAGGGTTAGCAAAATAAGGCTGCCTAGCATCTATCTTCAAGGCAATATACATACCGACTGACATAGTTACAGATGAGACAGAATCGGGTGGTTTTAGATTCTTTCTCCATGGTACGTCTTAACGCTGCCTGAGCAGCTGAGGTCATAGAATCTGCTTCATCCAGAATCACAATCTTAAAAGGAGGACATGGCTTCCCACTGATTCAGAGAAACACATAGGAGTGATAATTCACCTATCATCATTACAAACTAATTTTATATAACATACTCATCCTCCCAAAGAAAAGCCTCATGCCCAAGAGGAGTTACACCTCTTCTCTCCCAACTCTCTCAGCCACAGGCAATCATGATCTCTACTTTCTGTCTCCAAATTTGCCTATTCTGGACATGTATCTATATAAAAGCCTAAGTGACTATCTGACCGGTAGCTTTGACCTGCAATGATCACCAGGGGGAAGACGCTCAATGTAGGAGCTGCTGAGCTGCGGTGACTTGGCAGCTGTGGTTCTCGGGTGATGCACCTGGAACCAGAGAGGAGGGAGACCGATTCCTGGGTGCCTCACCCGAGAACCGTGCTCTTGCAATCCAGGAGCCCTCAGGGGATGTCAGAGAGCCGGTTTCAGCCCGATCCCCGCAGGCCAGGCCGAGGGACCCCACCTGTGCTCAAATCCGTGCACCGGGCCTCTAGTTTCACATAAATGGAATCATATGATGTCAATCTAACATGTTGTCTCTTATGATTGACTTTTTTCACTTAGCATAATATTTTCAAGGTTCATCCCTATTGCAGTGCTATTCATTCCTTTTAAATAACATGGCAAATGGGTATACTGCATTTTATTTGTCCATTCATTTGTTGATGGGTATTTGGGTCGTTTTCATGTTTTGACCATTATGAATAAAGCTGTTATGAACATCTGTGTACATATTTTGAATAGACATGTTTTCATTTCTTGTAGGCATATATCTAGGAGAATTACTGGGTCATGTGGTAAATCTATGTTTAACTTTTAGCCAAACTTTTCAAAGTGGCTGAATCTTTTTACATTACAACCAGCAATGTATAAGGATGCCAATTTCTCCACATCCTTGCCAATACTTACTATGTTCTGTATTTTTTATTATAGCCATCCTAGTGAGTGTAAAGTGGCATCTCATCATGGTTTTGAATGGCATTTCTCTAATGGCTAATGATGTGGATGATGTTTTCATGTGTTTATTAGCCATTTGTGTATCTTCTTTGGAGTAGTATCAATTCACATACCTTGCCCATTTTAAAATTAGGTTGTCTTTTTATTATTGAGTTGTAGGAGTTCTTCATATATTCTTGATATAAGTGCATAATCAGATATGATCTATATGCATTGTCAGTTCAAGGTAGATATAAAAAATTAGTCATTCACTTCCTATAAATTCTTATGTGTTCTCTGATATAAATTTAAATATATGCCAGGTGAGTGAGGAGGGATAATGAGAGGATAAGAACACATATGTAATACCTTAATAAATAAATTAAAAAATAAATAAATATATGCCAGGAACCAAAAATTTAATCTTGAAACTTTGTCACCTGAGTATAAGTAGTTGGCTAAACATCCCTGTTTAATTTAGGGCAGTCCTATTAATTATTAATAATACCTCCTCTTTCATTCTAAAAGCATCACAGTTTGGATGAAAACTTATATGGTCACCCTACTATGAAATATACACTGAAGCTTAAAACAGTTGACTTTTTAAAAATAACACAACAGCAAAAGTCAGGATTTTTGTTATGCATGCACCACCCACCTATCACATTTAATTAATAAATACTTCTTAGACAAAATATCAGTGGAAAACCCTTGACAGCTAAACAAAACTAATTATAATGGAAAGTTTATTTCTGGCTTTAAATAATTTAGATAAAAATATGATCTAACATGAAAAAAGTTGTAAATTTGGCAGAAATATGTATTTTAAACAAATACAATGACATGGTATGGAGAAGAGAACTTACTCTGAACGACTTCCTGATACAGTTAATTGAGCAAAATTCTTCACTTTCTCTCTAACTACTTGTATTCCACGTTCATCAGATGCATTTAACTCAAGAACTCTTAATCGAAAAAGTTCATGCCTATTTAAAAATGAAGCAAATATGAAATGTCATAGAGAATATAAGTAACTGAGGTTTAACCACATTTTAACATTTGCACATCTTGCAGTAGTTTAAAATCCACCTACTAAACAATATGGATAGAAGGTACACAATTGCTTCTGTATTTTCTCTTTTGCAGAGACATGCAGTTAACATTTTGGCTTTCTTCCATGCTTTTTAAAAAATATAGGTAAATGATATCACATAATATATAAAATTTTAAATCAATTTTCCACTTTGTATTGTATCATAATCATCTTGCCATCTTGCAACCAATCAAAATACCATTTTTATAGCTATGTGAAGCTCCCGAAATGCCATTTTAATAGCTATCTATGTGACGTTTCATCCTACAATTGTACCACCATTTACTTATTTAGCATCCTTCTATTGTTAGATGCTTAGATAATTTTAAGTATGTTGCAATTTTAAATAATGCTGCAATACAGTATATTTTGAATTATTTCCATCGGATAGCTTGCTATAAGGAAAATTACTAGATTAAAACATGAATAGTTATTTTAAAGTGAGTTTTTTAATTTATTATATTTTTATTGATATCAGAGAGTTAGGGGGAGAGAGATAGAAACATCAATGATGAGAGAGAAACATGGATTGGCTGCCTCCTGCATGCCCCCACTGGGGACTGAGCCCCCAACCCAGGCATGTGCCCTGGGATCGAACCCAGGACCCTTCAGTCTGCAGGCTGATACTCTATCCAATGAGCCAAACCGGCTAGGGCTTAAAGTGAGTTTTTAAGAAATTAAAAGTAGTTCACTGTAGGGAAATCTGAGAAATCAAAAGATAATTAAAGCAACTGGCACACCCAAAGCACTATTTTGAAAGGTTCCTTCTAGTAATTTTTCTACATATTTAAACATATTTTTAATTAAAAAACTAGATTTAAATTTGTTTTATTTTTCCTAAATATTTTTCCAAAAAGGTATCTTTGCTATATTGGAGCATGTTGCATGGGTATTAGACCCAGGCTAATATCTTTTCTAAGTAGAGGGCTCCTAAACAATGGTTGGCTAAGCCAAGACAGAATGTAAGAAGAGGACTCTAGGAAGGTAGCTCACAGAGATTTTCTTCTATACCTAGAATCATACTGTATTGGCGACCATACACTCTGCTTACACTCAGGATACCTGAGGGTAAGGATCTGGCCCAGCCACTCCAGAGGCAGGGCCTAGGAAAGCCAGTGCAAGAAGGAACTCAAGAGGTGGTGTGGGTCAGTAGCATCGGACACAATAGATTTGATCATATGAAACATGTTAATGCAATAATTAAGAGAGTGTGATGAAATTATCGATGTGACTGGAGACAGGCTGGGTTTTCTGGGCCCAAAATCATAATAAATAGTGATAAGCCCTTGCAGGTTTGGCTCAGTGGATGGAGCGTTGGACTTCGGGCTGAAGGGTCCCGGGTTTGATTCTGGTCAGGGCACATGCCCAGGTTGCGGGCTCAATCCCCAGTGGGGGGAGTGCAGGAGACAGCAGATCGATGATTTCCTCTTATTATTGATGTTTCTCTCCCTCTCCCTTCCTCTCTGAAATTATATATATTGGGATATGCTCTTATCCAATATATATGGGATGTTACAATACACACACACACACACACACATATATGTTTGTGTGTGTGTGTGTGTGTGTGTGTGTGTGTATGTAAAAAATCATGCCCTGGCTGGGTATCTCAGTTGGTAAGAGCACCATCCCATTCACCAAAAGGCTGTGGGTTCAATACCTAGGTTGCAAGTTCGATCCCTGGTCAGAGAGCATACGGGAGGCAAGTGATCTATGTTTCTCTCATCCGTTTCTCTCTCTCTCTCTCTCTCTCTCTCTCTCTCTCTCTCTCTCTCTCTCTCTCTCTCCCTTCTCTCTAAAAATCAATGAAATCATATTCTCAGATAAGGATTAAAAATATATATATGTCATGGGGCTCCCTGTGTGTAATATATTCAAACACTGAATAAGGTTCAGAATGAAGGTCACAAAAGATGTAGGCAAGCTAATTTACTGGAGGGGAGGAACTGGAAATGGCCCACTGGATTAATAAAAAATTCAGAAACGAAAACAAACCCAATTTCACAGAAAAAACAAAGTCAAGTTTTTAGAGAAAGAAAAGCAGTACCAGAGATTTTCAGTGTCAAGTCTTATAAAAAAAAGATATTTCAACTTACCCAAAGAGTTCCCTCGCTGCTGCCAAAATAGTGGATGTTTTTCCAGTTCCGGGTGGCCCATAAAACAGGAGATTGGGGAGCTGTAGAAATTAATTTTTTTTTAAATTTTACTCTGGCACAAATAAAGGAAGACTGAAAATGTCTGGAACACTGCAATAATTTCCCCAATAGAGAAGGTACATATCCTATATAATAAGGAGCTAATATGCTAATTAGACTGAATAGCCGGAGGAAGCCGGGGCTATGAGGGCCAGCTGAGGCTGCAAGGGCTGAGCCCCTTGGATGAATTTTGTGCATCGGGTCTCTAGTATCTTAATAAACAGGTTTCTTAATATAACTGGTATCATAGTATTCACAGTTCTAAATCCTGCTTTTCCATATAATACTACTAGCGGCCCGGTGCACGGATTCGTGCACATTGAAAGGAAATTAATTAGAAGGTGGCCAGTGGGGCAGGACTGGGAGAGACAGGCTGACACGCCCTGGAGCCAATCTCCCTTGGTCCCTCCCTGGTGTCTGTGGAGTGAGCTGAGTCCCTCTGGCATGTGGGGTCGCTCAGCCTGGTGTGTGGGGATCGGGCCGAAACCAGCTCTCCAACATCCCCTGAGGGGCCCTGTAGTGTGAGAGGGCACTCTGTTGTGTGAGAGGGCACTCTGCTGTTATACAGGGTATGGGATGCAAACGCAAGTGGCAAGTGTGCAGTAAACCAGATTAGGGGCCAACAGTGTCCCAGCAACAACATAACTCATGGCCGAAAGTGGAATTGCTTGGCCCTAGAGGAATTGGGCTCTCTCCTCTCTGGTTTTGGGGTGTGTCACCCGAGAACTGCTGCTGCCAAGTCACTGCAGCTCAGCAGCTCCTGCATTGAGTGTCTGCCCCCCTGGTGGTCAGTGCGCATCATAGTGACCGGTCGGAAGGTAGGAGGGACACTTAGCATAGTAGCCTTTTATATATAGAGAAGATAGATGACTTCTTTCCCAATATGTTTTTCTAATATCTTAAATTGAATCATATTTATGATTGCTCTATTCCTAATTTACTTAGGTGGAATTTTCAAAGCTGAAATTAGAAACATTTTATTTCAGAATCCCAGGCTTTTGCCAGGTCCCTATCCCACCCCTTTGCTCAGTATCAGGCAAGATTTTATACTTTATAAAGATGTCAGTTATTTCAAAGTGGAAATAGAACGAAGGAGTAATTGGATTTGGCCAATACTGAGGAAAAAGGAGTAAAAAAACATTAGGGGTTTGAATGAGCTGAGGTTGCAAAAACAGAAACATTAAAAGAACTAAGCATCTATTAAGTGCCAGGCAGTACTCCACATCATGATCATGTACTCTGTAGGATGCCTGCATATATCAGGGAGAATTCACTAGAGAAAGAAGGATAAGGTTAAATAACTGGTTATCTTCTTTTATACCTTAAGTATAGCTAGCTTGGCTCCTTATAAAACAGGCAATTGATCTGTGGTACAGATTAATATCTCTTACAAACCGTACATTCTTCAGTATGTCCTTTCATGTAGGGAAATAATAATAGCACATAGGAAACTAGGCAGTAGTTTATTTGCTTCTACTCTTTTTCTTTTTTTTTTTTTTTTGTATTTTATTGATTTTTTACAGAGAGGAAGGGAGAGGAATAGAGAGTTAGAAACATCGATGAGAGAGAAACATCGATCAGCTGCCTCTTGCACACTCCCTACTGGGGATGTGCCCACAACCAAGGTACATGCCCTTGACCGGAATCGAACCTGGGACCCTTGAGTCCGCAGGCTGACGCTCTATCCACTGAGCCAAACTGGTTAGGGCTATTTGCTTCTACTCTTGCCTAACCCCCAACCTTCACCCTTTTCCATCCATTCATTCTTCACACAAATCCATGTTGCTCTGCTTGTTACTTAAAATTATTCACTGGCTTCATACTCGCATGTAGGAAAACAGAAGCAGACAAACCAATCAACTGGTTTACCATAACCTTTAAGGACATCATGATCTGCTCACCACTTCTCCTACCTTCTAGGCTCCAATTTACAATGACTTCCAATAACTAAGCACTTTATGGCCTGCACATATGCTGTCCCCCACAAGGTAGGGTCTGACTCCTTTATTCTGTTTGGCCAACTCCTACAGCATTACAAGTCAGAAGCCTTCCCTGACCACCCAATCTAAAGTGGGTCTCCTCCATTAATCACTCAGTTTTTGTTGCACTGGATGCAATTACTACTAGCATTTATTTATTATTTAACTGTTGGGTTTAATTGTAAAATACCCATCTATCTTACTAGATTGTAAGCTTAAGAAGGTCAAAGGTCAAGACCATATTTGTTCTTTTCACATCTGTATGCTCAGCATCTCGTGCAGTACTCAATATATGCCAAGTAAGTAAATCAACATATAAATATATCAATTAGAAGACTATTACTATTACATTGGTAACAAATATCTTAAGATACAAACTATGAGATTCACTACAAAACAAAATTTAAAAAAACAAAAAAACCCTAGGCTCCTTTATTTTTAAGGTTATAACTATTATTTTGATGCATGCATACTTCAATATTTATAATGCTTCATATATATACATATTTAAGAACTGTATGTGGATCACTAAGTTATAAGAGAAATACAAATCAAAACACAATGAGATTATCACCTTACACCTGTCAGGATGGCTATTATCAAAAAGACAAGAAATAACATGTGTTGGGGAGAATTGGGAGAAAAGGGAACCCTCGTACACTACTGATAGAAATGTGAATTAGGGCAGCCATTACAGAAAACAGTATGGAGGTTACTTAAAAAACTAAGAATAGAGCTACCATATGATCCAGTAAATCTTCTGGGTATTTACCCCCAAAATATGAAAATACTAATTTGTAAAGATACATGTATCCTATATTAATTGCAGCATTATTTACAACTAGAGGCCCAGTGCACAACATTTGTACACTGGGGGTGGGGGGTAGGGGTCCCTCACTCCAGCCCCCGCCCTCTCGCAGTCTGAGACCCCTTGGGGGATGTCCAACTGCCGGCGGGGAGTGGGCCTAAGATGGCAGTCGAACATCCCCTGAGGGGTCCCTAGCATTGCCACAGCAGTGGGAGAGGCTCCAACCACTGCCGCTGCACTTGTCAGCCATGAGCCAGGCTTCTGGCTGAGTGGTGTTCCCCCTGTGGGAGCGCACTGACCATCAGGAGGCAGCTCATGCATTGAATGTCTGCCCCCTGGTGGTCAGTGCGCATCACAGCAACCAGTAGTTCCACCATTTGGTCGATTTGCAATATTAGCCTTTTATTATATAGGATAGCCAAGACATGAAAACAACCTACATGCCCATCAATGGACAGTGGATAAAGATGTGGTATATATGTAGAATGGAATACTTCAGCCATAAAAAAAAAATATATTGCCACTTGCGACAACATGGATGAATCTTGAGAGTATAAGTGAAATAAGCCAGATGGAAAAGGACAAAAACAGTATGATTTCACTCATGTGGAGTATAAAACAAAAAGTAACAAACTAACAAAACAAACTCACAGATACAGACAATAGAATGGTAGTTACCAGTGTCAGGGAAATGACAAATTGGATCAAAAGGGTCAAATATATGATAATGGAAGGAAACTAGATTGGGTGGTAGGCATGCAATACAGTACAAACATTGAAGGGTGTACACCTGGAATTTATAGCATATTATTAATCAATGTTACCTCAATAAATTTAATTAACATACACACACAATGGAATTTTATTCAGCCATAAAATACTAGGAAATCCTGCCATTTGTAACAACATAGATGGGACCGTGAGGGCATCATGCTAAATGAAATAAGTCAAAGAAAGACAAATACTGTATGATTTCATATGTGGAATAAAAAATACTAATAAAAAGAGAGGCCGAGGATTGGGGGAGGGGAAACTGGAGGAAGGCAGTCAAAAGTTAACAAACTTCCAGTTATAAAATAAGTAATGAACAACATGATCATTGCTGTATGATATATATGAAAGTTGTTAAGAGAGTAGTTCCTAAGAGTTCTCATCACAAGGAGAAAATTATTATTTTTTCTGTATCTACATAAGATGATGGATGTTACCCAAACTTATTGCAATGATCATTTCACAATATATGTAAGTCAAATCATTATGCTGTACACCTTAAATTTATACAGTGATGTATGTCAATTATATCTCAATAAACCTGGGAGGAAAAAAGAATTCTATTTCAAATCAGTTCTTAAAATTGATTTCTGAAAAAAACAACAACAAAAAAATCAACTCCTAATTCTACCTTAAAACCTTTTAAAGTAAATGAAGGAATTAATTCTTTTCCTATATTCTTTAGAATTTAAAAAAAAAATTACTTCATCTTTAAGTTTTACCAAATTTAGTCTGAAAAGAAACACAAGTGGTTAAAGTTCTTAATTCAGCCTCATAAATTAGATAGTATAAAATCAAGAACTGAACCATAATCCCACTAGATTTGCTTACTAGCAATTAAAATATACTTTGTCCTAAAATCTGTGTAAATATTACTAAGCAGTTATAGTTGTATACTATTATATAATTAAAAGGTAAATATTTGGATCATATCAAAACAAATCCTGGTAAAGAAAAATATTTTATGTATTTTTATTATTGTTGTTAATCCTCACCCAAGGATATTTTTTCCATTGATTTTTAGAGAGAGTGGAAGGGATGGGGGTGGGAGGGGGGGTGAGGGGAGACAGAGAGAAACATTAATGTGAGAGAGACATATTGATCACTTGCCTCCCACACGCTGCTCCCTGACTGGGGCCGGGATCAAACCTGTAACCCAGGTACCTGCCCTTGACCAAGAATCAAATCCACGACCCTTCAGTGTGTTGGCTGCTGCTCTAACCTCTGAACAACACTGGCTATGGCAAGAAAAATATTTTGAATAGTTTTATAAATATAACTTCTTTCAAAATATGCACTGTTGTACTGTAATTCCAGGAAGAAAACAATGGAAGCAAAAACCAAAAGAACCTCTACTTCAAAGCAGCCAGGTTAAGAGGAAGAAAGCCAAACTTGGGAATAAAACGAAAACTAAATACCACTTTCATCCGTAACTTTTTCTCTTCCTTCACTGAGTTCTTAAAGCACTTTATCATATGAAATTTTAAACTGCTAATTTTTAAAAATTAAATATTTATTATTGAAAGTATTATGTATGTCCCTAAACTGCTAATTCTTTATATGGGTTTAGTTTGTCTCTGAATAATCTAAAGCAGCGGTAACCAACCTTTTTGACCTCACGGACCACCAGTGGTCCACGGACCACCGGTTGGCGATCGCTGATCTAAAATACAAGTCACTCAAGGACATTTTATCCCACGCATCACAGTAGGAGACACAATGCTATAAGCAGAATTAAATGCTCAATTTTTTTGTATTGTAGTTCAAACCGAATCTTAAAATTAGGTGAAAAATTATACTTTCTTTTTCTTTTTCAGTTATAGTTAACGTTCAACATTATTTTATATTAGTTTCAGGTGTACAGCATCATGGTTAGACATTTATATAATTTAAGAAGTGACCCCTCCCCCATAAGTTTAGTACCCATCAGGCACCATACAAAATTACTGACTATATGCCTTATGCTGTACAAAATTGCCCTGTGACAATTTTATAACTACCAGAGAAATACTTCAAAAGAATCTCTTGACTCTTCTTTACAGCACATATCGTTATCTAGAATTCTCTTACTTATTTGGCTTCTATATTTACTCTGTTGTTCCCCACCAAAATAAAAGTTCATGAGCAAAGAGACCCAGTCTGTCTTGCTCAATGGTCTATACTTGAGTACTATATAACAGTGCCATAGGATAGAATTGGAGATGCTCAATAAATACTTGTTGAACTAATCATCCATTGTACAAATAGTCATCATGGGCCCACTGTATACATATCATAGTATTTAAAGGGGTTGGGGGTTATAAAGGAAGAGGGTGAATCTCCCAATGACATTAAACATCATCTGCTACTCACATCAGCTCCTTCTAAAGACTTTTTCAGCACTGCAACCACTTCTTCCTGGAAAGCAACTTCATCCACACATTTTGGACGACTGTAAAAAAAAAACAAAGGTTATTTTGTATATTATAGTAGCCACAGAGAAGTTTTCAAGTGTTCTTTTTGCTAAAATACTGATGATAATTCTCATATTGGTAATGAGAAACTTTCATAATTGGAAGTAGGTAGAAACCCCATTTGTGCCTTAAACAAATACATACTAAAGGACTGAAGTAATTTTTCACTGTTCAGACACATAATTTACATGTTATGCTTACAAAAATTAAGTAAAAGGATTTTATTACACCACAAATGCCAAGTGCTTAAAAATTTAAAGTGAACACTTGCTTAGAAAGTAATATGATATATATATATTTATCCTCACCCAAGGATATGCTTTTTATTGATTTTTCTAGAAATAGGAAGGGAGGGAAGGAGAGAGAGAGGGGGAGAAGAGGAAAGAAAGAGAGAGAGGGAAACATCAATGTGAGAGAGAAACATTGGTTGCCTCCTATATGCATTCCGACCAGAGACTGAACCCACAACCTAGGTATGTGCCCTGAATGGGAATCAAACCTATAACCTTTTGGCACTTAGGATAATGCTCCAGCCAACTGAGCCAGGGCCGAAAGTATTATATTTTGACAAGATCATGCATTTCAGGTGAAAAGAGAGAACTATTTAGTAACCTCATGATAGGCAACTATTTTGGTTAATATAGTTACATATAGTTATTACATTGTTAATTGGTTAATATTTTTTTCTACTACTCAACTGCACACAAAAAATGCATATCTATTCACTTCACTAAGGGCTAACAAAGTAAGTTTAATCAATATGAAGTATAACATATAATTTCCTTCTTAAATCATTAACTAGTGATTTTAAGAGCTCGAACAGTTATACTTCCAACCCTAAGATTAGGCTTTGTGCTTAGTTTACTAATCAGAAACTTTCTAAGTCATATTTTTCTAAGTACTCGGGTCAGTGCCAGGCAGGAATTTCATGTTAGATAATGTTTTCTAGAAAAAAAACAGTGTATGTTATAAACCAGTTTTTTATTCAAATACTTGCAGAGGCCAGGTAGACAACAAGAGTGAAGAAAGCAGAGTATAAGGCAAGAGAAAATAGGGACTATGATTAATTGAGGAACACATAACCTTTCCAAAATGAGAAGCAGTATCCAAGTCCATCTAACTGTTGTCAGGTGAGAATTTGCATCTAGTGGCTGCCTAATCTCCCGAGGAGCTGAAAATCTAGATTTCTTTCTCCCCTTGCATAATATATTTTTTAATTAAAAAAAAAATCTAGATTTTTATGTGAAACTTGCATTTTTAAAAGAATTGTCAGTGCCAAATAAAACATGAAGGCCTTTTTGGCCTATAAGTAATCTGCAAACCCTTGGTAATAACTGAGGCTACACTTGGAGTTACAACTACTATTTGTTATACTACTACTTAGCTGATTGAAATTTAAGTGGGACTTCAAGTGTGGTTTTTGCCAAAAATGTATAAAAAACAAACACTCAACAATTTCCACCTATCAGTAATGAAAGGGGAACAGATTACTTGGACTTAGTAGAACTCCTGATCAAAAGTCGGCTTATAAAAAAAATTATGTTTTCTTCAATGCTGTAACCTGGCCCCTAAAACCATAGACCTGAGTTATACAGAAGACCTTAGTTCAGAAATAAGGGAATTAAATTAGATCATTCTAAGGTACCTTTCAGTACCAAGGTTCTATGACTTACATCCTTGGGTGATTTTTAAGGACAACATCTAAACCAAGCAAATCATCCCACATTAAGAAAGAGAAAAAAGGGAGGGGGGGATTATAACTGGTTAGAGATGTAATTTATTAACAATTTCAACAAAAACACAAGAGTTCTTACTATTTTTCCACCCATGGAACAGGTTTGGCTTTCTTGTTCTCTCCACTACTTCCGGCAGTGGCAGCTACTCCTCGATCCTTGGTCAATGGTGGTTTAGTACTGATAGATGTGCCTTTTAAAAATGCCTGCATGGTTACTTCACCCTGACCAGGTGCAAGACAGAAAAAGAAAAGCTCTTTTGAAACCATTATGAAGAAGTACCACTTGAAAGTGCACTTAACCTTGTGCAAAGATATTCAATAATTACTTATTTAATAAAGAACATCACCCCATGAACTAGCGCCCTCTGAATGCATTGTGCTGAAGGCTGCAGGGACATAAAAGAGGAGAAAGTGCTTAGGGAAATCAGAATATATTTACAGTGAGGAAGTTACAGAATAAAGACAAATCTTATGTGAGAAAAATTTGAGTTCCAAACTTTTTGATAAAGATGATATCATTAATGGCCAAACTGTACATGGACCTCTATAGCCTCTTCCCTTTCGATCATGGGCCTAGTTCTAATTCAGACTCTGGAAATGGGTTCAGCAATTAGGAGTGCTGGGACCACAAATGAGAACCTCCACTTTGCGGGGGGGGGGGGGGGGGGGGGGGGGGGGAGGGAGAAGTTAGAGTTCCACTCAAGGGTCTGTTTTACTGGCTTCAGATTTTTTTAAACATTCATTTCATAGAGGAAGGGAGAGGGAGAGAGATAGAAACATCAATGATGAAAGAGAATCATTGATTGGCTGCTTCCAGCACACCCGCCCCCACTGGGGATCGAGCCTGCAACCAGGGCATGTGCCCTTGACTGGAATCGAACCCGGGACCCTTCAGTCCACAGGCCAACGCTCTATCCACTGAGTCAAACCTGCTAGGACTCAGAGGCTTTTTTTTTTCTGGGGAAAGTCCTACCATCCCGGAGTCTGTTGTTAAAATGGAAGTAGCTGTTTTTGCTCATTTGAGGACAGCAAAACATTGCAGAAAAGCCAGAGTTTAAAAAACTCATACAATATCTCACCCTGAAGATAACCACTATTAACATTCAAGTAAACAGAAGTACGTTTTTTAGGGATAGAAAGGCACCATTAGCTTGCCTGAAAATTCCCCGCGTTAGTGGCAATTCTCTATTTTTCACTGCTATATCCCCAAGGCCTAGTGCACTGACTGGTACATGACCCATGCTCCATAGTATTTGATGACTGAATTACCATTTGAGACACGGGTTCCCCTCCTGTAAAGGGAGCTAAGGCCTATTCCATATCGGAGTTAAAGCAAAGAACTGTGCAAACACAAAGTTCTGTGGTTGGCATGCGGATATATACTCAAACAAAATACAATGTAAATATCTGTGAACAGCTAAGGCTTTTAATGTGTTGAATTCCTCCACCCCTGCCACAGGCTGCTTAAATAGCAATACATCCCAGAGCAGGACCCTGAGAGATGCTGTCCTGTGCCTCCAGGTCCCGAAGGGGTGGGAGGTAGCCAGGCCGGATCGCGGTCCAGCCCCGTGCGCGCTACTCCGTGGGTGGAAGGCCGCCCCGGGGCATCACAGGCGCAGGAGTGGAGGGAGGAGAAGGCAGCCTTCGCCATCTCTTCAGCTGGTCACCTGTTATCCCCCGCTCTCCGCGCGGGTTCCCGGGCACCGCCTGGGCCTTCCAGCCGCCCGACTCCGGAGCGAGGACGCTGCCGGCTCGTTCCTGGGGTTCCCGGACGGTGAAAGGGCGAGGCGGTGTCGCAGTCTTAGCTCCGTTCCCCAATCTGAAAATATGAGGCTTCGGGGAGCCCCGAGCGGCCTGACACGGCGACTGATCTGCCACGGTCGGCACAGCCGCCTCCGTTCCCGCCACGGAGGGGCGCGCGCAGGGCAGGGCGGGAATTCGCAGGGACCGTCACTTCCGGTCCGCGACGCTCCCGCCCCAGGTTAAAGGAGCCGTTTCCTTCTGAGGGGACACAGGCTTAGGGATGCGTAGATTGGGACGCGAGTGACTGAAGAGGTGGAAATACAGTCCCACCCTGTCCCCGCGCACTCCTCCCACTGGGGACGGAGGCCTCGGGTCTCCGACCGCGACCGACCGGAGGAGACCTGGCGCCGGAGCCCGCCTGCTCTGCGCGCCGGGGGGGGGGGGGAGGCGTTGGCCGCTGCTCGCCAACCACCGGCGGCTGGAGCGGGGGTGCGGGCCTCGGGAATCCCGCGACCCACCCAAGGTCTCCAGAGGCCCACACCATTTTGGGGGTTGGAACCTGCATGTCACTGTGAACTTAATGTCAACGGAGCGTCTCGCTGGCATTTCCGAGAGGGCACAATTCTGCTTTCTACCTGCTTCTCCCCAGGACGGCGACTGGGGAGGGTGGAGTCAGAAGACGGTACCCTGAGGCTCTCTATTCCCCACTTAGGCCTCCCTTTGGCTTCGTCAGCGCGGAGTAAACCGAGTGTGTTTTAAGAGCAGAAACGTTTGAAGAAAATTCCTTTCCTCACTCCCTACCCTCTATTTTTAAAAAATGTTTTTATTGATTTTACTTTTTTAAATCCTCACCCAAGGATATGTTTCCACTGATTTTTAGAGAGAGTGGAAGAGAGAGGGAAAGACTGAGAGAAATATCCTCACATCAATTGGTTGCCTCCTGCATGCCCCTGACCAGGGGCCAGCGGGAGAGGAGCCTGCAACCAAGGTACCCAAGACACTTTGGTCCAAAGGCTGGTTAGGGCTGATTTTATTTAAAAAAAAAATATATATATATATATATATATATATATATATATATATATATATATATATATATATACATATATATATACATATATATATATATATATATCCGAAACCGGTTTGGCTCAGTGGATAGAGCGTCGGCCTGTGGACTGAAAGGTCCCAGGTTCGATTCCGGTCAAGGGCATGTACATTGGTTGCGGGCACATCCCCAGTGGGGGGTGTGCAGGAGGCAGCTGGTTGATGTCTCTCTCATCGATGTTTTTAGCTCTCTGTCCCTCTCCCTTCCTCTCTGTAAAAAAATCAATAAAATGTAAAAAATATATATATATGTATATATATATATGTATATATAACATAATATATATATTTTTATATATTTTTATTAAAAAAAAAATATATATATATATATATATATATATATATATATATATATATATATATTTCAGGGAGGAAGGGAGAGAAAGAGAGAAATCAATGAGAGAACCATTGCTGGGCTGCATCTTGCACATCCCCTAGTGGGTATGTAGCTGAAAACCAGGCATGTGCCCTGACTGGGAATCTAATTGTGACTTCCTGGTTCATAGGTCAATGCGCAACCACGGAGCCACACCAGCTGGGCTGTCTTTTACTGATTTTAGAGAGGGAGAGAGGAACATCCATCCGCTGCCTCCTGCACCCTGACCAGATGGAGCCCACAACTTGGGTCATGTGCCCTGACCAGGACTCCAACAGGTGATCTTTTGGCAACGCCCAACCAACTGAGGCCCATTGGCCAGGGCTCCTACCCCTTTTGAGTGCATATGGCTTCTACCTTTATTAGTGTCTGCTCCTTGGTGAGAGGGAGGACCTTGCCATGTAGCTATGGTCATCTTCTAGTCCTGGAGCCCTGCCCAATCTGTTTCCTAAGGAATTCAACCAATGAGGGTTGGTACAAAAAGTGGTCCTGGAAAAGACTCTAAGATGAAAGTTTGAAGTTGGGTCACCTGCCAGCCTCTTGGTAATGAGAACCCTGGTGGCAGTGGAGCACTGATAGCCCCTGGAATGCTATGGCAATTGTTAAACTTCCACCAGTGGCAAACTAGAATGGGGTGCCTGCAGAAGGGAGTGCACCAATAGATGCACTATTTCAGGGCCTTTAGGAAATAGTAATTGTAAGAATTTTGGAACTGAATGGCCATTTGTGTGTGTGTGTGGGAGGAGAGCTCATTAATTCAGAATGAAAGAAACATTAAAGATAATGAAAAAACAGGGTGATTAATTGCCAGTATCAGACCAAGTGTGGAAGCCAGAGGGTCTTTTTTGGCAGCATATAAAATGATTTACATATCCTGTAGCCAAAGGGCAAACAAAATCTTTGGCCCAAAAACTAAATTATATGATTAGCAGAGTTCCAGAAGAGTTAAATTCTCAACTCCACCATGTCTGCTATACCAAGGTCAAGGCCCTGATTAGTGGGGTATGGTTGTGGAGGATGCTGAGACTTAAAATGGGTCATCTGGGTCAATGCATTTGAAAATCTTAGATTCCCTGAACCCTGTTGACCTATAAGAGTAACCCATTCTTTTCTGCTAACGGCTGATGATCCTCTCTTGGGGATGTATGTATAAGCTTGATGATGTAGAGGTTTTTCCCTTCCAAGACAATACATATCTCCCCTTATTCCCCAATCTCCACTCCCAACCACCACCAGCCAGAGCGATAGCCAGGATTAAGTCAGTGCAGCCCCACCGGAGAAGTGCTGGGCCGGCTAAAGGTAGAAAAGGACTATGCATTGAAGGAACTGCAGGACTGGGCAATATAAGCTGGCAAAGCAGGAGAGCATTTACAGGACTATGCTGGATGAAAGGGGACAGAAAATAAAATTGGAAAAGGGAAAAATAGACCTATGACACTGGATTTAATACCTTGGCAAAGACCCCAGGTGATAGTATTTGGTTGGCCCTTGGAAGCTTGGAAAAAGAAATGATCCTCATTAAGCAAAGTGGAAATGACAGAACTATGGTGGCAAACACTGGAGGGAGATATAAAAAGACCCAGAGAAGTGGGATATACCATGTAAAGTAAAAAAACCCCAAAACAACCATTAGCCCACTATTGGGATCTATTCTTAGGATACAGGATTCTAGTCCAATGTGATAAGCAATGTGCTGATGAGAGGTCTCCAGCATTGTTAAGAAACTCAGTGTTGGATTGTTCTCTGTAGAACAAGGCTGTGGTAGAAGCTGGGACAGAGCAGGGCAGGGCTCCTAGCACGGTGCCTGGCAGACATGCTTTCATTCATGTAAGCACCATGGTTACTCTCCAGTGTTCCACTAAAGGAAGAGGAGATGCTCCAGGCTCAGGCCCTCAGTGAACAAGAGGTTCTTTAAGGCAGTTACAGCTACCCACTCAAAATGACCCTATTAATATACTAAAAATTGCCCTAAAGCCCTGAGTGTTTTGGCTCAGTGGGTAGAATGTCGGCCTGTGGGTTGAAGGGTCCTGGGTTCGATTCCAGTCGAGGGCACATACCCTGGTTTCGGGCTTGATCCCCAGTAGGGGGTGTGCAGGAGGCAGCCAATCAATGATTCTCTCTCATCATTGATGTTTCTATTTCTCCCTCTTCCTTCCTCTCTGAAATCAATAAAAATATATTTCAAAAATTGCCCTAAAATTTGCATATAGAACATTTACCTTCCTTTTCCATTAGGTGAGAGGAAAATCTGGAAGGAACCAAAACAAAAATATAGTTTGACCATTTAAAATCTGTATAGTAAGAGCTGCCTCTGAACTAGCAGGATCTAGAGTGGTTCCATTCTACCATCTAGTGGACAAGAAGGGAAGAGAGAAATTTAGAGCAAAATAGTTGATCTTAGATTTTGTTGTCAACATCTGTAATTTACCAAACCCATGTTTTCTGATGAGTACTAGGGGCCCAGTGCATGAATTCGTGCACGGTTGAGGTCTGGCCCACCTGCCCCGATGGGGGCCGATCAGGCCAGGCCGGCAGAGGGAAGGGGACATGGGAGGTTGGCTGGACGGCCCCACCCTGGATAGGGGTGGTGGGGGTCAACTGCGGGCGGGGCCGGCTGGGGGAGGGGCGGGGGCAGTTAGCTGGCCAGTCCCCAAATTGGGCAGGTTGGCCAAGTAGCCCAGGGACCACTGGAAAAGACAGTCTGAGAGCACACACAGAGTGGGATGTGGTTATTATAGAGCAAAGGCTCTTGAAGAGACATCATGACAGGCCTCTTTGTGACTTCCCACCACTGCCTCACCTTCTTTCTCTGTACTTCCTTTCCCATATTACCCCCATTCCCCTTCTGATTTTCTTTCTTATCTTCCCCCCCCTCTATCCTTGCCTAGAACGGTGTTTTTAAATAACACAATGCAAACTATAAAAGGGCATCACTCATAGTGAGCGTTATATAGTGTAAAACTTGTTTTAGTGTGCATCTGCATGTGTGTATACACTGGGTTATTATGTATTTTAAGACATTAGGAAAACCCTGCTCCTTCACCCTTACCTATGGCACTATGAGCCGAGGAGGCCATGTGCACTGTCAGTCCCTAGCAGGGAGGTGGCATCTGAGTCTTGGCAGTGCTGGGAGAATCCTTCCTTTTTCCAAGTTCAGAAAAACCCTCACCTGGAGGTGGAGAGTGACTCAGGTGACCCTGAAATAATGCAGTCAATTGGCCAAGTGTGTGAGAGCCCCTCTAAACTTGCCCTTCCTAGAGTTCTTCAGCTCATTTATGACTTTCTCATTGGTCCAGCTACTCCTTCCCATGTACCCTTGAAGGTGAGTCCCACCTTCCTCCACCTTTTGTTGCTGTTTCTTAAACATTTGTAGGAAAGGAGGGGCATTGAGACCAGCCAGCTGTGACTTGAGGTGAGGTCAGATGAGACTCACAGGTGAGGTCAGCTGCAGAGGAGGCACAGAAGAGCCACTGCAGGGTCTCAGGGAGGTTCTGCAGAGCAACTTCGTTAGGCTCCTGCATAACCAGCCCTGACCTCCTCTGCCTGCACTCAGCAACCGTTGAAGGGTTGTGGGAATGTCCTTCCCAAAGGTGGGAACCTGCTTTAGACCCAACCCAAGCTTGTGAATCCACAGATTGGGATTTTTAAAAATAATTCCTTATTGTTGAAAGTATTACATATGTCCCCCTTTTCCCCCACTTAGCCCCTCCAGCCCAACCCCCCCCCCCCCCAGGCCTTCAGCATCCTATTGTCACAGATTGGGATTTTTTTAAAGCACACAGAGCCTTTTGCTGCAGGAACAGCACTGGACATGTCTACCAAGTCACAAGAGAGTATAATCTATGGTGGCATGTTTTCACACTTCTTATAGTGTGTGGAGAAGCACGAGAATTGGTTGGAAAGTTTGTAAGGAGGAATCTCTGAAAGGTTAGAACTAGAACCTCCGGGTGGGGGTTGGGGGGAGGGCGGAGGCGGGACAGGGGGCTGGCCAAACAAGTGTGAGGTATTTTACTGGAATCTTTATGTTTAGTCTTTAGACATTCTTGCTTAAGACACTACAGATGCATGTGTCCTCTCAAGGATGATTACCCTACTAATAGTATCTAATACTTAGTTTGAGTTCAAGCTGTTGTTACAATAAAAGCCTAAGAAGGCAGGCGAATGGGGCTGTTTGGTTTTTCAAGCCAAGCAGTCCCTTAGCCCTTTCTTTCACAGAAATGTGTGTCAGAGTAATCATTTATCCATCACTCAGGGTCTGCCAGTCAGCCCCGGAAAGTGGTTTCCTGTGTGAGGAAAAAGGAACACAATGAGACGCGGTGGAAACCTCAAAAATGAAGAGTAAGAAAACCAAAGTTACTGCACAGTAAATCATTGGAGCCCACTTGGGATTTCCAAGGCAAGGGGATTGTGTCTCAGCTAAGCTTTCACAATGGGACCACAGCTGTCCACAGAACAACAGCAATATATCACAGTGCTTAAATAGTTATCAAAAAGCAGGTGGTGCCTCTGTTACAGAAGAACAACTAAAGAGCCTGTTACAGACTGTTATAATTTATAATCCTTGGTTCCCTAATGCTGGAATGCTAGACCTTAATCTCTGGGAACAAGTGGGCAGAAATTTAACCCTTTGCACTTGCTTGCTTTTTTCTCGATTCCTTTATTCTTCTTGGGATTTAATTTTTTTAATACCCCAGATTTTACAAAACGCGGCAGTAGAATAAAAAACTGGAGTTTCTTTTCTTTTTTTCTTTTTTTTAAATATTTTTATTGATTTTTTACAGAGAGGAAGAGAGAGGGATAGAGAGCTAGAAACATCTATGAGAGAGAAACATCGATCAGCTGCCTCCTGCACACCCCCCACTGGGGATGTGCCCGCAACCAAGGTACATGCCCTTGACCGGAATCGAACCTGGGACCCTTGAGTCCGCAGGCCGACGCTCTATCCACTGAGCCAAACCGGTTTCGGCTGGAGTTTCTTTTCATACAAACTTATTTATTTGGATTTTTTTATATTTCAAATTATTGATACATTCAAAGAGTATAAAAAGAGCTGCTACCAATGCTAACTGTGTCGAGTCACACTCGACATCCGAGTGCAAAAGGTTAAAGAGAAATCAGTTCCAGGGAAAACAAGTGCCCTTGTCATAAATAACTATGTGGTTTCTTATTCAAGCTGTACTACGCCCATTTCATATAGAGGATCAAACCCTACAGAGTGACAGGAGGATTTACTACCACCCCCTCCTCCTGAAGCAGAGCCTGTAGAGCCTGTAATACCTAAGACTCTGCCGTCAGAGGAACCCTTTCCTGATCCTCCTCCTCTGGTGTGGGGAGGCTCATCAACAAAATCCCCAATTATAGGATCACTAGTGACCCGGTGCACGAAATTTGTGCACATTAAAAGGGGATTAATTAGAGGAAATAATTTAATATTGCTATTTGCCCTTTCTCTATAATAGAAGTGTCAGAGATGAAAGAAAATTAGTAAAATGTATATGAAAACCTTCCTCCTGTCAGAGTCTGGGGCTCACCACAGGACCCAGAGTCAAGATCCGCCCACCCACATGCATCTTAAAATCACGTGAGACCCAGACCCGGCCAGCCCCCCTCATTGGGCTAGATCCAGACACAGCCAGTCCCAACCTTGTCAAGCCCTGCCAGGTGGGGGGCACAGCCTGAGGTCCCCTGTCAAGCGACATCGGGGCGGGGGAGGACGTAGCCTCAGGTCCCTGCTGATTGCTCATTAAGGCTCCTTATGGGAACTTGGCCTCAGCTGTGGGTGCAGCCATCTTTGTGATGGAGTGATGGTCAATTAGCATATTCCCTCTTTATTAGATAGGATGTGTCAGGAAAGCTATGTTAGAAGGAGAGCTCTTGCCTTGCCCAGTTATGCAAGATCAGCAAGGTAATCGTATATATGAACCACTCTCCTTTAATACTTTTAAGGAAATAAGGAAGAGTATTAGGAAAAATGGGGCTAACAGTCTGTTTACAGAGGGACTTCTTAGTGCCTTGTCTGAAAATCATCACATGATCACATGACTCCTTGGGACTGGCAGATTTTAGCCAAAACCACTCTAGACGCCAGTATATTATGTATATATATTATGGAGAGCAGAATATGATGAGACCTGTAAACAACAGGCTGTTTGTAGGTGTTCACTGGTGACCCCACCTGGGAGTCCTCTGGGCTGGATTCTGATTGTAAGTCCTGGGCACTATAAGACATCTTCTGAAAAATTCATAGAAATTATTAAATTATTATCTAATTTATTAAGTCTTATCTGTGGGTTGTTTGTGCCTATAAATATTGTACATAGAGTGTCTCTGTTGATTGTTGTTTTGTGCTTTGTTGTTTGGTTTAATTTGTTTAAAAATGGCGCATATTTCACTTTGCTAGTGGCCCCAGCTACTTGTGGCAGGCTGAACATGTGGCAAGGATTGAAGGAACTTCCCAGCAACTGCCAAGAATTCTTAATCTTGGGGACCCTTCTTGCTCTCCCTTTCAAGGCACCAGCCACTGGAAATGCTTAGCTAGTGGAAGTTCTTATCTGTCTGTAATGTAATTTGGTTACTGATTTATATTCTTTACTTGTTTTCTTATCTTTGGGGGACTTAGTTTGCACTTCACCATTTTATAAACATAGGGAATCCTTCCTCTCTGCTCTTTGGGCTTTGTGCCACTCAGAACCCATTTGCCATGCTGCGTTAGTGTGAGATAAGATTCTAAGGCTAATGTCCCAGTCCACCCTTTTGTGAGTACTCATTCATTTGCTGTACAGGTTTTTTGTTTCTGTTTTTAAGATCTCTTCTTATATACAAGATTTCATATTATTAGTCTATTCAAAAAGAGAAAAATATGGGAAACAATTATTTAAACTTCCCAAGTATTTATCCTAGAGGGCTGGAGCTACAGAAGTACCCTTGAATAGGCTGCAGAAGCAGCAGCAGCAGGGTCGGGGGGCACTCTCCTTGTAAAGGAAAAAAAATAGTAGTACTTTTACACTAAAGCTGTTAGAGGCCCAGGAGTTACTGCGGTTCTGGAAACAAACCCCAGGACCTGCTATCTCACCACATACACATCTACCCTTTTTCCAGCCTCCTGAGAGTTGTCAAGGTTATGTTATTTCTGTTATACTTCTTTTTAAATTATTTTATTGATTTTTTACAGAGAGGAAGGGAGAGGGATAGAGAGCTAGAAACATCGATGAGAGAGAATCATCGACCAGCTGCCTCCTGCACACCCCCTACCAGGGATGTGCCCGCAGCTAATGTACATGCCCTTGACCGGAATCGAACCTGGGACCTTTCAGTCCGCAGACCGACGCTCTATCCATTGAGCCAAACCGGTTTTGGCTATTTCTGTTATACTTCTTAAGAATATATTTTCTATTGGAAAAATAAGCCTATTTCTGAAAGTTAAAAAAAAAAGTTTTTCCGGTATTTGCCTAGGAAGCAAAAGCTTCATATATATACTAGAGGCCTGGTACATTAAATTCTTCCACTGGGTGGTAGGAGGGTGGGTGGGTTCCTCAGCCTGGCCTGCACCCTCTTGCAGTCCAGGAGCCCTTGGGGGATGTCCAGTTGCTGGCTTAGGCCCGCTCAGGCCTAAGCCGGCAGTCAGGCATTCTTAGCACTGCTGCCACTGCCGCTGCACTCACCAGCTGTGAGCCTGGCTCAGGGCTTCTGGCTGAGCGGTGCTCCCCCTGTGGGAGCACATTGACCACCAGGTGGCAGCTCCTGCATTGAGCGTCTGCCTCCTGGTGGTCAGTGCACGTCATAGCATCCAGTCATTTCACTGTTTGGTCAATTTGCATATTAGCCTTTTATTATATAGGATTATTAAAATTATGTTATGTTAATCAGGAATTTGATTACTTTGAATGAAAAGATTATTTAATATTGTTTGATAATAATATATAGTCTTTTAATCTAATGTATTTGACTACCTTTCCAGTATTTGGATTTTTCCCCCAGAAAAATTTAACAGGTTTTTTTATATTGTTATAAAGTTGAACTGCTGAAACTTGTTCACTGAAATATTTGACTTGCATTAATGCTTTATGTCCCTGCATTTATATTAAAAAAATTCACACACAAATGAAAATGGAAAAACTGCCAATACCTGATTTCTGTCCCCTATTTTCAACTTGTAATCATATACTTAGGTACCTTTTGACCCCATGGAGAAAAAACCTAATGTTCAGAACTACCAATAACAGGAAGAAGAGAAAAATTTTTAAAAGAATGAAATATTTTCCATCATAGTGGATTCTTAAGCACGTTCTCCACGTATGCAGCGTGCTGGCTGGATGTCTTTTGGCATAATTGTTACACGTTTAGCATGGATAGCGCACAGGTTGGTGTCTTCAAAAAGGCCAACAAGATAGGCCTCAGTTGCCTCCTGCAAAGCACCAATTGCTGCACTTTCGAAACGTAGGTCTGTTTTGAAGTCCTGAGCAATTTCTTGCACCCAACGTTGGAAGGGAAATTTGCGAATCAGAAGTTCAGTGGACTTCTGATAACATCTAATTTCACAAAGTGCCACGGTACCAGGTCTGTAACGATGAGGTTTCTTCACCCCTCCAGTAGAGGGCGCACTCTTTTGAGCAGCTTTGGCAGCCAGTTGCTTCCTCAGTGCTTTACCCACGTCGATTTGCGGGCAGTCTGCTTTGTACAAGCCATGGTATAGAGACCTCTTTACTTACCCCCTTCTCCTTTGGAGCTCGGCGAGCTAGAGGCGGCGCAGGTGTTGGAGAGCGACTGCGGCTGCGAACACCCAGGATTTGAATTTTAAGAAACTTTTCCTTGACCTAGAATTGGCTTTAGATCATTCCAATAGGCTCTGGAATGCCTCAAGTGTTTGTTTTCTCTCTCATAAAGGAAAGTTTTCTGCTTAAGATACATGGAAAGCTTTGTCAAATAATAATAACTATATTATGCTTTCATTTATAGCTGTAATTGTTATTCTGGAAAACTGTTTTGTAGAAAGGACAAGATTCCATGTCATTTGCATTGCTCTATAATGTATTTGGATTTATAGAAGTACTAGCAGGAAAAATCAGGAAAAACAAAAATTTTATTATAGGGCTGAATGAATAATTATGTAGTTTTTGTAACTTTTGTTAAAAGTATTGCTAATTCTTAAACATTTTGTTTTTCAGATATAAGGAAGCATTTTTAAAGCAATTTAGTATATATTTCTCTCCCTGTCCCTCCTTTCATTCAAATTGGAATGAAAGGAGGGACAGGGAGAGAAATATATACTAAATTGCTTTAAAAATGCTTCCTTATATCTGAAAAACAAAATGTTTAAGAATTAGCAATACTTATGTGTTACCTCCCCCAATTCCTCTCTGTACTGTATGAGAGCTCACAATCAGATTTGGTTACATATCATTCCTAAACATGATCAAATTAAAGCCTAGCTAACCTTTCTCTCAGCAGGCAGTCTGGCCTGCGGCTATCTGACTAATGCTACTGTACCTCCCACCCCTCCATATAAGCAAAATAAGCTGTGGGACCCCTCTGCTGAAACATTCCATTGGGAAGTTTGTCGAGGAAATCATGCCCATTTGACGGTCCTAGGGGACCAACAGATTATAGATTGGAGCCCACATGGACATTTGCAAGCTAACCACACTGACATTTTGGTACACTGTGCAGCTAATACTAGTTACATCGGTTGTGCAGGCATGCCTGTGGTTTGGACTGAGGGAGGGATGAATTCCCCAAGACCTCGAGTACTAGGCTTGCCAGTTCAGGAAACTTTATGGAGATTAAGCCATATTTTCAGCCCTTTGAAATTGTGGCACAGTGACTACCAGAACTCCCCCGGCTACTATAGTATGACTTTTACTGATAATCATACTGACAATAGCCTGATTTGTACCACTCACCCCTATGTCTTTGTTATGGGCCCCAATCTACTAATAAACCATAGTTCATCTTTTCTAATACAGGTTGGAGAAGGAGCTTATTTTGTATCCTGTATTACCACCCAGTATTATTGAACTATTGAACATCAGCACTATTATAGTACTTAGGAGACAAGCAGAAATCCTAATACCTGTTAATCTCACCAGGAAATGGCAAGGCTCAGAAGCTATCAAAATCTTAGAAAGAGCATTGAGCCAATTACAGCCCAAAGATTTTTGGGAATGCTCATTGCAGCCATCATCTCAGCTGTTGTTATTCTTACTATCGCCAGTGTCGCTGTGGTGGTCCTTTCTGAGTCTGTGCCGACGGCCACATTTGTAGACAATATGGCCTATAATGTAACTAGGGAATTCACTATACAACAGCACATAGATAAAAAAATATTAGCTAGACTACAGGTAATAGAGACAGCCATTGAATATTTTTGGGAAAGACAGGATACTATAGTATACAAGCAAGTGCTCAATTGCGATTGGGAGCATAAGCATATATGTGTCACCCCCCTTAAAATAGAGCAGTAGTCACCATCAGTGGAGTGATGTCAAAAAGCATCTATGGGGAATCTTTCATGATAACCTTACTGAAGAAGTAAATATGTTACAAAGGCAAATTAAAGAGTCCTTACTTGCTATCAATGAACATGAAAAAACAGACTTCTGCTTAGAATGTGATAAAGGAGCATATAGACCCCACTACATGGTTTCCTAGAATCAATTGATACCTGATCGGACTAACCATTGCTGTCATTGTAATTCTCTTTGTTTATCTTATAGTCTACAAAATCGGAACTTGAGCAGTGAATGTGCTTCATGGACCTTAATATTCCAAAGCAGTAAGTTCGCCACCTCCCTCTGTCTTCTGCAGCCAGAAAAACAAAAAAAGGGGAGATGTGGGTAAGCACAGGACTTGGTTGGAAAGTTTGTAAGGAGGAATCTCCAAAAGATTGGAACCTGCGGGGGTGGGGGGTTGGCCAAAGGCGGCTGCCCCTGCCTTGACTTTTCCAAACAAGTCTGAGCCCCCAGGTGTTTTACTGGAATCTTTGTTTAGTCTTTAGACGTCCTTGCTTAAAGGACACTACAGATGCATGTGTCTTCTCAAGGATGATTACCCTACTAATAGTATCTAATAGTTAATTTTAGTTCAAGCTGTTGTTACAATAAAAGCCCAAGGAGGCAGGCGAATGGGGCTGTTTGGTTTCTCAAGCCAAGCAGTCCCTTAGCCCTCTCTTCCACAGAAATGTGTCAGAGTCATCATTCATCCATTGCTCAGGGTCTGCCTGTCAGCCCCAGCAATAGTGCACATTCATACAGGCAGTCTTGATGCAGGTTTCTCAACAGACTTCTCTGCTTTGGCCTCTCCCATTATCAATCACAAGATATGCGTTTCTCAATGAGGATCTGTAAAACTAGAGCTGGACAGAAGAATCCTCAGGGTTCTGACTATTAGAACAGTCGGGAAACACATCACTTGGATCCTCTGAAACACCTTTTCCACTGATTAGCCAGCCACTGATTACAGAAACACAGCTCAAAGATTTTTCCATACTTTGGACCATTGTTGTTTTCTGAATCTTTGAAATTGGCCATACCTGATGGTGCTGGCTGAGTGCAAACCCCCTGGCCCCCCAGGATGACCCTCTCCACAAACCTCACATCCCAGATGGGTGGCCAGAGGAGCCAGTGCGATAACAGGCCACATGGCTTTTGTTCCCAGATGTCTCCCCTAAGTGCTCTGGGTGGTCCTCTCTGGCCTTCCATTTGACCTAGTGAACCCTGTATCTTTTCAAGGGCCTCATGTACAGTTGCCACACAGGAAATGTTGCTGGGTGAATTCTGGTTGCAGTACATTTTTAAAGCCCTTTGAAAAGAAATAAATAAGAAATGACTCTGCTGTGGGTAAAACTTTTGTCATCTTTCCATTTGTTTGATGAGAAAGAATACAGAACAATGAGATCAAAATCTAAAGCTTTTGGAAGAATTATTCACATTCTTTATGGTTTAAAAATATTGCCTGTTGTCCCCTAGAAATGACATGTTCTGGCTGAAGTGGTTGGAGTAAAGCCAGCCTTGATTCTCTAAAATTTGGTGGTATTCTGAATGCATACTAAACACTAGCCATGCATTATGCAATATTTAGAGAAAATATAAATCATCTAAATCAGTATGTTCCAGATGTGCCTTTCAGAACCAGTAAGAATTTTTCCCCTCAATTTGCAATATGGGGGAAAAAGAAAACATTTATTCTAGCTCAAATAATTTTTATAGGAAGAAAACTTGCATACTTTTATTAACCCTGTCATTTCTCAAACTCTTTGACTACAGAACTCTTTTCTTTGTGGAATGTCACATGCCATGTGTATTAGTCAGCTGCTGTAACAAAGAGGTCCAACAATATAATGACTTAAGTTTATTCCTATTTCATGTAACAGTCAAGGGCAGGTAGGAAGACTGCTCTACTCCATCGATTTAGTCAGAATTCCCAGTTCTATCTGGGTTTTCCACCACCCCTAGAACATCATCTTTGTCTGTATAGTCAAAATTGGGTCACAGGCCTATAGCTAATAACATGTATTATATACTTGAAAGTTGCTGAGAGTAGATTGTATTCTCACCACACACACACACACACACACACACACACACACACACACACACTCACACATACACAAAGAGAGAGGGTTAACTATGTTAGGTGATAGAGATGTTATTTATCGTGATCTTGGTAATCATTTCACTTTACACTTTATATCAAATCATTGCATTTTGTACTTTAAATATATACAATTATATTTGTCAATTATTCCTCAATAAATTTGGAAAAAAATGTAGCTCTCAAAACACACAAAACAGAAAACCTCCCTCCCTCCCAAAGAACTGGGTCACAGGTATATCTGCATTCCAGTTCATAGGTAGAGAAGAATTTGAAGGATCATATGTGCAATATTTTAAGACTGTTTGAAAGTAGCACCATCATCTTCTGTCAAATTCTAGTGTTGAAAACGTTGTCATATGGCAACTCCTAGATTCAAGAAAGGGGCAGAAATTATAGACCCTAATAATGGAGGCAATATCTCAGCTATCAGTCCATTAATATGTATCATAGTCACCAAACGAGGAAAACCCAGATGACCCTACCCATCCAGAAAAGCTGACACTTAGGTACCAGCAGATAGTAGACCAATCAAAGACCGCCAAATGTACTTGAAAGTCAATTAGAAAGCTTCCCTCACTTTCAAAATTTCCACCCTACTAGAATTAGAAAATCCCACCCTGAAAGAATACTCACCAAAGACTGTCATAAGACTGCCTCTTTCCAGCCTATAAAATCCGCTCTCCTTTTAATCCCCTTCCAGTCTCTACTGGAATAAAAGTGATGACAGTGACCCCCTTTCAACAGTGAGATTTGAATAAATACCCTTTGATTAACTCTATAGGGTGGTCTTTGTCCTTTTGACAAAATAATTACAGGTTGGTCAAATAATGAATTGAAAAAATAGGAAATCATGAACATTCTAGAAGAAAAGTTATTTTAAAGAATAACTTTGGAATGGGAGGGATCTTTCAGGCAAAACACAAAATCCAGAAGCCAAAATGAAAATGGTAAAAAATTAGGATAATCAGGAAGCACATTTTTTTGTATAAAATATTTTTAAAGTTAAAAGATAAAATTTCCAAGCACATAACAAAGGATTATTTTCCTTGACATAGAAACACTTTAAAAAATTAATGAAAATAATTCAAGAAAAATGGAGAAAGGAAATAAACACAATTTATAGGAAAATAAATACAAACAACTAATAAATATATAAAAAGAAGCTTAGCCTAACACATAATCAAAGAGTTACAAATTAAAATAAGGTACTTAAAAATCTATTAGAATGTCAAATTTAAAAATATTTAATGGTATGCAATATTGTTAAGAGTATAAGAGAACAGGTACTCTCATACCATGTTGAGAACAGGATAAAACAGTATGAATTTTTAAAAGTCAATTCGCAACAATCAAAATTTAAGATGTGTATATGCCTTGATCTTGCAATTCTACTTTTAGGAATTTATTTTATGAGCAAAGATATATATGAAGAGGCATATTCAGATTATGTGTAGGTTTTTGTTTGGACTTAGTTTTCATTTTGGGGGGAAATAAATGCTTAGGAGTGTGACTGCTGTTTACTTTTTAAAGAAACTGCCAAACTGTTTTCCAGAATGTCTGGAAAATTTTTCATTCCCACTGGCAAATAATCAGTGGTCCATTTTCATTATGTTTCTCCCAAATTTAGTATTCTCAGTGGGTTTTTGATCCTGAAAAATTTGTGCTCTCTACTTTCCCTAACTTAAAAAAAAAATCATTTAAAGTCCATAGTTTATGTTAGAGTTCATTCTTACTTAGTCTTGTACATTCTATAGGTTTTGACAAATGCATAATGACATGTACTCACCATTATATTGTTCCTACTATTTTCAATTGTAGCCATTCTAGTAGTTGTGTAGTGATATCTCATTTGTGGTTTTAATTTGTGTTTCCCTAATGGCTAATGATGTTGAACATCTTTTCATGTGCTTCTTTGCCATTCATTTGTCATATTTTGTGAAATATCTTTCATATTTGTTGCCCATTTTCTAATTAGATTTCTTTTACTGTTCAATTTTGAGAGTTCAGTATATACTTTAGATACAAACCCTTTGTCAGATATATGATGTGCAAGTATTTTCTCCCAGTCTATAGCTTGCTTTTTCATCCTCTGAACAGGGTCTTTCACAGAGAAAAAATTTTAACTTTGATGAAGTCTCATTTACCATTTTTTTCTTTAATGATCACACCTTTGGTATCATATGTAGAATTTTTTCCCAACTCTACATCCCTGAATTAGTTTCCTAGAGTTGCCATAACAAATCACCATAAACATTGTGACTTAAAGAAGAGAAAATTATTTTCACCTCTTACTGTGTCAAAATATTCATTAATTATTTTTATGCATGTTATATCCTGTCACCTCTCTAAATAAAATAATTATTCTTAAGCTGTGCACCTTTTTTTTTTCCTATTAGCTTTGTTTCCTTGGGTGTAAATTCTTTTTTTAAATTTAATAAATCTTTATTGTTCAGATTATTACAATTGTTCCTCTTTTTTCCCCCTTAGCTCCCCTCCACCCGGTTCCCACCCCACCCTCTGCCCTTACCCCCCCGCCACTGTCCTCATCCATAGGTGTACGATTTTTGTCCAGTCTCTTCCTACACCCCCCACACCCCTTTCCCCCCAAGAATTGTCAGTCTACTCCCTTTCTATGCCCCTGATTCTATTATATTCACCAGTTTATTCTGTTCATCAGATTTTTTTATTCACTTGAATTTGAGATTCACTTGGTGATAGATATGTATTTGTTGTTCATAATTTTTATCTTTACCTTTTTCTTCTTCCTCTTCTTAAAGAATGCCTTTCAGCATTTCATGTAATACTGGTTTGGTGGTGATGAACTCCTTTAGCTTTTTCTTGTCTGTGAAGCTCTTTATCTGACCTTCAATTCTGAATGATAGCTTTGCTGGGTAGAGTAATCTTGGTTGTAGGTTCTTGCTATTCATCACTTTGAATATTTCTTGCGACTCCCGTCTGGCCTGCATAGTTTCTGTTGAGAAATAAGTTGACAGTCATATGGGTGCTCCCTTGTAGGTAACTAACTGTTTTTCTCTTGCTGCTTTTAATATTCTTTCTTTGTCTTTTGCTCTTGGCATTTTAATTATGATGTGTCTTGGTGTGGTCCTCTTTGGATTCCTTTTGTTTGGGGTTCTCTGTGCTTCCTGGACTTGTAAGTCTATTTCTTTCACCAGGTGGGGGAAGTTTTCGGTCACTATTTCTTCAAATAGGTTTTCAGTATCTTGATCTCTCTCTTCTTCTGGCACCCCCATAATTCTGATGTTGGTATGCTTGAAGTTGTCCCAGAGGCTCCTTACACTATCTTCATATTTTTGGATTCTTTTTTCTTTTTGCTTTTCTAGTTGAGTGCTTTTTGCTTCTTTGTATTCCAAATCTTTGACTTGATTCTTGTGATCCTCTAGTCTGCTGTTAGGTCTCTGTATAATATTTTTTATTTGAGTCAGTGTATGCTTAATTTCTAGTTGGTCCTTTTTCATATCCGTGAGTCTTGCTAAATTTATCGGCCTTTTCTAGAAAATTCTTGAAAAATCTTATAACCGTGGTTTTGAACTCTATATCTAGTCATTTGCTTTCCTCCATTTCTTTCATTTGTGACCTGTTTCTTTGTCTCCGCATTTTAGCTGCCTCCCTGAGTTGATAGAGTGGCTTTGTGTGCTAGGTGTCCTATAGGGCCCCGTGGCTCAGCCTCCCCAGTTACCTGAGGTGGACACTCTTGGTGCACCCCTTTATGGGCTGTGTGCACAGTCTTGTTGTAGTTAAGCCTTGATTGTTGTTGGTATCACTGGGAGGAATTGACCTCCAGGCCAATTGGCTGTGAGGATTAGCTGTATCTACGCTGTGAGAACTTCTGTGCTGGAGACACCCTTATGAGACAAGACTTGCAAAAGCCTCTGTGCTCAGCTTGGATGGGGCAGAGTCTTGGCGTGGAGCAGACAGCATTGGTTTCCTGTAAGCCCTGCCCTAATAGGCCCCTATGTCTCAGTGTCCTGTGGTAATCGCTGCAAGCACCTCTGAGACAAAGCCACCCTTGAGTTCTGCCTGCTGCCAGACAGTCCAGTTTCTCCCCGAATGAGTCTGGGTCCCCAGAGTCTCACCCGAAACTGGAGTTCAGTACAGTTGGGAGCTTTTGTCTCCCTCCTGCTTGAGAAAGCCAGACGCGTACTCAGTTGCCCACCATCTCCACGTGCACGCCTCGGTACCTCTGCCTTCCGCAGTTCCTCTGAGTCTCAGTGTGCTTTTCTCTTTCCTTCTAGTTGTAGAAATTTCCACTCAGCCAGCCTTCCTGTGGTTCTGGATGATGTCCGTTTTGTCTTTTAGTTATAGTTTTGTAATTGTTGTGCGAGGCAGCAGTTTAGGTGTTTACCTATGCCGCCATCTTGGTTTCTTCCTATCGGGTGTAAATTCTTTTATTTGTTGAAGTTGTGGCCTATGCCAGATCATGTCTGTTGCTACTTATCCCTATATCCACTTTGCTATAATCCCCTTTGTATTCCTGAAGCTGGGTATCTGAAATGACACGTCCTGGACTCCCTTGCCAGGTGAGTGCTAGTTAGATTCAGCAAATGAAGGACAGTCACACAAGATTGAAGTGGGGAAGAAGGGAAAAGTATTGTGTTTCAGACAGTGCCCATGGCAGTGGCCCCTGCTACTGTTCAGGCAGTGAGTGCAGGCTTATGGGCTACAGCTCAGGGACTGTAGCTACTTCCTGATGTCTGGGCAACACCATCTCCCTCCCTTTGCTTCTCCAGCCTTTCCAAAATTATGGTAGCAACTTCCTTGATGGATACAGTATTTTGTTATTGGAAGCAGTCCAAGGGGATAGGCTCTCATAGATATAAATGCAAGGTTGTTATCTGAACTGGCCTCCTTGCCAGTAGAAGTGGGTTATTATTAGTCTAAAGCAGGAGGGACAAAAGAGATACTTAAGTTAGTATCCAGGGTTGCCTTGAATGGAGTGCAATTGTAGACAAATCTTTGGAAGAGATAAAGGAATATTTTCCGTTCTTGACATTTCTGAGGATTCGGGGATGGAATGGAAGGCTGCAGGGTATGCTTACTCTGCCATCCTGCTCCAATCTTCTGTATTATTTTTCGAAATGGTGATTATGCTTATTGCTCAATTAAGATTATGTTTTAAAAATCACTACAAGGAAAACTATATGGCAATATTTAACCATACTTCATGGACAATTGGCCTGCTATTTCAATATCCCAATTCACATGCTGAAAGGGTTTGAACAGTAGCCATGATACCCTGGAGGAAATGATCACATTTTTTGATTATTTCATTCTAGTAACAGTTCTGTCCTGGGAAAAAGATTAGCCTCCAGGCATTTCTGACTGTTTTTCAGTTACAGTCTCTAAACCAGTATGCAGCAGCATTGTTTCTTTCCACATGGTGGCCTTTGTAGTAGTTGGCAGATTTCCCTGGGGCCTCAGAATGGCAGACTTTCGCAATGTCACTGGCTGACAGTTCGATCCAGCACAGGCTTGGTGAGATTTTAGGGCTAAAGTCATTGCACCTTGTGCAATAGTTAAAGCCTGCAATAACCAGCTGTACTCCCTAAGGCTGGGCAAAAATACTTTTTATGCCAATCTCAAAACTACCCTAAAACACATGCACAAAACAGGGTCTCAGAGTCCACCTGAGGGGTGAAGAACATGAGGTATTACAAAGCCTAAGGATTTTGTAGTCTGATGGATCTGGGTTCAAATCTTGAATCTGTGCCTTGGACAAGTCACTTAACCTCATTGAACTCCAGATGCTTTATTTGTAAAATGGGAAACAATCATAGTTATCTCCAAGGGAAGATTATAACAATTCACTTATTCATTGATTCAACATTTATTATTGCCTACCTTGTACTAGATCTTATTCTAGGGCCAAGGGGACACAATATTGAACAGGCAATGTGCCTGGTTTCATGAAGTTTACACTCTAGTAAGTAGAGAAAGATGGTAACACAGACCAAAATAAATAAGAAAATGCCACAATAAAAATGAAACAGTGATGAAACAGAGTTGCTGCAATTTCTCTGTGTTTTCTCCTTGGTTCAAACTACCTAGTAAACTATATAGAACCTAATTTTCACAGACCCCTTATCTAAGCCAGTAGGCCATTGGAGAGGGTCTCATGATTAATTTTAATGGTCCAATGGTGATGGAAGGAGACTTGACTTTAGGTGGTTAACACACAATGCATTATACAAATGATGTATTGTAGAGCTGTATACCTGAAACCTACATAAGTTTATTAACTGATGTCACTCCAATAAATTTAATAATTTTTTAAAAAATGTTAATGGCTCAATGTGACTTCTCTGGAAACATTTGCATACAGCATGTCCTAAAATAACATCGTTTCATTCAATGTTTTATTATAACATTGATGAGATGCTGTAGGAACTTAACTTCTGTTTATATCAATTAGACTACGGTAAAATTGGTTTTGTTTTATGTTGCTTCATAAAACAGAACCTATGGATGACATTAAGTGAGGACCTACTATATTAGCAGAAGGTCAAGGCCTTGGGTCATACTTTTATTTTACTTTGTTGGTGGACTTTTAGGCTCTGTGTGGCCAGTGGAGGTGGTATTTGGGGGTAGGCAGACACTTTCTTGCCCATCCTCTGCCTGAAAACAATCTGTTTCTGAATGTCTTATAGAATTTGTTACTGGGATCTTAAGCCCTGCTGGGATCATTTAATGCATCAGAAGTTGTGGCTTGCAAGAACCAACTTTGATCCTGCCCTTCAAAAATATAACATGGGTCTGCCAAGAAAGAGTCCAAGGTGATGAATGTTGCTATTTCAAGCCTAAGCCTTCTAGGAACATCAATGTGGATGGCAATGTCTGGTCCTCCAGGCTGCTCCAGCCCAGAGCTAGGTTCCTTAATAGGTGGATTAGGCACGTGGTTAAGGCACTCACACACACCTGAACAGTTAGCTCTCAAAGCCTTATCTAGAATTTTGGAACCGGAAATATCTTGGAAGATGGTATTCTAATATCACATTTTATGTAAGTTTTCTGTTATATTGAATATGAGTTACATAGGGGTGGGGGATCCATAATCTTTTGGAATTCAGGGCCTCTAAAGGTCATAATCTGACCATGTCCCACACCACCCAGAAACTTACCCTCACCTCAGTTCTCAGAATTAACACACATAGTCTCTCACAAATCTGGGGTTCAGGCTAGGGAGTGGAGGATGTATTCTATTTCTTACTCTATTGCAGCCCCCTCTGCCTGTTCCCCTTTCTGTAGTGCCAACACAGTTTCACACTTCATCATATGCAGTGACCAGGAGTGTGATAATGGTAACTGGTGCCTCTGACTTTTAGGGCAAATCTATGGACCATTGGATGATTCCCTTTTACATGAGAAAATTTTTCATGTGATGCAGAAATATATTGTTTCCTGCTTCTGGTCTTGAACCTTACCCCATCTTCTTTTGCTGTTATAAGAAACAAAAATAAGGGCCAAGGCCTGGGAACATGAGGGTTTGACTGAGTCTCCACTTGGCCTCTTCAGACCAAGCTGGGCTGCCCCAGATCCCCAGAGTAGAGACTTGGGCAGCTGCCAGGGGCAAGGTGCTGGCCCATTGGTCTCTGGCCCTCACAGGGTTGGCCAATGGGAAGGGACAACTGTGAGGTGGGGACTGCCTGCTCCCATGAGTAGCAGGCTGCTGAGGCCGAGCAATCTTCTCCTCTCTTCCATCCTTACTGCAGTCTGTGGATCCCACACCTGGAGGTAAGAGCAATGTGATTAAAGTTCGAAGCTGGGGATGGGGATGGCTGCTCTGCCTTGGGGCCTCTGGCTCAGGTGCCCCCACACTCTTCTGTTGCAGCAGCATGACGAATGATACAGCAAAGCTCAGCCAAGGTAGCTTTCTTGATTCTCTCACAGCTCCAAGAGAAAAGGGACTGTTCCTCTGGTCAAAATGCCTGGGACCATCTTGAATTTTGACCAGTTCACTCTGTGGCAAGATGCCTCCCCAGAGAAAAAGTTAGGGTCAGTGAGGGGGAGGAATGGTCCAGTGCCAGAGTCCAATTAGATAAGAAGAGAAAGTGATCAAATGATTCTCACAGAAAAAAGCACAGGAAGAGGCAGTTTGGGAAATGCCTGAGCCCCAACCTCAGACTGAGTTTGAGGTCTACCACATGATTCTACTCAACAAATGTTATTGAGCAGATTTTACGGGTTCACAAGACACAAAGATGAATGAGACATTGTTGCCTATAGATTTGGGATTATCTGTGGATATGGCGATATCTAGAGATGTGGGGCCATCTCACAGGGTGGTCAAGAGGTTCAAATGAGACAAAGTGAGCAAAGGGCCTGGCACATACTGGAGGGGCTTATGAAAAAATCTTATTTTTAGAAGACAATTTCTGATAGAAACAGCTGGATCTGCCTGGCCTGTGCCAAACTCAATTCTGCTCTCCCCAGTGAGCAGTGTCTGAGGCATCCTGGTTGTTTCCAGCTGTCAACGTAGAGGCCAGAGTGGGAGGCATTTTAGATGTCAGGCCAGTCCTTGTGTCAGAGGACGTGGGTCCCTCGTCGGGAAGGTTCTGGTTTTCAGATCAAGCCTTGCACGGGGTGTAGCCGCCTCTGTCCTGGTGACTTTTTCTTAGGGGCAAGGTTGGCTCCTCCTAACAAGTTTGGGGAGCAGGGGTGCCCTTTATGCTGGCAGAATATGCCCAGAGGAGTATGAGGGTATCCACTTTGTTCTTGAAGCAAAACAGTGGAAAGCCAGCTCTGCGGCTTAATTGTCAGTCCTTGTGGCCACCCTCCCAGAATTCTTGAGGAGTTGTAAAGAGAGGCACAAGAGTTGGTTCTTGTCCTTTCTAAGGTGGCTGCAGGGACAAACTTTCCATCTACTCCTTGTCAAGCCAGGAGACCAGCGGCCTCGGACAGACACTTGGCAGAGGTCAGGAGGTAGAAGCTCTGGAGACAAGAAACTTTCAGTCAGGAATTCATGTGCAGAGAGACCGATGCTAAACATGTGGTGGAGGGATGCTCTGCTTTACTAGTTCTTTGAGAACATGAGCGTATGAGTGTATGCGTGTGTGTGTGTGTGTGTGTGTGTGTGTGTGTGTGTGTGTGACAGACAGAGAGATTTGGGCATGGAGATGTTGACAGTTTTCCCAGGGATGAGTGAAAGCTTTCAGGTAACACTCCTGGGAGCTGAGCTAATGCTTGCTTCTGCCATTTAGCATTAGGTCGCACCATGTGAAATTGCCAGTATTCTACCATTTTTTGACCTTTAAAAATGGCAAGTTCATATAATTCAAACTAAGAGTTGTATGATAGAGACAGAGAAGCATCGATCAGACTGTCAAACCTCAGAGGGAAGGTAGGGGAGGGCGGGGATAAGGGGGATAGATCAACCAAAGGACTTGTATGTATGCATATAAGCCTAACCAATTGACACAGACACCAGGGGGTGAGGGCATGAGTGGGGGAGTGGGGGGCAATGGGGGTATAAGGACACATATGTAATACCTTAATCAATAGAGAAAAAAAATAGTTGTATGATTTTTAAACCAGGTTCTTGGTCTCTTCATTCTTCTATATAGGGGAGTCCAAAGCTGGGCTACAGGGAGGATTAAATGAAATCAGATTTAAAAGTGCCTCATGCAATTTATGCTCCAAAGCTCTCTTGCTAATTTCAAAGTGTTCTCATGGCCCTCATCTTACATGATCTCGTTTAGCAGATTAAGAAACAGTCTGGGAAGCCTTTTGGGAAGCAATGTAATGTGATGGAAAGCTCACTGGTTTGGAAGCCAGACGGGAATCTCACAGGAATCATCTTAATCTCTGTTTCCCCATCCCAAAAGTTGGGGTTATTTTCCTTGCTTCATGAAATTCCTACAAAGATTAAAATACTAGCAAGTAATAAATAAAATGAATAATGTATAAAAGCTCCTGGTGTGGGAGTTAGTTTCTAGGTTAATCTAATAAATGCATCTCTTTCCTTGCCCTTAGTCCCCCATTTGTAAAAGCAGGGAAGGGGTGAGATGGTTTCTGAGGCCCCTCTTGTCTCCCAGGGGCTGTGTGAACTGTGCTTTACTGCCCTTTCCTGCTGGAAGAGTTAGCGCCCGGCATGGTAACTTCTTCCCCCAATACTGCTCTGTCCCCTGTCAGCCCCAAAGGAGACCTCATCCTTGTATTTCACAAGATTCTGCTCTTGTTACTGAAATTCCAGCAGGTCAAAGTGGAATTTCTCATACATTTTAACACTAGAGGCCCGGCCCATGAATTTGTGCACCAGTGGGGTCCCTTCAGCCTGGCCTGCTGGATCGGGCTGAAACTGGCTCTCCGACATCCCCTGAGGGGTCCTGGATTTCAAGAGGATGCAGGCCAGGCCGAGCAACCCCACAGGTGCATGATCAGGGCCGGGGAGGGACATGGTAGGTTGGCCAGCTGGGGAGGGGACACAGGAGGGGTCCAGGGCATGTCCCGCCCATCTTGCTCAGTCCAGATCAGCCAGACCCCAGGAGCAAGCTAACCTACTGGTTGGAGTGTCTGCCCCCTGGTGGTCAGTGTACATCATAGCGACTGGTTGACTGGTCGACTGTCTGCCCCCTGGTGGTCAGTGCACATCATAGCGAGCAGTTGAGCGGCCTTAGCATATCATTAGTATATTATGCTTTGATTGGTTGAATGGACAACCAGACGACCGGACACTTAGCATATTAGGCTTTTATTATATAGGATATGAAAATGAGAGATCATAACATGGCCTTTGAGGACTCAAAGAACATCATGATCATCCCCTTGTGATTTTTTATTTATTTTATTTTTTTCTTTATTGATTAAGGTATTACATGTGTTCTTATCCCCGCATTGCCCTCCTCACTCGTGCCTTCACCCCCTTAGTGTCTGTGTCCATTGGTTCTGCTTATATGCATGGATACAAGCCCTTGCAATTTTAAAAGCAAACAGCTCCTATGCATGGGGCCATGAAAGCCAGTGCAGTAGAGAGGAGCCAGCCTTCCATTTCAAATGACACCTCTGCATGCTTCCACTTGTTATACTGGGGCAGAGGTTATCACACCTCTCTGGTTCTCAGATTTCTCTTGTGGGCATTGAGTCCTACTTTCTGGAGTTGTGGGAATGAAATGAGATTAAAGGGGTGGTCCACAAAGCTGCCCCATAAATATTTGTTTGCTTTCATTCTCTTCACTTACATGTGTGGAACACTTCATCCTACCTAATAATAGAGTAATATGCAAATTGACCATACCTTCGCTACACCCACCAGCCACGCCCACCAGGAAACCATGGATCGCAGGCACCAGTGGGGAGCCTGCAACGGATCGCAGGCAACCGGGGGTCAGCTCCTGCAATCCATGGCAGGCAGGCTGGGGTGTGGCTGAGCCCAAGGCTGGGAAAGCCTCCGCTGGAGGCTTTTCTGGCCTTGGGCACCAGCGGGGAGCCTGCGATGGATCACAGGCAACTGGGGGTCCACTCCTGCGAGGGGTTCTGCTCCTGTGGTAGATTGCAGGGAGCTGGGGTCCCCTGCCCAATGGGTGGTGTCTGCAATCACAGGGAGCTGGAGGTCCCCTTCCCAGGCCTAAAGCTTTGGCCAGAGGCTTTAGGCCTGGGCAGGGCACAGCCGATGATTGGTGTGAACTATAGAGGAAACACCTTTTCTGACTGCCCATTGGCTAAGCTTCCTGTATGCCACTGGTAATATTCTTAGTAACTTGGGTAGTAAGAATCCAAAAAGGTGATCTAGGGTTTTTCCACCACACTTCTGGAGAAAAAAATGAAGGTCCGCTGCTGGAGGGCTAAGAAATGTCATATCCTGCCCTAGCCGGTTTGACTAAGTGGATAGAGCCTCAGCCTGCCGACAGCAGGGTCTGGGTTGATTCTGATCAAGGGCATGTACCTAGGTTGCAGGCTCCTCCCTGGCCGGGGCCCAGATCAGGGCTCACGCAGGAGACAAACAATCAAAGTGTTCCTCTCACTTTGAATTTTCTCTCTGTCTTTCCCTTTCTCTTCCACATTCTCTAAAAGTCAATGGAAACATATCCTTAGGTGAGGATAAAAAAAAAAGAAAGAAAGAAATGCATATCCTATGAAAGACACATCTTGAAAATGCCTAAAGAAAGTTGTCATTTTTTTCTTGGTGAAGGGACTGGAGTCGTGTTGATGAAAACACCTTGGTGGCTGTGGTGACTAGCAGTGGCTACAGCAGCAGGGTGATGGGGCTGGTGCCTTCTCCTGACCAGCCCGGTTGCCTCCCACAAAGGGAGGCCAGACTGCAGCTTAGGCCCGCTTCCCATGGGGATCGGGCCTAAGCCATCAGTAGGACATCTCCTGAGGGCGTCCAGTATTTGAGAGGGGGGCAGGTTGGGCTGAGGGACCCCCGACCCCCAGTGCACAAATTTTGTGCACCGGACCCCTAGTATATTTATAAAACACTTTTTATATTTTTAGTCAATTGATTTGTACAATAATAATGTGAAATAAATAAGATAAGGATTAATAATCATATTTTCAGGCAAAGAGCATGATATCCAAAAGGGAGTAGGGGCAGGTAAGTCACCCAGCAAGTTAATGGTGGAGCTTAGATTAGGAGCCAGGTCACTTGCATCATGATCTGGAGGTCTGTTCATGCTATTGGATGTCTCCATCCTATGAATGGAATAGCAAAAGACAGATGTGTGACCCTGATGCTGTTTTCCTCCTCTGGCCTATGCCTGAGAGTTCATTATTGGGCTTTGGAAGGCCAGAGTTTGATTTCCAGCTCCTCTATGTGTAGTTCGGAGATGTTGGCCAAGTCACTTAACCTCCTTGAAGAGCACTTTCCTCATCTCTAAAATGGATACAATCAGAGCTAACATTTAAAAATATATTTTTTTATTGATTTCAGAGAGGAAGGGAAAGGGAGAGAGAAACATCAATGATGAGAGAGGATCGTTGATTGGCTGCCTCCTGTATGCCCCACATTGTGGACTAAGCCTGCAATCGGGCATGTGCCCCAACTGGGAATTGAACTGAGATCTCCTGGTTCATAGGTCAATGCTCAACCACTGAACACACTAGTGTGGTTGGGCCAGAACTAACATTTATTGAACACTGACATGTGCCAGGCACTGTTCTAAGTACATTATATGGATTATGCCACACAATCCTCCAACTAATATGTGACTGAAACATGTTACAGGTAAGAACAAATTATTTTCACCTGAGCACCAAGATCATGAAGCATGTGCTCCCTATTTCTGCCTCATACTGTCTCTCAAAATGGCTGTGAGAATGAAATATCAAGTGAGGTAGGACTTTCTACACAATGAAGAATTAGAAGTGAAACTTGGCACTGCTCTTCATGATCCATGTGAAAGGTTTCTTTATATGCACAATTGAGTCTTAGATCACACAGTTTCATTTAATAATTTTAATAAAGAAGTCTTTCAAAATCAAAGTGTAACTATTATTATATCCAAACAAAGCACAAAAGATTTTGGAATAATTTTTTGAAACGTAGGCACCTCTGCACCGACTATCAATTGTTATCAATTACAAAATTATCCACCCAGAATTAGACTGGAAGACAATTTTTGTCTTCAATCAGAATTTGTTCCTCACTTCAGGAACTTTCTAGGATCGTGTACCCATCTTCCCCCACCCTCCTTTCAATACCTCCACCCCATGCCCCTGTCATGGAACCCCGCTGACCCTGTTAGTGGAAAAAATAGATCACATTGAAGTGTTGAAACAGAATGCTGTCCCTTGAGCTGGGAGAATGCATTCCCAACAGCTTTGGAGTCAGCCCTCCATTGCTATAATCTCTGGGGCCCTCCATAGCTACCTCTTCCAGTTCTCATGTTCTGGATCCTCTCCTCCTGTCTCTCTGTGGGAAAAGAAAACACAGTCTCATTGATTCCACCCTTCTAATTTCTGAAGAAACAAGCACAGAGCCTCTCAGAGGTCTCCTCAGGAGTTTTAGTGATAACCCTATAAGGAAAAAGAATGGAGGTGACAAACATTGGGAAAGTTTAAAGACGTATGAAATTTTAAAAGTCTCAGAACAAGTATTCTTCCTAATTACAAAAGGGGCTTGGCTGGTCTCTCTTCCTTGGCTTCTCATTTAACTCAGCTCTTTCTTATCTCCCTCCTCCCCCCTTTCTTATCTTGACATGAGCTAAACCTAAGCCATCTCATTGTATTCCCAGGAGCTACTGAGAACACTCTCCTGAGCTCTCCACCCAGCAGAGGGCAACAAAGGTACATGTAGATGGTAAGAGTGAGCCTTGACAAGAGACTCATGACCACCAAGGGGCAGCATCCCTATCTGTGTTGTGTTGACTCCGTCTATCTGTGCTCCACTCCATCCACCCATCTCATTCTCAATTCTCACTTTGTGTATAAGGTCACATTTGAATTTGATATTTGACAAGTGATGCATAAGATCAGTAGAGAGAATTAATTTAATTAAATGTCTTTAAACAACTAGTTTTAATGTCTTTAAGAAATCATTTGAGTATTTTAGATTGTAGTTTACACTAAAACAAAATATCAGAGATGGACTAAAGAGTGAAACAGTCATTCTATTATTAAACAATAGATGAAAATAAAGTAGGATATTTATCAAACCCTAGCATGAATAAGGACTGTTTAATATTAGAAGCAAAGGAAAAAATCAACAGAATTGACTATATAAAAACTAAAACTTCTGTCATCATAAAATCAGGATAAACAAAAGAATAATCTGCATACTAGGGAAAAGAGTCATAGCTATGTGATAAAGTGTTTGTATAAAGAGCTCACACAAATTAATTCAAAAAGCACATTGTGTTCTAATTACATAAGTGAAAAAAAACTAACGGGTATTATGAATGAGAAAATTAATTAGAACAGAAAATTAAATTAGAAAACAGGCCTTTAATAAAATGTATAGCTCACTAATGATCAAAGTAATGAGGTATTGTTTCTTTTAGTCAATTAACAACAAAAAACATTTTTAATGATAATATCCCAAGCTGGTAAGAGTAGTTAAGGTAGGCTCTTTGATACACACACTGACATACTACTGGGTAATAACAAACTGCAATTTGGGAATATGCATCAAGAACTTTAAAAATGTTCATAGTTTTTGGTCCAGTAATTTTACTTCTGAGAATATGTCATATGATAATTTGGTGATAAGCTATATGCCTAAGGATATTTGTTACAGATTTTAAAATAATATTTTAAAAATGGAAATAACCCAAAATGGAAATGGTTACATATATTTTGGCTGTATCCATTTAATGGATTAACGCATACACATTTAAAACAATGATTGCAAAAACTAGAAAAATATAAGGCAAAAATAGGGGAATAAAATTTCTATGTAAAGTATGTTTCCACTATGTTTAAAAATAAGCAGAGACATTATTAGGATGGAGGATTGTTTTGTTTTCTGTAGTTTCCAAAGTGTTTATATTACTAGTTTTAATGAATGCACACATGTGTGTGTATATATGTGTATATATATATAAAAGATTAATATCTTTTATATATATATACACATATATACACACACATGTGTGCATTCATTAAAAGATGAGTATATATATGTGAAGATAAGGTTGTTTTGTCATGTAGAGCCCAGGTAATAGGGCATAGGAGTGGATTCCAGACACCATGCACATCTTTGGAGGTAAGATTGCCAATCAGGGTCTTTCCTGCATCCTTCACAGAGGAGTTGTCTCCTAAAGCCAAACCCAATTCTGGAGATTTCATGTAATCTATAAGAGGTAAGCAACCTGATGAAAAATTGTGTCTTTAGGGAAAATAAAATACATATGGACTGTGTTTTGTTTAGTATCAGGTTCTTGGGATTAACCACCTTTCAAACTAGACAGAAGGTCTTAGCGATACCTGTGATGCAGGGTCCTAGGACTTATTTCCCTCTTTGGTGCTTTCAACTCTCTGGCGTACTTTAGGGATGGGGAGACTAAGACTCTGGCAATCAGATGTGGGAGCTAAGATCACCCTAATATCAAGGCAGAAGCTATGAGGGTACAAGTCCCTAGGTATGTAAAGAACCATCTTCTGGGAGGGGGTTATGGAGGGATGATTCTGAGACAGAGAGACCCTTGGCCACCTGTTCCACTTAAGCTTTTTGCTTGGGCTCCTATAATTCATATTTCAAATATACTCCACACTCCTTGTCTCTTGTCTTCTTCTTTTCTCGTTCCCTTTCTTCCTCCTTCCCTCGTCTCTCTGGCTCTTTTGCTCTTTTTTCTTTCTTATTATAAAAATATTTATTTAGTACATACTCTATGCTGGTAGTGTGTCAGGCTTTGCCTCCCCCCACACAGGTAGTTTAATGGGCGAGCTAATCAGGAATTACAGTACAGTGAAAGAAGTGCAATGATGGAGATAAGTGAGGCCACTGGGGAACACAGAAGTGGAAGAACCAACCCAGTTGGGGGAGAGATAACCAGAAGGGGTTCCTGTGAGATGATATCTTAACTGTCCTGAAGGCTGCATAGGGATCAGGCATGTGAAGACATCCAGATAAGGGAGGCCCAGGCAAATGGACAATGTATCTCTTATTGTCTGACTAATCCAAGGCAAGGCTGTGTGTGTTTGTGTGTGTATGCATTGCGCATGTATGTGTGTGTATGCATGTGTGTAATATACCAAATGGCCCAATGTCACCCAGGAGGAGGGGAGAGGAAGGAAGAGAATGGGAGAAAAAGGAGGAGGAACAGACATAGAAAATAAGGGACAGGGTAGTAAAGACGAAACCAAAATGAACCAAGAGAGAGGAGTTAGTTAGAATGGAATAGAATGGCCCGGCTGGCATGGTTCAGTGGTTGAGCGTAGACATATGAACCAGGAGGTCACGGTTCGATTCCCAGTCAGGGCACATGCCCAGGTTGCAGGCTCGATCCCCAGTGTGGGGCATGCAGGAGGCAGCTGATCAATGATTCTCTCTCAACATTGATGTTTCTAGCTCTCTCTCCCTCTCCCTCCCTCTCTGAAATAAAGAAAAATATATTTAAAAAAATAAAATAATTGGATAGAATGATCTGAGTCAGCATCCTTGGAAAACTCAAGGGAAGGATTCTTGACAAGTTGACTCTTGGAGCTTTCTCCGTGCCTGGTCGTATGCTCAGATATGAGCAAATTGGAGTAACATTGTTGTGCCATCACTGAACTCACAATCCTATTGAAGAAGAGTGGTTACCCATAAGGAATATGTTAAATATTGCAAATATCAGGGCAGAAAAAGATCAAGGTAGATTAAAATAGAAAAGTCTTCCTGGAAGAGGTGAGTATTGGGAGAGTAGGTCTCAGAAATGGACTCTGCTGAGGTGGTATGAGTCTTGCTTAGATCTAGTATGAGTGTGCTGTGTGGGGTCTGTCTCTCATGGCTGTTCCGATTTCAGGGATCAGGATGCTGTTGCTGCCAGCTGTTCTACTGTTACTAGTCCTGCCCAGTCATGGTCAAGATACCCCGACCGAAGAACCTAGAGTCCTACTTCCCCTGCCTAAGGGGGTCTGCACTGGTTGGATAGCGGGCATCCCAGGGCATCCTGGCCACAATGGGGCCCCAGGACGTGATGGCAGAGATGGCACTCCTGGTGAGAAGGGTGAAAAAGGAGATGCGGGTAAGAACAAGTTTTTTGTTCAGACTTCTCTTGGATAGAGGAATGCTTCTAAGAACTATATAAGGGTATTAGTTATTGACTAAGGTCTAGACACAGGAAAGAAGCAAAGTTTTTTTTTTTTATGTGACTCATAAGCAACCTAAAGTGGATTTTGGGTTGGCCTTCCAGTGGTGACAATAGGTGTACCTGTGAAAAATCAAGTATCCTTGATTCTGCTCTATCTGTATCTCCTTCTCTGTCCCCTTTCCCATCTCCACCCTCATCCATCCTAGTCCCAATTTGTTCATATTCCTATTTCTATTCATTTGTCCTTAATTTCCATTCCATGCAGTGACATTCAACCACACATAGTGTTCACCTCCTGCAGGTCACAGTCCTGCTCCTAGAGAGCTCCTGGTCTAGTTAAGAAGAGAAACCTAATGCAAAAGACTGTGAAAGGTTACTATTGGGAAGCCCACTCCAAATATGCCAAATTGAATGTGAACAAATTCCAAATTATGGAACAGAGAAAAGGTGCAAACTTAGATTAACAGTGAGGCTTTCAGGAGGAGGAAGGGCTTAAGCTAGGTCTTGAAAGATGAGTGGACAGAGTAAAGAAGGGAGGGCATCCTACACAAAGGGATAGAAGAGCAAAAGTATGGTTGGTTCAGACAGTATATAGTTGACAGGTCAATGATGGAGACTTATTGGACATAAGGTTGGAAAGAATTAATGGAAGCCTGCTGGGGAGGATGTGGAAATAGGAGGTCTAACTCTCCCCTTTGGATGCTCCCACTGGTTCTTTGCTCTGTAAGTGAAGCAGGTTGTATATAGGAGCCATACGGACAGTGTTTTAGGTTGGAATCAACTTAGGCAGGAGTTCTATTTCTTGTGGTCACTGAGGTCTTTTCATTCTTTAGGTCTTGTTGGTCCTAAGGGTGACACTGGTGAAACTGGAGTGACTGGGGTTGAAGGTCCCCGAGGCTTTCCAGGAGTCCAAGGCAGGAAAGGAGAACCTGGAGAAAGTGCCTATGTATACCGCTCAGCGTTCAGTGTGGGACTGGAGACCCGGGTCACTGTTCCCAATGTTCCCATTCGCTTTACCAAAATCTTCTACAATCAGCAAAACCACTATGATGGCACCACTGGCAAATTCCACTGCAACATTCCTGGGCTCTACTACTTCTCCTACCACATTACAGTCTACCTGAAAGATATGAAGGTCAGCCTCTACAAGAAGGACAAGGCTGTGCTCTTTACCTATGACCAATACCAGGACAAGGACTTGGACCAAGCCTCTGGCTCTGTGCTTCTCCATCTGGATATGGGTGACCAAGTCTGGCTCCAGGTGTATGGGGAAGGGGAGCATAATGGGATCTATGCAGATAATGTCAATGACTCCACCTTCACAGGCTTCCTTCTCTACCATGACACCAATTAATGACCACTTAACCAGAGCCTCCACTGGGCCAAACAACCCAGAAGTCAAAGGATAGCCCAAAGGTTTTCAGTGTAGTTAGGAGACTGATATTGTTATTTAGTTGGAGAGTTCTGAACATTATTCATGCATTTACTCATTCATTCATCAAGTGCCTTTTAAAAAAAGTTATATAGTTTCTTCTCCATCCTAAAGGAGATATGTTCCCTGGCTGCAAGGATCTGGTACATAGTGTCAATAGAAGGATAATAGCATTTTCTGGGGAGCTTAACATACATGACAAGATAACTGACACAGGAAAGTATTTGACAGTGCTATTCTGTGCCCATGGTTTCTTCTCAAGTTCATGCCAATCCTCTGAGGTACACAGAAAATATATTATTCTCCTCTTTTTTACATTTGGGGTGCTGAGACCTAGAGAGTTAAGTGAATGCCTAACGTCATCCAGGTATAAAGTGGTGGAGCTAGAAATCACACTCGGGGCCATGAACTTTTTCTATTATACTGTGTCCTTTTTTAGAAGTACTTGCCCTCCTTGGGATGTTGGTAGGGGGCATCTCTCATCCATCTTACCTGAGGGCCTTAACTCATCACGAGTTAAGTTTTTTTCCCAGGAGAGGTCCCTCAGAACAAGTGGTTCTATAACCAGGTCCTATTTCAGCTGGACCACTCAATGGCCCCTGCACTTCTCTTTCCTCATGCTCTTCTCTCTAATCCAGAAAGCTACCTCCATTTCCACATGCTGAAATCTTCCCTGGTTCTCAAAGCCACCCGGTCAGGAAGCTCTTCTGATATGATACTCTTCCCTGCAAACCTTTCTTACATACTGCACCCCTGTGTTTCTTCATGTGTTATCCTGGATGAGAGCCCTGGGCGTGGGAGACATCTCAATCAAGGACAACTTCCCAGAAGTACCACGTTTTCTACATGTCTGAGTCCCCTTGCAGGACCTTGATCAATGTCTCACAAAGACTACATCTATTCAGAATTAACTCCATTTCAGCCTCTTCATGTAACTAATCCTTATCAACAAAAATATTGTTATTTTAGGATCTCTCTGATTTTAAGCACCTAATGCTTGTTCCACTGTATAGTTTGAATAATTTTCACCAAGGTTAGGAATGACTGTGCTTTCCAGAACACTTGAAGAATTTTTCCTTGAGGAGATAGTTTGAGCCTGTAATACAAAAACCCATGAAGGAATTTGAAAATCATTCTTTCCTTGAGTAACAACTGGGTTTGGGAAGACCTGGGCCTTCTGAATCTATTCTTGTTTTTTTAAGAATTATAAAAACACACACATACACACATACACACACACACACACAAATCCCCAAAACTCTCTGAGTTGATATGGTAATTATCTTAATTGTGGTGATTATTTCACAATGTATATCTATATCAAATCATCAAATTATACCCCTTAAATATATAAAAATATTAATTATAAAATATTCCTCAAAAAGAATTACAAGTGGTTGATAGTGGTAAATATTTTCTCAGGATGTTCTTCAAATGTTTTAGCGAAAGCAGAATTAATAGCATTCTGTATAAATATAGAAATGGAAAACCCATTTTTTTTTGCTTACAGTTTTAAATTCTGAATGATTCCCTTTTATATATGCATTGCTATTCATTCAGTGATTATTTCTACATATAAAACTTTGTCTTTTTGAATGCTTTTGTATTATTATTTTCTAAAGATAAAGATATTCAGCATTAAAAGTAGAATCATTTGAATCACATGGCTTTTGTTTTCATTTTTGGAGAAAGACATGGGGTTCAGAGAGGAATGAAGGGGTAAACTCAACTCAGATTAATAGGCAAAAAAGAAAAATGTTCCTTGCATAATGGGAAATATCAGAGCTGTTCTGTCAGAGGCTCAAATGATGTCATTAAAGACCCTTTTTCTGTCTGTCCTTCCACTCTGTCTTCAACAGCACAGGTTTCAACCTCAGGCTCTACACAGTATAGTTCTAGGTTCTCCCTCATGATATAAAAAGACTAGCCTGCCAGCTGTCATACACTCTCACCACATCATTTAGCCAAAGGGACATCCTCTTTTTCTGGTGGTTCCCAGGAGGAGAGAGGAAGTTTTCTCTCCTGGAAGCCCCAGCAAATATGTTCTTGCACCTCATTGGCTCTGGCTGGGCTATATGTCCATCCTTGACCAATCACTGGAATCAGGAGGATGGACTACCCTTATTTTTAAAAAACTATTTTTATTGATTTCATACAGGAAGGGAGAGGGAGAGATAGAAACATCAATGATGAGACAGGATGATCGATAGGCTGCCTCCTGTACACCCCACACTGGGGATCAAGCCCACAACCTGGGCATGTGCCCTGACCCAGAATCAAACCGTACCTCCTGGTTCACAAGTCAACAACACTCAACCACTGTGCATACCAGCTGGGTTGGACTATCCTTGTTGATTTAAGTTGATCATCGCTCAATCTGGAGAAGGGGTATTTTCCCTAAAGCAAAATCTGAATACAGTTACTAGAAGTGGGAGAACAGATGATGAATATAAAAACAACATTTGTTTACAACAAGCTGTTAATGTTATGTATGAGTTTTCTCAGGTTTCTCAGAGAGATGTTGCTGGAAAATTACTATTGATTTTCTCTAAAATTTCATCAAGTAACTAATGTCTGACAATGCTAACAGTTCTGCACCTGGCTAGGGTGGGATTCTCACAGCACTGGACACAATGTCACACTCACTCTAAACTCCCTGGAGGAGGATCATTTTTTTGTGTGTGTGGAAACAGAGAGGGTCAAATTTCATAACACCTTCTGAGAGAAACTGTGGCCAAGAATTTTGGATTAATGGTCCCATGATGTTCAAGTCTAATTGTGGATTTTTCTATTTCTCTTCAGTTCTGTCAGCTTTTGCTTTATGTATTTTGGAACTGTCTTGTTAGATACATATACATTTAGTCTTACATCTTGGTGAATTTACCCCTTGTCATTATATGATGTCTGTCTTTATCTCTGGTAATTTTCCCTTTTCTGAAGTCTACTTTATTTGAAATTAATATAGGCACTCAAGCTTTCTTTTAATTATTATTTGCATAGCATGTCTTTTTCCATCACATTAGTTTAAATCTATTTATATTATTATATTTAAAATAAGTTTTCTTATAGACTGCATGTGATTAGGTCTTATTTTTTTATTCCATCTGAAAATCTCTTTCACTTAATTGGTTTATATTACTTTATATGTTTTCTATTTATTCCCTGTGTTTCACTTTTTTTCCTGGCTTCTTTAGGATTATTTGAATATTTCACAGTATTTCATCTTAATGTAGTTGTTTGCTTTTTAGCTGTATTTTTTAGTAGTTGCTCTCAGGATAATAATGTATACCTAACTTTCATAGTCTACATAGCACTAATATTTTACCACTTCAGGTAAAATATAGATGTCTATAACCACATAGGTTCTTTATCTACTTCTTTTATGTTATGGAAGCAGAGCCTAAGCCGTTAGTTGGACATCCTTAGTGCTGCTGTGGAGGCAGAAAAGACTCCTGCCACCGCCACTGCATTGGCCAGCCATGAGCTGGCTTCTAGCTGAGCAGTGCTTCCCCTGTGGAAATGCACTGACCACCAGGGGGCAGCTCCTGTGTTGAGCGTCTGCCCCCTGATGGTAAGTGTGCGTCATAGTGAACAGTCATTCCTGGTTGTTCAGCTGTTAGGGTCAATTTGCATATTATCCTTTTATTATATAGGATTATACCTAGATACATTGAAGCATTACAAACAATGTTATAATTTTGGCTTCCAACAGTCATACATATTTTAAAGAATTTAAGAATACAAAATATTCTATTTATTCAGATAGTCATCATTTTTCTTGTTTTTTTTTTTTTAAAAATATATTTTTTTATTGATTTTTAGAGAAAGAGGAAGGGAGAGAGATAGAAACATCAATTAGAGGAAACATCGATCAGCTGTTTCCTGCATGCCCACTTGAAGGGGATTGAGACTGCAACCTGCATGTACCCTGACCAGAATCAAACCAGTGCATGGGTCAACACAACAACTGAGCCACACCAGTTGGCCTCTTGTTCTTTCTTTATTCCTTAAGTTCTACATTTCCCTCTGGTATAATTTCATCTCATCTTGAAAAACTTTCTTTCTTTCTTTTTTTTTAAGTTTGCTGGTGATACTTTTTCTTAGCTTCCTTTCATCTGAAAATGTTTTTATTTTCTCTATATTCCTGAATGATATTTTTGCTAGATATAGAATTCTGAGTTGACAGTTCTTTTATTTCAGTTATCTATCTATCTATCTATCTATCTATCTATCTATCTATCTATCTATCTTCTATTTTCCCACACTCTGAAGATATTGTTTCACTGTCTTCTGGTCTCCATGGTTTCATGGTTTTTGACAAAAAGTCTACAGTCAGTTTCTCTTATGTGTAATTTATTTTTCTTCTGACTACTTTCAAGATGTTTTATTTACCTTTGGTGTGATTATGATATGTCTGGGATTGGGTTTTTTAGCTTAATCTGATTGGGATTTATTGAATTTCTTGAATCTGTAAACATATGTCTTCTACCAAATTTGGAAAGTTTTCTGACATTTCTTCTTCAAATATATTTTCTGTTGTTTTTTTTTTTTTTAACTCTTTTTTAAAGTTTATGTTACATGCAATAAACATTAATATTTAAATAAAAACGATTTTAACTATAATAATGTTACATGCAATAAACACTAATATTTTAAGAAAAAAAGATTTAAAATATAATAATATTACCAAAACTGTACTAATCTATATAAAGTAATGTGCAAATTAGGCCTGGATGATGTAACAGCTCACGACCAGACAGGAGGAGGTTGTTCGCGCAGGTGAGGCCCGGAGTGGAGACAGAGGCAGAGACAGGGGGGCCTGCCCAAGCCAGTGTGGCGGCTCCGGCGGCCTGGAGTGGACACAGGCAGGGGGGTCAGGAGGGCCTGGGGCGGAAGTCAGGCGCAGGTCCTGGCCGCCCGTGGCGCCAGTCCAGCCTGACTCCTGCGGCAGCGGCCCAGCCCTGCATGAGTCAGGCCGGGTTCCAACCTGTGGTGCAGGTCCAGCCTGACTCCTGGGGCAGCCGCAGGGTACCTCCTCGCACAGCAGGAGGCGGGGTGCCTCCTCGGGCGATTTCAATCACACTGGGCCTCTAGTATAGTATAATATCACAAAAGTTGTAGGAAATATTAAAAATCTACAAATAACAGGATTACTTCTATTATATTCTAAAATATTTTTTTCCTCTGGCTCTGTTTTTATTCATCAGTTTATGTTGTTCATTATATTCCACAACTGAGTGAAATCATGTGATGTTTATCTTTCTCCCACTGGCTTATTTCACTTAGCATAATGCTCTCCAAGTCCATCCATGCTTGTTGCAAATGGTAAGCATTCCTTCTTTTTGACATCAAATATATTTTCTGAATCTACCTCTTTCTTTTCTCCTCCTGAGATTCCAATGATATGAATATTAAGTTAGCAAGCCCCTACAGTTGTGTTAATTGTTTTCTTTCTGTTATTTTTATTGTGTAATTGATCTATCTTGAAGTTCTCTTTCCTCTGTCATTTCCATTCTGCTATTGAGCTCATCTGGTGAACTGTTAATTTCAGATATGGTATCTTACGAATTAAAAATTTCCATTTTACTTTTTTTAAAAAAATTATCTTCCTCTGCTGAGAACTTTTACCTTGCCATTTATTTCAAGATTGTTCATCTTTACCTCATAGTTATAGTAGGTGTTTTATATTCTGTGTCTCAAAATTCCAGTTGGAGTAATATTGAAGTTGGCATCTGTTGAATTTCTCTTCTCCTGAGTATTGGTCAGACTTTCCTCATTCTTTCTGCATTAGGTAATTTTGGGTTGTATCCAGAATATTTTGAACATTATGCTATGAGATTCCAGTTTCTGTTAAAATCCCCTAGAGCATATTGATTTTTTTGTTTGTTTGTTTGCTTGTCTAGCAGCTAATTAACTGGCTTAGGTTCAGAGTACAAATTGTGTCTCACCTTCTGTGATATCAATGTCAATTTTGTTTTCAAGCCTTTGTTATGCTACTTAAATTTATCTGCAGAATGTTACACCCAGAGTTCAGTCTGGAACCTCAGTGATTCAGTTCCTGAAGCCTTTGCTAATTCTTCTTTGAGTTTGCTCTGCATGTGTACAACTAGGCACCGAGTCAGGGACTTTTTGTAGGATTCCATTCAGAATTAAAAGATGTCCTTTTCCAGCTCTTTCCTCTCTGACATTTCCCTATATTATCTATTCTCAAGAAACGCTCCCCCCTCCCCCACCCCGTTTTACTGATTCTTATGCTCAGGAAGCAAGGGATCTCTCTGAGTTTTAGTTTCCTGCACTATTCTCTTGTTCTGTGTATTGGGGTTGCCTTTGGGGATAAAGCAGCAAGAGAAAAGAAAGAAAAAAAATAATAACAAGGAGTATCTCACATTCTTTGATCAGCACAGCCCTTTTACATAGAGAGATGGATTTTATTTGGGAATTTTAGATCCCATGTTGCCTCTGCTGCTATGGCAATGCAGCCTAATGGCTGGGGCTGGTCTCAGGGCAGAGCTGGGAGAGAAAAGAGAAAATAAAGCATGTAAAAATAGTACCTATGATTCCTCTTATGCTCTCTGTCACACAGGAGTTGCTTTTCCTGGTATTCTGGTCACCAAGAGGTGATTTCTTCTGGAGTTTTTCCAACAGTGCCTGGTAAACAATTCCAGGACTTGGCCTGCCCTCAGGTCTGATCCACGAGACAAAAAAGAAAAAAAAAAACACTCCATAAAACTCACTCAGATTATGGGTTTAAATATATATATATACTAGAGGCCTGGTGCACAACATTTGTGTACTGAGAGGGGGGGGGACGTGTCCCTCAGCCAGGCCTGCACCTTCTCGCAGTCTGGGACCCCTCAAGGGATGTCTGACAGCTTAGGTCCACTCCCCGCCTAAATCAGACATCCCCGAAGGGTCCTTAGCACTGCTCCGGAGGCGGGAGAGGCTCCTGCCACCGCCACTGTGTTCGCCAGCCATGAGCCCAGCTTCTGTAGGAGTGCACTGACCACCAGGGAGCAGCTCCTGCATTGAGCGCCTGCCCCCTGGTGGTCAATGCGCGTCATAGCTTCCGGTTGTTTGGCTGTTCAGTTGATATGCATATTAGCCTTTTATTATATAGGACATATATATTGATTTCAGAGAGGAAGGGAGAGGGAAAGAGAGATAGAAACATCAATGATGAGAGAGAATCATCGATTGGCTGCCTCCTGCACACCCCCTACTGGGGATCAAGCCCACAACCCAAGCATGTGCCCCTGACTGGAATCTTGGACCCTTGGACCCTTCAGTCCGCAGGCCGATGCTCTATCCACTGAGCCAAACCGGTAGGGCAGACTATGGGATCTTACTCAAATTTTTACTTTAGTCCTCAATCAGCCTGTTAGTGTTTACTTTCAGATTTTTTCATGTATTTAGATGGTTGTGGTGTTTTTTTTCATATTATCCAGTTTTGGGTTGTAATAAGTGGAAAATGTAAATTATAGCTGACTTATTTCATCTTGGTTGGTACTGAACATCCCATGTTCCATAATACTCCTGGAGGGAGAAAAAAAAGAGGAAGGATTAAGGAATGGCAGGACCCCTAAGAAGGCATAAAATGTACCCCAAAATTGATGGAAGTAAAAGAAAATGTCTAGCCTCTCTGGTGTGGCTCAGTGGTTGAGTGTCAACCTGTGCACCAATAGGTTGCCGGTTCGGTTGCTGGTCAGGGTGAATGCTACTGTTTCAGGCTCCATCCCCAGTAGGGAGCATGCAGGAGACAGCTGATTGATGTTTCTCTCACTGATATCTCTCTCTGTCCCCCTTCCTCTCTCTCTAAAAATAAATAAATAAATAAATAAATAAATAAATAAATAAATAAATAAATAAAAAATAAGTCCAATCATCTAATCATGAGATAAACCATTATTCCATTGTTGAAGAGAGAATTCAGGGGGTACTCAAAACTCCTTGACCAAGGGAGGCTGAGGCTAAGTATAGGTCTTGCTTATCACCCCAGCTTCTGATTTGTCCTATGCCTGGAGTAAATTATAGTAATACATCCCATGCTGTGAAGAGAATAAAGTAGTCAGCATAGCCACACCAACAGATATCAAAGCAGAACTATATATCATCAAGTTGAGAGAGAGAGAGAGAGAGAGAGAGAGAGAGAGAGAGAGAGAGAGAACCAGAATTCTGGTTCCTACAGGCTTTCCACTTTCTGATTCCAGTCCTTAACACTCAGTGTATCCCTGCCCATGGCTCCCATGAGACATCAGTTCCTAGATTTTTGTACCATTTCTCCTTTTAACTTAAACTACCTTGAGTTTATTTTTGTTACTCACATTCAAAGAATACAAGGGGTCAGGAATTAGTCTGTGTCTATGCTCAGGGACCATGCTGAGGTCTAGTTACTGAGAATACTTGGTAATGGGGTAATAAAATTAATTCATTAGGCCCCATGAAATCAAACCTAGAACTCTAGTTTCATTTATAATTATTTTATTAGCAACCAACTTCCTAGCTAGGAAATTTCTTGTGAGCAGAACTTCCTTTTTCATTTAAAAATTCTTTATAGATATCATTCATTCATTCATTCAGTAAATATTTATTATCTATGTGCCAGGCATATAATAATTTAAAAAAATAGTAGCGCCTGGCTGGTGGGGCTCAGTGGTTGAGCATCCACTGAGAGGTCACCAGTTCCATTCCCAGTCAGGGCATGTGCCTTGGTTGTAGGCTCAATCCTTGGTAGGGGGCATGCAGGAGGCAGCCAATCAATGCTTCTCTCTCATCAATGTTTCTATCTCTCTCCCTTTCTCTTCCTCTCTCTGAAATCAATAAAAATGTATGTAAGAAAAAAAGAAGAAACAGAGAAGCCTACATAGTCTCCTCTTTTAAAAAAAAGTAGCACTAATCCTACATAATAAAAGCTTAATATGCTAAGTGTCCGGTCATCTGGTCGGCCATTCAACCAATCAAAGCATAATATGCTAATGATATGCTAAGGCTGCTCAACCACTCGCTATGACAGACAGTTGACCGGTTGACCAGTCGCTATGATGTGCACTGACCACGATGGGGCAGATAGTTGACTGGTTGACCAGTCTTTATGACGTACACTGACTACCAGGGGGCAGATGCTCTGACCAGTAGATTAGCTTGCTGCTGGAGTCTGGCACATCGGGACTGAGTGAGATGGGCCGGACACACTCTGGAGTCCTCCCACAGTCCCTCCCCAGCTGGCCAACCTCCTGCATCCCTCCCTGGCCCCGATCATGCACTGGTGGGGTCCCTCAGCCTGGCCTGTGCCCTCTTGCAATCTGGGACCCCTCTGGGGATGTTAGAGAGCCAGTTTCAGCCCAATCCCGCAGGCCAGGCCAAGGGACCCCACTGGTGCACAAATTTGTGCACTGGGCCTCTAGTAATAATATAAATAATCATTTTTAAATACCTGCTTAAAATATATTCCTTTATTTTATCCTTACAAAACCCTATAAATTAAATACCATAAATCTTATTGTCAGATAAGAAACTGGTGATTAGAGAAGCTAAGTTATGGCCTAAAGCCATTACTAATAAATTGTAGAGCAAGGATTCATACTCAGATGGGCCTGACTCTGAAGCTCATGCTTGTATAAAGAATGAACCACAATCCCACTAGCCTTTTTTTCTTAGTTTCAAGACATTTGGAGGATGGGGTACTTACACAACCTGTAGCAATCCTGTAAATACTAGTAGTGGAAAAACTTGCCTTTGTAAATGAGTCATTAAATTTGCCACATGAGGGAAAGTCTGGTTGTTAAAAGGAAATATGATGAAATGTCTCACTCATCATTCATGGGGACAAGTTCTGAGGACTGCACTGAGGTTCTTTGTGTGATGTAAGAAAAAAAATGGAACTTGCAAAATAGCTTGTTTATTCTAGCTGAAATAGGTTGAGTCAATGTTCAATCACTTGTTATTAAAATATTTTATGAATTAAAAATAAAAAGGTTAGCCCTGGCTGGGTAGCTCAGTTGGTTAGAACATTGTCCCGATATGCCTAGGGTGTGGGCTCTATCTCCAGTCAGAGCACATAAAAGAAGCAACCAATGAATACATAAATAAGTGCAACAACAGATTGATGTTTCTCTCTCTCTCTCTCTCTCTCTCTCTCTCTCTCTGTCTCTCTCCCTTCCTTTATTTCTCTAAAATAATTAATAATATTTTTTACAAAAAAGATGGGATTATTCCTACAAGAGGATTCCTACACTAGGATTAACTTTTTGGGAGCTTTCTTTTGCTCTTTGATAAAAGTCATTATTTTGAGCATTTCTTTAGGTTTGCTTTTCCCACATGTAATATTTCCTTAAATTTCATCAGCCACTGAGTACAGTTTTTAGTGGTGGTATTCTGGACAAAAAAGGAATAAGACAATCAAATAAGGTGAGACTTGTCTTATATTAATCTCTAGTGTTCATGGAGAGGAAACAGTACATTGTGTGGCTTGGGTTCAGAAGTGTTTGACAGGGAAGATGTGGCCTGTGGCAAAGCTGCAGGGCCCCTCCACTCACAAGAGGGCCACCTGGAGTGACCTAAGACACAAACTTTGCTTTTCCAATATCTTTTTTTCTAGAGAAAACAGACCATTTAAAAGAGATAAGAGAAATAGGAAACTTGGGTTACACAATATATTTGTTTAAAAATTGAGATCACATTTAACTGTTTGCCCTGACTTTTCAAATACCTTAAATATTTTTCTATGTCATACAATATAGTTTGTAAGTGTGATTTTTGTATGGGTGCATAATGTTCCATATATAGATGTTTCTCAGTCAGTCTGGGCTGCTGTAACTGAAAACTGTAGACTAGGTGATGAAAACAATAGAAATTGATTTCTCACAGTCTGGAGGCTGGGAAATCTGATACCGTAGTCAAGTATAGGAGGTCCCTCGTCCTGATTTGCAGATGGCTATTTTCTTGTTGACACATGGAGGGGGGGGGGGAGAGAGAGAGAGATAGAGAGAGAGAGAGAGAGAGAGAGAGAGGTGGTCTCACTTGTGTCTCTTTGTATAAGGGCACTGATCCCATTCATGAGGGCTCCACCCTCATGACCTAATTACCTTCTAAAGGCTCCACCTCCAAATATATCACATAGGATTTCAACATATGAATTTTTTTTGGGGGGGGGAACACAAACATTCAGTCCATAGCAGGATGTCACAGAGACTTATTTGGATAATGTGAATACATAGAAGTGACACATGTTGGCAGATGTGTATATAGAGGGGGCAAAATGCCTGATTATTTTGGATAATATGTCACAGCCGAAATAACTTGAAAATTTCCACTCTGAGCCAGTTGGCTCAGTATTGATTACAGCAAAATAAAATAAAAATAAAAATGGAGATGAGGAAATGTCTTACAGACACATGGATGTGCTTGAATAATATTATTAACAAAGCAAAACTTAGAAAATCCAGGCTTATGAAAGCTTAGCTGTTTTCTATAATTTGAGCTTGTAGAAAACTTCCTTAATATTCCACTGATGCACACACACAGCTGTTGACTGGCTGAGGTCTGGCAAAACACGAGTCAGTATTCAGTTAAGAGTTGAAATAGCAGCTGTTTCTCAAATTCACACCATCCTTTTGACTTATTGGAAGCAAGATATTATCTGTTTCATAGTCTTGCTTACTTGGCAGACACATTTATTTCAGTAAATTACACACACACACACACACACACACACACACACACACACACGAAGAAGAAGAAGAAGAAGAAGAAGAAGAAGAAGAAGAAGAAGAAGAAGAAGAAGAAGAGGAGGAGGAGGAGGAGGAGGAGGAGGAGGAGGAGGAGGAGGAGGAGGAGGAGGAGGAGGAGGAGGAGGAGGAGGAGGAAGGAATTCTGGTGTTGGAATGAAGGAAAAGTTCTATTGAGTTGCTTTCCCACCCTGGAAAACTTTCAGAGAATGATTTCATGACGATGAGTCTGTGAGGAGTGGTACAATGCTGTAAATGTCTGTAAGCCAAGTTACTTGCACAAGTGAGTGTTTTCTCTGAAAACTGGAAACTCTGACACAGTCCATGCAATAGCACATTCCCTGTCTCCAGTAATGAAAGGAGGAGCGCTGAGTGGAACTCAGGTGTAATAGAGATTTAAAATATTTCCAAGTAGTAGTGACCTTATAAAATTTGAGATAAAATATGCCATGATTTCCCAGATATAACAAAAGAAGCTACGGTTTCACTCCATCTTTTCCTATTGTAGTGCAGTCTCATAAAAATGAATTTTGAGAGAGAGCTGTCTTTAAAATGTGGAGGAAATTACAGCCCTCACAGTAAAATGAGAACTGAGATGTGAACCTACGGTTTCCTTTACTGTTCTTTAGTTATCTTTCTTGGACATGAGCTTCTCACCTGGTTGAGAATTATCCGTTATATAGAAATGAATATTTATCATCTTATATAGCCACTGACATAAGCCAAATACTTCGTGTATATTTAAAATTCTTAAGGGTAGCCCTAGCTGAGAGCACTGGTCTGTGGACTGAAGGGTCCTGGGTTTGATTCCAGTCAAGGGCATGTACCTCGGTTGCAGGCTCTATCCCTGTCCCTGGTTCAGGTGTGGGAGACAACCAATCAATGTTTTCTCTCTCACATTGATGTTTCTCTCTCTCTGTCTCTCCCTTTCCCTTCCATTCTCTCCAAAAATCAATGGAAAGATATCCTCGGGTGAGGATTAACAGCAACAACAAAAATTCTTAAGGGTAAATCAAATCGTCAAGTGTAATTTTAATGGATTTGGCTAGGGCCTTAAGCATTGGAACTCATTGATATTTGCATGTTCCTCTAAATTTTCTTGCCCTGCAGTTAGGTCTGGTCAATGGAATGTGAGTAGTGATGGGTGTCATTTCCAAGCTAAAGTGATAAGGTGTCTGATGTGCCTTCCCACACACTGCGCTCTCCTTCCACAGTGAGAGTGGAGGCTAAATGTTAATGATGGATGATGGTACAGTCATTGGGTGAAAGCTTGTATCCCTGAGCCAACCTTTGAAGGAGAGCCTCCCTAGAGAGCTTCCCAAATTCCGTCAGACTATGATTGAGCAAGAAATAAACCCTCGTTTTGTTATGATTTGCTGCATTATGAAATTTTTGTGGTTGTTTATTATTGCTGCTAGCATTTCTTATTCCTTTAGAACACAACTTCCCACCTCTACTGTGAACACTCAGATAAACTCAATACTCCATCCACGTCTCCTCAAACAAAGCACAGCATGTTTCTGAATACAGTCCTGGAAAGAAACATTTAATTGTCAAAGAATACACTTGGTATCAAGCTTTTTGTTCAAGCTATCAGTTTCAACTTTCTCATAACTTTGGTAAGAGGATTTATCCTGCTAAAAAGTGATCTTTAAAAAACTTTATGTATATTTTGGGAATATAATAACATTTTTTATTTATATAGTTAAATAAATATATCAATTTCATTGTGTTCTGAAATGAGTACTATGACTTTCAGGAGCTCCTAGATACATTTGAAAAACCTTGTGTTCTTCTTAGGACTAGAGGTATACGTAATAAGTAGATGGCCTTGAAAGCTAAAATAGTGATATTGTTTTCATCCATCAATCTATCCATTCAACAAAAAGGTATTAGCTACCTATTATTAGGCAAGATCTGTGCTGGGCACAGAATAGAACTGTGCTGTACAACTTGTTAGACACTAACTACATGTGGCTTTTGAAATTTTTGAAATTAATGCAAATAAAAATTTAAAAATTCAGTTCTTTAGTCACACTAACCACATTTCAAATGTTCAATAGCAACATGTAAATATTTATTGGTCACATTAGCCACGTTTCAAGTGCTCAATAGCAACATGTAAATATTTATTTGGCAACACAGAAAAACATTACCATCATCCAGAAAGTTCTACTGACTTGCACTTCTAGAAGGAAGATAGACATATAAACTCATGATTTCCCTTTAACTTAATAACTATTTCCATAAAAACTAATAAAATATGGTTAGGAGTTAAGATGGGGATATGCTTTAGGCTGCCAGAGAGGTCAAGAAGTCTGTGCATTGGAGATCATATTTGAACTTGGTCTTAGAATATAAGAAGGGATTTGCTAAACTGAGAAGGTGCAAGGGAGGACATTCCAGTGAAAAGCAGATACAGAGTTTTAAAAGGATAAATAGGTTGATAAGGCAAGGTGAGAAGTTTAATGTGACTGAGAGGAAAAATATGCAAGATAAAAGACCACAGACATTTGTGTCAAGAGCAGGCAAAGAAGAGACTGGTAGGGTAGAGTGTTTAAATTTAATCTTTTGGTGATGGAAAGCCAATAAAATCTTTTTTAAAAAATGTATCTTTATTGTGGAAAGTATTACAGATGTCCCTTTTTTCCCCTCCCAACAAAAATCTTTTTAATCAAGAGCATGATATAATTAGGCAGGCATTGTATTAAGGTAATTTGCTGGCCTTATTGATTTTGAAAGACCAGATTGGAGGGTATTTCTTCTGAGTCCCAGCAAGTGAAGACAAAAACAGTAGTAATTGAGTTGAAGAGGAAAGACTCAATTCTAGCCATATTCCTATATTGGGATTATAAAATTGGGATATAATTGTAGGCTAATTTTTCCTGCTTAATTCAATTAAAGTGTTGGTATGAGCCAGATGAAAGAAGAAACATGAGTGTATATTAGGTGAAGGCAGGTGCCTCAGCTTCTACCCACAGAGAATAAAGACATAGGGTTTAACACCACCTCTGTCCTATCATACTCAGGCAGTGCTAGAAAGTGGTGTGTATATCAGTTCATTCAGGAAAATCCTCTGTAACCTCCTTAACATTTGGACACTTGAAGTTACAAGAAGGCCACTTCTTCCTAGGAAGTCTGTTTTATTAAAGGAACTCTTAAAATGTTACCTCTGTATTGAGAACTATCTCCTTTTAATGCATTTATTTTCTCATCTTATATTTCCACAGGGCTATCTATATGTTGAGGAATGGTGTTATGCATGCATAACAGGGGGTGAGATATTTGGAATTTATGTAAGTATGAGCCTTTTATAAATGTCTTCTAAGGCTGAGGCGTGCCTGTTGGTGTAGAGCTTTCAGGAGTTAATCGCAGTTGATAAGAGCCTGGGTCCTTAATGAAGATGAGATTTCTAATTCACTTTTCGGCCTATCCAAGTAAATTTCTAGGTCAATTATGGCTTCTCAGAAAGGGGCAGGAAGTGTTTACATAGAGTCAGTTGACCTGATTAACCAGAGGTACAACTTCCCTTTGTCAGTTAAGTGCTGAGCCTGGTTTACTCCCCTGTTGGGTAAACATCCTTTTCTTATCCCAGTTTTCCCTGAAACTCAGCACTTTCCTAATGATTTCCTGTTTCTGAACAAAGTCTTCCTGAGATCAAACATGAAACCAAGCCGGAGAAATTAATGAGGCCTGCCATGGTGAGGGAATTTGAAGTCCTGCAATATGTCTGGGTTATGGGAAGTTCAAGAATTAGAAGAAGGTTGGATATTCAGGGCTCTCAGCCTGCTACTCATTCTCTCCCCACAGGACTGTCTGTAGTGATGGCAGACACTGAAGGACCCCATGTGCTCAATGAAAGTTTCTACATATAGACCTGCAGAAAAACAGCATTTAAGCCCCTCTTCTTAAGCAAAAGGATTAAGATTAGAAATTCTTATTTAAGAATGTCAGGCAGGCCGCTAGCTGGTTTGGCTCAGTGGATAGAGTGCTGGCCTGCGGACTGAAGAGTCTCAGGTTTGATTCTGGTCAAGGACACATGCCCAGTGGCAGGCTCCATCCCCAGTGCAGGGTGTGCAGGAGGCAGCCAGTCAATGATTCTCTCTCATTGTTGATGTTTCTATTTCTCTCCCTCTCCCTTCCTCTCTCTGAAATCAATAAAAATATATTAAAAAAAAAAAAAGGATGTCAGGCAGCTTCTCTGGTACTGGCACAAGAACAGGCATATAGATCAATGGAACAGAACAGAGACCCCAGAAATAGATCCAAGCCATTATACTCAATTAACATTTGATAGTGGAGGCAAGAGCATGCAATGGAGTCAAGAGAGTTTCTTCAATAAATGGTGTTGGGGCCCTGGCTGATTTGGCTCAGTGGATAGAGCGTTGGGCTCTGGACTGAAGGGTTGCAGGTTCGATTCCAGTCAAGGGCACATGCCTGGGTTGTGGGATCGATCCCAAGTAGGGGCCATGCAGGAGGCAGCTGATTGATGATTCTCTCTCATCATTGAAGTTTCTATCTCTCTCTTCCTCTCTGAAATCAATTAAAAATATTAAAAAATAAAATAAATAAATGGTGTTGGGAAAATGGGACAGATACATGCAAAAAAATTAAACTAGACCATCAACTTACACCATACACAACAATAAACTCAAAATGGATAAAAGACTTAAATGTAAGTCAGGAAACCATAAAAATCCTAGACGAAACCATAGGCAGCAAAGTCTCAGATATCTCTTATAGCAATATGTTTACAAATACATCTCCTAGAGCAAAGGAATCAAAGGAGAAAACAAACAAATGGGACTACATCCAAATAAAAAAGCTTCTGCACAGCAAAAGAAACCATCAATAAGATGAAAAGGGAGCCCACTGCATGGGAGAACATATTTGGCAATGATACATCTGATAAGGGGTTAATATCCAAAATATATAAGGAATTAATACAACTTAACAAAAGGAAGACAAACAATCCAATTAAAAAATGGGCAAAGGACCCAAATAGACACTTCTTCAAAGTGCCCATACCGATGGCCAAGAGACATATGAAAAAATGCTCAAAGTCACTGATCATCAGAGAGATGCAAATTAAAATGACAATGAGGTATTACTTCACACCTGTCAGGATGGCTACCATCAACAAATTAACAAATGACAAGTGCTGGCGAGGATGTGGAGAAAAAGGAACCCTAGTACATTGCTGGTGGGAATGCAGACTGGTGCAGCCATTATGGAAAACAGTATGGAGTTTTCTCAAAATATTAAATGACCCAGTGAGCCTACTTCTAGGAATATATCCTAAGAAAACCGAACCACCAATCAGAAAGAATGTATGCACTCCTATGTTCATAGCAGCACAATTTATAATAGCTAAGATCTGGAAACAGACCAAGTGCCCTTCAGTAGATGAGTGGATAAAAAAGCTGTGGTACATTTACTATGGAATACTATGCAGCAGTAAAAAGGAAGAATCTCTTACCCTTTGACACAGCATGGAGGAACCTGGAGAGTATCATGCTAAGTGAAATAAGTCAGTCAGAGAACTTTCAACAATAAAGAATTATTAAAAAAAAGAATTAACAGTGATTGTCTTCCAGACTGAAGGCTAAAAATTGCTTCAAAATAAATACATTTTTGTTATCTCCTTTATGCCATTGTAATTTTTTCCTGCACTACTAACAATTTTATTAGGGGAATATCTAAGTGTTCAGAAATGTCAGTTTATTTTCCTTATATAGAGATATTTTTTTTGTTTATTTGAATGATTTGTTACATTGTTCATATTATTGTCACATATCAGTGTCTAATAGGAAAACTCATGATAAATTCAAACTGTATTTATTGATATAAAATGTTAAGTAGTAAGTTTACTAATCCTTTCTTAAAACTGCATTGTATTAAAGCCTATTAAAAGTTCATTTTGTCATGGGGTTAAGAGGAATACTACTTGGTCACCTTATAGCAGTAGAAACAAAAGTGATTCTGACAGTTTTCCTGAATATTAAACACATGGAAAAAACTTTGCTTTGTTTAAATTTGTTTTGACAGCCCCCAAATCATCTTTTCCTCTTTCATATTAAACACACAATGGCTGAAGTGGTTGTGCTTGTTGAGACTGGTTCTGCTACATAGTCAAGCGGGTGATAGACAACATAAATGCTATGTTGCAGGAAACTTCTGTGGGTACCATCTGGAAACCCTTCCCCTTGCCTTTCTTCCTGCCCTGATCAGTTTTCTGAGTTACTATACCCTTGGTAGGAAACCTTGAAGGTATTTCATTGCACACAAGATTACCTGGTAGCAATGCAGAGGTAAGGAGCTCCCCCAAGATTTTAGGTAGGCTTACCACACTCAATTTCATTGTGTTCTGAAATGAGTACTATGACTTTCAGGTGCTCCTAGATACATTTGAAAAATGTATTAATTCCTATATTGGAATTATATATTTAGAATATAATCATAAACTAACCTTTCCTGATTAATTAATCAATTCTTTCAATAGAATATGTTGAATTTTTCCTCTAGGCCTGACATTGGGTTGCTTGATGAAGATTAAGAGATGAGATTGAAAATAAGACATGGTTCATGGACAGAAAGAATCAGTATTCTAAAGAGGTCAATTCTTCCCAAATTGATCTATAGAATCAATGCTATTCCAATCAAATCCCAACAAGGTTTTCACAGAACTTGACAAGCTGATTTGGACATGTATGTGGAAGAGTAAAGGGCTGGGAAGAGCCAAGATTCTCTGAGAGAAGAACATGGTTAGAGAATCTGTCCTTCCAGATAATGAGACTTATTATAAAGCTATTGGTAATTAAGACAATGTGGTTTATGAAGAAATACTTAGACTCATATATGAACATGGATATGTGATATATGAAAATTTTATTCATAATGAAGGCTACCTCACAGATCAGTGGGAAAATAATAGATCATTTAATAAATAATGCTGGAATAATTGGGTATCCTATATAATAAAGAGGTAATATGCAAATTGACCCTCATGCCCTCACATCACAAGATGGCCGCCCCCACATTGTCTCAAGATGGCCACCCCCATGTTGTCACAGGATGGCTGCCCCCACGTTGTCACAAGATGGCTGCCCCACATTGTCACAAGATGGCCAGGAGGGCAGTTGGGGGCGACCAGGCCTGCAGGGGAGGGCAGTTGGGGGCAACCAGGTCTGCAGGGGAGGGCAGTTGGGAGTGATTGGGCTGGCAGGGGAGCAGTCAATCAGGCTGGCAGGGGAGCAGTTAGGGGGCTATCAGGCTGGCAGGCAGAGTGGTTAGGGGCAATCAGGCAGCCAGCCAGGTGAGTGGTTAGGAGCCAGCAGTCCCGGATTGTGAGAGGGATGTCTGACTGCCGGTTTAGGCAGTCGGACATCCCCTGAAGGGTCCCAGATTGGAGAGGGTGCAGGCTGGGCTGAGGGACACCCCCGCCCAGTGCATGAATTTTGTGCACTGGGCCTCTAATATAGATTTAAAAAGCCATGACATTAGGTACTTTCTTTGTATTATACCTATGTTAATTCCAAGACAGTTAAAAACTTAAACATGAATGAGAAAACTTAAAAAATTTAGAAATATAAGAATAAGAACAAATTTTATAAGACTTTAAAAAGGATTTTTAACACTTAAGTCATAAATTGGAAGAAATTATTTGCATCACATATTACTAATGATAAAAAATTAGTATTCAGGAAATATAAAAAACTAAAAAATGGTCCTATAAAATTATGAAAATACATAATTGACTACTAATATATGAAAATATGGTTACTCTTATTAGTATCTAGAAAATTAAAACTAAAATCACAATGAGATATTTTAAAAATATAATGTGTAACAATATCTAACTTTAAACCTCCATGCTGAAAACAATAAAATATATGGATAAATCAGTAAATCTAGATAATATATGGAGAATACAGAGAAAATAATTGTACTATTCTTTCCATTTATGCTTGTTTTTTAGAATTCTAATTAAGTGTTATAATTTTGGAAAAAAATGTACCTCATTGCATTTTTATGGTGGTAAATAGGCATAACATAAAATTTAGCATTTTAACCATTTAAAAAAATATTTTATTGATTTTTACAGAGAGGAAGGGAGAGGGATAGAGAGTTAGAAACATCGATGAGATGAGAGAGAAACATCAATCAGCTACCTCCTGCACACCCCCCACTGGGATGTGCCCGCAACCAAGGTACATGCCGTTGACTGGAATCGAACCTGGGACCCTTGAGTCCACAGGCAGATGCTCTATCCACTGAGCCAAACCAGTCAGGGCCATTTAAACCATTTTTAAGTGTATGGTTAAGTAGCATTAAGTACATTGACAGTGTTATGTATCTCACTGTGTGTGTTTTTTTAAAAAATATGTTTTTATTTATTTTTAGAAAGAGTAAAGGAGAGGGAAATAGATAGAAACATCAATAATGAGAGAGAATCATCCACTGGCTGCCTCCTGTATGCCCCCTACAGGGAATTGAGCCTGCAACCTGGGCATGTGCCCTGACCAGGAATCGAACCATGACATCCTGGTTCATAGGTCAGTGCTTAACCACTGACCCAAACCGGCCAGGCCCTCATTGTGCTTTTAATCGAGTTTGCTGAGGTGTAATTTACATATAAAAATGCACACATTTTAAAAAATTTATTTTTTAGTCCTCATCTGAGGACATGCTTAAAGAAAGCAAGGGAAAAGGAGAGAGAGAGGGAGCGAGAGAGAGAGAGAAACATGGATTGGCTGCCCTCCGCATGTGCCCCAACTAGGGATGGAATCCTCAACCCAAATATGTGCCCTGACTGGAAATCAACTGGTAACCCTTTGGTGCCCAGGACTACGCTCAACCAACTGAGCCACTCCAAATGGGCAAAAATGTACACATTGTAAGTGTATAATGAAATGATTTTACAGAAGTGTATACTCCCATGTAACCACCACAAAAAAAATGTTTTATGCCACCAACTTTTGGAGTGGGATGTTATGGAGCATTAGCTATTAGGCTTGTCAGGGCCTTGATATAACCCCCTAACAAATGAAAGCCAAGGTTCCAGGGCAGGACTACAAGCAAATCCAATGGAGACCAGGTTCAATGGGAGAGGCAGGCACTGAAAGTGAATGAATTACAAAGCCACTGTTCTCAAAACTGCCTGGTACTGGCACAAAAACAGACATATAGACGAAAGGGACAGAACAGAGAACCCAGAGATGGACTCAAGCCATTATACGCAATTAACGATGGAATCAAGACAGTCTCTTCAATAAATGGTGTTGGGAAAATTGGACAGATACATGCAAAAAAAAATGACCATCAACTTACACCATACACAAAAATAAGCTCAAAAATGGATAAAGGACTTAAACATAAGACAGGAAACCATAAAAATCTTAGAAGAATCTATAGGCAGCAAAATATCAGACATATGTCGTAGCAATATCTTTACCAAGACTAGCTCCTAGGACAATGGAAACAAAGGAGAAAATAAACAAATGGGACTACATCAAAATAAAAGGCTTCTGCACAGCAAAAGAAACCATCAACAAAAAAACAAGAAAGCCCACTGCATGGGAGAACATATTTGCCAATGTTATATCCGACAAGGGTTTAATCTCCAAAACTATAGGCAACTCATACAACTTAACAAAAGGAAGATAAATAAACCAAACAAAAATAAATGGGCAAAGGACCCAAATAGACACTTTTCAAAAGAGGAGATAAAGAAGGCCAAGAGCAATATGAAAACATGCTCAAAGTCACTAATCATTTGAGAGGTGCAAATCAAAATGACAATGAGGTACCATCTCACACCTGTCAGAATGGCTATCATCACCAAATCAACAAATGACAAGTGCTGGTGAGGATGTGGAGAAAAAGAAACCCTTGTGCACTACTGGTGGGAATGCAGACTGGTACAGCCACTGTGGAAGACAGTATGGAGTTTCCTCAAAAAATTAAAATTGGAACTCCCATTTGACCCAGTAACCCCACTTCTAGGAATATATACCAAGGAATCAGAAACACAATCAGAAAGGATATATGCACCCCTATGTTCATAGCACACAATTTACAATTGCTAAGATTTGGAAACAGCCCAAGTGCCCATCAGCAGTTGAGTGGGTTAAAAAAACAGTGGTACATGCCCTAGCCAATTTAGTTCAGTGTATAGAGCCTGCAGACTGAAGGGTCCTGGGTTCGATTCCAGCCAAGGGCACATGCCCAGGTTGCAGGCTCAATCCCTGGTGGGGGCCGTGCAGGAGACAGCTGATCAATGATTCTCTCTCATTGATGTTTCTATCACTCTCTCCCTCTCCCTTCCTCTCTGAAATCAATAAGGAAATATATTTTAAAAAATGCACACACACACACAGAAAAAAGTGTTACATCTACACAATGGAATACTATCCTATATAATAAAAGCCTAATATGCAAATTTCCCCCTTGACCAGGAGTTCCACGGGGAGTTTGACCAGGGGGCGGGGCTGGCAGTGACGGCAGGCAGCTGGGGGAAGGGAGGTGCCCTGGCTGGCAGACGGCAGCTGCTAGGGACCCTACCTGTGCACAAATTTTGTGCACTGGGCCTCTAGTGCTGCTATAAAAAAGAAGGGACTGTTACTATTTGCAACAGCATGGATGGACCTGGAGAGCATTATGCTAAGTGAAATAAACCAGTCAGAGGAAGATAAATTGACATTTGTGGAATATAATGAACAACATAAACTGATGAACAAAAATAGATCCAGAGACATAGAAGCATTGAATAGATCGTCCAACCTCAGAGGGAAGGCAATGGATGGGAGCAGGGAGATAAGAGATCAATCAAAGAACTTGAATGCATGCATATAAGCATAACCTCATGGACACAGACAATAGGGTGGTGAGGGCATGTGCTGGGGGGTGGAAATGGCCAGGGAGAGGTCAATGGGGGAAAAAGAAGACATATGTAATACTTTAAACAATAAAGAATTTTAAAAAATCTAATTGCAAATGTGAAAAAAAAAAGTGACTGAAAGGGTCAAGGAAACAGGGAAATCAAATCCTGACAGGAATAAGCTTTTGTTTCTTGTAAGTCAGACTAATTTTTTGAGGATTCTCCATACTGTTTTCCATAGTGGCTGCACCAATTTGCAATCCCACCAGCAGTGCATGAGGGTTCCCTTTTCTCCACATTCTCATCAACATTTGTTGTTAATGCTACCTAATAAAAGAGTAACATGCTAATTGACTGTACCTTCGAGACACCCACCAGCCAATCAGGAGTGAGTATGCAAATTAACCCAACAGGAATGGCGGGTTAATTTGCATACACAGGCGCCGAGCGGCTGGGGGTGGGGCAGGATGCTTGTATTGTCGCCATGGCTACTACGCAGGCGTTCCACACCACCCCAGCTACTTCCGGTCTCTGGGCAGGCGGCTCCGGGCCGGAGTGGAAAGTAACTGCTGGCAGCCAGGGGAAGGAAGTCCCATTCTTGCATGAATCTTTGTGCACTGGGCCTCTAGTTTATTGATAATAGTCATTCTGACAGGTGTGAGGTGATATCTTACTGTGGTTTTAATTTACATTTCTCTGGTGATTTGATGTATCATTAGTAAATATCTTCTCCCAATCGGTAGGTTGTCTGCATTTTGTTGATGGTTTCCTTTGCTGTGTAAAAACTTTTTAGTTTAGTGTACTCCCATTTGTTTATTTTTTCTTTTGTTTCCCTTGCCCGAGGAGATATATCAGAAAAAGTACTACTAAGAGCAATGTCAGAGAATTGACTGTCTATGTTTTCTTTTAGAAGTTGTATGGTTTCTAGTCTTATATTTAGGTCTTTAATCCATTTTGAGTTTATTCTTATATATAGTGTAATAAGGTGGTCTAATTTCATTTTTTTGTATGTATCTGTCCAGTTTTGCCAGCACCATTTATTGAATAGACTGTCTTTACCCCATTGTATATTTTATCTCCTTTGTCATATATTAATTGTTCATATAGGCATGGGTTTACTTCTAGACTCTCTATTTTGTTCCATTGATCTGTGTCTGTTTTTTAATTGTTGTTAATTCTCACCCAGGGATATTCTTTTCATTGATCCTTAGAGAGAGTGGAAGGGAGGTAATGAGGGGAGAGAGAGGAGAAACATCAGTGTGAGAGAGACACACATCAAGTGGTTGCCTCTGGCACACGCCCCAAGGGTGGTTGAACCTGAAACTCAGGTACTTGCCCTTGACCAGGAATTGAACTTGAGACCCTTTGGTGCACTGGGCAATGCTCCAACCACTGAGAAAAACTGACCAGGGCTATTTGTCAGAGTTTTGGGAGCTAGAAGTCTGAGATCAAGCTGTCACAGGTTTGGTTTATTCTGAGGTCACTCTTCTTGGTTTGTAGATGGCCATCTTTTCTTGATGTCTTCACCTGGTTTTTCTTTTGTGTCTGTCTGTGTCCCAATCACCTCTTTTTATGACATCAGTCATATTGGATTAGGACCCACCCCAATGACCTCATTTAACCTTAATTACCTGTTAAAGGTCCTATCTCCAAATGCAATCACATTCTGAGGTACTGGGGTTAGGGCTTCAATATATAAATTTGGCAGGGGTGGGGTGAGGAAGTGGGGAAATAACACAATTCAGTCCACAACAATAAGGTACACATGTACTATTTTCTATGCCTCTAGTAGGCTATATAGCCAATGGTGACCATCTTTGATTCTATGGGGCCTGGCTTGGGGAGGGGAGGACTGTTGGACCAGGAAAGAGGTAAGGAAAAAGACATATTTTGCATCCTTTTGTACCTTGTGAAGTATCCTATGCAGGTAATACCTATTTAAGAATGTAACTAGGTAAAAATAAAGGGAAAAATTGGAGTCTCACAATCTTTCATTTTTGTCTGCATTTTAAACATTCTTTTTTTTCTTTGCAGAAGATGAATCGTTTATGCATAAAAGCCTGAAAGATCTGCATCTTTTTGTATTTCTCTTGCCTAAGAAAGCTTTTGTTCTCTGTAATCCCTAGCAACAACCTGCTGAGACTTGTCCCACATAAACTATATAATCTATCTTTGAACATATTCCTTTACATCCACCATATAGAAGGGTGGTAGAAATTCCTCTCAAAGATCCCCTATCTTAAACAGTATAAGCCCTTTAAAGTCAGATCCTATCACTTCCCTGTTTAAAACCCTGCAAAGACTCCGGTTTCACTGAGAGCAGAAGCAAACTCTGCTACAAAGCCACACAGCCAATGTGTTCTGCTCCTTGTTCAATGTGACCCCTCTGTGCTCTCTGCCCCTTGCGCACTGGCCCAGACACCCTGGCTCCTGCTGCCCCTGAAGAGACGGCTCCAGAAACGCCTGCCTCAGCTCTGTGCTGCAGCTGTGGGGCTGCTCCTGCCAGAGCTCTGCTGCAGCTGTGGGAATGCTGGCTCCTAGATGTCCAGCAATCTTTACCTTTAAGATTTTGCTCCATGCCACTTCCTCAAGGACACTTACTAACCTTGGCCATTGTATTTACATTTGTAACCTGCTTCCCTTCCTCCACCCTGCTTACCCCCTCAGTTCTGATCCCCCTTAAGGCTCAACTCCTACGTTATTTTTCTGCAGCATTCACCATCTCCTAATATGCTGTATATTTTTATTGTCTGTCTTCTCCACTAGAATGTGAGCTTTAAAAAGGTAAGAATCTCTGCCTGTCTTGTTTACATGATATCTGTCACATAGCAGGTACTCAATAAGTATCTTGAATGAATGAATAAATAAAAGATGAGTAACAGTGTACCTTTCTTTGTGCCTGAGAAAAGAACCGAAACTGGAAAAGTCAGTGTTCATGTTGCCTGTCACTACTGGAACCAATAAGTAGAGACAAGGATTGAATCTTTATGGGCACTTTATTCAGAGAAGATGGCTAGAGACCTCTTATATCTCATCTCAAGCCAACCTTTTTATGAGAAGAAAATGTAGGTAAAGGGTTTGAAATTCAGGAAAAAGTAGGTAAGGGGTTTGGAATTTAGGGTAAAGGTAAATCAGATCTCAGTTCCTGGTAACCATAGTGTTTTACCTGCAATAATTACCAAGCCTACTGACAATATAACTAAAGCTAAAATTTTTTAACTTCTTGAGTTCCCCATCAGAACCTCTGTGACCCATGCCTCATTGCCCCTTCTCTCCCATTCTCCCCCTCTTCAGTGAAACACAAGCCGTTATTTATTATGCTGAACAAGCACAAGAGTAACCTCACCTCAAGCGTCAGGCCTCCTGCTAGGCACTTGACCTATTGTCGCTTTAATCCTTCTAACGCCTTGTGATGTGTGTATTAAAAATATGCTCATTTTACCAATAAACCTTATAAATAATAAGCAGTTAGCTCAGGGTTACCAATTTAGGAAGAGTCACAGGATTTTACACAGACTTTCTGGCATAAATTGAGACTTTTCTGAAAGTGCCTCTGTCCTTCCCTAATCTTCTCTCTCAGTCACTAACCTGCCCATCACCTTCCTGAAAATAAAGTCTGCTTTGCCCTTGAACAGGAATTCAATGAGTGAGGGTCTGATGGTTGACTGCGAGCTGTGCTCATCTCAGATCAATTTCATGATAGAATCATATTCCTGCTGGGCCCCTGGCAACATGTTGTCTCTACATTCTTAAGATGACACTCAAGGAGACTTATAGATAAACATAAAAATAACACCTCAACCCCCACTTCTAGTTTAATTCAAGTTTTCCTGGGCAAGGGCAAATCTGGTTAGTGTTAGCCCCAAATCTGAGTTAGAAAGAAGGTGTCCAAGGCTCAAGAAGGCCCCATCTTGTTAATGGTCAGTGCTCATAGTTTTAGGTTATTTCAGATGAGGGTGAAAAGTCAGATACAGTTGACAGATACAGATATAGACAGCAGAAAAATCTCCAACATATCTCTTGCCAGTAATGCTGTTATGCAACTTCTTTAGAAGTAAATTCACCTTCCTAATTATGAATGCCTGGGGCTACAGTTACAGATAAAGAGCATTTGCAAAGTCTAGAGTGTTTCCTGGATTATCAAATTCTGCAGAGGTGGGCAAGGCAGGCTGGAAGGTACAGGCTTAACTATGAAGACCTGAAGCTGGAGGGGAATGCAGGATGGCAGCCACGGAGATGCCTTGTCTAGACCGCCTTCTAAGGAGGCTTGCTACCCAGCTGTGGGACTGATCAGCAGACAGGCTCCAGTGCTCAGCTCTATCAAATTCTGCCTCAGCTGCAGAGTATCCTCACAGGTGGCCATGTCCTTTCTGGAGCATCCTGCATCCTGGAACTGAGGGAAGTGGAGGCACAAAGCCCTGGACTGCTGTGCCTGGTCTGAGACACTGACCGACAGCCCTGGCTTCAGAGCTCCCCATCACGCTCATGATTTATCAGGCCTGCATCACAGTTCAAGTTGTTCCTGGGCCTGATCCTGCTTCCTCCCTCTTCCTTTTATAGATGTTGATCCCTAATACACATAGTGCATCCCAAACTCTACTTCAGTGTCTGCTTCAGGAAAATCCAAGCTCAGACAATGGGTCAGGAGATGGGGAGTAGGACCCACAGTGGATCCTATAGAAGAGGGTCTCCATAGCAAAGGTTAGCCCACAGTTGGCCCTCGGGCTTGAGTATGGGATGTTCTAAGTGGTGGTCATGTTACTGGAAAGGGGACCTGGCCCTGAATGGGTCTGCCTAGGGTGGGGCGGTAGTATGTGGTTTCTTGACTTTGTGTAGGAAAGATTTTACAATATGAGTCCAGGTGATTTTGATACTCTTGTAATTAACCTACCTATTAATAACAGGAAAGGAGCAAGGGGAAGGCCAAATATTGTGGGCATGCTATTTGTGCAGCTTTGCCAGGAAGCTGGAGTTTGACACTTCCAGAAGCCTCTAGTCTACTCCCCACAGATCGCTGGGGGAAGGGGCTGGACAGGGGAAGAGAACAGGCGCATGCCCAGTAAAGTCTGAGTGAAACAGGAAAGGTACTTGCTTGTCAGTCGCACCTGGGAACAGGTCACTGGCCAGTGTAGGTGTGGCTACTGCAAGCACAGGAAGATTTGGAATATTTAATCCCTAAGCAAAGGAGTTTGTTCTCTTGGCTCCTGGTGCTCTTGGTTCATGCTCTCTTGGCTCTCACTCCCCTGCATTTGACCACATGGCCCACAGCCCTGTGGACCCCCGACACACTGGACAAATGGACTGCAACTAGCCTGATGCTGTACCGGACCCAATTCCAAGATGGAAAGGAAACTCTGGACACTGGCTTTGCTTCTAGCCCTGCTGAAGCCCCAGTTATACCTTTTCCAGGACTGAATTAAAGGAAATGAAACTTTAGAAACCTAGGGATGTAATTCTACACGAATAAAAATCACTCATGCTCCCATTTGAGTCTCAGAAAATTCGTTTTCTTGAGATATTTTAAGGACACCACCCCCAGCATTCAGTGGGGAAAGGGATATTCCACTTCCACCGATAGCAATTTTAGAGGATGTTTATCAAAGCTGGGGACAGCGAACCAGGAAGTGCCTAGGATAGAAGAAGCAACAGGATGGAGTAAGCGGGGAAATGAGCCAAGGCTGGGTTGCTTTGGCTCACTAAGAAATCAGAGAAAAGGGGGCCTTGGAGACAGGGTCAGGGGGTGTGGACGAAAAGAGGCAACATACTAAACTTTATAAGCTCAGGGAAGGCCTGCGTGGCAACCTTATAAACTCAGAGACCTAAAGCAACTACATAGATTGGTCTGAAATTAAACCTTTTTAACTAAAACTTTATGGTGGGTAGTCAGATTCGGTCCTAGGCTAGAATCTTCCCTGAAAAAACTCAATCTTTACCTTAATTTAGCCTGTCAATTGTCTTTTGCATTTATGGTAACATACCTTTGGAATGTCAAGGTAGCTTCCCTTTTTCCAGGTACAACCACCGCACCAGAGCAGAGACCGCAAATCTCCTCACTGTTATTGTTATCATGCTAATTGTTGACTGTTAACTATCTTATACCCACTTCTATAAAAGATGTACAGTATAAGTCTATCGTTTTACTTTTTATCCAATCCCAGACGTTTCCCTACTTCTGCTTTGCTTTCTCTCACCCCTCTAATCTATCATCAGTGGATTTCATGTTACCCACTTATGTCTCCTCTTTTTTATTGTAATGTGTAAAACAAGGTGCAAAACTGCCACTGTCAGGAGTATTTTTGCAATGCGTAGAGATTTTGCTTCCTGGCAATTGTCATCAGTTTGGTTCAAATAAACTCATAAAAATCCTCCTCAGGTTTGAACGTTCCTTACATTGACAGGGGCTAGCCCAGGACAAGCTGCCACTGCCCAGTGCTCCCTGATTGCAAGCCTCGGTGGGGCCCCTTAGAATTTAGGAGATGCATGCATGGGGAGGAAAAAGAGGAGGAAGGAGAAGGCCCCAGGAGGGAGAGCATACTGGGTCCTCCTTCCTAAAAGCTTTTAAGGGTGGAGAGCTTAGGAGAGGTCCCAGGGGAGGATCTCAATAGAATATTCATCAGCTTTCTAGGTGGGTCCTTTCAGGGTCTTGGTCTCCACTGATAGATTGGTTGGCACAATGGCAGAGTGTCATTATTCAATGCAGCTGGTCTGGATGTCAGCCATGGGGTTTTGCTGCTTTTCTGGGCCTGGAGCTTAAATACAACTGAGACCTAGATGTTATCTCCAGGGTGGAAAAGCCAGGGGAGGCAAGGTTACCCTGGGGGCGAGGTCCTTGTTTTCCCAGTTTTGTCCCTTGTTAGGCACCTGGAGCTTTTCATCCTGGTGACCTTCTGTATCTGACTGTAAATTGCTCAGCTAGTTTATTTTGCAGCTATCTATCTCAGTTTCCCTATTCCACTTGCCAAGGAATTTTCCTAGCTTCTTACTAATCTGCCTCAGGCAGAGCACTGCAATGGCACACAGATGTGCCAGCAGTGCCCTGAGCCCAAGAAGGTCTATCCAGAGGGAGACCTGCATCCTTACTCTGGGAGGACTCTTCACCATCACTCCAGGTGCAGACCCTTACCATTTTCTAGTCTTGACCTCTGTTAGGGTCGCTGAAGAAGGAACGCAGGAGGCCAAAAGTGGTAAGGGATCATAAATTTATTAGATCATCTGCAAACCAGATGGGCTGCCCAAAATGGCGTCAGCATCCAGGGACTGGGAGTCTGAGGTTTGAAAGGACTGTAGGCGGGCTTTTTCGATGGGAATTCTGTGGGCAGGTCCAGATCCTGGACAAGTCTGGAGAGGAAATGTAATGATGTTAGCAAATGGAATGTGGTCTAAGTGAAAAAGAATGTCGGCTGCAAAATGGTCTGAAGGTCAGTTTCCCAGGGGAGGGGGTATCGATTCAATTATTTGATCAGACCTAACAACCTCCCACCAGACTGATTCTTCTGAAACCCTTATATGATCGTGCCATTCTTTTCAAGTAAAACCCTTCAAAGACACCATGAAATTCAAGATCAGGCTAAATTAGTTCACCTAAATTATCTATCAGTGCCTTGAGATCTGGCCAGGTATGATTTTCTAAGCTCATGTCTTTGCAGCTCTGAGCTAAGCCAGCACCTACCCACTTCTCACCAGCTATCTGACAGGCTGAGAAGGGGTTTTCCTGTTTGTGGCTTTAGGCACCAGGGCCTACAATTGAAAATAACAGGTGGTAGTACTCCTCCCCTTCCTTCTAAAGACAGCTGCCAATTTAGGTACAGCTGCCTTCCTGGGGCTTATTAAGATGTGGCAGAACCAGCCCTGTTGCCCTTAGCAACCACCACAACCCCCACCCCTCACCCCAAGACTGGAGAAATAGGGGATTGTCAAAGGCAAATAGCAGAGTATCCTGCTGATGATGGTGAAGGTCAAGTGAAGGTTCCTTGTTGGCTCCTCCCCTTGGGAAGGCTGTGTGTTGTGCCCCTCACCCAGCAGAGTGGCAGACTGATGGGGGCAAGCGGTAGTGGGGTGGAGGCAGTTGAGCCAACCTGGATCTCCCATATGGGGGCCCTCAGAATAGTTCTCAGATGAGTGCACAACCGCCTCAGCACTTGGACATCTACCACACAGGGGACAAGTAGGCCAGCCAGCATTAGTCAGAGAAGCAGCAGTAACAGCAGACCAAATCACACAAGGGCTGGGTAGGGAGAGTGACATTGTCTCCTCTCCCCTCCCTCCTGGCCATATCTCACTGGAAGTGGTGCTCATCATCAGAAACCCAGCTCCAACCTGTATAAGTGAGTTTGAAGTTTTATTTTATTTATTTATTTATTTATTTATTTATTTATTTATTTATTTTATTTAATAAATCTTTATTGTTCAGATTATTACAATTGTTTCTCCTTTTTCCCCCCATATCTCCCCTCCACCCGGTTCCCACCTGCCCTCTGCCCTTACCTCCCCCCCGCTGTCCTCATCCATAGGTGTATGATTTTTGTCCAGTCTCTTCCCGTACCCCCCACACAGACACCCCTTTCCCCCTGAGAATTATCAATCCACTACCATTCTATGCCCCTGATTCTATTATATTCACCACTTTATTCTGTTCCTCAGATTTTTAATTCACTTGACTTTTAGATTCACTTGTTGATAGATATGTATTTGTTGTTCATAATTTTTATCTTTACTTTTTTCTTCTTTTTCCTCTTTTTAAAGAATACCTTTCAGCATTTCATATAATACTGGTTTGGTAGTGATGAACTCCTTTAGCTGTTTCTTATCTGTGAAGCTCTTTATCTTCCCTTCAATTCTGAATGATAACTTTGCTGGGTAGAATAATCTTGGGTGTAGGTTCTTGCTATTCATCACTTTGACTATTTCTTGCCACTCCCGTCTGACCTGCATAGTTTCTGTTGAGAAATCAGCTGTTAATCCTATGGGTGCTCCCTTGTAGGTAACTAACTGTTTTTCTCTTGCTGCTTGTAAGATTCTCTCGTTGTCTTTTGCCCTTGGCATTTTAATTATGATGTGTCTTGGTGTGGTCCTCTTTGGATTCCTTTTGTTTGGGGTTCTGTGTGCTTCCTGGACTTGTAAGTCTATTTCTTTCACCAGGTGGGGGAAGTTTTCTGTCATTATTTCTTCAAATAGGTTTTAAGTGTCTTGCTCTCTCTCTTCTTCTGGCACCCCCATAATTCTGATGTTGGTATGCTTGAAGTTGTCCTAGAGGCTTCTTACACTATCTTCAACTTTCTGAATTCTCTTCTCTTCTTGCTTCTCTGGAGGAGTGTCCTTTGCCTCTTTGTATTCCAAATCTTTGACTTGATTCTTGCGTTCCTCTAGTCTGCTGTTGGGTCTCTGTATAATATTTTTTATTTCAGTCAGTGTATGTTTAATTTCTAGTTGGTCCTTTTTTATATCCTCGAGGGTCTCATTAAATTTATCGGCCTTTTCCAGGAAATTCTTGAAAAACCTTATAACCGTGATTTTGAACTCTATGTCCAGTCATTTGTTCTCTCCCATTTCTTTCGTTTGTGATCTGTTTCCTTGTCTCCTCATTTTCGCTGCTTCCCTGAGTTGGTAGGGTAGCTTTGTGTACTAGGTGTCCTATTGGTTCAACGGGTCAGCCTCCCAGTTACCTGAGGTGGACACTCTTGGTGCACCCCTTTGTGGACTGTGTGTACAGCCTTGTTGTAGTTAAGTCTTGATTGTTGTTGGTGTCACTGGGAGGAATTGACCTCCAGGCCAATTGACTGTGAGGACCCGCTGTGTCTATAATGGAAGAATTGCTGTGTTGGAGACACGTTTATGGGGCAGGACTTGGTACAGTAGGGCTTTGGTGCTCACTGAGTCTGCCTTTTGAATGTGACCCTTATGAAAGTAGTTGAAATCTGGTGTCATCTCACACCGACCACTAGATACACTAGTTCTGGATCTCTAATGGGGTGCAGGTCAGCTACTGTCTGAGGCCACCCAGCAGGAGCTACAGCAAGAACTACAGTTTTCTCCTCTTTGCTTGGGGTTTGGCAGTTTTGGAGCAGTCTGAGTGGAGCTGCAGTTTATTTGGTTGAGCTTCCACAGAACAGGCCATTTATATGCAAGAGCCGCTGTGTGGAGCCTGGGTGGGTTTGTAGAATGTGCGGTGCGGGGCGGGATCTGAGGGTGTCACTAGGCTAGGGCATGGCAAACGGCAATCAGCTGTCTCTCCCTCTCCGCGTTTCCAAGTCCCTGCGTCCTGCGCTCCAGTGCAGTAAACAATGATTGCTGGGTGCACCTCTGCAAAAAAGTCACTCACTTTCCGACCCGATGGCCGAGAGTCCAGCTTCTCCCCGTAGGCGTCTGGGTCCCCCACATGTCCCCAGAAACTGGATTTCAGAGTGATCGGGAGCTTGTCTCCCTTCGGGTTGAAAAAAAGCCACGTGCCCAGTCGCCCGCCACCAGCCCGATTCGCGCCTCCGTACCTCAGCTTTTCAGCGTTTGTGCTCCTTTCTCTTTCCTTCTTAGTTGTAAAACTTCCACTCAGCCAGCTTTCTTGTGGTTCTGGGTGGTAGACATTTTGTCTTTTAGTTGTAGTTTTGAACTTGTTGTTTGAGGCGGCAGTTTAGTTGTTTACCTTTGCCGCCATCTTGGTTCCTCCCTGAGTTTGAAGTTTTAAACTACCTTTTAATAAACCCAGAAATAAGGGAATTTTAAGGTTTGAGGGGCAGGAAATGGGAGTCAGAGACCAAGACATGTTAAAGAGGAGGTTTATTCCGCACTAACGAGCAACATTCATTACAGAGGTGGTAGAGAAACCAGGATTAGAGGAGGGGGAGGAGAAGAAGGAGGGACCCAACCGGGCTGACACCTAGATGGAGAGAGTACAGCAACATGTGGAGCTGTGGAGACGCCTTTTGAGGGGAGGAATAGGAAGGGGTTGGGCCCAGGGCGGAATGGGAAGGGGTGGGCCCCAGGGCATTTGACACACGCTGATTGGTGGTTCAATGTCTCAGGGATGTCCCAATGGCAGATGCAAGTTACGTCATACTCCGCCCACCAGTTGGGGAGAGGGAGGATCTATCAGGAATGGGACAGAGATGAGGGAAGGGGATGGGCAAAAGTTCTCTTGTCTCTTAAAAGGGCACTAATCATAGGGGGCCTACCCTCATTCATGATCTCATTATTTCCCTAAAGCCCCACTTCTGAACTATCACATTGGGGGTTAAGAGGGGATTAGAGTTTCAACATAAAAATACTAAGAGGATACAAACTTTCAGTCTGGACCAGATAGTTTAGTTCCAAAGTCATTATCGGCTTGCCTTCTACACCCCACTGTCTACTGGGCACTTGAAAGTCCTATCTTCTGATCCTCTAGCCTTCTTGGAGGGACTTGTCCTGTGGTTTCTACCTCCCTTTTCTGATTTTGAATTTCTGTTCTCTGGCCTTCTTCTCACTCATCATGTAAATATGACTCTTCTAACTTCCACCAGATCTTAGGCTGGTTACTGTCGAGCAGCTCATGCCTGCTGCCTCCATGACTTTTCTTCTTTCTCTAGACGGCTTTTAGTTGGTCAATAATTGTCTCCCTCAGTTGTTAGTAGGGGTGGATTTATCTATCAGAATTTTCTGAGACTCAGATGGGAGGATACAATATAGTAGAAAGTTTTATTTCCATGGGATTACATCCCTGAGTTTCCAAGGTCCCATTTCCCTTTGTCCAGTCATAGAAGTGTAGCTGGGGCTTTAGCAGAGCTAAAATCAGAGTCAGTGCCCAGAATTTTCTTTCTATGTTGGAGCAGAATCCAATCCAGCATTAGACTAGCATAGTTTGTATTCCCTGACACAGTCTATCAGTTAATTGCATGTCAGGTCTGCAGGGCCACATGGCTATGGAGGAAACATGGGCAAAAGTAAGGAAGCCAAGAGAGAGACAAGAGCACAAGAGAACCAACAGTCACAAGAGAGAGACCTCCTTTGTTTAGGAGATTATGTATTCCCAAATTTTTGTGCACTTGCAGTTGCCATGCCCATTCTGGCCAATCATCTGTGTCCCCAGGTTTGACTGACAGGCAAGTAAGTACCTTCCCTATGTCACCCCATGATGAGTCTGTCTTCCCTTTGTTGGATTCCTTCCCCCAGTGTCTTTCAGGGAATATGCAGGTGGTTCCCTGGGGAGTGCAAAGTTGCAGCTTCCTGGTGAAGCTGCCCAAATGACATGCCTGTAATGTCTGGCTTCCCCCTTTGCTCCTTTCCTATTATTAATAACTAGCTAATTACAATGATATTATAGTGACTCCAATGATAGCTTATAGTATTTGCTGCTATTGATCCTTCCCTTCTTGAAAATTCTGTCTTGCTTCATTTTTGTGACATCCCTTTCTGCAAGGTTTCTCTTCTCCACGGACACTCTTTTTCTTATTCATAGATTAGTTTCTAGCTGGCTTTCTTGTTATACCTTAATGTTGGTATAACCCTGAACTCCATCCTGAGCACTCTTCTCAGGGCAGTTATCTCCCTTTGTGATACTATGCTTTCTTGGGCCTTCAATTGCTGTAGCTATGTGTAGTTAGAAATATTTATTTATTAAAAATTAAAACAGAAATTTTGAAATATTTACTTAAAATAACAGTAGATCAATCACATATTAACACAAATAAGATATTTTTATGAAACAACTCCATTTTCAAAACAAAACAAATTAATGAGAAGAATTGCATTGTTTTACATTTTTGCAAACCTTTTAAATGTCAGCTTAATATAAGACAGCTGGATGATCATATCTGCCTCTGCATTCAATCTCTTCCAAAATGTTATTTTGGTTGAAATATTTGGAGAAAACCCAACTTCACACTGATAATAGTTAGAAAAGGGAGGGTGTTTTTTTTGTTTTGTTTTTTTTTAACAGCCTTTTCAAATAATTGTATATTGCTTTTTTTGATACTACTCCAATGTACAATAAGTATTAGTTTCTTAAAGGTTAGTGGCAACTGAAACCTTATAGTGAACTTTTAATACTTTCTTATATGAAAACTAGAGGCCCAGTGCATGAAAATCATGCACGGGTAGGGTCCCTAGGCCTGGCCAGTGATCGGGGCCAATTGGGGCCTTCTGGCTGCCAGCTGGGGCCTTCCTTCCACGGCTGCTGGCCAGGGCCTTCCTTTGCTCTGCACACTCCCTGGTGGTCAGTGCACATCATAGTGAGTGATTGCATTCCCAGTCTCCCGGTCAAATTCCCAAGGGGACACTGCACATTAGACTTTATATATATAGATATATTGGTCTATTTTACAATTTGAATGGATCTTTTACACATACATTATTTTGTAAAATTATACACTGGATTTTTTGAAATATTGGTTCACTGAGTTATGTACATTTTTCAAATGTTGATGCATTTCCTTTCACAATCAAATAATCACATTTGTTGTTATCACCACTGTGATAGGGCTTCTGAAACAAAGCAGTACAAATGGGATGGCTTAAAAAAACAGAAATTTATTCTCTCACATATTTTAAGGCTAGATGTAAAAAAAATGAAGGTGTTGGCAGGGTTGGTTCCTTCTTGAGGCACTGAGGGAGAATGTGTTCCATGCCTGTCTCCCAGCATTTGGTGGTTGCACCAATCCTTGACATTTCTTAGTTTGTAGCTGCATCACTTTAATCTCTACCTCCACCTTCATATGGCCTCCTTTCATGTATGTTTCTGTGTCTGTTTACCCAAATCTCTCTCTCTCTTTTTTAAAACCTTACCTGAGGATATGTTTTTACTGATTTTAGAAATAGAGGAAGGTAGAGGGAGAGAGATAGGGAGAGGGAGAGAGAGAGAGAGAGAGAGAGAGAGAGAGAGAGAGAGAGAGAGAGAGAGAGAAACATCAATGTGAGAGAAAAACATTGATCAGTTGCCTCCCATATTCACCCTGACTGGGTATAGAACTCCTGACTGGAAAATGAACCCGCAACCTCTCAGTGTAAGGGACAATGCTCCAACCAATTGAGCCGCACCAGCCACGGCTACCCAGATATATATTGTTTAAATATATTTGTATTGATTTCAGAGAGAGAAAGGGAGAGGGAGAGATAGAAACATCAATGATGAGAGAGAATCATTGACTGGCTGCTTCCTGCATGCCCTTAGGCGACCCTGCTAGCAGTTCTCAACCTGTGGGTTGCAACCCACAGGTTGAGAACCGCTGCTGTAGAGCCCAAGACCATTGGAAAACACAGATATTTACATTATGATTCATTAACAGTAGCAAAATTACAGTTATGAAGTAGCAACGAAAATAATTTTATGGTTGGGGGTCACCACAACATGAGGAACTGTATTAAAGGGTCACAGCATTAGAAAGGTTGAGAACCACTGGACTAGAAGATATGAGTTTGCATCTCTGCTTCAAGGTATATAAACTTAAGCAAGTTTCTCATTTTCTTTTCTCAAAAATCTTTGTTTTTTACTAAAGTGGTAGACATTATTTAGAAAAGTACAAGGAAGAAAGCAACAAGTGACCTTCAAATCTCACCATCCTATATAATAAAAGGCCAGATCATAAGCGTAATGACCAGAATGATCACTCGACCAGTTGCTATGAGGTGGGGGGCCTGTGAGGGAAACCAGCTGGCTGGCAGCGGCAGCGGTGGCCAGGGACTGGCAAACGGGCAGAAAATGGTCCTGATTGCAGGCTAGGCCTAGGGACCCTAACCGCATATGATTTCTTGCGCTGGGCCTCTAGTTCAGAAATAAAAGTATTGGTGAGCATGATTATAGATTTTTCCAAGTAGTATATTAGAATGATACATGAAAATATAAAAAATTATAATCAGAGGATTATTCCATATTATATTGTTTAAAAATAAAAAAATATATAACAACAACAATTAGTAACCAGTGAAATTCAAGGGATTGCTGACATTCAAATGTTTCTTCACCACAAGGGATATTGAGATATTAGCAGTTCCTTTAAATCCTTCTAAAGCCTGAGACCAGCAGGCTGCATATTCACCCAAGGAGGCACTTTGCTTGGCTGCACACAGTTTATTTAAAGAAATAGAAGCTGAATGCCTTGATGGGGGCAGGGGTGCACACACTCTAATTTACAGGATACCTGCCCTTCCTTATTGTTTACTTCTGGCAATTTCTCATTCTCACTGAGCCATGAAAAAGAGGGGGTGAAGTACATGGGCTGGGAGACTGGATGTTTGGTTTTGAATTCTGATTCCTTAACTTGCTAGTTTTAGTTTAAAGTTTCTGTGTTTTATTTCCTCTTTCATAAAATGGGGTTAGTAATAAACTCTACTTCATGGGACTATTGAAGGGGTTAAATAAATTCATATGTGTAAAGAACTTAACCTTTTGCACTCGGATGTCGAGTGTGACTTGACACGGTTAGCATTAGAATAAAGGAATCGAGAAAAAAGCAAGCGAGTGCAAAGGGTTAAAGCAGTAAGTGTATGGCAAACACGCAGTAATATTTGCTTTTAGTATCTAGCTCCTGTGTAAGGTTATGGAAAAAATGAATTATAAAAACCATTAAGAGTTGGAGTTACTATGTTTCCAAAAACATCATATTTTATTTTTAGATACCACCAATTGATGGCTTACTAGAAAACATGAGACTAGCACTATTATACTTCTTCCAACTCCTTCTCCCCTCCTACCATTTTTTGTTGTTGATGTTGTTGGTCAGTATTATTTCTTTGTAAAGATCACGCATTCTTCTCCTATCATTTCTCCTTTTATTTAACTTTGCTTTGATATCTACATGGATTTGATGCTCACTACTGTGGGTTTTTGTTTTTTTTTTTCTCACTAGCATTTCTGAGCTTTTTTATTCTGATTCAACTCTTGATCAGGTGGAGCTTATGTTTTCAAGAAGGGCTCATGCATGCATGCTGCATTTCTTGAGTTCTTACATATTTGAGAATGTCTGCCTTTCGCATTTATACTTGAACTAGAGGCCCGGTGCACGAAATTCGTGCATGGAGTGGGGGTGTCCCTCAGCCCAGCCTGCACCCTCTCCAATCTGGGACCCCTTGAGGGACCCCTAAACGGGCAGTCGGACATTCCTCTCACAATCCAGGACTGCTGGCTCCCAACCGCTCGCCTGCCTGCCTTCCTGATTGCCCCTGCCAGCCTGATAACTCCTTAACCACTCCGCTGCCAGCCTGATTGATGCCTAACTGCTCCCCTGCCAGCCTGTTTGCCCCAAACTTCCCTCCTCTGCCGGCCTGGTCACCCCTAACTGCCCTCCTCTGCAGGGTTGATCGCCTCCAACTGCCCTCCCTTGAAGGCCTGGTCCCTCTAAACTGCCCTCCCTTGCAGGCCTGGTGCCTCCCAACTGCCCTCCCCTGCTGGCCATCTTGTGGTGGCCATCTTGTGTCCACATGGGGGCAGGATCTTTGACCACATGGGGGCAGCCATCTTGTGTGTTGGAGTGATGGTCAATCTGCATATTACTCTTTTATTAGATAGGATAGAGGCCTGGTGCACGGGTAGGGGCCAGCTGGTTTGCCCTGAAGGGTGTCCCGGATCAGGGTGGGGGTTCCCTTGGGGCGTGGGGTGGCCTGAGCGAGGGGCCTGTGGTGGTTTGCAGGCCAGCCATGCCCCCTGGTGACCCAAGTGGAGGCCCTGGTATCTAGAATTTATTTACCTTCTACAATTGAAACTTTGTAGCCTGGAGTGGAGCCAAGCCTCCTACTCGCTCCATGGCCAGCAGCCATTTCTTTTGGGGTTTGTGTACCTTCTATAATTGAAACTTTGTAGCCTTAGGCAGAGGCCTAGGCTGGCCAGGGTGTGTGGAAAGCTTTGCTTCTTCCATTGCTAGGGGAAACCTTTGCCTCCTGCTCTTTCCAGCTCCGTAGCTGCCGCCATTTCTGTTTGGATTTGTTTACTTTCTATAATTGAAACTTTGTAGCCTTGAGTGGAGGCTTAGGCTAGCAAAGGCAGGCAGAAAGCTTGGCTTCCTCTGTTGCCCGGGAAACCCAAACCTCCCTCCCGCTCTCTGTGGCTGTAGCCATCTTGGTTGGGTTTATTTGCATATTTGCTCCTGATTGGCTTGTGGGCGTGGCTTGTGGGTGTAGCGGAGTTAGGGTCAATTTGCATATTATACTTTTATTAGGTAGGATGACATATTAATGGGATGTAATATGTTGGAGACCCTTTAATCTAAGTGTCATTTTGCCACCTCATCCAGAAGTTCTCTTGTGCAAATGTCTTATTCTTTGAGCTTCAGATTTATATTCTGTAAAATGGGGTATAAATAGTCCCTTCTTTGTAGAGTTGTTGTAAGAGTTGAATGGGAAAGTGCAGGCAAAGCTTTTTAGCATAGTATTTGGCATTTAATAAGATTATTACCGTTATCTTTAGTGTCAGTATTGCATCCCTAACACATAGCCTGATATATAGTAGGAGGTAAATAATGATTGCTGAATAAAGGAATTAGATGCATGAATATGGAGAAGGAAGAGAATGAAAATAAGAAATAATGGAATTACAGAAAAACCAAGGAGGTACATCAAGGTTGGCATTTCCTCCTTGGACCTGGGTTCGTAACAAAAACTCAGGCCTGCAACCAGGTGGCTCTTCTCTCCAGCCAGGCTTCTATTACACAAGGTGTTCTCTCTAACTTGTGGTGATCCATTACGCAAGCTGCAGAATGAGACCAAGCCTTCAGAACTAGGTGAAGACTCCCCACATCCTCCTTTTTACACTTTTCAGGAAGCCCAAGGTAATTTTGGGGGATTCTGAAGCCTGAGGGGCACTCCCCTGAATTGTGAGCATTGGAGGAAATGCCTGGAAACTGCATGTGTTTGGAGCAGTATCAGAGACCAAACGAAGAGGCTTGGAAATGAAGGAGGCCCTTCATTGTCTAGACATGACAAGCATGTTAACGCCTTGACTTTAGGGAGGAATTATTCCTTACACTGGGGGGCCAAATTGCCAACCCTCAACTGGCAGGTACATGTTCCAAAATCATAACAGTGTTTACCAGGGCAAAGGGGTCGGGTGTGCAGGCATCAGCAGTGGCCATGCTTCCTTCCACTCGTGGTGTCTGTCAGTCACTCTGAGAGGTCTACAGTGTGGATGAGGTCCTAGGCCTGGGGTTCTTCTTCACTTGAGAAAAACACAAGAAGATTTAAAAAAATATTATTAATTAAACTGTACACCTAAAAATTGTTAAAATGGCAAAATTTACCATGATTAAAAATAAAAGTAATAAATAATACACGCCCATTGTAGACAATTTGAAAAATTAAGAAAGATTTAGAGAGCCTTCAATCCACAGGCCGATGCTCTATCCACTGAGCCGAACAGGCTAGGGCTGTGCTCACACTTTCTAAGTATGTTACATAGATGATCTCATTTCAGTACTATCTATGATTCACCTATGGGAAAGCTGAGGCACAGAGAGAGTAGGTTACTTGGCCAAGGTTGCCCAGCTATTCCCTGGGTGATCTGGGATTCAGAGTCCATTGATTGCATTAACAGTTATACAGGTTGCCCCAGCTTAACTGCTCTAGGGACTGGCAATGGATCATTAAACAAAGCAAGTACACCTCCTGGACTATGGAGCTTTTCTTGGAGCCAGAGCAGCCCTGCCTTGGCTCAATCCTGTTCCTAAGATTTCGCTCTCTCTATCCAAAGCCCTTTGTCCAAAATGTTAATAAACTTACTCTCACTTTCACCTGGACTTGCGTCTTAAAATCTTCCCTGCATGAGTCAAGAACCTGCACATCCCAAACAATGCTGGGGCAGTATTTACATGATGCCTGGTACTGCACTTAATAGCGCAGAGCTGATCTTTATTGTGATCCTTCAAGCACTATAGTAACCCCATTTCATAGACTTAAAAGAGTTAAGAGCCTTGCTCAAAGCCACCTGCCTAGTAAAAAGCAAGGCAGTGATCAAAGTCTGTTTTTCTTTGCCCCAAAGCCTGCTGAAACACCCTTACCACATTGAGTTAGCTACTCTCATTAGTTATTTAGGGAATGAAGAGGCCCATCACAGAGGCCTGGCCTTGTAGTTTTATTAAAGACCTTGGAGGGGATCCAAAAGGAAAATGTCAACTAATAGGAGTAAATCTATTTCCAGGACATGGATGAACCAGGAAAAACCCACACTTCCCTACCAATGTGACCCTGGGTCCAAATTTGTGGAATGGCTAAGTGAGGAGAAAAGGTTCTGAACTGATTCAATTAAAATCTCTTAATCTATTAAAGAAAATTTGTCCCTATTTGTGGATTTATTTACATAAAACAAAGGGTGTTTCTATTAAATGCCTAATATATTTATTTAAAAGAGCATAAACACCAAACCTCTCCTGGCCAGTGTGGCTCAGTGGTTGAGTGTTGACCTATGAACCAGGAGGTCACAGTTTGATTCCTGGTCACATGCCTGGATTGTGGGCTTGATCCCCAGTGTGGGGAATGCAGGAGGCAGTCAATCAATGATTCTCTCTCATCATTGATGTTTCTAATTCTCTCCTCCTTTCTTCTATAAAATCAATAAAAATATATTAAAAACAAACAAATCAAATCTCATTTAGTTATATATTTAATGAATGAAAAAATTAAGGTCTCAGAAATTCTGCAAGTATCTTTATTTATTTAATAATTCTTTATTGTTGAAAGTATTGCATGAAAATAATGAGCAGGTCCCCACTCCAGACCTTCAGCACCCTATTTTCTTTGTCCATGGGTTATGCATATATGCATACAAGGTCTTTGGTTGATTACCTCCCACACACCACTCTCCCCTACATTCCCTCTGAGATTCCACACTCTGTTCCATGCTTCCATGTCTTTGGATCCACTCCATTTATCAGTTTATTTTGTTACTTAGATTCCACATGTGGGTGCAATCATGTGATACTTGTCTTTCTCTGACTGACTTATTTTACTTAGCATGATATTCTCCAGGTCCCTCCATGCTGTCTCAAAGGGTAAGAAATTCTTCTTTTTATTGCAGCATAGTATTCCATGGTATAAATGTACCACAGCTTTTTTATTCACTTACCTACTGATGGGCACTTGGGCTGTTTCCAGATCTTAGCTATTGTAAATTACGCTGCTATGAACTTAGGGGTTCATACACTCTTTCTGATTGGTGTTTTGGTTTTCTTAGGATATAATCCTAGAAGTGGGATCACTGGGTCAAATGGCAGTTCCATATTTAATTTTTTTGAGGAAACTCCATATTGTTTTCCATAATGGTTGTACCAGTTTCTGCAAGTATCTTTAAAACTTTAGAGAAGGAAGAGATCATTTTGGACTCACAGCTTCCTGGAGAAGCTTAGGGTTGAACTAGACCTTAGAGGAGGAGTATGTTCATATAGGCAGAGTGAGAAGAAAGGGGTCATTTGAGAAGAATAAAAAAGCAGAAGTATGTCCTAGTGACAGAAATAATGGGGAGATGCATCAGGTGATCCTCACATTACTTTGTCTCCAAGTACAAACTGATGAGCATAGCGGTTAAAGAGTGGCTTTGAAGTCATACACATGTTAGTTCAGTCCCCTGCTCTGCCAATTACAAGACACCTGGCCTTTGTCCAGTTATTTAAACTTCTTAAGCCTCAGTTATTTATGTTCCAAATACAATTAATGATGCACACTTCACAGGGCCTTTGTGAGGATTAGCTATAGTATAGTTCAGTTCCTGGTTCAGTAATTTGAGGAAGTCATTATTATCTCTCACATCATTCTGGAATATCCAGATCATAATCTTAACACACTCTATTTTGCCTCAGTAGTCAATAACTGAGAATTACGATTTCTTCTAGCTCATGAGATCTAAGAAGCAGTAAGGCTGCAAGAACTTCACTCTTTGTGCCAAAAATGCTGGAGTGAAGGAAATGCCTTATCAGAGGCCCAGCCTCACACAAAGCTATCTCAGATGGGTGACTTCCTTCTTCACAGCAACAACAATAGCATTCCACCGGGCTTCTGGTCATTCCCCACAATCTCCCCTTATCGCTTTATATATTTTTCTTAGCCCTTTGAAGAGACAGGCTGAAAAGCCAGGCTAATAATCCCTGATCACTATGAAAAGTCAGAAAATAATGAGCAGGTCCCGATTCCTCTCAGGGGCCTCATTAGGTGAGGCTGGCCCACAGCAGTTTCTGTTGTGGTTTTTTTTTTTTTTTTTTTTTGTGTGTGTGTGTGTGTGTGTGTGTGTGTGTTTTAATCAAGTCTTCGTCTCTATATTTTCTGGCTGCCCTGTGGTCCCTTTATCAGCATTAACATCTGAGTCAGAAGATGTGGGCCTTAGTCCAAACTCTGTCACTTATTAGCAAGGGTTGGCAGGGTATTTGAGTGTCTAAGCCTTAGTTTATTTATCTATGAAAGAGAAATCAATTGAAAGATGTATAGGAAAGTGCCTTGAAAGTCTTCTAAATGAGTAACATATATTAAAGTGGGTAGATTAAAATCAAGCAGGTGCACTGTGACCTTTTTTCTTAACCCCACCATCAGAAGAGTCCCAGATTCTGCAAATACAAATCCATCCTGTGAAGTTCACTCTGAATGTGAACTTATGAACATTGCAGAAGTTCTTATTTTGGGCAAGGAAATGAGTTTCCTAGTACCCACCCTTCCTGTAAGTTTGAAAAGGGCATCCCAGAGAAACTGGTCAAAGAAATGTGATAGATGGCATCCCTTTGCTTCCTGGAATTACAGACCACTTGATGGACGCCCAAGCTGATTTGATGCAACCCTTTTAATGCAATGGCATATATTTCACACAAGTGCCTGTACTCTCCATCCCCAAATCCTCACACAAACACACATCAGACTTCTGCCTCAGCCAGCCTGTGTTTCTACCTTCTGGATGGAGTCATTCTGAGGACTCCAGGTTGTGGCCTTGTGATGTTCTGAGGCCTTTTTGGTTAGGGAGGTGCAGGCTGTTATCATAAGCCACCTATTTGCCAACTGAACTGGATGGTTGAGTGCTTTATGATATCACCAAGGAAGGCTGTACTAGATAATGCTGCATCATTCAGGGCCTATACCCTGCACAAAACCTTGCTAGTGCTCCCCAAATGCCTATCTTATTGCACACATACTTAGACTTTAGCAGAGCTGGTGACTGGTTAATTCAAATCACCAGTTTCCTCACCAGCTCCTGGTAGAGAAATGCAGGTTTCTCATGGGAAACTACCAAGGTTTTGTATTGTACCTTATACAGAGAGGGGTTGGAAAACTGAAGTAGCTTCCCAGGAGACATTTGAACCTTACGAACTAGTCTAGTGTTGGGGAAAAGTGGCCTTTTCCAAATGCTATTGACCAGCTCCTTGTGGTCAATTAACTATTGGCGATGTTAGCTAACAAGAAAGTGGCTAAGGTAGCAGCCATATTTCAGCTATCTACAGCTCGTAATCCTTAGGCAAAGGATCCCTCATTAAGGGCAGTCCCAGGAGAGAAGGCTCCCCTGGTCATGGAGTACCACATGCTCAGGATGGTTGGTGGCTTTTTACCCTGTGGATGAACTTCTCTGGGTCAACCTAGAAACAGCCTTAGAAGTAACCTAGTGATTTATGTACAAATCCTCCTGATCATCAACATTTCTTGGGGAATGTGTTAACAATTACAGATAGCCCTAGCTGGTTAGCTCAGCAGATAGAGTGTTGGCCTGTGGACTGAAGGGTACCGGATTCAATTCTGGTCAAGGGCACATGCCTGGGTTGTGGGCTTGATCCCCAGTAGGGGGTGTGCAGGAGGCAACCGATCAATGATTCTCTCTCATAATTGATGTTTCTATCTCTCTTCCCTCTCCCTTTCTCTCTGAAGTCAATAAAAATATATTTAAAAAAAACAACAATTACAGATAGCCAAGGTTGGAGCCTGGAACCACAAGGGGGAATAGAATTTATACTTTATATAAATTCTGCAGGTGATTCCAAAGGTGAGCCATATTTGCAAACAACTTATTTAGTCCAATTGACTTCATTTCATGAAGTAGTAAAGAGGAATTCCCTTGGCTGAGGTCTGCAAGCTGGACCGTGAGAGTTGGGCATAGAATTCAGGCCTGTTGACTCCTAGATTAGGGCACTGTGTGTTATGTGGCTTTCTTTCATGAAACATTAGCTCTCTTTGGGGGAGATATGTGTAAAATACATACGGGCAAAGGACAATAAAGAGTGGCATGATCCTTCAAATGTGTAAGTCACCAGAATCTTAATACTAGCCCTTAGCTTACTGTAATTAATCAAATGCCTTGGTTAATAATCCAGCTTTACTACTTATTACTTGTGTGACTCTGGTTGAGTCATTTACCTCTTAGTTTCCTATTTATAAAACATGACTAATAAAATTAATAGTATCTACCTAATAGAGTCATTGCAAGGGATCAATGACAGAATATTTGAAAAGTACTTGCTTGATGTAGTGCCTGACCTGGGACAAGTGTTCAGTAACTGTTAGCTATTATTTGTTGAGCATTAACTATGTGCCAGACATTATACTAAGAGCTTCATAGATGCCACCCCTAATGTGCACAACACTTCTGTGAAGCAGGCATTCTTTTTTTTTTTTAATGTGTTTTTATTGATTTCAGAGAGGAAGGGAGAGGGAGAGAAACATCAATAATGAGAATCATTGATCCGCTGCCTCCAGCATGCACCCCACTGGAGATCGAGCCCGCAACCCGGGCATGTGCCCTGACCAGGAATCAAACTGTGACCTCCTGGTTCATAGGTCGACGCTCAACCATTGAGCAACGCCAGTTGGGCAAGCAGGCATTCTTGATCAAGTCTTCCCGATGAGGAGAGAAAGGAGGACTGACTGAGTTTGTACCACTTGCTGTATTGGTCATTTGAAATTAGGCATTTTGTAACCTCTGTGCACATAGGTGATATGTAGAAATATGTGATGGTGAAATTATCTTTCTGGAGGCAACATTTTGAAATTTTTGAAAATCTTATTAAAGCTTCTTGAGATTGAAGCCTGTCCCTTGTGCATCTTGGTGTCTTCTATTCATCTTCATGATCCCTGACATAGTCTAGATCCTTTCTTCACCCATAATGTTCAGTTAATGTTTGTCAAATAGAATTAGAGATCATCTCTTCAAGTTGATCAGATGCCTCCTCCCTGGTCATTTATCCTTTCCTCCCTTCATGAGTGCAATGGATAGTTTATTGAAGGACTATTTATGCTAGTGGAAAAATTGAAAACAACCTTAATGTCCAGCTACAGGAGAATGGTTGAATAATTAATGATGCACTCATATATTGCTAATAGCTATCACTTACACTATACCATGTATTTGTTCTAAGCAATTTTAATGTGATTAACTCGTTTAATCTTTAGAACCATGTTGTGAAGTAGATACTACTATCCTCATTTTTCAGGTAAGAAAAAAGAGCCAGAGAGGCTAATTAATTTGTCCAATGTCACACAGCTTGAAGGTAGTAGTCAGTATTCAAACTCCAACAGCTTGATTCCAGAATCTGTTTTCTCAGCCACTGAACTAAACTGTCTCCCAGAGAGAAAATAAATGGTGTAATAAACCAATAGTAACTTGTCTCAGAGTAGTATTTCCTTTGCCTCTAATAAGGGCTGAAGTGAATGAATACAAATATAGAGAAAATGCTTATAATATACTCTAAATAGGGGAGAAAAGCAGGATATAACGTATATACATTATTATCTCAACTATGAAAAGTTCTAGAGAAATACACAGGAAATGAGAAAGAAAATAGTCCAAAAAGTAAATTCTGCTTGTGGCCAATTTTTCCACCTTACTTCTTTATACTTGTCTGACTTTTCTAAATTCCCTAAAGCAAACTTTATCAGTAAAATCAGTGGGGAAAACTACTAAACATAGATTTTTAAAAAAACATGAGACTGTATAGAAGCAAGTTTAGAACAAATACCAACTGGTATCAAACACTGGTTCTCCCTGCTGCACTAAGAAAAATCTGTTAATTACAAAGAAGTTTCATTGACCAACATCTTCTCTTATGCAAAGCCTGACCATTACTGCAGGTTATCAGATAGTCATTCTCAGGTCATGGACACACAGTAGGCAGCTTCCACTTTTGTTCTAATAGGTGTCCCTTGAGAGAAACCAATTTTTTGGATCTTTTTGAGATAATTTATTATAAGCATCTTTGATTCCTCAGAGTCCATTTACCCCTGTATTTCCTGCCATTCCTGGTGCATCTGGTCTCCTGGGCATAGCTTATGAGTTGTGCCCCCAGGCAGCAGGGCAGCAGTTTTGGCAGCTGCAGTCTGTGAAGTGTCAGTGACATTTGATAGGCTTATTTAGCCTTTTGCAGCCTTGGGGCCAGAAATGGCATTAAAAAAAAGGAGGCCTTGGTCTCAACACACAGCACAGTGCAACACTCACTAATAGAGTTTAAGCAATTCACTTTACCCCTAAGCCTCAGGATTTTTAGCTGTAAATGGGGATGATAAAGAACCTTACCTGCATGGATCAATGGTTGATCTTCGACCTATGAGCCAGGTGGTCACAGTTCGATTCCTGGTCATATTTCTATCTCTCTCTCCCTTCCTCTCTGAATCAATAAAAATATATTGTTTTACAAAAGAAATTTACCTACCTCACAGGTTATTGAGAGTCTGAAGAGGACTCAAGTGAAATAATGTATATGCAAGCCATTTGTAAATGGATTTATATTCTTGTGAATTCTCTTTATTTGTAGCTTCCCACTTTTTCACACCCTTTGGAGTCACTGAGAAAGTCTAATTAAAATGAATGGAAATGAACTTAATTAACATTAAAATCAAGGAGACTGTCTAGAGGGAAGAACCTTGATGGGAAGGGAGCTGGAGGAATATTGTGGGGGATTGAGGGATGTTGAGGAGACAGGGGTAGGAAAGTGAGAGGGTGACTGTCAGGAGTAGAACTTTGCAGAAAAGGATGCTGTAGGTGGGTGCTGTAAGTCTTGCTCATGATGTTTGGTGTAACACCATTTTGCCTCCTTAAGAAACCATCAGTAAAGCTTCTCTCATTTTTTCTTGGAGTGAGGTTTGTAGTCATCCCCCTGCCCCCATGCATTAGCATTAATCTCATGCTAAGATTGGCCTTAAGGCCAGAACAGGAAGAGCTCAAGATGACTTAAGTGCACTAGGGTTCTAGAATGATCCATCCTCCCCCAAGTGAGGATTGAATGAGAACATGCACATAGACTGCTTTGTACACAGTACTAGTAGATATTCAGTACATGGTGATTATTATTATTATGAACTGGAGAAATTTTGCTAATACACAAGTGATTTGATAATGGAAAGTTGGTTTTTCCTTGTATTTCCTAGGACAGGGCTGGACACTGAAGCTGATTGGGTGAAGGGCAGTCCAACCACACCTGTGCCCACACAATAGGTCCAGTTCTCTGACCTATCCTGATCACACCGTTGCTCATACCTTACTCTGAGGTCTTGGAGCCACCAGGACACTGCTTGCTCTACTAGAGTCTATGTGGCTGCCATGTGGTCCTACCATGAGGTCTGTGTCTAGTGTTAAGCCTCTGCCTTCTAGTATCCTCTCCTGCCCCCACTCCATGCTCCACTGGCCCATCTGTGCAGGGACAGTAGGAGCAGTCCCTGGGTGCTTAAATTAGAGATGCTGTTACTATATTTTTATTTTCTGACTTAGGTTCTATAGACTTAGCTGTCTCTAGGTATCTTTATTCTTGAAGCGGATAGCACTGAGGCCCAAGGTTGGACAATAGGTGCTGAAAGCATGCAGAGGAGAACTGGGAAGGTGATATAAGGGTTTTGATGAGCATCTATAGTGGAGTGAGAAGAAGGGTCTGAGAGGACACTTTCAATTGCCTGCACCTCATCCCCCCCCCCCCAAGACTTCAATAACACCTCCAATTAAAGAGTGCTATGAAAATGTTGTTGTGGGTAGGTTGTTGTACATTTACATTATAGAGTAGGGCATTATTTGTATTAGCCAGTACAGTGTCTAAAATGATGATGGAGAAACGCATTACCAAAAATATTATTTATGGGCAAAGACTGAGGTTGTGAGGGGCTGAGATAGTGTCCAGAGGGAAAGTAGGTATTTGTACTTCTTAAGGGGAAAAAAAACTTGTCAAGGCAGGAGCCCCAGAGACAATAGGTATGGAAGCCTCATAAATAGGCTAGGGAGGACAGAACTGTCCCCCAGTGAATGGTTCAGCCTCCTGCCTCTCACGTCTAGGTCAAACAGCCCCAACTGACCAGACAGCAAGCTTGAGGGAGCAGCCCCTAAATGGAATAGCCCACAGCTGCTCCCATCCCGGAAGCTTGCCGGGAGTACTCCTACTAGCCTGTTCTTCTTCCTCAGAGTCCCAGGAACTTCTGGGAGTTATCATGTCATCTGTGTTCATTTAAAATCTGCAAGTCAAGAATACACAATAAGCGTGTTCATTGCTTCCCCCATCATTTGGTTAGAGTGCTGATAAAGACAACTATGGAGTTAGGACTTCACAACATTCTACAAAATCCTCTCTGTTTCTGGTTCTTGACACAAAAGTGATACAGAAGAAGAAAATGATGAAGGCTTTCAATGAATGTCGAAGGGGGTTTGAATTTCGACTCTCCATTTCCGAGGTGACTTCAGTTTTTTCAACTATACAGTGGGGCTAAGGCCACCACCTACCTTATGATGAGGAGAGACAACATAATCAGCAGAGTGCTTTTGCTCTGAAGGGTAGGTATTATTTGGGTGTCCCCTTTTTTCATTCCCTCTGTCATTGCCATCCCTCCTATTATATTTCCGCCAATGGGCGCTTCCAAGTTGGTCTCTGCACTCCATGCTTGCAGTCTCTGCTTCTGCCATTCATTTTTCAGTATGCTGCTGGAGAAATTAGCGTGAAACACAAAGATGCATGTCATGCCCCTACACAAAATCTTTTAATAGCTTCCAATTTTTTTTCAGAATAAAGTCTAAAACCTCCCCAAATAGTCTTATGAGTTTGTCAGCTTCCACTCAATCACACCTACATTTTACTGTTGGGAGCACTTTCTGTATGCCAGATACTCAGCTAAGTGCTTCAGAGACGATTTCACATAATTCTGGAAACAGCATTGTCATTAATATCTCCATGTTACAGACGAGGAACGGGAGGCTCAGAGAGGCTAAGAAACTCACACCAACACACAGAGATTTGAATTCAGTCTGCTTGTCACTCTCCAACTGGAGCTCTTTGTACAGAGCAATAATGTTTCCACTGCAGCTGGGAGGGGCCAGAGACAACTGTAGGGGTCCAGGATCTGGGGAGGGAGGAAGCAGTGTTTGGAAGAGGGTATTGGGATGAGATGAGGATGCTACTGGTGGAGGGGAGTGGCCACCTTGATTTGGACAGAGTTCTGGGCCTGGGCTTCAAGCACGGGCAGAGTGTGTACCCCACCTCCTGTGTCCAGAGGACCTAGACTACCTTCCACTTTCCCGTCCCTCCTCCCCTGCCACACCACCTTCCCTCCAAGCTGAGTCAAGAGGGCGCTCTAGAGGCATCTGGGAGATGATTACGGCCTCAGGTGGTCACACCCTTTCTGCCTTAGCTTGCTCAGCATGCAGTTTCCTCTCGCTTTCCTCTAGCAGCCCCAGTGAAGGGAAGGAAACTGCTCCCTTCCTTCCGGACCCCCGTACCTGAGGCCGCTGGCCCACGGGCCTGCAGATACCTTGGAGTGGAAGTCTCACTGTGCGCGGGGATTCGCCCGCACCCCTTCCTTTCTGTCTAGAGCACCGAGTACGTGAGACGCTGGAAGTTGGGAGGTTCTTGCCTAACCCCGTGAAAGAGGTTTTGTTGCTTCATATTCTACATAAGAAGAAATAGAGGGGTAGAGAAGTTAAGTGACTTGCTCAGGGTCACGCAGTCAATCGGTAGCCCAGGCAGGATTATAGTCCCGTTTATTAGGATGAAAAGAGGGAGAGTGCTGGATTCAACCCTCAGGACCTGGGGTAGAGCCAGCATTTGGGGATCCTAGCCCCGCCGCGTTGCCCCTCCCCCTTGTTCAGGCCTGCCCTCCTGCCCTCCTCTGGAGGAGGCAGGGTCCCAGCATCACGCGGTACCCTAACCAGGCACCCCTAATCCTGAATCTTTGCTCTCTGGCGACCTCCGGAGGGCCAGATCGGTCTGGGGCTCCGCGTGGCGGGGAAACACAGTCTTCCTGACTATTTGCATAACGGAGACCGTTCGCTTCCCCGCCCCTCCACCACGCTCCTCTTCCCTTCCTCTCCAGTCCCCTCCACCCCTCATCCCCTGCCTCCCGCTCCCCTCCCCCCTGAAGACCCTCCTCCCTTTGGGGACTCCGGCGTGGGGCTCCCAGCCTCCGGCTCTCGCCTCCGGCCCTGGACAGAGTCCTGAGCACCTGGGGGAGGGGAGTCCTGGTTTGGGCCGGCCGGGGAAGACGCCTGGGGCACTGCCCAGCGCTAACAAAGGGAGCCAGCCGCCGGCCGGCTGGGGTGTGTGCAGGCGGAGCAGCCGCGGCTTCCACGCCGCCAGCACGCAGAGTGAGTAGGGGTGCCGCGGGGCACTGCGCAGCCCGGGGCGGGGGGCACCCCGGGGAGGAGGGATGCGTAGGGTTTAAGGAGGGAAGGGGAGCGGAGGCCGCCAGGCGCGCCCAGGGCGCAAGGAATCGGTGTCCAGCGCCGCCTCAGCCACCTTCGCTGCGGGCCGGCCACCTTGGGGCCGGGGGTGCCTGTGTTTTTGTCCCGGGAGAGGGACCGCCCTGGTTTCTCCCCCGCTCCATGATCGGGGGACCCACAACAAACCCACGTGCGCTCGGCCACCCGGAACCCTGCTTTCTCCACTGCACTGTCTGTAAGGAAGGGTGGGACGCCCTGCAGCGGCTGGGTTCCTTTCAGATCCCGCCTGGTAGGTTCAAAGACCAGGAAACTGAGCTTCCCGGCGGGGGTGGGGACACGGGCACCATAACAAACGCACGTGCGCCCAACCCAGGGCTGCCAACCTTGAGGAGCCGCCCCGCGGAACCCGGCCATTGTCTCAGCCACAGCACAGAGAGCAGCTCTGGGGGCGCCACTTGCTGGAGGAGGTCGACAAAGACGTTTAAGAGGTACCACCTGGGCATCAGCACAAACTGCCAGACTTAAAAGGGAAAAACGAAACAAGAAAGCAGCTACGAAAAGATTACCGCAGGCTGAGTCTGTCCCGGTGGTGGTGTATTACTTGACGTGATCCGGACAACCCCTCACTTCCACCTCACGGAGGTTTCTTAGAGATGGGGTTGAATTAAGGATCTATGGGTCCCCTCCCAAAAAAAGACCGTGCCTGGTACACCCTTGTCCCTGCGCTCTGGTGGGAGGTCGCGAGCACCTCTGCAGCCTGCGGGAAGAACGGTCCAATTTAAACAGCGCCCAGCGTGGTTTCATTTGCGCTTTGCTTTGTAGGTCCATGTGTCTAGCCTGCCCGGGTGTCATTGGCCCCTTTTGACTTGTTATGCATTTTTACTAGCAAGGCCAGCCGAGGCCTCCTGTACGAGGTGGGGGCGCTATTATTTTCAGTTCGATTAGAGTTTGAGAGGAATTCCGAGGTCGGAAAGAGAGGCCTCTCTGGTTTGTTTCGCTTACATGTGCTCAGCTCAGCTTTGCAGATTTTGGTTAATCAGAGCTGTTCAGGCAGCAGCAAGATGTTTGGGAGGGTGACTTGGCCTTTTAGGTGTTGGTGTTGGTGCAGGAGTAAACCCTGAAGATGGTGGGAGTGGGAATGTAGGCACCACTGCTTCAGTGTGCTTGCTGAGCCACCGGGTTGTGGCTTCACCTGGGCTAGTGCCGCTGGAGAGGGACCTGTCTCTGGGGAGAACTGGGGATCCTTCAGCCCCACACCACTTTCATTGAGAGTCTGGAGAGCATCCAGTGAGCCCTCTTATTTTATAGGTGGAAAACGGAGACCTGTTGAGTTCAGCCACTTGTCCAAGATTAAACCGAAATCAGGACAGAGACACAGGACTTGAGTATGGGTCTCCCAGCTCCCACAATGCACAAGGCCAGGCTGACAACTAAATGCAAAACTAGGATCCTGTGTTTGGCTTAAAAGGCAATGGCTTTAGGCAAAACAGAGTTAAACAAAGAAAGTAATTCAGATTGAAAGGTGCACCCTTCCATTATCCCTTTCAAGAGTTCTTTATTCATTGGAGAAAAGGATAGATTTAGTAATTCCTTATTCTTCATCTGGCCTTTCATAAGCTTAGTTATTTTTCTCTCCTGGCTGCCCCTCCTTTCAAATTGGAATAGGGCCAACTGTGGAGACTTAGATGTTTTGCCTCTCATCCCTGTGCCAGAAGGCCTTTGTTTGGGCATAAGCATGGGCTGTTGACACCAGCCCGGCTGGGAAGAAAGTATCTCTTAGAATGCTTCTCCAATGTTTTGTGGGAGAACAAAACATTGCTTTCATTGATTTTATTTAATTTAAAAATTTTATGAAAGTTCCATGTAAGTAGCTGCTTATTTTTGTCTTTGGCAGAGAAGAAGTTGGAAAACCCAAAAAACTTGGGAATCTGGGTTTCCCTAAAGCTAACATGCTGTTTTGCCCTGTCCCTGTTGTCTCCTGGCTATATTTGTTTATTTTCTTAGGGTTTCCAGGGTGTCTCATTTTCATGGTGATTCCACTGGACATAAGGAACTTCAGGAATCAGCTGGTCAGACCCTTTTATTTTTTAGATAGAAAAACTGAGGCCCAGAGAGGAGAAATTACTTGCCTAAAGACACTCAGCAAGGTGTCTGTTTTTACTGACTCTTTTTAAAAATCCTTACCCGAGGATGTGTTTATCTATTTTAGAGAGAGAGGAAGAGAGAGAGAAACATCAATTGTTTGTACAACCCCCCTTACCCCAGAAGGGGGATCAAACCCACAACCTAGGTTGTGCCCTGACCGGGAATGGAACCCACAGGCTTTTCTTGTATGGGGCGATGCGCCAACCAACTGAGCCACCTGGCCTGGGCTAGTGCCTCTCTTTGCATAAAGGAAACTGTTGCATCAAAGGAGTTTTGGTTGGTATGTCACAGTAAAGTCAAAGTTATGATGGTTGTTATAATAACAACCTTTAAGTAAGATAATGAATTCCTTAAGGATTCGAATAGGCTTTGGTTATTAAACAAAGCCATAGATCCCAATGGTAGATCTGGTGAGGTTATCATTGGGGATCAGTTTTCTTTAGTGTTTACTAAATGGTTCACTTTACTCTTGCTCTGGGCTCCCACAGACTCCTTTTCCCAGTAGGAAGCTGCTTTGAGTATAATCATAAAACAAAAGGCAGCAAAGACTCAGAAGAGAGAGACCCCACTTAGCCCTGTGCTACTGAACGTCTTGGGCCCTAGTTTCCTTCTTTGTGCAGTGGGGGTACCTTCTGCCCAGGTTCTAGTGAAGTGGAAGATGCTCAGGCCTTAGAGTCTGAGGAGCAGGCTTGGGTCATCCCTTCTCTCCCCAAGTGCCTTGAAAACCAGCAGGCTGCATCCACATTGTATAATGTGAGGGGAAGATAACGCATGTATCTCCTGTGGTTTTTGGGAGTATTAAGTCATGGGACTCATGTTTAGGACTCTTCAGACCTTTTGGCAGGCTTGGGTACCCCCCAGCTTTTTAAGTGGCAGAGAATGATGGGGGGCAAAATAGCCCCGGAGGGTAAGCCCAGTGCTCAAGGAGATCCTACCTAGTCACAAAGAGGTATGGATGTTTGCCAAACTGTTCAGTGGGCTTTGGGTAGTTGTGATGTGCGTGTGACTCTAAAGTAAATAAACTTAGTAAAAAACAAATCAAAAACAAAACCAGAACTTTCAGGCCCAAGTGAGTGAGACCTAGTCATTCCATTCATTCACTTCATATTTACTGACAAGCAGGTGGGTTGGGTGGGGGTGTCCTGTGCTGAGCCTGGAGTTATAAAGAACATGACCTATTCTCTACCCCACCACCCTTGCTCAGAACACATTTTGGTCATCCCTTAGAAATTGCCTTCAGAAAATAGAGCTCATTTATCTCAATATTGACCTGGGCTTAAGGGGTGGGGGGTCAGCGAGGGGGGAGGTTCCTCTTTCTTCATGAGTCAAACAAGAGCAGATGGTAAAATGAGAGAGTGGAAGAGGGAAGGCTTCAAAGAGAATGTGGCTTTCTACAAATGTGAGGATTGGTAGCATTAAAAAACGACAGCAATAAGTCATTAATGAAATTCATAGTAATCTTCTGGAACATTAGAGTCCTGAGATTTCGCTCAGACCTGATGTCAGTGATTTGTTCAATAAGAACTGAATGGGGGGGGGGGGGGGAGAGAAGCATTTTTCTTGCTTGTCTGCATGTATACTACACGTGTTCTGAGTCTGGTAGATGTACTTTTCATGGGTAACAGGAACATAGTTTCACATAAAATACTGAGACTGGTGGGTGTACTTTGCATGGGCTTATATGTAACAGTAACATAGTTTCACATTAAATACTGGGGTATTTAATGAATCCCCATATGCAATCACTTATCCACATCTTCTTTTCTAAATCATTACTTGAAGGGTCAGGTTAGCCTTCAGAATTAGTTTGGTGATTTAGATTTTGTTTATCATTCTTATTATAAGAACAAAGCATGTCCATTGAGGGCAATTTGGAAAAGTAGAAAAAAAGTATACAGAAACAGAAAAAAATTCCATTATTTAAAGACAATGACTGTTAACATTTGGCAATTTTCCTTCCGGTCTTCTTTTTATGGATTTGCTTTTCTCTAAATGGTTGAGAGCACATTGGATGTACTGTTATCTCTTATCTCTTGCTTTTCTTGCTTAACCTTTTCATATGTACATCAGAGTTTACAACTGCATTAAAGCTGTGCCTTTCATTCATCTCCAAGGTCAGGTGGCGGTATTTCATCTTTTCTTGTGGCTGAGTATTATTCTATTGCATGTAGGTAGCACATCTTCTTTATCTAATCATCTATTGAAGGACACTTTGGTTGTTTTCATGTCTTGGGCACCATGAGTAATGCTGCAGTGAACATAGGGGTGCATATATCTTTGTGAATAAATCTTTACAAATTTTTGAGTAGATACCTAGAAGAGGAATTGCTGGGTCATATGGTAACTTTATTCTTAATTTGTTGAAGACCCTCCATACCGTTTTCCATAGTGGCTGTACTAGTTTACATTCCCACCAGCAGAGAATGAGGGTTCCTTTATCTTCACAACCTCTCTAAAACTTGTTAAAACTTGTTGATAATAGCCATTTAGCAGGTGAGGTGTTATCTCACTGCAGTTTTGATTTGCATTTCTCTAATAGCTAGTGAGGTTGAGCCATTTGCATGTCTTCCTGGGAGAAGTGTCTGTTCAGGTCTTCTGCCCATTTTTAAATTGGACTAGAGGCCTGGGGCACGGATTCGTGCACTGGTGGGGTTCTTCAGCCTGGCCTGCATGGATCTGGCTGAAACCGGCTCTCTGACATCCTGTAAGGGGTCCTGGATTGCGAGAGGGCACAGGCCAGGCTGAGGGACCCCAATGGTGCATGATCAGGGCTGGGGAGGGACCGTGGGAGGGCTTCAGGGGGTGTCCGGCCCATCTCACCCAGTCCCAATTGGCTGGACCCCAGCAGCAAGCTAACCTACGGGTCAGAGCGTCTGCCCCCTGGTGGTCAGTGCGCATCATAGTGACTGGTCTAACGGTCAAAGGGTTGGACACTTAGCATATTAGGCTTTTATTATATAGGATTATTTGTTCATTTGGCAAACACAAGCCAACCATTTTTATTTTAGAAGAAGTCTTAAGTCTGAGGTGGAGGGGGAAGGGCTCTGCATATGGCCTTGGGTTCTAGTCCTGCCCTTGTGACCTCCAAAAATGTACTTTAACACCCCACTTTTCAGTTTTTATATGTGTTAAATATACAACTCTAGGGTCATTCATTCATTCATTTCTCACATATTCAAATGCCCATTCTAAGCCAAAGGTGCACAAAGACAGCTCAGAGTATGATGGAGGGTCAGGGTAATAAGAGACTAGTTCAGGATGCTGTGGACCCAGCAGAGGGCAGCTCCCACCCCTGGAGCAGCGGGAAGGAAGACTTCCTGGAGGAGGGCCACTACTGGGTAGTCAAACACTTGTTATTTTTTCCCGATTGTAATTGACTCTGAGATTAACATGTTTGTGAATGATCAGATAATTTCCAAAGGATAGAATCCTAAAGTTGGAATTACTGAGACACACTTTAAAGGGTATTAGCATTTAAAAAAACTTCAAAGGCTTAGCCCCAATCCTATATAATAAAAGCATAATATGCAAATCGACAGAATTGCGTAATGATCTGCTGAACAACCAGTCGCTATTATGCACGCTGACCACCAGGGGGCAGACACTCAACGCAAGAGCTGTCCCCTGGTGGTCAGTGTGCAAGTGCTGCTCAGCCAGAAGCCAGGCTCACAGCTGGCAAGTACAGTGACGGTGGTGGGAGCCTCAGCAGGCAGTAAGGAGTGGGGGCTGGACTGCAAGAGGGCACAGGCCGGGCTGAGGAACCCCCCACCCCCCCACCTACACCAGTGCACGAATCTCATGCACCAGGCCTCTAGTTACATATAAAGTACCAAAGTACCTAAGTGTTATATATATCTTGTGGGAACAGTAGAAATAAAAAGCACAAGTAATTTAGGATTTAATAAATGATCCTCGGTGTAGAATTGGGCAAGGTCCTTAAACTCACCTCCTTGTCTCACTGGGCCATTGTAAGGTTTAAATAAAATTATAGCTGAAGAGTCCACGATAGTGCCAGATACATAGGAAGTGCTCAGTAAATTGTTATAATTGGGATTTTTCACAAGTGGCAGAAACTTTTGGTCCTGATATTTTTCTTACCACAATAGCAGGCAGAAAGTTAATTAAAATGGAACCTCCTACCAGGTGACAAATTGAGAGAGAAATGATCACTCACATGATACATTTAAAAAGTCTGACTATGAAAAATTTCAAACATACAAAATGGTGTAATGAATCCCTATATACAGTTTATCCTCAAGAATTACCAAAACTCACGACAGATCTATAAAACTATACTCCACCCAGATTACTTTGAAGCACATTGTGATATCAGCTCAGTCATAAATATTTCACTGAGTCGCTTGATGTATATTTGAGGTATTGTACAGCTCCTGGAGCCTGTCTCTGCTCCCATATGGGACCCTATGTGTGTGTGTGTGTGTGTGTGTGTGTGTGTGTGTGTGTGTGAGAGAGAGAGAGAGAGAGAGAGAGAGAGAGAGCCAACCAATCTGAGAACTTCTTTTTAAAAAACATTTTTATTGACTTCAGAGAGAGAGAGAGATAGAGAGAGATAGAAACATTAATGATAAGACAGAGTGGCTGCCTCCTGCTGGGGATCTCCTAACTGGGGATTGAGTCTGAAACCCAGGTATGTGCCCTGACCTGGAATCCAACAGCAATCTCCTGGTTTAAAGGTCGACTCTCAACCACAGAGCCACACTAGCTGGACCCAACCTGAGATCTTCTTAAGTCAGTGATGGCGAACCTATGACACGCGTGTCAGCACTGACACGCGTAGCCATTTCTGATGACACGCGGCCGCTGAGGTGGCCGCATGCCGAGGATGAAACATTTGCTGCTCCTGAGGATGAAACATTTGCGAAATAATGTTTTTTCCTCAAAGTGACACACTACCCGAGTTATGCTCAGTTTTTTGGCAAAGTTTGACACACCAAGCTCAAAAGGTTGCCCATCACTGTCTTAAGTTTTACTGCTCAAGTGAGTTTTTCTGCCAGGTCCTGTGTCCCAAAGAGACAGGGTAGAGGGAGCACTGAATTTAGTCAGGAGACCTGATTTGCAAAAGGGCTCCACTCTAGTTGTAGGCTTTTGGCAAGTGACTTCTGAACTTTGAGCACATTTATAAAAATTTGGTGAGTATTGAATGAGGTAATCCATGTGATAGCCCAGCAGCTCCGCGTTAGTTGGGCATGAATCGGACTTGGAACCAGCCTCCTCTCCCTCAGAAGCAGACTGTCCACATGGAACTGAGCTCACAGGCTGATGGCCCCTCCTCACCAGGATGCATTCGGGTAGCGTTATCACAGGTCTCTCCATCCGAAGATGTGGTCATGGCTCAGATGAGTGCCTAGCATGCCAAGCACCCCAGATTTGCAAATCTCTCTCATTCCCTCTCACTCTGCCCCTTACCTCTGATTTATGGCTGAGGGCAAGGAAGCCCAGAGAAGGTAGGGCCCTGTCAACTGTGTCTTTCATCCATGGAAAGAGACAGGCTCTCCTGGCCCTCTCCAATTTGGATGAGTCTTGGTCTTGCCTAACTCACTGTTGCACCCAAGTAGGATTTTTTGACTCAACGAACAGAAAAATGTTGATTTGATTTAGTAATGAAATCAAAGCCCTCTCTTTAATCCACCAGGACTCTCATTATGTGAGGGCCTGCAATGTGACTTGTGTTCTCCTGCTGTCGCTCGCTGGCTGTGTGGCCTTGGGCAGGATGCATGCCACCCTGGGACTCAACTCTCAGCTCTTTAGGCCTTTCCAGCTCTGAGATCATCAAAAGGCAAAGGGTGAAAGATATAGGTCAGGGAGCTTCTTCACACACATAATAAATGAAATCTGTTTGCTTTCAGAATCTTCAAATCGGGTAAAAAATCACCCCCCCCACCTTTTGCCTTCATTCCCCCCAATCCCACTTCTTTCTGAAGTGACTGCTGTTTACAGTTAGTTGTGGGTCCTTTAGCCCCTTTGGCAAGCATTTATGTTGTATTCATGGTTATGAGCAGACACATTTTAAAAACTCAGTACATGAATTACATTATGACCGCCACTTTACAAACTTGCCCTTTTCACTTTATCAGAGATATTTACATATCAGTGTATACATATTATTTTTTTTTTCACAGCTGCATCACATTCTATATTATGGATGTGTTTGCTTCACCAGTCTTCTGTTGATGGACATTAGTCTATTTTCATAAAAATATATTTCTAAGTGTACTTAGACCTTGGCCCTACAGAACAATGGTTTTAAGTATCAGTGGCAAAACGAAGCCAGTCTATCAAGGTCTGGAAAGGGTGGCAAGAGAATGGGTGCATGCACCCTGAAGACCACACCCTGGAAATCTGGAATAAAGGGCTCCCAGGAAGTTACTAAGAGGCTGACTGTTTGGATGGAAGACTATTTTTGGAGACAGCCTGCCTGGTTGGGTGCCCTCGGCTGCCAGGGCAAGGAATCGAGCTGCGTCATCACTTCCTCCACTTTCCACTGTCTCTGGCACTTCCAAATTTGTTTCTATTCTCAGGGTCACTGGGGACCTACTGGGAGGACTGGAACTTGAGTGAGGGAGGAGAGAGAAGCCAAGAACAGGAGTATTTGATCTCAGGCTCTGGAGAAAGGACTGTGCCAGTTCTGCTCTACTCTGTCAGGTGGTGCATACCCATTTGGAGTGTTATGTGTCCCGGGGTCCCATAGAGATCATGATAAAATGAAGCATCCCAAAAATGGGCTTCTTAGAAGCTGAAGTTTCAGACACCATATTGGAGGTGGAATAAATGTGGAAACCGGGAGTTTCTAGCCTGCAGGAGATAAAGTAAGAGTCACTTCATGTGGAAGAAGGATTCAAGCCACATCAGAGTGGCTGCTGTGAAGGGAGAACCAGTCCAGGATGTGGGAGAAGTTGCAGAATGGCAGATAAGGGAGAACTTGCTCAGCTGAACTGTCTGACCATGGAACAAGCTATGTCACAAGGCAAAGGGCTTCCTGTCATGGGAGTATCCAACCAAAGTTGCAAGTGAATGTCTTTGCCCTCCAGAGGATTCCAGCTTTGCAGAAAGATTGACCTGAAATGCCCCTTCCAACTTTGAGAGTCTAGGACTCTCTATAGGGCAAGAAGCAGAAAGATGCAAAAATCAGCCTGAGTGGGTGGGACAAGTTATGCCCCATGTAACTGGAGTGCTTTCACCTGCTCTGGAAGGGTAAAACAAAATGGAAACCTTCAAAGGAGGCTCAAACATTGTTTCCCCTGGGTCTTGGCAAGCCTCCTCCTGTCTGTCCTTGGCTTCAACTCTTCTGGACTCTATATTCATAAATTATTTCCACAGGAATAAATATATCACATACACTTTAGATGACCAGGAAATCTGGCAACCAGAAAAGAACTACATGTCCCAGGAGGATAATTGTACATTTTTTCCCCTCTCATTACAGTCTTTCTAAATTTGCATCCATCTCCTGGTTTCCCTAGCACAGTGCTGAGATGCCACTCAACTTTAATTTTAGGATTTCTCTACCCTTTGCAGCCTCTGGGAGGGTCTCTGAGCTGGAGTTGATAGCACCCACCTTGTTGAATGCTTGTGCCTTGTTTTTCTGCGGATGAGGAAGAGCCTCTTGGACCAAGTCTTGGTGAGGGAAACATGGCAAGTTTACCATCTTCTGGCTTTTGCTGTGCGCCTGGGCCTGAGGAGGCACTGTGTGTGCTCTCTCATCCATTTCCCACGGCGATATTCGGTGAACTGATGTCATAGCTTCATTTGCAGTTGAGAAAACTAAGTTTCAGAGAAGTGTGATGTCTTAATTAAAGCTGAATGACGTCTCAGCACTGTGCTAGGGAAACCAGAAATATGGATGCAAATTTAGAGAACTACCCGAAGATTCACTGTTGCTAAGGAGTGAAGCTGGTATTGGGTGTAGTTCTTTCCTGTATCATGTTATATAGGTTTTCTCACTGCTAATAGTACTCAGTACTTTGCGTCTGAGAAGAGCTTTGTCCTTGAGTTTCACTGGGGGCTTGGCTGAATTCTTATAGGGATTATGGAAACTTTCTATCATTTCCCTAAGAACATATGAATGGAAAGAACACAATGGACAGTCACAGTCACAGGAATAGCAGGACATTTGAATCCAGCATACATTTGCGCATTTCCTTTTTTGGTAAGGGTTATTTGGATCAAGTTTGGTTTGCCCCCCTCCCCCTCCCTTTTTTTTGCGTGGCCTTTAAAACTCTGATACCCACTTGTCCTCATTATTTGGTTATGACTGGGAATTAACACTGGTAGTGAGCATGGCCACAGATTGGTGGGTATCACTGCTCAGCTACCTTTAAATGCCTTTGGTTTGTCAATGGAACTCAACATCAACATTGTTAAGGGTTTATCTGGCAGTTGTGCTCCTAGGCTCTTAAACAATTTCTTCTTTTGTAAAGTTTATTTAATATCATTTTGTTTATCAAATATTTATCAAGTGCCTATTATGTGCTAGGCATTGGGAATATTTACATAAACACATACACATCATAGATATGCACACACATACTCAGTGTGTTTAGTGGGGCCTTGCAAGTTAGTGGCGGATAAATTTCCTCTCTCACCCTCTTCCTCTCTTCTGAGTCCTTGCTTTGTTTATTTATTCCACAAATGTAGAGTGCGTGCGTAGCACAATGCTCATTTTTAGAACATAGACCCAAATATTCTCACAGCTCTGCTCTTTTTTTAGTATATGTGCTGCCAAAGCGAGCACAGCTCTGCTCTTCTAAGAGCTTAGTTGAAGGTGGGCATACAGATATTAATTATAATATAGTGTGTTAAATTATGATTTGGGTGTATGTAGAGATTGGGAAGAAGGTACAAGGAGTTTGGGAAAGCTTCCTGGAGGAGGTGATACCTAAGCTGGGTCTTACAGAGCAGTAGCTGTTAGCCTCTGGGCAAAGGGCTTTGAAGGAGAAGTGGGTGCAGGAGCAAAGATGTGGGGTGAAGAATGGCTTGTATGTGTGTGGAGATCACTAAAGGCTGATGTTCCTGGAGAGAAATACACAAGGCAGGAAGTGGTGAGGGATGAGACTGGAACCATTGCATACATTATCTAATATAATTTTCATAACTTCCCTATGTGGCATATACTATTATCATCTCCATTTAATAGATGAGGAAACAAAGGCGGAGGGAGGTTCGGAGATTTGTTCATTTAGACAGTGAGTGAGTTGAGTGAGTGAGTTGAGGTGCACGGACTTGAATGTATGCTTGCTTAGCGCCCCAGCAATGCCTGCAGAGGCAGGTTGGGAAGGTTAGGTTTGCTGGCTAAGGTGCTTGTTCCCTCTGTATTAATCTATTCAGGGTAATACTCTTGCTGAATCCTCTTTCAAAACACCTGGCTCATAGTGTTTTCCAACTTACAGTTAAATTGGAATGAGTGAGTCTGGTGTTGAAGCCTCTTCTGAGTCTTGGTTCTAGCATTTACACTCCTTTTAATTCAGAAAACCAGTAGTCCAGAAATCTTAAAAAAAAAAAAAAAGAAATAAAACCCCAAGCCTTTATGTGCCTAACCATGTATGATGGGAGAGGGAGAAGGTTCATCCATTTTCTTAAAAGTTCCAGGTTCATTTAATAGCCCAGGCGTTACCTGTAGATCCCTTAGTTCAGAGAAGCCCTTTAGGGACTGGAGAGGAAGCAATCAATGTGGGTTGGAAGAGTCTGGAGCAGGTAGGCCTTGAGCTGTCCCTTTAAGGAGGAGTAGGATCAGAAAGATGGAAGGCCTGACAATGAGTAAAAGTTATTCTGTCTGACCCAATGATAAATGGGATGCCTCTGGCTCATTCTCCCCATCCCCCAGGATAATTTCTGCATTGGAGTTGGCTCTTGTGTGGGAGAGGTAATAAGGGTATCCATTCATTCAAAATAAGGTTTATTGAAAACTAATCAATTGAGAGGACAAAGACAAGATGATGAAATAAAAAGGGCAATTACAGAGCTAAGAGATAAATTGATGATACAAACAACCTCTTTAGAGAAAAAGTTAATAAAGGAACAGCGTAGAATCAACTAAAAAGTAAATTTACTAATAGAGCAGGAAGGCTTGAAGAAAATTGCAGCATATGCTGAGAAAAAAAATTCATCAGAGAAAATCAGAGATTTAAAGGTTGTACCAGGATGATCCCTCAGAAGGGTAACTGGGGCATCTGTGGAAACACAGGCCACTTCTGCTTATGTTCCATTGACCAAAACATAGTTACATGGACCTACTTGGCTGCAAAGGAGGCTGGGAAACATCTCCAGCTGGGTGGCCTTGTGCCTTCTTAAAACTCAGGGTTTTTCCATTACCGAAAGGGAAATGAGCAAATGGATATTGGAAGCAATTCATCTCTGCCACAAGGAAAAAGTAATGTTGACCTCAGACTTGATCTGCAGCAGAAGAAAAACTTGAGAACACAGAGAAGAAATATTTAGAGTTCTGAGGGAAAGGCAGTGTGACTGAAGATTTTTACACTTAATTAAGTCACTCCTCAAGGATAAGGCAGCCAGCCATTCTCATACATGTAAGAACTCTAGAATTATAGCACATATGAGCCCTTCTTGGGAAAACCTACTTGATGATGAAAAAAATTAATCAAAAGCAAACTTAGGAAGGCTTGGTTAAAGGTGATTTGGTAAGCCCTTCATCTGCTCAAACAGAGCAAAGCTAAGCCAAGGTGGGCAGTAGAAATAGAATATGACAAAATAAAAAGAATGTAACAGAAATGGAGAGCTGGGGAGGAAGTGGGAGAACAGGTAAGTGCTAACTTTCCCTCTCATCCTGACTAAATAGGGTGTTAAAGTCATGACTCCAGCCTTTTATTATTATTATTATTATTATTATTATTATTATTATTATTATTTAACTTAGAAGCATCCTAAGGAAGTATTATCTTTTGGTGGAGAAATGTGTTAGAAGTGCAGCTTTTCCGTTATTTTTCTTTTCTGTAGAATTAACATAAAATAAAGTTTAAAGACAAAAAAAATAGTTATTTTAACCCTGGCCAGTGTGGTTCAGGTGGTTGAGCATCATCCCATGCACCGAAAGGTTGCCAGTTTGCTTCCCAGTCAGGGCACATGCCTGGGTCGTGGGCTCGATCCCTGTTAGGGTGAGTGCAGGAGGAGCTTATTGATGTTTCCCTCTCATACCAATGTATCTCTCTCTCTCTCTCTCTCTCTCTCTCTCTCTCTCTCTCTCTCTCTCTCTCTCTCTCCCCATTGATCTCTCCCTGGTTACTCCCACCCCCCAGCTCATGCCCTCACCCTCCTACTTTCTGTGTTCATTGATTATGCTTATATGCATGCATACAAGTCCTTTGGTTGATCTCTTACCTCCCTCCTTCCCACCCCTTTCTGCCTTCTCTCTGAGGTTTTTTTTTTTTTTTTAAATGTATATTTTACTGATTTTTTACAGAGAGGAAGGGAGTGGGATAGAGAGTTAGAAACATCGATGAGAGAGAAACATCGATCAGCTGCCTCTTGCACACCCCCCACTGGGGATGTGCCCGCAACCAAGGTACATGCCCTTGACCGGAATCGAACCTGGGACCCTTCAGTCCGCAGGCCGACGCTCTATCCACTGAGCCACACCGGCCAGGGCTCTCTCTGAAGTTTGACAGTCTGTTTGATGTTTCTGTGTCTCTGGATCTATTTTTGTTCATCAGTTTATGTTGTTTATTATATTCCACAAATGAGTGAGATCATGTGATATTTATCTTTCTCTGACTGGCTTATTTCACTTAGCATAATGCTCTCCAGGTCCATCTATTCTGTTGCGAATGGTAAGAGTTCTTTCTTTTTTACAGCAGCATAGTATTCCATTGTGTAGATGTACCACAGTTTTTTAATCCACTTATCTGCTGATGGGCACTTAGGCTGTTCATTCTTCTTTCATGCATTCTTCTATCCTTCACACTTCTATCCAGGTGAAAATGTAGGAAAATGGGAAGAATGATATTAACCTATTTTTTGTGGATGGAAGGATCTTAGTTGACATTTAGCTGTGTATAATTTTGTGCGATTTTTAAACAAATAATAAGCTGGTCTTATTTGAATAAGACCACTAAAGCTATTCTAAAATGCACTGTTAAATTCTAATACTCAGAGTGTGAAGAGCTGGGTGGAACTTTCATGGGGAAGTTGGCAAGTCAGTTATGTGAACATCAAAGTGTAGGCAGAACAAAACACTTTATGAATCAGATGAACAATTGGGTGTTGGGGCCAGAGGACAATGGGGCAGGTTTCACAAAGGAGACAGAGTTGAACTGAAAGTTGGAGGATGAGAAGAGTTCTGATAAGTTGAGAATGAAGAAAGGGCACTGGATCCACACACAAAGCCCAGAGGAGTGAAAGTATGCAGCATGTCTAGGTAGTGGGGAGTAATTCATTATGGTAGGAGCACAAGAGAATGAAAGAATAGCTACTGTTCATTAAGTGCCCACAGGTACCAGGTATGACACACACATATCTCTAGGCTGCCCAACAGCTTACAGAATGGGTATTATTAGCCCTATGATACAGATGAAAAACTGAAATTAAGAGAGAGAGATTTATCTGCCCAAAGTGCACAGTGAGAAGATTGTGATTTGAACCTCTGAGCTGCCTGTACTCCCAAGCCCACGGTTCTTCTTCTGTGCTATGACTTATAGTGCATGGGAGGCCTGAATTAGACAATGTGAGCACAAAGTATAAACATACAAATAAATGTAAAAAACTATTGTATAGGTTAATTCTTTATAGATAAATCTATTTTATATACTTACATACATGTGGACCTATGAAATATAAATATATTTTACATGTAGATTTTATAGGTAAATATAAAAGATTAAATTGTGGTTCAGACTCTGCTATCCAGTGACCCCAAGTTACTTGATCTGAACCCTAATTTCCTTATCTCTAAAGGGGATAATAATGGTAGGGCTGTCTACCCCCAGATTTGTTTTTGTGTTCAAATTAGATCATAGATGTGAAAAGTTGAGAAAGTATGAAAGAGCTACACAGAAGGGTTTGTTATTGCTGACGTACCAGCACTCCTTGCTCTTCTGTGAACTCACAGACATCTATTAAAGTGCCCACAGGTGTCTATAAAAACTCCCACAGTCATTGACTGGGTCCCTGTAGGCTTGCAACAAACAACTGGTTAACAGGCAGTTAACAGGCAAGAAGCTGTGCTCTCCTGACTCAGATAACCAGCTAGGGGCTGTGGTGGGAGGTATAAGGGAGGGAGGAGGCAAGCAGTTGGCCTGCTGGCCTGCCTTCCGGCTTGCTGGGAAAGTCTGGGTCAGAGAGTTGAGTTGGGATGGCTGTCAACAGCTTGGTGAGTTATACAGGCAGAGCAGGGTGTTCCAGACATGCCAGGCTACAGGGAGGAATGTCAGAGCTGCCAGGAAAGCAGGCCCTGCTATGTCTGTCTGGTAGAGGCTCATGGTCTAGAAAAGGGATGGGGGGGTGGGGTGGGCGGAGAAACAAAGGTGTCAGGGGGCTCTGGAGTAGTGTTTCTTCTCCAGGAGTACTGATGAGGACAAGGCAGGCCCTAGCCTCAATGACACTGGGCTCTGACACCACATCATATGGGGTGGACCAGCAGCCAGACCTCAGCACTGAGCTAGTGTGGCCTGAGGCAATTTACTTTTGCTCCAGGAAGGATCAGGATTGTTCTAGGGTCTGGGATGTGGCCTCACATGTTGCTGGAGTCCAAAAGTCCTGTTGTGTGTTGAGGTGGTGGGGGCGGTGGTTTTTGAGAGAGCCAACTTCTTACTTCTGCAATGATTGGTTCCTTCCTCATCTCAATGGTCTCTCTACTATGCCTAGACTGGCCTTCTAGCTCATTCACAGCTCAGGATAAGCCCCTCAACTCCATGACTTTATGACATACAAAAGGAAGAGAAGACCTTTATCTCTTGTACTGCACTCACTATGCTATATGAGGGTAGCTGTGTTAGACGATGGCCTTCTGATTGTCAGGACACTGACTGGGCTCTCTGATTGTCCTGGGCCCAGCACTGTGCCCAGCCCTTAGGAGGCCTCATGGAGTGAGCTCAGCTCTCCCGATCCACACTGTCTGCCCACTGAGACCAGGATGCACTCAGCCACCACTGGCCATGAGCTGGTGCTCTCTAGGTAAGGTGGGGCTGCAGGAGCCCATGGTGGGGAACACCTGGGGCTCTGGTGAGTCCTCCTGGCCCACAGGACAGTCCTTCTTCTACCTGTCACCTCTGGCCTTGAGTGAGAGACAAACAGCAAGATGCAATAGGGAATGTTCTCTGGGCTGATCCATGGAGCTGAGCCCTGGTGGGGAGTCAGGTTTGGGACCTTGCTCTTGTTTTTCTTATCCTATTGGGAGCCAGGGTCATGGGAGTGTATCCCAGGTGAGAGAGGGAGGAAGGCAGTGAAGGAGCTCTGACAAAGGCAGTTAGGCTGAATCATCATACATCTAAGCAGACCGCAGGGATTGCTTTTGTCAATTGTACCGTGTTGGGAGGAGGCTGGCCCAGGGCCTGAGCTGGGGGTGGTTCTTGACAGCATTAGTAAGAAATCCCCAGAAGATGCTTCTTGCTAGAGGGCTTGTGCTGGTTCCTTTTTTGCTCTACACAATAAACATCTTGTTCTGGCCTGTAAATTTGGAGGAAAGGAAAGAATGGGTAGGGAAGAGATGGCGAAAGTCACCGCCCCCCCACCTCCCGGAAATGCTTTCACTCTTGGAGAGTTCTACCCTTGTCTCCCAGACAGTTCAGGTGACTCCCAGAGGGAAGGCTGGGGGGCAACTCTGACTTTGCCATCACCATCTTCAGGGGCAACTTTCTGAGAGAGCCCTTGTCATATTGGGGAAAAAACACCATATGCTTTGCCACCAATAGACTTGGGTTTAATTTCGGATGTGGCACTTGCCAGCTGGGTGAACTTGGGAACTTCTCTGACCCTTGGTTTCTCATCTGTAATCTGTGTGGATCATTCCTACCCCATAGCAGTGTGTGAGTGCTAGCTAGTGCTTAACCCAGTACCGGCATGTAGTTAGCAATTTTTAATAAGTGGTAGTAATTTTTAATGTCATAGCACTTGTCGATGGTTATTCTCAGTTATTGGTCACCTAATGGGCCAGACACTCTGCTAGGCACTGTGGATATGGAGATACACAGGTCCAGCCTCTCCCTGGAGGGGCCTCCATCTAGGAGGAGAGATGAGCGTGTGTGATCGGGGCACAGATGCAAGGGAGCTGCACACATTGCTGCTGGAGCAAGAGGCAGGGGCAGGGTGGGGTCGGAGAAGAGGTGAGACCTCCACAGGAGGGGTTTGTAGGCAGTTAGGGTGGGAGGTGGGGAGAGCAGCAGGACCAGACAGGAGGTTCACACAAGGATTTGACATTAGATCCACCCGTTGTGGGAGGAGACAGGAGCTGACAGTAGGGGCTCCCCCAGCAGGTGAGCCCACAGGGCTTATGCCCTCTGCTGGTATTGGAGCTCACCCAGTTTGGCTCAGGATAGTCTGCAGACTTTCAAAGCCCAGAGGAGTGAAAGTATGCAGCATGTCTGGGTAGTGAGGGAAAGTTTATAGACAGAGGGGGGGAAAAACAACCCTCAAACTATCTATCCATACTAATAAAAGAGTAATATGCTAATTAGACTGGGAGACCTTCCAGAGACCTTCCGCATGTCCTTCCAGACAAAGCCAGGGGCTTGACCAGCCTGAAAACTGCCCCCAAACAGCCCTCAGCCCCTCACTCAGGCTGGCCATGCCCCCCCAGCAGGGACCTTCATCTCGATGGGGGCGTGGCCAACCTGCAAATTGCCCTCAGCCCCTTGCCCAGGCCACGCCCCCCAGTGGGGACCCTCACCCCAATGTGGGCATGGCCAGCCTGCAAAGGGCCATCAGCCCCTCATCCAGGCTGGCCATGCCCCCCAGCAGAGACCCCTACCCCAATGGGGGTGTGGCAGGCCTGCAAACAGGCTGGCACCGCCCCCAGTGGGGATCCCCACCCCGATGGGGGCGTGGTTGGCCTGCAAACTGCCCCAGCCTCTCACCCAGGCTGGCCCCGTCCCCCAAAGGGACCCCCACCCTGATCCAGAACCCCCTTTAGGGAAGACCAGCTGGCCCCCAACCGTGCACCAGGCCTCTATCTGTAAAAGTACAATATGCTAAATAGACTGGGAGACCTTCTGGGAGACCTTCTGGACATCCTTCCAGACAAAGCCATGGTGGCGGGGCTGAGGCATAAGCAGTTAGGGGCGATCAGGCCAGGAGGGGAGGGCAGTTGGGGGTGAGCAGGCTGGTAGGCGGGGCATTTGGGGATGAGCAGGCTGGAAGGGGGGGCAGTTGGGGACAATCAGGCTGGCAAGGGGGGGGGCAGTTGGGGGCGAGAAGGCTGGCAGGCAGAATGGTTAGGGGGATCAGGCAGGCAGGTGAGTGGTTAGGAGCCAGCAGTCCCGGTTGCGAGAGGGATGTCTGGACATCTCCCGAGGGGTCCCAGATTGGAGAGGGTGCAGGCCGGGCTGAGGGACACGCCCCCCCCACAAGTGTATGAATTTCATGCACTGGGCCACTACCCCTATCTAATAAAAGAGTAATATGCAAATTAACCATCACTTGAACACACAAGATGGCTTTCCCCATGTGGTCAAAGATGGCTGCCCCCATGTGGACACAGATGGCCACCACAAGATGGCCAGCAGAGGAGGACAGTTGGGAGGGGCCAGGCCTGCAAGGGAGGGCAGTTGTGGGCAATCAGGCCAGCAGAGGAGGGCAGCTGGGGGGGACCCAGGCCTGCAGGGGAGGGCAGTTGCGGGGGACCAGGCCTGCAGGGGAGGGCAGTTAGAGGTGACCAGGCCTGCAGGGGAGGGCAGTTAGGGGTGACTAGGCCTGCAGGGGAGGGCAGTTAGGGGCAATCAGGCTAGCAGAGGAGCAGTTAGGCATCAATCAGACTGGCAGGGGAGTGGTTAGAGGGTGATCAGGCTGGCAGGCAGAAGCAGTTAGGGGCAATCAGGAAGGCAGGCAGGAGAGCAGTTGGGAGCCAGCAGTTCTGGATTGTGAGAGGGATGTCCGACTGCCTGTTTAGGCCCGATCCTAATGGGGCAGGGGGATTTTGAAACCTATAGGGGAAAGTGTATAAAGATGAGCTGGGATCTTTATACACTTTCCTAATGGGATCGGGCCTAAACGGGCAGTTGGACATCCCTCTAGGGGTCCCAGATTGGAGAGGGTACAGGCAGGGCTGAGGGACACACACCCCCGTGCACGAATTTCATGCACCGGGCCTCTAGTATATATATAAAAGCCTAGTAAGCAAAAATGTCCCCTTGGGAGTTCAATTGCTTGCTATGACATGCACTGACCACCAGGGGGGCAGTGTGGACCGAAGCAAGGCCCCGGCCAGTGACCGGCAGCCACTAGGAACCCCACCCATGCACAAATTTCTTGCACTGGACCTCTAGTTACATATAAGAATAGAAATCTGATTCTACACTAACATTAGAATCTAGAAGACAATGAAGCCATACCTTTACAATTCTGAGATAAAATTATTTCCAACTGAGAATTTATATCTGGACAAATTATTAATTAAATGTAAGGGTGGAATACTGGCATTTTCAGACATGAAGAGTCTCAACTATTTTACCCCCCGCCCTCTCTATACATCCTTTCTGAGGAAGCTTCTGTAGGCATATTCCTCCAATGTTAGGGAATAAGCCAGTAGAAATGGATGTTCTCTTTAATAGAGAGCCACTAATTAGCTTGGGCTGTAGTAGGTAGACAGAAGGTTCTAGAATGGAGAAGATTATGCTAAGTGAAGTAAGCCAGTCAGAGAAAGACAAGTACCATGTTTGATTTTACTCATATGTAGAATTTAATGAACAAACTGAACTAATAAACAAAATAGAGACAGACTCAGAGAGCAGGCAGACAGTTCTGGTGGCGGGAGGTGGGGGTCAGGCTGTTGGGGGAAGGTAGAGGGATTGAGCAAAAAGAAAAAAGAAAGAACTCATGGACACGGACAACAGTGCGATGATTGTGGAGGGTGGAGGGGGGGTGGAGGTGGAAGTGGGTATAGAGGGGATAAATGGTGATGGAAAAATATAAAATAAAGAAATAAATCCTAAAAGAAAAGAAAAAAAAGAACTGTTGGAAAGTTGGCTGAATTAGTGAGAAGTACTGACAACTAAAGAATGTACAAGAGAGGAATTATCATAACATACCACATGGCTGAGCTGCAAACAATAATTTATCTGGTCATAATAATGTAACTTCTAGTGTTGACTCAATTAAAAAAAATGTTATTGTTACTGGACAGCCCATTGAGTTGGAGGGGTAGGGCTGTCCCCTGCTTGACTCTTGTCAATCAAGTGATTTCAGACAAGTGATAGCAGCGTTGAAGCAAAGCAAGCAAATTTATTAAGGAAGCAAAGCAAGCAAATTTATTAGAAATACACTTGGCCTAAAGCAAAAGCAGGCAACTCAGCGAGTCTGAGTGCTCTGCCTGGCAGGGTTTCAAGGGGGTTTTATACACTTTCCCCTATAGGTTTCAAAATCCCCCTGCCCAATATCTTGAGTAGCAGACTAGGATTCAAAGTCCCCTTCTACCTTGTTGTGGATGATCTCAGAATGTTTGTACATACATCTGGTCATCTTGTTTGGAAAGTCCTAAGTTGGCTTGCTAGCTTCTTTATTTAGTGGGTGAGGTTAACTCCTTTTTTTTTTCCCCATCCCCCCTTTCCTGCCCAAACAGTTATCTAGTCTACCTAACATTTCCCCCATCAAGTGATATCTGTCCTTGGGTTTAGCTGGCACAAGTGGCATTAATTGGGTCTTTGTTCTCTATTTTCCCAGGCCAGGGTGATTTAAGCTATGTATTCTCTGGTTAGGGAGGGAGGTATAAACCAGTTGCTCTCAAATGTCCTTGGTTGGGGAAGATAAGGTCTTTCGATTCACAAGCTAGTTGCAAGCTGCCCAAACTGTTTGGCCTTGTTTAATTTTCTTATCTTAGTTTCCCCTTTCCATTCACCCAGGAATTTTCCTAGCTTCTTACTATCTGCCACAGTACAGCTATATTAAAAGATGTGGCAAGTAGAAGAGGTATGTGGAATGGAGGTAAAAGAGCTAAGTCCTCATTTTCTGGTGTAGGAAGTTAATGAATAATACTTAACATTGAAAAAAAGAGTCATATAAGCAGGCTATTTAGGTACACTGAGGCAACTCTAGACATAGATAAGAGTTGACAGTTATTGCATTTGGGCAACAGAAATTAGGGGCGTGAATGGGTGGGGCAGGGCCTGAAATCATGTAGGTGTACTGCTTTGACTGAAAAAGGGGCTTAGTGTCTCTTCATATATCCAGATGGGCACCACAAGTAGGCACAATAGAAATTGATTGATTGTTTGCTGTAGAAAACATAGTAACAATACAAAGAAACAGTAGGGTAGTGCCCCTCCCATATTTTGCATAAGGCCGTGGCAGAAGCACTTCCTTTTTCTGGTTCTCTGAAAATAAATTCTTGTATCATTTCTCTTTTTGTCAGAACCTATGTATTCAGTGTTCAGCTCATCTTTAATTTCAGCTCTATTGAAAGAGCTTGGCTGCTAACACTGCCAGGAAGAAAGGCCTTGGGAGGAAGGCTAGTGTGGGATTCTGGCTTAGTCACTTATCAGTTTTATGTGTGGACTCCTTACGTAAGCCCTCTTTCCTCACCTGAAAATAGAGAATTCTTTTTGCCTCAGGATTGTGTAAAGAATAAGTGAATAATTTAGTACATAGAATGCTCTCCCCCCGCCCCCAATTTTAAAATTAAAAATATAAAGGAACACTGTGGTTACCCCTTGGACTAGGATAGGAGTCCTATGATGTTGGGTTTGGGCTCCACAGATGAACCATTCACATGGGGCAAGAGTTTAGGAAGGGGAGGGCAGGAAGTTTTCTGATTTTAGCAGAAGTTCTGACTGTACTTTGGGTATAGTGTCTTCTGATCTCACTGCAGAGCTCAGCAAATTTGCAGAGACCCAGATCTTGGAATGTTTCATGCACAAGAATCAATAAAAAGCTCTTAGCTAATTTAGCTTCCATCTCTAAACACAATCAGAACAACTGCTCACCTCCCAGATAATGTGGAATAATAATCCTAGGTTAACAGGTTATCTTTTACTCCAAGGCTCCTGTGTGCCTTTTGGTGATCACTCATTTAAGCCATGAACTTGGGGCCAGAGCCCTGCTCCTGTGACAAGCTAACCCATTCTCTGACTCAAAACCTAGCCCTTTAGCAATGGCCTGCTTGGAGGATTCTTACATCAGGGAATGCTAGATCGTGAAATCATTGGGGTGTATGTTCTTGGTTCATTTTCTGAACTTGTTTGGTTCTTGGAGGTCTCGGTAAATCCTAGTTCTGGTCTGTGGTCAGTGCCTCACACTCTGTACCCCTGAAGGAAACACCTGCGGGAGGCTCTAGGGAGTTAATGAGGCCAAGACAGCCTCTCCCTTATCAGCTCTCTTCCTCCTTAGAATTATCTTCTGATGCTTCTGGGTCTGACAGGGTGGAGGAGAAAGGAGATTAGCAGAGGAGCTGTCAGGGGCCGGAAGGTGGGGTGACAATGCCGGCAGGAGTGAGGGCAGCAGGGATAAAGCAGAAGACAGGCCCTGAACATGAGAAAAGAGGAAAGTAAAACTTGGCTGGTTAGGCCTTGGGAAAATAGGAGTGAAACCAGATCTAGATGTCAAGCCAGTAACCCTTGTGTAACAGGAGGGAGGTCAGGAAGCAGAAGACACACAGGATACAGTGGGATCGTGCATGAAATAGACACTTGAAACTGCCAAGACACCCAGGGTGCCTCAGGGAAAAAGGGGATGCAAGGGGACCCTGTAATCAGGAGGAGTTAATATCAACCACTTAACAGAAAAATATTATAATAGAAGAATCTAGTCTCTACAGCTCTGTTATTGTTTATTTCTCATGGTTTTGCAAAGTTACGCCTGCAGTCCAGAACTATCCCTTCCAGTTGCCTCATCTATCAAAGCCCAGGCACAACCTTTGGAAGGAAGGTTAAGAAAAAGGGCTTTGAGTAGATACAATGGATGGGCAAAGCCCTACCACAAAACCAAGCAGTGGCTCATGGGCGAGTGCCCTGTTCTCACGCACAGTCCCGTTAGCCTTCAGTGAGCCGGAGCTAGCTGGGACCCCAGAGCTGGTCTAAACCAAGCTTTTCAGATTTTTATTGAAGTGATTCAGGGCAAACTTACACAAATAAAACGTAGGAAGTACAGATAAGCCTCGCAGCCACTAGAAAGTCACCATGCATCTGGTTTCTCTGTGGCTGCACGGTTTCCTGTCTGCTTCACCCCAGGCCTCTGCCCTGTTCTCTTCATAGGCCAACTTCCTCTTCTTCTGCAGGTCCCCATAGCCCCATCACTTGATCTTGTGCATGGCATTTGCTTCTCTAGAGCCCTCACTACCTTTCCTTTAAGCTTTAGGGTCTGCCCGCAGCTCACTGTAGTCTTTTTTCATAGTTGCAATTTTGAAAGCCTCTGATTGGTCCAGCGTCCTTATTTATGGGTGAGTTGCTTTTAAATGAAAATTCCACCCTTTGACCATCAGGAGAGGCCCAAAGTGTAAGTGGGTGGGGTAGTGGTAGGTTGGACAGGTAAAGACTTGCTTATTTTAGTAGCATTAGAAGTCTGCAAGCCATCTTTTTTATTTTATTTTATTTTAATTTTATTTATTTATTTATTTATTTATTTATTTATTTATTTATTTATTTATTTATTTATTTTATTTCCAGGCATGCGTTTATTGAAATTTGAGTAAAAGATTCCCACATGATACGGCATCCTTCCTCACCCCCTAGATTTGCTCCAACTTTAACTTTCAGTGACAGAAGAGGCAAAGGGTGATACATGTCAATGGTTATAAAAATTTATGCTCTGTAGTAAAAAAAAAAAATTCCTTTCAATGTGTCAGTGGTTTCTGAAGAACCCCCACCTCTGTAGTCAGCTAGCTTGCCCATGTAAACTTTCACAGTCACAGCTAACTAGAGTACTGAGTGTCTACAGATTCATCCCCCAGCTTCCACTTTGAAAGACAAAAGGCATGGGGTGGAGAAAATAATCAAAGATGAGCCCCTCAGTCCTCAGAGCCGTGCTAGATCCACCAAGGCTCATCTCCAACAGCTCAATGCCTTTAAACATCAGATTCTAAATGTCCCATAATCTCTTTCAAATGTGTGTTTTTATGGATTAGAAAATCAGCATTTCCTTACAAGAATACATAAACAGTTTTGCCTTGAAAAACTATATAACTGAAAACTTTGGACTGATATTTTGGAGCTGAGAGAAGGGACAGCTGTAATGTCCTCTCATGGGTCTCAAGTTTGTTTTTTGTTGCTGGTATTTTTTAATCAAAACAGAGAAGAAGTTTCCACTTTCTCTTTTGATCATCTATTTCAGGTATAATAATTTTTAGAAATCCTTAGGCTCATATCCAGGACCTTTCTTAATTTCCTTGAGAAATAAATTAAATGGGAAACATGCAATACCAAGTTTTCAACTAGATATTCCCTTCCTCAAATCATACAAACCTTCACGTCATATGACCTTCATTTAATTAATACATTAAATGACTGCACTAGACAATCAGAGACTTGAAATATTAAAGACAATTACATCCCACATCGACAGGCACACAGGGTGGTATATTTGAAAAGCCAGGTGCATTTTTGAAAGATCATGCCTACAGTGAGTAAATCATGTAGTCGTGGGACGTTGAAAGGAAGTTGATGAAGAAGAAGGCACAATGCGAAAGTTCAAGGGTAGACAGAACAGAACAGTTCTTTTGGCTTGGCTTGTTTCTAACGTAGGAGGAAAGGGAAACAGGTGTATTAAAATTACTTTTCAGTATATGTGCTGCCGAAGCGAGCACTAAAATTACTTTTCAGGTGAAGGTTTCTGTTTGTCGAAGCAGCTAACACTGGCTTCTTTCTTCCTGATCCAAGGCAGCCTTTTCTTCCATCAGCTTCTATGGAGGTATTTAGTCTTCCGCCACGTAGAGGTGATAAATCAGGGCCACAACCAGTGCGGAGATGGTTGGGATCACCCAGTTGGTCCACCAGCTAGAATCTGAGTCAACCGTAGTAATGAGAGTTTCCTCACACTGTCATCCCAGAACCTCCAGAACAGGACTCCCTGTGTGCTGGGGTCTGTCACCGTTCCAGCCTGTCTACCTCCCAGCAGCTTCCGAGAGTTCTTATCAGACAGGGAAAGTGAACTGAGATGGCTCTGGAAAATGCACACTTCCCCAAACAACTGAATGACTAAGGCCTCGTGACTCAGATACTTTTCCAGGCTTGCAAACGTGTTAAGACGCATTCTTTTGAAATCCACACCAGCAAAAGCATTAGAATCGCAGAGGAAGGGAGCCATTAATAAGGCGGCAGCAGCATTTCATCTCTGCAGGGTCTCAAAGCGCAGAACAAAAAACCCGTTAGCAACACAAGCAGTGGTGTGCAGGTCTGCATTGAGGCGAAGCTCCACACAGCAGGTGCGTTGAAGCTGCCGCCGAAGGGCCGACACCATGGGCTTGGTTATCTTTGGTCTGTCATCTGGATGCAGCTCCCCGATGATGTATGTTTTGGACAATTCTCTAGCATCCATCGAGTGCCCAACATCCTCAAAGTTCTCAGTAGCATCCCCTCCGGCTTGTTCCCGTAAGACTTCTTCCCCACCAGGATGCTCCTCCAAAAATTTGGTCACATCATACACCTTGTGGTGCAGGATCAGCCAGGTGCTCTTGCTGTGGTTGTGCTTCTGGATCTCCTCCAGGGTGTAGTACTTGACGGCCTTGTCCGACGGCTCGGCCATTTCGGAACACAGGCGAGCTTCAGGGCCTGCAGACAGCAGGAGCCATGCTGGGCGTCTCTACAGGCCAGTGCCAGGAACTCCCACCGCCGTCCCGGAGGGCGCCTGGGGCGGGCCAAGCCATCTTCCAAAGAATTTAAGAAGCATTAATGGAAACTTCCCACCCCTCCCCCATTCCCTCATTAGTCTGGAGTGCTGGGTACATAGGGTGGAGTGGTAAGGGGGCTGGTCAGCTAGGAAGGAGCATGAGACTTGTCCCCAGGGTCTTTGCCTGGATCACAGGGCCACAGAAATCCATTCAGTCTGTTTAGACAGGTTTGGTGAATGATCCATCTCTCACTGAAGGTTTGGCCTGGATGGAGTAAAAGGAGGGAGGTGAGAGGCTGGCTAGAGAGGGGTGGGGAGTGGGGGCCTCCTTCCTGTTAAGGAGGCAGGTGGGTCGGCAGCCAGTAGTCCCCACACTCCCAGAGCACCTTGCTCCTGTTCCCCGGGGAAGGCTCTTTGCTGGCAGGCTCCCAGGTGGCCACCAGCTCAGCTGTGTTTGCAGGCAGAGGTCTCTTCCTGGCCTGGCTCACTCTCCCCATAGTGACTCTGGCCCTGGTGTTTTGTTAGCATCGATTATAAACAGGAGCAAAATGCTCAAATGCGGCAAGCAACTCTTTATTTTTCCATCTCACCTGATGCCTTAGTAGTTTGCTCTGATCTGCCCTGAATCTTTGTAAGACCTTGACATTTCCATGCCCTTAAATGGCTCACTTCAGCTTCTGTTTTATTTTACGTCAGCCCAGGATGACACTTGTTTCTCTGTCTCAGGATCTCTTGTTCCTGGACACCGCCCTTGTGTATTAACATTCCTTCTCTGTTCCTCAGTGGATTTCTCACTTTTTCCCTCCTTACCAATTCTTACTCATGTACCCTCCTCCCCAAGCTTGATTTGGGGAGCTCATGTTATCATCATGGATCTTTTCTTAAACTTGGGCTGGACTGAGTATGAGCAGGAAATATAAAAACCCAGACTCCTTGAAGCCCACACTCATTTCCACTAGAAATGTTACACATGAGAAATTTGGAAACTCTTTGATTCAGCAATTTGACTTCTAAGACTGTGTCTTATGAATATAACCATGACTTTCCCCCAGAGACTAAGTATTACAAAGCACTATTTGTAATTACCAAAAAAATGTTGGAAATGACTTAAATGTCCAGCCTTTTGGGGGTTGGGTTAAATTTACGGTACAGCCACATAAATTGTCTGGTTTTATTGCATCTTTATAAAAAATCTGGATAATAAAATAAAACCAGGAAGGGTGTGTTATCTGTAGTTATCTTGGGTGGGTGGAGAAAGAATGGATAACTTTTCTCCTCTTGTCTAAATTATATCTTTTAAAATTTCTAGAATGAACATAAACTTCTTGGAACAATGGCTTTAAAAACAAATGTTATCCACTCAGACAGCTATAATAATATATGGGTTGAAAATGCTCCCAAAATAAATTAGAAATGGAATTTACATTTGTAACATTATAAACAATATACGATAGCTCACAGGGAGACTTGAGCAACTTTGATGTATTTGTTGATTAAAATCAGTTGTCCACCACACCTTATCTAAACACAAAACTTGGGGTTTACCATTATTTTTCTTTCCAATAATAGCGAGTAAGTAGCATTAGGATTCAGTGACTGGAGTAGTTTGCTTTGCTTAATCTTCAGTTCACTGTGAAATTACTCAGCTCCAGAAGGGGGAGGTCTGGGTGAATAGATGGCCAGTTTGAACCCTGGGAAGGAGATTGGCCCCTTCAGGTGAGGCTGTTCTGGAAGGGCCTCTGACCTGGGAGGAGTGACCAGGGCTGGGAGTGGGGGGGGCAAGGGTGCTTACCCTCCTGCAAGTATTAGCATATGTACTTCTGGTGCTCCCTAGGCAACTTTGTTTGTTTCTTCTCTGCAGGCAAGGTAGAGCCCACTGTGCCACCTCCTCAACCAGCAGCCCAGTGGAAAGCAGCTATGGGTCCCAGCTGAAGTGAGCTGGCCTCCTTGACCCTGACCCAGCCCTGGTGCCACATCTCTGTCCCAGCGCTGAGGTAAGACCCCTTGGGGACGGAGAGGGCAGAATGCTTACAGTTGGGGTGGTGGTGGGGAGTGTGTGAAAGCCTCCTCCTCAAAGGCTCAGGAAAGAAGGAGCAGTTGTTCTGGGTTCAGTCAAACCATCTGCTTCCATCCCAGCCCATTGGGAGGAAAGGTCATTTGGTGGCCAAAGAGGCTGTGATTTTTCAGAGCAGATCTTTTAGAATCTTGACAGGGAGTTGAATTGACCCAATTGCTGGTGAAATGTGAACTCCAAAGGTAGTAAATTTATTCTCTAGGTAAAACTGCACCTGATTCAGGTGAATGCTTAACTTAAGTGCACCTGTTCTGTTCTGCAAGGGAAGTTGAACTCTTAGGAAATTCTCTCTCTCTCTCTCTCTCTCTCTCTCTCTCTCTCTCTCTCTCTCTCTCTCTCTCTTTCTCTCTCTCCCTTTCTCTCTCTCTCCAACCAAAGGGAAACAGAGTAACAGAAATTGTGTGTGGGAGGTTATTGCAAAACGTTCCACTAAGCTCACTAAAAAATGTCTTTAATTACCTATACATTTTCTGATTATAAAGGTAACGTGCTCATAGGACATTTGGAAAACTACTGATGTGGAAGAAATAACATGCCTGAAATCCTATTGCTGTGAACAGTCCTCCAAGTGGTTTTTATTAAGGTTACTTGTTAAGCCTCTATAGCATGTTGACGCCTCTCACATGGAGGTAGAGAGGTGAGGCAGAAAGAACACTCAGGAGCAGGAGAACTTGTTTCTAGTCTGGAGGCTCTTGAGAGCAGATTTTTAAATATTCAGAAATTTGGCAAACTGGTTGTTAAAAGATTGTTGGCCACTTGAAATTGGCCTTGGTGGGAAAATTTACACTGCGGACCTGAGCCAGTGCTGCAAACCAGGGCTGTTTTGTTCTGGAGATTCAGGTTACCAGCACATCTCTGGTACCAGAGCTTGCTCTACCACCAACAGGCTGGGTGGCATGGGCAAGTCATGTCACCAGTGCCTCCCTCCACTTCCCCTCCTGTGAACAGTAGGTGCACTATAAGCATTTGTTAAATGAATGAATGAGAGTGAGATTTCTGTTCTTGTTATCCCATAAGACAGTTGTGAGGGTCCCATAAGACAGTTGTGAGGGTTCTATAAGAGAGTGGAAATAAAACGCATTGCATTCTGTGAGGCTTCCTGCTTATGGACAGGGGGTTTAGTTGATTGGTAAACCTTTGGTTTATTTTAATTTTAATTTTTTTGTTAATCCTCACTCGAGGATATTTTTCCATTGATTTTTAGGGAGAGTGGAAGAGAGAGGGGAAGACAGAGAGAAACATCAATGTGAGGGAAACACATTGATTAGTTGCCTCCTGTATGAGCCCCGACCAGGGCCTGGGCTGCAGAGAAGCTTGCAGCCAAGGTACATGCCCTTGACCAGAATTGAACCCGGGGACCCTTTGGTCCTCAGGTGGATGCTCTATCTACTGAGCCAAACTGGCTAGGGCTGGTTTATTGAATGGAGAGAAGTCACTGGCATTTCCCCCCCGTTTGACTCTTGCTACTTGGGGGAATCTGTGAATTACTGACATCCTTTCATAAGCGCAGATGAAAACTCTCCATTTACTGACCAACATCTGGGGCAAATTTTCTTGCTGGAAAAATCAAGAAGTTGGTCAGAGAAGTGTGAACAGGAAGCCCCAGCGCTACCAGTTGTGAAAGCCAGGACTGAAATCAGAGCTTTTGACTCATAAGCTCTAAAGGGGGGAGGGGGAGGGCGGAGAGGTGGGGGTTAGAGGAGGGAGGAGGAGAAGGGGCACTTCCTGCCAAATGTGAAATTTAAACAAAAGCCTCTTTCTTCAAGGCCCTGCTGTCAGCAGATTAGAGCTAATTAAATTAGCATAATGGAGCCCCAGCTTCTGCCCTCTCCCTCTACTTTACCTCTTGGTTCCTTCTCTTCACCTCTTTCCTCCGTCCTGAAGGAGGGGATGAGAGAAGGTAAGGCATCAGTTAAGCATCAGTTGACTCTGTAGAGTTGTAGTTCAGAAAATGATAAAGGACCATAGAGGCTATCTGGTCCTACACTCTCATTTTAAGAAGCCAGGCCCCACAGCGGGTGATTTTCCTGCTTGAGGTGAAGGTCTGTGCTCCTGGGAGGCAGGGAACCAGGCTGGGAGGATGGGATGGGACACCACTCCGGAGGCCACTTGTTCACTGAGCCCTCACATAGGACTGGTAAGGGGGAATGGTGGATGGTCTCTGGGTGCCTCTATCCTTCTCAGTCCCTCTCCTGCACCTGCTTCCACAGCCCCAATGCACATCACGAGGTATCCCTCTGGAGTGCTGGAAATTAAGCCCCTTTCCTCAACAGGGGCCTGGTTTTCCAGGCCAGTGAAATCAGCTGAGATGATCTTATTCTGAGGACCTTTAGGTATGTGTATGGGGAAGGGAAGAGTGTTTAAGCTCATGATGGCTCCAGGCACTGTGCTTTGTGTTCTACCTGCATGATCTCATTTAATTCTGCAATGACCTAGCAAGGTAGGTATTTCTATCACTATGCGGCAGAAGTTTACATTGAGTCTTGCAGAGGTGAAGAGCCTGCCCAAGATTTCACAGTGGTAAGCAACAGAGATGTAGACTAAGCCTGTCTGTGACCTCCCGGCTCCTCAAAGTTAGTGAGCACTTTTTACAGCAAGCACTGGCCCACATGGATTGGAGTTCCCAGGCCAAGTTTCAACCAAGTAGGGCCCCTTTCCCCGAGGAACATCATTCCGTCTTTGAAGCTACCCGAACAGTTGCAGCTTAAAGTGCTTGGAGCTTTACAAAGGGCCACACTGTTCCTTCCCGTCTCAGTGGCTCTTCCGCATACGTAAGATAGCATCAGAGCTGGGAGCATCCAGCGTTTCCTTATTCAGGTGATGCCCCAGGAGTGAGGTGGCATGCTGGTGGCCTCACATCCCTCAGCCAGTTAGAAGCAGGGGCTTTCTCAGCCTCTGGACTCTCAGTGCTCTTTCCAGGGGAACATACTGAGGTGGATCTGTTTGGTTTTCCTCTGTATTTGGGTAAGAGATTATTCCTTTGGCAAGAGGGATTTAATTCAATTCATAGATATTTACTGAAAGCGTACTGTGTGCCTATCCAAATATCCCAGCCTGTTTGCGCAAGAAATTCTGGCTCATCCTTGGGTATACAGGTGTGACAAAGGGAGGAGCTCCCTACATCAAGATTGTATATGACATATACCATCCTGTAGCTACTCAGCTCCAATCTTTTGTAAGAATTCTAAAGGGGGAAATTATGTCTCAAATTGCTCTGTGTGTCCCAGGGTTCCCAGACTTCTGAAAATAGCTCAGTCTGCTAACTGGGGAACAGAGCAGCAAAAGGTGGATCAGGGTCTTTGGAAGACTCTTGCAGAGAGGTAGGGCCAAGGGAGGAGGCAGCATGGTAGAAGGAGTGAATGGGTAGGCACTGATAAGTCAGGTAGGTCTCCTTTCCAGCAGAACTGGGGTGGGTCGGGGAGCTGAGTGTATGGTTTTGTAGGCAATCAGGAATCTTTTCTATCAGTGGCACCTGATCAACTTCAGGAGAAAAATCTCCAATCAGTAGGGCACTCAGAATGTGAATCAGGCTTGAAAGGGTTCTTTGGAAAGCTTGTTGGTTGGCCTCCACATCTTACATCTGAGGAAATGGAGGCCTAGAAAGGGGAATGGTCTTGTCTATGACACAAGTGAAACTGAAGTCTACTCTTCTGAATGCCTGGTCAGGGTCCTTCACACCAAACCCTCTGGCTGCATAGGGAGGAATGTTCTAGGGAGCAGCTATAGCCTGCTTTCTGCTTTAGCTTGTCTGGCCCAGTCCCTGTGATGGGTTGGGTTTGGTTGTTAGAGGAATTTGTGGCAGTAGCAACCCAGTATGGAGAAGATGTCCTCTCAATAATGCCAGGGATCCTGGGCTTCTCAGCGAGCCAGCCCTTCACCCTCCTTCTTTCAGATCCTTCCTAAACTAGGACTTGCTTAGGCCAGGGGACTATCACCTATGGCTTCATTCTGAGAATTCACCCCTGTGGGAAGGCATCACAATACAGAGAACAGTGCCCCAGCATTGGAGACCTTTGATTGGTTTTGAGCTGGCTTGACCATAGCTGCAAGACTTCCTGGCCTTTCTTACCTGATCTGTACAATGGGCTGAACAATAACTACCTAGAGTGAAGATAATCATCCTAATATATAAAAACCCTGGGTCCATCACTTCCACAACAACCGGAGACTTGACCAACTGGAAGTCAGTCCTGCAGTCAGCGCTGGGTTGCCGTGGTGACCCAGCACTGACTGCTACGGCTGTAGGCACAGTGACCCAGCACTGACTGCTGAGGGGGCTGCGAATCAGGCCCAGAGAGAGGCCTGAGGAGAGAAGCAGGGTCTGATCTGTAGCCTGTGTGGCAGCTGTTGATCAGTACTTGCCTCTCTCTTTCTCTCTGTGCCGGGCCAGCAGCCACACCTCCATTTCTCTCCAGGCCTCCAACTGGGGTGCTGATCAGCCTCACCTTTCTGATCAGGCCCCATTGATAGGCCCAGAGACATTAACTGGCATAGAAACTGACCAATCAGAACCAAATCTGGGTGAACTGAAGGGAGCCAATGGCTGCCTAGGAGGCGGAGCTTTTAACGCTGACTGGCATAGAAACCGACCAATCAGAACCAAATTGGCTGACAAAGAGGGCAGTTGGGGGTGAGATCAGGCCGGCAGGGGAGCAATTAGGGGGTGATCAGGCTGGCAGGCAGAAGTGGTTAGGGGCAATCAGGCAGGCAGGCAGGCAAGTGGTTAGGAGCCAGCAGTCCTGGATTGTAAGAGGGATGTCTGACTGCCAGTTTAGGGACCGGGCCTAAGCCGGCATTCAGACATCCCTCGAGTGGTCCCAGATTGGAGAGGGTGCAGGCTGGGCTGAGGGACACCCCCCTCCACCCCAGAGCATGAATTTCATGCACCGAGCCTCTAGTTACTTATATAATGTTTTACCACAAATTAGATGACCATTAAATGGTACTCATTATTATTATTTTTTTTATATATCTCTACTGAAGTATAATTGACAAAAACCTATGGGTGTTTAAATTGTACAACTTGATGAGTTTTGACATTTGTATATACTCATGAAATTCTCCCCCAATCAAATTAATGAATATAACTACTACCCCCCAAAGTTTTCTCCATCACCTTATCCTTGCCTCCTGCCCCTCTCTATATGTCCTTGCCTCCCATGCCCAGGCTATCACTAATTTGCTTTCTATTATTATTGGTTACTTTGCATTTTCTAGAACTTTCTGTAAATAGCATAATTTAGTATGCACTCTTCTTACATCAGTATAATTCTACTGGTATTCACTCATGTTTTGTATATCAATAGTTCATTTCTTTGTTGCTGAATTGTATCCTATTGCACGGAAATACCACAATTTGTTTATCCATTCACCTATTCACAGACATAGGTGAATGGGTTGCTCACAGTTTTTTGGCTGTTGAAATAAAGCTACTATAAGCATGTGTGAAAACATTTTTGTGAGAACATATGCATTCTGCTCTCTTGGGTAAGTACCTACGAGTAGAATGGCTGGATCATATAGTAGGGTATGTTTAACATTTTAAGAAGCTGCCAACTTTCTTGCCAACACTTGATATAGTCAGTCTTTTTAAGTTTAGCTATTTAATAGGTGTGTGGTTCTCTTATTGTGGTTTTATTTGCATTTCCCCACAGATTAATGATGTTTATCATATTTTCATATCATATTTTTATTTGCCATCTGCATAGTTCCTTTGGTAAAATGTCTGTTCAGATCTTCTGTCCATTAAAAAAAAATTGGGTTGTTTTCTTATAATTGAGTTATGAGTACTTTATATATTCTACAGACTAGTGCTTTATTGGGAGATGCTTGCAAAGATATTTTCCAGTTCTGTAGCTTGCATGTGGTGGGTTAGGGTTAGGGTCACAATTCAGTTGAATAAGTACTATGCACAGGAAGTACGAAGGAAGGTCAGGAATCTTGAGTGAAGCCAGGGAAGCGTCTTAGAGGAGAAGGTGTGTGAATTGGGTCCTAAAGGAAATTATAAATTAGCTAGTTGGGGGAAGGACAATCTAGGTAGAAGTTTGTATGTGCAAAGGCATGGAGATACAGAATGTCAGGTGCATGCAAAATTGTAAATAATATGATTGGAGCACTGGGATTTGGGAGTAGAAGGGTGTGGACTAGAATCTCAGTTGCCCTACTTATTGGCTGTGCACCTCCTTAAAATATTTTTCTTTTATTTGCAAACATTACAGATTTACAGAAAGTTGCAAAGATACTACAGAGGTTTCTGGTACATCCTTTATTTCATTTCTTCCTGTTATATCATCTTACATAATTATAGTACAATATCAAAACCAGGAATCTGAAATTGGTAAAATGTGTGTATGGTCCTCTATATCATTTTCTCGAATGGGTAGATGAGTGGTGCTATCACTGCAATCAATACAGACTGTTCCATCACCTCAAACAACTTCCTCATGCCACCCCTTCATTGTCACACTGGCCTAGCCCCCACCCCTATTTTTCATTGGTATGATTTTGTCATTTTGAGAATGTTCTATAAATAGAATCATACACTATGCAATCTTCTGAGACTAGCTTGTTTTCACTTATCATAATGCACTTCATTCAGGTCCATCCAGGTAACTGAGAATATCAAGTTTGCTCCTTTCATTGCTGAGAGGTATTTCATGGTACAGATGGACCACCATTCCACTATTGACCCACTGAAAGACATTTTGGTTGTTTTCAGTTTTTGACTATTACAAATCAAGCTGCTATGAACAATCATGTGCATGTTTTTGTGTAGACATAAATTTTTGTTTTTCCAGCATAAAAACCCAGGAATGCAATTGCTAAGTTGTATGATAAGTATATTGCTAATTTTTAAAGACACTGCCAAACTCTTTCTACAGTGGCTGTACCACTTCACATTCCCACCAGCAATGTAAGAGAGATTTACTCTCTCCACTTCCTTGCCAGCATTTGGTGTTGATGAATATATATATATTCATCCTCACCCAAGGAATGAGGATATTTTTTGCATTAATTTTTAGAGAGTGGAAGGGCGGGGAATGGGGAGAGAGAGAGAAGAGAGAAACATTGTTGTAAGAGAGACACATCGATTGGTTGCATGTGCCCCAACTGGGACAGGGTTTGAACCTGCAACCCAGGTACATGCCCTTGACCGGAATCAAACCCAAGACTCTCCAGGGTGCAGGCCGACACTCTAATCACTGAGCAACGCCAGCCAGGGTGATGTGTTGTCATATTTTTATTTTGTTCTAATAGGTGGGCAGTGGTATCTCATTATGGTCTTAATTTGCATTTCTCTAATGACTAGTTGTGTGACTCTTACTTTTCTTGTCACTCAGGTCTGGCTGTGTGACTCTAGACCTCAGTCTGTACTTTTTAAATGTGAGAAGCAAGAAGAAATTCTTTCTTCTTCATTGTTTGGGTGGCCCCAGGAAAGTGATATTTTATAGAAATGTATATATATATATATATATTTCCCCATAGATGAGCCAACAACCTGTGCTGATTTTGTAATGTTCTGTGGGGTAAGTTCTCTCCACCCAGGCCCTTCCTGATTCCAGTGTTTCAACATCACAACCTTATAGAAGAAACTGCTAGAGTTGACCCAGGATGATTATTTTCTCAAGGTCAAGGGAAGTGTCTGAAGTGCCGAGGGAAGCTGCCATGACTGCAGGCCCTTTCTACACTCAGCATCTCCTGTTATCTCCACTTATAGATGGAGAGGCCCCTCTAATGCTGGAAAAAATAACAATGATAGCTAGCGATTACACTTATGTGCCAGGTACAAAGTGCTTTCTACATAGTAACTCATTTAATTCCCCCCAAAATCCCGAGTTAAATACTACTATCTCCAATTTGTGAAAAAAGGGAGAAAACTGAGGCACAGAGAGGTCTCTTAGTTAGTAATTGCTGAGTAAGTTGGGATTTGAAACCAGACGTTCTGACACTCAAATCTACCCTTTTAGTCCTTATGCTGTGATACCTCCGTGCTAGGGTGGATGGGACCTCATGTGGCGTGCACCCTGCTGTGAGAACAGGAAGGGCCTCAGGCTCCCCTCTTAGGAGCATGTGGGGGGAATGGGAGGGCTCACCATGGGTTCTCTGGGGCATCAGCATGTTGTGATGTTGAGACTGGAACCAGAGTAGGTGGGAAGTGCTTTCCCAGGGGAATGGGCTGCTCCTTGGAGGCCTGCACTGGGCATGGGCTGTCCCGGTGTGAGTGGGGCTCTGGCTCTGAAGACACAGTTCTGTTCTCTGAGCCTGGTGTGCACTCGGAACAGGCTTACACACACTGTGGGAAGAGACGAGGAGGAGGATGTAGTAGCCTTGACCTTGGAGGACAGCACATGACCACACTGGTCCCCAGACTCTCAATCACCTGCCTGTGCAGCAGCAGTAGTGACTTTCACCTTGCATGATCCCAGGGGGACTGAGAATAAGCTCAGAGCCAGACCTTACAAAGCTGTGCCTTCTTTTTTATTGCTTGGTTTTGAGTGTGCACATGATTAAGTCAGCTTATTATTCAACCAAACACAGGGCGCCATCATGCTGGTTTTGATCATTATACAGATTTTTCCTTTGTATTGTACTGTATTCTATTCTATTCTATTCTATTCTATTCTATTCTATTCTATTCTATTCTATTCTCTATTTTATATATTATATTTAAGAAGTTTTTATTGTGATAAAATAGACCTAGCATAAAATTTACCATGTTAACCATTTTTTAAAAAAATATATTTTTATTTATTTCAGAGAAGAAGGGAGAGGGATAGAGAGAGATAGAAACATCAATGAAGAGAGAGAAACATTGATCAGCTGCATGTCCCCTACTGGGGATTGAGCCCACAACCCGGGCATGTGCCCTTGACTAGAATTGAACCTGGGACCCTTCAATCCGTAGGCCGACGCTCTATCCACTGAGCCAAACCAGCTAGGGCCCATCTTAACCATTTTTAAGTGTACTGTTTAGTAGTGTTAAAATATATGTTCTCCAATGATCTGAACATTTTTCTTTTTGTTTTTTATTTATTTATATTTTTAAATAAATCTTTATTCTTCAGATTATTACAGTTGTTCCTCTTTTTTCCCCCATAGCTCCCCTCCACCTGGTTCCCACCCCACCCTCTGCCCTTACCTCCCCCCGGAACTGTCCTCATCTATAGGTGTACGATTTTTGTGCAGTCTCTTCCTGCACCCCCACACCCCTTTCCCCCCGAGAATTGTCAGTCCACTCCCTTTCTATGCCCCTGATTCTATTATATTCATCAGTTTATTCTGTTCATCAGATTTTTTATTCACTTGATTTTTAGATTCACTTGTTTATAGATATGTATTTGTTTTCATAATTTTTATCTTTACCTTTTTCTTCTTCTTCCTCTTCTTAAAGAATACCTTTCAGCATTTCATATAATACTGGTTTGGCAGTGATGAACTCCTTTAGCTCTTTCTTATCTGTGAAGCTTTTTATCTGACCTTCAATTCTGAATGATAGCTTTGCTGGGTAGAGTAATCTTGGTTGTAGGTTCTTGCTATTCATCACTTTGAACATTTCTTGCCACTCCCTTCTGGCCTGCATAATTTCTGTTGAGAAATCAGCTGACAGTCGTATGGGTACTCCCTTGTAGGTAACTAACTTTTTTTTTCTTGCTGCTTTTAATATTCTCTCTTTGTCTTTTGCCCTTGGCATTTTAATTATGATGTGTCTTGGTGTGGTCCTCTTTGGATTCCTTTTGTTTGGGGTTCTCTGTGCTTCCTGGACTTGTAAGTCTATTTCTTTCACCAGGTAGGGGAAGTTTTCTGTCATTATTTCTTCAAATAGGTTTTCAGTGTCTTGCTCTCTCTCTTCTTCTGGCACCCCCATAATTCGGGTGTTGGCACGCTTGAAGTTGTCCCAGAGGCTTCTTACACTATCTTCATATTTTTGGGTTCTTTTTTCATTTTGCTTTTCTGGTTGGATGTTTTTTGCTTCTTTGTATTTCAAATCTTTGACTTGATTCTTGCGATCCTCTAGTCTGCTGTTGGATCTCTGTATATTATTTTTTATTTCAGTCAGTGTATGCCAGTGATGGGCAACCTTTTGAGCTTGGTGTGTCACACTTCGCCAAAAAATTGAGCATAACTTGGGTAGTGTGTCACTTTGAGGAAAAAACATTATTTCGTAATATTTATAGTTTAAATAACATAAATGTATAATTGTTATATATAATTGTATTTAATAAACCAAAAACTAAATATTTAACTTACCTGCTTAGTGACTTCTTTGTTCATCCATCAGTCGGTTTCTTTTGTTGGTGTTGATATTATTTAGCTTGTGTGGGGTGCCGTGAACTAAGATAAGTGAGGGGAGGGGGAATCCTTTAACTAACCTGCCTATTAGTGACTTTTGTTGCTGAATTTCATTGGCTAAATCTTCAATTGAAGGTTGGTATTTTGTACACTTCAGGCCCAAGCAAGCGCTACTAACTTCATCTGTCAATCTGTTTCTTTTGTTGGTTTTGATATTATTTAACGCTGAGAATAAGGCCTCACAAAAGTATGTAGAGGGAAAAATTGTGAGTAAAGCCATTGCCATATTTTTCAGGGTGCTAAAAGTGTCTGGTAGTCGGTTCCAGGCACTCCAAATTTCCTGTTCGTAGTGGCACTCCTCTTGATTCTCCAAGCGGCACCTTTCCAGATTCTCAAGCTTTGACCTCAAGTCGACAAACACCTGAGCCCAGATACTGTCTTGAAATTCTGCAAGTTGCATCTCCAAATCATCAATTTGCATCCATTGGAAACCATTTAATTCCAAACCATTGTAGACTACTACATCAGGATACTTAATTATTTTCATGGTCTGTTCTAGACTTCTAAATTGACTAAATCTATCACTAAACTGGTCAAGTAACGAGTCTAAAACATGCTGGTACTTCATATGCAAGAGTTCCATTTCATTTTGTACAGCTCCACTGGCCTTCTCAAAATACTTTGTTACTTGAGGAAAATACTTATAAGTTTTAGTTTCTACATCTCGCTTGAAAATTTTAACTTTACTTTCGAAAGCTTTTATGTATCCAAACATAACGTCAATACTTTTGCCCAAACCTTGTAACTTTAATATGTAAGGTGCTGAAATATGTAAGGTTCCTGATTTACTTGTTGACACTGATACTAACTTTATCAACTCTTCTCTCATTGTGAGACCATCAGAATATCGACCAATAATGGCCAACTGAGCATGTGTTGTGACATCAGTAGTTTCATCAAGAGAGATCGAAAAATATTTACACTTCCTTATGTCTCTCTTTAATTGATGTACGTTAGTGTTGTCTCATTATTCGATCATTTATGATATTTCTACTGAGTGGTAACTCAGATACTCTCTTAATAATTGCATCTTTATTCTGCATATCGTGAAATAGAACTGGTGTACATCTTAGGAGAGTTTCTTTAATAAATTCTCCCTCACTGAGCGCTTTTCCATGCTGAGCTATAGAGTGAGCAATGCTCAAACTTGCAGATGTTAAATTTGTAGAGCCTTTCATAAATTTAAGGATGGAATTAGATTGGCTCTTCTAAAGGTGTAGCTACCTGGAAATGTATTCCTTCCTTTCATCCTCACTTTTTTCCAAGAGCTGGGAATGATTAGTTTCAAAATGTCTATTTATATTCCACGTTCTGCTTACTACCGTTTCAGTACATAGAACGCAAAATGATCTGCCATTTTTTTTCTATAAAGCCATACATCTCAGTCCATGTCTCTTGAAAGGGTCGGCCACTGCTACTACCACTTCCTTTACTTAACCTTAGTTTTTTATTTTTTAGTTCTCCATCAGGGGGGCAGTGACAGAAGATAGAATTATAGATAGCTTGTTAGGCCTGCAGGCAATTAGGGGTTAACTAGCCTAACTAACCACAAAATGGTGCATATAACTGTCTTTTAGGAAAGGGCAGGGTTAATAAGCAGAAATAGGGGTTAATAAGGATGCACAACAGTAATAGTGGTGAAATGGAGTCTCCACTATGGAGCAAGATGGTGTTCCTTATGTGAATTAAAATGGCTGCCGCTATTTCCAATGGCAGGAAATGCCACCCATAGCATGCCACAAACCCTCACCTCTCCCAGCCTCCCCCTCACTTATCTCAGTAATGATGGATTAGAAATCCATGACACCCCAGAACAGTAGATAATGGTTGCTGTGGTTAACTGTTATTTGGTTACTGGTAATGGCAGGGCCTCCAGAGATGCGTCCCTGGCTGCGTTCTGCGGCTCCCTGCTCTGCCGGCGGAAGTGAGGGCAAAGATCCTGGCTTAACCGGAAGTCCCAGAACTAGACGCTCTGTGCCGGACTTCTGTTGTTTTGGCCTACAGACCTCCGGCACAGAGTGTCTAATAGGGGAGGATGAAACATTTGCGACTAGAGTCTTGGAGTTAGCAAGACTCTAGTCGCAAATGTTTCATCCTCAGGAGCAGCAAATGTTTAATCCTAGGCATGCGGCCGCCTCAGCGGCCGCGTGTCATCAGAAATGGCTATGCGTGATGACTGGATCAGAAAACTGTGGTACATCTACACAATGGAATACTATGCTGCCATAAAAAAGAAGGAATTCTCATCATTTGCAGTAACATGGGAGGAATTGGAGAACATTATGTTAAGTGAAATAAGTCAGTCAATGAAAGAAAAATACCACATGATCTCACTCATTTATGGATAATAAAGAACATTATAAACTTGAACAAAAAGATAGATACAGAGACAGTAAAGCATCAAACAGACTCTCAAATTACAAGGGGAAGGTTAGGGAGAGGTGGGGGAGATAAGAGATCAATCAAAGGACTTGCATGCATGCATATAAGCATAACCAATGGATGCAAAACTCTGGGGGGTGGGGGCATATATGGGAGTGGGGTGTGGGGGGGGCAATGGTAAGATATGTACACATATAATACCTTAATAAAAAAAATTGAAAAAAAAGAAAGAAATGGCTATGCGTGTTAGTGCTGACATGCGTGTCATAGGTTCGCCATCACTGGTGTATGCTTAATTTCTAGTTGGTCGTTTTTCATATCCTTGAGGGTCTCACTAAATTTATCGGCAATTTCTAGAAGATTCTTGAAAAACCTTATAACCATGGTTTTGAACTCTATATCCAGTAGTTTGCTTTCCTCCATTTCTTTCATTTGTGACCTGTTTCTTTGTCTCCGCATTTTGGCTGCTTCTCTGAGTTGATAGAGTGGCTTTGTGTGCTAGGTGTCCTATAGGGCCCAGTGGCTCCACCTCCCCAATTACCTGAGGTGGACACTCTTGGTGCACCTCTTTGTGGGCTGTGTGCACAGTCTTGTTGTAGTTAAGCCTTGATTGTTGTTGGTATCACTGAGAGGAATTGACCTCCAGGCCAATTGGCTGTGAGGATCAGCTGTGTCTACAATGGGAGAACTTCTGTGCTGGAGACACCCTTATGGGGCAAGACTTGCTTCAGTGGGGCTTTGGTGCTCACTGAGTCTGCCCCCTGAGTGTGTCCCTTATGAATCTGAGGAGTTGTAATCTGGATGGTCCCACTCTGACCCCTGGGTACACTGGCTCTTGGATCTCCAAGGAGGTGCTAATTTAGCCTCTGCCTGAGGCCACCCAGCAGGAGTTATGGAGAGATCTGCAATTCCTCTTCTTTGTTTGGGGTGGAGGTGCCCAGATGAGGCCCAGCTATGAAGCAATGGAAGCTGCAGTGGAGCCTTGGGCCTTTTTTGGAAGTTCTGGGGCTCTCTGACCCAGCTGCAGTTTGTTCAGTAATTTTAGATTGCAAAGGGCCAGGCCATTCATATGCAAAAGCCTCTGTGCACAGCTTGGGTGGGGTCTCAGGAAATCAACAGGGCAGAGCAAACAGCAATGGCTGACCCTCAGCCCTGCCCTATGAGGCCCCTGGGTCTCAGTGTCCCTCAGTAATCGCTGCAAGCCCCTCTGAGAGAAAGCCGCCCTTGAGTTCTGCCTGATGCCAGACAGTCCACAGTCCAGTTTCTCCCTGTATGAGTCTGGGTCCCTAGAGTCTCGCCCAGAACTGGAGTTCAGAGTAATAGGGAGCTTGTGTCTCCCTCCTGATTGAAAAGACAACCGTGTACTCAGTTGTCAGCCCTTTCCGCGCGCATGCGGCTCTGTACCTCTGCACTTTACTTCCGCACCTCCTCTGAGTCTCAGTGTGCTTTTCTCTTTCCTTCTAGTTGTAGAATTTCCACTCAGCCTTCCTGTGGTTCTGGATGGTGTCCGTTTTGTCTTTTAGTTGTAGTTTTGAAGTGGTTGTGCAAGGCAGCAATTTCAGGTGTTTACCTATGCCGCCATCTTGGTTTCTGATCGATCTGAACATTTTTCATCTTGCAAAATGGAAACTGTTTTCACTAACAGTTTCCATTTTGCCACTTCCCTCTGGTCCTTGCAGTCACCATTCTGCTTTGAGGATATGCTTTTATTGATTTTTAGAGAGAACAGAAGAGAGAGAGAGAGAGAGAGAGAGAGAGAGAGAGAGAGAGAGAGAGAGATATGGATTGGTTGCCTCCTGTGTGTGCCCTGATGGGATTGAACCTTCAACCTAGGTATGTGCCCTGACTGGGATCAAACCTGAAACCTTTTGGTGTATGGGATGATGCTCCAATCAGCTGAACCACCTGGCTAGGGCTCATTATACAGATTTTAAAAAACAATTTTTTACTCCATGACATTAACTTGTTCTAAGTGTAAATTCAGGTTTTTTTTTTAAGTAAATTTACTGACTTGTGCAACTATCAGCACAGCTCAGTTTTAGAACATTTCCATTATTGGTGGGGTCATCCTTACATGGAAAAGGCAAGAAAATTACTTTTCATGAAAATGGTTCCATAATTATTTTTTCTGAAATTAGTTATCTGCTACCAGCAGGAGGATCTCATTGATTTAATTCACTTAGTATTTTCTGGGAGCCTGCTGGAGCCCACAGCTGGGCTAGGTGCAAAAGGGAATAAAGAGATAACCAGGTGGAGATGGCTACTTCCCTGCAGCTGACAAACTTCCTAATGCAGTGGTCAGCAAACTCATTAGTCAACAGAGCCAAATATCAACAGTACAATGATTGAAATTTCTTTTGAGAGCCGAAAACCGACTTCTGCGCATGGGCCATGTAGTTTCAATCGCACTGTACATGTGTGCCCGCACGTGGTATTTTGTGGAAGAGCCACACTCAAGGGGCCAAAGAGCCGCATGTGGCTCACGAGCCGCAGTTTGCCGACCACTGTCCTAATGTAACGTACTTGGGTGTCTGGGTCTCCTGGCAGCTGCTGTGCAGGTATTTGTTTTTTACTCTGTGGCTCTTAACTGAGTCCCTGGCAAGGGCCTTGCTTTTGCAATATAGGCATACTTCGTTTTAGTGTACTTTGCTTTATTGCATGTCACAGATGTGTTTTTTACAAATTGAAACATTCGCTTTCTTGTTGTGGTCTGGAACTGAACCTTCAATATCACTGAGGTATGCCTAAATTGGTATTGCACTGATGTTATTGGCTGAGTAGAAAGGGAAGTGTACTCTCCAACATCTGCAAACAGCTCTAGGCTTTGGCAAGCCTGGATGCAGATTAGGGAAGAGAAGAAAGTGGGTATGCTGTTAAAGGTACAAAGATTCAACAGGTTCAATTGGAGTGAGGGTGCACTGAGGGAGGAAAGAGCTCGAGCAAAAGCAGGACAGCAGGCCAGGGCAGATGCAGGGAGTGGTGGTGCAGTAGGTGGCATACAGCTTAGGGGCACATTTGCATGTGGTGGGTGTTGCTTGGAGGTGTGGGGGTGAGGAGGGAGCGCAGTCTTATGTACTAGATTGAGAAATTTGGACTTAGCGGAGCAAACATGGAAGACATCATTTAAGTCTCCCAGGAAGGGCATGATTATTCAGAGCTGGACTTGGGAGAGGAATTTTGCAGTGAGGAGAAAGAGGGAAGTAGGTACGGGTTAAGAGGGTACCATGAGGGTGCTAATATTAAAGTGACATGGACCTGACTTGGGCAGGAGCGGTGGGGAAAAGAAAGAAGTGTGTGGGAGAGAAGATTCTGCCAGGTGAGAGGAGAAAATCTCTCTGTTCTGATCCCTTCTCCTGGGGTTCATACCTGCCTTGCCCACCTGTCTGTTGCACTTCAACCAACTCCTCAAACTCAGCCTGTCAAAAGCTAGAATCAACGGCTCCCCTCCCCCATGCTTTTCCCTTTGCCTGGCATGCTTTTCTCTCCCCTCCATTTCTCTCTTTATCCCACTCCTCTTGCCAGGAGGAAAGAGGAGCCAGAAAGAAGCCGAGCACTGAACACTGTCCCCATGGAAGGCAGTGCCATGGGAGGCTGGTGAGAAATTTCCAGAGAGGGTGGCAGGTGGTGCCAAATGCCGAAGAGGTGAGTGAGGATGGGCACTGAAGAAGGGCTAGGGCAGTGGTCGGCAAACTCATTAGTCAACAGAGCCAAATATCAACAGTACAACGATTGAAATTTCTTTTGAGAGCCAATTTTTTTAAACTTAAACTTCTTCTAACGCCACTTCTTTAAAATAGACTCGCCCAGGCCATGGTATTTTGTGGAAGAGCCACACTCAAGGGACCAAAGAGCTGCATGTGGCTCGTGAGCCGCAGTTTGCCGACACAGGGCTAGGGACTCAGGGCTGGTACTAGCATGAGGCCAGGTGTCTTGGGTGCAACATTTAAGGAGGCCCTCACAGTACGAATGCCAACCTGTACTTGCACAAACCTGAGAGTGAGGGCCTCCTTAATTTTGCACCCTAGGTACCTTCCTTGCCTTACTAGTCTTGGGTTATGTGTCTGGAGAGAACTGGTAATTGGGAGGGGATGCTGGTGACCTTGGGGAAAGCATTAAATTGCAAAGGGCTAAGGACCAATGACTCTGGAACTGTTTCTTCAGTAGAAAGCCTCCCCAGGGAAGCTTCCTGAAGCTGCATGGGGGCACACTTGTCTCTCTCCTTACCCTGAGATAGCCTCTTAGGATTTCCACAGACTATCTAGGGTTTCTGGAGCACAGTTAGAAGACCACTGATCCAATTCAACCCCCCAGCTTACCACAGAGAATTTTGAGACCCAGAGAAGAATGTGACTTGTTCAAGGTCACACAGGAAGGTGTGACTTTAGAGGTCTTTTCCTTTCCTTTGATGTATTATCTTCAATTGTTTTACGTTCTTTTTTTGTCTCTCCCATCTTTTCCCCCCCTCACTATAAGAATTAGAAACAGAGTTGATACTTAAAGTTGTATCTGTATTCGAAGACCAATTCTCGAATTCTGAGAAGTCCATTTACTGGATGCTGCCTACATTACTTTAGGGCCATGGTCGGCAAATTGCGGCTCGCGAGCCACATGCGGCTCTTTGGCCCCTTGAGTGTGGCTCTTCCCCAAAATACCACTGCCTGGGCGAGTCTATTTTGAAGAAGTGGCGTTAGAAGAAGTTTAAGTTTAAAAAATTTGGCTCTCAAAAGAAACTTCAATTGTTGTACTGTTGATATTTGGCTCTGTTGACTAATGAGTTTGCCGACCACTGCTTTAGGGGATTTTACATAGATTATTTCAGTTATTTTTTATAAGAACCTTTCAAAGTACATGCCATTATCCCATTTTTCTGATGAAGAGACTGAGGATCAGAGAGAACATGTGACTTGTTTAGGTTTGCCCACTTACTAACTGGTGCTGCTGGATCTGAAACGCGTTTTCTTCCTCTATACCCCATGTTTGCTCAATCTTTCATATTGACTGGGTGCCATCGTGCCAGGCACCATATTTTGTGCTGATACAATATAAGCAAAGGAGACTAAAATCCTCCTGAGACCTACCCCACTTGTCCCCATGTCTGTGAGGGGGCTGGGCTTGCTCTTCATAGGTCTCTGGGCTGCCTGTGGTGGCTGCTGTGTTTTTGTTGTTGTTGTTGTTGCTGAGATGAAACCCACAGCCCAATTCATTCCTCAGTCACCAAGTCATATGGACTCCTTTCTCTCTGCCCCAGCTCTGAACCATTTCACTGAAATCTCCCGTAGGCAATACAGAAGTTTATGATGCAAGACGCATGCCCCCACATCCCCTCAAGCAGGTCTGATTCAGTTCCACGATTTAGCCCTGATAAAGTCAAGTATTTTGGCCTCCTCTGCCCCTAGCCCCAGTGAGAATTTGGACCCAGTGTTTTCACTTGTCACTTTAGACTGTTTGCCAGAGTTTGCGGAAAAAGGCCTGGATTATTAATGCTCTTGCCGGGAACAGCTGCGCCTTGCCAGGTTGTCATATGAGCCCTCTGAAAAGCCCTGAGCTGCAAGGCCCACACGCTCCCGGGCTCACTGGCTCAGGTGGGAAATGTGATCCTATCTGACAGAAACTGCAAACAGCTCAGGAGGACTGAAGGCAGCTTGGGAGGGGTTGATCAGGGTCTCACCAGGAATTCGCAACAGCAAAGTGAGCATCTGGGAGGCTGATTCCATCCTGGTGCTTCAGGGGGTCCCGCAATTTTCGAAGGGCTTTCTAATCTGCCGGCCCCCGCCCCCAAAGATAATAATAAGTTTAGTAATATTTAGAGATCCACTACTCCTTACACTGGGTGCTATGCCACTTGAAATACATGACAGGCATACCTCAGAGATATTTCAGGTTCCGTTCTAGACCACGGCAATAAAGTGAGTCTCCCAATAAAACAAATAGCAATAAAATGAGGAATGTCTATAGTTTAATTCTCAGAACAAGGTAAACAAGGCTTGTTACTTTGACTTAATGGATGAGTAAACAGCCTCTGAGAGATTAAGTGAATTACCCAAGGTTATGAAGGTAGAAAAGGGTGGAGGTGGGCTTTGAACCCAGGTCAATTGCATGCTCCTTTCAGGACATTGTAAGCCACCAGACACAGAGTAATATTTTCCTAGCTCACCTTCAGGTTATCCCTGCAACTGTCCTAACTCATTTGTCTCTCATCTTTACTTCTTCCCAATACTCTGCAAACCTGCTCTGGAGCCTGGTATTCCAGTGAGGACTTGACTAGAGTTCAAAATCCGCCAGGCTGGATGGTGAGGTGGATGGTGGTGCTACAGGCCAACCCAGGGATGAGGAAAGATGGTCTCTCACACCTTCTCCTCTAGCTCTGGCTCCACTTCACCTCTTCATGCTCCATCAAAGCTCCTTTTTAGCACCAGGAGCTCAACACTGAGTTTAGAGAAAATTATCTAATAATGTCACTGGTTTGTGTAGAAAACTTCTACCAGTCCCAGTTTCTTGCAGGATAAACTTGGACTAGAAACACTTATACCTGGACCAGACAATTCTGCTGAACCCCATTTCCCATCACTGCAGCTCTTACACCCTCACCCCTTAAAGCTTCTCACCATGCCCTGAGTACAGTAGGCCCACTTTCATGACTGAGCCTTTGAACTACTTTCTGTTGCACATGCCTTTTTCTGCCTGGCAGACTTTTGTTTATTCTTCCAAATCCAGGATGAACATTGTTTCTGACTTCTTCTAGCAGAGTTGATGCCACCTAGCCCTTAGATCTTAATGCCTTATGTGGATTTGCACCCACCAATTTATGGGTCTTTCTCTTCTTCTTAAGGCCTCAGGAGCAGGGATTGGGCACTATTTATTTCTGTAACACCTGTACTTGGGGCATATTTGTGCGAACAAATGAATGGGGGCTCATTAATAAAACTATGCATTAAGGTATGAATCACAGGTGATCCCACTTTAACTGAAATGCAATGTTGAGGGACTTCAGAGAAGGAGAGGTGATAGGCTAGGACTGTGGTGGTATTGATTGTTTGACAGCACTGTGCTGACGGCATTATTGCAAATGAGCCGAGAGAGAGAGAGAGAGAGAGAGAGAGAGAGAGAGAGAGAGAGAGAGAGAGAGGACTGAAGTAGTAACGCAATGCCTTAAAGCTGGGGAATGAAGCATGGCCTGCCCTACCTTCTAGGCCAGCCTCTCAAACTTTGTTCCTGCCCTGCCTCCCAGGAGAGGAGCTCCTTAGGGCATAGCTGGGTGCACACCTGTAGAAAGAGTGGGAATTGTGGATGATCCCAAAAGGAAGGGGAGAAGGGTAGCATGCAGGAGAAGTAGAAGCAGAAACAGGAGAAAGTCCAGGGCCAGCTTTCTTTCCTTACTGTAGTGCTGGGGGCACCTTGCTGGCCAGAGCTGCTGCCTGATGGCTGCTCCTGAGGATGCAATATGAGCTGGGTCCAAGCATGAATTTGGAGCCAGGACCTGGATATGTAGGTCATTCTGTACTACTGGGCCTCTTCCCACTTAATTATTCCTTCCCCTGGTATCAGCACTCAGGCCTTGGAGATAGTCAGATCTGAGTTTAAATCCTGGTCTCAAGCACTTTAATTGCTAATTGTGTAGCACTGAGCAAAAATAATAGGGATGCTATTTTTCTAGGGTCATTAGGATCAGTGATGATGACCATATTGACAGGACTTGTGCTATGTGGCTTATGGCATCGTATTTATTCCTCTATAGGTAGATGCTGTTATTGTGAATTTAATAGAAGTTAAATAAGTTGCCCAAGGTCACATAGTGAGTAAATGATGGACCCAAGTATGCTACATTGGGTCCACTATGCCACCAGTTCTCCAATTTGCCTGATCCTAAGAATCACCTGAGGCTTCTTGAAAGAGTAATTGCCAGGCTCAGTCTTAGGTTCTGATTCAGCCTGGTTGGTGTAGGGCCTGGGGAGCAGAAGATGTAAAGGCTACCTAGAATAATAGTAAAATCTGACAAGTTCAGAAAACACTATATTTTGCTTTTCTTGCCTCTAAGTTGTGGCTCCTGTTTGGCCCTCAGTAAATATTAGCAGTGAGTATTGTAATATAATTTTATTGAAAGGATATTTTATCATGCAAGATTTTTATCTTTTAAAAGTACATTAGTCTTGAACTAGATCTTAAAGGTAGAAGTCAGGGGAAGTAGATTCTGGACCAGTAAATCTACATTCTAAAACTAAACTCAAAACTATCTGCAAATGGAGTGAATTGCCTTCAAAGCTCTCTGTTGCTTGTGGTCAGGCAGTCAGTGACACCACATATGGGTTGTGCTGGTTCAGGGGTTAGTTTTTTTTTTTTTTTAATATATTTTATTGATTTTTTACAGAGAGGAAGGGTGAGAGATAGAGAGTTAGAAACATCGATGAGAGAGAAAAATTGATCAGCTGCTTCCTGCACACCTCCTACTGGGGTTGTGGCCGCAACCAATGTATATGCCCTTGACCGGAATCGAACCTGGGACCTTTCAGTCCACAGGCCGACGCTCTATCCACTGAGCCAAACCAGTTAGGGCGAGGGGGTGGGGTCAGTTATTTAAAGGCCCAGTGCCTGGCTATGCATGCATGCATGACTTGAGGAGGACTTCGGTATATTAAGGTTCCAGTGGAAGTGGAGTTGAGCCACTATGCAAAGTAAGGAAGGGAATGATGGTGGGCAGATATCTTTCTATCTCTTATCCATATTTCTTCCTTTTTCCTTAATATCCATCCTGTGAGCATATAAATTATAGAACATAGTCAGGGAATATTGTCCTATCAGAGCTTAGAGAAATACTTGACCCTTACCTTGGTTCATTGACCTTCTGTTTGCAACTTCAGCCTTATGACAAAACACAGCAAGCTTTCTTATAGACTAAGAGCAATCTATAAGGCTTTGCTAAAAGCTGAAGGAACCCTACTGAATTGCTGGTTGCAGGTTCGATTCCCAGCCCTAGTTGGGGCATGTGCATGGGAGGCAACCAATCAATGTGTCTCTCTCACATCGATGTCTCTCTCTCTCTCCCTTTTTCTCTTTTCTTCTCCCCCCTCTCCCTCCACCCCTCCCATTCTCTCAAAAAATCAATGGAAAAAATATCAAGGAAAAAATAAAAAGGAAACCTGCCTTAAGCCAGTCCTTCAGATCCTCCTCTTCCCATTCTCTGCCTCTCTGCTTTGTTTCCCTTATCATTTAGCATCTTCTGAGATACTAAATAATTTACTGATTTTATGTGTGTTTCTTGATCTTCCTCTGCTAGAATGTAAAGCTCTAAGGGCAGTGATCTTCATTTAGTTTATTTGCTGTTGTATCCTAAACACTAAGATTTATGCTAATGGTTACATTAAAAGGAGTGCATGTAGAGTAAAGTTTCTATATAGATGGACAGTTAAAAAAGATAGGGTGTGGAGTCTGGGGGAGATGCAGGAGGGGGCTGGATGCTTTCTGTGTGTTATGGAGTACAGAGTGAGTGGAACCTCTGCTGAGGCTGAACCCCTTGGGCGTGGGCATTTCAGGGCTGGCAGGAAGCTGGTCACAGAGGAGGCTGATGGGAGCGGGGAGGGATCTGGAAGGGTGCATCTCAGGTTTTAGGGAGATTTTTAAAGTAGAAATGTAATTGCAGTGTAATGAATTGGGCTGACTTCACTTGTTTGAGGAACAAATAGAAAATGGGGAATTCAAGGGACACTGTCATAAGGAAGGAGACATTAAGTTGTTGTTTGAGGAAGTTATTTGTTTTGAGGGTTTTTTTAGCTGTTAAAAAAATCATATTTTAGGTGTGTGTGTGTGTGTGGGGGTTGGGGTGCGGAAGTGACACAGTAAAGGGAACATTTTTTTTCCCTCTAGAGAGTAGAGTTAGAACCAGCAGGTGGAAGCTAAGGGGCCTGAGGAGGAGTTAAGTCTGATGTAAGTAAACAGTTTTTCATCATGAATATGGGCTGCCTTGGAAGAAGAAATGATCATTATTGCAGGTGTGAGAAGAGATGCTGGCTGGCCATTTTCTGTTACTATTGAGTGAAGAATTCATTCATTAGGTGGCAGGTTGGCCACCTGACTGTCCACTAAGGTCTTTTCTAACTGATGGTGTGCTGCTAGGCCTCAGAGAATGCTTAGACCCCACACATCGCGGACAAGGGAACCCGGATAACAATGTTGGTGGTCTGATGGGATGGGGCAGTGTAGAAGATTTGGGCTTTGGATGGAGAACTAATGATTGGAATCTTCTTGTCCTTACTTTAACATTGTTGATAGGTTCTGTGACTTTAAGAGAAATGATACATAATGAAACCAATTTTATCATATGCTAATTGATGTAAACAAGAGTTAAGTTCCTTTGGCATCTCAGCAATGTTATAATGAAATGATGTTATTTGAGAACCAGTTGTATTTTATTTTCTCTGCAATCAAAAAAAGTTAGAATCCCAAAGTGCCCACCAGGTATCACTTATTAAAATAGCATAACTACAGGGCACTTGAATTTGAGTATCTTCTCCCACAGGATCTCAGGAATCTTTAGTATCTACTGATGTCCTTCCGGCATTGTTCCAGCCATTCAAATCCTACCAGGTCTGAGTCCGGGTCCAACCCTATTTCTTCATAGGAAGCCTTTTCTTACCTATTCTTATCTGTGGGCATGGTCTTGTCTCTGTGTGCAGCAGACATAGGCTCTAGAGTTAGACAGGTTGGATTTAAATCCTAGCTCTACATGACCTTGGGGAAGGGGCTTAACTCTTCATGGAAAGATACTCATTTTTACCTACAAAGTGCAGGTGACTTGCATCTACCTTGCAGTGTTGTTGCGGTAATTGGGTAGAGATAAACTGCCTAGTGCAGCCGGATGCACAGTTCATGTTCAGACTGTGGGTGTTGATATACTGAGAACAGTTTCAGTATTTAACCATAAATATCTTTCAGCATTGTAAACATGGTACATGACCATGATCAAAAGCATCCACAACAAATACTTGAGGCCCACTTTTTCAGGAATACAAAGGCAAATTAAACATGGCCTTTGCCCTTAAGGTGCTCAGAGTCTATTATCTATCTAAGTCAGATGGTTCCCTCTGCTGGTCAGCACTTAGGAGGTGTATCCTTTGCTAACCCCCTCCAACACCACCCATCCCCTCTAATCCCTTCTGGATATGGTAGAGCATACGCTCCTGGGACAGAGCATGGCTGTTCCCCCATACCTGCTCCCCATGATGCCTGAAGCTATCATGGGCTGGGACTCTGACCCAAGTGTCTGCGTCTCCCACCACACCTAGCCTGGGGTGGGAGGCCCTTTGCAGGCACTTAATAAATACTTGCCCAAGAAATCGAAGTAGCTAGTTCATAAAGGAATTACTCTAAGGCCAAATTCCTTGTGGCCACTGCTAGGCTGGCCTTTGGCAGAGCACATTCTTTGTCACCTCACTTTCATGAACACCCAGTCTGACTCAATTATTAAGTTGCCATAATAAAACAATGGACTTGAGATTTAAAGAAAAAAAATGGTCTTATAGAATTTTTTATTTTTATTTTTAAGGAAGTAAAGGGATCTTCTTAAATAACTGCCTTCAGGGACTCATTTGCATGCAGGGTTAGCAGCATACTAAGAAGTGCTAGGCTTGGGGAGTGAGATTTGAATCTTGGTTCTGTTCCTTTCTAGCTGTGTGGCCTTTGCCAAGTCACTCAATTACTCTGACTTCAGCTTTCTCACTTGAAAAATAATCAACCCACGGAGTTATTCAGAAGACATAAGGTAAAATAGAAGGCACCTGGCAAAAATAGGGGCTCAGTAAGCTATACTTACAATAATGGTGAGGATAAGACAGTAACAACTGAATATGAGGCCCTCTGTGCTCCGTGTTACTGCATATAGGTAGACATGGCTATGCTTCCTCATCAAAGAGTGTCTTTGTGACCTGAACTACCCTGCATACTCTGTATCGGCCATGTATTTCTATGGTTTAAGATGTGATTATCTTCTTCCCCTAGATATTACCTCTACTACTAGAAGCCTTGGGTAGCTTCACCCCAGAGAAGCAGCAAATGGGCACAGAGTGGAATGTTAATTCAACTCTACCAACTTAGCACCTTTTTAAAAAGGGAGAGATTGAGCAAGTAAGAGAGTAATTGAAATACAGGCACTCAAGTTCAGTTTAAGGCTTGCACAGTGCAGGTGGGGGGATATGAATCAGGGATTCCTTCCATCTCTGCAGGGTGAGCCTCTTGACTGGATGTGAACTATTTGTCTTTTCCATGCTGCATGCAAGGTAATTAATTCTTGTACCCAGAAGAAGAACTCATAATCCCCAGGGCTGGAGGATAACACAGCTGTGTTGGACTCACTGAGTGAACTTTTGTGTGTGAACAGGGTTGTATAAACAGATGATATATTCTGTATTTTATGAATGATTAGAGGTAGGAGGCCCTACTGTTTAATTTTCTCTCATGCACTGCACATGATTATTCATGCAAAATAATATCTTACTTTAGTGGACTTCTAATTCAGCTGTTTGTTTTTTAATTTTATCTGTAGATATTTCAGTGTATGTTTAAAAGGCACTCTGTAAAAATAAAACTTAATTATAATACGCTATTATCACATTTAAACAATGAACAATTTCTTCATTTTATCAGATATGAAGTCAATATTAAAATTTCCCCAATTATTATAATATATATGTGTATATGTAGATATGTATCTACATACACATGTATGTATGTGTATGTACGAGTATATGCATACACACACTCACATGTATATATATATATATATATATATATATATATATATATATATATACTTTTAAAAACAGTTCGTTATTTTAAATATATTTTTAATTGATTTCAGAGAGGAAGGGAGAGGGAGAGAGAGATAGAAACATCAATGATGAGAGACAATAATTGTTTGGCTGCCTCCTGCATGCCCCCTCCTGGGGATCAAGCCACAACCTGGGTATATGCCCTGACTGGAAACTGAACCTTGACCTCCTGATTCTCAATCACTGAGCCATGTCGGCGGGGCTAAAAACAGTTTGTTTATTGAAATCAAGATTCAAATAAAGTCCCTACATTGCAATAAGTTTGCATAACTTTTAAAATTCTGAAAAGCTTTTAATCAATAGTTTCCCAAGGGAGGTGGATTTTGGCCTGGACACTGATTTTGTAACTAACCATTGGGTAAGGTGTGGCTCCGCTGGCCATGTACACACACCGAAGTGGCCACAGGCCCACAGATGCCATCTCTGCATAGGCACTTACCTGCTGCCATCGCTCACCGTCCCTCTCAGAAACACTCATTTTCTGATCTCTTGTCTTTTCATTCTTAAATGAAAATGTGGCCTGTAGAGATTGGTCTTTCAATATTTGAATACCAATCTGAAAAACAAGTTTAGCTGCAGAAATTCAACTTCAGATCTTCACCCAAGAAGCTTTGTGTATATGCTTTTCCTGGGCCATGCAGGTGGAACATTGTGTTTTGGTGAAGAGTTTGCAGTTTAGCTTAATTGGAAATAACCCAGAGCCTATTTAGGAATTAGGAAGTAAGAAGAAACATACTGTGAGGTAGAGAAGCCCACCCTGCCAACCACAGGATGGTGTAGCTTTTTGCTTTCCATGCTTATTGGCCTTGGGAGGAGGAAAATATAGTGTAGATGGTAAGGCGGTAATTCCTGGATAAAAATAGAAATAGGATGTTTTGAGACAGGGCTCCTGCTCTCATAAGCCGCTCTGTGCAAATAGCTGAGGTGTATGCAGTTGGCACAGGTGGTACTTAAACTCCTAAGAGCTTACTGTACACATCCCTGAGTGGACTTTGGGGTGAGCCGGGAAACCTAAAGTAGCAAAGGCAGGAAGGCAGTGGTGCTCCATCTGCAGGAAGAACTCTCAACCAGGGGTCTCTCATGATAAGATTCATAGTGTTAGATGGCACATTGTACATCATATGCTGATGTTTACTTTGGATTGAATGCTATAGCATTCCATGCTGGTTCATACCTTTTCTCCCATCTGTTTTGCAAAGGCCTCCCAGAGCCCTTCCTGTTGGCCATTTCATACATCTCCCTCACCACCACCTTTCTGCTTTTCCCAAGCAAGGTGCGCCCCCCTCCCTCTTGCTCCCTGGTGCATTTACACTTACTCAATTCCTCCATTATTTTTTTTGCAAGACCATCTCTACTATTGCATCTGGAGCTCCCTAAGCTTAATGCCTGGTGCACAGGTCACATTTAGTCTGTGAGGTGGTTTGAGGGGGTTTGCCTGCAGCACTCTGCTTTGGCTATGTTGGGGGGGGCGGCGTATTTGAGAAGGATGAGGTGTATTCTTGGGGAAACTTGTTTTTAGAGGCATGAGATCTGGAAAATAGTTAACAGTACAAAATGAAAGACAGAGAATATCAGAGGAGGCAGGCAGTGTAATTGGATAACCAAGGAGTCCAGGCTGCCTGTCACTACTTGAGCCAATTAAGCAGAGACAGGGTTGAATCATATATGAGTGTTTATTCCAATAATGCTGGCAGTACGGGAGAGCAGCAGGTCATCCACAAAAATCTGCTCTGCACCTCACCATAAGCCAGCTGCTTATGTTGGGTAGAAGGACAAAGATTACGTGGGGAAGTAGGAATTACAGGCAAGGGAAAGTAGGTATGTGATAATCATTACAGGTTACAAGGCATGCGGGCTGAAGGGGTGGTGAGGGGATGCAGGTGTCACAAGAGGGTGAGAGCAGATGCCTCCTGGACTAGATTGTTTCAGCCAAGAGGTTGCAAATCTTTCCATAATGATAGGCAGTTCTTGGGAAGGAGGATGGACTGCATTCTGATGTTAGCTCCCATGTCCCAGGGCATACAACTCTCAGCCATGTTAGAATGTGCTTTCTAATCAGAACAGAACCAACACAGTTAACAGAACATGATTAATATTTCTTATTATTGTAGCTGGTCCCCAACATTCTACGTCTGCCCCTAACAACAAGATTGTCCAGCTTCCTAACTGAGCAAAATATACTACTTAATCCTGGCCTGGATAGTCCTTTATAGTTTATTAAGCTTTTCATACCCATTCACTCATGCCACAAACAGGATATTATTATTCCCTGTTTTGTAAATGACAAAACTATGGCTCAGAGGAGTGAAATGACATGCTAGGGGCTTCCTAGTTAGTAATGGTAGGGCCAGGACTAGAGCCCATCTTCTGATTCTAAATCTAGTTTCCTTTCTACTCTTTGTCACATGTCTCAGATTGATAACTAGGGGCCCAGAAAGAGGAAGGGACTCACCTGGAATCGCAGGTATAAATTATAGACTTCAGACACTGTTGACAATGCCGAACACTCTAGATGGCCTGTGAATGGTAAGGGAAAAAATAGAGAAAGAACTAACATTGAGCAGTTAGTCTGTTCAATGGAAATAGAACACCAACCACAAAAGTGGGCTGCATGTGTAATTTGAAATTTTTATAATACATTAAGAAGCAAAAAAAAGCAGATGAGATTAATTTTAAGTGTTTTGTTTAACTCAGTGTATCAAAAATATTATTTCCTTTATCATGTAATCAATATAAAAATGATCTTACATTCTATTTTCCCCCATGAAATGTTCAAACTCTGGTGTGTATTTTACATGTACAGTACACCTCAGTATGGATTAGCCACATTACTAAGACTTGATAGCCACATGTGGTTCGTGGTTACTGTACTGGGCAGCACAGTTCTAAGTGTTTCATATTTCATTTATTTCAGCAATCACATGAATTCTGTATAACACTGCCTAATGGCTGAGGAAATGAAGCCCAGAGAAGTTAGGTAACTTGCTTGGGGTCACAAAACTGGAAAGTGACAAAGCTAGATTGTGACCCCGGTCTGTCCCTGGTCTTCCCACTCTGGTGCACTGCCAGTCTGGAGGAAGGGAGTGTGCTTGATGTGGACCTAGAAGGATGGTTGAATTGAATAGGTGGAAGTGAGCAGTGGCCTTGATGATGTGCTAACACTCCTGAAGGTTTCAGCTGCTGCAGTGTTGACAGTGTTCTGTGTGGTGGGGAAGGAGGCTCTGGGGCAAAGTAGGGGTAGCCAATTTCCAAACCATTGTTATGGTTCCTTCTGGGAGGTAGCAGGGAGATCAGAGTGTATTAAAGGGAACCATTGTCTTCAAACCCATATGCCAAAGTTCAGGAAGTTCTTTCACAAGACAAGAGCCTCTCATGGGACTTGAGGCCATTAATAATGCCTTCCTTTTAGAAGTTATGTGAAGATTTAGGTTGTAACACACAGAGAGAGGTCAGCTAGCCAGCCAGGGCCAGGTTGTGAGGCGCTTAGTAAATGTTTCCCCTCCCTAAGCGAAGGCAGGCGATCCTTTGGGGGAGGCCAGTTTTATTCCTTTCCAGGAAGACTCTGATAGTACTCTAAAAAACAATTGGTTCTACAATTTTATTTTATTCGCAAACATTGCAATAACAATAAAGATACACTTTTAAAATTTTGGCATTCTGACACAGTAGCCTTCAGTTTACAATGTATCCTTGCAATTATTGTCCATTTGTGAAAATAATCGTTTTTAATATGATTTAGTGTGGATGAAGTTGATTTTGTTTCTCCTCCTATCACGAACATTTTCCCATCAGCTGCCTCCTGCACACCTCCTACTGGGGATAGAGCCTGCAACCCAGTCATGTGCCCTGACTGGGAATTGAACTGTGACCTCCTGGTTCATAGGTCGATGCCTAACCAATGAGCCACACAGGCTAGGCCATTTCCCTATTTTTATAATGCATGCATATGCTAATGGCTTCGGAGGATATCACTGAATTCTGTATCAGAATTTATTTGTTCCCATAGCTAGATATTTAGGTTGTTTCAAAATTTCTTGACATTATATTTGATGCTACAGCCCAAAATCACATGCTTGTGTTTCTTTTCTATCTTTAACCCTGACCTCCTGGTTTTATGTTCAACCACTGAGCCACACTGGTTGGGCCTCAATTTAGTTTTATTTCCTGTCTGGCCCTGTAAGGAGGTGCAAGAAAGGTCTGCCTATTTGGCCACCATTTTCTCTCTAATAATTATATTCTTACTGAGCTCCTATTGTATGCAGAACAATGTACTGGGAGCTTTATAAATATTGTCGCAAGTTCACTATTTTCAGGATCTGTGTGAGTCCCCTACATCTTCTAAGAAGCCTGGCCACATACTGAAGTCAGCAGCGTGACATCTGATAGAAGGAGAATCTGAGAGGGCACCAAGAAATCTGAGTATCACTTTGGCTCTATCACAAACCAGTGATGTGGCCTTCTCTATGCCAGCGAGTCTCAGTTTTCTCATCCATAAAAATGGGGTGATGGAGTTTGATCAGGTGCTTTCTAAATTCCCTTCTGTTTCATACCCTCAATGGTCTACTCCAATTCAACCTGCTCTGTTCTTTGCCTGAGTTACTTTTGGATTGCAGGTCAGAATTATATAGTTTAGTAGCACTGTAGTTTCTGAGTGAGTCTTATCTCTTAGTGATACTCTGATCTCGCAGTGACAAAGACCATATCTTGTTCTCTTAAATCAGGGTGGGGAACGTCTGGTTTGAGGGCCATATAACGTCCCCAAAATCATTTGGTCTGGCCACCCCAATGCATTAGGGGTGAGTTAAATAAATGCTTGGCTAAATATAGCAGGCTAATTTTTAAGTTGGTCATTTTGTATGGCCCTTGAATGATGTTATAAATAACCAAATGGCCCTTGGCAGAGAAAAGGTTCCCTACCCAACTTAAATACTTCCTAAATCTGGGCCTGCCATTTTGGTGAAGTATAAGGCTGTTTCCCATGTGTGAGATCCTGAAACATCCTGGGTGCGCAAGTATTTATCCTGGGACAGTTATTTCCAAGCCTTGACTGTCAATCTTCCTGATATTAAAAACTGAGATTAGTTGTCAGGGCCACTTGCAAATAACTTGGACTTTAAATGTGATTATGTTCTACTCATTCATTATTTCCCTTTTTATTATTAGTACCTTTTGTGTCCAAAGACATCTTTGTTTACTGCACATTTATGAAGATATTCCTTTATATTTTTTTTCTAGGAGCATTATAGTTGAACTTTCACATAGAGTTCTAGGATCCACATCAAATTAATTGTATAGCGTGAAATTAAGGGCAAGGTTTTCTTTTTCTTTTTTTCATAGATATTGGGACAGTAGAACAAGTTATTAAACAGACTTTCCTTTCTCTACTGAGATTCATTGGTACTACTATAAAAAAGTAAGTTAGTATATATGTATGGGCCTATTTAGGGATTCTGTTCTTTTTCATTGGTCTATTTGTCTGTTCTTACACCAATAACACATTGTCTGGATTATTGTGCTTTTATAATAAGTTTGGCAATTTAAGTCCTTTATTTTATTTTATTTTAGTTTTGGTATCTTTTTTTAAATTTAGAAATTTAAAAAAGGCCTTTAATTTTGTTCCTCTAACATTGTCTTTGCTATTCTAGGTCCTTTGTATTTTCTTATAATTTTTAGATTTAACTTATTAATTTCTACAAAAAAGCCATTGGGAGTTTGATTGAGAATGCATTGAAGCTATAGATCAATGTAGTAGTCAGGGTTCTCCAGAGAAACACAACTTACACACACACACACACACACACACACACACACAGACACACACACACCAGTGTGACAATAGAGTGTGTTTGTGTATATACGTGTATGGTAGGAGGTAAGGAGGAAAGGAGGGAAGGAGGGGGAGAGAGAGGTTGAGAGACAGACAGACAGACAGAGATTTATTATAAGGAATTGGTTCACACAGTGGAAGCTAACAGGTCTTGAGGTCTTCAGTCAGCAAGTTGGAGATCCATGAGAGCCAGTGGTGTAGTTGCAGTTTGAATCTAAAGGCCTGAGAACCAGGAAAGCTAATGGTATAGTCATAGTCCAAATGCTGGCAGGCTTAAGACCAGGAAGAGCTGATGTTTCAGTTCAAGTACAAAGGTAGGGAAAAAGAAACTGATGTCCCAGCTCAAGGCAATCAAGTAGAAAGAGTTTCCCCTTACTCATAAGAGTTTTTGTTCTATTCAGGATTTCAACTGATTGGTTAAGGCCCACCCACATTCCAGAAGGCAAATTGCTTTATTCAGTCTACCAATTCAAATGTTAATCTTATCCAAAATTCCCTTACAGACATATCCAGAATAATGTTTGACCAAATATCTGGGCACCTGTGATAGAGTCAAGTTGACACATCCAATTTGCCATCACAATCAAGAATTGACATTTTCACTAAATTGAACCTTCTAATTCATGAATATAGTATATATTCATATAGTATAATATAGTTAGGTCTTTAATTTCTCTCAGTAAGATTTTATAGTTTTCAGTAAAATGTCTTGCCTGTCTTTAATTAATTAAATTTACTTCTTGGGCCCTAGCTGGTTTGGCTCAATGGATAGAATGTCAGCCTGTGGACTGAAAGGTTCCAGGTTCAATTTCGGTCAAGGACACATGCACGGGTTACAGGCTATATCCCCAGTAGGGGGCATGCAGAAGGCAGCCAATCAATGATTCTCTCTCATCATTGATCTTTCTATCTCTCCCTCTCTCTTTCTCTCTGAAATCAATAAATATATATTTTAAAAAATTTGCTTCTTGATATTTGATATTTTGTTATTGTAAGTTCTATTTAAGATATATTTTCCAGTTATTTTTGAACTTGTACTTTTAAAGAATACAGAACTTTTACTAGAAGGATAATTCCCAATCCATCATACAGCCGTGACGTTTAGGAACTACCATTCTGGACATAACCATAAACAATTACTAGAATATCCCTTATCACGGCCAAATAATTTCCCTCCTTTGGTCCTTGCAAGGGCTCTCAGAAAGAGGCAGGGAAACTTTCTGTTTTCATATAAGAAAGTTTGGCTCCAACGATATTATCTAAAAGTCCTATGACTGAGGTGGTGGAACCAGGTCCAGAACCCAGGACTTTCCTAAGAGAAAGGTCCTGCTCCTCATATCAAAGTCATTCTGAATAAATGTGGCCTTTTATAACTATTACTGAGACCACATCTCAAAGGAGCCTGGCTTTATGGAGAATCTCCTGCCTCTGGCCTCTGCAGACAGTGTAAAAGGAAGGGAAGTAGACAGCAGAGGGAGAAAAGTAGACTGAGATGACTATATATAAGACAGTAGAAGCGAGGAGGGAGAACAGGGTCAGTGTTAGCCTGTAGAGCACATTTGAGTCTATTAGGGATAGATGCCCTGATTTGGAAAGATGCCATTGTGCCAGGGCCAAATGCCTGCATGCCATGAATAACTTGTACAGTCGCATGGGACATCCCAGAGCAAAAACAGTAGATGCAGAAACCTTCATTATTCAGGAATTAAGAATGAAGAACCTCAATTAGTATTTTATATTTTTTCCTTTTGAAAAATTCACCAAAAGTACTTTCACGGTGATTCAAAGCTACAGGGAAGAGATTGTTTTTCTTTTCTTCCTGTTTGCAACCTTTCCACCTTCTATCCTTTCTCCTTTTCTCTTCCCTTTCCATTACTCAGCTCTTACTGAGAGAGAAATGCTGTGGCACCTGTCCCTGGGAACTTGTAAGTCTTACAGACTTCTTTGACTGTCACCAATAAGTAATATATTTTATATTATAGTTACTTTAAAAAAGTATTATTATTTTTTTAGAAATACATACTGAAATATTTATGACATGCTATTTGTAATTTCTTTCAAAATAATCTAGGAGGTATAGTAATGGGTAGTAATATAAATAAAATAAGATTGGCCATAGTTGATGATCATTGAATCTGAATCATAGGTTCATAGGAATTCATTATCGGTCATCTGTCTGTATCTATCTTTCTAATTACTTAAAACAGAAGTTTCATGAAACATGACCCACCCTTATGACATGCAATGAATTTTTCTATTTTCTTGACTAATTTAGTCCATTTTTAAAGGCAGGTAGTGATGCTCTAAATTGATTTTGAGATCCACTAACGTAAAGTAAAACATATTTTGAAAGACACCAGTGTAGTGAGAGAGAGGGGGACCTATAACATGTGATTACCACCCACCAGAGAGTGCTACTAGGGTGCCTACAGAGAGCTGTGGGACACAGGGAGGGAAGGACTAAGCACACAGGGACCTGAGAGTCTGGGAAAACTTTATAGAAGTTCTGGAGCAGTTTGCATGGAAGTTGAGGCATTTGTATATTTGCCAAGATGATAGGGAGAGAAATTTCAGCTCAATGTTGAGGGCAGTGGTGCAAGTGGGAAATGGTGAGGTGGGGTGGGTGAACCTTAGTTTAGTACAGCAGGAATGTGAGGACTGTGGGACAGCAGCAGCAGACGAGGTTACTGATAGCAAAAGTAGCTGTGAAAATCACAACAGCTTGATTGGATTTTATTCAATGTGTATCAGGAAGACATTGGAGGGTAAACTTAAAAATGACCCAATTTCATTTGCCTTTTACAAAGGCCAGCTATGTGCAGGCAGACCTGTCTACTCTGTATAGTCATGATCTAGAACACAAAACTCAAACCCAAAGGAGAGCAATTATCCTCCCATTCTGCCACATGGTTTCTTAACAGATCACACAGACACACAAATTGGGCTCTTTTAAGTATTTACTGAAACAAAAATCACGGTCACTTTCAGAGCCTAGTAGTAAGAGGTGGGCAGAGAGCCAAGCTGTTTGCTTATTCTTCTTCCCTCTGTAGGGTTCCTTCATCTGCAGAGTAAAATTATGGTAATAATTTTGGTTGATAATAATTGCTTACATTTCCAACATGGCCTTTTTCTAGGAGTTTACAACTTTTCACTCATTTAATCTTCACCACAATTCTATGTTTGAAGTGTTATTATTTTCATTTCATAGATGCAGACATTGAGGTTATAGAGGTAAATGAGTTGGATTGGGTTACACATCCAGCAGTTAGCAAAGCTGGGATTTAGGCAAAGTCCACTCTCTTAATCACCATGATGCTTCTTGGTTGAGTTTGACATCATTCCAGCCATGTTCTGAACCCAGATGTTTGAATAAAAATAGTCATGAAAAGATTTAGCTTTAAGTTGGAGTCTCAATATTGTCAAATTTGAATCATCCGTAGTTCAGAGGAAAAAGGAAGTTTTTCTAGCTGGGAGAAGAAGGATGGCTTCTTGGAAGGAAGTGGTGTTTGTTTGTTTATTAAATCCTTAGCTGAGGATATATTCCCATTGATTTTAGAGAGAGAGAGAGGGAGAGACATTGATGCAAGGGAGAAACATGAACTGGTTGCTTCCCATATACGCTCCGACCAGGGACTGAACATGCAGTTGGGGTATGTGCCCTGACCGGAAATCGACCTGCCACCTTTTGGTGTATGGAATGACACTCCAAATGGGTGAAATTTTGAGAAGTAAAAATTACTGAGAAGGAAGGTTGGCAATACCAGCCAAGAGAAGTAATTTTACTACAACCTCTCTCTACCACTGTTTACAACTAAAATTTGGACAGAATTAAAAAAGCAACTAGACGAGAACCTGAGAAGTAATAGCAGGCAGATAGGATACTGGAGTCAAAACTTGAATGATGACCCATAGTGGCTTTTGTCACATGGAATATCATAATTGTGTGGGAGGCTGAAACTCTGAGATAACCTGATCTTTTTAGCCAGAGGAACCAGGAAAAGGAGCTGGAAGCCAGACAGTAGGAAAAAGACACCCACTAAGTCTGTGTATGGACTGATGTAAGTCATGAGCACACTACAAGTTGTGCATATGTGGAACATATCCAAAGAAGCACAGCAAAGGTTTTGAGAACTTAGTTGTTATATGAATACATAAGTTCCAGATAAACCTATGAGTTGCCTATGTGACAGGCAGACCCAAATGGCCTATCAAAGGCTTTTAAATCAGTTAGCAGTTACAAAAGGTAAGGCAGAACTTTCAATTTGAACCTAAGTGGATTAATTATTTGCTAAACAAATGAACAAACAAACAAACAAAAAAATCAACATTTTTCAGAGATTTTAGCAGGGTCCAGAGTCCCACAATGTAATATTCAAAAATCCAGTATACAACCCAAGTTTACTTGTATAAAAAGAACCAGGAAAATCTGAACAATACTCAGAGGAAAAGACAGTATATTCCAACCCTGAGCTGAATCAGATGGTGCAATTATCAGACAGACTTAAAGTAACTATTATAACCATTCTCCATTCTTGAAATGAATGAAAAGATAGAAGCTCTTAGCAGAAAATAGAAACTATACAAATAACCAGATGGGCATGTTAGAACTGAAAAGACAACATCTGAAGTAATAAATTTACTGCATGGACTCAGTGACAGGAAAGAGATGACAGGGAAAAATGTCTGTGAATTTAAAGATAGATCAATAGAAATTTATAATATTTGTCAATATACTTTTGATATTTTAATTAAAAAATCTTCAATTACAGTTAACATTCAATATTATATTAGTTTCAGGTTGTAAATGTACTTTTTATTGGAAAAACAATGAAGAGTGTCTCAGGATACTGTAGGACAACATTAAAAATTGAAAAATTCCTGTTGTTAGAGTGCCATTCCAGAAGGTAAAAAGAAAGAGATTGGTATAGGAAAAATATTTGAATATAGAATGGCTGAAAATGTCCCAAATTTGGTGGAAGACATAAATTTACATATTAACGAATCTCAAACAGGATCAACTCAACAATTACTATATAGCCACTTCATAGTTAAATTGTTGAAAAACAAAGATAATATATATATGTTGAGAGCAGCCAGGGAAATATGGCACTTAGGCATTAGGGAATCCTATTCAAATAACTGCAGACTTCTCATCTAAACCAATGTAGGCTAAAGACGGTGGAACAACATCTTTACAATGATGAAAGAAAAAAAAAGTATTAACCCAAAATTTTATATCCAGAAAAAAAATCCGTCAAGAGTGAAGGCAAAATAAAGATATTCTCAGGTGAAGAAAAACCAAAAAACTTTGTTTACAGTAGACCTGCTCTTAAAGAAGTGCTAAAGGAAGTTTTTCAGGCTGATAGTTGATTCACATTAGTAAAAATACACACAAAAAAGCAAAAGTGACCCAAATTATATGTAATTTCATAGCAGAGAGCTAACAACAGACTACTGGCAATATTTTGCATATATTTCCTTCAAGTCATTTTTCTCTGAATAAGTATTTCTTTTTTAAAATTCTTTTCCCTCTCTCTCCCTCTCTTCCTTTCTCCCTCATTCCCTCTTTCTCTCTCTTTTTCTTTTTACCCCCTAAGATTATATAGCATATCTATATATATAAAAGACTAATATGCTAAGTGTCTGACTGGTCACTATGACATGCACTGATCACCAGGGGGCAGATGCTCAACACAGGAGCTGCCGTGATGTGCACTAGCCATTTACAGAGAAATGGCACTGTGGACCTGGCGCCCACAAAAGCAACACTTGGCTTCCCCCAAGTGGGACACAGGCCCCGCCACCACCCCAGAGTGACACCCCTCCAAATCGCAGCCGGTGCTGCTGAAACCCCATGGCACAAAATGTGGCCCACAGCCCAGCCCAGCCTGGAAACGGTGGCTGTAGGCACTGGGTAATGATGTCATGTAGCAATGCTCGGCTTCCTCTCCCTAGTGACTAGCCTCCTTGCAGTTTCTTCAGCCCAGGAACATGACTTGCTTTATAGCCAGGTGGAAACATTTTACACTTTAACCAAATGTCTGTGAAGCATTTTCCCGAGCCTCATCTCATTTGATCCTCACAGAAATCCTGGAGTAGGTAGATTGGAGACTTGGTGGAATCCTATTTTCTTTTCATTAGCCAAAAAATGGAGATTTAGAAAGCTTAGAAACCTGACCCCACTGAAAAGAAGTAAGAAATGGTGGACCTTGAAAATGACTTCAGGTTTTCTCATTACGCAGAATATAGTCAAACACTGCTGCAGTTAAATATGTCACCCTTTGTACTCCCTGCATGATCTACAATAATAATCTGCTTCAAGTTGATATTTACTGATGTGTTGCTGACAATTATCTGAAAGAGAAATTGGGGTGCTTCACTGGGCTGGAAAAAGTTTAGCTAAATCAGAAAGCAGGTCTAATTAAGCAATTAATCTATAAAAGGCTAAGTTGACTTGTGCATGTGTGATACATATAAAGCTCTCCCTGGCACCAATTGCACGTGTGCATTTTGATCTGTCATTGTCGATCATGAATTTGGTTGACACTTCTATTATGGAGAAAGGGCGAATGGCGATATTAAAATAGTTCTTCTAATTAATTTCCTTTCAATGTGCATGAATTTGTGCACCGGGTCACTAGTAGATATATAATATTCTTTATAAATCAATATTATATTATGAACACTTTCCTCTTTTGTTAAGAAAAAATAAATTATGTTTTAAAATTTTAGGTTTGATCATTGTATTTTAGTTGTATTTTTAAAAGTACCTTTTAGAGATTCATATTGGCAATGATGCAATGTGTGGATGCAATGATATGATGTCTGGGATTTGCTTAAAATACCCAAGTTGGGGGCTGGGTGGATATCAGTTAAATAAGATTGGCCATAAATTAATAATTGTTGATGCTAGTAATAGGTACATGATGATTCATTATACTATTTTCTAAATGTATGCAATTTATCATTAAAAAAGCTTTAAGAACTCTTTATAAATGTTACTTTTAATCACTTAATCATATTATATCCCGTGGACATCCCATAACATTTAACCATTCCTCTATTGTTGTGAATCAAGGTTGTTTTAGGGTATGCGTGGGCTGAGATGTCTTTTACAGCTTCTCTTGGTTATTTCCTTTTTGGAGATGGAATTACTAAGCTAACAGAGAATGGACATTTTTAATGTTTTGACACAGTTTGCCAAATTGCCTTTCAGAAGAGATGTTGCATGTTATTTTCACACAAGAGGTATATGAGAGTGCCCTTGTCAGCTCTTTATTATATATATTTTAACCTCTGTTAATTTTATGAGGGAGAAAGTGATATCCTGTTATTTTAGTGTGTATTTCTTTGATTTCCAATGACATTGAATCCCCAGCTTGCCACTGAATTGGTTCTCACCCTTTTGGGGAAGACCTAGGGGAGGAGAGTACAAGAAGAGAGATTTATTGCCTCCTTCTCACTCCCCATTTTGGAGATGAGAGGCAAAAGCAGATACAGGTAGCCCTGGGTTCAATCCCGCCTCTACCACTTACTAGTTACTGCCTTTGTACAACCTTTAGCTCTCTGAGACTCAGATGCTTTAATTGAAGAAATAGAGCAGTCATACTGTTCTCCACAAGTGAGAGGCAGTAGAGATTCACAGGGAAAAAGCATGATCCACAGTGGTCAATCGGATGGCGGGACTTTTCTTGCCTTGAGAAGCTGAGGATACTAAAGGACCTACTGCTCTGCTGCACAGAGGCAGCAAGTTGCTCAGAGCTGGGATCCTCCACCCTGCACAGGGAAGGCCGCCTGCAGGAATTACTGCTCACACTGGGTCACTGCCTCTTCACCTTTCATTCTTTGCTATCTCCCTGCTCCACGGTCTTTCAATCACTGCTGGGCAATGGAGGCAGCTAACACAAGTCAGGAAATCCATCTTGGGGGAATTAGGTGATTTTGGGGGGATAAATTCTGATTGCTAATAGTATTCATCTGATTCAGTGGAAATGCACTCTACAGTGCTTGGCTCAGAGGATCAGGGTGAACTTCAGGTGGGGTGTTGGTCAGTGTCTCACCATACCCTTTGGAGGAGAATTTAGACCTGGAGCATGATCTTTTCCAGGGAAGCCCAGCCCCATTCATTGCCCCTTCCCCTGGCCCCCCATCTTCCTCCCACTCTCACTCTATGTCCAGGACCAGAGCCCAAAACAGAGGAGGAGGTTGTGATTCTAAATAACCTGTCTGCTTGGATTCCAAGTGAAAACTCACAGTATTTTTTTTTTTTCTTCACTACTTTTGATTGGTAGGGAAGGAGGGTTGAAAGGTTGAGGGGGGTGGGTATCCTTTAGGTTATTAGAACATTTTTTGGCCCTGGCTCACAGGTGAGGCCAGGAAACCCTCCAACACTTTCTCAGCTCAGATAATGGGTACAGCTGACCGGAAAATAAGTATTTCTCTGGAAATTGAGATTGAGTGCCCAGGACTCTGCTGTCAGCCTGTCCTGGTCTTGCTCTAGGACCACCTCACTGATTGCCTGTTTTTCCCCAGGGCACATTCCAGGTGCAGGAGACATAAGGGTGGGGCTGGGAGTTTGGCCTATTTCCTAAAGTGAGGGAAAATCCAGAGAAAAGACAGCAGGCTTTATTGTAAGGATTTGGGTCTACTGACTTTTTCTGTCTGAGGCAGTGAGCCCCTGCTTTGGAAACGAGAGCCCAACTTCCCGGCACCTTCCCTGGGCTCTTGGGGGTGTACAAGCTCTGAGAGAATTGAACAATTTAGTGTTTTCATCTTAATGATCATAGAGAAATAATTGTTTTAACAGTTATAATTTTCCTCAATTCATTGTTGAATGACACTTCAATAGGAGAAATCTTAGTCTTAAGTGTTTGCCAAACAGGGTTTCTTTTTTCTCCTTCAGGTGGGAGGTGGTACTTGATCTACAGCTTTATTTCCGGTGGCTTTAACTGGTGATTAAGTTAAGGCACTGTCTTAAAGAAATGTAAAATAGTTGTTTCATGGCATAGCTTAAAAGCTCCTTCTCATTTATTATTTTCCTTACCAATCATTGCAACCCTGTGAAGTAAGGAGTATTAAGCCCCTTGCATTGGGAGGAAAGAGGCTCGGAGAGGATAAGTGACTTTCAAGTACACACAGTGATTAGGCTGGAGATCTTGGGACCTCATCCTTGTGCCCTGGCTTCAGGCTTCTCCAGAAGTTCAGCCTCCTCAGTCACAGCCCCTTGTCTCTGACTCCCTGGAGGGTCCCAAATTCTGGTTCTCTTTGCTGTGGAGCAGCGTGTGAAATTGTTAACACTGAAAGCACCAGGTATCGGTTTTGTTGAGATGAACATCAAGATTCTATGTTTAGCCAAAGGTAATTAATAACCCGTGAAACTCCTGAAAGTTCATCTCTTACTCTCAGAAACGAAGACTTCCTCCACCCACAGTGGCTAAGTCAGGTCCCAACCTCCTGTCCCTCCTACCCTAGCCACCAGGTCCAGGTTTACATGTCACAATTTCCTAAGCACCTGACACATACCGGACACTGCGTGATTGATCCTTTTAATCCTCACAGCAATCCTGATGAGGAAACGGAGGCCCCGAGGGCTCATGTCATTTGCCTAAGGTTAGACAGTGATGAATAATGAAACTGTGATCCAAATCTAGATTTGTCTGACTGGGGTCATGTGAAATTCAGCACTAGTCTTCCAAACCGGGCCTTGTTTGAACTGTCTTCCTCATCTCAGTCTTGATCTTCATCAGCACAGGGGGCTACACCAGCTTTTCTTGGCTTGTGGGTCTTAAGTCAAATCTGAATTAAAATCCTGGCTCTGCCACTTCACAGTGGGGCAAATCCTATAACCTCTCTGAGCCTCAGTTTCCTCACTTGTAAAATAGGTTAGACAGTTACATGTCCTATGGGTTATTTTAAAGATTAAACAGGTACATGAGCCAGTCCCTTAATGTGTGACACATAGTAGGTGCCTAAGAAGCAATGACTATTATTTGTTTATTGGGCACTTGCTTTCAGGGAGTGGAGAAGTGGGTGCTGTGAGCTTCAGAGAAGCGGGTGCCTCCTCTCTTACTGCTGAACTTGCACAACCTCCCCGCCTCCCCCCCCCCCCCCCCCCCCCCGCCCACTGGCTTGGCACTTCCCTGCCCTGCTCTGAAGCTTATTATCTGCTCTTCACTATGTAGCTAATAAACTCCAGACTCTTCCACCTGCTGTTCACCAGACCTGAGTCTCCTTTCAGCGTCAGCTTTGCACAACTGCTTGGGCTGACTGGAACCTCTCCCTGTGCCCCAGTGCCCTGTCTTCACCCACCTCCATGCCATTTCCCTCCCATCTTCCAGGTCCTTCCCATCATAAAAATTTCAAATCCCAGGCTGGATGTGGGCCCATCCTCCTGGTCTAAGATTCTTTTTTTCCCCTTTATTGATTAAAGTATTACATATGTGTCCTTATCTCCCCCCCCCGCCCCCCCCCCACACTCATGCTCTCACCCCCCCTGGTGTCTGTGTCTATTGGTTAGGCTTATATGCATGCATACAAGTCCTTTGGTTGATCTCTCCCCTTTTCCCCCACCCTCCCCTACCTTCCCTCTGAGGTTTGACTGTCTGATGGATGCTTCTCTGTCTCTGGATCTGTTTTTTTGTTCATCAGTTTATGTTGTTCATTATATTCCACAAATGAGTGAGATCATGTGATATTTATCTTTAACTGACTGGCTTATTTCACTTAGCATAGTGCTCTCCAGTTCCATCCATGCAGTTGCAAATGGTAAGAATTCCTTCTTTTTTTACAGCAGCGTAGTATTCCACTGTGTAGACATACCACAGTTTTTTAATCCACTCATCTGCTGATGGGCACTTAGGCTGTTTCCAAATCTTAGCTATGGTAAATTGTGCTGCTATGAACATACGGGTGCATATATCCTTTCTGATCGGTGTTTCTAGTTTCTTGGGATATATTCCTAGAAGTGGGATTACTGGGTCAAATGGGAGGTCCATTTTTAGTTTTTGGAGGAAAGTCCATACTGTTCTCCACAGTGGCTGCACCAGTCTGCATTCCCACCAGCAGTGCACAAGGGTTCCAGATTATTTAAAAAATATATAATATATTTTTATTGATTTCAGAGAGGAAGGGAGAGGGAGAGGGAGAGATAGAAACATCAATAATGAGAGAATCATTGATTTGCTATCTCCTGCATGCCCCACACTGGGGATTGAGCCTGCAACCCTGGCATATGCCTTGACTGGGAAATGAACTGCAGCCTCCTGGTTCACAGGTCGATGTTCCACCACTGAGCCATGCTGGCCAGGCCAAGGTCTAAGATTCTCGACCTTCTTTGAAAAGAAAAACATTCACGTCTGTGGCTAATCTTGGCCCTGGGAACATTGAAGTAACTAGATGATTCAGTTACTCAATGTCTAATGGGGAGAAACAGACAAAATAAATAGTGCATTAGGTATTTGGGTCTTGTCTGATTTCTTGTGGTATTTAAGACTTTGCATCTTGAGGGCAAGGGATGACAGTTACTTCTGGGTCTCTGTTCTGAGCCCACAGTAACCAGCATCTGGTTTGAATTGGTTGAGGTAAATGGATGTGGTCAAAAGGTAAGTTCACAGCTCTGCCATTTCCAGGCCAGCACTGATGAAGGTTTGGAGGGACAGTGGGGAGCCTAGGACAAGCTCTTTCCCTTCTGTAGCCTTCCATCTTCCCCTCCATCCTCCCAAGTCTGCATGTGATTGAGTCAGCATGCAGGATTTGGCACTTTTTGGATGACTTAACTATTGGGTTATAGGGAGGGGTGCACACTGGCTTTGGTAGCCAGACATTCCTGGGCAGGTCATAGCACCTTCTCCAGCCTCAGTTTCCTTCTCTCTCTCTCTTTTTTTTTTAATATATTTTATTGATTTTTTACAGAGAGGAAGGGAGAGGGATAGAGAGCTAGAAACATCGATGAGAGAGAAACATCGATCAGCTGCCTCCTGCACACCCCCACTGGGGATGTGCCCGCAACCAAGGTACATGCCCTTGACCGGAATCGAACCCGGGACCCTTCAGTCCGCAGGCCGACGCTCTATCCACTGAGCCAAACCGGTTTTGGCTCAGTTTCCTTCTCTATAGAATGTTGAAACAATAAATTCAAAGTTCTCCCATGAGAAAGTTCTCTTGGGATCTTTGAGAATTCTCAACATCCTCTTCATCATTGTGACCAAGATCTCGTTTACTGACAACAGCCCTAAGGTGAAGCATTTGTTCTCTTGACAGGCAAGAAACTAATACATGTGCCACCATTTCCCCAAATATGCAGTCATGCATAATTGGACGATTTAAGTGATTTCTGTCCTTCAGTGATTCTGTATATACAGGGCCATGGGCATTTGTAAATCTAGTACAAGATATTCATCACTGAGTATTATGGTGACATGGACTAGCAGTCTGTTTTCTTTGGGAGCTGTAGTTCATAAGCAGTTATTTCCATCACTTCCTGACACATGGAGGTTATAGAACCCCTGCACACTGGGTCGCAGCCTGGGGTGGGGGCGGGTGAGCTGTCATGCTCTATGGGACTGGCTTTCTAGTACACATACATCATTTTCATTCCTGAGCAAAATCAGTCTGCTTTATGTGTAGGACCTTTGGGACTCTTCCAAAATAGTCAACATCCTGAATGTTGACTCTGTAAATGCCTAAGGTCAACTGAAATGACAGCAGCCATGCAGGCTGCTGAAGGATTCAGTGAGATGGTATGTCGTGTCTAGCATTCCAAGAGTGTCCTGGGCTTGGAATTTCAAAACCCTTGGTTTCCTTGTTAACTGAAACCTTTGCTTCTGGGCATAGGTGGGCATGATTGAGGCTGAGAGAGTCACAGGTTTAACAAGATGACCTTGGGAGTACAGGCATTAAGAGCATGGTCCTTGGAGCCAGACAGTTTGGTTCAAGTCTTGGTGCTGCCATTTACTAGCAAAAATCCTTTAACTTCTTTAAGATTCAGCAGATAATGCAAAATGGAAATGATAACCATGCCAACCTTTGAGGATGGTGGTTAGGATTGAATGAACTACTATATGTGCAGTTTTAACATAGAGCCTGACACAGGAAGCCCCTAAAAATCACTCATGATGATTTCCCTCTCTTCTCCCTCTGTACATGGCTACATGCCAAGTAGGTACTCCATGTTCATTGATGATTTCAGTTCAAGTCTAAAATCATTTTCTTATTTACAAACTAACTACCTCCCACTCTCAACCACAAGCCCTGGCAGTGGGCGCCAGTTTGATATTGAGTGCCACCTGTATACCTTATGCTTGGCAGTGCTGAGAAGGAAACAGAGAAGAGATGTTGATGAACTCTATTCCCACTGAGTTCTGTCTGATTGGAAGAATAATATTCTCACACACAGCACCTGGAGGAGCATGGGAGAGAGTGTTTGCTCAGGCCAGGAGTGTGGTGGAAATCCACACAGGTAGAGGACTCTACCTCTGGAGAGTCTGGAAGCTTGCACCTTGGGTACACACTTGGATCCCTGAAGTGAAAGGGAGTAGTGGCAAGTAGGGAGGTTTGGGGGTGAGATTAAATAGTGAGTGCTGAGATCTGGCCTTTTATGAAGAATATCCAAAACTTCTACTGGTTAACATGCACCAATGAGTACCAAATAGGTACAGATATTAGTTGTTCTTTGTGTATACATCATGGGGAGGGGAAAATTCAAGAAAACCAGCCCGTGCTTTCTAAAAGGGAATGACCACAGAACAAGAGTGGAAATTGAGTGTGAGCCCTCATCTGGGATCTATCAGAGTACAGAACACTCCCCCAAAGAGGTTAATCGTGCTGCCTGTGCCACCTGGTGATCAAAGTCAAGATCACCTTAAGGAGCAGAGAAAGGTGAAAGGTGCACCTTGATGCAAGGGCTGTTAGCTCTCTCTCTAATAGTGTTGACTACTCTTGGTCTTATCACAGATGTGAATTATTCACATCTCCTCTTTGTTAGGAGCTCAGAATTGATGACAATTTGGTGTGAAATTTTCAAAGACCTGGATTGAATTTGAGGCCCTGCCAGCTCTTCAATAACTTATCTGGGCCATCATGAGGCAACAAGCTCACTGGGTTGTGGAAGAGTCTGTGTTAAGTAGGGATTGAATGCTTAGACCATGTGTTGACTCATCACCCATGGTGACTGGACTGGCATTGCCCCCTCTCCTTCCAGTAAAGTCTCTATTAATGTTTATTGATTCTGACTAATTAAATCAGAATATACCAAGGGTGATGTTTAGCATCCTACATTTTAAAAATGCTTTCTAGATGATGCTAATGCCAAGGTAAGATAGAGAAGTGGTGTTCTAAGTGGTTTCTTTTACCTACACTGACATTTATGGCTATAGGACTAGGAGTAGGGTCCACCTCTGTGAGGACAGACTTGATCAAACTTTTTCTCTTCTACATTCTCCCCCCTTTTCTCTTTGTATAGAGGCCCAGTTGGCCTTGGGCTGGTCCTAGAAAAGAGATCAATTTGCTAAGGTGAGAGAGATAAATAGTTGTCACTTTGGTGATTTTAACAGGAGTTCACTTCCATGATTCTGTCAAGAAACTCTGGCCCTGACTTCCTGATGGAAGGGTAGAATAAACAGCCCCTGGCATCATTTTCAGCCCAGGAGTTCCTGAAGGAAATTATTTTGAAAACAATATTAGCAGACATCATTGTCCTCCCAAAAGACAATTAAAATGGGATTGAAGATAGAGATGTAGGTCATCAGACCCTTGTTATCAGGATTTAAGAGAAAATTCTTCATTTTTGGTCTTTCCATAGAACTCTTTCCCTCCTGTGTTGTTTGCAGTTGTTCCTCCTTTGCCCTTCAGCCCTTGAGAACTCTGGGCAGCCTAATTTCCCTACCCAGCTATAACAGTTCTCCTGTTCTATCCTAGGGGTAGGGTATCTTTCTGATGTAACTGCTGCTGTGTCTTCAGCTGTTTGCTGCATGCTGAGATGATGAGTGGATAAAATTCCAATTTTACATTGTTGCTGCTCTGATTTTTAAGCCAGAATGGGAGCCAGATTCTTCCAGATAAGCTTAAAATGCCTCTGGTGGGTCACAGGAGTTACTCAATGTCTAATGGGGAGAAACAGACAAAATAAATAGTGCATTAGGTATTTGGGTCTTGTGACCCACCAGACACTTTCAGTTTGTTCAAAAAGCCAGATGGGAAAAGCACGTATATTCCCACAAACCTGCACAGGCTGAGGAAATCATCGTTTCTTTATATCATGCTGGACTTTTATCAACTGACTGGGATGACAATGACAATCTAATACTGGTCTGAAGTTCTTATTGGCAGCACTATATATATATTTTTTATAACAAATAACAACTGAAATTCTTAATTAAATTTGGCTGACAACATCTTTTAGAACCTGGGTATTATAGCAGGGGAAACAAATACAAAAGGTATTTGGTGTGGCTGAATTAAGGGAAGCATCTGTTTTTTCACTGTGCTAGTGAAATGTTGGGATGAGCAGAGAACTGTGTGGATGATAAAAAAATCTATAGCTGAGAATTTTCTGCAGATGTTCTTAGACCAGTAGAAACAAGTATTTAAGAAGTCCCTTCTAAGTGGCAGTATTAATTAGAGTAAAGCCAGCTGCCATAACAAATAGTCTCACTTCTTAATCACCTAAGCCCAGAAGTGACACATTATTTTTGTTCACATTTCATTGGTGATAACTAGTTATATTGTCCACCCAGATATAGTGTGTGTGTGTGTGTGTGTGTGTGTGTGTGTGTGTGTGTATGTATGAGTTCACACTTGCTGGAAAATGTAATCCCTGGGTGGGTTGCCACTTTCAACCAAAACTCTATATGGCATCTGCCATATAAAGAGCACATTTTTGGTGGAGCAGCCAGCCATCCCTGAAATGAGGAAATAATTATTACAGGATTAACTGGCAGCTCAGGTGACACAAATTAAGAGTTCACGATCTTAGAGAAAGTTCATGATCATTTTGGGCATTTCTGGAATCCAGGACACATGGACCATTTCTTGGAGGCACATGGTTAGCTGAGGTAGTCTCAGGGGGCTATCGTGTATCAAGGTCTTTAGGGACAGAAACTTCGGATCCTAAGGTATAGATGAGAATGAGGTTTGCACACTGAGAGGTTAAGAGGGTGGGGATCAAGGCAGAGTAAAGAGGAGTCGCCAAAAGGTCCAAGATGGTGTCTGGCAACTATAGTTGCCATGGTCAAGCAGATAGGCTCTCAGGAGACCTTATAAGGGCCCTGAGTAAGGGACATATGTTGGATAGCACGAGCAGCTTGCAAGTTAGAATAATCTGGCTCACTCTCTAGTTTGACCATTTTCAATGACATCTTGAGCAAATGGCTTAAATTCTTGGAACCTTGGAGTTTTATGGTTTATAAAAGAGAATTGTTAATACCCTACCCCATAGGGTGGTGGTAAGGATTCAATTTGGTAACATATATAAAATGCTAGCACCCAGTAAGAGCTCAGTAAATGGGCTCATGGGTCTTTTTCACCTAGATAGTTGTAATAGCTTCTTGAAAGGTCTATTTTTTCCTTCTAACCTCCCCCAACCTTCTGCACACCACAGTTGGTTCTCAATGCAGCAGCCAGAATAATCCCTTTCAAACATACATAGGCCAAGTCTTAGAGACCTTATACCAGCCTAAGGCCCTACAAGATCCTTGCTCCTAGTACTTCCCTGACCTCACCTCAGATTGCCCTTCTCCTTGCCCACTCTGTTCCAAGCCTCCATGATGTCCTTGAAACAGGCCAGACATAGTCTAGGGATTTTGCTGTTCCCTCCACCTATAACCCTATTCATTCAGAACTCTGCATGACCCCTCTTTTACATCTCTTCAATCTTTGCTCAAATGCCTTCTCCATCTTACCTGCTTTAATTTTCTGCAGAGCAATTATACCATTACACACATATTTATTTTGTTTTACCCTTTATTTACCTCCTCACTCGAAGGCAAATTCTGGCTGCTTTCTGCACTGCTGTGTCTCCAATTTGGATCACAGTGGACAATAAGCATTTGCTGAACGAATGAACTTATTTATGAGTAGTGGTGTTTGTTGTTTTTATAGGGACCACTGCAAAGTGGAGGAGCTCAGGCCTCTCTGTGCATTTTCCCCACTCCAACTCCCTTAGACAACCAGGACTTAGATCCTCTTAGGTATAAAAAAATTGGGAGAACCAGTGAACCTGAAACCGCTGAATTTTAACAAGTCTTGAAATCTAACACTCAGATTAGAGGAAACAGAGCTAAGAGGAGTAAGTTAATACTAAGAGGATTTCATCAGCCAGATTCAGAATAAATTACTTAGTTTCTTCAACAAATATATGTCATGAAAAAGAAAATTAAGGGAGTGGGGAACTGTTATAAATTAAGAGAGCGTTAAGAGCAGCATATCATGCAAACAAAATGTGTCCACCTTGTTTGAATCATCATTCAAAGAATTTGATGTAAAAGACATTTTTAATAGAATTGATAACAGTTTGAAAGTGAATTGGGTGAAGGGGTTCAATAAAAAGAGGAAAAAAAGAAAGTGAATTGGATATTAGGTGCTAATGCATTGTGGATGTGTGTGTGTGTGTGTGTGTGTGTGTGTGTATGTGTGTTTGTATTAATCTTTGGAGCTGAGTTATGAAAACAGGGAGGCTCATGATGTTATTCCCTATACCTTTGAAATGTTTAAAAAAATTAGCCTGGCTGGTGTGGTTCAGTGGTTGAGCTTCGACCTATGAACCAGGAGGTCATGGTTCAATTCTGGTCAGGACAAATGCCCAGGTTGCAGCTCAATCCCCAGTAAGGGGCGTGCAGGAGGCAGCAGATCAATGATTCTCTCTTATTGATGTTTCTATCTCTCTGAAATTAATAGAAATAAACTTTAAAAAATTTTTATTGAATTTATTGGGGGACATTGGTTAATAAAATTATACAGATTTCAGGTGTACAATTCTATAATACATTATCTGTATATTGTATTGTGTGTTCACCACCCCAAGTCAAGTTTCCATCAGCATTTACCCCTGCTTTACCTTCTCTATCCACCCCCACCCTCTTTTCTTCTGGTAATCACCATGCTATTGTCACTGTCTATGAGTTTTTTGTTTGTTTGTTTGTTTTGTTTAATCCGTCACCTTTTCCACCAAGCCCCACAACTCCCCTCCCCTCTGACAACTGTCAGTCTGTTCTCTATGTACTGTTTGTTGTTGTTAGTTTATTTTGTTCATTAGATTCCACATATGAGTGAAGTCAAAAGGTACTTGAATTTCTCTGACTGGCTTATTTCACTTGACATAATACTCTCCAGGTCCACCCATGCTGTCCCAAAGTATAAGATTTCCTTCTTCTTTATGGTTGAGTAGTAGTCTTTTGTGTAAAGGTACCACAGCCTTTTTACCCATCCCTATACCTTTTTGTATGTGTAAAAACTTCTGTAATACTACCTGAATTCTTTTTTAATGATGAGGAGGTGAAAGAGTTCCTCTTACCGAGGAGGAGGGAGGTCTATTTTCTTTTCTCTGGTATGAAGGAAAGAGGAGTGGCTGTGTGTGTGTGTATGTGTGTGCAGTATTTATTCAACCCTCCTGTTTGCTTCCTCCTCCTCAGTGTACCCTTGAGAAGTGGAGTGCAGAGTGGTCTCTAGTGTGGTAAGATTGGGCAGATGCCTGCTGGGGCTGGGGGTGGGCAGCATACAGAAAGGGAGCTGATGGGCTGTGAAATGCCTACTTTTGCCAGGCACCTGCAAAATAGGAAGGCAAATATTTCTATAAATATGCACCTGTTGAAGGTGTAGGTTGAAGACTAGCAAGTGGCTTGTAATTTCCCTCTGCAGTGGCTCTCTTAATCCTGAGTTTGGAGCTCTCCTTAGCCATTCAAAGTCATCGATTCTGGTCAGAAACCACTGAGTAGCTGCCCTATCTGCAGTGGGAACTCAATACCCCCTACAAAGTCCTGTTCTCCATGTTTTAGCAAACCTCAGGGAAGTGTACTCAGGCATGTCTGAGGACTTCATAATCTTCTCCATCAGTGCCTGTCTGGCTGGGAAAAGATCTAATCTCTACTCAGATACCCTTTTTGCCACCTGGGTCTGGAACAGCTGGGACAAGCAGGAATGAAAGCCCCTTTATCTTCAGGGCTTTGATCTAGGCAGGATTTCCCCCTCTGCACTGTTAGCCAGGCAGCTGGGCTTATCCTCAGGTAAACACTAGCAAACACAGCAAGGCAGGCACTTTGTAACTCTCTGGTGGCTTCCTTTCACTTGCTTCTCAGATTTGCCAACTACAAAGCAATAAAGTCCATCATTAAATTGTCACCACAATCCTGCAGAAACATATTTTAAAGTATTATTATCCATACTGTACAGATGAAGCACAGTTTTTACAGAAGTTGACAAACATAGAACTAACAGGTAGAAAAGTCAGGATATGAACCTGGGCTTGGAGATTACAGAGCCTGAACTTGTTCATCAAAGCCAAGGTTCTCCACCTATTGGTGGTGAAAAACTGGGTTTTCTTTCCCCACTTTCTCACACATCAATAGAATTAATGAAATAATAAAAAGAACAAGCCCCTATTTTAAAAGTTATTATTATATTCAGCAGGCATAAAATTACTCTTTCAAATTTCTATGGAAGTTGATTATACTGAATTTTTGTACTTTTCTCATCCTGGATCTTGATAAAGCTTTCTCAGACTAGCACTTTTGAGTAATATTATTCTAAGCTACCTGTTTCTCACAGAATGGTGTATAGTTGGGGCCACTTGCTTCAGAATCACCCTGGGGTGTTTGCTAAATGCAGATTTCTGAGCCCCATCTCCAAGGACTTGGGTCAGAATGACTGAGGTAGAATTCAGGAATCTGTGTTTAATAAGTCATTTTAATCATTCTGGTGTGCTCTAAGTCTGATCCTCATTGTTCTCTGGGCTGCTGCCACCCCTCTCAGGTCATGGATGACAGTGAATTGTGGAACGAGTACAGTGTTTTATTCTATGCCCCACCCTCACGCTACTGGTTTTTTTTTTTTTTTAAAAATAAGAACTTTCTTTCTGAGAAAACCTTCTTTCTGAACTCATTTTAGTGCACATCTCCAAAAGTGTATTGAGTGCAGACTACAGGCTGGGTGCTCACCATCAGTAAAGCGAATATAGATGGGACAAAGTAGAGAATGTAGGGGCACTTCTGTGTGTAGAGGTGGAGGAACCAGCAACAGACCACTGAGAAAGGGTGACCAGTTAAATGGAGAAAAACCAGGAGAGAGTAGACTTTGGAAACTAGGATGAGGAAGTGACCAACTGAATAAAATACTGTTGATGGGATGAATTAGATGAAGACTGAGAGCGTGGAGGCCGTGGAGGTCTTTGGTGATATAGACAAGAGTAGTTTCATGGGCAAGGGGAGTCCTGAAGGAGTGGGTTCATGTGAGAATGGGAAGAGGGAAATGGGAAATAGTGACTAGAGACAGCTCTTTTACTGTAAAGGGAAGAGAAAGGGCAGGAGCTGGTCAAGAGGTTTTGCAGGAGGAATGGAGAAATGGACTGTATTAAAAACTCATGCAGTGGCTAATTATGCGACTTTTAGAAAGTCATATATCTTTTTCAGTTAATTCCTTCAGTGAAACAGAAACAATTATCTACCATAACTTTTTCCTTCAAGCTCTTTCAAACTCTCCCCACTCCCAAAAAATGTTGTCTAAGAAGAGTCTGTGCATTACTCTTGCTTCTTACATAGCTTAATTGGAATACATTTTTTTTAAAAAATGACATATTTCTTATATTTGCTCTATTTTTTTGGTTGAAATATTTGAAAATAGATTTAATCTCTAACTGCTTCACATGTATAGGGTTTTAAAAAACATAACTACAAATATAATAATAATATCTAAAAAAGTAGCAAAGTGATTTCATAATATCATATACTATCAAATCTATATCCAAATATTACTATTTTTCCCAGTGGGTTTTGTTCAACGAGAAATTCAAGCAAGGTCTACATATTGCATATGATTGTTGTATCTCTCAAGCCATTTGTTTATCATATGCATTGACTTGTTGTCCTGTAGAATGCCCTGCTTTCAGAATTTGTCTGAAAACCTCTTTATGGTATCATTTAACTTGCTCTTTTCTGCTATATTTCCTGAAAACTGGGATTGATTATAAAGGCTTGATCTATATACTTAGTCTACATTTTGGTCAAGAATTTTCCATAGAAAGTGCTATGTATTTCCTATTGCCTCACATCTGAAAGCACACACTGTCTTAGGTGTCCCACTATCAGTGGTGGCTGCCTCAGTCAAGAGAGTTTCTTTTTTTTTTTTTTTCTAAGATAGGAAAAAATAATAGCATGTCTATATGCTGATGGACATGATCTTTGAGAGAGGAATACCTATTGATGCAGAAGAACAAAAGGAAAATTTTCAACAAGAATGTCCTGAAGTAGATAAGAGTACATAGGACATAGTGGACAAATGTTGGCTATTATAAGTATTGGATGCATCTAATTCATCCCTAGGAACAAAAGATCATTTGGGCATAAATGCAGGTAGGGTGGGTAGCTGAGTACAAAGGCATGTGTATGAAAGTTCTATTCCGGTAGCTTCATTTTTCTCCATGAATAAGGGGAAGGTGAGGATGAAGAGAGCTTTCATGGTGTGTGTGTGGGGCTCAGATAGTCCCCTAGGAGAGTGGCAGATGAATTGATTGGAAAAGTAGCACATGATTTCTGGGAAGCATTAAGTAGCTACTTGTAGTTAGTGACTGTGAACTTGAAGTGAAATCAGTAAGCATCACAGTGTGATTTTCTCCAGCCATGTTCAGCTACATGTTTGCAGGTGTGGAGTGGGACAGAGAGTTGGGTTTAACCAGGATTGGGGTTTATTCAACCATGTGATGAGAGAGCTCAATTTAACAACTGACCATGGAATTTAAGCTGGGTGGGAAGATAAGAGAGGATATAAAGGAAGTAAGAGGCATGAGAAGATCAGTTTACTCATTCCATTGTTGGGGTTGGGTATTAATTGGACTCAGCTGCAAAGACAGGAGTGGTGATTACAGAGGGTATGCCTGTAATCAAGACTACAGAAGGAGTATATTTTTTGTAAATGACAAGATCAGAGATATGGCCTTGGGAGTGAGGGGCTAAGGTCACAATCATTGGAATAGAGGAGATCAAAGAACTGAGAAACCAGGGGACTAGAATAATAATGCAGGTGGATGTTGATATCACCACAAATTCTGACAGAAATAGGGTTGGAGAGAATTATAGTGATGCAGGACCTAAAATATTCAAGGACCTGGGTAGAGAAGAGCCTGGCTAGACACAGGAGAACAGAGATAAATTTTAAAGGAGTTCTCAAACCTGCAAACAGATAAATGTCATGTAGTTTGATGAAAGGTAGACACAACAGTGGAGTTGTGTCAATCTCTGTGGGGCCAAGAAATGCTTCAGAGTCCAGGTGACACTTGAGCTGGTGTGGAGGTTGAGTAGGTGTGCCCCCATGTGAAAAAGGTAGGAAAGGATATTTTATACAGAGGGAACATTACGTGCAGGGCTACAAAGGCATGAAAGAGCATCGACATGTGGAGTGCCACAATTGAGTTACTCTGGGCAAATTATTCATCTTCCCTTCCTCGGTTTCCCCATTCGTAAAATGGGGATAGTAATGGTATCCACAGAGTAGGTGATGGTAAGAAGTGATGTGTATAATATTTGTCACAGGCCATATTGTATAATCTTTTGGGTATATTTTTACTTGATTATTTAAAAAAAAATCCTATGAGATAGGCTCTGTTTTCTTTAGTTCTGTTTTATAGATAAAGAAGTTGAGTGTTAGGGGGTTGAGTAACTTGCCCAAGGTATATAATGGTGAGAGGCAAGAGTGTGGACTCTTGGTCAGATCAGTCTAATTCTATGGCTCTTACTCAACCCCTAAGCCAGTGATGGGCAACCTTTTGAGCTTGGTGTGTCAAACTTCGCCAAAAAACTGAGCATAACTCGGGTAGTGTGTCACTTTGAGGAAAAAACATTATTTCGCAAATGTTTCATCCTCAGGAGCAGCAAATGTTTCATCCTCGTCAGCGGCCGCGTGTCATCAGAAATGGCTTATGTGTGTCAGTGCTGACACGCGTGTCATAGGTTCGCCATCACTGCCCTAAGCCATAGTTAGTGCTTAGCACTTGGTAGCTATTATTATCATGGTTACTAAAGTTTCTCACCCCGTGAGTTGAGGATTCTGTTATCACTTCTGCAGCTGGTTGAAGATCACCCCTACTATCTCATGAGCAGCAGTGACTATTTTTGGAAGGCCCTCATTACCTACAATAGATTTAGATTGATAGTTGCACTACTTTTGTATCAACTGGTTGATTTTTGGAAATCAAGAGTGGGGAGTGATTCTTATCTTCTCAGAGGGCAAGTTGTTCCAAGCAGATGCAGTTGATGTGAGGGAGAAAGATCTGGGTTTTCTGTACTCCTCTGATGTCTGTGCACTCAACCCAGACAAAAGTCTCATGCCCCAGCAGCTCACACCTTGAGGGGATGGCAGCGAACCAGTATTCATTGGCAAGAGGCATCATCCAAAGGGCAGGTGACTGCCCCAGTGTTTCCTGGGAGGCTGCTGAGAAAGAATCTTTTCTATTAATGATGCCTGAGGAAACAGAACTCTTAAGAGCTGGCAACTTTCCCTCCCTCCCTCCCACCATTCATTCATTCATTCATTCATTCACTCAACAAATTGTTATTAAATGTCTACTATGTGCCAAACACTCATTTGGGCACTGAAGATAGTAGTGAAGAAAGCTGATGAAGTTTCTGCTTATGGAATTACATTTTTTTGTAGGAGGAGACAAAGGTAACCAAATAAGGTGAATACATGCATCATTACAAACTCCCATGCCACAAAGGAAATTTACATGACACAAAAAGAAGGATAATGATCAAAAATATTTACTGATTCTGCCAGGAGGCTGCCAAGGAGTCAGTTCTCTGAATTCATAAGGAAAACCCCTGAAATTTTTGACAAAGAACAGAATGGCACCTCTAACTTTTGCCCTGTGAGTCATTCTTAGGGCCTGCCTGCCTGTTTCCTGGTTATGAAAAGCTGAAATTCCCCCAGCTTAAACCCCAGGCTTCCAGGAAGGATTTCCTTCTACTTCATGGGATAAAGCCAGTTTGTGGCCACCACAGCTTCCTCTTAGTTCTGTTAATGCTGCATCTCCCAGCACAGATTTCAAGGCCATTTCAATATTGTGTATCAAGTTGATGCACAAAGTTGAAGTGTATTTTCAATATTTTTTCTTTAGTTTTACTTTAATTACTCAATAGTTTTACTTTAATTACTCAAATAACATAATAAGAATAAAGGAAGTCAAACTGAAAGATGAGAATTTATCTCTTGTCAGTTTACTCATCAACAGTTGCCTGGTCTCAACCATGTACATTTTTTCTAGGTATTTGGATATGCATAACTTATTCATAATGGTAACATTTTCTGTTTCATTTTCTTTGTTATAATATTTAAGCATTTTCTTTCTCATTAGTACTTAAATTCATACAAAATTATACACACACACATACATATTCTATAACTAGAGGCTTGATGCACGGATTTTTGCAAGGGTGGAGTCCCTTGGCCTGGCCAGCTATTCGGGCCGATCAGGGCCATCTTGCCCAGTCCTGATCAGGGTCGATTGGGGCTGGCCGGGAGAGGGACCGCAGGAAGTTGTCTGTGGGAGAGCACTGACTACTAGGGGGCAGCTCCTGCATTGAGCATCTGCCCCCTGGTGGTCAATGCGCATCATAGCAACTGGTTAACTGGTGGTTTGGTGGTTCAGTTGCTTAGGCTTTTATATATAGACTAGAGGCCCGGTGCACGAAATTCATGCATGGTGGGGGGTGGAGGGTCCCCTCAGCCCAGCCTGCACCCTCTCTAAGCGGGAACCCTCAGGGGATGTCTGACTGCTGGTTTAGGCCCGATCACCAGCAGTTGGACATCCCTCTCACAATCCTGGACCACTGGCTCCTAATGGCTCACCTGCCTGTCTGCCTGATAGCCCCTAACTGCCCCACCCCCCACCAGCCTGATCACCTCACTCAGCCTGCTGTTCAGTTGTTTGGTCATCCCTTACTGCTCTCCCCTCCCCGCCCTCCCGCCCCCCCCCCAACCCCCCCCCCTCCGCCGACCTGGTCGCCCCATGCAGCCTGCTGTTCAGTCATTTGGTCATCTCTCACTAACCCCCTGCTGGCCTGGTCGCCTCTAACTGCCCCCTCTGCCTGCCTGGTTGCTCCTAACTGCCCCCCTTTCTGGCCTGGTCACCCCCAACTGCCCCCCCTACTGGCCTGGTCACCCCTCACTGCTCCCCCCCGCCAGCCTGGTTGCCCCCAACTGCACCCCCTCTGGCCTGGTAACCCCACACAGCCTGCTGTTCAGTCATTTGGTCGCCCCTCACTGCCCCCGCCTGCCAGCCTTGTCACCCCTTGAAGCCTGCTGGTCAGTTGTTTAGTTGTCTCTCACTAACCCCCCTGCCAGCCTGGTCGCCCTATGCAGTCTGCTGTTCAGTCGTTTGGTCACCCCTCACTACCCCTCCTGCCGGCCTGGTCGCCCCACACAGCCTGTTCGGTCATCCGTCCAGTTGTTTCGGTCATGATGGTCCCTGGCTTTTTATATATATGGACTAGAGGGTCGATGCATGAAATTCATGCAAGAGTAGGCCTTCCTTCTCCCAGCTGCTGGCACCAGCTTCCCTCTGGCACCTGGGACCCGAGCTTCCCTCGCAGCCCCAGCTTCATCTGGAAGGATGTCCGGTCTAATTAGCATATTACGCTTTTATTATTATAGACTAGAAGCCCGGTGCACGAAATTCGTGCACAGCGGGGGGTTGTCCCTCAGCCCAGCCTGTACCCTCTCCAATCTGGGACTCCTGGAGGGATGTCCGACTGCCCGTTTAGGCCCGATCCTGGTGGGATCGGGCCTAAACGGGCAGTCGGACATCCCTCTCACAATCCAGGACTGCTGGCTCCCAACTGCTCGCCTGCCTGCCTTCCTGATTGCCCCTAACCGCTTCTGCCTGCCAGCCTGATCACCCCCTAACCACTCCGCTGCCAGCCTGGTTGATGCTTAAGTGCTCCCCTGCCAGCCTGTTTGTCCCCAACTTCCCTCCTCTGCCAGCCTGGTCACCCCTAACTGCCCTCTCCTGCAGGGTTGATCACCTTCAACTGCCCTCCCTTGCAAGCCTGGTCCCTCTCAACTGCCCTCCCTTGCAGGCCCGGTCCCTCACAACTGCCCTCCCTTGCAGGCCGGGTGCCTCCCAACTGCCCTCTCCTGCTGGCCATCTTGTAGTGGCCATCTTGTATCCACATGGTGGAAGGATCTTTGACCACATGGGGGCAGCTATATTGTGTGTTGCAGTGATGATCAATCTGTATATTACTCTTTTATTAGATAGGATAGAGGCCTGGTGCACAGGTGGGGGCCAGCTGGTTTGCCCTGAAGGGTGTCACAGATAAGGGTGGGGGTTCCCTTGGGGTGTGGGACGGCCTGAGCGAGGGGCCTGTGGTGGTTTGCAGGCCGGCCATGCCCCCTGGCAACCCAAGGGGAGGCCCTGGTATCTGGAATTTATTTCCCTTCTACAATTGAAACTTTGTAGCCTGTGGCGGCAGCCATTTCTGGGGCGGCAGCCATTTCTGTGGCAGTTAATTCACCTTCTACAATTGAAACTTTGTAGCCTTAAGTGGGTGAGCCTGGCCAGGGTGTGTGGAAAGCTTTGCTTCCCCTGTTGCCGCCGGCAACCCTGGCCTGCTCTCTCAAGCTCCATTCTGCCGCCATTTGTTCGAATTTGTTTACCTTCTACTATTGAAACTTTGTAGCTTGAGTGGAGGCTTAGGCCTGTAACGGCTATGGAAAGCTTGGCTTGCTCTGTTACCTGGGAAACCTTGCTCTCTGTGGCTGTAGCCATCTTGGATTGGGGTTAATTTGCATACTCGCCCTGATTGGCTGGTGGGCGTGGCTTGGCTGGTGGGCATGGCTTATGTAGCGGAGTGATGGTTAATTTGCATATTACCATTTTATTAGAGAGGATGGTGGATGTACCATCATTTAATTATTTTCCTATTGCTGGGAGCTTAGTTGCTAACCTTAGATTTTTCACCATTATAAATAATTTTGAAATTGAAAACTATTTTTTTACATGTTCCTATTGCCTTATAAAACTCATTCTTTATGCCATTAATCCTCTTTCAGTCCTCAACACACTGAAAATTAGGAAGGAAATGATTTCATGTGAAGAAACCAAAATGTATAATCTTTTTCTTTGAATTATTTATTCAGTTTTATTTCCTAGAAGTATGACAATAGTCACAAGCTCTTAATTCTATGACCTGATTACTTTCTAAAAAGGTTAAATTCATTTCTACTACTTCTTTGAAATATTCCGATTTCATTACAATCTGTCCAGAAATGAGTATTATTATCATTTTGAAACTGGCTGGCTAATGTACATTCTGTGTATGTTATATATTTTAAATTTACAGTTGCCTCTTCTGGGTTAAGATTAATCATAATTTCATATGCTTGCTAATTGCATTTTCTATTTTGTGATTTGTCTGCCTGCTCATGTTGATTGCCTGTTTGAGAGGGTTTTACTGTATTAACCCTGTGCATACCTTGACTCTTGTTTTCCTTTTTATTACAGTATTTCTCATTGCATAGAAGTTGGGATTTTCATGCAACTGACTCTATTAGACTTTTCCTTGTTATTTTTTTAGATTCCACCAGAAAGAAGAAAGAGCTGACAAATATAAAATTGTTTTTAGCATTTAAAAATTATATTTTTATAACATTTTCCCCACTCTAAGAGTAATGCATTTACACTTTAGAAATTTGAAATATACAAAAAATGTGTAAAAAATGAAACCACATTATTCTACCATCCAGGTTTTTTTTTGTTTGTTTAGTTTTTGTTGTTTTTTTGTCCTTTTTCTTTCTCACATGCACATTTTAAAAATTGTATTTTTCTCTATTTGGGTAGTATATGATCTACTGCTTATGACCTATTTTTTATGTTAACATTACATAATTAAACTTTCACATTTCACTAAATATTCTTTGATAATAAACAATTTTTAAAAGTCTGTCTAGAGTTTATTTTGAGATGAACTAAATTCTCTCTCCCCCAAATTGCTATTTATATATCCCTAAACCAATGACTAAACAATCTGTTCTCAGATTTATCTGTGGTGTCTGCTTTACTTTTCTAGCATGTTCTTATCTAATATCAGTCTATTCCTAGGCTGTCTGTGCTGTTCATAGACCCAGGGCACTGCACCTGTAATAGGCTCTTGTCTCTCTTTTTTTCTGAGTCCTCAGGGCTTCCTGGATTGAGCCATAGCCTGGACCAGGGCCTCCAATGGAGACTAGCAGAAGTGCCTGCTATCTTGTTAATTTTTAACCCTGCCCTTGTTGGAAAACAGCTCGAACCGCCCCCCCCCCCCCTTTTTTTTTGTATTTGCAGATGTTTGTTCATCATTCTGAGAAAAATGAGCCTTGGCCTCCAGACCTAATAAAGCACATATCCCTCCCATGAAGAATAGTGCTAGATCCTGAGGACCCGGATCTCCTGCAGCCCCCAGGGATTACCCAGAGCAGGTAAGAAACACCCAGAGGTGTGGGCTCCAGAAGGCAGCAAAAGGGAACATCCCTGAATAAAAAATGGTGTGGTAGAGTGTACTGATAAGGGTCACAGGGTCTCAATGTTCAGCTACAGCTTTGCTGTTTCCTTCATGTGTTTGTTTTTGGTTGATTCAGTGAGGGGTGAGGATAGGTGGTTTGCCTCTGTCTATACTCTATAAACACAAGATTTGAAGTTATTCTGTAAATCTACTTGTGTGCCCAATCCTGCATTTGATGCCACGTGTGCAGTGATAGATAGCCGGGCAGGCGGCGGAACCTCAGTTTGGCTGGGATTTTCTTTCTGTTGGTTCAGTGTTGACTTGTTCTCTGTAGGTGATAACATGAGTGTCATTGTATTCTTCTAGAAGTCTGATGGGAGTTGTAAGGATTCATTGATACAGTCCCATCTGTTCAATAATCCTTTTGAGTGCCCCTTTTTTCTAGACACTGTGCTGGGTACTGGGTTTCAGAAATGATCCAGGAGGAGTTTCCCTCTGGCAGAGATCAGTGTGAAAAGCTAGCACTGGATGCCAGAGGACAGAGCAAGAAAGGTGCCAAAAGGGAGGTGGGCTCCACAGGAGGTCAGCAGCGGAAAGGTCATGCTGTCTGATGGCCAGACAAATGGAGTAGGGGAGAGAGTGCAGCAGTGTAAAGGCCTGGGAGATTAATAGATTGGGAAATTCAGACTTCGGTGTATTTTCCCAAATAGTTTGGGGAGAAAACATTTCCTACATTCTTCCTTTACTTTGGGCTGCTTAGATTAAACTTCTTCAGTCCCTATCTCTTTAGAACAGCTTGAGAGATGAGAAGGTCTTGAAACTCGAAGTGTCTATGTCGAGAAGCTTCAGCCGCTGGTGGACTTGGGGTCTCAACAGAGGGTGCTGTTTAAGAGGGCTGGGAGGTGTCAGATGAATTTCTTGAGGCCATGATAGGGCACAGATCCTAAAGGCTGAGGCTGTCTTAAAGTTGCAGGTCTGTGTTGTACCTAAAGGCTGAGGCTGTCTTAAAGTTGCAGGTCTGTGTTGTGCCTGGCTATGTGGCTGAATGCCTCTTTCTCGGGAAACTCAACTTTGGAGAGTAGGTGCTGGCAGGAAGCTGAACACGAGCCCTTTCTGAGTCTCCACTCTCCATACAGTGAATCAGGGCCTGCCTCCCTACCTTGTGTTTCATTTCACTCATCCACAGAAAAGTTAATTCCCAACTCCACTATTTCCAAATCACTCATGCCACATTGAAAATAATTTACATTTAAAAAAAAAATCTCAGTTTCTTCAGCTGTGCTAATAAAAATTTCCCTCCTTATCTCACAGGGCTATCCTGGGTCTCATAAGTATAACTACTGTGAAAGGGCTGCCTGAGTGGTAAACTGTGCACACAGGTAATGACTGCTGAGGTGCTGATGCTAAGGGTGGTTTCCTGTGATTGTCTGGCAGATTGAGTTGTCTCGCTAGTGACCCTGTTTGGTCAACACTGTCTTTTCACTGTCCTTTATCACAAACTTGAGGCCCAATGCACAAAATTCGTGCAAGAGTAGGCCTTCCTTCCCCCAGCTGCCAGCACCGGCTTCCCTCTGGGACCTGGGCTTCCCTCCAGCCACCAGCAGGCATCCGGAACCCGGGCTTCTCTTGCAGCCCCAGCTTCGTCTGGAAGGTCGTCCAGTGTAATTAGCATATTATACTTTTATTATTATAGATGCCTGTCCTTTTAGTGCAAATAAACGTTTAGAATCAGAGAGACCTGGGTTGGAATCCCGGTCTAACACTGATTAGTTATTGACTTTGGGAAAGCCCTCTGCTAAGCTTCAGTTTCTTGATTTCCTCAAATGGGGTATTTAATATCTACCCAACCTTTTTTTGGCCATGTCCCACCTAAGCATCTCTAAAATCCTGATGCCCCCTCCCTGTGATATATAATTCCTATTATTGAAAATGTGAACCCCTATTCACTTGGAGGAAGCCTAAAAGGCCATTAACTTGGCCTAAACAAGCTTCCAAAGAACATGGCATCCATGAAAGAGAAAAATAAAAGAACAAAAGGACAATTGAAGTACTAAGGAAGAAATCATTAAGAAATTGTTAAAAAATCCTATCTAATAATAGACAAATATGCAAATTGACCGCACCTTCGCTACGCCCAAGCCACGCCCACCAGCCAAGCCACGCCCACTAACCAATCAGGATGGATATGCAAATTACCCCAACAAAGATGGCGGCTAATTTGCCTATCAAGACAGCGTAGAAAGAAGCCAAGAGCTGCAGAAGGGAGCAAAGCTGCGCAGAAGCAAGCAAGCCAGGGGGAGGAGAAGGGAGGAGTGGAGGCGGGGCCGGGGGAGAAGGAAGTTGAGCAGGCGGGGCTGGGGGAGAAGGGAGGAGCGGAGGCGGGGCCGGGGAAGAAGGAAGGAGAGCGGGCTGGCGGAGAAGGCGGGGCGGGGGAGAAGGGAGGAGCGGAGGCGGGGCCGGGGAAGAAGGAAGGAGAGCGGGCTGGCGGAGAAGGCGGGGCGGGGGAGAAGGGAGGAGCGGAGGCGGGGCCGGGGGAGAAGGGAAAAGCAGGCGGGCTGGCGGAGAAGGCGGGCTGGGGGAGAAGGGAGGAGCAGGCGGGCTGGCAGAGAAGGCGGGCTGGGGGAGAAGGGAGGAGCAGAGGCGGGGCCGGGGGAGAAGGGAAAAGCAGGAGGGCTGGTGGAGAAGGCGGGCCGGGAGAGAAGGGAGGAGCGGAGGCGGGGTCGGGAGAGAAGGGAAAAGCAGGCGGGCTGGCGGAGAAGGCGGGCGGGGGGGGACAAGGGAGGAGAGCAGGCAGGGCAGGGTAGAGTGCAGCAGGAAACCCTATTGCAGGATTTTTCCTGCAACGGGAACGCTAGTAATAATATAAAGTGATGAAAAAATAGCAAAGTTTCAAAACATAATAGAGAACTGAAATGCATAAATATATCACACTATAATATTTATATACTGTATATGAGGCCCCTAGAACCATAAGAAATGCAAAAAAATTCACTGTTAATAACTCATTATCAAATTGCCCCCCTTAAAAATCAAATTGCCCCCTGTGGGGCATGTGCCCCACATTGGGTACTACTGATATACCCCATCGTGTTATGATAAAAATTAAATGAGAGATTGCAGGCACTTCTTAAATGCTACTTTCCCTTCTCTGGTTCTTCAGCTGTCAAAGTCATGTGATTGGCTGTGTTGGGGTTTGAGAAAATTGAGTTTCTTAGTTTTCTGATAATGTGACAAGCCCTCTCCATCATTTCTTGATTTCAAGTTTGAATTCTCTCTCTTTGTAGGGAAGGGATTGTAGATCTGTAGAGGGTTAGCCAAAGCCTGGGGGTGATTCCTTACGCTCATTATAGTAAATAAGCCCATTTAGTTAGGAATGAGTTTAATGTTTTTCAAAAGATACAGACACTGTTTGAGGTCAAAGTGCTTTCATCTTCTATTCAGTTACACAATAAATTCTGGGTAAGCAAAGTAGTTCTTTACCTAGATATAAAAGGGACTATTCAGGCTCTATTTTCTTAGTGAAATCAATTTCCCAGAACTTTCAGCAATTCTGTACAGGAAGCAGTAAAGAGGACATGGATTATGGAATCAAGTCCACTTGGATTTGGATCTTACTCAGCTTTGTGATCCTAGGCACCTCTCTTAACCTCTCAGAGCCTCAGATGGCTAATCTATAAAATGGAGATGAGAATACTGTGGCTAGTGATGGTCAGGGCCTCTGCAAGCTCAGGGGATGTCTTTATATTTGACTGTCATATATATATATATATATATATATATATATATATATATATATATATATATATATATATATATATATATAGCGTCCTTGCTGGAGTTGTATATCACAGTGGCCCTGGTTTATGGTGACTTTAAATAAAATAACATCTTGTGTGTTTAATTCATCTTTGTGTGCTTCATTTCCTGAATTGGTCACTTATCTGCTATCTTACCAAGATTTCCTATCCTTTACCATGAGGTCAGCCAGCTTCCCAACACTTGATAGCACTCTCACAAGGCACTCCATAAAACTGAGTGTTCTATCGTGAAGCTAACCCTAGCTCTTCTTCTCACTCAGGAGTCCAACACCACTTAGATGCATCACAAAGCTAAGGCACTGTCTGTGGCGAGAGATCTCTTTCTGGTAATTTTAGGATTCTGAGCCCCTGAGGATTTTAGAGAATTTGGGTTGTTGTGATTTAGACCAGTTAGCCTGCTCTTCCTTTTCTTCTAGTTTTTCAAGCATGCAGGCCTTTATCTAACAGGTAGTGTAATGCCCTAGGAACCTAATGATTCCTGAGATGGGATCCCTGACCTCAGGAAGTGCAGAGTGCAGTTGAGGAGCTAGACCAAGACAAGAGGAAACTAAGATTCAGAATGTAAAAAGAAATCACAGAGAACACAAACAGGAAGGGAGTGTCTGAGGACTGTTCTCTACATTCGAAAACCAAACTGAGAGGGATTTTTTTTCTTTTTTGACAGCTGCAGACCTGGTGGAATTCAAATTTTGTTACTCTAAATCCATTGCTCGGCCTGTCACCCTGCCTCTTGCCAGTCATACTTGTAGATTTTCTTTACATCATTTTTTTTTTTTTTGGCCTTGTCTTACTTTTTTAGGCTTGTTTTCCTGCTCAGAACAGAGTGGCTCCCTTGAATGTATCCTTCATTATGATTCACACCAACTTGAAGAAAAAATTCAGCTGCTGTGTGCTGGTCTTTCTCCTGTTTGCAGTCATCTGTATGTGGAAGGAGAAGAAGAAAGGGAGTTACGATGATTCCCTTAAATTGCAAACCAAGGAATTCCAGATGATGAGGGGTCTGGAAAAACTTGCCATGTGGTCTGGTTCCCAGCCTGCACTTTCAAGCAAAACCCAGGACCCCCACAGGGGCAGCCAGGCCCTTGGCAGTCCTAGGAATCCAGTCAAGACCAAGCTAGAGACCGTCTTTCAGGTGTGGAACAAAGACAGCTCTTCCAAAAACATTATCCCCAGGCTGCGGAAGATCTGGAGGAATTATCTGAACATGAACAAGTACAATGTGTCCTACAAGGGACCAGGGCCTGGCGTCAAGCTCAGCGCAGAGGCCCTGCGCTGCCACCTTCGGGACCAAGTGAACGTATCCATGGTAGAGGCCACAGATTTTCCCTTCAATACTTCTGAATGGGAGGGTTTCCTGCCCAAGGAGAACATTAGGACCAAGGCTGGGCCATGGGGCAGGTGTGCTGTCGTCTCATCAGCGGGATCTCTGAAGTCCTCTCAACTGGGCAAAGAAATAGGTGGGTTCTTTGGTGTTAAGATTGTTATGTGAACATGAGATTGTTACCTCATTTGGAGTAGCTGGGCACAGACAAGACTGGAGACTGTGGTAAGTCTCCGTGGACTAGCAGAACAGGCCCAGGTCAGTATTTTTTAATTACCGGTGAGCCAGAGGTGCCTCAGGGGCAGTTAAAAGGATGGGGATCCAGTCGCCTACATCTTTATCAATTAGAATAGCTTTATTTTTATCTGTTTTAAATATTGGTGTTCTGAAAATTTTATTTGAAAAGAGAGTTCTACTGATACAAAGAAGCAAAATGTTATAATTGACATTTAAAAATAATTGAAGGACAGATCTCTACTTCACCTTCAGGTTTTGAAATGTGTAGATCTCTTTTGGCTCTAACTACCTGAGTAATTTTAAGTTTTTCTGTTTGAAAAGAATAAATTAGAGCAGGAATTATTATTTTTCATAGTACCTGCCTGTCACCATGCATAGTTATTATAGCATTTATTGACTATATTCCCTATGATGTACTTTACATCCCCATGTTTATTTTGTAACTACCAATTTTTACTTCTTAATACCCTCATCTTTTTTACCCAGTTCCCTAATCCCATCTCATCTGGAAACCCTCAGTTTGTTCTCTGTATCTATGAGTCTGTTTCTGTTTTGTTTATTTTGTTTATTTTGTTCTTTAGATTTCACATATAACTAAAATCATATAGTATCTGTCTTCCTCTGTCTGACTTATTTCTCTTAGCATAACACCCTCTAGGTTGATCCATATTGTCACAAATGTTAAGATTTCATTTTTTTAATGACCAAGTAATATTCCATTGTATATATGTACCATATCTTCTTTATCCATCATCTGCTTTCATATCTTGGCTACTGTAAGTAATGCTGCAATGAATGTAGCAGTGCATATACCTTTTCACATTAGTATTTTGATTTTCTTTGTATAAATACCCGGAAGTAGAATTGCTGAGTCATTTTTAATTTTATAAGGACCCTCCATACTGTTTTTCATAGTGGCTGCACCAATTTGCAGTCTCACCAACAGTGCATAAGGGTCCCCTTTTCTCCACATCTTTGTCAACACTTACTCTTTGTTGATTTATTGATTGACATTCTGACAGGTGTGAGATGATATCTCCTGGTTTTAATTTGTATTTCTCTGATGATTATTGATGTTGAGCATCTTTTCATATATCTATTGATCATCTGTATGTTCTCTTTGGAGAAATGTCTATTCAGGTCCTCTGCCCATTTTCTAATTGGATTGGTTTTGTTTGTTTGTTTGTTTGTTTTTGGTGTTATATATTTTGGATATTAAACCCTTATTGGATGTATCATTTACAAATATCTTCCTCCAATCAATAGGTGTCTGTGATTTTTTTTATGGTTTCCTTTACTGTGCAAAAATTTTTTAGTTTCATGTAGATCCATTTGCTTATGTTTTCTTTTGTTTCCCTTGCCTGAGGAGATATATAAAAAATATTTGAAGAGCAAAGTCAGAGAGTTTACTGTTCATGTTTTCTTCTAGGATTTTTAAGGTTTCAAGTCTTACATTTAGGTCTTTAATTCATTTTGAGTTTACTCTTGTATATGGTATAAGAAGGTGGCCTTGTTTTATTTTTTGCATGTATTTGTCCAGTTTTCCCAACACCATTTATTGAATAGACTGTCTTTACCCCATTGTATATTTTTGCTTCCTTTGTCATAGATTAATTGACCATATAGGTATGGGTTCATTTCTGGGCACTCTATTCTATTCTGTTGATCAATGTGTCTGTTTTTATTCCAGTATCATGACATTTTGATTGCTATAGCCTTGAAAATGTAGTTTGATATCAGGTAGTGTGATACTTGTTCTTCTTTCTCAAGATTGCTGTAGCTATTCAAGGCCTTTTGTGGTTCCATATAAATTTTATAATTATTTGTTCTAGTTCTGTGAAAAATACCATTGGCATTTAAATATATAGATATATTTGATTTTTTACAGAGAGGAAGGGAGAGGGATAGAGAGTTAGAAACATCAATGAGAGAGAAACATCTATCAGCTGCCTCCCGCACACCCCCTACTGGGGATGTGCCAGCAACCAAGGTACATGCCCTTGACCAGAATCAAACCTGGGACCCTTCAGTCTGCAGGCCGACACTTTATCCACTGAGCCAAACTGGTTAGGGCACCATTGACATTTTGTTAGGGATTCCATTGAATCTATGGATTGCTTTATGATAATTCATTATTGGTGTATAAAAATGCAATCGATTTATGAATACTTATATTGTACCTTGCTACTTTACTGAATTCATTGATCAGTTTCAATAGTTTTTTAGTAGAATCTTTAGGCTTCTCTTTATATAGTTCTATGTCATCTGCAAATAATGATAGGAATTTTAAATTCCAGTACTGTGGACTACCTTCAGGGGGTTTATGAATCCCTAAAATGCTTGCAAATATATCTGTGGATAAGGTATGTATAGTGTGTGTGTAAGTCAATCTGTGCATTTTCTAGGAAAAAAGTCTATAGCTTTCAGTTGCTTCTCAGAGGGGTATGCAATCCCCAAAAAGATGAAAATAACTGGTTGGAATATATAAATTTGCTTTTCTTGAAATCCTTCATATTTAATAAAGATAGAAAGTCTATCCATCCTTGTAAATGTATAAAATACAGAGCTACAGGTTTATTCAAGACTTCGTAGTACCCTTATTTTGAGAGAATGTGTTTTCCATTATTGTGAAATGAATCAGGCTAAAGAAAACAACCACAGGAAGTGTTGCTCTCTTTCAGCCTCTGGAAGGTACTGGAGCAGGTGAGGTCATATGTCTCCTTTTTTATTTCTTGCATATGACTGCCAGGAAAAATGGTCTGAAACCAAGCACAGGTTCTCAAAAGGAAGAAAAGTAGACCCACATTGGATTCTCTAGAGCAGAAAGAAGTGATGAGATCACATTTTGTACCTCCCCAAATAGGCAGCACTTACTAATAAAAGCTGCCAAAATAACCAGCCCCACCTCGACTTTTGCTTTTTTGGTTTCTTTTGGACTGCATTCTCTAGAAACTACATGTGATTGGTTTTTGTTCATCAATAATGGAACTCAATCACTTTCTTTCGTCCCCATTTTTGCTCTATCATGGTAATATTTAGAACGTTCCAGGTGTTAGTTGATCCTTTTCTTCATGGCAAGTCATCAATGTCAGCCTGGCTGGGATTGTGTTGAAGTTTAAGGCAGAGTCTGATAATGTTTAGGAATCGGAACTGTGCTATTTATTTTTATGCACTCGTAAAAGTTTGGAGTGATTTAATGTTAATTAAAATAATCTGTTTCTATAGCCTGTAGTTATAATTTTAAATATGTATTACATGCCAGCACTTTGATCCTGAGACATAAAAAAAAATGCATGGTAGTCTTTAAATGTTCTGCCTTCAAAAGATATATCCTCTGGGCATTTAGTTTTTTAAGGAGTTCATTCATTTTTTTTTTTATTCATTCATGGATTTATCTACAATACTAAATAGGAACATAGACTATAAAGAGAAAAGGGAAAGGAAAGGCCTTTTGTTGAAGGCCTGTGAGTACCAGGCAGCATGCCAGGCCCAAAGCCTTTCCGCTATTCTTGGGATTTGCCTAGCTTGTTCCTAACTAATGAACATATCAGATGGTTTCAAATGACTTGCTCTTACAAATAGTACTGCTGACACGGTTTTGGAGTAGATAACATGTAACTACGCCTGCCCTCCCAAGGGGAAATAACCTCAGGAATGAGACTAGAAGACCAAAGTAAGATAAGTTTTATGGCTCTTTATATTGTCCATTGCAAAATTGTTTACCAGAGGGATTGTAATAATGTACTGTGTCTCCAGAAGTCCCACAAACCAGCCAAATGGGGGGGCTCAGTCACTTTTGATAGGTATACATGTAAAGTATTGTAGATTTGTTTGAATTTTAATTTCAAACAATAGCATATTTTTTAATGTTACAACCAATAAGAGTGATGCTTATTGTGCACCTGCTGTGTATCTAACATGCCTTGCTTGCTCTTTTCATCTTCCCAGCCATCCTGGGAGGTAGGTGTGATTATTGTTCCCATTTTACTGATGAGCTAAAGTGTCGATGCCTAAAGAGGTAATACAATTGGTTAGCAGCAGACTGGGACTTGAAACCCAGTCATTGACTCAAAGGCCCTCATACTTAGTCCTTCTGCTCTTGTGCCTCATAGTGACTGTAGCTTTATAATAAACATTGGTATGATGCATCCCTTGTCAGGTTAAGAAAAATCCCTTGATGTTCTTGCTTACTTGCTCTCCTAGAGGAAAAAAAAAAAGAGCATTCAAGTTGAGGCAAAAGCAAGAGAAGCAGAGACTCCAGGGGAAAAAGTACAGAGTGTATTACGGCATAACAGATAATCCTGTTTGGCTGGGATGGGGGTTCTCATGGGCTATAGAGGACTGAAGAATGAGGCCAGGATGATGGCCAGGGCTCAGCTCTTAGAGAATGTTGAATGTCATAATAAGGACTTTGGTTTTCATTTTTTTCTTTCTTAATTTTTTTTGGGATGTGTGTATGTTCATTTCTAAAGTCATGGAGAGACCTAGAAAGTTTTTGAACAAGTGACAGATGGGATAATGTGCATTTAGAGAGATTTCTCCCTTCTCTGAGTCCCCTTCTCTATGGGCAATGCTATATCATCTTTCCCTTATCAGAGACTATTTCCACATCCAGGTGAGATGGGTCAGGCCTGTTTGAGCAGTGGTAGTGGTAGTGGAAAAAGCAGGTCTGATTTGAGAGGCATCATAAGATAGAAGATATAGAACTTGGTGTCTAACTAGAAAAGCTAGATTGAGAGACAGGAGCTGGAGTTTCCAGCCTGGGAGCTGGCTATAACATATCATAGGGCAGCATGTTTCTGGTGAGGACAGGTTCTATCTCAGATGTGCTGAGTCTCAAGTGGATTTCTCTAGGTAGACATCTATGCAATTGGATATATGCTTTTGAGAAGAGTCAGATTTAGGGGTCATTTGTATTGAGGTGATAGTTGTAGTCCAGGAAAGAGGACTGATGAGAAAACCTAGAAAATAGTTTACATATAAAGGACAGGGCAAGAACAGGACCAGGCCATCCCCTCCCATTCTCTAACCCCCACCCACCCCTACCACCCTGAAAAACACCCCAAAGGCCAGTGAGAAGAACTGGAGGAAAACCAGGAATGGAACATGCCATGGAAGGCAGAGGGGTATGGCATTTGGGCAGATGAGTTCTTTGGCAGAGTGAGCCCTTACACTGAGTAGCTCAGAGAGCATGATTATTTATGTCAAGGCTCAGAAAATGTTTTCTGTACATGACCAGAGACAAAATATTTTTAGTTTTGAAATCATACAGTATTCTTCACAACTACTTGCCTCTGTTACAGTAATGCAAAAGCAACCATAGGCAATAGTAAATGAATAAGCCTGACTGGGTTCCAGTAAAATTTTACAGAAACAGAGGTCTGGTCATATTTGGCTGATGGGCCATAGTTGGCCACTGTGACCTACATATCTAATTTCCCTAACCAGAGTCTGAATGCAGTCTTCCACAAATCTTTCTATATATATAAAAGCCTAAGCGACCGTTTGACCGTTCAACCAGTAGCTATGATGTGCACTGACCGTCATGGGGCAGACGCTCAATGCACAGGCATGGAAACATGGAACAGACTGATGAGTCTCAGAGGGAAGGGGAGGGTGGGAAGAGATTAACCAAAAATCTTTTATGCATACTAGAGTCCTGGTGCACAGATTCTTGCTCTGTTGGGGTCCCTCAGCCTGGCCTGCAGGGATCAGGCCAAATCTGTGCACCAGGCCTCCAACATCCCCCAAGAGGTCCTGGATTGTGAGAGGGCGCACACCAGGCCAAGGGACTCCACCAGTGCATGGATCTGTGCACTGGGCCTCTAGTAGTTATAAAATTCATTAAGCTAATTTGAAAATATAAAAAATGTTTGGTCCAAATTGTAATAAAATTTCTTTTACCACAACTTACAGCTATTTGGAGTTACTATACCTGAAGGCAGTGAATTTTCATGTATTTATGAATTTATTAATGATCTGATTCTGTTAAATCTTCCAGGCAGTTATGTCCTGTGCATAATATGGTCACCAGCCAAATCCTTGCTCTCTTTGGGTCTTCACACTGCTGTGTCATCTGTTTGAAATGTACTTCCCCGGGCCCTTCTCAGGCCCAGCCAGACTTTGGGTCTCAGCTAGAGGCATTCCCTGAAACATCACCCTATCTGAAGGAGATTTCAAAGGGTTTCTGTTACACAGCTCAGTTTATTTGTGTCATAGTATTAATTACAATTGGTAATTATCTTGAGTACTGGTTGTTGTGCTTCTTTACTGTTTTTCTTCTTGCAGTAGATCATGAGATCTCTGCAGGCAAGGACTTTATCTTTCTTGCTCACAGCCATTGTCTTCAGCACTAGGACTATGTATTTATTGAAGGAACACAAATTCTCCCTTGTTATGGTGAGCACCAAGGACCTATTCTCAGCCTTCTGTACTCCTTTTGCTCTTCTAAATCCACTCTACTCTTTGTGTCTGACTCTGTGGCCTGGGAAATTAAAATTTGGCACTGTGTCAACTGGGCTTCCTCACACTCTGACTTTTATTTGGGGCTGGACAATATAGGTGCTGGTATGAAACTGAGAAGAAGGTGAGTGAGGTCAGGCTATCTGTCTCCTAGGGTCTCTCGTGGTAGAGTAACCACAGGCTGCTTCTTCCCCTTGACTGAAAGCCTCAGCCCTTTTCAAACAGCCCTCGCTGTCTCTAGGTCCTGCTTTTCCTCTTTCCCCTTCAGGGTCTAGAAATCAACAGGAAGAAGGAAAGATTGGTTGGGGTATTGATTCTTTTCTTGCTGGCAGGACATTAACAGTAGCTATATTTTGAAGTCCACAGTTCCCAACAGGTGGCCTACTGCTTCTCTTGCCATATTAGCTGTAGGGTTAGTAATGTTTTCTTGCTGTTGCCAACCCTGGGGTATTGCTCCATTCCTTGCTGATTTCCTTAAACTCTACAACTTTGTAAATAGTCCTTTTATTCAACACTCAATTAGTACTCAATTGAGTAATTCTTTCCTAGTGGGACCCTCAACTTACTCATTTATCACCTGTGAAACAGGAAAGTTGACTAAGTGAAATTTCTGATGGATCTGCATTTCTAGTATCATTACTACTAGTCACCTGTGAAACCAGGGATTGATTTTGACAAAACTTATTGCAATTGGAGTTGTGTAAAGATGTATCTCCTGTTCTGTTTGTAGTTCAGTGTGCCTGCTCTGTAAGCTGATAAAGAAAGTTTGGACTATGTACCTGTCATGCAACTTTCAAGTGCTTCTGATAAGATTCTGTCCAAGAATGGATGATAGGGTTGTTGTGAAAGAGAGGTCTAGATTCCTGAGGTTTTGCAAGAATGTTAGAATTGAAATAAAGGATGAGGCTTTCATCCCTTAATTCTGTGGGTATTCTTTCAGATCATCTTGTTTTGAGTTTCATGTCCACATTTACTCCCTTCCTCCTGATGCCACCTTTGTAGATAAACACCCAAAATAAACCCACATGCAGAGAAATAGAACCATGGAGGACTGGGCTGACCTCCAAATCTGTGCAGATTTCAGTGGTGAACCCAAACTTGCTTGATCAAGAACAGTTAAAATGAACTCTCATAGGATCACAGAGGCTTAGGGTTGGGATGAATTTTAAAAGTCATTAGTTCTCTCTCCCATGGAATTGGTCAATGTCAGTCAACTTTTTCAAGTCTTGCAAACTCTGCTTTAACAGCTGCATAGATGAGAGCCAGGGAATGAGTAAATTTTTTAAAGATGGTCTGTTTGATCTTGGCTAGATTTGGGACATTGTTTCTTAAAAAGAGCTTTTTGTGAGGGGAAAAAAAAGAGAAAATATGGGATTTAATTTAGTTCTTCTGTCCCTTCTCTGCCACCACCAGGTTTGTGACTTTTCCTGGGCTTCAGATTCCTAAATGGAACACTTAGGATGTAGTCTTGGATGCCATAGTGAATATTTCCCATTTGCTGGGCACTTGTACTAGTAGGTTAGACCAAACTTATGGTAGTGTCTTCATTTGTCTGACAGTGATAGAAGTGGCAATGCCAAAAGAGTATTTGGTTTTGCTCCTTTGGTAACTAGCATAATGATTTCACTGTACCCATTCACTTTTCCCCTGTGCCTAAACATACTGGTATTATTGAATGGATTTCAGGAATGCCATGATGTGGACTTCTTTAGTCCTTGTAGTGTCCAGGCAGACAGGTGGTCATCTCTGTCTATGAACTTTACCCAATTGCACCATAAGAAAATGATAATGTCTCCTGTGTACCACAGTGAGATAAAGATTGGGAAGTATTATTCTCTTGCATCTCCCCTTCCTTCTGCCCTCTCTCCCCCACAACTTTTCTCTTTCTGCATATTGCTGGTACTCATCACTTCTTATTTCCTTGTGGTTTACAGATGATCACGATGCAGTCCTGAGGTTTAATGGGGCACCTACAGCCAACTTTCAACAGGATGTGGGCATGAAAACCACCATTCGCCTGATGAACTCTCAGGTAAAATTTCTTCATGCAGGTCGAGTTGTTTTGATGAATAAATGAGACAATCCGTGCCAAGCAAGAAGTATCTGGCACATATGTCAGTAAATGTTAGCTACTCTAATATTTATGTGTGAGATGGGTATGGAGGATAGAATGGTGAGCAAACTGATTTGGACCTGTTTTAATCTACTAACTGATACAATCCAATAATCATACAAAGAAATTTAAAGTTGTAATTGAGAACCATAAAGGAGAGTGTCAAGATGCTAGCAGAGTCCATAAGAGGTAAATTTTCCCTAATCAAGGAAGTCAGGAAAAGTGAGGAGGAAGAGAAGGAGAAGACACTCCAGAACTTTTTAAGGAGAGGCAACAGCATAGGGAAGGTCATTTGGCTCTGAGAGGCAGAGAAAAAGGGCAATCACTGGAGAGTTGAGGGACCCAGGACCAGATTTTGTTACTTTAATTTTTTATATTGGAGAGAATTGAATATGTTTAACAGTCAATGGGAAGATAGTCACAAAAGGACACATATTGTATGATACCACTTATATGAAGTACCTAGAGCAGTCTATTCATAGAGATAGAAAGTAGGATGATGGTTTCCAGGGCTTGGGGGGAGGGAGGAATTATTGTTTAATGGGCACAGTTTCAGTTTGGAAAGATGAAAACATTTTGGAGATGGCTGGTGGTGCTGGTTATACAACAGTGTGACTGTAAATTTTATGTATATTTTACCACAATAAAAAAATTAACTCAATAAGGAGAAACTACTCAGTAGAGTGAGAAACTGATTATACTAAAAAGAGGAGAGAAGAAAGTGAAGGGGTAGAGGGGGTTGATCCAAAGCCCAGCCCAGGATTAACCCCAGCAGGAGGGAGTCTGAAGGAAAAAGAATGGGTAGGCAGCTTGTAGTGGAAGCATGAAAGGGCTTCTGTTTTCTCTGTAAAGTAAGATGTTAGGCCATGTTGGAGGGAGACTGAGGGGGAAAGAGGTTTCAGCAGAGGAGGCTTAAGCCAAGAAAGTTTGAGATTATCTTTGGGGAGAGTGGAAGAAGGAGTAAACTAGTAGAATTTCCCAGCCATGCTGGCTACACTGAAGTTGGAGAGCATGAATTCAGAGAGAAATCAAGCCCTGTTTGATCATGGGTGATGTGATTAGTAGGCAGCAGCAATAAAGAGAGGGAGCGTGGAGGAGCTCTGAAAATTCTCTCGGATTGGGGAGGCTGCCTGCTTCTTTGGCATTTCTCCACAGTGTTCAGTGAGAAACTAAATTTCCATCCTAAAAAGATTCTGGAACTTTATTTAAAGCCAAAGTAAGGCTTCCTGGGAAGTAAGAGACATACTTTGATCAAATTCCTCCTTCAGCACATTCTAGGTGAGAGACTGCAGTAAATTGCCTTATCTTTCTGAGCCTCAGTTCCCCTATTTGAAAAGGAGAAAAAGAGATGTTACCATGCAGGGTCTTTGTAGTAGCAAATGAGGTTACTAAACATGGAGCATTTCACTCAGAGGCTGGTGCGCAGCAGCAAGTGCTCCGAAAATGGTGTGAAGCTTGCCTGTGTCTTTTGGGAAATTACTGTGCCTTCCCACCTCCCAGGCAAATGAGCCTCTTGTCTCCCAGCAGAGATGAGCTCCAGGCTTGGGATCACTTGGGGACCATCCAGAAGAAGGGAGATAAGACTTCTGCTAAAAGAATAATTTTAAAGAAAAAAATAAGATCATGACTCTCATCCTATCTAATAAAAGAGTAATATGCAAATTGACCGTACCTCTGCCATACCCACAAGCCACGCCCACCAGCCAATCAGGAGCAAATATGCAAATTAACCCAACCAAGATGGCTGTGGCCACAGAGAGAGCGGGAGGGAGGCTTGGGTTTCCCCGGTGACGGATGAAGCCAAGCTTTCTGCCTGCCCTTGCCGGTCCAGGCCTCCACTCAATGCTACAAAGTTTCAATGATAGAAGATAAATAAATCCCAACAAAAATGGCGGCAGCCACAGAGCTGGAGAGAACAGGAGGCTAGAGTTGCCCCCGGCGATGGAGGAAGCCAAACTTCTGCAGCCCTTGGCCTCTGCTTAAGGCTACAAAGTTTTAATTATAGAAGATAAGTAAATCCCAGATACCAGGGCCTCTGCTTGGGTCACTGTGGGGCGTGGCCAGCCTGCAAACCGCCACAGGCCCCTCACCCAGGCCGCCCCACACCCCAAGGGAACCCCCACCCTGATCTGGGACACCCTTCAGGGCAAACCAGCTGGTCCCCACCCATGCACCAGGCCTCTATCCTATCTAATAAAAGAGTGATATGCAAATTGACCATCACTCCAACACACAAGATGGCTTCCCCCATGTGGTCAAAGATCCTGTCCCCATGTGGACACAAGATGGACATCACAAGATGGCCAGCAGGGGAGGGCAGTTGGGAGGGACCAGGCTTGCAAGGGAGGGCAGTTGTGGGCGATCAGGCCAGCAGGAGAAGGCAGTTGGGAGGGACCAGGCCTGCAAGGGAGGGCAGTTGGGGGCGATCAAGCCTGCAGGGGAGGGAAGTTAGGGGTGACCAGGCTGGCAGAGGAGGGAAGTTGAGGGGGACCAGGCCTGCAGGAAAGGGCAGTTGGGGGAACTGCAGGGGAGAGCAGTTGGGGGGCACAAGGCCTGCAGAGGAGGACAGTTGGGGGGGGGGCAAGGCCTGCAGGGGAGGGCAGTTAGGGGTAACCAGGCCCGCAGGGGAGGGCCGTTAGGGGCAAACAGGCTGGCAGGTGAGCAGTTAGGCAGCAATCAGGCTGGCAGGGGAGTGGTTAGAGGGTGATCAGGCTGGCAGGCAGAAACGGTTAGGGGCAATCAGGAAGGCAGGCAGGCGAGCAGTGGGAGCCAGCAGTCCTGGATTGTGAGAGGGATGTCCGACTGCCCGGAATCGAGCCTAAACGGGCAGTCGGACATTCCTCGAGGGGTCCCAGATTGGAGAGGGCGCAGGCTGGGCTGAAGGACAACCCCCCATGCACGAAATCGTGCACCGGACCTCTAGTATAGATATAAACATGAAAATAGGTTAAGCAGTCTATTTTATTCATATGAGAGAACCAGGCAGATGTAACCAATTCAGAGGAAAAGTCAAAATAGCTCAAAGGAATGAAACTTTTTTCTGTGAGGTGGGAAGGAGGAGGGGGGCAGTCAGTCAAAACTACTGGGCAAGATTGAGTGAGCATGTCTCTGGTTAACTGAAGTTTACAGAGTTGTAAAACAGCTTCCGGAGAGTCAGACTCTGATGAAGACAGGGCTGTGCTTTAGACAATGCATCATCTTTCACTGAGCATGGCATTCTTTCCCTACACCTGCAGATCGTTGTGTTCCCTCTGCCAAGGCTGAGAGGAGGTGACCATACTCAAGAAAGCCTTTTCCAGTCCTCCTCAGGCACACCCACCCTCCTTCCTCTCCTTCCATAGGTGGCCTACACCTCTGGCTGTTCCTTTAACACTTTTGTCCCAGGCAGCTCCATGACAGTGCTTCTTGTGATACTGATCTGTGGCTGACACCTTTCTTTCATTGTCCTTCCTCATTGTTTACCTTCTCTACCTTGTGTCCTGGTTGGTTGCCCTCCCGCTATTTTGTGTCTGTTTCTATGAATGAGCAAAGTGAGTCCCACCACTGCACACAGAGGGCAGCTGGCACCCAGAAGTCACTGGGGGAATAGCTGTTGCTTTGGTAAATGCTGCCTGGGAGCAGCTCATTCTCTCCCTACGTGGGGAGCTCCTCCTGACAGCAGCTCCCACCTCCCTCTCATGGCACAGGGCAGCCTTTTGTGCACCTGGGCTGAGACTGGGCAACGGAAAACAAAAGGTGGTTTTCTTATTGAGTAAATAGCTTTTTATAGAGAATGGGCTCATGCTGTGAAGTTTCAGCAGATCTATTCAGGCGTGCATGTGCCAGGCATCATTAGGAGAGTCAACAGGAAAACCATATATAGCTCACCATGTGTATTTAAATAAATTAGATTCTGACTTTAAGTGTAAAATGTTTCTTGAGATTCAGTTGAGTCCCTGCTGTGCCCAGTGGCTCCATGGGACAAGGCCCAGTGGCTTCCCTAGGTTGGGGAGAGAAGACCTAGGTCCTGTGTGTAGCCATAGTGTGTGCCGACTGGACTTTAACCAGACATTCACAGATCACTTAATGGGGCTTTTCTTGAAATAATAGCTGTTACTACTTATTAAATACTTCACTGTCTAAGAGTCCCTCCTTTCACAGTGAGAATCCTGCTTCTAACAACCTCAGCACATTTATTTATTTGCTCATATCTATAATACATCTAAAATGTTTTATAAATTGCTTCACACATCTCTACATAAAACATACCTGCTAAAGAGAGTTCAGGATTTGTTTGGAGTTCTCCTCTCATCCCACCCAAGACTGAGGTAACATGGCCAAATTATATGTACCTAAGTTACCTGGATTAGTCCTTCTATTTCTCTTCTCCAAAATTAATGAATTCATTTGAAATTCAATTGTATTCATTTTGTTTCAGTTTTAGATTTTTCTTTTCATCTGTCTTTTTAATATATGCAGAATATAACATGCTTCCAAAATTCAAAACTATTCTAAAAGGTATACTCAGAGAAGGGTGACCTCCTCCCAAATTCCTTCCACCCTGTACCACCACCACTTTGTACTGTTTTCTGATTTATTATTTTGTGTTTCTATTTGTAAAGACAAATTGATATTATACATTTTTTAAATTCCTCTTGTTTCTTACAGAAAATATAGTGGCCTCTATTCTTTACATTCTGTTTTCCCCCAATATATTCTGGAAATCCTATCAGTTCATAGAACTCTTTCTCATTCTTAATTATAGCTGAATAGTATTTCTTTATGGATAAGTTTCATAGCTTATTCTATCAATTTCTTTTGCTTGGCCATTAAGTACTTTCCAACATTTGCTTCTTTTAATACTTTATAGTTGCTTTTGATGACTTCCTGTGATGCAGGGTATAATTACAGGCACCTCTGATTTGGAGTGTGTGGGGGCTTTCAATTTGTGGTGCCCTTCTCCCTGTTAGAGCACCTCTTGTCCAGGTCCAATTTACCGTGTCAGGCCTTCCTTTAAGATTCAAAGCCTGACCACTTCTTTGTTCGTCTTCTTATAGCACTGACTCAATTTGCAACTCTGGCAAATTTTGCACATCTGGAAGCCAGAACACACACTTTGTTTTCTTATCACTTACCTTTTTTTTTTTTAATGTTTTTAATCTTTATTGTTGAGATTATTACAGATGTCCCTCTTTTTTCCTCCCATAGCTCCCTACCACCTGGTTCCCACCCCACCCCAGGCCCTTGCCACCCTATTGTCTATGTCCATAGGTACTGCATACATGCATATAAGATCTTGTCTAATCTGTTCCCGCATCCGCCCCCCCCCCCCCACATGCCCTTCCCTCTGAGAATCGTCAGTCTGTTCCATTTCCATGCCCCTGATTCTATTCCATTCACCAGTTTATTCTGTTCATCAGATTTCTTATTCATTTGATTTTTAGATTCACTTGTTGATAGATATTTATTTGTTGTCACTTTGTTGTTCATAATTTTTTATCTTTACATTTTTTTCTTCTTCCTCTTCTTAAAGAATACCCTTCAGCATTCCATATAATACTGGTTTGTTGGTAATGAACTCCTTTAGCTTTTTCTTGTCTCTGAAGCTCTTCATCTGACCTTCAATTCTAAATGATAGCTTTGCTAGGTAGAGTATTCTTGGTTGTAGGTTCTTGCTATTCATCATTTTGAATATTTCTTGCCACTCCCTTCTGGCCTGCATAGTTTCTGTTGAGAAATCAGCTGACAGTCATATGGGTACTCCCTTGTAGGTAACTAACTGTTTTTCTCTTGCTGCTTTTAATATTCTCTGTCTTTTGCTCTTGGCATTTTAATTATGATGTGTCTTGGTGTTGTCCTCTTTGGATTCCTTTTGTTTGGGGCTCTCTGTGCTTCCTGGGCTTGTAAGTCTATTTCTTTCACCAGACAGGGGAAGTTTTCTGTCATTATTTCTTCAAATAGGTTTTCAATATCTTGCTCTCTCTCTTCTTCTGGCACCCCCATAATTTGGATGTTGGTACACTTGAAGTTGTCCCAGAGGCTCCTTGCACTATCTTCTTATTTTTGGATTTTTTTTTCTTTTTGCTCTTCTGGTTGGGTGTTTTTTGCTTCCTCGTATTTCAAATCATTGAATTGATTCTTGGGATCCTCTACTGTACCGTGGAATCCCTGTATATTATTCTTTATTTTAGTCAGTAATTTCTGACTGGTCCTTTTCTATTTTTTGGCATTCTCACTAAGATCCTTGAAGATATCACTAAGTCCCTTGGAGGTTTCTAGAAGATTCTTGAGTAACCTTATAACTGTGGTTTTGAACTCTATATCCAATAGTTTGCTTTCCTCCATTTCTTTTATTTGTGACATGTTTCTTTGTCTCCACATTTTGGCTGCTTCCCTGTGCTTGTTTCTATGTATTGGGTAGCTACTAAGTCTCCTTGAGTTGATAGAGTGGCCTTGTGTGGTAGATGTCCTATAGGGCCCAGTGGCTCAGCCTCTCTAATCATCTGAGGTGGACACTCTTGGTGCAACCCTTTGTGGGCTGTGTGCACAGTCTTGTTGTAGTTGAGCCTTGATTGCTATTGGTATCACTGGGAGGAATTGACCTCCAGGCCAATTGGCTATAGGGACTGGCTGCAACTTCAGTGGGAGAGCTGCTGTACAGAAGACACCCTAATGGGGCAAGACTTGCTGCAGTGGGGATTTGGTGCTCACTGAGTCTGCCCCTTGAGTGTATCACTTATGGATGTGAAGAGTTATAATCTGGTATGATCTCACACTGACCACTGGGTACACTGGCTCTTGGATCTCCAAGGAGGTGCAAAGTCAGCTACTGCCTGGGACCACCCAGCAGGAGCTACAGAGAGATCTGCAGATTCCTCCTCTTTGTATCAGGTTTGGAAGTGCCCAGATGAGGCCCAACTGTGAAGCAAGGCAGGCTGGTGCTGGTGCCAGCCTTGGGCCTTTTATTGATAGCTTTGGGGCTCCTGACCCAGCTGCAGCTTGTTCGACACGTTTTATTTAGGCTGAGAAAGGACAGGCTATTCATATGCAAAAGCTGCTGCACACAGCTGGGGTGGGGTTGTAAATTGGATGGAGTGGGGTCTCAGAGAATCTCCAAGGCGGAGTGAACAGAAATGTCTGCCAGTCAGCCCTGCACCGGGGAGTTCCCAACAAGAGCACAATGACCGCTGATGGCTGTGAGTACCTCCATCTGGAAGAAAGCCACTCCTGCGTTCCTGCCCTGGTGCCAGACAATCCAGTTTCTCCCCATACCTGTCTGGGTCCCCCAGAGCCTTGCCCAGCACTGGAGCTCAGAGCAAGCAGGAGCTTGTAAATTCATTTCACGGTGCTGGCCTTTAAAGAGGAGCAGCTGTGTCTCTAGCAGCCTGTGTGTCACTCAACCCCAATCTGCACTGGTTTTTACAGCCCGTAGTTCTTACTGCTCATAGGGACTCCTTTCCCCAGCTCTGGAACCCTGGGCTAGGGGTCTGGTGTGGGTCTGGGACTCCTTGCTCCTCCAGGTGGCCTCCAAAGAGGCGATCTCCCTCCCAATTAAAAAAGCGGCATGTCCGGGTGCTGAACCAGCCCATTCTGCACCTCCACACCTCCTACCAGTCTCAGTGTGCTTTCGTCTTTATCTCTCTAGTTGTAGTACTTCCACTCAGTCAGTTTTCCTGTGGTTCTGGATGACAGTTGTTCTTTATTTTAGTTGTAATTTTGATGTGGTTGTGGGAGGCAGCAAGTACAGGCGTTTACCTATGCCGCCATCATGGTTCCTCCCCACTTACCTTTTTTTTTTTAAATATAGTTTATTGATTTTCCACAGAGAGGAAGAGAGAGGAATAGAGAGTCAGAAACATCGATGAGAGAGAAACATCGATCAGCTGCATCCTGCACACCCCCCACCGGGGATGTGCCCGCAACCAAGGCACATGCCCTTGACCGGAATCGAACCCGGGACCCTTGAGTCCGCAGGCCGACACTCTATCCACTGAGCCAAACCGGTCTCAGCCCACTTACCATTTTTTAATGAAAGCTGCCTCGCATGGTCAGAGAAGATCAGACAGACCTTGGTGGGCATCCCAGCTCCATCCTTACCTAGCTTTGTGATCTTGGGCAGTTATATAACCTCTTAGAACTTTCTTTTCATGCCTATTTGGGGCTAGGAACTATGAGGAATCAATGAAGAGACATGGACTTGGGCTGTTGTCTGAGTAATATAACCACTAAGTCTGGATTCTATAGTTAAGATATATCAATGTCTATGCATACACGCATGCCCAGAGAGCATATTAGTTTCTTAAGGCTGCTGTAGCAAAATACTACAGATGGGGTGGCTTAAACAACAGAGATTTATTTTTTCATAGTTCTGGGGACCAGAAATACAAGATTGAGGTGCCATCAAAATTGAGATCTTTTTCTGCCTGTGGATGACTGCCTTTTCTCAGTGTCTTCCATGGCCTTTCCTCTGTGTGCCTGGGTGTCTCTTCCTTTCCTTAAAAAGACATTAGTTTTATCAGTTTGGGCCTCATCCTTATGAGCTCATTTAGCCCTAATTACCTCACTGAGAACCCTGTCTCCAATATAGTCATATGGGGATTAGGGCTTCAGCATAAGAATTTGAGGGCTGGGGACACAAACCAGTCAAAAATGGAAAAAACAAAACAAAACAAAACAACATAGTCGCAGTAGTAAGATCTGAAGAATGCAATTATGGGTGATTATCATTTTCCTTTATATATATATATATATAGATAGATAGATAGATAGATAGATAGATAGATACGTGTGTATATTCTTGTATTTTCTAACTTTCTGCAGGCAGCATTTATTACTTTATGATTGGAAAAGTCACTTTAAACAGGTTGCTAAAATAGCAACACTCCATCTCCCTGGGGTAGCATTTTCCTGGCAGGTGTTCCTTGGGGACTTGTTTCTCTGGCAATGACTTTCTCTCCTCATCCAGAGGTCCCCAAGGATCCCTGAACTCAGGCCAGACTCTGCATGTGGGTGAGTACAGGCGCATTTGAGAGGAGCTATATTCTCTCCCAAGTCCTTTCTGCTGCACTTGAAAAAGTGACAGACTGAGATGTGCTCTAGGCACTGCTGGTCACCTGGGAAGGACCCTAGAGCAGTGGTCTCCAACTGGTGGTCTGCAGACCACTGGTGGTCCGTGAGGTCCGAAAGGTTGGTGACCACTGCCCTAGAGGATGGTAGTGTCCTATAAATGAAGGCATATGAGGTATGTAGAGGGGAAGTGACCGAAGACCACAGAGTGTGTTAGACTCAAAGCAGTCCCCCAATTCCCTGAGCATTTCGGAGGATTTTTTTTTTTTTTTTGGTATGGAACTCTTTGAATCTCACTCAGAGGGCTGCCAGAATTAATGTGGTAAGTTCAGAGCCATGTCTATTTAAGATTGAGGGGGGGGGGGGGGGGGGCTTGTGGCTTCACCCTTTTCTGTCCACCAGATCCCAGCCACTGCCACTTTCTGTTTCTCCTGGATAAAGCTAGAATTTATCTCTACCTCATCTTAGTTTCATGAATTACTTTTTCATTAGCCTTAAGTAGCTCAAGTAGCTCATTTCCCCTTTGGGTGCTGTGAGAACTGAGGGTGGCCCAGATCCTAATAGTGCGCTGGCTTGTTTGAATATCTTGTGGTTTGTGAAGGTAGCCTTATGGGAATAGAAAGAATACTTTAGAAGGAACTGACCTCTGGTCCTGGTTCTGCCTCAAACTCACCTTGAAGCCTCAGAAAGTCTCTCTTCTCTCTGGACCTTAGTTTTCCCATCTGAAAAGAAAGGATTTGGATCTAGTCCCTCAAAGATCTTCCTGCTGTGACAAACAACAACTCAAACAAAAGGCAAAATTCTTATAACACGTCCATAATCCTCATCACGTGCTTTCTCTGCAATTTCCTTGCAAGAGCTATGGTGTCCCATGCTACCCTCCTTGTATGAGGCAGTGTACTGTGTAGATTATAAGTGTGGATTCTGGGGCCAGTCAAAAGGGCTCTAATTCAGAGTCCCCTAAGTAACTTGCTAACTGGCTTGGGCAAGTTACTTAGTATCTATATTTCCTTGTTTATAAAAATGGGTATACTGCCCAGCTGATGTTGCTTAGTGCTTAAGCATTGACCCATGGACCAGGAGGTCATGGATCGATTCCAGGTCAAGGCACATGCCCAGGTTGCGGGCTTGATCCCCAGTAGGGGATGTGCAGGAGGCCACGGATCAATGATTCTCTCACATCATTGATGTTTCTATCTCTTACTCTCGCTCTCTCTCTCTCTCTCTCTCTCTCTCTCTCTCTCTCTGAAATCAATAAAAATATATTTTAAAAAATGGGCATATTAATAATTGACTTTAGAACTATCATGACAATGAACTGAGATAATATATGAAAATATCTGGCTTGGAATAAGCATCATTGAATGGTGTCTGTTGTTATCTGTGCTGTGAATACAATGTCCCCATGGAAAGAGGATGGTGCTTAAAGTTGGAAGATGTGGGTTCCATGCCTGTTTCCGATGGCCTGTCAGCTGTTGGACTCTAGGCCAGTTGTCTCGTCTGAACTTCAAACCCCCTACAGGCACATAGCATTGCTGTTATCCTTTATTGTAAAGGAGGAAACTTTGTGCTTTTCTCTTAAGATTTCTGAGGACAGAGGAGCCACAGATCCTGGGAAAGTCTCAGGGTGCCAGAAGTTGCTGCCACTGGCCTCTTGCTTTATATTCTAAGAAAATTGTTGGAGAGGGGCTATGGCAGAAGGAGACATTTTAAAAAATCCCAGTTATCTCTAATCCTCATGAGTACCATAAAGCACCTGGTGTCAGTGCTCTAAGCAGAGCTCAAGAAAAAACTTGTGCTTTCAACATGCCAGCTGTTTGGGGTGGGGTGGGGAGGTTAAGTGGGGGAGGGGGAGTGAAGTTGTAGAATTTTGTCTTAGAAGACATGAATGGGAGGGAGGCCTGCTGTCCCCTGGGCTTGCTGTCACCAGCTCAGTCTTGCTAAGCCCCATGTGCCAGGAGGCCTGCTCTGCCTTTGGACTGCAGCACCGAATGCCTGTGCTATGAGTACAATGTCCCCATGGAAAGAGGACAGCACTTAAAATTGGGAGATGTGAATTTCATTTCCATTTCCTATGGCCTCAGCTGTGGGACTTTAGGCCAGTTGCCTCATCTGTGAACTTCAAACCCCCTACAGGCACATAGCAATTGCTTTTCTTTCTATGTTCTCATTTTAGGAAATGGCTCGAGGTCCAGGAGTCACCTTTGACCCCCCCACCCCCACCCCTTTTCCTTCACTTTTAGCATCCAGTTAGTCTGCAAGCCTACAACTGACAGTTGTAACTATTCTTCATTCTTCTCCTACTTAGGCTACAGCTGCAGCTTATGTCTGTTCTCCTTTTCTCTAAAAGCTCTACTCCAGAAAACTAGACTATTCAGATCTGTCCTACTTGAAAGCCTTTATTGTTGCCATAATCTATAGTAGAAATTCTGAGCTCCCTTGCATGACCCCTGCTTAAATGTCTCTGGTCCCTTCCAGCTCTCCCAATGTATCCTAACCACAACTGGGTAGCCTGAAACTCCCTAACAAGCTCCTCGCTGAGAATTAGGTTGGGCTGCAAGTGACAGGAACACTCTGCCTACCACTTAACACTAGCTTAATAAGAGAAAAATGTATTTCTCTCTCATGTAAAAAAAAGAAGAAGTCCAGAGGTAGAGATTCTAGAGCTGGTGTGGGGTCCAGAGTGTCAGGAACCCAGGCTTCTACTACCCTGTGCAGCTATCCTACCATGTGACTTCTACTTCATGAGCCAACATGACTGCTCCATCCCCAGCCATCACACCCACTTTCAGCCAGCAAGGGGGAAGAAGGAACAAGGAAGGGCATAACCCTGCCTCTAAGGACATTTCCAGGAAGTCATACTTGCTTACACACCATTGGCCAGAATGTTTGCTTTAAGGGAAGCAGGGGAATTTTTATTTCAGGTAGCCATTATTTATTTTTTTCTATTCTTTTTATTTATTTTAAATTTAAATCCCCTCCCCCATTACAGTTTACATTCAGTATTTTCTAGTCTTTATTTTAGTTAACCATGTTTTGAGGTAACCATCTGAAGTGTTTGTTACCAAGGAAGAAAGAGAGAATGGATACTGGGTGACACCTAGCAGTCTCTGCCACACACTCTCACATCTGGAGATTTGTACACGTTGCTTCTTCTGTCCTGGACAGCCTCCCTCTCATCATCACACTCCCCTGGCTTGGCCTGTTCATATTTGTTCCTTAACACTCACCTTGTGGCCATCCTCGCCCTGGCACCCTGTACAACTGCACAATCCCTGGCCAAGGTGGGCCCACCACCCGTATTTCTTGCCTGAAAGATATACTGAGGACAGGATTATATTCGCCAGGCTTCCAGGGATTCCCTACATTTGGGGGAAGGTATGGAGGCGATGTAGCCAAATGACCTAAGGGGCTTGTGCATATTGCTGTTCTTTGGGTTGTACACAGACCATCTGCCCTCCCATAGCTGTTCATCAATGTCACTGCAGTGAGGTTAATTAGGTCTCCACCTTCATGATGGTGAGTGGTCCAGGGAAGGTGGGATTATTGTTGTGATTCTTGCTTTTATTTTCAGTCAGTTCTTGATTTGATTTCAGTGATGTGTTCCTCTCAGTTTCTACCTAAGCAGCATCATCTTCCACCTGCATTTTAAGGGGAATGTCTGACAGTTGATCTCATATCTCAGTTTTGGAGTTCTTAAGAGGGACCTGACTTATTTCACTGTAAACCTTTGGGGCCGCGTTTCTGTCTTTCTCATTTACTCCTGTACTCCATCTGATGAGTATGAAAGCCTAAGGAGATCACCCCACTTGCTCATGGTCACCAGATAAGTTAGGACAGAGCCAAGAATTGAGCTCAGGTCTTTTTGTATCCAACTCTGGTATCTTTCACTTGCCACCACACTTTTCTTATGTTGGTATGTAATTTAATTAACATTTTTGTGCATAATTTTCTCCCCAAATTTAGATTTGCTTAGGATAAATGCCAAAACAGTGAAATTACTGAGTCAAAGGGCATACATATTATTTTTTTAAGGAACTAAATGCATTTTGTAAAATTGATCTAGCACAGTTGTTGGGGAGTCTTATGATAAGTCACATTTTGCCCAGTGGGCTTTAACTATTGCTTGCAGGCCAGTCTGGAAGCTCGGGAACGTGGGGGAGGAGAGGAGCTGTGACTGGTCTTCAGCAGGTTATGTGTGAGCATCTCACCAGCATGGTGAGATTCTCGTGTGTAGAGGTGCATGTTTTTGTATATACCATGGCCTCTACACACAGACTGATGACTTCATTTGGTGTTCAGCTACAGACACAGCCCTCCATTCCAACTCAGCAGAAATCATTGGCCATGTGGGACTCATGAGAGGTGCTAAGTCTATCTCCATCACAATCTGTAAACACTGTATACTGGACTTTATAGGTGATTAAAAGGATTTCTAGGGACTATGTTAATTAAATGAGATCCTGACTTTAAAGCTCATCCCCTTGCCCCTCTTATGAGGTATAACTGCAAGGGACTATCCACAAGCCTTTTTCACCATACCCTCACCCAGTAATCTCCAAGTCTGAGTGCAACCCTCTCTGCTCTATGGCTGATTAATTATGACAGAATGCCCTTTGAGGACCACATAGTTTGGCATCTTTGCCTTCTTCTCACTGAAGTTAAGTGCTGCATGAAATCTTAGAAGCCTCGTGGGGCTTGGAGGTCTCAGGTGATCCTTGTGATGTGGGACAAATCGAACATTTACATGTCCATGTCCAGGTGACAGCTTGTCTGTTTCTTCCTGCAGTTGGTCACCACGGAACAGAACTTCCTCAAAGACAGTTTGTACAACGAGGGAATCCTGATTGTGTGGGACCCATCTGTTTACCATTCAGATATTCCCAAGGTAAGTGGGTGTCCCCCGGAAACAGGGATCGAGTCTCCTGTTTGCTAATAGCTTTTCCCGAGCTCCTGGCTGACCTGGGCCATCTGGGAGGACTGGCTGTGCCACCCCACTTTATCTGGACAGCAGTTCGGACATATTTCTGTCCTGCACCAGGGCTCCCCATGCTCTGGTCCGCATTGCCTTCTATTGGTCTCCTAATGATGGTTTGTTGCAGGAGGAACAGTGGCTCTTTTGCTATCTGTGTGGTGAGGTTACTCCTGACGAGCATCAGCAGGAATAGATAGTGGGTTATAGTCCTATAAATCGTGTCACCACCCTTGCCCCACACTTTCAATTTCCAGAATTCTCCTCATTTCACTCTCATAACAACATGAGGAAGTAGACAGAAGTGTGGTTTGCTTCCATTTACAGATGAGGAAACTGGAATGTGGAGAGGGAAAGTCACCTCTTTCAGGACTTGATTTCCTAAGCAAAGGGCCAGATCTGTAACATCAGCTCATTCAAGGGAAGAAGACGGGAGTGTCAGGCCTGCTGGACTCGGCCTCTCCAGAATGGCCCTCTCACTGTCATGCGTGGCAGTTGGCCTCTCTCTGACGTGGGCTGCAGTGGCCACAGGAGAATGGCTTTAGGAAGGACAGAGAACACGGCTCTTGGGACACTGAATTTGCAAGTTGGACGTAGCAATAGTTGGCAAGCTCTGGTGATCTTTCCCACCCCCACTGCCTCAGTTTCCACAGTTTTGCACTGATCTTTGCCCCCATAAAAATAAAAATGAGGGTGGGACTCGATGGTGCCAGGGGCCCCTTGCAGCACTGATATCATTCCCAGATTCTATGATCTTTAAATCTGAAGCTGTTCCAGGGTCACCATGCTCAAAATCCCCTGTGAGCACAAGCTACATGCTGGCTCCCCCTGCTAATGAGAGCTGTGATATGGAGGGAAGTCTGAAATTTTCTCTAATGGAGGGCCGTGCCTCAGGATTCTTCCTTGCTCCTTTTCTCCCCCCTCCTCCCCATGTCCCCAGTTGAGGATGACTGGTGGCACTGCATACTTCTCCCCTTGAGACAAATCATTTCCTTCTTTTTCAGTGGTACAAGAATCCTGACTACAGATTCTTTGATAACTACAAGAGCTATCGTAAACTGCATCCTGATCAGCCCTTTTACATCCTCAGACCCCAGATGCCCTGGGAGCTGTGGGACATCATTCAAGAAATCTCCCCAGAGGAGATTCAGCCAAACCCCCCGTCCTCTGGGATGCTTGGTGAGTCTATGTCTGGGAAAGACCTCTTGTGTTTGTTTATAGAGGAGATTAGCTTTCTCCTGGGGTCTCATTCGTTCATTCATTTGTTTACCAAATAATTACTGGGTTTTTGCTGGCTTTGTACACTATGCCAGTTTCCAGCTAAGTTACAGAGATTAATAAGATAGACTTCCTTTTTCTTTAGGATGTTCAGTGGGAGAGTTCAGTCAGGTGTCTGAGGTAGCATTCAATTTGCGAGAGGAGGAAGCGACCTATCCTAGTGGTGCCACAGGAGAGAGGACACTATCTAGGTGGACAGTCCAAGAGCTTTGAGGAGGAGTAGCTTTGCATCAGGCCTGTGAGAGGGGCAGATTTGGCAGGTGGATGTGGAGTGAAGCACAGACAAGAGGGGAGGTGGTAACACAGAGAGAACAGGGCTGGGACTCCATTGAGGAGAGCGAGACGCTGACATCAGCCATACCACTTAAACGTGTGCCAAAAAATTCAGGAACAAGATAGTATCTTAACACAATATCTTTTAAAAATCACAATGCAAAATTGTATGATGAATGAAATATCAAAATTTTAAATAAAGACAGGATGAATAATAATATGCTGAGCCATAGTGAAATCTGAAGATAAAGGAAGAATCAATAATACTTTATTTAAAATTTTAAAAATTGTTCATGCTAATTGTGGCCCTGAGAGAATGAGCAGTGAAGTTTGACTGGGTTTGGGAGCGATGAACAGAGCTGTGGGAGCTGATGTGGAGTGGGTTGGGAGGGGTGGCGGTCAGAGTACAGAGGGGCCCTGAATGCTGGCTATAGACTTTCTTCTTGGACTTTCTCCAGTTCCCTTGGCCTTTAGGGAATATCTGCCTTCCCTCCCTTTCACTTTTAGTTTAGCTGGACCATCGGCAATGTCCACAAGGTTCTAGGCTTGGTTATGTGCATGGGAAGGGAAGCTCCCTCCTCTGGGCCTCTGAGTGGGTTACTTACCACCAACGGCCCCCCAACCACTCACCATTGTGTCATTTGCCTTTCCACTTCCCCTATGAGACTGCAAACTCCCTCAAGGGTGGGGACTATGACCTCCCCTGTTACATTGCAAACTCCCTCAGGGTGGGGACTATGGTTGACTCATCTTTTGTGAGTCTGGCACAGGACAGCCCTGTGGAAAATGTTCCCTGAATAAATGAGCAAATAAGTTTTTAATATCAGAGGTACTTCTTATAGAAATAGACAAGGGCTCTTCCAGTTTCACATCTTCATATCTCTCTTCAACTTTTGAATGGGTGGATTTGGGGCTTATCCTGGAGCCCTTTGAGCAGGAATAGTTGGGGAAGCATTATGGGGAACATATTTCTCTACTGCCCTGCCTTTGCCCATGCTGTTCCCTCCACCACTAATCCTCCCCTCTTGGTCATCCCTCATGGCTATGGCCCCTGTCAGCCCCCACACCAGTGCTCTGGGAGGTTTACTTGAGCCCTCTCTTATAGGAAGTGCTCCATCCCATAATTTCTAGCACTCCTGCTGTGCCTACATCCCTTAGTTGCAGATGTATCTTTTCTCCCCCATTGGACCACGGGCAGCCAGAGGGCTTTCCGCATATCTGATTCTTTTGGAACAAAGTTGCTGCTAGCAGTTTATAGTTTTGCTGTTAGTGAGAACTGTTCCATCATAAAGTTTCCCTATATTTATGTTGACAAAAGGGGTCTTAGAGCCATGATCTTATTGTATCCTAACAATAATAATCTGGGTGGTAGGAGGTAGGTAGATAACCATGTTGAGGCAGATGAAGAACCTGAAGGACATGTCCTGCACGAGATGATTGAGCCAGGTGGGGACAGGTGTGGGTGGTAGCAGCAATCTCCTGCCTCTTGTTTGGTTTGCATCTCAGTTTCTGCACCGCCTCCCTGAGAGCACCAACGTGGCCCCACCTCCTCGTCTCTAATCCTTACCTGAGTGAGCAGAGCCCATCAACACAGACCATGGCATGCTCCTCTTCCATATTTATCTCCTCCCAGCTGAGGGAGGAAAAGTCTTCCCTCTCCACACTGTTTCCTGCAAGTACCATAAGAAACACCTTCTCCCAAATAGCACCATCTAAGAGGTTCCTTCGGGATATAAAAGTACTAGAAAGTATTATGTACATGTGATGGTACTGTCTTCTCAGTCGCCTTGTCCTCTCTTCACATAGCTCATTTAGATAGATAAATGCATTGACGATGGATGGAGTCCGTCAATCTGCTAATGTTTAGGGAGGACCTGCCATGCACCGGGTTCTGGCCTGCGTGCTAGGGATACAAACGTGCATCAGGCTCAGTGACCCGCAAGGAACAACCTGCCAGATTGGCTTACCAGAAGGACTTATGATGGGAATCATAAGAATAACTAGGAAATCCAGATAGACGTCTCCCCAAATTACGGGTCATAAGCTGTGGACTCACTGGGCAGAGCTCCGAGGAGCAGGGTGGGTTGTCGGGCAGGACTTAGCCTCTTGCTCCCCTCTGCAGGCATCATCATCATGATGACGCTGTGTGACCAGGTGGATATTTACGAGTTCCTGCCATCTAAACGCAAGACCGATGTGTGCCACTACTACCAGAAGTTCTTCGACAGTGCCTGCACGATGGGCGCCTACCACCCGCTCCTCTTTGAGAAGAATATGGTGAAGTACCTCAACCAGGGTGCAGACGAGGACATTTACCTGCTTGGAAAAGCCACACTGCCTGGCTTCCGGAGCATTCACTGCTGAGCATGGGCTCCCTGGCCGGGTGCCCTCACCCTCCTCCATTGGGCATTTATAGCCCATCTCTTGGCCACCCTGGGCCTGGGAAGACCATCTTTCCGAACAGCTCCTGCCTGCTCCTTGCACTCTAGGCCTTCCATCAGCAAGGGCCCTGGGGCTTCAGGAAACCAAGGGCGAGGGAACCAGGCCCAGCCTGCCCTATAGCCATAGAGGTGTGTGAGCCCAAAGCCCCCTGCCACACATGGGCACACACACCTAGCACTCTTTCCAGACAGAGTCTTCCCCTCCTTCCACACGGGTAAATGTAAGACCTACCTTTCCTACCAGGGCTGCCCAAACTGGGGGCTGGTTTTCTCACAAACCAGCACTCCATGTTGCTTGAAATCTGCACTTAGACATTGATTTCATGTTTGAAAGAAATTCTCCCAAATTATGATTATGTCTATAGGGTGGCTCTGGGGAAGGGAGTTGAGGGGGGCGGGGGGACAAGTAAGTGCTACAGGGTGTAGGAAACATGCTCGATTCCTCTGAAGGAAGTTGCTCCCAAGGTTCATGCCCTCGGGAGAGGCAGTGTCCTATCATTCAGGCTGTTTGGCTGGTCCCTTGGCCTGGGTGCCTATGTGCAAAGGGTCTTGATGAACCCACATTTCTTTCCATATGGAGATGGAGCTACAGGAATGTATAGTCTCCATCCTCAAGTTGCTCACAGTTCAGTGGGAAAGACAGACGAGTAGGATGCAGTGAGCTCAGTGGCCTGGGGGCCTGTAGAGAGGTTGACTTGCTGTTTGTCTGTCTGTCTGTCTGTGCACCCTGAGGATGAGGAGCACACACTGTGTCTGTGGGTCATAGAGGGCTTCACAGAGCGGGGGCCAAGGAATGGGTTTTAGAGAAAGAAGGGAAACATGTCAAGCAGATTTTGTCTGAGTCATTTGAGTTATGTTTTCCTTTCTGCCTTTATTACCCATATTTATTCTCTATGGTCTGCCTGAACTTTCAGGCTCAAATTATTTTTTGAGGAAAATCCCAATCCATGTGTGAGGCAGCGAGTGCAGCCCCATGGATGATACAAGAACATTGCCAAAACCCTTATTTCTCTAGGTTCAGCTTGGCCTGCCCTGAGCCTATCATACTATTTGGGTTTGTATTGTACACTGTATCCACCTCTTCCTTTTTAATGCTCACCCCAAACTTCCCTCTATCTATCATCTTGTTTTTCCCTTTAAAATGGCCCTCCCCCTCCCAGAATACTTCTAAGCATTTTCTCCTTTAAAAGTATCCTGACCTCAATGTCTTTGACCTTCATGGGCTTTCTGTGAAAGGTCTCTCAGGGAGTAGGGATATGGTTCCCGAGAACTTAAAGTTGCTCTCTGAGGTCAGAACCTTAGAGACCATAACTGATTTTCACAAGGTGAGCAAATGGCCTCCCCTGCTGCCTCTCTAGCAAGTGGTCAGGGGCAGTCTCCTATTTACTAGCCATGCCACCCTGGGCAAGTTTTCCTGTCTGAGCCTCTGTTTCCATATCTGTAAAATGGGCATGATGAACCTATTTCACAGTGCTGTTGTGAGGGTCACATGAAACACCTGCCCTGACTCTGTTCCTGGCACCTAAGAGGTGCTCAGTACATGAGAGTTTTCTTCCTTCCCTGACTAAGGACCTGCTCTGTGCTCACACCTGGACAGCATCCTGCTTTGAAGGAGGCCAGAGGTGGGGTCCTGTCCTTAGGAAATTAACTGTCCTGTCGGGAGACAACTACTACCCTGTTTAGAACAACCATGAGACTATCTGAGGCAGTGGAGGGGGCAGAACATGCTCCTACTCCTGCCTGCAGCCCACCCCAGGCCTGATTCTGCTTGAGAATGGGTGGAGGGAGCACTTCGGCCGCTAACTTCTGTGGAACTAGTCTTGCCTGCCTCCCGGGGCCCATAAATTCTTGGCTTGCTTTTCTTATTTGACTCACGCATTGCAACCTTTGAATCATGAACACTGAGTGCAGAGGAACGTGTCATTCCATCCTCAGGAGATAGATGTTGGTGTGGACACTGAGACTACACTGGGTAGATGCTAGCTCTTAGTTATTATTAATATAAGGGATCAAATTAATTTAAGTGTGATTCTGTGCTCTACATAGAAACTCTTGTAAAATGCACACACTGTTGATCTGGTGAGATGTTTAATATGTGTTACAGATAGTTTAAAAAATTGGAACGCCCCTTTCTCTAAGGGGTTCAGTCTCCCACAGTAATCATGAGGTCCTCTAATCCTTTCACCAATCAAATAGCTGTTGACATGATTTGGAGTTGAGGCATCTTCTAAAAAATGCCTAAGCTAATTTTGAATTATTCAAAGCTTATGTAAATTTTTAAATAAATGTGTTTTTTTTAAAAGTTTGTCCCTCTCTTCTTACTTGATAAGGGAACAACTGATTGTCACCTCTCATCTCCAAAGAGGACACGGCTGGAATCCTGAATCCCTAAATCTGCCCCCACTAGCCCCTCTGCAGTGCTCTAGGAAAAGGAATGGTCACTTATGTGTTAGGATAGCATCTGTGAGATACTGACTGATTTATTGATTTGTCTTTCTTTTGCTTTTGCTTGGATTCACATGACTAAGCTGTTGTTTGTGCAGCACCTTGGGAGAAAGCAAAATAAAAGGACGGTACTTACCTTGGTTTCCAAGAGTCTAAAACCTTTAAAGGAATGATGTCCTAAGGGAATAGCCAAAATGTTTGGATAAAGATCCCGAGGAGATGCAGGAATAAGGGGAGAAGGAATTCCATGCCTTTCCCTATGGGTTGAATATGTTCCTTTAATTTCATACGTTGAAGTCCTAATCTCCTGTGCCTCAGAATGTGAACTTACTTGGAAGTAGAATTATTGCAGAGGTAACTAGTTAAAATGACATCATACTGGAGTAGGGTGAGCCCCTAATCCAATGTGACTGGTGTCCTTATAGAAATTTGGGGATAGACATGCATGTAGGGAGATCGCCATGTGGAGACAGGCAGAGATCAGATCAGAGATTTGATCTCAAAGACCAAGAAGGCAATGATAAATGATAAAACCCACACATTCCAACCCACACAGGGGCTGGAATTACATAGACCTTTCAAAGGGAATTTTTAAGACTGGTTTGACAATACCTCTCCTACAAGCCAAAGATTGCCAGCAAGTCACCAGAAACTAGGGAAGAGGGGCATGGAAGATTCTCCCTCAGAGCCGTCAGCAGGAACCAACCCTGATGACACCTCCATCTCAGACTTCTAGCCTCCAGAACTGTAAGAAAATAAATTGCTGGGTTGAAGCCACCCGGTTTGTGGTATTTTGTTACAGCAGCCCTAGCAAGTACTCCTGCTTATAACTCCCCACCTACAATAGAGTCCCCTGGGTCTGGAAAGGATAGTGAAAGGGTTGTGGCTGTCTAAGGGCCTAGAGAGAGGGTCCTATGGCCAGCTCCCCAGCCAAAGCTCTGGGAATGACCTTCTTGGAGGATGTGGCTTCACAGGAATGGAAGTCCAGGCAGATGAGACCTGAGGCAGCCTTGAGGAGATTCCCTTCCTGATGAAGATCATGAATGAAGGACACCTGAGTAGCCAGATAACACCAAAGACTACTCCCGACCACTGCACCCAATTCCTTAGTGTTGTATGTTCTCCGGAACTCAGATGTAATGCCATATTGACTGAGATTGTTTTTCTGCCAGGATACCAGTAGAATGGAAGCTCAAAATAGAAATGACAGAAAAACAGATTTCAGTGAGTTTGGGAACTGAGATCTGTGCTTTCCAAATTACAGTGGCTCTAAATCTTTCTGTGGCGATGAAGTCTGTGCTTGTCTCTAATGACATCTCTGCTGTAGGGCAGCCTACAGGTGGGCCGGCCCAGCTGAACAAACAGTACCAGCTTGGAAGGCTCAGGTCCTGGCATCACCCGAAGTGCTCTCTGTGCTTCTTCAGATGTTTGTCTTTACCTCTTGCCAAAGAAAAATCGAGGGAGCCTTAGAGCAGGTGAGAAAAAGCTACATAAAGTTCATCACACTCCGAAGTCCACTTGCCAAAGGTCTGTCTGAAGGCACAGTTAGGTGAATGGAAAAGGAACAGTCATAGGCACAGGCACAAAAATGGCTGAGAGTCTGTTCCACTCAGCAGCTCAAGTTGAGACAAAGGCCTTGAGCCTTCACAAATCTCCATGGAAGGAGATCAAAAGGAAGGAGACCTGCTGTGTTCCTACATGAAAACCTCTTTTCCAAACAAGAAGCATCCCATTCTTGGAACATATCTCACAGGGAAAGTGTGGCCCTGGGCAGCACTTAGTAATAAAGTATTCAATGGAGAGTTCTAGGTGGAAGTAAAAACACAGAGGAGCCCTGAGCAGCCTCTTTCACAATAAAGCAATCCACCCATAGAAGATTATAATGCCCCAGGCAGTGCTTACCAAGAGCAGGGAGTTGGTGGTTTGGCGGGCGGTGACCATGCTGATCTCACTGTCTGTTATACTTGGCTAGCAGTGCGTAATCTCAGCCTTTCCCCGCTCCAGCTTCACGCATCTGAGTTATTTCTCATTAGACCATGGTAAATTCCATCAGAAGCCACATAGCAGTATTTCATGTTTACCAGCTGGAAGGATACCAGCGCGGCCAGCCCACAACTCAAGAGTGGTAACACTTTTAAAAATGATCCTTACGTTGAAGTTTCTGCTCTTGCCTAACTAAGCAACCTTTACTTAGGATAGACTCTGTAGGCCATCCCTGAAGTTCATTTTATACTCTTGGAATCTAATCCTGCCAGCTATGCCTTTGCATCCTCTTCTTGAAAACTTTAAAAAAGTATATTAAATGTGTTCTTCATCCATCTATCCATCCACCCAATCACTTGTTCATCCAACTGATAAATATTGGTGTACATACACTGTGCCCCATCCTGGTGTCACTTGATAGAGTTACAAAAATAATAATAATAGTGACAACTAGAGTGACATCACCAAGATGCAACATAGAAGACCCTGCCTCTGTACCCACACAAAGGTCAATAATTAGACAGCTAGCCACAAGCACAAACAGCTCCGAGAGAGCTCTGGAGTCCACTTAAGAAACCCTGTGGAACAAAGAGCCTGAGCATAACTGCACAAGAAGAGAAGGAAGACAGCTTCATTTTGCCTGCATCTTCCCATCTCATAAGCTGGCATTGCTCAGTGCCAAGAGGGTGCTTCCTAGCAAGAAAGAGCTCTCCTCACAGAAAAAAAAAGCAGGGTGAGTGACCAACTTCAGCTTTTCAGGGTGCCACACAGCATTGATGCGATGGATGAGGTCAAATTTCAGGTAGATTTATTGAGAGGCAGCAATTTTTTTTAAACCTACAATTACACTTGCTCATACCTCTGACATTCACCTCAGATACATTTCTGTGCACAAAGCAGTGATACTTCTATAAGGTAGAGCCTCCCATTCTATTTGAAGTCTAGGGAATTCCCTCCTAATACCATAGGAAGAGATGCGCTGACCTATTTGACACATTGGTAGAAAGAAAAACATATTCTTCCTCTGCACAGATGTAGTCTTGCACAATGGAGTGGTTTGGCAAGGGGATTATAGTAGAGTTTCAGTCCCCATTAACACTCTGGGCCAGATGTCTTTGGGCAACACTCAAAAAGCACAATCCCACAAGATAGCCCTGGGTCTCGGATCATGAATAGTTATTACCTTAAGACTTTTTTTTTTTTTAGTGGTTGACAAGTAAACATGCTTATCTCACAGTTTGTAATTACATTTGCAAGATTTCATATTTGCTCCCAGTCCAATAAGATCCATGAAGGTAGGGACTCTGTTTTTACTCATTCACTGAGTAAATTGCTAGTGCCTACTACAGTACCTGGCACATAGTAAGTAAGCTCTCATTATTTGTTCAAGTCTTTTCATAACTGTGGCTTCAATACTTTGGGAAAGAGCAAAAGGTGTACCTCATATCTCTCTGATGTGACTACTGTCCAAAAGTTTATCTATGGGAACTCCTAAAGAGAAGAGTGAAGATGACTGGCCATTTCAAAAACAGAAACTGCTAACTCTACTGCTGAAAGCCAGTTCCAGCATGTCATAATTGCAAGAGTTTTATCGAAAGGTTGATGGAACTTGGGGGCTCAACAAGGCCTGAGTCACATATGTTATCACCTGTTGGGAATGGCTAAAAGCATTTCCCCAAACCTGAAAAGGATTATTGTTTACTGCCAGACAGCTCAGGGCATCTTAATCTACATGTTATTGCCTCCTACTAGCCAAACACCTGAACATCCACAGGTAATTCCCCAATCTGACAATGGACTCTGTAGACTAACCCTGGCCTTTGAAGTGTATGTCTCCACCTTGCCTTAGGACAATTTGTGTTAATAAAAAGCAAGGGGTCCTGAGACAAGGAGATCTTAGCTCCTTTTAGCTAAGCTCCTCTGACCCCCAAATGCCTTTCAAAATTATATTTCGTCTCTGGACTCTTACTTAAGTTACACACAGCCTTTCTCCAGATTGCTGAACCCTTCTTAAAGCTGGAACAAGAACCCCGGCACTCTACTAGACAAGGTTACAATTACACTTGCTTCTGGATACAGTCTCATTTAGATAGATTAACAACATGAGTGACTAACACTGTGGCTGACCCTCTACTGATCCCTGTTTTTTCCAATCCTATTCTTGTCTCTTCCTCTAATCCATTTCCCATACAACAGCCAGGATGCAAATAAACCTAATGAAGGCATTTTCAGCTCAAAACCTTTCAACAGTTTCATTGCTTAGGAAAGAAGACAAAATCCTATCATAATTTACAATCCTGTGTGACTTAGCCTCTGCTAACTCTGCAAGCTCATCTAGAGCCATTCTCTTTGCTTTTTGTTCTCTGCCTTCACCCTTTCATGTCCTTAACTCTACAAGGCTCTTTGCTGCTCAGGGCCTTCACACATGCTGTTTCATCTTAACTACTTGCTCCCCCAACCACAATCATCACATACCTGACTATTTCCTCTCGTGTAGTTCTCAGTTAAATTGAGTTCTGAATGCAAATTGAATGCATAATGTAATGTGGATATCCCCACTTGCCCAGTAACTCCACTTCCACCTCTCAGCAGCCTATTCCTTCCTAGTCCTTGTCCCATTGTGTCCCATTCTATACATCTGTATGATCTGATTAGCCTCTCTCCACAGACTGTAATTCTATGAAGATCTGTCTGGCTCGTTGGTATAGTCTCGGCTATTACTCAGGGGTTTCGCATATAACTCAGATTGTAGTGTTTATTGAATACATGAAAGTACAGTGGGGTTTTTCTGTTTGTTTTGTTTTTTAATCCTCACCTGAGTATATTTTTTTCATTGATTTTCAGAGAGAATGGAAAGAAAGGGGGAGGGGAAGAGGGAGAGAAAGATGGATGTGAGATACACATAAATTGGTTGTCTACCCCGTGTGGTCCATGATGGAACCTGCAACCCAGGTAAGTGCCCTTGACAGGAATCAAACCCATGACCCTTTGGTGCACAGGCCAATGCTCTGACCACTGAGCCATGCCAGCCAGGGTGAAAGTAGTTTTTAAGGACCAGAGAGACATGAGATGGGGTTAGATAATATGAGGAAGTACAAGGAGGCAAGAAAGCACCCCAGCAACACAGCCAGGGCTTGTCATTCAGGCTCCACAGGCAGCTCAGGAGCAGAGCCGTAGCAGTCTGAGTCCTCTGGCTATGCTGGTGTCTCGGGGACAAAAGCAAGTGTCCCTTAGTGCCTGCTGTTCACTTTTTTAGAAACACTCTCCAGCTTCTCTTGTTAAATGTCCATCAAGAAGAACTTTTTCATTTTTTAAAAATTGTTCTTATAAAAAAGTTAATAGCTCACTGCAGAAAGATTAAATAAAAGCAATAGAACACTAAAAAATCTATCATCCAGTTATCTAGGAAAAAATGACAGCTTGATGTAACAGCCTTCCAGATAATGTATAGGTACACACAGAATCTATAACATGAAACATTTGTAGATACCATTTTATAACCACAATTCATCTAAGCAATATGTGATGACTTTGGAACTTTGTAAGTTGTTGCAATAACCTTTATATTTGTGATCTTAAATCCTCCAATGTTCCACTATTACAAATAATACAAAGCTAGAATAACTGGTCAACAATAAATAGGAATCTAAAAAGGAAGTAATTCATCTCCAAAAAACTTAAAATATAAAAATACACATTTAAAACAGGCTATATGTTGTAAAAACCATCTAATAGTACATTCAGATTACTCTTATTTTAAAAGCCAGTATTTCTGGATATTAATTTTTTTTAACCTAATTGTCAAAAATGGCCAACTTGCTGTCTACTGAATTGCTTTCAAATTGGATGGCACCACTCCACCATCTCAGACCTTCTGTTAATAAGAAATATCAAGTCCTGAACTTGAGGCAAAGAGGCACAATTGTTATTTTTATAAGGATTTGGATGCAAAAAAAGTCTAAGATTGAGATGCTGAGAGTAATTAAATTATGACGGCATAGTCCTACTGCAAACAATGTTAGATATGCAAGCAATACGGTGTATCGTGACAAAGGGATTGTCTTTTTTCCAACCCTAAGGTGGCAATAGTGAGCAAATATTACAGCAGGAAGCTGGCAGCCTGGTGACTCTCATGATCAAGAAAACGATAAACTGGCGCAGCCAGCGTGGTCATGGTTCAATTCCCAGTCAGGGCACATGCCCGGGTTGCGGGCTTGATCCCCAGTGTGGGGTGTGCAGAAGGCAGCCAATCAATGATTCTCTCTCATCACTGATGTTTCTATCTCTCTCCCTCTCCCTTTCTGAAATCAATAAAAATATATTTAAAAAAAGAAAAACAAAACAATGAACTGCATGCTGGCTGAGCACTGACCAGTATGTAGCTCCTGCGATTTCTACCTTAAACCCTTAAAACCCTTCTGCTTGCTCTGGAACTTCACAGCTGGTCTTTGGACATTACTCTGCCATCCTCCCATTAGTCAGCTGGCTTCCTGAACAAAGAAACCTTTCCTTTCGACTCAACATCTGTTTCTCAAGTGTTAGTTTTGGAGCAGTAAGCAGCTGAACTTGAGTTTTTCAATAACAATATTATCCATTAAATGTTTAGAACTTGACAGTAAATAAAGTTGGGGGCATTCCACATGCTATCCCAGACAGAAACCTTCCTAAGGATACGAGCACAAGCCACCTATACTTCCTAAATGTGGTGTTCCCTAGTTAAAGTCTTGGAAAATTTACATTTCATAGAAAGTGCCACAGAGTCTGTACCGGGCACATCTCTGCCTTCTGTGAGGCTTTCTGAAGTTGTGGGAGGCATTCACTGGAGCCCACTAGTAAATAGCAGAGCTCTCTGGAGTGGTTAAAGGTCATAAATATGCAGCCCTAGGAATCTTTTCACAAAGAGAGCTTTTTTACCAAAACCCTCCTGTACAAACAGAAGTTTTTTTCAAGGATATAATAGACATCCATGGATTTTTAATGTTTTGGGGAAAACCACAGTATGTTGAAGAAATTCTATGCATTAATAATTTATTTTTTAAGATTTCCCATTTCTGGTAATGATGGCTCAGGTTGTTTGTATCAGTCCTATAGCTAAAAACAACTAAAATATTGAATACAATATTTTTAAACACTCTCTTAAAAGCATCAAAGAGATGATAAAATAGTAAGGGATGATCAGACCAAAAGTAGAGTCAATCTAGAGAAGTAAAAAGTCTGAAGCCCCCTTTTCCCCGATAGCATTAGCTCATCTCAGAAAGTTAGAACCTCCATTTTCATGGCCTTTCAGGACACAGAAGGGAACAGAAAACAGAGTCCTGTGTCTGCAGAGTTGTGGAGTCTGAGAGGAAATCTTATACTACAACAATCTGGGTTCCAGGATACCAGAGTGAAGGTGAACAGGAACTGGAATGATCTGAAGAGAATGAAAAAAATACAAGGATCCCTGGGGTTGTCCAGGAAATGTCAAACTTTGAGCAGGTGGTACAGACTGGGTGTGCCCCCAGGTACCTGACAGAAGCAAATGCAAATACTCTTTGGAGCAAAGTGGTTTCATTCCAGGTCTCACAATTGTTCCTGTAAGATAACATTTCACATACCAGTAGAATGACTAGCACATAGTCAAGTATACCCAGAGACTTAGAGTCAGTGAATAAAACAGACAACAGCAGGAGGTCATCAGAAATTCTAGTGTAGAGCTCAGCATCTTTGTTTTAAAAGGTCACCTGGGCCATGTCGGTAGGAGGTAAAGTTTGAGAATCACTGCCTTGTAGTTTAATCACATAAATATGCATCCCACAGAAAAATGTGAAAGTGTATTAGGTTGGGGAAGGGCCCAAGAATTTGCATTTCTGACAAGTTTCCAGATGATGCTCATGCCAGACCATACTTAGAGAGACACTGGTATAAAAAAGGAATGACTATGCAGGTCAGACCTGTGGTCGCTTGTGGGGAGGAGAAGGGCTACAATTTGGAAGCAACATGCAGACATTTTCTGTAATGCTGGCAATTTTCAATTACTTAATCTTGGTGGTGATTACACAAGTGTAATCATTAAATTATATGGTTGTATTTTAAGGCATAATGAGATCACCAGTTGTCCTTTTACCGTTCAATCATGTAAGGCAGATGCATTGTACTAATCCTATCCACCGTCATCCCTCATTTATAATCAACCTTCAAAGTAAAAAGTGTAAAAGCTTGTAAAGTTCCAAGACATAACTTCCTTCACTTTAGTTCCTAGTGTAATTAGCTCGCAAAATAAAAGCTTTGAAAGTTAAGACACCACGCTAGCAAGCACCAGGTAACAACAAGCAGGGAAAGAGCAAAAGCATGGAGAGAGGTGCAGGTTCAAGGGCAGGCTAGAAGATGACAGTGGAACAAGAACATTGGGAAAATCCCTCCAGCCCACACCTTAAGCACAAGGTAACACTAGAGGAAAATGAAAGTAGTGGTGTACTGGAGGTGGAACAAAAACCCAGACACAGCGTAACTACTGATTAGACTAATTCACTACTCCACATTACTGACCTAGAAGAAGAAATATGCTTATTTTGAGGCATACATTCTCTATCTTTTTAAAAAAATTCTTACCCAAGAATATGTCTTTATTGATTTTAGAGAGAGAGAGGAAGGGGGAGAGAGAGAAACATTGATGTGAGAAAGAAACATCAGTCAGTTGCTTCCCATATGCTCGCCCACTGTGGGATGGAACCTGCAACCTAGGTATGTGCCTTGACTGGGAATCAAAACTGCAACCTTTTGGTGTATGGGATGATGCTCCAACCAACTGAGCCACTTGGCCAGGGACATTCTCTTTATCTTAATTTCTACTGTTTTACACAAGATGCCTGGCATTTAATAAAAAAATTGAGAACCATAGAAAAGGAAGAAAAACCAACCCACTGTCAAAATAAAAAGCAATCTCAGAAGTAACCTAAGTGTTGGAACTAGAAGAGAGGGAATTTAAAATAATTTTGATTAATATTAATCATATATAGTAATGGGTCTAGTGGAAAGACTGGATAACATAAATAAACAGACAAAATTTTGGCAGAGATAAAAATGATATATGTCAAATGGAAATGCTAGAAATAGAAAACATGGTAATAGATGAAGAATGCCTTCAACAGCTAATCAATATACTCGATACAGCTAAGAAAAGAGTCAATGAAATAGAAGACATGTTAACAGACATTACCCAAAGTAAAATACAAAGAGAAAAAGTGTAAAAAAAACACAAAAGAGTAATTAAAAAGTTGTAAAATAATCCTACCTAATAATAGACAAATATGCAAATTGACCGCACCTTCGCTACGCCCAAACCACGCCCACCAGCCAAGCCATGCCCACCAACCAATCAGGATGAGTATGCAAATTACCCCAACAAAGATGGCAGCTAATTTGCATATCAAGACAGCATAGAAAGAAGCCAAGAGCTGCAGAAGGGAGCAAAGCTGCAGAGAAGCAAGCAAGCCAGGGGGAGGAGAAGGGAGGAGCGGAGGCGGGGCTGGTGGAGAAGGGAGAAAAGCAGGCGGGCTGGCGGAGAAGGCGGGGCGGGGGACAAGGGAGGAGAGCAGGCAGGGTGGGGTAGAGTGCAGCAGGAAACCCTATTGCAGGATTTTTCCTGCAACGGGAACGCTAGTATTAAATAATATAACAAAAGTGTATTTGAAATTTCAGAAGAGAGAAATAGTAGAAGAAATATTTGAAGAAAGAATAGCTGAATAGTCCAAAAATAATGAAATACTCTACACCATGATCCAAAAAGCTTGTAGACAACATGGATGAACCTAGAGGGTATTATGGCAAGTGAAATAAGTCAGAGGAAGATAAACACTATATGATTTTACTTATATATGGAATCTTAAAAAAGTGAAATAAACAAACAAAACAGAAACACACTGATAGATACAGAGAACAAATTGATGGTTGCCAGATGGGAAGGGGTTGAGGGCTGGGTGGAAAGGTGAAGGGATTAAGAAACACAGATGGTCAGTTACAAAATAGTCATGGGGATGTAAAGTACAGCACAGAAAACATAATAATATGTAATAACTGTGTATGGTGGCAGGAGAGTACTTGACTGATTGCTTTGTAAGATATATAAAAGTTTAACCACTATGCTGTATTCCTGAAACTAATAATATTAAATGTCAGCTATAATTGAAAAAAAAATTTAAACAACCCAAAAGTCATAGATTCCTAAGCAGGATACATATCAAAAACACACATTGACACATCATATTCTAACTGCTGAAAAATCAAAGATAAAATCTTAAAGGTAGCCACAGAAAAAAAGACATTACAGAGAAACAAAGTTAAAAATTACAGCAGACTTAAAAACTACACAACCCAGAATACAGTGGAGTGTCATCTTTTTAAAAAAATATATATATATTATTGATTTTTTACAGAGAGGAAGGGAGAGAGATAGAAACATCGATCAGCTGCCTCCTGCACACCCCCTACTGGGGATGTGCCCTCAACCAAGGTACATGCCCTTGACTGGAATCGAACCGGGACCCTTCAGTCCGCAGGCCGATGCTCTACCCACTGAGCCAAACTGGTCAGGGCAAGGAGTGTCATCACTGAAAAAAATACTGTTGAGGTCATGGTTCAATTTTGGGTAAGGGCACATTCCCCGGTTGTGAGCTCCATTCCCAGTAAGGGGTGTGCAGGAGGCAGCTGATACATGATTCTCTCTCATCATTGATATTTCTATCTCTCTCTCCCTCTCCCTTCCTCTCTCAGAAATCAACAAAAACATATTTAAAAAATATGTTAACCCAGAATACCATATCCAGGAAAAAATACCTTTCAGATATGAAGGAAAAATAAACTTTAAGAGAGAGACAAAAAACAAAACAAACAAAAAAAAAACACACAGAAAAACAAACCAAGAAAATTTATTATCAGCAGACCTGCACTAAAATTAAGATTAAAAAAAGTTCCTCCAACAGAAAAAATAATCTCTCTAACCCTTCCTGCTTCCTCTAGTTTTTTGACTAGAGGTTTCATCAATCTCCTAGTTTCTCTGAAGAAAGAGTTTGCATTTCTGCTTCTGATTTTGCTGGTTGCTTTAGGTTGATCTCCAAGAAAAGGAAGACATGGACATCTTCCAACCAGAGATCCTCAAACTAAACTCTTCTCTTGCTGAGGTTTAGTCTATTGCAGTTTTCCTCTTTCAGCCATGAGAACTTGCTGGGGATTTTTGTTGATGCAGGAAGAGAAGAGTAGGTGGGGAAAGGTAGCCAATGAGGAATTTCCAAAGGTGGATATTTATCTTACTGAATATTTCCTTTTGGATATCTGGTATGGTGTCTTTTCCTTGACATTGGGCCTAGAGATGAGCCCTTTCAGCCATAGCCTGCTTCATAGCCTAACTAGATAAAGGATAATTTTCCCAGGTCCCCTGCATCATTCATGTTATCTCAGTCTTTGTTGTCTCCTTAGTTCCCATCTCATTTGTGAGCCACCTGAAAATTCCCTGCGATCAGAAATGAACTTGATACACCCCAGGCCTTCCTCCAAAAAATGGACTTCAATGTTTCCTACCTCCTGGAAACACCTGAAATGAAACCATACAAATACACTTGAAGGAAAAGTCTTGCCACTGCTGGTCCTGAAGAGATTACTGTGCCACAGAATCCTTTGGCTGCTTTTTAGGACAATGGATTTCCCTACATCAGACTCATTGTTGGCATCAGACCTATAAATATGCAAAATTAAAAAAAAAAATCTTTAGGGAACTACAGTGTTTCAAGTTCTTTACATACGTTATTGTATTTAATTGTCACAAAAATCACTGAAGTACTAGTATGCATTTTTGTTTTGCATTTGAGGAAACTAAGACCCAGACGTGATCAGAATTAGAAGACTAGTGGACAAAGCTCCTGTATCCTGTTTCTGACACAACGCTTTCTCTTTTGCTCTCCTCTTTTTTCTATTAATGTTACCCTTTTCTACTTCCTTCTTAGCACCACTGTTATCTATACTTTCCCGCCCTCTCAAATTCTTTCTCTCTGCGCTTGTTGTTTCTCTTGGCCTTTTGCCTCCCATTCTCATTTCCCCCTCTCATTTCACTACCACCTCTTCCTCTGTCTCCCTTCAGTGCTTTCTGACATTCTGATGTTGTCTTTCCTTTTTCTCTCCTTTCTTTATTCCCTTCTATCCAGGATTCTCCCTCCCCTTCCTCTTATTTCTCTCTCAGTCTCTCTGTTAGTCTCCTTCTTTCTTCTTTCTGACCTTCCTACCTTGACTTCCCCTAGTTTTTTCTCCCTCTCTGCTGTTCTATTCTTTAATCTTTCTGCCCAATACCTTTTCTTTTTGTTCTTCCTATCCTCTGTTTTTCCTGTTATTCTTTTCTCTTGACGCTGCCCCTTTGCTTCTCTCTTTTATCTTTTTATCTACAGATTACTCTCCTTCTATTTCTATCCCCAAGTCTCTGCTTCACTCTTTCTAAAGATTCCCTTTTTTCCACCTTTCTTTGCCATCCATTCTCTGTCCCTTCTTCCCTTCCTCCCTCCACCCTTTTGTCATTTATCACATTTATTACATTTTTTTTTCCCTTGCTGTCCACCCTCTGGTCTCCATTTTCTTTTCTTACTCTCTTCCCAGCTATGGCCCTGTTTCTGCCCCGGTTGCCCTAGTCCAGGAGAAGATGCTGGCCCCTCCCTCTCTCTGGCTATGGGTTTGTACTGCTGGGCCTTTTTTTCTGGCCTGGAGGCTCTTCCTCCCTTTGGGCAATGTTGAGAGGTCCCAGCTTGCAGGGGCAGGCATCACTTCCTTGAATTTTCCCGTTGAGACACCAGGGAAGTGCCATGGTAGAAGATGGAGCCTTATCAGGGGTGACACTTTCTAAAGGCAATTTTCTATTGTACTTGCGTCCTGGCCCTGAAGGCCCAGAATGGAAAATACCAAATGGCAAATTACCTGTGGTCTGGAGCTGTTAAGACTTTCACGTTCAACACAATCCATCAAGTATAAATCTTTAAAAAGACAAAACCAAACCAAACCAAAGAGCAGAAATGCCACTCCTGTAAGCATCTTCAGGGGGTCAGCTTCACCAATTGTTTGAGCTGGAACACCGTAAGCTCTAATTACACCAGGTTTTCACTTTCATGTGGGAAAACTGAGGACAATGTTACATGGTTTTAGGAGTTTCTAAAGCACAGATTTCCTAACACTTAACTCTCTGCCTGTCCCATGGACTCTTAAGTCTTGTTGGAATCACATGAGAGGAAACATTCCACAGTTACTAAAAGCATGGGCTGCAGAGTCCCAACCTGGGTAACATTTTGGTGCTGTGTGGTTTCAGTCAAGTTCTCTCTCTTTCTTTCTCTTTGTTAATCCTCACCCAAGGATTTTTCAACTGATTTTTATTTAGAGAGAATGGGAGGGGGAGAGACAGAGAGAAACATCAATGTGAGAGAGACACATTGATTGGTTGCCTCCTGCATGTGTCGGGGATGGAGTATGCAACTGAAGTATGTGCCCTTTGACTGGAATCAAACCCGCAACCCTTCAGTCTGCAGGCCGACGGTCTAACCACTGAATCAAAATGGCTGGGGCTGGTCAAGTTCTCTTTGAGCCTTGGTTTCCTCATCCTTTAAGTGGATGGGATCTACTATATAGGCAGTATTAGGATTAAATGAGATAATGCATAGTAAGCATTATACTTGTAGTATCTGTACACAGTGACTCAATAGAGCTTACCTACACCCTAACTGGTTTGGTTCAGTGGACAGAGCGTCAGTCTGTGGACTGAAGGGTCCCGGGTTCGATTTTGGTCAAGGGCACATGTGTGGGTTGTGGGCTCTATCCCCAGTGGGGGGTGTGCAGGAGGCAGCCAAGCAGTCCTTCTCTCTCATCATTGATGTTTCTATCTCTTTCCCTCTTCCTTCCTCTCTGAAATCAATAAAAATATATTAAAAAAATACTAGCTTACCTAGTATTATTAATTTATACAGGTTATTAATATTTTTGCATTGTGCTCTTTATCTCTCAAGAACTATTTTGTTACCTTACATTGTTTTGTATCTTATTACAGTTAATACTTTGTTTCATATCACAACTTCTTTGCTATCCTGTCTTTCTTTTGCCCGAACCCGCAGTGACCCTGGGCCTGCCCTTACCCTCAGCCCTCCTGCTCCACTTGGTAGATTTCTCAGGTTATGGCAGGGCTCTTACTCTTTTCTCAGGCCCTCTTTTTACATCTGACTGGTTGGTCAAGATGTTTCTCAATCTCATTTCATCTACACATTCCAGATTTCTGGTCTATTGATGACACTATTCCTTGTTGTCCAGGGCTGTTGCAGATGATTACTGCATATTATATACTTTTCTGTGTTTTCATGAAGTTTGGGTGGAAGGGGTGATAAGCGTGTGGACTCCAAAGTGCATCGTGGCAAGGACACCTTGGCAGAACCCCAGCTCCATAGGCCCAATGGGGTGGCAGTAGGTTTAAGCTTCTCATAGTTCTGATTCCAATAGAAGCTCCACTCCCAGCTCAGGGAAGCACATCCCCCTTTGGCTGCACCCCTCACAAAGCTCCTAATGGCCTGAGAGAGTACATGGGTTATCTCCCTGGTAGCACCTACACCCTCACTTCTTGGTCAATGTGACCTCTGATGGCTCGGGCCAAGGTTTGAGTTTTAACTAGAATTATTATTAGACTAGAGGCCTGGTGCATGAATTTGTGCACGGGTGGAGTCCCTTGGCCTGGCCAGCAATGAGGGCTGATCAGGGTTGGCCAGTCAGCGGGGGGAGGGACTGTGGGAGATTGGCCAACTGTGGGAGGTTGGCTGTGGAAGTGCACTGACCACCAGGGGGCAGCTCCTGCATTGAGTGACTGCCCCCTGGTGGTCAGTGTGTGTCATAGCCACCGTCCGGTTGAAACAGTCATTTGGGCTTTTATATATAGAGACTAGAGGCCCGGTGCATGAAATTCGTGCACTGGAGGAGGGGGTGTCCCTCAGCCCAGCCTGGACCCTCTCCAATCTGGGACCCCTCAGGGGATGTCTGACTGCTGGTTTAGGCCCGATCCTGCCTAAACCAGCAGTCGGACATCCCTCTCACAATCTGGAACTGCTGGATCCCAACTGCTTGCCTGCCTGCCTGCCTGATTGCCCCTAACCGCTTCTGCCTGCCAGCCTGATCACCCCCTAACAACTCCCCTGCCAGCCTGATCAACACTTAACTGCTCCCCTGCTGGCCCGATGGCCCCCAACTACCCTCCCCTGAAGGCCTGGTTGCCCCCCCCCCCAACTGCCCTCCCCTGCAGGCCTGGTTGCCCACAACTGCCCTCCCCTGCTTGCCTGATTGTCCACAACTGCCCTTCCCTGCCGGCCATCTTGTGACCACATGGGGTGGCCATCTTGTGTGATGGTCAATTTGCATATTACCTCTTTTTTTAAAAAAATTCTTTATTGATTAAGGTATTACATATGTGTCCTCATCCCCCCTTTAACCCCCCCAACCCCCCTTCACTCATGCCCTCACCCCCCTGTTGTCTGTGGTTAGGCTTATATGAATGCATACAAGTCCTTTGGTTGATCTCTCCCCCTAACCCCCTGCATATTACTTCTTTATTATATAGGACTAGTGGCCCAGTGCACAAAATTCGTGCACATTAAATGGGGATTAATTAGAGGAAATATTTTAATATTGTTATTTGCCCTTTATAATAGAAGTGTAAGACATGAAAGAAAATTAGTAAAATGTATATGAAAATCTTCCTCCTGTCAGAGTCTGGGGCGCACTGCAGGACCCAGAGTCAAGTCCCCACCCACCCGTGGCACCTCAAAATTGTGCGAGACCCAGCCCCAGCCAGCCCCACCCCTGTCAAGCCCCACGGGCAGGGGGCACAGCCTCAGGTCCCCTGGTCCGGTGCCAGGTGGGGGGTGCAGCCTCAGCTCCCCCGTCAAGCCCTGCCGGGTTGGGGATGTGGCCTCAGGTCCCCCATCAAGCCCTGCTGGGTAGGGGGCACAGCCTCAGTGCCTCTGTAAAGTCCTGCTTGGTAAGGGACACAGCCTCAGTTTCCCCTTTACGCCCCACTGGGCAAGGGGCGCAGCCTCAGGTTCCCCAGCCCAGCACTGGGTGGGGGGCACAGCCTCAGGTCCCCTGGTGCAGGGGTGGGGGGCATGGCTTGAGGTCCCCCAGCCCGGGGTGGGGGTTGCAGCCTGAGGTCCCCTGGCCCAGCACCGGGGTGGGTGGTTTACCTTGAGGTTCCTCATCAAGACCAGGTGGGGGGCGCAGGCTCAGGTCCCCTGTCCTGGCCCAGTGCCACACAGCCTCAGGTCCCTGCTGATTGCTCCTTAAGGCTCATTACAGGAACTCGGACTCTGCTGTGGGTGCAGCCATCTTGTGTTACAGAAACCCTGCCTCTGCTGTGGGCATAGCCATCTTGTGTTACAGAAACCCTGCCTCTGCTGTGGGCACAGCCATCTTTGTGATGATGTGATGGTCAATTTGCATATCCCCTCTTTATTAGATAGGATTCCTCGAGGAGAAAGGCCTTACACAACAAATCAGATCTGGATTCAGGTCACCAGAGTTGTGTTTTTAGATAAAGTTTCTGTGTGGGAAGGGCACAGCTTGGACAGGAGGAAGAGGCAGCGTTTATTTCACTCTGATTAGAAGTAAAAATAACAATATTTAGATATCAACTCTTAATAATACTGGAATTTTCCCAAGTCATAGAAACCTTTGTTGCAGAGAAAAGTGAGTAGTGATAAGGTGCTGAGGAGGTTAAGTAAAATCCCTGTTTAACTGGTTAATTTACCGGCTCATGGTATAATTTTGAGTGAACATCTTTCTCTGAGCAATGGGGTGGAACGTGCCCTAGCCTGTGCCACCTTTTCCCCCTCATGGACACTGTGGATATCTCCAGGGCATCAGCAGTGTGTCCAGCATGTTCCCTGAGGTCTAAGATTCCTGCCAAGTTACCAGGAATGCGGGGATGGGAGTGGGTAGGAGGAGGGAAAGTTATAAACCTGAAGGTAGTCAGGCAAAGAGAGAGTATTGGTAGAGTTTACATAAAAGTCTCCAATGGGATGGGAGTTGTGAAGTCTTGTGTTCATGCTTTGATGTGTGTTGGGGATCATCACCCCTGCTTGGGCCCCACTCCTGACTTTCTCAGCCCGGCCTGTCTTGTATAGATCTGCAGAAAAAGAACGCTTTGTTGACACCAAAGATCTTTGGCATCTTTCTTTGCCATTGTCATATTCTAGTTGTGGCCCACTGCAAAACATAGCCGCCCTGAGGGCTCAGGGTTGACTGCCCTGACCCCTTGTCCTTCTGCATTTTCTGATTGATACTCCCACCCAGGAACTCTGTGTCTTCATCGTTTAGACTTCTTCTGTCTTCAACCCTCTTCACCGTCTGTTTCTCCTATCATCTTTGATCTCTTTATTTTCGTCTTTCCTTAATGACCTTTGTTACTTATATATTCTCCCTCACACTATCTTCCTTTCAAAATTTCTTTATGGACTTCTCCTGTTTTTTTCTCTTTCTTCCCATCTCTTCCCCATATTCTCCCTTTTATCCCCTCTCTTAGTATCTCTCTTTTCTTCTTTTCTAACTCCAAGATTCTCTTTGCTACTGTATTTCTTAATCTCTATTTCTCTCTACCAGTCTCTGTGTGCTTCTCTCTTCTTGCTCACTTCCTTAACCACTTTCTTTTCCTTAAAAAACATTGTAATGTGAAATAGAAACATGTATACAAAGAAGAGCACAAACCATTAATGTAAACTTTAGCAAATTGTTATAAATTAGGAACCTATGTGACTTCTGCCAAGATGAAAAATAGGTTATTGCTAGGATCTGTAGCTTTTAGTATGTGCCGCCCTATGAGCCCTTTAATCCTCACACACCTCGCTTTTGTGACTTTTATTTCCTTGCTTTTCTTTATGTTTGATCACCTATGTATGCCTCCTAAACCATATAGCTTAGTATTCTCTGTATTTGAATGCAATCATACCAATATTCTTTTGTATCTTGCTTCTTTCACTAAACATTGTTTGTAAGATTAATCCATGTTGCTGCTTGTAGCTATAGTTCATTCATTTCCATTGCTGCCTACTTCTCATTGTATGGACATACTGAAAATTAGTCAATCTATTGAACGTCAAATTGTAGTGATCAGAGCACGGTACCCGTTTCACTTAAAAAAAAAATAAGAGTTGGATTTGCTGCCCCCTTGTGTTTTACAACAACTATAACAACATGATTTATGTATTTTTCTTACTCTTCAAGTGAACAAAAGGCTTCAAAAACCAGCTAGAGTTTCACCAAAACAGCTTTCTCAAATTACGAGTAGGGGCTGAGAAGACCACAGCTATCAGTTGTAAAGGACTCAACTGAGGGAGAGACTTTAATTACTAGCTCCAAGATCAGCTCTGATAAGGTTTGAGTCATCAGAACAGAAAGGAATTTGGCATAAATAGAATTGCCAAGATACAGTTGGGAGATGCTCAGGAACCTAAAAGAATGTTTTGTTTTTAAAATACATAGCTTTTACAATATTATTAATTCAGATACCAAACTCCACTCTGAAAGTAAGCTCGGGAAATTTATTTCAATGTGTATTCCATCCTTTTATCCAACTGATGTTTGAGTGCCAGACATTGTTCTGGGCACTAGAATATAAAACTAAACAAATACAGTAGACAAGTAAGCAAATAATTGTTGTTGTAGTTAGTGATAAGTATTAAAAAGAAGACAAACTAATAGTAAAGAAACAGAGGGCAATGGGTTGGTCCGTGGAAAGCCACTCAAAGAAGATGACATACAGAAATGTGAGTGAAATAAAGGAGCAAGCCATGTGAAAGTGAAGGGGAAGAGTGTAGGTAAAGGGAACTGAAAGGGTAAATGGGTTAAGGTGGGAAAGCCTTTGGTATGCTTAAAGAACAGCAAGAAGTTTAGTATGATAACAGCATAGGAGGGAGGCTGAGAGTAGCAAGAGATGAAATGAAGGGATAGGTAAGACATTGTAAGTGTGGTAGGAATTTTGGATTTGACTCTGAGAGTGATGGAAATCCATTGGAGAGTTTGAGCAGGAGAGTGGTGTGATCTAATTTACATTTAGAAATGATCACTCTGGCTGTTGGGTAGTGGAGGCAGGGTGGTAAAATAGAAAACTACTACAAAACCCCAGCAAGAAATGGGATAGTGTATGAAATGGTGGAGATTGTGAGAAGTGGTCATATTCAGGATGTATTTTGAAAATGAAGTCCATAAGACATGCTGATGTATTGGATATGTGGAATGAGGGAAATAGGGAGTCCAGGATGACTCCTGATTTGGGCTTAGTTGGTAGTGGAGGGGTGGAGGACAGAGTAGTCAGAGGGAGGGGTACATTTTTTAAATTCTATTAAGGTACATTAACTTTGAGATGTTTATTACTCATCCGAGTGAACATGTCCAGTGAACAGGTGCTACATAAGTCTGGGAGAGAGAGATTAGAACTAGAAGCATACATGTGGGAGTCACCATGGAATAAATGGAACTGAGTGAGATTATATATGAGTGGGTGTAGAAGAAAAGAAGGCTGAGGACTGAACACTGGGTCACTCATCATTTAGACAGCTGGAAAAGGGGGTGGGGCCAGCAAGGAGACTGAGCAGGTATGGCCTGTGCGATAGAAGGGAAACAAAGAGAGCTTAGTGTTCCAGAAGCCAATTTTTAATAGTAGTTAACAAAGAAAAGTAATAAACGCCCCCCCCCCCCCGCCAAATGCTATTAAGAGGTCAAGTAAGATGAGATTTGAGAACTGAACAATGAATTTTCCAAGATGGAAATCATTGATGACTTTGGCAAGAATGATCTTAATAGGGAGTGATGAAATAGAAGCTTGGTTGAGAAGGATTGAGTTAAGACCAGGAAGAAGAGATGTAGAGATTCCAAGTAAAGTTTTCAAGAAAAGCCTGGCTTTGTTAGCTGGTGAGATGGCATCTGGGTATCACCCACGGGGCAGATGCCCTGGGTAAGGAAAGGAGTAGACTTTGAGACAAGGGCTGGGACAGTAGGTGAAGGAGATAATTGCCCTCACCTCTTTTCAAAGAAATATTTTAAGATACACAATCAATCTTGTCCTAAAGTTACACACACACACACACACACACACACACACACACACACACACACGGCTGAAGGAATTAAGGGATGCGAGTGAAATGTAGTTTGGGATGACTCAGAGGAACAGAATTACTGTCTTCAAATATCTGAAGGACTGTTTTTCTAAAAAAAGAGGGATTAAAATTCTTTTATGAGCCTCCACATCCAGACAAAAACTAAAAAGACAGGGTTAGTATTAACAATTCAAAGCAAGAGAATTTTTGTCAGTCCTAAGAGTAGAGGAGGTTGCCTTGTGGAATGTGCCCCCATTATTAGAAGCAACCTGGCAGAGATGGGAGGCCTCTTGGTGGATATTCCAGACTCTGAGATGGCACCCAATGATTCCTGCCTCCTGATATTCATGCCCTCCATAATGACCTTAGACATGAATAGCGCTGACATATGCAAACAATACAATATTGTGGAAATGACAGTGTGGTTTCTGATCCTAGGCCATAAAAAACACTGTGGCTTCTATCTCATTCCCACTTGGATTACTCTTTTGGGGGGAAGCCAGTCACCATGTCAAAAGGATGCTCAGTAGCCTTCTGGACAAGAAACTAAGGCTTCCTGCTAAGAGCCAGCAACACGAACAAGCCATCTTGGAAGTGAAACCTCCAATCCCACTCAAACCTTCAGATGACTGCAGCCCTGGTCAATATCTTAACTGCAACCTTTGGGAGGTAATGAGCCAGAAAGAGTCAGCTGAGCTCTTTGCTAATTATATTATCTCACATAAACTGTGTGAAGTGATATCTATTGTTGTTAAGCCAAGAACTTTTAGGATAATGTGTTATGCATCAATAGATAGCTAACTGAATGCTATACAAGAAATTCACACATCATGGAACTTAGATCACTGGCTATAGGACACATACAGATTGTAGTTTGCTGAGCAAGATGCTCAATAGCAGAGGAGCCATGACTGAGAACCATGAAAGACGAGGTTCCCAGGGTTTGGAGGGAGTGGGAAGGAGTTCTTAGAAAGCCTGACTGACATCAGAAAGGGACTGACTGTACTCTCTGGAAAGCATACAGGGATATAGAGTCTATCTAGGTCTCTTTCTCCCCTTTCCACCCTCCATAGCCCTCAGCCTACTATTAAGGATAGGAAAGCTCTGGGTGGATTTGATGGAGGAAGATATATCACAAGCCCACAACTGAATCAGCTTGTTCACAATGCCAATGACAGGTGGACCCAGGAACTGACATGGGAAAATGTGGACAAGGTAGGTAACATTACTGGACTAACTTAAGGAGTTGGAGTAGCCTTATGCTGCTCTTCTCTTCAACCTTCTTCCTTCTCTTGTAAGAAAGCGCTGCTGAGGCTTTAAAATAACTTGAGACTTGGCAAAATACTGAATGCCCTTCAACTCTCTTCAGCCTCTTCTACCTTGTACAACATTTCTCATCTTCCTGTCCTTCATTTTCCCTCAAGTCCCCTCTTTGTTGAACTGTCTTGGTTTCATGCAAAGAACATTGTGCTTAGAGTAGTTCTGCTTTGTGGTAGCTCTGTGATCTTGGGAGTCACTTTACCTGTCAGGATGCCAGTTTCTTCACCTAAGGAAAGATCTGAGAAGGAAAGAGCATGATAAAAGACATGCTGTGGGCTTGGAGGTCATGTTTAGGAAGTGAAGAGTTTAGATCTGGCTTACCTCTCTAGCATTTCTTGGAAACGTCATCAATCATCCTGAAGTAAATATATCCTTGCTTCCAGATCACTGTTTTCTTTGTGCAGTCTTTGTATACATGGCATACTTCTCCAGATTAGTATTCATCATGACGGTTCATTGTATTTCAGTTTCAGCCACCCTGAAAGATGATTATTCTTTCCCTTTGTCACTTAGGGACCTTCTTTTTTATATATACCACCCAGTCTCTAATTCAGATCAGACTGTTCCATCTGAGTTATGTAAAAATTTGTCCACCTAGATTTGAATTCCATAGTGACTGATAAAATCTTCATTTTATTTTTAACAATAGCAAATATGGCTGGACAAAGTAATTTAGGTAAAGAGCATGTTCAACATGTTTCAAAAAGAGTTCAGTCTGGAAACCATTGTAAAATTGAGAGCACAGAGCATTTGAATCCTTGAAGAGGTCCCTTAATAATCCAGTCCTTTCCCTAGCTGGTTTGGCTCAGTGGATAGAGTGTCGGCCTGCAAACTGAAAGGTCCTAGGTTCGATTCTGGTCAAGGGCACATGCCTGGGTTGTGGGCTCGATCCCCAGCGGACGAAGAACAGAGAGCCATCCCCAGTCCAAAACACTTCAGATAAAAGGGAGGGAAATGTGCATGGCTGAGGTGGCTCAGTGGTTGAGCATCAACCTATGAACCAGGAAGTCACAGGTTCAATTCCAGGTCAAGGCACATGCCAGGGTTGCAGGCTCGATCCCCAGTAGGGGGCATGCAGGAGGCAGTCAATCAATGATTCTCTCTCATCATTAATGTTTCCATATCTCTCTCCCTCTCCCTTTCTCTCTGAAATAAATAAAAATATATTAAAAAAAAACCAACACTTGGCTGAGCTCTGGGCATTTCTGAGGGTCACAGACTCAAAGAACGAAAAGAGCTAGATGGTGAAGTGTGGGCCCAGGAGGTCAGTCACAGCCCCAGGGAAGCCTTCCTGGGTTTGTTGTGAATGTGTTGTTGAGGACGATGCTTTTTGAGGCACCACTCAGTGGCTCTCTAATGAAGACCCATAGGAGAGGTTTTGCTTAGGACTCAGCATCAGAAAGGGTGCTCTACCTGAAAGTCTTGTTTGTTTTTGCTGTACAGTCCCCAAGAACCTTCTCAATATTTCCATCTACCTTTTCACTTTGGTGGCTACAAACATGGAGCCAGTTTTGTGGCCAGCCCCATAACACCTGTATAGAAATACATGAAATTCATTTGTGAACAAACTTTAGTCCTGGATTCATTATTTAGAGTTCTACTCTTTTTTTTTTTACCCTTTGTTTATTTTTACTGATTATTTTTTTGCATGAAATTTTCAAACCTACTTAAAAGTAAAGAGAATAATACAACAAGCCTCCATACTAGTATATCTATCCCCCAGACTTAAATTATCAAGATTTTGCTATATTTGCATCATTTATTCCTTTTATGTTGTTGTTAATGGCTGGAGAATTTTGAAGCAAGTCCTAAATACCGTGCCATTTTACCCTTATATACTTCAGTGTGCATCTCTGAAAATTTTGGACAAGTACTTAAAAATTCACAATGACATTATCACACCTAACAAAATTCTTTTTAAAAAAAATATATTTTATTGATTTTTTACACAGAGGAAGGGAGAGGGATAGAGAGCTAGAAACATCGATGAGAGAGAATCATCGGCCAGCTGCCTCCTGCACACCCCCTACCAGGGATGTGCCCGCAGCCAATGTACATGCCCTTGACCAGAATCGAACCTGGTACCTTTCAGTCCGCAGATCGATGCTCTATCCATTGAGCCAAACCGGTTTCAGCACACCTAACAAAATTCTTAATTCCTCAAGACTCATCTAACTCAGTCCATAATCAAATCAAAGACATGTTATCTCAAATATGTTTTCATAGCCTATTTGATTTTATCAGTATCCATAGAAGGTCATACATCACGTTTGGTTGTACATATTAATTCTCTTTTAATTTATAACTAGTGGCCTGGTGCACAGATTTGTGCACATTGAAAGAAAATTAATTAGAAGAAATATTTTAATATTGCTATTCGCCCTTTAACTATAATAGAAGTGTCAACCAAATTCACGATTGACAATGACAGATGGAAACACACACATGCAATTGGTGCCAGCGAGATATGTATCACGCATGTGTGAGTCAATTTAGTTTTTTATATATATAGAATAAACTTGCTTAATTAGACATGCTTTTTGATATAGTTAAACTTTTTCCACCCCAACTTCTCTTTCAGGTAATTGTCAGCAACACAGCAGTAAATAACAACTTGAAGCAGATTATTATTATAGATCATGCAGGGAGAACAAAGGGTTCAGTCTGGAAACCATTGTGAAATATTTTAACTGCAACAGTGTTTGACTATATTCTGTGCAGTGAGAAAACCTGAAGTCATTTTCAAAGTCCACCATTTCTTACTTCTTTTCAGTCGGGTCAAGTTTCTAAGCTTTCAAAATATCCATTTTCTGGCCAATGAAAAGAAAATAGGATTCCACTGAGTCTCCTATCTACCTACTTCAGGACTTCTGTGAGGATCAAATGAGATGAGGCATGGAGAAAGACTTCACAGACATTTGGTTAAAGTGTAAAATGTTTCCACTTGGCTATAAAGCAAGTCGTGTTCCTGGGCTGAAGAAACTGCAAGAAGCCTAGTTGCTAGGGAGAGGAAGCCAGGCGTTGCTATGTGACGTCATTACCCCCCCCCGCACCCACAGCGACCGTTTCTGGGCTGGGCTGGGTTGTGGGCCACTTTTTCTGCCCTGGGGTCTCAGCAGCATTGGCTGAGATTTGGTGGGGTGTTGCTCCAGGGTGGTGGCAGGGCCTGTGTCCCACTTGGGAGAAGCCGAGTGTTGCTTTGTGGGTGCCAGGTCCAGGGTGCTGTTTCTCTGTAAATGACCAGGGTGTGTCATGGCTGCTCCTGCATTGAGTGTCTGCCCCCCTGGTGGTCAGTGTGCATCATAGCAACTGCTCAGATGATCAGACACTTAGCATATTAGCCTTATATATATACTAGGGGCCCGGTGCACGAAATTCGTGCACTGGGGGTGGGGGGTCCCTCATCCCAACCTGCCCCCTCTCACATACTGGGAGCCCTCAGGGGATGTCCTACTGACGGCTTAGGCCTGCGTCCCACAGGGAGCATACCTAAGCTGCAGTCTGGCCTCCCTTTGTGGGAGGCAACCGGGCTGATCAGGGGAAGGCACCAGCCCCATCACCCCACTGCTGCAGTCACTGTCAGTCACCGCAGCCACCAAGGTGTTTTCATCAACACCGACTCCAGTCCCTTCACCAAGAAAAAATGACAACTTTCTTTAGGCATTTTCAAGATGTTTCTTTCATAGAATATGGATTTCTTTATTTATTTTTTATCCTCACCTGAGGGTATGTTTCCAATGACTTTTAGAGAATGTGGAAGAGAAAGGAAAAGACAGAGAGAAACACTTTGATTGGTTGCCTCCTGCATGAGCCCTGATCTGGGCCGCGGCCACGGAGGAGCCTGAAACCTAGGTACATGCCTTTGATCAGAATCAAACCCAGACCCTGCTGTCTGCAGGCTGAGGCTCTATCCACTGAGTCAAACCGGCTAGGGCAGGATATGATATTTCTTAGCCCCTCCAGCAGCAGACCTTCGGTTTTTTCTCCAGAAGTGTGGTGGAAAAACCCTAGAACACCTTTTTGGATTCTTATTACCCAAGATACTAAGAATATTACCAGTGACATACAGGAAGCTTAGCCAATGTGCAGTCAGAAAAGGTGTTTCCTCTATAGTTCACACCAATGGAGGGCTGGTCCCTGCCCAGGCCTAAAGCCTCTGGCCGAAGCTTTAGGCCTGGGAAGGGGACCTCCAGCTCCTTCTGATCACCAGCTCAGCCCCTGCCCAGGCCTGCCCAGACCGAAAGCCTCTTAGGCAGGAGCAGGCCCCCAGCTCCCTACAATCAATCGCAGGGGGTCTGCTCCTGCCCAGGCCGAAAGAAGACCCCCAGCTCCCTGCCCAGGTGATCAATCGCAGGGGGTCCGCTGGTGTACTAGGCCGAAGCAATGCCCAGCTCCCTGGTATCGATTGCAGGGGGTCTGCTCGTGCACCAGGCCGAAGAAACCCCCAGCTCCCTGCAATCGATGGCAGGGAGTCCGCTCTTGCACCAGGCCAAAAGCCGCGCTGGCAGCTTTTGGCCTGGAGCCTTAGCGGACACCCAGCTCCCCGCCTCCGATGGCAGGGGTCAGCTCTGGGTGCCTATGTATGCAAATTACCCGCCATCTTGGTCGGGTTTATTTGCATACTCGCTCTGATTGGATGGTGGGCATGGCTTGGCTGGTGGATGGGACTGGTGGGCGGGGCTTAGGCGTAGCGAAGGTGCAGTCAATTTGCATATTACCATTTTATTAGATAGATAGATATTTTTCCTTTGCTATTTATTTATTTGAGGCAAAATCCTGTTTCTTTTATTTATTTATTTATTTAATCCTCATCTGAAGATATTTTTTTCCATTGATTTTCAGAGGGAGTGGAAAGGAGGGAGTGAAGGGAAGAAAGAGAGAGAAAAGGAGAGGGAGAGAGAGAGAGAAAAAAAGAGAGAGACGCATTGATGTCAGAGAGACACATCGATTGGTTGCCTCCTACACTTGCCCCTACTGGGGTTGGGGATTGAACATGAAACCCAGGTATGTGCCCTTGACAAGAATCAAAACCTCAACCCTTCAGTGCACAGGCCAACACTCTAACCATTGAGCCATGCCGATCAGGACAAAAATTCTTGTTTCTTATAGAATTTTCCACCTTTTGGACTTTGCTGATAGCATCCTGTGGTGTTATTTGAGACATTCCTCCATACCCTGTATTTTCTCTGGATTATCTATTCTAGAGGCTTGGTCTGATTAAGACTTAACTTTTTGATATGAGTATTTCATGGTTAGTGTTGTACCATGCCTCTGGCATTATATCAGGAGGTACAGAATGTCTAGCTGTCTTTCTTTTCATGATTGAGCCATCCTGTTTCCTCCTTTCCTAATAGGCAAAAATGTTCTTTTTTTTTTAAATCCTTCCATTTATTTTAAATATATGTAAATATTTATCTCCCATGCTTAGATAAAAGGTAGCAAGCTATATATACATTTCTGATCTTCAGTTGTTTTTTTCTTTTTTTAAGTTAGGAGTATACACTGGTGATTACTCTATAACAGCTTACAGAGACGACCCCATACCTTTGTTCAGCAACACAGTTCTCCCCTGGGAGGATGTTCCATATTTTATTCCTCTAGCACCCTACTGATCAGCATTTAGATTGTTTTCAGTCTTTGGTTACTGCAAATCGCATTGCAATGAACAGCTTTTTGTGTATACCATTTATATTGTTGCCAGTGTATTTTGGGCAATATATTTTTAAACATGAGATTGCTGTATTGAATGGAAATGCTATATTATTTCATTACATCTTTTTGGCTATTTTAAAGGATAGCACATATTTTTATATTTTACATATCTTTGAAAGCTACTTTACACTATTTTTCAAGAAAGTTGGGGCATACATTTATTTTATTATTATGATAATGCTTTATGAGACATCAAATAAAATAAATTTATGATTGTACCTTTATCATTTATATGCATAAGATTCTGTTGTAAAAATTTATTAATCAGGAATTATCCACATACTTTCTTCTCACTCCAGCCTGCCAAAGTGAACACAATAATGCCAGGTCACCCTTCCCCGACTCTCCCCGGTACTTCCCCATCCCTCACACTATAAAACAGAGAAAAATGACCTAGGGAGGAGGTAGAAGGGTGAGAAGTGAGGAAACCAAAGCCACAGAGGCTGGAGGTGGGCAACCTGGTGGAGAGATGGAGGTAGCCAATGGGAGGAGCCAGAGGGCACAGAGTTGAAAGCAGAGGGGAGAAACCGGAATATGAGAAATGTTGCTGCAGCTTGTGACTTTGAACCTTTTTTCTTCTCTAGGAAAAGCAAGTGAATAAATTTCCTCTTAATTATTTGTTTGGCTCTTGTCATATTCATCTGGAACATAACACATGTAGAGTTGGACCTGAGTGGACTACAGCGTCAAGACTTCATAATGTGAACACCTAATGCATTACAGTTAGTGCTAGTTTAAGATTTAATTTGGCTGTCAGTGTGAAGTCAGTTATGTATGAATTAATATATATGTACCAGCCTAGGTACTAAATGAAGCCCATCCACATACCTACAATGTAAGCATGTCTCTTTCTAATTATAAGACAAGACTGAGTCATACCAGATGTCCACTACATCCTAATGTTCAAATCCAGGTCTTCCGGAATGAAACTATATGAATCACTGGCAAAATTTCTAAAAAAGAAAAAAAACCCAACAACAACAAAATAGAAACAGAAAATAAAGGCTGACTCTACAAATAGCCAAGGTATTGGCTAAACAGAAACTTTTCAAGTGTGGTCGTCATCTGAAAAGAAACAGGTTGGGCTGCCCTTGGCCAAAAGCCCGAGGAGCATCCACTTTAACTCTGCACAGGATTCTCTCCTAGGAAAGGTGTCTGCTGGATTTGGTCCCTGGTGGCTTGAGGGTTGACTGGAAACCCATTCCCTGCGGGTGATGTAATCTCTATTTAGTTGATCGCTGAATCCTGGGCCTGAATTCAGGATTCTTTCCTCCAGAGAGGTTCTATTTGCAGTAGCTCGGGGAACTTACAGACCTACTTCCCACCAAAATGTGCAAAAACACACCAAGGACACAATTACCATAGCACTGGGGAAATAAAGATGGTGTGGACCATTTGCCAGCGTCTGGGAAATGTCCTACTAAGTGAGATGTGGGGATGTTCAAAATAAATCTTTCACTTTGAAACAGAATGACAAAGCTAGTCATGAGGATGTTGGAAAGCAAATTTGACATTCCCCTCCCTCCTGTCCCCTCTCCAGGCTATGTCAACCCTCTCCCCCCGCTTTAAGTCGCCATATCCACTGGACACAGCAATTCCCTGGGTGGGAGAAAGAGTCTGTGTTAGTTTCTTCCTGGCATAAGATATAAAAATAGCCAGGCAGAGAAGGAGCCTGGGGAGGGGCACTCAGGGGCTTAGGTTTCTGAAACAACTCTGTCCTTCCCTTCCTTCCCTGCATAAGCCTGTCGTGCCCACAGAAGTAACGGAGAACTAGTAAGTCAACAATTGTGTGTGTGTGTGTGTGTGTGTGTGTGTGTGTGTGTGTGTGTGTGTATGTATGTATGTGACAGGGGTACTGAGGAACTCAGGAGAGCCAGCAAGGAATGGGTTTCTATGTGGTTTGGAAGATAGAAAAAGAAAAAAGATTTTAGAGGGATAGTTGCTTTGGGAGGTGAGAAATGGATTGATGAAAAGTTAAGTTTAGGACACTTTGTTTTGTGTTATATAATGTAATTCCCCATCTAGCACTTCTCTGAAAGATGCCAATAAAATAGAAATTGTTTTTCAATGCCTTTTTGGATTTTGCTTCTTTTTGTTGTGGCTCTGTAATGAACGGCCATAAGGTGGTCCAATCTTGTCTCCTCTTCATAGTCACACAAATGGGCAGTGGGAGAAGTGAAAGGTTCCTTCCCAGCCTGGGTGAGCTGTTCCTGCTACGTGTCCACAGGACAGCCACCAGGCTCCGGGGTGATCTGCATGAGAGGAACCCATGCCACTGCCTGCTGGAAAATACTGAGCATCTTCTTTCAAATTTGAGCAAATAGGAAAACACACACAAACCAAACCAGATCGAGCCACGTTAAAATAAAAACCCAACCCAACTGCATTCTATAAAAACAAGCCACAGAAAAGCATAGGACTACTCTAAAGGTATAAAGGAAGTACAAACTTAAAGAGGGCACTATAGGAATTAAAATCATGCGTTAAGAATCTTCTTCCCTTCTTTTGTCTCCAGCTGTTTCTTCCTTTCTGTGGCTCCTTTATCTCTCTGAGTCTTTCACTGTTCCACACACTTCCTATCCTCTTTCATCCCCTCTACTTGCCCTCCCTCCCTTTTTTTCCTTCCTCTTCATCTTTCCCTATTTTCCCTTTGTCCCTTTCAGTTTATAGTCCCTACTAAGGATGACATGGTTGACATCATTAAATCTTCCCCTCATTCTCTATCCCGTGTCATGGAGGGTGTGTTAGGTTCTAATGTTCCAAATCCCCTCAGGCCCTGGGACTCCTGGGAAAGTTTCTCTTCCTTGCAGCTCCCTCCCTTTGACTTCATGTCTTACATCCCATTCCCTTGGTCCCATGTTCACTTGTTGAAGATTGTTAAGGAAGGCAAGATGCACCAAGTGTGTGGCAGCAGTGATGTCCTGTGTAGTTTAAGAATGCCCTTTAGAGTGAGTTTCCTGGAAACATGCTCTGAGCTGGAGAGTTGTATGCAGAATTTACTGAAAAGCACTCTCAAGGGTTGTACCTGCAGGGAGGTGAAGATAGCAGAATTGGCCAGTCAAGAAACTGTCATGCAATGTAGTTTCAGCTAAGACTCAGCTGATACTGTGGGGAGTTCTTCACAGAGATAGCCCATCAGAGTTGTCCCAATTTGCTTGTGAAGGGCAATTCCCAGTGAGCCATCAGCACTCCTAGTATTCCCAGCTAAGGAATGAAGGCATCTGCAGACAGGAGGAAATCAGGGTGGAGATCTGGCGTGATATCAGGAGATATACACAATATGGGTATTCTATCTTCACCCACACAATCATCTCCATTCTGCAGCCACAGTGATGAATGAGATAGAGGGAAATCAGATGTGGGTTTGGCCTTCATACAAAGTATGAAGAGATAATGACCCAAATAATAAAGGAATAAATAAAATATCAAGCAGGAGAGATATCCTCAGTAGAGAATCTAAGAAGGCTCCTTGGGGAGGTATCTTTGACCTGGTCATAAGATGAAGGCCAGTTTTGATATGTAGAGATGAGGGACAGAGCAACATGAATATAGAAAGTGGGAGACATTTTGAAATACTTTAAAGTCTGTTCAGGTCTTCAAGCTCCAGAGCATTGTGATTAAAGAAGTCCTGCCGAAACCAGTTTGGCTCAGTGGATAGAGCGTTGGCCTGCTGACTCAAGGGTCCCAGGTTCGATTCCGGTCAAGGGCATGTACCTTGGTTGCAGGCACATCCCCAGTAGGGGGTGTGCAAGAGGCAGCTGATCGATGTTTCTCTCTCATCGATGTTTCTAACTCTCTATCCCTCTCTCTTCCTCTCTGTAAAAAATCAATAAAATATATATTTTTTTTAAAAAAAAGAAGTCCTGATTTCCCAAAGTAAATGTCTTTTAAAGACTCGGGATAAAGTATAGAGTGAATCGAATGGAGTGGGACAGAAGTCCAAGGGATCTTACCCTGGAGATGTTTTCATGTGTTAATACATCAAAGATGGTAGGGAGCTTCAGGTGTGCAGGTGTTCCCTGGAGACCTCAGGACTTCAACATTCTGTATTTAATTAAAGTTTAGTCACAGGCCATTTTGGAGGCTTGTGCCTTGAGATGAGGGATGGGAAAGCTCTAAAGACTGTAATAGCTGCTGCCTTTAAGTATCTGAAGGGTGTTATAAAATGGGGTAGGGGTGCGGGTGGTATAACACAAAATTAACATGGGTCCAGAAGACAAACCCAAGATCACTGTAGGAATGAAACAGGAAAACAGATGACTCAACTCATTGAAACAGTTTGATAAAAGACGGTGTTTGTCAAAATCAGGCAGGTTATGAAGTAGTGAGTTGACTATAGGAGGAGATATTCAAGAAAAAGTTGGAAATGTGAACAAGGGTAGAGAGAATGTTCTTTCTTTGGGATTGGCAGTTGATCTATAATCTGCCAATCCCAAAGATCCAGCCCAGAGATGATATAATAATGACTAGATTTACTCAACATTTACTATGTACCAAATACTATCCTAAGTACTCTACACATATTATCTCATTTATTTTGTTCACTTTACATATAGGAATTTGAGACTTAGGGAGATTAGGTCATCAAGCCCATTGTCACCCAGCTAGGAAGAGGTGAAGCCAAGATTTGAATGCAGACAGACTGATTCCAGAATCCAGTCTTCATCTCTCATAGGACTGAACCTGTGCACAGCAGGTGTGACACTGAGACAGTCAGTAGGAAGAGCCCAGGAGTAACAGTGATGGACTCTAATGTGTTAGCAAATGCCCCCTCCACTTGATGAGTTACTTAGTTAGTAATCTATAAAATGTCTACAGATACTATTACCCAAGGGACACATCGCTGCCTCTTACCTCAGAGCGGGAGTGAGATAATCAAGCCCTTGACAATCTCTAAGTGGTAGGTTACTCAGCATGTGGAGAGTAAGTTTTCAGATGTGTTTCTTTGCTTCTGTTTTGTGGTTAAGGGGGACCAAGATTATGTGATGTCGTTTTCCTATCTGAGTGGAGGTTCCTGAAAGCAGGAAGTTCAGTCCTGTTTCTTGGGCTCAGAGATCCCTCCTCTCCTTCTGTAAATCAGCCTAGGTTCCCAGACAAGAGCACTGAGCCCTTGCTGTTCTGGCAAACACAGCCCTGCCCTTAAGAGGCTTGTGAACTATTAGAATTGTTATCATATCACAGGTCACTCATACTCAAAATAACTTGGTAAGTGTAAATCCCTCCTTTACCACCTGCCAAGTTGTTGAATCATTTCAAGGCTTATTTGAGTTACGAATGAAAGGCAGAAAAACAATATCTACCTTATAGGGTTGGTGTGAGGATAAAATGTGGACCTTTAACAAGGTGCCTGCTTGGCATATAGTAAGTGTTTACTAAATGCTAACAATTTTTATAAGTATGGGATGGAAAATGTGGGATGCTACAGAGAACATAGGAACTCCCTACCCCATCCCAGAATAGGGGAGTGAGCATATCAGGTTGGGTAAAATTGGGCACTGTGAAGATGGAAACAATGCATTTCAAATGGAAGAAACAGCAAGAAGAAAGAAAGGTAGAAAGCCAGGTCCTATTCTGGGAAAAGAAAGTCATTGGCTAGGTGGGTTAAGAAAGGGTAAGAGCTACGCTTGGCAAGTTACTCTGAAACCAACCACCATGCAGTGAGGAAGCCTAAGCAGGTAAGTTGAGAGGCCCAAGTGGAGCTATACCATAATAGTGAATAAGGCATTCTGAAAGTCCATGAATGGCTAAAGTATAGTGAAGAGGAAGGCAAACCTATATCCATAGTAATTGTCTACTTCAGTGAGAACAAAGCTCTGCTCCCCACTGAATTGAGTCCCTATCAAGGGTTTAGTGTTGATTTTTGCTAACAACATTTGGATGGACACTCAGCAGTGGACTTAGAAAATACCCTATTTACCATGGTAATATTCTGTGAAGCATTGCTTCTGACCAGGAGCTCATATATATATATATATATATATATATATATATATATATATATACACACACACACACACACAAAAGCCTAAGTGACCAAATGATGCGCACTGACTACCAGAGGTCAGATGCTCAATACAGGAGTTGCCCCCTGGTGGTCAGTGCAATCCCACAGCCAAACTCCTGCAGCTGGCCAACCTCCTGCAGTCCCTCCTCCTGGCCAGCCAGTCCCCCCAATGGGCCCTGATCACTGGCCAGGTCAAGGAACTCCACGTGTGCACAAATTTGTGCACCAGGCCTCTAGTTTTAATATATTTTTATTGATTTCAGAGAGGAAGGGAGAGGGAGAGAGAGATAGAAACATCAGTGATGAGAGAGAATCCTTGATCTGCCTCCTACACATTCCCTACTGGGTATTGAGCCTGCAACCCGGGCATGTGCCCTTGACTGGAAAGGAACCCGGGACCCTTCAGTCCACAGGCTGACACTCTATCCACTGAGTCAAACCAGCTAAGGCCAGGAGCTAATTTTAAAGCAAATTAAATCTGGCATTGAGCTCATCCTCATGGAACTCATTTGTCTCACCATATCCCCCGTTATCCTGAAGCATCTGGCCTGATTGAACAGCAGGATGGCCTTTGGAAGACTGGTATAGAGCCATCTAGGTGATGGCATTTTGCAGGGTTGTGTTAATGTTCTCTAGGATAAGCATATGTTTTGAATTAGCAACCAAGATTTGGTGCTGCTTTTCCCAGCTCCAGGAATGAAGAGGTAGAAAAACTCTCTCAAAATTACCTCTAAAATACATTAGTAATTTTTTTTTGTATTTTGTTTTATTCTTTGCTTCCTATCCCCACAACTTTGGACTCTGCTGGTTTAGAGGTCTTGGTTCCCAAGGGAGGAATGTTTCCACCAGGAACAAAACAATAGTTCCATTAAAGTGGAAGTTGAAACTACTACCTGGGCTCTTTGATCCCTAAACTAGTCGATCACGGAGGAGCTGACTGCTCAGGCTCAGCAAGTGTGGGTCATGTTGAGAAGGAAAATCCTCTGTTGTGGAATTGTTAGGCACATTTATATTTTTGGTTCTCTGGGCACTGAGTGTCAGTAGAAACTTCTAGTCATTGACCCAGCCCCCAAACATACTCCTCTCCCTTCCCAAATGTCCCTTAGGGTTTTAGAATTGCACCTATTGAGAATCACTTTTCATTACTGCATTATTTCAAGAGTGGCAATGTTTAAATGTTTATAGCATTTTGATAAACAGCAATAAAATAATAAGCTTTATAAAATATTTCTTATTGAGCCAAACAACAAATTAGAGACATGGTTTCCTTTCTTTAGGTTTTTTTTTTTTTTTTACCACTCTATTTTCTAGTTGGAATTTAGTTTTAAACCATTTTATGAATTTAAACTATTCATAGCATGCACTTTAAATTGGTCAAGGTGAGGCCATTGATATCTATCTAAACTGGCAATCTCAAAAGTGTACATTTCAGGGCATCAGAGTTCATTTGACAGAGAGCAAGTTGCAATATCATAGGATTATTTGTCTTGATAGAAATATTATTTTATTAGATAAAACATTCTGCTATATAGAAGGATGCTTTACATTGGCCTCTGCATAGCAAGCTCAGGCTTTAAGCTTAATTTGTGCCAATGGGGATTGCATCAGCTGGTTGCACACACACATGCACACACACAACTCCGGCAATTCTTACTTTCTGTGTTCTTGTTTTTCATCATAATGTTTATTGTAGCAACAGATGCAAAATACTTCTAGAGAATTTGTTCCTGGTGCTGGGTAATACACTTTGGCTTCAGGACAAGTTCGATACGCTTCTCTCAGCTTCACATACTTTCTGGGAATGTCCTCAGCTTCCATTCTCACCATGGCCCATGCTGCAACCTGAGACTCTCCCATCATACTTCTGAGGATGATTAAGTCACTTTACTTCTCTGGGCTTTACTTCTCAGTATTCTTGCTTTAATTCAGAGGCAAGAATACTTACTTGAAGACTAAAAAAATTAATGAACTTAAAATCCTTTCCAGTGTTAGCATTCAGTGGCTCTGATTTTTTTTAAAAAAATATGTTTTATTGATTTCAGAGAGAGGAAGGGAAATGAGAGAGAGATAGAAATATGGAAGAGAAAGAAACATTGATTGGCTGCCTCTTACACACCCCCTACTGGAGATTGAGCCCAAAACCTGGGCATGTGTCCTGACCAGGAATAGAATTGGAGACCTCCTGGTGCATGGGATGACGCCCAACCAACTGAGACACATCAGCCAGGCCAGTGGTTCTGATTTAATATCTGTCCGACTTACTGTGTCCAGTATAAAGCTAGTAAAGTGATACTTCTCCACTTTTTAACTATGTAGCAGCCCCCAAGGAGATAGACCCTGACTCCAGGCACTGCCTACAATGCTGCATTAGAAGCTGCCCTCCATCCAGTGGCTTCCGTCCTACCTCCTGCTCTCCAAGGATTCCAGTTTCTAAGTATAAAGCTCTTCAATCCACATATGGCCACAGTCAGAGGGGACCTCAGCGTTACCATCCACTCTAATTTTTCATTGAACCGATGGACAAACTGAGGCCAAGAGAAATGACTTGCTGAAGGTCATTGAGCCAGCCAGTATCAATGCTGAAATATATATTTACCAGAGGCCCCAGTGTACGAAATTTGTGCACTTGCGGGGCGGCGGGGCGGGGGGGGGGGGGATTTGTCCCTCAGCCTGGCCTGTGCCCTCTCACAGTCCGGGAGTCCTTGGGGGATATCCAACTGCCACATAGGTGGGAGAGGCTCCTGCCATCGCCGCTGCGCTCACCAGCAGTGAGCCCGGATTCTGGCTGAGTGGTGCTCCTCCTGTGGGAGCACACTGACCACCAGGGGACAGCTCCTGCATTGAACATCTGCCCCCCTGGTGGTCAGTGTGCCTCATAGTGACCGGTCGTTCCGTTGTTTGGTTGATTTGCATATTAGCCTTCTATTATATAGGATGTCTCCTGACTTCCAGTTCATTGCTCTTTCCTCTGAACCAGGGCACCTGACATCAAATGATTACGGCTTTGTAAGAATGGTGTACGTAGAGATGGCTTTATGCACTATATTTTCTTTGGTAAGATTTCACATTGAATTTTTCTTTCAGCTCCAAAATATTTACGCTGGACATCAGGAATCTGTGGACCTGTTGCTCCATAGGTTCAGCAGCAGAGGTGGTCTCTGTAGTAGGAACAGGGAGCCTGGCTGGTCAAATACACCTCATCCTCTTCCTGGGGGCTGTGGCCTCAGTGTGGCCTAGTGAACCATTTGCTGAACAAATATGAATTTCAATTCTCAGAGTATGAAATGACCATATCCAACTGATGAGAAAGTAGAAAGACATATATTCAGAGAATGTTTTTAGATTCCATGTGGGCAGTGCAGTAATTAAGCTGGGGCTTTGGAGTCAGTCATGTAGGTTCAAATCCCAGTTCCATTAACTATTAGCTGTGGAATTTTGGCAAGTTATCTAACCTCTCTGCTTAACTTACATATGTGCAAAATGGAGCTGCGATTCTTATTATTACCTAACTATAGAGGTTACTGGAATAAGATAAATTAATATGTATTATGCACTCACGACAATGATTGATACCTAGTAAGGACTATATGTTGCTGTTACTATACAGATTTAAAGTATATTCACCTAAAACACCAACAAATAGTTTGCCAGAATGAAATAATACACATTACATATATTAGCATATCTACCTAGCAAGATATAAGGGAATTACAAACAAAACAAAACAAAACACAACACCCCCCCCCCCAAAAAAAAAAAATGTCCCCCAGGCAAGTGATTCCAGAGATCCTGCTTTAATCACTATAGTTAACACTTCATAATTACCCATTGCTAAGATGAATAAGCTGAGGCTAAAATAGAGGACATTAAGGAGTCAAGCATTCATACAAAGGTAGGGCGAGCACTTGGAAGATGATCTTCAGTACCAGATGGGAGATTAAAACCTTTTTTCATCACTAAACTTCAGGACTTAAGGGCTGTCCATAGTCATATTGTTTGAAGAGCTTGCTCAGATTCTTCTAGCTACACAAAGCTTTTGCAGAGAGTAAAGGGATGTGTTTTTCAGCTGCAGGAAGCATTGTTTCTGATGCCTGGAATGCAGGTCCATGAGCTTCATCAGTAAGTTTTATACAAATAGGTAGCAAGAGTGTAATTGTGAGAGATTAATATAATGTATGCCCCCAAATAAAGGACTGGCTAGACAAGTTATGCTGAATCACATAACAGAACTTAGGTAGACTACAAGATAGAATATTATTAAGGACCTAGAAAAATACTCATGATATATTGTTATTTAAAAAATAGATCACAGAGTGGTATGTGGTATGTAGAATGTGTGTATATATTATATACACATACATGCATACACACATACATGTACAGACAATGGCAGGCAAGGTGTAAATATCATAATGTTAATGGTGATAATCTTGAGTATGGGTATTAGGAAGAGTCTTACTTTTGCCTTATTTTATCTTTATTTTCCAATTTTTCTAGAATAAACCTGTACGACATTTATAAAGGAAAAATAATTTATTGGAAACTAGCAGGAGAGGCACCTATAGTAAAGGCTGCTTTTTCCGTGGATATTGTGTTCCTCTTCTATAGTGAAGTTGAAAATCCTCTTTTCCGCTCCGCCCCGCTGATGCAATGGCTCCCACCTGTGTGCACAGGGCTGCTCTTGTAAATGTTGTCATAGCACAGATCCTGTTGCATTTTGGTGGGTGGGTACATACTCAGTTACAACCACCTGGAAGAGAGCCTGCCACATGGGTATGTTTGAAACGAATAAATTAATAAATTTGTAGGGGCTTAATTACTTGGATTTGGATAGGAGCTCTACCATGTATAAGCGAGGTAAGTCCCAGGTTCCCAACCTGTACAGCAGCAATAAAAACTGTGGGTCAAGATACCTCCACTAGTTTTTGTAAATGTCAAAGTCTTGGTCACAGGATGGGTGGAGGTACAGAGAGAGTTTATTATTATTGCTGCATCTATTAACAGGTTTAATCTTCTCATCCCTTATTTCTCTTAGGCTCCCTAAGGCATCATGGTTACCATAGCAGCCAGATGCTGATGATGTCTCCAGGGACAGCAAGGTGAAGCTGAGCTAGCTCACAGGTCCTCATCTCCGCATGCCCTTTGCAGGCCAGAGTGAGATGCTCTGAAGCTCAGCCTCCTTTCAGGACCCCCATTCTATCTTGGGTGACCTAGACACACAAATCCTGCATTCGCAGCCTCAGGGCCCTGAAACATCCTTCCAGAGACTTCCTTCTCCCCAAGCTCTATCTCTGGGGCCCTGCCGGGTTGCCTTGGAAACAGGTTCCATTGCGGACAAAGGAGGGAGCCAGGTCCTGCTTCCTCTGGTCCTGTAGATGAGGATTTTTAGACCGTGGAGACTGCGCTGCCCTACCCTGCACCTGCCCTCACTCTCCGTGTTCTCACTCAGGTGCAGCTTGCCCTCCCTCACCACTGACGAGACCATGTGTAAAAGCGTGACCACAGGTGAATGGAAGAAAGCCTTCTATGAGAAGATGGAGGTGGCAAAGCCGGCTGACAGCTGGGACCTCATTATAGACCCCAACCTCAAGCACAATGTGCTGGCCCCTGGCTGGAAGCAGTACCTGGAATTGCATGCCTCCGGCAGGTGAGTAGTCTCGTAAGGGTCCTGCAGGTAGCCACTGGGGCACCTCCCAGTAGAGACAGAGACATGGAGAAGCCAGGCACTAAGTAAGAGTCAGTCGCACTCTTGGGTCCATGTAGACTGGAGGCAGAGAAAGAGTCCTTAACTGGGAGTTGAGATACCTGAATTTGTTTCCCACTCTTCCACTGAGCACCTGTGTAACCTTTCTCCTCCAAGCCCAAGTTTCCCCTTCTAGAAAAGAGGTGGAATATATTCATTAGTTCTAAACTCTGGGATCTTGGGACAGTTCCATTTCACTCTCTTTAATTCAGATTGACTTAATATAAAATACTGAACACAAGAAGTGTGTAGAAACTGGGTCTACTCTTAGCTCTGTGGCCCTTGAGCAACTCAATTTCCATCTTGGACCTCACTTTCCCATTTGCAAAAGGAGAGGTTAGCCTAGATCCTTGTCTTGTGCTTCCTGGACCAGCAGCATCAAAATCACATGGAACCTGTTAAAGATGAAGAACTTGAACCCCATTCTAGACCTACTGAATCAGAATCTTCATTTCGATAAAGGCCCCTAGCTAGGTATGTGCAATAATATCTGAGATCACTTTCCATCACTCTTGTCCATGGGTCTATTATATCAAAACTTATCTTTGGGACATAAAATAGGGAGACTAAGTGGGCAGTCTGAGGGTCAGAAGCAAGGCCTTCCTTCCTGGCCTGGTTCAGTCTATTTAACTCAATTCAAGAAACTTCCACTGGGCACTTGCCATGTGCAGGGTACTGGCTCTGCGTCTAACTAGCTACATGTATGTGGATTGCTTTCTTATTCTCTCTGCCTCAGAATAAAACAAAGAGTTAATTGGATGATTTCTAAGGTTTTGACATTTTCTAATCCAAGTTTTGTAGTCTAGTCTGAGAGAGGGGAAAGAGTCCTCAAAGATATGAGTAAAAGAGAAGAGATGAGAATGAAAATGTGAAGGCTCCTCAATTGGCTGATGGAAGGGGTGCAAACAGCTGGGTATTTGCTGAGGGCACAAGAGGCTGGGCACTTCCTGGCAGAGCCCAGGAGCTTCTCTAAAGACTTGGAAGGCTTGCAGGGCTAAATGGAGAGGGCTGTGGCTCCTCCAGACAGTCTGGTGACCTGTGATCCCAGCTGCCCCCCGTGTGCTCATTCTGGGCCTGGATTGCCTGCACTTCCAGGCCTTGGGATGCATTAATCCTGTCTCTCACTGGAGGCTGATAAGTGATAATAGTATTATTTTCTCCTGACTTAGGTCTAGCCTTTTCACAGTCAATGTTGACAGGTAAGAATGTGTGGATAGATCATGTGATTCATATATCATGCAGTGTGCCTCCGATCATCTAGTGCCCTTGCATGTTTTACAGAGGAGGAAAGATGCCAGAGCCAAGGCCCAAGGGCAAGGCCTGAGGGCATTGGGATGGAGGGAGCTGAGGCCTCCACAAAGCACCGCGGAGGTGGGCCTGAGTGACTGGCAGAGCGTTGCTGGATGCCAGGTGCATCCAAGGAGTGTGCTCTGGGCCTAGCAGCACACACAAAGGGGCAGGCTGGGCAGCCACCTGGGGAAAGCTAATGACCCAAAGGATCACAAACACACCGTCTCCATGCTCTGCCTACTGACCCTCATTGACTTCCTGCAGCTGTTTCCCCTGTTTCCATTCCTTTCTTTCCTCCTACCTCTCTCCCATCCTCGCAGGTTCCACTGCTCCTGGTGCTGGCACACCTGGCAGTCGCCCCACGTGGTCATCCTCTTCCACATGTACCTGGACCGGGCCCAGCGCGCGGGCTCGGTGCGCATGCGCGTCTTCAAGCAGCTGTGCTACGAGTGTGGCACGGCTCATCTGGACGAGTCCAGCATGCTGGAGGAGAACATCGAGAGCCTGGTGGACAACCTCATCACCAGCCTGCGCGAGCAGTGCTACGGCGAGCGCGGTGGCCACTACCGCATCCATGTGGCCAGCCGCCAAGACAACAGGAGGCACCGCAGTGAGTTCTGCGAGGCCTGCCAGGAGGGCATCGTGCACTGGAAGCCCAGCCAGAAGCTGCTGGAGGAGGAGGCGGCCATCTACACTTTCAAGCCGGCACCTAGCCCCTCCAAACCGCAAGCTGAGACGGGTTCTGGCTCCAATTTCTGCTCTATCCCCTGGTGCTTGTTTTGGGCCACGGTCCTGCTGCTGATCATCTACCTGCAGTTCTCCTTCCGCAGCTCAGTCTAAGATTCCCTTGGTGGGCCCCAGGGAACTCTAGGGACCCAAGGCTAGGGGGCTAGTGGGAGGGGTGCAGAGAGACCTGGGTTGGGAGTGGGGTTAAGATCTAGCACTGGTGCTGCCATGGACTCAGCGGGTTCCCTGGACAGCTCACCCAGCTTTTCCATGTATAATATCATGGGTTTGGACTAGATCGTTGGTTTTTCAAAATGAAACCCACAAGGCCCCAAATTTCTGCATAGGTGACTTTTGGATTTGGAAGGTAGATTGTATGTCTGGGTCATCCTGGTCAAACCATGCATCCTCCTCCTCCTCCTGTTGCTTTAATCAGAACAGTTCCATCTTGGAGTTCCATTAAAAAATTTGTATATAAAAAAAGGCCAACTGCTTTTAAAAAAAAGTTTGAAAACTACAGGACTAAGTGATCTCCAAAGGCCTTTCCTCGGTGATGAGTGCATCTCTGTTTTCTTATACCCCCCCCCCCCCCCCCGCCATATCTCCCACATCTGGAGCTGCAGCCTTAAATTAGCCTCTGCCTAGTGTCTGAACCTCAACCATACATAGCTCTGCCTCCATGCACTCAGCAGAGGTTCCTTTAGAAGAGAGCGAGTTGGGCACTGGGTTGTCCTTTTGCTGCTGGGTCCACAGGGTCCCTTGTTTCTCTTCTTCAGGCTCCCAGCTCCCCTCCACTCAGGGCAAATTCTGGGGTCTACCTGGCTCAGAGGTATTGCTTGGGGTGGAGTCCCATAGAGCTGGGCATCTGGCCCAGTGTATTTGAACTGGCAGAGAGTTTAGGGGAGGTTTAGAAAGTAGAGTGTTAGAAGCAAGCACAAAATCCCTGAGAAACAAATATAATGAATTTCCATTATAACAAAGGGTTTTCAGAGGGGACCAAGTCTGACTGATTCTCAGAAGTTCTGATGGTTGGAACATAGGAGCAAGAGCCTGGTTTCCTTGGGCTCTTTGCTGAAATCTTCGTTGAGAAGTTTCACATTGGCCAAACATGAGCCCTCTCCCCCAAAATCAACTACCTACCTAGAACCACAGGGATGGGGGTCATTAGTAAGAGAGGAAGCATCAAAGATGTGCCCATACACAAGTGCATAGATATGTGGATCTTACATCTCTTTAAAGTGGGATGCACTATAGTTTGGAGTGAGAGGAGAGAAGACTTCTGATAACAAGGCTATGGAGTGGGGTGGGCGGGAGAGGCAGAAAGGAGAGGTGGGATGCCACCCTGCACTTTTGAGTTTCCTTGTTCAGCTCACCTCTCTTAATAACTTGACTCCATTATCCCCTCCCCCATTGATCCCCTTTATAATGGAAAATAATCACCATCTATAGTGGTGGAGGGAAGAGGTCCACTTATATAAAGATAGGATACATTAATAAAGATGGGTATCTTCAATCAGGCTTAGTAGTCATTAATGTGTGCTTCAGATTCACTGTACAGTCCCTGATCTGTAATGGGCTGTTGTATATCTTCCATCCACTCTCTCTCTTTTCTGGGGTCTCCACATAAGGCTTTATTTCCCTCCAGCTTCAAGGTTTGGGCCAATTGTGTCCATAGTCAAGAGGGATGCAGGAAGTCCTTGGTCAGGGAACCAGTATAAGGTCAGTCCTATTTCTGCCCTTGCTCTAGTTCTAGTAACTGGCTGGTGACTTTGCTTCAGTTACACAGCATTCATCCCTTTGTTCAGGCCACATATCCTGAGCACCTTCTATCTGGCAAGCCCTGAGTTGGGCGCTGGGATCCAATGGGCACTAAGGGGCAGGCCCTGTCTCTCAGAGATATTTGCTTACTACAAAAGTTCTCAGCCTTGTCTACACTTGAGAACTCCTGGGGAGCTTTTAAAGACATAACAGTGCCCAGCCTCCTCCTCAGACCATTAGAATCAGAATTTCTGGGCATGAGTCCTGAACATTTGGATTAGAATAAGACTCCCAGGTAACTCACCTGTGCTGTCTGGTACAATGCTTTCTGAGGAACAGGCTTTTGTTGGCACCTGGTCTTGTAATAATGAGCCCTGAGATTTTCTTAATGACCTGCCTTGGATTCTCTAGGACTAGGGCTCAGCTTTTTACTCCCACTCCCTACCCTGGGGACTTGATCTTTCCAGCTCCTGCCTTCAACCTTGGCTTTATCTTTCTCTGAAATTCTACATTATTTAATCGACCATCCTTGCCAGATGCTTATCAAATTTTGTTATAATTACTTGTCTATGACTATACTCCCTGCTAGAATGTGACTCCAATGTGGAAGTGATGTCCTTAGATCCCACTGCCAGATAGTGTCAGAGCGAGGATTCCAACCCTGACTTAGTTTTACTTTTAGTCCAGAACTCTTTCCTAAAGCATTAAGTCATCCTGCTCTGTAGGAAGATGTCTACAACCTATGGAGGCCCCTCTGTTTCCCTTATACTTGCTATAGATGGGGGTTCTAGGCTTGTTCACCAGCTTAGCCCTGTCTTGGCAAAGACTTCTCTGGGACAGTTCTTTCTTTGCACACATTGCCACTTGCCGCATAATGAACTTGTTAGAATGTACCCTAGGTGTTACAAATGAACTCCTCAGGGATGTTCCAGGATCCCAAACCTCACCCAGTGGAGTTTCTGTGCACTGGACTTGATGTTCCAGTTGAGAGGAGACCTACAGGCACTGAATTGTGGTTCTGGAGGCTGAAATACTCAGTGTGGGGTCAGCAAGAAGTGCTGCCTTGATCTACTTCCCTCAAACTCATAGGGAGTGGGGACCAGCCCAGTGGAGGAACTCTTCCTGGGGGTCAGGAACATTGAGAACCAAAAAAAATCACTAACTAAGGTCAATCAATTCCCAACAGATTAAGTCCATAGACCATCAGAGCTGTAAGACATATTAGAGATACTTGATATTGGGCCCTAATGTCATGGATAGGGAACTGAAGCCTAGAGAAGGTAAGAAACTTGAATGTCATGGTACAGCATGAAGTAAGGGAAGATCCTGAAATTCGGGGTTAAGAAACACTTGATCCCTGGCTCTCCTGCTTACCAGTTGTATGGCCTTAGGCAAGTTACTTAAGCTCTTCAGCCTCATTTTTTCCCTCATCAAAATGGGAACAATACTATCTGCCTTGGATGGCAATGGTAAGAAATAAATAATGCATTGTCTGTGGTATCACCTGATAAAGAGCACCTGCTCCTCCTCTCCTTCCCCTTTCCCTTTCAATCGACAGCCCCTCCCCATTTTGAGTCCTGAAAGGTTTTCTCTTTGTGAGTTTAAGCTCTGTTGGTAAATGCTTTAGGAAAAACCGAAAGGCAAGGGTTAATTACCCAGCACAAGGCTGAGACCTGGTCTATTTTAATATATGTAGAATCCCTTCTTTTCTTTTCCTCAATATATTTCAAAGCAAATACTTTATTTTCTAGCAGCATTGTAGCCCCTCTTCATTCTTTAAAGATAGATATTTTAAAAATCTCCCCAAACAGAAAACAGCAGTGATTTCTGGGCTTCACTCCACTGGCTGAAATACCCCAGAAGGAATTTAGTTCTTTTCCAAGTTCCATTCTGTTTCTCAGTAGGACTCCCAGCTAAGGAATTTCCTTTGGAGTCATTTTTGGCATTGTGTGGGTACTGCCACATGCAGAAGGGAAATGAAATCCTCCTGTTGTATGGCTATTTGATCACTGGACCTTCTAGGGAGGGTGAGTACGGCTAGTATAGGAGCTGGGCAACTTGGATTTCAGCCCTGGTTTAGCCATTATGAAGATATCTAGGCTGCTGACCTTGGGTGACTTAGTTCTTTCCCTCCTGAGTCTCAGTTTCCTCATTTGTAAAGAAAAGAGGGAAGGTGATCTGAAGGATCCCGGCTAGCTCTGACCTTGTCACAGATTGCTGCTTATTCCTATTTGTCCTTGAGCATTTAGGGTGGTGCCTTGACCCTGATTCCTCTAGTAGGTCATCTAGTTGTTACCCCAGGATTTTAGTTTGCTTAGGTTGGTTTGGAATTTGACCCTCTTAACTAAATAGCCACAACACCTTTCTTTCTTTTCCATCCTGGAAGCAAAAGATTTTATAAATCTTACTCTGACTAGACTTCTATAAAGATATTCATATTTTGAAAGGCAGTTACCTTGAGAGGTACTGCCTTATACAAGGACTTGGGTGGTAGTGATGGAATTTCAGTCTTAATCTCCTCATTTCTAAAATAAGCCCAATATTTTCACTTCTGTCTTAATAGGGTCATAGTAATATTATGAGGACATAATATATTACCTATTTTCAATATTAACTTATAATAAATGTTTATTGAGTATATATTATGTGTCAGGCATTGTTCTAGACTCTGGGGTTATAGTGAAATGCAAAGTGACTAAATCACTGACCTTATGGCTAGTAGAGGAGCTAGACAATAAACAATATAAGTAAGATGTGTGGTGTATTAGTGTTAAGTAGTAAGGAGAAAAATAAAGTAGGCAGAGGGGATAGGAAGAGCGGGGAATAGAATTACAATTTTAGATTGGGTAAGTAGGGAAGGTCTCACCAAGAAAGTGACATTTGAAAGAAGATGAAAGAACTGAGTAAGGGGAATGACATGTGCAAAGACCCTGAAGTAGGAGCAGATAGAATTTTCAACTGTGAGGAGGCCAATGTGGCTGAAGTGCGGTTCAGGCTTAATAGTCATGACTACTGTATGTGGCAATGGGGGTCAGAGTGGTAATGGGGGTTGGAGCATTGGTTTTTAATGAATGAGACAAGAAGCCACAGGAGGGTTTCAACCGTGGAATAATGAAAGAAGTGCATTCCAGGGTGGTGGCCTGTACTAGGGTGATAGCAACTAGAATTGAGTCAAGATCTATTTTAAAGATAAGCTGAGAGGATATGCTGATGACTCAGACATGGGGTCTGAGAGATAGAGAAATCAAAAAGGTCCCGAGTTTTTGGCCTGGGCAACTGGAAGAATAAATATAGTTACCACTTCCTGCGATGAAGAAGGCTGTGTAGGAAAATATTTGGGAGCACTATGAGGAGATTGGTTTTGGACATGTGAAGTTTGAGATGTGTTTTAGGCATTCTGTTGACATTAAAGGTGAGAAATACCAAGGTGGCAGTTGACTATTCACACTTGCAGTTCAGAGGAGAGTCCCAAACTAGAGATAAAATTGGAGTTATCAACATTTAGATAATAGTAAATGTCATGAGATTAGGTAGGGCTATTTATACAGAGCACTGGGGCTCTCCATGAAGACAGGTTGGAAAGAGGGAGAAACCCATAGAGAAACTGGAAACTTAGGCACAGAGAGCACGATTCACTTGAGCTTTCAGAGCCATTAGGCAGCTGAGCTTGGACTGGAGCCCAGGTCTTCAAAGTTGAGGTTCCGGGCTCTTTCCACTGGCCCAAAGCACCTTCTCTCTCATGGAACCAACTTACTCTTTGGACTAGAATTCTGTCCATGTCCCTTGCCTGGGACATGTGCTTTCATCAAGTCTGAGCAGAACATGGATTTTTGTCTCTGTTTTTCTCAGTGTGTTTGAAGTATTTAATAATTTTTAAATGCATTAAAATTGAAAGACTTAGTGGGAGGTCTAGACTTCCAACATGGATTTAGGCATTGGACATGCAAACTTAAGACCAAAGGAAGATGTTGTCAGTCTTGTTTAAAGGAAAGATTCTGTTGTCTTGGATCCCAGTGACAGGCCTGGGGCACGTGTGAGTGTTTAATGAGTGGGATTAAATAAGCCAGAAAGTCCCAGGAGATGGGTGAGATGGGCAAGATGGAATAATGTCACAGGATAAACAGCTCAAGGGGAGATGAGAGTCCTTACTTTCAAAGTAGGTCAGCATCTTCTGAGACTTGGGCCTGGACTGCATCGACACATACCCGTCAGGTCTCTGGAGCTTGCTCTGGTTAGTGCTGGCTTGTTGGTATGGACTGGGGATCACAACCTGTGACGTTGCAGAGGCCTCCACTGGGACTGGCAGATGTTGGTGGGGGAGATATGTTCCCACCCACATCGATCTGTTCATTAGTCAACATGCTCGCCTTGGGCACGATCCAGACTTGACATACCTTCTGGTCATAACACTATCTTGTCTTAATGCCCCATTCCTCAGAGGGAACTCCCTTGGAGCCTTGTGATCGGCCTCAGTGTTAAAAGGATCTTGGCTCTTTTTCCTGTGATCAGAAGCTAAATGCTGGGAACTGAGCCTGTGTTTTTGCATTTAAATGACATTTTTCTTATCTTCTTGGAAAAAAGGCCAACACATACCAGATGCAGGAGATGGTTACAAAGGCCTTGTTTGTTTCTTGTCAAGTTCAGAGAACCCAGTTCCTTTCTTTCTGGAGACAAGCATGGATGGCAGCAGCCACAGAAAGAGCAGGGGCCTGAAAACCATTACCAGCTTTGGGTTTGGGTCCCTGCCCTGTTTCCTCTCTACTTCTCTACTAATTCATCCTGAAGTGTTAGCAGAGGTTGGGAAACTGTTAAAACTGGCTTTTTAAAGGTCCAGCCCTAGGTTCGCAGAGCCACAGGAAGCAGATTCCTGTTCTCTTTCCACAGGCCTAACCTAGTTCAGGGCCAGCGGAGTCCCTTGCCTGATGTTCACAGGCCATCTTACATTTCCCTACCTTGTGCCTCTTCTCCTTCAGCTTACTCTGCACTAAGGCTTCACTTGATCATGTCTCTCCTTGGTCCCCAAACTTCAAATGTCTCCCCATTTCCAAAACCAAGCTGTGCATCCCAGGCTGAGACTTCAGATCTTCCCCAGGGTGTGCTTTTTCTCTCCCAATTTGTCTGGCTCTCCAGGGACACCAAGTCACTGTTTCCCCCAAACACTATTGTCTTTTTACCTCTCTTCTTTCACAAGTGCAATGCCCCATGCCTGGAATGCCTTCCCCTTCTTCAGGTTACACTGCGGAGTAAAAGAGACTTCTTTCCAGGAAAACAATGCAGACATTTCTGAGCGTGGGTGTAGCTGAGAGTCACATGGAAGTTCTGGATCATGGCTGAGAGCAGCAGGCGCCCACACCGTTGCTGCCTCTTACTAGCTGTGTGACTTAAATCAAAGACCCGAGCTTGGGTAATGGAGGCTGCCAACATTCTTTAGGGGTTACACACCAGCAGGGTCACCTAGAAATGTGGTTCTCAAAATGAATGCAACTTAGAATTATCTGGGGAACTTTAATCCTCCAACCCCAATGCTGACTGATTATATTTGAATCTCTGGGGACGGGACCCAGATATCAGTGTTTTTTGAAACTTCCCAGGTGACTCCTTGTGCAGCGCACTTTGAGAACCCTTGGTGCAGAACCAGTGCAGAAAGAGCTTGGGCTCCAGAGTCCATCAGAACTGGTTTCAAATCCTGATCCCTCCATCTCCTAACTGCGAGATCTTGGGTCACACCTTTTAAAAAAAAACACTTTTAATTTTAGAATTGTTTTGATTAACAGAAAAATTGTAAAGATGGTACATAAAGTTCCCATATAACCTGCATCCAGTCTCCCCTATTGTTAACATCTTTCATTAGTTTGGTACATTTATCACAGTTAATAAACCAATCTATAATAATAAAAGGGTAATATGCTAATTATACTGGATGAAACCAGGGCCGGAGGGAAGCCAGCTGGGGCTCTGGGTGCCTGCTGGCAGCTGGAGGAGGGAAGCCTGGGTCCCAGGTACTGCAGGGAAGCCGGTGCCGGCAGCCAGGGGAAGGAAGGCCTACTTTGGCATGAATTTTCGTGCATCGGGCCTCTAGTACTCATATCTTGTTCTTAACTGAAGTCCATACTTTCTTCTGATTTTCTTTGTTTTTACCTAATGTCCTTTTTCTGTTCCAGGAGGCCGTCTAGGGTATCATATCACATTTAGTCATCATGCCTCCTTAGCCTTTGCTTCAGTTTCCTAAGGCTGCCATAACAAAGCACCCCATACTGAATGGCTTAAAACAACAGAAATGCCTTATCTCACAATCTGGAGACTAGAGGTTTGAAATCAAAGTGCTGGCAGAGTCAGGCTCCCTCTGAAACCTGTAGGAAATAATCTTCCTTGCCTGACCCTAGTGTCTGGTGGTTGTCATCAGTTTCTTGGCATTCCTTGGTTTATAGATACAGGACTTGAATCTCTCCCTTGTTGTCACACGGTGCTCCCTCTTGTGTCTGCTTCTTGTGTCTCCTCTTCTTATGGGGACGCTGGTCATATTGGATTAATATGAACCAGATCATACTGCAGTATGATCTTGCCTTAACAAATTATATCTGCAAGGAACCCATTTCCTAATAAGGTCACATTTGGATGCATTGAAGATTAGGACTTCAACATATCTTTTGGGGCGATACAATTCAACCCCATTACAGGGTCCTCTTGGTTGTGTCAGCTTCTCCACTTTCCCTATTATTGATGCCCTGAACAATTTTGAGGAACATTGGTCAAGTATTTTTAGAATATCCCTCAAATGGGATTTTTCTGATATGTTTCTCATGATTAGACTGGGGTTATGAGATTTGGGGAGGAAGGAAAAAGCACAAAGATGCAGTGTCACTTTCACCACAGCCTATCAAGGCCACATACTATCAACAGGACTCATCACTGTTGATATTAACTGTGGACACCTGGCTAAGTAGTGTTCAGTCAGGTTTCTCCACTATAAGGTTATTCTTCCCCCTCCCCCATTTGCATATTGGACCCTTTGAAAGGAAGTCACTATATGCAGCCCACACTTAAGGGATGGAAAGTTATTCCAGCTCCTTTAGAGCAAATAATTTACATAAATTATTTGGCATTCTCCATGGGAGAGCCATCTATTCTCCCCATTTATTTATGTATTCAGAATTTATTCATATAAGTATGTACTCATGGATATTAACTTTATATTTTGGGTTATAATACAATATAATTTTATTTGTTTGGTTGCTCAAATTATTCCAGCTTTGGCCATTGGAGCTCTTCCAGTAGGCTCCTGCATCCCTTTGTCATCCCTCCATCATTGCACTTCCTTAAGTTCTAATCCAAGATGTTTTAGGCTCATTTTGTACGAGAAAAATACCCATACTAGAGCAGGGAACATTTCTTGCTCTAGTCCTGGATCAGCCATTTCTTCAAGGAGTTTCTTTTATTGGAGAAGAGTATTAGAAACAAAAATTTGAACACTATGTGTGTTTGTTGCTATGGAGTGTTGCTCTTTCTAGGCTGGGCCATATTTTCAGCCTTGCTGTGCTCCAGTTTGCTCACCTGTAAAGTGGGGATAATAATAGTACTAGTATATTCATCACAGGTTATTGGGAGGATTAAATTAGGGAATTGTGTAAGAGCTTAATGTAGTCTCTATCAGATAGTAAGTGATCAAAAATGTTAGTGATTATTTCCCATACAATTTTTTACATGTGAGCTAAGTTTAGTTGCCAAAGTTCTTTTCTATCTGCTCATTTTTCTAAACAACCCTCAGAGAAGGTTTCTCTGCTAGTAGTTTATAGATGGAGAAATTAAGTGGATAAGGGAGTCAACTTATGCTGCATTAGAACCTAAGTGTCTTAGTTTCAAGACCTATTCTAGACCCAGATGGGCCACCATCTCTGCCATCTGAGGGGTATGGATTTTACATCCTTGATTCTTGCCTACCTTTGTTTGAAGGACTTCTTGATGGTATTGATTCTTAGATATCTGTCACCAGAAAATATTAACTCATGGCAGAAAGGAAGTACTGTACTCCAATTTATAACAGGTCACTCATAGACACAGTACCATATTTTCTGAACCAAACAATTGAACACATGATCTGAAAAAAATTTTTTTTTCTATTCTGGGTATGGATGAAATCAAGATATGTAATTTGACGCTGAAAACTTGGCATCTTGAGATATACTGATAATTTACAGGAACAGTAGGACAAGGTATTTAATCAGAACTGACCGGCAAAACTTAAGACATGCTACTATATTGATAATATGATCTTATCATAGTCTCTCTTTTCATGGTACAGTGATCCTAATCAGACCCAGACAAATGTTAGATGAAATGTCAGTGCATGACAACAAACAAGCCAAATAGGATGCTTTGACTCAAGGCAGATGTTTATTGGAACAAATGTGTAGTCACCTACAAGAACAACAGCTTCTGTTGCTAATGAAATTGGCATGGTGCTTACTGAAAACAACAACCTTCATGGTATGAAATCATAGCTTTAGCTATAAAAAACTGTCTTCTAGGGAGGTGGGTTTTAGTTGCATAGAAGAGATCTTTGTGTTCATTTTGAAGTTGGAATGGGCTGCATTTGGAGGTAGTGAGTTTCCCATCTCCAGAAATGTTTAAGAAAGGGTCATGAAATTAGACAAGATGGTTCTTACAGACACTCTAATCCTTTGCCTCTGACTCTGTGAGAGATTTCAGGTTCTTGGACCTTGGCAGTAGTGCAGGGGCTGATACAGCCTTACGCAGCACAGTCAGACATCTGCTCACAATTAAGGGTGAAGTTGCAATTGGGAGAACAGATGGGATAAACTATGTCCAGCCATAAGTCAGTACAGATATCCCCACTTTTTGAAAGTTTGCTTTACCACACTTCGTTTTCACAAAAGACGTACATTAGCACCTGCTTCATAGAGAATTTTCACTTTTAAGAAAAAAAGGTTAAAAGCGAAATTAGCATTCAGCATTTGTTTTGCAGCAGCTGCTATAGAAGTAGCAAGAGTGGTCCCGCTAAGCTTCTTCTGGGAATCACACACAGCACCTCAGCATCTGGGCACCACAGCTCTGCACTGTGTCTGTGAGCATCCGTTACTTTACCTCCATTTATTTTATGCATCTGTTAGCAATATGTGTCCTAAGGCAATGGTTTCTTCACTTTACACTATTTTGACTTCTGAGGGTTTCATAGGAATGCTCTCCTTTTGATTAGTGGAGGGAAACCAGTATTTGTATACAAATCCTAAGGCCAAGTCCCATTGTTGTCTCACTTTAAAGAGAAAGTCCCTTTAATTGTTGGTCTGCTTCCAGAATCAGAACATTGGTCTACCAGACATGCCATTTTTGTGAAAGAAGATAGTGTAATCTGAGGAAAGCCTGAGGGGACATTTACTCTGTTCTCCTTCCACCTGGAAGGCCGCCCTGTCTCACCTGTGGAAGTGCCCACCCTCCTCAAGGTTCAGCTCCAGCACCATATCCTCTGGGATGCCTTCCTGATGCTTCCCCCTCCAATGTCTCCATGCTGCTCCCACACATCGCAGTGGGCGGGGTTCATTCTGATCATGGTGGTCACCTGTGTTTGCCAGTTCCCTCTGTTGGAGCTCCTGGAAGGTAGGAGGCATATTTCCCTCATCTCAGTAGTCTCTGGGGCAGTCAGCACAGTCTGGTACATGGGGACTGCCAGGCAGTACTGCGAGTCAGAGAAGTATGGAGTTTTGGAATGACTTAGGGCAATTCCAAACTTTGCATCACACTTCTTTTTTGGTGTATGAAATAGAGCTCCAGCTTGCTTGACAAATGTCTGCTGGAGTTGGATACTACTGTGATCTTCCCTTTATAGAATAAACTGCAAGGCACAGAGAGGTAGGAAGACCAGCACACAGAACCAGAAGTAGCTCAGCTGGCATGGTTCAGTGGTCAAGTGTCGACCTATGAACCAGGAGGTCATGGTTCAATTCCTGGTCAGGGCACATGCCCTGGTTGTGTGCTCGATCCCCAATGTGGGGTGTGCAGAAGGCAGCTGATCAATGATTCTCTCTCATCACTGATCTATCTCTCTTTCCCTCTGTCTTCCTCTCTGAAATCAATAAAAATATATTTTTTAAAAAAAGAACCTGAAGCAGGCTGTGAACTGCTGCTCCTGAGCATTCAGCATAGGACATAGTGTCCGTAAGTCTCATTCCTTGTATCTTCTTTCAGCAAGAGACTCTGAATGACTTTAGCAGCTGCAGAGCAGGTCAAGAACTGAAATCTCCCATGAAGACCAAAATTGATAGGACCAAACAGGGACTTGGGGCTTCTGATCCCCTGAAAGGCTTAAATCTCAGGTTCTGGAGGGGATGAGGTCTCTGGGAGCTTCCTGAGAGAGGAGTCGGCTCTCCAAGGGGATTCTGTGTGGGAAACACTTATGACCATGTGGGGCTAGGGTGTACAGGGTAAGGAACAGGGGTGAGGAATCAGAAGAAGGGCTGCATGGGGTAAGCTGTGGACACAGGGAGGGAGGGTTAAGGGGCCTGAGTCTAGTCTCTCAGGGCTGACCTTGTGCAGCTCAGGTTCTCAAGAAGGGAAGGAGGTTGGGGCCTAGAGCAGATGCTCTGCTTAGTAATAAGGGAAGATCCCTTGACTAACATTTTGGCTGAGCTATGTCTTTGGGAACCAGGGTTTGGTATTGCTGCAGCAGCAGTATTTTCTGTCAAAACTCTATTGAACCTTAAGGTAATTTTGACCTTTTGCTTACTTTGGCTTTAACTCATCAAGAAAAAAATGGTTCCACTGGATTGTCAGAGCTGGGAGGGTCCTTTGGGATGAGGGGGAGGGAATTCCTTAGAGCCACACAGAGAGCTAAGGGCAGAACTGGTTCTAGAAACTGGTGTCTGGCTTCTCTGTCAACCATTCCCAGTCGCCCTCCTTGCCCTGCTTCTCACAGGCACTCTCACAATTTGGTGTCTAGCTCATGCATTGCTGTGGGACATGCTATAGGACTAAGAACCTCTCTCTTTTACATTTTTAGGGGGGGACAGGGATTGGGGCTTGGAAAGGTGCATGGTAGCAAGGAAGCATAGGGCATTTGGGGGCAGATGAAAGAGATAGTTAAGATTGAGAGAAAGGGTACACACTAATCAGACCTAAGCCCCAGCCAGGATTTGTAAGAGAATTTTGCCTGCCTGGTAGACATACTCATATTTTGCTAAGTCATATTTACTGAATACTTACTTTATGCCTGCACTGTGCTAAGTGGTAAGTATATATAAATTAATTAGATTCTCATCAAACTTTTATGAGGTAGGTAAGGTATGCCATTTCCAGAATATGGACAAAGAAACTGAGGTTAAAAGGGGTCAAGTCACCTGTCCATTGTTGTAAAACTTGTAAGTGATGGAGGCTGGATTCAGCCCTGTGTTCTGATCACTCAGCTACTCTGCTTCTTAAAAGAGAGTGAAAAGGGGGCTGAGATGTCTCCATTATTGGCTAGGAATGGATGGGCTGAATGAGGCAGGTGAAGGGTGAAGGTGTCTTGCGTCAAGTAATTATCCTCTTCCGCTGACTGACCATGGACAGGTGGTGGAAAACTGAATTCAATTCTTCATACTGGTGACTCTCTGGATCCAGTTCTTGTTGCTGTAGACGTAGGAATATACTCCGTAGAGGTCCTTCTTTCCACAGTCCTTGCCCCAGGACACTGTGCCCACCAGGTACCACTGGCCTGTCTCTCTATCCAGGGTCACCATGGGACCTCCTGAGTCACCCGCACAGGCATCCTTCCCCCCTAAATATAAAAAAAGAGACGCAAGTCAAAGTAACCTGTCCCCTTCCCTAGCCCCAAATCCAGAGGAGCCTCTTTCTTCCCACCGCTAACTTGTAGTTCAGAGAATTGGACACGAGGGGGTGCAAGCAGATCATTTGACTCAAACATGGGCTCTGAGCAGTTCCAGGTAAGGCCTCCTCAGAGCTCAGAGATTTTAGAAAGTGCCAGTTAAGGATTCTTGTGTTTCATAGGTGAAAAGGTGAACTTGGAGAAGGGAGTAATGGAAATTTCTTAGCATTCTTCTCTCTGACATCATTTCTCTGGCAGAACCCTTCCTCTCATGAACTTCCTCCCCACCACCCCTTTCCTGTTTAGCCTACCAGACTCCCAGGTGTTCTGCCCTTCCATTCCTGGGCTCTGCACCACTTCAATGCATGAGCTAGACACCAAATTATTATATACAAGTCTCTTGACTTACCTTCCTTGAACCCAGCACAGATCATGTCTCTGGTCACTTTCTTCTTCAGTGGGGCATAGGCTTCCTGGCAGGTGTGGTGATCAACAATTGGGATTTCAATCTGAAATACAAGGCCATCATTGGTCCCCACTCCTGGCTGAGGAATCCTTGCTATTCTGACACCCCCTACAGCTGGCTGCGCCCCAGCTGGATGAGCTTGGAACTACCTTAGACATGGTCTCAGAAATTGCCCTATAGTGCAGGTGAAGAAATACTGAATGGAGAATCAGCAGATCCATGATCAGGTATAGTCTCAGTCATAAACTTGCTATGTGACCTTGGGAAAGTCATTTGCCCTCTTTGAGTTTCAGTTTTCTCATCTATAAACTGGTGATCATACTTGCCCAGCACATGCATTATTTCAAATATGGCACTGTATGCAAAATCTACGGTCAGTCTTCTTTCCCCCATTCCTACCATTACTGGCTGTGGGGCCTAAGGCATGTGGCTTAATCCCTGTTTTTCAGACCTCTGTGACTCTGTTTCCTCATCTGAACAATGGAAGTCACAATATTTGACATACTAACCACACAGACTGTGGTGGAAAACTGAATTCAGTTCAAAGAGGAGATGAATGAGTAGATAGATGATGCTCTGAAAACTATGAATGCTGTATAAATATTAGTACTGTAGGGTTACTGATGCTCACCTTGCAGAAAGCATTTACTTACATTCTCCCTCACTACAGTATGAGCTTCTAGACACTAGGTCTGTATCTTGTCCTTTTCTATCTTATGTAACTTGGAGCATAGTCAGTATGTGTGTGTGTGTGTGTGTGTGTGTGTGTGTGTGTGTGTGTGTGTATGTGTGTGTATTTATTTATATATATATTAGAGGGCCGATGCATGAAATTTGTGCAAGAGTAGGCCTTCTTCCCCCTGGCTGCCAGCACCGGCTTCCCTCCGGCACCCGGGATTCAGGCTTTCCTTGGGCCACCGGCAGGTAGCCGGAACTTGGGCTTCCCTCGCAGCCCCAGCTTCATCTGGAAGGTTGTCCGGTCTAATTAGCATATTATGCTTTTATTATTATAGATTTTGCATTGAGGTGATAAATTGATACCTGAAAGTAAGGTGTTGTTATTATCATTGCCCTTGATTCAGGTTGGAGCTAAATGTTAGCATAGATGTGTGGACTAAAACAAGGAAACCTATGAGTTTAGTTCAGCCAAACCAATAACTGAATGGGTCATATGGCCCCAAAATACAGCTTCTGTTGGCCTTTGCTGGGAAGGGACCAGAGGACATTCAGGTCGCTCTTGGGCCACGGCCTTCCGGGATAAGTGGGGAGAGGAAATCAGGGCAGGGCAGTTGTGAGCACATATCCTCAGAAAACTGTTAAGTGCCTGACTGGCCTTTATTTATTGTTTAGATGTTACTGCCTCTGGGAAGTCCTCCTGAGCCCCTAAGACAAGGTCATATCCCCCATTATACATTCAGGAGCATTCCACATTTCTCCATCATCACATTTATCACATTGGTAACTACTGTCTGTATTTCCCACTTGACTATCAGCCCAAGGAGTCCTGGAACCAGATCTGTCCTTTTATCCCTCAGCATACCTAGTAGCTAGTACAATGTCTAGTATGTGGGAGGCACCAAATGATCACCTGGGATTTAATGAACGAAGAGTGAATGGTTGCTGCAAATTTGAAAATTTAAAGTACTTAAAATAACATGTGTTGAAGGATTTAGAAACTAGCTGTGGCAGTCATAGAACCTGGTAATATCAGAGCCAGGCAGCTTTTGGAGGACATCAAGTGTTGTCCCTGACTTTGCAGCTTGAGATACTAAACTATAGTCTACAGAGGCAAATTACTTGTTTAAGACCACCCAGAAAGTTAGCAGGAGTTAGGACTAGGAGCCATGGTTCCTTACTTCTAGTTCACTGTTCTTTTATGTAATGACTAGAGGCCCAGTGCATGAAATTTGTGCACGGGGGAGAGGGGGTTCCTCAGCCCAGCCTGCACCCTCTTGCAATCTGGGACCACTGGCTCCTAACCACTCGCCTGCCTGCCTGCCTGCCTGATGACCCTTAACCACTCTGCCTGCCTGCCTCATCGCCCCTAACCACTTACTTGCCTGCCTGCCTGATCACCCCTAGCCACTCTGCCTGCCTGCCTGATCACCCCAAACCACTCTGCCTGCCTGCCTGATTGCCCCTAACCACCTCTGCCTTGGCCCCCGCTGCAGTGGCTTCATCCAGAAGGACGTCCGGAATGACCTCTGGAAGGTTGTTCAGCTGTTGGGTCTAATTAGCATATTACATTTTTATTAATAAGATGTGAATGTGAAATTCTAATTGCAACAGTTAAGTTTGTTATTGCAAGGACTGCAACTCTCAAGAGCCTATTCTTTGGCTCATTCTTGTTTAATCTGCTATGTGAGTCTTTATTCTGTACAGATGGACCATCCTTTCTGGTGTCCAAGCCTGCTATTATCTGCAAGAATTTCCATGAGCTGAGCCTTTAATAAGCTACAGAAACAGTCAACAATGTTTAGAGAATAGAGACCCATGACATGCATAACAAACAGATCAAGCTTGATGGGATTCAAAGTGTCAGTGAACTTTGATGTGTGTGCTCGCCTCTGGTGTCTTTCTCAACCACTCCCTGCTCCAGCCTCCAAGTCCCTAAGGGGAAACATGGATCAGGAAGGTCTCATGCAGGGCAGGGGTGTCACTCTCTGTAAGGCATAAGTTAAACTTTACCTCCATCAGGGTCTCTGGGAACCTTTGCAAGAACTGCTTCCCCCAGCCACTGACGATGACCATAGTCCCTGGAGGAGAGAATACACAGTGGGAGAAGAGAGGCTGTTTGTGGGCTTTTCAGAAGGTTGCATCTTGCAGTCCATCATCCTCTGCTTGAGGAGGAAGGGTTGAATTTGCCCCCTCAGAGAAAGCCAGCTTGGTGAGGAGGAAGACTGCTGGGTTAGAGGTAACCTGCAACAGAGGTCTAGGCATTTGTTTCTATGAATCATTAGCTGATTTGTTTAGTTATCTATTCTCTCCCACTCCCAACTAGCAGGCTCCATGACAGCAGTCATCTCATCTATCTTGTTCACTGCTGTATCCCTATGCCTGCAACAGTACTGGCACATAGTAGGTGCTCAATCAGTAATTGTGGAAAAATAAAAAGTCCAGCTTAGCCCTAACCAGTTTGGCTCAGTGGATAGAGTGTCGGCCTACGGATTGAAGGGTCCCAGGTTTGATTCTGGTCAAGGGCATGTACCTTGGTTGCGGGCACATCCCCAGTAGGGAGTGTACAGGAGGCAGTTGATTGATGTTTCTCTCTCACCAATGTTTCTAACTCTCTATCTGTCTCCCTTCCCCTCTGTAAAAAATCAATAAAATATATTATTTAAAAAAGTCCAGCTTAGTCCACAATATGCACGCTGCCTTTAGCAAGCTCTCACTCCTCCCTCCCATTATGAGCCTCAATTTCTTTATCCATAAAATGAAGAGGCTGGGCTTGATATTCTCTAACTCCTCCCCCCCCCACCCCCCAGCTCTGTTATTCTAGAAGTCTATGAAGTCGGCAAATCTCAGAGTGATGTGGAAGTGGATTAAATACTGATAGAGCACTTTTTCCTTATTTGAAGAAAAGCCTGGATCCTGAATACAGCACTGGGCTTTACATTGAAAAACCTGGATTCTAGGCCCCAGATCTGCTTCTTACAAGCTGGATCTTGAGTAAGTCACTTCACATGGCTGACCCTCAGTTTTCTCATCTGAAAAATGGGACTATAATACCACCTCACAAGACTTTTATAAGTGGTAAACAAGTTAATGAATGTAAAGCAACTATATATGGTAGGCGTGCCTTTCCCATTGGCTTACTCTACCTAATATTTCTCAAATTCCATTCAGCCATTTTTTATAACTTCTTTGAACTGAAGGAGTTTAGCTGTAACATGGCACCCCTGAACTTCTAACAGAATAAAAGGGAAGCTAACTGCCCTGGTGGGACTCTCACTCTGTGTTGGATACATTTGAATATAGTATTTCATTTAAATATAATGACCACCTCATGGGGTATTATCCTCAGTGTAGAGGCAAGGGACTTGAGGTTCAGCAACTTCCTCAAAGTCAGCCAGTTAAGAAATGTAGCATGGGGAGTGAGTCTATGCTGTGATAAATCTATTGTCCTTCAGTTCCAAACTTACCCTTCTATACTCTGCTTTGTAACCCTACAGATGAATTGGCACTTCTGCTTTTTCAGGGGGATCTTGAAAATAGGGGGCACTTTCAGGAAGGCTTGCTGTTACTGTTGACATCACCCCCCACCTCAGTGGTTTCTTACCCCAGCAGTGGTGCTTGGTTCCAGCTGTTTCCCTAATGGGGCCTCTTCCACACGAGTCAGAGTTCTTGCTCCACAGGGTCCCTGTCCAGGCTTCTAGGTTCTATAACTCCAACCTCTTCCCTTTGTCCCTCCAGCCCCAGGAGTAGTAGTTTCTTCCTGCAAGTACTATATTATCTCAGCATTCCCCTGTTACTTCTCTAGTTCTCCAGCACCTTATGTTAGATTCTCTCTGTAACAATAACTAGTCTCGTTTCTGTTTCCCCATCTGGACTCTGGCTGATATAGTACTTCCTATTAACTATGTGCCACCTAGGAACCAGCCTGACAGTTGTTTTAGGGAAGGCAGCTGAGGAATCATGCAGACATTGTCAGGTGGCTTCGTTGGCACCAGAGCCTCACCAACGCTGGAGAAGAAGTCTCTTTGGAGGCACCTGCTGTTCTGCAGAGGTGGGGCCAGGGATGGGGAGAGGTACCTTCCTCCGGGGTACTCTCTGGGAGACAGATGGGCATCACAAAGTCATTCAGCACTGGGCCCTTTGATAGCTCCACCAGAGCCACGTCGTTCTCAAATGTGTTGGGGTCATACTGGGGATGGAGAAAGATGTGTTTGACCCCGAGATGCTGTTCAGTCTCGTCTGACCGGTGTCTCCAATGTTTACCTGAGCAAAAAGAAGGCACATGAGGCATGGAGGCACAGAAGATAAGGTCACACTTTACTCCCTGTCAGCCCTCTGTCTCATCCAGTCCACGTTTCCAGCCTTAACTCTTTTATTCACCTTTTCCCAGCAATCCTGTCCTACCTGCTCTTCCCCATGTATTCTCATGGGCTTCCACTTCTGTCTTTCTTCATGGGCTGATCTCATTGCTTTATAATACTCATTCCAAAGTTCATCACCACATGTTCAAATCATATAAGCACCCTTCTGGATCATGTGCTGCCTCCTCCATGAAGCCTCTCCAATTCTTGAGTTTGATTTTTTTAGTTAGAAGTCTTTTCCCTATGAACTCCCATGACATTTTATCTGTTTTTCTCCTATAGAACTTATAGCTTTTTCTCTTATGCTAGGAGTCTCCATGCTTATATTTTATTCCTTTATTAGACTGTAAGCTCCTTATGGGCAGGAACTAGGTCTTAATTATGCTGTGTCCTTAGATCCTGGCATAGTGTCAGCAGGGAACTAAATTGAATCAGCTGGTGGTATTGGGGATGGAATTATATGTGTATGACTCACTTGAAAGCATGGATTCATAGAAGCCTGAAGTGTCTTTAGAATTTATCTAGATGGGTTCTTTATTTCCCCATTATAAAACTGAAGCCTAGACTTCAATGACTTGCTCATGGTCCCTGCACCTGAAAATCATTGCCTTGAGCTTAGACTCAAGTCCCTGGACTCCAGTCCCAGCTGGTTCTTCATCCCAGGGGTCCTGCCCTGATGAATGATTGAGTGGACACACCCCATTCCCAGAACCACAACTGGCTTCAGGAATCACCTTGCTCCTCACTCACCCATGATGATTTTGAAGTCAGAAGGGCTGAGCAGGTAAAAGTCGTGGAGGATTGGGTCCTCTGGATCAAGCGAATGGTGGAGGCAGTGAGCCGCCGTCAAAATCCAGTTGGAGCCTGACAACAGAATTGTGTACACACACTGCCCTGGACTGCCCCGACCTGTCTCGAGCTGAGGCCTTCAGATTACTCTAGGGCACTCTTCGCCATTGCATTTCAAAGCCTCAAGTCAGACACTAAAGTGAAGATGAGGAGTTGAATCTGCGGTTTTATCTGCCTATTCCAATCAAAGCTAAGGCTGAACATCTTTAACAGGGTTTCAGCGCCCCCTTAAACCCATAGGGTTGGTGAGCTCCAGACAGGCCAAAGTGGGTCCACAAAAAACCTTGTGCTCACCGGCTACTCCTCTGACCTTGTGGTCCCTGGCCCAGCGTCAACAACCCCATCTGGAAATGGCTTATAAATGCAGATTCTCAGGCTACCACCTCAGACCTACTGAAGCAGAATCTGCCTTCAGTAGGGAAATCTGGGAATGTTAACAAGATCCTCGAGTAATTCCTAGGCACACTGAGGCACTGAGGTTGTAAAAGCACTGACATATCATGCTGCTCCCCAACTGTGTATATGCATTAGAACCACCTGGGGAATTAAAAAAAAAAAATAGTACCTGGGCCTGAAGCCAGACCAGGTAAATTATGGGAGTATGGCCCAGGCACAAATATGTTTTAAAGTTCCCCAGATGATTCTACTGCCACCACTGCTCTGATCCTAACCTCTCATTTTATATATATGGTTCCTGAGGCTTGGAGGAAAGTAGGGATCTATAGGGTCACTCAGAAGGTTAGTAACAGGCCAGGGCCAGACCCTGGGTCTCCTGACCATCAGCTTAAAGCATGTCTTCTATCTCAGCTGTCTTTTCCCCTCAGTGGACCAGTTCCTGTCCTTTGTTTAATATAGGGTCAGGCTTTGGCTCATTCTTTAGGTGAAGCAGATGATAAACTCATAAGTAACTAAAACTAGAGGCATAACCAGAATGAGCCAAACAGAAAGAAAAGGCACCAGGGTTTTGGGGTGTGGATATCAGGTCAGAGTTCAGAGTTCCAGGCAGAGGTACCTTTTTGGAGCAGGTTCCAGGCTCTGCTTGGCCCTCTCAGGAGCAGCTATGTGCTCTGGCTGCTGGGTTCTAAATAGAGCTCGATGCAGGCCACTCTCTTTGTCTGGAGGAATTTTTGAGCTCTGTCCACAGCCAGGGACTGTTGACCAAATTTCCCATGTGGATAAAATGGGATGAGAGAGCCATCTCAGAGCAAGGCTCTGGAGCATTTAAACAAACCCAGGGGTGTGCAATGGGAAGTCCAGAGATGTGGCATTGCCTCCCAGCTCTGCAAATACTCTTGGAGTCCCCGAGCCATCGAAGTGGTGGTGCTTTCCTTCCTTCCTCTGTCCCTCAGCCCCTTTCCTGCATTCCCTCCCACCCTGTACTCCCTCTACAGAACTGAATACCAGGAGGAGGAGAGATATTCTAGATTAGGAGAGCTGTGCAGGGTGGAGCATGGGAGAACTCTAACATCGTGGTCGAGGATAGAGAAGCAGACTTCTAACATCTTCAAAACATAATATGGAATAAACACGCAGTAGATACAAATAAGCATTGGACATAATTGAACTTAAAATCTCCAGGCTCAAGAAAATGAATTTAATTTTTAAAACTGTGAGCACATAACCCATATCTCACTCACATTCTAACAAAACCAGCAATGTCTGATGAAGTGGTCTCATGCCTCCAGTCTCCCCACTGCTCCTCACCATTGCTCTGCTTCTTTTTTGACCCTTCCTTTACTTCTTGTTCCTCTCTGCTTTTCTGTCTTTCCTGATTTCTCCTCTCTCTGGGCTATCTCGTGCCCTACCAGCCTCTCTTCCTCTTGTCATATTTGTTTACTTTTATTTTCTCCTTTATCTGTCTCCAGTTCCTGCTCTCTTATTTTCCAGGTCTCTCTCATGTTCTCTATCTTTCTGTCCTCTCTTTGTCCTCTAGCTCTGTCTCTCTGTCCCTCTCCCTCCTTCTATCCCTTGGTCCTCTCCCCTGCCCATTACTCACAGGGCTGCCCCTGTCACCTGTAGTCACTCTCTGTGCCTCTTTCGGAGGCTTAATAGGGTGAGAACACTCACCTTTGTGTTTGTGGGAATGTAAGTATCAATTTATTGTAGAGGAGGGCTAATGCCTGGTTGCCATTTCACATATCCCAGGGTGTCTGACTGCAGCCCTGGTCCAGGCCTGGTACTTGGGGGGATCCCTGGTGGGGAGCTGTCCTCACCTGACTGAACCCTGGAGGAGGTGGGTCAGTAAGAGGTGAGGCCAGCAGCCCCAGGAGCTGTGTAGACAGATGTGAACCTATCCAGACCTTCTTCCTCTGTGATGGAATCAAGCCAGGCATTGGCCGCAGACTCCTTTTTCTTAGGATGTCAGAGCTGGAATGGACCTTAGGTCATCTGGACCCAATTGCGGCAGGAAGGTCTATCAGCCTTTCCTGTCCGGCTCTTGCTCCCACTCCCACCACATTTAATCCATTACAAAAGCCTGATGATTCTATTTCCCAATGCTTTTGAATCTGCCTCATTGCCATCCTCCTTCCTCTGCATCCCCTGTCCTCATTCTGAAGCTAATGACTTCCCTCTTGACTACTGCAATAGCTACCTCACTGAACCCTGACCTCCTGAGTCACCCTCCTTTTCAATCCACATAGCCTCTGGAGAACTTTCCAGAACATGCTTCTAAGTCTGCAATAGTGTTCAGGATAAAATATAAATTCCTAAGTAGGGCATTCAAGGCCTTCATAAGAAAGTTCCCTCACTTCTCCAGGGTGAATTTCCTGGTTTTCCCTGCTTCCATAGCCTTGGCACACCCTGCCTTTGAGTCATGTCTTGTAATTCATGTTTGAGGGGCTGACCCTCTGATCCTTCCAAGTACCAGAGACTGACCAGGACTCAGTAGGTATTTGCTGACTAAAGGAACCAGTTAGAACAGGAACACATATCTCTTGGCCCCAGCTAAGGGCCCTTTCTACAACACTATACTTTTTGGCCTGGCTACTGGTGTACACAGTGGTTCTCAATGAAGAAATGTTGATCAATCTACCTTTGCTCCCACACTGGTTCCTAACGCTGGGTTCCCCACCCCTTCCACCTTCTCCTTACCTATAAGGGAGCCTCCACAGAAGGGCTGCCCATTCGGGTGTGACAGCATGGCAATCCAGGGGGTGGTTCCCTTGTCAGCCGGGCGCCCATTGAAGATCCTGGCTATCAGATTCCTGGAGAACTTGGGGAGCCCACACACTGCGGCAGCCAGGGGAGAGGGAACATGTCACACTCTTGGCTCCATCCAGCCCTTTGCCAGAGCTACCAGCTCATTACTCTCTGTTAGGAACACCTGTTAATTTTTGATCTCCAAGCATCCATGGCCCCATTCAGTGACAGCATGCCAATTTTCCTCTGGGATCCACTCTTCCCCTATTCCCAGTCCATATATCCTGAGTTGGAATGATTTTATCTCTGGTTTTAGAGGTAGGAATGTGACCCAGACCTGACTAATTCATGCCTCTCATTCTCTGGTCACAGCAATTGCTCTGAGGTGGGACTATAACCTTGGGCCTGGCCAATGAAAGCCTGACTTGGAGGCTAAGGGGGGGAGAGAGAGAGAGGCGGGGAGAGAGAGAGAGAGAGAGAGAGAGAGAGATCTTTCTCTGTTGCTAAACTACTGGCTATAAGCCCAGATCTGCCAAAGATCACTTCATGGAGAGTCTGCTGAGATAATGTTACTAGTAGAGAAAAGTGGAACTAGAAGATGAGAAGTGAAGCAAGGGAGAGATTGTATCCTGATATTTGAAACCCTTGATCTAACCATACCTGAAGCCTTTTGGTATATACTTCAATTATTTGAGTCTATATTTCTCTTTCTCACTAAGCTAACCTCCTCTCCCTATTCCCAGAAGATACTCAAAACCCACTGGGTGGGAAGTGCCCCAACCATCCCTCACTCCATCTGCTTCCTCTGTAAACTTTCTTGTCTCCAGAATTAATTCTGGGCTTTGGATTTCCTCATTTCCAAATTCTTGAGGACCTGGCTTTATGGATTCTTATCCCCTTTCTGTATTTTGCAGCTCTCCTTTATCTATGCCTCCAAAACAGGGTCAGGCCTTCTCATCCTAAAATCAAATTTCTACTTTCCCTGCATCCCACTCATTTCAAAGTTTCTCCTATCCCTCCCTTCCATAGCCAAGCTTCTGGGGAGAAGAGGTGACAGTTTCTACATCCTTCCTTCTCCTTTGAGGTGAATTTGGAAGAAGCACCATGTCACAGTGTGCTCTCCACATAACCTTCATGACCCCTCAGTGTCTCAATATGTCACAACACACAGAGTCCAAATATCTAGAGCAGTGGTTCTCAACCTTTCTAATGCCGCGGCCCTTTAATACAATTCCTCATGTTGTGGTGACCCCCAACCATAAAATTATTTTCATTGCTACTTCATAACCAATTGGAGCAATCTGGTTCCCCCCTTGTAAATATCTGTGTTTTCCGATGGTCTTAGGCGACCCTGCTGGCAGTTCTCAACCAGGTTAAGAACCGCTGCTGTAGAGCCTAAGACCATCGGAAAACAGATATTTAAATTACGATTCATTAACAGTAGAAAAATTACAGTTATGAAGTAGCAACGAAAATAATTTTATGGTTGGGGGTCTCCACAACATGAGGAACTGTATTAAAGGGTCGCGGCATTAGAAAGGTTGAGAACCACTGATCTAGAGGAAAGTAAAAATCTGAAAGGTAATAGAACACATGACATGATAATCCTTGAAACCAGCTACATATAAAGTTTTACACATAGTTCAGGATTGTTTCAGTTCCCAATGGTGTAGAAAGCATGACATTGTCATTATAATACAAACTCCAAACCAAGGCACAGCATGAGTGCATCCCATGGCCAGCCCTCACTAACAGGCTAGCTTGTGCTACCCCCACACCCACATCTGCACTATTTCTATGCCTAGACACCAAGCCCTGCTGAACACACTGCTTAAATGTTTTAAAACTCCCTGCCCACACATCTGTGTTATCATAGCCCTAGGTTTGGTAGCTTTTCACCATTTTCCTCCAGAATGATTGCAGTAGCTTCCCAACCTGTTTCTGTAGCTCAGCAACCCCCCTCCCCATTCACAAGCTACTTTCCATACTATACTGCCCACCTTCAGACTTGCTGATTCAGAATTTCCCAGGGCGGACCCAGGAATCTGAATTTCTAACAAGCATCTCAGGTGATCATGATGTACCCCAAAGTACAGAGTGACTAGTTTCAGGACAGAGTACAAACATAGAATGGCTTCCAAGACTCTTTCCACTCTCCCTTAATCCCCACTGCTCTCAATCTATTCATGCACACTTTCCTGCTTGATCAAAGTCCATGCTTTCATCTCCCAGAACAACCTCTCTGCAAAGGTCCCCCAGACCCTCTTCAGCTGTATGGATTTCTTTTTTTTTTTTAAGTTCCCATAATACTGCAATCTACACTTCTCTTATGACACGTAACTCCTCTTGCCTGTGTGAGACCTAGAAGCACAGGACCTTGCCCTGCATGCTAGTTTGAGCTCTTTGAAGTCAAGGACTTAAAATAGTAGGCAATGCATTGAAGGAATGTGCAGCCTCTGAGAGGACCCATGTCAATAACCAACCCCACTCCTCATCACATTTCCTTAGATGATATCTAGGTGATAAACATTGTACCTTTTCTGTAATGGAAGAGATTTTGGCTTTATGAGGGGCAAGTTTCTTTTTAAAGAGTCACAAACAAACAAATAACAATAATCAAACCCCCAAATGAAGGCTATTGATTATCCACAGAGATTTTATTTCCACTTTAGATCCCTGACAGGAGACACAGAGTGCAGAGGCACCTTACAGAGTGGTGATCTTGTGATATAAGATATACAATATATAGCATTCTCTACATGCAGCGTTCATAGGCACAGGAGTGTGATTTCATGAACCCATTAGAAAAGTGGACACTTCCCAACTGTTCTCTTGGGAGTCCCTCTCATGGGCTTCTCTGGCCACCTGTCTCTGGTGGAAAAATCCCAGGAGGACTGTCAGTCCTGTGAAGGCCATGGAGAGGCTGCTGGCAATTGGAAGCACTGAGTGCTGGAGCTAGAAGGACTCTGAGGGAGACCCAATGCCTTCCTTTTACAGATGGGGAAAATGAGCCCCAAAAGGGAAAGTGATTTGTCAAAACTTGTACAGCCAGTGGGAGACAGAGTTGGGGCTGGAGCTTTGGACTCTTGGATCTCCGTCTCATTTCACTGCCTTTCACAGGTAAGTCTCTACTGCTCTTTACTCTGGCTCCTGGAAACTGGAGGAGTACATGCCTCTGAGCATCCATGCTGGTGGATTCTCTGCAGAGCTCAGATCATGGGCATGCTGGGCAACCTGGTAGGATGAGGTCACTCCTAATGTCCTTTGCCCACACTTCTTCTGTTTTCCTGCTCAGAAGCACAGCGGGGCACAGCATGGGCCTTCTTTTCTTCCAAGCAATCCAGATGAGTCTCCATGCCTAGGGCTGGGGCTCAGGCAACCTTTTCAGATGATACATTCCAAGGCTGGCAGGTTGCTTCATGCTTGTCTGGAGTACCCCATGTAGTCAGCTGGTATTTGAGAGTAGACATGTGGTCCAAAATGGCATGTTCTGAGTTGACAATAGGAATTTAAGAGGATTGGGGAGCCTCCCACTGCTTTTCTCCTCCCCAAGTCATCCAGACATCCCCAGCTTTCTCTTTGTCCCTTGAAGTCCCTTTAACAGATACCATAAAGACTAAGGCTTGGATTACAAGAAGCTTTTGGGAGAGAAATCTCGGGATAAGAGTACTGCAGGGATTTCATTAGGAGAGCAGGGCCTTAGGGTATAATATCCATCTCCCCAAACCTGAATGGGTTTCTCCTAGAGGAGGAACTAGACTTGTCTGTGCCCAGAGGATAGAGCTAGGAAAATATATGGACTTGGAGTTCAGTTCAATGTAAGGAAACATTTTCTAACAATCAGGTCCAGTTACAGCAACCATGGATTTGATAAGTGAATAGGAGTGAATAAGGCCACTGGGATAAAGCAGTCCTGGAGAGTAGTACTAGGACTGGCCCAGACTTCAAGCTCTTTTGTATTGCTGAGAACAGTGAGTCCTGGAGAGGGGAAGGGACTTGCCCAGGGCCATGGGCCCAGGTCTTTTGTGTAGAGACTCTCCTCTATACCACTCTGCTGCCTCTTAGGGTCCTGGGGTTGTCCCCAGAGGATGGGAGCAGCATGTTCCATTCCATTTGGTCTAGTGAGTAACATGGAGTATGCTGTCAGAAGTGTGGGGTCAGCCTCGCTTGGGCTGAGGCAGGGCAGGCAGGCCCTGAGGAGGCCTGTCAGCTCACCGTTCCACCTGGAGCTCCCCCAGACCTTGAGGAGAGCCCATTTGTTTCCACACCCAGTCCACATAGTTGGAGACCTTTGTGTAGACCCCATAGACCTGCTTGCTACCACATTCTTCAGGGCCTCCCCAGGACACTAGGCCTTGGGCCACCCAAGTCTGGCTGAAGTCATCAAGGATGACAAAGGCCCCACCACTATCTCCAAGGCATGTGTCCTTGCCACCCTCATAGTAGCCGGCACAGAACATGTTCTCTGTGACGCTGTAGTTGCCCAAGCGGGACTCATAGCTGGTTTTGCACTCTGCGTGTGGCACCACGGGTAACTTGACATACTGCAAGACATCTGACAAGGTCCGAGTGCCACTGCTGATGATCTCATCCACTGTCACATTAGGATTGGAGATGCCCCAGCCTGCCACCAGGCCTAGCATGTGGGGCGCTGGGCCTTTAGATTCGGGTCTTGGTAGGCAGATGGGCATGACGTGGGGTCCCAGTGGCACAGGTTCCTGCAGTTGTACCAGAGCTATGTCGTGGTTGTAGTTCTGGATGTTGAAGTCTGGGTGGAGCACCACTCGGGCAGCTGAGCTGTTGACAGCCCCCGATTTGTCCCTCATGTCGTGCAGGCCCAGGTAGACAGTGATGTGCTCCTTGGAGACCGGTGTCACTGTGTTGTCTCTGCGTTGGGAGCGCAGCACATGGGCTGCTGTGAGGATCCAGGACTCAGAGAGCAGGGCCCCACTCCCAAACCACTTGTCATTTGGCACTCTCGAGGTGTCCTCCACCACTATCAGGGCCTGCCATGGGAAAAGGCCGGGCTCGGCATTCCGGCCCCCGATGATCCTCTTGACCAGGTTTGGCAGGGTGCGGGAGGGCTGACCACACACTGTAAGAAGAAGGAGGGAGTGGGGACAAGAGACACACTGTGAAAAGGTCATCATGTGAAAAGAGCCACTAAGAGAAATTCACATCTCACCCACTGTAGATTTTGCCACCACGGGACCCTACTCAACATCATGGGCCACACTAGCCTAGAAGATCTCTGTGCTGGGTCATGTTTGGCCTAAGTTTTTCTAGCCTGGCTGAGCTATAGTCTGGACCTTCTGTAATCAGGGCCATCTATGGATCAGACCATTTCATGCATGAACCATCATCATCTTGAACCATTTCTAGCCAGGATCACTTTTGGGCTGGACCATCTTGAGCCTGGCCAGTCTCCAATATGATCACCTCTCCATTTTTTTTTTTTTTCTCTAGAAAGGCATCTCATATTCCAGAAGTAGTCCATACTGTGGGCACTTATAAAACTTCTGAAAACCACAGGTCATGGGCTTTGAGATATGAAAGAAACTAAAAGATGGAATAGTAAGTCACACGAAACACTGGACTGGGAGCCAAGACACCTGAGGCCTTGACCTGGCTTTTCTCTCCTATGTCCTGTAATGACTTTGGCTCAGTAAATTGCCCTCTTTAGATTTTAATTTTTGACCTGCTAAATGAGGCAGTTTAAGATGATCTCCAAGGATCTTTCAAATCCAAAATTCTTTTAATTTTTATTTTATTTGCCCTGGTCACCCCCATTTTATAGGTAAGTAAAACTCTCCAGAGGTTAAGTGACTATCCAAGGTCACATGGCTATTAAGATAAGTAGCAGGGGCTTAACTAGATTCTACAATCAATGTCTTGTCCTGTATTCCACAATGCCTCATTACATGTAAAGATCATGTGATGGGCCCTCTAACCTTTTCTTCTCTAGCATAAAGGACTCAATCTGAGAATGGATGCCCAGGGCATCTAAGGATAGAGAAAGGTGGCATAATCTACAAGCAATGATGCATGGGCCCTGTTCTGAGCCACCCATCATTGCACCCAGGAACCCTGTATACCTTCAGGGGAAGAAGAAAGGTCTGATCAAACTTCGTTCCTCTGAGTTGTACCCAAGGCATGCACATGCACCACCAGCCTCCTGCAGCCAAACACCTTTGGCTCATGAGCAGAGGGTCTTCAGGATCATGCCCCGCTGGCTAAGAACAAGTTCACATGAACCCTTCCCAGCATGGTTCTTAGGCCTGGGAGGTAAGCCTGGTGGGAGCATGGGCCTCTTCTTGGTTGCAAATGACCAGGCTACACTCCTTGGCCCTAGAAACTAGCAACAAAGACTAAAGAGCATTTGAGTGTTCTTGGCACCTTTGAGAAGTCAGGCATTTAGAAACCTAATGCTTTTCAGATGCGCTTCTTCCTGATGCCAAATGCTTCTTATTTATTCTTGAGTTACCCTGTTGTTCACCCCAGGCCAGATATGAGCTGGCCTTTGCTAACTCTCTGTGGTCTGGCCTTTCACAGTTGAAGGCCAGATTCTCAATTACAAGCAGCAGCCTACAAGGTGACAGCTCAAGGCAGGTCTGTGATGAGCCCTGCATAATGACTCAACTAGTGCCGAAAGGCCCTCATCTGGTAAAAGATGCCTGTGGCTTAGTCCAGGATCACAACAAAACCAGTGCTGACATGGCGCTTTTTTCCAACCAAGGTGTCAATGGCATAACCCTAAAATGTCAGAGTTGGAGTAGCTTGGAAAACAGCTAATTTACAGATGGAAAAACCAAGGTTCAGAAAAGGCAAGTGACATACTCAGTCAGTAGTGCCAGAGCCAGAAGTAGAGCCCATTTCTTATGACTCTAACTTCATTTTTTCTACAAAGACTGTTTTTCTTCTTGTTATGTTTTTCTGCTTTTAAGAGCTGGATAATGCAACAAGCCATTGATAAGGCTCATGGAAATAGGGTCATTCTTTCAACTGACACCATTCTACATCTAGTCCTTCCTGGGAGAAAGGAATCTTTTTGAAATATTATAGCCTTGCCCTAGCTGGTTTGGCTCAGGGGATAGAGTGTTGGCCTGTGGACTGAAGGGTTCCAGGTTCTATTCTGGTCAAGGGCACATGCGTACGTTGTGGACTCAATCCCCAGGAGATATGCAGAAGGCAGCCGATCAATGATTCTCTCTCATCATTGATGATTCTCTCTTTCTCTCTCCCTTCCTCTCTGAAATCAATAAAAATATATTTAAAAAAAGAGAAAAGAAATATTATAGCCTCAGCTATACTGCAGCCAGACTTGAGCCTTAGAAGACTGGAGGAACTAAGGGAGTGCTTTCAAAACAAAAATGTAATATTGGGTTCATGAGGATGGCATAAAATATAATCAGAATCAAGAAGTAGTCAGAATGCTGTGTTGACATCAAAAGTTTTGGGTTCACCTTCCAGCTCTGCCCCTAACTTTCTGTGGGTAGTTTTGTATAAATCATACTTCACTGATTCTTAGTTTTCTCATGTGCAAAATAAGGGGAAAATAATATTTGCTTAGCAGTTTTTGTGAAAAGGTGGATATTATGACACTTGGTGAAATTGTTTTTCTTTATTCTGTCTTGTTTCTGGGTTCAATCTCAGTGTTTTAGGAGGAGAGAATTTATAAATCTCTAGTCTGGTCCAATGATATACCATGATTCTGCCCAACATCAAGTGTTAAAATAATTTTATGACTCATTGTATCCAATGCTTTGTATAAATATAGAGGATGATGACCATAAAAGTTATAGAATGTCATGGATCACATGGGTTTGCTCCCTCACTTCTGAGGTATGGAATCCTAGTCCCAGGGATATTACTTACCAAAGGTCACAATTAGGAAATGACAATACCAGAACTAGGATTCAAGCCCCTGACTCCCAGCTCAGGGCCTCTTCTCCTTCCAGAGGTCATAACATGGCTGCCCAGGATGGAATCCATCTGCAGTGCTGTTTTCTTTGGCCCACATAGTATTTTAGCAAAGTAGAGATTTGAACTTCCAGTTTGTCACAGCTCTACCATTTACCATCTTCTCTGAGACTTCACCAACAGTGTAAAGTTGTGGGTGTCTTTCTGACTAAGCCTAAGCAAGTTTATGGGGATTAGTAGAGTGTAAATGGGTTGACCTTTCCCCTTTTTCACTTCCTCAAGAATCCTTTCTAAGCATAAAGCCCTCCTAAGTGAAGTCTTCCTAACCAACCCTCACCCCTCTACTCCCAGACAACCACAGGCACTGACTTCCTCCTTCTCTGGGATCTCATAGCTCCTCAGGGTTGGCCAAAACTGATTCCCAAATGCTGACACTTTCTTCAGTTCTTAAGGCTAATGGTAAACAACTCTGTAGCTTTTCCATTTTAATGACTATTCTAACATCTAGAAGCCTACTGAGTGATATTGAGGGTTACTAAAGTGTAAATAACACTATTTCCATCAAATAATAACACTACCTCCATCTCCCTAACATTCTGGTTCAGTAAAATACAGATGCTACACAACACTTCACCACACTCTGAAACTCTTACTGCTGGAGGAATGTTCAGACAGAATCAGGACTGCTTCTCAGTGCTGTCTTGAATGGTTTTGTCTTTCAATTACTGCTATTCTTGCCTTTTTTTTAAAGCATAAATTTCTGTTGTGAATATTAAATATAATTTTGTGGGTTATTTGTTTAACCCTACATTTAGGGCTATAATTTTCTACTAAATTGATTGCAATATACTAGTATACATATATACAACATGATTGTGATGCAAATCATCTATACTTTTAATGCTAACACAAGTATCCACAAAATATACCCTAGATCCATTGCTGCATATTGACTCCCTGCTACTACAGTCTTTTTTCATTTTAAAATGGGTCAGTAGGTGAGTTACAGGGAAGCAGCAGTCAGCAAGACTTGAACACATTGGTCTTTGAAATAACTTACTCTATCCTATAGTTATTTGTCTGATATTGTTTGTTTCCTCTACAGCATAGTGAGTGATTGAGGATGGGGTGTCCACTTTCTTGATTTTCCTGACACATACACACTGCATAGGCTAAAAAACCTGGTGTGAAGGGAGCAGAACAGAGAAAAGAGACAGAAAGGCTCCTGGGCTGATAGAACATGTGAATTTAGAAATATAGAGGCTAGTTAGTTTGAGAAGGTGTGAGGCTGGGTTTATCTGACCTTTGAACCTCTGAAGGTATCTTAAAAAGCAATCAAAGCATCATGCCCTCAACTTCCCCCTCCATTAACAGCCAGAATTCCTGTGGCCATAAGGCCTTGAATAGGAGACCTTGAAGCAGAGGACTTAGGGTGAGGTACCTGGCAGGCAGGTGGGCTGGCTTCTCCCCAGTACTTCATTCATCCAGACTCCTTGGGCAGAACAGGTATATATACCTGGGAGAGTGAGAAAAGATTGAAGAAAGGGGAGAAAATGGTCAATTTAAAGCACATGGAAAATGGATCTTGGTTCTTAATTCCTCTACTGTGGATCATTTTGAGTCTTCCAAATTGTTTTTCTAATGCCATTCCCTCTGAGCCAATCTTCTCTGCAACCTGAAGGCTCTTTCTAAAATGAGGATCTCACCATGTCCCTCCTCTGCTCAGTATCATCAATAGCTCCTCATTGCCCTCAAAAACAAATACCACACGCTTCAGCATGGTGTCTAAGGCTCTGTGCAATCTGACTCCTGCCTGTCTGGGGGCTGCTCCCTCCCCGCCCAGCCCTGCCTAGCTCCTGGCAGGCACTTATCATTAGTTACACAGGCCTTGGTTCACACAGTGCTCTTTGGCACACTTCCCCTTCCCTTCCTTCTCCACTTAACAAACCCTTTAATGAATCACACTTATGTCTACCATCTCATCTGCATCTTACAGTAGCTCTGTGAGCTCCATCACTACTCCCTTTTTAAAGTGAGAACTTGGGAGGCTCTAAGAAATTAGGAGAATTTTCTTAGTGCTAACCCTAACCCTAACCCCAAGTTTGGCAGAGGCAGAACTGATCAGCCCCATGTCCCTGAGGGTTCTTTCTCTGTGGGAGGCTGTGAATGTGGATGTGTGGATTACCATGTGGCCTAACTCTTGGCATGCAGGCCTGAGCCAGGGAGAGGCAAGGCATGTCTCCAAATGTTTTTCATTCCCAATCCTGCCAAACTGTGGCCAACTGATTGACTGTTTCAGCCCCCAACCTAACCCTGAAACCCAGAGGGTGTGTGAGGTGGGAGGGGGCTGGTTTAGCAAGCAGGGCTCACCTGTGATATTGTTATACATCTTATAGTAGGGCTGCTGGCAGGAGTATCTGATCTCAGATTTGTATGTGGTCAGGTTGTTCCTTGTGGAGAAGGTAACCAGCCCATGTTCCAGCTCTGCTGGGGCACCACAGTCTGCAACTGAGAAAGAAGAGAGTAAGATCCCTCAGTTATCTGTTGCTCTTCTTCTTGGGGCCATCTGGCATGTTGTGCACTGCACATAGCTTTGGTAAGTCATGTTATAGTCTGAGAATGATGCCCCAGGAGATTGTGGAGGGCACGAACTATGAAATTACCAGTGGCCTTGCTTTTGGGGTCTCTCCCATCTATTGTGTGGTCAACTCACCTAGCCTAATCTCAATTTCAGGGCAAGGGCAGGTCTGCTAAGATTTAAGCAGACCCATCTCTTCCCTACTAGGACTCTTTCCTTGACTTCCAGATCTATTGTACAATCCTCTTAGCCTCTTCTGCCCAAGCTTGAAGTCTGTGGCTCAGCAAGAAATCCTGGCTGAGAAGAACCAAAGGATATTCAATACTTCCAGACCCAACCACATGCTAAGAGCCATTAATGTGCTCATATTGGAGCTCAGCAAATAAATAAATAAATAAATAAATAAATAAATAAATAAATAAATAAAGGAAAACAGAAAGAAATGCAATAAAGCCCCACCCTACTGGCTCTCTGTATACACAAAAGTCAGGAGGTGGCAGTCAGGGTAGACCAACTTTTAGTCTTCACCTGCTTATTTTTTCCAATTATTGTTGGCTGGACATTGAGGTTGGCTATAGGATAAGACCAAAGATGCCTGCTCCTCGGGGGAGATTTCCAGTCCAACAAGGTCTCAGGCAAGTTTCCAGCAGGGATAGAGTCCATTATGAGTCTGCCAGGAGCCAGGTCAGAGGCTGAGGACCCAAATTGTCAATGTTTCTTCATGGGCTTCCATTAGGGAATGGTGCTCATTCCTAAGGAAATCCTAATCTTAGGTCTAACAACCTCTACCAGAGTTAAAGAATCACAGAGGAATCACAGAAGTTCACAGTTGCAAAGGACTGCTAAGGCAGGTGTCAAGAAGGTCAACTTTACAGATGAGCTCAGAGAAGAGACTTAACTGGTCTAAGGTCACACAGCGAGTTATGATCAGGGAACTAGACCTGACCTTAACTCAGTTTTTCTTAACTAAACCAAGCTGACAGTTCTGAAGGATCTATTTGCTAGTTGAAACTGCCTATAATCAGTATTAGCTGGGTAATGATGGATATTGATTGTCAAACTTCTGATAATTTCAGAGGACTGCATTCCAAGGCCCTGGTAGAATTTCCAGAGTTTTTCTCTTTCTGAATTTTACCTGCTCACCTTGGGAAACAGAAAGGGGACAATTTACCCCTGAGATGTTACTCAGATATTGTGACTTTTAAGTTTAGGACTCCAAATTCATCGGTTTGATTGAACTAACTCCAATACCCTCCAGGATGGAGCAGAGGATGAAGAATGGGAATAAATGTAGGTCCCTTCTACCCACAGGATGGCAAAAACCAGGAGAACTGATTAGTGTTTTGTTCTGGCATCTGCCCCCCCACCCCCCACCCCGGACAAATCATTCCCATTTGTCTTGATCACTCAAAGTAGACGTACTCATCTACTCTGTGAGGAGAGCATGTGCAGATCAGCACTAGGATGACAAGAGGTGATAATATTTATTATTGAAAGCTATCAACAGTTTTCAATGCATTTTCCTGCTGAGTCTCAAAGCACATCACATTTTTCTTACTTTTTTAGGAAATGCCATTGATTGGTGCCTGGATCTTGGTATGACTCTTGTCTCCCTTAACTTCAATCTAGCAGTTTCTTTTACCTAAGGTATCTTCAAGACCTGATACCTAATTCCAGGTGGAGGAATTCTAGGGTTGGTCTTAGACATGGTGAGATAGTCAAGCTATGTGACATAGCTAGAACTGGTGAGAAGTTGTCTGGGTGGAGGGCCTGCTTTCACATCACTCTAGAGAAGTAACTTTGCCCACTTGCTGAAGATGGGTCCTACAACCATATAGAGGAGGTGGTACATAGTGGAAAGTGGAAATCACTTCAGCTTGGGTAGAGTGAGCAGGAAAGGGGTATGCCTTCTCCCTAAGGCTATGGTGGCCTGGAGACAACTTCCCTCAAATGCCTTGAGCAGCTCTGACTGGTACCATTAAAGATGCTGTATCCAGACTGTGCTTCCTTAACTAGTCTGTCTTCTTTGCTTTAGGAAGAGTTTCATCCTTTTCTCTAAAGATTCCTCTAGCCACTTCTACACTCTTCTTCATTCCCTTGGCCTCCCTTTCTCATTCTCTGGAATGGGATGTACCACCCCATGTCTTTCTTGACATGCCATCTTGAGCATACTTTGCCACAATTTTGGGGCTTCTTAGAGAACTCAGAGTTGGCTCAACCCAGGGATGGCCCCCTCCCACTCAGCCTCACCTCCATCCTTCCCCTCCATGGACTTATGCTCCAGCATCACAGACCCCTTCCTGTGCCTCTTTCTCCCCTGCAATTTTCCCCACAAGGGAAACCCTGTGTATTCATGCCCTGGCCACCTCAAAGCCTTAAATGTGGCTTTTTCTTGAAAAACTTTCCTTATTCTTCTAACCAGATAGGGCTGATTCCATATTTCTCTTTGCAGAGCCTTTATTTATTGACCTCTCTCTGATGTATGCATCTTATGTTGCCTGTTATTACAATTATTTGGGCCCATTTCAAACCTTCTGCCTAAATTATAATTTCCTCTATCACACCAAGTACCATATCTATTATACTTTTTGGGCTTAAAAATATTAATTCAATTGTATTTAGTGACCATCCCATGTCCTGCCTTAGGGGCACCCCTGCCCTAGGCTGGCACTGAAGCCTCCAGACAGCTCCTTGTTCACCCTTGCAGGATTCTGCCCTCCTCCAGAGGCCATTTCCTCACCACACTGACTAGTAGTCACAATGCAATGCAAAGCTTCTCTGATATGTGTGTCCAGATTTTGTTCAGGCTGAAGCAGAGATTTCCAGTATGCTGGCTGCACTCCACAGCCCTTATCACTACTTACAATTGACCCTGGATTTCCCAGGGCACCCGAGCTGAGGGCTGCTGCTTTCAATGTGATCCCTATCTTTTGCAAAACTTTAATGAGTGAATTTTCAGAAATTCAAAACGTGTAAGCCCCAGAAGAAAGAACTCTCGATGATGGAATCTTAGCCCTGTGTTAGGTATAGGTGGAAGGGAAGCTTTTAGGCATGAAGATATATCTAGATTCCCTAAAAATCCAGGCTATATGAGTTATTCCTAGTTCCACCTACTCATGTTAAGAAAATAGCAACAAGTAAAAATATTAAAGTCATAAAGTCACAGGCATTCTGACCCATTTAAATTTGAAGTGTAGAGTGGTTTGGAAACCAGGGCCCACTTTGACCTGGTCAACCTAAGGCCATGGGATTGTGTATTATTAAATCTTGTGTTTCTAGGACCAAAGTCATTTTTCCTTTGAGAAGAATATGGTCCACTTAGAGGTGATAAATCTCCCATTGTCTTTTTTATTATTTTCTAGAGTAATGTTTGAATAATGGGTGAACCCTCAAAATGAAAATTGTTTTCATACAGGCAGGAGTTTCAGTTCTTTGAGACTGTGTTGCCTTGTTTAGCATCTTTTCTGATCCGCAAGACTGTGTTGCCTTGTTTAGCATCTTTTCTGATCCGCAATGAAATGGGGAATGGAGTGTTGGCAGGTTGGGGAGGGGTGGAGTAGCTCTGGGACCCGGGGTCTTGTGAGTGATCCATTCCTGGATGTCTGCAATGTGTGGGGTCCCGTCATTCACTGGGTCACTTGCTCTGACTTGAGTTCACTCTCCACATCCATTTCAGTTTCTGTCACCATGGTGAGGATCAAAGAGGGATCAGTGGGTCCAGAGAAAGGAAGCAGGGAGAGGAACGGAGAGAGAGAAAGAAGAGAAAGAGAAAAATTAGCAAGCAAAGCAGAAGCAGTTCATGCTGGAAATACAGAAATCACTGCACCAGAATTGATTAAGAATGCACAGTTTTGGTACAGTCAGTGTGAAGGACAGTTTGGGATTGTGGAATTTGTACCATTCAGAGAATTTGCACAGTCATAAATGCTGGCTCATGAAGAGTATAATATTCTGCACCGGAGTGAACTTTGCATTCACCTGACCTGGACCCTCATTTGACAGATGGCATTCAGAGTGGAACAGAACTTGTCAGGGGTTACTACAGCAAGGTGGTGGCAGGTCCCATAATTTTCACTTCCTGTTCTGGTGCAGGTTTCTTCACTGCACACACACTTCCTGTCAGTTCCCAACCCCTTTCTCACAATCTCTGGGGACTCTCAACTTCTCAGTCTTGTTCAATTTTGTGTCTCCCCTAGGACCTGGCACATACCTGGGACAGAGAGATGTTCAATAAATACCTACTCATGAATGAGCAGGGATATCCCAAGTGTTTAAACAGGGATTCTAATAGCCCCAAACCAGGCTGTGCTGGGAGAGCCAGGTCACATTAGGGAGACAAAAAATTCCTCTTTTCTGTGGCACAAAACGACAGGCATTCTTTTGTATACTAACAAAAATCACATAAAAGAGTACCATAAAATATAATAGTGCCTAACTCTACCAACACTTGTGTTACAATAAGAAGTGTGTGTTTCATCAGGGAAGAAAATTATTATCAAATTTTCCTACAAGTGTAAATGAGAGAAACCAAAACTTTTCCTAGTGAGGGAGTTGGGTAGGGGAAGAAATAATCTTTTATTGAGCTTTTTCTTATTCCTGGTGCTCCCCAGGTATGATATGTACATTAACACAGCTAGTCCTCAGAACAATCAAGAATGTAGGAAACTGAGGCAAAAAGAGTCTGAGTAAATTGCTTAGGGACCTGCAACTGCTTGAATCTGGATCTGAATCTAGAACTTTCTGACTTCAAAGCCACATTCCATCCTCTACACCCACATCCTCCTTTAGCCCCTCCTTCTCAACAGCCTCGTGCTTCGGTAGAACTCAGCCACAGCACCACACATAAGCCACATGCTGGAGGAGGCAGCAGATGTGTCTGCTGGCATTTAAGTTCCTCCATGTCTGGCTCGCTCTTGTCTTTTCCATCTGAGTTCCCTGTAGACCTCTGCCCAGGCATCCAGGAAATGTTGGTTGAAGCCATAAAAATCACCCCTTGCCCCTACCCTCTCCCCCCCCCCCCCTGCCCCCCACACATACATACTGGGCTCTGATCCAGCCACGTCGTCCTATAAAGAAAGGAAAATTTACAACAAGCACACACTGCTCCAAAGTTCTCCCTGGGATTTGCCTCAAGGGAGTCCCAGTTTGACAGTGTCCCGTTGGGGCAGTGGGAGTGGATCTGCCAGCCCAATGGATCTGAGCCATTTAGGAGATGGTGGGACAAGGACACCACTCCAAGTTTACATGAAGTCATGAACTAGGGGCAGGTGAGACTAATCCTAATTCTTGACTTCTCACCTCTCTGTTCTAAAGCAAATCCTCCTCCCCTTCCTTCCTGTCTCTTTTTCCTCCCTTTTCTGTCACTATAGATAAGTGTCCCAAAATTGTGGTCTTTATAAGTCTTGCATTGAAGTCACATGGGTAAGGGGAGAGGAGGGAGTGGCTGACACTTTGAATTTTTGCAAAGCTTACTAGGTCATTTATATGGAATACATTATGTTAGAACCACCAGGATATATTCTAGAATATTAAAATAGTTCAAAGTCTCTATTTTACAGTTGAGGAGGATCCTGTCCATGGTCATAGGGTGGGTTAGGAGCAGAGACAAGGCAAGAACTCTGAGTCCCAAGGTCATGCAGAACTGTGTCCCCTGCTTCACACACATCCACTGTGTTGACCCCACAGTCCTAAAGTATAAGCTGTCCCAGAAGACTTAGTGGATATGGCTGACAGCCACATGGACTGGCAAGGTCACTTGGCTCTGGGCACTGGGGCCAAAATAGTTTCCTGAATTAGCTATTTGAAACAGAGCTAGTTTTGAACCTGGAGACATGCTATTCCTGTAGCAAGTTTGGCAACCTGTCTGCAGGCAGAGGTAAAATCCATATTTAGAAAGCAAAGACCCACAAAAAGTTTCTTTTGGAATCCTATTGTTTTATTGCTAAAAGATACATACTTCTTTTGTCCAACTCTCATGTGTCTGCTGATCTCCTGCCCCCTTTCTTTTAAAGGGCACCTGCCAAGTGGTCCCCGCTGTGTGGTCTCTGCTCGAATCCCACTAGTGCTGGGGAGATCATGGTCTTTATAATAAACGGATTTTGTTTTCTTACTTTTACAAATGGGAATTTCGTTACTCCACGAGCCGTCCTTCAGGCACTCTATCTGGAATGTGTCCATCTCCACATTATCCTAGGAAGAAACATGAAGAAGATGTGGGGAGAAGGAAAACAGGTGGTGGTTTTTCAGCACAAGCAGCTCAAACTACAAATCTGGGTGTCCTAACCTGAGGTTTTCCAAACATAAGCCTTCAAGAGCAAGCTTAAAGATGAGGAAAAAGGTAGATGCTGAGTTCATATTCTCCATTCCTGCACTGGAAAGAGTCCTAGCGGTACCTATCTGCCACCTCTAAAAAGGGTGTGAGAAGGGGTTTGGGCAACTGTCTCTGAAGGGAAATCTATACTTTTTACTCCTTTTTCAGAGAAGTGGCTTTCAAACCTGAGCAAGCATCAGCATCCTGAAGGCACTTGCACAGATTGTGGGGCCCTGCCCCTGGAGATTCTGATTCAGTGGCTTTGACCTAGGGACCAAGCCTTTGCATTTTTAACAAGTGAGTTGATGCTACAGTGGGGATCCCACTTCGAGAACCATTCCTTCAGAGCACTGGTCCACTAGCTTGGCTCACATCAGACTCACCTGGGCAACGTAACAGAAAACCAGTCACTGGGTACTGCCCTAGAGATTCTGTTTTCATTGAGCTCAGGTGGGCCTAGGAGGGGACTTGGTTTTTTAAGTTAAGCAGGTGATTCCTAGGACAATCATGGTTTCAGAGGGTGGGCGAGTTAGCGATACCTATCTGCCACCTCTAAAATCCCTGTTTTCCATCCCCATTTCCCCCAATAAGCCTCAAATTTGTTAAGGTTGTTTGTCCTGATTGTAGGGATGAGTAGAGCTAGATTTTTGAAATTCAAACCAGCCCACACTCTGGTAAAAGACTTTTGTGCCACTTCTAGAAGTGAGAGTCTGGGAGACATGCTTTAAATTTTTAGAAGACTGAGACTTCTGGAGTGCTTTGGAGATTTATGGGGAATCTAGAAAATACTATGGTGGGACCATCACAAGCTATGGAAGCCCATCTATTCGGGGAAGCTCTCGAGAGAATTTCTCTAGCTTGGTGGTTCCCACTCCCCAGGCAGGACCCTGTACCTTCAGCACTTTGTAGCCTGTGTCACAGCTGATGAGCACCTGGTCTTTGAAGAAATATTTGGCTTGCAAGGGCTCAATTTTCCCTTGGACAGGAGGTTGTAGACCTGCACACTCCTTCCCTGGTGAAGGAATGGAAAAATAGGTGAGAAAACAAGGAAAAGTATGGCAGCCAGAGGCCAGTCCCTAGACTGCCAGGCATGATGGAGGTGGAGAAGACACAGGACTGGGTGTTAGGGGCCTGGACCTAATAAAACCTGAAGAAGACTTACTGGAACCTGAGCAGGTCCTTGGACCTCTCTTTTCTCATTTGTAAAATGAGGTGGTTAGCCAGATGATTTAATCAAAATGCAGGATTGGATAGCATATTAAGTGCCATTGGGTGCAAGCCTAGTCTGATGCTTTCTTGCTTTTTAATAACATCTTCCATTGTAGACATCAAACATCTATTTACATTTCTACAGTGACAGGGGAGCTCCATACTTCCCAAAGCTTCACCTTTCATACTGAATTCATCTGATTAAAGAAATAGTAGTTTCATATACAACTGAAATTTATACCATTCTAATATTTACTCATCAGGTGTAGTTTGCCCTCTTGGGGAACTCAGGATGACACCAATGGCTCTTTCTTCTCAAGACCATGCCTCAAAGTAATGGTCTGTGATCATATGCCTCTGAGCTCTCTTTTCAAAAGGCAAAATCAGACAGGATTCCCAGGCCTAGGGCTATCCCTGAAAATGTTTCCTGGACAAACTCTCTTTTGTTAACATTTGCTTCACTTTTCTCTGCAGAACCGGGCACTAAATTTGATAGTGCAGTCCAGGCCAGGATATTGGAGTCTATGAATTGAATTAGTCATGCCCAGCTGTGGTCTTGTCGCTGATGTCCACCCTCTTCTTTTTCAAGTTATTGCATATACCTTGGATCAAATGGCTCTATCAATATTTGGGCCGGGACTGGCTGCCTTGGGGTATTGGGAAATGAAACCCGTGGGCTTTGCCAGTCTAGGGGGAACAAAAAGAGCCAAACTGCCGTAATGGAACATTTTGAGCTACAGGCCCACACCAAAATTCCAGCCTCAGACTTAGAGAAGGATGGAGCTGGAAGGGATGGAGCTGGGACCATCTCCGAGGAGTCCCAGGCTGAAGCCTCCTCATCCCTCAGCCACTGCTCCATGAGGGCTGAGCACAATGACCAAGTTACCTGCTGCCTTGTATGAGAGCTTCCAGCCCCGGTTCTCGCCTGAATTGTCACTGCGGAATCGGATTGAGACATTGTGGGTCTGGGTATTGATAGGTTCTGGGGATTTCTCTCCACAGAAGGGTCCCAAGACTTTTGGCCCAACTTCAATCTGTGAGGGACAAGACAAAGAAAAAGGAGGTTCACATCAGAATAGCAGTGGCTGCTTCAGGGGCCACCTTTATACTGAGCCTGGGGTTTTCTGGAAGCCTTCATGTGAAACCTATTATTCACTAAATTTCTAGTGGGCGTTACCATTCACCAGATATTTCCATCTCCAGTCCCACAATTTACAATTTATAATAGCCTTGACAGTGGACTAGGCAGGCTAATAATCCTCTGCTCAAAGATGAACATATTATGCCTCAGAGAGGGACAGACCTTGTCCTGTGCAAAGCATAGAAAAGGCCTCTGCTCTCAAAAAACTTGCAGTCTAGTTGGGGGAGGATAATAAATATGTGCTTTTTGTTCCTAACTTATGTAGTAAAATCTATGTAACCTATAGAATTCATCATTAATATGATAGATAATAACTCTAAATAGGTGGCCAGGGAAGGCCTCCTTGAGTAGGTGATACTGGATTTGAGACATATAGGATGAATAGGAGCTTTTCATTGGAGGAGGAGGGTAGAATACTTTTCAGGTAGAGAACACAGTATATATGAAGGTCAAGGCCAACAGAGGGAGTGCCGTGGCATGAAGTTGAAAAGGCAGGCAAGGGCCACATTGTGCTGAGGAATTTATGTTTACTTCCAAGTATAACCTTGATCTAATCTGACTTTTATAAAGATCAGCCTGGATGCTATGGGAGAACAGGCTGTGTAGGGCAAGGGTGGAAGCTTTGCAGTTGACCAGGAAATAATGGGGTTTGGACTAGGATACGAGGGTGGGATGGAGGAAAGGGAATAGGTACTATTCACTGATCCATATTTTCCAACTCCTAGTCTTGGGTCTTTCCTATGCGTTTAACTCTCTTCCTTCCATCTCTGAGTATGAGAACTCCTTAAGCCTCATTTAGTGACATCTACAATCCTGGGTGATATCTTCATCTTGTCAGCCTTACTGTGGAGAGGGGGGAAAGTAAAGCCCCAAGTGATTAAACCTGGATAAGGCTCATGGCAGAGCTCCTGGAAACTATGTGTGGTAGGCAGAATTCTAAGGTGGTCCTCATGACCTTCACTCCAGGTGTTACTTCATGATGATGTTATGCTACATGGCAAAAGGGATTTTGTAGGTAGCCAAGTGGCTAGTTTTGGATCAGGGAAGATCCCTAGACTGGATCTGATTAAGCTGGTAGATGTTACTTTAAATAGTTGTTTTTTAGAAGACAGCTGTTTGGCCTCCTATCCTGGGAGAAGGTAGAGGGCAAGATTATCAATTTCCCCAATTCAGCAAGATTTTTCAGCATCACCAGAGGGAAGGTCCATTGCAGGCTTACCTTGATATAGTCATAGGGGCAAGACACCTCTGGATGGTCCTCAATGTCGAAAATGTCTTCAAACTGCAGGCTGATCATGAAACCTTCCTCCAGTCTGATCGCATAGAAGCATTCGGAGCTCTTAGGGTAAGGGTTGGGGAAGTCAGGGCTGGTGATCACGCCAGTCCTCTGGGTGAAGAGGTTGTCACTGCACTCCACTATGGGAAACATATCAGAGCAAAGTGACCTAACACACATGGCCACAGAAACTCCTTTCTTATCTGTTACTGTATGGTTCCACAGTGGTCCCAAGAGGCTAGCGGGAAAGGAATGCTTATCCCCCATCACAGATGGGAAAACTGAATTTCAGTGAGGGGAAAGTGATTTATCCAAGGTCACACACTAGTAATTTGCAGGGTCAAGACTCAAAGGCAATGAGTGTTATAAGCCTTCTCATCAGATTCTGTGGCATTGTGGGGAAGGAGGGAAGGACAGGGTTTAAGATGGAAACGTTTTGAGATGGAATGGTTGAGGTGGTGGTGTCTGGACTGCTTTTGTCCTGCTCTCCCCTCAGCCCAGAACTCCATTAGGTCTCTGCTCAAAGCCTGTTTTGATCCCTCATACACCCCCTCACCTCTGGCGCCTGGCTTTGCTTTGTTTCCCTTTATGCTGCTGACCACTACTTGCCACTATGTGATAGATTTGTTTGTGGATTCTCTTGCCCCCACTAGACTGTAAGTACCCTGAACTCAGGGATTCTTTGTCTCCACTTCATCTGCTGCACCAAGGACGCAACACCTGGCTGTGGCTTAGCTCTGCTGAGGTCCTTTTATTTGCTATTGGACCTTTGTCCTTGGGTTGACCTATCCTAGATGTAGGATGTCAATTCTTTTTAAGCACTAGCTCATCCTGCTCATTTGCATAAGAGTAAACTGTGTCCCAGAAAAGGGGGCATGACTAACTTGAAAGTCTACAACTCAGAGCTGGAGAGCAAGGTTTAGGTCGAGGTTACTTGAATTCCCATCTGTTTTCATTTTCTGTATCACACATTCTCATGGCAATGATATTGCCCCAAAGGGGGTTAAAATTAGTTCTTGGTTGGAAGAAGTCTTACCCTTTTTATGAATGATACATAATTAGGCATACAGTACATAAATAATATATACAGTGTATCTGTAGTATTAAAATTTCATGGGTAGGGGCAGATATTAAGAAGATTAGGAAGATAATGTTTTAAAAAGTTCCTGGAGGCACAGGTAAAAGTGAAAAAGAGATAAAGAAATCTTGCTTATTCTTAGCCTCCACTGAACTCAGGATATAGTAGATATTCAATAAAAACTTACTGAATGGAAACCATAGAAAATATAACCCTCGAGATGAAACGCCTGTATGTGCCTTTTCTCTACTGATGAATCATACAGGGGTTTTATTCAGAAGCAAGTAGAAGCTTTTGAAGGAGAAAAAAAAGAATTCTCATTTCCAGACGTGTCCTCCTCCAATGATCTTTCACTCAGCTTCCAAGGGATTTTTCTGAAACTCAGCTCCTTACCCTGCAGTCATACTAATCTATTGGTAATTCCCCAAACCATGCAAATTCTATTGGGCTTAGGCAGGTTTGCGGAAGCTGTTCTCTGCCTTTTCCTTATTCTTCTATGTCTGTCAGGGCCACCATTTCTGGAACATGTTTGCCCACACCCCAGGCAGACTCAGGTCTGATTGTGCTGTGGCCACACTACGTGTACAGCATTTACTACTTTTCACCATTTGCTTTGTGGCTGTTTCCCATTAGCCAGATGGTCCTCATGGAAAGTAGCTGACCCTTCTGCTTGTCCACCTCTGCCCAGCCCAGAGACTATGGCAGAATAGGCATGCTGATAAAAGATTAAAACAGAGAGAGCAAGAATGAGATGTTTTCTTGCTGTCTCTGTCTTTGCCTCTCTCCTCCCTCTTCTTTCCTTTGGACCAAGGTTCTCTTTATCACAGAGGAACTTAGGGGCTATGGAAGAGAACAAAAGGAACTTCTGGGGGAGGCCTAGATCATGGCTCAGAGAGAGGGGACTGGGAAAGTTTTTTTGTTTTTTTTTAGCAGACCAATTACCTGTAGAGGGAGAGGAGATAGGGAGAAAAGGGCAGAGATTCCTGCTGCCCAGGAAGAAAGATGGTCTATAGGCTAGGGCTGCTGGGCATTTCAACAGCATCAAACACGTGGTACCTAATGGCACAGATCTCTGACTTCATTTTTAATTGTTCCTACCGTCCTTCTTCTAAGCCTCCCTCATCTGATTGGAAAATGTGGCACACAATGGTGATGAATAGTATCATCCCTAGGCCTCACCTCTGCAGGTCCTGTTGTCCGTGTGGAGGATGTAGCCAAAGCGGCAGGAGCAGTAGTAGCCACCAATGTAGTTATGGCAGTAATGGTCGCAGGACAGCTCCTCATCCTCCTGCTCTGTGCACTCGTCCACATCTGTGGGGGCAGACACAGTCTCTCAGTCAGTCAATCCATGTGGGATGATGAAGACAACAGCTAACATTTATAGATCACTTAGTGTAGGCCAGGGGTCCTCAAACTTTTTAAACAGGGGGCCAGTTCACTGTCCCTCAGACCGTTGGAGGGACGGACTATAGTTTAAAAAAAAACTATGAACAAATTCCTATGCACACTGCACATATCTTATTTTGAAGTAAAAAAACAAAACGGCAAAAACACCTGCATGTGGCCCGCGGGCCGTAGTTTGAGGACGCCTGGTGTAGGCTATTCACTATGTTGTGAGATGCTGGCATTTCGTCATTTAATCCTCACATGAAGCCCAGAAGTAGCCAATGTTTCTGTTTACAGGAGGAAACTGGAACTCCGAAAGGTAAGAGACTTACCCAAGATTATAGAGAGCCAGGTTCAAACCCAAGCAACCTGACTTGTGGTGGTACCACTATCTTCTAAGAATAGTGAAAATAGTAAGCAGGACTGTTACTATTCCTATTCAACAGATGATAAGACTGAGAGACTTAGAGGCATTAAGTAACTGACTCCAAGTCACACAGATAGTAAGTGGTGGGGACAGCATGGGCTGGTCCCAGAGCATAGGCTCTTAACTTCTACTCCATTCTGCCTGTCTCTATGTTGCTTATAGGGGCCCAGCCTTGTCCTAAGCACTAGAAATATAAAGATAAAAAGATGTATGTTCTCAATCCAATTTAAAAATTTGGCTCAGCCATCATGGCTCAGTGGATGAACATAGACTTATGAACCAGAAGGTCACAGTTTGATTCCCAGTCAGGGTACATGTCTGGGTTGTGGGCTCAATCCCCAGTGTGGGACATGCAGGAGGCAGCTGATCAATGATTCTCTGTCATCATTTGATGTTTCTATCTCTCTCCCACTCTCCCTTCCTCTCTGAAATTAATAACAATGTGTTGTTGTTGTTTTTTAAAAAATTGAACATACATTTCCCCCAAAAGGATATATAAATGGCCAACAAGCATGTGTAAAGATGCTCCAGGTCACCAGTCAGCAGATGGATAGATATGTGATAGAGCAAATGCAGTAAGACATTCATGGTAGAATCTGTGTGGTGAGTATACAGGTGTTCATTGTAAAGAAGAGAGTACAAGGCACTTTTAATCTTTAGTGAGAAACGGAGACCTGGGGATGAGCCACCCACTTTTCACTTACCCACAGCCATGTAGTGGGCATCGAAGCCTGTGAATCGCTCCTCATCAGAGAAATCTGACTGGAAAGTGATGGACATGAAGGAACCAGGGGAGAGGATCATTTCCTGGCCAGGGGTATGCTCAGTGTCTGTGTTCTCACTGCCACAGAAGATTGCCAGCAACTGGTCTTCAGTTTCTACCTTTGAAGTCAAAGAGAAAGGGAACAAATGAGCAGCTTCGCAAATTAGCTTCTTCAGTAGAAAAGAGGGAGGGGCTTCCCAGGAGTAGACCAAGCAGCCTGGGAAATCCAAAGGGTAGGGATTAGGGATTATGGAATTTAAGGAAAGACACATTACAGCTTAAGTAAAAGTGGCCATCCGATCACTGTTTCATTCATTTTGTTTAGATCCATCGGAAGTAGCTTGATTTTTTTTCATTCCTGTTGACAACCAAATGGCTTTTTTGTTGTTGAAAATAACTCAATGTTAAAATTAAAAAAGAGTTAGATCACCTCACAGATGGATTTTATATGCAACAGAAACTTAGCACATTTCCAAAGAAAAGAAACTTTATATACAATATAAGTCATTCATTGAGCATTCAGTGTGGGCAAAATAGGTGATGGGGATGATGAGAGAAGAATAAAACATAGAGCTGTGCATGTTCCGACTGATGAAAACACACAGAGCTATTATTCAGTGTGACAGGTGGTTTAATGGAAACAAGCACTGGGGATGCACATAGAAGGAGGTGAAATATCCCCATTAGAATGTAAGCTCCAGGACAACAAGACTTTGTTTTCTTTACAGATGTGTCATCAGTGCATGGAACTGGACCTAGCACATAGCAGTTATTTGTTATCAAGATCTCAAAGAACAAGGCCCATTTGGAGAACAATGAGAAGCCAGGTAATCTGTGGAGATTATAGGCAATGCACTTAAAAAGATAGGTGATTTTTTATTTTATTTAATTAGATCATGGTTGACCTTGAATGCCATAATAATAAGTGAGTCTTAATTTTGTGAATAAAGGAAAGACATTGAAAACTGTTGAACAGGAAAGACATGTCATCAGAACTACATTTAATAGGTAGTCTTAATAATACCAAAACTACTGGGATCATCCAGAAATAGTATATTTTTGTGTATGTCTGTACTAAGACTCAGATGTAAAAATTGCCTATTTGCTAAAAGAATTAATTACATTGGAAGAGCCAGAGACCCAAGCAGAGATCTCAAACTGGTTGCCTAACAGTGATTGTGTGTGTTGACTTGGGAAGCACTGTATAGCAGCTGTTTGATATTATTTATTTGACCACAAATGCTTGGCCTACCCATGACTCTATTGTTTACACCTTTCCCCATTCTTGTAAGCCTGTATTTGTACTTGCAACTTCTAGACTGATTTTAGTCAAGATGCATAAGAAAATCTCTCACCAAGAATAGTTTCTGCTGCCTTTCAAAGTCATTAAAGGAAAGTTCTCAAAGGCTGCCTATCTCTAGTAGATTCTAATGAATTCATTGTTTTGTTCATTTAGTTTAGTATGCCAGAGTATCTTGACATTTGACACTTCTGTTTTGAAACTAATGATTTATTTATTTAAAATAAGTGGGAGTTTTAAAGAAAAACAATTTGCCCTGGCAACAAAACACAAGGACAATTAATCGCTAACTTTGGGAATTGAAGTGTAAACAGAAGATGAGATCATGGCTTTGCTATTTATTTCTTTTCTCTGCAGATACTAGCCAAACTTTACCAGACTTATTACTGTAGAATGTGCCTATATGCATGCAGCTGAAATGTCACTTCCTTGAACATCACAGCGGTTTGTTATCTGAGTTTTAAAGATAGCTGAAGTTTTACTTAATTATAATTTAAAAAAAGTAAAACATTTTTTGTTGTTGTAATACTTTTTAAAGTGCTTTATACAAAACGCTTCTTTCTTAGGTGAAACATGCCGACCCTTTGTTAGGATCCAGGGATTGTTATGAACATCAACCATCTTAGGGATATTGCATTGTGTAATGTTGCTTACCCTACCCATAGATCATCCCCAGACTACAGTGCCTTTGTAATTTTTATGTCTTATTTATGTACTGTTTTATTTCCTGTATCTTTATGAGTTTATTAGCTGAAATGTTATAAAATACAAACAAGTTAAACTGCTCTTCTTAGAACTCAATAAAAATAAGACTAAATAGGTTTGGAGTGAGGGCCTGGGAAAGGGCTTCTGCTATGAATGAGTAACTGCATGAGCTGGAGTGCCCTGTTTTGGTGTCCACTGCTTTGGAATAACAGAATCTGTAGTTAGAGGTCCTGACCCCTATTCCTGATCTACAATAAACTGTTATATGGTCAACTCCTCATTAGTTCTCGGTTATCCACCTAATAAAACAGGGGTTTGAAATAGTTGAGTTCTATGTTCTCTTCCAATTTTGATATACTAGTATTCTACCAAATATAATATCCATACATACAGATTCATTCATACATACTAGGAAATGGAAGCACGAGTTTCAACACACACATTGCTTCTTGCTAAAGAACCTGATGGACTTGTTTGTGGTCTGTAACCATATAATACATAAACAATTATCATGAATAGTGATGTCTTGAGCAGTAACACTCCCAGACACAGCAGCCTCCTTCCGGTAATTTGGTACCCCAAGGTCTTTGGGGTCTATAATGCCTGTAGCGTGGACACTTCTAAGTGAAACCAATCAGAAATAATTTGTAAGGAAGAGACCTAATGAAGATCTGTGATAAATAACTTACCTCCTCATATATTCCAGGCTTAGGGACCTTTTTGTGATGGCAGATAAAGTCATCACCTGCAGAGCCACACTATTTTAGAGAATAGGTAAGCATGCCCCAGATGAGACCCATGGGAAATCTGAGCCATATACACCTCTAGAAGCAGGAAAGAAAAGGCCCTGGGACTCTGGGAATTTAGCCTGCAGCTCAGAATAGAATCCTGGTTTATCAGAGGTGGGAGGGAGGGACCTTTCACAGATATTTCAATTGCCCTCCTTCTAGAGGAAACTGAGGTCTAGAGAGGGGAAATGACTTGCTTAAGAGTAGAGAGATAATCACAAGCATTTCCTGAAACCAATTTTGCTTTTGGAACTTTTCTGACCCTGGAGAAAGAAACCCAACAACCCAGAGTGCCCGTGACATAAGACATAGACACTTTGACAAACAACTTTTCTGGTTCAAGGGCCTCTTGAAATCCTATCTTGGGTGCATGAACTATCTCCCAGAGAGGATGTGGCTCAGTGAAAGTTCCAGCTATAACCTAAACAGAGGGGGTCACTGGCCCTAGTTAAGATTTGCAGCTGCTGCTATGAATTGTAATATTCTATAAAAATCATTTATTTCTGAGTACAGGTGGAAGATTGAGCCCTGGCTTTTGTTTGGACTGTCCCAGTTTAGGGCCATCATATTAACAACATGGAGGGAAATGCCTTATCACATGATGACACAAAATTCATAATAATAAGAACCAAGAATTATCTGGTTGGGGATCACAGACTCTTCATTTTTCTATATCTTATTATGGGTAATAATAGGCACTGTAGTCTGGGGATGATCTATGGGTAGGGTAAGCAACATTACACAATGCAATGTCCTTTCAGGCTATTGTTATTTAAGACACTAGCACATGGATGCATGTCCCCAACTTATTTTCTTTCAACTTAATTCAACAATTATTTGTAATCCAAGTGCTGTCTGGACTGTAATGTGGAGAATGCCAAAAATTACTTATTTGTTGCAAGAGTTTCATATGCAAATCCCCTGCTTCTGAGAATGTGAAATTTTGTAGGAGAATAAGTACTCAAATGTATATGTTTTAGGGCATTGTCAGGCTATAGTTATTGCAGTGAAAGATAGAAAGTTCTGGGAATTTAAAAAATGAAAAAAAATCATCCAGCTGAGGGGAATCAGAAAACATTTAGGAAGAAGAAGATGTTCTTTGAGCTGGGGACTGAAAGGTGAGCAGGTAGAGAGGTGAGGGGTAGTAGGGAGAGCATCCAAGCAGAAGGAATTGAACTTCCTGTCTTTCACTGCAGTAACTATAGCCTGACAATGCTCTAACGTGTACACATTTGAGTACTTATCTTATTCTGCTACTAAATTTCACATTCCCAGAAGCATGGGACTTGCATATGAAGCTCATGCAACAAATAAATATATTTTGGCATTCTCCACATTACAGTCCAGACAGAATTTGGAGGTATTCAGAGTCTCAACCACCCCTCCTTTTCAACCAACACCTGACATAGGAAAGGGGTTCTATTGAGGAAAGAAATCTGGAAGGAGAGATCTAAGGAAGAGAAGCCAGAGTCTGTTTTCTATGAATTTTCTACCTTAGTAGAAACAGCATAAAAAACTCCTAGGCAAAACCAGGGCAGGACAGCAGAAATTTTGGCCAAATTTCTGTAGAATGACAGATACAGCTGCTTTCCACATGCCCATAAAGTTATCAGAGTTTATAGACAGCTATCCATTGGTTCCTCGGGGCAATAGATGGAGAAGGTAGCTTGGGAGCAATTGTTCTCATTTTATAGATGAGAAACCTAAAACCCAGATGACCCAAATGAATCAGACAAGGTCATTATTTAGCAAGTGGTGGCTCTGGTCCACAATCGCACCATTCTGATTCCATAGCCAATGACACTCACGCTCCTATGAGGCATGAGACCAACCAACAAGGGCTGTCCTGCAGACCAAATGGCTAGAGGCTTTGCTTGTCATTACTCAAAAGCTACATCGTGGGCCCCTCTGATATCTTCTCTGGGCACTTGAAGAGCTTTACAGAGTTAATTTAGGCAGACATTTAGACTGTGCTTAGCCGAAACCAGTTTGGCTCAGTGGATAGAGTGTCGGCCTGCGGACTTAAGGGTCCCAGGTTCGATTCCGGTCAAGGGCATGTACCTTGGTTGCGGGCACATCCCCAGTAGGGGGTGTGCAAGAGGCAGCTGATCGATGTTTCTAACTCTCTATCCCTCTCTCTTCCTCTCTGTAAAAAATCAATAAAATATATTTTTAGAGTGTGCTTGATTGTCCTCTTGTCGATTATTTGATCTTGGAACTACATTTCCCAGGGTCTTCTTCCCTGTATAGTTCCAGGGTAGTGTTGGCCAAAAGAGGAACTTGTGTGAGTTTAGAATACAACAGTTTTTTACTCTCTGAAGGTTGTTTGTGATCAGATATAGAAATGAACAGATATAGATGTACCCAATAGGTTATAACTGGTCCTCACTCTCTTCAATTTGTATCCAGCTCTTCTTTTTAACTACTGGCTCTGATAACCAGCAAGCCTACCACCAGATGCTTGTAGGTGGACTGACAGGGGTGGTAGCTGCTCAGAGCCAACAGCTTCTCATAGGCTCTCCCATGGGCTCCTCCTTCACAGTCCCATGTTGGTTCCTTAGCTGGGCTTGCTTAATTCTTGGATTCCTCTGCAAATGCCATCATTTCCACCCATTACAGGGTTTTAGGAGAGCTGATTAGTGACCTTTCTGTGGTCCTCCAACTCTGTCTATGAGAAGCTGGGACCATCACTTTCCTAGTTGTTTTTATAATTGTATGAGCTCTAATGCCCATAAATAGTCACTATCTCACAATACTCACAGAGGCTCTGCTTTTCTGACTGCACTCTGGCAGATACTATTATTGGCATCAGGAGTAGGATGCTGCAGTAACCAAAACTAGAACATGTGGCTTTAGTTTGGCTACCAGTGAGGAAACTGCTTCAGGAGGCTTGACAAAAGGTGACCTGAGTCACATAATGGTGAAACAAGTGGCAAAATTTGCCTATGGCAATTAGAAGGTAGAAAAATATATAGTAATAAACTTGTGGGATCTGGCTGAGGCGATCTTATGTAGAATGTTGCAAGTGTCAATATGTGCTTCCAGCTGTATATGGCAAGGTACTTCAGGAAGAAGTAAGTCTTTGGTGTAAAAGCAGAAATTAGAGGAAATACAGAGGGTCCAGAACTAGCTGGGTTGGAAAATAAGACTATTTCTCATCTCTATACTAGCAAAATATTTTAAAAGCAAAAATGGCCTCAGGATAAAAATAATTTCAAAGTTCTGGCTGTAAGACCCTTCATTTAAATGTAGAAGACTTAAGGCAGTGCCTAGTGCTCTCTATTGGCTAGATCAAAGGACACTGAGGAATCTTAAGAACATTGTTCCATAGTACCCTAACATGCTCTTCAAAGGAGAGAAAGAGAGAGAGAGAGAGAGAGAGAGAGAGAGAGAGAGAGAGAGAGAGAGAGAGACCTATTTTGAAAAGAACTGTGGGTGTTGTTTTGGTCTAGAGTGGACTATATTTAAATATATGATGAGACACCCAAATTTTTTTAAAGAGAGATGTACCAACCAGCTTGAACTAGAAATGACTGAGACAATTCAAAATGAAAAGAGGACTCTAGACCTCAAGTTTCAACGAACAGGAAGTAGGTGGAAAGGTCTATTCAGCTACAAAATGTGCCATTTCTTATGAAAAAGGAAGAATGTCTCAGAGGGTGAAGCTGAGAAGCCAGAGGGCAGAGCCAAGAGCCACAGAGAGCAGTGGACTGGGGACCCACTCTCAGGGAGCAGCACTGGGCTGTTTGTTAATCACAACTGGTCTCTGGAGTCAGCAGCATGTGCCTGGCTAGATTTCAGATTACTATGGAGCAGTGACTATGATATGCCTCCCATTCCTCCCATTTTTCAATGGGAATTCTTTGTGGTTATCCTGTGCTGTGTCACCAAGACAAGAAGATATTTGGTTGGTGTAAGTGGATGGGTGAGGAGAGACAGAAGAATTCCTTGGTGTGGATGGAGTTCATGAAGACTTTGGGGGTTAGGGAACAGAGATAGATAATCAATGGGAGAGAGATTGAACGTTTGAGATAAGAATATATCTGCCTTATTTGTTTGTTTGTTTGTTTCTCAAGAGAATGAATTGATTGTGCATTGATTTCAATTTTTTAAGTTTCTTGTTTTTTTTTTGGATGTAACTCCTTATTGAGACTGAATCACGTGGGACCTCATCTTTATGAGTACACCAGTTATTAGATGTTTGGGAAATTACTTCAACTCTGTGTGGTAACTTGAATTGTATTCCCCAAAAAGATATGTTCAAGTCCTAACCCTTGGTCTTGACTTGATCTTATATGGAAATAGATCTTTGCCCGTGTAACTAAAATGACATCATACTGGATTAGGTTGGACCCTAACCCAATAACTGGTGTCCTTATAAGAAGAAGGAAACTTGAACACAGAGGGAAATACTATAAAGACAGAGGCAGAGACTGGAGATACTCTGCCATACCCAGGGAATGTCAAGGAGTACCGAAGCTAGAAGGGGCAAGGATGATTCTTCCCTGGAGCCTTTAGAGGAAGCACAGCCCTGCCAACACCTTGATTTCAGACTTCTAGCCTCCAGAACTATGAGAGAATAAACTTCTATTGTGACAAGCCACTTTGTTTATGGTAGTTTGTTACGCCAGCCCTAGGAAACTAATACACTCTGAATATAGGTTTTCTAATCTGTAAATAGTGCAAATGAGAGTATTTATAGCACAGGAATGTTATAAACATAACATGAGTTAATATATGTAAAGCATTTAGAAAAGTGCCTGAAATACAGTCAGAACTCAATAAATCAGTGAGAAGAACAGGACCACTGAGATCCAGCTCACTGAAGTGACAGCTTTCGGACTCCCAGCTAAGTGGAGTACCGGTGATTTCACTCAGTTGAAAAAGAATTAAGAGACTGGAACTGCCCCTGGATATGTTTTTGTTTCCAGGTTCCACTCCATTCCTAATCTCCCTGAAGCCATTGCACAGACTTCCCTTCTTATGAGATCCCTAAGTTCAGGCTGCTAGAGCAGAAAGGGAACCATGAGATCCCTCACAGCCCAGCATTACCCTTATCTAAGTGTGCACGTGTGCATGTGTGCACGTGTGCATGTGTGTGTGTGTATGTGTGTGTATACTGTATTTCAGAAGCTCTTTTTCTTAATAGCTTCCTTTTTAAAAAAATATATTTTTTATTGATTTCAGAAAGGAAATGAGAGGGAGAGAGAGATAGAAACATCAAGGATGAGAAAAATTACTGATACACTGCATCCTTCAGGCCTCACACTGGGGATCGAGCCCACACCCAGGCGTGTGCCCTTGCTGGGAATTGAACCGTGACCTCCTGGTTCATAGGTCAATGCTCAACCACTGAGCAACACCGGCTGAGCTGTATTTCAGAAGCTCTCGAAAGCCATGTAAGTAAAAATAGCACAGCTGGTGGGTCTAACATTCAAGACAGCCTCATTTGAGAAGGGCTGGAGGTTGGTGCTTTAGTCCTGGCCCAAGTCATGAGGCCATAAAAACAATAACAATAATAATATCAACAACAGTAATAGCAGTCATAATAGTCCCCTTTGTGTGACACTTTCCAGTTGGCAGGATACTTTCACCTTATTTCATTTGCTTGTGATGGCAGTCTTGTGATGGATGCACTTCAGGTAGACACTGTCATTCTGGGCCCAGAGAGGTGATGTGAGTCCCCAAGGCCACACATCCTGGGAGAAGCAGACCTGAGACAAACTCCAGATGCCCAGTCTTCCTGCCCTGGTTCAGTCATTGAAATCAGAGAACCACAGAATATCAGATCGAAAGGACATTAAAAAGGCTATCGAGTTTATCTCTTTCCTTTCTTAGATGGGGAAACTGAGACTCAGGGAAGTGAAGCAACTGGTTCAAAATCACGTGGCCCGCTAATGGCAGAGCCAGGATCAGGGCCCAGGTATACTGAGAATCCCAGCACAGTGTTCTTATTTACTTGTTAGTCAGAGTGAAAACCTGCTAACAGAGCCGGGGGAGCCCCTAACAGGGTATTGTGTGAATGCACCACGTACTGGCACAGTTAACACTGTGGGGGCCTGAGACACAGCTCCCTTACACTCATAGGTCCTTGGAGTCCAAGCCGCCTCCTGCAGCAAGGACTGCCCATTCGCAGGGAGGGCTCTGGACAGAAAAGGGGATGGTCTCCAAGCAGCATGAGCCTGGGAGAAGAAAAGAGCTGGCTGGGGAGGAGTGGCTGGGAGCCTGGGAAGCAGGCATCCTGCAGGTGGGAAACTGGCAGTGCCCACCGGCTCAGTGGGAGTAGATTGGAGGTAGGGGGGATGGGTGGAGGGAGAGTCTGGGAATCCAGGCTGGAAAGGCGGGCCAGGAAGGATTTACACTCTTGTTGGCCTGTGAATGGCTCAGAAGCCCCACCTGACCCCTTCAGTGACTGCAGGCCCATTCACATGCAAATCCCCAGGGAACTAGGAGGCTGCGCCCAGCAGTTGAGGACAGGAAAATTGCTGGAGGACTGCTAAAGACAAAGCCTCGCTGTGTTCTTCCTCCGCTGGGCTGCCTGGTTCAAGGTGAGTCACAGTCTGGACTGGAGTGAAAGTACTGATTAAGTAAGTGCTGAGTGGACAGAGGGGCCTGCCAGGGGCCAGTGTCACCCAGCAGTTCTAGGAATGTGTGAGCTGGTTTTGTCCTCTGCCACTGCCCAGGCCCCTGCCCCACCCTAGCCCAAATACACTGCCTCAAATTTTCCCATGCAGAGAGCTGGAAGAAGAACCAAACAGCCTGGGTTCTGGTCACTGACCTGCCACTCACTCATGTGTCATTTTAACCTTCCTGGGCAATGGTGTGCGGGGAGCCAGCTTGTACCAGCTTAATTATAGGAGCCAACGGCCAACTTTTCAACGTTTTTTTGTGACCCTGTTGTTAAATACAGCCGTCATGAAAAATCAAGTTTCATAAACTTACATATAAGTTATATATATCAAAACCAAATTATATAAAAACTCATCACCTACTAACTATTTTAGCATTTACTATTATCGATGCTCTTGAGATATTATGTCTAGTATATGAGTGGTGAGTGGTGGGCTATTGTGCATCTCTTCTTCCCTCCCAACCCAGATCCAGCTGTTAATCATTTACGAACACACACTATGTTCAGGCTGAGTTTTCACAAACATACAAGGTGGACATTAGTTCTGTCCTCTAAGAGTCAAGAGGTCAAATGAAAAAGTTGGTGTGAAAGCAGCTTGTCAAGTCTGCCACTGCCTGTCAGCATTTAGCAGGGACCCTATTTCCCAGCCCCCTGTGGCCAGCACCTCTCTCTTCATTTCCCATCCCTGTCTCTCTGCTCCAGACACACTGCCATCCCTGCTGTTCTTCAAACACACCCAGCCTTTGCACTGGCTGTTCTCTCCGATGGGAATGCTTTTCCCCAGAAAGCTGCATGGCTAACTTTCTCAGTTTCTTCAAGTCTTTGCTCAGATGTCACCCCTTCAATGAGGACTAACCTGACCAACATATTTCAATCATAACCCCCACCCTGGCTCACAGGGCCCCTCTTTACCCTGCTCTATTTCATTGCCTATCACCTTATGACTCACTATATAATGTACTTATGGATTACATCCAATGTTCATTGTCTGTTTCCCCCAGTGCAATGTCAGTACCCTGCGGGCAGGGATTTTTGTCTGTTTTAATTATTGCTATACCTCAAGCTCTGGTAAATAGTGGGCATTCAAGAAATACATGTGTCAAATAAATGGATATGTCCTGTTCCCTAACTTTTTCCTTTATGAATGAGCACACTAAAGTAAATTCAACTTCACTTTTTACTAAGACGTATCTGAGAGCTCTCGTGTACACAGATTTGCACACCAGGTGTGTCCATACCCCGGGGCACACCCCCTTCAAACTTCCCCACACTTGAGCACATTCTCTGCCCCAGCACTGCGACCTTCCTTCTGCTTTCCATCACCCATAGCCTGTGCTGTTTGCACTTCCTGCATAAAATAAGTTTGTTTTTCACACTTTTCTGAAGCTCATTTTCACCTTTTGATTCTCCTGAATCAGCTAGAATTGGTGTTTGGGAGTTGGTACCTCAGTAGTGAAAAAATTGCACCAGGGAGTACAATTAAAATTCACGAGAGACATTTATCCATTTCTCATTCTCTTTTCTTTCAGGATCCAAGGCCTCCTGTCCACTCCCACAGAATTAGCAGAGCTACTGCAGTAACTGGGGTCAGCCACAGCCTGAAGGTCGAGTAAACACAGAGCTTTGCACAGAAATTAGGGGCGGGGGTCAGAGCAGGGCCACAGAGGGACTCATCTCTCAGTTATGCAGCAGGATGCGAACTGACCAATGAGGCCTGGGGAAGTGGGCGGTGGACTGGGAGGTGCAGACCATCAGGACTGAAAGGGCTTGCAAAGGCCAGCTAGTCCAATTTTCTCACTGGACAAATGGGGAAACTGAGGACCAAAGCAGAGAGGCGACTTGCCCAATGTCTCAGCAGAAGTCAGTGGCTGATTTCTAGACCAGAGTCCTTTCCTTTATGCTCACCATCAAGAGACATATGCCTTTTTTGTTCTGCCCCAGGACTGTGCTCACTGCTGGGGAAAAACACGGACATGGGCCCTGAACTTATGAGGCTGATAGTCTAGTGGAATGACCTTGAGTTCACCACTAGAACTTGTGTACCACAAACAGATAAATTGAGCATTTCTCAGCTTTCATAGCTCAGACTCCATTTCCAATTATTATTTTGTAAAACATTTTTTCTCTCAAAATCAGGATAAAAGAGTTCTTTAACAAAATCTAGACAACACAGAATCCTCAAGGTTCTTTCATTTTACTAAATAACCCTGACAGTCAGTGTTGTCTTAGAAAAAAATGCATAGCCAGGAATCATATCAAGGTCCCTACCAGGATAAAGCTTGTTCTGAGAGGGACTGAGTGAAGATAAAAATCATGACTTGGAAGTAAGAAGACCAAGAATTGAGACTTGGCTTTCTATGGAGACTTGGACAAATCCATCTAAGTTTTTTTTTTTTTTTTGCTCAGTTTTCTTTTCTTTAAATTAGGTATAATACTCCCTGCTCTTCCTTTTCCATTAGAATAAAGTGAGGCAATAGTTTAGAATCTGCCATAAGTTCGTGTTGCTGCAGGTAAACACACATGAGAAATAGCCTCCTGCACTTATACAGGTCTTTCAAAGTACCTTTCTATAAATTGCCTGACAAGAGCAAGGTCATGGATAGCTAACTAGTGGTAGAGATGAGAAAACTGATATTTATTGAGCATCCACTGATACCAGCAGGCATTTTGTTACTCATACTATTGCCATCATTACCACTGTAATAATATTTATTGAGCAAATCACAGATGTCTAGGACATACATCATTAAAGCATTGATCTCATTTGGCATTCCCAAGAAGCCGATGAGATAGGCATTGTTATTATTATCCACATTTACAATAAGAGGTGGAAGCAGGGCCTGACCCCAGTTCTGATGGATTCTAAAGCCTGATTTTTGAACCCTTGAGCATGACTGCCTTTTACAGTGTTGATTCCACTTACAGCCATTATCTCATTTAAACCTTCCCACAACCTTTGAGAAAAGTACTGCATATCATTATAAACTTCTTTTTCTTTTACTGATGATAAAATCAATTCTTAGATTGAGAAGCTTAGGGAAATGCACTATTGAATTCTTATTTACCCTACAAGACTTATCTCAAGCATTAACTATTTCCAAAGCCTTTCCTGAGCACCCAGAAATGACCACTCCCCAACCTATATACTGCCTTATACTACATGTGTTAATTGCCTAGTTTTACTTTATTAATTATGTACTTGTCTCATAAGAATTCCTTGAGGACAGGTAATCATCTTTGTGGACCCTGCCTTTAGTGCAGTGTTCAGTTTATGGAAAGTTTTCAATGCTCAAGTGTGGGGGAGTTTCAATAAGATTCTTGGACTTCATTCCATAGATGGTGGGGAGACATTGAAAGATTTTGAGATGGCACAATCAAAGCAATGCTTTTCCTTTGGACACATATAGAGGGTGGAGTGGATGAGGAGAGACTGACAGCTGGTAGACATCTAGGAGGCTATTGCAATAGGCTAGGTGGGAAGAATAAGAATTGGAACTAAGTGGCTAACAGTGGAAAGAATGGAAGAAAAGCTGAATACATCAAGGATATAGAGTTAACAGAGAAACAGTGGTGTTACATCACATGAGCATTTAACAGATGCCAATTGAGCTATTTGCACTCAATGAGTAACAGAGAGAAGGGAATAAAAGCTGCATGCAGGTTTTTATTGTCTACCTTTCCAATGAACAGATGTCATGTAGTGAAGTTGAAAATAGGATGTGTGCATATGCTGTCCCTTTGGTGGTTCTGATTTCTAAGTATCTCCTTCAGTAACAATAGCTCCAGGGCTCCTTTCTAAGCACAAGTTGACCACTTCATCTGATGCTCAACCAAAGGAACTGTAATTTGTTGCATTTATGAGAAAAAAGTCCCTTCTGGATATAAGACAGTGCTCTACTATATTTAAGAGGTTGAATAAGTTTGACTATGGACAATGTTTGCCTTACATTGTACTTATATTACATTACACTTAAAAAAAAAAAAACCCTAAGCATCTGCAATATGGAACTCCATTGCCATTTATTTATTTATTTATTTTAAAGAAGAAAGAGACTGAAAATCTTGAGATATAAATTTTGGTCCCAGTGTGACCTTGGCCAATAAATTACCCTTCCCTAGGCTTTTATCATAATGATGATAGAATTGAACTATGATTTTTGAAGTCTTAGCTACATATATATGAGGGCTACATTGGCCTTAGAGACCATCTTGTTGAAGTTCCTATATTTCAGTGTCCCCCTCTAGAAGTAGTCACTTGCCCATGGTTTACCTAGTTAGAAGAGAAAGGCCACAAGAATCCAGGCCTACCGACTCCCTGGCCAGCATCTGTGCTCTGACCTCACCTGCAACATTAACCAGCTGTGATTTGTATGCCTCATCTGTGCACTGCAGGAATCCTCACATTGCAGACACATTCCAAGGAAGCAGATGCTGTTGTGCAGATGTGTATGCATTTTGAAGACCAAGGACTGCGGGAAATCAGGTCGGGGAGAAGAATTTCCTAAAATGGGAGCATCTGGACTGCAGCCTTGTGGTCCTGCTCTTCTGTAAGATACTGATATGCAGTGTCAGCAGTGTGGTCATCATCACCCTGATGGGTCAGGGTGGGAAGGGTGGTCTGTGGGTTTGGGCTATGCTGAAAAGGGTTCTTATGAACTTGTGGGTTCTTTAAACCCACTTCAAAGTCTACCAAGGCAATTTAGTCACAGAGTGATAAAGCCTCAAAACAGGGCATATTGTATGAGCATTTAACATCCCTGGATAGAAATCATCAAATGGAAATCAGTGATATTTAAAACTGCTTTAAAAAGGACAGCACTGGCATGATATGTTTACAAGTTTTCTTTAAATGACATGTCACTAAGGCATCCCCAGCAGACTGTAGGCTCTTAATGGAGTGCTTATGGCCATGGAACCTTGAGAAGTGGCCGTCATAACATACCATTATTGGTTTCTGGCATTATTCTAACCAGGAAATTAAGGGTTTGGTGGGATCATCTGGAAAGTTCTGGCAAGGAGAATTAGGATTAGAATTCTGGAATTTAAGGGACTTTAGTGATCATCTCATCTCACCCCTTCATGGACCAGATGAAAAAAAACACACAATAGAATTTTGGAGAGGATGTTGACTCATCCAGGGGTGGTGTGGCATGCTCATACTCATGCAGATGGAAAGCAAAGAGCCTCCTTCTCATTAGTAGCCAGGAAAGACACATATTCTGGGGTCGAAGGTTGGAGGGCAATTAGAAAAAGTGAATGGGTTTCAACTATATGTGGAAGGCTTTTGGGTTGGTGAGTTCAGCGGCCAGAGTACTAGCCTTGTCCCTGAATTATGAGCTTCAGTCACCTCTTCTGTCCAATGGAAACATAAGCAACAGTCAATAATTCCCAAAAGGTGTGAACTTCAGGGTGACCAAGGAGAATGAGTGAGCAGAGTGAGCTTCGGAGCCACCTTCACTCTGAGCAGCCCCACTTCTGTTTTCTCTATCGGCTGACTAGAAGATTTCTTAGAAGAAAACGTTCATTGGGACATAATATTTGAGAAACAACAAGTATTGCATGGGACTAGATGAGTGTCCAGAGGGCCTCAGCAGCCTGATATTCTGTGAGTTCTTGGCTCCAGGAGAGGAACTCTGCAAGGCATGTGTGGCCAAGGGCACAGGACCTGTCTCCATATGAGCACCAATTGTCAGCTGACCAGGGCACAGTGTCCTGCAAAGGAAGGCCTGCTCAGGCCTCATGGCTGCTGGAGCCTCTGCAGGGAGGCTAATGCTGGTCCTGGTTGGCATTCTAGAAGGGAGTCAGGTGGACAAATGCAAGTAGAGAAATGCGTCTTGCCCTCTCTGCCCAATGTGTTAATTCCTTCCTCCAAAGATTTAGAAAAATGTGTTTGGGTCAGAGCTTCAAGGACTGCAGGGCACTTCAGGTAGGCAGCTCAGTTTCTGCATTGTCTCAAGCAGACCGATCTTTAGTTACAAGTCTGATTTTGGAGCAAAGAGAGTATTACAAGATTTTCTTGTCCACTCCCAATCATTTGGAAATTAATGGCAGATATGGGACTAGAACAGGCATTTCCTGAAACCCAGGCAAGGACCCAAGATTATGCTGTCTTTCCAGAGGTTTAGTTCCATCTCCTTGGGCTTTCAGAAAGGTGTTTAACCTTCCTGGATGGAAACCATTAATCAATTTCCAACATATTCTCCAGCCAGAAAGGTCAAGCTTTGGGTAGAAATGTATTCCAGTGTCCTTAATTCATTGTCAGAAAGGTCTTCAGATTCTAATGTTGCCCTTGAACAGTACTTTGTCATTTTTCCCCCCTACAAAGCGCAGCTGATGTCAGCTCCTTAATCTGCTTTGCCAGGAGACTGAATTTATTTGGGGCAAAGGAATAAGTTAAATCCTCTATTGTGTGTTTATCATCTTGATAAAGGAGTCCTAACAAGGTCAAACCTGGCATCTGTCTGAATAAGAGGAAAACTTGTGAGAAATGATTGCTCAATGCATATCAACCAAGAATAAATTCTAGGGGTAGAGAAGGGGGAATAATGAAAATAAGTCATTGTTACAGTTAAAGAAAAAAAATCTGTAATTTTTATGGTTGTGAGGCTTCAGCTACCAATAAAAGCAAGTGTTCTCACTGAGAAAATTTCTAGATGGTTGGCATGTTTGAAAGTAGAGGAAAAAAGCAGTTAGGAAGTTCACATCTAGCTTTGTCTAAATCTATGGAACATACTGTCTTATTTAGCCAATGTTTGGTCACTTTCCTTCTGGTGACATTCACTTTCCAACCCAAACATTCAAGACTATCTTGGTTTTATGACCAGTATTAGTTGGGGAATTGGGCTGGGGGATTCTGCTAACCTAATGCCCCTACCCATAATCTATCTTCTCTTGGGGTTTGGTTCTGGCAGAGGCTAGATTATATCCTAAAGGACATAATTATCCAGTTTGTCAGAAATTTCAATTTAGGATGATGCACTGGGGTCTTGGTGAACAGCCCCTGCCTGAGAGGTTGGCTCCATTTGTCAGCCTCCCATTGTCATTACTCTTTTCCATCTTGTGCAGTGGCTATTTTCTGGGCTCATCTTTCTTTGTAAGGGACCAGATCTTTTGTATCCCTAAATTCTCATGGTCCCTAGCACAAAACATTCAAAGAGGGGCAGCATCCCCTAGAGCAGTGGTTCTCAAATGAGGAGATTTTGCCTCTCTGGGGGTATTGGCAAGATCTGGAGACATTTTTGGTGCTCAAAACTCAAGAGGGAAGTGCTATTGGCATCTAGTGAGTAGAAGCCAGGGACGATGTTAAAAATTGTATAATTCTCAAGACAGCTTTCCTCAACAATGAATGATCTGGCTCCAAATGTCAATATTTAGAAACTTTGCCATGGAGTAACAATTTTGGAAGCTTTTATAGTCACAAAACCTTTGTTGCAAGTAATATTTTTGATGCAGACCCAACATAAATGATAAGCAACATCCAGCAATTAAAATGAGTTTAAACAGGGTAGGAGTTCACAGCCCCACTTACCAGGCTCCCCCTGCTTCTAGTGGCCTTGTAACCCCCTGCAGCATCCTGGGGCTCAGTGGATCACAGCTTGTATAGCCAAAAAAGCATAGGATTGACAGTCACAACACATGGGTTTAGATCCTTGTTTTGCCACTTTCTAGCTATACAACTTTGGGTGAGTTGCTTTACCTTCTTGGATTTTTTCTTGGCCTATTAAATGGGATAGTAGTACCTGCCTCATAGGATTGTTTTAAAGGTTGAATAAGATTATAAGTGTAAAAGCACCTTGCAAACTCACTACTTTGTTGTTGATCAAACATCCTGGCTAATACAAGGCTAACTCTTGATGAATTATTGGTTCTGGAAAAATGAGTCTACAATAATCCTAACAATATGCTAAGTCTGCTCTAGAGTGGTTTGATGAAAACCTCTTCCAGGAAGTCAGAGAAAGTTTAGAAAGCAGGTTCTCATCTTTTCAAATCAGATACAACCTTAATAAACTCTATCTCTCAGAAGTACTCCAATCATATTTTTTCATTTAAATTAAAAAAGAAAGAAAAAATTTTAAATGAAAAAATATGATTGGAGTACTTCTAGAAAGAAAGAAAGAAAGAAGTTCTCCAACCTTTCTTAGCCTCACTTTTAAAGAACAGCTTCTCATCCATGGTCTTATTTGTGGGCTCTCTCTAAATTCCAGGGAATATTGTGTTGATTATTTCCTGTCCCTCATCCATGTGTTTTTTTCTTTACATTCCCCTCTAATAGTGACCCCCACCCTTGCCTATACCCTTTGCTGATAAAATACAAACTCCTTAGCATCACATTCAAGGCCCCTCAGAATCTCTTCCCAATCTAACCTTCCACTCTCACCTCCAACTGTCTGCTACTGGATGTCCTACACTCCCCAAAACACTTGATTATTACTTAGGGAACTAGGCAATGCCTTCTAGTGCCTCAGATTTTGACATACTTATGGATGTGTTTCAGTCTGATTAATGCTTATACTGGGGTCCCTCCCCTTTTCTGCTCTTGTGAATTAAAAGTGACCTTGGAGTAGAGGTGAGTGAAAACATTAAAGACTTTGAGAACAGAAATAAAAAGATGAAGCTGTGTTTGACTGAGTTACACTTTGCCAACCTCAGTTTTCTTCATGGTCCTTTCTCGGTTTGTGTACTCATCCTGCACCTAGAGTGCCACTCACACCTTCATGCATGTTGTAACCTGTGTGTCTCCCTCACTGGACTGTCAGCATGGGAGTAAGCACAACATCTAATTCACCTAGGCTTCCCCAACTCCCAGCAGATTCCCCGGTAGACATCCTGGCCCAGTTAGGGAATATCAGGGGTCTCACCTTCACATAGTCATATTCACAAAGATAGGAGGATTCCAAGTTGAAGTGCATGAAGTAAAGCTTGATCCGAAATCCTTCTGGAACAGTGATATTCCAAGTCACTCTTGAATCACTCGGGTAGGAGTCTGGATAGCCAGGCGACTGAATCTGGCCAAACATATTGTTAAGCTCCACAGTGTGGGCCAAAGCCTTCCACAAGGAGAAGCACAAAGCATGATAAAGAGGGAGCCACCTAAAAGACATAAATGGATCACCTTAAATTCATGGACACAGTTGCTCACCATTTAACTAAGTCAGCAGCCCAGAGATCAAGTTCTCAGCATATCTCAGCCACTGACTTCTGCCTTTATTCCTCCCCTGTGGGCCTTGCTTACCCAGTCTAGAATACAGAAAATGGTAACTCAGTGATTTCTAAGGTTTCTGTCAATTGTGCTCTTTTGAAGATTTGATAATGGTATTAAACTTTCCCAGCAAATACCACATTTGGGACTCTGACACACATAGTTTTTCTGTTGAAAATGTAAATTGCATAATCAGGTAAAAGTTGTTATCATTTCTTCAGCTCAACTTCATTTAAGAATCTTAACCTCTTCTGTTTTCTAAAATGTAATAGTAACATAGTAATCTTGGGATGAGATTTGTACTCAAGGATGGGATCTGCAGTACCTTATACAAATTTAACAAAATTAATCAAGATATGCAAAATTTTGAATTAAGAAAGACTCAGTAAAACATTTTTTTTCCCTCTTGGTAAGTGTTCTTATAAAATGATCAAAACCCTACAATTTATTTCCAGCTGTAGGAATAAAAAAGGATGACTATTAAAAGAGTTGGATAAAGGGCAAGGAAAACTCAATAAAACTTACAGAACACACCCAATGTGACTGATGCAATAGAGGCAGAATGTTCAAGGCTGGTTAAAACCCTCATGGTCAATCTACACCACACCAAGCATCTAATAGATTGATCCCTCCCCTACCCAAGCAAGACCTAAGGACCTTGAATTCAAACATCCTAAACTTGGCTCATCAACTTCCCCCATAAGTACTATTTATTCTGCTTCCCATGGTCAATTGATATAAACGTTCTTATATGGAATACTAGAGGCCCAGTGCATGAAATTCGTGCATGGGGGAGGGTTCCTCAGCCCAGCCTGCACCCTCTCGCAATCCAGGACCCCTCAAGGGATGTCTGACTGCCAGTTTAGGCCCAATCCTGTAGGGCCTAAACCACAGTCAGACATCCCTCTCACAATCCGGGACTGCTGGCTCCTAACCGCTGGCCTGACTGCCTGCCTGATTGCCCCTAACCACTCTGCCTGCCTGATGCCCCTAACTGCTCACCTGCCTGTCTCATTGCCCCTAACCACCTCTGTCTGCCTGTATGATCGACCCTAACCACTCTGCCTGCATGCCTCATCGTCCCCAACTGCTTGCCTGCCTGCCTGATCACCCCTAACCACTCTGCCTGCCTGCCTGATGCCCCTAACTGCCCATCTGCCTGCCTGATTGCCCCTAACCACCTCTGTCTGCTTGTATGATCGACCCTAACCACTCTGCCTGCATGCCTCATCGTCCCCAACTGCTTGCCTGCCTGCCTGATCACCCCTAACCACTCTGCCTGCCTGCCTGATGCCCCTAACTGCCCATCTGCCTGCCTGATTGCCCCTAACCACTCTGCCTGCCTGCCTCATTGCCCCTAACTGCTCATCTGCCTGCCTGATCACCCCTAACCACTCTGCCTGCCAGCCTGATTGCCCCTAAATGCTTGCCTGCCTGCTTGATTGCCCCTAACTGCCTCTGCCTCGGCCCCTGCCACTGTGGCTTCGTCTGGAAGGTCGTTCAGCTGTCCAGTCTAATTAGCATATCACACTTTTATTATTATAGATTGCTATTGCATCCTAAGTGGTCTCCCTGCCCCCATTTCATACTATTCAGCAATCTTCCTCCAAGGTTGATTTACTAATACACAGATGTTGACCATGCTGTGCCACTGTGCCTGCAGGGTAAAGCATCTGCTCCCGGGTTGGCTGATGATCCCTTTTTGATCTAGTGCTGATCTGCCTGTCCAACTTCATCTCAGTGCCAGCCATACTTTGGCATGCCATGCCCACCCATAACTCGGCCTTCTTCCATATGCCATAATCATTCCCACCTAATTGTCTTGTTTCTCCTCCATCATCCAGTTTAAAGCTTCCAATGCTATAGAGTATCTTTCACTCCATTGAACACATATCACACTGTACTGCTTTAGGGGAACAGCCCCTGAAGTTTGATGTATTGGGGTTCAAATCCCAATTTTTCTGCTTACTGGCCATGAAATCTTGGGTAATTAGTCTCTCTGAGCTCCAGTTTCCTCATATGAAAATGGGGATTATTATCTCTAATTAAAGAACTCACATGAGCATTCAAGGTTATGTATATAAAGGACCTGGTGTAGAGCCTAATATATAATCGATGATGACTGACTGACTGACTGACTGAATGAATGAATGAATGAATGAAATGGGGCCACAGTCTTATACAGCCCCAAAAGTCAATTCTGGGAAATTATACCAGCATTTTAGGATTAATAATTATATCTTTTCTAGTCAAAAAACTGTTTTTCCCAACCCTCTGTCCCATATGTACAGATGCATATATGTGTATATATGCATATGCATGAATTTTTGAATCTATATACATAGCTTTCTCATGATATTTACATAAAAGGTAAATAGGTAAGTGCAAATAGGAGTAGAAGGCTATCAGTAGGGTGCTAGCAGTGGTTATCACTGACGTGGGAATATGAGTGTTTTTAATTTTATTTTTGTGTATACAAAATGTTCAAATTTGTCTTGAAGGACCTATACTATCTTTTTTTCAATAAAAAGAAAACAATAAAATTACTTAAATTTTTTCCAAGGCCCTTACAATAGCAACATGTGAGATACAACTAAGGAAGCAAATTATTTTAATCCAATTGCCAGGGTCAACATTTTTTTAAACCAATCTGTTGGAGGAAGGGCCACAGAGGCAGAGAGAAGGAAAGCATTAGTTCAAGTCTCCATGATTTCATAGGAAAGCTGAGTCCAGAAACTCTCACTCACAGGGCCCAGGCAGCGCTACATTCAAGGGAGGAAATATACCCACGTCAGCAGGACAGGGAGTTCTGCTGCAGTGCTGCTTGGGAAGGGGAGAGTGCTGGTCCTGGGGCAGAAGAACTAGGTTTCAGTTCAGACTTTTACTTCAATTATCTGACCAATCTTGGGAAAGTCATGTTAGGTTTCTGTCTCTTCATCCAGTTGGTGATAATAATGACTTCCTACAGGGCTGCTTTCAGAAAAAAGGCGGTTGGAAAGTGCTTTGTTAACTGCTCAGCCCTAGGCAAACATTAGTTATGATTACTCCATCATGCTGCTTCCCGAAAAACAGGGGGGTTAGGAGTGAGCGTTGGCTCCCAAATCGGACTTCCCTGCAATAGCCACATCCAGATTGTGCAAGGCTCAAAGGTCAACTTTCTCTATGGCTGCTTTTTCCAGACCACATGGAGGAGACTCAGCCTCCTACTGCGGGGCTGTCAAGGGCCGGCTGCTGACAGCCCAGAAGCCCAGGACCATGTGGGGTAGACAACTGTTTAGTGTGGGAGGAAGGCCTGCGAAGCTTTCTGTTCTATTCTGTTTGCATCTCAAAACAGTTGAACATATGAAACAAATATCTTCTTGCACATAATGGGCTTGAGCATATGTTTGCTTGCTTTAGGGCCTGCAAATCAGGCTTTCATTCCCCATCACATTCTCTGAGTGTTTTTGGCTTCTTATACACCAGGCACCGGCTGTACAATTCCTGACACCTGCTATCTATATTCTAGCTAATCAAAAAAGTTGAGCTACATTTGCTTGAAATGTCAAAAGTAATGTCGAAAACTGGGATTTCAGAGGCTCCAGTGTGGGAGCAGGCCATCAGGAAGGATAAAAATGCCTGTGTAGATCAGTGATGGTGCAATGAGTAGTAATTTCTATCCTCTCCATTCACTCCCCTCACTTCAACCCACACTACATCCAGACTGTCTCTGAGTAGAAGAGTTGAAAGGGTCTGCATAGATCCCCTTGACAACACCCTTAGTTGACAGGTGATGAAAAGGATACCCAAAGAGGTGACATGTCATAGCCAATACCATATGGCGAATTAGCTTCAACAGAAGAAGGGAATAACCGAAGCTCACAGAGGAAGCTGGGTCCATGCCCATATGCCCAGGCATCTGGCCAAAGCAATTAATCCTGTGAAAAATAATTCAAAAACCCATGGCTTTATGTGAAAATTTTTGAAAAAGATACTAATACCAAAGCCCCTCCCCCAACAGATTCTAGTTTAATTGGTCTAGAGTGAGGGCCAGTCCTCAGCACTTTGAAGTATTACAGATGATGCTAATGTGCAGGAGGACTGGGAGATGCCAGTGTAGAATGTTACTTGATTGAGAGTCTGGTAGAATAAGGTAGAAAAAAAAATCCCAAGTCCTGGAGTTGAAGCCCAAAGACCCAAGTTTAAGTCTGAGCCTTCCAAATCATCCATGTGGCTTTGGGTAAATTGTTAACTGCTTTTATGGTCACTATTTCCATAAATCCTTACCTTATCCAAAAATCTGAAAACCAGAAGAGACAATGCCCATAAAAGGGTTTTTTAAAACTCTGAAGTGCCCTTCTATATGAGGCAAGACTTTTGGAAAACTTCTAGTGGAGCACTTTTCTGTAGTATTTGTGCTATTTCACAACTGAATGCAATTCAGCCAATATTTATTGAATGCCTAACAGGAAACAGATATTATGCTGAATACTGGGCATACAAATACAAAAAAATTCAATATCTTAAGAGACATTCAGTCTTGGAAGAGGAGGTGGGCATTTAAACAAGGAGATGTTACAAAGACAAGAAGAGATGTAGCCCCAGAGGACAGAGGATGCTTACTCTGGGGATGTTGGCTAGGGAAGAGGAGGTGATGTTTGAGTTGGCTGGAGCAATCGGGTCCCCTAGGTAGAAAATAAGGGGGAAGGATGTTCTGGGTTAAGAACTGGATAAACGCAAAGACACAGAACTGTTCATCAGCCCTGTAGTTTGGTATGACTGGGGCATTGGGGGTAGGGTGAGATTCAAACAGTGACAGATCAATCAAATTGTCATTGCATGTCGACATTCCTTTAGGAGAAAGGAATATGAAGTTAGATGGCAGATCTAAAATTACAATGTATTTAAAAAGAACAAATGTTCTTTTAAAAGAATTAACCTTAAAGACCCGATTACCTCTCTGAACCACAGGTAATTTGAGTTCAAAGAGTTAACAATCTGAAGCCCCTCATTGATCCCAGACCCAGAAAAGTTGCTAGGTGACTTTGCAAAAGAGAAACAAATAGAACACCCTTTTTTCAATGGAGAAGAAAATTAATGGGAAAAGAGAGGTTTAGGGACTTAACATCTGCAGTGTTTTTCTTTCCTTTCTTCTTCTTCCCTTTTTTTTTTTGTATTCTTAACTGCATTAACACTTATAAGTAGTAAAAATAATTACAGTGATAAGGTTTTGAGACTTGCAGAGGAAAACTTACAAGGAATGTATAGTAGGAAGGATCAACTAACTCAAACTATAGCTGAGGAATAAGAAATGTTGAAGAGCATAAAAACAATTAGAATTTCAAGTCCTGGGTTCAGAACCAAAGGCTCCTTTTAAAAAAATAAAATTGTGGTATCCTGTAAGAGCCATTTGGTGCTATTGGTATTCTGATTCATGCCACCAGCTGCCTCTGATTTCAGTCAGAAATTCAGAAATTTATAGAAAACTGTAAAACGAGGACAGGTTTTCAGTTTTCTAAATTGAGGTTTTAACTGGCCAACTTCTGAGGGTTTAAGAAACCACAGAGCTGAGCTGTGGGAAGCTGGTTTCTTTTCCGGTCAGAACAAATAAACACACAAACACACATCTAACTCACAAAGTGTTGGGAGAGGTAAACCAATGTTCTTTGCAGAGGAGGAAAACAAGAAACTGAGCTGTGGGCAGCAGGAGGAAAGTCTCATTCGCCAGCAGGCAGCACCCTGCGCTGGCAGAGGAGGAATCGGAGCCTCAGCAGCCCTGGGCAGGATTTGCACAGTCTCCCGTTTCAAGTTGCATGTCTCCGGAGTCCCAGGAAGGCGCCCATTCCAGTCTCCCTCTCAGAGCTCCAAGGATTGATAAGAAACCCTTTGTACCACCCACAGGACACAAAGGTGAGTCAGCCCAGAGACAAGGTCAGACCCTGCAGGGCTACTTGACACCTGGTCCCTGAAGGGACTCCCTTGCTCCATTCCTACCCTGGCACTCACCTCATTTTCCTGCCTTGGGTGCTCCTGGCTGCCTGGCCTTGGTCCCCCCGGCCTGAGTTGTCTGTGAGCTCGTCCCCGATGTGGTGTCAGCGATGCCTTATCTTTGTTCTGAGGTCCCTGTGTGTCTCTGGAATTGGCTGGCATTCTCCATTCAGGTCACGCCTTCCCCTGCCTGCAACAGATCCCCTCTCCCCCTCTTCCCCTCTCTCCCTCTGCCTTTTCCTCTCTCTCTCTCTCTCTCTCTCTCTCACTGTCTCTCTCCCCCCCTCCCTCTTACACACACTCAGAGGAACCTGACAGAACAGAATCTGTCTTCCTGAAGCGATCTGCTCCTCCAGTTCCCTTCTTTATCCTGCATGGCTGGCTCCAGTCCCTGAGAGAAAATAACTGAAATAAGTGAGTGGCTCAAATAGGTATTTGTGTCACCGTGTGTGTGTGTGTGTGTGTGTGTGTGTGTGTGTGTGTGTGTGTGTGTGAGAGAGAGAGAGAGAGAGAGAGAGAGAGAGAGAGAGAGAGAGAGAGGTGGGGGGGAGAGAGAGAGGGAGACTGTGTGTGAGTCTGTGTGAGTGTAGAGGGTGGAGGGGGACAAAGTCTAATTTCTCTTCAGTCTCCCTTGCCAGATGGCTATAGTTTTCTGCTCTTTTTCAGGACATTGGCAAAAGGACACCAACTAAACAGAAATAACCAACCAAGAAGGCAATTCTAACATCCACACTGGGAAAGAAAACAGATCCCTGGTCCCCAGGTCTGTGGGCAAACAGCACAGGTTTTCCTGTGAGCAGAGCCGCTGGCCGGGAATGTTTGGGAGCAGAGGCCCTGCAGTTGGCTCGATGTTCCCACTGAAACACAAAATTTGTGTTGTTTACCAACTCAGAGGGTGTAGAGGTCTAACACAGCCAGAGAGGATGGTCCACAGTCAGAAAGCCCTGCACCCCAGTGTAGGAAGAGCCAGGCCTGTATGCAGGTTTGTGGAGAAATCAGCACCAGATCTAAGCTGAGCTGAATAATAAGAGAGGTAACTCCCTTCACAACAATGACAACCAAATGGGCATAAAACCGAGATTTTTACTGAGAACCTTTTCTGCATTAGGCAGAGAGATGCACAAATGTCATCTTAGTTACTCCCACCAACTTGTGAGGGTCATACCATTATACTCATTTTACCAATGAGAAAACTGAGGCTCAGAGAGGCTGCATGACTTGCCAAGATTGCCAGCCCTTTGTTACTTCTTACTGCTACTACCACTAATAGTGACGTGTCAGGCCCTGTTCTAATAATGTGTTAATTCCCTCCAATCATCTTTGTACCTCAGCTAGGTAGGTAGTAATAGTGTCACCATTTTACAGGTGTTGACACTGCCCAGAGAGGTTAAGCAACTTACCCAAGGTCACACAGCTAGAAAGCAATGAGGAAAAAAATCTGAGCTCTAACTTATTATATTGTACTGCTTCTCAGTAATGTATTATAATGCATATGACAATACAAGTACACACAACATTCACAGAGAAACTCAATTTGAACTATTTTGAAAACAGTGCTAGACTCCAAACTTCTATCTAAGCCAGCTGTGCACTTTAGGCCCAATACGTAACATCTTTAAGTCTGTTTCCTTACCTAGAAAATGGGGTTGTTGCTATGAAACTTAAGTGGGATTATACTTACGGAGGGCTTTTTTAGCTAGCCAGTGGTGTACCTGAGAAAGGGCTACCACCATTTCTAACCAGGGGGGCACATGCATGCACTCCCAACTTTGTTTTGGCACATTCTAGGCAATGATGGCTTGAATCTCACTGAAATTCTCCTTGCTCCATTTTCTCTCTAGTTTCTCTATTTTAACACTTTCAAATGCCAGCTTTGCCAAGTCCGGCCTTATTAAGAGGCTGTGGTTAATAATGTAGGTGCAAGTACATGGGATGAGAGACTAGGCTTGTCCTCAGTCACTGTTTCAACGAAGTGTTGCTTTGTGTTTCAAGGCATAATAGAAACAACCCCTTAAAAGTCCCATTAAGAAGACTCACAGGGTCCTTGGACATCAAATAACTCTCACAAAACATTTAAATGATTTAAGTGTAAATGAAGCAGAAACACATGGACTACATTTCTCTTGGAATACACAAGGGTTTTAAAACTGAAGGAGAAAGAATTTGGCACAAGGCACACTGTGCTGTGCAGAGGGTCCTGCCCGTTAAAGACATTCCCTCCATTCATGCTGCAGCTGAGCCGGCCCTCTCCTAATTTAGGTACACACAGGGAAATGCAGTCATTTGTCCTGGGCGTGAAGGGGAGAGCTTGGGAGGGAAAGCCATAGCTTCTCCTCGTAAAGTGTCATAGAACAATTGAGCCTCCTGGAATGGTTTCCTGGCCATGATTTTTCAAGGCTGCCAGTGTTCAATGGGAGGCATTTGAAGTAAGTTCTAAGCCGAAGTTCTGCCAATATGCAGCAGATCTGATGTGTACCTCCCTGGGAGTGAGCCAAGGCTCGGATGAAGTCTGCATGAAAACAAGAATGTGTGGCTCAGGAGTGATCTGGGTGGGCTTCAGGGAAGCTTCCCATTGGGTTGGACTACATTGGTGATATTGTCCTGTGTTTTCAATAAAAACTCCCTGTGGTGTCATGAATAGATGGGGGAGTGGGAGCAATGGAAGGAAGTGGTCTGGAAGTAGTCTCAATATGGGTAGGCTAACTTGTATGTGACCTTGGGCAGGTCACCTAGGTTGTTGACTAGGGGAGGGGGAGGGAGGCATCAGTTTGCTCCACTGTGAAATCAGGGAGTTGGACTCTGCTGAGATCATGAACACATATGCATGTGGGCTGGAGGACTATGGGATGCTATTGCAGCTAAGAATATCTAAGAAACTGATAAATAGCCCCAAAGATCACAGCTAAGGATTAAAATTTGGGTTATTCAACACATTGACTTACAGAAGGTCAAGTGGATTGCTAATGACCTATAAAGCGAGTCAAAGAGTCCAAAGTGGTCCTCTAATCTCGACACTGGCTTTATCTGTTGCCATAATAGCATCCCATTAATCAGGGTTCAGAACAATAATTTTTAAGAAGCTTCAATTAGCTTTTTTTTTTTAAGTTTCACTAAAAAGTTTAAAATATGCATACAAGGAACTAATAGTGTGTTATTTAGGATCATGGAAGTATAGAATGGCAGATGTGGACTCAATACCCCCAGGTTATAGTCAGGGTAAAGGAGCAGAAAACTACTACAAAGAGGGTGAGTGGCACAGCATTCCTACCACTAGAAAGGACTTAGTTTACATGTTCTACTGAAGTATTTATTATATGCAACTCCTGAGGATGGAACCTTCTGGAATTCCATGAATGTGTTAGAAAATGTAAGGAATTTGGGCAATGGGTTTTTGTTGGCAAAGTCTTAAATCCAAGCTTCTTAAGAATATCTAAGAAACTGATAAATAGCCCCAAAGATCACAGCTTAGAATTAAAATTTGGGTTATTCAACAAAATGACTTATAGTATGCTGAAAGCCATCATTTCAGAGCCTACCAGACTATCAGAATCATCTGGGGAATTAAAAAAAAAAACAACCCAATACATTATTACATGTAATATTCCTATCTTTTTACAGATGACGACACAGGTTCAGAGAGACTAAGTGTGTCAGCAAGAGGACAACCAATATTTACAGCCCAGGCCTCCTGAACCCAAATTCAGGACACTTTCCCCTCATCTGAGAACTCCTGATCCTGCCTGTGGACTTTGAACACCCATGAGCCTTGTGGTCACGTAACAGGAAGAATTCAGGGAAGGAAAAATAGTTTCTACTAAATAAATAAACTGTTAAGCTCTTTTATAGGCTGAATTGTGTCCTCCAAAATGCATGTGTTGAAGCAAGCCCTAACCCCCAGTATCTCAGAACATGACTATTTAGAAATAGGGTCTTTAAAGAGGTGATTAAGTTAAAATGGGGTGTTAAGGTGGGACCAAATCTAATGTAATTGGTATCCTTATAAGATTAGGACAGACAGAAAAACAAACAAACAAACAAAAACATGTGAGGAGACAGCAAAAAGGTGGCCTTCTGTGAGCCAAGAAAAGATGGCTCAATAGAACACCTTAATCTTGAACTTCTTTAAAACATCTGCTAACACCTTGATCTTGAACTTCTAGTCTCCAAAACTGTGATAAAATAAATTTCTGCTGTTTGAGCTGCCCAATCTGCAGTATTTTGTTATGGCATCTTTAGCAAACTAATACAGGTTCTCTTACAGAAGGTTCCCCTAAAGCATGAAAGACATACTACCAGTGGTGTCAAGCTGGTTGCAGGTGCCAAACACATGGAATTAATCAACACTGGGTCAGTTAAAATTCTGTTTGGTAGGTAAAAAGAGAAACCTTGACTAATGCTGAAATATAGAGAATTTATTTTCTTTATATAGTAAAAAGTGAGGAGGTAGGTAGTTCTGGAGCAGCTACTCAGCATTGTTTTCTTTCTTTGTGCTCTGCCAGCTGTAGGAATTGGGCTTTTATTGTCATGCTTGTTACCTCATGGTTACAAAATGGCTGCAGTGACTCTAGATGTCATATCACTATCTAAGCAGAAAAAAAGAATGAAGAGGAAAAGGTAGCATTGGGGGACTTTTCTTAATGTCTCACAGGCCAGAGCTGGTTCCTACAGCCACCACTAACTTCGCGGGTTTTTCAGCTTATACAAAGGAAGCAGGCATTAAAGAGGATAGGGGTTGGAAGTGGGGATTGTATGAGTAGACTCTCAATGTCTGTCACCATCATATGCCAAAAAGAGTCCTGCCTTTTAAGTTTCTCCTTCACTCCTTATATTATAAAAAATAAAGTCTCAAGGTGGTATCATTATACCATGAATGCTATTTTCCCTTTTAACAAGGAAAGGCAGGTCTCAGGTTCAGAGTCTTGAGGATGCAATGGTATTTTGCTAGAATTTAACAATTTTTTATTCATTATCTTTATTTTTATATTTATGGCAGAACCATGTTTCCAAATATATGGATTCTAGTTAAAAAATAAATCTAGAGTTGATTTAAATAAAAGTTTTTTAAAAATAATAATTAGTTGGTATCTATGCATCTGAAAAAAAATTGTAAAGGTAAATGGCTACATGTTGGGAACATGAGTCTAGAGGGTGGAGTCACAGTGGAAGAGGACTGGCCTGTGAGTCAAGATGCCAGGAATGGAGGCCACATTTTGCCCAAACCCAATGTGAAGCCTTGAGCTTTCTGTCTGTCCTCCTGGGTTTGGAGTTTCTCATTTCAATGGTAATGTTGGACTAGGTATTTTGATTTATCTTTTGAAAGCACATTCCTACTCAAACACTTCATGGCATCTCTGTTTCAGTGTGTAGAACAATATCTGTCACACTACTATTGAGATGGGATTAAAATTTATAAGATCTCAAAGTAGTTTTAAAAAGAGGGTGACCATGGGAGCATGCTGGAAGAGGTTAATCTGGGTGAAGATTTTTTTTAATTAAAGAGGGTGATCTCTAAGATAAAACAGAAAAAGCTACACCCAAGAAGAATGCTTCTCTGTTATGACTCATTTTATTTAAAAAATAGCCAGTAAAGGCCATATATTATCATCTCTATTTTACATACTTGATTAATAATACTGCGATGAGGTAATTTAGTTCCAGAGGTGATATATGCATTGCCCAGGGTTGCATAGAAATTAGATGGTGGGGCTGAGACAATGAACTCAGATTTCCATACTCCCCTGCTCTTTTATATAAAGTTGCAGGCCACTCTATTTGAGACTAAGTGTTTTAAAAAGAAACTTACTTTTTAAGACACTTGTCTGGCCAACACAGCTTGGCTCCCTACCACAGAGTATTGTCAGATAAAGAGGTATGCTGAGGTGTTTTGACCTCTGCTGGGGAACAAATTCTTCATGCATTCTCAGCTGCCATTAGGCTTGTGGATTATAGAACCTCCTTTGGTCTCTATAAGAGGAGATACCTCACTCCTTTTCCCATCTCTCAGCCTAAATTGATTCCTATCCTCTTCCTTACTCTTCTCCAAGCCAGAATCTAAGTTTACCAGTGGGCAGTGAAAATGAGTCAACCACACATCAACTTCTGCTTTCTGCCTTATTTCATTCAGTGAGAAACAACTTGGAAGTGGCTTCTTTAAGACAATTCTGGCTCTCTTTGACCGTCTTTCTCATGCACCTGGACAAAGGGTGGGAGGAGAGGAGATTAAGATTTATACTAGCAGGAGGTGGGGATGTTCCACTTAAACGTCTGACCAAAGGCAGCCTTGTCATTTAACCAAGCTCTACTGAAGAGCTTGATTCTGTGAACCTGGTACTAGCCTAGCTGGTAACACAGGGTATCTGGTTTCCTGTTTGGTTGTTTCTCCTCATGGTAATTGTGGGGGAAGATGATGTATAAGAGGGAATCTTGGGGTCCTTAAGACCTTGAGACATACACCATTTGTTATGGGCTGAATTGTGCCTCCCTACCCCCATTCATATGATGAAGTCCTAAACCCTAGTATTTCAGATTATGACTATATTTGGATATAGGGTCTTTAAAAGGGGACTCTTATAGTGGTCCCTAATACAATATGACTGGTGTCTGCATAGGAGGAGGAGATTAGGACACAGATAATACAGAGGGATGACCATGTGAGGACACTTCAAGAAAGCAGCCATCTGTGAGCCCAGGAGAGAGGTCTCAAGAAAAACCAAATCTATCAACACCTTTATCTTAGACTTTTAGCCTCCAGAACGGTGAGAAAATAATTCCTGCAATTTAAACGACTTAGTGTATAGTATTTTGTTATGGACACCCTAAGAAATTAATACACCATACACACCTCTGTTGGATTTGCTCACCTAAATCCATTTTATGTCAATATAGCTATCCACTCCTATTTGGTCTCCTCTCTCCCAGAGGTTACTCAGATGCAAAGGCCACATAGATTAAGTAGATCTTAGTCAACCATGGACAGGGTTGACTAAGCCATAAGAAGCAAATGGAGAACTGGAGTAAGACAGTGTGGAGGACAGGACTCAGATCATAAAGAAGTCAGGTTCTCACTTCCCTAACTCCCTATGGCTGTTTCATGACCACTAATTTTCCATCCTCCTTCCAAGTTCCCCTACTCTTCTATCACTCTGGCATACCTTACTCATCTCTGTTAATGACCTTCCAACCTCTTGGTCCTATCTTTCATTCCCTTCATTAAAAGTTTAGGCACAGGGCACTATTGCTTACCTTTCCTTTCCAATTCCTCCTGACACCTTGAGTAATGTCATTCCTTGACCTCCTCATCTTCAATGATGACATCTTCCATTTCACCTTAGCCATATACTATACCCACAGCCACATCCATCTGTGAAATTTTTAAAAGATAAATCTTTATTGTTCAGATTATTACAGTTGTTTCTCTTCCCCCCCATAGCTCTCAACCACCCAATTCTCCCCCTGCCCTCTCCCCCCCGCCACTGTCCTCGTCCATAGGTGTAAGATTTTTGTCCAGTCTCTTCCCACACCCCCACACGCCATTCCCCCGAGAATTGTCAGTCCACTCCCTTTCTATGCCCCTGATTCTATTATGTTCACCAGTTTATTCTGTTCATCAGATTTTTTATTCACTTGATTTTTAGATTCACTTGTTGATAGATATGTAGTTGTTGTCATTTTGTTGTTCATAATTTTTATCTTTACCTTTTTCTTCTTCTTCCTCTTCTTAAAGAATAACCTTCAGCATTTCATATAATACTGGTTTGGCGGTGATGAACTCCTTTAGCTTTTTCTTATCTGTGAAGCTCTTTTTCTGACCTTCAATTCTAAATGATAGCTTTGCTGGGTAGAGTAATCTTGGTTGTAGGTTCTTGCTATTCATTACTTTGAATATTTCTTGCCACTCCCATCTGGCCTGCATAGTTTCTGTTGAGAAATCAGCTGACAGTCGTATGGGTGCTCCCTTGTAGGTAACTAACTGTTTTTCTCTTGCTGCTTTTAATATTCTCTCTTTGTCTTTTGCCCTTGGCATTTTAATTATGATGTGTCTTGGTGTGGTCCTCTTTGGATTCCTTTTGTTTGGGGTTCTCTGTGCTTCCTGGACTTGTAAGTCTATTTCTTTCACCAGGTAGGGGAGGTTTTCTGACATTATTTCTTCAGATAGGTTTTCAATATCTTGATCTCTCTCTTCTTCTGGCACCCCTTTAATTCAGATGTTGGTATGTTGAAGTTGTCCTAGAGGCTTCTTGCACTATCTTTTTTTTTTTTTTTGCATTTTAATTTCTTTATTGATTAAGGTATTACATATTTGTCCTCATCCCCCCATTACCTTCCCAATCCCGCCCCCCCACTCATGCCCTCACCTCCCTGTTGTCTGTGTCCACTGGTTAGGCATATATACGTGCATACAAGTCCTTTGGTTGATCTCTCCCCTTTACCTCCACCCTCCCCTACCTTCCTTCTGAGGTTTGGCAGTCTGATAGATGCTTCCCTGTCTCTGGATCTGTTTTTGTTCATCAGTTTATGTTGTTCATTATTTTCCAAAGATGAGTGAGATCACGTGATATTTATCTTTCTCTGACTGACTTATTTCACTTAGCATAATGCTCTCCAGTTCCATCCACGTTGTTGCAAATGGTAGGAATTCCTTCTTTTTTAGCACAGCATAGTATTTCATTGTGTAGATGTACCACAGTTTTTTAATCCACTCATCTGCTGATAAACACTTAAGCTGTTTCCAAATCTTAGCTATGGTAAATTGTGCTGCTATGAACAAAGGGGTGCATATATCCTTTCTGATTGATGTTTCTAGCTTCTTGGGATATATTCCTAGAAGTGGGATCACTGGGTCAAATGGGAGTTCCATTTTTAGTTTTTTGAGGAAACTCCATACTGTTTCCTTTGCTGTGCAAAAGCTTTTTATTTTGATGTAGTCCCATTTGTTTATTTTCTCTTTAGTTTCCATTGCCCTAGGAGCAGTATCAGTGAAGAAGTTCCTTTGGCAAAAGTCTGAGATTTTGCTGCTTGTGGATTCCTCTACTATTTTTATGGTTTCCCGTCTTATGTTTAAGTCTTTATCCATTTTGAGTTTATTTTTGTGTATGGTACAAGTTGCTGATCTAGTTTCATTTTTTTTTGTATGTATCTGTCCAATTTTCCCAAAACCATTTATTGAAGAGACTATCTTGACTCCATTGTATGTTCATGCCTCCTTTGTGGAATATTAATTGGGCATAGTGGTTTGGGTCGATTTCTGGGTTCTCTATTCTATTCCATTGATCTATATGTCTGTACTTGTGCCAGTACCAGGCTGTTTTGAGATCAGTGGCTTTGTAATACAGCTTGATAGCTGGTATTGAGAACCCACCTACTTTGTTCTTCTTTCTCAGGATTGCTGCAGCTATTTGGGGTCTTTTTTTATTCCCAACTAGAAGCCAGGTGCACGAGATTCGTGCATGGCGGGGGATTGTCCTTCAGCCCAGCCTGTACCCTTTCCAATCTGGGACTCCTGGAGGGATGTCCGACTGCCCGTTTAGGCCCGATCCCAGTAGGATCGGGTCTAAACGGGCAGTCGGACATCCCTCTCACAATCCAGGACTGCTGGCTCCCAACTGCTTGCCTGCCTGCCTTCCTGATTGCCCCTAACCGCTTCTGCCTGCCAGCCTGATCACCCCCTAACCACTCCGCTGCCAGCCTGGTTGATGCTTAACTGCTCCCCTGCCAGTCTGTTTGCCCCCAACTTCCCTCCTCTGCCAGCCTGGTCACCCCTAACTGCCCTCTCCTGCAGGGTTGATCACCTCCAACTGCCCTCCCTTGCGAGCCTGGTCCCTCTCAACTGCCCTCCCTTGCAGGCCTGGTCCCTCACAACTGCCCTCCCTTGCAGGCCAGGTGCCTCCCAACTGCCCTCTCCTGCTGGCCATCTTGTAGTGGCCATCTTGTGTCCACATGGGAGCAGGATCTTTGACCACATGGGGGCAGCTATATTGTGTGTTGCAGTGATGATCAATCTGTATATTACTCTTTTATTAGATAGGATAGAGGCCTGGTATAGGGGTGAGGGCCAGCTGGTTTGCCCTGAAGGGTGTCCCGGATCAGGGTGGGGTTCCCTTGGGGTGTGGGGTGGCCTGAGCGAGGGGCCTGTGGTGGTTTGCAGGCTAGCCACGCCCCCTGGCAACCAAGCAGAGGCCCTGGTATCTGGAATTTATTTTCCTTCTACAATTGAAACTTTGTAGCCTGGAGCAGAGCCAAGCCTGCTGCTCCCTCCGGGTGGCAGCCATTTCTGTGGCAGTTAATTCACCTTCTACAATTGAAACTTTGTAGCCTTAAGCGGGTGAGCCCTGGTAGGGTGTGCAGAAAGCTTTGCTTCCCCTGTTGCCGCCAGCAACCCTGGCCTGCTTTCTCAAGCTCCATTCTGCCGCCATTTGTTTGAATTTGTTTACCTTCTACAATTGAAACTTTGTAGCTTGAGTGGAGGTTTAGGCCTGCAACGGCTATAGAAAGCTTGGCTTGCTCTGTTACCTGGGAAACCTTGCTCTCTGTGGCTGTAGCCATCTTGGATGGGGTTAATTTGCATACTCGCCCTGATTGGCTGGTGGGCGTGGCTTGGCTGGTGGGCTTGGGTTATGTAGTGGAGTGATGGTTAATTTGCATATTACCATTTTATTAGAGAGGATGAATTTTTGGAGAGTTCATTCTAGGTCTGTGAAATATGCTGTTGGTATTTTAATGGGGATTGCATTGAATCTATAGATTGTTTTGGGTAGTATGGACATTTTGATGATGTTGATTCTACCAATCCATGAACACGGTATGTTCTTCCATCTGTTTGTCTTCTTCTATCTCTTTTTTCAGTGTCCTGTAGTTTTCCGCATATAGGTCTTTTACCTCCTTAGTTAAGTTTATTCCTAGGTATCTTAATTTTTTTGGGTGCGATGGTAAATGGGATTGCTTTTTTAGTCTATCTTTCTGTAAGTTCATTATTGGTGTATAGAAATGCCATAGATTTCTTGGCGTTAATTTTGTATCTGGATACTTTGCCAATTTCATTTATTAAGTCTAATATTTTTTTGATGGAGTCTTTAAGTTTTTCTATGTACAGTATCATGTCATCTGCAAATAAGTACAGTTTTACTTCTTCTTTTCCAATTTGGATGCCTTTTATTTCTTCTTCTTGTCTAATTGCAACAGTTAGTACTTCCAGTACTATGTCAAACAGGAGTGGTGAGAGTGGGCATCCCTGTCTTGTTCCTGTTCTTAGGGCAAATGGTTTTAGTTTTTGTCCATTGAGTGTGATGTTGGCTGTTGGTTTATCATATATGGCTTTTATGATGTTGAGGTATGATCCTTCTATTCCCACCTTGCTGAGAGTTTTTATCAAGAAAGGGTGTTGGATTTTACCAAATGCTTTTTCTGCATCAATTGATATGACTATGTGATTTTTCTCCCTCAATTTGTTTATTTGATATATCACGTTTATTGATTTGTGGATATTGTACCATCCTTGCATCCCCAGGATAAATCCTGCTTGGTCATGGTGTATGATCTTTCTGATGTACTGTTGGATCCGATTTGCTAGAATTTTGTTGAGAATTTTGGCATCTATGTTCATGAGGGATATTAGTCTGTAATTCTCTTTCATTGTGTTGTCTTTATCTGGTTTTGGTATTAGGGTGATGCTGGCTTCATAGAATGAGCTTGGAAGTGTTCCTTCCTCTTGAATTTTTTGAAATAGTCTGAGGAGGATAGGTTTTAGTTCTTCCTTGAATGTTTGGTGTAACTCTCCTGTGAAGCCATCTGGCCCTGGGCTTTTGTTTGCTGGAAGCTTTTTGATGACTGCTTCAATTTCTTCCATAGTTATCAGCCTATTGAGATTTTTAGAAGGTTGAGTTTCTAAAAATGATTGAGTTTGGAAGGTTGTATTGTTCTAAAAATGTGTCCATTTCCTCCAGGTTGTCTAGTTTGTTGGAATAGAGTTGTTCATAGTATTTTTTAACAATCCTTAGTATTTCTGTGGGGTCTGTTGTTATTTCGCCTCTATCATTTCTGATTTCATTTATTTGGGTCCTCTCTCTTTGCTTTTTGGTGAGCCTGGCTAGAGGTACATCAATCTTGTTTATCCTTTTAAAGAACCAGCTCTTGGTTTCATTGATCTTTTTTATTTATTTATTTTTGTCTATATGTCATTTATTTCTGCTCTGATCTTTATTATTTCCTTCCTTCTGCTCACTCTGGGCTTTTCTTGTTTCTCTCTTTCTAATTCTTTGAGTTGTAGAATTAGATGATTTACTACCATTTTTTCTTATTTTTTGAGGTAGGCCTGTAGAGCTATAAACTTCCCCCTCAGGACTGCTTTCATTGTGTCCCATAGGTTTTAGATTGTTGTGTTTTTATTGTCATTAGTTTCCAGGATGTTTTTAATTTCTTCTTTGATCTCATTGGTAACCCAATCTATATTTAATAACATGCTATTCAGCTTCCAAGTGTTTGAGTGTTTTGGATTGTTTTTATTGTAGTTTATTTCTAATATTATGCCATTGTTGTCTGAGAAGATGCTTGGTATTATTTCAATCTTCTTGAATTTGGGAAGACTTTGCTTATGACCCAATATGTGGTCTATTTTTGAAAATGTCCCATGTGCACTTGAGAAGAACGTATATTCCGCGGCTTTGGGGTGACATGTTCTGAAGATGTCAATTAAGTCCATCTGATTTAGTGAGTCATTTAGGATTGCTGTTTCTTTGCTGATTTTTTTGTTTAGAGGATTTATCCAGTGATGTCAGTGGTGTATTAAAGTCCCCTACTATTATTGTATTGTTGTCGATCTCTCCCTTGATATCTTCTAGGAGTTTTTTTATGTATTGGGTACATACATGTTTATCAGGATTATATACTCTTGTTGTATTGATCTCTTTAGTATTATGAAGTAGCCTTCCTTATCTCTTGTTATAGCCTTCACTTTGAGGTTTATTTTGTCAGATACAAGTATTGCTACTCCAGCTTTTTTTTTTTTTTTTCATTTCCATTTGCCTATAAGATATTTTTCCATCCCTTCACTTTCAGTGTGTGTGAGTCCCTTGTTCTGAGGTGGGTCTCTTGTAGATAGCATATATGGGTCATGTTTTTTATCCATTCAGCCACTCAATGTCTTTTGATTGGATCATTTAGTCTGTTTACGTTTAAAGTTATTATTGAAAGGTACTTGTAGCCATTTTTATTTTTTGAGCCTGTGTTCCTTCTTATATTTTTTATTTCTTCTTTTTACAGCATTCCCTTTAGCATTTCTTGCATTGCTGGCTTGGTAGTGATAAGCTCCCTTAGCCTTTTTTTTTTTTTTTTTTTTGTCTGCGAAGCTCCTGATTTCCCCTTCAATTTTGATTGATAGTCTTGCTGGATAGAGTATTCTTGGATTCAGTCCCTTGCTTTGCATCACTTTGTATATCTCCTTCCATTCCCTTCTAGCTTGATGTGTTTCTGTTGAGAAATCATTTGCTAATCTGATGGGGGATCCTTTGTAGGTTGCTCTCTGTCTCTCTCTTGCAGCCTTTAAGATTCTCTATTTTTCATTAACATTTGCCATTGTAATTATGGCATGTCTTGGTGTGGGTCTTTTGGGATCCATCTTGCTTGGGACTCTCTGTACTTGTGTAACTTTTTTCTTCCCCATATCAAGGAAGTTTTCTGTCATTATTTTTTCAAATAAAATTTCTAATCCTTGCTGATCTTCTTGTCCTTCTGGCAGCCCTATTATATATATGTTATTTCATTTTGCATTGTCTCAAAGCTCCCTTAGGCTCTCCTCCTGCTTTTTAATTTTTTCTCTAGTTGTTGTTCAGATTGGGCTTGTTTCTCTACTTTATCTTCTAATTCACTAATTCTGTCCTCTGCTTCTTCTAGTCTACTGTTGAAGCCTTCCATGGTGTTTTTTATTGTAGCTATATAGTTTTTCATTTCTTCCTGATTTTTGCATAGGTTGTTGATTTTCTCGTCCATCCGGTATATGAACTGTATGACCATTACTCTGAATTCTTTTTCTGTCATGTTGTATGCTTCTATTTCACTTATTTCCTTTCTTGGAGATTCCTCCTTTTCTTTCCTCTGGGGATTGTTTCATTGTCTCCCCATTCTTACTATCACCAGAAGGTTCATATGTCAAGTTGCAGGGGCCTGGCTGTGTGCAGTGGGAGTTTTGCACCCCCCAAGTGTCACTGAAGAGCTCTGACACCAAGACATGCGGCTGCTATGGGTTGGTGGGAGCCATGCTCGCCCCAGGTCAGAGTTACAGGCACTTAGTGTGGCCTCATGTGCGCACCTAGAATCAGGGACCCTGCCTGCGCCATGCTGAAACAGAGAACCCCTTGGTGTGTGCCAAAAATCAAAGTCCCCTATTGCGTGTCAGGAGTCAGAGGCTCCCTGTGTCCACATCGAGAATCAAGTATCAGAGTCTCTGTTGGTTGGTGCAGCCTCGCACCGAGAATCAGGGTCCCTGTGTGCTCATGCACCAAGAATTGGAGTCGCTGGCTCTTAGTGTGAATGTACTGGGAATCAGGGATCCCAGGCGCACGCAATGAGAAACAGAGTCTAGTCACTGGTGCTCATTGCTGCCTCTTGCATGGAGATTCAGGGTCCCCGATCTACTTGGGAGACCAGGTTGCACAGTCGCACTGTGTCAGCAGGAGGTCCACTCCTGCACTGTGGAAAACAGCCTTTTGTGTGCGCTTGCCCTGAATCAAAGTCAGGAGGCACTGCTGCTCAGTGTGGGTGTGGGGCCTGGTCATGCAGGTGTGCACTGTGGAAAACAAACTCCCCATGTCCATGCACCCAGGCTCAAATTCAGTGCTGCCCTCTGTGTGGGCATGGGGTCTGATCGTGGGAAATAAACTCCCTGGGTTTGTGCCCTCAGGCTCAAATTCAGCACTGTCTCCCTGTGTGGGCGCGGGATCTGGTCACAGAAAACAATCTCCCCAAGGTTGCGTACCTAGGCTCAAATTCAGCACAGCCTCCCTGCCTGGGTGCGGAGCCTGGGCGAGGGAAACAAACTCCCCGAGTTTGCACGTCCAGGCTCAAATTCAGCTCTGTCTCCCTGCCCTGTGTGGGTATGGGATCTGGTCGCAGAAAAAAACCAGATGTTGCCAAGGATGTGCACCTAGGCTCAAATTCAGCACAGTCTCGCTGCCTGGGGGTGGAATCTGGTCGCGGGAAACAAACTTCCCGTGTCGGACACCAAGGCTCAAAGTCAAGTAGAGCTGCCACTGCTGTGTGTGTGCAGAAAGCCTGATAGTGCGGCCGGGGTCTGGTAGTTCCTATGCTGCTGCTGCAGGGCCAGCAGGGAGGGGGATTGGCTTTGTGACTCAGAAATCTGCAGCCAGGGTGCCTGGAGTCTTGGTGTCCCTGGGTCTGCAGGTGTGGTCGCAGGTCATTTACCAGAGTGGCTGTAGGGTCCCGGTTTGCTACTGAGAGCAGACTGGGTGGTGGCAAGGCTAGGATCCTAGTCTCAAGCAGTTCTGTTCTTTAAGATGGCGTGATCTCTGTGCTGCTGGTGTTTGTGGTGGCAGCGGGGTTTTGCCATCTAAGACTGCCTAGATTGGCAGCCCCTTGGAAGACCTGCAGGATCTAACTGTCCCTATTTCATTCACACACACACACACACACACACACACACACACACACACACATCCACACACTCCTCTATCACTCCCTCACTGTCTCACACACTCTCCCTCCCTACTTTCTTGCTGATCACCATCTTTTCAAGTCTCTCTTTAGTTTTCTCCCTTGCACTATCTTAATATTTTTGGATTCTTTTCTCGTTTTGCTTTTCCAGTTGGGTGTTTTGTGCTTCTTTGTATCTCAAATCTTTGACTTGATTCTTGGGATCCTCTAGTCTGCTGTTGGATCTCTGTATATTATTCTTTATTTCAGTCAGTGTATGCTTAATTTCTAATTGGTCCTTTCTCATATCCTTGAGGGTCTCACTATATTTCTCAGAGGTTTCTAGAAGATTCTTGAGTAACCTTATAACCATGGTTTTGAACTCTATATCCAGTAGTTTGCTTTCCTCCATTTCTTTCATTTGTGACCTGTTTTTTTGTCTCTGCATTTTGGCTGCTTCCCTATGTTGATAGAGTGACTTTGTGTGCCAGGTGTCGTATAGGGCCCAGTGGCTCAGCTTCCCTAATTACCTCTTGGTGCACCCCTTTGTGGGCTGTGTGCACAGTCTTGTAGTTAAGCCTTGATTGCTGTTGGTATCACTGGGAGGAATTGACCTCCAGGCCAATTGGCTGTGAGGACTAGTTGTGTCCACAATGGGAGAACTTCTGTGCTGGAGACACCCTTATGGGGCAGGACTTGCTTCAGTGGGGCTTTGGCGCTCACTTAGTCTGCCCCCTGTGTGTGTCTCTTATGAATGTGATGAGTTGTAATCTGGATGGTCTCACTCTGACCACTGGGTACACTGGCTCTTGGATCTCCAAGGAGGTGAAAAGTCAGCCACTGCCTGAGGCCACCCAGCAGGAGCTACAGAGAGATCTGCAGATTCCTCTTCTTTGTTTGGGGTTTGGAGGTGCCCAGATGAGGCCCAGCTGTGAAGCAATGCTAGCTGCTGTGGAGCCTTGGGCCTTCTTTTGGAAGTTCTGGGGCTCTCTGAACCAGCTACAGTTTGTTTAGTTTTAGTTTGCAAAAGGCCAGGCCATTGATATGCAAAAGCCCCTGCGCACAGCTTGGGTGGGGTTGTAAATTGGGTGGGGCAGGGTCTCTGGGAATCACCAGGGCAGAGCAAACAGCAATGGCTGCCCATCAGACCTGCCCTGAAGAGGACTCCAGGTTTCTGTATCCCGCAGCACCATGCAGGAACAATGATCGCTGCAAGCACCTCTGAGAGAAAGCCACCCTCGCGTTCTGGCCCGATGCCAGAGAGTACAGTTTCTCTCCATATGAGTCTGGGTCCCCAGAGTCTCACCCAGAACCGGAGTTCAGAGCAGTCAGGAACTTATATCTCCCTCCTGATTGAAAAAGACAACAGCGTACCCAGTTGCCAGCCCCTTTCACGAGCACCTCGGTATCTCCAAACTTCCACACCTCCGCACCTCCTACCAGACTCAATGCGCTTTTCTCTTTCCTTCTAGTTGTAGAATGTCCACTCAGTCAGCCTTCCCATGGTTCTGGATGATATTAGTTTTGTCTTTTAGTTGTAGATTTGATGTAGTTGTGTGTGGCAGCAAGTTCAGATGTTTACCTATGCTGCCATCTTGGTTGTCCCATCTATGAAATTTTAAGCTCATATTACCCCATTCTTTGACCACCTAGGTTTTCTGCTCCTTCACTAATCCTACATCTAGACTTCAACCTCACCAAGACATCCAGTCATTTGACATCACTCCATTTTCTTCCAGTTGATCAGATCCTCTTGGCTTTACATATTTTCTGAATCCCACGACCAACCACCAGCACTCCTTAGTAGATTTTTCTTTCTTTACCTGTTTCTCAGCTCTCTTCAGAGGAATGGTACTTTATCTTTCTGGTGAATCATTGAGAATCTAATGAAAGCTAGATTTTCTTGGTCTGGAATACCCCCCAATAAAGCTTCATAGTTTACTCCCTTCAGTTCTTTCTAAATGTCACATTTTCAGTGAAGTCCTACCTGACCACTCTGTTCTATTAATTCTATCCCCACACACAGTTGCTATAGTCATATCCTGTTTTATTTTTCTTCATCACATTCATTACTGCCTAAAATACTATTTATTTTAATTATTTACTCATTTGTTGCTTCCTTTCCAAACTTCAGAATAACTCAATCTCCAAGTTAACAAGGATTTTTATATATTTTTTTTGCTTACTTTGTATTCCTTGTACCATGAATAGTGTGTTTCACTTGCATATAGTAAGACCTTAATAAACATTTGTGAAATGGGCCTTCTTCCAAGAAAAATGTAAATATGCACATATTCTTAAAACTTGGCATATAACTTCAGGGGCTTGATGGCCCTCCTGAGGCCAGAAAGCTCAGAAGCTCAGCTTTAACCATTCTTTCTGAGTATTTCTCATATACTCTACCAGTATAGTTTTAAATACTGTTATATACTGATCACTTACAAATCTATTTCTTTAACCTAAAATCTCTTCATAATTCCTCACCCACAAATCAAATGTCTATTCCCACCTCCATCCGAAGGTTATAATACACAGAGGTCGTTATCTTTCATTCCCAAGTTGCTCATTCTCCTGTACCAACCCTGTCTATGAATCACCATCAAGTCAGAAACTAAAGCCAGATTATTTGACTGTCATCCTGATTTATGTTTTCTCTTTCTTCTCATATGCCATCAATCAATGTCTTCTTGTTTACATATAAGTATCAATCAAATCCATTGTCATGCATATCTTCCATTCTCCATGCCCTTGCATTAGTGGAGGGCTTCACTAGTTCTCACTGGATTATTTCAACAACCTCTTAGTTAGTTTCAACACCTTTAGTCCCACTCTAATAACAATACAAGTCTTATTAGTTCTTTCCCTTTGCCAAACTTTCCAGAGTGCTCCTTTGCTTACAGAATAAAATAGAAATGTCTCAGAATAGTATTTGAACCCTGACTCATGTTGACATGAGACTGAAGTAGCCTGCAGTGCTGAGCCAACATATGGAGAACAGCTGTCCTGAAGAGTTGCCTGGTGCCATGGCCAACTTTGTATTAATTTAAAAAAATAAAACACAAAACTATTGTGAAGCCACTGAGCTTTTGGTATTGTTTGTTACTGCAGATAACCTAGCCTATCCTGACCGACACCCTACTGTGATATGAGACTTCTCTTTTACCTCCATATTCTCCCCCACAACTGGCACACTTTGACATACTCACACTTCAGTGTGTAGAGCTAGTACCAAACTTGTGTATTCCAGATTCCATCATGCTCCCTCATACCTGCATGCACTTACATACTTGGTCCTCTTGGTCTTTAATGGTATCCTCTTCCTCATCTGTCAGTAAAACTTCCTCTCATTTAATCCTTGAAACCTTGCTTAAGTGTCAATTTCCCTGGGAAATCTTCCCTGGTCACCCAACATAGAAGTAAATACTACCTCTTTTCTTACACATACTTTAAATTATTGCCTGTGTGAAATTATAGAGCAAATTTTTGTCTACTTGTGTTATTTTTTCACTACGATATTTCAAGGACCTGAACAATATTTTTTTACTTTGGAATCAATAAGTGCTTTTGACCCAGACATTTAAATAATTTTTAAAAAGTTGTGTCATCATCAAGACAGATAAATACACAACTGAATCAATAATTACAAGTTGTGATGAGTGCTGGGTAGGAAAAGGACAAAGTCCTATGAGAGAGACTAATAGAAGGGCCTAATTTATACAAAGTGGTCAGCAAAGTCATAGTGGTTGGTATTTTTTTTTTCAATTTTTTTATTAAGGTATTATATGTGTACATATCTTACCATTGCATAGTGGTTGGTATTTAAGTTGACTAGAATGAGTACAAGTAAGCTAGTGAAGAGCTGATGTTTTCAAATGGTGGGCTATATTACCTGGATTTCAACACATGTGGAAATTCCCCATTTCTATATCCAATTCATAGAAATAACAAAAAAGATATTCAAATGAAATTAATAAAAGAATGAATAGCTGTACTCAGAATCAGGAAAGGAATTATCTGTGGATGAGAAAATAGGCAGGTCTGTAAAAGGACAGTAGATGACCCATCCTGACCATGTAGGAAGCCTTCAGGGTCCCACTGGGAAGCTGGAAGCTGATGAGGCTATAGTATAAAGTTTCTTGGGAAGGAGGAGGAACCACCCACAGGAAGGTTTTCAAACCAGAATTAACAAATGTATATTTTAAAGCCTATATATGGATAAGGGGTAATAAGCTCAATAAAAGAAGAATTTCATGGAAAAAAATAGAGTTAGTAGAACCATAGGAACAGGAATTTAAAGTAAGCTATCTCAGAAAGCTAAAGGAGGAATATCAACTCTATAACAAGAAGAGGAGAAAGATTGAAAACAAGAACAGGTTAAAATGCAAAAGGAAGCAATTAAACAATTAGTGAAATTAAAACAACAAATTTTCTCTTATAAATTATAATTTATTAAACATGATTATGTTAAATGTAATTATTGACATTAAAAATAAAATGCAAACATAAGCATGAATAATTAAATGGCCCCTATGAAGAATTAATTAATTGTTTGGAAAATTAAGCTGAGGAATTTCCTCAGATAAAGAGATCAGAAGTATAAAAAAATAAAAGAAGTATAAATTCAGAAGGTACTTCATATATCTAATAACGTTTTAATTAAAAACTAAATAAAGAGAAGGGAAAGGAAGTGATATTTGAAAAAAAAATTGATCTCAGTTTTTCAATAATTGAGAAAAGAGATGAATTCTCAGACTGAAAGGATATACCAAGCCCCAAGTGGGATGCATACATAAAATTATACCTAGATTCCTCATATTAGTGAGATTTTAGCATATTAAGGATAAAATTAAAATCTTAAAAATTGCCAAAGAGAAAGAATGAAAATTAGGTTAACATTTAGATTTCTTACCAGCCTCTGGAAAGAAGAGGGGAATGGAATAGAGAATATCTCATGTGCAAAAGGAAAATACTTTTAAACCTATCATTCTGCATGCAAATGATTGCATAAGTGAAGTTGAAATAAAGACATATTCAGACTCTAAAAGCTTATTCAGAAGGAGTTACTGGGGGATGTTAGAGATGGTTAGTGTTGGTGAAATTGTGAAGGAATGGGCAAACTCATGCAATGCATGTGGGAGTATAAAGTGGCATAAACACTTGAACGGCAAACTGGGGGTATTAATAAATTAAAAATGCACACATCTGACAAATCAGGAAACTTACTTCAAGATATCTGTCTTAGAGAAACACCTGCGCAAGCATGTTCACTGTAGTATTCTTTGTCAAGGTGAAAAAATGGGCCTCAGTAAAGTAATGGCTAAATATAACATATACATACTATGAAACATGGAGAACCAGGTAGAAGGAATGAGAAAGATCTATAAGCATCAACATGGACTTACCTCCATGACTTATTGTTGAGTGAAATGGGCAGGTTAAAGAATGATATTTACCTTAGGATAACATTTATTTAGTAATTAAAAAAACACACTAGGTTTACCCAACAGTACATATTTAATACATATTCTGTATAATAAAGAGGTAATATGCAAACTGACCATCATGCCCTCACACAAGATGGCCACCCCCATGTGGTCACAAGATGGCTGCCACAAGATGGCCAGCAGGGGAGGGCAGTTAGGGGTGACCAGGCCAGCAGGGGAGGGCAGTTGGGGGCTACTAGGCCAGTAGTGGAGGGTAGTTGGGGAAAACTGGGCCTGCAGGGAAGGGAGGGCAGTTGGGGACCACCAGGCCAGCAGGGCAGGACAGTTGGGGGCAACCGGGTTGGCAGGGGAGGGCAGTTGGGGGAAATCAGGCCAGCAGGGGAGCAGTTAGGCATTGATCAGGCTGGCAGGGGAGTGGTTAGGGGGTGATCAGGCTGGCAGGCAGAAGTGGTTAGGGGCAATCAGGCAGGCAGGAAGGTGAGCGGTTCGGAGCCAGCAGTCCCAGATTATGAGAAGGATGTCCAACTGCCAGTTTAGGCCCAATACCTGTAGGATTGGACCTAAACCAGCAGTCAGACATCCCATGAGGGCTCTCAGATTGGAGAGGGTTCAGGCTGGGCTGAGGTACACCCCCCCTCAGTGCACGAATTTCATGCACCGGGCCTCTAGTCATAAATATTTTGTATGTATTTTCCACATGTCATAGAAGAAAGAGTGGAAAGGGATATATCAAACATAACCAGTTACTTGCCTGGAGGGTGTCACTGAGAGAAGCTTTATTTGTATCTATAACAAGGTGAAGTCTTTAGTACCTGCCCTTGTAGACCATGGTCAGGGGTATTTAATCTTAGGGGCAGCACAAGCCAATTTACAATTATAAAAGATCTCTCTGGGTGTTGTGAGGAGAATGGATTTGAAGAAGGGGAGGCAGGGAGGCCAGTTGGGAGGCTGTTGCAGTAGTTAGGAGCAGGGTCCCTTCATCCATCAGGCATAGTGGATACAGTGAAAATGTTTAATTTTAATTACTTTTAAACTCAGAATAAAACCCATAAAATAACAATAAATATATAACAACGAATTCAGCCTGGATCATATTTGCTTCTATACCAATGCAGCACTAAAATATAATTTTAATTTTATTTTTTATGGGTGAAGGGATCCATAAAGGCAAAAGTGCCTGGAGCCCATGAAAGTCATAGAACAGCCCTGATTAGGAAGGAGAAGCTCAGATGGATTGAAGTGGTGACAGTGGGTATGGAGCCAAGTGGACAGAGGCAAAATATAATTTATAAGAAGAAAAGCCTGAACCTGGGCATAAATTCAGAGTGAGGAATGAGGGAGATGGAGGAAGTAAAGATAACTTCCAGAATCCTGACTTAAGATGGTATTGACATCACTTACTGAAAAGGGGAACAGGGTTGGAAGGTAAGCAGCAATTATGCTAAGTGAAATAAGCCAGTCAGAGAAAGACAAGTATCACATGATCTCACCCATATGTGGAATCTAAAGGACAAAATAAAACTGATGAACAGAGTGGATTCAGAGACATGGAAGCATGGAACAGAGTGCAGAATCTCAGAGGGATGGTGGGGGATGGTGGGTGGATGGGAGCTAGTCAACCAAAGACCTTGTATGAATACTAATATATGCATAACCCATGGACACAAACAATAGTGTGCTGAAGGAGGGGGGTAATGGGGAAAAAAGGAGTACATCTGTATTACTTTCAATAATAAAATAAATTAAGAAAAAAGAATGTAAGGAGCCTGCATGCCAGGCTAGATGTGGAAAATTTATCACTGATCCAGAACCTTGAAAGGATTGAGGACCGTTGCATTTTTAGGCAATGGGGAGACAGAAACGATTTTTAAGTGGAGATTAGCATGATCAGATTGTGTTTTTAAAAATTCATGTGTCATAGTAGTGTGGGCAATGGAACTGAGTTGGTGGGAAGCTGGAGAATAACCAGGGAGCTAACAATACCTAAGTCCCAGGCCTCCTGATTCTCATGCCACTCTCAGGCACAGGAAAAATGTAATGAAACTGAAGCAGTTTGGAAAAGAGCAGGGAAGACCTCCTGCCTAGACCCAGTCCAGAGTGGGTCTTGGCTGAAGCTTGGGGCATGTGGAGCACATGGGCCTCGTGGTTGGCAATGTTCTTGGGCCAAACCACAGGGAAAATTTAAACACTTCAGTTGTCGAAAGATGGCGACCGGCAGGAAGGTAGGGAGAGAGAGAGTGTGAGTGAGGAACCCATAGAGGAGAGTGTAGATGTGTGTGGTGTGTGTGTGTGTATGAGATAGGGTCAGTTAGATTCTGCAGGTCTTCCAAGGGGCTCCCGAACAGGGCAGCCCTAGACGGCGGAGCCCCGCGCACAAAGCGGACACTTCTCGGCGGCTGGTGCGGACGCAGAGACCACGCCATCTTGGGAAACAGAGCTGCCCGAGACTCGGATCCTGGCTTCTGACACAAACCAGGACCCTGCAGCCACTGGGGACAGAGAACTGCTATCACAGCTTCAGACAAACAAACAAGAATCCAGACTTCCCGGCAGATTTCCGTGAGTCAAAGAGCCTATCCCCCTCCTCGCAGGCGCTGATAGCGCCATAGTAACTGATAGACGCGCCCCTCGCCCAAGCTGCTCACAGGCACGCGCACAGACAGCGTCATAGTAACTGATAGACCCGCCCCTGGCCCAAGCTGCCGAGCTTTGCGCAGGGACGCGCTCCCTCTTAGGGAATTTGGCGCGCGCTCGCGCACGGGACAGAAGCAGCTCCCCGTCGGGGAAATCTGTCAGTGCGCACAGAGGGCTCCCCTTCGGGGAATTTGGGGGAATTTGGCTCGCGGGGCACAGCTCCCCCTTCGGAGATTCTTAAAAGCGTGCACAGAGGGGCTTCCCTTTGGGGAATTTGGCGCGCAGGACGGACTCCGCCCCCCTTCTGGGACTTTGGGAGAGTGCACTGAGCCGGCTCACCTTCAGGTTTTTAAGAATGTGCGCTCTAGCCGGTTTGGCTCAGTAGAGAGAGCACACACAGGACGCAGCCCCACTTCAGGGAATTTGGCACGCCGGACACAGCTGCCTGGGATCCCTGACTCACAGCGCATTCACACTAAGAGCCAGCGACCCCAATTGTTGGTGCGTGCACACACAGGGACCCTGATTCTCAACGAGAAACCGCACAAGGCAACAGAGACTTTGACACTCGAGTCTTGGTGCAGACACAGGGAAACTCTGACTCCTGGCACATGCTAAGGATCTCATTCTCGGCACATACCAACAGTGTGGTGCAGACAGGGCCCCTGATTCTAAATGTGCACACGAGACCACACGGAACACTGGGGACACTGATCCTGGGCAAGTTTGGTTCCCACCAACCAAAGACAGTCACACGTCCTAGTGTCAGAGCACTTCAGTGAAACTAGGGTGGAGCGAAGTCCCCACAGCACACGACCCAGGTCCACGCAAACAGAAGCTTGAGCTTTCTGGTAATAGCCAGAATGGGGAAACGAAATAACTCACAGAGGAAAGAAAATGTGGAGTCGCCAAGAAAGGAAATTAGTGAAAATGAAGCTTGCAACATGACCGAAAAGGAGTTCAGAGTAATGGTCATGGAATTTATACATCGGATGGATGAGAAAATCAACAACTTATGCAAGAATCAGGAAGAAATGAAAAGTGATATAGCTACAATCAAAAACACCATGGAAAGTTTCAACAGTAGATTACAAGAAGCAGAGGACCGAATTAGTGAGTTAGAAGATCAGGTACAGAAACAAGCTCAAGCTGAACAGCAATTGGAGAAAAAAATTAAAAAGCAGGAGGAAAGCCTAAGGGAGCTTCGGGACAACATGAAACGAAGTAACATGCGTATAATAGGGCTGCCAGAAGGACAAGAAGAGCAGCAGGGATTAGAAAATCTATTTGAAGAAATAATGACAGAAAACTTCCCGGATATGGGAAAGATAAAAGTTACGCAAGTAAAGAGAGTCCCAAGCAGGATCAACCCCAAAAGACCCACACCAAGACATGTCATAATTTCAATGGCAAATATAAATGATAAAGAGAGAATCCTAAAGGCGGCAAGAGAGAGACAGAGAGTTACCTACAAAGGAACACCCATCAGATTGTCAAATGATTACTCATCAGAAACACAACAAGCTAGAAGTGAATGGAAGGAGGTATACAAAGTGTTGCAAAGCAAAGGACTGAATCCAAGAATACTATATCCAGCAAGACTATCAATCAAAATTGAAGGGGAAATCAGGAGCTTTGCAGACAAAAAAAGCCTCAGGGAGTTTATCACCACCAAACCAGCAATGCAAGAATTGCTAAAGGGAATACTGTAAAAAGAAGAAATAAACAGGTAAGAAGGAATACAGACACAAAAATAGATATGACTGCAAACAAATACCTTTCAGTAATAACTTTAAATGTAAACGGACTAAATGCTCCAATCAAAAGACATCGAGTAGCTGAATGGATAAAAAAACACGACCCATATATATGCTGTCTACAAGAGACCCACCTCAGAACAAGAGACTCACACAGATTGAAAGTGAAGGGATGGAAAAATATCTTTCAGGCAAATGGAAATGAAAAAAAAGCTGGGGTAGCAATACTTATATCTGACAAAATAGACCTCAAAGTAAATGCCATAACAAGAGATAAGGAAGGCCACTTCATAATACTAAAGGGAGAAATCCAACAAGAAGAAATAATTCTGGTAAACATATACGCTCCCAATATAGGAGCACCCAAATACATAAAAAAACTCCTGGAGGATATCAAGGGAGAGATTAATAGCAACACAATCATAGTAGGAGACTTTAATACCCCACTATCACCACTGGACAAATCCTCTAAACAAAAAATCAGCAAAGAAACAGCAATCCTAAATGACTCACTAGACCAGATGGAATTAATTGACATCTTTAGAACATTTCACCCCAAAGCCACAGAATATACATTCTTCTCAAGTGCACATGGGTCATTTTCAAAGATAGACCATATGCTGGGTCACAGGCAAAGTCTCTTCAAATTCAAGAAGATAGAAATTATATCAAGCATCTTCTCAGATCACAGTGGCATAAAACTGGAAATCAACTACAATAAATACAATCCAAAGAAATCAAACACATGGAGACTAAACAGCATGCTATTAAACAAGGACTGGGTCACCAGAGAGATCAAGGAAGAAATAAAAAACATCATGGCAACAAATGACAATGAAAACACAACAATCCAAAATCTATGGGACACAGCGAAAGCAGTCTTGAGAGGGAAGTTCATAGCTCTACAGGCCTATTGCAAAAAACAAGAAACAATGGTAATAAATTACTTAACCCTACAACTCAAAGAGCTAGAAAAAGAGCAGCAAGAAAAGCCCAGCGTAACCAGAAGGAAGGAAATAACAAAGATCAGAGCGGAGATAAATGACATAGAGACCAAAGAAACAATACATAAGATCAACAAAACCAAGAGCTGGTTCTTTGAAAGGATAAACAAGATTGATGGACCTCTAGCCAGGCTCACCAAGAAGCAAAGAGAGAGGACCCAAATAAACAAAATCAGAAATGAAAGAGGTGAAATAACAACAGACCCCGCTGAGATACAAAGGATTGTTACAAAATACTACGAACAACTCTATTCCAACAAACTGGACAATCTGGAGGAAATGGACATATTCCTAGAAAAATATAACCTTCCAAAAATCAATCAAGAAGAATCTAAACAGCTCAATAGGCCAATAACTATGGACGAAATTGAAGCAGTCATCAAAAAGCTTCCAGCAAACAAAAGCCCGGGGCCAGATGGCTTCACAGGAGAGTTTTACCAAACATTCAAGGAAGAACTAAAACCTATCCTCCTCAGACTATTCCAAAAAATTCAAGTGGAAGGAACACTTCCAAGCTCCTTCTATGAAGCCAGCATCACCCTAATACCAAAACCAGATAAAGACAACACAATGAAAGAGAATTACAGACCAATATCCCTCATGAACATAGATGCCAAAATCCTCAACAAAATTCTAGCAAATCGGCTCCAGCAGTACATCAGAAAGATCATACACCATGACCAAGTAGGATTTATCCCAGGAATGCAAGGATGGTACAATATCCGCAAATCAATAAACGTGATACATCACATAAACAAATTGAAAGATAAAAATCACATAGTCATATCAATTGATGCAGAAAAAGCATTTGACAAAATCCAACACCCTTTCTTGATAAAAGCTCTCAACAAGGTGGGAATAGATGGCTCATACCTCAACATAATAAAAGCTATATATGATAAACCCACAGCAAACATCATACTCAATGGACAAAAACTAAAGACATTTCCCCTAAGAACAGGAACAAGACAGGGATGCCCACTCTCACCACTCCTGTTTGACATAGTACTGGAAGTATTAGCCATTGCAATTAGACAAGAAGAAGAAATAAAAGGCATCCAGATTGGAAAAGAACAAGTAAAGCTGTCTTTATTTGCAGACGACATGATATTGTACATAAAAAATCCGAAAGACTCCGTCAAAAAACTCATAGACTTAATAAATGAATTCGGCAATGTAGCAGGATACAAAATTAACGCCAAGAAATCTATGGCCTTTCTATACACCAATAGTGAACTTACAGACAGAGAGACTAAAAAGGCAATCCCATTTACCATCGCACCAAAAAAATTAAGATACCTAGGAATAAACTTAACTAAGGAGGTAAAAGACCTATACACGGAAAACTACAGGACACTGAAAAAAGAGATAGAGGAAGACGTAAACAGATGGAAGAACATACCATGTTCATGGATTGGTAGAATCAACATCATTAAAATGTCCATACTACCCAAAGCAATCTATAGATTCAATGCACTCCCCATTAAAATACCAACGGCATACTTCACAGACCTTGAAAGAACTCTCCAAAAATTCATCTGGAATAAAAAAAGACCCCGAATAGCCACAGCAATCCTGAGAAAGAAGAATAAAGTAGGAGGGATCTCAATACCAGATTTCAAGCTGTATTACAAAGCCACTGTTCTCAAAACAGCCTGGTACTGGCACAAGAACAGACATATAGATCAATGGAACAGAATAGAGAATCCAGATATTGACCCAAACCACTATGCTCAATTAATATTTGACAAAGGAGGCATGAACATACAATGGAATAAAGACAGTCTCTTCAATAAATGGTGTTGGGAAAATTGGACAGATACATGCAAAAAAATGAAGCTTGATCACCAACTTACGCCATACACAAAAATAAACTCAAAATGGATACAGGACTTAAACATAAGACGGGAAACCATAAAAATACTAGAGCAATCCACAGGCAGCAAAATGTCAGACATATGCCAAAAGAAATTCTTCACTGACACTGCCCCTAGGGCAATGGAAGCTAAAGAGAAAATTAACAAATGGGACTACATCAAAATAAAAAGCTTTTTCACAGCAAAAGAAACCATCAACAAAACAACAAGAAGGCCCACTGCATGGGAGAACATATTTGCAAATGGCATCACTGATAAAGGTTTAATCTCCAACATCTACAGGCAGCTTATACAACTTAATAAAAGGAAGATAAATGATCCAATAAAAAAATGGGCAACAGACCTAAATAGAATCTTTTCAAAAGAAGACAGAAGGAAGGCCAAGAGACACATGAAAACATGCTCAACGTCACTAATTATCCGAGAGATGCAAATCAAAACAACAATGCGGTACCATCTCACACCTGTCAGAATGGCTATCATCAACAAATCAACAAACGACAAGTGTTGGCGAGGATGCGGAGAAAAAGGAACCCTCGTGCACTGCTGGTGGGATTGCAGACTGGTGCAGCCACTGTGGAGAACAGTATGGAGTTTCCTCAAAAAACTGAAAATGGAACTCCCATTTGACCCAGTAATCCCACTCCTGGGAATATATCCGAAGAAACTAGAAACACCAATTAGAAAGGATATATGCACCCCTATGTTCATAGCAGCGCAATTCACCATAGCTAAGATTTGGAAACAGCCTAGGTGCCCGTCAGCAGATGACTGGATCAGAAAACTGTGGTACATCTACACAATGGAATACTATGCTGCCATAAAAAAGAAGGAATTCTCATCATTTGCAGCAACCTGGGAGGAATTGGAGAACATTATGTTAAGTGAAATAAGTCAGTCAATGAAAGAAAAATACCACATGATCTCACTCATTTATGGATAATAAAGAACATTATAAACTTGAACAAAAAGATAGATACAGAGACAGTAAAGCATCAAACAGACTGTCAAATTACAAGGGGAAGGTTAGGGAGAGGTGGGGGAGATAAGAGATCAATCAAAGGACTTGTATGCATGCATATAAGCATAACCAATGGATGCAAAACTCTGGGGGGTGGGGGCATATATGGGAGTGGGGTGTGGGGAGGGCAATGGTAAGATATGTACACATATAATACCTTAATAAAAAAATTGGAAAAAAAAATAAACACTTCAGTTGTCACAACACAGCAACCCTGAATGACAATGACTTTTTTTAAAAAAACAGGCTTTTAAAAATAAAAATACTTCACATACACACAAAACTGTCAGGAAAGCTGGCTACCCCTCAGACAAATTTATTTATTTAAAATTTTATTTTCCAGTTACAGTTTATAATCATTATTACTTTGTATTAATTTTAGGTGTATAGCATAGTGGTTAGACATTTATATAACTTATATAACATATGAAGTGATCCCTTAATTAAGTCTAGTACCCATCTGACACCATAGTTATTACAATACTATTGACTATATTTCTTATGCTGTACTTAATCTCTTTCCTTTTTCACCCAGTCCCCCAGGCCAACTCTCATCTGGCAACCATCAGTTTGTTCTCTGTATCTAGGAGTCTGTTTCTGTTTTGTTTGTTCATTTATTTTGCTTTTGAGATTCCACATATAAGTGAAATCATATGGTATTTGTCTTTCTCTATCTGACTTATTTCACTTAGCATATCATCCTCTAGGTCCAACCACATTGTCACAAAAATGGTAAGATTGCATTCTTTTTTATGGCCGAGTAATATTCCATTGTATGTACCACTTCTTCTTTATCCATTCATCTCTTGATGGAAACTTGGGTTGCGTCCATATCTTGACTACTATAAATAATACTGCAATGAACATAGGGGTACATATATTTTTTTTCTAATTAGTGTATTGGGTATTTCCAATAAATACCCAAAAGGGGAATTGCTGGATCATAAGGTAGTTCTATTTTTAATTTTTTGAGAACTTCCATACTGTTTTTCATAGTGGCTGCACCAGGAAATTATTCTTATTCGTAATTTAAGAAATACTTTCTTTCACTTGTTCATACACCTACTATCTCAGTATTTCATGTTATTTTGTTTTTCAGACTTGCTTTTTTTGAGGCATAATTGACATCAAATAAACTACACAAGTTTAAAGTGTACCATTTGATAACATTTGAAAATATCGACATAGCTATGAAACCATCACTACAACCAAAATAATGAGCATATCTATCACCCCTCAAAGTTTCCTGTGCCTCTCTATAATCTCTTCTCACTCCACTCTGCACTGCTTTCCTAGAGAAGAACTGATCTGCTTTCTGTCAGTATATATGAGTTTGCATTTTCTGGAATTTTATGCAAATAGAATCATACAATATGTGCTCAATTTGTCTGGCTTCTTTCACTCAGCATAATTACTGTGAGGTTCACTCACATTGTTGTATGTATCATTAGTTCATATGCCATAATTTATTTATCCATTTATCTGTTAGTAAGCATATGAGTTGTTTCCAGGTTCCAGCTATTGCAAACAGAGCTGCTGTGGACATTCAGGCACATGTCTTTGTTTGGACCTATGTTTTTATTATTCTTGGGTCCATCTCTAGGAGTGGAATGGCTGGATCATATGGAAGGTATATGTCTAATGTTTTAAGACACTCTCAGACAATTTACCAAAGTGGTTGTGTCATTTTACAGTCATCAGAGTGAACGAAAGTTGTGCCATATCCTTGGCAATACTTAATCAGGTCAGTTCTACATTTTTTTTTTAGCCATTCTCATGTGTATGTAGAAGTATCTTTTTTTGGGGGGGTGGGGGTAGGATAGAGTGTCCATTCAAATCTTTTGCCTATTTTTTAAATTGTGTTATTTGCTTTCTACTTGAGTTCTCTATGTCTACTGAATCCATTATATACACAAGTCTATCATCAGATGTATGATTTGCAAATATTTTACCCTAGTCTGTGGTTTGTCTTTTTATCTTAGTGGTTTTTGCAGAGAAAACTTTTTTTTTTTTATTTTGATGAAGTACAATTTATCAAATTTTCTTCTGTAGATCATGTCTTGGTGATGTATCAAGAAAATCTTCAGATAGGAGAAACCAAGATGGTGGCATAGGTAAACACCTAAACTGCTGCTTCACACAACAATTTCAAAACTACAACTAAAAGACAAAATGGACATCATCCAGAACCACAGGAAGGCTGGCTGAGTGGAAATTCTACAACTAGAAGGAAAGAGAAAAGCACACAGAGACTCACAGGAGCTGCGGAAGGCAGGGTACGGAGGCGCGCGGAGAGGACTGGCAACTGAGTACGTGGCTGGCTTTCTCAATCGGGAGGGAGACAAAAGCTCCCGACTGCTCTGAACTTCAGTTCCGGGCGAGACTCTGGGAACCCAAACTCATACGGGGAGAAACTGGACTGTCTGGTAGCAGGCAAAACTTGAGAGTGGCTTTCTCTCAGAGTTGCTTGCAGCAATTACTGCGGGACACTGAGACCCAGGGGTCTCTTAGGGCAGGGCTGACGGGAAGCCATTGCTGTTTGCTCCACCCTGAGATCCCGCCCCATCTAAGTTGAGTGCAGAGGCTTTTGCATATGAATGGCCTGGCCCTTTGCAATCTAAAATTACCTAACAAACTGCAGCTGAGTCAGTGAGACTCAGAACATCCAAAAGAAGGCCCAAGGCTCCACAGCAGTTTGCATTGCTTCACAGCTGGACCTCATCTGGGCACCTCCAAAACCCAAACAAAGAAGAGGAATCTGCAGATCTCTCCATAGCTTCTTCTGGGTGGCCTCAGGCAGAGGCTAAATTAGCACCTCCTTGGAGATACAAGAACCAGTGTACCCAGGGATCAGAGTAGGACCATCCAGATTACAACTCCTCAGATCCATAAGGGACACACTCAGGGGGAAGACTCAGTGAGCACCAATGCCCCACTGAAGCAAGTCTTGTCTCATGAGGGTGTCTCCAGCACAGAAGTTCTCCCATCGAAGACACAGCTGATCCTCACAGCCAATTGGCCTGGAGGTCCATTCCTCCCAGTGCTACCAACAGCAATCAAGGCTTAACTACAACAAGACTGTGCACACAGCCCACAAAGGGGTGCACCAAGAGTGTCCACCTCAGGTAACTGGGGAGGCTGAGCCACTTGGCCCTATAGGACACCTAGCACACAAAGCCACTCAATCAACTCATGGAAGCAGCCAAAATGCGGAGACAAAGAAACAGGTCACAAATGAAAGAAATGAAGGAAAGCAAATGACTGGATATAGAGTTTGAAACCATGGTAATAAGGTTTTGAAAGAATTTTCTAGAAAAGGCCAAATTTAGGGAGACCCTCGAGGATATGAAAAAGAACCAACTAGATATTAAGCATACACTGACTGAAATAAAAAATAATATACAGAGATCCAACAGCAGACTAGAGGATCGCAAGAATCAAGTAAAAAATTTGAAATACAAAGAAGCAAAAAACTGGAAAAGCAAATAAGAAAAAAGAATCCAAAAATATGAAGATAGTGTAAGGAGCCTCTGGGACAACTTCAAGTGTACCAACATCTGAATTATGGGGGTGCCAGAAGAAGAGAGAGAGCAAGATATTGAAAATCTATTTGAAGAAATAATGACAGAAAACTTCCCCCACCTGGTGAAAGAAATAGACTTACAAGTCCAGGAAGCACAGAGAACCCCAAACAAAAAGAATCCAGAGAACCACACCAAGACACATCATAATTAAAATGCCAAGAGCAAAAGACAAAGAGAGAATATTAAAAGCAGCAAGAGAAAAACAGTTAGTTACCTACAAGGGAGCACCCATACAACTGTCAGCTGATTTCTCAACAGAAACGATGCAGGCCAGATGGGAGTGGCAAGAAATATTCAAAGTGATGAATAGCAAGAACCTACAACCAAGATTACTCTACCCAGCAAAGCTATCATTCAGAATTGAAGGTCAGAAAAAGAGCTTCACAGATAAGAAAAAGCTAAAGGAGTTCATCACCGCCAAACCAGTATTATATGAAATGCTGAAAGGTATTCTTTAAGAAGAGGAAGAAGAAGAAAAAGGTAAAGATAAAAATGATAAACAACAAATACATATCTATCAACAAGTGAATCTAAAAATCAAGTGAATAAAAAATCTGATGAATAGAATAAACTGGTGAATATAATAGAATCAGGGCCATAGAAAGGGAGTAGACTGACAATTTTCGGGGGGAAAAGGGTGTGGGGGTGTGGGAAGAGACTGGACAAAAATCATACACCTATGTATGAGGACAGTGGGGGAGGGGTTAAGGGCAGAGGGTGGGGTGGCAACCAGGTGGAGGGGAGCTATGGGGGGGGGGCGGGAAAGAGGAACAATTATAATAATCTGAACAATAAAGATTTATTAAAAACAAAACAAAACAAAATCTTCACCTAACCCAAGTGTCTGCCATACTAAAATACCAACTACTGAGAAAAAAAAAAAAAATCAAGTCATTTGAGAGTCATTCTGGACTCTTCCTAGGACAATGGTCTTAACAGGAAACTCTTGGAGGCTGTGAATCCATAGGACTCCCCAGAGACATGCTTATAGAAAATTCAATCAACAAAACTCCACAACACAGCTAGTTGGTCAGGCCAGCCCAAAGTCATTCCCAGAGCCTGAGATAAGGTCTATAAAATCAGCCACTGGGTGTTGGGATGGGAACTTATCATATAAAATAGTCTTTCCCACATATCCTCAGGGACATGGCTAAACCAGCAGTGGGATGGAGAACAAAAGATCTGGGTTTTAGTCCTGCCTTTACTACTCTTTCTGGTGAAGTGAACCTTGACAAATATGCTTTCCTCCCTGAGTACCAGTTTTAATCTCTTATAATACAATTATAATATAATACCATTCCAGTCCACCCCTTTGGATTTTCCTGGAGAATCAGGGAGATATGGTGCAAACATCTTTTAAAACTCTCTAAATCTCTCATTTGTCACTTCTCCCAGGGAGTGTCCCAGCACCCTCTCCTATCAGGAGTGCTGGGGCTGGTTGGATAAACGCCTCCTCTTCACAATCCTGTGTACTGAAGATGGTGGGATGATGCTCCCAGTCTCTCTGGCAGTGTGATCTTAGGCTGTTCTCTTGATTTCTTAGATCATGTATACCTCATATTACTCTTTAGACAATCTCATAGGCCCCTTCCAACTCTGACGTAGTCTTGGTTCTAAGGGGGCATTTCCCAGTATATGGCTAGTACACACTCATATGAAAAGAGAGCTGGTTGATTTGGAGTGGGGCTGGATTGATGGTATTGGGTGGGCTGGCATGCTCTTTCCTCAAGTATTCTATGTAAGCATATGATACAAAACAAAGAGCACTGTGTCTACACCCAGACTGCCTGGATGCTCTAAGATGTCCAGCATCCCTTATAACTTTCCTGGGCCTATTTCCTCATCTATAATGAAGAGACACTGGCTACTTACTGTTCAGCCTACCATTTGGCACTGTAAAACTGGAAAGGATTATTATTAATGTCATTTTTCTGCATATTTAAGGCCTCTATACAGAGACACAATAAAGACACTGTATATCACACACTGAAAAATGAAATATACCAAAAACCATTTTGCACCGAGTTAAAGTTTGAAACAAAAATTATTTATCAGACAAGCATTGCTACTGGGCATGTTTTGGTTTCCAATTAAAGTCTTTTTTAAACTCTGGCTCCATGGTGTAATGGTTTTGAAATTATTAATATTAAAACATTAGTTACACTGGTGAGTTTTATTTAAGACAGGATGAAAATGTTAACCCAGTGGTGCCCAGAACTGAATGTAAGACCTCTAAGTGGCTACCCTGTGGTCATTACTATTAACCTTTAGGTGCATAGTTGAGACACACACAGAAACTCCATTTCACCTAGAAGTTTCACTTCATTGTTTTATCTGTGCCTTAAAGCTCTTTGGGGAGTATTTACCATCAACTTTTGTTACTGGCAGAGAAACTACAGCTCCGAAAAATTGATTTGGTCAAAGTCACACAGCTTGTCGGGAGCAACAGAACCCAGGAGGTCATGAGGTAGTTCCAACCAGTGGAGAAAACAGGGTTGGAGGTCAGGAGTCAGCAGGTGTGGTCGCCTGTATAACTTGGGAACAGTTACTGTGTGTGAACAGGGATAATGCCTACTTCATGGAGGTAAAATGTGTACAGTGCTTAGTCCAGGGCTGGGCACTAACTTAACAAAAGTTAGCTCTTCTGCATCTTCCACCTCACTGTCCACTGGAGACATGGGTGTTGACAAACACAGCCACAGGTAACCTCCTATTTACATAGATTCCCCAAACCACCCAGGAGCATTTGCCAACCAGTCTGGAACTGACTAAATTTCCAGTTCCCTCTCAGCTTGTGTGTTCAGGGCTTTGGAGATTTTTCTCTACTCCCATCTTTCTCTCCCTTAGCCCTCACAGCCAGCACCGCAGCCTGAGCCAGGACCTCACCTGGCTCTGGAGCCTTTAGAGAGGTGGGAGGAAGGGCATGCAGGGCAGGGGGAATGCTTCATTTCTGCTGGGAAGGGAGGAAAAAAGAGGAAAAGCTGGAGCAGCAACTCTTTCCTCTACCCTTCCCTGGAGGGGTCCCTGCTCTGATCTCCCAGACTCCCTTCCAGTGATCACCCTCCCCCAGGCCTTTGTGTCCTTCTCCTCCTGGGCTCCAGCCCTTAGAGCTCAGCTCCCTGGCAAGTCAGCTTTTTCTCTGGAACATGGAGCAAGCAGTTGTGCCCGAGGCCTACAGAGAACCTGGGAACCTGCTAGAGAGGTGCAACTCTGAAGTCCTGTACCAGAGCAACCCAATGAGAACTCTGTGGATGGGGGCCCAGCAATCCTTTTTAACCAGCTCCCAGGTGATTTGGATGTATCCAGAGTATGAAAACCACTGTCTTGGGACACAACTGAAGACAAGAGCATTCCATTTAGCTTCTTGCCAAGCTCAGTTAGAACCTCCCAAGTTGCTGGCGAGAGCTGTGCTTGCTCAGGGGTCAGGAGGCGGGGGGAGGAACTCAGACTTAGCTCTGCTCTGTGGGAAAGGCAGGGGCAAAGAGGCAGGGATCCAACTTTTACTGAGCATCTAGTATGGGGCAGGCACTTGGCATCCACTGGGTCCTTTCATAATTAATTTAACAAATTTTTAAAGTTAATTTTGTTTCCCCCTACATTAAAGATGGAGAATCTGCTTGGATCGTCATGCTGCTTCTCCATCAGAGAAATGGCATCCCACCCAGCCCCAGCTTCATGAATGTAAAATAAATAAATAAATAAATAAAATAAAGATGGAGAATCTAAGATTTGTTCTGGGGAAAGGGTAAAGTGAAGAAGAGGAGAGTTACACAGATATAGGACCACGGACTGGACCATAGATGGGGTAGGACTTTATCCATGAAGATTGTCTTGTCCAACATGTTTAATTTACAGATAGGGAAACTGAGGGCCAGAAGGGCAATGGACTTGCCCAAGGTCACATAGAAAGTCAATGTCTATTAATTCCTCATCCAGCACTCAGTCCCTGCTTTTAAACATTCTGTTTTGAAATAATTTCAGATTTATTGAAAAGTTGGAAAAAATAGTTTAAAGTTCCCTCACATTCCTCATTCTGCTTCCCCTAGAAGTAACATCTTACACATTCATAGTCTAGTTATCAAGAACTTTCAGGGAGTTTAATTAAATTTTTTTTTTATTTTGAGGTAATTGTAGATTTGCATTCAGTCATAAGAGATAATACAACACACACCCAGCACCACCAAATGGATAGAATTGTGAATAATATTTCTTTTCTTTTTCTGCTTTTTTGTACTCTGCACATTTGTACAAGAATATAATGTTTACAACATGAAAAAGAGAGAAACATTACAGAGGGTTTGTGTGTATCCTTTATGCAGTTTTCCCAATGGGAGCATGTGATCCAGAACCTTAATGTTTGTTTATGTGTTTTTGTTTTATTCTTCTGGTTCATCCTGCTCAGGAGAAAGTTTTCAGATCTCTTCTGAGGGGATGGAGACAAAAACCAAAAATAATTGAGAATGAGAATGGTTTTCTCAGCAGGAAAGATGGGCATCTGCTTTTTCTGGATCCACTGTTGCTTCTCCAGGGACCACCCGGGCCTCCAACAGAAGCCTCTGGCTCTGAGCGCCTGCAGGTGTCTTCCAAAGAGATGGTGCCAGCAGGAGGCAGTGTTCCAGGGACCTAAAACTTCAGGAAACCTTGTACTTGGGAGGGCTCTGGGAGGTCAGCCACCCATTCTTCACTGATGCTGGAGTCTCTGTCAACCTCTGCTGGAGCACTGCCAGTGCTGGGAACTCGCCCGTCTTGAAAAGCTTTCAGAACTGGGAGTGCGAGAAAGTTCTCTCACCAGACCGGAGAGCAGGACCGTGCTTTCTTGTCCGGGTTACATTCCTACCCCGTCCCCCACTGTGCTAATAAACACGGGTTGAATGAGTGGAGGAATGAATGAAGTAATGAGCAGACATTCTGCCCAGTCTGTGAGGTTGGAGGCACAGTGTTTCTCTGCAGGAAGGCGGTGGCGGGAGCTGACTGGGACGCCGCCATCCCCACCGGCCAGGCCTGCTGGGGAGAGAGCCCGCATGCCTGCGCCTTGCGGAGGGTGGGAGCCCTTGAAACTTGAGAGGGACAAGGGAGAGCTGCAGGGTAAGAAGTCCCTAGGGGGGTTGTGGGGGCGATGACTCTTTCAAGTGTTCTGAGCGCTGTGGCTGAGTGGCAGCCTTCCTCCATGGCCCTGACTTATTACATTCCTGGGTAAGTTGAGGGAAATTCAATCCATATGTTCCTGAGTTCTTTACACGATTCTCGGCCGTTGTGTAAGAGCCAGTTGACGTCGATGGCGCTGCTCTCTTTTTTCCATTCTGAGAAGAGTCCCTGAAGAAAAGCCAAGTCCAGCAAGAGGGAGGGGCAGGCACACAGAGAACAGTCATCTGGGAGCAGCAGGGCCTGAGGAACTGTGTTCAAGGAGTATCCAAGGATGGCTGGGGGGGTGGGGGGCGGGGGCAGGCTCACCTGAGGCCCCTGCCCAGCCCTGTGCCCACCTGGGCTCCACCAGCTGCTGCCAGCAGGACCTTTGTCGGGGGGAGGAGTGGTGAAAACAGCTTAAGGAGTTGCCCAAGAGCAGGAAGGGACAGCTGGCACAGTGAGGAGTTGGGGCTTCCAGGAAGGGCAACTGGTTTGCATTCTGGGGCAACTGGTTTGCATTGCATTCTGGCACAACCTTAGATGATTTACTTCCTCCCCATGGGTCTCATTTTCCCCTTCTGCAAAGCGTGAGGCTGCATTCTGCTCCACAGCCTTTGTGGGTCCTAATAGCCTATTCCAGAGCCTGGCTTTGGTCTCTTGCTGTGACTACTAGTGACCTGTCGCGCAAAATCATGCAGGACCTGGGACCCCGGGGTTCCTCCATGGATTGCCCCAAAGAGGTAGGCCAGTGCTGGGGGTCCCGCCTCCACGGCGCCCACAGCTGCGGGACCCCCAGGCCTCGTTGTGCAGAGTGGCCGCTGGCCTTGCCTCCGCACCATGTACACAACATCAAGTCCCTGCCCACCCACATGCACCTCGTCGTGCACACAGCCCCACCCACCCACGCACACCTGCTGCACATGCAGCCTCTTTGTGATGGCGTGAGGGTGTGACGACCACCTAGGCCAGTGGTTCTCAACCTTTCTAATGCCGCAACCCTTTAATATAGTTCCTCATGTTGTGGTGACCCCCAACTATAAAATTATTTTCGTTGCTACTTCATAACTGTAATTTTGCTACTGTTATGAATCGTAATGTAAATATCTGTGTTTTCCGATGGTATTAGGCGACTCTGCTAACGGTTGAGAACCGCTGCTGTAGAGCCTAAGACGATCGGAAAACACAGATACTTACGTTATGATTCATTAACAGTAGCAAAATTACTACTATTACTATTTTGCTACTGTTATGAATCTTAATGTAAGTATCTGTGTTTTCCGATGGTCTTAGGTGACCCTGCTAGTGGTTCTCAACCTGTGGGTCGCGACCCACAGGTTGAGAACCGCTGCTGTAGAGCCTAAGACCATTGGAAAACACAGATATTTACATTATGATTCATTAACAGTAGCAAAATTACAGTTATGAAGTAGCAACAAAAATAATTTTATGGTTGGGGGTCACCACAACATGAGGAACTGTATTAAAGGGTCACAGCATTAAAAAGGTTGAGAACCACTGACCTAGGCTATTATTAGTATAGATTATGGGGTACTGCCTAGCCAAATATTTTTCAAGAAAATACTTTTACCATTATTCTCAGTAAGAAATACATTTTATACACTGTATAGAACTGAAACAAAGGTTTCACAAATCAACATGTACTCTTCCTACAAAGATAGACATGTGGATCAATGGAACAGAAGAGAGTGCATAAAAAACCAAACCTACACATTTATGGTCAATTGATTTCCAACAAAAGTGCTAAGGCAATTCAATGGGGGAAAGATAACCTTTTAAAATTGTGGAGGCATAATTGGGTATTTATATGCAGGATTGAGCCTGCAACCCGGGAATGTGCCCTGACCAGGAATCGAACCATGACCTCCTGGTTCATAGGTCAATGCTCAACAATTGCAACAGATGGTGCTATTGGTTGATTCTTGTATGTGCCCTGACCAGAGATCAAACCCACAACCTTGACATAGTGGAATGATGCTCTAACTGAGCTACCCTGCCAGGACTGTATAACTACATAAACTCAGACACTTAGTTTACACAATACATAAAAATGAATTAAAAATGGGTTATAGACTGAAATGTAAGAGCTAAAAAAAGGAGTGAATTCTGTGTTCATGTAACATAAAGGATAATCTTCACAAACATTATCCTAAGTGAAAGAAGACAAACATGAAAGACTAAATACTCTGTTTCCATTCACATGAAATTTCTAAAAAAGGCAAACCATTAGAAATAAAAAGCAGATTGGAGGTTTACTTGTGCTGCAGGGTTATTAACAGGCATGAGGGGACTGTGGGATGATGCCAGTGTTTTGAAACTGGTTATGATTGCACAGCTTTAGAAATTGGCTAAAAATAAACTGTATACTTACAATGGATAAATTTTATGGTACATAAATCATAACTCAGACATAACAACTAACAAACTTAAACCTAAAAAAGAAAGATGATGCATGATTTGTTCATTTGTGTTATGTTCCTTAGACATGATGAGTTAATTCCAAACCACTTCTTACTACTTTAGTAATCTCTCTTCATAACATCCAAGCACAGATCTTTGCTCATAAATGACTAGTCATTTGAAAAGATTAGAAAAGGATAAATATATACTGACTGACTTATATTGAAAACTAAACTTTTTTAAGAAAAGGATTTTATAATTCTAAGGAAGTTGTCTCACATTTTTATGTGCAATACCAACCAATGCCATCAGTAGACCATAATTAGCCACAGTTTCAAGCAGGTAAGTTTGTCATCCTCACTAAGAACACAATCTAGTGGATCTCAATGCTTATGGAGCACAAGGAAGAATGTTTTGTTTCTCTTTACATTGGGAATCAGAATCCTCCAAAGATTTCCTAACCAGTTTAGTGGCTTCCAAAGCTAACTGGTTATTAGAATGACTCATTGACAGTCTCTCCTCCCAAGACCTACACAGTCAGGAATATGAGGTGGGGAGGTCTTAGGATGCTTTATTCTCGCATAGATTTCCCTAGTGGTCAGAGAGGCCTGTGAATTTTGTTTGGTGAAACCAGTGTAATCAGTTTTGAGAGAAACCTCAAAAACCTGGTTTCTATCAGAGTGAAATATCAAGGTTTACAAATGAGTAGCTTAAAAAAAAAAAGTATAGCTGGCTGGCGTCACTCAGTGATTGAGCATCCATCAACCTATGAACCAGGAGGTCATGGTTCAATTTCTGGTCAGGGCACATGCCCAGGTTGTGGGCTCAATCCCCAGTGTGGGGAGTGCAGGAGGCAACCAATCAATGATTCTCTCTCATCATTGATGTTTCTATCTCTCCCTTCCTCTCTGAAATCAATAAAATATATTTTAAAAATTAAAAAGTAGAGAGCAAAGTATGGACCAAGTTGTCTCAACAATCATGCCACCCACCCCTTCTTGCCTTCATACCTTTAGAAGGGGTGGAGTAACAGTAGGCTAGAATTCTGCAAACCCCTGGGATGGATCCCTCATTGACCATTTCAGATTCTTAGCTTTTAAAAGCCTCCTAACCCTTTTTCGTCAAGTGGAGAACATCATCAATTAATTTTTTAAATTGCTGGCTGCTATTAGGTCAAGTTGCCCTCCTGTGTTTGTGGAAGCTTATTTTTAAACGGAGTGAAGAGTTTACATTTGCAGTATTGCAGCCAGTATGTAGCTCTTCCCTCTAGACTCTTAATGACTTTTTGACTCTTTATCCAGTTATTTAAAGAACTATTTCTCCCAGATTTACATGAACTCTAATTTAGACAGAGTGAATTTATATGGTATTTGCTTTCTTTGTCTCTTATTTTAATCATTCTGCAAGCCTATTTTCACCCACACTCTCCCCCTTTCTCTCTCCACCTGCCTCAGAAAAGGAGGGTCCCTTCTCCTGCTGTTGGGAAGGGGGTGCTCAGGACATGTCCCCAACTCCTGATTGCTCCCCAGGAGCTTCCCTTCCTCAGCCACCTCTGTCATGGACCCTCTGCTTGTGACCCAATCCTCTCCTCCTCCATAGCAGGAAAGATAGTCAAGTATTTCCCATCTAAAGACCAAAGTCTTCTCCAGTGCAACAGCCCCCTTCCCATCCAGCCTCCATTCCCTTCTCATTTCATTCCCAGCCAAGCTTCTGGAGGGAAGAATATCTCCTGAGTGCAAATGTTTTTCTTCTCCACTTGCTGCCCACCCCTCTGTTTCTGGCTTCGCTCCCCACTGTTCCAGTAAAACCACCGCTGGGTAGTGTCATTAAGGACCAAGTCATTGCTCAAATCTAATAACCCATTTTCAGTTCACACTTAATTTAACCTTCCTGTTGAGTTTGCTTTTGGGAACCATTCTCTTTCTTCAAACAATCTTCCTTTGGTTTTTCTGGCGCCACTTCTTCCCATTTCCCTTCCCACCCTTCCAGCTGTTCCCCTGGGCAACCACTGTGAGCATCTCTCTCACTTCCTATGCCTCCCTTGTGGGCCTTCTGTTCTTGGTTCTCCCTCTTAGTCTCTAATGGTTTTCCAAGTGAGGCCCTTGAGCCGTTTTTATCAGAAGCACCCAATGAGCTTGTTTCTGGATGAAAATACAAATTCCTGGGGCCCTAGCCCAGACCCACTAAACCAGAATATGGGGAGGGGACCTGGGAATCTGCATTCTAAGCTACTCTTCCTGGAGATTCTAAAGCACACTAAAGTTTGAGGACTATGACTCTAAAGACTTTCCCTGGGCCACACTCTATTCTGTTTCTCAATTGTCCGCACTATTGCCTAGACCCTGCCTCATTATTTTCCTTAAAATTTTCATAGAGATCTCACTCCTAGATATGGAGGCTGAGCTCCCATATCCTGGCATTAAAGGCCTTTGTCAGCTGTCCCTTGCACAGCAGCTCCTGAGTTTGACTCCCCTCTTCCGCCAACTCTCTAGTACTTTCTGTACTCCAGGTATATCCTTAACACACCCGCTCACTCACACCTCTGGCATGGCTGTTCCTGTTGCCTCAATGCCCTCCACCAAGGTTCATCTGAATTCACCTTTAAGCCTTGGAAACTACCTTGAATGTTCTGTTCTGAAACTACCTTGAGCTTCACAGCCTCATACCAGTGTTTTCTCTTTGTCCAGCCTCATACCAGTGTTTTCTCTTTGTCCAGCCTCATACCAGTGTTTTCTCTTTGTCCAGCCTCATACCAGTGTTTTCTCTTTGTCCAGCCTCATACCAGTGTTTTCTCTTTGTCCTTAGGGCCCCCCATGGGTAAGACTCTCTGCACAGTATTGTGATCAATGACTGACCTTCCGGGCCTTCAACCTGACTGGAGCTCCACAATAGGGACCATGTCTATTCCCTCCAGGACCCCAGAAGCACAGGGCTCCACAGCACAGAACAGGAAGACAGTGCATGGTGATAGGCGAGGCAAGGGTGATCCTGGCCCAGACACGTGTTGGGCCACTCATCTGGGTGATGGCTGACTTCACTCATCTGTTCATATGTTCCAGGCTCCAGGATGGGCCCTGGGGTGCAAAATATAAGCAGTCTGTGCTCTCAAGGGTCTCCTGCTGAGTGAAAGGTACAGAAAGGCTAGTCAGGATAACTTGGGAAGAAGATACTGTTACAGAGAGAAATGCAGGGAACTGTGGGAGCATAGAGAAGGATGGAAAATTTCTGTCCAGGGAATGAGCAAAGTGGTAGGAAAGCTTCAACATGTCAGCCATTGCACAGGGTGAGAAAGCCTAGAAGGTGAGCGTGAAAGCCTGAGCCTCCATCTTGCTCTGCCCCAGGTAAACGGGTGACACATTGCTTATACAATCTCTGAGTCGCAATTTACATATAAGTAAAGGGAGGAGTTTGAACTGAGTTTAGTTTCCAAAGCCTTGAAGAGATAAAAAATATATATACCTGGCCAATGTGGCTCAGTTGGTTGAGCATCGTCCTATGCACCGAGAGGTCCTGGTTGGATTCCTGGTCAAGGTGCATGCTCGATACCCAGTAGGAGGCATGTAGGAGGCAGCCAATTGATGTTTCTCTCTCTCTCTCTCTCCCTCTCCCTTTCCTCTCTCTCTAAAATAAACAAAAACATTATATACTGTATATGTGCATTTGGTACAAATACTGTTGCGAATGGTGCACTAATAAGTACTAGCCACCAGGTGGCACTAGAGGATCTCTTTCCACAGAAACTTGGGCTTTATTATTGAAGCCTATCCTGGTGGTGGTCCACTAGAATTTGGAGCTAATGGGTGCCACCAGCTCCAGATCTGGCCTCTATGCAAGGGTCTTCTGAGTCATATGAGCATAAGTTCCTATTAAAAATCTCACTTTGGGGAACTACTTATTAGTTGCCTTTGAAAACAAAAAATTTAAAAAGCAGCTCCTTCAATGCCAGCTAATGCCTTTTGGAGGCTATCTTAGCATTTCTATGCTACAGCTCTGGTTCTGACCACCTGTGCTGGACTTGTGGAAAGAGACCAGGTCCTAGTGGGACAACCTGCCCCTCCTCCCGCTGAGGGCAGACATTGATCACAGGAAATGGCATGAATTGCCTTGCAAAGGAACAATGTCCCATCTCTAGGGCTTTGAGCAAAGCTGGGCAGTTGGGGAGCTGAAGTGATCATTCTAGTAGTTCCTCACGTGGCTGGATTTGAAGGATTTGAATCAGAGACCCCTGTGAGAACCTGATGAAAGGCATGGAGCCTGTCTTCCAGAAGATTTGTAATATGTATGTTATTTCAGCAACTTTTCAGACCTTCTCTCTAGGGACCCAGGCGCTAGACCACTCAGAGTTCCTCTCAGCCTTAAGAACCTAATATCATGTGGTCACTCTCATGGCCAGCTACACACATTAGCTCTTCAATTTGTAGAAGAATAAACTCTTCGTTATTTTCTCTGGAGAAGGAATAGTGGGGATGATGAGTCCTGAGTCTTATCATGGCTAATACCTAAATAGCAAACCATATAGGGATAAGTTAGACATAACTAGGATGTGTTTGGATCTGGGCTTTCCATGAGCGTTCCAGCCACTCAGAGAGGCTGCATTCTGAAGCTCTGCTGCAGGGGAGGCTGCAGAGCTGCACATTCCCAGCCAGTGCCTGCCTGCGCGCGCTGGGAACGCACCTTTGCTGCACAGGAGGATTCACGCCCACATTTCTGTCCTGCGTTTTCTTGGGAAATCTTTCTTTGTGCTGGAACACTCCGAAGATTCTGCCTGCTTTTCTGTGCAAGGTACAGCTGCTTCCTGCACTCATGCCCTGGGCTTCTTTGTGAGGCTAGTGACCTAGAAACATAACTGGACAAAATGAGTAGCCATGATCTTGGGATTGGGAATCTCGTTCTGGCCCTGGCTCTGCCATTTATTAACTGGGAGGCTGTTGGCCCCATTTATAAAATGGGAATAATGACCCCTCACAGAGTTCATTTGTTCAACAAATATGCATGGAGTGCCTGGTAGCTGCCCATCTCTGCTCCAAGCACTGTGGATACATGAATGAGACAGACACAGTTCTCTGCCCTGATGAAGCTGACATACACTTGGCCTACTGTTTTTGTTTGAATAGGTTTGCAGCCTATTTTAGCAGGAAACAGCCCCAGGATTACAAACATTACAAGGCAGGAAGTTTCCTCCAAGCAGAGTTGACGACCTTATCCCTGGTGGGAGGGAAATTGTAATGGGGCTGGCTCCTCCTGTCCTGGGTTTCTCATTGTAGTCTGTCTTCCAAGAAGATAAACTACTTAGGCTGGGACCTGCACTATTCAAACAAAGCACAAAATTCTCCATGGAGGTTTGGGCTGACAGGCATGATCTTGCAGAGAATTTAGGCAGGACAGTGTACCCTCAGGCATCCTCCATGTCTCATGTCCCTCAAGGGTTTTTCTCTGACCCACTTCCCTCACCATATCTAGTGCTGGGTGCCCAGCTTCATGCCCTCCCCCATTCTGAGCCCTCATGTTTTTGTTTTGTTTTTAAATTTAATTTTAGTACAATTAATTCAGTATGGCATTGGGAAAGAACCTTTAAAAATGAGGGGGAATGAAGAAAATGATTAGCAGTACAAAAGGAGACGTGTTTTTAGAGAACAGGGTTTTGAACTGAAGAATCTGCAGCAGGGAGCTCAGAATCCCTTCTCCAGGACCGTCTACGTACATCCCAGCACCCACCTCCGCCTGTGGACTCCCAGCTGGCCTAGCAGCCTCCACATGAGTCCCCTTAGTGACACTGTGCAAGGCAGTTTCCATGTCCCATTGTTTCCTGGTCACTCACACTTGGAGTAAGTTGGCCCTATTCAAGGACAAACTCCCAAATGGCCTGAAATTAAGGCTTTTCTGCCCTCAAAAACTTCTCACCCAGTTCAAGTTATTGAGAAATGTTGAGGTCACAGCTGATTTCAAACCTTCTTCTGCCTTTCTCTCCATTAGTTCTTATATCTATCCTCACTCCTAGTCCGCCTCTGTACAGGGTCGATTTCTATGCCTCCCTCTATCTGTGACGCCCTGGTTGTGTCTCTCATGTTTCAGCTTGGTTAAGACACTTGCTTTAAAAAACGGGACAGTAGCCACTCAATGATTAAGCAAAGGTTTTAAAAAGTGCTTGATTTCTCTCTTGAACTGTGAGAATACTAGTATGTTTGGGCTGGGCTGCTGGAGAGATGTGATGGGCATATGTGATGGCCCCCAGCCATCCTGTTAGCTGACCAACCACTGACACATAAGTTAGCCCAGTCGGGACTGGCTGAGTGAGCCCAGTTCAGCAGAAGCACCCAGGTGACCTGTAGAGTTATGAAAAGTAATGGATGGTAAGTTTTAGGGCGACTTGTTTACTCAGTAGTACTTAGCTGATGCAAATGTGTTGCTCAGGCCATTAACACGTCTTTCTTAGACAGCAGTAACAGTAATTCATTGGTAATTTAATGGTAACTCATCTCCTGGCCTCTAGATGACATTCACTCTGATATCAGAGCAATCTACTTTTGTTACCATCGGACTGAACTGAATGATTACCTGAAGAGGCCATGAGGGTCACCTTGTCCATTTCACAGACGAGGAAACAGAGGCCTAGAGCTGGAAAGTGACTTGTTCACGTCACAAACACTCAGAGGCAGTCCCAGTCAGCCTCAAGACTAGAATCAAAATCACCAGACTTTTTGAGGCTCTTCCCCCTCCTGGAAGTCTGCTACTTTCTGTATATGTTGTTGTGGACCTTTCCAGGGTTACAAACATTCCCAACCTGAAGCTTTAATTCTGCTTTTTTGGCTCCTTTAAGAAGGTAAATAGGAAGGGGGTGAGGGTGATATTATTAAAGGAACAACCTTGATGGCACCTTGATTTAGAAAGCTGGGAATCGCCGGAAAACTCTTTGTAATGCATTTCCCTCTGAGCATGGCCACTGTACTGCTCTTGAGACCCATGGCTATGTGCAGGCTGCCTCGAGGGTCTCAGGGTAGAGCCAAGGCTCTCTCCTGGCCATAACCGACCCATTTTGGGTGTCCTGGGCACTGGCAACAGCCATGTTTCTGTTATGTGCATTCTTCGCCATAGCCCTGAGCCTCCCAGGCAAATTGATTCCTACAAACAACCTGTACAGGGTTTCCATTTGATCTTACAGCTTCAGGTGGTCCTAGATTCTCACAACTATTAGTTATAAGTAAATTAATAGTATAACGGGGAGCTGGGAGTCCCTGGATCCCCATTTCCTACTGTATCCCCTTTTCATCTCCAATAGACAGTTCGGGCGAGGAACTGTCTTTGGACAGGCTAATGCTGAGCAGCTGTGGAAGTCCACAGCCCAGAGGACTCTGGACCAGAAAACAGGGCTCCTCCTCACCCTAAGTGTTAAGAAATGTAAAATATATCCTTTCTGATTGGTGTTTCTAGTTTCTTGGGATATATTCCTAGAAGTGGGATCACTGGGTCAAGTGGGAGTTCCATTTTTATTTTTTTGAGGAAACTCCATACTGTTTTCCACAGTGGCTGCACCAGTCTGCATTCCCACCAGCAGTGCACGAGGATTCCTTTTTCTCCGCATCCTCACCAGCACTTGACGTTTGTTGATTTGTTGATGATAGCCATTCTGACAGGTGTGAGATGGCACCGCATTGTCGTTTTGATTTGCATCTCTCAGATGATTAGTTACTTTGAGCATGTTTTCATATGCCTCTTGGCCTTCTTTCTGTCTTCTTTTGAAAAGTATCTATTTAGGTACATTGCCCATTTTTTGACTGGCTTGTTTATCTTCCTTTTGTTAAGTTGTATGAGTTCCCTGTAAATGTCGGAGATTAAACCCTTATCAGTGATAACATTGGCAAATATGTTCTCCCATGCAGTGGGCTTTCTTGTTGTTTTGTTAATGGTTTCTTTTGCTGTACAGAAGCTTTTTATTTTGATGTAGTCCCATTTGTTTATTTTCTCTTTAGTTTCCATTGCCCTAGGAGCGGTATCGGTGAAGAAATTGCTTCAGCATATGTCTGAGGTTTTGCTGCCTGTGTATTTCTCTAATATTTTTATGGTTTCCCATCTTACATTTAAGTCCTTATCCATTTTGAGTTTATTTTAGTGTATGGTGTAAGTTGGTGGCCCAGTTTCATTTTTTTTTGCATGTATCTGTCCAATTTTCCCAACACCATTTATTGAAGAGACTGTCTTGACTCCATTGTATGCCTTTGCCTCCTTTGTCAAATATTAATTGAGCATAGTGGTTTGGGTTGATTTCTGGGTTCTCATATCTATTCCATTGGTCTATATGTCTGTTCTTGTGCCAGTACCAGGCAGTTTTGAGAACAATGGCTTTGTAATACAGCTTGATATCTGGTATTGAGATCCCTCCTACTTTTTTCTTCTGTCTCAGGATTGCTGCAGCTGTTTGGAGTCTTTTTAATTTCCAGATGAATTTTTGGAGAGTTTGTTCTAGGTCTGTGAAATATGCCATTGGTATTTTAATGGGGAGTACATTGAATCTATAAATTGCTTTGGGTAGTATGGACATTTTAATGATGTTGATTTTACCAATTCATGAACACAGTATGTTCTTCCATCTGTTTATGTCTTCCTCTATCTCTTTTTTCAGTGTCCTATAGTTTTCTGGGTACAGGTCTTTTACCTGCTTAGTTAAGTTTATTCCTAGGTATCTTATATGCACCCCTATGTTCATAGCAGCACAAGTTACTATAGCTAAGATTTGGAAACAGTCTAAGTGCCCATCAGCAGATGAGTGGATTAGAAAACTGTGGTACATCTACACAATGGAATACTACGCTGTGGTAAAAAAGAAGGAATTCTTACCATTTGCAACAGCATGGATGGAGCTGGAGAGCATTATGCTAAGCAAAATAAGCCAGTCAGAGAAAGATAAATATCACATGATCTCACTCATTTGTGGAATATAATGAATAACATAAACTGATGAACAAAAACAGATCCAGTGACAGAGAAGCATTCATCAGACCATAAAATCTCAGTGGGAAGGTTGGGAAGAGTGGGGGTAAGGGAGAGAGATAAACCAAGGACGTGTATGCATGTATATAAGCATAACCAATGGACACAGACACAAGGGGGGTGAGGGCATGAGTAGGGGGCTGGGGGGCAATGGGGGGATAAGGACACATATGTAATACCTTAATCAATAAAAATAAAAATAAATAAAACATTGGTCCCACAAACAACAACAACAACAAACTAAATGTAAAATTTAACTTGTCTGCCTGTCAGTAACTGGAATACCCACTCCTCTTGATTGGGCTTTAAATCAACACCAGGGCTTTCAAATAAGACCTGCTAGTTCAGGTTCTGAGTCCACTCAGGAGGGTATGGACCAGTGGATGTCACTAAAATCTGTGCTTTTATTGAAGACTATGTTAGATTTGAGCTATTTTGTTCTGTAAAAATTATTCAGAAAACTAATATTCCTAGACAGAGTGAAAAAACAGAAAAAAGAGGAATTTATGGTTAGGAATTCTGAAAATGATCCCTTTCTGTTGTTTCTGAGAAAATTGAAAAGAAATGGTCTTTTCTGTTTTAAAGAAGTCATATGTGCTACATTTGTGCATAAAACAATTTATTTAATGCAGCCAGCCCTTCCTCCGTCCCACCTCATGTTCTCTGAATATGTGCATCTTTCGAGGTGCCCCCATCCTTCTAGGTGCTTGGTCCTAAAACCGTGCTGTCGTCTTTGACCCATTTTTTTCTCTCATGCCACAGATCCAAACAGTCAGTCAGGAAACTATGGACTCTACTTTCAAAATATATCTAGAACCCAGCCATTTTTTCATGTCTCTACTGCTACTGCTGTGACCTGAGCTATCAGCACCTCTCACCAGGGTTATCACAATTGCTTCCTATGTGGTCTTCCTCCTCTATTTTCAAAATTATAGTCAGATTGGTTCGTAAAACAGAAGTCACATTAAGTCAGTTCCCTTGAAAACCATTGAATTAAAAAAACTTAAAAATAATTTTCATGCTTGACTTATTATCAAAATATCCTGACAGGCTATGCACAATCTACCTGTGCTTTGTTTAATTGTATTAACTACAGCAGCTCTTGTGTTTGGGCCTAATTCTTTTGTTTCCTCTTAAAGACTGAAAACTCCTGGAAATGAAATAGCAGCAGAAATAGGCTGAGATTTCTTTGAGTTTATTAATTTTTATTTCCCACTAGCTAAATTGGACCTGAGGTACTCCTGAGGAGTGCAGAGCAGTAATTTTTAGCAGTACCCTGCCAGGCTAGGTCCAAAGGATCCATCCAAGACTGGTACAGGGAGCAGTTATAGGAAAACAGAAAAAGCCCATGAAATTCAACTGGAAATAAATGAGCCATGGATATGCTGCATTAATCTACGAGTTCCCCCCACTTACCCAATGTCTTTCCTTCAAGAGACACTGTGCCAGCCAAGTTCCTAGATCTTCATGCTGCAAAATTATCTGAATAATGGGAGGTAATATAGATGATGGCTAATAATTATTAAGCACTTACTTTGTGCCAAATATTGTTCTAAACTTTTTATATTCATCATTCAACAAATACAGAGTGGGGCAAAAGTAGGTCTATAGTTGTTTGTATGGAAAATAATACAATCCTATCTAATAAAAGAGCAATATGCAAATTGACCGCACCTCTGCCACACCCACAAGCCATGCCCACCAGCTAATCAGGAGCAAGTATGCAAATTAACCCAACCAAGATGGCTGCAGCTACGGAGGGAGCAGGAGGCTTGGGTTACCCCGGTAATGGAGGAAGCCAAGCTTTCTGCACATCCTGGCCAGCCTAGGCCTCCACTCAAGGCTACAAAATTTCAATTATAAAAGATAAATAAATTCCAACAAAAATGGCTGTGGCCACAGAGCAAGCAGGAGGCTTGGCTCTGCTCAAGGCTACAAAGTTTCAATTATAGAAGATAAATAAATCCCAGATATCAGGGCCTCTGCTTGGGTCACTGGGGGTGTGTGGCCGGCCTACAAACCACCATAGGCCCCTTGCCCAGGCTGCCCCACACCCCAAGGGAACCCCCACCCTGATCCGGGACACCTTTCAGGGCAAACCAGCTGGCCCCCACCTGTGCACTAGGCCTCTATCCTATCTAATAAAAGGGTAATATGCAAATTGACCATCACTCCAACACACAAGATTGCTGCCCCCATGTGGTCAAAGGTGGCTGCCCCCATGTGGACACAAGATGGCCACCACAAGATGGCCAGCAGGGTAGGGCAGTTGGGAGGGACCAGGCCTGCAGAGGAGGGCAGTTGTGGGTGATCAGGCCAGCAGGGGAGGGCAGTTGGGAGGGACCAGGCCTGCAAGGGAGGGCAGTTGGGGGTGATCAAGCCTTCAGGGGAGGGCAGTTAGGGGTAAACAGGCTGGCAGGGGAGCAGTTAGGCATCAATCAGGTTGGCAGGGGAGTGATTAGGGGGTGATCAGGCTGGCAGGCAGAAGCAGTTAGGGGCAATCAGGAAGCCAGGCAGGCGAGCAATTGGGAGCCAGCAGTCCTGGATTGTGAGAGGGATGTCCCAGATTGGAAAGGGTGCAGGCTGGGCTGAGGGACACACACCCCTGTGCATGAATTTTTTGCACCAGGCCTCTAGTAATTAATAAACAGTAATACAAGAATAAACTGTTTCATGTACTCACAACTGTAAACCTACTTTTGCCCCATCCTGTCTTTATTGGGCACTTATACATGTAAGTAGGTAAAACAGAAAAATAAATTCCTGCCCACCAGAACTTACATTCTGGTGCGGGAAAACAAAAAATTAAGCATAATGAATAAGTAAAATTATATTGCATATCAGGAAGTGATGGAGTAGGGAAAGAAAGTAATTGAGAACAGATAAATGGTCGCCTGCAGGACGTGACATCTGAGCAGAGATGGAGTTGAGAAGGAAGTTATCAGTGTGATTACCTAGGGACCAGTATTCCAGGTAGAGGGACCAGCAATCTGGATACTCTAGGACTAGCAAGAAGCCCATGGTTAGAGTGGAGGGTGAGGGAGGATAGAAGTGATGAGGTCAGAGATATAAGGGTGGACAGAGGCCATAAAGGGCTTAGGGGGCCACTGTAAGGGATCAGCTTTCTCTCTAATCAAGGAGGGAGCCACTGGAGGGCTTGACTTAATGTGACTTACATTTTACAGAATTTCTCTGACTACTGTGTTGAGGATAGAGCATAGGGTGCAATGGAAGAGGTAGGGAGAGTGATATTGACCTCAGGTTCAGCTGGATGCTGCTTCAAAAGCCAGTACTCAAGAGACAGGTGCTGATTTAAGAAAAGATGCTTTATTCAAGTGCTGGCAGCCTAAGAAGATGGCAGACTCCCATCCTAAAGACCATCTTCACATCTCAGTGCAGGCAGAGGTTTTTATTAGGAGGGAGAGGGAAAGCAGAACAAAGAAATCAAGGGGTTGAGGATTGAAGGTTCTCTACATGTAAGTCAGCACAGTTTATTCTGGTGGTTATCTGGAAACTGGTCAAGTGGAGGTCTGGTTTTTATGGTTGAAAGTCAGCAAATCTCCTGGAGCCAGAATGTCTGGTTGCTGGAGTCAGCTTCCTTTGAAGTTAGATCCTGGAACTCTTACACAAATATGTTGTTTATATACAGATTACCTATTAGTTAACTATTCACCTTTTACAAAAACATTTTTACTAGAAACAATATTAAAAAAATAGAGGGGTGGGTTACAAGACCAGTGAGGCTGCTATTGTTATAATCCTGGTGAGAAATGATCGTCAGAGAAGGCGAGAAATGTTTAGATTCCAGATATAATTTAAATGTAGAGTCAATGGGACTTTTTGGTTCAGTGGCATGAAAGAAGGAGTGGAAAATGAATACCATGTTTTGGCCTGAGCACTTGGAAAGGTGGAGTTGCCTTTAGCCAAAAGGAGGAAGAATGTTGATGAGCAGGCTTTGGGAGGAAGATCAAGAGTTCAATTTGGGCCATGTTAAGTTTGTGGGATCTATTATAGTGGACAGTTGCTTGTGAGTCTGGAGCTCAGGGCAGAGGCTGGGCTGGAGGTATCAATTTATGACTCTTTAACACATACATGGCTATTAAAACCTTGAAGTTGGATGAGCTAACCCAGGGAATGTGTGTAGATAGAAAGAAGGATCAAAGACAGGGCTCTTGGGTCTCTGAAGAAAGACAAAGCCAGGAGTGTGTAACCAAGGGAAGGAAGTGCCTTGAGAAGGCAGGAATGATCTGCTGCTTCAAACATCACTGGTAACTTAGAAGAGAGAAAGACTGAGAATTGACCATTGGGTTTAGCAATATGGACACTGCTGTTGACTTTATGTAGAGTAATGGGCATGCAAGCCTATCTTGAGTGTGTTTAAGAAAAATAAGGGGATGGGGTGGAGGGTGGAAGTGGGCTAGAAGAGATCAATGGGAGGGGGGAAGGGAAAAATGTAATACTTTCAACAATAAAAATTTTTAAAAATAGGGGGAAATGAAATGGAGACAGTGGGTACATCAACCCAAGAATTTTTGCTGCAAATGTTGCAGAAGAAAAGAGGTGGTAACGTCAGGAAAAGAAGAACCAAGGGAAATTAAAATATACTTATTTTAAGATGGGACAAATAACAGTTTATGAGACTGCTGATGAGAATGGTTACAGTAGAGAGAGAAAAACTAATGCTATTGGATAAAAAGGACAGGACTGCTTCAACAGTGTCTTTGGGTAGTCTAAATGGGGAAGAATCTAATAGTCACTTTAGGTAGTCTAGGATTCGTTTTTGTTGTAGTTTTCTGGGGCTGCCATAACAAAGTACCACAAAATTGGGTGGGTTAAACAATGAAGATTCATTGTTGCACAATCTTGGAGGCTAGAAGTCCAAGGTCAAGGTATCAGGGTTGATTTCTTCTGAGGTCTGTGAGGGAGAATCTGTCCCCAGACTCTTCCTTAGCTTCTGGTGATTTATTGGGAATATTGGTCACTTCTTGGCTTTTTAGCACATCACCCTGGTCTTGCCTTCTTGTTCACATGACATTCTTCCTATGTGCCTGTCTGTGAACAAATTTCCCTTTTGTATAAGGACACCATTTGTATTGAATTAGGGGCCAAACCTACTCCACTATGACCTCATCTTAACTAATTACATCTGTAATGACCTTGTTTCTAAGTCAGGTCACATTCTGAGGTTAAGATTTCAACACATACATTTTTGGAGGGCACAGTTCAACCCATAATAGCTTTAGATAGAAGATGAACAATTTATATTTAGCAACAGGAGGGGAAATAGAGCACATATTTGAAAATTTTGTCAGGTTTATAGATATATTTGTGGAAGTTCATGGAAATGCTTTTCTGATTGCTTCACAGATGTGGAAAGCAAAGTCATTAGGTAAGAGTTCGAGTGAAGGCAGAATGAGGAGAGGAGAAGTTGTGAAATTGTTTCCAGCAGGGTGGGAGAGTAAGCTAAGAAAACACAATATGGTAGCTGAGTAGTCTTAAGGACACACCAGTGGGCCTTGGTCTGGTATCTAAAGCAGGGCATAGGTATCACTCTGAGTTTTTCTCAAGCTCCACTCAGCTGCATGGGGGCAGGCAGAGAGTATGGGGAAAGTTGTGATTCACTAGGGTTGTGGTTTTGCAAAGCGAGTACAGTGTACAGAGGAGTAGGAGAGGCAAGGGAGTTGAGAGTGAATGCAAGGAAATTATAATGATAGACATTAGAAATAAAATTCAATAAGAGGGAAGAGAGGACCCTACATGGAGATAGTATGATTACTCTGATTTTGAGAATGAGAAAAATGATGGATAGAGAAAGGAAGTATTTTTGGAGATTCAATCAGTGGCAGAATCAGAATTCAAACCCAGGCTGTGCAGCTCAGAGCCCATGTGCTTAGACATAGGACCAGAACAATGGGCAGAAAGAGGGAGAAAAGATGAAGTGTCAGATTAGTTATGAGGCTGTTCTGTCCATTGATTCGCCTTGAAATGATAAGCAAGGCATTCCTGTTCCCGTAACACAATGTTCTATGATTCCAATTATTTCCTTGTCTGTGGAGGAGGATGTTTTCTGTTTTATTTTGACAGATACTTCTTTTATTTAGGACAGTGGTCTATTTCTCTACTAATCTCCCATCCTTCTTTCCTTTTCTCCCTTAAATATATATACAGTGTGTGTGTTTTTTTTGTTGTTCACAAAATACTTTAATATTCATTTTTACATTTTGTATCCATGGCCACCCTGCTATCACAATTATTATTTCTATTTTCAAGAAAAGATTATAAGGTTTAGAACAATAAAACGATAAACCCCACAGCCACTTAATAGCAGAGTTGGGATTCAAAACTAACCCTTTAATTTTAAATTCAATTCTCTTTCAAACTCCTAAGATATTTTCTTTTCAAAATATTGTTTTTCTGAATTTGAAATAAGGTGAATTGGAGAGTGGATATATCCCTGACACTGGAGAAGTAAAGGAACCTAGATTAGCATACTTTGGGGATTCTATAGAATGAATTCAAGCAATAATTGTGGTGTTAGAATAAATGACCCCACCCATGCCTTCCACTCTTGACTCTGGGGTAACTCAGGAGTAAATGTCTAAATTAATAGAAGAAAGGCTAGTTAAATGATAGTCATGGAGTACACTGTTTATATAATGTTTCATATGTTAGGTGAAGGTGTCATATTTTTTCTTGGGACAGGCATTCTTTCTCTATCAACAAAAAATCTTCATCAAACATCCAGTCATTCATTCATCATACTTTTATTGAGCCCTTGTTATGTGCCTGGATAATGCTAGGGGTTGGATCCTTGCCTTTAGGAAGTTCATAATCCTACAAATAATACAGACTTGTAAACCAACAGAGCTGTGACTGAGCAAATGCCTGGCAAAGGAGGGAGCACTTCAAGTTGGAGGTGATATTTAAGTTTCTTAGAGGAGTTTTACAGGCAGTGCAGGGGAATATTTGCACAGTCCCCAGAGCTCTCTCCATTTTTCTTCCCAAGACTGGTCTTAGCATGTCCTCCACACCTGTAATAATGAAACACACGCCACACTAACACTTTAAGACAAGTGAAAAGCAGAATGACTTCTTCAGCTGGGACAGGACATGGAATCCAAGAGATAGACATTGCTGTGACCAACATGATTATGGGCAAGAAAGAGGACCTGAGCAGGCAGAACTGAGAATCCATCTGGGCTTCCTATATGAGAGAGTAACTCTGCCTAGGCTATGTTCCTCTGGCCAATAGGAAAAAATCCAAAGTAACTTTCTGATTCAGAGAGAAGTAGAGGATTGGTATGGAGAAGACCTGGCTAATGGCCTACTGAAAATTTCTCCTCCTTGGGCCACAGTTCATAAATTATAAAGCTGATATTGCTAATTGTGATGGGACTATGGATGAAAATTTTTATTTATGCTATTTTACTTTTTCTGTACTTTCCATATTTTTTACAATGAAAATGTTTTAATTAACTTTTAAAAAGGTAAAATGAAGGGCCTGAAGTAAATGAGACCATTTGAGACCATTCCAACTCAAAATCTGATTTTAAGGAAAGAGTAGAGACAAAGAGAATGAGCCGACCTTTTTATGACTCTTGGTGACAGTAATACATGTTGTTAACAATGTTTTTCATAGTAGCTCCCATTTATTGAGTACCAAGTCTTATGTAAGACACTTCATATATTTAAATACATATTATCTATAGTATAAATATTTAGAAATAGAGAGATAGATAGTATAGCTAAAGATAGCTATAGATATATCCCTAGAATACAGGGAAGCAATATAGTAAAGTGTTTAAAGTCCTTTGACTTTAAATTAAGTTCTAGTTGGGTCTATTTATCCCCATCTATCTCTGAGCCCAGTGCTAATGCCATTCAAAGAGAGGCACACTTCCTTTCTATGTGAGCATTAACCCAGGTTCAGGGGTCTCAAGACCTAGTGTTAGTACTATATGTCCTCACCGCCTTCCTTCACTGAGCCAAACAGCAAGCTGCATGGGTGAGTACTCTAAGAACAGGATGGTGCCTCTGAATTCTGGGGCTGCAAGGCAGGACAGTACCTGTGATATCCTAGAGTTAACTGGGAGTCCCCACATTCAGAAGTCTGGCCCAGGCACAACTCATTGCTTTGGGCATATGCCACTCCCCCACCACATGGCTAGAGTCAGATTTTGTTAAGGAAAACACATTCTCAAGAAGCCTCAAAATCAATCTCTAATATAAAGTTGAGCATTTTGCCAAGAATTGCTGAAGATTTAAGGAAAACAAACATTATATAAGAAAAGAACAAAATTCAAACACACAGAAAAATTAGCACCCTAGGAAAGAGACAATGGAATAAAAAAAATGGAAAAATTAATTAATTTTAGATTTATAAGACAGAAATAGGGTGTAAGAAAAAGCATCAATTAGAGATGTTATAAGTAAAAAATATTTGTTAAAAAGAAGAAGTCAATAAATGAACAGAGCAGAAGAGAACATGAGTGTATTATAAGACAGAGCTGAGTAATTCTGCCAGTTCTTAGAACAGAAGGACCAAGAGATAAAACATAGAGAAAGTTAAGATACTTGGAGGACAGAGTCAAAAGTATAAAATGTATATAATAAGAGTTCAAGATAAAGAGAGTATAGACAAAATGGATGAGAGACCAAAGATATAATGGAAAAAATATTACATCCCAGTGCTGAAGAAAGATGTTTTAAATTGAAAGGGCATACCAGGCTCTTGAACAGAATAAGTTTAAAATAAAATTAACCCTAGACGAATCCCTGTGAAATGTTGGAAAATGAAAGAGAGGAAAAAAAACCCACAACAAACACACACACACACACACACACACACACACACACACACACACACACACACACAGAGAGAGATTATCCACAAAGAAAGAATCAGATAAACAACCAACTTCTGATTATCAATAACTAGAGGCCCAGTGCATGATTGAATCATGCACGTCAGGGTCCCGATGGACTCACCATCATGTATCCCAGCAGGCCAGGCGGCACCTCCACCTCCTCGCCCCTCAGACTGCGGCCCTTCGAGTCCATCGGGACCCTGACGGATGGCCGGGGTGAAAAAGCACCCCAGAGGGGCGGGCGGTTAACCCAGACTTCACAGGGCAGGAGGTGCAGCGTGTGCGCAGAGCGACGGGGCATAGGTGGATGCGGTGCTTCTCCATGTCTTCCTCGTCGCTGCTCTCCATCCTCTGCCGGGTTTCCGTGGCTAGCTGACTGAGGCCAGAGCTCGCTCCCCCACTTTTGATGATCCGCGGCCGCTGAGGGGGTCTCCCCTGCTGTTCAGAGGCGCAGGGGGTGGGACCCCCTCAGCGGCCTGGATCTGGCCATTGAGAGGCACAGGGGGCGGGAGTCCCGCCCCCTGTGCCTCTCAACAGCAGCGTAGCCCCGCTCAGTGGCAGCGGATCCGTGCCTCTCAATGGCCGGATAGGCCACCCTGAGTCCCGCCCCCCAGCCTCTGCCGCCCAATCGTGGGCGTAGCGGAGTGATGGTAATTTACATGGTACGCTATTATTAGATAGGATGGCTACAAAGAGACAATGGAATAATGTCTTCAATGTTAGGAGAGAAAATGATTTTGAGCCCAGAATGCTATAATGACCCAAATGATTATTAAAATGTAAGGTCAAAATAAAAGCATTTTAGACATTCAAAGTTTGTGCAATAATTCTCACTATAAGAATTTCTGTAAGGTCTAGTTCAGCAAAATGAAAAGAGGAATGCAAGAGAAAATTATTACAGAGATAAGCATTCTTGAGTAAAGAAACAGAGATACTTTTAAAATTAAATCTTAATAAATGTTGACTTTAAAAAATAAATCAATGTTATGTTAGAGCCCAAATTAAAAATGATACCTATGTTTAATGTGGGGAAGGAGGAGGTTAACATTTTAAGCTTAGATTGTAGAAAAATATTGATTGTGTTGTTTGGACTGCAGTAAAAGTGCAACTTGAACTTCAAGAGTTGGTACGGAGGAGATTTATGGGCCCTGCCAGAGCTGAGGAACTGTGATTCTATAAGGTCAGCTTCAGAAAGAAGATAATTTATTCATTCTTTTCTAAAATGTAGCACATGGGACCAGGATGTGTGCAGAGCTCACTCCCTCCTGGTTGTCAGAGCTGGGACCCACACTGTTTGCACTGCTATAGCCAAACATGACCCCCTTCTCATTAGGAGCTTGGAAGGTGACTGCCATAGGTAAAAAACAAACAAACAAACAAAAAAACATGTTGAGACCTTCTTGGCCTATGATAATGAATAGCAGCTTTGCTGAGCACTAGTGCTGGGCCCAGTGCCAAGCCTTGCCAAGTCTAAAATAACTTCTATTCTCCCCACTGATCCAGGATGCACTGGCTTCTCTAGGAAGATAGTATGTCTTTCTCTCAACTCTTGGTAAATACTGTTTTGGCTCCTAAGTAGATGTCAACCTCCCGCATTTCTTTTAAAAATCCAAATCCTTGTTTGATCCTAAATCTGGTATGATGAAGAGGTATTTAAACCTGCAGTCACTGCATGCATTTTCACTATAAGTTTTTCTCTCTTGGGCCATGACCAGCACACCTAGAGAGTGGACGAGTCCTGAGTGGGGGCAGCTGGGGATTGAGAAAAGGAAAAAAAAGAGACAGACACAAAGACTTTAAGTAAAGCTGGGGCCTGGTAGGATGCTGCCCTCGGATGGAGAGAGAGTGACCCAGAGCTAGTGCAGCGCACTTATTATATACAGCATGATACCAGGAAGTTTTAAGAAACTAGGAAATTATGTGAAATCATGGTTAAAGATCAAGCTGCAATTTTTCATTCTTGTGGCTTCTTTGTAATTGTCACTCCTGGCTGAGCCCGGATAATTGCCTTCGTTCCTGGCACCTGGCTGAACTTAGATAATGAAACCCACCCACTGGCACCTGAACAAAAGGTCAGGCTGACAATATACCTGCCTCTGGCAAGGTATGTTTCCAGGACGTGGCTCTGCCAACGCCACTGGACTCAGCCAACAATCAGCTCATGCACCTTCCCAGGTGCTCTCTACACCCACCATAACCCACCAATGTGTAGGTTAGTCTCTTGAATCTCTTTTCCTCTTTGACATGATGAAATCCATGCACCTTTGTGTGGCATTTATACTCTTCACAATGAAGTACTCATCAGCCTAACAAAGCACTACTCCCTCTGCTTTCCAGGAAATCCACTCTCCAGCTGTGTCTCCAAGGCTCCACACCTTCACTGCTGGGAGAACGTGTTACTCATATGAGTTCTCCATTAATCTGCTCTGTAAAGTGCTCCTGGACACCCCATTCACAGCTGAATTCACCTGCTTCTGTACTCCCATAATATTGTTTTCCTCAGTTCGTGATGACAATAATCTCTGTGTATTATAAGTGCATTGGTTTCTCTTGCTAGACCAGAAGGAACCAGAAAACATACTACCAGTCTCGGTATTCACTTATGACTAGCACAGTGCCTAATGATTAATATTTATCAGACAAATGAATGAATCCATGAATGACATGGTCTAAGACCCTAAATGACCTTGCAAAACAAAAATCTTGAGCTTGGCTAGAAAATAGAATTTACACAAGAGTTTGTTAAAATTCTTATTCCCATGCTTCAGTTCAAAAACTTTTTTATTTAGTAGGACCAGGGAGAGGCCCGGAAATCTGCATTTCCAAAAACCTCTGATTTATCAGAGCTGGGATCTGCTGTGGCTTTGGGGTTCGTTTCTTCCTTGGGAAGTAATATGCTTTTGCCATTCATCCAGAGCTACACGGCTGAGTCTGGGTCTGTTTGCCCTCTCTCCCTCTCTAGAAGGGCAAAGTGAGGCCAGTTGCCCCTCCAGCATGCTGACTTTGCATTAAGAAGTCTGCAAAGCTTCAAACTTTCTGAGAGCTGTGCCCTGAGCAAGGCAGAGATGTGCACAGTCATGGAGCCCAATCTGACAGCAGATTTGCATTTTGACTAATTTCTATACCCAAGAGGTTTTGAGGAAAATAGAGCAACATTTTGCTGTTGGGGTCCTATCATCCTGTTATTTTTCTGATGTAATTGACAACTCTGGTATCAACAGTCTGTTTTTAAGCCTCCATCTTCCTCTAAATGAATATTGATGTTGTGTTTACCTTTAATTAATATTCATTGCGATAAAGGAATTACACTCATTCAATTTTAATTATACCCTTCTTGCATAAACAGGCTTTCAATAACAGATTTTCTAAGATGAAAAAAACAAGCTCTCTGCCCCCAGCCTAGTCTAATGCCAGGAAAGCCGCCTCCGCGATAGATAAAGGGTATTTCAATTTGTTAACTTGATGCAGTGGGAAGAGCTGTGGGTGGAAAGTTAGTTCTTCTAAGCTATGGGTTCTTAGGCTAATTCCTTTCCCTCCTTCATATCTGAAAAATGGTGACTGGACCAGATCAATTATCTTCATCTATGGCTGCATATTGAGATCACCAGGAGGAATTATTGAACAATACCAAAGGCCAGGCCCCATTCCAGATGAATGAAAATAAAGTCTCTGTGGGGTGGATGGCACTGGTATTTTTTAATAGATCCTCAGGTGGGATGCTTTTAATGTTGAGAATTTCAAGGTTGACAACTGCTGATAGGGGCATCATTTTATCAGACTTCAGGTGGATTTGGCTCCTGCTAAAGTGATAAATTGCACAGGACCCGGAAGGAAAGCCATCATGGACCTCAAGAACCAGCTCAGCCCTTCCCTGGTGCTCCCCTATGCTGGGACTCACATCCTGAAACAGGCTCAGTGGTACTCTCTAGGAGCAAAGGGGAAGGAATATAGTAATAGTCACTGAGTACCTGCTATATGCCAGACATATCCAACATCTCATCTGTTGGTCATCAGAAACATATCTCACATTTACCATGTTGCAGGCATGGGGGACTTAATGCTGGTGAGCAAGGCAGTTTCTGCCCTCATGGGCTTTATGGTCACTAGGGGAGATAATAATTCTGATAATTCACAATTAATTCATGAGTTTAAAGAGTTGCGAAGAAAAAGTTCACGTTGCTATCAAAGCACATAGCAGTGGTGGGAGAATGTTGTTAAGGAAACCATGAAGCCATGTCTAAGACCCAAGGCCAGCAAACAAGTAGGCTAGTTCAGTTAATAGATGAGCTACACGTCTGAGTCTGGGTCTGTTTGCCCTCTCTCCCTGTCTAGGAAGGCAAAGTGAGGCCAGTTGCCCCTCCAGCATGCTGACCTTGCATTAAGAAGTCTGCAAAGCTTCAAACTTTCTGAGAACTGTGCCCTGAGCAAGGCAGAGATGTGCACAGTCATGGAGCCCAACTTGACAGCAGATTTGCATTTTTATTAATTTCTATATCCAAGAGGTTTTGAGGAAAATAGAGCAACATAAGAAATAATGCTTTTACAAGGCAGATATTGGCACTGCTGTTTTATGAATGAGCAAACTGAGACCCAGAGAGACCCAGTGCTTTTCCTGAGGCCCAAAACAACCAGCCTCATTCTGACTTTTCAGATGGGAGGAGTTTTAGAAACTACTAAAATTGGATGGTGGGGCAGAACTGGTCAAAACTACCTTAGCTGTGGCTGGACAGAGTAGCAGTTGAGTTGGAGTGGGGAAGGAACAAAGCCATAGGCTGAAGGCCCACTGCAGACAGGAAATGCCACCTGCTTAGGCAGGCAACAGGCCATATGTAGTCCTAGGAAGGAAGGTGGATCACAATGTTCAAGAGGAATGTTGGATGGAAGTGGGGCTCTGTGAGGCAGACAGAGACATGTGACACGACAAAAGGAGAGGTCCAACAGCAGGGGGTATTTGGATGATCCCAGCAAGTGGCCCAGAGTAAGGCAATCTTTTATTCAGTAGCAGGTCTCTTCCCATTGGTCTTGAGTTCAAGGGTGAAACCCCAGACTCTGTGAAAAGCAAGGCAATGCCCTACTGGACATTAATCAGGGCTGGATAAGCCCAGTAATGCAGCTTTTCCAGAGGACAAAATGAATTCACATCTTAGTGGCTGGCCAGGGCTCGGAGGCCAGACTAAAACAGGAGGTCAGAGCCAGCTTAGCACCAGGGAGACTTGCTGCTGAGCTCCACAGCTTTGGCCCGAGGACAGGATCAGTGCTGGAGGCTGTGGGTAGGCTTACCCAAAGGCTGGGGATCAAATAGTTCCAGGCACTGGGGCCGGGGGTGGGGTGGGGAGCAGGTATACAGAAGTGGGGAGCAGGTGCTGCCTGACTGTCCATTCCAATGGTTTTCAGTGAGTATGAGATTCTAATATCCCCTGAGAATCCACTTCATTCAGTATAGGATCTGGACTGGAGTGTGGGCACCTACATTTTTAAGATGCTCCATAGGCAATTCTAGTGTACATTTCTGGTTAAGAATCACTGATCTAGACCAATTCCTTCAGTTTTCAGGTGAAGAAATAAGTTTAGAGAGAAATGACTTGCCCAACGTTATACAATATATGAGCAAAAAATAACCAAGACACTGGTTTCTTCATTCCCAGTCCTGTGTACCCAAATGTTCAGGCTAGCAGTTAACATCAACAGCAGTAATACTAGCTCCAAAAATAAAAATAAAAAAATAAAATACTAGCTCCATAGATGCATACTCCTGTGCCTCTGATATCATCTGATCTTCCCAGTCAGGGGTCATTTATGCTCACATAACTGATAAGCAAAAGAATGCTGTGTAAAGTACAACAGTTTGCTTGCTCAAGGCCATATGGTTGATCTGGGACAAGAACATATTCCTTCTTCCTAGTCCTGAGATATTTCTCCTGCTTCAAACACCAGAGTATAAAGCTACAGTTTAGGCTTTTCTCCCAGGAGGCAAGACTTGACCTTCCTCAACCTGGACAGTCTAATAGCTCCCAAACCATTTCCTGCACATGTCACCAACAAGCCCCTAATGGAGAGTAGCAATAAGGCTAACGGGGGCAGTAATTATTGGCCTGGAGGCATAAGTGACGTTTGGACAACTGGCCGGCTGGCTGCAGTGCATTTGGCACCCTAAGGACTCCAGAAACTGGATCCAAAGTGCCAAGCACATTAAATTCAAGTGTCATCAAGGTCTGTGCTCAGCTGCTCCCTTAGCATTTGCAAAATGTCCTGCCCATACCCTTCCCCTCATATCCTCCCTTGGCCATTTTCAGGAGCAGATGAGCTGGGGTTACATGCAGCTGATCCCAGACCTGCAGGTTAATTATCTTGGCCTGTAATTAGTGTTTTCTATTCCTTGTTCCTTGCCAACTCCCCCAGTTAATGTATCATTTCTTTCTCTGCAGAAACTCCATTGGGAGGGCTCCGAGGCTGCAGAATAAAAATTTCTGGTAGTGGCAGCCTTTTGGAGATGTTTCATCTGCTGACTGTCCCATCATCCCTTGGTGTCTTCCCTGGTCTCTCTCTGCACCTCAAAAGTTTACATAAGTCACCAAGTCTCCTGAACATTTTTAAAAATCATCACCTGAGGACATGCTTAGAGAGAGGAAAAGAGAAATATCAGTGTAAGAGAGAAACATTGACCAGTTGCCTCCTGTACATTCCCCAACTGGGAATTGAACCTGCCACCTTACCGTGCACGGGATGTTGCTCAACCAACTGAGCTACTCCAGCTGGGCTCTCCTGAACATGCATTTGTCTCTTCGTCTTTGCACCTTCTGATTTGCTAAGGCCTCATCCTTGCTCATTTGGACTTCTATAGTATTTTTTTTAATGGGCCTTCCTGACCTGGTGCTACAAATGTCTCCTCTACATATAGGCAGAAAAATCTTTATAAACTGCCAATCAGGCTGTGTTACTCTCCCACCTAAAGCCCAACCTTTTCATATAATGCCCTGTGCAGTATGGCCTGCTTGGTTTCCAAACCCCTCTTTCTACAAGTTTTTTTTTTTATATTTTATTGATTTTTTACAGAGAGGAAGAGAGAGGGATAGAGAGTTAGAAACATCGATGAGAGAGAAACATCGATCACACCCCCCACTGGGGATGTGCCCGCAACCAAGGTACATGCCCTTGATCAGAAACGAACCTGGGACCCCTCAGTCCACAGGCCGACGCTCTATCCACTGAGCCAAACCAGTTTCGGCTCTACAAGGTTTTTACACTCCACTAATTCAGAACTGCTGTAATTCTCTCCTCTCCCTTCCTTACACATCCCAACATGTATGTACATGTGTGTGCACACACATGCACACCATCCATCCATGATACTTCATGATGAGGAAAACAGAAGCTGGGGCAGGAAGGGATCTGACTTGGGAAAGCATGCTAAGAACTATCATGAGGAAAGAGACAAGATACTCATTCTATGTGACTTTGGGAGATAGGACTAGAAGCTATTAAGTTCATTCTAACATGCAGAATAAATATTCAACATTTGAAGCTGCTTGAGCACAAGGTGGGCTCCCCCAGAAAATAGTGAGTGTGCCACCTGGAATCAGGCAGAGGCCGTCTGTCTGCGATGCTGCAGGTGTATGTCCTGCACTGGGCACCATCTGGGGGCCTTTGGCCCTCAAACAGCATTCTAATTCCAGAATTCTGTAAATCTCTAATACAAAACCCACAGCCAGCTTTGCTATTTCCACAAAGGCTTTTCTGTTTTGGAAAATATCTCACCTCTCTGCTCCTTTGTGCCTGAATCCCCACATAATACACACTCGGCACACACCTGACACTGACAATCTCTAGAAGGCACAGAGAACTTTACACACTGTCTCAAATTGCTTCAAATATATGTGCAGGCATATCTTACATCCACTCAACTAGATAAGCTTCAGGGGGAAGAAGAGCCAGATCATTTGAGTAATATGGAGAGGTCACCTGGCCTTCCATCTTTAAGTAGAAGCCCAGGGCAAGCCGAGCCTGAAATGGAAGGTAAGAGGCTGCTATGTCCTCAACGTGTCTCATTTCCTACATGCCATTCAGAGTTGTAAGGCATCTTGAATTATACAGCTGCTAAACACACCAGCTACTTCATGTGAGGCATCACCAACAAGCAGATACCTGTCCAGCCCTGAAAGGCCTACTGGTGGAGTTGGATTCAATGTGAGACATTGACAGTTTCTGCTGTGGGGCCTCCCTGAGGAAGTTAAAAGGGAAACTTTGGAGCTGTTTGATTTTCCCTCATTTGCCTTCTTTAGAGGATATTAAGATACAACTCCATTGCAGAAGGTCTATCACCACTTTTATTGTAGACCACACGATGGGGAGGTGCTGGGTCTCCACTGCTCTCATCCCCCACAGCATCCTGAGAAAGCATGGTGCAGGGCTCACAGTGTTTCAGGAACTAGTTACTGAGTCGTTGTTTAGAAAACAAGTTACTTTCATCTTTCAGAATTGGTATGGCAGAAGGAACATGAGTCTAATGATTTGTGACCCCAATTACGCTCCCCTACCATTTTTGTGAGTTTAGGTAAAGCTCTTTCTCTCTCTGGGGCTCAGACTCTGTGTGTGTGTGTGTGTGTGTGTGTGTGTGTGTGTGTGTGTGTGTGTCTGGGGGTTGGGGATGGGAAGAGAGAAGGTAGAGGGGAGGGGAGAAGAAAATGGATTAAATGATCTCCATTCTTCCAATGGGAATGTGCTAGAATTCTTTTATTTTTCTCTTTCAGAGGTCGGCAAACTTTTTCTGCAAAGGCCCAGATATTCTAGGATCTGCACACCTCACAATCTGTAACCACTGCTCAGCATTGCCATCATTGCAGGAGGGCAGAAATAAATGAATGAATCAGTGTGGCTTTCTTCCAATAAAACATTGTTTACAATAATAGATGGTAAGCTGAATTTGGTTTGCTGACCCCGTGTTTGTTGACTCGTGTTTTAGTCTATTCTATGTATACTCCACGTAATAAATAGGCCTTTCTCATTCAGTCTGAAGTGAGTGGTAGGACTCATTCCATACCAGCCTACCTCATGAAGAGACTTTCCCAAGGCTCCTGGCACCTCCGCTCCAGAATCAAGTGGCTCCAATTTACAGTAAGCTTTTCCTTAGATCATCTCAGAGTTCTGCATGCAGAGCTAAGAACAGAGCTGAGGTAAGTAACAGCAGTTGATCATTTTCAGCTCTGTCAAAGAAGTCTAGATTTTCAAAATTTCCCAAACCGCTATGATAAATGGAAATTTAGTCAATGACAGATTGGTTGAATATTTTCAATAATAAGATCTAGAGAGAATATCTCAATAGCTGGAACACTGATCTCCTAAGCTTGACATCCAATGCCTCTTGATCTAGCATCAGGGGGTTTTTGCATAGCCTCCCATAACCAACACCAGACACTGAGTCAATTCTATACTTCCAGGCTGTGTGACTTTAAAGAAGCAACTCAAGCTCTCTATGCCTCAGTTTTCTCAATCCAATGAAATAATTTGTTTAAGAGCTTTGCACATCTCACCTGGCATACAGTAAGCATTCGATAAATGCCATGTATTAGCTCCTTGTCCCATGAGTATTCCTGCCTCTGGGACTTGGCTCACCTTTATCTTGGCACACTGCATACTTTGCATTCCTCCAGATTGAGCTTAAATACTGACTGGCCTGATTCTCTTAGTCAGAAATAATATTTTTATGTCCCATTCATTCCTTAACTGAACCGCCTATGTCTACTTGTCATGGTCATTTTCTATTTTGTCATATCACCATATATATCTGGGACAGAACGTGTCACCAGTTCTCTCCTGGAACCCTCCCTGATGCTGAGCCAAGTGTCTGAGCACATAAAGGATTCTTGGTAAGTGTTAGTTGAATTAATAAATCAAGTAAAGCAAGCAAAGCCTTTACAGGCAGGCAGATTTTCCCTTTTATTTTGCATTCTGATGCTTTGGTTTTCTGAAGATAAGGCTCTGCTGTCAGTTTCCAATGAAAGTGCAGAAGGGCTCATTAGTTTTCCAAATATATTGGGTAGAAAAACTGACAGAAATGTAGTTTTTGCTCAGTTTTCCCTTGAGCATGGGTGGATGGTTTTTCGTGATAATTTGTGGCCTATGAAGTCATCCATTTATATCATATCTAGGCATAGACTGGAGACTTGGAGTTTGGGGCCTAGGAGGAAGCAGGAGCAGGTGGCCTTGGAGCCCAGGGCTCGAGCGAGAGACACTGTCAATTTTGCTAATTAAGTCTGGGGTCCCTCTCTCCCTCAGCCTGCCAAGATGATGTCAATGGGCTACAGCTAGATATTTTACTAGAGAATTCCCACTGTAGTTTGTTTTTTTGTTATTAGTGAAAGAGAAATCTGTGCATAAGGCACACTTTACCCCAATTTAGAAAATAAATTTATTCCTTCTTGATTTAAATTCATGGAGTTGAGTTTAACTTCAGGGAAATTGTGGTTCCCAGGCCTATGACACTTCCAAGTGCTGGATGAATCACAGACTTGTAGAAAATTAAAAAGGGAATCAGAGATTAGTAAGTGTAATGTCCAATGCATTCATCTCCCTAAGCATCGCTAAGAGAGGGATTTGCAACTTTCTTATGAATGCTTCCAGTGACAGGTGGTTCTATTGCTACATGAGGCAGCTCGTTTTTTTAAATCATAACTCTAATTCTTATTGATATTAATTATAACATCATCTTGCATTCTTATGGTGATTTACTTCCAAGAAAGTATCTTCACATTCGTAATGTTTGAATTTACTACGTTGCTGGGAAGAGGCCTGGGCCCACTCCATCACCTATGTCACTGATGAGGACCATAGGCTTGGCTGGTTCAAAGCTATGAACCTTGTGCAGGGTCTCTGACTCCACACATGAGATGGTTTCCACTGTGCCCTGGGTTCCCTTTTTAAAATAATAGTTATTTATACCTTCCATTTTTAAAATAATGGAGTATATTTTCTGAACATGTAGAGGGAAGTTGAAATACTCTGTTTTGAACTCACTCCCTATCTCAGTACTCCTTGGAGGTAGATTACCAAAGTCCAGAGAAGAAAGGAAGTGTGGAAGAGGTCTTACCTGCCTGACTGCAGCCTCAGTTTTCACTTGGAGGTGATGCAGGAAAGTTCCTGGAATCTGTGTTCAGTGGGTGATGGCTTGCCTCTAGAGGACAAGAAGCAAGGCCTGGGAGGAGCCAGCTGCCGGTTAGTTGTCCTTGGGTCCAGGAGGAGCTCTGTCCTGATGGCATGAGCTATCCCTGTGGCCTGGTCCAGCTAAAGGGCACTATTCTTTCCACCTTTTTTTTCTGTTCCTGTGCGAGTTCATGACCTAATGGCCTTTTTTCTTCCTCAGTTCAGTAATCCAAGCCTGTCTATCTGTTGCTGTTGATCTACCTGGAGAAGAATCAATGGCTGGAAGTCCCCAAGAGCCTAGGGTTAATAGTGTTGAGGGAACTTACACTGGATGGTGGTGCTGTTTGTGTTCAGAAGAATAAAAATACAAAAGGAGGAGGAGGAGAGGAAAAGAAATAAATACTGAAAATTTGAGAGAAAGAGAACTATAAAACTGACAAGTCAAAATAATGAAAAGCCTATTTAAATAGAATTCAGAGGAAAGAGAGCAAGAAAGAGAACTTTCCAGTACACATTCTCAATGAAGTTTAACAAGATATTATGAAAGAAAAAGCTGATAATAAGAAAGAACTTTCCAAAATTAGGAAAAAATAATTTCATTTTTATTTCTTTTAGGATAAATAATTTTAAAATAATAATAGACAAATATGCAAATTGACCGCACCTTTGCTACGCCCAAGCCACGCCCACCAACCAAGCCACACCAACCAACCACGCCTACCAGAAAACCGTTGCAGGGACGTTGGGGTGTGGCGGAGCCCAAGGCCGGGAAAGCCTCCGCCCGAGGCTTTCCCGGCCTTGGGCACCAGCAGGGAGCCTGCATGGATCACAGGCAACGACCAGGGGGTCGGCTCCTAAGATCCTTAGCAGGGACGCTGGGTGAGGCCGAGCCCAAGACCGGGAAAGCCTCGGGCGGAGGCTTTCCTGGCCTTGGGCACCAGCGGGGAGCCTGCAGGGATCGCAGGAAACCACTGGGGGTCGGCTCCTGAGATCCGTACCAGAGCCCAAGGCCACCGCCCGGGCCAAGCCCCAACCCTGAAAGAAGGCAGAAGGCGGTGGCCACAGCCAAGGCCAGGGTCCCTGGTGCCGGCAGAAAACTGGTGCAGGCAGCCAGGTGAATGAAGGTCTATTGCACGAATCTTCGTGCAAACGGGCTACTAGTTTTAAAATAATGTCTGAAATTAAAACAATCTATAGAAAGAATGAAAATATATGGACGGGCTGAAAACTTAGATCTAGATAAACTTAATAATAGACTCCAGACTACGGAGCAAAAAGACAAAGCAATAAAAGTTATTGTTGAAAAGAAAAGAGAAGTGGAGGATAGATTCAGGATATGTAATTAGCAAAGATAAGCAGCTTCAGAAGAGAAAAAGGAGAGAATAAAAAAAATAAAAATGTTAATTTCCTGGAGCTGACTAAAGGTCAACATTTTAGATTAAAATGCAAAATTATGGACGTGAATTATAAAATAATAAAAACAAACATTTTCTGGTAAAATTTTAATTTCCATAGAATAAAAAGAACATTTTACAAGTTTTAAAAAGGAGAATACATGTTACTTAACAAGGGAGAGACAATGATTTTGACATTCGAGTTCTTGTCTGTAACACTGGAAACTAAAAGATGTTGAAATATATTTAAAGAATATCAATGGGAAAAGACTGTGATTTCTTTGGTTTTCCAACCAAGGACTTCAAGGGCTCAAAAAGTATGTACATGAACATCTTACAAACGACTTGAAGAAATATGCCTTCTAAATAAAAATTTAATCAGGAAAAAGATATAAGATTGGGGCAGATAAAAAAATACAAGCAAAAACACTGATTGTCAATGAATCCAGTAAATTTCACTTTTAAATAAAAGCCAAGTTACTTAAAATAGAAGAGGAATACTGAAGTCAATATTTAACAACTTAGAGTAAAAATTTCAATCAGGTTAACAAGCAAAGGAGGATGGGGTGGGGAAAACATTTTCAGTCTCTTCTTGAGGAAATATAAGCATAGCTAGTGTATAAATTTTAAAAGTTGTATTTGGGTAGTTTTCTGTCAATTTGCTAAAGGTTTAAAAGTAATCATTAGTAATATAAATTTATAGTACAGCTAAAAAAATCAGAATAGGAACATAATGGAATAAAAAAGACAGTCAAATCAGATAAAGTAAGGAAAGGGAAAAAAGTAAGTAAAAAAATATATTAGAAATAAAAAATACCAAAAAAAAAACAACACAAAAAACCCACACAAAACAAACTTAAGTTCAAAATGGTTCAATGAGTAATTCTACTGAATTTAAGAAAGAAATAATTCCAATCTTATACAAACTATCTCAGGTAATAGAAAGAGGAAGCAGCTTCCAATTTGTTTTTTTTAAGGTCAACATAGTCTGAAAACAACAACCTGGTAAAGATGGCATAAAAAAGGAATAGCACAGGTCAGTTTTACTTATAGATATAAGTGAAAAGTCTTAAAATAATAACAAATGGATTCTAGCAGTTATTAAAAGGATAATGCATCACAGTGAATTACTTCATGATCAAAATTAAAGTTTCACTTAACAACAGAAAAAGCTATCACTTAATTTGACACATGAATAGAAGAAAAAAGCATTATAAAAACATAAATAGATGAAGAAAAGCATTTTATAAAATTTAGCATCTATTTATGATTAAATTTCATAGCAAGCCTGAAAGGTAGCTATACAAATCTTTCAGCAAATTCATACATGATGTGAAATGTTGAAGGTTTCTCTTTTAGAGTAATTGCAGTGTAACATGCCTGATTTCTACTTCTACCTTCACTATTATTCTAGACATTAGAGGCCAGGTGCACGAGATTCATGCACTGGGAGCGGGGAGGTCCCTTAGCCCAGCCTGCATCATCTCTCGCAGTCCAGAACCCCTTGGGGGATATCTGCCTGCAGGCTTAGGCCCAATCTCCAGCAGTTAGACATCCCTCTCACAGTCAGGGGCTCTCGCAGTCCAGGACCCCTTGCTCCTTACTGCCTGTCTGCAGTGGAGGTGGGAGAGGCTCCTGCCACAGCCGCTGCACTCGCCAGCCATGAGCCCAGCTTCTGGCTGAGTGGCACTCCCCCTGTGGGAGCGCACTAACCACCAGGGAGCAGCTCTTGCATTGAGCGTCTGCTCCTGGTGGTCAGTGCATTTCATAGCAACTGGTCGTTCCACTGTTTGGTCAATTTGCATATTAGGCTTTTATTATATAGGAGTCTAGATAGTGCAGTAAAGCAAGACCAAAAAAACATATAAAAGGTTTAAAAGGAAAGAATAATAATGTCATTAGCATATACTAGAGGCCCGATGCACAAAGATTCATGCAAGAATGGGCCTTCCTTCCTCTGGCTGTTGGCACCGCCTTTGCTCTGGCCCGGAGCCACCTTTCCACCTTCCCACGCTGCCCAGAGGCCCAGAGCAGGTGGGGCGGTGCGGAAAGCCTGCGTTGTCGCCATGGCAACGACTCAAGTGTCCCGCCCCCCGCCGCTCAGCACCCATGTATGCAAATTAACCAGTCATCTTTGTTGGGTTAATTTGCATACTCACTCCTGATTGGCTGATGGGCATCGCTAAGGTACAGTCAATTTGCATCTTTCTCTTTTATTAGTGTAGATAGTGTGCCCCAAAATGTATACATACTTTAAAGCTGATAGCTCAGTTTTGAAAATAAAGTGTATTTTAATAAACACTGCCTTAATAATTATTCAATGTATGTATATACATTTTTGGGACATAATTATATATGTAGAATATAAAAAATCGACAAAGAAATTACTAGAATTAAAAAATTTATTGCATTTTCTATGTACAAATCATTACACAAAAATCAAATGTATTCATGTACACCTGCAACAAGCAGTTAAAATGTAAAATTCTAAAAATATACCACTTGTAGAAGCATAAAAATATCTAGGATCGATGCTAATAAAAGATGTGTAAGGTTCCCTGCAGACTAACATAAAATATTGTTGAGCAACATTAAGGAAGACCAAACTAAATGGAGAGATATAATATGCTCATGGACTGGAAGACTCAGGATTATATTTATGTCAAAGAAGTGGCTGCCAGGAATGGGAGTCTGAGGCTCTATTTGCAGGTGGCCATAGTAAAACTATGAACTATCCTAAATATGGTAAGATGATCTGTCAGATGCTTTTTAAAATTTTTACAACAAAGTTTATTTTGAATATCAAATCTCTAAAGACATTTCCATCCTGGAGTTCTTATTTTATTTACCTTTCTGGGAACAATTTTAATAAGATTTTTTGGAAGTGCAGATATATGTCCTGAGTTCTTACTTGTTAAGAACATATTTTCCTCCTTGCAAGTGAAAATAACTTGACTAGATAGATTTATCAGCCTTGATTTTTTTCCTTTTAAACTTTGCACAATATTGTACCAGCTAGAAAATGTTACTGTTCTCAAAGAGCTTAAATCATAGAAAAGAAGATAGCAAATTTTTTTTTTTTATGGGAAAGTGTTATAGGAGAAATACCATCTGCTTTGGGAACACATGGGATGGGCACTAAATTCAGGCACGCGGAAGCAGTGAAAGCTTATTTATTAGACAAAAACAACAACAACAAAAAAAACAAACAAACAATCTGAACTAAGACTTAGGGATGGGTAGGAGTTTCCAGATTATGGAGGTGATGAAGGAGCCTTCTAGCAATCGAAAAGCAGCATGTGGGAAAGCTCAGAAATGCAAGAGAATCAACAGAGCTAGATTCTAGAGCTAGAGCTCCTAGTTTTAAATCCTGGCTGGGCCACTTAGCAGCTATGTGATAGCAAACAAATTATTAACATTCTTTGTGCTTCCATCTGTGAAACAGGAATGAGAATGGGAGCTACCTCTAACAGGCTTTAAAGTCACCTCCTCCAGCCTACCTTCCCTTTGGTGCTGAATCATTCCATATCCTTACCAGGGGTCACCCCTCCTAGTCATTGAAACCTATTCCTAGAAGAGCTTAGATTCCAATCCAGGTCTTTAATTCTTAGTCTGGCCCTCTTGATGTTATGTCAAAGTTCCCAGGAGGCCACTAGAGAGAGGGAGCCGGTGGCTTTGAATGAAGTTTTGTTCAGTTACCCCTTATGTTGAATGAAATGCTCTCCCTGTAGCTTCTCTCTCCTGAATGTAGTTCAGCTCTTTGGAGTTATCAGGGATAACCTTGCATCCTCTTGAACATGACAGGTCTTTGGGAATTCCAGGTAGCCATTTGTCTAGTGTATCTTCCCTGTCCCACGCTAAGTAGTACCATTTACTTCACCACCCTTTCCTCTTCCCAGACACTGACTTATATATACATTCCTCCTCCTCTTCTAGCAGGTGCATTCTAGATCTCCTCCTCAGCTTGACCTGCTCCCCAGTTTTCTGAGGAAAAAGTAAGCTCTACCAGGAAGGAGGCTTTTGACTTTCCAGGGAAGTGCATCCAAGTTCATTACTCTCCTACACACTTGGGACAATCTGATGCCGTCAACAGCATTAACAGGGGATGCAGGAGGACTCTTTTGCAACCCTTAATGTAGATCAGAACCCTAATTCATCCACAGAATGCCATAACTAGACCAATGCTTTATTATTCAGAAAGGGACACTGAAGCAGGGAGGTACAGCCACTTGTCCAGATCATGGCAAGCAGCTAATAGCATAACCAGGATTCAAGTCCAGCTCTTCTCACCCAAATCTGATCCTCTTTACGTTTATCACATTTCCTGGGACAATATTTTCTTCTCCTAAATATCTGTGCCAGAATAAATTTTCAGCTCAGTTCCACATATTAGCACTTGCAATATTTATTTCCCAAACCTCAAGAGCTTAATAAGAACAAAAGGTGAATTTCAAAATTAATCCATTATTGGGTGATATGGATTATAACTAGTACAAAGTGGGAGACAACACACAGAAAAATAAAACCTGGGAGTGTTTACAGCCTATGACATCCATTAGGCTGTGCTCCAAATTGGACATGACAGAACATTACAAATCATGGCTCTGTAAGGGAAGAGAAAGGAGAGAAAATAGTACAATAGCGCCGATGCCTCAAGTAGCATTCATCACCTCTAATCTCCAGCCTCTTTGTCTCCGGAGTGTGTTCTGTGCACCAAGGGTTTCATTTTGAAGCTGGAGCTCTCACTCATCTCTCTGTGCAGACCTGACACATACCACTGATACCCAATACTAAAAGGGGCTCACAGGGCCAGGCAAGCCCCTCCTCATTGAAACAGGGTTATAATGGATCTGGATTTTTAGAAATAAAATTAAAAAAGAAATCTCTGCAGAGTCATCGGGGAGAGTGAGCAAATTGACCTCTTTTTTTCCCCAACAATGGAAAACCTAATCTTCAATCTTGTGGCTGAGAATGAGAATTGCCCCACAGAGAGGTATGCGAAATAGGCTGTGAAAATGACCTGTTGGAATGAATGCCAGAAAAATCAATGCCTTCAGTGAAAGGCTCTAGGTCAGATTGTGAAACAAATCCAGCTTGAATTTTGTGAACTATCCTTGAAGGGACAATTCTGAATCTTTGCAATGCAGCTACATTGACGTCAAGATCAAGAGACCTTTAAAACACTGGGCAGACCATGCCTGGGTGGGCCTGTGGCTTTGAGTCTGCTTGTTTCTTGCTACTAGCCTGGGGTCTTGGCTGCTCTTTGCACACGTTTAAAACTCTCACTGACATCACCGGGGGCCATGGGGATCTCACCAAAACATGAGCTGCACTCTCCTGGCCAGAGTGAAGTCACAGATGAAAAGTCAAGTTCTGCTCATGGGTGCGACCACCAGGAGGCTGTACAGCTCTGCCCCAGCTGCCTATTTCAATGGCCCTGAGTAATCTGTTTCCATTTCTCGTAACTCTTCTCCCTGGATCAGTGTGCACTGCTGTTAATTCAATTCGTACATTACAACTGTGGCTGTCTCCTGGGCTCTACCCACCAGAGAGCAAGCAGCTTTCTGGTGCCAGGTCAACTCTGCCACATGATTAAACTAAAGAAGGCTGCCCTTCCAGAATCACAGGGTGGGAAAAAGAGGACCTGGATTCACCTCCTACCTCTGCCATTCATATGTTAAATCTTGCTCAAGCTTCCGGAGCCTCAGATTTTTCATTTGTAGTGATTTTTATGCAGAAGTGTATTTCAGTATTATTCTTAGAACTTAAAAAAAAAAGAATACAGGCCTTCCCCAGCCCCAGGTAGGTTGAAGCAGAATTTCCAGAGGTGGACTTGAACATCTGCATTTTACAAACTCCATTAGATGCCTCTATTGCAGTGGTTCTCAACCTTTTTAATGCCGCAACCCTTTAATACAGTTCTTCATGTTGTGGTGACCCCCAACCATAAAATTATTTTCATTGCTACTTCATAACTGTAATTTTGCTACTGTTAATGAATCATAATGTAAATATCTGTGTTTTCCAGTGGTCTTAGGCTCTACAGCAGTGGTTCTCAACCTGTGGGTCGCGACCCACAGGATGAGAACCGCTAGCAGGGTGGCCATAACAGTAAAATTATGTTATGATGAATTACAGTTATGAAGTAGCAACAAAAATAATTTTATGGTTGGGGGTCACCACAACATGAGGAACTGTATTAAAGGGTTGCGGCATTAAAAAGGTTGAGAACCACTGCTCTATTGTGAGGCATTCTTTATTAAGAATCATAAGCCATTGAGTTATTGTAGGGAGAGCATAGATATGGGGGTAAGGGATAAAGGTGTAGTGTAAGAGGTAAATTTAGTTACTTATTTTATCCTCTGTGTATCTTCTCCACAACATGCAAACACAGACACTTTCTAGGTTCTTGGTCTTAAATATCGCTCTCCTTTCCATACGTGGGGCCTTATCTCTTTTTTACTCTTTACACATTGACTTCAAGTTTTCTATTTAATTCAAGTGCTATTATTTCAAGCCTCTGCATATTCTTATTCTTAGGAACTATTACTATCTGGCATTCTGTAGTTATGGTTTATATCTATGTCATATTAGTACCTATATCATTAAATCCATGGGATGAGTATTATTATTTCTATTTTATAGATGAGGACATTAAGGTTGAAAGAGCTTAAGTAACTCAGTAAGTGTTGGAGATGGAGCATATATCTTAGTCTTCTAAATTTTAAGTCCAGTTTTCTCTGAGTCACTCTAGGAATACTATCTGAATTTTTACTTGTAATTCAAATGTTAACCATTATAAAGCAAACAAGTAAAGAATGGAACTTAGGGAACCTTTCAAATCCCTCCCAAGACTTGGTGGTTAAATAATTCTAGTTGTCTGTTGAAAAATCTTCATGGTTAATTGACTTCTTTATTCCTCCCCCAGATTTTAATGAGAGGAGTAGAGCATTAATCTGACTGGTGTGAGATCTGGCTCCTCTTCCAGAGAAGAACACGGGGTGGCCCTGCCCCTTTGAGCATAAGCCACGCTTTCCTCTCCCTTCACTTCGAGCTTGGTGAGCTTTGTCCTCATTAGCAGGTGGGAAGGGAGACACACCTGGGAAGGAGAGGGCTAGCTCCCATAACCCACAGTGAAGGCTAGAAGGGGCTGGCATTGAGTATTTCCCATCCTCCAGGTTGTTTATGCTCTTGTCATACCCACTGAAATCTTGTTATGCTCAGGCGAAAAAGTTTCCCATAAGGGCAGGTGTTGCTATGATCAGGCAGTTCTGAGTGTTTTTAAAACATGGTCATTTTCCTCCTCCTATGGCCAGAAGCACAGAGACATTTTTCTCCATCCTCATAGTGAAAACCCGCTGATGTTTCCTGGAGGTAAAAATAAAGAAAGGGTGAGAACCCCCTTAAGGCTGGACCCACTTGTATTCTCTAATTTACAAGCCTCCAGCAATTGGCCAATGACAGTGTAAACACTTTCCTTCCAGAACTGGTTCCAGGGATGGCTTATGCTCCTGGGCATTTGACTCCAATCAGCTGTGATCATCTGTATCCACTGTCTATCTCTCCAGTTCAGGGCAGAAGTTTGCCCTATGATGGATCTAAGAAGAGTTGTTGATTTTCAGTTTGTTGAGCTTTTTTCCTCTTTTGCTCTTTGTCTTAGTTGGGGTTCTTCTAGAAGCACAAGAACTTGATGCAGGTGGTTATTGTGAGAGGTAATCCCTGGGGACAGAAGCCAGGGATTGGGTAAAGTGATTCCAGGATGGGAGAAAAGCCAATTAAAGGTGTAGCTTTAGCCTGCTTGTGGGGGTGGTGGGGTGGGGTGGGGTAGCTAGACACTGCTTTAACACATTTTCACCACAGCCTTGGAACAGCACCCAGGTAGTTCTGACTCTGGTTTTCAGACCACTTGTCTGTCAAAGAAGTGGCTGCCAAGAATGGGAGTCCGAGGCTCTATTTGCAGGTGGCCATGATGGGCTGGGCAGCCAGGGCTGGTCACTCTTCTCTCTGGGGCTCAGCTTTCCTTAAGCTCATGGAAGGTATTTTACCCTCAAATAGACAAATGATTGTCTATGGAGGCAAACCTCGGCAGCCCAGGTGGATGATATGAGGCCTGAAGGCAAGTGGGTTTTCATGGAAATTGTGAAACAAACTGTCCCTTTGAAAACTTGGAAGGTTTTCTTTTAGTTCTTTTGACTTTACACATTTCTTCTGATTCTTTCTAAGAGGTTCATTTTATTGTCCTTTTAATGAGATCTTTACTCTCTGGAAAGGTGTTCTCAGCAGGCCAACTCTGAGTCTGAGTAGCAGCTGGCTCTGGACTTTATACTTCCTTTCACTTCCTACAGGGTCATTGGCTTTCATGGCAGAAGTTGTATGTGAGTCTCTGGGGACAGTTGAGCTGAGGGTTAGATAGCAGGTGTGATAGGAATATACCTCTCTGCCTGGCATGGATTCTTCAGTGACAATTCTGTTCTCTGAGTCCACCTACATACTTCTTGGGAGGGAGTCTAGTGCAGTTCAGCATCAGATGCTGCCTGAGACTGGCCCTGGGCTACCTGTTAGGAACTGCAAAACAATCCTCAGTTGGCAGCTGCCTGTGCTGGACCTGGATGCATGTAGGAGGGGTTGCATTGACAACCAAAGCCGACTGCCTTCAATTTCAGGCCTGGGACAAGTCAGACCTGTCTCCACCTAGACAACTGCCCACAGGCTCAGCCACTGAAAGAGCCTTGGGTAGAGCACGAGTTGGGTGAGGGAGGGCCTTAGGGAGTCATCAGCATGGAGCTAATAGAGTTCACCAGGCTAATGCAGAATCAGGTTTGGCTGTGCAGTGGGAGAGTTCAGCACAGGGACAATGGTGGCTACCCCTGTAATCCTCGCACTGAAGGCAAACAATTCAGTTTTGGCCTTTATGTTTGGCATCCATCAAGCTTGACTGGAATTTTTTAAGAAAAATTTCAGCTTGGTCCCAGGCTGAATGCCATCGAAAGAGCCTGGACCTTGGGCAAGTTGGTGAGTGGGGTCTCAGGGAGCCGTCAGTGTGGAGCTAATAGAGTTCACCAGGCTAATGCAGATTTATGTTTGGTTGTGTGGGGAGAGGGCTAAACACAGGAACAATGGCTGTGTGGGAGGAGGATTCAATACATAGGCAGTGGCAGCCATCCCTCCAGCCCTTGCATGGAAGCCACACAACTCAGGGAAGTCTCTCCCGGTATGTCTCTGGCACCCCCATCCCCAGCAGCCACCGTCCCTTCCCCAGAACCCAAGGTGAGTGTCTGCAAGCAAGACTTTGTGCACTGGCCCTTTAAGAGAAGCCTGGATTTCCAGCAGACTTCTGTCTTACCCTCTCACCTGGACAGACAGAGGATTCCCTGCAGATTTTCACGGCCAGATGGTACATGGGATCCTCTTCCCAGCACCAGTATTCTGGACTGGGGAGCTTGGCATGGGGCTGAGACCCCTTGCTCCTCAGGGGGAACCTCTGCAGCCGAGATATCCCTCCAGATCCTCAACTGCCGCATGTGGGTATGGGACCAGCCCCTTTTGCATCTCTGCATACCCTCAGTTATAGGACTTCTGTTCAGCTAGTTTTCAGATGATTATCCTGGTTGGTTGTTCTATCATTTAGTTATAATTTTGATGTGTTCATGGGAGGAGGTGAGTACAGTATCTACCTACTCTGCCCTCCTGACCAGAACCCCCTGTTCTTTGATATTTGTAAGACAACTGTCTAATTCTGTTTTCCCTTGACTTTTCTGTTCCTTATTATAAGCAGTTGTGATGATCTGTACTGTGCAGTTTAGGGACAGTGAGTGGAACCAGCCCCTTCCATTACATTCCAGAATGTTGTGATCTCAGTACTTCCCTTCTCCTCCAGGCTGACCTTATGCCAAGAGGTAGTCATAACTGGAATAGTGGTTCTTCTGATGTGCTCAGGGCCTCAGCCCAGAGAGTACAACCTTAGAGGAGCAGCGTGAAGACCCCGTCTCAATAGTTTCCTGTGCCTCCTGCCTTTAGCAACCCATTCCTGCTTTCATTGGACTTAGTGTGGCATCAGAAGTTTGAGTCCTGGCTCTGCCACTTATTAGAGAGGTCATTCCAGAGTCTGGGAGGTAAAGATATGTCTCCTAGTCCAGAATGTATTTCTCTGCACTCTGAAGCCTTGACTCGGGAGAAATGGATTTAGGTTAGGAATCATCCAGCCTCATTGTTTTCCAGATCAGTCACCTTGAAATTTTCTGTTGAAGAGATATTTAACATGTAAGTAAAATTTTTGCTATATCAAGGAATGATTTTTGTTTTTCTCCTTAAATCAAATCAAGTCACTCCATTTTATACCACCTGTAAGCTAATTTTTTGCAGGTATGGCAAAAAAAAAAAATTATAGAAATAAACTAGAGGCCCAGTGCATGAATTCATGTTAAGCTTTGTGCTAGACTTATCTGTGAAAGATCATGTGATATTCTGAAAATGGGTGTATACCTAACATTATGAAACTGGACTTTTGCTCTAGTTATTGCAAATCTATCTTGGCTTTGGTTTCTGCAACTTGTAAAACACGGGGGCTGGACTATTGCAGGTATGGCAAAAAAAGTTTCATTTACTAAAGCTTGGTAATGGCTATCCAGTACAGTGATGAAATGGTTCTGAAGTTACACCCGGACTCAGAGAGAAGGGTTTCAGCATTTATTAGCAAGGTCAGTCTCAGGCAAGAATAGAAGAGAACATCACTTGTCATCCCAGAATTAGATTATCCTGTAGATTCATTCCAGCTCTGAACTGCTGAAAGTCTAAATTTACCCATGGCCCCTTTAGAGAATTGACCTGTGCTTTGTTGCTTCGGGAAATCCTTCCTCTATCCCTACTGTCTTTTCAGGAACACTTTAACCAACCACTGGTAAAAGCCTAGAGGTCACCACATCACACTGTATGATTGAGTAAGTCACTTCTACCCCGTGGTTCTCAGTGACATGAGAGGAGGTCACAAGGTCTTTTCCAAAAAAACAAATCTGTGATTCTATCATATTGGAGTTACAACGCCTGATTAAAAAAAAAAAAAAAAAAGTAGTTAGAGTGTATCCGTGTAGTTTTAAAAGGGCCGTAATTTCCTTTTGTTCTTCTTTGCCCTCAAATCTCAAATCTCAAATCTCAAATCTCAAATCATATGCATAGTCTCCCCGCTTCCCTGTCCTTTGGACCAGGCTGGCCTGGGGCAGTTGTGTTTGTTAAATGAAAGACACAAAGCAGAGGCTGAGGGCAATGGGCAGGGAGTGCAAAGGATCAATCAAGGTTACATTTTGGGGAAAAATAACCATTTGAGGAGTCAAGAGGCAGGGTATGTGGCCATGCTCTGAAGATAAAGGATAAAAAGAATGGTCTTAAATCCAGCAGAAAGTAGAAGAAAGTGTGGGGGAAATGACCTGTGTATGGTTGGGGCCAGTGTGCGGAAATCATTAAATGTCTGGGTTCTGATCCAGTATTGGCACCAATTTGCTGTGTGACCTTGGGCAGGAGAGCTCTTTCCTCTGGGTCTCAGTTTTTTTGTTTGTTTGTTTTGTGTGTTTTTTTTACATATAATAATCAGAGGAAAAGAAAGCAAGTTTTTTTCTTATTGTTAATCCTCACCTGAGGATATTTTTTCATTGATTTTTAGAGAAAGTAGAAGGGAGGGGGAGAGAAACATCGATGTGACTGGAATTGAACCTGGAATCCTTCAGTCTGATGCTCTATCCACTGAGAAAAACCAGTTAGGGCAAGAGAGCAGGTTGATTCCTAAGGGCTGTCCCCCAACCCCCACGTGAACGATTATGTATAGGATGGACTGTCCTGGGAGGGAATGAAAAGGGGGAGGGTGTTTCTACCTTCCACACAGAACATGTTAAAGTCTAGAGAGCCTGAGAACACAGGCCAAGCATATCTGGGACACAGTAACTGTAGTGGGGCTTCCAAGGACACAGTGTCCTGCTTATCTTATCTCCCCCATTTGAATTTGAACTTCAAAGGGACAGAGCTTACTTACTAGAATCTCAGAGTTTTTGAGTTAGAAGCGACTGTAAAGATCATCTAGTCCCATCCTTCACCCCCAGAATGAGAATTCTATCTTTTTCTTTTTTTTTTTATCGGCTCCCACAGGTGGTTGCATACTGCCCCAAGATAATTTACATAGTGGAAGGCAGAATTAAATAATCCTTTCATTCAGCCAGGAGATTTTACTAGAGCAAACCATGAGGTAAGGGTTTTAAGACAGTCCCTGGACTGTGAACACCATTTTCAGCTGCTTCTCATGGAAGGGGGTGGGTGGAGACATGGCATATATTGGAGTCACATAGGCCTGGCTGGGTTCAGTCTCACCTGTGCTGCTGACTAGCTGGATGGCTTTGAACTAGGTACCCTAGCTCTCTATGATGCTCACCTACAAAATACCAGTTATGATCCCCCTCAGAGGACTGTGGTGAGGGTTCATCTGGTGCATGAGACAAGTGTCCGATACATGTTACCCCACCCCCTGGGTCTGCATAAGGGTTTGAGCATCTATAGGGGTAGGAACTGTTTCTTAGTCAATTGTACTTGTCCCAGTGCTGAGCTTAGTGTTTTGTGTGGTATGAAATGAAAGGAAAATTAAATAAAAACTAATTAAGAGCCAGAGGCATGGATATATGAACAGACTGATAAATGTCAGAGGGGAGGGGATGGGGGGCCTGGGTGAAAGAAAGTGAAGGGATTAGCCAAAGAACATATGTGCATAGCCCACGGATAGACAAAAGTGTGGTGAAGGCTGGGGGGGAGGGGGCGGGCGCGGGAAGGGCTGGGTGGAGATGGGCAAAAGGGGGAAAATGGGGGACATTTGTAATACTGTCAGTAATAAAAAGAAAGCTAACTTACTGGTGCCCCAAGAATGTAGAGCAGAGCTCTGTACTCAGGCATCTCTTAGCAAGGGCTGTTCACAAACTAGCAAAACTCTGCTGCCCTCTGTCCTCAGAAGAAAGGCTTGCTCTGTGTACTCCGGTCTGACACTGAATATGACGTGCCAAATAGAAACTGAAACTACCTTTGTCTCTTGTTTGTGCATCAAGTAAAACGGAAAGCTCCTCACTAAACATGAACTCCAAGCCTCAAGAGAAAATAATTTTGGATGTTGGAGCATGGGAGCAGAAGTTTCAAGAACTGATGCAGGAGGTGAAACCCCGGCACAGGTGGACCCTGAAGTTGGATGAGACTCTTCAGCCAGACTGTGTGGCCAAAGGGGGGAAGCAATACCAGCAGAAAGCATTTGGCAGGTAGGTGGGCGAGAGTTGGCTTGGCAGTGGGCTTCCCTAGGCAAGGACGCTCCACTCAGCATTGATGGATGCCTTTGAGAGCTTGTTAAAATAACAAATGTCACCAGGCTTCCCATCCTTTTGTGGTCACAGTGTTCTTTAGGATCTAAATAAGACTCGAAGCCTCCATTTTGCTTAACTCTAGGAAGTGTCTTCTTTTATTAGGTTTCCTCCCTAAATATTTCTGCAATTCCCTAAGGAATGCTTCCATGTTCCATAAATCTGTCCTCCTATTCCCTCACCCCCTCATTTGTTCCAATCTAGTATATATGAAATCTGCACCTCCCCCATCAGTCCTGACTGGCTTCCTCAGGCTGCAGCCGCCCTGCTCACCCCCGTTCAGTACCAGCCTGGGACTAGGCCTTCCTTTAAAGCCCCAAGAATTGATGAATGCCAAGCAATCACTTTGAATATTGCTTTGCTGGAAGTCTGAGGATAATAGGAGGGAATGATGCTTCAAGAGGGACATCCAAACCCTAGTCCCTGGAGTCCCTAAGTAGAGCCTTTCTCTTACTGGCCATCTCCCTTTTTAACCTCCAGTGAGTCTCCAAGTTGCAGGAACCAACTTCCTTGCCCAGGTCAGGAAGGTGAGAATTGCACAGGGACCTTCACTGTACTTTCCACCATACTCATTATCCTGCTTCCCTGCCTGCCCCTGCCCTGCCTCAGGTCTCCTCTGCTCCATTCCTTAAGAATTATTAGCCATGCCATGCACTTTCAGACCTCTATTCCCTTGCCCATGATTTCTGCTTGTTTGGCAGGCTCTTTTCTTCTCCCCCACTCCCCCCCCACCCGCCTCTTTATTCATACTCAAGTGCTACTTACTCTTTAAAACATTTTCTGGTCTTCCTAGGCAGAGCAAGGATTCCTCTTCCATTCCCATATGATAATGCATACATATATATACTTCATTAATAATACATTTTCAATAACATTTATATATCATAAATCAGACGCCCTCAAACTACGGCCCGCAGGCCACATGTGGATGTTTTTGCCGTTTTGTTTTTTTACTTCAAAATAAGATATGTGCAGTGTGCATAGGAATTTATTCACAGTTTTTTTTAAACTATAGTCCGGCCCTCCAACTGTCTGAGGGACAGTGAACTGGCCCCCTGTTTAGAAAGTTTGAGGACCCCTGTCATAAATAGAATATATGTGATATATAGAAATGTACAATATTTTTAGTGGCAGAACCCATTATTTAGTGGCAGAACCCATTATTTGGGGCTCTGCAGAACAGTTTTCAAGGCACTGGCCCGAGTCCATGTAAGTCATTCTGCCCTGCTTTTTAAGCCAGTGAGCCATAAGTGTCCCTCTCCATACCAACCAGAGTACCTTGAGGCACTCCCCCAAACAGGAAGGTGTTTGGCTTGTTCAGATGACTGGACTTGATAGTTATTCTGAGATGGGAAAAGCAACTTATCAGCATATCTTTGGAAAAATGTCAACCAGATTTTGAAAAGCATTTTGTAGTTTACAAAGTGTTTTCATATATACTGTCTCATTTTATGATGAATATTTTTTATTTGATGGACATAAAAATTGAGGCTTTGAGTAAGGAAGTGCTTTTTTTCTAAGGTCCCCCAGATGTAAACCAAAACCTATGTATTATGGTCCCAGGTCCTAAGTCTGTTTTCCTAGGTGCAGGACTAGAGGTGTTACTCATTGGAGGTGATATGGTATAGTAGGTAAATAAACAAGGTTGGTTTCAAATGGCCGGGGACTAAAACATGACTCTACTTCTACTTACTTTGTATGTTCTTGAGCAAGTTGTGTATCCCTTATGATTCAACTTCCTCATCTGGATATTGGGCTCAATGATGCCTTGTCAGAGGGGGTCTTCAGTGCCTGCTTCAAAATAGGTACAGTAGTCCTCCCTTATGTACGGTTTCACTTTCTGTGGCTTTAGTTAACCACAGTCAATTGCGGTCCAAAAACATTAAATGGCAAATTCCAGAATTAAACAATTCATTAGTTTTAAATCATTTGTTTTCTTGCCCTGACTGGTTTGGCTCAGTGGATAGAGCGTCAGCCTGTGGACTGAAAGGTCCTAGGCTCGATTCCGGTCAAGGGCATGTACCTTGGTTGTGGGCACATCCCCAGTAGGGTGTGGGCAGGAGGCAACTGATTGATGTTTCTCTCTCATCGATGTTTCTAACTCTCTATCCCTCTCCCTTCCTCTCTGTAAAAAAATCAATAAAATATACATTTTTTAAAAATCATTTGCTTTCTGAGTAGGGTGGTAAAATCTTGTGAAGTCTCACTCTAACCCAGCCAGGATATGATTCCCCCCTTTGTCCAGCATCTCCACACTGTATATGCTCCCTGCCCATCAGTCACCCACTACCATCTTGACTATCAGATCAACTGTCATGGTGTGGCAATGCTTGTGTTCAAGTACCCTTAGTTTACTTAATAAGTGCAAGGCAGTAGTGCTGGCAATTCAGATAATGCCAAAGAAAAGTTGTAAAGTGCTTTTTCTTTAAGTGAAAAGGTGAAACTTCTAGACTTAATAAGGAAATAAACCATATGCTGAGGTTGCTATGACTTATGATAAGAATGAATCTTCTATCCATGGACTTGTGAGGAAGGAAAAAGAAATTTGTGCTAGTTTTGCTGTCACACCTCTGACTGCAAAACTTTTGGCCTCAGTCCATGGTAAGTGGTAAGTTAATATGGAAAAGGCATTGGCTTTGTGGGTGGAAGACATAAACAGGAAATGTATTCCAATTGACTGCAATGTGTTTTGCCAGAAAGCATTGAGCATATACAAAGACTTAAGCAAGGGAATCCCTGAAACGAGGGACACCAAGCCATTTACTGCAAGTAAGGAATGGTTTTACAGATTCAGGACTAGGTTTGGGCTGAAAAATATAAAAATTACTGGAGAGTATTGTTATAATTGTTCTATTTTATTGTTAGTTATTGTTGTCAATCTCTTACTGTGCCTAATTTATAAATTAAATTTTATCATAGGTATGTATGTATAGGAAAAAAGTATATATAAGGTTGATATCATCTGTGATTTCAGGCATCCACTATGGGGAGGTCACATATCCCCCACAGATAATAAGGGATTACTGTACCTTATAAGAGTTTTCTGTGAACATTGTGAGGACCAAATTTTGCTGGCAGATGGCAGAAATATTTTCCCTCTGAAATATCCAGAGATATTTTACTGGCCAAGAGGTAGACTTGGAACTATGTATGGGTGGAAGCTCAGTGGGTCACAGGGAAAAGCTTTATTTGAAACACAGTTTCTCTTATTTTTATTTGTCAATTTGTCAGTATCACATGCACTTTTTCAAACTGTAAGGGATCTTAAAGACCAAGGCAGGACCATTTCCCTCAGGTCAACAATAGCTGAAAGAACAATGGGCTTCTTCCTTCTGTCTACAGGTTCCGGTGTTCCTCATGCAGGCGAAATTGGGCTTCCGCCCAGGTGCAGGTCCTATGTCATATGTACCTGCAGCCCCGAGAGTCCCAGGGCCATGTGCTTATGCGGCTCTTTGCTCAGAGGTGCCAGAAGTGTTCCGGGGCTCAATTTGAGAAGCCTGAGTTCTCCATCGAAAGTGCCATGAGGATTTTGAACAATCTGGTGTACCGCATTTGGGAGAGATGCTACGGAAATGGCATCAGGAAGTTCTCAGAGATACCAGTGATCCCGGAATTGCCTTTGGAAGGGTCCCATGACATGGCCAATTGTGAGGCTTGCAATCTGGGCTTCTGTGTATTGAGCTTACAAAACTGCATGACAAAACCATCCAACTCCCCTTTCTCCTTCATGGAGATTGGGAGCTTTGATGACATATGCAGCCAAACCCAAGCCATGAACCAGTCAGCTAAGGCAAAAGAGGCTCAAAGGAGTGGGGATTCCTGTGAGCATAAGAGATCAGGGCCAGGCCATGCCACTGCTGGAACCCACATGCCTGGGACAGGTCCTCAGCCCAAACGGGAGGCAGGCCGACAACCGACACCAGGGTCAGACCAGCAGGCTGCACGTAGAACAGGGTCACAGCCCATCCAAGTATCAAGGTCACTTCCCTCAGGGTGGACAGCTCTACAGCCCACACGAGCAGTAGGCTCATTATCCTCACAAGGGGCAAATTCACAATCTGCCCTGAGAACAGGACCACAGACCCCCCAGAAGACATACTCTCAGGCTGTAAGGCAGGTCAGCCAACAGTCTAAACAGGAGACAGTTTCACAAGCCACACAAGGGGCAGGTCTTCAGGCCCCAAAGAAAACAGACCTACAGCCCACACGGAGGGTAAGCCCCACAGCTACACATGGATCTGGAACCTTCAATGGAACTCAAGGTGTCTATAGAAGGCAGGAGAGTTATTTACCCAGAGGGTATGCTCCAGACAGCTCTTCCAGATCCTCTACCAAAATGCCACCAAATAACTCCCTTGGCCTAAATAACTTGTTCAGGTGGGGCTGTGCTGTGTTGCTGATCAGTGTGATTTTGTTGCATCCAAATTGTTTTATATAGAATGATGAAAATAGGCTTGTTTTCTCTTGTTTTAATTTTGTGGTAATCAATGAACTAGCTGCCATTTTAATGTGACAAAGAATTTGCTTTGAGACCAAGCAAAGTCAAGTTTGTAGACTAAGCACTGGTTTCCTTTACTTCCTTTGCAGATAGTTTAAAACATGTCCTAGCAGATAATAATTCTAATAATAAATATTTGTTAAATGACTAAAAGGTGTTTGTCCATTTACTTACTCATTTACTCATTGGTATCTATATATAGACTGTATCTTCACAAGGACTTAGGGTCATGAGTGTTATTAGAAAGTTATTCAGGGGAACAGGTTGGAGGTGGAAGAGAGCATAAGAGGGGATAAAGGCTGATGGGGAAAAACACACAAAAAATGATGATAAAGGCCACTCTTCTATCTTATGGTGGAAATAAAGTATTTTTCCCTAAAAACTGACAAACAAACAAAATAGAAAGTTATTCTATAAGCTGAATATAGAGGATTAAACACATGTACTAGTATTTCCCTCTGATCTCTCTTGAAACCCCACTGACAGTAAAAGAAGAAAAAAGACACCAATATATAGGGCAAAGAGAATGGGTTGAAGCTAGAAAACTGATGGACTAGTGATAGGCAAGTGACTTAGCAGAGTAGAGAGATCTGAAATAGAAGTTAGGCAAGGGAAAACTGAAATGCAAAGCAATTTATGTGACTTGACTTCAGAAGGGCTCAAAACCTGTATGCAATAAGAAGATCTGAAAGTGGGACCTTGGAAGGCTGAAGTAGAAGGACTGGCTGAAAGCCTGTATTCCAAGTTTCTTTCCCCCATTTCCATGTGGCCTGGTAACCATTCTTAACTTACTTCAGGGAAGATGGGGGTTCACACTCTGAAGACACTGACACAGAGGGACTCTGGGCTCCGGGACTCAGGCACAGCTAAGACAAGAAATGCCACACAGCAATCAGAAAGACGGTGAAAGTCTACATGCTGACTAGTGGGACTCCCTTAGTCACTACCAAACCTAGGAACCAGCCTTACATCCTACCCACCCACCCCTCAAATACACAGGAGAATGAATGATACCTCTTTCAGAAAAAAAAATGCATATAGTAAAATGGGTGGGGGGGTCATGGGGAGATTCCTCCAATGGACTGGCCATCTCAGATAGCTAAAACCCCACAGAGCCTCCATTCAGCTTTTTAATGTCTTGCATTTGCATTTGGACATATAGCCAAGGGAATATCAAATATTTGATGAATCCCCTAATGTGAAGGAAAAAAAAATCAGAAAAAAGAGAAGATTCAAGGATAATAAAAAATATTTAAAAAGTAAAACTATTCTTTATATCTCAGAAAGATAGTAGAAGGTATAGTATTTATGAAAAAAAAAAGGATATGATCCTCTGGGACAACCTCAGGTGTGGCATCTACCTGTGACTGGAGGCATCGACAAGCCATCAGCAGGCAATGCTCCCAGAAGCCAGGGAAATGGGTACTCTAGTTCTGAAGGAGGGATCTGGGCATCACACCACAGTCTCCACTGCAATCCACATCGTAAACCACTGGAATCTAGTTGCTTGGTATAAAAAGTTCACTGCATCTGGGAAAGGATCATCCGGGATTTTTTTCTTCCTGAAAAAGCATTCAAGAGAGAAATTTAGTGGGCAAACTAATCACACACACACACACACACACACACACACACACACACACACCACCCTCTAACCCCCCACCCCCACTCCCAACTGCATCTGGCCTTGGGATGGCAACTGGATAAGCATGATCTCCCTTTACTACACATTCTTGATTCTCCTTACCTTGCCACCTCTGCTGTTTAGGTGGCTTAACTAATGAGGTTATCCAGACCTTCAACCTTGAGGAGTTTGAGCCCTCGATCATAAGGCTTTTCTCAGTTTGTGGCATCTACATTTGTCCATCCACTCTCAAAATTATCAAGAGATGTAAAGTATCAAGAGATGCCCCAGTAGAACACTTGGGTGCCAAATATATTCTTACCCACACTGTGTAAATACATTCTTCCTACTCATACTGATCATTCCTTTGATGGTCAGGAGAGTCAATCTTTTTCTTGCCTGTTTATCTCTTGGCAAAAGATCTCTGAAAAGACCAATCATAGGATTCTTACTGAGTTCCTTCATGGAATCATTCCCCATCAGAATCTCCAGACCTGCAGAACCTTGAATTGTGGCTGTGGGAGATACAAAAATGGCAACTGATTTAAGATGAGTGATGGTAAACAGGGTCACTCCTACTTTCACCTCTTGAATTTCAGACCTATATATTCCATCTATAGGGGGCAGACTATATGATAGTCATTGATTTGGGATGTATACATCCTGGTGGGTGATGATTCATTTCACAAGATAGCATCTCCAAGCTGTACCACAGCTGCAACTTTAAGAGGCTATACCACTCATTTCTCAGGCCAGCAGCTTCTGGGTGATGCTATATTTGATAAAACCAGAAAAATCCCATGGCCTATCATCTCTGCTATAACTCTTGCTACAAATTTGCTCATTTATTTAATGTGATGTATTAGTTTGCTAGGGCTGTGAGAGAGAATCTGTTCCAGGCCTCTCACCTAGCTTCTGGTGGTTTGTGGGCAATCTTTGGAGTTCCATTGCTTGTAGAAGCACTACCCGGCTCTCTCTTTTGTGTTCACATGTCATTCTTCACATGTGTATGTCTGGGTTCTAAATTTCTCTGTTATAAGGATACCAGTCATATTGGATTAGGAGCCCACCCTACTCCAGTATGTACTCATCTTAACTAGTTGCATCTTCAACAACCTTATTTTCAAATAAGGTCACATTCTGAGCTACTAAGAGTTAGCACTTCAACAGATGAATTTTGAGGGGACACAATTCAATCCCTAACATGTGGGGTCCTGGGTTTTTGGATCAAATAAATACTCCATAAGCCCTTGGAAATTCATGCTAGCTGAAGTCCTACAAACCCATATCTGGAATATGTGCTGATTCTAGTGAAGATGAATTACTATACCCTTCAGAATGAGAGGGATATAATGTATATACCACCCCTGATTGAGACTGGAGTGCAGCCATAGTCTCTTTTCAGCTTTCACCACAAAAACTACTGGGGAACCAACACTGGCCCTTTCCTTCCTCTGCTAGCTGGTGCACTAGTGGTGGTCAGCATGGGGGCTGGGCCACCAGTTCACCCAGATTTGTATTCTCTACCCTTGACTTGTGCTCACTCAGATTTGTATTCTCTACCCTTGACTTGTGCACAATCTGGATACAACATGTCCATATTCTGATGACTTGTGCTCCGCCTTATAACCTAATGGGCCTTTCAGAACCTAGGTCATTATGTGTATCTCTAGCCTCATCATCTTTTGATATCCCATAATCAGGAGTTTTACCTCTATTATCACCAAGTAGCTTGTAGGAGTTGAGTTTTGAATAGCATATAATTCTCTGATGCAGCCGGCATGGCCTTGCATCAGAAGACAAGTGTTATAAATTTTGTTTCTCCTACTGGGGATTTCCATAAACACCACATGGCACTGTTTTCAACTACAGTAACTCTAATATCTAATATCTGCTGGATCACATGGCCCATATGACAGGGCTGCTTGCACAGCATTGTGGACCTGCTGCAGAGCCCTTTACTATTGTGGGTCCCACTCAAAATTGGTAGCTTTCTCTACCATTCAGTAAATGAATCAAAGTGTGGACTATCAGATGAAACACTCCAGATGCAATAATCCAACCTGTACTTTGGCAGTGTTGTCCTGGCATGTTCCAAATTAATGTACCCCAGAAACCTTTAGGGATGCAGGAAGGGATCATTATAGGGGTTATTTTCCACCTTCTGGAGTGTGTGTGTCTTACCAAGGTCTCTGGTGCACTTGCCACTTCTCACTCATCTGGTCTGATTAACATGATGTCATTGATAGAGTGGACCAATGTGATGTTCTGCATAATGTCGAGATGGTTCAGGATCTGCAGATTATATTATGATGCAGGATGAGAGAGTTAACATGGCCATGGGACAAAAATGCAAATGTAGGCTTCTATCCTTTCTATATGAATACCAAGTACTTTTGGTTATCCCTGATAGGGATGAAAAAATACATTATTTCTATCAATCTCCATATACCATGTATCTGAAGCAATGTGCATTGCTCTAGCAAAAATATCACTTCTGGCACAGCAGTTGTAATTGAGATTCTACTTGGTTGACATTGACATAGTCCAGTGCCATCCTCCAAGATTTGACTGGTTTCTGCAAGGGCCAGAATGATGAATTAAATAGCATGAGCTGAAGACCACCACCTCTATATCTTTAAGGTTTTAAGGATGGCTCTAATTTCTGTCATTATCATGTTAAGGGGCTGGGCCCCAGGGAGGTCAAGGCCTGCATTCACTGAGATGGCAGGTCTAGAGAAGGGGCAAAGGGGAATGGCCAGGATGGACCTTCCACATCCCTCTTCCTGCTCCTCCTTCTGCATCTCTTCTCTTCCTGCTTTGGGTGGGGTAAAGCTGGAGTGTTCAACCTGGCCCTTCCCTTGGCCAGGATGTGAACCTGAAGAGAACTGTGTCCCCAAGACTCAAGGGTTTTATAAAGAGGCATGTGATCCATTTAGAGTTGGCCTTTCTTCTCAGGGATACAAATGCCCATGTCCCCAAAAGTTCTTTGGAGGAACTTGTCTTTAACTGGAGCAGAGGACCCCCAAGATTTTTGTCATATAAAGAAGAAAGGTTTTTGTCTTCTTTTATTTTGTTTTGTTCTTAAGAAAAGGACCCATTCAGGTGTCAAATTGGTTCATTGCTGATTGATTGCAAGTTACATTTCCAGGGTAATCACATCCAAGCATTTTATGATTTTGCTTCTATGGCACATTGTATAACCACTCAGTACCAAATAAATATTATTTGATTTGCTGAGCCCACGTTTCACCTACATCCTTCACCTCCCACAAGCTTTATAGTCAAGGAGTGGTGAGGGCCAGGATGTGGCTGGTAGCTTGGGAAGCATGACTTCCTTCCTATGCTGGGGAACTAGCCTAATTCCTGATATAGTAGACTGGAATGTTACTGAAGAAAGAAAGGTGTGGAGAGAAACTCAGCAGCACCTCACCAAGCCATGAGCGCTTATTATCAGTCAGGCTAGGCAGCCAAGCTGGGATCAGAAACAGAACCATATTTATTTTATGAACACTGTAAGCCCTGAGCTGTTTCTCAGGCAAACAGAAATCTGACCTGAGAAGACTCAGCAAATAAAAAGCTCCTGTTAACAAAATCACCATCCCCTGAAATGGAAAAGTTTTTCTATGTGTTGATCATTAATTATAGTCCAGGGCCAAAAGCTATGGATTTCACAAAATGCTAAATGTGTCCAATGGCCTTTCTAGGCCTGCCTTTCATGTTCTCTGCCTCTATCTGCCCTTCACAGCCTCAGCCCTGGTGAACTTAAGGTGCTTTCAGTTGGAGTATGACTTGGCTGAGCATCCTCAAGCCAAGAACGCAGAGAGAGAGAGAAGCCTCAGGAGGTCTGGGAGGGCAGATTCCTCGGATGTTAGAGCCAGAAGCAGATTAGAGCAGTGAGAGTGAGGAGAGTAGCCATTTGACCCCTGCTGCCTCAGCAGAGGCCAAAAGGCACCAATTTCCACTTAAGAATGTCAAGGAAGTGAGCACTCAGTGGGGATGCCTTACCCTCAGATTAAACTAAAAGCCTGGGGATGTGGAACTAGAAATTTCTGAGGTTTACAGTGGGAAGTCGGGGGCGGTTGGGGAAGGGAGAGGCAGGGCAATGGGAAGAAATTGGGCAAAACAATGTAGTCTGGTGCCTGGTAACTTCTAAACAATCTTAGAGCTGCGGCAGGCGAGCAGTACAGTGTTCTTCTGTGATCTGACCACCTCTCTGAGGGCCGGGTGGCAGGGAGCGGTGCTGTCAGGCATTGATTCTCTGTTGCAAAGACTTAGAGTGGCCCTTTCTCTGGAGACCCTGGGAAGATGGGAAAGAGGGTCCCAGGTGGCTCAGTGGGTCAGACACCTTATATTGGGTCCTTAGAGACCTTCTAATACTAATGTATCTTTTAACAGATAAGGGGACCAAATCTTTAGAGGCAGAAGTGAGTTAGTTGCCTGTTAAAGACTAATTTTTAAAAAAGTAAAACCATGTCTCTCATACGGATGTTAAATGAATGGGTTTCAAAGGTTTTATTGAGTTTATTCATTAATGAGAAAGCAGTAAGATTTAAGACATACCCAAAAAGCATTGGAGAAGCTAGGTACAGATAGGCAATTTAATGGCTCGCTGGGTTATAAGTACTCAAAAACTGGTTTCTGTTTGACAGGATCATAAACTGTAAACTTTGAAGCTATTAGCTTCACTGGGAAGAAATTATTTGCATCTCTACTGAACAAAATTTTCCAAATGAGCCTCTGCCTTAATGTGAAGTAAAAGAGTCCAATAAATAGAAAGTCAAGTCTGTCATTGAAAGAACACCCAATAATCTCTTTCACCTATGTCCCAGTTTCAGATAAATTTTTTAACTTGTCCAAGATCATACTGTTAACTGCTAGCATATGTACAATAGTAATTGAAATCTCATTATGCCTAACCCAATATTTTTGTCCTTACAACACAATCCAGAAAGACCAAGATGTACAAGAGCCAAACTGTCAATTGGAGAAAGGGCTGTTTAGGGAAGTGGTTTGTTCCCTCCTTCAGATCTGCCCATTCCATCTGCTCCACTCCCCTTAGCTGCTGCTTATGTAAACAATGACCTGTGAGGAATCCCACACTGGGTCCTTGTCTCCACATTCCCCAAACCCAAGGCAATGTCTCAATACCCTCCTTCTTCCCCACAGCAGGATTCCTTAATCACCCCATCACTACCCACACACTCAGTCCTCATGACCCAGTCTCTCTGAGCTCTTTTTCTGCATATTCTCTGTTGGAACCTTCATTGGAAGCATTCAAGTGAGGCCAGACCTGGCAGAGATGTTAACTAAAGGGAATTAAATGAATGTGCTGGGTTGGCATAGGGATCTGTTAAAGTCCTTCAAGTTCTTAAACTCAAGGATTTTGTAAGAGTTTATTTCCCAAATGGGAGTGAGAACTTATATACAGGCATTCCTTGGAGATATTGCAGGTTTGGTTCCAGAACACCACAATAAAGCAGCATCCCAATAAATCGAGTTATAATCTTTTTGCTGGTAGAGAGTCTTGCCTTCAACTTATAAAAAATGCAATGCCTGTGAAGTACAATAAAGCAAAGCACAATAAAACAAGGTATGCCTGTATAGAATCTAGATAGGTTGGCAAAGCTGTTATTGATTATTTGGCTTTAGGAAAACTCTAATTTCTTGGCTCTGTAAGAGTGAATACTAATGCCCATCCTTCTGGGAGGGCTCTGGATATAAGGGAGTTACAATTTCCAAAAGATTTGGGAGCTTGAGGCAAGTAAGTGCCACTGAGCTGCTCACCAACTATGATAAGGCATCTGCACAAACACCCATCCTTTTGTTTTTGCCAAATCTTTGTGGGCAGCAGTTAGGAATAATTTCATTACCAGAGTCCATCAGACTTGCCATTGCCTCTGAGATTGCCTCTTTTTGTAATCATTTTGCTTGTTTGAAATGGCATTCAGGTAGATAAGGAACTAGTGTAGTGTAGGGGCAACTATTAACCATTCAAAAGATAACATGGTAGGAATGAATGCCCTGGTTCTTAGGTTGGTTTTTGCATTCCTTGTATCCTCTTAATAAAGATAAAAATTCTAAGAAGGATTAGTTCCTTATGCCTAGTAAAACTATCATAACAATGTTTAGACCACAAGTCCGGGATAGAATGGAAACCTTTTAGAAGTGCTGTGCCAAAATTCTAAGTTTGTTCTTTGAATCACAGTATATTAGGGCCAAAGGAATATGAGAGATCAGCATTTTGAAAGTTGAGAAATGAAGACCCAGAGAACAGCATAATTTTCCTAAATTCACACAGCTGTGTTAAGGTGCTTGTTTTTGTGATTTATAGAGGATGAGGCAAGAGGAACAAAGCTCTAAGATGTATGGGCTAGTACCCTGCCTACTGAACTATACCACTGGTGATGGATATTTCTCTGAGGCTTGAGCTATAAAATAAAACATAAATAAAAGAGATGATTTCAGCCCTTTTCCTCTCTTTTCAAATCAAACCTTTTCCTCTTTACTCCAAAGATTTTGTCCATGAGGCCTCCAGGACTCATTCCCAACAGTTTCCCCTTTGGATGTCTCTTCACTTTTCAGAAATTATAATACAATTAGTGGCCTGGTGCACGAAATTCATGCACATTAAAAGGGGATTAATTAGAGAAAATAATTTAATATTGCTATTTGCCCTTTCTCTATAATAGAAGTATCAGAGGTGAAAGAAAATTATTAAAATGAATATGAAAACCTTCCTCCTGTCAGAGTCTGGGGCACACCATGGGACCCAGAGTCAAGTCCCCACCCACCTACATGCGCCTCAAAATCACATGAGACCCAGACCTGGCCGTCCCTCACCCCCATTGGGCTAGATCCAGACGTGGCCAGTCCCATCCTTGTCAAGCCCCACCGGGCAGGGGACCTAGCCTCAGGTCCCCTGGCCTGGTGCCAGGATGGGGGGCATGGCCTGAGGTCCCCCAGCCCAGATCAGGGTGGGGGCATGCCTTGAGGTCCCCTGTCAAGCCCTGCTGGTTGGGGGGCATGGCCTGAGGTCCCCCATGAAGCCCCACCAGCAGGGGGGTGCAGCCTCAGGTCCCCCATCAAGCCCTGCTGGGCAGGGGGCATGGCCTGAGTTCCCTGGACCCAGCACTGGGGGTGTACCTTGAGGTCCCCCATCAAGCCCCACTGGGGCGGGGGAGGGCGTGGCCTCAGGTCCCTGCTGATTGCTCGTTAAGGCTCCTTATGGGAACTTGGCTTCAGCTGTGTGTGCAGGCATCTTTGTGCCAGAGTGATGGTCAATTAGCATATTACCTCTTTATTAGATAGGTAGCCATTTTTTAATAGAACATCCATTATAAGTGCCACACTCAGAGCATTCCATTTCTAGTATCTCCATTACTTCTCACAACAACACTGGGACAGCCGAAACTGGTTTGGCTCAGTGGATAGAGCGTCGGCCTGCGGACTGAAAGGTCCCGGGTTCGATTCCGGTTAAGGGCATGTACCTTGGTTGCGGGCACATCCCCAGTAGGGCGTGTGCAGGAGGCAGCTGATCAATGTTTCTCTCTCATCCATGTTTCTAGCTCTCTATCCCTCTCCCTTCCTCTCTGTAAAATATCAATAAAAGAAAAAAAAAAACAACACTGGGACAAATACTGTTATTCTCATTTAATAAATAGGGAAACTTAGGCCTATTGGGTACTGAGATTGAATACCCAAGATCCCACAGCTGTTGACAGCAGAGCTGGACATCTTACTCTTAAACCTCTTCTTAAGTGCTACGCTTGGCAGTCTCTCACACTCAACACCGTCTTCCCTAAACCATGCCTTATCTCATCCTGCTTTCTTCCATGGTGACTGAATTCCACTTCTAGACAAGTGGGACCATTTTTATTGGACCCAAGATGGAATCAGAAAAATCTGACAGTGTAACTGTAGAACAAGTTGAAAATGGCCCTATCCTCTTTAAAGAGCTATGAGTTGCTTTTCAGAGACTATATAATAAAACCACAAGTCATGCAGCCAAAACAGGCACAGAGGAGAGAACTTTGACCTTCAGCCACACCTGGAACCAAAATCTCACCCCTCCATCCACCACCCCACAGACACAAATGACCAGGACATAACTGGAATTTAAACACTGGAACTCTTTCAGAAGCAAAGGGTCCATTATTCAGGAAGATTCTGTGTTGACTCCCCTTGCCATAATGGCCAAGCTCCAAGTTCTCCAATTAAAATCTGCCCCACCCGAGCATTTCCACATACCTGTTCCTTTATACTCTTAAAAACCCGCCCTGGACCCAAATCAGGAAGTTTGGGGTTTTGAGCTTTAGCTTTGGGTTCTCCTGGATGGCTCCACTCATAATAAAATAACCAGTCTTTCTCTGCTGTAATTCTCGGTATTTAGGGGCCCCTGCAGAACCCATCTCTCAGAGGAAGGCAGAATCAGAGCTACAGGTCTGTGTAAATCTTAAAGTTTGCCTTATGCTGGACTTTTCATAGGAGCTGATTAATTCTCTGTTTAAACCTCATGGCATCTAGTGTCAGGTGGATGCTGGACTGATGGGGGAATCACTTCGTAAGTTATATCAATGTCTAACCACTAGACTGTACACCTGAAACTAATATAATACTGAATGTCAACTGTAATTGAAAAATTAAAAATATGATTTTTTTTTAGCTTACCCAGAAAAAAGAGTCAGACAATTCATTGGCAACATTAATCTAAAAGAGCCAGGGAGGGAAGCAGAATACACTGTGAAGCAATGGGAGAGGAATGGAATATACCAGCACAAAGGAGGGTGCTGGGAATGGAGAGTCTGAAGCAAAACCTCCAGAAATTTTGAGAATCTGAGGCATTATTTCTGGGACTGTTTATTGAGCAACTGATCTGATAGATACTGCCTTATTCTGATTCCTGGAATTCTCTTTCTTCTTGCCTCAGTCAAAATCCCACCAATCCTTCAGGCATTGGCTCAAAGTTTACCTACCATGGGGAGCCTTTCCATTTGCACTGGGACTTGTTTACTTCCCTCTGATGGCTTCCTGGGGATCTCTCTTCTCTATAGAATATCTATCATGCGCAATCTCTATGCATCCTTGGATGAGAGTTTTACCTTTTATGTTTTTCTTTCATGGAACCGATCTTAGAGTTATTCCCAGAAATCACAAGAACATAAATGTTTACACATGATAATGTGCTGAAAAGTTCACTAGTGAGTAAATTTCAGTGTTTATGTAATTGAACAAGTGGGTTCTGCTGCTTGCCTCAACAAAAGCCAAACTCATGAGACAGGTACTAGTACGAAAGGAAAGCAGTTTATTCAGGTGCTGCAACCTGGGAGAATGTGAAGTCCCATCTCAAAGACCATATCCTCTCCCTGCTCAAGCACCCAGTTCTTATATGGATAGTAAGAGGATGGCTTTTTTCTCTCTATATTCATTTGTGTTGCTGACTTCTCTACTTGCTCAGTGTAAGAACCTCCACTGCCTGATCTTGGCCAATAGAGGAGACACCCTGACTGTCAGGGTCAGTGGGGAGGGGCAGGGTGCTGCAGGACCTGCCGTCAGGAAGCCAGAAGATACTGCAGCTCTCAGTCCACCTCTGGATGCTGGATACAGTACCCACACTTTAGAGGAGCTGGTTGAAATCTTTGGGGCACCATTGGATCCCAGCACACCTGTACATTCTGCACAGTCCCCGCAGGGTCCACCTTTCTGACTGTCTGTGATAATATTCATAGTGAAATCCTCTGTCAGCATGGTTCCTGAGTGCTGTCACTCCCTAGGTGCTTGGTCATACAGGGCTGCCACACAGCTGGATTCAAGGGGAGAACCCCTCTTCCATTCTCAAGCTGTGCTGAGAAAGACCATACTCTAATGATGAAAGAGGTTAAGGACAATAGCAATCACTTTACCTTGTTAGATATTTGGAATTGTGAAATATGTGAGCTGAAGAAAGTTTAAAGGTCACAGAGTACATTTTTCTTTTCAGCAGGGAAAACATAAGCAGAGAGAGGAAGGAACTTGCCCAAGAATCTCCTGTTGAAGTGACATTTAAACAATGACCCTTGAATGTGTGGGGAAGCCTGAGAGACTTTCCCCATTATTTTCTTAAACACACTCCTTATTTATTTCTTATGTCTCTTTATCACTAAAAAGCTGGGTAATTCAACCATTTATTTGTTGGTTTCTAAATAAGTGGCCATTTTTAAAGCAATACTCACTCATATTTCCCTATAGTTAAAAAACACACCACATTGTTATAACCTGGTCTTCCTTAATATTATTTTTTGGAGGTAGGGATTGCTGTTTCTACTTCAGAAAGGTAGAAACACCTTAGCTATCCAGGGACATACAGATTCAGGTCTGGAATTTTTCCTGCTCCTGCATACTTTCCTCTCTATTCACAAGGGATTGAGAAACATAAATTTTGAAAACCAGTTAGATGCCTATGGTGATTCCAAACCTCAATTTCCTTTCATAGTGGCCAATCCCTTACTTTTTATCAGTCCAGCTCTAATTCTAGACTTTGGGTCCAGACCCTACTTGTCTTTAGTTGACTGTAGGACCTTTTTAATGAGGTGGCCAGGAAATACTGCCCAGTGTTTTCAAATATTAATAACTTCATTTGTTTCCAAAGCTTAGAGAGGATGACATGAAAATTAATGAGTGTATTGGTGATAATCAATTGTTTTCTGCAAAATGTTCTCTGGAATCATTGTATAGAAAATTTTGGAGTTTGTTGTTGTTGTTGTTTTTGCATCTGTGATAATGTATTTCTAGCTAAAGGGTATGCTTTTATTATATTTATGATTTAGAAAATGGAAACTTGGTGAAAAAAATCTAATCCTTTGTTTTGAAGAAAGATAAGTTAGAAGAAAAATAATCCCAAAGAATGAAAACCCAAAAGAATCATTTAAATCAAATGTTTCTTATGACTGGCTTGGGTATCTGGATTCCTCTTCAGTCTTTATATTTATATGTGGGCTAAGGATGATTCTTACTGAGCTCAAGTGCAGAGTCAGGCTCAGAGAGGAAGAGAGATTTGCAGTGAGTCTCACAGTTTAGTTAGCAAAAAAAGGTAGCTTACCCCAACCCAGGGATTTTGCTATACTAAATTGCCTGTCTTTTCTGCTCTCTCTTAAAAAAAGAATTCAACCCCCCCAAACAAACAAACAAACAAACAAACAAACAAAACAAGGCATTGAAATAGAAGTTAGCAATGCATTTATTTGTTTTTGTAAGTTTTCCAAATTAAGGTATTTTAATTACATTATGTTAAGTTCATAATCTTTTCCCACTCTCAGTATGCCTTCATCTCAAATTTACTAGTGTCAGATGGCATCAGATAGCCTGTAGGTTTTTTTGGTCCAGCTATAAGGAATTTAAACTGGAGATTTAATCTGTATTGAGTGTGGACACATTTATGTATTTCACATATCTGAACATGAATAAAATGCACTATTTTATGCAGAAACTTGGTAACATTTATATATGCCATTTAACTGCCATTTGAAAAGACATATTGAAACATTTCAATAAATCAAGTGAGAATCTACTTATATAAACATACCTTGTTTCATGCTTTAAAAATTATTTATTAAAGAACTGAAGAAAATTAATGGTTATTGTATCATTTAAAATGTTTTTGTATTAAAATTCTTTTCATTATAAAAATTCAGGGACTTTTAAAAAAATAATGGAACACAGAACAAATGATCAAGACAAGTAAGGAGATTGATAGACATTTTCAGATATTGAGAGGCAAACTGTAACAAAAACAAAAATTACCAAAGGAAGTGATTCATAAGAAGGAAGAGATAACTCTCCAATGAAATTAGTGAGTAAGTTCTTGGATTGTTTGCTAATCACATTAATGAAGTAAAGTGAGTCATATAAACACTTTGGAAAATTTTAATCTGGACTGCCCTCTGTTTTGTAAGTAAAGTTTACTTGGAAAACAGCTGTAACTATTTATTTAGGCATTATCTATGACTACCTTTCAGACACTGAGTATATTTGGGATGAGTAGATAAGGAGATGGAATTGAAGTAGTAGGCCAGACACATCCTATGGTGGACACCTATTCTGCATCCTGCTCTCTTTAAAAGCAAAGAAAGAGTTAAAGCCCTCTCCCTCGGGGATGGAGAGCACAGAAAACCTAAGAGAGTAAAACAGAAGTAGAATTTATTTCTTTTGGGAAGGACTAGGGAGGAGGGCCTCACTGCACCTGTAGCTCTGGGTCCAGAGAAATTACTGAAAAACCTTCAGTCCTTATTCAACCTCCTCCAAGCAACCTTCTTTCCTGAAACCAATGGGTGATACCTTTTTTCTTTACATTTGGGGCAACCTTTCTTTGTTACCTCTATCTTAGTCTCATCACACTCCACTGCTCTTAGAAAGGTATGAGCTTAGTCAACTAGAAGGACTTGGCATGGAATAACTATAGCAGACAAGTACAGCTTCCGGCAAGAAAGAAAGGCACATGGCAAAGGTTAGAATGAAGAAAGTAGAACATGGCCAAACTGGTTTTCATGAACAATCTTGGGGAAAACAGAAGGTTCATGAGTGGGATGAGGCCACCATAAGCTGTATCAGAGTCTTAGAAAAAAATCAGTCTCTGGCTGGAATTTGAAGGCCACATCTGTTTGGAAGAGTGAAACTTCTGCCTTAAGTGTTAGGGTCTTTAAGTGGCCAGGCTCAGCCAGGTGGGGCCCACTGACATGTTCCTTAGATGCTCAAATCAGATCTTGGATTTTCTAGGAACCTGTTCTCATTTTAGATGCCTAGTGCTAGTGCATGATACAATTTTAGAGCATTGGCTTTACTAGACAATTCAGTTTAATTACTGAATTTTTAAAAAGGGCTGTCTCCAGATCTCTAGAATATTGAAAGGCATTACAAATATAGTGGTTTGTGGTTGTGATAGTTGTTATTAAAGAAGTAATTCACTTACGATGCTCTTAATAGGAATGAAATATGCATATAGATTCACTTTTCCACAAAAAAGTTGATCATACAGATCTTTAAAACCCTGAAAGAAATATTTTGAAATAGGTTAGATTCTCTTAGGATACCAACAATTTACCTTCTCATCTTCAGTAGTTGTGTTTCTGTCTCAACCAGGAGTCTCTAGCACATTGACAGGCAGGAATTGTCTTACTTTTTTCTGCATCTCCTCTATTGCTAGTGCAGTGCCTAGCATACAATGAGAACTCAGAATATGTTTTTGCTGCCTGAAGTATAATCACCAGCTGCTTTACATATGCAATTCATTTATTTCTTGCAACAATTTTGCAAAGCCTTACTATCCTAGTTTCCCTAGAAGAAGAAACTGAGCCTAAGAGAGGGTGATTTGCCCAAGATGGTACCATTAGTGAATGGAAAAATCAGGACTCAATCCTGTCCTACTTTCTATGGTGTCTTTCTCAGGACACAAAAATGATAAAACACAGGCTTTCATTGCTATCCTGCTGTTGTGGATTTCACTCTTTTCTCTCCTTTTCACTCCATTGACTTATCATCATATGCTGTTTAATTACAGCTGTCAACTTCCTCCCACAGTTGTGCTCTGTATTGGGTTGTAATTGCTTCTCCCAGAACCTGAGCCCACATGCCTACAATTTCCCTATCGCTAAGCAGCTCCCACTGCCTCCAAGGGACCATGGCTAATGCAGCTCACAGAGGTATATGCACCTGTGATTACTGCCATTTTCCACTTTAGTTATCCTAGGAGAAGCACTATTTTAGAGTGCCTTTTAAGTAATGTGTAGTGACAACATTCTGATGTGAGTAGGTGGTCATGAATCATTATTCCCCAAGTTATTATTTGAGAAGTGGTACCTTGAAGGTGAGAGCTGACATGTTCACTCGCATGATTGAGGGAGTACATAAAGCTATGTCCCTCTAATGGTGAGATCCATTTCCTGTCCTTAATGTTGAGGACACAAGGTTCTTTCCTAGATAATAAGGCCTCCCTTAGGAGGGGTCAAAGCTTCAGCTAATAAACCACCAGCTTGTGTTGTCCAAGAAAAAAGTAATCCTATATAATAAAAGCCTATGTGGTTGTGACGCCCTCACGCCGTGATGCCTTCACACCGTAACAAGCGATCACCAGGAGTCTGCGAGCGCAGTGGGTGCGTGTGGGTGGGCAGGGCTGCATGCAAGGTGCGCGTGGGTGGGCGGGGGCTTGACACTGCGTGTTTGGCGCAGAGATGGATCCCGCGGCTCCGTGTGGCGAGGCCGGGGGTCCCACAGCTCCACGCGGCGCGGAGGTGGGACCCCTGGCTCCAGCCTACCTCTTTGGGGCAATCCATTGAGGAGCCTCGGATGGGTGGACGGGGCCTACCTCTTTGGGGCAATTGATTGTGGGGCTCCTGCACTGTGAGGGGCACAGGCCAGGCTGGGGGACCCCCTGCCTGAGTTCACGAATTTCGTGCACCGGGCCTCTAGTTCAGAAATAAAGAATTCCTGCAATTTCTTCTGTATAAGAATCATAGAAATGCATTTCAAAAGGAGTCATGTAGCCCAGCCAGTATACCTCAGTGGTTGAGCGTCAACTTATTTCACCTGTTCCCATAACATGCCTTTTGCCACATGATCTCTTCTTACAAAAGGAGAAACTGATACTTCCCCACCCCATGACTCTAAGTTCAACCATACAACTTGTTTTGGCCAATAAAATCACATAGAAATGACAGCATGACAATTCTGAGCTTAACTCTCAAGATGCTTATGTTTCTATTTTCTTTCAAGTAGAAACACATGGACCAGGATGTCACTGTTCTATTCTTGGTCAGGGCACATATCCAGATACAGGCTTGATCCCTGGTGGGGTTGTGCAGGAGGCAGCTGATCAATGATTCTCTCTCATCATTGATATTTCTATCTCTCTCTCCCTCTCCTTTCCTCTCTAAAGTCATTAATCCTATATAATAAAAGCCTAATATGCAAATCTACTGAACAGCAGAACTGGTGGAACGACCGGTCGCTATGATGCACACTGGCCACCAGGGAGCAGATGCTCAACGCAGGAGCTGCCTGCAGGCCTCAGGCCAGCCAAGGAGGGTGCCAGCGGAGGGAGGTGACTGGTGGTGGCCCAGGCGATCAGGGGGCAGGGCCAGAGAGCAGGCGGCGCCAGGCCAGCCAAGGTAGGTGCCAGCGGGCCCCCCCCGACCCGATCACCCCACCGGTTTCCCCTCAGATTGGCCCTGATTGCCAGCCAGGCCTAGGGACCCTACCCGTGCATGAATTTCATGCACTGGGCCTCTAGTATATATATATATATATTTTAGAGGAATGGTGCACGAAATTCGTGCACTGGAGGGAGCGGGTCCCTCAGCCCAGCCTGCACTCTCTCACAGTCTGGGACCCCTCGGGGGATGTCCGACTGCCAAGGGTATTGGGCCTAAGCCAGCAGTCAGACATCCCTCTCGCAATCTGTGATCCCTCAGTCCTTACCGCAGGCCTTCTCGCTCCTTACCACTCAGCTTGCTGCTCTTTAGTGCTGCCATGGAGGCAGGAGAGGCTCCCACCACCACCACTGCGCTTGCCAGCTGTGAGCCTGGCTTATGGCTGAGCATGCACTGACCACCAGAGGGCAGCTCCTGTGTTAAGCGTCTACCCTCTGGTCATCAGTGCACATCATAGCAACCAGTCTTTCCACCATAACAGTTGCTTAGGCTTTTATTATATGCACTAGAAGTCCAGCATGTGAAATCGCACGGTCCCGCCCACCCATGCATATAGCCCCGCCCACCCGCATGCACCTCACCACACTCACAGCCCTGCCCACCTGCGCTGGTCTTTGGTAGTTATGGCGTTAGGTCACAGGCCTTTTATAATATAGACTAGATGCCCGGTGCATGAAATTCATGCATAGAGGGGTGCGTCCCCTCAGCCCAGCCTGCACCCTCTCCAATCCGGGACTGCTAGCTCCTAACTGCTCACCTACCCGCCTGCCTGATTACCCCTAACTGGCCCCCTGCCAGCTTTATCACCCCTAACCACCTATTTCTGCCAACCTGATCACCCCTAACTGCCCCCACTGCTGGCCTAGTTGCCCCCAACTGCCCCCTCCTGTGGGCCTGGTTGCCCCTAACTGCCCCCTGTGCCAGCCTGGTCACCCCTTACTGCCCCCTGATGACTTGATTGCCCCCAATTACCCCCCTCTACTGGCCTGGTTACCCCAACTGCCCCTCTCTGTCATCATGGTCACCCCTAACTGCCCCCCTGCCAGCCTGGTTGCCCCCAACTTCCCCCCTCTGCTGGCCTGGTTGCCCCTAACTCCCCCCCACACCAGTATGGTAGCTCCTTACTGTCCCCCCTGCTGGCCAGGTTGCCCCCAACTGTCCCCCTGCCAGCATGGTCATCCCCAACTGCCCCTCCTGCTGGCCTGGTCACCCCTTACTGCCCCCCTGCTGGCCTGGTTGCCCCATGCAGCCCACTGCTCAGTCATTTGGTTGGCCCTCACTAAGCCCCCCTGTCGGCCTGATCGCCCCATGCAGGCTGCTGTTCAGTTGTCCATCCGGTTGTTTTGGTCATGACGGCCCCTGGCTTTTTATATATTAGGATATTTTAAAAGGGAGTCAGGTAGGTCCTAAGACCTGAGAACTAAAAGGGCCTTTACAGATGGGAGGATTGGAGTCTAAAGAGAAATAAGACTTTGTCAAATCACCCAGCAAGTGGGTAGGCAAAACCCCAGATTTTAAGGCTTCTGGACAAGGGCTTTTTTTACCTTCATTAAAATGAGGGGTGAAGGAGAAAAGTGCTTCCACTTCTACCTTTGGTCTCCTAAGAGATTCAAACAGGCAGTTATAGAAACACCTGGTCCCTGGGATAGTAGCTCCTGCTGTCAGTAACACCCTATTTCTGGGACACTCTAGTCCAGAGTTCAGTCAAGAAACTCTGGCCATGAAAGCCAAACATTGCTGAAGACATATTTTTAAAAATAAAACAAACACTAAAATGGCTACTGAATGTACTTGAGATCAAGCCCTCTCTCTCCGCCTCAGGACTAAAAGAAGCTGGTCAAGAAGCTGATTCTAAGGACCTGAGAAGCTTCTGTGAGAGATGAAGGTATCAAGTGTAAGGATATTACTGAGCTACCTGAAGCCCAGGGCACCTAATCACAGTCACAAAGGAGGGGACTCCCTTTCCTGGGTGTTCACTAAAAGCCAGGAGCTGGAAGAAAGGCCAAGGAAGGGGGTCAAAGAATTGTCGCAAGGCAGGGACATTGCAGAGTGAGTAGCAGTCTGGGGGACACGCTGGCATCTAGCAAAAACAAACCTAAACTGGAACAACCATCTGAACAGCATCAACAGAGCAGTAACACAAACAAACTTAATTGAGCACTTACCATGTCCCAGACACATTTCTAATTGTTCTAACACAGTGGTCGGCAAACTTATTAGTCAACAGAGCCAAATACCAACAGTACAACGATTGAAATTTCTTTTGAGAGCCAAATTTTTTAAACTTAAACTTCTAACGCCACTTCTTCAAAATAGACTTGCCCAGGTCGTGATATTTTGTGGAAGACCCACACTCAAGGGGCCAAAGAGCCACATGTGGCTCGTGAGTCACAGTTTGCCGACCACTGTTCTAACACATTATCACATTTGAGGCTCACAGCAGCCTTAGAACAAGAATTAGAGAATGTGGTAGGGCCACTTTCAAAAGTTCTGGGGAAGGATTATAAAGGACTCTCCCTTTAGTAACATTTTATAACAGACCAGGGCTATTTTCAGATTCTTTATGTATGTATAAAAAATAATACATATCACTTTGAACCAGGTGAAACTGCTAATTTTGTAGGTCAAAAAAATAATCAAATAGCAGAAATTTTATATTATTTAGCCTAATATGTAAAATGTATCTTAAATATATATATTTATATGTATTTTTTATTGATTCCAGAAAGGAAGGAAGATAGAGAGATAGATAGAAACATCAATGTTGAGAAAGAATAATTGATCGGCTGCCTCCTGCATGCCCCACACTGGAAATCTAGCCCACAACCTGGATATGTGCCCTGGCTGGGAATTGAACCATGACCTCCTGGTTCGACACTCAACCACTGGCTGGGCTAAAATGCATCTTTTTATGGGAAGTAAATAGAAAGTACAGGCAAATACAATAGAGTGGGATATGTACTCCATAATCAGTAAGTTGTACACTCTGAAGGAAACACACAAGAGGGTTCTGACCAAGTTTTCAGTGGAGGAGAGCAGTCAGAGGAGACTTCTAAGAGGAAATGTTGAGACCTGAAGAACAATTGGGATCAAAAAAGGATGTTAATCATTATGATTCAGATGCAGGAAGTCAGGGAATCTTTGGATCATCATGAACAAAGAGCTGAGGGACTTGTGCTGCCAGTATAAACAAATAGAAAACTAGGATAAATAAATAAGAAATACTTTCAGATACTGGACAAGAGACATAACAAGATCATAGTGATTCTGAGTAAAAAATATAAACAAGGTGAGTCCCTCAATTGATTAAAATCAATACATTTTCAAAGATTACAATTGTAAGGATTGTGTTCTCTGATATTATACAGAATTAAGTTAGGATTAAAAACAGAGATCTGAAAAATAAACAACACAGTTTTAAGTAACTCTTGAGTAAAAGAATAAAATAAAATCCCAGGAAGAATTAAGCAATATTTTAAACTGAATGAAAATAAAACTCAACATAACAAAATTTGTGGATGCAGTTAAAGCAGTACCTAAGGGAGAATATATAACTCTAAAATGATTATATTAGGAAATAATATAAATCAGATCAATGACAACTTACATATTAAAAAGCTACAAAAAGATAAGGCAAAATAAGTGAAAGAATGAAGTAATAAAATAATTGTAGAAGTGAATCAAATAGATAAGGTACAAATGTGCATTGATTCTGAATCCAAACCAGTTAGCTCATGTTCCATACAGAAAGCATCATCATTAGGCAACAGTTCTTTTCTTTTTTGCTGTAGCTAAGGGTCATATTTTTTAATTTAAATTCTTTACTGTTGAAAGCATTACATAGCTCTTCTTTTTCTCCCATTGACCTCTCCCCGACAGCTCCCACTCCCCTAGCACAGGCCTCAACCCCCTATTGTCTGTGTCCATTGGTTATTCTTATACAAGTCCTTTGGTTGATCTCTTACCCCTGACTCCCCTGCCTTTCCTCTGAGGTTTGACAGTCTGTTTAGGCATCAGTTCTTAACCTGAAGTCCATGCCCTCTCTGAAATTGTAATAAAAATTATATCTCTTGTGTCCCTGTGCCTTTTCTGGGGTCAATTTCTTAGATTATTTGGTTCTTAAATTTCCTAATAGCTTAGCCTTATCTTGCATTTATTAAATATCTTGTCTCCCTTTTAGGAAACCACTCCAAGTCTTTGTGCAGTGGTCAGTGGAGAAATTCATTGATAATTTCTGAAATATAAATGCAAAATGCTTAAGTGAAGTACACATGAAAGAATTCAGTTATTATAGGAAAAAAAAGAATTCAGTTATTATAAAAAAAATTTAGTTATTATAAGAAAAAAAACCAGGTAGATTAAAAAATTCTGGGTTTCAAAAGAAAGTGCATTAGTATTTGGGTAGAAATGAAAGAATATATATATATATATATATATATATATATATATATATATATATATATATATATATATATATATATATTTGAGGCCTGGTGCACAAAATTAGTGCACTTGGGGGAGGGGGGGGTCCCTCAGCCCAGCCTGCACCCTCTTGCAGTCTGGGGGCCCTCAGGTGATGTCTGACTGATGGCTTAGGCTTGCTCCCTCCGGAGAGCTGGCCTAAGACGGCAGTCGGATATCCACCACCACTGTTGTGCTCACCAGCCTTGAGCCCAGCTTCTGGCTGAGTGACTCTCCCCCTGTGGGAGCACAGTGACCACCAGGGGGCAGCTCCGGCATTGAGCATCTGCTTCCTGGTGGTCAATGCGCATCATAGCAACTGGTCATTTCACCATTCGGTTGATTTGCGTATTAGCCTTTTATTATATAGGATATATATATTAATCCTCACCCAAGGATATTTTTTACATTTATTTTCAGACAGAGTGGAAGGGAGGGAGATGGGTAGGGTGGGGGGCGATGCTCTAACCCAGGCGTCCTCAAACTACGGCCCACGGGCCATATGTGGGTGTTTTTGCCATTTTGTTTTTTTACTTCAAAATAAGACATGTGCAGTGTGAATAGGAATTTGTTCATAGTTTTTTTTTAAACTATAGTCCGGCCCTCCAACGGTCTAAGGGACAGTGAACTGGCCCCCTGTTTAAAAAGTTTGAGGACCCCTGCTCTAACTATTGAGAAAAACCAGCTAGGGCAAGAATAATTTTTTTAAAATGGTCCAGTTTGATGGATATATGCTGTATGTTAGAATGGGGTGAGGTATTCCTAAATGGATCAGAACAATTGGGCTGATTGTGGAACAATTTTAAGAACTCAGGTCTTAAATTCAGATGCTTTGCCCCATTGCTACTCTGTTTATTGAATCAGTATGTCCTGGTGTTTATTTGGAAGAGATGTTCACTGTATCTGTCTGTGATATCTCAATTACTTACATGTTCCCATTTGTAAGGCCTTAACAGTCAGGCTGTTGGGAGATAATCTATTATCTTAAACAATGAGCAGCGAGCTTTGCCCGCAAGAGTTAACTTAAAGAATAGAGGAAACCACTAGATGTGTTTCCAGTTCCAATTTTCTCAGTCTTGCTCTCCTTGAAAGTTTAATCTTTTGTTATTATGACAACTGTTGTGACCACATTTGAGAATGTGGTACAAGGAAATAGTTTGGAGGAAGCTTGGGAGGCAGAAAGGAAAGGAGATAATTTGGCAGATATCATTTTAAGAGACGTCTGCTTTTCTAATTACTTAAGCTTACCTGGTTTTCTCGACATCAAGAGAGTCATGAGTTTTTTGTTTTTAAAAAGCAAATTGTGCCTCAGTAGAAAATAAGTGCATTATCATGGGTAAAAGGAAAATATGTTGTCAAAATAATTGCTATGGGAGATAGAATCCAGCTTCAGGAAACCCTTTTCAGTTTCTTACAGGCAGAGAATAGACTTTGATTAGAACAAACCAATCACTATCATTGGTACAATGGCTTCTGCTGTACCTTCTCTTTATTAGTTAAAATTTCTACGGGGGTGGGGGGGTGAGGGTAAATGTGGAACCTCTTTTAATATATATTTTTTTAATTGAGGACTTTAAAATGCTAGTAGTTGTACTTTTAGTAACTATTAAAGGGAGAAAATACAAAATAGTATTCTAGTTATCCATTACTGTTAACAAATTACTTCAAATTTTGTGGTTTCAAACAATAGCATTCATTGGCTTGTTTGGCTCATAAGTCAGCAGTTGAGCAGAGACTAGAAAGGACATCTCATTTCTGCTCTGCACAGTGAAGCTGAGGTGCTTAAAGCCTGGGGACCAGACTCATTAGAGGCCTCAGGCACTCACACATCTAGAGTTTGACACTGACTGTAGGACCTCAACTGGGGCTGTCATCCACAAAACCAACACATGGCCTCTCCGTGTGTCTCTTTGTTTTCTCATAGCATGGTGATTGAGTTCCAAAAGGAAGTATCCTAAGAGGACCACGTGTCCCTCTGTTGCTTTTTGTGACCTGGGCTCAGAAGTCAAATAATTGATTTCTGCTCCAGTAACAAGCCATTTTGAAAAACAGAATTCTTCATAAATAGCAAAAATACTCACAATTTCAATAATGTTTGTTTGTTTGTTAATCATCACCCGAGGATATTTTTTTCCATTGATTTTTTTTTTTTGTGGACTTGCCCTTGACTAGAATAGAAACCTGGAATTGAACCTGGATTCCTCATTCCAAGGGCCAATGCCCTATCAATTGAGCCAAACAGGCCAGGGCTCAGTAATGCTTTTAAATGAATCTATGAGCCTCTTACCCCTGGCAATGAAGCCTCGGTGTCTACGGATTACTTACCATCACTGGGTTGTTATGCTGGAGAACAAATGCAGGTAAAACACACTCTAACTGGGTAAAAGCAATTGGCCATAGCTTGAGACCTTGATCATGACATGTTTCCACCCACAGAAGGTGGACCTTCTTGGACTCTATTGTGCATACTTTCCAGCCCATTCTATATTTTGTTCATTGTGGGCTTCTCCAATCCTTCTCCTTCATATAGTTAATCCCTCTTTCATCCAACAGCATTTTTCCTTTAAAAATACATAACTATTCACAATACAAACAACCTCACAAACAAATTATGGCTTTATTTGGCTACAGTACAACAACAATAAAATAAGCAGCTACCATTTTTAAACACTTAAATGCCAGACACTGAGTTGAGTGCTTTACAGGTATTAACTACATTAACCATCATTAGGGTAATAAGAACGGTTGTTATATTATTTAATTGTAAAAATTAAAAGAAAATCCCCAATCTTTATAATAAACTTTCCTAATTTCTCAGCAGGTAACTTATGGATAAGGTCTCACAGAGACCTTGCTTTTTATCATTATGATGTTCTGGGGTCCTGTAGAGGATAAGCCAGTGCATTTAATGTAGCATTTATTAACCTCATTTTTCTAGTTTCATATAGTTAGTTTTTTTTCACCCTCATATAATCTATACAACAAGCATCTAATACTTCTAACTGTACACACCCACCTTATTCTTTTTTATTTTTAACTAGAGGCCTGGTGAACGAATTCATGCACTGGTGGGGTCCTTCAGCTTGGCCTGTGCCCTCTCACAATCCGGGACCCCTCAGGGGATGTCCGACTGCTGGTTTTGGCCTGGTCCCCACAGGCCAGGCCAAGGGACCCCACCGGTGCATGAATCCATGCATCAGGCCTCTTATATGCATATAATATCTTTGGTTAATCTCTTCCCACCCTCCACCCTCCCCCCTTCCCTCTGAGATTCATCAGTCTGTTCCATGTTTCCATGCCTGTGCATTGAGCGTCTGCCCTCTGGTGGTCAGTGTGCATCATAGATACCAGTCAAACAGTTAAACAGTTGCTTAGGCTTTTATATGTATAGATTCTTCATTGTTTAAAGTATTACATATAATATTACATATGCCTCCTTTTTCCCCCATTGATCTCTCCCTGGCCAAGACCCCCTCCCCCGGCACATGCCCTCATCCCCCTACTGTCTGTGTCCATTGGTTATGCTTATATATATGCATATAAGTCCTTTGGTTGATCTCTTCCCTCCCCCACCCTCCCCCCCACCAACACACACACACTCCCCTGCCTTCCCTCTGAAGTTTTATGGTCTGTTGGATGCTTTTCTCTGTCTCTGGATCTATTTATGTGCATCAGTTTATGTTGCTTATTGTTACACTAGAGGCCCGGTGCACGAAATTCATGCATGGGGTGTGTCCCTAAGCCCACCTTGCACCCTGTCCAATCCAGGACTGCTGGCTCCTAACTGCTCGCCTGCCTGCCTTCCTGATTGCCCCTAACTGCTTCTGCCTGCCAGCCTGATCACCCCCTAACCACTCCCCTGACAGCTTGATTGATGCCTAACTGCTCCCCTGACAGTCTGATTGCCCCTAACTACCCTCCCCTGCAGGCCTGGTCACCCCTAACTGCCCTCCCCTGCAGGCCTGGGTCCCCCCCAACTGCCTTCCCTGCAGGTCCAGTCTCCCCCAACTTCCCTCCTCTGCCGGCCTGCTCACCCCTAACTGCCCTCCCCTGCAGGTTTGAGCACCCCCAACTGCCCTCCCCTGCTGGCCATCTTGTGGAGGCCATCTTGTGTACACATGGGGACAGCCATCTTGTGTGTTGGAGTGACAGTCAATTTGCATATTACTCTTTTATTAGATAGGATACCCACTTTATTCTTTGTTCATTTGCTTAGTGTGCCTTTCTAGTCTCCAATTTGAAAATTGGAGTCTTTGGACTTCCTCAGTTAAATGTTCTCTCCTCCTACTTTTTGTTAACACTCAGTACATTCCTCTACTAAAGCTCCTCTGAGATTGTTGAACTTATTCATGTGACTGACTTTTCTACAGATGTGCTGTTTATCTATAAACCCTCAGAGACTAAAACAGCACTTGGCATCAAGTAGTTACATGTTCTGTTTGTTGGAACTTCAGGTTCCTGCCCTGATGGAGAAACAGATATTACACTAGTCCTCTTGTATTAAAAAACTATAAATTTAGACAAATGATATAAAAATAATAGTTTTCTGATGTTGAGCCAAAGGCAGCAAAGGACTGTGATCTCTGAGAGATAAAAAACAAACAAGATAATCCCTGTGATTACCATGGCTTTCTTTTTGAAGGCACTTTCCAGACAGAAAATGGAGCCAAACCAGAGCACAGCTGCCTCGCAGTGCTAAAAGGATAGAGATTGGAATTCAGGGCAACTGATGCTCTAGAATTTCCTGGGACAGAGGAAGAGGGAGAAGAGAGCTATGCATAGCAATTCTGAAACTCTGTTGAGGAAGCCCCTTGAGACTTTGGCTAAGTACTAACCTGTGTATGTGCAGAGAAAAACTGCATGATACTAAACTGAAAACATCTATCAGAGGAAAATAACTACTGGGACCTGTGAGCTGAACAAACACCAGAAATTTCATAGATCTCATAGATATTTGCCTTCTGACTAGCCGGAGTAGAGGGACTTTGCTGAACATCTCATAAATTCCATATAACCTGTATTAAGTCAACACTTTAGGAATAGAATTAGCCTAAATTCTAGGGTAATAGTTATTCTATTATTTTTAAAAGTTTTGCTCCTGAGGAGCGATCGGGGGCATAGTCCTTGAAAAGACTATGTTAATCCATGAGCAAATTAAATGTTTGATGGAACAAAACACTAAACTCAATTACGAAAGAAGACCAAAATCATTTTAAAATGTAGTAACTATATCTCAACAATATACTCAAGCTTACTGAATATGCAAATGAGCATAAATATCCTATATAATAAAAGGCTAATATACGAATAGACCAAACAGGAGAACAACTGAACAACCGAACAACTGGTCGCTATGATGTACATTGACCACCAGGGGGCACACGTGGGGGCATGTCAGGCATTGGCAGCATGTATCAGAGCATGAAACATGGCAGGCATTGGTCGTGGTAGGATGGTGGAGCAAGTGAGCAGGGGCGCCAGACCAAGGTAGGGCACAGGTTGCTGTCATCAGGATGAGTCTCTGGTGGTTACTGAAAATTCTTTGCTTCCACATGCCGCGGTCCCACTGGATGCTCACACCTGCTGCCGGCGCCAGCCCTATTCGCACCTGCTGCCAGCACTGGATCCGCTGCTTGCACCCACTGCTAGAACCTGGTGCCAGCCCCAATCACTAGGTGCCATCAGTGGGTGCGAGCAGCAGTGGCCAGCCCCGATTGCCCCCGAGGGCTTCTCCACCTCCCACTCCTCAGGGGCGATTGGGGGCAGCTGCCGCCGCTTGCACCCACTTACAGCGCCAGTCCCACTCGCACCCGCTGATGGCATGGAGCGATTGGGGCCGGTGCTAGCATCAGGTATGAGTGAGGTGCCTCAGTGGATGCAAGTGGGGCCAGCACTGTCAGCGTGTGGGAGCAGTGGCAGTGGGAGTGGGGCTGACAGCAGACAGGGGACCAGGGGCTGTGGTGTGAGGGGCCGGGCGGAGGCATAGAGGATGGGTCGAGACCCGCCCCTGTGTGCACTGTAGCCTTGCAGCCCACAGTTCCTTTCAAGGTGCACAAATTCATGCACTGGGCCCCTAGTGTTATGTAAAGCCAAAATAAAAATCAGAAAAAAATGGAAACAAATGAAGAAATAAGGAAAATGATAAAATTAGCAAATAAGAATTTTAAAACAACTATTATAATTATATTCAACTAGAGGCCCAGTGCACAAAATTCATGCACGGGTAGGGTGAGGAGGCCTGGCCAACAATCAGGGCCAATCTGTGGGGCAACCAGTGGGGTGATTGGGGGGCCCCTGCTGCCATCCACCTGGGTTGGCCTAGCGCTGCCCGTTCACCTGTCTCACCCCCTTGCTGCCTCTGGTCACCTCCCTCTGTGGGGTGACCAGTGGGGCGATCATCTCCCAACCCCCCGCTGGCACCTGCCTTAGCTGGCCTGGGGTCTGCGGGCTAGGGGCTGGGGGAAGCTCCTGCATTGAGCATCTGACCCCTGGTAGTCAGTGCGCATCATAGCAACCAGTCGTTCCACTGGTTGTTCTGCCATTTAGTCGATTTGCATATTAGGCTTTTATTATATAGGATAATTTAAAGGAAAACATTAACACAAAGGGTGAACAAATAGGTAATCTTAAGAAAGAAAGGGGAATTTAAAACAAAATGAAAATTCTAAAATTAAAAAATAAAATATTTAAAATAAAAAACTCATGAAATGAGCTTAACATATATTAGATAATGCACCACAAAAATTAATAAACTTGAAGACAGAACAAGAGATTATATAAATGAAAACACAGAGATAAAATGCTGGAAAAAAGTCTCAGGAACAATTGTTCTGTGGTGTAATATTAAGGAGTCGAATATATATATATAATTGAAACACCAGTAGGAGACAGAAGAGAAATTGGGTCAGAGGAAATATTTACAGAAGTAATAGTTGAAAAATTTTTAAGAACATAAAAAAATATAAGCACACAGATAAAAGAAACTTAGTGTACTTCAAGCAGGGTACACATATATACACTACACCACACTATAGTTGATTGTAATCAAATTGTTATAAACCACGATGTGTTAAACAAATGATAACAAAAAACATCTTACAAACCACTTGGGCTTTTAAGATTACAAACAAACAAACCAACAAAACAAAACAAAACAAAACAAAAAACAGCTATAAGAATTTCACTGATTTCTTATCAGAAACAATTAACAATTTAAACCAGAGAAAATTGGAACAACATTTTTGATGTGCTAGCAGGGGAGTGGGGGAACCTATCAATCTAGAAATCCATATCCAAAGAGAATGTTTTTGAAATGTAGTCAAAATAAAGACAATGAAAGCAGAGAGATTTCTTCACTAGCAGACTTGCACTTCAATAACGGTTAAGGGAGTTCTCCAGGCCAAAGGAAAATACTACTAGATAAAATTTATTTGTACACTTAAAATCTGTGTATATAGCCGAAACCGGTTTGGCTCAGTGGATAGAGCGTCGGTCTGCGGGCTGAAGGGTCCCAGGTTCGATTCCGGTCAAGGGCATGTGCATTGGTTGCGGGCACATCCCCGGTGGGGGGTGTGCAGGAGGCAGCTGGTCGATGTATCTCTCTCATCGATGTTTCTAGCTCTCTATCCCTCTCCCTTTCTCTCTGTGAAAAATCAATAAAATATATTTTAAAAAAAAAATCTGTGTATATAAATTATGCCTCATTCCAAGAGTCTTTCCTCTTAGACTGCCCTTCAGGTCTCATCACTCAGTCAACCCTCCTTAAGAGAACTGGAGTTTTCAAGTGGATTCTTAGCTGACTGGCAAGATAAGGCACTACACGCTCTCTTTAGGGGTCTTGTCCCAATTCTGTTCCTTACCAGAAAAGATAAGAGATAACAAATGCTGATGACAGTATGGAGAAAAGGAACCCTTGTGTACTGTTATTTGGGATGTAAACTGGTACTATAACTAAGTAGGGAGATTCCTCAAAAAATAAAAAATAGAACTACCATATGATCCGGAAATCCCACTTCTGGGACTATATCCAAAGGAAACAAAATCATTATCTTGAGGAAATATGTGTACTCTCATGTTTATTGCAGCACTATTCACAAAAGCCAAGGTATAAAAACAACCTAAGTGTCCGTATATATATCACATTTTATATGTGTCACATTTTATATATAAATATTGTATATGTGAGTTTATATATGATGTGGGAATGTATATATTAATCAGCCTTCAAAAGAAATATTATTCAGACTTTAAAAAAAAAAAGAAAATTCTGTCATCTACAACAACATGAATGAACCTGCAGGGCATTATGCTAAGTGAAATAAGCCAGGCAGAGATTAATTAATTTAATGAGGGCAATCCTTTCACAATGTTTACATATATCAAATCATCATGCTGTATATTTTCAATATCTTACAATTTTATTTGTCAATTATAACTCAATAAAGCTGAAAAAAGTTCTGTTTCTTCTCTCTACAAAATCCTCTCACTCCAGGAGTGGTAACGGCATGCACGTTCAAAAGGTGGTGGTGAATTCAACAGCTTGAGGAATTCTTATTTTTAGAAAAAGTTTTTCTTTTGAGTCTTAGGATAGGGTGTGCTGAGGATCTAGAAAGCTATGACCTAAGTTTGCCTTTCAGCTGGGAATTTTTTAGTAGCCCATTTCCCTTCTTCACTTACCCTCCTCCACAAAAGATTAGGGGTTTGAAGGCCAGAGAAATGTATTTATGCCTGGGACTGTGATTGCTTTGCCCAGCATATGCTTGGTCAAGGACAGTAAGCTTTCACAGGCATCACGTACGCCACCACATAAATGGACACAGGAAGGGTAAAAGGTTTTAGAGTCCTTTATCTATAGATCTACTTTTGTGGATTGGGGATTACTGTGTTTGGTATGCATGTATATTGGGGAGGGAGGATTCAGTACCTGTGAAATTTTTTTGTAAGTGGTATTAATCTATGAACCTCCCTTTTCTTCACCAGTCTTTACAGTCATGTTTCATGATTATTGTTTTATAAAACTTTTAGTTATCAATGTACTTTCCCACTCATGTTTTTATGCAAGCTTTACAATTTTACCCCATGAGATAGGATTATTTTTCTCATTTTACAGAAACTAGGCTCAGAGAAATGTGTTTGTACAACAGAGCCAGAACTGGATCTTCGAGGCACCCAGTTAATCATCATTACCATCACTGGCTGGTATTATCTCACTTGGTTTGATCTTTGATATGCCTCTGTGGGCTAACTCTCTGGGCTTGCCTCTTAATTAGAACAATCCTGGCACCATACTAACCCTCTTTCCTCGACAAACTCCAACTCCTAGCTTCCTGCCCTTCAAATTCTAGGTTCCAATTCATTGGATTCTGGAGGAACCAGAATAATTTCACATAGACCTTCCCAGGTACAGAACACAAATGTGAAATCATGGTTTCTTAATCATAACTTATCTGCCTTTGTGTGTGCTGTATTTCATTCTGGACTAACTCTAATTTATATGTTGGTGCCCTCTCACTGGGCCATTGTAGCCCAATAGTCCTCCCCTGACCCCTAAGGCCATTTTCTTATTGGCTTCTCCACATCTTGGCTTCCAGCATGAAATAGGAGAGTTCCTTTAACAATCACAAAGGGAGAAACAGCAGATTATAGTTAAGTCCCACACCTGTTTTTTGTGGGAAAGGGGCATCCTTCTTTATTAGCTGCATCCTCTAAAACACAAAATTGGATTCATTCATTATGTATCTCCTTGAATCTTTGCAAAATGGAGTGAAATTGAGAGGATGTGATGCACAGATTTCACTAATTCATACATATGGAATAAACCTTTTTACTTTACAGACAAATAATACAAGGTTCTGAAAAGAAAAGCAGTTTGATGAAGGTTACCCAGCAAGCTAGTGGCAGAACCAGCCTTTCAATTGTTCTCATAGTGCATCTCCTCTCAGGTAGGTTTCAAGGTGAGGAAGCAATGATTCTGTTTGGGAGATTGTCTCTCAGATAGAAAGAGGAGAGACACTGCCCTCTGATTGAATAGGCTCTATATCTCAAGAGGATGCCCTACATTTATGTACTTCTGAGGTTCCATTCCTTTGAGGAGGTTTGAGTGCAGGCCTCATCAGCCCCTCATTGTTTTCCCTTGGAAATATTTTTGCTAGGTTCCTATTTCTTTGCTTTGAAATATTGTTTTCATGCATGCTGCTCAACCCTGAAGAGTTGACGGTGTAATTTCTATTTGTTCTTTTTCAAGTGTTTTCCACTTCGGAGCCCTCCTGCCCCAGTGAGGGTGGTGTTATGAAATTCAGCATGAGTAAATTCAGTCATGGGAGCCTCATTGTATATCTTAAAAAAAAATCATCACAACTTTTGATAAGCATGTCACAAGGCTTAATTCCCCCCTTAGAATATTGGTGAAAGGCAGCGTAATGAGCACACATAAGATTGCAGACTTTCTTATAAGAAAACTAGAGGCCTGGTGCACGAGATTTGTGCATTGGGAGTGGGGGGGAGAGTGTCCCTCAGCCCAGACTGTACCCTTTCCAATCTGGGACCCCTCGGGGGTGTCCAACTGCCAGTTTAGGGATCAGGCCTAAACCGGCAATCGGACATCCCTCTCATAATTCGGGACTGCTGACTCCCAACCACTTCCCTGCCTGCCAGCCTGATCACCCCCTAATCACTCCCCTGCCAGCCTGATTGATGCCTAACTGCTCCCCTGCTGGCCCGATTGCCCCCAACTGCCCTCCCCTGCCAGCGTGGTCACCCCCAACTGCCCTCTCCTGCAGGCCTGATTGCCCCTAACTGCCCTCCCCTGCTGGCCTGATTGCCCACAACTACTCTTCCCTGCCAGCCATCTTGTGGTGGCCATCTTTGACCACATGGGGGTGGCCATCTTGTATGAGGGCATGAGGGTCAATTTGCATATTACATCTTTATTATATAGGATTTTATCTTTAAGGAAAGTCTACCTGCTTCTGGAAGGAAACAGTACTTTGCCAAGCACACCCCTTGGCATTTCATGGATGCTTTCTGAAGGGAAGAGAGAGACAGTTCATCTCAGCAACAGATCTGTTGCAGGCAGTAAGAGGCCAACGGGGAGTTGAAGTGTTACCTATTACAGTTATTATTCTTGCTGTTTTCATTATTATGATCATGTTTCAAAATCACTTAATGGTAGCAATAGGGCCTGGGCTCAAAAAGAGACTCAAAAAAGATGTAATCCCTGCCCAGAAACCTTGTTTTTTTAGAGCCAGATATTTCCCCAGTAATCCATTCTTGTGGTCCTCTGGTGCTTATTGTGTGGTCTGCGTGCTCAGCCCATCCTGGCCAGATGAATGTTGATAAGCAATGCTATGCACACAGAGGAACTCCCTCACTCACAAGCACTTTACTGCTGCTTTTGATAAACCAGAACTTCTTTCAAGATAACATGACAGATTTATTGACATCATTCTGCATAATACTACCTTTTTCTCCAATAGGGTTCAGAAGCCTGATGAGTTCAGAGAGCCAACTGCACAGAGCTCTGATTCTCTTCTTCAACCACCCTCCTTGCCTATTCTTGAATACTCCTGATGTTGGAGAACTCAGCTTCTCTTAAAGCAGCCCATTCCATTCTTAGTTCTGAAATCAATAAAAATATATATTAAAAAAGAAAAAGAGAAAAATTGTATGTAACCATACACCCTCTGATAGAGGTTCCTTCTTTAATTAGTATCTTATGTGTCTGCTGAATCCCTTGTTCTCTTTTTAGAGAGTTGCATTCTCTAATTCATACAGAAAAGCTGAGATTTCTTCCTCTCTTTGCTCATGGCTCTGCCCCCTCTGGAGTACTCCCTAACACTGGAGCTCTCTTACATTTCTGGCTTCTCTTTGGTTGTCCTTCAGGTTCCCTGGAAATCATAGATAAATGGGCTGATGCTTAATAAGTCTCCCAAAGTTTAGTGGCTTAAAACAAGAATGAATCATTATTTGTCATGATTCTGAGCATTGGTTGAAGAGTTGCTTTGCTGGTTTCTCCTGGGCCCCTATGTGCAGATGGAAAGCTTGACTGGGCTGGAAGGGGCAAGGGGCCTCACTCTCATGTCTAGCCGTTGGTGCTGACTATTGCCTGGGACTCCTCCATTCTCCTCCACATGACTGTTCTTTCTTCACTAGGCTTATACTGGCCTTCTTACATGGCGGTCTCCAGGTAGTTTTCCAAGGGGTTAAAAACATAGCTTGAAAGGCCTCTTGAGACTTACCCTTGAAAATAGCACTTTATTTCTTCCACATTTCTATTGGTCAAAGCAAATCACAAAGCCAACTCAGATTCATGCTGTGGAAATTAACTCCATCACTTGATAGGGTATGGCTTGTTCTTCAGCCTAACACACCCTGTCTGCTGGGACATCCAAAATATACATACAGAAGTAGAAGGTACAGATGAAGCAGGAGGGCTTTCTCCTTTTCTCTTGCCACTCTGTTCCTTCATTTTCTCAACACCAATATTTCTGGGTGTATGGTTACATACAATTTTTCTCTTTTTCTTTTTTAAAATATATTTTTATTGATTTCAGAGAAGAAGGGAGAGGAAAAGAGAGATAGAAACATCAAGGATAAGAGGATCATTGATTGGCTGCCTCCTACATGCCCCCTACTGGGGATTGAGCCCACAACCCAGGCATGTGCCCTTGACTAAAATCAAACCTGGGACCCTTCAGTCTACAGGCTGACGCTCTATCCACTGAGCAAAATCAGCTAGGACACAATTTGTTTTTTCCTAAAGACTTTCAATGATTTAGGAAAAGAATTATTACACAGAAAGTAAAATCACAGCAAATGTAAACCTTGCCTTAAATCTCAAAACTGAAGAAAGTTAAAGACTTGGTGAAGTATCTTCTGTGTCTACTTTCTTTTTTTTTTTTTTTTTGTATGTCTAATTAAATTTTTATTTATTTTATTTTTATTTTTATTTTTTTTTGTGTTTTTTTATTTTTTATTTTTTTTTTAAATTTCTTTATTGATTAAGGTGTCACATATTTGTCCTCATCCCCCCATTCCCATCCCACATCCCTCCCCATGGATGCCCCAACCCCCTGTTGGACTTAACCATTGGTTAGGCTCTTATGCATGCACACAAGACCTTTGGTTGATCTCTCCCCCCTCCCCCCACCCTCCCCTATCCTCCCTCTGAGGCCCGATAGTCCGATCGATGTCTCCTTGTTTCTGGTTCTGTTCTTGTTCATCCGTCCATGTTGTTCATCATTTCCCCTAGATGAGCAAAATCATGTGTCACTAGAGATGTACTTATAAGAATTGAATGTGCGACGAGCAATAATAGTTATGCTGACAGGCAAATGAATCAGACAGTAGTGAGTTTCTTTCTGGACCAACAGTTCTTTTGAGACCCAATATCAATGTCCACCAGTTCCTTATGAGTATATGTTGGCACTGACCCCTCAGGTCTGGATGGTGGACAAATGGTCGTATTGCAGGTTCGACTCCCTCTGGTTTGGTCTCGGCCGGACCCGGGGCCAGGCTCACCCGGATCCAGGGGCCCACTGCCTCACCCGGATCCGGGGCCAGGCTCTCCCGGATCCAGGGGCCCGCGGCCTCACCCGGACCCGGGGCCAGGCTCACCCGGATCCAGGGGCCCGCGGCCTCACCCGGACCCGGGGCCAGGCTCACCCGGATCCAGGGGGCCACGACCCGGGGCCAGGCTCACCCGGATCCACGGGCCCACAGCCTCACCCGGACCCGGGGTCAGGCTCACCCGTATCCGGGGGCCCACGGCCTCACCCGGACCCGGGGCCAGGCTCACCCGTATCCGGGGGCCCACGGCCTCACCCGGACCCGGGGCCAGGCTCACCCGGATCCTGGGGCCCACGGCCTCACCCGGACCCGGGGCCAGGCTCACCCGGATCCAGGGGCCCAGGGCCTCACCCGGACCCGGGGCCAGGCTCACCCGGATCCTGGGGCCCACGGCCTCACCCGGACCCGGGGCCAGGCTCACCCGGAATCAGGGGCCCGCGGCCTCACCCGGACCCGGGGCCAGGCTCACCCGGATCCTGGGGCCCACGGCCTCACCCGGACCCGGGGCCAGGCTCACCCGGATCCAGGGGCCCAGGGCCTCACCCGGACCCGGGGCCAGGCTCACCCGGATCTAGGGGCCCACGGCCTCACCCGGACCCGGGGCCAATCCAGGGGCCCAGGGCCTCACCCGGACCCGGGGCCAGGCTCGCCCGGATCCAGGGGCCCACGGCCTCACCCGGACCCGGGGCCAGGCTCACCCGGATCCAGGGGCCCAGGGCCTCACCCGGACCCGGGGCCAGGCTCACCCGGATCTAGGGGCCCACGGCCTCACCCGGACCCGGGGCCAGGCTCACCCGGATCCAGGGGCCCAGGGCCTCACCCGGACCCGGGGCCAGGCTCACCCGGATCCAGGGGCCCAGGGCCTCACCCGGACCCGGGGCCAGGCTCACCCGGATCCAGGGGCCCAGGGCCTCACCCGGACCCGGGGCCAGGCTCTCCCGGATCCAGGGGCCCACGGCCTCACCCGGACCCGGGGCCAGGCTCTCCCGGATCCAGGGGCCCAGGGCCTCACCCGGACCCGGGGCCAGGCTCACCCGGATCCAGGGGCCCAGGGCCTCACCCGGACCCGGGGCCAGGCTCACCCGGATCCAGGGGCCCACGGCCTCACCCGGACCCAGGGCCAGGCTCACCCGGCTCCAGGGGCCCACGGCCTCACCCGGACCCTGGACCCAGACTCACCCTGACCCAGTTCCCAGCCTCACCCGGACCCAGAGGTGCGCAGCTTCACCCGGATCCGGGACCCAGCGGGGTTTCGTCTTCTTGAACCCATTTCCTGTTGGTCCATTCATTCTCAGTAATTCCTTCGGCCATTTTCTCAGAGCTCTAGGGCAGCCGCCACAGAACTCGTTGGGCGGCGGGCTCGGCGAAGCTCCGGTGTGCCCGGTGCGCGGCGGCGGGCTGGTCCAGGGTGGCTGCGTCGCCCCTTGGGTCTGCAGCGGTGGCCAGTCACCGAGCGTGCGCACCTGGCCGCTTCCGGGGCGTTGAGATTCTTGAAGGACTCGGAGGTCAGCAAGTGCGGAGTCTCCCACCCCTTGTTTCCCAGGGGCTCGTCTGTCCGTGCTCGGTAGCGAGTGGGGCCTTCCCCTCAGCCGGAGACCGCCGGAGGGACTGCGCCGAGCACGTTCCAGGCCGCCACTGTGTCGCCTGAGCCGTAGTTCTTAAAGTGTGATCTTTGGGTCACCGGCATCAGCATCGTCCCGAGTACCCCTCTCTTTTATTCTAGTATTAGAGCATCTGCTCAGTCAGCCCTCCGGTGGTTCTGGATGGTGTCTGCTCTGCTCTCCCGTCGTAGACTCAAAATTGTTGTGGTAGGCAACAATCAGGCTTCCGCCCTATGCCTCCATCTTGGTCTTCCTTTGTATAGTTAAGTCTTGATTGTTGTTGGTGTCGCTGGGAGGAATTGTCCTCCAGGCCGATTGGCTGTGCGGATCCTCTGTGACTATAAAGGAAGAGTTGCTGTGTAGGAGACAGATTTATGGGCCGGGTCTTGGTGCAGCAAGGCTTTGGCGCTCACTGAGTCTGCCTCTAGAATGTGTCCTTTATGTGAGTGGTTGAAATCTGGTGTCATCTCATACCGACCACTAGATGCCCTCGTTTCTGGGTCTCCAATGGTGTGTAGGTCATCTACTACCTGAGACCACTCAGCAGGATTTGCGGCAAAAACTGCAGTTTCCTCCTCCTGTCTGAGCGTCCCTAGAGCAGTCCGACTAGAACCGCAGTTTATCTGGTCAAGCTGCCACAGGGCAGGCCACCCACATGCAAAAGCCGTTGCTTGGAGCCCAGGTGTGCCTGCAAGACGTGCGGGGCGGAGCTGCAAAACTAGCTGGGCGGGTCCCAGGGCGGGGCGAGTCTCAGGGCGGGGCGGGGCCTCAGGGCGCCACCAGACCATGGCGTGGCGAACCGCACTGGTTGCAAGTCCGCTCCTTCTGCCCTCCACGCTTCCAAGCCCCCTCGCTCCGCACTCCAATGCAGCAAACACTGATTGCTGGGCGCGCCTCCGCAAGGAAGTCACTCCCACTCTCCGATCCGAAGGCCGAGAGTCGCGCCTCTCCCCGCAGGCGTCTGGGGCGCTAATCTCCCCTAGGTTTGGAACAAAAGCCACCATTCCCTTCCCCCGACCCACGCGCCTCCGCACCTCAGCTCCTCCAGAGTTCGCTCTTTCCTCTTCTCTCTTAGCTGTAAATCCACCATTCAGCCTGCTCTCCTGTGGTTCTGGGTGGCAGACGCTCTGTGCGCGCGAAGTTCCTTTGTTTAACCTTGAAATTGTTGTGCGCGAAGTTCCCTTGCTCGACTCTGCTGCCCTCCCGGTTCTCCTCTCCCAAAATGGCCAGAGGACCCGAGTGTAAGACAGGAAGTCCTAAGAATCCTCCAAGTCGGTGTTGGCGGTCTCCGGGGCCCCGAGGATCTCAGTGGGGAGCTCGGTCGGGTCGGTGACGCGGGTGGGCCCGTCTCGCAGAAAGATGGTCTCTTCCTTCACCGAGAGCCGCTGCGCCGAGTCCGCGGCTGCCGCCACATCAGTTGCCGTGGCGCCCACGAGCTCATGGCCCCGGCTGCGGTGCTGGCTGAGAGGAGCCGCCGCCCGGTCTGGGGAGACGCGAGCAGGAGTCGCCGCGCTTGCCAGTCCATCTTTTAGTTTTTTTTTTCGGAACTGCCATGCGAGGCAACAGATCAGCCGTTCACCTCCGCCGCCATCTTTTTTCCCCTCTCTAATTCTACTTTCTAATCTTTCAGTCTGGATCTTTTGTCTTTGGTTCAAGAATTTCCTCCTGTCTGATATCAAGTTTATTGTTCAAAGCTCTCCATGCAAATGTCCACCTTCACCCTACTTTCTTTTAGGTTACCTTGCCTCAGGAAGAGATATTTCCCCTAGAGCCTTTGCCCCTTCCTGATATAAATGACATAAATTTTAATCATTTGGTCTCAGCACCCCAATCCCTCAGCAATGTTGGCCATCAGTCAAATTAATAGAACAGGCAGGCACATGATGGGTGTTGAATCCCTAGGGAAAGCTGAACATGGAGTTGTCTTCTGAGGTTTTATTTTTTACTCCCTTGTGAAGTCTGAGGCTTGAGTTTCTTTTGTTAGGAACCTATTAAAATAAAATCAGTTCCCAAGGATAAACATCAGGGTGTGTTTTTGTGTGCATGTTTGTTTGTGGTGACCTAAGAATGATTTAGGCAGAATGGGTTTTTCTGAATGAAAAATGGAATCAATGGAACTGCCATTGTTAAATGATAATATTTTGTCTCTCTCCTACTCAGTCTTAATCCATAAAAGTCTTTTGCCTTAAATTATTAATTCCATGGTTCCCACCATAACCCCAACCATACAATCTCACACAGTCACATTTAAAAGGATGCACTGCCTCCTCTTACTATGTCTTAGAGGAAAATCTATCTTCTTATAACCTCCACCCACCAGTAATGCTTTTCCCCTATGGACACACAGACAAGGTCATGTTTTACGAGAGGTTTTCTCTGTTTCAAGATAATTACCATGTCCTTCACAAGTCTATTTTCTTATCTAAACATTGAGGCTGGCTTAATAAAATGTTACCTGACAAATGTCACTTTCATTGATGCAAAAAAGATAAGAAAACATATTCATGCTCATATTTATTATTTTAATTATAGATAGTTCAGTTGTATATCCAATAGAAATCCAAATGGTTGGACACAGGATATGGATAATAAATGAGATATTCAACATAAAATGTTAAATACTTAATTCCATTTCTATTTCTCTTCTTTTGTGTCTAAATACATAGTCAAAAAAGACAAGAAGAAAAAATGACTATGGAAACAATCTATGTTTAATCTAATAATTCTTTACCCTGACTAGACAAGTACCACAAATCCATTTAATAAATATTTAATAACAACCAGTAATATTTATTAATCATCTACAATACACCAGTCACTGTTTATCTGGCACCTAGAAAACCCTTGGCAAATTCCTGTTGGGTAAATACTAGATATCACTTAATTAAAAAAACTTTGTGAAGTAGAATTATCCTCATTTTCTAAATAAGGACTTTGGAATTTGGAGAGCTAAAGTGAGCAGGCCAAATTCTTACAATTAGGAACTATAGAACCTAGGTTCTTCTAACTTGACTCAGTGCATATCTGTCCTGGGCACTGCAGGGTGTTGGGTGGAGACTGCACAAGCAATTTCTTTTTTGTATCTTTCCCTCTACATGTGAAGAGGAGTAGTCAGGACTCAACTTAGAAAGGAGGAGAGTACTGAACTGGTCCTGAAAAAATAGTGGGCAAAGGAGGAACAGGAGGGGACAACAACAGGGAGGGACTGTGCCAGGGTACTGGGAGAGAAAGGAATGTGCCAGGGTGCTGGGCAGGTGCTGAGTAGACCAGTCTAGCCAGATATGGTCTCATTCAGGGGTTGTTGGGAGGTTGGTTTGGAACTCTGTGTTAGTTTGACAATAGTCTTTGAAATCGTTTGACTGTAGGTAACCTTGAATAACAAATTAAGAACACTTGTTACTTGGATTGATCAAGGCCCAGAGCACTGGTTATCCATGTTTCCAGAGGTATAGATGATTCTGTTCAGGGAAGATTTCTCCTTCTTGTTGATATTAGGCAAATTCTGGGCTGGTCTTTCCTCACCATTGGTATGGTAAGTTGTAAGATTCAAATTTGGCTTTGAGAATAGGAAACAATAGCTGCTTTCACCTGCTTATTTGTTACAAGAATCAGGAAAATTCAAGATGTCCAGCAAAGGGAGAAGATACTTGAGTACATAATGATCTCCCTGACCCTAGAAGTGATTCCTGCACTAGAAGGAGCTTGATTAAAATTTCTTCCAAAATACCTTCCAAATGAGAGTATACGAATTTAGAATTCATGTTTACCAGTATGTGCATCTGAAACTGGGGCAAAAACAATGTGGGATGAATGAGCCATAAGTCAAGTCCTCTCAGGACAACTGAGAAATGCAAAGCACAAGTTCTTAAACACACACACACACACACACACACACGCACACACACACACACACGAATCACCTTTCTGGTTTAGTCTTATTCTAAAGTAAAAAAAAAGCAACAAAAAACAAGAGATAGGTTTCCCTTTCCCCTCAGCTTGGCAATGTAACTGACTCAGGCAAGAAGAAAAGTTGATCAGTTCCTGGTCTTAAGCTTGCCATCAGGAGGTTGGTCCAAGGTGCATTCTCAGCAACTAGCTGTTGCTCAGCTAATGCTTCTACCTAAATCATGCAGTTACACCAGGCCTACTACAAGTCTCATGACATTATTTTTGCAATAATTTAACGTATTGCTACATAACTTCCCTGAGCCTGTTTCCCCATCTGTCTAATGAAACTGATGATATTGGGGGGAAGAGGGGTATTTTAAGGATTAAATGATACCACTAAGCAATTTGCCAAATATAATACCTGTCACCTGGTTAGAATCTAATTCTGGCCTCATATTGCCACATCTAGGAAAAGTAAAATATGATTTCACTCATATGTAGGATATAAAACTGAAAACAACAAATGAACAAATAAGACAAACAAACAAACAGTCAGACACAGACAACAGTATGGTGGTCACCAGAGGGAAAGGGTGAGGGGAAGTAGTAAAAAGTAAATTGGGGTCATATATGGTGACATATTTAACTTTGGGTGGTGGACACACAATGCAAGATGCAGATGAAGTATTATAGAATTGTACACTTGAAACCTATATAATTTTATTAACCAACTAGTGGCCTGGTGCACGAAATTCATGCACGGGGGTGGTGGTGTCCCTCAGCCCAACCTGCACCCTCTTCAATCTGGGACCCCTCAGGGATGTCCGACTGCCGATTTAAGGATCAGGCCTAAACCAGCAGTTGGACATCCCTCTCGCAATCCGGGACCACTGGCTCCTAACTGCTCACCTGCCTGCCTGCCTGATCATCCCTAACCACTCTGCCTGCTGGCCTGATCATCCCCAAATGCCCCCCTACCATCCTGCTTTCCCCCACCTGCCCCCCTTCCAGCCTGCTTGCCCCCAACTGCCCCCCTGGCCTGCTCACCCCCAACCTCCCCTGCTGGCCTGATTGCCCCTAACCACCTCTGCTTTGGCCCTGCCACCATGGCTTTTTCTGGAAGGATGGTCTTTTTCTGGAAGGATATGTTAACTAGACCAGGAGACCGGAAGGTCTCCTGGTCTAGTTAACATATGACCCTTTTATTAGTATAGATAGAGGCCTGGTGCACAGGTGGGGGCAGGCTGGTCTGCCCTGCAGGGGGTCCCAGATCAGGGTTTGGGTCACCTTGGGGGGTGGTGTCAGCCTGGGTGAGGGGCTGGGGCCGTTTGCAAGCTGGCTGCACCACCATTGGGGTGGGGGTACCTGCTGGGGGGTATAGTCAGCCTGGGCAAGGGGCTGAGGGCCGTTTTCAGGCTGGCCACACCCCCTTCAGGGTGGGGGGTCTCCTCTGGGGTGAGTAGCTGGCCTGGGTGAGGAGCTGAAGGCCATTTGGGGGCTGTTTGCAGGCCCGCCAAGCCCCTGGCTTTGTCCAGAAGGACGTCCAGAAGGTCTCCTGATCTAATTAGCATATTACTCTTTTATTAGTATAGATGTCATCCCAATAAATTTAATTGAAAAATGAATCAGAAAAAAAATGACCTGAATTGTGAGAGAAGTTTATCAATAAAGATAGGAAACTATTTATTATTAACATTTTCCCCAGTCAGGTTTTAACTTGCTTAGGTTCTTCATTCCAAGATTGGTGGGAAGAAGCTCAAATGAGACAGTATGTAGAAAGTCCCTTGCAAACTATTAAAACCCTCTGCCTGTGAAGGGCCTTGTTACATAGGGGAGCCTGCTCCTGGCTTTGTAGCAGCAGTGCTGGTGTCCAAGGCCCTAACACTGCCCAGAGGAGGCCCTCATTATCAGCCCTGCATACCTGCTAATGATGACCATTAGCGGCCCTGAAGAGGTTTTCTATCACCATGCTTCTTCTAACTCCAATTTGTGCAGCCTGTGGCTGTTCTGCTTCTGGAGCCTGGGCCCAGAGGCTGCTAATAGAGAAGGTCACCATCTCTGGCTAGCATGACTTCCTTAGAGAAGATAAATGACTGATGAACCCATGGAGAGGGGAGAGAGACACTTCTAATTAACAATGTGTGGTGGACAACAGAGGGCTGGTAGGAAAAACAGAATGCAAATGACACTGCTGCCTCAGTGGCTGCTGCCACTCTAATTGCTTCCTGGCACTGTCATGGGGCAGGCTGATGACCTCTCCACTGAAGACCTCTCCAAAGCTGTTTCTAGGGGTGCTTCAGAAAAGGGAAGAGAGAAATCCTGCCAGAGCTTTCTGTCACCAGCTCCATTGTGTGTACCTTCTTAACTATAGACTTGAGGCTGCAGCTAAACTCTCCCTTAAATGTAGACCTGGAGGAAGAGTCACCTCTAAATGTACTCATTTCAACTTTTTCTTTAAAAGCAAAACATATCTATCTATCTATCATCTATCTATCTATCTATCTATCTATCTATCTATCATCTATCTATCTATCTATCTATCTATCTATCTATCTATCTATCATTCTTCTAGGGCAGTGAGTGGTTCTCAGACCTCAGTGTGCACCAAAATCACATTAAAAACCTGTAAACAAGCTTGAAGCCCCACCTACCCCCAACCTATGGGGTTCAAGGGATCTGTGCTTTAACAAGTTTCCCAGGTGATTCTGATGTAGATAATTCTTAGACTGTAATTTGAGATACCCTATTCTGGTCATTAAAAATTAAATACAGACCTATGTCATAGAGTTAAAACTGGAAGAGACTTTGGGGATATCTATCTAGCACAGCCTTTCATTCTATAAATGGTGTCATCCAGTGGCTAAAGGCACAGACTCCAGCAAATGGCCAGAGTGTAAATCCTGGCTCAGCATCCTAAAAGCTGCATGATTTGTGGAAAAATACTTAAATTCCCTGTGCTTCAGTTTTCTCATTTATAAAATGGAGATAATATATAATGGGGGTGGTACCTATCTCACAAGATATTTTTGTAAGGTTTAAATAAATTAATTAGGGGAAATATTGAGAAAATGTTTGGCATATAGTAAGCATGCAATAAATATTTGTATCCTCCAGGAGGCAGAGAAACAGAATCACTTCTAGCGATATAAAATAAGGAAAATACATTACAAGAATTAGACCATACACAATTGTGGAAGCTGGTTATGTTGGCTATTTAAGGCTGTAATTTCTACATTTGGTACTAGGCCTGAAGTTGACAGGGCTAGGAATATACAAGGAAAGGAATATAGAAGGAAAGATAGACATAAACTGGAGATATAAAAAACAGACTAACTTCTATAATAATTAGCTGGAATAGTGTTTCTCACCTTCTTTAATCTCAATTATGCTGTTGACCTACAAGATGAGTAGGCAACTTGCACCACAGAGCACCATCTATGCACTTGGTTTGGAACTCAGAGAAGTTGAAGGAGGGCTGGGATCTGGCAGGAGCTGGAGGATCTGAAGGCCCAAATATGCCCCATAACAATCTAGTCAGCCAGCAGACTGGTGACAGTAAGTATGAGCTACAACAAGTGCCTGCCCTCATCATTGTTAGAGTACAAACATATACAATGTTCCCCTTCCAAAACTCACATGACTTAACTTGGAACACTAACTTGTGGCCAACTCTAACTTGGAACAATATAGGGAACAAAATTCTAACCTTAACTTGGAACCATGTAAAGAAGTGAATTTTAGGATTTATAGATTTAGCTTAGCTAAGTGGGAATAGTACAAAAATCACCACATTATCCATTTCTCTTAATATTTGTCAGAAGACTGAGACACAGATGGAAAGTAACTTATTCAAGGTCACACAGCAAATGTGTAGGAGAAGATTGACAAGGGCCTGGACCTATTCTTTTCTATTTCTGCCATTCAAGCGTCCTGGTTCCCACAGAGATCTCAAGGGGGTGTTTATCTGAATGGTCCTTGGCCCTACAGACAGAAGGCTCAAGAGGCTGATGAATCTATTTTAATAATACATTTATTGTGGACATGCCAGGTGCTCTGCCTTTTTCCGGTAGTAGTCCTCACCCTCAGACTGCTCACAGAGAAGAAAACTACATTGATAAGTACAAATGCTTCAGGAGAAGGACAATAGTGGTGTTTTAAGACAGAACTTGATGAAAAATTGGATATGAAGGGCTTTTGTCTTATACCCAAATCTCATTAAGCCTAAACCCTGCCTTTCAACTCACTTACCCCTTGATATCCTGCCCTGGTGAAGCAGGGAATATGGTTTGTCTGGAACTGAACGGTGGTTTCTTACTATGCAGGACTTCCAGTGCTAAAAACAGACAGTCTCTGGCAAACTGAGATGAGTTTGATTACATGAAGGCCAAAAAAATAGAGTGCTTCACTGAAGGGAAACAGCAAGTAAATAAACAAAGCCAGTTTGGGATTAAATACAGTATTCTTTTGGCTATTGTGGTGGAAAAATCAAAACAACCACAACAAAATCCGGCACAAAATAAACCATTGACCCTACAGCTCTCAACAAGTCCAAGAACCACCCATAGGCAATAAATAAGCCAATAAAAGGAACCAGTACTCTCCAGTCAACCTTCCTGGAAAGTTCTTGAACTTCTAGTCCCATTTAGGTTTCAAAATCCTCTTAACTCTTGTCTGTTTTCCACAAAGGTATCAAAGACCATTGGATGTTGGGTCCCTGTAGCTTTTACTTGTGTCTTTCACTGATTTTTGGCTTCACTGTTACTTTCCTGATTCTTCCTGATTAAGAAGACCTAGAGAATGATATCCACACTTAAAGCACCCAAGAAGGAAGGACCTTAAACAGAAAAGAGGGTACTGGAGTCCATGTTTGGTGCTAATGATGAGACAGTCACTTAAGAAATTCTCTAGCTCTTTGGATGGAAAGATGGAAACAATCAGGCAAGCCAGACAAGACCTTTAGCTTTCACCGTACAAACAGCATATCAGATGAATCACCTTCCGGATCTACCAACCAGGGTCTTTGTTCGGCTTGTACAACTAAAATTAGCAGCCCATTCACAATCCATAATGGCTGGGGAATTATCTCATACACATGGGACAAAGGAGAGGAATCCGAAGAGGTGCCCCTTCCCCACGTCTCATCCACAAGATTCTTCTCCTTAAAAAGGCACTCTCAAGTGTCCAATTTGCCGCAATTACAGCAATCAAAAAAGCATTCAGCCTTCTTCCGCACCTGACGAGCCAGCTCATGCGTTCTCCCCAGCAGTGGTGGTGTGGATGCTAATGAAGCTCCCGCCCCTCTGGTTCCAGCTACAGCCATGAATACTACCAGACTTCCACCCTCACAGCTGGCTCACAGTCCAAGGGACTTAGTCATGTCCATGCCACATGCTTGACCTCTAGCTGCCCAGATCCACAAGGACTCACTGGTTCTCCAGAAAAAGAGGGCAATTTGCCTTTGATATTAGCTTATATCTCTCTACCCCCAAACACTGGAAAATAACTGATTAAGGACAAGCTCCTCCATTTTGTAAGTTTCTAAGGGTGGATAAAGAAGTTCCTGCCGCGATAACAGGTGCAGGTGTAGCGTCATGGAAGAGCCAGGGCTTGTCTGATTGCTGCATTGTGTCAACTTCCATGGCACTTGAATGGGAGCTTTGTGAGTATACAGTCTCCCCAGATTGCAGGAACCAGCTGCTGCTGGTGGTGGGGTGGGAGGTATGTTGATTAAAGGCATATTAACAAAGCGCAAATAAGTCTCAGCTTCCTCTTCTCACCTGCTTATTTGTTTTAGTCTAATGGCTCTTGGGAGAGCTGAAAATGTTATTTAATTATTCCTAAACCCCATGTTACTGCTACTATGACTCCTTCTTGAGCATGCAGTCCCCAGAAAGGCATCAATACAGATTTTTATGAACCACTCCAAGCTTGCCAGTAGATATACAAAATCTACAACTACTACTCCAAACAGTCAGGCTGGTACTGAGTCATCCACATGGACCACCTCTGTGCTAATTACTCCCTGAAGCACTCTGGCTGCCCACCCTCAAGGACACTACTGCAGTCCTTTGATTATCACTCACCATATTTCTCTCAATCCCCACTAAGAGTCTTCGAAAACAATATGCAAGTGCTTATTGTTGGTAAGGACAGTCATTGAACCCTATGGGGCATTCTTTCACTTTGCTCAAAAGAAAGATGGAGATAAAATAAATAACCTGAACTTCAAAGGGTTATTATGAGTCTCACATGAGATGCTTGCAGAAAACCTAACGTTTGATTGTGTAGGTGCTCATTTAAAGTTGATTACTATGTTATCATTGTTTCTGTCATGTAAATTTTCAGGTTATTTCCTAATAACTATCTCCAGAATATCTTTTTATCTCCCAATCTGACATGTTCTCCTAGGGCAGGGCACTTCTAAATTTTCTTTTTGCCCACACAATTTACCAGGCAGCTGAAATATGGAAAGATCGCTAGAGTGGGAGCCAGGAGCCTCTGACTGGAGTCCTGACACTGGCCATGACAACCATGTTCCTCTCTCAGATTGTCTTTCAGTAGGTGTCTTTGTCTCCTCTGCGCCCACATTCTTACTTCCCTCCGTAAATGGCCTGACGGTTATTTATTTTATCTCCATCTTACTTTTGAGCAAAGTGAAAGAATGCCCCATTGAAATCCTACTCCTTCTCCTGGCTCCAACCAAATGCCCCCCTTCTATGAATCCCTTCTCTGATTGCCCAACCTATGCTGGCCTCTCTTCCCAGACCTCTAGTCCCTTCATGTTAGTACCACAAAGCTTAGTCAGTAATTGCTTTTTAAAGTCACCCATTAATATGTAGAAAAAAATACAACCTTTTTTGCCTTTTTGCAAAACTCCTTCCCCTACTGCGTTTTCTACATGAACATAACACTTTGGAATCAATGGCCCAGTGGCCAAATCTGTCCTACTTTCTCTTTTTGTCTGGGCTAGAGCTAAGAATGGTTGTTGTGTTTTAAATGGCTGGAAAAAGTCCAAAGAAGAATCATATGTTATGACACATGAAAATTATATAAAGTTTCAATTTCAGTGTCCATAAATAAAGTTTTTTCAGAACATGGTGGAACCCATTTGTTATGAATTATCTACAGTTGGCTTCACACTACAATGGCAGCATTGAGTAATTGTAATAGAGACTGTATGACCCCCAAAGCTTGAGATATTTACTCTGTGGCTCTTTACAGGAAAAGTTTGCTGGGTTTTGCTTTAAAAGTATTAAAAAAACACCTTCATATCTGCACACTCATTTGGTTCTCATAATAAGCCTATGTAGTATCTCCATTTTCAGAAGTTCAGAAAAGTGAAGCCACTTATCCAAAACTATACAGCTTTGAGGTTGCAGAAATGGTAGTCTCCATCCCACTTTTCTGACCACACCAAAATCTGCACTGCTTTTCAAGTTAGCCAACATTTCAGGTAACCCTTTGCCTTGTAAACTGTTCTTCATCACATGTCTCACTTAGTATTTCCTAGGAGCATCCTCAAGAAATCTGGGCATGTGGAAATGTGAGCTTGCATCAGAGGCTCCCAGTCTCTCTAAAATGGGGTATAATTGTTAGCAAATGAAAGTCATGCTGTAGTTGGGATGCATCTTGCCAACCACAATTCTTCCCTTAACTAACTCTGATAAGGTTTAATTGGGGGCAGGTGGTGACATGTAACTCTACATTTTGCCAGCAAAATGTACAAATGAGCAGCAGCTAGTCTTTGGGAGGGGCAGATGGAGACTCTGGGTGGGAATACCAGGTTCCATATATGCCCTCCATGGCTACTGGGACCACTAGCTAGGCCTTACTCTCTCCCACAAACCAGAATTCCCAGCCTCTTACTAGAAAGTACCTTCCTGAGACTACCCAGAGTGCCCAAGAGTATAGTTAAAACTACCAACTACTATCTCTGTGGAGACTTCCATTTGAGTGATGGGTAGCATATTTGACTTCTCCACAGAAGGAGAATCAATAAGATATGTATATAAAGAATAGGATTTATTATAAGGAGTTGGGTACCATAATTATGGAGGCTAACAAGTCCAAAATCTGAAACGTGGACCAGTAGGTTCAAGATCTGAGAGCTGATGGTGCAATTCTAGTCTTAAGGTAGTTCTCTGTTGCTTGGAGAATTTGACCTTTGTGTCCTATGTAGGCCTTCAACCAACTGGGTAGAGCCTACCCACATTTAAAGTGGGATCTATTCATTCAAAGTTGGCTGATTAAATGCTAATTGCTTTAAAAAATACCTTCCAAGTTATCACATATAATTAACCATCACAGTATGCATAAACACTTTTTTCATTGTCTCTCTCTCTCTGACAATTCCTGTTTTGTATGTGTTTCTAAACAAGTGGATTTGTTTGGAAACACATACAGGTAAAGCAGTTAGAGAAACCATGTGATGTTTATACTTCTTTGTTCAGTGTGGACTAATAGTAACATGCTCTCTTAGGGGATAAAACTGTCGCAATTGTATAAAGCACTTTTCAGTCCACACTCTCATTGGTTTCTTTCATAGGACCAGTAGTCAACTGGCTCAATGTACTCATTTTCCAGACTAAGAAACTTATACTTAGATGGGAGAGGAGGCTTGCCCATGTTATCCTACACGGTAAGTCTGTGGGAGAGCCAAGACAGCTAAGTAGGTATCCCAGAGTCCTGTCCAGCATTTTCTTGTTCCATACCCAAGGTTTGTACAATTGGCAAATAATGATGCCAGAATGCAAGCTGCTGCTTTTAGTAGGTTTGGGATTCTTTAAACAAAGGGTCTGCAGGAAAAATTGTAAAAGACTGTGGTAGTTGTCCCATTTAGCTCATCCACCTGGGTTATCTCTGCCTCTCTTTGTTTTGACTAGGCTATTTCACAAGTCTGTACAAATAGAAATTAAGTTGCAGTGATACAGTTGTAACTATCCTACTTATGAATAACAGGAAAGGAACAAAGGGAAGGCCAAATATTATAGGCATGACGTCTGTGCAGCTTTGCCAAGAAGGTACAGTTTAACACTCCCCAGGAAGCCACTGTTCCATTTCCCGCAGATGGCTGGGGAAAGGGACTGGACACGGGTGGAGTAGACGCATGCCCAGTAAAGTCTGTGAGAAATAGGGAAGGTGCTTATCTGCCAGGTACACCTGGGAACAGGTCATTGGCCAAATAGGCATGGCCATTGCAAGCACAGGAAGATTTGAGATATTTAATTCTCTAAGCAAAGGAGTGTGCTCCCTTGCTCTCTTGACTCCTGGTGCTCTTGGTTTGGGCTCTTTTGGCTCTCACACCCCTGTATTCTCCCATACACAATGGACTAATGGACTGAAACTAGCCTGATGCTGAACTGGACCTGGCTGCAATATGAAACAGAAACGGTGGACTCTGACTTTGCTTCTGGCTTTACTGAAGGGATATAATTCCATGAAAATAAAACTTTCAACCATTTCGCATCCTCCCATGGGGGCCTCTGGAAATGCTTATTCCAGTGATACTCCCACTAGCAATGGAGAAAGAACACACACTCTTTTCTCCAATAATAATAGTAATGCAAGTAATTCCTGTCCATGGAAGTGCAAATTGACCTGGAGATAGAGACCACTTGTGCATCCTTTTCTAAACTTACATCAGCAGTCCATATTTGACTAAACATATATGGTACAATGAATTTGCTTTTGCATTCATTGTAACCTTCATTAATTACTGAGTTTAAAACGAATCTTTGACATTTATTCATTTTATATCTGAATGAGAATCATGATTATATTCTTTCTTAAATGTATCCTTTAATAGGTCTTAGTGGGAACAATATGTTCGCCTTATTTCCTTATGTAGTGTGAACAATACACACCTTACCCAAAGAATAAATTGAAGCTCCTGTGAGCTTCTGAATATCAAGGAGAATAATAGCTCCTTTTTAAAGTAGTGTCAAAAAGCACCTTCACTTTTATCATCTCATTTGGCAGCTGGATCCCAGAGTGGCAGAGCTACTGTTTCAGAAAAGAGGGCCAACAATTTGGATGTAATGGAAGTTTCTGAGAAGTCAGTTTCATCACCAATGATGTTATTCAACTCTCTTTTTCACATTTCCCCTTGAGAACAAAAGCTGGTTTTACATTTTAATGGATTTAATTACCACATGGAGATCTGAACAGATAGAAAAGGAACAGGCAGTGTGGATGCAACTATGGTCTATTGAGCAGCATTTGAATTAATTTGGAGTTTTCATCTCTGTGATTAGCATGGTTATTAGTGTTAATACTTGAAGTTCGTGTTAACATGGTGTTATTGTGAATTTGAAGCATTAAAACAGGCCTGATTTCCTAGTATTTGTTTGTTTACGTATTAATCAGTCCATTCACAATTGCTATGGTGCTGACTTATAAACCACCCCCTTGCATCAACTTCTCAGCATGACTTAATAAAGAATGATATTGGGTCACATTTAGTCAATGTTTAATGCTAATAGGTTGTCCTTATCTATTTTGGTGACTTCCCCATTGTGGACATTCTCTCCTTTGTCATCAGACCACCATGGAGAGGCAAAACAACCTCAGAGTTAATGAATTGGAGCTTAATATATCACATCTCTGTTCACTTGAACTCTTGGGGTGACAGTGGGAGAGCCATGCCTCTGCTCTGGGCCTCAACTTCCCTTCTATAAAAGAAGAGGTTCATATGAGATGACCCCTGTTCCATTTCACCTGTATGGCTCAGAAAGAAAATCAAAATGGAGAGATGACTGGACAGTCATAGAAATGTAAATTGTTATTAAGAGATCATCTACCCTAATACATTAACTCTTCAACAGAGGACAATGATACCCAAAATTGGTGAGTGATATCCAAGGCCAGAAAGCAGATTAGGGTCAGAGCTGAACCTGAGTGCAGATTCCCTAATTTATAAAGTGTCATTTTTTAGTTATAATAACATAGTCTTAAAATAGAGTAAATAAGATATCAGACAATGAGACTCATATAACTTCCATCTAGTTAGTATAAACGTCAACTTTGGCCATGTCTGTCTGACCCTTCTCCTTTCTTCCCTCCCTTCCTCACTGCCTCTCTTTCCTTTCTTCCTTCTTTCTCTCCATTAAATGTAATATTAAAATCCAACTGAATTAAAAATTCTCAAATGACTACCCTCTTAAGCAACCACTATCCTGAGGTTTATCTGAATTATTCCTACAATGTTGATGTTAATATTTTTATTCCAAATGACATATTCATTTTCTATTTAATTCATTAAAACTTTTCCCCTCCACTGGCTTGAAATTATACCTTCCATCTCTTTTAGGTGGAACCCTTACATTTTTAATATTCTTACATGACATTCAAAATGACCTCCATTTAATCAGACTCCTAAGCAGAAGCGATGCTGTTGTAATAATCTGTTTATTATTGAACAGGAAAGGAGTGAAAGGGAAGGCCAAATAATATAGGTATGGCCCTTTTGCCCTATAAGGTACATTCACACATTGCAGGGATTAAGACCTGGACATCTTTAGCAGCAATCATTTTATCAGTGTCTAGAGTTCTCTTTCATATTAAAGCTTAGTCTTTTGGAGCCTGCATGGTCTGCGGCAGGCCCCAGTTGCTAGACCCCCTTGGTTGTACATGTTACTGGGCAAGACAGGGCTCTTCTCTATTCCTTAGGATTATATGAGTCTGGGCTTTGGAAGGACCAGGAATTTTTTCAAAATAACCAATGAACTTCCCAAGCTTTCATGGGCTTTTGATGGGTCCAACCCCTGACCAATCCATTCTTTCCTCAGGCTAGAATGACAGGCCTCTATGGTCACCATTTAGACTCCTATTGCGCATGTGCTTACCTAACCCTTTTATTGTTTTTTATCCCTTTCCCCAGTGATAGACAGGGAATGCACTGGTGGTTCCCTGGGAAGTGTGTGAAGCTGTAACTTCCTGGTGAAACAAACAGGCACAGTGTCCAATTCAGTTCCCCAGCTCCTTGGGCTCAACAATGTCTGACTCCCTTTGCTTCCTTCCTTTATTAATATCTAGCTACCTATGCTAATACTGAAGTATGGTAGCAACCATACTCGGGTAAAAATTGCTGTTTAATATTTTAACCTTGCTGTTTTGGGTTCTGTACTCATTCAGAAGTTATTTTGATTTTCTGAACTTATGTATGCTATCCCAATACTCCATTGATGATGGTTTGAATATCCCATTGATTGTGATCTCACTGGTTACTGAAGTACATTTTTCTGGGAACTAAGACAGATAACTGAGTTTTGGTTGACTCAGTGGTCCCAGAATAAGAGCACAAATTATCCTAAATTGTCTCAGTAGCTACAGATAGTGCATTCCTGTTGACTCAGTGATCCCAGAATCTGGACAGCACAATTATTCTAAATTGTCCAGGTGGTCCATCCCAGATAATGTGCTTCTGTTGATTCAGTGATTCGTAGATACTTGAGATAACTAACTTGCTCAATTTCACTTCTGTAAAATCGCGAAACAGGTTCCTCATTCCAGACCCAAAGACGTAATCCATACTTTTGTGATATTCTGCCAATATAAGCCGGATGTGGCAAACTGTTCGGGGCTGCGAGGTCTGGAGAGCTTTTGCTCCCTCGTATGCCGCCGGCCTTTAATAAATGACTCCATAATTTGACGTTTTTGAGGCATCCTTTGTAAGATGGGGGTTACATTACATTATCCACAAGATTTAAAAGGAGAAACAAATAAGGTTTTTGAGAGGCTAGGAAGGCTGTGATATGGATTGGGGTGGGAGTACCTGGTAAGGCAAAAGTCAAGAAGGTTTGATGGAGGGGAATTAAAACATACATACACATTTTTAAATTATTCTTCTTGAGAAATAAAACCCAATGACTCCAAAACACTACAAATGTGGTTTCAGACTATGTCAGCAGGTTACATTGTATTCTCTACTGCACAAGCAATTCTTATGTACATGTTATATGTAGGGGATTGATCACACTGAAAAGAAAACTGCAACATACTATGGGACCAGCCTGAATTAGGGAAGGAGCACAATTCACCCGGACAACTGTAGTCCAGCCCTGACACTACAGTGACCTTGTTTCATTTGTTTCCCCTTCAGCTTTGGATTCTTCTTCTGCACACCAGGGATCTAACGTGCCCTTGCTGCTCTAGCAGTCTAAATTTGAATAAGGAGAATGTTTATCTGTTCTGTTGCCTTCTCTTTCATTACTCAATCTCTTTTTCATTGTCTTAAATTGTTTTTCTTTGTTTCTTCTTATTTTTAATGTTTTTATTGACTTTAGAGAGGAAGGGAGAGGGAGAGAGAGATAGAAACATCAATGATGAGAGATAATCATTGATCAGGTGCTTCCTGCATGCCCCACACTGAGGATCGAGCCCACAACCCAGGCTTGTGCCCTGACTCGGAATCAAACCATGACCTCCTGGTTCATAGGTCAACACTCAACCACTGAACCACACCAGCTGGGCTTTACTTTGTTTCTTTATCTCCTTCTTTTGGTATGGCTCCTCATTCCCCTCCCTCATGGTTATTCTCCTTCTCACATTTAGTCTCTGCATAGTTCTTCCTTGTTACCTAAGTACATGTAAATTGGCCATGCTGCTGATTCGGAAGCAATTTTTTAAATTGGTTAAAATGTACCAACGTCAATGTGACGAATTCTTCCACTTTTGGGCTCCTCATGATTTTAATCATCTAAAATCAGCCTTTCAAAAAATGACAGCCTGAGGACCAAATTCCCTCAGCATCAAAATATTTTGTTTTGTCCTTTGATGGTGTGTGTGTGTGTGTTGTGTTCACCAAAGTTGTTAGTGAATGTGGACATTATTTAACTCATCAAGTAGCATTGAGCACCAGTGTGTGCCAGCACTGGCTGGAAAAGTGAAGATAAAAATGAATAACATCCGGAGTGTCTGCAATCAAGTTGAATCTTGGGTACTTGATGGATGAAACCACATAGGCCATGGTTAAAAGTAAAGAAGGGATATTTGGCTAAATTTTAAAAGTATTTCAGTGCAAGACCAAAGAATGCTTTATTCTTACCTTCAGCAGAGGGTCCTTGGGTATTGTTGAACATACAGTAAGCTGCCGCAGCCTGAGAACAAAATTGCCACAAGGGCCTGATAATCCCTGATAAATGGCTGTCTACTAGGAGCCGATTTAGTGAACAAGTGTTAGGCCTATTAACTGCCTTTCTAAGCATCAAATCTCTATCTTGGGACTCTTACATTCAGGCATATCATTGTTAGGAGAGAGAAAGAGAATTGGGCCCCAGAGGGACCTTAAACTTGCTTATTCAATCAGCTATGAGTGGAAACCAAAGACCAGCAAAGTTGACCAATCTTGCCTGGGTTTCAGGCAAAAAAAAAAAAAAAAAAAAAAGCAAGACAGACCATAGTCCAGAGTGCTGCTTGTATAAGGTAAGCCAGGCCACAAATAACCTAGGCTCATTGAGTGCCCTGGCTCTAGATAATTAGGAAGTTCTCCTGTCATCAGAAGGGGGAGTAGATGGAGAGGGAATGATCCACTTTACCAGGAGCAGGTGGCATTCCCATCAACACAGGAGGAGTCGCTGCCCTGATGCAGCTTGAATGAGTTTATAGGAAGAGCAAGAATTTGCTCTCCTCCATCAGGACCATGGGTAAAGGACATTGCTAATAAGGTGAACAGATGCAGGATGGAGGAGTTGGCTCAACTCCAATCCAGTTTAGAGCAAGTTTAGAGACATGAGCATGTTTAGATACATGGGCAAAGACCTATCTGGAAACATGGTGAATTATATTCTGATTCTAAATAAATGCTCAGATGAGCAAAGTGACTTAACCATGACCATGCTGTAGGAACAAGGCATAAATAGGTCTTCTGACTTCAGATCTGGGGTTCTTTCCATCTCACTACAGCTATAGGACAATAGTAATGCTCTAGGCCAGGCCTAGGGCCACAGCAGGTGGGCAGAGCACCCAGAACAGAGCTAAGCATGGAAGATGGGACTCCTGTCTTTGAGGAGAAAGCAGGTCAGGGAAAATGGGAGAAGTACAGTAAGGCAGAAGCCGCCTCCGACTATCCCATTCCAAGGTAGAAAGACCCCTGCTCTTAACTTCTCTAATAGCATCTATGTAATGAGTGGAAAGTGTGGGAAAATTGTGAGTGCTTGTGATAGAAGTTTATATGGAGAAGGATATAAATAGATCAGAAGTACTTTGCTCAAAGTCAAGGAGGGACTGTTTATTACTCCAAAGGGAATTAAATAGGTCATTTAGCCTTAGCCAGTTTGGATCAGTAGGTCAGAGTGTCAGCCTGTGGACTGAAGGATCTTGTATTTGATTCCAGTCAAGGGCACATGCCAGGGTTGCAGGCTCCTCCTAGCCTGGGCCCTGGTCAGGGCATGTGCAGAGGCAACCAATCGATGTGTTTCTCTTACATTGATATTTCTCTCTGTCTTTCCCTCTCTCTTCCACTCTCTAAAAATCAATGGAAAAAATATCGAGTGAGGATTAAAAAAAAAAAAAAAAAAAAAAAAAGAGGTCATCTACTCCATAATGTGACACCATGATTTCCTCATATCCTCAGTAAAATTGGTAAACAATTATAAAATATTTGATAAGAGTAGATTTTGGGAGGCACCGTGAAAAGGTCTGAGTCCAGGATGTTGCAGGGAAAGACAGATTACATAGGCACTGGCACAGAGACAAGAAGTAAGCAGAGGTCTCTAATGAAAATCTGAGGAAGAACTTTGGAATATCACAAGTTGTGGAATGTGAATTAAGGCCAGGCTTAACCAGACCTCCAAGCAGCACAGTGGCCTCATCTGCTTTCCGGATTCCACTTGAGCATCCTCTGTGCCCACTAAACTGTGAGTTTTCTGATGTCAGGGACTGTCTCCACTGTATCTGAACTTTCCTAGTGTTTAGCACAATTCTTGACACGTGGAATGCTCTAAACAAGTGTTTGGAGAATGAGCAATACTCACAGCTCTCTCCTCGGGTCAAAGGGAACACCAAGGAATCTATATTGTTTGTGGCTATTCTGTGCTCAGACTGAATTCTCTTTTATTCCCCACTTAGCTGCTATTGAACTTGTTTCTCCAAACTCTGTTACTCCAAATTTGATTAATTTGAGCTCAAAATGACATTTCAAACCCCCCTGTTTCCAAACACATAGCTCATCAGAAACGCCTCCCACTATTTACAGTTTCACTTCATTGAAATATGATCTTGCCAGGCAGACAGCAATGTGGATTCAATTTTCCTGATCACTGGCTTCATCGATCCGTCTGATTACAAAGGGCTGACACAAGCTTCAAGCCACCTCCCACAGATGGTGGGTGAGCTGCTATTATTTCTGTTATGTGAAGCATTGTTAGACTCTGATGATGGGATTCTGGAGGACCACTTTATTATCATTGTGTTAAGTTTTATTGAAATCCTATCATGGGCCAGGAGTTTTTACTATGTGTTCATATTTAATCTTTATAGCTGACATTTTGTAGGTGAAGAATCTGAGACTCAGAGAACTTGGAGGGGGGCGTTATCCATGGATACAGAGCTGGTAACCTGTACAGCCAGGATTCAAACACAGTTGTTTTGATTTCAAAAGTGAGTACCATCCATTATGTTAGATTTTCTTCTTGGGAGTCATCCTGGGGTCAAGGCAGGGGAGGCAGAGAGAGGTGATCAAGAAAGGAATTTAAGACAAGCTGAAGGGGAAGAAGAATGACTGCAGTTTATTATTCAACATACTTGCCCTGATCCCCATTGTGTCTATATAGACATTTGTCAGGATAACCAGAAGGCCACACATGGCACAGGCCTGTCCCTACCCCCTGTAGTGTGAGCTACTTGAGGATGCACTCGAAACATGTGCACTTGGGGTGGCGCCCAGACGCAGAGGAGCAATGAACAAATTTGGTGCCAGACAGTAGGTGCCTTGAGGGCAGGGTATACACATGGAAGCGAGGAAAGGAGCCTTTGTGGGTCCTTCAGGAAGACAACTTTCTCCTTGGGTTCACCAGAGGGAATAACCTGGGCATCTGACTCAGAGGTCAGAAAACAGAAAGGGCCTCCCCACCCCCCAGAATGCCAGTACACGTGGTCACTTTGCCAAGCTAAATCCACCTCAGGATAAAACCTACACGTTCTCTTTTCTCATCCAGGGGGTCAGAAAAGTGTCTCTGTGGGACCTGCCACAGCTCTATCAAAGTCACTGGACAATGACTACTGCATCTTTCAAGCTTCAGAAAACTTTCCTCCTTGTTTATAACTGTGTCAACAGACATCTGTTCCCTTGTAGCTACCCTCAATTTATGAAATGCACAGAAATTCTCTAAGGGAATCATGTTTTCATGCAGTTGGGAGCATGCTTCTCTTTTCAGGCAATAATTCTACCTGATATTAAGGCCAAAACTGATCAATAATGGCCCTCAATTTTGCTGAAAACTGAATTTGGCATTATGAATTTCCTTCCACAAGTTGGATAGAGTTGGGTTTTTTTTTTTAATGATAAAGGCTGAGTGTTTTCACAGACCTTCTACAGGGTATGATTAACCAAGGATAGGATCACATAGGAGATGCATAGTAAACCTGAAGTGGGTGAGGCGGATGCTATTATTTCTATTACACAGATGAAGAAACTGAGGCTAGAGAATGTATGTGATTTCTTTAAGTTCACACAGCTAAATAAATTATGGTGTGCTGGGATGAGACCTGGGTACTCTATTGTCTAGTTCAATGTCATGCTGTGCATTAAGGCTTGACTCATGCCAACATCCTATGATCACAGTCATACTTAATTTTTTTTTTAAATTGATACTTAGAGAGAGGAAGGGACACACACACACACACACACACACACACACACACACACACACACATCAATGTGAAACAGAAACATCTATCAGCTGCCTTTCGGGGAATCTGAAACTGCAACCTTTTGGTGTGCTAGGGCCAACACCCTGATTAACTTCAAGGCCAGGTCACAGTCATACTTTTATCATTAAACCTTGAATCATATTCATTTCTCCTAGGAAAAGAAATCAGGATAGGCTCAAACTATTGTTTTAAATACTACCCAGTTCCATTCCAAAGAGAGAAACTTGGAGAAGTCATTCTGATGGGCAGCAAAAGGTCATGGTAGGGTCAGTGTCATGGTAGGGTCATAACAATCAGGTTATGAAGCAAAGTTTAAGATGATCTTTCTAATCTTGTTAAAATCTAACTCCAATTCTCAACTCAGCTGATAAAAGTACAATTATGTTGCAGGTCTAAAACACTCTCAGTCAAATATTTCATTGCTTTGCTCTATTTGCGCTAAATGTTTGCTTCCTCACACACACAGAAAGCATCAGAGCTTAAAAATGTGTGTTTGTGTCTGTGTGTGCACACACATGCACATATCTCTATTGTTTCTAAGCCTCAGTAATTACAAGGTAAATTTTTAAAAAAGAAAATGTTATAAAGGTTGTCTAGAAATTGATTAATCATCCTGATTGATATTTTGTATTCCCAATTGCAAAAAAAAGGGAGAGAGGATGAGGAATAGAAATATTTAAAAAGAAATAAATAGGTAGAGCAGCATGTCTTTGACACATACACAGCATTAATTAATAATTTCTAAACTATATGTATACTACAGTTTATAAAGCACTTTCACCCATGAACATTTCTGCTGTGACTCTCAACACTATCCTATCTATGATGTAGGCAGAATAAGTATAAATATCAGCTTTTTTTAAAATGAGGAAACAGAAAAATAGAAGCAGATCTAGAGTCCTGTTTTGGAGCCTCTAGTCCAGTACCTTCTCCTCTGCTTTCATTTCCACACACATGTGAGCCTTCACTACCATTGCATTTACCAACAGAAGAAACTATTACAAGTGCTTTATGCCCACTCATTTAATATCTAGATGTTTAGACTCTGATTTAAAATGCAATTGAACTTCATCAGTTTTATACCTACCAAAATATAATGCATGGTATACCTTGGGAAGGAGTTACTGACAGAAAAAAAAAAAAGCTAACCACAAGCTATGTAAATGGTGTGATTTCAATAGTCTGTGCTGCATTTGTACAACACTAAACACTCTTCAAAATATTTTGTCCTATGCAACCTCTTTTTATCTTCATCAGAGCCCCATGAAATGAGTCTTACAATCCCCATTTGGTGCAGTGGAGAAGATGAGGCTCTGTCTCCTGGAAATAAGTCATATTAGCCATTAGTCATTTTTAGCTAGAAGCCATGCTATTGGTGCTGGTGGTTTGTATGTTGGGAGGGAAGCAGGAAGGGGGAAAGTAAGGGATGGGGGAGTGTGATGGAGGCAAAATCCAACGGGTGTGGGTTGGCTCAGAGAACAAAGCCCTAGAAGCAAGGTGAGGGCTGACTTTCAGTAGCTCCAGGATCAAGGTGAGGCTTCCCTTTGCTTGTGTTTCAGTCTTCACTGGCATCTGTCCTCCTCTTTCCATATTTATATACCTTCATCATGAGCCCTTTGTGTGTTCAGGAGACCGTGTGTACAGATATTCTTCTCATGGGGCCCCTGTAATTCCATCTGTACGAAGATTCTGGAGTCTGATAAGGAAAGAAGGCAGGTGGAGAGGGAGCTGGGAGACCAGCATGGTCTCTGTGGCAGCCTGATGGGATGAAATAATTCTCAAGTTGCACAGCCTGAAACATGCACATGTCCTCTGAACTCATGGTAACAGCTCTGCTGGGTGCTAGGACCGTCTCACCCATTTCAGGACCTATGGTGTTAGGGTCTTGGGTCATGGTGAGGCCATAGATCATGAGTCCTTGACTTCTAATCACTACTCAGCAAGAATGCCCAGTAAAAAAAAAAAATTTTTTTTACTTTAACAATCATTTATCAAACACTGAAAATCAGTACTATACCAAGAGCTGGGAACAGAGGTAAACTTCTATTTAACAAACACTTATACATCATTCACTTTATGTTAGGCAATGGTCTAATTGTTTTTATTAACTCATTTAATTCTCACTCCAACAATAAAAGGGATATTATTATCCCCACTTCCCAGATGAGAACACTGAGACACAGAAAGTTTAAGAAACTGAGATCACACAGCAAGTGGCTGTTAGAGCTGGAATTTAAGTCCACGTTGTATAACTTCAAAGTGAATGCTCTTAGCCATTGACTTTTAAAATTTCTGCCTTAAATATTTTGTAGTCCAGAGGACCAGACATACATATAGTCATGGTAGATTATAATAAGATGTGTGCAAGGTACTGTAAAGAAAGCTTGATCAAGTTGTACTGCTTGGCATGTCTCCAGTCCTTGACCACCTCCCACACTATTCAGACTTGCCCCCTACTGATCTAGTCTCACATTTAACTCAACCACCAATCCTATTACTGTCAGGGAGGATTTAAGCCTTCTTATGCCAGGAGTGTAGGGCACATGGCATCAAGGTGTCCTGGCATCTGGTCCTGCTTAAGTCCATGCTCTCTAAAGGGGTGTCTCCTGCCTTTATCTTCTCACCAAGCCCAGTGCCACATTATTGGTCCAGTAAAATCTGCCTCTGACTTGGCCCCTGCTTGGCTCTCTGGAGAGTACACTCATTTCTCTATGAATGAGAAGGGGATCTGTCTGTAATGTTTAAGCCCTCATCTAAGACCAAGTCTCAATGTGCTCTTCTGCCTACTGAAGTAGATGGTCCCTTCCCCTCTCACTGCTTCACGTATGACTCTCCAATGCTTGGGCATGGAGGATGACCTTCTTTATGGAAGAGGGCTACCTCTTGGTCAATGGTCCTTGGGCATTTTCCCACTGGAACTTCTGAACTAGCTCTTTGAAGTCTTAAACTCCTTTAGGACTGAAGCTCTGCTTTCTCTCTCTAGTGCTCTCTCTAATTCTACCCAGAGGTCCTGAGACTGCTGAACTATGTCACCAGCATTATCTTCCTGTTGTAGATACCTCCCTTACTACTCCTCCTCCCCAATCATATGCCAGGACCACCATCCATCTCCACACCCGGCATATATTATGCTCCATTTATTACAACCCTCTCCTGTCCTCTGCAACTGTTTCTGCAAGAATATTTTGATGTCTCCTCCAGCAACCTCTGCAATATGAGTAATTTGTCAGCAATCTTCATGCTTGAGCTGTTATTTATATGAAAGTCTAGCCATTGGTCTCACCTTATTTTTTTAAAATGTTTGGTCTCAAGAAAATCAACTATTTCTGACACTGAAAGACACCGGCACTTTTCACTTAGCTTTTTCTGCTAGATCCATAAAACAAAGTCTCTAATTATATAATCAAAGGAAGCAGAAGATGGGGGGTTGGTCCCAAAGCACTGTAGTAGGTAAATTTGACATTTATTGAGATATGCTTCTTTTTATTTTCTCATCTATCTTTACAAAGCTCTATTAAATTGGTAGTTATATAATCATGTTACAAGTTAGGAAACCAAGGCATAAAACAGTAAATAATTTGACTGAGTCACACAGCTAACAAGTGGTGGATCCAGTTCTCAAACCCAGGTCTGTCTGCCTTCATTCTAACTACTTAACTTCTATTTTCTGAGTCTTGGTTTCCTTACTGTAAAATAAGGGGGTGGGATGGATCATAGGACTTCAACAGTCTCCTTCATCTTGAGAAGAATGTAAATCCATCAGTGCAGATTAGAGCTTAAGATGGACCTTGTCTCCCTTTCCTTCTGCTTCTATAATTTCTCTGTGGAGAGGCAGCAGCATTGTGTTGGAGTCTGAAGGCTTGTTCTGTGAAGTGGGCAGCTGGCTCAATCTCAGAGGCATGAAACAACAGACAGCAGGAGACAATCATATTCAATTACATAGTAACTTTCTAACAACTGCAACAAATTTAGTGTCTTATACATATTAGAAGCCTAATAATTTTTAAGAACAAATAATAATTTCAAATTTTGGAAACTTGTAGTGAAAGGCAATCTGAAGGCACAAGTTGATCTAACTTAGAGACTAACTTGATTTGAAGTTAGGCAGAAGATTTGAGGATGCTCAATGACTAGGCCACTACCCCCCCACAGCCCCCCCCAAAAAAAAACAAAAAAAACAAATAAACCCCACACAAAACCTTAGAGTGCGAATGATTTGAGAGGTCATATCACCCATTATCTTCATTTTACATATGCATGAACTGAAGCTGGGATAGGATAAAGGGTTGCATGGTGACTCAACCATGGGACCATGCACTGAGCTCTTATCATCCCTTGTTATAGTTAGAAAAACTTGGTGGTTGATGGGTTTTCCTGAGTTATGGCATTCCCCACAAATGGAGGAAGTACTGAAATCTGAATTGCAAGATGACCTGCTCTCCGTGAAGATTGAAGTGAAGGAGTCTTTGCTACTATGCCCAGTGTTAAACACTCTGTAGGAAAGCCCTTCATCTCAAAGGCATTAATTCAGATGCCACTGTAGTTCTTTGCAATTGCAGTCTCTGCCTTTGTTATTATCAGTACATTGAAGAATACTAGTACATTTAACAGTGTTAAACTCACTGAAGTTGCTCAGCTCAATCCAATAAAAAATTTGACCAAGATCAAATTAGCATTTCATTAACTATTTTAGATGTAATACAACTTGTTTAACAATGATGGCAGGATGTCACTGAATTGATAATGTATTGGATTACCCTTTAAATTTAAATTCTCCCATGAATTATGAGACAAGTGCAAAAAGATGTGGGCTGACAAAACCAAGACACTTCATCTTCATCAGAGAAGAGGCATTTCTTTAAAGCAATGTGAATGATTTGTTTGCATGGCAATTCTCAGAGTAGAGTTACAGAAAAAGTTTCAAAAAGGGACAGAATGAACCCAAAGCCCAATTTTGGGTAAGAGCTTTTGAGACCTTACGCCAAGGCCCCTGGAGAAGCTAGTGGTGGAAGGGACACAGTCAGGACCAGGACTATGGGAGCTTTTCTGACTTGCAAGCTGACTCTGAGTGTGGTGGCTATCAGGTCAAAATGCATCATCCACAGAATGTGGGAGCTCAGCTCATGTGAGCTGGTAGAGTGGGAACAGAGATCTGCTCTAACAGCTGGAGCACGAAGCAGGAACACTCAGGCAATGGTGATATGAACTTGGTTAAGTGCAGAGTCCAGATGGTGGCAGAGTCCAGATGGAATGCTTATTTAAGCAGAACCCCAGGACTCACTGAGGGTGGGGAGGATATACAGGATCTGGTGCCCCAAGAAAAGGGGTATGGCAAGACACAGGTGGATTGTCTAGAGGCCTAGTAAAATGGTTAGTATTGATGGACACTACAGTCTCAGCTGGAAATTGGGGCAGAAAAATCCATTCATATTGACTGAGCAAGCATAGTAGGAAGCAGGTGAAGACTGTAACTTGGGTGATGGAACCTGTTAGGTCAGAGTCCACCTTGGCACAGGAAGCAGAAATTACTCTTAGCCTCTCCTGGTGGGTGTGCTCAGTGTACTCTGCCCCCTCTTACCCTCCCCCCAAGCTTGACTCAGGGAAGAGAGGTGGGGACCTCAGTGCCCACCACCACACAGGTCAGGAAGGCAAGAACTAGAGCTCATGCTTTGAAGGCCACTGCTCATCTCCACACCAGAGAGGGACGAATGGCAAAGAGGGTATACAGCTGCCAATGTCTGGGCCTCTTTCTATCACTTTCTATTAGTGTCCTGTCAGGTACTCAGAAATTCACCTCTTCCAAAGCAGAGATGGCTGCAATCCAGTCAATGTGCTGCTCTACCAGGTAAGATATATCCAAGGTCACAAGAACGTAGTTCCTAAACCCAACCTTAGTTTATTTCCTAGGATGGTATAAATGTTGGGCTTTGATGCTCAACATAGAAGGAAAAATAGGGTAGAAAAAAATTTGGGGGTGGACAGGAAGATTTTTGTGTCATGGGCTAGTTGTGAGTCAGCAGTACATTCTTTTCAAAGATTCTCCTAATCTAAAAAAATAACCATTCAAAAACCCTCTCACATTTTCTAGCACTTGAATATTTCTAAAACATTATGCAGTTTTATTATCACAGCAACTTAGAAATATGGAATATATTTTAGTATGCTCATTTCACAGTTACAAAGTTAAAGCTTCAGGCAATGGAATCATTTGTCCACAGTTACGCCAATAGAAGAGTTTGAGCCCAGACTTGCTCCTATGATCTTCCGAGGTCCAGACCCTTGAATATGTAAAAATGGCAAGACATTTTATTTGAGCTACTGCAGTAGGGAAAAGACTTCAGTGAATAAACCGATCTCAACTCCACTGAACAAAAAGAAGGAGGGTTTTTAAAAAATAGATAATAAACATGCTTTCATTTTTTTTATTATGATGTGTGAAGGTGAAGAAAAGAATGTAGGAAAAGGAATAACAGAGAAAAAAATCTCAAATTTTTTCTAAAGCAAGCTTTGAAAAATATCTTGACTTTAAAAATGGATAGATGGGTACCTCCAGAACTTGTTAGGAAGATGGCATTTGCTGGGGCAAGCTGAGGGAAAAGTACTGCAGGACATTAAGAGGTGGGCGGTCAATGTGATCAGGCCATTTGTGTTTGCTAACTGGTACTTATCAAATATGGGCTGGCACCCTCCCACAGAGACTGGGACTGTATCTTTAATAGAGTCCAGAGACTATCTTTTTTTGCTGAGTACATTTCAAAGGGATGGCTCTCAAGTCCTTGAAAAAGACCTTCCTGGGCTGTAGAAGATAGATCTCAAAGGAACAGAGAAAGGATTTACAATGACAAGCTTTCTAAAGTCATTTCTAAGAAAAGGAAGGTCAGGGGCTTATAGTCAGATTTTGGCTGGAACAAACAGTAAAATCTTTGGGAGTGATGAGATTTCTCAGGCAGGCATTTTAAGGGGGCTGGAGTTGTTATCCTAGAACATGGCCATGAGCTGATAAAGGCCATGCTAGAGTTTGCTCAATCTCTTAGTGTGGGAGGTAGATGAAGTCTTTGGTGCCAAGAGTTCTGCAGTTCTCACTTTCCACCATCCCAGGTGGTCTCCGCATTTTAGTGCTGGACAAAATGGACCTAGGGCTTCTGGAGATGTCTCTCTTACACCAGCCCTAGAGAGAAGCCCGTTCTGGTTTTAGAGTCCTGAAAACCCCATGCTTCATGTCAGAGCCATACCTACTCTCAATTTCTCCTACTAGGATCCAAGCTAACGGATTATTTTCTCCTAGGCTAAAATACTATCTCCCTGCTTTCTGCCTTGTGTCTAAGGAGTACCATTGTCCTGCAGCTGTTATATAGGTATGGTCGTGCACCATGGAGGGAGCCAAAGTTTTCAGTAAATGTATTCACCATAGGCTCTGGAAACATTGCTGAAAGGCTCAGAGAGAAGCAGAGATATTATTATTATTATTTTCCACTGTTTGATTTATGTGGCATTCATTAGATGATTATAGCTTTTGGGATTTGATGGATGGAGTAGTCTGTCTTGTCACTATATTTCTGATCTGTAGCTACTCAATAATTACCATGCAGCAAAGTAGGGTCATGTTCAAGAATGCTAATGAATTATCAGTTTTCTTTAAGCCTCATTAGATTTCTTGATAACAAAACCTCCCATTGACAAGATCTCATCTAACATGATTTTCCAAAGTCCCTTGTTGCTTGTTAAGCACAAGATTATCTCTGCATGCATGAGGTATTTTGGAAACCACTCTGATTCCCTGCTATGCTATTGTCTCACACATTTAATTTTGTTAGGGCTTTTTGTGTGTACTTCTCTGGTATATGAGTGTTGTGGAGGTGGAAAAGGTAGGCTGAGGTCTCTGGAGAAAACAAAAGAAGGGCAATACTGAATTCTATTATGGAATCAAATTTTCTAGTTGGAAATTATTTTAGATTCAGTTTGAACTATTGCCTTTCACTCCCAAATCTATTTTTCTCACACAAGTGAATGGCAAATGATTCACCCAGTTCTTTTGGCCAAAACCTAGGCATTATCCTTGATCACCTTTTCTCCCTCAGCCATCACATCCAACCCATCAGCAAATACAGTTGGCTCTACCTCCAAAAGCAATCCTAACTCTGTCTTCTTCTACCTGCATGACCATATGTCTAGGCTAAGCCGTGGCCATCTCGCTCCTGCTCGACTGCAACCACTACATCCCTTGGCTTCCTGCTTCCATCCTTACCCCTTAAAATCCATTATCCTCAAAGTAGCCAAAATGATCTTCATGAAAATAAATAAGATTGTATCTTCTGCTCCAAACCCTCTGACAGCATCCTGTAGCAAGTAGAATAAAATTAAAACTCCTTTACATGGTCTACGCAGTCCCATAGGAACTGGTCCTGCCTCCTCTCAGACCTCTCCTTAGCATTCACCCCATTCTTCATCACCCTCAGAGCTTGGCACTTCCTGTCCTCTCAGCCTGGAGCATTCTTCCCTCCCAGCTTCACTTGGATGGCTCCTTCAAAGCTTAGTTGTCAGCTCAAATGTCACTTCAGAGTAATTCTTCAGAGAACAACCCCCCACTTTCAGACACTTTTGATAAGATTGCTGCATTGTATTTTCTTCATAAAACGTGTCATTGCTTGGGATTTTGTTACATTTTTATGCCTATTTGTTTATTACCTGCCTCCATTGACTTGAATATGCATCATGATGGCAGGGACCTTTTTTTTTTCTTGGTCACTGCTAGATTCTTAGCACCTAGAAGAGTGCCTGGCACATAGCAGCAGCTGACGAAAATGTACTACATGAATGAAGAAACAAATGAATGGATAAAAGAATAAATGAATAAATCTAGTACAACTCATTTCTTTTTAAAATGAAGAAACTGAAGTCCTAACTTGAAAGTGACTTGACCAAAACTATAAAGAGCAGACTTACTGTCCTGATTCTGATTTTTATGTGTTCCTCCAAGCCCCCAACATATAAACTGCATCTCCAAGTGTTTCTTAACCAGGGCAATGTTGCCTACCAGGGGACATTTGACAATGTTTTTAACTTGTCAACGGACAGGTTTTCAGTTGTCCTAACTGCAGAGAGGTTGCTACTGGCATCTAGTGATTACAAGCCAGGGATGCTGCTTAATATCCTATAACACACAGGACAACCTCCCACAACAAAGAATCACCTGGCCAAAAATGTCAATATTGTGGAGGTTGCAAAGCCCTTCTTGCATTGCCTTGGAAGGGCAGGATACCCCTCCTACATTCTTTATTCTTCCTCTGAGACACTGGAATAGCTTACAGAAGCAGTTGTCCTATGCTGCCTCAGTTGCGCTGTTTGAAATGAGCAGCAGACCTCTGTCCAGGAAGGCTATTGTCTTTGACCACCAGATTCATCTTTTCCCTCTCTCAGTAAAATCCTTTACCATCTAATTAGCATAAGACAGGCCACTGAGTTGACATTTAACTAAGATTACTTATGAAGTTTGTTAAAAAACAACAACAACAACAGTTGCCCAAATGGTCTTTTCTGCCCATTTATATTATATCGATCTTTCAGTCAAAATTCTACCACTTCCTGGAAGCCATTCCTAGTCCCGGGCAGAATTAATATCTCCCTACACCATATTCTTTTAGCACTCACTTTATATTAATTAAAATGCTGGCTTCAGCCCTAGAGTTGCTTATTTTCCACCACCACCACTGGTTTGTGATTCCTGAGGGCACGCCCAGTCTCAGCAGAGCGCTGGGCACAGAGCAGCTGCTCTGGAATTGCACATGGGGCCAGGGATAGATAACACATGTCTCTGACAGGGTGCATATCCACCTAGAGAAACAACAAAGAAAACCTGGCAAAAAAAAAAAAAAGACAAAAAAGAGGGGGAAAAACTCATGGACACAGACAACAGTGTAGTGACTGCAGGGGGAAGAGAGAGCGGGGAGGTGGAAATGGAAGAGAGCGGGGAGGTGGAAATGGAAGAGGGATAAATAATGATGAACCGAGACTTGACTAGGGGTGGTGAACACACAATATAGTGTACAGATGATGTGTTGTAGAATTGTGCACCTGAAACCTGTATAATTTTCTTAACGAGTGTCACCCCAATAAATTCAATAAAAAGAGAAAAGAAAACCTTGCAAGATGAGCAGGGAAAAAAAAAAAAGAAAAACTTCCCTCTTTCACTGCAGCCAAAGGAAGCCAGGAGGCAGGCATGTTAATTGACGTATCTTTTCAGAATACTGATTCTCTTTTGAGGCAGGCATTCATGAAGCAGGCAAGTGGAACCAGCTCTCTTCCAACTTGGAAACGGCATGAATAAGTAATTGTCTCTAAGGTGGTAGGGAGGGTCCCTGGAGCTGGATGAGCAGTGTGGTCTCTGCAAATCCCTAAACTCTAGCTAGGGACAGTGTGGGTGGCACGCTGTGTTATCAGCACCTAAGGGAGATAAGGAACACAAAGGAGCAACCCTCCTGCTGCCTTCCGGGGAAGCTGGCTGGCTTGCCTTAAGCCTGGTATGCTATTTAACTCAACACAGCTGCAAACAAACAAGATTAGAAATGAATGATAGATTTTCTTTTAAAATAGAACGTGAAACAAAAGCATTTTTCTTCGTCAGTGTGGGCAAATGGAAATGCCTGCTTGAGAAAAACAATTTCAACAGACCAATTCTTTTCATAGTAGCTTAAATTACCTGTTTAAAACATAAAACACTGAACCTAGAAAAGCCTTTAGAAATATTGCCATGTCCACATGTTATGGATGGAACAGCTGAGACCTGTGGAGGAGAAAGGATTTACCTCCAAATCACACAGCACACCAATGGAAAAGCCAGAATTTGGAATTTTTTTGAAAGGTTCCTCTCCCCTGGGTTCTATTGTGTATTGTGATGTGGAAGCCGAGGAAGGTCAATGAATCCTAGTCTGAATACCTGGGCTCCAATTTTATCAAATGACAAACTGTATGATTGAGGTCAAGTCACTTCTCCCTGCTTCACCTTCCCCTCCATTAAATAATGGGCTTTGTACTGAATGATCTGTAAAGTTCCTCCCAGTTCCAAAGCTATATAAATAACGTCAGTGCATAATAACAATAAACAACCAAACAGATAAATTAAAATGCGTGGTGTGCATACCATGTACTGACAGGCCAGCAGAGGACATTGGGCTCAGGGAGACTAGAAAGTCCTGAGTGAGAAAGTGGCCCCACCTCATTTCCTGGAACAGCTAAGGGTCACCCTATCCAGCACAACAGGAAACAGCTGCACCAAGAGCAAAACAGCAGGCCAGGGATAGATAACAACTGCTGCTTACAGCCCACAGCATCAATGGCCAGCCAGCACTAATCGGTCTGAAGGACAAGGACCTCCATCTAATCAGACTAGAACACTTACATCCTCCAGCTTCCTCCCCTTGTGGTTTTTGTGCATACAATTCAATCCCAAGGACAGTGGAGATTGTGTCCTAGGACAGTGGAGATTGTTTCCCTGGTTGTGGCTCCATCCCCATTTCCTCTAATAAACTCCCCTCTTGCTCGCTGCTTTTGCTTAAATCCTTGAGCAACTCCAACCTTACACATACCAGACACTATTTTAATATTTTTCACATGATAGCATCTAATGTTCCATACTCAAGTACCACCTCACTTCTCTCCATCTGAAACAAGAAATATTTCATTATAGTCTCTACTCTTCTTTGCAAAGAATTAAGGAGGTTGGTAAAAATCTCATTGGCAAAGTGTTGTGAGTTCTTAGAAGCTCTGATAATCTTCTGTCTGTGGATGAAAATGCTGACCTGCCACTATTTCCATATGTGCCTTTCATTTTGACTTCAGATAAATCCTGGCTGCCTTCGTTTGTATATAAAGCCATCTAATCTTGTGTCTCAATACCCCCTCTCATCCTACCTGTGTCCCAGCCAAAGGAACCCACTCACCTACCCCAAGCACAGTTGGTGCTTTCTCACTTCAGTGATTTCATTCAATTTCTTTCTTCTGTCTGAAATCTCCTTTCCCCTCTCTCCCAAAGCTTATTGTCCAAATTCTACCCATCATTTACTCTGGTCAAACAGGTAAAGGAATACTAGTAAATACTCAGAAAGTCTCCAAGGCTTTACATGAGGATATACTGGCTAAAAGAGACTGCCTTAACCCCAAGGTCTGAGCAAAGGGTTTTAGGAGTTACTGCAGGGAAGAGGGGAGGGAGGGGACACCAACATTAGTAAATCCTATCCCATCCCTAAGATCCAATTCATTCTATGTTCTTTCATTCTATTCTCCAGTCACCATCAGGCCTGACCACCACTCTGTAAAATCACAATCAAAATGCGGCTGAAGTTCCAATTCATTTCTCTAAGAGCCTTTCAGTGGTACTACCATGAACATGTTCCCGGGTCAATAAATATGGAATACATATCAAGGCCTACTATGTGCCAGGAACAGGGCTGGGTACACAGAAATAAATAGGACTCAGATCCTGCACTTAAGAAACACTCAGTAAGCCAAAACAGCATTTAGGGTACACATTTTTTATTAGTTCTAACTCTTATGACCTCCTAAAACCCTTCTACTCTGTCAATTTTCACTTGAAGTTTCAGTTGTAGTTTTTAACAAGGCAAAACTAATTTCCTTGATTCAGGTGATCAACTCTACCCATCTTACCTGCAGGGAGGTGAGGCTCCAACTATCAACCAGAGAAGCAATTTTACAAAAGCTCTGGGGTAGATCATCAGCATAATATAATACAGCAATCCCAGTGTATGAGTTAAGACACACATAAAGAGGAAACTTGTTCTCTTATATCTTGGTCTTCCATGCAGTGTAGAAATTCTTTTTTTCCAGGTAAAACAGACAGTTAAGAACAGAAAGATCTGGAAGGCAGTTCACAGGGACCTCAGGCAGATCATGATCTCCATTGGTAATCTTCTCAGGTATAGATAATTAACTCTAGCTGAAAAGGCAAAAGTGTTTCCCCCCGGCAGATCAGGAACAAATCTGGTGTTTGTCTTAATTGTAAATTGTAAACAGGTTTCTAACAGCAGCATTTTTAATCCACAGACCAACAGCTGCTCCCAGCCCACTTTCCCAGGCTGGAATGCAGCCTGACTATTAATTTCCTAAAAGCCTAGCAAAACAAAGTTGGATGCCAAATTGTCAAGAAAAGTCTCCTCTTCGAACAACAAACCCTCCCCCAGCTTTTTAACCTCTTCCCAAGGTTTCAGCCAAGATAAAAGAAACTAAAGGGGTCACCTTGGGTCTGACTCCACCATCACTGAAGAGCCTGAGAAACCTGTCACTGCTCACCAGCATCACTTTGTCAACAGCTCAAATGCCCTTGGATTTCCCATGCTTCTGATTCATCATTATCAAGACACACACACATTCATCAATGAGCTTCTCCTAACTTTTAGAGAATTGCTCCTGAAACACTCTTGAAAACTTAATAGCTGTGGCCTATGTGGAATGAGACCTGGAACCAGAGTCAGGAGATGTGCATGATGGACTTTAACTCAGTTTACCCTGGAGAAAGTTATCAAATGAAACTCTGGCCGAAACCGGTTTGGCTCAGTGGATATAGCGTCGGCCTGCGGACTCAAGGGTCCCAGGTTCGATTCCGGTCAAGGGCATGTACCTTGGTTGCGGGCACATCCCCAGTAGGGGGTGTGCAAGAGGCAGCTGATCGACGTTTCTCTCTCATCGATGTTTCTAACTCTCTATCCCTCTCTCTTCCTCTCTGTAAAAAATCAATAAAATATATTTAAAAAAAAAAGAAAGAAAGAAACTCTGCATTTTCCTGAAATACAGGGACATTAGCACCCATCCTGCCTACTGGATATCTGTAAAACTCAAATGAGATAATGCATGTGAATAAATTTGATAATAGTAGAAAAAATCACTATATAACTGTAAAGATATAATACAATTGATGGTTAATCTGCTTAACTTTTATTGCTTATGTATATGACAGGGACATATATTTAGAGATGCAATCTTTCTTAAATAGCAAAATAAAAATGTGTTAGGGTTCAGAATGAACAAATCTGCAGACTGGACCATCTAAAAGATGGAAAGAAAAGGGTATTAAAAAGGAACATTCAAAAAACAGAAAAATGGAAAGTATGAATTAAGATGAATTGAAACATATTTATCTCAATCAATGTGGGTGAACTAAACTTTACTTAGAAGACAGGGATTTTCAGTAGGGATTTAAAAGAAACAAATTCAACTATTATGGTATATATAGAAGATACAACTAAGGTATAGAGACATTAAAATATGTAAAAAATATACAGTATATAAAATATACATAAAGGTATAGAGACATTAAAATAAACAGAAGGACAACAAAATTCTAGGGAAAAGTTAAATAGGATAGACTTTATCTTAAAAGTATTACTGGAGTAAAGAGGTTTATTAAATATTATTAAAGTTGAATTCTCTAAGAAGGTAATTCTAGACTTGCAAGCATCTAAAAACACACATCCAGCATCCAGAAGTATGAGAACACACATCATTTTGGGGCCCACATAAAATCTTTGCAGAAAATTAACCTCATTTAGACCAGAAAAGTCACCATAAATTTTAAGAAGTTTTAGATTACACTCTCTGATCACAGCACAAATAATAAGTCAATAAAAAACAATGAGAACAGATCATTGGAAGCAGAAATGCTTTTAATGACAAGTTTATTGCAAATCTCTTTATTTAGGCTTGCTAAATGAGGATTTTGATAAATTCATATCTTGTCACTTTCTGTAACTCTCTGTTTCATTTTTTCTTTAAAGAACAAAATATTTGGTTGATGCTTGTACAGCTTATAAATTGGCTCTCTAAGGTCACCTACCACATGTGCGCATGCTCACTTTTTGGTTGGTTGACCTAATTTAATTTCAAAAACAAGCTGAATTTCAAAAATTCAATTTTCATGTTAGCCCCACCATTAAAGACTCTGTAAATAATTAAAATTCAGTTTTGAAAAGAACCCTTTGAAGAAATTATTTTTAAAGATCAGTGGTATGAATATTGATTATTGTTGTACTACAATTTTTAAAAAATATATTTCATTGATTTTTTACAGAGAGGAAGGGAGAGGGATAGAGAGTTAGAAACATCGATCAGCTGCATTCTGCACACCCCCTACTGGGGATGTGCCTGCAACCAAGGTACATACATGCCCTTGACCAGAATCAAACCTGGGACCTTTCAGTCTGCAGGCCGAAGCTCTACCCACTGAGCCAAACCGGTTTCAGCTACAATTTTTTGTTTTTAATAGAAATAATAATAATGTATACAATTAGTTTGGAAAACATAGAATCCATGAAGCTGGTTATAATAAAAATGTATTCATTATTAACTGCATAAAAGTGGGCACCCAACAATTTTTTCTCATCATTTTATCTTCCATGATTAACATAATATTCAGCACATACATAGTAGATATTCAATAATTTTAATGGAAATAAATATTAATGTTAATGTGGGCTGATAATTAAGTAGTCAAAAAGGCCAGAAATAAAATAATGGCATCCTATCTAATGAAGAGGGCATATGCTAATTGACGATCATGCCCTCACAAAGATGGTGGCACCCACAGCCAATAAGGAGGGAATATGCTAATTGACTTCCACACCTTCAAAATGGCGGCGCCCACAGCCACAAGATGGCAACGCCCACAGCTACAAGATGGCAGCGCCAGTCCCCTCAGCCCCGCTGGGGTGGCAGGCATGCAGCATGGCCGGGCCTACTCCCACGTGGGTCCAGCCATTCCACATACCTATCTCCAGAGTTCCCAGTCTTCTCAGCCCCCCAGTCGCCCAGGGCCAGCCTGAGGCACAGGCAAGCCTCAGATGGTGGCTACCCAGCCACCCAGGGCCACCCAAGGCTCAGATAACCCGGGCTGGCCAAGGCTTGCACTGCGGGCAGTGGCAGCAACACAGGTGTGATGGGGATATCGTCTTCCCCTGATCACTGGGTCACCTCCCACCCCTGAGGGGTCCTGGACTGTGAGAGGGGGCAGGCCGGGCTGGCATTCATAATCTTTAGTTATTTTATTTCATTCAGACAATTTGTATTCAGTGCTTACTCTGTGCCAGGAAATGTTCTAGATGTTGTGTGATGACAGGTACCATTACTTGACTCTGTGGAACTTACAGTCTGTTTTGAGAAATACCACTTTTTAGGAATGTAGAGTGATCACAAATATCAGATTATGAGCTTCTGAACAGTGTGGCCAGGGACTGGGGAAACTCAGTTCATCACCTAGTATATACATTTTGCAATGAAGTTTTAATATTACCAACAATTTGATTTTTAATGCCCACAGTTGACACAATGTCCTTAATCTCATTTGAGAAGAAAGACTGAATATTATCACTAATTAATTTTTTATTTTTTTTATTTAATAAATCTTTATTGTTCAGATTATTACAATTGTTTCTCCTTTTTTCCCCCCATATCTCCCCACCACCCGGTTCCCACCCCCCCTCTGCCCTTACCTCCCCACCGCTGTCCTTATCCATAGGTGTATGATTTTTGTCCAGTCTCTTCCCATACCCCCCACACAGATACCCCTTTCCCCCTGAGAATTATCAATCCACTCCCATTCTATGCCTCTGATTCTATTATGTTCACCAGTTTATTCTGTTCCTCAGATTTTTTTAATTCACTTGACTTTTAGATTCACTTGTTGATAGATATGTATTTGTTGTTCATAATTTTTATCTTTACTTTTTTCTTCTTTTTCCTCTTTTTAAAGAATACCTTTCAGCATTTCATATAATACTGGTTTGGTGGTGATGAACTCCTTTAGCTTTTTCTTATCTGTGAAGCTCTTTATCTGCCCTTCAATTCTGAATGATAACTTTGCTGGGTAGAGTAATCTTGGTTGTAGGTTCTTGCTATTCATCACTTTGACTATTTCTTGCCACTCCCATCTGGCCTGCATAGTTTCTGTTGAGAAATCAGCTGATAATCGTATGGGTGCTCCCTTGTAGGTAACTAACTGTTTTTCTCTTGCTGGTCCTCTTTGGATTCCTTTTGTTTGGGGTTCTGTGCACTTCCTGGACTTGTAAGTCTATTTCTTTCACCAGGTGGGGGAAGTTTTCGGTCATTATTTCTTCAAATAGGTTTTCAGTGTCTTGCTCTCTCTCTTCTTCTGGCACCCCCATAATTCTGATGTTGGTACTCTTGAAGTTGTCCCAGAGGCTTCTTACACTATCTTCAACTTTCTGAATTCTCTTCTCTTCTTGCTTCTCTGGAGGCGTGTCCTTTGCCTCTTTGTATTCCAAATCTTTGACTTGATTCTTGTGTTCCTCTAGTCTGCTGTTGGGTCTCTGTATAATATTTTTTATTTCAGTCAATGTATGTTTAATTTCTAGTTGGTCCTTTTTCATATCCTCGAGGGTCTCATTAAATTTATTGGCCTTTTCCAGGAAATTCTTGAAAAACCTTATAACTATGGTTTTGAACTCTATGTCCAGTCGTTTGTTCTCCTCCATTTCTTTCGTTTGTGATCTGTTTCCTTGCCTCCTCATTTTCGCTGCTTCCCTGAGTTGGTAGGGTAGCTTTGTGTACTAGGTGTCCTATTGGTTCAATGGGTTAGCCTCCCAGTTACCTGAGGTGGACACTCTTGGTGTACCCCTTTGTGGACTGTGTGTGCAGCCTTGTTGTAGTTAAGTCTTCATTGTTGTTGGTGTCACTGGGAGGAATTGACCTTCAGGCCAATTGGCTGTGAGGACCCGCTGTGTCTATAATGGAAGAATTGCTGTGCTGGAGACACAGCATGGGGCAGGACTTGTTCCAGTAGGGCTTTGGCGCTCACTGAGTCTGCCTCTTGAATGTGTCCCTTATGAGAGTGGTTGAAATCTGGTGTCGTCTCACACCAACCACTAGATACACTAGTGTCTGGATCTTCAATGGGGTGCAGGTCAGCTACTATCTGAGGCCCCCCAGCAGGAGCTACAGCAAGAACTACAGTTTTCTCCTCTTTGCTGGGGCGGTTTTGGAGCAGTCTGACTGGAGCTGCAGTTAATTTGGTTAAGCTGCCACAGAACAGGCCATTTATATGCAAAAGCTGCTGTATGGAGCCTGGCGGGTTTGTAGAGTGTGCGGGGCAGGGTCTCAGGGCGTCACTAGGCTAGGGCGTGGCAAACAGCGATGGCTGCCATCAGCAGTCTCTGCCTTTTTGTGTTTCCAAGTCCCTGTGACCCGTGCTCCAGCGCAGTAAACAATGATTGCTGGGCGCACCTCTGCAAAAAAGTCACTCTCACTTTCCGACCGGATGGCCAACAGTCCAGCTTCTCCACGTAGGCGTCTGGGTCCCCCGCGTGTCCCCAGAAGCTGGATTTCAGAGTGATCAGGAGCTTGTCTCCCTTCGGGTTGAAGAAAAGCCGTGTGCCCAGTCGCCCAACACCAGCCCGATTCGTGCGCCTCTGTACCTCAGCTTTTCAGCGTTTGTGCTCCTTTCTCTTCTTAGTTGTAAATCTTCCACTCAGCTAGCTTTCCCGTGGTTCTGGGTGGTAGACATTTTGTCTTTTAGTTGTGTTTTTGAAATTGTTGTGCGAGGCAGTTTAGTTGTTTACCTTTGCCGCCATCTTGGTTCCTCCCCCTATTATCACTAATTTACACATGAGGATAATGAAGTCCAGAGCACGCAAATCACAAGATTAGAACCTAGATCTCCTGAATCCAAATTCTTGGAGATAAAGGTGATGCTCCCTTTTTAAAAATTAGGTTTTGGTATTTGCTTGTCTTTAGTAAATATTTAAATAAAAAGAAATCATATTCTTTTGAAATATTTGGCATTAGCAAATCTGGTTGATTGTCAGAACTTGTCACTTTTTGGCTGGAGAGATTTGGTCAGGAAGTCCTTGGTTATATGAGCATAAGTCCCTCAAAGCAAGGCTGGTTGGACATTACATTAGCCCTCTGTGAACTTTTGAAGAGGGACAAGTTGATTATGCATCTTTGTGTTCATAGCTTCCCCCACTTAATGGGGATGGCTGATCAAAGGTGAGTCAGCAATGAGAGCATGGCCTCCACACCATTCTGACAGCCATATCCCGGGGCACAGTCTCTTGTGACATGGCAGCTCAAATTATCTCCCCCAAATGGTTCTGCTTGTCATTCCTCTGCTCAGAAGTCTTAGGTGGCTCTCTCTTGCCTACTAAATATTGATCAAATCCTACAGTCTGCCATCAAATTTTCCACAGTCCTTTTGAAGTTTATTATCTTCTGCTCACCTCTCCTTCCTTCATGCAACACATCTCTTTTTGCATCATAGAAAGCCTGGTCTCCACCACATTGGTTCACTCAATTGCCACAGCACTCTTGGTCTTTTTCAACTTTATGCCTTTGCTCAAGCTGTTTCTTCTGTCTAGAATACTCTCTCCTGCCATTTTATTGGTATACTAGAGGCCTGGTGCACAAAATTCGTGCACTGGGGGAGGTTTCCCTCAGCCCAGCCTGCACCCTCTCGCAGTCTGGGTCCCCTTGCTCCTTACTGCCCGCCTGCTTGCTGCTCCTTATCGCTTGGCTCATTCCTTTTTAGCTCTGCTGAAGAGGTGGGAGAGGCTCCCACCACCGCCGCTGTGCTCACCAGCTGTAAGCCCAGCTTTTGGCTGAGCTGCATTCCCCCTGTGGGAGTGCACTGAGCACCAGGGGGCAGCTCCTGCATTGAATGTCTTCCCCCTGGTGGTCCGTGAGTAACATAGCGACCGGTTGTTCTGGGCATTTCACCATAATGATCGCTTAGGCTTTTATTATATAGATACATAGAATTCCAATGCATCCATAATAATTTCTGATTCCTCCTTGGATTCCTGATTATAATGAATCTCTTTTCCCCCTGCTCCCACTATGAGCCCTTAGTTTGTGTTGCCTCCAGGATCATTATTCCTTTCTACTTTTCAATCACAGGCCAAGAGTTTAGGAATGGCTTGCAATCAGTGCCAACCTTTCATTCATACTGACCCTGGTTCAATTTCTGTCACATGTTTTATAGATGTTTCCTGAATTCCCAGAATTAATCAATTCTACTATGTAAGGTAACCAGAAACACCAGAACCCACTTCTACAGAGTCAATTTGACCTTGACCAAGTTTCCTCCACTGAAAAATGAATGTAATGACACAGGGAAGTGGCAACATTGTCACAATCACAAAATAAGTGACACATACAACATGCTACCTGACATCTATTTTTTAAAAATGAAGACAACAGAAACTCAAGGCAGGCACTGGAAATTAAAACTGTTCAGTATTGCCAGAATGTTACTAATGAAATTGTCTAGTGATCCCAGAAATTGACACAGCCAAGGAGAAAAAGTTTTCTCACTTCTATGCTTATTTTCCCCCATATTGCAAAGTTAATTTGTATCTAGCTCTTCTAAACTTTTATCTTGCTGGCTTTCACTCTCCCAAATTAAATATATATATTTATATATTGAATTGCTTCCGACATCTCGCTGGCTTGATCTGGAATGCATGCATAATTTAAACTGATTGACTATTTTACCACATTAGTGTGGAAAATATCTGAATCCCCAACACAGTAAAAGAAAATGACAGGTTTAAATGCCACTTGGCATCACCTTCCTTCCGTGATTTCCACCAGGTAATTAAGGCTGTCTAGGAGGCTGAAATGGAAATTTGCCTTTAGCTGCAGGATTCACTCATGAGCACTCAAAGTCCAGAAAAAGGACTCTGTCATTAGCTGCTGCAAAGTCTTCTTGGAAGCAAGATAAAATAAACACAGCCCTTAGATTATTTGCTTTTCTCTTTTTCAAAGATGTTTTGAATTGATTTCCTTTTTAACCAAAGAAAATAGGGTTTGAAAAGTGCTTTCATTAGTAGTAGAATTTACTTAACTTTGAAATATACCAAAAGGCACTCTGAAAACCCTCAAGTTTTATAAGAAAGAAACAAATAATGAAGCAGCCAAATCACTCCAGGTTATAGTTGCTTTTGGTTTCCCCTCCCCACTCCAGCCACCTGCCTTCTCTAACCTGGGGTCGCTTTTTACCCTGCGTGGCACAAAATGTACTCTCCTTTGCTCCCTTTCTAAGTGTGAAGACAAGGTGCCCGCCTCAGTCACAGTTGCAGCAGCCTGACTATATCACTCACAGAGCTAAAGAGGAAATCTACCTGGAGTCGGAATGTGGCAAACTGGAAAATGAGGGCAGAGGAGCCTCCAGCATTGTCTGCAGGCCAAGACACCAAGGACCTGGGAGATGCTTGCATGCTGGGTGTCGGTGGATGTGTCCCCTGTTGTAGTGCAGGGGCATTTCATCAGGCCTCACCAAGCCAGGGTGTTCCTGAGGTCTCTCAAATTCTTTTTGTTTTCTTTCCATGCTCATCAATAACAATTTTGATCTTACTTCTAAGGTACCTTGACACTGGGAATGAGGGTGAAGGACATGAGTATTCTGGTCCCTGGAAAGGGATGGCTCCAATAAAGAAAAACATGTGTCCTGTACTGGCTAAGTTCTCGGGATTTAACAGCAATATACCAAGAATTATCCTTCATGGAGTTTATATTCTAGAAGAGGAAGATGGACAATAAACATATGAATACATAAACAAACAAAATTGATTTATGTAATAATGACTGCTATAGAGAAAGTTTCTGAGGGTGAGCTCACTACAAAGGGTAACTGCACTGGAGTGGTCAGAAAGGCTTTGTGAAGTGGTGCTATTGGGATTGAGACTGAAGGACAGGCAGGAGGTAACCATGTGAATATCTGGGAATTCTAAGCAAAGGGAACAGCAAGAGCAAAGGCCTTGAGACAGGAATGAGTTTATAGTTGGGAAGAGAAAGGAGGCCTGTGTGCCTGGAACACAGTGAATATAAGTGTGAGCAGCAGGAGGTAGGATCAAAGAAGTTCATATCTGATTGTCTCTATAGATGCTAAAAAAAAATAAAGTTTGGGAACCTGAGAAAACGGGGACCAACCAGACCTTGGAGCAAAGTGGATTAAGATGGATATTTATCCTAAGAATTTCTTCCACCAGCCAATCTTAGACAATAATGCCTCATTAATTATTTATCTTCCCCCAAGAAACCCCTTGTTCTCTGAACTACCACAGCAATTCTCCTAACACATTCTGCTAGTTCATGCCCTGGATTTTTGCACACTGTTTCTTTGCTCAGAATGTCTTTCCTCCATTCTCTGCCTGAAGAAATCTCAAGCCCACCCAAATTCAGCTACAATTTTCTTTTTCCTGTACATATCCCAAACAAAGGTAAATGTTCATGCAGAAGTTTGTATAACTATTATAACATATTTCAAATTGTATTGTGTTTATCCTTTTCTCTTCCTAGACCAGGAGTTCCACAGAGGGCAGAACACATTATGGCCCATTTTTGCATTCTCAGTGCCCAATAGAGCAGGAGATACATGGTAGGTGCTCAATAAATGTAGGAAGGAAGAAAAGGAGGAAGGAAGGAGGAGAGGGAAGGAGGTGACAAAAATCTCCTTGACCAACCTATGATCAGACGCCTCTGAATTATCCTGTCACCTAGGCCCTGACTTATAGGTTTCTGTGCTCATCTTTACATTGCCCAATTTTAGCAAGAATCCCGCTAAGTTGGTTTAGCTACAATTCCCTGTCCTTCGTATTTAATCACCCTCCATGCCTAATCAGGTTCCTCATACTCCCCCATACTCAGGTGACTTCTAATCACTCTGGCCTGCTATCAGAATTCCACACCCCCTACTCCTGATGTTTTCTCTTAGTGAATTTCTATCACTGAATCCCACCCCTACCCCTTGGCTATAAATTCCCACTTTTCCTGGTTGTATTCACAGCACAATCTCTCTCCCCTATTGAACAACCCCATAGCAGTAGTCCCTAAAACTATTGTAATAGTCCCAACCCTTGAAGAAAGTGTGTCTTATTGTCTTTAAGAAGTGTCATGAATAATTGTTTCTTTAACAGAGGAAGTAAGGAAAGAGGGAAGGAAGGAAGGAAGGAAGGAAGGAAGGAAGGAAGGAAGGAAGGAAGGAAGGAAGGAAGGAAGGAAGAAATGAAAGATTTAAACTTCAAATTGAGGTAAATAGTTCATTTCTGGGTAATTTGTAGTAAAAAAAGAAATAGATTCACCAGAAAAGGATATTTTTGTAATAAAAGGAAAATTATATTCATTTGGAAAATTATTTTTTGCCCTGCTAAGACCACCAAGGGCTAGAAAATCCTTCCCACACTTCTTTCCAAAGGTATTCAATATGAGTCACAATTCCTGCCAATCCTACATAGATCTGTATGGTCACAATTAGCTATATAAAGAGCTGGAGGAGAAGAATGGCAGCTGATAACTTCTGTGGTGGAAACAGAAACCCTCTGCACAAAGGCCAAACTCTGACTAGCAACAGAGAGATGGAGAATCTACAAGGCACTTCCAGAAAGCAATCTTTCTGACGTGCATTCTAAGGAATGTAGAGCTGGACAATGCAGAAATGAGATGACTAACTAAAGGTGAAGCACACTAGGCTCAGAGGTTTGACTTTGGTGAGGAGAGTGGTAGCCGAAGAGGAAAAGGGGGTGAGACAGAGGACGTCTAGTCAGAAAGGCTCTGAGATTCTCAGCAGATCCAGAATGATGGTGTTGTTGTCTATCACAGCAGTTCTCAGCCTTGGTAGCACATTAAAGATTATCCAGGAGCCTTTAAAATCTGTAGTGCCTGGACTTCAGAGTATTTAAAAAAAATCTGTGAAGATGGGGTCATAGCATCAGAATTTTTAACAAGCTGTCCAAATGATTTTATCAGACACAGGTTAAAATCCTTTATTCTGTACCATTGGCAAAGCCCTTTCACATGCATTGACTTATTTAACCTGGTTTATAAAGAAAGGTAAAACCAAAGCTCAGAAGCATCACTCTAGGTCATGCAGCTAATGGCAAGATTTAAACCTGGGCCTTCAAGTTTAAGGTTCAACATGTATTCTGTACCTCAGGCCAGTTTAAAGAAGTGTTCCTGGGGAGTCTTGATGGGGATAAGTTGGTCTTGAGTGATTCTGTTCTCCCCTTTTTATGCCCTTTCTTCTTTAACTTTTCTCCTTTCTCCACAGCTTTTCCTCCTACATTCCTCTCATTCCCAGGTCCCATTCCTACTCACATTCCTGCTGGGATGATCTGAGCAGTGACTAACCACCTAGTGGGAATCAATTTTGTGGGCAGAGTCCCTGTGAAAAAAATGTTCTCTTTAAAAGAACATTGGCAAATGAGATAAAATTGAAACAACTGGTGCATCTGGGTGAAGAGTGTATGGGAGTTTCTTGTACTGTCCATAAAATTTTCCTGTAAGTTTCAAATATCACAACAAAAAGTTACAAGAAGAAGGAGAGGAAGGGCGGGGGGGGGGGGGGGGGGAGAGAAGAAGAAAACATTGGCAGCATTTAGTGTAGATGAAATGACCCTGGTGATGAACCAATAGCCTGAAGGTTGGAAGCCTGAGTCTGTTCCTGACTCAACCACCACCCTGTTGTGAGACCTTGGCCAAGCCACCCCCTGTCTCGGATTTTATTTTATTTTCAGGGAAATGAGGGGACTAGAGTAGATCATCCTTGTTCTGTTTATTTATTGCTGCATAACAAACCACCCCAAATCTTAGTGGCTTAAAATAAAAATTTATGATTTCCTTTCATGGTTCTTTGGACTGACTAGGCCCAGCCCTGTGCTTTTCACTTGAGGAACCATTGAGGTTACAGTCAGGTAGAAGTTGGGTTTGGCATTCCCTGAGGCAACAGCTTTCCACTATTTTAACTATTTTTTTTTTTAAATTATTCCAGATAGTACTACTTCTTGATATTTCAGTTTTCTCCCTCTTCCATAATCACATATTCACATCCTTCCAGCCTACCCAAATCTTCTCATGACAATTACACCCTAATTTGGGCTAGTTCAATGTTCTGTTTATTATTACAAGGCTATGTAAACACTCTTTGCAACTGAATCATGTAGTACTTACTGATCACTTTTCTTGTCTTGCATTTTTTTTCTTAAATTCGCTTATTTGCCTATGTAGTTAACACTAATTTTCCAAACTTCTGCTAACTATTCAGATCTTGTGTCTAGATCTTCAGAAACATCAGTTATTCAATCAATTACCTTTTTTTGAAGAATTTCTCTTAGGGCTTCTATTGTACTCCAGTCTGCTGATTTTGACTTTTTTGCTGAAAGCATAGTAGTACCTTATAATCTGCCTTTTCAGTCATCCTTCAAACTCCCTTTACTTCTTTGGACCCTCAGTTTCTATATCCATATGCCCTTTTAAAAATTTCTCCATTGTTTAAATCAAGTACATCCTTTGGCAAAGCAGAAATCTCTGAAAAAGGTAAAATTTTCAGAACTCACAACTAGGAAGATGTATTTATTTTATTCTTGCACCTGATTATAGTTTAGTTGGGTATGATATTCTAAGTTAGGAATCATCGCATTCAGAATTTTGAAGGATCCTTTCCATGATCTTCTAGCTTCTGGTGTAGCTGTTGAAAGAAACCTAAAACTATTCCAATTCATGGTCTTTTGTATGTAATTATGTTTTTTCCTTTCTCCCCTCTCTTCAATTTTACTCCTCTCTCTTTCTCTCCTCCTCATCCTCCTTCTTCCTCTTCTTCTCTGCCCCTCTCCCTAAATCCCTCCATATCTCCCTCCATCTATTATAGTATTTTGATCTATTGTGCTGGTACTTGACAGGCTCTCTTAATCTCAAAACTGGTGTCATTCAGTTCTGAAAATTTTTTCTGACTTATTTGGTTTGTGATTTTTCTCCCTTCCACTTCCTTTCTTCTCTTCTTTGGAAACCCTATTATTTAGACATTGGACATCAAGGACTAATCCTTTTATTTTCTCATATTTTTCCCCATTTTTATATTTATCATTTTATTCTATTTTATAGTGTACACCTTCAACCTTAAATTCTGGTGTGTTTTTTTCTATTGAGTTTTTATGTCTGCTGTCATATTTTTAATTTCTAAGTGCTCCTTTGTCTGTTAGTATGCTTATAATAGCATTTTCTTCTTCTTTTTTTAAATCCTCACCCATGAATATGTTTTTTAATTATTTGAAAAAGAGAGAGAGATAGAGAAAAACATCAATGTGAGAGAAAAACTGAAAGATGAAACAGAGGGCCGGAGACCAGGACACAGGCTTTATTAGAGGAGAAGACCCCTGCCAGGCTGCCTCCCAAAGGAAGAGAGCACATGTTCAGGGGTGAACATGCCTTTTGAAGGGAGGAAAGGGAAGGGATGGGGCTTAGGGTACTCAGCACACGCTGATTGGTGGTTTCATATAAGGCACATGATTAGGCACTTAGGGACTTAGGAATCGGGGCTTAGGGTATTTGGCAGGTGCTGATTGGTGGTTTCATATAAGGCACATAATTAGGGACTTAGGAATCGGGGGCTTAGGGTATTTGGCAGGTGCTGATTGATGGTTCAATGTACAGTCCATATAAGGTGCCTGGTTAGGTGTTCAGGAATGTCCGTGCTGCAGGTGGAGTGTATGTCATACTCCGTCCATCATTTGGGGGAAGGGAGGATCTATCAGAAACATTAATTGGTTGCCTCCTGAACATGCCCTGACCAGGATAGAACATGCAACCCTGGGTATGTGCCCTGACTGGGAATCAAACCCGCCACCTTTTAGGGCACAGGATGATGCTCTAATAAGCTGAGTCATACCAGCTAGGACAGCATCCTCTTCTTTTCTCATGGTTGTACTATCACTTCTTGATTCTCTGAAGATATGATCTATAGGGTGTCCCAAAAAACGTATACACACATTGAATAATTATAAAGGCAGTGTTTATTAAAATACATTTTATTTTCATTAAACAGCTATCAGTGTATACATTTTTTGGGGGGGATACCCTATATACTTGTCTTCTCCCCAAATACTGTTTTCTCTAAGGTGCCTGTTGTATTTGTCTCTGTATTTCAAATTAGAGATAGATGGTGATCTTTGGGGTACCATCCTATCTAATAATAGACAAATATGCAAATTGACCATACCTCCAACACACCCACAAGCCATGCCCACAAGCCACGCCCACCATCCAATCAGAGTGAGTATGCAAATTAACCCAAACCAAGATGGCTACAGCCACAGAAAGCAAGGTTTCCTAGGTAACAGAGGAAGCCAAGCTTTCCGCCTGCCCTTGCCAGGCCTAAGCCTCCACTCAAGCTACAAAGTTTCAATTATAGAAGGTAAACAAATTCAAACAAATGGCGAAAGAATGGAGCTTGAGAGAGCAGGCCAGGGTTGCCGCTGGCAACAGGGGAAGCAAAGCTTTCCGCACACCCTGGCTGGGCCCACCCGCTTAAGGCAACAAAGTTTCAATTTATAACTCCAACACAAATGGCTGCCGGCCTCGGCCTCAAAGGGAGCCCCAAGCTTGGCTCCGCTCCAGGCTACAAAGTTTCAATTATAGAAGGAAAATAAATTCCAGATACCAGGGCCTCCGCTTGGGTTGCCAGGGGACGTGGCCGGCCTGCAAACCACCACAGGCCCCTCGCTCAGGCCGCCCACACCCCAAGGGAACCCCCGCCTGATCTGGGACGCCCTTCAGGGCAAACCAGCTGGCCCCCACCCCTGTACCAGGCCTCTATCCTGTCTAATAAAGAGTAATATGCAGATTGATCATCACTGCAACACACAATATAGCTGCCCCCATGTGGTCAAAGATCCTGCCCCCATGTGGACACAAGATGGCCACCACAAGCTGGCCAGCAGGAGAGGGCAGTTGGGAGGCACCCTGCCTGCAAGGGAGGGCAGTTGAGAGGGACCAAGCCTGCAAGGGAGGGCAGTTGGAGGTGATCAACCCTGCAGGAGAGGGCAGTTAGGGGTGACCAGGCCGGCAGAGGAGGGAAGTTGGGGGCAAACAGGCTGGCAGCGGAGTGGTTAGGGGGTGATCAGGCTGGCAGGCAGAAGCGGTTAGGGGCAATCAGGAAGGCAGGCAGGCAAGCAGTTGGGAGCCAGCAGTCCTGGATTGTGAGAGGGATGTCCGACTGCCCGTTTAGGCCAAGTCGGACATCCCTTGAGGGGTCCCATATTGGAGAGGGTACAGGCTGGGCTGAGGGACAACCCCCCTCCATGCACGAATTTCGTGCACCAGGCCTCTAGTAAAAACTAAATAGTCCAGGTCACAAGGAATGTTTATGAAAAGGTCTGGACTCATGTTGTGGGACTTGTTGACTATGATATCTAATAGTGAGTTGGAGCATCTTGTATCAGTATGTGTAAATCATTCCTGTAAGGCTGATCATATTTCTGGGGAAGAATCTTTTTAGTCTTGCACTGGGGGGAACAATTTGGTTGCTGGCATTCTTAGAGCTGTGTTAGTAGAGCTGACTAGAGACCTCAATATTTAGGATACTACATTATTTTTTTTTACAGGCTATTTTAATATATTTTATTATGGGCTATAAAAATATCCAGAAAGATAAAGAAATGTGATGCAATGATATATGTCCTAATATGAAGAACTTTCTTTCACTGCATTGTTTTCTTCACAATGGCCTTCAAATCACAGGAGGCAGACATGCCTTGTCATTTCCTCTTCTTTTATTACATGCTGCAGAATTTCTGAATTAGTACCCCGCCCTCAGTCTTCTCATTTATAAATCAAATGCATTTTCAATCCATTGTTCAGATAGAGCGTATTTTTTTCTGTTCCACATAGAGGACTTTTGCTCTCACAAATGGATCATAATGCAGTAGAGTCAGTTTCTCCCCTAGGCGACTTCTCTTGGTGTTGAAGGAGAAACCTGTCCCAGCTTGGCTTACCATTCTCACTAGAATGTTCTTTGATTTGCTCTTGGCAACTTCTTGCCCTCAGTGACACGCGCTGGGCATGCCGGGCGCTGTAGTCCTCAAGGTCTGGGAGGCCGCAGCCACAGCCAACCGCCAGCACGCCCCTTTGCTTCCCGTGGGCCCTGTCAGTCTGGGCCTGCCTGTCTTTGCCCCGGCCTTTGCCACAGGCCTCACCACCGCTGCGCTCTCCAGCCCCACTTACAGGAGACAGCCCACAGAAACATGGTGCTGCAGCACCTCCACAGCTTCCTTCAGCGGTCCAAGGTCACTCAACAAACTACTTCCAGGGCACAAGCCTGTTCCAAAAGAGGAGGTCTGAAGTGGCCCGCAGCCACGCCCCTCCGATGTAAACCTGGAGGCGGACCTGCTTCCCACCTGTGCTCTTTTTTTTTTTAATTTAATAAATCTTTATTGTTCAGATTATTACAATTGTTTCTCCTTTTTTCCCTCCATAGCTAAGGTGACCAGATTTTAACATTGGTAAAGCAGGACACCATTGACATCATTGATTGACAGGGGGAATCTTGATTAAAAATTTGGTCTATATGGAGCAACAAAAATTTTCATAGAATGCAAAAATAGTATTGTAATATATTTTTTTAAATTTCAACATAAGTAAAATTTACAAATATAATAAATAAAAAATTATGTATAGTATTATTTTATTCTTTGGCATTATTCTCATTTGAGTGATTTTTTTTAGTAGATTGCTGTCGTTGTTTAAAAGGTCATGAATTTGCCATAACGTAACACTATAAAATATAAATAATACGAGTACTGTCTGCTAAATTCAAGAAAATGTATGTATTTATGAAATAAATAAATTACTTACCTAAATTATCTGAATAGCTGATTTGTAATGACATCACTTGTTTAACTAGCTTACTAGCACGCAGTACAATGTGTATCGTCTGAGAGACAGTTACAAAATGTTTTCGTCGTTGCCAATCCCAAAAAATGCCATTGTTCATTAAGTCCAAACAATGGTGGTCGAATTCTAACAACTGATCAACAATGCGAACTTTGATAAGTAGTTCTCAATAATCAGGTCTCAACAATTATTTGTTATTATTAAAGTTTAACATTATAAAATTAACAAAAATAATATAAAATATCCTGGATAAATAGCCACATGGCCGCCTAAAACCATATATTCCCTTCCCATTCTCCTGCCATTCCCTATCTTGTCTTGCATTCTTTCCAAAAATCGGGACTTTTTTAATACGCCGCGGGACGCGGGACAAATTGTTAAAAATCGGGACTGTCCCGCCAAAAGCGGGACGTCTGGTCACCTTACCCATAGCTCCCCTCCACCCGGTTCCCACCCCCCCTCTGCCCTTACCCCCCCACCACTGTCCTCATCCATAGGTGTATGATTTTTGTCCAGTCTCTTCCCATACCCCCCACACAGATAACCCTTTCCCCCTGAGAATTATCAATCCACTCCCATTCTATGCCCCTGATTCTATTATAATCACCAGTTTATTCTGTTTCTCAGATTTTTAATTCACTTGACTTTTAGATTCACTTGTTGATAGATATGTATTTGTTGTTCATAATTTTTATCTTTACTTTTTTCTTCTTTTTCCTCTTTTTAAAGAATACCTTTCAGCATTTCATATAATACTGGTTTGGTGGTGATGAACTCCTTAGCTTTTCCTTATCTGTGAAGCTCTTTATCTGCCCTTCAATTCTGAATGATAACTTTGCTGGGTAGAGTAATCTTGGTTGTAGGTTCTTGCTATTCATCACTTTGAATATTTCTTGCCACTCCCGTCTGGCCTGCATAGTTTCTGTTGAGAAATCAGCTGATAATTGTATGGGTGCTCCCTTGTAGGTAACTAACTGTTTTTCTCTTGCTGCTTGTAAGATTCTCTCTTTGTCTTTTGCCCTTGGCATTTTAATTATGATGTGTCTTGATGTGGTCCTCTTTGGATACCTTTTGTTTAGGATTCTGTGCGCTTCCTGGACTTGTAAGTCTATTTCTTTCACCAGGTGGGGGAAGTTTTCGGTCATTATTTCTTCAAATAGGTTTTCAGTGTCTTGCTCTCTCTCTTCTTCTGGCACCCCCATAATTCTGATGTTGGTGCGCTTGAAGTTGTCCCAGAGGCTTCTTACACTATCTTCAACTTTCTGAATTCTCTTCTCTTCTTGCTTCTCTGGAGGAGTGCCCTTTGCCTCTTTGTATTCCAAATCTTTGACTTGATTCTTGCGTTCCTCTAGTCTGCTGTTGGGTTTCTGTATAATATTTTTTATTTCAGTCAGTATATGTTTAATTTCTAGATGGTCCTTTTTCATATCCTCGAGGGTCTCATTAAATTTACTGGCCTTTTCCAGGAAATTCTTGAAAAACCTTATAACCATGGTTTTGAACTCTATGTCCAGTCGTTTGTTCTCTCCCATTTCTTTCGTTTGTGATCTGTTTCCTTGTCTCCTCATTTTCGCTGCTTCCCTGAGTTGGTTGGGTAGCTTTGTGTACTAGGTGTCCTATTGGTTCAATGGGTCAGCCTCCCAGTTACCTGAGGTGGACACTCTTGGTGCACTCCTTTGTGGACTGTGTACAGCTTTGTTGTAGTTAAGTCTTGATTGTTGTTAGTGTCACTGGGAGGAATTGACCTTCAGGCCAATTGGCTGTGAAGACCCGCTGTGTCTATAACCGAAGAATTGCTGTGCTGGAGACATGTTTATGGGGCAGGACTTGTTCCAGTAGGGCTTTGGTGCTCATTGAGTCAGCCTCTTGAATGTGGCCCTTAGTAGAGTACTTGAAATCTGGTGTCATCTCACACCAACCACTAGATATACTAGTTTCTGGATCTCCAATGGGGTGCAGGTCAGCTACTATCTGAGGCCACCCAGCAGGAGCTACAGCAAGAACTACAGTTTTCTCCTCTTTGCTTGGGGTTTGGCGGTTTTGGAGTAGTCTGACTGGAGCTGCAGTTTATTTGATTAAGCTTCCACAGAACAGGCCATTTATATGCAAAAGCTGCTGTGTGGAGCCTGGGCGGGTTTGTAGAATGTGCGGGGCAGGGTCTCAGGGCGGGGCGGGGCAGGGTCTCAGGGTGTCACTAGGCTAGGGCGTGGCAAATGGCGATGGCTGCCATCAGCGTCTCTGCCTTTCCGCGTTTCCAAGTTCCCGTGTCCTGCACTCCAGTGCAGTAAACAATGATTGCTGGGCACACCTCTGCAAAAAAGTCACTCTCACTTTTCGACCCAATGGCCAACAGTCCAGCTTCTCCCCATAGGTGTCTGGGTCCCCCGTGTGTCCCCAGAAACTGGGTTTCAGAGTGATCAGGAGCTTGTCTCCCTTCGGGTTGAAAAAAAGCCGCGCACTCAGTCGCCTGCCACCAGCCCGATTCGCGTGCCTCCATACCTCAGCTTTTCAGCATTTGTGCTCCTTTCTCTTTCCTTCTTAGTTGTAAAACTTCCACTCAGCCAGCTTTCCCTTGGTTCTGGGTGGTAGACGTTTTGTTTTTTTGTTATAGTTTTAGTTTTAATTGTTGTGTGAGGTGGCAGTTTAGTTGTTTACCTTTGCCGCCATCTTGGTTCCTCCCGATACTACATTATTTTATTGTCATTGTTTTCAGTATGGTACCCTACTCCCAAATGTGCCTGGTATCTCCTAGTCCAGAGAAGATCTGTTTTATACTACCCAGAGATTATATTTCCTGTCTTCTACCAAAGTAGGGGTGGGTGTTCATCTGGTTGCACAGTATGGGGTAGAGATCTAGAGATCTAACTGTGTCATAAACAAACTTCTAATCAAGCCTGTCCATTCCCAAGTCCTGAGGTAATTGGTGTACATTTATAGGTTTTTGAGGGATTCTGTATGTAAATAGGTTGTTTTTACAACTTTTAGTGTGCTGGTTTAAAATTAAGCTTTTCCTGAGTTGCTAAGTTAGTTAGCACCCATTCATTTACATTTTGTCTTCTAAAATTTTGTTGTTTCAATTTTGTCTTTTTTCACTTTCTCTATTTTTGTGAATTTTGCCTTTTATAATGCATCTCTTTACTGTTGTTTAAATGGAGTTTGGTAATGGAGAAAAACAACTTATAGGTTTTTGGCCCCTATTTTTACCCAGTGTTCCCTAAGGAAGATGCCTTGAATTGGGAGGATTGGGGGCAAGAACAGAAAGATTCAGATCACAGTATTTCCTAAGGCTTAAAGGTGTTTGATTTTGAGGTTAAATCCACATTTCAATTTGCTTTCCTAGTTTGTGGACCTTGCAAAAATATTGAGGACACCACATTATCATCACTCCCACCTCTGTCAATATGACAATAGCTATGATTCACTCAGTGATTACTCCATGCCTCTGCCAAACCAGGCACTTATAAACTTTATCTCAGTTAATCCTTATACCAACTGCATAAGGTAGGTAGTTTTATTATTTTCATTTTAAGGATGAGAAAAATAATGCTAGGAGAGATTAAATAACTTGCCCAAGGTTATAAAGTTAAAACTTGGAGGAATCAGGATTCCAGCACAGGTCTATCCAGCTCATAGTTGCTGTGATATGATGTTTCTGCTTGTTGCAGGCTTCCACTGCCTTGCCTGAGCAACTTTCCTCTACCACCACCTCAACCCCCACTGTCATTGTCATTGCTGCCTGTGTCACCCATAACATCAGTTTCACAGAATGCACTTAATAAGTATACAAGTAAATAAATTTCAGAATGTGGGTGCAAGGGAATTATTGTGTTTAAGACAGCTTCCTAGGATCTTTGAGGGGTATGCAATGAAAGCAAACACACCTTCAAGAAAACATAGTCTATTTTCAGAAGTAGAAACTCCCTGGTCCTGATGCTCTTGTCTTCTTTCTATATATATTTTTTATTTTATTGTTTAAGGTATTACAAATAGTAGTACATATGTCTCTTTATTTTTCCCCCATTGACCTCCCCCCAGCCTCATCTACCCCCTGACACATGCCCTCATCCCCTCGCCCCCAGTGTCTTGCGTCTTTTGGTTGTGCTTATATGCATGCATACAAGTCCTTCGGTTGATTTCTTACCCCCAACCATCCCCTACCTTCCTGCTATAGTTTGACAGTCTGTTCGATGCTTATTTGCCTCTGTCTATTTTTGTTCAACAGTTTGTTATGTTCTTTATTATCCATAAATGAGTGAGATCATGTGGTATTTATCTTTCATTGACTGGCTTATTTCACTTAGCATAATGCTCTCCAGATCCATCCATGCTGTTGCAAATGGTAAGAACTCCTTCTTTTTTACCGCAGCGTAGTATTACATTGTGTAGATGTACCACATTTTTCTAATCCATTCATCTGCTGATGGGCATTTAGGCTGTTTCCAATTCTCTAGCTATTATAAATTGTGCTGCTATGAACATAGGGATGCATATATCCTTTCTGATTGATGTTTCTGTTTTCTTGGGATATATTCCTAGAAGTGGTATTACTGGGTCACATGGCAGTTCCATTTTTAATTTTTTGAGGAAACGCCATACTGTTTTCCATAGTGGCTACACCAGTCTGCATTCCCACCAGCAGTGAAGAAGGGTTCATTTTTCTCCACATTCCCTCCAGCACTTGTCATTTGTTGATTTGTTGATGATAGCTATTCTGACAGGTGTGAGATGGTACCTCATTGTTGTTTTGATTTGCATATCTCAGATGATTAGTGATGTTGAGCTTGTTTCCATATGTTTCTTGGCTTTCTGAATGTCCTCTTTCAAAAAGTGTCTATTTAGGTCCTTTGCCCATTTTTTGATTGGATTGTTTACCTCCCTTTTGTTAACTTGTATGAGTTCCTTGTAAATGTTGGAGATTAAACCCTTATTGGAGATAACATTGGCAAATATGTTCTCCCATGCAGTGGGCTTTCTTGTTGTTTTGTTGATGGTTGCTTTTGCTGTGCAGAAGCTTTTTATTTTGATGTAGTCCCATTTGTTTATTTTCTCTTTAGTTTCCATTGTCCTAGGAACTGTATTGGTAAAGATATTGCTACGACAAATGTCTGCTATTTTGTTGCCTATGGCTTCTTCTAAGATTTTTATGGTTTCCCATCTTACGTTTAAGTCCTTTATCCAGTATGTGTTTATTTTTGTGTATGGTGTAAGTTGGTGTTCTAGTTTCACTTTTTGCAAGTATCTGTCCAGTTTTCCCAACACCATTTATTGAAGAGACTGGCTTGTCTCCATTGTATGTTCTTGCCTCCTTTGTCAAATATTAATTGAGCATACTGGCCTGTGTTGATCTCTGGGTTCTCTGTTCTGTTCCACTGGTCTATATGTCTATTCTTTTGCTAGTACCAGGCAGTTTTGAGAACAATAGCTTTGTAGTATAGCTTGATATCTGATATTGTGATCTCTCCAACATTGTTCTTCTTTCGCAAGATTGCTGCAGCTATTTGGGGTCTTTTTTTATTCCAGATGAATTTTTGGAGAATTTGTTCTAGGTCTTTGAAGTATGCCATTGGTATTTTAATGGTGATTGCATTGAATTTATAGATTGCTTTGGATAGTATGGGCATTTTAATGATGTTGATTCTACCAATCCATGAACATGGTATTTTCTTCCATTTGTTCATATCTTCCTCTGTCTCTTTTTTTAGCGTCCTGAAATTTTCTGAGTAAAGGTCTTTTGTATCCTTGGTTAAGTTTATTCCTAGGTATCTTAATTTTTTTTTTTTTTGCAATGGTAAATGGGATTGCTTTTTTAATTTCTCTTTTTGTGAGTTCATTATTGGTGTATAGAAAAGCCATAGATTTCTGGGTGCTAATTTTGTATCTTGCTACATTGCCAAATTTATTTATTAAGTCTAGTAGTTTTTTGATGGAGTCTTTGGGATTTTCTATGTACAATATCATGTCATCTGTGAATAAGGACAGTTTTACTTTTTCTTTTGCAATTTGGATGCCTTTTATTTCTTCTTCTTGTCTGATTGCAATGGCTAGTACTTCCAGTACTATGTTGAAGAGGAGTGGTGAGAGTGGGCATCCCTGTCTTGTTCCTGTTCTTAAGGGAAATGGTTATAGTTTTTGCCAATTGAGTTATGATGTTGGCTGTGGTTTGTCATATATGGCTTTTATTATGTTAAGGTATGATCCTTCTATTCCCACCTTGTTGAGAGTTTTTATCAAGAAAGGGTGTTGGATTTTGTCAAATGCTTTTTCTGCATCTATAGATATGATTATATGGTTTTTATCTCTCAGTTTGTTTATGTGGTGTATCACATTTATTGATTTGCAGATGTTGTACCATCCTTGCATTCCCGGGATAAATCCTACTTGGTCATGGTGTGTGATCTTTCTAATGTAATGCTGGATTCGATTTGCTAGAATTTTGTTGAGGATTTTGGCATCTATGTTCATGAGGGATATTGGCCCATAATTCTCTTTCTTTGTATTGTCTTTATCTGGTTATGGGATTAGGGCAATGCTAGCTTCATAGAAAGAGCTTAGAAGAGCTCCTTCCTCTTGAATTTTTTGAATAGTCTGAGGAAGATAGGATTTATTTGTTCTTTGAATGTTTGATAAAACTTCCCTGTGAAGCCATCTGGTCCAGGGCTTTTGTTTGTTGGAAGTTTTTGTTTGTTTGTTTGTTTTGTTTGTTTGTTTGTTTTTAAATTACTGCTTCAATTTCCTCCATAGTTATCAGCCTATTCAGATTTTTTTTATTCCTCCTGTTTGAGTTTTGGAAGGTTTAGGAATATGTCCATTTCTTCTAAGTTGACCAGTTTGTTGGAGTAGAGTTGTTCATAGTATTTTTTATGATTCTTCGTGTTTCTGTGGGGTCTGTTGTTATTTCACCTTTTTCATTCTGATTTTGCTTATTTGGGTCCTCTCTCTTTGCTTCTTGGTGAGCCTGGCTAGAGGTTCATCAATCTTATTTATCCTTTCAAAGAACCAGCTCTTGGTTTCATTGATCTTTTGTATTGTTTATTTGTGTTGTTTTGTTTTGGTCTCTATGTCTTTTATTTCTGCTCTGATCTTTATTATTTCCTTCCTTTTGATCACATGGGACTTTTCTTGTTGCTTTCTTTCTAATTCTTAAAGTTGCAGAGTTAGATGGTATATTACCAGTTTTTCTTTTTTCTTTTTTTAGGTAGGCCTGTAATGCTATGAACTTCCCTCCTCAGGACTGCATTCACTGTGTCCCAAAGATTTTCGATTATTGTGTTTTCATTGTCGTTTGTTTCCAGGATGTGTTTTATTTCTTCTTTTTTTTTTTTTTAATTTCTTTATTGATGAAGGTATCACATATTTGTCCTCGTCCCCCCATTCCCATCCCACACCCCTCCCCACACATGCCTCCACCCCCCTGTTGTCCTTAACCGCTGGTTAGGCTCATATGCCTGCACGCAAGTCCTTTGGTTGGTCTCCCTTATTTCTTCTTTGATCTCTTTGGTAACCCACTCATTGTTTAATAGTGTGCTATTCAGCCTCCAAGTGTTTGAATTTTTGTGATTTTTTGTTGTTGCTGTAATTGATTTCTAATTTTATGCCATTATGATCTGAGAAGATGCTTGATATGATTTCAATCCTCTTGAATTTGGAGAGACTGCCTGTGTCCCAGTATGTGGTCTATCTTTGAAAATGTCCCATGTGCGCTTGAGAAGAATGTATATTCTATAGTTTTGGGGTGGAATGTTCTAAATATGTCAATTAAGTCCATCTGATCTAGTGAGTCATTTAAGATTGATGTTTCTTTGCTAATTTTTTGTCTAGAGAACTTGTTCAGTGATATTAATGGGGTATTAAAGTCTCCTACTATGATTGTGTTGTTGTCAATCTCTCCCCTGATATCTTCCAGAAGATTTGTTTGTTTTTTATTTATTTAGGTGTTCCTGCATTGGGTGCATAAATGTTTACCAGAGTTATATCCTCTTATCGTATCGACCCCTTTAGAATTATGAAGTGGCCTTTATTGTCTCTTATTATGGTCTTCACTTTGAGGTCTATTTTGTCAGATATAAGTATTGCTAACCCAGTTTTTTTTTCATTTCCATTTTCCTGATAGATATTTTTCCATCCCTTCACTTTCAGTCTGTGTGAGTCCATTGTTCTGAGGTGAGTCTACTATAGACAGCATATATATGGGTCATGTTTTCTTATCCATTCACTCACTCCATGTCTTTTGGGAGCATTTAATCCACTTATGTTTAATGTTATTATTGATAGGTACTTGTTTGTAGCCATTTCTGTACTTCATCTCTGTGTTCCTTCCTCCCTTTCTATTTCTTCTTTTTACAGCATTCCCTTTAGTATTTCTTGCATTGCTGGCTTGGTAGTGATAAACATCCTTAGCCTTTTTTTGTCTGCAAAGCTCCTGATTTTGCCTTCAATTTTGATTGATAGTCTTGCTGGCTAGAGTATTCTTGAATTCAGTCCTTTGCTTTGCATCATTTTGTATACCTCCTTCCATTCCCTTCTAGCTTGATGTGTTTCTGTTGAGAAATCATTTGATAATCTGATGGGGGATTCTTTGTAGGTAACTCTGTGCCTCTCTCTTGCAGCCTTTAAGATTCTCTCTTTGTCGTTAACATTTGCCATTGTAATTATGACGTGTCTCGGTGTGGGTCTTTTGGTACTCTGTACTTGTGTAACATTTTTCTTCCCCATATCTGGGAAGTTTTCTGTCATTATTTCTTCAAATAGATTTTCTAATCCTTGCTGCTCTTCTTGTCCTTCTGGCAGCCCTATTATACTAATGTTACTTTGTTTTGTGTTGTCCCAAAGCTCTCTAAGGCTCTCCTCCTGCTTTTTAATTTTTTTTTCTTCAGTTGCTGTTCAGATTGAGCTTGTTTCTCTACCTTATCTTCTAACTCACTAATTCAGTACTCTGCTTCTTCTAGTCTACTGTTGAAACCTTCCATTGTGTTCTTTATTGTAGCTATATCACTTTTGATTTCTTCCTGAAAGAAACTCTTCCTGAGTTTTGCATAGGTTGTTGATTTTCTCATCCATCCGGTGTATGAACTGTATGACCATTACTCTGAATTCTTTTTCTGTCATGTTGCATACTTCCATTTCACTTATTTCCTTTCTTGGCGACTCCTCATCTTCATTTCTCTGGGGATTGTGTCTTCTCCCCATTCTGACTATCATCAGAAGGTTCAAATGTCTAGTTGTGTGGGCCTGGGCTGTGTGCAGTGGGAGCTTTGCACCAACTGAGTGTCATTGAAGAGCTCCGACACCAAGACATGTGGCTGCCATGGGTTGTTAGGAGCCATGCTCACCCAGGATCAGAGTCACCGGTGCTCAGTGTGGCCTCGTGCATGCACCTAGAATCAGGGGCCCCGCCTGTGTCACGCTGAAACAGAGTCCCCGCACTGAGAATCAGCATCCCTGTGTCTGCATGTGCCAAGAATTGGAGTCACTGGCTCTTAGTGTGAATGCACTGGGAATCAGGGATCCCAGGAGCATATGATGAGAAAAAGAGTCAAGTCACTGGTGCTCAGTGCTGCCTCTCGCATGGAGAATCAGGGTCCCGGTCTGCTTGGGGGACCAAGTTGCACAGTAGCACTGTGTCAGCAAGAGGTCCACTCCTGTGCTGTGGAAAACAATCTTCCATGTGCGCTTGCCCAGAATTGAAGTCAGGTGGCACTGCTACCCTGTGTGGGCGTGGGGTCTGGTCACCCAATTGCATTGCAGGGAACACATTCCCAGTGTCCACACACTCCCAGGCTCAAATTCCTGTAGCGGCGCTGTGGTCCTGTGCGAGGGGTGGGTCTAGTAGTTCCTATGGTGCTGCAGCAAGCCTGTAGGGAGGTGGATAGGCTCTGTGACTCACAGAAATCTGTGGCCGGGATGTCTGGATTCTTGGTGTCTGTAGGTCTGCAGCTGTGGTTGCAGATCTCTGTCCCCAGTGGCTGCAGGGTCCTGGTTTGAGTCTGAGACCAGACTGGGTGGTGCTGAGGCCATGATCCTAGTCTCAAGCAGATTTCTTTTTCAAGATAGCATGGTCTCTGTGCCCACGCAGGCTACCCCCAGAGTGTCCGCAGTGGCAGTGGGGCTCTACCATCAAAGACTGCCCAGTTTGGCAGCCCCTTGGAAGACCTGCAGGATCTAACTGTCCCTAACTCATACACACACACACACCACACTCGTCCACACACTCCTCTATCTCTCCCTCACTCTCTAACACTCTCTCCCTCCCTACCTTCCTGCTGGTTGCTATCTTCAGAATCCCCTCTTTTTATATTTCTTTTACACCAATTGGTCCTTCAAGACTTTCCATCTCTGCTGGGGTAAATTTTCATTTCATATTTTCTAGAAAATTATTTCATCAAAATTTTCAAGTGTATCTGCTTAAATTTACCAATTAGTATCATAGTTTTAAATTTTCTTCTTTTTTTTCTCTCTCTCCCTTGTCATTTCTAATTTTATCCATTTATACTTTAGTCTTTGGTAAAAACAAAACAAAACAAAACACACCCACAATTGGTTATCTAGTAGTTTAAACATTTCTGTTGATTTTTTCCCCTCACAGATCTTACTTATATCAATTACTTCTGCTGGTTTTCTATTTTCTCTCATTGATTTCTGTTTTGATTCATGTTAATTGTTTCTTTTGGTTTACTTTCTTATTCTTTTAAAAAATGTTTGAGTAAGTATTTAATTCACTTATTTAATTATTTAATTTTTATATATACAAGTATTTAATAATATAAAATTTCCTCTGAAAGCTACTTTAGCTCTATTTCACAGATTCTACTATATGGTGTATTCAATTATTTTTCAAGGAATTCTGCAACTTTTTTTTGTATCTTTTCTTTGAACAAAGAATTATTTAATAGCATTTTAAAATTTCTAGGTAGAAGGGGCTTTTTTTAATTTAATGTTTATATTTTTGAAATTTATTGAGGATTTTTTGTTGTTGTTGCCTAACATATCGTCAGATTTTCTGACTTTTCTCCATGCCCTCCATTTTCATTTGTGGATGTGTCTTTTTGACAAAACTTCATTGCCTATAGCAGAGGTTTCTGAGCAGGCCAAGCCCAGCTCACCACCTGTTTTTGTAAACAAAGTTTCATTGGAAGATGGCCACACCTTTCCATTTACTCATTGTCTGTAGCTGACTTTGTTCTAAATTGGCAGAATTGGATAGCTGTATCAGAGACTACATGGCACATAAAGCCAATTATTTTAATATCTATGTAAAATATTTATTATCTATTTTAGGCTTGTTAAGCCTAAAATACTACCTATAGGCTGAAAGTTTGCTAATCCTTGGTATATATGTACATTATTTGTTCCTTATTCTATTTTATTTTATAATAATTTTTTTGTAGAATTTGATTCCATTCATTTTCTGTTACTCATGTTATATGTTAGATGGCCAGCACTGTCTAACGGAATTTTTCTACAATGATGAAATATTCTGCACTGTGTAATGGTAACCACTAACCACATGTAGATGTTAAGAACTTGAAATATGGCTAATGTGACTGAACTACTAAACTTTTAATTTTATTTAATTTTAATTAATTAAATATTAAAATAGCCAGATGTGGTTAATGGCTTCAGAATTATAAATCATAATACTATAGTCTTAGACAGTAAAAGTGTTCAGGAGAGTCTTTCTAGCCTCCTAAGAAATGGGAAGTTTGGGGAAAAAAATGCTTCATATTTTCTAAGATATGATGACTTTTTCTCCTTTCTTTCATTTTATATTAGCTTTCTCATTTCTTTTTCTCCATTGTCCTGCTCCTGCTCAAACTGGCTCCACTATTAACATTCTCTCCTCAGTTCTGGTTTTTTCCCCAGAAGGATATTTGCTTGGTTAGTTTCAATACTTTATAGGTCCCAGATCACTCTGGTACTACCTGAGTTGTTCATGAGCTTCTTGTATTCACCTGTGAATTTGAGTCTGCAAAGTAGCCTCCCAAACTCTGTCCTCATAGGGCCAATCAAGCTTTCCAGTGAGTGGTTATCGGCACTTTGAGGTCCGCTGGCTCTCAAGGTCATTGGAAGTTTCTTTGTATTCCTTTCATATTTTCCCACACCGTTTTTGATATGACATAGTTCTTGCTGATATCTATACTAATAAAAAGGTAATATGCTAATTAAACAGGATAGACCGGACATTTTCCGAACGTCCTGTCTGGATGTCCTTCCGGACAAAGCTGTGGTGGTGGGGCCGAGGCAGAGTGGTTAGGAGCAATCAGGAAGGCAGGCAAAGCTGGTTAGGGGCGATCAGGCAGGCAGGCAGAGGAAGTTAGCGGTGATCAGGCAGACAGGCAGAGGGGTTAGGGGGGATCAGGCAGGCAGAGTGGTTAGGGGTGCTCAGGTAGGCAGGCAGGTGAGCAGTTAGGAGCCAGTGGTCCTGGATTGTGAGAGGGATGTCGGACTGCCTGTTTAGGCACAATCTCTGTGTCCAACTGCCAGTTTAAACAGCCGGACATCCCCTGAAGGTTTCGGATTGGAGAGGGTGCAGGCCGGGCTAAGGGACCACCCCCCCCATGCACAAATTTCATGCACCAGGCCCCTGGTATATATATATATATATATATATATATATATATATATATATATATATTCTACTTATATGTGAGAGTTTGTGGGGTAGTGTATATGATTTCTGTAGAATTTGTGTTTTGCTATATCAGTCACTTGCTATATTTCTTTTTTGGGCTGATTTAACAAGAATACAAAACTGTACCATCTTCTCCAAATTCCTGAATCTCACCACCTTAATTTACAAAAGGGAGAAATTACACTTTATTGAGGAAAAGTGACTTGCCTCAGGTTACAGAGCCAGGTTATATAAAATCCCAAAGCAAAATTCATATCATCAGCCTTTCAGTCCGTTATTTGTGTCTTACATCTTAAAAGTAGAAAAAATTTTTGTCAGCAGAATAATCTGACAGCCTGTCTCTTAATATGGTCCAACTAGTAGCCCTGCGCATGAATCCATGCACCAGTAGCTCTCTGCGGGACCTGGCTGCTCCGTGCCTGCTGCCCAGAGGCTCTCTGTGGCCCAGAGACCCATCTGCAGCCGGGCACGGAACACTTGCCTTGTCGCCACAGCAATGAAGCAAGCTTTCTGGCAGGTTGCTCACGCTGCCTGATCTCAGCAGCCAACCCCCGACCCCCGCGGGGCTGAGAGGACTGGGCACCACCATCTTGTGGCTATGGGCACTTCCATCTTTGTGACGGAGTGACAGTTAATTTGCATATTATCCTTTTATTAGATAGGATAATTGATTCCGTGTTCTGAACCTTCCTCATTGTCTCCCTGGCTTCGTGCTGCCTCCTGTTTGAGAAATACATTTGCTTCTAAGAGTTTCAGGTGACAGAGTGGAGGTCATGGTGAGTAGGCAGAGAGATGACTACCCAGGTCCAGTTCTGGGCTTGGGGATCATGGGGAAAATATTGTTTTAGGGGTTTATGGGAATATTCTGGTCTTGTCCCTTTACAGGCCATATAATTCTTGGGAAAATGACCAGTTCCCTCTTGTACTTGCTGTGGAAACAAATATAAAAATGCCTAAGATAATACTTGGCTCAAAAATATAGTCTGATAACCATTATACCCTCCTCTTTTCAATTTCCCCCAGATTTTCCATTGTAAAAAGAAGACAGTATTTCTGGAGAGTTGCTCTATTCTATGATAAAGATTGGACAGAAGCTGCAGCTTACCTCATGGCATATCTGCTGGGATGTTGAAATTGGCAAAATAGAGATGTCAGGATAATTAGAAGAGTAAGGAAACCAATGTTCCCTTTTCCCCCAAAGCTTTTTAAATTATCCTTACCCAAGGATATTTTGCCCATTGATATTTATTTATTTATTTATTTATTTATTTACTTATAAATATATTTTATTGATTTTTTACAGAGAGGAAGGGTGAGGGATAGAGATGTAGAAACATCAGATGAGAGAGAAACATCAATCAGCTGCCTCCTGCACACCCCCTACTGGGGATGTGCCCACAATCAAGGTACATTCCCTTGACTGGAATCGAACCTGGAACCCTTCAGTCTGCAGGCCAACGCTCTATCCACTGAGCCAAACCAGTTAGTGCTGCCCATTGATTTTTAGAGGGAGTGGATGGGATGGAAGGGCAGGAGAGGGAGAGAAAGAGAGAGAGAGAGAAGCACTGATGTGAGAGATACATCAATTGGTTGCCTCCCTCCCCCAGGCATCCCAACTGGGGGTGGTGATTGAACCTGAAGCCTAGGTACGTTCTCTTGACTGGGAATCAAACCCAAGACCCTTTGGTGCTGGGCCAACACTCTAACCACTGAGAAACATTGGCCAGGGCTTCCCCAAAGTTATTTAATTCAAACATGTTAGTCAGGGGTTCCAGTGAGACCTATCATAACTGTACAAGTAATAAAGCTCTAGTGCCCCCATACTCAGTTACCTGGACAACATCCCTCTTACTAGCCTCAGTGCCTTCAAGGTCTCCTGGATAGTAGGAACCGGTATTGCCATGGTCCTTGGAGTGTAACCAAGTTCTTGAAAAATTACATTTTTTAAAAAAAAGCAGAACTCAGAGGGAAATCATGATTATATAGAAGAGGATGTAACATGGTACTAGTAAAGAAAACTCTGTCCATATCAAATTTTTTTCTCCCTGAAGTACAATATCAATTATTCATTCCTACAGTGTACACAACAAATTAATATTTGGCTCTGTGCAGGCAGATGCACCAATTGTGGGTTTGCATCCTGCTTGGAGAGTCAGCCATCACTATGACAACACTTTTCTTCAATGTTTTCTGAATGAATGTTATAATTAACTGTCACATGAAATCAGATATAGAAACTGACATCATTGTCAGGCCCTCTAACCCTAGCCATTTAAGATTTCTTGGTGTCTGGAAGCACCAAGGAGAGCCTTGGCCAAGTGGGTATCTGCAGATCAGGGCAGGCAATGCAAGGGTGAGTCTTAGTGAGAAGCAACTTCTTGTTAAGGGAGCCTAGCTCTAATTGGATGCCATCTCACTTGCACACACAGAAGACAAATCAGGTTCTACAGAAAAAAAAAAAGAAAGAAAGAAGAAGAAACAACACATATTTATTGAGAAGTAGTTGATTTAAGAAAATGTAATTGGTTTATTTCTCCAGACATAAAGAACTAGCCAAAGTCTGGTACTACATGTATGTTTAGGCCAGTTTTAGCATAAGGATGTATATATGGGGTTTACTTGATCTGAAGCCCACTCTGGAAAAGGAAAATTTGGGTTGAGAAAGTAACTTCCTGCACTGCCTGCATTGTGCCAGGCATTCTGTTAAGCACTGTTGCAAATGCACTGCCCATTAAAACCTCACCTATAATTTAAGACAAGGCAAAAGAAGTCTGCAATGAAGGCTTATAAGTATATATTATGTATTCACCCTTAAAGATGATAAAACTGTGGCTGAAGACCAGAAATGCTTCCTTGCTGTCAAAATACTCCAGAAATTTCCTGTCAAATGCCAGCAAGAGTGGAGAGAAATAAATAGAAATAATTGGGGATTTCCCTGATTCATAGAATTTCCACAAATCTACTACCCAATTGCTGACTGTTCAGTGTCCACACTGCTCTGGTGAGAATGAGCTAGAGTATGGGAACCCAGAGGATGGGGATCAGAGACAAGTCAGCCTAAAATAGCAACAGGATCATGGATCACACCCAGATACATAACAATGGAAATGCTGATGGGATGTAGAGGTCCAGTGGTCCTGCTCCTCACTTTACAGAGTTGATTGTGTTGCAAGAATCACTTGCTCAATTCACAGAAGAAGAAAGTGGACCTCAAAAGCCAGAATGCTTTTCTCTCCATCACATGGCCTCCTAGAGAGATTTTTATCAGAATTTCCCACATGATCTCTCTGTCCAAAGGAATGTTTGGCTAGATTCCCTGATCATGGAATTTCAGTCAATGTTTTGGGTGAGTAATATTTATTTAGAAATACTTTTATTGCCCCAGATAGACAACATCACCAGATAGACAACCAGTTAATCAATCTACACATACTAACCTGTCTAACTTGACTGTGAAGACATAAATATTCTCTACCCAATCAGGAGACAAAGTCACGATCATCCTTCATTTCATCCTTTTTCCAGTTCAATGCACTAACTAAAGATCCTGTGATATTATATCACTATCCTGGTCACCTCTGAGGTTCATCAACTGCCTATAGATTAAGACTTGCTCATACAAGAATTATAATTTGCCTCTTCTGAGAGTTACATGCCATTTCTGTAGACTTCAGAGATATGCATTGGAAATAAATGTTCTTTTGTTTCTATAGTGTTAGGCTCCTTTTCTTTTCTCTTATTTTTCACTGATAAAAAGTAGCAAAGACATTGTTGTGTGTTTTTTAGTATATCTGATAAAAGGCGGACTGGACAGGGAGTAACAAAGCTGCATTTTATGCTTCCCCTATTCTTGGACTTATGTACTTTCTTTAACTGGAAAGAGAAGCTGGGCTTGAACACAATTCCTGACTTTAATTTGACCCCAAGAAAAATGTTTAAAGTTTCTGAGCCTTAGTTTCTTTATCTTTTAGTTAATTGAAAATAACAAAACATATGTACAGTAAAGAGGTTGATAGGATTAAATTAAATCTCTTTAATTAGATGAAATTAGAGTATGTCAAAATATAGTAAATAAAATACAGCTGCTTAATATAGTTAAATGTGCTGAGTGATTAATGTGTGTCATGTGCTATGATAGGTGTACTGGAGTTAGTGAAATTAATAATGACATTACATCAATAATTGATATTAACAGCTTCATTCATTCAACAAATCTCTTTGGGCATCCCACAATGTATTGGGTTCTGTGCAAGGCACTGGGCAGTCCCTGTCCTCAGTTGCTCACAGTCTCATTGGAGGAGGCAGAAGTAAGCTGGTGGTTATAGTAGAGTGGGATTAACACTACCACAGGCTTAGTAGCAGGGAAGAAATGCCTACTCCTGGCTCAAGATATCAGGAAAGGCTTCACTAGGGAGGTGATGATACATGAAGTGGATGAAGGGAGATAGCATTTGAGAAATACAGAACAATTTCTAAGAAGTCCTGAAAACAAAAGTAAACATGAAATATTCAAGGATTGTTAGTTGTTTAATGAGTGAAGTAAAAGTTGGAGGCAGCAAAAGATGAGAGGTAATGCTGCAGCGATAGGAAAAGGCTAGATTATTAAAGACCATTGGAAGCAATCGAGTAATGAAAAGACATAGAGGAAACTTAAATGCATATTACTGAGTGAAAGAAGTCAATCTGAAAAGGCTACATACTATATGATTCTGGAAATGTTAAAACCATGAAGACAATATAGAGAATAATCAGGGATAAATAAATAGGCAGAGCACAGGAGATTTTTAGAGCAGTGAAAATACTTTGTATGATACAACGATGATGGACATGTCTCATTATACATTTGTTCAACCCCCCAGACTGTATAACACCAAGAGTGAACTCTAATGTAAGCTACAGACTTTGAGTGATTATGATGTGTCAGTGTAGGCTCATCAATTGTAGCAGATGTACCACTCTGGGGGAAGAGGAGATGTTGATAATGGGGGAGGTTATGTATGGGTGGGGGCAAGGGGTATATGGAAAATCACTGTATTTTCCTCTTCGTTTTGTTATGAACTCTAAACCTGCTCCAAAAATAAAGTATTTTTAAAAACTCTTTTCCAAGAACATTTTTAAAAGAAGCATAGAACAGAGAGGTGTGAGGAAACTCTGGGGTGATGGAAATGTGTTGTATCTTGATGATGGTGATGGTTTCACTAGTCATACATCCATCAAAACTCATCCAGTTTACACTTTAAGTTGGTTCAGTTCATTATATAATAATTATACCTAGTAAGTTGTTTGGTAAAGTGAACATACATTCAGAGTTGTGAAAATGTTTTTTCTGAACATAATTATGACAGGGAAATTTTATTGACTCTATATTAATTTCTATAATTTCCATTTTAAAATTATATTTCAATAATTAGATTTAAAAGTGCATTAAAAATGCTAAAAAATCAATCCCTTCTTTATATATTATTGTGGTTAGTGCATCACAAATTTAATTTCTGAAAAGTTTCTTTTGCAATTTTTCTGTATTTGAAGATTATTTAATTTATTGATAAGAATTTTGAAAAAATTAAAATATGCCATTATAAACTAGTTCACTTAAATACTAATAAGTAATTTTGTGAAGTGTTAAGAATAAAAAATAACACAAATAACTATCTATATTATGAATAAAGTTTTTTTTTTTCAAATAAATAAGCCCAGAATGAGTAGAGCAATGAATTTATTTCAAGTTCAAATTGGCCATACGTTGATAGGTCTTGAAGCTGGATGACAGGTACATAAAGGTTCTTTATACTCTTTTGTCTTTCCTTGTATCTGTTGAAAACTCTCCATAATCAAAGGTTTTAAAAGGTATGCCAACCTAATAGAGTTTTGCTAAAGCAATCAGTGTTTACCACACCAAAAGCAAGCTCATTCAGAGATGTCACTGCTTGGCGACATCTCTGCTCTGGGCCTTTCCAAAAGGACCCCGGGGCAACCTCAGGCAGAGCACAGCACCCTTCCTGGACGGCCTGGGAATCACTCTGGGTGCAGCATCTTCTTCAAGAGCCCCATGTCACTTCCTCTGCAGAGCCTTCCTGGCTGCCACCAGCTGACTCTTTCTCTCAATGTGCCTGGATGAGCGCATGTTTTCCTGGCCTGCATGGGTGGGTTTACCTGACTTCTCCACCCAATATAAGCCCCTCACATCTCTGTATCCCTAGGACAGAACCCTTATCATTGCTTGATTAACATTTGTGGGATGAGTCTCTTTCTCTGAGTTTCTTCCTCATTACTGTGAATGAGTCAGATTTCTGAAGATCAAAAATGTGTTTGATCCTTTCAGACCCCTGAAAGTCTCTCACTTCAGAATTACCTTGGCTCTCAGTAAAGGAACAGGTACCCATCTTGTTTACCAACCTTCTGTATAGGTAAACAAAATGATTATTTGTCTCATATCAGAGTAGTGGAGTCCATGGAATTTCTCAGACATCCTAGAATATGATTGTGGTGAGTATAAACAGGTAGAAAATGTATAACTATAAAAAACAACAGGTAGAAAATGTAGAACAATAACAGACTACAAAAAAAAAAAATCCTAACAGTTTTATTTTAAGCTGAAAACAATCTTTAAGAAGAGGACTTTTGCCCAACTGATGGGGCTCAGTGGTTGAACATTGACTTATGAACCAGGAGGTCATGGTTTGATTCCAAGTCAGGGCACATGCCTGGTTGCAGACTCAGTCCCCACTGTGGGGCATGCAGGAGGCAGCCAATCAATGATTCTCTTTCATGTTGATATTTCTATCTCTCTCTCCATCTCCTTTCCTCTCTGAAATCAATAAAAAAATATATATTTTTATAAAAGAATAAGTCTTTCTCCTCTGAATTTTCTTCCCTACTAACTTCCCTGAAAAGTGAAACTGTCATTTTCTATCAGTAAAGTGAATATAACGTGAGTCTTCCCAAATGTATCTGTCCACTAGTCCTCAAGCATGTTCTTCTCTCCCCCACAACTCTATCTTTATTCTCACTTGTGCTTCTTCACCTGGTGGGGTTATGACTTTCTGTCCAATTTCAGGGAACTTACAAGTTCACTCAAATGTCACCTTGATTTCTTTAGCCCAAAACAATCTTCTTTTTAAAAGAACCCATATCACATTCTCTTTTTATCACCTCTTGTCCTATGTCATGGTTATTTGTATAAGTGACTAGTATCCTAAAATAGCTTGAAACCTCTCTGAGGGCAGGGGTCATATCTGAGTCCAGGTGAAATATCTCATCGCACCTTACATTCTTGCACCTAGCAGGTGCTCAGCAAATAAATGAATTGAAAAATGGATAAATAACTACTTAAAATTTTTCATCAAATTTTCTGTTGGTTTAAGCATTGCATAGACATTCCTTGGGTTGTTTTTATTTCCTTTATTTTCTAAAATATTTGCTACCATAAAGTTTGTGAAAGTAGTGGCAATAAGACAAATATTCCCAATAGGTCACTAAAATTCAAGCGAAAGTTGAAAAGCTCCTTTAGAAGGAGAGTACCTAGGAAGTCTTATATAAGGTGACAACAGTCCAAGTGAAGCCATTCTTGCTAACTGCAAGGAAAATGATTTCATAACTTGTTCAAGTTTAATTGTGGGACTTTTGAGGTCATGATGATTGTTTTGCTTCTGTTAGGTGTCTGGTAAGACTATCCACTGAGAATAATTGGTTGTGGTTTTATATTTTTAATTTTACTTTTTAAAAAAGCATGCATCCTCTTTTTTTCTCTCTTTTCTCCAAATTTTCTTTCCTCTTTTATCTCACATTCTCTTTCTATTCTATCTCTCCCCAATTCCCTCCCTTCTTCCTTCTCTCCATTCTTTCATTCCTTTCCTCTTTGTTTCTTCCTTTCATCTATTCCCTTCTTCCCTTCTTCTTTCTACCCCACTCACCATGTCATTTATTTTAAAATGTATTTTAAAATCAAAGAAGAGAAGTCCCTACATGTGTCTGAAACCTGATCTTAGATCTACCCACTTTGGAACAATCATCAAAGAATTGGTGAGGAGAAAATCAGCTATAGATAATAGAATCAATTCATAAGGTGGCCCAGAAAGCATAGTGACATTTGGCATTAAAGATATCTGACATAAGATCATAAGTTGCCAAGGTTGTCTGGGGCATGATGACTGGAGACCAATCAGGGAGAAGGCAATGACTGAATATCTGGAAGCATATTGGAGGCATTTGTAAGGCAGGTAGCAGAACCTCAGCCATATGACTAAGGTTTGTCATACATTGCAGGAATTGACAAAAGCAAGCAGAGCTTCGAGTTGCAGGCCTATTTCATAGGGGAATAACCCACATAGAGCCTCTTACTGACTTAAGGGAACAGAACATGGAAAGAGAAAGTTCCTCAAGAGGAAATCAATAAAAGAACTTTGTTACAGGAAGGAGGGAAGAGTCAAATTCCCCAAAAGGAATACCCATGCACAGAGCAGGACAAACCTAGGTTTCTGACCTAGTTCCTCTTTAAAAATAATTCAAAAAGGGGTTAGTTCTAGAAACTGGAGAAGGAATTATCCTCCAAATAAGGGTCCGGTAGCTGTGGTTATGATAGTAGACCCCTACATCAGACTGGGCTTGAATATCAAGTTCACTGCTTAGGAAGTGAGAGACCTTGAGAAAATAACTTAGTCTCTCTTTGCCTTGGTTTTCTCATCTGTAAAGTAGAGGCAAACAGTACCAATGTCATGAGGCTGTAATGAGGACTAAACAATCCTCTTATTTATAAGAGGATTAGAATAGTGCCTGACATACAATGTTTGTTATGAATGAAGGAATGAGCAAGGTAACTTTTTTTTCAGATTTACATATTTTCAACCAAAAGTCTCTGCTTAAGGTCTTTCTCTTTACCCAAATCAACTGAATGACAACTAATGGAATCATTAGTTTTTCAGTACAAATGATTCATTTTTCATGCACCAACCTTATACCACCTGAACTTGGCCCCAAATTAACCCAACAAAATAAAACCTGAATATGGGGGTTCTTCTGCCTGTGCTTTAAATCTTGGGAAACATACCAGCAATGTTTTTGCTTTCACTTGAAACCTCAGCCTCATCTTTATCCCCCCTTTCTCTCACCCTAATATCCTGGGAAACAGCTTAGGATTGTGGCTAAGAGAACAGCCTGTGGAGTTAGACATAACTGGTGTAAATGTCAATTCTGTCCTTTTTTTAGATTGGCAAAGCTGCCTATCCTCTCTGAGCTTCAATTTTCTCATTTGTCAGTGAAGATAATGATACCTATATCATAGAATTGTTGTGAGGATTAGATGAGATTTTGCCTCAAAGGGCTTAGCACAGTGCCTACCCACAGTAATAGTTTAATACATTTTAGCTGAAAATCATGACCCAGTTGAACCTATCTTTTCAAATGTCTCCTGTGTTCCCTCTGCACCATCCTTCTATGCAACAACCCTAGAATCTCTGTCAGGAGTTTGGGTGTCTCTCTCCCTAGAGTTTGAGGACTGTAAACTCCTGGCATTCCATTTATCTTTGCTTCCTATCCCACCTTATCTTGAATGTTCATAACAGACATTCAACAAATATTTGTTGAGCAGACTCTGCAACACCTGATTTCCTCCCTACTCCTAGGGCAATAGATAGAAGAAATAAGATGAAAACCTCAAGGTTCTTGAGTGCTGTGAAAATGCCTTGTAGACATTTGCTGCATAGCAAACAGTTTGGTAACAGCCAATTCAAGATACCCACACAAGGACTCCAAGCCAATGTTGAACCTATTATCTGGGAGTCTGAAAGCATTTTCTACAGAAAAGATTTACTAGCAGTTCTGTTTGGAAGCTAAATGACATGCTGCTTTGACAATAGATAGCTATATTTGTCTGCAGGGGACAGAAAAGGGTAAAGGGCTGAGAACTGGAAAGAAAAAAATGAAGCCATAAGAGGAAACTCCTGGGTTCACATGTATTAGTGTCATTACTTATCAGAAATATATTACTTTAAATACTTAAGCACCAATTAAGTCTGGCAGTTTAATTGACAACTGATGAAAAGAATCATATTGTGGCTCAGTTAGGTCTCATTGATCTTGCTATTTGATCCCTTTTTGCCAGTAATCTGTCATCTTCATTATTGATAATGTAAACTGCTCATCTTAAAGAATATGGCATTGTGATCCAAACTGACATTGTGCAAAACAAAACAAAACAAAAAAAACCCAACAGTTCTTAATTGATAACTGAGAATAGTGTAGTCCATAAAATAAGTCATCACTACTTATGAGGCAGGGCTCAACACAAAAATGATGGTGTTCAAAAAAGGGAATTATTATAACTGATTGTTCTGAGAAAACCCATCTGCTTAATTGAGTTTATTTGTTGGCCTGGCTTGTGATAGCACTCTATGTAGAAATAAAAGAGATAGCTCATACAGGTGGCCTTATTCAAGGCAACATAAAAGAATGTTCTGTTAGAAATTAATGTGCTTGCCAGCTTTTCTGATACCTGAAGATGCGCCATTATTGTCAGTCTTTAGAATCTTTCTTACCAGAAGAAGTAACCTTTAACTAGCCAACAACTTGGCAAGTTTTTGTTTTGTCTTGTCTTTTTCTTGTTATTGTTGTTAATCCTCATCAAGGACATTTTTTTCCAAATATCATATAGTTGGAATCATACAGTGTGTAGCCTCTTCAGATAGGCTTCTTTCACTCTTCATAGCTTTTTATCCAAACTTCTACTCTCCTCAGAGCCTTACCTCTTTTTCCAAAATTAATCCCTCCTCTATGTACTTCAACCTTTCTTTCAATAATTATTTTTCCTCTCATCTTTCAGGAAGCCATGTGGTCAAGACTGTGTCTTTCGGGGGGCTGATGCGGCGGGGATCTCCCTTTTCCGCGTCCCGCGCAGAAAGAGAGATGAATGAACTGGTTCTTAAATGGAGGCGGCCAGGGATTGAGAAATAGTAGAAATACAGAGAGCAAGACGCAGAAATAGATTCATAAATCTGGGGGCTGGGTGGGACGCCATTTTGTCTGCTGGAGAGGCAGCATGATGACGACCCTGAGCCACACAGCAGGTTTATTTTATATCCCAAAAATCCGGGAAGTAACACCAAAACTTAGGATCAAAGGAGCTTATTTGCATTCTTAACTAGGCCCCAGCATTACTGGATTTACATATCTAGACCTGCCCCTGCTGACACCTGGGCTGCTATGAAGTCAGAACTGATTAACATGCCCAGCCTTATTGGGGAAGCATGTTCCCAGGGCGTGGCTCTGACTACACCCTGAGTTCAGCTGAGGATAATTAAAAGAAATGCCCAGGTGCCTCCCAGGCGGCCCTCTACAGTGTCTTATTTATCTCTCATTCTGACTCTTTGGTCATCATGCCTCAAGCAGCCTACATTGCCGACATACCAATATTCTCAATTCCTCCTTACAACTTATAGACTTTTATATAATGTTATCTTTTGCTGAAATGCCCACTTATTACCTTCCCAATTTGGAAAACTCTTACTAATCTTTCATGAAGCAGACCAGCTATTATCCCCTTAATGAAGTCTTCTCTGATATCACCAAGCAGACACAGTGGCTTCCTCTTCTGCATTTCTATAGTGCCTCAAGTAGCACTGTATTATATCTTATTAGAGGCCCAATGCACAAAAATTCATGCAAGAGTAGGCCTTCCTTCCCCCGGCTGCCGGCACCAGCTTCCCTCTGGCACCCAGGACCCGGGCTTCCCTCCTCTGGCTGCTGGCAGGCACCTGGGACCTGGGCTGGTTTCCCTTGAGCTGCCCATAGGCACCCAGGAACTGGCTGGCTTCCCAGCTGGCTTCCCTCCAGCCCTGGCTTCGACAGGAAGGACATCTGGAATGACGTCCGGAAGACATCTGGTCTAATTAGCATATTACCCTTTCATTATTATAGATTACATCACCACTATCTCTTTGCAGGCTTGTCTATCCCCTAGACCAGGGGTCCTCAAACTTTTTAAACAGGGGGCCAATTTACTGTCCCTCAGACCGTTGGAGGGGAGTCAGAGAGTGCGGCGCACATTCCACACATGCGCACTGCAGGCCCGGGACGAGTTGGCTGCTAAGTAGGACAGGCAGCAGCGGCAAAAATACCCGGCAGGCCGGATAAATGTCCTCGGCAGGCCGCATGTGGCCCGCGGGCCATAGTTTGAGGACCCCTGCGACTGTCAGTCTTTCTGAGGGCAGGAGCATGTCTGATGGCTTTCTTTATTTTCAGCACTAGAAACAATGCCTCACACATGTAGTTCTTTAAGTACGAAAGGCAGAAGATTGAGTCTGCTACTTGGAGAGCTGGCTCAAGCATTCTAGGCATTAACAGCTTAGGAGCCAGCGTAAATGGAGTTGAAAAAGAGAGAAAGGAGTCAATCCTTTCATGAAACAGTAAGCTTTGCTCTCTTTCATGACAACAAACTCTAAATTTAACCGGGCTGAGTGTTTGTGTTCTATTAGGTGATGGTCAGTTTGGGGAGGTAACAAGAGGGCACACAGAAGAGATGCAAGAAAACAAAAGTTGATTTACTTACAGCTCCTACACAGAGAGACTCCACTGCACACCATGAAGGGCCACGTGGGAGGAGTGCCAAGGCAGTCAGCTCAACCAAGCAGGTGGGGAGCCAAGGGAGAGTGAGGACCCATGGACAAGTACTTTTTTATTGGGGTCAGGGTGGAACACAAGAAAAGATGTAGGGGATTTCATTGGTGCATTTATTTATTTATTTATTTTTAATTTTTTATTAAGGTATTATATGTGTACATATCTTACCATTGTCCCCCCCCCCCACCCCACTCCCATACTTGCCCTCACCCCCCAGAGTTTTGCGTCCATTGGTTATGCTTATATGCATGCATACAAGTCCTTCGGTTGATCTCTTATCTCCCCCACCTCTCCCTAACCTTCCGCCTGTAATTTGACAGTCTGTTTGATGCTTTACTGTCTCTGTATCTATCTTTTTGTTCATCAATTTATAATGTTCTTTATTATCCATAAATGAGTGAGATCATGTGGTATTTTTCTTTCATTGACTGGCTTATTTCACTTAGCATAATGTTCTCCAATTCCATCCAGGTTGCTGCAAATGAAGAGAATTCCTTCTTTTTTATGGCAGCATAGTATTCCATTGTGTAGATGTACCACAGTTTTCTGATCCAGTCATCTGCTGATAGGCACCTAGGCTGTTTCCAAATCTTAGCTATTGTAAATTGTGCTGCTATGAACATAGGGGTGCGTATATCCTTTCTGATTGGTGTTTCTAGTTTCTTTGGATATATTCCCAGGAGTGGGATTACTGGGTCAAATGGAAGTTCCATTTTCAGTTTTTTGAGGAAACTCCATACTGTTCTCCACAGTGGCTGCACCAGTCTGTATTCCCACCAGCAGTGCACGAGGGTTCCTTTTTCTCCGCATCCTCGCCAACACTTGTCGTTTGTTAATTTGTTGATGATAGCCATTCTGACAGGTGTGAGATGGTACCGCATTGTCGTTTAGATTTGCACCTCTCAGATTATTAGTGACTTTGAGCATGTTTTCATATGTCTCTTGGCCTTCCTTCTGTCTTCTTTTGAAAAGACTCTATTTAGGTCCATTGCCCATTTTTTTATTGGATCATTTATCTTCCTTTTATTAAGTTGCATAAGCTGCCTGTAGATGTTGGAGATTAAACCTTTATCAGTGATAGCATTTGCAAATATGTTCTCCAATAGAGTGGGCTTTCTTGTTGTTTTGTAGATGGTTACTTTTGCTGTAAAAAAGCTTTTTATTTTGATGTAGTCCCATTTGTTAATTTTCTCTTTAGCTTCCATTGCCCTAGGGGCAGTGTCAGTCAAGAATTTCTTTTGGCACATGTCTGAGATTTTGTTGCCTGTGGATTCCTCTAGTATTTTTATGGTTTCCCATCTTATGTTTAAGTCCTATGTCCATTTTGAGTTTATTTTTGTGTATGGTGTAAGTTGGTCATCTAGTTTCATTTTTTTGCATGTATCTGTCCAATTTTCCCAACACCATTTACTGAAGAGACTGTCTTGACTCCATTGTATGTTCATGCCTCCTTTGTCAAATATTAATTGAGCATAATGGTTTGGGTCGATGTCTGGATTCTCTATTCTGTTCTATTGATCTATATGTCTGTTCTTGTGCCAGTACCATCCTGTTTTGAGAACAGTGGCTTTGTAATACAGCTTGAAATCTAGTATTGAGACCCCACCTACTTTATTCTTCTTTCTCAGGATTGCTGTGGCTATTCAGGGTCTTTTTTTTATTCCAGATGAATTTTTGGAGAGTTCTTTCTAGGTCTGTGAAATATGCTGTTGGTATTTTAATGGGGAGTGCATTGAATCTGTAGATTGCTTTGGGTAGTATGGATATTTTAATGATGCTGATTCTACCAATCCATGAACATGGTATGTTCTTCCATCTGTTTACGTCTTCCTCTATCTCTTTTTTCAGTGTTGTGTAGTTTTCCGCATATAGGTCTTTTACCTCCTTAGTTAAGTTTATTCCTATGTATCTTAATTTTTTTGGTGTGATGGTAAATGGGATTGCTTTTTTAGTCTCTCTTTCTGTAAGTTCACTATTGGTGTATAGAAATGCCATAGATTTCTTGGCGTTAAATTTGTATCCTGCTACATTGCCGAATTCATTTATTAAGTCTATTAGTTTTTTTGATGGAGTCTTTTGTTTTTTTTATGTACAATATCATGTCATCTGCAAATAAAGACAGCTTTACTTCTTCTTTTCCAATTTGGATGCCTTTTATTTCTTCTTCTTGTCTAATTTCAATAGCTAGTACTTCCAGTACTATGTCAAACAGGAGTGGTGGGAGTGGGCATCCCTGTCTTGTTCCTGTTCTTAGGGGAAATGGTTTTAGTTTTTGCCCATTGAGTATGATGTTTGCTGTGGGTTTATCATATATAGCTTTTATTATGTTGAGGTATGATCCTTCTATTCCCACCTTGTTAAGAGTTTTTATCAAGAAAGGGTGTTGGATTTTATCAAATGCTTTTTCTGCATCTATTGATATGACTATGTGATTTTTATCTCTCAATTTGTTTATGTGATGTATCACATTTATTGATTTGCGGATGTTGTACCATCCTTGCATTCCTGGGATAAATCCTACTTGGTCATGGTGTATGATCTTTCTGATGTACTGCTGGAGCCGATTTGCTAGAATTTTGTTGAGGATTTTGGCATCTATGTTCATGAGGGATATTAGTCTGTAATTTGCTTTCATTGTGTTGTCTTTATCTGGTTTTGGTATTAGGGTGATGCTGGCTTCATAGAAGGAGTTTGGAAGTGTTCCTTCCTCTTGAATTTTTTGGAATAGTCTGAGGAGGATAGGTTTTATTTCTTCCTTGAATGTTTGGTAAAACTCTCCTGTGAAGCCGTCTGGCCCTGGGCTTTTGTTTACTGGAAGCTTTTTGATGACTGCTTCAATTTCTTCCATAGTTACTGGCCTGCTGAGCTGTTTAGATTCTTTCTGATTGAGTTTTGGAAGGTTATATTTTTCTAGGAATATGTCCATTTCCTCCAGGTTGTCCAGTTTGTTGGAATAGAGTTGTTCGTAGTATTTTGTAACAATCCTTTGTATTTCGGCAGGGTCTGTTGTTATTTCACCTCTTTCATTTCTGATTTTGTTTATTTCGGTCCTCTCTCTTTGCTTCTTGGTGAGCCTGGCTAGAGGTTCATCAATCTTGTTTATCCTTTCAAAGAACCAGCTCTTGGTTTTGTTGATCTTTTGTATTGTTTCTTTGGTCTCTATGTTGTTTATCTCCGCTCTGATCTTTATTATTTCCTTCCTTCTGCTTACACTGGGCTTTTCTTGATGCTCTCTCTCTAACTCTTTGAGTTGTAGGGTTAGGTAATTTATTACCATTGTTTCTTGTTTTTTGCAGTAGGCTTGTAGAGCTATGAACTTCCCTCTCAGGACTGCTTTCGCTGTGTCCCATAGATTTTGGATTGTTGTGTTTTCATTGTCATTTGTTGCCATGATGTTTTTTATTTCTTCCTTGATGTCTCTGGTAACCCAGTCATTGTTTAATAGCATGCTGTTTAGTCTCCATGTATTTGATTTCTTTGGATTGTTTTTATTGTAGTTGATTTCCAGTTTTATGCCACTGTGATCTGAAAAGTTGCTTGATATGATCTCTATCTTCTTGAATTGGGAGAGACTTTGCCTATGTCCTAACATATGGTCTATCTTTGAAAATGAACCATGTGCACTTGAGAAGAATGTATATTCTGTGGCTTTGGGGTGAAATTTTCTGAAGATGTCAATTAATTCCATCTGGTCTAGTGAGTCATTTAGGATTGATGTTTCTTTGCTGACTTTTTGTTTAGAGGATTTGTCCAATGATGATAGTAGGGTATTAAAGTCTCCTACTATGATTGTATTGCTGTCAATCTCTCCTTTGATATCTTCCAGGAGTTTTTTTATGTATTTGGGTGCTCCTGTATTGGGTGCATATATGTTTTCCAGAGTTATTTCTTCTTGTAGGATTGCTCCCTTTAGTATTATGAAGTGGCCTTCGTTATTTCTTGTTATGTCCTTCACTTTGAGATCTAATTTGTCAGATATAAGTATTGCTACCCCAGCTTTTTTTTCATTTCCGTTCACCTGGAAAACCTTTTTCCATCCCTTCACTCTCAGTCTGCATGCGTCTTTTTTTCTGAGGTGGGTTTCCTGTAGACAGCAGATATATGGGTTTTGTTTTCTTATCCAATCCGTTACCCTATGTCTTTTGATTGGGGAATTCAATCCATTTACATTTAAAGTTATTATTGATAGGTACTTATTTGTCGCCATTTTTATTTTATACCCCTGTGTTCCTTCTTTGCTTCCTATTTCTTTTTTCTTTTCTTTTTTTTTTTTTTTTTTTACAGCAGACGATTTAGCATTTCTTGCATTGCTGGTTTGGTGGTGATAAATTCCCTTAGTCCTTTTTTGTCTGTGAAGCTCCTGATTTCACCTTCAATTTTGATTGATAGCCTTGCTGGGTACAGTATTCTTGGATTGAGACCCTTCCTTTGCATGACTTTGTATATTTCATTCCATTCCCTTCTGGCCTGATGAGTTTCTGTTGATAAATCAGTTGTTAGTCTGATGGGGGTTCCTTTGTATGTAACTTTCTGTCTCTCTCTGGCTGCTTTTAAGATTCTTACTTTGTCGTTGGTGTTTGCCAATTTAATTATAATGTGCCTTGACAGCGGTCTTTTGGGGTTCATTTTGCTTGGGACTCTGTGAGCTTCTTGGATTTGTGTGGGTTTTTTCTTCCCTATATCAGGGAAGTTTTCTGTCATTATTTCTTCAAACAGGTTTTCTATTCCTTGCTCAGTTTCCTTTCCTTCTGGAACCCCTATTATTCGGATGTTGTTTTGTTTTGTGTTGTCCCAAAGTTCTCTTAGGCTCTACTCCTGCTTTCTAATTTTTTTTCTAGAAGCTGCTCTACTTGGGTATTTTTTTCCATCTTGTCTTCTAGCTCACTTATGCAGTCCTCTGCTTCTTCTAGTCTACTCTTGATGCTTTCTATTGAGTTCTTTACAGCAGCGATGCCATTTTTCATTTCTTCTTGTTTCTTCTTCATTTCCTCTTGGTTCTTACTCATATTGTTGAATTTGTCTTCCATTCTTTTCAGCCACCTTATGACCATTTCTCTGAATTCTTTCTCTGATAGGTTGCTTGCCTCTAATTCGTTTACTTCCTTTTCTGGTGGTGCCTGCTTTTCTTTCCTATGGGAGCTGTTTCTTTGTCTCCCCATGGTCTCTCTTCTCCGGATGTCTGGTTATGTAGTTCTCTCTCTCCTGCATTGATTTAAAGGCACAAAACACAACACAACCAGGTACAACACACAAGGCACTGAACAGAATTATATTCATGATATTAATAACCTCCAATAAAGGTGACCACCAAAGAAAGACAAATTAAGGTATAGGAGAGGAAGAGAAAGAGTAAAAAGAAAGAACAAAAAAAGGAGTGTGAAAATGAATTTGGGAAAAAAGAAAAATAAAAAAAAGTATGAGAGATAATAACGATACTAAGAGAGAAAAGGGGAACAAGCTATATATATGGGGAGTAAACTCCAATAGAACAACCACTAATCCCAGCAAATGCCAGCAACACGAACCTGGAGATTAATACAAACTACAACACCAACTAATATCAAGTGAGGCAAGGGAAAACAGAAATAAAAAACAAACAAAAACAAAGCAAACAAAAGAACCAACCAAACAAACAAAAAAAGAATAAGCAAAACAATCTCACAAAAAAGCATAAAAATTCAATCTAATCAACATTCAAGCATACAACCACAAAAGGACAGAGAGAAAAACAATTTTTGTTGTTGTTGTTAAGATAGCATAGAGAGAGGTGTGTATGGACTTGGATCAGGGGGTTGGAATTAGATATATAAGTAGGGTGAAATTTTAGCAGAGGGTAAACAGAAAGAGTAGGGAAAATCTAAAGCCGGAAATGGTTAAGATAAACAGGAGACCAAAAGGGGAAAGGTTAGGAAGAGAGTGATGGCATAAGTTAGCATTGAGATAGGGTAAAACGATGCTAAAGGAAAGATGCAAATAGAATGTAGGACACTAATCCCAAAATAAAACAAAGAGAAAGTCAAATGACACTTAAAAAAAAAAAAGGTAAATAATAGTAATAATAATGCTGATTGAAAATGAAAATGTAATAATTAAAAAGGTAAAAATTGAGTGAGGAAAAAGAAAAAAATTAGTTTCTTAAGTAAAAGATGCAAAAAATTAAAAATTTAAAAAAATAAAAAAAATAAAAAATAAGAATAAAATGTGCAGTAGTGGCGGTCATTCACTTCCTCTATTGTTCTGTTTGGTACACCTGTTTCCCTGTCTGGGCAGTATTACAGTTCCCTGCGTTCCAGTGCTCCTCAGTGTTGTAAGCCAGTCCTGATTTTTAAGCAGGCAGTGTCTTAATTTCTCGTATTTATTTTTGATTACACCAGAGAAAATTTGTGTTTCAGCCCCTGGGTGGCAGTGTTTCTGGATTGACTTCCATGCCTCTCTAGCTTTTTTTTTTCCTATGGCACTCACTACCGGTTTGTGGAAGTGTGTGCCTCAGAGCTGCCTCTCTGATGGTCACTCCCAGCTCCACTCCCCATGTTCCGGAGAAACAACTTCCCCCTGCAGTCTCTCAGGGTATTCCCCAACTGGGTTTTCCTATGTATTGGGCTTAGTAATCAGAATCAGAAAAAGCCCAAGTGTGCCGACAGTGGGTCTGCGTGCAAGACTAAGCAGCCTGCACTCCTTTGAAATTCTTAGTCCGACCCTCCTCATCAGATCAAAATGGGTTGCTTTTTAGAGATCCCTTCTGTTAGCAGCTCAGAGGACCCCTTTCCACATTCACGGATCATGGCAGCCCCAACAGCCGCAGACTTTTCTAGGAACAGACTTCCCCAGTCTTGCAGTTCCTGCTGCTCACACGTTTCTCTCTCCCGCCACCAGGACGAGAAACCTCACGTTATCCCAGGCGAAATCTGACCTTTTCTTGGTGCAGTGAAGAGTTCCTTTGAATCCGCGTGTTTGTGCCGATTGGGGACCTGTGTTCTGGTGCTCACAGCTGTTCAGTGTTCGCCGTTGTTGTGGAAAATCAGGCCTCTGATAAAATCCTCCTTCCCTTGCAAGATGGCAAGGTTTCCCACTCTGATCCCGCAACTCCGGGAGGGGACCCAGCTGCTGTGGGTGCTGCACGGTCAGGGGAACCCTGCCTAGCACTCCCCCACCTTCTCCTGGAGTTCAGCTGTCCCTTAGCTTGCTAACAAACACTCCTGGTGTGAACCTCAGCTGCTCTTTCCCTCTGCTCCGGGACCAGGCTTGGAACACGTCTCTATTCTGCTGCCATTTTCTCCGTCTCCTCATTGGTGCATTTAAATGTTACTAGGCCACAGTCAGGGGAGGGTAGAAAGGGGAACTGTGGCAGAGGCTGACATTTTCACATTGGTGCACCTGGTCACCTGGGTAAGGTATTTGCAATCAGTTTACAGGGATGTTGCATCAGGAAAGAAAAGGGAGGAAAGTATGAGATTCTGAAACTATACATGGTATATTACATATGTCTTAAATAGCCTCAGAAAAGCAGATCTATGACCAACAGGCAAAAATCACAAGCAGATAGATGGTCACTCAAGATAAGGAAGGCCTTTCTAACAGTCAGAAATGTGCAAAATGGAAGAGGCCACCTCAGAAGGCAGTGAACTTCAATATTGGAGTTATTCAAGCAGAGACCAGATGGTCACCAGTGGGAAAGTTGCTACATAGATTCATGCAGCCTATGGAATATAGGTAGTGTTGTGTGTCATATTAATCAGTGCAGTCATGCCAAGGCCCAGCTTGTATGTGGTAGGCACACACAAGTTGAACAAAGGTCAAGCTCTACTGATTTGATATAATCATTCTTTCCCAAGCCTTTTCTTCTTCATGTTCTTAGTTTGACAAGACATTCTGGATATAAAAATATTTCTGGAGTCAGGTAAGTTTGGGAACTACTTCATACAATATTACCCTATTGGTGATACAAAGCCACATGCAAATAGACTCTGAGAATCCCTGAAATAAAGGAAGTAATGTCATTTGGCTTATCTCAGCATTTCCCAAAAGTTTGGTTCACAAAACTTTTTATTGTGTAATTTACCTGTGACTATTTCATGGAAAAATTCTGCCTTTAGCTAGGGTAAATATTTCTCTCCTTCTGGAGAGAGGCATATACAGAATATTCTCCTTTGCTGATTTCAAATTACTCTTGGTATAAGAGATACAGGAAGGCTGTAGGCATAGTGAGGGGTTCTGTGCCCCCACCCCCACCCCCATGGGGCAGAAGGTATTTACCAAACTCATATGCCTTTTTTTATTTGATTATGATTCCACCCTATAAAAATATGTTATTATTTATTTTTACATACAGATGCAGCAAATAAGAAGGTGATACAATATTCCAAAATCCATGATCTTCCCATTTCTTGACTTAGCTGGCATTGAGCTGGGAGCCCAAAGATGAACAAATACAACTAAGAGACTATCAAGACTACTCCAGCTTTAATGATCAATGATTCTTAATTTCATTATATGAGAATTGACAGTCTCCCACAGCATAAATGTCACCTTGATAATAACTAGTGGAGCCCATTAAATCCAGAAATTTACTTTTTTATAGTTGCTACAAGAATGAGGATGCAGACAAAGATGACCATTACTCAATGGCAATATGAAAATCAATAACCCATTAGCTCCATCATCTGCATCACCGGTCTGGGCCACCTTCCGAAGGAGAAGCTGATAAGCTACCTCCTGGGTGTGAGTCAGAACCAAAATAAATAAGCTGGAAGTAGACTAATTAGACAGTGAGCCAGGCAGCAAACAATGGTAAATTCTGGATCTTTTTACAGTCAAAGATACCTTTTATTATCTTCACATAGATTCATACTTTGCTTCCAAACTATTAGTTAAGTAAAAAATTAGATTTTTCAATTTGTATTCATCAATATATGCAGAACTGTCAATCAGAACTGAGGAACAGCATTGCCTAAATAGTGTAACTGTGTTAATTTGATACAGCGCCAGTCAAAAGCCAAAAAATACATATATTTCAGGTGCTTTTTGCCTCTTCATTACAGGTAAATGCACAGCTTCTCTGGAGCTATTTAAAATATAGAAAATAGCTTGAGATTATAGTCAGAATGAGTTGAAGCATAATTTAAACCTTTTCTTTATATATTTTGCATGATCTCATTGGTATAATTATCTTATATTGTTTCTTTGTAATTGAAAGAATTAATAAATAATAATAAAAAGGACAATAGCCCAAGAACTTGATTTTGTATTTATGGTCTTGTAAGGGTCTAAAACATAGGTAGAAGAATAGATATTTCTCTAAGAACCCTTCTCACTCAAAAATGCCAAGAAAAAAAACACTCTGGCTTTATGTTTTGTTTTCAGGAAAAAATAATTGCCCTCCCTCCAGTATGATCTTCATTAGTTATCATAACAATTCTGCAGGGCACTTTACTACTCCTGATAATGAGGCATCCTTAGGTCCTTGCAGTAGGTTCATTTAGTATCTTGCTGGGAAGGCACAGTGATAAAATATTTTTTTCAAATTAAAATAAAAAGCCTTCTTATTTCCACATTACAAATCATAGCCAGAAACAAAAAAAAAGGGGGGGGGGGAAATCCCTAAAAAAACTTTACATATTGTTACCTAAGCATTTAAGCATTTAAGTAATTAGTTTCCTGAAGGTTGGCCACCAGACTTGTAAACATTCACAAAGTTCTTAATATTTATTTTACAACATATGCCCAAACTCACAGCAAATAGCCTATAAGTTGGCCACTAATTGGGTATCTTTATTTTCTTTGATTAGAGAAGGAGGTATTAGAGAAAAGAAAAATAGAGAAACTAACTTTACCAATATTCTTCTACCAAGTTCTCCTTAATGTTCTCTATAATGAAAGGAAAAATATCTGAGAGTGGGCGTCTTTATAGCAGCCCCCTCCTTGCAAAACTCTCACATAAGATGCTACTCTTCACTGCTTCTTTTAATGACTGTATTACTTTGATTTTATTAGTTTGACTTCTTTTCTAACTTCTACTAATGGATGAGTTAGCACATGACTCACACTTAGTTATTTATTTTGATGTTTGGGAACACAGAAATGCTTTTTAAAAATACCATTTATATAAGTGTTTGGACTACTTTGCCTTGAAGGCCATATTTTATTGCCCTAAAAGAAAGCTATTCTGAGAAGACTGGTAATACTGGTAAATTGATAGCACTTTTGCCTTTCTAGGAGTCTAGAGGACATTGAGTGGAGGAGTTGTATCCATTGCTTAAATTATTCCCAGGGAGAACGTGAGGTGCTTGAGGTGGTGCATTTCGGCATTTGGGTCACAGTTTGCTTTAGTGAGATCAATATGATAGATGAAATGACTTCCTAAACAGACAGTATTAAGAATAACTCAACACCTATATCCATTAAGGACAATAGTAGGAAAGTTGGGAAGACATGCAATCTGAACTTTTTAAAGCACATATTATGTGCCAAACTTGGTGCTTGGGTGCTAGAAATAAACAGATAAATACCCACCTACAAAATTCAAAATTTAGCAGCATAGTATATATCAATAGCAATTGCTATATAGGTAAATGTAACCTTAAAGAAATGAGCTCCAGTTTTGCATAAAATGAAGTAAGCACACATCTCCTTGTCTCTCCCACTGAAAATAACTAGCACTGCTAGACTGTGTGTGTGCGGCATCTACCTGAGGGCTCTGAAAGGCAAATCTGGCAGGCAGTTGGGGAATGGGAAGTACTACCAAACTGACAGTGGCTTTATAGCTTCAAACCCAGAAGTGCATGCCTGATGCAAACAGAAAGAACTCTTAGTGAATCCCTCTCTTTCTGATCTACGGAGCAGAAAATTGGGCCCCTAAAGGACAGAAGGAGTTTGTAAATTTGGTGTTGTTGTTGTTGCTTTTCCATCTTCTGCTTCTCCAGCCCAAAGGCAACCCCATAGTGACTGCAGTGGCATGCTAGCTGTGCCAATAGCAGAAATGATGGCAGTGCCAGTAGAGCAGATGCCTAAAACTCTGAGCCAAGAGCATGGGAGGAATTTTCACCGCTTTTCTTCTTCCTCTTAGTCCTCTCACCACTTGACCTGGGAGTACACAGTAAAAATTACACACCAGGGTAGCTAACTCAAAGCCTCAGCTTTCCAGCCAAAAAATAAGGAAGGGAAGTCCTCAGAGCTGAGAAGTTCCCAGGAGATTGTGTAGCAGGGGAAGCTGGAGAAAAATAATCTCATAAAATGTATATCAACTCCTGGGCTTCCCCTTAACCTTCACAGCTCTTTATGTCTGGAGTGTAAAAGGCAAGGTGGGCCGATGCCCAAACAAGGCTGAATGGGCACTGCTCATTTCTGAATCCTGCATCTTCATGATGCTTCCTTTATCAAATTAGGCACACATCATGAAAAATTTTCCCATTGGAGTCCTTCTTCAGCCTTTAATGTATGAGCCATGAGCTATGATGTGACACAAGCACCTCCCCTTACACACTACCCAATAGTTGCAATAGCTGCCTTTAGCAGAGTCATTACATGTTCACCTATACAGGTCCATCACTGACCCTCATCAACTTCTTCCTGTTTCTCCAACTGCTTGCCTGCCTATCTTCTTTCAGCCATCTGGCCTAATCTTTCCTACAGAGTCCTTAACTCTCCCGAAGCGCTTCTTAGTGCCTGATCTCCACTTAACACTGGAACCCAGAGTGAATGCAGAAAAAGGCATTCAAGACCCTCCACTATCTGGTTTCAGTCTAACCTTCTAGCTTTATTTTCTGTCATAAGTACCACAAACTCTTCAGTCCACACACTACTTGCTGTTCCTCCAATAATCTAGGCACTTTTACATTTCAATATCTGCTCCCCCAGCTGCTGTCTGCTGTAGAGCCTTACCTCTCACCTAAAACAAGATTTTACCTGCTCAAACAATATTTTCATGAAACTTTCCTAAAATGTATTCCTTTTCTTTTTTGAAACTCACACATATATATGCATTTCTTTGGTATTCAATTTTCAAAGTATATCAAGTTATAACTTGTACTAGATTTGTCTATCTATTTTAATTCTCCATAATCTCTGGCTAACCTGAGAACTCATTTCCAGAAAATCTGCTTGATAAGAGTAAAGCTGTCTTGTCATGAATATTGCTCTCTACTTTGTTGGTTAAAAAAAAATCATAAGGTGTTCGGGAACATAAAGATGAATGAACAGTCTTACTCTGTTTCATTCTAATTACAAAATTGAGAAGCCAGACATGTATACACATAGCCACAGAACTGTGGTAAATGTCTCAAATGTGCTCAGACAACTAAGAAAGCATACAGAGAAACATGCATGGCTATCTGAATAGGAGAGAAAGGTCTGGTCAGGGAAAGCTCCACAGAATGGGCAGTGTGCCTGGTTTTACTCTGCAGGGTGGGGAGACAAAGGGAAACAAAGGTGTTGGAGGTAGATGAAACAGGATGTGTCTCTTAAAACCCTTATATTTGGTTACAAATACAAATATCAGAAAAAGGGTGACTTTTATCATGAAAAACATAATTTTCAAAGGCAGGATAAAATGGGTCTCAGAAATAAACCAAAACCAAGGCATTAAAGGCCACAGAAATTCTTTAACATTGATGTCTTCTTCTCACTGCAGACTGACTGTGTCTGCTTCCCTGACCACACAGTGAAACATGGTCACCTACAGTTCCCAGGCTTACATTGTTCTTGTCAAAGGTGTATTAATTATCTATTGTAACATAACAAGTTACCTCAACCCTTAGTGCTTAAAACAACAAACAGGTATTATTTCACAGTTTCTGTGTATCAGGGATCCTAGCATGGCCTAGCTGGGCATCTCTGGCTCAAGATCTTGGATGAGATTGCAGCCAAATTGTCGCCTGGGACTGTGATCTTATTCGAAGGTCCAACTGGTTGAGGAGTGGGCACAGAATCCGTTTCCAAGTTCATTCACGTGGCTGTTGGCAGGTTCCAGAAGATCCAGTTCCAAACTCACTTAAGTGATTGATGGCAGGTTTCAGTTCCTCACGGGCTGTTGGAATGAAAGCCTCAGATCCCTACTAAGCCACACGGCCTCTTCAAAGGGCTGCTCACATGCTCACAACATGGCAACTTGCTTCCTTCAGCAAGAGTGATGAGAGAGAGAGAGAGAGAGAGAGAGAGAGAGAGAGAGAGAGAGAGAATGAGGCCTAGTGATAACTTCAATATCAGAAGCCACGTTCTTTGTGTAATCTAACCTAGGAAGTTACATCCTATAACTTCAGCCACATTAGAAGTGAGTCACTAAATCTAGCTCATACTGAAGGTTAAAGGATTACATAAACACATGAATACCAGGTGTTGAGGCATTAGAGTCCATCTTGGAGGCTGTCTTCAGTCTCACAAGGATCAAGTGAGACTGAAACTGGGAACCTAGGCCTAGGGGAGGGTTCTGATTGGCTCTTCTGGGACTATGTGCCTCTAGGGAGGGTTCTGATTGGCTCTTCTGGGACTATGTGCCTATTTCTGTATCAATCAACTGTGTCCATGGGGTCAGAGTACATTATAAAATATACCTGCTGAAAACCCAATCCTGTGTACAGAGGGAGAAGTTTCCAGAGAAAGGGAGCTGAACTGCTCATTCTACCTGGACAGGGTTTCTCACTGACCCTTATACACACACACACACACACACACACACACACACACACACACACACACGCAAGTACACTTGAACATATGCTCATAGGCAAGCACACAAAAAAAATATACATTCACACACCTGACCACCCTGTTGTGTATCTGTTGTACATATTGGGATTCTGAAAACACTTTTGTTTGAATGAAGCTTTAAAAAATTTGAAGCTATAGTCAGTTTGGCTCAGTGGATAGAGCGTCAGCCTGTGGACTGAAGGGTCCTGGGTTTGATTCCAGTCAAGGGCACATCCCTGGGTTGCGGGTTCGATCTCCAGTAGGGGGCATGCAGGAGGCAGCCAATCAATGATTCCCTCTCATCATTGATGTTTCTATCTCTTTCTCCCTCTCCCTTCCTCTCTGAAATTAATAAAAAATATATTTTTTAAAAAATAAAATAAATAAAAAGTTTGAAAACTTATATTGTCTAGAAAGACAAGACTTGTCCAGGATCAGAGAGCAGATTAATAGCAAAGCAGGGTAGAAGATTATATTTTATGCTGTGGCTAGACATGATGCCTGGAGCCTTAGGGGTGGTTTTCAAGGAAGATGATAGTTGAATCCTTGTTTACAAGGAAGATTTACAAGGAAGAATGGAGAGAGAGAAGTTTTAAAGGAATGAATAAATAATTTTGGAAGATAAAAACAATGGTACAATGATAAGGAGATTGGGTGGCTGGGCCAAGGACAAGGTCTTTTTTGAAATGAGTAAGACCTGCAGCATATATTGGTTGAGGGGACAGGATAAAGGAAATTTAACATTTGAGGGAGCAGGTGATCAATAAAGAGTAAATGGAGCTACGTGCTTGGGGAGAGCTGGAAAGGGTGGACCAGGGCTATATGGAAGGGAGATAGGGCACTTCTTCATCAAAAGGGAAAGAAAGGGGGAAAATAATAGGGAATAGCTCTGAGAGATGTTTCTGGGGAGGCACAGGAAGGTGAGGAACCTCAGAACAGAGAGGGTCCCCCTCCTCAGTGTCCTGGGGAGACTGAGGGACACAGGGCTAACTTTGGGACTTGAATGTGTGAAGGAGAATTTATACCACTGCTTGGTGAAACAATTAGACCTGAAGAAGTGGGAAAGAAAAGACTCGTGATGAGTGTTGAGGTCTCCACTTAGGTTGGACAATAGGACTTTGAAGTGAGTCTGCTCATGTTTCTTTCCAAGAATTTCTCTGACTGTCCAGAAACCAGCATCCCATCCCGGCTTGGGGGATATGGGAGTACCTAGAAATTTACTTCTGCTTTTGCTTAGTCCTGGGAAGGCTGAGAAATTAGTTATAATGATAGCCAAGTTGAGAGTATTATAAAGATGGGGGATCAACTGTTCTTCCCTTTCACTAAAGGCAAAAAACAAGGTCTGTAATATATGCTGATCTGGAGAAAATGGAATTCAGTATAGCAAATAATATATATATATATATATATATATATATATATATATATATATATATATATATGTGTGTGTGTGTGTGTGTGTGTGTGTGTGTGTGTATATATATAGCCAGCTAGATTTAGAAAAACAGATTCCTTCCCTGTGATAACTTTGTTTATAGAACATTGATTAGTTTACAGGATGACGTTTAATTCTTCAATTGGTCATTTCTGTTAGGGGCTTAAGACTAAATGAGCTTAAGCTGAAGCTTGAACTGTTTAAGCAAATGTCAAGGAACACATTTGAGAAGCTGTTAGAAAGCAATGTGGAAGAATGTTTGCTACTTCGGCCTTTGGAGTCATGCTGTCTGGGTTTGAATGTTGCCTGTGCCAGTTAATAACCACATGGTCCTGGGTGAGTTACCCCTTTCATGTTTCATTTTCTTCAACTCTAAGATAGTGATGATGGCAGAATCTACCATGGGGTTGTTGTACAAAGCCCTTGGCACAAGGCCTGAAGAATAGTATTCAATAAATATTAATTCGCTAATATCATGTTTTAAAAGTCAGATTGCTTAGTGAACTCTATAGAAGCATTGGCTCTCTGAGTGGAGAACTTTCAAGACTACTTGGCCTTTCGCTTTTCAAATTATGCTGCTCAGAGCCTGAGAGGGAGAGAGAGATGCTTCTGGGGTCCCTTCAGGGAAAAGGGGGGACAGAGCTGCTAGGGCCCTAGTCCACCCCCTGCTTCAATGAGAATAGTCCGCTTCTACCAACTTCACATATTTGGTAGGCTTCTGCCTATACCTGAAAAGAAGCTTTCAATATAGAAGAAAATAAATAGAACTGAACTAACTTTACAAACGAGAAACCTGGGGTTCAGAAGGGGAAAGGACTTGTGCAAGGTCAAATGCTGAGTTTTCGGTAGAGCAAGATCTTGCACCCAGGCCTCCTGCCTCTGGTCCAGGACTGTCTCTACTACGGCTTTCTATCCATTCAGGCCCCATTGCAAAATGAAATGTTTTCTCTTTCCACAGGACCTCACTCACACATCCTCCCAAGAAAATTTCCCAATCTCCTAGGAAATCAGCTCTCCCCTCCTAGAGCTTCCCACAGTGCCTCTTCCCAGTATAATCTTCTAAAAGTCCACTTTTCATAGTGAATAAAATATGGTCCTACTTTCAAATTGGATCATCTTTTACCAAAATTTGACAGACAGCCCAGTGACTGGCACATCATAGGTACTGGGCAAATAATGGATATGAATGCAGACTTTAAATCACAAGCTTATGTACAAAAACGAAGAATAATTAATGTAGCTATTATTATTATTATGGTGAAGGAGTGTCAGATATAAAAGCTCTTGTCCCAAATGAACTTATAACTGAGTTGGTAAAAAACTTTTGCAAAACTTGTTTCTTTTTGAGAATAAAATGTGATTCCATAGGGTTTGGTTTGTCTTTGTCACATGAAATATCTCTAGAGTGGGGAGTGGGGTAGTGCAGGAAGAGGTGGGGGAGGGGTTAAAGGCAAAGCAGTGTCTGCAAAGTTTCAAGGAGACCCACTAACTCTGCACAGGTAGCTGGAGGGTTTCTCCTTCCTCACAGGTAAGGCCTGTCTGAGCCCAAAGAACCTTCTTCCCCTAAGCACACACCACAGCTGACAGATTAGGGAGACCTTTCAATGAGGTATTAATCAAAGAAGCCCCAGGCCAGAGGGACCTGTACTAATTAGGATGGTATCTATGAAGAGAACACCCACATACACAGCTCCAGGTCTTTGCTCCAAGGTGGGGTACAGAGAGCTGCCAGTCTTTGCTGTTCTCTATGTCCTCCCCTCGCCACCTGGGGGCCTGTTTGTTAAAATCTGCTTCCTACATAGTCAGCCCCCTTGAGGACATGTGTGCCAACCCCACTCTGGTCAGGACCTGGAGCAGTGCCACCTAATGGTTTAACAACCATCTGGGACTCTTCATCCTTGCAGAAAGCATCGCAGCTCTTTGCATTTTCAAGGAAGATGGGGAGACCACAGAACTCGGCCTTCCTGGCCTCCAGTTCCCTCTGTTGGGCAGTGAAGCTCCTGCCTTCCTCCCCCATTGTCGGTCCTTTATATTATAACCTTCCAAATCAATTGTCCAGAGAATATATACAGGATGGGGCAAAAGTAAGCTTACAGTTATTTGTATGGAAAATAATATAATAATTAATGAATAATAAAAAAATAGTTTTGTATACTCACAACTGTAAACCTACTTTTGTCTCATTCTGAATACACATATATGTGTGTGTGTGTACACACACACACACACACACATATATATATATATACTAGAGGCCCGGGGCATGAAATTCATGCATAGGTAGGGTCACTGGGCCTGGCTGGCCATCAGGGATGATCGGGGCCTTCTGGCTGCCCTTTAGGGCCTTCCTTCATTCTGCACCACCCCTGGTGGTAAGCGCATGTCATAGCAAGTGATTGAACTCCTGGTCTCCCGGTTGAACTCCCAAGGGGACACTTTGCATATTAGCCTTTTATATATATACTAGAAGCCCAGTGCATGAAATTCGTGCACTAGGTGGGTGAGGGTCCCTCAGCTGGGTCTGTGCCCTCTCGCAGTCCGGAAGCCCTCGGGGGATGTCTGACTGCAGCTTAGGCCCACTCTCTGGGGGCAGTGGGCCTAAGCTATCAGTTGAACATCTTTAGTGCTGCCGTGGAGGTGGGAGAGGCTCCCACCACTGCTGTTGTGCATGCCAGCTGTGAGCCTGGCTTCTGGCTGAGCAGTGCTCCCCCTGTGGGATTGGGCTGAAACTGGCTCTCTGACATCCCCTGAGGGTGCAGGCCAGGCCGAGGGACCCCACCAGTGAACGATCAGGGCCGGAGAGAGATGTGGGAGGTTGGCCAGCTGGGGAGGGACCACAGGAGGGCTTCAGGGCATGTCCATCCCGTCTCACTCAGCTGGCTGGCCCATCTGGCTCATCTGGCCGTACCCCAGCAGCAAGCTAACCTACCAGTTGAAGCGTCTGCCCTTGGTGGTCAGTGCATGTCACAGCGAGTAGCTGAGCAGCCTTAGCATATCATTAGCATATTACACTTTGATTGGTTGAACGGCCGGCCAGTAGACCAGACACTTAGCATATTAGGCTTTTATCTGAGACCCTTCGGGGGATGTCCGACTGCCAGTTAAGGCCCAATCCACAGGGGTTGGACATCCCTCTCATAATCCAGGACTGCGACTGCTGGCACCCAACCACTCACCTGCCTGCCTGCCTGATTGCCCCTAACCACTTCTGCCTGCCAGCCTGATTGATGCCTAACTGCTCCCCTGCCAGCCCGATTGCCCCAACTGCCTTCCCTTGCTGTCCTAGTCTCCCTCAACTGCCCTCCGCTGCAAGCCTGGTCCCCCTCAACTGCTCTCCTCTGCTGGCCAGGTCACTCCCAACTGCCCTCCCCTCCCAGCCCGTTCACCCCTAACTGCCCTCCCCTGCTGGCCTGGTCGCCCCTAACTGCCCTCCCCTGCAGGCCTTGTCCCCCCCAACTGCCCTCCTCTGTAGGCCTGGTTGCCCCCAACTGCCCTCCCCTGTTGGCCTGATAGCCCACAACTGTCCTCCCCTGCCAGCCATCTTGTGGTGGCCATCTTGTGACCACATGGGGGTGGCCATCTTGTGTAAGGGTGTGATAGTCAATTTGCATATTACCTCTTTATTATATAGGATATATGATTTATTTCAAGAAAATGGCTAATGCAATTGTGGGGGATGGCAAGCCCCAAATTGGTAGGGTAGGCCAGCAGGTTGGAAACTCAGGCAAGAGTTGATGCTATAATCCTGAGATAGAATTTCTTCTCCTTAAGGGAACTTCTGTTTTTTGCTTCTAAAGCCTTTCAACTGATTGGATTAAGCCCACCTACAATATTAAGAGTAACCTCTGCTTAAAGTCAACTTGTTATAGATGTTAACCCCACCCTACCTACAAATTACCTTCACAAAAACCCCTACATTAGTGTTTGATTAATAGCTGAGTATTATTGCCTAGTCAAGTTCACCCATAAAATTAACTATCATACCTTCTTACCTCATTTGAACCTCCAAGTATTTTTTACTTTAACACAGCTAGGAAATGTTATTGCTGGGTGTTAAAATTAAATGGTGGTCCCACACAACATTTATTCCTTCCTTTCTTCCTTCTTCCTTCCTTCATTCATTCAATAATTATGCATCCAGACCTCACCATGTGGCAGGCACTGACTGGAACAGGACAGACATTGGGAGGTTGACCGTCTGTTGCAGAAGATTAACATGATGACACTAAAGTCACACATACACACACATGCACATGCACATGCACGTGCACACACTGGTTTTAAAATGCTTTTCTGAAATGATTGATGGCCTCTGGGAGAAGCAGGAATTGTCATCCATAACAGAGATACATAAGATTGAGAAGGAAGTTCAGAAAATGTAGCTTTTTTTTTTTTTCAAAGACAGAGACAAGCTAAATAAACTCAGTGTCAGTTTGCTTTAGAAATGTCTGACCCATGTCTGTGCTGAGTGGGGCTGAGTTGGTGTGACAGAATCTGACAGGGTGGCAGGCAGGTAGGCACCAAAGTGAGGCAGAAGCAGACCAGTGGTTCCAGGGCAGGCTAGCCAAGCAAGCCTCCCCTGGTCCACTCCTGAGCTCCTTGTGCTAAATCCCATGTGGGGAAATAAATCAAAGGTTACCTCTCTGGCTGGTGAAAAAATTTTCTTTACTTTAAAAAATCACTCACATACTTTATCTGTTTTTTTGCAAATGTAGAATATGTATGTTAATCCTGTATGTAGACATCCCTTGCTTCCGACCGTTACCAAATCAGAAATGGACCCTCCACAAACAATAACAGTGGTATAGAATTTTACAGTTTGCAAAAGACTTTCAAATATATTATCCCGCCTTATCCCTGAAAATAAAAAGCAATATAAACATTATGAAATTCCCATTTCACAGAAGAAACTGAGGTCCAGAGAGGTTAAGTGACTTGACCAGGGTCTTTAGGCTAATATTTATTGAGGGCATTAGACCTCTTGAGTATTGCACCTGCTTCTTATGGCTCAATCACCAAAACCAAATATCATCAACATGTTAGTTTCCTAAGGCTGCAGTAACAAGGTACCACAAACTAGATGCCTTAAACTAGAAACATTTTTTGTCTCACAGGTCTGGAGACCAGAGGTCCAAGGTCAAGTGTTGACAGGGTTAACTCCTGAGAGCTGTGGGGAAGAATCTGTTCCAGGCCTCTCCTCCAACTTCAAGTGCTTTGCTGAGAGTCTTGGGTGTTCTTTGGCTTGTAGGCTCATCACTCTGATCTTGCCTTCATGTTTACATGATGTTCTCTCTGTATCCATGCCTGTGTCCACATTTCCCTTTTCATAAGGACACCAGATGTACTGGATTACTGCTCCCCTCCCCGTTCCTGGCCCCTACTCCAGTATGAATGCATCTTAATTAATTACATCTGCAACAACCCGGTTTCCAAATTAGGTCACATTGTGAGGTACTTGGGGTTAGGATTTCAACATATGAATTTTAGGGACACGACACAATTCAATCCATAACTATTAGTATCCCTTAAACCCATCATTTTACCACCATGTGAAGTGGTCAAAGCTGAGATTATTCCCACTTAACCAATGAGGGCTAGAATCTTCAAGGTAAGGTGAGCTGCCCAGGACCTCTGAGTGACAAATCTTTCCCTGGCCTCACTCTTCTATACAACTCAGCTTTACAACTGGGTCTCAGGCTGCATAGGGCACCTAGAACCCCACCAATGTCCGAGGTGTAGGTTCAGTGAGGATCAAGCAACGGCCCCTGTGTCCCATGAGATACTGCTGGCTGAAAGAAAATGACTGTCTTAATGAAATTCTTAGACTGTGAAGCATACATTCCAGGAAATTTAACCTGAAAGGAAAGAAAAATATAGTTGGGTCTGTGTGTTGTGCATCTCCAAATACCGAAGAGGTCACATACAGTTAACTAGATAATGAAAAGGTTAGCTGTAATTTTCAGGAACATTAACATTCTCTTGTTGCCATAACTACATAGAATTATTAGCCAAGTTTTTGTAATCCAAAATAAAATCAAGATATTTGAATGAGATTATCTCAGACCAGAAAGAATTTTCTAAGGAGAATAAGGAATCTTCAGCCTCATCAGAAACACACAAATTATGGCATGGCTAGGAGAGACTGACTTGAGTCATAACTTAAAGCAAGGCCTCTCAGATGACTTATAGAGTAGAAAGCATCCCTAGGCAGCAGAGATAGCCTAGGGCTCCAGGTAGAAAACACGAATCCCCATCCTGCCCTGCTCCATTACTTTCAGATTAGTTGGGAGGCAACAGAGACAGCTGGGTCTTTTAGGTGAGAGACCAGGGTTTGTGTTGTGTGTGACACTCACTAGCTATGCCATTTCAGGCAGAAATTTAAGCTCTCTGAACCTTGTTGTTGTTGTTTTTATTTGAAAAATGGCTATAAATCATCTACCTCAAAAGTTGTTAGAATTTAGCAAGATAGCACATACTAAACACCTGCCACATAAGAGTTCTTAATGTGAATTGATTTGTTTTCCCTATTTTTCTCTCTTTGACTCCTCCCTCCCTACTTTTATCTCATTTTTGTGATGATGACTAAGGAAAATGGAAGTAATCTTTTGGAGGCATCATAAAAGAGCAGACTATTTAAAAAAGTAAAACATAAAACCCTCTTCCTGGACCTTTTGTTGTTGTTATTGTTGACTTCCCTGAGGTTTTTGTGGCTGCTGCATTATTTTCATAGACCTGGGGTTGAACCAGGCACCTGGGTGACAAGCACAAACATCAGTTGACAACTGCAAAATAATGGCATTTCCACAAAGGGTTTCTAGCAGGTTTGTCCCTGTAGTCCAACAGAAGATGCTGATAGTAACCATCTGACCACCATCCCCACATTGACACACATTGTTTAGGGTACAAAGGTTCTGGTAGGGCTTTATCTCCTTGAGCCTCGCTTCAGTCCTTTCTGTGAATTGGAGAGGACATGGGTTGTTATCACAAGCCTGGGCTGTCATGAATATGTGGAGTAACAAAGCAGCTAATTGGTATTAGAGCCAGGACTTAAATCTGGGCTGTCAGCCTCCTAGTTTACTATACCACATTGCCTTCTGGCTTGGAATTATCAGCCCAAATTCCATCCCAGAACTCTGTGCAAGGAGGCAGAGCTAATCCCCAAATCGAGGCAATCCCCATGTCTGTGAACCTATGTGCTAAGCACTGGACTCAACCTTTACTCTCTCTGCCCCACTGCTCATCACTTCCCTCTCCCAAAGTGTCTCCACGCCCAGGAGGAGGGGAACTTAACATGGATTCTCAACTAACAGCCAGTTTTTGCTTTTGTTCCTCTTTACAAAAAAAGACAGATTTTTTAAAACCATTCTACTGAACATAGCTTTTTTCTTGACAATACTGAATAAAGAACATAATTTTATGTAGTGACACCTTCACTGAGGTCTATCATGTGTCAGGTTGATTCGGTGGTAACAACACATTAATCAGATATAGACACTGCTTCCAAGGAGCTCATAGTCTAGCAGGGAAGGAAAGATACACATGTGGAGGCAGGAAGGGGGCAGAATCCTAAACGTCTGCACCAGCCAGCCTCAGAATCCCAGTCCAGAACTCGAGGGGCACTGGCATGGACTGGCTATTTTTTTTATCTTCCTCAGCTTCAGTGTTCCTTCTGTAGACCCAGGTATCCTACCCAGGTGTCTGAATCTGCACTCTCTAATAGAATTCTCAGCCACTAGTTACAAATTCTCTCTAATCATGCTGTCCAACACAGTAGCCACTAGCCACAAGTGGCTACTGAGTGCTTGGAATGTGGCTAGTTCAACTAAGGACCACAAGATTTTAATTTTAGTTTATTTTAATAATAGCTAATGGTTATATATTGGGCATCACTGACAGTAGACAGCTCTTTATGACCATGTCAGTTTTGGGGGGCAGCTGGAGGTGGTCATGGGGAAGAGCTTTCTCACCTCCCTACTGCCCTCCAGGACACCTGTCATCACCTGGCTGAGACACACGGAGATGGGTCCTCTGAAGTGTCACTAAGCCAGGTGGTCAGCCAGGCCCTCCCCACACCTACATGTGGCTGCCACCAGCAATGCTCCCTTATCCTCTGAGTGATAAAATTAATAGGATCTGCCAAGGTGCAGCTTTGGAAAGGTGCTAACCCTTGGTAAAAGAGAAGCAATGAGTTGTCCAAAAAGCCCCGGGCCTAGCTATCACTGTGGTGTGGCGTCTTGGAGGACACGTGAAGTGGACATGGGGAAATCTGTGACCCAGCCTCTGCCTGCCGTGAGCTCACTCTGTAACCCTGAGTGGGCTCTTCTGTCTCACTGGGCCTGCATTCCCTTTTCTGTAAACTGGGGGGCTGGATCTCCTGATTTGTCACCCAGTTCAAAGCTTCTGAGAATACCTCCCCAGAGACAGCAATTTAGATAGTGAAGGAGAGTCTGGGGATTTATTTTCCAATGTGAAGAAGCCCAATGCAAAACTAATTTAGCAGTAAATAAAAAAAAAAGGGAATAGGTGTTGTTGGTGGTGAGGAATTGCTACAAGTCAAGTAGGGGTGAGGAACCACAGGCTGTGCCCTTGATGCAGACAGTCCTGATTCTTCAGTCAGTACCTAGAAGCACAGAGGGACAAGGGCCTGTGGGAACAGCTTCACTTCATCCAGTCACTCAGCAAATGTGTGTTCAGCAAATTCTGCAACAGTGGCTCTCAATTTTGGTTGAATATCTGAATCACCTGGAGAGCCTAAAAATAATAAATAAAAACCTGACATCCAGGCCCATTCCCAGAGATCCTCCTTTGTTGGGCCTGGGTGGTTTTCTGTGCTGGTGGGTGGTGAAAGCTCACAGGTGATTCTAGTTTCTGGCCACAGCTGAGAACCTCTAGTTCTTGGGTGCCAATTTTTGTGCTAAACCAGGAACTACAATGGGAACAAGACAGACATGGCCACTAGCTTCATCAGTGAAGGTGTTTTCCAAGGCAATAAGATCCAGTGAAGTATATGGGACAACAATGATCTTTATACCTTAGGTAAAGAAAGTGAAACTCAGAAACGTGGGTTGTTCCCAAGGTCATACAACTTGAAAGTCATTAGTCCAGGACTCAACTCCATTAGGTCAAGTGTCAAAACACAGTGCTCCTTCCCCTATATCACATGACTTCAAGCAATAGGATGCAGAGAAGCAGGGGACTTTCCAAGGGTCGCTTCTGTTTAATTTTCAGACACTTGAAATGTTACTAGGCTCTGACCATATCTATAGTTGACATACCCATGGGCTGTAAGGAGTGGCCAAAGGCTAGGGACCCTGGGATAGACCCACGTGGCTTACAGTTGGGGGACACCTTATTTGAAGTACCTGAGAAGGAGGAAAACACTAAGGTATGGATGCCTTGCATAGACACAAAGATGGAAGAGAGTCAGTCTCAATGTTCAAGGGTCAACCTGGTAGGAGGAAATAAGTGCAATGTGACTCAGTCATGAATGTTCTAGATCAGGAGTCTGCCAACTTTTTCTGTAAAGAGCCAGATTGCAAATATTTTCAGCTTTAATAGCCATGTGGTCTTTGTCATAACTGCTCAATTCTGCCATTGTAATGTAAAAGCAGCCACAGGCAATCCACACGCAAATGACCATGGCTCTGTTCAAATAACACATGATTCATACCACATAAACTTTAATTACATATGATGTTCATGTACCGCAAAATCTTATTATTCCTTTTATTTTTTTTCAATCATTTAAAAATGTCAAAACTCATTCATAGTTTATATATAGGCTGTGCACAAACAGATGGTGGGCTGGATTTGGCCCATTGCCTGTGGTTGCCAGTCCCTATTCTGGAAGTACTGTGGCGGGAAGCAGGTAGGAGGACATGGCCATGTTAACCAGATTTGGGGATAAGGGAAACTTATCAGAGGAGGTAGAATTTTAACTTCCCCCGGTTCACCTGGCTGGCCTGACCTGACCAATGGTTATTTCCCTACTTGGAGCATAGATTCTAATGGCCTATAAACTGACTCCAGTGCTGGCTTTGAATTCAATAGGTAACATTTAAAGGCGAAAACAAAGTCAGATTTTAAAAGTAATATTTTTCTCAGATATTTTTGTTGGATGCCTCTCTGCATTGGAAAATAGAGCTGAGAAGTTCTCCTGTGATAAGGAAACTAATCCTTGCTGTTAGGCGAGGTGAGGATAAGAAATAACATTTACTGAGCATCTTCTATGTGCCAGAGACTGTTTAAGCATTTTAATTAAGTTTTCTCATTTAATCCTCACAGTTACTCTACCTGTTATTATTATTATCTCTATTCTACAGAAGACGAAACTGAAGCTCAGAGATGTGAACCTTCTGAAAGTTACAAATTGGTACATGGCAGAATTGCAGTTTGAACTCAAGCTATTAGATTTTTAAGGCACAATTTCTCTGATGATGCCTCCTTTTCTCATAAAATGATCATATCTCATGAACACAGAGGTTTGCAAACAGAAATGAAATAGCATAAATTTTTTCTAGAAAAATCCATTGTGAACTAAGCAAATACCTTGAAAAACTAACTTTTAATTAACATGCATCTGGAAAATATCATTTATCAGCCTAACTTGTTCACCTGCCTGTATCAAAGTTTCACCTAATTAAAAGATTTTAAATAGGAATTGGTAAGATGAGCAATAGCTTTTAGAAAGCCAGTCTTTCTGAGGCCTCCTAATGTTACTAGAGTGTGAAAAATTAATATCTCTGAGGATAATTCTTTTGGAACATTTGAGAAATCAAAACCTTTATATAAAAGAATTCTACAGTAATAAAATTCATTATTATTTCATTAATACTTTCTTTGTACTTCTTTATTTTATTTTTTTTTTATTTATTTATTTTATTGTTGACTATATTACAGATGTCTCCCATTGACTCTCTGCTCCCCTCCACCCAACCTCTGTCCCACTGTAGGTCTTCCCCATGCTATTGTCTGTGTCCATGGGTTATGCATATATGTTCTTTGGTTAATCTCTTCCTATCCCCTCCTCCCCCACTCCCTCCCTCCCACTGAGGTCTGTTATTCTGTTCCCTGCTTTCATACCTCTGGCTCTATTTTGTTCTTCAGTTTATTTTGTTCTTTAGATTCCACTTATAAGTGAGATCATGTGATATTTGTCTTTTATTTTTTTATTTTTAATTACTATTTACATTCAATATTATTTTGTATTAGTTTCAGGAGGTTCCTCAAAAAATTAAAAATGGAACCTGCCTTATGACCAAGCAATTCCACTTCTGGTTATATCCAAAGAAACCCAAAACACTAATTCAAAAGAATATATGCACTCCTATGTTCATTGCAGTGTTATTTCCTTGTACTTCCTATGCAAGGAGTGGGCAGGTAATATTGCTTCTGGCTTTGAGGTCAGTTTCTGATTCATAATTGTCAGCCTGCATCTGTTCCTTTCCCAGAAAATCAGGGCCACTTGACACATGCTAGAAAACTCAAGGAAGAGAAATAAAGCCCTAAATAGTGCCAGCCCTGCCCCAGACAGGAGCTCTTGTCTAGACTGACTGTCGAGTCAGCAATCCTGCTGTTTCTCAGGCTTTTGTCTCCTCAGACCCCATGGGGGGCATGTTCTGTACCTTCCAGGCCCCATTTTCAAGTCTTCTGGCAACAGTGCTACTCTTCAGGGATCCAGCCCTTCCTCACCTCCAGTTCCTGCATTTGGGGGGTAAAGCAAATGACCCAAAATCAGCCAATTGTGTGTATCCCCTGTGTGTGGGTGGGCACATGCTCCAAGCCACCCCATTCAGAGTGAATCTTGGAAATGTTGCTGCTAATGCTGTGGGGAAATATATACTTACTAGAGGCCTGGTGCACGACATTCGTGCATGGGAGTAGGGGGTCCCTCAGCCTGGCCTGCACCTTCTCGCAGTCCAGGGCCCCTCGGGGGATGTGCAGACATCCCCCAAGGGGTCCTTAGCGCTGCCACGGAGGTGGGAGGGGCTCCCACCACCGCTGCTGTGCTGGCCAGCCGTGAGCCTAGCTTGTGGCTGAGCGGCGCTCCCCCTGTGGGAGCGTACTGACCACAAGGGGACAGCTCCTGCATTGAGCGTCTGCCCCTGGTGGTCAGTGTGTGTCATAGTGACCGGTTGTTCTGCCATTCGGTCAATTCACATATTAGGGTTTTATTATATAGGATTGTCCAGTTGGTTATTTCCTGGTGACCATGGAGAAATTCTGCCTGAGAAAGGAGTTAAAACAAGGAAGGAGAGCAGGGAAACAGAGAAGAAACCAATGTTCACGACATCAATGAGCCTTGGATCAAGTTGCATTGCTACAATAAGCCAATAACTTCTATTTCTACTTTTTTTGCTTAAATATAAATTTGTTTCTCTATTGCTTGAGGATAATCCTAGCTAAAACTTTAATCCCCCACCTTCTAATCCAATCTTAGCACCAGAGTTCCTGCTTGATCTCTGCCCCATATTTCAGGTCCATGTCCCTGGCCTCATGACTAGTCAGTGTCCTGGTCCTTCTGCTGCCAGGACCTACCTCATTCTGGCCAGTTTCACTCCACACCTACCCTTGAGATTGGACACTCCCCAGTAACCTGCTCTAGACCAAACAGTGCATGTTTTTTGTCTTTTTGTTTTACATTTACTACATTAAAAAACACATTAATAATAGAGTGTTGGTTTAATGCAAGACTGACTGGGAGAAAATATGTGTTATTTACAATCTCTTTATATAAGAAGTGTGAATCTAGGTAACTAGAGGATCTTTTGTTTGCTGAGAGTAGAATAAAACTTTATATTCTCAGCATACTGGCCTTAGACATAATTAATAATGACATTAAAGAGTGGGAACGGATATGTAAACAGCGAATTACTCTGCCTAAGAAGAGGAGAGATTAAGAGTCCCCAGAGAGTAATTGTTCCATGTAAGCAGAATACTCATAGGCTGCATGAGGCAGGTGCAAAGACTAGGTATGTTTGGAAACAGGTATGGAAGAAAAGGCCGGTATCCTGGGGAGGTTAGAAGAGAAATTCTGTGCACTGTAGAATCTCAGTCTTTTCCTTTGCTCCCCCCTGTGAATTCAACAGTATTCTACATTACTTTTTATTTTCTATGAGTGAAGTCAATTTGGAGGGAACATGAAAAAGAGAGCAGAGGGACAGGAGTGAACAGCAAGCATAGGTTTACACATATCAAACATTTTGACTGAAAAGTTTGAGATGCAGATGCTGTTGGGTAGAGGAATAGATAATCCCTTTACAATAATTCCATTTATATCCCAGCTGAACTGAAGCTCCAATTTTGATAGGAAGTGGAGCCTGACAACCCCAAGTTTTGAAAGAAGACATCAGCATTGGAGCCTGGAGGTTTCTAGAAAGGAATTAGTCTGTGTCCCTGCACCAATTTGCATCTACTCATTTACATATTGAAGTTTTTTTATTGTAATTAAATATACTTCATAGTATTTTCCATATCTTTATAATATTCATTATATAGCTGCACAAAAATGTATTTATCCAGTATTTGTTGCTTGGCATTAAGATTGTTTATACAATTTATTTACATAAACTCACTGAGATGTTGTAGATATGTTCTTGTAAATTTTCCTCATATGTTCCTTAGGATAAATTCCTACAAGTAGAATCTATGTGTCAGAAAAAAAATTAGTAGTTTTAGGGATGTTTATGACATGTTAAGTCAATGGGATATATCATCTATATCTATGTATCTCTCTCTATAGATATACAGAGATAAATTTCTCTATAGTTATAAATTTCCATATATATATATACACATATATATATATACTGTGTATATATATATATGTTTGTGTGTGTATATATATATATACACATGTATATATTTCCATATATGCAAGGACATGATAGTTCCTTGTAAAGGTAAGGGCCAAAATAGAATGAAAAGTTGATTTGGGCCATACATTTACTCTTGGGAAAGCCTTACAATCAAAATGCAAGGGCCCTCATTTTCTCCACAGAAGGTCTCACCTAATGAGGACAAGTTGTCTAACTAAAATAGCTGTCTCTATAGGGAGCCTAAGCAAATAATATTGGAGCTAGAATCTTGGTACAAATCTCATAAAAAGGCCTGTGACCTCTCCCTGTTCTCCAAATTTCCCTGCATAAAATCTCCATTGACTTCACTTTGCATACAGAAAAAGAACTCAAACTCCTTGAATTGCATCCAAAGTCCCAAAGCTAATAAATGTGAATAGAAAATAGAAATAGAAAATTATCCTTTTGTAAGCTTCAATATAGTAATTGGTTCTGGCAAGTATCATCATAAAAACTAAAACAATTAGGTGAAAAGTTATAAGGAGCAAGATACACATTCACACAGTGCCAAAATTTTACTACACACATTACTAGTTAAAATGGAAAAATATCATTGCAACAAAAACATCTGATGGTAAATGCAATTGCCAACAGGTCAAACTTAGATTCACTGACAATGGAATAGCCTAGCATTAGGTACCTCTCTATGTATTACAGTATAAAATTCCAAAATCACCTATAATGTATTTTGCCCTAAAGATTTCATTTAAGTGTAATTAAGCCCCCTTAAACCCATCTTTTAGTTGACAGAAAATATAAGAAACAGAAGAGCAAGTTAAACAATACCATGAAGAAATAATCAGAAAAATTTTGAATGTAGAATGTTCCATGAGATAACCATCTGAACTTCTCAAAAAATCAAAATCATTTAGAAGAAGAAAAAGAAGAAGAAGAAGAAGAAGAAGAAGAAGAAGAAGAAGAAGAAGAAGAAGAAGAAGAAGAAGAGTTAGAGTCTAGACTAAAAGAAATTGCAGAGACATAGAAATTGTGATGGCAAATTTTATGTATTACCTGGGGCACAGGATGTCCAGATATTTTGTGAAACATGACTCTGGGTGTTCATGGAAAATATTAACATTTGAATTTGTAGACTGAGTGGAGCAGATTGCTCTTCCTCATGTTGGTGGGCCTTATCAGTCAAAGGCCTCAATAGAACAGAAAGGCTGAGTAAAAGGAAACCTCTTTGGTTAGACTGCCTTCGAGCTGAGACATCAGTTCTTTTCTTGCCTTCAGACTTGAACTAAAAAATCAACTCTTCTTGAGTCTTGAGCCTGCTGTCCTTGGTTCTCCTACACCATCAGCTCTCCTGGGTCTCTAACCTGCCAACTGCATTCTTGGAATTGTCAGTCTTTATAATCACATAAATCTCTCATATATATATATATATATATATATATATATATATATATATAATAAGGAATAAGAATATATGTCCTTTTTGTTTTGTTTTTCTGGAGAACCCTGACTAATACAACTAAATCCAATTCATTAACTTATCTTTAAATCTGGTTGGGAAAAAAAAGAAAGAAAACTAGCTAAAAGACATTTTTGGTGCATTTAGGAACATTCAAATATAGACTATATTAATTTAGCTGCATCTCAATGATATTATGGAATTATTGTTAATTTTTTAGAAGTGATAATGGTAATGTGGTTAAGTGGAAGATTGTTTTTACTCTTAGGAAGTAAATGCTGATGTATTTATAGGCAAAATGGCTTGTAATTAAAACTTAGCATGAAATGGTATAGATAGAGAAAGAAAAAGAGAGAATATCTGACAAAATGTTAAAATTATTGAATCTCATTGAAGGGTATATAGGTGACATTATACTATCCTTTTAACCTTTTCTGTATGGAAGAAATGTCCAGAACTTAACTTTCTGCTTTATGTCTAACTAGAGGCCCGGTGCATGAAATTCGTGCACGGCGGGGGGTTGTCCCTCAGCCCAGCCTGTACCCTCTCCAATCTGGGACCCCTCAAGGGATGTCTGACTGCCCGTTTAGGCCCGATCCCTGGGATCGGGCCTAAACAGGCAGTCGGACATCCCTCTCACAATCCAGGACTGCTGGCTCCCAACTGCTTGCCTGCCTGCCTTCCTGATTGCCCCTAACCACTTCTGCCTGCCAGCCTGATCACCTCCTAACCACTCTGCTGCCAGCCTGTTTGCCCCCAACTTCCCTCCTCTGCCGGCCTGGTTACCCCTAACTGTCCTCTCCTACAGGGTTGATCACCTCCAACTGCCCTCCCTTGCAGGCCTGGTCCTTCTCAACTGCCCTCCCTTGCAGGCCGGGTGCCTCCCAATTGCCCTCCCCTTGCTGGCCATCTTGTGGTGGCCATCTTGTGTCCACATGGGGGCAGGATCTTTGACCACATGGGGGCAGCTATATTGTGTGTTGCAGTGATGATCAATCTGCATAGTACTCTTTTATTAGATAGGATAGAGGCCTGGTACAGGGGTGGGGCCCAGCTGGTTTGCCCTGAAGGGTGTCCCTGATCAGGGTGGGGTTTCCTTGGGGCATGGGGTGGCCTGAGCAAGGGGCCTGTGGTGGTTTGTGATATACATCTTAAGGCAAAAATTTCTCTTATAAATTCTGTTTAGCTGCATCTCAAAAGTCTTGACACAGTTTTGTTTCATCAATTCTAAATATTTTCTGTTTGATTTTACTATTTTATTTGACCCATGAATTATTTATCAGTGTTCTTTTATTTTAAATGTATGTGTGTTTTTAGTTATCTTTGGTAATTAATCTCTAAGTTATGCACTGTGATGTGACTTTTATTTTTATTGAAACCCAGTTCTTAATGTGGTCAATCTTTGTAAGTATTTTATGTCTGTTGAAAAGTGGTATGTGTTTTTTTTTCTAATTTGGAGATGCAGGACTTTATGTGTCTGCCTTAAAGTTAATAATTGAGTTATTTAAATGTTCTATATCCTAAATTTTGTCTATAATTAATCTCTCAATAAAGGGAGGAATCTTAACGTCTCATGTTATAATTACGGTTTTCCTAGTTTATTCTTATAATTTGTACTATTTTCTTTATATATATATATATATCTACTAGAGGCCCAGTGCACAAAATTCATGCATGGTTGTGGTCCCTAGGCCTGGCCGGCAATCAAAGTGTGAGTGTCTGGCATGGAAGGGCAGGTCCCAGCTGATCTCTGGGCCCTGGGCAGCACATGGGCCCCAGGCCCCCACACGACCCACTCCACCTGAGTCATGGTGCTCGAATCCCCACGTGGAGATGCAGTGAGTGCGGCCAGACACAGCGGGCTGGGGTGCAGCCTGGCACCTGAGTGCGGGGGCTTCCCTGGCACATGAGCCCTGGCATCCTGGGGGAGGGTAGCAGGGGGAGTGAGAGTGAGCTTGGTGGACACCCTGCATTCTCACCACACCTCCCGGTCACCCCCGCCCCCAGTTAGCCTGCGAGAGGTTGCAGCGCATGTTTTGCACCACCCCCTGGTGGTCAGTGCACGTCACAGTGAGTGGTTGAACTCCCAGTGGAATGACAGCTCCGCTCGAGGGGACAATTTGCATATTAGGCTTTTATTATGTAGGATATATATGTATCTATATCTATATCTATATGTTGAGGACATATTTTTTGATGCATGGGAGGTACAGGCTCAAGTTCATCAAAATTAAGGAAAGTCTGAGAAACTGTCACAGTCTAGAGGGGCCTAAAGAGACATGATGGGTAAAATCTAATGTGGTCTCCTATATGGGATCCTGGGACAGAAAGGGGCATGAGGTAAGAAAGCTAAGGACATTTGAATAAAGTATAGACATTAGTTAATGATAATGTCTTAATATTGCTCAGTTAGTTATAACAAATGCATCATTCAAATACAAAATGTTATTAATGGAGGAAGGTGGGTGCGGTGTACATGGAGGCCCTCTGTACTCACATGGAAACTTCTCTGTAAATCTAAAACTCTTCTAAAGTGAAAAGTTTATTTAAAAACAAAAGTGTTACAAGGTTAATGATACCTCCAGAAAAAATGTAAAACCTAAGAGTCACAATATTTTCAGAGATAAGGCTCGGCAGACTTTGATCTCAAAACCTAAAATTATAAAAACAAAGAAAATTAACCACAGGGTGGAGAGTGAAGGAATACATAAGAAACAGCAGATTAAGGGTTCCCAAGACTTGAGATAATAGGATAGCTCTTATACAGTACAAAAATTATTATTTTAAAAATTATCTTTATTATTGAAAGTATTCCAGATGTCTCCTTTTCCCCTCATTGACCCTCTCCACCCTACTCCTGTCCTGCCCCAGGCCTTCACTGCACTGTGTATATGAGTTATGCATACATGAAAATAAGTTATTTGGTTAATCTCTTCCAACCCACCCCCCTTCCCTCTGGAGATTCATCAAAAATTATTTTAAGTAATTAAAAGTGTAAAAGAAGGTATGGGAAAACAATTAGAGATAGTAGTTGTACTGTACATTTTGTTCATTTGTAGGAACAGTTATGGGACCAAAAAGACATACACATGATATTCAGACAAATACTCAGAAGAATTTTCTCTCTCGGTGATATAAACAGCCATGCATCTTGCTCTAATATTGAATGGTCATTATTAGAGACATAAGGTCTTAAATACCAGTTTTAGAAATAGATGGCATAAGACTTACCATGTAGCAAAATTCAGAGAACCTTAAGGAGAAGTATAAGAGCACCACTACTGAATGATCATATATAAATTTGGGGATAGAGATTGTAGAAGATAAGGGTTTCCAACCACATACAGAATTTTTTCTTCATTTGTTTGTTTGGTTCTGAAGAAGGGATTTAGTTACTAAGAATTAAGTTATTTAATAAAAAGTTTTCACAAAATTACTAAAGTTTGTCTGCAATCTTGAGTAAATGGTTTTACATCCCACCACTCTTAAGTAAGAAAGAATGAATTGTAATTCTACATTGGTTTCTAGTTCACCTAAAGCTTTAATTCCATGATCTCTGGGGCCTAAAAGTATCTGCTCATTTCTAGAATGCTGATATCCTAATATGCACCCTTGAACTTTTTGTCTGCAGCATGAGTCAAATCAGAAGACTATAGGAGAAACTTTCTTAACAAAGGAACCAAAAAAGCAAGGGACAGAAGCATTCTTTTGATGTAAAAAATTCTCCTTAGAGTCAGTCTTCTGTGCATTCACTTGTGGGTTATGTAGTTATGACTCAATTACATTATATTAACTGCCCCACGCAAAGAATTATTTTATGTTCCCTCATTTGTCTAAAATATAACTCGCTCACATGGGAGCCAGTTAGTCATCATCATTGTAAAGGGCACAGAAATATGCTACAGTCTGATTAAATTCAAATGCTCAGGACATATCACTCAGCCAGAAGAGCATCTTGTGTTCCCATTAGAATTTTGTTACAGAGAATATTATCAACTTATCACCCTTCACCAGTTTTCTTAGGTAAGAGGTGGAAGCTATTTTCATTTTCTTACAAAAACTAAGGAGCAAGAGAAGTTTGTCCAGGCAAATAAAACAGCAAGTAAAAAATAAAAAAATAGGAACCAGTTCCCCAAACTCCCTGCCTAGACCCCAAGAAGCTTTATTCTGAGGATATCTAGGATTGAATAAGAGAATCAAAGTACGTGAATGCATCAAATATAAGAGGCAGTTCTCATTTCTCATTCCCTCCAGAACAAACCCTTCAGCAAGTCTAGGCCACAAGTCCCAAAATACTGACCAATTCTAGCCCTCATTCATCTCTACTACTTCCTCTATATTTTATCATCCTATCTTGGACCATGACAAAGATCTCCCAAGCACCACCTTTTACTATCATGCCCTGCTTACATGCATTCTGGTCATAACAGCCAGAGGGTACTTAAAAACAAAACAAAACAAAAAAGAAGCAACGGTCATTGTCCTGCTTCAAAACCTGGCATAAAATTAAAACTCCTTAGCAGAGCCTCCAAGATGCTGTATGATCTGGTTCTGTGCCAGCAAGTTGGATCTAAACTTCTTATCACACCCCCTCCCATTCACAACTTGTCAACCACACTTGACCCATCTCTGTCTCATACTCAAACCCACTGCCATCTCAAGGCATCTGCACTGGCCATTCTCTGAGCCTGAAAAGTTCTCACCTAAGATCTCAAAATGCCTGTCTCCTTGTCATTCAGGTCTCAGTTTAAAGGCCATCTCAGAGAGGACATGCCTAACCTCCCTATCTAAATTGCTGCCAGGCATTCTTTTACTCATTGCTTTGTTTTACTTTACTTTTAGTACTTGTGATTACTTGATGTATTTTTCAGTCTACTTATTATCTATTTCCACCTGTTCTCCATTAGAATCTTAGGTTCATGCAAGCAGTAATTGTATCTGTCTTGCTCATTGATATATCCCTAACATCCGCTTTAATGTTTAACACATAAGTGGGTAACAAATGGTTTTCAAATAAGTTAATGACTGAAAATATGATGGATGCAGTTATTCTAGAGACAGAGGCCAAATAAAGTTGGCTGGATATGCATAATGGGAACTATTTGCTTATAGGAATAGAATAAATTAGAATTGCCTACAGAAATTTTTCCTGTTCAAGGAAAAGGACACATCAGTTGGAGCATCCCATTTTACTTTGAGTCATGTCCAAAGATATTGACAAACTATTAATTTGACAAGATGGTTGGCTGTTTTTCCAAATTCATGAACACACACACACCACACACACACACAATGACTATTGGATTAATGGAAACTGACAGCCTAACCAGGAATGATGTTTACTATTCCCCTCCTACCTACCCATCCTCAAGCTTGCAATTTAGTATAGTTATTTTGATAAGTTCTAGCCAGTGAAATGTTAAGGGAAATGATGTTTGCCTATCCCAGGCCTGGCTCATAGAACCTCTCCATGCAATACTCCCTCTTTTCCACTTCTGACTGGCAAGAATAGAGATGATGCATAGGACAGCTTTGCAAGCCCTGTACTATAGACAGCAGATCTTCCATCTAAGTCTGAGAATGACTGAATAGAAGAAAGCACCATGCTGAATTTTTTATCCATGCATACTGCTTCCTGAGTAAGAAAGAATATTCTATTGTGTTTGAACTATTGTGCATATTAGGGTCTACCTGTTACTGCAGTTACCCTAGTAAATATTATCTAGGTTTCAGGTAAATTAAAAATATCACAAGAGCAGGTTTGGCCCATTACAGTTCTTCTGTTTGGCTCTTGGGAGACTTCAAATAAATACATTTACACTAAATTTAGGAGGTTAGAAAAGAACAAAGGTAGTAAAGCATGGGATGCCTGCTAGGAACAAGAAGGTAAAGGACTCAGAGTCACATAATGACAAATGGTTTCTGATTGGCTGTATTCCTGCACAAAGAAGATAAAGGGGCTTCCATTCCCAGAAGAAGAAAAAAATGGGTGTGCTAAGAAGTTCTTCCACGGAGATGGCAATATTTCCATTAGCAGGGTGAGCTCATAGTTAAGTTACAAAAAAGGAAAATTGTATCTGTGGTTTCCTTCTTGGAAACCACACTCTCTGGCTAATGCATAGCCTCCTTCCCTTAGGTGTTCTCTCAAAAGATGCTGTCCTGGCAATCAGGAAGTCTAGCTTCCAGCTTGGTTCATCCATCATTTTCCTTGAGCTAGTTACTTCACCTGGCTGGATCTAAACACCTTTTTACTAGATGGGAGTGGGGTTGTGATGGCTGGTGGTTAGGCTGAACATTGTATCCTATTCTGATACAACACTGAGCAGAATGGATTAGTCATCATTAAAGTGATTCAGTGCCTTGGGCCTTGTCTGTTCTAGAGAACAAATCTCTAAGACCATACTAAGAGGTTTTGGGGATGATGTTTCAGGCTACTATTGAGCACGAGAAAAGTCTATCCTATGTCTGGCTATCTGAGTAACATTAATTCTGCCTGAAGCCAGGAGAGTCACAGCCAGGATCACTGAGGCCCTCCTGCCAGTCCATCAGATCTGTTTTTCTGCTACCCCCAGCTAGTCAAAGCTCATCTACAATTTCCATTTGAATGACCTCTCTTTGTGGATGGTAGAGCAGCATGACTCTCATAATGTGCAAATTCTGTGCAGCAGCAGGCACCTTTTGCCCACTTTTATGTATCTCTCCATTAAATTTTCCAAATGTTCCAACTAGCTAATCTCCTCTATCTCCCATGACAGCGGCATGAGGTGGCCCTCACTAAGGCTAATGTGGCCCCATAGACTGCATGGACCTTCAAGAACATTTAAGGTACAGCCTTATGTCTTTCTCCAATGAAATTCAGATATATTATAAAGTTGTGGCACTACACTTTAGAAGACATCATGATCTGATGCACAGAATCAGTGAGGCGATTCAACCAGCATGACTCATGCCTATCATCAAGTAACTCTGGAATGCTTTGGGGAAGAGGGACTGAGCTTGGTTCAAGTGGCCACAATGGATAGATAGATCAATGATGGGTAGAAGGAAGCCACAGGGAGACTGATTTCACTCCAGAAGAAGAATGGGCTGCCCTTGGGAGGAAATGAGCTCCTTGTCCCTGGGGTTGCCTATGCAGACCTGAAGGATCTCTCAGAAGACATGAAACAGAGAAAAGCCAAGGTGGATGTTGCAGAGAGGAAATTTGACTAAATATCAGAAACATCTCTGAAAATTAGACTGGGCTACCTGGAGAAGAAATGAGTTTCCTATTACTGGAAGTATTCAAAGAGATATTAGGTGACTGAGAGAGATATTAAATAATTCCTCAATTTGGTCAAGTATTAGACTATATGGCTTCTAAGTTTCATTGTATTCAATGAGTCTTCAAATTTTTTAAGTAGGATTACTTTTACAATTATGGATTAGTTTGTAAAATTAATTCACGCACATACATTCATCTAATTGAAGTCAAATATTACTAAAAAGCCATAAAGATAAAAATTTCTCGCTCAAGCTCTTTCTACCTGACAGCCTCACACTCACGCTTATAACTGGTTACTTAGCATTTACAACCTTATTTCTAAATAATATGCATTTATTACATTTCTTGATTTATCAATTCTAGACATTTTCTGTAGACTTTTCACTATAAAAGATGAGGACTTACCTTTTTTGTACAAGGCCTATTTTCTCTCTTTCCAATCCCCCAAAAGAGTAATGGGGAAATTTCGGTTAAATAGTTATGTTTGCATTATGACAATGCAAATATTGTTTGATACTGAGATTTTACAATCATGCATCTTTCTTTTTTAAAAAAATATATTTTATTGATTTTTCACAGAAAGGAAGGGAGAGGGATAGAGAGTTAGAAACATTGATCAGCTGCCTCCTGCACACCCCCTACTGGGGATGTGCCTGCAACCAAGGTACATGCCCTTGACTGGAATCAAACCTGGGACCCTTGAGTCCGCGGACTGACGCTCTATCCACTGAGCCAAACCAGTCAGGGCTTAGGCATCTTTCTTATACAACACTTCAATTTTCCCAAAGTTAATAGCTATTTTCCTTTTGCCCATTTTTATGTATCTCTCATTAATTTTTCCAAATGTTCCAATAATCTCTACACATCTATCTATATTGCTTTTCAAAATCTTGCATATATCAGAGCCATTCTCCTTGAAAATCTCCCTCCTTTCTCCCTGTTCTAATGTATATTGGCTTCCTCTATCCCTCCTGTGCAGCTTTATTCCGTGGCTTTTTTTTTAAACCATTTTCCTGTGTTAGGTCCTCTTATTTTCTGTATCCTATGTCATTTTGTTTTGTTTTGTTTAGCCCTCATTTTGGTTGAGCATGTCACCTAAAAGCCCTTTAAAGAGATGTCCCTGGGGAATAACTTTTCTGAATCCTCACATGTCTGAGAGTACTTTTACCTACCCTCACATTTGACTGGTGATGTGACAGAGACTTAAGTCTTTCCTTTATCCATCCCCCCTCTATAAGAGATAAAGCTCTCCTCCCCACTTTAAGCTAGGTACCTGCCTGCCCAGCAAGAGTCTGTATTTCCCAGCCTGCCTTGCAGCTTGGTGTGACTATAGACTCGGTTCAGAATTCATGTGTGCAACTTCCACATCCCATTTGAATGGGAGCTCCCTTTCTCCTTCCCATGGGCTGGTGCTTAGACAAGGTGGTGATGATAGCTTTGACCATGTGGACTAGGTCAGCCCGAGTGAGAAAATGAAATAAAAGGGACTGCCCCAGCTGTTCTTGTGCAGCTGAGCTGTCTTCCTGAATCATCTAACTATACCTACCCTGCTACTGCTCAGAGAATAAACTTTTTTCTTATCTAAGCCACTGTGTTTGGAAGGATTGGGGGAAGGCAGGGAAGCCCCTGTGTTACAGCACATTTGCCTGTTCCCTAGTTGAGAGTAGAAATCAGTTGAAATCATTTTCCTTCAAAATTTTGAAACTATAACTTTATTGCCTTTGAACTTCCAGTGTCAATCTTGAGAAAACCACTGTCATTCTGACCAGGCTTGTGTGTGGATCAGTTTCTTTATTTAGGATCTTTTTCTTTTCCTTGACATTTTACAATTCCATGATGATGTATATTGGCGGGGATCTCTTTTAATTCACCAAGCTGAGCACCTAGTGAAAACTTTCAATCTGAAAACTTATAGTTTTTAAGTTCTCAAATTATATTCTTCTCTCTCATTTTCATGTGTGCACTTTCTAGAACTCTCAATAGTCACATGGTATAGCACTTTTGTCTAATTTCCTTACCAATTACTAGAGGTGCAGTGCACGAAATTTGTGCACTTAGGGGAGCGGGGGTGTCCCTCAGCCCAGCCTGTGCCCTCTCGCAGTCCAGGATCCCTTGGGGGATGTCCAACTGCCAAGGAGTGGGGAGCCTCCCACCACCACCAGCTACGCTTGCCAGCTGTGAGCCCGGCATTTGGCTGAGCACACAGACCACCAGGGGGCAGCTCCTGCATTTAGCATCTGCCCCCTGGTGGTCAATGCATGTCATAGTGACTGGTCATTCCACCCTACAGTCTATTTGCATATTAGCCTTTTATTATATAGGCTTTCTTATTTTTTATATCTATCTTTTTGTTTTATTTCTAATAAATTCTTTAGATTTTTATCTTTTGGTTCTTTTATTAGGTTTTTATTTCAGATTCATATTTTTAATTTCCACAGGCTTATTTTGGTCTTGAGAGTATTCCTTTTTATACTCCCTATTCTTGTTTCAGCTCTTAGCTCTCTGGAGATGTTAATTATAAGCTATTCTATTTTAATTTTCGTCTGCTCCTATGTTGCCTCTGTGTCATCTGAATTGGTTATTAGTGGTATTATTATATTTTGTTGTAATCTCTCTCTTACCCATGTGTGAAGCCTTTGCAGAATTCTGGTATCCTTGGCTCTTTATTCATATGTGAGTGTGGAAAGGAGGAGTCAACTTTCTGTCTTTCCTTCAGTGTTCTCAGGCAGCGAACCAGTCTTTGCATAAGCAGGCTCAGATGTCAATGTCCATAGGTATCTCCTCTGAATTTCCTCAGTTTCCCCAAAGAATAAAGCATTCTGTCTTGAGGCTGGCATACCAACCTGAGGCTCTGGGGTCTGGGCTTGGGAAGATGGTTGGAAATCCTTTTCTTTACTAAATAGACTTTTCCTTTATCCTTTGTTTGGTCACACATCTCACATCAGCACTGTGCTTGGTGTCCCCAGTTCAGGAATTAAATTATTTTGTTTTTTAAGGGAACAAACCTCAGGTCTCCAATATTGTGGGCCAGAGACAGTTTCCTGATGGTCTGCAGTAAGGAAGGGCACTGGAGCTCCAACTATTCTGTTTCCAGCTTCTAACTAATTTTGCTTTCACCCCTAGCAGCCCTGCCCCACATTTTTGCCCTTGACTGAGATTATTAGGGGTCCGTGGGTCAGGTTGGCTCACTTCTCATAGCATCCCATCTCAATTTTCTGTGAACTCTTTCTCTATGTTCCTTGTCCTTGGGACAAGGCATGTCTGTAATCTAATCAGTTTATCTTTAAGGAAATTTCAGAATATTTTTTAAGACAGTATTGGAAACTCTAAGTGCCTTCTAGGATTCTGTTTTGGAAACTTTTGGAAATGTCTGTATTTCTTAGTAGAGGTAATTTCCACAGTGCTCCTGAGTCTTTGTGGAATCAAAAGCTATGAGAAACTTCAAGAATCTCATGCAGAAAAGTGGCCCCAGTAGAGAAGCAGAGAAAATTTGAAGCTTCTCTTGGAATGCAGACTGACAATTGTTTGTGAAATCCAAAGTGTGAAAAATCATCTTAAGGTGGCTATAAACATCTAACTGATAGAAGGGCCTCTCCAACTTCCCACCTCACCCAGGGAATTCTATGTGTTGTTTTGCTTATTGTCTGGAGATTGCAAAAGACTGCCTTTGTTTTCTGAGACAGGAGTCTTAAATCTAATCAGACTTGAAGTGCAGCCATCTGGCTCCCCCTCCAGGAGGTGCTAACACAGCTCTGGTGCTCAAACGTTATGGCCAGAAATGCAAGAAAATCATCCATGTGAACAAATACACTCTTCAAGCTCTCTCTTTTAATTATTTAAACTCCCAAAGGCTCTGAAGTTAAACAAGTTATTCCTGGGGAAAGGTAATTTTGTCCTCTTTTCCCCACTCTTGCCCTCGACCTCAAGTCCTCTACAGGAACATCAAGGTCACTGCCATAAACTTAGTTGACATTAGAAAGCTTCCTCTACCTAAAACTGACAGAGAACCAGTAAAGCTGGGAAGGTTTTCTCCCATGAGCCTGGGAATCTGTTCTACTCTCTCATTAATTAAAAAAAAATTTACTTCCTTGGGCAAAATGGATCACGGCTGTCAGTTATCCATGTCAGAGAAATCATAATATTATTTCAGTTTTTCTTCAGCACCCCTCCAGCTTGTACTGAGTTAATTTTAGTGCAAACTAGGTTATTTTTGGCTTTTCAAATGTACTAATCTTCATGAAGAAGATGCAGAGTGTTTAGGATCTCAATGTCAGGCATACTTGGATTGAAATTCTGGCTTCCCCAATAATTAGCTATGACATTTTGAGCATGTCACTTAAATATTATTAACCTATAATATTTATACACAATCTATGAAATACACCATAATAGTATGAAATAAGACACAGAGGAATATTAAATGGAATGATGCATATAAAGATCTGAGCATATACTTTATCATATAGTAATTGCTCAATAAATTTAACATTGGGAAGATTTAAAAAGCATGTATGTGTATAGTTATGTTAAACATGTGATATTGAATTGTAAAAGTTTAGAATACTTAAATTAATATTGCAGCTGTGCTAAAATGGACTTTCTGATTGTTCCAGTCTAACACCCAGCAGAACCTTTCCACAACTCCCTGCCAAAGAGGAGTCACACTGCCTCCCAGAACAGACTTCACTCAATGCTTAAAGGTGGCTCAACTGTTAGTTAATTTTATCATAAGCCAAAACTATGGTTCCCTATCATTTTTATCAGTTGGTGGAGCAGCCCTTTGAGGGCACATGATACAAGTCTAATCTGATCTGACTTCATGGTCCTTCAAGAATTTGAACACAGCTATCCAGTATCCCCATGAGCTTTCTCTTGGCTAAAGTCTTGAGCTGAACATGTTCATTTTCTTCTAGATTGTCTATGCCTTGGTCTCAAGCCCTTCTCTATTCTGGGTACTCTTCTCAGTTACTGTGAGTGGTAGCCAGGGCTGAATGTATTATTGTAAGAGTGCTCTCACTTAGGCTAAACACAGTTCATCTCTTCCTCGAAGAATTTTAAGTCTCTTGAGCAATATGTTTCCAACACACACACACACACACACACACACACACACACACTCTAAAATACAGTATCCAATAAATTTGAGCCTATTAAAACTCCTTTGAACTGTGCCAAGAACAACTTTTTAAAAAGTAGCACCTATGCTTTGTTTATCACTGCATGTGTTGAGAAACTATGAGATGAACTGGAGTCTTGAGGAAACTGGGGTTCCTGGATTCTCTTTTTAACTCACTTTGAGAACCAGTGCTGTGACTAAACTCAGACTCAGGTTCAACTTTAGTCACAGCCCTTCACTGTGAACAAGCATTACAGGTTGTATGACTTTGTTTATAATAATCCCTACCTCCCACAATTTCAGTGAGGGCTCATGGATCAATGCTTGAAATTTGCCCCATACAGGGTCTGTAACAGGAAGTACTCTGAGGTACTGCCACCTACCTGCTTCCATTCAAGATCATCCATATTTGCAAAGCTTCTTTCTGTTCTCCATTTTAAAAGCAACCTATGGGAAAGTTAAAAACTGTTAAGAGACTTGACTGAGTAAAATAACTGTGAAATAAAGTTAGGAGTCCTGGAATCTATTGCCACCCAGTTCATGTGACCTTGGTCAACTCCCTGCCTTGGCCAAGGTCTCAGTTTTCTATTTTGTAAATAGGGATCTTTTTATTACAAGATTCCTCCTGAATCTGACTACTTTGTAATTCTAATTTAGTCTCTCCTTCTCCAGTTTCCATCATTATTTTATACTTCCTAGAACTATACGTCAGAAAGCTAAATTTTTTTAAACCATAGAAATGTGTTGAATCAAAAAGAATAGAGTTCCTGAAAGCATTCAAGCTAGTGCCCTCAACAGTAATTTAAATGATTTCATCTCATTCATTTATGACAGAAAGAACTTTGGAGCTACACAGTACATCAGTATGACTGTTATTTATACTTTCCAGACTGTGAGGAATTATTCTAAGGATAAAGGGACATGTCATTTATCTCTCAAGACCCCTGAACATATCCAAGTGCCTTGCTTTAGCATTGCTGAGAAAAAGAGATGCCCTGCACAGTGGACTGGCAGGTATCAGGGAACTGAGTCTGCTAACTAGCAAACTTGCTTGCAAGGTTGCCTGAGTGATGACCCCACAGCAATATCCCCATATCCAGGCAAACTGACACATGATAAATGCAGGGGGTCGGGGAGGAAGAAGTCAACATTTCTTTAACACCATACACTTTTCTTCATGTTCACATCTATTGTAACATTGACCCTTATATACAGCTCTACAATTTGCAAAACAATTTTTGCTCCCAGTAGTTTATAGTAATAGTAATCCTGCAATACAATGGGACATGGCAGAAAATAGCAGAGCTGAGACTGTTATCATTTTTGTCTGGGGGGGAAATGAGCCTGAGTGAAGATATAGTATTTTGCAAGGTTCAACAGATAAAGATGAAAAATAGTGGCCAAATCAAGGCATGAATTCAGGTCATCTGACGCTAAGCCCTTTGTTCAGTCCAGCAGACCACATTGCCTCTCACTCTCATCAATTTGACTACACAGAGGTACTGTATGCTGAGAAGGACTAGTAGAAAGGGACATCTAAACATTGTAGCAAAAGTCAGTAATGCCCATAACAAATGTAAAATCTGGATGTCAGAACCACAGGGATGTAGTGTGGTCACTTACAAAGGAATAAGACTTGAGTAATATCAGATTTCCTATCAACACCTTTTAGGAATTAGGAGACAATGAAAACTCTTCAAATTTCAGAGGGAAAAAGATTTCAACATAAAACTCTATACCCAGTCAACCCATCTATCAAATATAAAAGCATCATTAAGACACTTTGGATGTGCAAAAACTCAAGAAGTTCACTGCCCTTATACTCTGATTGAGAGACATTACTTGAGATATGGTTCTCTGCCAAAATAGAACAGCAAATTGTTAAAGAGGATGAAATTGGATACAAAAAACAATGGCAGCAGAGAAGGGCTGAGAAGTAAGGAAAACTAGAAATCAAGTAAGTGAAAATCCACTACCTGGGACATTTGGAAGATTCCCCTTTAATCTGAAATATGTGGAGGGCATAGAATGTTTCTTTCTACATCTACAATCTATACTTCCTAGTTCTATAGTGAATAATATTTACATAATCATAATATTTTAAATTCTATTCATTTTCTTTTTTATAACCCATCTATTACACAGTCACATAAGATGTATTTGTAACTTTAAATAGTATAAAAATAATTACAGAGGAAAAATTTAGAGATGGAGGAGTATACTATTGTCATTTTCTTTATAGTGAGTTTATCACTGTATAAAGTTGATAAAATATAGAGTTTAGTTATATTACTTAAATTCATGGAGGCTAATGATAGGCTATCCAAAAATTATAATCAGGTTAACAAAAATTAGGAAGTGGAAGGGGGGGAAAAAGTGGATAGTAATGTCAGTGAGTAAACTTCTCCAACCTCAAATCTGGGAAATAATACCTCTCTTTAGAGTTAATACATAAAAAAATACAATATAAAGTAGAGACCCAAGTCTGTTATATAAAGTTATAACAATAAGTGCTAGTATAACTAAAGAGAGAATACTGATAGTGGCTGTCTCTGGGGAGAGGGGTTTGTGATAAAGTAGAGGGTGGTTTTACTTTTTATTTTTGTTCTTATGCTCTGTGTGAATATTTTAAAATTATGTACCTGCATTAATTCTATATTTAAACAAAGGAAAACTGAGTCTATTTGAATATTTAGTAACATCTGAATAAAAATCTAGCTGATGGTTTGACTTGATGCTGACACATATTTAAATTCATACAAAAAAAAAGGTAAGACTCTAAAAAAATCAGGCTTATCTCCTTTATTTAAAAATGAATTATCATGATCCAAGAGAATGAAAGGCTACTTTATAGTGCTGGCCATAAAATCTAATTAATAATCATGTCAATAAATTATTTAAATAATTTTTTAAAGAGCCAACATTGTCCCAATTTTCAAAATTTGATAGTGTCAAAATGTGGTAGCTTTTGACATGATTAACCACCCTTTCCAACCACCTGATCTCAAAAGGAGACCTCAGTTTGACTTTCTTCTCCTTGGTCACTTAGCTATAAAATGAGATCATCTCAATGCCTACTTTACCAAGCAATGCATTTTCAAGAATTTGTAAACCACCAAGTCTTTAATCAATGTTATTAACACCATTTTCATGTTTTGTTCATCTGCCATAGTAAAAGGAAGAGCCTACACAGACTCTGAATGGATTTACACTCAAGCAAATATGTTTTGTTGTCTCTTATGAAGCCTGTCAAAGTGACTTGGGCAGAATTTCTAGGGTTCCATGGCCCACTAGGCCTTTAAATCAGATTGTTTCTGTGACAGGTCAAGGTCCTCTCACAGGGCATTTTCTTTTTATTCATTGACATGCAGAGATACCAACAGGGACATATGCATGTCTCAAACTTTTCTTTCCTTCCTTCCTTCCTTCCTTCCTTCCTTCCTTCCTTCCTTCCTTCCTTCCTTCCTTCCTTCCTTCCTTTCTTCCTTCCTTCCTTCCTTCTTTCTTCTTTCTTTCTTTCTTTCTTTCTTTCTTTCTTTCTTTCTTTCTTTCTTTCTTTCTCTCTCTCTCTCTCTCTCTCTCTCTCTCTCTCTCTCTCTCTTTCTTTCTTTCCCCTCCTCCTCTCTCCCCCTCCTTCCTTTCCTTCTCCTTTTTAATTAAATTAACCTCAACAAAGAACTTAGCATTTTAAACCGTTCTTTCTATAAGTTCAATGCCTCCCTAGCTTTTGCTTTCTCTACACACTGTACCACCCACCCTCATGCCTGCATGTGCCAGGGCAATAGGCACTTCATCAGGCTCCACAGCACCGATGGGCTTTACACCTTCATGGCTTTGATTACATGCTTCACTCTGTCTACACTGCCTTCCCCACCCACCATGACAGAATCATACCTCACTTTTAAATCCTAGCTTATGTATCAATCTTCTCCACTAAACCTTCCTTGTTCTTCACCTCCCGCCCCAAACCTAAGCAATCACTCCCTCATTTGCTTGCTATAGCTTTTTATCTAGTCCTACCTTTTGGCACAAGAGTCTGTATACCTTACACTGGAGTTATTTATGCATGTTTCTCAACATCTGATCCTTCTTATTCTGTGGGATCCATGTCTATGTTCTCTTATACAAGGCCTGGCACATAGTAGGTGCTCAACAATTATCTACTGAGTTCTACTGATTTGCCAAGGCTTATGTAGCTAGTAAATGGTAAGGTTAGGACTAGAACCCAGGTTTCTGACTGCTGCTCCAGTGTACTCTCCATCACACCACATGGCCTCACACACTGCACCATACATTTAAGGAGCTGAGCCGAACATTCTGAATTATGATAGGGAGTCTGGGGGACAGTCATGATCTCTACCAGCTTGATATCAATTCAAGCTGACATATACTATAAGGTATAAAAATGTCCATGGATGAAGCAAATGTTAAGATTTGCCACTTTGATATTTCATACATAGTGAAAACATGCCAGACTTCATTAGGCATCTTCAACATCCCTTAAAGAAAGGATGGAGGATGTTTGGTGAAGTGTCATGGCTGCTGTCCACTTTTTAATCGATTGTTCTCAGGTGAAGGAAATAAACTGTTTGAGAAGTGATTTGCATTAAAGAAAACCTTCAGAAAGCATTAGGCTTGCCATGTGGACTTTCTGATTTATGAAGAGATTCAAGAAGTTAAAAACTGAGAGGCTAATGTATTTAGTACAGCTGTCATCCAAGAACAGATTAAAAATGAAGAGCAAATTTTTGATTTATTGTAAGTAATCATTATTTAACCAAGAAACTTCAGCTCACTATTATCCTTTAAAAACATCCTATCTAATAAAAGAGTAATATGCAAATTAACCATCACTCCGCTACACCCACAAGCCACACCCGCCAGTCAATCAGGAGCAAATATGCAAATAAACCCAACCAAGATGGCTACAGCCACAGAGAGCAGGAGGGAGGCTTGGGTTTCCCTGGCAATAGATGAAGCCAAGCTTTCCAGCTGCCCTGGCCAGCCTACACCTCCACTCAAGGCTACAAAGTTTCAATGATAGAAGATACATAAATCCAAACAGAAATGGTGGCAGCCATGGAGCTGTAAAGAGGAGGAGGCTAGGGTTGCCCCTGGCGATGGAGGAAGCCAAGTTTTCCGCACACCCTGGCTGGCCCAGGCCTCTGCTTAAGGCTACAAAGTTTCAATTATAGAAGACACATAAATCCCAACAGAAATAGTTGCCACCACTGAGCAAGCAGAAGGCTTGGCTCTGCTAGAATATAAATAAATCCCAGATACTAGGGCCTCCACTTGGGTCGCCAGGGAGTGTGGCCGGCCTGCAAACCACCACAGGCCCCTCGCCCAGGCCACCCCATGCCCCAAGGGAACCCCCACCCTGATCTGGGACACCCTTCAGGGCAAACCAGCTGGCCTCCACCCATGCACGAGGACTCTATCCTATCTAATAAAAGAGTAATATGCAGATTGACCATCACTCCAACACACAAGATGGCTGCTCCCATGTGGTCAAAGATCCTGCCCCCATGTGGACACAAGATGGCCACCACATGATGGCCAGCAGGGGAGGGCAGTTGGGAGGGACCAGGCCTGCAATGGAGAGCAGTTGTGGACAATCAGGCCACCAGGGGAGGGCAGTTGGGAGGGTCCAGGCCTGCAAGGGAGGGCAGTTGGGGTGATGAAGCCTGCAGGGGAGGGCAGTTAGGGGTGACCAGGCCGGCAGAGGAGGGAAGTTGAGGGTGACCAAGCCTGCAGGGAAGGGCAGTTGGGGGGGACCCAGGCCTGCAGGGGAGAACAATTGAGGGGGGAACCAAGCCTGCATGGGAGGGCAGTTAGGGGCAAACAGGCTGGCAGGGGAGCAGTTAGGCATCAATCAAGCTGGCAGGGGAGTGGTTAGGGGATGATCAGGCTGGCAGGCAGAAGCGGTTAGGAGCAATCTGGAAGGCAGGCAGGCAAGCTGTTGAAAGCTAACAGTCCTGAATTGGAGAGGGTGTAGGCTGAGCTGAGGGACACACACACACACACACACACACACACACACCCATGCACGAATTTCGTGCACCGGGTCTCTAGTTGAAATATAATCCCAATCGAAGTTGTTTACTTTCCTTTATTGTTTCATCCTGAAAAGTAATAAACAATACTCCATAAACCTACATATATTTTGAGCCACTGACGGCAATTTAGCTGAACTTAATTTTTTTCTTTTATATTCTGGGTCAAGGAAAACATCTATAACAACTGTACATTAATATGCAATGTTCCCAATGATTGTCTGAATCTCCACTTTCCTCAATGCCCAAACAAACTCAGATCCTATCACCTGTCTTTTTTCATTATACACAACCCACTTGCACAGGATCTCTATTACCCAGTATAATTCAAGTGCCCCTGTTCTATTTGAAAAATTGAAGCTTGAAGGAACATACTGTCTGAAATACACATTGATTTTCCTAGTGTAACAAAAAATCTTTTATCTAAGATTTTTTAAATAAAACAAGTCCAGGTATTTCATATGAGTGTAATCCCTAGTCTTTGCATAATAGGCAGTATCTAGACACTTATAATCATGCTGCTCTTCCAGGGATCAATCTACAGAAATATCCTTTAAATTGCTGCTGCATTTGTAACTCTTTCCATGTGTTTCTCAGCCACCCTTCTTGTTTATTCAATTAAGACAGTTTTCCCTTCATTTATATGAAATGTCAGTCTCTTTGAAGTAAGTGTCATGGCTACAGTAATATAAATGTCTGTTGGAAAGCATGTCTTCTCAAAGCAAAAATGAAAAAGAAAATCCTATTTGGACACTGTACTGGGTTGAATAATATCACCCAAAAAGATATGTCTGAGTCTCAACCCCTGTATCTGTGAATGTGACCTGATGTGGAAATAAGGTCTCTGTATATATAATTGAGTTAAGGGTCTCAGGATGAGATCATTTTGGATCTAAAGTGAACCATAAATCTATGACTGGCATCCATATAAGAGAAAGGAGAGGGGAAGGCAATGTGAAGATGGATACAGAGATTTGAGAGATGCAACTACAAACCAAGGAATGTCAAGCACAATAAGTTAGGAGAGATGCAAGAAATTGGTTCTTCCTCAGAGCTTCCAGAAAGATCCAACCCTGCCAACACCTTGCTTCCAGACCTCTGGCCTCCAGAACTGTGAGAAAATACATGTGTGGTGCTTATCATGGAAGCCCCAGGAAACTAAAACAGAGACAGTACTGGGTACCTAAACAGAAATTATTGGCTCAGCAGGAAAAGAAAAGTATCTCTGTGTGTGGTGAACATATGTGTATACACTCATATCTATATAAGTTGGAATCATTACTGTCATCATAAAGCCCCCTAGTCCATCATGATAGTGGTGGTGAGAGGAATGCTTAGTAAATGAATGACTAAAGGATTTCATCAGAACACTAGCAGTGTATATGCTGCATAGATATGAATCAGGTACAAATCTTCCTAAGGTTGGAAGAAGTAAAGAGATTGCTCGGTCATGTTTTTTCCTAGGCTATCAAGAAGAAAAAAGCCAACAAACTCCCTTCCCCAAAGCCTGCCCTGATCTCTCCCCTTAGCCTGCTGAAATAGATCTCCTTTATCCCTGAACCCCCACAACTTCCTTTTATTGCATTAAATTATAGTCAATTATGTATATAAGGCCTCTATCATATGAAACCAAGCAAGTAAGAGGGCAATTCTATACAGTGGAAAGTGGGTAAATTCAAATTCAAGAGATATAAACTTTCTTCCTACTATGATCCAGAGCAAATTACATTGCCTCAGTGCCTTGGGCTCTTCTGTAAAATTGGAATAAAAATCCCTGTCAGACACCCCTTACAATCTTCCTGGAAGTTGCAAATAAAATAATTGGATTGAAAGTATAGCCAGAAAGAGCACACGACTAAAAGAGTATAAACCAGAAAAATCAGTCCGCATTAAAAACAAACATAAAGCATTGTTTATCTTTGCATCCCTCAGAACCAAGCTTACCGTGGAGCACTGTGCATGGAAGGTTTCAGTAAAAACATCTAGGCATGAACAGCAGTGTCCAGGGCATTGTCTTCACGCAGACTGCAACCAAGAAACTTCAGAGCAGTTTGGTAAAGGCCCTTGAAAACAAGCAAATGAGCCAACCAGACAACCACAGTCTTCCTAACTCTACCAAGGACGCTTTGGGGAATAACATTACCCAGCACTGCTATTTGCAAAGGTACTTGAGTGGCTCTATTCCTATGCAATTGGAGCTCTCATGGTCATGGTCAGCCTGGCCAGAAAGCAAAGAGACATTCCTTCTCTGGGCTTCAGACCTTAAACACTGTCATCATTTCACATTTGGCATTTTCTCATTTTGTAGAATCATAATGATGCACTTATTATTTATTTTTTGGATAACTGCCAACTGGATTCTGAGTTAATGTAAAATTTGAGACTTTTTATTTCTCCCATCAAAGTTCCTACTCTTACTCTATTTCAGGCCCTGCCGAAGAGTCTTTTTCTCACATCATTATGATTCAGTTGATTTATGAAACGTCTAGATTGTGCTTTTCCAGTTGTCAGGCAAATTTAGGAAATTTTACCAAATCACCAATAAAGCAGGAAGAAACCTTATGGAGATCTTCTCCAGGGGTTCTTACATAGGAATCCAAGAACCCCCTAAAGCCCATATATAGGTTTTGGGAATGTTATACAGTCCCAGATGTTTTTATATTTGGTATGTGTGTTACATTTTTTATTTGGTATGTTTCACTTCTAGCAGATCTAAAACAGGTTAAAACCCACATATCCACTCCAACTTTCTCATTTAAAATATTTCTATTAGTATGCTACCAATATTAGCACTATATTGAATATTTACTACGTGTCTCATATAGGGGCTTTACCTATATTATCTCATTTAATCCTCACAATTTTCCTATTTAGGTATTTTCATTATTGCTAGTAATGAAGCGGTTGAGCCTAAGTAACTCAGCTTAACTTGGCTTAACTTAACCGGGCCAAGGTCACTTAGCTAGTAAGATAGAACAGGATTTCAATTTGTCCACCATAATCTGGGGCCAAGTTTGCCTCTTTATGCTGCCTGTGACCATAGGTCTCAGACTCTGGAATGGTGCTATGAGAGGGAGAGGAGAGAGGGTCATGTCCCTGTTCTGAGGGACATGACAGATACATGGGAGTGGTCGGACTACTGCTCTCTGAAGAAAAACCAGAGCAAACTGCTGATCCAGTGGCTTATACAAACATGAACTAGGACCCAGGAAGTGGAAATGACTTGCCTAAAACATTAATTAGACTAGAGCATGTAGCAACAGCAGTTGTAACAACTGGGAGGCAGAACACTAGGATCTAGTCCTAGAGCTGCCTTGCTGGTTAACTTCAGTAAAGTCTTTCTGCTTCTGTTTCTCAGTTTCCCCATCTGAAAAATGAAGAGATTTAATCATATGATTTCAAATTCACCTCCCCCCTCATCTTTATCAGAGGTGACTGACCCAAGCTTCATTCTCTTCATATGTTTTGAGCATGTGTTGTAGAAGTGCAAAGTATTTGAGCGATAATCAGATCTCATAGTTTTCAAGGTCACAAACAGAATCTGAGAAGATATTTTTATTCATAAATCATCTCTTTTTAAAAAAATGTACATAAAAAGATAATAGAAGTCATTATTGGTGAAATCATCAGGAAAAAAATAGCAAGGCATGATCGAAGGTAGGCAGTTTAAGATGATGGATTATCAACCAGCTTGTCTCCTGTCAGTTCAAATAGCTTTCTGACTACTTCCATTTCCAAAGCTTCAAACTCAAATAGCTCTTCACAAAAACAATTGAGCCAGACAAATTGATATAACTGCTTTACAAAGCCTGGTGCCCACCACCATCTGCTTTCTGGTCTACCAACATTATCTAACAGTGCTATGAAGAAAGGGAATGACCACTTATTGAGGCACTCGCAAGTGCCAAGCATGACACAGGCATTTAATATATTTCATCTTGTTTAATTCTCTCCACAACCTTATGAGAAAGTCTTTCGTATTTCTATTTTACTCATTAGAAAACTGACACTTAGAAAATGTAAATGAGATTGTAGTCACTGAGTTCACTGGGAACTAAATGGAGGTAAAATTCTTCAGATCAAGGATCATCTACTTATTCATTTATGCACCTTTTAGTATTCCCCAGCATTTTGGATTGAATTGTATGTGTATCCACAAATCCATATGGTGAAGTCTTAACTCCCAGTACATCATAATGTGGCCTCAATTAGAAATAAGGTATTTAAGAGGCAGTCAAGTGAAAATGTGGCCATTAGGGTGGGCCCTAATCCAATATGACCAGTGTCCTTATAGAAAGGAGAAATTTAGACATAGAAACAGACCTGCACACAGGGAGAACTCCATGTGAAGATAAAGGAAGGGATCAGGGTGATGCTTCTACAAGCCAAGGAACACCAAATGTTCCCAGAAGACCACCAGGAGTTAGAGAAAAGATAGAGACCACACTCTCCCTCACAGCCCTCAAGAGAAAACAGCCTTGCTGACACCTTGATTTCAAACATCCAGCCTCCAGAACTATGAGACAATACAGTTCTGATGCCTAGGCCACCCAGTGTGTGACACAGCAGCACTAGCAGGCTAATATACCCAGTTAATTGGTATCAGAATCTAAAGTTTCATTAGAGTAAACAGTCTCAGCCATGTTGGGCCCTTAGGCTCAGCATAAATCTCCTCCTATTCATTTGTTCATTAGCTCTCACCACAACCCCGAGAGGGAGTGGGGAATAGAGAATACTATTTCCTCACTTGACAGATAGGTTAACCAATGGCCGAGAAATTAGTTCTGGTCTCCAGCACCAGCCTAATAACTAAGTGGTAGAACCAAAACTTACACCCAAGGACTTCTGCTCTAGGCCCATAGTAAGTTCCACTGCATGATGGTAACTTCCCAAACCAATGTTAGGGGACACTGAGCAGAACCATGTTCCCTAAAATATCAGTGATGCTATCCATCATTTAACTTGGAAGTGCCATCATTTTAACTTGAAAGCTATTCTGAGCTTTACACATTCCCCGAGGGAGTGAAGCATAAAAAATCTTTAATGACTGTCTTATTTTTCAGAAGACTTCCTCCAAAAAAGCCTGGTGGAAAGGGGACTTTGTGTTTGGCCTGGCCAAGGATGATATTAAAAGGAGTCACTCTCAATGCAATACACATGTACTGACTGGCTATAATGCCCCTAATACTGTGCTGGGCCCTTGGAAGTTGTAGGTGATTAGAACACAGCCCTTGTCCTCTGTGCCTCATAACCAAGGAGAAACAGACATATAAAGAGAGAATTTCCTGGCAGATCACATAGCCCAGCCTAATGGCTCAGAGAAGGTTTATGAGGAGGACTGATGGCTAAGTAGAATACCCACCTTAGCTCTCTCAAGTCCCCTAAATATCACACAGATCCTCTGGAGAACAAAAGCTTCCAGACACCTCAGAAAGTTCATCACCCAACATGTCAAATGAAAAAAAGAAGTTAGTCCTGGCTGGTTTGGCTCAGTAGATAGAGATTGGCCTGTGGACTGAAGGGTCCCAGATTCAATTCCCGGTCAGGGCATGTTGCCTGGGTTGTGGGCTGGATCCCCAGTGTGGGGCACGCAGGAGGCAGCCGATCGATGATTCTCTCTCATCATTGATGCTTCTATCTCTCTCTCCCTTTCTCTTCCTCTCTGAAATCAATAAAAAATGTATTTTTTTAAAAAAGTTAAATATCTTTCATTCAAATTTAAAACTGTATTCCTTTTCCCCAAAATAGATTTCACCCCAATGATAGTGGAGAACATTTTACATCCTATCAATCTTTTCAACATTGTTCTGTATTCTAAATGTTCTATATTTTGCACACTTACTGTGTTCTAGGTACTTTGCTAAGTAGTTTTCATACTTGACCTTATATAATTTCCATTTTACAAATAAGTAACCTTAAAGAAGTTAATTAATTTCCCCATGGTCACAAACCTGGCAGAGAATGAAAGTTCTCTACTCAATATCCATTCTACCCTTTCCTTTTCCAAGAGACCACAATTTTATTCAGGGCAGCAAAACACCCAACTAAAAACTACATTCCTCAGCCTCCCTTACAACTTGGGTGGTAATGTGACATAGTCACTTAGAGAGGATTGGTCATAGGAAGCTCTTTGAAGGAGTCTGAACCAACTTGCACATGCTGTTGTGTTCTTGCCCTTCTCCATGTGTGCTAACTAAATCAAGGCTGTGATGGCTGGTGCCCTGCAGCCATCCTAAGATCAAGGAGAGGCACACATATATACACAAAGATATTCTGAGCAGCATAGGAGGACCTAGAGTCACTACTGCTATTTATGGATGATGTGCCAGTGATAGACTGCCCATCTCTGAATATTTCATTGCTTGATAGAAAAACAGATATTACTTATGCCCCACCCCTTTCTTCTTTTACTTGCCATTGAATTAATTCCCTAAGTGAAACACAGAACTGGTCAGTGGTAAAACATTCCTTGAAGGTATATTGCAGTCTCCAAATTTTATAGCCATCAAGGTCTCACATTGAGGATCTGGGAGCAAGGACAGGAAAGAACAGTGTATATTCATAATGCAGGATTAAACAGGGAGTAAACTGGACACAGGTAGAAGAAGTGTCAGGTGTAGGACTGAGGAAAAAGAGCTGTGCTGGGAGACTAGTAATCAGGACTCTACTCTGGCTTGGCCACTAAATAATGGGGATGTTGAACAAGTTATATTCTGGGCCTCAGTCTCTTCATCTTTACAATAAGAGGTTATGTTAGTGATCTCAGGGTCTCAACACAGAGTGTCAACTAGGCTATAAACCCTGCAAAGCAAGGAGCCCCCACATTCCTAGTAGTTAGAAATGAGATTCTGTGAAGCCCCTCTCTGAGGTATTTCTCATTTAACTGGAGATTCTCTGAGACTATTGTAACTCTCTCACCCTCGCTCCACACCCACTGTAGCCAGGAGACTTCCATGATTGTGTACAGAAAATGTGCATCATACCCAGGAAATATGTCCCCATGTGTGTTGTCTTTCTTGCATGTCCCCTGTGTGCACAGAGTCCTTCCCATGTGCATGAAATCTTCCCCATGGCCACAAATCATTTCAGTGTGCACCAAGTCCTCCTGATGGGCACCAAATCCTCTCTGTGTGCATGAAGGCCTCCTGCTTCCACTGCATCTTTACCATTTGTCTCTCACATACTTACACAAGAGTCCAGCCAAATCTAGCAGATAAGACAATTTCACTCAGACAGGACCATAAAAACTCATTTTCTATCTGAGCAGTTCAAAGAACAGCACAAGATTATACTTCCTTTCTCAAGTGTTCCAAGAAATTCAACAGCGATTTGTCTTTGGTATGTAGAAATGTATTATTAGCAGGCACATTGAGAGTTTTGAGCTCTGAATTCCTTTTAGAGACTGAGACAGCTTACAAAACATAAAAATATATAACAATTGTTGAACAGACTTTAGGAAAAGAACAAAAAACAAAAACAGAAAGCCAGAGATCCTCAGATCAGCATAGTGAACAGAGAGCACATGATCTTACAGTGTTGCCACAAGGAGCCAAGAATTGGTTCTGAAATTCTTCATCGCTAAGGCAAAATTCAGCCAGTTTCAGAGCCACTGACTTCCCAAAAGTTACACAGTTACACAGAAAATCTGTAGCCAAGTCAACCAAGACATTTAGGGACAAAGTCTGGACCCTTAGACATTTTGCCAGTGCTAAACTATCTCCAGTGAGCCCATTGTCAACCCCTACAGGCCAGGTAACCTGAAAGCTGAGGGAGAAGAGTCCTCTAAAGTGTCTGCCAAGCAGAGTTGTTCACACAATAAACACAGAGCAAGTCAAACCATCAGAGATGGAGATTGTTTTCAGAAACTGGTGTTTGGCCAGTGCAATAACTAAGTGACATTAAGAATGAGGGCAGAGGGATGGCTAGTCAGAAAGCATCAGTAAAAAGTATCACAGAGAAACTGTTTGTTGGTGCCCATCAGGCAGTATCTTGAGATGGGAAAGCTATTAGAGTCTAGACCTGTGATTTTCATGGGATGAACAGCCCAATGCTACTGCAGTTTGATGTGCAAGAGTGCTCTTAAGATTAATCCATGTTCAACAAGTAAGCTCCTGGTTAAGGTCTAGCTGTCCAGGGAGGCCTTCCTCTGGGACAAGGCAGTTCTGTCATACAGTTGTATGTGTTCTGGTTGTTATGGCCATGGTCCTTCGCTGGGAAACTGAAATTTTATACATCAACCTCATAAGCTTGGTTAGTCTGGGTCTTGGTTAGACTCTGGGTATTCAGTCTGCAGGACTGAGGGCCAGACACCAGACCACAGCCATGTCTCAGAGGGAAGAAATACATCCTTTCAGGACTCTTGAAAGGTAACCAGCCAGTGGTTCCCCTGGAAGCCCTTGTGTTCAAACTTTCAAGGCGTAAGCATTGAGAAGCGCTTGAGCTCCACACTAGCTCTTGGCTTTCTTAAATCACCTCTTCCCTTACCTGTGTAGGTGGCCTCCATGGATAGCCTTAGGTCTGATGACCAGTCACACATGCTACTTCCTAGAACTTGTGCCTGCCTCAAACCCTGCACATTGATGTAAAAAAATCATTACATTTCAAACGACCAAATTGCTAGTACTTTACATTTACTATGCACATTACCCATGGGCAAATTTGAAAATTATAGCTCTTCACGGGTGTTTTATGCCACATTTCAAATAGCCCAGCCCAGCATGAAACCACAGGGAACTAAAATGAGGATGGAGGCGGAATGTAGAGAAGGATTGACTTTATTTTCTGATTAGTTGAGATGAAAAATGACTTGAGAGACACAAGTGGAATGACAATAACACGGTTCATTGGCCTGATCGCCTGCTGTTCATAAGCTGATAATGGAGTCCCAGGAAGCTTGTGTGACTTAAGTCTATTTGTGATGCCCAAACAGATTGGCAGAACTGTTTTTATTTTGGAGTTCAAACATATTCTTAGGCTAATATAAAATATAAGAAACCTTTTTTAATTAAGTGAAAGATTCATAGTACATTCACTGGGAGGGCAGTATTGGGAGGGAGACAGAACAACACTGAATTACTGAGTGTTCAGAGTTCAGCTTTGAAGCAATCTCCCCTAATGAGCCTTTGATGAACCTCCTTCCAAGCCCACAATCAGGAAGCAAGCTCTAAGTTTTTCTATTCTTTTCTTAAAACCACTTTATTGAGGATGGGTTAACATACAAAAAATTGTAATCCATACAACTTCATGAATTTGCACGAGTATATACATACCTGTAAAATCATCACCACAACCTATGTCAAAAACGTATCTATCACCTCCAAAACTTTCCTGACATTCTAATTATGTATTTGTTTATTTACACACAGTATTGTTATCTATAGCTCTCTAAGTCTCATTCATCTGCACAACTAAAACTTTGTACCTTTTCCCCCTCCCTTCAGCCATTGGAAACCACCATTCTACACTCTGCTTCTATGAGTTCGACTGTTTTAAATACTTCATATAAGTGATATCATCTTTTATTTGTTCTTTTGTGTCTGGCTTACTTCATTTAGTATAATATCCTCTAGATTCAGCCATGTTGTCACAAATGGCAGGACTTCCTTCTTTTGTGTGGCTGAATAATATACCATTTTATATGTATACCCCACTTTCTTTGTTTGTTCATCCACCAATGTATTAGGTTGCTTCCATATCTTGGCTAGTGTGGATAATGCTGAAATGAGCATGAGAATACAGATATATCTTTGAAATTCTGATTTCAATTCCTTTGGGTATATACCAAGAAGTGGGATTTCTGAATCATATGGGAGTTCTGTTTTTAATATCTTGAGAAACCTCTATACTGTTTTTCCTTAGTGTTTTCCTCAAAAAACTATAAAGAAAACAAAATCCAAAGTTAGCAGAAGGAAGAAAAGAATAAAGATTAGAGCAGAATACATAAAATAGAGTGTGCAAAAATATTTTTAAATCAACAAAACTAAGAGTTGATTTTTAAAAAGAAAAACAAAATTGACAAGCCTTAGCCAGACTAAGAAAAAAAAAGAGAGAACTCAAATAAATAAAGTCTGCAACAGAAGAGAAGATATTAAAACCAATGCCACAGAAATAAAATAAAAAACTCTTACAAACAATTGTGTGCCAATTACTTAAGAGCTCAGAAAAAATGGATTAATTTCTAGAAACATGCAACCTACTAAGATTGAATCAAGAAAAAGAATAAAGACTGTACAACAAGTAACAAATAAGGAGAGTGACTCGGTAGTTAAAATACTCCCCCTAAAAGAGTCCAGGACAAGATGTTTTCACAGGTGAATTGTATCAAACATTTAAAGAATTAATACCAAACCCTGGGTGGGTGGCCCAGTGGTTGAAGCACCATTCTGTACAACAAAATGTTATGGGTTTGATTCCCAGTCAGAGCCACAGACCTAGGTTTTAGATTTGATCTCTGATCAGGGTGCATATGGGAGACAACCAATCAATGATTCTCTCTCACCTCTCTCTCTCTTTCTTTGCTCTCTCTAAAAATCAATTAAAAAAACACATATCCTCAAGTGAGGATAAAAAATATTTAATGCCAATCCTTCTTAAACTCTTTTAAAAAAAATAGTGAATTGGAAATACTTCCAAATGCATTTTACCAGATCTGCATCAACCTGATAACAAAGCTAGACAAAAACACCACAAGAAAAGAAAACTACAGGTCCATATCGCATAGAAAATTAATGCACAAACCCTCAATAAGCCAAATTGAATAGCAAATTCAAAGGATCATGCACCACTACCGAGTGAGATTTATCTGTGGGATACAAGAATAAACCACATTAACCGACTAAGAGGGGGAAACATCACAAAATCATCTCAATAGATGAAAAATAAAGCATATGGCAAAATTCAACATTCTTTCATGATAAAATTCTCAAAAAAGGATGCATAAAACAATTTTATTTCAACACAATACAGGCCATATATGAAAAGCCCACTAATATCATATTCAATGGTAAAAAAATTGAAAGATTTTCCTCTAAATCTGGCATAAGGTGAGGATGCATACTCTTGCCACTTCTATTCAACATAATACTGGAAGTTCTAGCCAAAGTATTTAGATAAGAAAAAGAAATGCAAGACATCCAAATTAGAAAGGAAGAAGTAAACTTATCTCTGTTTGCAGACAACATGATCTTCTATAATGTTTTATTTGAGTCATCCTCCCAATGGGTACTCCATCTTCCTTACTCTGCAGTCATTCACCAGTGTCTTACTTCTCCTAGGGCAGTGGTCAGCAAACGCATTATTCAACAGAGCCAAATATCAACAGTACAACGATTGAAATTTCTTTTGAGAGCCAAATTTTTTAAACTTAAACTATATAGGAAAGTACATTGTTATTAACTTAATTAGGGTACTCCTAAGCTGGCCTTTGCTAAAAACTCAAGGGGCCAAAGAGCCTCATGTGGCTCGCGAGCCGCAGTTTGCCAACCACTATCCTAGGGGATGGTCCATCTTTGCAGGAGGAGATGGATCTCTTCCGTCTAATTTCCTTGCAGTGATGGTTTCACACCACTTACCTTACAGGCACTCAGTATGGCTGGAGAAATGTGGGGAAAACTTCAGTCCCTCATGCAGTGTAACATTCAGCACTTTACAATTTGCAAAAGGCTTCACAGATTTGATCCCATATGTCTTTCCTAAAAGTCCAGTGAGGTTCGTTAGGACTATTAACCTCTGCTTCAGATAAAGATGCATTTATCTTCCAGAGGCAATTTCATGGATCAGCTCTAAAGTAGGGATTATAATAGTCCCTACTTGATAAAGTTGCTACAAAGACTAAATGGAATAAAAAATATTAATGTATGTGATGGCACTCACACAGAGCCTGGAACATAGAAAATGCTATAGACATTTGCTCTTATAACATTTTATCTTTAGTATTTTATTTAATACTAGAGGCCCGGTGCATGAAATTCATGCACTGGTGGGGGGTGTCCCTCAGCTCAACCTGCACCCTCTCCAATCTGGGACCCCTCGGGGGATGTCCGACTGCCTGGCAGTCAGACATCCCTTTCACAATCCGGGACTGCTGGCTCCCAACTGCTCGCCTGCCTGCCTGATTACCCCTAACTACTTCTGCCTGCCAGCCTGATCACCCCCTAACCACTCCCCTGCCAGCCTGATCTATGTCTAACTGTTCCCCTGCCAGCCTGATCATCCCCAAATGCCCTCCCCTGAAAGCCCGGTCACCCCCAAATGCGCTCCCCTGCTCCCAGCCTCAACCTGGACACTGGCCTGGGAGACTGTGTGCACCTCCCCCACCCCCACGATCTGCTCCCAGCTGGGACCTGTGTCTCAGCTGGGAGCAGATCATGTGGGGGTGTGCGCCATCTCCCAGGCCACTGCCCGGGTCTCAGCTGGAAGCAGATCCGCACCCGGCCATATCCCAGGCCACTGCTCGGGTCTCAGCTGGGAGATCACGCGGGGGGGGGGGATGGGGGGGTGGGGGGTGGGGGGGTAGGGGGGGTGGGGGGGTGGGGGGGTGGGGGGGTTGGGGGAGTGCCTTCTCCCAGTCCACTGCCTGGGTCGCGGCTGGGAGAAGATCATGCCAGGGGGTGTGTGCCTTCTCCCAGGCCACTGCCCAGGTTGCGGCTGGGAGAAGATCACCCCGGGGGGTTTGCGCCTTCGCCCAGGCCGCTGCCCAGGTCGTGGCTGGGAGCAGATCATGCGGGGGTTGTTCGCAGTCTCCCAGGCTAAGGCCAGGTTGCGGCTGGGAGCAATGTGGGGGGTGGGGGGAGGGGCCGCAGCCCTCCAGGCCAACGGCCAGGGCTGTGGCTGGGAGCAGATCAGCCAGGGGTATTCGGGACCCTCCCAGGCCAACAGCCCCGGTGGCATGCTGCCTGCTCTCAGCGGTAGCCCTCTCTGGGACTGGGGGACTTCAGTGGGCCTGAGAGGACTGGGCGCCGCCATCTTGTGGCCATGGATGCCGCCATTTTGTCGCGGAGTGATGGTTAATTTGCATAGTACTCTATTATTAGATAGGATGGAATCAGAAGACTAAAACCTAAGTTGTCTGCTTCCAAATTCAACACCTTCAGTCTTCTGGTCTAGCATGAACCGTATCTATGCAAGCCACTTTCTCTTGGGACCTTCCATGCCCTTATTTGTGTGCTAGGCATTTGAAGTGAACCGTTTTCAAGAGCACTGCCTGTCATGGCCATCTATGGCTGCTTCCATGAAGATAAATATTCTTCCTTTTCTGAGCAGCTTCTCTTTTTGCTCCAGCATTCACCTCTTCCCTTCCAGAGAAAAGAGAAGACCCTTTGCTCCTGAGGTCTGTAGCCTGTCTGAATTCTTCAAAATAGCTACCTGCTCTCCATGAATGTGGAACAGGTATATCCCAAATGGATAGAAATGCCCCTGCATGCCCTCTATCAGGGAGGTACTTAGACAAAGAGAATGAAGGGCAGATAGCAAGCACCAGCAGTAGTGAGGACACCCTGGAGAGTTCCAATGCTGATGGCAGGTCAGCTACCTGGCTCCCAGGGGAAGAGATCTTAGTTGAAGGTGGGCCAGGGTGACTTGTCACCAGGACTGCAGGGTGTGCTGGCTATGCTATGATTCTTTTCTCTGGTTATCAAAAGGTTAAAAACAAATAAAGCGTTAAACCACTAAACAAAAGACAAACACCATGTCCTAGGAATCTGAACACAGACACACGCTGCTAGATTTATTCTATTCTAATATAATAGAACATCTCCTCCATTTTCACCCTCAGTTATCAAGGTGTGGTTAGATGCCCAGTTCCACAGGAATCCTCCCTGACTTCTCAGCAGGAAAAAACCCCTCTGTTATATAAATGAACTCCCATGTTTTCTCTGTCCTCTTTTAAGACATTTAACTCTTTCTGCCTTGTTAAAAGTTGCCAATGTGTCTTAGCTTCCTGTCCTCAAACACTTTATTTTGCAGATTAGCATTGCTCTCTTGGGTGTCAAGGTCTGCCCTTCTACATGTCTCTTTTGTAGCGTTTACCTCATTTCCTCCTTGTTGTTTGCATATAGGTCACCCCCCCCACACACACACACACACTCCCTCCTTCATCACCTTTTCTAAGTTCTACTAGCACAGAGAGGTGTTTTTTCATCTTTGTATGCCCGATGAGTCATATAGCGTTAGTAATTACGAACTGAATTCTGTGAGATCAGAGATTGAGGTTTAGTCATCTCAGAATGTGCCCGGCACATAGGAACTTGCTTATTATTAATTGAATGGAAATTCTAAACAAATGGCTATTTCTGAAGAAGTAAAGCTCTATTATTTTTCAAATGTACATTATAAACTTAGGTAGTAATGGGTACCAAGGGATACAACGTATGAGTGGGAGGAGAGATTCTTGGAAAAGTTTTGATTCATGATAGCCATATTTTATGAAAGCCCATTAGCTTTGCCAAATGACCTGTCCGTGGCATTCCTAGATGATAGACTGGAAAGTGGACTTAGAGCAATGCATCTAGTCAAACTCATTCTGATAGTTAAACATCCAGCCAATGTGTAAGCACTGTAGGAATATGAAAACACTAGTTCCTTAAGCAGCACATTCAACTTTTAGGTAGCTATGTTAGAATGTGCTTCCTATAATAGCCAGTCATTATGAGTAATAACTAAGAGAATTCTGTGGCCCAAAGGAACATGCTTTATATAAGGTCAAATAAACAAAGAAAAAGCAAAGTATGAATGCCAACATAGGCATTATGAACATACACATAAAAAATGTGCATGAGGAAAAGCAGAGGAATAAAATACATCAAAATTATAATTTATTCACTTCTTTATCAAACAGCATTAGGTCCCTTTATGTGCTTGGCACTGTTCTAGGTCCTATAGGTATTGTATGAACAATATAGATGAGCCCTCATGGCTGATTCATGGTGATGAAATTGGGCTGAATTTTGTTTATTTTCTCTATATTCCATATTACCTGGCTTAGGCTTTTATTGATCATTAAAATCCTATAAGACTTAAGAATCCCTTCCTTATACTGAAAGCACAAAAAAATAATCTTTTAATTTTTGAATCCGAGAGATCTTATAAAAGATATTATATCAATAGTTCTTCCCATGAAGAAGATGCTGAGCTTCTGTCAAGAAAGATAGTATCAGTGTGCCAAGGTGAGTATGAAATCTCTGCAAGGAACTTACTGGGCAGCCAATACTTTCCACTGATATAAAAGAACAGATCAACCACACAGTTTTCAAATTGAAGTGGGTTTTCCAATCTATCTATACTAAAAAAAGCTTAGGTGGTCCTCGCACCCTCACATCATCACAAGATGGCTGCCACAAGATGGCCACCCCATGTTGTCACAAGATGGCCACCCTCACATCATCACAAGACGGCCACCACAATATGGCCACCACAAGATGGCCAGCAAGGGAGGGCAGTTGTGGGCAATCAGGACAACAGGGGAGGGCAGTTGTGGGCAACCAGGCCTGTAGGGGAGGGCAGTTGGGGGTGACCAGGCCGGCAGGGGAGGGAAGTTGGGAGGGACAAGGCCTGGAGGGGAGGGCAGTTGGGGGGCACCAGGCCTGCAGGGGAGGGCAGTTAGGAGCCATCAGGCCGGCAGGGGAGGGCAGTTGGGGGCAAGATCAGGTGAGCAGGGGAGGGCAGTTAGGGGTGACCAGGCTGGCAGGGGAGGGCAGTTGGGGGTGACCAGACTGGCAGGGGAGGGCAGCTGGGGATGAGATCAGGCCAGCAGGGGAGGGCAGTTGGGGGTGACCAGGCTGGCAGGGGAGCAGTTAGGGGCAATCAGACAGGCAGGCAGGCGAGTGGTTAGGAACCAGCAGTCCAGGATTGTGAGAGGGATGTCTGACTGCCGGTTTAGGCCCAATCCCAATCCCAAGGGGTCCCAGATTGGAGAGGGTGCAGCCTAGGCTGAGGGACACCCCCCTCCCGTGCTTGAATTTCATGCACCGGGCCTCTGGTTTATTCATATTACCTCAATGAAGAGTATAACTAGACCAAGGAATCACAGGATAATGTTATAATAAGACATCAGGGATGAAAGGAAGCTTACAGTTGGACCCTCGAGCCAGTGTCCCCAGGTGTTCATTCAACATCAGTTTGAAGCCCTCTAAGGACAAATCATTCGAAATATTTGGTGAAATTATTATAAATGAGAAGCTCAGCTCAACAAAACCTTCATGCATAGCCATGGTGAGGAGTTCTGAGCTTCAAATGGCTCTTCCTTTAGTGTTCAGTTGCCCTCTAAGGGAACTGAGCTGGAACGGGCATGAGCATCTGCTCCTATCAATTATGGGAAATGGTCCTCATGCATTAGTAGAGATTTAGGTCCTCCCTGCAATATGGCTGTGAATGATAAGCATCCACTCTTTCATTCAATGCCTAGAAGAAGACAAGTGCCAATCAAGTCAGGGTGGCTTTTCCTCATATGACAGCATAGAGTTTAGGGAGGAAGTCCAATGATAGGATAAAACTTCCTGAAAGTCAATAAAAAATTAACTAAATTTTATTTTACTTTATTTTTTCAAATATATTTTTATTGATTTCATAGAGGAAAGAAGAGGGAGAGAGAGATAGAAACATCAACGATGAGAGAGAATCATTGATTGGCTGTCTCTTGCAGGCCCTCCACGTAGAACTGAGCCCACAACCCAGGCATGTGTCCTTGACTGGAATCAACCCCAGGATCCTTCAGGCTGCAGGCTGATGCTCTATCCACTGAGCAAAACCAGCCAGGGCTTAACTAAATTTTAAATTCACCAATTATAGAGTTTAATAAAATATTCTTACTAGCCTATTGGGGCCCAGAGAAGATCACCTCAAAATATGCCACTTTGGCATATTGGTTATTTTGAATTAAAACTACTTAAAAGTAGCCAGTGCAACACCTTGTCTCCCTGGATGCAGGAAATAAATCTCCCGTGAAGGTGCCCTCCCTGCACTGGAGTCTGAGAGAAACATCCTTATCATCCAGAGTTAGAGAATTCAGGGCAAAGAAGCCTGTATAAACAAACCTTGTTACTTTTTTACTAATTTACTACCCAAGTACAAACTTTGCTTAGATTCTTCGCTAGTGAACACACAAACCTGATTTTCTTTGTCCTGTCAAGTCTTCACAAATGTATTGTTTCTTTGTGTAAAAAGATATAAAAGCTGCCCACTTTTAGGTCCCTTTCTGAGTATCAATTTTATGATCTCCTATAGGCACAAATTAAATTGTTTTTTCTCCTGTTGCTCTGTCTTATGTCACTTTTGCTATTAGTGCAGACACAAGAGCTGAAGAGGGGGTAGGGGAAAATTTCTCCTCCCATACAGGCCCATGCTGACAGCTTTACAATTGATTTTTTCTTATGCTTGCTGAAGTAAATAAAATTTCCTCAGGTAGCTAGCTGCTTTAATGGGCTTTACAACCTGTGTTCTCAAAGCAGCTTGATGTCAAAACCAGTAGTGCTCTTCCACAGAGAGAACTTTGGTGAAAGCAACGTGGACTGCCTAGGAAGAGGCATGTTTTGCCTGATTCTGATGAGATTAATACCTAATTCTTATTTATTCAGGATTATTGATTGACAGATAGACTCTATCTCAGGGTTTTGCTCCAAATACACAAAATTTCTGCCACACCTGGTTCAGGCTTCTTCTATTTCACAAGATTTGGGGGGTGCGGGGGGTGTCTGCATAAGGTATAAGGCTTCTCAGCATATATGCTCATCATGCCCAGGGGGCAGCAAAACTCAAGGGCTCCTTTGCTAAAATCTACCTGAAAAAGTACACTTTCCAATATGAAGAGTTGTTCTCCCTTCCCCTCTGGCAGTTTCCTGCCTCAATTGTTTTATTTAAAAAATGATTAATATGTAATTCACTCATACTTGTATAGGAAAACTCTCTGCCTGATTAGAAATTAAATAACTATTTCCTATTGATAGCATTTTCTTTGAAATGAAAGTTCCCAAAGTGAATGAATGTTCCTGGAATGGTTTAACTCATATGACTTAAGGAGAGTATTAATTGCCCTTTTGCTGTTTATAATAACAATTTTACCAAGATTGAACTAGCCATCCACAAAAGAGGAACAATTATAAATGGTGCCTACTCTGTAAGAAAAGGTTTAGAAAGGAGCAAGATGCAAGAGATCAAATCTACTTCACAGAAGCCAAGATGGATGGTCTTTTTGCTGAGATTCTCTCAGAAATTGATCTGCACTGTGAAAACAGCAGAACACCTGACACTTGAAATAAATCCATTATTAAGCCAAACTGTTTTATTGGTGTTCTTCTATCAAGTTTTTAGCCTCTTGCTTGCTTTCCTAGATTCAAACATAAAACATCTTTTTCTTTCCACAGTGAGCACTGTAAAAGAGAAAATGCCCTGGTTTAATTCTCCACCTTGATGCAACTGGTTAGGACATGTAACCTAACCAACTTCTGTGCCTCAAATTCCCCACCTGTGAAATGGAATTCTCACTCCTGGCATGCCCACCTCATTGTGTTATTGTGGGGGTCCAATAAATAACAGATACGAAAAAGGTGATGTAAACTAGAAAGTGCTGTGCTCCTGTGTCACTAAACTTATATTTTAATTGCATTGCTTTGCTTTGCTTTGCAGGGGAGGAAAAATCTTTTTCCCCTCTACCCTCCTAGGTTCAATGTCTGGGCCCTCGAATCAAACCGGTAACAGATTAACAAGAAAAAAAGTTTTAATTACATACATATGCACAGAAGTTCACACACAAAAATGTGGCTAAAGGAACTGGCTAGAAGATTGAGGCTTATAGAACATCTTGGTTAAGTAAAAAAAAAGGGGGGGTTTGAGGCAAGTTCTGAAAAGGAGGGGAGAGAAAATATGTGGTAAGTAGGTGTTGTCATACTATGCAGATAAGAATATCTCAGGTGAGCCCTGCCCGGTGTGGCTCAGTTGATTGGGCATCACCCTGTGCACTAAAGGCTTGCCCTTTCAATTCCCGGTAGGACACTTGCCCAGGTTGTGGGCTCAATCCCTTGGTAAGGCGTGTGGAGGAAGCAGCTCATCAATGGTTTGCTCTCACATTGATGTTTCTCTCTTCCTTCCTCTTTCTCTAAAAATTAATTTAAAAAAAATAAAAAATAAAAGTGTCTCTCAGGTGATAAGATTTGTCTCCCAAAGTAATAGGAAGACACTTTTACAAATGGAAATTTCCTTTATAAATATAAATGTCATTTACAAAAGGGTAAATTTTTACTCTTCCTTTTAGGTAGTTGGGAAGCAGTAAAGAGATTTTCCTGCAGCTGCTGGCTCTCAGTTGCCTTTAACTCAAAATAATCCATATGCCAAAGAGTCATATTTTGAGGTGGCATATTCTGGTCCCCTTCAGCATTGTTAAAAACAATACAACAGGCCCAAAATGGAGTCACTTTTGGAGTCACCAAACTGAGACTTAATTACAGTTTCAGCTTTTCCAGAAATGGAATCTTAAACAAGTCAATCAAGAATCTCCTAATCAGCACTGGTTCAGTCATCTGCCTGCTGGGTCCCTGCCATCCCTAAAGGGAGGTGACCTTGAAATAACCAACCTGCTTTTTTTGGTCTTATATAACCAACTTCCTTGTTCTCATTCCCTTCTGCCTATAAAAGTATTTTATTTTGCACAACTCCTCAGACCTCCTTTCTATCTGCTACATTAGTTGTTGGCAAATTCATGAATCATTGGATAAAGCCAATAAAAATTTTAAAATTGACTCAGATAAATTTTGTTTCTTAACAATATCATAATTTATCTGACTACATGTCTATCTCCCTAATGGACTGTGAGGCCAGGACTTATCAGTTTCCATGCCAAATTAACAGGGCATTTCTGTCAGTCTCTTTAAAAGATATGGCTCTATATGGCACCAAATGATATACAAAGAAAAAAAATCAATGATTCACTTTCACATCATGGAGAACAAACATCCAACTATTTTATTGCATTATTTCTCTTTTTGACAGTGTGCGGTATTTGTCAAATAGTCACTAACTAATCTGAGAAGGATTTGCCAGCCTTTACCGTGGCTCTGCCTGGAAGTAATGAAAAAACTATGTATACACATGACATGCCCACAACCTGCCCCAGGGAATAGTGTAAGAAAGCAGCACAGAAGAAAGGAGTGTGTGTGTGTGTGTGTGTGTGTGTGTAAGGTTAAACAAAGAGGAAAATAAGGCAGAGAGATCCACACAATAAGAACAAGAAGAGGTTTTTGTTATTTTTGTTGTTATTAAAGTAAATTGATCAGGAAAGCAGAAAGAGGGGAAACATAATACAAGGTGAAATCAGAGTGCCCTATATAATCTGACATGGGTGCAAGCATCACTTCGAAAGGCCAAAACTCAAAGCATCAGAGTTTAGAGTAAGGAAACGTTTATTGGTGGAGAACGCACCAATTGAGAAGATGGCAAATCTAATGGTGCCTCAAATCCATCTTGCTGGCTGGACTAGGTGAAGGGTTTTTAAGGGGATAAGGAGAACAAGTATGTGGAAGTGCTAGGGGCGGGAGCAAGTTTTAATGGGAGGACCTTGGAATTTGGCCATTTATAGTAAAGGGTTTGTTGTCCAGGAGAACAGACCCTTGGCTTCTGACAGGGTTCCCGAATTCAAGTTCTGGTTATGTCCTGGTTTTTGGTTCTGTAGGGGATGTATGGGAGACTATGGTTCCAGGTGCAACTGGAGGTCAAAGTTCCCTCCTTTATGCATGCTTCAGCTGCATGATTGTCAGGTTTGGTCTGTCGTCTCTGAAAAGCAACTCAGCATCTTGTTAAAAGGAATAGGACCATTCTGAGCTGGTTTTGCAGTCAAAATTCTATGCCTTAGTCCCACGGCTTTCTGAATGATGTACCAAGGTGCAGAGAAAAAATTCAGAGTAACATCAGCCACAAATACAGAATCCATGTTTATGAGATAAACACACACTGGTTTTCAGAAGCAGTACAGGTACCCCAGGATTGAAACATTTTCTCCTGTGGATACTCATAAAGAGCACACTGCTACAGACAGTATCAACACTGCAAACAGTAAATAAAATGTTTTTATTGTACCATGCCAATGTCAGTAAGAGTAATTCTAAGAGTGGCCAAAACCATGCTTTAAATCAGAAGCTCTGTAGCCCTGGGCCCAGCTAACTCTCCAAAGCTCTTACCCCTGTGAGATCTTGAATATATTACATAGTCTTTGTTTAGAGTTTTCACATCTGAGAGAGAGGAATAATATTATTTACCCTCATAGCATTTCTGGGGTGGGGGGGGGAAATTCAGGGACCAAGTACTTAGCAAATAAATAGTAGCTTCTCAATAAATGTAGGCTCCCTTACCTCTACCTCCAACCCCACCCCACCGAATTTCCCCACCATGTGAATGCCCAGCAAATCTGAAGAGAACCCATGTAGTTCTTGTCCAGATTACTATTGAGTATGACTTTTTCTGACACAAAGCCTGAGTGAACAGTGGACAGATATTGTACAAATCAATCCCTTAACCCAAAATTAGGTTTTCTGTGCACATCCTTCAAACCTGACATCTCTGTAATGAGCCCATTACTTTAAGAATTAATTTATAACAAGTAGCTTAGTAGTCCAGCTCTTTGCTCTGCTGTTTTCATTTGCTCAGCAAGACCACAGGCATTAACTCCTTGAATATATTCTGCATTTTGAAAAAAACAATCCAAAACTCCCACTCTGGGATACTCATCTCTTGAAGGAAGCTGGAGCCTTCAGCAACAACAAAGCTTTGGTGTGTGGGACCCTGCAGGGTTCATGAATTTCAGCCGCTTGTAAGAAATTATCTGTTTTGCTGGACCCTCGCTGGGATCAATCAGGCCCTCAGTGGTTGGTGCCAATTAAGACCTAGTGTGATGCAAAGAGAATATTTTAAACACTGTTTGACACCAAGTACTTCTCTGTACTCTTCCTACCTCCTTCCCTCCCTTCCTCCTCTCTATTTGGCCAACCATCCTTCAGTCATGTTTTTCTTTTATCAAGACTCCAAGGTGAAGGTCATGGTATATAATAAAAGTAATGGCACCTGTCTCTTTTCTTAGGAGAGACACTTATCAAGTGATCTCTCATGATCTCCCAACAGTCTGGTGTAAGATGGCAAACAGACTTCATCAAGGCCTCAGCCCCCAGTCTGCCTTTTGAGACTCAATCTATTCTTCACAAAGCAGCCACAGTTACCTTCTGAAGATGGAATCAAAACTGTCATCCCTCAGCTTAAAATGAATCCCTGGCTCCTCCTCATTGCACAGAGCATAAAGCTTTCCGAGGGATGATCCCTAACTTCCTCCTCAGCCTCATCTCTCACCATTCCTTTCTTTCCCTACTCATTCTTGCAATTCCCTGAACACATTGATCTATTCTTGCCTTCCTGTCTTCCCCATTCCTAAACTACCCACACCATCCTGGCCATCTCAGTAGCTAACTCATATAATACTTCCTTTAAGATTCAAGAAACCTTACCCAATGCTCTTAAGGACTTAGGAGCCCCTGTGCTGTATTCTCTTGTGTTAGTGCTTGCTTTGGGCATAGAATTTCTCAGACTTCTGTATCAGTCTGTTCAAACTCCCCAGTTCCAAATAGTATGGGAGTTTCTTGAGAGCAAGTGTAGGCTTGCTTTCAAGTGGCTGGTATCTCATACATGGTAAGCCATGAGTACTCTACCTAGCTGCCTGTCACAGTTACCTGGCTGAGTTTGTTCACAACACAGATACTCCAGCCTTACCTGGGACCTATTAAATCAGTGTGTCAGTTTTAGGGGGGAGTGGAGGGAGAGAAGGGGGTGGAGCCCAGGTTTGTATGTTTTGTTAAAGCACCACCAATAATGTATAGAGCTGGTTAAAAATAATGTGGTAGTAAAACTATTAGAGCTAATAAATAAATTCAGTAAAGTTGCAGGATACAAAATTAATACACAGAAATCTATTGTGTTTATATTCATTAATAATGAGTGATCAGAAGGAGAAGTTAAGAAAAAAATTGTATTTGCAACTTCATCAAAAATAATAAGGTACCTAGGAATAAATTTAACCAAGGAGGTAATAGACCTATACTCTGAAAATTATAAGACAATGATAAAAATATTAAAGAGGACACAAATAAATGGAAGGATATACCATGCTCATTGATTGGAAGGATTAATCTTGCTAAAATGTTCATACTACCCAAAGTAATCAAAGCAATATACAGATTCAGTGTAACCCCTATCAAAATACCAATGGCATTATTTTCAAAACTAGAACAAATAATCCCAAAATAATATGGAAACACAAAAGGCCTTGGTTTAGACTGCTTGTTTGGCAAGATAATCTGCTAGAGCATTTCCTTTAGCTTCAACATTCTCTCTTTTTGTATGATTCTCAACCTCTGTAATAGCCACCTCTCCAGGAAGTAGAGTGCATCTAAAAGTTGACTAACTTGCTGTCCGTTTTGGTGGGGGTTCTAGCATCCCAAAGTCATGTTCTATTCCAAAAGCATATTTGCTATCTGTATATATGTTTTCTCTCTAGTCTTTGGCTAACTGACAAGCTCTAATAACTGTAGTAAATTCTGCCATCAGGGCTGATTTTACCTCAGAAAGAGGCTTGCATTCTAAAGGAGAGCTTAAATTAGTGGCAGTATGTGCTGCTTGATAACTTCCAGATTTAGTTTTGAGGTATGACCCATCAACAACTAGTATTAGGTCAGAGTTCTCAGTAGGAGACTCTAACAAATCAATCTGAGAGAGTTCCATAATCCTATTAATAAAAGCCTATTTGGTCATCACACCCTCACGTCGTGACGCCCTCATGCCACAAAGAGTGATCACCAGGAAGCTGCGTGCAGAGCGGGCAGGTGCGGGTGGGCGGGGCTGTGTGCGTGCGCAGGTGGGCAGGGGCTTGACGTTGCATGTGTGGCACTGAGGCAGGACCCACGGCTCTGTGCAGTGAGGCCAGGGGTCCCACGGCTCTGCACAACCGGCTCGGAGGTGGGACCCTGGGCTCTGGCCTACCTTTTTGGGGCAATCCATTGAGGAGCCCGGATGAATGGGCGGGGCCTACCTGTTTGGGGCGATTGATCATGGGGCTCCCAAAATATAAGAAGGCACAGGCCAGGCTGGGGGATCCCCCCGACCCAGAGTGTATGAATTTCGTGTACTGGGCCTCTAGTGGGTAAGATAATCATGAGGCTCCTCTTCTAGTAGGGGAAGGAGAGTGGCAGAATTCAGGGTGTTGCAGCAGTGAATAGTAATGTGAGATGGCAAGAGTGATAGAATTTCTCAAGAGGTTCATTGGCCAGCTGAAAAGCATTGTGCTCTCAGTCAGTAGTAAGTTCTGTTCTGCACAGAAACCATGAGGTCAATTGGGGATCTAGTTCAGCAGAAGCATCAACAAATTCTGCATCGGATCACTTGCCCTAAGATGAAAAGCTTAAGTCTTTGCACTGGATTAAGGGAAGGCTTATAGTAAGTGATGGGTTTTGGATTAAATCCATCTTGAAATCCCAACAGCTTGTCCAGATTGCTCATGTGTAAAGAGACAAAAGAGCTTTTTGTTTTTACAGATGTAAAGACGAAGGAGGAGGAGGAGATTAGGGAGGAGGAAGAGGCGGAAGAAGGTAAGTGTTAATAGTTAATGAGTAAATGAATGAATACATGAATGTCCCCATTTTAGAGATGTTGAAACAAGATTAAAGAATTAGAAATTTGACCTAAATTACACAAAGAATGCTTTTGGACAGATAGAGGCTTTCTTAGACTAGAACTACTTGATTACATGTCAATTACCCCAAAAAGTCTGACCCAGGTGCTTAACACACAGTTGGCCTTCTAAATTTGTTGAGGTACAACAGTATGGTATGAATCAAAGAGCACTGTGCTCAGAGATGAGAACCTTGAGTTCTAGGCATGACTCCAACATTACCTACTACCTATTCTGGGACAAGAATTCCCTTGGGTCTTAGATTCCACATCTACACAAAGAGGATGATTAAATGATCAAAAGTTGCTTCCAGCTATGACATTTCTAATCCAATGGGTGCAGAAGAGTTGGAGTGTGAATCTTGACCTAGTGTTGACTGAAAGGCCTTCATTATGACTTAGACAAGATGCTGGCTGATGCTCAGAGGGAAACTGACTTGACTATTCTATACTTTTTAGTTCATCACAAATGTGGCCAGAGTGGAACACTGGGCCTTTTGTTCTGTGAAAGACAAGTGAGTATTCAGCCCTAAGCACCCCCAGGGCTTACCTGAGATGCTCATGGCATTCAGACACCAGCAAAGATCTCCCTTTCTTGATCACATGAGGCTTCAGGGCTGAGAGTCCCTGGGGACCACAGCATGTAAGGGTATGTGGCAGGAAAATATGGACTCTCTGACATCCACACAGGAACAGCAATAACCTCTCATATGCATCCAGAGTGATGATGCTCACATCATAGATCAGTGATCTCATCTGATTTTCACAAACTTCCACCTCTACCTTACGAAATGGGAAGTACAGTCTCATAGAGCTTAAAGGATTTCTACATACCATGATTAAATGATAGTGACCTGAAGGTGTTTTCTGGTTTCTGCTACATCATGTTACCTTTTTTGTCTTATCTTTTTAATTGAATCCTAACAAAAATCCTGACAGGAAAAAGGGGCATGTATTTCTATTTCTATTTCATAGAGAAGGGAATTGAAGCTCAAAGGGACTTTTAGTCATCAGTTAATAGCAGTGATTTCCACTCCACTTTTTACTACATCACCACTGATTTTTCTTTTTTTTTTGCTTTAACTGTATCTTGTTATGAAACAGTACTATACTCCATCAGAGAGGCAGAGTGGGCTGGTTTTGTAATCCCCAATTTTCTAATAATTAAACTGAGGTGCAAAGAAGTAATATTGGGGCAACTTGCTCAAGAGGAGTTTGTGAGTTTGGGTTGGTATAAGAATGACCTTTGCAACAACTAGAATTTCCCACAATGGGAATGACCCCTATCTCATCACAGGACCAGAGGACCTCTATGAAAGGAAGAGGAACTGGCTTAGGTAGCCATTAAACACCTTCCAGGTGTCAATGATTCTACCTTTTACCCCAAGTCCCACAGCCAGGATGTGTCTGTCAGGACCTGAACTCAAGTCTTCCAGCTTCTACTTCTATTCTGTGCCTATTTCATTCATCCCACCAACTTTGATTGACCTGCTTCTCCAAAGAATTTAGAATCCAATTTTCCTAAGTGTAGGTCTAGCTATCCTTTGAGCATTAGCCAGAGAGATAAGATTTATTGGGTAAAACATCGATGAACTGGCCATTCACCAAATCAGAAGTAGTAAAAATGGGTTAGGCTTCTTGGGTAGCATAAATGATAGGAAAAGTCCCTAACATAGAATCTGAACCTGTGGTTTAGTCCTGACTTTTCCACCAAATCCCTGTGGGACCCGGACAAAATCACTTTTCCTCTCATGGCATTGAGCATTCTTCTTTGTATAATATGACTCTTGGACAGAGGTTCTTTCAAGTTCAGCAATAAGAGGCTACAGAAAAAGATTATCTTTGCTACTAGCCATCAAAAACCTGGAAGAGAATTTGTTGAAATAACCAGCTCATCCTGGGGCTTAGCAATATTGGCTGATACTTTTTACAAACCCTGAATTCATTTAAGATTGGGAAGTAAGAAGTAGCCTAGAAATAATAAAATTAGATAGACCCCTGGTCTCTGGAGTCCTATTAAGATGTGTCTGACTTCCATCCCCCAGGCTCAGGTTGGCACTCTCTTATATCAGGAACTGGAGTGTTTTCCCGGACCAAGGCCCATCTCTATTTACCATTCCTAACAGTCCCATCCTCTGTCTTCTCATACAGATCTCCCTGCTGACATTCCTGCCATTTCTTGACTGACAATCAATTTTCCTATCTGTCACTATCAATTCTACTCATTAACTCTCCCACCTGCCTCAGCTGAGGCCTCCCGACACCAAAAAACATCTCTGAAAAATAATTTTCCCAAGCAGAATCATTGAAACTTCTTGCACATCTAGAGAACCTTTTGTCTGAAGCTCTGAGTCATTTCTAAATGTCAGTAGAAATGTACACTTTTATAGGAAGGAGGTAGACTTTGCCATTCCAGTACAACCAAGAGAAACATGTAAAATAAAAAATAAAAAAAGCAACTAGCTTTTTTTGTCTTCCTTCCTTCTTTTCTTTCTTTCTCTTTCTTTCTTTTACTCTTTCTTTCTTCCTTTCATTTTTGTGGTTCACATGGTCTCAGAAATTGTTAATAACAGGAACAGTGACATGCAGATAAAAATTATGAAGAAACCCCTATGCCTTTCTTTAAGGAGTCCCATGAAATGCTAAGACTTGACAAGAACCTATAAGAGGTTTCTATAGCACCACGAGGCAGGAATAAACATTGGTGAAGAGCTCAGTCTCTGATATCAGACTAGCATGATTTAAGAGTTACAAAAATAACTTTACTATTCATAAGTATTTTCCCACATATTATCTCACTTTGCATGTGCTGTTCCCTCTGTTTTGAACACTCTTCTTTCAGATAGTAAGTTACTTTGCTTCCTCACCTCCTTCAGGCCTTTGTTTGAATGTCACCTTTCCTAGTGGCTTTAAGCAAATTTTAATTGTACCCTCTCCACTTGGCACACCCTATTCCCTTCCTAAGACATATTTTTCCTCCATAGCCCTCCTCATCATTTGACTTAGTGCACATTTTATGTATAGAATGTGAGCTCTCTGGGAGCCAGGAACTTTGTTATTTTCACTGCTATATTCCCAAGTCCTAGCACAGTGTCTGCAATATAGTAGTTGCTTAGTTAACACACAAAGGAATTTAATGTATTTCATCCTCCCAACAACCTTGAGGAGCAGAAGTCATTATTATCACTGTTTTTGCAGATGAAACAACTGAGGCTCAAAGAGTTCAGGTGGCCAGGCCAAGCATCTGAGGGGACAATCCCATTTCTCCTCATACTGCCTCACTCTACACTCTCCAGAGACACATTTCAAAAACACAGTAATGAGTGAATCTTCCCATTCAGGAAGGAGTAGCTTATGCTCAGCCCTGTACCCTCACCCCTGCATTAGCCTCCTCTTGGCATCCCACTCACCTCCCCCTAAGGACGCAGGAGGCTGAGTTTCCAGGCACCCAGCATATTTGATGATCGCTTCAGGCCTAATCACTCCATTAAAGTAGAACAAACAAACAGAAGTATGAAATAATTGCCAAGTCAACAAACCTGAACAGCTGGTCAGAGTAAGGTCAACACAGTAATTGCCCTTTTCCAAAAAAGAAAAAACAACAACATGGGGACTAGGTATTTGCACCAAGCTCTTATCTCTTTCTATCAGTCTCCTTTCCCAGTTAGCTGCAGAGCTAATCACCTGGGTTGGCAGCTTTCCCACCCCTTTGTTCACACACTTGGGCCATTACTCTTCAATCAAATTTGTGTCCACACACTCAACACTTGACAACACTCTGGAAATTGATCTGCTCAAATATTTTTGGAGCTAAATTAAGGCAATTTGTCCTTCCATTTCTGCACACTGGCATCCTAAGAGTCAGAATTATTGGTAAGAGGACAATTATGTTTTTCTGAGAAAGGAGGGAGGGAGCCTCCTGGGAGGAAGGCAATCCCAAATCTCGTTAATGTTGGTTATAAGTGATAAAAAAAATATCACCTGTACTACTCTACTGTTTTCAAAGAATATTCACACACATTATCCACAGGATGTAAGCTTCACACCGTCCTATGAGGAAGCTCGGGAGTACCTGACTCTCCACTTTACAGAAGACAAAACTAAGAGGCTCATGACTTGCCCAAGGTCACACCCCAGTAAGTGAAAGAGCAAATACTTGAATCCAGGTTTAATGTCTTGAATGAAATGTTTTATGATACTGTGTGTGCATGTGTGTGTATGTGTGTGTGTGTGTGTGTGTGTGTGTACACATGGGTGTGTGTGGAAGGGGAGATTGATCCCCCCCCCACACCGCCCCTGTACCTTCCAAGTTATCTTTCCCATGCACTCTTCCCCTAGCTCCACTCTCCCCAAATAGTTTACTCATACATCAGGGATCAGGTACTCTGGCAGTCCCCAGACTGCAGTCTCCCGAGAGAGGCATGGATGTAAGACCTTTTAATTCCACAGGTATTTGACTTGCCTCAACAGCATGGACTTTGGTGTCAAACAGACCTGGCATCCCCAGAAGGGAATGATTGCTCTGAACCTCACTGCCCCACAGAATTATTGGCAGATTATATGTAAAGAGAAGAATAATTCTATTACAGTGCATTGCACATGGTAGATGCTCAATATAAGTGAGCAGCTATTACTGACTGCCCTGTTCACTCACATGTCATTTCCGTGTAGTAGGTGTCCAGGCTGTTAACTGACCTAACATTGTCGCCGTGATGTTTTTACTAGAGTCACTTTCAGAATCACTCTCTGGGCATGAAGATGCAGGAGAGCACCGATGTCCCCTTCTCTGAGGAGTTCCAGTTACTGAACAATAGCAACAACAATAAGGGCAGTCACTCCCATTTCCTGAACATTCATGCATGCCCAGAATCATCCTAAGTATTCTCAATGGATAAATGCACTGATACTGTCAACAGCCCTACCACAAAGGGCTACTGTTATAACCGTTTTAAATGTATCAATGCTGTTGATTGTCTCAGCATAAGGATTTCCATTATTCCCCTTTTATAGGCAAAGAGAGGGTCAGTAATTCTACCAACGGTGCAACCCAGGGAGTCCTCCTGGTAGAGTATGGGCTACTGATTTTCTGGAAGAAAATAGGCAGTGACATGATGACCACTGCATGATGCCATCTAAATAGTAAAAGATCCCATTGTGTCTTACAGCAGGGCTGACCCCTTCCAGGTGCCCTCACCTGGCAACTTCACCCTGGCTTGTTGGTGTCACAGCTCTACCTGGAGCCACAAAATGTTGACACTAAACAAGCCCAGAGAATTTCTCTCACCTAATAACTCACTTGTTTTTCAGATGAAACCCAGGGGGGAGGCAAGCTACCTGAGACTTCACAGACAAGCCCTGTTGTGAGACTCAAGGCTGTAAATAAATGTGGGCCTTGGAACCATTTGGGATGGCCTTTTCACCCTGGTACCTGGCAGCTTAGCCATGTGCATCAATTACCTTCTCTGACATAGTCATCAGCTCCTCTCCCACCAAAGCAAGCCCTGGTACAAATTAGCCTGTTTTATTTTTTTGTTTGAATTGTTTTATTTAAAAACTAGAAGCCCGGTGCATGAAATTCATGCACGGTGGGGGGTTGTCCCTCAGCCCAGCCTGTACCCTCTCCAATCTGGGACTCCTGGAGGGATGTCCGACTGCCCGTTTAGGCCCGATCCTACGGGCAGTCGGACATCCCTCTCACAATCCAGGACTGCTGGCTTCCAACTGCTTGCCTGCCTGCCTTCCTGATTGCCCCTAACCACTTCTGCCTGCCAGCCTGATCACCCCCTAACCACTCTGCTGCCAGCCTGGTTGATGCTTAACTGCTCCCCTGCCAGCCTGTTTGCCCCCAACTTCCCTCCTCTGCCAGCCTGGTCACCCCTAACTGCCCTCTCCTGCAGGGCTGATTACCTCCAACTGCCCTCCCTTGCAAGCCTGGTCCCTCTCAACTGCCCTCCCTTGCAGGCCTGGTTCTTCACAACTGCCCTCCCTTGCAGGCCGGGTGCCTCCCAACTGCCCTCTCCTGCTGGCCATCTTGTGGTGGCCATCTTGTGTCCACATGGGGGCAGGATCTTTGACCACATGGGGGCAGCTATATTGTGTGTTGCAGTGATGATCAATCTGTATATTATTCTTTTATTAGATAGGATAGAGGCCTGGTGCACGGTTGGGGGCCAGCTGGTTTGCCCTGAAGGGTGTCACAGATAAGGGTGGAGGTTCCCTTGGGGTGTGGGGTGGCCTGAGAGAGGGGCCTGTGGTGGTTTGCAGGCCGGCCACGCCCCCTGGCAACCCAAGGGGAGGCCCTGGTATCTGGAATTTATTTTCCTTCTACAATTGAAACTTTGTAGCCTGGAGCGGAGCCAAGCCTGGGGCTCCGGCAGCCATTTCTGTGGCAGTTAATTCACCTTCTACAATTGAAACTTTGTAGCCTTAAGCAGGTGAGCCCAGCCAGGGTGTGCGGAAAGCTTTGCTTCCCCTGTTGCCGCCGGCAACCCTGGCCTGCTCTCTCAAGCTCCATTCTGCTGCCATTTGTTTGAATTTGTTTACCTTCTATAATTGAAACTTTGTAGCTTGAGTGGAGGCTTAGGCCTGCAACGGCTATGGAAAGCTTGGCTTACTCTGTTACCTGGGAAACCTTGCTCTCTGTGGCTGCAGCCATCTTGGATTGGGGTTAATTTGCATACTCGCCCTGATTGGCTGGTGGGTGTGGCTTGGCTGGTGGGCGTGGTTTATGTACCAGAGTGATGGTTAATTTGCATATTACCATTTTATTAGAGAGGATATATACATCTGTGCTTTTTAACATAGACTCCCTTTGGGGAGGCAGGTGGAATATAAAGAATAAACAAATGTGTAATTGAGTAGATAACTACCAATTTTAGCACTCTTTCCACTGACATTTGCTTTTCTTCTTGCAAATTCGGAAGAAGGGCAGGAAGCAAATCTAGCAGTGAGTATGGCTCACAGATTCCTTTTGCAAAGGGAAGAAAGAATAAGAAGAAACTTGGAGCTATTACCTCTCAGAGCCGATGAGAGGATGCCAAAATAGTGCTGCCTGTGGAATGTGGGAAAACATGAGCACTAGGCCACTAAATTAGGATGGCAGTGAATAAAAATGGGTCACTCTGTCTACTGAAGTACTCAGAAGCCAGGTTCCCAACCAGTGCCCCCACTGTGTTTTATCACAATCAAATTCTTTCTGGTTCTCTAACTTGAGGAGCTACTTATCTAAGGACCTTGGCCTTCACCGATCACTCAACCTGATACACTTTTCTTGCTTCCCCCTGCTCATCCACAGCTCAGCTTAGATTTCACCTGAGAGAGGCCTTCCTTGGCCACCCAACCAACTTCCTTCTACCACTGAAACAAATCACTTTGTTATTTTCATCATAACACTTGTCACTGCCTATTTTCTTCCAGAGTTGTTTATTTGTTAATTGTCTCTTCCTCACAAAAATTCAAGCTCAGTGAGGCTAGGGACCTCGTCTATTGTATTCAACACTATTTTCCTAGAGCTGAGACTGGGCCTAGAATGCAATAGGCACCTAAGAAATAATTGTCAAATGAATGTTAATAAGATAAATGAATACCTCATATTCTAACTGGCCCAAACCCAGCAATATTACTTCGCATTTCATGTGTACTGGGCCCATTTTGTAAAATGAAGGTGGAGTGTGTGGCTACAGAGAAGACTATGATTAGTTTCTAACCTCAAGAGGTTTATACCTGGTTAGGAATTAAGACATGAATCTGAAAATGCAGCTGAAACAGTGCAGCCAGTGCTCAAAGACAAATAGGGTTCAAAGTCAGAGGTACTGAAGGCTGAATACCAACAAGGGGAAAGAAGGCATGAAGGAAGGTGTACAGAAGGTGCTGTCAACCCACAACACACAAACGCAGAGAGGGGCCATAGCTTCCAACTTCCTGCCAGGGCCCTTCTATAGCATTGCAGGCTTTCCTTCGTGTCTCTGTGACTCCAAGAGGCTTCGAGTTGGAGAACTTGACTCAGAACCTGGCACCTGGAGAAGAGCCCAGACTGGGCAAATGCTCTTTCTGTGCAGGGCACTATGCTAGCTTACACGTGCCATCTCAGCTACCCTCACTGCAAGCCTGCTACAGAGGTGTTCTAATTCTTACTTTAGATCTATGAACATTGAGACCCTGGTGGGAACTCTTTCACCCAAAAGGACAGAGACAATGCAGCCTGGTGTGTTGACCTCTACAGCCCCCTACACTCTTCCCTGTTCGCACATCTGCCCCTTGCTCAAGGCCAGCCACTTGTTCAAGTTCACACAACAATGAGGGATTCCTCTCTAGATCTATTTGACTACAGGTGCTTTAAGCATGTGCATTTTTAAAGCCAGGCAGAGAAGCACAAGGACAAAGCCGACCACTGATCCTTCAGCCCTGGTGCAGAAATCAAGCCCTTCAAAGGGTTCAAGTATTCAGATCAAAGCAAGAAGAATGGTGTTTAAAATGCAAAGATGCACCTTGTTGGGATTCATTTGGTGCACCCACCCTTATTTCTGATGAAATGATTCCCTGGTGACAAGCTCTTTACAGAATTTTCTCTCCATTTCTTGCTGCAGCACAGAGTAATTGTATGTCATCAAAAGCCTAGGAATAGTCAAGATTACAAAATTCTTGCTGTGCTCTTGGCAAAATCATTACTCACCAGCCAATGTTTAGGAATTAAAATGCTCCCCATAAGTGCCATTAAACACAAATATTTATCAACACTGTGCTGCAATGTTAGGCTGATGAAGGTTGTATGTTTGTGGGTGTGCCTGGGTATGCATAATTAGATTCAGGTTTTCAAGGAGCACAATATGGCTTACTGTGGCTCTGGCCTCCAGATAGCTGCCTACAGGCAAAGAGGTTTTTTTGCTTATTTGTTCCTCGGAGAAATGCTCAAAATCTCAGAGGTACATCCTAAAGATCACCAGGTGATTGCTGTTTTATAGCTCTTGGCAGGTACTGTGAAAGGTGCTGTCTATGCCAAAATAAATGGTGAGACTAGTGGGAGAGACAAAAATGAACATAAAAAATAAGTAATGGTTCAGGAGAGCAAATGCTGATGGGCAAATCATTGTTATAAACTCCTACTAGAGTTTAAAGAAAATGAGGCTTTTGATCTTTGCCTTCAATTTGCCAGATACACTGCTGCTAGAATTAACTCCTAAGCAGGTTAGTACATGTAATACTTAGGTCAAGTTCCCTAGAAGCTGAGCCTGAGACTGGGATTCTTATTTCAGGGGTTTATTGCAGGGGACTGGGAGGTGGTGGGGGGAGGGGAGGAGGGTTGTGCTCTCTGAATAAAGGGAGTGGGAAAAGCAGAAAAAGGATACAGTGGACCCAATTCCATAGTAGCACAAATCACCCACAGTTAGTCCCACCCAGAGGCTAGGAAACCAGCCTTTTGTGCTCTGTGTCAACTAGTCATTAGTTGAGGTCTGTCCCTGGGAAGGCTCCCATTCTGAGACATGTGCAGCTGTAAGCTTTCTTGCCAACCCAGAGCAGATGCTTGCAAGGGTAGCAAAGTCCTCTGGGAGGGGTATCAAAGCATTCACTCTACTTCTTGCCACTTTCCTTCTTATGAATCTGTTCTTGCATTGTGCAGAATAAGGTACAAACTTTTCAACATGAAATTTGAAAACTTCTGTGTTCTGGTCTCAACCTCATGGTTCTGGAATAGTTTTTCTAGAAATCTCAGCCTATTGATAGATTTGTTAAAATGTCTATGTGTACATCGAACATACTGTCAGAGTAAAGGGAGGTCATGGGACATGCCTCCTCACAGACAGCCAACAGCTCCCCCTGGCCTTCTATGGGTCCCAGTCTAACCCTCCAGCCTTATCTGCTATCACCTCTCTTCGCTCAGCCCAGCTTTGACAGTGCAGTGGACTGTTCATTAGTCATTTCCCAAAGATGCTATGTTCTTTCACCTCACCCTGTCTCCATGAGACTTATGATCAATAAAGATAGAATAGTACAGAAAACTGGAACCCATTCCACTCCACCAGTCAATATTATGGGCATTAATGTCTGAAAGCCCAGTTATAATCATCTTGTATCCTTTTTAAGAACCTCCCATGGCCTCTGTCCTGGAGAACTAAGTCCTAAATCTCTAGCATTGAATATCCTTTGGCTGCTTTTCTGTCTTTGTTCTCCAGGTCTGTCATCAAGCCCCAGTTCAAATGCCACCTCTACTGTGAAGATTTCCCTGACCCATGCAAGCCTTCTTATCCTCCCCCCCACCCCCAGCACTGCATTCATACATTTTCTTAGCACTGGCTTTATTCTGCTGTGGGGAATATTTCTTGGTGTAGGTGCCTACTGCCATCAGATTGGGAGCTTCCTAAAAGGACTGTCCTCCATAACACTAGGCACCTTGCTGGGTACAAAGCATGTGCCACTGCAGCTATGTTGAGTGGAAGAAAAGAATGTTCTTCTAAAAAATTGGTTTCTGGGAGAGGCATCCCAGACATGGTGAGACTTCCACGGGAATTCAGTACTTGAAAGAATGTTGAGACTGACATAATAATAACAACAACAACAAATGTTAAGGCTTATTGAAACACTTATTCCATCAGAATCTGTGTTTAACGTTCTCCACAAATTCACTGATTTATCCTTATTAGACAGGTTCTACTTTTATCTCCATTTTTTAGATGAGAAAACCCTGTCACATAGGCTGTGACCTGTTTGAGATCACACAACTAGTAAGTAGTAGAAACAGGAATTTACATTGGGATTCAATAAGCTTGAGAAGAAATAAACTAGGATGTTACTTCCCCAACTTATTGTTGAGTTTAAGTACCATCCTTGAAATTTTGAGGATCAAAGAAACTATAGTGAGAGGTATTTTTCCAGCTTTATAATTAACCAACAAAATTGTAAGACATTTAAATTGTACATTGTGGTGACTTGATACACATACGCATTGTGAAAGGAGTCCCACCACCTAGTTAATTAACACATCCATCACCTCACTTATCTACCTTTTTTTTTCTTTTTTGGTGACAACATTTTTCTCCTTCCTTAGCAAATTTTAATTATATAATACAGTGTTATCAACTATAGTCACCATGTTTTTCATTAGACCCTCAGACCTTATTTATATTATAGCTGAAAGTTTGTATCCTTTAACCAACCTCTCCCTATTTTCCCCAACCCCCCAAGCCCTTGGCTCTACTTTTCTACTCTGTTTCTCTGAGTTTTCCTTTTTGTTACTTTGCTTTCTAAGATTCCACATATAAGTGGTATCAAGCAGCAGTATTTGTATTTTTCTGTCTACTTTAAGTTTTGTTATATTTTTAATCTTAAAGGCTGATTTACTTTTTTCTTTAATCATTTTCATCTGATCCATAAACATCTTGTTTCCTTCACCTTAGAAATCCAATTCCCTTCTCTCCCCAGAACCTGCTTTTCTGAGTCAATAATTCTTCCTTCCAGACTATTTTTAATTTGAATTATTTATTTTGTTTTTGTGCCCAACTTAGGCATGAACAGGCTAGTAAATACTGGTGGGCCGACATATTTTAGATTGTAGTAAATAGCAGTGATCAAGAATATGCCGTGAAAATTCATCTTCTACATTATATTTTTTTGCCTCTCTTTGCTCTTATTGTGGGTGGATTTTGATCATCTTAATTTCCAGTTTACAGACAACGTTTGATTTTGTTCTGTAGACTAAACTCTGATTACTCAAACATTTATTCTTTAGCAAAGTTGGACATGAAGATTTGTTCAGCTCATGTTGTGAGCTAAGCACATTATACTTATTGCTCAATTCAATCCCACAACATACCCCTGAGGAGATATTATCATCCACACTTACAGAAGAGGAACCTGAGTTCAGTCCCACAGTGAATTAAAATGAAAAGTACTCAGGCATTTTTCACTACAATGACCAAGTAATTTTTTTTTATATCACTCTGTCTCCCACAAGTCTACTCAGGAAAAATGCGACATGGGCACCAATAGCTATCCTATCCACCATACTCTCCTCTCCTGACATTTTGCCTGCCTCCCTCTTACTACTCGTCTCTGCAACCCTGTACAAGGTCCAGCACAGAGCCATACATAGAGAAACACTTTTGAGAAAAATGGATATTTAATGGCTAAATAAATAAATGAATAAAAAAGAAAACAACAACCCAAGGGTAAGCAACAGCCTTTGGGAGCACTGCGGATATCAGTTTTATTGGGTAAGGGGTCTGAGAAGACTTTCAAGAGGACATGGCCTTTGGTGAGGAGAATATTCCTGGGTAGCCACATCAGCAAAGGGCTTTCCAGGCAGAGCAGTGTGAGAGAAATGCAAAGAGGTAGATAGAGCCCAACAGGTGAGGGAAATGAGACTAAGTATATGTGAAGCTTAAGGCAAGCTGAGGAAATCAACAGGAGATGCTCTGAGTAGAAGAAAGAGAGAGGCCAGCTAGTGAAGGGACTTGATGATGAGCTCCACCTTGTAAACAAGGAGGAATGGTAGGTTGTGCTTGAGGGGATGAGCTATAACCCAGACTGTTCAGAAAGTGTGGGCAGCAACTTCAATTCTTCCAAAATAAATCCCAGAATTCACTATGAACACTGCCATAGAGCCAGAAATTCTAATAGTCGACTCTGACTTTCAGCTGAAGAAAATGAGAACAATTATACAGTTTGAAGCAAAATAAAAAAATTTCAAAAAGTTTTCACATTTCTCTTCCCCCAGCTGAGTGAAGCCCTGTGAATCTGTGCTCACATTCTGAAGAGCTCCGGAGGGCCTTGTCAGGAAGATGTTGCATAAACCTCCTCGTCTCGGTTATATATTCTGGAGCACTTGTTTACAAGACGGAACATTGCCTGGTGGAATTTCACTGTTCCAGCAGACTTTCAGGAGCTCAAAGTCAAGGTAACAATCAGTACTTCTTGCCCAGACCCTTGTGGCCAGGTACATGACAGTACTTGAGCTTGTGGTGACCCTTCTGTTCTCCTGTCCCTCAGCACCTTTTGGGGGTGGAAGATGACAGAGTAGATAATGAATCTGTCTCTAGAGAAGATTCAGTGTCAGATTCTTTCTCAGACCTCGGCCAGTCCTTTGGGTGCTGGGTATGAGCTATGCCAGGCTTTTAAAGACCACCAAGAAGTGGTCCCAGTGTACTGTGATGGAGGACAGAGGGACACTAATTCGGTGGTCTTGAACAGACACCCCTTGTCCCAATGACAACATGAAGGTGAGAGAAACTTGTGCCAGCTGAGACCTAGAAAGCACAGGGGACAAATCTGACACAATAGAATGCCAGACACAATAGATTGCCAGGGCCTTCCAGTTCTTCCCTCTCCCAAGGATCCTGCCCTCTGAGCTCACCCTACACTGGGGTCTAAAAGGCTAAAATCAGTGCCCCTTCCCCCACTGGCATTTGCATTATAACAGGTATCCAGTGCCTGGAAACAGCTCATCTTGGCATTAATAAGGATTGCCTGAGACCCTCTCTGTGATATTGGGGCCTTTCCTGCTCCCCTAGGTTTCCCATATCATGAATTCACCTGCAGTACTGAGCACTGGACCAGAAGTTTGAATACTTGGATCCTAATCCCACATGTGGCCCGCGGGCCGTAGTTTGAGGACGCCTGGTAGAAGCTCTATTAGGGGGCAAGCCCTGTGAGGATGATGCCAAGTCTTCCTGGGCCTTACACCTCCTAGAGTATGCAGGTGAGCATCCTGCACTCAGACTCCCTTACGCCAGAGTACCAGGTATCAGCAGATATGGAATTCCTTTCTCTTACTGACATAGCCTTTAATCTTCACAGCAGGAGGAAGAGCCAACAACCTCATTTCACAGTTGAGGGATCTAGCGCCCAGAGAAAAAATTTGCTCACAGCCAGTGACATAACTGCAGAGACAAGACCGATGACAAATGTTTCCATTCCTAGTCCCCTGATCTTTCTTTTCCACCTGTGTTTGGCCCCAGACCGTTCCAGGCATGCATGTTTGTTGACATTTTTCAGAAGCCATGGAATGGGTGCAAAGAGTTAAGTCATAACAATAACTAACATTTGCTGAGCTCTTAGCGTATGCCACGCACTGTTCTGAATTCTCCAACAGCATAGCATCAAGCAACAACCCTGTAAGGTGATGTCCATTTTTATCATCACCTCCATTTTATAGATGAGGAAACAAGTCACAGAGAGGTACAGTAACTTGCGTGAGGCCACATAGAAAGTAGAGCTAGAGCATGAAGAATCTTACTCAAAGGCCATACATATGGAAACTATGCTCTGCTGGCTTAAAAGGCAATGGGTCTAGTGTCTGATTCCTATGCATTCACAGTTGTGTCCCACTTACCTCATCCATGATGCATAGGATGGTGGTGAGGCTTCACAGAGTAAATGATGCAGGCAGGACACCCATGCAAGGCCTTGCACATAGTAGGCCCTCTGTAAATGGTAGCTCTGAACATTGCTATGAAACATCTCCCAATGACAGAGCTCAGTTGGCAAAGCTTTGAATGGCAATGAAAGAATTTGATAAATGGAAATGCATAATCAGCTATTTATTTTCAGTTCACCTCTACCAAGTAGAGATAAAACATTAAGTGCACTGCTCCAGTTGTGAGAAAGAGGTGGGTGAGAGTCAAGGTTTGACATTTGGTTTTAAAAGCTCTTAAATAATTACAGCACTCAGAGTAAACAAGGGCTTCATGCTTCATTAAGCAATGTGTATTATGGCTCCATTAACACACTGTGGCGTTTTTCCATTTCCCATTTTTTTGAACCACACTGAGAGAGGAGCTGAAGTCATCAGTGTTAATTGATAGCTAACAGGAAAAAAAGCTTCCTAAAAGGGGAATGTTTTTTAGGTCCTAATTTGATTAATTATTAAAGCTCCTGGTACCTATCTTGATGGAGCAACAGGAAAACCAGATAATGTTAATATTTATTCATGTCAAAACACAGCCTGGTTATAGCCTTCATGTACCTGTACCTTTTAGTGTTTGTTCTGGATTCTCCCAAGACAAAGAGGAAAACCAGGAGCATTTAAAGATAATTAAAAATAAAGTACCATCTCACTTTCACTCCCCAGAAAATCCAGGATGCATCTTAGTTGAGACAATTTGGAGAGAAAGACTGTGCGTTGGTCTCTGGACTATTCTTTCTCATACTGCTCTGATACTTCAACAACCCACCATACTCACTGCTTTGGTTCATAGTAACAATGCAAGCTTTAATTTAATAAGTTATAAATTAACATTCAGTAACACCTTTATAGTTGTAAATGTATATGTAGGTATAGATGGAGATAGACAGATAGATAAATATATAGTAGACACAAATGTAGACATAGTCATAGATACAGCTGTATAGGTATTTGAGCAAACATATGTGGGCTATTCTGAATAGCAACTAAGGTTTGGACTCCAAAGCCAGATTCCCTGGTTCAGATTCTGACATCTTTAGTTACTTGCTGAGTGATCTGGAACAATATATCTAAACCTTCTATGCCTCAGTTTCCTCATTTGAAAATGGCGATAATTTTTTTTTTAAATGGCCTGTGATGGTTGTGAGTTTAAGTGAGTGAATAAATGGAAAATGGTTAAAAACGTTTAAGGGCTTTGCTAGTATTTGCTGTTACTATGATCAATATTTTCTCTGTGTGCCAGACCCTACTGTGGAGGATAGAAGGGTGAATCAGATTTGAGCCTTGTATCACCATGCATTAAGAAATGTATACAAATAACTAATTCAGTTTAGAAAACAGTAAGAGCCTTAATGAGGAATATAACAAAAACTATAAAGATTCAGAGGGAATGAGAAAACTTTCCAGTGGGTGTATGAGAGATGCTGTCCAGATCGGGAGGATATTTTATGTAGAGGGAAGGGTTGAGCAAGTGCTTGCCTAGACAAAGGAAAGTATGGAGGATTTCCACCAAGAAAAGTAATGCAAAGTGCCAGTAAATTAACTTTAAAACCAAGCAAGGAGAGAGAAATCAATTTGTTGGGATAGAGGTAGGTCAGTGACAAAGTTTGAATGGGTCTTCTTAAGTTCACGAGATGGGTAGTGCCAAGAAAACTCCACAAGACTAAATGGGATAGGGCAGTCCTGGGCCACCACCAAATGATAGAATACAATCTCAGTAGAAAGAACAAACCAACCTAACAGCTCAAGGAAAAGAGATCTACACTCTGCTTTTCCTCTCACTAGTCCTGGTGAGACCTTGGGCAATTCCTGTGCCTTCTCTGGACCCCATTTGCCTTCACTATAAAAATAAGAGATCAGGATTAGATAATCTTCAAACACCCTTCCAGCTTTGACATTCGAGACTACAATTTTTCCAAGAGCCTAGGTGCCGCTCTCTCTCTGCCCTCCCCGCCCCCCCTGCACTGCCCTCTCACACATCTTTCACACCCCTTCAATTCCCTCATTTATATGCAAGCAGATAAAATTTAAATAACAATGTGAAAAGAAATAGTTCCAAAATGAAAATACCAGTAAAGTGTTAAAAGTATAAAAAGCAGAGGTGAATATTGAGGTTGGAGGCTAGGCATTTCTACAGACAGGATGGGAACGATTTTATGGCAGAGCCACCTTTTCCTGGCCTTCCTGACGAGAGTGAAGCTATTAAGTAGCTCAAACCACTCTTTTTTAATGAAGTGGTTCATTTGGACAAACACTTCAAGCTAAGAGGTTATGTTGCTGCAGCTAGAATTGGAGTGTTCTGCAAAGCGTTAACACAATCTCTCACTGTCCTTTATCCTCCCCACTCTATATAAAGTTGAGTTATTTGAATTAGTGTTTAGCCAATGCCATTTGGAGCCCTTCTGTTCCCTAAGTTTCTCAAGATTCTACTATGTCACTTCTATTGACATGATTAGCTCCTCATTAACTTTAATGGAAGCTGCGGGTATGAAGCCTATTTTGTTCTCTAGGACATTTGCTTCTTGTTGGTAAACTTTGGAGCTTTATTTGACTCATCATTATAAATATACATAGGGTAATGACTACTAAGTGACAGTGTTTCCTGAACAAAATAAAACTTCCTCATCCAACTCATTTAATAAACTAATAGATGTTCAGGATTAGAAGAATCACAAAGGTCATTGAGTCCTGCCATCATTTGGATCTCCTTTTAACACCCCTACCAAGTAATAGTCCAGTCTCTGTTTAAATAAATCCAAACTGGGAGGCAGCTTCTTTCAAGTGCTCATTATGTGACAAATATTCAAGACATGTCACCATTCTTCTTACCCTCTTTGGGCATAGTTTTATTTGTATTCATGGTCCCCATGTAGCCACAAACAATGTTTTTCCATGACCCATCTTAAAGTTGTCATTGGTCTGCTTAGATCAAGCCCAGTCTCAGAGAGTGCACCTGTAACTTGTTAGGAACATTATATAACTGGGAACTGGCCCTTCATCTGTTGAGCAAAATGCAATAATACCAGTTGATGTAGAAGTTTATGTCCTTGTTCCTGGATCCTGTGAATATGTTGTTTTACATGGCAAAGGGGACATTGCAGATGGGATTGAGTTAAGGATCTGGAGATGGGGAGATGATCCTGGATTATCTGCCTGGGCCCAAAGGAAAAGGTCCTTACAAAGGGGAGGCAGGAATGTCAGAGTTGGTTAATATGTGACAATGCAAGTGGATATTGGTTTTATATGGGGCCATGAGCCAAGGAATGTGGGAAATCTCTAGAAGATGAAAAAAGTCAGAAAAATTGATTCTTTTCTAGAGCTTCCAGAAGAAATATAACCCTATTGACACATTGCAACTGATTTAGGACTTCTGATCTCCAGAAGTGTAAGATAATAATTTGTGTTCTTTTTAATTAATAAATTGTAGTAATTTATTAACAACTAGAGGTCTGGTGCATGAAAATTCATGCACTGGAGTGGGGAGAAGGGCCCCTCAGCCTGGCCTGCCCTCTCTCACAGTCTGGGAACCCTCAGGGGAGGGAGGTGACCTGGCGATCAGGTTGCCCCATCACACCTCTGCTGCTGCCACTGCCGGCAGCACAAGCCTCGGCCGGCCCTGGTTACCTGAGCCTCAGGCAGCCCTGGATGGCTGGGCAGCTGCCATCCAAGGCTTGCCTGCCCCTCGGGCCAGCCCTGGGTGGCTGGGCAGCCACCATCCGAGGCTTGCCTGCACCTCGGGCTGGCCCTGGGCGGCTGGAGGGATGAGAGGACTGGGGGACTCTGGAGGCAAGCGTGCTGGAGGGCTGAGGAGACTGGCGGACTCTGGGCAGCTGGGCAGCCGCCATCTGAGGCTTGCCTGCACCTCGGGCCAGCTCTGGGCAGCTGGAGGGCTGAGGGGACTGGGCGCCGCCATCTTACGGCTGTGGGCGCTGCCATCTTTGAGGGCGGGGCAGTCAATTAGCATATCCCCTCCTTATTGGCTGTGGGCGCCACCATCTTTGCAATGGTCTGAGGGTCAATTAGCATATTCCCTCTTTATTAGATAGGATAACAAATACACTGATAATAATAAAATTTTATTTATGCCATAATTATACGAGTGCACCTAGGGATGGGGATCATGTTCTGTGGGACTGATGTAAGCTACCCAAATTCACAAGACTGAAAACTCAGCCATACACGAATTTTCTTATTTGTGATATATTGATATTATTTCATCCAGGGCACCCCATTTCTAGGATCAGACTCCCTGAAAATAGAATTGGTCATCAGAAGTTTCTTGGTGATAGAAATAGCAGAAAGAGAAAATTAGATTCCGGTGTCTTTTCAGATCTCTTTTCTAGTATAACAAAACTTATTAAATCACAACAAGCCTGTTATAATGATCCTGCTGCTCAGATCTGGAGTACAGATTCACTCTTCCTTAGAAAGTATTAGTATTATAATCATTAGGAAATTTTTCTTCTAGATTATTTTATTATTGTTATTTGTCCTAATCAGTCACAAAAAACACCTTTCAACTTACATCAGTCAGAGTTACACCTAAGCACATATTCCTGAGAGACAGGACCAATTAGAAGCTTCAGACATCTTATAGCAATTACATGTAAAATTGGTGGCTTTAAAATATCTTTGGAAGATTTAGTTTTTTAAAAGCTATAGCTTAACTAGCAATATTCAAAAGTAATCACCAAGTGAGTTATTTCTTAGAAAATTTCATAAATGATGCATGTCATACGTTTCTATTAAATTCCATTCCAGAAAGCAGTATTTTCTGATATTCTCCTCAAATCCTTGAGCTGTGTTGTTTATCCCCACTTGGTTGCTGTGGCTCCCTTGTCTTAGTACAGGTTTGATTTGTAAAAGAAATCTGTGTGTATACACTTTTTTCTGTTAGACATAACATCCTTAAGATGTTTATCATCAAATCCTGTCATTTTTTTTTGCTCAAAACTGTCTCTTGATTTATTCCCTCACTGGGTCAGGCATCCACCTCTCACACCATGAGATTCAACAATGCCACTGAATCTCTCTGTCACCAAGTAACCTTGAATTCGATCAGTGGATGCTGGGGTGGGCTTTGGAAGTGGCCTCTTTGTCCACTCTGACCTTTGCCTGGTCCTAGACCTGGGTACACACTTCTATATCCATGGCCTTTGAGACCTGAGACTTTCCACACCAAGTCCAATCTATCCAAGAGAATAGGACCTATGTGTGCCTAACTCCCAGGACTGAAAAAAGTTGTGTTTTCTTTTCATCCTTCAGCCTAAAAGAAATGCCAAGTGTGACAGGAGTGCCCTGTATTTGCTTGCTATGCCTGTTGTAACACATTATCACGAACTTGGAGGTTTAAGACAACACATTAAGTCTCTCATGATTCTGGAGGTCAGAAGTATGACATCAGTTTCACGGGGTCAAAATCAAGCCTCAGAAAGGTAGTGCTTCCTCCAGAGGCTCTCAGAAAAACTGTTTTCTGGCCTTTCCAGCTTCTAAAACTGCATTCCTTGGCTCGTGGCTCCTATCTTTATCTTCAAAGCCAGCAACTTAGAGTCTTGCTTTAGTGACACCCTGACTTCTTCTTATAAGGATACTTGTGATTACAGGAAGGGCCCACCCAAACAATTCAAAATAATCTTCTCATATCAAGATCCTTAACTTGATTACATCTGCAAAGTCCCTTCTGCAAGGTCACATTTGCAGATTAAAGGATTAGGATCTTGAACTCTTTGGAGGGCTTTATTCCACTTACTGCAAGTGCCTTTAACTGTCACCACATGTGGAAGTGGGTAGAGGATCCCAAGAAGTAGGAAAGGATGATGGATCTGACACCTTCAAAGTAAATTAACCTGAGGGCTAAGCAATGTGACCGGAGGTCAGGAAGCCATCAGCCCCTCTTTTCTATAGCATCTCCAAAGGTTATTCCAGCAGGAGGTGAGACCCTAATGGAGGTTTAGCATGGCATTGGCAGACAGATGCATTCCTAAGACCACAGCAATGAGCAGGTGGTAGCACCCTGAAGGTCTGTGTGGTGGGACCTCTCACTCCCATATTCTGAGGAATTGTGCCCTTCCTAAGAGACCCAGACCTGACTTTTAAGCCCCTTTCTAAACCAATTGATGATTTCTGGGCTTTTCTGCTTCGGAGACTATCCTGGAAAGAGTGAAGAAGAGCAAGCTTGATGCTGTAACATGCCAGACCCTCAGCTATATCAAGCCAGTGTCCCAGGGACAACAAAGGCCGGATTCAGGGGTGGGAGAGGACTCCAGAGATTCCATGAGATCCTGAAATAGGTGAGAACCGTCTCCATGCTGCAGCCCTGAGGATGACCTGCAGCATACACACAGCTGCTTGTGAGAGCTAATACAGCTTCTAATGGAGACCCTCAGCCATAAGAACCTTGAGCCCACTCCCACAGTCAGACAGACCAAGAACAAAGAGAAAGCAAAAGAAGGGAAACCTCTAGATCTTAGCCCCCAGGCTAAAATGTCTTCAATTCCAGTGGTATCTATACATTTGATATGCGTACCCTCTATATTCATTCTGCCTAATACTAATCTCCCTTTGAAGGTTCAGGGAGCTTTAGAACTGCCAGAGTCCACAGGTATACTATGTCCATGCCTACTCTATACAAAGAAAGAGGACCTGTTCACCAAAGAGTCATGGTCCCCTTCCCACTCCTAAAGACATTCTTTTAACTCCCTTTATCTCTCAGTTGAATTTCTTCACTCCTTAATGTCCAATATTCTGGGTCCTGGGGCTGCATTTAAATCAAGTCTTCTGACTAGCTTATTAGGTCCAGCATTTTAATTGACTTTTTTCCTATTATTTGATGTCTTCTTTTTATTTAATGACTTCCAAGGGCTCCCGTGGCACCCAGATTATGTAAGTGCTGGGGCTAGGATAAATGATGCCAGCAGTTTCACAGCCCAGAAGGAGAACATTTAAAGTGAATTTAATTTCATTCTCCTTTTATTCCAGCACCCAAAGACTAGAGGAAAATGATGTGAAACTTCTGGTTTTTTTCTTTCTGCAACAAGGGGAGAATTTGCAAAACAAAAAGCTTTCTTCTATTATCATTTTATTTTTAAAGGGACTCAGAATATGGAGTGAGTTTGTAGGACGATTTCTTCGTTGTTCTTAATTTGAACAATCCAATGTGATTGCTTTTTAATACATCTCCAGGGCTTCGGCTATTTTTAATTAGTGTGGCTTTGTGTGTGTTTTTCTTTTTACTGTTGTCACTGTAGTTGATTTGTTTTCAGTCTTCATGCTCTACCAGTCCCTGTCTCCCCTCCTAACTCTTCTGCCTCCCTATCATATTCACCTGTGGTTTTATAGAAGCTGGTAAAATTCTGAATTATCTGTGTCTATAAAGATAAAGGTCTCCAGTTCTTCCTCGTGCCTCTCATCGCCCTCTTGCCCTTGTGCTTAGAAATATATTCTCAAGTTTATGAGGACATGTTCCTTCCATAATGAGGAAACACCCAATCAGCCATAACACAAAAAAGCATCATAAAATTAGAGGTGGGGAAGTATATATTTTAGCATATTCTCAGTTTTATTAGGGAGGAAACTGAGGCCCAGCCTGGCTAAAGTCATGGGCCCAGTGAAAGGCTGAGCTGGCCTCTCGGCTGGTGCCCACCTGAGAGGCCAGTGCTGATTCCACGGTACGACCTGCGGGCTCTGAGCTGACCGCTGAAGGCCACAGTGCAGCAACCCTTGCAGGACCTTTCTTCAGCTCCGGTTCTCCTTTGCATGAGAGCTTGGTGGCTGCTCCAGAATTTCTCTGCCAAGGCATAGTTGTGGTGTTCTGTAGTTGAAAGAGCTCAGGATTGAAAGTTCAAAACCCTTGATTGTAGTCTTGCCTTTGACGCTAATCAACCCTATGAACATTTTTTAAAAATATTTTTTACATGTTTTTATTGGTTTCAGAGAGGAAGGGAGAGGAAAAAAGAGGTAGAACCATCAATGAGAGAGAATCATTGACAAGTTGCCTCCTGCACGCCCCCTACTGGTGATCAAGCCCGAAATCCAGGCATATGCCCTGACTGGGAATTGAGTCGTAACCTCCTGGTTCATGGGTTGACACTCAACCACTGAGCCACACCAGTTGGGCAGCCATATGAACTTGATTGAGTAATTTAAGTCTCGACATTTCAGTATCCTCCCCATGAAGTGAAAATAATATCTAACTGGCCTATGGATCAGGAGGGTGATAAACAATTTCCTTGTCTTTGGAAATTCTTTATTCTTGGCTTCCAGGACACCCTTCTTTTCTGTATTTCTCACCTCTGTGGCATTTCTTTCAGCCTCCTCTCTGAGGCCCATATCTTTCACCCACCTCCTTAAATGGGCTCTGTCATCTCTCCACTTGTCTGCTGACTTTGCACACTTTTCCTGGTAAAGTCACCCCTCAGCTTCAATTACCATCTATGACTTATGATTCCCAAATCTCATCTCTAGCCCAGACCTTACTCCTGAGGGAACATTCATCTTCTTATTCACCATTTCCCTGTGGGTGATCCTCAGCACCTTCACTCAACCCAGGCCACATGCCAATCATGCTTCCCCTAAGCCTTCTCCTCCTGGTTGCTTCTCTTGATGAATGACACCCTTGTTATTCTTTACATCAAAAAAGAGAAAATCATGTTAGTTTTCCCTAAATTCCCAGCCACATTGAATAGGCCACAATATTCTGGGGTTTTTTTTTCTACTTTTTTTGGCTCTTACCTAGACTATCAATACCTCCAATCTGTCTTCTCTTTCAGTTATCTCTTTTTGATTCATCTTTTACACCAACACATAATTCTGATCATTTAATTCTCAGAATGTTTAAAAGTCCATCATCCTCTATAAAAACAACAACAAACAAAACCAAAAACTGATTAAAGCTCTTTCATAGTATTAGCCATGCTGACCCTCACATCTATCTCCCCATCTCCATTAACATGCATGCACACACACACCAGCATCACCACCCCCACACCACGCTTTGACACTATCAAAGTTCTTTATTCTTATTACAGGTCTTATTTATTAGATCTGCTTAGAGCAGACACCTTTGGTTTATCTCTGCAGACTTCAAGCCCACTTCTTTGAAGCTTTCACTGTTCACATGGTGGAACACCCTGGAAATTATGTTTATACCACATGATCTTACCACTCTGGTTATATTGGTAAGACTGGAGTAGATTCTGGACCCAAACGGCCAAGTAGCTATTCTCTAGCAAAGATTTACAGTTTAGACTGAGAGCTACAACTTAGATATCCGTGGTTCCATAGGTTTCTTTTTAGTTCTTGTTGAACCCTGCCATGCGGCTTGGCAGTACCCTGCCCTTGGGGTCTGTGGGATGCCCTTGGTTCCCAATCATTCATTCTCATAAAACCTGTTTAAGCAAGTATAAAATGAGTTTTCTTTACTTGCCACCAAATGTGTCTAAATCACTCACCAATGTATCTCCTGCTTAGGAGTTTAACATCTTCTTCTCTTCTGAGTAAATCACCTTTCAACTGTGTCATCTTATGAATTTCTTCTCATTTTCAGGTTCCAGCTCAAGCATGGTCTCCTCTGCAAGTCCTCAATATTCCCTCTCCCATCGACCTACTGTGTACTCCTGCCTGGGTGCTGCCATTGTATTTGTTATCACACTCTTCATAACTTTGTTTATAAGACAGTTTTTCCCATGAGACCATGAGCTCCTACAGGGTAGGGACTATGGAGTTTTCATGTTTGCTTTTCCAGCACCAGGGAAAAGCCTCACACATGGTGGACACTCAGTGCATGTATACTGAATGAGTGACTTGATACTTGTAAAGAGTGGTCTATAAACTATTAAGGTCTACACAACTATTAAATGAAATTGTTTAAAGAAAGTTATATTCCTCATGTATAAAACAAAAGCCTTATACTCTCGCTCAGGCGTCCTCAAACTACGGCCCGCAGGCCACATGCAGCCCGCCGAGGACATTTATCTGGCCCGCCGGGTGTTTTTGCCATTTTGTTTTTTTACTTCAAAATAAGATATGTGCAGTGTGCATAGGAATTTTTTCATAGTGGTTTTTTTGTAAACTATAGTCCGGCCCTCAAACCGTCTGAGGGACAGTGAACTGGCCCCCTGTTTAAAAAGTTTGAGGACCCCTGCTCTAGCTAATCACTAGCTAATTTTATAGGTCATCTCAGTCCTAAAATTGATTAATGCTCTGTTCTGAGTTTTAAATTCATCATGGATACTATCAAGTGATCAAATTTCCATAAAAATTAAGACAAACACAAGAGGAAAAAAGGTAATAAAATAGCTAGCAATTTAGAGAGAGAAGAAAAACTACATGCTAATGGATCAGCCTCCCAATGGCTATCTTTTATTTGCAGACATTTTAAGATTGAATTTTCAAAAAAAAAACAAACATTTTGACAACCTACTTCAACTTTTTGTTTTTGTTCTGGGTATAGCGAAAACCTTTCTGTTCTAACTCTGTAAAGGCTTTTTAGTTTCTGAAAGAAATTGAAAATGCTTACATTCCATCTCTAAAGATAACCCATTTATCCTCCATTCATCTCAGGGCAAGACCTGTCTCCCTGTATTAACCACCCTAAAAAAGTGAACATGTAGCAGTCCAAGTTGTTCTTTGAGGGTCAAGAAAAAATCTAGATTAGAGTAATACACCCTGGAACTGATTAATCATTCTCAAACATACACTGCACTTCCCACCTCTGTATTTTTGTCATTTATCTCCCCAACTTGGAATAGCATTCACATGCCTCTGCTCTCCCCCATTTGTTAAAAGCTCAACTTCCCTGAATAAGAAAGTCCTTTATCTTGGCTGCAGTCCTTGGTAGCAATTGCTTTATACCTCACCTGTAGAACTTCTTACTCTCGTGTCAGTCTTTCTTTCTATACTGGGCCCCTCAAGGTCAAGTCTAAACATGTGAGTACTGTATCTACAGCACCAAGGTGGTGCCTCAGCACTCAGTTGTATTCCTTTTTATTAAATACTAGAGGCCTGGTGCATGAAATTCATGCATGGGGCGGGGGGGGTGTCCCTCAGCCCAGCCTGCACCCTCTCCAATCTGGGACCCCTCAAAGGATGTCCGACTGCCCGTTTAGGCCCGATCCAGGTAGGATCAGGCCTAAACGGGCAGTCGGACATCCCTCTCACAATCCAGGACTGCTGGCTCCCAACTGCTTGCCTGCCTGCCTTCCTGATTGCCCCTAACCGCTTCTGCCGGCCAGCCTGATCACCCCCTAACCACTCCCCTGCCAGCCTGATTGATGCCTAACTGCTCCCGTGCCAACCTGTTCGCCCCTAACTGCCCTCCCCTGCAGGCCTGGTCACCCCTAACTGCTCTCCCCTGCAGGCCTGGTCCTCCCCCCACTGTTCTCCCCTACAGCCTGGGTCCCCCCCCCCCCAACTGCCCTTCCCTGAAAGCCTGGTTGCCCCCAACTTCCCTCCTCTGCTGGCCTGGTCACCCCCAACTGCCCTCCCTTGCAGGCCTGGTCCCTCCCAACTGCCCTCCCCTGCTGGCCATCTTGTGGTGGCCATCTTGTGTCCACATGGGGCCAGTCATCTTTGACTACATGGGGGCAGCCATCTTGTGTGTTGGAGTGATGGTCAATTTGCATATTATTCTTTTATTGGATAGGATTAGATAGGATAGAGGCCTGGTGCACGGGTGGAGGCTATCTGGTTTGCCCTGAAAGGTGTCCTGGATCAGGGTGGGGGTTCCCTTGGGGCATGGGGTGGCCTGGGCAAGGGGCCTGTGGTGGCTTGCAGGCTGGCCACACACCCCTGCAACCCAAGTGGAGGCCCTGGTACCTGGGATTTATTTATCTTCTATAATTGAAACTTTGTAGCCTTAAGTGGAGGCCAAGGCAGGCCAGGGCTGCGGAAACTTGGCTTCCTCCATCACTGGGGGCAACTCAGTCCTCTTGCTCTCTCCAGCTCCGTGGCTGCCGCCATTATTGTTGGGATTTATTTATCTTCTATAATTGAAACTTTGTAGCCTTAAGCGGAGGCCAAGGCAAGCTAGGGCAGGCAGAAAGCTTGGCTTCCTCCATTGCCAGGGAAACCCAAGCCTCCTGCTCTCTCTGTGGCTGCAGCCATCTTGGTTGGGTTAATTTGCATACTTGCTCCTGATTGGCCGGTAGGTGTGGCTTGTGGGTGTAGTGGAGGTACAGTCAATTTGCATATTACTCTTTTATTAGATAGGGCTAGAGGCCCAGTGCACTAATACGTACACAGGCTGGCCAGGGGGAGGGGCCACAGGCAGTTGGCTGACCAGCCCCGCCCCTGATTGGGGTGGGGGGTCAGGACTGGCCAGGGGAAGGGGTAATGGGTGTTTGGCAGGCCGGTCCCCCCCACCCTGTCAAATTCCGGTCGAACTTCCGGTCGAGGGGACAATTTCCATGTTAGCCTTTTATTATATAAGATATACAAAGGGGATGTTATTAACCAGTCCTTGAGGATTGTGTGACATTGCACTATGTTTAAAATTAAGCTCGGCTAGAATTAGGAAACTCACTTACCCAACTCTACTCATTATATTCCCTAAAACTACCTCCCCAAGCACCAAATTGTTTTAAGTTCTACAATTAATGTGTGTCTGACTAATACCTACAAGTGTCTTTGGAAAGATGGCTCAGTGAGCACTGATAAGAAAATCAGGATAACTAAGTTTTAACCCTAAATGTAATATTGGATGTGACACTTTTCCTGCAAGTAAAATGCTTCTTTCCTAGACCTTTAGAATGCTTTCTTACTCTAAGAAAAATAAACATGGTCACCCTCACAGGGATGGGTGAAAGCATCAGAATACGTGTCACATAAAAAAATGGAAAGAACTGGGGATGGCTACAGGAGAGAAGAGAGCATCTGGGTGCAGTGAAGGGGCCAAAGCTTGGGAGCTTTCTGCAAATATATGCAGGGCTGTATTTGAAGGAATGATTAGACTAATTCTGTCTAGCCCCAAAGTACCTCAGGAGGCAATGAATCCTCTATCATTTTTGGAATTTAAGAAAAGTTTTCATAACTTCTAGATAGTCAAGCAAGTTTAAGTACTGAATATTGGGTTAGCACATAGCCAAGAAATGCTATGATTCTCTTGGCTAGATCCCAACATGTCTCTGGGGCATGTCTCTGGCCAGGATCAGAAGGACATTGGTGAACTCTTGAGGAATGGTCAGTGCTGAATAATGAAATGCACTAGATTTAAATTTATCAGATTCCTAAAGAGGCCCATAGCAGGTTAAAGGCCTAGGGCTGCAATGAGTCATGGCCTAGCTCCAATAAATAATTGATTTTCTCTGTGACTAGATCCATGAGGCAGATAAAGTCTTTACTATTTAACCCCCAGATCAGTCTTAATTTATCTCCTTCCTGATGGAGAATGCAATTGTACATTTCAGCTTTTCAAGCTAGTGTTTGATTTTCTCAGTACTCTGTCTCCCCCAGAACTATGTGAGGGAAATTTATGCCAACTGGAACCAAGGGAGCTTAGAAATATTACCTGCAGAGATTCAGAGTATTCTCTTTATAGACAATTTTCAAAGAAGCAATTTTAGTGAAGCCAAATCTTGATGGGATGAATAAGAACAAAGAAGCAATAAGTAAATGGACTTAGTTATATATAAAGATTTTTGAATGTAGCAACTTATAATACAAAAGTTGTCTGGAAACATAGAATTCCCATGGCTAAATAAAAGGGACTATGAGACTAGCAGAATTATTTTGTTGTTCCATTTGTTTCTGCATTCATTGGTTGATTCTTATATGTGCCCTGACTGGGGATCAAACCCACAACCTTGGTATATTGGGACAAAGCTCTAACCAACTGAGCTACCCAGCTAGGCCTAGCAGAATTAGTTTGATTTTAAGTATTTTCTTTGGTAAAAACAGATCATCCAGTCTCATAGTGCTGAGAAAGATCTGAAAACATCAATAGCTTCACTCGCCTTTACCCAAATATTTATCAATAGGAAAATGCATAATTAATTGTGATGCATTTGTATAATAAAACTAAAATGACTGAAAATATAAATGGAGATATTTCAAAAATATAATATAAGCTACTATTTATAAAGAGTGTTAAAACACAAAGCAATATAACATATTATTTATGATTTCATACATATCAGTAAAAGTATAAGACTATAAGGAGGAAGAATGCACACTGAATTATTGCTAGTGCTCTCCCTTAAAAGGGAAGAGAGGAATAAGAACATACCTGAGGAGGAGATAAAGAGACTTCAAGCTTGTTTATTTATTTGATAAACATTTTGGAATGAAATATAAACATTTTAAAATTAAATATCATCTTCACCATTGTTACTTTCCCATTATACCTAAGCTTCATATTTTTCCTTATTATCTTAGAATAGTGGTTTTCAAAATTTGGTGTGCATCAGAATCTCCTGGAAGGTTTTTTATTTTTTATTTTAATTAATTAATGAGGTGACACTGATTAACAAAAGTATACAGGTTGCAGGTGCACAATTCTACAATACAACATCTATACACTGTATATGGTGTCTACCATCCCAAGTCAAGTCTCCATGCATCACCATTTATCTCCTCTGTATCCTCCTCCACCTCTCTCCCTTACTGTGACCATGTGTCTTTTCTCTTTGACTGAATCTCTCCTCCACCATCCCCACCCACCCAGACTTACTCCTCCTTCCCTTGCAGCTGTCATCCTGCTCTCTATCTAAAAATCTGTCTTTGTTTTGCTTGTTAGTTCATTTTGTTCATTAGATTCCACATATGAGTGAAATCATATGGTATTTGTCTTTCTCTGACTGGTTTATTACATTCAGCATAATGTTCTCCAGGTCTACCCATGCTGTCACAAAGGGTATGATTTACTTATTTTTCTAAGGCCAAGTAGTATTTCATTGTGTAAATGTACCACAGCTTTTTTATCCCCTCATCTACTGATGGGCCCTTAGGCTGTTTCTATATATATAAGCTCAGCAACCAGAATGGCAGAATAACCAGAACAACTGGAATGACTGGTGGCTATGATGCACACTGCAACAGTTAACCAGCCTGATCTGGGCTCCAATCACCCGCTTCCCCCCAGCTGGCCTGGACCACGATCAACCCCAACACCCTGATTGGGAGTGGGGCCGGCTGGTCAACTGCCCTTGGCCCCTCCCCCATACCGGCCCGGCCCAATGGGCCCCCATCGGGGTGGCTGGCCAGACCCCACCCATGCACAAATTCATGCACTGGTCCTCTAGTTCTAAATAGCACTGCAATGAACATAGGCATATATTCGTTCCAATTAGTGCTTTGGGTTTCTTTGGATAAATTCCCAGAAGTGGAATCACTGGGTTATAAGGCAGTTCCCTACTCCATACTGTTTTCTACAGTGGTTGCACCAATCTGCATTCCCACAAACAGTGCACAAGGGTTCCCTTTTCCCCACATCCTCACCAACACTTTTTGTTGACTTATTGATGGTGTGAGGTGACATCTCATTGTGGTTTTAATTTGCATTTCTCTGATGATTAGTGGGATTGAGTCTCTTTTTATATGTCTATTGGCCATCTGTGTATCCTCTGTGGAAAAATGTCTATTCAGGTCTTTTGCCCATTTTTTAATTGGATTGTGTTTTTGGTGCTGAATTTTATAAGTTCTTTATACATTTTGAATATTAACCCCTTATCAGATATATCAGGGGATGTGCTTGCCTATTCAATGGGTCATCTCTTTATTTTGTTGATGGTTTCCTTTGCTAAACAAAAAACCTTTTAGTTTAATGAAGCCTCATTTGTTTATTTTTTCTTTTGTTTCCCTTGCCTGAGGAGATATATCAGAAAATATATTGCTACAAGAAATGTCCAAGATTTGAGTGCCTATGTTTTCTTCTAGGATTTTTATGGTTTCAAGTCTAACATTCAAGTCTTTAATCTACTTTCAGTTTATTCTTATGTATGGTGTAAGAGGGTGGTCTAGTTTCATGTCTCTGTCCTTCCTGCCAATCTCAATGTGGCTTCCTCTGTAAATCATTGGTTATAAGACTTCTCTTCAGCTAGTGTTCAGTTGGTTATTCAGGATGATTATTCTATAATTTAGTTGTAATTCCAGTTTGGTCCTGGGAAGATATGAATGTAGCTTCCACCTATTCCTCTCTTCTCTTGAATCTTTAGTGTGAGGTGTGGAACCACCTTTGAGAAAAGAGTTAGTTTTCCTGTGAATTGTACCCATTGTTTGGAATAATCTTCAGTGAACTCCATTCAGATATCTCCTGGAGGGATTTTTAAAACACAGATTTCTAGATTCCTTTCCCAAATTCCTGATTCAGTAGATCTGGGGGTAGGTCCAAGAATTTACATTTCTAACAAGTTACCAGGTTTTTCTAATGTTGTTGGTGGAGGGCCACACTTTAAAAACCAATGTCTTATATTATAATACTTACTAGTGAATGTTCATCTATAATTTAAACTGCCTAAGGACAAAGATTTTAACTAATTAATCTTTGTAGCATCCACCTAGCAAATAGGTCATCAATAAATATTTGTAAATTGAAAGAGATTGTCATTAAAAAATAAAACTACACACACACACTCACACACATACACTGTCTTCGGTATGATAACTACTCGATAGCATGCAACATAAATAATGCATTCATGGTAATAATTTGACAATTTTAGAAAAGCAAATAAATGTTACCTAAGAAGGTAGACATTTTCAGGGAAGGCTTGAAGGTATGGACAACAGTGTCTTCTCTTTGGTCGGATGTAATTCTCAAGTCAGAGGATTTAAGGAGGATTTCGTAGGGAAGCCCAAAGTTAAGAAAGTAGACAAAAACTATGGCAGTGGATCAGAATACTGCTTTGGTTTCATCACGTAATACCTACTCACACATCCTACCTACGTTACCTGAGAAGACCTAGAAATACTCTCTCTATGGAGGCTATGAATGGCAAACCCCACAAAGAGCTCGGAGGAGCTCACAGAGCCTCTTCTTTGTAGGCCAGGAATGAGAGTGAGAATTGTTGCCTGAATGGACTTCTTGGGCTCAGGGGGTATGATGGGATCCTGAACTATTAGAACCCAAGTGGTGGGGCGGAGTCACCAGATATGAGGTGGGAGTGCTTACATGACAACCAGCAGAGGGAAAGCAGAGATCAAAGGGGCTTGACCCACAGAGATAGTCAGCATTGTTTAATTGATTGTGGTGTTCTTAAAACTGAAACGGACAGGCAGCTTTATTTAATTCTTCAGAAGAGCTTGTCTTAATTTTAAGTGCTGCAATGTAAGCTATCTGTGGCTTTGGTCAAGTTACTTAAATACCTTGCACATCAGTTTTTACATTTGTAAAATGTGAATTATAAATTCTTGTTTGATGCCTAGTTTATGAATTATAAAATGTGTAAAGATTCAATGAGGTAACAGCTGCAGGACACTTTAATAAATTGGAAAGTATAAACAAATGTAAGCACTTCTCATTTTCTTTATTATCAACAGTATTTGTAAAGAATCTAGTATAGGCTTATTATATAATGGAGTTTCAAAAACATATAAAGTTTAGTAAAGTATAGTTTTTTTCCTCTAAGAAATTTTATTTTACTGGGAAAATTAAACTAAACATAAATATATAAATAGCTACAGATATAAAAACAAAGGTATAACCATAGGATCATACATGTGTGCATGCGCACATGTATGCACACACACACTATTAAGAATACGAGGTAGAACTAAGCATGTGTATAAGAAAGCATTAGGTTAAAGTAAAGAAAAATCTATCTACTTTTTAAAACTACAGAGAATTTATTGGATTATACACATGAAAAGTTAAGAGGTAAAAATCTTTTTGCTTTTGTTGTTTGGGACAAGCTTAATATTGTACTTCATTGAGGCCACCAAAGCCCCAGCTTCCTTATGTCTCTCCACTCTGCCCTCTGCAGCACAGGTCTTCAGGCTGCACTGGCAGTCTCAACATGGTTGGCAAAACCTTCCATACTTCTCATCCACAATCAGCAAGAAAAAGATATCCCAGCAGTGCCCCCAAGCCACGCAGACGTCCTCAAACTACGGCCCGCGGGCCACATGCGGGTGTTTTTGCTGTTTTGTTTTTTTACTTCAAAATAAGATATGTGCAGTGTGCATAGGAATTTGTTCATAGTTTTTTTTTTAAACTATAGTCCGGCCCTCCAACGGTCTGAGAAACAGTGAACTGGCCCCCTGTTTAAAAAGTTTGAGGACCCCTGTAAGGTTTAGTGTAATTGGCCATGTGCCCAGCCATGAGCCAGTCCCCATAGTCAGGGAATGGGATATTCTGAATGGCTTACTCCATTCCAGTATTAATCCTGGGCTGAAAGTGGAGTCCGTCTCATTCCTACCACATGGCTGAGATGGCACAGATGGGTGTTTTACCAGAAGTAATTCAGGATGTTGCTGTCAAAGAGGGAAAAGGTACCGGAAAAGAAGAACTGAACAGAAAAACAGGAGGAGAAAAAAGGAGAACAGCAGCAACAGTATCAGACATCTGCCCACTATAATGACAAATAGATGACTCATAAAAAAAGTTTTGATAAATCACCTGAGAGAAAGAGCATGAGAACCAGGAAGTTCCAGAAGACTTGGTGAAGGCTCTAGAACTTGAGTGGTCTTACCCTTGAGTACATCATGCTAACCCATGTATGACATCAAATGGAAATGATGAAGAGTTTGGTGGAAAGTCTGGTCAAACCATTGCCTCCCATCCTTCTGTTTAGGTAGTGAGTGGGCAAATGCAAATAGAACAATGAGGAAGAAAGAGGTATTTCTAGTTAAATTTATAAATATTGACTCTCATAATGTGCATTTGGTAATCAAATACATTGTAATGTTGAGATAGCCATTCTAGGGTAGTTTAATGTTTTCTTCATAAAGTGTGCCATCTGACCTTAATGCAGCATGGGAACTGAAAATGTACTTTCATATATTTTTATACAGGAAAGATAGAATTAAACAGCAATTAACTGGGAATGAATTATCCTTCTTCACTGTTTGAACTCTGGTTTAAAAGCCTGCATTTCTTTGAAATACTGTTTATTTTAATGGAATCATTGAATATCTGGATAACAATTTCACCATTTTAATGGACCATATTCCAGAGACATGTGAAGCTAATAGAAATAAGATGACTATTTAATGTGACCTAGAACATTTATCTGAGACCCTAAGAGGTACATCAACATCAGTGGCATAAAAGCCCACTTAATAAAAGTTGGCCTCATTTGTACATTTCAGTGAAAATTCTCAGGTCTCTAAATCTTAGCCTCAGGCCAACTTTTCCCAGGATATTCCTACAAGGCCAATAGATTTGTAATTGCTTCAAGCTAAAAATGCCTATAGCCTAGATTGTAATAAAACCTGTGTGGACGAGATTGAGTGGGAAAAGGAGTGCTTAAAATCAGAAATGATTAACTTTATTCATTTATTTGTTTGTTTATTGATTCATTTAGCAAAACTAAAACAATGATATTGAGCATGCAAAAAGAAAGATTATAAACAGTTCCTTGGCAATAGTGCCCCTAATAAAATTTCAAAATTAAATCCCAATCTCAGAGTTTAAAGCCATTTCTTCTCTGACAATAGCAGAATATTAATAACCATTTGTATGATATATAGAAGAGCTAAGTTATACTCTGGAGCTTTTCTGCTCTTAATTTACTCAGCAAGGTATAATTTCCCATGAACTCACCTTTCCTCCCTAAGATACAGGGAGGAGATTACTGGATTGAAAAGCAGATGACCTGGTTCCAACTCCACCACTCAGCAGGTGGTGACATCTTGGGCAAGTTATTTAATCCCCCTGATTCCAAGCCTAGATTATGTTGTAGAAGTATACGTATACTATGACATTATACTTATTCATACAATTTCCCATGAACTCACCTTTCCTCCCTAAGAAAAGGTGAGTTTTATTTTGTTTATTCCATCCAAAATAAAATTACTTAGACTTCCAAACCATAATTTAAAAAATGAATAAGGAGAATAATTCCAAGGGGAAAAAATATTCTGTACAAACCCCCATTATAACACTTGGTCCTTTTTAATGAATCTTACCTATTAGACCTAGTTCCCTGAAAGCAGAGACTTTATCATACAAACTTTGTTTCCAGTCTCCAGCAAGTCCTTGGCCCTGAGGACATGCTAGGTAATGAGAAATTGAGCACCTGGAATTAAGGCACTCACCGCCACTCAAGAACTAGAGGTGGTCATTGAGGTATCCCTGGTCCTGTGGGTGTGAATCATGACTTCTCTGAAGACCACTACCCAGGAACAACTCCATATCCTTAGTGGGGGAGTCCATCTGCTTGCTGGGACAGCCCCTTTCCCTCCAAGACAGAATCATTCTTTGTTTCTTGGGTCTAATTTAGTAAAGACTGTCCCTCTTGAGTTACTTTTCTTCAATCAATATTTTTACTGTTTCTTTCTAATGTCATACTATAACCATATATTTTGTATCAATTGTCTTATTCTCCCTCAGATGCAGACCATTTGTTTAGTGGAAGGTGAAGTTCCAAGGACAAAATTAGTATTCACATCAGACAAATGAAATACATCAATTATGTAGAAGGGCAGAGTTCAGATGGAGCAAGTGGTAAAATAATAAAAACAACCCTGGGGTAGAAGAGGGGAACTTAGGCTTTGACTAGACTTTGTATCAATTTACTAGGTGTCTTGTGCAGATAACTTCATCTCTCCCTATGCCAGTCTCTGGTAAAATGAATGGTGAGGATGAGATGATGTCTAAGTCCTTTCCCATGTCTGATATTCAGAATTAAAGGTATATTTTGTGTCACCATAAAACAGAAGTATCTTTATAGTGAGAATAGTTTGCTGTAGGGCCAAAAATTGATCCTGCTTGGTGGACAGTTAAGCAAGACCTGTTAGAAAACTTTGTAAGATAAGAAAACTGGACTGATTGAAGCTTCCAAAATGAGCATGATGATCAGATGTTTCAGTGGTTAATAAATCAGACCCAAGGGCTGTTCTGTCTTGTGTCACATCAGTATCACATAAAATAGCACTAATGCCATTCTCCTGTGCCAACTAAAGAATTAAGAATTGTAGTGCTCGCTTCAGCAGCACATATACTAAGAATTAAGAATTGTTGTTGCCTATTAAATAGAGATTTGTTTCACTTGGGACTGCAAGCTCATGAATCATTCATTCATTCTTTAATGAACACTGAGAACCTACTATGTGTAAGACACTGTATGTGATACTGAATCGACAAGACATATTCTTATTCACTGGAAGTTCACAAATACTCTTCTACATATATTCATGCAATTATAAACAGTAGCAAGTGACAAGTAAGCACCATGGAAGAGATGAAGATTAAATACTCAGAAAAGGGAGGTATCCCAAGTGAGGACATAAAGCTAAAATTTTATGGAGCAAGGATCATGTAAAATACATATTGAAGGCTGGGTTACATTTGGACTTATAGGAATGACAAAAAATCACAAAAACAAAGAAAGAGAAGCTACAACGCACAGCACATGTGAGAACAAATAAACACCACTTATCGAACAAAACACCAAGTACTAAGAACATTAAATACATGGTCTCAGTAAATCCTTATAACTCTAAGGAATCGATTCTATTAGCATGCTCATTTTCAGATGGGGAAACTAAGGCTCGGAACAGAAGACACCTTGTTCAAGCTCTCCCATTAAATTAAATAGCAAGTTGTTCAGGATTGCTGAAGCCTGTGATTGTGGCAGAGAAGAAGCCACTAATCACCCGAGAGGTGCAAATCAAAACAACAATGAGGTACCATCTCACACCTGTCAGAATGGCTATCATCAACAAATCAACAAATAATAAGTCTTGGCAAGGATGTGGAGAAAAAGGAACCCTCGTTCACTGCTGGTGGAAATGCAGACTGGTGTAGCCACTATGGAGAACAGTATGGAGTTTCCTCAAAAAACTAAAACTGGAACTCCCATTTGACCCAGAGATCCCACTTCTAGGAATATATCCCAAGAAACTAGAAACACCAATCAGAAAGGTTATATGCACCCCTATGTTCATAGCAGTACAATTTACAATAGCTAATATTTGGAAACAGCCTTAGTGCCCATCAGCAGATGAGCGGATTGAAAAACTGTGGTACATCTACACAATGGAATACTACACTGCTGTAAAAAGGAAGGACCTCCTACCATTTGCAACAGCATGGATGGACCTGGAGAGCATTATGCTAAGCAACATAAGTCAGTCAGAGAAAGATAAATATCACATGATCTCACTCATTTGTGAAATATAATGAACAACACAAACTGATGAACAAAAACAGATCCAGAGACAGAGAAGGATCAATGAGACCATCAAACCTCAGAGGGAAGGCAGGGGAGGGTGGGGGTAAATGGGAGAGATCAACCAAAGGACTTGTATGCATGCATATAAGCATAACCAATGGACACGGACACTAGGGGGGTGAGGGCAGGAGCTGGGGTAGGGTGGGGGGGACAAAGGGGGAATTAGGACACATATGAAATATCTTAATCAATAAAGAAAAAATTAAAAAGATTAGGAATAAGTTGAAAGGTACAAGGAAGAGGGAGAGCAATAGAGAGAGTTAACTAGACAGAGTTTAAATCTTATTTCAAATTTGTTCTTTTGTATCTTGTGACCATGATATTGAGTAATTTGTATGCAAGAAGCTCTCCTATAATATTCTACTCTAACTACAATGGTTTATTCTTTTATAACCCTTAATCTTAAAACTATGATGCTTGTTTATTGTAGAAAATTGTATTTACTCATTCTAAGGTTGTTATAGGAAATTGAACTTTCTATCTAATATTTAACCTGATGAGTATGATGTCAGTGCTCTTGTTTTATTTAAAGCAACTGGCAAGACAAGAATTATAGAGGTTCTTGGCATTTGGGAAAAGTATTTTATTTTATTTAACTTTATTTTTATTATTGACACTATTACAGATGTCCCCATTTTCCCTCCCTTTGCCCACCTCCATCCAACCCCCATGGAAAAAGTATTTTTAAGTTTTTTCTCCTTTGCAGAAGTTATACAAGAAAAAAAATGCTTGTTATAGCAGAAAACATTTTTAAATATTTATTTATTAAATTGTTTGAAGTGACGTTGGTCAACATGAACATATAGGTTTCAGGTGTGGATTTCTATGTTACAAGATCTGTTTGGTGCCCACTGCCCAAAGTCAAATCTTTTCCTGTCACCTTATATTAGTACCCCCTCACCCCAAAAAATATTTTAAAAACACAACGGAGCCCTGGCTGGTGTGGCTCAGTTGTTGGGCATCATCTCATGAACTGAAAGGTTGTGGGGCTCAATTCTTAGTAGGGGGCATGCATGAGGCAGTCAATCACTTTCACATTGATGTTTCTCTCTCTACCTCTCCCTCTCTCTCTAAAAGCCAATAAAAATATTTTTTAAAAAATAAAATAAAAAACACAATGGAGAATTTTTTAATAAAAGGAATAAGTATATATGTGGGCACATGATTATGTAATTCTTGCCAGTTATTCCTATACTACTATTGGGAACTGACAACTAAAGATGACACTAAAAACTTAAACCCTCCTCCCTGTCACTCATACAATCTATGCACTGCTCAGAAAACAATTAAGTTGTGTTCCCTTCTGTGCTTTAATCATAATAATGTGATTCTATGACTCCACTGAGTTGCGTGGTAACCAGATGTACATAAGGCATTTAACACAGACACATCCCCTAAGTGGATACTCATTAATTCCCTCCTGAATGTATTGTAAATAAAAGATGCACTGGAACCTCAAAGGCTGTTCTGTTTTCATAAAGATTAGTAAAGTGGCTTGGGTTGTCTCCTGCTTGATCAGCTGTTCAGGAATTAACTTCAATGAATCAATATTCATGTTAAAAACGTGTATTATTTAACACAAATATTTTCTATGAAATATAAAGTTTCTCTTAGATGTTTATATGCTTCCATTCGTAAGCTCATACTATACAGATTTATACTGAGTTTATGTATTTATATTTGGCTTATTATTCTAGCAGCTATTCAGAAATAGAGGTGATAGCTAAAACACACATCCTCAATGGGATATCTATTTAAGGTCCCTGTGAGTTAAATTAGCTATCTTTTTATCTCTACCTTTTACAGTACCCTTAAGTATATTATAATGCTAATAATAATAGCTAGCATGTACTGAATGTTATTATCGTTTGCATTTTTATTTGACTCTCATTTTGATAAAACCAAAAGAAGACTTGGGATCTCTCCTTCAGTTACTCTGGGATTATTATATTGTGTTCCAATAACTTCAACAGTGTAGCATTCTCTGGATTGACAAACACATATTTTTATTGTAACCCATGGTATTCTAATGCTGGAATTTTACAATAAAAGTGATATGGATCTTACTTTTAGACAGAGGCAATCATTTATCCGTGTTCACTTAGGATTGTCTTTGACAGAGAGGATTGTAATATGTTTTTAAATGTCCAAAGACTGGAAACAAAATTTAAAGCCTGAGAATGTTATTTTAGCTATTTAAGCCAGCTTCTTTCCTCTAAATGGCCTTTTCTTCACAGTTTGTATATATTATATTTTTTACATTTCAGCCTGGTAAATAGTTGGACATTTCAGCCTGCCTACCCATAAATACTAATATTTATTTCCACATGTAATTTTAATTGTATGTAATATGTGATTGATGCTTGTGACAGCCCCTTCCCATAATTATTATTGAATTAAAATTATCATTCATAGAGTTTTCTGAAATTATGTAAGTTTGAAGTCACCCAAACTATGAGGGTTACCATTTAAAACATAACCTTTATTACCACAGGGAATTTTAAATAGTGTGTCTTTGAGAGTTGGAGTGCATAGTTCAAATAACTCAACTGAAATAACAATGGAAGTTAATCATGTATTGTTGAACAGAAAGGTTTACTCAATAAGAAATCAAATTCTTGCTTTTCATAATTTCATCATAATTTTATTTTGTATTTACATTCATCAGTTTCTACTGTGAGGGTCTTTATTAGTATTGGGGGAATTAAGGAAGAGAGATGGGGTTTAAAGGAGAGAAGTCAGAGGTCATATATGGACAACAATTATTAATAGAGCTAACAGGATGTGAAAGTCTTCCAGAAGAAATTCTTGCAGCCAGCTTTGCGTTCTCGGGGTGCCATGGCCGGGTTTGAATTAGTGGATCTCTGCAGCTCCAGCCTCATTTCATCCTGGTCAGCAGCCTGGGACAAATCTTCAGGTTCCAGGGCATCATTCTCTGTCTGGTTGGGTTCAGACAGCAGCTCTGCCAAGAAGTACTTGGCTAGTTCCTGTACAGGTTGGAGGGGAGAGAGATAGAGAGAATGAGCAGGAGGATGAAGAAGAAATGAAAAAGCCTAGTTTGGGAAGCAGATTCAGCTCCACCCAAAACCCAATTTTCACAGTTGTGCACCTCTGTCGCTTAAAATCATTAAGGTTATAAAAATAAGGGTAGTTACTATAATCACCAATTACACAAAGAGGCTTGAAACATCAAATGTTTCTGCAAGTTTTCTGTCTCTGTAAGCTTCAAACATGCATAGAGAGAAATAACAGATCTTTAAAGCAGTTTTGCAAAGATAAATATGTGCCAACAGTTTGTTTAACTCAATTTTCACCTCATGAACTACAAACTTATCACTTTCACTAAGTCACTGTGGGGAATGAGACCTTTCATAATTTTAAACACGTTGTGTTCCGTCTGTAGAATGCCCATTAGCCCTCGGTCCACTGCATGAGAGATGGGTATTGCTTAGGATGGTAGCAGCGTCAGAAATGCACTCTTTCAGCACCTGGGTCAGCGCCTCCCGTTGTCAGCACCAAGGATAGATGCCATCATACCTTCCAGCTCAATTGCCCAGGTCTCGGAATTTTCTTGAATGCAAAGAACTCACCTGTGACAGACTGCGCTGATAAGGGTAAAAGAGGTAAGGGGATTCTGGACTTTGAAAGTTTTCCTAAGAGCTTTGGGAGCTGAGGGACCCAGAAAAGCACCAAAACTCTTCAGGAGCACCTCTTAAATTCACCCAAGGGGACTAGGGCGAGGTTAAGAGAAGGGTAGGGATTCTGGAGAGGGGAAAGAAAACGTCGAGGGAGTCTCCTTACCTGCTTCCCCGCGGCAGCAGCCAGGGATTTCTGCAGAAACTGACGGAGTCGGGGATCCGAGGGCGCGCCAGTGACACTGCCCAAAGCCAGGACGATGGAGAGCGCGGCCAGCGCGCACTGGAGGCGGCAGGACAGCATCTCCGCGGCGCCTGGAAAGCCAAGCTAAAGCGCGGTTGGTCAAACTCTAGGAGCGGATCCGCAGGCTGCAGCGAAAGCTCTGAACCTTGCGGCTCCTAAAGCTGCTTGTGTGCTCTCCACCGTCTCCCCGCTTTTTAAACTCTCTCTCTGACGTCAGACTAGGAGGCGCCCCCAGATCTCACTAGCGCTTTTACGCACAATTAGCCTCGTGAAATCAATCACAGAAGTAAGAGGAGGCTACACAATCCAAAGTCGCTTACTTAAAAAAAAAAAAATCCTGCACACCCACGGGCCCACAGGACTCCACACATGTCATACCATCTACACAGTCTTTGATATTCTACGCACATACACATTCCATAATTTCACTCACACACGTACATGTGCACTCGATTACACACAGAAGCTCAAACACAGCTGAAAAGACAAGTGCACTACTACCCATGGCTGCATACATACAAATGTACCCAGACAACTCTTCTGTCCTTATATACAAACATGTTAGGAGGGCAAAACAAATGCAGAAGTGTATGAGGGTGCCAAGTGGAGATTCAGAATCATTCATCTAAAAATTAATTTAAAAATGGAATTTGGATATTAGAATGACTGGATCATCTCTTTCTCCATTATCTCCATAAAAAGTCTTATAGATTACACTTTAATGGGCTACTTATAAAAGAACTGCACCTTCCCTCTAATGGAAAAATTACCTTAGGCTCACCCTCCATCCCTCTTTCTCAGTAGCTGAGAAACTTCTAGTCTAACTTGTCTTCCTAGTGTGACAAAAAAGAAAAAAGAAAAAAGAAAGAAAAGAAGAGAAAAGGAAAGAAAAGAAAAAAAACACACACGAACAAACAAAAAAATGAGATTAACTTCATTTTGGTGCCTAGAAACTTGAAGATGGAAAACAATCTCAGAAATCATCTATTAAACCTTGGTGTTTGGGTCACTGAACCTAGAAGTGGGCAGTGAAATGCTCTGGAGTCTGGATCACACACTGCACAGTTGGCCAGACCTCCACATTCCAAGGCCAGGGTTCTTTTCACTCGGCTCTGAATTTTCTAACTGATTCCTGGCCAGTAGGAGCAATTTTAGGTGCGGGACCACCCCCAGTCTGGACCTGCAAAAGTCCAGGGATGCCCTGCACATCTGTGACCATTACTATGTGTCTATGTGTGGGGAAAGGATCAGCTGATCTTAGTTAGACCCAGCACCCCCATGTTCCCTACATGCATCAAAGGGAAGTTTAAATGCTGTTTCATATAACTTATTGATCCCCTCGATAAAGTCTAGTATCATAGGGAATGTAGTCAATAATATTGTAAAAAGCATGTGGTGCCGAGGTGAGAGAGGAAGAGACTAGATGGCACCACATGCTTTTTACAATATTATTGACTACATTCCCTATGCTGGACTTTACATCCCTGTGACTGTTTTGTGACTACCAATTTGTACTTCTTAAACCTTTCATCTTTTTTTTTTAAGCCACTAATGCTGTACATCTGAAACTAATATAAAATAATATGGAATATCAACTACAATTGAAAAAATAAAATTAAGGAAAAAAGGCTATTTTGGAATTCTGGTTGTGGTTAAATGTTTGTTGTTCAGATCAGTGTTCTGACAGTTTTTATTTTTATTTTTTCAAAACAATTCCTTATCAAGGAAGGGCTAGATAATGTCCTGGCATGAACTAGGGATCCCTGCAGGCTGACATATCATGACTTTCAAGCTCATAAAAAACTAAAACATATGTGTTTCCAGAAACAAAATGAAGCAAAGAACTTGGCCAATGCTTTCACCAGCCATGCATCATGTATGCATTCTCAATACTCAGACCAAAACCATAATGTTGTTTTGCAAGAGGGGTGGGAGGTGGTGTCCTCAATGGCTTGAATAATTGTCACCATTTCCTTCTGTGTCTGTAAGCCAAAGCAATGGGAGAATGCACAGAATGGCATGCTAGAGCATCCAGGGCTTGGCAAGTCTAGGCAGGGCTAAGCACCAGTGGGGCACTAAAAGTCACTCACATGTGTTGGAATAGTCTGGAAGAGCAATGACTCTGAGGCTGATGATCCCAACCTAGGGAATACATGTTATTTTCTCTTTATATTCTGGAACTTCCTTGGCTCCGACTGGATACTCAGAGTCTAGTTATATCAACCCAACCATCCCAAGGCATCCCCAAATGATCTCACACCTCCTCCACCCAGAACTTGGCCCTAGGCAGCCCCACTGACTAGAGAAGGAAAGTTTTCCTAAAATAGCAGCCAGCCAAGGAGCAAAGAATAGCCCTACTCTCTTGCTCAGTGCTCTGGGATCTCTTCAACCTCCCTCCCTGGACTCCTGCTCCTATCCTTCCAGATCCTTCTCCTCCTCCTCTACTCGTTCTCCTCTCTCCTCTTTCTCCTTTTCCCTAACCTTTCTCTGGATTTCTCTTTCAGAATCTTCCTTATTCAATCCTTCTTTTGTCGTCTCTCCCCATTTCTTGTCCTCATTCCTCTTTGTTGTTCTCCCCTCTCCCCATCATCTTCTGACTTCAGTGTGGTTTCAACTGGCTCTTCCTGCCTTCTTTGCATCACTCATTTCCTTCCTACCCTGCTTAGTCAATACTTGCCTCAGTCCCTGCATCTAGTCTCTTCCTCTCTCACCTCTCTCCTCCTCAGCTGCTTACCACAAGAATTACTCATGATCTCCAGCTATTTAAGTCCTTACTTGGGAACAGTGAGGTCTGGGTTTCTTGCCTCCTGCCCCTGCTGAAGTGAACTAAGGCTGTGGATGACAAGACTTCTGCATTTTGTTTTGTTTTTATAATCCTGGCATTGTTAGGGTCTAAGGACCACTTAAGAGAGAAGTAGCAGGACAAAAGGTGGCATGAATCCTTCCTTAAACCCCCCCATGGCCAAGTTTTGCATAAAAGTTGATTTGGCACAAAGGTACTTCAAACTTCCCCAACCTGACCCCTCTGCAGACAACCCCCAAGATCTCCCTCCCAAGTCCCAATGGTTGAGAGGGGGAGTCGATTTTTGACTCTACTTAGGACCCTACTTCCCAGACCTTAGTCACCAGGAGTCACCATCCCCCATTCTTATGCAGCCCCTTCCCCATGCGCACATCAGGGCATGCTAAACCCCCCTCACAGAAGAGGAAATTGAAATCCTGAGAGCCTAAGTGCCTTGCACAGGGCACACAGGCAGGAAGTAGCAAGATCAGAGGGAGGATGTTCTTCCAGTTTAACACCTTTCACACTCCCCTGACTCAGAGATGCCTGAGACACCTGGCTGAGCAGCCTGCATCCAGGATACAAGTGTCTTTAGAAGGCATCCAGGCCTCCCTCATGTGCAGCTCTTCTGGCCAGGATAGGATTGGCCACCTCCTGTGAAATGTACATTTGGGTGACTACCTCCCTATATGAGTAGAAACTCGTTTTAGTGAGAAACAGTAAAATCTTCTGAGCAGAGTCAGATGCTCAATATTAAGCAATGCAGGGAAGTAGAAAGTGTCTGTACTGGGAGTTGAAAGACCTGGGTTCTAGTTCTGACTCTGCCTCAGCCAGCTGTGGGTCTCCCTCTCTGGGCCTTAGTTTCCTATCTACCAAATCAAAGGCTTGATAGGTATCCTTTGTGGTTTCTTCCAGCCCTGATAATCAAAGAGTTTAAATTTGAGAAAATAAAGGGGCAAACTAGAGTGTATTGTAATATTAAAATGCTGTTTCTTTCTCAAAATGAGGACTCTGTTAGAAAAGCTCTTGGTTCCTGGTTGGGAAAGTATGAAGTGCCTTTATACTAAATCAAATAGCTGGGCCATGGGTGTTTAAGACAATTCATACCTTCCTCACCAGGGCCTGTTTCCAAGGAAGAGGAGGTGGCTTGTGATTGTTATTGGGCACCTATTCTCCAGACTTGTTCAGACAAGAGAAGAATGGTGTTTGGAGCTGGAGTGGTAGCTAGGAAGGAAGTGAGGACTGATTGGGTCTGAAGTTTATTTTGAAAGAGTTGACAGAACATTCTGATGGCTTCTTTGAATATTGACTTAAGAAAATGAGAAAAATTGGTAACATTCTCTAATATGGACTTTTTAGACTTCCTGGACATTTTTGCAAATGGAAAACCTTTTTATTTCCCAATCAGAAGAAAGTAAAAATTACAGGCTGTGGAGAGAACAAACATGGAATAGCGAAAAGAGCCCTGAACTGAATCTCTGAGCCCTAGACTTAAATGCTCAGTTTTCTCCTGTTTGAAATAGGCCTGAACCCTTGCTTTTGTTAAAATATGATTTAAGAGCCATATCAGACAGTGTACGTGAAAGTTCTTGGTAACTCATAAAACACGATAAAAAGAAAAAGGCCTGTTTTTGTTGTTCTGGTGGAGGCAGCCAGCTCAAGCCAATGGGTAAATGTTCAATGAGCCAGCCTTTGGGAGCTGGAATGTCCCTGCTGATGCTCTGAGCTGGCTAGGAAGGCAGGCCTTCCTCATACTGGGGACATATAGGGTGTGATTTGAAGGTCCAGGAAAATCTCTCCCATAGAAGTACAGCAGATGGGTGCTGAAATTTATCAACTAGAAAATAGTCTCTTCTCTTTTATATACTTTTTCTTGGAGATATAGCACATTAAAACTTGGAAGCTATTAACACTTTAGTGTGAATCCACTTGTTGAATTGTCTTCCAGATTTATATCTGGCTAAAGAAAATCTAACATTGACTTAAGTAAAGTTGGGAGCCAGAGATCAATTTGGAGTAAGTGACCCACCCAGTAGGGGGAAGACTTTTTGGTGAATGTTGTTGGGGATGAGGGCAGGCTATGGTGAGCATGTGGACTTCCTGCTGAAGGACAGGAGTCTGACGATACTATAGAGACCTTTCCTTCTACAGCAACTCTACTACTCTGGAGCACAAAATGAAAACTTGTAATCCTCACCCAGTTGGTGTGGCTCAGTGGTTGAGCACCAACCAGTGAACTAGGAGGTCATGGTTCAATTCCAAGCCCACATGCCCGGGTTGTGGACTTGATCCTCAGTAGGAGGTGTGCTCAGATGTGTGTCTTTTGTGCCCCTAGCCAAGACCCTCACAGATTATAGTCCTGTGCCTTAAAAGTCTATATGTCTCATCCATGAGAGATTCACTGAGCAGAAAGCTTATCTCAGCCATGTTTGTATCTTTCTCAGATATCATAAAAACATGAAGCACAAAGTAGTTGCTGAAAAATAATGGTTGGTTGGACACAGACTTCTCTCTTCTTATATGTGAGGTCTCTGGATTCTGTGAGTAGGACACGCATTATATGCTTCTGGTAACAGAGGACTATATCACTTGACCTCTAACCCTAAGTAACTGATATATTTAGGAACACATATCTATTGATCCTTTAGTCATCTCTGAGCTTCAGAAAGAAGAAAAGACCCTAAACATTGCTCAGTGTCATTGTTCCTATGTGCTAACTGAAGTGGTCAGATCAATAAGCTAATATAATCACAGGGAGGACATATCCATCAACCACAGCAATAAGCACATGCCCATAGTGCACAATAGAAGTGAATAACAATGTTAACTCATCTCGTTGTAGTGTTTCACATTTGTTTAAGTGTGTTAATATCAACTGGATAAGGGAATGAAGGCCCCAGGTTATGTAGTAGTGCATAGCTGGGCTGATGTCAGAGCTCTTTCTGCCACTCCAATATTTCCTCTCTCACCAAACATAGGTAAAGAAACTTTGCCCCTAATTCTCTTCGTTTCCCTTTCTCTTTGTGGGTCCATTAGTCTCCCATAGCATCCCACTTGTTTATCTATGACTTCTGCTCAGGGCTCCTCAGTGAAATGAAATTGAGCTGTGCCCTGCCCCACTGTGCCATCCAGAGAACATCTCCCAGGTATCTTTATTTATTTTCCTCCTAAAAACAATAAGGATATTTCCTCATCCAGGGGGAGGACAATCTGCAAGGCCCTGAGGTGGAAGCATGCCTGGTACAATCAAACATCAACAACAAGGCAAGAGAACCAGAACAGATTGGATGAATCAGAGAGGGCTAAGAGATGGGGCCAGCGAAGCAGCCAGAGGCCAGACATAGACCCTTGAAGTCTGTGGTAAGAAAACCATTGAAATGTTTTGAACAAGGAATTGACCTGATTTGTTAAATCTGAGGTGTGAAATCTGAAGTCTTTCATGAGCTTTCCCAGGGCAGCTGGCAGGAGAGAAATTGTCTTGAGCAGCTGGGTCTGGCAAAATAGGGTCACAAACCAATGGCCCTGTCCCATGAACAGTACAGAACAAATGGCAAAGTTCCCGTTCAGGGTGATCCTGAGACCTCCACTTTGAAATGGAATGATAGAGACTATAATCACAGAAATGCCCTGTGAAGATATCCCTACAACTACTTCAATTTCCCTACACTCAAACCTCTGAGGATTAACCTAGACTTCTGGGTCTTAACCCTGGCTCTACACCAGGATTGCCTAGGAAACATTTTAAAAGCATAGGTGACTGGGCCCCAATGCAAAGATTCTGATACATAAGCTTATATCTCCTCTTCTCTCCTCCTTTATCTTATCCTCATCATCTCTCTCACATTTCCTTTCATTTTCTGGCTCATGTTTTTTCTTATTTAAGCCCAACTCTCCTTTTTTTTTTCCCCCATTCCACCCTTGACTTGAGCACAATGGGCTTAATTCTGCTACACTGCCTCTCCTGATGTTACCCCGAGAGTTGAGGGCAGAGATAGGACTGAGGCCAGCATGGGACCTATCCACAGACCAGAGCCTTCAAAATCATCGAGTCTCACCCATCCAGTTACATTTGGGAAAACTGAAGTCAAGAGAAGGGAAGGTATTCAAGGAACTTTACAGCACACTTTTCACAGAAAGAATAAACACAACTGAGAAAATCAGAGACTCTTCATATATTCTTTCCCTGGCGCAAGTGCACTGTGAAGTTCCTTGAATTTCTTCTAGCCAAGTGGTTGATATCATGTAACAAGATGGTCCTGTCCAGTCCTCTATATACCTGACAATTAGCTTGCAGCAAAACCCCACTCCCTGACGAAAGCTTTGGGGATTAACACGCTTCCTGTCTCCATTCTTTTCTGTTGTGCCTTTTCTAATCCCATGAAACAAGCGGACTGGCTCCTCCTGGCGGTGGCTGCCTGTGGCTGCATCAGCACACAGGGCAGGTTGCTGTTGTTAAACTGAACTCTCTTGCCCTCTGCTGGCTAGATTGTAGAAGACAACTTCATCTGAAATTTTAGGGCAGAATTTTATTCATTTATTAGGCGAACTCTTTAAAAGCAACCACTATGCAGAGAACACTGTGCTTGGTGCTGGAGTTGCAAAGAAGTGTGTAAAAAATATTCTCTTCCTGCAAATATTCTAATATTGAGCACTTCGGGCCAAATGCTGTGCTGGGGTTTCAAAAATGAACAAAACTCAACCGTTGACTTCAAAAAGAAGTGATCTGGTAAATTATACAGAACTTTATCTGTGCCATAGGATCAAATAATTAGCACTAGAAGGGGCCACAAACACCTTCTAACCAAGTGTTAGTCATTATAAACTTCCCAAATTAGGTCTAGAACCCCCTGCACACAGGCCTCAGGGACTATCAAGATGGGGGAGGAAGCAGGTTACAGGGATTTTGTTTCATTGAACAGGATTCTGCCACAAAGTTTCAGAGGAACAAAGGGATTGGAGGGAACACACAATTCAAAACCTGCAGTCTAAAACAAAAGGTCCTCTTACCTGTAACCTGAATGCCCTCCAGCCTCACGAACCTTTCCTTTCATTCTCTGGCTCAAGTCTTCTTTGCTCACCTAACTCCAACTCTCCTTTTTTCCCCATCCCACCTTTGACTTGAGTACAAAGCTCCTCACTCTGCTCCATTGCCTCTCCTGATATTACCCCCAGAGTTGAGGGCAGAGACAGGACTGGGGCCAGCAGGGGACCCATTAATGTCACATTTGTGGCTGGTCTCAGAGCCATCAACCTAATCACCTTTTTCACCCACACATCTATAGAACCTCACCTTTGCAAGGTCTCTCCAAGAGGGAGGAGGCTCCCAAGGGGGTCTGACATGTGTCAAGAGCTCCTTCTTGTACCTGTTCACACTTTTGCCACAGAACAATTATTCCCAATGCTGCGCCCAGAACCAAGGACACTTCCCTAGATCCTTGTTCTCTCCGGGATGCTCTAAAGTGCCACACCAAGGCCTCTTACACCAGTGGCTTTCAAACTCTGGACTACAATTTACATAAGAAATATACTTTATGTCACAATCCAACACATGCACACACACACTTGCCCACGTTTCGCAAAACATACATACTTTTGTTACTTGCAGTAAACTGTGGTACATTCTATTCTTTTTTTAAATATATTTTTTATTTATTTCAGAGAGGAAGGGAGAGAAAGAGAGAGATAGAAACATCAATGATGAGAGGGAATCATTGATTGGCTGCCTCTTGCACCTTGGACCAAGCCCACAACCCAGGCATGTGCCCTTGACTGGAATCGAACCTGGGACCCTCCAGACCTCAGGCCGATGCTCTATCCACTGAGCCAAACCGACTAGGGCCATTCTATTCTTTTTTTTTTTTTTTCTTGGTAATGCTGGCCATTACTCACTAAATGAACTGTGACCCTACTGAGTCCTAAAGCTCACTCTGAAATGCACTGCTCTGGGGCCTGGGCCTTGTGCACTACTCTCTGCATGGACCCTTGGAGTTCCTAGGCTGCTGTGCAATTCTAGTGGGGCACCAGGTACCAGGCCCTGCCACTCCAGGTGCTGGGCTCACTTCTCCTCTCCTTTCTTTTCTCTGCCTCCCAGTCTTTTAGAGAATCTCACTGCTGTTTTAACAGCCAGGGTTTACATGATTAAGCAACAAGGCCCCTGGCTGTTAAAACAACAGTGTTTACCAACTGCAATAATTTGAATGGCGCTCCGGAAGAGGTATGTCCACGTTTTAAACCCAGGCGCCTGTGAAAGAATGCACTTTATTTGGGGGTAGTGGGGAGAGGTCTTTGCAAATATAATTAAGTTAGGATATCAAGATGAGATTGTACTGGATTATCTGTGTGGGCCCTAAATACAAAGTTAAGTGTACTTAGAAGACAGATAGAAGAGAAGACAGAGGAGGCCATGTGAAGAGGCAGGCAGAGATTGGAATGATACCACCACAAGCCAAGGAACAGCAGGAGCCACCAAAAGTGGGAAGTAGAAGAAGGGGGGGGGGGCGGGGGAATAGAGCTTTTGGAGGAATTGTGGCCCCTGACCCTTTAATTTTAGAGTTTTAAATGCCAGAACTGCAAGCAGGTAATTTTCTCTTATTTGAAGCCATCGGTTTGTGGTAAGTTGTTACAGCATCTGTCAAAACCAAGTAGACTAGCAAACTTTTCCTAAACTCTAAGGGCACCAGATGGAGCAGGATTCAAGTCAGAGTCACCCTCTACATGTGGGGCCACTCCTCCCCCTCCAAACCTCCAGTGCCTTTGCGGAGTCAGTTTCATCTGCCAGATGTTTCTTCCAAACAGTAGATTCTCCTAAGGGGCTCTAGAATTTCTTCTTGCAATTATTGCAAGACCCTACCCCATCTCCTTCCAACATACAGGGCTTGATCAACTAAATCCCAACCACGGGAACAGTGGAATTTTTTTCCCAAAAAGTTCCTCAATTTTCATGTAATGTGTACATCAGTTTTTGAAACTGGAAACCAGGCTTTGCATGGCACTAAAAGCCCAGAGGAGTGAAATGATTTGTCCGAAGCCCACAGTGAATTAGTAGTAGGTGAGTGTTTATCTGATTGCTAACAACATAAATATAAACAGTTTCAGGGTTTTCTCCAGCACTATGAGAAATACAGTCCAGATAGGTAAGGCCAACCTCCATTCCTCAGGCATATTTTGTATCCATTCAGCTTTCAACCTGTTTATAACACCATCTGCTTCATTTGCTGAAGGGGGAATCACTGCTGTCTCCCTTTGATCCTAACTCTGCACTTCTTACTGATTAATTGATGAACCAACGCCATGCCTTGAGAGAGAAAAAAACAAAACTATTGGCTAAGCAACATTTACAGCAGGAGTCCCAGGGAAACAGATGTCAGCTTGGGTTCCTAACAGTGCAGCTGGAAAACTGTGTTCTTAGATCCAAGGAGGCATGAGGTGAGCGCTAGTCCCTGCCTGAGATTATATGCCCATCTAGAGTCATGACTTCCAGATCCATTTTCTTCTTTAAAAGAGGCTGGACATTTCTGCTCAGATTTACTCTTGATCGCTCTAGAAACTAATGCAAACCATACAGGTCCTGTTCTTCTAGAAGCCACAACACACAAGAGCAGACTCATACATATAAATAATTCTGAAACCAGACTGTCTGTAGATTTCTTTTTTTTTAACATATTTTTTATTGATTTCAAAGAGGAAGGAAGAAGGGGGAGAGAGAGAGAGAGAGAGAGAGAGAGAGAGAGAGAGAGAGAGAGAGAGAGACTTCAATGATGAGAGAGACATCATTGATTGGCTGCCTCCTGCATGCCCCCACTTGGGATCGAGCCCACAACCCAGGCATGTGCCCTTGACCAGAAGAATCAAACCCAAGACCCTTCAGCCCAAGGCTGACACTCTATCCACCAAGCCAAACTGGCTAGGGCATGTAGATTTCTTTTTATTGTGGCAATTACCTCATTATCTAGCAACTAGAGGCCCCGTGTATAAAATTAGTGCACGGGAGGGGGGTCCCTCAGCTCAGCCTATACCCTCTTGCAATCTGGGACCCCTCGGGAGATGTCCCTGCAGGATCAGGCCTAAACTGGCAGTCGGACATCCCTCTCACAATCTGGGACCGCTGGCTCCTAACCACTGGCCTGCCTGCCTGATCTCCCCTAACCACTCTGCCCTCCTGTCTGATCACCACTAACTGCTTGCCTACCCGCCTGATTGCCCCTAACCACCTCTGCCTCAGCCCCTGCCACCATGGCTTCATCCAGAAGGACATCCGGAATGACATATGGAAGGTCATTCAGCTGTCTGGTCTAATTAGCATATTACACTTTCATTATTATAGATAGTTTGTTTGCATGCCTGGTCCCTTACAAAAGGGCTTTTCACAGAGACTGTGTACCCACCCTATTAATCCAGAAGATTTCCCCGAACATATAAAATCTTCACAAAATGCTGGTCAAATATTGAATGAATATAGACACTAATGCCAATCAATGTCTTTGACTACTATATTTACACAAACGACTCCTAAGCTTACCTTTTCTCTTATCATGTAATCCAGCCTCTTTAAATCTATTCTGCACCCTATGGGCTGATTCAACTTCTAAATAAACATTTGATCACATAATTGTCTCCCTTCAAAACTCCAAATACAAATCAGTGTCTTTTTTAAAATGTCCACACTCTTTACACAGATTTCTGAGGTTCTCAGGAATGCGGTTCCAACTTCGTCAGTTTTATTTCCCACTGATACCTCACCTTTAGAAAAGGTGTGTGCTCACTGTTCCCTAAAAGGGCCACACAGTTCAATCTCTATCATACTACTCATCCTGTCCCATTTCTCTGCAGTTCATGCACACCCAAGTCCTCTCAAAGTCTACCCACTCTTCAGGGAACATTTCTAATTTCATAGTTTCTGGAAAGAAGTGAATCCAGATATTTTGGGACCTGGAATGTATAGGATTTGGTGTGAGGCAGGGGTCTCTTTAAGAGAAAATAATACAAAATTATGAATGCAAAAATTCTCTCCTATCATCATGGAGATAGCTTAATAGGGACCCATAAAACAAAAATATTGAAACTCACTGATCACAAAGACTCCAAGGTAAGTGTGCTGAAAAACAGCCATGCAAAAGGACTGTAAAAATAAGTGTTAAATTCTTCTCACCCTCGAGAAATTTACAACGCACCGGGAGATATAAAGACATGCTAACAACTATCATATATGAAAGTATGAATATATTAAGTATAGATTCAAGAAAGAGGTTGTGGGAATGTGCTGAATGATATCCTTAATTCTGTCTCTAGATATTTGAGACAGCTTCTTAAAAGATGGCATTTGGGGGGTCGGGGGAGGAGACTTAAAGGAAGGAAATAAATAAACTTTGGGCAAAGAATGAGAACCAGAGAATTACAGGCTTGGAGATCACTGTGCTGGAGGGCAGGGAACAGCAAAAACACAGTGTGTTTGGAGAATAACCCTAGCACTCTGTGAGGGCAGCTCTAGTTGTACAGACTGATGAACTAGGAGACTGTGGCTAGGTTCAGCTCCAAGTGACCCAAAATAGGGGTGCCTTTGAAAGCAGAAAAGTTTATTTCTCATTTGTATAAAATTTCTTGTTGATATTAGGTACCAGATCATTTCTATCTTGTTCTTCTGCCCTGTATGATCTTGACCTCATGATCAAAGATAGCAGCATCCATGTTGAGGCAGCAGGGTGAAAAAAAAGAAGAAAGATGAAGAGAGTACAGGACACATGGTTATTATCTGTGGGAGGCTGAATTTTCCAAAGATGGCTATAACAGTATCTCCCATTCCATATGTTCTTCTTACAATGTGCCTTTGGCATACCTCTTTTTAAAAGGCAGGGCCTTTGCCTCCTACTGTTGAAACTGGGCAGATTTTGTGACTGTTCTGATTAGAATATGGTATGATTGATACTATGTGATTGTCAAGCTAAGTCATAAAAGAGGTGCTAATGTTTGCTTTTCTCACTAGGATACTCATTCTTGAAGCCTTCAGCCACCAGGGCAGTCTGATTGCCCTAAGGTGGCCACATTTTGAGGAAGCCCAACAGACCACATGGAGAAGTGCCAGGACTATTTGAAAAAAGAGAGTTACCCAGCCAGCCCTAGATGCTTCAACTCCAGCCACTGTCTGACTGCAACTGCATGAGAGACCCAGCATCAAAAGCACTCAGTTGAGTCCTTCCCATATTTATGATCCACAGCAACCATGAGAGATCATAAAATAATTGTTTTATGCCACTAGGTTTTTTTTTTTTTTGTTAAACAGCAATAGATAGCCTAAATATTATTTTTTTAGGAGTTTTTCCCCAAAATTTTCACATATAACTTCTGTGTAACATATCTTTTGGCCAGAATTTAGTCCTATAGCCATACCTAAAAGCAAATGGGTATGAGCTAAAACCCTATCACTATGGGAAAAGGGAAAACAGATTTTAGGAGATAACTGGTCTGCCATCGCTAGAAAGGGACTGCTTAAGGACTAGAGATGTATGAATACAATGTGCTAATTTAAAAAAACTTATTTAAAGATCACCTAATATGCATCTCCATCTATATCAGTTATATATAATAATAAAAGTGTAATATACAAATCTAGTGAATGGCCAAACAATGGAACAACCATCCGGACAACCTTTCGGACGAAGCCAGGGCTGTGAGGGCAGCCGAGGCAGCCGGGGCTGTGAGGGCGGCCACGCAGGCCTACTCTTACACGAATTTCGTGCATCGGGCCTCTAGTTCATTTATAATCATCTTGTTTTAGTGAAGATTCAAATTAATTTACAGGAGTTGATTTTTTTAAATGCAAATGAGAAGTAGTAACTTTAGATTTAAGGTGGTAAACTCAGCCCATGTACCTACTTCCCAAACCTTCCAATATTTCAAAATTCCACCATGGGCATTATCAAATGCAAAGCATCTATCTTGCAAAGAGACCCATATGTACTAGAAACCACATATTCTGCATTCCTGAAGCACTAAGAAACATGTATGTGTAGTGGCAGTCATGACAAGACTGAGTGTGGACCAACCTATGGATCTCCATAGGCAAACAGAAAGTTGACTTCAGGAGTAAGCAGAAAAGACCACTTTCCTGACCAGAGCAGAACACTAACATTCTCAAGCTTGGAGTGGAAGGGTATGGAGATGAGAGCAAGTGAAAGTCGATGGGAGCAAATCGATCCCACCACTGGAACTGCACCAGACCCCCAGACAGAGAGCATCTGGTCACTGCACTAACTTCCTGATTAAGTTTGTGTGAAATATAAGGGAAGGGGGTTCTGCCTCATAAAGTCAACACCTAATAAGGTATTCATGTCAGTCAGTGAGAGAAACAGTACTCTTACAACCTGATCTACAACAAAACACAGCAAAGAAATGTTTTGCCATGCTCCCCGGGTCATGCAGGGTGGACACATCTGAGTGAACTCACTCCCCACCACTCCCTTAGCAACAAGATCCCTCTTCAAGTGAAGAAAGCTTTGATAAAATAGGGATGTTCTTTCTTCCTTTGTTTGACACCACATAATTTGAAGAGGCATGACATAATCTCTAATAGAACATTCCCCACTTACCTGGCTGTAAACAACAACAAAAAATAGTCATTTAAGGAAATTAAAAATTATAGTTCAAACACATGAAAACAATCTAAAGAGTAAATGCCTCCATCTCCCCTATGGACAAAATTACTACAAGAAACAATAAACCAAACAAATAAGCAAAACCTTACCGACTCTAGCTTGAACTTTTTTACCAGATTTGTGAGGTATTGCATCAATATTTTTTTACATTAGATCAGACAATATAAAAGAAAATATACATTATTATGTTGATAGCATAATTTTCTCTACATAATTGCCTCAATAAATTCCAGAAAACATTGAAATAATCTCTATCAGCTCTTGAGAGGAGCACAAAGTAAATGACTACGATCAAAAAATGTAATACTCAGCCAAGTTAAATTTTTTTTTGTGGGGGGGTGGTGGTGGATAAGAACAAGATAAAGGCATTCTGAGTCAGGCAGACCAACTGCATATCCTTTCTGAAAATATTACTCACAAAAGTACCTCACATGAAAGAAAGAAAATAAATCAAAATAAAGAACTCAAAGTTGAGTGAGCCGGTATAAAGATGCTGAGAAGAAATCCTATATAATAAAAGGCTAATACGCAAATTATCCCCTCAGGAGTTTGACTGACCGGGAGTTCAACTGCTCGCTATGACGTGCGCTGACCACTAGGGAGTGGTATGGAACAAAGGACCAGGGGGTGGCACAGAACAAAGGAAGGCCCCAGCTGGCAGCCAGGGGAAGGAAGGCTCCAGGCAATCAGCCCTGATCGCTGGCCAGACCTAGGAACCTTAACTGTGCAAGAATTTCATTCACTGGGCCTCTGGTAAACCTATAAAATGCAAGAGTTAATTCCTAAATTAATATTATGAAACATAATGCATATGTCTAAAATAACTCTTGAAAGAGAATGTATGAGTTATAAAGTCCTTTATTCGTTTAATTATAAAATATTAGATTTTTCTAACAAAACTGGAAGTTGAGGTTGGCAGGAAAGAGGATATATAAAATTCCTCCCCATCTACCAAAAAAATTAATAACTTATATCATTTTCATGAAAGGCATACAAGAATATGGGTGAAAATCTACACTAATAAAAGAGAAACATGCAAATTGACTGTCACTCCGCTATGCCCACCAGCCAATCAGGAGTGAGTATGCAAATTAACCCAACAAAGATGGTGGACGGCCATGGAGCTGGAGCGAGCAGGAAGCTTGGGTTGCCCCTGGTGATGGAGGAAGCCAAGCTTCCTGCCCGCCCTGGCCACCACTCAAGGAGGGGCTGGGAGCCTGGGTCAATGGCCTTCAGCCCCTTGTCCAGGCTGGCCATGCCCCCATGGAGTAAGAGTCCCCGCTGGGGGGTGTGGCCACCCTGCAAACAGCCATCAGCCCATCACCCAGGCTGGCCAGGCACCCCAGCAGTGACCCCCACCCTGAAGGGGGTGTGGCCAGCCTGAAAACAGCCCTCAGCCCCACCCAGGCTGGCCACACCCCCATGGGGTGAGGGTCCCCACTGGGGGGCATGGCCAGCCTGCAAACAGCCATCAGCCCCTCACCCAGGCTGACCAGGCACCCCAGTGGAAACCCCCAACCTGAAGGGGATGTGGCCCACTTGAAAACAGCCCTCAACCCCTCACCCAGGCTGGCCATGCCCTCCCCCGCCCCCAGCAGGGACCCTCACCCCATGGGGACATGGCTGGCCTGCAAACCACCACAGGCCCCTAGCCCAGGCCACCCCATGCCCCAAGGGAACCCCCACCCTGATCTGGGACACCCTTCAGGGCAAACCAGCTGGCCCCCACCCATGCACCAGGCCTCTATCTACACTAATAAAGAGAAACATGCAAATTAACCATCACTCCACTACACCCACCAGCCAATCAAGAGGGAGTATGTAAATTAACCCAACAAAGATGGCTACAGCCATGGAGCTGGAGCAAGCAGTAGGCTTGGATTGCCCCCAGTGATGGAGGAAGCCAAGCTTCCTGCCCTCCCTGGCTAGCCCTGGCCTCTGCTCAGGGCTACAAAGTTTCAATTATAGAAGATAAATAAATCCCAGATACCTGCTTCCAGCTGGCCCTGGACTATGCTCAAGGAGGCGCTGGAAAAAAAAGCGCCCCTTACTCAGGCTGACCACACCCCCATGGGGTGAGGGTTCCTGCTAGAGGGCTTGGCCAGCCTGCAAACAGCCATCAGCCCATCACCGAGGCTGGCCAGGCACCCCAGTGGGGACCCCCACTCTGAAGGGGGTGTGGCCAGCTTGAAAACGGCCCTCAGCCCCTCACCCAGGCTGGCCACGCCCCCATGGAGTAAAAGTCCCCACCGGGGGTGTGGACAGCCTGCAAACAGCCATCAGCCCCTCACCCAGGCTGACCAGGCACCCCAGCAGAGACCCCCACCCTGAAGGGGTTATGGCCAGATTGAAAACAGCCCTCAGCCCCTCACCCAGGCTGGCCATGCCCAAGGGAACCCCCACCCTGATCTGGGACACCCTTCAGGGCAAACCAGCCAGCCACCACCCGTGCACCAGGCCTCTATCTATATTAATAAAAGGGTAATATACTAATTAGACTGGGAGACCTTCCAGGAGACCTTCTAGACGTTCTTCTGGACAAAGCCATGGTGGCATGATCGAGGTAGAGGTGGTTAGAGGCCAAGAGGGGAGGGCAGTTGTGGGTGATCAGGCCAGGATGGGACGGCAGTTGTGGGTGATCATGCTGGTGGGGGCGGGGGGGCGTTGGGAGTGATCAGGCCAGTGGGGGGTGGGCAGTTGGGGGCGAGCAGGCCATCAGTGGGGGTCAGTTGGGGGTGATCAGGATAGTGAGGGGAGGGGCAGTTTGGAGTGAGCAGGCCAGCAGGCGGGGGGCAGTTGGGGGCAAGCACACTGGCACGGGGGCAGTTGGGGGCAAGAAGGCCATCAGGCAGAGTGGTTAGGGTCAATCAGGCAGGCAGGCAGGTGAGCGGTTAGGAGCCAGCAGTCCCAGATTGTGAGAGGGATGTCCAACTGCTGGTATAGGCCCAATCCCTGTAAACTGGCAGTAGGACATCCTTTGAGGGGTCCCAGATTGGAGAGGGCGGGCTGAGGGACACCCCCCCTGTGCACAAATTTCATGCACCGGGCCTCTAGTCTATACTAATAAAAGGGTAATATGCTAATTAGATTGGGAGACTGTCCAGGAGACCTTCCGGATGTTCTTTTGGACAAAGCCATGGTGGCGGGGCTGAGGTAGAGGTGGTTAGAGGCCAAGAGGGGAGGGCAATTGTGGGTGATCAGGCCAGGATGGGGGGGCAGTTGTGTGTGATTAGGCTGGTGGGGGGGGGCTGTTGGGGGTGATCAGGCCAGTGGGGGGTGGGCAGTTGGGGGTGAGCAGACCAGCAGGGGGGCCAGTTGAGGGTGAGCAGGCCAGCAGGGGGGCAGTGGGGGTGAGCACACTGGCACGGGGGGCAGTTGGGAGTGATCAGACTGGTGGGGGGGGGCATTTGGAGGCAAGCAGGCCGGCAGTGGGGGGCAGTTGGGGGCAAGCAGGCTGGCAGGCAGAGTGGTTAGGGACAATGAGGCAGGCAGGCAGGTGAGTGGTTAGGAGCAGCAGTCCCAGATTGCGAGAGGGATGTCCGAGAGGGATGTCCGACTGCAGGTTTAGGCCCGATCCCTGTAAACCAGCAGTAGGACATCCTTCGAGGGGGTCCCAGATTGGAGAGGGTGCAGGCTGGGCTGAGGGATACCCCACACACACACCCCATGCACAAATTTCATGCACCAGGCCACTAGTATATTTTCTAAAAATGCAAAGATAATCAATAGTGGAATAAACATTTGTTGTATAACTTTCTATGGGAAAAATGATTTTTAAAAATCTAACAGTGTAAAATAAGTTTTTAAGATTAATAAGCATTAAAACAGAAATAATTGTATATGTGGTGCTTTCCTCCTTATTTTCTAAATAAACTACATATGTATATATTTTATCCTATGATTTAGAAACACCCCTTTTAAATTTCCAAAAACTTGAATTTTATTTTATTTTGGTTAACCATTTGGTTTTCACAATTAAATATCTCACATTCAGGGGGAAAAAGTCTTTTGGCATATTTGTGTTTAATTTTTACATTTATTGAGACATCTGAGTATCCCACAGACATTGAATAAGAGATATATCATTTGTCAATGCCCTGCAGCCAAAGATCACCAGGAATTATGTATTCTGTGATCAACTGGGTTTTTGACTCATTGCAATGGGTGAGGATGCACCCTGGAAACATGAAGCATCTCAGAAGAGGATGTTAGAAAGAACACACTGTAGCTCTGGGGCCTGTATTAGGAAGAGGGTCTTGTAAGTGGGCTTTGTTCTGGATTGGGTGACATCAGAAAGTAGAGATAATTCTATGTAGATATCTTAATAATTCTTATCTAGAAGGTGAGAAGACAAGAACAAGGCAAAAGTTATTATGGGTAAAGAAGTAGCAGCCACTAATATTGGCCAGGATAGGGGGTTGTGTAGTCATTTTTTGTGGTCTGGACCATGTTCATGCTTCTGTCTGTATTCAGACACAGTTATGAAGTGGTCTTACTTTTCCCTTGATCTAGCATCATCCCAGGATACTGTTATCTGAGGTTGGTGTTCTATGGAATTGTTTATGTTCAACAGGAGAGCACCATTACCTCGTACCTCCAGATGTTTTGGGCTGCTTTTCTCTTTCTACCCTTTATAAAAAACATTTTAATATATGAATGCATACACACACATACATAATAAAAAGTTAATGTATTTTATTTAACTAGGAACATTGATTCTTGCTTAATGAATTTACTATATAGAACGGATAGTGACATAGTATATTTAAAACTTTAAGGAAGTAATTCATTCTTATTGTGGAAACAAACAACAAGGAGCAAATATACAAAAATGAAAATCATCTATATTATAACTGTTCTTAATTAAATTCAACATGCATGAACAATTGGAACCAGAAACGAATTGCCTGCCTTCACTGGTTAATAAATTAGTTAGTTGACCTTATTTTCAACATTGAATAAACAAAACTTTCTGTGTTGTTTGACTGAAGTTATTTTTTTTTTACCTGCAGCTCAAATTCTCATTGTCCAGAGAGCACTTGAAGAGATCCTTCACTTCTATATCTAAAGTGAGAACTAAGTCTATTTTTAGCTACTTGAATAAGAAAGAGAGGTGGATGGGAAAATATCAGAATGAGAAGGGAAAAACTGAATGCTTCTCTTAATATCTACATAGTGCCTAGTACAATATATATATAGTCATTCAGATGTTCATAGAAGGCCTGGGGTAGGGTTTCTGTTCAGCACTATCTTTTTAAAATTTTGCTTTTAAAGAAAAGTTCTAAAAGTGACTATAAAATATTTATTATGCTCCCTCCACACTCCTTATTTGAGCCCCAAAAATGTTGTCTTCACCCACCTCCAGCTTACCTGGTTTTCCTGCCCTATTTCTAGCCGGTGCTCCCAGGTTCCTCTTGTGTTCTGTGTCCCATTCCCCTGCCTCTTCCTATACTTGCTTGCTTCCACTTCCTAAACATGAAACATCTTTTTTCTTCACGCAGCCTGGGATGCACTTAGCCCCTTGCCAGCCCCAGTATTGACCTCCTGACCACTTCTGCAAAACATCTCCCTACATGACTTCTCTCCTAAGAGGCTGTTCCTAACCCCTCAGCCCCAAGGTATAATGAGGACACAGTGTGAGCCCTCCCAAGTCAGGGGCTACATCTGATTATCTCTGTGATCATGGAATCTAGAACAGGCCAGGAATAAAATAGAGCACCATAGATATATGTTGACTTGTGGATGAAAAGGAAGGAATATAGCTGTATAATCTACTCACAGAATCTACTCCATGTCATGTTTAGGGGTGGTAATTGGTTTATATTGATTCATTCTACTGTACCACTGAACTAGTACCCAGATCTCAGTTCAGCATTCCTTTGCATGCCTTACTGTCCCCTTCATCTGGTACTCTGCAAAACAACTCCCACCAGCAATCCGTGCAAGCCACATTTGCTTTCTCAACGGTGTAAAATCAGCATAAAGATGCACACAGGGCTTAGAGCGCACTGCCTTCTTGTATCACCTACAACACAGATGTGGTTACAGGATATATACAGAAACAAACGAAATAATAGTAAGGGACCTCTCATGACAGGTCAGGCAAGCCTTATGAGGGGTGGGGAACAAACACTCATTCCACCTGACAGTCACAAACTTCGTGAGCACATGGTTCATTTCTACCCAAATACCTACAAGCGCTCTCTCCTGAACCTCTGTCAGCATGCTAGCAGACAATTCTTGCACATTTTCAGACATCTGTTTTCAGGTTTCTAGAAGCCCAACTTCCCTCTCTGTCTTCAGATACTGGCCTGGAGTCCACCTGTCACCTAGATATTAGCGGGTGGCTCTGCCCTCTGGGCAAAGTACTGTGTCCTTGTCCAGGATCTGACCTGAGTCTCAATATATATGTGTTGAGCCCAAACAGGCTTATTTATTTTATTTTATTTTCTCAAATTTACTGGGGCAACATTGGTTAATAAGATTACATAGGTTTCAAGTGTACGACTGTATAGCACATAATCTGTATATCGCATTGCATGCTCACCACCCAAAGTCAAGTGTCCTTTCATCACCATATGTTTGGCCCCCTTCACCAAATTCAACTGCTACCCCTCCCTCTCTCGTAACCACTATGCTGTTGTTTGAGTCTATGAGGCTTTGTTTGTTTGTTTTTCCCAAACAGGGTTATTTAATTCTTCATTTCTTGACAGGCTGGACTTCCATAACAGATTAAAACTAACCAGCTCACAAACCTTACAAAACTGGACACCTCGCTAAACCTCAGTTTCCCCTCAGTAAGTGTGGATAATAAGAGTGCCTGTTCCATAGGTTATTATTAAAGGGAAGTTATACATCATAGCTGGCACAAAGTCAGTATTTTCTTCACTTCCAGCTGGGGGATACCACAGTACATGAAATATACACAGGATGATTCTTGCTGGGGGTGGGCAGGTGTGGTAGAGAATATGGCATACAAGACAATAATTTAGTCAGTCAATCCTTCTGGGGACAGACGATGAAAAATAACCAACAGTGGTGGACAGACACACATGCACACAAGTGTGACAATACAATATGATAAGGGCAATAGCAGAGGTAGCCTCAAGGCGGTGCGACCCTAATGCTGCCTGGGGCTGTGAAAGAGGCTTCACATGGGACGAGTGCTCCAGCTGACACCGAAGATAAAACACTTGAAAGCCAGATGGGACATGTGTTCCAGGAGAGTTGGCATCAGGGTTAGATGAGCACGGGCTTAGTCCAAGTTGCAGGATCACATAGTGATTGAGAACTTAAGTTCTGGAATCAGAGAGACCGTGAATTCCAGCCTCAGCACTGTGCCATAATAACTGGGTCATCCTGCACCAGTTTCTAAACCTCTGTAAGTCTCAGCCATAAAATGGAGATACTATAATAGTACCTGCCTCAAAGGGTGGTTTTAGGAACTAATTGAGACAATGCACAAAAAGCTCTTAGCACAGCACTTCACACACAGTAAATTATTGTAATAGCAAATGTTTATTGAGCACCTTCTCAATAAATCTTCTGTATTATTATTTCTAGGAAATGAGATGTGCCTGGCTAATGAGACTAGGTTTTACCATTAGCAGGTAAAAGCTCTGGAAGAGTTTAGGAGGGGAGTGAGCTGTTCATATCTGATTATTAGAAAACCACCCCAGGATAGTGGAGGGTGGGCTGTAAGGGAGGAACCTACAGGAATGATAATGAATAAGAAGGCTACAGAGGCAAGGCACACTAATGATGCATTTGGGCAGCAGTAAACAGGAAGGAAAGAAAGGAAACCAATCCTAGAAGTCCTTGGGAAGAACAATCAAGAGGACAGGGCAACTGATTCATCATGTTGGGATAGGGTGGGGAGAGAAGGTCAGAAAATAACTCCCATATTTCTGAGAAGTAGAAGGAGCAAGTTTGGATGGAAAAATAATGAGATCAGCTCTGGTCATGCTGAGGGTGCTCCCAGGGGTAGGTCAATTGGTTTGGGGGCCTAAAGCTCATCAGAAATGCTTTGAGTAACTATAACAACCTGGAATTCATATGCGGTGAAAACGTAAGCCATGAATGGGTATATGTTACTGAGGGAAAACCAGCAGAGTAAGAGACTCCCCGGAAACACCTGTGTATAAGGGATGGGTGAGAGGAAGATTTTCACAGTGGAGAAAAAACAGAAGTGGGAGAGCCAGGAGCAAGTGCTGTCATGGCATCTTCAAGGAGATGATGCAAAATGCAACAGCAAGACCAAGTGAGATACAGACAGAAAAGTGGCCAGCGGTTGGGCAGTGAGGTAGGGGTGAGTTTCAGGGACCTGGAAGTGAGGCTTCCATGAATTAAGGAAAAAATAAGAGGTAGAGAGAAATGTAATCTTCTTTTGAGAAAGTTGGCTTTGAAGGAATAAAACATTACATGGCAATAGTTAGAGAGGATGTGGAGTCAGGGGAGGGTCGTTTTAGTTCAATAGGTACAGGTATGAGAAGAATGAGCTGATGAAAAGGGAGAATATGTTTATCTTCTGGAATTTTTCTTGGGCCTCATCTCATTTCACCTACTTATTGTCACTTCTGTTTTCAGTGGCTCTTCATCCATCAACTCCTAGGCCTCACCTCAGAAGCCTCAGCTTTTCTGACCCACTTGATGCCTGCCCCTCCCCCTATTCCCCCACAAAATGTCAGTACCAGATATTGTCACTGCATCACATTCCTGTCTCTTCATGTCCCTTTCAGACTCCCAGGGTGGGCCAGAGCAGGGCACAGACAGTCCTCTGGAGACCACTTGATCCCTGAGCTACTGATGTTTATCTTCTCAGAAGCCACCAGGTGTCTGAAGTTGAGCAACACCCCACAGACACATACTCTGTACAGGCCCACCTGAGCATTTTCTGTAGCTGACAGAGGGGAACACACCTCACATGCCTGCTCATTCACAAACGCTCCAGCCTGATGCTCTTCTTGTACCTCTATTCCAGCCACCCAGACCAAGGTAGATTCTTCCAGATTGTCCAGCTCCCTGTAGGTCCACAGAGGAAACTGGATAAGCCACCAGAAACCCCCTGCCACAACTGGAGAAGAGTAAAGCTAGGCTGCACACCTAGTGAGCAAGTGTGACACAGTGCCCAAAGCATTTCATCTCTGGGAACACATCTAGCCAGACACAACAGCCTTGACACTCATCTTCAGTTCTCAGACCCCACTTGGGGCTGAGGCTCTAACAGTGGGCTACATAAAGGTGTGACTATCAGGGAACAATGTGGGGTGTCAATAGGAGAGTTTCTTTTTCTTGTTCCAGACAATAATAAATACCAGGTCATATGACGCCAGACCATGAGTCAAACTGCCCAAGTCACAGCTGTGCCTGAGGGAATGGGCACAGCAAATGCATTTTCCCTAATGGGGTGGTCTCATGAACTGGGCAAAGGAAAAGAGGTTGGGGGACAAGTGCTGTCTTTACTGCTCATGCTTCCCCTTAGTCATCACCTCCCCTGAATGGAGACACTGTCACCTGGAAGGTCCTCATTCACAGATCTGCCTCATCTGCCCTTTCCCTCACTGTCCCCGGGATCCAGGACAGCTGTAGAATCTGCTACAAGGTGTTTTCACCCAGGATGGCAGAGTCACACACTATATCCTGTTTAAGAAGTGGTTCCCACAGCTCACACATTTCTGCAGAACACAGGAATATATTCTCCAAGTCCCAAACCAAGAGCGCGCGCGCGTGCACACGCGTGCACACACACACATGCACACACATGCACACACACATACACGCACTGAGAGAGTCATCATCTTCCAGTGAATTTCAACTTCTCCCCAGGAAATCAGTTCAAGAAATGTTGAGAACCACAGATTCCAATCAATTATCAGCCAGAAGCACAGACTACATATTTATTTGTGTATCTCTACTGGACCCCACCATGGCTGTCCCTGCACCCAGAAGGCTTCATGTACACTTTTAAACCTGTACCTACCTCTCATTTTAGGAATCCAACTACATTTAAGTGGGAATTTCAAGTTCTAAACCAGTGTTGTCCAATAGAAATGTATGTGAATATGTTCTATACCTGCACAGTACAATATGGTAATCACTGGCCACATATGGCTACTAAGCACTTGGTATGTGGCTGCTGCAACCGAGGAACTAAATTTTACTTTTTAATTAATTTAAACAGTCACATAATGGCTAGTGACTAACACATTACACAGTGCAGCTCTAAATAATTCCAACCAAGCAGATGCTAGTACCAGAGTAAAAAATGGAGCCTTTTCAAGCTCCCCAGGGTTGAAGGGGAGGGTGCTGGGAGAGAGGCGCTGTCTTCATTGCTTCCCTTTAACCATGGCCTCCCCTGAATGAAGACACTCAGCCACACTGTCACCTGAAGATCCCTAGGCTGGGCAAAGACACACTGAATATTGATTGAAGATGCATTGGGTGGGGCCACTGACCTCTCCAAGGGGAACCATGGCAAGATGGTCAGAAGCAGCTGAAGACGAGCTTGAGAGTGAGGTAGGGACAAGACAGAACATAAAGGGGTCCTAATGGGGTGTGGAATATGGACATAAATTAGAAGACAGGGTAGAGATGGAGCTGGAAAGAGACGATCCCTCCCTGTGGATTTAGTACTCTTTTTCCCTTTCCCCATCACTGTACATTTTAATAAAAGTATCTCCTAGACTAGAGAAAACCTCTCATTCTGCAAACTTCCTAGCGGCAGCTTGCCCTAATAAACGGAGGTCCAGGAAAGTAACTGAGTTGTCCGGCGTCATCTATTGAATCTGTAGCAGAATCGGGACCAGGACCGTGTCCCCCTTCTTCCCCCGCAAGCACCATCCTCCCGCCCCAGCCAGGTCCACTAAAGGAAGACAGAGCCTCGGAAGGAGACCTGCAGGTAGACAATGAGCAGGCAGAGAGAGGCCCAGAAGAGGCACCAGCGGAGAGAGAAGAAGCTGTAGCCCAAGCCCTCCTGAGGCACAGGCTTAGAGGCACCAGAGAAGGTGTAGGTCGCCTCCTCCTCCAGCAGCTTCTGGCTGGGCTTCCAGTGCACGATGCCCTCCTGGCAGGCCTCGCAGAACTCACTGCGATGCGGCCCGCTGTCTGGGCGGCTGGCCACGTGGATGCGGTACTGGCCGCCGTCCTCATCGTAGCACTGCTCACGCAGGCTGGTGATGAGGTTGTCCACCAGGCTCTCGATGTTCTCCTCCAGCATGCTGGACTCCTCCTGCCGCGCCGTGCCGCACTCGTAGCACAGCTGCTTGAAGACGCGCATGCGCACTGAACCCATCCTCTGGGCCCGGTCCAGGTGCATGTGGAAGAGGATGACCACGTGGGGCGACTGCCAGGTGTGCCAGCACCAGGAGCAGTGGAACCTGGGAGGATGGGAGAGAGGGATGAAGATGGGTCTCTCTCCTAGCGGCAGCTTGCCCTGGACAAATCCAGAAAGGAAGGGCCCTGTGTGCCTGGGCCTGTAGGTAGAAGCAGAGTGTTTACAGCGCCCCCTCCCCTCCCCCCGCCCCGGGTTCCTCAGCGCTCCAGGTAGGCTCCCCATGAGACTGGAGCAGCCCAGTCACCTGCGCGCCCTCTAGTGGACCCAGCTTTCCCTAAGCTTGATGCACTCATGACATGCACCTGGATGCTGCACAGTGGTTATACTCCCCTAATCTGGGCCTTATTTCTCATTTGTGAAATTCAGGGTGACGGTGTCCAATAAGGAGGGTCAGACCTCCTGTGATTCTGATAGGGAGATGACCAGCACGTATCACTCACGCAGCCTGCCTGCTCCAGGGAGAAGAGGAGACTCCTCTAACCGTGTCAAGCACAGACCACCAAGAATCCACCGGATGGACGGGTGGAGGGATAATAGGCCAGCAGGAAGAGCAGAGTTTGGTCCCTGCTCCTTCACAAAGAACACTCTCTGTCCCTTGACAAATCACCCCTAGGTCCCACTCCACCCTGCAGTAGAGAATGGGAAAGTGGATCCTGCTCGGCCTCCTCCCCACATACATGCATACATAAACACTCACCATGTTGTCTATCCTGGGCTCCCTGGAGTCCCAGCCTCAGGAAACATGGCGAGAAGTGGCCTGGGCCTCATCTAGCCTAGCCCAACTCCATCAACCCCCGCCCAATGCACTCATTACCTCCAGGAAATTTCCTTCTATCCCTGGGATTAACCTCTACCAGGCCCATGTCCCAAAGGCTTTACAGGCAGGCAAGGGTCTATTGGGCTAAATCTTCCCTCATTATTGGCCCTCTCTGGACCCCCTGTATGTTGGTCCTGAAGGACCTCTGATGAGGGACTCAATTCAATCCAACAGATACCACCAAGCGCCACATAGCCCAGGCTGTGGAGTAGAGGTGATGCCAAGCCTGCCCCTGACCCCTTCAGCCCACAGACCACAAAGCACAGATCAGTACCTATCACCGCCCAAGCAGGATTGGCAGAGGGAAAAGCCCAGGTGGTCCTGAGCCAGAAGGGCCCTTACCTCCATGCTGGCCAGAGCTATGGGACATCAGGATTTATATGTCCCAAGGCTTAGAGGTAGAGTGAGCCTATGCACAGAATAGGACAGAGCAGTAGTTCCCCACCCCTGCCTGAGGCCAGCTGGGAGACACAGGTCACTAGCTTACAATAGGACCAGCTGATCCTTGAGGCAAGGAGCTCAGCCCTTAAACTCCTGAGTCATTGTGCCCAAGTTTCCAGTCCCTTCCACCAGCCAGCTCAGAGGCTTCATGTTCTCAGCCTACTCCTTCTACACTTTCTTAAATCAAACTAATCCAGAGTTGTTTCCTCTCCCTCAAGCCAGACCTCAGATCTTAATCCCAAAATACCAGATCTAGCAGAAGGGGACCTTAAGGATCATTAGCCTTTCATTTTACTGAAATGAAACAGAAGCACTGAGAGAAAGAAAAACACAGCCAGGACCCAGCACATAACAGGTGTCCAATAAATGTCTCTTGAATTGATTTGAATTGAAATGATCAGCCAACCTCTGTCTCTGTCAAAGACAGGTTCACTCTTACAGGTCTTGGAGCAAGAATACAAATGTAAGCTCCCCACCCACAGCCTGCCTCCTGTTCCCACCCTCCACATCATGCTGCCCCTGAAGGACTTCATATATAAACATGTCTGAACATCCAGCCTGTGTGTCCACATCCCTAGAACACAGCCACCTGTTGGCCTCCTGTCTTTGAATTGATGGACCCAGGGAAGAGGCCTGCTCAGACCCCAGAGATGAGCTTGAGGCAGCTTGGGCAGGGAATTCTGTGGTCCCAATCTCAAATCAAGGTATAGAAGAGGGAGAGGCATGTGGGTTTCAGATGGACATGTCTCCTTGGTCCATGGGAGAAACAGGGCTCCTGTAAAGTATGCAATCCTAGGCCCTACAGACCTAAGGGAAGTCCTACCCAAAGCTAAGTCTTTTTGTGACAGATCGATAAATAATAGAGTTGGAAGGCACTTAATTGGTCATTAAGGCCAACCCCCTGCTTTTGCAAATATGAACACTGAGACCCAGACAGGGAAAGTGACCTGCCCAAGTGTACAGAGTTAACTGTAGAGCCAGTTTCTAGAACATAGAAAGTGGCTAATGAATGTTTTTGTATTCAAATAAAATTGGATTGACCTGACTGGACAGACCTAGGACTAGAGCACAGACTCCCTGTCCCTAAGCTAAGGCTTTCTCTGGTGACCTCATGGCCTCCTCCCCTCAGTTCCCACCACTCTTTAAGAGATTATGAAAGTAAGAAAACACTTAAAATGTCAGAGATTGCGGGGGCATTAAAGATATTACAGCTCTTCAATTACCATGGAAAACAGAGACCCAAAGACAGAACACAACCTGCAGGGCCACCCGGGAGTCAGTGGTCCTGCTGGGATTAGAACCAAGGCCTCTTTCACCTACCCAGCATTCCTTCTCTGCCCCTACCCTGACCTGACACCAAGATGTGGCTCCACACATCTCTCTGCCTCCACCTGGAAGGTGCCCAGGGCTGTGCTCCAGGGACTGCCTCCCTCCTTTCTGGCCTCTCACCTGCCTGAGGCATGCTGCTCCAGGTACTGCTTCCAGCCAGGGGCCAGCTCATTGGGCTTGAGGTTGGGGTCTATGATGAGCTCCCAGCTGTCGGCAGGCTTCGCTACCTCCATCTTCTCATAGAAGACTTTCTTCCACTCACAAGTGGTCAGGCTGGTAGACATGGCCCTGTGGGCAGGGTCGGGAGTTTGAGCTCCACCTGAGTGAGAACACAGAAGGAGCCCAGGTAGGTTCAGAGACGTTCAGTCTCTGTGGTCTGAAAATCTGCATCACCGGGACCAGAAGGAAACAGGACCCAGCAACCTCCTTTGTCACCCTGGGAGCCTGTTGCCATGGCAGCTGGGTGAGGCGCCAAAAGCCAGGGCTGGGGAGGAGAGAAGTCTCAAGAGAGAGGTCCAGGGCCCTGAGCTGAGCTTGGTAAGCAGAGCTGGGTGTTGATACTAACTAACTGAAGCAAGCAGAGTGAGAGGCTCAGCTCAGACCAAACTCACCTCGGCCTCCAGGGACCTCCAGGAGGCAAAGACAATTCAGCGGCCCTCCTTCATCATCCTTCCAGGCATTCTCCACATCATGTGCTATGGCAACTATGTCACCCTAGGGAGCCAAGAAGAAACAGGGATGGAGAGATGCAGAGCCTGCAGCTCCCACATCCCAGGTTTGCTTGGACCATCATTTGCCTTGTGTCAGGCATTAACTGCTTGACCTGTGTGCAGACCAAAGCAGGGATTAATTTCCTTTCATCCAGATCAGGAAATTGAAGTTTATACAGCTCTGGGTAGCTCAACCAACACTCAGATCCAGGCCTTCCAAAATGAAGTTCATTTGTTCATTTATTACAGTACTGTTGAGCTCCTAATGCATAGGGGCTGAGAAAGAAGTGACAAGGTCCTTTTACTTGGGGAGATCTCAGACCAGTTAGTGAGGTGGAATGCAATTTAACCTGCTGTGAAAAGCACAGCAATAACATTTTAGATTCATAGAGCCATAGAATTGTTAAAACTCATATTTGGTTCCTGGTCCCAGGCCGCACTGAGGCAGCTGCTGGAGGAACACATTTGTTCTGTGTTGCAGGGTCCTGCAGCCTGTGCTGCTGTTACAAGAGGCCAGGCAATAGGAGCCCAGAACTCCCCAATGCCCAATTTAAAGACTTTAGGGACTAGGAGGGAACTTGCCCCCACATTTGCATAATCCAAATGAAGGCAGAATCCCAAGAGGGAGGGAGGGAGCCTCAGTTGGGAAAAGGCCAGTCTATCTGGCAACTAATTCCAAGTCTGCTCCAATATCTGTGTGGACTTAAGATTTGGTTACTTCCCTCTATGGACTTCGTTCCTCTCACCTGCACAGGGGATGCTGTGCTACATGGCATCCAAGGCTTCCTTTACCTGTAATCATCATATGGCTCTTTAACCTGGAAATTGGTCCCCAGACATGTGGAGGCACACAGAGTGCAGGTCATGCAGAATTGAAAAGGGTTGCTAGGAAACAGAAGGGCAGTTTTCACTGTTGCATTCCAGCTGTGGCACTTGCACCCAAGTGGTTTTTGCATGGGGTGAAGTCGGGGACAAGACCATTGGATTTTTCTCTGGGAATGGAGAAATTAGGTTTGGGCTGAAGACCTCAGAAAAGACAAAACTGTGTCTTAGAGCCCTTGACTGAGAGCTCTAGAAAGGATCTTTATTTTTTTAAAAAATCCGATTTCTTCATTGAATTCTCTACCTCTTAATCTAACTCTCCTGACATTGAATTATGACATCTGAAGTTCAGAAATGGGAAATGAGTTGGCCAAGGCCTCAGAACTGGGCTGCTCACCCCTCATGGGGGCACTCTCAGCAGTCAGCTTCCAGCCCAAGTGAGATGGGGGACCCTTAATTCTGAGGAATAGAATGAACTGAGGAGCTTATGGCCCAGCTTAGAGGCACCTGCTAGGAATAAATCTCTGAGAAATACTGTTCCATCATTCCCAGAAAAAATTGACAAAGAAAACAAAACAGAAAAATACAGAAGGTGAGATTTGTCAGGGTTTATCTGTTTGTCTTTGCCCAAATGATGCAATCCCCCTTAGGCCTAGTATCAGGTTTAATTTAGAATGGGAGCCCTCTAAGCAGAAACTAATATAATTCATCTTTCTGTACAACAGTCCTGTTTTCTCTAAAGAAACAAACTTGCTTGTGAAACAATCAATGAACACAGTTACTACCTCAGTTTTCTGCAAATGTCACTGGGTTGCTCCAGAAGCCACAACTTAAGCACTCACTAAGGTATAAATGTGTCCAGCTGTAGCCACATCACACTCTGGCAGGTTTGTTATATATTGCTGCCATATTTTTTAATCTATATGACACTTTTTAAAATAAAAGAATGTTTATTCATTTATAAAATCAAATACTATGAACTTACATTCTGCAAACAAAATTAGCAAAGGAGAGAGGGATAAAAGAATTAAACCCCTCTTCAATTTGGAATGTGGGTTAATAAACACTTTTGTAAAATGTCCATTACTTAAATGTTACTTATTAGAATAATACAGAGAATGTAAATGTGGAGCCTAAAATGTAAAAGTAATGAAGGGTTGGGAGGGGGTGAGATAAGTAGATATAACCTGGGGGATTTTGAAAACAATATGTACTCTTACCACAGAGATTTCAATCCATGGTCTTGAGGTGGTGTATACAGTACTACCTCAACCCACTCAAGTCCTGAGAAAAAACAGCCATTGTTACTGAAGAGAATATATTTTCCCACAAGCATCTTGGGGCAAAAAATAAAAAATAAAAAAAAAATAGTCTTTTCAAGTTTATCAATTGAAGGAGTTTACAAGTAGCGTCACTGTAGCACAAGATCGATCTGTAGCCCCAGCATATAGATGCTTCTCAAAACAGTGGTTGGCATGTCTGATATGTCTGAGTGAAGTAGAATTTTATTTAAAAATTAGATATCCTCATCCAGCCAGCATGGCTCAGTGGTTGAGCATCGACCTATGAACCAGGAGGTCACAGGTCACAGTTTGATTCCCCATCAGGGCACATGCCTGGTTGCAGGCTCAATCCCCAGTAGGGGGTGTGCAGGAGGCAGCCAGTCAATGATTCTTTCTCATCATTGATGTTTCTATCTCTCTCCTCCCTTCTCTCTGAAATCAATTAAAAAATATTTTTAAATAATTAGATATCCTCTTTGAGGCTAGATTTGGGTAGATCCAGGGTTTTCCCTCTTTCTGATAACAAGCAGTTGTGTTAACTTGATAGCACCAGGAAGAATAGTTTTCTAGACCTGTGACTATAAGCCTGATTCCAAGAAGCTATGAACAGCAGGGCGCCCCTTCCATCCCACTGTGCACACACATTACATGGCTCCTGTGTTATTGGAATTTCACTTAACATGAGTTGTGAAGGACATACTCAGAAAGCTCTATTTTGACCTAATGATGGGGGACCCATCATAAATTCACACTGATATTTTCCAATGGTGTTTTAACATTGCCTTATTGCGAAACTATTTGGGGGAAATTGCCCTTAGAAGCTTTATTGTCAATATAAACTCATTAAAAACATTTAATATTCAAATTTTGAGTATTGATTTGCTTACCAGGTTACAAACTATTTATTTCTCCATTTCTCATGACACTTGATCCAGTAGATCTCAAGTGGCAGTGCACAACAGAGCTTTTTATGGAGTTGTTTTGGATAGAGTAAAGGTGCTTCCCATTCCTTCTGCAGAGAGGTCTGGATTTGCAAGAAGCTAGAAGTAATCAGAACCTAAAGCTAAGGCCCATTATTGACATGCAAATCTGATCAGATTGAAGCTTAAAACAATTCCGTGATTCCACATTCCCTCTAAAACAGAATCTTAACTCTTTGCATAACATTTAAAAACCCTTCATAATCCAGGTCCCACACATCTCTCAGGCCTCACCTGTTATTACTCTTCTCTGATGGAGATGTACTAAATGATAGGGAATTTAAATTGTCGGTAAAGCTTCTATGGGCCATTTTCGCCAATGGGGGTTCATGAACTAGATCCACTGATACTTCTAAGTCTGCACTAGTTCATCAGCATTTGTCACATGAACAGACATCCACAGGATACCTTCATCAGAGTGCCTTAAATCTCCTAGCTGGTTTTTAAAAGATGATATAGGAGGACAGGAAAATCTCAACCTGGATGTATGCTAGTAGGCAGGGGAAAAAAGGAGTTTGAAAATAATTTACACTAGGGAGTAAAATCTGTGATGATAAAGTAGACATGTAGGTACAAGAGGCATAAGACTTACTTAATCTGTGTCTCTCCATGCAAACAATGAAGCAAAGTCCAAGAAGGTGAGGAAACCTTAAGGTTAGTCCAGAATGGTTTCAATGTCCAGGGGACCTATTGATGGAAACTGGTCAGAGTACTACACCAAACTCATGGGTAATCACAATTTCCACATGGGAGTCCAGGTCATTCTTCCAAGAGACTTTATATGATGCAAGAAACAGCAGAAGCTGCAACCCAGTTCTTGTAGCACCAGGATCTGGGCAAAGAAACAACAGATTATTTCCTTATCTTAAAAACTTGTTGGGAAGAAAATTATAATAAACCTTAATTATAATGAAAGTTAATAGTGATAGATGCTTACTTTGTATCATGAGTATTTCTAACTAGATGGCATAAATTAATTCATTTAAGCACATAAGAACTCAATGAGCTCAATACTATAACTATTCTCCCCTTTTTACATATAAGTAAGCTGAGGCACAGAAAGGCAAAGTAATTTATTCAGGTTGGCATAGTTAGTAAGTGACAGTTCCAGGATCTGTACCCAAACAATCTGGCTCACCGACTACATGCAATTATCCACCAAACTCATTATAAAACTTCAAACAAAAGTATATTAACAAATAAATGGAAGTTCCACTTTCTTTTTACCCTAGCTCTCTCTGACCTTCATTTTTTGGCCAAGTTATTGGTAAAATTTTAGAATTTACTTGATAATAAAATGTATTTCATAAAAAATAAATTGTGATTTTTTGTTTGTTTTTTAAAATATATTTTATGATTTTTTTACAGAGAGGAAGGGAGAGTGATAGAGAGTTAGAAACATCGATGAGAGAAACATCGATCAGCTGCCTCCTGCACACCCACTACTGGGAATGTGCCCTCAACCAAGGTACATGCCCTTGACCAGAATCAAACCTGGGATCCTTCAGTCCGCAGGCCAACGCTCTATCCACTGAACCAAACTGGTCAGGGCAAATTATGATTTTTTTTAAAATCTCTATAACTCTTTAAAATGTTACATACCATCAAATTTTTTCCAGTTTGGTACGTGATGATTTATGAGACACAGAGTCTTGTTTGTGAGTCTGTGTTAGCTCCTGAGCGCCCCTGCTGACACCAGCATCAGCACCTCAGCAGCAACGTCCTGCTGGGCCCGCCTGCTGCACAGGCACATCATTATAACACTGCCTCTGTGTGAAAATCACTACCCAAAGGAGAAAACTTTATTAAAAATTGATAAAGTGGTTCATTTGTGAAGTGAGGCCATGCTTTGGCAACTTAGGATTCTCTCTAAATGTGAATCCAGTAAAAATCAGAGTGCCTTTGGAAATATGTCTGAGTTTTTGACTTGGGGGATTCCTGAAGTCTAGGAAATATTCTCTGGAACTGTCAAAGGTCGACTCTGTTGGCTTACAGGTCTCTGTAGAGAGCCAGGAGAATTAGGTTCTCATCTCAAATTTGTATTCACCCAGATCAATCGCTTTCATTTCCTGGGTGTTGATTTTCTATTTGCAAATTTCAAAAGTGCTGATCTCGACAGCCCCGTTCACTGCTGCGGTTTTGGTGTCTGAGGGCACCATGAAAAGGAAAGTGCTCTCAGCGACACACACAGACATCCATCCCCTAGACTGTGTCTGCATACCTCTGTACCGGTTTTGGCTTACTTTTGCTTTCAGTGTCCCACAGCTTCTTTTGGCTTTGCTGTACTTACAGATCCAAGAGGATGGAGGCAGTGCCCACTGCAGGGTCTGTTTTTAGTCCATTCGCAAACAGTTATTGACTCCCTGTTCGGGCCAAGAGTCGGGTGAGGCTCTGAGGCTGTTGGGATGACCAATACACGGTCCCTGCCCTCCTGGACTCAATCGAGGGCAGCGTAGTGTTGCCATTGTTTACAGCCTTGAAACAATCACACCTTCACTGCACGACATCCTATCCGTCAACTCTTGGCTGATTCTCTTGCTCCAACTCCTGCCCTCTTCTTCGTCACCCACAGTTGTCCAGAGGTAAAGTTTTCATCAATTTAAAGACAAATGGAATTTTTCTAGTTCCCCTTTTATTATTGATGTTTAACTTAATTGTGTTGTCTTGAGAGAATGTAGTCTGTATAGTTTCAATCACTTGACATTTTCTGAGGCTACAGTTGTTCTTTATTATCCTTTTCTGTATTTAGTTTTTAAACATTTATATTGAATCTATTTAGAGAGATACTATACTATCATAATTAAAGCCTCAGATTCTAGAACCAGATCTGGATTTTAAGCTCACCTGTGCCAGTTACAGGCTTCTGAATTACACAGATGAAGAACAAATTAGTGGTTGCCAGGGATTGGTGATGAAGGGAGGGGGAGAGGATGGCTATGAAGGGGTAGCTTGAGGGAGTTTTCTGGGAAGGGGATAGTTGTGTATCTTGGTTGTGATAGTGGCTCTATGAATGTAAACACACACACCACACACACACAAATGGGTACATGTAAAACTGGTGAAATCTGAATAAGATTTGTGGATTATATCAACTGCATCAACTTCCTGGCCTTTTTTTTTTTTAAGTATGTTTTTATTGATCTTCCGAGAGACAGAAAGGAAGAAGAATAGAGAGATAGAAACATCAATGAGAGAGAAGCATCATCAATTGGCTGCCTCCTGCACACCCTCTACAGGGGATCAAGCCTGCAACCTGAACATGTGCCTTGACCGGGAATTGAACTGGTGACCTCTTGGTTCCTGGGTCGACACTCAACCACTGAGCCACACCACTTCCTGGCTTTGATATTGTGTTATAATTATGTAAGATGTTACCCCTAGTGGAAACTGGTCAGGGAAGGATACACAAGACCTCTCTGTACTATTTTTGTAATTTCCTGAGAACCTATAATTACTTAAAAATAAAAAGGTGTTTTTTTGTTGTTTGTTTTTTTTTTTAAAAAAAAAAGATCCTGGAACATTGTGAGCATTCAATCAATGTTACTTAGTATTATTTTGTCATAGCTCTCTTTCAAGTTTTTCTGCATTTAATATATATTAATTTTGAAAGTACATAAACAGCCATACATGTTATTTTTTTAAAAACATTGTACCTCAACAAAGTTACTGTTAAATATATAGGAACTTTGGGCCCCTTGTGCACTGTTATGTTAGTTTTTGATAACTAGTGTCATTTTGTATGCCCCCTTTGAGTTGTGATAATAATCTGGAAGCAGGTATAAGGAAGCCCCAAATCCTGGGTCTGGGAATGTTGGTCAGCTGGATGCAGGAAACTCTGGAAAGAGTAGATGAGAAATTGCCTCCAGCATTTAGAATTCTCTGGTTTTGATGAGTGATTTCTATTCCCAGAACTCCTAGTGAGAGCAATCACCCATCGTGTCTCCCAGTTACTTACTTAGGCAAGAAAAGCCACTATCGCAGTTTCCAGAGGGGCCTTTGAGACCATCCTGTGCAGCCTTTCATTTATAGTCAGAAACTGAAGGCCAGGGAAAGGAAGCTTCCTGCCCAAGGCCAGTTACCTTGAATCCAGGCCAGAGCTATTTGTCCTGGATCTCACTGTGGGGCCCTGGCCAACAGTGATTGGATGATGCCTCCCCCGAACAACTACTCAGGGTCACTGAGTATGATCAGGAGAGGAAAGCTCAGGGGGCACCCCTCCTCCCTGCAGACATGGAAGGGGAGCAGAGAGGTGCCTATGGTGCAGCCAGCCCACACCTGGTACCAGGCATCCGGAGCTCAGGGCAACACTGTGACATAGATGGCAGCTGTAGGATATGCCCTGGAGGCTTCCTCTCTACATTCAGAATTTGAGATTTTTAAAAATATATATGTTTTTAATGATTTTGAGAGAGAGGAAGGGAGAGGGATAGAGAGTTAGCAACATCAGTGAGAAACACCATTGATTGGCTGCCTCCTGCATACCCCCTTCTGGGGATTAAGCCCGCAACCCTGGCTTGTGCTCTGACCTGGAATCTAACCGGTGACCTTTTGGTTCCTGGGTTGACGCTCAACCACTGAGCCACACTGGCCAGGCAGAATTTGAGATTTTGACTGAAAGAGAATCTCAGTTCTGAAATCCTAAACTTTCTTCATAGACTATGTTGCTCAGTTTAAAAGCTGTGTCCTGGGTGCATGAAGATAGGGGCATCTTTTTGTTCAGTCATCCGGGCTATTTGAGCTCCTCACTGCAAGTCATTCCCATCCCTGCCACTCACTAGCCCTGCATGCCTAGCCTCTCCACTCTGAATCTGTTTCTTCCTCCAGGAAGTGAGATTTTCACTCCCTTAACTGGCAAGATTGTGGTTCCAATTAGGTGAGCTCTTGGCAGTGAAAACCACTGTTGACTGTAACGTCAGTTACACTTGTTACCCTCATCTCACAAGCTCCTGCCTCCCTCCAGGGTTCTCTTCTGGATTGGCCTATTTTGCCTGAGAATTGAGAAATGACCCCCCTCGTTTCCAAGGAGATCTGCAAACCTGAAACTCAAAGGAATGACTTCTAGAGTGGAAATTTACACACCCAAGTAGGTCTCAGAAGGAGAGGTTTTGGTGCTAGAGGGCCTCAAATCACATCCCATAAAGCCACTAGCCAATTCCATTGGATGGCTTCACCAAGATGAAGAAGAGGGTTATAGGAAGGGAGCAGGCACGAAGGCATAAAAGGCCAACTAGAAAAAACAACAACAACAAAACAGCACTGACCCCATTTACACCACCTTGCTTCCCTGGAATCAGATACTAGTAAAGCGGCACCTTAGCCATCACTGCTTGGCCTACCCTGCCACCTTGTGGCCGTATCCTAGACTGCATGAGGAGAACTGCCTCCTAAAACCTAGGTGCCAGAGGAGCAATAAAACCAAGTGGAACCCTAAAGCACACACTCACTTTCAGTGCTTCTTTCAACAAACCTGTACAGATGGTTTCCAGGATGAGGAAATTCATGGACGGTTGATATTGAAGGACTTCCTGGTTAGGGATGGTGGGGCAGAGTCGGAGAAAAAGGACATGCTGAGTGGCAGTGTGGTGTGTACGAAGACACTGGTATGTTTGGGAAAGGATGCATTTCTCCATGTGACTTAATGTTAGGAAACACCAGGTAGAAGTAGTGGCAGCAGGGACAAAGTACAAAGAAGAGGTGAGGATGGTGCCACTTTCTGAGAGCATGTCACCAGCCCCCCTCCCTCAAACAATTTCTGTCATAGGTTGAATTGTACATCCCCCAAAAATTCATATGTTGAAGTCCTAACCCCCATACCTGAGAGTATGACCTGATTTGGAAATAGGGTGGTTGTAGGTGAAGATGAGGTCATCAGGGCAGGCTCTACTCCAATTTGATTGGGATCCATCAAAAAGGGGGACATTTGGACACACAGGGAGAACACCGTGTGAAGATGCAGACAGAGATCAAGGTGATGCTTCTACAAGCGAAGGATTGTGAGCAAGCCACCAGAAGCTAGGGGAGAAGACTGAAATAGGATTCTTCCTCACAGCCCTCAGGAGGAACTAAAGGTGGACACCTTGATCTAACTTCTGGCCTTTAGAACTGTGAGAGAATACATTTCTGTTGTCGGAGTCACTCCACTGGTCGCAGCCCTAGCAAACCAAACCACCTGCAGAGAGATGGCTCCCATCAGCCAAGTCAAGGAGGGCCGCTCTGTCTTGACAGAAGAGGCACTGCAGCTCCACAGAAGGGAAGGGAAACCCTTGAAAGCCCTGAGAAGGTTTCTGCCTGGTAAATCCTCAAAAAACAACTTGCCCTTCTGAGCACGCCCCTCACAAAGCCCCTGAATCCTCAGGAATGCCATTTATCAGCTGTAATGTTGTAACTCTGTGTTTCTTTGAGATCCTGCTTCCATATTTGTCCATGTTTGGTTTTCCCCACTTGACTGCCCACACCTTGAAGAATGGGACAATGTTACAAGCCAAACTGGGAGTCAGGAGACCTCTTCCAAAGTTCTTGGTGTGACCTTTTACGAGTGTCCCTTTCCCCTCTAGCATGGTTTCTTCACTTGTAGAATAGAATCATAATCATTAAGGCCCCCCCCCCCGAGTTGTAATATTTGGCTCTGACCCTAAGCCTGCTTGTTACTCACTAACCTGCCTGCTTGATGTGCAAAAGGCAGGGAGAGCTCCAGGGAGCTCATCTCTGAGAAGTGCTGAGAAGTCTGTCATTGCTGTTGCATGAGTCAGACTCACTTACTAAGAGGTTAACCCTGGGGCTTAGGGAGTACTATAATAGTTCAGACCTCCAAGATCCCTGGGTCCCCTTCCCAGACTGCAAAGCCCTCCTGCCTCAGCACCTGTATTTCTAGAATGCCACTTCCTTAGGAATCACTGAGGCTTTCTTCTCCTTCACTGAAGGTGCATGGCCCTGGACACTGGATCATGTACGCTCACAGGGGCCTGGGCTCCTGTATGCCTCTTAGAAGCTTCCTGCAGTTGCTTTGGGGCTTGGAGGAGCATTGTCTTTCCAGGTGGTTACAGTATTTGGGGTAGAGCACTTTTTGGGTCTTACCTGGGAGGGATCACAGCATACCTCAGCCTTTACTATCAAGAGCCTAGACTCAATTTAAGAGTATATAAGGGTCTTCCCAGTGGCAGACACCCCAGAGACCTGGACACCTGAGTAAACTGTGCTGTTTGGTTCCAGAAACAGATACTCACACAGACCAGGCCAACTATGGTGTAGGAATAGAGGCGGGGACCTTATTATGAAGAAGTTATAAGATGAATGGAATCTTCTAGAAACCTAAGACCAGACAGAATCCCCCAATCAATGACAAGCTTCCTAGAACTTGATACTAGAAGGTCAACCTTGTTCCAAGCCTCCTCCTCCTCGGGGGACCTCACAGCAATGCCCTGCCATTAATGCGACCCCCCACTCTCCACGGGTCAGCTTCTCTGTGCTTCTCTGCCCTATTCTCATTCTCTTAGCATTTTCCAAAATGCCTCTGGTAGAATACAAAACAATTTTGAGAAGGCACATGAATGAACATTTTTATTTTGAATGCTATTTAATTTATACTTGGGAAAAATATATCTAAAATGTGAGTTGATTGAAAGAAAAATAGTATATATATATATTTTTTTTTTTTTTCCCAAAGGTGAGATGCTATAGCAAAGTCATGAAGATGGATGACAAGTGAATGAAATTTGAGAAACACTGGACTGGCTGGTGGTTCTATGTTTCAGGACAAATTCCCAGGACCATCTTGGTTGCCCAACTTATTAGCATCCCCTACTTAGGCAACACTTTACATACCACACATAATAGGCCACAGACCTGCCTGTGGTTGGTTGGCCTTGGATGCAGTGTCCATCCTTAGACAAATTAGTGGTCAGGGGAGTGGTCACATGCTATGGGATATGGCTGCCCAAGTTCTGACTCCAACAGGGACTGAGACAAAGTTTCTGGTGGAGCAGCTTCTGTGGGCAGGCGCAGTGTGATGTGTTTTTATGGCCCCTGGTTCAATTGTAACTCTTGGGCACTGTCTCTATCCTGGAGTTTCTGAGGTGGGCGTGTGGTTTCCATCCCCCCCATAAGCTCTGCTTTGAAGGGTGACTTTGAGAATTTATTGTGATCATTGATACAAAAGTGCTTTGAATATCATAACCACCTCACAAATGCAAGATGTTATTATCACTGCCTAACACACTTATTGCTATGAGTGGCACAGAGAGAGGAATGGGAACCCAGATTCCAAAGTTAGCCCATTTTCCTCAAGAAAAGAAAATGATTGAAGTTTTCACCAATGACCAGTTGTGTGAACTCAGACTAGTTAGCCACTACTTGGCTGGGCGACCTCTGCCAAGTCCCTGCCTCAGTTTTCTTATATCTGAAATGGGAACATTTGCATCTGTTCTTCCTTGTCTTGGATTGGAGTGAGGAGCAGAAGCCCACCCTCCACTCTCTGTCCCAGGACACTGGGTGAGGCCAGTAGGCAAGTTCTTGCATGTCTCCTGTCTCAGTCCTTTCATGGGTAGATAACAGACTTGAATTAGGTGATCCTTATCATCCCCCATCCTTTCCAGCTTCTAAAGCTGCTCTGCTTGATTCCAACCACCCCTCTTCTCTGGGTCTACCCTCCAACCGCCACCCTGGTCCTGAGAAACCTTCCCCTTAAAAATCCCACAAAACAGAGAAGGACCTCAGGCGCCGCTGTTTCGAAAGTTACGTGTTTGTGAAATGTTGCATTCACGTCAGGCTTTTGTAATAAAAATTCTCTATTCCCTTTGCCCTAGCTTATCTGTTTAGAGATGTTTGCTTTTTACTTGTTATTGATCGTCAATTGGCTACAGTTACTCACTCTTTGATCTTCCCTTTAGTTTGAACTTGAAGCCACCCACACTGTCTGCCTGGGCCCCCTAGTCTCTTTATTAAACAGTAATGATATATAAACAAACTCCTAGCCCCTCAGGGAACCAAGGGGCTCTGGGGCCAGCCTCCCTGGGGCCTGTGAATTGTCATTCCTGAAGCTGTCTGTTTTTTAAGTTCTTTTGCCAAGTTTCTATGGGAGCAGAGGGATCACTTTCTCCCTTTTCAAAGAGCAGGGTGAGCTGAGGCCTCGAGCTGGCAAGTTCTTTAAAGTCATTTTCAAAGGGAACCTGAGCTGGAAGGCCATGTGGCTGGCAGAAGGTAGTGTGACTTTCGGAGGCTCTCTCTGGGGCTTTGGGTGGTCAGCTCCCGGGAGCTTCCCAGCACGTGCTCAGGGCCTGCTGCAAAGGCACTGCCAGGACACACCGTCCTGCCACCGGCCACCCAAGGACTCAGGAAGGGCTCTGCTTCATGTCCCTGCCCCACGGTCAGGGGGGTGCACAGACTTTCTTCACTGGGCCAGGGGCCAGGACCACGCTGGTCCTCACTGTTTTTAGGCCTCGTCAATCAAACTTGGGGTTTTTTGAGGTAAAGTAAAACTAGGTTGAATTTATGTCTGAATCATGACATCGTAAGTGATCTAGATAATCCAGTCCCCTCACGGGCAGGCTGGGGGGGGGGGACCCAGAGGATAATGATTGTCCCCCAGACATGGGAGGAGATGGCTGACCTCCACCACAGAGTTCTTTGGACATGGACCACTCCTGCAGTGATGGAGGTTTGCTTGGCTAGCAGCCATTCATAAAGGTTCCAAGTCTATAGATGTTTGCCCACCGCTCAGCAGATACCAGAAAGACACAGATGCTGAGAGATGTATGTCTGGGGCCAGAGGCCTTCATACCATACTCTAGTCTAGACCCAAGCAGAGTTGTTTATGAAGCCAGGAGGCAAGATGAACCCTCTTGCATCCCAGAATGGGCAAATTCTCCAAGCTCGGAGGAGGAATGGACTCACATACACTTGTGTCAAAAGGGCCAGAACTGAAGTCATCAAAAGCTCAGCCTAGAACCCTGAGTGGAAAATAAACAACAAAAAAACCCAGAGGAGGGAACCAGCCAGAAAGAGAGGTGAGAGATCCATCCAAAATCCCCCACCAAAGCTCACAACCAGGGTCTGGAGTCTGTGATCCTTCCTGGGGCTGGGAGATGGAGCCCCGGCCTCGGTTCCTACACTCCCCCTGCCTGTGGCTGTGAGCACTCCCCCCTGTGTTAAGAGCAGAGGAAACCAGACCCATTTAAGTCCCGATTCCAACACAAAGAAAGACCCCTGAACAAGGCGACTAGACTTTTCAACATTTTATTCTTGTATTTGTACAGCTATATGTTACAATGCGGTAATGCAGTTTAGACACAGCCAAACCCTGTCTCCGGAGCAGTTCTAACACAAGCACGACGCAGAATGTGATGGATGAGACAAACATTCCCAAAGAGGCTGTTAGCGACAACTTCCAGTCCCTGTGTCTGCCTACACTTCAGAAAGGGATGGAGCGCTCGCCCATCCATCGTTGAAAACTTCCATGAAAAAGGCACCGTAGGACACGTTGTATAGGTATATACAAACCGGAAACGAGAACAAAACTACACATTTTTCCTTCCGCAGCTTTTTTTGTTCTTTTTTTTTTTTTAATACACACTTGTAAATTGTAAACCTTCACTTGCAAAAAAATACAAATACACTGAGGCATTTTAGACAAAATATTTTCTTACTTAAACAGATGCAATACTTAAAATATTCTCTTAAGTGCTCTTTCTCAATAAAGATTCTCAGATCCGTGTCTGCCTGCAGATACAAAATCGAGCCTTTAACGCAATGTCATATTTTTAATATATCTTTTTTAGGTTTATATATATTTATTATATATATATATATATTTATATATTTACAACTCTGCCATATATTCCTTCACCTTTGGTTAAAAAAATTAAAGCCCTCTGTTTGATAACATACCGAAGTCTCTTCTTTTAAAAGAAAGCACATTTACATACAAAAGAAACATCTGTTCCCACAAAACATATACATTCCTCATTTTGCAGACTAAGTCAAGTCAGAGCTTTTGCCTACTCCCCCACTTTGATGTACAAAATGATTCTGCTTTTTGCTGACATGGTTCGCCTTGCACATAGGAGAAGAAGCAATATTATTTTCTTAATGTTGATGGCAGTGGGGGAAGGGGAGCTGCCTTGGCTCCCGGTCCCCACGCCCTCCCCCCACCCCCCATACCCAGCTATGATTTGCACTAGTTGATGAAAGAGGCACTACATCATGGGATGAATGCTGTAAAGTGTTACAGTATCCTTTGGGTAGATTCTGAGAAGGGGCTCGAATGGAAAGCGTCAACACTCCATGCTTCAGCAGGCCTTGGGCAGCTCCGGGGGCAGGTCGGTGGCTGACACGCGGTATTGCACCTTGGTGTTGGTGATGGCGCCGTGCTTCTGGCGCAAGTGAAGACGCAGCTGGCTTTTGTGACGGAAATGCAGGTTACACTTCTCGCACTGAAGGAAAACCAGAGGTAAACGGTTAGCTGTCATCGACTCAGGAAACATGTCATTGTTCAAAGACCCAGAGGAGGAGCTTCGCCCTGTCTCCCTGTGAGCCATCCAGCAGCTGTTTCCTCTTCGTGGCCAGGTTACGAGCCCACCTGAATCTGGGATCCTGCTAAGGGACCAGTACCGCTTTGTGCAAATGTCCCTTCCCCGCTTTCCAAAACGTTGCTCATACTTTTCTCCTGCTTAAGCTGTATTTCCCTGACTTAACTCCACAAGTTCAAGTCTTTTTTTTTTTTAAATATATTTTATTGATTTTTTACAGAGAGGAAGGGAGAAGGATAGAGAGCTAGAAACATCGATGAGAGAGAAACATCGATCAGCTGCCTCCTGCACACCCCCTACCGGGGATGTGCCCGCAACCAATGTACATGCCCTTGACCGGAATCGAACCTGGGACCTTTCAGTCCGCAGGCTGACGCTCTATCCACTGAGCCAAACCGGTTTCGGCCACAAGTTCAAGTCTTATCCAAAATGCAGCTCAGATGAAAACTCCCCTAATTATTAAGGAGTCCCTGAATCTCTCTAGAATGAAAAGAATCCCTCTTCCCATTGAACCCCTGTAAGATTTCTAGCCTTGTCTTATTAGGTGGGAAATGCTTCGAGGGCAGTGACCACTCCTTACAAAACTTCATAATCTTCTTAGTATCTAGTAGAATATACTTCTTAGGCAATTATACATTAAAGCTGAACACATTTGGACAAATGGGCTGAATCACGAAAATTAATGAGTCTAAGGATATGCCTTAAAAATGCAGTTAGACTCCTTCTTAGTGGATACACTTTAAGTAAGCTAACAAGGCATCCCCAAGTAGAGCTGTTTCTTACTTTGATTCAATGAATGGATGCTAATGGTTTTAGTGGAAGAGTTACTTAAAAGTAAAATGAATGATTCTATGGGGTAACCTGAATATAATCCTCGAAGAGAAAAAGGGCAATTTAGGTAAAAAATAAGAAAATCCAAATACAGTATGGACTTTAGTTTGCAATAACGTATCAATATGGGTTTATTAGTTGTGACAAAGGTATCATACTGACGTAAGACATTAACAACAGGGGAAACTGGGTGCACATAGGAGCTCTCTGCACCTCCTTTGCAACTTTTCTATAAATGTAAAACCATTCTAACTAAAAGTGTAATAAAATGTGTTCATTTAGAGAACATTTTTAAAGTAAAAATGGAAATACATTTAGAGAAATAAAAAAATCAAATGGGCGGGACAGTGAGTAGAAAGAGCCCTGGTCTCGGGAGAAATGGGGCCCATCCATGCCCCCCTCCGCTGTGTGCCCTGGGTGCGTCCTTTCTCTCTCTGGGCCTTGGCTGTCCCTCTGTATGGAACTGAATCAATACACTCGCAGGTCACTCCTAACTCAGACATCCTGTGCATCTAAACTTCTAGAGCAGTGGTTCTCAACCTTTCTAATGCCGCGACCCTTTAATACAGTTCCTCATGTTGTGGTGACCCCCAACCATAAAATTATTTTCGTTGCTACTTCATAACTGTAATTTTGCTACTGTTATGAATCGTAATGTAAATATCTGTGTTTTCCGATGGTCTTAGGCTCTACAGCAGCAGTTCTCAACCTGTGGGTTGCGACCCACAGGTTGAGAACTGCTAGCAGGGTCGCCTAAGACCATCGGAAAACACAGATATTTACATTACGGTTCATAACAGTAGCAAAAGTACAGTTGTGAAGTAGCAACGAAAATAATTTTATGGTTGGGGGTCACCACAACATGAGGAACTGTATTAAAGGGTCGCAGCATTAGAAAGGTTGAGAACCACTGTTCTAGAGGATAATTATAATAGCAAATAGTTATTTTCCTCTTACTACATGTCAACCGCTCTGCACACTTTAGCAAATTCATTAACTTAATATAACTCTATATGGTAGGTCCTCTTATGGGCTCAATTTATAGGTGATAAAATTAAGGTACTGAGAGAATAACTAATACACCCAAGAATAAATAGGAAGTAAAAAGATATTCACTCAAGGATTGATAAACAAAACAATGAAAGTAACCCCATTTTGCTGCTAACATTTGTGATATGGGTTAACCATTCATCAATTCGTTCTTGTGCTCATCACTAACTAGAGTGATGCCATATTCTCTTTTCAGATTAAATGGAAACTAGAAAGATAAAAGAGGCTGCTGTCTCAATACTGCCCTGCAGGGCCGCAGAACCTCAGTGACTGAAAGAGCACAATTTGAAAACCGTTCTTCTACAGCATCCTCATCATTTCACAGAAAAAGAAAACTGTGGAACAGGGAGAGAGGCAGGGCTTGCCCAAGGCCAGAATAAGAGCCGAGATATCTCAGCCTGCCTGAGATCTGCAAACTATTCCTCTATGGAGCCAGACAGTAAATACTTTAGGTTTCGTGGGATATTTTACATTCTTTGACACAACCACTCAGCTCTGCTGCTGTGTTGTCAAAAGTAGCCACAGACAATCCATAAACAAGTAAGCAAGGCTGTGTTCCAATAAAACTTGGCTTATAGACTTTGAAATTTAAATTTTATAAAATTTGCACATATCACAAAATATTGTTCTTTTTATTTTTTTTACACACTTGAGTGTATAAAAACCATTCTTAGCTCATGGAATGTTAAAAAAAATTAGCCTATAAGCCATTAATCTGCAGAGTCCCTGCCGTGGAACACCATGATTCCGATGGGTCAATCATGGCTTCTGGCTGCTGGCCACCTGTTCCTTTCCTTCTTGAAATGTTCTTTTCTCTGTTTTATTTTATGTCACCACATTCTTCTACTCCTAATGCTATGGTTGGCTGCTCCTTCTCAAACTCCTTAGCTCGTCTTCAGTAGACAACAAGCCCAGCACTGAGGCATGCTGTAAGCACTCAATAACCATTTTGGAATGAATAAATGAATGACTCTACCATTTAGGTATTCATAATTCAGACCTCTTTCCTAAGGCCCAGATCACTAAATCCAATACCCCCACTTTAAAGATCAGCAAACTGAGACCCCGGCCAAGGTCAAGCAGGGTGTCTTTGAAAATCAGGCCCAAATCCACATCTATGACCATAAGTCCAGTGACCATGCCACTGTGCACTTGAGACAGGAGCAAACAGTTCTGCTGCCCCGACACTCCATATCCCTGTCCCTCCCAGGTCAACCAGTAGCCACAAAGGCTCCCTTACATGGTAAGGTTTCTCTCCCGTGTGGATTCGCAGGTGGCTCTTTAGAGTCTGAAGATGCCGGAAACGGGTGCCACAGATTTCACATGGATAGGGCTTCTCGCCAGTATGGATAAGCACGTGGGCACGCAGGTGAGCCACCTGGACAGAAGAGCAAAGCATGAGAGGCTCTGTCGGGGTGAGCTGCACACCCCTGGGCAGCCACGTGCACAGGCTGAGGGGCCCTTTCCCCATGCCCCCGGCTCACCTGTACAAATCTGGCTCCGCAGGTTTCACATTTGTAGGGCTTCTCTCCAGAGTGAATTCGAGTGTGGGTTTTCAGGTTCGCCGGTCGGTTGAACTGGGCCCCACAGATGTTACAACGATAGGGTTTCTCACCTATTACCGAGGGAAAAGGAAAAAGGATAGCTATATTCAATGGAGGTCAACATAGTCCCTGGCTCCTGGATTTCAAAGCAAGCTGCCCTTCCCAGGGCTGTTTCGACTTTCTGTCCCTTGGAAGGTGTCAAAGGGAGGATCCAGGGGCCTCCCTCCCCTCCCCCCATACACACAACAGCACCCCTTGACCACAGTTTAAAGGCATGGAGGAGTAGAAACAATACTGGTTGTGGAACAGTGATAGAGTGAGGTTCCAGGAAGCCCAGGAACCAGCTTTGTCATCAGGATCATCTAACAGTGGGACTCGGAAAAGTCACTCTCTTTCTCTGGGCCTCAGTTTCCCTCTCTAGAACCCGAGGGGCGAATGTTGATGGCTTGGAAAGGCTCTTTTAGCTGTTCGTTTGGATAAGACTGATTCAGTAGTCAACACACTCAGCAGGGAGATACCATCAGGCTGTTCTAGTTTCTTGCAGAACAAACATGCTTTTCCGCTTGTGGCAACTACAGCTGGATTCCATTTGCAAAGGAGGTGGGGCCTGAGTTGGATTAGATGTTCAGACAGAGGAAACCAATAGAGGGTTGTGCCTTCCTTCATGGAAAGTTTCTGGGATAAAGGATCCATTTAAAATACCAAGAGAGAGTCAACTTTGGACAACAATCAGGTTATTAGAAGCTACCTGGTAAAGGAATATGAGTTGATAAGGAATAGGCCCTTAGAGGAAATCAAGAGGCCTTTAGTTTTTTTTCTGGCTTTGCAAAAACCAAATCTACTTCGTGTCTCTCAGCCTTAGTTTCTCCTCCTCGACAGTGGGAAACTGTCTCTAGCGAAAGAAGAGAAGCAAAACAGAGCAGCTCAGAGGAAAGACGAAGGGTACATGGAGTGGACCAGCCACTAAGCAAAGATGTGACAGGGCTAGAGCCCTCATTCAGGCCAGGACGGGGCCTGCTCTCTGCCTCACCCCACCCCCAGACTGCTTTCTCTGGAATCCTCTCCCTTTCCTGACCCCAGTAACATCAGCAGGCTCAGGTCGGGTGGGGCAGGGCCATACCTGTATGGACGGTCTTGTGGCTGGCAAGGTTGCCCTTGTAGCGGAAAGAGGCCTGGCAGCGGTCACACTTGTAGGGTTTGTCACTGTGGGTCTGCAGCGTGTGCCTCTTGAGCGAGGCCTCCTCAGAGAAGCGGCAGTCACACTCATTGCAGAAGAAGGCCCCATTCTCTGTCAAAGGGTGGGAGGGGACACTATCATCAGCGACAGCAGGAGAGATGGGGCTCCAAGGCCCCTCACCTCCATAGCCACCCCAGTGCCCCTGCCCACCCAACATACATGGGAGCCCAGAGCAAAGGGCCTGTGGAGATTTTCTTTTTCTTAGCATTTAGAGTCTCAGTCACGAAGGAAAAAGGACACATTTGAATATTAAGGTACAGAAGGAAGCTCCAACCAGCAGGTACCCAGATGGCCCACTAAGCTTGAGGAAAGCACCGCGGGGCTCTCCTTTTCTGGAGAGTGCTGATAACTGGCTGCTCTTATCAGTTCATAGTTTTATTCGTATTCATTCACAGACGCCCTTGGCAAGGCCCTTCAGGTCCCCGAGCCTCTGTCTGTGTCTCTATCTCCAAAATCAGGATAATAAACCCCTGTCCTACCTGCTTCATAGGAGCACCTGACATAACAAAGCAGCACAGGAATGTAAGATTAAATCAAATGCAGTGATACTTTGAAGTCATTGGGAAGATGAATGACAAACACGGTCACCCTTGCCCCAATCTGCATTTCATGTCTCCCAAAGATTTGTGAGACTGGGAGACTACAGATGATGGTGGGAGTAGAAATAGAGGCCCAGAGAGAAGGAGCTCGAGTGCAGAACAAAGGCAAATGGCCAGGGGGACAGCCCTTGCTCTCTTAACTATAGGTCCACAACCCTGTGCGCCAGACCTCTCAGGGTAAATAATCTATTTTTTCTTTGGTTATAACAATTTGAAAATGACACCTCATGGTGGCTCAGCCCTGATTCGTCATTTCTGCGCTATATTATGGGAGCCAGAGCGGCAGGAAGACATATAGACTTTTTCATCTGGTAAAAACTGGGGATGTCAAACACAGACTATTCAGAAACCTCAATTTAATAATTCTGTTCAACTAATCCAGTTCAGCTAACATTTCCTGAGTACCCACTCTGCTCTAGAGACTCCCTAGGACCTATGGGAGATGCAGGAGTGCATTAGTTCAGATGCTTCCTCTCTGGAATGGACAACCCAGCAGGTGCACTAACATGCCCATAGATCCCGCTTAGGTCCAGAGGGGCTGAGAAAGCACTGGGAGTTACAGCCCCACAAGCTTCTTTTTCTGGAATGAAGCTACAAAGTCTGTTTGGTCATTCTCTGTTACCCAAGATTAACTCTAACACTCCATCTTCTGCTTTGGTCAACCTAGTTCCCTACAATGTCAAGAGTGGAGCGATCAGCTGGTGCCAATGGACTTCATCAGGAATTTCTCCCAATCAGTGACAACGGTGTAAATACTAGTACAATGGGACACAAACCCCACAAAGCAGAGGCAGGGGCGGGCCTTCTCCCTGGCCGGAGGGGGCAGAGGGTGGGACTCACCACAGCTGGAATCCGAGTACTCAGAGTGGGTCTCTCCCATCTCCTCTGGGAACGTGGGGCCAGTGGTGTGGAGGCACATCTCCGTGTGCTGTGGGGACTGAGAGCCACAGGACGTGCACTTCGGGGGGTGCAGGTAAAGGGGCGAGTGGCTCTCACTGCTGCTGCTGCGGGGCGAGCCTGTCAGAGACCTGTGGGAGGAAGAACAGAGCCTCAGCCGCTGAAGCAGAGGGGAGCCCTCCCCCGGTCCCCACTCCCGGACCTAGTTTCTTTCCCACAGTACAGAGGAGGGAATTCCCTGGCTTGCTATGGAAAAATCGCCTTCCTTACTTAGGCTAATTCAATCAGTAGGCACTTGTCCCACTCCTCTGATATGCTCCACATTTCAGTCGAGAAAAGAGCATAGCCCCTGCCTCCCTCAGAAGTGACCCTGGAACTCTGCTGGGAAACCCCTGAGCCCAGACCTAGACTGCCACTGCAATCACCTGTTGACGATGTTATTGAGCCGGCTGGCCTGTGGGATGGTGGAGTCCTCCCCACTGGTACTGAGCTTAGCTGGGGACTGGAGGTCAAGGTTCTCCGGCTCCATGGGCGGCTGGCAGGCCGGTGGGGCAGGGTAGGCTCGAGGGGAAAGGCGGCCCAGCTCGGCCTGCTCGGGGTCCTCGGGTTTGGCATTCTGGTTGAGGCTATTGAGCACAATAAACTTGTATTTCTTCCAGTTGCAGGCTTTGGGGTCGGTGGGGCTCTTGGCTGGAGGGGAGCCAGAGGTCTGAAGGATGCAGGCATTCTTGCTGCTGCAGGACTCTGTGGGCGAGTTGGGCTGGCAGTCGGACTTCTGGGGACTCTGGGGACTAACCAGACCCTTCCGGTTTAGGGGTGCATTGGGGGGCTCGAAGTGCAAGGCAATTTCATCCTCTGAGGAGGGTCTCTCTTCCTCCTTGCCAACCTTGTCACAGGGGAAGTATGGGACATTCCGGGCCGAGGGGGCAACTGGCTTGGGGCCCTCGGCCACACTGTAGTGCATGTCACTCCGTGCCTCCTCTGGGGCCACCTCCTTGGGTGAGTAGATGTTGCTGTGGCACACACTGGGGGGTATCTCCATGGCCACCCGGTTGTACTCCCCAGGGATTGGCCTGGCACTATCGCAAGGGAGGGCCCGCTCCTTGGGGAAGGGGTTGGCCACAGGCATCCGGGCATCCCGCAGCTCCTCATCGGAGAAGAGGAAGCTGTTGACGGGGAGGTGGCTGTACACGGGATAAGAGGCTGGCGGTGTGGACAGGCCACTGTACAGGCTGGGGGCAAAGGCTCTGCTCTCACACCCAGGGGGGTTCCTCAGTGGCAGGTTATTCTCCACCACCTCACGGCCCCGATAGGCCATGATGTCTTGGGGCATCAGCATCCGGCTGTTCAGATACTCTTCACGGGGAGGCTTGATGGCAGGAACCATCTCTGCTTCACTGTAGGAGAAAGCAAGAGAAGACACCGGCCTCCGAATTAGAACTACTAAACAGATGACCTTCCAAATGCCACTGTCTGTGCAATCACAGTTGTGCTTGGGCCAGCTAGACATAGGAAATATGGCTTTGAAGTAGGGAAACACTTGCAATTATAAGGCACTAATGCTTGAAGTCTAGCAATCTAGCCCACAGTTGGGTAAATAGGCCCAGAGAAGAGAAGAGAGTTACCCATACAATCTGAGCCTGTTTAAGTCACATACATGTGTAGGAATGTGAATCTGCAATTCTTTGGATTATTATGGAATGTAAAGCTTTCAGAACCCTTATCTCAGTTCACCCAGGCAAAGTCCTGCAAGGAAGGGAAGGCAGGAATTACTGTCTCCATTTTATACACATGGAAACTGAGGCTCATGGAGGGAAGAATTCATAGTCCTGGTGCCACATGTGCAGAGGGTCACAGACAAACTGGTGCCCTGTGGAGAAAAGGACTCGAGTCATAGGTAAGTGGACTTCGGAAAATAGGTGGCCTTGCTTGTGCAGGAAGACCTGACTATGAAACAGCCAGACCTGGCTTCCAATCCCAGCTGAGCCACTTAGCAGCTGTGTGACCTGGAGCAAGTTACTTAACCGCTCCAAGCATAGGGCCTGACCTAGAGAAAGCACTCAGAAATGATGGCTCTGATGATCTTGCCACCATTATCACCCGCAGGAGACAAAGAGTTCTAGCTGCATATACTGGAAGGGACACTATGTGGGCAAAATATAGGCCAACTCAAACATGATCACAGTTAACAGGGCTAGAACCAATAAGTGAAGATTAGGGAATCCATTTCAACTTGCCATAAAGAGGAGCTTTCTGACTGTCCAAGGTAGACTGCGTGGCTCTGGGAACACTGTGTTCCCAACTCCTGGTGGGGTTCAAACAGAGGCTAGAAACCCTTCTGTTTGACAAGGGTTGCAATCACCCCAGAGCCATGGTCGGCAAACTGTGGCTCACAAGCCACATGCGGCTCTTTGGCCCCTTGAGTGTGGCTCTTCCACAAAATACCACGGCCTGGGCGAGTCTATTTTAAAGAAGTGGCATTAGAAGAAGTTTAAGTTTAAAAAATTTGACTCTCAAAAGAAATTTCAATTGTTGTACTGTTGATATTTGGTTCTGTTGACTGAGTTTGCCGACCACTGCCCCAGAGCAGTGAATCAAATGGTTCTAAACAAAGCTCCTCCCTTCTTTGGCTCTCAGATTCCTCACCTTTACATAATGGTATGCTCCCCAACCCTTGGATAGGGAGTTAGCTAAAATAGAAGAAAAATCTAAAGGATAGGCAAAGGCTTTGGAACAGAGAGGAAGAGCAGAAGGAAGAGCTGAGTGATAATCATGAAAACATCCACAGAGGAGCTGGCATCCAAGCATGGCCTTACAGGGTAGGTGGGAGGAAAGGGCGTGTCAAGTGAATGGGAGAGAGCCTGGAGGTAAGGATGCACAAGGCGTATCTGGATAGCAGTAAAGAGTCAAGGTGGCTGGAGCACAGGATTTCGTAAGGGCAGAAGTGTGCAAAAATAGAGGAAATGTAGGTTGTGGCACATTACAGAGGATTTTTTTTTCTGTATGCATGCAATGTCCAGGGTTTCTCATCCCTTCTGATCCCTCTCATCTCCCAGGCTTCCACCTGGTAGAGTAGCTCACCTGGCCTTGATAAACTTCCGGCAAGTGTCCACGACATGCTCCATCTGCAGGTACATAGCTGTGGCCATCACGGCCATAATGTTGCCCTCCCGCAGGTTGAGCCGAGATGTGTACATGAAGTCCAGGAGGATGCAGAACCCCTCGGGGTTGATTTCAGGATCCAGATTGATCACACTAAGGTCGCATTTCAACTGGTCTGTGAAGATGCTGTAGAACAGGCCACTGCAAAACAAACATATGTCTCACTATAGCAGGCATATAGACTCTCATCAATTACAGTCAGCATCACGTGCAGCCCCTCTCTTCAGACCCTACCTCCAAAACTTCCACAGCAATTAATAATAGTGCCATTTACAGAGTGCTTACCAAATGCCAGTGAGTCATTAAGCACTTTTTATATATTACTAGAGGCCTGGTGCATGAAATTCGTGCACTCAGGGGGGTCCCTCAGCCCGGTCTGCACCCTCTCACAGTCTGGGAGCTTCGGGGGATGTCTGACTGCTGTAGAGGCAGGAGAGGCTCCCACCACCGCTGCTGCGCTCGCCTGTGGGAGCCCACTGACCACCAGGGGGCAGCTCCTGGATTGAGCATCTGCCCTCTGGTGGTCAGTGTGTGTCATAGCGACCAGTCATTCTGCCGTTTGGTCAATTTGCATATTAGCCTTTTATTATATAGGATTCTTCACAACCTTGCCAGGTAGATTCTATCATTCTCCCTCTTTTCAAATGAGGAAATGAAGATCAGAGACGTTAAGTAAGTCTCTCAAAGTCCCAGAACCTGTTTTCCTTTTAGTGTTGTAACTGCACAGATGACCAGAGTTAATTTTAACACTCATCTGCAGTAACTATTTTTTATCCATATCTTTGAGATAAGCCTTGGTCCATCTCTTTATTCTTATTTTACAACTCATACTGTATTTTTTTAAAAACAAGTTGAGTAATGATGACAAATCAATAAAATGATGCCTACATCTACATTCTACTGATTTTTTTCTAAAATCCCATAGACTATCACAAGTTCAATATTCCTAGAAGGTCCAAGTCAAGCCTCCGGGTACCATGCTGTCTGGCTGAGGAAAGAGCACTCAGAAGCCAAAAATCAGGGCTGCCACCTCAAGTCTACTCTGTCTGAGTGTGTTGCAGAAGTGAGCCCCACTTCCACCAGTAAGAAGGAATGCAACCTTGGGTAAGATACTTCTCTATACCTTGGTTTCCTTATCTGCAAAGCAAAAACAATAGTATCTACCTTACAGGGTTGAGGCAAGAACATGTAAAGGGTATAGAATGATGCTGGCACATAGTAAGCACTCGGTTACCATTAACTCAAAGAACAGGTGCTTCTTGTGGATGTCGAATAAGTTCTCTACTAGCAATTGATTCACCTGCCAGTGTCCTTGCTTTAGCGTCTATATAATGGAGGCAATCATGCCATCCATGACACAGGCCACTATGAAGATCCAGGGAGATGACGTAATATAAAATTGCTGTGGACACTTGAAATCCTTGAATATATGAAGAAATAGCTGGCTCACTTTCACTAACTTACCCATGGAAATACAGCCACGGTATAAAGGAAATACAATTATGGAATAAGAGAGCAAAAGATTTCAAATTAGCTTGCTTAACGTATTTTAAAAATCTCTTTCACTTTTCATTTTTTTCACATGTGAACTGAAGTTATTCTCCACGTTTGCTCCAAACACACCCTTTCTTGAGACAGTATCTGATTTCTTCTCCCTCTATTCCCACAGAACAGAAACTCTTTCTCGAAAGGTATGGGCATTCATTCCCTTTCTGGGAGGCTACCCAGCCAGGCCCTATGCTGGACATCTGGACACAAATCAGTTGTGATCCCAAACACAGCAAAAGGCCCACATGTTCCACCTCGTTCGCTACCAGCACCATCACTCCCCTTGTATTCGTCTACCTTTCCCTTCCAGACCCTCACCTGCAGGCCATGAGGACTGTCTTATGGGCTCTAAACTGCTCACGGCTCACCACTATGACAACATCAGTCAAGATGTCCCGGCTCCGGAGGCGATTGAGGTTGAGAAGAACATCACTGGCATGGCGGGTGAACTGGATACAGCTATCAGCCGGTGAGGCCATTTTGTCTTCACCTGCAAAAAGGAGTCAAAATCCTATTAGTTAACCAGAACCTGTTTCTTGCTTACCAGGAGCATGACAGCAGGTTGTTCAGCCTGCTAGCATGGAATGCAAACTGAGACCCCTTGTGTTTGGTCTTTAAATAATTCATGGCCCATCTCTGGGCATTACTGTTCACATCTGTAAAATGGGGAGAATAATTTTTATCCAACAAATCAGAATAGAAAGCCCTTTACAGAAAAGGGGAAGGGAATGAATATTGTTGAGTGTTTTTCCCACATATCAAATACTCTATCAGCATTGAGAGGCAGTGAGTGTGTGACAGGGGAGAGAACCAGGCTTTGAAGGTTAGCATACTAGCTTGACCTTTTTTTTAGCTGTGTGACTTGGAACTGATTGCTCAATGTTTCTGGGCTTTGGTTTCCCAAAATGAGAGTAGTAATACCTATGTAGTTGTAAAATTAGGGATATGTGCCTGATCTATAGTCTAGGTTCTGAAAAATTGTAGCTATTCCCATCAGTATCTCATTTCTCCTCTATTAGGCTTTAGAATTATCTCAATGTTCCAACGAGCACCTAAGCACATTGCTAGTGCATAGTAGGTGGCTAAATTAATTTGAACTAAGAAATAATTTGGGAGTGAATGATCACACAACAGTGTTAAGATAGTCTAAAGCAGGGGTACAGGATGAGGGCTGGGAGTGATAGAGAAGGAATAAGCAATCCTTCACCTCATCTAATGAAAAGTGGCAAAGTTCACAGAAACATATGCATTGGCAAATTCAAAAGAAACAGTTTCCCCACAAAATTTTAAGGCGTATAATTCAATTTACTTACCCAATGCCTTGATTCACAGTCCAAAATTTTGCTTAAAACCTGCAGGGAAGAGAAAAAACAAACAAACAGAAATTGACTTAATGAATGTAAGATTGTCCACTATAGTCTTATTTTAGGACACACGTGTTTAGTTTTACTTTGATAGCTGCAGCCTGCCAGCTGGTGCGGTTTTACTATAAGCTAGGAAACATTTTTCCAGCTCTGCTCTTACTTAAACAACAGGCACCCGAAGCCATGCAATAATGTTTATACCCTGAGTACTAGGGATACAGTACATACATTAATTACATATACATATACACATATGTTTCCTTTCTCAATAAACAATGTTCACTACCTCAAAGCGAGTGCATTTATGCGAAAGAAAACATTTAAACAAAGAAAAACTCAGTATTAATAAGGATGATCATTCAGGGGCCTAAAAACTTTGGACACTTTTCGAAACCTGCTAAAATATTATTTTTCAAGTTTTAGAATGATTCCACAAGGCCAACAAGGTAAATCTCTTTACCCCAATTTCACTGGTGACAAAACTGAGACTCGGGTTCAAGTAGTTTTCCCAAGACAAAACAGCCAGGCAGTACTTCCTGACTGTCTGAAACACTGAAGACTGAATACAGAATCTGCAGAATACAACTGAGGTGGCCTAGCTATGCTTTTCTTAAGGATCTTTGCCTTCTGTTTAAAAGTTTCCTCTCCCTTCCCTCCAGGGTCTAAGACAAGATTATACTACCACAATCTTGCAAGTTTGTGCTTCCCCCTGCTGGTGAAAATATTTAATTGTCTGATTTAGCTGCGAACTGGCCAGGGAGCACTAATGAAATATGTACCTTCTCCACATTGGTTTCTTTAAAACAAAATAAATAATTTAAAAGTACAGGTGGAAGACTCTCATTTATGACAGTATATGGGCTGCAGAACAACAACAACAAAAAAAACTATCTTAGCCCTCTTCCCCACCCCCTTTTTAAAAAAGCTTAGGCCTTAGTTATTTTCCAGGTAAAGGGGCCCGAGGCCAGAGAGGTCTTGTTAGACCACATAGATGGTGAATAGCCCAGCCCTAGGTCTTCTGGCTCAAATTCCTGACCCTTTCCAAATCAGCCTACGTGCTGTAGAGCATGCAAGACAGCACCCTGACGTGGGTGAATCTCATTTTTAAGTTCCTTCCCCCCACACAAACACTTTGCCCCCATTCCAGGCTGCTGAGTCTTACCAAATGAGCACTAAAATGAGAGGTTTCCTTGAGTCTGTAACCAAAAACTCTGACAATTCTCTGTGGTCCCAAGTGCCAGTCACTCAATCTCATCGGCTTCAAGGTTAGGTGTGTATGTGAGTGAGTGGGGATAGGGGGAAGAAAATGGGGGAAGGGAGAGGACAGAAAAAGACAAAAGAACCTATTTCCTCCTCTCCCCGTTCTAACTCAAAATGGGCAGAGAGAGATATACTAAATTGATCCTAACAATAGTTCAATTATTGGTCTCCCATGAAAAAGAATGCTGAAGGCACATGTGAGGTTTATTTATAAACCTGCTCCTCTTCCCTCATGGAAGGGATCCCTAAACACTTGTGTAATACCTAAGGCTGTCCTCCAGCCAGCTGCAACCGCCAGCTCTCCTATGGATTCCAGTCACACACCTTTGGACCACAGGAAGCCCAGATTTGCCATTTCACCTTGACACTTATCAATGATTCACTCCAGATTTGGATTGAAACAAACAAAACAATTCGCCTGGGTCTACTATCAGCCACACTCCTCCGGGCTGGGCACCTTTCACCCTAAACCTCTGCCTGGGTTGTCCAAAAATAAATGCACATACACTAAGGTCCATGTCCTTATTAAGTCCACTCCTTCCTACATAGCTCTGTCTCAGGAGGCTCCACAATTAATGAATATGTGGGTTATGGTGGGTGTGGGTGACAGACTTCCCTCTAGATGCTGCAGGTGTAGAGGGACCTCTAGCATTTGTGTGTGTGTTTTTTTTTACAGACCACTCAGCTCCTTCCAGTCCATTATTGTATCTGATCCTCATAACAGCCCTGATTTACTGGGGAGGACACGGAGGCTCCAGGGAATAAGCCTTGCCCAACATCTCAAAACTAATCACCAGCAAGCCCTGGACAAACCTGTCTGCTAGCTTCAGAAACTCACCAGCGACACACACAAGATTCATTCCACAAAAACAACCAAGAGATCAGAGCTGTCCAGGAGAAAGTGACCACTGCAAGGGCCCAGACCTGGACTCCTCTGAATCCAGCCCGCCCCAGCCACAGTAACTACCGAGTGAGAGTTCAAAAGAACACCAAGTGAAAGTTAAAGATTGTCTTCTCCTCCCCCCGCCCCCACCCCGCAAACTCTCTCTCTCTCTCTCTCTCTCTCTCTCTCTCTCTCTCTCTCTCTCTCTCTCTCTCTCTCTCTCTCTCTCTCCCCTTTGGTGTTTTAAACTTAAGCACCCTCAGGAGAAAGGCAGATCCTTTAAAGGATTTGGAGAAGAAAAAAGAGGGTCCTCCCCCTAAAAAAAGAGGAGAGAGAGAGAGAGAGAGAGAGAGAGAGAGAGAGAGAGACTAAACAGGAGATGAGAGGAAGGCTAGGTTCCGGCGACAGCGAGCCAATACAGAGACCCCATCCTTTTCCTCCTCCCTACACTCGGTGGGCACTGGGCAGCCCGTTCTCTCGCTCACACACACCCAAGCCCTGCGCGCGGGAGCAAGCCCACCCCCGCTATACGGTACCTGGCTGCCAGGGACTGCCCACCCGGGGGCGTTGTGCCACCACCGCTGCCCATCTGTCTCCGAGTCCCCGTGGGCTCGGCGGAGGCGCCGCGGTACTACCGTGGCAGCCCTTAATTGGGTTGTATGGGGATAAAACTTTTCGTGCACCTCGGGAACTAACATTGTGTGTGCCTCTTTCTTTTCCTGTTACGCCGTCAAGGCAGGGGGCAGTGAGGGGAATGGCTCAGCCCTCTCATTCCCGGAACGTAGTCGATCTCCGCTCAGCGGAGTTCACGGAACACCCTCTGCCTATCGCCGGCTCCAACGAGAAGTAACTTTCCAGGAAGCCGCGGGCCCCCAACGGCCGCCGGGATCGCCGCCTGCGCCGCGCGGGCTGCTGGGGATTCACCGGGAAGGGGGCGGGGTGGGGGCGCCCCGGAGGCTGGCGGGGAACACGGACACTTTCCCCTAAATATCGTCGGCCGCGCGCATCCTGGGACTCGCAGCTCGCCGAGTCCTACCCTTCCCCGCACCAGTTTTACTTATAAATGGGGATGGTCAGAGGCGTTAGTAGCAGAGCCGGCCTAGACGCCAGGATTTCGGGTCCAGTCTGAGGCTCATTTCATAACTTCAGGTTGCCCAAGTCTGGCGTTTATTTGCCTGGGTCGCCTTTTCTCTCTCTCTCTCTCTCTCTCTCTCTCTCTCTCTCTCTCTCTCTCTCTCTCTCTTTTCGCTTGGCCCCGAACTCCCTTTTAAAGAGGATAGTTAGGCGAGGCGTCAAGGCCTAAAAGGTAGAGGGCTCAGGGTCTCCATGCAGCGTACCCCAGCCGAGTTGGAGAAACACTAAACCGATAGCCCCTTCCGCCTACGTTGGCAAGTAGGGGAACACAGCTCGGCTGGGTTTCCGCCCCAAGTCTTTAGAATAAGAGCTGCCAGGCCGAACCTGGCCAGGTTTCGGTTTTTCCGAATTCTATTTCTCCGAAACCCCGTAGAAACAAGGTTGGGATTCAGGAGAGGCCCGGACGCCGACCCAGCCGCGCGCGCGCGCGCGCGCGCGCGCTCCAAGGTTGCCGCGTCTTCCCGTAGCCTTCCTGGGAATTATAACCCCTGGGCGCCATCTCCTATTTATCTCAGCAGCGGGCTCCAAGAGGCGCTTTGGGGGGCTGGGACTGGGGTCCCGGAGATGCGAAAGACGCAGCCTTTCAAGCCACAGCTGGGTCTTAAAACTGGCGTTGGTGACACCCGGCGCCGCGCCACCCGTCAGCGGCGGAGTTAAGGTCCGTTCATCAAGACTGGGCCTCTGCAGCCTCATACTTTGAGGCTTTGTCATTCCTTCGCCCGGTGGAATACTGGTGAAAGCGAAGGCTGAAATTTAATATGGGATGGGGTGTGAATCCAGGAAGGGAAGTTAAAATTAAGTAAATGCACTTATTGGAAATGAGGAGTCCCGTAACCATGTTTCACCGCTACTTAACACTAGAGGGAGCCTTCCCACCAGGGCTTGATACCAACAATCCCTCGTCGCCCCGCCCCTTCTTCCTTCCCATTGACCTAGTTTCGACAGTCTCGGGAGGAGAACTCGGTCCTCCACCCCACCCCCCGCCCAATCCAGGCCTACCGTTGGGTTATTGGCAATCTAATAACTCCAGTAACTCGTTGAGAGATCCAAAGGAGAATGTGGGAAGCACTGTTTAAGGGAAGGGACGAGGAATTTTAATAAGGGTAGAGCTGAGCAGTGAAACCCTGATCGTGGTTCCTGCAGGCGGAGCGCTCCCTTTCTATGCAGCATCTCAACTAAGGAACAGCTCGGGTCCAGCCACAGGGGTCCCGCAGTAGGGGGTGGGGTCAAACTGCGGAGTTGTTTTTGTTCGGTGCGGGACTCTCTTCGAGCTTTTTCGCTGCGGGGCGGGAGGGTGGGGAGTCGACAGTAGATGAAAGCCAATTTGATAATGCGGTGGCCTCGGCAGCCGTTTTGGGAGACCGAGGTTCGAGGTGTTCAGGGACATTATGTCCTAACTGTCTATCACGTTTCTGACAAAAGCGCTCTTTTAAGCCTGCAAACTTCCAGGAAATGCAGTAAAACAGAGGGATGTGTTTTATCAGCAAGATCTGAAGAGGAGCTGCAGAAGGGACGCTCCCCATGCTTCCAGCTTGCGACAGCCTTCCAGAAAGGTCCGGCAGACAATGCCAGCAAACCACGTCCCCAAGCAAAGCTATCTCGGCCATCCTGGTTGGGCCCGCTCGGCTTCTGCAAAAAGGCCTGCGGGGGAGGGAAAAGGCATGATCTTCCCAAGCAAACAATGCCTTTAAAAACCCGATCTGGACAGAAGTCAGCCAAGGTCTTTATTCGCGTTAATGAAGATGGAAGGCACTAACTGTCCTTGGAAAGCGATGAGTCAAACTTGACCGCTCTTCAAACACGTCCCCAGATTCATTTCCAACCCGAACAGAGGCGCGTTTCTCCGACGCGGCCTCCAACAGCTCCCCCCGTGAGAGAGGCTAAACTCGATTCCGGCGGACCAGGGCGGTGGAGACCACAGCGTCTCCTCGGCTGTGCGTGCGGCCGTCGCTAGGGGCCGCTAGGACACCGACGCACGTTTGCCATCTTAAGTTTTTAACTCTCAGAAAGAAAAGTTTGCTATGAAGCGGTGGTGGCACAAATTCTAATGAGGATTACACTCTGCCGGTCTATAGGGCCCACCCACACAACTGATTTCTCTCCAAGCCACTTAGCCAAGTTTAGAAAGAAGAGGGTAGAGAGGAATTTCAGGATCCACATGTGAGCCTCAGGTGCTGCAAGATGCATCTCCGCAGGTCCAGGGACTGGGCCTTCATCACTCCCTAACACACGCCTCCCCTTCCCCTCAAGATATGAGCCACCCCCACCCCCCACTCCTCAGCACAACTGTAGGCGTTTCATGTTAGTTACTGAAAATCTTAGGCCATACTTTAAAAATCAATTCCTCCAAGACAGCTGGAGAACCATTTTCCAACTTCAGTGACCTAAGAGGTTGGAATCCAGGCTCTTTGACGGCTGTTCCTTCTCTTACATACCTCAAAGGAGCGGAGGTAAGCTTGCCTTTGACTTTCAGTCACTAACCTGGAAATTCAGAAACTTAAAATCTGGCCTGGACTAAGTCAGTATCTCACTATTACAGGTCCCCTCATCAGGCCTGTTTCCTCAACTGTAAAGAGTTGTATGTCCTAGAGCCCCCATGGCATCCCTCCATTTACTAATACCCCCCTTCCCTCCTCACCCCCCCCCCTCCACCGCCCCGAGAGGCAACAGCGATATGGAGGTAGTGTGATCAACGCGAGTTCTTTTGAGTTCTTTTACGGTTCTCTTCTTGGAGGCAGATGCCCATCACTAAGCAATCTTGGATCGGGCAAGCATCCCGAGGCTTTATAATTTTCATCCATCTTATCCAAATTTTGGATGTCGGATCCCATCCTCACTGGAGGCTGTCCTCCCTGCCAGTCCTAGTACCAGGTTGGGAGACTTGGGAGACCAGAAGTGACGCGATCCACCCACCGCCCAAAGCTGGAATCTCAGCAAGACCTATCACTAGGTGGCAGACTCAGTCCGTCTGAAAATCACTGCGCGGCCACAACCTTCCACACCCAACTACCCCCAACCTTCCCCACCCCCCCTTTTTGTCTGTTAGGGGGAGGGAGTTGCCATCATAGGCCAAGCTGGAAAACACTTAATTTACTAGATGTAATTCTTTTCTTCGCGATGCTCACGCCTCTAGCAACCACAACACATTATCTGGAGTTGAGTTCCTGGAGCAGACTGGTTTTTCCAGCCGGAAAGGCTGAATGTATTGAAAAGGGAAAGCAAGGTGCACTTGTCTTCAAAAAAGAACAGAATGACACTCAATGGCATTTAGCAGAGCTCCCGGTCAAGAACTGGGCGACCAGCAAAGGAAGTCTAGAATAAACTCCTGATCCCCACAAAGAAAGCGGACCGTGGAGGTCAACTGCAGGGTTCCACCCAGGCTTACAGCGCTCCAAAAATCCGGGAGAGTGGGAAAGAGCGGAAGAGTTTGGCCTTTTGATGGGGCCACTGGTCTGAGGCCGGGATCGAGGAGGATTGGGAGAAGCCTCTCCTGGGGTGAAGAGAAGCCGGCCGCTTTGCCACAACACAGCACCCTCGCTGGGATCCCTGCTGCCGCGTTCCCACTAGTTGCGCAGTGCAGGGAACCAGCATGCGCCACACTAACTTTGACTCCGGCTGGCTGGGCTCCAAACCAAGAAACTGACCAGACAACCATCGCCCTGAGCAATCCCCTAACCTCACTCCTGAATCTCTCCTCCCTCCCCCCACGCATACACCACCATCACCGCCAGCAAAACTACAGGGCTTCCAGTCATTATGGATTTTAACACTAACATATTCCTTCTTATCTAAATGTCAGACAGGTAACAGAATTCACGTGCTCTGAGAAGTCAAGTCCAAAAGAAAGAGAACGGGGACTATCTCCTCCAGGAGAACTCCCTTGCTTAAAGCCAATTAGGCAACCTTCCCCTCTCTCTGGTTCCTTCTCTCTCTCTCTCTCTCTCTCTCTCTCTCTCTCTCTCTCTCTCTCTCTCTCTCTCTTATTGGAACTACTTTGCTTTTTATACGACACCATCCTAGCTGAAAAGCATCTTTTCCTCTGAGAGATCAACTGCAAAGTCCTTTTTTAAAAAGTTAGTTTTATATTCCCCTTGTTAAAGGCAAAAAATAAGTGAATTCCTCATAAGGTCATTTCACAATATTTTTCAAATTCTTTGACTAGTGCACATAGAGTCTCACCCACCGAGGGGTGGCGCTGCCACACCACCTCCTCTGAATCTTAAGTTTTTCATAACAAAGTGGCTTGTGAGTGTGGCTACCCCGCAGGAGAGAGAGGGAAGGAAGGATTTTGACATCTAGTCATGGCTAACATTTACTCAACCAATAACTGGAACTCTTCGGGGCTCAGGAAAGGACAGCTTAAGAGTTTCGAGTCCCACCCCTGTCCACCAAGCCCAGAAAGAATTGGAAGGTCTTTTCAAGAAAGCATGGGATAAAACCCTTCCAAACTGAGCACAGAGGAAAGGCCAATTGGAGAATTCCCCCTTCCTCTGGCTGCCTTCAACTTCAAGTTGCCTAGTTTTCACAAAGAGCTTCTGGCCTTATTGTCACAATCAACAGACCCTTAAAATCAGCCAATGCTTGCGCCTGCAGTATTAGAAAGTCTTCCAAATAATATGATATTGGGAACTTCTATTTATAAGTGGGGGAGGGGAAATACTTCTCTTCTACAGGTTTCTATTTTGGCCTGAAGACTCAACTGCAGTCATTTGAGCAAGGGAATGCCCCATTTCCTGGTACCCTCTTCCCATTTCTTCCTCCCCCAGAGACACATATCTTTCTCTCTCTCTCTCTCTCTCTCTCTCTCTCTCTCTCTCTCTTTTTGTTTTTTTAAAAAAGTATATATTTTAAAGCAAGAATGTGATTTCACCTCATTCCTTTGAGCTCATGTTTGCTACCTCCAGGAATAGCGTGTGGACTAGGGCCAGATGAACTTCAACTTGGGCTGCAGATTTACGAGATTCTGTTCCAGTGCCAAAGGCTCTTGGTAGTAAATAGTGAGCAAAATAGATACCTGTCTCCTGACGGATCTTGCCCCCCCCCCCTTATATTTTTTAAGTTATTTATTAAAACCACACACACACACCTTGCAAAGAAAAAGGGAAACTGGCAGTCTCTGTAGAGGAAGCCGGTGGCATCGCTCAGAGCCACAAACTGTATTTCTAAACAGCCCTTTCCCTGGTTCCCTCTCTCCTGCCCCACTTTTTTTTTTTCTTTCTGGACAGTAAAAAAAAAAAAAAAATGCATCTACTGATATTCACTTTACTTATTTAAAAAAAAATTACAAGATTTTTCTCTTGGAAACTATAAACTGACTAGGAAAAAAAAACTCCATAAAGGATTAAATTATTTTGGGGTGTTGGGGGTGGGGTAGGTGGCTAGGTCTCTCAGACAGGGACGCAGTAAACAGCTCTGGACTTTCAGCACACTGTTTAGGGTCATTCTCCCTGCTCAGCTGTCAGGACCCCCACCACCAAGTCTTAACTATTGGGAGAAGGGATACAACAGTAAAGGGTCTTTTTCACTCTTTTAAAAATCTGTTGTGTTGTGTTCTTGTTTTTTCATGGGGGAGCTTTAAAACTCATGATTGCAACACCAGTTCCATTTTTCGCCAGAGTTCGAATAATACAGCATCATACAGGCAACGCAATCCATAGCTCTCAAGAAATTTACCATGGTCAGGTCACTACGGTCGGCAGCGGGCTGGCCCCTCGCTCCAGCTGTCCCCGGGAGCAGCCGACTTCCGAGGCTCCAACTCCCAACCAGCTCCCGCCCCGGGCCGCCGCCGCCGCCGCCGCCGCCTTCTCCCATTCCTACTCCCTCGAGAAGAGCCACAGGTTGCAAATCCAACCAACCTCACATTCCGATTTTGCAAAATCACTCACAAAGATCTCCCTTTCGCGCCCGCGCCCCCTCCTCCCGCGCCTGGTCGCCCGGCCAGGACCACAAAGTGTTCTTTCCTCCCGGGTCTTGCACGTAGGAACGCGGGCTGCGGCTGTTTTGTTTTTTCCCCTCGCCCAGTGCAAGGTCCTCGGTAATTTAAAGCCTAATGTTGGCCACTTTCCGGCCCGCCGTTGTCATTTTACAAAGATTGCACCATGGGAAGAATAAAATAAAATTTAGGAACGAGGGGGAACAGCCATTGGGAGCTAACTCCGAGTCACGCAGTAGCCAAAATACAAACACCGCGACCGCCAAGAAATCCCGCCACCTTCCTTCTCTGCTAGGCTGTCTCGTGAAGGTTCCCGGAGTCCCCACACACTGAACAGCCCCGCAGGTGCAAACGCGTACCCCTTTCCCACCTCCCACCCCCAAATCCCCGTCCCGCCAACAGCTTCTCTCCTTAGGACGGGAGAAGGAGCGCGCGTTGTTCCCGACTCCCTTGTCTGCAACCAAGAAAGAATAATTTCCAAAGTATTCAACATCCCCGCCCCCAGGCAAGCTAAACCTCCCCCAAAACACAGGGAAAGGGGACACCAAAACACTCAGATCACGGCTCTGAACGGAAAAAGTAGAAACTATACTTCATCCGGATTTTAGGGGGATTAAAAAAAAACCAACAACAACCGAGGAGTTCGATTGCATTTTTCCTCCAAAATCTCGGCTCGGAGGCAGTGAATCTAGAGGACCGAGGACGGTGGAAGAGAGCCAGCGGGACGAGCGAGCGGGCAGTCTCCCTCTTTGCCTCCCGGAGTTACTAAGAAGGACGGGAAGGGGATGGAAGAAGAGGCCAGGGAAAGGTGGAGGGAGGGAGGGAGGGAAGCCGAGGCAGGAGCGAGGTTAGCAAGGAAGGCAGTTTGCAAGCTAGAAAAGAGGGGAAAAACACAGCCGCAGGAATCCAGCGAGATCACAAGCCGTACGCAAGCAGGCAGCAGAAAGAGCGAGAGCGAGAGCGCGAGCGCGAGCGCGCGTCCTCTCCGCGGTCTAGGGCCAGACAGCCCCCAGACTTGCCCCGAACACCCCCCAAACACTGTCTCGTCCTCTCTGCTCCGGCCGCCCCCTAACTGTCCTCCTTCCTCTCCTCCACCTCCTTTTAAAAAACCAAAACAACACAAGGGAGGGTGGCAAAAGCCTCCCTAAACCGGCCGATTCACTCAGACAACAAGAATCAAATAACAAATACATAAAAATCTATATCCTAGAGTGGGAGAGACATGGGACTAATCTTAGGCATTTATTTTAACACCTGACAGCTAGAATAAATAAATATATACATTTATATCAATAGATACACATAGGAAACTTGGAGCCAAAGCATTTGGCAAGAGCGGAAAAAAGGAATTAAAAGGTAAAATAATGATCATGAGCAGCGGCGGCGGCAGCGGCACCAGCGGCAACAGTGGCGGCGGCGGCGGCAGCAGCAGCAGCGGCGGCAGCAACAGCAATAATCACCTGGTGTCCGGCCTTTCCTAGAAACTTCTTGCATCACCACTTCTAAGAACCCCAGTTCTAAGAATCAACAGAGCTCAATTCTCGGAATTTGAGCTTCGGACTTTACCACTGCTACATGGAAGGGGAGGACTCTATGTCAGCTCTGCGGGACTTTTGCCTTCTCTCGCCGGTAAAAAGCATTCAAAGCATAATATTTTCCCACCGACCGGCATATTTAGAGGTTCTAATAGGCTGGGCGTCTCTGATTTGGAGGTTCTGATTCTAGGCTAGAGGGGGCGGACAGGGGACCACCCTCCCCGGACTCAGGACGGTGGTACAGCCTGCTCCGCCAGCGTCACGTGGGCGGCCCCTCTGTGACGTCGGCGTCTTCGCTGTAGCAAAGCTCGGCCTCTGGAATTCTGAGAACTAATTTGCTATTCGGTGACATAAGAGGGGGAGTGCGCTTTGCTTTCCTGGGGTCTGGGGCTAATTCCTCCTCTCTTACCCATAAACTCAGCTCCTGGAGCTAAATTACACGAAAGGGAGCGAGAGATTCGAACCGTTGGGAAAAGTCTGTTATATATACCAGGTTTAGAAGCGAGTAAGAGAAAAAACCAAACACCACAGCTCTTTGCAGCTAGAATATTAGGCACCACGAGAAAAATATTTGCCAAGCAGTTTTCGGTGGGTTCATTTGCTTTATTTTTATTTGGGACAGTTTTTGTTTTCCTTGTCAATGTGATGGGTTGGGATTTTTGGTGGTTGTATTTTGATGGTTTTCGGATTTTTGCTTCTGATGTTTGCCTTTTGCAAGTTTGTGGTGTTACGTAAATCGTAGGATCCCGCAAAGGTTGGATTTGGGTGTCGTGTGTGTGTGTGTGTGTGTGTGGGGGGGGGGGGGGGTTGTGTTTCCCTAATCTCTCAAGCTTTTTAAAGAAGATGTGCTATTTTAATACTGATGCTATTACTGAAAGAAGCTGAAATTTTTGGTTGTATGTAAGCAACCCAACCCCCACTTTTTTTTTTTTTTTTTTTTTTGGTGCAATTTTGTTTTTCCCCTTGGACTTTTACTGAGAGGAGGCTCTCCTGCACTTAAGTGGCTTTCAGAGGATTTGTTTTGTTTGGGTTTGTTTCTTTCCAGGACAGCAAGTGGTGGGTTTACTCTTTCTGTTATTGTAGACTTAGGAAATTTCTTGCTGCAAAAACCTGTGTGTATTTAGGTATGTGTACGCATGTGTTTTACAAAATTCTGTGAGCCAAATACCTGTTTGTGTTTTGCTTTTTCCTAAAGTCTTGATTCCTCCCCACCTCCAACCCCACTCCTGTCTGGTTTCAAGGTCGTTGTCAAAAATCTCTTCTGTCTGTGTTCTAAGACATCAGCCCGAGGGAATTCTAAAGGCCTGCCATGCCAGAATCACAGATACTGCGTGTATTTAGAACAGACTGTGCTACAACCATAATGCGCTGCACGCAGCACAGTTCTCAGCTTTCAAGCTGAGTTGGGAGGAGGAGAAAAGGGAAATCTTTCTTTCTTCCTTCCTTTCTTTTTTTTAAAGGCAAATGCAGTGCAGAATCATTTCACTGAGGGCCTTGGTTTGTTTATTCAGAACTGCCAGTTTCCCTATTTAAATGTTGGTTGGGGTTTTTTCCCCTCCTACTCATCCCTGAATGAGGGAGACTCTTGTTTCTTTAATGTCTCTCTCTTAAAAAAGGGGTGTGAGGGGAAAATAATATTTCACATTCCTCAAGAATTAACCCAAAATGTTTGGACCAGAAGCAGATTTCAAAGGTCAGGCTGTTCTGAGCTTTGGCTATGAGAGTCCTTCCGGCAACTCATTAAATTACAGACGAGTTCTTAAAGGTTTCACAAGATTTCGGCACATGTTAATTTCCAATAACGATATCATCCAAAATATTCTACCTCTCCATCCCTCAAATTTGGGTTTATAATGGAGATGTGAGCAGAGCTATGAAAGATTGCTGGCTGTTTCCTGGGATGTTTGGGATCTCTTTCCCAAAAGAAGTCTATTAGAAGTTCATATCTATTGCTGACAACGCTGTGGTTGATGCAGCCCCCTTTTTTAAAGGCCATGTTGGGGGTTTTAGAACCAGGAGAGGTCCAAAGGAGGTGATTATTTTCTACACGGTGTGGAGCTTAGGAAATACGTAGGTCCGTCACTGAGAAATCTGAATGGTTTAATACTTATTTACAGCCTCTCAGAAAAGCATGTCATGTGACAGATTTTTGAAAAATATACATAGGCCTAATCCGGTCACTGTTGTTGAAGTGAACACTTTACCCTTAAAGACACATGATATTGTCAAGTCGCAGATTTGTTCTGCCAGAGGCTTATGCCTTTTTGTGTGTTCTTTTTTTAATCATCTTGTTTCCCCTCATTTTTCAAAGAGTTTTAAATGAATCCTACTGGATTCAAAATGACACCCCAACTTTACTGAAGTGATTTTCTTTGTGTATTTATATGTGTATTATTTTTTTTTCTTTTATGAGCAATAAGAACTTTAGTGCCTCTTGGGAGTATCTATATGGTTTGGAATGTGAATTGTATGGATCTGCCCTATTATTGATGGTACAATGAGGTTTTATGATTTTTGGACATTTTTCTTGTAAGAGTTGCCTTCTGGCCTCATTGATCCCTCCCCCAACCCCACCTTAACACACTCAAGCTTGTCCCTTCTGCGTTCTCTTTGCTACTTCAATCTTAGCCCCATGGGGGCGCTGCAGAGCAAAGGGAAATCTGCTCCCTCTGGCAATAGAACTAACCCGAGTGGGGGCTGGGAAGGAATTCACCCTTCTTGTACCTCAGTCCTCTTTAATTCTCTGCAGGGAGCGCTAGGAGGGAGAACCCACCAGGCTTGATTTAGAGATGATTAACCCCATCACCAGGAACCTCAAACCTTCTCAGCATATTATTTCTGGGGCCAAGTTCCAGAATCCTACAGTTCTACTTTTTTTTTCTTCTTTCGTTCTTCCTCTTTCTTTCTTCTTTTCTTTTCTGCCAAATCAAACTGTTTACATTGAAAGAAATTGATCAAAGCAGACCATTACAAGAAAAAAAAAATTATTGAAAATATTCCAAAGGTAAAGATTTACTTTTAGGTAGGCCCCTTCCTCTCTATTGAATGAGTGGTAAGGAAAATTGTGCACCCACCTCTCATCTCTTTTCAATTCCTAGGAATAAACTTTATCAAATTTTATACCAATTGAATTTCTTCCAGCATGTTCTTCCTTCTCTCATTTTGATCACTCCCAGTTAGTAACCAGTTCGCATCGCCATGTGAGTCTCCCTCACTACAGCAGTGCTACCGTTATAGGATTAAAGATAGGATTGACTTGAATATATTCAAATTCTTTTAAATCATCCTGAAGGAACTCTAAAGAGAGATTCCGTGTCTGGAGTCTTATGTGTGATTCCTGGAGATATGGAGGGACTGTGTATCAACCAGTCCTATGATTTAATGACTCTACTGGCTATTAATACTCAGCCTAGGGGACCAGCCCAGCCCCTTTGCTCAGTGGACTGGCCATAGTAATAGGTTCCTAATTGCAGCTGCTGGGTAAATATAAGCTTTGTTATAAAATAAAATATCGTGGTCCTAATGTTACAACTATTTAAGGAAAGGAACAGATTTTGCATTCAGTTCCACTCTCAAAATCTTCCTCACAATTCAGTCATAGCTGAAAAGGAACCTATTGTTGGAATAAACACTGTCTGGTCTCATTCTAAGGGGACTCCAAACAGGAAATTGTTTTCCCCTGTCAGGAATTTCTGCTACCTGGGCAGATCTATAAACTACCACATTACAAAATTACAGACTTTCAAGCTGAAAGGAGCCTTGCCCATCAATAACACAACTCCCCCAGGTTTCCTTCTACCAGGAGAAGCTGGCCCTCAACTGTAGACATGCATGACCCCAGGAACACAGCTGAAAGGGGGTCTTTGTGGTTTGATGGTCCTGTGTCATTTTAGAGAATCAGGGGGATATGACTATCTAGATTTGGAGGAGGTTGTCTCGTTTTCTGGCAGAGTTGAGGGAAGCAAGGCTACTTTGGGCTCTGTGTAAATTATAAACTGGTTCTCAGAACAAACTCCAAATCACGATGAGTATTGATGGTCATTTGAATTTGGTTATGCTTGTCACCTGTGCTGCTGTAAGTGACACTATTTTTGATGGATATGAGAGATGTTATCTACCTGACATGAACAATTTTACCTATTCATTTTATTTCAAATCCTTCATTTAGAGCTATTGCAAGCAAGCTCAGTCTATTATCATTGGAGAAAAAAAAAAGGAGTTTTCTTGGTATTTTTCAGAGATATGGAAAGTTTTGAGACATTAAAAAAAAAAAAGAAAGATGATTTCCAGCCACTTACTTTCTGAAAAAGTGTCGACGTTTAATTTTGATCCATATGCTTCCTGCTTTCAGCCTGTATTATTCTAAGACTTGTTTTTTCTTTTCAGCCTAATTCAGAATTTTCCCTCCAAACACTGATTTTTCCCCACTTTCCCCCCTTACATGAAATGGAAATAAATATCGGGAGCTTAAAATAGAGCCGTATGGTCGGGGGGGGGGGGGCATGTAATCATTTGTTTATTGCATTCGATCACTGTTTTGAATAACAGCGTTTTCACTTCCTATGAAACCTTCGCATGAAGGAAAGCAGCAGCTGGACTTTGAAAAGGATGAGAGGAGGAAAGCACTTGAGTGTTTGTAAACTCAGGGTGGAGGGCCCACCCTTCTGCCCCGCTGCTGTACTTAGCTGTCTTTACTACTTAAGGCTAGAAGTGGAAAAACTTGATTTGCATGTTGTGCCTGAATTTTTTTTTCTTTCTTTCTTCTCCACACCACCCTCTGTACACCTGACCACGCAGAAGCCTATCTGAAGCCGGCTTGATGGCAGGGAGAGCTGGAGAGCAGAAGAATGTGCAGAGGGAGGGAGTGCTTGGTACTTTTCCATTCACATCTCCACAGTGGCTTTTCTTGTTTATTTCAGCCTCCACCCGCAGGAACCTTTCTACTGCCTGAAATTCGAGTCATTAAACTGTTCCCTGTGGTCAGACTACAGCTGTTGGGTGAATGTTTCCTACATGCCGGTGTCTATGTAGCATATGTACCTATAGAGACACACACACAAACGTGTAACTCCACAGGGGCATAGTGTGAGATTGTGGGGGTTGGGGCACTGGATAGATTGCCAAAAAAGCCTTGGTTTCTAATTACAGTTCTGCCTGGAAGTCCTTATGGGACCTGGAGCAAAATCACTTGTCAAGACTCAGTTTCCTCAACTATGTGAAGGAATAACCCAGATGATATGCATGATGTCTATTTGTTCAAAATTCTATACCCATGTATCTAAATACATATTTACATAACTTTAAGGTGGGGAGGGAGAGATGGAAAGGAGCTTTGTGTATTTGTGTGCCTGGGGTGGGGGAAAGGGTTAAAATGTAAACTTGTAAGTAAAGAAGGCAATCCCAGAATCCTCACCTCTATCAATTTTTAACCAATTGTAGACCAAAGTCTGGGATTATGCTGAGTGGGTCCAAAAGCCAATTGAAGATTTTAAATGTTAGGAGTTGGAAGAGGCATTTTCTAAGACCTTATACTTTTGATCTCCAGCATTCAGAATCAGATGTGACAATTCCCAAGTGTCTTTTCTGCCCTAGAATTCTTCTGTAGTTTTGTTTGTTTTTGGAAACTGTCCTAGGTAATGATAGAAAGGAGATGACACTTGTAAACTGGGCAGTCTTTAAGCCACTGAGCCCCGTGTGGGTGTGAAAAATATATCATAATGTGGAGAGAGAGAGAGAGAGAGAGAGAGAGAGAGAGAGAGAGAGAGAGAGAGAGAGAGAGAGAAATGTAGAGAGAGAGATTCCTGGTAAGAAACTCAGAGGTAACCCAGCCATCACTGCATTGAAGGCAATTATTAGATGTCAGAGGAAATTATAGGTGAGAGTTTGCCCTTACAAAAAAAAAAAAAAAAAAAAAAAAAAGCCTTGCTCTACCAGAAGAAACTTGAAGTCAATGAAAGAGATATTTTCCATCAAATTACTATTTCCTATATTTTTAAAAAATATTTCCTATAATTTTAAAATCTTCATTCTTAAAAAAGAAAGGTCTAAAATTTTTCAGATCTGATTGTCTAGATAAAATAAGGCCTTTAACAGCAGTGACCTCCATACCACCATCATCTCTCCACTGGCTTAGACCTTCTGGAATATTATTGATATCCCATGGACAAGGAGAGTCGGAGCCAGTTACATAATATACTAGAACTGGGAGGGTCCTTAGCAATTATCCAATCCAATACTACTGATTTTGTATAATTGGAAATTGAGGCCTGGGCAGAATGTATTTGCCACATACACTGAATCACTGACAGAGCTGGATCCAGAATTTGGATGCTCTGGTTTAAATCTGGGCTATGATTTTTCCATGGCTTATCATGGAAAGAGGATGTTGAGTGGGTAGCCCTGAAAAATAGCCATTTTCTGTGGCCTTACATTCACAGAAGGCCTCACATTTGGACTTTTGACATGATCTCCCCAGAGTTTCTCCATCGGTTTTTCCATACATAGACAGATGGAAAGAAGATCATTTTACATGTGTTTTGTGTTTGGGTCCCAGCGTAGGACTCAGTATATGATCCCCCACAGGCTCCTAAGGTACTGTGATTTAATATAGTTAATAAATCTATAACTGTTTTATGAATGGTGCAATTGTGTCATAGTTTGAGTGCATGTTGAAGATAATAATTTTGCATTTAAAATATCATTTGGCCTAAAAACAATGATGCTGCATAGCAGTGAGCACACCAATGCAGATCATGATCTGATACATTCTCCAGTATTGGGAGGCAAGGCTTTTTGGACAAATGGCTGATTCTAGTTTTAGGACTGGAGCAGGAAATACACAAAATTAGAATGGAACATCTTGTAGCACCATAGAGTAAGAAATGGTTAAAAACAAAAACTGTTTCAATGAGGGATATTTCAAAGAGATCCTAAAGCCACCTGAAGAGCTCCAGTGGCCAAAGCTGAAAAAATTTGAGCAACAAAATAGAGTAATATTGGATTACAACCCAAAGTATAAAATGAATATCCATGAATCCACACAGATATAAATTATTGAATATATGAATAAATGGGAGAAAAGAGACAAATCTCCCTTGCAGAAGAATTCCAAATAATTTATGTAGATACACTGTCCTCAAGGAAAGGAAGTATAACTCCTTACTTTTAAGTGTGAGCTGTGCATGGTGACTTCCTTCCAAAGAGGACAATATGGGAGGGAGGGAGGAATTTTATGTAGACAAACCTGCCAAACAGAGTACATCAACCAGGTCATCAAGGTCAACATCAATAGTGATAAACCATGGTGATTGTATCTACCTTTGATATGAGGTGATGAAAATGGTTCTCTACATACATGATCTTCCCATACCCCAGTCTATTTGTGAGGAAAACATCAGATAATAGTAGGGCATCCTACAAAATACATGATCAGTATTCCTCAAAAGCGTCGAGGTCATAAAAAAACAAGGAAAGTGTGAAGTAGCCAAGAATAGCCTGAGGAGATATGACAACTTAATGTAATATAGTGATCCAGATGGGAGCATGGAATAGAAAAAGACATAAGGTAAACCTAAGCAAACCTGAATAAATGATGGACTTAAGTTAATATGGTGTCAATATTGTTTTGTTAATTGATACAAATGTTCCATCATATCATAAAATGTTAATAGGGAAAACTGGGCACATAGTTGTTCTCTGTACTATCTTCTCAATTTATATATATAGTTGGAGGGGGGAGTGGGAAATAGGGGCATATCTTTATTTTCCTTTTCAATACCAGAAATCTCCAAAAAGTGAGCCAGGCCTCTCTCAACATCTGAGAGGGCTTGCTTCCCACCCAACCATGCCCCCAAAATCGAGTCATGGAAATAAGGAAGACTGCATTTATTCGTTTAGTTTACTAAATTGAAAGCAATTTAACTAATTTCTGTATAAAGAACTAAGAGGAGAGCACTAGGGAAGCACCAAAGGCCAAATGTTGTCATGATGGTGGATGACTCGAGTCACCTTATAAATCCACTTATTCCAGTTTTCTTTGTGGAAACCTTCCATGCAAACAAGGCCTAGAAAAATCTTTCCATCAGTCCATATAGGACAATAGAACTTGGGGATTCATCACTTAGGTTGGGGGAGCCTCAAGAGCTTCGTGGATTATCTGCTCTTTCATTGTACAACTCCAATAGAACTTTGGATCTCATCAGAGTTGAATAGCAGAGTTATAGCCCTGGGGTATCTAAAGAATTGATGACCGGACCCCAAAACTCTAGAAATTTTTATTCATTTTCTAGATAAGATCCCATAATCTAAACTGGGAAGGTCAAGAGAGGATAATGGTTTACAAAGATCATCCAGCAAATTAGTGGTAGAGTTAATTCCCATCAACCAGTCCATCTTGAATTATTTATTTTGCTTCAGTCTTCACTTTGGTAAACTGAGGACTATTACCTTGATAAACTATACATTATTTTAGAAGTGCTTCATTAATTTCTAACCAATTGTTGGTTATCAATGGTATCTAGTTCGAATGCTGCACTTAAGTTTCCAGTATCTTTTCCCACTTCTGTCAGCTTCTCTGCCAAGTGGTTATAAGATCTTTGAATCAATCCTTATATTTACTATGGAAGCTGACATGTAAATAATTCTTAGTGAAATGCAGTGAGACTGAATTCTTTCATAGACCATTTCGGTTAGCATGACTCAGTAATCTATTTGGTCATGTATCTCAAGAGTCATAAATATAGTAATGCCCTTTGACCCAGTAATTTTACTTCTAGGAATCTATCTTCAAGGCACAGTTCAACATACAGGGAGAAGTATCTTTGAATGTGTATATATATATATATATATATATATATATATATATATATATACACACACACACACACACACACATTCAAGCATTATATCTAGCAACGAAAATTTTCAACAATCTACATGTCCCATCATGATTTATTTGGGGGAAAGGGTGTTGGATGGAAAATATTTAAAAAATTATAATACAACTAATTTTTAAAAATTGGAATTGGAAAATACTTATGGTAACAGGTGAAGTGAAAAGAAGTAGGATATATATAGATATAGATATATACACACACATATATATTATAGGGACATATAATATATGTAAGTAGTGTATTTGTAACTGTTTCACAATACTTTTCATAGAAATTAGACTGGATACACATACACAAGAGTACACAATTAACAAAAAATATTTGCAATGGCTATTTTAGGGTTGTAGGATTATGGATGAATGTTTTCCTCCTTTATTTTTTTCTATATATTCCAAATTGTGTAGAGTTTATATATTAATTTGATATATATCTCACAAACTCACCCTCTATATAGATGGAAGAACCCTCGGTGAAGGTTTTTACATGCAAACAATTACTTCTCTAATTTAGAGTTTTGGATGTTTGACCTAAAGTCAAAGCTTCCCACATCTTTAGGGCATAGAGCAAAAGTGAGAACTGCCCACTCACTCTTGGAGAAGACTTTTCACCCTGGGAGACACTTGTCTCCACTCCAATAAAACATCACCCTTTTTGAGCATATTGACCATAATGAGATTAAACGAATCCTGTAAATCTTTGATCTGTTTCCACCACCCTGTTGGTTTTAGTATGCTTATCTTGTTTGTTGGTGTTTCACAGCATTTGCAAATGTCAAAGGGTTTCCTGGTTACTTCACTGTCTCTGTGAAGCCACCCAGGAGCTCCCCAGGTAGATAAACTTTCATTGGCTCCTTCTGGGGCTCCAGGAGATTTGTTTTTTATTCTTATAACACATTTGACTAATGAATGCTTAAGGAAAGCAATGTAAAAATAAACTATATCCCTTTGCACTCGCTTTTTTCTCGATTCTTTTAATTCTAATGCTAACCGTGTCGAGTCACACTCGACATCGAGTGCAAAAGGTTAACAATGTTTTTTTCTTCAGAGACTCATAAGACTATTAGGAACTTTGGTGAGTTATACCTTATTTGAATCACTGTTCATCAACAAAGGGCATGAGAGTAGACATCAAACTCTAGGGGATGAGGGTAAGGACCATGGTTTGGATAAGCCCCTCTTCCCTTAAGCCACTGACTAATTCTTCATGCTCAGCTTTCTCTATTCACTCACTCATTTATCATCCAACACATGGTTCGTTGGCAATTTTTGTGTGGGATAAACACTGTGCTAGATGTTGGGGAAACAAAAAAATATAATAGGGGACCCTGACCCCTGGGGGCACACAGTTTACTGAGGAAGCAAAGGGCCCAGAAAGGTGCTGCAACTTGTTTTGGGTGATGCAAGAGTACTGAGCCAGGAGTGGGCCCCAAATATCCTGATTCTGAGCCTAATACAATACTACAGCTTCTTCTCACATTCTGTGTCCCACATCCCACTCCAATATCAGTGCAAGGCACTGATTCCCTCCCTGAGCAGGCTCAACCTCAGAGTTTTTAATCCAGTATTAATTAGAATGGGATATATATATATATATATATCACAGTCATCTCAATGTACCATCCACTAACACCCGATACATGATGCAGGAAGATCCACAAGAGCCTGGAGCACAGTTAGAGCCTCAGCTCTCCCCACCACCATCATCACTAGGTTGGCTCAACCTGCAGGCCAGAGCTTTGTCTGGACTCTGATTTTTATATCTTCTAGCAAGTTCTACCAGGAGCAGACAGATCACCCAGCCTCATACTTTTCCACAGCCCACAGCATAGACTCCAGAACACACCACCATCCCTAACATGAACTAGACACCTAATAACTCCTGATGCCTATCCAACTAAGCTCAAGTCCATTCCAACTATCTAGGTCAGTCGTCGGCAAATTCATTAGTCAACAGAGCCAAATATCAACAGTAATTTCTTTTGAGAGCCAAATTTTTTAAACTTAAACTTCTTCTAATGCCACTTCTTCAAAATAGACTCGCCCAGGCCGTGGTATTTTGTGGAAGAGCCACACTCAAGGGGCCAAAGAGCCGCATGTGGCTCGAGAGCCGCAGTTTTCCAACCACAGCTCTAGGTATTCCAAACTTTGGGGTAATACACTGTCAGATGATATCTCCAGGTGCCATCCCTGAATCCAGACCAGTTTCCACAGCATGCTAGTCACCAAGGCCCAACCTGCCTCAGGGTTGAACCTATGTACCAGGAGTTGTGACCATTTCCTTTTTATGACCAAGCAAGGATGAGTTACATATAATGGCACATGCATAAAACTACCAGACAAGATTTTAGCAATCTACAATTGTCTGGCAGCTTTTAATATCTAAACATCAAGTTGCTATGAACAACGTTACTCTTTGGAGGCACTGGCACTAAAATGCCAGCAAAATGGTGAAAAGAAAATGGGACAGAAAAATATTAGTAATGACATTAATAAAGGCCATCATTTGGGAAGGTATATTGAGAAGACTTGATGATAGTGAATCAATAAATCAAGCACTTTTGGCCCTCAAAATTCTTTTCAGTCTCATCTCCTACCACAATTTTCTACACCAGACTCTCAGCATTCTCCAAGGAAGGACCCCTGTACTTACTTCCAATCTACATCCCTGCCTAGATCTCTGCTTTTCTTTAATAGGTTAGAAGCTTTTCAAGGACAAGAATATTTGATTTTTGTTTTCTTTGACTTCTGTCCAACATATGGTACTCACTTAGAAAATGTTGATTAAAGTAGGTAGAACTGAAAGAGAATTTGATGTAAAATCTGATGATCTGGGTTCCAGTTTAAGTTCCACAACTGACTAACTTCTGTGGTTCTCAGTTTCTTGTTCTCCAAAATAATAATTTCTGCTAAGGGACTCTATTACAGGATTCTCATAAGAATCAAGGGCAATGGAGGGGAAAACACTTTGTAATTTATAATGCACAGTTCAAAGTGGTTGCTGAATGTTGAATGAATGGATAAACTAATGAGCAAACTATCACAGTTAAGTAAAGCCATCAGGTTGTTCCGCAACAGATTACAGATTCTGTGACTCCAATTCTATCTGGGGAACAATGTATTTGAAATGCCCTGTCTTGAATTTGTAACCATCCTTAAATATGGTTATTTCACTTCCCAAAATATCTTAACCCTTTAAGTACAGGAGGACATAAATTACTGCTAAGGATTCATACTGATCCAAAGAAAATGAAAAAGATCATCAGAAAGTCTTTTTGTTCTTGAAATGCAGAATTGGAAATGAACCATTTCCCAGTAGTGGGAACTGAAATCCAGTATTAGATCCTCCTTTTTGATACCTCTTCCTCTTTTTCCTCTTTCTACCTTAGGCCTTCCACACCCTTCCTCTGTACCCAAATGGAAAAAAAAGTCATTTGTTTTGCGCTAATTTGACTCTTAGCAAAAGGTACAGACAGTGTCCCAATTTATCAGGGCCATTTTCTAGGGTCAACAAGGTAGATTTCTATAGTTACTAAAATAAGGAAATAGGATAACTTTCTACCAAAGGTATGAATGATAGGGAGCCCTGGGCTAACTTAAACTTGCTAAGAGAATCCCTGAATCTATCCTTCCTGTCTCTGCCACAAATCCTGAGAAGATCCCCAAATGTTGAGATAAATATGGAAAGAGATTGGGAGCAAGTTGGCCTTGAAATGGAGGAAGACAGAAAATATGAGCATGGACACAGGAGAGAATGAAATAAGGGCTTTCCCCTGGTAAGGGAACCATGCAATAATTAAGCACATTAAGCGTTAGACCCACTCAAGAGCCCATACCGGTATGTATCCTAATTCCTGTAATCTGCAACAACAGATACCTAAGTGGAACAAAATACCCAGTAGACTCAGCAGGAATAGGTGGACAACAGTCTCCAAAGGGCTAAGGTGGCAGCAAGAGACAACTCCCATTACTGGGAGCCCATCTGCCCATACTTGCCAGTTTGGCAGGCATCAAGCCCATGATCATCAGCCTCATTTATTTTTGGATTCCTAGAGGTGGGAAGAAGAGAATCCTGGATATGTATGACACTAAAAAAAGAATACCTCCAGCGTGGGTGAGCTGGGATGATGACCATGCTGTACAGGGCAGCCACCTCCCCAATCTGGTTCCTTTTTCTTTCTTTCCACCCTACCTATTCCCAACCATACCTCTCACTCAACCATACCTGTGGAAGCCACATTCTTGCGCAAAGCTAACTGGGTCTGTGGGAGCAAAGCAAAGGTACATTATATTTCCCTTCTCAACTCTGAAACCTGAAGGTTCAGTAAGAATATGGAGGAGTATTGTAAGATTCTAGGGGTTAAGAATTGAAAAGGTTAGAGAAACAATATATTCGACTATATTTCCATATTTTGTCACCAATTTGGTTGGGTGTTTTACATGGAATAAAACAATATATTGGTATTTTCAGTTCTTACCAATATGTAGCTACAAAAGTTATGAATAGAGCACCTACTATGTGCTAAGCCTTGGACTAGACTTTCCATATACATAGATTAATTATGGACTTGTTCCTAGTCTAGTTGAGGAGACAAGTATTATACAAGGAAATCCACAGATGAGTAAACAATGGCAAGAGTGAGGGTCAAGTAAGCCAGGCAGAGGGAGCAGAGGTGAAATAACCATAAATTAAAACCAAGACATGTTCAGGGACTTGAAGGAAGCCACTGTGGCACATACAGAGACAGTGTAGAAGATGACATTGGGGGCGGGGATGATCAGAAGCTAGACCATTGTAGATCATAGTCAGGAATTTAGAGTTTATTCTAAGTGTATAGAGAGGGCAATTAAGGTTTTTAGGCAGGGTGATGACATGATCTGGTTTATATTTTAAGAAAAGAACCCCAGCTATTGTATGGGGAGATGAATTAGAAAGGGTCAGAAGTAGGAGTCCTGGTGAGAGATGAGAGTAACTTGGACTAGGGAGGTGGCAGGGCAAGTGGTGAAGTATGGAGAGATTTGAGACATATTTGAAGGTGGAATCAACAAGATTGAAAGACATATTGGAATGAGCAGGAGGGGGTGGTGAAGGAGAAATGGGTATTAAGAATAAATCCCACATTTCTGGTTTGAGCAACAAGATGGATGTGCTTCTATTTACTGAATTAGAAACACTGTGGGGGAAAAGCTTCCAGGGGGCAGTTGCTGGAAAGCAAGAACTCAGTTTTGAACTTGATGTGTTTGAGATAGATGAAGGCAGTTGGATATTCAAGACCTGAACTCTCAAGAGAAATCTGGTTTAGAGACATAAATTTGAGATTCCTCAAACTACAGGTAGTACTTGAAGCTAGGAGAAATAGAATTTTAAAAAACAGTAAAGGTGGAATGGTCCTCAGAAATACTCCAGTCCAAACTAATTTCTCAATAGATAGCAAAATTGGGAGCTAAAGAAGTAAAGACATTGGCAGAAGTAGAGTTGGTGGGAGACTAGTCAGCTTTTTGTACCAGCACATTTTTTGTTTGAGACTGAGAAATCTTCTGTATGGATTATAATTCTATAGATGTGGTTCATGATGTCATCTCCTTTCTTTTATATTCTCACCTGCTGTATGTAAACCACCACACCTTCATAATTAACTTGATCTTCTCTTCCTTGGTCATTTGGAACCTTCTCCCCTGGCTTTCTACTTATTGAAAAAGAAGGTGCAGTCATCCCAAGTAAACACCTAGGCAATTTGAGGTCCAAACCTTAGAGTGGCAGCCGAGTTGCTGAAGGGACATTCTTCTGCAGCTCCATCATACAGAGCTTAGCACCTATGGCATTCTGTAGTTATTTAGTAACTGGACTATCTCTCCTCAAGAGTGTGAGTGCCAGAGGCCAGGAGTTACTTTTCTTTTCCTTGATATCTTAATCCAGCCCTGGCACCTAAGATAAGTAAATGATTCATCTAATAATACATGTTTTGAATTCACTAAAAACTTTCATTGGACTTTATGTACCTTTAGTTATCTTTCCATCCTTCCAAGTAAATATATTTACTGAGCACATACTATGTGTCAGGTATGGTGCTAAAGGTTGCAATTGTATTTAGTCTTTAAACACAGTTATCACACAGTTATTACAGAGATTGTTATTAGCCATTGTCTAGTACATTTAGGTTTATTCATGTGTATATGTTTGCATACATTCCACCCAATTCAACACATATTTAATGTGCATCTACCATGTATACAGAGGTAAAAGAGGAAGCCTCTGTCACTCAGGATTCTCAAATCAGTGCAGGAGAGATCAACAAACACAAGCAATGACCAGGGAGAGTATCACTGAGCTACAACCAATATGATTGTATATGGGAACATGATTGCTGCAAACTAAGACATCTACAAAAGTTTTGGAGGGGTGAAGTTTGAACACAATAATATAATAATGTAAAATAATGAATATAGCCTTAAAACAGACATCAAAATAATATATGTAGCCTTGAAATAAGAGCTAACATATATATGATACTTAGTTTGTACAGGTCTAAGTACATTACACTATGAACTTATTTATTCCTTACAACAACCTTATAAAATGGGTGGTGTTATCCTCACTTTACAGACAGGAAGCTGAAGCACAGAAAGATAAAGTAACTTATCTAAGGTCAAACAGCTAACAAACAAGCAGTTGGTATTTGAACCCTAACAATTTAAGTCTTTGCTCTTGGCCATTTTGCTCTACTGCACAATGAATGACGAGTAGAACTTCAACAGGCAGGTTTAAGAGAGGGGAATAGGGAAGGAAGGCATTTCAGATAGAGACAAGAGCTGAAACAATGATACAGAGATTAGGTATACACCTAATAAGGCTTTTTTTTTGTCTAGAAAGCTTGGAAAGAACTTTCTCAGCCATTCTTTAATATGTTTCTCATGGTGACCCTGTGAAGTATGCCACGATTATTGTTCCAATTCAAAAGATAGAAAATTAGAACCCAGATTAGGAAAGCATCAGCTGGGCTACTTAAATGCAAAGTGAGGTTCAAAACCTGGTTGTTTAACTTCACACAAGTGCCTTTCCCAAGGTTGTAGTATTAACAACTGTATACATTCATTACTCTATTCTGAACAAAGCCCTGTGTTCGCCTTTTCATGTATGTTCAATTGCATCAGCACAATAGTTAGAGAGGTAGGTGGTGTTGCATTTCAAAAAAGACACAGTTCAATTCTTCCACTACTTAATTTTTTTTTAGAACATTAATGATTCCCTAGGAGGCATGTGGGTTTTCAGTCTCATGCTCTGTCTCACTCTTTGGTCCCTGGGAACCCCTAAAGATGGAGTATTAGCTGTGCATTAGCTCATGCAGCATCTCTGAGAATGGAAAATCCCAATTAATCTCTTTGTCAAAATCCTCCAGTCATTCCTGCATTTGGCCAACCTTTCCCATGTGGTTGAAATCAACATTTGAATATGAAACCTGGCTTCAGTTTCCAAAAATTTAATTGTATTATAAGGAGTTTGCTGAAACTGGGCTTTTGAATCTAAGAGAGAAAGGGTGGGAATAGGGCTGACCAAATCTTTAGGGGTGCCCAGCAATTTGGTGCAATTGCTGAAATATTTGATGCAATCAGGGCTGCACTGGTTGGCGATACCATCTCTAGCTCAGCGAGTGCCTGTTGTGTAGGGCATAGTCTAGGCCCTTTAGGGGGGATATAAATCAGTGGCTAGAAAAACAGGTTGGCTCTACCATGAATCCAGTGACAAGTATGTCAAATGGGGGAGAAAGATAATCAGGCAAGAGCCGGTAAAAAGTCATAGGGAACCCCATGGCCTCAGGCAGCAGGGGCATCAGCTTTGTTTGAGCATCATCTTTGTTTGTGCATGTCCAGTCTGGGAACCAGGTATGGAAGATTTTGTTCAGTCCTGTGCCTTCCAGATTTGATTAAGGCTCTTAGGAGAGGCATAACCTCAGCCTGAAATGGCAACATTCAAAAGAGACAACCAAAAAGATGACTAAAGCTTTTAGTGCAAGAAGAGGAAGAATGGATGGAGTGAAAATGGTGAAGTTTTCCACTTGATTTTCAAGGCCAAGGGTATAATGAAGGTTCTCACTTTTTTAAATGCTGTTGTTAAGCCTTTCAAAAGAGTCTTCCCTGCAAGCTGAATGTCAAACCAGAGGTCTAGGATGATTCCTCTCTGTGCCTCTTGCCTTGGTTTGCTCAGGGGAAAACAACCATTACCTTCAGTTGAATTTTCTGAGGATTAAATGCAGTAAGACACAGTAAATAGCTCCTTAACATAAAGTGTAGAAAATAGACTATTTGATATATTTTCCAGCTACCCCAACCATCTGATAAGAAATAGGACTAGATAGTTAGACTCATGTAACAAAACCATAGAGATTATATAGTCCAATTGCTAAATGTGATGGGTGAGAAGAGAGAAGGCAGTAAGTGCCTTGCCCAAGGATGCCAGTGCCTTGCCCAAGGATGCCAGTTAGAGGCTCAGGACACGTTTGAGGGTTGGGAGAGGAATGAAAGACTGAGAGCTGCTGTGAGCCTGCTGCTCTGCTGAGCCCCTAACAGCACAATCTTATTTTTATTTTATTTTTTATTAAATTTATTGTGCATGTTCAGTCACAATGATTGCTAACCATCACAAAATCATGTCCTTTCTGATACCACTGCTTCTTTTTATTTATTTGGTGCTTTTTAAAAAACAAAACAAAACACAACATTGCTTTTAAAATACTTTGATGCTAAAAAAAGACCAGTGGGCACTGGTTAATAACATATACATAAAAATTTCAGGTGTACATCTTTATAGTATGATATCTGTATACTCTATTGTGTGCTCATCACCCAAAGTGAATGGAAATAGTATCCCTGAGATCAAAGAACTAAGAAGCAGATATGGGGGAGTCAAGCCCAAAGCCCATGCTCTTGAACTCCGTTTTCAGGGTTTCCTAGCAGTGGTAGCTAGAGAGGGGGTTGTTTTTATTTTTTTAAAGCTTATCGATGAATCTCTGTGTAATCCTGCTTTACACAACTGAACTTTGCAGTCTAAAATGGCCCTAGCTGGTTTGGCTCCGTAGATAGAGCATCGGTCTGCCAACAGAAGGGTCCCAGGTTTGATTCTAGTCAAGGGCACGTGCCCAGGTTGTGGGCTCAATCCCCAGTAGGGGCCATGCAGGAGGCAGCTGATCAATAATTCTCTCTCATCATTGATGTTTCTCTCTCTCTCTCTCTCTCTTTCCTTCTCCTTTACTTTCTAAAATCAGTAAAAATAAATAAATAAATTAATTAATTAAATGGCTAAGTGCACCCAGACCTCTTTCTCTCCAAACACTGTGTAATTGGTGCTTTGCATCAAAGGGAAAATGTTCCCCCCTCCTTTGTCTCTAAGTTCAAGTAGTTCTTACCTATAAAAATTACTAACTTAAAATCATCTATAAATGTTTCTTATGGTTACCTTAGGCCAATGTAAAGAAATGTGCCTCACATTTCCTTCCACCAGCCCCTAGTAGGTGCTCAATAAACTTTCTTGTACATAGATTTTTAAAGCAAGTATTCTGCCAGTGTCCTGTTACAGGCTTTTTTGTTTGTTTGTTTGTTTGTTTGTTTGTTTGTTTGCATTTCTCCAATTTATGTGTTCAGATCCATCCACCTATATCTCTATCCTTTATCCAAATGAATTTACATCCATTATTACCACACACCAAACCCATTACCCTATATGTTGTACATATGGTACACATAGAGATATGTACATACATTTGGTGAACACTGATTAAGCCCTTTAGTGTGGCAGACAACAGGTGAGGTGCTACACATGTCACCTGTTAAAATCTAGACAGGGATTGCTAATCTTCCAAAAGTTAGATCATTTCTTATACCACTGCTTTTACATGTTTTTTTCCTGATGCTTAGAAAGGCCAGTGGGCATTGCTTACAGATATATTATTATTATTAGGCTCTTATGAAACATTTAGCTCAAAATTTTTGCTGTGTACTGACATGAGAAACCATTCATAGCACAGACGAGTGGTCTAGAAAAGGGTTTGGATTCACAGGTGGCACACACCTTTCCATTTTACTTTTAGAATTATGTTTAATAGTTCAGAGTCTGTTATCTGCCTGGGCCTCTGATGGCATACATATTTATTATTCACTGTCAGCTGCTGAATTAGTTACATAAGTCACTGAAAAGGCAGCCTATGGAAAGAGCACAGACTCTTAAAGCTGGTTTCTTTTGACTCTGACACCAAATACCTGTGTGACTCTGGGCAACTTACTTAATCTCTCTGAGCCTCAGTTTTCTTATCTGTAAAGAAGGAGATAATAATAACCAACTGACAAATGTCAGTAGGGATGAAAGGAGAAGAAGTAATCCCCAGAACCTGGTGTACAGGGAATTAACAGCACCTTATTTGGACACTAGCCACGTCCTCAGGAAAGTACATCTTCCAATCTCTCCTCCAGTGCCCCTCCCATACTAAAACGCCTAGATGAAAGATTTCCGAGTTAATCACCAATTTGGAACACCTTCTTCCCCTTTCATTGGCACTGAGGTAGGTAACCTATATGTAAGTCAGAGTAATTATTGCAGTGACACTCTTGTGCACTTCGCTAATCCCCACTACAATTGCCCAGCTTTTGGAATGTGAGGCACTTTCCCATCTGTTACTCATCTGACCTTCACCACAGCCCATGAGAACACAAGCCAGTATTGTTATCCATCTTTGACAGATGAGCAAGCAGCGGTTAGAGGTTAAGTGGCTAGTCCAGGGATACATTGCTAGATTCAGGTCTTTGACATTGAATTCCATCCATGAGCTTTCTAATATCCAAGCAGCCTTGGGATTTTTGCTACATACTAAAAGACAGACAATGGGTATTCTGGAAGAAATAAAACAGGAAGGTAGGGGTGGATGGAGAACATGAGTCAGTTATTCTGACCCTCCCCATCCCCACTGGACCCCACTCGGCCTTGGCTCAGTGGCCCTCTCTCCCGAGCACTCCTTTCTCTGCCTCTGGTCTCTCAGGTCCTCTGGTTTAGAGCAGAGCTGCAAGGGGCTCCTGGGCAAACCTGCCCCCCTCCCCAATTTCTACAACTAACATTTACTGAATACCAGGCCCTGTGCTTCTCTGCTCTTTGGAGTTTCCTTCTAGTAGGGGAAATCAGAAAATACACTGGAAAGTAAATGCATACAGTAGTTTTTTGTTATAATAAATGCTAAAAATGGAAAAATCAGGGCAGAGAGGACACGTGTGAGGGTGAAGGATGCAATGTGAGATAGGAGGCCAGGGAAGGTGTCACTGAGGTTACATTACAGACTGAGAAGAGGTGGAGAGGAGAAAACATTTGGATTTCCTGTGTTGGAGAACCAGGCAGAGGGAACTATACACACCAGGACCCTGAGCCAGAGCATGCTTGGTGTGTTTGAGGAGCAGTGAGGAGGTTGGTGTAGTTAGCATGGAGTGAAGGAGGGCAGAGCAGTGGGAGAGGATGGAGAGGAAAGCGGAGTGCATTGTATACATTGTATGGATGAACTTGCTATTACTCTGGATGAGATGAAAAACCATTGAGAGTTTGGACAGGATTGAAAATTTGTTTTCAAAGAATCCCTCTGATTGCTCTGCTGAGATGGGTAATGTGGGAGCATAGACAGTATTTAGGAAGCTATTATAATAATTCTGGAGAGAGATTATGGTAGCTTGGACTCAGAAATGGTGAGTAGTGTTCAGATTCTCTATATTTTTAAGGCAGGGCCTGGTAGTTTACTAGTAGATGTAGGTTGTGGAGAAACAGGAGTCAAGCATGGCTCCAAGTTCTTAGGCTTAAGCAGCTATAATTCATGGTATTGTTATTTGTCCAAAAGGAAAGGCTGCAGGCTAAGCCGACTTGAAGGAGTTGCGGGCACCTTAGGAACTCTAATTTAGAAGTGTTCCGTTAGAGAAGTCAATAGTCAAAGGGCGACAACTGAGCAGTCAGCTGGGTTTCTGGGTCTGGCATTACAGAGAGAAATCTAAACTGAAGACAGAAATGTACGAGTTGTCAGTGATAAGATTTTATTGAAACTGTGAAACTGAGGAAGATCCCCAGGGAAGTGAGCATGGGATGAGAAGTGGTCCAATGGCGGAGCCTTGGGCCTCTCCGGGTTAGAGGTTTGGAGAGGAAGAAGCCCCAGCCAGGTGAATGAGGAGTGGCCAGGTACAAAGGAGAAAACCTTGATTATCCTTTCTGTGAAATTCTAACAAAACTTGTCTATTCTGCTCTAACTGGTTTGGCTCAGTGGATAGAGCATTGGCCTGGGGACTGAAAGGTTCCAGGTTCGATTCCGGTCAAGGGCATGTACATTGGTTGTGGGCACATCCCCAGTGGGAGGTGTGCAGGAGGCAGCTGATCGATGTTTCTCTATCATCGATGTTTCTAGCTCTCTATCCCTCTCCCTTCCTCTCTGTAATCAATAAAATATATTTAAAAAAAAACACACTTGTCTATTCCCTTCAACCCTGGGTTTATGTTTCCTTGATGGAGGCAGACTAGAGGCACCTTTAGAGTGAGAATCAAGTTAATCTTCACTCCAGACAGGGCTTAGCATCTAGAAGCCCTTCAGTTAAAACACAACAGGTGTCTTACAGCTGAATCACAATGTAAGTAAGCATGAGGGACCCAAGAAATCATCTGGCTTTGTGATTTCCCAATTGGATTCTTTGGAGCAAGTCAAGGACTTATTTTCTCTCATCGTTGGGAAACCTATGTAGCTGTGGCCCCTCCTTTCCTAGAAGAGCTAATAAAAGCAACAGCACCTGCCAGTGAAAGGCCTCACCACTTTTTTCTAAGAAATATTTGTGATTTTCATCATCACACCTCAGACATTTCAGAAGGCTCCAGTGCTTGTATCTAGTTAAGAATTTCCTCAGGGCAGAGGAGACAAGGCAAAACACTGAATTCTAAAAATTTTGACCATTTTTCAGACTGATTTGAGAGGAGAAGCTACCACCTGCCACATTCCTTCCTCTCGAGACAAGCTGAAGCCCCGGAATCTGAGATAGGATTGTAGAGATTCTAGCCCAACCACCTCCAGGAAAGATGAGGAACTTGGGCCTAGAAAGGCCCCAGTATCTTGTTCAAAATCACATGCCAAGTGGTCGATCCAAGACCTAAAACCAGGTTTCAATTTGAAACTTTCTGCTCAGGTTCAGATTCAACTAAACTCTCTTATTAGCATCTACTAGAAGCCTGGAAACATGCCAGGTACATTTACATGTTATCATTCTTCATCCTCACCATGACCTTTAAGACTGATGCTACTATTCCCCTTTCATTGATGAGAGCATAATGCTCAGACTGCGAAGTGACATGTCCAGGCTCACATGGTTAGCATGCCGGCACAGGAGGGCTGGAGCCTATCTGTTTGACTCCAGGACCAGTGCTCATTCCAGCACACCTGCTGTCTTTTTCAGCAGGACTCATCCCACAGGGTTATTTATTTCCATAGTACAAGTGACTGCCCTAAGACCCTGCCCTCTTACCAAGAAGTGAGGCCTCTCCAGCTTGGTGTGTTAGCAAGTGACAACTTTGAATCCAGGTTGTAGACTCTGAAACCAAACTGCCTGGGTTTGAATCATGACTGGACCACTTATTAGCTATGCAACTTTGGGCCATGTAACTTCCCTAAAGCCCAACTTTTCCCCATCTGTATTATGGGAGCAATAATATATATGTTTACCCCAGGGAGTTAGGATTAAGTAATAAAATACATGTACTATCACTAGCACAGTGTCTGACATGTGTAGCATATGCTCAATAAATGTTAAAATGTAATAGTCAATGGCTGACTTTTTTAAAACCCTAAGCTGTTTAGAACATATTGTTCAATGCTTTAAGACTCTTTTCTGGAATATGTCCAGGAGGGGAACCCAATACCAAAATCCAGAACTGACATGTCTTTAGGAGTTTCAGCAACATGCTCTCTATCAATCAGGATTCAACTAGGAAGAAAATCACTTAAGTGATATGAAATAATAGAAATTAGATATACACAACTGATAAAAGATCAAAGGTGTGCAGTGATGAGTCCTCAAAACCCCTTTGAAATACCAATGAAAAAGCACTAATACTAAATATGCATGTATATATATAAATACACTGGAAAGAAACTCACCAAAATGTTCACCGTGGACATTTCTGAATGATGGGATAATGACAGGTTTTATTTTTACTTTCATTTACTGGCTTTCTAATTTTGTACACCAAATAGGTATCAAATTAGAAATTATTTCATTGTTACTTATTGTTAAGTTTTGGTCTTACTTATTTCTTACTTCACTTAACCCCTTTTTTCCTCTATAAAAACCTAAGATAATGTATTGAAAGCACCTATAGTTATAAAACCAGTTATGGGGAAGAGACAAGGTAGAAGGGGTTAGAATAGTAGTTCAGTATAGATAATCACTTGATTAACGTTAGGAGATTTAATCTTCTGAATTCTGAAAGTCATGAACAGAAGATGCTATCTTAAACATGTGAGAGCTTAAAGAAAGAAACATCCAGTCTAATGCTGATTTAGAATAGGCACTCAACTAGGGTATCAGGATGCCTGAGCTGGCATCCAGGCCCATCTCAGGAAGTGACTGGGTCCCACACTCCCAGTGTCTCCCTTGTCTTCTCTCTAAAGTGAGAATCCTTCCAATAAGGGGTTTCCTATTGTGTCTATGTGTTTTATTTGTCAGAGCCTCGGGTCAATGGCAGAGGGAAGAATTGGGGTGGGTGGCATGGGGATATGCTAGGTGATCACAGTGAGGCCTCTAATCCCATGGGGAAAGAGACTGATCCTGCCCACTGTCATCCTGGCAACCTTGGTGAGCAAGTTAACCCAGAGACAAGAAGGCTGGGCATCATTTGGCATTCTTGGTTAAGCACAGTCAGACTGGAATCTGATATTCTAGATAGAATCAAAGAATGTCAGGCCTGGGAATCTCAAAAGCCATGTAGTCCAACTCCACATTTGATAAACAGGGACACTAAAACCCACAAAGTCAAATGGCTTGTCTAAGACCACACAGAACCTGGAGAGAAGCAGGGATTTCACATCCTGGCTGAGTGTAGTCACCACCAGACCTCATCTCTCCAAGGTCCCTCCCATGGCTGATTTCATGAAGCTGGTGATTGAGAGCAGAGGAGAGAAGGGGAGAATGGGCCCTTTAATCGTATCCTCATTTAGTAGGAACTGGAAAATGTTCCCCACAGGTGGGCACACCAAATTGGTTAGTAATTTTCAAGACCCTGGACTTCCCATGGCAGCAGATCCCGCTTCTGATCAACCATCATTACTTCTCTTTCCTCTAGTCCTGTGATGCAGGTGGTGATCAAGCAGTCAAGACTCAGCTACACAAATCTCTTGGGCAGTGCTGACCAGTCTGACCTGTGCTCTATATTTCATCCTTGTCAATGATAACAGATAGGTACCTTTCTAGAGTTGCTTCCTGGATCTCAACAGAACCCTCATCACTGGTCATTGCTCCCAGAAAGCTATCCTACCAGTAAACTTACACGTAGTTGGCCACCCAGCGAAGACAAGTAATGAACCAAGAAAAAAAAAAAAAGTGGGTTTTAATATCAGGATTTTTTTTTTTTTTTTTTTTTTTGGTCTGGCTGGCATTGATCAAGTAATCATGGACCAGTAAATTTTCAAAGGAATTTTAATATTATTTTTTAAAAGAATTCTTTTCTTTGATACTCAGCCACTGCACAGAGAAACATTAGAATATGACAATTTTAAATCCATTTTTCTTAGTCCCCTTAGTAACTCCATGAACCCAATTCTAACTTCAATCTTAAGAGATTATCGTGTGGGAAGAGGCAGCTAGGTATTAAAAAACATAGACTATGCCGAAACCGGTTTGACTCAGTGGCTAGAGCGTCGGCCTGCGGACTGAAGGGTCCCAGGTTCGATTCCGGTCAAGGGCACATACCTTGGTTGTGGGCACATCCCCAGTAGGGGGTGTGCAGGAGGTGGCTGATGGATGTTTCTCTCTCATTGATGTTTCTAGCTCTCTATGTAAAAAATAAATAAAATACATTAAAAAAACACACAAACAAACAAACAAACAAAAAAACATAGACTAAGCCTAAAGTCAGAAAAGTGGTTATGTTTTGATGCTTCTGTCTATTCAGTCCATGACCCTGGGTAAAGCATTTCACTTTCTGGCCCTTGTTTACTCCATGAAAAAAATTGGGACAATGTTTATACTTGAACTTTCAGCCCCTGCTGCGTTGTTCAGAGGATCAACACCAAGGGTATAAAAACATTTGGATAATATTATTTTTATGAATTATAATTTTATAATTAGTTCTCAATAGTATTAGTCCTCTCCACAAAATGAAATTGGTTTCTAGGTATCAAATACTTATATTTCTAAATGGATTGGGAAGGAAGATAGGAAGAGCAAAACAAAAAAACAAAGGTCAATCTTTTCCTGGAAAGCTCTATTGTTTAATCCTCTTCTTGGAGTAAAAAATCCCAGCCACACTACAGGGAACAGAACGTGGGCTTCTCTTTGATGTCGCCATTCACCCAATGGCCAGTATCAATTCCCTTTTTTCACCGACACATTCAAAACCCTTAAATTCCCTGCTTGAACATGTGCTCTAACCTAAACAATCAAAAAGGAAGACAGCGGGGAAAGAAGAGAAGAAAGGGCATGAAGAGAGAGATATTATTGTATTCTTTTTATAGAGGATGGTTAATGAGACTTACATTTTAGTTTAGAGCCAAATAGTTTTCTTTAAATACAGAAGGTTACAGACCTTCTGATAGGGAGTACGCAGGAGCAGAAACATGAGTCCTGCACTCCAACTAGTGGTGTTACCACCCATTTATGGTTCCTAAAAGATACCCTAGAGCGAGGGAGACAGGCCTTGAGACCTTACCTTACATTAACAGGCATGGACCTGACCCTTTAAGTATAGTCCTTCTAGGGATGGGCCTCTTTTCTCAGTCTAGGGTTCCACCTGAAGGCAGGGTGTCTCCTGTAGTTTCCAAACCCTTCTTGACCCACAGAGCAAGCAGTCATGCCTACCAGCATTGGATAGGGTTTTCCTTAATCCCATCAGCAAATCAAGACAATGCCAAGATGAATAGTGGGAATCAGAAAACTGAGGCAGGGGATAGGGTGGAGTGGGGGTGAATAGGCCTTTTAAAGAGCCCAAGAAGAGAGTTAGGGCAGGAATCCTCTTTAATAGTTCCTTTGCCATGCCATTCTTTAATTCCCAAGTTACCCTCCACACCCCACAGTTCAAACAGATTCAACCACCTTACCAGATCTGGACAGATTCTGCAAATGCTGTCTCTTGCACGACTATGGCAATTTGACACGGCATTCTCCCTGTTGCATTTTAGATCTTCCCATGCACCTCCTTTCAAGTGGTCAATTTTCAGATTGATCAGGATCAATAAGCCTGGTATAGGACAAAGTTAGCGATCATTAGCCAGTGTTGAGCTTTGAGTAGTGCATGAGTAATTACACTATTCGGTTGATTGATGCAGGTTCAGTTGGGAAATACTACATTTTAAGGAAGTGCAAACTTTTAACTTCTGAGTTGGAACAGTCTGACAGGCAGCATGCCAAGAGAAAAACTGTATGAGACTTTAGACAATCCTTTGAACCATGGGCACAAAACTGGGCACAAACCAAGCCATGTCCAGGGATTCTAGAAGAATCCAAAGAGAAGTAGGCAGGAAAAGAATTTTCAAGTACCAACAACAAATACCAGAAACTTCATCTTGTCCCCTCCTGTTTGCCAAGCCCAGGTCTGGGCATGTCAATTACCCCTACTGAACTATTTTTTTCATAATGTTACCATTCATATTCCATTGAAATGCATTACCCAGAACCCAATGGCTTAGAATCCTGTAATATTGGTTATCTTTAGTATTAAGAATCAATAACCCCATGTGAAGAGTTGACTCCTTTCTCTTCTTCAACAGGGTTGAACAACTCATTTTTAAAAGATAAAGATAAAACCGATCACCCACATTTTCAGAGTTGTCCTTGTAAAAATAGGTAAAACCAGAAAATTATAAAAGTGTTGGGTTCAGAAGGACTTTCGAGATTACTCCATATCTGAATCTCTGACATAACTAATCCCTAAAAGAGTGTCCATCAAGCTCCTTTTTAGATATTTCAAGGGTAGGAACTCTCTGTTTCCCAGTGGCCCATTCCATGGTTGCTCAGATTTAGAAGTTGGATGATCTAAACTTGAACTTATTTATTGATTCAAAGATAGGAAGGGATATTTTATGGTAAAATAGCACTTACCAAAAATATTTGGGACTATGTGTGGTTGGTGACCTCAATGAATGCAAACAGGGCCCATGACCACAGACTATACACTAAATCTCAACCCATATGTAAGTCCTTCGTCAGTAGAGAAAACAGAAAACATTGTATGCTGCACATAGTGTACATCTATTGTCAGGACTAGAGAAATATTTACAAATTACAGTCTTAAATATTGATGATGAGGCTATGTGGTGATGATGAGGCTTTGTCACAGGAAAAGGAACTTGATCTGATTTACTTTGATTTTAGCTTTTAAGAGAACATGTGAAAATCAGGTCACTATCACTTGTTATCAGACACAAGATGGACAGTTAATCTCTCCCATCATTTCTACAAGTTTTCTTTTTCTTGAACCTATGCCTAAGTCAAAAAATTATAAATTTGTGTACCTAATATTATTTTAGAACTGAAAGATTTCCAGAGGAACTCTTTTCTGATTTCCTCATCTTAAAAGTAAAAAACTGAAGTGCAGAGAGAAGGAACAACTGATCCAAGGTGACAGAGCCCTTTTGAGATGGAGTCAGGACTAAATCATAGGTCTCCCTACTACTAGTAGAGTGATACTCTTCATAATTAATGATGATATGATGAGTATGGAAGAAAGTGATGTTCTATAAAGGAGCTATAGAAAATTTTATGGAATAGAGGAATGAACCAGTCTCTCCTGCCTCCCCATGCAGCAACCTTATGATGTTGCTAGTGAGGATTGCTAACATGCCTTTTAAAATATCAATACACAACAAATAAATACATGACAAATAGCATCTAATTATATCTGCATGCAAATATATCAAAATTATCCCTATCGTAAGAACTGAAAGTTATTGAGCATCTACTATGTTCCAGGCACTTTACATACCTTATTATCTCTAATCCTTCCAACAACTCAATGAGGTTAGTGTTATTATGATTGTTTTTTAGGGCAATAAAGTGAGGCTCAGAAGACACATGGTCAGTGTGGAACACAATCTTCTGGCTCCAAAGCTTATGTTATTTTCCTCATAGCCACAACCTTCTCTAGATGATCTCAAACTCATTCCATGTCCTGCCCATCAAGCTCTAAACATTTTAGATAATTGATGCTGGTGTATGTTAAACTTGATATTTCTCTTGAAATTCCTTGACTATTCAATTTAGTTATCTTATCAGTAATTTGGGGAAGTATCTCCCCCATTTATTGGTATGTTCTTCATATTTAATGCATTTTACAGAAAACAAGGCAAAGTAAGACCCTAGCATCTTGTGGTAACTTGAAATGTTTGATATGTAAACATAAATAAATAAATAAATATAACATTTTGAGAATATTTATTCACCAGTCATAATTTTTAAAACTGTTATTTGTATAAAAACATATTTATGTTAACAACTATCTGCAAAATTAAAAATCAGAACTTTTTTTGCAATAGAGGTGGATCCAGCATCTGGTTATAAATTCTTGCATAAATAAATTCTTCTATAATTTATATGTTTTAAATATGTACAGTTTTATGTTTTAAATAGAAAATAAATAGATTGATTAAAACAGTATTTGCATAATAAAGAAATATTTATACTCTAGGTTACAGTAGCATACATATACTCAAAATAGATCATGCATTATTTTTAGGTGCAATGGTCTGGTAAAGTGAAAGAAAATGTGACTGTGATTTTAGCAGAATCATTTTATTGCTGCTCCAAGTCTTGGGTGGAAGTCCACAAACATGGAACATCATGATCCACTTGGCAGTTCTGCTACCGAGGACAATTATATGGCAGTTTAGAGAAACCAGTCCCCAAATTGATGGAAGAATTGTCATCTTATAAGTAAAGTTGTTATCAGATGCAAGACATATGATTTATAATCCTACTAGAGGCCCAGTGCATGAAATTCGTGCACGGGAGGGGGGTCCCCCTCAGCCCAGCAGTTGGACATCTCTCTCACAATCCAGGACCACTGGCTCCTAACTGCTCACCTGCCTGCCTGCCTGATCATCCCTAACTGCACCCCCTGCCAACCTGATCACCACTAACCGCCTCTGCCTGCCAGCCTGATCACCCCCAACTGCCCCTCCCCTGCTGGCCTGGTCACCCCCAATTGCCCCCCCACCCCCGCCAGCCTGGTCGCCGCATGCAGCCTGCTGTTCAGTCATTTGGTCGTCCCTCACTAACCCCCATGCTGTCTGGTCATTTAGGTTGTGATGGCCCCTGGCTTTTTATATACTAGGATTTCATACCCAAGAGAAATGTAAGCATTCTCTCTTTCTTCTAAAATTCACTTGGGATTCTTCAGTTCAAATATACAATTAGAGTCAATGATAGAAGCACAATAAAAATAGCTAACCTTTAGTGAGTGCTTCCTATAAGCTAGGCATTATTCTCTGCACTTATAGGTATTAACACTTTGATCTTTACAACTCAGTTAAGAGAAATTGTTATTCACGTTTATATACACCCAGGTTTGCCATAGCTGCTGTGTGAGGGAGCCTTGCTCAGAATGAGGCAGTGACTCTAAGAGCAAGGGATCTTCCACTGCAATGTTGCACTGTCTCTATTGAGCCCCGGCCAGTGATCAGGTTCTCCCCGCCAAAAACCCACCCCCATACAGACAGTAACCCAAGCAGCAAGGGTGAAGTCTACTGTGGTAAGTGTTTGAGCAGGATCTCCGTGGTTTCTGCCACCTCAATGCCACCATCTTCCTTACCAGACAGAGCTTCTTATTTTGATGGGTGAGTCATCCAGTTATTCTTGCTGAGTTAATTTCCTCTTTAAAGAGAGCCTTCTTTATGTTCAGCATCAGGGTTACCTTACTGCTCACCTCTGAATGTTTTGTTGGCCATTTTCTGAGTTTGAATTATCTTCACTCTGCCAATGTCTGCTCTTCCTTAGACTTACCAAAATGTAAGCTCCAAAAGACTAGGACTCATGTCTGGTTTATTCTTTATTTCTATACCATCTGTTCAGTACATAGCATCCTTTTAATATGTGTTGAAAGAATAAATGAATGAATGATGAGTAAATGTTGAAAGAATGAGTGAATGGCTCCCCTTTGAGAGCGTTCTAGACTCAGCAATCTCTGAGACATCTGTTCTAGTACTAATCCCTCTAGTCATTAACTCAGCAAATATTCATTGAGTGGCTACTACCTGCAGGGAATGTGATGGGATGGGAATATTCATGCTTGAAGACTTACACTTTCTTCTTTCATGAATTTGTTCATTCAGTCAAAAGCATTTATTGAGTACTTCCTATGCTAAGAACATATAATAAGTGGAGGCATGGATGTTAAAAACCATAAATTTAAACTGGAAATCTCTGGTTTCTAAATTGACTTCACCACTTAATAGCTATATAACTTGGGCAACTTTCTAAATATCACTGGGCCCCTGTTTCTTAATCTGCAAAATGAGAAAAATTATCTGTATTAATATTCTTAGCTATGAGGATTCAATAAGATCATATATATTAAGTGCTCAATAAATCTCAGCAATTAACTATTATTATTTCCATGGTAAGTGAAACAAAGATGAATTAGACATAATCACTCTTCTCAAGGAACCAATAAACTCATGAGAATATAAGTTATTTAAATATGAGGTACAAATAAAAATGCTAGGGATGCTCAGATTTGGTAGAGATGACTTAAAACAGGAGAAGTCAGAGAAGGCATCCTTCCTGGAGGAGTTGCATTAAGGAGGTTTGGACATATAGTCATGTAGGGGAGAGGCTTTCCAGGAGGTGGAAATAGCCCAACAAATAAATGGAGGTATTAAAGAACAAGCCCACATAATAGGTTCTTGAGTCACTGGACAATTAATTTATCAGAACTAGGAAAGACATAAGAAGGATAGAGTCTCCCTATCCTAAAGAAAAGATTGGAAATATCTTGGGGAGGACCTTGGAAACCATGGAGTTTGGATTCTACTTTATGTAGGACAGGTAGGTATTTGTGGATGTATGTGCATCATTCAATGGTGTCATTTTTGTTTTTAACAGTGGGTAAGTATAGGGACCTATATTCAGACCTTTGAGATTTTAAGTTATTTATTCCTTCATGTCTGGGAAATTAGATTACCTTCCCATATACTTTAACATCCGTCATGTCATCTGAGTAGCCCTGTGAAGTAGGCCACATGAGGAAATGAGGAAACTCGCTCTCTCTCTCTCTTTCACTCACTCACTCACTCACTGGTGAACTTTTAACATGTTGCCTATGCTCTACTGTACTGGATACCTTGATTGCAGGCCACTCTAGAGTTTTTAAAAGTTTTATTTTGACAGATGTGGTATAAAGTAATATCAGATACACCATGTACACTTATAAAAACTTGCCTTTTTTACTTAACAGTTGTGTGACCTCAGTCAAGTTACTTAGATGCTTTAACCCTTTGCACTCACTTGCTTTTTTTTCTCGATTCCTTTATTCTAATGCTAACCGTGTCGAGTCACACTCGACATCCGAGTGCAAAAGGTTAAGGTTTAGTTTCCTCATCTATAAAACTGAGATAAATCATATTTTGTCTAGGTGAAAATATTGGCACAATGATATATATGCATTTATAAACTATAAGTCAATTCCCTAGTTTTTGGGAAGAGGTCAGATTTTAAAAAATACTTTACTTATGTATGCACTTATCTATATCTTACTTATTTAATCAATTTTTTTGAGAAGGCTTATATAGTGTAAACAGTATCATCATTAACATTTGCATTAAGAAAAACATAAGTAATTTATTGTATTAAAACCAAATATTTATATTGTGCTATTTTTTTTTACAGACTGTACCTGGTGCTTTCTCAGACATTACCTATTTTGATCCTTATTTTTCACAACACTTCCTAGGGAGGCATTATTACTTATCCTACCTGAGTGGGAGTAAAGTTACTTGCCCTAGTTCTCACTTCGTAGTATGTGGTTAAGGATTCAGAAATGTTCAAAAGTCCAGGATCACAGTGCCTTCTCCTCCAGTTGAAGAGGTAGGAGTCAATTGCCTTCTGGGTATTCAGTTAAACCACTGAGTTCTCTTTTCCAAGGTCAGGGGCAATAAAGCAATAATCAGCTTCTCTGGCACTGGATCAGATGTAAATCCTGGCCCTACTTTCTAGCTGTAACCTGGGGGTAAGTGAAATAGTGCTTTGAAGGTTCAGTTGGCTAGTCTGTAAGACTGAAATAATGACACCTGTTTGATTTTTTGTAAAGATTAAATGAGACAGTGCTTACTGAGGGGACATAAGCATGGAGCACAGGGAGCATGATGCCCGGCTATTCATGAGTCCTGCTTTGGCTTTGTGACTTTGAAGACTTAAGAGTCTTGGTTGTCAGAAGTGCAGAAAGTTTTTGTGCGGTAGGTGAGGAGGAAGAGTGAGGATGTTCAAAGCAAGGTAAAGAGAAAAGGGGAGAGCTTATAGAAAGAATAAGAGCCTGTAGCTACCCATCCCATTGGACTTTCAGGCTGGCCCAAGGTGGGTGGGTGATATGGGGGGGGGGGGGGCGTGGGGATGGAATGAGAACCAGGAAATCTGAGTTCTAGATTCTTTTGTTGCTAATTAAATAGCATGACCTTGGTCAGATTCCTCTCCTTGCTGAGTCTCAATTCACCATCTGAGAAACAAACAAAAATGTCATCAAATAATCTGATCTCTAAGGTTCCTTTAAGCCTTGATAGTCTATTATAAATTCCAGGGAATTGAAGTCTGGCTGGAGAAAGAGAATATGAAATGGTTGAACCCAGAAGTTGTGGGTATGTTTACATGGTTCTTAAATGCTAATTGATTTGAAATACTGAGCATTTTACATTTTATATCTAAACAATTTCATCCCTCTTCTCGTTATATTTAAACCCTTAGGAAATAAAGGTCATTATTCACCTTGATTGCACTCTACATATTATGTATATCAACAAACTGGAAAAAAAAGTGTTTCCAGCCAGGCAAGGGTTAAATCCACTAAAACTCTTACCATCATGTGATACAATGAGGAAATAGGTTGGATCAAAATATTTCCAACCTAGCTGTTACTTTAATGATAAAACTAGACTCAGCTAATTGTGAATGTGATAGAGAGTGGGGCTCTTATCAAAGAAAAGAGAGCACCAGGCCTGTGTTGCTCAGTGGTTAAGCGTTGACCTATGAACCAGGAGCTCATTGGCTTGATTTCTGGTCAGGGCACATGCCTGGATTTCGGGCTTAATCCCCAGTGTGAGGCATGCAGGAGGCAGCTGATCAATGATTCTCTCTGATCATTGATGTTTCTCCCTCTCTCTCCCTTCCTCTCGGAAATCAATAAAATATATATTTTTAAAAAGCAAAGAGAGAATAGAGGAAAGGGGAAGAATAAATTTGGAGACAAAAGAAGGGGGAGAAGGGAAGAAAAAGAAAGAGGAAGAGGAGGGAGACAGCAGAAATCCAATTAGTGTCATTTGCTTGACCACACCCAAGGACAAATGAAGTTAAGAGAATAAACCTCATTTTGGTTAGTCCTTTTCTAGTCTATTAAAAGGAAAAAGGTCTTTCCTGTTTTTGCCCAGGAAGCAAAAGTTCTATAAGTTATTGAAATAATTATGTTATATTAATCAAACACTTGATTTTTTTTAAAAAAAGCCATCATTTTAATCATGGGAACTGAAGGTTGCTAGCCTATGTTTGTGTTTAATACTCTTTTGTCACTTTGAATGCATAAGTTTGCCAAGCTTCCCATGGTTTGAATTTTAAGAAACTTTTTCTTGACCTAGAATTGGCTTTAGGTCATTCCAATAGGCCCTGGAATGCTTCAAGTGTTTGTTTTCTCTCTCATGAAGGAAAATTTTCTGCTTAAGGTACATAGGAAACCTTGTCAAATAATAATAACAACTATGTTATGCTTTCATTTATAGTTCTAATTATTACCCTGGAAAATGTGTTTTGCAGAAAGGACAAGATTCCATGTCATTTTCATTACTCTATAAAGTATCTGGATTTATAGAAGGACTGGCAGGAAAAATCAGGAGAAACAAAAATTTGATTATGGGACTGAATGAATAGAAAATAATTATATAGTTGTAACTTTTGTTGAAAGTATTGATGATTCTTAAACTTTTTGTTTTTCAGATATAAGGAAGCATTTTTAAAGCAATTTAGTAAATTATATATTTTTCTTTCTACCTGTCCCTCCAGAATTTGACAATTCTTAATAAGTGGCAATACGTTTCTTTGCATGAATTCAATAAGACTTGTTTCTAATTGTGTCTATATTAACCAAGACTGACTGGAATGTCATGTCTAAGAGAGACATGCCCAGACACTGGATGTCACCAGGAAGCTTTAAGGAATGAAAGCTGATTTTGGAGCCAATATGAGTGCTTTGGAGATAGTCCGGCACCTTGCTTGGTCACATGGATCCTGGCAGTCTTTCCAAGTAAGGAACAAAGGTTGTTTTCCTGAGAGATGGCAAGGAAGGAACCTCAAGACATCATTGGGGACCTCAACCTGAGGAATTCACCCATCTATAGGTATTGTAGGCAAACCTGATGGCAACTAGGTGGCTCAGCTTCTTTGCCCTGCAGGGCTAATTAAAGCTTGATCATGAGATTCCAGCAAAGGATATTTTTTAAAAATAGCCTATGTGATCAACTGTTATTCTTATTGTGTTCATGTAAACAATCAGGCCAAATTGTCCTTAAAAAAATGAGGGTGATTTGGGGGAGAGAAATTGTGTTTCAATAGGAAATTATTAGAACTGAAATGTCTTTTCCTTCCACCAGCCATTTATCATAATTTTTGCTGTTCTAAATTTTGCCCAATAATACTAAATTTTATAACAGTTTGTCTCCACCAGGTTATAAGCCCTACTCACACTCAGGGAATACCACCTCTAGACACCATTGCCCCCTTCTTCCATGACTAGGCCTCATCGTCCCTCTGACAGAGAGCAAGGATCTCTTGGCTCTGAAGGAAAAACTTTGTCCCTCCTCAGCATGAAGAAGTTATAGAAGAGACTCTGCACGCCCCCCCCCCCTTTTTTTTTTCTGAAAGAATTCAGAACCAAGATCCTTGAGGGGATGTGGTAGGCAGTTAGACAGACCTGATCAGAGCAAGGATGATGGGCCAACTGGAGGAAAAATGGACGGGATGCTGAGACATGCTTCCCACCACTCCTACTGCTCTGAAGCTGGCCGTGGAGGAACCTGGATAGAACTGACCTTTCCATTTTGCTGAGTAGGAGTTGGGACACTGATTGATAATATATAGAATTATTCCATTCATTTTGGGAAGTCATATACAGGGACCTTTATATGTTGGGACCCACTATCTGGGAAAAGGATTCAGGGATGTTTCCTCTAAAGGTTACTGCAGTAGTTCCTTGTGGCAAATGTCTGTTACTGAGTGTTCTAGTTATTGTCTTTCAGTATCTATGAACTACAATATGAATTATTCTGATAATTTCACCTTCCCTTATAGTAATGGACATACTAAGCTTCTGGCTGGTTGGCTTCTGATATGTGGGGTAACTATTTATCGCTCCTAACAGCAGTGGGGGTACCTGTTCCTTATGATGACTGACTGTCTTTAGGCCTCAGAAGCATTACAGGGTCTGAACCAAAAGAGACTTTCTCAAGGCCGTGGCACCAGACTGCAATAACGATCTCCACCTGCTGAATATATTGCTTTGACTATTTTTGTTATGCTGGTAATGGTAGGCTCCCTTAATGTAGAAGTGACCTGTTTGGCTTGTAGCATGGTAAAAGCTCTGAATGCCACCTCCAGGGCTATACTTGGGAAAAATCAAGAGCTGAGACAGGTCAAGGAGGCAGTTCTAGAAAATTGGGCAGCAATAGATTGTTTGCTGTTGCAGCATAACCATGGTTGTGAGGAATTTAAAGGAATGTGCTGTTTTAATGTTTCTGACAATTCTCAATTGATAGAATATATATCCATGAACCTGCATTTGGTGTATTCCATCCCTGGGAACTGCTTTCAAGGCAGAAGCAGATGCAGTCCAGCAGGATGAGACTTTTCATCTTAAACTAATTTCATAGATATGAGATGATAGAAATAGCAGTGGGGAAATGTTAGGGGCAAAAATAGAATATTGGGGACTATCTATGGTTATGGGAAATATTAATCATGTTCTGTTAACCATGCTAGTTAAAGAAAGAATATTCTGACCTGGCTAGGAATTGCCATTCTTGATCAGGAGTTGCATACCCCTGGGACCTGGGAGTCAACCTTGGACAGGGGAATCAACCTTGGAACCGTTCTCATTTAAGACCTGCCTATCATGGAAAGATTAACAACCTTGTTGCTTAAACAATTGAGTCCCACCCTCCTACTTCCCTGTGCCTGTATTCCCTACTTCCCCATGCAATCCTTGATCTACCCTATAAAAACAGCTGGCTTATGGGGGGCTGCAGAGCAGATATTTGTGGATGACCTGTTGCTCTCCCATACTGCCGGCAGTATTGGAATAAATGTGCATATATGATTTTAAAAAAGAAAGAAAGAGAAGGGAGAGAAGGAAATAAGAAGGAGACAGAAAAGAAGGAATGACTCTTGGATGGCAATTCACAGTTTACAAAGCACCTAAACAAAATAATAGCCCATCTTGATTCTGACAATCACCCTGTGATTATTATACTTTGCAGAGAAGGAAACTAAAGACCAGAGAACTGGAATGACTGCCAAAGGCCATGTGAATGGATTTCATTCCAGAGGTCTTTCTTTTGACAAATTCCTTCCTATGTCCATTAGAGGTTTTTTGGGTATGTGTGTGTGGTCTTCTTCACTATTCTGTGTGAGCTCCTCAAGGACAAGAGCTGGATTACATTCAAGTTTATTATCCCACAAAATCTGAGGTTCAATACCTTACATCAGAGTAGGTGTTCAATAGATGTGTTGTTGGATGAATGAACAATTCCCTAAGAATAACACCTAAAATCAGATACCATAAAACTGGATTTCTCCCTTCACTAGTTGCAGTGTCTTGGTGATGGGCAGGACTAAGGTGCGATTGTTTACCTAGACATGCCCAACCATCTTTCCAGGAATCAGCTGGAGGCTCCAGCTAATGGCATTTAGTCATCCATTGAGCAGTTTGCGTGGAGTCCTATATACTTTGAGAAATTCTCACACTGGTTATTTCATGTCATGAGATGGTAAAATAGGAATTGTTTGTGGTTAATATTTTGCAGAAGAAAAGACTATGGTCTGGGGAAGTTAACTGGCTTTTGTTAATCCACCCAGTGTGGAGTGGTTGAACTCAGATTTGAAATCTGCTATGGAGGATTTGGGCCCTGTTCCAGGCACTCTTTCTCTGTGTGTATCTCTGGTACTTCCTGATGGATCTGCCTGCTTAACAGGAATACTGTTTGCCTGAGCTCAAGCCATCTGATCAGGTTAACACACATAGAATCGAGATATGATGGACTTACAATCTACAGAAAGATCTTCATATCAGTATAGTCATTGTCATGGAGGACATAGTTACATAGCACCTATAAAGTTAAGTTTCCCAAGACATAAGAAAAACATTGGTTATTTGTACATGCTCCACAACTTGGTAGAAATGGCCCCATAATGTAAGACAGGATAGAAGTTCTGGGTCTTCAAGTCTCCTGAACTTTTTTTAGTTGACTGCTCACTCTGTCTTTCCGTAATACACTGAAATTTGCCATTCCTGGTAATGATCTCAGAGGGACTTAGATATTTTTTGTGGGCATTGTTTTTATATCTTAGAAAAATAATTTTTATTTAATTTGAATTGTTCTTTTAGAGAGAGTACATGTTGCTCAATAAAACAAAGTACTCAACATATGAAAAAGTAGCTCATTATGAATATTCATTTAATAAGTATTTACTGAATGCCTACTGTATGCCACATCCATTCTAAGCACTACAGTTATAAGAATGAATGAATACAACAACAAAAAAAAAATCTCTGAATCCAGTGAACTTATAGTCTATTGGGAAGAAAGAGTCAAGAAAGACACAGATAGAAAATATAACAGGGTGCAAAACACTATACAGAAGACTACATTAGAAGAAGGAGGATAAAGAACAATAGGGGCAGAAGGTTGCTATTTAGTATAAATGAGATTTGAGCCAAGGTCTGAAGGAAGGAAGGCATGGTGTTGCCATTTGGAGGAAGAGTGTTCTAAGTGGAGGAGCATCATTTTAATAGGTCTTGTTGTGGGAGATGCTTGAGTATGCTGGGAAGAGCAAGGAGGTCCAGTGACTGGAGCAGAGTTCATGAGGGGAAACAGTGGAAGATGAGGTCTGCAAGGATGCAGGGGAGCCTGTTGGATCCTACAGGGACTAAATGGAACTGTGGCTCTGACTCTGAGTGAGACTAAAAGTCCCTGGAACTTTTTTTTGGAGCAGAGTTGTGTCACATGATCTGACTTAGGTTTTGAATGGATCACCAGGGCTGTTAGGTGGGAGTAGACTTGGTGGGTGGGCAGAGAGAAGGGGTGTGGGTGAAAAGATGAAGGGAGGTGGATTAATATGCTATTCCAAGAGTTTAAGCCTAAAATGATTGTGGTTTGGAGCATAATTGTCTATACTGTTTGCTCCAAATAAAGAGAATTCTCTGGGCCAAATTCAAGGACAGCTTATCTTTAAAGACTTGAATTATGGGAGAGTTCAGAAAAATGTAAACTCAATGCAAAGTTAGGTGACTGTTTCTACCTCTCTAGAATAATGCAAGTAATTATTATCTTTGATAAGTATATAGACAATTTTTCCTTCCAACTCTTAAAAATAAAGTAGTATTCCATATCACTTTACTTGGTTTGTATATGACTTGAATCATTAAATAGGTTGAGAGCTGAATAATTTTGCCAAATGTTAAGCAATAGAAGCAAAAGAAAATAATTCTGAAAGCTCTATAGTAGTTAATGGTAAAGTAGAATTTAGTTCAATCAGAAAAGTTGAAATTCTCTCAGAATGAATATTGTTATTTTTACATATGAAAGCAGCACAGGTTGCTAGACATGGAAGAGATCCCACTTTGTTGATGTAGAACTGGAGACTCAGAAGGGAGATAAAATGTCCAAATTACATAAAAGTTATTAAGCTTGGACCTGCATAAGTCTCAGTCCTGCCTCCTCCATAATAAGTTTTCCTTATAAATATACTTTGTTGCTGATATGTTACAGGGGCTCAAGTATATCATTGTGGCTGCTCCTATGAGGAACCCTGCCCTTCTCTCAGCAGCTAAGAAGAACAGGCTGCCCTCCACGTTACCTGACTGTACCATCTTGGTTTCTTGATCCCCTTTCTCTGTCTCACATTCTAGCATCACACAGCCCCTTGGGAATTCTAGTTCTTCTGTTCTGATTGCTTTTTCTATAGGAATCTGCCTCCCTGGCTTGTGTCCTCTAACTCTAAAGAGAGAGATAAGCTAAGCAGATAACACCTGGATGTTCTGATGGGTTAGGAGAATCCCCAACCTTTAATGTTTTTGTTCCTTTACAAAAAGAAGTTACATTTTCAAGCCTTGGAATTTCAATATGTGACTTTGTTCCTATTTATGTGTATGCATGCATTCATTTTCTGAGGAAGAGACACAGTGTGAAAGTCAATGTCAAAAAATGCATAGCATTATTTGTATTATGTTTATGATAATACAACTTTGAAAAAAATTGGAAACAAGGATGAACTAGCTTGGAAAGGCCCTAGAAAGCTAGACCCAATTCCAGGAATCAAGGCCATTTTTCTATAGGGCGTCTATTTTCTAACCTGTGAAATGAAGGGAAGAGGAGAATGGGGCTTTGCTATTAGGATCTGCTGGCTCATTCCTAAGTCTTTACCATGCACATGGCAGACATTTTCTTTACATCTCTAGGCCATTTAAGCAGTCCCTTCCTCACCTCACTTTCCCAACATCCTCCTCCATTGTCTCAAGTTCTGGGACTCCCATTCAGACTGATAAATATTTACTGAGAGCTTCTCTTGTGCTTACTGCTATACTGGGCACTGTGAAACAATGAAAAGGAAACACAAAACTTCATTCCTTTTTTTAAGTAAAATTAATGGGAAGAGAGTTTGTAGTAATGAAAAGTTTGAATCAGATTTTTTTTAAAGGAATGAAGTTTTAGTGTCTTTATGTACCTTTAGTAATTAAAAAAACAACCCAGAAAGCACTGCTTAGGAAAGCACTTAGAGGAATGCTTTAATTAATCCACCAAAAGCTTTGAAATGAGCAAATCAAGGGCTTCTTTGTAAATGGGGGATCAGAGACTCAGAAAACAATTGATTCTCTCTTAAATATCTAAAACATTTTTGTCATAGTTTTACAATATTAATTTGTTCTATTAAAGAAGACAAATAGCAGTGTAGAGATTTTCTGCAGGATCACATTTTCAGAATGATTGGAATCTAAAATCTGAATGAAAAGTACAATCACTCTTCCTGAAAAGCTCTGTTGCTCATTTCTACCTGTCAAAATTCTAACCATCTTTGAAGTTTGAGTTCAAATATTGCCTTCTCCTCCTCCTCCTTCGTTTTCTAAATCATCATCATCATCATCACCATCATCATCATCATCATCACCATCCCCTCCTTTAAATCTGTGTAGTTGACCATCTGCACTGCCTTAGAGCACTCATGACCTCTTACCTTGCCTGATAGCAAATTGATTACATGCCAGCTTTGGTCTGAGCTGGAATCTCTAGAGCAGGGAGGGTATCTAGTTCATCTATTCACACTGTGGCTTGTAAGTAGCAGCATTTTGCATGATGTTAGAGCAGTGGTCTGATGGCCATTTTGTGATGGATGACTCTATCAGTTGGAATACAATTTCAGTTGTTCTAACAGAGACTCAAAATAATAATGGCTAAAACAAGTTAGAAATTTTTTTCTTGCTTACATTAAAAAAGTACCACCCCCAAGGAAACTAGGGCTAGTAGAATATCTCTAAAATATTTGGAAGCCAGGCTCATCCTATCTTGTTGCTCCGCTGTCTCTGAATGATGCTCTATCTATATGGTATAAAATGGATTCTCCATCAGGTCTGTATTCTAGACCATTGGAAGGAAGAAAAGGGAAAGTGGAAGTCCCCATTTCCACTTAAGGCACAACCAGGCAGTTATACACATTGCTTCCACTCACATCCCATTGAGAACTTAATCTTATGGTCCCCCCTTGCCAGTGGCATGCTGGAGCCCACTCCTAAGGCATGTGAGAGCCTGCTGTGTACATTGCCTCCCAACTCCACATTCAGTGAATCATGCTGGTAGCTTGAAATCAGCTATAGGAGAATTAACACCACAGACATTGGCAAGTTTTACAAATCAGAGCTTCCCCCGCCACCTCTTTCATGAGAGCTTATTGTTAAACATTGTAATCTGCTGCACCTAGCTGCAATAAAAGCTGAAAAAAATGTAGGGGTGTGTGTGTGTGTGTGTGTGTGTGTGTGTGTGTGTGTGTGTGTGTGTGTTTTCCTTTCTGGACAGGTAGGTATCTAGATAACAATTCTGTACAAGAGAGCAAGGAGTTGTATTTCTATAGAAGAAGCTAAGAATGGGTATTTGCAAACAAGTAGAAGTCTCTTTCAATGCGACATCATTGGACAACAACAACAACAAAAAATTGGAAAACCTGTTTTTAACTGTAAGAGAACAGATCTATCTATAAACATGTGTATGGGGAGCTTATGGCTGCTATCTTCCAGCTGTGAAAAGCCATGCTAGAGAGAATTAAGCTTATCTGTGTGGACTCAAGGTTCAGAACTCTGGGCAGAAGCTTCATGAGCCAAATTCTGCTCTATTTTGACTTTTATCACTGTTCAAAAATGCAGCACTGGTTCCCATCTCTGCAAGTGTCCAGGCAGGAGCTGAATGATCACTTATAGCAAGCATGTCAAACTCAAAGGCTAACACAGGCCAAATAAACAAGGTTTAAGTTTATGTGGGTAGCAAAAAAACAAAAGCTTCAATTTTCATAGAAATGTATTTTGATAGATAAATGCTGAATACAAAGGGCTGAAATAAATGAGTAATCGTTAACATAAAATAATTGAACATTTTAATACAAATTAATACTTTTTTCTTGAACATTAACTTACCAGACACTGAATAACTGCACAAATTAATAAGTGTAATGCAAATAAACCTATTTTTCTTGTTCTCCGAAAGTGAACTATTTCCTGTTGCGCACACCAAACAAGTCAGTCCAAGACTAATGACATGGCAATCAGCTGCTAAAATATTCGCTGCTAGTATTAGTGGAGAGAAATGGTGCGCCTGCACGCAAGGCGCTTAAGAGAAATGAATGGAACAAGATTATAGTAATCAGTCATTAGCGAATGTTGTAGTTCGTTATTAATAATTATGTGTAACAGGATATTGTTAAAAATTAAGTTACGAAATGTTTATTAAAATGTTTCTTACATAACGTTATATTGGCTGGGCCGCAAAAGTATTCTTTGTGAGCTGCATGCAGCCTGCGGGTTGCAAGTTTGACATGCTTGACTTACAGGGTTTCCACAGAGCAGATTTTATTCTGACTGGGTGTTACCCTAGCCATCTCTGAGGTTCTTTCATCCTTCAGTCTCAAGGATACTTTTCCTGACCCCTCAGATTCTTGGGGACTCGAGTACTTTCTTTTGCTCCACTTACCACAGTTATAATTATTAGTATAATAATTCCATTAATGTCAGGCTCCTGAACTAGATTGTACTAGTAAAAGTAGCAACTGTGTTGTCTTACTCATCATTGTGTCTCTGTTGCATAGTGCAAAGTGTATGGTCACAGCAGACACTCATTAAATTTGTGCTGAATGGAGGATAGATGCTGTGAGTTCTCAAGTATGAAAGTGCCTTATAAACTGCTCATGATAATTATTCCTTAAAAAATAAGATTGAGATATAAAACAGAACAGAAAGCAGATGAAGGAAGTGGCTGTAAATACTACCAGACATCTAAGGGGAACTGAATTCGATTCTAAGCTTCTTGGAAACTAAATATAAAAAGAGAACACACTGGGTTACTGGATTTTCTCTTTCTAAGGGGATAAAACTTGTGAAGTCATCTCCAGAAACCAAGTTTTCCTGGTGACTTATTAAAATGAGATCCTTGTTTCCTCCCAACTAACATTGAAGCATAATCAAATCTCTCCTCATTAAAAAAAAAAAAATGACAAAGACAGAAAAGAAACCTCCCTTTACTGACTCTCAGCAGCTGTCCTACCTACCCAAATTCCTTCACAAACACTCTGTAGGTCTCCACTTCCTCACCTCCCATTTCTGGTTCAGCTCACTGCAGTCTTATTCCTGCTCTCACCATTCTACTGGAGCTGCTGTCATGAAATCAATAGTAAATTTGCCCTAGCTATATCTCTGCTTTAATCTTTATTGCAATAGACATTTCCTAATTATTTGAAACTCTTGCCCTTGCTAGATCATGTCCCTTGGCTCTGTGACATTGAACTGTGCTGGCTTTCTTCCTATCTTCCTGGATGTTCTTTCTCGGTCTCTTTTAAGCTCTGTTCCTTTATTAAGTGTTGGCATTCATCAGGCTTTTTACTTTTTTCATTTGACCCTTTTCTTTTCTCACTTTACATACTTTCCCTCAGAAATTTTACTTACTCCAGTGGCTTTAATTACTCTCTGGATTCTAATGACTCCCAATATCAGATCTTTAGGCTGGATTATCAACCCAAGATTAAAACCCACATATTTAACTTCCTTGTACAGTCTCACATATGGAACTCATATTCAGCATGTCCCAAATTGAGAAAATATTTTTTCTTCTTCTTAACCTTTTACTCCTTATATGTTTCCCATCTCAGAGACGAGCTCTACTTTCTTTCGCATTTTTAAAATTTATTGTCTGAAGTTTTACATATGTCTCCTTTTTCCTCACTTGACACCTAACCCAGGCAAGCCACTACCACCCTAGTGTCTGTGTCCATTGGTTGTGCTAATATGCATGCATACAAGTCCTTTGGTTGCACTATAACCCCCCTCCCCTGTCATTTGTCTCTGGATCTATTCTTGTTCATCAAATTATGTTGATCGTTATATCCCACATATGAGTGAGATCATGTGATATTTATCTTTTTCTGACTGGCTTATTTCGCTTAGCATAATGAATGCTCTCCAGTTCCATCGATGCTGTTGCAAATGGGAAAAGTTCCTTTTTTATAGCAGCATAGTATTCCATTGTGTAGATGTACCACAGTTTTTTAATCTACTCATCTACCGATAGGCACTTAGGTTGTTTCCAAATCTTAGCTATTGTAAATTGTGCTGCTGTGAACATAGAGGTGCATATATTCTTTCTGATTGGTGTTTCTGGTTTCTTGGGATATAGTCCTAGAAGTGGGATAACTGGGTCAAATGGGAGTTCTATTTTTAACTTTTTGAGGAAACTCCATATTGTCTTCCACAGTGGCTGCACTAGTCTGCATTCCCACCAATAGTGCAGGAGAGTTCTTTTTTCTCCACATCCTCGCCAGCACTTGTCATCTGTTGATTTGTTGATGATAGCCATTCTGACAGGTGTGAGATGATACCAAATCATTTTGATTTGCATCTCTCAGATGATTAGTGACTTTGAGCATGTTTTCATATGTCTCTTGGACTTCTGTATGTCCTCTTTTGAAAATTGTCTATTTAGATCATTTACCTATTTTTTGACTGGATCATTTATCTTTCTTTTGTTAAGTTGTATGAGTTCTCTGTAAATTTTGGAGATTAAACCTTTATCTGAAATAACATTGGCAAATATATTCTCCCATGCAGTGGACTTTCTTGTTGTTTTGTTGATGGTTTATTTGCTGTGCAGAAGCTTTTTATTTTGATGTAGTCCCATTTGTTTTTCTTCTTTGTCTCCATTGCCCTAGGAGCTATGTTGATAAAGATATTGCTATGACATATGTCTGATATTTTGCTGCCTATGGAGTCTTGTAGGATTTTTATGGTTTACCATCTTACATTTAAGTCCTTTAGCCATTTTGAGTTTGTTTTTGTGTATGGTGTAAGTTGGTGATCTAATTTCTTTTTTTTTTTTTTGCATGTATCTGACCAAATTTCCCAGCACCATTTATTGAAGAGACTGTCTTGACTCCATTGTATGCTCTTGCCTCCTTTGTCAAATATTAATTGAGCATAATGGCTTGGGTCAATTTCTGGGTTCTTTGTTCTGTTCCATTGGTCTACATGTCTGTTCTTGTGCCAGTACCAGGCAGTTTTGAGAACCGTGGCATGGTAATATAGCTTAAAAAACACGAGGAGAGCCTAAGGGAACTTTGGGACAACATGAAACACAAAAATATCTGCATAATAGGGATCCCAGAAGTAGAGGAAACTGAGCAAGGAATAGAAAACCTATTTGAAGAAATAATCTCAGAAAACTTCTCTGATATTGGGAAGAAGAAAAAACTCACACAAATCCAAGAAGCTCACAGAGTCCCAAACAAGATGAACCCAAAAAGACCGACACTGCCCTATCTGGTTTGGCTCAGTGGATGGAACATTGGCCTGCGGACTGAACAGTTCCAGGTTCGATTCAGGTCAAGGGTACACACCCAGGTTGAGGGTTCGATCCCCAGTAGGATGTGTGCAGGAGGCAGCCAATCAATGATTCTCTCTCATCATTGATGTTTCTGTCTCTCTCCCTGCCTCTCTGAAAACAATAAAAATATATTTTAAAAAAATGCACTTATATATAAAAAAAAAAGACTGACACTAAGATACATTATGATTAAACTGGCAAACACCAATGACAAAATAAGAATCTTAAAGGCTGCCAGAGAAAGACAGAAAGTTATCTACAAGGGATCTCCCATCAGATGGTCAACTGATTTCTCAATAGAAACACATCAGGTCAGAAGGGAATGGAGTGAAATATACAAAGTTATGCAAAGCAAGTATCTGAATCCAAGAATACTGTACCCAGCAAGGCTATCAATCAAAGTTGAGGGCGAAATCAGGAGCTTCACAGAATAAAAGGACTAAGGATGTTTATTACCACCAAGCCAGCAATGCAAGAAATGCTAAAGGGTCTGCTATAAAAAGAAGAAATAGGAAGGGAAGAAGGAACACATGCATAAAGAATAAAAAGGGCTACGAACAAGTACCTATCAATAATAACTTTAAATATAAATGGATTAAATGCCCCAATAAAAAAACATAGGGTAGCTGAGTAGATAAGAAAACATGACCCATATATCTGCTGTCTACAGGAGACCCACCTCAGAACAAAGGACTCACACAGACTGATGGTGAAGGGATGGAAAAAGTTTTCAGATGAATGGAAATTAAAAAAAAAAGCTGGGGTAGCAATACTTATATCTGACAAATTAGACCTCAAAGTGAAGACCATAACAAGAGATAAAGGCCACTTCATAATACTACAAGGAGCAATTCAACAAGAAGATATAACTCTGGTAAACATATATATGCACCCAACACAGGAGCACCCAAATACATTAAAAAATTTCTGGAGGATATCAAGGGAGAGATTGACAACATACAGTCATAGTAGGGGACTTTAGTACCCCACTGACACCACTGGATAAATCCTCTAAACAAAAAATCAGCAAAGAAACATCCATCCTAAATGACTCACTAGATCAGATGGAATTAATTGACATCTTCAGAACATTTCACCCCAAAGCCACAGAATATACATTCTTCTCAATTGCACATGGGTCATTTTCAAAGATAGACCACATATTGGGACACAGGCAAAGTCTCTTCAAGTTCAAGAAGATAGAAATCATATCAAGCATCTTCTCAGATCACAATGACATAAAATTAAAAATCAACTACAATAAAAACAATGAAAAATAATCAAACACCTGAAGGCTAAATAGCATGCTATTAAACAATGATTGGGTTACCAAAGAGATCAAAGAAGAAATAAAAAGCATCATGGCAACAAATGACAATGAAAACACAACAATCCAAAATCTATGGGACACAGTGAAAGCAGTCTTGAGAGGGAAGTTCATTGCTCTACAGGCCTACCGCAAAAGATAAGAACTAAATGGTAATAAATTATCTAACCCTACAACTCAAAGAGTTAGAAAGAGAGTGACAAGAAAAGCCCAGCATAACCAGAAGGAAAGAAATAATAAAGATCAGAGTGGAAATAAATGACACAGAGACCAAAAACACAATACAAAAGATCAATAAAACCAAGAGCTGGTTCTTTGAAAGGATAAACAAGATTGATGAACCTCTAGCCAGGCTCACCAAGAAGCAAAGAGAGAGGACCCAAATAAACTAAATCAGAAATGAAAGAGGTGAAGTAACAACAGATCCCATAGAAATACAAAGGATTATGAAAAAAATACTATGAACAACTCTATTCCAACAAGATGGACAACCTAGACGAAATGGACATATTCTTATAAAAATACAAGCTCCCAAAACTCAATCAGGAAGAATCCAAAAACCTGAATCAGCCTATAACTACCAAAGAAATTGAAGAAATGATAAAAAATATTCCAACATACAAAAGCCTTGGTCCAGATGGCTTTACAGGTCAGTTCTACCAAACATTCAAAGAAGAACTAAAACCTATCCTCCTCAGACTATTCCAAAAAATTCTAGAGGAAGGTGCACTTCCAAACTCTTTCTATGAAGCTAGCATTACCTTAATTCCAAACCATATAAAGACACCACAGAAAAAGAGAACTACAGGCTAATATCATTGATGAACATAGATGCTAAAATCCTCAACAAAATTCTAGGAAATCAGATCCAGCATTACATTAGAAAGATCATACACCATGACCAAGTGGGATTTATTCTAGGGATGAAAGGATGGTACAGTATCCACAAATCAATAAATGTGATATATCACATAAACATATTGAGAGACAAAAATCACATAATCATATCAATTGATGCAGAAAAAGCATTTGACAAAATCCAACTGCTGAGTATGGATTTCACCTTTCTTGATAAAAACTCTCAGCAAAGTGGGAATAGAGGGATCATACCTCAACATAATAAAAGCCTTATATGACAAACCTATAGCCAACATCATACTCAATGGGCAAAAACTAAAACCATTTCCCCTAAGAACAGGAACAAGACAGGGATGCCCACTTTCACCACTCCTGTTCGACATAGTACTGAAAGTACTAGCCATTGTGATTAGACAAGAAGAAGAAATAAAAGGCATCCAAATTGGAAAAGAATAAGTAAAACTGTCCTTATTCACAGATGACATGATACTGTACATAGAAAACCCTAAAGACTCCATCAAAAAATTATTAGACTTAATAAATGAATTTGGCAATGTAGCAGGATACAGAATTAACACCAAGAAATCTATGGCATTTCTATATACCAGTAGAGAACTTACAGAAATAGAGACTAAAAAAGCAATACCATTTACCATCACACCAAAAAAATTAAGATAACTAGGATTAAACTGAACTAAGGAGGTAAAAGACCTGTATGCAGAAAACTATAGGACACTGAAAAAAGAGATAGAGGAAGACATAAACAAATGGAAGAACATACCATGTCATGGATTGGTAGAATCAACATCATTAAAATGTCCATACTACCCAAAGCATTCTACAGATTTAATGCAATCCCCATTAAAATACCAATGGCATACTTCAAAGATCTAGAACAAACTCTCCAAATATTCATCTGGAATAAAAAAAGATCCCGAATAGCCATAGCAATCCTGAGAAAGAAGAACAAAGTTGGAGGGATCACAATACCAGAGATGAGCTCTACTTTCTACCCAGTTTCTCAAGAGAAATCTTATCATCTTTAGCTCCTGCCTCTCTCTGACTCTTTGTAGGACATTGAGTCTCTGTCAGAACTACTCAACGCTGAAGTTGTAGAGGAAGAAAAACACACAACCATAGACAAACATAAATGAATGGGCATGACTGTGTTGTAATAAGACTTCATTCATAAAAAACAGATGGTAAGCCAGATTTGGCCCATTGGGTTAGTTTGCTGACCTCTGGTCTAAAGAGTTAAAGTAGTATGTTCATTTTCACCTTTGTATTCATAGTGCTTGACATCAGGCTTCTCAATAAAAGTTTGTTGGGTGAATAAATGAGTGGTATATGAACAAATTATGATGGACCTGTTTACTGTTTTTCTTCTGTGACCATATCTCCTTGGCCACTACATGCTCCACATTCATTCTATGTAGTCAGTGAACCCACTTCCCCACTAGGATGGTTTTCATCTTCTGTGCTCATCTTAACATTTGTGTTGAGCAAATATCCTATGTGAAGTTTTGGTTCCTTTGGTGGAAGTGGTCAAGTTTTAAATCCTTTGTCACTATTCTCCGACCATCCCTCACAGCACAGACTTCTGTGTTGTTTTTTTCTAGGTGTGATAGTTAAATTTTGGCTTATTCAGATAAGTCAAATTATTTATATAATTTATTTTAGACTTTGGTCATTTTTTGTGTGTAGATGTATTTATTCTTTTGTTTCATATACATTTATTTAAACCTACCTTAAAACATTTTTGAAGCAGGTAGAATATTAGGGATAAAAATCCTGAATTAAATCAATGCACAAAGCACTTAATAATATATACAGGGCATAGGAGAAGTTTAACATGCAGTGGGGACAAAGATAGCTCAGATAAGGTATTGTCACTAAGAGGCTTATAAGCACAAAGGAGATAAGAGGGGAATAAATAATTCCAATACAATGTAGAAAGTGCTTTGAGGAAGGAATTAGCAACACTCTCTAGGAATTTCATAGAAATAACATTTATCTTCCACCAAAAAGATCAAAGAAGGCTCTAAGAGAGAAGGTGGGTATTTGGAATTCTGATATGGCACTAAAGGACCCTCAAGACAGAGGAAAGTATAGGCATACTCAGCAGTTACTAGAAAGCAAGTTTTAATAAAACTACATCCAGGACTTGCTGATAAAAGTGCAGCCAAATCCCTTCCAGAAGGTGCCAAGTCCATTCTGGTCTGAAATGCATTGATAATTGGGACATTATGCTCAGAGACTGCAAACTGACATTCTGTCGTCATCCCTCTTGGAATAGAAACCCTGATCCTTTAAAATAATTAGCATTAATTTGGAGCATGTGTGCAAAAATAAATCACAAGTGTCCAAAAACAGAAACGTTAAGTTCAATGGTTACGTTCTTATTAGCTCCACCTACGTAAACAAAATCAGGAGCAATTAACATTTAAAAATAGAAAAGACAAGGAGAGTTCACAGCTCCCAGTGGGAAATAATTATTTACATAAATGCCCACAAAGATGACTTCCTCTCACCCTTACTGGTGTCAGCCATATTATTACCATGGATAAACAATCAGTTTTCTTTCCTAAGGGTTAGGAGGGAGGATTGTGATTCTATGCATATTGTCCTGGTTGAAATTGAAAGTGTGTATGTCCTCTAGCAAAGAAATAAGTAGGTCTCCATCTCTTCTATCCTACCTCTATATTGTACCTCACCCATCCTCTGTATAGGCAAGAAGAGAATTTGCTATGGCTCAAGACTGTCAGCAGAAACCCACTTCCATGAAGCAGTGCTGGCCTTTGCCAATGAGACACCTGCCTGTTGGAGAAAGCCTCAATGACCCACCTGGAAGAAGGGTGAAAGATCTCATGAACTCACCAAGACACACTTTGAAGTGGCCCCGATGTGCTCTGTAGGACATGGGCTATCTCAGTGAAGAATGGAGCCCCACTGCAGGCATCAGGTATCAGAATGGGGAGAGAGACTGGCCATGGGGCACCTGGGGAACTGAAGCAGAGATGTGGACATGTTGAGTGTAATACAGAGCACTGGCAACTGGCTCAGCAGGGCTCTGAGTTCTAGCTGTATCACTAACTTGGTATGTGAACTTGGCTAAGCCACTGTTCTTTCTGGGCCTAATTTCCCCCGATCTTAGTTAGGAGCTGAACTGGCTTATCTTCTTGCTTCATTCCATACAGTTTTTTGTTTGTTTTTAAGACATAACTCAAGTCTTTTATCTGCCTCTTTCCATCCACTTGACTGGAAAGATGTGGTGAATGGTAGGTTGGGGGTGAGGTATAGGACTCAAATATTTTTCTATGCCTCATTTATAAAATGTGTGAAAATATACCCCACACTTTCTCCCCCAAAAGACTGTTGCTTTAGGAACACGGGACTGATAAAGGAGGACACAGAAGATTCAGTTGCAGGGTCATGACAGAACCCACCAATTGGCTATCAGTCTGGGAAACAACATCACTTTTAATGTTGATGGAGCCTTGGAATAATTAAAGGCTAACAGAGAAGGGATTTGTTCAAAGTGGCATGTTAAAGACAACTATGATTCAACCTTTTGGTTCTAAATCCTCTTTCTACCATGTCTTTCTTCTTCTGTCTTCAGTATGTCTGATCTGGAATTGGGGCTTAAGGGGAATTGGGGCTTAAGGATTGATGAACATATGTCGACTTCAAATAAAAATATCAGTAGAGTTTTGTGGAGGTAGAAAGCAAATCAAATCTTTGACCATTAGTTTTTGTTAAGATTTCACTTATTTTTTTTCATACTTTCCGCCCATTATAATTAGTACCAGTTCTCCTGAGCATTTTGCATATACAGTAGTCAGTCCCCTTTTATTCACAGTTTTGCTTTCCATAGTTTCAGTTACCTGTGGTCAGCTTCAGTCTGAAAATATTAAGTGAAAAATTTCACAAGTAAACAATTCATAAAAGTTTAAATCGCATGTTGTTCTGAATAGCATGATAAAATTCCCCTCTGTCCTGCTCAGTCCTCTTTGGGGTGTGAATCATTCCTTTGTCCAGTGTTTCCATGATGCATACACTGCCCATCCGTTAGTCACTCAGTACCCATCTTGGTTATCAGATCGATTCTCGTGGTATCCCAGTGCTTGTGTTTAGATAACCCCTATTTTACTTAATAATGGCCCCAAAGCAATAGAGTAATGATGCTGGCAAGTCAGATATGCCAAAGAGAAGCTGTAAAGTGCTTCCTTTCAGTGAAAAGGTGAAAGTTCTCAAGTTAATAAAGAAAGAAAAAAAATGTGAGGTCCAAGATTTACGGTAAGAACAAATCCATCTGTGAAATTGCCTACTTTAATTTATAAATTAAACTTTATCATAGGTATGTATGTATAGGGAAAACCATGGTATATATTGGTTCAGTACTGGGGGTTTTGGAATGTAACTCCTACAGATAAGGGGGGAGACTACTGTACACAAATGTTCTTTTGTTGTTGTTTTCTGCAAAAATTAAGGACTCAAATGTCTTCTTCTGTATCTTCACATATGCTAGTCTGTTTATATTCCAACATCTTATCCATACTGTCCTTAGCAATTACCTAAGCTTTTCTAATTTGCCTGTGTACTGATCCACGTCTTCTGTTAAGTCATAATGTCTTTGAGAACTGGAAACATTTTGTATCTCAGTTTCCAAACCCAGAGATGCTGCTGCTCAATTATGTTAATTGAATAAATTAATGGAAGAAAGAGACACTTCATCTGTATCCACGCCATGCCCTAGAAGCCCCTCAGAGTGACGATAAGCTTAGCAATGGCCTTCATTTCAACTTTTATGAGGAATCATGAAAGGTCATAGAATGGACAGATCTCCTTATTTACATCTTCATGGCTGTAAATTCATAGCTCTTATTCATGACCTCCCAGAGGTGGCCAGAGTACCCAGAGATACCCTGCACAGATGGAGAAAATGGGGGGAAAGAGCAAGAAGTGCTCTTTGGGTTGCTGCTCTCAGCTTGAGGGCATCCTAGAGCCAACCCCCCTCTGGCTTGGCCAGGGGCCCGGGTTTGTTCTCTGTGTATCAGCATTGGTCAACCTGACCCTTGGGAGAGAATCCTGGTAAGGGTCAGGCACCAGGGGTGGTACCTGAAACAATTTTTAAATAGAGTGGGAGACTGTGTGGCCTCTTTGCTCAGAAGGAGGGGGAGATAATACAAAAAGTCATGTGACTTCCGTCCAACAGTGCAGGCAGGAGAGCAAAGGGGAGGCTTTGCTGGTAAAGGGGAGATGGCATGAGGATGAGGAGGGAGAGGAAATCCTTGTGGACAGGACAATGAGGAAGAGTCGGAACTCAGGGTGTAAGAATGAGATACAGAGGTTAAGAATGACTGATAAGAAATAAACATAGGAAGCAAGAGAGGAAAGCAGGGAGGAAGGAAAGAAGGAAGGAAGGGAGGGAGGGAGGGAGGTTGAAATGAGACAAAGAGAAAGGCACAGACATCCAGAAAGATAATCAGAACTAGAGAGAGAATAAGAGAAACATTTGGAGAGAGAAAAGAGAAGTGGGGCAGCAATGAATGAGTGTATGTACACACACAAGACCTGGACAACTCAAAGTCCACCTGAACTGCTTAGCTCAGATAACTGTCTTTGTGAACCTGGCACAGGGAAGATCTGTACACAGAGGAAATATGCTGACTCTTGCCCAGGGTCTGTAGGAGGATAGAAACAGATCAATTAACCTGGGTGGGGCTTTTCTATGCCAGGACTGGCACTGCCAGTTCTCAGTGCCCAGCCAGGCCAGGCCAAGGACTTTCACAAGATCCTTATGCTATTAAAGGGCCATTAGCAGCAGGGCAAAATCAGCCTTTTACCCAGAGAAAAACCCTCTTTCTGTGCCAGCGTCACCTCCCCTGGCCCAGATACCACCTCTCTGGCAGGCCCTGGCCCAAACTCAGTGAGATGGCACCCCTCAGCCTGGGGAAACGACCTTGGGAGTTTGAACAGGCTTCAAGAACACTCCAGGGGCCAGCACAGTCTGGTACATACAACTGATGGAATGACCCTGAGACATGTTTGTGGGTAGAGCAAGGGGCATCTAGAGCAGAATGTTCCCATAGATCTTGGACCACTGGATCCACTTTATAGGGAGAAAGATTTCAGCTTCAGCACCAGAAAGGGCTTTGAAATCAAAGCTAGACAAAAGCTGGATTCATTCATGCATCAATTCAGTATTTACCAATAATTTTTTTAAAATTTCTTTATTGATTAAGGTATCACATATTTGTCCTCGTCCCCCCATTCCCATCCCACACCCCTCCCCACACAACCAATAATTTTTGAGCATCTACAATGTGTGGGGCACTGTGTTAGAGGCTGAGGACACAGAGATAAGCAAACACATTCTGGCCGTGGGGGGAGAGTGATGGCAACACTATTTCCTCTAACCAGTGTAACAGAAGGAGCTCAGAGGGGAATGTAACTGATTCTGCTTTGAAGACAAGTAAAATTTTAGGAAGGGCACATTTGAGCACAGCCTTAATGGTTGTGTAGAGTCCTTGAGGCAGAGAAAGTAGAGGGACCCTAAACCAAGAGAGGCACAGAGAAAAGCTGGAAGATGTAGGAATGCACCTTCTGGAGGATGAATGGTGGGACAGGCAACCTGGGAGAAATGAGAGTGGGGTGTAGATGGGCCAGGTGAGGACAGGCACTATAAGGGACAAAGTCACCAGCATTTTAGTCAGAAGGGAGCTTAGAGATTATGAAAGCCATCTTTATCATTTTTTTATTTTTTTAATTTTGTATGTGAGTATATGTGTGTGAAGTAGACTTTGTTGGTGGATGCCTGGGGTTGGACACAGAGGAAAGGACGTGACAGCAACTCCAGTAATTTCGAACTAAATATGTTAGACCTTTTCTTTTTAATTTTTTATTAAGGTATTATATGTGTACATATTTTACCATTGTCCCCCCCACCCCATTCCCATACATGCCCTCACCACCACCCCCCCCCCCGAGTTTTGCATCCATTGGTTATGCTTATATGCATGCATATAAGTCCTTCGGTTGATCTCTTTTTTTTTTCCTTTTTTTTTTCTTCTTGTTTTTATTTTTTTTATTATTATTTTTTAATTTCTTTATTGATTAAGGTGTCACATATTTGTCCTCATCCCCCCATTCCCATCCCACACCCCTCCCCATGGATGCCCCAACCCCCTGTTGATCTTAACCATTGGTTAGGCTCGTATGCATGCACACAAGTCCTTTGGTTGATCTCTCCCCACTCTCCCCACCCTCCCCTACCCTCCCTCTGAGGCCTGATAGTCCGATCGATGCCTCCTTGTTTCTGGTTCTGTTCTTGTTCATCAGTCTATGTTGTTCATCATTTCCCCTAGAAGAGCGAGATCATGTGTCACTAGAAATATACTTATAAGAACTGAATGTGAGACGAGCAATAATAGTTATGCTGACAGGCAAATGAATCAGTCTGTAGTGAGTTTCTTTCTGGACCAACAGTTCTTTTGAGACCCAATTTCAATGTCCACCATTTCCTTATGTGCACATGTCTGCACTGACTTTTCAGCTCTGGATGGTTGACAAATGGTGGTAATGCAGGTCCGACTCCCTCTGGTTTGGTCTTGGCCGGACCCAGAGGCACGGCTTCACCCGGACTAAGGGGTGCGTGGCCTCACCCGGACCCAGGTGCGCGTGGCCTCATCCGGACCCGGGACCCAGCCTCACCCGGATCCAGGGGCACACGGCCTCACCTGGACCCGGGATCCAGCTTCACCCGGACCCAGGGGCGCATGGCCTCTCCCAGACCCAGGGGCGCGTGGCCTTACCCGGACCCAGGTGCGCGTGGCCTCACCCGGACCCGGGACCCAGCCTCACCCTGATCCAGGGGCACACGGCCTCACCCGGACCCGGGATCCAGCTTCACCCGGACGCAGGGGCGCGTGGCCTCACCCGGACCCAGGTGCGCACGGCCTCACCCGTACCCGGGACCCAGCCTCACCCGGATCCAGGGGCACACGGCCTCACTCGGACCCGGGATCCAGCTTTACCCGGACCCAGGGGCGCGTGGCCTCACCAGGACCCAGGGATGCGTGGCCTCTCCCAGACCCAGGGGCCCGTGGCCTCACCCGGGGCCGGGACCCAGCCTCACCCGGATCCAGGGGCACATGGCCTCACCCGGACGCGGGATCTAGCTTCATCCGGACCCAGCGGAGCGTGGCCTCACCAGGACCCAGGGGCGTGTGGCCTCTCCCAGACCCAGGGTCGCGTGGCCTCACCCGGATCCAGGGGCGCACGGCCTCACCCGGACCTGGGATCCAGCTTCACCCGGACCCAGGGGCGCGTGATCTCACCTGGACCCAGGGGCGTGTGGCCTCACCCGGATCCAGGGGCACACGGCCTCACTCGGACTCGGGATCCAGCTTCACCCGGAACCAGGGGCGCATGGCCTCTCCCAGACCCAGGGGCACTACCTCACCCGGGCCCGGGACCCAGCCTCACCCGGACCCAGGGGCGCGCGGCCTAACCTGGACCCGGGACCCAGCCTCACCTGGACCCAGGGGCGTGGCCTCACCCGGACCTGGGACGCAGCCTCACCCAGACCCAGGGGTGTGAGGCCTCACCTAGACCCAGGGGCGTGTGACCACACCGAGCCCAGGGGCGTGCAGCCTCACCCGGACCCAGGGGCGTGCGGCTTTACCCGGATCCAGGGGCATGTGGCCTCGCCCTGACCCAGGACCCAGCCTCACCCTGACCCAGGTCCCAGCCTCACCCGGACCCGGGACCCAGCAGGGCTTCGTCTTCTTGATCCCAATTCCTGTTGGTCAATTCCCTCTCAGCAATTCCTTCGGCCATTTTCTCAGAGCTCCGGGGCGGCTGCCGCAGAACTCGTTGGGCGGCGGGCTCGGCGAAGCTCCGGTGTGCCCGGTGCGCGGTGGCGGGCTGGTCCGGGGTTGCTGCATCAGCGCTTGGGTCTGCAGCGGTGGCTGGTCGCCGAGCGTGCACACCTGGCCACTTCCGGGGCGTTGAGATTCTTGAAGGACTCAGAGGTCAGCAAGCACGGAGTCTCCCACCCCATGTCTCCCAGGGGCTCGTCTGTCCGTGCTCGGCAGCGAGTGGAGCCGTCCCCTCAGCCGGAGACCTCCGGGGGAACTGCGCCGAGCACGTTCCAGGCCGCCATTGTGTTCCCTGAGCCGTAGTTTTTAAAGTGTGGTCTTTGGGTCACCGGCATCAGCTTCATCCCGCGTACCCCTCTCTTTTATTCTAGTTGTAGAGCATCTGCTCAGCCAGCCCTCCGGTGGTTCTTGATGGTGTCTGCTCTGTTTTCCCGTTGTAGTTTCAAAATTGTTGTGGTAGGCAACAATCAGGCGTCCGCCCTATGCCTCCATCTTGGTCCTCCTTTGTGTAGTTAAGTCTTGATTGTTGTTGGTGTCACTGGGAGGAATTTTCCTCCAGGCCAATTGGCTGTGAGGACCCACTGTATCTATAAAGGAAGAGTTGCTGTGCAGGAGACACGTTTATGGGCCGGGACTTGTTGCAGCAAGGCTTTGGCGCTCACTGAGTCTGCCTCTTGAATGTATCCCTTATGCGAGTGGTTGAAATCTGGTGTCATCTCACACCTACCACTAGATGCCCTCGTTTCTGGGTCTCCAATGGGGTGCAGGTCAGCTACTATCTGAGGCCACTCAGCAGGAGTTACAGCAAAAACTGCAGTTTCCTCCTCCTGCCTGAGCGGCCCTGGAGCAGTCCAAATGGAACCGCAGTTCATCTGGTCAAGCTGCCACAGGGCAGGCCACCCACATGCAAAAGCCGCTGCTTAGAGCCCGGGTGGGCCTGCAAAACGTTCGGGGCGGGTCCCAGGGCGGGGCGGGTCTCAGGGTGGGGCGGAGTCTCAGGGTGGGGCGGAGTCTCAGGGCGCCACCAGGCCATGGTTTGGCGAACTGCAATGGCTGCAAGTCTTCTTTTTCTGCTTTCCGCAGCGCAGCAAATACTGATTGCTGGGCGCACCTCCGCAGGGAAGTTACTCCCACTCTCCGACACGAAGGCCGAGAGTCCAGCCCCTCCCCGCAGGCATCTGGGTCTCCCGCGCGTTCCCAGAAGCTGGATTTCAGAGTGATGGGGAGCTAATCTCCCCTAGGGTTGGAAAAAAAGCCGCACGTCCCTTCCCCCGCCACCAGACCGACCCACGCGCCTCTGCACCTCATCCCCTCTGAGTTTGCTCTTTCCTCTTCCCTCTTAGCTGTAAATCCACCATTCAGCCAGCTCTCCTGTGGATCTGGGTGGCAGACGCTCTGTCCTCCAGTTGTATTTTTAAAATTGCTGTGCGCGGCGCAGTTCATCTGTTTAACTTTGCCGCCTTCTTGGTTCTCCCCTCTCAAAATGGCTAAAGGACTTGAATGTAAAATGGGAAATCATAAAAATCCTCCAAGTCAGTGTCGGCGGCCTCCGGGGCCCCGAGGATCTCACTGGGCAGCTCGGCCAGGTCGGCGACGCGGATGAGCCCCTCCTGCAGAAAGATGGTCTCTTCCTTCACCGAGAGCCACTGCGCCGAGTCCGCAGCCCCCGCCACAGCAGCTGCCGCGGCCGCCTACGAGCCCATGGCCCCGGCTGAGGTGCTGACCTAGAGGAGCAGCCGCCCGGCCCGGGGAGACGTGAGCAGGAGTCGCCGCGCTCACCAGTCCATCTTTTAGTTGTATTTCCGAAACTGCCATGCAAGGCAACAGATCAGCCGTTCAACTCCGCCGCCATCTTGGCTTTTCGGTCCTTTTTTCTTTTCCGGTTGATCTCTTATCTCCCCCACCTCTCCCTAAGTTTCCCCCTGTAATTTGACAGTCTGTTTGATGCTTTACTGTCTCTGTATCTATCTTTTTGTTCATCAATTTATAATGTTCTTTATTATCCATAAATGAGTGAGATCCATGTGGTATTTTTCTTTCATTGACTGGCTTATTTCACTTAGCATAATGTTCTCCAGTTCCATCCAGGTAGCTGCAAATGATGAGAATTCCTTCTTTTTTATGGCAGCATAGTATTCCATTGTGTAGGTGTACCACAGTTTTCTGATCCAGTCATCTGCTGATGGGCACCTAGGTTGTTTCCAAATCTTAGCTATTGTAAATTGTGCTGCTATGAACATAGGGGTGCATATATCCTTTCTGATTGGTGTTTCTAGTTTCTTCGGATATATTCCCAGGAGTGGGATTACTGGGTCAAATGGAAGTTCCATTTTCAGTTTTTTGAGGAAACTCCATACTGTTCTCCACAGTGGCTGCAACAGTCTGCATTTCCACCAGCAGTGCACGAGGGTTTCTTTTTCTCCGCATCCTCGCCAACACTTATCGTTTGTTGATTTGTTGATGATAGCCATTCTGACAGGTGTGAGATGGTACCGCATTGTCGTTTTGATTTGCATCTCTTGGATAATTAGTGACTTTGAGCATGTTTTCATGTGTCTCTTGGCCTTCCTTCTGTCTTCTTTTGAAAAGATTCTATTTAGGTCCGTTGCCCATTTTTTTTATTGGATCATTTATCTTCCTTTTATTAAATTGCATAAGCTGCCTGTAGATGTTGGAGATTAAACCTTTATCAGTGATAGCATTTGCAAATATGTTCTCCCATAGTGTGGGCTTTCTTGTTGTTTTGTTGATGGTTTCTTTTGCTGTAAAAAAGCTTTTTATTTTGATGTAGTCCCATTTGTTAATTTTCTCTTTAGCTTCCATTGCCCTAGGGACAGTGTCAGTGAAGAAGTTCATTTGGCATATGTCTGAGATTTTGTTGCCTATGGATTCCTCTAGTATTTTTATGATTTCCCGTCTTATGTTTAAGTCCTATATCCATTTTGAGTTTATTTTTGTGTATGGTGTAAGTTGGTGATCTAGTTTCATTTTTTTGCATGTATCTGTCCAATTTTCTCAATTTTTGCTTGGGACTATGTGAGCTTCTTGGATTTGTGTGGGTTTTTCTTCCCTATATCTGGGAAGTTTTCTGTCATTATTTCTTCAAACAGGTTTTCTATTCCTTGCTCAGTTTTCTTTCCTTCTGGAACCCCTATTATTCAGATGTTGTTTTGTTTCATGTTGTCCCAAAGTTCCCTTAGGCTCTCCTCCTGCTTTCTAATTTTTTTTTTCTAGAAGCTGTTCTAGTTGGATGTTTTTTCCATCTTGTCTTCTACGTCACTTATGCGGTCCTCTGCTTCTTCTAGTCTACTCTTGATGCTTTCTATTGAGTTCTTTACAGCAGCGATGTCATTTTTCATTTCTTCTTGGTTCTTCTTCATTTCCTCTTGGTTCTTACTCATATTGTCGAATTTGTCTTCCATTCTTTTCAGCCACCTTATGACCATTTCTCTGAATTCTTTCTCTGATAGGTTGCTTGCCTGTAATTCGTTTACTTCCTTTTCTGGTGATGCCTGCTTTTCTTTCCTATGGGGGCTATTTCTTTGTCTCCCCATGGTCTCTCTTCTCTGGATGTCTGGTTATGCAGTTCTCTCTCTCCTTATCCCAGGCGAGATCTGACCTTTTCTTGGTGCCGCGAAGAGTTCCTTTGAATTTGCATGTTTGTGCCAATTGTGGACCGGTGCCCTGGTGCTCACAGCTGTTCAGTGTTCGCCTTGTTGTGGAAAATCAGGCTCCGATAAAATTCTCTTTCCCTTGCAAGATGGCGAGGTTTCCCCCTCTGAGCCCGTAGCTCCGGGAGGGGCCTCAGCCTCTATGGGTGCTGCATGGTCAGGGGAACCCTGCCTAGCACTCCCCCACCTTCTCCTGGAATTCAGCTGTCCCCTAGCTTGCCAACAAACACTCCCCGCGCGAACCTCAGCTATTCTTTCTTTCTTTTCCAGGACCAGGCTCAGAACACATCCACCTACTCTGCCGCCATTTTCTCCTCCAGACCTTTTCTCTTAAGAGATTTACTAGGATATTGTCACTGACTGATTTACCTCCTGTGGTGGCCCAAACCTCCTACCTTCTCAGTGGGTTTTCTTTGTCTTTCCTCCCATCTTAAGTATTCATCCATCCCTCCAGACTGATTGCCCCAGGCACAGTAGATTTGCTGTTAGGTCTCCTCTTGGTGATGGTAAGCAATCCAATAAGGAAAGGGCCTCCTGTTTACCCAGATCCTCCTTCCTAGAAGGCAGATGTGAATTTGTATTTAAAAAGTTCGAAAAGAACAAAAAAGTAAAAATTGCCCTTATGAAATTTTTTAAAAATTACATAATGAAGATAAAGTTTCTTCATTTACTTTGTTAGCATTTATCAGTCAACTTAGTTTCCTAAGTTAAGTCAAATATATCTCTCTCTACATAGATATACATGTACACTCACACACATATTTATGGAAAAGAAAGTTTGCCTTACATACTGATTTGTTTTTTATTTTAAAATATATTGTGAAAAAACTTCCAACTTCATACCTCATATGCATTCTAGTCCATAGACCAGATATAACATAAGTTTCTAAATATTTTTCTGTTGATAGCCATTTATGATGATTTAATCTGTGTGCTTTTACAAATGATGTTGCCACAGACATCCTTGCACATACATCCTTCTGTACTCTAGTTATTATTTCTATAGGCTAGCTTCCTAGAGGTTAGGTTGTTAAATCAAAGACTATACACATTCTAAATCTTCCTGGGAATTACATCACTTCTTCTTTAAAAAATATATTTTTATTGATTTCAGAGAGGAAGGGAGAGGGAGAGAAAGATAGAAATATCAATGATGAGAGAGAATCATTGATTGGCTGCCCCCTGCATGGCCCCTACTGGGGATCAAGCCTGCAACCTGGCATGTGCCCTTGACCAGAATTGAACCCGGGATCTTTCAGCCCCCAGGCCTATGCTTTATCCACTGAGCCAAACTGGCTAGGGCTACATCACTTCTTTTATAAAGGTTAATTCACACTGTAACAGGCCATTGACATGGGAGTGCCTCTTCCACACTTGCTCTCCCTCTGGAACTGCCTCATCGTTTGCAGAGATGAAGAAAGGGCATAGAGAGAATGATCAGTTGTCTAGTAACACACACCTCAGTGTTGGCAATGCTGGCACCAAGATTCCAAATCTGTTGTCACTAGACAATGAGGTAATGCATGGAGAATATTAAGGACGATGCCTGGTACAATGTGAGTGTAGCTTTGAACAACTGGTTCAGTGTGGGAGAGGAATTGGAGAGAAGAGAGAACAGAGGTAAGGAGTAGCTCTTCCCAAGCTAGGTGTAGTGTCCCTTCTCCTAGCACTCAGCTTCACAGCATTATATTTAATTAGTTGATTCATTAGTCCACCATAATACTGTCTCTGGGAGACAAGAAAGTGAGAAGGTAGTTCTCTGACATCAGAGACTGAATACCTATATAGGCTAGGATTCTGTAATCATCCTTAAATTCCCAAAAGAAATGCTAAGTGATGAGCTTCCGAGTTTGAGATTCTCTCACTCTATTAGTTGTTTAATGCCTGAAAGTTACCAAAGAGAGATAGTTATTACAGCATAAATTATTGTGATTTTTTTCTTCCATGTGAGTCTCCTCTCTTCATTTAGAATACACACTCATTAAAAAAGGGATCATATTTTAAACTTTTTTTTATCATCTCTTCAATCATGACAACTAGTGTGTTGAGGAGCATACCAGAGGCACTCAATACATAAAAAATGGGGAAAACAAATAGGATTTTTGTTGTTGTTGTGATTTAAGGAAATCTGTAGCTTTGTTTTAGAATTGTGCCTCATAGATACTGATTGATTAAATTACCATGTAGCTATCTAAAAGTCATTATAACATTTGCAAAGTGATGAACATACTCTTGGAAGGCTCTTCAGAATGGTGCTAGCCTTTCTACCACACACGTTCACCAGGGAACACCCCATATTTTTCAGCTGCAAGTTGTGGATCTGGGTGGGCGAGAGAGGAATTTCTGAGTAGATGGGGTTGTAGAGGGTAACAGCCACTGGAATAATTTGGCCCTAAAGACAAGGACTCCTCGATCAATATTCATGACTTTCAGAATTCCTATTTTAATCAGTGAAATGGAAATGAAATTCCAATGTAGCTTTTAGTTTAAAAAAATTACAAGTGGGATATGATATTCATGCATACCATTTCCTCTAAAATTCTTTTTAAGAATTGAAGAAAATATAACATACTGGAAAGAACACTAGCCTAGGTAACCAGAGATTTAATTTCATGCCCTAAATTTATCACTTAGGAGCTGTGTGATCAAAAGCACTCGGTTCCCCCATCTTACCTTATTTCACTCATATATAGAATGAGAAGGTTGATGATAAATAAACTCCCCTTCAGCTTTAATAATAAACAAGTACATGATTCCCAGATTAATGTTGAAGACCCATCCATCCATCCATCCATCCATCCATCCATCCATCCATCCTTTCCACAAGTATTCATTGAATTCCTACTTGTATTGCGTCCATGTGATTTGAACCCTTCTGCTTCGGGTTGATAGGTCGATGGCATCATTATTATTCTGAGAATCTTGATTCCACATCTTATATACATTCTGACCCCACCTTCTCTCTCATCCACTTTATTTTCAACCAGTTCCTGATGTTTATTCTTTCTCTGTGTCTATCTCTGGTCCATCTCATTCCTTCCATGCCCACTCCACTGCTCTTTTTCCAGCCTCACCAACTCTCAGTTGAGCTAATGTAGACACTCCCTAAGTGGTTTCCCAGTCTCAATAGTCTTCCTTCCCAATCCACTGTACATGTTATGCCCAGAGTTATCACTAATATTTTATTTTAACCAACATTTTTGAAGGTTTGTTGAATGTAGATACTCACTGTATCTGGACCCTTAGGAACTAACAGTCCAAAGAGGAAGAGATACAAAATTAAAGGGTAAGTATAATACAGTGTGGGACTACAATGGTGGGGGAACACTCAGTATTAGATTTCTTCCTTTCTTCTCACAAAGGCTTCCTCCTTAGAGGTTTTCTATTCTGTACCTCATAGCACTATTTTTTCATGGTTCTTGCATCTCATTCATTACATCCTTTTAGCAATAATTCTCCACTTGTCTCTCCTTGACCAGACGTGAGCTTCTTGATGGCAGGAATCTGATTGGCTTGTGCCTTCCCTCTAAGTAGGAAAGAAACCTTGGGAGCCTTTTACCCTCAAGGGGAAGTCCAAATCTTTATATTGGGCATATAAAGCCTTTAAGAATTTGGGTTTATTTTTCCAATTAACTCTGCTAATCATCCCATATTCCATCTCATTTCAATCGCAAGCCTTCTTCCTCACCCCTCACTTAACCTCTAGAACCCCATTCTTTAGGTACACAACAGCCTGACCATACCCAGTACTCTCACACTCACCTCTTTTGGGTAAGCCATGTCCTCTTCTGAGCATACCAAATACACATTTTTCCCTACTCCCCTGCTTGCCAGGATTTGCTTGGAGGACCCTGTCCTCTCTTCAAAGTCTAGTTTAAATTCTATTCATTCCAAGAACTTTGCAGAGAATCAGATTCGTTTATTTAGAATTAATTTTCGCCTGCTCTCAAACACTTCTTATAGTAAATGTGTGAACTCTCTTCTGTAGACATTTTGTGACCTTGCTGGCTACTCCTTATATTATGACCTCCTGGGAAAAAGTGCCCATGTCACTTGGGTTTTTGGATCCTCCGTATTACAGAACCTAGTGTCTGGCACTTAGGCTCACCCATACTGAGCAGTTGCCACATGACAGATACTGTGGAGGCTTTATGATGTCCTCACAGCAGACCAGGAAACTGGGCTCAGAGAGAGGCTAAGTAATCTGCCCAGGGCACCAGCAGGTACATAATACAATTTAGATTTGAACACAGGTATCTCTTAACAACCAGACTACATTGCTTCCCTACAAGAAGCCACAATAAATGCTGATGGTTTTGTAGCCATTTGGAGAAGAGGTTGAAGATATACTTAACAAGCATTTCCTGATTACCTAGGGAGATTTCTATAAGTTTTTCTGAATGAATTGGCATTTGATCTTACCCTTGAAGACTGAAAATAAATTTGACCCAAAAAAAGCTGAATTTTCATAAGAGAATAAATAAAGGCTGTTTTGTTTTGTTTTTGCGGGGGTGGGGGGTGGGGGTGGAGAAGGGAGCTATTTACTGACTAACTTTCCCAGTAAGGAATTGAGGGAAGGAAACATCTTGGTCTTGCTCGGGGCTGTGTCTCTATTGCCCTTGCAGAGTCTAATACAGGGCATGTGTTAAATAAACATTTTGTATAAATCAATCTACTCAATAAAAGCCAAGCCTTTTTTGTGTTCCTGTAGTTTTAAATTCACTCTTGCCCTAGAATGCTGAACACTTAATTGTCTTTGTGAAGGCTTTGAAAGCCCAAACCTAAACTTTCAGTCCCTGAAAGTGAAACCTACAGTCCTTAGAAAGTTTCACTGATCAACCCAGTTTCACTGACTGGCTGAGTAAAAAACAAACATTAAACCAACAGAACCAGCTATGAAAACTCAAGAGAAAAAAAACCCTATCAGTTCCAAGAAACTTAGGTATTTTCAGTAATATACCTCCTGCAAGGAAATCTGAGGCATAGGTGGTATCAGTTTCATTTCCAGGAGAGATCTTTGAGCTTCTGTCTCCTAAACAGAGAGGAAAAGCCCCTCTGCCCAGCATCTGTGCTAAGGGCCTGGGTCTGAGAACCCTGAGGACTGAAAGGGAAATGAGGCAGAATCAAGGAGGTTCTTCTCAGATCCATTAGATTGTTTCACACCTCCTCATTCTGTATTAGAATAAGTGGTAAGCAGGTCTGTGTCAGTGAGCATATTCAGATCACAACATTTGTTAAGTCAGTGAGTCAGAAAATGGCTCAAAGCAGAGCTAGTGAGCAGGGGAATGTAGCATGATGAAGTAGAAAATGCTTTCAACGTGGGGCAGGAGCTGGGTGATCCTGAGCAGTTACCGCTTTTTTTCTGGGCCTCATTTTCCCCTTTGAGTTCTGACATATTTGGCAGATTATCATTATGGTCGGAGGAGGAAAATGCACGCAGTTTGTCTATAATTGTTTTGAAAAAGAAGACATTCATGGAAAACCCTCTAGGTTCATGGGAATCTGGGAATTGAAGCTCTCCTGTGCATTATAGGACGTTTTCCACCATCTCTGATTTCTACAAACTAGATGCAGGTACCATCCAATTCCCTCTCCCTAGTTGTAACAATCTAAAATGTCTCCAGACATTGCTAATTGTTTGTTCCCTGGGGGCAAAATCTACCTGCTGTGGAGCCCTGAGCCCTGAGTTGCATTCCCAACAGAAACTGACAAATTTTTTAGAACAAGCATGTCAAACTCAAAGGCTAACATGGGCCAAATAATCAAGGTTTAAGTTTATGTGGGCTGCAGAAAAACAAAAGCTTCAATTTTCATAGAAATGTAGGTTTATTTCGATAGAGACATGCTGAATACAAGGGCTGAAATAAATGAGTAATCATTAACATAAAATAATAGAACATTTTAATAAAAATTAATATTTTTTCTTGAACTTTAACTTACCAGACACTGAATAACTGCACAAAGTAATAAGTGTAACGCAAATAAACCTATTTTTCTTGTTCTCTGAAAGCAAAATATTTCCTGTTGCGCACACCAAACAAGTCAGTCTAAGACTAATGACGTGGCAATTGGCTGCTAAAATATTCGCTGCTAGTATTAGTGGAGAGAAATGGTGTGCCTGTGTGTAAGGCCCTTAAGGGAAATGAATGCAACATGATTATAGTAATCAGTCATTAGCAAACATTATAGTTTGTTATTAATAACTGGAGGCCCGGTGCATGAAATTCGTGCACGGGGGGAGGTCCCCTCAGCCCAGCCTGTACTCTCTCCAATCTGGGACCCCTTGGGGTATGTCTGACTGTCAGTTTAGGCCCGATCCCTGCAGTCGAACATCCCTCTCACAATCCTGGACCACTGGCTCCTAATTGCTCACCTGCCTGCCTGCCTGGTCACCCCTAACTGCCCCCCCCCCACCAGCCTGATCACCCCTCATTGCCTCTGAGTGCTGGCCTGATCGCCCCTAACTGCCCCTCACTGCTGGCCAGGTTGCCACCAACTGCCCCCTCCCTGCAAGCCTGGTTGCCCCTAACTGCCCCCCTGCCGGCCTGGTCCTCTCGTACTGCCCCCCCCCCCCCCCGCCGGCTTGGTCTCCCCCAACAGCCCCCCAACAGCCTGGTTACCCCCAATTGCCCTGGCCGCCAGCCTAGTTGCCCCTCACTGCCCCCCTGCCAGCCTAATTGCCCCAAACTGCCTACCCTGCCAGCCTGGTCACCCCCAACTGCACCCCCTTGCTGGCCTGGTCACCCCTAACTGCCCCCCCCCCCCCCCCCGCCAGCCTGGTCGCCCCATGCAGCCTGCTTGTTCAGTTGTTTGGTCATCCCTCACTAACCACCCCCTGCCGGCCTGGTCATAGGCAGCCATCTTGTGATGATGTGACAGTCAATTTGCATATTACCTCTTTATTATATAGGATTATGTATAACAGGATATTATAAAAATTAAGTTACAATTTTTTTTATTAAAACACTTATTACATACTGTTATATTGGCTGGGCTGCAAAAATATTCATTGTGGGCCACATGCAGCCCGTGGGCCATGAGTTTGACATGTTTGCTTAGAATAATGTAGCTAAGGGTGAATTTGGGAGGGTGTGGAAATCAGGCTAAGAGGCTTTCATCCAATTCTAAGGACCATGTTTCTGGGAGTTCAGAAATGTGAGAAGTGCATAGGGTCTGGAGGCAGGAAACTGGCATCTGTGTCCCTATATTATCACTGACAAGCTGTGTGACGTTTATCATACTGCTTAAACTCTCTGAGCCTCAGAGTCCTCATGAATCCAAAGAAAGTTATACTTCTCCTCCATGAACCTTCCTCCCATCCTCCCACCTCCACACACACAACCAAAAGTTTGTTAGGAAGACTGAAAGTACAATATGTGAAAGCACTGTGAGCTAAAACACACAAGACAAATAGCATGTTATCACTCTAAAGTGTTTGTTTTTTTCCCCTGAGAGAGCATAGAAAGGAACTTTATTCTGAGATCATTTTTCTGTCAATAGCAGTAATAGTGACATTGAAGGTACCACCATGGCAGTAATGAAAACAAATAATGGAGAACATTCTCAGGGAACACTGCCACAGTGCCAGTTCTAAGACTTGATTTCTATTAGGCCATGAGTTAGCATTTTTCGAGTAAAAATGAAAGGTTTCCTGAAAAAAAAAAAACAAACATCATGGTATTGGGCAATGGCAAGAATGTCCCATTTGGCTGTTCACGTACCTGACAGTAATTTGGCCCTACGCTGATTCTTTCTTCAACAAGGTTATCAACCTGGAAGATGCCTATGTGGCTCATGTCTTCCCCATTGGAGAACTTCAGAACTAAGAGAGGCTTCTGAATGCTGCCTGGAGTCAAGGAGCTCTGCTTACAGCCACAGTCAGACCTAGAGTAGGCAGCTCTCCCAATGCCTCAGGCCAAGCCAAATCAAGCTGGGTCCAGGGTTTGAACTAAACTCTCCAGTTGTGGGAAAGTTCACCCTCTAGGTGAACTTAGCAAGCAGACTAGGTACCAGGTCGACAGACTGGTGATTATCTGGGAAGCTTAATTAGCTCAGAAACAACCTAGAATTTAAGATCAGCAACCTTTGGGGTCCAAGGGACAGGTTCAAGTTATAAGGAATAATAGAATTTACACATGTGAATGCTTTGGTATAGGGGCCATTTTTTTATCCTTTGAGGGTGATATGGAATAGTGGCTAAGGCCTTCACTTCTGAGCCCTGAGCATGTACCCTGGCTCTCTGCTCTTTACTCACTGTGTGAGTGTGGGCACCCAGTGGGTGCTATATAAACATTAGCTCTACTATTCCATGTGCTACTTGATGCTGGCAGCAACCTCTGACAAGCTGTGTGACCTTCATCATACTGCTTAACCTCTCTGAACCTCAGAGTCCTCTTCACATTATAGATGAGGCCTCTAAAGTTTAGATAAGTGCATCCCTACACAGCACCCCCTTCCCCGTTGCCCTGCTCTTCCTCTAAGTCATTCTGTCTTCTATCTCTGCTATCTAAATGTCATCAACCCCTTAAGTCTGATCAAATGTTAGCTCCTCTACAAATTCTGCCTCCAGAATGAAATTAATCTCAGCTTCCTCCAAGCTCTGTAGCATTTTGTTCGTATCTCTGTTGCACTATGGCACTCACCCAGGCCACAGTAGGCAATAAAAAAGACCTAGATAAGGACATGACACACTGCAGACTGTGATAAAGATGAGAGGAAGCAAAGGCGAAGAACTCAGAAGGATCGAAGGAAGGAAGTTTTCCTCCTTGAAGCACTCATTCCCTGTTTCTCACATCTGACAGTCATAATATGTCATGATAGCTTTTACAGCCCTCACAGCTTTCTAGCTCCAGTCAAAGCTAACTCTGTATATGCGCTCTCCCTTCAGAGAGGAAGTATCACAGGTGGCAGAACAGTTTGGATTCACCTCCACACCCCCTACAGCACATGGTCAAAGGTTGCAAGTGCTTAAAAACTCGCATGGCACTGAACTGAGAAAAGCTTGCTGGCTGACAGTATGAGACAGTGCTGAATGACGGTGGAGATGACAGTGATAACAGGGAGGTTAACTGAACGAAACCCAGCAGTCACGAAGGGTGATATACGAACGATGTTTCACTATGACTGAGTGAACAACAGGAGATCCACAAATCAGACCTAGAGATGCAGCCCACTCACTGGCAAACTGAAAAGAAACTGGAAAAGGCATAGGGGCAGGGACTATCTTATCAGCTTGAGCCTGATCTATAGATTAATGTAGCAGTGGCATAAGAAATACTGCTTCCTCTGATTGTTTAAAAAATGCAACTTTTTAAATCATTGAAAATATCTTTGAGTAATAACATGGCAATGGAATAAGTGGATGCTGCATGGACATGCTCCCAGAAAATATCCTATATAATAAAAAAGGTAATATGCAAATTGACCATCACTCTAACACACAAGATGGCTGCCTCCATGTGGTCAAAGATGGCCGCCCCCATGTGGACACAAGATGGCCACCACAAGAAGACCAGCAGGGGAGGGCAGTTGTGGGTGGTCAGGCCAGCAGGGGAGGGCAGTTGGGGGTGACCAGGCATGCAGGGGAGGGCAGTTAGGGATAATCGGGCTGGCAGGGGAGCAGTTAGGCATTGATCAGGCTGGCAGGGGAGTGGTTAGGGGGTGATTAGGCTGGCAGGCAGAAGTGGTTAGGGGCAATCAGGCAGGCAGGCAGGCGAGTGGTTGAAAGCCAGCAGTCCTGGATTGTGAGAGGGATCCCAGATTGGAAAGGGTGCAGGCTGGGCTGAAGGACACCCACCTCCCCATGCATGAATTTCGTGCACCAGGCCTCTAGTCTTTTATATTGCTCATTGAAGAAAACATAGAAGATATGCAGAGGTATCATAGGTAAGGCAAACAATCTCATCAGAGCAAGTTGAGTGCTATTAAATTTCATTGTAGTTCCCTTGTTCTACCTGCTGATTATATGTAGTTGAGATCATAATGATTCTGTATATTTTATAATACATTTATTTTATTAATAAATAATTAGGTACAAAGTTTGTAAGCATCAAAGTCAGTTTCTCTCCAGCTCTTGCCTCCCATATATCCTTGTAGAGTCCTATGCCTACCACTGAACATTTTTTGAGTGAGTTAATAGCCATTAATCCTTCAAGGTTCTCAGGAACCAAAAGTTGTCTACAAGAATGAAACATGTCCCTAATATAACATCTCTGTGCTGGTAAAATATACAATTATACTACCTCTATCCCAGTTACATAACCAGAATGACACAGCATTCCCAGATGACAAAGGTAGTTGGAGGGACTCAACTAAGATGCAATCTCATAACAGGTCACTGTCCAAAAGATTTCCCTGAGATGTTCTTAGTACCCCACAGTGGTGCAAGAAGCTCAGAACTTGAAATCAGAGTCTGCATGCCTCTGGGTTGTAGTGACTAAGACATTAACCCCAGATCAATGTCCCTAAAGGCAGGCCCTTCTTTCTTTCCAGATTATGCCTGGCAGTCTTCCTCACCTTGTTCTGCCCTTGGGTGTTGGTCTAGGAGGTGGGAAGAGTGGGTGGTGGAATTCCAGTTCCAATGAAGCAGTTTAAAGAAAGTCATTTCCATAAAATGTAATTCAAAAGAGAGAAAGCTGAACAACCAAGATGGTGGCATAGGTAAACACCTAAACTTGCTACCGAGCACAACCATATCAAAACTATAACTAAAAGTCAAAACGAATATCATCCAGAACCATGGAAATGCTGGCTGAGTGAAAATTCTACAACTAGAAGGAAAGAGAAAAGCGCATTGAGTCTGGTAGGAGGTGTGGAAGTGACGTGCGGAGGTACGGAGGCATGTGAAAGGGGCTGGCAACTGAGTATACTGTTCTCTTTTTCAATCGTGAGGGAGATACAAGCTCCCAACTGCTCTGAACTCCAGTTCCGGGCAAGACTCTGGGGACCCAGACTCATATGGGGAGAAACTAGACTGTCTGACATCAGGCTGGAATGTGAGGGCAGTGTTCTCTCAGAGGTGCTTGCAGAGATCATTGTTCCAGCATGGTACCGCGGGACACAGAGACCCGGGGGCCTCCTTGGGGCAGGGCTGACTGACAGCCATTGGCGTTTGCTCCACCCTGGTGATTCCCTGAGACCCCACCCCACCCAATTTACAGCCCCACCCGAGCTGTGCACAGAGGCTTTTGCATATGAATGGCCTGGCCTTTTGCAATGGAAACCTAACAAACTGCAGCTGGGTCAGAGAGCCCCAGAGCCACCAGAAGAAGGCCCAAGGCTCCACAGCAGCTTGTATTGTTTCACAGCTGGCCCTCATCTGGGCACCTTCAAACCCCAAACAAAGAGGAGGAATCTGCAGATCTCTCTGTAGCTCCTGCTTGGTGGCTTCAGGCAGTGGCTGACTTTGCACCTCCTTGGAGATCCAAGAGCCAGTGGTCAGAGTGAGACCATACAGATTACAACTCTTCACATCCATAAGAGACACACTCAGGGGGCAGACTCAGTGAGCTCCAAAGCCCCACTGAAGCAAGTCCTGCTCAATAAGGGTGTCTCCAGCACAGAAGTTCTCCCATTGTAGACACAACTGATCCTCACAGCCATTTGGCCTAGAGGTCAATTTCCCCCAGAGATAACAACAGCAATCAAGGCTTAACTACAAGAAGACTGTGCACACAGCCCACAAAGGGGTGCACCAAGAGGGTCCACCTCAGGTAATTAGGGAGGCTAAGCCACTGGGCCCTATAGGACACCTAGCACACAAAGCCACTCTATCAACACAGGGAAGCAACCATAATGCAGAGATAAAGAAACAGGCCACAAATGAAAGAAATGGAGAAAATCAAACTACTGGATATAGAGTTCAAAACCACGGTTATAAGGTTACTCAAGAATCTTCTAGAAACCTCCGAGAAATATAGTGAAACCCTCAACGATACAAAAAAGGACCAATTAGAAATTAAGCATACACTGACTGAAATAAAAAATAATATACAGATATCCAACAGCAGACTAGAGGATCCCAAGAATCAAGTCAAAGATTTGAAATATGAAGAAGCAAAAAACACCCAACCGGAAAAGCAAAAAGAAAAAAGAATCCAAAAATATGAAGATAGTGTAAGGAGCTTCTGGGACAACTTCAAGCGTACCAACATCAGAATTATAGGGGTACCAGAAGAAGAGAGAGAGCAAGATATTGAAAACCTATTTGAAGAAATAATGACAGAAAACTTCCCCTACCTGGTGAAAGAAATAGACTTACAAGTCCAGGAAGCGCAGAGAACCCCAAACAAGAGGAATCCAAAAGAGGACTACACCAAGACACATCATAATTAAAATGCCAAGGGCAAAAAACAAAGAGAGAATATTAAAAGCAGTAAGAGAAAAACAGTTAATTACCTACAAGGGAGTACCCATAGAACTGTCAGCTGATTTATCAACAGAAACTATGCAGGCCAGAAGGCAGTGGCAAGAAATATTCAAAGTGATGAATAGCAAGATCGTACAACCAAGATTACTTTACCCAGCAAAGCTATCATTTAGAATTGAAGGTCAGATAAAGAGCTTCACAGATAAGAAAAAGCTAAAGGAGTTCATCACCATCAAACCAGTATTATATGAAATGCTGAAGGGTATTCTTTAAGAAGAGGAAGAAGAAGAAAAAGGTAAAGATAAAAGTTATGATCAACAAAGTGACAAAAAAACCAAATCTATCAACAAGTGAAACTAAAAATCAAATGAATAAAAAATCTGACAAACAGAATAAACTGGTGAATATAATAGAATCAGGGGCATAGAAAGGGAGTGGACTGACAATTCTCAGGGAGAAGGGGGTGTGGGGGGTGCAGGAAGAGACTGGACAAAAATCATACACCTATGGACGAGGACAGTGAGGGGGTAAGGGCAGGGGGTGAGGTGGGAACCAGGTGGAGGGGAGCTATGGGGTGAAAAAAGAGGAACAACTGTAATAATCTGAACAATAAAGATTTATTAAAAATAAAAAGAGAGAAAGCTATTCTCTACTTACCTAAACTCTATCCTCTTCAGACTCACTTCTCCACCCCACCCCCTCCACACACACACAAGTGGGGGAGTGGATCCCAAGGTTTTCTTGAGATCTGGTGCTGTGTGCTGCCCATGGGCTTAACACTGTCACAAATCCTGCCACTCTGAGCATGCGCTGTTCCCCCTCTCCCTCCCCTCCCGCTTCCTCCGTAGGCAGTTTCAAGAGTTTTTAAGGAATCTGCTACAGTTTGGAAGTTTATTTACCAGTGAAGTGAATTTTCCTCTTTCCTCCCAATACCCATCTGATAAAGTTACAGAAGGCATCTCAGATTCACAACAACCCCCACCGGCCCCCCACTGAATAGCGCGTCATCTGGCAACAGGAGGCGTTTGATTATATTTGGATGGCACTCCTGCATCAACTCCAGTTGTCCCTGAATTGGAACTGATGGGCCTCACGTGCTGCAGCCAACAGTTTGCCTTCACCCACTCCCCTCTCTGAAATGAACCTTTCTCTGAGAAAACAAAAAACCTACGTGCCATCCTGAGTGAGAGACTAACAGGAGCTGTGTCCCAGCATCGCATCCAGGCATGGCAGGCAAGAGCACACTCAGAGGGGTTTCCAACAGCAAACCGTGCTTCCAGCTTCTCTGGAGAGACTCTCTGAATCAGAGGAAAAGTTCTCCTCAGAGTATGATAGCCTCTGTGGTCATCTCAGTTCACAGGCATCGAGTTCTTACTGTGTGCAGTAGAAGGCCCCAAACTACTGTCTCCTGTAGCAAGTATCTATAAACTCCCTCTCCCCATTTTGACATATGTACTCTGTTAGTCGCTGCTGCAGGAAGAATAGTGACTCTCCAAAGATGTCCACATGCTAATCCTCAGAACCTGTGAATATATTATATCCTGTGGGGAGGGGGTGTTAAGATTGCAGATGGAATTAAGCTGGCTAATCAGCTGATCTTAAAAAAAATAGAGACATTAGCTATCTAGGTTACCTGTGGCCCCAATGTAGTCACAAATGTCTTAAATAGGGAAAAGAGAAGCAGAAGAGTCATAACCAGAGTGGTGGCATCATGAGAAACTCCATCTGCCATTGTTGGCTTTGAAGATGGAGGAAGAGGGCATGAACCAAGGAACGTGAGCAGTCTCTACAATCTGGAAAAGGCATGAAAACAGATTCTGCCCTAGAGATTCCTTGGTTTTAGGCCAGTAGGACACATTTGAACTCTGACCTCCAGAACTAGCTGGTTTAGCTCAGTGGATGGAGCATCAACCTGTGGACTGAAGGGTTCTGGGTTTGATTCCAGTCAAGGGCATGAACCTTGGTTGCAGGCTCAATCCCTAGCCCTGGCCAGGGAGTGTGCAGGAGGCAACCAATCAATGTGTCTCTCTCACATCGATGTTTCTCTGCTCCTGTTTCTCTCTCTGTCTCTCCCTTTGCCTTCCACTCTCTCTAAAAACAAAAACAAGACAGACACTGTGGACTTGCCATGTGCCAGGCCTGGTACCAGGTACTGAGGGAACATTTTCATGGCATGTGGTTTGTACCTTATACCTATCCATCATCATCAGGGTCCAACCAGGGAAATGGAAGCCACTCTAAGTGTCTAAACACAGGAAATCTAATTCAGGTTATTGGCTACACAGGTGATTGAAGTTGGGAAGCCAGTCCAACCATTAGCATTAGCAAGGGTTGCTACCAGGCTCCACTAGAGGGACAAAGAGAGAAGGTCACCAAGTGACACCTGGACAATGAAGGGCCTGTCTAGCAGGAGCTGGAGCCATGAGGGGACAGAGCCCTGCTGTAGAAGCTGCCTGAGGAAGAAAGGGAAAGAGAGAGATACCCTGCTTCTCCCTTTCTCCTACCTTTAATCTTCTGCCAGTGCCTCCCATTGGCTGTTCCCAGCTGAAAGCCAGCTGACATAGGATCTTGGGATACACAGGGTCAGCCCTCATACAGTACAGAACAGAGCTGGGGAAAAGCAATGAATGGATTTGAGGAAGTGTAAGCCGAAGATCCGCAGATACCGCCTTTCTACATCCATCACTATGAATCTTGAAACTTGTTTACCCAATTGTTTTTTACCAGGGCTTTGAAGCCCTTTCCCAACTTTTCTGCCCTTATTCATAAAGTTCCCCTCATTATTCACAGCACTCCCACCAATCTGGCCTTTGCTCTGTTCTCAACTTGACAGGCAAGTCTCATCTTGGGACACTTGTATTTTGTAGCCTCTACTGGACTCCCCATCCCTTGCCTTTCCCCTCACTGATCACTTTTTTTTTTTCATTCTAGTCTCAGCTCAACTATCATTTGCTTAGATAACCCCATCCCCCATCTAAAACAGGCCCTCTCACCCAGAGCCACCATCACATTCCCCTGTTTTATTTTCTTCAGAGAACCTGCTATTATCTGAAATTACCTTCATTGTATGTTTGTTTATCATAACCTTTCTGGAACTGTAAGTGCCTTCAAGGTAGGGATCCTGTCTTGTTACTTGTTATATTATTGTAAAGTTGGCTAGATGTCCACCAAAATCTGTTTCTTCTTCTTGGAAACACAATAAGGCTCATTCCATATTCCTTTGTAGTTGGGTGTGACAGAGCTTTGCCTAATAGCACATGAGTGGAAATATCTAGTGTTGCTTCCAGGCCTGGCTGTGAACACCTCCCATGCACACTGCTGCATTCTTTCTCCTTCCTGGCTGATGATAACAAGGCCCTTGGGATGATAGAGGCACAAGACAAAAGGAACCTGGGCTCTTGAATGACTATGTGAAGGAGAGTTGCCCCAGCAACCTACATACCTATCTTGGACTGTTATGTGAATGAGAAATAAATATGTTTTGTGTTGAGTCATGACATTAGCCTACCCCAGTGGTCAGCAAACCGTGGCTCACGAGCCACATGCGGCTCTTTGGCCCCTTGAGTGTGGCTCTTCCACAAAATACCACGTGCGGGCGCGCACGTACAGTGCGATGGAAACTTCGTGGCCCATGCACAGACGTGGGTTTTCGGCCAGGGCGAGTCTATTTTGAAGAAGTGGTTCTAACGCCGAGCCACACTCAAGGGGCCAAAGAGCCACATGTGGCTCACGAGCCGCGGTTTGCAGACCACTGACCTACCCTAACTAAAACAATTCCCAGCCAAGAATTCCCAATGTCTTGTCCATGATTGGCCCTCAATAGTTATTGAATGATTAAATATTAAACTCTCAGTAATTATGCACTCAGTGATGGGATTCTTGTTTCTTATCCTCATTCTCCTCCTACCAAGCTCCCTAAGGAAAGGGAAGTGTTACATTAATCTCTGTGCTCTCATTGCCTTCCATTGACCCTAAATCTTTGTAGATTCAATCGGTGTGTTTCACACTGAGTTTCCAGGCAGCATGAGGGAGACAATGATTGACAAAGAATGGTCTAGAAGCATGGGTCTAAGGAGGAGTTTGACATTGCTGTAAGTAGCAATGTTTGTGCAACAATTTAGAGTTTACACAGGGCTCTTAGCCTGATCCTTATAAAAACTCTGAAAGGAAATCACTATTATGATTCCCATTTTACAGATGATGAATCTGAGCTCATAGAGGTTAATTATTTTGCTCAAGATCTTACTTTGTGATGGCGACCGGCAAGAAGGTAGGGAGGGAGAGTGTGTAAGAGAGTGAGGGAGCGATAGAGGTGTGTGTGGACGTGTGTGGGTGTGTGTGTGAGTGAAATAGGGACAGTTAGACCCTGCAGTTCTTCCAGGGAGCTGCCAATCCGGGCAGTCTTAGATGGCAAAATCCCGTGGCCGCTGCAAACACTCTGGGGAGGACACCAGCAGCACATAGACCACGCCATCTTGAAGAACAGAACTGCTTGAGACTAGGATTCTAGCCTCACCACCACCCAGTCTGGTCTTGGAAGCAAACCAGGACCCTACAGCCACTCTGGTAGAAGACCTACAACTACAGCTGCAGACCCAGGGACACCAAGACTCCAGGCACCCCGGCCGCAGATTTCTGTGAGTCACAAAGCCAATCCCCCTCACTACCACCCCTGCGGCAGCGACATAGAAACTATCAGACCCCAGCCGCACAATAAAGCTTTCTGCACACACAAAGCAGTAGCGACTCTGCCTGACTTTGAGCCTTGGTGTCAGACACGGGAAGTTTGTTCCCCGCAACTAGTCTCCATGCCCAGGCAGGGAGACTGAGCTGAATTTGAGCCTAGCCGCTCATCCCTAGGGAGGTGGTCTTCTGGATCCCACGCCCAGGCAGGGCAGGGAACCAGCGCTGAACTTGAGCCCAGACTTGGGGAATTTGTTTCCCGCAACTCGTCTCCATGCCCAGGCAGGGAGGCAGTCCTGAATTTGAGCATAGGTGCATGACCTTGGGGAGATTGTTTTCTGTGACCAGATCCTATGCCCACACAGGGAGACAGCACTGAATTTGAGCCTGGGGGTGAAAACCCGGGGAGTTTGTTTCCTATGACCAGACCCTGCACCTTAGCAGAGAGGCTGCGGTGAATTTGAACCTGGATGTGTGGTCTTGGGGAATTTGTTCCCCACAACCAGACCCTGTACCAACACAGGAAGGCAGCGCTGAATTTGAACCTGGGTACATGGACACAGGGAGTTTGTTTTCCACAGTACACACCTGCATGACTAGACCCCACACCCACACTAAGTGGCAGTGCCACCTGACTTTGATTCAGGGCAAGCGCACGCAGAAGGCTGTTTACCACAGGGCAGAAGTGGACCTCCTGCCAACACATTGAGACTGAGCAACCTGGTCTCCCAGGCAGATCGGGTACCCTGAATCTCCACACAAGAGGCAGCATTGACCACCAGTGACTAGACTCCGTTCCTCATTACGTGTGCCTGAGATCCCTGATTCCCAGTACATTCACATTAAGAGCCAGTGACTCCAACTCTTGACACATGTGCACATAGGGACATGATTCTCAGTGTGAGGTAGCACCAAGAAACAGAGACTCTGATACTCGATTTTCGGCATGGACACAGGGAGCCTCTGACTCCTGACACGCAATAGGGGATTTTGATTTTTGGCACACACCAGTGGGTTCTCTGTTTCAACGTGGCGCAGGCAGGGTCCCTGATTCTAGGTGCACACACGAGGCCACACTAAACGCCTGTGACTCTGACCCAGGGCGAGTGTGGATCCCACCAACCCACAGCAACTGCACTTTTTGGTATCAGCTCTTCAGTGACACTTGGGGGGTGCAAAACTCCCACTGCACATGGTCCAGGCCCCCACAACTCGACATCTGAACCTTCTGGTGATAGTCAAAATGGGGAGACAACGAAGCAATCCCCAGAGGAAAGAAAAAGAGGAATCGCCAAGCAAGAAAAGAAGTGAAATGGAAGCATGCAACATGACAGAAAAAGAATTCAGAGTAATGGTCATACAGTTCATACACCTGATGGATGAGAAAATCAACAACCTATGCAAAAAATCAGGAAGAAATGAAAAATGATATAGCTACAATCAAAAACACCATGGAAGGCTTCAACAGTAGACTAGAAGAAGCAGAGGACCAAATCAGCGAGTTAGAAGATCAGGTACACAAACAAGCCCAATCTGAACAGCAACTAGAGAACAAAATTAAAAAGCAGGAGGAGAGCCTAAGGGAGCTTTGGGACAATGCAAAATGAAACAACATACATATAATAGGGATGCCAGAAGGACAAGAAGAGCAACAAGGATTAGAAAATTTATTTGAAGAAATAATGACAGAAAACTTCCCTGATATGGGGAAGGAAAAAGTTACTCAAGTACAAAGACTCCCAAGCAAGATGAATCCCAAAAAACCCACACCAAGACACGCCATAATTACAATGGCAAATGTTATCGACAAAGAGAGAATCTTAAAGGCTGCAAGAGAGAGACAGAGAGTTACCTACAAAGGATCCCCCATCAGATTACCAAATTATTTCTCAACAGAAACACATCAAGCTAGAAGGGAATGGAAGGAGATATACAAAGTGATGCAAAGCAAGGGACTCAATCCAAGAATACTCTATTCAGCAAGACTATCATTCAAAATTGAAGGGGAAATCAGGAGCTTCACAGACAAAAAAAGGCTAAGGGAGTTTATCACTACCAAACCAGCAATGCAAGAAATGCTAAAGGGAATGCTGTAAAAAGAAGACGCAAAAAAGTAAGAAGGAACACAGCCTCAAAAAATAAAAATGGCTACAAACAAGTACCTTTCAATAATAACTTTAAACATAAATGGACTAAATGCGCCAATCAAAAGACATCGAGTGGCTGAATGGATAAAAAAACATGACCCATATGTATGCTGTCTACAAGAGACCCACCTCAGAACAAGGGACTCACACAGACTGAAAGTGAAGGGATGGAAAAATATCTTTCAGGCGAATGGAAATGAAAAAAAAAGCTGGGGTAGCAATACTTATATCTGACAAAATAGACCTCAAAGTGAAGGCCATAACAAGAGATAAGGAAGGCCACTTCATAATACTAAAGGGATCGATACAACAAGAGGATATAACCCTGGTAAACATATATGCACCCAATGAAGGACCACACAAATACATAAAAAATCTCCTGAAAGATATCAAGAGAGAGATAGACAACAATACAATCATAGTACGGGACTTCAATACACCACTGACATCACTGGATAAATCCTCTAGACAAAAAATCAGCTAAGAAACAACAATCCTAAATGACTCACTAGATCAGATGGACTTAATTGACATCTTCAGAACATTTCACCCCAAAGCTGCGGAATATACGTTCTTCTCAAGTGCACATGGGACATTTTCAAAAATAAACCACATACTGGGTCACTAGCAAAGTGTCCCCAAACCCAAGAAGACTGAAATCATACCAAGCATCTTTTCAGACCACAATGGCATAATATTAGAAATAAACTACAATAAAAATAATCCAAAACACTCAAACACTTGGAACTGAATAGCATGTTATTAAATATTGATTGGGTTACCAATGAGATCAAAGAAGAAATTAAAAACATTCTGGAAACTAATGTCAATAAAAACACAAGAATCCAAAACCTATGGGACACAATGAAAGCAGTCCTGAGAGGGAAGTTTATAGCTCTACAGGCCTACCTCAAAAAAACAAGAAAAAGTGGTAGTAAATCATCTAATGCTACAACTCAAAGAATTAGAAAGAGAGCAACAAGAAAAGCCCAGAGTGAGCAGAAGGAAGGAGATAATAAAGATTAGAGCTGAAATAAATGACATAGAGACCAAAAAAAATAATAATAATAATACAAAAGATCAATGAAACCAAGAGCTAGTTCTTTGAAAGGATAAACAAGATTGTTTATCCTAGCTAGAGGCTCACCAAGAAGCAAAGAGAGAGGACTAAAATAAACAAAATCAGAAATGATAGAGGCAAAATAACAACAGACCCCACAGAAATACAAAGGATTGTTAAAAAATATTATTAACAACTCTATTCCAACAAACTAGACAACCTGGAGGAAATAGACATATTCCTAGAAAAATACAACCTTCCAAAACTCAATCAGGAAGATTCTAAAAATCTCAATAGGCCAATACAATGGAAGAAATTGAAGCAGTCATCAAAAAGCTTCCAGCAAACAAAAGCCCAGGCCCAGACAGCTTCACAGGAGAGTTATACCAAACATTCAAGGAAGAACTAAAACTTATCCTCCTCAGACTATTCCAAAAAATTCAAGAGGAAGGAACACTTCCAAACTCATTCTATGAAGCCAGCATCACCATAATACCCAAATAAAGACAACAAAATGAAAAAGAATTATAGGCCAATATCCCACATGAACATAGATGCCAAAATCCTCAACAGAATTCTAGCAAATTGGATCCAGCAGTACACCAGAAAGATCATACACCATGACCAAGTGGGATTTATCCCAGGGATGCAAGGATGGTACAATATCTGCAAATCAATAAACATGATACATCACATAAATAAATTGAGAGAAAAAATCACATAGTCATATCAATTGATGCAGAAAAAGCATTTGACAAAATCCAACACCCTTTCTTGATAAAAACTCTCAGCAAGGTGGGAATAGAAGGATCATACCTCAACATAATAAATGCCATATATGATAAACCCACAGCCAGCATCACAGTCAATGGACAAAAACTAAAACCATTTCCCCTAAGAACAGGAACAAGACAGGGATGCCCTCTCTCACCACTCCTGTTGGACATAGTACTGGAAGTACTAGCCATTGCTATCAGACAAGAAGAAGAAATAAAAGGCATCCAATTTGGAAAAGAAGTAAAACTGTCCTATTCGCAGATGACATGATACTGTACATAGAAAACCCTAAAGACTCCATCAAAAAATTATTAGACTTAATAAATGAATTGGGCAAGGTAGCAGGATACAAAATTAAAGCCAAGAAATCTATGGCATTTCTATACACCAGTAGTGAACTTACAGAAAGAGAGACTAAAAAAGCAATCCCATTTACCATCACACCAAAAAAATTAAGACACCTAGGAATAAACTTAACTAAAGAGGTAAAAGACCTATATGCAAAAAACTACAGGACACTGAAAAAAGAGATAGAGGAAGATATAAATAGATGGAAGAACATACCATGTCATGGATTGGTAGAATCAACATCATCAAAATGTCCATTCTACTCAAAGCAATCTATAGATTCAATGCAACCCCCATTAAAATACCAACAGCATATTTCACAGACCTAGAACGAACTCTCCAAAAATTCACCTGGAATAAAAAAAGACCCCAAATATCTGCAGAAATCCTGAGAAAGAAGAACTAAGTAAGTGGGTTCTCAATACCAGATATCAAGCTGTATTACAAAGCCACTGTTCTCAAAACAGCCTGGTACTGGCACAAGAACAGACATATAAATCAATGGAATAGAATAGAGAACCCAGAAATCGACCCATACCACTATGCCCAATTAATATTTGACAAAGGAGGCATGAACATACAATGGAATCAAGACAGTCTCTTCAATAAATGGTGTTGGGAAAATTGGACAGATACATGCAAAAAAAAATAAAAATGAAACTAGACCACCAACTTACACCATACACAAAAATAAACTCAAAATGGATGAAAGACTTAAACATAAGATGGGAAACCATAAAAATACTGGAGGAATCCACAGGCAGCAAAATCTCAGACATATGCTGAAGGAACTTCTTTACTGATACTGCTCCTAGGGCAATGGAAAATAAAGAGAAAATAAACAAATGGGACTACATCAAAATAAAAACCTTTTGCACAGCAAAAGAAACCATCAACAAAACAACAATAAAGACCACTACATGGGAGAACATATTTGCCAATGTTATCACTGATAAGGGTTTAATCTCCCACATTTACAGGGAACTCATACAACTCAACAAAAGGAAGATAAACAATCCAATCAAGAAATGGGCAATGGACCTAAATAGAAACTTTTCGAAAGAAGACAGAAGGAAGGCCAAGAGACATATGAAAACATGCTCAAAGTCACTAATTATCTGAGAGATGCAAATGAAAACGACAATGCGGTACCATCTCACACCTGTCGGAATGGCTATCATCAACAAATCAATAAATAACAAATGTTGGCGAGGATGCAGAGAAAAAGGAACCCTGGTGCACTACTGGTGTGAATGCAGATTGGTGCAGCCACTGTGGAGAACAGTATGGAGTTTCCTCAAAAAACTAAAAATGGAACTCCCATTTGACCCAGTAATATCACTTCTAGGAATATATCCCAAGAAGCTAGAAACATCAATCAGAAAGGATATATGCACCCCTATGTTCATAGCAGCACAATTTACCATAGCTAAGATTTGGAAACAGCCTAAGTGCCCATCAGCAGATGAATAGATTAAAAAACTGTGGTACAGCTACACGATGGAATACTACGCTGTGCCAAAATAGAAGGAATTCCTACCATTTGCAACAACATGGATGGAACTGGAGAGCATTATGCTAAGTGAAATAAGCCAGTCAGAGAAAGATAAGTATCACATGATCTCACTCATTTGTGGAATATAATGAACAAGATAAACTGATGAACAAAAACAGTTCGAGACAGAAAAACATTGATCAGACCATCAAACCTCGGAGGGAAGGTAGGGAAGGGTGGGGGTAATGGGGAGAGATCAACCAAAGGACTTGTATGCATGTAATGGACATAGACAACAGGGGCGGGGGGTGAGGGCATGAGTGGAGGGAATGGGGGATATTGGGGGAATAAGGACACATATGTAACACCTTAATCAATAAAGAAAATAAATAAATAAATAAATACATAAATCTTACTTTATCAAGCAACAAAGCTGGAATTAATTGATTGTTCAAAAGTATTTATGGAATGCCTATGCTGCCTTAGCCAGTGGCTCAAGCTGCTGCACCTAGTAGGGGCTCAGGAAATATGAGAACGCAAAGTTCTGAAGAAATTAGAATCATCTTCCAGAAAATAAAAGGGAGGCGCCAGTTCTAGCCAAGGTCTGATGACTGAGAGAATTGCCTGTGTCATGCTGCCAAGTGTCTTAGTGCAAGTTTCTGGGTGGTCTGCCAGACTTGTCCAGGAGGCAGCAACAGCATAGTCACCCCCAGCAGTTCTCTCACTGGCGCAGGCTAACGGCCCTGGCGTTCTCAGTCTGCCCTTTTCCATACATTCTTTCCTCCTTCCCATGCCAAGATTTCAGTAGATGATTTAGAGTGGCTTCCAGGCCATTTAGCTCAGTCAGAAATTTGGGTGAAAGTTTCCTCCCACCCATCCCAGGCCTCAGATAACCCATCGGGGTGTGACAGCCTGCGCGAAGGAGGGGGAAGAAAGGCCATGAAGATTTCCAGACCCGGGATTGGAGCAAAAGTTTCTGCAGCTGCGGTATTTATCCTCTCTATTCTGGCTGTACAAAGTGTATCAGCATTGGGTTGGTAGGAAAACTTAGGACAAAAAGCCAGAGAAAGGGATGTAACTTGTCTAAATAGAAGCAGGAAAGTCAGCCCAGAGGGTCGCCTGCAGGCTGGGCTAATTGCCAAGGCAAAGAGGGTGAGTGCTGGTGTCCAAGGGGCAGGTGGATGAAGAGGAAGAGAAAGGTGAGATGGCCAGATCTGCTGGGGCTCAGCCTTTCCCAGCCCGAGGACACTGCCCTCCGCGCTCGGGTGCCTCTCTCTGTAAATACTAAAACTCGGCTGCTCTTACAGTGCAGGATGTCCCACATACCGTACCTCTGAGGCGGGGTGAAATACAAATATGCCTTTTCATAATAGCTTTACACCTGGGGCAGCAGAGGACTGGTTTATTACCTTGGTAAACAAAAGTCAGAATTCAAGAAGGTACAAACTTTGCCCAAGGCATTTCTGACTGTGCACCTTGTGTTTGTGAAATGAACTCGATCTATATGATGTGAAGCAATGGAAGGCTGGGCTTTTTTCTCTTTGCTCTCTCTCTCGTCTGATTTCCAAGGTTTAAAAAGTTTGTGTGGAGTTGGCATGGAGAAGGAATTTGCTTTGGCTCTGATTTTTTCGAGTGTTTTGAAATCATGCTGTTTAGTGTGAAAAAAAATATGTGAGCCAATTTATATTGTTTTCCAGAGAGATCGCAATTCTTGCCGCTTTCAGGGTGACACCAGGGTTTGTGGGTGGGAGACAGGGTAAACCTTAAACATTAAAAGCAATAATAAAATATTTATCCAGCGCCTATTTTGTGCCAAGGGCAGAACCATGAATTTTCATAGGCATTATTTCATTTAATCTTCACAACCACAGTGAGTGAGAATTGTTGATCAAAATGTCCACTTTATAAGGGAGGAAACTATGGTTGCTAAAGAGATTCAAGCCCCAGTTTTCTAATCCCAACTTCAGGGTTTCCTGTACAGTCCTCCAACTTCTATATGGGGGTCACAGACTATATCCCGTCAGGTCACTTGCTTGCCTCCCTGATACCCCCTATTTTTGTCTCATTCTCTGCCTGCACTTGGGGAGAGGACTGATCTCCATGCTTTGATGAAATTCTGCTTCGAGGATTTCCAACTTTTTAGCAGCCACCTGGCCATCTGGACCACTCTCACCAACCAGCGCCTCCATAGGTTCAAGTGCAAAGGATTCAAAGTATGTGGATTACATTTCCCATCAAAACATACATAAGCATTAAAGCAAAGACAATAACGGTGAAGTGAGAACATATATCACATTCAGTCATCTCCATGAATGCCTCTGCCTTCTCCCATCCCCAGCCCAAATAAGTCAGATAAGCTTCAGCAAAAGCATCTGAATTTTTTGGGTTCTTTTCCCAAACAAGCCTTTGAACCTGAAGAACTTTGCCCATCTCTGTTTGCATGTTCACTCCTCAAACGTTCAGGGGAGGTTTGCCTGATACATAGCTCAAGCCAGTGAAATTTTAATTCTTTCATCCACAGATTACTTCCCAAGCCTTCTAAAATGAGAGTGAATCATTAGGCTTATATTTAAAAGAAGTCTATATTGATATATCAATTTGTGCCTGTCTTCATATTAAACTGAGGCTAGAAAGAGCAGGTGTCATTAAGGCATTGTCAACTCAGCAGTTTCAGGGTACCAGAGCCATGGCTGCTTGTACTTGGTAGGATTTCAAGGGAAACCCCAGTCCCTCTCACCCAACTCCCTTTCCATCACTAATCCCTACCATTATTGCTTCTTTAATTGCAGCTCCTTGAGGAATACCTTTGGCTTTATGGATTGAAAGCTTTTATAAAATTATGAAAATGCACATACACATTTCAAGGAAACAGATTTCAGTTGTAAATGAATTAAACAGAATCCCTATACCGGGGCCCTTTAGGGAAAAGAAATGGGATCTTTGGGCTGTGAGACAAAGAGACGCATAATTTGGCAACTCTGCCCTGAAAACCCAGGCCAGCCAAATATTTTAGCTCTTAAATGAAGTTTAGAGAGCATCTAACTCAACCCCCTTTTCTTACACAGAAGGAAACGGAGGCTCAGAGTGGAGCAAGCAAGGCCAAGGCTTACCTAGCTGGCCAGTGACAACCCACCCACCCCACCCCACCCCACCCCCAATTCCTTGAACAGGGCTGGTGGCTCTCCCCATCCTTTCATACTGTGAGAGGGAATTAAATAAAGTAAAATCCTGGTCCCAAGTCCTGGTCTGGATCCACTTATCCTGGTTTTTTAAATCACTGTCTATCAAGACATGTCCTTAGATTAAGTCCATGTTTGCCCAGAGAAAGACGAGAAAGGAGAAGCCTGAAATATGTCTGAAACATTGCTTAGAAATCTTATTTAAGGTTAAGAGGTCTTAGTGTGTCCTTACATGATTAGGATTATAGACCAGGTAAACAGTGCTTAAAAAGAAATGTATTTTCCTACTTTTAATTTAATTCTCCTTAGCTTTTAATTATTTTAAAAATTATTTTCCTACTTTTAATTTAATTCTCCTTAGCTTTTTTGATTTTCTAGTGGTGATTCTAAGTTGCTCTAGGTCCCTGCATTGGGAAGTGTAGTTAGTCATTCCATGATTGGGTTTTTATATGAAGTAACTGATAGAAAGTTAGACTAGTAGGGCTAGAAAGAAGCTTAGTTAGACTTTGGACCATATTCCTTAGTTTACGGCTAAGTGTAATGGAGCTGCGAGAGGGTAAATGATTTATTCCAGGTTATTCAACACATCAATGGATTCAACCATCAATTATCCCACCCACATGGAAAAAGGGTCCTTCCATCTGACAATTACAAAGCAGCCCCCTTTGTAATATTTAGGTGTCTTTTATGAATAATTAATGGTTGTGCCCAACTCTAGGGAGTTGAACACATTGCAGCCTGGGCCTGACTAATCCACAGACTTCTCTGTGAGGTATGGACTGTGAGTTATCTTTGCTGTCTTTTGTTTTGTGGAAAGACTGGTAGACAGAGAACAGGAAATTTTCCAAGATTCCAGTGATGAATCAGAGAAGACTCTGAGGCAATATGCTATTACTGGATGAGGAATCAGAAGACTTCAATTCCCTTTCTCACACTATCTCTAGCCATGAATGAGATCTTGGGCAACTCACTTCCCTTTCTGAGTCTCAGTTTCCCCATCCATGGAATGGCTTTGCCAACCTCTAAGAACCTTTCAGCTTTCATGGCCTGTGGGTCTATAAAACAAGGTGCAGAGCTCTTTCCTGCATAGAATGTGATTGTATAAAGCCAGAAATTGACTGCTGTGCAACATATATCAATATATATATCTATATCTATCTATCTATATCTATCTATCTATCTATCTATCTATCTATCTATCTATCTATCTATCTATATCTATCTATCTATCTATCTATCTATCTATCTATCTATCTATCTATATTCAGTTTTATTTTTTCCATAGTTTCTTTTTCCTTAAGCAATTGTGTCTGTTATCACTTGTCTGCTTGTAAGGACAAGCATGTAACCCAACAAATAAACTAATAAACAGACAAATAGCATTAGGAAAACTCAAAAATAAGATATTTTTACTTGTTAAGGTATATAAGGAAAATAAATAATATTTACTGAACACTCACAACTGGTTATATATACTATTTTTACTTGAGATCTTTAATAAATTAGTATCTTCATTCCCTTTCATCAAAATAAAGCACCGAGGCTCAGAGATGAAATAATTTGCTTAGTACATGCAACGGTTAAGCAGGAATGCCCAGATTTGAAGCTAGCTTTCCTGGCTCCAAAGTCCACATTTTCCACAATTTCAAGTTGCATCCATAGAATACAGACCTACTGTATTTTAGCAACATTGTTTTTCCATAAGGGAGGGAAATGAAATATATCAGCATTTTATTTGGCTCCACAAATAACAGCATCATGTCTTCCTTGGGCATCATTTGAACATCTCTGAAAACAGGCAAAGAATGTGGGGCAATATCTGACTTTCCCCAATAATTTTGAGAGACGGTATACCTACATCTAGAAATATTCCAATCAGAGCTATTTATTAATACACTAGAGGCCCGGTGCACGGAATTTGTGTATGGGGGTGTGTGTCCCTCAGCCCAGCCTGCACCCTCTCCAATCTGGGACCCCTTGAGGGATGTCCGGCTGCCCGTTTAGGCCTGATCCTAGTAGGATCAGGCCTAAACGGGCAGCCGGACATCCCTCTCACAATCCAGGACTGCTGGCTCCCAACGGCTCGCCTGCCTGCTTTCCTGATTGCCCCAACCGTTTCTGCTTGCCAGCCTGAACATCCCCTAACCACTCCCCTGCCAGCCAGATTGATACCTAACTGCTCCCCTGCCAGCCTGATTGCCCCTAACTGCCCTCCCCTGCAGGCCTGGTCCCCCCCAACAGCTCTCTCCTGCAGTCCTGGGTCCCCCCCAACTGCCCTACCCTGCAGGCCTGGTCGTCCCCAACTTCCCTCTTCTGCTGGCCTGTTCACCCCTAACTGCCCTCCCTGGCAGGCTTGATTGCCCCCAACTGCCCTCTTTTGCAGGCCTGGTCCCTCCCAACTGCCCTCCCCTGCTGGCCCTTTTGTGGTAGCCATCTTGTGTCCACATGGGGGCAGCCATCTTTGACCATATGGGGGCAGCCATCTTGTGTGTTGGAGTGATGGTCAATTTGCATATTGCTCTTTTATTAGATAGGATACACAGGTGTAAAGGCTAGCTGGCTGTTTCTTTGTTTAGATTCATGTTACTTTAAACATGTACCGGGCTTTTGTCCAGGCTCCCTCCATAGTTATTCAATACTGTAATCCTCCCAGGGACACAGGACAAGATTTCAGTGAATTTGAAGAACCTGTTTCTAATTCAGAGTCTCCCTTAAGACAGAAGTTTGTATAGGGTCTCCTCAAAGTGGTGCATACACTGTCCCCAGACCTAAGGAGCTTTTGGGACCAGATACCACAAGTTCATAGTTGACAGCTTTAGATGCTTCCAGCACACTGCAAGGCTAGTGCTACTAAGACAAATATAATTTAGCCTTGACATGGCCTTGGTCACGCAACATAGGGCCAGGTTTAGACCCCAGGAACAACCATGAGAGGCTGTCTGCCCCCAGAATCTAGAGCTAAAAGTCAAGAGATATGGCAAAGGGCCCTACATTTTCTGTTTGGGCTTTAACCACAGTGAAAATGCTGTGCCCTTTTAGTCTCCCAGTAATTGCCAAAAAAACAAAACAAAACAAAGCACACCAGAGAACGTTAAAGTTTAAAGTGACTCTAGAGACTTGGCTATCACTTCAGTTCAAATCCCTAGAGATGAGGTTATGGAGGTTAGAGGGTGAAAGGATTGTCCAAGGTCACCCATAGAGTGTGGGGCAAGGCTGAGAAAAAATCCAGGCTCACTTCCTTTCAATGCTGTTGTCTAATTGCCTAGATAGTGGTAAAGACAATAGAAAAAGAAGTCTCTTTTTTTTCTAAAGTGAAAAATTAGTCCCAATAAGTAGACAGATCTGTACTTCTTCAAACTACAGTGGCTCAGGATTATATTGGACTGATTCTGTGGCTTTGTAACAAAAACACCTTATGCTGCAACCACTATGGATGTCCTGAACACACCAGATCTTTTATTTTCTGCACATTATATTTATTGGGTCTGGAATATCCTTTCCCTTTCTTCTCATGGCAAATACTCTTTCAGAACCAATTGCATAATTTCCTCTGTAGAACTATAGTGGATTTGTTCCAGGTCAATTTAGGTAAGCTGAAACTATGTTTCCCAGACTCCCCTTCCCTGCAGAGTAGTGCTGGCCACAAGAGATATTTTGCACAATATTTGGAATATGAAAGTAAAGCCACTATATTTTAAGATTTAGAGATTGGTGTGGGACATAGTGTGCTGTGTTGTCTTACCTTTGTTGTCCCTGATCTGCTGACTTACCTGTTTTAGAGCCCTTGGCTCCTCTAGTTTCTACCAGATCTCCCCTTGCATTTCCTCTGAATCCTTGACCAGCAAGTAGAGTTCCCAGGGGGAATGCCTGCAGGTCACTAATACTCTCACTTGGGAGCAGTGAGAGTCAGAAATGGACTTCAGTTTGGCCTTGTAGGGTACAGGCACTGCTTCATGCCTATTTCCTTCCCAATTCCCTGTTCCTCTGACTCCAAGTATAGCACCAAACTCTGAGGCAACAGTCTCACATAGACTAATTAGCTAATGCCTACAACTGTGAGGACTGAGCCACCAATGATGAATCTCTGATTTTATATCCTATGTAGTGGTGCTGCTTCTTTGATGGAACCCTAACTGATCAGGAATCCTTTGTAAATCCCCAGCATTAGTCATTTGTGGCCAAATACTTCTATTAAAGCATGCAACACACCTGTGCTGTATTTTAATGATTAATGTGCATGCTTACTTTGGGCCAGGCAGTGCTCATTTGTGTTGTCATTATTTCCATTTTATAGACAAGGCAACTGGGGACCAGAAAGGTTAACTGATTTTGTCCATGCTTTCACAACTAGGAAGGGAAAGACCAGGATTCAAAACCAGGCAGCCTGGTCCAGAGCCAGCACTCTGATCCTCCCTGCAGTGAGCTCTCCAAAGAGCAGGTCTCATCTGTGACCAAATCCTGGCACTAGAATGAATGAATGAATGAATGATTTATCTGTTTCATCTGAGAAGAAAATGAGGTTTCTAAAAAGTTGATGAAGGGTTGATGAAGCTTTGGTACCTAGGATCCTACTGTCCCTTGCATGCCATCCTTCCAGGACTGCAAGGTGAGATTATAAATAGTCCATAGTCAAGGTCTTGACAGTGAACAAGAGACTTGCTTGCTCACCAAGTATGCATCACCTGAAAGCCATCAGCATTCTCTCTGAGAGCAATACTAGTAAACACTATGATGCAGCACACCACTGGATGAGCCTGCTTTTCTCCCCAGCCAAGTCGACAACCCACCCTGGGTGGAGTCCTCTCTATCCCATGAGTCTCTCTGAGTGGAGAGGTTGAGCCTGGCGGGAGGGCTGAATTCTCACATAGGTGCCAGGTATGCAATTAGTGTTTAACATTTCACTTTTTATATGTACCAATGAAATGTGATCTCAAAACTTTCCTTTTATATGTCATAAACATAAACTTGAACTCATTTAATTTTTAATTTGGTTGCCAATTTTTAGATATCAAACTAGAATAAAAATTCAAGTTTGGATTTCCAACCAGAGTATCTTGGGCAGTAGAGTCTGGTGTTCAATATGAAGTTGGGTGTTTTTTATTCCCCTATCCAGAGGGATATAGGGGAATTTATGGCTTCTCTCTTGTGTGTGACACACACACACACACACACACACAAAAGAAAGAAAAATTGAAAAAGAAATTAAAATATGTAGAAAAATGCAAAGAAACAAAAATTAATTGCTACATAGTTAGTTCAATTGTCTTTATTGCTCTTCTAGGTCATGGGAGGGAGGCAGGTAAAGGTCTATAATCTGTGCAACTTGAAGAGTTCCACTATCCACACAGAGGAAAAAAAACCTCATGACATCCAATGCATCATGAATGTCCGTATTGATATTATGTACATGTTCCGCATGAACCAAACCACAAGACACGTTTATAATATTTGAATCCAGGACTTGCATTCAGGACCAGACTTGGAGAGGACCTCTGAATTGATCTAGTCCAACTTTTCATTTTACAGATGAGAAAAGTGAGGCTCTGAGGAAATACATCCTCCAATTCTCCCCTGATACTAGCCAACTTGAAAAGAGGCCCAGAGTAAATGTGCCCCAGAAACAACCTTTGTCAATGTTTTGGTTTATATTTTTCAATGTCTTTTTTTTAATGCTATTATATGGCATGTTCTATTTGGTAACGTCATAATTGCATGTTCTAATAAAACTTCTTTGGTAATACTAAATACTCTTCCATGGGATGTTTTTAATAGCTGCCTAATTATTACATTCATTGGTATATCCATTCAACCCATTTCTTACTGTTGGACATTTTGGTAACTCCTCTTCACCCCTTCCCCCTCCCCCCCTCCTCTGCGCATCACAAATAATAGTGAGATGAATGTCTCTGGGTCTCTGATTATTCCTGGATGAAATTCTTAAAATGGAACTGGTAGAACTAAGGAAACAACACTTTTAAAATTTGACATATATATTTCCAAGTCATGCTTCAGAAAACTTAGGTCTATTTATACTCCTAGCCACAGTGTAGTATATGGGCACTTGTTAATCTATTACACTTTGCTTATAATTTCCTGGAATTCCAAAGACCTTTAGAAATCATTTTAATTACTGTTGTGTAGGTATTCACTATTTTCTACTTTGTATTTATAAAATTATAAAACTAGGAAATACTACAAAAAATAAGGGACTGACAGTTCTATTTTACATTGTCTGGATTTTAGTCTTAATAAACATGAGTTTTCTCAGAATTATAAGTATTTATAGGCAAGTTAGCATTCTTTTACATAAATATTTCTATAAAATGCCATAATGTGCATACTTGAACTTTTAAAACTACACGATGTCTTTAAAGCACTTTAATGATCCAAAGTATAGATATCCTGTGGTTTGGTGATACAGGTCTCTATTTTCGAGAATTTGAGTTGTTTTCAATTTGATTGCAATGAACATATAGAAAGTATGAAGGCTTTCCTAGTTCCTGCTGTGTGTTAGTATCTCACACTGAACTGAGCTTTGTGCACTACTGGGAACAAAAATAGTCTCCATTATTGCTTCTGGATGCAATTTTTGCAAACATTTTTATTTTTATATGAATTAACACTTTATTTTTTTCTCAAACTGTCAAATCTCTATTTTGTAGTTTGCTGTAAAACTAGAGATATTTAAAATATAGTTATATATTTGTTTATATATACATTGTAAGCTTTATTAGTATACAACTAATATATATATATATATATATATATATATATATATATATATATAGAGAGAGAGAGAGAGAGAGAGAGAGAAAGTTACAGAATAAAAATTTAAAAAAGAAAATTAAAGTACCATGCAATATATGCAAAGATAAAACTGTTAATATAACAATACTAATATCTTTCCAACCTTTACCATGAAAATATATACATATTGTTCATAATGCTTTTGTAACCCACTATGATATATTGTGAACATGCTATCATGCCAATACACCAACAAATGCATACTTCAAACAGCACCCTTGTATGTGTCAGGCACAGTGAGATAAAATTATGAGCAAAACATGACCTGGTTCTCAGGGAGCTTACAAGCCAAACTGGGGAGAGTGGGAGAGATCACAGGCTCCTAAGCCCAGGTCTAGCATTCTTTCTCCTGGTTTATCCTCATGACTAGGTAAAGCTTGATTCCTTGGCATTCGTTTTTGTCTTTTTGTTTGTTTGTTTTTGTTTGTTACAATATCAACAATTTTAAACCACAGTTTTCTTAAACGTGTCTTTAGTTTGATCCATAAACACTCAAGAGTCTTAGTCATACCACCTCCTATATTCAGTGAGCCTCTGTGTGGCACACTTACTAAAAGTTGTGGAAGCAAATCCTTCCCATAGTAGATGCTGCCAGGGGCACCACAAGTAGAAATGGATCCTGGTTTTTGGAAATACATTCTTCCTTGTGCTGCAACATCCATATAGCAAGAGGGGACTCTCCCAGTTTCACAGAGGGCTATCTCCTCCTTAACACCCACTGTGACCCATGCAGACTTCTGTGAGGTGGGTTGAGCTCTTCAGAAGGGGAAAATGAGGCTCAGAAAAAGTAAGTGATGTGACTGGGCCCAGACTAGTAGGGTCAGGATGAAGCCCAGGCCTTACGATGGCAGCACAGTATTCTTTCTACTCACCCCTGCCTACATTGAAGACACAGTTGACTTGGCTGAAGAGCCTAAATGTCTCAAAGATAGGTCATTACTGTCTTCTCTTCAAACACACACACACACACACACACACACACACACACACACACTCACTGAAACATAAATGTGAGGATACTCACATGAAAACAGGCAATCCCAGGCATACTATAAGTGATTCTACCCCAGAAGGATCTGTTTCATCTTGTGGTTCCTGCATGATTTATATTTAACTGTTGTTTGGATCAGACTACCTACAGCAAGAGACCATCTCCACACAAGCCAGGATCCCTTCCACTGGGAGTTTTCAGCCCTGCATAACATACATCCCAGGCACATGCTCTTCCCCAGCAGGTGGGGTCAAACAGCTCAGTCTGATGAGTCCCAAATAGCAGACTCCCAGTGAGTACCTCTGAATAGACAAGGAGGGCTATGAAGGGAACCCTGGAATGACATAAAACTCCAGAAAGTGCTCTATATACACTATAAAAATATTATCACACTATATATACATTGTGCTTTATGATTCACAGAGATTGTCTTGCCTGCATGAGCCAAGATGAAGATGCTAACATTCAGAGATGCTTACTGGCTGAGCTTGGATTAGGCAGCGAGTAGCTCAGCTTGGACCTAACCCCTGTTTTTCTGACTCCAAAACGAATGTCCTCAGCCCTCTTGAGCATCAACCTCAGTATGTTGTGGGATTCTCATTTCTCACTGTGACCCAAAAGGTAAGTTTTGTGTGGGTCACCATCCTCATTTAACAGGTGGGAAAACAGACTCCAAGAAGTAAAGACAGTTAGCCATGGTAATCAGGAGTCTTCTGGCTGTCGCCTTGTCTCTGCTATGTACTGGCTCCCAAAAAAGCAGGAGACTGTGAACAGAGCAAGAAAAGCAAAGATTCAGAGCAGACTGTGAGCTCCCTAAGAGAGCTGCAGGCAAATGTTTTCGGCATATCTTCTGAGAACTGCCCAGGGAGAGCCCCAGCCTCTGCTGATCAGGGGGGTGTAATGTGTGTTTTGAGGTCATGTCAACTTCCTCTTAGGTGCTGCCTTTTGTGATCTTTCATCTGGTCTAGGCCAGAATGCCGTTACCTATTGACCAGGCACAGAGTCCTAGTTTAGAATGTCCATCTGGTGTTCAGCAGTGTGGTTTCTCTGAAAAAAAAAAAAAAATGTGAACAGAGCAGGGTGGAGAGGAAGTTGGGAAGTGAGGACAAACAGACACACTGGCATTGTCTACTTGCCTGTTCTTGGAAAGGGTGGTAGAGCATTTTACATAGGCCCTGGCCTGTTCCTTTCACTCTGTATGGAGCAGAGTCAAACATTAAACTTTTCACTTTATAGAGGTAACAGTGGGAGACCAGTTAAAAGATCATTGCAGACACCCAAATGGGATATGATGGGGACTTAAAAGTGGCATTAGGGTCATAAAGTAGATGCAGACTGAAGAAAGACTTCAGAGAAAAAAATCAACCAGTCTTAGGGAATGCATGGTGAAAAAAGGAAAGTGGGGAAAGGAGCTTAGGATGATGTCTGGATTACTAATGTAGGCATCTAAGAGGATGAGCATGACAAAACAGAGCTGACATAGAAGAAAGAGAAGTTTGAGGAGAATACACTGAGCTGAATTTTTTATGTGCTGAGGGTACATGTCTAGAGAACATTCTCATGAAGATAACAAGAAGCAAAATTCTCAAAAGAGAGGTCCTCTGACTACACCCTGAGAATTCACAGATATCGTTACAACCACCACTGGCTACTGCAGACCTAGAAAGGAGGATTCCTGAAGGCATAGTGGGGAAAAGTGGGTCATGTTGATGAAATTCATTATGAATAAAGGAAGGATCCTGAGTAGGAGCAAATAGGCTTCCCTGTTTTTTATAACCCACTAGAGGCCCGGTGCATGAAATTCGTGCACGGGGGTGTGGTCCCTCAGCCCAGCCTTCACCCTCTCCAATCTGGGACCCCTCGAGGGATGTCCGACTGCCAGTTAACTAATCCAGGTAGGATCGGGCCTAAACTGGCAGTTGGACATCCCTCTCACAATCCAGGACTGCTGGCTCCCAACTGCTCACCTGCCTGCCTTCTGGATTGCCCCTAACTGCTCCTGCCTGCCAGCCTGATCACCCCTTAACCACACCCCTGCCAGCCTGATTGATGCCTAACTGCTCCCCTGCCAGTCTGTTTGCCCCTAACTGCCCTCCCCTGCAGGCCTGGTCACCCCTAACTGCCCTCCCCTGCAGGCCTGGTCCCCCACAACTGCTCTCCCCTGCAGGCCTGAGGCCCCTCCCAACTGCCCTTCCCTGCAGGCCCGGTCATTCCCAACTTCTCTCCTCTGCCAGCCTGGTCACCCCTAACTGCCCTCCCCTGCTGGCTTGATCGCCCCCAACTGCCCTCCCTTGCAGGCCTGGTCACCCCTAACTGCCCTCCCCTGCAGGCCTGGTCCCCCACAACTGCTCTCCCCTGCAGGCCTGGGTCCCCTCCCAACTGCCCTTCCCTGCAGGCCCAGTCATTCCCAACTTCCCTCCTCTGCCAGCCTTGTCACCCCTAACTGCCCTCCCCTGCTGGCTTGATCACCCCCAACTGCCCTCCCTTGCAGGCCTGGTCCCTCTCAACTGCCCTCCCCTGCTGGCCTGATCACTCACAACTGCCCTCCCTTGCAGACCTGGTCCCTCCCTACTGCCCTCCCCTGCTGGCCATCTTGTGGTGGCCATCTTGTGTCCACATGGGGGCAGTCATCTTTGACCTCATTGGGGCAGCCATCTTGTGTGTTCGAGTGATGGTCAATTTGCATATTATTCTTTTATTAGATAGGATAGAGGCTTGGTGCACAGGTGGGGGCTGGCTGGTTTGCCCTGAAGGGTGTCCCCGATCAGGGTGGGGTTCCCTTGGGGCATGGGGTGGCCTGGGTGAGGGGCCTGTGGTGGTTTGCAGGCCGACCATGCCCCCCGGCGACCCAAGCGGAGGCCCTGGTATCTGGGATTTATTTATCTTATATAATTGAAACTTTGTAGCCTTGAGCGCAGGCCTAGGTCGGCCAGGAAGCTTGGCTTCCTCCATCACTGGGGGCAACTCAAGCCTCCTGCTCTCTCCAGTTCTGTGGCCACAGCCATTTTTGTTGGGATTTATTTATCTTCTATAATTCAAACTTTGTAGTCTTGAGTGGAGTCCACGGCCGACCAGGGTGTACGGAAAGCTTGGTTTCCTCCATTGCTGGGGAAACCCAAGCCTCCTGCTCCCTCTGTGGCCGCAGCCATCTTGGTTGCACTAGTTTGCATACTTGCTCCTGATTGGCTGGTGGGTGTGGCTTGTGGGTGTAGCGGAGGTAGGGTCAATTTGCACATTACTCTTTTATTAGATAGGATTTTCTAATTCATTGTTTAGTAGATAGTATCTGTGTTATATTGGAAATGTCATAATGGAATGACGAGCATCTTGAGTTAGAAGGCCTGAATTTAACATTATACATTATTAGCTGTCTGATCTAAGGCAAAACACTTAGCTCTCTTGATCTTCCTTCCTCCTCTATAAAAATAGTTGTTGTCTTGTGAAAAATGTTGTGTAAATTATAACTGGTTTTTCATTGGTAAATTATCAGTTTAATATGTCATACCAATAAGTAACTAATTTTGTAACTGAAATTAAATGCTTACCAATTTGAGAAGCTAAGCTTTAAAGAGGAAGTACTAACAGATTGGAAAAACCCAGTGAATTTTTCAGACCAAATTATAGGAAACCTTCAGAGTTCCAGCATCCGGTAGTGATGCTTTTAGGAAAAGGAAGATACACAAATGGAAGTTAGGGGATATCCCACTTGCCTTCTTTCCGCTCCTCCCATCACCAGCAATGGTGACGTTTGTATGTGATATAATCTGCACCCTATCATGAGTGCTGTTTGCGGCAGTGACACAGCTATATGTCATAGTATATCCTTGGGTCTCATATTGGGTTTAGTTTATCATCTTCATGGGTATCAGTTGCTTAGTACCACTCAATAACTAATCACTTCAGCGTCTACTCTTGAGGCTATAAAAGAGATTTAGGACATAAACTTCAATTTAATAAAAAACAAGGTCCCAAAACCACCTGAGTCCTAGTCTCCTTCCACGTATATTTGATCCCCTTTACCCACTTCATCTTTCCCTACTTCCTTCCCCCCTGGTAACCACCAATCTGTAGTCTGTATCTATGAGTTTCTTTTATTTATTTGTTTGTTGCTTTTTGTTTTATATCATACATGAGTGATAAATATCATACTTTTTTGTCATTTTCCATCTGACTTATTTCACTTAGCATAATACTCTCAAGACCTATCCATGTTGTTGCAAATGAAAAACAACAACAAAAACCAAGCACCTTGGACTTTGCAGACATGAGCATAATAATGGGGATAGAATGCTGAACAAAGGGGCTTTCTATCTCCTCAGACCTTAGAGACTATCTGGGTGAAGATAATGGGAAAGGAAACATGGGGTGACAAATTAAAGCCAGAATTTGGAGTATTGATTTAGTCAGTCACTCACAACCTATACAACCTTGGATGAGTCTGTGTCACAACCTTGGATGAGTCTGTGTCACTGCAAAATGAAAATGATGATGAAAATAAGAACTACTGCCCTTATAGTATGCTGTGAAGAAAAAATAAGGATGGCCATTTTAATTGGCAAAGTACTGGACAAATCAAAGTTATTAGAAGATGTTATATTTCAAAAAAGGAAAGAAAGGAAGAATGTATTCAGTGCAGACATGTATATCTTGAAAAAATATTAAATGACAATTACTTTTTTTTATTTTTCTACACCCTCTTATCTCTGTTTACACTGGTATCCTGTTATCAGACAATGAATTAGTTAAGATATGCAATACACTGTATAAGCCACCATGGCTTAAAAAAAGAAGGGATGCATATATTTTGTTGCTACATGTATAATTTTGAAAACTCCAAGAAAAATAAAAGCACATGCATTGGAGGTTGTTGCCCTCATTCTTGTTTTTAACAGAATAACCTAAGTGAGTTTCCTGCAGCTGCTGCTTATTAAAGCTTCTGAAGTCTAGTTTCCAGGTGAACCAAAAATTCTGATGTGAAAAGCCTGCAACAACCAAAAAGTAAAAGGTGTGTGGAGATAATTAGAGGTTATAGAATAAACACTGACATTTGTGTTCACTAAAATATGAAGTTAGAAGGTAATAAATTCTTTTTGTACAGAAGAAAAGATGGTTGTTTCATACAAGAAATTAAAAAAATACATGCACATAAATATATTTATAATAATTTTTCCATATATATGAAAAATTAAATCCATGCCTTCCCAATAAATAACTATGCCTTGTTTAGAAGATCATAAATGAGAACATGGATTTCAGTAAATTTAGAGCTATACTTTTCAATATTATGCCTACATCTCTGGTCTAAGATTTAAGAAAATAAAATCTATATGATATGTGTTAAAAAAAAAAACAACAAAAAACAGTGGGGGACAAGTGACATTTCCTGAGCACCTACTATGTGCCAGGCACTATGTGATACATTTTTCTACACACACTATCTCATTATCTTATAAATCCTCACCACATGCTTTCTTTTATCCACGTCTTCAGACAAAGGGATCCATATGCTGAAACATTTTTTGGATTCCTTATGTTCTCTCAACAAAATTTGCACATTCTTAGTCCATTCTTCACCTGGAAAACTCTTTCCCTTCAAGATTCAGCCCAGGCCTAAGTCTGCCTAAGTTTTCCTAGTCCATGTCCCTCAGTACCCAGCACTTCCTCTATCCTGCATTATCACAGGCTATAACATTAGACTGGAATAGCTTTCCTCATTAAGGGTGAGCTTCATGAGGACAGGGGACATATCTTTTTTCACTGCAATGAACTCTTAACACATAGGGTACCTCCTATGATATTGGTTGAAGGAACAAATGAATGAGTTATTGAGTCAGCTAAATAATATTTGTCCCCATTTTTCAGATAAGAAAAATAAAGTCATAGAGGGTTAGTAAGTGGTCACACTATAATAGATGTTTGATTTAGTAGGGTTAGGGTTTGAACCAAATTGTCTGACTTATTTTCTCAGTTAAAATCAACAGAAAGGGAAGAATCCTGAAGTCCTCCTACCAATCCTCTTTATCATCACTTTGTTGGTCTGTAGTACAAAAGCATTACAAAAAATGGAGGCCTCAAAGCATCTAACTCCAACCAACAATGCAGGGGCCAGCAATTAAACTGGAGCCCCAAAACACCAGAACCTCTTTTAATTGAGGTTGATGACATTTAACATGGATTTTCTGAGTGTTTACTGTGTATCTTACCCATGCTGTCAGCTTTGGAATTGGGATATGGATACTAGATACATCCTGAACTGAATATCAGGAAACCATGGTCCTAATCTGGCCTCTTCTTTTGACTCACTGAGTGAATTGGGATAAGCCTCTAGATTTGAACAATCAACACTTCTAAAACGAAAAGGTTTGAATAAATTAGGGTCTTATGGGATTGTTAGCTTGACCTCCACACAACTGACAGTGGGGAGTAAGGGGCAACTAAACTAGGCCCCCTAACCCTTCTTCAACCAAAGGCACTTTGCATTTTCTACCTGATAGACTGGGGATCTAGGTCAGGTTTGTTTGAGGGGTGAGGGAGGGAAGGTTCTACTGCTTAGAAAAAAAAGGTGATTTTTGAGTTGCCTTCAGATGAAATGCTGTGCTCTTCTGCGATTCTAGACCAGAACTCCTAGCCCCATCAACAGACAGTATTGGGAAGAATAGAAAGGGGCATTTGAGGGAAGAAGAGCCAAGAGAGTGACCAATCCCAAAAACAAGGCAATGGCAGGGCAAGTGGGCCTCAGTGATGCTGCACACTTCATGTTCCTTCCAGAGGCTCCTCTGACCATTTATTGAAGGAAGGAATATTTTCACCTGCCATTGGATGGCATCCAGGTGTGGGGTGAAAGGTGGCAGCTGTTAGCCCACGGTAATACTGTACAGCAGTTAGGGCAGGAAGTGAAGAAGGCTGGATCGTGCTGAAACTGCTGAGGTAGAATTGAGGTCAGCAGAATGCCATGCCTCCACGATGAATTCAGCCTCCTGCCCAGATTGGGCATCTTGTACCACTGATAGTCATCTGGGGAGCAAGGGGTGGGTTCCTAAGGAGGGGAGTCTTTCTTAAAGCTGTGGCCCAGTGTAGGTAAGGTACACAAGGACAGGGCAAGGACAAGATAATGTCAGTGCAAGGATACCATCCTCACTGTGCTTGGGGATGTGGTGCGTGGAGGGGATGACTGGGTCAGGGACCAGGCAGCACATGACATTGACTATCTAGGTGATAGATCATACATATTTGCTTCGGTCAGGAAGGGTGATGAGAATGGAGTTTGTTCTCAGGGGACCAGGAATTTCCTAGGGGGCTCACCTTGTTACTCAGATCTCCTTGTGTTGACACATCCAGTCTCTCCGTTGTCTCTGTGGTGTCCTTTGGGCTTGGCAGTTCCTCTGACTGAGGGAAAGAGAGGCTTTTCTTTCATGCTGTATTTAGACTTGGGCATGGAATAAGATTGAGTAATCATCATTCTAGGAACCTTGGACTGTGGAATGAGACTCACAGCTTCCATGTGGGCTTCATATTCATGTCAAGCAGGACTCTTGAGGGAATTTGGATCTATTTTGAAAAGTAGCCCACTTGGGCAGGGGAGTTTGTGGATGTGATGATGAGATTGTAAGGCAGTCAAAGAAGTTTAGGTCTAGAAGGAGCCTTAGAGATTGAATTTGGGTCAAGAAAATTGTGTTGGCTCCACCTCTAAAATACACATCCAGAATCTAATCACTTTGTACTATCCGTTCCTGATTGTTGCTGCCACCTTCTATTTGGTTTCTTGACTTCTACTTTAGTATATTCTCAACTCAGAAGTAAAAATGACCCTCTCAAAATGTCAATGGATTGTTTCAATACTCTGCTAGAATCCCTGCCTTGTTGTCCATTTCTCTCAGAGAAATCTGAAGTCCTCAAAATAGCTTTCAAAGCCCTGTAGTACCTGACTCCACAGAGCTCCTCTGACCTGATCTCCTACGACCATCCAGGCTCCATCCCCATCATGCTGCTCCAGCCATGCTCCTGCTTAGAATATGCTCCTGGATCAGCCTTTGTTCTTCCCTGGCATGCTTTCCTACAGACATCTGCCTGGTTAACTCCCTCCTCTCCTTCAAGTCTGCTCACCTCTCACCTTTTTAATCAGACCCACCTTGACCATTGATACGTCAGCCAGCAAGTCCCCAGCATCCCAAATCTGGGGCTTTTATTCCCTTTTATTCTGCTCTACATTTCCCCCCATAAGACTTAACACATTCTAATACAACAGATGCAATTAGTATTTCCTGTGTTGATTAATATTTGTCTCTGCCTGCTAGGATGTAAGCTCTACAAGGACAGAGACCTTCCCCCCCTATTCATAGAAGTATGCCTGCCTCATGATGAACCTGGCTGGATGAAAGGATGTAATTACAAAGAATGTGGCTTTTTTTAAAAAAAAAAAAAAACACACACATTTTATTCTGAAGTCATTTCAAACTTACAGAAAAGTTGCAAAAATAGTACAAAGGATTCAAATATACACTTCACAAAGATATGTTAACATCTTACCATTATATTTTCTTTGAGGATGTTTAATGATATTAACTGTTAGCACTAAGAATAACAATAGTACTAAAGTTTATATATTAAAATCCTAACCCCCAAGGTGATGCTTTTTTAAAAATTTTAATTTGATTTGATATGTTTTATTTTGAAATCCCAACCCTGAAGGTGGAGCCTTGGGAAGGTGATTAGGTCATGAAGGAGAAACTCTCACGAATGGATTTAGTGGCGTTATAAAAGAGGCTCCAGATCCCTTGTCCTCTCACCATGTGAGGACACAATGAAAAGCCACCAGCTCTGAACCAGGATTTGGGCCCACATCAGAATGCAACCAAGCTGGTGCCTTGACCTTGGACTTCGGAGCTTCCAAAACTATTAGAAATAAATTTCTGTTCTTTATAAGCTATCCAATCTGTGATGTTTTCTTATAGCAAAAAGCAAACTATATGTGTGTGTGTGTGTGTGTGTGTGTGTGTGTGTGTGTGTGTGTGTGTAGAACCCTCTAGACTTGCAAAAAGGTTTTTTTTTAAAATTCATTAGTCTACTGGTCACTCTCCATATCTGCAAGATAGGGCAGGCAAAGATTGTACCAAGAACAGATGAAAAGAGTGGGCAGGCAAAGATAGGGCAGGCAAAGATAGTACCAAGAACAGATGAAAAGAGTGAGGCTCATCAGCTTCAGGTGACATCATGCCTAAGGTGATACCATTGGAAAGAGCAAGAGCAGAGCTGGGAGTGGAGCTGAGGTTTTCTAACGCACAACTAGCCACTATCTCTTCTGCCCAGTGCTACCCGTTTACAGCCCAACTTTCTCTCTTCTGCTCTTACTATGATGGCTGCTTGGGCCAAGCATGACTCTCTGATAAAGTGGAGATGGCAGCTGCCTGGTCCAAGCTGGGATGCCCCCTGAACAGCTGTGAACACTACAAAGTGCGTGAGTCACCAACATTCTTGCCCTTTCCACCACACGTGCTCCCTTCACTCAGGCCCTCTGCTCTGTGCCCATAGTGTCAGTGTGGTAGATGAGCTGCCCGCCTAGGGCTGACCACAGGGTCCTCAGGCGCCCTCCAGCCTGGTGACTGAGATGCCATCTGGCAGCCACCACAGCTGCAGGGCCTTCAGTTTGGCCTAGAAGCAGGAGGGCAGGAGCATGGTGTTGGCAGAGAAAATATTTTCCTTTTTTGGTCCAGCTTCTGTGGATGCCTAGAGAGGACAACTTACTTATCCTCTCCAGGTCTCAGCTTCCTTAGCTATCAAATGAGGAAAATAAATAGTTCTGAGATTAATCATAATTTATTTTTTAAATATATATTTTTATTGATTTTTAGAGAGAGGGAAATGAAAGGGATAAAGAGATAGAAACATTGATGAGAGAGAAACATCAGTGATTGGCTGCCTCCTGCATGTACCCTATTAGGGTTCAAGCCTGAAAACTAGGCTTGTGGCTTGAATAGGAATTGAACCAGTAACCTCTTGGTTCATGGGTTGATGCTCAACCACTGAGCCACACCAGCCGGACTGATCATGCTTTCTTGATCCTGAATTGTCTCAGCCCATGATTCATCAATATTCAAGGAAGAAGTTTTAGGTCCTGGTCACCAAACTGGAAAACTGCCAGGCTCCGGGACCCATCAGTCAAGATAAAGGAAGGAAAAAATTTCAAAAGGGAAGGAATCTGATGTAGAAGCCACTGTTAAGATTCAATGAATTAAATGCGTTAATATAATAATCTAAAACATGTGGTCAGTGGTCAGAAAATATTTGCAATATCAGTGGTGAGAAGAGTATCTGCCTTTGAGTCGCCCTACCTGCCACTCTGCTCTAAGCCAGGCCCTTATTTTCTTGCTTCTGAAATTCTGCAGTAGCCTCCAGTGTGGTCTCTGGTCACCAATGGCTCCCCTCTCCAACCCAATTGGTTCACTGCTGTCAGAGGAATTTCCCTAAAACACAGTTGTGCCATGTGTCCCTCTCTTGCTCAAACCCTTCAGTAGTCCCCACAGCCTCCCAAGTTAGGTTTGAATGACTCATCCTGGCAGTCAAGCCCCTGAACAAACAAAGCCCCACCCTATCTTTCCCACTGCATTCCTACTACTCCTACACCTGTCCAGTGCTTCAGTGAACCTACTCCTCACTGCCCTCCAAACAGACACTAGCTGATAGCAGTAAGATGGTTAGGTAGTGAAGAGACCAGGTTCTAAGATCAGAAAATATAAGTTTGGTAGCTGTATTGCCTTGGGTAAGTTGAATAACTTCTCTGAGCTTCAGTTTCTTCATTTGTAAATGAGGATTTAATAATGGTACCTCCTGTAAGGTTGGTTGTGAAGACAAAAGAAGTATGGAAAGCAATTTGTGTATAGTGAATAGTCAATATATGTTTCTTATTATTTAATCCTTACACTGACTATGTCCTCCCTGCCCCATGCCCATGCTCCTTGTCAGTTAATATCTTCCTGTCTATCTGATGAAACCCTTCCCATTCCTCTCTTTCACTGCTCACCTTCTGAGACACTCCCTTCTTTTTCCATCACAAGGTGGTAACTTGACTGGGCTTATTTTCCTCCCTGACTGTGAAGTCATTGAAGGCAGGCTAGAACCTATCTCTCTGTATTCCAGGATCTAGGACAGCCTAGAACCTAGAAGGTCTCAATCAGAATGTATCGGATAAAATAAAATAAAAGAATGAGATTGTGGAAGGCTCAATAATGAATGAAGAGAGGTTTGAGGAAGCAAGCATCTTGATGACCTGGGGGTACAATGCAACTTCCCAAAATGAGATACTCTGGCTGAGCTTGGGCTCTGGAATGCTCTCCTTTGTTCACTGTCCCTGGGATAAAGCCCAAGAGCCCAGGCCTGAGTGCCCTTTTCTGCCAGGCTCTCGGCTTCCCATCATTTCACAGCTGTATTTCAGCAGTGGCCCATTTGCGTGCGTGTGTGTGTGTGTGTGTGTGTGTGTGTGTGTGTGTGTGTGTGTTTACTGGACAAAGGGGAAGAACTCATCGTGGAGAGGTAATTCCTTCAGGGAGGTCTGGCAGGATGGGACACGGGAGGATATGGGCCAGTCCATCCACCAGAAAAATCCTAACAACCTGTGGACGAAAAAGGGCTACATGCTATCTAAACTTACATGCTCAGGGAAGGCCTGGAACAGGTGACCAGGTGTGATGGAAAAGCCCTGGACAGGGCAGAGCTTGGGTGGGAAGTGGGGAGAGGGGCTGCCAGAGACTGGGATTCTAGTCTAGCTCATCTCTAACTTGCCAAGGTATGTTGAAAAAATCACCTTTCCTTGCTCTGAAAGGAAAATTTGAGTTAGATCAGTGGTTCTTAAAATTTGTCCCCAGAACAATGATACTAGGATCCCTTGGGAGCTAGAAATACAAAATACCAGCCCCAGTCCAAAATACTGAATCAGCAACTCTGGGGAGTGGCCCAGCCATACATGTTTTTTTCTAGCCCTCCTGAGATCTGAGGCACACTCAAGTTTGAGAAGCACTGGGCTAGATCAATGGGGGCTTTCAAAGTTGTTTGCTTTTTTGTTTGTAATTGAAGTGAACTCTGATCTCCCCTGCCATCCCCCACTGAAACCTCAAGCAGATGCCCATATGCAAAGTGGATTAAAGCAGAGCCTCTCTGGTGGATGGAAGGGTCAGGCTCACCCACTGACTCTCCCTCATTATGCGCACTCCATTGGGAAGAACTTCTTGTCTAGCAGGCCTCCAGGCAACCTAAGAGCATTGAATTTGAGGATTGCCAAGCCCAGTGCTGCCGGTGAGCTGTGCCCCCCTTGTCTCCCTGTTCAGACACGGCTGTATATCCAGGTGCTTGAATGAAGTGGGCATCGGGCCCCAGGGAGGGTGGCTTGGAGGCCTGGAGGTGTCCTGGGCCAGGAAGGGGGCTGAGGCTCAGTGGTGCTGACTGTGTAGGCCACTGTCCTAAGACTGGCTAGCCAGCCTCTGAGCCACAGCTGAGCACAAGAGGCGGGAGCTGCCCTGCATTTGGGGAGGCGGCAATCACACTTCACTTTCATACTGGCTGCTATTGGAGACAACATGGCATCACTCAGCTTTTTATATCTTATCTTTCATGAAGCTCAGCAGATCGTGTGAAACAGTCAAAAGGCCTACAGAAATCCTCATCTGGACCTACAGACTCACTCTCTCTGCTTCTCCTCCTGCTATGTGGACTGATGAATCAGTTTAATTTCTTTTTTGTTTCATTTTCTGAGATGAAGATGATGAGGAGGAGCAGCCTGTGGGTAGAGGGGAGGTGTTGGGGAAACCCACGGTTAGAGAACTTCACAGAAGAGGCCACACCGATGGAGAAGCAAAAGGAAGAGTACTTTGGGGAAAGGGGTGTAGGGTAAATGATGGCTGGGACATTCTTTGAGGCAGAGAACCAAAGAAAGAGATTACTTCCCTCATCTGAGGTAGCATCAAAGGATGCACCCTTTGCTCAACAGCAGAGACCACACGAAGAGCAGGGTGTGGGCAGTGGGAGTGTGGGGAGAAGTAAGGTAGATCTTGGGCCTCCCCAGTTGATGTGAAAGTGGTCATCTTCCCAATTCCACCCAAAAATGTCTCACACAGCTGGGCAGAAGGAAGTCTCCTTGGTCTGAGGGCTTCCCCAAACAGTTATGTAATAGTATCATTCTCAGAAGGAGAGCAAGTACCAGGCCATGGTCAGGCATGATATCCTCCCAAAGTAGGGAAACTTCATCTCTTAGTCCAGGTTCCCAAGTCACTTCACATCTCTGTGTCTTGATTTCCTGGAAATAGAGGATACTGTAACAATAACATCAACTCACTTCAGGAAAAGTATATAAAGCAGGCACAATCATATTAACACTTACCATTTGTCTAATGCTACCAGCTACAATGAGCTTCACATTCATGATCTCATCTGACACTCTAATAAGCGTAGGTGCAAATTGTCATCCTTGTAAGGAAACCAGGACTCAGAGAGGTTAAGTGTTATGCTGAGGTCACACAGCAAGTCAGTGGTGGCACAGATTTTCTGATTACCAGTTCATTGCTTTCTCATAGATCCTGTTGCTTCCCCATCTGTGAAATACAAAGACCTTTCCAGAGAAAGATTCCTAAAATTGTGCCATTATTGTTTATTGGTGTCCCAAGTGCTTGAAATCTTAACAAACTATATTGTTTTTCCTACTCCTGGAACTCAGCCCTTTCTCTCCATAAAGACTGGCTTCCTCGGGAAAAGCTGTGACCTTTGCCCTATTTCTTCCTGGGTCCAGACAGAATTCCTTAGGGTTCCATAGGGCTCATTCCATTTTCTAGTTCTCAGTTAGAGCCAGTGGGAAACATTGTTTTCCTATGGATCCCAGAGAGCTTGACTCCATGACTTCAAAGATGAAAACGATGAAATTTTGTGACTTTATAACCTAGAAGGGGAAAACTCTAGGAGTTCCCAGGGGCGGTGGGATCACTGCACATAGTTGACAACCACTGACTTAAGATCCAGTTGAGAAGTGTGCAAACTAAGACATTAGACAGCTCTGGAGCTGGGGGCCTTTTCCCACCTGCTCACGTGGTGGCAGGCCCCTCACCTGTCTCTGAATTCCCTTTCCACCACATTTCTGAAATAAGGGTGGTAACAGCTGCCTATGAAATGCTTTGTGACCAGGCAGCAGGCATTGTACTGTAGCCAAGTATTACAGAACAGAACAGATGAGCTTTGTCTGAACCCATCTCCTAAGGCATTCAAGTGTGGAATATTTAGAGGAACACAAAATGCCATTGCTCGAAGGGGTATTTTAGCATTTATCTAGCCAAACCATCTACTCTCTAAATATATGCTCTATATACTACTCCCAAGGAGGAATGGTCCAGCCTCTGTGAGAATGCTTCCAATGACAGCAAGCTCACTATTCCAGAAGGTAGCACATTTTTCTGTTATACATTTCTATCAGAAAGCTCAGCCTTATAAGGAATAGGTAGCTGGTTGCTTTTAATTTTTACCCTTTCTTCCAGGGACTCACCAAAGTAAACCTAGCTTATACCCCCTCACTTGCACCCCCTTTTTAAAAATAAGATGTACTTGAAGGTGGCTTCCATGGCCTTCTCTTCAAAGGACCCTATAGTTGCTGCTGTCCAGGTATTGATACCATGCTCAAGGAAGGTGGTATAGGTGGCATTCAGGCATTGGGTTTGCCTTTGTCTCTTACAGCCTTTGAGGACAAGGAAAGAAGTCCTTCTTATACATCCTCACATCCTTGCCTCCAGTAGGTGCATGGAAGCCAGTCCATTTTACTATACAGCTTATCAGAATTCTGCTTTTGTACTCCATAGAAAGATACAGTAAAAAATTAATAAGAAAATAAAAAATGAAGGATTAATTGAGCAAAGGATTAAATGCTTCTATGATGGTTTCAGCACTGAGGTGGAAAAGAAAGATGCGTGCTCTGTTGTACATACCAGTGGCCCTTGGAAGGGATATTTATCACAGATGGACTGGGCTTCTGTTTAGTCATCCAGGGATTAGAATCACCTAGTCTCTCCCTGCCATGCACAATCCTCAAGACAGCAGGCTTATCCAGAGCAGAATTTCAAAAACACCAAAAATGAGGCTATTTATTCTATGTCCAAGGTAAAGAGTGTCTGATAGCTCAAATGTCTGACATTCTAGGATTCATTTTGTGTTGAGGAGAAGAGTGAAGAAAGATTAAAGTATCTGAGTCCAAAAGTCTGGGTTTTTGTATGGGCTCTGCCACTTCTTGGCTATAAGTCTCAATTTCTGAATCAGTAAAATAAAAAAAGAAAAATTCCAAAACTGTAGTGTGTTGTGCTATGTTATTTTCAGTATTAAATGAGCTAAAGTTTCTTCTCTAAACTGCATTAACTATTGTCACCTTTAGAATGACCTGCCTCCATATCCTTCTCCAGTAATCTAAGATGTTCAATGGTAGTTTGTAAGGCTTTTTATTGGTCTCAGTTTTTTTTAAGTTAGATTACATAAATATAAGTTTGAGTCTTTATCAACCAGTCAATATATATTAAAGAGTATAACTCCAGTATTTTATAAATATTGCAATCTTTGTAATATAGCATAGACCCACACCCATATACCTTTGTAGTTTGCATCTCAGACCACAAGGAAAATATCAAGTTAAGCCATGATACAGACAATATTGCGGTGAAAGCCTGGGAAGGGGGCAAGAGTGGGGAGGAGGAAGTCAATGGGGAAAACAAGGGAGACATGTGTAGTACTTTCAACAATAAATTTAAAGAATTATATCCAACCTAGGACCTTTAATTCATTCATTTGATGACCATATTTACAAATTCCCTGCTTTGCACTGTGAAGAATCCAAAGTATTCTGAAGAGTTCACAGTATAGTTGGGATATGAGAGATGTGCACATGTAACAGCAATATATGTCAGAATGAAAAAAACTACTACATGAAATTGACAAACTAGCTGCTGTGGAAACTCAAGAAGGGAGTAACTAATTCCATCTCCCCACTAAAAGGAGGAGAGGGAGGGTTTAGTGAAGGCTTTACTGGTTCAAACAAATAAAATTAAATTGAAACACACATAGTGATAGAGTGTAGGAATTTGAAGTCTTCATGGGTTTGGTTCCCTGTCTCCCTAAAACTGTGTGGCTTTGGGTTCTTTATCCCCCAGGTTCCTTATAATAGTACCGATCTCCTAGAATTGTTGTGAAGATAATACTGAATCTCTCAGGTAGTAGGAGGTCAATAAATGTTAGTTGATATTGTTATTATTTCACTCAGGAGATTGAAGCTGAGGTGAGCCTCAATGAAGAGTAAAATGTCAAAAGATAACAATGAAAAGCATGGGCATTTCAAGCAGAGGGAACAGTATGAAAAAAGGCCCAAACGAAGAAAGTTTTCAGAGAAATCTGACCAGCCCTATGTTTTTGTATAGTGCAGTATATGGGTAATCATGAAAATGGGAGGGGTTGTTGATGGTTAGAGGTATGGCTAAAGAAGTAGGTCACTGATCTTAGAAAGTGAAGGAATCAGATCTTGGTAGAGAAGGGGTTTCCCCACAAAAGTGCATTCTCTCAGGAGGGTGTGCAAATCATACTAGACTCTTTATTTATATTTACTGTTATTTACATAAAAAATTTAAAAATTCCTATTATTTACTATATACACTCCTATTAATTCATATATACTTTCTATCCCTCGTTGCTTGGATCCCCATGTCCAATAATTTCATGCCACATCTCCAACTGAGGTTATTCTGAAGGAGGAGAGGGGATTCTTTGCCCCAGAGAAGTCCATGAGGTACCTAGACTGCCGTTCTCATTTAGTTAATGTCTTGGATTTATGGATTGGTTACTTGGGTTTAACTAAATAAAGCCTCACAGAATGGACAAGTAGTTTTAAAATATTCCTGCAAAGAACCTGTGGATTGAGAATAATACTTAAAACAAACACAAACAAACAAGAAAAAGGTAGAGCTGACTTTCCTCCTATTCCTGACTTTCCACTGGCCACATTTCAGGGGTTAAAGCCAATGATGACCTTATCAGATATAACAAGCAGTACGCCAAAAATTTTTCTCAGGAAGAATGCTTGAAATATGGGTTTACATTCACTATTATTAATGATAAACTTTGGTAAAAGTGTTGACTATGTCGTGTGGTGGTAGAAAAGATGGTATGCTGTTACGAAGATTAACACACATTTTGAAGTATTCTTTATTTTATATTTATCTTTTCTCTTATAATTTCTATTTTTTATTTATTTTTATAATGTTCATAATAGCATGGTTTCACACACACACATATTATATATCTATTTGGGATCCCAGACAAATCTTTTATACCTGTGGGGCTACATATTCAGAGAAGTTGGGAGACTGCTGATTGGGACCATTCTAAACCATATTTGGAGGCTTTTGAGCAGTGGAAACATGATCAGAACTATGTTCGTGATGATAAGCTTCCTCACATTTTTCTCAAGGTGAAATTAAGTGTGGTGCAAGGAATACAGGCTGGTGGAGTCTGGAAGCCACTCATTGAACAGATTGGCTCTTCCTCTTCCAAAAAATGTTGTTCTCTCTTCCTACTAAGGTAAACCACAGACCTTCTCAAACCACCAGCAGGAGCTATGTAGGACATGTTCCCTGAGCCAGGTGTTCTCAACTGCCCACAGAGGAAGAAGACTGCCTAGAACATCCTTCAGCTGATATCCTCTCCTCCACAGTTCTTGTTTTACAAGAAGCCCACCCTAAGACAGTCCTCAATGTTGATTCACAACTGAGGTGACAGCTTGGTGGTTCCAGGCTTTCCTATCTGATGAAGGCAAAATTACAGAATGGTCAAAGGCATGGGCTCTGGAGTTAGACAACCTAGGTCCAGCTCTACCAGGTATTCTTGGACTTACCTTAGCTCGTTACTTACTTTCTTTATTCCACAGTTTCTTCACCTGTAAAGGGTGGATAACTATTGTACCTGTGTGATTATGATGAGGAGTACATTAGATAATGAGTGTAAAAGACAGAGTACAATTCCTGGCATAGAATAAATTCTCAAGGAATCTGAGTTGTTCTCATTACAAAGGAATGAATTGGAGCATGGTCTGAAGGGCCCCAGGAAAGAAACAGAGAAGGAGGCTTCCAGGAATACTGATCCTTTAATCTCCTTGAAGCAATGTCCAAACAAAAGTATAAATCTCTATGGAAGTCTGAAAACTTAAGAATGACAGTTGGGGGGTGGGAGGTGGGGCTGAGATGGTTATCTCTGAGTCACCCTGTCTCTTTGATTCATCTGTCACCTGTGTCATCTCTGGCTATTGCCACAGCAGCTTCTCGTGAGAAATTATGAAATAAATGGTCTGTATTGTAATGCCTGGATGAATAGGTGAACCCCAGGCATGTGGCCAACTCTCCATGCATTTTAAACAGTCTTAGGTTTAGTGGACTCTACAAGATTTAATTTCCTTAAAGAAAAGAAAATGTTCATAACCATGTCCAGGAGGACTTAAAAATGCAAAGTTAACATTCTGAGGCTTTCCAGGGTGGGATTTACCCAAAGAAAAAAGATGTGGTGAGTGCCAGGAGTAAACCCAGTTTATTTATAGCCACATCCTTTTGTGTCCAGATGTAACCAAGAGCTTGGAAGATGAGGACAGGTAATTATGGTAACAATTAAGTCATCACACCAATAACTTTGCTCATTTATACTGGGCTAGAGAGTTTCCAAAGTGCTTTCATATGTGATATCAATGTTGTTGATGATGACGGTGGTGATGATAACTTCTTTTACTTGGCCCTTTATTAACTTCTTTCTCTTTCAATCTTCCTTCAGTCCCTGCAGAAGTATTATATTCTCCATTTTACACATGGCAAAACAGAGGCCCAGAGATTTTGAGGAACCTGGTCACAATCACATAGGTGGAAAGTAGCAGAGTCAGATAAACACTAAGATCTTTTAAGCAGATTCTTATTTCCACTTTGCCACTGCTGTCTCCCATTTTATTCATGTAATCTTCATAAAATATGACAGATCCCTTAGGTTGAGGGAAGTTTCCTCTGTGAGACAGGCAGATCTGGCCATTGCATTAACATCGCTTTATCAATTCCTCTGTGATAGTGTGCATTACACCATGGTGATGATTTTCTTATGAGTGTGTCTCTCACAGTATTGTGATCTCCTGAAGAACTGGGATGCTATTTAACTCATCTGTGTTTCCCCAGAACCTAGCTCAGAGCCTAGTATGTAATAGATGATTATCAACTGAAATTAATGTCTTCAAACTAAATGTCCTCTATACTTCTTTCTGCCCCTTCTATTCTATCTGTCCTTCTAGGCCCAGCTTAGGGTCTATGATATTATCCATATCTTCTAAACCTCTATAGAATCACAGAACCTCAGCCATATTCTTAAAGTGTATATATCTTATCTCTTCAGTCTACTAGGTTCTTGAGGGTAAAGACTGCATCTTAGTGTCCAAGGAGTCCCTTATGGGATCTAGGCCAGTTCTAGGCAGAGTGGGTGTATGGTGAATGCCCATGCCCATGTTCACATGGTTGCCTGCATTTTGGCAAGAGCTGGTAGGACAGGTTGGTGGCAGAACCCAAGATGTCTTGACAGAGATTTAATTGGTAAGAAACAGAAAGAGCAGATGGCCAGGAGCCCAGTCTTTACCTGGCTTATCAGTAAGTTCCTTTCACAATCACTGAAACTGTGTCTCATGGATACTTTTGCAGATGGGGAATTCCTTGAAGCTAGACAATAGCTCTCTGAAGTGATCATGCTTCAGGGCAAAAATTATCACTGCAACTTATTTGTGTAAAGAAGTGTGAACTAGAGGTTCATTGCCAGGAAGGAGTAATTTATAAGGCTCATTGTCAGAAAGGAACAACTCTGTGAACCAGTTGGATGTGAAGAAAACAAATCAGGAAACTGGGACATTGAGCTAGTTAGTGAGTTGGTGAACTAAAAAGTTAGTTTGCTTAAATAAGGGATTTAAATGTGATTAAAAGTAAATAAATTAGAGAGGATAATAACACAATTTTACCAAGTTCTCATCTCTTCTGAACGAACAATTCCACTATTGGAGATTTATTCTAAGAAAATAGTCCAAGACTCGGAAAGGGACAAGAGAAAAGTAGCCAAAGAAAGACAGAATTGGATATAACATAAATTTGGAATGCTGATAAAAAAGTGAATTGGATATAATGTAATTTTGAGATGCTGATATAAATGACAATATATTCACAAATGTACTATTTTGAAGCCATTTAGCTACCTCATTATAAAGACTACATTAGAATTGCTCATTGTGTAATGCTTATGAAAAACATTAGAATGCAAAGTTATATTTGTGCTGCATGTCTAACACTGTGAGAAATACACATTTTTGGAAAAGACAGGAAAAAATGGAAATACATGATTTATAAAGATAGTAAGCTGTGGGTGGATTTTTATTCCATAATCATGGTATTATGTTCTTTTATAATATAAAAATTCATGTTAATCAGATACCTAAAAGAAAAACACCTTAACAAGTGGCATGTTGCACCTAACAGTCATTTCAGAGATATTAAATATTAGATTTGCTCCTTTATATGTCCTCACCTTCAAAGATAGGTCCAGTTTAGATTTTTTCCACTGATATCAAGTTTGAAATTGCATATTTGAAAGTCAGAAAGACTTTGAGCAAGTAGCTACAGATATGGATATGGATATAGATGGAGATGTAATTTCCCTTGACAGGCAGACCTTTTGAGTCCTTTCCTGCATCAGACGCATCATGCAAAAAAGATGCCTATATATGAAGAGCGAAAAGATTATGAGTTTGTGGATTTAAATGGCCTTCAAAATCTACGAGAGCTTAAAATTCAGGGAGACTACGTTTAAGGGATCCAAGTAAGGAAAACTCCTGATCTTGTTTTCCAATGTTTCCCAGACACCCAGATACCACCTGTCTTTCCCAGGTTTCCTTTGTCAATTAGTTCTGGGAGTTAGCCCACTAAACATCTTAACAATTGGAAAACCTAGCCCTGACTGGTTTGGCTCAGTGGATAGAGCATCGGCCTGCGGACTGAAGGGTCCCGGGTTCGATTCCAGTCAAGGGCATGTCCCTCGGTTGTGGGCACAACCCCAGTGAGGGGTGTGCAGGAGGCAGCTCATCGATGTTTCTCTCTCATCGATGTTTCTAACTGTCTCCCTCTCCCTTCCTCTCTGTAAAAAGTCAATAAAATATATTAAAAAAACAAACAAACAAACAAAAACCTGGACATATTTGAGCTGACAGAAGATTAGCAATCTGTGTCCTTAAGAAGTTTGAAAGTCAACAATAAGAAGGGAATCATCATTACAAAACCAAAAACACCCCTTCTCCATCCTTAAAGACACAGATTCTATCTTTCAGGAATCCTATTTCTCTAGTTCTCAGAAAGAAATTCTATTTATATTATTATCTAGACTTGTTATTTTCATCAATCTAAAAATGTGCCACCCAATAGAATAGCCAGTAGCCACATGTGTATAGTTAAATTTAAATCAATCAAAATTTAATAAAAAAGTAAAATAAAAGTTCCTCAGTTGCAGTAGCCATATTTTACAAGCTCAGTATCCACATACCCAGTGATTACCATTGACAGCACAGATGTAGAACATTTCCGTTCCAGCAGAAAGCTCTACTGGACAGTGCTGAGCTGAAGGATTATAAAACAAATTGTTAACTGTATTCAACATGTATAAAATTGGAATATATTTTCATTAAAATGTAAATGAAAGCAAATATAAAAATTCAAAAATTTAAATTACTTTTGATATAATTTTAAAAAATATTGCTTCAAAAATATTTTGGATAGCAAAGATTATTAGTTAAAATTTAAAAGGGAACTGAAAATAGGTTATAATTAATAGTTACAAAATTTTAAGTAATACTATTTAAAATTTAATGAAATCTTATTCATTTTTTTAAAAGTTAAACTATGATGCCAGTTTTTTTCTGAGATTTTTAAAAATTTCTTTATTGATTAAGGTATTACATATGTGTCCTTATTCCCCCATTTCCCCCCCAACCCCCCGATTCATGCCCTTACCCCCCTGTTGTCTGTGTCCATTGGTTAGGCTTATATGGATTCATACAAGTCCTTTAGTTGTTATGATGCCAGTTTTTAATGCTTACTTAGCTGAAAATGTTATGAATCTGTATCACCCTGGTCATACGGATTATGTCTCAGCTTACATATATACAAATTTAAGAGTAAAATAAATTGTTTAATTTTGCAAAAGTGTTCCTCAGCTGTCATGCATAACTGTTGGAAATCCTTGCTAAGTCAGAACTAGCTGGAGATTCGTTAATTAGAACAAAGAAAAGCAAGAAAATGGACACTCAGCACTACTTTCTTATCAAGGATCTATGACATTTATGCTATCTGAGAGGAAGGATTTGACAAGTTGTTTAATTTCTTTTTCCTAAGTGCCTTAACCATTGAAATCCTCCCTGTTCTCTGATGCAGTTTCCACCTGCAAAGTTGGTAGTGGAGCACACCCCAAACTTTCACAGCATCCAGACACAGTTGCCTTTGTTTCAAGGGCATAGGGCAGAAGATCTGAAGATCTGAGGGCAGATAGTTTTGGGCATAGGTCTGGCTATGCCATCTCTGAATACTGGATCCTGAATGACAAAAGTGCCATGCCTTCCCCCAACATAGCTTTAATTTAATTTAATTTAATTTAATTTTATTGTTTAAAGTATTACAAATAGTAGTACATATGTCTCCTTTTTTTCCCCCATTGACCTTCCCCCAGCCTCCCCTACTCCCCGGCATATGCCCTCACCCCCCCCCCCCCACACACACACTCCCAGTGTCTTGTGTCCATTGGTTATGCTTATATGCATGCATACAAGTCCGGTTGATCTCTTACCTCCTCCGCCCCCCACCCTCCCAGTGTTCCCACTGTAGTTTGACAGTCTGTTTGATGCTTCTCTGCCTCTGTATCTATTTTTGTTCATCAGTTCATAATGTTATTTATTATCCATAAATGAGTGAGATCATGAGGTATTTTTCTTTCACTGACTGGCTTATTTCACTTAGCATAATGTTCTCCAGTTCCATCCATGCTGTTGCAAATGGTAAGAATTTCTTCTTTTTTACAGAAGTATAGTATTCCATTGTGTAGATGTACCATAGTTTTCTAATCCATTCATCTGCTGATGGGCATTTAGGCTGTTTCCAAATCTTATTGTAAATTGTGCTGCTATGAACATAGGGGTGCATATATCCTTTCTTATTGGTGTTTCTGTTTTCTTGGGATATATTTCTAGAAGTTGTATTACTGGGTCAAATGGCAGTTCCATTTTTAATTTTTTAAGGAAACACTATATTGTTTTCCACAGTGGCTGCACCAGTTTGCATTCCCTCCAGCAGTGAAGGAGGGTTCCTTTTTCTCCACATTCTCTCCAGCACTTGTCATTTGTTGATTTGTTGATGATAGCCATTCTGACAGGTATGAGATGGTACCTTGTTGTTGTTAGCCTCTATGAACTCCATATTTTCAGAAAACAATATGGTGTTTCATCCCTCCCACTTTGAATGTACTGTTCCTCTGCCTAGAATGCAGTTTCCTCCTACCTGTCTGGAAAAGCCTTAGTCATCCTTCAGGTTAGAATTCAAATGTCACCTCCTTAGTCACTTTTTCTTAGATTCCCCACATGGGGTTGGTCACACCTTTCTCCAGGCCTCTAGAACTTCCTTCAGCCCTAAGTTAGAGCCCCATCATCACAGCAGACTATGATGTTATTCTATATGTCCACCTTTCTCACTAGACAGTGAGCTCCAGAGGAACAGAGGCCATTTCCTATTAAGCTCTGAATTTTCTCTGCCCCCTATCCCCAACTAAGCACCAAGCACAATCCCTAAGATATAGCAGGCTCTTAATAAGTGTTGAGTGTTGAATGAATGAACAAATAAAAGCCAAGGGAGGATGACCTTAAGGACTTGGTTTCCTGGGAAGAGACTTGCCCTCAGCATCCACAGCCCACTTTGAGCAATGTCCCATTCATGAACCACGATCTGGGGCCATTGCACCAGCAGGAACTTAGGGTGGGGCTGGTGTGAAAATAAACAAGGAAGACAAAAACAAGGAGTGTGTTGAAACCTTAAAAATGTGCTATTCCTTGGTGTTCAAACTTGCCACGCCTTCTAAATCAGTTGGGTTCTTAGTCTGGTGCCCTTAAAGGATCCATTGTAGATACCAGGCTTTGGGATCAAGAGAGACAGGGGGATGTACAATTGGCTTCCATGTTTAGCTTTTCTCTTTGTGCGCATGTTTGTCGTTCCAGACAGAAGAAACCCTGACCTTCCCCTGCTTTAATTACCTAACTATTTTGACACTTTAGGCTATTGCATCACCACAACACAATCTTTTGTCAGGATACTGCACTGGGGTATACCTAGGCTTAGGCAGATGCAACTGACAGAAAGCAAGTTCTAACAGCCAGGGAAATGTTGGGCAGAGGAAGAGTTCCAAGGGAGGGTGGGGATGGTGGTGAAAGAAAGAGGGAATGTTTGCTACGGTGAGAATACCTTGGGAAAGGTAGCAGCCAGGTTAGCAAAACTGGATGTCTCTGTCTGAAAGATTTCCCAGATTGATCTTTAGGGAGACAGTGCCTAAGCAGGCAAACTGGTATGCTTACAGGTCCCTGAAAGGAGCAAAATTAGAGAGCTCAGGCTGTCATTCTAGGGACTACATCTGACAGACAGACATTTTCTTTACTCTAGAACTCACTTTCCTCTCTTTAGAAACAAGGCCAGATTTGAAATTTACCTGCAAGCCCCCAAATGCTCCTTAAACACTCTAGAGACAAAATAGGAGAAAGAACCAAACAGAATGTTCCTTCACAAATAGGAACATTCAAGCAGGATACTGAAAACAGCCATATTTGTCAAAATTGGGTAACTCAGCCCTAGCAAAGCACGGCCCCAGGAAAGTTTAATTCTAACCTTTAGTATTGTAGATAGAGGAACCAAAGAAGCAGATATTATAGAGAAGCTAAAAGCATGACTATGCAGAAACATGAGGCCAAAGCAGTGGGTTGCAGTGATATGAGCCTGGGGTGGGGCTCAGGACACCTGGGTTTTAGACAAACTCAGCATTTATTATTTTACATTATTACATTTACTAGAGGCCCAATGCACGAAGATTCATGCAAGAATGGGCCTTCCTTCCCCTGGCTGCCAGCACCGCCTTCACTCTGGCCGGAGTAGCCTTTCTGCTCTAGCCTGGAGCTGCCTTTCTGCCTTCTCATGCTGCCCAGAGGCCCAGAGCGGCTGGGGTGGTGTGGAATGCCTGCATCATCGCCATGGCAATGATGCAAGCATCCCCCCCTGCTCCTGGCCACTCAGCACCTGCATATGCAAATTAACCCGCCATCTTTGTTGGATTAATTTGCATACTCACTCCTGATTGGCTGGTGGGTGTTGTGAAGGTACAGTCAATTAGCATGTTACTCTTTTATTAGGTAGATTACTTTACTAGCTGTATCAACTGTAGAATAAAAGGATAAATCTCTGTGGGGTTCATGTCCCTTGGGGTGTGGATTCAGGATTATACAGCAAGATCCTGGAGGTTACTGTTAAGTATGATGGATTTTCTCAGAACATCAATTTTGCCTGATGGCAAACACTTTAAAACATTATTTTTCATTCACAAGTTAATTCACTTGCCCACTAAATATTTATTGAGCACTTGCTACAGGTCAGGTACTGTTTTAAGCAGTTTTAATATCAAAGTAAACATGACTATTTTATGGAACAATGAGCATAATTTACATGATGTAAGGTAAACAAGGTTTCTTAAAATTATTTTTAATATACAGGGCACTTCTAGTTGTGTCCATCCACTCTCACCTCCAATCAAATAGTGTGTATTTAGTGTCCTTTGCCCCTGGGCACACTCCAATGGATAGTTGTGCCAGGGTTCTTAAACACCTTTCCAGTAGATACAACCTATACTGTCACAAGCACCTGGAATTAAGCAGATCTTCGTTGTTGACAAGTTGGACATTCATATCCACCAGTAAAAGTAAGGGATGGAAACTAACTTTTAATAAGTACTACTACCTGCCTTTAGGTAATCAGTGGATCAGCTTTGATAAAACAACTAGAGGCACGAAATTCATGCACTGGTATGGTCCCTAGTGGCTGCTGGCTGTCAGCTGGGGTCTCCTTCCCTTACTCCAGCCACCTGCTGCTTCCGGGGCCTCCCTCCCTTCTCCCGGTCACCTGCCACTGCCACCACCACTGGCCTGGGCCTCCCTCCCTTCCCCTGGCCGGCCCTTCCCCTTGGTCGAACTCCTGGACTAACTCCCAGTTGAGGGGACAATTTGCAAACTATGCTTTTATTATATAGGATTTCATGTAATATTTACAACCATCCACCTGCAAAATCAGTGCCATTGCCCTCATTTGAAAACTGCGGAGAGGAAGCAGAGGCTTAGAGAGATTTAGTTGTCTGTTCAAAGTCTCACTGCTAATAAATAGAAGAGACAAGATTTCATGCTGCCTTTCTCTGGCTCCAAACCAATTTTCTTCTCACTCTATGACTCCACCCTCCGAAGGTGATGGTGATCATGTCACTTTTCCCCCTAATATCTCTCTCTGTCTCACAGCATAACAATATTATTTTAAACTCAGGTACTAAGGACATAGTATTAGAGAGAAGATGCACATGACCCAATCCACAGGACCACAGAATGTCAGAATTTGACAGGATGGTAGAGATCTTTCAATTCCCTTTGTAGAGAGGAAACTTGGCCCCTGGGCTATAAAGCGAACATTTGTGGGAAGAAGCTCTAATGTTGGCAAGACATCAATGTCCAGATCTGCCATCTATGCCTGGGACCCAGAGGTCTCTTAAACGTCCCAAGATTCACTTTCTTTCTCCACAAAATGGTATTGCATGGTGAAATAATGTCATGTGCTGAGGTTATCATAAAGCCTATATAAAATCATGTATGCGCATAATTTTTAAACCCTAAAGTGCTACAGATGTCCATGAATCGCCTCCCAGGACAGATCCAGGACTCAGATTAGGCATCCTGACCCCTGGTTAAAGAGTCTTCCTACTGCCCTATGGTCTGGGGATCCTCCTTGTTGCAGCAGAGAAGTTTCAGCTGCCTCACTAACCTTCAGAACAGATTCAAATCCTTTGAAAAAGGAGTGGATGACCACACACTCTTGTAACCTGAGAAAATGGAATCAGACGCCCATGGTATATCCTTACCATAAAATGCCCCTGTGGGAGAAAAACACACAACACAAACGGCATGGTTAAGTGCCTGGGGGAAGCTGGGCACTGTACCCAGAACAGCGAGTCGAGGTCCCTGCCCTCCAGGAGCAAGTCCAGGCAAAGGGAGTTTCCCCAAAGGAGGTGACTCACTCAGGGAGTGTCACTTAGATATGGCACCTGCCAGACCGAATCTGTTTTGATTACTACAACATCAAACCTATAAACAGTGGGAGCATGGAGTTTCCCCCACCCTCACCCCTCAGTTTCTCTGAGCTCATGGGCAGAGCATTCTGCAGGGCTGTGCCAAACATGCCTCCAACTCCTCGGGGTTTGGGGGGTTGGGGATGGGTTCTCCAAAGTTCCCCAAGTGCTGGCCTGCTATCACCACACCAATCCTGAGAGAAGAAATGTGCAAAACATTCATCCCCTCGTATCACTAGAAAAACCGAAGCCCAGAAATGATTCAACGTCTGCCTGTGAATTAGTATGATAAATCACCAGAACCCAGGAATCCAGTTTCAGCTCCTGTTTCTCATGCTCAGCCAGCAGGCCCTCCCTACTCCATGCTTTGTGGCCAGGTTTTCATAGCATAGTACACATTAATAGGCACCTTTCACAATGTTGATCAGTGTCTGAGACACCAACTTACTTCTGTCTGAGTTCCTGTTTTATCATCTATGAAATGCCGGGGTTAAATTAGATGATCTCTCAGACGATTTATATTTATATTTCCAACTTATATTTTTAGGCAAGCTGAGTACCTTAGGTTGGTAAATGAGAATAGTGAAAAGAGCATTAGGAAAGTAGGTTGGGGTCCCAAAGATTGATGAAGAACCTCCCATTGGGAGTGTGGAGGTGGGAGGCAGTTATAAATGAGAGAGGTGTGAGAGATAAATCCTGCCCTCACAGAGATCACAGCCTGGGGCAAAGTAACATCCTAAGCAAGAATGGAGATGATATTCTCAAGTGAAATAAGTCAGATGGAAAAAGTCAAGAAGCATATGATTTCACTCATACGTGAGATATAAAACAGAAAGCAACAAACAAAGACTCATAGACACAAACAACAGTATTATGTTTGCCAGAAGGAAAGGGAATTGGGAAGAGATAGGATAGGGTAAAGGGGGTCAAATACATGGTGAAGGGAGACTTGACTTTGGGTAGTGAGCACACAATGCAATATACAGATAATGTGTTAAAGAATTGTGCACTGGAAGCCTGTATAAACTTATTAACCAACTAGTGGACCAGTGCACAAAATTTGTGCAGGGGTGTATCCCTCAGCCCAGCCTGCACCCTCTCCAATCTGGGTCCCCTTGGGGGATGTCCGACTGCTGGTTTAGGCGTGATCCCTGTTGGATCGGGCCTAAACCAGCAGTCAGACATCCCTCTCGCAATCTGGGATTGCTGGCTCCTAACCGCTCACCTGCTTGCCTGCCTGATTGCCCCTAACCACTCTGCCTGCCGGCCTGATTGCCCCCAACTGTCCTTCCCAGCTGCCCTCATGGCCCCAAATTGCCCCCCCATGCTGGCCTGATTGTCCCCAATTGCCCTCTATGCTGGCCTATTGCCCCCAACTGCACCCCCCACCAGCCTGCTCACCTCCAACTGCCACCCCTGCCAGCCAGCTCGCCCCTAACTGCCCCCCTGCTGGCCTAATTGCCACCACCTGCCCCCCCCTTGCCGGCCAGCTCACCCTCAACTGCGCCCCCCACCAGCCAGCTAGCCCCCAACTGCCCCCTCCCCCGTGCTGGCCTGCTTGCCCCTAACTGCCCCCCCTCCCCCTGCTGGCCTGCTTACCCCCAATTTCCCCACCTGCTGGCATGGTTGCCCCCAACTGTCCCCTTCCCCTGCCAGCCTGATCGCCCCTAACTGCCTCTGCCTTGGCCCCACCACCATGGCTTTGTCCGGAAGGATGTCTGGAAGGTCTCCCGATCTAATTAGCATATTACTCTTTTATTAGTATAGATAGATTTTATAGGATAGGATTGCTTAAAAGGGGGAAAAGCCTTTTTCAGCAGGAGGAGATGCTCTTGGCAGAGAAGGATACATAATCCCTATATCTGGACTGATAGCTAGCCATATGCATTATACTGTCAAAGCAGTCATTAAAAAATTGAACCGCTTTCTTACACATTACACCAAACAGCTGTTGCTCTTAAAACCCCTCCTCAGCCCCCACCTTAGGTTCTGCCTTCGTAGAACTCACCAAGATTAGGTTCTGATTGATTGGTTTCTATGATAGTCAGCGTCAAAAGCTCTGCCTCCTAGGCAGCCATTGGCTCCTGGCACTTCACCCAGATTTGGTTCTGAATGGTCAGTTTCTATTCCAGTCAGCGTCAAAAGCTCTGCCTCCTAGGCAGCCATTGGCTCCTGGCACTTCCCCAGATTTGGTTCTGATTGGTCGGTTTCTATGCCAGTCAGAATCTCCGGGCCTATCTCTGGGCCTGATCAAAGAGGTGGGGCTGATCAGCAACCCCTTGGAGGCCCGGAGAGAAACAGAGACTTAGCTGCTGATGAAGCCTGGAGAGAGAGAGGCAAGGGCTGATCAACAGTTGTCACTGAGGCTACAGATCAGACCCTGCCTCTCTCTCTGCAGGCCTCTCTCCGGGCCTAATCCTCAGCCCCCTCGGCAGTCAGACTTCTGGTGTTAGGTTGAGCCTTCAGTCATTACAGACCCTGGATCTTTATATATATAGGTGTTACCTCAATAAATTTAATAAAATTTTTTAAAAAATAGAGATGACAAGGCAGTGCTGCTCAGTGGAAAGAACCTCCCTAAACTTGGGAGTTGGGAGACCTGTGTTCCTCTGCAGAGGCTGACTTTGCTTTGCTGGAGGACCAACACTGGGAAAATTATGTCCTTTCTCTAGACCTTATTGGTTTTAAGCTATAAATGTCCATTCTTCTACAATGTCGTGGAAGAAAGATCTCTTCCTTGACAGGGGTTGAGCAGGAAGATTTCTTCTTCTATCGCCAGGGATTCTTTCTTTAAAATATGAGTGTCATGGCTAACGTTGCTTGTTATCTGCAGACTTTTTGAGCAGGCCGTGGCCCTAGTCCTGACTCTGCATGTATAGAAATTATAGAAACTTGAGTATGTTATAGACCTTGATTTCTTCTAATTTTTTTCAAACATGTTTCCTTTTCCTTCCATTCATTAATATTTTAGGTCAGATACCTTGGAAGAGATTGGAAGACACCTGAGGGTCTTCACATCTTGATCTTTCTCCATCTCCACATATACGCATCCAGACTATGTCTGAACAGCCCCAAGAGCAAGGGTCTCACCATCCTCCAAAGCTGCTAGTTCTGTCTGGGACAGTTTTGTTTATTAGAAAGATTTTCAAAGAAAAGACGACAGCTTCTTGATTTAAAACCAACCTCAATTCTGGTGGTCAGCTCACTAGCTATTTCCTTGGGATCTGTTTCCAGCCAAATGGTTGGGTTTTCCCCAGGACGAGTCTCCTTCCACACAGGTCATGGGTGTGGGTGTGTTGTCTAGGCTGGTGTTCCCACCTCCAGTCCTAAATCTTTGCCTTTACATTTTAGGCTTATTTTGACCATTCAAAAATTCCATAGTAACTTGTTACATTTTAAATAATGTTTAATTTTGAGATTTCCCCCCCACACACACATACACTCCATTTTCTTTCAGAGAGTGCGACTCAATGGTTAATTCCATGTGCTAATTTCATACACTTGATCAGGTTTAAGTCTCACCTTGATCCAGGTCTAACATAGGCATCCTCAGTAGTAGTGTTAGTTACTCTCTCTGAATCTCAGTTTCCTAGTCTGAAAATTTAATAATATTTACTTCATGAGTTGGCGAATTGAATAAATAAATTAAGTAGCTTAGATGAAGTGGTTGTCCTAGGAAAAGGTAGTTGTAAGGAGACCTACTTTTCCTTTCAGTTCAACTTTACTTACTGTCCAAATCCAGCTCTCTGCAGCAGCTACCATCTCCTTGATCCTAGTTCTATCCTCTGGGACCATGCAGAATAGGCCTAAATTCCTCTTCCATGTGGCAACCTTTCAAATATTTCCATTTGACCACAATCCCTTCACATGGCAAAGGGCCCCACCAGAGAAACTGAGGTGGGATAAAGGGCATCCAGGGCCTCACCACAATCTGGAAGGAGAACCAAAAAATGCTGACTTCTCTGGCCTGGAGTGACCACTCCAACATCTGCCTCCAAGAGGAGTGGGCTGAGCCAGGTCTCCTGGAAAACTTGATTCTGGCAACACATGACATTGAAGTATTGAAACATGCCACTTTGATGTAGCATTAGCTCATGATATTGCTTTCTAAATTTTCTTAACTTAGAAGAAAAGCACAGCTGCTAGAGTTTTTAATATAATAATAAGTATGCTGGTGCAATAAAGGTTTTCAGGAATTTTCCCACAAGGGTTCTGCACTCAATTGTGTAACTTTTTAAAAAAGTATTTATGTAAATCTACTTTTTCCTATTATTCAAAACATTCTTTTAAATTATTTTCTAAACTTTCAACCTTTAAACTATTGAATCCTTGTGTGACTAATGTACCCTCACTAGTTGAAACCATTTTTAGAACAAGACAGGATTTCAAAAATGAACAAATACTTAGACTGCATTGCTATATTTATTGAATGGAAATCCTAAAAAATCTACTGGCTACCTTTCTACCTGCTTGGAATGAGCTCACTGGATTAATGCAAAATATTCTCATCAGCCAGTCCCATAATATATATCATAGGTAAATTTCCTGATTCTGGATGCTTTCATAATTGGACTACTATGACTAGAATTCCAGGGTTCTATTATGATACTTTATGTACAATAATGAAAATTTCTCTATCTCATGGTAGAAAGCCTGGTCAAGGTAGGATCAATAAAAAAACATAATAAATTTTCTTTCTTTCTTTCTCAATGCTCAATGCATTGATTACTTATGCAGGATAAATCTAGTAACTATGTTTATTAATCATCTTTATTTGCCTGCAAAACTTTTCACATAGTGTTTGCCCAGTAGATTCCAAGAATGCCCAGAAATTGAACTTTTCAGACTTCTGGACCTAGGACAGCCAAAGTTCTGGGCCAGTTGCCTCCAGTAATAAGTAGCATTGTCTCTTTACCCCAGTACAGTAATGTGCTACATAATGATATTTTGGTCAGCAACGAACCACATATACAATGGTGTCCCATCTACACTAATAAAATATAAATATGTAAATTGACCATCACGTTGTGATGCCAATCAGGAGTGAGTATGCAAATTAACCAGACAAAGATGGCGGTGGCCCTGCCCCCCAGCTGCTCCGGGCCTCTGGGCAGCATGCATGCAGGCACGGAGTGGCTGGGCGGGGTGGGACACCTGCTATGAGGGGGAGAGCGGGGGGGGGGTGTGTGGCAGAGGGAGCTACAGGAGCAGTTCTCCGGCTGAAGCGAAGACTGAAGGCTCTGGCCAGAGCGAAGTTGGTAGGCGGCAGCCAGAGCGAAGGCCTGGGTCCCAGGTGTCGGAGGAAAACTGGTGCTGGCAGACAAGGGGAAAAGGTCTATTGCACAAATCTTCATGCAACGGGCCTCTAGTAAGGTTATAAAGGAGCTAAAAAATTCCTACCACCTGGTGATGTGTAGCTGTCCTAACATCATAGTACAATGCATTACTCATGTGTCTGTGGTGATGCTGGTGTAAACAAACCTACTGTGTTGCCAGTCATATAGAAATATAGCATGTACAATTATATACAGTGTATAATAGTTGACAATGATTATAAACATGCTACTGGTTTATGCATTTAGCATATTACACTTTCATCACATTTTATAGTGTACTCTTTCTACTTACAAACTTTTTCTTTTGCTATATAACAGTATGCCTGTTATACTGGCAGCAGCCTCATACATCTCATGTTACTGCATTTCTTGATTGTATCATTTCTCTTGTGCTTGATTTAATCTCAGCTTGTTTTGTTCACCATTGTCCCTAAGCATTCACACAATGACAGAATTTCTCAGAACATATCCTAGTCATTAAGGAATGCATGGCAGTATAATAAAGAGATATTATTAGTTTCTTTGTGTGCTATGTCATGGAAGGGTTTAAGAAGCACTGAGTTTCATTGTAAATTTTAAGCCTTTCAAAATGCACAGTATAATTTTAATATAGTGGAGACAATTGAGATTGGCCAATTTTTGTTTTCTTCAATTATTATTATTATTATTATTATTATGATGATGATGATGTGGAAACCTTTCTCTTCTATGTGACTTGGTGACCATGAGTTGATCATCCCTGCCTCACTTTATTTGCCACCTGGAGAAGAATGGTTATAACTTAGAAGACTTGGTTACAAATCTAAGGATCTGTCATGTAAAATAGGCAAATGTCCCCACAACTCACTTTCCTCACTGCCCTGAAATAGTCCCTACCTCAGATCTTATTCATTTAACTCAACTGGAATTTCCTCAGAAACCTTCTCTGACTCCTCACATTCCTTCACTCAAATTATAAATAATATCTCTATTCTCAGAATCCCTGTAGCTCTAGTTCTGTTCTTTTGTTACAACATTTAGCAATTTTTGAATCATGGTCAGTCATATGGTCATAGCTCTACTGGAATGTAAACTTTGGGGGGAGGAGGGAGGTAATATCCATGTCTTACTTTTAATATTCCTTAAAACATTCCTGACAGGACTTGACTTACACAAGAAAGGCACTCAACCAATAAACCAAAGATAAATTAACTTGATACTTCTCTTTGCTTGGGCCACACACACACACATACACACACACACACACAGAGACACAAATATATATATATATATATATATATATATATATATATATATATATATATATTTGATAAGTTTGAAAATTTAAATTTCTTTGGGGGGACATTTTGGGAGGATTTCAAAAATTTCTGGCAGCTTAGTTTTAATTTTAATACCATGATCTAGACAAAAACAAAAACACATGGAAAGCATTAAACTTTGCTGTTAAGCAGAGAAGTACAAATGAAAATAAATTTGAAGCACTGTTTTTATAAAAGTAGAAAAAGACTTTAGCAAATAGTCAATGATTGAAAGAGTTATGGTTAAATGGGATAATGGCATTTTAAAATAACACACACACACGCAATGTATGCAAGAGTCATAAAGCTGCCCAGACATATTTCCCCAGTCATCCCATTCAAAGGATTTTAGAATTTATGCAAAGGTAACAATTTAACAATAAAAAAAACAAAAAGCAAAATGTACACAATGCCACTCAATATACTAGCAAAAAGCAACCAAAGAAACAAACCAAAAATATCGAAGACAATCCAAATGTCTCAAAATAGAGGAATAGTTTTATTAATTATAAAACATTGTCAAAAATTATATTATCTAGTCATTAAAATACAAACTTTAAAAGAAAAATGTTTATTATATAATGTTAAGTAAAAAAAAAATCAGGCCACAAAATGAAATGTGCATTATGCATGCATGATGAAGAAGACAAGAAATAGACAAGAATGTAAAAAACAAAACAAAAAACTAACACCAAAGAATTGAATATGGTGTAGAATTCTGGCTTGTTTTAAAGCCATTACATCATCTTTTCAATGACAGACTACATTTTAAGTAATTGAAAACAAAGTCTCATTAGCCTTGTCCTTGTATAAATTCCCAGAGAGAACACATTATTCTTATTTATGTCTACCTCTGCTACTTGTCTTTGATTTGGACCTGCTCCATCTTCTTCTCTCACTTCTCACTCACCTCACTAGACTGGAAAAAAACCCCTCACCAAACAAGGAAGCTAAAGGCACCAAGTTTAACAGAAGCTGTGTATCCAAATCAGCAAACATCAGAGGACAAGATCTGATATTATGCCCCCACTATTTCAAAGGCAGACCCAGATTCTTCAGTGACCACAAGTGGCTTTGGTTTAATAACCTTTGCCAACAAGGCACAATGTTCCCATCCTCAGAAATAGTCCCCGGCAGAGTTTCCAGGGGCCCATAAAAGTCTGCACTCTTAGAAGAATGTGACAATTCTGGCATCAAACACAGATTCGTCATTTTCTATAATGAGAGAATGTTCAGTTGCATCAGGCTTTTTTAGCAAGGCCAACAATTAGTAAAATTCTGAGGTTGGCAAAGTGAGTTTTTGCCTAGCCCAAGACTCCTTTCCCTGACTCCAGATGATCAATAAAATCACCTCACGTTACAATTTACAAAGAGCCCTTTCACATCCAATTTCTCACTTGAGTCTTCTGTCAGCCCAGTGACATCAGTGTTTACACTTGAGATGTACTTTGTTCAAGATATGTAAGCTATAGCCTTTATGAAGCTTATTAACTTCACTTTTCAGAAGAGGACACTGAGACCATGGAAGTGAAAAGACTTGTGGAAGGCAACATAACAGTCAATGACTGAAAGGGAACATAGTCCAGCCCTGACTCCTGCTCAGTATGCTTCCACTCTCCCTACATACTCCCTTTCTCCCAGTCCAGGAGAAGCACTGACCCAGTCCTGTAGGAAGTGGTTATAGGGTTAAGCCTCGGACTGACCTGTGGCAGGGTCACAAACAAGTTTGTTTGGAGGGCAGACCCCTCCCAGCATAATTAAGCCTGATCCTGTAACTGATCCGTAGATCTTTCCTGGGTAGCTAGTGGGCTGTGGGAGGGGCAGCAAGTGCTGCCAAAACAAGTGAAACTTACAAGAACATTGTTAATTGCCTTGTTTGTCCCTGATTATAAATAAAGCCTCAGCTTTGCAGTCTGATTCTGTTCTGTGGCCTCAGCCAGGCACAGAAAGATCCACCCAGCTCCCAGCTTCATTTTCTGCGTCTTGTTTTCTTTATTTCTAATATTTCTCAATCCCTGGCCACCTCCATTTAGAACCGGTTTGTTCATCTCTCTTTCTGCGCGGGACACGGAAAAGGGAGATCCCTGCCATGTCTGGCCCCCGCCGAAATCAGGCCCCCCAACAGTCCACCTACTCAACCAGTACTATGTGCTACCACCCCAAAGATACCTGTGTGTTGAAGGAAGACAGAAAGGACAGTATGTGACCTGTAAAAAGGAAAAATCAAGTAAAGGTCCTAAGAAGATGCTGAATTAGCCTGACTTACTGGTTCCTTCCTCTGAGATCAACTCAGAGAAACCAAAGAGGAAAAATATTAAGTTACAGAGAAAGCTATGAGACCTCCTTGGAGAAACAGAAGCTTTTTTTCTCTGGCATGTATGTGTATCTGGAATGGCCCAGCTAAGGCAGAGGGTATCCAGGCTGCTGTGTCAGGATAAAACAAGGAGCTGTTGCTTCTTAGGGTCTTTATCTCATCTCCATTCCCATCTCCACTGCCTTAGAACAGACAGGGCTATAGCTTACATCTCTTGAACAAAGTACATCTCAAGTGTAAAACTAAGGCAGTGCACAAGTCCTGCACCTGAGTGGAGGTGGAGAAAGCACACAAAGATGGACTGGTCCAAGGTGGTCACTGGCCTACTTTTCCCTTCTAAACCCCCAGGGTTGGTGGATTACAATCTAAAGTAAAATTATTAAAATTAAAACTAAGCTGACATCACTGGTGGAATTCATTCTAAAGTAAAGAATACATTTGAGGAGCTGTTAGGCATGGTGAGGAGTGATTAACTCTGGTTTCCTGATGGCTAGAACCTTCCACTAGAGTTTCATCCTCCATCTTCATTTGAACATGCTGGTGTCAATGCAGATCGAGATCTGGCCTTCAGTTCTTACACCATCAGCACTGCTGTACAGACTAACCCATAACCTCAGAGTAATGGAAACTCGTGTGTAAAAATGGAAGTACTAATATTTTCAAAGATAAACAACAAACTGAGTCACAATTCCATGGAACCAGAGTTATTAGAACTGATAGATTAAATACTTACATATATTTTAAAGAATTAATTTAAATTTTTATACTTAAAAAATGAGAGATGATATCTTATATAATAAAGAGGTAATATGCAAATTGACCATCACTCCAACACACAAGATGGCTGCCCCCATGTGGTCAAAGATGGCCATCCCCATGTGGACACAAAATGGCCTCCACAAGATGGCTGGCAGGGGAGGGCAGTTGTGGGTGATCAGGCCAACAGGAGAGGGCAGTTGGGAGGGACCAGGCCTGCAGAGGAGGGCAGTTGGGAGGGACCAGGCCTGCAGGGGAGGGCAGTTGGGGAGGACCAGGCCTGCAGGGGAGGACAGTTGGGAGGGACAATGCCTGCAGGGGAGGACAGTTGGGGGCAATCGGGCTGGCAGGGGAGCAGTTAGGTGTTGATCAGGCTGGCAGGGAATGGTTAGGTGGTGATCAGGCTGGCAGGCAGAAGTGGTTAGGGGCAATCAGGCAAGCATGCAGGCAAGCGGTTGGGAGCCAGCAGTCCTGGATGGTGAGAGGCAGTTGGACATCCCTTGAGGGGACACCCCACCCTCTGCAAAAAATTTCTTGCACCAGGCTTCTAGTTAGCAATATAAAATGAAAACAAGAAACCATAAAAGAAATCAAGTAAAAATGTTAAATATGAAACTGTAATAGTTGAGGTAATAAACACAATAGATAGAATTAGTAGAATGAATTTGCCTGAGGAATGCACAGTGAATTGAGGATCAGACTGAGGAATTCTTAGCTGAAAGTTAGTTTAAAAATAAACAAATATGAAAGTTAAGGTATAAAAGGCAAAAGTAGTTCCAGAAAGAAAAAAAAATAAAGATAGATAGAAATGGAGAGAAGGAAATCTTTGAAGAAATAATGGAGGTAATTCATTAAAAATTAATGAAAGATAGATCACTTCAGATTAAAAGGAATCATAGACAGCAAAAAAGGAAAGATAAGAGAAATCATACTCCTAAATGTGAAGTATGTTGAAATTTAAGAATATCAAAGATAAGGTAAAACATTAAAAATTTGCAGAGAGAAAGAAAGAAGATCACTTACAAAGGAATACAAGTAATATTGATATCAAATTTTTCAGCAGTATTCAAAGATGTAAGACAGAAGGAGAAGTATTTTCAAAATTTTGAAAGTATAGAATTTCATATCCAGCTAAACTTTCATTCAAATGTTAAGACATATTAAAATACTCTTAAGATATCTGGACTTTCAGAATGTTTGCCATGCAAAGATCCATATATAAAAAATGTTTTAATAATATACTTATATATAAGAAACAAATCTAAGGGATGATGGAAGAAATATGTGAAGTAAAAGTGATAAAATATCTTCGTAAAGTGTGGTTGTATTAAAAAATAACAGACCAAAGAAAAGAGAATGCAAAAGAATATACATAAAAAACAAGAAGTCTATGATGAATCACAGGAAGGCCAGGGGACATCAGAGAATATTAATGTCTTTGTCTTATATGTGAGAAGACATAGTCAACTTTAAAATAATAAACGGAAGCCCTAGCTGGTTTGGCTCAGTGGATAGAGCGTCAGTCTGCAGACCAAAGGGTCCCAAGTTCGGTTCAGATCAAGGGCACATATCTCAGTTGCAGGCTCCTCCCCAGCCTGGGCCCTGGTTGGGGCTCATGCAGGAGGCAACCAATTGATGATGTGTTCCTCTCACATCTATATTTCTCTCTGTCTTTCCCTCTCTCTTCCACTCCCTCTAAAAATCAATGGAAAAATATCCTTGGGTGAGGACTAAAATATATGTAAAATTAAATTAAATTAAAATAAAATAATAAACAGAGGAATAAAAAACAAAGAAACAATATGACAAATTGAAATAATAAACTAATAGAGTAGAAGAAAGTCCTAATATGTGAATAACTACTATAGATAAAAATGAGCTAACTTACCAAATAAAAAATAAAAACCATATATTTGCTATTTTCTAGACATATTCTAAAGCAACATACATGCACAAGATGAAAATAAAAGGATGAAAAATGATTAATCAGGCAAGTGGAACAAAATAAAGCTGGTCTCAACATAATATTATCAGATAATATGAAGATCACAACCTTAATAATAAAACTAGCAAAGAGCTATAAGAAAAAATTACATATTATGCCACTTATTGCTATAGGTGTAAAAATCCTAGAGAGTTAGTGAACTAAATCCAGTAGTGCATCAAAATGATCATATATTACACTGGCCTTTTCTCAGATATCTGAGGATAATTTTAATATTAGAAAATCTATAAGCATAATTCACTATATAAGCTAAATAATGATAATACAATAAGAAAAGAGAAAGAAATTAGAGGCTTAAGAATTGAAAAGAAAGAAATAAAATTACCATTATTTTAAGATAATGTGATTTCTTTGACCGACTTTCATAATTGTTTTTGATGAGGTTAGTCATGGCTAGAACAGGAGTTTATAAAACCTCTTGGAAAAACAGCTTGATATTATCTCTTAAAATTAAACTTTATGGACCCTATAACTCAGCAAGTCTATTCTTATGATTATGTTTAAAAGAAGCCTTCGCATATGTATACCAGAAAATGCAGCCTGGCCCATGTGGCTCAGTGGTTGAGCGTCGACCTATGAACCAGGAGGTCATGGTTTGATTCCCGGTCAGGGCACATGCCCAGGTTGCAGGCTCAATCCCCAGTGTGGGACATGCAGGAGGCAACTGATCAATAATTCTCTCTAATCATTCATGTTCCTCTCTCTCTCTCCCTCTCCCTTCCTCTCTGAAATCAATAAAAATATATTTAAAAAAAAAGAAAATGCAGATAAGAATGTTTATAGTACTACTATACATATCAACAAACAAACAAAATTCCCATTACTAGGGCAGTTGAGAATTAACTATGGCATATTCAAATTAAGTAAACAACAACTACAATAAATAATATGGACAAGTCTTCACAATATAATATTAATTAAAAAGTATAAATATCAAAGTTATTTGTGCATCATGTCCTTTTTATGATATTAAAAACATGAATAAAATATACTTTTAAGGAATACATATAGATGAGCTAAAACTATTTAAAAAAGAAAGCTAAGGAATAATGAATACAAGATTCATGATGGTGGTTCCTTTGGGTTGGGGTGCCAGGGGTGGAGTAGGGGAAGACCACAGGCATAGATATGGCCAAGTTACTCTCAAAGTCCTTGTTTTCACATTGAAGTGTCACTCATGAATGCTTATTACATTAGATAAACTAAGTATATAGATACATACTGCCACACATGAAACAAGGATTATGATTTATCTAGTGCTAAGTCCCTGAGATCTAAAAGAAATATTTCAAATGGGAGACCTCAGGCACTGAGGCCCTGGAAGTGGAGATTTCTCTGAGCACAAGATGTTTTTAGTGGCCATTTGCTCCATTAGCCCTGGAGGTTTTCCTAGTTTCTTAAACATTGGTACTAGCCCTAGCCAGTTGTCTCAGTGGATAGAGCATTGCCTATGGACTGAAGGGTCCGAGGTTTGATTCTGGTCAAGGGCACCTACCTCGGTTGCAGGCTCAATCCTTGGCCCTGTTCAGGTGCCTGCAGGAGGCAACCAATCCATATATCTCTCTCACATTGATGTTTCTCTTTCTGTCTCTCACCCTCCTTTCCACTCTCTCTAAAAACCAATGGAAAATATCCTTGGGTGAGGATTAACAACAACAAAACTGGTACCAAACCAGTTGTAAAGATCATGGGCAAAGTCCCTAAATTTCCATGTTCAGACACCATGACATTAGCCAGAGGCAGGCATTTGCTTCTGCAGCAGTAGTTTCCTCACCAGCCTCCTTACCTAAGCTCCACCCTCCCCTGCTGTCCTCCATACTGCCTCCAGAATGTTACTGCTAAATTGCAAAGCTGATCAGATTACTTTCCCTACTTCATTATCTTTAGAATTAAGTCTGTGCCTGGGTATTATCAGACCTCAGTGATCTTTCCCTGGCAAAACAGCTCCACATATTCTCTAATCCTTCATAATAAAAAGGCAATATGCAAATAACCATCACTCCGCTACGCCCACGATTGGGCGGTGGGAGGCTGGGGGGCGGGACTCGGGGTGGCATATCCGGCCATTGAGAGGCCGGGACTCCCAACACCCCCCCCCCCCCCCGCCTCTCAACGGCTGGATTGGCGGCCGCTGAGGGGGGCTGCCTCGGACACCCTGGACAGCCAGGTCCGCTGCCATCGGAGGCGGGGAGCCGGTTGTCCACACCCGGATCCCCTGCCCAGCTCCGCTGCCATCGGAGGCGGGGAGCCGGTTGTCTGCACCCGGATCCCCTGCCATGCTCCCCTTCGTCAGCGCCTCAAGCCCCAGCAGCAGCGGCAGCGGCTGGGGATGAGCTGGGGATCCCAACAGCCTGGCAGATCAGTGGCGGCGGTGGAGGCAGCATTGGGCCTGGGGACTGGCGAACAGGCAGAAGATGGCCCTGATCGCAGGAGGCTAGGCCTAGGGACCCTACCCGCACGATTGAATCATGCGCTGGGCCTCTAGTCTATCTAATAATAGAGTAATATGCAAATCATCACTCCGCTACACTCACAAGCCACGCCCACCAGCCACGCCCCAGCCACGCCCACCATCCAATCTGAGTGAGTATGCAATTAAACTGAAAACATGGCGGCAGCCCCGCCCCCCAGCCTCTCCAGGTCTCTGGGAGTTGGAGAAGTCAAGCGGCAGCGCCTGAGGCTGGCTGCAGCCACAGAGACCAAGAAGCCGCCTGCCCCATGATCCCAGGCTGGAGCCAGCCTCAGAAGCCTCAGGTCCGCCTGCCCAACGTCCTGGGGAGACGGAGAAACTGGGCCCCAGCGCCTGAGGCTGGCTGCAGCCACAGAGACCAAGAAGCCACTTGCCCCATGATCCCAGGCTGCAGCCAGCCTCAGAAGCCTCAGGTCCGCCTGCCCAACGTCCTGGGGAGACGGAGAAACTGGGCCCCAGCGCCTGAGGCTGGCTGCAGCCACGGAGACCAAGAAGCCGCCTGCCCCATGATCCCAGGCCTCAGCCAGCCTCAGAAGCCTTAGGTCCGCCTGCCTCACATCCACCTGCCCCACGTCCTGGGAAGACGGAGAAACCGGGCCTTGCGCCTGAGGCTGGGTGCAGCCGGGAGACGAATAAGCTGCCCGTCCATGATCCCAGGCTGCAGCCAGCCTCAGAAGCCTCAGGTCCGCCCGCCCCATGTCCTGGGGAGACGGAGAAACCGGGCCCCAGCACCTGAGGCTGGCTGCAGCCACGGAGACCAAGAAGCTGCCTGCCCCGTGATCTCAGGCCTCAGCCAGCTGGAGAAGCGGTTCACCCCACGTCCTGGGGGAGACAAGAAACCAGGTGCCAGTGCCTGAGGCTGGCTGCAGCCCGGGAGATGAAGAAGCCGCCTGCCCGGTGATCCCAGGCTGCAGCCTGCAGCAGAAACCTCAGGTCCGCCTGCCCCACCTCCTGGGGGAGAATGAGAAACCGGGCCTCAGCGCCTGAGGCTGGCTGCGACCTGGGAGATGAAGAAGCCGCCTGCCCCGTGATCCCAAGCCGCAGCCAGCTGGAGAAGCCGCCCTCCCCACGTCCTGGGGGAGACAAGAAACCGGGTGCCAGCACCTGAGGGTGGATGCGATCTGGGAGATGAAGAAGCTGCTTGCCCTATGATCCCAGGCTACAGCCAGCTGGAGAAGCTGCCCACCCCATGTCCACCCACCCCACGTCCTGGGGGAGATAGAGAAACCGGGCCCCAGTACCTGAGGCTGGCTGCAGCCCGGGAGATGGAGAAGCCGCTCACCCTGCGGTCCTGGGCACCAGTAACTGCAGCTGGCTGTGGCTTGGGAGACAGAGAAGCCACCCACCCTGCGGTCCAGGTGCCAGCACCTGCAGCTGGCTACAGTATGGTAGATGGAGAATCCGCCCACCCTGCAGTCCCGGGCACCAGCACCTGTGGCTGGCTGTGGCCTGGGAGACAACGAAGCCGCCCACCCTGCGGTCCTGGGCGCCAGCACTTGCAGCTGCAGCACAGGCGAAGCCCCCTGTCCACCATCCCCTGAGGCTGCAGCCAGCCTGGGCGCCTATGGCTGACCAGAGGGAGGGAAGCCCGGATCCTGGGTGCCTGTGGTCAGCTGGAGGAGGGAATCCTGGGTACCGGGTGTGGGCCGAGGCAGAGGTAGTTAGGGGCAATCAAGCCAGCAGGGGAGCAGTTAGGGACAATCAGGCTGGTAGGCAGAAGCAGTTAGGGGCAATCAGGCAGGCAGGTGAGCGGTTAGGAGCCAGCAGTTCTGAATTGTGAGAGGGATGTCCAACTGCTGGTAATCCCATGAGGGGTCCCAGATTGGAGAGGGTGCAGGCCAGGCTGAGGGACACACTCCCCGCTGCCCCCCCCCCCCGTGCACGAATTTCGTGCACTGGGCCTCTAGTCTCTTAATACTTCCTGCAGTCTCACCCCGACCCTCCGTCCCCCACTCCTCGTCTACTCCTGCTGCTCAGTCTATCTGCAGTGCCTTTATATCCTTATCTGTTGACATTTCACACATTACCAAATCTTAGTTCCCCTTCTTCTTATTCTCTGAAGGCCTGGAGGGAGAGATCAGTGGGCAGAGAGAGTGTGATTATCCAGATGCTCAGGAATAACTGCAGCTTTAACAGGGAATAGCTTAGACAGGTAAAGTCAGTGACAGCCTGCAAATCACATCCGGATTATTGCAACAGTCCTGATTCTGTGTGAGTAGGGCCAGCCTAGGTGGGCCTGGAACTGCTCTCTTTCCCCATCTCTCAGAGGTGGTTTCTAGGGGTGGTACTGTGGAAGAGCTTGGGCTTTCAAGTCAGACTGACTTGAATCAGTCCTGGATGTACCCTTTAAAATGCATCAAAAATATGGGGTTTTAAATGTTAACACTGAAAAATGAGAGAATAATTTGAATGGTGCATAATTTCATAAGTTAGAGAGAATAATTTGAATGGTGCATAATTTCTGCCCATAATTTCATTAAGTTAGTGGATGAACTCCAGTGAACTTGAGATGATACACCAGAATCTGTTGCTTATGCCAAACCACATATACTGTACTTTACCAACAAATTAAAGGACTTCCAAGGTAGTTATGACTGATCAGTGTTTACCTTAGATTTTGAAATCCTAACTCCTGGATAAGATGGATATGAGCTATGGGACTTTGTACAGGGCTCTCAATCTCACAGAGTTTTGATTTCCTTCCTAAATACTTTGAGTAGTATAGCAGGTTGTATTTTTCAAAGATGGTCACAGAAACATCTGCCCTCCCACTTGAGCTCTCTTCCCTCAAAAAGTGGATCTGTGCCCCTTCCCTGGAATATGGGTGGACTGGTGACTTGCTAAACGAATTGAGTGAAGCAAGGAAAAAAACAACAACAATATGACTTCAGATCTAGGTCACAAAAGGTGACCTAGCTTCTACCTTTATTTTTCTGGAACAATTGATTTTGAAGCACTGAGTCTCCATATAAGAAATTCAAATACCCGAGGCCACCATGAGGAAGCCCAGGCCACATATAGAGGCCACATATAGGTCTTCCCATTCCAGTAGACAGACCATAGCCACTACCAGACATGTGACTGGTGATGCCTCCAGATGCTTTCAGTACCCAGCTGTTGAGCCCCTCTGCCTTTGCATCTTCCAGCCAAGGTCCCAGACATCATGGAGCAGAAACAAGCTGTCTATTTTGTGACCTTTCTTAATCTCTAACCCATAGAATCCATGTTCATGCTAAAAACTGTTTTATGCCTCTAAGTTTTGGGGTTGTTTTTAAAGCAGCAATAAGAACGGAGTCAAAGATTTTTCTGAGGACTGAATAAAATAATTTACATAAAGTGCCTAGTACAAAGCAGGCTCAGAAAATGATAAGTGGTACCAGTATTATGTCCTCTGCTGGTCAAATAGAACGTGCTATTTGGGCCTCAGGCTTCTCTTTAGGAATACCTGCCTCAGTAATGGAAAAGTTTGTTGTGTGGATCAAATAGGATGACACACGTGAAAGTGCTTTGGAAACTGTAGGACTCTGTGCACATCAAAGGAATTCTTACACTAAAGGCTCAGGAGAGGAGGGTACTCTAATGATCTTTCAGTGGCAGCCAGTGTCTGAAATCCTTAGATCAAAGCTCCTTGGCCTGAGGCCTCAAATTTGCTCCCTATTAGAGATCATTAACTTCAACCACTCATCCAATAAGCTCTTATTAAGTATCTACTATAAGCAGAAAACTGTTAAATGTTGGGAGTTTTCTGAAGAAGTTCGGGTATTCAATCGAGTCCTCTAAGAAAATTCTGTAGAGCTAGGAGAACAAGAAATAAACATAATGCCAGGAACACAGAGGCTTTCTGCAATGATATGTTTTTTTCAAGAGCGGCCTAAGTGAGGGAGGAGGGATCAGGTTTGAGACCCTGCAATGTGCCAGGTACTGTGCCAAGTTCTTTACATGTATTGTCTCTCCCTCAATTCCCACAATGAGTTTATGAGACGGGTTATTTATTAGTTGCCTTTACAAATGAGGAAATAGGTGCTTGGGGAGATTAAGTATCTGGCCCAAGGTCACAGCAGTAGTAAGTCAGCACTGAAATCCAGGTCTGGAAACTCTCCATCATGCTTCTACTTTTGAATATACATTTCAGCCTCAAAGAATTATTTCTCCAAGCAGTCTACTAAAAAAGTCCTCATCTGAGATTCAAATGTTGCCTATTAAATAATAACATTTCTGTACAACTAATTTTCTTCTGAAATTTTATGGTAAAATAATTAATACTCATAATATATTATTAGCACAGAACTTTAGCATTTACAGAGCACCTTCACATCTTTTCCTTCCTTGGTTCCCCAACAGAACTCTGTGGGGAGACATGTTAAACCTAAGGTCTCACAGACAATAATTAGTTTGCTGCTACATTGTAGGAGGAATAATAAGTGTTTCTCTAATGGTGAGTATTTTGTCTTGTGTGTCATGTGATTTTGAACATCATTAAAAGTCTTATAAAGGTTGGCCATCATGTTCAAGATGTCTTCCAAATCATGATGACTCATTCCATCATTGACACAATGTAAATCTCATGGCACAATATACATGCACATTGTGAACAAGAAATGAAAAGATATTTTAAAATTCATTTAAAAATATATATTTTTGATTATTTCAATTATTTTTTGTTGACCTTCTAACAGCTCAGGTTAGTTGTTTACTTACTGCATGTTCCTTGAAATGTCACTAGAAGAGAGTTTTTTTGACCAAGAGTAGAAGGGTAAGTTCTTCCATTTCCTTGTTTGGTTGTGCTTTCAGCATAGGTATTTTCTTCAATCCACTGCTTGTCGAAATCTTTTAAGGCAGAAATCATTTTAACTTGTTTAAGTTCACTTTGAAAAGGTTAGTTTATTGAAACTGAATAATATATTCCATAGATGCACTTGATGAGGCTCATGTAAACTTAAGAATGTCACAATATGCTGACAGTCTAAGAAAGAATGAATGTGATTGCTCAGTCATTCAGCTCTCCTTCCTCTCTTCAGGACATCTCAGGTATGTAACAAGGATGCAATTGTCTCATGGATATATAGACACCAATGTGTGTAGCAGTGCCATCCACTTATTAAACATTGGTAATGTTTAATAAGAAACATTTTCTTTCTTATTTTATTATTTTATTTTATTTATTTTATTTTATTTTATTTTATTTTTATTTTTTCTAGAATAAACACCTTTATTACATGAGCTAAGATAGGAGGGAAAGAATTGATTTGCCTTTTCAGGCCTTGATTTTCCTCAAATAGAATTCCAGCTCCTTGCCCTGCAGCACATAGCCATCTGCTGGGCCACATTGGCCTGGTCTCAAAGCATGCATGCAAGAAACTCGCCCTGCTGAAACTGCTCCTCGAGAAGACTGCTGATTTGGGCATTCTTTTTCTTTTCTTCATATTTCTTCTGAATTTTCTTTGATCGTTTTTTGTTCAAAATCTCTTCCTCTTCAGGAGTCAGCTTCGTCCCCTTCTTGCGGCCCAGGGGCAGTGCATAGTGGGATTCGTACCACTGTGGGTACAGTGTGCTGTCAACGAGCATGATGCAGTTCTTTACTAGCGTCTTAGTGCGGACCAGTTTGTTGTTGGATGCATTGTAGACAACATCAATAATCCTTGTTTTGCCCGTACAACACTCAGCCCCAGGAGAAGTTACCTATGCCCAGCCTCAAGGCTCAGTACTTCTTGTTGCCTCCGCGCACTTGGACTGTGTGTATGCGGTGGGGTCCAATCTTAGTGTTGGCAGCAGGGCTTCCCAGCTCATATTTTCGCTTCTTGTGGTAGGGCTTTCTCTTGCCCCCGGTCTTGTGACCCTTGTGCCAGTTGTCCCTAGAGATACCCATAGCTCGGCGCCAGCTGGAAAGAGAGGATTCTTTCTTTTTTTAGATTTAAAATATAAAAATAGAAGTTCTTGGTGGTTACACAAATCTACATATGTAAAAAGTTGTATACATATACAAACACACAAATAAGTGTAAGTAAAAATTGGGGAAATATGAACAAGTTCTACGGACTATACCAATGTTGATTTCTTTTTTTTGTTTTGTTATTGGAGTATAATTATGCAAGATTATAATAGCAAGTGAAGGGCACAAGGGGTTCTCCTTTAATTATATTTCTGCAACTTTCAGTGAATCTATAATTATCTCTAAAGTTACAAAAATAGAAGTTCTAATTCACTTTTGTATATTAGATCTAGTGGATTGTAAAAAACTGCCAAATTATCTTCCAAGGAGGCTGTGCAATTTTACATTTCCACCAATAAAGAATGAGAGTCCCTTTCACTCTACATCAAGCATGTCAAACTCAAAGACTAACATGGACCAAATAAACAAGGTTTAAGTTTATATGAGCTGCAAAAAACCAAAGCTTCAATTTTCATAGAAACATAGGTTTATTTCAATAGAGACATGCTGAATACAAAGGTCTGAAATAAATGAGTAATTGTTAACATAAAATAATAGAACATTTTAATAAAAATTAATATTTTTTCTTGAACATTAATTTACCAGACAGTGAATAACTGCATAAATTAATAAGTGTAATGCAAACAAACCTATTTTTCTTGTTCTCAGAAAGCGAAATATTTCCTGTTGTGCACATCGAACAAGTCAGTCCAAGACTAATGACATGGCAATCGACTGCTAAAATATTCGCTGCTAGTATTAGTGGAGAGAAATGGTGCGCCTGCACACAAGGTGCGTAGGGAAATGAATGTAACACGATTATAATAATCAGTCATTAGTGAACATTGTAGTTTGTTATTAATAATTATGTGTAACAGGATATTGTAAAAATTAAGTTACAAAATTTTTATTAAAATGTTTCTTACATACCATTATATTGGCTGGGCCGCAAATATATTCGTTGTGGGCCACATGCGGCCCATGGCCGGGAGTTTGACATGCTTATTCTACATCCTCATCAGCATTTGTTGTCAGTGTTTTGAATTTCAGTCATTCTATTAGGGTATGTAGTGGGAGTTTATTGTTGTTTTATCTTTCAATTCCCTGATGACATATGATGTGAAGCATTTTTTCATATACTTACTTGCCATTTTGTATATCTTCTTTGGCAAGGGGTTTGTTCAGGTCTTTTGCCCATTTTTTAATTTAGTATTTTGTTTTCTTATCTTTGAGGGTTGTTTTGGTATATTTTGGATAGCAATGCTTTATCAAAGATAAGTCTTTTGTGAATATTTTCTTTCAGTCTATAACTTATCTTCTCATTCTCTTGACATTGTCTTTCACAGAGCAGATGTTTTTAATATAAATGAAGTCCAACTTCAATTATTTTTTTCACTGATCATGTCTTTGGTTGATCATTTTTTGCTGTATCTGTAAGTCATTAAATTTTCGCCTATATTATTTTCTTAGAGTTTTATAGTTTTACACTTTACACTTAGACCTATGGTCCATTTTGAGTTAATATTTATGAAAGGTATAAAGTCTGTATCTATATGTATTATTTTTACATATGAATGTCCATTTGTCCCAGCACCATTTGTTGAAAAGACTATCTTTGCTCCATTGTATTGCCTTTGCTACTTTGTAAAAGATCAACTGACTATATTTATGAGGATCTATTTCTGGGCTCTCTCTTCTATTGATCTATATTCTTTTACCAATACCACATTATCTCAATTACCATAGTTTTAGAGTAAGTCTTAAAGTTAGGTATTATCAGTCCTTCTCCTTTAATATGAGTTGGATATTCTGATATATTGGATATATTTCAACTTTTACTCCTCCATATACTAGTAAATGTTAGAATTGGCTTATCAATATCCACAAAATAACTTGCTGGAAATTTGATTGGGGTTATATGGAATCTGTAGATCAAATTGGGAAGATTTAGCATCTTGATAATATTGGGTCTTACTGCCCATAAACATGGAATATCTATTTAAATATCTACATCAGAGTTTTATTGTTTTGTTCATATAGATCTTGTACATATTTTTTAGTTTTATGCCTAAGCATTTCATATATTTTTGGAATGCCAATGTAAATAATAGTGTTTTTAACTTCAAATTTTACTGTTCATTACTGACATATAGAGAAATGATTGAGTTGTCAATTAATCTTGTATTCTGCAACTTTCCTATAATTACTTATTAGTTCCAAGACTTTTTTATTATTGTTAATGATTCTTTCAGAATTTCTACATAGACAATAATATCAACTGAGAACAAGAGAGTTTTATGTCTTTCTTCCCAATCTGCATACATTTTATTTATTCTCATGTCTTACTGCATTACCAAGGACTTCCAGTATGATATTGAAAAGCAGTGGTAAGAAAGTACATCCTTGCCTTGTTCCTAATCTTTTTTTTAAATTTATTTTAAACACATAAAAATGGAATAACCTTTTAATTTAAAATAAACTTTAAAAACTTATAGCCATTTCCCCGCATTTGTTTTTTTAAAAATGTATCTTTACTGTTAAAGTATTACCGATGTCCCCTTTGTTTTTTTAAATAAATCTTTATTGTTCAGACTATTACAGATGTTCCTCTTTTTTCCCCCCATAGCCCCCTCAACCCAGTTCCCACCCCACCACATGCCCTTACCCCCCACCACTGACCTCGTACATAGGTGTAAGATTTTTGTCCAATCTCTCCACACCTCCTTACCCCCGAGATTTGTCAGTCCACTCCCTTTCTATGCCCCTGATTCTATTATATTCACCAGTTTATTCTGTTCATCAGATTTTTTATTCACTTGATTTTTAGGTGCACTTGTTGATAGATATGTATTTGTTGTCACTTTGTTGTTCATAATTTTTTATCTTTACCTTTTTCTTCCTCTTCCTCTTCTTAGAAAATACCCTTCAGCATTTCATATAATACTGGTTTGGTGGTGATGAACTCCTTTAGCTTTTTTTTGTCTGTGAAGCTCTTTATTTGACCTTCAATTTTAAGTGATAGCTTTTCTGGGTAGAGTAATCTTGGTTGTAGGTTCTTGCTATTCATCACTTTGAATATTTCTTGCCACTCCCTTCTGGCCTGCATAGTTTCTGTTGAGAAATCAGCTGACAGTCGTATGGGTGCTCCCTTGTAGGTAACTAACTGTTTTTCTCTTGCTGCTTTTAAGATTCTCTCTTTGTCTTTTGCCCTTGGCATTTTAATTATGATGTGTCTTGGTGTGGTCCTCTTTGGATTCCTCTTGTTTGGGGTTCTGTGCGCTTCCTGGACTTGTAAGTCTATTTCTTTCACCAGATAGGGGAAGTTTTCTGTCATTATTTCTTCAAATGGGTTTTCAATATCTTTCTCTCTTCTCTTCTTCTGGCACCCCCATAATTCGAATATTGGTACGTTTGAAGTTGTCCCAGAGGCTCCTTACATTATCTTCATATTTTTGGATTCTTTTTTCTTTTTGCTCTTCCAATTGATGTTTTTTGCTTTCTCATATTTCAAATCTTTGACTTGATTCTTGGGATCCTCTAGTCTACTGTTGAATTTCTGTATTTTATTCTTTATTTCAATCAGTGTATGCTTAATTTCTGACTGGACTTTTCCACTTTTTTGGCATTCTCACTAAGATCCTTGAAGGTCTCACTAAGTTCTTCGGAGGTTTCTAGAAGATTCTTGAGTAACTTTATAACTGTAGTTTGCTTTCCTCCATTTCTTTTATTTGTGACCTGTTTCTTTGTCTCCGCATTTTGGCTGCTTCCCTGTGTTAACAGAGTGGCCTTGTGTGGTAGGTGGCCTATAGGGCTCAGTGGCTCAGCCTCCCCAATCATCTGAGGTGGACACTCTTGGTGCACCCCTTTGTGGGCTGGGTGCACAGTCTTGTTGTAGTTAAGCCTTGATTGCTGTTGGTATCACTGGGAGAAATTGACCTCCAGGCCAGTTGGCTGTGAGGGGCAGCTGTGTCTACAATGGAAGAACTGCTGTGCTGGAGATATCCTTATGGGGCAGGACTTGCTTCAGTGGGGCTGTGTTGCTCACTGAGTCTGCCCCTTGAGTGTGTCGCTTATGGATGTGAAGAATTGTAATCTGGTGTCATCTCACACTGACTACTGGGTACACTGGCTCTTGGATCTCCAAGGAGGTGCAAAGTCAGCCACTGCCTGAGGCCACCCAGCAGGAGCTACAGTGAAATCTGCAGATTCCTCCTCTTTGTTTGGGGTTTGGAAGTGCCCAGATGAGGCCCAGCTGTGAAGCAAGGCAGGCTACTACCACCAAGAGCCTAAGGCCTTCTTTTGGAAGCTTTTGAGTTCTCTGACCCAGCTGCAGTTTGTTAGGTTAGGCTGCCAAAGGACAGGCCATTCATATGCAAAAGCCTCTGTGCACAGTTTGGATGAGGTTGTAAATTGGGTGGGGTGGGGTCTCAGGGAATCACCAGGGTGGAGCAAACAGCAATGGCTGCCAGTCAGCCTTCTCTGCATCTCCGTGTCCCGCATTCCCACACAGGAACAATGATCGCTGTGAATACCTCTGAGAGAAAGCCACCCTCGTGTTCCAGCCCCGGTGCCAGACAGTTCAGTTTCTCCCTGTATGAGTCTAGGTCTCCAGAGTCTTGTCCAGAACTAGAGTTCAGAGCAACCGGGAACTTGTAGCTCCCTCCTGATTGAAAAAACAACAACAGTGCACCCAGTTGCCAGTCCATTTCACACACACCTCAGTACCTCTGCACCTCCACACCTCCTACCAGTTTCAATGTGCTTTTTTTCTTTCCTCCTAGCTGTAGAACTTCCATTCAGCCAGTTTTCCTGTGGTTCTGGATGATAGCTGTTTTGTCTTTTAGCTGTAGTTTTGATGTGGTTGTGAGAGGCAGCAAGTACAGGTATTTACCTATGCCACTATCTTGGTTCTCTCTCAATCTTACCTCCCCTTTGTTTTTGTGTTTTTATTCTCATGACCCCCTCCACTCTGCACCATCCCTCCTAAGCCAGGCCAAGGGACCCACCAGGCACTGGGCCTCTAGTATGCATATAAGTTCCTTGGTTAATCTCTCCCCACCCACCCCCATCCCCACCTTCCCTCTGAAATTCCTCAGCCTGTTCTATGGTTCTATGCCTCTGAATCTATTTTTGTTCATCAGGTTATATTGTTCATTATATTGTAAATTGTGCTTCTATAAACATAGAGGTGATATATTCTTTCTGATTAGTGTTTGGGTTTGTTCCTAATCTTAGAGGTAAAACTTCGTGTTTCTCTTCACAAAGTATGATGTTAGCTGTAGATTTTTGTAGACATTATTTATCAAGTTAAGGAAGTTCCCCTCTATTCCTAGATTGCTGAGAGTTTTGATCATGAATGGGTGTTGGATTTAGCCTTTTATTATGTTGAATTACATTAATTGATTTTTGAATATTGAACAAGTCTTGCACACCTGAAATAAATACCACTTGGTTATGGTATATCATTCTTTTTATACATTGTTGAAGTTGATTTCCAAATATTTTGTTGAGGTTCTTTGCATCTATGTTCGTTAAAGTTATTATTGGTCATAGTTTGCCTTTTCTTCGTCTGGTTTCGATATTTAGGTGATGCTGGCCTAATAGAGTGAGCTAAGAAATATCCCTTCTGCTTCAATCTTCTGGAAGAGATTGTAGAGAATTGATACAATCTCTTCTTTAAATATGTTGTAGAATTCACCATTGAACCTATCTGAGCCCCATTTTTATAAATTAAAAATTTCCTGAGATATTTATAGATTCACATGCAGGAATAAGAAATAATACAGAGAGATCCTGTGTGCCCTTTACCCAATTTCACCCAATGATAACATCTTTTAAAACTGTAGTGCAATGTCACAACCAAGATATTGACATTGATACAATTCCCCTTAGTTATATCTCCCATTTGTGAGTTACACTTGTTATTGACTACCATAGTCAAGATATAGAAAAGTCCAGATTTTTTAAAATACTTTCTGACGCAGTCTGGATACTACATTATTAAGTGACAAACACTCAGTGAATATTTATTAATGCATTTCATTAGGAGATTTCATTTATTACAACTCATGAGTCTTTCTAGGATCTCCTTTGCTCTATTGTCCCTAGAAGCAGCTCCATAGGCCATTGCAGAGGGCCATGGTTGATGGCTTTATTTTTGCATCTGAGTTGCAGAATTCAGCATTTTGTACATGTCCTATACACATCACATTTTAACTGTTAGAAGTTGATAATTTTGACCTTCCTTTCCCAGGTGAAATCACCTACTTACATTTACAGGACCAAGGGATGGCACTTCATATTGATGACAGTCAACAGGATTAGTATCACATTCAATTTGACTTTTGAGATTCTAAGACATAGTTATATCTACACAGTTTATTGATGGTTTGGAGGAAAAAGTGCTACATAATATAATTTATTCTTTTCATTAATCAAGTTTGGATAGATGATTATGTGTCACTTTTAAAAATATATATATATTTTATTGATTTTTTTACAGAGAGGAAGGGAGAGGGATAGAGAGCTAGAAACATCGATGAGAGAGAAACATCGACCAGCTGCCTCCTGCACACCCCTCACCGGGGATGTGCCCGCAACCAATGTACATGCCCTTGACCGGAATCAAACCTGGGACCTTTCAATCCGCAGACCGACGCTCTATCCACTGAGCCAAACCGGTTTCGGCTATGTGTCACTTTTGATAGGGCTACAAAGACGAATTGAACAAAGAATTTTTATCCTTAAAGAATTAATGTAATAAGCCAGTTAGAGAAAGACAAGTTACATATGATCTCACTCATATGTGAAATCCAATAAGCAAACTAAACTGATGAACAAAATAGATCCAGAGACATAGAAGCATGAAACAGACTGAGGAATCTCAGAGGGAAGGGGAGAGGGGACACAAGAAAAGATGAACTAAAGAACTTATATGCATATATGCGTAATCCATAGACACAGACAATAGTCTGGTGAAGGCCTGGGAGGGGGAGGTGAGTGCAGGATGGAGGTGGTTGATGGAGAAAAAAGGGGATATCTGTAATACTTTCAATAATAAAGATAAGTTGTTGTTTTGTTTTTTTTTAAAAAAGAATTAATGTACTAGCCAGAGTAACATTTAAATATAACTAGTTTTCTTTCCCACTATTTCATAGCCTGTACTCTTGCCAAATACACTACCTATTCACTAGTTATCAAACTTCATGGTTTTTCCTTTGTTCATAGCATTTCCTCTGATTGGCCTCCTTTTGCCTCTCATCACCATTTCTTTCCCCAAACCAACCTCAAATGCAAAATCCTCCATGAAGACATTCCTAATTCCCTCAAATATAGTTCATGATCCCTCACCCGTCTAAGGTATTTTCTATTGGCTTTAACATACCATACTTTGTATTTGTATTTATACTCTCTGGTGGGCATGCACTCTAAAGGCAGAATATATGTCTATGAAGGTGAAGATCCAATCATATCCCCACCAAATATAATCAAGTGCAGTAATATTGTGATAGGACATGGTTAATTTTCATAGCAATGTTATTTCTATCTCCCTTTTGTCTCTCTGCACATGAAAATTAACATGTGGTTAGGCTATGAAAATTTGATATAAAACTGAAAATATGAGCCAAAAGCACAGTACAACATAATATTCTTATGTTTATTTTCTAATATTTGTTTTATAATCCTAAATCATGCAAGCATTCCTAGACTTCCTGTGGCAAAGATCATCTTCCTAGTTCCTAAGCAAAATTCCCTAAGGAATAAAAAGATTGTGCAATATTCTATGAAATGTCAGAGCTGAAAGGTACCTTAGAGATTATCAAGTTCAATCAACTTGTTTTAAATATGAGAAAACTGAGGCTTGAGAAGGAGATGAAGCATGTCCATGGTCTTAAAGTGATTCAGGGGCCAAGTTGACCTAGAATATTGGTTCTCTTGGTGATTACTGCAATGTCTTAGTCTATATACAAGTGAAAATTGCCAAGGTGACCATACCCTTGCCCAATACCTTGTCTGAAGGTTTGCCTGAAATAAGCCCAGACTAATACAAGCATTACAACAGGCCTGCCAGAATCTTTGCCGAGCATATCATTTGCCTGGCTTTACATGAATTTGAAGAACTCTATAATGAGTAAAGTAGCAGATACAATGTGTCATCAAGAGTCCTAAAGGAAGCAGACAGTGACCAATACAAGACGAGGCCCAAAGATAGCAGCCAGAGCTGCTGGGGACTATGATTTTAGAATGATAGACTCCTGAAGCTGGGAAGAACCTTGGAGGTCATCTAGAAGAGGAAGAAGGGGTCTTGTCTTCTAGAAATGACCCTGGTATTTACCTGCCATGTCACATTAGACAAGTTACTCTCTACCTCTAGTCTTCAGTTTCCAAGTGTATAAAATAAACAGGTTGAATTAGATGATATCAAAGGTACTTTTCAAATCTGATACCTTTTTATTCTACAAAGCATCCCATTTCCATTTTTTATAGGTGAGATAAAGGAGGCTTACAGAGAGGTTCAAAAACTTGCCTAAGGTCACACATTGCATTGGTGGCACAGTGGTGACCAGAGCCCGCCAGCATTTTATCTATTGCCCCACATGGGTAGAATCACCCCTTCCAAGCTGCCCTGTGACCTTGTGGTAAATTGTGTAATTGCTGTCCCAATGCTGTCGCAATTGCTTTTTTCATTATCCTCTGAGACTGCTGGCAGCATGCAGGGGACTACTGGAAAAGGGACTGAGAGTCTCTTCTCTGGTAGTGCATTGGGCAAGGATCAAATCAGCTCTTCTTTCCCTCTCTGGCAAAATGAAACCAAAATCAAAATCCTTAACTTTGCGAGTAGAGAGGCTAGAGGAGAGGTTGCCCCTTGGCCTGTGCTTCTGTGTAGCCCCAGCACTACATGCCCTGAGTGTGAAATCCTTTCTCTTGGGCAGGTGGGTCTCCTGCCTGAATCTCTGTCTGCAGAATGAAGGCAGATGATGAGTGACAACTGAACAAGGCACTTGGCCCAGGAGAAGCAACACTGAGTCAACGTGCGGAAAGACTCCTTCCAGCATAGCTTGGAGACTTACTTTCTCATTGACTTTCGAGTCACTTCAAATTCCAGCTAAAATGGGGAAGGAGGTATGCAGAACAAAACAGAATTATGATTTAAACCTCACATTACCTTTCAGACTTACAGCTTCTCTTGGGGCCAGATACAGAAAGTATTTTCCTCACTTATTTCCTTTGCCATATAGTAGAAGAGCTGTTTTTAAAAGGGCAATTGAAATGGACCAGCCCTGAATATCAGACATTGTTATTAGAAAAGCCAATAGGTTATGCTTATATGCATGCATACAAGTCCTTCGGTTGATCTTATAACCAATGGATGCAAAACACTGGGGGATGAGGGCATGTATGGGAGTGGGGTGGGGGTGGGGCAATGGTAAGATATGTACAAATATCATACCTTAATAAAAAAAATGGAAAAAAAAAGAAAATCCAATAGGTTTCTTATCTTGAAAACACACAGAATTTAGATCTTCCATTTCTTCCTCAAGCAGAACCCGTGTGACTTCACAAATCCTCTGGACAGGAGAGCCCTTATTGATCACTCTGCTTTTGATAGAACTTGCCCAGGGTCACTAGCAAGGCAACAGCAGAGGCAAAAATTACATAAGGATTGCCTGTCTCCCAGTTCCCATTCCCTGTTGTTGGAGGAACATAATGAAAGTAAGAAAAGAAGTGGGTCTCCAGAGAGATAGAATGGTCATTTCTAAGCCTTTAAAAAAATAAGCTTCAGATAATCAGAAGTTCGAGGTCAGAGGATAACTTAAGGCCATCTGAAGCTGGCCAGATTGAACTCAGGTCCTCTAGAGAATTCTGTCCTTTTGGCAGTCAGATACCATGATGAATTGCCAAACCAGGCCTGAGATTTAGGCGCAGCTCCAGGCTCCGGCCCCCTCTGAGCCTGGGTTCCAGTATGTAGATGGAGCTCGGCAGCAAGCAGGCACCATTATTCCTGAACATACGCTTTTAATCAGAGACACTGGGACCTGGATAGGACTTTAGGCATGATTTAATTCCTCTCACGTTGCAGATGTAGAAATCAGAGGCCAGATAGGGACAGGACGTAGAATGCTTGTACAAGGTCATTTGGCAATTTAATAAAGAAACAACATAGTAGGGTGGAAAGGGGTAGCTTTGGACTGGTAATCTAGTTCCAAATCCCAAATCTGCAATTTATTGTTTAAAAGACTAAGTAAGTAACTCAACCTCCTAATCTATATGTATTTTTTGGGGGGGAGGGGTGGTGCACCATAATTACATTGTGCAAATTTATTATGATAATTAAATGATATGAAAATATCAAAGTGATTTGTAAACAAGAAGTCATTATCTGTACTTTAATGTTAATATTAAATTATAACAAAACACAACCTACTAACAGCAATAGTGCACTTTTCTGAATGCCAAGTTCTTCACATATATCATTTCTTTTACTTCCTGAAAAGACCCAAGGTAGCCTCTCACCAATAACCGTATACTTGGAGCAAGGTTTAAACCAGGTCATATACACAGCAGGATTTAAGCATGATCTCTCACACAGTACCTTCAACCCTACAAGCCAGAAACCTGGGCCCTGGGTTCTATTCCCAGGTCACACTTGATAACCCTTTCCCACCCCATTCAGTCCCTTTTTGTTAAATGTGTGGCTCTTGCCTGTTGGCACTCTCCTCATGGTTGTTTGCCTCAGAAAATATGTTTGCATAAGGTACATGTCAGTTAAAAATCAATAAATTTCAAAAAATGAAGTGCAACCTGATAAATTAATATTTCTTTTATAAAATAGCTTTATTGAGGGATAATTGAGTAGGAATGGGTCTTTCATTTCTATTCAGAATCTGCCAACTTTCAGCTAAGTCAAGGGAGGATAGGGACTTTCCAAGATAACTAAACCTGAGCTTGTGAAGGTTTTCAGACAAGATGACTCTCTTTCTGCTTGCATTTACAAACATTTTTTTCTGTTAGCTTTTCACCAAACTGATCGATCTTCTAGATGATAATTTTGGATCTTTTCCCAGTGTTCTCCCCCATCCCATGGCTAGGTTAGGCCACTCCTTTGTTAAAGGATTGGATGATGCTGGTATTTTTTTCAGGCTTTTTTCTCCAGGGGACATCTGTCAATTAAAGTTTGTGTTTCATAACTAACATCCTTGGTAAAGAAATAACTATCCCCTCTGGCCAGGGTTTGAGACCCTTGATCTTCCTTTAGATAATATGGCAGCTTTTCTGCCTGGGACGACTGCATATTTTGAGGATGACTGCAATAGTCTCTTCCCATATCACATGCTCTTCTAGAAACTCACCACTCCTCCCATGGGAAGGTGGGGTCTAGGTTTCCTTTTGAATGTGAGTGGAGTTGTGACTCTCTTGTAATCATTTCAATGCAGTGCAAATGAGGCTGTGTGACTTCTGAAGCCACATTAAAAGGGTCATGATACAGGTCTCTCCTTGTTAACATGGAGCCCTGAGCTGTCAAGTAAGCAGTCCACTGGCCCTTAGGCTGCCATGCTGTGAGGAAGCCCAAAGTGGTCCACACAGAGGGACCTCATGTGGGTACCCTCAGAGACTCTTGGCTGGCTTCCAGCTACTCCAGTACCCCCTCCCTACTCTTCCAGCTCCAGCCACTGTTTGCAACCACACAATAGGCCCCTGAGCCAGAAATTCTCAGTTTGGCCCCTCCCAAACTCCTGACCCACAGTTAAAACCACCAAGTTTGTGGGTGCTTTGTTTCTAGCAACAGCAGCTAATACATGCCCCTTTCCCCACTCTGCTGTCAGTCTGGTTACAACAGTGCAGACACATGCGGGGAATCTCTAGTATCAGGAAAACACTCAATTGTGCTCTTTTCTTCTGCTGTTTATTAATAGCTCTGTCACCTATAATATGGATGTTCTTACGAAGATCATGACTTATCAGATCTGGTTTCCTACCACAGGAAAGGGAGAATTAAAATGATCACCCAATAAGACAATCTGTAAGGTCTCTAGAGATCATTGTACAACGCTTCACATTTTCCTGAAGATGTTCACATGTGCTGTCTCATTTTAATCTTTACAACAACTTTGTGAGGCAGTTGTGAAGATTACTTTTGTCTAGTTGAGAAAACTGATACCCAGAGAGCTTAGATGACTTAGGTAGGCCCAAGGAGCACCTTATACAGTTAGAAACAGAGTCCAGATCAGCTTTTTGGAACCTGGCCCTGGTCTGTACAATCCCATGAAATATTTGGGTTAATCTGCTTTATTTTTCTCTCCATTTACAACCCATCTTTATTTTATAAGAGGTCGCTCCATTTCTCCTACTGCCCCTCTATCTTTAGCTCTCCCAAGTTGTTAGAGATGCAGACTATTACATCCTTGTATTATCGCTCTCAAAGGAACATGAGGTAACCCTCTCAGGAAGAGGTGCTGGATTGTTTTGAATCCACTTTGACTTAGAACTTTCCTTTACTAACCTACTATATTGAAGATTTTAACCAACCCCATTAAACTGATCTCCTGAAAGTGAGAAATCCAGACCTTTGTGGGTATCTAGTCCCACTCCTGATTGGTCCACAAGTGCAAAATGAGATAATAATAAAGTTGGGTCTTCACCTCCAGTATTGTGGCTTCAAAGACAATATTTGTTTTACCTTTTGCATTGGGCATGGGGGGAAATTTTGCAAAAGCTCTGCTTACCACTGCCAGTGGGTTCTGGTCATCATGGGAACAGAACCTGGCAAAGAGTTTAGGAATAGACTTCAACCTCCCATGGGAAAGCCTTGGGCCTCAACACACTCAGAACCGCAGGTAATATACCTGAGAAATACTAAATCTGGGAGCCGTGAAAGAACACCCTGGAGTATTTCAGTTCTCTTGGGTTTGCAAGGACTTTGAGAGCTTTGGGGTTGTTTCAAAGGGGAGAATCCAGACCAATTATTCAGTGAATTTTAGAAGTCACAGGGGCACTAAGTAAATATGTGACTTCGGGGCAATTGAATCCTCTCACTTTTCTTCATTTGTAAAGGATTGAACAAGGAGTGGTGTGGAAAGCCAGCTCTACTAGGTTCTACTGTGATGTTCTGGAAAGTCACTTAATCTTTCTAATCCCCAGCTTCCACATCTTTAAAATGGAAATAAATTAGAGAGTAAGTATGGAAAAGTATAGTCTTACATCTTCAAGTAAATGGTTGATTAATGTTATTTACCTTACATTAACTTCTTTCCTTTTCATTCTAATATTCTCTGCTCTTCTGATCAAATTTACCAGATGGTTGCTTGATACTTTTTGATCCTAATGAAGTTACAGAAGGTTAGTGAGGTTATATTGCATAAACCATTCTAAGTGTGAAGGGTGAGTTTTAGGTAAATTGTGGTTTTAATGTTTGAGAAAGAGCCCATACTATTGGGGATTTCCATTTCTCAGTGGCAAGACACAACCAGCGAGGGTTTGCAGTAATGCAGAGCTTCTCTGCGTCTGACAGCCTTGTGGCCAAAAGATGTCTTAAAAGCTCCTGTTTTCAGATGACCCTGTTACTGATTAGTAGAGTGTCATTTCTATTTTTAGTTCCACAAAGAGAAAGGCAAGTGAAATTTGCCCCACCTCACCACCTCCAAATGGGTAATATTATTGACTGATTATTTAATGTCCTCACAACATCTGGATTTTAAAAAAATATTTTTATATCTGTATTGAAAGTGAGAAATCCATGTTCATGGATAATCCAGATGTCCAAAATCCAATGCTCAACTGGATATCCTCCTTACAAATACTTTTTCTTTTGTCTAGAATCAAAGTGTTTGTCACTCACCACAACATATATGTTGAGTAAAGAAGAGATTGAGCTGGAAATTATGTTTCTAAAATAATGATGCTGATGATAACAGGAGTTCACACTGGAGCATTTTATAGGTGGCAAAGAGCTTTCATTGCTATCATTTCTCTCAAGCCCTCCAACCACCCTTCGAGGTAGACATGGAAATAAATTTTATTTCCAAATGACAGATAAGAAAACAGGGACTCTGTGGGGTTTTCAGTGACTTGCTCAAATTTAAGTTGCATTTCCTGAGCCAGAGTGCCTCAAGAAGACCTCCAGTGAACTCGACGCATGGAACCGATTAACTGATTCATTATAAATCCCTGTAATGGGTGACCTGCAGGCTGGCTTGCTGAAGAAAGGAAGAGGTGGAGGGAGACTTGAGCACAGCCCACTAGCCTACTCAGAAGTTGGGTACAGGTTGGAATGGAAAAATAGGAAACCAAGTGATTAAGGGCTGGGGAGCTTAAAGTAGAGGTGAATTATGATTTTCCTATTGCTGCTAGAACAAATTATCACAAAATGGATGGTTTTAAACAATACAAAACTATTCTCTTACAGTTCTGGAAGGCAGAAATTCAAAACTTAGTTTTTCTGGGCTTTAAAGTCAAGGTGTCAACAGGAAGGGTTCATTCTGGAGGCTCTAAAGGAGAATTTGTTTCCTTGCCTTTTTCAGCTTCTAAAGGCTACTCTTGTGTTCTTTGAATTGTGGTCACTTCATCTATCTTCAAAGAGCATCACTCCAATGTCTACTTCCATTGTCACATAGCCATCACTCTGACCCTAACTCTCCCACATCCCTATTATAAAGATCTCTGTGATTACATTGGGCACATCCAGATAATCCAGGATAATTTTCCTGTCTCAAGATCCTTAAGTTAATCACATCGACAAAGTCCCTTTACCATGTAAGGCAACATATTCGCAGGTTCTGAAATTTGGATATGGGTACCTTTGTTTGGGGCCTTCATTCAGCTAATACAGGTGACAAGGTGACAGGTGGATGATGGCAGCCGTTTTTTACTGGTAAATGCATCACTTGCATGGCTGTGTTTGCCTATCTGAAAGCCACACTCACTACCACTTGACCTGTAAGAGCCAAAATAGAACTTCTATCTTCTGATTTCAAGCAAAGTGCTCTGTCAGGCACATCATAGCCCCATCTCAAAACTATATTTATATTCATTTTTGCAAATAGCTTACCCTTGTATAGGTGGTAATTAATATTTGCATAATGCTTTAGAGTTTATAATGTTCTTTTTTATTTACATGAAGCCATTGAAATCCGTACAATAACCCTCTGAGACAGTTATTATTAACACATTTTACATATGAAGAAGCTAAGTCTAGGAGGTTTGAAATGATTTGTCCAAGGTCACCCAGCTGGTAAGGGCAAGACCACATGCAAATTCCAAAAGTTCCACCACGTGCACCTCTAAATAATGAACCTACACTTGAGTCCATTTTACTAGAGGTGGTAGTTTATCTTTTGGGGATACTCTGAAGGTGACTGGGATCTCCAGTGTGTTTTTTAGAGAAAATGAGTCAATAAAGGTGAAAGTGCTTTGTAGCAGTATGACTCACTACTACAAGAAGTTATTGATGACATTCATCATCATCATCTTCTTCATCAGCTGCCTTGAGACCAAGATAATTCAAACTGGTCCACACCTCTAATTGTTGTATTTAAAACACTGACCCCCACCTGTCTCACAGTCTCTGGGGTCAGTGTCATTATAACACATCTTAGGGCTCTGTGGTTTCTTGACCGCCCTGCAGGTGTGGTTGGTAGGAACAAAAGCCCTGAATGGAGAGGCCAAGTTCCTGTGCCCTTGCTGATCAAAAAGGCAGCCCTTTGCTCTATAAAGTAGGAGTTCCAAGAAATTCATTGACCCATCCACATGCATGATGATATTTTATAGCTCTGACTATTTTTGTTTCTCCTGTTTTCTTACTTTGGATGAAGCCATTTGCTCTGCATTTCAAATACATCTAATTTGGCGAAGAGGAGGGGTTGGAGGTAATTCTTAGGGATGGGAGAGTGGCAGGTGGCACTCCACTTCAGCGCACGCCCCCTCTTCCCTCACCTTTTAAAAAGAGAAGCACTAACTTTCTGAAATCTACAACTTCTAAAACAGGCCAGATGACTACTGAGAATGAATAAGCAAGGCATCCTCCAAGTGTGGCTGAGCAGTCAGCCGGCCCCCACCTCATTTGAGTGAGACCGCCAAGAGCCTTCACGTGGGGCTTAGGCCACAGTACCACAATTAGGAAGCGCTCCCTGCCCCTCACAACGGCCACCCTCACTGGGCAGGTGTATTCAAATCGTCTTGGTTTGAGCAAGTGAAATGAAGCACTAAAACAGTTTGGTCCCATAATGAGTCAGGATCCAGGGGGGAAGAGGTACCCAGAGAGTCCTCTGACTCTGCTTGGGAGCTAGCCCTGCTTATGGTCACTCAGCCCTGGGAATCCAATGTTTGACATGAATCTCAGTTCTTGATATAGGACATGAGACACTGAACTGCCCTTAATAGTTGGTTCTGCCTGTAAACACAATTGCTTATCAGATAAATTCTCTCCATCTAAAATGTGGCCCCATCTCCAACAGCTGCCATCTCTGCCTGCTCAAGTCCTACCCATGCTTCATGTCTATACTCCACCTCTTCTAAGAAGCCTTCCTTTTGCCTCTAACTAAATCTGGGAATCTCCTCTTCCTCAGAACCACCTTTATGCCTTCTCTCAGATACTTATGTATATCATTTTTTTAAATGAAAATACCTTATTACCTATTAAATCAGCTACCTTCCTAAGCACTTTCACACTTGCTGTTTAATTTTCTGGTAAGCTGTCCCAGGTATTAGACAGAAACTCCTTGAAGACAAAGACTGTGTCTGACTTATCGCTCCATGCACTGCCAGGCACTATGCTCCCAATAAATGGCAAATGGGTTAATACGTTTAGAAAACTCTTTGAAAAATTTGTAAATTAATAGAGACTTTGCAGTAAGCATGCAATGAACTACTTGTCCACGTTCCACTCAAGGATGTCCTCAATGAGAACCTGCTCTGAGGGCCTTGTCTGTATAAGGGGCTGTGGATCTGAAAAGGGCCCATAGTGTATGCTCAAGTCTCACCTTGCATCTTCATCTATACCTACCTGGCACATCTCCCTCAGGATATACTTGTTTCTAGAGTTTTAAGTACCATTAATATCCTGAAGTCTCCTGAATCTCCATCTTCAGGCCCTGCTCTTTTCCCAATCACATTTGCCTTCATACCTCATAACTCCAGTGGTGTGTTTTTGCAGAAGCTTTAAACAACATGCTCAAAAGAGAATTTATTTCTCCTACCTGTTATCCTAGCTTTACTAAACCTGATCCGTTTCTTTTGTGTTCAGCCCTGGTTAATAGCATTCACATCCACATCTCTAAAGCTAGAAATCACCAGGTCATTTTCAAACACTTTCCTCTCCCTCCACATGCCAGTCATAAAACCTTAAGAGCTTTACTTTAGAAACAAATACCTCTCATACACCATGCCTCACCATCCATAATACCTTGGCTCAAGTTCTCATTCATTTTCAGCAGAACGACTGATACGTTTATTCTCTATCCTTCATGTCTCCTTGGGTTATCTGCTTAAAAAGCAATCTAACCAAGACTGCCTCTTGCTTAGGAATCCTGTCAATTATCCATTGCCTATAGAACTGAGACAAAATTCCTTGATGGAAGCACACCCTTCACAATCTGATCCCAAGCTTTTTTTTCAGCCTCTTCAACCCACATGGTCATCCTAAACTTCTTACCCCAAACCAATGTTTTTCACAGCTGTGGGCTTTTGCACATGCTATTCCCCTTTTCTGGAATGTACTTCTTCCCTTCTCTGATTGGAAAACTTAGTCATATTTCATGACCCAGCTCACTTTTCACCATCTCCATGAGGCCCCTTATTCCTTCCAGGCATATTTGCTATGCCTGAGCTCCCACAGCACTTGTTTATATCTCCATAATAACACTCACCACTGTAATTTTCCTTTTCTAGTGTTATTCACTCCATTATACTTTAAGATCCAGAAGGTAAAGAGCCTGCACTTATTAAATTTTTATATCCTCAGGGTCTAGCCCAAGATCTGCTCATAGTGGGCCCTCAGAAAAATACATATCAAATGAATCATTGAATATACTCAAAGATTCTATATGCTGAAGGAAGCATCACGCCAAAGTAAACGGGGCTGTGGACACCAGTCCCAGCTCTTTGTTCAATGGTTAAAGGAAAGATGGACTTTGCAGGGAGATGTACTAGCATTCAAATCTACCTCTACAGCACTTACTGTGTGATCTCAGGCAAACAGCCTCCAACTCAATACCTTAGTTTTCTCATCTCTAAATTGAATTAATAACTAGCTCACAGCATTGTCATAGATTACTTAAGAAATTGAATATGGAGGAAACCAAGATGGCGGCATAAGGTAAACACCTAACTGTTGCCTACCACAACAATTTTGAAACAACAACTGGAAAACAGAGTGCACACGGTCCAGAACCACCAGAAAGCTGGCTGAGTGGAAAACCTACAACTAGAGAAAAAAAGAGAGGGGGACGCTGAGCCTCAGGAGCTGTGGAGGTGCGGAGATCCATGAGCGTGGAAAGGGCGGGCAGCTGAATATGCGGCAGGCTTGCTCGCAGTGCTCGGAGAAGGAGGGAAGCAGATGCTGAGTGGCTAGCTTTCTCGTTTGGGAGAAAAACAAAACCTCCCGACTGCACTGAAATCCAGCTGTGGTTGGGAAGAAATTGGTCTGTTTGGCAGCGGGCGAGGCTCGAAAGCTGCCTTCTCTCAGAGGCATGCAGCCAGTGATTAGGGCATGGTGGAACTGGCCCTCTTAGGGCAGCATGGACGGAAACCAAGTTTGCCTGTGCCATTCTGAGACTCCGCCCCATCCAAGCTGAGTACAGCCCTCCCAGTGACTGGATTTCTCGTTCGGGAGAAAAACAAAACCTCCGGTCTGCACTGAAATCCAGCCCCAGCGGGGGAGAAACTGGTCTGTTAGACAGCGGGAGAGGCTTGAAAGCTGCCTTCTCTCAGAGGCACGCAGCCATTAATTTGGGCACGGAGAAACCGCCCCTCTTAGGGCGGAGCAGACGGGAAACCAAAGCTTGTCTGCACCACCCTGAGACTCCGCCCCATCCAAGCTGAGCACAGAAGCTATCCCAGCGGAGACACTGCTGATCCTCACAGCCAACTGGCTTGGAGATCAATTCCCGCCAGTGATACCAACAATCCCAACCACTCTGAACTCCAGTTTCTGGGGACACGCGGGGGACCCAGACACCTACGGGACTCTCGGCCATCGGTCAGAGATTGAGAGTGACTTTTCTGTCAGTGTGGACGACACCAGATTTCAACCACTCTCATAAGGGACACATTCAAGAGGCAGACTCAGTGAGCACCAAAGCCCTACTGTGTCTCCAGCACAGCAATTCTTCCGTTATAGACACAGCAGGCCCTCACAACCAATTGGACCGGAGGTCAATTCCTCCCAGTGTACCAAGAGCAATCAGGGCTTTTAACTACACCAAGACTTTCCACTCAGCCCACAAAAAGGAGTACCAAGAGCGACCACCTAGGGTGATTGGGGAAGCTGAGCTACCGGCCCCTATAGGTCACTGACCATACAAAGCCACTCCATCAACACCAGGAGGCAGCCAGAATGTGGAGAGATCGAAGTATGTCACAAGTAGGAGAGATAGATGAAAGCAAACTAATGGACGACACAGTGTTCAGAACCATATTTATAAGGTTACTCAAGAATCTTCTAAAAACCACTGAGAAACTTAAAGAGACCTTCAAAGACCTTAATGAGAATACCAAAAAAATGGAAAAGGACCAGTCAGAAATTATGCATACAATGTCTGAAATAAAGAATATACAGAATAGACCACCGCACCCGAAGAGTCAAACCAAAGATCTGGAATATGAGGAAGAAAAAAACATCCAACCAGAGAGGCAGAAAGAAAGAAGAATCCAAAAGTGTGAGGATAGCATAAGGAGCCTCTGGGATGGCTTTAAGCGTACCAATATCCGAATTTTTGGGGTGCCAGAAGAGAGAGAGCAAGATACTTAAAACCTATTTGAAGAAATAATGACAGAAAACTTTCCCCACCTGGTGAAATAAATAGACTTACAAGTTCAGGAAGCGCACAGAACCCCAAACAAGAGGAATCCAAAGAGGACCACACCAAGACACATCATAATTAAAATGCCAAGGGCAAAAGACAAAGAGAGAATCTTACAAGCAGCAAGAGAAAAACAGTTAGTTACCTACAAGGGAGCACCCATACGACTGTCAACTGATTTCTCAACAGAAACTATGCAGGCCAGACGGGAATGGCAAGAAATATTCAAAGTGATGAATAGCAAGAACCTACAACCAAGACTACTCTACCCAGCTAAGTTATCATTCAGAATTGAAGGGCAGATAAAGAGCTTCACAGATAAGAAAAAGCTAAAGGAGTTCTTCACCACCAAACCAGTATTATATGAAATGCTGAAAGGTATTCTTTAAAAAGAGGAAAAAGAAGAAAAAAGTAAAGATAAAAATTATGAACAACAAATACATATCTATCAACAAGTGGTTCTAAAAATCAAGTGAATTAAAAATCTCAGGAACAGAATAAACTGGTGAACATAATAGAATCAGAGGCATAGAATGGGAGTGGATTGATAATTCTCAGGGGGAAAGAGGTGTCTGTGTGGGGGATATGGGAAGAGACTGGACAAAAATCATACACCTATGGATAAGGACAACCGGGGGAGGGAACTGGGTGATGAGGAGATATGGGGGAAAAAAAGGAGAAACAATTGTAATAATCTGAAAAATAAAGATTTATTTAAAAAAAAAGAAATTGAATATGTAAAGTGTGTAGCACAGGATCTGGTATGAAACAAATAGTCAAGATTATTACCATAAATTAGCCGTATTGCCCTGGGCCAGCCCCTCCTCTCCCTAAGCCTCCCTGGAAACTCTCTATATAAAATGAAGGTTTAGATTAATGTGTCTGAGGTCCCTCAAGCTCCATCAGTGAGAATTTACTGTAGTCCAAATTCACAGGTTCACTTTATTCAGCCCAGAAACTTAGCCTGCCTGGTAAAATAAGCTCTAGTAGTCTCTTGGGCATAAACTTTGCTCACTAAAATCAAAGTCATATTCACAAACCATTCTGGTGCTCCCTAAGGGCAAAAACTAGTGCCCTTGCTCTTTTGTAACATCTGGTGCAGAGCTGGGTGCAGGGAAGGTACTGCAATCTGCTCAATAAAAGTAGTGGTGAGAGGGAGACCAGTCTCTACAGGGTCAACACTGATGGTAGAAACAGGGTATTGCAGATTCTCAACTACAGAGTGTGCTTCTCACTTAAATGACTTTGTACCCTTATTTCGCAATCCGTGTTTATCCCCAGCTCATTCTTATAAATGTCCTGTTAACATCTTAATTTGAATTGTAGCCACTACATTTCACACAAAGAATACACATGAGTCTATTTACATTTCTTTGGATTCTCCCAGACAGGAGGTGCCTTTCTCCCACATTTGTGCTTTTAAAATTTATTTTTGACATCTTCATATGATTATTATTTTTTTTAAATTTCTTTATTGATTAAGGTGTCACATATTTGTCCTCATCCCCCCATTCCCATCCCACACCCCTCCCCACGGATGCCCCAACCCCCTGTTGATCTTAACCATTGGTTAGGCTCGTATGCATGCACACGAGTCCTTTGGTTGATCTCTCCCCCCTCTCCCCACCATCCCCTACCCTCCCTCTGAGGCCTGATAGTCCGATTGATGCCTCCTTGTTTCTGGTTCTGTTCTTGTTCATCAGTGTATGTTGTTCATCATTTCCCCTAGATGAGCGAGATCATGTGTCACTAGAAATATACTTATAAGAACTGAATGTGAGACGAGCAATAATAGTTATGCTGACAGGCAAATGAATCAGTCTGTAGTGAGTTTCTTTCTGGACCAACAGTTCTTTTGAGATCCAATTTCAATGTCCACCAGTTCCTTATGTGTACATGTTGGCAATGACTTTTCAGCTCTGGATGGTGGACAAATGGTGGTAATACAGGTCCGACTCTCTCTGGTTTGGACTCGGCCGGACCCAGAGTCACGGCTTCACCTGGACTCAGGGGCGCGTGGCCTCACCCGGACCCAGGGGCGCGTGGCCTCACCCGGACCCAGGTGCGCGCGGCCTCACCCGGACCCGGGACCCCAGCCTCACCTGGATCCAGGGGCACACAGCCTCACCCGGACTCGGGATTCAGCTTCACCCGGACCCAGGGGCGCGTGGCCTCTCCCAGACCCAGGGGTGCGTGGCCTCACCTGGGCCCGGGACCCAGCCTCACCCGGATCCAGGGGCACACGGCCTCACCCGGACCCGGGATCCAGCTTCACCCAGACCCAGGGGCGCGTGGCCTCACCCGGACCCAGGGGCACGTGGCCTCTCCCAGACCAGGGGCGCGTGGCCTCACCCGGACCCAGGTGCGCGCGGCCTCACCCGGACCCGGGACCCAGCCTCACCCGGATCCAGGGGCACACAGCCTCACCCGGACCCGGGATCCAGCTTCACCCAGACCCAGGGGCGCGTGGCCTCTCCCAGACCCAGGGGCGCGTGGCCTCACCCGGACCCAGGTGTGCATGGCCTCACCTGGACCCGGGACCCAGACTCACCCAGATCCAGGGGCACACGGCCTCACCTGGACCCGGGTTCCAGCTTCACCCGGACCCAGGGGCGCGTGGCCTCTCCCAGACCCAGGGGCGCGTGACCTCACCCGGGCCCGGGACCCAGCCTCACCCTGATCCAGGGGCACACGCCTCACCCGGACCCAGGATCCAGCTTCATCCGGACCAAGGGGCGCGTGGCCTCACCCGGACCCAGGGGCGCATGGCCTCTCCCAGACCCAGGGTCGTGTAGCCTCACCCGGATCCAGGGGCACACGGCCTCACCCGGACCCAGGATCCAGCTTCACCCGGACCAAGGGGCGCGTGGCCTCACCCGGACCCAGGGGCGCATGGCCTCTCCCAGACCCAGGGTCGTGTAGCCTCACCCGGATCCAGGGGCACACGGCCTCACCCGGACCCAGGATCCAGCTTCACACGGACCCAGGGGCGCGTGGCCTCTTCCAGACCCAGGGGCGTGGCCTCACCTGGACCCAGGGACGCACGGCCTTTCCCGGACCCGGGATCCAGCTTCACCCAGACCCAGGGGCGCGTGGTCTCACCCGGACCCAGGGGCGTGTGCCCTCACCCAGATCCAGGGGCACACAGCCTCACCCGGACCCGGGATTCAGCTTCACCCGGACCCAGGGGCGCGTGGCCCCACCCGAACCTGGGACCCAGCCTCACCCAGACCCAGGGGCGTGAGGTCTCACCTAGACCCAGGGGCGTGTGACCACACCTGAGCCCAGGGGCGCGCAGCCTCGCCTGGACCCAGGACCCAGCCTCACCCAGACCCAGGGGCGTGAGGTCTCACCTAGACCTAGGGGCGTGTGACCACACCCGAGCCCAGGGGCGCGCAGCCTCGCCCGGACCCAGGACCCAGCCTCACCCGGACCCGGGACCCAGCAGGGCTTCGTCTTCTTGATCCCAATTCCTGTTGGTCAATTCCCTCTCAGCAATTCCTTCGGCCATTTTCTCAGAGCTCCGGGGCAGCTGCCGCAGGACTCGTTGGGCGGCGGGCTCGGCAAAGCTTTGGTGTGCCCGGTGCACGGTGGTGGGCTGGTCCAGGGTCGCTGCATTGGCGCTTGGGTCTGCAGCGGTGGCCGGTCGCCGAGTGTGCGCACCTGGCCGCTTCCGGGGTGTTGAGATTCTTGAAGGACTCAGAGGTCAGCAAGCGTGGAGTCTCCCACCCCATGTCTCCCAGGGGCTCGTCTGTCCGTGCTCGGCAGCGAGTGGAGCCGTCCCCTCAGCCGGAGACCGCCGGGGAAACCGCGCCGAGCATGTTCCAGGCTGCCATTGTGTTGCCTGAGCCGTAGTTCTTAAAGTGTGATCTTTGGCTCACCGGCATCAGCATCATCCCGCATACCCCTCTCTTTTATTCTAGTTGTAGAGCATCTGCTCAGCCAGCCCTCCGGTGGTTCTTGATGGTGTCTGCTCTGTTTTCCCATTGTAGTTTCAAAATTGTTGTGGTAGGCAACAATCAGGCGTCTGCCCTATGCCTCCATCTTGGTCCTCCTTTGTGTCCATATGATTATTTTTGTTCTTGTAAAGCAAAAACGAATAATAGCTGGTTGGGTTTCTTTCCTCAATATTCAAAACAGGGAAAATGTCCAATTCTTTGGAAGCCAGTTGTTTGAGTAATACTTGAAGTTTTGCTGAGTGAAATAATTAGGCACTTCTAAAGAATAAGGCAGCAAAGCATTATGGGAACACAGTGCATTCAGTGGACCTTGGGCAGCTTTCCTGCTCCAGGGCAATAAATATATTCAGAGACTTACCCAATGTAGGCAAAGAAACATGAGCATTGAAGTAGTCAGACCTGGATTTAACCAATTCTATGGGACTCAGTTTCTCCACGTAAAATGAAGATAATACCTCATGGTGATTTTGAGATAATTAAAATAAAATAATGTATGTAAGCACATAATGGATATCAATAAATACAATTTCTTTTCTATGGTGAGAAATGGTACAAATGGAATGAAGATATTCATCTTTTTGCTCTACCTTGTCCCACAAAGGAATTAAGACAGTGTGTACTAATGCTTCTAATATACCAAAATAAAATTAATGCAATAAATGAAAAAGAAAAACAGATAAAAGAAAGTTGTAATCATAGAGTAGGTTAGACTCAAGAATCAGGTTGATTTGCAAAATGTACTCAGAATCTTGTGGCCATAATATAAGTGTGCATCAAGGTTCAGTGGTTGTAAAATAACCTGTCCCTCAAAAAAAAAAAAAAAAAACTTTTTGAAAAGCCAAAAATCCTTTTTTTTTTTTTATCCTTATGGTACATTTACCTCTTGGAGGCAAAATACCTGATTTCCCTTTTCTTCTTATCAGTCACTTGCCTGTGTGAACCTATACAATGCACCATATCACTCTGGACCTCTATCTTCCCCTGTACACACGGAAAGTTGGACAAGATGAACTTCAAAGCCCTTTCTAGCTCTGTTTTCAACGACTTGATTCTATTTTGAAAAATGTCTACAGCTTCCTTCTCCAAGCATTTGCAGTGCATATGACGTTCTCATTGAGATTCATTAATATACTCTAAAAAAACTAGTTCTTCATTTGAAAATGTAGGTTTATTTTCTTTCAGTCCTGTCTTGGGCCTCATGACAGAATTTAGGGAACTATTATTCTCAGTGTAAAAACCACTTGTTATTTAAACAAACCTTACAATGGAACCATTAATAACAATGCTAACTTGGGCAGGTCTGGGTTTATTCAAAGTGAAGGTATTTTATTTTCAGCCTTCTTTTCTTCATTCTCAATTTCTAATTCTGTCCACCTTTCACCATATATTTGATAGGATTTTTTTACATAATTTCTTTTTTTCTCATAGGGAATATCAAAACGCTCGAGTAACAGAGACCATAAGAAGCAGCTGATAAAGAGGCTACTATATATACTCTGCTCATGAGAATCAGTTGTTCAGAAGATTATTATGGCCTGGCTCTTTAGCCATAGCTTTTTGGTTTGTATTCTAGGTCATAACAGACACTCAATTGAACTGGCTTTGATTTGGGTGAGAGAGTTGGATGGAGAAGAGAGATATTTTGGGCATTAGGAAAAGTCTATCCTCTATGATATCTACTTCATCCACCACTTTCTTCCTGTCTCCGCTGAGTCTGCCCTCTTGCAAATCCCCACCTTCTCACAGCAGGGAAATTTACACACTCCTCCTCCACCCCCAACTCTCTCCTTACCTACCACTACTTTTATGTGTCCTACATTCCTCTAGATAGGTGGTTCTCAACCTTTCTAATGCCGCGACCCTTTAATACAGTTCCTCATGTTGTGGTGACCCCCGACCATAAAATTATTTTCGTTGCTACTTCATAACTGTAATTTTGCTACTGTTAATGAATCGTAATGTAAATATCTGTGTTTTCCGATGGTCTTAGGCTCTACAGCAGCGGTTAGCGCCTAAGACCATCTCAATCCACAGGTTGAGAACCGCTGCTGTAGAGCCTAAGACCATCGGAAAACACAGATATTTACATTACGATTCATTAACAGTAGCAAAATTACAGTTATGAAGTAGCAACGAAAATAATTTTATGGTCGGGGGTCACCACAACATGAGGAACTGTATTAAAGGGTCGCGGCATTAGAAAGGTTGAGAACCACTGCTCTAGATCCTGTGTGCTCTTGCTCATGACAGTCCCTCAGAAAGGGTAGGTAATTCACCCAGCACACAGCCTCTAACTAAGAGGGCTAAGGTTCAAATTCCAATCTGCATACCCTCAAAGCCAGTGGCACAATTCTCACTGTTCAATCGAATCTTCAATACAATTTCATACTAAACTACTAAACGCTCCCATGAAAACTTTCTCAATTTCTCTAATAAAATGTCTTTTTTCCCCCTTTTTTGTGTTTCCTAGTTCTTTGATTATACCAGGGGTCCCCAAAGTAGTTTATGCATTAGAATCATCTGGGGACCTTTTCAAATTCCAAAGCCAAGAACACATCCCAAATCTCTGGGGGATGGGATATAGCCATCAATAGTTCCTCAAGCTCCCCAGTGCAGGGAAGTTTAGACTACTATTATAACTCAACAAATGTCATCCCTATATATAATTACTATGATAATAAACTATAAACTACTTGAGAGCAAAAATCTTATTTTATACAAATTTGTGTCCCCCAAGACACAATACCAAGAAAAAAAGTATTAGCTCATTGACTATTATTACATGATCACATTTGTCCAAATTAGATTCTATCAATTTAAACAAACATGGACAAATTAACAAGAGTTCAAATGACAAAAAATAGGAACTCCTGATGTTTTGGGATGTTTGCTGAAGTGGAAAATTCCAAGGAATTGTGATTGATTAAGGTAAAAATAGAGGACACTCATAAGGTCCTTAATAATTTTCTGCAATTACAAGAAAATTCAAGAGAATGGTGAATCTTTGTTTTTAATATCTGTTAAGGAAATGGGTCTAGGGGGCCACAGAAGTTGAATGGGTTAGTCATACCTTATTAATCCATTCCCTATGACCCAGCATGGGAATTTCTGGAATGATGACCAAAGAAGTCTATAGAATCATCTTCCCAAGAGAGGTTTAAGAAAGAATAAAACCACATGTTACATTCAGTTCTTAACTGAAGAGGTTGGATACAACCTCCACTATGAACTACAAAGAGAAGTTTATTTTTTCAAGTTGGCAATGTGGTGAGTTCCTGATTCTTTCTGGGGATTACAAAACAATCCATTGTATGGGGTCTGGGTTATAAATTCAGATCCGCAGATTGCTCAGAAGACAGCTCGGAAAAGCAAAAGGCAGATTGTCCAATCTGGCTGCTCTGTGTGCCAGGAGTTATTAATTATGTCTGTTCTAATAACAAGAGCTGAGAAGCAGTAAACTCAAAACATGCGGGGAAAACAAAACAAAATAAGATGGTAGTTTGCCTTAATGAGAGGAAGTAAGAGGCAGCAGCTACAGCACCAGGCTTGCTAAGTGAGGTACAAATCCTGCCAGCAACAAATCTTAGCTGCAACTGGGCATGATCACCATAGTAGCTGCAGAGGTCATGGAATCCCAACAGACTCTCCTACATCTGTCCAGTGACCAATGAGGTCACCTTTTTTTCCCTGAGCTTTTCTGGGGTGGGTGAGGGAGGATGAGGAAAGTCACTGAGAGGGACAAATCAGGATCTGCTATTCTGTGGATCACAGATTATCAGAGTTGGAATGGACATTACAAATCAAATAGTTCAGCCCTACCCATTTCTACAGCTGAAGAAACTGAGTTTCAGAGAAGTTAAGTAACACAGCCCAAGTCACCCAACAGTGGCAGAACAGCACTGGAATTTTCTCAAATCATCTCTCTGCTGGGTAATAGTAGGCTCCCTTTCTTCCTATCTAAGAAACTGGCTTTCCTTAGACTCCCATCACCTTCCTGAATAGCCAGCAGACTCACTTAGGCAGATGTCTAGGTGTTTTAACTTCTCTCATAGGCATGGCCCTGGATCAGCTCTGCTTGGTGGGTGATAATCCACTACAATTCTTAAAACTCTTCTCAGGTTCTAAGCTTCAGAGATTCAGGCTCTGAGAAGCTATGACATTTCTGATGTGGCTTATCAGTCCTCATTTTACCAATGAAGCACATACAAGGTTGGTTATACAAAGGACCATCAGATTTTCCTGACGGTGCCATACCTGACCAACTCACCAGGCTGTGGCCTAAGACTTCTCTAAGGTTAAAACCTGGGAGGCTTGTGCCCCTCTATGACTCACTGGGCTCTGTGCATATGGAGGGCAGGAATTAAGGTCTTATTCTTCTTCATATCCCTCTTGTCACTTGGAAGATGTTCAGTAAGTTTTAATAAATAAATAGGCTCAGCACTTACAGGGAGAATTTTGCAGGCTGCAACTCACTCAGAGGAGAGTGAGAAATTTAAAACTTGAATAGAATATTTTAAAAATGAGATATCCAACTTGGAGACATAAATACCCACCAGGGAAATGATCATTATTTTCAGATAACCGAAGGGCTACTTAGGGGAAGATGAGGAATAAGGGAAGTGAGCTATGTGGAATAAGACTTCAGATGAACTAAGCAGCAGATTTGGGAAAGGACATTGTCATGGGAATCAAGTGAAGACCTTCTCTTGATAGAGAAATAGAAGGGAGGAGAGAATCAACAGGGGAGGGAGCTTGGCCCACAGCTTCTAAGCCTAAGGAACGTTGGCCACTTAGAAATAGAGGATGCTTGTTGGCACTTTAATTGGAGGAAACATTAAAGGTAAGGGTAAGTATCTACACAGTAAGCTGAACTGAAGACAGTAGTAGAAAAAAATTGAGTGAGAGGGTAGAACAAGCATGCTAGGTCCTCCTGAGAGCTCCCTTTCTATAATAATAACACTGGCTATTGAGTGCCTCTATTTGTCGAGAGCTGTATTAAAACTGTAGCCTGACTGAGGATAATTTCAGTACAACAATAACAACCAGGAAGCCTCATGCCATACAAGTTGAACTTGAGAAAATAAAGGATATTGATTTTTAAAAACAGACCGGCAAGTTTTCTGTGAAACTGGCACACTAGTGCAGGGAATGCAAATTGAATACAAATTGAAACAATCCTTTTGGAGAGACATTTGGCAATACTTTTCAAGAGCCATAAAACTCATCTAATAATCCCACTCCTAGAGATTTACCCTAAGGAAAATAACTCTAAAAAAGAAAAAAAAAAAAAACCCTGTATGTTCAAAGCTCTTTAAAATATCAAAACCTGGAAAGAATCCAAATTCCCAACAATTTGGGAATGGTTAAATAATTTATGATATATTAACTCCATGGAAAATTATGTAGCCATTAAAATGATAAATGGAAAGACTTTGTGGCAACATGAAAGGCACATAACAAATGATGTTCAAGGATAAGAGGGGAACACAAAATTGTACATGTGCTCTGATTATGGCTCTAAAAATACTTAGGACTAGAAATTGAATGGGACAACAGAGAATCATAAAAAAATGTTTTTATGGGCTTTTTGTGTAAAATTATTGTTTGTATGCTTTAAAAAAAAATGAAAACAGAGAACTCTTGCCCTAGCTAGGGAAACTTGAGATTCCTAGCATGTAAGTTAGAAAGCATCTTTAGGTCCAGGGCTAACATGCTCATTTTACAGTGAAGGAAACTGAGGCTCTGAAAAAAGTGACCTGTTGGCTCCACAACCAGCTGTTGGCAGAGCTGGAGCTAGAAGATAGAAGCACAAACTAGAAGAGCTGGGAAGTTTACATTTTGGAGATGAGTAATTTGTGGAAACATTCAGAGTAAAGAAGGCAAAAGAAAAGACAGTGTTGAGTGTCATAAAAATTCTCAGATGTGGGTAATAAATTCAGTCAGTTAAGAGTATAACCTCATCCTCCGAAGACCAGCTACCATCCACTCATTAAGTACATAATGAACCTTGGAAGAGAGGCTCTGTTTTTCTGCCTTTAAAGGCCATTTCCTCTCCATCCTCATTATCACTTCCCGAGGTCAAGGTCTCATCAATCATTCTGGAAACTCTTTGTGGGCACCTGTTATGTCCCAGGTGCTGTACTGAGCCTGGAGGTACAATGGTGTGTGTAAGACATACATAGCTCCAGCTTTAATGTTGCACTCATTAATTTAGGATTGGAGACAGATGAGCATAGGCAAATAAATAAACAAGGTGATTTAATACAGTAATGAGTACTATTATAAAAACTACAGGAATTTGTGATGAAGAGTAAACAGGTGGGGACAAGGATGGAGGGTTGTAAGCAAGGATGCGACATGATCTGATTTATATGTTTGACAACTCACTGGCTGCCTTTATTATTGTAGAACCATTGCATCAGCCCCCCTCAGCAGCAGTCTCTGTCTCTTCTTACTATGGCTAAAGCAGGCTTAAGAACATGTAAATTTGACATGACACTGCTCTACTTGGAAATCTTTGTAAAGCTCCTTGTCCCAAGGTAGAGCTCAAGCACTTGGCACAGTTATTGAGATATCTACAACAAGCTTTCACACCACCATCACCCCAGCCATAGCACATGTCCCACACCTCTCCCCATCCAGCCTTCTCCAGAGTCTCCTGGAGGCTCACTGCTCTCATGACATGCCACACACTCTCCTGAGGCCACCCTCCCTCTTTGATCCCCTCACTCCCTCTTTGTTTATTAAGCTCTTTCCCTTTCTTTAAAGTTTGGTGTGACTGTCACCTCTTCTTAAAGCTTTCTCTCACTCTTCCAAACATAGCAGATTAGTTACTGCCTTCTAGGTGCTCATAACATGCTTTGTTCACACTTGCATTACAATACATCACATTGAATCATAGATAGATGTGTGCGTTTGTGTGTGTGGCAAGCAGGGACCATGTCTTAGTCATGTTTCTATATCCAGAGCCAAGCACAGAGCCACTGTTAGTGGATATTTGGCAAATGAATTAGTTGATAGATCATTGGATGAAAGGATGGGTGGGTTACTAAATGAATGAATATAGTCTACCCCCCTCATTTTAAAGCAAGGCAATCCAGCCCAGCTAGGTGTGGCTCAGTGGTTGAGCATTGACCCAGGAACCAAGAAGTCATGGCTCAATTCCTAGTCAGGGTACATGCCTGGGTTGCAGCTCGATCCCCAGTAGGGTGTGTGCAGGAGGTAGCTGATTGTTGATTCTCTCATCATTGGTGTTTTTTTTCCTCTCTCTCTCCCTATCCTTTCCTCTCTGAAATCAATAAAAATATATTTAAACAAAATAAAAATAAGTAAAAGCAAGGCAACCCTGACCCAGTTTTTCATCCATGAAATGAAGAATGAGACAGGGTGATTTTTAAGGTTACCTGTAGCTCTGATTGTCCAGGTTCTGGGAGTCCATAAATCGCGACTGGTTATTGCCATTGGAATCAGAGAGCCTTCTTGGCTTGACTGCTTGAGAGAACCAAAGGGCTCCCAGGTTCATGATTAAGGATCAAAAAGCCCATGGAGCCCTGCTGCACTGGGATAAATAAAACCTGGGCATGGACTGCTGTCCTCCTGTCCCAGTTGGCAACACTCACAATACCCCAACGTACCTGCTGAGAGAAGAAGCCTCAAGCAAAACAGGTTTCCAGCTGGCTCAGCAACAGCACAGCTATACATTCCTGTAAATTTCCAGAGTCCTGTGAGGACCTGGACAGGCGTGCATATACCGCTATGTTACATAGCTCCAGTGGACACCTTTGTTTATTGCATAATCTGCAGGTGTGGTTTTTCAGAATAGACTTGTGTAGATTGAGGTCAGAGGTGAGAGTGGAAATAAGTCCTAACTCAGTTTTTGATGGAGGAGAAAAGAGTGAGGCCACACCATTCCCTTTCTATCAGCTTCAAGGAGAAGGTGACCTGAGGGTGAATTCAAGCCAGAGGGCCTATTCTGATGCCGGCTGCATGTCCTGCTCGCTGTTAGGTGCTATGGAGAATCCAGAGAGGCATGGAATGAATCTTGGCCTCAATGAGTTCAGAATCTAGTGAGAGAGATTAGTAATATACTCAGATGATAGAGCTGAGTTCCTCAGGGAACAAAGAAGAAAGTTCAAGTGGATGAAGATTGGTAGATTGGAGAAGGAAGGAGGGAACACTTCACCAAGGAGTGTATTCAACTAACAGAAATGACACTGACCATGTCAGTAGGAAAATATCTTGGATGAGGGCATGGAGGGGTGGAGTATAGGGCAGTGGAGAAGGCAGGCTGTGTGTTTGACTACAGTAGAGGGTGTAAATAGAAGGAAGGGGCATTTGTCACCACTTTGGAAGAGCTGGGACAGAGGGGTCAACCAGGTCTTAGAGACCTGTCTCATTATTTATTTGAACAACATTTACCCAGTATCAATTTTTAAAAAAATTGTTTTTATTCATTTCAGAGAGAAGAATGGAGAGGGAGAGAGAGATAGAAACATCAATGATGGAAGAGAATCATTGATCCACTGCCTCCTACACACCTCCTACTGGGGATCGAGCCCAAAACCCAGGCATTTGACCTGACCAGGAATCGAACCATGATCTCCTGCTTCATGGGTCAATGTTCAACCACTGAGTGACACCCGTCAGGTTCCAGTGTCAATTTTTGCCAGGCTTTGTTCCTACCTGTGAGTGCCATCTCCAAGGTTTAGAATGCATCCTGTAGACAATGGAGCTCACTGGAGGATCCTGGGAGGGAATGAGGTAGACAGTATGTAGAGCTTTACTCTGACTGCTTCCCTTTCTTATCTACATGACCACTGTCAGAATGGGCTTGGTAGTGATGTCTCTCAAGCCTTTTAGAGAGTTGGATACATGACCTCTATAATCCCTTTCTGTGATTAGTTATCCTATCTAATAAGAGGGAATATGCTAATTGACCCTCACGTCATCACAAAGATGGCAGCGCCCACAGCCAATAAGTAGGGACTATGCTAATTAAATGTCCCTCCCTCAAAGATAGTGGCACCCACAGCAAATAAGGAGGGAATATGCTAATTGACTGTCCCTCCCTTGAAGATGGAAGCGCCCACAGCCAATAAGTAGGGAATATGCTAATTGACTGCCCCTCCCTCAAAGTTGGCAGCACCCACAGTCAATAAGGAGGGAATATGCTAATTGACTGCCACACCCTCAAAGATGGCAGTGTCCACAACTACAAGATGGCAGCGCCCAGTCCTCTCAGCCCCGCCGGGGCGCCTGCCTCCAGAGTCCCCCAGTCCCCTCAGACCCTCAGCCACCCAGGGCCGGCCCGAGGCACAGGCAAGCCTCAGATGCTGGCTGCCCAGCCACTCAGGGCCGACTGAGGCTCAGGTAACCAGGGCCGGCCGAGGCTTGTGCTGCCAGCAGTGGCAGCAGCAGAGGTGTGATGGGGGTATCACTTTCCCCTGATTGCTGGGTCGCCTCCCACCCCTGAGGGCTCTCAGACTGTGAGAGGGGGCAGGCCGGGCTGAGGGACCCCCCTCCAGTGCATGAATTTTCATGCACCAGGCCTCTAGTCTACCTATAATCAACATAAGGGTTTTACATAAAATATTAGAATAATGTGGAGAGAGAGAAAGAGAGAGAGAGAGAGAGAGAGAGAGAGAGAGAGAGAGAGAGAGAGAGAGAGAGAAGTCTCTAAGAAGTTTCTTGGAGCTAAAAAAAAAGTGTGATATAGAAAGCCAGATAGCAAAAGTACCTTTCTGGCAACAGTAAGTAGTAGGAGTTGAGGCCCTCAGACCCTTGGGTTGGTCCCATGTGAGATTTCCTCCTTCTCTCTGGAAGGCAGTAGAGATCTCAGCCCTCTATGGTTTCTCATGTGGAAACAGCAAGTTTCTAGGCCCATGATCAAAGGCAAGAGTGAGAACACAGAGAATGAGTAAAAGAAAAGAGACAAAGTCGGAATTTGAAGCTAAGGAAAAGAAAATAGTTCTAAACCAACAGAGCAACTCAATCTTAGGAGATTGAGTCCTGCCTTTTAAAAATGCAATCAGCATTAAAACCATTCATTTCCTTCTTCCCTTTTCTACACTGGGAGGAGTTGACCATAAATTAATTTGGAAGTTAAGTGAGTACAGACTTACCTTTGAAAGTACCCAAAAGGCAGAGATAGGAATGAATCAAGCTTCAAAACATAGGCAAATACAAAGAAAGATTCTAGGAATTTAAACCCATCTGGTGGCTTTTTATAAAGTTACTCTTACAGGAGTGGGGAGTTGTATGGCTATTCGCTATTTTTTGAAAAGTTTTCATTTTGACTGGATCCTGGGGACTTCATTAGTCCTTTA